>NC_053202.1:0-10000000 GCF_905163445.1 Pararge aegeria | reverse complement strand
TTCAATTTTAGTTTTCGAGAAAGTTCTAAAGCATCTATAATTTTTGTTGTTTTTCTTATAACTGTGTACATATTTTGATTATAATATATGTATACTTCTTTGCTACTACTATCTTCTACTGGGATCACCAACTCGTCTGCCCACTGTGGGGATTATGGGCAAACCCTCCCCCATTGGTCGAGGCATATAGTCTAGCCGTGGACTGTATTAGTGCGGTGATATCCCAGTGGTTAGGAGCTCGACTTCACTTTCGGGGGGCCGAGTTCGAATCCCAGCACGCACCTCTAACTTTGCTAAGTTATGTACGTTTTAATTGATTAAAATATCACTTGCGTTGATTAAAATATCACCGTTGAGGTGAAGGAGAACATCGTGAGGAAACCTGCATGACTGAGAGTTCTACATAATGTTCTCAAAGGTGTGTGGAGTCCACCAATACGCACTGGGACACCGTGGTGGACTACAGCCCTTCATTGGGGGAGGAGACCCGTGCCCTGTAATGGGTTGATATGATCGTTATTTGCTCACTATGTACAGGCATATATAAATAAAAAATTATAACACCAGTTAACTGGTTTACTTAATTAAGTTAATTAAGGGGACTGTAATAAAACTCTTTATACAATAATATACTATTTATTTTCCATTAATATTTATGTGCTTTTCTACTTTAGTATCTTCTTTGGATATATTCATGGATAATTCGGGTCTGTAATTATAAAGAATAATGTCGACTGCGAATGTTATTAAGACCGTGCTTCACTTTGAACAGGTAAAAGCAGTTTAAGAGTAATAATGCAAGTATTTATTATTATATTATAATGTAATGCATGCAAGTTTATAATATTTTAAATAATATACCTTTCATAATGAATCTGCCATTAAAGTTATTACCATACTATAACTGAAATAATATTATATAACTTTAAATTAAAGGTCAAGTAATATTACCCTTCACGACGCATCGGCCATTCTAACTTCGTTTCAACCATACGCGTCTTTAGCGACCTCAACAGTTTTCTGCATGTTACACTAAAATGTAATAAAAACTTAAATATTAATTAATATTTTGTACACCTAAATTAGATACTTAGAGACACTCTTGTAAGTATCTAATTTAGGTATTACATACACACAGCCACACCGTCTGCCACTGCCACACCCACAACCGCATCCACTTCCACTGCTTCACGCACAGCAACTTCCACTGCCACAACCATATCCACACCCACAGCCACACCCTCAGCCACTCCCACTGCCACAACCGCATCCACTTCCACTGCTTCACCCACAACAAAACCAACCGCATCACAGCCGGAGTGGCTGTGATGCACGCTCACTTACCAACCTAAAAAAGGAAAAGGATAAACAACCTTAAATGATAAACGTATGCTGTCGCGGGCTTTTTTTTTTTAAATGGAAACAATTCCTTTGTGAACAATATTTGCATAACGTTAACGCAAAAAACGAAAGCTGTCAAAAGAAATATTTTGCTCCTATTGATCATTGAGTGATATTATATATAAAAAAAATAAGTTTCTGAGATTAGTGTATTCAACTAAATAAACTCTTCAGATTTAAATTATTAGTATAAATTAGTCATCAGCATTTACCGATAAAAAAACAAAGATGAGATGTATCTTTGTTTGAACGAACGAGCGGATTTCGAACGTTTGTGTCGAACTTCGCTCAAGTAGAGTTGGATTGGATTTGGCTCAAACGGAAATGCCTATTACAAAAGCAGAAGATCTTACCCAATGTCTTTTTCAATAGCACAACTAATAACATGTCGATTCCGCCATACGCTTGTGTAGAGGAATGGTCCGTAACATTTCTGTGTTATGTTTGCTGTCATGCAAGCGGAGATAACTCCGATAACGACGGAACTCTTGCCGTGACCCGCCACAAGTGGTCCGCCATGATCGTTCTACAGACAACATAAATAAAAAAAATAATAAAAAAAAAATACACTACGACGATATACACATCGCCACCTAGCCCCAAAGTAAGCGTAGCTTGTGTTATGGGTACTAAGATGACTGATGAATATTTTTATGAATACACATAAATAAATAGCAATATTCATATAAACACCCAGACACTGAAAAACATTCATGCTCATCAAACAAACATTTTCCATAAGTGGGAATCAAACCCACGTCCTTGGGCTCAGATTTTCTCAGCTCAGATCGGCTTTGAATCCCAGCACACACAACAGCATCACAGCTCTAACTTTTCTAAGTTATGTGCGTTTTAAGTTAATAAAATAACACTTTCTTCAACGGTGAAGGAAAACATCGTGAGGAAACCTGCTTGTCTGAAAGATCTACATAATGTTCTCAAAGGTGTGTGGAGTCCACCAATTCGCACTGGGCGAGCGTGGTGGACTACGGCCTTAACCCTTTCCCATTGTTAAAGGAGATCCGTGCTCTGTAGTGGGCCTAATTAGTTTATGTGATGATGATTTTGCTACTAAGTTTTTTTAATTTCTACATAATATTTAGTAGCAATAAATTTATACCTTAGAAATGCATAAAACTACTCGGGTACCTCACAAAATCCTCCAGACGTTTGTTTCGCTCTCCGTGTATCGCTCAAATGACCTGACGAATGTATTTGCGAGTTGTTCGGATCCAACATGAATTTTCTTGCACGATTTTCGTCTTTCTCTTCATCAGAATACACCAGTTCCTTACAATTTATCTGCTTCTCCTGTTGGAATTAATCCATACCTCCATACTATTATATAAATACAAAAGTGTGAGTTTGTTTGTTTGTCGTTACTTTACGCCATAACTCAGCAACCTATCTACTTGAACTTGGCATAGAGTTAGTTGAAAGAAAAGACTGTCGGTTACATATTTAGTTTTCCTGGAGTAAACAGTAGCAAATCCTCTTTATTCCAGGATAACAAACGGTTCCCACGGGATTTGTAATTAACCGTAACATAATTACGAAAAACGTGGGTAACGTAAAAAAAGTTAAGTAAAGTTAAGTTAAGTTTTATAATACTTTTAAAATAAATGTTTATATTTTTGCCATCGATACGTCTGGTATCATCTGGTGGGACGCTTTGACTGTGGCTAGTTACCACCATACCAACAAAGACGTTTTGCTAAGCGATTTAGAGTTCCGGTACGATGTAACGTAGAAACCGATTAGTAGTTTGGGTTAAATATAACTGCCACACTCCGTAACAGGTTAGCCCGCTACCATCTCAGACTGCATCATAACTTACCACCAGATAAGATTGCAGTCATGGGCTAACTTGTAATGGAATAAATAAAAAAAAATCTGTGATAGTTACCAAGCTGCAATTTTAAACACCCAATAAGCGTACTTCAAAAAAAAACAAATGCGCGTACCTTACAAAGGAGACTAACAGAATCAGTGTCGACTCCATCTTTAGCGCAAACCATGTTCTCTTGAATGATCTGGTGGTATCGCTCCGGCCATTGCCGCTGACATTTCTTCTTTGATATAAGAATAACATCAGTCTCCAGAAGTTCAGGCGAATTCATTGTGGAACGCCCGAACGTCTACAAAAGAAAAATACAGTTTTACAAGGTAAAGCTGTAAAGGTTTATTATGAAGGATTTAATGGATCGTTTGTAGGTATTTCGTAACTTCGCGATCTTATACCGCTTCTGATTAACGCACCCGCACCCGTTTTATTCTTTTGATGTCCTTTTATCCAACTTTTTTTTTTTTTATACTGAGAAAATGCCTGACGCATAGCACTCTGTTGGGGAAACGGAGTAGTTATGTGGGACTTGCACCCACTAAGTGCACAAGTGAGAGCACGGGGTTCACTTGCGTATTCACCGCACTCTCGCCAAGGTTTTGACCCCCCAGTGATTGCCGGGTCCTATCATCAATGGCCTGATCGCTGCCAAATCCTCCACAGAGGCGTGCGATACACGGAACACCACATTCTTAGGCCTGTCATTAGTTGGGTGACAAATTCCCCTTTAATTCGCCACCCTCCTTTTATCCACCTAGCTAGGGGTTTACTAACACCGAACTTTACGGTTCCTGGGATCCTAAAATTTACTAGTTCACCAAGTTCTGTACCTATACCTTCAAGCAGTCTTAGTCCAGTTACACTACGATTAATAAAGCCTGAGAAATTCAAAATGATTTATCTTACATCACCAAACCTATCAACAGATCCCCAGCCAGCGATGGAAGCAACTGTTCCAGGAGCTTCTAGACTTTCAGACTGGTTGTTATACGAAATCATTTTGGGTATGAAATCGCAACCACGGATACGTCTCTCGAAATTGAACTCCTCATCGACTTTGACAACGGCTATATCGTTTATCATCCAGCGTATATTGTGGAAGTCTTTCCCATCGAAAACATAATCTGTAAGTTAAATTAATTAATTAAGAGAACTGTTATTTCAAGCTTTTATAGTAATTTTATTTCAAGCATTTGTGCAAGTCCTACTTTTTAAGATCTATCATTTATTGATTTTCATTTTGTTGTTATTAATTCTTAACAATGTTAAGTTATATAAATAGAAACAACACTATTGAAAATTTATAAAAAAAACATCCACCTCTCTGGCTTTTGAATGACCAAGCATCCGAGTCAGGGCTCCAGAGTAAGGAACCTCCTCACAATACACGCCACAAACCGTTTCAAGGACTACTGGCTTACCAACCCTTGATCCAACAACCAAGCAAAGGTTCTTAAGATGTTGGTCAAAGCTTTCGGCAAGAAGACCATTGACTGAAACGACTATCGGAACAATAACGGTCAAATCAGCACTCCACATGGGGTAGTCTCGTGAGCAAGGTCCAAGTATTTAGATACTTTTTTCTTTTCAGCTTTCACCAGATTATCGTCATGTGAAATATTAATGTCAACAATTATTGCACGGCGCACTGATCGATCGACCAGCACTGTTGTTCTTGATTCCTTTCAGCCAGGTCCACTGCCAAAATGAACGACACTGTGAAAATGAACGACAAATATTTAACGTTCATTTTCACTTTTCACTTACTTTTAATCGTTTTTAACTTGCAAATTCTTGGTCGAGTCTGGTATAAATAAAAACCTCACAATATAAAATAATATTGTGAGCTTGTATTTAAGACCTGTATATTAACCGAAATTCGCAAAGAAAGAAATAAATAGTACTATTATGTTTTTTTGTTTTCATATTTCATTTCTTCGACAATGCATAATAAATCGCCATTTAGCCTGTAAGCATAGCTTGTGATGTGGGCACTAAGATAGCTGATCAATATTTGTATGAATATATTATACATAAATATATAAAATATACAGATAAACATCCAGACACTGAAGAGCATCCCACAAACATTTTCCAGTTGTGGGAATCGAAACCACGGCCTTGGACTCAGAAAGCAGGATCGCTGCTCGCTGCGCCATTCGGCGGTCAAATCTATTTATGTTATCAGTTTAATTAATAAATAAAATCAGTTTAATTCCTTATCAATAAAGTTCTGTTATTAAAATTTTTACTAATATAAATTAGCTTAGCAATTTGTACCTTCCCATTACTTCTTACAACCTCAAGATGTAATTTTTGGAAAGGTATAATAAGTATAGTAATGCCGCCAATTGATTTATTTTTATTAATGGGCTGTCAAGAGCTATAAGCAATTATTAAGTTGCAAATGAATACTTCAGTATACATAAAATACCTAAAATTTCAATGAAAACGTTTCAAAGTTGTGTATGAATCCATGTTACCTATGCAGTGATTTAGCCGCGGCTCGCGTCAGCAGTTGACCGTCGATATAATTTTGATACGATGGTGCTTCAAAACTACCCACTTACAATTTACAATTTATTTATTGCGCGCTCTATGGAGGGTAGAGGTAAGGAGAGTCATCTGTGTATATGAAAAAGAAGAAAGAAGCGCCAAATATAAATATTGTTAGAGTAGGCTTGAAAAATAAACAAGGTAAACAAGGAAGTAAGGTTATATTTACCACAATATTTTGTACAACGTAAGTTGTTGAAATTCTCAATAATTAACTACTTTAGTCGATAATGACATTCAATTTTTTAACTCGGCATACTTCAATTCATCTACGATTGCTACATTCATACCATACCCTGTGCATCCACCAGCGCCATTGTGGAGGATTTTTGAACTGTTATTTAGCGCAACAACTGGACACTTTTTCAACTTTTCTCCCATATAAGATGACTCTCCTTACCTCTACCCTCCATAGCGCGCTCGAAGATGCAACTTTATATAATTACCCTCTTTTTGTAAGCCTGTAAGTTCCATTTAAGTGGAAATTCATTTATGGAACAATTAATATCTTAAACCAGAAACTCTACCTTTGGGTACACATTTCCAAATGGCTTTCTTTGCACCATTTTTCACACATTCATCTTCTTCACCTAATGGAAGCCACCTGTAAATATATGTATTGCTCTTAATAAAACTTTGAACTTCCTGTAATACTAGTCGTAAGTTAAAAAAAAAAACAATAAATAAATAATAAAAAAAAACTAATGGAAATACGTCTCAAAGATTTCATTCGACAATTTGTTATTTAAAAGAATTTAGAATCCGTCTATAAATAAATCAGTAATTTTGTGACTTTTAAAGTTCAGATTGTTGCATTCTATTTTCTTCTTTTTTATGAAATACCCGCGGCTTAGTTCTTTTTTCAAAATCAGACTTTAAGTTACATGGTGGTTTCCTCACCATGTATTGCTGTTGAAAAGCGGGTTATTAGATAATAGGATGAGGATGATAATGAATGATAATAGATGATGAAGATGAATGATGAATGATCATGACAATGTATTAAAACAAATTTAATTATTCGTGGTTACTACACGATTGATGAATTCCTTAACGACAAGTCTGCTTGGAAGCAGGCTACTCGTAACTCTCAAAAAACAGATTTTTTTTAAAGATTTGTTAAACTATAAAATGCTGTTGAAGAGCAATCCGCTGAATTTCTTGCCGGCTCAGTGGAATCTGCCTTCCGAACCGGTGGTAGACAAACAGACTGACTTGACGTTTTAAAAGTGCTTATAAACTAGGCCTACTTGAAATAAATGAATTTTGAATTTGAATTTTGATATTGGATAGAAGCAGGCGCTACTTTGCGTAAATCCATAATATATTATGAAAATTAAGCTTAATTTGCTACACTCTATTTTGCTATTGCTATACTTGACTTTACAATGAGTAGTTGTTATCGATTATTCATTGTAAAGTCATAATCTCCTGGGTATGCTCCGGTTTCGGAGCGAAACGTGCGTAGAGGGCACATTGCCAAAGATCACTTTGGTGTGTAGTATAAGGATTGAAGAAATTATAAGTGACACCATACAGATTCTTTACTTTACTTTATTTTGAAGGCCGAGTGGCGCAGTGGGCAGCGACCTTGCTTTCTGAGTCCAAGGTCGTGGGTTCGATTCCCACAACTGGAAAATGTTTGTGTGATGAACATGAATGTTTTTCAGTGTCTGGTTGTTTATCCTCAAAAATATTCCTTAGCTAATCTTAGTAACCATAACACAAGCTACGTTTACTTTGGAAGTATGGGGCTAGATGGCGATGTGTGTATTGTCGTAGTATATTTACTTATTTATTTATTTATGCTCCTGCTGTTCTGTATTTTCATAATTTTTATATTGGTAAAACTAATACCTATGTGTTCCGGAGACCACGTAGAACTGCTTGGCATCCTCGATGCACGCAGCCGATGTCAGGATGTACTGGGAATGTATGATCACACCACCACACAACCAGTTGGAGTTGACCCCCATGGTATGACCATTGAGCGCAGGCCGAAGGTACACCTTTTGTATATATTATATTTTAATTAAAAAATATCGAAAACATTCCTGGCGCAATGTTTAGTGATTGCAAGATTTACGTTTTTCGCGAAATAAGTATTCACCCTGCCGTATATATTCGGCAACAAAACAAAATAATTTTAATGTCTCTTATTAACAGAAGACGTTCACATAAGAGATAGGTGGGTGGAATACTACCGGCATCTTCTAAACGTGTCCCACCCCATAAAACATGAAAGCGCTAAGCCTACACCAGTTCAAGGTCCTGTCCCATGCATTGTTATAGATGAAGTCAAAAAGGCAATCAGACAAATGAAGAACAATAAGGCCGTAGGCCCTGATGAAATTCCAGCCGAGATCTGGAAGCGATTAGGAGAACTGGGAGAACTCTGGTTGCTTGAACTATTTAATAAACTAGTTATTGGTCAGCCTATTCCGAACTCATGGCGACTAAGCTTTTTAGTACCTTTTTATAAGGGCAAAGGAGATGTCAGGGACTGCAATAACTACAGGGCCATAAAACTTATGTCGCATACGTTCAAAATTTGGGAAAGAATCCTTAATAATAGAATAAGAGACATCGTTGAGTTAACTCCCAATCAGTGCGGCTTTGTCACGGGCAAAGGTACATCCGATGCTATACAAACCATTCGAATCATGCTTGAAAAAGCGAAGATTAACAAGTCCAACCTACACATGATCTTTATAGATTTAGAAAAGGCCTTTGACCATGTTCCCAGAAATTTGATATGGCAGTCGCTGAGAGCACAAAATGTTCCCGAACAATACATTTGTCTAATACAGGACATGTACAACAATGTTACCACTCAAGTGGTAAGCGCCGCTGGAACTAGTGATGGGTTTGCAATTGAAGTCGGAGTACATCAGGGCTCCGCACTTAGTCCTTTGTTATTTAATGTGACCATGGATTATCTCACGAAAGACTGTCAAAGACCCGTACCCTGGAACATCTTGTACGCAGACGATGTCGTGCTCATATCTGACACTGTTGCAGAGCTACAAAGCCAATTAAATCTCTGGATAACATCATTGGAAGAGAATGGTCTTAGAATCAGCCGAGGAAAAACTGAGCACATGTCCTGCATATTCGATGGTACAACCGACGCCGCCCAAATTAAATTCTATATTAATAATACTCGTATTCCCACAGTAAAGCAATTCAAATACCTCGGATCCATAATAGGCAACGATAGTAAAATTGACGATGACGTGACTTATCGTACTACAGCTGGCTGGAATAAGTGGAGACAGCTCACAGGCGTAATGTGTGACAGAAGAATGCCCCTAAAGATCAAAGGGAAACTATACAAAACTGCAATCCGCCCTGCCATACTGTATGGTACGGAATGCTGGGCCGCTACCAAAAAGCACAGCACAAAGTTACACACCACTGAGATGCGCATGTTACGCTGGTCAGCGGGCGTCACCCGCCTCGACAAAATCAAGAACGAGTATGTTAGAGGTAGTTATGGAATCACTCCCATCGTTCATAAATTACAGGAAAAACGATTGCGCTGGTATGGACACGTTGTCAGACGACCCGCAGACCACATGGTACGAGTAGCCCTGGACATACCGACGACGAAGCGTGGGCGCGGAAGACCCCCCGCCACCTGGTTAACGACGGTCCAAAATGACCTGAAGCTAAATGATATCAACGCGGAAACTGCTCAAAACCGTCTTGAATGGAGGAAACGGACAAGGAGAGCCGACCCCAGATGATGGGAAAAGGCGCAGACAGATGATGATGATGTCTCTATCAGCCGAACATCGCTGAAGAGGATCATTTTAAATCTGTAATTTTAATTATTTATGTATTTCATATAAATTGAGGATGTTATATATTTACATATTTATATATGTTGTATATGATTTTTAGTATATACATTAATTGTGGGTAATTTCATGTACGATTATATCTTATTTGTATTTGAATGTAATTTATTTATGTATAAATATTATAGTTATATATTTTATTTATATATTTGTATAATTTTTAAATCTTATTGATTGCACCGACTACCTCTTTTCTATGTTTTTTTTCCTTTTACGCCTTCGGTTGCCTGGAAGAAATCGCTATGTAGCGATAAGGCCACCAAATTGTACTTACTCTCTTGTATTTATATCTCTGTAACTACTTTTTTTTTCTTTGGTGTACAATAAAAGTTTATTCATTCATTCATCGAATCATTTGGCCGAATATAAGTAGCCGAATGGATATTCGGCGCATCTCTAATTATACTTCCATCTACCAATAACATATAGTGGCTATACTGATGCTAGCTTACCATGTATGGCCTTGTATCTTCTACCTCGCGGCCTCTCAAAATCCTTCGTGTTTGATTCCGGAACAACCTGCTTGGTGTCGGATTGCTTTTAATATGCACTGATAAAAGGAAAGCTGTGAAGAATAAGTATAAATCAAAAGACTTAAATGACATATAGCCGAACTTAACAAAATTAATCTACTTAATCCAATATCTCCAGATAGATGATTAAATTTAATAGTTATACCCTTATATATAATTACCTATTGGTGAACAAATATATATAAGGATAACTTCATTAAATAAAAGGAAAAAATATTTGGAATTTTAATTTAAAAAAAATCTTAGCGACCTTTTAAAATTTGAATTTTTAATTGAAACTTTCGGCAACTTATTTTTTTTTGGTATATAAAAATATACCGTAACGAGAAAAAAAAATACTTTTAAATTATTGAAATTTAAAAAAATTCTGAGCGACCTTTTAAGAAACTTTTTTAGAAAAAAAACATCGAGAACCGATATTTTTTCGCCTTTTTTTTGCGCCACCCTAATATTATAATAATATATATATATTTTAATTTAAGCAATTTATATATAACTTATAATAACATCAGATAGTAATTATCAATTATCTTAAATGCAATTTAGAACCACTTGTTATTTTTTTTTTCTGTTTATTTTTTTATTTACCTATTTTCTTTGTATTTAATGTTTTCGCGTAAAATCATAATATGTACTTATGCAATGTTATCTATGTATCGTAAGCAAGAATTAAAAGGCTTTTTTATTTTTTATTTTATTTTATTTATATATCACTTGCTTTAAACGGTGAAGGAGAACATTGTGAGGAAACCTGCATGCCTGAGAGTTCTCCATAACGTTCTAAACTCGGCGTGTGAAGGCTACGAATCCGCATTAGGCCAGCGTGGTACACTACGGCCTAAGCAGTGGCGTGCACTTCATACATGCACAAAAGCACTGCCTACCCTATTTATATACAACTCGTATAAGAGGTGGATTTTTGTCGTTTTATGCAATTTTCCTGCTGTATGCATACCCTGGCAAGAAACTCGGTGCACGCCACTGGGCGTAAGCCCTTTTGATTCTTAGAGGAGACCCGTGACCTTTAATGGGTCGATGATGACGTTGATGATCTTTATATACGTGTATCACTTATAATTTAAATCTGCCAGTTGAAGATTTTCGATTAGATTGATTTTATTCCGGGACTAAGACACACATGTCTACATTAAACTGCATCTTCTGCATATCGTCTGCGAAAGGTGCAGAACTCCTTTGTGGGGTTGAGTATACGCTTTTACAACATGATTCCTAAGGAAATTCTTGACCTACCAATGCATACATTTAAAAAATGTGTAAAAACGCATCTAGTACAGCGAGGTCACTATACATTTGATGAATTCCTCAATGACAAAGTAGATTGGAAGCCAGCCTCGCTCTCATCTCCCGCAAGATAGCAAAATTATTGTAATAAATGTTGATGTTGGAAAAGAGCAACTACTGAGTTTCTCGCCGGCTCTTCTCGGTAGAATCCGCTTTCCGAACCGGTGGTAGAGTCACTACAAACATACAGACTTGACGTTTCAAAAGTGCTTATAAAGTAGGCCTACTTGAAATAAATGAATTTGAATTTGAAAAACATTTTATTTGATAGAATGTAACAACAAAGGTTTTCCCCTTGGAATGACCTATTTAACGTGGTTCGAAATATTGAATAGGCTTTTACCTCTCGAATTCTATATCTGATCATGTTTTTTTCCACTACAATATCTATACAATATATATATACATCTTGGAGTGTATCGATAATGCAGTCGTATTTATATCGAAACACACACCAATTAAATGTCATGAACATTGGTTGTTAATAAAATTTAATTTTTAATTGTTTCTTGAAAACTATTTATGAATCCCTATCCCTATCCCTATCCCTATCCCTATCCCTATCCCTATACTGTTCTATACTATACTATAATATTATAAATGTCAATGTTAGTTTGTTTGTTACGCTTTCACGCAAAAACTACTTAACCGATCATCATGAAACTTTGTACACATATTCTTGGAAGTGTTAGAAGTAATATAGGATACTTTTTATCCCGATGTCAAGTTCGGTTCCTTTGGGAGAGGGGATGAAAGTTTTTGCCAATTTTACACCAAAACTCCGACAAATTATAACCGATTTAAAAAGTTATTTTTGTACAATAAAGGTTATAATATGTGTTTTATTTTGCCCAAACTTTGTGTAGATCTGATGAATGTGGTTGGAGATAGAGGACAGAACTGCTCAGCGGACAGCAGCAAACCTCTCATTTAAGGCCAAGCGATACTATATACTTTAAATTTTAAAAAACAAAAATTTTACAACTTAAATTGAACGCCACATCAAAAAATAAAATCAAACGCAACGAAGTCGCGGGCAATAGCTAGTTACATAATAATTATTAGCGTATTTGTAAAAAACCTAATCAATTCAATAAAACATCTGGCCAATACGAATTTTTTAATTATTTACCAACTTTATAAAATTACTGTGACACTAATTGTAGTGGAATAAAAAAACAGAGGATTATAACCGTAGTACCTATTAATAGACCGTGCGTTCCCATTTGGGTATTCCCAACGCAACAGTCCCACTTGGGTTTTAAAAGTGAATAAATAAATACCTTTTTGTATGCATATAAACCATAATATCACACTGAATAACATATCAATCACTAGTATATACAAAAAAATGTATATAAAATACAACGGAAACCAAATTAATTAAAGGTGAAGTCGCTATGCTTTGTTAGACATTTCATGGTTTGTTGCATTTATTATTGTTGTATATGTATGAAAATATGATTACTTGCGCACTGCGTAAGATAATAATTTGAATAACAATCTTGTTTTTTGTCCCACTCAGACACCGTGAGGACGTAGGTATCTTTGCATCGTCTAGAGTCGCATAAAAGACTGAGGTGTATCGAAAATGCAACCGTATTGATATCAAAGTTCCCACTGGCACATTGTCATGAACTTTGCCTGTAAATCAAAATCAAGAAATGAGGAGATCCGTAGAAGAACTAGAGTTACCGACATAGCTCAGCAAGTCGCGAAGCTGAAGTGGCAATGGGCAGGGCACAAAGCTCAGAGAACCAATGGACGTTGGGTTTAAGGTGCTGGAATGACGAATCCGCACCGGTAAACGCAGCGTACGTCGGCCCCCAACGAGTGGGCAGATTTATTTATTTATTATCAATTAATTAGTACGGACAAATTCACTTACACTAATTAACAATTAACTTATTATTCTCATACTTATGAACTACACGAACAATATTTATTTATTTGAAATGAGGGTACATAAAATAGAAAAGAGAGAAATACTAATAATATTGCTAGCAACAATAAAAAGAAAAAAAACAAAAAAAAATAACATCAGGCGGGTTGCTGGGAGCGTGTATTGTGGAACTCCCTACAGGCTACAAAAGACCTATGTCCAGCTGTGGACGATGATTGGTTGAAATGATGATGATGTTGTTTAATAGATATTTCCCACTTGCCTTCAATTCACTATCATGAATGTTTCCCGAGGTTCCTATTGTATGAATCAGAAATAAATAGGTAGTAGGATTTCGGCATTGATTTCGAAATGGGAAGGAACTGAATAAAAACGCCACGCTTAGGTGGCCTCGATTGTGCCCCCTCTTAGGAATAAGTACCTACAGCTACAAAAAGGCCTCGCTTATTCTGCGAGTCGCGACTGTGCATAATCTTAAATAAGTTTACGTTTCGCCTCTGCATAAGATAGTTCCATCTATACTTTAAAAGGGTAAACATTGTAAACTTTGGTGAGCAAAAGTAATGTTTTAAAAAGTTCTAATAGACAGAGAGTCTGTGTAATGATCAAGTTCCACTACTTCCCACTAGAAGGCGTTTTAAAAATGTCATTAATAAAGATAATTTTGATATGGCTAACTTACTCTAAAATCACAATAATTATTCAGAAATGGTACGTAAATACGAAAACAATCGAAATTGTGGACTCTGCATTTTAATTACAAAATAATAAATAAAGAGCTACGTTTAAAAAGTATTGAACTCGTAAGGAGTTTTGATTTTGCTATTGCATACAAGATGTCGCTAGCATCAAATTCAAAACAGGTTGCTGTAGCAGTTGCAAGGCTAACTTGAAGTGATAATTAAAAATGATAGCCCAATTCTTTAGGAAGATAAGATATATTGTAATAGGTTTATTTAAACTCTTTATTTGTACACCACTACACAGTTAGGAAAATAAAGGACGAATAGAGAGAAACACAAAAACTGTTGTAGAATACAACAGACGGCCTTTCGCTTAAAAGCGATCTCTGCCAGGCAACCTTGGGATTAGGACAAGAGCGAGAACAAATAGGTGGTGTAAAATTATTATAAACCTACATTCAAATAACTACATACGAATACATAAACAAAATATACACAAATTTGAGTTGATTTGAGTTTCTCGCCGGCTTCTTCTCGGTAGAATCTGCCTTCCGAACCGGTGGCAGTACAAACAGACAGACTTGACGTT
Organism: Pararge aegeria; assembly: GCF_905163445.1. NCBI lineage: Eukaryota > Metazoa > Arthropoda > Insecta > Lepidoptera > Nymphalidae > Pararge > Pararge aegeria. The sequence continues at coordinate 9,985,327 of NC_053202.1, read as the reverse complement.
TCAAAAGTGCTTATATTAGGCCTACTTGAAATAAATGAATTTTGAATTTTGTATTTTGAATTTTGAAGTCGTGTGTACGGATTCTGTTTGTTCTTAATTCTGTGATGTACATACATAGTGTTTAATATCATATTGCTTACTACCTTTACGAAGAAAAGAAGTAGTAGGTATATGAATAGGACAATTGGGCAAAGCCGCAAAATGACAAACTTAAGAAATTGTACGTAAGTAGACAAAATCTTAGTGTTTAATTTATTATTTTTCTTACTACCTATTTGTCTTTAGATGTTTAGTCCGGTCAATTTTGACATTTGAAGGTGCATTTTTATGCACCTTCGAATTTGGGATTTTTCCCAACAAGCTGAAAATCAGTAAAATTTTACAGAACATGATTATAAACGGCTACCGAATTATATTTGACGACTGATTAGCGCAGTTTGCAGCGACCCTGCTTTCTGAATCCAACGCCGTGGGTGCGATTCCAACTACTGGAAAATCTTTGTGTGATGAGCATGTATATTTTCATTGTCTGGGTGTTTATATGTATTTATATAAATTATTCATAAAAATATTCATCAGTCATCTTAGTACTCATATAGGTCTTCCTCCTCCAGGTAACACCAGCTTTCTAATTTCATCCTCCCATCTAACACGCTGCCTTTCTTTCTTTCTTTTATTTTGTCTGATATGTCTGTCTGACCGATAACAGGAAAATTTGGGATAGTTCTAGGGGAGGCCTTTGCGGAAACGCAAGACAATCTTAAAACCGGTGTCAATCAGACTATTTAATATTTAAGTTTATTATTAAGTTACTTTATATTAGGATAAATATCATATTTTATTTTTGTAAGATTGTTCAATAAAGGCTATTATTATTATTATTATTCTATCATTTATTATTATTCTTTTTTTTTTTTTTAATTATTAACAATGCTTAAGAATAAATTAAAAAACACTATTAAAAATTTATAAAAAAAAAAAAAAACTTCCACCCTCCGCTTGCGGGGCTTTTGAATGCCCAAGCAACCGGTGGTCAGGGCTCCAGAGTGAGAAACCTCCTCACAATACGCGCCGTTTCAAGGACTACTGCCTTCTGTATCAGACCCTTGATCCAACAACCAAGCGAAAGCTTCTTGAGATGTTGGTCGAAGCTTTTCGCGAGAAGACCATTGACTGAAACGACTATCGGAACAACAACGGTCGACTCAACATTCCACATGGCGGTAATCTCGTGAGCAAGGTCCAAGTATTTAGATACTTTTTCCTTTTCAGCTTTCACCAGATTATCGTCATGTGAATTATTATTATTATTATTAGTATCCATAACAGAAGCTTTATTGCTACTTCCGACCCTTGGGCAGGACGGAGGTTATGTGGGACTCCCCCCTCTAAAGGGGGTATACTCTAACTAAAAACCACCACGGCATGTCCCTCTTGTTGGCTCTGTTAGACGCCCGGGGAACCCGTTGTATACCTCGGACGTCTACCAACCACCCCAACCGAATTTTAGGGCTCCCGCGCTAGCGAGGAGGGGGTCCGGACAGCTTGAACCCCCTCTTAGACCGTAGTGACGGGTAGCTAACTAGCTAGCCCAATAGCTACCCGCTGCCTCCCAAGAAAAGCTGGCGAGCGGCAAATTGCCGCTTTGTTCTTCCTACTCGTCTACGCCGGACCGGATGCGTGTCTGGAGCCTCTTCACGCACACGCTCCGCGGCCTCCTTCTGCAAAACCACGTCCAAACAAGTCGGCCACGGTTACCCAAGCGGCTACTCGGCTGGGACCTCTCGCTGCCCGGCGTAGTGCTTGCCATGCTGAGCAGCGAGAGGTCCCCGCCGATGGCCGCCACCAGAATGCGGCGACGGGGACCGAAATAAAGATTATTATTAAAATTGAAGTCTATCAACCCGCATTTTAGCAGCGTGGTTGGACTATGCTCTTAAACCATCAATCCTATATGAGTTCTGTGCCCACTAGTGTAACTTTAATAGGCTGCGGATAATGACGAAGTCCTACAATCTCCGTTGACATAGTTATTTAAAATAACATAATTATTTTTTGTACTACAATAGTTGTTTACTCTTTTCTTGATTTTCATTTTTTTCCAAGCAACCGGCGGTCAGGGCTCCAAAGTGAGGAACCTCCTCACAATACGCGCCGTTTCAAGGACTACAGCCTTCTGTATCCGACCCTTCATCCAATAACCAAGCGATAGCTTCTTAAGATGTTGGTCGAAGCTTTTCGCTCGAAGACCATTGACTGAAACGACGATCGGAACAATAACGGTCGACTCAACATTTAGAATAGTTGTTTATTGTTATTATATTTATTATTTAATTTAAACGATTAAATACTTACTTTGACGGCAAAGAAAAACACCGTGAGTAAACCTGCCAGAGAGTTCCCCATAATGTTCTCAAAGACGTGTGAAGTACTAAAGCACAACCTAAACCCTTCCCATAGTGAGAGGAGATCCGCGTCCTATAGTGGGCCTTTAATGGTTATATGATGATGATGATGATGATGATATCCTTAACTGCAATTTCAACTGGTGGTGATGATGCAGTCTAAGATGGTAGCGGGCTAACCTGTTAGGGTACATAACCGAATCTATAGGGTACAACCTAATCTACGCGACATCACACCGGAACACTTAGCGGCACGTCTTTGTCGGTAGGGTGGTAACTAGCCACGGCCGAAGCCTCCCACCAGACCAGAAAATTCAGAAATAATAAATTCCCAAATTGCTTGCCGGGAGATTTTCGTTTAGCAGTACTGAGCTCAGAGTAAAAAACTGCTTTTCATCAAGTGTATTAAACTCAAGGTCAGGAAGGATGGATTTGTTTTTGCTCCCCACCGTGCTGAAACAGTTTACATTTTAACCACCGCGTCTAAAAAGGTTCGCTTTAAGAAGCAATCACCGCTTAAATATATAGTATCCTATCTTAGTTGAAGGTAGGTACTCTGATAATAATGGAGCTGAAGTTATAACAATTATTATAAAGTACAGTCACGTTCAAAACCAATATCAATTCCCGCGCGCGCACCAATTACTATAACAACCAATTTAGTCTTATCATTCCAGCCTTAACACCCTTTACTTCTCGAGCTGTCTCTGCCAATAGCATAAACAAGCTATCTTCGATAATACATTATTCCATTATCTATGACCATAACACGAAACTGGGGTCTATTTTATTATAAAGTGCATTGTATGGAGCGGTGGTTCGGTCTCTAAATAATTTAAATGTCTTAAAAGATTCAAAAATAGTTTTCTAACATTGCCCCCCCTAATATGTACACCATTTGTCAGGCCATAACTGGATTTAAACGGAGCGTTACAATATGATAAGACACACCCACTGATGGAAATATATCTGTCCCTGTCTAACTTAAATGATTGTGTAATCAACGTGTATAGAGGTCTCGTTTCAGCTGTTGGTCCTTCAACCATTTACGTCACGTTAACTTATAGAAGACAGCCGTAAGTTGATCTATTTAACATTGGAAAGTATACCGTAACTGAGAACAAATTTGATCGGTATTGGAATGGTAGAAGATTGGATGGGGGAAGCGTTGAAGCGGGACGTATGTAGAAAGAGACGAGGCGAGCCATTCTGGTAAAGTTAGTGAGTCCAAACGAGTTTTTATGTTTGGAAATCGTATTAAGCTTTTGTCGGAAACTGTTCCACTCAACAGGCATAGTTGTAGCGATTGCGCGGTCAAACTATCACGTTCGCGAGGAAAGCTGATTGGCTCGTTTTTGCTTACACAGTCTGTTGACACGGTCGCGCGTAACTTTGCCCAGATTACCAAAAATCTCAAACCCAGTTACTGAAGTGTTACAAATAAATATTATCTATTAAAAACAATGACAAATTATAATTGAACTGTGGCAGTGTTTTTTTTTAATAAAAAAGAAATGTCGTCATTACATTCGGATGATGATCAAGAGGAGATCAATGTCGATTCTGACAGTAGACTCTCTGGACAGTATGACAGAAGCATTGGCTCAGATAGAGACTCTGATTGCTTCAACGAAAGGTACAGGGACTCTCCGAATGATCACATGACCGAAACTCATAATCCACATCAACAGAGAGTAAATCTACCATTCAGCATATCACGGCTGCTGGGCAAACATTTCGAGGATATAGACAAACGTAGGAATTCCGGGGAAAGTGACGATAGGAGTGACCAAGACACTGAGTCAGAAAGTGCGAAAGATGACGGGAAGGACTCTAGCCTATCGCTGAACTTTGGCCACAATCCTGGACTTTACCCTAACTCTAGTTTACTGCTGCGGCCTGGGTTGACTTTGGGGGGCGGCTATTTTCCCAGCAACCCGGGGGTTGTGAGGGTGCCAGCTCACAGGGCTCTCGGAGCGCTGGGGGCTTGGGGCGTAGCCCTGGATCCTATGAGGCAGGCGGCTGCAGCGGCGTTCGCTCATCAGGTTGTGAAGGACAGATTAAATGGTAAGTCAGTTTTAACTTTGTATTTTTTGCATAGTTTTGGAGTTTTATTAGCTGAGCATGATGCACCAATACAATTTTAGTCAAGCGATAAAATCTTTACAATATAACAGAGTACGGGCAGCAGTGTCCTCTGTGCTCAGTGCAACCGTATAGTAAAGTTACAGTTTTAAGGACTCTGTCAACGACAAAAATGCTTAGGTGTAAATTATTGCTCTAACCATGTTACTTCTTTAATATTTTTAAATGAAATCGTGAGATGATGAACAAAAAAAAACAACCGGTTAAGTTTGTTGTCTTGGTCTTCTTCTGAGACCAGCGCGCGTTTGGAACCCTCGTTGCTTCAGTTTTAAATTGACGAGACGAGCTTATCGCAATCAACTCACTTCTATGTCATACATGTAATGTACGCATCGTAAGTGCCATATATGTGCCTATTTGAATAAAAAAATATTTGACTTTGACTTTGACATTATTGGAGGATTCCCGTGTCCATTAGGTAGTTGGCCGGAAATGGGTTGATATGATGACGATCTACTTACTTACTACTGTAAATTAATACCTCTGAAAAGGATTTGCGTACTTTGAACCTTATTTTCTGTTAGATTTTTTGCCAAATGCACAAACATACTGAACCCTCAAGATATTGGTGATAGTCCTTGATCACAGAATTTAAAACATACAGAATCCACACTCAGCCATTATTGCATGCAGTGCATTGTGTCCAACACCAGTGAAAACGCCCTGCGCACGTCTCACTTCACACCCGCGGAATGTTGCTAGCTCACAAACTTTTCCAATTTTCCTCATTTTATGGTAAACTTCTGAGCAGACGGGTTGGTGATCACTGTGCCCATACTCCCTTAGTCACCTCGTACGACACCAGCGGGAAGAGAAGGGTTGGCGACCCCTGTATTCTGATTTGATTTCTTGTTATGTCATATGTGTAGACTAGGTTGAACAAGTTCTAACTATAACTCATTTATCAAATTACTATAAGAAGTTTAGGAGTTTTAAGGGAACCGATAATCAGAGAGGGTTACCATATTAACCGTTTTGTATTATGGGGTGGGTATCGTGCGTACCCCATAAACGGTTTACCCCATAACGGTTTTGCTTTGCCGTAGTCGGGTAAAGAGAACATGCATTCTGTTGGTACACAACCAAAAAGATATATTATCATGCAAGAAAACGAAGTCAGTTCTGACATTCATATATTTTATACTCATTTCTTAAAGTAATCTCAAGCACATAAATCTTTTTATGTCGAATGCAAATTAATTTTTACTCGCGCAATAAAAATAAAGTTTTATGCAATGTTTTGTAATTATTCAGTTATATTAGTGTAGAACACTTACTTATTTATTATCTGTAGCATTATGAGCTCATCCTAAGACCATAATCCGGAAAACGCTTCTACATGAAACTTCACGGGAAATGCGTATGCCTATTTCTTCTACCGATCTTCTGGTTTGATCGCGTATAGATCCTAACAATGCTATCACTATCGCCCGCTGAGTGACTCTGAACCTTCTTATGAGGTCCATTATAAAGCGATGGATCGCTGCAATCTGCAATAGGTAATTTGATTACTGTGACAAAATCCCCGAGTTAAAAGTCGGTATAGTACATACCTATCTACAGTTGCATAAATAATCATGCAAAACAACGTTAAAGTTATTTGGGCATGCAAATGATTTATACTTATTTCTTGAATTAATCTCGAACACAGAAATCTCTTTCAAGTAGAATGCAAATCGTATTTTTGCTCGCGCAATAAAAATATTAAATGTTTTTTTTTATTATTTTGCAATTTTCTTTGTGCTAGTTGTTTAGGTAAGTCAATATGAAATGTTATTCTATATTAAGTAAATCTAGAAGCAAATTTCCATGACGTAATACATAAAAGTATCGCCAAGGCTTTCTATTGGGAGCCTGACGCATCCAATTCAATCCACGCGGACGTGTAGACGGACAGCCGGACAGACAGGCGTTTTAGTAATAGGGTACGGTTAACACAACTTGGTAACGTCAACTCTAAAAAATTTAAAACGATGTTTGAAAACAGCAACTGCAGTTTTTAGGCTTTTGCTAGTTAATTGGCTTCTCCATCGAATCTGCCTTCCAAACCGGTGGTAGAGTCTCTATAAACTGACAGACTTGATTTTACTTTAAGATAGTTAAATCTAATATATATCTACTTTACCTAGAACATTGAGAAATTATAAATTCCAAAATTGCCTCCTACTCATAAACGACTGCACCAGAGAGTTCGTCAAATGCTCAAGAACCTACTTTAAGAGTAAACCTACTTGAATTCAATTATATGTGATTTTGTAAACAACTAAAAAAAAACAATAAAGGTTTGCATTAGTAATGAAACACGTGACTATTATTGTTTTTTTTTTGCCCTAGCGTGACACATCTATTTTTTTGGGTTCTTTTTGAGGCGAGATTGCAGGCGCCTCGGCCACCGTAATTTGTCGCGCCGATCGTCGCCCGACTACGTCTAATTTATTTGTTACCACTATAAAAAACCTTTTTTCGGAATCATTGAGTGGTCCTGCGGTGATAACTTCTGAGTTAAACTTTATCTCATATCTATTATTGGTACACATTTATCTGTACATTTACATCTTAAAGTCTAGAGATTTTATTCAAAGCATCTACCTACCTCAACCATGATATTTTATAACTACTTCATACTATCTGTTCTTACTTAAATTTATTATAAATACGAAAGTTTGTTTGCACAGCAGACAGACTTGACGTTCCAAAGTTCTTGAAGGCCCAGTTGAATTGAATGAACTTTTATTTTGAATTCGGTTTCTTACCTATGTTTGCGCAAACAATTACCACTACACCGAGCGTAATGATATTTTGCGTAAAGATGGTCCCAGGGGAATTTTAAAATTCATTAAATTCATTTTATTCATAACCATGTTTTTCTTATACAAGTAAACAGTAACTGGTTAAACCATGTGCAAAACTCTGTCGCCCCGAAACTGAGGCCGAATTCAATCACGTCTTAGTATTTGAACACATGAGATTATTCTGACCTAAGACACCATCATCTTAACAAGTGCGACGTACAAATATGTGACACATCAAAAAATGCTTTTTAATGGCTAATCTGAGAAAATAAATATACCCTTTAATTGATTTAAATTTTTTTTTTAATCTCTTTTAAAGAGCTGAGTCACTACAGTGACTAGCTCTTGTGGGTCTACAATTACTACTTTACAAACTAGCTTATTCTACGTCTACCTACATTAATCTTAAATCTATTTATATAAAAGAGAATGTGAGTGGGTATGTAATGTTCCGTATAGGCCCCGAAACGGCTGGACCGATTTCAAATCTGAATTGACTTGGCGAGTAATCCTGTAAAGTTTGGTGACGATCGGAGCACCCCTATTTTTGAACTGTCAAATACAGCTTTTATTTACTATGATGATATTCTCTTGTTGGGTGTACATGGGTATAGATAATCTTCACCCGCTCGAGAAGAGAATAGAAGAGAATGAAAACGGAGAGAAATAAATGATTTAATATATTATGAGACTTAAATTAAAAATTTAATGATGTAAGTTTATAGTTTAAATAAAATAAAGCAAAATCTAGTCCGGCGAAGCGGGCTGGGTACGCTTGTCTATTATATAAATATTGATATTCTATTGTTGGGTGTACATGGGTATAGATAATGATCTTCACCCGCTCGAGAAGAGAATAGAAGAGAATGAATACGGAGAGAAATGAATGATTTAATATATTATATGACTTAAATTAAAAATTTAATGATGTAAGTTTATAGTTTAAATAAAATAAAGCAAAATCTAGCCCGGCGAAGCGGACTGGGTACGCTAGTCTATTAAGTATATAATTATTTCACGGCCTCAGAAACTTTGACAAACACTTGGGGTTTGACAAAAATTTTGGGGTTTGACAGGGCAGCGACCCTGCTTTCTGAGTCCAAGGCCGTGGGTTCGATTCCCACAACTGGAAAACGTTTGTGGTTGTTATAAGGGTGTTTATATGTATTTTCTAAGTATTTATGTATATATAATTCATAAAAATATTTATCAGTCATCTTAGTACCCATAACACAAGCTACGCTTACTTTGGGGCTAGATGTCGATGTGTGTATTGTCGTAGTATATTTATTTATTTATAAAACTTATGTAAACATCAGCAAACATTTTATTCTGAACCTCGCTACGGACATATTCCATCAGAATGTGAGATACATCTTCCCCTACACCACAGTCTGGACAATTGGGAGGAGTCTTTTTGAGCATAAACGCCAATCTGTTTAGTGGAATGTGTCCGGAGCGAAGACGAAAAGCTATGATAATATCTTGCCTACTCAATTTGCAGCCAAGGAAAATCACAGGGAAACATGTTTTTTGAAAAATCATCCTTGTTTTTTATGTGGTGTATAAAAAAAATATTTAGGTATTAGATCTATCCTATAAGAAGACTAGGATGATGATCGTCCTATATCACTATGATATAATTACACCTTCCTCATATTCCAGAGCAAGAGAGATCTGTATTATATGGATAAGCTTCGCCTTTTATAACGAAATCGGCGGGGTGTTATAAGTTTCGCATGACTGTGAGTGTGTGTGTCTGTTTGTGGAAACTTAGCTCCCAAACGAATGAACCGATTTTGATTGTTTTTTTTTTTTGAAAGGTGTAGTCGGGAGTGTTCTTAGCTTTGTTTGATGAAAATCGTACCAAGATGGGCGCCGCAAAATGGCGGTTATTTTATTTAGTTAGTTTTTTGTGTCAGGAATTTTTATTTTTTTTTATTAATACCTAAATTAAATATTTTTTTTCTATTTGATCGTTTATTTTCTCTTTAATAATTTGTGCAGGTTATCTATCTATCTATGTAAATAAAATGATGATGATTTATCTGTTCTTAGGTGAATATCTGTGTTTTTTTTGCATATGATTTACTTTTACCCGCGAAACCTAACAATAGGTACAGTGGTTAGCTTTGTGATCTTGTCAGGGGTAGGTCGCAGGATTGATAACTTGATAACTGGCTTATTTTTTAAATTTTGATGTACCAATAGCAGTATCACTCTCACGACTAAGACGAATCTATTGACACCACTTACATAAAAATACCACAAGCCGTTTAGGCTCTAGGACCTGCCGAAGAAATATACAAACATACACTCGAAAAACATAACACTCCTTTCGCAGTCAGGTAAAAAATTGGTCTAATTTGCATACGAATTGAGAGCTTCTATCCGCGGAACCCTGCCACAGTTCATCGTCGCTTTTGCCGAAGTTGTAATAGTCACCCAATTATGGGTGTTTTTTGCGACCACCCGGTTCTGAGGAAGTGCGGATGTCGGCGCTTCAACTCAGTAATTGAGACGGTGGGTAGCGTGTGCCGAAAGGATACCTTTGTCATTTTAGCGCCAATAAAATAATTTGACAGCTCCTTTTTTTGCTTTTTTTTTTTATTCCAATGTTTTCGACGCAAACTGACCAATTTTTAAGTCCCTTTGTTTTGCTCTACATTTAGGACATCGAAAGTAGAGTTTAATAACTTTTGTGAATTAGGTGTTTGTTTAGTTTTGTTTTTTAATAAATATTCATTTCCAACAATAGCCTGCATCAGAACTTGTCGTTTTAAGAGTGCTTATATTCAATCACATTAACCCAGTACAGCATACAGGTCTTCTCCCACAATGAGAAAGGGTTAAGGCCGTAGTCCACCACGCTGGCCTAGTGCGGATTGGTGGACTCCGCACCCCTTTGAGAACATTATGTAGAACTCTCAGGCATGTAGGTTACCACACGATGTTTTCCTTCACCGTTGAAGCTAATTTTATTAAATTTAAATTTAAATTAAATTTAATTTAATATTACTTATCAATCTGTTATAATAGCTTAATTCATATTTACATTATTATTTTAATCGTTTTTAGTTAAATATGTACTTATTTAAATTTTTATTTTTTATTATGTGACCGGTGTAACTGATAATAGTAATGGCACTAGACAGAATTTGTAATTCTAACACATAATTTAATTTTTTTATGAATCTAGTTACAATGAATTGCTGGTGTGTCTTACGAATAAATAAATAACTCAAAACGCAAATAACTTTAAAAAAAGTTAGAGGTGTGTGCTGGGATTCGAACTCGGCCCCCTGAGAGGGAAGTCGATCTCCGCTCATTTGCGCTTTCACCGCTTCTGCGCTATCAGTGCTTATATTAGACCGACTTAAAATAAATAAATTTAAATCATTTAATAAAGATATACTTTACTTCAAGATCCTTTACGTAAGCAAATAGCCTTTTCACAGATTACTTTCTGCTTAGAAAAACCGCTAAGTGACAAAGCTGACCGCAAATCGGCGGAAACAGTCCTATTTAGATACGCTCCAAATAATAGCAAATGATCGGCAGCTCTACAAGGTACCTACTTTCTATTATTTCTAAGAGGTAACTAACTTATATACTGCCTATCAGTGGCGTGCACTGGGTTTTTGACCAGGGTATGCATAAAGAAGGAAGGTGCGATAAAATGGAAAAATCCTTCGCAATTATCAATCATACAAAAAGTCTAGGGTATGCAGTGCTTTTGTGCATGTATGGAGTGCGTGCCACTGCTGCCTATTAGACCACGGATCTATATCACGACTAACTTTGACGGCCGATTGGCGCAGTTTGCAGCGACCCTGCTTTCTGAGTCCAAGGCCGTGGGTTCGATTCCCACAACTGGAAAATGTTTGTGTGATGAGCATGAATGTTTTTCAGTGTCTGGGTGTTTATATGTGTATTCTAAGTATTTATGTATATTATTCATAAAAATATTCATCAGTCGTCTTAGTACCCATAACACAAGCTACGCTTACTTTGGGGCTAGATGGCGATGTGTGTATTGTCATAGTATATTTATTTATTTTTATTTTAACTTTTTCATTAACGACCCATTACCGGCCAACTACAGGGCACGGGTTTTCTCTCAGAATTATTAAGGCGTAGGTCGTAGCCCACCACGCTGGCCATGTGCGGATTGGTAGACTTCAAACGCCCGTGAGAACGTTATGGAGAACTCTCTTTTTTTTAAATATTTTTTTTAAGATGCACAGTTGTAGCCTATTAATATTCTCGCCAAACTGGTTAACCAGTTTGTTGGCGAGTTAGCACTCGTCTTATATACATCTACCACGCACCTAAAGCTAGAATATAATAAAAACTATATCAAATTCAAATTCAAAAGTGTTTTATTCATGTAGACCTTATTACAGGCACTTATGAAGCGTTCATACATTTAACATTTTACACTAATGTTAGTGATGGTGATAACTGCATTCATTAACTTAAAACTAAAGCTAGGTGGGTTCCAAACGGGCCCTGGTCTAGGAAGAACCCACAACACAACTTAACAACAAGGTTTTTTTTTTGTTATTACCATCTCACAGTCTAGTTGAGCTATGAAGTTGTACACAAGCCTGGCAGTTTCTACATCTGTTATACTACGTATAATAGCAAATGATCGGCAGCTCTACAAGGTACCTACTTTCTATTATTTCTAAGAGGTAACTAACTTATATACTGCCTATCAGTGGCGTGCACTGGGTTTTTGACCAGGGTATGCATAAAGAAGGAAGGTGCGATAAAATGGAAAAATCCTTCGCAATTATCAATCATACAAAAAGTCTAGGGTATGCAGTGCTTTTGTGCATGTATGGAGTGCGTGCCACTGCTGCCTATTAGACCACGGATCTATATCACGACTAACTTTGACGGCCGATTGGCGCAGTTTGCAGCGACCCTGCTTTCTGAGTCCAAGGCCGTGGGTTCGATTCCCACAACTGGAAAATGTTTGTGTGATGAGCATGAATGTTTTTCAGTGTCTGGGTGTTTATATGTGTATTCTAAGTATTTATGTATATTATTCATAAAAATATTCATCAGTCGTCTTAGTACCCATAACACAAGCTACGCTTACTTTGGGGCTAGATGGCGATGTGTGTATTGTCATAGTATATTTATTTATTTTTATTTTAACTTTTTCATTAACGACCCATTACCGGCCAACTACAGGGCACGGGTTTTCTCTCAGAATTATTAAGGCGTAGGTCGTAGCCCACCACGCTGGCCATGTGCGGATTGGTAGACTTCAAACGCCCGTGAGAACGTTATGGAGAACTCTCTTTTTTTTAAATATTTTTTTAAGATGCACAGTTGTAGCCTATTAATATTCTCGCCAAACTGGTTAACCAGTTTGTTGGCGAGTTAGCACTCGTCTTATATACATCTACCACGCACCTAAAGCTAGAATATAATAAAAACTATATCAAATTCAAATTCAAAAGTGTTTTATTCATGTAGACCTTATTACAGGCACTTATGAAGCGTTCATACATTTAACATTTTACACTAATGTTAGTGATGGTGATAACTGCATTCATTAACTTAAAACTAAAGCTAGGTGGGTTCCAAACGGGCCCTGGTCTAGGAAGAACCCACAACACAACTTAACAACAAGGTTTTTTTTTTGTTATTACCATCTCACAGTCTAGTTGAGCTATGAAGTTGTACACAAGCCTGGCAGTTTCTACATCTGTTATACTACGTATCTTTTTAACCGCGTACGATGCAGAGCTAACTAAGTCTGTTCGACAAATTATTTATATGTGGGCCCTATATGAGGGGTTTGCTACTGTCTGCTCAGGAATTCTGTCCTCTATCTCCAACCACATTCATCAGATCTACACAAAGTTTGGCAAAATTAAATACATATTATAACCTCAATTGTACAAAAGTAATTATTTAAATCGGTTATAATTTGTCGGAGTTATGGTGTAAAATCGTCAAATACTTTCATCCCCTCTCCCAAAGGAACCGAGCTTAATATCGGGATAAAAAGTATCCTATATTACTTCTAACACTTCCAAGAATATGTATACAAAGTTTTATGAGGATCAGTTAAGTGGTTTTTGCGTGAAAGCGTAACAAACAAACTTACATTGACATTTATAATATTAGTAGGAATAGGGATATTACGCATAATGAAATAAATGATCGGTTTCCTAGTGAAATTTTCCCTCACCCCGTTCAGGACTCATTTATCAATAACTACTTACTCTATCATCATCATCATATCAACCCATTACCGGCCCACTTCAGGGCATGGATCTCCTCCGACAATGAGAAGGGGTTAAGACCAACCACGCAGGCCCAGTGCAGATTCGTGGACTCCACTCTCAGGCATGCAGGTTTCCTCACGATGTTTTCCTTCACCGTAGAAACAAGTGATATTTAATTGCTCAATAGCCATTTATCCATAAATATTAATATTATACGTCACACAGTAATTACTAAATAATAAATTATCTCATGCAAATGTATATGAATTCGTAAATTCATTTTAATATTATTCTATAATAACAATTAAGTAAAGTCAATTTTCACAATGTTTTACTTTCCAAGAATTCATTATAACTGTAGAAAGCTTTCTCGAAAAGCCAAATCTTCCATTTTTTCCTGACTAAATTATTATTTGGTGCATCTCTTATACTACCTGGCAGTGGTGTGCACTCCATACATGCACAAAAGCACTGCATACCCTAAAATTTTATATAACCCGATTAGGAGGAGAATTTGTGCCGTTTTATGCAATTTTCCTGGTGTATGCATACCCTGGTAAGAAACCCAATGCACGCCACTGCTACCTGGTATCCTATTTAAAACTTCTGGGCCCATGCCTGCTACAGTCTTATATTTGGATAGAAGTCTATGAGGGTACCGTAAGGAACAATGGCTTCTTTTGGTAAAATGCGCATAACTTAGAAAAGTGAGAGGTGCATGCTGGCTGCCCCCAAAGTGTGAGGTCGGAGTCCTACCCTGAGCTATCACCGCTTCCTACTACCCTATAGTGAGCATCAAATGCACGAGCATTCTCAAATACAACTTCTATCGCCAAACCAGTTTCTCCGTAACGTCACGAGTAAAGAATATTAATTTAAGAAGTAAAAATAAACTTGTAGTGCAGTTTACTAGGCTGCATAAAATTAGAAATTCATGTAAGGGTAATTGTATATCTTTTTATAACAAATTACCAGATGAAATCCTTGAGATGTCTCTCAATAAGTTCAAAGTTTACATAAAACGTAAGCTTATAGAAAAATCCTATTATAATATAAAGGATTACATGTATCATAAAAACGCTTGACTATGAATTGCTCTAACTTCATAGCTCAACATTAACTAGACTGTGAGATGGTGATAACAAAAAAAAACCTGGCTAAGTTCGTTGTGGGCTCTTCTTAGACCAGGGCGCGTTTGGAACCCTCCTAGCTTTAGTTTTAAGTTAACGAATACAGTTATCACCATCACTAACATTAGTCTAACATGTGAATTGTATGAACGCTTCATAAGTGCCTGTAACAAGGTCTACATGAATAAAATATTTTTGAATTTTAATTTGAATTTGAAACTAACAAATGTCTCTTTTGCGGAAGTGAAGACTCTAACTCTATCATTTTATTGTGTCATCGGGTTTCGTGAGTCGGATATATTGATGGGGCCCTTTTGGCGGTGTCTTTTTTATATTTTGTATCCGGATAGTATAAATGCCATTAGCAATATACTAAAGTAGCGGTACAATCGCATAATATCCTTACCAGTACAATAAATGCGAAATTGTTTTTGATGTTATGAGAAAATTAAGAAGCGATAAACGCGCGGAAGCCGAACGAGAGTTTACGCGACATCTAAAAGCAGCCTTAATCACCGTGGTATTATCACCGTATTTTGCGTCGCGTCGGCCAACGGCGGCCTTTCCGAGAGCTTAGCCATGTTAAATAAGCGTTAAGTAAAACCGTGCGGTCTCTAGTGTAATAATGGCGAACCGGAAGTGGCTACGCCATTACGAGATCCAAGCCAATTATACTATCGATCGATCGTTATCGACGACCAGTTTTAAAAATGTTACAGCCGAATTGTATTTCAATCTTTAACACAGTTGATGCGCGATTGAGTAAATTCTTTTTTTTGTTTTTTTTGTTTTAGACAAACGCTTGACTGCAATCACACCTAATGATAAGTGATAATGCAGCATAAGGTGGAGCGTGCTTGCCTAGAAGATGCCTTTTCACTCTTTATTTGAAAGTGCTCATATTGTAGGTACTGGAGAAAATGTAAGCTGGAAGGGCAACTCCCACAAATTTTCGTTTGTGGGTCTTATCTATTGTCACGGGGGTATATGGAGTAAACCCTATTCCAACAAACTCAAGAGTCCAAATGTCACCAAGTTGAGTTCCGAGACTCACTGGAGGCGCTGTTAGTGTTGACGTCTCTCCTTACTCCCACTGTAATCCGCCCTGCTAGCAGGAGCAGGACGGAGGTATTTTTCCCCCCAGGGAAAGGAATATATTTTACCTCCTCCCACAGGTTTATTAACTCTCTGAATATTGGCGCACGATTGGAAATAATACTATGTAATATTATTATTAATGTGTAGATGTTTGTTACTCAATCACGCGAAAACGGCTGAACGGATTTGGATGAAATTAGGCATGCTACAAAAGGCTACATCCTTTGACATGAAAAAGGACATAGGTTACCTTTTATCCCGATTCCTGAAGTAGATCCCGAGCGAAGCCACGGACCCAATTGGACCCAGTTCTGAAGTCCACGCAGACGAAGTCGCGGGCAGAAGCTAGCTATTACTATAAAAAGAAGAAACCGTCGTGCACGGAACCCTCGAAAGATTCAAATTATGAAGTCAGTGTTAAAAATAAACTGGCATTTAAAAATAAACGACGTGAATTGTTTAGTAGTTCACGTTTTGTCATCTGATAAGAAAACTCCCGGTCGCCTCGCTTAGATAAGTACATGTGGGTAAAATTTACATAGATCTTATCCGTTGATTTTATCTTCACCTGATCAATATCAATCGACTATTCATTTGGTTTTATGGATATGTTGAGCTATTGACCGCATATTATGCCATAATAGAATTTCGATTATGCCATATTTTATAAATTTTTTGGTTTATAATTTTTTTTTTAATTCTCATTCTTTTTACACATCCGCAGTGGCGTGCGCTTCATACATGCACAAAAGCACTGCCTACCCTAAAATTTAAATATAGCTCATAGTTATATAGTTTAAGTAAGGAGGAGGTTTTTTGCCATTTTAAGCAATTATCCTGCTGTATGCATACCCTGGTTAGAAACCCAGTGCACGCCACTGCACCAATCCCCTAAATACCCCCTAAAACCCTTAAATAAATATAAAAGAGTAACCTATATAGAGAGTAACCCCTAAAATATTTATGAACAAAAAAAACCTATGCACTAAAACAAAAGTAAAACGAAAACTTAAAACCTCTGTCTTCGAAACCACTAAACCTAAGAAACTGGCAGTATTGCCTCTTTGAACAGCCAAACTAAATTGGCCAAGGTTCCTGCCAGCTCTGGATTCACGGATAGACTATTTAACTTAAATTCAAAGTCAAATTCATGTACACCTTATTACCGGTACTTATGAAGCGTTCATACATTTAACATGTTAACACTCGTGTTAGGTGATGGTGACAACTGCATTCGTTAAATTAAAACTAAAGCTAGGAGGGTTAAGAGCCCACAACAAACTTAGCCAGGTTTTTTTTCCACCATCTCACAGTCGAGATAATGTTCAGCTAGGAAGTTAGAGCAATCGATACCCAAGCTTTTTTATCAAACATGTAATCCTTAATATTATAATAGTATTTTTCTATAAGCTATTTCTAACGTTTTATATAAACTTTGAACTTATTGAGAGACCATTATTTGACAAGAGAGATACTTTTTTTGTTAGTTCGTAAAAACACATTCAAATAGTTGATGTAGACTTTCATTATCATCATATAGTGTGGAGGATCGTAGACGAGTCCAATCCACAGTAGTGAAATAAAACAACAAGGTGTAGTCGTTTTACCGGAGATGCGTTCGCTTCAGAGTCAGCGAGTGAAGTGCGTGATTTGACCGCGTGAGGCGGGGTTTTATGCTCACAGAAGCGCGCGCATATCGGTATCTTTATTAGAGTATGAGACAAGGATGCAAATACAGGTAAAAGAGATAGCAATATTAGTAGACAGAGATAGAGATACATAAAGAGTGAAGCGGTTGTTTACAAATTGGTCAGCTTCAGTATGGTTGGTGACGGGGAAGCATCGACCGCTTAATTTAAATAAATCTTATGTTTAATTTTACAGCTATAAATCGTCTATATTTATTACTAATAAAATATACTCTAAATAGACTTATCGGAGATTAGGTCTCGCAACTAACTTATATTTTTCATACAAATAACCAATATATCTACCTTATCAACTATTAAAACATAACTTCCTTATTACAATAATCAACTGTTTGATACAAGGTCTCGCAAAAGTATTTGTTAATTTACTTAATCAATTTAGGTATCGTGAATCTTCAACATATAGTATGTTTTTTATTTATTTATTTGGACTACACCCATAAGGTAAGGTTGTTGAAAACTGTATTAAAGAAAATCACATTGAAAATGTATTTATTTCAAGTGACGTCTACTCCATAAGCACTTTTGGTCCGTTTGTATTGACTTGACCACCGGGTTGGAAACCAGATTCTGATATTCCGTCACCACAAGTCACAAGTCTTTTACGTCGTGGGACTTTTTTTAAATTTTGTAACCTTTAAATAATAAAATTATTTCTTGTTCTCTTCTACAAAACGCAAAACCGTGTAAGTAGATATCAGATTACAATCTCCGAATGGCCATATAAATTTTGATACGGGAACTGTTTTACATGTTTATTGCGTTATCACCACAAATTTATCTTAATTAAATCAACAGCATATTGATCGTTGTCAATTCAGATTCAACTTTATCGATAACCTACCGTCCGTTAGTTTTCTCATCACCTATGACATTTTTAGTATCTTAACAGAAAAATTAGAGTTGTAAATTATATATATTAGTTTTATTACTGCGAAAATAAGCTGTGCCTATCTTATATCCTAGGCTATCCAAAGACCCGACACCATGAAGTTAGCTTTAATCAATATTTTAGTTATTCTAAAAAAGGTTTGACACTTGACTTTCAATAATTCAAACATTACCTGTTTTCTATTGTTAGTGTCGTTTCTACTACAAACGTAGAATTTTTGAAAAGATTTTTATCTTGTTACGCCAAAGAAGTATAACTTCTAACGCGTGTTCAAAAGTGCACACACATTTATGTTGGAACTTTATATCATAAACATTAATAACTACTCATATTCAGCAAAATTAATATTTCATTTCATTTCATCCGTGTAAAGGCGAGGTCGCTAATTAGATAAAAAAATAAAAATTAGTGTAGATTTATATATGTGCCGCGTGGTGACGGCAGATCAGAACGCAGTTGTCACCAAAAAAATAAACACCCGAGGAAAGAGGGGGGCTCTTTCCTCGGGTGTTTTTTTTTGTTCCGCTACAAGTTAGCCCTTGAGTTCAATCTCACCTGACGGTAGGTATGTCGCAGTCTAAGATGGTAGCGGGCTAACCTGTTAGGGAGTATAGTCATACCTCAGATAGCTTTCTACGCGATATCGCACTGGAACACTAAATCGCTTAGCGGCACATCTCTGTCGGTAGGACGGTAGGTGGTAACTAGCCACGCCCAAAGCCTCCCACTAGACCAGACCAGAGAAAATTGTGAATTATACAGTGTTATACGAGGGGAAATGGTTTATAAGAGAACGGGCAGCGTCTTCGTTGCCAATTCTATCAACTACTTACTGAGATCACTAGACTGTCTGCTCAGCCTGGTGATTATGAGTAAACCTTCACGTTGGGAGAGGCCTCTAGTCCAGCAGACAGTGGCGTGCACTTCATACATGCACAAAAGCACTGCCCAAATTATTTTATATAACTCATATTAGAGGGGAATTTTCACATTTTATGCCATGTACCTGCTTTATGCATACCCTGGTCAATAACCCTGTGCACGCCACTGCCAGCAGGCTATCGAGGATGAGATTCACACTGTCATTTAGTCTACCCGACTTTCAAGGCAACTTTATTCGGAATCCTAAACAATCCTCAGTAATTGGTTTCAATTCTCAGTCGGCACGTTTTGCATCATTCCATTATTTTTCTTAATGAGCCCTGTACGTCTATAATTTATATAATTTAGGTCAAAGTGCCCTTTACGCGGGCGCAAACACGAATCGCGAATAAAACGATTATTTTCTTGATTGTTTTATGTATTTTTTTTTTTTCGTAAATCTGTATTTCAAACTTGATTTTTGTCGATTGCAATTTATGAATAAATGATTTGACGGTTGTGTCTAATTCTTATTTAAATCAGCTTATTAGCAACATTACTTTAAATTCTAAAATTTAACCGATGTACCTACTTTTTAATATTGAGGGAATTTTTATTTATAGGTAAAATCTTGATTGATGTAGTGAGTAGGTAGGTGTTAATGAAATTATTAATAAATTTTCTTAGGTTACCTTTTGTCGACGGCACGGTGGTGTACGGTTTAATTCGTAAGAATTTATGATTACACCATAATAAGTTTTAAGTCTACTTGTGAATTTCGGTTAATAAACTTTGTATTATTACTTATTTAAATGTTCGCGTTGTTTGTATGACAATATTGAGCCTAAAAATTTTTTTTAATTATTATTTAATTCATTAACATATTGTACACATAAAAATTAAAATTATGTAAGAGCTTCACAAATTATTAAGATGTATTATCAAATTATTATGATGATATTTATAGGTTATAGTTATTAGGGAGGTACATTTTACATCGTAAATACCTATCTGTAATTATTGTAAAACAATCCAGCTGTTCGTTGACTACGAACTAGTATAAACTGTGTTTCAGTTCTAAAAATGATTTATTCTAAAAACTTTTAAATTAAAAAAATAATCCAGGCAATACTTACATGCCTATTGGTGCTGCTAAACGGCAGTTATAAATTTATATATTATTATAAAACCACACTTTTTATTTTCCGTAAACAATATTTTGTAGCAGAACCAGTATATGACAATAAATTTTAAATTTAGAAACAACCGACTTTAAATATTGTATTGTATTGTACCGAATTGTAAAAGATTTTCATTTGATACCCATATTACGGGTCTAGTGAAAAAAAATTATATCGCCATTTTGTGGTGGCCATCTTGCATTTCAAATCAGTCACAGTGGAATCCTACTAGTCAAGCCCTCTTTAAGTCGTGGATAAGTACATTGTGTTCTTTTGGCACTAACGAAAAGCCATTAATCAAAAGAAGAAGAAGAGTCGTGGATAAAATATATTTTACCCGCCGTTTTGAGGAGGCGGTTTTCTTGGTCCAACTTTGATTAATCTAGCTAAAAACACTAGTGACTAGTTCACCTTTCAATAAACACATAACACGCACACACACCCACCCACCCACACACACACACACACACACACACACACACAAACACACACACACACACACAGGCACGTGAAACTTCTAAGGTTCTAACACACCGTCGTTATTATGAACGGGGTTAAAAATAACCCCTAAGAATAATAACATAGTTATAACACGTAGTCTTATAACATTTTGAAGCAGAACCAGTACAAAAGGTGTAACAACTAGGTATTATTTTATTGGATTAAACTACAAACAGTAGGTAATAACGAACATGACGTCTTGATATTTCCTGCAAAGCGGCAGCGCTGCCAACACCGTAAAAAGAAAACAGAACTGCGATGTCTAATAACATATTTTTATTAAAGTTATATTTCTTTTCTTTGAAAAGTCAGCCGTTTATTACTTGACTAGGTTTTATTACTTCAGAACAAATTTAATCTTAAAATCTATTATATAAATTAAGCTTAATTTGATACACTCAGCGAACAGCAGGGTAATCTGTATGGTGTAATTTATAATTTCTTCAATCCGTATAGTCCACACCAAACAGATCCTCGGCAATGAAGGGTACATTGCCGAGGATCTGTTACTTATTGTTCTTTACGCATATTTCGCTCCGAAACCGGAGCATCCTCAGCACGGCTAACACGGGCAGGAGGATAAAAATTTATCTTCTACCACAGCTTTATCAACTCACAGAGCTCTGGCGCATAAGTGGAAATAATATCAAAATAATATATGTTTATTAATAAACGGGGGTATAATTCTCCTATTCCATGTTGCAGTGATTTAGCAGGTGGGCACGTTAATTATATTCCTTGTCAGGAGATATAATCGGGGGACATAATTTTCATCTCCCACCCGTGCTAGCCTTGCTGGAGATGTTGACTTTACAATGAATAAGTTTGTTGTGGGCTCTTCTTAGACCAGGGCGCGTTTGGAACCCTCGTAGCTTTAGATTTAAGTTGGCGAACGAAGTTATCACCATCCCGTTACAATTATGTAAACAAATATGTATGAACGCTTCATAAGTGCCTGTGATAGGAAGAATGAAGAAATACATGAATAAAGAAATTTTGAATTTGAATTTGAATTTGAATAATTGTTCAGTTCTTAACAATTATTCATAACATTACATACATTACACATTACACACGGTACATTGTCGAGGATCTGTTTGGTGTGGAGTATACGGATTGAAGTAATTTTAAATTACACCATACAGATTCTCCTGCTGTTCGCGGAGTATAGCAAATTAAGCTTAATTTTCATAATATATTATGGATTTCCGCAAAGTAACGCCTGCTTCTATCCAATATCTTAAAATCTACCTTCGCGTCATTTGTTTAATGAAGTGTTGATCTGTTTATAGGCGATGATGTTCCAGTTACTATCAGTTGTGCCATCTGCCTGGTCCGTCGATTATTAAAAAATAAAAAAATAAAAAAAACTATGCACAAACAAACATCCTGTCGCTGCAGGCATTTTATATACTGAGCGGGCTTTGTAGCTCGCCGCCCAATCACTAAATGGCATGATTAATAGCCGAGTAATTGACGTTTTAAAACCACTTTATTACTTACCGCCATTTGTAACAATAAATGCGCCATTTTATATTATTTTGTTGGTGCTAATATTGGATTGAATTATATGAGAATTGGCCTTTTATTCCTCGAGCATAGCCGAATCCTGTTTAGCGAATGATCGCCTGGGAGACATAAAAGTTAATACTGATTCGAATGCTACTGTTGTGTAGAAAAAAAGAAAACTATCAAACTAACTAACTATCTACCTGTAAACTTAAACGTAGATTTTAAAACAGTAGCATTCGAATCAGTATTAACTTTTATGTCTCTCAGGCGATCATTCGCTGAACAGGATTCGGCTATGCTCGAGGAATAAAAGGCCAGTTATTTAGATTTCCTTTCAATGAGAGAGAATTTTAGCTAAACGAGATAAATAACTGTCTATTAATGTCAAATTTTTCTCACCTGTAGGAGGAGACCGGCAGGGATTACGTATCTCGCGAAATCTTGCAAACACTGCTGTCAAATGTCACTTTTCCATGCAATAAATAAAAAAAGTGACGTTTGACAGCAGTGATTGCAAGATTTACGCCTGTCGCAAGTCTGTCGCGAGATACGTAATCATGATGTGATGATGATGTACCTAAATGGCACAGCGCCAGCGAAAGCCCGGGTTCGATTGCCGGCAAGACCAATTTGGAATTTATTATTTCTGATTAAAAATCGGCGTAGGAACTGATTAAAAATCTTGTCTGATCTGTTGGGACACGAAGCCCAGTTAGGGCAATGCAATATGGTTGAAATTATAATTAACTGTTTTTGTTTTTTTTTTTATATTATTAATGTTATATTGTGTGGGTTAGAAAAAAAATCCAGTTAAATTTGTTATTATTACAAATTTTAATATACAATTTTAAATTTTTTCAAGAATATTTTTATATAATAATAAAATGCCAGCTTGCAAGTTGCAAAATCATTGATACACTAAAATATTATCAGGCGGCATACCGACTCCCGTAAAGCCTCTTTCCCGCATTTCCCGGGGGATCTCATAAAAATTTGACGCAATCCATACGCGATGATGCGCCCCGTACCACATGTGTGGATATCTCGCCTTACTTATACATCAATACTAATATTATGAATGCGAAAGTGTGTTTGTTTATTATCCTTTTTTTAAAGTTATAACAGACTGACCTAGCAGATGATCTGTGACTTTTTTTTTTGTTTTTAAATCTTTATTTTAAGAGATTATTCGCTGGGCGAATATGCCTTTCTGTAATGTAACATTCCCTATTAAAAATACAGTTAAATCTTAATCTGGCGCAATAAGACGTCTGGTTTTTATTTTTTTTTCCATCTATTCATTAATATTACGTATAGCTACATATATATTAGTTTATTATTTTTAAATTTATATTTTTATATATTTTTTTTTATTTGTGTAAATTTTGTTTATGTATTCGTATGTAGTTATTTGAATGTAGGTTTATAATAATTTTACACCACCTATTTGTTCTCGCTCTTGTTGTCCTAATCCTAAGGTTGCCTGGCTCTCGCTTTTAAGCGATAAGGCCGCCTTTTGTATCCTACTCCAGTCTTTGTGTTTCTCTCTATTCGTCCTTTTTTTTCTTACTGTGTAGTGATGTACAAATAAAGAGTTTAAATATATAAAATTACGTATAGCTACATACACTACTATTATTGTCTCTTCTCGATACCAATCCGAACCAATCGCAACAGTTTTCTTGCTGTCATTAAATGTGGGTAGGCCACACACACACTGTTAAAACATCCAATGGAGCTTAGAATTAGTTTATTAAAGTGCTGTCATCGGTAATCTGTGACTTAGTAGAAGCCCTCGAAGAGTCTTTTCGTATATAAACTCTTTATCGTCAATTCAATTCAATTCTTTTATTTGCATAAAACATTGTAGGTATACATGCAAATCTTTTTTTTACACAAATTCATTTATATAATAACTAAAAAAAAATCATCAAAATAAACAAACGAAACAAACGTCGAAAGAAAATTGACCCAATGTCAATAGTTTTGTAGTCGTAAATTCTGTACTTCTGATTTTTTGTTTGACAAACGTTCTGCTAGCTAGAGCTAAATAATTGTAGGCAAATTTGAGCTTTAAATCAATGTAAATAAGATTAATTTTACTCGGATGATCAATAGTCCTATACTCGAAACTGATTCCTCGATTGCGAGCGGGCAAATCTTTTACTAAGATTTGTTTCTGATGGCATGTTTAAAACGGAAAAAGTTTACAGGAAAGTATTTTTCAAAACTCGTACAATGCCTACTCTAAGTTAATTATAAAACTTGTACTGGAGATATTTTAAATTTTATGGCAACTGCCCGCTAAGTGCCTACACTGTATGTACGCCACTGATTACGTAGACTCCATTTTTTTAGGAAAACAAACTGTTCCCACGTGATATGTAAAAAAATGTAATGAAGGACGCGGGCCAAAGCTAGTAAACTTATACCACAGATTAAAGCAGATAGTGTGATCGTATAATATTTACAATAGCGCAAAATCATCGGAACACTGTAATACCGCCCTCATACACAAATTCTCTCACCAATTCCCCCGGGAGGTTATGAAAATTTGGAATAAGCGATATGCGATGATAACGCCTCCGTAGCTGGATCACATGTGTGTATATTTGGCCCAAACTTGTTTATTTAACAGCCTTTATCCGCCTACACACGTTGGTTTAGTGTTCTACGTATCACCAAGTCTTAGTCAGTCCGGGTACGGGCCAAAATATTGTATGTCAATATGCAAAATTAATTTATATCAAGTAGGTACGCTAGTAAAGTCAAAAACAAAGTCAAAGTCAAAGTCAAAAATATCTTTATTCAGGTCCTATAGATGGCACTTATGATGCATTAAATGAGAAATGTGTACATGGTAGTAAGAGGATGGCGGTAACCATATACGTAAAACTTAAGACTAAAGCTACAAGGGTTCCAAACGCGTCCTGGTCTAGTCTAGTAGCAGGTAGTAGTAGTACAAATATGAAAAAATAATTACATTAAACATTACCAGTGCCAAAAGGGATGTCTAAATTTTTGCGCAACAGATCAGCCTGGCTACGCGGTAATGCAGCCAACATTCTTGGCAATATCCACGCGGGCACGACTTGTACATTTATTACTTTAGTAAAAAAAAATATTGTGACATAATCGATATAGAAACAACCGTCATACAAAAATAAAACATATTTAAGTAATCAACGTTAACATAGAAAACCGACACTTCCCTTTGGCTTCTACCTACAATTATAGTTTAATAGCGATCTCTGGAACGCAGAGCCTAGCTGGTACTATTTGGAAAACAAGAGAAAAACTGAGGGTATACAATACTACAATAAATGTATCATCATCATATCAACAGATAGACCACTGCTGGACATAAATCTTTTGTAGGGAGTTCCAAATTCCACTGTTTTGTGCCGCATGAGTCCAGCGGCTACCTGCGACGCGCCTTGCGCCTGCGATGACCAACGCGCCTGCCCAGCGTGGTCATCGGGCATATCTTTAATGGGAAGGAGAATGAATAAAACCAATAAATTCAAAATTCAAAATTCATTTATTTCAAGTAGGCCTAATACAAGCACTTTTGAAACGTCAAGTCTGTCCGTGTGTAGTGACTAGTGACTCTATCACCGGTTCGGAAGGCAGATTCTACCGAGAAGAAGCCGGCAAGAAACTCAGCAGTTGCTCTTTTCCAACATCAAAAATTTACATTTTACATTTTAACATTCATTTTTCAATCTTGTGAGAGATGAAAGCGGAGGCGGATTCTTCCAAGCAACCTTGTCATTAAGAAACTCATCAATTGTATAATAACCTCGCTGTAATAAATGTGTTTTAACACATTCTTTAAACTTATGCATTGGTAGGTCCAAAATTACCTTAGGAATCATATTATAGTATATAATTAATGTAAACATGTATAAAAATTTCACCCCCAAAGGTGTTCAATAGGGGCTTAAAGCTTTTTGTTTCAACGCAGAAAGAATTCAGGAAATATCAGTTCGATTTCAATTCTCGTGAAAAAAAAATGTGTTTCAATATATTGTTTATGTGTTTTAATATATCTAAAGAGGGCACCTCCTATCTCCCTCCTCTAAATACCCAAACTAAGAACCACCACTGTTGGCTTTGTTAGACGCCCGGGGAACCCGTTGTATACCTCCCGGACGAAAACACACACACCGAATCGTTTTCAAGCGACATCGTGCCGGAACGCTACATCGCTAAGCGTCACGTCTTTATTGGTTGGTTGGTAACTAGCCACGGCCGAAGCCTCCCACCAGACAGGGGGAACTGCTTGTCGTAAATATGCGTTCTTGTCCGTCTGAAATTTAATGCAATAATTCATCTGCGCCCAAAGTGATAGTATTTTTACACAGCCGTAAAGCCGCCGGGAGTTTGATGTATTTTATCACCAATCCATAACGTGAGAGATCATAAAAGCCGCCATATTTCAAATGTGTTAATATATGAGAGAGCAGCTTACGGCAAACGCGGAGGAAAATACAGGTGCCTATATAAAATATTATATTATTATTTATATAAACCTTTGGGATATGAGCTATTTATTATGATGAAAATAGGTAGCAATAGAATAAAACTAAGTATATTTTAAAATATAAATATAACCTAAAATAAATGATTTAAAAACTAAATAAAATCTAAAACGTCCTCGAAACCACCGCAGCGAGGCACAGTTCCTAAGATGCTGGCAGCATTGCCCCTTTGGATGGCCAAACTAATTCGTTGGCCAAGGTAACTGCCCGCTCTAGGATCACCGGTAGACTCGATAACCCTTTTCGATAATTCTTTGAAAAGGGCTCTTGCCTCCGGACCCCACGGACCCAAAGTCTCTACTCCAAAAGAAGAAGAAGAAGAAGCAGCCGCACCTACCATTGACGAAGTGGCCTGGATGTGTGATGCAGCTAGGGTATCAACACAAGTTGCATCCCACAGAAGTGACCTTCCAAGCCTCCAAGGTATGAGCGTCATACCATCAGGTCTCTTGCCATCGCTCCGCGCCAAACCAATAGGTTCTAATACAGCTGGTACGTGAGCGGTGGCAAGAGAACGTCGGATGATGTCGTTGATGGTGCTATGGCGAGAGAAGCGACCAGCGCTTCTTGAACAGGAGAGTCCATGGTGACCGTAGGTGTCAACGCTGTTACCGCAGTGGCATCGATGAGGATCGAATTATAGAGGCGCCAAGCCTAAGACTAATCACCACCGACAGAGTGTAGTGGTCTAACATAGTGCCCAGGTTAGCTGAAGGGAGAGCATGTAGCCAGTAGCCGGACTCCTTAGCAGAGAGAGCGAGAAGACGAGCACGGTCTCTTTTAGATGGCATTTGGTCTAAAAGTGTGTCAAAAGTTTTATTGCAAATAATGTCGTCCCACTGTCTCTGTGAAGAAAAAGAAACCGGCAAAATACTGGGACTAAGAGATATATATAATAAAATAGCCTAATATAGTACGCCAATGCACACATCGCCATCTAGCCCCAAAGTAAGTGTAGCATGTGTTTTGGGTACTAAGATGACTGATGAATATTTTTATGAATAATATACATACTTATGAAATACAGATAAACACCAAGACACTTAAACATTCATACTCATCACACAAACTATTTCCAGTTGCGGGAATCGAACAGCCTTGGACTCAGAAAGCACTGCGCCAATCGGCCGTCAAACAGATATACAAACTTTCATCCGCTATTCTACACAATGTACCCAGACCCCCGGCGTTTTTGATTAATTTTCATGGCTCTTAAATTACGAAGCGTGATCAAGAGATTAGCACCTACAAATAAAAAATAAAAAAATATATTATTTTTACCCCCAATTTTATTTAGCTTGATTGTTTTTATATTCGACACTACTGCGGTAGACATGTATCGGTCCTCTTCAGAGGGGGTACATCATCTCCGTCCTGCCCAAGGGTCGGAGGTAGCAAAAAAAAGCTTTCCCACCAAGCCAAAAAAAAAGACATGTTTCGGTGCCTACGCCTAAGCGTCTGCATTTGTCTTCGCGGTTTTCAAATTTTGTCAAGCAAATATTACAAACTAGCTGTTTCCCGCGAATTCGTCTGCGTTTGATTTTGTTTTTTGATGTGGCAATTGAGTTGTTGCTCTAAAAAAATTAAAGTAGTCAGTATCGCTAAGCCTTAAATGAGGATAATTGCTGCTGTCCGCTGAGGAGTTCTGTCCTCTATCCCCAACCACAGTTTGGGCAAAATTAAACACAAATTATAACCTCTATAGTACAAAAATAATTGTTTAAATCGGTTATAATTTGTCGAGTTATGGTGTAAAATCGTCAAACACTCATCCTCTCCCAAAGGAAACGAGCTTAATGCTTAATGTCGGGATAAAAAGTATCCTATATTACTTCTAACACTTTCAAGAATATGTGTACAAAGTTTCATGTGGATCAGTTAAGTAGTTTTTACGTGAAAGCGTAACAAACAAACTGCTTGGCAAGGCTTAGCGATACTGAATACATTAATTTTTTTTAGATCAACAATTATTGCGACATCAAAAAACAAAATCAAATGCAGACGAAGTCGCGGGCAACAGCTAGTTTGTAATATTTGCTTGACAAAATTTGAAAACCGCGAAGACAAATGCAGACAATGTCTGGGCCAGAAGCTAGCTAGAAATAATTTGATCTACTTGATACGTAACCTTTATTATTACATAGTAAGTGTTTTCGACCGTATAAGAAACAAGATTACAATCAGAGAGACTACCTCACAAACTAATTACCAAACATAACTTTAATTGTGACTCATTTTACATGTTATTACAAAAAAAAAAACTCGCTTCTAATTTACCTTTAAAATAGTTTTAAATAACGTTACAATATTTCCCATGTTATTTTACAGAACCATGCATCTAATTTGCTTCTAAAACACTTATAAATGATGGTTCAAATATTTCAATTCAATTTTCATATGAGAAAGACCGACGTGATTACCCTTAATTACGTTGTTCCATAAAGCTGCCTATACACAGACACGATTATCGTATGCGAGATTTTATCGCATTGTATCACAAAAACAGATTTCAGAATTTTTCAACCGGACCAACGATTGTTGTGACCATACAATAATATTGACTGAATCCAGCTTATGAGTGTGAAAATTTATCACTCTCACTTATATTTATAGACGGTCGATTGGCTGCAGCGACCCTGCTTTCTGAGTCCAAGGCCGTGGGTTCGATTCCTACAACTGGAAAAAGTTTGTGTGATGAGATGTTTTCAGTGTCTGGGTGTATATATGTATATTATAAGTTTTTATGTATATTAATCATAAAAATATTCATCAGCCATCTCAGTACCCATAACACAAGCTACGCTTACTTTGGGGCTAGATGACGATGTGTGCGTTGTCGTAGTATTTATTTATTATTCATATTTGGAGAACTTACTGTGACGGAGCTCGTCTGGGGTAGTTCAACCGCCATACCTTTTCGTATACAAGCTGCATTGCTCTGTTGCGGACTATAGGGTGTGGTTGCTGGTGTTATTACAGTAAATGAGGCTTAACTCCTCAGGTTGATGGACACGGGGCGGAAATTTGTCGGACGTGTTCATTGCATGCCCTTGAATGTGTTTCTTTGTATAAAGGAAATGGTTTCCCCATCAATTCGGCTATCTGTTTGCCGTAATTTACAACTATATAACATAAATAAAGGAACTATCCAATCAAATCGATCATTTTGTCAAAGCTTATATAATAGTTATAATATTAATTTATTGGAAAATTTGTCAAATTTGACATGTTCAAAACTTTTTGCTATAAGATGCACATGCCTACCAGCGGGACATTAATAGACTAAATGGATCATGACCCTAACCGCTGTATGCGATACAATATCGTATACGATATTCGGGATAAAAAAAAACGTCGTCTGAACGTAGCTTAACACAGCAGTGCCACTATGACAACCAGTGGACAAAATTTTAGTGACAAAACATGATCGTGCAGCTAATGAGGGTTGATAGAATGCGTGCCAACGTAATACGGGTACCTAAATAACTTATATAAGAATTTTAGCAAAAAAACATAGGAATTTTAGCTAACATTAAGTAAAAAAAAAAATAAAAAATCAAAATTGTCTTTCAAAGAGGCCAATTATGACTCATACAGGATTCTGAAGTGAAACTTCTTTAGGCGCGTTAAGCTCTTTTAGGGTGAACAAAAGGCAGGAAACTGGCGTTGCACCACGCTTTCCATGAGCTACGAGTATATATATAATATGTATAATATGTATGCAACGTGTAAATGAAAACATTGTGTACTGTTACCGAGACTTGACGTTGTGAAATCGAAAACCTAATTTATACTCTAAGAAATAAGATACAGCCCTTACATCACCTGCAAAATTAAAATCATGTGACTCCTGTCACCGACACTCGTAGGTACTATGCACTTATCGGTCTTTTAACTTCAATAGGGTTGTCACTTAGAAAGTTTTAAATTCGTTTGTATCGAAAAATAAATATGCTTCTATTGATCTAATTTTTTTACAGGGGGATTCCTTATGAAATATATCTTAACTTATTAATCCGTTAACATTATTTCGTAATTCGGTTACACGTTGTAAATATTTATAGATATAATTTTTACTTGTACCGGCAGTCCCCAAAGACGCATGTTTTTTTATTGCAGTGAGAGAAACACTAGCTGTGCTCGCGGCTAAGCTCGCGTTTATCAAAACCATTATTATTACATATGGTATTTTAAATATTGCGTGGATTCAATAGTATTCTTTGTCTGGTCAATAGTTGTCTTTACATTCCCGGGATAAGTTTTATCCTTTTTTCATTTCCGGGATTTAATCTATATCTGTGACAAATTTCGTTAATATCAGTGCAGGTTTTGAGCCAAACATAAATAACAAACAAACAGACAATATACACTACAGTCGCTATAAGACTGATGTAAAAAGCCATATACTAATTTTGGCCTCGATGGTAGGAGAGCCTTAGCTTAATTGGAAAAAAGCGCTCAGGCCGCGATTGCCAGAGAGTCGAAGGTTCAAATCCTGTCGGTTCCGTAAATTTTTTATATGCTTTTTAAATTTATAAAATAGACAATATAATTGTGGAAGTATTAGTTATAACACGTACCTTTTTGGTTTATCGTTGTATGATGGCTCGTAGGTACGTACCGTAGAAAATGATTTTGGTAAAACAAAACACAGAATAGAGAATACAAAATAAGCAGATACTTAAATAACTCGTAATTTTTCGTTCTTGTTTGACAAAATACTTATTATTCGAATACTTACTATGAAAATATAACGCGAGAGGTTAACGTTTGAAACGGTACAAGGCACTGCTTTGCGTGCTTGTAAACTTGGGAATCTTAATCGGATAGGTCATAGCTATTTGTTTTTTTTTATTCATTTTAATCGAATAACGTTTCTTGCTTGTTTAAGCTACAATGAAGTAATTTATATAAGACGTATATGTAAAATTTGATTGGAATGGACATGACATGGTTTATTTGAAGAATTTGTTAAATATTGCACTCACTCAACGCTTCGCTTATGAGGCGATGCTCCACTCCCGCTATATCAAAGTCAAGGACTTTTCGAAACTAAATATGACTGTATTTTTCTCACATTGCACTTATAGAATAATATTATCATATATATATATATATATCAAGCAAATACATTCGTTTAAACGTATTCGATATTTTTAAAAACAATTATTTTGTTTAAAGTAAAAAAAAAATTAAATTTTAAAAATATTTGAGTACGTCCGGATGTCTGTACGTATGGATCTGGCACTCTCACGACCGTAAAAAATTACGTATCGAAGTTTTTTTCATTTTAAAGTTATATAAACGCAGCGCGCTGTTTGCTATTTAAAATATCTGGGTGATTCGTTGTCGTTTAATTACAATTAATAAAACTAAAAAAAAAATGATTAGTCTTTAGTATGTGTGTCTCTTATGAAAATTGGGTTCGTTCACAATGCTTGCGATAACAATAGGTGTTGCTTTACGTCGAGAATGGCGCAAAATGTTGAAAGTTTTTTTTTTATTCCACCTACGTCATTGATAGTAAATAATAATAATGACAATTAAAAAGAAAAAAACAGTTGACTCGCCCGCATGCGGTGAAAAGTTTCAGATTTTTTTTTTTTGTGAGAAATGAGAGTAACTTAGGTTCAATTCATTGGAACTTTGAGTAGAGATGAAAAATTAATTTTCATAAATCTTAATATATATAAATCTCCTGTCACAATGTTTGTCCGCGATGGACTCCTAAACTACTTAACCGATTTTAAATTAAATTGGCACACCATGAGCAGTCTGGTCCAACTTAAGAGATAGGATAGCTTAGATCTTTAATTATAGTCGCAATTTAATTTTATTGCAAATTATTTGTCTATAATTAATTGACAGTCACATGTTATATATATATATACTACTATACTCATTTAAGGCTTAGCGATACTGAATACTTTAAAAACAAAATCTAACGCAGACGAAGTCGCGGGCAACAGCTAGTACATTTATAGGGTTTTCTTACTACTGAGAAAACAGAAAACCCGATTTGTACTGTTTCATGAGCCAGAGCTTGACCCTAAGTGAGACAGTGAATCCAGACCCAAATAAACTCGGAAAGGAATTAAATCGATATAGAATACTATAAAGAGTACTGCTAAAAGTACAGCGTCATAAAAGCTTGTGTTCATACAAATGCAATGTTCAAAAATGCAACCTAAGCCTGGATACCGATTGCATCCCGCTTTCAACCAATGAATTTTCCATGAGCATCCACTGTTCACTACATTCAGTTTTGTTTGCCACTAGTTTAAGAGTTGGTGAACGATTTGTTGGAGACGTTTAAACCGGTCATAAATGTATGTGTTTAGATAATTTTGCACTTAAACGATACTAGACTATATATATAAAGTGCTTGAGCGAAAAACGTTTATAGTTTAGTGTATTTTGAGATCACTATTTAGATAATTACAACAATCTCAAAAAAGTTTTGGTGAAGTCAGAAGAATTTAAGGTTTATTTTTGATTTAATGAGACATTGATTTACTTTTTTTTACTTTATTTTCATGCAAATATAAATTAAACCATTACATTTCGTTGTCAATTTATTTATTACTTAGACTTTTCAAATTTCCGTCACTAAAGTTAACATGTTATGAAAATTTGTATTTTACTGTTTTAAATAATATTTCAAAAATGATTTTAAGAGGTTTTGTTTAAAGGCTGTGAAAATATGAGCTTTATAGAATAGCCTCTAGCTCCTAGACTATAATAATACATCAGGTTTGTCTAGTAAAGCAACTACATGGGATTGGTATCGCATGTTGCGTCCAATATGTATGAGATTTTTGTCTGCCCGTTTTTCATTCGCGCCATCGTTACAT
Organism: Pararge aegeria; assembly: GCF_905163445.1. NCBI lineage: Eukaryota > Metazoa > Arthropoda > Insecta > Lepidoptera > Nymphalidae > Pararge > Pararge aegeria. Next base: position 9,951,452 of record NC_053202.1, on the reverse strand, counting down.
GTCCCGCCAATGCGCTCCTGTTATTAGAAAATGTCTTATTTCACTGGAGTATTGAAATTTTACAGCCAAGCTTTTTTTTTAACTTTACCTGCTTTAAATAACTGGTATTTATCAAAGAAAGCTTTTTTTTCTGTACGAAAGGCTAACATTTTGCCACAATAGCAATCCGTTTTCCTGTGTACTCAAATACTGCATTAGACTGAATGTTGCTGTGAAATAAAGTGCTTATATAGTTTTCTAAATGACTAGACTAATAAAACTGCTGTAAGCACTATGACTATGATGTTGCGCCAAGGTTTGTTTATCTGCCAGGGATTGGAATAGTTTCTTACATGCAATAGGTATACACGAGACGCCTTAATTGAAAAATGTAGCGACTCGCTGCCGTATTTTTGATTTCCATTGCAACTATGAATTTACGAATAATAAACAACTATGACCACATGAACACAAGGTATCGGTCTTACTTTCTAAACACATGTTAGCTCACGTGATGATCGGTGATTAAACATTAATAGTAGACTGTTTGATATAACGTCCCAAAACGCCATTTTTAAAACTACTTGTATATTTTAAATCTAACGTCATTCTATGCCGTTACAGCGTGTAATTTTTATCAATGCTCAAGTTATTGGCATCACTGATAAGATGATAAGTCTGACAGTCATTAAATAGGGCTATTTTAACAAGGACAGTTTGAAATAAATTGGAAATTTTGTGTTTTAAGCGACGTCCCAAAACGCCATTTTTAAAACAACTTGTATTTTTAAAATCTAACTTCGTTCTATGCCATTACATCGTGTAATTTTTATTAATGCTGACGCTATTGGCATCACTGATAAGATGATAGGTCTGAAAGTCATAAAATAGAATTATTTTTACAAGGACAGTTTGAAGTAAAGTGGAAATTTTGTGTTTTAAGCGACTAGATCAACATAGCTTCTGCTCTCAGACTATAATGTTGCACCAAGGTTTGTTTGGCTGCTCGGGATTGGCATCGGTTGTTGCATGCCATATTCATGAGATTTCGTCCGTCCATTTTTTCCATTCGCACCGTCCGGCGCCTTAATTGAAAAATGTAGCGACCCGCTACCGTATTTTTGATTTCCAGTGTGATTCAGTATTTACGACCAATAAAAGCAATCCCCGTACAAGATGTGAATGGGGATAAAAAATCGTTTTTATTGTTCACAAATTTATTACTTTTAAACGCTTGAAGGCTGTAACTTCTGATTCGATTGCTGCAATTTTAAGCGCAAATTTTTTTTAAACATGCCGCTACTAAAATTATTATATAGCTATCAACTTAACGTCATCATAATTAATGTCACATTATATACTGTACAGCAGTAGCGTGCATAGAGGGTATGCCCAGGGTATGCAGATGATATAAAATGAACAAAATCTCCAGTACGAGTTATAAATACTTAACGGTAGGCTTTTTATAACTCTTACAATGCTTATCCTTAAGTTTTTTATAACTCTTTCTGGAGATTTTCTACATTTCATATCATCTGCATACCCTGTGCATACCCTCTATGTACGCCACTGCTGTACAGCTAATATACAACGTGTAATCGAATACATTAAATACTGTTGAAGGGTGCATAAGAATATTTCATAAGGAATCACCCTGTGAAAATATTAAATCAAAAAGCATATTTATTTTTCCATACAAACGAATTCAAAACATTCGAAGAGTTTACTTATGACAACCCTATTGAAGATAAAAGAGCGACACGCGCATCGTGCGTACGCTACGCGACGCCTACCTAATAAAGTGGCATTAGCACTTGTTTTGAATTTTGCATGTGCTGTTGGGGCTATATCTGATTTCTTTCAGTTTAAAATGAGGCGGTATATTACTCAAAAACTATAAGCATTTCGGTTTTACAGAGAAGTTTCAAAACACAGTACATAATGTACTTCTAAAGCAAGTTAAGTATAACTTCGTTTCCATTTACACGTTGTATACTTAGTGTAAAGCATCGTGAGGAAACCTAGATGCTTGAGAGTTCTACATAATGTTCTGAAAGGTGTATGGAGTCCACCAATCCGCACTGGGCCAGCCTGGTGGACTACGGCCTTAATCCCTTTACCCATTGTAGGAGCAGACCCGTGCTAGTGGGCCGGTAATGGGTTGATCTTGACAGCTGACATTTAAAATAAGATTACCATTTACAAATGCAGAATTATAGCTAAACAGAAGGTGTTAAAATCATATAAAACTGGGAAAGTAGTCGCGTGGCCGATATGACTACAGGCGTGATGGAGTGACTACCTCTAATCCCAAGTGACGTCTCAGTCCAATTAGACGTCAGGCATTCGTCTTTCCCCCTCGACCTCCCCTCGCGCTGGCGTATAAATATGAGTGCGAATTTCTAGCTTTCAAATTTTGAAATATAGGCCACTGTTTCGGCCGTGTTCGAGTTTAGATTGATATGAATAATTCTTTTAATGAATGAATGAATGAATAAATAAATAAATAATAAATAAATATACTACGACAATACACACATCGCCATCTAGCCTCAAAGTAAGCGTAGCTTGTGTTATGGGTACTAAGATAACTGATGAATATTTTTATGAATACTATACATAAAAACTTATAATATACAAATAAACACCCAGACACTTAAAAACATTCATGTTAATTACACAAACACTTTCCAGTTGTGGGAATCGAAACCACAGCCTTGACTCAGAAAGCAGGGTCGCTGCCCACTGCGCCAATCGGCCATCGGCGTAATTAATGGTTATACTTTTATTGCACAACACAAACATAATTTAAAAAAGAAATGTATAACAAAACAACGTATACAATTCATCGGGCTTATCGCCTTCTGGCGATTTGTTTGTGTACGTTTTTAAGAATTTGAACTGATTTTCTACTTTATTGAAATAGATCTATCGTAGGCGCTTATGAATCGTTTATACACATCATTGTAATTTTTCACGCGATGGTTATAAGTCACGTACTAGGGGTTCACCCCGATCTAAGACTTCGCGTTGTATACCCTAATCTGTCACCTCTTGTCCCAGTGATGCCTGAGTCCAATTAGACGTCAGGTATTTGTCTTCCCTCCTTGGCCTCCCCTCGGGCTTGCTTATAAATATGAGTGCGATTTTCTAGCTTGATTTTTTTTTTTTCGCTTTACGACAATCATGCCCGTTGGAAAGCAATGACGAGGTCTAGGTTGGAGCACGCTTACGTAGAAAAAGCCTATTCACGCCTTGAAGGTACTCAAATTATACGTGGCTGGAAACAGTTGCCGGGAGGGCGTTCCACATTTTAGCGGTACGTATCAGAAACGTGGATGAAAAACGTTTCGTGCGTGTTGATGGAATATCAACCACATAAGGATGCCACCGCTCAGGGTGTCTCGCTGTTCTGTGGTAGAACGGGGAAGGAGGAACTAGACTGTGAAGTTCCAGAGCACACTCACCGAAGTATATCTGATAAAAATCCGATACACAGGCAACATTGCGTCGGTGCTGGAGACTATGTAGTTTCGCCTGTGTTATCGATTTGTCACATATAATTCTCCAGGCGCGACGATCCACCGAATCTAAAGCTTCAAGCTGGTACTTGGCAGAGCCACCCCACAGGTGACTACAGTACTCCATGCTTGTTTAATTTTTTTAATATAAACACAGTTTCGGCAGTTTTTGAGTTTATGTTGATAAGAATCACTTTTGTTATGTTTTTTCAAGCTCAAACATATTTCTTAATTTAAATTAGCCTATCACAGGCGCTTATGAATCATGCATTGATATTTTTTCATTATTGCCGATGGTGATGGGATCGTCCCAGAGACTTCACCCCGTGAGCCTTAATCTGTTACATTTTATCACAACTTACACCTGAGTCCAATTAAATGACAGGCATTCGTCTACCCTCTTCGACTTCCCTTCGTGCTGGCGGTTTCTCTCTTTGACTTTTTTGTAAGTAAAAATGAGTAGCTATAAATCATGTAATACACATTTTTTAAATCTTAGCGTACGCCAAATAAAGCTATTTTGGGTTACTTTATTGCAAATTTCATAAGGATCTCCGATTGAAAAAAAAAATGTTTAGCCTTTGTTACTTCGTGATAGTTTAGCTTCCTTTTGGCGAGGAAACGGTTAAAGTCGGTCTTCGGTGTCTGTTTGCTACAAACAAATAAAAAACCTTTCCTCTTTATAATATTAGTATAGAACATCGTCAACAGCATCACTTCACGATTGACGTCCACTGCCAGGGTTTTTTTTGTCAAAAACCTACGTCCATAGGTTATTTGTAGTGAGTTCCAAACTCCACGATTCTGGGCCGCTTGTTTCCAGCGCCGTTTACCTCATTGGGGGCCGACCAACGCTGCGTTGCGGGGTTGCTATTCCAACACCTTGGGACCCCAATGTCCATTGGTTGTCCGAGCTATGTGCCCCGCTCATTGCCACTTCAGCTTCGCGACTCGTTGAGCTATGTCGGTAACTCTAGTTCTTTTACGAATCTTCTCATTTTTGGATTGATCACGTAGAGATACTCCTAACATAGCTCTGTCCATAGCTCGCTGAGTGACTCTGAGCCTACAGAGATATACATAGATATTATAAATTTAATGAACTTATACACAATATAATATATACATTATTATATGTAAAAAATGTTTTAACATCGTGTCCTAAAAGTTGGTCTGGACCTCTGGTGACCCAAGAGATGGCGCTTAATTTGTTATGTTTAGTTAGTTTAGTTTAGTTAGTTTAGTTAGTTAGTTATTTGTAAAAATAATTAATTAATAATTATAAATTATAACTAATAATTAATTAATATAATTATAAGTATATCTGGTAAAAATCCGGTACACAGGCAACATTGCGTCGGTGCTGGAGACTATGTAGTTTCGCCTGTGTTATCGATTTGTTATTAATTTAATTAATTAATTAATAATTGTTAGTTATAATTTTTCATAATTTATTCCCTTAGTTTCTGCCCAACGGCTAATTTTTACTTTTAATTTGTTATGTTTATGTGGTGTACAATAAAAGTGTATTCATTCATTCATTCATTCTAGCAATTCAAAGGGGCAATAGCGCCAGAACATTGGGTACCATGCCTATAAGTGAACAGTTGGACGGCTTATATTGATAGTTAATATTAATTTTAGATTGTAATTATTATTAGTCATAACTTAAAAGTCTGATTTTGAATAAAGAAAATTTTAATTGACAAGAAACAAAATTATATGTGAGATTAAAGTTAAAATTCTTAATTCAAATACGGTATTCGTTTAGATATGATTTTCCAAATTTGTTTTGAGTCGCCAAATCCAAAGCAAGGGTGGAAGCGAGTCGGCCCAAAGGGATAATAATATCATAAAGGGTCTACCCTCCAGACGGTTAAACCCTTTCAATGTTAATTTGTCTGTTAATTCTTCACCCACTTTAACTTATTGTTATTGCATTTCGCTTATTTTAAGCGTTCTATTAACTTTTCTTTGGCTTACAATGTCCGATTTCAACTTTTTGTGATAATCCTTATAAATTCAATTTACCTTAGAGACTTATTTAATTAAATAATGTTTTTTTCTGTGATAGATCTCGCTATGCATATCAGTTTTGCTGTGAATTTGTCTGAAGGGCGAGGTTGCCGGTGTAATTACAGCCATATGAGTCTGAACACCAACGCCACCAATGGTTAGTGATAATGGTAGCGGGCTAACCTGTTAGGGAGAATGGTAGTCAGACCCCTAATCGGTTTCTACGCGACATCGCACCGGAACACTAAATAGGTTAGCGGCATGTCTTTGTCGGTAGGGTGGTAACTAGCCACGGCCAAAACCTCCCACCAGAAAAAAAGCTCCCAACATCTAAAACTAATGATAGGGTCACACACTTTAATCTACGCGGGCACAGCTAGTAAAAAAAATGTGTAAAATGATTAATGATTAAATCGTTCTTACAAAGATAAGATGGGAAACAAAGTAACTCTTTTGAATGCTCTTCATAAAATGTACATCGATGAATTGTTCTTAAAAAGATAAGATAAGAAAGAGAGAGTAGTTTCACAATACACAGAAGCTCCATCGGTGAGAAGGGTGCCCTAACAAGGTTTGCTGGGCCATAATCCGTTTAGGGCGTATGATTCATGCATGCGTGGTTTGTGTAACGCTATAACGACCCCCCTCCTTTGTAATGTAGGTTTATTGGATGAAAGTTAGCTTGTAATATCACTGAGTAGCAACTGCTTTGTTGGTGCTTTAGTACGTCCGATTCAAAATTCAACATTCCAATTTCAACATTCTAAATTCAAAATACATTTATTTCAAATAAGCACTTTTGAAACGGCAAGGCAGTCTGTTTTTAGTGACTCTACCACCGGTTCGGAAGGCAGATTCTATCGAGAAGCCGGCAAGAAACGCAGCAACAAGAACAATTTACATTTTGACATTCATTTTTCTATCTAGTGTGAGATGAAAGCGGAGCCGGATGCTTCCAAGCAACCTTATGATTAAGGAATTCACCAATTGTATAGTAATTTCGGTGTAAGAATGTGTTTTAACATAATCTTGAAACTTTTGTATTGGTAGGTTCAAAAATTAGTTTGACGGTTTGATGGCCTAAAAAATATAAAAATTTTATTTTTAATTTTCTACGAGTTAGAGTATGACTGCTATATCACCTGGTGTTATGTGATTATGCAGTCTAAGCTAGAAGATAGCTTACCTGGTATGGCAGTTATACTAAACCGCATATCTCCAATCGGTTTCTAAACGCGACAGCTAGGTACGCATTATCTGCGAGTTGGTCAAACTTCATATCACACTTCTTTTGTTTTTTATTCGATAAAATCTTAGCATCTGACTTCAGTCTAACATGATCTTAATATTGTCTTTAACAATACTGTTGTAGATAAATTAAAGTCATTTAGCTACATCGGCATCTAAATGTTCTAATTATGAAAAAGTAAAATGGCCCCCATTTCAACACACGTAACTAACTGATTTGAAATACGAATATTATTAACTAATGCAAAGGTTGATACCTATACAGCCTGTGTATACCATATGATATAACCACCGTCGGAAGCTCATCTGCTAGCATAATCAATAAGGGGCATACATTTTATTACTACAGAAGACTTGGCTGTGTGGGCTTAATGTCTTTGCCTATAAAATTTCTACGTCGACATCGTCATCAGACAGCTAATTTGAAAATATTCCACCTAACCATTAGTAGTCCCGTTAAAATTTCCGTATTTATTAGAACTCAGGTAAGAACATAACTGTATTAAACAATATATTGATTTAACTTTTATAGTTAGGTATTTAGGCGGTGATAGCCTAGTGGTTAGAGCTTCGGCTTCACTTTTGCCGGGCCGAGTTCGAACCCCCGCACCTCTAACTTATCTCAGTTATGTGCGTTTTAAGTAATTAAATAGCACTTGCTTTCATTGTGAAGAAAAACACTGTGAGGGATGCTGCATGCCTGCGTTCCCCATAATTTTCACAAAGGCGGGTGAATCCGCATTTGGCCAGCTTGATGATCTACGGCTTAAACCTTTCTCATTGTGGGAGGAGATACGTGCTTTGTAGTGGACCGGTAATGTGTTGATGTGATAAGCGAGTTATTTATATTTCTATTATTAGAGATGCAAACGTAGTTACTGATTCTCATAACGTAACAGTTTCATAGTTAGCTCTTATTAACCCTAATCGTTTTCTGCGCAGCATCATAAAAAAAAGAAAAAAAAATACTCAATAAAAAAACTATTAAAAAAAAAATTAATTAATTTTTGTTTTAACTATTATGTATTGCAATGATTGTAGTTTCCTAATTTCACGTTGTTGTAATGGGCCCGAAGGAAGGTGGCGACACTTGTAACACAAGTTACCTTAGTATCACTGTGTTCATAAGGAGATTCCTGCTGTATACATTTTTCTTTATGAAGTAAATAAATGATTATTATTATTATTATTATTATAGCATCATTCTGCATGGAACGATATATTGCTTGGCGGTAGAGAATTAAATAGTATAGAGCCGCGACCAGATCCTTCCACCCCACTAGTTCAGGTAAAACTCAAATATATGGCAACCCTAATTGAAGTAAGCGAGCCCCGCAATTGGTGCATATTTTGCGGTCACGTGAAACAGCCATTACGCTGCGGGCGACCAATGAAAGCTCGAGTTTCAATTCAATTCCAATTTTGAAAATATTCAATTGATGCCTACAACATATTCTGTAATGAATATAAACTTTATACAGAGAAGTGAGTAGGTACGCAATATGCCCTGGAAAAAGTTTAACTGTTTTTTTCTAAAAAGCTTAGTTTTGATGCAACAATTTATTAAAACTGCTTGGAATTTTTTTTTTGTTTCTACAGATAATATACGAAAATAATAGTATCTTCCTGGTTAATTTCTCGTAATTTCTTAAGCTTCTATTACCTACGTGAACTAACAAATTTAAATTTCGACTCTATTTTGTTTTTAGTCGATTTTTTGTTAAATTTCCATAAGGAGACGAGGGATAAAACTTGTACTTATTATATATTTCTAAGTTCTACTGACACGTTTCGTAAAAACTACTTTATATGCAGATATGTATTTTATTGTTTTCATATATTTAACGCACTTACTTATTTTAGGCGTTTGGTCTCGTCAAATAGATAATATTCTAATTTTATTGTTTTTATATTGATTCGATGTCTAAAAATTAATTAGCTACCTACACATTTTTATTTCCTGTCCAAAAGACATACTCTGAAGCCGTGATAGCCTAGTGGTTAGGTCGATTCACGGGACGCTGTAACATTTGAAAGTTACGTGCGTTTTTAATTTAAGCAATTTAAGCACACTATACTCAGCGAACATACAGCGCCCTGCGAGTTCAGTACAACGTGCTGAGGGCGGTGTTGAAGAAGCCACGACGCTGCAGCGCGTCAGAGATGTTTGCGGATGCGCGGGTAGATTATTTCTACGCGATCATCCGCAAGCGTGCTACGTCAATGATGAGCAGGCTCGTGAGCAGCACTAACACCCTCCTCAGTACACTGGCATGCAGGCTGGACAGCTCTCTCTGGGGAAGCTGGGATGGTGTGCACACGCGCTATAGGGGGGGGCTCAGCAGTGGCACTTCACACATGCACAAAAGCACTGCATATCTAAATTATTTTATATGAGTCGAATTGGAGGGGAATTTTTGCCGTTTCATGCAATTTTCCTACTGTATGCATACCCTGGTAATAAACCCAGTGCACGCCACTGGGGCTTAGTTAGACTAGAAGGAATTTTGTGTATAGAATAATGTTGTTTTTAGTTGTTAAGTACTAAAATAGGTTTAATTACATTGTTTTGTTTACACGATATGGACAAATATCCGAAATAAAGATTATTATTATTATTATAAGCATCTCTTGCTACATTACGTTCGCAAGTTAGCGGTTCTTCATTACGTTTTCAAAGGCGTGTGAAGTCTTAGCCGGAGTGGTGGACTACGGTGTCTTTTTCTGAGAGGAAATAACATTATCATCATCATCCGTAGTGGTCCGGTAGGTAGGGGCTACCGGACCACTACGGGACACGGCAGGATGAATGAATGAATGAATGAATACACTTTTATTGTACACCAAAGAAAAAAAGTAGTTACAGAGATATAAATACATATCAAGAGAGTACAATTTGGTAGCCTTATCACCACATAGCGATTTCTTCCAGGCAACCAATGGCCTAACAGGAAAAAACATAGAAAAGAGGTAGGTACAGGGTGATTACGTATCTCGCGACAGGCTTGCGGCAGGCGTAAATCTTGCAATCACTGCTGTCAAACGTCACTTTTCCATACAATAAATAAACAAAGGTGACGTTTGACAGCAGTGATTGCAAGATTGACGCCTATCGCAAGCCTGTCGCGAGATACGTCATCACCCTGGCTGTCTCCTCTCAGAATAAGAAAAGTTTAGGCCGAAGTCTACCAGTTGAGAACGTTATGGAGAACTCTCAAGCATGAAGGTTTCCCCACGATTTTTTTCTTCACAGTCAAATAACATCAGCCCTGTCGTTTTCAGGCAAGTTATGTACTCCGGAAAATATCGCTAAACAATTAAATATAATGGCACGCCAGTCTGAATACTAGGTTATACTTAAGTCCCAATTGGCATTGAAAGCAATATCCTAGTTAATATCAGCATGATCTCATCTCACGGGCCATTTAATGCAAATCGATCTATTACGGAGAACACCGATCATTACCGTGCGCTCGACCAATCACAGCTCGATCCAGCGAATGTAATTTATAGTTTCGAATTTTAAAAAAGTTAACTCCGCCATCTTGTAAGTTATTTTGAAAAGAGAACTCCGTAACTGATGAATTAAGGCGGATACAAACTGTGGTTATTTTATTTTGTTTTTATTTCACATAGCATATTCTCGTAGCACTGAAAACGTCATGTCGCATTATAGGTCGCGTTATAGTTCGCAACGTTCGACGTCCCTGGCACAGTATTGAGCATTGTGGTCTTATAAGTGAGAGATCCGGTGGGGGAAGCAAGTTGGAAATTTATAATATCAGAAGTTTATCTCGTTTGGTGGGAGGCTGTGGCCGTGGCTCACCTTCGGATAAAGGTGTGCCTCCGGAATTTAAAAAAAAATGTTCCTAAATTGAATCGAATGTTCATAGACCCAGAAACTAGGAAGCGACCATGTAATTTAACATTTATTGAAGACATGGCTGTACGGTGATATACCTTTGCCTTTTCCATATGGAAAAGAATAAAGAAAAAAAAAACATTTATTACCTACTTATAGATGTTTTTTTTTATTATAGCGTATTATTATTAGCAATTCATACTTGATGCGACGTTTTAATGAGATTTTTTATTTATTCATACAATTCTTGTGATTCTCATACGTTATTCACGTCGATTAAGTCGTGATTTCAATTACAAAGATAAGATTTGAGTGCCTTTAAGACTGCGGGTAATTTTGTGTAATCGCTTACAACCAGATGCCATTTTGTGATAAAGTTGTTCGAATGAAATTTGAATAGGTTTTTGTGTGATTGCTAATTTCGTTGATTCTTTCTCAGTTTTACTTTTTACGGTGTTTGTGAACAGTTCAGAAAAATAGAACCATGCTAATATTATGATTTACAATGATTGTTGAATCGTAAAATGGTGTTGGAAAAGTTGTTTCTTGCCGGCTTCTTCTCCGTAGAATCTGGCTTTCGTACAGGTTGCAGAGTCACTACAAACGGACAGACTTGACGGTTCAAAAGTGCTGATATTAGGCAATCTTACTAAGGGGCTAGATGGCGATGTTTGTATTGTCATAGTATATTTATTATTTAATTATTATTTCGGAAAAGCAACTGCCAGCTAATAAAAGTTACCCGAGGCATTTAATAAAATAGCATTCGTTACCTATGCATAGCTTGACCGCTTATCTTTACTTGATAGATAGGTAACAGGTAGTAAAGATAACTGTAGACCGCCATTGGAAAACTCAACTTTGTCGGTAAGGAGGTAACTAGTGACGGCCGAAGCCAAACCAGAGAAAATTTAAAAATTATAAATTCCCAAATAGCCTACGATGGGAATCGAACCACGGACTTCTTTAAAATACCACAGCGCTCACCACTGCGCCAGAGAGGACATCAATCTCCTCATGTCATCTACTTTTATTTATTGTATTATTATACGCTTTGTGAGTGAATGAGGACGCATAAATTTTTATACATCAATAATTTGAACCCGTTTGATGAAAAAAAAACCCGGTGGAAAATTATTCTCATAAGCATTATTTAAATCGAAGCCTTTAAAAAATAAAGTGCAAATTAATTAAAATCTATGTATAAGATGTCATTAGGAAGTGATTTCAACACCCGACCAGACAATATAAATGTACAACTTTATTATTCATGTTCTGCATATTTTGTGGCGGTCTCCTCTTGGACTAACTAGATGGCGCCACAAGATCCTGCATCGCCCTAGGGAAGCTCTCATACAGCGTATAAAAAATATATTTTTATGCTAACGAGAATTTTTTATATTTTCCAGCGTCGTTCCCCATCACGAGGCGAATTGGCCATCCATACCAGAACAGAACGCCGCCGAAGCGCAAGAAGCCCAGAACTTCCTTCACCAGGATGCAGATAGCTGAGCTGGAAAAGCGGTTCCACAAGCAGAAGTACCTTGCGTCGGCTGAGAGAGCCTCGCTGGCGAAAACCTTGAAGATGACGGACGCGCAAGTCAAGACGTGGTTTCAGAACCGGAGGACAAAATGGAGGTACGTTATCGGTTAATTTATGTTGGTAAAAACTATAGTCAGAGTCTCAGAATTAAGAACATACAGAAACCGCGTCCACGATACATATATACATTCAGCATTGTTTCCAAAGTTTTTATTAAACGTAAGCTTATAGAAAAGTCCTATTATAAGTATTATATAAGACTAAGTAATCGATAAAAAAACTTGAGTGTTAATTATTTTTTAACAGGGTTGCTCTTATAATAATTTTTAATGACAATGTGAGATGGTGATAACAAAAAAAAACACCCGGCTAAGTTTGTTGTGGGCTGCCTAGACCAGGACGCGTTTGGAACACTCGTAGCTATACTTTTAAGCTTTAATTGTGGTTATCGCCTTCATCTCACTACCCCGTTTATTCTCTTGTAATGTACGCATCAAAATTGCCACCTATGGGCCTACTCAAATAAAGATATTTTTGACTTTGACTTTGACTGTTAACGGTTGACTTTGCATCAAAAACCACTCCAATTTAGTAGTGTATCTCGAACAGACGATTGGTCTTCCATTTGGCAGTTGACAGTAATTATATTATCTCTAATGTTCTAAACGTTTACCATAAAATGGGGAAAATGGGAAAAGTTTGTGAGTTAGTAACATTCCACGGGTGTGAAGTGAGATTTGCGCGGTGAGATGTTTTCACTATTTTTGGGTTTAGTCTTGAGTGATGAACAGACGGTCAGAAGGACAAACAATTAAGTTAACGTGTAAACAATTTCTTAGACAAATAAACTTTCATTTAGTCCAATAAATAATAGGAAATATAATATTTTTTTTTTGTATAAATGTATATTTTTACCTATGACCTAATCCGGGGAAAACCACGACACTGCCGTGAGAAATAGATACATGTGAAATGCAAAGTAGATAAAATTCACTCTAATCCGCGCATTAAGAATATAAAATTATCAACACAACTTAAGTATTATCTGAATACATTATTTAAATAAAGAATTCAAAAAATGTAATTCAAAAACGTCTAACATTTAATCTGTTTGTATCTAACATTTATAACAAGTTTATCATCAAAATAGCCGTAGTCCACCATGGCTACCGTTAATGATAGTGATATTATAAATATTAAGTGATAAAAATCCGTCTGTTAAGACCTGCATGTAACTATAGTAAGGTACATAGCCGTTTCGACCACCGAATCGAGCCTCAAAAAGGATTTCTTTGGGACGATATCAGCGTGGGCAGGTGACAATTCTCTCCCCGGGGAAAGGATAAAAATTTATCTTCTCCCACAGCTTTATAGACTCTGTTAGAGTACCTACTGGCACACGAGTGGAAATAATATCCAAACAATATACATATGTAATATGTATAATAATAAACGGGGGTAAACTTCTCCTATTACCTGTTCCCCTGCTTTAGCTGGTGGACACGTTAATTATATCCCTTGTCAGGGGCAGTGGCGTGCATAGTGTATGCAGATGAATGAATGAATGAATGAATGAATACACTTTTATTGTTCACCAAAGAAAAATAAGTAGTTACAAAGATATAAATACATATAAAGAGAGTACAATTTGGTGGCCTTATCGCTACATAGCGATTTCTTCCAGGCAACCAATGGCGTAAAAGGAAAAAACATAGAAAAGAGGTAGGTGGTGCAATAAATAAGATTTAAAATTATACAATTATTAAAATAAAATATATATATATATATATATAATAATATAATATATAAATATATATATATGTATATATAAATATTTTACATATAAATACAAATAAAATATATACCGATTGATAATAATACAGATGATATATAATGAAGAAAATCTCCAGTAGGTACGAGTTATAAATACTTTTTATAACTCTTGCAATGCCTACCCTAAAGTTTTTTATAACTAGTACTGGAGATTTTCTTCATTTTATTTCATCTGCATACCCTGTGCATACCCTCTATGCACGCCACTGGTCAGGGGATATAATCGGGGGATATAATTTTTGTCTCCTGGCTCTGCTAGCCCTGCAGGAAGATACCTGGAAGATATTTATAAATATATAATTAAAAGTTTATGTATTACGAGGTTAAAAGGTAGTTAAGGTAAGTTAGATTTGATTAAAAATTAATTTTTCAATGCGATTCATTATATTCTGTTCTTGGCCGTGCAAAGTATAACTTAAACATATATAGGACGTGCTTCTTGCATGCACTGTGTGAAGGTTGGCTTTCTACTTGGTTTGTCAATTATGACTATAAAAATAATCTTCATTCTCGCTATGCTTCAAGATCAGGAGATACCTGTTGGAGTGTTAACCCACCACGTTGCTCAATTGCTGGCTAATGGACTTATATCAGCTAACTATAACAACTAATATCAGTTTTATAAACCTACTAGCCAAAGTCCCAAATTGTACCTATACTAATGAAAGAGCTAGTTACCTAGATGAGCTTACTTTTACAGAAAAAGACGAACGGTGCGGACGAAATCGCGGGAAACAGCTATCCCCCAATAAATTTTGATTAATATGTCGCCATTAAAATACATTTTAAGATAATATACTTCATACGTTTTAGAATTCAGATAAAAAGGTGCTCTCAAAACTGGACCACTTAATAAGAACTCTCGATAGTACTAATGTTAATCCGATTCTAGATTTTTATAATTTGGTCATTATAATAATCCCAATCACAAGTCTAAAATCTAAAAAGGTTATGATGAAGAAGAATTTATGATCTTTTTTTTATTCAAGCAATAAACGCATATATAAGTAGAGTGGTTTTTATGTATGGTTGATTGGAACATTCACCCGCTTTTATTGATATGTACCTGATTTACAAAATTTTAAACAGATTAAAAATCTTTATTGAAGCACCTTTATGACATCAAATCTGTCTGTAGTGTCTCTCTACCGTCGTTTTGTAAACCATAATCTACCGAGATTAAGCCATATAGGAACGCAGCAGTTGTTCTTTTTCAATATCAACTTCTTACAATAAAGCAACCTTCTTATTAAGGAATACATATTGTGTAATAATTTTATTTTTAGACTTCACAAACTTTTGAGAACATTATGGAGAACTCTCAGGTATGCAGGTTTCATCACGATGTTTTCAAGTGATTTTTAAATTTCTTAAAACGCACATAACTTAAAAAAGTTAGAGGTGCGTGCTGGGATTCGAACTTGGCCCCCCGAAAGTAAACGGAGTCGTACACACTGTGATATCACCGCTTTATATGGATAAAATCTAAACTACGCGGATAAATCGATCCGATATATCTCACAAACGTTCATTAGCATATGATGATAAGAATCTTTATATCTATCCGAATAGATAACGTTTAATGATTAAATCATAGATAAGGTGGATTTCCCAGCATTAATGTCCATTATATTTGCATAATTTTACGAAAATAGAAATGACCTTGACCTTGTGTGGAAAAATTACCAACATTCACGTGGGAAAATTGCAATACCTCATCGTTAGGGGTGAAAGGGGTAGTCTAGTCCTAGTCAAGCCAAATAAATAAACCTTTGCGAAATTAATATTCACGGGAAAACAATAAAATTTATTTCTCGTGATCACATTCATTAAAGTGAATCCTAGGATATCGTTATTCCTAGTTCGGCCAAAGAGGCATACGTATGTATGTTTTTTTTTTTTTTATTTAAAATAAATATACTACGGCCATACACACATCGCCATCTAGCCCTAAAGTAAGCGTAGCTTGTGCTATGGGTACTGAGATAGCTGATGAATATTTCTTTATGAATATAATACAAACAAAAACATTCATGTTTATCATACAAACATTTTCCAGATGTGGGAATCGAACCCACGACCTTGGACTCAGAAAGCAGGGTCGCTGTCCACTGCGCCACTCGGCCGTCAAAATTAGGAGGTCCCGGGTTCTGTTCCAGGCAGAGGCAAATTGTGAATTAATAATTACTAAATTGTCTCCTTCGGCCGTGGCTGGGTACCACCTTCCTGACAAAGACGTGCCGCTAAGCGATAAGACCATAATTAAGCCTATTAGGGGTATGACTACCATACTCCCTAACAGGTTAGCCCGCTACTATCTTAGGCTGCATCATCACTAACCACCAGGTGAGATTGCAGCCAAGGACAGGGCAGTAGAATTAAAAAAATATGTAATTTTAACTTACATTTTGTTGACATATCCTACAGTTAACCACCAGTCCAAAATAACAACAAGCACTTAATAAAGAATAACAAAACCAAAACCGATAAGCACCCATTAACACCGCTGCTTAATGCGAAGAGACGTCTTATAAATCGATTGTTTAATTTAACAGAGCGCGCTTTTTTATGATGGATAATGGCTCACTACCGTCGCTTAGTGCAGTTAAGCATATTGTTGACACTCTTTTTCTAGAAAATAGCGGATTGGTAGACTTTACACACCGTTGAGGACTTTATGGAGAACTCCGTGTCTCTGTGATATATTTATAATAATATAATCTTTATTAAACAAAACATAAGTAATTATAAACAAAAAGCCGATATAAACAGTCGACTAACTAGAAACGTAAAACGTATCGTCTGAGAAAAGTACGGAAATCCTTTTTGGGGATGGGTATATGCTTTTATAACATGATACTGAAGGTAATATTAGTTCTACCTTTACCTAAGTTTAAACAATATATTAATACACATTTAACAAATCGTGGTTACTACACGATTGATGAATTCCTTAACGACAAGGCTGCTTGGAAGCAGGCCACTCCGCTCTCATCTCTGATTCAAAATTATGAAGATTGTTAAACTTTAAAATGATGTTGGAAAAGAGCAATCTGCTGTGTTTCTTGCCGGCTCTTCTCAGTGGAATCTGCCTTCCGAACCGGTGGTAGAGTCACTAAAAACAGACTGACTTGACGTTTCAAAAGTGCTTTTTAATTAGGCCTACTTGAAATAAATGAATTTTGAATTTGAGGTGCAGGTTTCCACAATGTGTTCTTTACAGTTAAAACACGTTATATTATAAGCGCTTAAATTGCTTAATGCATTTATAATATTAGAAGTAGGATAATGGCTTAAATTAAAAAAAAAACATATCTTCGGGAAGGTGGCGTGGCGGGTATCCAACTCCTTCTCCCTGATAGGGTAGCCGAAGCCTTTACCTACTAGGCTATCACCGCTAGTAAAATATAAACCAAATGGTTCGCATACAAGGCAAACCCCGATGCATAGAATTAAGATCATTCAGAACCCTCATTCAGCCATTATTGTATGCAGTGCATTGTGCCCAAAAACAGAAAAAGCGCCCCGCGCACGTCGAACTACACACGTGGAATGATGCTAGGTCACAATTTTTATACCATTTTCCCATTTTATGATTATCGCTTAGAATATAACAGGTAAAATAATTACTGTGACCTTCCTGGCGCAGATGTGAGCGCTGTGAATGTAAGTAGGAGGTCCCCGGTTCGATTCGCGGCAGAGGTAATTTGGGAATTTCCTCTGGTCTGGTCTGGTTGGAGGCTTTTGCCGTAGCTAATCACCACCTTACCAACGGTGTTCCAGTAGGATGTCGCGTACAAACCCATTAGGAGTATAACTACCATACTCCTTAACCAGTTAGCCCGCTACCATTTTAGATGACATCATCACTTACCACAACTTGATATTGTAGTGGAATAAAAAAAACTGTTATTTGCTAAATGTTATGAAACGACTAACCGTTTTATCGAGAAACAGTTCTAAAGTAGTTGGTTTTTGATGCTTCAATATCAGTCGTGTACACGGTTTCTGTATGTTCTTCATTCTGTGCCCCGATGTATCAGCGCATCACATATTTCCGAAGCCAGTGGCGCCGCGCATATCGGGCCCTTATCAGCTACGAACACAAACAGCGCTTGTCCATTAGGTAATCGACGATGCCACCAACGTGTATTGTCTCACAGGGGTTTGGAATTTTGTATTGCCCTTTCCGAAGATGGCTTTTACATTGTTTTGGAATTGCTTTGTTTTGAACTCCCGACGCAAAACCGACGGGTGTTGTATGTTTGACGCGTATGTGTGTGTGTGGCATCGTAGCTCCCGAACGTATGAACCGATTTTAATTTAGTTTTTTTGTTTGAAAGGTTAATTAGGAATGTTATGGTTGATGTAAATCGGTTGAAGACGCCTCCCGCAACAGAAAAATAAATAAATAATAATTAAATAAAAATAATAAATATATATCGACATTACACACATCGCCCCAAAGTAAGCGTAGCTTTGGCTATGGGTACTAAGATGCCTGATGAATATTTTTATGAATAATATACATAAATACTTATAATATACAGATAAACACACATACAATGAAAACCATTCAAGTTCATCACACGAAATTTTTACAGTTGTGGGTGGTCGAACCCACAGCCTCGGACTCAGAAAACAGGGTCACAGTCCAATGCACCAAAATAAAAATGGCTTACCTACGTATTTTTCACTAAGTACTCCCTCAATATGGGTATCAAATAAAATGGCTTGACTAGTAGAATACTGTACACTAATTCAAATGCAAGATGGCCACTACCAAAAAATGGCGAATTACATTTTTTTTCACACCTCCCTAATTCCCTTTCTCCCATAATAATAAATAATTAAAAACTGATAAGCATCAAAACATCTTTTTGGCATTAAGTTAGTTGAAAGGACGGAGAGTTACAACCAGGACGTTGGGAGGAATTAAACGGAGAGTGGTCGGAGTCGTACCAATTAAAACCCCACGGTATTTCACCAAGTCGCCTGATGGCTGGGCCACGGGAACGCTTTCGCACACATCATGACAGAGCCGGAGGACCATGTGTGCCAAGACTTTCATTAATAAGGCCGGAAGCAAAAGCTAGCACAATTACTACAGTAGAAATATCTAAGGACAAATGTATTCAAATTGTTCACATAACAAAACTCGTTTTTTTATTACTTGAACGCAGTTAAAACTGCCCTGTACAAAAATGTTAACAAATTGATAACATTCTTAGTTAGAATTTTTATTGTATTTTTATGATAACTCGGACACGGATTGACTTTTAAGCCGGACATCGTTTTAACAGAAATGTTGACGATTTTTCAACATTTTGTTCAAATTGTTAACATTTTTTAGATGCTTTTTATCGTGAACTTTAACAAGAATCCCATTCGACGACCTCGTTGGTGCAGTTGTAAGCGTTGTCGTCTTATCAGTGGCATATCCCAGGTTCAATCCCCGCCAGGGGCAATTTGGGAATTCATAATTTCTGAATTTTCTTTGGTCTCGTATGGGATTCTTCGGTCGTGCCTAGTTAGCATAAGTAGTGCGGGCCAAGCGATTTTACGTTCCGGTACGATGACGCCTCGAAACCGATTGGGAGTACCTCCTTATTTATGGGTTATACAACCATAACCGTCCGTCTTAATCCACATCATCATTTACAATCAACTTTTTCTAACTTGTCTTTTAATGTAAGCAATAATTTCTTTACTTTTAGTGTAAGGTATGATTGAAAAAAATGCGACAAAATAAGTTAAAAAAACACAATAGAATGAGTTTTTTTTATGTAGGTGTATATTTATTATTTTCATAACAATTTGAAAATAGACTTTACATGAAACAAAAAGATTGTTTAAATTACAAGACAAGAAAAAATAGACAAAAATATATGGGCTACGGATTTAATATAACTGCCATACTTCTAAAGAGTTTTCCTAATGGGACGGTTAAATTTTTTAAATAAAAAAAAAGCATAAAAGTCCATCTCGATTTGAAATAAATATTAAGTAATATCGCCGACAAAACTAATTCTCATTGATATTAACTTTTATTAAAGCTATCTTCACTGAATTAAAAGTTTTTATTCATTATCTCTGACAACCGTATTAAGTGACTACCTATTTTATACCCGAAGCCCTTTGGTATACTAAACATTCAATCATTGTATTATTAGAAGTTGTTTATTATTCCAAATGTCACAGCGTATAGATTAGCGGGCGCAAATGAATTGGTTGTTGATCTATGACAAACGACCTCAATTTATCTCGTCCCTGTGACTTTGTCTGTGGTTAAAAATAACAGACTATTAATCCTTCAGCTGTGCAAAAGTTTCTAATACAATCTAAATTGATATTTATTATTTAAATTATTGAAAAAAATTACTTTTCGATAAAGAAGAAAGAAATTGGATTTAGTACACATATTATTTCGTAAGAAACTGTAGGTCACTTCAGTATCTCAGTGGAAAGGAAATAACGTTACAAACTATAAAATGCGCCCATCAAATAGCTATAAAACCTTTATTTAAACCAACAAAGATGAAGTCATACGAACTGAATCTCTGTTGGGAATTAACTAGTAACATATTTTATCTTTACATCGATTTGAGGCTGATAATCCAAGATTACCATTTTAGTTAATATTTTCGCTTTGTGGTTATAACTTGAAAAGCAGAGCAATAATCGATTTTACCCTGCCAAAAACATCAAAAAATGGTTCGAATTTTCTGAGAAAATATTTAGAAGTTTATCCCGTTTTATCCTCGCAAGTGTGATAAAAATTGTCGTATGATAAGTAACGCGCATAACAGGTACGTTACTTGTTACACTCTCGGCTTCCTTAGCGCGTTCGCTTTCAGCTCACGCGCCTCATACTGCCTCGACTGTAAAGCTATACTTGGTACATAAAGTACTAAAATCAAAAGGAATGTAAAATAATGGTTTAACCTAAAATTTGATGGATACTTTTCAGAGTTTCCAACTTAACTTCATGTCACTCAGATGCTGAATAGGCTTGTTGTTCTGAATAGGCTTCCTGCCCTTAAGTGCCTAACTTCTATAAATACATTTGTCATCTGCTGTTAATCAGACTAAACAAGTTTTAAACGGAATAACGCGGGAAATGTTTTCGTTACTGTGCCCGAAGTATCCTGAGTATAGCGAGAATATTGCACTTTTTTTACTACACTACAAGTTGGCCCTTGACTGCAATATCACCTAGTGGTAAGTGATGACGCAGTCTATGATGGTGGCGGGCTAACCTGTTAGATAATGTGGCAGGTATATTAACCCACACCCCTAAAACGTTTCTACGCGACATAATACCGGAACGCTGAATCGCTTAGCAGCATTTCTTTTTCGGTAGGGTAACTAGCACCGGCTGAAGCGTCCAACCAGACCAAGATTGTACATACAATATATAAATATAAATATACTAAGACAATACACACATCGCCATCTAGGCCCAAAGTAAGCGTAGCTTGTGTTATTGGTACTAAGATGACTGATGAATATTTCTATAAATAATATACATAAATACTTATAATATACAGATAAACACCCAGACACTGGAAAACATTCATGTTCATCACATAAATATTTTTCCAGTTGTGGGAATCGAACCTACTGGTTGTATGTAAAATGGTTTTGGAGTGCCCAAGTCGAAGAAAGCGTTACCTCTTGGAAGAACTTAATATTGTCTAATATTATAAATGCGAAAGCTCTTTGGATTATTCTCCTATTAGTCGCATGAATACTTTTAGTATGCGTGCTTTACACGATAGCGAATTTTAACTCGTAAAGAATATTTGTATTTCTTCATCGCAAGCTTAAATCGAAACTGTTTTAACGCAAAAACATTGCTTTATAAGATATCCTTTTTTTCTGACCCCTAATTCGAGTATTTACAAGAGAATATAACTTTTCCTCCACAGCTATAATCCTAAAGCCGATTTTGACAGCCGATTTGCGCAGTTTGCAGCTACCCTGCTTTCCGAGCCCAATGCCGTTGGTTCGATTCCCACTACTGGAAAATGTTTGAATGACGAGCATGAATGAATGTCTGGGTGTTTATATGTATATTCAAAGTATTTATGTATAAAATTCATAAAAATATTCATCAGGCATCTTAGTACCAATAACACAAGCTACGCTTACTTTGGGGCTAGATAACGATGTGTGTATTGTCGTAGTATATTTATTTATTATTTATTTATTTAAAGCATTTTTTTCTAGTCCTCCGAGGAAAAGTTTTTATATAGCGTTTCTATATGTTTAGATGTCATTCAGGAGTATATTATTTTATCAGAAAATGTATTCATAAAGAATGGACTTCGGTGGACACAGACTGTCCTATAAATACATACCTCATATAACACCTCATTGTTCAAGTGACGTTATAAATGAGTTACCGATACGGTACAAGAATTATTCCTTACAGACAATATTACTTTATTTATCACGTCATCCACCTGTCATTGGCGAAGTAAACTGTGCCGTACAGGCATGACAAAAAGTCATTAACTCAAAGAAGAAGAAGAAGAATCACGTCATAGGAACGGCAAGATATAATGCAGCATTTGCAGCTGATAACGGTCATTATGTTTTTACTCAATCAATTTTATAAATAACTCCGTTCGCTCAGAGTGCTGAGTGTGACATTTGCTAGCTACTCGTACGTTTACATACGTACGCGTGAAAGTTAACTACGATTTGTATGGTACTGAAAGAGCGTCACCTAGTGACAGTACGCTTTTGCGGTATTGACACTAGATGGCGCTTCTTTGATATCATATAAATCCTAGTTAACTTTCACGTAATCGAATAAGTTAACTTAGGTAGAAAATCTCACACTTGGCACTGAACTAAGACCTCGCGCCGTAAGTCATCAACCTATGCCCTGAAACCAGGGAACGAATTGTTTCTGTTCGTTGGTTCTTAGTGTTTTTAAAGACAATTTTACGCTGACAAAGACGTGCCGCTAAGCGAGTTAGTGTTCCAGTGCGATGCCGCTTGGCCACCAGGTGAGATCACCACCAAAGGCTAACTTGTAGTGGAACAGAAAAATAACCCGTTTTGTTTTATATTCTCTTCAATATGATCGATTGATTATTTTACTACTGGATAAGATTAAACTTATTCAAAAGCCTTTGAGATAGAGACCGGAGACCCTATTACAAAATAGTTCGAAACAGCATAGCTGAAATAGAGTGAAAACAAAACACTGAACCGAAAAATACTATTTTCATTAGTAGCAATAAAGCAATGGAGTTAAAAGTTACTAGAACACTGTAAACCGGCTATAACTCTCATCGGAGATCCTCGTATCTTGGTCAAACGCCAACCTGTGTCACCGATAAACACGAAAGCGAAATCCTTGTTAAACGTCGTATCCGTCTATTTATATAAATATATTGACTCTGTTTGGTAAGAAGGACCTTAGACTGCCCATGGTGCGCTAAGCAATGAAACAATAATATGACGAGGATTTTGATGATGGATATCAATACTTATTATATTTGTGGCGTCTTAAATTATGACTGGAAAAAATACTATTTACCTATATAATTTATATTAATATTTACCTATATATTATAGGTATATTTATATATATATATTTTTTTGTATTTATATATTTGTATAATTTTTAAATCTTATTTATTGCACCTACCTCTTTTCTGTTTTTTCCTTTTACGCATTGGTTGCCTTTAAGAAATCGCTATGTAGCGATAAGGCAACCAAATTGTACTCTCTTGCTATTTATTTATCTCTGTAACTACATTTTTTTCTTTGGTGTGCAATAAAAGTGTATTCATTCATTCATTCATACCTATATTATTCCGGGGCGTTTTTGGCGTCTTGAATTATGAGTAAAAACAATACTATTTATATTATTCCAGTAGAAACAAATCACTGGACTGGAATGTCACTGGAATACTGTAAACCGGCCATAACTTTCATCGGGGATATCTTGGTCAAACGCAAACCTGTCACCGATAAACACGGAAGCGAAATCGTCGTAAAACGTCGTATCCGTCTATTTATATAAATATATCCCTAAACATCAAGCAGGCGGTAACATTGGGGTAGCTGGGGAGTTCAATTATGTATGAGTAACACAACTCGGCAGTTTGAATGATCAATTATTTACCGCGGTGGAAAAGAACCTACGCCTTTTTACATGCATTGTTCGCAGTTTTATTGCCCGTTTCTGTTACACACAATACTGCTTCAGTTTATTTTATGTGTCTACGTGAGCGCCTGGTGTAAGGTATTTTATGCACAGCAAATATTAATATCTTTATCTTCATCTTTACGTAGTAGAAAGAACGTATAAATTAACACTCCCGACTTTCAATATACTGTATATTATTCTACTAGTAAAACCTTTCATTTGATACACATAAGGAGTTGTAAAATTAAATATTTTTTTCGCGTAACCCGTATGTATCCTACCCATAAGTAAGCTCATCCGTTCGGGAGCTAAGACGCCACAGACAGACAGACGTTGTTTCTGCGTCGGGTGTATAACAAAGTCACTCTTGCTATTTGTATGCTTGGATTTTTTCAACGTCGCGAATTAAAAATCACTTTTCAGTAATAGATAGAGTAATTCGACAGGAAGTAGTATCTGTAGTACCTAAATAAGAATCTTATAAGCACATAAAAAGAAATAAACATAACTTTGTGTCCTTAAATTGCAATCGCTGGCTACACCTTATGATACCTACCAAACTTTTTTTTTTATTTCGCTACATGTTAGCACTTGACTGCAATCTCACCTGGTGGTAAGTGATGATGCAGCCTAAGATGGTAGCGGGCTAACCTGTTAGGGAGTATGGTAATTATACACTGATTTTGATGTTTTTTTTTGTTTGGTATGTCATACCTCAGAGTTGGTCCCATTTTAATTTCGTGAAGATCTATTGGAGGATTCCTGCAAATATCGAGGGAACGTTTCAAATATTATAGGCACTTGGCTTATAACTCAGATAAAATTGCAACTTACTAAAGAACGGGAAATGTTTAAAACAACGAAAAGCAAGAAATAAATACTTACTACAATATTTCTAAGTCGGTGCCAAGTAAAATGTATAAAATTACTAGATAAATAAATAAATAAATATACTACGACAATACACACATCGCCATCTAGCCCCAAAGTAAGCGTAGCTTGTGTTATGGGTACTACGATGACTGTGAATATTTTTATAAATAATATACTTACATTAAATACTTATAATATACTAATAAACACCCAGACACTGAAAAACTTTCATGTTCATCACACAAACATTTTCCAGTAGTGGGAATCGAACCCACGGCCTTTGACTCAGAAAGCAGGGTCGCTGCAAACTGCGCCAATGGGCCGTCATATATATATATAACATAAGGTATTACATTTTACTTGGCACCGACTTAAACATTCTTACTATTTTGTTTTTATTTAGAAAGATATACCTTGTATACAGCTTCGTTTATCCAGTAGTCAAAAACCATTACCAAAATTGCAAAGGTTTTAAGTGGGTACTCATCCTGGAGGTTTTGGTGTTGTCTTCCCCGCGCCTCGTAGACCTCATTAAACCTAGTCCTTGATAAGTTGATAATCACCAAGTTCTGGAAGCTTTAAAAAAACAGTGTGGTGGGTACAAGCTCTATTTCTCTGTCTTCTATGAGAGAATAGAACTGTGCCCAGCAGGGATATTAATAGGTAATTTGATGATTTTCATAATATGTTAGTGTGAGTAAAATTGGTTTCTGCAACTTATCGAAGCACCTAAATATATAACCAATTTACACATTCTTAAAGACGACATAAAGTTCGGGATTCAATCTATATTGCCCTAACAAATCGAATCGCCATCAACCACGATCTAACACGTAGTGTACCAATCCGGAGGGCGTCTTTATTTATTTACCACCTATCCCTGCTTCATTTCTTGTAATTCTTTGCCTTTGTAACTGAATATTAAACTCGAATTAGGGGGCCTGTACCTTCCACACAAATATCCACCTTCACTTAATCCAAATAAAGCGTTCTTTCGTTTACGATTGTTAACCAAACCTAATTCGGTAAACACGTACGATAACACGTCTTATTAGTTTCACGTAAGGCGCAATGTTATATTTTCTCTTAAACGGAGTTACTCCGTTTTGTTTTCGTGGTGCTGAAGATGTCTTTTGGATAATTGTTACTTGTAGGCTGTCTTCTCAGGAATTACTGAACAAATCCCTTTACTGATTGACGTGGAAGTCAGAAGGGAGCGGATAAGTTGCGTAGTCGTTAATTTTTATTGCACGTCGTTTGTCACTGGTGGGCGGTAGAATAAGAGGGTAATCTAACGAAAGAGAGTGTTTTACGAGTACCTGGTATCCCATTTTTAACCTGCGACGCATTTAAATTGATCCACCTGTTTCAGGTATATGATTAGACAAAAATACATAGACGCACTGAAACACAGACAGAATAAAATAAAATAAATATACAACGACAATACACACATCGCCATCTAGCCCCAAAGTAAGCGTAGCTTGTGTTATGGGTACTAATATGACTTTAAATATTTTTTATGAATAATATACATACTTACATGTAAAAATCTAGACACTGAAAAAAAAATGTCCATCACGCAAACATTTTCCAGTTGTGGGAATCGAACCCAAGGCCTTGGACTCAGAAAAAAGGGTCGTTGCCCACTGCGCTAATCGGCCAGTGAAAGACAAAGCGTTCGTAAATTTATGACTCATGTAATTTTTTCAAAATAATCTATATTTATTTGGATTAAACGGATTTGAGAACTATATGTCAAACTGATTTATCTCGAAGAGTCCATCAAAGAAATTGAAACCCACCTTTGCACCCCGCTCTCACTCCACCGACTGTCATCATACACTTCAGACGACTATTCAAAAAATGCGTTTATATATTCGGAGAGAAAGAATTATTGTTTCCAAAAATGTTACGACAAGAAATTTAAAAACCTCAGAGCCTTCAGAGTCATGAAAAGTAAATAAATTATTCACCTGAAAAAATTTTCAGTAGCAATTACACTAAACAAAAAAAATGAATAACGTAATACGCAAAAACTGTTGAGAAAGAGCAAAGTAATTAATAAAACAGATCTTAATTACCTCACATAAATTTGTTTGAATTAACCGTCGTGTACTGCGCGCCGAAATAAAGCGATCCCCAGCGTAAGCTTTCCTGGAAGTGCCAATACAACCTTTTCTGAATTAGATGTGTTTTTTTTTCAGCCCAGTGATTTACGAATTTTGCCTGTATATGGCATTTCATTTGCTTACTTCTTCGAACTAAGCAAAGTGTTTTGATACTGTTTAAATTGCAAAACACCTTCCAAATAATATGTTTTCTACAGTTGACATTACGAGCATCATGACTGTTGTTTCATTTTATTTTAGTATTTAAGTACCACAAGTGTATACAAGTCGACAAACATAGAGTTAAGGATGCAAAGAACGTATAAAATATTTTATATTTATTTCAATAGGTATATAATTAAAAAAAAAAACTGACAAGTATAAATATTTTATTTTACTGCTTTATTTTTTATTAATTTATTTATGCATGCTATTGCTAAGTACCTATGTTCGACTATGAATCATGCGAGTCTGGGTCCCGAGTCAGAACAGTTTGATGTCAAGAATTCTTAGGAGGTTCCGATGACTTAGGAATTTGGCATTGTCCACTCACGTGCATCGCGATTCAGGCATGCAGGTTTTCTCGATATTATAGCAATTGAATATAATTTAACGGTAAAGGTACCGTTAAATTATATTCAATTGCTTAAAACGCACATGGTAACTCTTAGAATATAGAACTACTATAAATAATAATAATAAATAAATATACTACGACAATATACTACGATAATAAACACATCGCCATCTAGTACCAAAGTAAGTGTAGCTTGTGTTATGGGTACTAAGATAACTGATGAATAATATACATAATTACTTAAAATATATAGATAAACACCCATACACTGAATAACATTCATCTTCATCACACAAATACTGTCCAGGTGTGGGAATCGAACCCACGGCCTTCTGAGTCCAGAAAGCAAGGACGCTGCCCACTGCGCCAATCGGCCGTCCCGTAATGGAGTACATACCGTTTATATGACGACCTAACTTCCTTTTGTCTCTTCCAGTGTAAACTCGAACATCTTGACGCGGGTTATAAAATAATCAGGCAGAAATTACTAATTGCCGGGTGCTTGGCTTATTTAAGCGAAGTTTCATTGCGCCTCACTTATCTAATTATAGGGATGCGGAAGCTGCTCGGTATGAAATATCGATAAACTTTACGTTAATTAAATTACGTTAACCCTAAGCTTTGAATATTATGATGAAGTGGCTCTGCAAAGTTTTTGATGTACCTACGCGAGAATTAACAAGTAAATATTGTAATACGGGCAATGTTGTTAAAACTGTTACGAAATTTAAAAGAACGTTAGACTTTTAGTATTCAACGACAACATCGTAAGCCTGTTAACATACCGCATGACGTCTCTACCCTAAGAGGGAGGTATTCAAAGCTAAGATGTCTCCTCCACTTATCTGGGTTGGTGGGCTTTAATGATTATTATAATGGCTAGACTTAATGAGTTCTCCGAGGGACAGAGTTATACACAACGCTAATCTCCGGAACGCACTAAAAGAATATATAACGCAATGAAGGAATTACTACATCGTAAAAACATGACAGATTAGCATTCTGTTACAGTAAATTTATAAACTGCTTAAATAATTAAACTTTAGATAACTATAAATTCATATTTGCCAGATGTTTTATTAAATTGATTAGGATTTTTACAAAAACGCTTATAATTATTATTTAATTAATAGATATGTTCATGACATTCACTTGGTGGGTATTTCGATATAAATACGACTGCATTATCGATACACTCCGGGGCAGTCCGACATCCCACCCTCCTAGTGGTCCAGGCGTCCACTTACACCCCCGTCCCCGACGTCGAGCCACATCCGAAGCATGTCCTTGACGACCCTGACGATAAAATAACTACCGACAACGTGTCCCAACAACACACACACGCAACAAACACAGCGTCTTCGCCGGCGAAGACGAGGGCCCCAATTTCTGACGTCATACGGACGTGGATCCTTACCACGGACACGGGGGCGTTCGGACTAAACAATGATTAGTCCAAAAGTCCACCAACAGTCAGATTAACGTCGAACCGAGCCGAGGTCCGAGTCCTCGCAGGAGGCACCCTCGGGTCGACGTCTCCCACTCTCCCCCCCGATGTCGTCTTGCCTTGGGGCTCTTCTCATGGCGAGCTTTCGCGCTCGCCCCACTCCTCCGGTGATGCCGTAGCAACCCCTCAGGTGGTTATCGGCAAATGTCCTTCCGAAAAAGCAAAAGATACACTCCAGTGCTACATGGACTCGTACCGATGCAAATATACCTCGCGGTGTCTTGGTCGTTTATCAATTCACTATCACTATCAATATATAAACTAGTGATTCCGAAAATAAATAGGTATCTTAATTTCTTTCCGACGTCTTTGCAATAGAAACAGCTGTTTCCGTAACCTCTAAAAAGTATATTATCTACAGATTAATTGTTGAAAAACTTTCGCGTTTTCAATAATCATGTCGCAATAATCAGCACAAGAAACAATTTAACGGCATGCCTATCGATATAACATACAAACGCAGTAGGTACATCACCGGGCCCCTGTTAACCGCCGTAATAAAGTTCCTTCGATAATAGGTTTAGCGCCTTGTTCAATCATTCATTATTTGAGCCGCCTATTTTAATTACTCCCCGTTCCTGCCTCAAAGCCTCCATCTACTTATGAATGGTCTTTGTTTGTTTAAGTTTAGTTATGCTTCAAACTTCGTTAGTTGGAAGTTGTTAATGATTTGATAACGTGGCGCTTCGATTTAGCCTTCACCTTGTGATGGACTGAGTTTCATCGTCATGATCATAAACCTATTTGCGGCCTTCTAAAGAACACAGGTCTCCTCCTACAATGAGAAGGGGTTAAGGCCTTAGTCCACTGGCCCAGTGCGGATTGGTGGACTCCACGCACCTTTGAGAACATTATGGACAGCTCTCAGGTATGCAGGTTTCCTCAAGATTTCCTTCCTTCACCGTTGAAGAGATATTTAATTTGGTTTAAACGAACATCCCTGCTAATATTGTAAATGTCAATGTAAGTTTGTTTGTTACGCTGTCACGCAAGAACTACTTAAACTATCCTCATGAAACTTTGTACAGATATTCTTGGAAGTGTAAGAAGTAATATAGGAAAATTCTATCCCGACACTAAGCTCGGTTCCTTTGGGAGAGAGGATGAAAGTGTTTGACGATTTTACACCATAACTCCGACAAATTATAACCGATTTAAATAATTATTTTTGTACTACAGAGGTTATATTATGTGTTTAATTCTGTCCAAACTTTGTGTGGATCTGAATGTGGTTGGAGATAGAGGACAGAACTCCTCAGCGGACAACAGCAAACCCCTCATTTAAGGCTTAGCGATACTGAATACTTTAAATTTTTTTAGAACTACAACTAAATTGAACGCCACATCGAAAAACAAAATCAAACGCAGACGAAGTCGCGGGCAACAGCTACCCACTGAGCTATCACCGCTTCGTTTCTAAGCCAATCCAAATATTTTAAAATGTAGTGGCACCGTCTGGATTTAGGAATGTTTGGAATATTAGAAGTTAGTACATACGATCCACGTGGCTTTTGAAGGTTCTCATTCACAGACACTCCTGTTGACAGCACTCTACTCCATAAAAAATTCATAAGATATCTTTTAAAAATCGACTTTGATTGTGAGCTTCACTCTGAATGAGGATTTTCGAACGAGAGTGTAGGCATGTAGATTGAAACATTTCTCATCTAGCCCCTAGCTCACGTTTCTACGGGGTAATATCTACTCGGGTAGCGAAACCCATCCCAATTATGAACCCACTAATTGACGGCCAGCTGGCACAGTGGGCAGCGACCCTGCTCTCTGAGTCCAGAGCCGTGGGTTCGATTCCAACAACTGGAAAATGTTTGTGTGATGAACGTGAATGCTTTTAAGTGTCTAGGTGTTTATCTGTATATTGTAAGTATTAATGTGTATTATATTTATAAAAATATTCATCGCCAACAAACACAAGCTACGCTTACTTTGGGGCGCGATGGCGATGTGAGTATTGTCGTAGTATATTTAGTTATTATTATTATTACTAATGGCTTCCTACAGGGCAGTATCAGTGGCGTGCATTTCATAGATGCGTAAAAGCACTGCCTATCCTGAAATGTATATATAACTGTTATAAGAGGAGGATGAATGCCTTGTAGGCAATTTTCCTGCTGTGTGCATACCCTGGAAAGAAAACCAGTGCACGCCACTAGGCAGGATAGACAGGATGATACTAAAATACTTCCGCAAATTATCCAGTATATTAACTCCACTCCACTCCTACATATCTCACCATCTTCATCTCGATAGAATGCAACCTAGTGACTTGCGATTTAGAGGCTAACACTCCGAACCGTAGGTAAAAGCTGGACCGACTATGCTATGTATAGAGATACGCCGAATTTTCGGCCGGATATTCGTATTCAGTACATTTGGCATATTTTTATCATGTACGTATTCGGCCGAATATTCGGTTGCTTTGCCGAATAATTGCCAAATATTTAAGTTATTGTTAATATTTAAAAAAATAACAGTATTTAACAACAATAAAATTAGTTAACCTAATTTCAAAAGTGTGGTTTATTCCGAAAGTTGTACATTGTTTTTTGTAAATTAAAGAAACACTACTTTTTGTATCAATTATTTATTGACAAAATAAAAAAGATTAATTTTGACAATCAATTTAAATAAAATTTCAATCAAATATACATCAGCTTTTTTCTTACAAATGAAAAATTACTAAATTAAATTTCTATGAAATTGCTATTTTTTAAGAACACTGCTTTTGATTAACATACTTTTTCAGAAAATCATTCGGCCTAATCGTTCGGTTCGGTATATTTTGGACCAAATATTCGGTCGAACATTCATATTCGGTTGAACCTACATTCGGCGCATCTCTACCTCGCTATCTCTCTCTCTCTCTCTCTCTCTCTCTATGAGCTTTCATCGCTTCCGAAAAACCGTACAGCTTATATGGCCTCCAAACACGTAAATAGTGCAGAGATAGTAGCAACTACTGATAACTCTTAGTCTTAAAGTCATATCTACCGATACTCTTATCTTCTATAAGCGCCTGCATTAGTAATTTTCAAAAGCCCCATACATATAAATACCATGTATCTCGCTAATTAAGATAGTTAGTCTTACTGAGTGGTCTTCGCAATTCATTTGCATGATTACAACCCATTTATATACTACCTTATAAATATTGAGATAGAGTTCAAAATGCTGTTACAAATATTCACTGGATTTAGTATTCATGATTTTGTGCAGGGCAATATCGTTTGTGTTTAATATATATAAGGTTTATAATTGCTTGTGCTTTTACGTCTTATAAATAAAGCTTTTAAGCTTGCAAAGATATGGCACGTTGTGACCTAAAGGGACTCAATTAAATTGAAACCTTTTTATCGTAATCGAAATTATTAAGGCTCTTGCTCTGAGTCTTGAAGCCGAGTACAGATTAAGGTGTTCGATTTTAATGCTCGTTAAGGCTTAATGTTAACAATGTTAAAGGGCCGCATTAGTCGGTTACTTAAGAATACTAAATATCAGAATGAAGTGCAAACAACATATCATCATTACCATCATATAAACCCATTACATACCGGGCCACTACAGGTCACGGGTCTCCTTACGCAATATATAAATAAATATAAACATAAATATACTACAACAATACACACATCGCCATCTAGCCCCAAAGTAAGCGTAGCTTCTGTTAGTGTACTTAGATGATTGATGAATATTTTTAGTGAAAAATATACATAAATACTTATAATATACTTATAAACACTCAGGCACTGAAAAACAATCATGTTCATAACACAAACATTTTCCAGTTGTGGGAATCGAACCCACAGCCTTGGACTCAGAAAGCAGGGTCGCTGCCCACTGCGCCAATCGGCCGTCAACAACAATGACAAGGGTTGTAGGCCGTAGTCAACTTTGCTTGCTTAAAACGGGCAGTATTAGACTACCCGCCTTCGTGTTCCTTTTGTTTGTATTTCACGAGCTGTTCGACATACTACACTGACATCCAACTTGATATCTCAGTCCCGTCATGACCACGATCCATGCAACTGAGTCGAAATATCGACAAATCCCAAAATATTATCGTGGTATGTACCCGTTGAACTATATTTAAGAAATGTTGATTAACCACGAAATTCATTAAATTTAAAAAAATACAAAATAACAATTACAAGATTAGTAAAGTATTCTTGAACTTATAATAAGATCCCACATAACAAAGGCATTAAGTTTTTCCCTATTGTACGCCTCATAAGCGAAGCGTTGAGGTTGTGCTCTACTCTCGACATTTCAAAAAAAGCAGTTTTCTCGAAACTGAAATTGATTTTTTGTTATTTATATTGCACTTACAGGTTAATTTGAGTACACTAATATCAAGTCAAATAATTTGTCAGGCACATAAAATACATTTCAATAACAATTTTTTTGTTTAACATAGTAAATAATAACATTAAACATAATCTTTTCTGGACGTCCGTGTATGGACGGGTGTATGTGGCATCAAAATTGGTCGAAAAAATGATCGTATCGGAATATTTTTTTTTTAATTATCTAAAGTAACACACGACATAATTTCTTAGTTAATATGAGCGTTCAATTCACTGTCGTTAAATTTCCATGTAATTATTCTAGCTAATATTAATTGTAACTTTCAATGTGCAATCATTATGACATTCCCGTGTCTTGTTTACAAAAAAATAATAATAATTAATATGAAAAAAAAAATTTGTAATGAGCATTGAAAGTTTCAGTTAAAAAAAAATCTATTTTATTGTGAAAAAAATGAGATTATGAGGCGTGCACTTTTGGATTTTCCAAATTTTTTCAAATATTCCGGGCTACTCCTATAATTTTCCATCCCGAAAAACTTCATTAAGATACAAGTATCGAACAAAAAATGCGCTTATACCACTGATGAACTGTATTTAGCATTATATATTTAAAAGCATATTAAATTAAAACGTTTCACGTAAAAAGGTAAAAAAACCTAACGAAAACTTTAAACGCTGTTATGTAAAACGTATTTAGGTATCTATATTTTATACGCTGTAAGATACAGTAAAGTTCAAAACTGGGACTTTGCGTTTAATATTTTAAGCAAGGTGGTACTTTGGCTAAAGTGTATTCACCCCTTTTAAGCAAAGGCCACGATAAGTTAAGATATTCACATTTATGATCAAAGATATAGGCACCTTCTAGAAGCGGTTTCTTGGGGGAGACGGTAAACGTTTTATGTGCCTAGAGCTTTCACAACTTTTCTAGAAGTCTCTTGTTAAGATTCAATTTTGAAAAACGTTTAGAAAATGATCTTCTACTGTAAAGCGGTGATAGCGCTTTGGGTAGGAGCTCGACTTCTCTGTCGGGATGCGAGTTCGAATCCCAGCACTCACCCTAACTTTTCTTAAGTTATGTGCGTTATAAGTAATTAAAATATCACTTGCTTAAACGGTGACGTTAGGAACCCTGCATGCCTGAGAGTAATACATACTGTTGTCAAATGTGTGTGGAGTCCACCAATCCGCACTGGGCCAGCCTGGTGGACTACGGCCTTAACCCCTTCTCATTGTAGGGGGAGACCCGTGCTCTGTAGAGGGCCGGTAATGGTTTGATATGATGATATCTATCACCTACGGCTCAGGTTAATGGCTATAATTTGAACTAAACATTAGACAGACCATCTGCTTGTTTCTTCAGTTATATCTATAAAAAAACAGTTATTAAAATGTAATCACCACCATTAAAAGTTAAAAAGCAAACGTTTTAAAGCCAGGTCGTTTCCAGCTAAACTAATTTGTATGATGATGCAGGACGAGTTTAAATTGCACCGGCGATTAGTTGCACAACCGATCCGCGTTTGAGCTCGTGCAATTTGAGGCGTTTTGCGGTGTTTTCGGCAATTACGATGAGATTGTTCAAGGCTGTGTGAACGTTACTTTATGAAATGTTGAACAATATTTGAATTGCATCTATACCTACTAGGTAGTACAGGTAATAAAAATTAAAGAAGATTAAAATTCAAAATTTATTAATTTCAAAGCCTGAGTAGTTGAAGCGGTGATAGCCCAGTGGGTGGGACATCGTCTTCACTTTTGGGAGGGCAAGTTCGAATCCCAGCTCGCACCTCTAACTTTTCTAATTTATGTGCGTTTTTTTAATCTATTCAAATAAAACTTGCTTTAACGATGAAGTAAAACATTGTGAGGAAACTTGCATACAGTTCTCCATTATGTTCCCAAAGGTGTGTGAAGTCCACCAATCCGCACTGGGCCAGCGTGGTGGACTTAACCCCTTCTCATTGTGGTAGAATACCCGTGCCCTATAATGGGCCGGTTATGGGAATATATGACGACGATGATGAAGAAGCCTAATACACAAAAACTTCGAAACATAATGTATGTGTGTATGACTTTACCACCACTCTGGAAGCCAGATTCTACCGAGAAGAAGCCGGCAGGAAAATCAGCAGTTGATCTTCTCAAACATCATATTACGATTTAACAATCATTGCTCTATCTTGTGTGAAATGAAAACGGCACTTCTTGCTTTCAAGCAACCTTGTTATTGAGAAATGCATCAATGGTATAGTAACCGCGATGTATTAAACGTGTTTCGATACATTCATTATGAAAACATTCTTGTTCGTCACATAAACATTTTCCAGTTGTGGGAATCGAACCCACAGCCTTGACTCAGAAAGCAGGGTCGCTGCCCACAGCGCCAATCTCCGATCTCCAATTGTATCAAAATCTCTGCTACAAAATGTTTTCGATAAAAACTTGATGCACAAAACTCATATGATATGTAAATTGGAACATTTAAGTAATGTTGGGTACTTTGTTTTTATATGTGTTAAATGTAAACCACGTAACAATAAAGATAAGCTACCAAA
This sequence comes from Pararge aegeria, assembly GCF_905163445.1. Taxonomy (NCBI): domain Eukaryota; kingdom Metazoa; phylum Arthropoda; class Insecta; order Lepidoptera; family Nymphalidae; genus Pararge; species Pararge aegeria. The sequence goes on along the minus strand of NC_053202.1, from coordinate 9,915,328 downwards.
ATATTGCAATTTAACAACGCATTTCAGCGATAGTATCCATATAAAGGTTTGAACAGTATACTCTTAGCATACAATTTGCAAGAAGCTTCGGCTTAGCGAAGCTTTAATACGGAATAGGTATAATGTAATTTTTTTTTCGTTCGGTCCTATTTTCTTCAAACTGAATTTTGGAGTCGTCAAAAACGTTTTCTCAATAGGTAGTAACAAAGTTTAGCATTACCTCTCCATCTTCAAGCTCAAAACCGCAATGTTAAGTGAATCGGGCAGGTTATAAATTATTCAGGCGGTACATTTAGCTAAAAGCGTGAAATTTACGATTTACAGGATGACATTCTACTTGACTTGGGATCAAACTGGTGGCGTAACTTCGGTATATATGTAAAGTCTGTTTATGACTTGCGAATTTCGCCGTGGGAGTTCGGGAATGTATAGTTTACAGAATTTTCGTCTTTTTTTTAATTAAGTAAAGTTTAGATAATTTTCCCTGGTCTGGTCCAGGAGGCTTCCGCTGCTTAGTGATTAAGCGTACCGTTACTAACGCGTACAGACAAATTAGGTGTTACCATGGTATTATTGTAACTGCAATATTCCTTATAGATTAGCCCGCTTTTATGTTAGACTGCATCATCAGGTGACATTACGGAGGGCTAACTTGTTGAAGAACAAAGAAAATGGTTGTATAGATTGCGAGGATTTCACACATTCTTCCATACTACCACAGTATACAATGATAAATACAGATACAGTAGTTCCACCTTTGAACTCTTGGTAAATGCCGACATCGTCAATACAGCGTCGCGTACAATTACGGATTTACATATCGATGTGTTACATTATAATCAAGGGCTAATATGTAACTAAAAAAGGTTGTATAGATTCGTAAAGTTTCACATATTCTTCCGTACTACCACAGTATACACAGATAATTGCAGATACAGAAGGTCCACCGTCCACCGTCTATACAGCGCGCGTCGCGTACAAGTACGGATTTATATTTCAATGTGTTAAACTATAATCAAGGGTTCATACGTAACTTAGAAAGGTTGTATAGGTTCCTGAAGTTTCACATATACTTCCGTTCTACCACAGTATACAATGATAGATACAGTAGTTTAACCTTTGATCTCTTGGTAAATGCCGACATCGTGTATACAGCGTTGTATATATCCGTTTGATTTAGCATACAAACATAATTAATTCAATGACTAACTGCATAGGCTGAGTAGTTAATTTAAATAAATCAATTCGATTCCAGTTTGATTTCTAACTCTCATATAATATTTACATTGCTTAAGTGAAGCTGTTAGAACGTTTAAAGATTAATTACTTCGGTCATGACAGCCTTTTAGTTTACTAATTGTTGCTAATACAGTGCTATTAAGGTTGTATAATAATGCCAAGAATTGATTTGTTTAACTTTGATTTCGAATTAAATTTAGTTGTAGTTCTAAAAAGAAATAAAAGTATTCAGTATCGCTAAGCCTTAAATGAGGGGTTTGCTGCTTTGCGCTGTGGAGTTCTGTCCTTTATCTCCAACCATAGTTTGGGCAAAATTAAACACATATTATAACCTCTATAGTACAAAAATAATTATTTAAATCGGTTATAATTTGTCGGAGTTATGGTGTAAAATCGGCTAACACTCATCCCCTCTCCCAAAAGAACCGAGCTTAATGTCGGGATAAAAAGCATCCTATATTACTTCTAAAACTTCCAAGAATATGTGTACAAAGTTTCATGAGGATCGGTCAAGTAGTTTTTGCGTGAAAGCGTAACAAACAAACTTATATTGACATTTAGAATATTAGTAGGGTTTCAGGAAAATTTTTACTTAACTCGATCAAATTTGACTAAAGATTTCTGGAACGAATCGTAATGCTTGTCAAAAATTATGTATAAATATACTAGAGGCAGAGCTATAGCCAAGTTGGAAAGTCTTCGGCTATCCTGTCATGGAGACTGAGTTCCAGCCCCGGCACGCACCACAGACTTTTCGGAGTTATGTGCGTTTTAATTTAAGCACTGTAAATATCACTTACCAATCCGTAAAACATCGTGAGGAAACCTGCATGCCCGAGAGATCGCCGTAATGTTCTCAACGGCGTGTGAAGTCTACCAATCCGCAACTGGCCAGTAGACACGATCTAGGGCTTAAACCCTTCTCATTCTGGGAGGAGAACCCTTGCCCTGTAGTGGGCTGGTAATGGGTTGATGTTACTTTTTTTAGCAATTCAACGTAGTTGTTATACTTATAAACTATATACTATATACATCACCTCAACCAATTGACGTCCACTGCTGGACATAAGTCTTATGTAGGAAGTTCCACAATACACGGTCCTGGGCCGCTTGCCTCCGGCCTCCGTCAGCGGATCCCAGCTGATGTCCTTTGTCCACCTCGTTGGGGGCCGACATACGCTGGGTTTACCGGTGCGGGGTCGCCATTCCAGCACCTCAAGACCCCAACGTCCATCGATTCTCCGAGCTATCCCCGCCCATTGCCACTTCAGCTTCGCGACTCGCTGAGCTATGTCGGTAACTCTAGTTCTTCTACAGAGATAAACTAAAGTTGATAAAACGATATAAAATATTCACTATTATGGCCAATTAGATGTGTGTTCTCATTACCGAATGTGTTTGGCCCATAGCGGACTGGAACTAATGGCCGGTGAAATATTCACGCTGATTGGTTCCACTGAATTATTCACATACTGTTATTCTGTATACTATGTTGGGTAATTATGTTAGCTCTTTTGAAGTACTTGAACCACGCCTTAGTGGTGGAAAGGTACTTCAGAGATCATACAGTGGTGCTATTGTTTTTTTTATTATAGCCATATGTAAACAACACCTTTTTCGGTTTGTAGCTGATAACAACCTGGTTTGTGGCAGCTTTACCAGAAGATGGGACCATCTTCTGGTACAGCCAAGAGTTGAACGTCGTCCACATCAGGGAGAAATTTGGGTGCTGGATTTAAGGGTGCCCCTGTGAGGGCTCGGACCTCCGCTTAGGTCGGCGTATGGATTGAGTGCGTCTGAATACCCCCGTGGCATAACCGATGTCTGGATGAAGTAAAAATTCAGCCCACTAAAATGCGCGGTGCACACAGGTGACGCGAAAACAAAAAAAAAGTTTTCTCTACCATAAATGGCCCAGTGCGGCTTCGTAAGCTTTTCACTTCAAAAATCAATAACGTTGACTCCTTTTGTTACAGAAGACAAACAGCTGAAGAAAGAGAAGCGGAACGCCAAGCTGCAAATCGCTTGATGCTATCCCTTCAAGCGGAAGCGCTTAGCAAAGGCTACATGCCAGAACCACCTCCAGGATCCGCACAGCTTTCAGCGCTTCATTACCAGAGCCCTCCCAATACAGCACCACCGCCCCCATCGAATACCGCTTTAAGCGCTTTACAGAATTTGCAGCCGTGGGCTGGGGGTCAGGGGTCGTTTATGAACGCCCCCGGATCAGCACCGCCGCAACATCCACCCCCTGTTGCATCACCTATATGTTGAGATTAGTCCAGATTTTAGGTTTATATTATGATATATGTTTAGAAGCCCGCCAACGAAGCGTAGCTCTGTAGTCTCTATCTATGTGGGAGAAGACGATGTAATATATACAAGGTTACTTAAAAACCACTGCACAGTACTTGATAAAATTTAGCACATACCATATGCGTCCTGGAGATGAATATAGTATACTTTTCACCAGCGGGGTTTCTAAAATTTATCATACGTGAATATTATGTAGGACGATTTCTTTTTTTTCTGTAGTAATCCGTGATCCTATTAAATCTTTAGGAGCTGCTGTAAATATAACGTTTTTCTACTAGCATCGATCGCACTTGCATAACGAAATAGAAATGATATTTTCTTGTAAATATAAACTATATTTTTTGTTATTTTACACTGCAAGCAATCAGCTATAGCAAAAAATTATATGCTAATGAAATTGCGAATATAATATTATAACACAGTAGCGCCTACTTGTTTATAATGAACTTTCACTAAAACTAAATGCTTTAAAAATAATTTTCTCAAAGTATTGATATACTTTTAAACATGGAACTGTGAAAAGGACAGCACTATTTTTTGTATCATGATCATTACCCTACAGCACGGCTAGCATGGAAAGGAGACAATTTTCTCCCTGGGGAGAGGAAAAAAAAATATTCTCCCACAGCTTCATCAACTTTCAGAGCACTGGTGCACAAGTGGAAATAATATCCAAATAATATATGTGTAATAATAAACGGGGGTAAACTTCTCCTATTCCCTGTACCCGTACTTTAGCAGGTGTACACGTTAATAATATCCCTTGCCAGGGGATATAATCATAATTTTTATTACATAATTTTTGTCTCCGGCCTGTGCTAGCTCTGCTGCTGCTCCGGCTCTATTTATGAGTGGAATTTACTGCAAAGACTCCCACTCTTAAAAGATACAGACTCTTAAGATTATTAAGACTTATAATATTTATGAACCAATGAGTAAACTTATATTGTATACCACATAAAAATACAGGAAAATTGTAAATAAAAAGTTCACCCAATGCTTAGAATCCGCCTTACATACTCGTAGTAATCTCTTCCGGGCAACCAATCGCGTGAAACCCAGCTCAAGAAGAGAGTAAGGTTGTGCATATAAATAAATTTATATATATATATATATATATATATATATTTATATTTTACAACGTATAACAGAATAACGAAATACTGTTGAAGGGTGCATAATTATATTTCATAAGGAATCAACCTGTAAAAATATGAAATCAAAAGAAGCATATTTATTTTTCTTTATAAACTAATTCAAAACATTTTAAGTGTTTACTTATGACAACCCTATTGAAGATAAAAGACCGACACGTGCATAGTACCAATGCTACGCGACGCGTACCTAATAAAGTGATAGGAGACACTTGATTTTACTTTGCATGTTTGAACTTAAATTTAAACTTAGCTTATGTTCTGGTTGTAACTGCGTATTTTATCCCTTTTCACACTAGCCTTGTATAAAACTCCACTAATATGTGTGTAGGTCTGTGTTTCACATTAGGATGATGATGATGTTAAGATATAGGGTTATAGTTTTCATAATTATGATTTTAAGTTTTCTTTCGTGTACAAATAATTACTTAGCACCAGTGTTAAAATAATAAAATAATTATAAGTTGTAGAGAAAAAAAAAATAGGATTAATAATTGTAAATAATTCAATCAGTATTATAATATATGAATAGCATTAAATTATAAGTCAAAATGTGTATGTACTAATGAAGTAAATTAAATTAAAAATAAATCTAGGTTTGTGTATTCACTTATAAACTCATTTTATAAAGTCGCCTTAGTCGAATCGTCATATAAGTTTATTCACACTATATTATATTAGACAGTTACAAAGAACAATGACTGCCATTCTGCGCTTAGAAGTCCCTAATGCATCAAAGTGCCTCTTATGAGATTTTTACCTGCATGTACCTATTCGATCGTGTAACAGTTAAATGCAACTTGTATGAAATCAAAAAGCGCCATCTATTTGCAATACTTGGAAACAGTATTGTCACTAGATGGCGTTAGACAGAAAATCTCACACTAGGAACCCAAAAGGCATAGTGCATGTCTCACCGCTCAGATTTTTGGATGATGTCATTGTGAGTCTCCATTATTTTGTAAGGATAGAATCTACTCAAAGTAATGCATTTCTGCGTTACTTTGCCGATGTAAATGTGACTTAAAAAACCAAGCATACTCTGCTGGGTGTTTTTATGTCACATACAATGATGGTGATGATAAAATGATGGATTCATGATTCTTGCGTTTTGTCACTTCGTTATTTATTTAACGCGGTACCTAATCAAAATTGTAGTTATATAGTATACCTTACCATTCTGAAAAATACTTTAAAAATATCAAATTAGTACTTCTTTGAACGGTGAATATAAGCCCCTTATAATACCAGCAATTGAAGATTAAAAATGTTAGTGTTAAAGCTAATTACATATTAGTAGACGCTGGCGTTACTTTGCGGAAATCCATGATATACAATTTGCTTTAATCCGCGACAGCTAAATACAGGAGACAATCATTTTAGTATGGGAAATAGGCCTACAAAAAATTGTGATGTATTTTAATGAATCGAATGTTGATTTGTTTCTTACTATGTTTCTCTATATTATAATGGTATAATTACCATACATTATATGTGTAATATTAGAAGAGGTTGACTTCACAAAGCACAATTTCACACATGTACTTTGCAATTGTCCGTAGTAAAATTTACATTTCAATTAATTATTAATGCGATTCATTAATGATAATTTTTCCATTTACGAGTATAATTAACGAATCGCATGTTTATTTGTGTCTTATGATCTCTATATTACAATTATATAATTACCCTTACATATCTGTAATATTAGAAGAGGTTGACTTCACAAAGCACAATTTCACGCATGTACTTTGCAATTGCCCGTTATGAAATTAACATTTTCTTAGGATGCGGATGATCAGAACAAAACGTGATTGAAGAGTATATTTAGAAATATCTGTGTGGATTGCGTACATGGAATGTAGACAAGTTAGATCAAAACACGCAATAGTGTGTCAGCCAAGTTTATGTTCAGTGTTATATTTATATTAGAACTTACGGATTTTTCTGCTGTTGCAGATTATTGGAAATTAGAACCCAGTTTCATTGATGTGTTTACGTAATATATATCATTGATATGTGTATTTGTAAATAGTGAATTATATAAAAAAACCTACCTACTTATAATTGAATAATTATTAGATATCGGATTGCATGCAATTTTGATATGCTATAAAGATTTATCTAAGCTTTATTTGCTGTAATCAATGACAAACATACTTAAGTGATTGGTGTATTTGATTTTTTTTTAACACCCAAGACTGGATAATTCGCATAGTATTACGTTATCTACGTACAAAATCTGTAAAAGAATCTGAATCGTATCTGTAAAAGATTTTTGCTGCAAAAATCTTGTATGTATGGGTATGTATACCCAAAAAATTAAGAGACAGCATATTTTGGAGAATCTATATGTTATTACTTATGATAATCAAACCAAAATCACCTTACAGTATAGGCTCGAAACTAGTCGGGCAATATCCGGCGAGAATCCTGAGTTTAGTCGGAGATTACCCGACGAAACTTAGGATTATGACGCGTAATGATTCAAATTTGCCTATCACGGATTATAGCAAATTAAACTGAAATACTCACTGTAAATAATTATTAGGTGTATTATTAGCTTGATATTCCAGACAGTGAGCAAAATACGAGCAAAAAACTTGTCTTTCACAACTGAAATAATGTCATAACATATTTAAATAAACCAATTTATTTAACGCACGGCCTGTCGTTCCGACTGAACTGTAATATGCGTACGAGAGAAAACTCACAAGTGAAAAATGCTGTACTTACCTATTGTAAATTGTTAAACGTTTTCAATCAATTGGCTGCGAGACGTCGTTTTAATAAAATATACGAAATATGTATGAATAAAACTGTTTTTATTTCTTGCTAAAGGCATTCTTGTTAAAGTCCGCTCTAAGCCCCTCTCTCCGTGTGATGATAAAGTTATAAATGACGGACCTGATGCTAAGTCGAAGCCAATAAACAGGCAATAGCCATTTTGAGTAGAGCAGAGCTTTTTGTGACAGAGCTTGACCGGGACACTAGTACCATGCTTATTTCTGCCGTTAAGCAGCATTGTTGCAATGCTGTGTTCCGGTCTGTAGGTCGTGGTTACCGGTGTAATTTAATGGGGATTGGATTTTATAAATTTAAAATGCATATAAAAAATTTCGGAACCGACAGGATTTGAACCTGCGAATCTGTGGCAATCGCGGCCTGAGCGCTTTTTTTGTGGGCATTGGACTTGGAATAATATTTATTTATTTTATTTAAACTCTTTATTTGTAAACCACTACACAGTTAGGAAAATAAAGGACGAATAGAGAGAAACACAAAAACTGGAGTAGAATACAAAAGGCGGCCTTATCGCTTAAAAGCGATCTCTGCCACGCAACCTTAGGATTTTTATTTTATATATATATATATATATATATATATATATATATATATATATATATATAAAATAAAAATAAAAATAATACACTAATATATATTATGAAAAGCTATATTAATGAATAGATAATATAAAAAAATAAAAATAACCAGTCGTCTTATTGCGCAAGATAATAAGCTTTAACTGCAATTTTAAACATATCAAGCGATTTTGCCTGGCGTATGTTCGTAGGGAGAGCATTCCACAATTCGATAGCCTGAACTGCGAAGGAAAGCTTATAAAACTTGGTCTTGTGGAATGGCATAATACTCGTTTTCACTTATTACATTTGACATATAATCGAGCAGAGTTTCCCCCTACAGTTGCTTGATGCAGAATGAATCCTTGAGAAAATAATGCTACTGCTCAATACGGCTCGAGCACCGTTTAGAATGTTGACAACAAAACGAACCAATAATAGACTAGACGGCCGATTGGCGCAGTTTGCAGCGACCCTGCTTTCTGAGTCCAAGGCCGTGGTTTCGATTCCCACTACTGGAAAATGTTTGTGTGATGAGCGTGAATATTGAATATTTTCAGTGTCTGTGTGTTTATATGTATATTCTAAGTATTTATGTATATTACTCAAAAAAATATTCATCATCTTAGTTCCCATAACACAAGCTAAGCTTACTTTGGGCTAGATTGCGATGTGTATATTGTCGTAGTATATTTATTTTTAATTTTTAATTTATTAAAAAAAAAAAAAAATAGAAGAAACAATAATAATATTTTATGATATCAGTTACCGGTATGTTATTTTAAAAACTACATAGTTATTAATCTATAAAAAAAAACATTATATATACATTATACATATTTAGATTAGAATTATATAAAGCAATATGTATCTAAGCAATTCTTTATAAATTATTCTTCTAGTGACGTCACATCATGTAATATGGCGTAGCGTAGTAACAGTCAGGTGGCCAACCGCTAAGAAATTACAAGGACATGAAGTTTAACACCTATGACTCGGGTTGATCGACACAGGGTGGTACAGCGCAGTACGTGAACCTTGCATGCCCTGCGAAGTAATGCTCGGTTTATGGGCGATGGGTTTTTTACTTACCATCAGTATTTACAACTATAAAAAGTAATAATTACTACTATATGGCTTTTATATATTTTTCCCCCAAAGGTCGCTACGTTTGTGCATCAGAGCGGGGCAGAAACCGATGAAATGTAATGGCGTCTCTGCCACCTTACGTAGTGTATGGATAATAAAAATTTCCCAAATTTTTTATATGCATTTTAATGGATCTATAGATCCATGCCTGTCTTTAGTAGAGTCTGCATAGATCTGTGTCCTGCAGCTTTAGGTTGAACCAAGCACACATTTAACTTGAAGTCACAGTGTCCTCAGGTTTTGTCTACTGAGCGCTAATGCCTCAGATGTGGCCGTTCTGTTTAATGGTTTCATTAGTACTCCAGAATGATCCAAATGCTGGAATTTGTCTCCAGTACTTATACCTATACCTAGATGATTTAAAGATTTCACTAAATATTATTTGATCTAGATAATGCAACTGAATGCTTCAAAATCGTTTATTTCTTTTTAGGAAAAATTTGTTAAAAACATTATTTTTCAGTAAATATAAATACGCAATTACTACCAAGCTGAAGAGACAAGTCACGAAGTTAGTATCTAATAATCAGATGTATATCTAGTCTACAATCAACATATTCCTAATCTTATACTAATATATAAAGCTGAGGAGTTTTATGTTTGTTTGTTTACTTGAACGCTATGATCTCAGAAACTACTTTGATTGTATTAGTGGTTAGCCCATTTATCGTTGAGCATAGCATCAATGTAGAATGTTACAAAATCGGCTTTTTTTACTTTTGAGCTGCGTGCGCTATGTATACGGTTAAAGTTTCACGAATTACAAAGTTGTCCCCCTTTAAAAGTTCCAGAGGGACTGCTAGTTGTTTAAAAAAGGTAAGTAATAATCAAAACTTGATCAAAATAATAATATAATAAGTATTTATTTATTTATACCTATTTTTTTTTTTTTTTTTTTTCGCTGGGAAATGCTTTTACGCATCCCTCTCGCAAATGATGCAGGAGATGTTATCCCCTAGCCTCATTTACGAAAGGGTATGTGGGACTCACTGGCCAGATGACCAGAATACCCACTAAAACCCAGCGTACCCTCTACGTTGTATGTGAAGCGCCAACGGATCACAAATTGCACTCAACATTTGCGCTTCAACGTCTCATTCGACAATTGTACGGCTATAATATATAAGGCAATATATTAATCAGGAGGTATAAGGCGAGCAAATCTCCGCCTTCTACAACCCGTTCTTCTCCTGCGGAGTGGCAGGGCGTCCGCTGCCAACTCCCGTTCCCGCTCCGCCGCTTCCTTCAGCCTCATTACTGTTTCACAGTATGACGTCATTGCCTGCCATTTGGACTCAGTACCTATCATCGAGTATTTACTAGCGAAATGTCGCCGTCGAAAGCCGCCAGCAGAGAGTGTCGTTGCGGCGCCCACGCCACGCACTCTGTTAATGTGTGATATGCCGAATCTTCTGGTGCATCGCACTCCCAACACCCCGGAGTGGGCTCCCGTCTCGCTATCTTGTTCAGGTACTTGCCAAAGCAACCATGATCTGTAAGTACCTGCACAAGGTGGAATGTCAGTGGACCATGACGTCTCCTAAGCCATCGCTCCAGATGTGGGCGAATCCCTTGTACCGTCCAGCTTCCCACATTAGAGGACTCAAGGTCTTCATGCCATCTCTGAATCAGGCTCAAATGAGCGATGGATCTCGCTCTACTGATTCCCTCCGACGTTATCTGCTCGCCTCTTGACCTTATGTCCAGCTTATGCTGGTAAACCTCGGCCAGCACTTCGGCTTGTAGCTCCCATGGTGGATCACTAGCTAATAAAGTCGCTGCAGTCCATGACACTGTTCGGTATCCACGGATAACACGCACCGCTATAACTCTTTGCGGCCTCCTCAGCAGTCTTTTGTTTTGCGGCGAAAGTGCGTGAATCCAGATAGGAGCACCGTACAGTGCCATACTCCGTACAATACCCGCATAGAGGCGTCTACAAGCCGAGGCCGGCCCCCTGATATTGGGTAATAATCTACCAAGAGCAGAAGCAGCCTTGATCAGTCTGCCGCCCAACTGCTCGAAGTGCTCATTGAAGTTCCAACGTCCATCCAGCACAAGACCTAGGTACTTCATGTGCCGTCTGACCTCAACCGCTACGCCATGGATGGAGATATGAGCACCTCGAGGTGGACGATTTATTTGGATAAAGATTTTATAGGAACGTCACCATCTTAAGATTGTACCCGTGTCAAATTATAACAAAAAGCGGTTATTGTGCCTCAACAGTCAGACATTTAGCCTCCCGGACTTTTTTTTAGAGTAATAATGATTACTTTAAACATGTCCATCGATCCATACATACATACATCCATCCATCCATACCTCCATACTCACAAACTTTCGCATTTACTTATAATATAAGTAAGATGGTACGCATGCATTCGATCGTTGTCCCATATGCCTTGCGACTCGCTGTTATATGTGTCGTAATTTTTATCAGATCTTCATTAAAATTACACAACACATGCTTGATAGTATACACTTTCAAATAAAAAAAAAATCAAATTTAACGGAGGTATCAAATAAAATCGATAAAAATTTTCATCCCATTTCCCGGGAGAAGCTTATTGTTTACTGGAATAAAAAATAGCCTATATTATGTTGACTCGGAGTATCAGCTACCACTGTACCAAATTTTATTTTAATCCGTTCAGTAGATTTCACGTGATGCCCGGACAGAATAAAAATCTGTTTTGGACTCAGTATCGATTATAAAGCATCCCCCGGTCAAAATTTTCAAAAATATATTAAACTAGCTGTCCCGGCGAACTTCGTACCGCGGATCGTTTTTTTTTTTTTTTTGATTAATGTTATGTTTCAATACTTATTATCCTATTCCGGACTAAGAGAAATCCAAAAAATCAAATATCATAAAAATTGGTCCAGCCGTTCCTGAGTTATAAATGGTGTAACTAACACAACTTCCTTTTATATATATAGAAGAAGATGTACAGAAATCTTCCAGTTACAGTTTTATTATAAGTATAGATAGAAAATTAATGGGAAAATGCTAGAAACTGATGAGGATAGTATTATTTACTTTTTTTTCAATTAACATGCACATGTTGTTTATACGATTATGATTCCAAAGATGTCTCAATATTAAAACCATCAAATTGTCTTTAAAGCACAGTCCATTTCGACTTCCCGTCCACAAAACCTCAAATTATAGAAATATAGAAAAAGAAGCAAAAACGGGAAGCTATCAAGAAAACAATTGTCTCAGAACTACATTAAACGAAATCGATTTGATGTAAAAAATGTTATTTCCGTCCCCGAAAACGGTCGGTTTAGCGACAATTTAGGATCTCAATTACATAGTAATACAGTTTTAATATCTTCGAGGCAAGGAGGTCGGTTGTAATTGCATAGATTATAAATATACGTGACTCCCGCGCCGCTATTACGTTATTTTTTTTAATGCAGTTTAAAAATAAATGCATTGGATTTTTCTTTCATTATAAGAAATTGCTTTGTGTTTATTCCTTTTCTGTTTATAGCAACTGCAAGTTTTAAAACAATTTTCGTTTTAATGATTTTTCATTCTCACCCTTATTGAGACTACAAAAGAAGTTTAGTTTATTTCGGGTTTTTTCTATGTCCAGATCCCGTTTAGAACCCGCTTTTTTTTAGCTTTAAGTTTATGAACCCAGTTCACCAATCACCGTCGCCTAGTGAAGTCACTGTCGAGAAGTGGCTTCTGTAAGCTTATATTTATTAATTTATTTTCATAAATCACTCATATCCTCAGTTACTCTGAAAAATTAGTTAGTTATTAGGGAAATATTAAAACGATTCCAATATTCTAACGCCGCACGAGGTCTCGGACGGCCTTAGTCCACCACGCTGGTCCAGAAGTCTTGGAGAACTCTCAGGCATGCTAGTTTTCTCCCGACGCTATAGTTCCTTCACCATTAAAGTATAGTATTTGTATAAATAAAAAACGCACATACTCGTATCTCAGAAAGTTTCATCCCCGCGAGCGAGACGCTATTACCGCTGCAAAATTTCTATCTAATATTTCACTCGTAACACATAAACGCCAAATCAAAATTGAATCACACGATTTGTTTTAGACTTGAGCATAGAGCAGATTTAGTTTTTTGTCACAGATCGCGTGTCATTTTGTCTCCAATTAGTCGACAAATAAGACTGGAACTGGTATCGAAGACTGACGCTCGATATAATCGGCGTGGCGTGAGGACAAACTGACAAACTCTATTTGATGTAGTGATGACTGTTTGGAATGGTAAATGAAGGTTTAATTTTTTAAATTTAAGGCAAAGATACTTCGCCCTCTGGGGAATCGACTTCATTCATCATAACAACCCATTACCTGCGCAATATCTTTTTGACTTTACAATGAATAATTTTTAAGTAACAATTATTCATTGTATCACATCTCCTGAGGATGCTCCGGTTTCGGAGCGAAACGTGCGTAGAGATTACATTGCCAAAGATCTGTTTGGTGTGGTATAAGGATTGAAGAAATTATAAATTACACCATACAGATGCTCCTGCTTTTCGCGGAGTATTGGATTTCCCGGGATGAAAAAGTAGCCTATGTTACTACCCGTCATGTCATTTTAACTAGCTCTTTGCCAATAATCAAGTTAATTGTTTGCTTAGTTAGGGCGTGAAGGAAGGACAGACAAACACACTTTCACACTTATTACATTACAGTAAAGATAACTATATTCGTATTTGAAATTCTACGCGAGCAAAGTCCTGGAATTCGCTTGTTATTAATAATAATTATCATTTTTCATTAGGTAACTATGACCCATCTACACTATTCTATAACAGAACAATAAAAAACTAAACTAAATCAAAAAACTTACATAAGATATTAATATTAAATATAGCCACAACAATCTGTCTGCTGAAATCCGTGGATTATCGTGATAGTTCCCTTCCGATATTTAAGAGTCGTCTGAACACCTACTACCTCTCTTTGAGTGATGGCATTTGAAGCGGATTCTTTATATTTCTTTCTTTTAAATTGTATGTTAAACTTATTTATAATATGTTTGTTATTATATATTTATATATATTACGTATATTTATTTTAATTATATTTGTACTAGCTTCTGCCCGTGACCAAGTCTACGTGCACTTCAGAATTTATTCTAAAGCTTTGTCGTTAATAATTTTTAATCCTACACGCCCGTGGCACTATTTGAGAGATGGGTATACAATGTACATGTACTTTTCCATAGCATAGGTGACATGCAAATTTCAAAGCTGTCTGCCCGCGTCTTTGCTCATAAACAATCGGGATCGGGATAAAAGGTAGCCTATGTTCTTATCCATGTCAAAGGCTACATGTATGCCGAATTTCATCCAAATCCGTTCTGTCGTTTTTGCGTGATTGAGTAACAAACATCCACACTTTCTTATTTACAATATTAGTAGGGTTTGTATCTTTACATTTTGGTATTTATGTATATCTATCAACACTCTTGGCACTACCCCGTTCTTTTGCTGTAAGTCCTATCTACAAAGGTTGCCTGTAAGAGCAATCTCTTACAAGCAACCTTTGTAGATAGGACTTGCAGCATTAAGGCCGCCTTTGCATGTCTACATTGTGTACTGTATACTCCTTACTGTTTCTTTTCCTGTATGTTATACGTGCGATAAAGTGTTTCTTCTTCTTCTAAATATAGGTACAAAATAGTTGCAAATCAGAATGCCCCCAGGCAGCCCTACATGTAGTTTAATATATAGCTTGTAAATTGTAGAATCGTATCTATTTATTAATGCCTTGAGAACAGTGGCGTGCACTTGGTTTCTTACCAGGGTATGCATACAGCAGGAAAGTGGCATAAAATGGAAAAAAATCCTTCTCTTATTCAGGCTATATTTCAATTTTAAGGTATGCAGTGCTTTTGTGCATGTATGAAGTGCACGCCATTGCTTGAGAATGCCCTTACTGCTTACCCAAGTTCTATACATCAAGGATGCCATGCGTATTCTTCTGATGGCAAAAAAGTCACCAGTATGAGCCCTCGCGAACATTTCAGAAGCACTTCAATAACGTGGTAAGCCCTGAAACCATAATTATACCGAAAAATAGATTAAATAATAAATTATTCCATTTCAAATCGTTCGTATTATAATATAGCTAAGCAGTTGACACGGGGGTTTTGTCGGTAATTTGTCCGTCACGACACGTCAGGAATGCTTCGGTTCATAGACAACCATCCAATTATTGGTTTGTTTTGTTTCTCACGCGATATCTCCATATATTTGTATTTGTTTTTTTTATCGAGCCGCTTGGTGACTGCCATTCTTAATACAGTTGTCACAATCCCTCCTGTTCCCGCGGGACTCGTACGAGGCGACTAAGGGAATATAACAGAGAACGGGCAGCAGCGTATTCTGTGCTACTACTACCATACATTACCAACCCGTCAGTTGATTATGGGCAGTGCCTAAATAAGTAACGCCTAATCTAAGAAGATTGCTAGGCATATACCAATAGTTATCACCTAAGAGTTGGTGAAACGTTTTTTTTTCTATAGACATCGACATTTGATTTTGGTTGGACAAGCTCACTGAATTAGCGGTGATCGCTGTGGATTTAAGTGGGAGGTCCAAGGTTCGATTCCCGGCAGGGAAATTTGGGAATATATAATTTCTGAATTTTCTCTGCTCTGGTCAGGTGGGATTGGTCAATTTCCCGGCTTCTGCCGTGGCCAGTTACCAGCCGACCGAAGAAGACGTGCCACTGAGCGATTCCGTGTAGAAAACGATTAGGGTTATAGTTTTAATATAACTGCATTACCCCTAACAGTTTTGCCCGTTACCACCTTGGACTGCACATGAGAACTTGCAGTAAATTTCTAAGTTGTAGTGGAATAAAAAAGATACCGACTGTCCTTGCAACCTTTGTAGAAACCACTTAAAACGACTTTTATCGTCCAAGCAATGAAACGCAGTAATTTCTTCTAAACTCAGTACACAAAATTCGCCATGTAGCGATAAGGCCGCCAAATTGGTATCCCATCTTTTCTGTACTTACGTGTGCAATGTGTTTCCGTTCATTCGTTCATTCATTCATGCAAAGCTAGAGTAGCGGGTTGTTTCTCTTTACAATAGCTAGGTACTGCGACTCAAGTATTATTTATTAGGGGGCGGCGCGGAAAGCAATTAACGCGTAAGTGAGACTGATTAGCGCCGTATCAAATATAATCCGGGGTTGGCAAGCAATTTGAGGTTCGCGCGCACCTGCAAACCGACAGAAGTGGCACTGGTTATAGTGATCATATATTTTTGCTTCGAAAGCGATGATAGCCCAGGGCCAGTGGGTAGAACTTCAACTACACTCGGGGCTAACTTATCTAAGTTATGTGCGTTTTAAGAAATTGAAATATCACTTGCTTTGTGAAGGAAAACGTTGTGAGGAAACCTGCATACCTGAGAGTTCTCCACAATGTCCTCAAAGGTTAATAAATAAACAAAGGTAACAAATAGATAAATAAATAAAGGTATGTGGAGTCCACCAATTAAAAATGGACTGGGCCAATGCTGCGTGGCGGTGATTAACCCCTTCTCATGACAGGAGACCCGCGCAATGTAGTGGGCTGTTAAGAGGTTGATATGATGATGATGATGAAGATATTTTTATTATAATTTGCTAGTTTGGGTTACATAATTGTTGATTTTTTAATAACAGCTCGACCGATATCAATAAAATTTAAATGGAACCAAAAAAGAATTTTTCAAATCGATTCAGTCGTCTTCGAGTAATCGGAAAAAGATTCCGACGAATTGAGAACCTCCTCCTTTTTGAAGTCGGTTAATAAAGATAAGTGGAAAGGTTGGGTACAATCTGCTTTGTCAGTCGATTGAATAATCGACTGCATGCATTTACAATCAGATAGAAGTAGTGTTGCCCAAATTCAGTCTTGGTCTTGCAGTCTTGGTCTTGTTCTTGCGTTTTTGCAAGACCAAGACCAAGAACAAGACCGCGTATTTTTAGCAAGACCAAGACCAAGACTGACCGTGCAAGACTTGAGCAAGAACAAGACATAGCCTGCAAGACTCTTGCGTCTTGCAGCTAGGACTTAGCGCTATTTCACGGAGTAGTTAGGTGTAACAGTTCGGTGTATAGGTAGGTAGGTACGCTTAGGAATTCTATGAGACGCAAAAAACTATATCAAAGAATATGAAAAACTGGACCTATGCGCATTACGACTAATACCATAAACATAGCGAATAAAAAAATATCTATTAAAATCAAACTGAGTGCATGCATAGTTATGTTTTAACCATCGGCACTTTGATAATGCGGCATCAAAGGTTTTGTACTTACTTCTCAAAGAAATTTGCCGCTTTTCGGAAGTACATGGTTATGATACACGCGCCGGCGGCTTCTTTTGAAATCTAAAACAATCGTTGCCGCCGCGCCGAAATCATAACATTTGACACTATTCATGCAAAATAATTTCGAATTTTAAGAGTACCTACAGGTGTTCCAAAGAATAAATAAGTTTCAGATTGGTGATTTTAGATTGGTGGAGGACGCATGAGACAGAGTATCCGATTTTATCGAAAATGGCCCGTGATTTTCTCTCAATACCTGCAACTTCAGTACCTGCTGAGAGGTTATTTTCTAAAGCATCATTAGTAATTAGAAAACACAGAAATAGGTTAAGTGATGAGTCAGCCAGATGGTTACTTTGTATTAATTCTTGGTCAAAAGAATTGATATAAAGTATCATAACCTAATGATAAAGCTGTTGATTTGTGTTGTATTTTATTTTTTATTCAAATAAATGATAAATCGTAAAACTCTTTTATTAAATTTCTTATAAGTTGAGGGTTCAATCTCTTTCTAGACAGATAAGTATTGTTCTTTAAAATACAGTCAAGTTATTGTAATTAATTTGTTTTTTTACATGTTTTAGCAAATGTAAGCTTATAAATCATAAATGTTTATTAAGAAACAGTTACTTCCATGGAAAACGACATAAAGGTCAGTTGATTTTTCGAATTTCTTATCAAATCTTCAGTTATTTATTAATCTGCTTGATCTTTACTATGGCTATGTTAATTCAAGCTCACAATGTTCCAATTCTAATACGTTTTTCTAAGATTTAAAGTAAACTTTAATAAATAGTAATAGACTAATAGGTAATTGCAAGACTTGCAAGACTCTTGCTGCAAGACCAAGACCAAGACCAAGACTGGGAGCGCAAGACCAAGACCAAGACCAAGACCAGGTGTATTGGCGCAAGACCAAGACCAAGACTGGCTAAGTCTCGTCTTGTTCTTGCATTTGGGCAACACTAGATAGAAGCATGATCCATGATATATTGTGAAAATTAATTTATAATTTCTTCAATTTTTATACTCTAAACTAAACAGATCGTCAATATACCCTCTACGCACATGTTGACTTTGCAATGAATAGTTGTTAAGTCTAATTCATTGTAAAGTCCACATATAGTGAGGATGCTCTGTTTTCAGAGATTAACGTGCGTAAAGGGAACATTGCCGAAGATATATGTTTAGTATGAAGTATAAAGATTGAAGAAACTATAAATTACACCATATAGATTGTCCTGCTTTTCGCGGAGTAGGGATAACTAGTTTAATTTTAATAATGTAGCGGAAGAAGCCACCTGCACTCTTGAAAATTGTGTTATTTTTCCATCTGCCTTTAGATTCGTCATTCATAATCGACAAACTATTGGATATTATTTTTTGCCTTTTTGCGGCTTAGCGGCCCAGGTCGCTGAATCTTAAAATACGATAATGATTTCAGGCACATGACGCTAAACGTTTACCTACGCCCCACCAATAAATACCCCCACCAGTAATAGGACACCAATGAAGGGAAGGGAGGCATTTTGCAGGACGTGTTCCTTGCATGCTACTCGAAGTGTTTATAAGCTTATTGATTAAATAATTTCGGACAAGTAGCATAAGGTTAATTTTGCTTTGATATTGACATGTTTCGATACTCGAAAACAAACCCTCGATTGCGAGCATGACATTATACTTAGTGGATTGTCCTATTCATTAAAAAACAAACTTAACGATGTACTGTCTACTGCTTTCTCCTGTCTACGGGTTTTACAGCGAAGCTCGGCGTCACCCGACTCATTAAGGGACCGCAGTCGTATCAAATACGATGCGCATTAAGTAGAAATATCCAGCCTTCCCGCCGCGTTTGTGGGCCTTAAATAATCCTACATATTATTAGTAGCTTCCCACCTAAGTTTAATTGATTTCCACACTCCCAACGACAATTGTACAACCATTATACAACGTTTAACAGAATTACGAAATAATATTGAAAGATGTATAAGAATATTTCATAAGGAATCACCCTGTAAAAATATTAAATCAAAAGAAGCATATTTATTTTACAAAACATTCTAAGTATTTACTTATGACAACCCTATTGCAAATAAAAGACCAACACGCGCATAATACCTACCCTACGCGACGCGTACCTAATAAAAGTACACACTACATTTACACACCAGTGCCGATAATTGAGCGCGACTGTCGTGGATGGAGTGGATTATAAATTCCAAAATTACTTCCTTAAAAAAAATATGCCTTAATGAACCCTTGCTTCTATATAAAAAGGAATAAGGAGTATATGATATATAGTGACATAGTAACTTAATACATTTTACTTGGCATCGACTTAAAAATGTTTCGATTTTTTTTTTACAATTTTTTTTTCGCTATCGCCATCTCACAACTGTTTAAGAAGCAACCTGGTTGGAGCAATAATTCACACCCAAGCTTTATCATCGTTAACGTAGTCCTTTATACTAAATTAGGACTTTTCCATAAGCTTACGTTTAATACAAACTTTGAACTTTTTTGTGGATATAGATATCTTTTTAATAATATTATATAATTATAATATAATTAAAAAACTTTGTTTCCAGGTTCTGTTCGGTATATTAAGTATAGCCTCACCTTAAGCCAATCTTCCGCAGTTGTTGACGCGATGAATATTTGAGTACAAGACGGTCAAGGGTCAGAATGTAGCTGTCATCCGTCAAAGTCAATTTAAACTTAAAATTTACTCTTTATTTTCATTTTTTCGCAAAGTAAGGGGGGAACATAAAAGCGTTATCGAGTAAGGGCGATGAAAATAACATGGGGAGAGGGAGTTTTTAACATTGAAAAGTTCGCTTATCAAATATTAACGCTTAACGATTTGATTGTTGGTATTTAGGTCCGATACGGAATTTAGGGCTTGAATCTGACTGAGATAGAATCGAATCTGAATTACAATTTATAATGTCTTTACCCATAAACCTTGGTTAGTTGGAGGTTCTGCGTTCGATCCCCAGAAGGAGCAATTTGGATTTTACAACTGGTATGTTCTGGTGGCTGGCTTCGGCAGTGGCTAGTTACCACCCCGTCGTGACGCCAAACCTAACAGCTAAGCCATTACTTGCAAGCCTTTTTACGGACCATTTTTATTAATAATATATACAGAATACTCTGGTATATTACTTTCCCGAACGCTCGGATCAGGAAAAGCTCTAGTTATATTAAAACTTAAATGGAGTATTTAAATCCTTTCATTCCACTTAGTTTTTATACAATTCTGTCCTGAAAATAGAGGCTAGTCTTTTAACACGCTTTTTATTAGCTTCACCTGTTTTGTTTTATGTTTGTAACCGACTCCTTTGGACTTGGCTTTGACCGTCTTCAATCGGTTTGATTTCGTTAAAACTTTGTAGGTCAAGGACCGATTACAGTAGGTACACTAATTTGATAAGACTAATTTCATTTTTCAATTTGCAAAATAAGATTTTTGTTAATTTATATAACTTTCATCTATAGTCGATAAGGCAGGAATCATGTTAATTTTAATTTTCAACCATTATCTTTAGCCGATTTCTCTAATGTTAATAAATTTGAGGGTGAATTGGTTATTAATTAATTTTGCTCTATTAAAAATAATAGTATAAGAAAAAGCAAAAAAGGCGCTTTTATAAATAAACTAAACTTCAAGAGTTGGATCTTTAAAACCAAGCGTGATTGTTAGACTTCATTTAAAAGTCTAAAGTGCTATAAAATGCTCTTATAAACTTTATTTAGGCCAAAAATAGTTTATACGCAGAGTTCTAGATAAAGTATATAAAAACATTGTATCTAAGATCTATCAATAAACAAAATTTCTTGAAACATAAGATCTGGTTGGTGGTGCCTTACTGAAACACTATGATCTTTATCGCGCGCAGGTTTGCTCGTTGTTACAGTTCCTGTTAAACTCACTCTTTTCAGAGCATACTTTACTTCCTTTTACACGAGCAGCCTGTGGTTAATTACACGCGTATACAGTATACAACAGTACAATGCCCTTCGCGTACAGTATAATATGTGTTAACGCGTTAGGATGCTGATGACTGCATCGGTCTTGCAGTGCGTCAAGGTTGTTTGCCGAAATTTAGATTGTTACTACACGGTCATGAAAAAAGGGTGTACATCTTTAGTGCCCAGGATTCGGGCTAGTTCCAGTGGCCTTCTGAGGGCACTTGCTGGCAGGATTGATTGTCAGTACCTGTCCCATTGCTGCATGGTACACGGTCATGCCAGAAGGGTTTTATTGTTTTTAAACCATTTCGTTAGGATAAGTTAACTAATATTTAACTTTGCATTTTACTAACAATTTATGATCCGAGTCTCTCGAAATAATTAATGACTTCTTTTTTTTTTGTTAGTTTATATAAGCTAGGTTAGGAACATAAATTGTTTCGATTTTAATCAAACATATTTCTAGTTGAATTATAATCCACTCATCAAAAGCGTGGGAGAGTTTCGCATAGTTTGGCGTGACGATTTCCAAATACAGTTATAATTTGTCTCTAGAGAACAAACCTACTATGGGGTTTAGGTCTATCAAAACCAGCGAGAGACCCCTGTGCTATCTAACCCTATTGAAGTTCAGCTATGTCGACGTGAATTGTATGCAGGTCGGGGGGTCATAGTGAAATGGTCGCTAAGATTAATTTTCGCACGAATATGGGATGACGGGAGAGGAACGGATTAGTGATAGATTTACTGATATGATGGGTCAAGTGGGAAAACTATTATGTTGTTTTGTATTCCCATCCAGTTGGACTAATATAAAAGACATTAATTACCACGTAATACAAGGTAGTAACTCGTACCTCGTTGGTCTAGTGGCAAAGCGTGCAGGGTTTTTGACCAGCAGGGCTAGCGCGGGCAAGAGATAAAAATTATATCCTCCTATTATATCCCCTGAGAAGGTATATAATAAACGTGTCCACCTGCAACAACTTGTGCGCCAATACTCTGAGAGTTGAATAAAGCTGTGGGAGAGTACTACCTATAGGTACCTATGCAAAAAGAAGAATGTATAATGTGTAAAAACATTTCTAAATTTAAGAAATAAAGTGTCTACAATAATTTAAACATTAGAAGTAAGAATAAACTTACAGTGCAATATACTTTGCAAGGTACTTGAGTTTCATAATTCGTTTAAAGGAAATTGCATACAATTCTACAATAAACTATCCATTGATATCTTGGAGATGTCTCTTAAAAAGTTCAAAGTTTGCATTAAACGTAAGCTTATAGAAAAGTACTATTATAATGTAAAGGACTACGTAATCGATAAAAAAGCTTGTGAGTGAATTATTGACTCTAACCAGGTTGCTCTTCTAATATTTGTTTATATATCACCCAAGCTGACAGAATATAGGTAGATACCTATATATCGCCAAACGAAAAATATATTAAATTAAAACCCCATTAAAACAGAAGGCACGGCCGTTAATAAAAATATCATTAGATGATTGAATAACAAGCGTACCGCATTACACAGTGCCAATTTTCACGTTTTATTAACTCATAAAGACTCCCCTCCTCCCCTTCAACCCTCGCGTATGATACAAACACAATAACAGTTTTTGTAATCCCCTAGAAACAAGTGCGCCTTCATAAACATCCAAACCACCCCACAAAGCTCCGGGGTTACTCTAACCCCTAGAGATTACACGCGTTAACTCACTTGATATTGATTCTAACTAACATTTAAAATTAGACTTTATTAACAAGACAATAAAATTCGAAACACAAAAACTCGTAGATTGCTCTTACGCTTTTATCAAAACACACTCTGTAATTGCTACAATCTGTATACACAGCAAGCGAAATTCAATTCTATTTACTTTTCAATAGAGTTGAAATTAGAATGTAAAGCACGGTGTAATATAGGATGTTATGGCTCCGGAACCGAGGCGTGATTCCCATAATCTGCAAATCGTTGGTGCAGTGAATTTTGCACTTGACTGTACGTTCAATGGATAACATCTTGTTCAAAAGAGATATAAATTAGAAGGGGTGATAGAGTATGATGCCGATGCGACACTAAAATGTCTTTATTGTTGAGTTCTCACGCACAGTTTAATTTCATTGTAGTGTTTTTTTTATGGTCTCGCCATTTGTTCGTGTGAAGGCAAATCTATACTGCGGCGTCCTGCGTTTTCAAGAGCGCCACACAAAAGTGTCAAATCTGTGTGCTTGGCAAGTTTCAAGTTAGCGTCTCGCATATCACAAGCCTCTAGCTAAAATTTGCAAGTCTAAGGCAGTGGTACGACCGCCGCGGGCGAGTAAACGACAAACTATCGGTGATTTTCTCTCACACTGCCGGCGACGACTCGCTTTACTAGTTTTGTCGCTCAGCGACGAGCTTTCAGCAATAATAGTAGTTCAGCGATGCTCGCTCGCTTGATCATTTCTTTACAGTGCGGCATTGAAAGTAGACGTATGGATAGCAGTTTCTAGTTCTACACGATTCTCATTCGTCGTCGGCGGTCGAATCCACTGCCCTTAATTCTCTACTTTCGCGTCGTTCAAGATTCGATCATTTATTAAAAGCGCGTTTGAGAAGAAGCGTTCTGACCGTTTTTATTTATTTATTTTTTAGCTTCACCAACAGATTATACACTGAAACTACTCGTAGCTTAACTAAAAAAATTAGAAACATACAGTTGTAGTGTAAACCCAATTTGAAAACAGAAACTAAAAACATAACTTATGTTAAAACAAAACAGGCGATTATCAAATAGCTGAACTAATATATTGTTGCGGATTTTTTTTGTTTTGCTAAAGAGAACGTGAGTGGATTTCAGCACGAGTAGCTTGAAATAGCTTGTTGTGCTATACAACTTGCAAACAAACGGTTTGAAGTTACTGCGCGCATTTTATTTTGGCTAAAATATTTGGACAGTTTTATTTTATTATTCAAAATTTTTAAGTAGTGGTACTGCATTTTGTTACTGAGCTCTTCCGGAGAAGTAATAAAGCCATGCTTATTTGTGCCGTCAAGCAACACTGCTATGGTCCGCAGACCGATTGTATGTCAAAGTTGACACCAAAATTATCTAGCTACAGTGGAGAGTTGCCACCAAATAACGCCCAAGAGTTGTAATGAACTTGGTTGGAAACTAAGGATTCAAATGGCAAAATATGGATGTAACAGGATATTCGGTAGCAACTATTTACAGTGTCAACTGAGATACAAAATAGTCTTTTTTTTTTATTCCACTACAAGTTAGCCCTTGACTGCAATCCCACCTGGTAGGTGATGTTGCAGTCTAAGATTGTAGCGGGCTAACCTGTTAGGGAGTATGGTAGTCATACCCCTAATCAGTTTCTACGCGACATCGCACTGGAACACTAAACACGCTTAGCGGCATGTCTTTGTCGGAAGGGTGGTAACTAGCCACGGCCAAAGCTCCAACTAGACCAGCTTACGCCTCAGGTTGATGGACATAGGAGGTCCTGAACTCAAAGTTGTTAGAAAACTGCAGGCAAATCCTGAATACCATGGCATTAACTAACAGGGTCATTCTACGTTGGGTTCCAGGCCATGAGGGGGTCATCGGTAACGAAATAGCCGATGATCCCCTCAGGGCCTGGAACCCAACGTAGCGTACCCAACTAGCAAAATCAGGCGCTTTAGATAAGCAAATAGGCCCTGAGCCGGTCTGCGGGATACCCAAAAGCGTGGCGCAACTCACCCTACAAACCATTTCCATTCCCTGGAGACAGCTCCCAGGAATGAACCATTCCCGAGTGCTAATAAAACCATTCAACAGAAGGGTCGCGTCTAAGGCACTAGCACTCAAC
This sequence comes from Pararge aegeria, assembly GCF_905163445.1. NCBI lineage: Eukaryota > Metazoa > Arthropoda > Insecta > Lepidoptera > Nymphalidae > Pararge > Pararge aegeria. Next base: position 9,889,962 of record NC_053202.1, on the reverse strand, counting down.
AGAAAAAAACCTATGCAAACTAGTGCGAGCGCTTACAGGGCACTGTGGGCTTAACAGGCACATGTTCAACCTAAAGCTGCAGGACACAGATCTATATATACTCTGTAAGGAGGCTGCGAAGACGCCGCTGTACTTAATCGGTTCCTGCCCCGAGCTGATACATAAACGCAGCACTCTTTTGGGGAAGTATATAATACAACCAGAGGATGCTAAACTTCTTCCAGCAAGGAAAGCGCTGCTATTGGCGGCGACCAATGCTTGATTGGAGATCTAGACAGCGGTGTCACAATAGATCGTAGCCGGTCGACGTGACACCGGTCGAAAAGGGACCAGGCGAACCTGAGCCGCAAGCAGAAGAAGAAGAATATAGACATAGGGTGGCCCATTGAAGACGTGTTCCTTGCAAATCTTGCTCTATTTTTAGGTGATGGTGTTCCACTTACCATCAGGTGGCCAAACTGCTTGGTCCGACCATCATTACTACAGTTATCACAAACAGATACAGTCGGATTAAATGAAATAACCAATTTTGACAGTAGATAACTCAATCGTTGCGTTTATTAAGTACCAGGGACTCAGCATCAATAGGTACGTAAGTAACAACATAATTATCTAAAGTGAGAGCGGCCGGAGAGACAAATAAATAATTAAATTCGCAACCCCCATAATATCGATGCATCAAACGATAATATCAGATGTGCATCGCGTTATATTATTGGATAATTCGATCTCACCCCTACGTTTTTATTGTACTGCTACTGGGTTAGCGCATGCGGTACTTAATAGGGTTGGCACGTGGCAATCGTCTGTTTATAGTCGTTTTTTTTCCTGTATAAAACAATTGACATGTCACATGTTTTCTTACATAAGACGTTTAGTCGAAACATTACATGAAATCTTTCAAAAATAAATGTCCAAGCAAAAACCAACTCTAAAAATTACTATCTTATAGGTATGAAAAATACTGGGAAACAGGTATAGTACAGCCTAAACCAGTAGAAACCTTATAATATCGATAACAATGTATGTGACTCGCATAATGTATAGTATAATATAATATTTAGTGTATAATTGTTTTTTTTTTAATATCGCTACGAGGATAGCATATATTTTAGGGCTGGCACGGCTGTAATATTCATTGTTTATAGATCTATCTACACTTATATAAAGCTTCGCTTACTCTGTGGCCAGATAGGAAATGTGTGTACTGCCGTAAGTACATTTATTTATCTTAAACTGACTGACTGAAAGGTCAATCTGAACTGGTCTAGGGTTTCGAAGTTTACCCTAAACTATACCTGGCCTATTATATATACTATATAACTATTTATGTTCCCATATAAATTTTATTTTTTAATAAATTATTTAAACCAAAAGTACCTACATACAAAATGTTTTCATTTTCAATATGAAAGAAAATATGAAATCTTATGTGTTTTACCGTTACACCCTGCGCCGTCGACTATCATTGGTCGGATATAACTACATTCTAGATTCGAAAATGAAATTTAAGCTAAACTGAAATAAATGATCATTAACTAATCACAAGTTGCGATAAATAATAAGTAAAATGTAGGTAGGTTCAAAATAAGTATTTAGTTAAAAAATATACCTAACTCTATGTACTTTGTCTTAGCTCTCACCAGTGTCGTGCATAGGTGTTTTAACTGGAGTAGGTATAAGCAGGAAGAGCGCATAAAATCCAAAAAATTCTCCTATATATACAAGTTGTATGAAATTTTTAAGGTAGGCAGTGCATTTGAGCATATGATGACATATTTTAGACATCCGGTTGGCACAGTGGGCAGCGACCGTGCTTTCTGGTTCCAAGGCCGTGTGTTCAATTCCCACAACTGGAAAATGTTAGTGTGATGAACATAAATGTTTTCTGTGTCTGGTTGTAATAATCATGTGCCAACTACGTCACGTCCGTCGGGTGCCTATTGGGTACTTGTTAACAGTATGCATACAGCAGGAAAATTGCATAAAATAGCAAAAATCCTCCTACTATAAGATCGCATATATATAAGTATATTTTAGGGTGCTTTTGTGCATCTATGAAGTGCACGCCACTGCTTGCTTTGGAGCTAGATACCGATGTGTGTATCGTCCATATCTTATCTTTTCTTCATATATTCATCTTTTCTTCTTAGACTAGGGCGCGTTTGGAACCCTCGTAGCTTTAGTTTTAAGTTAACGATCAATAAGCCATCAACTCACTTCTATGTCATATTTTACATGTAATGTACGCATCAAAAGTGCCATCTATGTGCCTATTTGAATAAAGAAATATTTGACTTTGACTTTGGCTTTATTCATTATTCATTTCATATGTGAAGTGCACGCCACTGCTGATGACGCCGTTTTTAAAGTAGCACAACTCACAGCAGCGCCCGCCAAAGAGACACGCAACATATATTTGGGAGTTTAGAAAAAAACTTAAGCGTGACAGCCCTACGATCCTGTTTTTTTAATTCGTTGTCACGGAGTGTGACAGGCAGTTCAAGTGTTTTGTTTGTTTGGACAGATTGTTTTATACGGCGTGCTCGTAATTCGACTTATACAGTGTGTATCGATTCGTGTATGCGTTTTTTATTTACTCCAAGGCATTGTTTTACTCGTTTTTACTCGCATCTGTTCGAAACAGTTTTATTTTGTCGAACATTACGGGGTTCTATTAAACTAAACTAGGAGAGTTAATTATTGGAGTCTTACTAACCTAATGCTTTCGGTTAGGTATATTTAAATTTTCTAAAGGAACTAATGAGGTAGGTTTTTTACAGTCCTTTGTTATTTACAAATGAACAAGTTTATTGAAATTATTATACAGTGCAACCTTAATATAACGTAACTCAATATAACGACTTCCTCGATTTAACAAATTCTTCGTAATCCCCTTGAATTGTCCATAAGAGTCAATATAAAATATACCTTTACATTGCGAACATTCTTTGCGTACAACCTCTTTATAACGAGTTTTCAACTATCAAGAAAAAGTATTCATACCTGTAATTAACGAATTTTGCCAACCCAAAACCTTTATATAAAGTTTCCACCAATAATATAACTCTTACTCTTATAATGTGATGTTTCGACACGCTTTTGTTTGTACAGTAATCATTGTTGGTTGGATGGAAAGTAATGTAAACACCTCTGCTCGTCACTATTGTTAAAGATTTGAGTTAAAATGGCTCAGAAACGTAAAAGTTCTTTTACCTCTTTATAGCGAATTTTAGACCAATCTAACCTCAACATAACAAACCTCAGTTCAACGAATTACTTGATATTACGAATATTTTCTTGTTCCCCTCCGATTTGTTATATCGAGGTTGCACTGTATTATTATTATTCACCTATTTTAGTGTTTATAATATTTTTAATGTTCTTTTTTTTTTTATAGGCTACATCATCATCATATCCTCACATTAACGGCACTGGTCTCCTCCCACTATGCAAATCCGCCAAAAATTCGCCACGCTGGCCCAGTGCGGATTGGTGGACTTCACACGCCTTTGAGAATATTATGGAGAACTTAGACATCTAGGTTTCGTCACGATGTATTCCTTCGCCGTCTAAGCAATTGATATTTTAACAGCTTAGAACGCACATAACATCGAAAAACTATCATAACATCGGCGGTGCGGGCCGGTATTCGAACTCTGCCCTTCACCCTCAAAAGTGGAGTCAAAGTCCTACCCACTGAGCTATCACCGCTTGAAGCACAAAAATACAATCCATATTAATTAACAATACATAGCCATTCTCATAAAGATTCCTATCACGAGCCGGATCGATTATAATTCGATCACAAACAAATAAATTTCATAGCAACACCACCCTACGTTGACCCCCACCCTCTTTGTACACCAAAAGACCAGTGGGCGACTGCCGGGCCAGATTATACTGGATCTATTTCCTTAACCCACAAAAGCGCGTTAAAGCTCAATAGAGCGGGGGCCAATTGCTTTTATACCTACTCGTAGTGTTTGATAAATTCAGATATGTCACTTTTTAAATTAATGTATGCCTAATATTTCATCATTTTGCCATTAAAAAAATACTCTTGTCAGGTGCGTGTCAATGTATTTTTTATTGTACGACAATTGACGGCCGATTGGCGCAGTGGGCAGCGACCCTGCTTCCTGATTCCAAGGCCGTGGGTTCGATTCCCACAACTGGAAAATGTTAGTGTGATGAACATAAATGTTTTCTGTGTCTGGTTGTAATAATCATGTGCCAACTACGTCACGTCCGTCGGGTGCCTATTGGGTACTTGTTAACAGTATGCATACAGCAGGAAAATTGCATAAAATAGCAAAAATCCTCCTACTATAAGATCGCATATATATAAGTATATTTTAGGGTGCTTTTGTGCATCTATGAAGTGCACGCCACTGCTTGTATGAGCAGATTTATTTTTATTTTATCAAAGTAAGGGTAGCTTGTGTTATGAGTACCTACTAAGATGACTGATTAATATTTTATGAATGATATACATAAATGGTTAGAATATACATATAAACACCCAGACACTGAAAAACATTCATGGTCATAAAAAAAACATTTTCCAGTTGTGGGAATCGAACCCACGGCCTCGGACTCAGAAAGCAGGGTCGTTGCAAACTGCGCCAATCGGCCGTCAAATAAGAAGCGACTGTAACATCTACATCAAATACCTACCCTATGCCCATAACATAACCCCTCGATGATCGCAATAAGTTAATTGTTGGCGCAGAAGGGCCCGTGTTATCGTCCATACCATACAGTTATTGATATCGTTAAGTACGGTTTTGTTTTAGTGCCACTTATTATCTTTATGGGCAGGCGTGGTTAATGATTTTAAGTAGAAAATTAAGTCTGCGTAGACGCTATAAGACAATTGCAAGGTATATAGAAGCTAACGGAGCCAATTCTGCTTAGTTTACAGCACTTTGATTGCCTGGAAGAGTTCGCGCGAGATATATTATTTTAGCATATTGTACCTATATTGCAAGGAAGCGCTGATAGCCCCGTGGGTAGGACTTCGACTTCACTTGGGGGGGGGGGGGGGGGTTTAGTTTGGCTCGCACATCTAACTTTGATGATAGAATACGGTATATGACACTGACAAGTTAAGCGTGGCAGCGAGGCCGATCCACAAACTTCACGTGCTATGGAAAGACCTATTCTTGGTATATCTGACGGATAAAATCTGTAAAGAAGTGATTCGCCAAAGAACTAAAGTAACTGACATAGTCTTTGGGCTAGCATACTGAAGTGGCAGTGGGCTGGTCATGTTTGTCGGAGGACCGATGGACGATGGAGTCGAAAGGTCCTCGAGTGGAAACCGCGTGTCGATAAACGGAGTGTCGGGCGCCCAAGTAGACGGAGCGACGACCTCCGAAAACTGGATTAGGAAATCCGAAAATAAGGAAAGTTAGCGCTGCTTGAAACAGGACTATGTCCAGCAGTGGACGCACATTGTCTGATGATGATGATGACGATGGTATAGTAGGTAACTGTAATTAAAAATTTTCTCAATCTTTCTTGTCCAGAAAAAACAGATCTTCCGCAATGTACTTACAGCTCAGTACTCGTTCCGCTCCGACACCGGAGCATCAGGAGATTTTGATTTCACAATGAATTTATGTCAATATATCACCAAAACTTAGGCATTCTAGCTTCCGATATTGGCGGATCGCTACTTTCTGTGAGTAGGTAGAGAACAATCAAAATTGCCGAAAAACCAACCGACGCCCATAAATAATGAAATTGGTCAGAAAAGCGCATCAGAATTGTGTTATAATCGAGTTAGTTTGGGGGAGCAGTTCATGAATGAACTGCGCTTGACAAATTAAAAAGAGGGTGCGCGTTAGATCTATTGCGAGTTAATAATTGTTGAGACAATTTATTCCACCCTAGTGCTGTAATATTAACGAAAAAGTAGTATTCGTATTACAATTTATAAGATACTCATTACATTTGCTAACTATTTCGATTCGTATTAGGTCTTTATTATTAAGCTCTGTTGCATATTTTTGTATTCTATAACTTCGTTACTTTAATATATCTAAGCTAAAATTGGATAGGAAATCGCATCAACTGTATTATAATCGAGTTAGTATGGTGTGAACAGTTCTCCAATCAAGTACGCTTGACGGATTAAAAAGCGGGTGCGTGTTAGATCTGTTTGGAGTAAATAATTGTTGAGACAATTTATTCCGCACTAGTGCTGTAATATTAACGAAAAAAGTAGTATTCGTTATAGAAATTACAAATTACTTATTACAAATTATAAGTTACTCGTTACATTTGCTAACTATTTAGTTCCGTATTAAATACTTTATTATTAAACTCTGTGGCATATTTTGGCATTCTATAACTTCGTTCCTTAAATACATCTGAGATTAAATTGGTCAGAAAATCGGATCAGAATTGTCTTATAATCGAGTTAGTATGGTGTAAACAGTTCTCCAATCAAGTACGCTTGACGGATTAAAAAGCGGGTGCGCGTTAGATCTAATGCGACTTAATAATTGTGTAGACTAGTTTATTTCACCCTAGTGCTATAAAAGTTACAATAAAAGTAATATTACATCACGCGTTACAAATGTTAAGTGGCTTTGTTTAAATTCGTGACATATTTTTGCATTATATTGAACTTCATTCCTAACTATATAAATATGCTAACTAAAATAGCAAAATTAAATAAATTCAAATACCTACTAGTTTGTAAATTTCTAAACCAGATTACCAGAAAAAGGATTAATATTTTTCGAAATTTTAACATTTAAGAGTCATAATATATTATGTGTAATAACTGATACCTTCTAACAGAAAGAGTTCCAAAAGCTATAAAACAAAATCACAAGTTATAGCTTAGTTTGTGGTTCAACCATTTTAAATTAGTTTATTATATTTTGCATCAATAATATTGATAAAGAAAACTGTATTCTAGATAAATTAAATAAAATTGGTATTCGTAATGTTTTCACCATTATGAAATTAATAAATTTATTATTACATTATAACATTAGCAAAGAAATACTGGAACTACCTCATACAGAACCAGTGAAACCGACATAACACTACGAGTCGCGTGCGAAAGCTGGGAGAATCAATGGACGTCGGAGGCCAAAGGTTGTGCCTAGAATGGCGACCTTACAATGGGAACGCAACGTTGGTAGACCCCCGACTAGATGACTAGACTTTGTCAAACGAGCCGCTAACCACAAGCGGCACAAAACCGTGGTATTTTGAACACCCTTTAAAATACCTATGTTTAGCAGTAGACGTCCATTGGTTGACATGACACCGATGATAGACATTTTACGTGGACAAGGTCACAGGTCAGTTTAATGGATTGATTATATCCATTTCGTCTGGAAAATTAGTTCCATTAAATTGAAACTAGTTTGATACTTTCACTGCGGTCGAACTGTTCGATTTTAATCAACCTTATGACGTGGGTATTAATGAGTTAATGAGCCAAATGACAACGATATTACGAACTATGATAATGGGAGTGTTCAGTTTAATTATTCACGTGCCTCTCGCGGTGAATTCTAGTGCAACTACACACGAGCGACATTTTGTTTTATAGCTTTATGTCTTGGCACTTGTTTATTATCTTGTCAATGTACGCCGTGTTGTGAAAGCAAATAAGAATACGGTTGTCACCACTCCCCACCCCTCTGCATCCCCCAGGTGTCGTACGAGGCGACTAAGGGAATATAACTGACAACGATATGTGATTTTCTTTATTCCATTACAAGTCAGCTCATTTCGGCAATCCCACCAGGTAGTAAGTGATGATGCATCTAAGACGGTAACAGGTTGTTAGGGAGTAAAGCAGCTTTATCAAACTCATACCCCTTATCGGTTTCTGCTAACGTACCGGAACGTTAAATCGCTTAGCGTCTATGTCGGTAGGGTGGTAACTAGCCATAGCCGAATAGACCAGACCTGAGGAAATTCAGAAATTATAAAATCCTAAATTGGGAATCAAACCCGGGGCTTCCAACTTAAAACCAGAACGCTCACCGCTACATCAGGGAGGTCGTCAAAATTCGAACAAGGATATCCTTAAGTATTTTATAACTCGTAACGGAGATTTTTCTATTTTATATCATCTGGTTGCTTAGTGAACACCCTGTGTGACTTAAAAAACTGATCTCTAATATTTTGAGTAACTTATGACATTTCAGAGACAATATGTTTGACTTGCATTAATATCATGAACTGGACATGTCTAGATTTATCTCATTGTTAGCATTTATTACACACCCGGATGGTTTTCTGATGCTAGCTGTAATTATTTTTCCTTATGTAAACACTAACGTACGAAATAATCCAATAAAATAAAAGATATGTTAATTCTGACCATATTTCTGACTGGTTGAATGGTCTGAATGGTTACCCGCTTAACGATTCAGTTGTTTTGTCGATAGATCTGAATTTCTAACAAAAATGCAGCAACTTTTTGTCTCTCGACATATCGCGCGTTTGTATCCAGCCTTACGCTGATACGGCAATAATGAGCCGATGAGAGCAATTAAAACTAATTATGTGGATCTACGAATAATTAAATTGTCGTGTATTTTGGTTGCGCTCTGACAGAGATATGGAGAATGTTAATTTTGGTATTAGCGATTGGCTTTTTTTCTCTTCAAGTGGCTAGCGTTTTTGAATACGGATTACGTGGTCTGGGGTACGTTTCCCGAAGCAGCCTGTCCAAATTTTAAAGGGCAGTTTAAAGGGCTGGCAAAGAGCACGTCTGCTGTCGTGCTGTGTCCATCAACTTGAGGCTGAGGGGGTGCCTGTAATAACACGGAAAACCACGCCCTTTTGATCGGCACTGCAATGCTGCTTGGCGGCATAAAAAAGCAGGCTCAAACTCAAGGACCTAGAAATTCCTAGGGCTTATAATATTAATTGGAGTCATCATGACCAAATATTGGATAGGAGCAGGCGTTACTTTGCGGAAATCCATAATATATCATGAAAATTAAGCTTAATTTGCTATACTCCGCGAACAGCAGGAGAATTATTCATTGTAAAGTCAAAAAATACGTGACTGGTTGGTTGATAAATGCTATTACTCGGTAAAGGAGTTCTTGATTTTTTACTTGACATTCCATGTTCATTGTTCCATACAGTAAAATTAATGAAATTTTATTATATTCAGCCGATTATTTTGATTTTATTTATTTTGATGTATTATTAATTATTACATAAATGAATTTGTTTAAATTAAGATTTGCATGTCATATATTATGACTAAACATGTATACCTACAATGTTTTATGCTAATAAAAGGATTTGATTTGATTTGATTTGAACATCTCCTGAGGATATATAATGACGGCGCAGTGGGCAGCCACCCTGCTTTCTGAGTCCAGGGCCGTGGATTCGATTCCCATAATTGTTTGTGTGTTGAACATGAATGTTTTTCAGTGTCTGGGTGTTTATACGTGTATTATAAGTATTTGTGTATATTATTCATAAAAATATTCCTGTCATCTTAGTAACTATAACATAAGCTACGCTTACTTTGAGGCTAGATGGCGATGTGTGTATTGTCAAAGTATACTCATATATTTATTGATTCATTTATCTTTGTTTTTGACTCAGGTAAACTAAAAGCTTCTGATAGAAGTAGCTGGGAACCACTAGTGTGTCTACACGTATCAGTACAATATAGCAGGTACCATATAAAAATCACGGCAGCCCTTCCATCCCACGTACGGAGCCGATCACTGCATCTCTCTGCATTAATATTTCACGCGGATCGGTGTACCGTGCGTGATCTGAATTGCCAATTTTTGTCCCGAACATAGATATCCACCAATATTTGATTCTGAGATATTCATGTATGAGGAATGAATGAATGAATACACTTTTATTTTACACCAAAGCAAAAAGAAGTTACAGAGATATACACATAGAGCGAGAGAGTACAATTTGGTGGCCTTATCGCTACATAGCGATTCCTTCCAGGCAACCAAAAAAACATAGAAACGTAGAATATGTTACGCCAATATCTGTCAGGTGACAGCGGTATACAGGTGTCATCAACCTTTCTCATTTCGCGGGTGTCGTACGAGGCGACTAAGGAAATATACAGCACGGGCAGCAGGCACATGAGGCTAAACACATTAACAGGTTGTTGGATATAGGACGACATTTTGACGACGGCCAACAGGTCAAACGCCAATCAGTTCTCTGAGTTATATGCCCCACCCCTCAGCTTCGCGACCCATTACGACTTCACTCGAAGTTGTAGTCCACTAGATAAATATACCTAGAGCACACAATCCAGTTAGGTAAGTCAAATTTCGAAAAAGAGGTGAACCGCCGAATCCTGCTAGGTTTGGCAGAGTTCGGGAACCTTCGTGAGATTTATTCAAGATCCAAAAATGCGTTAAGACCAAAGTCTTAGAACAGCGCGAAATGCAAAGTACTTATGACTCTAAAACGTCGTCGCTGGGCTTCATGGGCTCAGAGTCCGCAATGGGTGACAGAGCTATCCTGAGATAGATGATGTGATCAAATCAGAAATTAGGAGATTCATAGAAGAATTACAGTTACCGACATGGCTCATCATCAGTCTAAGCCCGTGGGTTCGATTCCCACAACTGGACAATGTTTCTGTGATGAACATGAATGTTTTTCCGTGTCTGGGTGTTTATCTATATATTATATATGTATTTATGTATATTATTTATAAAATTATGCATCAGTTATCTTAGTACCCATAACACAAGCTACTCTTACTTTAGGACTAGATGGCGATGTGTGTATTGTCGTAGTATATTTATTTATTTCTTTATTTATAATCACACTACAGGGCACGGGCCTCTCAGAATGAAAAGGGATTAGGAAGTAGTCCACCACGCTGGCCAAGTATTGGTACACACACATTTGAGAGTATTATTAAGAACTCTCAGGCATGCAGGTTTTCTCAAGATGCTTTCCTTCAAAGCTTAAAGCAAGTGATATGTGAACTGCTTAAATTAAAAACGCACATAACTCCGAAAAGCCAAGGGTGCATGCCGGGGCTCGAAAGGAAAGCCGATACCTTACCAGGAGTGCATAGAGGGTATGCACAGGGTATACATATGATATCAAATGAAGAAAATCTCCAGTCCGAGTTATAAATACTTGAGAGTAGGCTTTTTAAACCTCTTACTAACCTTAAGTTTTTTATAACTCGTTCTGGAGATTTTCTTCATTTTATATTATCTGCGTACCCTGTGCATACCCTCTATGCACGCCACTGTGTAACCTTACCCAGTTGGCTGAAGACCTAGTTTATTTATACAACAACAAAAACTCTTATTGCCAATTTATAAATAACATTTAGCTTCGCTCCAGAAATCAATAATCAAATTTGTTGGAGTAAAGTATAAACTGTCCTGAATATTGAATAATGACCTACTCAGGAATCGACCCTTACAGCTTGCTAGCGAAAGGTAGGATTCCCACCACTGCGTCAGAGATGTTGTCCAATAAAGGTATATTACAAAGGTAGGCTTAATATATTTGCTTGGATATCATTTTTATGACATCCTTCTTTTATACTCGGTGTATGAGCTCTTGATACTTGATGTAAAGTCAAACGAATATGGCTTGTAGCCAAAAAATCTACAATTATGCTAGACGTGCATAGTTGCCCAACCAACCAATTCCTAAAATTAAGTAACAGGTACTTTTGTATTTCTACACCAAATATCGTCCGTCACTCCTTGTAATTATGTGAAAGAAAATGAAAAAGAAGTGTTTTGTGAAGGTACGGCGTTATTGGTCTTTTTTTTGTTCATTAAAGATTGCTAAGTTATTTTTTGTTTATTGAAATACTGAATGACTAGTTAGTCGGAAATCATGTTACGATTGGACACTTTTTACCTATCATTACCTGGTATTATATACGAACGTAAGGCAATATTGGACCTTTTTTTTATAAAATGACTTTAGTTACTACTTTAGGTTCATGGAAAATCATGTTTCGATTGGGCACTTTTTCCTATTGGAACGTAAGGAGCTATTTAGCTTTTTCTTTGTTTATTAAAGACAGTTTAAGTCACAAGTTTGGGTGGTAAATCGTGTTTCAATTGGACACTGTTTACTATCATTCCCCGGTATCCTATTCGTAGGTAAGTATCAAAACTACTCGTGTAGTTCGAACGAACGTGCCCGGTATACAAACGGCCACTAGCATTGTTATTTGGCGGGACATTTACGACGCCGGGAGGCCATTGCTTACGGTTCGAGTTATACACGATTACAGAGAGGTAATGCGGTAAATTGTGCTTTAGTGTACCTACTACACAGTGTATACTGTAATAGGCACCTTCACACACTTATGTAGTCGCATTTTGAACTAGATGTATGGTAGCAGCGTATGAGTGAGTCAACTCAGCAGCCCAATAGTGGAGTGCGGTATTCCCCCTCTACCCGACGCCTGAGTTACGCGCAGCCCAATAGTGGAGTCCGGTATCCTCTACCCGACGCCTGAGTTACCCGGGCTCGGCTTTGTTTGCGCGCCGTAACCTCTATGAGTATACAAACAAGCGGACAAGCATTTAGTCAGAAAGTTTACTCTGTGAAGAACACATAGATTTATTAATGGCTTTAGTTCTTTCAACCTCATTTATCAGCACGCTGCACCACGATATAGAAGCTGATTAGCAAGAAAATCTTGCATGACTAACGCGAGTGTACTTGCTTGTGGAAACGCGCCAGATGGCATACGATCACGTGCAATCCGTCGCTCGCAATGTGTATAAATAATAATAATAATAATGAATAAATACACTACGACAATACACACATCGCCATCTAGCCCCAAAGTAAGCGTAGCTTGTGTTATGAGTACTAAGATGGCTGATGAATATTTTTATAAATAGGATACATAAATAATAGAGACTTAAAGACATTCATGTATAGAAACGTATGGCCTCGTGTACGATCCCCTTAACAGTAGGTATGCTATGCTAGCCCCATGCCTCGTGTAGACGCTTCACGCGGCAGTTTTGACGCGTATCCGTACTGCATTTTTAACAAAGTACCTACTAACTGAGGGACCAAGCAAGTTTGCCACCTGATGATTGTAAAACCGTCCCCTATATACAGACAAACACATTGCAGGGCATGCGTGCAACACGTCCTGCAACGTACCGCCATGTGTCCTTCAACCCAGTTGATGGACACATGGCAGCACGTTAACTTAACACCTGTTGAGCCTCATGTGCCTGTAATTACAGCGGCAACCACGCCCTCATTTAGTGGGCAAACTCTCAAGTTGGGAGAGTCTGGACCATCATTGGACTGTTAATTGCTATTCATGATTACAACAGTACTGCTTTCACGTGGATTAATTATATATTAACTGATTGATGTACTTCAGTAAACACGATTAATGGCGGTAATACTTCCTCAGACGAGCTCTGTCCCATAATACCAAGTATCACTAAAATATGTCGTAATTGTCGTGAATTAATCTTCTGTTGACGTCAAACGTTGCACACGTTTGCACATACCAATTGCAACAGCCTCGCACTGTACCAGGCTCAAGTGCGAACAAGCATGGAGTAATGTAGTTACCTGTGGGGTGGCTCTGCCAAGTACCAGCTTGAAGCTTTAGATTCGGTGGATCGTCGCGCCAGGAGAATTATAGGTGACAAATCGTTAACATAGGCGAAACTACATAGTCTCCAGCACCGACGCAATGTTGCCTGTTTATCGGTGTTTTACCGGATATACTTTGGTAAGTGTCTCCTTCCCAGTTCTGCCACAGAACAGCGAGACAACGTGAGCGGAGGATATTCTATCGACACGCATGAAACGTTTCTTATCCATGTTTCTGATACTCGCCGCTAAGATGTGGAACGCCCTCCCGGCAACTGTGTTTCCAGCTTTGAGTACCTTCAAAGCTAGAGTGAATAGGCTTTTTCTAGGCAAACTTGCTCCAACCTAGACCTCATAATTGCTTTCTAACGAGCATGATAGTCGTCAAGCGCTGGCCTATCGTTAATAATAAAAATTATTGGCCTCAAAACAATAAGAGCTGGGCCAACTGTGTGCATGTCTATAACAGCTACAAAACGTGTTCGCTATCTATGGACCTGATAAGAAATGCTCAGAGAGCTACGTTATCTTCAAGTGACTAAGTATCTGTACGTGATCAAATCATTAGTCAAGCATTAGTCATTGAGCATGTGATAGTCAAAGTCACAGGCCTCATCTCTTTTAATCGTCATAAACAGCATAATTTATCTATCTAGGTGTCTAGGTGTATATCTAGGCTTGTGGAAATTGAAATACAAACAAATTAAACCTATCATACTACTCCAATTCTGGTTCGCGAGCTGGAGGCGTTGAAATGTGCAATAACTTTGTTTAAACACATACTTAGCAGGCGCAATGAAAATCATTAAAACATTGTTAAAAACATGTCCTACACGAAAAACCACATCAAATCCCATATAAAAGGGTTCAGTACCTGTGTACCAAAAAGGCTAAAAGGGGGGGAAGGGGGGGGCTTTTAATAGGACCAATTAATTACATTTTTATATGCCGCTATCAACTCTCAGTTCTGACTTAAAAGGTTTTAAAGCATTCAATAGTTGGGCCGAATACCCACAAATCACTGAAGACACTTTTGATTACGCCAAATACTTAGGCGTTAGAAAGGGTTCTGTACATTGCTTTTTCAACTCTACTAAAAGTTAGCCTTTTAGGGCTAGCATACGCGCTACGAGAGATTTACGTCTACCAAGTATCTCGTCTATCTCTGTAGAAGAAACACGAGTAACAATAAACACGAGATAATGACACGTGCGCATGCTAGCCTTACTGAACTGCAATCTCACCTGGTGGTAAATGATAGCGAGCTAAGTTTGTAGGGGTATGGCCGTTACATTATACCCTTTAATTGGTTTCCACGCGACATCGTACCGGAACGATCATTCGTTTTGCGGCATGTTTAGAGGTATGACCGTACAAGTATCTTTGCGAACAACGGACGAGAAATTATACTTCAGTATAATTTCTCGTCCGTTACTTATTGGTGGCCGGCCTCGATTTTAACACTACTTAATTTTAATAATTTCTTTGATTGATGACACACGTAGACAAACATTAAATCACATTTAATTTAAGACAGCTTATGCTTACAAATATTATAACCAAAACAAAAAAAAAATACCTACTAGTCATTTTCTTAATCCTAAGATAGCCTGGGAGAGATCTCTCTAAACGATAAGGCCGCCTTTTGTATCCTACTTGCATTGTAATTTTTTTTTTTTTAATTTTATGTGGTATACACACAAAGTGTACAAATTGATAAATTTAAATAATTAAATAAGTACCGATTATAACCTGGCTCACCTAAGGAACCCGAAAATCAGAAAACACAGAGCGAGAGCACAGATAAAGAAGCAAAAAGGTAAACATTGGACACGTATTGGGCTAAATATAAATGTCTCTCGGACACATTAAGATAGCAGCTGGAATGTTAAAAGCTATTTAATATTATGTTCAGATCAAACTTTATTATGGACGACGAGGTGAACACGGAAAGATTTCTAAAAGTTTGTGATTAAAAAAACGTGTGTGTACTTATGTACACGCGTTAGAAGTTATACTTCTTTGGCGTAATAAGATAAAAATGTTTTCGAAAATTGTATCTTACGCCTTATTCTACGTTTGTAGAGAAAACGACACTAACAATAGAAAAAAGGTACTGTTTGAATAATTGAAAGTAAACTGTCAAACCTTTTTTAAGAAAAAAAATGGTGACGGTTTTTTGTGCGCACACATCGTAAAAATTTACTCACACCATTTTTCCCTAACGCGCCAAATGAAGTATAACTTCAAAAACCATAATATAGGTTTTTTTTTTTAATATAGTTTTCTTACATATTCATATTTTATATGCTTATAATTAATAATTTCGTAATACACAAGTTCTTGCAAAAGAACAGCCCTGCTTCTGGGATTTGATACGTCGGCCGGGCTGTTCTTCATAAACATCTGTATAGGAAGAACAGCCTGGCCGATGTATCAAATATTTAGATAGGTAGATAAACTAAAACTATAAAAATTACACACTTATAATAATTATAACTAAAATTTTTTAATGCACTAAGTATTGTATGATTGCAAGGCATTTCTTTTTCGCATCGGGGACCGCAGCTCGGGGATGCCCAAAGGCCCACTCATGGTCCGAAGCGGGGATATTCTCGGAATAGATAGTCAAGGGTTTGGCTGGTGGAGTAATATTATAGGTGTAAATGTGTGTTTATTTGTTTGTTACCCTTATTCAGTTAAATCTCTGCAACCGTCTTAATTGTTTTATAGTATAGTTAGGAAAGTGTGCATGCTTATTATCTATATTCCGCTAAATCTCTGCAACAATCTTGTTTCTTTTAATTCTTTACTGAACAATACCAATCAGCACTTGGCCAGCGTGGAGGACTGTGGCCTAAACTCTTCTAGTTCTGAGAGGACCCGTGTTCTGTAGTGGACCGGTAAGGCATTGATAAAGATGATAATAATAAATATATAAAAAAATAATATGTACATAAAATTACATAAACTTAGTGCCTGGAGACATTTTCTACCAGTCCAAGCTTTGGTTATAATTATTGTGCGAAGATAAAAATAGTAATAGCAATAAATCAGAGAAAATGTCAAATTTTAATGGTAGTATAAAAGTATTTAAAAAACAAAAGAAAATGTATATTATAGAAAAGACCTTTAGAGAGAACTCTCTATAGAGAACCTTTGTTCATTTTTATGTCTTGTTATTATTTTTTGTTTGATCTTTTGTGTGATTTTGTACAATAAATATTTCATCTATTTTACAATTTAATCACAAAAAATGGGCCATCAAGTTTGAATACCTATAGCCACTAAACAGCATATTTACTCTTTATGTCCGTTTTTTACTAGGCAACTGAAATAACTTGTCTATAATTCTTGCCATAAGGTGTGGTATTTTTGCTTGTATTATCATATTTTTCTTTTTTCGTATGAATTTCGATTATATAACAAAAACATTTTTTTTAATTTTTAACAGCTTACGACTTCCCTAAACATTAAGCATCGCCGAATCAATTTCGTAACTTTAGATGGCACCTAACGTTGTTAGTTATCTTCTAAGGGATGGTGAAACGCTTTTTTTTTCATTAGGCATCCGATTTAATCGTTACATCCGATAACGTTTCCTACTCGTTTTATATTCGCTAGCTGGACAAACTAGCAAAAATAAAACATTAATTGTGTCAAAATTCGAACCCCTCAATTTTTAACTGCCAATACTTTCACCCGGCGTCCACACTCTCCGGATTACATGGCGGAGGTATTTAAATGAAACCGCGATAAACAACAGGTATTAATGAATGTACAAATGCCTCTCGTTTTTCACTATAATACATTATTGACGTGTATGTCAGACATGCCCCGATAGCTTAGTGGGTAACATGCTTCACTATGCATCATGAGGAACAAGTTTCCGAACGAGCTATATTAAAAACGTTAGATGATGAGTGGTGCCATATTGACGGCTGAGTGGCGCAGTGGGCTGCGACCCTGCTTTTTGAGTCCAAGGTCGTTGGCTCGATTCCCACAACTGGAAAATGTTTGTGTGATGAACATGAATGTTTTTCAGTTTCTGGGTGTTTATCTGTATATTATAAGTATTTATGTGTATTATATTCATAACAAAAAATATTCATCAGCTATCACAGTACCCATAACACAAGCTACGCTTACTTCGGATGGCGATGTGTGTATTGTCGTAGTATATTTATTTATTAATA
This sequence comes from Pararge aegeria, assembly GCF_905163445.1. NCBI lineage: Eukaryota > Metazoa > Arthropoda > Insecta > Lepidoptera > Nymphalidae > Pararge > Pararge aegeria. Next base: position 9,872,158 of record NC_053202.1, on the reverse strand, counting down.
TTATTAATCTTTTGCCTATAAATAGATCAACACTTCGCAGGGAATGCAACAAACGCGTCCTACAAAATGGCGTCCTGGGTCCATCAACCTGAGAGGAAAGTCTAAAGATTCTGCCTTTTATTCAAAATTAAAAAAATCTAAATTCTAAGAAAATAAATTCAAAAATTTTAAATTCATTCAATTCAAGTAAGTAGGCCTAATATAATATCTTTTGAATCGTGACGTCTGTCTGTTTATAGTGAATCTACTACCGGCTCGGAAGGCAGATTTTACCAAGAAGAATCCAACAAGAAAACAGCAGCTCTTAAAATCTTAATTTTTTTTTTGAGACGGATTCGGAGCGGTTTTGTTACAAACAACCTTGTCATTAAGAAATTCATCAATTTTATAGGAACCTCGCTGTAAATAATGTGTTTTGACGCATTGTTTAAACGTATGAACTGATAGGTATTATACCAACAACCACGCATTTCAGACTGAAATAAGGCAGATTGCTGATTAGCAGCAGAAATAAGCGTAGCGGTAGGTTTTCCCCGGACGAGCTTTGTCCCAAAAATCTCTTCTACTGTTAGTATTTTTTTTTTTTTAATCTATAATTATTTGGGACGGGAATATATTGGGTATGATGGGGCTGTCATATCCGTGTTGGATAAACCAACACGGATATGACAGCCCCATCATACCTTAAGTAACTTATGTATATAAAAAAAAAACTCTCTTACTCTTTACCTAGGTTGTATATTCTTTACCATGAAATATGATCATAACAACATGTTTAGATTAAAAACTATCTATAATGTGCATCATCCTTTATATAAAGCACGGTGCACATTAAATCCATCCTACACAATCTACAAAAGAGTTGTTACAATTCTACCCATTGTAGTGGGTTTATCAAAATCAAATAAATCGCGCTCACTTCGCGAAATAGCCCTTATCTTTAAGCTTTATTGCAATATAGTACCGACTAAGTTGTTTTTTTTTTTTTTTATCTTCTGACGCAGTGAGGAGTGTTCTAAAATATGTTTGTTTGTGACATCATAGCGTTAAAACTGACGGATTTGATTGGGGTTTTTTTTCGTTTTTCGTTTTTCTTATATGAAACTAGTTGGTGTAGTAGATACCTACATATGTGGGTAGTTTTATACTTGACTAGCGATATAAATGAGAAAAAAAAATAAGTAAATATATTTTTTCAACGATTTAGTTACAAAATATAATTTTTTTCTGCCTACAAAAAACTTAGACTTTACCATACTAAACCATCTGTACAAATTCATTTCAACGATGATTAAAACCGCATCAAAATTTTTGGCGTGGTTTAAGAAGAGTGAGCGATTAACAGACATAAGAGGCAAGCGACTTTGTTTTATACTATGTAGATATGCACACACAATATACGTTTGTTTGTCAACGTATTTCTTCGTGACTATCTTCTACTATCGCTTTCGCTACCATCATAGTACCTACTGCGTCATCAATTACCGCCGGGTGAGATTGCAGTGAAGGGGGTAACTTGTAGTAAAATCCCTATCCCTATCCCTACTCATATTATAAATGAAATTCAAAATTCAAAATTCATTTATTTCAAGTAGGCCTAATATAAGCACTTTTGAAACGTCAAGTCTGTCTGTGTGTAGTGACTCTACCACCGGTTCGGAAGGCAGATACTACCGAGAAGAAGCCGGCAAGAAACTCAGCAGTTGCTCTTTTCCAACATTAACAATTTACATTTTACATTTCAAAATTCATTTTTCTATCTTGTGAGAGATGAAAGCGGAGCCGGATGCTTCCAAGCAACCTTGTCATTAAGAAATTCATCAATTGTATAATAACCTCGCTGTAATAAATGTGTTTTAACACATTCTTTAAACTTATGCATTGGTAGGTCAAAAATTACCTTAGGAATCATATTATAAAAGCGTATACTCAGTCCCACAAATGACTTCTGCACTGTAAATGTAAGTTTGTTTGTTACGCTTTCACGCAAAAACCACATAACCGATCCTCATGAAACTTTGTACACATATTCTTGGACGTGTTAGAAGTAATATAGGATACTTTTTATTCCGACATTGAGCTCGGTTCCTTGGAGAGAGGGGATATGTGTGTTTGACGATTTTACACAACTCCGACAAATTATAACCGATTTAAATAATTATTTTTGTACTATAGAGGTTATAATATGTGTTCAATTTTGCCTAAACTGTGGCTGGAGATAGAGGACAGAACTCCTCAGCGGACAGCAGCAAACCCCTCATTTAAGGCTTTACTACATACTTAAATTTTTTTTAGATCTGCAACTAAATTTAATGCCACATTAAAAACCAAACTCAAACGCAGACGAAGTCGCGGGCAATAGCTAGTAAAGAATAAAATAAAATACGATAGAGACATCAACATCAATTCAGTAGTTTTCAAGATATGAATTTTAATTTCTTTAATCGTTGTTGGACGCAGGGCAACACTTTGCAGGATGTGCTCCTCGCATGACCTGATAAGTGTTACTCAGTTTATTGCCGATGGTTTTCCACTTACCATCAAGCGGGCTTTCTACTTGGTCCACCTCTAGGTCCATTATTAATTATAATTTAGAAAAAAAATGGCGCTCATCAGTCATCAGCAAAGGATTAAAATAGCATACATACATGGCTTGAAATCACAGTATCAAAGAATAACAATTTAGTTTCAACCAAGCGATAAGCTCATTCTACTTACAACATGAACTTTTAAATCGCATCGTTGTTTGTTTTTTTTATCGTTGTGAGAGAGTCGTTAAGATCGGATCTATTGGAGCATCGTTATCGGCGCGAATAAATTGCGTCCGCGGAATAAAGTCGTCACGATACCATATCGCGTCGCCCACGACACGTCAGCCGCTCGCTAGTATACGACCGGCCTTTATGTTTAGGCTGGCGTCACATGTGGGGAGTTCTTAAAAGTTTAATCCGTTTAAAGGAAATTGCATAAAATTCTTCAATAAACTACCCATTGACATTTATAAAAAAAAAAATATATATACTAAGGCAATCGTACACACATCGCCATCTAGCCCCAAATTAAGCGTAGCTTGTGTTATGATTGTGTCATTGATATTGATTTAGTGTTAGAATCTAATTGAAATCGACTGCCTGAAGTTTACTCAGCGATAATATTGAGCGTTGGTTGTTTAGCCTATTGGACTCTAGGATGACCGATTAATATTTCAGTAATAATATACATAAATACTTAGAATATTCATATAAACACCCAGACACTGAAAACGTGCGTTGTAAGAAATGAAAATATCACTTGCTTCAACGGTGGAGGAAAACATCGTGAGGAAACCTGCATGCCTGCGAGTTCTTTATAATGTTCTTAAAGGTGTGTGGAGTCCACCAATCCGCAGTGGGCCAGCGTGGTGGACTACGGTCTTTACCCCTTCTCATTGTGGGAGGAGACCCGTACTCTGTAGCCATTTCGGTAGGGTTGATGTGAAGAAGCTAGCCTTTGACTGCAGTCTGCATTCTCTGGTTTCTGATGATGAAGTCTGAATGGTAGCGGGTTAACCTTGGGGGAATGGCAGCAAACCAATCATAAAAATTTTTAGCATTAGGTAAGTGCAAACTTCGACAAAGGACTTAGAGTAACATAGACAACTTTTTATCCTAGAAAAAGAAACGATTCGGAACTCTATGCCAGAAAAAAAGATAGATGGTTGCTTAGAGCGTGAATGAAGGACAATTAATACTTTCGCATTTATATAATAAATATTTCTGGCGTAAAAATTACAGTACAATACCTATTTGCCATATTTGCTAGAGGGTCACCGAGGAAAGGTTTAGGTACGTCAGAACTCAGACGATACGTTTAGATTGTACGCGAGAACAAAATATGGTGTTTATCAATGTTGTACCTACCTAGTCTAATGCCACAGACACTGACCTATATTATAGAGTTTATTTTATTATTTATTTATTTATTTATTATTTATTTAAACTCTTTATTTGTACACCACTACACAGTTAGGAAAATAAAGGACGAATAGAGAGAAACACAAAAAACTGGAGTAGAATACAAAAGGCGGCCTTATCGCTTAAAAGCGATCTCTGCCCGGCAACCTTAGGATTAGGAGACAACAAGAGCGAGAACAAAAAGGTGGTGTAAAATTATTATAAACCTACATTCAAATAACTACAAACGAATAAATAAACAAAATATACACAAATAAAAACATAAAATAAAATATTCATATATATATATAAATATAAAATAAATATAAAAATAATAAACTAATATATATTATGAAAAGCTATATTAATGAATAGATGATATAAATAAATAAAAATAACCAGTCGTCTTATTGCGCAAGATAATAAGCTTTAACTGCATTTTTAAACATATCAAGCGATTTTGCCTGGCGTATGTCCGTAGGGAGAGCATTCCACAATTCGATAGCCTGAACTGCGAAGGAAAGCTTATAAAACTTGGTCTTGTGGAATGGCATGCTCAAAGTCAGCATACGACAAGATCTTAAGTCAGATGCCGCTCCTACAAAGTTAAACTTATCCTTCAAGTAAGGAGGTGTTTTGGGATTAAATAACACACAGTACAGAAGCGAAAGTACGCGCAGATCCCGGCGACGGCGAATAGGGAGCCACTTGAGCTTTTGACGAAATTCAGAAACGTGGTCATATACTTGCGCAGGCCAAATATGAACTGAATAGCAAGATTTTGGAGACGCTCAAGTTTGTTCAGTTGGTCCTCAGTCAGATTCAGATAGCTTGCTAGAGTTTAGTAACAAAAGAGAATAGAACCACTGCATCGAGGGCCATTGAGGATAGGTTGAGGTCATAAACGTAGGTAGCATTGTGTATAATCTAAGGCAAAAGAGCCAAAGCCAAAAATATTGATTTAATATATCACTATGCAAAAAGGAATTATTTTTTTGTTCCCAATGTGTCTAGCATTTAAAGCACTCTGAGATATTTCTCTTTATCTGAGATTGCTTTGGCCATTTGCCTTAAATTATATACAATACCTACTACCTCCTTGGCCCAGATTTTTTATGATATCTAAACGTATCTTTTGACGTACCTACCTTTCCTCAATGGCCCTCAATGCAGTGGTTCTATTCTCTTTTGTTACTGAGCTCTTTAATATAGGTCAGTGTCTGTGGCAAAAGAGTACAACATTGATAAATAAATACATACGGCATACCTACAATCGCAAAAAAAACCCGTTCTGCTGTCAATCTCTTGGTAATTGCTACAAAAATAAACCGAACAATGAATATAGAAACACTATATAGTCATTGTTCAGTGGAAAATAAATTGACAAAGTTCAGAGTTATTAGTAAATATTGCTATTCCCATTAAACTCTGATTGGCGGCCATTTTGCTTGTCCAAGTAGGCGCTGTCAGAACAATAGCTTCAACGGGAACAAAATAAAAAATCCCCCGGAGTTTTAAAAGCGATGGAGCGAAATCAAAAGTCATTAATGTCCAATAAGTTAAAAAGTTAAGTGATAATAAATCATTTTTCTTTTTCAGAAGGTAATAGAGGTACATCTCGACGGGAATTTTTTAACGTCCTTCATCAATTTAAAACGAATTGTTAAATGTATCGCGCCATATGTATTCATGAGGAAAATGTTTATTTTTTTTTCTAGAAAGAGAAAAAACGTATGATTTTTTAAATGTGTATTTTTTATCGTAATACGGTGAAGCCAATAAAGTAATGTTTGTGATTTGTGTGTTTAAATAGATGTTACACTTTAGCGTCGCTCTCTAAATCTTCAGTCTAGTGGTAGAGTCACTTCACTCAGATAGACTTGACTTTTCAAAAGTGCTCTTATAGGCCTACGTGAAATAAATGAATTTTGAATTTGAATTTTTTTAAATAATAAATACTTAGGCTGTCAATCAATTGTTGGTAATTATGTAGCAAGCAAAAATACCAAAACAATAAAAATATAGAATAGTATATAATATCTCAGGTATAACCTAAAAATCTGTACTATTTATTATTACAGTTTTTTTGTTATATGTACAGAAATGTACATTTAAAAATGGTTTAAGCTGTTTGTATAAGTATTATGTGTGCTGTATACCTACAGATATTGTTTCTAATATTGTTTAGATAATGATTTAAATAGAAAGTGCTGTAAAAACTTAAAAAGTAATCCAAAGGCGTTCGAGAAGACGTTTAAAAGTTATTACTCGGTTTCTTATACCTAAGAAGGCCATCCCTTTCTTTTATTCCTTGGCTTTTTTATAATACATATAGCGCGTACATTCTACATGTTGGCAATGAATGCAAGAAGGAAAAGTGGCACTCAATTGTAAGCTTTATGATGTAGACTGTTTTTTGTTATCGTTTCAATAATTTCAGCCAATCGCCATCGCTGTTTGTCGACCGCTGACGCCCTCTTGCCCTCTGATTGGTCGGTTGCGTGGAACAGATTGTGCGATGGCGGGAAACGGATTTAAGTTTAGGGCATCTCATTCTTGCGGTTTTAGGGTTGTGTAGCGTTATGTTTTATCGATAAAGCTGCCCTGCGACTGCGTATTTTACTCTTTTTTTCTATGTCTTTTTGTTCGATTCGGTTTTGTGGAAAAACGAGTTAGGTATGTACGTAGTTTAAGCTTCTTTTGCAGATGCAGTAAAAATCTTAAACTTAGTTTTAGCAAAATGACAAAAAGTTGCCCTTTTTCATTACCAAGGCAGAGAAAATATATAGACACATTTATTTTTATATAGATATAGATAGATTATATAGATATAGATTATGTTTTATTGGTAACTATTGTTTGTGATTTTATTCGTTGTATGGTTCAAAATGATAAAGGGAAAATGGAACTCATATAGGATGACTTTGTTGGCACGTGTATCTCTAATCGATAGAAGCAGACTTTACTTTGCGGCAGTGTATGATATGCAATAAACATCAAATTTGCCATTGAATAAAAAACCTTACAAAACATTTCTAGCTTCGCAAATGTGTATGCCATTGATATTGATCATCATTCATTGATATTGATTTAGTCATCATCATCATCATCATCTCAACCAATTGACGTCCACTGCTGGACATAGGTCTTTTGTAGGGAGTTCCACAATGCACGGTCCTGGGCCGCTTGCCTCCAACGGCTCCCAGCTACTCTCCTGATGTCATCTGTCCACCTCGTTTGGGGCCGACCTACGCTGCGTTTACCGGTGCGGGGTCGCCATTCCAGCACCTTAAGACCCCAACGTCCATCGGTTCTCCGAGCTATGTGCCCCGCCCATTGCCACTTCAGCTTCGCAACTCGCTGAGCTATGTCGGTAACTCTAGTTCTTCTACGGATCTCCTCATTTCTGATTTGATCACGTAGAGACACTCCTAACATAGCTCTCTCCATCGCCCGCTGAGTGACTCTGAGCCTTCTTATGAGGCCCATAGTTAGCGACCATGTCTCTGATCCGTAAGTGATGACTTACGGATGACTTGATTTAGTGTTAGAATCTAATTGAAATCGACTGCCTGAAGTTTACTCAGCGATAATATTGAGCGTTGGTTGTTTAGCCTATTGGACTCTTTCTGATTTTCGTTCCTTCGTTGAAGCTACATTTAAGCGATAGAGAAAATTTTACTTTGTCATGGAAAGCGTATGATAATTTAGTAAGAAATTTAGTCGAGGGCTCGCTGTTTATCTTATTCTTAAATCTATATCTAATTCTCGCTATGAAAAAGTACATATTTAGTTTATCGATATCGGTTTATCGATAACTTACAACACTACGGAATCTAATTGAGATAGACCGCGTGAAGTTTACTGAACGATCCCGTCTATTGAGTGGTGGCTTGAGTTAAACTTAGACTTAAGAGTTACCTCATTTTCGTACCCCAGTTAAGTAGTTTAGCGTTGTGGTACGCTGCCAAATAAAGTGCACTTATTTTGGTTATTCCTCAGCGTATTATTGATCTATTGCTGGGCACAGACCCCTCTGCAGGTGAGGCTAAACCCACTACGCTCTTATGGTTAGAGGAGGCGGGATGGCGGGTTTTGAACGACTATTATTAGCCTATTATTGATCCATTGCTGGGCACAGACCCCTCTGCAGGAGACTCTAAACCCACCACGCTCTAATCGTTGGAGGATGCGGGATGTCGCGTTTCGAACGGCTATTATTAGGACCTGCAATCTGAGAGCGTGGCATTCGATTCCAGCTTGCAACGTTGCATTTATTTTTGCAATTATTTATGATTTGTAAGAGTCGTCTAGTTTAGTATGAATACGATTTTAGGTTTAACATTTTATGAAGCGAAGCGGTAATACCAATGCGCTATTATTAGGAGCTTGACTTAAAATTCGGGGGGCCGAGTTCGAATCCTAGCACGCACCTCTAACCTTTCAAAGTTATGTGCGTTTAAGCAATTAAAATATCACTTGCTTCAACGGCGAAGGAAAACATCGTGAGAAAACCTGCATACCGGAGAGTTCTTAAAAGCGTGTGAAGTCTATCAATAACTTAATTGACGGCCGACTGGCGCAGTGAGCAGTGAACCTGCTTTCTGAGTCCTAGGCCGTGGGTTCGATTCCCACAACTGGAAAATGTTTGTGTGATGAACATGATTGTTTTTCAGTGTCTGGGTATTTATCTGTATATTATAAGTATTTATATGTATTATATTCATAAAAATATTCAACAGCTATATTAGTACCCGTAACACAAGCTACGCTTACTTTAGGGCTAGATGGTGATGTGTGTATTGTCGTAGTATATTTATTTATTTATTTATAACTTGGTGCGGCTTGGTGAACTATGGCCTAAATCCTACTCAGTCTGAGAGATTCGTGCCCAGAAGTGGGCCGTAATCGGCTGGTAATGATCAATATAGTTCCCTCTATATTCGGTAGGTAATTTGTGCATCATCTATCATTCTAAATAAGCACCATTAGGGCATATTTAGTGAAGTATTATGGGGGTATCGAGTATTTACGCTGGCATTAACGTTTGTGGGTAGGTAACGACTTTCGAGAGCAATTTAGAATAGCATTAACGACCCTGCATTTTTATGTCATACATAAAAACGCAAACTGAAAACAGCAGTCGTATTTTTTATAGTTGTTAATACTGTATTTCAGGAAGCAATGTTGATGTTTTTTATGCGTCTTTGAAAGCTTTTTAAAATACTGGTTTAAAAGTACCTAGGATAGGTTAACTGGACATAGCTCTTCGATTATGACGTTAACATAAAACAACAAAATACCGATTATGTTTTAGCAAACATGTTTTAAGTTTTTGAAGTAAAAGTTCTTTAGGCGCGACTAGGGAGTAACTCAGATTTTTTTTCTGACGGAAGTAACGCTGGCGCTAACTCTGTGCAGTTTCCGATATTTAAAAATAATTATTTGGATTGGTCGTAACTCGTAAGTATATGTCATATATACTCCACGCTTCTTGACATAATCGATTAGGATTATTTATTTCCAACATTAATTTCAAACGGATCAATTGTGAACAGCAAAGTGAACAAAAATTCATCACGTTTAAAAAAGTGTTTTAAATTGTTTGTAAAGTTTTTTGAAATCTCTAAATATACTTATACCTATACAAGTCTATTTATTACTTTTGTAATAAATAATTTCGCTAGTTGTTGATAAATTTAAATTAGTAGCATCCGCAGGAGATGATTACTTTACAATGAATAATTGTTAAGTGAAAAATTTGCCAAAAGTGTCGCCTTTTATTAAACCAAAAGTTATTAAACTTATAAAGTAATTGCTGTAAAAAGCTTTTCGATTCTTGATTATATGGTAGATACCTACATATTCCTTCTTCTGTATCATTCCTCTGTATACTTACCGTGAAGAAAATAACAAATAAAAAGACCGATCTTTCAGATAATATAAGCTTTACTTCACTCTTTTAAGAGTTAGTAGCGACATCTTGCGTTGAATGGTTTAAATCAAATTATCATCTACTCACTACTAGATGGCTCTGTAATACATTCCATAATTTTACGTTGCGAAGTGGTTTTTACAGTAAAATGTAGATGGCGCTATAATGAAAATTTTACTGAATAATCTGATGTAAAAATCTGCGGGAGCATGCAAGCGCAGAAGATTGTTCGGAACTTCGGGCTATGTTTAAGTTTTCATACGAAGATTTAAGACACTACACTAAAGGGATCCGAACATAGGATCATCACGATCACACACACATCGCCATCAGACCAAAAGTAAGCGTAGCTATTGTGTTGATGACTGAATATTTTTGTGAATAATGTAGGTACATAAATACTTATAATATACAGATAAACACCCAGACTCTAAAAACATTCCTGTTCATCACACCTTGAACACACGACACTCAGAAAGCACGGTCGCTGTCCACTGCGACAATCAGCCGTCACTCTAAAGTAATATTAACCCCTAGATCCATAAGAACTTTGGTTTTATTCGGTATTTAAAACCTACATACAAGTAATCGTTTTCAAGATATTACCTGTAAGTAGGTATACCAAAATCTGTTCAGTAGATTCTGCTTGAACAAACAGTGGTTAGAATATGCCGCCTTCATAACGAGCTGGCTTCCTCCTGCGATATTAACATCTTCTTTCATTAAATCTCCGCATACCTAGTTGTAGCACTCTGCTTGTATGTAAAAATAAAATAATATTTCATAATTTAACTCGACACTGTATTCTCTTACACTATATTCTTTTATATGATACTATGATACTTTGCCCGCGGCAACTACACACTACAAACGTTTAAAAAAAGGTCTTAAATAGGAAGGAAAAATATGAACGTAAATTACTTAACAAATCAGAATCGTTTATATAAATTTTCATCCCCTATTTGATGCCTATGGAGTTGGAATTTTAAAATTCGTATTTCTTTATTTTTAATTGAAAACCTGCAATCAAAGTTTAGTGGATGTAACTTGAACAATAAATTGATAAATAAAGATTTTATACAAACTTTCGTCCCCCATTTTACCATCTTAGGGTTGGAATTTGCAAAAATACGTTGTAATTCTGTGTACAAAATTTCAGCCCGATACGTCGAGTGGCTAGAGCTGTGCGTTGATTGATCAGTCAGTCAGTCAGTCACCTTTGTCTTTTATATATATAGAGATGTAAATTGCAAATTTATATACATGTGGTTGAGAGTGGCTAGTTTTATTTTTATTGGTTGTTGTTCTCATGGTTCTGTTATGACATGATCTGTTTTGTGTGTTAAATAAAAAAATATTACCGTACCTATATATATATATAGGTACGGTAATATTTTTTTAAGTACATGTAGTAAAAAACGGATATTTCAATATTACAAACAGACACTCCAATTTTATTATATTTATAAAAGATTATTCTTAATATTATGATAAGTAGGAACTTCACAGAAGAGTCTTAGGCTGCCCACACACCCGTCCATATTATAAATAAATAAATAAATAAACAAAAATTGGAAGTAGGATATAAACTATAGTAAAAAAAAACAAATATGACTATAGTTATATTTTTTATTTTCATCATTTAAGTATTTCATTTATATAATTATATTATAATGTTGTCAACATTCCGCTTATCTAATACATATTAATTAATATTACTTAATATTTTTTAATACATTTTGCTTATAATAATTTTATAAATGCCGAATAGAGCCGAAATAATGTATTAAATAAGTTGATTTTAGTTATCATGAAAAAAATGTTAATTATGTTGAAAGTTTTTAATTATGTTTAGTATATTTACTAAAGATTTTGATGCAGGTTTTAACAAAGGTACGTATGGAAATATTATTATTTTCAACGAATTACACCAGTCTGCTTTTTTTGTTGATTCTTGAGGAAGTTATCAATATAAAAACGTTAAGGCTTGGGTATACGTGAAATGGGATGTATACTATGTTATTTTTTGTATACTGTATGCTTATAGGTATACACCCGTTGTGGTACAGCAACTGCTCAAAATTCCAAAACCGGGATGAAACTAGGAGAGGCCTTTGCTCAGAAATGGGATGAGCTATAGTAAAATTGCTTCATTACAATGTAGCTGCAGGGAGCTGCAGGGAGCTGAAACACTAACCACTGGTTTATCACAACTCTTCTCTAATATTGACTTGTCTAAAGTCAGTATGTTATAAAAGCGTAAGTATTTCTGCACTGTTCTATTTTGTTTTCTTTTAGGTATTGTTTCGATTTTTTTGCTATCAAGTTCTATTTATCTTTGTCTACTTATAACGTCATTGTACGCAAATACGCGAGCAGGTAAGTACATGACAAAGAACATTATCTTTGTAAATGAGTACCTACATACATATTTTTAATCATGCTAAAGGACACACTGGGGAAGGTCGGGCAGAGCCTCGCATATTTACTATACGAAAATACGTAACACTCAAAATAAAGATAGACTGTTTGATGAAAAATTATTACACGAGTTAGCATATATTGATGAGAGTTTTATATACATTCCTACAGCAACGGGAATTAATATCAGACTGAGCCATGGCCGAGTTTAGCTTATACAGGGTTCAATAAAAAATACCAGAAAGCTGTCGGCTTTGTAGTTCCTATCTTTTAAAGTATGAAATATGAGCTTTATTTGCAATTAATAATTGTATGTTATAGAAAATTAAACTCAGTTCTCATAATACAATATCATTGAATTCGGCAAAGTAACGCCTGCTTCTATCCAATATGTAACAACTTTTGTTCTACGACTTTTCAAAATTCAGTATTAATTTATTTAATACAAAAAAATTAATTAATCATTTTATCTCTGTAGTGACATTACTCTGTGAAACCCAATACATGTGATTCGACAACGTCGCGTAGTCGGGTCAGTGACCGCACGATAGAGACGTAATTCGCGCGTTCTTGCCGACGTTACATCACAGAGTAGGAACAAGTAGAGTATCTAAGTAAATAAACAATTTAGTTTAAAAAAAATTAGAAGAACAAAAGTTTCTAGTTTTTATGTAAAAAACTACACGCCAAGAGCTTTCTGTAAATTTTTAATTGACCCTGTATATCTTCGATAGTGTACACTTTACTTAAATAATAAAATAACTTCGTATAATTTCATATTTGGCACTGTTTATGGTTTTTCTTTTTTTTTACTGAAACGCATCGTAGAGAGGGTCTTGAGTTCGTTCAGTTTTGTATCGCTTGGGAAGTTCAATTTCTTCTTCTAAGTAGTCGCAGGGTGCTAGTAACTGTAAAAGACATCATCATCATCATTATTATCATCATCACCCCTTGACCTCAGTTGAATATGCAAAGCATTAGACCAGTACTTATTGGATTTTATTTAAGAAAAATATAATCCAATACTGAAACCAACTATCCCTGCGAGCACTGGTACTGATCCACGTCAAATACCATGTCCGACCTCCCAGACGCAACGGTGAGCTTTGTGAATCAAAGCAGGGAGTCCCGTGTTCGATTCCCGGCAGGGGCGTTTCGGGAATTTATATATTTTCTCTGATCTGGTCTGATGGGAGGCCTTGGCCGTGGCTAGTTACCACCCTACCGACAAAGACGTGCTGCTAAGCAATTTAGTGTTCCGGTGCGATGTCGCGTAGTAACCGATTAGGGGTATGACTACCACACTCCCTAACAGGTTAGCCCGCTACCATCTTAGACTGCATCATCACTTACCGCCATGTGAGATTGCAGTCAAGGGCTAACTTGTAGAGGAATAAAAAAAAAGTGATGCACTTAAATTTGTGCACCTGACACGGCGTGAGGATCTTCTCCAGCAATGGCGTGCATAGAGGGTATGCACAGGATATGCAGATGATATAAAATTAAATAAAATCTCCAGTATGGGTTATAAATACTTGAGGGTAGGATGTTTATAACTCTTACAATGCCTATCCTTAAGTTTTTTAAAGCTTGAACGGGAGATTTTCTTCATTTTATATCCTCTGCATACCCGGTGCATACCCTATATGCACGCCACTGTTCTCCAGGCTAGTTCATCACGCTTTTGGCCGTCCATGCCCGTGAGCACTAGAAAGTCTGACTGAGTAATGAGATACGGGCAACGGAAAGGTCCATGTAAAAGGGCATGTGTCTTACCTTCTCCGTCAAAGGCTTCCCTTCCAACAGGTACTTTAATTTGTGCACCTGACACGGCGTGAGTATCTTCTCCAGGCTGACCTCATCACGTTTGTGACCGTCCCGCTTCCCGTTCGTCCATCCCCTCGAATACTGGAACGTTTGGCAGGCCACTGAAGTCATGGCGACGATAAGCAGTAGAACGGTGACGTTTGTTAACATTTCTGTAGCCTGCGGACATTATTCTAACTTTAATATTAGTCCGGACAATTCAGACCACAAAATGAGAGCAGAGCCTCATTAAGCAAGCGCGGGGCCCGTAGCTAATTCTTTAAAAGAGCCCTTGATCTGCTATGGGATAATATAAAGTGGTAAAAATACAATTCAATACTCAATACGTATCTTAAATAAGTATAAACGTATTTTAAATAAAATATGTATTTGCTATCTATAGGTTACAATTTTGTGGGTAATTAATATTGTTGTAAATTAATATAAGCGATGTCTGTGTGCGTGTGACTGAATGTCAGTCAGTCAGTCAGTCAGTCATTCAGTCAGTCAGTCAGTCAGGCAGAGATGAGCGCTGAGAGGCAATTAGTACTCTTGCTACGGTAGGTTAATCCGGTACTGAATGACAGTGAAGGTGCATAAAGTCCCAACAAGCTGAAAATCACTAAAACTGTACAAAACGCAATTATAAATAATATTTAAAAGTTCCCCATCAATACCGTGTATGGATTTTTTTTTATTAAAAAAAAATTTAATGTAAATATATTTAAAAAATAGATGGAACTTTTGAATATTATTTACTAGCTGTTGCTCGCGACTTCGTCTGCGTTTGGTTTTGCTTTTTGATGTGGCATTCAATTTAGTTGTAGTTCTAAAATAATTTAAAGTATTCAGTATCGCTAAACGCCTTAAATGAGGGGTTTGCTGGTGTCCGCTGAGGAGTTCTGTCCAACCATATTCATCAGATCTACAAAAAGATTGGGCAAAATCAAACACATATTACAACCTCTATAGTACATAAGTAATTATTTAAATCGGTTATAATTTGTCGGAGTTATGGTGTAAAATCGTCAAAAACTTTCATTACCTCTCCCAAAGGAACGGACCTTAATGTCGGGATAAAAAGTATTCTATATTACTTCTAACACTTCCAAGAATATGTGTACAAAGTTTCATGAGGATCGGTTAAGTAGTTTTTTCGTGAAAGCGTAACAAACAAACTTACATTGACATTTATAATATTAAGTAGGGATGGGGATAGGGATAATAATGTTTTGAACAATTTTACTGATTTTCAGCTTGTTGGGACTTTATGCACCTTTGAATGTCTAAATTGACCGGACTATATCATTATCATCATCATCCCAATAACAGTCCACTGCAGGGCTTGGGTCTTATCTCAGAATGAGGAGGGTTTAGGCCTTAGCCACGCGGGCCAATGGCGCGCACAGGGTCTTTGACCAGGGTATGCATAAAGAAGGAAGATGGCATAAAATGAGAAAGTCCTACGCCTTTATGAGTTAAAAAAAATTTTTAGGGTAGGCAGTGCTTCTGTGCATGTATGAAGTGCACGCCACTGACGCTGGCTAAATGTGGATTGGTAGACTTCACACACCCTTCAGAATATTATGGAGAACTTTTAGGCATGCAAATTTTCTCATGGTGTATTCTTTGACGATTAAAGGGAGTGATATTTGAATTGCTTAATCAACTTAGCTGACGTAGCAGATGGTCTACCATCGCCAGTGAAGAACCATCGCCTATAAAAGAGCATCAGTTCGAAGCGCATGTCCAGGAACAAGTCCGATAAAGTGCGACACTGTGTCTAGCAACCTGAGGCGGACGTGTTAATACTTATGTACATGTAATACACCGGCAACTTCGCTCTTCAGACCGGAACACAGCAATAAATAAATAAATAAATATACTACGATAATACAATACACACATCGCCATCTAGCCCCAAAGTAAGCGTAGCTTGTGTTATGGGTACTAAGATAGCTGATGAACATATTTTTGTATGAATATAATACTTATAATATACAGATAAACACCGAGACACTGAAAAACATTCATGTTCATCACACAAACATTTTCCAGTCGTTGGAATCGAACCTACGACCTTGGACTCAGAAAGCAGGGTCGCTGCCCACTGCGCCATTAGGCCGTCTGACAAACTGGCAATGCTGCTTGGCGGCAGAAAGCATGGTAGTAGTTCTTCCGCTGACGAGCTCCGTCACAAAGAACTCTACTACTACCAAAAGCAAATATTGTACGAGTGTAATATACAACGTGTAACCGAATTACGAAATAATGTTGTAGGATGCATAAGTATATTACATAAGGAATCATCCTGCAAATGTATTAAATCAAAAGAAGCATATCTATTTTACCATACAAAAGAATTTAACACATTGTAAGTGTTTACTTTTGACAACCCTATTGAAGATAAAAGACCGACACGCGCATGTTACCTACGTTACGCGACGCGTACCAAATACAGTGACAGCTGAGTGGCATGATTTTAATTTTGCATTTGATGCTGGGACTGTATCTTAATTTGGACTTTATTTTTTCAGTTTTAAAAACTAATAGGTTTTCGATTTTACAGATAAGTCTTAGAGACAGTACATAATGTACCCTAAAAGCCGTGAAGTAAGTATAATTTTGGTTTTCATTTACGCGTTGTATAAATAAAGTTAACTGCAAACAACTATGACTATATCAGGTTTTGGATATTGGATAGAAGCAGCCGTTACTTTGCGGAAATCCATGATATATTATGATAATTAAGCTTAATTTGCTATACTCCGCGAAATGCAGTAGAATCTTTATTCGGTGTTATTTATAATTTCTTCAATCCTTATACTCCACACCAAACAGATCTTCGGCAATGTACCCTCTACGCACGTTTCGCTCCGAAACCGGAGCATCCTCAGGAGATGTTGACTTTACAATGAACGTTAAGTCAACATCTCCTCAAATTTTCCCAGCCCGCTTCGCCGGGCTAGATTTTGCTTTATTTTATTTCTCTCCGTATTCATTCTCTTCTATTTTCTTCTCGAGCGGGTGAAGATCATTATCTACACCCATGTACACCCGACAATAGAATATCATCATAGTAAATAAAAGCTATATTTGACAGTTCAAAAATAGGAGTGCTCCGATCGTCACCAAACTTAACAGGATTACTCGACAGGTCAATCCGGAGATTCCCTGAAAGTTTCATTGAAATCGGTCCAGCCGTTTCGGAACCTATACGTAACATACCCACACACTTACTCTTTTATATATATAGAAGATAGAAGATAGATATCAGGTTTTTGTAAACTTAAATTTTGTTTGTATAAAGTTAAGTACAATGTTTCATACGAAAAAAATTCAATAACCTTCTAACAACAAAGTTGTTTACTTGAAAAATATTACTGAATAATACATCTTTTTACATGACGAACGCCCTGCTTTTACCTATCCTACGCCAAAATGTAGGTAAACAATTTTAGTTTGCAGTGGTATTCTTATTTTCTTTTTAATCCCCGGCGCAAAAACGACGGGGTTTTATAAGTTTGACGTGTCTGTGTGTGTGCGTGTGTGTATGTCTCTGGCATCACATTTTCCGAACGGATGAACCTATTTTGATTTATGAATTAATTAATGTTTGGTGAAAATCCGTCCAAGATGGCCGCTGCGACAAAATGGTGGATTACATGTTTCACAACAGTATGGATATCAAATGAAAGGTCTTGACTTGTAGAATTCTATGCGCTATGACAAATTTCAAATCCAAGATTGCTGACGTGGCGTCAGCCATATGGCTTTTCACCCGGTGAAGTCCAATTATCATTGTCAATATTATATTATATGGGTATATGCTTTTATAACATGATACCGAAGGTAATATTAGATCTTCCTTTACCTAAGTTTAAACAATATATTAAAACACATTTAACAAGTCGTGGTTACACGATTGATGAATTCCTTAACGACAAGGCCGCTTGGAAGCAGGCCACTCCGCTCTCATCTCTCATAAAACAGAAAAATCCTAAAGATTGTTAAAATTTAAAATTATGTTGGAAAATAGCAATCTGCTGAGTTTCTTGCCGGCTCTTCTCAGTGGAACTTGCCTTCCGAACCGGTGGTAGAGTCACTACAAACAGACTGACTTGACGTTTCAAAAGTGCTTATTAAATAAATGAATTTTGAATAAAAACGGCTGAAAAATCATCATGGTTCCAGTGACAGGCGGACGAGTCGAGAAGAGTTTGCTTAGGGAATCCTAAAAATCCTACGCAGTCATTGTCACTGGCATCCTCTATTATAGCTGTCTATAAAAATCCTTCGATACTCGTTAGCCAAGCAAGTCAATTGAGAGCCTGTAATAATTACAGGACGGAACGAAAGGGGAGAACAAAATGCGTTCTTTGTCGTAGGTAACCGTGTACCTATAAATTAGCCAGATGCTCACTTTTATGTCGTTTCTTTTCTTTACAGCTCTATAATTTTTCAGGTTATTAATTCGGTTCTTTAGATGTGAATTGGTGATAGCCCAGTGTGTAGGACTTCGACTTCACTTTCGGGGGGCCGAGTTCGAAGCCCAGCACGCACCACTAAATTTTATAAGTTATGTGCGTTTGAACATAAATGTTTTTCAGTGCTGGGTGTTATCATACAGATAACACCTATATACAAGTATATACAATTACAAGTATTTATGTATATTATTCATAAGTCATCTTAGTAGCCATAACACAAGCATGCGCTTATTTCAAAGTATTAATTCATTTTAATTTTCATTTCATTTTAATTTATCTGTCCCCCAAGGGGGACAAATAGGAAAAAACGTCCGGTTTTTTTTTTACCAGTCTCCCTGTAGCTGATTGCGATCTGTGTATATATATCTTTTTATGACGAGGTGGAAAAGCTTTATGATCGACCTCCGACCCTTGAGCAGGACGGAGGTTATGCGGGACTACCCCCTAAAGTAAAGGGGGTATGTAAAGGGGGTATAACCGAACCAAAGAACCACCACGGCATGACACTCTTGTTGTCGTTAGTCGCCCGGAGAACCCGTTGTATACTTCCTGTATATCTACATTTTTTAAATGTCATTTTACCTGTCAGTTAACAAAAATAGTCACTAAAGTACCATTTTTAGAAATACAAAAGAAATATTCCGCGTTTCTAGGCTGGAAATATATTCCATATCCATTCTAATTTGGAATAAATTGTCTGTACAAAATACTAACAGAACTCCCTCTTTGAGTATCATATGTGCCATATCGTTATGTTATTGAGAAATGATCCGATCACAAAGGACGGGGCAAAAGTCTCACAGGTGGATCAAATGTCCCTATAATCATTTTATCTATGTTATCATGCAACAATGCGTAGGTAACTATTGGCTTGCTTATAGCTCAGTAGACTTCATATCTACCCTCTTTATCTAAAGATAAACAGGAAAGAATATTATAAACAGGAAAGAATTTTTTATATGTTGGCTTGTAGCGAATAGGCTCCGAAAGTACTGGACCGATTTTAACCATTTCTTCAATAAAAGAAAGCTAAAATATCATGAGTTACATAAGCAGTAATTTACTTTCATAAAAATGGGAGATCCTTATGATTGCAATAATGTAACCTAGTTGCAAAATGTTACCCATGAAATTCATTATTTGGCATATAAGTTATGTGTACCATGATTAAAGTAGGAACACAATCATTATAGAAAACAAATTAAACAAAACAAATTAAACAAAACAAAAGGTAAATAAATATACCTATACGCAGGCGGAATATCGCTTGGAGCGATTTCCTTCACCACAGCCTTTGGTTGGTAAAGCATATTAGGTACGGATCTTATCCAGTTATATGTACTTTCGAAAGGTTAATGTGTGTGGTGATCGCATGATGTCCCCCCTTTAAATATTTATGGATAATCCGAAAAATAAATTCACTAAAAATGATTCTGATGAGAAGAATAATTTCATGAGGAATTACAAAAAAAAATAATGATCTTGCGTAGGTAGATTATAGCTAGTATTTTTAGACAAGTTACCGTCCTGACTTAAGTTTCGCCCTACATCTCATAAACGAGTTCAAAATGCCAGAAATAAAATATACACTTGCGATAATAGAGAAAATACGATCCGCTTGTGTGAATTTCACCTCACAGGTATCGCGTCATTTCTCAATGGGGTAACGATTCGTAACTTGAGACTTGAGAAAGAATATGTTGTAAAGCTGTAAAGGTCTATAGTTTGAAGCGATACATTTAAGTTTTCTCCGACGTAAAAACGACGGTGTTATAAGTTTGACGTGTTTGTGTGTCTGTCTGCCTGTGGCTCTGTAGATCCCGAACGGATGAACCGATTTTGATTTTGTTTTTTTTTGCTTGAAAGGTGAATTAGTCGGGAGTTTCCGTAGCTATATTTATGAAAATCGGTCCGAAATGGCCGCCGCCGCAAAATGGCGGATTACATATTTTTCACAATTTCACTTATGGGTACCAAATGAAATAGCACTGTAGAATAGCACTATGACAAATTTCTAATCCACCACGAAATGGTTTTTTTTACATATCGCTCAATACGGAACAAATGAAGAACAACTAGTAGAATAAGTCAAAGTCAAAGTCAAAGTCAAAGTCAAAAATATCTTTATTCAACTAGGCCCATAGGTGGCCCTTTTGATGCGTACATAAGAATTACGCGGTAGTGAGACGATGGCGATAACCACATTCGTAAACTTAAAACTAAAGCTACGAGGGTTCCAAACGCGTCCTGGTCTATGAAGAAGCCCACAAAAAACTTAGCCGGGTGTTTTTTTTGTTATCACCATCTCACAATGTCATTTATTAAATTTTCAAATACGTACTGACTATACACTGCCATTATTTTAAAATCTTTAAATTTATCTCTCAACGACTCTCTCGGATCATTTTTGTAGATCGAACGAACAGCCCTCTTCTGTAGCACGAAAATAGTGCTAATATCAGCAGCATTACCCCAAAGTGAATTTCCATATGATATAATGCTGTAAAAGTAACTAAGATATACCAGTCTAGCAGAATAATGTACACGATATTGAAAACCGGGTGTTTTTTAATTTATATATTTTTTACTAACTATTTTAATTAACAAGTAGTGGCGTACGACTTCGATTATGTAAAATTTACTTTACAAAGTAGCTGATCTTTCCAAAAGTCCTTACTAATATTGAAAATTCGAAAGTGTGTTTTTTCTCGTTCGTTCACGCTCTAAGCTACCAGTCAACTAATTTTTGTCATAGAGTTAGTTGAAAGGACGGAGAGTAACTAGACTAGTATTCCAGAAAAAACAACGATTAATTAATTATGTACGCATATACATACGGCTATAGGTACTTGGATAAAGATATTTTTGACATTGACTTTTAATCCCACGCGATTTGTAAAAATTACTATAAAGTTTCGAATTGCGAACCACACTTCTAGACGGAATCACATTGATTAAATATTTTAATAAAGTTTTACAGTAAATTTATAAAGTGGGTATATACTTAAACATTTTATAACTATAAATTCATATTTGCCAGATATTTAAGTTCGTGACATTGAGTTGGTGGGTATTTTGATATAAATACGACTGCTATATCGCTGCACCTCAGTCCTACGTGGACTCGAACGATGCAAAGATACCTCCCGGTGTCTTAGTCGTTTATCAGACAGAAGTGGTACGATACAAAAGTCTAGCCAAAGTGGTGACCTTGTTCGATTTGACTGTCAGCTGAAATGACGATTGTTCGTAGTGACTATTGTTTTTTAGACTGTGGCCATCTTTAACGATTGTCTACTAAGCTTTTGGCAAAAGTGGTGATTGTGCTATTAATACGGTGTCAGCAATGTGTCTGTGTGACCTATTTACGAGAAAGTCTATGTGACCATCTACGATAACGTCTGTATGACCGCGTAATTGCGAGCCGTTTCATGTTAGCTGCATCATATTTGCCATGCCACTTACCTGCTAAAATATGTCTGTTTGTTACATGTAAAAAGAGCAAGTAATGAGTTCTTGCCGGTTCTTCTCAGTACAATCAGCATTCCGAATCGGTGGTAGATTTGCAGCTTTAGCTTCTTCGCAGATTATAGGCAAAGGTACGTTTGCGGTGTCGCAAGCTTTTGTTAGGATGGTCGAATGTTACAGTAAATTTATAAAGTGGGTATATAATTAAACTTTTGATAACTATAAATTCATATTTGCCAGATATTCATGTTCATGACATTGAGTTGGTGGGTATTTTGGTATAAATACGCATGCAAAGATACCTCCCGGTGTCTTAGTCGATTATCAAAAGTTTTTTTTTTCGTTTTTACTCGCACGCTCTCTTTTCTTTGAGGTCATCGAAATAATATATATAATTTTACGGGTTAGAATTAAAGAAGAAGCGCTGCTCAGGGATCAGTTTTGAACAGTTTTAGTAGTAGTAGAACTTTTTTTGACAGAGCTCGTGCGGGGAAGTACTATAGCCATGCTTATTTCAGTCGCTAAGCAGCATTTGCAATGCAGCCGGTCTGAAGGGCTTGGTTGCCAGTGAAATTACAGGCACACTAATTCCCCGGCAGTGTCAATCTGGGAATTCCTTTTATATCAGCTACTCTCAAACATTGCGGGTTTTTTTTATTTTCTTTTAAAATGGTATTTATTATACCTATCCACAAATAATATTTAAATGTAAATTAAACTTTAAGTTACGTATAATCAGTTTGCGATCAAACTGCGCCAATCGGCCGTCATAGAGGATATAGCCAAATAATGTAGGCAACGGTGTTCAACTCGCAGAAATCGTTATAAGAGGACTCATACACACATCACATTTACTAAAATACACCAAGTGCAGAGTAGAATCAATCTTTGAGGAGACAACCCTTTACTTCCACGTCTTAGAATCTGCCTCGGGCGGAGAAGTGTGAAATTTGAAGGAGTACAACTCTACAACAAATACCCACCGAAGTGAAAAATGCGAAGTCTTTTACAATTTTTAAACGCAAACTAAGAAATCGCATACTATATCAATTGTACCGCTCATAGTTTTACTATTGCAACGGCTTCGCATTTCCCAACCTACGTATATCGAAGATTCTGAGGGTAGATTTTTTAATAATTTATATGAGTTTAGTCTGCCGTTATTGTTCCGATCGTCGTTTCAGTCAATGGTCTTCTCGCGAAAAGCTTCGACCAACATCTTAAGAAGCTTTCGCTTGGTTGTTGGATCAAGGGTCGGATACAGAAGTCCTTGAAAAGGCGCATATTGTGAGGAGGTTCCTCACTCTGGAGCATTAACCGCCGGTTGCTTGGGCATTCAAAAGCCCCGCAAGCGGAGAGGGGATGTTTTTTTTTCAAATTTTATTTTTAAGCATTGTTAAGAATTAAAAAAAAAAAATTAAAAAGAACTAATGATAGAAAATAAATGAAAGTTCAATATGATTGCTAATCAAATAAACAAATTAGATCAATATTATTTCTCTGTAAATGAATATGTAAAATTATTCTTAAGAGAAATTAATGATTCTTTAACCTGAATTCTGTGGTTTACACCACTAGTATTATTTTAGTTTTAATTTAAAAAAACTTAGATGATAAGTTCTCCGCGATCACCGCGTCGGAGGAAACGAAACTGTTCATAAAGAAATGGAGATAAAAAAAACATACCTGATATTACTTCCACGACACTATAGCACCAAAATTAGCTTCACTAGTTTATCAAAATAAATGGTGGATAATATTCAAATGATTTTCTATTCGCTCCGTTAGACCCGCCGGTTCCCGGTTGACTACACTCGGTAATCTCAAACTTACCCCTTTTATACAGATCCGAACGTTCTACATTGGCCGCATCTTTACACCCACGTGAAGGGGTAAAAGCGGCGATAGCGTAGTGGTTAGGATTTCGGAGGCACCGAGTTCGATCCCAAAAGCGTTATCAACTTTTTAAGCTAGCGTTTTAAGAAATAAGAGAGCGACCAAAATAAATCCCCGTTTATATCAAGGGATAAATTGACTTTATTTGTGTCATAATATTTATTTCTATGATTTTTACGTACCGAATATGGTAGAAACACCAAAAATTTACGTGGACTTACCAAAGTGTTAAAGCACCGGTGAAGCGGTGATAAAATTCAAAATTCATTTATTTCAAATAGGCCTAATATAAGCACTTTTGAAACGTCAAGTCTGTCTGTGTGTAGTGACTCTACCACCGGTAGCCCAGTGGGTAGGACTTCAACTTCACTTTCGGGGGGCCCGAGTTCGAATCCCAGCACCTGTAACTTTTCTTAATTATGGCGATTTAAATGTCACTCGCTTCAACGGTGAAGGAGAACATTGCGGGGAAACCTGCATGGTTGAGAGTTCTCCATAATGTTCTCAAAGATGTGTGGAGTCCACCAATCCACAGGGCCAGCGGCCTTAACTCCTTCGAATTTTGGAAGGAGACCGTGCTCTGTTGTGGGCTGGTGGATATGATGATGATGATAAGTATTAAAAACGAAACCGTTTTTTTTTAAACAACCTAGCCTTTAGTATTCAAGCAAATATTTTCTCTGTGCATTTATGGTTGAAGTTATCGGTAGGGTGGTAACTAGACATGGCCGAATCAGACCGGAGAAAATCCAGAAGTTAAAAATGTTCAAATGGTTAATTGCTGCACTGAACGTCATCTATTATGAATAATATGCACTTGTCAAGTATACTCTGTGATCTGCCTCTGTCAAAAAAATATACATTGTTTCCGTCGTTTTGCTCAGTTCGTGTTTTTAATTTAATTACCTAGTTCAATCAAATGAATACTGAAATACTAACATATAATATCAAAAAATCCCGTACTACCCCCGGCTAGGATCGGGCCTGAGACCTCCCACTCACAAACCACACTCACCACTACTCTAGGGAGGTTTCTTATACCTACTAAGACAGTGGACAGAGAAAAGTAGACCCCGCATTAAATGCCAATTTGATGCCATTATAGAAGATTCTCAACGCAGTTTTCTGCAGTAGGTATTAGCCCAGTAACACCTAGTAATGTTAGCTGACGGATGATTGAGCTTGATCTGTCCTTTTTTATCTGGTAGGAGGCTTCGGCCGTGGCTAGGCCCGAGCTTAATTTGAGCATTACTTGAGTCGAGGACACATAGAAACCGATTAAGGATATGAGCGTAATATAACTGCCATACTCCTAACAGGTTAGACCGCTACATCTTAGACTTTTTGACGACCTCTCTAGTGCAGCGGTGAGCGATGTGAATTTAAGTAGGAGGTCCCTGGTTTGATTCCCGGCGGGGGAATTTATAATTTCAATATTTTCTCTGGTCTGGTCTGGTGGGAGGCTTTGGCCGTGGCTTATTACCACTACCGACAAATACGTGCCGCTAAGCGATTTAGTGTTCCGGTGCGATGTCGCGTAAAAAACCTATTAGGGGTATGACTACCATACTCCCTAACAGGTTAGTCTGCTATCATCTTCACTTACTACCAGGTGAGATTTCGGTTGAGCCTTTGAGGGCTAAGTCAAAGTGAAATAAAAAAAAAGCTTATCTTTAGGCATACATTTAGGCTTAAATATAGAGGGTCAGAAACGTTTTATATTAACTTTTTCAAAATTTCAAAATTCATAATTAATTTATTTCAAGTAGGCCTACTTTATAAGAACTTTTGAAACGTCAAGTATGTCTGTTTGTAGTGACTCTACCACCGGTTCGGAAAGCAGGTTCTACCGAGAAGAGCCTGCAAGAAACTCAGTAGTTGCTCTTTTCCAACAAAACTAATTAACATTCTATCCCAGTAATATTATAAATGCGATTGTTCGTATGAATGAAAGGATCTCACTCACACAATAACTACAGAAAGGATTATAAAAAACCTTAGTTACAGTAAAAATAAAATAGTAGGTATATACATCGGAATAAAACTTAGACTGCCTTCTTTTGATTTATTAAATACCTTTATCATTCAAAATTTGCCGTTGGTTGAGATGACGAAGACGATGACCGACTTATAAACTATAGATTAATCGCTGATAAACGATAACGGTGTTACTATCCCATACGTTCCTCACGCTGCATTCGACTTAAAGGTGTCCATGCACAAGGCAATTCGGCGCAAGCGACACGTGACGAATTACACCTGTATGTTTATACTTAAATCGCAGAGCATTTCTAAGATTGCACGTATCGCGTTTCAACCTTTTTCTTCGGATTGTGTGTCGCTGAACAACCCCCTAATGATTTTAAGCACCGGAACTGAAAGGTTCCCGAGGAAACGTGAGAGGGACCGATTCCGCAGGAACCGTTTACTCCTGCACATCCTCATAATCTGAGTTCCCTTTTGCTTAAAGTTACACATTACAGTTTAATATTTTGATAGCATGTCCACTTGTGCGCCAATGCTCGAGTAGAAGTTAAATTTGTATCCTTTCCCGGTGGAGAAAAAGTACTCTTTCCCATGCTAGCAATGTTGGTGCAATCGACATTTACATATTACCTTGCATGAGATACTTAGTGGGGTATCTCACTTGTAAGAGCTGAAGTCACACCCCGCGTTGTGTTATGGCGTGTTTCCACCTGCAAGTATACTTGTAATGAGGTTATTAGAGTGAACCTGTGTCGCGCACACTCTAATATCTCCGTGGTGGACTATGGCCTATAGCCTTTTCATTTGTGGGAGACCCGTGCCCTCCGACCCTCCTTGTGATCCGGTTATAAATAAATAAAATGTTTATTGAACAAAATTTTAAATTAACCATTTACAAAGTGTGTGCGTTTGTGTGTGTGTGTGTGTGTGTGTGTGTGTGTGTGTGTGTGTGTGTGGGTGTGTCAGAGTGTGTTACGGGTTGTCACTATTTTATTTTCTATAATTTAAAGTTTGTGTGCAAAAAGTATTGCTTCTTCTTCTTCTACATTGTATTTTTTACATTGCAATATTAACGACACCACATATCTCATGTGTGGCACAACCTAGAACAAAGGTGCTTGCTCAGCATTGTGCTGCGTGCGCCAGTGGGAGCATACAACGCTGATTTTCAGTTAGCACCTTGTACCAGGACACCACGGAAATGCGTAGCCATCTATTGACCAAATTTGAATGTTTTAATTTAATTTACACAACACGCTTCGTCCCGTGGCCAGCACCTTAAGCGATAGCTTGCTGTTAATAATCTGCGTGCAATCGGTCGCTGCCGCGGATCTCCCGTGAATGGGAACCTTAACTTATAGAAAACTTATGAAAACATACCAACTCTCGCTTCAATTTGGAAACCACTCGTATACCAAGTTACCGTATGTGTGTTTGAATCAATTAGCAATAATTAGTTAGTTAAAGGTTTAGCTGTCGATTTGAAAATGATTTTTTACCTAATGCGTTTTGCAATCACACCTTTTTTTTTTTTAAACTATAAGTTACTCCTTCACTGCAGTCTAAGATGGTAGGGGGCTAAGCTGTTAGGGAGTATGGTAATATTTAACCCATACCGTTAATCGGTTTCTACGCGACATCGTACCGGAACGCTTAATCACTTTGACGGCCGACTGGCACAGTGGGCAGCGCCCCTGCTTTCTGAGTCCAAGGCCGTGGGTTCGATTCCCACAACTGGAAAATGTTTGTGTGATGAGCATAAGTGTTTTTCAGTGTCTGGGTGTTTATATGTATTTTCTAAGTATTTATGTATATATATTTCATTTAAATATTCATCAGTCATCTTTAGTAACCATAACACAAGTTACGCTTACTTTGGGGCTAGGTGGCGATGTGTGTATTGTCGTAGTATATTTATTTATTTATATTACTAGCTGTTGCCCGCGACTACGTCTGCGTTTGATTTTGTTTTTAAAGTATTCAGTATCGTTAAGCCTTAAATGAGTATAGTAGTATATATATGTATAACATGTGACTGTCAATTAATTAAAGACAAATAATTTGCAATAAAATAAAATTGCGACTATAATTAAAGATCTAAGCTATCCTATCTCTTAAGTTGGAGCAGACTACTCACGGTGTGCCAATTTATTTAAAAATCGGTTCAGTAGTTTAGGAGTCCATCGCGGACAAACATCGTGACATGAGATTTATATATATTAAGATTATTATTATCACTTAGCGGGATTTCTTTGTCGGTAGCCTCCCATCCGACCAGACAAAGAAAATTAATAAAATAAATTCCCAAATTGGCACTTCCGGGAATCGAACCCGGGACGACTTAAAATGGACAAAAATCGGCGATAGTTGTGGGGATGTGCTGTAAAACTCTCTGTCTCTCGAATTCTATAAAGATTATTCTATATGATATAATTCTATTTGATATCTGCATATCGTCTGCGAAAAGTGCAGAACTCCTTTGTGGGGTTGAGTATACGCTTTTACAACATGATTCCTAAGGAAATGCTTGACCTACCAATGCATGCATTTAAAAAATGTCTAAAAACGCATCTAGTACAGCGAGGTTACTATACATTTGATGAATTCCTCAAGGTAGAATGGAAGCAGCCAGCCTCGCTCTCATCTCCCGCAAGATAGCAAAATGATTGTAAATGTTGATGTTGGAAAAGAGCAACTACTGAGTTTCTTGCCGGCTCTTCTCGGTAGAATCTGCTTTCCGAACCGGTGGTACAGTCACACAAACATGCATACTTGACGTTTCAAAAGTGCTTATAAAGTAGGCCTACTTGAAATAAATGAATTTGAATTTGAAAATATTTAATATCAGTTGTAGTTAACAGTTTTTTTAACCAATCAAAGAGGCGCAAAAAAGCAATTTTTTGTGGAATGATTCTTATTTACTAGCAAACTCATAGAAAAACAACTGATCTAAAAAGGAATCGAACCCCGTAAGTACAGTCTACGGATAAAATAACCTAATATCTATAATTACAGATCGAAACAATAATTAGACGCCGCTAACATGACGTCAGTAATTAAGTAAATAAATAATTTTGGTTCCTGTCATATACATTAACTAGAAGTGTCATCATCATCATTGCTCCCATTACGGCCCACTACAAAACGCGGGTCTCGGATCTGAGAAGGATTTGGCCGTAGTCCACCACGCTGGTTACATCCGGATTGGTAGACTACACGCCTTTGAGAACGTTATGGAGAACTCTCAGGCATGCAGGTTTCCTCACGATATTTTCCTTCACCGTTAAACCAAGTGAAATTTCATAGTTATATAGCGTACCCAGCCCGCTTCGCCGGGCTACATTTTGCTTTATTTTATTTAAACAATAAACTTACATCATTACATTTTTAATTTAACTCTCATAATATATTAAATCATTTATTTCTCTCCGTATTCATTCTCTTCTCGAGCGGGTTAAGATCATTATCTACACCCATGTACACCCACCAATAGAATATCATCATTTTTTTTTTAATGGCTTATATAGGAATGCTCCGATCGTCACCAAACTTTACAGGATTAACAACAACAATACCCACACACTTTGTCTTTTATATATATAGATAGATAGATTGCTTAAATTAATAAACGACAACAAACTGCTCTTTAGGATTTTCTTTTATTTAATTACAAGTTAGCCCTTGACTACAATCTCACCTGGTAAAAGATGGTAGCGGGCTAACATGTTAGGGAGTAGTAGAATGGTATTCATAACCCTAATTGGTTTCTAACTTTGCACCGGAATACTTAATCGCTTAGCGGCACGTCTTTGTCGGTCGGGTGGTAACTAGCCAATAGAGAAAATTCAGAAATAATAAAATAAACTCCCAAATCGCCCCTGCCGGGATCTAACCCGGGGCTTCCTACTTCAATTCATAGCGCTCACCATTGCGCCATGGAGGTTGTCAAAAGGATAAAAGCGCAACGTCGACACCTGTTTCTAAAACGCGCGTCAACGGCGCGTTTGAAAAACGTGGCCCTTAGTAGATTCGCATGCCGTAGACTGCGACTGAACAGGTTTAATACTTTTTCATGTTAGCAAATAAATGGATTTGAATTGCCATATCCAGTGCCTTCATATCATCGGTTACCAGTTATGATTTGTAGGCAGCTTCTAATCACCAAGTATGGTGGCTTTACAATGCTTCGGTACTAGTCATGTATACCTACGTGTAGCTTGTAATTAACAGCAGCATTAACTGGTATTGTGAGTGAATCAATAATTATTTAATAATTCGCTCACAATACGACTCTAATGATAATTATATTACGTACCTCCTCCTTGTACGCTGTGGTATTTCGTAGCCCAATTCATGAGAAACGCTGTATAGGCTATATAACTTTTGAATTTTTCCCCTAAACGCAACTTAAATTAGACACAACGTAACGCATTAGAGCCTAGTTTTGACTGGTGTGTCTATTAACTAAAACCATCGTTCTTTGAGATAGGAGGCGTGTGTACACGTGCGATCTTAATAGACGTTGTGGGTTAAAGTTTGCTTGAAAATCCGTAGTTAATGTGATGAAAATTGGTATTAAGGTTGATAATTAAGATAATAAAATACAGGTTATATTATTTGTTTTAAGAATACATAATTAAATTAAAATAATTTTAAATTTATGGTGGGTTCCCATACGGTTACTTTCGTGATTTTTTAGGGTACTAGATGTGCCCTGCGGCTTTGGCCGCGTAAATTATGGAATGCTGCGTTTTAAATTTTTTCGCGCGCGCTTCATAGTCAACACCTGCCTCGATAAATCATATACAAAACGTAATGTTTTTTCAATAAAACTGGAAGTGCCAAATATTAAGTACAGATAAGATTTCAACATATTTATACGAACGACTGAGATGTGGAGAATAATAATCTGTTCTTACTCTTGGAACTTCCGGAGATTCTTGACACCCCTAGTCAGAGTCACTCAGCGAGCGATGGAGAGAGCTATGTTAGGAGTGATCTACGTGATCAAATCAGAAATGAGGAGATCCGTAGAAGAACTAAAGTTACCGACATAGCTCAGCGAGTTGCGAAGCTGAAGTGGCAATGGGCGGGGCACATAGCTCGGAGAACCGATGGACGTTGGGGTCTTAAGGTGCTGGAATGGCGACCCCGCACCGGTAAACGCAGCGTAGGTCGGCCCCAAACGAGGTGGACAGATGACATCAGGAGAGTAGCTGGGAGCCGTTGGAGGCAAGCGGCCCAGGACCGTGCATTGTGGAACTCCCTACAAAAGACCTATGTCCAGCAGTGGACGTCAATTGGTTGAGATGATGATGATGATGATGATGACTCTTGGAACTTTAATCAACCACTATGTGAACCACACACAACACGTCAACATTGCCAATCGCAAATGCCCGACCCGATAACCTACTTCCGTGTTGCCTTAGATAGATCTGGGTAAGTAACATTGGCACAAGTCAGTAAATTAGTGTTGCCCAAATGCAAGAACAAGACGAGACTTAGCCAGTCTTGGTCTTGGTCTTGCGCCAATACACCTGGTCTTGGTCTTGGTCTTGGTCTTGCGCTCCCAGTCTTGGTCTTGGTCTTGGTCTTGCAGCAAGAGTCTTGCAAGTCTTGAAATTACCTATTAGTCTATTACTATTTATTAAAGTTTACTTTAAATCTTAGAAAAACGTATTAGAATTGGAACATTGTGAGCTTGAATTAACATAGCCATAGTAAAGATCAAGCAGATTAATAAATAACTGAAGATTTGATAAGAAATTCGAAAAATCAACTGACCAATATGTCGTTTTCCATGGAAGTAACTGTTTCTTAATAAACATTTATGATTTATAAGCTTACATTTGCTAAAACATGTAAAAAAACAAATTAATTACAATAACTTGACTGTATTTTAAAGAACAATACTTATCTGTCTAGAAAGAGATTGAACCCTCAACTTATAAGAAATTTAATAAAAGAGTTTTACGAATTATCATTTATTTGAATAAAAAATAAAATACAACACAAATCAACAGCTTTATCATTAGGTTATGATACTTTATATCAATTCTTTTGACCAAGAATTAATACAAAGTAACCATCTGGCTGACTCATCACTTAACCTATTTCTATGTTTTCTAATTACTAATGATGCTTTAGAAAATAACCTCTCAGCAGGTACTGAAGTTGCAGGTATTGAGAGAAAATCACGGGCCATTTTCGATAAAATCGGATACTCTGTCTCATGCGTCCTCCACCAATCTAAAATGTCTTCCGAGCTGGCAGTTCTTGGTTTTCTCAGGTACTCCTCCAACTCGTCTATCACTAAGCCTTGAAGACAAGATCCAGATGACGTCGAGGGACATTCATAGAGTCTATCAAAGTCTATTACGTCTTCATCTTCATCACATACTTTATTGTCTTTTTCTGGTAATTCCAGAGATTTGTTCAGTGAGTGTAGACTTTTATATTCTTCATAAAGTTCATTGAACTTGCGCAGACTTTCTGTTTTAAGTTGCTTCCCCCACATTGTCAGGTCAAAAGTCTGAGCCTTATGCCTTGGGTCTAAAATTAAAGAAGTACAATAAATCCAGTTGCTCTTCTTGTAATGTTTAAGCATTTTGTCTCGAGCTGCTTGGAAAGCTAGAATGAGCCTTTCATCCACTTCAGATCGATTAGGTTTCTCATCTAACTGTTTTACCATGGATTCAATTTTATCTAGCAAGAGATTAAATGATACAATGACTAGCGGTAACGTAACATATTTGTCTCCACCAAGTTTTGTACTTAAAAGTTTAAAGTTTATTAGAAATTTATGTAATTTTTCGAGTACCTGCCATTCATTAGCTGTGATTTGAAAATCATTCAATTCGGTGACAGAACTGCACAATATGTCAATGCCCGCTCTCACTTTTAAACCAAATCCAATCATATCATGTGTGGAATTCCATCTCGTTGGACAGTCAAGAATGGCATTTAGATTTGATGGCACGCCAGCTGCTTCACAAGCAGACTGAAACTTCTTCTTCACTATCTCACTTCTTTTTATTTTACTGGAAATACTGCGTAACTTTGTTACAGATGTACGCGAGTCAGCAATATTTGGTGCAGATTCTTCATCTTCCTCATCCTCAGTTTCGTCTGCATAGTCTTCGTACTGCTGATCTTGCGCGTTAGTGTCAGACTCACAGTGTAATGCTAAGGTCTTTAATAAATCTTGTACACCAAGGTTTAAAATGTGAGCAAAGCACCGGAAATGTTGATTGTCTGAATCAAAGTGTGGCGGCAGCTGTTTGCCCAGTTCATACATAAATTTGGTATTTGCAGTTGCGTTGTCGACCGTGATACCTTGTATTTTATCAATTATGCCATATTCCAATAAACATTCATGGAAAATCGTTGCAATATCTTCCCCAGTATGTCGACCGCGTGATGGTATAAAATCAAGAACTACAGATCGATACTTCCATTCGTTGTCTATATAATGAATAGTAACCCCGTAGTAACTCCTACCAGCAATTGACGTCCACCCATCAATGGTAAACGACATTTTAGATGATAATGGTTGAAGTCGTTCCTTGAGATTCAATTGGAGCTCTTCAAATCGCTCTTTGACTTTCCTTCTAAGTGTAGACCTTTTAGGAAACACCATAACTTGTTGCACTGTACTGTAATTTACCAAAATAAAGTACTTAGTTGTTACTGGCCGATTAAATGAAAATATGGGTGTTTATAAAAAATATTTAAGACGATAATTACATACTTAATATGTCGCACCCCTAGATGAAAACACCACTAACTCAAAAATACTTACGTAAGTTAATGGCGTTTTTGAAAGTATCGCATGAATAGCTACGCGGAGTTAAAATTCTTTTAACTGTTAAAAAAATATTCTTACCTGTCCACTTCTTCCAGCGGTTACTAAAAAGCTTGTGATATCTCCACTTAATTTTGGTTTAACAGGAAGAAATATTTCTGATTTCTTTTTGTGGAAAGACATTAGATGTTTCCTTAAGCCTGAAGTGTTTCTGTTTTTCATTTTTATTTCAATCTTTTTATGTTGGCACAATTTACACAAGGCAGTTTGGGATGCATGAATTATTTCGAAAAACTCCTCAAATTTGCTTTTGGGTCTTTTAGATCTGTGACTCAAACTCTCGTTACTCGGACTAGAATAATTTGAATCTTCGTCACTCATATTAAATTGTACACGTGATACGTTTTTAGAAAACAACGAGAATTAGTAAAAACAATTATTAAGTTAGAATCGAAGCACAGCTCAATTGGAAATGACTGGAATTAAAATAATTCCTTCATTTATAGTACGTTTCCTTGCTTTTTACCGCGCCGCCTCGCCACGTGCCGGCTCTATGAAAAGGATGCCGCCGCAAATCGAACGATGCCGCGTGCGGCGTACAAACACACACTAAATATTACCTACTTGTACAGACGCGACCCGTGAATAAAATATATGTAAAGAATTAGTGCCAATCACTATTCTTTACATATAAGTGAATGTTTTGGCGTGCATCTATACTAATATTATAAAGCTGAAGAGTTCGTTTGTATGTTTGATGACAGAAGTTTTAAAATAAATAAATAAATCCTGAACGTCACTATACCTCCAAAGTTACTATTCCTCGTGGACGAAGTCGCGGGCACAGCTAGTAAATACTTACTCTCATCATCTCTCTCAGAGATATTCGAACACTTTTTTGCTATTTTTTCTTGTAAAAACTTAAGAAATATAATGACTAAATGTACAATAATAGTACCTAAGTAATTAGTTTAAAACCATATAAGTAATCAATATTATAATTACTTACTAGAATGAATTATTATGACATCTACTACCTATCCTCACCATTTTATCCTAATCATAATACTACTTGCGTGATCAGTATAATGTATTCATTTTCATTCTAAGCACGCTGAAACTTATTTATTCTTTGGAACACCTGTAGGTACTCTTAAAATTCGAAATTATTTTGCATGAATAGTGTCAAATGTTATGATTTCGGCGCGGCGGCAACGATTGTTTTAGATTTCAAAAGAAGCCGCCGGCGCGTGTATCATAACCATGTACTTCCGAAAAGCGGCAAATTTCTTTGAGAAGTAAGTACAAAACCTTTGATGCCGCATTATCAAAGTGCCGATGGTTAAAACATAACTATGCATGCACTCAGTTTGATTTTAATAGATATTTTTTTATTCGCTATGTTTATGGTATTAGTCGTAATGCGCATAGGTCCAGTTTTTCATATTCTTTGATATAGTTTTTTGCGTCTCATAGAATTCCTAAGCGTACCTACCTACCTATACACCGAACTGTTACACCTAACTACTCCGTGAAATAGCGCTAAGTCCTAGCTGCAAGACGCAAGAGTCTTGCAGGCTATGTCTTGTTCTTGCTCAAGTCTTGCACGGTCAGTCTTGGTCTTGGTCTTGCTAAAAATACGCGGTCTTGTTCTTGGTCTTGGTCTTGCAAAAACGCAAGAACAAGACCAAGACTGCAAGACCAAGACTGAATTTGGGCAACACTACAGTAAATGGATGGGTCTTTCGTAGTTTGAAAGATAAAAGTCAAAAAAGTCAAATATTTCTTTATTCAAATAGGCACATAGATGGCACTTTTGATGCGTTATTATATACAAAATGTGTACATAGCAGATAGTTTGGTATCCTTGAGTCTCAGCTAATTTCACTAACAAAAAATAGTAATCGTTAAAGTAAAAATAGAAATCGCATTCTAAGTTGATTTCTGACATTTCTTATTTAGTCCTAGAAATGGAATCTTCGCAAATGTGTATTCCGTATCGTGAGGGGGTTGCTGCTGTCCGCTCAGGAGTTCTGTCCTCTATTACTAACTATATGCATCAGATAAATAAGATAGTAAGTATAGATCACGTACGTATTATTACCCATTTATTAATCACTGCACTACGAGGGCACATTACTTACGTATAGTAGATCAAACTTACAAAATGCACAGTAACAGTCCCGTATTAAATTCCCTTCTATCTATGTTCCTGTTGTCCCGCTAAAATTTGAAGCTATTATTGCTTGTGTAATGAAAGAACATATTTAAAAAAAGGAACTATTATTTCTTATCTGACAATATTCCACTACTAGCTAAAAACGCAATTCCAGGCAGAACAAGTTGTTCGTTATTAATAATTGCGATAATGGCAATGTTTAGGGGGCATGCGCGCCGAATGCTATTGGCTTTAACGATTACTTTGTCGAGAGTGTAGTGGCCGCTTTATTTTCTGTGGTAATATCTATATTTTGTTACAAGTATCCGATCGTACAGGTCACCGTTCACTCAAACATGAATGGAAAATTTGCGTGACGTGCGTGACCGTGAGGCAAGACATTCATTCACTCAACTCATTCATCAGTCATCACTCAACGTGAACGCGATTTGTGAAAACATGTCCGCCTTTTGTGTTTTTTGACGTAAATATTGGTTAAAATCCTTCTGTGTTTGCATCTGCGTGGTGATTTTCGGTGCTTTATCAGTTTTATAATGTGTGTGAAAGTGTTGTGATCAGTTCATATGCGGCTGTTATACAAAACAGGACCGATGGAGTCACTCAGAAAATGGTTCTACAAACCAAGGGTAAAAGCAAAACAATTCTAAATTCTGTTGTAATATTCTTTGATCTACTATGTTTTATTACTTTTTAGGTAAAGCTACAGACTAATTACACTTTATCGAACGTTGAAATACATTTTTCAACTTCATAACGATGACTTTTAAAATAATATTTTTATAATCGCAATTAATTCTTTGTTTTGACTTGGTGATTCATTTCTGTTTTTATTTTCCTTCTAACAAACGCCTCGGTAGCTTAGTTTTACCACGCAGACATACATTACCTTTCGATAAGATGTAATTATTAATTAGTTCGGTTTATTTATTCGTACTTATCAGCTCCTCCTTAGAATACATAAAAGGCCTTACGTCATTTTAGATATCTTAAATGTAAAATTTACTTTGTAACAATACTGTCGATGAGTTTAGTAGATAGTTCGTTATTGTTATTGGTGCTTCGTTTGTTTGTACACAAAAACTAAACTAACATTAGTAAAAGTAGTTACCTTTCTAGTTTCCACAGGGTAAATTATTAAGGATTGTTCTACTTTTAGACATGTCAATGTAGGTTAGTTATGTTGGTAGGTAGAGACTGGAGATTCTTGTAATATACCTAACTTGTTCTATTTTACTACTTGGAGTTATTGCTTGTCAGTCTATTCTTTTATTGTTAAGTACGTCTTTATTTTAAACAGCAACAAAGCAATAAGTTTCTGTAATTTATTGTAAATAGGTAGTTTTTTACCTGAAAAGCATACATGTTAAGCGGATAAAATAAGTGTGGTGGGTCTATGCCCTTAATCCTTAACAGCTATCAGAGAAGAGACATGTGCCCAGTTGTGGGTTTTAATGGGCTAGTAAATCTATGGGTTGAGTAAATACAGGAAAATGCAAAGATTGCATAGGACAGATCTAAAGAGTAATATTGTTATTTCATGTTTATGCTCAAACGTTCATGGAATGTGTATGGAAGAATGTTAAATATTTTTATGGAAGGGAAAAATACTACAAAAGCCATCAGTCTCTTCTATGTCCCTCACTAAGGTAGATGGATTTTGTGAAAGTGGATGTGAGAGTAAAAGAAGTGTTTTGTGAGATGAAAGCTAGTGGGAAAAGAAATTTAGTGTGAACCCCACTTATTATAAAAGGGAAAAATAAATATCCATGGGACAGCACTAACGGCTAATTAGAAGTTATTTTTTTTTCTTTTTTTTAGGGTTCCATTTTCAAAGGATCCTAATAATTCTGCATTCCTTCTTCTCTCCAGACCATTATGATCATAGGAACTGTATTAGGCAAAGTTGAAATTCTCACAGGTTGTGTATTTCTATTGCCACTATATTTATAGAGGGGACACCTGCCGCCATTGCCAGACGGGTGATCAGTCCTCTGTAAGGACTATTCCACCCTAATATTGCCACTATAACAACAAGTAATAAAAAAATGGGTCATGCCATCTTATTTTATTTAACAATTTGTGTGTAATATGATTTTGTATGCTGTACCACAAAACTATGAAGATTCTAAATTGCAAAAACTTTCTGGATTTTTATAAAATAGGTCAGGGAAGATACTACAGATGCTACACTACACAACAAATATATGAAGCGGGCAATTCCACAATAAATCTACTGTTGTTTAGTCTTTAATAGACCAGGCAAATCAAGGTCTCTATGACAATAACTAGGGATACTATTCACTATGTCAGTCAGAGCTTGTTCTAGTATTTCTAAAATATAGAAGAAATACAAAAATACAACATATTTTCTCCATTATTAACCAAAGCAAAAAGTCACTACTACTAGGTACCTAATATTCTTAAAATTTTAAGAAAGTTAAAGTATTTTGAGGTAATGGAATAAACTTTTTAAAATCGGTACTTACAAAACTATAAACAAGAGCTGTAACTTTTGTTTTATTCTGAATTTCATTAAGCAATAAATTTGAGTAGCAGTAAATGAGAATAATTTAATTTCGAATTAAATAAATTAAAATATACAGGTACATTCAAAAAGTTACAATTTCTGTCTTACAATGCATAGTTCAGGGAAAACCAGTTTAGATGTTAATTGGACAACTTTGAGAGTTCCAAATTTGGATATCACTTGTCTTGTGGGCCTCTGAGAGCATCTAAGTCTGTCTTGTTTGATCATCACCTGAGAGTTAACATTAATTACCTAGTGTGCTTAGTTTGGATGGATGATTTAATCCATCTTTTAGACTCCATATTCCTATATATCCCTCTCTAATACAGTGGAGACATTTTCTTAACAGTGTGCCATTAAATAAGACTAATTTTAACTGCTCATTAATTACAAATATTCCATTTTCATAACTATACCAAGTGTGTTTTTAAAAAGCGAAACAAGTTTATGTATTATGACATTTAACTTGAAATGCAAGCAAAAACCAGTCTCAATAGCTGTTTTTTTAGAAGCTTAATGGTCAGGCGGGTGTTTGTTTATAGTTTATCTAAATGCTTAAATTAATATTAATAAGCACTTATTAAATACAATGGACACATTTACTTTTAAACAAGCCATGAAGGCTGGCCTAAAAGTATTATATTTCTATATTCTGCTTTGACACTAGGATTCTATCTTTTGAGACTGGGAACCATGTGTCACGTTATTTAGTATTCTGAGCCAGAGCAATTCAGTTATTTTAAAATTTTATAAATGTTCATATAATATCATTATTGTGGTTCCATAATGTTTAGGGTTGTGAAGTCTATCAATTCGCAAAAGGCCTAGCTAGTGGCATACAGCATAAACCCTTTTAATTTTAAGAAGATACCCATGCCCTGTGGTAAGCTGAGAATGGGTTTATAATGATGATGATTTTATGATAATTTATATGTTTAAAATGTTTATTAAGCTAAATGGCAATAACTAATTGTTTAAATTTTTTGATAAGCAAAAGTAAACAACTGTAGTAAGTAAAGTAAACAAGATAATTATATTTGGTACTTATCGCTGTGTTGGGATTGCTTTTCTGTTTTCTGTTCTTTTTGGTGTACAATAGAAGTATTGTAACATATGCATATGAGTCACTTTTCATTGTAAATATATTACTTGAATGTATATTTAATGAGGGGATGCCTGCCATTGCCAAATGGGTGATTGGTCCTATGTAAGGACCATTCCACTGTATGTTTGAGACACAGGTTTTACTGGTTTCCCGGCAGCATCCCCCCCTGAAACCAACCAGTTTGGTGAACCTTACAATATCCCCTATGGAGAGGTTTGCTAGGTCTTCTTCATTTTTTCTATCCTTGTAGTTCCCATCTTACTAATATGGGTCCCATCTTGTGAGTACAAGAGGCACCCATCTATGAAGTGAAAGCTGGTTTCAATGTTCAAGTTATTCAACTTTATGTTCAATGGAGTATTATTTTGAAGATTAGTGAATAGTCACTAATAATGTGCAAGTTATATATTAGTAAACATAGTGGATAGCCCACTATGTTTGCTAATGTATAACCTGCACTCTGTTTTTGCAGTACTTTTAAAGACAGTTTGAGAGTAAAACAAGCAGTGATTCAGGTGAAAAGTAGCCTAGAATCTCAAAAATCTTGCCCTAAGGGGATGGAATGAAGGTTGAAAATGATTCCTTTGGTTCAATAACATCTGCTAGTGAAAGTTTTGAAGTAATTTCCCTCCATTGAAAGACTGAAAATTTGTATAAATTTCCTATGGTTTTAAAGTAAGGGTAAAGACTTATATGATCAATAAAATCTTACAGAAAACTTGTATGGGACTTCACATCTAGTACCTTCTTACTTTGTTAATAGCAGTGCACAATAATAGCAGACATTGTACACAAAGCCACAGACAGCAACAAGTTGAGTGATAATATATAGGCATTCAAGGTTTTAGGCTTCTATTTTAAGGAAGTGCCTATTTATTTATTTAGATTATTATTTTACAAATGGTTTTGAAGTAATAAGATAAAATTGCTAACAGTTACTGATAACATAATCGCTACATTGACTTATCTTGTAGATTCTAAGAGATCGTTATGCTTCCTTGATCTTAATAAGTAATAACATTACAGAATTTTTACTTATAATGTAATATTGGATTGTAATATAATATCTTACTCCATGTCATTATCGTTGACATCCACCCATGCTATGTGGACTGGGCATAACATATCAAACAAAAAAATAACTATTTAAGTATTTTCCTAAATATTTTTTGCAGATAAATGTGTTAATTTATTTAAACAGCACATTTATCTGTAAAAATAATTAATAATTAAATAGAATTCCAGTAATAAATTCTTGCTTTGATACACTAAGTTGGAGGTAATTGTTCAATTTCTTCTTCAAACTTCATAATGAACTTGTTGCTTTAATTCTAGCATATTTATTGAGACCATATATTGAGCCCAAACTTTAATAATACATGTATGTTTTAAGTAGCGGAGGGCTTGGGGAACCAGGCTATATATAATATATTTCTTTTTTTTTTAAATATATATTTTAAATCAGTAAAAGTTGTTAATGAGTTGAAGATAGCCCAGTTGGTAGGACTTCTCCATAATGTTCTGAGAGTTCTCCATAATGTTCTCAAAAGGTGGAGTCCACCAATCCTCACTGGACCAGCACGGTGGACTTTGGCCTCAAACCCTTTTTGTTTTGAGAGGAGACCTGTGGCCATTAGTGGTCCTGTAATGGATTTTTTTACATGGCTAGCATGGGTAGGAGCCAATTATCTCCCCGGGGAAAGAATAAAAATTTACCTTGTCCCACAACTTTATCAACTCTCAGAGTACTGGTGCACAAGTGGAAATAATATCCAAATAATGTCTATGTGTATTAATAAACGGGGGTAAATTTCTCCTATTCCATGTTTAAGTAATTTAGCAGTTGGACACGTTAATTGTCAGGGGATATAATTTTTATCTCGCGCCCGTGCTAGACCTGCTGTAGTAGGCAACACTGGGTAGATAGATATACAGGGTGGCTTGTCAGTTGACGTCATAAAAAAAAAATTAAGGTCCACCAACCACTACAATATTATATATATGTATTATCTATTTATCGAAAATATTTTCGCGACAATTATTCGGTAGTTGGTTAAGGTCGTGCATCTGTCCTTGTTTGGTGGATGATGTTTTTATGTTTGCATCTCGCTCTTGCACTTTCACTTTTTTACCGCTTTCTCAATAAGCCTCGGGTGAAACTCGGCCGTACTGCCAAATGTTTTGCGAATATTGCGAATTGCGATTCATTGAAAACATATTTACTTATCGATTGCAACTTCTCTGTCTACTGGTAGCATGTTCGAATTTGGATCAAAAGGTATTCGGTTCGGTTTTGGATTCATTAAAAAAAAATGTTTTTTTCCACTATTGCAATCTCAACTGTTTGTGTCAGAAATGATATAGTCTAAGATTTTAGTATGGCAGTTATATTATTCCGCTAATCAGCTTCTATCATCATCATCATT
Source organism: Pararge aegeria (assembly GCF_905163445.1). NCBI lineage: Eukaryota > Metazoa > Arthropoda > Insecta > Lepidoptera > Nymphalidae > Pararge > Pararge aegeria. Next base: position 9,830,180 of record NC_053202.1, on the reverse strand, counting down.
TCAACCCATTACAGTGCACGGGTCTCCTCCCACAGTGAGAAGGGGTTAAGGCCGTATTCCACCAAGCTGGCCCAGTCCGGATTGGTAGACTCCACACACCTTTTGAGAACATTATGGAGAACTCCCAGTCATGCACGATTTTTTCCTTCGTCGTTGAAGCTAATGATATCTTAGAGGTGCTGGGATCCGAACTCGGCCAAACTGAAGTCAAAGTCCTACCCACTGAGCTATCACAGCTTCTATCATCTTACCGCAACCAGACCAGACTATATACTCTTGAAGGTAGTCGGGGTCTATAATAATCCTATATGCAGACAACTTTGGGTAGCCCCCTGCACGGAACGAGACAGTTTTATGAACATAAAACATTTATGAATACTTATCAACCCATCACAGTAGTTCGCCCTATACCCATCGGGTATAGGCGGGTATAGGCGTGCTAAAGTACGGCCTATACTCGATGGGTATAGGCCGTACTTTTAGCACGCTTGCCAAGTGCGTAAGTAGATTTTACACAGCTTTAAGAACGTTATGGAGAACTCCCAGGCATGCAGTTATCCTAACGATGTTTTCCTACACTGTCAAAGCAGGCGATGTTTTATTTGCTTAAACTAAAATCGCACATAACTCCGAAAAGTTGAAATGTGTGGCAGTGGTAGAACTCAGTCCCCCAAAAGGGAATCCGAAGCCCCAACAACTAAGCTATCACTGCTTCTGAACAGTTACTAATGAGATATATTTTGACTAATGTCATAATCCCGATTGACTCACGTCTCATCTATTGAGAGGCTTCGTTGATTACTTAACTATTGATCAACTCTATAATTTGTACTGATAAAACACGAGCGGCATACAAGCGGCACGTAACGGTTTTCATAGGTAAATGAAGATAAGATTTTAGATCTTCCAATTTTCTATATTAAAAGATGTACCTAGTTGGTTTATTTTTGGAACAATTTGGGTTATGGACGGCCGATTGGTGCAATGGGCAGCGACCCTGCTTTCTAAGTTATATCGATAATGTTAAGTATGTAGGTTAGTAAAATATAGTTTATAATGTCTGTTGATAGGTGCATCAGAATCTACGCTAGTGCATTACGAAATTTCCTGAAATACTAGTTGTAAGTTGAAAAAAAAAAACTACTTAAAATCGTAGAATTTGTATTTTTTGTCGATTACGCTACGTCGGCGGTAATGGCTCTATATATCAGAAATTAAATGCGGATCCGTCCGCGGACGAAAGTTAGTAAAAAAAATAATACCGTATTGAAAACCTTTTTGGAATTCAGTGAACTATACCTATAACTACTTTGCGGTGTTTTTTCTTTACTATGTTATCAGAAAGCTACACGCTAGACTTGCGGTTGATATGGCGAACTTTGGATTCATATCGTATTGTAGGAACGTTGCCTACTCTACTACCACAGAATTAAGAACATACAGAAACCGCGTACACGACTAATATAGAAGCATCAAAAACCACTCCACTTTAGAATGGTTTCTGGAACAAACGTTTAGTCACTTCATACCATTTAGCAGTTGACAGTAATTATTTTACCTCTAATGTTATAGTTAGATTTTTTAATAACATAGAAAGTAGGTTTGAATACTAACGAATTTAGCCTATAAAGTGCTCGAAATAAAATTACTATTATTATTATTATTCCCTATCATTTATTGATTTTAATTTTTTTTTTTAACAATGCTTAAAAAATAAAAAAACACTATTAAAAATTTATAAGAAAAAACATCCACCCTCCGCTTGCCCAAGCTAACCGGAGGTCAGAGCTCCTTAGTGAGGAACCTTCTCACAATACGCGCCGTTATTATTATTATTATTATTATTATAAACGTTTACCATAAAATGGGAAAACGGGCAAAATTCTGAGAGACGCGCGGGACGTTTTCACTGTTTTTGAAAACAATACACTGCATACAATAATGGCAGAATGAGGATTCCGTATGTTCTTAAATCAATGTCTTTTAAGATCTTATCGATTTTATTGGTAAACTTCTTGATAAGGGGCTATATTTATTACTTTTAACTATTCTTGTATTGTAGTAGTTACATATACTGTAATATTGTTTTAACTATATGTACTTCATGCAACTGTATGTGCATTATATATATCATAATCGTCGCGGAAGTATGGCGGATTTGAATTTTGTAGTATGTATATAGGTATATATAAGATCCAATGTTTTTTTTCAAAAGTGTTTTTCTTATCAGTGTAATATTTAAATATTATATATAAGTAAATAAAGTTTTATTTTTAATGAAATAAATACACCGAAATTTACGCTTATAAAAGATTCCGAACGACTTCACCACCTTTACTTTAAGTAATCCTTTTTTTGTTCGTTATTGTCTGGACAAGGTTTGTTACGTAAAAAAAAAAACGTGTGTGTACTTATGTACACGCATTAGTAGTTATACTTTGGCGTAACAAAATAAAAATCTTTTCCAAAATTTTAACCTTGGCCTTATTCTATGTTTGTAGAAAAAACGACTCTAACAATACAAAAAAGATATTTTACACATTGAAAGTTTATTATAACGCACTATCTAGTTAAATAAAGTTTATTTAAAAAAAATATCTTTCGCCTTATTCTACGTTTGTAGAAAAAACTACACTAATAGAAAAAAGGTATTGTTTGAATTATTGAAAGTCAACTGTCAAACCTTTTGTAGAAAAACTGAAATGTTGAGTACAGCTAACTTCATGGTGTCGGTGTTCGCGCGCATCGTAAAAATTTACTCACACTATTTTTCCCTTTTTTTTTTTTTTTTTTTTTTTTTTTATACAGAGAAAATGCCTGACGCATACCACTCCATTGGGGAAACGGAGTAGTTATGTGGGACTTGCACCCACTAAAAACTCTGTGTGTCCCTCGATAGCCCTATAAGTGAGAGCACGGGGTTCACTTGCGTATTCACCGCACTCTCGCCAAGGTTTTGACCCCCCAGTGCGTGGCGGGTCCTATCATCACTGGCCTGATCGCTGCCAAATCCTCCAGAGAGGCGTACACTACACGGCACGCCACCTTCTTAGGCCTGTCATTATTTGGGTGGCAAACTTCCCCTTTAATTCGCCACCCGCGCGCCTACAACTCATGGAGGCCGGAGGTCATTGGTTGCTCTCCGGCGCCCGGTTCGTCTCCTGCGAGAGGGGAGTGTTGTTGTTCTTTCTCTGTCTCGCTCCGCCGCCTCCTTTGCGGACATCACCTCCTCGCAAAAAGAGGCAGCAGTATTCCACGCTGACTCGCTCCGTAATATAGTTTGAACTATATTTGGAAGCGAAAGGTCACCAGCTGCCGTATTTTCGAGGGCACGGCGCTGCCCTGCCCAAGCTGGACACACCTCTAAGGTGTGCTGCGCCGTGTCCTCGAGGCAGTCATCACAATGGTGGCAACCGGGCGATTGCTCCCGACCTATGCGACACAAATACTAACGCGCCACTTATACCTAATAAGTTCAAATAAAATTAAAAGGTTTTTTCGAAAATCCCTTAATATGAAAAAGACGATTTTCATATTATGAGATTGAGTGAATGTGCCGGACACTGTCACGCTCGAGTACTGGCACCTTTGTGTACTTGTAGTACGCTAACGTCTTATCCAAAAGACCGTACTTTAGAGCAAGCTCTTGGTGTGTCTGTGCTCGTACTCAGTGTTAGCAAGCGCTGTACATCCTTAAAACACAGGTCTGAGTGACTCCCGGGATCGCGACTGGCTCGACAGATGTCTAGAAGTCAATGATTGTTATTTTCATCATTTCATAGTCGTTTATCATTTTTCATTTTAATCGTCATCAAGTCATTTCATCATATCCATTGCCATCCTTCAGTATGTACTTTCGGTAGTTCCACGTCTTAACCACCTCACCCTGCATCGTCCAAACCCTTCGGTTTCCCCAAAGAGGTCACCGAAACCTAACCATTGCACGGTCGCTTTTGTTATCCACGTTATTATTATTATCGTTGATGATAAAACCTCTTTCATTTTTTAAGTCGGGTAATGAATTAGCTAAACCTATTGAAGCTATTAGGTTAAGTATTTTTTGCGCATTTGTAAAAAATAAACCGCCTCTCAACATCCAACCTTCTATCGATCATAATTCATAAGTCATAGCAGTATGACATCATATGCACCAAATACCTAGCCTTTAGCATGTAATTAAGTAGATACGGGTACGGGTATTTGAATTCCTCCGCTTTAAACTTAACTAGCGACATGTCCCAGCTTCGCGCGAATATACAGATATGAAAGAAAATGGAAAATAAACAAAGAATTTTCTAGAACAACTAACTAATACAAAGTGTGACCGTAATTAAAAAATAATGTTGAAGGACGCATAAATATATTTCATAAGGAATCAGCCTGTAAAAATATTGAATCGAAAGAAGCTTATTTATTTTCTGTACAAGCGAATTCAAAATATTCTAAGTGATTACTTATGACAACCCTATTGAAAATAAAATACCCACACGCGCATAGTACCTACGCTACGCGATGCCTACCTAATAAAGTTGCAGGGGTCACATGATTTTAATTTTGCATGTGATCTTAGGGCTGTATCTGATTTATTTCAGTAAAAACTACGGCAGTAGTTTACTTAAAAAAGTAGGTTTTCGGTTATACACAAATAAGTCTCAAACACAGTACATTATGTACCTCTTATCCTAAAACCCATAATCAATTTCCGAAGCGCTAAATCGGTTAGGGCGTCACCTGTCTTTGAAGATAGGGTAGTAAATAGGCGAAGGTTTTAACCATACATTTAATGTTCCCAAACTGCGCCTGCCGGTAATATATAATAATAATAATAAATATACTACGACAATACACACATCGCCATCTAGCCCCAAAGTAAGCGTAGCTTGTGTTATGGGTACTAAGATAGCTGATGAATATTTTTTTTTTATCAATATAATACACATAAATACTTACAATATACAGATAAACACCCAGACACTGAAAAACATTCATGTTCATCACACAAACATCGAACGTATTCGGGATCGGGACCTCCCATTGAAAGCTATCCAAAAACCCGATAAATGAAGAACTATTAAATATTCTATAAATGGCTGATGCAAAGTCCAGAGGATATAGCCATACCTACCGACCTGCGCGCTGCATCGCCTCGAGGGCCGACCGAAGTGTTATTACACGAATTGTTATGCATTGTGAGTAATAAAGAGTTCACGCTTCGCCCTCGTGCTTTCGATATACGGTAAAACTCTTGTTTTACACCGCTTAAATTTATTTTTTATTATCTAAAAATACATCAATTAAATAAAAAAAATATATTGTAAATTGGTAAATAACCCCCGTCGTGAAAAAGGATGCGTGTTATAATAACCTATATATATAATGATACGTAGAATACTTATTATTGTATATAATGGGCTAATTTAAGTGGAATATAAAAAAAATTATTTGATGTCTGGTGACCTTATAGAAGGGTTTAGATCTAACTCGCTACTAAAATGTGGCTAAGTAATATATGAGTGATTATCATCATTACAAATTCCCAAATTGCTATTTAAATCCACAGCGCTCACCGTTTCGCCAGGGAGGTCAGAAAGCGATCAGAATAATGATCATTTAGCCTATTATTCATCTAGGCTCATTTGTAGTGGAATAAAAGTCACATTTGAACAAACAGTCTGGCTTGTAATAAAATTACTAAAAGTATTTATTTTGTATAATTCAATTGAAAACGTTAATGAACATGCAATCATCCGTTCGCCTTACCTTGAACCGACCGAAGTGCCCTTAATTGAGAGGTCGATGCACGTTGAAGCCATACTGTGAAAGAATTTCTAGAAACTTCGCAATGTGACACGTTGCGTTTTCGTGATATTCTGAACAGTTATATATCTACATGGGTCGTTTATTACTATTATATCTTGTTGATTACTTTAAATGTAAGAGAACTCTTACAAATAAAATAGACACTCTTAGACACTAAAGGACAATTGAAAAATATCAAAGGCACTTATGAAGCCTTCATACATATATGTTAACATAATTGTAAGGGGATGGTGGTAACTTCGTTCGCCAGCTTAAACCTAAAGCTACGAGGGTTCCAAACGCGCCTTGGTCTAACAAGAGCCCACAACAAACTTAGCCGGGTATTTTTTTTTTGTTATCACCATCTCACAGTAAATTTATATTAAGCTACGTAGCTAGAGCAATTCACACCCAAGCTTTTTTTATCGTTTAAGTAATCCTTAATATTATAATAGGATTTTTCTGGAGACCTTTTCTTCCTTTCCTTTCGCGGAGACTGACTTTTCGGAGTTATTCGCGTTTTTAATTCATGCAATTCAAATATCACTCTCTTCAAACGGTGAAGGAAAGCGTCGTAAGGAACCTGTACGCTTGAGGGTTCTGTATAATTTCCTCAACGGCGTGTGAAGTCTACCAATCCGCACTTGGCCAGCGTGGTACGGTGGTGGTACTACGGCCTAAGCCCTTCTCACTCTGAGACCCGTGCCCTGTAGTGGGCCGGTATTGGGTTGATGATGATGATGATGATGATACTAGGCTCCACCACTTATTAGCTATTGGGCTAACTACCCGTCACTACGGTCTGAGGGTTCAAGCTGTCCTGATCCCCTCCTCGTTAGCGCGGGGCCTCAACAATCGGTTGGGGTGGTTGGTAGACGTCCAAGGTATACAACGGGTTCCCCGGGCGTCCAACAAAGCCAACAAGAGGGACACCCCGTTGTGGTTATTAGAGGGGGGAGTCCCAAATAACCTCCGTCCCGCCCAAGGATCGTCCAAGGATCGGAGGTAGCAATAAAACTTTTCCACCACGACAAAAAAAAGGCTCCATTACTTGCGGATCGACATATATATCCTTTTGCACCAATGCCAAAGCATCCTCTAGTAAATCGTTAAGCAATCTTTCGGCAATGCCCTTACATGATAGCCTTTACTGAATAAAATGCACATCTACTTCTATATATTGCAATCCATGATAACTGAATGTACCTTCGTAATCTTACACAGTCTACTAAAGTATTCTTTGCTGAAGAACATTTACTTGCATCTGTTGCAATCTATGGCGACTGAATGTACGTAATCTTTCAAACTACTAAAGCAGAGGCGCCTTACCCTCGAAGGGTAAGGCGCCTCTGAAAACCCAAATTCTTTTAAACCTCAATTATTATCGCCAGCCTTATTAATATCCTGTCTTATAGTAGAGTTTAGATCCGCTACTCTACTAGATTTCGGAGTGACGGCCTCATATTCTGATCTGAGTTTAGTCAAATATGAGTGATCATTATTACGAGCCTTTTATTAACCCAATGCTGGGCACTCCGATGTTATCAAAGCGGGGCCTACGCTGTTGTCCGCGCCAGTTTATCCCAAGGCGGGTTAAAGGGCTTTAACGAACGACGACGTTTTGTCGACTTCCCTGGCGCTGTGGTCTTATAGATGAGGGATCCTGGGATTGACCCCCCGCAGGGGGAATTTGAGAATTAGTTATTTCTGAATATTCCCTGATCGGGTGGGAAGCATTGACCGTGGCTTTTCGAGTTACCACCCTAAAGAGAAAGATGTGCAGCTAAGCAACGTAGTGTTCCGGTACGATTCCCGTAGAAACCGATTACGGTGATAAGTTAAATATTACTAACTGCCATACCCTGGCTACCCTGGCTACTAAAAAAAAGTCTTATTACTGAGGTAGGCACTCTTTTCACTTTGATTGCGACGGAATGAAATAAATAAATATACTACGACAATACACACATCGTCATCTAGCCTCAAAGTAAGCGTAGCGTGTGTTATTGGTACTATGATTATTTTTATGAATAATAATTGAGTTCCAGCTAAGTTTGTTGTGGGCTCTTCTTAGACCAGGGCGCGTTTGGAACCCTCGTAGCTTTAGATTTAAGTTGGCGAACGAAGTTATCACCATCCCGTTACAATTATGTAAAAAATATGTATGAACGCTTCATAAGAGCCTGTGATAGGCCTACATGAATAAAGAAATTTTGAATTTGAATTTGAATTTCAATATACAATAAAATACTTATAATATACAGATACCCACCCAATCACTGAAAAACATTCACGTTCATCACACAAACATGTCTATGTCGGTATAAAATTAAAAGACAATTTTAAAATGTTGAATGCAATCGTCCTCTCTGACTGCATTTATTAAATCCAGCGGGAACTGTTACTTTTCCCAAGTTAAAAAATAACATATCCGGTTTCAGGAAACAGGACTCTGTTAATATATTTTTTCTGGCATGAATATTTCATGAACCACAGATCTGTTTACATTAACCAAGCTCATTGTTCAAGCGTCAGATGATATACTTTCCATTGATTGAATGATTCATAGCTTGCTTAGATATAAATCAAATGTTCACCGTTTTGTTCGCTAGGGTGGCCAAAAGTACTGTTTTTCGATAATGTTTCCTTTTTTGCGTCAATGTTCTGCAATGGTAGCACATAATGCCAAATACGATGTTGCAGGTTTAAGTTCAATACATGTGGTCTACTAACATTTCAGTCTCAAATAAAACTTCGTCCTGGAAGCAAGAGAAAAAAACTTAACTCTTAAGCGTTACACCATCTGTTGCCTTGCAAATGTTTACACAACATTAGCTGTAATTTATAAAATAAACACTTAAGTTACCTATTACTGATAAAGCTGGTTTTGAAAAAAAAGGTGAACGAACAATATACCCCTGAAAACATACAGCTTTGATAGCTCCCAGAACCCCAATGATCCGTTGCTTATTTAGTCTTATAATAAGCTTAACAATTTGTTAGTAAAGCAATTTAAGGGAAAATATACTTTATTAAAACAAGAAAAACGAAAGTGAGAAAGTAACCTTTTCAAAACATAAATTCGAACAGATTTGTCCAAGAATGGAATCCTATAATAAAAGATATGATGGTGAACACAATGTCGAAGTAGGATTAAGCGTATTTCCATCTGAGGAGTTTTATCATATATCCATTTCAATACAGTGTTTAACATAAACGTGACCAGGAATCCACGTGTCATACAGTCTTACAACTCCCGTGCTATTTCACAATTCAAATACATTTCCTGGCAGTGGACAACATAATGGAAAATTTTCTTTTCATCATTAATTTCATTAGAAACCTAATCGGGGATATGGTTGTGAGACACGTCCACCAAATTTTCATTCTATTATATATTAGGGCCGTGCTGCAAAGCTTTTATACATTGATCCCACCTGACATCGGTAATATCAGCACGCATAGATTTTAATGATTCTGAAATTGTTTAATTAAACCTTACGTTTTGTGATTAATAATACAATTCAAACAGTTTTTAATGTATTTTATATTGCGTAAATATGGGAACCAGTAAAGTGAACGAATACGCTTCACCGTTTTATCGAACGAAAATAAACGTCATAACATTTTATTATCTAGCAGATGCAATTCTTTGGGACCATCCATCGCCGGTGCTAAATCCCTTTTTTTTTTTTTAAGCGTTAAGTCATCTGTCGATTTTACAAATGTTTACACTACGTCAGCTAAAAACATTATCTTTTATTTTTATTTGTTTTATTTTTATAAGACACTGCCCTGCGACATGCTAGTAACACGTCCTGTAACGTGCCTGCAAAAATGAGCCAGAGGCGTAGGTGTCATAAGCCTCATGGACACTTTTTGGCTTGGTGGACTGAGGTTATGTGGGTCGCCCGCTCGTAAAGGGATACCCCCTAACTAACTAAAAATCAAGACGGCATGCCCATCTTGTTCGCTTTGTTTGACGTCCAGGGAACCTGTTGTATATTTCATGGACGAAAAGCCTCATGCATTACACCGGCATTGTATGCATATTTACATCGTTAGAATCTATCACCCCCAGTGATACACTGTATACATAATAACACAAAAAAAAAAAAAAAAATTGTCTGCAGTGCTCGGCAATCGCGTTTTTTTTACTGACGTCCTTATTAAATGATCTTAAATGGACACCGTCATGCATGTTTGTAGATGTCCGTTTTTATTCTAATGTTATTCAAAAATAAAGACCCGAACTTTTTATAACTTGAATTAAATAATTGTCTTAATGAATGAATAGTGTTCAACTTAAGTATATAAACAAATGTATATAATATACTTATACTAAAAGTTCAAAGCCCATGAATTTATTTGTTTGTCTCTTACTAGTAAATAAATAAATATAAATATACGACACGGTACACACTACGACAGTACACACTTCGACATCTAGCCCAAAAGCGTAGCTTGTGTTTTAGGAACTAAGATGACTGATGAACATTTTTATGAATAATATACATAAATACATATAATATACAGATATATAATATACATGCCATCAAGTAGCATTGTTGAATTACAGGCACATATGGCTTGACACCTAGCCTCAGATTTATAGACATAGGGCGGCACAGTATAGGAAGTGTGTCTTGCATGCCCTGCAAATATTGCTCAGTTTATAGGTGATGGTTTTCCATCTGCTCAGTCCGTGTCAATTATTACTATACAAAAACAAAAGAGTGTGTGTACTTATATACACGCGTTAGAAGTTATACTTCTTTGGCGTATGGAAAAAAAATAACTAAAATGCAGTATCGTTAATCGCACTAACGATAAATATTAAAATTAATCAAAAAGGTTTTATTAACGTTACAATATTTATTTATTCGGACTGTTACGAAACACGTGTTCTAAATATAAAAATACTAGAATATACAAATTGAACGTAGTTATCGATTTTCATGCCACCTAGAACTGACTTTACGACGTGAAATTCAGGTGTCGGTGTGCGCGCGCATCATAAAAATTCACTCTCAGCATTTTTCTACATCGCGCCAAAAGAAGTATAACTTCAAAAATGTTTACGTGCTCATCTCAATTATTAGTACTTTATAAATTACGTCTACTAATAAAGCCAAAGTTAACCACAGCCGCCGACCTATCGTCACAGCATGGCGGCTTAGTTCTCAGCAATCTGCCGACAAGATGAGGGTATCTTGTCGGCAGATTGAAAATGAAGCCACCGATAGTGTAGTTTTTTTTTTGATAAGTCGTAGTAGATGCGACGCGAAGGCTTGAGAGCGTAGACTTCTTAAAACTTACATAACTTATGGTTACTCTATTGTATGCAATGTCGAGGTCGGTTAAGCGTGATTCCAATTGAATCTGTCGCTCGCGCAAACAAAAATGACCTTTATCGTTAAACTGCTAAGAGTCACCGGCAATTGTCATAGCTAAATAATATCTCTATTTGGCACTGATGCTTCTTCAACGCAGTTTATGCAATTTGTTATGCGTAATGGAATGCAGTTGAGTTGATATATTTTTTTTATCACTATTTATACAGGATGCTTTTTTTAAGATTAGCTTATAGTTCAAGAATGCATTCCCGATAGGTCGCGAATGTACGAAGTAACTTTGAATTGGCGTCGCTTTACGAAAAAAGCATATTTGTTGTGTGCTTGCTCTAGTAATTAACGATTGCATTTAACTACATTACGATATCAACGTACATTCTTGTTTATAATTTGAGCTAAGTATGTTTTTTAAATAAATAAAAAAAATCATACTTCCTTGTTTTAATTTGACAGACGTAAAAAAAGCATTCACTCGGCGGCCGGGTTATCATCACACGTGATGGTAAGTGATGTTGCAGTCTAAGATGATGCCGGGCTAACATTTTAGAGCTATGGCAGTTATATTAAACCCACAAACCCAGTCGGTTTTCTACTTGACATCATACCGGAATGCTAAATCGTAGGGTGGTTACTAGTTACGGTCGAAGCCACACAAACAGCATGATGACTTACAGGACAGTCTTTGTGGTGAGGGTTTATTCTGTGGTATTACTTATTATTTGACTACAGAAGTAACACGGCATGTTGTTTCTTTAATACCTACTCCAGAATAGCCATGAGAATTTTGAAAAACTGTCCTATGATGATCGGAAGTATCTACTATACATCCAACAAATACCCTATTTTTGCAGAAATTAAAGGCTCGGTTTCATATAAATTACATGTTTTAATTTAAAAAATTATTACCCGCGAGAACGCTTGACGCATAGCAGATTATTAATTTTGGTATTATAACAGATACAGTTGAATTGAGAACCTCCTTTTTTTAAAGTCGGTTTGTAACTTAGCAACTGATATTTTAAAATCACAAAGTACTTGACATACGAAAAGATTTTCTAAGTTCGTGCGGTCCAAAATTGTGTTTTAAATACAGACGTGACCTCATAATTTTCGGCGTTTCACCTGTTATGGTGGGTCGCTATATATTGTGCATGTATATATTTAGCAATTTTGTTTATTGAAAATAAATACCAATCTCACTTCATTTAAAATTTCATAATAAATGAATTCTTAAATCATTAGACAAATATAATATTTTAGCGATTCTTTGTTGTTGTCATCATGCCCATTCCGAAAGCGGTGATAGCTTCGTGTTCATTTTCTTCGAGTTCCCTTTCGGGGTAGGATTGAGACAGATCACCTAAGACCTTTCGGAGTAATGTGCGTTTTTAATTAAAGCAATTGAATATCAGTAAAATGCTTTAACCTGCATGCCTGAGAGTTCTCTATATTATATTTCTGAGGTGGACTAAGGCCTTAATCCTTCTCATTCTGAGAGTAGACCCGTACCCTGTACGGGGCCAGTAATGAGTTAGTAATGATAATGACGATGATAGAATTCCGCAAAGCAACACCTTCTATTTTAGGATTTCAATGGTTATTACACTTTGATTCACGTGACAGGAGTTCTCGATAGTCGTTTACTTTTTGTCGCCCGCCTGTGACCTAGAAATAAACGAGTAAACTTTCGATTTTTTTTACATACCGTCTTTGTCTGTAGGTATACTCGTAGATTCTTTTTATAGTCGAGTAATTTGTTATTGACTTTTTCGCCTTTATTTCTTTTAGCTTTAGTGTTTTGTTTGCAGGATCAGCATGACCTATTATATCCTGATTTTTCTTATAAGGATTCTTTGGGAGAGCTACGGAATGTTTCTTAATTTATTTATTTAATTTACTTGCATCCATGCCTTAACATAGTCATGAGGCCCTGTCAGGGCGTAGCTATAAGAAACAGTTATTATTATTACAAATACAAGATTTCAGGATTCTAATTAGTGTGATTCCGTCCATAGTGACAGATTGCATAAGATTGTCTCTAAAGGAGCAATAGACTACAAGTGTGCAAACAATGGAGATTGCTCCAAAATCATCATTAAAGGCCCACTGCTGGCAGTGGCGTGCACTTCATTCATGCACAAAAGCACTGCATACCCTAAAATTTTTGTATAACTCATAAAGGGGAAGGATATGCCTCTCCTCATGTCAGAGAAGTAATAATAGAGCTTTTTGTGACAGAGGTCGTCCGGGGAAGTACCTACTACCGCCCTTGCTTATTTCTGCCGCCAATAATCATTGCTGTGTTCTTCTGTTAAGTGCGTGGTTGCCGGTGTTATAGAAGGCATATGGGCTAGGCTGTGTCCATCGACCTAAGACGTAGGGGCTCAACCCTACGTCTTAGGTCGATGGACACAGGGTGGCGCTTGGTAGGACATACTCCTTGTATGCCCTTCTTATGTTTACCATCCGCTCGGTCCGTGAGTTATTACGATAAAAAAGAGGCTTATAGAGGATAGATACAGCACGCTACTCTCATGTGGGTTGGCGGGCTTTAACTATTATTATCTATCACTGATATGAAGTTAGGGCCTGTGCATACAGGGTACGCACAGGCCCTAAGCGGGTAGATGATATAAAATGATAATCTGATGATGATCTCCAATAAGAGTTATAAAACCTAAAAAGTAAGTATAGTAAAAGTTATAAAAAGCCTTAAGTTTTTATAGGTCTTACTGGAGATTTCCTCCATTTTATGTCATCTGGATACCCTGTGTACGGGAGCAATGGTGATACGCTCATCCGTAACAATAGGAAGATCTTCCTCCGAGCGGATGATTGTGCCCGGGGACCAAGGTCCGAACATTTATATTTGGAAGTTGTATTTATATAGTCAATTTTTGTTAGCACTTCGCTAGCGCGATGCAGTGCACTCCGCTTTACCATGTATGAACGCCACTGCATATCAGTGAATATAACTCTAGGGTGGTATTGAGCTTTTCTTACAGCAAAACCCCAAAACATATTTTTATTCAACACGTGAATCGAACCTAGTACCTCTTAAAATATAGCAGGCCATAGTAGTAGAACTCTTCAACGACTAGAACATTGTTACAACCAGACAATAGTTACCTTCAGCAGTTATAATACCGAAACTCAAAGATGTCGATTTTATATTTACTTATTCACGTATGTATATCAGTGGCGTGCACAAGATTATTGACCATAATGAAAAATCCTCTTCCTATTCGAGTTATATTAAATTTTAGGGGTAGGCAGTGCATTTGTGCATATATAAAATGCACGCCACTGATATAATATATGTCTCGAAATGTACATTTTCTGCGTAGAGTTTAAAGTGACGTAATGAGGCTGTGGCCCGTGAGTGCTACCGCTCTGACGCATCGGCACACGATTACCTACCGTCAAGGGGACCTTGTAACAAAAACAAAAACATTACTTACGCTTCTCAAGTGTCAAGGACCTTGGAGTGGGAACATTTTATATGGCTTGTCAAGCTTAAGGCTGTGTCATATTACCATGTGAAATCTGAACATTATTCGTGTGGATGGTTCGTTTTATCTTTAAGATACGTCCAAACCGCGATATCTTATTTTTTGAAGTTATACTTGTTTTGGCGCGTTAGGGAAAAATGGTGAGAGTTTATTTTTACGATGCGCGCGCACACCGTCACAAAAAACTGATACCATGAAGTTAGCTGTAGTCAACATTTTAGTTTTTTTAAAAAAGGTTTGACAGTTGACTTTCAATAATTCAAATAATACCTTTTTTCTATTGTTAGCGTTGTTTTTTCTACAAACATAGCATAGGGCGAAAGATACAATTTTTGAAAAGATTTTTACGCCAAAGAGTATAACTTCTAACGCGTGCGCAAAGTACACACACGGTTTTTTTAAATTTAGAATATATAAGTCTTCGAACAGTGAGTGTTGCCAGTGATGATTTACGGATCTGAAACGTGGTCGCTTACTATAGGCCTCGTAAGAAGACTCAAGAATCACTCAGCGGGTGACGAAAGGAGCTAGGAGTATCCCTCCGTGATCAAATCAGAAATAAAGAGATCCGTGAAGAACTAGAGCTACTGACCTAGCTTAGCGAGTCGCGAAGCTGAAGTAGCATTGACGGGGCACATTGCTCGGAGAACCGATGGACGTTAGGGTACCAAGGTGCTGGAATGGACACCTCGCACCGTTAAACTTGACGTTGGTCGGTCCCCAATGGGTTGGATAGATGACAACTATCGATTTTCCATTAACCGTTGTAAGCGCGTACACTGTGCTTGCGTGCCTGCGTGTGTTAGGAAATGATAAACTGTCTGTCTGTGTATCTGTCAAAGAAAAAGTATAGGATCTATGGCGGGTGACGCGAGTTTGACAAGATCGATTGGCGGGAAAGAAAAGTGAAGACAGATTTAAATTCAATTCATTAATTAATTGAGAAAAGGAGATTAAGTATAGTATTGTGGATACAATTTGGGAAAAGATGATTTGTAATGGAAACGATATAGTTAAGGAAACATTGTTGTGACGAAACAAGAGTCGTATGTATTGGTGATGGAGTTGAGATAAGTTGTTGGTACTATGTTGGTACCTGATGTTGCATCAGATAAGTATATCTTTTATATCCTTTTGGTTATTCAGGTATCATATATGGAGCCCTAGCATTATTTTATACAGATAGTTTACGTAGCAGAGGTTGCTCTATACAAACAACTTGTTCCAAAAGTCCTGATGTTATAAGTGATCATAGTAGTTATGTTTGACCTGTCTTATATGTCTTGTATCAAAGGGCCTAGCGTTATTACATATGACAATGATGACAATGTTGTAATTGTGTTTATAAGTCTTTTTTTAATTGATGGAATAAAAGAGCTATGGTAGAGTTTCTTGCCAGTGGTCTTCTCTGCCGAAGACAGCATTCCGAACTGGTAGTTGAGTCATTTAAAGATGACAAGTAATATGAATTATAGAGAAGCTTAATATACAGTATTAGAGTCGGTCCAGTTGTTTTATTTTACTCCTTGGGAAGACAGGGTTATAAATTACAGACCCACAACACTGCTCTAATGCAGGTTGGTGGGCTTTAATGATATCTTTTATAAAATAATACCTTAATCGTAAGGAAGAATAATATTAATGATAATAAATAATTACTGCTAAGAAACTAGGTATTTAGCTTCAATAATACTGTTAATTAATAAAAGATCTAAGTGCCATCCTGAACATTGTTAGTATTGAAGTTAATATCTGAATATCTGGTACCCGACTACCATCCATCCCTTATTTTTTTAGCACGTGCGTGTGTGTGTGTGCGCGTGCACGCTACTCGTTAGTGTGCTTAAAAAGATTGGGAACCCCTGCACTGGGCTATAACCACTCCACCCTACGGGATCGGAACCCAGAATATCAGTAGGTTGCCGTTTCCTTCAAGGAACTTGTTAGGTGAGTATATCAGGTTGCGAAGATGTTTATTATTGTTCTAGGGAAATCCCCGCGACTTTTCCTTCTTCGATCAATGAGTGTACGGTTATTAATTATCATTATATATGTAGCGGTCTCCACACAGATAGATGGCGCTACAAAAATCCTGCATCGCGCTAGCGAAGTATTCACGAAAAATGCGTATATATACAACTTCCAAAAATGAATGTTTGGATCGAGCACGATCACCCGCTCGGAGGAAGATCTTCCTATTGTTACGGTCGAGCGTATTACCATAGCTCCCGTACATATATAAGTTATTATTTAAAACCACTGCTCCGTGCCGAATTGTGACGGTTGATACGGTTGTCGCCACCCCTTCTCTTCCAGCACGGCTAGGACATTCAGGAGACGGAAATCATATCATGCTATGAGTTTTAACATAAATGCCATATCCGTAACAGGTTAGCCCGCTACCACCTTGAACTGCATCAAAGCCTGGATAAGTACCAGGTGGGATTGCAGTCAAGGGCTAACTCGTAGAGGAATGAAAAAAAAACTAAATGTTTAATTAAATGTCCCATTATGAACGTAGTCAATCTAAAATCTGTCAATGATAAAAAGGTAATTTTAATTACGCAAGCAATCAGCTCACGTGTTAGGGCCAGCTCAGACAGCGAGATATGCACGCATATGTGGATTTATTACCGTACGAATTTCCGAATTTTACGATTGTGTGACGCGTGTAGCCGGCGACTTCTATATTTTTTGGTGTCGTTTGTTGGAATGAAATGCCGACCTTGCATCGGAAAACGCATCGAACGCAGAAACTGCTACGTTTTTTCCACAGATCAGCAGTCCGATTCACTAATCGTTCGAACCAGTTTTTAACAAAATAAACTCGTAATCGGATAGCGACAATTGTCAACTCATCGCATATTTTGTATGGGGATAACAGGTGGCCACCGCTAACTAAAACATATTTTTAGGACACTTGTAAATTCAAATTTCATATATTTCAAGTAGGCCCTCTTTATAAGCACTTTTGAAACGTCCAGTATGTATGTTTTTAGTGACTCTACCACGAAATATATATCCATGGCCGTTGAAAGTCTGTGTCCAACTGAGGTAGATTGCGCTGAACGTTAAAAAATTCAGACAATGTGAATAAATGACCAATACATTGATTCCAATTCTAAAAATCTGTCTAAAATATAGCTCTGTAAATCTGTCTAAAATATAGCTATCCTCTTCCTAAAAATATATTAAAAGTTAAATTGAAGAATATATACATTGCTTTTAGAACTTAATTTTTATTAGTCTCGATATGAGTGTACAGCAGAATCGGTTCAATTTGAGTTAGAAAAGTCCTGGGCGCAGTTTGTCATCTGTCTGCGTTGACCTTTATGCAAATGAACGCAAATTTCGCAAGTGCAGTATGCATTTGACCGTTTTGGGAGTGCAAAACCTGTTTTCGTAAACCGAAGCTTGTCTCCACTTTTTTGGGAGGAGTTGCGACTCATCGTACTTTAAACCCAAGACACGAAAAGCCTCTCTTAATGACAGTCGTGTACGTCGTGTTGTCTAAGTGTTATTTTTTTAAATATAGTGCGTGCTTGTGTTACTAAGTGCGCAATGAATGCAACAATGGCGTTATTATTTTCCAGCTCTTACAAGGTAAATTATTGTTTTTATAATAATATCTTTGTTACGTATTAGCGGATTCCCGCGATTTCCGCATTTATTAAGGTATCATACAAATCCCTCGCAAACATTTGCTTTTCCCCATATTATCGATTTATGTGCTAATTTTCAATCAGATCTGTTTATCTATCTCTCGCCTTTGCTAGTTTGAGTTTCAAAAAACATTATTACTATTATTATTATAAAACTCATTATTTGTATACCACAACATTAACATATACAAAATATAATAAAAACTGGAACATAAAGAAAAAAGTAGAATACAAAAGGTTTCGCTAATAGTGAGCTCTGACAGCAACCTTTGAATTAGGAAAGAAAAGAAGAGGAGAATAGACAGCTAGTGGTACAATTTTAAAAATACATACATGCGAATAGCTACATACTAATACATAAACTAGTGTACACAAATAGATCAAAAGTACATAATATAACATAAGTAATAAACATAAATCTAATATTAAGGAAGTTTGCTATTGCAACCTTTTGCTTTAGTTATAGTTTGTAAAGTAAAATTCAGTTTAACACTAGACGCGCGGGAACTATATATTTACCGGGATATATAGCCTATATGTTAATCTAAGGTAAAATCTACTTCAATTAATTACCTAATAAACAACAATTATTCATTGTAAAGTCAACATCTCCTGAGGATGCTCCGACGAAGATCTGTTTGGTGAAGTATAGGGATTGAAGAAATTATAAATTAATTACACCATACAGATTCTCCTGCTTTTCGCGGACTATAGCAAATAAAGCTTAATCTTATATCTTTAAACGAGCAATTCTTGTTTATATATAATTGGAATTTTGGAATCGGCTCCAACGATTTCCGCAAAGTAACGCCTGCTTCTATCCAATCCTAATTTCAGTTAAATCACTTCAGTAGTTTTGGCTTGAAAGAGTAACAAATGTCCAAAAATCCATCCATCCATATATCTTTATATTCAATCCTCTCAAAGTTCTACTTCTACAAAATTAGTATCACTCCGCTACCGGTCTGCATAGGCTGGATGGCAACGCTATTGTCCTAGCTAGAATGCAGAAGAGAACCAAGTTGGTCAGACCTCGCAAGCAACGTAAGATCTCCTTACCTAGGCCATATTGCGACGCGGTAGCTACCGACTGCTTCGAACTTTCATGATGGGGGAAGTTTGCGTAAAAAAAGAGTAAAAACCTATATTTCATATTAAGCGCCAAGTTTTATTGTAGGCGCGTCAGGTACGTTCGAAACTTTCGACCCGTGTGTTGTTCGAGCCTCGTACGGGGCACGGCTCATTTCCGCCACGGTCTAGCATAAATCATCCATTATTTTCTAAACTTCGGTCTGCCATAAGATGCATGACGTAAAATAAAAGAAAATATTTCTATAACTTGTAATATTTTTTTATCGTCATTGACATTGTGTTTAATGGGATGACTCGTAATTATGATTTGTAACAAACAATAATAATTTCCGATAAGCGGCAAATGTTTGTGATAAAGTGGGTTTGCTTTAACTGTCTGTAGTCAGGTCGGAAATGTTTTTTTTCACATATTATATAAGTTGTATTCATGTGTATTAGCTAATAATGAATAGGGAATTGTTGGTCCCACGTGGCGAGAATGTATGTCGTATTAAATTAAAAAAAAAAAACGATTTACTATTCTCATGGTATGTTTCGATACATTAATTATTTAAGAAGGCCACATAGCTAGTATAAGCAGGAGACATTTTTCTCCACTGGGAAAGGAAATAATGTTTTTCTTATCCCACAGATAACCTATTTATTGATTGCAAAAACCTT
The DNA here is from genome assembly GCF_905163445.1 of Pararge aegeria. NCBI lineage: Eukaryota > Metazoa > Arthropoda > Insecta > Lepidoptera > Nymphalidae > Pararge > Pararge aegeria. The sequence goes on along the minus strand of NC_053202.1, from coordinate 9,810,101 downwards.
ATACCATCTCAATTATAAAGATAAATTTCGTCCACGCACATCGCATCACACATCGTACCGGCACGCTATATTGCTTGGCAGCACGTCTTAGTCAGTAGGGCCTAGGGTATGTAGCCACAGCCACCAGAAATAAATCTATATTATTGTTAGTTATTTAAACAACTATTTATTATAAGAGATATTAACACATAGTTATTTAGTGCAGTTATTAGAGCTCACTAGAAAATGATCTTTAATGTCAATGAAGAATAATCGCGGGGATTCGAAAAACTATTTTTTTTTAACGGCGCGGCAGGCGGCGTTCTTTTTCTGAAACGCGCGTGAATGAAAATGTTATTTTTTTGAAATGCATTAAGATATCACGCATCGAACAGTTGAAATGCGGCAGTCTGTTGAGTAAATCCTTAGCGCAGAAAGGATAAAAAACCAAAAAGAAGCGTTGTTATGAAATTCAGTCCAAAATTATATTAAAGTTATTAGGACATTGGGTAGTTTAGTGTTGGCAATAAAGCTAACTGTTTCATAATCGTTTAAATAGAGGGAATAATGGCCAACTTTAGAGTATTTTACGGAACATGTTACAACATCGTTTACTAACCTAGTGTATTGTAAACAGCCGCAGAGTTGCATGCGGCCTTGAATTTGGCAAGTAGAGCGGACTGTTGGCGCCTTTGAGACCCTGAACTTCATCACGGTATTTTAAACTGTACTAGTTTGAAATTAAAGTAAAAGAAATAATTATATGCTTTTTTGTACCACGTGTACTTAATGCTGATCGTATATAATCAACAATCCCTTTTCGTAATAGCAATAAGAAAACACCCGGTTAACTTTGTTATGCCTCTATTTAGACCAACGCGCGATTGGAATCCTCGGAGCTTTAGTTTACGAATGTAATTATCGTCGTAATCTCACTACCGCTGACACATTTTTTATGTAATGTGCACATCCAAAGTGCCTTCGATGTGCCTACTTGAATAAAGATATTTTTAACTTTGTAAAGCGGTTGTGATAGCCTAGACCGTTGTGGATGAGACTTCAGCCTCTCTAACAGGGGGACCGAGTTCAAATCCTGGCCGGTACTTTTAATTTTACGCATTTATGTGAATTTAAAGAAATAAGATACATATCACTTGCTTGATCGGTGAAGGAATACATCGTGGGGAGTTCTCCATTTAGTTTTTAAAGGCGCGTGGAGTCTACCAATCCGCAGTTGGCCAGTGGATTACGGCCAAAACCCTCCTCATTTCTGCTCCTCCTGGTAATCATATGGTGATAGAGCTGCATGAATATAACTGGTCATCGTCGGTAATGATGATTATGATATAAATAACCAGCTCATTACAGGACTCGGAAACCTTACAGCCACCACCACCCCAAAGGGTTCTATTACTTATGTTAGTTTTCCTTGTTTCAGAGAGACGACCGTTCTCTGCTCGCGCAGTTTTTCTTCGCTGACGACGCTCTCAACATGATAGCAGCGGAGTTGGACTCCTTCGACGGTCGCAAGGACCCCGAGAGGTGTTCCACGCTGGTCAACCAACTACGGCACGCGCAGGTCTGTAGAACATATGCACGCATTTTTTTAAAATTCATTTCTTTTGGCGCGTTAGGGAAAAATTATGAGAGTAATTTTTACGATGCGCGCGCACACCGTCACAAAAACCGACACCCTGAAGTTAGATATAAGGTTTGACAGTGTACACTGTACACTTTCAATTGTCAAAGTCTGCGGGCGCATCGCGGTGATTAAATTGATTCAATTGTACATAAATCTCAAATTTTAATATTGGTTGTCCGATAATGAGTCTATTAGTATTCCAAATTTATTTATGTTTATTATGTCCATTTCTTTAATTATATAGGAAATTTTTTTTGTGATATTTAAATAAAATTTATTTAACTAAATAATGCATTATTATACTAAATCTTTAAATGTATTAAATACCTTTTTTCTATTGTTAGTGTCGTTTTTTTCTACAAACGTAGAATAAGGCGAAAGACAAAATTTTTAAATAGATTTTTATCTTGTTACGCCAAAGAAGTAAGTATAACTTCTAACGCGTTTACATGAGTAGGTCCCCAGTACACAAACGTTTTTTTTTTCTTCTAAATATTGGATAGAAGCAGCTGTTACTCTATGGGGGTCCTATGATATACAATTGTCATTATAGCTTAATTTGCATAGTCCGCAAAAAGCAGCACTTAGTTATAATTGACGGACCATACAGATGGCCCACCTGATGGTAAGTGTCGCCTATAAACAGGGCACGTGCTAAAAAGCGCAGCCCTGGGCCCTGTGCCCCTCAACCTGAGGCTTCGGTGTTAAGCCGCAGGTGCCTGTAATTACACGCCTTATCATATTCGCGTGTTATTGAAAATAACTGAAAAAAGTGGACTACGGCTAGTATCATCATCAACAGCCCACAAGCGTCCACTGCTGAACATAGGCCTTTCCAAGAGCGCGCCACCACTCACGGTCCTCCGCCTTTCTCATCCAGCCGCTTCCAGACACCTTAAGGTTCATCCATCATGTGTCCAGCGGGCTGGAGGTCGTCCCACACTGCGCTTCCCGATTCGCGGTCTCCACTCCAGAACACGTCTGCCCCAACGGCCATTTAACTTGCTTATCCTTCGGTGACCTTGGTTCTGCTTCCGGTTTCGTCGTTGCGAATTCTATCCCGAAAAGAGACTACCGACATAGATCACGTCGTAGCGCGTTGCGACTTGACTTTACATTTGTGGATCAGGTCGACTGTCAGTATCCACGTCTCCGCTCCATATGTCATTACAGGCAGGACAAACTCGTTAAAGACTTTCGTATTTAGGCATTGGGGTATCGGTGAATTGAACACTTGACGCAGTTTACCAAAAGTTTTTGATAAACGGCTAGTGGTCTATAATTGATAGTTACAAAGCATATCATGTACGAAGTAAGAAGTACGATCTTTTGTGACGTTATCTCATTGTTCGTACGAATGTCATCGGAAGTTGCCTGCGGCATTGAGGGGAATTAAAGTGTTGTAAAAGTAAAACAGAAATTGTAGGTCGTATATAATATACTTCGTCATCATCATTATAAACCCCACAGAACAAAGAACATACAGAACCCTCATTCAGCCATTATTGCATGCAGTGCATTGTGTCTAAAAGCAGTGAAAAAGCACCGCGCACGTCTCACTTCACACCCAGGCCGCGTTATGTAGCTAGCTCGTGAACTTTTGCGATTTTTCCAATTTTAAGGTAAACGTTTGGAACATTAGAAGTAAACTAATTACTGTCAACTGCTAAATGAACTGAAGTGTCTAACCGCTTGTTCGATACACTTCTAGAGTGGAGTAAATAACCAATATGGTGGACTGCCTAAGCCATCCTCATGCAGAGGGGAGACCCATGCCCCGTTGTGGGCCGGTTGTGGGCTGTGATCAACCCATTACCGGCCCACAACGGGGCATGGGTCTCCCCTCTGCATGAGGATGGCTTAGGCAGTCCACCATATTGGTCATGTGCGGGATTGGTAAACTTCACAAATATTAAAGAACTTTGTGGAGAATGCAGGCATGCAGGTTTCCTCACGATTATTTTATGCAGGTTATATGCTGTTATTATTATGAGATTATGCATTCGGACTTATTTCGGTAAAAAAAAAAAACTGTTAGTTTAACCGGGGTAAAAAGTTTCCTATGTTCATCTTCGGGATGCCAGCTAATTCTCTGCCAGATTTAGATCAAGATCCGTTCAATGGTTGAGCCGAACGTAGGTAACAAACCAGCAAACAAACAAACGGACACACGTTAATATTATTCATCATCATCATCATCATCATCATCATCATATCAATCTATTGCCGGCCTACTAAAGGGCACGGGTCTCCTCCCACAATGGGAAAGGGTTAAGGACATAGTCCACCACGCTGGCTCAGTGTGAATTGGTGGACTTCAACCCTTTGACGGCCCATTATAGGGCACGGGTCTACTCCCAGAAAGAGAAGGGTTTATGCCGTATTTCACCACGCTTGCCAAATGCGGATTGGTGGGCTTCGCCTTCAAACGCCCTCGAGAACATTATGGATAGCTCTCAGGCATGCAGGTTTCCTCAACATGTTTTACTTCACCGTTACAGCAAGTGATATTTCATTGAAACGCACATTACTCCGAAAAGTTATAAGGTGCATGCTTGGGGCTCGAATTCCGGCCCCCTAAAGAGTAGTCGAAGCCTTACCCAATAAGCTATACTTAATAGTTCATATTATTTGTATGGGATAATTTGGCATAGATAAAAAATATTCCACTATTTGCGGCGTCTCGAATACCTAGGTACCTACTGAGTCGCGATCTAACTAATAAGGCATTGTAATAATTGCATATCGTCTGTAGCCACGCGATTAATCATAATAATTGAACGCTTATCGCGATAAAGGAAGTTGTCAATTAGAACAAAGCCGATTACAAAAGCAGTTAGTCATAGGTTTAGATACGAAATCGTAATCAATATAAATACAGATAAAAAAAAACCGTGTGTGTAGTTCTTTGGCGTAACAAGATCTTTTCAAAAATAATAGATTAAGGTGACTTAAACTACGTGTGTAGAGAAAACGACAATTACAATAGAAAAAAGGTATTGTTTGACTTATTCAAAGTCAACTGTCAAACCTTTTTTAGGAAAATTAAATGTTGACTATAGCTAGCTTCATGGTGTCGGTTTTTTATGACGGTGTGCGCGCGCATCTTAAAAATTTAATCTCACCATTTTTTCGCTTTTTGGCGCTTTAGCGCCAAAAATTCAAATTGAAATTCAAAATTAATTTATTTTAAGTAGACCTGTTCGAAAGAAAACTAGTATAACTTCATAAAAATTCCTAATGTTACATACATTAGATATTCTTTAAAGAAATTTTACTATCTGTATCAATAAACTTTTTTCATTTCAATCGGAATCTGTACACCTTGCACAAAATTAGTACGCTTGCAATCGTAGACGTTTTCGACTACCAATACGCTGTAAAGTCAGATCAAAATGTAACTTATCACTATTGCTTTAAAGCTGGAAATTGTCAAAAATTCACCAGATAATTCGGCAACACGTTTGTTAAATAAAAGCCAGAATTTGAATTTAAAACAGAATTTGCAGCTGTACGACGCGAGTCATTAGGTCCATTTTGCTATGTCGGTAACGTTTCGATACGTGAAGGCGACTCCACGTTTGCGAATGTGCAAATCGTATATTATATATATAAGCCTGCGAGATTTTTTTTTTATTAATAATTGATTGACCAAGCAGATGGTAAGTGGAAAACCGCTGCCTAAAAACAGAGCAACACTTTGTTGGACATGCAAGGAACACGAAATGGTAAATTTTATCCCGGGACAAAAGGTTCCTGTAGGATTTCAAAATAAATGCTGACGGACTCGCGGGCTACATCTAGTTCTCTATACCTTATGAAAAAAAATATTAGAGACAAGCTGTCTCTTCGAACTTCGTACCGCGGTTTCTTTTTTTTTTTATGGATGTTATATTTTAATGCTTATTAGGAATCCAACAAATCAAATATCATAATAATTGGTCCAGCCGTTCTTGAGTTATAAATGGTGTAACTAACACAACTTTCTTTAATATATATAGATAAGTCCATCCGTCCGTCCATCCGTTTTTCTGTCAGCGCTGTATCTCATGAACCGTAAGAAACAGAGTTGAAATCTTGAAGATTTTAAGACGCTCATGTTGGTAATTTGAATATTCTGCCAAATAATGTTTTGGGGCGATACCCTCTGAATACGGGGAATGCCCTCTTGATAATGATTTTATTTTTATTTTTTATTCTTAAACTTGCCTGCTCTGCGTCTTAGGTGTCAATGCACTTTGAAATATTCGTATTTAGATTTTTTGACGTAATCGATAGTTGACATTATACCTAGTATTTTAGGCTTTGTGTGTTTTAAAACAATTTATAGATGACCTATTTGGCGTCTTTCCATGGCAGATTACCAGGAAACATGTGTTTTGAAAAAATAACATTACATTCGATTTTGTATGAGGAATTTAATTGATAGATTTAAAAATTAATTAAAAAATTCCTGGCAAATGATCAAATTAAAACTTTATTCAATTAACCTTCAATGTGAAGTTAAAAACTAAAGCTATTACCTTACTTCCGTCCATCGCTTAAAGCGGTTCAAGTTATAATTCTCATATCTAACATCAAGGCGTGAATGGTTTTATTTTTTTTATTTTTATTAATAAGTCGGGAGTGTGCGTAGCTATGTTTAATGTAATGTCACATTTCTTTTTTCACAACTCAATATTAGCATCAAACTGGAAATTTTTTGTGTGATGATCATGAAAGGTTTTCAGCGTTGGGGTGTTTATTTGTATATTTTAAGTGAGTATTTATGTATATTAATCATTAAAATATACATCAGTCATCTTAGTACCCATAACACAAGCTACGCTTACTTTGGGGCTAAATGAAGATATGTGCATCGTCGTTGTATATATATAAAAATAAACATAACTTGATTTGTAAATTACATTATGGTATAAACTGTCTGGGGTTTTTTACATTTTTTTATTGATATATTATTATAGTTAATATATAATTGCAATATTATTTATTTAATGAAAAATATATTTCATTTTTATGTTAACATAATACGGCGTAACAAAAACCCAATCGGGTTTATCCGTACACCGGTATTCATCGTTCAGCGTTCGGAATTATAAGTAGGTAAAGTATTTTAAAGCTACATACAAAATTTGACGGGTAGTTCAAAAAAAAAAAAATAATGATCGCGTTTGAACCAGTTCCACATATCGCACTTTATTGTTTGAGTAAACTTTACACAGGATGTTCCAGCTATTTATTAGTTTGAAAGAAAAATGTCTTAAGTTATTTAAATTGTCTTAAGTTTCTCCTTTATGTTTTTGTTATTGTTTTGTTAATATAATAGCACTGGTAAGCGCAGCGTTGGTCGACCCCCAACTAGGTGGACAGACGACATCAAGCCGCTGGACGCAAGTGGCTCAAAACCGTGGTATTTGGAACGCCCTACAAAATACCTATGTCCAGCAGTCGACCTCTGTTGGCTGATATGATGATGATGACTCTTAATAATAATTGTAATAATAATAATGATAATAACAAAATGCTTATGTACAAACCTTCACAGAAATCGTAAAATATCATTGCATATCTTTTTTTTATCTCTGTAAGGACACAACAAACGCAATCACGAATTGTTTTTATTGAACTTTCATGGCGTTGCCGGTCGCACGTGCAAGATATGGAAGAAAGGGCAACAGATTTTTGGAAAAATCGGTTATTCTTCTTACCCGCTCTATGCTTCTTGCCCGGGTCTGCCCTATACACCCCTAATCAGTTACTCGGCATCGTACCACTACGCTACGTCGCTTTGCGGAATCTCTTTGTCAATGGTATTGTATCTACCAGGACTAGACGAGAGAAAACTCAGTATTCAATCCGGGACCTGCCACTTCTAAGACCACAGTGGTCACCACAGGGAGGTCGTCACTGCAATAAAGCTTTTCCACCACGTCAAACAAAACAAAAAATAAATGGGTGGGCGTCACTCGAAGTCTTTTGAGACAGGTGAAATCCTCCAGCTACCTACTACATCTGAATCACTAAAATTAATCTACAATTCAAAATATGGCCACGTTGCAAGCAACTCGCACCGTTTCATCAGTCAGGCTTCAATGCATTTGGTTATAAGTATAAGTTACGAAGTGATTGCATTCTGTTTGCAGCGTTCATTAATTTCGTTGCGCTATAACAAGTAACAGATCTTGCATGCTCCCAGGAAGGCGAATTATTTTATGTAGTTGTAAAGCTTTTTGTGACAGCTTTACTGCCCCTAAGCAGCATTGTCGCAATGCTTTGTTCCGGTCTGAAGGTCCGGCCTAAGCGTCTCGACTCGCGTGTTACAAGTATGTTTCCACCTTAAGATTTGTCTCTTGGGTGTGAAATTGGGACATGATTGACGTTGCAGGCAGTGGTGTGCATTGCATATATGCAAATAAGCAGTGCATACCCTACCCTCAGGGTCTTACAGAGCCTTCAGATAGGACCATTAAAGTTTTCTATCCCTATATCGTAAAATTAGAAATCATTCGCAAAGGAAGGTGTGTACCAATGATACAAATATCCAAAAAAAAAAGTTGATAAAGTAACACGTATGTTTAATCTATATATATAAAAGAGGATGTTTGTATATATGTCATCGATAAACTCGAAATAAATTTGACCGATCATTATGAAAATTGGTATGCTTATGTATTTTTTCACGTAGAAAACGAACATGCTATGTCCATTGATGTAACTCCCCACCAGGCGGCGCTGTCAAGTATCGACTTCCGCCCCGTTCAACCGATTGTCATAAAAATTGGTATGACCATGTATTTTTCCACGGAGAAAACGAACATGCTATGTCCATTGATGTAACTCCCCACCAGGCGGCGCTGTCAAGTATCGACTTCCGCCCCGTTCAACCGATTGTCATAAAAATTGGTATGACCATGTATTTTTCCACGGAGAAAACGAACATGCTATGTCCATTGATGTAACTCCCCACCAGGCGGCGCTGTCAAGTATCGACTTCCGCCCCGTTCAACCGATTGTCATAAAAATTGGTATGACCATGTATTTTTCCTCGGAGAAAACGAACATGCTATGTCCATTGATGTAACTCCCCACCAGGCGGCGCTGTCAAGTATCGACTTCCGCCCCGTTCAACCGATTGTCATAAAAATTGGTATGACCATGTATTTTTCCACGGAGAATGTAAATATGATGTCCATGTTATTAAATATCACCATCATATAGCGCTTCAATGCATTAAGTTCTATAGCGATCAACTGATTCAAAATTAATTAGATAGGTATTCAAAGAGAAATGAATATATTTATCTTCCGAACATTTTGGCTGCGTGTTTGTACTTGATGGAGAAATAACTTTATTATTGGAAGTAGGTGCTAGGTAAGTACCTACCGCTTTTCTAAAATAACAAAAATAAGCAGTAAAATTTAAGGACATCGACCCACCCACCGACGCAACAAGAGAGGTGGTAGGTACCTACGTATGTTTTTCATGTATGTCACCAAGGCATCGTTACTGCGAAACGGATGAATTGATTTTGATTCAGTTTTTCTTATTTGCAAGGTGACTTGCAAGCCATAAAAACAACAAAAACAATTTTGTGTTCTAACCTTTCATTAAATAAAATCTATTTCGGTGTTGTAACTTTTAAGATCATCGGTTCCTTTCTGCTTGGTTAAGGGCTGTGAGCATGTTCCACAGGTCAAGTGGATTCGGCTGTGATACTTTAGCAAGTTGACATTGCTCAAGCGTGGTTAGTTGTTGATGTGGGCGGCTTAAAGTAATGAAACATGGCTGGTGGAACACCGCGTGCGTGCTGAGACAATTTTAAATTAAAATCGTTAACACACAACACTTCAAACTTCATCTGTTTATACTTGCCAGTTTATTAAGCGATATTACATTATTTTATTAACATATAGATACGGTCTTAGTTTTTACTTCTTTAAGTTTTATATATCTACATAATAGCGACCTACCCCGGCATTGCACGGATAGTTATAAATTTAAATATTTTATTTATTTAAAAAAAGACTTTTTGTGACTTACATCCTACCCTATCCTACTATCCTTCCTATCGTATCCTATCCTATCCTATCCTACTAATATTATAAATGTCAATGTAAGTTTGTTTGTTACGCTTTCACGCAAAAACTACTTAACCGATCCTCATGAAACTTTGTACACATATTCTCGGAAGTGTTAATAGTAATATAGGAAACTTTTTATTCCGACATTATGCTTAGCTCTCCTTTGGGAGAGTGGATGAAAGTGTTTGACGATTTTACAACATAACTCCGACAAATTATAACCGATTTAAATAATTATTTTTGTACTACAGACGTTGTAATATGTGTTTAATTTTGCCCAAACTGTGGTTGGAGATAGAGGACAGAACTCCTTAGCGGACAGCAGCAAACCTAATTTAAGGCTTAGTGATACTGAATAGTTTAATTTTTTTTAGAACTACAACTTATTTAATGGCACATCAAAAAACAAAATCAGACGCAGACGAAGTCGCGGGCAACAGCTAGTAATATATATTACGAAAACTATTCTTGGCTAAGTGTCTTTGTACAAACCAATCGACTATTTTGCTTTCCTTGGGTTTTATTGCCCAATATACGTAAAGTGTGGAATGATAAAGGATATTGTGATCTTAATAATTTTCATAAAGCCGCTAAAAACATGATATGTTGGAAAAAAATATTATCATCATCAGTGTGCTTAGAAAATGCTGCCGAATGGTGTGTCATAATTTTGTGACGTAAATCAGGGTATGTACTTTTATTAAATCCGCAGTAGATAGACGATAGTATTAAGAAAGAAGATTATCAATCAAAAATGTAACTTTCGTTAAGTAATTTGATTAAAAACTGACATACCTAAAATCTAAATTTTAATTTTACTTTATGTTTGTGCTAAACACCTTGTGCTAACCCTGGGTTCACGGGCTATGCACGTCACTGGACTTGCAGGACTTGTTTCATGCATGCCCTGCGAAGAGTTGCTCTTTTTATAAGCGTTGATTTTCCACTTTGCATCAGGTCGGCCATTTCCTTGGTCCAATTATTTCTTTAAAACAAAAATTTGAATAATAACGAACCTTGTTTTTCTTTATAAACTTTTGTTTTCATTATTATTATTTTTTTTAACGATAGGCCAGTGCTTGACGGCAATCATGCCCATTAGAAAGCAATGATGAGGACGTCTAGGTTGGAGCACGCTTGCCTAGAAAAAGCCTATTCACTCTAGCCTTGAAGGTACTCAAATTATACGTGGCAGGAAACACAGTTGTCCAGGGTGTATATTAGTATATTTTATCATTGATCGCTCACTTTTGCTTGTCATCGTCTATCTCTTCTCGCCAGCCTTGGTGGAAGCTCGACGTAAGTATCGCGACGCGCGTGTTACAAGTATGTTTCCACCCTAAGATTTGTCTCTTGCCAACACAATAATATTATGTTTATAGTGAGTATAGCATTATATGACATAATACCTATAAATGACAACAATATGCATCTTTGCATAATACATTTTATATTACGAGTGTGTTGTGATAAAAAGACCTCGTGAAGATTGCAACATTGTTGCTAGTAAGGGTCGCATTCTCAATATATTTTCCGGGACATTTCAGTTTTTTGATATTAAAAAATAACTGTATACTATCCTAACGTAGTTTAACTAAATAAATTGGGAGGTGTTTTTGTTCTTCCATTTGTCAATAATTTTAGTGCCTTATCATAGCATACACAGTACAGAGTGCCCTTCGCTTACAGTATGCGTTCAGGATGCTGATGGGATTGCTTCGGTCTTACAGCGCGTCAGCGATGTTTGCCGAAGTAAATATAGATTTTTGTACACGATCATGCGAAAACGGTGTACATCCTTGGCGCGCGGTTCGGGCTAGTTCCAGCGGCCTTCTGAGGGCACTTGTTGCCAGGATTGATTGTCAGTACCTGTGCCATTGCTGCATGGTACACGTGCTTTCCATTCGGGCATGCCAGAAGGGTTTTATATAAACTATTTTGTTAGGCTAATTTGACTAATATTTAACTTTGTATTGTACTAACCATTTGGCATTCCCGTTTTAAATTGATGATTATTATGTCCGGGATGCGTTGTTCAATTCCTCTGGTAGGTACTCCCAGATTTCCCAGCCCCCTGGCAACCCTCTTGGCAATAGCGATGCATGTTATAAACTACACCCTCTAAAAAAATACTCGACTATTATATAACTCAATATGAATGACGGTAACCTACCCCACAATTCCGGGACCTTCCCTTCAATTCCGGGACCTTTCCTCCAATTCCGGAACCTTGCCTCCAATTTCGGGACCTTGCCTCCAATTCCGGTACCTTAACTCCAATTCCGGGACCTACGTTACAATTACCGGACCTACTATACAATTTCGGGACTGTCCCTGATGTCCCAGCTAATTGGCAACCCTATTGCCACTAGTAAAATAAACCACGTGTGGACAATGCCCTCCATGAGATAAATAATATGAACCCAATACACGAACTGATTTATTAGATGACCCATATAACTAATTGCCGACCTCTCTAGTGCAGCGGTGTAAGCTTGTGGTCTTTAAGTGGGAGGTCCTGGTTTCGATTTCTGGGGGGGGTCAAGACATCTCTGATTGTGCGTTACCGTAGAGTACCTAGACTTTGATGATCTAGCTAGCGCTTTTGTAATCATGGAGGTCCAGGGTTCGATCACCTTCTGGGCAGAAATTTTTAATTTCGAATTTTGTCTGGTCTCGTGAGAGGCGTCAGCCTAGTTACAACTATGAGGTGAGCCTTTTACCATCTTAGAGTCGCTTACCACCAGGTGAGATTGTAGTCAAGGGATTGTAATTACGTATGACTTATAGTAGAATTGCAAAAACTATACATGTTCATTGTGTATCACGGACTCTCGCAAAGTGACGTCCATTCGGTCTGAGCCTCCTCATATACCCAGGTTTATTTAATAGTAACATAAGTAGGAATAAGTTAGTTCTAGAATTTAGACTTAGATCTGGGCACATGCCTTTAGTCAAGTTCAAACATCTAAGGGGCGTCCCATAAAGGACGTGAGGAGGACGTTAATTTTCTGTCCCTCACTCTCTCCCCCCCCCCCCCCCCCGGTGAGATGTCGTGACATTTTATTCAACACGCTCCCCCATCCCCCAATGTCACGTGAGATTTTTCAAAATGTGTCTCTTACGTAAAACGCGTTGGATTGTTATTGAAAAAAAAGACCAATGGACCGAAATGGTATAATTTTTTTTGTTTCAATCACTAAAAAATTGCGTGATATTTGCCGAGACCCCCTCTCTCTCCAACGTAAGATTAGATGATATTTGACTCGACCCCCTCAGACCCTTAAACATCTCACGTAATTTATGATGAACGCCCCCTGATGAGAAAAGTTGATTCTCCCAATTGTGATCTATGTGGTGAGGTAGATTATGTTTTTCACCTACTTATGGCGTGTGCTCGGTATCACAGCTTGCGAGAACACTAACCTATGAACGGAATATTAATTTTTATGAACATTGGCATTTTAAACTCTATTATTAGAGAACCGTTGAGCATATCGGCAATGAAACTTTATAGATTCGTTTGTGATTTGCTCAAATGAATGAATGAATGAATGAATGAAAGAATACACTTTTTTTGTACACCAAAGAAAAGAAACTAGTTACAGAGATATACATAGCAAGAGAGTACAATTTGGTGGCCTTATCGCTACACAGCGATTTCTTCCAGGCAACCAAAGGCGTAAAAGGAAAAAACATAGAAAAGAGGTTGGTGGTGCAATAAATAAGATTTAAAAATTATACAAATATATAAATAAAATATATATGTATAAATATATTACATATAAATACAAATAAGATATAAACATACATGAAATTACCCATAATTAATGTAAACTACTAACAATCATATACAGCATATATAAATATGTAAATATATAACATAAATACCTATATAAATATATATAACATATAACACCCTCAATTTATATGAAATACATAAATAATTAAAATTGCACACTTAAAATTATCCGCTTCAGCGATGTTCGGCTGATAGAAACAAATAATGATCCTTCACTAGTTTCTTTAGTTTAAGTTTTAAATTGTTGTAGTTTAAGATTTATGTGTATTTAGAATTCATATTGTGTGTAACGATGGGGCTGTCATATATATAGGTAACCTATAAAAGTCCCTTGAATAAAAAGATAAAAAAAAAAGTCCTCGTCTATCCAATCAGTAGTATTATTTTAAAATCTTTGTTCCCAGGACAGAGTGCTCAACATCACCAGCCAGATAATGGACCAGGTGCTGGGTGACGAGAGGGTGGCGAGGGGTTTCCGCGTCAAGTTTCCCGAGGACGTTCTCCAGGACAACTTGGCTGGACAGCTGTGGTTCGGTGCAGAGGTGAGACGTGTTTTTTGCATTATTAATAAGGTGACATCCACAGAATTAAGAACATACAGAAATCGTGTCCACGACTGACAGTGCAGCATGAAAACCACTCCACTTCAGTAGTGTTTCTCGAACAGGCGGTTAGTAACTTCACTCCATTTAGTAGTGGACAGTAATTATTTCCCCATTAAATGGGGAAAATGGAAAAAGTTAGTTAGCTAGCAACACCGATTGGCGCAGGGGTAGCGACTCTGCTTTCTGAGTCCAAGGTCCAAGGCGTCGATTCCCACGACTAGAAAATGTTTGAGTGATGAACATAAATGTTTTTAGTGTCTGGTTGTTCATAAGTATTTATGAATATTATACATAAAAATATTCATCAGTTTATCTAAGTGCCCATAACACCAGCTACAGTTACTTTGGGGCTAGATAGCCATGTATTGTCGTAGTATATTTATTTATTTAACATTCCGCGTGGAGACGTGCGCGGGACGTATGCAACACTGCATTTGACACAAAGCATTGCATTCAATAATGGCCGAATGAAGGTTCTGTATATTCTTTATTCTGAGGGCCATCCATAATCATGATTTTTTGAACTGGTTCAAGAACAGGTCAGTTGTGACGAGAACTGGACATTTTTTCTAGAAATCGTCTGGATATTATTTTCTTAAAACAGCAGTTCCGAAATTAGTTTAAACACTTAGATTATAATAGATTTTGATTTGTGACGGCGCGATTATTAGTTTTTAACGGTGAGAGCCCAGTGGTTAGGGCTTCTATATCCCTTTCAGTGGGACCGAGTTCGAACCCCGCCACGCACCACTCACTTTACGGAGTTTTGCGCGTTTTTAATTTATTCAAGTAAATAGTGCTTTAACGGTGAAAAGTGAAGGTTTTAGTGAAAAGAAACCGTCACGCTTGAGAGTTATCCATAATGTCCTCAAAGGAGTTAATTCACGCCACGTGATAATTATGTCTACCATTTTGTCGTCCTGTCTCTATGAGATGTAATATGTATATCGTTGTACGCATCTTAATTCTTAGCCGTACTTCATTTTATATCATCTGCATACCCTGTGTATACCCTCTATGCACGCCAGTGAGTACCGGGTAGTTCCAGTGTAAAGGGCGTGGTTGCCGGTGCAATTACAGACAAATGACACAAGCTTGGTTCACAATTATTCATGAATGAAACCTTTTCACAGTCTTTGTACTATTTTTGTACACATGCAGTCTGTGGATGATTTATACGACAATGTGTTGAGGGTGGTGTTGAAGAAGCCTCGGAGCCTCGGCCCTGCAGTGCGTAGACTATGTTTGCGGATGCTCGTGTGAACATGAATGTTTTTCAGTGTCTGGGTGTTTATATGTAGTTTATAAGTATTTATGTATGTTATTCATAAAAATATTCATCAGTCATCTGAGTACCCATAACACAAGCTACGCTTACTTTGGGGCTAGGGCGATGTGTGTATTGTCGTAGTATATTTAAAAAAAAAACTGCTTAAAATATTATGACTTCTCTATGTAATTGAGTATTGTGTAAGTTTATAATAGCATACATATATATATCTAATGTAGTTTATATAAATTTATATCGGTATTTTCATGTAAGTTTATTTTATTTTTGTAACATACTTTATGCACCATCCACTTTGCACTTTTTTATCGGCTTGGCACGCTCAGGTTAAAAAATGACTTTCAGTGGCGGCCTGCCTTTGCACCCTAGCACTGAGTACTATTACCGTTTTCCTTGTGTTTTTCCTATTGTGTTGTATTGTAATAAAGTTTTTCTATTTTATTCTATTATTTACAGTGTCTAGCAGCGGGATCCTCGATCATGAACAGAGAAGAGGAATCCGCCGCAATGCGCCCCCTAGCGAAAGCTCTCACGAGAAGTTTAGAAACAGTTCGATCTCTTCTCCGCGAGCAGTGCTTGCGACCGCGCGGTCTTGCGTTACAAGACCACGATGACATGTTGCATGAGAGTCTGAGAATATTTGACAGGTAAGTTTATTTAGTACCTAATGCTAAAAAGCTACGTACTTTAGGTTTTGACGACGTCCGCGCCAGTTACCTATTGGTGTAATTATGTTGTTGTTTTATGACGAATTTGGTATATTTGAAAAATCCCATTCTTATAAAATTATGTAATGAAATAAATTGCGTTAGCTATTATTATTTCCAGCTAGCGGGTGGGTGTTCGTTTGTGAACTCATGACAAAAGTATTTCAGGGTTTCTTCTTCTTCTTTCTGCATAGCAACTGTCAAAACCTCAAGTATATTTCGTAGTTAGATATTTGTGCTAATTCAGCTGTACACAAGTATCTAAACTAAATTGACAGGTCTCAACATATCTATCATTTTTGACCCAGAACGTTGTCTATCATTTTCGACACCATTTGTACCGTAAATGCAGTATTTTTTATTACAAAAAATAATTTTGTATTTTGTTTGCAAGAAAAAAAAAAGTATCAAACACTAACTTAAAGTAATATTTTTCAGACTGTTCGCGGAATTCGAACTGTGTTACGTGAGTGCAATGGTCAACGTGAAAACGCCGCACGAGTTCGAAGCTCAACAACTCATCTGCGTCTTGTTCTCCGAGAGTCTGCGGAGGGCGTTGAAGCAGAACCTCCTTACTCAGGAACAGGTAAGATTGAATTTTAGTTAACCTCACTTACCTGAGCGTCATTGAGCGCTAGTTAAAAATTAAAAATTAAAAATGTATTTATTTCAAGTAAGCCTAATTAATATAAGCACTTTTTAAACGGCAAGTCGGTCTGTTCGTAGTGACTCTACCACCAGTTCGAAAGGCGGATTCTACCGAAATTAGACTTTAGATATATATCTTAAACAAGTGATCCTAGCGCGAGACCAGCACTTGGCCAGCGCTGTGGACGGTACAGCAACAGTATTTTGCAAACACTTGCTAGGAAGCTAGATTGACTGTTAAATTTCATATCGTATACTGTTATTTTTTTCTTTTATAATTATGTAATTTTTAAATGCAATATGTATGTATCCAGAGTATCTGGATATATTAAAGATTATTATTATTATTATAACCTAGCCTAGCCTAGCCGAATAATATGAGAGGATAAATACAAACGCACTTTGTGCCAGCTAGTGCACAAAGTAGTATATATATATCCTCCTGGCCGTATCCGACCACAGCGACTCCTTCTAGCTGTGCTCTCAAGTGACTGGCATAACCACTCTTTGTTTTATATGTGCGATCACATTGACAGCACGTCAGTACTCCACAAATTATGTTATAATATATGGCCGGCGATGGTCTGTCCTTTGTCTCATTACGCATCTTGCGACCACAACTGGGCCAGATAGCAAAATAAAGTTCTAATATTTCAATTTGATTTTCAGGTGGACTCATACGACCCGGCCCTGATGTTCGCGGTACCTCGCCTAGCCATTGTGAGCGGCCTACTTATCTACTCTAGCGGGCCGTTGAGCATAGACAAACTGCCGGGTGAGTATTGTTTTTTTTTAATCAACGTCTAACAGAATTAGGAAATAATATTGAAGTATGCATAAGTATATTTCATAAGGAATAATTCTGTGAAGATTTTAAATCCAAAGAAACATATTTAATTTTCCATACAAACAAATTCAAAACATTCAAAGTGTTTACTTATGACAACCCTATTGAAGATAAAGGACCGACACGCGCATAGTACCTACGCTACGCGACGCGTACCTAATAAAGTGACAGGAGTCACATGATTTTAATTTTGTATGTGATTTGATGGGGGGCTCGACCTATATACAGGTCGAGTTTGCAACAACCGCAGTTGAAGTTGGAGTTTTGCTCTGTCAAAGGCCGTGGGTTCGATTGTGTGATGAGCATGAATATTGGATAGAAGTAGGCGTTACTTTTCAGATTTCCATGATATATTATGAAAATTAACCTTAATTTGCTATACTCCGCGAAAAGCAGGAGTATCTGTATGGTGTGATTTTATAATTTCTTCAATCCTTACTACAACGTTTCGCTCCGAAACCGGAGCATCCTCGAGATGTTGACTTTACAATGTTTTTTATTTGTTAGAATTAACATTTATTTATTGTTCAAATTAAGCTTAGTTTTCATAATGAACATGAATGTTTTTCGGTGTCTGGGTGTTAATCTGTATTTTATAAGTAATAATGTCAATTATTCATAAATTTTCAAAAAATTCATCCATACCCATTACACAATCTACGCTTACTTTGGGGCTAGATGAGCTATGTGTGTATTGTCGTAGTGTATTTATTTGTTTACTATTTCCAGAGGAGATGTCCGACATGTTCCGGCCTTTTCGCACACTGCTTCACAAGATCAGGTCCCTGTTGTGGACTCTAGATAGGCGGGAGCTGTTGGCTTTGGAGCGATTTCTGTGCACCAACGAAGACGTTTCAAATTTGGCGGGCCTTGAAATACCTGGTGAGCTGTTTTATAGGGCGTCCTTATCGTAGCCAACCCGCAAAGGCCGGATAATTGGGTCGATTTTTTTCGATTTTCGGATGGGCACTTGCCGATAACCACCTGGGGTTGCTACGGCGTCACCGGGGGAGTGGGGCGAGCGCGAAAGCTCGCCATGAGAAGAGCCCCAGGGCTCGACGACATCGGGGGGAGAGTGGGAGACGTCGACCCGAGGGTGCCTCCTGCGAGGGCTCGGACCTCGGCTCGGTTCGACGTTAATCTGAGTGTTGGTGGACTTTTGGACTAATCATTGTTTAGTCCGAACGCCCCCGTAACCGTGGTAAGGATCCACGTCCGGATGACGTCAGAAATCGAGGCCCTCGTCTTCGCCGGTAAAGACGCTGTGTTGGTTGTGTGTTTGTGTGCTGTTGGGACACATTGTCGGTAGTTATTTGATCGTCATGGTCGTAAAGGTCATGTTTCGGACGTCGCCGCCTAGGCTCGACGTCGGGGGCGGGGGTATAAGTGGACGCCTCGATTACTAGGGAGTTGGGGTGTCGGACTGCACAGGCCGGATAATAGCCCGCAGGGTGATTTTCTATCTTCCAACAGGTTTGCGACAGGCGTAAATCTTGCAATCACTGCTGTCAAACTTCACTTCAATTCAATTCTTGTTTATGGCTTTTGTCTGTGCTAATTGGGCACAAGGTACTTCGCCAATGTCTTGTAGATGGAGAAGCCACGAAGGAGATTGTTCGGTGCAACTAAGGAAAAGTTAATTTTGACCATACAATAAATAAACAAAAGTGACGTTTGGCAGCAGTGATTGCAAGATTTCAGTCTGTCGCAAGTCTGTCGCAAGCCTGTCGCAAGCCTGTCGCGAGATACGGAATCAACCTGCAGGATTATCATATAGGCTACTTTATCCCAGTGAAATGTAAATTTCCCGCGGAATTTATGGATAACCAAAACCGAAACGCGAATGAAGCTGCGTGATAAGCTAGCATATAAAAATATACCTATACTAATCATTGTAGATAGATTTTTGATTAGCTTTGACTTTAGAGCGATTCCTGTGCACCAACGAATATGTTTCTATGTTTCTAATTAGGCGAGCCTTGAAATACCTGGTGAGCTGTTTATGCGGCATCCTGGTTTATATTTATAGGGCATCCTTATCATCGTCAACCCATGTATGCCGAATTTATACCCCGCAGGGTGATTACGTATCTCGCGACAGGCTTGCACAGGCGTAAATCTTGCGATCACTGCTGTCTTCCACTTCACTTTTAAACACAATAAATAAACAAAAGTGACGTTAGACAGCAGTGATTGCAAGATTTACGCCTGTCGCAAGTCTGTCGCAAGCCTGTCGCGAGATACGTATTCATACCCTGCAAGATTATCATATAGGCTATGAATTTTGGATAGCCAAGATCGAAACGCGGCTGAAGCCGCGTGATAGGCTAGCATATACAAATATACCTATACTAATCATTGTAGATAGATTTTAGACTAGCTTTGACTTTAGAGCGATTTCTGTGCACCAACGAGGACGTTTCTAATTTGGCGGGCCTTGAAATACCTTGTGAGCTTTTTTATAGGACATCTTTATTATCGTCGACGCGTATAACGCCGATATATATCTCGGATATTAACGCTGTCTATTTTCTATCCCAGTAATTCAAGGCGTAAAATAAAGGGCCAAGGAAGTCAAAACGTAATTATAGCGGGTCATATACTATCCGTGTCGATGGACCATTGGTGGGCCGGATTAAATACTTACGCGGGCCGTGCTTTGCTCATCACTGGTATAGACTACCAGGCTGGCCACGCCGCTGAGAACTTTATGGAGAACTCTCAGGCATTCAGGTTTCCTCACGATGTTTACCTTCACCGTTGTTTAAATTAAAAACTGACTGCCGATTGGTGGTCAGTGGGCAGTGACCCCGCTTTCTGAGTCCAAGGCCGTGCGTTCGATTCCCACAACTGGAAAATGTTTGTGTGATGAAAATGAATGTTATTCAGTGTCTGGGTGTTTATCTGTAAATTATAAATATTTATTTGTATTATTCATAAAATTTATGCATCAGTTATCTTAGTACCCATAACACAAGCTATGCTTACTTTGGGGCTAGATGGCGATGTGTGTAGTATCGTAATATATTTATTTATTTGAAAACGTGCCGGGTCTCGAACACGGTCTCCACGAAAGGAAAGCCGATGCGTTTACTACTAGGCTGCAACCGCTTAAAATAGCGGTACTACTTCGAGCTCTGTCACAAAAAGCTGTACTACTACTTACTTCTTTGGTTACAGCAGACGATTCGACGCGAGAATCCTGCTATCCCGACATAGGAGAGTTTGTTTCCAAGTTTTACGCGGACCATGCACATTGTAGGGACTTGTACACAACGCAAAGGTATGTATGTTTCAATATAATAAAAAATATTTAATGTTCAGTCGACCGTTATTGTTCCAATCGTCGTTTCAGTCAATGGTCTTCTCGCGAAAAGCTTCGACCAACATCTTAAGAAGCTTTCGCTTGGTTGAACCAAGGGTCGGATACAGAAGGCAGTAGTCCTCGAAACGGCGCGTATTGTTTGGAGGTTCCTCACTCTGGAGCCCGGACCGCAGGTTTTTTGATATTACGATCTGTGTCCGCTGTCAAAAAAGGGTTTTTTTAACGACCGACAATATCTTTAGCAGTAGGTAAACGTTTGCACAAATTGATAACATTTTATTACTTTGTCTACAGTTCGAGTGAACCGACAATAACGGATGGCGACTATCTACCCGACAATATTGAAGTTATGACGCCAATAATTGACGGTCTAAGACGCCTTAGCGAGGACATCGACGAATCGGAGAGAGAATCCGAAATAGACGACAGACAGACGGACACAGCTAGTACTGACACATTCCAAACAAACGAGAGCAGAGATTACGACAGAGCAAGAAAAATTAGTAGGCCAGAGAACGACCTGTCTTCACTAAGAAACCTTTCAACAAATGGCCTAATGATGTTCGACCCTCTAGTGATAAACGCAGTGTCTGCATCTTCCTCGAATGGAGATTCCAGACAAATGCCCGACCAGGAGCTAGTCACGTCACTAAACGAACAAGTAACCGAAATAGTCGATAGACTCTCATCGATCGTTAGTGATGTAGACATACACGACATCAAAAACCATTCGTTCTCAACGAACGATGTACCGACGCTTATATCGAATGACAGTTCAGAGGATTTCGGCTTCGCGGGACCCAGGAATGAACAACTGAGCTGTATGCCGTCAACTAGCCACGGATATTTAATACCGAACGCGATAAGTCAAGAACCGGTTGTGTTAGCATCTTTATCGCATAACAACTCCGCCGTGTTCAATCAAGACGAGGAAAATGACTTTAATCGTGCGATATTAAATTCTGATGTACCGTTGATGATGCCCAGTATCGAAGCGGATATTGTTAATATGGATATGACCATCGCAAGCGTGAATTTGACTCAACTACTCATAGCAAAAGAGGAATTAAAAGATAATTGCGAAGATAATATAGAAGTAGATGAGGACAGCTTTCATTCAGCTAAAATGAATATGGATAGAGAAGAAACGGTGAAGTTTATGCTCGGTTACGAGAGCGATCACGATTCCCCAGCGGATTCCGGTGTCAGCACAGAGAACACCAGTCTAGACCGCTCGCCGGACACAGAGCAGAGCAAAAACATTAAAGAAACTCACTTCATGCAACAGAACAGGGTATTAAAAAGTCCAGTAGACGAAAGAATAGATGAGAAAGAGGCGAAGAATACTCTAGAAAGTTCCTTTTCCGATGTGAGAGACGACGTTGTAAATATAAATTACGTTGAAGACGACACTCAGAAGAACGAAGCGGGGTCGTCTCACATTGAAAGTTTAAACATAGATAGGTTAAGTGAAGACGGTTTGAACGAGGCATCTAGTGTAAATAGCGGTTCTGTACAAAATTGGGGTTCAGCGAACCCCCAGGAAGAATTTAAAACAATTGAAGATGTTATTAGCGAGTTAAGGAGACACAGAGAGTCCGACAAGAAGATCAGTTCGCTAGTAGAAGACAATAATAGGACTAACGAACCGAATTGTTCACAAAGTAGTAATTCTAGAAGGAAAACAAAGAAATTGAGTTCCAAAAGTAAAAAAAAGAAAAAGTTATGGTCGCCCGTCGGGCATGTGATATTGGAAAATCGCACGACGAATCAAAACAGTCCGCTGAGATTGAATTTGGACCATTTCGTAGATGAAAGGTGAGTTTAAAATCTGATCTAAATCAATAAATAAATCACACACACATCGCCATCTAGCCCCAAAGTAAGCGAAGCTTGTGCTATGAGTACTAAGATGAGACTTATGAATATTTTCATGAATAATATCCATACATACTTATAATATACATATAAACACCCAGACAATGAAAAACATTTATGTTCATCATATGAATCGAACCCACGGCCTTGGACTCAAAAAGCAGGGTCGCTGCCCACTGCGCCAATCGGCCGTCAAATATTGATTGTAAAATGATGGGAAAGAGAAACTGCTGAGTTTCTTGACGGCTTCTCTTCGGTAAAATCCGCCTTCTGAACCGGTGGTAGAGTTACTACAAACCGATAGTCTTGAAAGCTTATGGAGTAGTCATATTTAATAAAAATGAGTTTTGAGTATACTACGAGTGGAACACTCGTTGCCGACAGACAACGCTTTATGCATTTCAATGCTTTAATTTCGCATATGCACACTTCATATTTTTGTAACTTACAGCGGAACGTCGGAGTGCGCTGACGACGAACAAATCGCATTAGCGTTGCAGGCTCAAGAGTTGGCGGCGAGGCAACAGGCGAGGGGGAAGTTCAAGTAAGACTATTAATCGCTTTTTTACAGTTTTATTAAATGTTATTTGAATATACAACGTTTAAATGCTAACCGAAATAATACTTAACAGGATTTAGGGGTACATTATGTACTGTCTCTGAGGCTTATATCTGTGAAGCCGAAAACCTAATAGTATTTGATGAGACTACTATAGACACATAGTTTTACTGAAAGAAATTAGATACAGCCATCACGTGCAAAATTAAAATCATGTGACTTTTATCCCTTTATTAGGTACGCGTCGCGTAGCGTAGGTACTATGCGCGTGTCGGTCCTTTATCTTCAATGGGGTTGTCATAAGTAAACACTTTGAATTTTCGTTTGAATGGAAAAATAAATATACTTCTTTTGATTTAATATTTTTACATCTTTATGTATATTAATAATAAATTTCTAATATAAATTTTACTAGCTGTTGCCCGCGACTTCGTCTGCATTTGATTTTGTTTTTTGATGTGGCATTAAATTTTATTGCAGTTCTAAAAAAAATTAAAGTATTCAGTATCGAATTATTTAAATCGGTTACAATTTGTCGGAGTTATGGTGTAAAATTGTCAAGCACTTTCATACCCTCTCCCAAAGGAACCGAGCTTAGTGTCGGAATAAAAAGTATCCTATATTACTTCTAACACTTCCAATACAAATATGTGTACAAAGTTTCATGAGGATCAGTTAAGTAGTTTTTGCTTGAAAGCGTAACAAACAAACTTACACTGACATTTATAATATTAGTAGGGATAGTAATTATTTTCTTAATCGTCTAATTCCGCACGACCGTTAATAATAAGACTACACAATATTCCAGGTCAAGTGAAGATCTCATACACCGGCTATTCGTGTGTATAGCTGGTGTCGCCGACCAGCTACAGACGAACTTCGCAGCTGACCTGCGGAACATACTAAAGGCGGTGTTCCAGATGAACCAGACGAGCGAAATACCAGAGACAAAGGAAGAGGAGACCATAGTGTACCAGCCGTCCGAGGACCAGGTTATGCAGAATGGTGAGGAAGCTATATTAAGGCATTTAATCTTATTTGATAGACGTAAACTCCCGTCCCGAATCGGCGCGATCGTCGTGCATTACTCAATTTTAACCTTACCTTTATGTTGCCAAACGTATTCTTTAGGGCAAGGTTTCAAGCGGTGATAGCCTAGCCTAGACGAGTATCGTCACGCACCTTTTCAAGTTTTCTAAGTTATCTGTGTTTGTAGAATTAAATATCACTTGCTAGAACTGTGAAGGAAAACATCTTGAGGAAACCTGCATGCCTGAGAGTTCTCGATAATGTTCTCAAAGGCGTGTGGAGTCCACCAATCCGCACTGAGCCAACGTGGTGGACCACGGCCTACACTCTTCTCATTCTGAGAGGCGATAATGATAGTGCAAGGTTTATCTCCGAAGTTTTTCTTCATCTTTATATATATATATATATATTTCTTGTGTACGTGTGTATGTCACTGAACTCCTCCTAAATTGCTGGACCAATTTAAATGAATTTTTCCGTATGCGTTTGGGTGGCACCCTGGATGGTTTACATTCACAAATTAGCCCGACAGATGGCGTTGTGGTCGGCTAGTATATATATATTTTTTGTAATCTTTACTAATATTATAAATGCGAAAGTGTGATTGTTTGTTTGTTTGTCCTAAGCAACAAATCATTTAGATTTTTGGGATAGTGTTAGTTGAAAGGCCGGATAGTAACATCGACTACTTTTTATTCTAGTATAACAAACGATTCCGCAAAGTAATGCCTGCTTCTAATATATCTTGCGCTCCGTTCTGTTTGTATTTAGTTACTGTTTACTTTACTGTTTGATCTAGTTCCCCCCTCGCCTTTTTACCGTCGAACCGCGAGGCACCGTAAGTATCTGCATCCCTACGTGGTCGATATACCGCGGACGCGTACGAAGTGCTTCGCGTCTTCGTTTCTGATCCGCACCGCTAGGATCTGAAATGTCCTTCCAGTTTCCATTTTAGACAGCCAGTTGGCGCAGTGGGCAGCGATCCTGCTTTCTGAGTCCAAGGCCGTGGGTTCGATTATCACAACTGGAAAGTGTGTGATGAACATGCATGGTTTTCAGTGCCTGGGTGTTTATTTGTATATTTTAAGTATTTATGTGTAATTATATTCATATAAATATTCATCAGCTATCTTAATTCAAATTCAAAATTCAAAAAATTCTAAATTAATTTATGTCAAGTAGGCCTAATATAAGCACTTTTGAAACGTCAAGTCTGTCTGTGTGGAGTGACTCTACAACCGGAAGGCAGATTCTACCGAGAAGAAGCCGACAAGAAACTCAACAGTTGCTCTTTTTCAAAATCAATAATTAAGTACCCATAACACAAGCTTCGCTTACTTTGGGGCTAGATGGCGACGTGTGTATTGTCTTAGTATATTTATTTATTTATTATTTATTTTCCCGAGTACCTACAATATGAGTACCTTCAAATCAAGAGAGAATAGGCATCTTCTAGGCAAGCGCGATCCACCTTAGGCTGCATCATCGCTTACCATCAGGTGTGATTGCAGTTTAACGCTCGTCTATAACATTAAAAAAAAAAAAAACTTAGCCTTCGTACACGGTAGAACCACACAGAAACCGTTCATTGTCGTCATTCAATGCGCTCTTGGAAATCAATGCTCAATGGTATCTATTCCATGATTGGTGGAATTGTTGAGATTCTCTGAGAACATTGAATGACATTTACTACAGTTTCGATCTATTTTTTCAAAGGTCCATATTACAATGAGAAAAGTTTGAAACAAGAGATGACGCATTGCTTTTTTTATATTTTTATTAGTGTTATTTACACTGCAACGTTTCCTACTAGATGACGCTACAGTCGCTATAAGACTGATGTAAAAAGCATATACTAATTTCGGCATCGACGGTAGGAGAGCCGTAGCTTAATTGGAGAAAGCGCTCAGGCCGCGATTGCCCGAGAGCCGCAGGTTCAAATCCTGTTGGTTCCGAAAATTTTTATATGCATTTTAAATTTATAAAATCGTTGAGCTATGTCGATAACTTCTTCCAATTTCACATTTCTCCACATTTCTGTTTCGATCGCATAGAGATGCGATGGAGAGAGCTATGCTCGGAGTGAGCACAGCTCTCTCCATCGCCCGCTGAGTGACTCTGAGCCTTCTTATGAGGCCCACAGTTAACGACCATGTTTCAGAACCGTAAGGCATCACTGGCAACACGCACTGTTCGAAGACTTACGTCTTCAGGCACTGACTTGTCTTATAGCTATCCATAAATTATGTGGTTCTTTCTAGTTAGTGTAAGTGGACCTGCCGTACTAACAAAATTTAAAATAAAGAAATAAAATAAATAAAAAGTATCCCATAAATATTAACTTGCAGGCAGCTCATTCGACAGCGTCTACTCAGCTGAGGAAGTGTACGCAGACAGTAATTCCGACTCGACAGGGTCGGAGTCGAATACGCGACTGACGCGGCGGAACACGGTCAACGCGACGACCTTGAGTGAGCAAGCGACGCCGAGCGAGACGCGGAGGAAATCCGTTGACCACAGCGGAAACCTGCAGGCCTCCGTGTCTACGGGAGATCTCACTTATACGTAAGTGGATATTAATTTATCTATATAAAATAAACGTAAATCTTAAGTTAGTGTGTTATACTCACAATTTTTATCGAAAGGACATTGACCGTACACAGGCCATGGTTGTGTCGGGGAATAATATATTTGATAATTTGAATTGCACGCCTCATAAGCGAAGTGTTGAGGTGGGTATTACTTTCAGTTTACGCACACCGAGTGATTCTCCAACATAAAATGTCACTTTTTTTATTCTTTATTGCTTTTATAAGTGAATATAAATAGACAAATGTTGAGAAAAAACACTTTTTTCAACACATGATATTTTTAAATCTCTTTTTATTATTTAAACGAATTAAAAAATTGTCTTGGACGTCCGTGTGTCTCTATGTGCGGATCCCGTATCTTGTGGTCACGATAACGAGCGAAATACTTCACTTATCGAGTTGGTTTTTTTTCATAGGCTTCAGTATTTTGAGGAATAAAAGCCTATTACTTTTCACGGTAAAATTAGATGTAGTTTAATTATTATTTACAAATAATGTCAATTTCTATTGTAATGAATGAGATTATAAGGCGTGAGATTATGAGGCTTTTGGATTTTCCAACTATTTCATTTAAACTATTTAATAACATAGGCTATAATTGTTTTTAAAAAAAAGATCCTCAAGAAAATTGCAATAATGTTAAGTCCGTAGTCCACCACGCTATTCCAGTGCGGATTGGTGTACTCCATACACCACTGAGAACATTGTGGAGAACTCTCAGGCATGCAGGCTCCTCACGTTGTGCCTTCTTCCTTCCTTCACCGTTAAAGCAAGTCATATTTAAATTTCTTGAAACGCACATAACGTAGAAAAGATAGAGGTGCGCGCTGGGATTGGAACCCGGCCCTAGGAAAGTGAAGTGAAAGTCCTACCCACTGGGTGAAGTACTCTTACACATTTAACTTTAGTTCCTCACGTATTCTTCGTTTTTATTCAGCAGGGAAGCGCGTACGCAGACCGTGAGCGTGGAACGTGCCCCGGAATGGGTTCCGGATATCGCCGCGCCTGCGTGCATGCGCTGTTCCGCCCACTTCACTGCTTTCAGAAGAAGACACCATTGCAGGAACTGCGGTAAGTTAGAAAGAGACAAAGATACCCAAACCACAATTAGTTATTGGTAAAAATGGCATGGTTGGTTTTCACTCCTCATTACAAAGATTCCATTCCTTATGGGCCGCATAAGAAGTCCGTGCTAACAGGCACTCAGATAGCGGGCAGCCCTTTTAGTGAGTTATACGTACTAGCAGCGACCCTGCTTTCTGAGTCCAAGGCCGTGGGTGCGATTCCTACGACTGAAAAATGATTGTGTGATGAATATGAATGTTTTTTAGTGTCTGAGTTTTTCTGTATATTATAAGTATTTGTGTTTATTATTCAAAATAATATGCATCCGTCATCTGAGTACACCTAACAAGCTACGCTTACTTTGGGGCTAGATGGCGATGTGTGTATTGTCGTAGTTTATTTATTTATTTAGTGAATGAATGATTGAATATAATTTCATCGCACACCACAAACATTTCGTAAATGAAAGTAAAGTATAACAAACAAAGTATACAATTTGGCTGCCTTATAGCGATTTCTTTTAGGCAACCAATGGCGAATAAAAGAAATATAGAAAGTAGGTTTCTTTATATTTATTTATTTTATTTATATAAAAACCCAATAATGTAACTCGGACGAAGTCGCGACGTCAGTCAAATAGATGGTCCTAATAAATAAAAAATAATAAAAAAAACCTTTCATTATTCCTTGGTTGAAGAACAGAAGTAATGAACAAAAAATATCATAATAAACAGATAAAAATAATAAGTAAATAAGCTTTTGCAAATTTGTTACGTTAAATACTTTTTTTTTGACAAATTGAGTTATGAAACCAAGGACCCATTGTGGCTCCATTTTCTGCCTCTCAGCTCTGTTTAACTCTTTTTCAACCCAGTCCTCAACAGCCACACTCTCCATTTCATCTGCCCACGTCCTGTTTTCTAATGCCATTTGGATCTCTCCATATATCATCATCATCATCATACCAACCAATAGACGTCCACTGCTGGACATAGGTCTTTTGTAGAAAGTTCCAAATTCCACGGTTCTGAGCCGCTTGGATCCAGCGGCTACCTGCGACGCGCTTAATGTCGTCTGTCCACCTCGTTGGGGGCCGACCAACGCTGCGCTTACCAGTTCGGGGCTGCCATTCCAGCACCTTGGGACCCCAACGTCCATCCTTTATCCGAACTATGTGCCGGGCCCATTGCCACTTCAGCTTCGCGACTCGTTGAGCTATGTCGGTAACTCTGGTTCTTCTACGAATCTCCACATTTCTGATTCGATCGCGTAGAGATACTCCGAGCATAGCTCTCTCCATCGCCCGCTGAGTGACTCTGAGCCTTCTTATGAGGCCCATAGTTAACGACCATGTTTCAGAGCCATTGGTCATCACTGGCAACACGCACTGTTCGAAGACTTTCGTCTTTAGGCACTGAGGGATTTTTGACGAACAGATGTCACGAAGTTTCCCGAACGCTGCCCATCCGAGTTGGATTCGGCGGTTCACCTCCTTCTCCATATATAGATAGTATTAATAACATTTTATTTAAATTGGCTTTGTTTTTTTTTTTTTCATCAGGTAAAGTATTCTGCGCGTCCTGCAGTTCAAACTCCATACCCTTACCGAGATACGGGCAAATGAAGCCCGTGCGGGTTTGCGAAGAATGCTTCCAGACGATAGCGCAGAACTGCCGGCGGCAGACGACGCACTACCGGTGAAGACTGTAGGATGTTTTATTAGAGGAAATCTCTGTGCCGTTTGATTGTGAACCTTAATACTGTGGGATAAAGTTTAATTTGGATTGCAGCTGGTAGGTTACGTTTATCTTTGTTTTCTTCACGGAATATTTTAACTTTGTGTCTCTTACTTTCGAAACCAGTTTTCGTTACTTTTTAGTATGTTTTAAAAGTAAAATATTATACATAAAAAAACTTCCATTTATTTTTAATAACAACCCTTTTTTTTTGTTAAAAGAGAGGTAAGAAAAGACAGTCTACAAGTCTTGTAATCTCGCTAGTTCCACTTTTTATGAATTTCATCCCCATCCGGAACACCATAAACAAAAGGTTCCAAACTAATGTTTATTCCGCAGTAGATAGGTTTTAACATAATATGGCGAGTGTTGTGTAGCAATAATGTGTTATTATATTACCCACTAATAAAATTCTACATCACATAATTTTGTTTATAAAAAAAATTGTATTAAATAAACTATTGACCTACGGTACTGAATAACAATTTAATATCACATAAACATAAAATACCAAATCTTAAGTTTGGAAAAAAAAAAGTTTTGACAGCCCTTTGCCATATTTTTAATACTTTAATAACCAAAGTGACTTTCCCATAGTTATTTTAAAAAAATAAATCATTAATTTAAAAAAGGAATAGGTAAAGGCCATCGCACACCAGAGAAGACTAAAATGCTACGCCGCGTCCAGTCGCACCGGTGTGCTCTGGCTATTTCTTGTTTTTTTTTCTGAACTTTGTGATATATAATTCCATATTAACTCCCTAGTAGACTATAAGCTGTTACATATTATTAATTATTAATATAAATAATGTATTTTTTTTCAATATTGACTGATGTTAAAACTTTTTCGTGTTAAGTCAGTTTTGGTGATGTAGCTCTCTAATTGATAGTTCGTTGTTGTATGCGTGCTACCAGTTAATCATTATCTCTACCTATTTTTCTCGTTTTTCTGGCGAGAAAATGGTCGACAAAATTATCTCGTGGCGCGCATGTTAGGCTCAATGAGTGTTATTTTTGAAGTTAACAAACGCAACGACGGCTGCGTTAGCGTTAATTCATTATTGTGTATTGACCACCGGACGTTTCGATCTATACATATAAATAAATAAAATTTGAATGTCTGCCTGTGATATTGAAATATTTCGTATTATAATTTGACGAGCGTAATTCAAACGATTTGAAACGCTTTTTGAGCGATGCAATTCATTTTGACAACCCTACACAAAATTGACAGGTTCAATTAACTCCAGCGTTACGTTTGTTAAGGTTAACATACACTAGGTTCGCTTTGATAATGTAACTCTTCTATCGATTGCTAACCGGTTACCTCTATACAGAATATACGACTGTGTGATGTATGGGGACGACAAGTTGATAATCTGTCGGAAAAGTAACACTATAAGGTAGCTGATTGGATATTTTGTATTTGTGTAATCATCAACAAAAAAAATTGTCTATACATTTTGTTTCTTTGTCCACGTTGTACATTCGTGCCGTTTCTGGTGTGCATATTTAAAAATTACTGTCAATTTAGTTCCGAAAATATATACTGAACTAAAATGACAGGTCGTTATGTAGTTTTTGCTGTGGAAAAGGATAGCTCAATAGTTAGATTTGTCAATTTAGTTTTGTTTTAATTTATTTACAGCAGAATTGGCACCAATTTGTACATTATTCATATGATGCGTCACGAAACTTTTGCATTGTGAACGAGTCTCATTGTAATATGGACCTTTTAAAAAGTAGATAGATACTGCAACGTTTCCTACTAGATGACGCTACAGTCGCTATAAGACTGATGTAAAAGGCATATACTAATTTCGGCATCGACGGTAGGAGAGCCCTAGCTTAATTAGAAAAAGTGCTCAGGCCCCGATTGCCAGAGAGTCGCAGGTTCAAATTTTGTCTGTTCCGAAAATTTTTATATGCGTTTTAAATTTATTAAATTGATAATTCCTCTGAGTGTAGGTAAAAATGCTAAGAAAAATAATAAAATTCTTGATCAGGTACTATGTTCTAATGATCAATTCAAAATCTATAGTTTTTGATTCGGCTCATGTCTAGTCTCGGGGGTTGCTCTTATAATTCACAAATCTGGCGGCTTACTACCTCAAATCAGTATTAAATTAATAAATATTGTTCACAGTTTTTTTGTGTATATTTCTAGGACGTCAATGTATGTCATAAAAAGTGTTTTTGCTCAAAGCGATGGTATTAAGCTACAAGTGAGAGCCATGACTGAAAACATAAAAAAAAATATAGTTCATCCGCAGCAAATTTAAATATAAATGTTCCGAAATTAGGCTTTTGTATACAAACAGAATAATCTTATAGCCATAGTCTATTCAAATTCCATATTATCTGTACCAAATCTTTTTTATATTCTCTAGCTTTCTCTATTATCAAAAAATATATATCGTACTATTTTTCCTACACGCTCTTTCTTATTACAAACTAGCAGAGTCAGGCTGATTTTAATACATAGATAAGAAACATCTTTGAAAGACATTGGTATTGTTGCCTATACTGTTGTACACAAATTTCTAAACGAAACGAAATTGACAGTCTTAAAGTATCGCTACTTTATTGATATACACCATATCTTAGCTAAATTAAAATTTGGTATAAAAGTAGCACAACTTTAGTGTGGTACGCATTTTTCTAAACTAAATAATAATATTACCTAAACTAAACCAAAGTACATTATTAGGTCTAAAAATAGTCTACTTTAGTGTTGTACTATGTACACAATGTTAGATAATTTCATGGACAAATAAATTAATGGATCTTTTTCTACAGGGAGATTTGTTATTTACACACTGCTACTTTTCACCTACTTTTAGACCTGTCAACTTAGAGCTAAGATATTAGTATGCAAAATAATTGGCACCATTAATTGACTGACGAACACCTATTAGACATAGGTATTACTAGATACTCTCTATACTATACTCTTTTTTTTCATGACTTTTTAGTGTTATGTTTTCAAAATGGAAAAATGAAGTGCGTGTAAATAAAAAGAAATTCTCACGTAAGTTTTTAATAATAATAAAGTATGTTTAATGAAATATCATTAAACATACTTTACTTATTGTTTATTGTTTATTGTTATTAGGTACACAATGTTTTGTTGTGTTTGGTAATAACTAAAAATAGATCTAAATATAAGTAATAACAAGTTTTGTTATTACTTATTTTTACATTAAGGAATAACTAAAAGTTTGTTTATATTATAAAAAAGGTGAAAAAAATAGATTATAATATAACCTAAATTGGCAGGCTTAAAAATAGTGCTATCCCTCTCCATTTTTATTTTAATTTTTGTCACAAAGTTTTTTACTCAGAGATTTGTCTACAGTAGAATTCGCACCTTTATCTGCTTTTGCATACTGATCAGCGTTCTTGAGTTCTTTATCGTACAGATGTTTTCAAGTATCTAAACAATGTAAAGTTGAGGTATAATGAATGTTATTTTCCTTGATGTACAGCTTAAAACCGTTCAAAACTGGACGTTTGTACAAAAAAAAAATGAGTAACACAGTTTATGCGACTTTAAATTGAGTGACCTTAAATTTACCTATCTTATGTAGGTACGTCAATCAAAGGTAATTTATTTAACTTAAATCCGAGTGTTTCGATAATCGAATAGAACTTTACGAATATAAGTACTAAGGCTGCTCAAATACGCAGTAAACCTTACTCCACTTTAAACTGTATAGTGATGTATGTCTCTAGTCTTTCTCTCTTTTAATATTTGGATCTCTTTCTAAACAAATATGGTGCACATATTTAATCTTTATCTTTACTTGTAAATTTGCAAATGTACATTGCGTTGTAAGGTATAGTACTAGAGTCGACAATCGCTATGCAAGTTGTTGGGCTACGATTTGTGGTCCGCTGGGCTGCAAGTTATATTATGTGCATCAGCGAGTCGTGCCACTTAATTTTAAATATTGCGGCTTAGTGCTAATATTCAATTTAGAATAAATAATTTTTTAAAAGAAATAAATTACGGTTTATGGCAAAGTAAATATTAATTTATATCAATTTTCTTAATAATTGATATGGCCGAATTATTTCAATAAGTAACTTTTGCAAATAATAGATATAGAATAAATAAGTAGTACTTTATCATATTATATGTTTCACATCAGTTAATAAATATTAAAATGGCTACCTCTACTCAACTAAATTTGTCTTTGAAGAAAATCGCTTAAAGGCATAAATTCTTTAGTTTTGGCGTTTTGTCTACTCTAGTCTATAATCCATTATTGCTCAATAATTTTAAATCGAATAGAATTTTATAACCCACTTGTATCATCATCCTTATTTTAAATCAACTGTTGAAATACTAGAGAAATAATTAGAAGGGCACAGAGCTAGACACCTACCACGCTGTCCCAGTACAGGTTGGCGGGCACTTTTGTTGATGGTTACAATTTGAACAGCGGAAACGTAATCAAAACTGAATTTACTGTATTAGTATTGACGTTCAAAAAGTTTTTTATATTTTAATAGTTACTATTAAATTTATATTTTCAATATGGCTTGGAAATTAGCATAACTTTTTCCGAGCTGAGAGTTGATTAGAGAAAATTACTATTGACTTAATATTATTATATCCACTTTCTATATTCAATCTGCCGGCCGATTGGCGCAGTTTGCAGCGACCCTGCTTTCTGGATCCAAGGCCGTGGGTTCGATTCCCACAACTGGAAAATGTTTGTGTGATGAGCATGAATATTTTTCAGTGTCTGGGTGTTTATATATATATTTTAAAGTATTTATGTATATTATTCATAAAAATATTCATCAGTCATCTTAGTACCCATAACACAAGCTACGCTTACTTTGGGGCTAGGTGGCGATATGTGTATTGTCGTAGTATATTTATTTATTTAATCTATCTACTGTTATCTATATATTTTCATACTCATCTATAAACTTAAATAATATATTTATAAGTTTTTCATATTATTGATCCTTACATTGTAATGAAAAAAAAAGTTTACGTTGTAAGACATTATACATTTATTACTTAGCAACGTTGCCGTTTGTCTAAAAAAGAAAACCTTTGCTTATTATTGAAATTTTTATTGAGTATCGAAAAATTAAGAAACTTCAAAGTAAAATGCACCTAATTAACTGGTGTTAGAGTCGAATATTCTGTACGTCTGCGTTTTACTTTAAAACCAACCACCAAAAGCGCTGGTAGAAGTGTAAACGAATTTGAGCTTTAACACTATTTCAATAAATTTTATTTTGTTCTGGCGTAAGTCTGTTGTATAAAAAAGGTTAAATAAAGATTGAATATAGAATACGGAAGTAAGTCGTTATGACTTAAAAAGATGACTAGTAGAATAGATTGTGTTGTATCGAGAAGACTGTTAGGTTATTCTCGAAGGGAAATATTATATTATTTAGCATATTAGAATCCATGTACAATTACCATTGTAGATTTAAAACTATCCTAATGTTCAAATCCTTACATAGACCTTATGGATCGTTCATTAAAAAATAATCCTTAAAACTAAAGTCACGAGGGTTTCAAACTTGCCCTGAATGCCTAGTGCGAGATTCTCTGCCTATTTCATCGCGTGATGGATAACTACGATTTGTATGAAATCTAAAAAGCGTCATCTATTTACAATACTTGGAAACAGTATTGCCACTAGATGGCACCCTCATACTAGACTCAGCAAAAGTATAACTTTTTTTAATGTTATCTGTAACAAACTAATCTATTCTACTAATCGACCATAGATATATAACAAAACATTTTTGACAATATATTTTATTAAAATAATATTAGCATTAGAAAAAAGGGTTATGCTATTTGTCTCTGGCTATCACTAACCGTGTTAAATATAGATTATTAATTAATGATTAATAAATAAAAATAAAGATTCCATAACTTTTTTATATCCAACGGTGTAAGTTTTTAGGTTTAATAAATAAATGAATAAATAATGATAATAAATAAATAAAAAAAAAAAATTGTATGTACATTTTGTAAAGTTTGCATAATTATGTTTAATTTTGTATCTACCCACAAAGTGTCACTTCACATAGACCGTCTTGCAGTGAAAACAGAACGTATTGCATTCAAAACAAAGTTGTACTGCATTGAAATAAGACTTATTTTTGCATTAAATGTAGGTAATTAGGTATTTTTTGCTTGGTTACTAACAACTAGGGCGTCAAATGAAACGTTTTTGCTATTTTTGATATCTACAGATGCAAACTATGGCTACAAAAGTGCTTTCATATTTTGTATTTGTATGTGTATTTTTTGCGTCCGCCATGTAGAATTTCTCATGACGTCATAATATAACCTATAAAACATAGAACACACGGACAGATGCAAGTGTTTGCCTTTTTTATAGATACTATTTTCATTTCAACCGTCTGAATTCCTGGCATTCAAGACTACTTTATTTCATTCTAAGCATGTTCTACCATCTACGGTACTCGCTCCAGACTAAGATTTTAGGTTATTTCATGGGTGGTAGTGTCACTATAATTTAAGTGATCTGTTGGCTAAAAAAAAAATAGATGACTGAGGTGTACGGTTTTAAATGCACTACCTTTTTTCATATGTCAACTCATTTTGCTGTTCCCCAAGGCAGTCTATGTAAAATAACATTTACTCGTATTCACAAATATCACTATCTTGATGGATGTTGGAATTCACTGTGTGAACAGACACACTGTGAGAAACTTTTATTTTATTACTGGGGTAAGACTGTATTAGAAAACAAAAACAAGTACTCAGAGTAATAACATTTTCATCAGTACCAGAAATATTATTGGTCGATCTAAGAAGCGGCATTTTCTTATTTTTTTATGTTTATAGACAAGCGCTTAAGTGCAAACACACCTGATGGTAAGTGATGATGCAGCCTAAAGTGGAACGCGCTTGCCTAGAAGATGCCTATCACTCTTGATTTGACGGATGTACCTTCATGGCGAAAATTTAAGCTGAAAGAAATATTATAAAAGCTGAAATTTCCATTGGTCGATAGCTTGGTCTGTTTATATGCATGGTCACCATAATATGTGGGGAATCCCCGCAGGTCGCATAATGGCAAGCATAGAGTGTCAAGGAAAATGAAAAAAAAAACTCAGCCATTTTGTAAACTACATTTAAAAAAAAAGAGGAATGCATTTGAGAAATTTCTCGCTTGTACTCCTTTTCCTATCGACCAATGTAAACACACTGATGTTTGTGAATACGCGTTAGAGGATACTAAGTACCTACTAGTTAGTTTTCCGATAGCTTTTTGTGTGTTATGTAATGAAAGGAGTATATACGCTATTCAAATATACACTCGAGACCACAAAAAAAATGTGTACGTGATATAATGATACTGTTATATATTTTAATCGTGTAAAATAAATGTCGAGATTTATTATTAGATAATCGACTGTTTTATTTTTTCTCTCCCTTTAAAAAAATATTCAAAAATTCATTTATTTCAAGTACGCCTTAAGCGCTTTTGGAACGTCAAGTATGTCTGTTTATAGCAATAAGAAGAAGCAAGAAATTCAGAAGTTGTTTTTTTCCAACATAATTTTACATTTTATATTTTAAATAAAAAAATAACATGTTTTACTACTTAATAGAAAATAAGTGCGCTCACAAATATAGAGTCGTTTTCGAGTATCGAAACTCTATATCGTTAAAGTAAAATTGACCTATTGTTACCCGTTTTAGATTCGCAAATTCAGTAGGTACTTCTGATGTTTGTTTTACAAATTCTCTGTCAAAAACCAGAGCTAAAGAATTTAAGGCAAATTTTAACACAATGCAATAAGATACATTTTACTCCTATATTCATCATCATCAAAAATAGCAACACTTGGCAGGGCATGCAAGGAACACGTCTCGGAAAATGCCGCCTTTTTTTTTTTTTTTGTTGACGGGGGGGAAATCTCCTGATTACGAGATACCCGAATTGTAAATAATGGGGTTATGTGGGATTTCTACCCACTAAAACCCCCTCGGTTGCCGGCCTCATCACATGAAGGGAGGCTCCGGGATCTCCTAAGAACGCACCGGTGCCTCCCGTGTACGACGCCTTTTGGGCACGTCCCGGGAAGAACACTTCGACACTTTCCCAAAAAAATTTTTTTTTTTTTTTTTGGCACGGCATGCAAGGAACACGTCTCGGAAAATGCCGCCCTGTGTGTGTTAAGCTTCGTGTTCCCGCAATTACAACGGCAACTGCGCCCTTGAGATCTAAACACAGATATTCTGCTTGGCGGCAGATGTAAGCATAGCGATAGCACTCTGGACGTGCTCCACAAAAAGCTACTAATACTTAATCTAGTCTACGAGGTTAAATCTGGCTAGTTAGCCAGCGCTTGTGTTCCCAATATTCCTCTATGCTTCGGAAACGTGGACGCTGCGGGAGAGTGAGAAGAAGAAGAGTCCTTGAGATGTGGCGCTGGAGAAGAATGTTAAGAATGACTTGGAATGCATTCCGCACAAACAAGTCCATTCTTTATTTATTTATTTATCAACGCACCCCGTGAAGACATTACAGTTGCTCAATTCGGCTCTCCGGGGCATTTAAAGAATGTAACAACAAGTAATAATTACAAAAAAAAATAATTAAATTAAAACATAGAAATAAGATATATAAAATTAAGAATTAAAAAAAAAACAATAATAATACCAATAACCAAAAATTCAATAATAATACAAAATAAACAAAACATTCTAATTTGCTTTTGGGGCTGAAGAGGCGGGGTGTGAAATATGTCCAGTTCGGAATTACTATGAGTTCAATTTAGTTCTGCAGCATGGTAAAAATACCAAATGACGACGTCGCGCACTGGCATAGCCATCCGGTACATGCAAACCTATCGACCCTAACATAAAGGAATCACTTGTTTTGCCCTGGACTAGATTGATCACTGTAGCGTTGCTCCAGTACGCTCCAGTTCCAACCGGTCTTATTCCTCCATACCAAGAAGAAAGATACTTGGATATATTGTGGGATATCTCAAACTGTTTCCTATGAAGCCACCGCATAAACTTTTTTTGAATTTTGTCTATCATGTTAATGTAAATTATTTCATACGCATTCCATATAACAGCATTGCATTTTAAGAACTCTACATCACGCAACGTCTATCCTCCATAGTACAGGCTCGTATTCTCACTTTCTTTGGTCACGTATCAAGAAGAGACAATGACTCCATTGAACGACTGGTTGTCCAAGGAAGAATCGAGGGCACCAGATCACCTATGAGATTGACCGATCAAATAAAGGCTGCTCCTTAAATGAGTGTGCAAGAAAGGCAGCTGCCAGAGTGGCGGATCCGGAGTGGCGACACATAGTCAAGCGTGCCACAACACTTAAGTGACGACCATGACCGCTGTGACAAGAGCGAACCGATTGAGAAGAAGAAGAAGTTACTTTGTCTTCACCGTTCTTGGACAAAGATAGGGAATTTCTTCAAGGGTTATATGCTAATAGTTAGATAGGTATGATATTGATTTTGCCAATAATTAGTTAACCGAGTTGATCAAATGAAGGCACTCATGCGTTCGAAACCGTCTGCGGGTTCACGCTTGTATTACAAACTGCGTAGGTACGAGGTGAGCGAACTGCGTAGAAATGCCTATGTACCTAAACATCATGCGGTCGAGTGAACTATGCACCTGGGATCGATGTAGTTATAAATGTTCTGGAGGGAGTTTCGGCCGTGGGTAGTTACCACCCTATTGACATTGCCAAGCGATTTAGCGGTCAAATTCAAAAGAGTTTTGTTTATATAGACCTATCACAGGCACTTATGAAGCGATCATACATATAATATGTAACCGTTTGTTTCGTTACCATATTAATAACAATCTAAATATCTTGCACCACGAAATTATCGATGTTAGACAGTTTTAATATGCAATAGCAACACAGCTTCAAACAGCTGTCATGCACGTCGTTCTCGTCGGAAGTTGGAGCTGTGCGACTCAAAAAGTGACACCAGCTGTCATTTGGTAACTTCAAAATAACCTACCGTTGAAACGAACACGTCGCGCGTGAACGAAACACAAAAATCATCGCATCTATCGAAAGGTCCCTGTATCTGGTGGAAGATCAGCGAGTGCAAGCAGCAGTCCAAGGTACGTACGTGCATTGTATTGTTGTTGCCTATTCGAATCGTCTAACATCGTCATCGTCAGATTCAAAATTAGGGGTCTGAATTCCCACTGTAGCACAGGCCACCAGGTGCGAGTTGCTACATTATTTGGTGCCGAAACCAGGGATTTCTACTTTTATTTAACGATCAATTTGTGTATGGTATTTCTGGTCAATCGTATCGTAAATTAGGTCATTCAAAACAACTCATTGTGGCGATAATTATCTCCTCTCAACTTCAATAACTTACATACCGATAATACCTACATAGACTGAAACATATCGAACAGGGACTTTATCGTATCTAATGTATAATAGTGAATTCTTGTAAGATCAAATAAGCAATCACTTCAAATCATCGGTGTTTATTTTCTAGGCGGCTTACAACAATTCACTCTTTTAACGTTTATTTCACATCATCATTTCTATTTGGGTTAAGTTACTTACTACTAGTACTTATAAAAAACCTAAACCTTTTAAATAAGAATTAGTAAGTACATCGCTTACTTTATCAAAAGTGTCGGGTAGGTCGAACGAGTTGAATCGCCTTGCACAACGTGTTAACGCTTAACATTCATCGTACTATCGGCCTTATTGCTTAGTAAATAAAGTTCATACTTCCGTGCTCATTCTCGCGACCACTTCGCGAGTAGGTACAGTTCACCACAAGGTTCAGACGTAACGTACGTACGATTGTATACGAATTGTTGTAAAACTTGCGTGGTATACTGTACCTTCGATGGAGTAATAGCTTACTTTACTATTTCGTACTCATACTACGAATTGAATTGAATGCTTTAATATCATCACACATAATTAACACGTAATTATTTGCAAATAATGTCTCTTTTAAGAAAGCATTCAACTCGCAAACCTAGCCTTTCTAAGAAATCGCGATCGAAATCCGTCGATATTGAATATACGGCACAAGACTTATCATCCTTACGTAGGCAACGTACGATCGCTTATAAGCGGTTGAGTAAGGCATTAGAAATCGGTCTTTTAGCGGTCAACGATGTCTCCCAGCGAGAAATGTTTTATTCACACCATCAAGAAATTAAAAGAGTCGCTTCTAGTTTCGAAAACGCGCATTACACTATTTTGGAAATTCTGGATGACACGGAAAACGATGAATCTGAGCTTCAAGAACGTTTTGATGAAATGTACTACAAGGTTATATCGATTTACCGTGGCTTAAACAATAATGAACCAACTTCTCCGTCGCGACGTAGCTCGTTTTCGAATGTGCGGTTACCGAAAATACAGCTTCCTACTTTCGATGGAGACGTTAAACGTTTTCCTGAATATTTCGATACTTTTAACGCGTTGATACATAACTCCACGTCGCTCAGCAACTCTGAAAAGTTCCATTATTTAGTATCTTCGCTTAGCGGTGATGCTATGACAGTAGTAAAAACGTTCCCGCTTAGTAGTGAATATTACTGCGATGCATACGATGCTCTTGTCGCACGATATAAATGTAAACGCGAGTTAGCCTTCACATGTTGGAAAGATATTTTAAATATTAACTTTAATTTTAAAAATCCAAACGAGTTTCGAAAATCACTCGATTTATTCGAAGAGAATTTATGTATTTTAAAATCGGTTAACTTACCGGTTAGTCAGTGGGATTTTGTATTGGTTTATCATATTTTATCGAAATTGGACATGAATACGCGTCGGGATTTTGAAGAAAAGCATTCCAGTACCGAACTACCCTCATATGTTCAACTTAAACAATTCTTACACTCGAAATGCGAGGCCTTACTGCGTGACACACACTTTTCTGAGCAAACTCAACTGCAAAGGCCTACGCACAAGGTTTCCTTTTCGCCGGCTCAACCTAAATTTTTGAGAACGTCGAATACACTTGTCGCCGCGGATGTAGGGAAACCGGAAGCTAGACTTATTATTTCGCGTTCTGCAACCTGTTCATTTTGTAACGATTCACACAGCATTTCGTCGTGTCCGAAATTCCTGCAAAAAACCATCGATGAGCGTATGAAAATTGCAACTGACAGAAACTGGTGTTACAATTGCTTAAAGAGCTCTCACCAATTAAAATCATGTACTAGCAATTTCTCCTGTCGCACCTGCAAGCGAAAGCACCATTCCTTGCTTCACCGTGAGGTGCCTACCGAATCAAGTCAGAAAACTGCATCGTCTTTGGTGTCTAGATCCCAATCTAATACAACCGTGTTATTAGCGACTGCTATCGTTCAAGTACAGGATGCTAACGGTGAAATGCAGTCTTTTCGTGCGTTGTTTGATACAGGTAGCCAAAGCAATTTTATAACTGAGTCTGCAGTATCGCGTTTAAACTTAAAATGCTCTAAGACTACTGGGTGTGTAAGCGGGCTTGGTGAAGCTGCCGCCTCAATTTTGGGAGACGTAACTTGTCATATCGGTACTAATGATAAACCAGTATTCATTTTAGACCTACACGTATTATCGAAGATATGTGGCGATCAACCTATCGCAAATCTAAATACATCTGGTTGGTCTCATATTAAAGCATTGCCTTTAGCTGATCCTGGTTTTGATATTCCGGGATCCATCGATCTTCTGTTTGCTGCAGATGTATTCGCTGACTCGTTACTTAATCAACAAATTAAAGGAGGTCCGAGTCAACCTACTGCGTTCAATTCAATTTTCGGTTGGCTACTTTTGGGCAAAACACGCATAGCTACAACGACGATGCTACAAACGCTAGAAACAGACTGTGAATTAAATTCATTAGTACAGCGTTTTTGGGAATTGGATTCTTTGCCCAAAACGCCAATCTGGACTCCAGAGGAATCGCTTTGTGAGCAAAAATTTATATCGGATCACACGCGTGATGACAGTGGACGGTACATATTATGCTTACCGTTTAAAGACGACTCTGAACCAAGTTTTATTGGATCCCGTGACGTGGCACTAAGAAGATTCCATGCTATAGAACGTAGACTATCGCGAGATTCAGATTTACATAGCCAATATTTAGACTTTATGTCTGATTATATCAAAAACGGACATATGTCGCTAGTTCCTGCTGACGAAATGGAAAAGGGAAAATACTATATCCCCCACCATAGTGTATTACGCCCTGATTCTGCGACCACGCGACTCCGTGTCGTTTTTGATGCGTCGGCCAAGGATTTTAATTCGCGCTCGCTAAACGATACGCAACTTATTGGCCCAAAACTGCAACCTAATATTCTCGAAATACTTTTGCGCTTCCGCGAACATAACATCGTGTTCATGGCTGACGTCCGTCAGATGTACCGACAAATTTTAATTGCTCCGAATCATCGCGACTATCAACGCATATTCTGGCGAGCTTCACCTCATGAACCTCTCAAAGAGTATCGCCTAAATACCGTGACATATGGTGTAGCTTCTTCTCCTTTTCTCGCATGTCGGTCGTTGCAACGACTTGCCGAAGACGAGGGAGAGTCCTATCCAATCGCAAAACGGATACTATTATCGGACGTTTATGTTGATGACGTGGTTACAGGGTGCGCCTCGCTGGAGGACGCGCAACAAGCAAAATCACAAATTATTGCCCTCTTCAATCGAGGATGTTTCCAACTAAGAAAATGGGTCAGTAATAAGTCAGAACTTTTGTCCGACCTTCCAGCAGAAGTCTGTTTAACCGGCACCGTCTCACTTGACGAATCCGATTCAAAAACCTTAAAGGTTCTAGGTTTGAAATGGGACCCGACATCAGATTCCTTTCTCTTTGAAATTAAAGCGATAGACCGGATTTGCACAAAACGATCAATCTTAAGTGAATTGGCTAGAATATTCGATCCCCTCGGTTTCCTATCCCCGGTAACTATACATGCTAAATCTCTTATACAAAAACTGTGGATCCTGGGCATTGGTTGGGATCAAACCCCACCCGACGAGGTAATTCGAGCTTGGAATACATATCAAACTCAACTATTACAATTATCTCAACTTAGAATCCCACGCAAGATAACTTGTGAAAACGTCCGATCATACGAATTACATGGTTTTGCCGATAGTTCCGAGACAGCATACGGTGCCGTGATCTTCTTAAGAGTAACAGATGCGAAAGGTCAGGTTCGCGTGTTTCTAGTGTGCTCAAAGGCGAGGGTAGTCCCTTTGAAACGTATATCACTACCTCGATTGGAGCTTTGCGCAGCCGTGCTTTTATCGGATCTATACCTATTCGTTCGCGATTCTTACCTTTCTCGTATTTCATTTGATGCGACTTATTTCTGGTCAGACTCAACTGTAGTCTTGTCGTGGTTGCGTTCTCCTGCCACCCGGTGGGCTACATTTGTTGCAAATCGCGTCAGTCACATACAGAGTATCACTACTATAGAATGTTGGCATCACATATTGTCAGGTGACAATCCTGCAGACATTTGTTCAAGGGGTCAATTTCCTAATGAAATTTTACATAATTCGTTATGGTGGACGGGGCCGCAGT
Source organism: Pararge aegeria (assembly GCF_905163445.1). Taxonomy (NCBI): domain Eukaryota; kingdom Metazoa; phylum Arthropoda; class Insecta; order Lepidoptera; family Nymphalidae; genus Pararge; species Pararge aegeria. The sequence continues at coordinate 9,765,724 of NC_053202.1, read as the reverse complement.
GGTTATCACAAGATCGCGACTCCTGGCCATCCAGTTTAGGAACAACATCCCCCGATGAAGGAGTGATTGTTAACATGGAAGCACGGAAATTGGTTGCTTTAGTTACTGAATTACACAACAGCGAAAGGATCGATGAACCTACCGTGTTTGACGACTTGATTAGTCGTCACTCTACTTTGCCAAAACTCATTAACGTTCTAAGCTATATAAACCGTTTTATCAATAATTCGCACAGCCCACTTCATGCAAATCGTAATAAATTTCTTAATAACGTGGAACGACATACAGCATTAATGCAAATTGTCAAGTATGTACAGAACCATGAATTTAAAACAGAAATTTTAAACATAAAGTCTAATAAACCGCTTCTTAAACCATTTCGGAAACTCAACCCCTTTCTTGATGAACAAGGCGTTCTCAGGGTGGGCGGCAGGATTTCACGGTCAGGGTTGGAATACGAAAAGAAACACCCAGCCTTTTTACCCACAAATCACCAACTAACATTTTTGATTATCGAATTTATTCACCGTAATTATTGTCATCCCGGCATAAACACTACTCATTTTCTTCTCCTACAGCAGTTTTGGATTATTTCTGCTAAACGAGCAATCCGTAACTGTTTATCCAAATGCGTGCATTGCTATCGGACAAACCCAAAGCCCGTTCAACCGCCTATGAGCGATCTTCCGTCTTTTCGCGTTAATCAAGTGAAAGCATTCTCGATTGTGGGTGTTGACTTCGGAGGACCGTTTCGCATCAAACTCGGTCCTCACCGCGGTGCTAAAATTGACAAAGCATATTTATGTCTGTTTATCTGCTTAGCAACTAAGGCAGTCCATTTGGAGGTAGTTTCAACATTATCGACCAATGGATTTATTGCTACTCTAAGGCGTTTTGTGGCACGCCGAGGTCGATGTAATGTCATTCACGCTGACTGCGGAACTAATTTTATTGGCACTCGTAACCAGCTCTCATCCCTTATGGAGCAGGCGTCAAATGCGGAAAAAATTGAATTCAAGTTTTATCCACCTTCCGCACCTCATTTTGGAGGAGTATGGGAGATTCAAATAAAGGCTGCTAAGTCTCACTTATACCGCGTCATCGGTGATCAGGTCTTGACATTTGAGGAGCTCACAACACTATTCACTCAAATCGAAGCCGTTTTAAATTCAAGGCCGTTATGCTCGATCAGCTCTGATCCCAACGATCTTTCGGCGTTAACTCCCGGCCATTTTCTAACATTGGAGCCTCTGACTGCTGTCCCCGATCAGGATCTTACAAACGTTAATATAAATCGGCTTAATCGTTGGCAGCTGTTACAATCGTTTCATCAAAATTTCTGGTCCAGATGGAAACATGAATATCTAAATTCACTTACACAACGCGCAAAGTGGACCAAGGATTCTAAACCATTAAATATAGGGTCGATGGTGATTATCAAAGACGAAAACAGGTCGCCATTGCACTGGCCTCTCGGCCGAGTTACAAATCTTATTTCCGGTGCTGATGGAGTAGCTCGTATTGCAATTCTAAAAACCGCAACGAGCCAACAGATTCAACGACCTTTAGTCAAATTATGTCCTCTACCCATTGAACAATAACTTAATTCGTTTAACTTCTACACTAGTTTTTAAGTTTAAAGTATAAGTAAATCAATTAATAGTTTTCTTTCTTCAGTTCTATGTCTGTTTATTTTTATTTCCTTTTATAACCAGAAAATACCATAGGCATTTTGGTGGGCGGGATGTTTCGTTACCATATTAATAACAATCTAAATATCTTGCACCACGAAATTATCGATGTTAGACAGTTTTAATATGCAATAGCAACACAGCTTCAAACAGCTGTCATGCACGTCGTTCACGTCGGAAGTTGGAGCTGTGCGACTCAAAAAGTGACACCAGCTGTCATTTGGTAACTTCAAAATAACCTACCGTTGAAACGAACACGTCGCGCGTGAACGAAACACAAAAATCATCGCATCTATCGAAAGGTCCCTGTATCTGGTGGAAGATCAGCGAGTGCAAGCAGCAGTCCAAGGTACGTACGTGCATTGTATTGTTGTTGCCTATTCGAATCGTCTAACATCGTCATCGTCAGATTCAAAATTAGGGGTCTGAATTCCCACTGTAGCACAGGCCACCAGGTGCGAGTTGCTACACCGTTATTGTGAGGTGGAGGTGACTACTACATTTGTTAATTTAAAACAAAAGATAGGAGGGTTCTAAACGCGCCGGTCTAAGAAGAGCCCACGACAAACTTAGCCTACGGCTTTTTTTTGGTTATGATCGTCTCACAGTCTAATTAATATTAAGAAATGAAGTCAGAGCAATTCATACCAAAACTTCTTTATTATTCTTATGATCCTTAATAAATAATTTCTTTAAGCATAAGCGTTAATCGTAATATAACTGCCATGCCAACAGATCAGCCCGTTACCATCTGAGACTGCATCTCAACTTACCGTCTACCCCGAATCGGTTTCTACACGGCATCGTGCCGGAACGGTTGGCGACAAGCGTGCACATCATTCATGCACAAAAGCAGCAGTGGCGTGCACTTTAAAAACACTGCCTACCCTATATTTTTCATAGAACTTGTATAGGAAGATTATTATTCTACTTTACACCTTGCTTTATGCCTACCCTGGTCGATAACAACGTGCACGCCACTGGCGACAAGTCAAGGTGGTATTTAGGCGCGTCTGAAGCCTCCGAAGAAATGTATGCGACGAAAGTAAATTTTTAGTTGTGTTAGTGCTAAAATCTCTTGAAATTCACAAGCTATACTTATGTGGACTACCTTTTTTTTGAGGAGAAAAAAACTCCGGTTCTGCCGATCTCGGACTAAATTGTTTTAGTCCGAGATCGTCGGTCACACCCTGCAATCAGGAAGAGGGGGTTGCCGAACATGCCGAACTTTTTTTAAGTATTTCCCTCTTTTTCTCGTTCTTCTCTCCTCACCATTATACTTCTTAATACTTTGCCATTTGTCGTCGTTGGAGAACATGCGCACTGTCAGGATTTAGGAGTCCTCATCGTTGCTCGCTCCCTGTGTCTGTGGACTACCTGTATTCAACCGATTGTCGTCCACTGCTGGACATAGGTCTCATGCATCGAGCTTCAAAATCCACGGGCGGCCTGTTTCCAGCGGCTTTCAGCGATTCGTTTGATGTCGTCTGTCCACCTCGTTGGGGGAAGACCAACGTTGCGTTTACCTGTGCCCGCACATTGCCGCTTCAGCTTTGCGACTCGCTGAGCTATGATGTAGCTCAGCGATTCGCAAAATTAATCGCTGATTCACATCAGCGATTCAGTAACTCTAGTTCTTCTACGGATCTCTTAATTTCTGATTTGATCTACACTCTAAAAAAAGAAAGCCAACTAAGAGAGATTTTCTCTTAGTTGACGTTATATAAATTATAACAATTATGATAATAAACATAACAACAAAAGCTGATTAGTTATAGCAGCAAGTTCATTATAGATTGAGCTAAAAATGTAGGTATGTTCATTGATTCTAACAAATAAATACGAGGTTTCTATTATTATTTACTTCTTTGTATGATTAGATCATTTTTAATTATTTAGCTTAAACAAGTACGTAAATTGAATCAGTTAAGAATATGCCTTAGTTAAGTAACAATAATAGGAGCAATACAGTTGCCCAGTCCATTGAATTATGATAAGCAATCATTATCATCTTATTTGATGTATCTATGTTCTTGTTAAGCTCGTATGGAATCAAGATGCTTGATCACAACAATCACTATCTTGTTAGGAATAACCAATTTTTTTTTAGAGTGTACAGAGATAATTCCAACATAGCTCCCACCATATCGACCTTTTTTGTGATTTTAAGGCATGCTAGCTCTAATAATATAAGTAAACTAATTATTAATGAATCAACGTTAAGAATTCAATTAATTTTCAGGCGCTTTTATCGTTGAAAGGTACAATTAAAATTTAATGTTCCTACTTCAGTCACACTTACCGACCGATCGAGAAATGCGTGTTCTTTAATAAGGTAATTAACGAAGTTGCTATTTTTCTTTTAATTTTTCAAGGTTTCAATATTCGCGCAAGGTTTTAAGTAGCAGAGCGCATTTAGAAGACCCGTGATTTTTAATTTCTTAAGACAAATTGATATATACAAATGTCAACCGAGAGATTCCTTCACATTTTTGTAGTAGCATTTCTAGATTGTAAGTATTATTACATAAATGGTGTATTCAAGAATTTAAACCAAGATTTTCGTGGCTAATCAACGTTTCTTGATGTGTGTGCGGAATCCAGTCGTAGAATTATGCAAACAGGAAAGCATCGTACAGATTCTCAATTATACAGAGACGTTGTCAGTGTAGTATGTCGAACAGTTCGTGAAATACCGACAAAAAGAACACGAAAGCGGGTAGTCAGATTCTGCCCGTGACATCCAACTTGACATCGCTTACCTACGCAGTCACGTCGTGACCACGATCCATGCAACTAGGTCGAAATATCGACAAATCCAAAAATATTATCCTGGTATCCATTGAACTAGATTTAAGAAATGGTGTATTCATACAAAATGGTCCTAAAGCAAGGACTTTCATTCATTATAATGTGTTATTGACTGCTGACCTCACATGAATTTCCGCTTGAGATTGCTAGACTATTTTCGACTCATTCGGGACTGGTCATAAGCTTGTTCGCGTGACGTGGCACGACACAATCCGACGAACGACTTTCACACAACAAAAAAGACGCAAGAACAAAGTAAAAAAATACTTTTGGATTAAGAACATTTATATTATTCTTGAGCCCTGAAGGTCCACTACCCTCAGCCTACCAAAGTTCCACTGCTCTACGAGCATAGACCCACCACGCTGCTCCAATGCCGTTTGATGGGTTTCAACGACGATCATCACAAGTTAGTGATAATAACCGGACGCGACGACTTGGTGGTACTTAGAAATCATTAACAGATAAACCCAGTACTTGACAAAGTTTTGGCCCGTACTGGGATTCGAAAAGAGGGCCTCGTTATCATTAAACATACTAACCACTAGATCACTGATCAACCAGGCAGTTATATAAGATAACTGCAATTTAGTAGATACTCGCTTGAAGGTGTGATAGCGAAGTGGGTAGGAGCTCGACTTCACTTTCGGGGGAGCCGAGTTCGAATCCCAGCACGCACCTCTAACATTTCTAAGTTATGTGCGTTTCGAGTAATTAAAAATATCACTTGCTTTGACTGCTAAAACGCCTCGCCAGGTCTGCACGCAGCCGCTAAGCGTTACTTCATGCCGACCGTCTTTAAGCGTTTTCTATTTTTTCTTCTCATCTCTTTCTCCTTCTTCTCTCCTCATCATTATGCTTCTTAACAAACGTGCATGTTGCCATTTCTCGTCTCTGGCTCTCCAGAGAGCATGCGCACTACCAGGCTTCGGGAGTCTACATTACTGATCGCTCCCTGTGATTTAGATCTCAAGTCTTCCTAGGACATATTATTATACCTGTACTTACTAAAATGATCGCTATTAACAAAGTCAAAGTCAAAGTCAAAGTCAAAAATATCTTTATTCAAGTAGGCCCACAGGTGGCACTTTTGATGCGTACATAAGAACCACACGGTAGTGAGATGATGGCGATAACCACATTCGTAAACTTAAAACTAAAGCTACGAGGGTTCCAAACGCGTCCTGGTCTAAGAAGAAGCCCACAACAAACTTAGCCGGGTGTTTTTTTTTTGTTATCACCATCTCACAATGTCATTTAAAATTATTAGAAGAGCAACCTGGTTAGAGCAATAATTTACACCCAAGCTTTTTTATCGTTTACGTAGTCCTTTATACTATAATAGGACTTTTCTATAAGCTTACGTTTAAACTTTGAACTTTTTAAGAGACATCTCCAAGATGACAATTGGTAGTTTATTGTAGAATTGTATGCAATTTCCTTTAAACAAATTATGAATTTTATGTAACCTAGTATATTGCACTGTAAGTTTATTCTTACTTCTAATGTTTAAATTAATGCAGTCACATTTTTTCTTAAATTTAGAAATGTTTTTATGAACGTACATAAAATTTTCAAATATGTACTGACTATACACTGTCATTATTTTAAAAACTTTAAATTTATCTCTCAATGACTCTCTCGGACCCATTTTGTAGATAGAACGAACAGCCCTCTTCTGCAGCACGAAAATAGTGCTAATATCAGCAGCATTACCCCAAAGTAAAATTCCATATGACATAATGCTGTGAAAGTAACTAAAATATACCAGTCTCGCAGTTTCTACGTCGGTCATATGGCGTATCTTCTTTACCGCATAGGCAGCAGAACTAAGCCTGTTCGATAAATTATTTACATGAGGGCCCCATTGAAGTTTAGAATCTAACGTTATTCCTAGAAAAACTGTCGTATCCTCCAGTTTCAGTTCCTCATTATTAAGTAGTACAGTGGTTTTCACGTGTTTAACATTAGGTAAAGTGAATTTTATACACTTGGTTTTTTTTCCGTTAAGAACCAAATTATTAGCTTCAAACCACTGTACCACTTTAGCGAGAGAGTTGTTTACGTCGTCAAAAGCTAGTTCACGTCGATTTATTTTAAAAGTCAGTGATGTATCATCGGCTAACAGAACTATCCCGTGTTTGTCCTTGGCAAGGTAAGGAAGGTCATTAATGTAAATAAGGAACAGAAATGGTCCTAATATAGACCCCTGTGGGACACCTATTTTCATAACTGATCCATTAGACCGTTTTCCATTCACGTCGACTTTCTGAATTCTATCGCGTAGATAGTTACTCATTAAGTCTAGAGCTACACCCTGAATTCCATAGTGGTGTAGTTTCCTAACTAACGTTTCGTGTTGAACACAATCAAACGCCTTAGATAAGTCACAGAACACACCAAGTGCATCACGTGACTCCTCCCAGGCTTCAAATATATTTTGTATTAGCTCAACACCTGCGTCGATTGTTGAGCGACCCCGTGTGAAACCAAATTGCTTAATATGAAGTAAATTATACTTATGAAAATGGTAAAGTAATTGATTTAAAATGAGTTTTTCAAAGATTTTACTGAAAGTGGGTAGTACGGATACTGGTCTAAAGTTAGTGGGGTCAGAAGTACTACCCGATTTAAACAATGGAACTATTTTACTAAGTTTCATTAAGTCAGGAAACACACCACAATCTATACAATTATTAAATATTAAGGCTAAATCGGGTGCAACAATATCAATTAATGATTTGACAACGTTTACGGAAATGCCCCACAGATCATTTGTTTTTTTATTAATTAATAATTTAAAGGCTTTAATAACGTCAGAGCCACTAACATGCGTGAATTTAAAAGAATGGTTACACTCAGGCACATTTTCCTTTAATAGATAGAGAGCCATATCTGGTGAAGAGTTTAATGATTCTGTTGTGGAGACGGGAATGTTGGTAAAGAAGGTTTCAAAAGCAGTAGCCACCTCGAAATCTGTTGTTAAGGCTTTATTATCTACATTAAGTTTAAAGTTAATATTTCGTGGTGTTACTCTTCCCGTCTCCTCATTAATTAACATTAATATTACTGTAATTTCCCAAAGATACGAATGCTGAGAGAAGGTTGATATCCGGTGAAGACGTTAAGACAGACAAACGATATATGGTGAGTACCTTTCCACTGTTTTTTTCCATTACAAGTTAGCCCTTGACTGACCTCATTGAAACCCATTACCGGGCACCACCACAGGGCACTGGTCTCCTCCCACAATGAGAACGCGTAGTCCACCACGCTGGCCCAGTGCGGATTGGTGGACTCCACACGTCTTTGAGAACATTGTAGAACTCTCAGACATGCAGGTTTCCTCACGATGTTTTCCTTCACTATCGAAGCAAGTGATATTTTTTTAGTAATTAAAACGCACATTACTTAGAAAAGTTAGAGTTGCGTGCTGGGAGTCGAACTCAGCACCCTTAAAGTGAAGTCGAAATGCTGCCCACGGTGCTATCCCCGCTATTATGACTCACCTCATCGGGTGAGAAATAAATATACTACGACAGTACGCACATCGCCATCTAGCCGCAAAGTAAGCGTAGCTTGTGTAATGGGTAACAAGACAGCTGATGAATATAGTAGCATTCATGTTCCTCACTCAAACCTTTTTCCTCGAACCCACGGCCTTGGACGCAGATAGCAGGGTCGCTGCTCACTGCGCCAACCGGCTGTCAAAGTTACCACCCTACCGAAAAAGACATGCCGCTAAGCGATTTAGTGTTCCGGTGCAATGTTGCGTGGAAACCGATTAGGGGTGTGACTGCCATACTCCCTGACAGGTTAGCCCGCTATCATCTTGGATCATCACTTACCACCAGGTGAGATTGCAGTCAAGGGCTAACTTGTATTGGGAAAGAACGAAAAAATAGTGTTGCTGTATTTAGGCGATGGATTTCCACATATGCTAAAAAAGTCACTCTTAACACAAAATGCGGGCAAGATAATAATGACAACAGATGCTCTTGCTAACATCAATATTTTTAAGCTCAAGAAAAATTATAATACTGAGTCAAATTATGTATTTCATATGGATACGACCTTCAACCCTTAACAAAAGTGGAAAGTAAAATAAGGGGTGACATTTCGTGACCGGCATACTGGGGAATGACGTGGGCATTTTTTAGACCGGGATAAAAACTCGCTGCTTTGCTTAAATAATTGCATAAGTCAATGTCGTAGCACGTGTCAAAAGCAACGTAATTTTTGCGTAATTAATTGGTAATTGCGGGCTCTAACGATTACTTTTAAATTGTTTTTCTATATGCCCAACTCCAGAAAACAAGCTACAGATAAATGCCAAAGAATTACAATAGTTTCTTCAATGGCACGGTTGGACCTCTTGGGAGTGGCTTATAAACAACCAGAGGATTACTGAGCCTCCAACCTAAAAGCTTCAAGAAAACTCTTAGAGTGGATATTTGAAGCTATTTAGGGTGAGGGGGATACAAGGACGAGGCGAGCACAAAAGATCCTGGAGGGTCGAAGTGCACCCGCCGAAGCGGGCCTCATTACAAGATAGATAGATAGATTCTTCAATAGCAACAAATTAGAGACAGAAATAAACTTTCGCGCTTTGTCTTTGGTAGAGCTTTTTGGGACAGAGCTCGTCTGGAGAACTACTACCGCCTAGCTTATTTCTGCCGCTAAGCAGCAATCCTTGAAAGCCGTAGTTGCTGGTGTAGTTAAAGGCGCATGTAGCTTTTAGGTTGACGGAAACAGGCAGTTCTAGGATGTGTTCTTTGCATGTGCTGCGAAATGTTCCTTTTGTAGGGAGTCCAAAATACCACAGTCTTATGCCGCTTGGGTTCAGCGGCACACTGCGACTCGTTTGAATAGAATATATTAGAATAAATTAATAGAATAGAATATTTTTTTTTGCTTTAGCTATGTAAATTTTTTTGGTGTTGTAAGTGGGAATAGTTCCAACAGTTTGCCACTTTCTGGCGTGCAAATTTCTTACATATATAGAGTTTATACAAATAAATAAATAAATAAAATAAATAAATAAATAAATATACTACGACAATACACACATCGCCACCTAGCCCCAAAGTAAGCGTAGCTTGTGTTATGGGTACTAAGATGACTGATGAATATTTTTATGAATTATATATACATAAATACTTAGAAAATACATATTATAAACACCCAGACACTGAAAAACACTTAATGCTCATCACACAAACATTTTCCAGTTGTGGGAATCGAACCCACGGCCTTGGACTCAGAAAGCAGGTTCGCTGCCCACTGCGCCAGTCGGCCGTCAAATTACTATAACACTTAAAATTTTAAACTTTAGACACTAACTAAGAAATGTCACAAAAATATTCGTTAATATTATGATACGCCTTACTTATTAACCAAATTCTTAACCTATTTTTAAAAATATTTCCGTCCAATTTTTTTACCATGAGTTGTAAATGGTTAAAATTTTTTATACCACAAGTATAAGTACTTTTCGCAAATACGTAACATTTATTTTGGGGAACACATATATGTCGCAGCCGGAAATGAGTACGGACACTAAAATGAAACACAAACGCGCCAACTAGCGGCTAGCACGCATCAACAGTTTTGGCGCGCTTCGACAGAGTCGTGACGGGGTCTACTGAATAGATTGGGATTATTAATTAGTTGGGACTCAAGGCAGAAAGACGTCGTCACGGAACTGTCCGACGTTTCTCTTAGTGGTTATTATTTTAAAAGTTGCTATTACGATATTAGTTAAATTCAGTGTAAGAAGTTAAATTCAGTGTAAGAAGTTAAATTCAGTGTTCGAACAAAGCGAGTCAAATTTAAAGGTGTTCTTATTGCACGATACCTGAAAATTGCCCACACGATGTCGGACGGATCAAGTTAAAATCCGCCAGATCCTACATCAGAAGTGGTATCGCATCGTGCAAATGAGAATCACACCGAAAACAGTGAAACTCAATGGTAGCTCTGTAGTCTGCTATAAGTGCGGAACCCAGGGCCACATCGCCAGCCGCTGCACAGCCAGCGGACCCAGTGTCCGAACCCCGGTGGAGAAACGTGTTGACATTTGCGAGGTCAAGTCCCCATCGGGAGTGCTAAATCACTTTGGTGAGTGTTTTAAATTTGACTTTGACTCAGGAGCTGAGTGCTCATTAGTGACAGACTGTTGGGTGTAAATTAAGAGGCAAACGAATTAATAATTTGATTTCATTAGTTGGTATTGGAAATAAAAATGTACACAGTACTTTGCAAATATTAAGTCAGGTAGAAATTAATAACTTCGCGACTGAAATTTTATGTCACGTCTTGCCACATGCTAATTTACGTAGTTACATTATGATTGGCCGTGAAATTTAAAAAAATGGGTTTTGCGTTAGCGTGACTGCAACGAAACTTACTTTGGCGAGAGAAAAATGTAAACGCGTGCAACGCAACGGATGTTTGTGTGCCTTACAATAATTTTGACCGTTTTGACACTGATGTTTTAACCGACAGGCTAAGCAAGCTGGTGAATATTTTAGAACTATATTCCGAATATTTCATTAACGGTTTTCCAACTACCCGCGTGAATACTGGAGAGTTAGCGATTAGGCTGATAGACCCCAGTCGAACAGTACAGAGACGACCTTACAGGTTATCTCCGGATGAACGTCAAATTATGCGGGGTAAATGAATGATTGCAAGCCAAAATAATTCAGCCTAGTGATTCGCCTTTTGCTAGCCCTGCCCTTTTAGTGAAAAGTCTGACGGATCTGACCGGATGTGTATAGACTACAGGTAGTTGAAAATGAACACAGTACCAGATCGTTATCCACTCCCATTGATTTCGGATTAGATTTTAAGGCTACATGGTGCCAATTTCTTTACAAAACTAGATTGCGTAAGTGGTTTCCATTTAATTCCTGTTCAGGCTGAATCAATTGAACGCACCACCTTCATCACTCCTGACGGACAGTATGAGTTTTTGACAATGCCCTTTGGTCTCCGTAACGCAATCTCTGTTTTCCAGCGCGCAACCATAAATGCTCACGGTGACATCGCTAATCAATACGTGGTAGTATACGTCGATGATATTTTACTTGTATCAGACTCAATTTCCCAAGGGATAAAGAGGCTGCAGGTTGTGCTCGATAAGCTCTCAAAAGCTGGGTTCTCGCTGAACCTTAAAAAATGTTCTTTCCTCAAGACGCGAGTAGAATTCTTAGGGTATGAGGTGTAGAAGCAGGTGAGGTTAAGCCTAATAAGCGTAAAATAGAAGCTCTGTCGTCATTACCTTCGCCCCCAAACTATTACGCAGGTGAGACAATTTGTAGGTTTGGCTTCTTACTTTCGCCAGTTCGTGCCAAACTTTTCTATAAGCTCACTTCAGGTAAGTGTCTATTCGAATGGACGCCCAAATGCGAGGAAGTAATACAAAAGGTAATTAAAATATTGACTAATGAACCAGTGCTTATGATTTTTGACCCGAAGCACCCGACTGAACTTTATACGGACGCCAGTGCAGAAGGATACGTAATATTATTTCAAATTGTAGCAGGCAAGCGTCGGCCAGTGGCTTATTTTAGCAAACTTACGACGCCAGCTGAGTCGAGATACCACTCATATGAATTAGAAGCGCTCGCTGTCGTCAATTCGGTAAGACATTTTAGGCAATACCTACAGGGTAGGAAGTTTACAGTTCTAACAGACTGTAACACGCTAAAGTTATCACGCAATAAAATCGACTTGACGCCGCGAGTTCATTGGTGGTGGACCTATTTACAGTCGTTCGATTTTGACGTTAAATACAGAATCGGTAAGCAAATGGCGCATGCTGATTTCTTTTCACGGAACTTGCTACCATTAGCTCCTAGAAATTAAAAATTGACAAGGTGGAACAAAAGCGGGTGAATGTAGCTGATTTATCCAGTAATTGGATTCTCGCAGAGCAGCAGCGAGATGAGGAAATTTAAAAAATAATTTCCGATCTCTACCAAGTTCGAGAGCATGAGCCGGTATGTACGTAAGTTCGTGGATAGCTGCGTGACCTGTAAAATAACTAAGCCTCATTCAGGTAAGGTACAGGCCGAACTTTACCCCATTCCTAAAATTGCTATCCCATGGCATACTGTGCATATTGATGCTACCGGTAAGCTGAGTGGAAAGAGTGGTAATAAGGAGTATGTGTTCGTGATGATCGACGCGTTTACCAAGTACGTATTACTCTTTCACACTAAAGATATAGACACCAGGAGCAGTGGAGGATAGTGTGGCATTATTCGGTGCTCCCGTACTCACGGACCAAGGTCGTTGTTTTGCCAGCAAAGAGTTCCGTGACTTTTGTGACAGTAGGAACATCCATCTTCATCTTATTGCTACGGGGACATGTCGTGCAAATGGGCAAGTAGAGAGGATCATGAGTGTACTTATATCCATGTTAACAGTTGAATCTGACAAGGATAGGTCATGGCAAGATTCTTTAGGGGACTTGCAGCTCGTTTAAACTGTACCGTCAAGCAGTGAGAGTCAAGAGTCAGCGTGAGTACATTTTCAGTCGGTGAATTCGTTTTGATTGAAAATGAAGAACGCAATCAAACAAAACTAGATGCTAAATTTAGAGGTCTGTTTCAAATCTTAGAAGTCTTAGATGGAGACCGATATGTTCTGAAGTCATTGATTAATAAGCGTATTTACAAGTATGCGCATGATCGTATTAGGAAGATGCCTGAGGGCCAAGTACCATTGAGATTGTAGATAAAGACGAGATAGATGATTATGAAGAATCTAGTTAATTAAATGCACAGGTTCGCGATTCGTTGGGTCAGAGACTGTACCAGAATGCTGTAGCCGTAGCCTAGTAGAAATCGGTGTCTACTCTTTGAGTAGTCCGTGGGTAAGCGGTAGGCGGTAGTTCTGGGTAGTACAGTCGGATCTTGCCTTGTAGCAAAGATCATAGAGTCGAGGGTAGACTCTGGCTTCCCGTGGGGAAGCGACCGCGAATGTGTAACCTGGTGCTTGATCAAATTATTTTGATTGGTTTTAAGAGGATTTGTGCTCTTTTTGATTAACAATGCTCTATGGTACATGGACTCAGTAATCTTTGGAGTTTTTGTAATAATTTTGTCTAACTAGTGAAAGAAACATTGTTAACTTAAACTTTGGTTTATATTTGAGGGTTAATTTAGAGGGTAAGCTGTAAAGGTTTTGTTTGGGATGATGGTTAAATTTGTCAACAAATTGTTGTTAGTAAAAATAAGCAAACTAAAGACCATAGTTTTATTTTCTGAAGCGAGGTTGTTAGAAATAGGATGAGCCGAACGATAACAGTGCTGGTCTGTTTTTTTAACACATTATATTTCAGATTAACACACGAGGGCGTGTGTCATGCAGGATGGCAGTGTCGCAGCCGGAAATGAGTACGGACACTAAAATGAAACACAAACGCGCCAACTAGCGGCTAGCACGCATCAACAGTTTTGGCGCGCTTCGACAGAGTCGTGACGGGGTCTACTGAATAGATTGGGATTATTAATTAGTTGGGACTCAAGGCAGAAAGACGTCGTCACGGAACTGTCCGACGTTTCTCTTAGTGGTTATTATTTTAAAAGTTGCTATTACGATATTAGTTAAATTCAGTGTAAGAAGTTAAATTCAGTGTAAGAAGTTAAATTCAGTGTTCGAACAAAGCGAGTCAAATTTAAAGGTGTTCTTATTGCACGATACCTGAAAATTGCCCACACGATGTCGGACGGATCAAGTTAAAATCCGCCAGATCCTACATATATTATATTTGTTTGATGTCGCGTGCCCACCTCGTTGGGGGTGCCTAACGCTGCCTGCGTTTACCGGCGCGGGGTCGCCTTACCTGCGTCCATCGGTTTCCGAGGAAAGAGTTATTTGCCCCGCTTATGTTAGGGGGAAGCGTTGATGCCCAGTGGGTAGGACTTCGACTTCACTTTCGTTCGAATCCCAGCACGCACCCACTTGATTTTTCTAAGTTATGTGCACCAGCAAGCCTGAGAGTTCTTTATAATGTTCTCAAAAGTGTGAGTCCGCCAATCCGCACTGGGTGACTACAGCCTTAACCCCTCCTCATTGTGGAAGGAGATCCGTGCCCTATAGTCTGGGGCGTGCATAGAGGTTATCCACAGGGTATGCAGATGATATAAAATGAAGAAAATCTCCAGTACGATTTATAAATACTCAAGGGTAGGCTGTTTATAACTCTTACAATGCCTATACTTAAGTTTTTTATAACTCGTACTGGAGATTTTACCCTGTGCATACCTTCTATGCACGCTCCTCTCTGTAGTGGACTGTAAATGAAATTAATATGATGATAATAATGTTGATAGTTTAGGCCTACGTTTTATTTAAGGTGTACCTATTGCAAGCTCAATCGTCCATCCGTAACTACGACTCTTGGATTTGCGGCGGCGCTATAGTCAACAAATGGTTAATACTGACATCAGCGGCTTGCGTTGAAGATGTACAGAACATGTACGCGATCGCCGGTACCGATATGTATATCAAATCGCATCAACTGACGGAGAATCGGTGCACTCAGGCATGGAGAAGGAAAGTTGTGTATACATGTGTACCAGCCGGTGAGATTACTGTTGCATAGAAGCAAGCTTTGCAGCATTCCATGATATATTATAAAAAATAAGCTTAATTTGCTAAACTCCGCGAAAAGCAGGAGAATCTGTATGGTGT
This sequence comes from Pararge aegeria, assembly GCF_905163445.1. NCBI lineage: Eukaryota > Metazoa > Arthropoda > Insecta > Lepidoptera > Nymphalidae > Pararge > Pararge aegeria. Next base: position 9,750,515 of record NC_053202.1, on the reverse strand, counting down.
AATTTATAATTTCTTAGATCTTTATGCTCCACACCAAACCTCCTTCTTATCTTTGGCAATGTACCCTCTACGCGCGTTTCGCTCCGAAACTGCAACATCCTCAGGAGATGTCGACTATACAATGAAATAAGGTTAAGAAATCATAAATTATATCATACAAATTCTACTGCTTTTGGCGAAGTATAGCAAATATAGGTGCGATTACTTATTATCTATCTTTAAGTATTATTTTTAAGTGACGGTAGATCAGAAAACAGTTTTGAGGCATGATTGTCGTCAAGTTCTGGCCTATAACTACGCTAAGACAAATAGTAGCATAGCACTAATGAATAATGTTTCATAATCGGGAGTTTTTTAACTCCCTTTGAGAGCTCTGCTCTTGCTCTGAGCTCCTGCTCTGAGCTCTGATCTTGCTCCCCTTTAAAAGATCTAAAAAAAAGTCCGCAACAATATATATCTATCTTTTAAGTTTGACTTATACGCGGACCGAGGGACTTATAGCGAGGGACCGCTAGTCATTAAAAAAAATAAAAATAAAATTAAAAACTGTTTGTTACTGATTCTTTATTTAAACCCACAGCGTACGATTTGCAATACAGCCAGCTAGCAAAATGGTCCCATGACGACATAGCCGTGCTCAAAGTTGAGAAACCGTTTCTCTTCGAAGGTAGAGCATGGCGGGAGTGTAAATACAAACCCGCCATAATTCCTATAAACTTTGACCTGGAGTACGAGCAACCTGGAACGGACGCTATTGTGCTTGGATGGGGACATACGATGGAATGGCGATCGGTAGGTAAAGTTGTAATAATCCTTGAAATCTATAACAGACATGTTTTTTTTTTCTTTATAGTTATTAATTGATGGACCAAGCAGAAAGCCTACCTGATGGTTAGTGAGAAACCATCGCCTATGCACAGAAATGGCGTGTGGAGTACACCAATCAGCATTGGCTCGCGTGGTTGAGTCCGCACGCTTCCGAGAACGTGGTGCTAGCCCACGTCCGGAAGATGTCAGAAGTTGGAGACCTCGTCTTCGCCGGCGAAGACACTGTGCAGAAGTTTATTGTATGTTCTGATGAGCATTGTCAGTAATCTGATCGTCAGGGTCGTGAAGGATATGTTTAGGCTTCCTCTTGTTGAGAGTGGCGCTAAGGTTGGGTGAGTAAAAAGAAGCCGCTACTATGAGAGGGTTGGGAATTGGGATGTCGGATAGACTTCTCAAAGTAAATTTTCTAGAGTTTTTTGAAATATGGAGCAATAGTGGGGAGTTCTAGATCTCTGAAGAGATCGACGTAGTGTACGAACCATTGGCACCCGGTAGCGTTGTGCATGAAGTCGTTTTGGAGAGTCTGGAAACTTTTATATGCGGAGGGACCTTCTCATAGTGGAAGGACACCCCTGAATTGGGTCGGTTTTAGTTTGATATGATGATGATGATAAATATTTCTAGCCAAACTCCACCGTCGATTTAAATCAAAAGAAGCTTCAGTACACCTCAGTATCAATACTTGATCGGGAGGAATGCAAGAAGCACTTCACAAACACGGATATGGGAAAACAAATCGACGATTATATGATTTGCACGTATCACGATGGCAAACTGGACGATTCCGGAAAAATAATTACTTCACGGAAATATTATCATCGTCGTAAGGTGAGTGACGAAAACCTAAAAGAAAAACTGGCGAGTTTTTGGTCTCTATTGCGTTTTGTTATTTTTACAGCGTCTTTATGTTGCTTTATTTATTTTATTTATTTATCAAGGTTTAATAGTGATTTTGCATACGCTTGTAATATATATTTAAGATCACTAAAATTACAATTTCATAACCAATATATTTCTGTAATTTTTACATAAATATAAAGAATACTTGCTTTAGTGTATGTCTGACGTACTTTCTAATAAATGATTTTGAGTCATGTTTCTGATTTGTAATTTTAACCAATAAAATATTTTTTTCATATTGGTTTTATGTTTTTTTTTTGTTTTCAACTACAAGTTAGTCCTTAGACTGCAATCTCACCTTGTAGCAAGTGATGATGCTGTCTGAGATGGTAACGGGCTAACCTGTTTGGGTAGGTGTGGCAGATAACCACTTTCTACGCGACATCGTACCGTAACGCGTTTTTATCAAGATGTGACAAGATAGACTCGTTTGCTTGGCTGTTCAAGGAATCCTCAACACTTGCTTCCAGCACCACATCTCAAAAGCATCTATTTTTTTTCTTTGCGCTCGTCTCGATGGTCCATGTACTATATATACTATCTGTCCATGTATTATGATACGCCGTTCATAATATATAAATTAAAAATAAAAATAACTTTTAATGCAGTGTACATTATTCTACTAGTCAAGCCGTTAAATTTGATACCCATATTGAGGAAAAATATGTAATTTGTGAGGCGGCCATCTTGGACCGATTTCCATCAAAAATAGGTAAGAAGAGTCCCGATAGGTTCATCAGATCGGGCGCTACGATGTCACACACACACACACGCGCGCACATGCACACACACAAACCCACACACACACACTGCGATACACGCTTACGTCAAACTTATACTTATAATGTTTTTGGGTCGGGGGTTAATAGAACCAACTAGTTACATATACCTTTTTTTTTTTTTGTTGACGGGGGGGAAATCTTCTCAAAAGATGCCCAATTCTCTGTGGGAAAATTTGGGTTATGTGGGATTTCTACCCACTAAAACCCCCTCGGTTGCCAGCCTCAGTACATAATGGGAGGCTCCGGGATCTCCTAGGAACGCACCGGTGCCTCCCTTGCACAACGCTTATAGCTCGTCCCGGGAAGATTTATGATTCCCGATTACCTGTAGGGCGCTGTCTTCTACGAGCAGGATTGGCTCGCTCTCGATCTCGCTCAGCAGCCTCCTTCTTGACTAGTACAGTTTCGCAGAAGGAGACTACCGCCTTCCACGCTCTATCCTCCGCGAGCATTGCTGCTATCACTGCTGCAGGAGAAAGATCTCTTCCAACGTGGCTGATCAGTAGATGGCGCTCCTGGTCCCAGGCCGGGCACTCTTCGAGTGTATGCTGCGCGGTGTCCCGGTCTCCTCCGCAATGAGTTACATATACCTAAATCCTATTACTGAAACAATTATATAGAAAACTTTGTAATGCCCTCAACAAACTAAGCGCAGTGCATTGACTATAGTATACTTGTTAGCGAATGCTGAGTTCCATTGTGAAGTTCGATGTTTAATGCCCAATTAGATTCGCAGGAGCTCGGAACCTTTATGTTTGATCGCATTGTTGTTTCTAGACAGTTCTTGAAGATCTACCTTCTCGGTATAAAGCTATTAATAATAATAATAATAATAATAAAAATCCTTTATTGCCATACACTATTGTTAATACAAGATTAATAACTAAAAGAATCATCCAATAATATTAACAATATGGCAAATGGCCGCAAACTCAGCCTTATGCTGTGCATTAGCAACAATGCTCAGCGCTGATTTTCAGTCTGCACCAGTATCCGACTGAGCAAACAACCGCGACGCCCGAGTAAATTTAAGAAAGAAATTTAAATAAAAGAAAAAAAAAATCCAAATAAACTGTAAAAGAGAGCCATTTATATATAAAGCTAGGCTAGTACATTGTGAATAGCTTTATACTGAGAAGGGTAAATATAGCAATAAATATTTAAAGTTGAGGTATAGAGAATTGATTTAAGAACATACAGAAATATTGTGTAGAAGTTTTTTATGTACAGGGTAATTTTGAAACCACTCCGAATTATTTTTTGGTGGTTCGGTATCGGTAATATTTCCATTACATTACTTATTACAGCGAGGTTACTATACAATTGATGAATTTTTTAATGACAAGGTTGCTTGGAAGCTTCCGGCTCCGCTTTCAGCTCTCACAAGATAGAAAAATGAATGTTAAAATGCAAAATGTAAATTGTTGATGTTGGAAAAGAGCAACTGCTGAGTTTCTTGCCGGCTTCTTCTCGGTAGAATCTGCCTTCCGAACCGGTGGTAGAATCACTACAAACAGACAGACTTGACGTTTCAAAAGTGCTTATATTAGGCCTACTTGAAATAAATGAATTTTGAATTTTGAATTTTTTTGAATTAAATTTTTCAATTTTTTTAACCATGTCCGAGCAAAAAAAAGCAAATCATGGCTACTATACTCGTAATACGAGTAGGTATCTACTTAAATAAATAATAGCCCACCACCAATTGATGGCCGATTGGCGACGTATGTAGCGATCCTGCTTTCTGAATCAAAGGCCGTGGGTTCGATTCACAACTGGAAAATGTATGTGTGACGGACATGAAAGTTTTTCAGTGTCTGGGTGTTTATCTTTATATTATAAGTATTTATGTATATCATTCATAAAAATATTCCTCAGTCATCTTAGTACCCATAACACAAGCTACGCTTACTTTTCGGGGCTGGATGGTGTTCTGTGTATCGTCGCAATATATTATATATATTAATATACGAGTATATATATTTATATATATTTATTTATTTATCATCACCACAGATGAGATTGCAGTCATGGGCTAACTTGTAGTGGATTATTTCAATGTTTAAGTTATTATTATGCTTTATTTTATGGAATTACCGCTGCGACCAGGACCGAGTGTGAGAACGTTGATCGCAAGTTAACAGCTGAGAGCTATTGTAGGGTGCCAAAAATTATCTTTTCCGGGGACTAATCTTTTGTAACCGTTAATTTCTGTATCGTTAAATAAAACATAAAAAAAATGTATATATATGTTTATAAATTTGGTTCATGTATGAGATATTGAAATATCCGCACTGAAAAAACAATTATCCTGTATATATATTATTTATGTATAAACTTATAAATATATTTATGTGCACCACCTACCTCTCGTCTTGAGCGGTGGTCTTCGCCATCGGTTGCCTGGAAGAGATCGCTATGTAGCGATAAGGCCGCCTAATTGTATATATTGTGTGAAATAGTTTTTTTATAATTTTTCCTGTATTTTTATGTGGTGTACAATAAAAGTGTATCCATTCATTTATTCTATCCTCATTCAGCTATTATTGTATGCAGAGTGTCCAAAAACGGTGATAACGCCCCGCGCAAGTCTCATTTTACATTTTATGGTGAACGCTTCGAAAATTAGAGGTAAATTAATTACTGTCAACTGCTTAGTTATATGAAGACGACTAACCGGTTATTCGAGAAACCAATCTAAAGTGGAGTAGTTGTTGATGATTCAATATAAGTCGTGTACACGGTTTCTGTATGTTCTTAGTTCTGTGAGTGGGCCATAGCAACGTAATTATTATTTCTGCTTAAAAATTATTGCTTATTTGTTGCTTTTATTATATTATAGATGGAATTTATTTTTATTTTTATAGAAATTTATTGCAGTATTCATAACAATCAACAATTCATTCGAGATAAATTATATATTATTATATATATAACAAATTACCATATGAAACTTTAGAGATGTTTCGCAATAAGTATAAAAACGTAAGCTTATCGAACAATTATTTTAAGGTTACGTGAACGATAAAAAAGCTTGGATGTAAATTGCTCTAATTTCATAGCTAAATATTAATTTGACCGTAAGATGGTGATAATAAAAAAACCCTGTCTAAATTTGTTGTGGGCTTTTCTTACCTTTAGACCGGGCCCGTTTGGAACTATCCTGGCTGTAGTTTTAAGTTAACGAATGCGGTTATCACTATCACTTTACAATAATGGTAACATATATGTATGAACGTTTCATAAGTGCCTGTGATAAGTCTTCCTGAATAAAATATATTTAGATTTCAGTTTGAACTTTTTCTGCAACATTTTCCTTACATCCAAATTTTTAGAGAATCAGCTGTAGGTATAAAATTCAATAATTTATTCATGAAATTATATTTTTTAAGTTTCCATTTTTTCCAGTAGGATAACATTCGAAATTTTGAGATTACCAAAAATATAGTATAGACGGTTTTCAGAGTAACACGACTGTACCCTGGGAACGTCGACGTAGCAGTAGTAGGAGAAATGGAATCTGTCAGGTTTTTTTTTCATTAATATTGTATTAATGTAATTTATTTAATCATACAAAAATTAAAAATTGGAAATTGAAATATAACTTTTAGGGCACAATTTGGTACATATTATTTAATTCATACTAGGTTTTTTCCATGCAGTCGCCCTTGACTGCAATCTCACCTGGTGGTAAGTGATGATACAGTCTAAGATGGTAGCGGGCTAACGTAACTGAAAAGATAAAGCATTACAAATTTGTTCTGTAAAATAATGACTGTTGATTACATTTTTATTAAAAAGCAATTAAAAAAAAAAATTGCGAGAACTCAACTACATACGTATAGTTCATAATATATGCCATCATATAACGTGACGGTTTGTATCGTCACGCCAATAATCAGGTTTACCCTCGCCTATAGACGTTTCACATTAAAAAAAAAACAACTGTATACGCAGAACGATCACGGCGGTCCGCTTGTCACTTGGATCAATGGTACGGAGCACGTCATCGGAATAGCCTCCGTGTTCCGCGTGGACCAGCATTCGCAATGCATCGGACCCTTCCTCTACACCAGCACCGCGAGGAATAAGGAGTTCGTGAACTGCATTCTGAAAGACTTGATGTGAGTAGAACCTCTATACCGGCAGGAGCCCGCTGGCGGCCTCACCTACAAATGTAGTACCAAATGCGCTCACCGGCAGGCCACCCGTGGCCTCTGTCGTCCAGACGATTATAAACCACATTTTCTTTATGATAGAGTTTACTTTTGTTTGAACAACTGATGACCATAGACAATAACTTTTCCATTCATATCAACAATAAAATGACAAGTGTTAGAAGAAAAATACAAAATAATGCTTGTTTGAATCTGTGTCAGCGCGCCTTTTATTTCCCACCGTGACGGTGTGTGGAGCGGAGCATTCTTTTCGACGTTTTCCTTCACTGTTAAAGCAGGGGGCGAAACAAGAAAAAAAAGATAGCAGACCATAGAAAAAATTATTAAAATTAAATTATAAATTCCCAAATTGCTCCTTCCGGTAATCGTAATCTTAATAAAATCCCTGTGTCCATTAACTTGAGGAGTAAAATAAGTGAAATGTGAGAAAAATACCATCAATTTTTTTTTTTTTTTCAACTTATTACAGGAATTTTCCTAATGCACTAGCGTAGACACTGATGCACTTATTTGCAATGCACATTTTTTTTTTATGTGTTCCTTCCTATTTTCCTCCGACATGACGGTCGGAGACTGTTCTACGTCGGTACTTACAATTTCGCTCAGTTTTTTTTTTTTATTTTTTTTTTATTTCGCAAAACTGACAATCAACTGCTTACTCTAATATAAACTATAGGACAGTTGGCATGTGTATACAATTGTGCCTTCTCGATGCGAACATAGCATGCAAATCCAGTTATTAGAGTATTTGCTCTGTTTTGTGTATTCTCATATACCTTGAGGTGCAGATTTGTCATTCGGTGTACATTCTTATCTATCACGCTTATTGTACGTGTATACTACTTTTACATTGCATCAAATTACCTACATATTTGTCTTACATTCAACATCAACACACATTATAACTATATTTTAGTAACCTACATGCTAAACTTTATCAATGTAACAAATGCAATACAAGGCAACCTTTGTGAGTTCAGTAGAGTACAACAAAACAGATCCGTTCTCTCAGCTATGTCGTTAAGGGTGAGAATCGCGCGCGTCAGCGGCGCCTTGTTCGCCTTTAGTTTTGAAAACTTCTTGACTTTCATATATCGGGAGTAGAACATCATAGACGGCCGAGTGGCGCAGTGGGCAGCGACCCTGCTTTCTGAGTCGAAGGTCGTGGGTTCGATTCCCACAACTGGAAAATGTTTGTGTTATGAACATGAATATTTTTCAGTGTCTGGGTGTTTTTCTGTATATTATAAGTATTTATGTATATTATTCATAAAAATATTCATCAGTTATCTTAGTACCCATAACACAACCTACGCTTACTTTGGGGCTAGATGGCGATGTGTGTATTGTCGTAGTCTATTTATTTATTATATCAACGCTTCGCTTATGACGCGTGCGAAAGTAAAAAAAAAATCGAATAATAAGTATTGGGGTTTTCTGTGAAGAAATTGTCAGTACCCGGACTTAGAAAATTGGGATTTTAATCCCTCTTGATTTTGAGAAAACGTTAAACCGTCGCTGTAAGCATGACAGGGGATTAAGCCGTAGTCCACATATCCACCCTGGCTAAGTGCGAATTGGTAGAATTAACGAAACTTCACGTGCCTCTGAGAACATTGAGAATTTGACGACCGAGTGGCGCAGTGGGCAGCGACCCTGCTTTCTGAGTCCAAGGCCGTGGGTTCGATTCCCACAACTGGGAAATGTTTTTGTGATGAACATGAATGTTTTTCAGTGTCTGGGTGTTTATATCTATATTATAAGTATTTATGTATATTATTCATAAAATTATTCATCAGTTATCTTAGTACCCATAACACAAGCGACGCTTACTTTGGGGACTAGATGGCGATGTGTTTATTGTCGTAGTATATTTAATTATTTAATTACCAGGCATGTAAGTTTCCTCACGATGCTGTCCATCGTTACATCGAGTGATATTTAATTGCTTTAAAACCACAGTACCGGAAGAATGAGGTGAATAGAGATCGCATTCCTTACCCCCAAAAAAAGGTAGAGGCCTTAGCCTTATACGACTTGATGTTAACCAGAATAAGTTAGAATAGAACAATATCGACGGCCGACTGGTTGCAAGCGGGCAGCGACCCTGCTTTCTGAGTCCGAGGCTGTTAGTTCGATTCCCACAGAAATGTTTGTGTGATGAACATGAATGCTTTTCAGTGTCTGAGTGTTTATCTGTATATTTTAAGTATTTATGTATCTTAATCATAAAAATATTCATCAGTACCCACAACACAAGCTACGCTTACTTTGGGGCTAGATGGCGATGTGTGTATTGTCGTAGTATATTTATTTATTATTTTAGACACACTGATGATATTGAAAGAAGAAGGTCGGTATGCGACCAGCCGGAGGGCGCAAAAAGTTTAGTTATACTTCGTCGATACATAAAGTGGACTGAAAACACACGTGGCAGGTGAGGTTCTTTTTTTTCTTGCCTTTTTGAATGCAGCTCTAAACTCAAGGCTATTACCGCATTATTACGCTAATGAAATCCATAATTGAAAAAATTACCAATGAAAATGTATTGGTCTGTCCATCAGTCTCAAAGTTCTGCGGCCTCTTTACTTCTTCTTCTCATTCGCGGGGCCGTTTTTGCACGTAAGCACATCGTATCTCTGCCACGCTCATCGCCACTTCAGCCTGGCAGCCTGGCTCGATCCATCTTCTGACGTCCTCACTTAAGATATGATCACGTAGATATACCAACATAGTCCTCTACATTTACCGCTGAGAATCGGTAGAAGTTGGAATCCCAAGGTTCCTACTGACCGGTCGTGCAACGGAAAACGAAGCATGAAGAAAGAGTCGAAGATGTCATGTCAAAGTTTCTTAATCGAGGATAATTTTTTGATGACAATATTGTCAATCCTCACAACTAAGCTAATAACTGTAATTACCTATACTGACATTATACTTTATTACTTTACCCCAATATTTGGACTTCGATGTGAACGACAAAATATGCGTGAAACACAAAATGATAACAATAAAAGTGCCTGCCATATTTTTTCCAAATAAAGAATTTGAATTTGTACAAGTCATGCCCGCAGGAATTTCAGCCAAAAATGCCGGCTGCCACACTGTACAGCCAGGCTGATCCTTTCCACCAAAAAATAGCCAGCCATTCATATTTCATAACCTATATTATAATTCAATATTTTTTTATAATATCATTCAATATTTTTTATTATTTCACGGCCGATTAGCGCAGTTTGCAGCGACCCTGCTTTCTGAGTCCAAGGCCGTGGGTTCGATTCCCACAACTGGAAAATGTTTGTGTGATGAGCATGAATGTTTTTCAGTGTCTGGGTGTTTATATGTATATTCTAAGTATTTATGTATACTATTTATAAAAATGTTCATCAGTCATCTTAGTACCATAATACAAGATACGCTTACTTTGTGTGCGTTGTCGTAATATATTTAAATATATTTTTTGTCGTTTGTTTTTAGTTTGTCGTCAAACCTCAATATAAGGCCTCAAATACCGATTAGTCAATATACAGGAAAATAAAGAGGACAATCTACTTAAATAAAGTTAAATTTTAAAGAGGTATTTTGTTTAATTATCCTATAAGTGAAATAATACTTGAGTACCCTACTGCTATACTACTGTTCATTCTTTTTTAAATTCCCACACGACTCCCGCGAGATGAGGAAGACATTGAAATTCTCTTTTTGAAATTCTAATTGTTATGTAATCTGAATGACAATGTAATTGAATAAATAAATAACATCTTAGATCGTACTGAGGGGCAATTAAAAAAAACAGAGTCATATTAAGTATGTTTTTATTTAACAGTATAGGTAAGCTTTCATTTGTTTTGGTATCTCGATTCAATTAATTAAATTGAATAAAAGCGTTGAACCGCGTCAAGTCTTCTATTGTAGAGTTAAGGTGGAAACAAACTGTTAAAACGCTACGCGCCGAACAACACCTGACGGTCACCCCGCCTGTGGCCTTATAAACGGAGGTCGGGGATCGACCTTGGACCTCCCACTAAAACAACAACGTGTACCGCTGCGCCAGGAAGATTGTCAAAACTAATCAACTGATTAATCCGTACTAATATTATTAATGCGAAAGTTTGTTTGTTTGTCCGTATTTTATGCCCTAACTATCAATCAACTTGAATACGCTTTTTTGTACACCAAAGAAAAAAAAGTAGTTACAGAGATATAAATACAGAGCAAGAGAGTACAATTTGGTGGCCTTATCGCTACATAGCGATTACTTCCAGGCAACCAAAGGCGTGAAAGGAAAAAAACAAAGAAAAGAGGTAGGTGGTGCAATCAATAAGAATAGAATAGAAAAACATTATTGCAACACAATAGGAAAAATACAAGGAAAACAGTAATAGTACTTAGTGCTAGGGTGCAAAGGCGGCCTTAACACTAAAAGTGATCTTTTAAAGGCAACATGAGCGTACGAAGCTAATCAAAAAGTGGAAAGTGGATGGTGCATAAAGTATGTTACAAAAAAATAAAATAAACTTACATGAAGATACACACTACATTTATATATTAACTACACAAATACCGATATAAATGTATATATACTATAATAGATATATCTTAATATATATAAATCTCCTGTCACGATGTTTGTCCGCGATGGACTCCTAAACTACTTAACCGATTTTAAATTAAATTGGCATACCGTGAGCAATCTGGTCCAACTTAAGAGATAGGATAGATCTTTAATTATAGTCGCAATTTTATTTTATTGCAAATTATTTGTCTATAATTAATTGACAGTCACATGTGATATATATATATATATACTACTATACTCATTTAAGGCTTAGCGATACTGAATACTTTAAAAACAAAATCAAACGCAGACGAAGTCGCGGGCAACAGCTTGTATGATATATATATTTATGCTATTATAAACTTACATAATACTCAATTACATAGATAAATAATAATTTTTTAAGCGATGTTTAAACAGGTGAATGGTTTCGGAATGACGTATTTCCCAGGGGAGCGAGTTAAACAGTGTTACAGCTTTAACATTGAATGACTCGATTAAGACAATAAGATTAAAAAATTATATAAATATATAAATAAAATATAAAACTATAATATATATATAATATAATATATATATATATACTAGCTGTTGCCACGTCTGCGTTTGATTTTGTTTTTTTTTAAGTGGCATTCAATTTAGTATAGTAGTAGTAAGTATTTAGTATCGCTAAGCCTTAAATGAGAGGTTTGCTGCTGTCCGCTGAGGAGTTCTGTCCTCTACCTCCAACCACATTCGTCAGATCTACTCAAAGTTTGGGCAAAATGAAATACATATTATAACCTCTATATCTAATACAAAAATAATTATTATAATTTGTCGGAGTTATGGTGTAAAATCGTCAAACACTTTCATCCCCTCTCCCATAGGAACCGAGCTTAATGTTGGGATAAAAAGTATCCTATATTACTTCTTATGGGCCTCATAAGAAGGCTTAGAGTCACTCAGCGGGCGATGGAGAGAGCTATGCTCGGAGTATCTCTACGCGATCGAATCAGAAATGTGGAGATTCGTAGAAGAACCAAAGTTACCGACATAGCTCAACGAGTCGCGAAGCTTAAGTGGCAATGGGCCGGGCACATAGTTCGGAGAAAGGATGGACGTTGGGGTCCCAAGGTGCTGGAATGGCAGCCCCGTACTGGTAAGCGCAGCGTTGGTCGACCCCCAACGAGGTGGACAGACGACATTAAGCGCGTCGCAGGTAGCCGTTGGATCCAAGCGGCTCAGAATCGTGGAACTTGGAACTCCCTACAAAAGACCTATGTCCAGCAGTGGACGTCTATCGGTTGATGTGATGATGATGATGATGATTACTTCTAACACTTCCAAGAATATGTGTACACAGTTTTATGTGGATCGGGTAAGTAGTTTTTGCGTGAACGCGTAACAAACAAACTTACATTGACATTTATAATATTAGTAGATAGATAGGATAGGATAGGATAGGATATATATATAAATATATTACATAGATATAAATACAAATAACTTGATTTTAGATACAGAGTTAGTTGGAAGGACGGAGAGTTAAATAGACTACCGCTGGAAAAAAAACAGTTCCCACAGGATTTGTGAAAAATCGTAATCGTTAAAGCGGATGAAGCAACACTTTACATGGTCATGCATTGTACTCTCTTTATATGTATTTATATCTTTGTAACTACTTTTTTTTCTTTGGTGTACAATAAAAGTGTATTCATTCATTCATTCATTCATGCCAGGAACAGATCCTGCAAAGTATTGCCCTGTGTCAATCAACCTGAGGCGTAGGTTAAGCCTCAGAGCCTGTTATTACACCGGTAACCACGCCGTTCCGACCGGAACGCAGCATTGCCAAAATGCTGATAAGCGGCAGAAATAAGCATGGTGGTTTCACTTCCACAGACGAACTCTGTCGCAAAACGCTCTACTACTAGTACGTAGTACTGCGAAGTTTTTATTGTTTTCAAAATCACATGTAAAATAAAAATAAAATAAAAAAGCCTTTATTTCTGAAACGTATAACAAATATATTTTTACTACAAATAACTAAAAATCGATTTAAGTTTAAGTCGCCTCTACGGCGTAGGCCCCCCCAAGTCTCGCCATAGTTTTTTGTCGCGAGCCTTTCGCATCCAAAATCACATGTGCCTACACAAAAATCTATAAATTATCTAATTTAATAAAGGAATATGTGACTCTGACTTTTTTTGACGGCCGTCTGGCGCAGTGGCCAGCGACCCTGCTTTCTGAGTCCAAAGACGTGGGTTCGATTCCCACAACTGGAAAATGTTTGTGTGATGAACATGAATTTCTTTCAGTATCTGGGTGTTTATATGTATAATATATGTTATAAGTATTTATGTATATTATTCATAAAAATAATCATCAGTTATCTTAGTGCCCACAACACAAGCAACGCTTACTTTGGGACTAGATGGCGATGATTGTATTGTCGTAGTATACTTATATTATTTATATCAATCAACTTGAATGAACGAATGAATAAATACAGTTTTATGTACACCAAAGAAAAAAAGTAGTATTACAGAGATATTATGTATTAATGTCCAACAGTGGGACGTTAATAATAATGATACAGGTCTCATACATTGTTGGGAAAAATATTTCCACAATAGACTAAATAAAACTAAAAAAACCAAACACAATCTAAATAACAATGGGTGTTGCTTTGTACGAATTTGTTTGGCTCAAAGCTATTCGGACTTTGACTGGACCATTCAAAGTTTAAAGGCGGAAACATACTTTGCAACGCGATGCGATGCGACACGACCCGCTAAAATTTAAGTACAAATAATAAATTAAGAAGATATTAAAAACATTAAGCGTACAGTAAAAGAATATGTTTTAGCTAAGTTAGTTCGCTGATTTGTTTATATCACTATATAATTTACAAGAAGGGTTCAGGCAGTTCACCACGCTGACCCCGTGCGGATTGGTGGAATTCACATACCTTTGAGAATATTATGGATTCACTGTTCAGGCCGAATGTTTTCCTAGAAAACATAATTTGCTTTAAAAAGTGAATGTTAAGATTAATACAGTTTTTCACAACGTTTACAAATAATTTCAAAATTAATTACGTACATTTGTTTGAGTCAATTCAACTACAAATATGAATACGATTGCATTATAAAATAAATGTATAAAATAATAATAGTAATAATAATATTATGAAAATATTAACCAATAAATGGGAAAATCTCTTTATGGAGCACTGGGTTGGTACTCACTCACACACCAAATGCTCAAGCGGGTAATAGTTAGGAGATTCCTAACTATTTATTATTTATAGGTTTGGCCAATTTTATTTTATAATATAGTTCATAAAATAATTGTTATTGTTGTAGCTATGGATTTTTAACTCAATTAAATGTTATTATTAAAATATGTGTAAAAAATCAGATTTAATAAAACTTGTGCCTTGAAAGCTTTTATCGGGTCCTTAGGTAGCAACTGTAAAGAGCGAGTGGAAATTTAAACTAAACTCAATCCTAACTTTGAGCGGACTCAGGGCAAAGTTACAGGCGATAGTTCGCGGAATGTAAAAGCAATGATTTTGTGTAGCGATGCAAATTGCTATCTATTCTAAATTCACCGTTTTCTTTAACTTCAAGCAGTTGGTCTTACTAACTTTGCCCTTTGAAGTTGCGTTTCAAGATCTCAATGTTCTACGACAATATAGGAACGGAGTAGCAATCATACGGTTGTGTAACGAATGCACTTTAAGAAATTTACTTTTATTTACGATTACACTTCACGTTTCTTTTTTTATTTCTTTGTTCTATTAAAAGCTAGACCTTGACTGCAATCTGACTTTTTACGATTTGGAACCCCAGACCAATTTACGAAAAACAATATCAAATGTAACAACAACTAACAATAAATATAAGATTTGTTACTTACACAGAAGCGTTTTCCGAAAACCGTGTCGCGCCCTGTGACGGCAGGTCAGAATACGTGGTCACCACGTGACCTACGTATGGGAACGGAGAATGGGCAGCACCTACTGCGATCAACAACCCGTCTACACAGCGTGGTGAATATGAGCAAACCCTCCTTTAAACTCTGCCAAACTGTATGATAGCTACACGGTGGTGTCCGGATAAACTTAACTTTAACTTAAGTATTGCCTTCCAAAAGTACTAGTACAAAATGCAGCTGTGACATTTTATAAAAGTTTGTTTTATTATATTACTAAAGGAATTTCTTTCCCGCAGGATTTAACATGTCCCAAGTAAAACAGCCCGGTTTTGCTGACTTTTATGGAGACCTTAACTATCCATTAACTATCCAACTTGCTGTTCCAGAATATGGTATTGAATTTTTTTTTTAGTAGTCCTAGTTTTGAAATATTCTTTACACTTCTTCTTTTTATTTCACTGTAAGTTTGTTCCACAACCTCGATGATGGTCTCAGCGATGATGCAGTCTACGATGGTAACGGCCTAACCTGTTAGGATTTAATATGGCAGCTAAAATATTCAAATATTCAAACTGGTAATGTTCAGGGTACGAGAAAAACATAGACGTCACCCTTTCTAACAAACTGATATTGTAAATGGGTACAAAATTTATTTATTTATTTATTTATTCCCATCTTACATTTTTGTCATTACAGGATAAAGGTATCCTAATACGACAATGCAGCATGTTATGTAAATTTTAATAATATATATACCTATAATGTATATGATAAAATCCAAATCGCTATATTTGTGAGTTCACTCAGAGTGCAACAAAATAAATCCGTAAAATAGTCTGTAATATCTACCTCCATGCGCACCTTGAATTGGATCGCATAATACATGAGTTGGTTCTACTGTATGCTATGTAGCATGGGGCCAGACTTATAATCTGAATTTCGGAAACGGCTCCGATGATTATCATGAAATATAGTTCTTCTTGAGGGGGTTTTAGGGGCGAAAAATCGATCTAGCCAGATTTAATTTTTAGAAATTTTGATTTTATCCCACTACAAGTTACCACTTGACAACAGTCTCACCTGGTGGTAAGTGATGATGCAGTCTAAGATGGTAGCGACTAGCGTGCTGTTAGGGAGTATGGACTACCATACTCCCTAACTATTAGGGCTATGTAGTCATAGCCCGAAATATAATACAAAGGTAAACTTCGCCATGATCTACAAGGCGCAGGTGGGAAATCGGGCATTCATGATACTAGACACCGCGGTTCGAGTCCAGATGAATATTTTTACCCTATTTTAAATTTAATTTGTTAATCAAATAAAATATCATCAGGGTACTTAATAATATAAGTATGGAAGTATGTATATTTTTTATGTTGTTTTGCTCACCCAATCACGTATATTGAACGCACTGAACAAGTAAATCACTTTATTAAAGCTTAAAACTGTGTATAATAACTGTATATAGGAAGTAAGGATCTAAACAACATTAGGCTGTGGGCACACCAATGCAGTTATAAGGTTTAAAAAATATAAAATCAACTTTATTATTCAACAATAACATTTTTGCATTTGTATTTGGCTAATGAATGTAACGCATATATTATTAATCTTTGTATCTGTACCATATTTTTAGTCTTCAAAATTTGATTGATTTCCAAATTGTAGACATACTTTATGTACTTTTCAGGGTGTGCATTAAAAGTATATTCATTCCTTGATTAAATGCCGACACACAGTTTGACAGTTTAAAACTGTCTGAGGAGGTGTGTGAGGGATGTTAAATTCCATTTTACTCAGCGGACTGCTATAAACCATAAGGATGCTGTAATTTGCAGAAAAAAGGTGGGTTGATACGCTAAAAAAGTCCTGGCTATAAAATATACGGGAGTGGACCGGAATCAAGACCGTCGAAGAACTGTTTCATCGGCCATGGACAGGGTGAAGTATAAAAAATAAACCTCAGTCGAAGCAAAACGAGCGACGTATATTTATCTGTGTATATAGAGAAAAAAGAATTATAATAGATTAAAAAATGAATATACTATTACCACAGCTACGAATAGAGACCAGTGGAACGTCTTGGAAGGGGCTTTAACCCAGAGGGGGTCCTTACAAGAATAACGATTTAAGAAGAAGAAGGAGAAGAAACACTTCATTGTACGTATAACATACATGAAAAGAAACAGTAAGGAGTATACAGTACACAATGTAGACATGCAAAGGCTCCCTTATTGCTGCAAGCAATCTCTTGTAGGCCTTTGTAGACGGGACTTAGAGCAAGAAAACGAGATAGTGCCAAGAGTTTTGATAGATATACATAAATACCAAAATGTATAGATACAAATACATAGATAATTTAAATAAATATAGATTTAACATTATAATGCTTGCAACAATATTCTAATAATAACTCTAATGTCTCTAATCATAATTATTTATTTATTTATTTCATTAGATATATCAACGATACACTGTATTTTTATTAATAATTTTAGATTATAGTTTATAGTCCGAGTACAGTTATCACTCACTCAATTAGTAGTGTTATTTTATAGATTCTTGTCATTATTACTATTAATGATTTGTATATACGTTTGTGTAATTGTAGTTGTATTTTTGTAAGAATTTAAATAAAGCATATTATTATTATTGTTATCTATAAGTAGACGACTCGGTGTGCCCAGGCCTTTAGCTGGTAAGTGGATTACCGCTCGTCCAGTAAACATTAAGCGAGCGTATTTGATCAGCCGATAAGTGAGCATTAGCTTTGCGCGCCTCGCCTATTGTGTTTACCGTTTGTTATTTATTAAATATAAGAAGATGGCGGAATGGGTTTGCTTAGCTTTATTTGTAGTCGAACTTTTATAATACGTAATGACTGCCTTGTGGTAACGGCAAATCAGAATACTGCTTTTATGGTACTCTATTTACATTTTTAACTAACGCAAATAAAATATCTTAAATTAAACGTCGAATGTAAAAAAAAATATCGATGAATGCAGATTAGGTTTTTAAAAAAAATCACCGCTTATTATTACACTTTAAAAAAATAAAAACAAAACTGTTATCGAAATCGGTTGTAATTTTAAGATGGTATGGAGTGAGATCGTCATAAAACATTCGTTGAAGTCAGTTAAAACACATAGTATATTGATATTATATTAAATGAGACTAATTCACAGAACTGCCAACAAAAGAAGTAAATAAGTTAATAACAAGTTATTAAACTAAGTCCTGAACTCATTAAAATTCACAATTTTGTACAATCTTCACTCTTCAAATAACTTTACTTCGACCTCAGATGCATTAATAAATGTAGATGTGTCTTCAAGTCTATAGGTACTTGCGTTACGAATGTAAGGTAATTGCCCGGTGTTCATTTGCCTGGTGCGTACTGAACTGTTTTGCGGCTACACGTCACTATCAAGTATTCCATTAGATACGTACTGTGTCAAAAGCATTTCTGCGTTTACCAGGCGATGTAAGGATAACGCTGCTACAGCGCGGGAATAGAAAATGTTTTATTAAATGTGTTCTTTTTTGATTAGAATAGAATGGAAAAACGCTCTTTAAGGCACGGTGATGGAAAACACCAGCTTTCTGACAACGAGTACAGTACTGACAAGTTCTTGACAGAAATAGTACAAACTTGTCTTTTTGTTGATGGACCTTTGAAAAAGTATATTGAAACTGCAATGTTTCCTAATAGATGGCGCTACAGTCGCTATAAGACTGATATAAAAGGAATATACAAATTTCGGCATCGACGGTAGGAGAACCCTAGCTGCAATGGTTAAAGCGCTCAGGTCGCGATTGCCTAAGTGTCGCAGGTTCAAATCCAGTCGGTTCTGTAAATTTTTATATGCATTTTAAATTTGCAAAAATGAACTATTGGGTTTTTTGTCAAGAACTTAACAAATTTTGTGGTTTGGTAAACGAAACAAACTCAGGAGTAAGTCCTCGGGTCGGAAGGCTTACATTATGTTTCCGGTGTGCCTTTGCAATAAATATGTTGTCTTAGAAGATAATATGCCCGTTTTCTCTGCCTCTGGTTCTCCGGTCTGCTAAAGGGTGTCCGTGACCCAACTACCAGGCGCCGAGTTAGAATACCGTGGGGTTTTAGTTGGTAAGAGTTCTACATAGCCAATGACTTTTTACGTAGTGCGCTGGTATTTAAAGACGCTACGACATCGGATGCTGTAACAAACGTAGTATAAGTTAGATCGTCTATTTTAAAATGTCTTTGTGTCCGACCTTAAAGTTGAAAACTCAACGAAGCTTCCAAAGTATCTGGACCCGAATTAGCCGATTGATATAATTTGTCAAAGTAATAGAAAATTTTGTTATCACTTTGATTAAGGATTGGAGGGTTGGCTCAGACGCAGATTTCTAATAAAATTACCAATCCAACATGAGTTCTTAAGACGGGATCAAACTATTCAAGATAGGTACATTTGTAAGAAATCAATCAATCTAGAGTCCATTAAAGCACCTATTTGAATCAAGAAATATATTATACTAGCTTCTGCCCGAGACTTTGTCTGCTTGGACTTCAGAATTTTTAATCTTACTACGGGACGTATTCGAGAGATCGGTAAAGAAAGTACATAACTTTTTCATAGCATTGTTGACATGCATACAAAATTTCAAAGCTGTCTGCGGCTTAGTTCGTAAACCATTTTCAATTTACCCTCGGGAACTACTTTAGGAATCGGGATAAAAAGTAACCTATGTTCTTTTCCATGTCAAAGGCAATGCCGAATTTCAAATGTATGCCGAACTTCATCCAAATCCGTTTTTGCGTGATTGAGTAACAAACATCCACACTTTCACATTTATAATATTACTAGCTGTTGCCCGCGACTTTGTCTGCGTTTGTTTTTGTTTTTTGATGTGGCATTAAATTTAGTTGTAGATCTAAAAAAAATTTAAAGTATTCATTATCGCTAAGCCTTAAATGAGGGGTTTGCTGCTGTCCGCTGAGGAGTTCTGTCCTCTATCTTCAACCACAGTTTGGGCAAAATTAAACGCATATTATAACCTCTCTATAGTACAAAAATAATTATTTGAATCAGTTAAAATTTGTCTGAGTTATGGTGTAAAAACGTCAAAAACTCATCTCCTATCCCAAAGGAACCGAACTTAATTTCGGGATAAAAAGTATCCTATATTAGTTCTAACACTTCCAAGAATATGTGTGCTAAGTTTAATGAGGATCGGTTAAGCAGTTTTTGCGTGAAAGCGTAACAAACAAACTTACATTGACATTTATAATATTAGTAGGGATAGGGATAGGGAAGTAGGATAGAATTACTAATCCTGCTAATATTAGTAGTGGATAAGTAATAAATAATAGTGAAGCATGTAATTTTTGCGAAAAATCTTGATGATGGAAAAGCAGTCATCATCATCATCATCTCAACCAATGGACGTCCACTGCTGGACATAGGTCTTTTGTAGGAAGTTCCACAATGCACGGTCCATGGCCGCTTGCCTCCAACGTCTCCCAGCTACTCGCCTGATGTCATCTGTCCACCTCGTTTGGGGCCGACCTACGCTGCGTTTACCGGTGCGGGGTCGCCATTCCAGCACCACACGCCATTCCAGTGCTGGAAAAGCAGTGGATGATAATAATTGGACACAGTAGTAATAGAGATCTTCGTATATAGAGCTCGTCCGTGGAATTACTTGCTTACTGCTAGTGCCAAGCAGCATTGTTGCAATGCTGTGGTCTGGTCTCAAGGCCGTGGTTGCCGGTGTAATTACAGGCACATGAGCTTAAACACCTACTCCTTCGGGTGATGAATACAGGACGTGTTCTTGGCATGAACTGCGAAGTGTTGCTATGTTTTTATTGTTTTTATCACTTACCACAAGGTGTGCCATAGGCTTGGTCTGTATTTTTATTTAAAAATAAACCATGCAACTTTTTTTCGACCGACTGGCGCAGTGGGCAGCGAACCTGCTATCTGAGTCGTGGCCGTGGGTTCGATTCCCACAGCTGGAAAATGTTTGTGTGATGAACATGAATGTTTTTCAGTGTCTGGGTGTTTATCTGTATATTATAAGTATTTCTGTGTATTATATTCATAACAATATTCATCAGCTGTCTTAGTACCCATAACACAAGCTACGCTTACTTTGGGGCTAGGTGGCGATGTGTGTACTGTCGTAATATATTTATTTATTTATTTATGCATTCCTCAGTCTTCCGAGCTAGGTATCGGTCTTAATAGGTATTAATTACCCAATAAAACCCGTGTGTCCATGAATGTATGCGAAATTGCATACATTGTGTTAACTTGATATTTACAATGTCACATACAGCAAACATACAGGAAAATTGTAATACTAATGAAATAAAACTGTATTCATTCAATGTTAATCTAGCCAACGTATCGTTAGATTTAGCTAACAAACAGACAGTTTCTTAGTCTCCAATCATTATTATAAGCTTTTTGGAATCATCCTAGGATTTCCGCACGGAATCAGACAGAAATCAATTTCTGGGATTAATGAGCTTGTATACTCATTGAGAGTATCGGCGCGCAAGCAAAGTTGAATTGGCCTACCGCAGGCTCCGCTGGCAAAAGGCGGTCCCCACAATCCACCACAGTAAACCCATTAAACATTACATGTATTATAAAACTATCTTAGAGGATCGAATTTGGCCTTTCTACTGATCCTGGAAGACCTAATTAACATCTTTTGCAGATTAACCGAAAGATGCAGTACTTAATATTACTCGTATTAGAGAATGTTGTGATTATGGTGATGTAGCAGTCTGAAAATAAGAGGAGAACTGATTTCAACTAAACTATAATATGGATCTTTTTATATAAACCGGTAGTATTTGTCGGCCCGCGACGAAAATTGTGGAGAAAAATCTGCAATGGCCGCCTTTGTATGCGTGAGCCTTTATTGGTACGAGAACATGCAAAGCTTTGTGTGGTTTCAAAATTCTAAATAGAATTTTTAGGAAATCGGAACTGCTATTTAGAATTTCACTTTGAAAAGTGAAGCTCTATTTGTTTATTTATTCAGTCCACGAGCTCAGAATGGTCTTGATCGTTCAAAATGTTTTCAATTTAACTATACTATAATTTATGAAAAGAAAAGTTATAAAGATTAAATGCTAACGTGTATTTTATATATCTATCACACGAGAGACTATTTTTCTTTTCAATTAAAATTTAAATATTCCAAAGAAGCACGACGTTACTCTGTGAAATTCCATGATACATTAATTTGCTATTATCCGCGAAAAACAATTGCATTTACAATTTCTGAAAATTTTATTAATATAAATAATTATATTAATAAAGTTTTATTATAATTATAAAAACATATGAGGACAAGTTACGGGTCAAAGCTAGGGCAATGTATAAAAAAAAATTATGCTTTGTAGGTTTACCGTTACCTACATATCACGTCTGACAGATTGTTAAAAGTTGTCAGAACCGCAAAACGGCCAGGTTCAGAGTTGCACAAAAACCAACGCGAGCGTGTCAAACTGTCCAACCGGAATGGATCGGACTTTTAAATGAATTTGACTTTTTGATTTGTAAAAAGTCGAGAGATTTTCATACGAGGCTTGAGTTAGGTGTATTATAAATACTGCTCACATAACTAGGAAAACCATATCTATTGTTACACTTGTGCTGTCATGTGCTGTGCTGTGCTGTGCTGTGCTGTGCTGTGTGTGCGTGCTGTGCTGTGCTGTGCTGTCCTGTCCTGCCCTGCCCTGCCCTGCCCTGCCCTGCCCTGCCCTGCCCTGCCCTGCCCTGCCCTGCCCTGCCCTGCCCTGCCCTGCCCTGCCCTGCCCTGCCGTGCCCTGCCCTTCCCTGCCCTGCCCTGCCCTGCCCTGCCCTGCCCTTGTGGAATGAACAAATGGAGAAAAATCTGCATTTGTTCATTGTTCAAGCTACTGAACTGTGGAATGCACTCCCAAGAAGCATACGACAGTCAAAGTCACTGAACATATTCAAACATGCTGTTAAAGCCCATTATCTTGAGCAATAAAGACGACAGTGATTAACTCTTTTTATATAAATTTAAAATGCATATAAAAATTTTCGGAATCGACAGGATTTGAACCTGCGACTGTCGGGCAATCGCGGCCTGAGCGCTTTCACCAGTTAAGCTACGGCTCTCCTACCGTCGCTGCCGAAAATTAGTATATGCCTTACACATCAGTCTTATAGCGACTGTAGCGTCATCTAGTAGGAAACGTTGCAGTTTCGATCTACTTTTTCAAAGGTCCATATTACAATGAGACACGTTTGAAACAAGAGATGACACATTGCTTTTTTTATATTTTTATAATTTTTTATTAGTGTTTTTACCTACACTTGGAGGAATTATCAATTTTATAAATTTAAAATGCATATAAAAATTTTTGGAACCGACAGGATTTGAACCTGACACTTTCGGGCAATCGCGGCCTGAGTGCTTTCACCAATTAAGCTACGGCTCTCCTACCGTCGCTGCCGATAATTAGTATATGCCTTTCACATCAGTCTCATAGCGACTGTAGTGATTAACTTGACGACGAAATATTAGTGTGTCACTGTTCGTAAGTGTATATAATAATAATACAAATCGGTTTCCCTTAGTATTCGTAATCCTAAGGTTGCCTGGAAAAGGTCGATACTAAACGATAAGGCCGCCCTTTGTATCCTACTTAGAAAAGTTAGGGGTTCTTGCTGGGATTCGAACTCGCCTCCCCGAAAGTGAAGGCGAAGTATCGCTAGGCACTATCGACTGGGCTACCACCGCTTTATGCTATTGGTTGCCTGGAAAAGTTCACTATGTAGCCTATTAGGCAACCAAATTGTATGCATTGTGTTTTATGACTTGTTTTTACCAATTTTTGAAGTGCAAACTTCTTTAAGCCCGTTTTTTGGTGAACAAAAATCATGGAATTCGCTTCACTGTAACCCCACGCTTTCCATGACCTATATTCACGGTCATGTGTGTATATTTATATATATGTATGTTAAGATTTATTCATTATTATTATTATTATGTTATCACACACTCGTGGTAGTAGTTGTTAAAGCCCACCAACTCGCATTGGAGCAGCGTGGTGGGTCTATACTCTATAACCGACTCTCCTATTAGAGACGAGAACTGTGCCCAGCAGTGGGACGCTGATATGCTGCAGATGGTTATGATAAAAAATATATTACTCAGAAAACCTTAGGTTTCCGTTTACAATTTGCAACCTCAGCCTAAAATGAAGCAGTTAAATTATATTTTTAAAGTGATAACTTTGGTAGTTTAGTCATCATAAAAATCATGGAATTCGAATATAATATATATATGTATATTATATACGCATTCCATGA
This sequence comes from Pararge aegeria, assembly GCF_905163445.1. Lineage (NCBI taxonomy): Eukaryota > Metazoa > Arthropoda > Insecta > Lepidoptera > Nymphalidae > Pararge > Pararge aegeria. The sequence continues at coordinate 9,725,989 of NC_053202.1, read as the reverse complement.
TTTTGGTTCACCTAAAACGTGCCTAAAGAAATTTATCTAATCTATAAACATATACTTAGTTTTAACCTCTATTTCTTTAATGTGGTACATTAAAAGTGTACTCGTGCTATAGTTTATTCGTACAAGTGGTTTCTGTGCATTATCCAACGGACGTCTCAGGACGTTGAAGGACTTTTAAAATACCCCAAATACTTGAGTAGTACGAAGTAGCGAACAATAGCAAACTTTGGCCTTATTAAAGTTAGATTGGAAAGTTCGCCGCAATTTTTGGGTCGTCCGTGATGGAATGATGTTTCCCACTTCGTAAAGTTAATATTTAAATCTGTCGCCTTTCGTGACTAACTTCGTTAATTTGACAAAATAATTTATTTAAAAAAGTTAGTTACGTGTTTGGGTTTTTTTTGTTTATAATGTGGTCAAAATTTTCTTAATTATTATATGTACACTTCGGAAGTAAGACTTCTTTAGAATAGTTGTGATAACCACTTAAACATTGATTTAATATTTTACTAGTAAAGTATTTACGGCCGACTACTGGAAAAAAAACCTAACCTAAAACCTTGTCCGAAAAATAGTATTAAATTTAATGAACATAATTTGCAAAAAATTCTATCTTATTCTCTCACCGACTTAATAAATAAATAAATAAATATACTACGACAGTACACACATCGCCATCTAGCCCCAAAGTAAGCGTAGCTTGTGTTATGGGTACTAAGATGACTGATGAATATTTTTATAAATAATATAGGTACATAAATACTTATAATATACAGATAAACACCCAGACACTGAAAAACATTAATTTTCATCAAATAAACATAGTCCAGTTCTGCGTATCGAACCCACAGCATCGGACTCAGAAAGCAGGGTCGCTGCCGTCTGCGCCAATCGGCCATCACATTGCTATAGCAAAACCGAGATAAAATAAATATTTTTCATTCTCCGAGCTTTAATTTTAACATCGTTTAAGGTCTCAAGACTCGAGCTCGTCACATTATCTAGCTACGTCAAGACAAACATGATAACAAAACAGCGAGGAACCTAAGTTGGGCACCAGCTGTTTAATATTTGGATCAACTCGTGCCAAGTTTCAAATTGCGACCGCACTCTAGCGTGTTGAGGCGCTCGCATTTTGCTTGTCTTCACGAGTTTACTGGCATTTGAACACTTTTTATATTTTGCAGCTTTCCTATCTGCACTGCACTACTACCAATATTATTACGTAATTCTGTTATACAACGTATAACAGAATTACGTAATAATATTGAAGGATGCAAGTATATTTCATAAGGGATACCTTTGGAAATATTAAATCAAAAAAAGCATATTTAATTTTCCATTTTCAACAAACGAATTTATGAACTTCTAAATGTTATTTATGACAACCCTATTGAAGATAATATATGACACGCGCATAGTAGCTACGCTACGCGACGCTTGCCTAATAAAGTGGTTAGTGGTTTACTCAAAAACTTCGTGGTTTTCGTTGAAATATTATTTCTGTTTTGAAGTTATACTTCTTTTGGCGCGTGATGGAAAAATTATGAGAGTAAATTTTTACGATGCGCGCGCACATCGTCACAAAAAACCGACACCCTGAAGTTAGTTATAAGGTTTGACAGTGTACACTTTCAATTGTCAAAGTCTGCGGGCTCATTCCGGTGATTTGATTGACTCAATTATTTAAAAAATCTCAAATTTTAATGTTCAGTGAAACTTGGTTGTCCGATAATGAGTCTTTTTTTAAATTTAATTATGTCTATTATTTACATTTCTTTTATTATGTAGAAATAATTTTTTTTGTGATATTTAAATAAACTTGATGCGTTTAACAAAAATTTTAATGTATTAAATACCTTTTTTCTATTGTTAGTGTCGTTTTTTCTGCAAACGTAATAAGGCGAAAGATAAAATTTCTGAAAATATTTTCATCTTGTTACACCAAAGAGGTATAACTTCTAACGCGTGTACATAAGTACACACTAAACAACGTTGTGTTTCTATGCATTTATATGTGTATTTTTAAATTTCAATAAGGTAACTATACAAAAACCTAGTGTGCGTATATAATATACAAACTGTTAACTGACTGACTGACTGAATAAGTTAATCGTAAGGCAAAGTTTTAAGTTGGAACAGTTTTAACGTAGCGTTTTTTGAACAAGTGCAAAGTTCACAGCAAAAAACTTAAAACCATTAACTTAGGTATTTACGAGAATACCTAACGTACAGTTTTAAGTCTAAAAGTCCAAATTTAGCTTACTACTTAACCTTAGTACTACTACTGCCAATGCTACTTAAGTACTTATTATAGTAGGTAGGAGTAGACCTTCGGATCCATTAAAACTAGACAACAGATGTTTGTTCACTGAATCAATCCGTGCTAAGTTTTATATTACGACCAAACTTGAGAGCGTTTTATTCAGATATTTCAATAAAGCGTTTTTCAATAAGGCTATTTTAGGATAGAAATTAGAATATAAGGACATAAAACTTACTTTAACATCCATGAAGCATTACTTTTTCTCGTAAATAAGTACAATAAGGCTTTTCGTGTAACTTTATTTTAACAAGAATATTTTTAAAAGAAACTCAACTTACTTCAGTAATGGCTAAGAAAATTAGGTATTGGATTTTTCTATTCAAAATTCTCCTGCATGGAGTTAGGGAATCGGTAAAGACACCCATGAGCAGGATAAGTTGTCGAGCTTCGTTGCTATAACTAACTTGTGATAATAATCGTTGAAGCCCACCAAACCACATTAGATAAGCAGATTGGGTCTATGCTCTGAACACTCCAATGAGAGAGGTCTGATATCCTCTTATTTTTCTTATCCTAAGGTTGCCTGGCAGAGATCGCTACTAAGCGATAAGGCTGCGTTTATAAACTGCTTCTATCTGTGTTTTTTTTATTTTTCTCGTTTCTTTTTACTTGTAGTGTGCAAATAAAGAAGTGAAATAATAATTTAGGCCTGGTCAGACGTTAGCATCGCAATCAAAATCAACTACTTTTGTCGAGACTTGGTTATTTTTTTTTTAATTTGTTCTCCAACTATTCTTTTCTAAAAATTAAGTGTTTAAAAATATTTTTTTTTTAAGAATTTTTCTTACTTAAATTTCAATTAATTACTTAAAAAATTACCTTGAATATTACTTAAAGGAACTATGTCGTTTTTAATATGATACAGTTTCCTTTTAGTAAAAGCAAAGCAGTTTGCTAAAGATTTTTATGACAAAACCTTCCGCCTTTTATACAGCTATATAAAATAGACTATTCTTAACCGAGTTAATCCATTACGAAAATCTCTTTAACTCTCTCTTTCTCTCTGAATAAACCAGAATTTTAAGTGCGTCTATAAAGTTTGTAGAGATAATAAACTTTCAGACTAAACCTCGACTGAGCTCATTGTTAACTTACTGAGGTTAATTACGTTTTCCCTATCTTGACTTTATAAGGCTATATTTTAATCTGTGATGCAAAAAGAGATGTTTTGTAGTCAATTTATTACTTTAAGCAATGTATTTAGAGCATTACAGGATCGAATTAAATTACAGAACGTTGCAGATTAAAACGCGCCCTAAAAGCAATGTGGCCGCTACGTTCACTTTCCTATAAGCTTTTTTTATTATTGCAATAATAAAATAATTTTATTATTTGTCCGTCTGCAGGATGCATTCTATGTCTGACCTTAATTACGTTATAATTTGTCCAGCACTTGCGCCAAACATAGATATATACTACAAATCAAATGTGCTAATTAAAAAAATAAATTAAAATACGTACGGGAGAGGAGTTAACGTCTATGGGTAAGGAACCATACCCTAAAGTTTACGAAAGTGAAACTGCTGAAAAGAACTAGTAGGTAATATATAAATAACGTTAAAATTGGTTCAGCAGTTGCGCCAAATAGTATAAAACAAATGTTATTATTAAAAAAAATAGTATAGTATTATTTGGTAGTCAATTGAAAACATGTACTTTCGGATTCAATTGAGTTATTCAATTCAATTCCAATCATTTAAACCTTTAATAGTTTTAAATACGTTGCCCCAAGTGTTTGAGTGACTGAAATATTCCATCTCCTTTCCCTAGATTAATAGAAGGCGGTTCAAATAAATTGCTGAATATATATATGTGCCTCTAAGGAGTGAATGGAAAACGTATCTTACCCCTAAAGAGTGAATGAGAATGGATTTGGTAGCATTCGTCTTGATTGTAATACATTGAGCCTAACCGTCTATGAAGTGGATTGAGTGAGGTGGTTTTATTTTAAAAATGTTTTTTCACTTTTGAGACGTAACTTTTACATGCACCGTTTGTATGGGGAGCTGGCTTAATATATTTTATTATTTATATATTATGGAAGTTACACACGTTGCATATAATATGATACGCGCGTAAAAAGAAGTAATACTTAATTCTTTCGCATGATAACAAATAAATTTTATTTGAAGGCCGACTGGTGCAGTGAGCAGCGACCCTGCTTTCTGAGTCTAAGGCTGAAAGGTGGGTTCGATTCCCAGAATGAAAATGAATGTTTTTAGTGTCTGGGTGTTTATATTATAAGCATTTATGTATATTATTCACAAAAATATTCATCCGTAATCTTAGTAACCATAACAAAAGCTACGCTTACTTTGGGGCTAGGGGGCGATGTGTGTATTGTCGTAGTATATTTATTTGTATTTATTTATCAGGGAAATAAAATCATAGAATAAAATATAAATTAAATAATTATTATGGGTCTCATAAGCAGCTCAGAGTCGCTCAGCGGGCGATGGAGAGAGCTAAGCTCGGAGTATCTTTACGGGATCAAATCAGAAATGAAGAGATGTGTAGAAGAACCAGAGTTACCGACATAGCTCAAAGAGTTGCGAAGCTGAAGTGGCAATGGGTGGGCTCATAGCTCGGAGAAAGGATGGATGGGGTCCCAAGGTGCCAAAATGGCAACTGGTAAGCGCTGCGTTGGTCGACGAGGTGGACAGACGACATTAAGCGCGTCAGGTAGCCGCTTTTTTAAATCTTAAAAGCGGGCAAACGAGCAAGTGGTTCACCTGATGTTAAGTGATCACCACCACCCATAAAAATCTGCAGCACCAGAGGAGCCACCGATGCGTTGCCGGCTTTTAAGGAATTTCCACGGATTTGTGCCGCTGGACCCAAGCGGCTCAAAACCGTGGAATTTGGAACCTAAAAATAAACTTTCTTCATTGATGGGATCACTAGGAAATATAGTGCACTGCCTTCCCCATCGAGTACGTAAGTTAATATACAACTCCTTGGTAAAACCACATCTACTATATTTCATTGAATTTTTTGGTTTTGCACCAAAGACTCATCTAAAAGACCTACAAATTACACAAAACAAAATGATTAAAATGTTATTTAATTATGACTACTTAACACCTATAGCTAAATTATACAAAAACACAAAACTTTTGAACATACTGTACTTGCGTATTAATAACAAAAATTCTTAACAAATCCATTCATTCACACATCACATTTACAAAAATACACCAAGTGCAAAGTAGAATCAGTCGTAGAGGAGACTATATTTTACTTCCACGTCTTAGAACCTGCCTCGGGCGAAGAAATGTGAAATTTGAAGGAGTACAACTCTACAATAAATAACCCACGGAAGTGAAAAATGCGAAGTCGTTTAAATTTTTTATACGCAAACTAAAAAATCTACTATCTCAGTTGTAACGTGTGTACGACTTTGCATTTCGCAACATACGGTGACCGAAGTATCTGAGGGTAAATCTTTAAAAAATGTTTACCTTAATAATAAGTTTAAAATAAATGATTGCTAACCAAATAATATAAGTTCAATATGATTTCTCTGTAAGTGAAAATGTAAATGATTCTTTAACCTGAACCTACAAAAGACCTATATCCAGCGTTTACGTCTATCGGTTGATATGATGATGATGATGTTGATGAATTAATCATCATTTTCGACCCATTACCTGCCTATCTCTCTCAGTATGAGAAGGGTTTGATCCGTATCCCACCACGATGTAACGTATCGGTACTTCACACGCCTTTGAGAGGTTTAAGAACTCTCAAGACATGTAGGTTTCCTCACGCTTTCACTGTTATGACATGTGATATTTTATTTGCTTAAATTCAAAAAGCTTCTCTCTGCTTGGCGTCAGAAATAAGCTCTGTAGTCCTTACCCAGACGAGCTACTTCTAAGCTACTAGAGAGAGAGTAGTAGTACGAGACTTAGCAGTAGTAATAGTAGTACTTAGTAGTACGAGAGAGTACTACTAAGGTACTATGTACTAGGTTGGTATCTTATATCTTTAAACGAGCAATTCTTGTATATATATAATACTAGCTATTGCCCTCGACTTCGTCAGCGTTTGATTTTGTTTTTTGATGTGGCATTCAATTTAGTTGTAGTTCTAAAAAAATTTCAATTATTCAGTATCTCTAAGCCTTAAATGAGGGGTTTGCTGCTGTCCGCTGAGGAGTTCTGTCCTCTATCTCCAACCACATTCATCAGATCTACACAAAGTTTGGGCAAAATTAAACACATATTATAACCTCTATAGAACAAAAATAATTATTTAAATCGGTTATAATTTGTCTGAGTTATGGTGTAAAATCGTCAAACACTTTCATTCCCTCTCCCAAAGGAACAGAGTTTGCCGCCCGAGGGATGTCGGGATAAAGAGTATTCTATATTACTTCTAACACTACCAAGAATATGTATACAAAGTTTCATGACGATTGGTTAAGTAGTTTTTGCGTGAACGCGTAACAAACAAACTTACATTGACATTTATAATATAAGTAGGGAAGTAGGGAAGTAGGGAAGTAGGAAAGTAGGGAAGTAGGGATAGGGAAGTAGGGATATATAATTGTAATCTCGGAATCGGCTCCAACGATTTTCATGAAATTTAGTATATAGAGGGAGGTTACGGGGGCGATAAATTATTTATTCGTGTTTTCCGGTAATAACCGATTTGGTGCAGACGAAGTTGCACGGGTCAGCTAGTTATTATGATTTAGTATAAACTTTAAAAGCTCCACGTTGCATTAACGAGAACCTACTTCTTGTAAAAATAGCGGCCATTTTCTCTAAGCAGCTTACTGCTCTCGAGGTCGATGGGAGGCATCTAAAAGCCGATTGTGAGTACGCAAGTGCAGCATTCGGTTTACCTACGCTAAGGATGTGTTTCCATTGAAGCGGCTAAAATTATTGGGAACTACTTGCTGCAGAAAGAACATCAGCAAGAAAACCGCGGAACTCCGAACACGCAATAACTGCTAAGGCGGCTGATTGGCGCAGTGGGCAGCGACCCTGCTTTCTGGTTAGATTCCCACAACTGGACAATGTTTGTGTGATGAACATCAATGTTTTTCAGTGTCTGGGTGTTTATCTGTAATATCGGTTTATGTAATATATATTTATGTAATATGTAATATATTATTCATAAAATTATTCATCAGTTATCTTAGTACCCATAACACAAGCTACGCTTACTTTGGAACTACATTGCGATGTGTGTATTGTCGTAGTATATTTATTATTGTTTATTTATTATAAATGGAATAAAATAGAAAGTGAGGTTCACAAAACAAACGATAATACTAAATATATGCGCAAAGACGTCAACCCTGGCGCAACGGTGAGCGCTAAACGATAATACTAAATATATGCGCAAAGATGTCAACCCTGGCGCAACGGTGAGCGCTAAACGATAATACTAAATATATGCGCAAAGACGTCAACCCTGGCGCAACGGTGAGCGCTAAACGATAATACTAAATATATGCGCAAAGACGTCAACCCTGGCGCAACGGTGAGCGCTAAACGATAATACTAAATATATGCGCAAAGATGTCAACCCTGGCGCTACGGTGAGCGCTAAACGATAATACTAAATATATGCGCAAAGACGTCAACCCTGGCGCAACGGTGAGCGCTAAACGATAATACTAAATATATGCGCAAAGATGTCAACCCTGGCGCAACGGTGAGCGCTAAACGATAATACTAAATATATGCGCAAAGACGTCAACCCTGGCGCAACGGTGAGCGCTAAACGATAATACTACATATATGCGCAAAGATGTCAACCCTGGCGCAACGGTGAGCGCTAAACGATAATACTAAATATATGCGCAAAGACGTCAACCCTGGCGCAACGGTGAGCGCTAAACGATAATACTAAATTTATGCGCAAAGACGTCAACCCTGGCGCAACGGTGAACGCTAAACGATAATACTAAATATATGCGCAAAGACGTCAACCCTGGCGCAACGGTGAGCGCTAAACGATAATACTAAATATATGCGCAATGACGTCAACCCTAGCGCAACGTTGAGCGCTAAACGATAATACTAAAAGTCTGTGGTCGCTGTCAAGCTGACATGTCGTATAATCAGCTGCTCGTATTTTATTTATAATTTAAGTTTTAATTTTAGTATTAATATTCGTAAAACTGTGTAAATTATTTGTAAATAAGTGTTTGTTCATTAGATAAATAGTCATAAAAAGTGTAATCAACTCAGCGAGCACAAAAAGCGAACTATCCATGTGACAGGAGGTTCGTTCGGCGAGAATTCAAAATCCAACGTCTGTAACGACGTATGATTTACGTTCAAAGGATTTTACTGGGGAGTATTGCTTTTATTTTCTTTATCGTTCTCTGTTATCACGCTATAATATCCCGCTAGCTATTAAATACATTACTCCCTACACAGTACATTCTCGTTGATCACGAGACACGTCCCTATATACACTCTGACAAAATCATTCTTGCTTTACTTGACGGATTTGTGGAAGTGAAGAAAAAGAATTATTGAAACTGTCTCAGACAACATTTACAGCATCTACTCATGCACACCTTATGACATAGGTCACTGTTCTAGTAATCTACTTTAGTAATTAATACATTTTAGAAATAACTTCAATAGTCAGCGCAAAAAATAGTATTTGTAACTGTTGGATATGCCAAACTAGTATGTTTTTATATTTCTAATCAGATCTTTAATATTACTCTGTTTAATAATAATTTGAATCCTACTTTTATTCCTTTGGTCTCTCTCTTCTGTAGGTCATCTATTTTCCTTCACTTACATACACTGTTTGGTGTGTTTCAGAGACAAGTTCTATAAAATGGCTCCTCCAATGTTAACCAGAAGAGCGGCTGCATTGGAAGAGCAATTGAAACTAAAGAATGCCCTCCGTGAACTCAAGTCACTCAAACAAGTAAATGCTGACTTGGTGAGGGAACAAGATGACAGTGAAGTTGAACTGAGAGCAATTATAGCCAAGAACTCCCAACTGAAAGGTGAACTAGCAGAGTTAAACAGTGCACACAATCTGGTCATAGAGGAGCGCGACCAACTCCAGAAGGCAGTCAGCTCATTTGAACAATGCATATCAACCTATGAAGAAGCTCTAGGGAAAATTTCTATGTTGGAGGGTGAATTAAGTAGGGCATGTTCAACAATCAATGACCTTCAGTCACAATTACACAGTGCTGAAATACTATCAACAAATAATCTGTACGATGAACTTGTTGCTTCATCCTCAACAATGCCAATGTGTATCGATCTGACCTGTGATAGTCCTTGTATTAAAAACCCCAAGCCTCAGCAACATTCCTGTTCCTATTTAAATAGCCATAACAAAATAAAAAAATACATTAAAATAAGTAAAATAATTAAAAAAACTCAAACTTTAATTAAAAAAAACAAAGGGCTGGCACAAAAAACCTGGTATTAAGAAAGGAACGCTCAGTTTTAGTAAATAAATTAAACACCCTTTCATTATCCTCTCAGAGAAGTAGAGAAAACTATGAAAGTGAAATTCAAAGCCTCAATGATGTAATTAAACAATTGGAGGACTCACTTAAAACTGTAACCATTAAATATGAGCTATCACAAAGGCAGATTGATGAACAAATTCTGGCAGCTGATGAGTTGTTAGCCCTAGGTACCTACAACATGGCTCGCTTTGAGTCTTTAGCAAATAAATGTAACTGTACTCATGAGATACCTATGACTAACCTAAAATTATGTGATACAGTATCTTCCAACCAATTAGAAACATGCCTGGAGCAGTGCACAACTGTCATACCAGACCCTTCACCTTTATTAAAAAGTATGCCTAAAAAACAGACAATTATATTTTCCGACACGTTAGGTAAAGGTTTTGGACCTATTATGAACCATTACCTTGATCACTCAGTGACTAATAGATGTTCACCGGGGGCTAGTTTAGATTATCTTATTAAAAGTTTGAATAGTGACTATTTAGATGTAAATAAAAATGTTGTTCTCTTAATAGGAGACAGTTTGAATGTCAAAAAGCATCAAATTATAAGATGCATTGATAAATTACTAGCTTTACATAGTAAAACTCAATGTAAATTCGTTATGTGTGCCTTTCCTTACTGTGGCACATTTAGTTCAAAGCAGAATGAACATATTTATAATTTAAATTTATTAATTTATAACCTGACATGCCGTCATAGTGACGCAGTTTTTTATTTTGACATCAATAAATCCATGTCATCCCTATTGTCTAGAGATAGTTTAATTTTATCTAAGAAAAGTAAGCATCACTTGGCATCTTTACTAGCTTACAACTTAAATGATACTGTTACAAGTATTGTAACTAAGTCTATTGACACCTCTACATATCGTACTTCAAGTACCACCAATATTTCTAATATTGACCCTAGTACTTGTTCTAGTACTATAATTAATTCAAATAGTTATTTAAACTAGACAGTGAGACAACGGGGAAGCTCTGTAATATGAACATTGTACATCAAAACATACAGAGCTTCACCGGCAAAGAATTAGAAATAGAACTGTTTGTTGAAAAATTCAATATACACATATTGTGTATAACTGAGCATTGGCTCACTGGAGCACAAATAGCAGTTAACATCAATAACTTCAAAATGTCAAGTGTGTTCTTTAGAAAGACTGCTATTCATGGTGGATCCTTAATTTTTGTACGCAATAATATAACATGTAAGGAGCGAAAAGATATAGTTAGTCTTTCTGTGGAGCGCATAATTGAACTGTCTTGTGTGGAGCTGGAGCGTTTTATAATAGTGTGTGTGTACCATCCCCCCTCAGGTGATTTCAACCAATTCGAGGATGTAATGGAAGATGTCCTTAAGCGATTGTGTATGTCTACTAAAAATGTAATAGTATGCGGGGATTTCAATGTTGATATCTTATTACATAATACTACTACGACTAGGTTGTTAAACTTATTTAAATGCTTTAATTTCAATAATGCTTTCGATGAACCTACTAGAATCACAGCAACTTCAGCATCTTGTTTAGATAATTTTTTTTTTAACTGTGATATCTTAGGTAAATCGATATTAAACAATTTAAGGTCAGATCATTGTGGCCAACAAATTACTGTTGTTGGTACAAATAGAAATAAACATATTGTTAAGTACAGGCCGATAACTCAGAGTAAACTGACGCGATTTGAAGGTGAAATATCAGCCAAAATTCCTGCTCTCTTTTTTGAAAACTGTCATCCCGACAATCTTTATCGTACGCTTTTCAATGAAATAGAAAGTGCATTTAATAAAGTATTTAATTTTAAATACATAGATTCTAATAAAAAAATGAGGTTTAGTGATTGGGCGACTATAGGCATTTACAAAAGCAGGGATAAGTTGTATGAGCTATATGATGAAAAACAATACAATCAGACTCCAACTTTCCTTGAATATGTAAAAAGTTACTCCAAAACATTTAAAAATGTTTGTAGACAAGCTAAGTCGCTATACATTAAAGATCGGATAGTAAAATCTGAAAACAAAATACAAACAACCTGGAAAATTGTTAATAATGAATCTGGGAAAACTAAATCTCGAGACGGAAATTTTGAATTAATTATTAATAATAATATGGTAACTACTGATACAGAAGTTGCTAGTACTTTTGAAAACTTTTTTCAGAATGTTCCTATTTTGTAAACAGATTCACTAAATTCCTCACCTACTGCAGCTCAGAATTTATTAAGAGGCAACATTAATGAGTGCAAAGTTTTATTTCATTTCAAACATATAGATGCATCGGGTATCAGTAAAAACTTCAAGTTGTTAAAATTAAAGAAAACAGGTGATATATGGGGAATGTCGGTAAAGGTAATATCTCAAATTATTGACGTCATTGCTCCTCTTTTAGCCATAATTTTCAATGAATGTGTTGATTTAGGTACTTTCCCGAACCTAATGAAACATAGTAAACTCATTCCTCTATTTAAATCTGGTAATAAAAATGATATAAACAATTACAGACCTATCTCAATCTTACCAGCTCTTAGTAAGATATTTGAAAAAATTATATTAAATTAACTCTTATATCATTTTAATGTAAATAACTTACTACACCCTGAGCAGTATGGCTTCACTAAAGGTCGTAGCACAACGGACGCAGGCGCTAAACTTATAAAACATGTTTATGATGCCTGGGAATGTTCACAGAACGCCATGGGTGTTTTTTGTGATCTATCTAAAGCTTTCGATTGTGTTGATCATACAACCTTGCTTCTTAAGCTAAGCCACTATGGTATCCAAAACGTTGCACTAAATTTGGTTGCCTCTTATCTCAGCAATAGAACCCAAAGAGTTTGCATAAATGATGCAAAGTCTCAGGGTTCAAATACCTCAATGGGTGTCCCACAAGGCTCGATTTTGGGTCCTTTTCTATTTTTAGTGTATATAAATGATCTACCGTACCATGTCAGTGGAACATGCGACATTGTATTGTTTGCAGATGATACATCTCTAATTTTTAAGACTGATAGGAGTAAAGATAACTCTGACGAAGTAAACCGTGTTATGTCGCATGTGTCGCACTGGTTTACAGTTAACAACTTACTTTTAAATGCAAAAAAAACAAAGTGTGTTGAATTTATCTTACCAAATGTAAAGAAAATTGATAAAAATATAATGATAAATGGTGAATCACTAAGAATAGAGACTTCCACAGTTTTTCTGGGCGTGACCTTGGATAATAAGCTACAGTGGGGTGCCCATATAGATTCACTAGCGGGTAAACTAAGCTCGGCTGCCTACGCAGTCAGAAAAATTAGACAGATTACTGACGTTGAAATAGCTAGGCTAGTTTATTTTGCGTACTTTCATAGTGTTATGTCCTATGGAATCTTGTTATGGGGTAAAGCAGCTGATATCGAAACTATATTTATATTGCAGAAAAGAGCTGTACGGTCAATATATAAACTTAAATCACGCGAATCCCTCCGTGAGAAGTTTAAAGAAATAGGCATACTTACTGTAGCTTCACAATATATTTATAACAATATAGTATTTGTAAGACAACATATTAGTCTTTATAAACAAAAAGTGGACATAAACAGTCGACTTACAAGAAATGGTCATAAATTAGTGTCATCTGCATATCGTCTGCGTAAGGTACAGGGATCATTTGTGGGATTGAGTATACGCTTTTATAATATGATTCCTAAGGTGATTTTGGACCTGCCAATGCACAAGTTTAAAGAATTTGTTAAAACACATTTATTACAGCGAGGTTACTATACAATTGATGAATTTTTTAATGAAAAGGTTGCTTGGAAGCATCCGGCTCCGCTTTCAGCTCTCACAAGATAGAAAAATGAATGTTAAAATGCAAAATGTAAATTGTTGATGTTGGAAAAGCCGGCTTCTTCTCGGTAGAATCTGCCTTCCGAACCGGTGGTAGAATCACTACAAACAGACAGACTTGACGTTTCAAAAGTGCTTATATTAGGCCTACTTGAAATAAATGAATTTTGAATTTTGAATTTTGAATGCGCAAAGACGTCAACCCTGGCGCAACGGTGAGCGCTAAACGATAATACTAAATATATGCGCAAAGACGTCAACCCTGGCGCAACGGTGAGCGCTAAACGATAATACTAAATATATGCGCAAAGACGTCAACCCTGGCGCAACGGTGAGCGCTAAACGATAATACTAAATATATGCGCAAAGACGTCAACCCTGGCGCAACGGTGAGCGCTAAACGATAACACTAAATATATGCGCAAAGACGTCAACCCTGGCGCAACGGTGAGCGCTAAACGATAATACTAAATATATGCGCAAAGACGTCAACCCTGGCACAACGGTGAGCGCTGTGAATTTAAGTAGGAGGACCCGGGTTCGATTCGCGGCAGGAGCAATTTGGGAGTTTATAACTTCTAATCTTTCTCTGTTCTAGTCTCGTGTGAGGCTTCGGCCCCCTTACCGACAAAGACGTGCCGCTAAGCGATTTAGTGTTCCAGTGCGATTCCGCGTAGAAGCATATTAGAGATAACTGCATCATTACTTACCACCAGGTGAGATTGCAGTCAAGGGATAACTTGTAGTGGAATAAATAAAAAAACAGCCTTATGGCTTGAAGCGATCTCCTCCAGACAACCTTTTTTTTTTTTTTAATAAATAATAAATAAATAAATATACTACGACAATACACACATCACCACCTAGCCCCATAGCTTGTGATATGGGTACTAAGATGACTGATGAATATTTTTATGAATAATATACATAAATACTTAGAATATACATATAAACACCCAGACACTGAAAAACATTCATGCTCATCACACAAACATTTTCTAGTTGTGGGAATCGAACCCACGGCCTTGGACTCAGAAAGCAGGGTCGCTGCAAACTGCGCCAATCGGCCGTCATTTCACCTTTGGTCAGGTAACACACGCGAGATTGCAAAATGTGTGGAATGTAGAAACTAAAGGCATGTGGATTTTTTTCTCCACCGTAAAAGCATGTGGTATTTAATTTCTTAAACTCAGAAAGTTAGACGTTTAACGGTTCGAACTCGGTTCCCCGAAAAGCTGAAGTCCCAACCTTCTATCAAGAAATCCTTGGTACCCTTAATTTGGCCATTCGAGGGTGATTCAGCCCCGTGCCTCGGAGAGCACGTTAAGTTTACGATCATACGCCTGATCTCCTTCCGTTTGTGTTGGAGTGGTCGTCCCATCAAACTATGAGAGTAAGTGAGTGAATGCTTTTATTTCTGACCTAAAATGCCGAGTGCAACAGGCCGGGTTTAGTGGAAACGACACTTTACACTCGGAAACTATCCATTTCGAGTATTGTGTTTACCGCCCACGTGACGGACAGATCCATTATTTGCAAAGCCAATGGAGACTATTGTCAATGACGTCTGTGGTATACCACTACCCTTTGTATAAGATTTCCACGCTTCCAAACTTATCTATATAATAAATATTTTGTCTAAAGCACTAATGGTTTATTTTTTATTCCAATACAGACAGCCGATTGGTGCAGTTTGCGGCGACCCTGCTTTCTGAGTCCAAGTCGAGGGTTTGATTCCCACAACTGGGAAATGTTTGTGTGATGAACACGAAAGTTTTTTGAGGGTCTGGGTGCTTCTCTGTATATTATAAGTATACTAGATGTGCCCTGCGGCTTCGCCCGCGTAATATTGGGAGGCAGCGTACTGCTACATAGTCTACACCTATAGTCATATATAAGATTTTGAAATTTTTTCACAAATATTTTTTTAGCTTACGTAATTTTTTTTTTCAAGTAGTAATAATTCAAGTAGTAGTAAATATGTAAAAATAGGTGGGGATAAACTTCTCCTATTCCATGTTCTCGTACTTTAGCAGCCCTAGCACAAGCAGAAGACAAAAATTATATAACCCGATTATATCCCGGATAAATGAAAGTAAATATTTATTTATTTATTCAATTAGAGGTCCATTACAATGTCATATGGATGACATAATTATTATATTTTTCAAAAAGAACGTCAATCTAATGTTTACATTTGA
Source organism: Pararge aegeria (assembly GCF_905163445.1). NCBI lineage: Eukaryota > Metazoa > Arthropoda > Insecta > Lepidoptera > Nymphalidae > Pararge > Pararge aegeria. The sequence goes on along the minus strand of NC_053202.1, from coordinate 9,710,151 downwards.
CGCCCTGTGAGGGCGTTTATTGTCAATATTAAATATTCTCATTTAGGAAGTCGTTTATTTTATAATAAGCTTTCTCCAGCAAGTAATGTTTTAAGGATTTTGTAAATAAGTTTTAAACTTTCTTTTTCTTTTATATGTTCCGGGATTTTGTTGTTAATAAAGCCATCCATCCCATATTTCGCATCAAAGGTGGCCTTTTAAGCTCAGCACATTGTATTAAATGTTGTTTTTCCCTCGCCTTCGCTTTCACTAAAGATTAGAACCAAATTCCGGCATCATTGTACACAAAGCCTCCCCCAGCCATTGTGCTTTAGGTTAACAAGGTTCTTAATAACAACCTCCTGCTGTTTATTGTCTTGTTCAATTAAAGATAAACAGACTTGCTAATCGAAATATATACCTACCTACCTACTATATATATTTATGTTGCGATATACGATATACACTGTTAGGTAGGTATAATGCTGCCGATCCTTTTTTTTTTGTCGTGGTGGAAAAGCTTTACAGCTACCTCTGTCCTTTGGCAGAACAGAGGTTATGTGGGACTCGTTTACCCGAAATAAAAACCATCACGGCATGTCCCTCTCGTTGGCTTTATTGGACGTCCGGGTAACCCGTTGTATACTTCTCAGACGTCTACCAACCGCCCCAACTGATTGCCAGGGCTACTACGCTAAGGAGGAGGGGATCAGGACAGCTTGACCCTCCCTCAGACAGTAGGGAGACTCATATAAGGACGGGTAGCTAGCCCAATAAGTACCCGCCGCCTCTCAGGGCAAGCAGACGTGCGGCATATTCCCGCCGTCTCCGTCCCCCCCGTCTACGCCGGAGCGATGTACGTTTACAGTATGGAGCCGATCCTAAGACTGCCGGCATTCAGACAGTATTACTGAAGTTGTACTTCTTTTGGCGCGTTACGGAATAAATGAGAGTATTTTTTTACAATGCGCGCGCACACCGTCACTATAAACACTCACCCTGAAGTTAGCTATAAGGTTTGACAGTGTACACTTTCAATTGTCAAAGGCTGCGGGCTCATTCCGGTAATTTGGGACATTCCCACAACTGCAAAATATTTTTGTGATGAACATTAATATTTTTCAGTGTCTGGGTGTTTATCTTTACTTATATTATAAGTATTTATGTATATTATTTATAAAAATAATTATCAGTCATCGTAGTACCAAGAACACAAACTCCGCCTAGCCCCAAAGTAAATTATCATATTTAGTACTAGCGGACCCACGCGACTTCGTCCGCGAAAGAGTCGACTTCAAAAAATAGTCGTATGTTATCGCGGACTGTTTTATATACTTACTACATACTTCCGTCGTTTGGCGTAACGTGTACCGTTCACGCATCGCACGGATCAGAATCTCTTAACAAAAGGATATTTTTTGCAGTTTTTGCAACACATCTCATTAATAGTAGCGTGATGTTATATAGCCATAATTGTTACTACAAATCGAAAAAAAAAACGAAACAGCATTTTGTGAGATTAGCGCGTTCTACCAAACAAAATTTAAAAGCTTTATAATATTTCAACTATGCGTATCCAAAAAACCACGTCTATCTAAAACTCCGTTGCACCGATTTTGAGAGAATTCAATCGTTGAAGAAGAAGCATTCGATCGTTGCCCCATATGCCTTGTGACTTGCTGTTATCTGTGAAGAATTATGTGCTTGATCTCCTACAATATTCATCAGATCTTCATTAAATTCAATACATGCTTTATAGTATACACTGTCAAATAAAAAAAGAATTAATAAAATCGGTGCAAATTTAACGGAGATATGAAGTAAAATTGATAAAAAAAAATCATCCCTTTTACTTATTTTTTATCGGAAACTTATTTTTTATCGGGGTAAAAAGTATTCCATATGTTGACCCGGGATATCAGCAACCACTGTACCAAATTTTATTTCAATCCGTTCAGTAGTTTTCACGTGAAGCCCGGACAGCAGACAGACAGACAAAAATTAAATAAAAATCAGTTTTGGACTCAGTATCTATTATAAAGCATCCCCCGGTCAAAATTTTTAAAATATATTAAATGTTCAGAAATCTTCCAGTTACAGTTTTATTATAAGTATAGATTGACAATAATATAGACCTGTGTGCGGGGAGCTTAACACTATGGTTTGTATAACTTAGGTTGATAATTTTGACAGTTTTCAGTAGGGATGAGTTATTGTATAATAGTTAGTGAATCTTTACGATTATGAATAATTCTTTTCAAAGAACTTGGAATGGATAGTTGCATGACAATGCTGTATGGTCAAATTATAATTCTTAATAGGTACAAAAGATTTATTATTACATTTCTTTTTTTTTTATAAAAATCATTCCCATCTATGAATTTAACATGACTGGCAATAAATCAAATCGCTATTGCAAGCAACTTTAATATATGTGGAAAATAATAATATTTACAATTGTGGATTTTGGAACACCCTACAAAAGATCTTTGCCCAATAGTGGACGTGAATCGATTAAAATGATGATGACATTGCCTTTGAACTTCATGACGTCAATATTTACGTTGATAAAAAAACGCCCCTCACCTTGCGGTGTAGACTTCATAATGTATTTATAGGAGCAAAGTGGCTTTCTACAGACCACTGGGCAATCGGGTCATTCACATCGATTCTACGGTGACACCCCTATACCTAGGCAGTCCTATATAGTAGGTATAATAAGGGTTGCCACGTTGATGGGAATATGCCGAGACTTTTCTGGATTTCCCGGTCAAAGTCAAAGATTATTAAATATATATAGAAAAGTCCTATTATAGTATTAAGGATTACGTCAACGATAAAAATGCTTGGGTGTAAATTATTGCTCTCACCAGGTTACTTCTTTAATTAGTTTTTAAAGGACAATGTGAGATGGTGATAACAAAAAAAAATAACAACCGACTAAGTTTGTTGTGGGCTTCGTCTTAGACCAGGGCGCGTTTTGAACCCTCGTAGCTTTAGTTTTCAAGTTGGCGAATTTACTTATCGCCATCAGCTCACTCACATGTCATATTTTTTATGTAATGTACGCATCAAAAGTGCCATCTATGTGCCTATTTGAACAAAGAAATATTTGACTTTGACTTTAATAAGATTTTTGATTTAATATACTACGACAATAAAAACATCTAGCCCCAAAGAAAGCGTAGCTGCTTTTATGGGTACCAAGATAGCTGATGAATATTTTTATGAATATAATACTTTTAATAGACAGATGAACACCCAGACACTGAAAAACAATCGTGAATCGAACCCACGGCCTTGTACGAAGAAAGCAGGGTCGCTGCCCACTGCGCCAACCGGCTGTCTGTTACAGTAGAGTTAATGTTTAGCTTTGAAGTTAGAGCAATTCATACTCCTTCTTTTTCGTAAGCCGGTTAAAAAACCAAAAATTAAACATTATCTAGTATCTATACAATCAATATTTAAGTATGTCCATAGATGGCACTTTTGATGCGTGCATTACATGAAAAATCTGAACATGGTTATCTGAGCATGTTATAATGGCGATAAGTACAATCGTAAACTTACAACTACAGCTGCGTGGGTTCCAAACGCGCCCCGGTCTAAGAAGCCCACAGCAAACTCGGCTCGGCGAGGTGAATGAACGAATGGATACACTTTTATTGTACACCAAAGAAAATAAGTAGTTACAGAGATATAAACATAGATCAAGAGAGTAAAATTTGGTAGAGGTAGGTGGTGCAATAAATAAGATATAAACATTACACAAATATATAAATAGAATATATATATTATATTTTTTAAATATACTATGACAACACATCGCCATCCAGCCACAAAGTAAGCGTAGCTTTTGTTGGGTACTAAGATAATGATAAATATTTTAATGAATAATACCTATGCATAAAAAATCATGTACATTTCACAAACATTTTACAGTTGTGGGAATCGAACCCACGGCTTTGGACTCAGAAAGCAGGGTCCCCACTGCGCCATTCGGCCGATATAAGTTTATTTATTTATTAGCTTTTCTAGGGAAACAAACAGTATACATAAAAGTAATGCCGTATTTTTGTATCACATAGACCAATGAAGTTTCCACAACTTGGTTATACATATAACACGATAACATTAACCACAATTGCTTAGGAGTAAGTACCTAGCAAGCAATTATTATACAAAAAAAAGAAAAAATAATAATAATGTAAGTAAAACAAAAATGAAAACAAAAACTTTAAAGCTATAGTACTTATTTTGTCAAAATAAATTTTCTAAACGTGCCAATTTTGACATGAAAAATGTCCGTCTCACAATATTTGTTGTTAAAAGCATTGCACGCACGAGATAAAAAGTTATTTGCCGAATAGTTTAATATATATGTGTGTATATCTATATAAGTAATATATATATATATATACACAGATATACAGCCATATTTCGGCCACATCGGCTCTCTACATCAGCTATATATAGTTAAATTTTAGTCACGTCTCGCGTCCTGTTTGTCATCGACATCATTATTGCTAATTTCCTAATTCGTGCTGGTACTGAGAATTTTAACAGTGAAACCTAATAGTTATTTCAAAGTAATTTGTATTTAACTAGTTTAAATAGGGGCTTATTCCATTTACGCTACTGATTATGTAAATCTTCGGCCCGAATCCGTTAGTAAAATGTTGGGTACGCAAATTTGGGTTAAAATTTTCTTTTAAATTTTATTTTCAAGTTTAAAATTTTATTTAAAGTTTTAAATTTTAATTATTTTGTATTTTTAAGTTTTAAATTTTATTTTCTTTTAACCTGACAAGCTGGTGGGTATCGTTCCAGAGCCCTTTTTAGACAGCACACAGAACTATTAGGTCTAAAACGGAAGATGTTATAGCTTTGTTGACTTCAGCCGCGCTATCACGGGGATCTAGTTCGATTCCCGGCATGCACCTGTAACTTTTCCTGCGTTTTTAGATATTTAATATAGTATAAGTATAAATATACTACGACAATGCACACATCGCCATCGAGCCCCAAAGTAAGCGTAGCTTGTGTTATGGGTACTGAGATGACTGATGAATATTTTTATGAATAATATACATAAATACTTATAATATACAGATAAACACCCAGACACTGAAAAACACTTATATTCATCACACAAACATTTTCCAGTTGTGGGAATCGAACCCACGGCCTTGGACTCAGAAAGCAGGGTCGCTGCCCACTGCGCCAGTCGGCCGTCAAAATCGATATTTAAATATCACTTGCTTGAACGAGAGTTCTCCATAATGTTCTCAAAGGTGTGTGAAGTCCACCAAACCGCATTTGGCCAGCGTGGATGAGAATTGTGCCCTGAAGTGGGCCGGTAATAGGTTGATAACGATGACTAGCTTACGAGTATCGTATAAAATCATCCACAATTATGTAGCATGTATTGATCGAAGTGTAACCTCTATTCAGTACCGCCATACAACTCAGGGCCCAATTGATTTACGATACATCGTGCAAGCTCTACTTACTAAAGCGTGGTTAGACTGGTTTACCACAGTTGAACGAGCATACAGTAGGCTGAAAACAGGCAGCAAGTATTACGTGCTGGCGTCTGGACATTCGCTTATATTTGTGACGCAGGAGCATACAGTAGGCTGAAAACAGACAGCAAGTATTACGTGCTGGCGACTGGACATTCGCTTATATTTGTGACGCAGTGCGACCGCCTAAGCGTGTAAGACTAAATTAAATGTATGAAAATTGCACGGTTTGCCACGCGGCGGTTTTGACCGCCTAGGAGTCTAAAGACTAAATCAAATGTTCCATACATTTGATATAGTCTTTAGACTCTAGTATGCCAAGTATGCTACGCGTAAAAACGGTACTTTAAAATAATAGATTTACTCGCTTTGCTTGACGATCCCTACTACCCCAACACAGTTTTGGATTTGCGCCAATATGTTTATGCCGTTAAATATCACTTTCTAAAACGGTGAAGGAAGTTATCGTGAGGAGACCCCTCATGATGATTTCCTTCACCGTGGTTCGCCAGAGTTCTCCGTAAAGTAAAGTCTACCAATCCCCACTTGGCCAGCGTGGTAGACTCAGCTCCTTTCGTATTAAGAGAGAAGACCCGTGTAAAATATACCTGCAGTGAGCCGGTAATGTTTGATAATGATAATATTCTACTGTATATTTGTTCGACTGTGGCTTTTATACAGGGTGGATGTGTAGACAGTTTATTTCTCCAACCTAGCAGATCTATTTATCCCTTCCCAACTAGTTTTACTACTTAGCCCCTCTTTATTATTCTATGTAGAATCTACTGACGAAGGTGCACTAATTGACCCCATTTTGCTTCCTTTCGGGCACGTATTACGTAGATACGTGCTCCGTGCTTCGGCTTACAGCTCTTTACAATTAGTGTGGACATGATGTTATCCGAGTATAACTGTTTGTAGTTATTCATTATAATACAGATGAATTAAAAATTTACCTCAGAGTTTTTTTTTTTTTTTTAAATAAATAATAAATAAATAAATATACTGCGACAATACACACCCCGCCATCTAGCTCCAAAGTAAGCGTAGCTTGTGTTATGGGTACTAAGATGACTGATGAATATTTTTATGAATAATATACATAAATAATAGCAATAAACATATAAACACCCAGACACTGACAAACATTCATGCTCATCACACAAACATTTTCCAGTAGTGGGAATCGACCCACGGCCTTGGACTCAGAAAGCAGGGTCGCTGCAAACTGCGCCAATCGGCCGTCAAAGTTGGAACTTTGAATAATATTAAATATGTCCGCGTATTCTAATTATTTCCCCGGGATAATTCCCTAAGTCAATTTGGAAGCCAGCTCTATTTTTATGTAAAATTCGCAAAGAACAGTTTAGCTTAAAAGTGTGTAGGTATACTTTTTAAACCCCCAAAAAAAGTTTACTGGTGCTTATGCGACAAAATTATTGTATGTCCATCGGCTGAAATTAGATACAAACATGACACACATGGTTCTTGCAGCTTTAATCGTCTACTATGAAAAACCTGCAGTGATAGAATAGAATAGAATAGAAAAACTTTATTGCAACACAACAAAAAAAGGAAAATACAAGGAAAACAGTAATAGTACTTAGTGCTAGGGTGCAAAGGCGGCCTTATCACTAAAAGTGATCTTTTAAAGGCAACCTGAGCGTACGAAGCCGATAAAAGAGTGGAAAATGGATGGTGCATAAAGTAAGTTACAAAAAAAACAAAAAAAAAAGAAATGTAAAATAAACTTACATGAACATACATACTACATTTACATATTAACTACACAAATACCAATATAAATTTATATATACTATGATAGATATATGTGATATATATTTATGCTATTATAAACTTACATACTACTCAATTACATAGATAAGTAATAATTCTTTAAGCGATGTTTAAACAGGTGAATGGTTTCGGAATGACGTATTTCCCAGGGGAGCGAGTTCCACAGTTTTACAGCTTTAACAGTGAATGACTCGTTATAGCGCTGAGAGCGAGATAAGGGAATCTCAAGCTTGTTGTCATTCGCCGACCGGAGACTGACAAGATGCTGAGAGAAGGAAAAACGCTCTTGTGATGTTAACATTGCCAATCGCAAATGACCGTCCCCAGCACCTGCTCCAGTTTCACCTCACCTATTATATATATCACAAATTGTATAATCAAGTGATATGTGTGGCTTAGTGGCAGCACCAAATACAATGGGTGCAACGTTATGCCAAGTCAGTAACAAGATTGATGCCCAAGTTTTTAAGTTTGGAAGAGAATGTGGCATCCGTCATTCGCAGCTTTTATCACTAAAAATATTAATAATAGACTTATAAGAGAAGGGTATACCTATAATATTTGGTTTTGGCGATTTTTGAATAATAAAAATCCTTTATTGCCATACACTATTGTTAATACAAGATTAATAACTAAAAGAATCATCAATTAATATTAACAATATGGCAAATGGCCGCAAACTCAGCCTTATGCTGAGCATTAGCAACAATGCTCAGCGCTGATTTTCAGTCTGCACCAGTATCAGACTGAGCAAACAACCGCGACGCCCGAGTAAATTTAGGAAAGAAATTTAAATAAAAAAAAAAAAAAATCCAAATAAACTGTAAAAGAGAGCCAATAAAACTAAAACTAACACAAACTTAAATTAAACAAGTAGGTAAATAAAAGTAATTAAAGAAAATGAAATGAAATTGTAGAAAAAACAAAAAATAAATACATAATTATTCCAAACAGTACTCATTTTGCATAGACAAATCTCGCTGCTTAAATTTGTAAGCTAAGATATAATTTTTTTAGCTTTTGTTTAAATACTATTTCGCCAAGAATATTATCACATGTGTTTTTGTTGCGTTCTCAGAGAGTGCACGATATAATACCATTATTTCAGGCTTCACACACACCGCCACTTCAAATTTATAACACCCCGTTATTTCTGCGTCGCTGGGTAAATATAGGTATTTATATACTGAACTGTTCAAACAGATCTTCATAAATACGCTCTCAGAATAATCTTTACGTTGTTTATTCTATACTATACTTAGGTATATCCTTTTGTTTATCCCAAATAAAATATACTTGTCGCAGTCTTATGTCTTTGTATCAAAAGTAATTATATGCGAGTAGGGGAGATATCTTTAGTACGACTTTTTACTCAGTTTATATGATTTCTGTCACTATGTAATAATCGTGTGAATAAATGATTTTTATTATTATTATTTTTTTATATATATTTTAGTAAAGTCTGTTCAATTTTATAGAGTCGGCAGAAGAATTTGGCATTTAACATTTACGCTTTAATGTTTATTGTTACGTGAGAACTTGTTTGTGAGAGTAATTGTTATTCTTATCGTATTATAACAAATACGAATATAAATAATAAAGACTAGTTAAAGGAAAATTTAAATGAAAAATATGGGTTTTTAGAAGAGGAAAATTTAGAAGCACACACTTCTAAATTTTCTAAGTTATGTGCGGTTTAAGCAATTAAAAGATCACTTGCTTCAACGGTAATGGTGAGGTGAATCGTGAGGAAACTTGCTTGCCAGAGAGTACTATATAATGTTCTCTAAGTTGTGCTGAGTCCACCAATTCGCACTGGGCCAGCGTGGTGGACTACGACTTTAACCCCTTCTCATTGCTCGAGGAAACTCGTGCATATGATGATGATGTAAAATACCACCTCTCAACCTTAACTCCTTGTGATCGATTATAATTAAATTCAGTTTAACTAAATCTATGCTAAAAAAGAAAGCTAGAAATCATAGTATAATTTCATATAAAAATGGCGCCTCCTCTGAACAATAGGATATTGTTGTGTGAATATCAAGCACGCGATCGATGAGTAGTTGAGAGGACGGGGAGTATTATGTACATGCACAAGTAACAATTTTTAGTTCTGGAAAAACGTCTAATTCCCACAAACCACCCGTTTACAGAAACGTCCTAACAAAGTAACCAAACGACTTTAATTTTGGCAAAGAAATAGTTGAAAGAACGCAGAATAAAGGAGACACAAGCGTCCCGAAATAGTGCACTGTTCTGTATTCCTTATCGGTGCCCTATTCCTCCTGACAAAGTATTTCAAATTACCACGCGAGCTAAGCCGCGGGTAAAAGCTAGTAGGTAATAAACAAACAAACAGACAGACTATCTCATTTTTATAATAGTTCTATCATATACATTATAAGCACTAAACTTACTTCTTTATTAATAGAAAACTCCACTGTCTTACTTCTATTAGTATAGAAGTAAGACAGTGGATTCTAGAACTGCCTACAACAGAACTACATGCAGCAGTGGACGTCAATCGATAAAAGTGATGATGGTGTGAAAATAATTAATGACGGAAATAAAGACGACATGAAACGAGCCTCTAGCGACGCAAGACCGTGGCGTACAGTATGCACAATTGTAATAATATATTTAAACCTGATATAGTGCTAGTCGATCGATCAGTGCGCCGTGCAATAATTGTTGACATTACTATTCCACATGACGATAATCTGGTGAAAGCTGAAAAGGAAAAAATATCTAAATACTTGGACCTTGCTCACGAGATTACCGCCATGTGGAATGTTGAGTGGACCGTTGTTGTTCCGATCGTCGTTTCAGTCAATGGTCTTCTCGCGAAAAGCTTCGACCCACATCTTAAGAAGCTTTCGCTTGGTGGTTGGATGAAGGGTCGGATACAGAAGGCAGTAGTCCTTGAAACGGCGCGTATTGTGAGGAGGTTCCTCACTCTGGAGCCCTGACCACCGGTTGCTTGGGCATTCAAAAACCCCGCAAGCGGAGGGGAGAAAGTTTTTTTTCTTTTTATAAATTTTTAATAGTGTTTTTAATTTATTTTTAAGCACTGTTAATTATTAAAAAAACAAATGAAAAAGAATAAAAATAAGACGGCCACTGGCGCATTTGGCTGCGACCCTTCATTCTGAGTCCAAGGCCGTGGGTTCGATTTCTATAACTGGAAAATGTTTGTGTGTTTATCAGTGTCTGGTATATTAAGAAAAAAAAAACCTTAAAAATCTAAAAAAAGCTATGCTTTCTTTGGGGCTAGATGTGTGTATTGTCGTAGTATATTTATTTATTTATTTATATGTCCATCGTTTATGAGTTATCGTATCGTCTTTGAGTTGTCTCTCAATAAGTTCAAAGTTTATATAAAACGTAAGCTTACAGAAAAATCCTATTATAACATTAAGGATTATTTAAACGATAAAAAAGCTTGGGTGTGAATTGCTCTAGCTTCATAGCTTAATTTAAATTTACTGGAAGATGGTGATAACAAAAAAATAAATTTACCCGGCTAAGTTTGTTGTGGGCTCTTCTTAGACCAGGGCGCGTTTGGAACCCTCGTAGCTTTAGATTTAAGTTGGCGATCGAAGTTATCACCATCCCGTTACAATTATGTAAACAATTATGTATGAACGCTTCATAAGTGCCTGTGATAGGCCTACATGAATAAAGAAATTTTGAATTTGAATTTGAATTTAAGATGATGATGATGATGATGAAAATGATGAGCAACACTATATTAATTGATTTGATTGCGTTAATCGCAATCAAATCAATTTAGCACTAAGCTTCAATCACGGATGATTGTTATCCCGAGCTCGCTTGCCGGACGTCGGTCGGACAGTAATATTCAAATGTACTCGACTGATGTACGAAATACAAATAGATTTGATACATACTCAATCTGATTGGGATCATTCGATTGTATTGCAAACGAAATTCAACCAAGATACCTTAATGAATACACTGAACTATCTGTAACTCTAATTCAAACTCAATCCAAATTACACTTTTGAAACTGCATTAGTACTGCTGCATAGGTATATAATCTTAATATATATAAATCTCTTGTCACGATGGTTGTCCGCGATGGACTCCTAAACTACTTAACCGATTTTTTTTTATTATAAATTACATTGGCACACCGTGAGCAGTCTGTTCCAACTTAAGAGATAGGATAGTTTAGATTTTTAACTATAGTCGCAATTTTATTTTATTGCAAATTATTTTTCTATAATTAATTGACAGTCACATCTTAATATATATAAATCTCCTGTCACGATGTTTGTCCGCGATGGACTCCTAAACTACTTAACCGATTTTAAATTAAATTGGCACACCGTGAGCAGTCTGGTCCAACTTAAGAGATAGGATAGCTTAGATCTTTAATTATAGTTGCAATTTTATTTTATTGCAAATTATTTGTCTATAATTAATTGACAGTCACATGTTACATATATATACACTACTATACTCATTTAAGGCTTAGAGATACTGAATACTTTAAAACAAAATCAAACGCAGGCGAAGTCGCGGGCCACAGCTAGTGTTATATATATATAATACTACTATACTAATTTAAGGCTTAGCGATACTGAATGCTTTAAAAATACGCAGACGAAGTCGCGGGCAACAGCTAGTCTATCTATATATATAAAAGAGAAAGTGTGTGGGTATGTTCCGTATAGGCTCCGAAACCGCTGGACCGATTTCAATGAAACTTTCAGGGGATCTCCGGATTGACCTGGCGAGTAATCCTGTAAAGTTTGGTGACGATCGGAGCACTCCTATTTTTGAACTGTCAAACTGTCAAATACAGCTTTTATTTACTATGATGATATTCTAGGCCGGCAAAGCGGGCGGGGTACGCTGGTGTGATATAAAAATACGACATAACTCTTATGTGTAATAGTACCTGCTGTTTGTTTCCCTTTAAAAGCTAATAAATGTAGAGTATGTATGAATGAATGACTTAATACATTTTTATTGTAGGTACACCACATAAAAATACAGGAAAAATTATAAAAAAAAATAGTTTGCACGAAGTATACAATTGGGTGGCAATTATGTATATATAGACGCCCCTATTAAATAATCCAATTATAGCAAAAATCGCGAAGCTTAAAAAAGAAGAAGAAGAAGTTAACCATCGGGGGGCCGAGTTCAAATTCCAGTACGCATCTCTAACCTTTCTAAGTTAAGTGCGTTTTAAGTTATTAAAATATCACTTGTTTCAACGGTGAAGGAAAACATCGTGAAACCTACATATCTGAGAGTTCATCCATAAGGTTCCCAAAGGTGGGCGGAGCCCACCAATCCGCACTGGGTCATTGTGGAAGGAGACCCGTGCCCTGTATTGGCCCGATAATGTGATGATGATAGCAAAAATCAAATGTTACAGGAAAAATTTGATTTAAATTCAGTGTTTTTTATATTTTTGTCCTTAAGAAATCGTTATTATGAAAACATTGATGTGTGACATAAAGCAAATTTTTTTTTATGCACACAGGTTTTATACATCAATCAATCAACAGCCTAAACCCAGTCCACCGCTGGACTAAAGGCCTCTTCCGACGGGAGTGTTTACCCATAATCTTTTAATGACATCTCCCGCAAGAAAAAGACAAACGATCGCAAATGTTGATGTTGGAATAGAGCAACTACTGAGTTACTTGCCGGCTCTTCTCGGTAGAATCGATTCAAAAGTGCTTATAAACTTGAAATAACTGAATTTAGTATTTTTGAATGTTGAATCACCACGCTTGGCAGATAGTTTGGTGTTCGCAATAGATGGCAGTAGTGGTACAGAGGACGCTGCTGCCAGTTCTCTGATATATTTCCTTAGTTGATTAGAATAGCACCCGCTGGAAAAGGAAAGATAGTGACAAAATCCAGTTGATTATTCGCTTAGTTAGGGCGTGAAAGAAGGACAAACAAACTCACTTTTTCATTCATAATATTGGTAAGGATTATTAAAATAACCAATAATAATAACATCGTAACAAATTTCGCAAGGTGGTCTGATTGAATAACTTTGGCGGCTTGAGTTGGCTTCTCAAACTTAACTAATTTCCCTTCATTGTAATGACACCGACAGATTATATTTACTGGCAGATGTTTCAGTGTCCTTACAAGTTAAAATGAGCCAGTATATTTTAGTATCTAAGTAAAACGATAAAATTTAAAAAGTTTACTGCAAGTTAAAATTATATCTACTACGTCCGCATTAATGACTTATTTTAGTGAGAACAGCTTATTTCCGATTTTTTTATTAACCCCCGACGAAAAACTACGGGGTGTTATAAGTTTTACGTGTATGTGTGTGTGGGTGTGCTCTTATGTGTGCTATTTTTACACTCTCTACCGAAATGCTAAACTGCTTATGGACTCGGGTTCGTCGGTGGGGTGGTAACTAGCAACGAACGAAGCCTCTTACTAGATTAGACTAGAGAAAAACTATAAATAAAAAAACCTAAATTGCTTATGTCCGGGTCGAACCTGGGTCCTCCACTTATACTAATATCACTGCGTCAGGGAGGTGTCCGTTTTAAAATATTGGATAGAAACAGGTGTTACTTTGCGGAATTCCATGATATACTATGAAAATAAAGCTCAACTTGCTATTTTCGACAAAAAGGAATTTACTTATTTAATAAATTGACTTGTTCTACCTCTGTTCTTCTTTTTTCTTTGCCCTAGCCTTATCCCATCATTTGGGGTCGGCTCTCCTCGTCTTTCTGAGCCAGGACTCTCTGCCTTGGGTTGTCACGTCAATTAGATTAGCGTTTTTAATATCCTTGGCCACCGTCGTCCACCACGTGGAAGCAGGGCGTCTTCTTTTTCTTTTATGTTCAGGGAGTGCCAAGGCTTTTCGCAAGGCGTGATCGTCATCGCGCCGAATAACGTGCCCGTACCACCGTAGTCTGCCTTCCGTCATTTTGTCGATTATATGGGCGACCTTATAACTGATAATGCTCGCCACCGTAGCCATGCGGTGTTCCCTCTGTGTGTCACATCTTCGTCTACTGTTGCTGTTAATGTTAACATAGACCCTAGGTACTTAAATTTTTGGACTTTCAACTAACTTTCTATTTTCAACTAACGCTATGCCAAAAATCAAGTTTTTTTTTTAAATAAATGTACTACGACAATACACACACCGCCATCTAGCCCCAAAGTAAGCGTAGCTTGTGTTATGGGTACTAAGATGACTGATGAATCATTTTATGAATAATATTCATAAATACTTATAATATACAGATAAACACCCAGACACTGAAAAACATTCATGTTTATCACAGAAACATTTTCCAGTTGTGGGAATCGAACCCACGGCCTTGGACTAAGAAACCAGGGTCGCTGCCTGTTGCGGCGCGTCGGCGTTGTATGCCGAACCAACGCCAAGGGAACGTGTCCCACTGGGTGACGAGGCGCGAAATAAGGCAGGTATAAGAACCCTGCCTTATGTTCTGAGACAGAGTTGGAGCTTTGTAACGTGCGCTGGTCGGCGCCCGTCTGCTACGCACTCCGGTCGTGATTTCCACCGTGTCCAGGTAATCGTAGCCGGTGGTGGGGGTAGCGACACCGTTTTTGAGGTTCCAGGATGTTCTTCGCAATAAAAGACGAAATTTTTCTTGATTCAATGCTCCGGGAGGTCTGATTGGCGGTCGGCCAGAGTGGCCTATTTATATCCGATTCTTGGTCGAGAACTCGTCGTGAGCTATCGAGCGTCAATGTGTCCGACCGCCAATAAAACCTTTCGGGGTCTCTTTATTTAATAATAATTCTTACACAATCTAATCTTATTATTAAATAATTATACTTTCAATTTACACATAAGGTTAGCTTAACATATAAATGATATCTAATTTTTATCTAAGAATCCTAAATGCTAACTGCTTATAATAAATTCAACTACTTTTATCACTTAAATTAATTATTATAATTTAAGGTAAAGCTAGTCGCCGACACTGCCCACTGCGCCAATCGGCCGTCAATTGGTTGATGAGTTAGGGAGCTAAGCAAGTACAAACTAACAAACAAATACACTTTGGCGTTTATACGAGTATATGAGGTAAGGATGGACGACCAACAACCGGGTGGACAGACGACATCAAACGAGTCGCGGGGAGCCGCTAGATACAAGCGGCCGAGAATCGTGGAGTTCGGAACGCTCTACAAAAGACCTATGTCCAGCAGTGGACGTCAATCGGTTGATTTGATGATGATGACGATACGAACAGACATGCACTTTGTTATATTCCAAAATGACAATTACTATTCAATTTGCAATTCAAACGAAGTGTGATGCGGAATGCTTCCTGAATATTTAATTAAATGGCCATTCTCTGAGATTCTTTGGAGACAGTAGAGTATAATCAAACTGAATTGTTACATTTTTCATTGTATTTGCATAACTAAATTTTTCTTTTCCATCTTTAATGTAATATTTATTTAAGGTTGGTATTTCGTGCCTCCATTCTTGGTGGCGGTGCAAGTACGAGTTAGTCAACTTCTTCGCCTCTACTCATCCTGCCTCCCCGATGCTTCGTTTTGTATTGGTTTTATGGCAAAGTCAAAGGACGCGGAGGTGGTAACCGAGTTAATTTTATTTTATTTTTGTAAAAGGTGTTGAAATGGCGACGCCGCACAGGTAAACACAGCGTTGGTCGGCCCCCAACGAGGTGGACAGATGAGATCAAACGAGTCGCTGGGAGCCGCTGGAAACATGCGGCCCAGGACCGTGGATTTTGGAACTCTCTACAAAAGACCTATGTCTAGCAGTGGACTTCAATCGGTTGAAATGATGATGATGGTGATGAAAAGTAGTAATTGACTGACCAAACTGATACCCAACATATTGATAAGTTAAATACCGTCACCTAAAAACGTAGCAAAAGTTCGAAGGGCATGTAAGGACACCGTAAAAAAGGCCGCCCTGTGTCCATCATGAGGCGGAGGTATTAGGCCTCATGTGTCTGTATTTACACCTTGGGAAAATTAAGCTTAATTTGGTACAGTCCGCGAAAAGCAGGAGAAACTGTATGGTGTCATTTATAATTTCTTCAATCCTTATACTCCACACCAAACAAATCTTCGGCAATGTACCCTCTTACAATTAATAATTGTTAAGACTGTGTAAAGTCAACATCTCCTGAGGATGCTCCGGTATGAAACGTGCGAAGAGGGTACATTGTATACATAATACACCATTTACATTTTGGCATACTGTTATTCAAATTTTTTGTGTAATTTTATGTTTGGTGTTAAATAAAAAAAAGTGTAATAGTATTCATTCATTCATTTATTTAATACGGCTAGTAAAATTTTCTTACTGCACCTGTAATAGAATATTTATTTCTAAGACAGTATTTTGTAGCCCTAATCTACATTATCCGGCAGGCAACACGAGGCGATGCAAGTGCTAAAGTGCTGATGGCGATCTCGCCACCGCTCTTTATGTCTCGCCTAGCCTACGCTCGTCTTATCTCACATCGCCTCTGCTTTTCTTGTTTCGCCTCGCCTTCACTCGTCTCATCTCGCCTCGTCTCCTAAAAGCTCGGTTCATACGTTTAGCACTCTTTAGCAGTCCACTTCTAAACGAAGCTGCACGACAGACAAGAAACGATTGTATGTACATAGATTGATATTCTATATACACGGTGTATTTTTTGTTTTTCAATGGTCACGCAATCTGTGCAATGTCGATTATTCATTGGTAAAAAATAATAGTTAGAAAAAAAAGTGTTTATATTTTAAATGGTTAGTACGGAGTTGACTTTATCTTTGTTAACTAAGTAATAAATAAGGCATGCTACACGCAAGATGTATATGAAAGCGCGCGAGTATAGATACACCTTAGGAAATTGCTTCAAACTCATTTCCCGTTGGTTTCAGACGGTTTCTGATAATTTGAACGTTAATAGTAGTGTTTCCAAGCGATCGTGCAAAATAATCGGGAGATATATTTTATTGGAGAAGTATTTTTATAGTTACAGTCTTGGAACGGACAGGACTTTTAAATAAATTAATTGAGGACTGTTAAAATATAATGTAACAGATAAATATTATAAGGTCTTTTGAATCTATGCATCTATTTTAAGCGTAGAGTAGGTTTACCTGTATTTCTATCTTTTTAACACCTCAGAAATACGAGCAATTAATTTTGTATTTTATATTCAGTTTTAAGATAAGCTTAATTTATATTTATATAAGCTTAATAAATATAAACTACGAGAACTAGGTAGTACGAGGGTTCAAAATGCGCCGTGGTCTAAGAAGAAGTCCACAAAACTTAGTCGGATATTATTTGTGCTACCGATATTTCGCCTAGTTGGAGTAATAATTCGCTACCGATATTTCGCTTAGTTGGAGTAATAATTCATAACAAAGCTTTTTTGTAGTTCACTTTAACCTGCATACCTTGGTAGAACTATTGTAATTATACTATGAGTAAATTGATATAATAAAGTAAAATATTACGTCTCCTTTTATGTTTTCATGACGGTTGTTGGATCTTATTCCATCACTTTAAGGCTTATAATCCAAAATTGTATATTTTGAATTAAGAGCTACACAAAAGTATTTTATTTTTGAGTACCAAATCAATATGGGTACTGGATTGCACGGCTTCACGCGCGAGTCTTCTCCACTTTTGGCGGTTGGTAGCATGTCGAAAACATTCTACCACAGTTGTCTGGGTCAACGATTTCACCGTATCTATCCAACGAGTAGGTGACCGCCCTCTTGCCCTTTTTCCTTCAACCTGTCCTTGCACCACCAATCGTTCAATCGACTCCTCATTCCTTGAGATGTGGCCAAAAAACTTGAATATGCGTAACTGCACCGTAGACGAAAGTCGTTCCTTGATATTCAGTTCTTTTAAAATGGAATTGTTGGTGCGGAATGCAGTCCAAGGGATCTTTAAAAGGCGTCTCCAGCACCACATCTCTAGGGCATCGATTTTTCGGCGGTCTTGTAGTCTAAGTGTCCAGGTCTCCGCTCCGTATAAAAATATTGGAAAGACAAGGCACCTCATGAGTCGAATCTTAGTGGTTTTGGTTGTTCTCTTATCTTTCCATATCTTATTAAGCTTCTCCACTGCAGACCTTGTTATCGCACACCGTCTTCGAATTTCGAGGTCATATCCTCCAGTATTAGATATAGTTGAACCAAGATAAATGTAGGTTTGCACAACCTCACAGTTAGCAATGCTTTCGATTTCCAACCAGTACAATACTATACACTATAATAATTTCTAATCCGAGATGACCGCCACAACCAAATGGTAAATTTCATGTGTTTCCACAACTTCCTCAAAATGGGTATAAAATGAAATGGCTTAACTAGTAGAAAAACACCATCTAGATAGAAATTAAGAATATTAACTAACAGAATGACAACTAAATAAATTTTATGCTTAGATATTAAACACGTGCCTGTAATTGAAATACACATTCTGAAATAGGCTGGGTGGTAAGTTGTGGTATTAAAAAAATACGAGATGTCCGTAAAAAGTGTGGCATCTGGTTACACTAATCTAAAATAAGTAAAACTTTTCGAGCTTTCCAGGATCCTTTTTGCCGAATTGACATCGTTAGGAGAAGCGCAGTTATCGTTAAGTGCGGGAAGAAAATAAAAAAAACCAGATCGTTTTAAGTTTGGCATTAGGTGATACCGCTTAAATGTACTAACACCCTCTGCTGAATATTGCTTCGTGTCTCATAGAAGAGAGTGTAAGAGCTGCCATGGAGGCAGCTCTTACACTCTCTTCTATCATTATCATTATCACCCCATAGCTGGACAAAATTATCGCAGGTTTCTTATGGAAGCGGTGATAGTGGTTAGGACTTTGGCTTCAGTTTCGGGCGGTCGAGTTCAAACATTTCTCAGTTATGAGCGTTGTAAGAAATTAAAATATCACTTGCTTCAACGGTGAATACATCCTGAGAGTTCTCAATAATGTTCTCAATGGCGTGTGAAGTCCACCAACTTAAGGAGCTGGACAAAATTATCTCAGGTCTCTTATGGGAGCGGTCATAGTGGTTAGGACTTTGGCTTCAGTTTCGGGCGGTCGAGTTAAAACATTTCTCAGTTATGAGCGCTTTAAGAAATTAAAATATCACTTGCTTCAACGGTGAATACATCCTGAGATTTCTCAATAATGTTCTCAATGGCGTGTGAAGTCCACCAACTTAAGGAGCTGGACAAAATTATCTCAGGTTTCTTATGGGAGCGGTCATAGTGGTTAGGACTTTGGCTTCAGTTTCGGGCGGTCGAGTTCAAACATTTCTCAGTTATGAGCGCTTTAAGTAATTAAAATATCACTTGCTTCAACGGTGAATACATCCTGAGAGTTCTCAATAATGTTCTCAATGGCGTGACTGAGCCAGCGTGGTGGACTACGGCCTTAACTCTTCTAATTGCGGGAGGAGACCCGTAGCCTTTAGTAGCCGTAATGGGTTGATGATCTTATGGTCTTGGAATACACAGCGCCTCGCAGTGTTACCAGCGGTAAATAAGTATGTACCTACACGTATTTTTTTTAAACTGCATTCTGAAGTGGAAGAGGTGAAGTGTGTTTAGTTTTCTTACATTTTCTTATTTTATATGCTTATAATTAACAGTTTCGTAAGATACAATTTTTGAAAAAGAAAAGTGCAGCCTTCTGCGATTTGAACACATCGGCCAGGCTGTTCTTCCTATACTCATAGATAAACTAAAACTTTAAAATTTACACACTTATAATAATTATTACTAAAAATTTATAATCTACTAAGTAGTGTTGAATTTCTTGAGGTCACTCAGGATGGAGTTTTCAAAATTCATTTATTTCAAGTAGGCCTAATATAAGCACTTTTGAAACGTCAAGTCTGTCTGTTTGTAGTGATTCTACCACCGGTTCGGAAGGCAGATTCTACCGAGAAGAAGCCGGCAAGAAACTCAGCAGTTGCTCTTTTCCTACATCAACAATTTACATTTTGCATTACATAAAAAAATCATCAATTGTATAGTAACCTCGCTGTAATAAATGTGTAAAACAAATTCTTTAAACTTGTGCATTGGCAAGTCCAAAATCACCTTAGGAATCATATTATAAAAGCGTATACTCAATCCCACAAATGATCCCTGTACCTTACGATATGCAGATGACACTAATTTATGACCATTTCTTGTTGATCATGTCGGTGTAAGATTGCAAGGCAGATCTTTTTCGCATCAGAGAGCGCAGCTCATAGGGGGACACCACAAGGTGCCCGCAAAGGAACTCATGGTCCAGGCGGAGTCTTCCGAAGCGGGGACATTCCCGAAATAGATGGTCAAGGGTTTGGCTGGTGGAGTTGTCACAAGGGTACTTATCGTCAGTGGTGATGTGGAAGCGGTGTAGGTAGTGTTTGTTGTATGCGTGGCATTTATACACGCATGTGGTGGAGAGTGGCTAGTTTTATTCAATTTTTTGTTGTCTTTATGTTTCTTCAGTCAAGTCAAGTCAAGACAAATATTTCTTTATTCAAATAGGCACATAGATGGCACTTTTGATGCGTTGATTATTTACAAAATGTGAACATAGCAGTGAGTAGTGATGGCGGTAACTACATTCGTAACTTAAAACTAAAGCTACGAGAGTTCCAAACGCGCCCTGGTCTTCTATCTATTTAGTGTGTTAAAGAAAATATTGTTTTTGCGTCAAAGAGTAACATCCATCCATATAACCGTGCATCGTCACAAACTTTCGGGTTTATAATATTTGTAGGATTAAATAAGTGGATACATGCAAGTAGACCTGATTCTATCTCGTTGGTCTAGTGGTCAGCATGTTCAACTACGGATCATATGGTACTGGTTCGAATCCAGGGACGGGATAAAAAATACCTATAAAAAATATAGTGCATTTTTCTAAGAATGTCCAGTACCAAAGTGAACGTCAAGTCGTTTGTCCCGGTTTTTAACACTTACTTGTGGTAATAGTCGTTAAAAGACACCAACCCGCATTGGAGCAGCGTGGTGAGTATGTGCTCTAAAACCCTATGAGACGAGCCCGGTTCCGAGTTGTCGGACATTAATAGGCTGCGGATGATGATGTTGATGAGATCTAATTCAGTTAAATTGATACAGACAGTAACCACGCAGATAATTTATATAAAGACTCTTAAATTAAGCTGCCAACGGAATTAGTTTGCAAACTGAAGGAGCCATGCATCGCGCTAAACTTGGTACAGTGAAGTGACTTCAAACTTTGAGTTTAGAAGTCACTACACTTGGCTTACAAAGTCGCAAAATGCAAGCGCAAATATAATACTTGGTGATTACAAATGATCAAGTACTAACAGCGCTTAAGCGTGTCTGATATACTACATTTTATTTAGACATTAACTACGTAGGTAATTTACATAAAGACGAGTCTTATATTAAGCTACCCACGGAATTAGGTTGTAAACTTAAGGGTATGCAACTCGCTAAACTTGGCGGATTGAAGTTGAAGCGACTGCTAACTTTGAGAATATTAAGCGTAATTAACACTTCCTCTGAGCTATAAGCAAGATAAAAGTAAAATTGTTCAGTCTGTTTTCAACCGACAAAGACCTACAACCGACCGAAAGTTTTTTGTTATGTTTGTGTATATCTTATATCTTTAAACTAGCAATTCTTGTATATATATATATATATATAATTGGAATCTCGGAATCGGCTCCAACGATTTTCATGAAATTTAGTATACAGGGGGTTTCGGGGGCGATCTAGCTAGGATTCATTTTTAGAAAATTTCATTTTATTTGTGTTTTTCGGTAATCGGTTATTGGTGCAACGAAGTTGCACGGGTCAGCTAGTTATAATTATGTGCAATAAAAAAAATTAACCATTTTTTATGATACTTGATCAACTTATTTATAACTTTGATAAACGATAAGTACCAATTCGCGAGTAGATCTAATACAGTTAATTAAAAATAAAAGAATAATTAACATAAAAAAAAGGAAACTTTATAAACAGTCTTGTTGACAAAGAACAAGAAAATTACTGCAAAAATTTTACTACCGGTATTTTCCATACCGATAGCTAATTTTTTCTTTTTTCAAAATCATCGCCACGTCTTTGGGTTACAAGGATGGATCAGCTTTTGTCACAGATTTCGTGTTTGATAACCATGGTCACAAAGTCTTAAAATTGTAATCCTTACAAATGATCGGGTAGGTACTTACTGAGTTAAAGTGTTTCTAACACACTACAATTTATTCAGTAATTAACTACATAGGTAATTTACATAAAGACTATCTTAAATTAAGCTGCCGACGGAATTAGGTTGCAAACTGAAGGCGGCATGCAACTCGCTAAACTTGGCGGAGTGAATTGACTTCTAAATTTTGAGAATATTATGCGCAATTAACACTCCGTCTGAGCCATTGTCGAGAATACCGTAAAGTTGTCAAGTCTGTTTGACAATTTTAAAAACAGCATAAAAAATCTCTTTATTTCCCCTCGTGTGTTTGTCTATGAGCCAACTCACAATAACCTATTTATTGTCGAAAAAAAAAATTAATAACGCAGAATGGAATAATAGCGTTTAATCACCGAGACTCTGTAACATAATTAACATATAAGTGTTTAGAAGGTAGACCTATCCGTAAACTGTATACGATTAGTGAGATTCCACATTAATTCTATATTTAAACGATACATAAATGAAATGCAAGTTGTTATTAAGTAATTCACTAATAATTACGTACTTTATTTATTGATTAAATTAATTTCTTTCTTTAAATTAATTTACTTTGAAATGTTTTCTTACGTTTAGTAGCTTTTGTAGTAAGCTAGTTAACTTTCACGTGATAAGTAGAAAATCTCACACTCTGTCTGCTCTAAAGCTTTTACCAAGAATCTATCAAAAATCTGCAGGCAAAATATTCACCAAAGCAGACGCAGCAACTTGACTTTCTTTTTCGATATTAATTTTATTTAAAAAAGGTAAAAAAGCCATTAAATGGACTTTATTCATTTTAGATTCTTTTCAAAACAAAGCAAAAAGCCAACATCACGCGGTGTTCCCAGGCGGTCACCCATCCAAGTACTGACCGCGCCCGATGTTGCTTAACTTCGGTGATCGGACGAGAACCGGTGTATTCAACATGGTATGGACGTTGGCGACAGATTTGTTGAATTACATAGTCAAAATATGATCATCTGTCAGATAATATAAATACATCAATGGTAGCGTTAAACGTTTAACGCAACCTTTTTGAAAGTTGCATTAGAAGATTTCCTTCAAAAATTAATTCACCATTTTGTGGTGGTGATCAGTACTGTACTAGTCACTGTACTTACTACCTTTCATTTGATACGCCTTCTAATGGATGTGGCTATCTAGGACCGATTTTCTTCAAACATAGCTAAGAACACTCCCGACTAATTTACCTTTAAAAAACACACACACTCACACACGCACACATACAAACACACGGTAGCATCAAACTTATAGCACACCGTCGCTCTTGAGTCGGCGGTTGATAAAGCGAAACCACAATTAAATGAGCAAATAAAAACTTATTGATCGTAGTCTAAAATAATAAACCTTCCGGTCGGGTGAAAAACATTAGTAAATCTCACGAAACCTTGTTAAAAATGGCAATATTGGGAAACAAAAGACCGTTATTTTCGTTTTCCGTTGGCATTAAAAGCTTTTCTGTAACAATACCCGCACCTTTGTTACTCTATCGCTTCAGAAATTTATCCTATCACGTTGTAAAGAGATAAAACGTGGGCGCTTTTCTGGAATGTTCGCTGTTAGACAGGTGTTCGTTACAAGTGGCTAAGACGTTGTGCATAAATAGTTTTTCGGCCAAGTACTTACTTTTAAGGCTTAAATGACAATGTAAGATGGTGCTAATAAAAAGATCACTACTCACTGCCATGTACACATTTTGTATATAATCAACGCATCAAAAGTGCCATCTATGTGCCTATTTGAATAAAGAAATATTTGACTTTGACTTTGACTTTTGACTTTGCTTATAATAAAACTGTAACGGGTCGAATTCTGTACATTGAATCGATACTGAACCCAAAAGGTATTTTATTTTAATTTTGGAATGTATGGCTATGTCTTGGTTGCGCATAATGCTAAAAGTACTGTTTGAATTCAAACGAAACTTTGCATGTTTTGAGTTCATACTAATGACGTAAGTTTTATCTCATTAGTAGAAGTAGAACTTTTTGTGACAAAGCTCGTTCAGGGCTCTACCGCGTGCTTATTTCTGTCGCTAAGCATTACTGTGTTCCGTTCTAAAGGGCGTGGTTTCAGGTGTAATTTCAGGCGCATGAGGCTTACCAGGGCTTATGAAGCGATAACAGCCTAGTACATCGGCTTTAAAAAAAAATTCAAAATTCATTTATTTCAAGTAGGCCTAAAAATATAAGGACTTTTGAAACGTCAAGTCTGTCTTCGCCAAAGGGCCATCGCCCTGAACGGTTACCCCGAGCCCCACTAGGGACTCCGAGGAAGACTCTAGAGCAAGTCTGTCTGTAGTCTGTTTGTAGTGACTCTACCACCGGTTCGCAAGGCAGATTCTACCGAGAAGAAGCCGGCAAGAAACTCAGCAGTTGCTCTTTTCCAACATCAAAAAATTTACATTTTACATTTTAACATTCATTTTTCTATCTTGTGAGAGATGAAAGCGGAGCCGGATGCTTCCAAGCAACCTATGTCATTAAGAAATTCATCAATTGTATAGTAACCTCGCTGTAATAAATGTGTTTTAACATATTCTTTAAATTTATGCATTGGTAGGTCAAAAATGAATCGTATCGTATAAGTAATCGTAAATCGTTTCGTAGATACCGAGTTCGAGCCCCAGCACGCACCACTGACTTTTCGGAGTTATGTGCGTTTTTAATTTAAGCAATTTAAATATCACTTGCTTTAAACGGTGAAGGAAAACCCTGTGAGGAAACCTGCATGCCTGAGAGTTCTCCATAATGTTCTCAACGGCGTGTGAAGTCTACCAATCCACACTTGGCCAGCGTGGTAGACAACGGCCTTAACCCTTCACATTCTGAGGGGAGACCGATGATGATGTAGTGTGCCGATAGCGGGTTGATGATGATGTATATACCGTGAAAGTAATAGGCTTCTATTCCTCAAAATAGTGAAGCCTATAAAAAGAAAACCAATTCGATAAGTGAAGTATTTCGCTCGTTATCGTGACCACAAGATACGGGATCCGCACATACAGACACACAGACGTCCAAGACAGAACTTTTGCAAACAATTATTTAATTAGTTTAAATAATAAAAAGAGATTTTAAAATATCATGAGTGTTAAAAATAGTGTCTCAACATTTTTTATTCACTTATAAAAGCAATAAAGAATAAAAAAGTGACATTTTGAGTTGGAGAATCACTCGGTGTGCGTAAACTAAAGCGTCAACGCTTATGAGTCGTGAGATAGCAAACATTTGGAAAGAGTTCCAAAATGCAATAGATTGTGCTCAATACTCAATTGAGTTAGATACGTATATGTGTATATAAATGTGGATCTCAGTAATCCATCGCACATTCAATTTATCACGTAGGCAACAAACATGTATCAAACTGAATTCAGTTTTTGTTTTGCTCTCAGTTTGTGGATCAGCGAGGGAATTAATAGGTAGTTTCGATTTACTTTCAATTAGATATATTGTGTTTATTCATTCAAGTAGGTCACGTATCTGAACGTAATTTTCTACGTCGTTTTCTTTTTCTAAAACGTAGTCAAGTTTTTGTTTTATTCTATTTATTCGAGTAGGTCAAGCAGAGATAATTTGTACTCATGGTTTTCTAATAGCTAGATCATTCTAAGGGCAGTTTTTATTAATATCCTCAGTACATTAATTTGAGAGAGATATTAATAATACGGTATATAGTTTTGATGATGTTGATGAATGGTGAATGATTTATTTATTTCTCCACATTACTTATAAGTATGAGTACAATATAATGTTGCTTACGGGCTATTTTGTTACACATTTATAATGTGGGGACTGATGCTTGAACTAGGTAGAACCTGTATCTCAAGCCACCAGGCCCTGATGAACGTTCTATTCTATTGTAAATATTCATTCATATATAAATGTACGAGCGTACGTGATACGTTCATATAGCAATGTACGAGCACTTGGATGTCGCCTTCTTCCGGCATTGGTTGTAACAACATCGCAGTGCGAATCGGAAATAAACTTTTTTTTTTAGTTTTAATTATTTTATTTTTTTAGTTTTTGAAATTTGTAATTGTACGAGTACTTTGATATTGTTTTTAATTTTTTTTTGTATTACTTGCAATTTTAATTTGATTTAAGTTAGTATTGATTTAAGATCGTAGTCGTAGTGTACATATCTGCTTTTCTTCACAGTATTTTTTGTATTTTTGTTTTAATTTTTGTCATTTTTGTCATATGGGTATTTGGCCTGAATTAAAAGCATTTATTATTATTATTATTATTATTATAAAGTCGAGTGGAAATACCTATTCGAGTTTTTCGGAGCAGGGATGATCTTGAAATAGTTCTCTAAAACTTTATAACGTAGTTCTCTTAACGTTGGCTTCGGTTAAAATGTAGTTTTTTTATGCTTTCAGTAGGAGTATAAGAGAGAGACGTTAGTAGTAATGCGGGTAGTTTGGATTTAAGTTCTATTCTGCTGACCCTACTAATTATTTACTGGAGTAGGTTACATATAGATAATCCGAACATCATTACTCTCCTTACTTATTTTATAAATGCGAATGGATCTTTGTTTATTATCCTTCCTTAGCTCCTTAACTAAGCTACCAATAAACTTGATTTTTGGCATAGAGTTAATTGAAAGACGCAGAGTAACTCAAGCTACCATTTATCCCGGTAAAACAAAAGCTAGTAGTTCTCTCAAAACTAAATATTTTCTAACGTAGTTCCCTGAACGTATTATGGGGAGTTTAAAAAGTAAGTCTCCGTTTTGATCTCACTTTATTACGTACAACAAAATTACATTAGTAATTTCATTTCACCAATATTTTTGTTTTTTTTAGTTTTTCTTTTCTTTGTAATTTATATTTTTTTACATTATTTTAATTTTCCTTTTTCTTTTTTTAGCTGTTTCCAGCAGCCTTATGTACCCAGCGGATTTGCATGCTATGTTCGCATCGAGAAGGCACAATTGTATACAAATGCCAAATAGTGCTACAGATTATATTAGAGTAAGCAGTTGATTGTCAGTTTTGCGAAAAAAATAAAAAAAAAAAAACAGAGAGGGAACTACCCTAAGCAGAAATATACGTTGTATTCTTTTATAATTATATTTTACTAGACGTGCTCAGCGGCTTTGTCCGCGTTATTTTGGGAGGCAGCGTACTGCTACATAGTCTATACGAGTATGAGATTTTGAGATTTTTTCACAAACAATATTTTTATCTTACGTATTTTTTTTAATGAAAAGTATACTATATTATTTCTTATACCTCTAAGAATATGTATAAAAAGTTTTATGAAGATCGGTTCTGCAGTTTCGCGTGAAAGCCTTAACAAACAAACTTACATTCACATTTATAATATTAGTAGGGATTCCATTACTTATATTTTTACTCAGAGAGTAATAGTTAGACACGGCAAGATCCCGTGACGATGAGACATTCGTTAGTTTGTAAATGCTGGTAGTTTATCTTTCTTATAAATTAATTTATTATTACCCCAAAAAAATAAAACCAGAAATAGGACAGGACCAGAAAATAAGGCACTTAAAAAGTAGGATACAAAAGGCGGCCTTATCGCTTAGTGGAGATCTCTTCCAGGCTAGGGAAAGCCGAGAGATTAGGGAAGAATTAGGATTAGGGAAAGCCGAGAGAAACCGAACGGTTGGGTGTATTATTATTGCCTACCTACATATTTACTATGTATATAATAATAATAATAATTGCTTTAATTCAGGCCCAATACCCATATGACAAAAAAATAAAACAAAAAATACAAAAAAATATATGTTTATGTATGTCCCCAATACATTTAACAAGAAATACTTCAAGATAAGTGAGCTAAGCTTTCCAACATACGTACGTACATAGTGAAAAACGGAATATTTCAATTAAGTATACTCATTGAAATATTCCAAATTCATTTATTTCAAGAAGCCTGAAGGCATACTTTTTAATACCTTTTTATACGTCAAGTCTATCTGTTTGGTAATCAGTCTACCGACGGTTTGGTTAATTGGTGCCAGCAGCGTTTCTCAAACACTTTCTGTAAGTATTACCGTAAAAGGTGCGTCGGGGATCGAACTCAATCACATCAAAAATGAAACCGAAGTCCTGACCGAAGACCTATTACCTTTTCTATGCTCATTAAATATTAATTAACGAATTTACATAATATTTGCATTAGAACATAAAGAAACAAATGTCAAAAGCAATTTCTCTCTAAAGAATCCTTTCAAACTAAATTCAAAACCTACCCTCGAAATCGATTCGCGCCCATTACAAAAGTTTACGCCTCGATATTACTTTTACCAAAGATTATGTGAATATGATAAAATATTTGGGGAAACTTCGTTAAAGTCCCATCGTCATTATAAATTAGATTTTCGGAATTCGTGGCGCGAGCGTGAACGCGCCCTTTTCCAGGGGTTTCCAACATTTTGTAAATAAAATACAATACAATAGTCAAGTTTTGGAAATTCCACTTTGACGCGGTACTAAATCTATTTCACCGGTTTTAAATGACGATGCAACTGAATAATAAAACATTTATATGTATTATTATTATTTAAATATGTAGTTGTTGGCTGAACTAGTGCAAAATAAAATACCAATATCTGGTTCTGTGTAAAATAAAACCAAATTTATCCCACGGGAACTGTACATTTGGAATAAAAAGCTGATGTGGTATTCGAGATACAGTCTCTTTCTGTGTAAAATTTCATTCAGATCCATTCAGCCATTATATATAAACATCCATACAAACTTTCGAAATTATAATATTAGTATAGATTATTCATTATCGATGACCGCTCTTTTTATACGTGCTGTTTTTTGTTCAGTCAGGCACGGTCTGAGAATTCATGGCGCCCTATGTATTCTCAGACTGTGCCTGACTAGATGGACGAAGCAGAGCAATTTGGCATAGCGTTGAAGTGCCTATAATTCGTCCCAGTTGGTCCAAGAACAAAAAATCGATACGCCAAGCGACGACGAACCGATCTTGCCAACCCCTGACCCAAACGCTATCACGTCTCACGCATCAGTTACGACAGGTAGCTATAGTAACATATTGTTTATTACATTTCATAACTTGCTACATTTCATAAGGTTTCTTGGATTCGACAATATAGCATTACCTACAAGCTGAACGATGCTGCTTTTAAGAAAAAATAAAAAATAAAATAAAATTGCTGCATATTATTTCACATATTATTTTCGACGGCCGATTGGCGCAGTGGGCAGCAACCCTGGCGGTGGGAGTCCAAGGCCGTGGGTTTGATTCCCACCACTGGAAAATGTTTGTGTGATGAACATGAATGTTTTTCAGTTTCTGGGTGTTGATATGTTTATTATAAGTATTTATGTATACTATTCATAAAAATATTCATCAGTTATCTTAGTACCCATAACACAAGCTACGCTTACTTTGGGACTAGATGGCGGTGTGTGTATTGTCGTAGTATATTTATTTATTTAATATTTATTTCATATGGTGTGTGCCCGCGACTTCGTCCGCGTTTGTTGAGGATTTTAAATGAATCACTTTGATACAGATGATAAAACCAGGATTAAAATAATGCAATGTCTATCTCCACCATGCAAGCAATGTCTATCTCCACTATGCAAATTTAATCAAGATCCGTTGTGATTCAAAGCAGTTCAAAAATAAAACTTTTTAACAATGATTTTACAAATACCGCGGGAACCGTCAGTTTTCCTGGGGTGGGTTTTTGTTTTACAATAAGTACTTTAATCATGAGGTACATAACTTTTATTCATCAACAATAATTTTCTTCGCGCACGCCGAAAGTCAGTCAGCACTATAATTGGTAAAACTTTGTATGAGGTCACCTTTTAAAAATAAATTCAAAATTCAAAATTCATTTATTTCAAGTAGGCCTAATATAAGCACTTTTGAAACGTCAAGACTCTACCACCGGTTCGGAAGGCAGATTCTACCGAGAAGAAGCCGGCAAGAAACTCAGCAGTTGCTCTTTTCCAACATCAACAATTTAAATTTTAAATTTTAACATTCATTTGTGTGTTAAAATCTACTTATAATTATATATATTATGTTTGTTATAAATTTATATAAATGATGTATTTTTATATATTACGTATATTTAAATTATATACTTATGTATTTGTATCTTTACATTTTGGTATTTATGTATCAACACTCTTGGCACTATCCCGTTCTCTTGCTGTAAGTTCTATCTACAAATGTTGCCTGTAAGAGATTGTTGCAGCAATAAGGCCGCCTTTGCATGTCTACAATGTGTACTGTATACTCCTTACTGTTTATTTTCCTGTATGTTATACGTGCAATAAAGTGTTTCTTCTTTTTCTTCTTCTTCATTTGTTTTAATATTCCACTTTATTCAGATATTGATTTCAGGTAATATTTTCGCTAGTGTACAATTAAGAAATAAAAAGCTCCGATTACGTCCATCCCCTGACTTTATCCTTGAATAAGTTCTTCGTAAATTTTAACAAAAAACCTCTCTAGAAAAGCAAGATAAAGTTAAGCCTACCTGCCTACAATCAAAATAATGAATTAACATTCTAGGCCACTTGGGACTGCCTAAACCGAGCTTTGGGATTTATTTTCCTAAAAAAATAAATTCACTTCATTTTTAAAACGTATCTTCTTGCGGCGATTTTCTGGAAATAAAACACTCGTTTTAATATGATCTTCTAAAATTAAATTCAGTCTTTGAATAATACCCCTCTGAGAATTTGTCGAGTGATTCTAGATTCCCAATAGAAGTGTTAGTTACAGAGATTACCGCATTTAAACATACAAACAAAAAAAGCAAACATGGTGCATTTTTGTTAGTTACCACCACCGTTAAAGACCGTTGATGCTAAGCGATGTAGGGTAAAAGTTTAGCCCGCTGCCACCTTAAACTGCCTCATCACTTGTCACTCAGATTGCAGATAAGGGCTAACTCGTAGTGGAATATTATAAGAAATCTTCATCATTGACTATAGACAGCACAGACCTTCCCTCTCATAGGAGAATCGGTTTTAGAGTATAGACCCACCACACTGGTACTATACTACGTGTGTGCGTGGTGGGTCTGTACTCTAAAACCATCCGGTGGGCTTTGATATTTGTATAACGTAAGTGATAACAAGTTCGACCAACTGGCCGACTGGGTTTGCCTAGAGGAGTTTTTTAGAAAAACCCAATATAGGTTACCCTACGATAATTTTTGCAAACATCAGAGTCAAACCCAGACCTTCGCGATCCATAGTCAAAAATTATAACCACTAGATCAACGAGGCAAGTAGCTGCTACTCTTTAGTAAATTTCATATTAAATTTTCATTTTATGATTTATAGCTACCAGGTGGGCTGACGGCGCAGTTTATGGCGAGGTCTGGACAGCCATTAAACATGGCGCGGGGAAATAACCTAATAGTTAGCTACGGTTTAAACTGTAAGAGGCATTTTCGTGTTGTTGTTACTATATACATTTTAACTAGCGGTCCCCAGCGACTTTGTCCGCGTATGAGATGAACTTCATACTTTTACGAAACTAAACTTCTGACGTACATTATATTTGGCGATATTTTAATATTTATATCATCGAAGGTATTGGGAGTTCTCCAAAGGAATAATCTATCCCGTTTTTCCAACATTTTTCATTAATTCACAGCCAATGTTAATGTGTGTGTTTTTTTTTTTAATTCTTTATTTATTCGGGACTTTTCTTAACAATAAGAATGTCAGCCCAATCGTTCCCTTTACAAAAACTGATACTTCCTTTCTCTTATCTGAACTTAAAATCTAATAGCATTCTGGCTACCTCTGAATAAGGTGCCGCCAGGATATTTTGCCAAATACCCACATCATGAAGATTTATTTCAAATTTACATTTTAATTGGTCCCTCATTGGCCTATTCCGAACACACTCCCCCAACAAATGGGGTAGTGTGTTCTCCCCCATCTTCGTCTATATTACAAATTTCACACTTAGGTGAACTGACCCTTTTCATAATGTGTGTGTTTTTATTGCTGCACCTGCTGGTATGTCTGTATAATGATGACGTCTAATGGTAAATGGTAATTCACTGATCGGTTTCTACGCGACATCGTACCGGAACGCTAAAGCTCTTAGCGGCATGTCTTTGTCGGTAGGGTGGTAACTAGCCCCACCAGAAGCCTTCCACCAGACACTAGCCATGGTCGAAGCCTCACGCCAGACAATTCCTATACTTTAGTTCTATGAGACGGCGCAAAGATACCTCCCGGTGTCAGGTGTAGTCGTTATCAAAATCCCGCTAGCCATGTGTTGTCTCTAAATATTTTGTGAAAACTGTCCGTTTAGAAATTTCCACGAGCTTACCGATCTAACTCCGTGAATGTAGGTACACTTTTCTCACATGGTTTGTTTTTACGCGCTGCCACTTTCGGGCTTCAAAAGCAGCTGGCAAATATCCTCTATTTGGAATATGGAAACGGTAATGCACGAATGATTTCATAGCACGAAGCTTCAGAACTTTTAACGTTAGAATTTTGCTGTGAATTTTTCGTGTTACTCTGTCGCATAGTTACGTTTTATTTTTATTGAATGTTTCACGAACCAGCATTCGAAATGTGGGTATACCGAAAAATACTCGAAATCAAGTGGCACAGTTTCACATCTAATGATAAAGTACTAAAACTAGTAGGGAAAGACCGAGAACTGATGTCCACCATTATGCGCAGTAAAGTAGCTTTTTTTGGCCGCATACAAAGAGGATTCCAGTTTTCCTTTCCAAGACCAGGTAGTTGACACTACGATTTTTTTTTTCTCGCCGATTAGATAGTTATACATGTAGATTAAGATATAACAACGTTCAGCCTTTAAATGTGCAAAGAAAATCTTTGTTGGAATACTTACACAAAATAGTGCGTTCTTACATTGACTCTCCTGTTTTGCTGTCTTTTTTTTTTTTTTTAATTTATTACCACACAAAACAGAACAACAATTAATAAAAATAAAACGAGCCATTCTCCACCACATGCGTGTTTAAATGCAGCCAATAGATGGGACGGATACTCTTGGAGATTTTCTTACAAAAAAAAAAAATTTTATTGATAGATATTTATACTAAATCTTGTAGCAGAAATCCCAAAACCAGTATAATTGTTGAGAAGAAATCTCCAGGACGTCAAACGAGCTGCTGAAAGCTGCAGGCATAAATTACCCGCGGAATTAGAAAAATAGCATCTGCACCATGCCTGACTTACCTTCGGGGAATTTTTATAGTAATATTTTGCATCCTGGAGGCTCCCATAAAGTACATTATATCACTGTAAAATAAAGGGTTCCTGCAGAATTAAAAAAAATGCAAATAGCAGTTAAAGACCGCTAAGAAATAAAGAAATCATCATCATCATCATATCGACCCATTACCGGCCCACTACAGGGCACGGGTCTCCTCCCACAATGAGGAGGGATTAAGGCCGTAGTCCACCACGCTGGTCCAGTGCGGATTTGTGGACTCCACATACCTTTGAGAACATTATGGAGAACTCTCAGGTTTCCCGATGATGTTATCCTTCACCATCAAAGCAAGTGATATTTTTAATTACTTAAAACGCACATAACTTAGAAAAGTTGAAGAGCGTGCTGGGATTCGAACCTGGCCCCACGAAAGTGAAGTCGAGCTCTTAACCATTGCCCTAGCTTCTTAATAATATATTATTGACGGGTTCCTCACTCTGGGAGCGTGGAGTGGTTTTTTTTTATAAATTTTTAATAGTTTTTTATTTTCCTTTTATAATTTCACTAATGAAAATTAAAAAAAAATAGTATATAAATAAATGATAGATATAATCAATAAGTAGTTGATATTAGTTTCAGCATAAAGGAGTAAGCTACCAAACCGAAACGATGTCGAATGACCGGCACGGCTTTGCCAGAATGTTACTTAAACTGCTATAGCAGAAGTTTTCCAGAAGTAAAATCGAAACCCAATAAATTGAGACGCTGTTTCGGACAAAACTTAATTTCAAAGTTCTGTTTTGCATCGTCCGCCCACGATCTGAATAGGCACTAGTTAGCAAGTTATTTGACTGCCACATCTGCGGGCAGGGTCTGTCCGTCCGTTTTATGTCGATTTACATGAATTTCCCGAGAGATAGTTGTTCAAGAATGATGCACGGTCCGGCAAAGTCGATTGTTGTTCTAAAACTTTCAATAACCTTTTCGATAAAGCCGTTTTAAAAATATTCTTTTGGCCTGAGGACATACTTAGACATAAAGCCAAGAAAAACCCCGTCATAAGTTAAATCATGCTATAAAATAAGTCTATTGGTCATTTCCATTGACTTTTGAACTTTTGAAATATCATTTTCATCGTTAGAGGGAAAAGATAATCTGCAAAATGGTGTGTCAAACATCAATTTCGTTAAACTACTAACGTTTATAAATAATTGCTACTAAAATTTTATAAATAATTGTTATTGATTCACGGAAATCAATAACAATTATTTTTAAAATTAGTGTAGTAATCGTTTTAAATTCGAGAATTGTTGCGTTAAAGATATAAAATAATAAAAAAATTACAGGCCTTTATTGTTGATATTATATGTTTGTCTAGTATTACAGATTATTTTCACTAACAATCGTCTTATGGGGCCCAAAGTTAGCGACCACTTCTCAAGAGAACATTACGTCTCGGCGTAAGATATACAACAAATATAACTCTCGGCGCACTCATTTATAATACCCGCCTGCTTAAAAAGTTACATTATGACCCGGGAAACGTTGAGTTTTAACCCAGTGCGAAATTTATCCGTAGCACGAATCCCTTTAAACTAACAGCAACGAAATCCAATTTAGGATTTCAATTTCAGATAAATACCTACGAGTGGAAATTAGAAACAGCTCTATTCCAGTTAAATCCACCATACACTATAAACTTTCAATCTGTCAACTGAAAAGGTTGGTTGAAAGCATGGCACATTTTGTATTAAACACACATCAAAATTATGTATACAGCGTTAAATAAAAATTACTGCAAAGCTCTCGGCCTGTAGATGTGTACATACAAACTAACAACTCTTGTTAAACTACTTTTTTTAACTCTACCTAGTATATTTGTACAATAATCAACATTTTACATCGATACTTGTTATTACTCTGTAATGTAACGTCGGCAAAAGCGCACGAACCTCGACTCTATCGTCCGTGATCGTAGCGATTTGGGCACAGGGACATGTATTTGGTTTACAGTGTAATGTAAATTTACAGAAATGACATTATTTCATATTTTTTGTATGAAATAAATTTATACTGAATTTTGTAAAGTCGTAGAAGTCAAAAGTTGTTACTTCTCGAAAGGCTCTCCTTTATCACTTAGGTTTGGAAAAATATGCAAAAAAAAAAAGTTGGTCGAGCCGTTTCCAAACAGTCTGTGCCCGAACTTAATTAATTAGGTTTTGATTAAATGTTTTTACCTATACTTGGAGGAAATAATAATATTTCAACACATTTTTAGGATCATTATTGTGATAAAAGTTATACGCTCAACTCCATAAAGTATTCTGTATTTATCGCAAACGATCACTAATTTACTTCCGTTGCCATAGAGCTCGTCAAAGAGGTAGGCAAAGTACATATCGGTTTTCAGCCATCACAGCCATAACTCATACCCTAGAGGCCTGGGCTTAAAGCCAACGTACAAACGTCTGCTGTAAGTTAAACGACGCTATGCATCGCAGTGATAGATCCCCTGTGTTTACTTTGTTACCAGATTAGAGTGACCATGAGCAACATTGTAGTACTAACTGTCCTGTATCTAAATTCGCATCATCATCATCATATCAATCCATTACCGGCCCACTACAGGGCACGGGTCTCCTCCCACAATGAGAAGGGGTTAAGGTAAATTATTGATTGATTAGCTATATTCTCTTTGACAATCAAATCGTTTTAAATATCAAAATTTGCCTTTGGGTTCAAGTTATAAAAGAACAGTAGAATGTCTTCTATAAATTAACCAAAGGTTATTCTCCATGACTGGAAATTTGCGATCTGGATTTCTATGCCATCGCGATCATTTAAAAAAATCATAACTATATTAAAACCATAAAATTCTCCGTATTTCGAGCAGATGTCAGTTATTTATAAACATTGTCATCTTCATTCTGTCTGAAGGTAGCTACAAAAGAACTATTAAAAAAGCTCTTCAAGCTAATTGAAATATTAGTATTATTTTCGAGAACTTAAAAATTATTTTCTCTGATTAGTCATTTAGTCTTCTAAGTTGAATGTGTGTTCTCTTTATTTCCTTTCTTTTATATGAATCAATCAATTAGTTTTTCTATTCCTTTGTTGATTTTTTTGTTTTGTATCTTTTTAAGTAGCACTAGAGATTTTTTATTTATTTACTTATTTTTTTTTATTTTTTTGCATTAAGTTAATGCTAATAGCTATGACAGCTAATTTTTATTTTTGATTAGGTACTTTAGGTACCTACAATTAATATTATCTATCATAGTAAGTGTTACCTGTATCTACATCGTATCGCCCAGTAGGGCGATACGATGTAGATTGTGAGGAGCAGTAGCTCCTCACAATTTTATGTGGATAGTGTTGTGGATTACATATTAACCCCATTTTTTTTTTTTTTTTGTTTATTTTAAGAGCTATTGTTGTAATATGTAATTGTTTACTGTCCCAAAAAATTAAAAATAAAAAAATAAAAAAAATATTATTGTGAATAAGAAACGACGAAATACGGCGCTCTTTACAAAAAAGGTAATTGTACAAAGTACTAGTCGGTTTTCAGCCATCACAGCCATAATTCATACCCTAGAGTTCTCTTGGCTTAAAGCTATCGTACAAACGTCTACTGTAAGTCTCAAACGCTATAGATTGCAGTGATAGATGTCCTGTGTTGATTTTGTAACTAAACTAGTGTGACCACGACTAACACTGTAATACTAACTATTCTGGATTTTAATTGTCTATGACAATCGGATTCCAGAACAGCAGAGAGTACCTTAGAGATCATTTAATGAAATAATATCTAAAGTAAAACTACAATTTAGACAGCATGGTCACCCTAATCTTCTCAGAGCCTGCTCAGAGCTTGAGTACATTCCGTACATAAAATTATTATGAAAACAATGATGCAATTTAATATCGATAGAAAAATATTGTTAAGTTCTAATCTGTATTAAGAATAATGCTGAAAGATTGTTTGTTTGTTTGAACGTGCCAATCTCCGCTAGCTAGTCGGATATAATAATATTAATATTTTTTGTTAAATAGGGGAATAAAAATATGTAAGAACGCGCTTAACTCAGGAATTATCAGCCCCTCTGTAAAGAATACCGATCTAACCCTTAGGCTATCACTGGCTCTATTAAATACATAGTGGTATGTAAAAACAAGCCCTTGGATTGTATTGTAATCCTCATAACAATGAAAAAATATTTAAAAGAGCAAGCAAATATTATGCCTTTGTGAATAAATTATGAATGGATAAAATTTATGAATTGGTCATACATACATTTTGTCGTTGTTGAGAGCGAAGGGTGCTGGTATACCGAAATTTATAAAAACAACAAAATTCAAAATTCATTTATTTCAAGTACTTTATAAGCAGTTTTAAAACGCTAAGTATGTCTGTTTGTAGTGATCGGTTCGGAAAGCAGATTCGACCGAGGAGAGCTGGCAACATCATTAAATGTAGTTTTGTACATAATATATAAATTTTACTACGCCAGGATTTATGTAGATATATTTATAGATATTGAAGATGTATCGTATGGTTAAATCTATTGTTATTTGTAGTTACTTTTCGAATTTCATTATTTATATTTTTTTTTGTTTTCACCCTAACCCTGTCCTGTAACTTTTCCTTTGTTTATGTGATAGGTTGCCTGGTAGAGATCGCTGGGTAGCATAAGGAATAGAATAGAAAAGAAATAGTATTTATTTGCTTGAATATGTGTATAATATGTAATAACCAATAAATTTTCAATTTAAATATATAATTAATTACAGCAGTCATGATAATAATTACTAATAACGTCATTTAGCCGCCTGTTGTACCTGCCTAATAATTGTAATTTTATTCTTGTTTGATTTAAAGATATTTATTTCCATAAAGACACATGGAACTTACATGGAAACAAGAAATTAATAATTTGACGGGTGAGTCAAAGCCTTTTCCACTACTGGAAAATGTGTCTGGGTGTTTATATGTATATTGCTATTTATTTATGTATATTATTCATAAAATTATTCATCAGTCATCTTAGTACCCATAACACAAGCTACGCTTACTTTGGGGCTAGATGGCGATGTGTGTATTGTCGTTGTATATTCATTTATTTAATAAGTGCATTATATGAGTGTCGTATCGTAATACTCGTACCTACTATATTTTTACAAAACGTCGTTGTTTACTCCTTTAATGTATTTAAATTTATAGTGGGTATTTTTGAATAATGTGTTCCGATAGCTTTATAATAACAATAAATGAGTTTACATTTTACAAAGTAGAAAGCAATTTATTGTAAAGCAGTGCTTCCTCAAATGTTAAAATTTTTTTCCAAGCTTAGTTCTAGTGTTAGTGGTAAAACTAAGAAACTAGCAGCCGCGCTCGCAAAGATTGTGCTGTGCTTGTTTGTTAATCAATGTTAAACTTTATATTATGTTTTGGTGTACAATAAAGTGTAATAAAAATAAAAATAAATAAAAAAGATATACGCTTGCATAAGTGTTTGTGCAAACATACGTGCACTCTCTATTCTCTCACTCTCATAGTCCGATGGGGCGTTAGTTCCGACACGACCAGACAGAGATCAGACGCAGACGTGTTCTTCGAGGCACGGAGTTAAATCGCCGCCTAATTTCCAAACTACGGGCTGGTAAACTAAATATTTCTTGATAGAAAAACTAAATACTCAATACGGCAGCCAAAAACACTGGCGATATTTACCACCTCCAATTTTTATAAGTTACTAGATGTGCCCTGCGGCTTCGCCCGCGTAATTTTGGGAGGCAGCATACTGCTACATAGTCGACACCAATGGTCATATTGAGATTTTTTCACAAACATTTTTTATATTAGGTAATTTTTTTTTTTCAATGAAAAGTATACTATATTATTTTTAATACCTCCAAGAATATGTATACAAAGTTTCATGAGGATCGGTTCAGTAGTTTTCATGTGAAAGCGTAACAAACAAACTTACATTAACACTATAATATTAGTAGAGATGTGCGTTTGAAATAATTGAAACATCACGCTTCAAAGGTGAAGGAAAACATCGTAAGGGAACTTGCATGCCTGCGAGTTCTACATAATGTTCTCAAAGGTGTGTGGAGTCCGCACTGGGCCAGCGTGTGGACTAAGGCCTTAACCCCTTCCCATTATGGGAGGAAACCCGTGCCCTGTAGTGGGCCGGTAATGAGTTAATATGATGATGATGATCATAAAATGTCCAACTGAAGACTTTATATTAGCTTCACTTGTATGTTTGTTTGTAACAGACTTCTTTGGGCGCGATTTTGACCCACTTTAAACGGTCAGATTTCTTTCAAACTTTGTAGACATATCGAGGACCGATGACAATACACTAATCTGAAAAGATTATTCAAATTTTCACTATAAAAAATAAGATTTTTTACTAATTACTACAGCGCCATCTAGACCCAAATGTAAAAAACCTATGGCGTTCGCGTACCTAACAAGTTCCACAGAAAACATTAAGGTACTAGATGGTAGAGGGCGTTAGCTATTACTTTTTAATGGCCTGTTTTAAATAATAATTAGAACTTGCATTTCGAGAGACGGGCACACTGAATAAAAAAAAAAAATATCTCTTTAATGGTGGATGGGTTACCGATTAATTTTGCTCTAATAAAAATAATAGAACAAGAAAAACTAAAAAAAAATCGCTATTATGAATAAACTAAAAGAAAGAAATTAGTTTAGTTTTTTATACCAAGCGTGTTTTTTTAGTTTGTTTGAACTATTTAATTATTATTATAAGACAAAGTAAGTATTGTTAGGTACCTATATGTTTAGGTATAAGTTTTAAAGAAAAATATTTATTATATGTTAGATGCATCTGTGTATATTAGTTTATGTATTAGTATTTATTTAGTCGTATGTATGTATTATACTCGTATTTTCTGTACCACTTGCACCTGTTTGTTATCCTATTATTTATCTAATTCTAAGGTTGGCTGGTAGAGGTTGCTACTAAGCGATAAGGCCGCCTTTTGTATTCTGTTTCTGTTTTCTTATATTATAGAGTAATAATTATAACATAAAATATTATTTTATAATATAAACCAAATTTTATATATCGGAGAAGGTGTCTCGCCGTCATTAGAAATATATGCTGAACCGCAGACCTAACTTGGGTCACCGGTTCTGCCGGTTACACTGTTCTTTGAAATTATAATTTAGTTCAAAGCAAACAAGATTAAATGCAAATAGATTATAATTAATCATAAATAGTAAACCAAAATACAACTTATTTGTTTCTTAGAATTATTATAATTATTCTATTGCGTCTGTCACGCACGTCTTGCGAGCTCAACCGTTTATTTTTCCAATAATAATGTCACCGTGACCGGGCCCGCAACTGCGCACCACGTCTTCTCCAAAACTAGCCACAACGTGATCGACTCCTATTGGTCGTACTCGTTCGATCAGTGGTGAGAATCATTTTTGAAACTTACTTATTCTAAAATTAAACAAATTACAAATTACATCGAAACATCATTATAAATTAAAAAAGTATTTACCCCAGATTTTGCTAGCAGTCAAACAGCAAAATCTTTACATGGAGTTATTAACATTTCACAACTAGTGTCGCCATCTATTGAAACGAAGCTGCAAGTTATTGGCAATTAAATTACATTAAAAACATTAATAAAATGATGATAAAATTTAGGTTAGATCTGAATGGCAATCAGACATAAAATTCATTAGGAGTATTTTATCGCTGATATTGTCATCTGTTGTTACAGCGTAGAACTATTTCACAAAGTGTATAACACTTATTTAAATAACATTACCAAACATCAAACCGTTTGACTTGATAAAATGAGGTTTTACGTTACAAAATAAGTTGAGAGTTAAAATTATTAAATAAAGTTGTTTAAATAAACGTCCGCTCAGTCTCCGCGGCGACATATATACATAAATGATAGAATAATAATAATAATGCTCACTCGACGATCGAACCCTGAATTTCATGATCTGCAGTCAAAAAGGTTAACCACTGGACCAACGAGGCAGATTTTTGTAACCGAACATAGACGACAAATATATTAGAGAGAGAGAGAGACACTATCGGATTTATAACATTAGTATGGATGCCAGGCGGATTATCTCATGAAAGGGGTTTTATTAGGCGACCTTAGCAAATAGAAAAATGACCGCACGTATCTCTGTCCACAGATCAAAGTATCCCTAAAAGAGTAAAATGTCGGATATTAAAACTATCTCCATAGGCATTAGGCAAAGATCAATATCATATGAGATCCTCACTTATGGTATTATCCCCCCAACTTGGGGGTAAGAGCCTTGAGGTATTGCCTTCTTCGTGGGGAAGCAGTACCTCTCACGTATTGTGCTTTAAGGCTTTATATTAATAACATAAAAGCTAAGGCCTGCCGTCTTATCTTTAGGAATACGCTCTCAAAAAACAAACAAATCATTCAAGTTTCAATTGGCGACAGCCCCGGCGCAGCGGCGAGCGCTCTAATTTTGAGTTGGAGAGTTTGATTCTACTAAGTACGTATGACTAAGTACGTTTGGGCAGCGACTTAAAAATTTTATAATTAATTAATTCACACTTCTAATTTTGAGTTGGAGAGTTAGATTCTACTAAGTACGTATGACTAAGTACGTTTGGGCAGCGACTCAAAAATTTTATAATTAATTAATTCACTAGTATAAAAAAACGTGTGTACTTATGTATACGATAGACGTTTTTTTTTTTTTAATTCATTTTACGGCCATTGATTCAAATCCTTTAAGGCCTGATGGCCTGGCCATCACGTCTATCAAGACGTTAAACTTCTTTGGCGTAACAGGATAAAAATCTTTTCAAAAATGTTATCTTAAACCTTTTTCTGAGTTTGTAGAAAAAACTACTGTAACAATAAAAAAAGTAATTGATTTATTATAACGCATTATCTAGTTATCTCATTATCGGAAAACCAAGCTTCATTGTTAAAATTTAAGATTTTGTTTGTACAATTGAATCACCGGAATGAGCCCGCAGACTTTGAAAATTCAAAGTTTACAGTGCCAAACCTTTTATTGAAAAACAAAATTGTTGACTATAGCTAACTCTAGGGTGACGGTGTGCGCGCGCATCGTAAAAATTTACTCATTTCTCCCTAACGCGCCAAAAGAAGTATAACTTCAATTAATTAAAATGAACAGTATTCTGCTAGTGAAGCCGTTTCATTTAATAACCATATTATTGAGGGAGTGCCATTTTGTGGTGGCGGCCATCTTGGATTTCAAATTCGTAATCGTATATAATAGTCGAACCCTTTCATTTGATGTCCATATTGAGGGAGTTGTGAAAAAATATGCAATCCGCCATTTTGTGGTCGCGGGCATCTTGGTCTGATTTTCACATTTTTTAGCTAAGAGCACTCCCGACTTATTCATCTTTCGAACGAAAAAAACAAATCAAAATCGTGTCGTCCTTCGGGAGCTAAGTTGAAACAGAAACACACCCACTCACACAGGCACGTTAAACTTGTAACACCCCGTCATTACAAATATCGCTTTTTGAATGAATCGCGGAACAAGCAAGAGCAATTCGCATTCGCAAATACTCGTGGGTGCAATCGTGTTACGTTTTCATTTCCCATTGCAAATGACCGATGCAGTTTCGGCTGTTTTTAATTTGGAATCGATTCGCAGCGACGATAGAAGAGTAGGGAGTCGTTAGTTGTGAATTGATTACATTTCTCAAGAACCCTAATTAAATTCTTCAAAGTTTTAGTGAAAAAGCCAAATCGATAGAAAAATAGAGTCACTGAATATAAAATAAAAGCACACACATAAACACACACACACTCACAAAAACACACACACACGCACATTCAACACACACAAACAGTTACAAACACCCACTCACATATTTGCATGCTTGCATGATTAATTTTGAAAATTCTAAACATTAAACAAAAAAAAAGTATAAAACTGTAAAATGTAATAAATTGGTTAAGTCAGTGTATGTGTAAACTTTGTATAGGAATGAGCGAGACCTCCAAATACAGGTTTTTTCCAAACTCAAATGTACGCCTATGGTTTTTTTTTAATGAAATTGAGATAACAAATAAATTATTTTTCATTTTCATTTTTTTCACTGCTTATAACTGAAAACTGAAAACAATGGAATAATAGTTTTTCAACTAAAAACATCTTGTTTTTGTCTTTTATTTTTCTAAATCATATGAATATACACAATTTAGCACTCGCTATTGTACTACACAGTGATTTTACA
Organism: Pararge aegeria; assembly: GCF_905163445.1. Classification (NCBI taxonomy): domain Eukaryota; kingdom Metazoa; phylum Arthropoda; class Insecta; order Lepidoptera; family Nymphalidae; genus Pararge; species Pararge aegeria. The sequence goes on along the minus strand of NC_053202.1, from coordinate 9,666,137 downwards.
TTTAATTAATTCAAATATTAATTATTTATAACACAATTCAAACATTGCACAGTATACACAAAATAAACTTTTCCAGTGATCAACATAAATTGGCTTAAGTAAAACTGCTATGACAGAATATCACAAGATTGTATCCATTCAAAAAAAGAAATACGCAAATGACGGGGTTTACCTATACTTATATGCGTTTACATTTACAAAGGACGCCAGTGCTGCCATCGCTGGAAAACCCACCACTAAAGAAATGTTGCGTTCTGCTATTGGAAAACTCACACGGCTGCAGTAAATAAAAGATATTATTACCTCCAACAATGTGAACGTATACAATATGTAATGTAAGGTTGAAGACAGGTGGGGTTTGAATTTACGAGCGATGGATACGGGCGTTTTATTTCCCATTCCTACATTGTAGCAACATTTATTTGTATTGCAATGTAATGAAATCGGTTTTGTGAATTCATATTAGAATAATAGTTTTGTAACGTTTCTTACACAATTACTCACCTAAGAACCGATTCTTCCCATTATAAAAAGTAAATAAAAATAGGTTCATTCATTCACACACACACACACACACACACACACACACATATACACACACACACATACACACACACATACACACACACAATCCGTCTGTTCTTCGTCTTCAGCCTTTTTCGATCATATTAGTGTAGACCTTCAAACATACTGGAAACTAATTGCCAAATAGCCTATGTGTTATTTTGATGTATAAACTATATTATTGTTAAGTTTTATCAAAACTGGTACGGGATAGTAAAATAATGCGTGAAATAGACAATACAAACATCCATACATCCATAAATCGTCGTAAAAAAAAACATTAGTAGGATCTATATAGTATGTATAAACTACTTAAAACTATCAGTTAAGTTTAATCCATGTAAGTATACCTCAATAAATTCACCAACAACTGTAAAGTTAGTAGAACTTAGCTGGTGGAATGGTTTGTCCTATTGAAAACTTTCTCATCAATAGGTTTAGTACAGCAGTGATTAGAATTTAATCCGGTTCGAACTATCATATATAACTAAATACCTATTAATATCATTGTTTCTTTGTTACCTATGTTTGGCTCCAACATTAAAGAGACCTTTTTTTCATGTTTATAGACGAGCGCTTGACTGCAATCACACCTGATGGTAAGCGATGATGCAGAATAAGGTGGAGCGCGCTTGCCTAGAAGATGCCTATTCACTCTTGATTTGAAGGTCTCATATTGTAGGCACTGGGGAAAATGAATTCTCAAAAACTATTAGGCTTTAGCATCAGGCAAGTTTGGCTTCGTGACACAACAGGAACGGGGCGGTCTGTCATACTACTCGGCATGAAGTCTTCATCGGAGAATATATCCCTATTATAGGGTAAAATTCCAATTTTGCGAAAGCTGCCGATATATTTAGTGGAGTGGATTCCTTGAATTGTCGCCGGGAACCTATGCTGTTAATTACAGCCGAGAAGTCAGCATAAAAATAAAGTACAGCACATTGTTTAGTATGTTCGATTGATTTTAATTCAGGATGATATGCTGGCTGACTTGAGTTGTTTCCGTTAGACTTTGAAGAATCGGAATGTTGTTTTCAATGTAATTGTTGTTATATTTTGTTAAAGTTAAAGCTTCTTGAAATTATAAAAAATAATTATTTTATATATTCTGTTGATCAATTAAATAAAAGAATGTTCAGCATTCAAAATGCCGTAGCCCATTATATTTATTTCCTTGAATTGTGCCTAAATTATGAATATTATACAAAATAATGTGCAACAAGCTTAGTAGTTGGAAACGCTAGTACAAAATAATGACACACTGATTCGACAGGGATATACATTTATGTAAGTGAAACCGAAGACTGTTAAAAGTTTATAGATATTTTGAATGTGAAGTTATTCATTTCCACGTTGTCTCGAAGTGTGACAGTGAACTAAGCGAACATCAGTAAATATATTCCAATTTGGTACAATTCAAAAACCTTAGGTTACAATTTAAATTTTTAGGTTTCCGATTTTTTTTAATGCATTTAAAAACTTATAAAAGTAACTTAATACTAAATTGCTTGATGGCTTTGCCGATCGGGTGGTAACTAGCCACGGCCGAAACCTCCCAGTAACCAGACCAGATAAATTATAAAATCCAATTCCGCCGCGAATCGAACGTGACCTAACAAATTGGATCCCCACTTATAAGAGACAGCGCTCACGTTTTTTCTCGTGTTCGTTTTTTTCTTTCTAAAAGGTTCGAGGTTCAACACAAATTTCCTCAGATATCCGTCACTGACAATCTCTTGACAGAAAACCTTGATGCACATAGTCACAAAGATTCATCATTGATAAACTCTTAACATTTTTTTATCTAATATTTACATAAATACACCAATAATAGGAATCAAGAACAAACCGTGCGTCTAAATCCTGAAGTTTGTTTTTACATCCATGAAATAACGTCGTTACGGGACTTACCAACTTTCACCTGCCACACCTCAAAACTTATATCTCATTTCGCCTTATCTCCAAAACTTTCTTGTCTACGTTGTTTGTTGCGTTTTCACTTTGTCTTTACTTTTAACACGATTTAAAGCGTTCATGAATATAAGTTCTTTAGAAATCTTGTTCGTGGCTTTGTAATATTATTAATTAAAAAATCACTGAAAAAATTACTTTACGCCTTTGTGTAAGCGAATTAAGACACGTTTTTATGCACTTGTGCAAAAAAAGTATTTATAGATTACTAGCTGTTGCCCACGACTTCGTCTGCGTTAGATTTTGTTTTTTGATGTGGCATTAAATTTAATTGTAGTTCTAAAAAAAATTAAAGTATTCAGTATCGCTAAGCCTTAAATGAGGGGTTTGCTGTTGTCCGCTGAGGAGTTCCGTCCTCTATCTCCAGCCACAGTCTGAGCAAAATTAAACACATATTATAACCGATAAAATTATTATTTAAATCGGTTATAATTTGTCAGAGTTATGGTGTAAAATCAACAAACACTTTCATCCCCTCTCCCCCCGGAACCGAGCTTAATGTCGGGATAAAAAGTATCCTATATTACTTCTAATACTTATAATAATATGTGTAGAAAGTTTCATGATGATCGGTTTAGTAGTTTTTGCGTGAAAGCGTAACAAACGAACTTACAGTGACATTTATAATATTAGTAGGGATTCATAGTTATTTTAATTGATCTTCCGACTCGGAGTCTAGGCTTTTTGATAAAAAGGCAAAGCCTATTTGCGAGGAATTGAAGTTTAATTGAAGGATATTTTATTCATTTATTAAAAATATTAATTTATTCCCGCATGTTTCAAATACCCACGTACCTGAATCGAATCACAGCAAAGACAAAAAATAAAAACGTTTTATAGTCCGTTCATCGTAAATTGACGCGTAGTTATAATAGTATCTTGTAGATTAAAATGCCACTGGACTGGCAAAAAAAAAATGTAAATAAAACTCTTGCTTTTAATGAAATTTTCTCTTTCTTATAAAAATAGCCTTTTATAATATAAAAAATTAATGCAACTTTGAATATTAATTCATTGCCGAAACAAAATAAATAAAGGTGTCCTCGGGGACTTTAATACAGAAGCTTAGGGAAAATTGTTACCTGGGCCGACGTATTATTGAAGTGATGTACCTACCTGTTTATTTCAATATATCGATAACAAAGGTAACTTAAGTTTAGATATGATTCAAAATTCAAAATTCAAAATTCATTTATTTCAAGCAGGCCTATGTTAGTGCCCTAAGTCCAGTTTCATCTCACACCAGATAAAACATTATGTCATTGTTGTAAAATTATTAAATGTTTGTAAAGAGCAAAAACACACTGAGTTTCGTATCGGCTTATTTTCTGAAAATTTGTTTTCCGGAAAAAATAGACAGATGTTTCTAAAATGGCTTTGCAGACCTACTACTTGAAATAAATGTATTTGTAATATCTTTACTAGTTATAGTGTTTGAATCAAGAATATATACTCGTAGATATACAGATTCTTTGTTGCATATAATCCTCAAAAAAAATATAATGTAATTAAAAATATGGGCCGGCCGGGTATCAACCCCGGCAGGAGATACCCGTCGGCCATGGGTTCGTATAATCTCATTTATTTCTTTACATTTTTAAAAATTTTTCAAGAGTATTAAATTATATAAAATAAAACAAAAACACTATTTAAAATTTATAAAAAAAACTACTTCTATGGTTGCGGGTCTTTTAAGTGTCCAAGCTCAGGGATCCAGAGTGAGGAGCCTCCTCACTCTGGAGCCGTTTAATGAACCACTGCCTGCTGTATACGATCCGCGATCCAACAACCAAGCTTCTTAAGATATTGGTCTCTAAGCTTTTAGCGATAAGACTGAAAAAACTATCGGAACAATAACGGTTGACTCAACACTCTACATGGCGTTAGTTTCGTGAGCAAGTTCCAACTATTTTGATACTCCTTCCTAATCAGCTTTCACCAGATTACTGTCATGTGGATAAGTAAAGTCAACATAATTGCACGCCGTAATGATCGACCAAGTAGCACTATATCAGATCTACAATTTGTAACCAATTCAAATAGTCAGTGATAATTGTTCAATCACAGTAAAGTAATGCACTGCTTGTAAGGCGGTAAGGCATCTGTTAACAAGTACCCGATAGGCACTTGACGGTCGTGACGTAGTTGGCACATAATTATTACAAGATACTGTTTTATGTTCATTTAATTATTTGATTGATATTCCAATAATTGGTTATTTATGTAATCATGAATTATTACACTAACTAATCAAATAGCTAACTAAATATTAAATGTTGATTTGATACATTGATGAAAATACTATAAATAGGGTAGTAGAATAAATAAGCGGACATTATACGTGTGAGATTCAATCAGGGTGTTACTCTGCCCGAAGTTATATTTGTTTTATTTTGCGGAAATCCTAGTCCTGCGTAATACATCTCAAAATCGACAAGGCCATACTGAAGAGCAAGTTGTATGGATAGCTATATTATTAGTTTAATCAGCTATTTTGTGTAGGGGATTATTCAGTAACTTCACTGCACGTTCGATATCGATATCGATAAGTTATGTTTTCCCATCCAGAAGAGGTTTATAACATAGTTAAGGCACGGGATCGTACGATCGGCCGAATCTCTGTTTACATTCACTTTGCTTCCACTCGTGTAATTCATAGACCCTGCTCACTTAGAGCGTGATACAATACCATCCTATATTATGATACTAGCTATGCCGCGCGGCGTTACCCGCGGTAAATAATTTGGTTGCTTTATTAGAACGTGAGGGTAGGACGATATTTTGTGTAAAAGTAAAGGCGTTCCTGCAAAACCTGTAAATTTAGTGAATAAAATTTGTGTTCATCGCACAATCATTTAACAGCCTTAACCCCTTCTCACTTTGGGAGGTGACCCGCGCTCTGTAGATGGCCGGTTATGGGTTGATGATGATCCACTTGTGGGAATCGAACCCACAGCCTTGGACACATAATGCAGGGTAGCTGCCACCGCGCCAACCGCACGTCAAAAAAAATGGCAGCTCAGCGTTTGTAAATCGCGACATCACTGCTAGCGAATGTCAGACCGTATCAACGATAAACATCTTGGTTTGCATAAAATATCGCAGCGTAGATTAATACGGAGTCCCAGTTAATACGAACGGCGGTGCTCGGGTTATTGGAAATGTGCGGCGCTGAAATTGGCACGGCTATTAATTTCCATGCAAGGATTACTAAGAGAGATTTAGCTAATGGGAATTTCCTTGCACGGATTAATTATTATTTTGCTACGTGTCTAACAACAAATTTCATCCACATAAGCGCGCCACATAAGCGGTGATAGCGCATTGAGTATGAGCTCGACTTCGCTTTCGGGGGGGCCGAGTTCGAATCCCAGCACGCACCTGTAACTTTTCTGAGTTATGTGCGTTTAAAAAAATTAAAATATCACTTGCTTCAACGTTGAAGGGAAACATTGTGAGGAAACCTGCATGCCTGAGAGTTTCACAAAATAAATAAATAAAATAAATATACTATGAAAATACATGCATCGCCATCTAGCCCCAAGGTGAGCGTAACTTGTGTTATGGGTACTAAGATGACTGATGAATATTTTGATGAATGATATACATAAATACTTTTAATATAAATGTTCTCAAAGGTGTGTGCAGTTCACCAATCCACACTAGGCTAGCATGGTGGACTACGGCCTTAACCCCTTCTCTTTTTGGAAGGAGACCCGTGCTTTGTAGTGGGCCGCTAAATGGTTGATGTGATGGAGCACGCTTTGTAATTTTATGTTTTATTAAATCGATGGTGTTTACGAGCCTCTTAAGTCCAAACGTAGGTCATGTTCAATAAAAGATCACGAACCCAAATAGTTCGCGGATAGGGAAGGCAGAGGATCCTGTGTGGTGATGCTCTCGGAAATTTGGTAATGTTCATCGTATATGATAAACATTACACAAATGAATGCATCATTATCATCATCATCCGCAGCCTATTAACGTCCCACTGCTGGGCAAAGACCTCGTGTCTCGTAGAAGAGTTATTTATAAGTTTTTGTCTCGTTTAAGTAAGTATATCTTAGGTGAGATTGTATCTCACCTGGTGGATGATGGGGTCTTAGATGGGTAACAGGCTAGCTAATCAGTATCTACGCGACATCGTACCGGAACGCTGAAACGCATAGCGGCACGTCTTTGTCTGGTAGTTAGCCATTCCTGAAGCCACCCACCAGATAATGATCATGATTTCTCAACTACAGCGGTCAGCTTCGCTGGGAAGGCTCCCGAATATTCAAATTCAAAATTCATTTATTTCAAGTAGGCCTAATTAATAAGCACTTTTGAAACGTCAAGTCTGTTTGTAGTGACTCTACCACCGGTTCGGAAGGCAGATTCCACTGAGAAGAGCCGGCAAGAAACTCAGCAGATTGCTCTCTTCCAACATCATTTTAAAGTTTATAAATACAGTAATAGTAAAGTCGCGAGAACGGGTTTTGCACGCGTAGCAAAACGTGGTATATAAGTCAGAAAGTGCGGTGTTGTTGCAAAATTTCTACACCGTTCATAGTTAATTAATTTTAGTTTGAACTAGAATCTAGTCAAAGGAATTATTTCGTAACAAAGCCAATAGTTGACTTTAGTTTATACGGCTGCTGACTGGAAGCAGTGTATAGTTCTCCTAGTAGAATTATATTCACGTCTTGTTTTTTAGCGGTGATAGCCCAGTAGGTAGGACCTCGACTTCACTATCGGGGGAGCGAGTTCGAATCCCAGCACGCCTCTAACTTTTGTTAGAAGTCTAAGTTATATGCGTTTTAAAATATCACTTTGCTTTAACGGTGAAGGAAAACGTCGTGAGGAAACGTGCATGCCTGAAATTTCTCGATAATGTTTTCAAAGGTGTGTGGAGTCTACACATTCCGCACTGGGCCAGCGTGGTGGACCACGGCCTTATCTCCTTCTCATTGTGGGAGGAGACCCGTGCTCTGTAGTGGGTCCCGGTTATGAGTTGATATGACTGGTCTTCTATCTATCTTTTGTCGTCTGCTTCTATGCAATTTTTAGGATTTAATTTTTTTTTTTTTTAATGCGAGTGACACCCTTTTCTACTTCTATAGTACTGCCGTTTTAAAGGTAAAGTTTCGTTAACTACAAAAACCAAGTTTCGAGATATGATCAAAAAAGCGCACAAGTATACAGAAACGATGTAATTTGATAACTAATAAACGCAACAAAATGTACATCTAGCGGACCCGCGCGACTTCGTACGCGAATGAGTCAACTTCAAAAGGTAGTCGTATGTTCACACGCTCTCAAAAAAGATATTTTTTGCAGTTTTTGCAACATTTCTCATTAAAAATTATTATTCATTTATTATTTATTAGGAAGCCAACGAGTATACAACCTATCTTAATATATGGACACATTTAACAATTGTTTTATAATGCTGTACACTCCACTTAAAGGCTAACTCAACAAGCATAACACAAAAGACACTCTTTGTTTACCAAGAAATTTTCCACCATACCATCAAATTTCCTGAAGCTTGGAAGAATGCACAAGTCACCCTTCTGCCTAAAAAGGCCAATCCTGTTTCTTTCTCTGATTTCCGTCCCATTTCTATTTTACCGTTCCTTTATAAAGTTCTTGAGAAGCTAGTTTACGAACAATTCCATCTTTTCCTTAATAAAAACTTACTTCTCAGTCCCTTGCAATCCGGCTTTCGTGCTGGTCATAGTACAGTTACAGCGCTAGTAAAAGTAACTGATGATATTCGGTGGGCGATGGATAATAAGGAACTCACAGTACTGATACTGCTAGACTTCAGTAATGCCTTTAACTCAGTTGATTATGATATCTTGTTGAGTATCCTGCGCTCCATTAACATATCTCCATCGGTGATAGATTGGTTTCGGAGTTACCTGTTTGGTCGTCGGCAACGCATTCGGATTGAGGAGACCTCTTCATCCTGGTGTGATGTTGCGGCCGGGGTACCTCAGGGCGGCGTGTTATCTCCCTTACTCTTTGCTATTTTTATTAATTCAATTTCCAAACGTATCTCTTCTCTCTATCACATGTATGCAGATGATATCCAAATCTATCGCCATTCAACCCTTGATAACCTTGGTTCTACTGTTGCTGCTATTAACACCGATCTTAATGAAATTTTTGAGTGGAGCAGGCAGTATGGACTTAAGGTTAATCCAGCAAAATCTCAGGCTATTATTATTGGAAGCCCTGGTATGCGGTCAAGGGTTGATTGGGGAAATCTACCTAGTGTTGATTTTAATGGTGTCACAATTCCGTTTTGTGCCTCTGTAAAGGACCTTGGCTTGCATCTTGATAAAGAGTTATCGTGGTCTATGCAAGTCAGGGATTTGAGTAGAAGGACTTTTGGCACTTTTAGGTCGCTGTGCCGTCTGCGATCCATTCTTCCAATCCCGACTAAAGTTATGTTAGCATATTCTCTTTTTCTCTCTATTCTCGACTATGCGGACGCAAGCTATCTTAATTTGACCGAGGACTATCTTAACAAACTTGAGCGTCTTCAAAATCTAGCTATTCGGGTCATATTTGGATTACGCAAATATGACCATGTATCTGAATTTCGTCAGAAGCTTAAGTGGCTCCCTATCCGCCGTCGCCGGGATCTTCATGTACTTTCACTTCTGTACTGTGTGTTATTTAATCCTAAGACTCCTTCTTATCTTAAGGAGAAGTTTAAATTTCTTGGAGTGCAGTCGGAACTTAGATCGAGTCGTGCGCTGACTTTGAGCATGCCGTTCCACAAAACGAAGTTTTATAAGCATTCGTTCACTGTCAAAGCTACTGAATTGTGGAATGCACTCCCATTGATCATAAGACAGTCGAAGTCATTGGGCATATTTAAAAATGCTGTTAAGGCTCATTATCTCGCCCAGTAAAGACGACTATTATTATTTATTTATCTACTCAAACTCATATTTAAGTATTTATGGTATATTAGGATATGTATTAGTATATCTATTTTTTTATATTTATCAATAGTATTTTTTATTTTTTTTTATTTGTGTAGTCTGGTTTATGTATTAGTATGTAGATATTTGTATGTATGTTCTAAATAGTGTACCCCACCTATTTGTTTTCTTTTTAGTTTTCCTAATCCTAAGGTTGCCTGGCAGAGATCGCTACTTAGCGACAAGGCCGCCTTTTGTATCCTGCTTCATTCTTCATGTGTTTGTTCTTTTTTTGTCTTGTTTCTTTGCTTGAGTGGTGTACAAATAATAAGTATAAATAAATAAATAAATATACTTAAGTACATTATATACTAAAGTACATTAAATACTTAAATAAATTATATACTGAAGTACATTATTTACTTAACTACATTATATACTTAAGTTCATTATATACTTAAGTACATTATGTACTTATATACATTATATACTTAAGTTTATTATATACTTTAGTACATTATATATTTATGTAAATTATATACTTAAGTGCATTATTTACTTAAGTACATTATATACTTTAGTACATTATATACTTAATTGCATTATATACTTAAGTTCATTATATACTTAAATTCATTATTTACTTAAGTACATTATATAATTAAATACATTATATACCTAAGTACATTATATACTTAAGTTCATAATATACTTAAATTCATTATTTACTTAAATTCAAATTCAAATTCAAATTCATTTATTTCAAGTAGGCCTACTTTATAAGCACTTTTGAAACGTCAAGTATGCATGTTTGTGTGACTCTACCACCGGTTCGGAAAGCAGATTCTACCGAGAAGAGCCGGCAAGAAACTCAGTAGTTGCTCTTTTCCAACATCAACATTTACAATCATTTTGCTATCTTGCGGGAGATGAGAGCGAGGCTGGCTGCTTCCATTCTACCTTGTCATTGAGGAATTCATCAAATGTATAGTAACCTCGCTGTACTAGATGCGTTTTTACACATTTTTTAAATGTATGCATTGGTAGGTCAAGAATTTCCTTAGGAATCATGTTGTAAAAGCGTATACTCAACCCCACAAAGGAGTTCTGCACCTTTCGCAGACGATATGCAGATATCACTAATTTATGACCGTTTCTGGTAAGTCGATTGTTAATTTCAGCTTTTGATTTATAAAGAGTAATATTTTGCCTCACAAAGACTATATTACTATAAATGTATTGCGAAGCTACTGTAAGAATACCTATTTGTTTAAATTTTTCACGAAGCGATTCGCGTGATCCAAGTTTATATATTGATCGTACGGCTCTTTTCTGTAGTATAAATATACTTTCAATATCTGCAGCTTTTCCCCACAGCAAGATCCCATAGGACATAATACTGTGAAAGTATGCGAAAAAAACAAGCCTAGCTGTTTCAACATCGGTAAGCTGTCTAATTTTCCTGATTGCATATGCAGCCGAGCTGAGTTTACTCGCTAGGCTTTCTATATGGGTACCCCACTGTAGCTTACAATCTAAGGTCACTCCTAGAAAAACAGTGGAGTTTTCTATTTCAAGTGTTTCTCCATTTATTATGATGTTTTTATCAATTTTTTTTACGTTAGGCAAAACAAATTCCAAACACTTAGTTTTTTTTGCATTTAAAAGTAAGTTATTAACAGTAAACCAGTCTGACACATGTGACAAAGCACGGTTTACGTCGTCAAAATTATCTTTGTTTCTATCAGTCCTAAAAATGAGAGATGTATCATCTGCAAACAGTACAATCTCACAAGTGCCCCTGACATGGTGTGGCAGATCATTTATATACACCAGAAACAATAAGGGACCCAAAATTGAGCCTTGTGGGACACCCATTAAGGCAGATGATCCCTTAGACTTTATGTCTTTTACGCATACCCTTTGAACTCTATCACTTAGATAAGAGGCAATTAAATTGAGTGCAACGTTTTTGATGCCATAGTGGCTTAGTTTTAATAACAACGTTTTGTGTTCAACGCAATCGAATGCTTTGGACAGATCACAGAAAACACCAATGGCATTCTGCGAACGTTCCCAGGCATCGTAAATATGCTTTATGAGTCTTGCGCCTGCATCTGTTGTACTACGACCTTTAGTGAAGCCGTACTGCTCCGGATGAAGTAAGTTATTTACATTAAAATGATTTAAAAGTTGATAAAGTATAATTTTTTCAAAGACCTTACTAAGAGTTGGCAAGATTGAAATAGGCCTGTAATTGTTAAGGTCATTTTTATGACCGGATTTAAAAAGGGGTATTAATTTACTACATTTCATTAGGTTCGGAAAAATACCCATAACAACACATTCATTAAAAATTACAGCTAGATAAGGGGCAATAACGTCAATAATGTTAGAAATGACCATCACCGACATACCCCACAGATCACCGGTTTTTTTCAACTTTAATAACCTGAAATTCTTTACAATATCTATTGCAGATATATGTTTAAAATTAAATAAAACATTGCACTCTTTAACATTATCTCTCAATATACGCTGAGCTGCTATTGGTGAAGAGCTTAGAGAATCTGTTAACAAAATGGGAACATTCTGAAAGAAGTTTTCGAAAGTATTAGCAACCTCCCTGTCAGACGTCACTTTATTGTTATCAACAATAAGTTCAAAATCCACATCACGAGATTTAGTTTTTCCTGACTCGTAATTAACTATTTTCCAGGTTGTTTGTATTTTGTTATCAGATTTCATTATACTATATTTAATGTGTAGCGATTTCGCATTAGTGCAAACATTCTTAAATATTTTAGAGTATTTTTTTACGTGTTCTACGAAAGTTGGAGTATGATTAAATTGTTTTTCATCATACAGCTCATACAACTTCTCCCTACTTTTATATATACCTACAGTAGCCCAGTCACTAAATTTTAATTTATTACTGACATTGATGTGCTTAAAGTTGAATACTCTATTAAATTCGTTGTTTATAGTATTAAATAGTGCACTATAAAGACTGTCCGGATGAAAATGTTCGCACGCAATACCAGGGATTTTCGCAGTAATTTCACGTTTAAATCGCATTAATTTAGTCTTAGTTATTGGCCTACACTTTATAATTTGTCTGCTTTTATTGATAGTATTTAAAACAGTAATAAGTTGACCACAATGATCTGACCTTAAATTATTAATTATTCTTTTATCTAAAATGTCACAATTGAAAAAAATATTATCTAAGCAGGATGCTGAAGTTGCAGTTACTCTAGTAGGTTCACTAAAAGTGTGACACAAATTAAAACATTTAAATAAGTTAAGCAATCTAGCAGTTGTTGCATTTTCTAGTAAAATGTCGACATTGAAATCGCCACATACAATTACTTTTTTAGTAGAAAGACACAAACGCTTTAGTACATCCTCCATGACATTCTCGAAATCGCTAAAATCACCTGAAGGGGGTCGGTATACACTCACTATTATAAATCGCTCCAGCTCCACACAAGACAGTTCTGCAATGCGTTCAACAGAAAGACCAACTATGTCTTTTCGTTCTTTACAAATTATATTATTACGTTACGTTTACGTTACTTAAGTACATTATATACTTAAGTTCATTATGTACTTAAGTTCATTATATACTTAAGTACGTGATGTACTTAAATACATTATATACTTAAGTTTATTATATACTAAAATACCTTATGTACTCAAGTACATTATATACTTAAGTACATTATTTACTTAAGTTCATTATTTACTTAAGAACATTGTTTGCTTAAGTACATTATATACTTAAATATATTATATACTTAAGTACATTATATACTTAAGTTCATTATATACTTAAGTTCATTATTTTCTTAAAAACATGATTTACTTAAGTACATAATTTACATAAATACATTATATACTTAAGTACATTATATACTTTAGTACATTATATACTTATGTAAATTATTGACTTAAATACATTATATACTTAAGTTCATTATTTACTTAAATTCATTATTTACTTAAGTACATTATATACTTTAATACATTATATACCTAAGTACATTATATACTTTAAGTTCATTATATACTTAAATTCATTATTTACTTAAGTACATTATGTACTTAAATACATTATATACTTAAGTACATTATTTACTTAAGTTCATTATATACTATAATTCATTATATACTTAAGTACATTATATACTTCAGTGCATTATATACTTCAGTGCATTATATACTTAAGTTCATTATTTACTTAAATTCATTATTTACTTAAGAACATTATATACTAAAGTACATTATATACTTAAATACATTATATACTTAAGTACATTATATCTTTAAGTACGTTATGTACTTAAATACATTATATACTTAAGTTCATTATATACTTAAGTACATTATGTACTTAAATACATTATATACTTAAGTACTTTATATACTTAAGTTCATTATATACTTAAATTCATTATTTACTTAAGTACATTATTTACTTAAGTACATTATATACTTAAATATATTATATACTTAAGTACATTATATACTTAAGTTCATTATATACTTAAGTTTATTATATACTTTAGTATATTATATATTTATGTAAATTATTGACTTAAATACATTATATACTTAAGTGCATTATTTACTTAAGTACATTATATACTTTAGTACATTATATACTTAAGTGCATTATATACTTAAGTTCATTATTTACTTAAATTCATTATTTACTTAAGTACATTATATAATTAAATACATTATATACCTAAGTACATTATATACTTAAGTTCATAATATACTAAAATTCATTATTTACTTAAGTACATTATATACTTAAGTTCATTATGTACTTAAGTTCATTATATACTTAAGTACGTGATGTACTTAAATACATTATATACTTAAGTACATTATATACTTCAGTGCATTATATACTTAAGTTCATTATATACTTAAGTACATTATGTACTTAAATATATTATATGCTTAAGTACATTATATACTTAAGTTCATTATATACTTAAGTTTATTATTTACTTAAGTACATTATGTACTTAAATATATTATATGCTTAAGTACATTATATACTTAAGTTCATTATATACTTAAGTACATTATATACTTTAGTACATTATGTACTTAAGTACATTATAAACTTAAATACATTATATACTTAAATACATTATATACTTAAGTTCATTATATACTTAAGTTCATTATTTACTTAAATACATTATTTATTTTAGTACATAATTTACATAAATACATTATATACTTAATGACATTATTTTTTTAGTACATTATATACTTCAGTGCATTATATACTTAAGTTCATTATATACTTAAGTACATTATGTACTTAAATATATTATATACTTAAGTACATTATATACTTAAATTCATTATATACTTAAGTTTTTTATTTACTTAGATACATTATTTACTTAAGTACATTATATAGTTAAATACATAATATACTTAAGTACTTTATATACTTAAGTTCATTATTTACTTAAATTCATTATTTACTTAAGTACATTATTTACTTAAGTACATTATATACTTCAGTGCATTATATACTTAAGATCATTATTTACTTAAATTCATTATTTACTTAAGTACATTATATACTAAAGTACATTATATAGTTATGTAAATTATTGACTTAAATACATTATATACTTAAGTGCATTATTTACTTAAGTACATTATATACTTTAGTACATTATATACTTAAGTGCATTATATACTTAAGTTCATTATTTACTTAAATTCATTATTTACTTAAGTACATTATATAATTAAATACATTATATACCTAAGTACATTATATACTTAAGTTCATAATATACTTAAATTCATTATTTACTTAAGTACATTATACACTTAAGTTCATTATGTACTTAAGTTCATTATATACTTAAGTACGTTATGTACTTTAATACATTATATACTTAAGTTTATTATATACTAAAATACCTTAAGTACTTAAGTACATTATATACTTAAGTACATTATTTACTTAAGTTCATTATTTACTTAAGTACATTGTTTGCTTAAGTACATTATATACTTAAATACATTATATACTTAAGAACATTATATACTTAAGTTCATTATAAACTTAAGTTCATTATTTTCTTAAATACATTATTTACTTAAGTACATAATTTACATAAATACATTATATACTTAAGTACATTATTTACTTAAGAACATTATATACTTTAGTACATTATGTACTTAAGTACATTATATACTTAAATACATTATATACTTAAATACATTATATACTTAAGTTCATTATTTACTTAAATTCATTATTTACTTAAGTTCTTTATATAATTAAATACATTATATACCTAAGTACATTATATACTTAAGTTCATAATATACTTAAATTCATTATTTACTTAAGTACATTATATACTTAAGTTCATTATGTACTTAAGATCATTATATACTTAAGTACGTGATGTACTTAAATACATTATATACTTAAGTTTATAATATACTAAAATAACTTATGTACTCAAGTACATTATATACTTAAGTACATTATTTACTTAAGTTCATTATTTACTTAAGTACATTGTTTGCTTAAGTACATTATATACTTAAATACATTATATACTTAAGTACATTATATACTTAAGTACATTACATACTTAAGTTCATTATATACTTAAGTTCATTATTTTCTTAAATACATTATTTACTTAAGTACATAATTTACATAAATACATTATATACCTAAGTACATTATTTACTTAAGTACATTATATTCTTTAGTACATTATGTACTTAAGTACATTATATACTTAAATTCATTATTTACTTAAGTACATTGTATACTAAAGTACATTATATAGTTATGTAAATTATTGACTTAAATACATTATATACTTAATTGCATTATTTACTTTAGTACATTATATACTTTAGTACATTATATACTTAAGTGCATTATATACTTAAGTTCATTATTTACTTAAATTCATTATTTACTTAAGTACATTATATAATTAAATACATTATATACCTAAGTACATTATATACTTAAGTTCATAATATACTTAAATTCATTATTTACTTAAGTACATTATATACTTAAGTTCATTATGTACTTAAGTTCATTATATACTTAAGTACGTTATGTACTTTAATACATTATATACTTAAGTTTATTATATACTAAAATACCTTAAGTACTTAAGTACATTATATACTTAAGTACATTATTTACTTAAGTTCATTATTTACTTAAGTACATTGTTTGCTTAAGTACATTATATACTTAAATACATAATATACTTAAGTACATTATATACTTAAGTTCATTATAAACTAAAGATCATTATTTTCTTAAATACATTATTTACTTAAGTACATAATTTACATAAATACATTATATACTTAAGTACATTATTTACTTAAGTACATTATATACTTTAGTACATAATGTACTTAAGTACATTATATACTTAAATACATTATATACTTAAATACATTATATACTTAAGTTCATTATTTACTTAAATTCATTATTTACTTAAGTTCTTTATATAATTAAATACATTATATACCTAAGTACATTATATACTTAAGTTCATAATATACTTAAATTCATTATTTACTTAAGTACATTATATACTTAAGTTCATTATGTACTTAAGTTCATTATATACTTAAGTACGTTATGTACTTTAATACATTATATACTTAAGTTTATTATATACTAAAATACCTTAAGTACTTAAGTACATTATATACTTAAGTACATTATTTACTTAAGTTCATTATTTACTTAAGTACATTGTTTGCTTAAGTACATTATATACTTAAATACATTATATACTTAAGAACATTATATACTTAAGTTCATTATAAACTTAAGTTCATTATTTTCTTAAATACATTATTTACTTAAGTACATTATATACTTAAATACATTATATACTTAAATACATTATATACTTAAGTTCATTATTTACTTAAATTCATTATTTACTTAAGTTCTTTATATAATTAAATACATTATATACCTAAGTACATTATATACTTAAGTTCATAATATACTTAAATTCATTATTTACTTAAGTACATTATATACTTAAGTTCATTATGTACTTAAGATCATTATATACTTAAGTACGTGATGTACTTAAATACATTATATACTTAAGTTTATAATATACTAAAATAACTTATGTACTCAAGTACATTATATACTTAAGTACATTATTTACTTAAGTTCATTATTTACTTAAGTACATTGTTTGCTTAAGTACATTATATACTTAAATACATTATATACTTAAGTACATTATATACTTAAGTACATTATATACTTAAGTTCATTATATACTTAAGTTCATTATATACTTAAGTTCATTATTTTCTTAAATACATTATTTACTTAAGTACATAATTTACATAAATACATTATATACCTAAATACATTATTTACTTAAGTACATTATATTCTTTAGTACATTATGTACTTAAGTACATTATATACTTAAATTCATTATTTACTTAAGTACATTGTATACTAAAGTACATTATATAGTTATGTAAATTATTGACTTAAATACATTATATACTTAAGTGCATTATTTACTTAAGTACATTATATACTTTAGTACATTATATACTTAAGTGCATTATATACTTAAGTTCATTATTTACTTAAATTCATTATTTACTTAAGTACATTATATAATTAAATACATTATATTCCTAAGTACATTATATACTTAAGTTCATAATATACTTAAATTCATTATTTACTTAAGTACATTATATACTTAAGTTCATTATGTACTTAAGTTCATTATATACTTAAGTACGTTATGTACTTTAATACATTATATACTTAAGTTTATTATATACTAAAATACCTTAAGTACTTAAGTACATTATATACTTAAGTACATTATTTACTTAAGTTCATTATTTACTTAAGTACATTGTTTGCTTAAGTGCATAATATACTTAAATACATAATATACTTAAGTACATTATATACTTAAGTTCATTATAAACTTAAGATCATTATTTTCTTAAATACATTATTTACTTAAGTACATAATTTACATAAATACATTATATACTTAAGTACATTATTTACTTAAGTACATTATATACTTTAGTACATAATGTACTTAAGTACATTATATACTTAAATACATTATATACTTAAATACATTATATACTTAAGTTCATTATTTACTTAAATTCATTATTTACTTAAGTTCTTTATATAATTAAATACATTATATACCTAAGTACATTATATACTTAAGTTCATAATATACTTAAATTCATTATTTACTTAAGTACATTATATACTTAAGTTCATTATGTACTTAAGATCATTATATACTTAAGTACGTGATGTACTTAAATACATTATATACTTAAGTTTATTATATACTAAAATACCTTATGTACTCAAGTACATTATATACTTAAGTACATTATTTACTTAAGTTCATTATTTACTTAAGTACATTGTTTGCTTAAGTACGTTATATACTTAAATACATTATATACTTAAGTACATTATATACTTAAGTTCATTATATTCTTTACTACATTATGTACTTAAGTACATTATATACTTAAATACATTATATACTTAAGTTCATTATTTACTTAAATACATTATTTATTTTAGTACATGATTTACATAAATACATTATACACTTAAGTACATTATTTTTTTAAGTACATTATATACTTTAGTACATTATATACTTATGTAAATTATTGACTTTAATACATTATATACTTAAGTGCATTATATACTTAAGTTCATTATATACTTAAATTCATTATTTACTTAAGTACATTATATACTTTAATACATTATATACTTAAGTTCATTATATACTAAAATACATTATATACTTAAGTACATTATATACTTCAGTGCATTATATACTTGAGTTCATTATTTACTTAAATTCATTATTTACTTAAGTACATTATATACTTAAGTTCATTATATACTTAAGTACATTATGTACTTAAATATATTATATGCTTAAGTACATTATATACTTAAATTCATTATATACTTAAGTTTATTATTTACTTAAGTACATTATTTACTTAAAAACATTATATAGTTAAATACATAATATACTTAAGTACTTTATATACTTAAGTTCATTATATACTTAAATTCATTATATACTTCAGTTCATTATTTTCTTAAATACATTATTTACTTAAGTACATAATTTACATAAATACATTATATACCTAAGTACATTATTTACTTAAGTACATTATATTCTTTAGTACATTATGTACTTAAGTACATTATATACTTAAATACATTATATACTTAAATACATTATATACTTAAGTTCATTATATACTTAAGTTCATTATTTACTTAAATACATTATTTATTTTAGTACATGATTTACATAAATACATTATACACTTAAGTACATTATTTTTTTAAGTACATTATATACTTTAGTACATTATATACTTATGTAAATTATTGACTTTAATACATTATATACTTAAGTGCATTATATACTTAAGTTCATTATTTACTTAAAATCATTATTTACTTAAGTACATTATATACTTTAATACATTATATACCTAAGTACATTATATACTTAAGTTCATTATATACTTAAATTCATTATTTACTTAAGTACATTATTTACTTAAGTACATTATATACTTTAATACATTATATACTTAAGTTCATTATATACTAAAATACATTATATACTTAAGTACATTATATACTTCAGTGCATTATATACTTGAGTTCATTATTTACTTAAATTCATTATTTACTTAAGTACATTATATGCTTAAGTACATTATATACTTAAATTCATTATATACTTAAGTTTATTATTTACTTAAGTACATTATTTACTTAAGTACATTATATACTTCAGTGCATTATATACTTAAGTTCATTATTTACTTAAATTCATTATTTACTTAAGTACATAATGTACTTAAATACATTATATACTTAAGTTTATTATTTACTTAAATACATTATTTATTTTAGTACATAATTTACATAAATACATTATATACTTAAGGACATTATTTTTTTAAGTACATTATATACTTATGTAAATTATTGACTTAAATACATTATCTACTTAAGTGCATTATATACTTAAGTTCATTATTTACTTAAATTCATTATTTACTTAAGTCCATTATATACTTTAATACATTATATACCTAAGTACATTATATACTTAAGTTCATTATATACTTAAATTCATTATTTACTTAAGTACATTATTAACTTGAGTACATTATATACTTTAATACTTTATATACTTAAGTACATTATATACTTAAGTTCATTATGTACTTAAGTTCATATATACTTAAGTACGTTATGTACTTAAATACATAATATACTTAAGTACATTATTTACTTAAGTTCATTATATACTAAAATACATTATATACTGAAGTACATTATTAACTTAAGTACATTATTTACTTAACTACATTATATACTTAATTTCATTATATACTTAAGTTCATTATATACCTTAGTACATTATGTACTTAAATACATTATATACTTAAGTACATTATATACTTCAGTGCATTATATACTTAAGTTCATTATTTACTAAAATTCATTATTTACTTAAGTACATTATATACTTAAATACATTATATACTTAAATACATTATATACTGAAGTTCATTATATACTTAAGTACATTGTTTGCTTAAGTACATTATATACTTAAGTTCATTATATACTTAAGTACATTATGTACTTAAATACATTAGATACTTAAGTACATTATATTCTTCAGTGCATTATATACTTAAGTTCATTATATACTTAAGTACATTATGTACTTAAATATATTATATTCTTAAGTACATTATATACTTAAATTCATTATATACTTAAGTTTATTATTTACTTAAGTACATTATGTACTTAAATATATTATATGCTTAAGTACATTATATACTTAAGTTCATTATATACTTAAGTACATTATATACTTTAGTACATTATGTACTTAAGTACATTATTCTCTTAAGTACATAATTTACATAAATACATTATATACTTAAGTACATTATTTACTTAAGTACATTATATACTTTAGTACATTATGTACTTAAGTACATTATATACTTAAATACATTATATACTTAAGTTCATTATTTACTTAAATACATTATTTATTTTAGTACATAATTTACATAAATACATTATATACTTAAGGACATTATTTTTTTAAGTACATTATATACTT
This sequence comes from Pararge aegeria, assembly GCF_905163445.1. Lineage (NCBI taxonomy): Eukaryota > Metazoa > Arthropoda > Insecta > Lepidoptera > Nymphalidae > Pararge > Pararge aegeria. Next base: position 9,644,395 of record NC_053202.1, on the reverse strand, counting down.
TAGTACATTATATACTTATGTAAATTATTGACTTAAATACATTATATACTTAAGTTCATTATTTACTTAAATTCATTATTTACTTAAGTACATTATATACTTTAATACATTATATACCTAAGTACATTATATACTTAAGTTCATTATATACTTAAATTCATTATTTACTTAAGTACATTATTTACTTGAGTACATTATATACTTTAATACATTATATACTTAAGTACATTATATACTTAAGTTCATTATGTACTTAAGTTCAGTATATACTTAAGTACGTTATGTACTTAAATACATTATATACTTAAGTACATTATTTACTTAAGTTCATTATATACTAAAATACATTATATACTGAAGTACATTATTAACTTAAGTACATTATTTACTTAACTACATTATATACTTAATTTCATTATATACTTAAGTTCATTATATACCTTCGTACATTATGTACTTAAATACATTATATACTTAAGTACATTATATACTTCAGTGCATTATATACTTAAGTTCATTATTTACTAAAATTCATTATTTACTTAAGTACATTTAATACTTAAATACATTATATACTTAAGTACATTATATACTTAAGTTCATTATATACATAAGTTCATTATATACTTAAATTTATTATTTACTTAAGTACATTATTTACTTAAGTACATTATAAACTTTAATACATTATATACTTACGTACATTATATACTTAAGTTCATTATGTACTTCAATACATTTTATACTTAAGAACATTATTTACTTAAGTTCAATATATACTAAAATACATTATTTATTTTAGTACATTATATACTTAATTTCATTATATACTTAAGTTTATTATATACCTTAGTACATTATGTACTTAAATACATTATATACTTAAGTACATTATATACTTCAGTGCATTATATACTTAAGTTCATTATTTACTAAAATTCATTATTTACTTAAGTACATTATATACTTAAATACATTATATACTTAAGTTCATTATATACTTAAGTTCATTATATACATAAGTTCATTATATACTTAAATTCATTATTAACTTAAGTACATTATTTACTTAAGTACATTATAAACTTTAATACATTATATACTTAAGTTCAGTATATACTTAAGTACGTTATGTACTTAAATACATTATATACTTAAGTACATTATTTACTTAAGTTCATTATATACTAAAATACATTATATACTGAAGTACATTATTTACTTAACTACATTATATACTTAATTTCATTATATACTTAAGTTCATTATATACCTTAGTACATTATGTACTTAAATACATTATATACTTAAGTACATTATATACTTCAGTGCATTATATACTTAAGTTCATTATTTACTAAAATTCATTATTTACTTAAGTACATTATATACTTAAATACATTATATACTTAAGTACATTATATACTTAAGTTCATTATATACATAAGTTCATTATATACTTAAATTTATTATTTACTTAAGTACATTATAAACTTTAATACATTATATACTTACGTACATTATATACTTAAGTTCATTATGTACTTCAATACATTATATACTTAAGTACATTATTTACTTAAGTTCAATATATACTAAAATACATTATTTATTTTAGTACATTATATACTTAATTTCATTATATACTTAAGTTCATTATATACCTTAGTACATTATGTACTTAAATACATTATATACTTAAGTACATTATATACTTCAGTGCATTATATACTTAAGTTCATTATTTACTAAAATTCATTATTTACTTAAGTACATTATATACTTAAATACATTATATACTTAAGTACATTATATACTTAAGTTCATTATATACATAAGTTCATTATATACTTAAATTCATTATTTACTTAAGTACATTATTTACTTAAGTACATTATAAACTTTAATACATTATATACTTAAGTTCAGTATATACTTAAGTACGTTATGTACTTAAATACATTATATACTTAAGTACATTATTTACTTAAGTTCATTATATACTAAAATACATTATATACTGAAGTACATTATTTACTTAAGTACATTATTTACTTAACTACATTATATTATTATTGAGTGAGTATACTAGTATTTTAGTGAGTGGGCGACAGTTGAACTTCATAAAAATAGGCAAAAGCTGTACGAATTGTATGCTGAACGTCAATTTAACACTGGTGATAAATTTGGGGATTATGTTAAATTGTTTTCCAAGAATTTTAAACGCGCTTGCCACTTAGAAAAGACGCGATACATCAAAAATAAAATTAAAAATAGCAGCAATGCAATCAAAACTACTTGGAACATAATTAATGAGGAGACGGGAAGAGTAACACCACGAAATATTAACTTTAAACTTAATGTAGATAATAAAGCCTTAACAACAGATTTCGAGGTGGCTACTGCTTTTGAAACCTTCTTTACCAACATTCCCGTCTCCACAACAGAATCATTAAACTCTTCACCAGATATGGCTCTCTCTCTATTAAAGGAAAATGTGCCTGAGTGTAACCATTCTTTTAAATTCACGCATGTTAGTGGCTCTGACGTTATTAAAGCCTTTAAATTATTAATTAATAAAAAAACAAATGATCTGTGGGGCATTTCCGTAAACGTTGTCAAATCATTAATTGATATTGTTGCACCCGATTTAGCCTTAATATTTAATAATTGTATAGATTGTGGTGTGTTTCCTGACTTAATGAAACTTAGTAAAATAGTTCCATTGTTTAAATCGGGTAGTACTTCTGACCCCACTAACTTTAGACCAGTATCCGTACTACCCACTTTCAGTAAAATCTTTGAAAAACTCATTTTAAATCAATTACTTTACCATTTTCATAAGTATAATTTACTTCATATTAAGCAATTTGGTTTCACACGGGGTCGCTCAACAATCGACGCAGGTGTTGAGCTAATACAAAACATATTTGAAGCCTGGGAGGAGTCACGTGATGCACTTGGTGTGTTCTGTGACTTATCTAAGGCGTTTGATTGTGTTCAACACGAAACGTTAGTTAGGAAACTACACCACTATGGAATTCAGGGTGTAGCTCTAGACTTAATGAGTAACTATCTACGCGATAGAATTCAGAAAGTCGACGTGAATGGAAAAAAGTCTAATGGATCAGTTATGAAAATAGGTGTCCCACAGGGGTCTATATTAGGACCATTTCTGTTCCTTATTTACATTAATGACCTTCCTTACCTTGCCAAGGATAAACACGGGATAGTTCTGTTTGCCGATGATACATCACTGACTTTTAAAATAAATCGACGTGAACTAGCTTTTGACGACGTAAACAACTCTCTCGCTAAAGTGGTACAGTGGTTTGAAGCTAATAATTTGGTTCTTAACGGAAAAAAAACCAAGTGTATAAAATTCACTTTACCTAATGTTAAACACGTGAAAACCACTGTACTACTTAATAATGAGGAACTGAAACTGGAGGATACGACAGTTTTTCTAGGAATAACGTTAGATTCTAAACTTCAATGGGGCCCTCATGTAAATAATTTATCGAACAGGCTTAGTTCTGCTGCCTATGCGGTAAAGAAGATACGCCATATGACCGACGTAGAAACTGCTAGACTGGTATATTTTAGTTACTTTCACAGCATTATGTCATATGGAATTTTACTTTGGGGTAATGCTGCTGATATTAGCACTATTTTCGTGCTGCAGAAGAGGGCTGTTCGTTCTATCTACAAAATGGGTCCGAGAGAGTCATTGAGAGATAAATTTAAAGATTTTAAAATAATGACAGTGTATAGTCAGTACATATTTGAAAATTTAATGTACGTCCATAAAAACATTTCTAAATTTAAGAAAAAATGTGACTGCAATAATTTAAACATTAGAAGTAAGAATAAACTTACAGTGCAATATACTAGGTTACATACAATTCATAATTCGTTTAAAGGAAATTGCATACAATTCTACAATAAACTACCAATTGACATCTTGGAGATGTCTCTTAAAAAGTTCAAAGTTTGTATTAAACGTAAGCTTATAGAAAAGTCCTATTATAGTATAAAGGACTACGTAAACGATAAAAAAGCTTGGGTGTAAATTATTGCTCTAACCAGGTTGCTCTTCTAATAATTTAAAATTACATTGTGAGATGGCGATAACAAAAAAAAAAAAAAAAACACCCGGCTAAGTTTGTTGTGGGCTTCTTCTTAGACCGGGACGCGTTTGGAACCCTCGTAGCTTTAGTTTTAAGTTTACGAATGTGGTTATCGCCATCATCTCACTACCGTGTAATTCTTATGTACGCATCAAAAGTGCCACCTGTGGGCCTACTTGAATAAAGATATTTTTGACTTTGACTTTATATACTTAATTTCATTATATACTTAAGTTCATTATATACCTTAGTACATTATGTACTTAAATACATTATATACTTAAGTACATTATATACTTCAGTGCATTATATACTTAAGTTCATTATTTACTAAAATTCATTATTTACTTAAGTACATTATATACTTAAATACATTATATACTTAAGTACATTATATACTTAAGTTCATTATATACATAAGTTCATTATATACTTAAATTTATTATTTACTTAAGTACATTATTTACTTAAGTACATTATAAACTTTAATACATTATATACTTACGTACATTATATACTTAAGTTCATTATGTACTTCAATACATTAAATACTTAAGTACATTATTTACTTAAGTTCAATATATACTAAAATACTTTATTTATTTTAGTACATTATATACTTAATTTCATTATATACTTAAGTTCATTATATACCTTAGTACATTATGTACTTAAATACATTATATACTTAAGTACATTATATACTTCAGTGCATTATATACTTAAGTTCATTATTTACTAAAATTCATTATTAACTTAAGTACATTATATACTTAAATACATTATATACTTAAGTACATTATTTATTTTAGTACATAATTTACATAAATACATTATTTACTTAAGTACATTATTTTTTTAGTACATTATATACTTCAGTGCATTATATACTTAAGTACATTATGTACTTAAATATATTATATGCTTAAGTACATTATATACTTAAATTCATTATAAACTTAAGTTTATTATTTACTTAAGTACATTATTTACTTAAGTACATTATATAGTTAAATACATAATATACTTAAGTTAATTATATACTTAAATTCATTATTTACTTAAGTACATTATTTACTTAAGTACATTATATACTTCAGTGCATTATATACTTAAGTTCATTATTTACTTAAATTCATTATTTACTTAAGTACATTATATACTAAAGTACATTATATAGTTATGTAAATTATTGACTTAAGTGCATTATTTACTTTAGTACATTATATACTTTAGTACATTATATACTTAAGTGCATTATATACTTAAGTTCATGATTTACTTAAATTCATTATTTACTTAAGTACATTATATAATTAAATACATTATAAACCTAAGTACATTATATACTTAAGTTCATAATATACTTAAATTCATTATTTACTTAAGTACATTATATACTTAAGTTCATTATGTACTTAAGTTCATTATATACTTAAGTACGTTATGTACTTTAATACATTATATACTTAAGTTTATTATATACTAAAATACCTTATGTACTTAAGTACATTATATACTTAAGTACATTATTTACTTAAGTTCATTATTTACTTAAGTACATTGTTTGCTTAAGTACATTATATACTTAAATACATAATATACTTAAGTACATTATATACTTAAGTTCATTATAAACTTAAGTTCATTATTTTCTTAAATACATTATTTACTTAAGTACATAATTTACATAAATACATTATATACTTAAGTACATTATTTACTTAAGTACATTATATATTTTAGTACATTATGTACTTAAGTACATTATATACTTAAGTACATTATATACTTCAGTGCATTATATACTTAAGTTCATTATTTACTAAAATTCATTATTTACTTAAGTTCATTATATACTTCAGTACATTATATACTTAAGTACATTATTTACTTAAGTACATTATTTACTTCACTACATTATATACTTAAGTTCATTATTTACTTAAGTTCATTATATACTTAAGTACATTATGTATTTAAATACATTATATACTTAAGTACATTATATACTTCAGTGCATTATATACTTAAGTTCATTATATACTTAAGTACATTATATACTTAAATATATTATATGCTTAAGTACATTATATACTTAAGTTCATTATATACTTCAGTTTATTATTTACTTAAGTACATTATTTACTTAAGTACATTATATAGTTAAATACATAATATACTTAAGTACTTTATATACTTAAGTTCATTATATACTTAAATTCATTATTTACTTAAGTACATTATTAACTTGAGTACATTATATACTTTAATACATTATATACTTAAGTACATTATATACTTAAGTTCATTATGTACTTAAGTTCAGTATATACTTAAGTACGTTATGTACTTAAATACATTATATACTTAAGTACATTATTTACTTAAGTTCATTATATACTAAAATACATTATATACTGAAGTACATTATTTACTTAAGTACATTATTTACTTAACTACATTATATACTTAATTTCATTATATACTTAACTTCATTATATACCTTAGTACATTATGTACTTAAATACATTATATACTTAAGTACATTATATACTTCAGTGCATTATATACTTAAGTTCATTATTTACTAAAATTCATTATTTACTTAAGTTCATTATATACTTAAATACATTATATACTTAAGTACATTATTTACTTAAGTACATTATTTACTTCACTACATTATATACTTAAGTTCATTATTTACTTAAGTTCATTATATACTTAAGTACATTATGTATTTAAATACATTATATACTTAAGTACATTATATACTTCAGTGCATTATATACTTAAGTTCATTATATACTTAAGTACATTATATACTTAAATATATTATATGCTTAAGTACATTATATACTTAAGTTCATTATATACTTCAGTTTATTATTTACTTAAGTAAATTATTTAATTAAGTACATTATATAGTTAAATACATAATATACTTAAGTACTTTATATACTTAAGTTCATTATATACTTAAATTCATTATTTACTTAAGTACATTATATACTTTAATACATTATATACCTAAGTACATTATATACTTAAGTTCATTATATACTTAAATTCATTATTTACTTAAGTACATTATTTACTTGAGTACATTATATACTTTAATACATTATATACTTAAGTACATTATATACTTAAGTTCATTATGTACTTAAGTTCAGTATATACTTAAGTACGTTATGTACTTAAATACATTATATACTAAAATACATTATATACTGAAGTACATTATTAACTTAAGTACATTATTTACTTAACTACATTATATACTTAATTTCATTATATACTTAAGTTCATTATATACCTTAGTACATTATGTACTTAAATACATTATATACTTAAGTACATTATATACTTCAGTGCATTATAGTGTTATGTCCTATGGAATCTTGTTATGGGGTAAAGCAGCTGATATCGAAACTATATTTATATTGCAGAAAAGAGCTGTACGGTCAATATATAAACTTAAATCACGCGAATCCCTCCGTGAGAAGTTTAAAGAAATAGGCATACTTACTGTAGCTTCACAATATATTTATAACAATATAGTATTTGTAAGACAACATATTAGTCTTTATACACAAAAAGTGGACATAAACAGTCGACTTACAAGAAATGGTCATAAATTAGTGTCATCTGCATATCGTCTGCGTAAGGTACAGGGATCATTTGTGGGATTGAGTATACGCTTTTATAATATGATTCCTAAGGTGATTTTGGACCTGCCAATGCACAAGTTTAAAGAATTTGTTAAAACACATTTATTAGAGCGAGGTTACTATACAATTGATGAATTTTTTAATGACAAGGTTGCTTGGAAGCATCCGGCTCCGCTTTCAGCTCTCACAAGATAGAAAAATGAATGTTAAAATACAAAATGTAAATTGTTGATGTTGGAAAAGAGCAACTGCTGAGTTTCTTGCCGGCTTCTTCTCGGTAGAATCTGCCTTCCGAACCGGTGGTAGAATCACTACAAACAGACAGACTTGACGTTTCAAAAGTGCTTATATTAGGCCTACTTGAAATAAATGAATTTTGAATTTGAATTTGAATTTGAATTTATATACTTAAGTTCATTATTTACTAAAATTCATTATTTACTTAAGTACATTATATACTTAAATACATTATATACTGAAGTTCATTATTTACTTAAGTACATTGTTTGCTTAAGTACATTATATACTTAAGTTCATTATATACTTAAGTACATTATGTCCTTAAATACATTAGATACTTAAGTACATTATATTCTTCAGTGCATTATATACTTAAGTTCATTATATACTTAAGTACATTATGTACTTAAATATATTATATGCTTAAGTACATTATATACTTAAATTCATTATATGCTTAAGTTTATTATTTACTTAAGTACATTATTTACTTAAGTACATTATATAGTTAAATACATAATATACTTAAGTACTTTATATACTTAAGTTCATTATATACTTAAATTCATTATTTACTTAAGTACATTATTCTCTTAAGTACATAATTTACATAAATACATTATATACTTAAGTACATTATTTACTTAAGTACATTATATACTTTAGTACATTATGTACCTAAGTACATTATATAATTAAATACATTATATACCTAAGTACATTATATACTTAAGTTCATAATATACTTAAATTCATTATTTACTTAAGTCCATTATATACTTAAGTTCATTATGTACTTAAGTTCATTATATACTTAAGTACGTTATGTACTTTAATACATTATATACTTTAATACATTATATACCTAAGTACATTATATACTTAAGTTCATTATATACTTAAATTCATTATTTACTTAAGTACATTATTTACTTGAGTACATTATATACTTTAATACATTATATACTTAAGTACATTATATACTTAAGTTCATTATGTACTTAAGTTCAGTATATACTTAAGTACGTTATGTACTTAAATACATTATATACTTAAGTACATTATTTACTTAAGTTCATTATATACTAAAATACATTATATACTGAAGTACATTATTAACTTAAGTACATTATTTACTTAACTACATTATATACTTAATTTCATTATATACTTAAGTTCATTATATACCTTAGTACATTATGTACTTAAATACATTATATACTTAAGTACATTATATACTTCAGTGCATTATATACTTAAGTTCATTATTTACTAAAATTCATTATTTACTTAAGTACATTATATACTTAAATACATTATATACTTAAGTACATTATATACTTAAGTTCATTATATACATAAGTTCATTATATACTTAAATTCATTATTTACTTAAGTACATTATTTACTTAAGTACATTATAAACTTTAATACATTATATACTTAAGTTCAGTATATACTTAAGTACATTATGTACTTAAATACATTATATACTTAAGTACATTATTTTCTTAAGTTCATTATATACTAAAATACATTATATACTGAAGTACATTATTTACTTAAGTACATTATTTACTTAACTACATTATATACTTAATTTCATTATATACTTAAGTTCATTATATACCTTAGTACATAATGTACTTAAATACATTATATACTTAAGTACATTATATACTTCAGTGCATTATATACTTAAGTTCATTATTTACTAAAATTCATTATTTACTTAAGTACATTATATACTTAAATACATTATATACTTAAGTACATTATATACTTTAGTTCATTATATACATAAGTTCATTATATACTTAAATTCATTATTTACTTAAGTACATTATTTACTTAAGTACATTATAAACTTTAATACATTATATACTTAAGTTCAGTATATACTTAAGTACGTTATGTACTTAAATACATTATATACTTAAGTACATTATTTACTTAAGTTCATTATATACTAAAATACATTATATACTGAAGTACATTATTTACTTAAGTACATTATTTACTTAACTACATTATATACTTAATTTCATTATATACTTAAGTTCATTATATACCTTAGTACATTATGTACTTAAATACATTATATACTTCAGTGCATTATATACTTAAGTTCAATTTTTACTAAAATTCATTATTTACTTAAGTACATTATATACTTAAATTCATTATTTACTTAAGTACATTATTTACTTAAGTACATTATAAACTTTAATACATTAAATACTATGAACATTATATACTTAAGTTCATTATGTACTTCAATACATTATATACTTAAGTACATTATTAACTTAAGTTCAATGTATACTAAAATACATTATTTATTTTAGTACATTATATACTTCAGTGCAATATATACTTAAGTTCATTATTTACTAAAATTTATTATTTATTTAAGTACAGTACATTATGTACTTAAATATATTATATGCTTAAGTACATTATATACTTAAGTTCATTATATACTTAAGTTTATTTTTTACTTAAGTACATTATTTACTTAAGTACATTATATACTTTAGTAAATTATGTACTTAAGTACATTATATACTTAAATACATTATATACTTAAATACATTATATACTTAAGTTCATTATATACTTAAGTTTATTATTTACTTAAGTACATTATTTACTTAAGTACATTATATAGTTAAATACATAATATACTTAAGTTAATTATATACTTAAATTCATTATTTACTTAAGTACATTATTTACTTAAGTACATTATATACTTCAGTGCATTATATACTTAAGTTCATTATTTACTTAAATTCATTATTTACTTAAGTACATTATATACTAAAGTACATTATATAGTTATGTAAATTATTGACTTAAGTGCATTATTTACTTTAGTACATTATATACTTTAGTACATTATATACTTAAGTGCATTATATACTTAAGTTCATTATTTACTTAAGTTCATAATATACTTAAATTCATTATTTACTTAAGTACATTATATACCTTAGTACATTATGTACTTAAATACATTATATACTTCAGTGCATTATATACTTAAGTTCATTATGTACTTAAGTTCAGTATATACTTAAGTACGTTATGTACTTAAATACATTATATACTTAAGTACATTATATACTTAAGTTCATTATATACTTAAATTCATTATTTACTTAAGTACATTATTTACTTGAGTACATTATATACTTTAATACATTATATACTTAAGTACATTATATACTTAAGTTCATTATGTACTTAAGTTCAGTATATACTTAAGTACGTTATGTACTTAAATACATTATATACTTAAGTACATTATTTACTTAAGTTCATTATATACTAAAATACATTATATACTGAAGTACATTATTAACTTAAGTACATTATTTACTTAACTACATTATATACTTAATTTCATTATATACTTAAGTTCATTATATACCTAAGTACATTATGTACTTAAATACATTATATACTTAAGAACATTATATACTTCAGTGCATTATATACTTAAGTTCATTATTTACTAAAATTCATTATTTACTTAAGTACATTATATACTTAAATACATTATATACTTAAGTACATTATATACTTAAGTTCATTATATACATAAGTTCATTATATACTTAAATTTATTATTTACTTGCGTACATTATTTACTTAAGTACATTATAAACTTTAATACATTATATACTTACGTACATTATATACTTAAGTTCATTATGTACTTCAATACATTATATACTTAAGTACATTATTTACTTAAGTTCAATATATACTAAAATACATTATTTATTTTAGTACATTATATACTTAATTTCATTATATACTTAAGTTCATTATATACCTTAGTACATTATGTACTTAAATACATTATATACTTAAGTACATTATATACTTCAGTGCATTATATACTTAAGTTCATTATTTACTAAAATTCATTATTTACTTAAGTACATTATATACTTAAATCTATTATATACTTAAGTACATTATATACTTAAGTTCATTATATACATAAGTTCATTATATACTTAAATTTATTATTTACTTAAGTACATTATTTACTTAAGTACATTATAAACTTTAATACATTATATACTTACGTACATTATATACTTAAGTTCATTATGTACTTCAATACATTATATACTTAAGTACATTATTTACTTAAGTTCAATATATACTAAAATACATTATTTATTTTAGTACATTATATACTTAATTTCATTATATACTTAAGTTCAATATATACCTTAGTACATTATGTACTTAAATACATTATATACTTAAGTACATAATATACTTCAGTGCATTATATACTTAAGTTCATTATTTACTAAAATTCATTATTTACTTAAGTACATTATATACTTAAATACATTATATACTTAAGTACATTATTTATTTTAGTACCTAATTTACATAAATACATTATTTACTTAAGTACATTATTTTTTTGTACATTATATACTTCAGTGCATTATATACTTAAGTACATTATGTACTTTAATATATTATATGCTTAAGTACATTATATACTTAAATTCATTATATACTTAAGTTTATTATTTACTTAAGTACATTATTTACTTAAGTACATTATATACTTAAATACATTATATACTTAAGTACATTATTTATTTTAGTACATAATTTACATAAATACATTATTTACTTAAGTACATTATATACTTCATTGCATTATATACTTAAGTTCATTATTTACTTAAATTCATTATTTACTTAAGTACATTATATACTAAAGTACATTATATAGTTATGTAAATTATTGACTTAAGTGCATTATTTACTTTAGTACATAATATACTTTAGTACATTATATACTTCAGTGCATTATATACTTAAGTTCATTATTTACTAAAATTCATTATTTACTTAAGTTCATTATATACTTAAATACATTATATACTTAAGTACATTATTTACTTAAGTACATTATTTACTTCACTACATTATATACTTAAGTTCATTATTTACTTAAGTTCATTATATACTTAAGTACATTATGTATTTAAATACATTATATACTTAAGTACATTATATACTTCAGTGCATTATATACTTAAGTTCATTATATACTTAAGTACATTATATACTTAAATATATTATATGCTTAAGTACATTATATACTTAAGTTCATTATATACTTCAGTTTATTATTTACTTAAGTAAATTATTTAATTAAGTACATTATATAGTTAAATACATAATATACTTAAGTACTTTATATACTTAAGTTCATTATATACTTAAATTCATTATTTACTTAAGTACATTATATACTTTAATACATTATATACCTAAGTACATTATATACTTAAGTTCATTATATACTTAAATTCATTATTTACTTAAGTACATTATTTACTTGAGTACATTATATACTTTAATACATTATATACTTAAGTACATTATATACTTAAGTTCATTATGTACTTAAGTTCAGTATATACTTAAGTACGTTATGTACTTAAATACATTATATACTAAAATACATTATATACTGAAGTACATTATTAACTTAAGTACATTATTTACTTAACTACATTATATACTTAATTTCATTATATACTTAAGTTCATTATATACCTTAGTACATTATGTACTTAAATACATTATATACTTAAGTACATTATATACTTCAGTGCATTATATACTTAAGTTCATTATTTACTAAAATTCATTATTTACTTAAGTACATTATATACTTAAATACATTATATACTTAAATACATTATATACAGAAGTTCATTATTTACTTAAGTACATTGTTTGCTTAAGTACATTATATACTTAAGTTCATTATATACTTAAGTACATTATGTCCTTAAATACATTAGATACTTAAGTACATTATATTCTTCAGTGCATTATATACTTAAGTTCATTATATACTTAAGTACATTATGTACTTAAATATATTATATGCTTAAGTACATTATATACTTAAATTCATTATTTACTTAAGTACATTATATAATTAAATACATTATATACCTAAGTACATTATATACTTAAGTTCATAATATACTTAAATTCATTATTTACTTAAGTACATTATATACTTAAGTTCATTATGTACTTAAGTTCATTATATACTTAAGTACGTTATGTACTTTAATACATTATATACTTAAGTTTATTATATACTAAAATACCTTATGTACTTAAGTACATTATATACTTAAGTACATTATTGACTTAAGTTCATTATTTACTTAAGTACGTAATTTACATAAATACATTATATACTTAAGTACATTATTTACTTAAGTACATTATATACTTTAGTACATTATGTACTTAAGTACATTATATACTTAAGTACATTATATACTTCAGTGCATTATATACTTAAGTTCATTATTTACTAAAATTCATTATTTACTTAAGTTCATTATATACTTAAATACATTATATACTTAAGTACATTATTTACTTAAGTACATTATTTACTTCACTACATTATATACTTAAGTTCATTATTTACTTAAGTTCATTATATACTTAAGTACATTATGTATTTAAATACATTATATACTTAAGTACATTATATACTTCAGTGCATTATATACTTAAGTTCCTTATATACTTAAGTACATTATATACTTAAATATATTATATGCTTAAGTATATTATATACTTAAGTTCATTATATACTTCAGTTTATTATTTACTTAAGTACATTATTTACTTAAGTACATTATATAGTTAAATACATAATATACTTAAGTACTTTATATACTTAAGTTCATTATATACTTAAATTCATTATTTACTTAAGTACATTATTTACTTGAGTACATTATATACTTTAATACATTATATACTTAAGTACATTATATACTTAAGTTCATTATGTACTTAAGTTCAGTATATACTTAAGTACGTTATGTACTTAAATACATTAGATACTTAAGTACATTATTTACTTAAGTTCATTATATACTAAAATACATTATATACTGAAGTACATTATTTACTTAAGTACTTTATTTACTTAACTACATTATATATTTAATTTCATTATATACTTAACTTCATTATATACCTTAGTACATTATGTACTTAAATACATTATATACTTAAGTACATTATATACTTCAGTGCATTATATACTTAAGTTCATTATTTACTAAAATTCATTATTTACTTAAGTTCATTATATACTTAAATACATTATATACTTAAGTACATTATTTACTTAAGTACATTATTTACTTCACTACATTATATACTTAAGTTCATTATTTACTTAAGTTCATTATATACTTAAGTACATTATGTATTTAAATACATTATATACTTAAGTACATTAAATACTTCAGTGCATTATATACTTAAGTTCATTATATACTTAAGTACATTATATACTTAAATATATTATATGCTTAAGTACATTATATACTTAAGTTCATTATATACTTCAGTTTATTATTTACTTAAGTAAATTATTTAATTAAGTACATTATATAGTTAAATACATAATATACTTAAGTACTTTATATACTTAAGTTCATTATATACTTAAATTCATTATTTACTTAAGTACATTATATACTTTAATACATTATATACCTAAGTACATTATATACTTAAGTTCATTATATACTTAAATTCATTATTTACTTAAGTACATTATTTACTTGAGTACATTATATACTTTAATACATTATATACTTAAGTACATTATATACTTAAGTTCATTATGTACTTAAGTTCAGTATATACTTAAGTACGTTATGTACTTAAATACATTATATACTAAAATACATTATATACTGAAGTACATTATTAACTTAAGTACATTATTTACTTAACTACATTATATACTTAATTTCATTATATACTTAAGTTCATTATATACCTTAGTACATTATGTACTTAAATACATTATATACTTAAGTACATTATATACTTCAGTGCATTATATACTTAAGTTCATTATTTACTAAAATTCATTATTTACTTAAGTACATTATATACTTAAATACATTATATACTTAAATACATTATATACTGAAGTTCATTATTTACTTAAGTACATTGTTTGCTTAAGTACATTATATACTTAAGTTCATTATATACTTAAGTACATTATGTCCTTAAATACATTATATACTTAAGTACATTATATACTTCAGTGCATTATATACTTAAGTTCATTATATACTTAAGTACATTATATACTTAAATATATTATATGCTTAAGTACATTATATACTTAAGTTCATTATATACTTCAGTTTATTATTTACTTAAGTACATTATTTACTTAAGTACATTATATAGTTAAATACATAATATACTTAAGTACTTTATATACTTAAGTTCATTATATACTTAAATTCATTATTTACTTAAGTACATTATATACTTTAATACATTATATACCTAAGTACATTATATACTTAAGTTCATTATATACTTAAATTCATTATTTACTTAAGTACATTATTTACTTGAGTACATTATATACTTTAATACATTATATACTTAAGTACATTATATACTTAAGTTCATTATGTACTTAAGTTCAGTATATACTTAAGTACGTTATGTACTTAAATACATTATATACTAAAATACATTATATACTGAAGTACATTATTAACTTAAGTACATTATTTACTTAACTACATTATATACTTAATTTCATTATATACTTAAGTTCATTATATACCTTAGTACATTATGTACTTAAATACATTATATACTTAAGTACATTATATACTTCAGTGCATTATATACTTAAGTTCATTATTTACTAAAATTCATTATTTATTTAAGTACATTATATACTTAAATACATTATATACTTAAATACATTACATACTGAAGTTCATTATTTACTTAAGTACATTGTTTGCTTAAGTACATTATATACTTAAGTTCATTATATACTTAAGTACATTATGTCCTTAAATACATTAGATACTTAAGTACATTATATTCTTCAGTGCATTATATACTTAAGTTCATTATATACTTAAGTACATTATGTACTTAAATATATTATATGCTTAAGTACATTATATACTTAAATTCATTATATACTTAAGTTTATTATTTACTTAAGTACATTATTTACTTAAGTACATTATATAGTTAAATACATAATATACTTAAGTACTTTATATACTTAAGTTCATTATATACTTAAATTCATTATTTACTTAAGTACATTATTCTCTTAAGTACATAATTTACATAAATACATTATATACTTAAGTACATTATTTACTTAAGTACATTATATACTTTAGTACATTATGTACTTAAGTACATTATATACTTAAATACATTATATACTTAAGTTCATTATTTACTTAAATAAATTATTTATTTTAGTACATAATTTACATAAATACATTATATACTTAAGGAAATTATTTTTTTAAGTACATTATATACTTTAGTACATTATATACTTATGTAAATTATTGACTTAAATACATTATATACTTAAGTGCATTATATACTTAAGTTCATTATTTACTTAAATTCATTATTTACTTAAGTACATTATAAATACTTTAATACATTATATACCTAAGTACATTATATACTTAAGTTCATTATATACTTAAATTCATTATTTACTTAAGTACATTATTTACTTGAGTACATTATATACTTTAATACATTATATACTTAAGTACATTATATACTTAAGTTCATTATGTACTTAAGTTCAGTATATACTTAAGTACGTTTTGTACTTAAATACATTATATACTTAAGTACATTATTTACTTAAGTTCATTATATACTAAAATACATTATATACTGAAGTACATTATTAACTTAAGTACATTATTTACTTAACTACATTATATACTTAATTTCATTATATACTTAAGTTCATTATATACCTTAGTACATTATGTACTTAAATACATTATATACTTAAGTACATTATATACTTCAGTGCATTATATACTTAAGTTCATTATTTACTAAAATTCATTATTTACTTAAGTACATTATATACTTAAATACATTATATACTTAAGTACATTATATACTTAAGTTCATTATATACATAAGTTCATTATATACTTAAATTTATTATTTACTTAAGTACATTATTTACTTAAGTACATTATAAACTTTAATACATTATATACTTACGTACATTATATACTTAAGTTCATTATGTACTTCAATACATTATATACTTAAGTACATTATTTACTTAAGTTCAATATATACTAAAATACATTATTTATTTTAGTACATTATATACTTAATTTCATTATATACTTAAGTTCATTATATACCTTAGTACATTATGTACTTAAATACATTATATACTTAAGTACATTATATACTTCAGTGCATTATATACTTAAGTTCATTATTTACTAAAATTCATTATTTACTTCAGTACATTATATACTTAAATACATTATATACCTAAGTACATTATATACTTAAGTTCATTATATACTTAAATTCATTATTTACTTAAGTACATTATTTACTTGAGTACATTATATACTTTAATACATTATATACTTAAGTACATTATATACTTAAGTTCATTATGTACTTAAGTTCAGTATATACTTAAGTACGTTATGTACTTAAATACATTATATACTTAAATTTATTATTTACTTAAGTACATTATTTACTTAAGTACATTATAAACTTTAATACATTATATACTTACGTACATTATATACTTAAGTTCATTATGTACTTCAATACATTATTTACTTAAGTACATTATATACTTAAATACATTATATACTTAAGTACATTATATACTTAAGTTCATTATATACATAAGTTCATTATATACTTAAATTCATTATTTACTTAAGTACATTATTTACTTAAGTACATTATAAACTTTAATACATTATATACTTAAGTTCAGTATATACTTAAGTACGTTATGTACTTAAATACATTATATACTTAAGTACATTATTTTCTTAAGTTCATTATATACTAAAATACATTATATACTGAAGTACATTATTTACTTAAGTACATTATTTACTTAACTACATTATATACTTAATTTCATTATATACTTAAGTTCATTATATACCTTAGTACATTATGTACTTAAATACATTATATACTTAAGTACATTATATACATCAGTGCATTATATACTTAAGTTCATTATTTACTAAAATTCATTATTTACTTAAGTACATTATATACTTAAATACATTATATACTTAAGTACATTATATACTTAAGTTCATTATATACATAAGTTCATTATATACTTAAATTTATTATTTACTTAAGTACATTATGTACTTCAATAGATTATATACTTAAGTACATTATTTACTTTAGTTCAATATATACTAAAATACATTATTTATTTTAGTACATTATATACTTAATTTCATTATATACTTAAGTTCATTATATACCTTAGTACATTATGTACTTAAATACATTATATACTTAAGTACATTATATACTTCAGTGCATTATATACTTAAGTTCATTATTTACTAAAATTCATTATTTACTTAAGTACATTATATACTTAAATACATTATATACTTAAGTACATTATATACTTAAGTTCATTATATACATAAGTTCATTATATTTTTTTTTTTTTTTTTTGTTTTTTTTTTTCTTTAATTGGAAAACCAACAGTTGTAGATACTAACTAGTTAACAGATTGATTGACTTAAAACTAATAACAGGTTTCCACAGATAAGTCTTATATAAACAAGGGTACCTGATAGAACCCAGCAGAAACGCAGCAAACTAAAACAAAGTGTTAAGTTTACCTAGCATGCAACAGTTTATCTACTAATTTGCGACGTACACTATTCATATTACCATAAAATAGGTCAATTTCGGGGTCATTGTAAACAGAATTAAGAAGGCGAGAGACACGGATTAAAAAGTAATTAAATCTATTCTTAGTTTTAGTTAAGGGTACGTGCAGAATCTTTTTATGCCTAGGTAATCGCGAGGGTACAAATAAATCTAACTTAGTAAGTAATTCCGGACTATCTATTGACCCTCTAACAATGTTAAGTAAGAGACAAACGTCGGCAATGTTTCTACGTGTATGAAGGGGTACAAGGTGTAAATCCGAACATGATATTTCGTAGGAAGTTTTAGGAAGGTGAAATTTGTGCTTAAGGAATCTAATGAATTTCTTTTGAATACTTTCTAATTTATTGATATAAATGTGATACGCAGGATTCCATATTTGGCAAGCATACTCTAGTTGACTACGGACCAGTGAACAGTAGAGGATTTTGATGGTTTTCATTTTTTTGAATGGTTTACTAACACGTATAATAAAACCTAAAGCTTTAAATGCTTTGGTCACAATAGCATCTATATGATAATCAAAAATTAGTTTAGTGTCGAGGAGTACCCCGAGATCTCTTATAATATCAGTTCTGTTAAGGTTTTGATGTTTTAAAATGTAGTCATAGAGAAAAGGTTCCCTTTTCCTAGTAAAAGATATAGAGTTACACTTTAAGACATTAAGATCAAGTTTATTTTGAATGCAGTAATCATCTAATCTAAACAAGTCAGCTTGTAAAAGTTCCGCATCTTTAACATTATTGACTGTACGAAATACCTTCAAGTCATCAGCAAAAAGTAAAAATTTTGAATGTATAAAGCAGAGATCGATATCATGAATAAAAATAGTGAATAAAAAGGGTCCCAACAAGGACCCTTGGGGCACACCCGACGGTACTGCCATCCAATTTGATTTAAAACCATTTAACACAACTGTTTGAAGTCTGTTATTAATATAAGAAGAAAACCAGCGAAACAAATCTCCTCTGATCCCAAGGGAGGCCAGTTTTTTTAGAAGCAAGATGTGGTCAATCCTGTCAAAAGCTTTGCTATAGTCAGTATATACAGCATCAACTTGGTCACGACTATCTAACTTATCAGTAAGAAAATCTAAGAATAGTGCCAAGTTTGTGACCGTAGATCTACCCTTTAAGAAACCATGTTGGTTCTGACTAAATTGCGACTTTAGGACATTATAGCATTGATTATATACAATACGTTCCAAAACTTTGGCCACAAGGCAAAGTTTAGAGATTGGGCGATAATTCTCTACCATATTTCTTGGGCCATTCTTATGAATAGGGGTAATATAAGCAGATTTCCAAAGAGAAGGCATATATCCTTCAGATATAGACCTCCGAAAAAGAATAGAAAGGGGAACTGATAAACTATGCGCACAACTAATCAGAAAAATGGCAGGAATTTCATCTGGGCCAGCTGATTTATTAGGTTTTAAAGATTTTAGGGCTTTTTCTATAACTTGGGGAATGAATTCAATTGTATAAATGTCAGTTGTAATAGAATCTCCTGGCTGCACATGCGAAGATGAAGAAGTTACTTGTTGATAGGTTGAATGAAAGTATGATGAAAAGAGTTCACATATACCTGTTCCAGTGTCAGATTTAGAATGGGAATAAGTCATAGACTTAGGATAGAAGCTAGTTGCACGTTTGGCAATACTACGCTTAACATGTGACCAGAATAATTGAGAATCTTTCGTGAGAGACTCTTCAAGTGAATTAATGTAATATGAGTAACAGTTATCTTCAAGTAGTTTGACTCTGGTTCTTAGTATATCGAATGAAAGCCTGTCTTCTAGGTTTTTATACGTACGATATTTAACTAAATGTTTGTATTTCTCTTTAATTGCTTTAATAAGTGGAATACTATACCAGGATGGATATTTATTACTTTTATTTTTGATTAAGGGAACAAATCTATCTCGCAGTTCATACAAAATTTTATAGAACGATTTGACAACAGATTCAAGATCCCCGACATGCAATAGAGTATCCCAGTCATAATTCGATAAGGCTTCATTAATCTGAGAAAAGTTACCTCTTTTATATGCATACATAGTTCTAGATGACAATGGTAGTGTCTGGATGGAAAAGAACGGTAAATTGATACAAAGGGCCTTATGGTATGGATCTTCAGGTACTAGAGGGTCATCACAATGTAAAACAGTCACTGAATCATTCGATAAGACTAAGTCCAATATGCGACCGAAGTTATTTTTAATATTGTTAAATTGATTAAGGTTACATAAACTTAATGTATCAATAAAGTTCCTTGAATTATTATCATTTAAATTATAAGCTTGAAGGCCCTCTTCAGTTTCATTCCATCGAATGGAACTCATGTTAAAATCACCTAAAATTAAGAACATATCATTAGGATGTTCATTAGTTAATTTTTCAAGATTGATCAAAAAGTTATCCAATTGTTGATCAAATGAATTACCTTTATTCTCCGCACAGAGATATATAGTGCAAATATGAATACGCGAAGTGTTACGATTTTTGTTGTGATAAGTGACTGAAACCCAGAGGTCTTCAGCTGAGGATTGCCAATCCGACCTACATTCAACATTC
This sequence comes from Pararge aegeria, assembly GCF_905163445.1. Lineage (NCBI taxonomy): Eukaryota > Metazoa > Arthropoda > Insecta > Lepidoptera > Nymphalidae > Pararge > Pararge aegeria. The sequence goes on along the minus strand of NC_053202.1, from coordinate 9,621,922 downwards.
AGGCTCTTTTTAGTAGCCACAGCTACACCACCTCCCCTTGTCTGACACATTTGCTTGTAATCACGATCACGACGCCATACAGAGTATCTTGTGTCAAAAAGTTCCGTGTCCGAAACACTATCAAGCAACCAAGTTTCCGTCACTGTAATTATGTCATAAACATTCAATAAAATATTTCTGGAAAAAGTGTCCGTCTTGGTCCGCAATCCCCTAACATTTTGGTGATAAATGTTGAGTTTAGCTAGAGTGAACACTGCACACAATAACTATAAAGAAACCAAATAAGCCTAAAAGTAATCCACTTATAGACCATAGTAATTAATACACAATAATAAGAATACTGCAGCCTTCCAAATACACACGACTTAGTTGCAACACCAACATAGGTTATCAATGACAATATGTTGAAATTAATAGAAATAGTAGGTCCGTTTCTTGTAAAAAACGTTGTATTTAAACATAAACAATGGAGAAACTTACACCAACTACTGTTTGTATTATCATACTTAAGTGCACTTCTTAATTCTGCAGTGTACCTTAATAGTAATTCATTTAAATTCATTATTTACTTAAGTACATTATTTACTTAAGTACATTATAAACTTTAATACATTATATACTTAAGTTCAGTATATACTTAAGTACGTTATGTACTTAAATACATTATATACTTAAGTACATTATTTACTTAAGTTCATTATATACTAAAATACATTATATACTGAAGTACATTATTTACTTAAGTACATTATTTACTTAACTACATTATATACTTAATTTCATTATATACTTAAGTTCATTATATACCTTAGTACATTATGTACTTAAATACATTATATACTTCAGTGCATTATATACTTAAGTTCATTATTTACTAAAATTCATTATTTACTTAAGTACATTATATACTAAAGTACATTATATAGTTATGTAAATTATTGACTTAAGTGCATTATTTACTTTAGTACATTATATACTTTAGTACATTATATACTTAAGTGCATTATATACTTAAGTTCATTATTTACTTAAATTCATTATTTACTTTAGTACATTATATACTTTAGTACATTATATACTTCAGTGCAATATATACTTAAGTTCATTATTTACTAAAATTCATTATTTATTTAAGTACAGTACATTATGTACTTAAATATATTATATGCTTAAGTACATTATATACTTAAGTTCATTATATACTTAAGTTTATTATTTACTTAAGTACATTATTTACTTAAGTACATTATATACTTTAATACATTATGTACTTAAGTACATTATATACTTAAATACATTATATACTTAAATACATTATATACTTAAGTTCATTATATACTTAAGTTCATTATTTACTTAAATACATTATTTAGCTTAGTACATAATTTACATAAATACATTATTTACTTAAGTACATTATTTTTTTAGTACATTATATACTTTAGTGCATTATATACTTAAGTACATTATGTACTTAAATATATTATATGCTTAAGTACATTATATACTTAAATTCATTATATACTTAAGTTTATTATTTACTTAAGTACATTATTTACTTAAGTACATTATATAGTTAAATACATAATATACTTAAGTTAATTATATACTTAAATTCATTATTTACTTAAGTCCATTATTTACTTAAGTACATTATATACTTCAGTGCATTATATACTTTAGTTCATTATTTACTTAAATTCATTATTTACTTAAGTACATTATATACTAAAGTACATTATATAGTTATGTAAATTATTGACTTAAGTGCATTATTTACTTTAGTACATTATATACTTTAGTACATTATATACTTAAGTGCATTATATACTTAAGTTCATTATTTACTTAAATTCATTATTTACTTAAGTACATTATATAATTAAATACATTATATACCTAAGTACATTATATACTTAAGTTCATAATATACTTAAATTCATTATTTACTTAAGTACATTATATACCTTAGTACATTATGTACTTAAATACATTATATACTTCAGTGCATTATATACTTAAGTTCATTATTTACTAAAATTCATTAATTACTTAAGTACATTATATACTTAAATTCATTATTTACTTAAGTACATTATTTTCTTAAGTACATTATAAACTTTAATACATTAAATACTATGTACATTATATACTTAAGTACATTATATACTTCAGTGCATTATATACTTAAGTTCATTATATACTTAAGTACATTATATACTTAAATATATTATATGCTTAAGTACATTATATACTTAAGTTCATTATATACTTCAGTTTATTATTTACTTAAGTACATTATTTACTTAAGTACATTATATAGTTAAATACATAATATACTTAAGTACTTTATATACTTAAGTTCATTATATACTTAAATTCATTATTTACTTAAGTACATTATTTACTTAAGTACATTATATACTAAAATACCTTATGTACTTAAGTACATTATATACTTAAGTACATTATTTACTTAAGTTCATTATTTATTTAAGTACATTGTTTGCTTAAGTACATTATATACTTAAATACATTATATACTTAAGTTCATTATATACTTAAGTTCATTATAAACTTAAGTTCATTATTTTCTTAAATACATTATTTATTTTAGTACATAATTTACTTAAATTCATTATTTACTTAAGTACATTATATACTTTAATACATTATATACCTAAGTTCATTATATACTTAAGTTCATTATATACTTAAATTCATTATTTACTTAAATTCATTATTTACTTAAGTACATTATATACTTTAATACATTATATACCTAAGTACATTATATACTTAAGTTCATTATATACTTAAATTCATTATTTACTTAAGTACATTATTTACCTGAGTACATTGTATACTTTAATACATTATATACTTAAGTACATTATATACTTAAGTTCATTATATACTTAAGTTCATTATTTACTTAAATACATTATTTATTTTAGTACATAATTTACATAAATACATTATATACTTAAGTACATTATATACTTAAGTACATTATATACTTAAGTTTATTATTTACTTAAATTCATTATATACTTAAGTTCATTATATACTTAAATTCATTATTTACTTAAGTACATTATATACTTAAATACATTATATACCTAAGTACATTATATACTTAAGTTCATTATATACTTTAATTCATTATTTACTTAAGTACATTATTTACTTGAGTACATAATATACTTTAATACATTATATACTTAAGTACATTATATACTTAAGTTCATTATGTACTTAAGTTCATTATATACTTAAGTACATTATTTACTTAAGTTCATTATATACTTTAGTACATTATATACCTAAGTACATTATATACTTAAGTTCATTATATACTTTAATTCATTATTTACTTAAGTACATTATTTACTTGAGTACATAATATACTTTAATACATTATATACTTAAGTACATTATATACTTAAGTTCATTATGTACTTAAGTTCATTATATACTTAAGTACATTATTTACTTAAGTTCATTATATACTTTAGTACATTATATACTTATGTAAATTATTGACTTAAATATATTATGTACTTAAGTACATCATATACTAAAGTACATTATAAACTCAAATACATTATATACTTAAATACATTATATACTTAAGTTCATTATATACTTAAATTCATTATTTACTTAAGTACAAAACTTACTGTTTATCGGGATAAAAAGTATCTATACAAATATACCAAATTTTATTTAAATCCATTCAGTAGCTTTCACTTGATGCCCGAACAGACAGATAGGCAGACAGACAGACGGACAAAAATTCAATAAAAATCTTTTGAACCTGTTATTGAGAATCAACTTAACAGAAACGGACATAAATTAGTGATATCTGCATATCGTCTGCGAAAGGCGCAGAACTTCTTTGTGGAGTTGAGTATACGCTTTTACAACATGATTCTTAAGGTAATTCAAGACCTACCGATGCATAGTTTTAAAAATGTGTAAAAACACATCAACATCATCATCAATACAGCGAGGTTACATTTGATGAATTTCTTATTGAAATCATATTAAAAACAACTTGCTTTAATCGAAGCACGTCCAAAATTAAATGACCGCATGAATGACATAACAACATGCTTACTGTCAACACTGAAAAAAGTTCCAATTTGACAGCACAATCCCCATCTGAAATTTAAATTTGTCAATTTGCCATTAACAAAATGATCCCCCATTTATTGAATATATTAGTTACAAAAAATGTGCTAAATGTAGAACCGCTCAACCGATTTTGCGCAAACTTCACATAAACCATCTATTTAATAGTCCGAGCAAAGCCTAAAAATTTGGTTTGGATAGGTGAGCCCGTTCTTTCGTTATAAAATTACAACGAAAAGTGGCATTAATTTTTTTATATATAATATATATAGATTTGGAAGTTTCTAGAGTAAATAGTAAAAAGCTTTTTAGTCTTGGATTTTTTTCTATATACGGCTTGTATGTACAGTCACGGACTGAAAAGGTTCGTCACCTTAGTGTCGGTTTTCGCTTGCACTAGTTCTGCATGAGTCCATTATGCCAACATACTAGTGCAAGAAACAGTGCTGCTAACATTTAAATAAATATGACGTTTGCTATCGAATAAGGTTTTGCTTGTTTTCTCTGTCACATCAGTCCAATGTAACAAAATGTATTCAAACAACAATAAAAGATAACTATAAAAGAACAAGGAAAAGGTATTGAAAACTACGAATAAGTTTAAAAACATTTGACGGCCGACTGGCGCAGTTGGCAGCGACCCTGCTTTCTAAGTCCAAGGCCGTGGGTTCGATTCCCACAACTGGAAAATGTTTGTGTGATGAGCATGATTGTTTTTGAGTGTCTGGGTGTTTATCTGTATATAATAAGTATTTATGTGTATTATATTCGTAAAAATATTCAATAGCTATCGTAGTACCCATAACACAAGCTACGCTTACTTTGGGGCTTGATGGAGATGTGTGTATTGTCGTAGTATATTTATTTATTTATTTTTAATAACGGGTATGACCACACGGTTATAACCTATTTCTCAATGTGAAAATTCTCAAGGTTACAATGTGTAATTGACATTAGCGTCAGCATAGACCCTTTCATTCCTTTTTTCCCATTGCTGTAGCTTGCCACTGCGCCACGGAGGTCATCGGAAAAAGCTATAAATACGCTAGTAACAATATTTATTGATCACAATCTTATTAAAGTCGAACCGAACAGAGGTCCGAATCCTCTAAGGAAATACGTCCCCCCTTAGTCCCCCGATGTTCGCCCCCTCTCCCGTTGATGCTGTAGCTACCTCTAAAGTGATTATCGCCTAATGTCCTTTAAAAAAAAAAAGTACCGACCGTCGTGTCATTGGCTTGACCTTGAATGTTTGCAAACACTTTGGATAGCATACCTTCTTGTCTGTTAAAAGGGGTGAGAGAAAATATTACACTTTTGTTATTTCAGGGCTCCATTATCTGGAAAGGTAAAACAAATACATCAGCTAAATGGATAATCCGGATTATCATAATTCGACACGTTTTAGGGCAAAAATAATTTATATTTTCAGCAAGGCTAGGGATTTGTATATACCCTCATTATGAGGAAATTTATCCAATTATACGGTGAAGGAAAACATCGCGAGGAAACCTGCATGCCTGATGCCTGAGAGTTCTCCATAACGTTCTCAACGGTGTGTGAAGACTACGAGTACCAATCCGCACTTGGCTAGGGTAGACTGCGCCCTAAACCCTTCTCAACCCCTCTCACTCTTGACGGCCGATTGGCGCAGTTTGCAGCGACCCTGCTTTCTGAGTCCAAGGCCGTGGGTTCGATTCCCACTACTGGAAAATGTTTGTGTGATGAGCATGAATGATAAGGTGTTTATAAGTATTTATGTATATTATTCATAAAATTATTCATCAGATATCTCAGTACCCATAACACAAGCTACGCTTACTTTGGGGCTAGATGGGGATGTGTGCGTTGTCGTAATATATTCTGAGAGGAGATCCGTGCCCAGTAGTGGGCCTATAATGTGTTGATGATGATGATGATGATAAAGATAATGATTTAGGTTAATCTAGCAAAAACCTGTACTGTATATTATTCTACCACGTGGCACATCATAAAACAGTTCTAACTTTACGAAAATACGAATAAATGTGATAGAAATAAAAAATAATAAGGAACTTTCTCGAATGGAAAACTACTGCGGTTAACCGCGGCCTGAAAAAACATTTTCGCAGTTTTCGCAAGTTTAAATATTCTGTAAAGCACTGACGTTATGTTGAGTTGACTAGAAGCAACCGCAAACTTTCATAAACATTGCATTAAATGTTTTAAAAACCTACTACAGAATTATACGCAAACATATATTTTTCATCCAACTTTCGCGGCAGCATTGTCTTTTCCAATATTAATACTAATAAAATCCATGACTGTCTTTATCTTTTATCATTTCTAGATTCATTTTATTGACTTGCATATTATTGAGTTAAAATTTAGCTTAGAATGTCATTTTACTTTAACAAATATTCAAGTTACCTTACATTTGTTAACAAATATTCAAGTTAACTTAATTCAGAAGCATAGGAAGTCTCTGTGCTACGCTGAACTGAACGCTGTCTGTAAACCTTCCTTCCAGATTGACAGATGACATCAAGCGAAACGATTTAGAAACTGGTAGGTACTTTATTGCGGTTGAATCGATTAGAAGTGTGTCTTAAAACTGCCATACCGGCCTTTAAAATAAACCTACTCAATCAGTTGAGCTATTAAAATTAGAACTATGTGTACGGAAATAGGTACTGATTATTTTCTTCATATACAACGTGTTACCGAATTACGAAATAATATTGAAGGATGTACAAGTATATTTCATAAGGAATCATCCTGTAAAGATATTAAATCAAAATAAGCATATTATTTATTTTCCATACAAACTAATTCAAAAGTGTTTACTCATGACAGCCCTATTGAAGATAAAATACCGACACGCACATAGAACCTAAGCCACGTGACGAGTACCTAATAAAGTGAAATGATTTTAATTTTGTATGTGATGTAAGGGCTATGTCTGATTTCTCAAAAACTATTAGGTTTTCGGTTTAACCGACAAAATAAGTCTTAGAAACAGTACATAATGTACCTCTAAAGCCTGTGAAATATTATTTCGGTTTTCATTTACACGTTGTATTAAGTGCATACGTTTGAGCATCTAATATTGTAATTTAAGATGAAATCGGATGAAATAGTCTGGAATTCATATTCCATTTGATAATAATATCCTCGAAAAAAAAAAAGAACTGCAATAAAAAGCTTACAGCACGTGCGAAATTGAAATGAAATTTCCGCCCCTCTGGAAATAAGGCTCGCAGTGTGCTTGAAATCAATACTCGATTTCATTTCATTTCCGATATTTTATCTGCATAAAAAAGACGTTGGGAATTCATTCCATTAATAATTTTTACCAATAAGATAATAAAATAAATGCTAAAAGTAATGCATGTAAACGAGTAACTATATTGCTGAATCAACAGCCATAGTCAAAGAGGCATCATATTCAAGGGAAGTGAAGCTTACACTTTTCAGAGCGTATTGTCAAACATTTAATACGTGCAGCTTGTGGGTGTCATATACACAGTGGGCATATAACGACTTACTTATACAATACAATAATAGCTTCAGAGTATTGATGGGGCTGTCGAAATTCTGCAGTGTATCACTAATGTATGCGGAGAATCACGTTGATGACTTCTACGCAGTCATGAGAGAAAGATTTCCATCAACGATGAGCAGAATGCGTTGAAGCTCCGACAGTATTTTGAAAATATTAAGCAATAAACGGAAAATCCCTTTATGGAGCACTGGGTTGGTACACAATCATACATCGAGTGCTCAAGAGGTTACTAACCTTAATTAGGAGATATTTATATTCATATGTTTGGCCAATTTTTCATTTCTAAAATATATTATGAAAATAAAGCTTAATTTGCTATACTCTGAGAAAAGCAGGAGAATCTGTATGGTGTAATTTATAATTTCTTCAATCCTTTTACTCCACACCAAACAGATATTCGGCTATGTACACCCTCTACGCACGTTTCGATCCGAAATCGGAGCATCCTGAGGAAAGGTTGACTTTACAATGAAAATTTGCTAAGATAAGATAAGATGCTTTATTTTCATAATACGCGTATATCATGGATTTCCGCAAAGTAACGCCTGCTTCTATCTAATTTTTATAAAATAGTAAATAAGATAATTGTCACAAGCTATAGAATTTTATCCAAAATAAACATTATTATTTTTTTATTTTGTTTTAAATTACGGAACCGACAAGATTTGAACCTGCGACTCTCTGGCAATCGCGGCCTGAACGCTTTCTCCAATTAAGCTACGGCTCTCCTACCGTCGATGCCGAAATTAGTATATGCCTTTCACATTAGTCTTATAGCGACTGTAGCGTCATCTAAAAGGAAACGTTGCAGTTTCGATCTAATTTTTCAAAGGTCCATATTACAATGAGGCACGTTTGAAACAAGAGATGACACATTGCTTTTTTATAATTTTTATTAGTGTTTTAACCTACACTTAGAGGAATTGTCAATTTTATAAATTTAAAATGCATATAAAATTTCTCGGACTCTCTGGCAATCTACAATTAAGCTACGGCTCTCTTACCGTCGATGCCGAAATTAGTATATGCCTTTCACATCAGTCTTATAGCGACTGTAGCCAGAGAGTCGCAGGTTCAAATCCTGTCGGTTCCAAAACATTTTATATGCATTTTAAATTCATAAAATTATTATTATTATTATTATTGCTAATAGAAACGCTGTAGTCACAGCGCTTACTACTGCGCCAGGGATGTCCCCAAATATTGTAATTCTGGCCTAACAGAGTTAACGACCCTTTGAAGTTGAAGCCAAGTTGGATACCGGACTCCGGAACTTGTCAAATCATGACTATTCCGTTTAATATTGACGTTCATAACCAACTACAGCGAGGAGTTGCTTAATCATGCAAAAAGTTAAACTCAAAGCTAATTGTTTATTCTAAACACGACCTGTTTCAAACACTTCGCCACTTCACTCGGGTCCATTACCATGAGTACGAGATTATTATACCCGCAAATGTAAAGTCATTTTCGAGTATCGAATAACTTGAACATCAGAGTAAAATAGATGTTATTTAAATTTAGTTAAAGCTTAAATTTCTAGGTTGTTTTTTACTCACACGACAAGTGTAATCTCGCTCTTGTCTACGGCAATAAAAAAGTAATATTTGTTACTATTATACTATATTATAATATTTATTACTGTTATACAAAAATAATGTTTGTTGTTACAATTAAAAATAAACGGTTGTGAATTGTGAATTTGGCTATATAAGTTATTTCAATATATCCACAACCTAACATGTATTATTTATGAAATAGAAGCGTCATAAAATAGTTTACCTAATGAACACGTCTGGTGTTAGAAAATTTGTGGCAATTTGCAAGATATATATAGAAATATATTTATCTTTATTAATAACAAATAAAGATAAATTTATTTCTAATTTGCATAAAGTTCTTCATATAGGAATTATAGCAGAGCGTTTGTTAAATTAAAATCATGAGTACAGAAGTCGAGTTGAGTTTTATATGCAAAAACGACTCTTCGATTCTGAAAGCAAATTTAAGATGCATGCTTGCAAAACGAGGAGACGCTTTCGAAAATCGAATAAAAGTGTTACGATATGAGGAAGCTACGTCATAGCAATTTATTCTATTTTATTAACTTAATTACTTACTATAATTTCATTGCAATGTCATGATATAGATAACATACGTATACTAAAAAATTACAATCCAACTTATACATCTGAAAGATATGTCACTTGTCGCACATTCCGTGCTACTAGATTTTATTTTAAGAACACATTATTTACATTAACCGTAGAATTGGGTCAGTTTGAGCTACAAAATGATCGAGATAAGTTTCATTTTACGCTGACGTACCAGTGTTTCGATACTCGAAAAAAGTTCGCGATTGCGAGAGTATTAATATCGTACTAAGGGCACTGGAAAAGGAAATGTGAAAATTGCAGAGAGATCGTGTTGCTACGGAAATTGAAACGGAATCAAATTTGATACTTGGATACAGTAACTGGCAGTAGGATTTCAACTTACGGGTTCATCATTACCATAAGACAAGAGAAAAGGAATTAGGACTTTTTTCTTTGGCTTGTATTGCAACGCTGAATTGCTTGGTGATACAGCTAAGTCGCTAGAGTGGTCACTAGCCGAAGCCTCTCACTAAACCAGAACAGAGAAAATTCTGTAATTATAAATCCCTAAATTTCGCCCGGAATAACAACGATCACTGCTGCACCTGGGAGGTCGTCCCGAGCTTACGCCAAATATGCTTCTATAATATGGATTGGCAAATTATTATTGCTAAAACGCACATAGCTTAGAAAGTTATGTGAGTGCTTGGATTCGAACTCGGAACAAAATTGAAGCCGAAGTCTTAACCATTAGGCTATCTTCATATATACCTATAACTTGCAGTGATGTTTCATCGAGTTTCCAATCACAACGAATGTATTTATTTATTTACTAAGCACACTAACAATATACATATATACCATCATCATCATCATCACCTCAACCAATTGACGTCCACTGCTGGACATAGGTCTTTTGTAAGAAGTTCCACAATACATGGTCCTGGGCCGCTTGCCTCCAGCGGCTCCCAGCTACTCGCCTGTCATCTGTCCACCTCGTTGGGGGCCGACGTACGCTCCGTTTACCGGTGTGGGGTCGCCATTCCATCACCTTAAGACCCCAACGTCCATCGGTTCTCCGAGCTATGTGCCATACATACCATAAAATAAAATAAAATAAAATAAAAATGAAAAAGCCTTTATTTCTAAAACGTATTTCAATTATATTTTACATATTTTTACAACAAATAACTTTACATTATTTACTAAAAATACATTTACGTTTAAGTCGCCTCTACGGCGTAGGCCTCCCCCAAGTCTCGCCAAAGTTTTCTGTCGCGAGCCTTTCGCATCCAATCCGGTCCACACCTCTGATGGAAAATATCTCGCCACCTGTTTCTTGGTCGCCCTCTTTTCCTCGTTTCATTTCTTGGAACCCACTCAGTCACTTTCTTGGTCCATCTCCTAGGTTGCAACCGGCAAACATGTCCTGCCCAATTCCATTTCAAAATTCTTATCCTTTTCGTTACATCTACAAGTTTGGTTCATATACAGTAATAAACTTGTACAATATTTTTCACATTCACTTTCTTATATGTATTTATATGTACGATAACAAGTGACCATGAAATTCACAAAAAAAAATAACAATAATGACGTCATGTAAACACAGCAAAAGTAATCATAAAGACATAAATATTATGTACGTAATATATATCTTAAGGGAGGGCTCACCGATAGGTAAGCGATAAGCTTTTTTTAAAATACCGGGTAAGTATTGAGAAATATGTCAATGCAAGGTAATAATCGTGATAAAGCATAAAGGGTTAGGCACAGGGTATGCCGATGATTTAAAAAAAGAAAGTCTCCAGTGTGAGTCATTAAAAACTTAAGGATATGCATTGTAAGACTTAGAAAAAGCCTACCATTAAGTTTTTATTACTCGAACTGGAGATTTTCTACATTTTGTATCATCTGCATACCCTGTTTATATCTTCTATGCACGCTACTGCATGATACGTTGATCTCAGCACATACGCGGACTATGAGGGCTTGATTACCAAGGTGCGTCCTAGCGATAGGTATATGAAAAGTTTTTGTGTTGGAATTGTTTGAGGGCCGAGTGGCGCAGTGGGCAGCGACCCTGCTTTCTGAGTCCAAGGCCGTGGGTTCGATTCCCACAACTGGAAAATGTTTGTGTGATGAACATGAATGATTTTCAGTGTCTGGTGTTTACATGTATTTTCTAAGTATTTATGTATATTATTCATAAAAATATTCATCAGTCGTCTTAGTACCCATAACACAAGCTATGCTTACTTTGGGGCTAGGTGGCGATGTGTGTATTGTCGTAGTATATTTATTTATTTAGTATATTGTAAAATTACGAGGATATCTACTAGGGACCTAAAGGTCCGTTCAAGTTAATTAGTGCACTTTATTTTATTGTGTATTAATTTATACAAATAAAAAATAGAAGATAAGAAATCGTCCGCCCTACTGACTTTATCTAAACTACTTCAACTACATAAATGCTCTGTGCAGATGTCGTTGGGCCAGAACAATGGGAGGCTATTATCCACAGGCACACAATACTCGATTGTTATGAGATCAACAACACGGCTTTTATTTAAGCTTTATGTATTTAGTATCTCGAATGTCTCATTAAAAAAATCTCATTCTATACAAAAACAACTGCATAATATCTACGTCTGGAATATTTTAACATTTCTAATTGCTCACAATTTAAATCGAGTTCAATCAGACTTGAACCCAATTAAAATTGTGCATTTGTGTAGGTCCTTAGAATGATTAAAGTGTAATTTCATATTTCGGTATGAGTTTTAAAAAGTACCTACCAGCTCGGCTATTTAATTTATAAATGACTAATTAAGAATTTATTTTGTATTAACAAATTATTTAAAAAAATTGTTAATTAAAACTCATTATCAAAATTAAGCTTAATTTGCTATACTCCGCGAAAAGCAGGAGAATCTGTGTGGTGTAATTTATAATTTCTTCAATCCTTATACCCCACACCAAACAGATCTTCGGCAATATACCCTCTACGCACGTTTCGCTCCGAAACCGGAGCATCATCAGTAGATGTAGACTTTACAATGAATAATTGTAAAGTCATTTTACAATGAATAACAATTGAAGAAATTATAAATTACACCACACAGATTCTCCTTCTTTTCGCGGAGTATAGCAAATTAAGCTTAATTTTGATAATATATCATGGATTTCCGCAAAGTAACGCCTGCTTCTATCCAATAATTAAAACTCATTAAATACTAAATTCATAACAAAGTTGGTTGTCATATTCAAGATGCTATTGTCGATTTTTTAAGTTAAATTCTAATTAATTGCTATTTAATTTATAATTTCTGATTTCTCTGATCTGTGGATAGCTTTGACCGTGGCTACCGATAAAGACATTGCGCTAAGCGATTTAGTGTTCCGGTGCGAAGTCGCTTGGTAACCGATTAGGGGTATGACTACCATACACCCTAACAGGTTGGCCCGTTACCATCTTGGACTGTATCATCAATTACCACCAGGTGAGATTGCAGTTAAGGACTAACTTGTAGTGAAAAAAAAATCCTGTGCAATTTATTCACCCACAGCGGAAGTTAACTTCTGAAAAGTAGCCTACGAGAGATTGAGGTGGATGTAGAGTATCAGAACTATTAGGATAAATTTAAGGTTTATTATTTGGTTTCCATGGTAACTAGAATAGGTAAAAAAATGTATAATGTTTTCTATCTCACTCTGTCCTATACATTTATGTTTTTGTTTCTTTATCTAGATATTATTTGGTTCCCTTGGCAACTTAAATAGGAAAAAACAGATAAAATAGTATGCATATTTCTGTCTCATTATTTGCCGGCTTCATCCTACACATTTTTTTATTTGTGTCTCTTACCTGTCGTTTTTTTCCGTTGCATCCGGTTTGAAATCACATATATTTGCTCTGTATGTATATGTATATATATATATATATATTTATATGTGTATGTATTTATTTCTATATTATTTGTATTTGTTTTAGCTATTTATGTGTTATTGTTATATATAGTAGATGTAGTTTATGTTATAACATATTTATAAAATTGCACTATCGCGTTTCCATACTCCTTTTTTTTTCATTAAGGGTTGTCTGGAGGAGATCGCTTAAAGCGATAAGACCGCCTTTGCGCATTTTTATTCTTCTTATATTTAGGTTTTTAATTTATATTATAGTTATCCCTTAATTGTGTGCAATAAAGAATTTATCTATCTATCTATCTATAACAACGATTCTAAATAAATTTCACTTCAAAAATATAGGATAGGAATTAGCTTTTTGGCCCTTTGGCTTTCACTCTTTCTCCTAAACCTAGTGCTACTAGGTTTAATCATGTAAATACTCTAATATTAATGTCAAACTATACATGCTTCAGCTCCAATCAATCCCTTTGTGTACCAAGACGAGAACAATACGTACAAAGATGACAAGCATTCTATTCAAGACCAGGATGCTTGCGTCGTAGGTAATCAAGTAGATTGGTTTATTTAGTGTGAAGACAAAAATATATATCTACAAACTTCTAATATTGTATAGAGGAAAGATTTCGTCCGTCCGTCTCCGTCTTTTCAAGTAACTCTATGCCAAAAATCAAGTTCATTGGTAGCTTAGTTAAAGCGTGAAGGAATGATGAACAAATACACTAACGTATTTAGATAACGTAAGGATGTAAATTAACTTAATATTTTTTAAATTGTTCTTTTTTTTTTAATTTTAATCATAATTTTCATTTGTTTAATATTAATTCTTTTATTCTTACTATTTTTGCTTTTAACTTAATTTAATTATTTTTAACCGGACTTACTTCAATGTTGTGTATACCTGTAAGTGATAACTGTACTCGGACAATAAACTATAATCTAAAATTATTAATGATAATACAGTGTATCGTTGGTATATCTAATGAAATAAATAAGTAAACTTCTGGATAAGATAGCTTAATGCTCGTTTTCACTATCGACGAGCAGGCAATGCCTAAATAATTAGCGCCTAATCTAACGCGACTCCTAGGCGCACTAAATCAACCTAAGAAGTTGTCACCTAAGAATTGGTGAAACGTTTTTTTTCTATAGACCTCGCCTAAATAGTTAGGCTAAACAACAAACTAGGCGTTCGGACTAAACAATAGTTAGTCCAAAAGTCCACCAACAGTCAGATTAACGTAGAACCGAGCCGAGGTCCGAGTTCTCGCAGTTGGCACCCTCGTGTCGATGTCTCCCACTTCGCCTCCGATGTCGTCGAGCCCTGGGGCTTTTCTCATGGCGAGCTCTCACGCTCGCCCCACTCCCCTGGTGCCGCCGTAGCAACCTCTCAAGTAGTTATCGGCAAATGTCCATCCGAAAACTGAAAACTGAACTGGACATGATCATTTTGGTCGTGGCGCTTAATCCGTCATCGTCTCTCGATTTGTGAAGTGAATTACGCCTTCATCGTTTCAGTCAACGACTTCAATTATAATCAATGGTTTCAGTTGGTTTATTTATTAATTATAATAAAAGTGGTTATTCATGACACTGGTTGGAAAAAAATGTGTTTATCACCCAGATATCTTTAACTTACCAGATCAGTTTTGTAAGTGTTCCTTTCTACTTTCGTCTGACATGGTGGTCGGAGACTGTTATGCCCGTTTACTAGGAGCGCATGAAGTTACAGGGATTTGTAAACAAGTACAAGTAAAGAAGAAGCCTATCGAGGGGACGCGTGTGCAAATATAGCCCTTGACGCTCCAACTGCTAATTGGGTCACTGGAGACAGGAATATTTTATATTCTCCGCAATAACTTTTTGATAATATAATGTATATTAAAAACTTTAAAAATTTAAAGTTTTTAAACACATACCTACTTATATAAATTTAAATTCATACCAAAGTACCTAAATCCATTATTCAAAGTTGGCTTATGGCTTTTTCTACGACAATACTGAAAATTTTCTAGTTATTATAAAGTGAACTTAGAAAAACTTTAACACACACACATACAAATACACGATTTGTTTCATAACACATTTAACGCATGTTCCATATTTAGTAAAATATTTTAGCTTAATATTAATTTACAAATTCGTTGTTTCATGTTCTGTTAATGTACAATCAATTATTTAATGTGAAGGGGAGAGCTGTGATGACTGTAATACGAGTATATATTGTTGATACTTAGGCATCAGTTATCAAACCTAATCAAAATGTTGTCATTTTTATGGAACTATAAATTATTTTTACTTTTATTAAAATAAAGTTTTTTTAATATAAGTCTTACCAATTAGGTATACGCACCCGAAACCAGTGTTAAATATCATGGTGTTGCATAAGTATACTGTACAGCGCACAACATCGTTAGCCTGGTATTTATCTACAACTGAATACTGAACACTCGTAATGTCCGATTGGGTGGATGGGATAGTAGTGAGTATAATAGTAAAAGAAACCCCATATTTATATCTCACAACGTTTAATCCTTTAAATATATCTAATTACAACATGGCAAATTATAAACTCAAACATCAATCTATCTGAACTTATATCACACTGTTAATTAACTATATTAAGATAAATTCTTTAATCCACTCCACTTTATACCACAGATTATGCATAATTTTGACCGTTTTAAACGAAGATAACTTTTTATCTTTTACCAAATATTCATACAAAGGCAGATTTGCTAACAATATTAAGTATAATATCTGACTGACAATGAAATAAATTAAACACAACGATGAAATGAAACAAAAGTAAACAAGAGGCCTATTTATGTAAAAATTAACAGTTTGGAGGACGCGTCTGCAAATATAACCCGCGACCCTCCTACTGCTAATTGGGTCACTGGAGACTCGAACATGTTACACACACCGCGCTAACTTGTGTGAGATTATATTACTTTAGAAGTATACAACGTGGTAATGAAAATCGAAATAATACTTCAGAAGATTTAGGTTTATTATTTACTATCAATGAGAGTTAGCTGTGAAATCGAAACGTTAATAGTTTTTGAGTAAACCATTGCTACAGTTTTTTCTAAAAGAAATCAGATACAACACTAACGCCGCATGCAAAAGTAAAATTAAGGGACTCCTGTCACTTTATTAGGTAGGCGTCGCGTAGCGTAGGTACTATGCACGTGTCAGTTTTTAACTTCAATAGAGTTGTCATAAGTAAACATTGACAATGTTTTTAATTCGTTTGTATGGAAAAATAATAATAATA
Source organism: Pararge aegeria (assembly GCF_905163445.1). NCBI lineage: Eukaryota > Metazoa > Arthropoda > Insecta > Lepidoptera > Nymphalidae > Pararge > Pararge aegeria. Next base: position 9,604,935 of record NC_053202.1, on the reverse strand, counting down.
ATAATAATATGTGATTATTATTATTATTATTATTATATAATAGACTAAGCAGCTTTCGCTGATGCGTCTATATCATTCCTTGCGCTCTTTGTCTTTTTGATGTTTATCCAGTCTATTCTTAAACTGATTCAGTGATTCTGCAGTCACTACATCTTCAGGCAAGGCATTCCACATTTGTATAACTCTATTGCTGATAAAGTGCTTGATGATTCCTTATGAAATATATTTATGCACCCTTCAATAGTATTTCGTGATTCTGTTACACGTTGTATATTGAAATTATAATATATGAAAAGTATATTTCGAGTTTCTTGCCGGCTTCTTCTGGGTAGAATCTGCCTTCCGAACCAACGGTAGAGTCACTACAAACAGACAGACTTGACGTTTCAAAAGTGGTTATACTAAGCCTAATCGAGATAAATGAATTTTGAATTTAATAAAAATTTATAAAACTCATATCACCTCCAAGTGTAGCCTTGATAAAAAATATAAGTTAAAAGTTAGTATACTTTTCATTTATCATTTAAACAAATACACATTATCTATTATATCTGTCTATCAATTACTAGGAGCGCATGAAGTAACGGTGATTTGTAAACACATACACACAAATAAACAAGAAGCCTATTGATGTTTAAAATTAACCCATTGAGGGGACGCGTGTGCAAATATAGCTCGCGACGCTCCACTGGCTAGCTGGGTCGCTGGAGACTGGAATTTTTTACACTCTCCGCTCTAAGTTGTATGATATATTATATTTTAAGTGTTCATTTTATTATTTATCAAAGACGGTATGACTATAGTATCTACCGAATTCAATAAGGCGTTATCTGTTGTAGGATGCAACCAGCTTTGATAAGTTGCTTGAATAATGCTCGGTTAATTTTGAGTCGGAGATAATTTAGGTTGATCAATCAATCTTGTAGATAAGTTAGATTTTATTTTTTAGTGTGAGAGATATGTTGTTATTATATTCTCATTCACGATACCTTTTGTTTTCATGTTATGGTGTTATTGTATATTTTCATATGCTGTGTTTACTTTTAAGAAAACATTACACTTAAATAGAATAGTTAAATTTTAAAAACGGTTGTATTAGTGTAAGTGTTTGTAAGTAAACCTAATAAATAAAATAAAATAAAATAAAATAAAATAATCAGTAACGAGGTGATTACGATTAAAACACCTAAACATAAAGTGTACGGCACATGCACCCGTTTTTATATAATTATACCGACTTACACGATTAAATTATCATTTTCTATTAATCCTACTTCCTACTTTCTTCTTACCGTGTTCTTGCCGAGGGTAATATAATGGGTTGGCATGATGATGATGATGAAGTCGGAAAAATTCTGCAATCTACATCAAGCCAAGTCTTGGCGTTCGCTGCCAAACCCGTTAGAGATCTCTAACGGGTTTGGCAGCGAACGCCAAGACTAGGCTTGATGTACTCTGTATGTTTAAAAATTCTAGTAAAATCTGTCCACCTCGTCGGGGGTCTACCAACGCCAGTTTTGCAGGTCACCATTCCAGCGCCTTGGGACCCAAACATCCATCGGTTCTCCGAGCTATGTGCCCCGTCCGCACTTGAGCTTCGCACTGGTTGGGCTGTCGGTAACTCTGGTTCTTAGTTAGGGATGTTATAGGTAGGTACGGATCTCCTAATTCTTGATTTGAGCTTAGCTCTCTCCATCGCTCGCTGATTGACTGGGTCCCATAACCAAAAATATAAATTATTTCTTTTGTAAACCCCGACGCAAAAATGACGGGTGTTATTTGTTTGGCTTGAAATGTGAATTACTTAGTCGTCAGCTATTTAGGTAAGTTTAATGAAAATCGGTCCAAGATGGCTGCCGCCACAAAATGGCGGATTACATACTTTTTCGGAACTCCCTTAATATTGATATCAAATGAAAGTGCTTGACTAGTAGTACACTATGACAAAATCCAAATCGAAGATGGCCGTCGCCAGAAAATGGTTTTTTTTCCCACACTCTCAATATCGGGATTAATTAAATGTGTCGGGGGGTTTTTAAATTTTTTATTTAATATGTAATTTATTTCACAAACACACTCATAACTTGTAATGCTAAACGAAGACACCGTTTCGTTTCGTTGTGAGTACGAAATTGTTTAGAATTTTATTTTATTCCAACCTACATTGTATTCGCCTCGAGATTAGTAAATTAATTAAGACGGAGGCCCTCCGTAAATGCGAGTGTTTTTGACGAAATGTAATTTCGTACGAATCTCGTCGGGATTTGGAGATTTGTGTATGTAATTAGAGCTAATGTGATTATGTTAAGATTTTGTGTTATGATAAAATATCATAACTTTAGAAAATATTTAAATCTAGCTAAAATTTTGAACGTTAGTATGTGTGTGTGTATGTGTGTGTGTATTTTGTGTGTGTCTGTGGCATCGAAGCGCCCGAAAGCATGAACCGATTCGGATTTTTATTGATTCTTGGCGAGAGTGCGGCAAATACGCAAGTGAATTTAATATTCTCGGGTATAAAATCTATCGAGGGACACAGAACTACTCCGTTTCCCCTAACGGAGTGGAATGCTTTAGGCATTTTCTCTGTATAAGGGGCGTAAAGAAAGTACAAACAGACGAACACACTTTCACATTTATAAAATTTAGTATAGACAACGTACAGTGAATGTAGGTATTTATGTTATTTTGATGTATTCGAAGTGCTTTAAATCTTACAGTCGTCTCCTACACTAGGTGGTATTATCGTAGTGTGTACACGCGAATACGTCTTCGTTAGTAAATCTCCCACCTCCAGACAGTTGTTTACACCGTGTTGATGGATCGATGATGAATGGATTAGGGGATCATGTCGTACAGGCAACGTTCTGTTACACGATGTGCCGAAAACTTATTTCGTTGTAATGAAAAAAAACGGGATAAACGGGCTCCTATTACTAAACTTCCGCTGGCTCCCATTTTACAAACGTAATTATTTTTTTTGCTTGTTTTTGCTCGATATTTTTAACGGCAATAAGAAGGCACTTGAAACATCCACACACAAAATATTTATTGTTATTATTATATTCACTTTAAAAATATATAAGTAAACTAAAATAAAACCATTATTTAAGGGGGCTTTCATACAAAGGTACTTCCTTAATTCAATCTCAATACTGTAACATTTTTGATAATGCGAAATATTCATAAACCAACTGGTAGAATGTACTATTTAATGTAATAAAAACTCTATGTTCCTACATTCTTGTGAACAAATTATTATGAAATGACATCTCGTCCAAAATCCCTCAGTGCCTGAAGACTAAAGTTTTAGAACAGTGCGTGTTGCCAGTGATGACTTACGGATCGGAGACAAGTCGGCGGTCGAATACTATCGGCCTAATAAGAAGGATCAGAGTCACTGAGCGGGCGGGCGGGTCAGTCAATGTCGCGAGATACGTAATACCCTTCCGGAACACAGCATTGCAACAATGCTGTTAAGCGGCAGACATAAGCGGCGATAGTACTTCCCCGGACGAGCTCTGTTACAAAAAGCTGTGCTACTACTTTAACTGTAGTAATTATATTAGAAATGTTACGACTGTCTCTCGTCACAAGTCTGCGCCCCACAACACGGCTTCGTACGCGTTTATCTGTTGTTTGCAGGCGCGTGCTTACACGCTTTTGTTATACGCTGCCTGTTGGTATATCGCTATGCCAAAAACATAATTTAGGAAGCCTACGTCGCGTCGTTGTTTACTGAAAATGTTTGAAGGGTCATGAGATACTGGGAGACCGTAAGATTTCACACGTTTGTACTGGTTATTACACGCAACTTCGTTCGGAAACAAAATCTCATGTTCCTTCAAAAATAATCAACTGAAATTTTCAGTAGATATAAAGCGACGCGACGTAGGCTTCCTGAGTTAATGTTCCTCGTTTGACGACCTCCCTGGCGCAACTTAGGTGGGATGTGAAGTGGAGTTTATAATTTCTGAATTTTCTCTGGTCTGGTCTGGTGGGAGACTTAGGCCGTGGCTGGTTACCACCCTACAGACAAAGACGTGCCGCAAAGCGATTTAGCATTCCGCTGGCCAAGTGCGGATTGATAGACTTCAGACGCCTTTGAGAACGTTACAGAGTACTCTCAGGCATGCAGATTTCCTTTACCGTTGAAGCTAGTAATATTTTAACTGCATAACTTGAAAAGTTAGAGGACTTGAACTGTGCCCCTCGAAAGTGATGTCGCTTTATATCTACTGAAAATTGGGGTATATTATTTTTGAAGGAACATGAGATTTCCTTTACCGTTTAAAGCAAGTGATATTTAAATTACTTACATTAAAATAGCTTTTTACGTATTATATCTTTATTATATTATTAAAAAAGTGAACAACGAACCGAATCAAACAATAATGGTGTCGATTAACATTATATTCAGCAGCCAATTCGTTTTCGCTTTAAAATACTGACATGTTACTCAACATTTATCTACCAGCACTATTTAAATTTTAATCTTATTTATGATAACATAAAGTCTGATTTTGAATGTCACGAAAAAATATTTATATGCCTCCATTTTCGATACAATACATGACACTTTTATCAGACAATAATGGACGTTGATGTGTTGGATATAGGTTTTATATTGATGTAGCATTGATTGACAAATGTTACGAAATGGGTTAACGAATATTCTTGATTCAATTCTGCGGGATCGGTGGGCCGAACCGTTCGGGTAAAGTGTTTCAGATAATACTTATTGGCCGGATCGGATTTGGTTTTTAAAATAGAATCTCTTTTTAAGTGACTCGGATAGTTCTATTTGAAAGGGCCCCTTTTTTTAACGGGAAAAATTTCCTGAAAGGATTCCTTTCTTTTTGTTCTGAAGAAAAATAACCTGCAAGGGCTTTTTTTCTGTTAACAAAGAAAAAATCCTACTATCCTACTAATATTATAAATGTGAAAGTGTGGATGTTTGTTACTCAATCAAGCAAAAACGGCAGAACGAATTTAGTTGAAGTTTGGCATGGATGTAGCCTTGGACATGGAAAAGAACATAGGCTACCTTTAACCCGATTCCTTAAGTAGTTCCCGAGGGAAAATTGAAAATTGTTTATGAGCTAAGCCGTGGGTAGACAGCTAAATTTTTACTTCACCTTTAACCGTTTCTTGAATATCTAATGTCTTTATTATTTTAATTCAAATAGACCGTCAAAATATCTGTTTTCTTAATTCAATTAAAACTTCCATGAAGACTTTCAATCACTTAATTGTAAAATCAAAAGTGGGCTGTGTTAAACAATTTGCAACAATCAGTGAGAACTTAGAAAGAACTTTGACAGCGCCTACTGAAGTTAGATGGGAAAGTTGTAGCTTCATTGCCCTTGTTGATAGCCTCTGGATTTTACAGTCAGTAAGTTAGTGGAAAAAGTTACGTATAGACACAGGACTAGACAAGTGTAGGTAAAACACTTCAATCAATAAATATAAAAATAGCAATGTGTTATCTCTTGTTTAAAAAGTGTCTCATTGCAATATAGACCTTTATAAAGAGGACCGATACTGCAATGTTTCCTACTAGATGGCGCTGCAATCGCTATAAGACTGATATAAAGGTATATTAGAATATTATAATTCGTAGCTTAGAGAAGAAAGAGAAGGAAGGAAGAGAGCTCAGTCCGCGATATAAATTAAGATGGCAGGCACAGTGACAGAACGCTTTATTTAATCTAAGTAATACTGCGAATAAAACCTACTAATATAATAACTACAACTGAAACTGAACTCCACACGCCTTTCAGAACAATATAGTTAGCTCTCCCTCAAGCCAGTTTCCTCACGATATTTTTCTTCACTGTTGAATGAAGTTTAATTGCTTAAAAAAAAGTTAGAGGCGCGTGCTGGGATTCCAATTCGGCCCGAAAAGTGTAGTCGAAGTTCTAACCATCTATCACCGCTTCTCAGTTTCTTATTACTTAAATAAGTATCTATATGTAAAGAACTCTTTTCTCGAGTTCGTATATTGAACCTTTTAACAAACAAAAAACACTGGTGACTTTAAGTCACCAGTGTTTTTTTGACATTCATAAGTGACATTTAAAAAGATATTGAAGAGTTTATTTTAAGCAAAGATTATTTGATTTAAAGACCTGAAGTAAAGAATGTTAATGTTGTTACTTATATTTTCACAGAAACGCAATAAAAAAACTAGATCATTGCACGAAACAAACACTTGGTACTACAAATAGCTATACCCGTATGTTTTGGAATTAATCAATGTGTTGGAAAAATATAAATTTTAGTCTATTAAGAGTAATGCGGTGCAAATAATAATACAAAAAAATAGTATGTTCTCTGCACCTAAACCTAAGTCTTTAAACCTAAACCTTTTTTTTTTTATTAACGATAGGCCAGCGTTTGACGACAATCATGCCCGTTAGAAAGCAATGATGAGGTGTACGTTGGAGCACGCTTGCCTAGAGAAAGCCTATTCAGTCTAGCCTTGAAGGTACTCAAATTATAAGTGGCAGGAAACACAGTTGCCGGGAGGGCGTTCGACATCTTAGCGGCACGTATCAGAAACGTGGATAAAAAACGTTTGGTGCGTGTTGATGGAATATCAACCACATAAGGATGCCACCACTCACGGTGTCTCGCTGTTCTGTGGTAGAACGGGGACGGAGGAACACGATTGTGAAGTTCCTGAGCACACTCACCGATGCTTATCCGGTAAAAAACCGATAAACAGGCAACATTGCGTCGGTGCTGGAGACTATGTAGTTTCGACTGTGTTAACGAATTGTCGCCTATAATTCTCCTGGCGCGACGATCCACCGAATCTAAAGCTTCAAGCTGGTACTTGGCAGAGTGACTACAGTACTCCATGCTTGTTCGCACTTGAGCCTGGTACGCCTGCGAGGCGTTGACCTGGCGTAAAGTACCGCCTGACTTTATTAAGGATACCAAGTTTTTTAGCAGCCACTTTGGCTTTAGATTCGATGCACTTGCCAAAATTGAGATTGGATGAGATGTTGACACCCAAGAGCTCAATATGGTCGCCAATTGGAACTGATACACCCCGGAAAGTGGGAGCCAAGGTTAAAGGGCTCTTTTTTGGGGAAAATAAACACGCCTGCGTCTTGGCAGCGTTGAACTTGACCAAATTGGCGTCGCCCCAATCAGACATCTCTTTTAGAGTCAAGTTAATACGCTCCACCAAGGACTCTCTTTGCTCAAGGATATCATTAGCACTGTCCCTAGGGCTGGACAAGTACCTCTCCGTAACGGTGCTGTCATCAGCATACCTAAAAAGATTGGGATTCAAAAGATCGTTGATGTACCGCAGAAAGAGAGTAGCGGAGAGGAAAGATCCCTGAGGAACACCGGCATTGACAGCCATGAGGTCAGAAGAGTGGCCATCAACAACCACTCGAAAAGACAGGAAAGGCAGGAAGCTTACTGAGAAGGCTGTTGTGTTAGACCCGATCAAAAGCCTTGGAGATATCCAGAGAGACAGCAAGTGCCTCACCGTGTTTCTCAATGGCTTCGCCCCATGTATGAGTGGCATACACTAGAAGAACCTAAGTATATTTAAGACGATATCCTAACTAATAACTAAAAGCCATCCGCATAATCTTGTTTAAATATTCAATAACTTACTGCATTTTCTTAGAAGCGTCATTAAAGTTAAAAGTCCACGTCACTCCCGGGATAGGGATGACATTAATGGAATTTGGTTAAAACGCTCGCATCCAAGCGAGTTTGGGGCAAAACGTGTTAAAGGGTTGACCTATTTTCATAATCTTTGAAAGTTATACAGGCATCCTTGAATTTCAATATTTTCATACCAAGATGTGTTCATATTTAATTTCTGTTAGGCTGTATGAAATTGTCATTTTACGAACTGTTACCCGCGTTCGTCATCTACGTTTAGTAGGGGTAAAAACCCATGGGAGCCGCTTGTTTTTATGGGATAAAAGTAGCCTATGACCAGTGACGTGAATGGGCCTCGGACCCAGAGTAAGCACAAGGCATTTAGCACAAAAAAAATATTTGGTTTTAATAATAATAAGTTTAATTCAATTAACAGTTACACAGTAAATTAAAAATAGTACAAAATAAGGCGAACATAAGGTAATGTGTATCATGAAACACACATTCGATAATACTGCTATAGTGCAAGACTGGAGCGAGAACCATACACTTAAATTAAATCTAGCGAGATGAATAAAAACAGAAACCTATAAACCTTTCGAATTAAAGTCAATTCAATGCATTGATAATTTTTTTTTTCTTTTTTTACATTTACTTAAATACATACATAAGATTTGATTAATTGTACTTAAAAAAATAAATAGTTAATTACTTTGATACAATACTAATTTACTATAAGCACGTACCCAGATTTTGCGTCAAAGATCACACATCACATATGATGCCGTCATCTTTCTAGTTGAAATTATGTCACCAGCTGCCGCCTAAACATCGCATTACTTAAACGCGTTCTACATTGTTACGTTCGGCCAATATTTCTTTCCGGATGCGAATCCTGGGCCATCAAACAGGATCCCAGGAAACGTCCAGAAGCATTCGCGACGCATGCAAAAAATCAGCTGGATTCAAAAGGTCACCAATGAGGAAGTCTTGCGCCGAGTTGGTTGTCAGCGCGTACTTTGGAAGACCGAAGAAAATAGTTGCTTATCCAGGGCATGTTATTAGGCATGACAGAGACGGGCTACTGCAACTGATAATCATGGGCAAAGTTGCTGGAAAGAGGCGCATTGGTTGCAAGAGGAAGTCTTGTTTGCTCAGAGGATGGACTGGGATCGCGAGTGCCACCCAGCTGTTTAGCCTCGCGAGTGAAAAGGCGAGGTGTAAAAGAACTGCCGGCCAACCTTCACTAGTTGGAGAGGCACCTAAAGATGAGTGTCCACCAACTCTTAGGTGATAACTTAGCAAATGATTGATGTACGCCTAAACATCTGCTAAGATTAAATAAATAAAATAAATAAATATACTACGACAATACACACATCGCCATGTAGCCCCAAAGTAAGCGTAGCTTGTGTTATGGGTACTAAGATGCCTGATGAATATTTTTATGAATTATATACATAAATACTTAGAATATATACATATAAACACTGACCCAGACACTGAAAAACATTCATGCTCATCACACAAACACTTTCCAGTAGTGGGAATCGAACCCACGGCCTTGGGCTCAGAAAGCAGTCAGAACTGCGCCAATCGGCCGTTTAGGCATTACTTATTTAGGCATTGCCTTGTTCTTCGTCTTTTTGCTTCTTTTGTTAGGCGATTAATTATTGTTTGTTACGGAAGGAAGGATTCTGATACGTTTCGAATTATGCCTTTTCTCGGAATAAATTTGTTGATTCGAAGATACTTATTTGACACAAACATTCTAGTACATTCGCTGGCGATTGTTATTATTTTTTAGTTAGCCCTTGACTGCAATCTCACCTGGTGGTAAGTGATGATGCAGTCAAAGATGGTAGCAGGTTAACCTGTTATGAAGTATGGTAGTCATACCCCTAATCGAACACTAAATCGCTTAGCGGCACGTCTTTGCCCGTAGGATGGTAACCAGCTACGGCCAAAGCCTCCCACCAGACAGAGTAAATTCAGAAATAATAAATTCCCAAATTTGCCCCTGCCGGGAACCGAACCCGGGACCTCCTAATGAAATACACAGCGCTCACCGTTGCGCCAGGGAGGTCGTCAAAATGAACTTTATGTTCCTCATGTTAAGGTTATTTTTAACAATATGATGTGACGATAATTTCAAATTAAACCATAATGTCTGCGGTTCACGTTGAAATAGACGGCATTAATTCGCGGTTTATGATAATAATGGCTGCGGTATATCTATGTCTGGACCAAAAATTTACTGAAATATGATAGGATACTTTTACTGTACTGGGAATGTTAATAATTTTTACAAGCTTTTATTTAACTTGCTTACGTACTATATATCATTACCACTATCATTACCATTATCATTATATATATATATATATATATTTTTTTTTCATTATCATTATCATCATTATATTATGGGGGGGTATGGATTGGTGATGTTTTAGTTAAAGAAAAGTCTAGAAAATAATCTGCAGATCAAAGTATAAAGCCACGTAACTGCATTGTGTAAGAAACTGTCATAAATTATTTATTTATTATTAAACTTTTCTTTCCAAGCAGTTTTGTTTTTAATGCTTCAGAGAATCAGGGCTATACTAAATATATGGCATAACGATTCATAAGGCAGTCTAATCCAATAAGGCATGGTAAGCCAGCACAAAACTCTTTTGTGTCTTGTTTAGTTAAAGAAAAGTCTAGAAAATAATCTGCAGATCAAAGTAGAAAGCCACGTAACTGCACTGTGTGAGGAACTATCATAAATTATTTACTCATTATTAAACTTTTCTTCCTGGAGAAGTTTAGTTTTTAATTCTTCAGAGAATCAGGACTACGCTAAATATATGGCATAACGATCCATAAGGCAGTCTAATCCAATAAGCCATTGTAAGCCAGAACAAAACTCTTTTGTGTCTTGTTTAATTAAAGAAGAGTCTAGAAAATAATCTACAGATCAAAGTAGAAAGCCACGTAACTGCACTGTGTGAGGAACTATCATAAATTATTTACTCATTATTAAACTTTTCTTCCTGGAGAAGTTTAGTTTTTAATTCTTCAGAGAATCAGGACTACGCTAAATATATGGCATAACGATCCATAAGGCAGTCTAATCCAATAAGCCATTGTAAGCCAGAACAAAACTCTTTTGTGTCTTGTTTAATTAAAGAAGAGTCTAGAAAATAATCTACAGATCAAAGTAGAAAGCCACGTAACTGCACTGTGTGAGGAACTATCATAAATTATTTACTCATTATTAAACTTTTCTTCCTGGAGAAGTTTAGTTTTTAATTCTTCAGAGAATCAGGACTACGCTAAATATATGGCATAACGATCCATAAGGCAGTCTAATCCAATAAGCCATTGTAAGCCAGAACAAAACTCTTTTGTGTCTTGTTTAATTAAAGAAGAGTCTAGAAAATAATCTACAGATCAAAGTAGAAAGCCACGTAACTGCACTGTGTGAGGAACTATCATAAATTATTTACTCATTATTAAACTTTTCTTCCTGGAGAAGTTTAGTTTTTAATTCTTCAGAGAATCAGGACTACGCTAAATATATGGCATAACGATCCATAAGGCAGTCTAATCCAATAAGGCATCGTAAGCCAGCAGAAAAATCTTTTGTGCCTTGTTTTTAGTTAGAGAAAAGTCTAGAAAATAATCTTCAGATCAAAGTAGAAAGCCACGTAACTGCACTGTGTAAGAAACTATCATAATTCTTTGTTAAAGGCATAAAGGGATTATGGGGATTCGCGGAGTCCGCAAACGGTTGTTGCCTTTATCCCGACGGGAACGGGGAGAGCTAATGCAACGTTATAGACGTTTCAATTCTTATCATATGACGCTTTGTGAATGTAGTTTTTGATGGAGGACTATACCTAAAAAACCCTGTAAGGAGGTAAACCTGATAGTTGGTGGTGATACAGGCCGTGGCGACGCTTCGCCACGCTATGATCGATTTTTTGTATGTCGTTTATAATATTTTTTTTTTTTATTAGGTATATTTGGCGCAGCTACACTGTTATATAAGAGAATAATTAAAAACTAAACTAAATGAAAAAAAAACTTACGTAGAGATATAATATTAAATATACAAAAAGTTACAGAAACGCTCTCGGTATCGTTGCTCTCTATCAGAGCACTGACTTCGCTTAAACAGTTCGTAAAATCAAGCGTAATTTCAACTACATCAACAGGCATATATATATACTAAATATTATCATTATTTTCACTACTTCCTCAATAGTTATTCAGTATTTTGTCACTCTTCAACAGAGAGTACTTTTCATGTGTCAGAGCGGGACAAAAAACTGAATAACTATGCCGGTGTTATTACACTGTTATTAGTAAAACCCTTAGAGTATTATTAACTCCCGAAATACACCAAACTGCTAAAAAAAAAGCTAAGTACTTCTATTAACTCGTCCAACTCACGAAAGATAAGAAACTCATAAAAGTAGTCAAGTGGGAGCGAGAATAATTTTGATGTAAGGTTCCGTGAATATTCATCATATCCACAGCTTATAAATGATCGAATGATCGAAGGCAATGATCTCTTATCTTGTAGGAGATTTAAAGCGTTGACCCATCACGCTGCCCTATCGCGGACTCGCGATCTTTAACGGTGATTTTACAAAATTCTTGTCCAAAAAACTACGTTTATTATAATCACGGTCTGAGAAGTTTCATTTAAATTTATGCATTGTCTGGAGCTTCGAGTCGAATGTGTTTTTTTTATTCTTAATTGAATTTTTGAGGATGGCCATAGACGCGCACTTTTTAAATTTTCTTTCCTAAATAAGTTTATATCAGAGAGAAATTCTTTCATTTTGTAACGCACGTGTTAAGATAATGGTGATAAATAACAAAACTCTAAATTATTTGTTTGACAACGGAACTCTCACAGAATTACCTCATAAATGTAAGAATGTCTCCCCCAACATCTGGAGTGGAAGTAACTTTTGGAGTGGAATTAATGTCGATGATTGTCGATTCGAGTGTTCCAGCCCTTTGTCAATTAGACCTCGAAATTGGATATTTTATTATTTCAATTCCATTCGCTTCTGAGATATTGTTTTTTTCAATTTATTTTTCGTGGGGCTATCTTTAAAATGATTGACTCGATTTATTAAGGTGAGCCCAGACTTTTAATAGGTATTCATTATAATTGAAAGGAGCACGTTAAGTAAATGCTGTTATTATCAAGTTTCATAGAACACGGGAATTTCAGAATTAAAGGGGTTATGCTGTCCACGCTAACAAAGTGCAGTGTTGGAAGAAGGAGAAGGAGAAGTTTTAAACATATTTGACGACCTCTCTGGCGCAACGGTGGTCCTCTCTGTGAATCTAAGTAGGAGGTCCCGGGTTCGGATCCCGGCAAGGGCAAAGTGGGAATTTGTAATTTCTGAATACTTCCTGGTATGGTCTGGTGGGTCAATATCAGATTCTACGCGACACCTTTTCGGAACACTAAATCGCTTGGCGGCACGTCTTTGTTGGTAACTAGCCACGGCCGAAGCCAACAAGACCAGACGAAATTCTGAAATCCCCAAATTGGCGGGGCTCGAACCCGGTACCTCCCACTTAAAACCACAGCGCTTGCCAGCCAGGAACATTGTCAAAGGTTTTCATGACTGGTAGCATTTAGTAAACCGCAAGTGACACGTCGTTCCGGTACGTAGCCTCGTGGAAGCCAATTACGCAAGCTCACCTGCATTGTGCAGTCAATCAAGGCGGACGCAGCCGGACGCGTAATGGTTATTGAACAGCCCCGCGAGCTACACATTACGGAAATTAATAGTGATTGTGCATAGCCTAGCCATCTAGAGGTAAGCTATCTAGCTAAAGGGAAGCATATACATTTCCACAGAATTCAGAACATACAGAAGCCGTGTGCACGACTAATATTGAAGCATCAACCACTCCACTTTAGATTGGTTTCTCGAACAAACAGTTAATCACTTAATACATATCTAAAGTCTTCGTCAGTAAATTAGATACTTACTTAACAAACAAAAATTACAAATTACAGTTTTTATTTCAATTTCGATTGTAGAGTACCATCCGACTAAAAAAAATTAAAATATCTTCGACGGAAAGGATTTCAAGATTTATTATGTGCATTAGTATTATAGTTTACTAGCTGTTGCCCGCGACTTCATCCGCGTTAGATTTTGTTTTTTGATGTGGCATTCAATTTAGTTGTAGTTCTAAAAAAAAACAAGTATTCAGTATCGCTAAGCCTTAAATGAGGGGTTTGCTGCTGTCCGCTGAGGAGTTCTGTCCTCTATCTCCAACCACATTCATCAGATCTACACAAAGTTTGGGCAAAATTAAACACATATTTTATAATAGAGGTTATCCTCTATAGTACAAAAATAATTATTTAAATCGGTTATAATTTGTCGTAGTTAGTAAAAACGTCAAACTCTCCCAAACTCGGGATTTAAAGTATCCTATATTACTTCTAGCACTTCCAAGAATATGTGTTCAAAGTTTCATGAGGATCGGTTAAGTAGTTTTTGCGTGAAAGCGTAACATTCACATTTATAATATTAGTAGGAATTAATTAAATATCTAATGGTAATTTTTATAGGGACTTCTTACTTAAAACCACAGCGCTCTCCACTGTGCCAGTGAGGTCGTCAAATAGGTCTTCTACATAAAGAAGTTTAAATCTGTTCATTTAACCATTTGATCTAGGTACAAGTAGATTTTAGATTGAGGATTTATCGGTGTTATTCAACTGTCAGAGACATCCGCTAGAACACAATAGATGAGTTGTGCGCTATTGTTGATGTAAATAATTTAAACACGGGTTTGATTGAGTAACTACTTACTTTGAAGTTGTTTATAAAGCGTTCTAGTTAAATGGTTTATGTAGGTAATAGTGGATCGAGGGCACCAGATCACGTGGAATATCACCCATGAGATGGGCCGCCCAAATAAAGGCTGTAGGGTGTCCCCCTACATGAATGCGCAAGAGATGTACCTGCCAGAGGGGAGTGATAACGGATCGTTAATCGTGTTAACGGACGCTTAAGTGACAACCACGACCGCTTTGACAAGAGCGAACGGACCGAGATGAAGTGATGGTTCTAGTAGGTAGTAGTAGAGCTTTTTGTGACAGAGCTTCGGGGAAGTACTACCACCATGCTAATTCATTGCTACAATGTTGTGAAGGGCGGGCGTGCCGGTGTAATTGCAAGTACATCAGGTTAACATCTTCGCCTCAAGTTGATTGCCACAGAGCAAAATGTTGCACGACGTGTTCCTTGCATGCCGTCCGAAGTGTTGCCCTGTTAATAGGCGATGGTTTTTTTCCGTACCTTTATCTGGACAATCTGCGTGGACCAACAGGATGAGTCAATATATAGGTGGAAATCTCTTATATATATATATATATATATATATACGTTCACACACACACACACATACACTCATGCACACACTCATACACACCCGTACGCACATACATCCACTTACTGCATTACCCTGTTAAATCATTTAAATCAAAATTTAATTACCCAATCTCCAAAAATAAACATTTTATTTATTTTTCTTTAATATTTTTGCATGTTGCATGTTAAATCTATATCCAAAATAAAATATACTTGTCGTAGTCTTATGTTGTTGTATCAAAAATTATATAGGGGAGTGCACTGATATCTATAGTACGAGTTTTTACTCAGTTTAGGTACCAGTGATTCAACCATACATAGTACTAAGCTATGATTTCTGTCACAATTTAATAATCGTGTGAATAAATGATTTTATTATTATTATTATATATAGATTCATGTATATTATTCATAAAAATATTCTTCAGTCATCTTAGTACCCATATAAAAAGCTACGCATACTTTGAGGCTAGATGACGATGTGTGTATTTTCAAAGTATGTATATATATTTATTTACAAAAAAAAAAACTTTTTTACACCAATGTATTGGTTAATCTTAAATAACTTCTGAAATCATGAAGTTCTAAAAGCAAATATTCTAACCCACAAACAATTTCTATACCTTGCGTAGATTATATGCAGATATCACTAATTTATGACTATTTCGGATAAGACAAGTTTAATTGATAAACTTAGCAAATTTATCTTAACATCTTTAAATTTATCTCTCAATGACTTTCTCGGACCCATTTTATAGATCGCAAGAACAGCCCTCTTCTGCAGCACGAAAATAGTGCCAATATCAGCAGCATTATAAAAATAGTAAAATTCCATATGACATAATGCTGTGGAAGTAGCTAAAATAGACTAGCCTAGCAGTTTCTATGTCCGTTATGTGTCGTATCTTCTTCGTCGCATAGGCGGCAGAACTAAGCCTGTTCGATAAATTATTAACATAAGGGCCCCATTGAAGTTTAGTATGAAACGTTATGCCTAGATAATTATTCGAACATATATTGGAACTCGCCAAAGTGAGGTCGAAGTGCTACCCACTGAGCTATCACCGCTTCAGGCATATATCAGTAATAATTCGGTACCCCAAGAAAATCTTCATCCAGTTACCTCTCCAAATAACTTCGGTCCCCGGAGGGCGAACCGCAAATTCTCGCGTATTCGATGGAATCCAGATATTTCCAGATATTACTGGAATTCCCTAAGTTCCCCAAACGCGTAACTCCGACGTACTAACGTTTAGCCTATCCACATATATCGTCATCTGCCTATTAATGCCCGTTAATTAAGAGGCACATGCCTTTTCTCCAGTACGTGAGTGGGATTATGATCTGTGACCTTTGTTGGCGAGCTTTATAGATTACTTTATAGATTACGCCCCACGGCTCCACCCGTGTTACTCCGTGGAAAAAACCTTTAACGAAATATGTAACACTTAGCGGCCCCTCGATACTTCGTCCGCGTATAAGTCCATCTTAACAGATAAATATATCTGGTTCCGGACTTTTTTTTAGAACTTCAAAAAGGGCACAACTTCGTGTTACATGATTTTATCGAAACTTTAACCGTTTACTCACACGCAGCGAAAGCTTTCTTTCTTTCGAACAAACAAACTCTTCTGCTTTATTTATTAGTACAAGATTACTTTCATGAAGTAATACTGTAGTACCTTATACCTGGTACAGCTTATTTAGCTATTTTAGATGCAATACGCTATAACCAGTGGCGTGCACTGGGTTTATTACCAGGGTATGCATACAGCAGGAAAATTGCAAAAATCTTCTTCTTATAAGAGTTATATATAAATTGTAGTATATAAGGGTAGGCAGTGCTTTTGTGCATGTATAAAGTGCACGCCACTGGCTATAATCCATAAGTGTAAAACTATAGCAGGTACCCTACCACCTCATCGGATATTCAGTGAAATCAAATTATGTCAACATTATATACTCTTTCTTTTTTATATATATATATATATATAAAAGAAAGAGTATATATATATATATATTAATAGCGGATAGGAATAATATAATATTTAAAACACCTTTTCAAATAATTTTTTAAATAAAATTTGAACCATGAAACAGGTCATAGAAAGTCAATTTTATAAGATAGACATATGCTGTCGCGGAATTTTTATTAGAACTATTTAGAAGACCGACCATACATAATGTTCATCTAGTTCTCTTAACCTAAATTTCGTCTAATTTATATAGTATCTTTTTTAATTAAAGCCTATGTGTTATCCTTATGTATACCTAACCTATATTACTCTAAAGTGTTATCAAAATAAGTTCAGTAGTTTTGCGTGAAAGAGTAACAAACATCCATCCATACATCCTTACAAACTTTTGAATCTATAATGTATAATATTTAATAATAAATATAGTACGACAATACACACATCGCTATCTAGCCACAAAGTAAGCGTAGCTTGTATTAAGGGTACTTAGATGACATGAATATTTTTATGAATAATATACATAAATACTTAATATACATATAAACACCCAGACACTGAAAATCATTCATGCTCATCACACCAACATTTTCCTGTAGTGGGAATCGAACCCACGGCCTTGGGCTCAGAAAGCAGGGTCGCTGCAAACTGCGCCAATCGGCCGTCATATTAGTAGGATTATCACAATGTTTCTGACAACAATACTTGTATTTTTTATTGGTGGGTAGTTGCCAAAAAAAGAAGAGGCGCCAAGGATCTTTGCGTTCCGGTACCCGCTTAACCCACTACCGTCTTTTTCTGTAAAATCACTAACTTGTGAAAAAAAAAATGATAAGAACCGACCGCCTGATCCTTAGCCTAGCCCCGAGCGCTGGCGGGTATTTGTAACATTTTACTTCGCAAAAAGTAAAAATATATTTGACCGGCAGCTATTTTGAATAGCGAATTCAATTTCTAAACTTCGTGACCCTTTCCATTGATGTCCGGCTTTGAAACCCTAAAGCCTTTGTGTTTGTTTGGTCGTTTTTCCATCAATAAAATGAACGTATTATTAATGGGTATACTTTTCATAAAGAGTAGAGATTATGAGTTATACCTTTTAGAGAAGTAACTGTACTTACAAAGTGGTTCTAAGTCTACGCAGTGACAACCATAACATTAGTTATCAATTCGGTTGAATATTTTATTTATATTCTCTGGTGCAAATCTCTAAGGTTATGGCTTAGAGCTTTGTTAATCATAAACCGGTTTGAAAAATTATAATTAAATAGGAACACGATTTACCAGGGAAACAGCAAAAAGGTTATGGCCCTAGATTATATTATAAAAACTTTTTTCATCACCTATGTCCTTAGATCAAAACTTTTAGAGAAGTAGCTGTACTTACGAAGTTGTTATAAATCTACGCAGTGACAACCATAGCATTAGCTGTCTAAGCATTCTGTTGCCCTGGTAATCCGTGTCTCTATTTAAAGACACGGATTACTAAGGCAAAAACAAATTACACACAGTAGGTATTAATAACAAGAAAAAACTTTTTTTTTACAACTATTTTCTTGGATCAAAACTTGCAGAGAAGTAACTGTACTTACGAAGTTGTTATAAATCTACGCAGTGACAACCATAACATCTCTGCGTTTTTAATAGACTTACAAAAAGAAGAGGTTACCAATTCCGTTATTTTTTTATGTTTGTTACCTCAGAACTCTGATTTAAAAAACGATTTGAAAAATGATGATAATAGGATCACGACTTACCAGGCCAACAGCAAAAAGGTTATTATGGCTCTAGATTGTATCATAAAAACAATTCACACACAGTAGGTATTATTAAAAAAAAATTTTAACTATTTCCTTAGATCATAACTTTTAGGGAAGTTACTGTACTTATGAAGTCGGTATAAATCTACGCAATGACAACCATAACATCAGCTGTCTTTGCATTTAGGGCTAAATAGTTACACGGATTACTAAGGCAACAGAAAAAGTTTATGGTGCTTGATAGTATTATAAAATAATTTACACTCAGTAGGTATTAATAACAAGAAAAAACTCCTTTTTTTTTAACTATTTCCTTGGATCAAAGCTTGTAGAGAAGTAACTCTACTTATAAAGTTGTTATGAATCTACGCAATGACAACCATAACATCAGGTGTCTTTGCATTTAGGGTTAAATAGAGGCACGGATTACTAGGGCAACAGAAAAAGGTAGTCCGAGATAATTTAGTATGGATCATAGAACGCTTAGCAAGTTACATTTTGTAACCATTAATAGATCAGAAATTACTAGATTATTTTAGTCAATGGACTTACTGTGAGCAAGCTGTGATTAATAGCAGTTGATTGAAGGCGTAAGTAACAGAAGCTTGTTCTAGAATCAATTATTATATAGCAAAGTCAGCCTTTCTTTTTTTTTTCTTGTGTGGTGGACTTACTATGTAAGACTCCCCTATCTAAAGGGGTATACCCAAACTAAAAACCACCACGGCATGTCCCTCTTTTTGGCTTTGTTAGACGCCCATGGAACATTGCAAAGTCAGCGTAATATTTTCAAAATGTATTAATGAGGCAAATAACATAGTTGAAATATCTATTATATCTATATCTTTATTTAATCAGAAAAACGCATACATTTCATTAGTGTGAAGCCCTGTCTCCTGCGGTAGTTTAAACTGTTTTACAGGAGGCAGTGTATCTATGGTATGGCTATACGTATGGATTTAATAACAAACATTTGATAAATTAACAAGCAAAAATATGTAAAGGGGAAAAAAATTGGTGTGTGTGAGTGAGAGTGTGTGTGTGTTCCAGTGTGTGTGCGTGTTTGTGTAGAAAACATTTGCTTCATTTTGTTTTAATTTTAATTTGTTATTTATATTTATTTAAATAAAATATTCTCTGTACCCTCATAATCGTAATCTTTTAGCCAAAATACAATGTACGTCTTAATTTATCTATTGGTCTGTTAAGGTACCTTTTCTAGAAGGTAGGGTGCAAGAAAGTTTGAAATGAAATAAAAAAAAATATTACCCGTCGTACGGAATGTACGGAACAGTTTTCGCCACCCTTCTCGATCACCAACTCATCTCGAGGTCTTTAGCCCAGCTTAAGAAATTTATTTGCTTTAACCTATAGGGCAAATACTGATACGTATCATAATCATCATATCAACCGATTACCGGCCCACAACAGGCAGTGGCGTGCATAGAGGGTATGCATAAGGTATGCAGATGATATAAAATGAAGAATATATCCAGTCCGAGTTATAAAAAACTAGAATTAGACATTGTTAGAGTTAACCCTTAAGTATTTATGCCTCGTAACTGGAGATTTCCCTCTATGCACGCCACTGACTATAGGGCACTTGTCTTTTCCCACAATGAGAAGCGGTTAAGGCTGTAGTCCACCACGCTAGCGCAGTGCGGATTGGACTCCACACACCTTTGAGAACATTATGTAGAACTTTTAGGCATGTGCTGGTGTATACTCAATTCAAATTAACCAAATACTTTAAGCACCAAATTCTGATGTAGCGTTTGCCGCCATTCCAATTATTAGCATAAGGATATAATTTATTAGAGCTGTACGATGTAGCTCAGCGTTCTCTGTATTACTAATTTGAAGGCCGATTGGCGCAGTTTGCAGCGACTCTATCTGAGTTCAAGGCCGTGGGTTCGATTCCCACAACTGGAAAATGTTTGTGTGATGAGCATGAATGTTTTTCAGTGTCTGGGTGTTTATTTGTATATTCTAAGTATTTATGTATATTATTCATAAAAATATTCATCAGTCATCTTAGTACCCATAACACAAGCTACGCTTACTTTGGGGCTAGATGGCGATGTGTGTATTATCATAGTATATTTATTTATTTATTTACTACTACCATATCCTGCGTTTGGCGCAGAGTAGCGCACGACCGGAAGCAGTGGCGAGAGCTAGAGGAGGCCTTTGCCAACAGGCAATCCAAAACTCGTGACATAATTAATTAATAATTTAAGTACATAATTTTAATTCAATATTATTGTAAAACCATACCTACCCTAACGAATCAATATATAAATGTTTATTAAATTTAAAAGTATTAAAATGTTTATTAGTGTGTATGAAATGACGTTTTGGAATTAAAGGCTATTTTATTTTATTTTATTTTTATTTACCATATCCTGCGTTTACTAACCCGTCGGCTAATTGTGGTGATTATGGGCAAAACCTCAATTTGGGAGAGGCCTTTAGTCAAGCAGAAGAAAGGCAATCACTAATGATTGTGCGAGGTCAAAGCTAGTTTAAAGAATTTATGTGACCGTTTCCATTTTTGTTACAGTAATCTACACTTATTATAAAACTGTAACTGGAAGATTTTTGTACATTTAATATATTTTGAAAATGTTAACCGGGGGATGCTCTGTCATTGTCTCATTTGAATAGAGATCTGATAAATATTATCGGAGATAAAGGACATAACTCTTTACAGATAACAGCACGTCGCAAGGCATATAGGACAACGATCGAATGCATGCGAACCATCCTACTTATATTATAAATGCTAAAGAAATAAAATAATATAAATATTAAGTTTGATTATATACCAGCAAATTTATTTTTAAATTATTCAAATTGAACATTGAACCCGTCGCAACTTCTAAGCGCCCATCGCTTAGAAGTTGCGACGGGTATAGAATAACACGTACGGCGACGACGGGCCGCGAATAACATAGTTTAGAAATAAAACTGTACCTGGTAGGTTTCTAGGTTATTTTAAGATATTCAAACGATTTGGTGCAGACGAAGTTGCGCGGGTCAGTATACCAGTCACTTGAGCTCCTCAACGAACACAACTGAGCGATTAAGTTATAAATAAGACTATATTATATTTTGGCACTGCAAAATAACGACCCTATTAAAAGTTTTGACGTCAGGCAGGCGACCGGTAGGAAATAAATTCTCCAAGAATAACAAATTAACTGCGTACATGGTCGCACCGTGTACGCAGCCAAATTGTAACCTCGATATAACTTGCTCGGTGTATTAATTTCAATTTATGTTATACTCAACCATAAATAAAACACTAGACCGAATGAAGCTTAGGATAGGAGGTAAAAGGGTAAACAGTTTTCTAGTTATTACACGTTCTTTTTTTTTTCATCATCATCATCATCATTTCAACCGATTGAAGTCCACTGCTGGACATAGGTCTTTTGTAGAGAGTTCCAAAATCCACGGTCCTGGGCCGCTTGTTTCCAGCGGCACCCAGCGACTCGTTTGATGTCGTCTGTCCACCTCGTTGGGGGCCGACCAACACAGCGTTTACCTGTGCGGGGTCGCCATTCCAACACCTTGGAACCCCAACGTCCATCGTTTTTCCGAAAAAAAAAAGGTTTTTACTCATCTTTGTAATGAGTAAAAACCTTTTTTCCATGAAGAAAATGAAATAAACATTTGGCATGTTAGACGGACTACTCAAACGGTATTGAAGACAAATAACTGACTTTGAATGTTTACATTCTCGCGTTTCTGCGATACTAGTCACCTAAATTGGCTATCCATAGAGATATTGGCATTATTTTTACAAAACCGATTCAGTTAATTTGTATGTCCATGCAACATTACCTTTTTTTACAGGATAGACGAATTTATAACGTGGCTTTTACAGTTCTTGCAGCAGTGTGTGATCAAATTAACATTCAGTTTGAAATGCTATTTTAGCTTTTATTTTATAGTAGAATTTGAAATAACAATAGTGAAACGGAAAATGTGAAACGGACTCTGCACAACGGTATTGAGGGCAAATATTTGGCTTTGAAAACTAACATTCTCGCTTTTCTGCGATCCTAGTCACAACACATAATGCCATGAGTTATTTTTGGCGTGTCAGGATGCTGAAACTTCATAAAAATGTATATTTATAAATTACTTTTATGAAAATTCCGCGAAAAGCACGAGAATCTGTATGGTGTAATTTAGAATTTCTTCAATCTTTATACCTCACATAAATAACAAAACAGTATGTTGACTTTCATTGTAGAGTAAACATCTCTTGAGGACGCCCCGGTGTCGGAGAAAATCGTGCGTAGAGAGTACATTGCCGAAGATCTGTTTGGTTTGCAGTAAAAAGATTGCAGAATAAAAACCACAAAATGACACCACACAATTTGCGGAGTATAGCAATTTTCATAATATGTTATGGAATTACCGCAAAGTAACGCCTGCTTCTATAAGCTTTTACTTTTGTTCTCCCTTTATGTCCATACAGATTCAAGAGTGAATAGGCATTTTATAGGCAAACGTGGTCCAACCTAGACCCCATCACTGATTTCTACCAGGCAAGATTGTCGTCAAGAAATGGCCGTCGTTACTAATAAAAGCTTTATATCGTGTTTGAAGACCTAATAATTATTGTTTGTTTGTTTCATTTTTCTGGTCAAACATAAAATAAACATTTAAATTGTACCACTGACTCCACTATATATAATTTGGCCTTTAGTACCTTCCTTGCATTCCTGATATCCTAGTCAAAAAACGCAATTTTTTTTATTTTTAGTAGGGTAAAAAAGAAAATAAGTAATATAGATCTTGCTGGTTCTACAGCTTAAAGGTAATGTGCAATCAACTTTATATTCAGTTTCAAAACTCATTTTATGTTTTATTTTCCTAAACGAATAAATATTTGAATGTATCCAACATGGATTCACCACAAACTGTATTGAATGCAAATATTTGGCTTTGAATGCTGACAGTCTCGTATTTCTACGTTCCTATTCCCAGAACATAACTAATGAGCGTTTTTGAAACGTTTGCGTTATCGAAATAAAAAAAACAATTAAAAAATTCCACATAAAATTTGGTAACTAGACCACTCCATACAAACGCTGTTGATGGCAAATATTTAGCTTTGATTTTTGAACTTTTTGCATTTCTGCGATCCAAGTCACAATATTTATGATACTATTAGTTATTTTTTAACGTGCCAACAAGTGAAACCGTTTCGTTAAGATGCCACGTGGAAACTGGTATCTATTTAATAGACCTACCCGTACCATTAACAGGTTAGCCCGCTTCCATCTTCAACTGCATCATCACTCACCGCCAGGTGAGATTGTAGCTTGCTAGCTTGAAGAGCAATAAATAAAACAAATGAAAAATATTTTTTGTTGAGTCACTTTCATAGTAGATACGCATATTAAATAGAACAAACACTTTGAAATGTTGACAGAGTACACAAACGTTTTCGATGGTGAAATAGCTCGGCTGTGAGTTTTGAAATTCAAGCGTTTCTGCATTTCTAGTCACAAACAATGCTTCTAGGTAAATTTATGGTTCAATTAATCCGATGTTCGAAATTTCAAAATATTTTTAAACCTCAGAGGTATCCTATTCGGTGTTCATCACACGTAGACTTTTTGTTGTCTTCTCTTTGTTGCGTGTCTGGGGAAACGAAACCTTCAAACGGATATTTCGCAAAACTACTTTTTTTTTTAACCGCCTATGTGATTCATTTCCTTTTTGTAAACAATCTGCTATGAAATAATTTCTGAATTAAATCTTTTCAGTAACTAAATCGAATCAATAGATTATCTAAGATCGAATCCTCCTTAACTCTAAATCTAAATCTATGTTATTATCGTCGTCAGCCTATTACCGTCCCTCGGCTGAGCATAACTCTTCTCTCATAGTATGAGAGACTGTTTTAGAGCATGCACCCACCATGCCACTTCGAAGCGGGTTGGCGGGGTATAACAATTATTTTTATATGTTAGTAAGCGGGACCGACTGCTTAATTAGGGTGGACACCGCCAATTTCTTAACTCCGGGCAGGTATTGAGACTTTTGACAATCCAAACCTAACAATAAATAATTCTTTGCCCGATTTGGAATCAAATCTATGATCTCGTGATTTGTTGTTGAACATGTTAAATACCCGACCAACGAGGGGTTTTTGTCGACTGGTCATAAATCGTTTTTAGCTAACTGTCTCGCCCGCACTCATGCGATTATTTAGCTCCTTAGTGAGAGATATTTTTTTTTATTATTGAAAGAAACGGGCGATCGCAGCGGTATTCGATCAACGATAAAACTAGAAAGGCTGTAATTAAAAAAATGCATTTACCATTGCTCGGCTTGACCGCCTGGTCAAATTTTGCAACCATATAGTTTCCATACAAGAGACGTCCATAAGATAATTTATATTCCCGGAGAATAAAAAATACCTGCGGGATTTAAAAAAAAAACCAAAATAAACGCTAGTGAAGTCGCCAACAACGCAAGAGGACTTAATAATAATGGGTTAACAACTATATCTGCTCCAATACTAGGGCTCGCTTTCTATACACATGTTGATTCCCGGGAGATTCCTCTCTGGAACTTTATTTGCCGACGATTTTACCCCATCCTATCTCGCCACTCAGAAACGAAATACCAACTTGATTTACATATAATGAACTGTAATTTCGAGCTCATGACACCTCTCCATTTTTCCTTAAAAAATCACAGTTGCCATCTTTAAAAAAATCAATAAAACATAATGTTAAAACATTAAACTGATGATACTTATTGATGTAGGCATATAAATAAATCATGAGAAATTTTAATATATTTTTAATAATTTCTATTTCTTAATTTATTAACAGCAAATAGAATTTATGTTATAATATTATTAAGATAATTAAAAGATATTTACAATACAATTTTATTAATTTTTTATTAAAATCTAAACATGAATAATAATTTTCGTATCGCCGATAGAAATAATTACATTGATTTTTACAATTCTATTAATAATGATCATTAGCGCTTTTCCCCATTATGTAATTATTAATAAATACTTTCTAAACACAGTGTTTTTCACTAGGAAAGTAGGTATTATGATGACATTTTGGTGTGCGACCTACTCTAAATTGCCTAGGGCATAATAATATTTCAAGTGTACCAAGTGCATAATAATATTGTACTGACCTACTTTATTAATAATTGCTTAATTCCACTGAATTAAGAATATACATAATCCTCATACAGCCATTATTGTATTATTATTATACAATAGACTAAGCAGCTTTCGCTGATGCGTCTATATCATTTCTTGCGCTCTTTGTCTTTTTGATCTTTATCCAGTCTATTCTTAAACTGATTCAGTGATTCTGCAGTCACTGCATCTTCAGGCAAGGCATTCCACATTTGTATAACTCTATTGCTGGGTTAGACGATGCCTGCTGAAATTCAAGTTTGAGGCCACTGACCACTGTTGTAATACTTATTTAATATTTTATAAGTTTTAATGAGATCGCCTCTTTCTTGCCTACTTTTAAGGGTGCTGAGTCCCAGGTTTGCAAGCCCTTGCTAATATAAAAGATTTCTTAATTCTCTTGGCATTTTAGTGGCTCGTCTCTGAACCTTTTCAAGCTTTTCTATATCCTCAACAAAATAGGGACCTGAGACCTGAAAAGCGTACTCCAATAAAGGTCTTATATATGTCTTATATATCTGTATGAAGGTTTTCTTATTTAAATTAAAAAATGCTTTCTTTATTGCGTAAAGGATAGAGTTGATTTTACTGTATGCAGTGCATTGTGTCCAAAAACAGCGAAAACGCACGCACGTCTCACTTTACACCCGCGGAATGTTACTAGGTCACATTTTTTTTCCCATTTTCCCAGCGCACTTTACACCCGCGAAGCTAAGATTGTTGCAAGGTCACAATTTTTTCCTCATTTTATGGTGAACGCTTAGAACATCAGAGGTAAAATAATTACTGTCAACTGCTAAACGGTATGAAGCGACTTACCGTTTGTTCGAGAAATCAATCTACAGTGGAGTGGTTTTCGATGCGTATGCGTCGTTACTCGGTTTCTGTATGTTCTTAATTCTGTGGTTAATACCTACTAATAGGAAAGGGGTTATGATTATAGAGGTATCGTGTTGGTGTAAACATTGACCCAAATATTAATAAACGTGTTGTTTTAGTTTATCAACATAACATCGCATGGATACAGTGGTCTAAATAAATATGAAAAAAAAAATATTTTTTTCATATTACACTAAAATTATCTTTGGTTAGTATCAGTACATAAATAAACGTTTTAGTATTCAGATAGTACTTTGTAGGTTCGCTACAGTATAGCAGTCGGTGATCTCGAGAAAAGTACAAATTTACACAAAAAGATTATTTCTTTAGTTAGGTACACAACTTTTTTTTGAGATGTTGGGTTTTTAGCACCTGCTTAATTTACCATAATAATTTAATCTTTGGTTACAAAAGGTAGAGGTAATAAGTTGGGTTAAGTTTATATATTTATTTTAACTTATTTTTGCATTATGTGGTATTAGTTTTTTAGCTGGGTTTTATTCTGAGGATTTAATTTTGGATGTAAAAACATTTTTAAAAAAGTGAACAGTTATTTGTAGATTTTTTTGCATGGAAATAATTACAGAGTGTGTCGGAGTGGGAGGCTTTTCGATTTATTTAGGAAGATGAGTTGGAAGGAGTATGTAATGTACCGCGACAAATAGTAAAACAGAAATTCTGTAGGGTATAGATAGAAATTCCATTGTTGAAATTGAAGTGAAGCTGTAAGGCGTACCTAGGTATTGTTTTGCGCGTGCGGTCGGCGCGGCGGTGTCCTTGATCCGTTGCCATAGCAACCAAATGCGCCCGCCGCGCCGGGCCGAATAACTTCTTAGGGTCCGTTCACACAGACCGGCTCGGAGAGGAGAGCAGATTTTTATCACGTTGGAAACAGTGTTTTGAGTGATTGTAGTAAAGTTTATTTTTGCATTTGCACCTTTTTTGTCATTAAAAATGCCTGAACGCGCTTCGTGTGAAGTAATAAAAGGAGCCGACCGGCTCCGCTTGCGTGCTCTTTCTCGCTCGCGCAGCCGCACCCGCTTTCAGATCTCTTCCAGCCGGTCGATGTGAAATAGTTGGCGGCTCCGCTCCGGCCAATTCCAAGCGTATACGACCCGGTCTGTGTGAAAAGAAAAAAGCAGGCCGATGCTCTCCGAGCCGGTCTGTGTGAACGGACCCTTACCCGACCCCCGCAGTCCGCTTGCGAGCGTCGCTGCTATAGGACGTGCGCGCTACTGCATTCGATTTTCGATTCTCGGATGGACACTTGCCGATAAACACCATTGTATTAGAATTGTGTTAAGAGATCGTAATTCCTAGTTGATTGTGCTGTATGAACTTTATTTTGTGTTTTTTTCTATAATAAACTTTGACACCTATCACAAAGGGATATATTATAAAGTAGTTATCTATATCTACGACATTAAGCAATTTTACAAGCTGTATAGGTACATGAATAAATAATTAATCGCTTATTTTTAACTATAATATTATAAATAATATGTAGGTATGTACATAGGTTCTCTTTTAAGCTATAAACTATTTACAAAAGTATCACAGGTTTAACTTATTCGAAATTCATACTCATTCACATAAAAGTAAAATCAAATACGAGTATATTAAATTACAAACAAAATTTAATGAACATAAAGTTTCATTTGCCATTATAGGTACGCTTCTTCAGACCAATATGTGAGGTATAATTTTTATTTTTAGTTATACCTAGTACTTCTTTTGGCGCATTGTAATAAAAGAATGAGAGTGAATTTTTCCAAGTGTAATACAGGTTATGTACCTAGCCTTTTTTTGAATTTTGAATTTAGTCTAAGACTGTAACGGGCAAACCTGTTAGGGATACTTAATCAGATTCTTCGCGACATCGCACCGGAACACTAAATCGCTTAGTGGCACGTTTCTGTCGGTAGGGTGTACTAGCCGCGACCGAAGTCTCCCAACAGACCAGATTAGTGAATATTCAGAAATTATAAATTCTCAAATGGCCCCTCCCAGGAATCGAACCCGAGCTCCTACTTAAATGCACAGCGCTCACCGTTGCGCCAGGGAGGTCGTCAAAAAATAAGCCGAGCAATTTTATGACAACATTGTTTATTTGTACGAATCGTGTTCGCACAACGCGAGATCGTGTATTTTTAACCCTAAAGGGTATTTATAACAATTGTAATAACCGTTGAATTAGTTTTTAAATGTTTTGATATACATCAAAACTCCAGCTTTAATTTGTTAGAGAGTAAAAAAAACATGGTTCGTTGAAAATAGCACTGATTTACCACAGAGCCCAAACAGTTTCATCCAACATTTCATTAACGCGATGTAGAATTTTGGCAACTCATTGGTGCTAAACGGTAAAAGAGCACCAAGCAGACATGCGAAGAAACCTTATACCTTTAGGATTTAAACACATATAATCATCATCTGGCGGTAGGTATTTTTATAAAGTCATGTAGAATACATGATAAAGAATACGTAGTTCATCAGTGTTTCAAAAGATGGCGCTTATTTATTTGTTAGTCGAATGTATCTACAATGTTTGATCGCACGACTATAACCAATCACGTACAGGAATATTAACACTTTATTATTAAAATTAATATATGTTTTAAGCAATCTCAAAGACTCCTCAAATTTTGGCTTTGAAGCATATTAAATAACGACATTTCTATAATTCTCTAAGAAGTGATATTTTTTTTTAATTCTCTAATTATAAAGTTACATCTTATTTTAGATATATAATTATTCTTCCCAAATTGAAATGGATTTAATATGACAAAGAATAAGGTTTGTGATTACATAAAGCTATGATCTCTACAATACAACCGTGCCTTATAATAAGCTACTCGTACATATACCAGTGAAAACAAGAATAACTTATTACAGTCATTGATAGCCTATAACAGGTTCGATCAAAGGCCTCTTACGTGTACCGCTGAGCAGATGGGTTGATTGCAGTAGAATATGGTAGTAGTAGTACAGAGGACGCTGCCCGTTCTCCATTATATTTCCTTAGTCACTTTTCACAAAACCCGCGTGAAGAGGAGAGGTGGTCACGCCAAATGTCCGTTTCACGTGTACACTTTTGCACGCGCAATCGTCAAGTCGTATTCAAGTATCGAAACACTGTAACGACAAAGCAAATTGGACCTAATCCTAGTTAAATTAGAGTAGCAAATTCTGTAACTCTGCATAGTATCAATTGTCGAAATCGACTTTTGATTAGGAATGTACAAATCTAGCACAGGCTTAGAAACTTAACTCTGCGATATATCAAAGTCACGATAATAGATCATCATCTAGAGATTATTTGCTTACTTACATCGCTGAAAGCAGTAAAATTTTAAAAATACTGATTTATATAATGCACCTTGACTTCACTCAAATATAAAATAATTACGACTCTTGCGAAGTTTTGTATTTAACTTTAATGTAATTGAACAAAAATAAAAGTAAAACATTTTTGTTAACACCATCTTTTTACCACTCTTGCACTACTTGCAAGTAGTTGTTTGTTTGTTCAAAATCAAGAGCGTCAAATATATTTATACAATCAAACTGCTTTATACGATGGTAGGAAGCCCCTAGATTATCTTTGGTAGGTTAGGTTAGCAAGTAACAATTAACATATTAAAATTTCAAACTTTTATGCATGAATGAATTTTAAGACATAATATCTTTGAACAGTTCAGAAACATTTTCAAATTGTGGCTTCAATATTTATCATTCAGTAGGTACCTATGCTATACAAAAACAGGGCTCAAAGCTTGCCTTGATATTGCACATATACACTTTTTACAATACCTTACAATTAATGCTTTTTTGAATAACTGTTTTAAACTTACATGAAGTATAATTTTACAGTACTTCAAACTTTACACACTACTCTAATGATAACTAATAAATATTAAATAAGTAGGTAACAGTGCTGGCTTCATTCCTAGAGTGTTGGGTGTTGGGGTCTGGAAAGGTAAGTGATGGACACAGCGTTTAGGGCGATATCTCAGATTGTAAAGCTCAGAGTTGGACACACAATCTCTGTCATCTATTTGATCATCATATCAACATATGTCTACTACAGCGCACGGGTCTCCTCCCACAAAGAAAAGGGTTTTTCATTTAAGTTTTGAAGCAAGTGATATTTTAATTCGTTAAAACGCACATAACTTAAAAAAGTTAGAGGTGCGTTCTGGGATTCGAACTCGGTCATCGCAAAGTGAAGTTGAAGTCCTACCAGTGGCGTGCACTGGAATTTAGACCAGGGTAATTCTCCTGTGTTGCCAGTTATATGAAAATGTTAGGGTAGGCAGCGCTTTTGTGCATTTATGAAGTGCACTGAGTCCTACCTCAAAAAATCTAGTTTTACGACTGCTCTAATGAAATTCATCTATCCTACTGATAATAACCTGAATTAACAACGGCTCATCTTACTCTGACGCACTAGGTTGTTGACACACACACACTTGTTTTAGCAACGCCCATTTCTTAGAACCAGCTACAGGCTAGTATTGAGAACTAGTAGAAGGCGAAATTGTTACAGTAAAAATCTTTTGGTGTGGCCCAGGAGAACGTGAACTTAATGATCCATTGTTGAACATGCTCACCGTTGTTGATATGAGATATGAGTTAAGTAGACTGTTTTAAGATTTTAGATTCAATTTAAAGTGATTACAGGATATAAAGGATATTTATTTGTATATTACATAACGCACCCGCCGGTGGTTCTAGTGGGAGGAATGGAGGTCAAACAATCACTCTATTAGTGATTTCACAGAAAGAAGATTTCACTTTCTAAAGTTCGGCATATTATTATTACACACTGTATAGAACGGTGGTTCTAGAGGAATAGGAATGGACATCAAATACTCACTACTAGTTAAAGAAGATTCCACTTTCTAAAACTCTTCATAATATTTAGATAATATATTCGCCGTAAGAAGGCAACGCTATAAACACGCAGATTGTTGGATTGCATCCTTACGCTTACTGATTTGATTTTCTAAGCACTACCTGATATGTTTAACTATAATTTGTGACTAGGCATCTTATATCTAAACATTTTCACTATTATAAAATAGAATCATAAATAAGACATTAACAATTCTTAATAAATATACAGACTAATTTACAGGTGAAAAAGTGAAGTAAAAACAGTTCCTTTAAATTTTTAGACACAAAAAGTGAAGAGAACCAGTTCCTACAAGCATTTACACACAACACTTTTATTGAATAGTCTGTTTTGGCTATTCACGTCTTTTTTCTAGATGTGATATTCCATATTTTAAGGCCGAGCCAGTGTAGACATCCGCGATGGCTTGCACAACCAATCATAAAACACGCTGGTTTTAGAGTTTTGTGATTAGTCCCAAGTAGTCCGCATTTCGAGGCTCGACTGCTTGACTAAATTACACTTCTTCTAATTGAATACAGTTTTTGGTTCATTAGGACATCATAAACAAGTTTTATTCACGCTTACACAACACCACTTTTATCGAGCCATCTTTGAAAAGATTGACTGGCTTCGACTGACCACCTGGGAGTAGAATTCAAACTCCAAAAAACCCCATTAACTGGATTCTTAATTTTTTAAACTTTTGGTTCATTAGGACATTAACAAGTTTTGCGCACTTACACAACATCACTTTTATCGAGCAGCCCGTTATTGCTGCCCCCGTCTTCTTGTCAGATGTGGTAATCCCTCAAAGGCTTGACTGACTCGGCTGACGATCTCGGAGTAGGATCAACTCCAGACAGTCCTAGTGATCCACTTCTCCTGACGACTAAAGTTTTCGTTCCGTAGTCAGTGACAAAATTATCGTTTCTGGTAGGTGTGTTCGCTCGAACCGTTTGGTAGCCGCAGCAGGGGGGGTATTTGGACGTGAGTATTTTTTTGAACGCCTCCCGGAACTCCGTGTTGAATATGGAGTAAATGATCGGATTGAAAGCGGAATTGGAATAGCCTAGCCACGTGAGGATTTTGAACGCGAGATCTGAAACAAAGTCAGTGCGTCAGAAATTCAATGAATTATTCAAATTAATAAATAAACTGTTCGGGGACTGCAATGCAGTCACGTGACTGCAATGCAGTCACAGGTCTATAAAATATTAAAACTAATTGTAAACTGCAGTGTCGCTTGTTAAAATATATTTTTAAAGGTTTATTAAGGAGAAACAATGGTTTGATAAGTTTTATGGAATGTATTAAGAATATTCTAATTATGTTTGAAGTACGTTTCGAGAATCCCGGACACTACTTTGTCATGCACGATTATGATCTTTATATAATAAAGTCCTATCTAAAAAAAGCAATACCACATTGTTTAGAGTGTTATTACGTCACAAGTTATACTTCATAAATGCGAAATTGTGTTTGTTTGTTCAAAATTCAAATTCAAAATTCAAAATTCAAAATTCATTTTATTCATTCATTCCTTTACGTCCTATCTAAGCAAGGAATCAATCTTAGACGGAGAAGGCCGTAGTCACCACGCTGGCTCAGTGCGGATTGGTTGACACCACGCACCTTTGAGAACATTATGGAGAACTATCAGCCATTCAGGTTTCCTTTACCGTTGAAGCAAGTGATACGTTTTTTAATTTAATTAAAACGGACTTAGTTTAGAAAATTTAGAGATGCGTGCTGGGATTCGAACTCGGCCACCCCAAAGTGAAGTCGAGGTTACCAACTGACTAGCACTGCATTTTATTATTATTATTCAGTATGTACACCAATCTCACCTATTTCCATTTCTCCATTTAGCATATTTTTTTACTCCAAAGTTTGGTATTTCAAAATTCAAATTTCCTACTTTCATAAAATAATTTTTCGTGCCCATCTTTTCCGAGACATTCTATCCAATATATATCAAACTATAACCGTTTATACTTAGATTTTTATGAGTAGTCTTATTAATCAGACGAATGTAATGAACCGTGTATCTTGATTCATTAATTACATATGTTCCCCCCAAAATGTTCTGTTCGTGTTATATTATCTCCAACGATGTTTTAATAATAAGCATTTGACCCAATATATCACACTGACCCAATATTTGTAATAGAATATTCGATCAATTTGTTATTAGTTTCGTCGGCTACTTTCTCATCTCACATATTCCGAGCTATTGGTTGGTGCCCGCTCGGTGTTATGCTAAACTTTGATCCCACATATTTATATGACGCCATAAACGCGAATAAAAACTATTATCTTCTAGTTCTCCTAATTTTAGAGCAAATTAAACTTTATTTGTACGTATAAATTTCCTTTGAATAGTAGGTAGTACAGCTTTTTATGACCTCTCGTCCGGGGAAGCACTAACGCCATTTTATTTCTGCCGCCAAGTACGAGTAACATTGCTGTGTCCCACGTGATTTTAGTTGCAGCACGACTAGCATGGGCAGGAGACAATTATATCCCCGTTCAATTATATCCTTTCCAGGATAAAAATTAATCTTCTCCCACAGCTATTTAAAGTCTCAGAGCACTGTTCGCACAAGTGGAAATAATATCCAAATAATATATGTCTAATAATAAACAAGAGTAAACTTCTACTCTATGTTCCCGTAATTTAGAAGGTGGACGTTATTTAAATCCCCTGTCAGGGGATATCATTTGCCCTGCTGGAGACAATAAGGTATATCCCCGAGGAAAAGATGAAAATGTATCTTCTCCCACAGCTTTATCAAGTCTCAGAGCACTGGCGCACAAGTAGAAATAATATCCAAATAATATTTGTCTAATAGAAAACAAGAGTAAACTTCTCCTAGTGCTCGTGCTTTAGGAGGTGGACACGTTAATTATATCCCCTGTCAGGGAATATAATTTTTGTCTCCTGTCTGTGCTAGCCCTGCTGGAGACAATTATAGTCCTGGGGAAAAGATGAAAATTTATCATCTCCCACAACTTTGACGGCCGAGTGGCGCAGTGGGCAGCGACCCTGCTTTCTGAGTCCGAGGCCGTGGGTTCGATTCCCACAACTGGAAAAATGTTTGTGTGATGAACATGAATGTTATTCAGTGTCTGGGTGTTTATCTGTGTATTATAAGTATTTATGTGTATTATATTCATAAAAAAAATTCATCAGCTATCTCAGTACCCATAACACAAGCTACGCTTACTTTGGGGCTAGATGGCGATGTGTGTTTGTTTATTATAAAAGAAAAAAAAAAAAAAACTTGATCAATCAGGTAGGCACGTAAATTAAATATCAGAGGATATTATCGGGGTATATAATTTTTGTCTCCTGCCTGTTCTAGCCCTGTTGGTGTGTTAACAGACACATAATGCTTAACACTTTCGCCTCAGGTTGTTGGACCCAAGGCGGCACTTTATACGACGTGTTTCTGGCATGCTTCGCGAATTGTTATGTGCCTTATATTCAGCGTGGCGGTAGAACTTTCCCTGGGTGAGCTCTGCCACAAAAAACTTTACTACCTAGTTCTAAGCAATAACGCTAAGTTGATCTTACCTGGTATACAAGTCTTGCAGAAAGCAGCAACAATGTTCACACAGAAAAATGGCACCCAGCAAAGCAGAAACACCCCCATGATGATCCCCACGGTGATGGCAGCCTTGTGGTCCGACACGTGGTACGGGGAGGAGTGGACGTGGGTGTGGACCCTGGTACGGACGGACTTGGTCCGATTGTCAGGGAGCTGTACCGTCCTGGTCACCGCCCGGATGGACTTGACGTGCTTCTGAGCGTAGCAGTACAATCTGTTGGACAAGAAAAAAATATCTGTAAGCACAAATAAACATTTAGGATCTTGACGCTTCCGCGTTTATAACGGTTTATTAATACCTACCGTGCTGAGATGAAAGGTAGCTTAAGTTCAGTGGCGTGCACAGGTTTTTTGACCAGGGTATGCATAAAGAAAATGCCATAAAACGGAACAATCCTTGGCGTTTATGAGTGATACAAATTTTAGGGTATGCAGAGCTTATGTGCATATATGAAGTGCACGCCACTGCTTAAGTTTATCTCCGTACTTTTAACTTACTCTAGGACAAAAATCAAGTTGATTGGTCGCTAAGCTAGGGCGAAAAGAAAGGACAAATAAACACACAAATACACTTACGAGTTTATAATATAAGTAAGTATAAGAAATAGGCTTAAATAAGTGACATCTGCATCATCATTATAATTATAATATCAACCCATTATCTTCCCACTGCAGGGCACGGGTCTCCTCCCACAATGAGAAGGGGTTTAGGCCGTAGTCCACCACGCTAGCCCCGTGCAGATTGGTGGACTCAACAAGCCTTTGAAAACATTTTGGAGAACTCTCAGGCATACAGGTTTCCTTACGATGTTTTCCTTCGCCGTTAAAGCAAGTGATATTTTATTTGCCTGAAACGCACATAACTTAGAAAAGTTAGATCCCGTCCTGGGATTCGAACTCGGCCCCCTGAAAGTGAAACCGAAGCCTTTGCCACTAAGATATCACAGCTCACATCTGCATATTGTCTGCAAAAGGTACAGAGGTAATTGGTAGGTTGGACTACATGCTTTTATAAAATTATTCCAAATTTAACTGGACTATTGATGTTTAAAGAATATTTTAAAACACATTTATTACAAGGTTACTATACTAAGGTTGCTCGGAAACTTCCGGCTCCGCTTTCATCTCTCACAAGTTTGAAAAGTTAAAAGAATGTGAAATGTAAATTGTTGCCGTTGGAAAAAAGACACTGCAGAGTTTCTTGGCGGTTTCGTCTGAGCAGAATCTGCCTTCCGAACCGGTGGTACAGTCACCACAAACAGACAGACGCCGTTTCAAAGTGCTTAGAAACTAGGCCAACTTGAAAAAAATTACTTCTTACTTTTAGAAGTTACAGGTGTTTTAAGTAGTTGAATATCACGTGGGCCGCTAACGGCTTGTTAATGATGATAACGTATACTTAGCCTGCGATATTAGTAGAGATGAGAATTGACGTTATAATGGCGACTATACCTACCCATATAAAATAGGACAGCTGTTGCCAAGTTCACGAGAAGTGAGACTGTTCATTAATATTTATAACACAACAGATGGTTACTGCTCCTAACATGGACAATTTATTCTTCGGGTTGAGTTAGAAATGGCTGAATTACTCAACAAACAAGAGTTAATGCCCACTTTCTAGGGCTACATTTAGCACTGCGTCCCACTTTAAAAGTGTTCTCATACTTTTTTCCTTAAATGTGTAGGACGAATAACGTCGAGCAATTACGAAGCGTTGATCTCGTCAAATTTGTATATGTAAAATCAGTCTCAGATGTCTCTCTAACACTCAAGAGATGAAGATATGAGGAGTTCAGGAACAGTGCAAGTTTTTCAAATACATATTCATCATAAATTAAATTGCATATACAAATTTATGATTGAAACCGGCAGGACTTCAAACTGTGACTCTGGTAATCAAGGCTAGTATTATCATCATATCAACCCATTACCGGCCCCCTATAGGGCACAGGTCTCCCCCCATTATGAGAAGGGGTTAAGGCCGGAGTCCACCACGCTGGCCCAGTGCGGATTGGTGGACTCCACACACTTTTGAGAACATTATCAAGAACTCTTAGGCATGCAGGTTTCCTCACGATGTTCTCCTTCACCGTTCAAGCAATATTTTAATAACCTAAAAATACGCACATATTGGATAAAAGCAGAAGTTACTTTGCGAAAATCCATGATATATTATGAAAATTAAGCCTAATTTGTTATAATCCGCGAAAAGCCGGAGAATCGGTACACAACTTAGAAAACTTAGAGGTATGTTGGATTTGAACTCGGCCCCCCGAAAATGAAGTCGAGCACAATCCCACACAACTGTAACTTTTCGTTTTTAATTTAGGCAGTTAAATACTCGCACTTGCTTCAACGGTGAAGGAAAAGATCGTGAGGAAACTTGCATGCCTGAGAGTACTCCAACTCCGAAAGACGTGTGAAGTCCACCAATCCCCACTTCACCAGCATGGTGACGACCTAACCTCCTCTCATTACGAGTGGAGACCCATGCCCATAGAGGTGATGGGTCGATGATGATGATGATGATATTAAATCAATCATATCAATAAATAAGCATATCTGTAGATCTTTGGTATATATAAAGATTAAACTCATAGGTAATACGCAGATGAAGATGTGAGCAAAAGCTAAAGTTAAAACAATAATGTATCCGAAATTAATTCACGCTTCTAAATGAGTTACTTATGTAGAAAATGTATTTCAGTCTCTCGGTATCCGAATTGTGTTATTAGTTTATGAATTTGTGCTCGAATTTCAGGCATTGTAATTTCTAGTTGAAGTTCTATAAAGTATGTATCCGCAAGATTAGGTTGTATGCTTAACACTAAAGTTTCTAAGTACCTACTTTGCTAGGAGATTCGAATATCTGTACATTACTTCAAGCCACATCCAAGCATTCCTACTTATACTATGAATGTTAATATATATTGGCTGGTTTGTTAATTTTCGATTCTTCTTTCAACCAGAAAAAATCAACGTGATTTTGAGCACTTAAATACTTTATTGGCACAGAATTCAGAGCAGACAGAATCCTAATTCAGCTGTTAGTTACAGTAAAAAAAACAGTGAAAACGCCCCGCGTACCTTTCATTTCACAACCGCAAAATGTTGCTATCTCACAAACTTTCCCCGTATTCCATTTTATGGTAAACGTCTAAAATAAAATAAAAATAGTTTATTTGGGTAAATAAAATTACTGTAAACGCTAACGGCTGGAGCCTTCTTTTAAGGGTATTATACCCCTCTGTGTCAGAAGGCACCGCTCTTCCATAACAAGAAATAAACATAAAAACGTACAAACAAAAAAAAAATATTTGTGTTGATATTAGAAATAATAGACATTTATTTATTTATTTATTTATTACAAGTCCATTACAATGTCATATATATTACATAATTATTATATTTTCAAAAAAGAATGTCAATCTAATGTTTACATTTGAAATGGAACCCTGTGAGGGCGCTGTAACCAGATTGAGAGGCGGACTTATTTCTTGTCAATATTAAATATTCTCATTTAGGAAGTCGTTTCATTTATAATAAGCTTTCTCCAGCAAGTAATGTTATAAGGATTTTGCAAATAAGTTTATACTTTCTTTTTCTTTTACATGTTCCGGGATTTTGTTGTAAATTTTGGTGCACATGGGGTTTGGGCCGGTGCTGTGGATTTTTAACTTAGATGGCGGTAGGACCAAGTTGTGTTTGCGCATGCGCCGCTATGAATCATGCCGGGGCATGTCTTGAAGTTTTTTTTAAAAATTCGGGATGTTTTCTTACAAATTTGCATGTTTCTAGTATGTTTTTGTAATTTTTCATGTTTCATGTCAAAATTTTTAACGATTTAAAATGAGGCGCACAGCTTTATGTGTTTTTCATATTTTTATAATACGAACGCATTTTTTTGTAGTACAAAAAGTTTATTTACCTCTGTACTATTTCCCCATAATAGGACATCGTAGCTTAGCCAGGCATTTGCATAC
Source organism: Pararge aegeria (assembly GCF_905163445.1). NCBI lineage: Eukaryota > Metazoa > Arthropoda > Insecta > Lepidoptera > Nymphalidae > Pararge > Pararge aegeria. The sequence continues at coordinate 9,565,587 of NC_053202.1, read as the reverse complement.
GCGAAGTAGGCTTACAGTGTCGCTTCTGTGTTCGTTGATTTTTTTAGCTCTCTCAATGCGTATGTGAATCGAGACAGTTTAGTTTTAATTTTTTGTATATGTGGTTTCCTATTTATGTTACAATAATGTCAATTCCGAGAAGGGTGAATGAGTCGAAACATTCTAGGACAATATCATTGTCACATGATATCGCATGTTACATAGAAGACGATAAGGTAACTAAAAAATAAAAATGAAAGAAAAAGGAGATTACAATATATTTTAAGTTAATTTACTATAGAACGGTGGAGGTAAAATAATTACTGGCAACTGCTAAATGGAATGAAATGACTAATCGCTTGTTCACACTGCTAAAGTAGAGTGGTTTTTAGTGCTTCAATTTCCGCTGTGTACACGGTTTCTGTACGTTCTGAATTCTGTGTTCATTGGCTGGAAGGTCAGATTGTTTACTTTCTAACCCATTATAAACATGGTAAATTGATTTAGATAAAAATTTGTTCATAAGAATACTTAATAATATCTTAAAAAATATATAACTAGACTCAGGCTTCCTCTAAGATAATAGAGCGGTTAAAATCAAAGTTTCATGGACCGAATTTCGTACCAACATCTCTATACTCCAAGAAATCGGCATTAAAAAACGTCTTTCGACGTTAGTACAGAGTCGTATCTTACAATTCTTCGGGCACGTCTCTCGGCATGAGAGTGACTCCATATGCATAAAGCAGGTACATGGCATAAAATTGAAAAATTCTCCGAGTGATATAAAATAATTTGGATATTATGCACATGCTTCATACATGCTTTTGTGCATGTATGAAGTGCACGCCACTGCGGGGAAGACGGAAGATGGGAGGGCATTCCAGGCCTTCGCGGTGAGTATCAGAAAGGAAGAAGCCAAACGCTTCGTACGTGTTGATGGTATTTCAACAACGTAACGGTGCAGATTCTGTCGCAGTTCGATGGTGGAAAGGAGATGGTTTAACAAAATCGAATAGCTCCTGAGCACACTCCGAAATGTCTTCGATACACCATCTGATTTGCTGAAAGTAAATACCATCGCCAGATAACATGTTTAGTTTAGTGCTAAAGTTTATGTGCTCTATTTTTGATGACCCATAACACAAAGCGAGCATGGACCTTTTTATGACGTCTTAACCAATAGCCAACTCTGTCTGTAAACCATTATGTTGACATCGACAGTATGAGAGTGGGTCCAGATTAAATAACATGATATAAAACGTTTGCTTTACACGTTAATATTTATCGTAGTGTATTATAAGCTACTAGCTATTGCCCGCGACTTCGTCTGCGTTTGATTTTGTTTTTTGATGTGGCATTCAATTTAGTTGTAGTTCTAAAAAAATTTAAAGTATTCATTATCGCAAAGCCTCATATGAGGGGTTTGCATCCTCATTCATCAGATTTACACATAGTTTGGGAAAAATTAAACACATATTATAACCTCTATAGTACAAAAAATATTATTTAAATCGGTTATAATTTGTCGGAGTAATGGTGTAAAATCGTAAAACACTTTCATCCCCTCTCCCAAACGAACCGAGCTTAATGTCGGGATAAAAAGTATCCTATATTACTTCTAACACTTCCAAGAATATGTGTACAAAGTCTCATGAGCATCGGTTAAGTAGTTTCTGCGTGAAAGCGTAACAAACAAACTTTCATGCACATTTATAATATTAGTAGGGAAGTAGGGATAGGGATAGGGAAGTAGGGATAGGGATAGGAGTAGGGATATTAATGAGCGGTCGGAATAAAACGTTTTTTAGTCCAGGGTTTGAATTCAATTTAAATTAATTTTTTTTTTGCATTTCACTCATACATTGTTCATAACAATATCACAAAAATCAATTGTTATGTAAACCCTATGTAGTAGAGAGGCAGAACATTTATTAATAAAAATTATAATATTTCACACAGTTTACATACAGTATACAGTGTAATAAGTTTTATTATTTAATTTTTTCTTTTTTTTTTTTTTCTCTTTTTATTCATTTATTAAAACGCGTTATATATCTCTTTTTATTTAATAATATGAGAAACCCGGGTCGGGACCAGATTTGTTGGGGTTTTCTGTTATAAACTCTTAGTAGGTTTCAGCCAACAGTTAGTACAGCTCACAGGTTCTTAGCTTACATTAAGGCCCACCAATCCGGATTAGATCTTCGTGGTGGGTCTAACTCATAAAACTAGCAGCTATATAGAAGCGATGGATAAATGTGAGGAATCTCGCAGTATCAACAAAAATAACTTTTGAAAATAGATTTCACACATGTTTGGAGTTTTTGCAAATCGGTTGAGGTTTACACGAATTTTGTCTTTCACGAGTCCAAGGGTTTTATATTGATCCCTTTTTACGAGAATTCAACGAAGTCTTTTAAATACATTCCAAAATGTTTAGAAGGCATTTAAATTATATATTTATCGATATTAAAAAGAGGAAAGATTTTTTTTGTTTGCTTGTCAATAGGCTCAAAAAGTACTAGACCGATTTTAAATATTTCTTCACTAAAAGAAACCCGAACTATCACTAAGTAGCATAAACTAAAATAAAAAAAAAAATCAACAAAATAGAAAATTCTAATAATGTAAAAAAGTAGCAAAATTTATAAACTCGGGGCTGGTAATAAAAATATTCTTAACAGAAAAGCTCAATGTCTCATAATTGATAGTGTAGACTGGCAGTTAAAAAAACGATACAAAATGAACATTATAGTATCATAAGCGCTTTAAAACTAATTTAGGAACCAATATTTTAGATTTTATATTGATCCCTTTTTACGAGAATTCAACGAAGTCTTTATACATTCCAAAATGTTTAGAAGGCATTTAAATTGTATATTTATCGATATTAAAATGAGGAAAGATTTTTTTTGTTTGCTTTTGAATAGGCTCAAAAAGTACTAGACCGATTTTAAATATTTCTTCACTATAGGCTAAAATAAAAAATAACAAAATAAAAAATTCTAATAATGTAAAAAGGTAGCAACATTTTTAAACTCGGGGTTGGTAATAAAAATATTCTTAATAGAAAAACTCAATGTCTCATAATTAATATTGATAGCATTAAAACTAATTTATTATTTTAAATTCCCAGTGTGTAGGCTGGTGTGTTGGTGGGGTTGTGCAATCTAGCAGAGTTCGCTGTGCTGACCCTAATGGATACGGAGCGAATCAAGCGCCACACTCGTCTCAAACATGTTCACCGAGGAAACAGTGTGAAGCGCAATGGTTTACTGGTATACAGCAGATTTTTATCATTTATAATTGAGAGTTAAAATTAAGTTCTTACAATGGCAGATAATTGATGTGAAATGATCTAAACTATAATTTCTAATAGTAGTCCACTGACGGCCGATTGGCGCTGTTTGCAGCGACCCTGCTTTCTGAGCCCAAGGCGGTGGGTTCGATTCCCACTGCTGGAAAGTGTTTGTGTGATGAGCATGAATGTTTTTCAGTATATATTGTATAAGCAAACATATACGCGAGCACAATTACCTACGCGACGCAAACTCACATACGCACAATCATACACTCAATCATCGAAACAACAATTTAAGGAGAGCACTGTCGCCTGTAATACAGGTTTTTAACCTAAATCAGGGACAGTAGATTTTAAATGGCACCATTACATACATTTATTGTATACACACCAATATAATTAGTGAGGCACGCATTTGTTTGTATAAATATTATAATAACTACTTTACATTTTAAAAACTGTATGTAAGTACATTCTTGTGAATAATTATTATTATTATATAATTCATAAAAATATTCATCAGTCATCTTAGTACCCATAACACAGGCTACGCTTACTGTGGGGCTAGATGGCGATGTGTGTATTGTCGTAGTATATTTATTTATTATTTATTATAAGTTTATAAAAGGTAAAAAGTATGAAAGAAAAGCATAAGAACACCATTCTTTTCCAACAGATCCAATTCGAGGTAATACTTATTGGGATTTGGTGATTAATTTAATTTAATCACTGATTAATTTAATTACGATAAAAATACTTCAGAATTCCTGTAACTTTCACAATGGCGGAGAATTTAGTCTATATAAATATACAATGGTCGTGGAATATATCCTTGGCAAAAAATTCATATTCAAAGATCATGGTAAGATCACTCACCTGCAATATATGCTGATCATGACAATGCAGGGAAGTATGAACGATATACAGCTGGATACGATGGCGTAGGTCGGGGTCAGGACTAGAGCGCACGTCGGATATCGGGGTGGACGTTGCGTTGTCGTTTCTTCATCTGGAGGGCGGTGGAGGCCCAGGGAGATTGGCAGGAAGCTCACCAACACTGCCAGCAGCCATATAAGAGCGATCGTGACAATGGCTACTCGACGTGTCACCCAGCGACCGTATCTAGTTACAAAAAAAAAAATAGTTTAAAAAAAAACTAAAAAACACGCTTTTTTTAGAAAACCGAACTAGAAAATAGAAAATAAATTTTAATAAATTTAAATTAAGAATAGTTTTAAAAATTTCAATAAATATAAATTAATAATAGTGTAAAATATATTGTAAAACTAATAAAAGCATGTTAAAAAGCGTGGGGTGCATGGTGTCAATAGTTATAAATATTTTATTGACAGATATGAGTAGAGTGATTATTATTTTGATAATATCTTAAAAAGCATCCCACGCTTTTTTTTAAATAAAATATTTTTTTCTATCGATATCCTCGATATGTCTACAAAGTTTGAATCAAATTTAATCGTTCAAAGTAGGACAAAACCGAGCTCAAAGGGGTCGGTCACATACAAACATACATACAGGTGAAGCTAATAAAAGCGTGTTAACATTTACACACGTTGCATGAATTTCAGATTATGAAGCAGTGAAGTCAAAAAGTGAAGTCAAGCTCCTACCTAAAGCGCTGTGCTTTAGGTAGGAGCTTGACTTCACTTTCACTTAAAATCCCAGCACGCACCTCTAACTTTTCTGAGTTATGTAATCTGTATTTTAAATAATTAAAATGTCTTAGAAAGCCTATTTGTCTTGTCTTAGAAGCTTATTGATGAGTGATGGCAGCATATATTCCCAGGTTCGCTGGCCATATGCATTATTATAAGAAGGTACTTTAAAAGTTGGTAAGTACTTAGGTTCTCTGATCTATTGATTGAGATTGAGACCTTCAAGAAACTAGTGAAGGATCATTATTTGTCTCTTTCAGCCGAACATCGCTGAAGCGGATCATTTTAAGTGTGTATTTTTAATTATTTATGTATTTCATATAAATTGAGGATGTTATATGTTATATATTTATATAGGTATTTATGTTATATATTTTATTTGTATTTATATGTTAAATATTTTTATATATATATATATTATAGTTATATTTATATATATATTTGTATAATTTTAAAACTTATTTATTGCACCACCTACCTCATCATCATATGTACTGATATGATATGAGGCCACTCCTCACAAGTAACTGCCAGTTTAATTATTTTATACACACTTAAGACTTTGAAAAACTATTATATTATATTTGGTATGATGACTATTGCAAGAAAGCTGATGACGATGATACTAATGATAATGATGCTGGGAATGAGGATGATAGTGATGGTAATAATAGTGATGACAGTGATAATTATAATAATAATGATAATGATGAATATTATTAAAATGATAATAATAATGATGATATTGAACACTTACCTTAAAGGATCTTTGATATGGATGTAGCGGTCCAGTGAGATGGCGCACAGATTCAGTATTGAGGCGGTAGAGCACATCACGTCACACGCAACCCACGTGTCGCAGAATTGCTCGCCGAACACCCAGTATCTAGACAAATAGAATAAGCGGTCATTTTTCTAGCTCATTGATTAGGTACTAAAGCATGTTTTAAAATAATAGTTCATAGATCATAAAAAGCATTAGGTGCCATCTTCATATTGAAGTTCGGAGGTCAGCCGGTGGAAAATCGTACGAAATGTGCCATCTTCTTAAATTCCAAATAGGTATATGTCTTTACAAGAAGCAAATAAAATTTAATTTAAAAGACATCCAAACAATTTTTTTAAACGTAAATAGAGCGAAGTCTCTGTATTCAAACTAGTTGTGTTCATGGTGTTTGTTTGTTCTTAATTCTGTCGGTATAGCGTAAACATATTACGTACACACATTTGGTATTCAAATAACAATACTTATATGCAAAAGGTATCGAATATAAACGAAAATTATAGCAATAACAGTAAAGGAAAGTTTTTCCTATAAAACTAGGAGCATGGACAATTTCCTTTTATGCATTTGTATTAAGCATTAGTGTCTAGAATAAAAACCTTAGGTGGTATTTTCTAATAAAATTCCGGCGTACGTGTGTTCTACGTGTCTTAAAGGTCAGATCGGCTTTAAGACTTTTTTTGTACTTTTGAGGACTCCTTGAATCTTATTTTCAGCAGGTGCACGTTTTGCAGCTTTTTTTGATTAGCGCAGTGGGTAGCGACCCTGCTGGACGTTTTTTGTGTGATATACATGAAATATATACATTTTTCAGTGCCTGGGTGTTTATCTAAATGTTATTAGTATTTATGTAGGTATATTATTTATCAGCTATCTGAGTACCCATAACACAAGCTACGCTTACTTTGGGACTAGATGGCGATGTGTGTATTGTAGTAGTATATTTATTTAGCTTTCCAGCTCCTCGCAAATTTTTTTGTTTCTTGTATTCTTTTAGTTTCTCGAGGTCTCCGCTGAGTTACCTACACTTATAATATTTGGGTTATCTTCAAACACCGTGAGTATACCAGTAGAACCAGAATAAACCCCTTTTTTGCTCTTGTGCATAATCGTGTGTTCGATGGTAGGAGGAAAACACATTTTTTGTAGCAGTTTCGAATTTTATTAGAGACATATTATACCACTATTATTGATTATGTCTTAATCGAAATGTAAAGTAGTGTTAAACTCAGTTTGCTTTATGCACTTGCTGAAGAATCTACTATTTTAATTTTATTTTTTAATATAAAGCTATGGCTATAGATGAAATATGTAGCGGCAACAAACTTATTTTTAAATTAATACTTTAAATTTTCTTGAAGATTTTAGGAGTTGCTTTTTTTATTCCACTAGTATTCAGCTCTTAACTGCAATCTCATCTGGTGGTAAGTAATGATGCAGTCTAATATAATAATAAATATAATACGACATTACACACAGCGCCATTTATCCACAAAGTATGTGTAGCTTGTGTTATGGATACCAAGATGACTGATGAATATTTTTATGAATATACAGAAAAACACCCAGACACTGAAAAACATTTTTTGATTTTTTTTTATATATTAATAGCGGGCAAACGAGCAAGTTTGTCACCTGATGGTAAGTGATCACCGCCGCCCATAAACATCTGCAGCACCAGAGGAGCCACCGATGCGTTGCCGGCTTTTAAGGAATTTGTTTATCCGCCCCTTGAATTACCCTAGATTGAATTTTTGAGGGAACACATCAGATGGGAGATTGTTCCACAGTTTGCAAGTGCGCGGTAGACATTCATGTTCATCACACATTTCCCAGTAGTGGGAATCAAACTGCCCACAACGCCAGTTCGTCGAATGATAGCAGGCTAATCTGTTTGTTCTAAATCATTTATATTAACTCCATACCTCGCATCGCTTTCTACGCGAGACAGCACCGGAAAGCTAAATTGCTTGGTGGCACATCTTTGCCGGCAGAATGGTACCTAGCCAGGCCCGAAGCCTCCCAACAGCTGCTTGCTACAGTTATTGCGATATGCTAACAGACTGTATTTTTTATAAAGTCCATATTTTTTTGGAATGTGAAGAAATTACATCATACAATGATAGATTTTAGTTCAAATAGTACCAATTAATTACAAGTCTATCTTTATAAAAGGCAAATGAAATAAGTGAAAACGATTTTCTTTTCTCTTCATTTAAATTGCCTCTATAAAAAGTGTAAAACTTATTTATATTATTTTTGGCTTTGTGTTCAATTCAAGGTTCCACTATTATAAAACTATAGTTTAAATTATAAGAGCAAGACCCAAAAGCGTGACAAAACAATTATAACACTTCAACTGAGATCACTGACATCACACCTGACAGAGACTCATCTTAATATATATAAATCTCCTGTCACGATGTTTGTCCGCGATGGACTCCTAAACTACTTAACCGATTTTAAATTAAATTGGCACACCGTGAGCAGTCTGGTCCAACTTAAGAGATAGGATAGCTTAGATCTTTAATTATAGTCGCAATTTTATTTTATTGCAAATTATTTGTCTATAATTAATTGACAGTCACATGTACTCATTTAAGGCTTAGCGATACTGAATACGATAAAAACAAAATCAGACGCAGACGAAGTCGCGGGTAACAGCTAGTATCATATATATAAATGTTGTTCTACCTACCAAGCTTCCATAGTATTTCATTCTACGATTTAGTTGCCTGGTCGCTGTATATCGATAAGGCCGCCAAATTGCACCTTCTACCTTAACGCCCTATTATATTTGTACTATGTGAATTTTCTATTTGTGGTGTACAATAAAAGTGTATTCATTCATTCATTCATTCATTCACCTTTTAAAAGTCAGAACGTGACATAACACTACGTTACTAATCCATCGAAAAGCACCCACCCTTTTATTAATTAGGGGATCTCTTATGAGTAACCCTAATATTATATTTTATTTTTGTTACCTTTTTTCTTAGCCTTTTTCCCCAACGTTCCCATCTGGCTTGAGTAAACCAACAAAGCAAATTGAAAGTCACTCAAGTGCTTTCCTATACTTCAAAACAAGATCATAATCTTGTGAAGTTGGTATAAAAAAACACAATACGTTCCCAACAATATAATAATTTTGAAAGCCCGTGGAATTTGTTTTGTAATCCTCCGATATTGTAACTCGGGTGGGTTAAGTATAGATTAAAGCCAAGTCGGTAAGTACAATTACTGCATTTAGTTTGTATATATTGTTTGTTTGTTTGTTTGAGGTCTTCATTGCACACACACATTTTATACAAATTAACCAAAAATACAGAAGAAACTTAGAAAATTATATAGAGCGTGCAAAGACGGTCTTATCACTAAAGGGATCTCTTCCAGACAACCTTTGACGTTAGGAAAAACGGAGGAACGGGTTGGTGCAGCAATTTATGTTCAAAAATTCTAAGGAGCTGATCAAATTAAGTAAGTCATCGATTATTTTTCCTGTTTCATGAAACGACCGCACGGATTAAATTAATACCGCGACCGCACCGCACCGCTGACACTTGATATAGGCTGCTTCTTTTACACCAAAGTATGATTTTTATTTTATTTTTTATTTTTCAGCAATTAATAGTTAACATCATGTGGCTGTAATTTGACTTGCAGCCATGCTCTTCGGAACGGAACAATCTCCCGAATAAGCTTTCTCACAAAAACTATCGTTTTACTAAAGTAATTATGTGTTTAAAACATTATATTGATCTACTCGGTTAATACAAATATTTGAATGTTGTTTAACAAAATATTTCCGCAAGTTCGATATCTTGAGTTTCAAGCACCACATATCCGGGTTTCGCTTCGGGTAAATATGCTTTGTTGTTTTGCCAAGTGTTTTCGAAGGTTTCAATGTAGGTTAAGGGTATGTTAACATAAACGATCTTGCTTTACCCATTTTACTCGATGATTTTATCAATTCATCGATGCAGCTAAACCAGTGGTTCACTTTGAACATCAGGTCGTAGATATATATCTACTTGCAACCGTTATTAAAGACGAGTTTAATGAAATATAACGCACCGTCAAAGACACGAACAAAACAGATCCAAACTAAACAACAATCATTCCATATTAATATTCACATCCATCAACAAAGTTGATGGAATTCTAATAATTCTAAGAAATAACGTTTTATTTTTTATTTCAATTTTTTAAGTGAGAAATGTTTTTTTTAACGAACAAAATTGCTCTCCGATGCCATATTGGACTAGACGTCATTCATTCCGTTTAGATTGTGGCTAACGGCAAAAGTGCATTGTTTTCCTATTTTTGATCGAACTACTCTGGTCTATTCTAACTCTTCTTTGCTTCCCCACCTCCCTCTTGCCTATAGATTTAGGGTGCACGATTAAAAACTACACTAGCAATTACTTCATGCAAGACTATGGACCTAGTAAGAGAGCTCAGATTCCTCATCCATCCCTACCGATGGGATAGTAGAAAATATGATCTTAATCAAATTGGACATCCACTGATAGTCATAAGTGTTTTGAAATACAACAGTCTTGTGCCGCTTGAGTCCTGCGGCTTCCTGCGACTAGCTTGTTGAGCCATCTCGTCGGGAGTCTACCAACGGTGCAAGTTCAACATTCCAGCACCACGAGACCATAACTTCTATCGATTCTCTAAGCTATGTGCCGTTCATTACAAATGTAGATTCGCAACTCGTTGACCTATGAAAGCATCTCTGGTTTTCTATTGATCTCCTCATTCCTAATTCGATCATGTTTAGATACTCCAAATATTAAGTAAGCATTACTTTGCAGAATCCCATGATGCAATGAAAATTAACTCCGCGCAAATCAGAAGAATCTTTACCGTGTAATTTATATTTACTTCAATCTTTATTCTCGACACAAAGAAGATTTTTGGCAATGTACGCACGTTTCGCTCCGACACCGGTGCATCCTCAGATATTGACTTTACAATGAATAATTGTTAAATAACGCGCGTAGATACTGAAATTGCCGAAGATTTATTTGGTGTGGAGTAAAAAGATTGAAGAAATTATAAATTACACAGTACAGATTCTCCTACTTTTCGCGGAGCATAGCAAATTAATTTTAGTTCTCATTGTATACTCCAAGCATACTGCATCGCTCGCTGAGTGGCCCCAACTCTTTTCTCTTCCTTCTGTATACAAAATATTCAGAAGCGAAACTGGGAAACACGAGAAGCACATAAAGAGAGAACCACGCAAACGATGGCTTAATAACATGCAATCTCGATCGTGCAGCACTGCATGTCTATGGCCTTATTTACCTACAATAGGCAACAACGCGTGTTCAATTACGTACTGAATCACCATGCTCGAGAGTTTATTTTACTCTGTACACTATGTAGGTGTAAGATTTGTACACTACGAAACGTAGTCGTTTTGGAGTATCCAAATACAGTAATGTCTGAGTAGAATGTAGCTTATGTGTATTGTTTTAAAGCTCAATTTTGTCCAAACTTCAACAGCCAACACTCTTGGTGGAACGTTTGTGAAATGCAAATCAAGTAGTACAGAGTTTGAGACAAAGTCTATTTGACATTGACGTTACAATGTTTCGATAGACTTAAGCGACTCCACGATTCCAACTGTGCAAATTTTATTGGTACTAAGGGTATATAGTATGCCGTGTGGTGATGGCAGATCAGAATACAGTTGTTACCACCCCTCCCCTTCACTCACGGGTGTCGTCAGATGAAATTTCCTAACATTTTCCCAGAGCGATGAAACGGCCGAAAACGGGTACTCTGGCTTGGGCAAGCCCCTCCCACTTTAGACACTTTAACAATCTAGATGTCATTCCAAATCGAATGACACCTCAATGCTGAAAAAAGTTGGTCCAAAAGGCACTTGTTGACTAGAGTAAGCCGCGAACCGGCCATTACAATGATAATGGATGGGACAAAAGCAGGCTCCGTACTAAATTATTCTAACAAGGTTTAAAGTGAACTCACCCCAGTAAGTCGTTGACACCGGCAAATGTCATAACAGCAGCGGCAACTAGCATGTCAGCAATCGCCAGCGACGCCAGGAACAGGTTACCGATCCGTCTCAACCCCCTGTCTGTGTATATCGCTATGCAAACCAGGATGTTGCCAGCTGTACTCACGAATATCAGGAGGGAGAGAAATATACCTGAAAAAATAACATTGATTAATACAACCAAGATCGTTTTGAAAATAAGAATAAAGAACATACAGAACCCTCATTCAGCCATGATTGTATGCAGTGCATTGTGTCCAAAAACAGTTATAACGACCCGCGTACGTGTCACTTTACACCCGCGGAATGTTGCTTTTTATTGTTAAATGTTTTAAAATTTTCCCATTTCATGGTAAGCATTAAAAACATTAGAGGTAAAATAATTAGTTTCAACTGCAGGAAGTGACTAACCGTTTTGATAGAAGCAGGCGTTACTTTGCGGAAATCCATGATATATTATGAAAATTATAGCTTAACTTGCTATAGTCCGCGAAAAGCAGGAGAATCTGAATGGTGTAATTTATAATTTCTTCAATCCTTATACTCCACACCAAATAGATCCTCGGCAATAAATAATAAATAAATATACTATGACAATACACACATCGTCATCTAGCCCCAAAGTAAGCGTAGCTTGTGTTATGGGTACTAAGACGACTGATGAATATTTTTATGAATAATATACATAAATACTTAGAATATACATATAAACAACCAGACACTGAAAAATATTCACGCTCATCACACAAACATTTTCCAGTTGTGGGAATCGAACCCACGGCCTTGGACTCAGAAAGCAGGGTCGCTGCAAACTGCGCCAATCGGCCGTCAATATACCCTATACGCACGTTTCGCTCCGAAACCGGAGCATCCTCAGGAGATGTTGACTTTACAATAAATAATCGTTAAGCTTTTCATCATCTTAGAGCAGAAATACTTTCCTGGACGAGCTCTGACACATAAATAAATAAATATACTACGACAATACATACATCGCCATCTAGCCCCAAAGTAAGCGTAGCTTGTGTTGTGGGTACTAAGATGACTAATGAATAATTTTACGTAAATACTTTTAATAAACATATAAACACCCAGACATTGAAAACATTCATGTTCATCACACAAATATTTTTCAGTTGTGGGGATCGAACCCGCCTTGGATTCAGACAGCAGGGTCGCTGCCCTCTGCGCCACTCGGCCGTCTTAAAAGCATATAAAAAGCAGTAGTATATAGTAGTAAGTAGTAGTTCGAGCCACTATTTAAATAGCACTACTGTCGTATTGCTCGACTAGTTTTAATTTGGGTAGAGTGGTTCTAAAATATTGCCAAGGTGTATAAACGTATTATGGCTATGACAAGACATTTTCTCCAATTACGACGAAACCTTGAAACACAATAGAGCACCGATATTAAAGAAAAAAAAAGAAAGAATGAATATTAGTACCTTTATCGAAGACAAGGAAAATATAAGAACCGTGTTTCTTTGGTACAGCGTTATAGATTGTATAATATAATATGACTGTTTGTTAATACAATAAGGCATCATATAATATTTTTTTAAGAAATAGATCTGTAGAAGCTAATGTTACCATCAATCACAATATACGAGTTTACTTATATCTTATTTTTATTAGATTCGTTGTTTCTTTTTAATTCGAATGTTAAAGATCAATGAAGAATAGAAATACTTAGAGATAAAGATTGATAAAATAAATTGGAAAGAGGTTTTTATGTATGCATTTTCTATTATTCAACACCTATTCCAAAAATAAATCAGTAAATATACTACGACAATAAACAAATCGCCATCTAGCCCCAAAGTGCAAAGCTTGTGTTATGGGTACTAAGATGACTGATAAATATTTTTATGAATAATATACAGATAAACCTCCAGACACTGGATAATATTTATATTCATCACACAAACACTGTCCAGTTGTGGGAATCGAACCGACAGCCTTTGACTCAGAAAGCAGGTTCACTGCCCACTGCGCTAATCGACCGTCAAATATCTTGTAGAAGTTGTCAGTCAAGCAAATTTCTGGACTTAAATGCCTATATTTAATTCATTTTGCGTTATTAGGGCAATACCTATACGTATTTATTACAAAACAATCCTTACATACTGAAATGTTTAAACGCATTTAAAAAAAAAACAAAAAATTTCAATTTCAAAATATGCGACACAATTTGACTCTTGGCCAACACAACACGCTTCCCAGCACACGACATCTTTATTTTGTCTATTTTGATGATGAAACCTAAACATCGTTTACTGAAGTTGTTTACACTCGTTGATTGAATTTACTAACACTAGAACAACTTCAAGCCAACCTAAAGTCTTAAGAACATAGTGCGTCATAGACAACATTATCATGTCGAAAACTATAACATGCAATATTCCTCTTCATCCACTACACTTAAACTATAATAGTTAGTTGTAAAACGTTGTATTTTGTAAAAAAAAAGTTATAAATAAAATAAAATAAAAAAAAACCTACAAGATATTATGAGAATAATCAAATTGGCTTTTCAAAATCTTTAAAAAGCAAAAACGATTGTAAATCCCAATACAAACAGAAGTAAAAAAACTCCTGCCTAATTTATATATAGGAGAAGTTATAACTTTTCTTTTTTGTTATTAAAAGTTAAAAGAAATTTAATTTTAACTTTGCCATTTATAACTAGAAAGATTCATGATTTCTTATGATAAGGAGTCCGTACATGTATTTTGGTAAGAATTGTTTATTTAATTGTACGTATTCGTGAGTCATCGTCATCTATTAGTGCTTATTATCACAGCTTTGGTACATATATAAAAATAAAAAACAGTTATATTAAATACTTATGACATACTAGCTGTTGCCCGCGACTTCGTGTGCGTTTGATTTTGTTTTTTGATGTGGCATTAAATTTAGTTGTAGTTCTAAAAAAAATTTAAAGTACTCAGTATCGCTAAGCCTTGAATGAGGAGCTGCTGCTGTCCGCTGAGGAGTTCTGTCCTCTATCTCCAACCACAGTTTGGACAAAATTAAACACATATTTTAACCTCTATTGCGTGAAAGCGTAACAAACAAAATCATATTCACATGTATAATATTAGTAAGAATAAGGATATTATACGACGGTATCTAATATAAAATACGTATGACATACCTTGTATGTCATATAAAACTGTCTGCATAAAGTACTACTGTTCTTATTTCAGGACGCCATGAAAGCTATTTTTAGTCAGGTTAATAGCATGATTAAAAATGGCTTTATACCCTCATTAGAAATGGCTATTAGCCAACGAGAAACTTACCGACGAGCAGGATGGACAGCAATGTGACCGCATCTGGATCTTCCGCCTCTTCATATTGAACTGTCGTATCGTTTAACTCAAGCGCGACCTGCGTGCAGAAGAACAATAATTTTAATGAGTAGCATAACGGTACGAAAAAGGCCAGTACGAAACGAAAAAGCACGAAACGTTACATTACGAGATGAAACGGTACGAACGAAACAATAAAAACGAACGATCTGTTAGAGCGGAAGGTTCGGTGTTTATAAAAAAACACCGATTGTTCTTAACACCACTTTATTATATATATATTTTATAAACTTGTAATGCCCACATTAACCACTTAACTATTTACTTGGGTTATACGAGTCGCGGAAACCTAGTGAAGCGTTTATTCGAGCCGGAGTAACCTTATCTTTAATCTCCTTGCTGAAAGCCAACCGGCAGGCAGAAACCAGGTCCTTAGTTGGGCAGTAATTCGACTGAAGAATAAGAACTGACTGGATTTGGCAAAATGTATCGATTTTATAGGCCCATATTGCTGCTCGACAATTTTATAGTGACATAAATTAGAAAATAGCAAGTCAGCTATATGCAGCCAGTAGCTAGGGTTGTCACAGATCTTCTTCAAGATGACATGTTTGTTTTATATAATGTGTTATTTTTTTCGACAATTTCTTAATCTTGCCTTGGTTTCTACTGAGAATATTCAACATTAAATTCTACACCTATTAATTTACAAATTTTAACCAATAAGTTCCTCATGATTTAAAGTTCAACATGCTTACCACAAGTCCAATATGCAGTATATAATCTATATACTGCATATTGGACTTGTGTATAATCTATATCTGGTATATTATATGATAGTTAAGAATAATAATAAATGCTTTTAATTCAGGCCATATACCCATATGCCTAAAATAAAAACGAAAAATACTGTGAACAAAAGCAAATACAGACTACGATAATATAACTTAAACCATTTCATATTGGACATTGGATCTACACCACACAGATTCTCCTGTTTTTCGCCGAGTATAGCAAATTAAGCTTAATTTTCATAGTATAACTAAAATCAAATTAAAATTGCAAATAATACAAATATATATAAAAAATAAAATAATTCTAATAAAGTTTATTTCCGATTCACACTGCGATGTTGTTTCAACCAATGCCGGAGAATCGCCTTATTCCGGCATTGGTTGAAACAACATCTAAGTGCTCGTACATTGCCTGAAAAAATCTCATCATTAGAGCGACGTCATCGTTCCCAAAAGAAAGGGATTCTGGAACGTGTTAAGGCAAAGAAGTCGGACAGAGGCGAACATATTTGATAATTTGAAGCACTGCAAAATCGCGGTAGCTTCATCAGAATGCGGTAAGCATCATTATACTTGATCCTGAACTTGAACTGTACGCACGTCTCGTGTATTTACACCACAGTTGACATGTGTACAAGTTCCGGCAGAATGCTCTGAAAATAGTGTTTTTTACTTCGTCGCTGCATCAGAAGAATCTCGTAGTATGGTATTAGTTACATTTATTTTATGTTGTATAATATAATACATCTTAGGTAAAGTAATATAGTATGTTCGAACTTATTTTCCTTTTTAATTACGACGCCAATCCCAAGATCGCCACAGTTCGAACTCTCAACGGCTATTTGAAACAAAGTTAAAAACTAAGTTAAAAATCCATTTCCTCGAAGTTAAATGCGAGTAAGTAGTTTGTTGAGAAAAAGAACAACTTTGAACTTAGCACTTCGCAAGTAATCTAGGCAAGTAACAGTGTAGGTGGGGTCCTGAATAATAATACAAGTTGTGAGAAAGTTTGCTTTAATAAAACCCTGGCTTTCATTCATTCTTTTAAAATGAATCAAAGCCAAGCTTATAAAAAGTCTTGATTGCCTGCAAAATGCATACTGTGATACTTTTGTTATCTTATTGGATAGAAATCCATAATATATTATAGAAATTAAGCTTAATTTGCTATACTCCGCGATAAGCAGGAGAATCTGTACCGATGGCAATCTTTTCGTTAAAAAAAAGAATCGATCTGGTAATATTTATAATAATGCCGATCCAAAAAGTCTTAGGCTGCCCCACATCTAATATTGATGACATACACGTTGACATACATTTTACTTTACTCTAAAGTGAATCAACCTTGATGAAGATTTCCACATTTCCAGTCTAATTTTTCTGGCGAACTTATAACAAAGCCATCTTCATGGTTCAAAGCAGCAGAGTATATAATAAAATATTTATAACTTTTAATAAAGTTCAAGAAGCCACTTAGTATGAACCGAGTTTGCCTGAAGTTTATTAGAAAAATACCTCTGTGTTTATACTCTGTACATTTCTAAGCTATTTATGAAACTTTTGTGAAATATGTAGATTAACAATAATAATAAAGCGCTGGACTGAAATTCTTTTGTAAAAGATGCTCTTAGTAGGTATTACCCAACATTTTGTCCTATATACTTTTTTAGCGTTTCATTTGAAAATACTAAAAGGGATAATTGCTGCAACCAGATTTGGGTACCATACATAATTGTAAGGGGATGATGATAACTTCGTTCGTCAACTTAAACCTAAAGCTACGAGGGTTCTAAACGCGCCCTGGTCTAAGAAGAACCCACAACAAACTTAGCCAGGTAGTTTTTTTTGTTATAACCATCTCACAGTAGATGATTGTAAAAATATGATATGTTTTAATGTTTGGCTTTTGATGTATGGATATGTGGAGGTTTGTTACCCAATTACGCATAAACAGCTAAACAACTTTGAACTGCTAACAATGCGCTGAGCTAATTTAATAAACAGCCTTTAGCCCTTAGCCCAAGCTATAAGGACTTTCAACTTACATGCAATGCATATAGTACTCACATAAAAGACACTTACAACATACAAATGAGACATCAGAACTCGCATAAAAGACACATTCACATCACATGCAAAACACACGAAACTAGCATAAAAAACACCACCATTTTATATGCTGGACATACAGAACTCACATAAAAGACACATTCATCTCACATGCAAAACATACAAAAATAGCATAAGAGACACCTGCATTCCTTCATGTTGGACTTGCGAAACTGGCACAAAATACACATCATAGCACACGCGAGACATACAGAACTCGCATAATAGACACTTGCAACTCACATGCGAGAAATACAAAACTCGCATAAAATACGCTTGCAACTCACATACAAGATATTCAGAACTCGCATAAAATACACTTGCAACTCACCAGCGAGATATACAAAACAAGCTTAAAAGACACTTACATCTTATATGCTAGACAAACAAAACTTGCATAAAAGGCACTTTTAACTTTCACACAAAAAATACAAAACTCAAAATTTAGAATTAAATAATATCACACAGTAATAAATATCGTAAACAATTTTATTAATAAATTGATTTTACAAGACTAGTTTCAAAAATACTGATTTTACTGTCTTGTAAAATTTACTTTTAATTTAAGTTTTTACCCCAGTAAGTCTGGCTTTGGTATTTGCTGGTAAACGGCCTTGAATGATATATTTGTATATGATTTCCGAGTAACAAAGGTTCTAGGTCTCAATTAAGTGGCGTCTGCTCTGAGAGCGAAGTGAAACAGAACTTCACCAGTAAAACAAGTGATGAAGTTTAAAATTTACTAATGGCTACCATTATGGACTGCAATTGATCTGCGATTAGAATTGTGTTCTGGTATCTTATATCCTAATCTTATATGAATAAAGATTAAAGTCTTATAGGGGTCATCGGGTGTTCTAATTCCAAATACCTGAACCTTAGCACGTACTTAGCGTTTATCAAAATCAGTCATTAAATTTTAAACATTAAAATAGCAGCTTAAACTAATAACAGCTTTTAGTAGTAAAATAAAATAAAAGGTGGCCCGTTTATAAAAAAATAGATAGAAATACATATTAATATATAATGTTTCACTAATGTTTGTTGTACCACCTACTAATTTCGTATAGCATTTCTTGTATGCCTTTGGTTGCCTGAAAGAGATCGCTATTTAGCGATAAGGCCGCCAAATTGTGCGTTCTACCTTATTGTGCTGTTGTATTTGTATCTCTGTAAATTTTCTCTGTGGTGTACAATAAAAGTGTATCTATTCATTCTTTCATTCATTCAATATATTATCTCGTTAGTGTGTTACAAAACTAGCAGCTTAAACTAATAACAGCTTTTAGGAGTAGCTTTTAGTATAGCTTTTACAACTTTCTCATGTTAATTTTAATTTCTCATTAAGTGAAACTGTTGCTTTTGAGAATACTTATAACCCAGATTTGTTTTTTTTCCGATTGGTAAACCGGTGGTAAACTGGCGGTAAGTAATTATGCAGTTTATAATGGTAGCGGGATAACCTGTGGGCATTGACACCCACAATTATTTGAACCGGAAAAATACAACTCCCACGCAGTCGCGGGTGGAAACTACTTGAAGACATATTAGAAAACTTTCACAATAAAGGAATTACCAGAGCATACAAATATTTGTAACAAATTGCCAATGTTTGTAACAAGTTTTATTTAAGTTCCTACTCTCAGAAATCCATCCAAGGCAGAAGTTTGTCTCGGGTCTTACTTTGCGGATAAAATCTTAGGAGAAATTTGGGGTTCTTATTCAGATTACAGTGTTTTAAGTTGAGATTATGATCTTTAAGGTAGAAGTACGAAATAGGTTTAGTTATAGTTTATTTTTAGGGAAAATCAATCTTGAGACACGTTATATTACTGTATAATTACCCACAATGAAACGTTTTTTTAGTTTTTTTAAACCTCCGATTTTTTGGAAATTCCCGGGATAAAATTAATCATATTGGATGAAAGCAGAACTACGCCGAATCGAGTAAGCTTTAAAGACGTTCATATTTGGGAATAACCATGACCTATAAATTCACCGGCGTGCAGGTTTCCTCATGATGTTTCTTCACCGAAAAAGCAAGTGATATTTTATATTTTCACGTTTGATGGCTGATTGGCTCAGTGGGCAGTGACCCGGCTTTCTGAGTCCAAGGTCGTGGGTTCGATTCCCACAACTGGAAAATGTAGCTGTAATGAACATAAATAGCTTACTTTGTGGCTGGATGGCGATGTGTCTATTGTCTTAGTATATATATATTTATATTTATTATTTAACAATGTACATAATTCCGAAAGTTAGAGGTGCAAGCCGGTTCCCTCGAAATGGAAGCAGACGCTTCAAACACAAAAACGGACAAATGACAATCAAGGCTTTTAAGATGCAGTGATGCTAACATTATTTATTTCACAACAGTCGCATTTTCTCTTAATGCAAGGAAAGACTAAGAAACCTGGAATATCTTTGAAGGTTAGATTACCGCTTCCATTTCTACCTACAACCTAGGTTTTATTACATGGAATAAAGTTCGTCCTACAAAACAACTGGGGCGATGTAATTGTGCAGTGCAACGTTTTACCATTTCATAAAAGAGCAACGTTAAAAACGGTGTGGTATTCTAGATACTTTTCTTTATTATTTACGAGGATTCAATTAACTTATAGAATTTAAAAAACCATTTGTTTTTAACAGTGTAAGAATGTTTTCTTACCACGTTGTTGTGCCACGAAAAGCACGTTAAGTCGTCGTCACTTACTATACGATAGTAGTTGTTAAAACCAACAACCCGCATTGGAGCAACGTGGTGGGCTTATGCTCAAAAACCGTATCTCATATGAGAGAGGACGCCTATGCCCAGCAGTAGTAGTACGATAATAGGCTGCGGAGGATAAATAAATAAGTAAATAAATATAGTAATAAATAAATATACTGCGACAATACACACATCGCCATCTAGCCCCAAAGTATAGTAGCTTGTGTTATGGGTACTGAGATGACTGATGAATATTTTTATGAATGATATACATAAATACTTATAATTATACATATAAACACCCAGACCTAAAAAACATTAATGCTCATCACACAAACATTTTCCAGTTGTGGGAATCGAACCCACGGCCTTGGACTCAGAAAGCAGGGTCGCTGCAAACTGCGCCAATCGCCTATCCAATGATTCGGTTATAAATTCGGTTGTATTTCTTTTTTCGTTTCGGAACAAATTTATAATCTTTTCATGTATCTGTTTCCGCTCGTATTCGGTTCATAAAACTTATAAAAAAACAATTCCGATGATAACGCATAATGTGTTTCGATAAAGGTACAGTAAATACTTACATAACTAATATTGGTGGGCGAAAAGTTGAGATCCATTTTAATCTTCTACTATCACCATTCTCCACTCAAATCTTGGTGTCCATCTTCAACAGAAAGCTTTGCAAGTGGTTGCGCAACCAGGGTATGTGTAGATGACCCATTTTGAACCATCACATCTCTGTAACAAGAATTAAGTTGTTGTGAAACCAACAAATTTACTCCGCAATTTATATATTATTATGAATGTAGATTGCATGTGTTACCTACGTGATTTATGTAAATGTAAAATATTTCCAAACCATTTACTATAGTAAAAGCGAGCAACAAGTTTAAGCTTCCAACGCCAGGATAATTTGTCTTTGTCCACGCCGAGCTGAATAGTATCAAGCGAGCTGTAGTTTAAGGCATGCAGACAAGATGTATGTGAGTGTCAAGAATTTGGCCATAGAATTAAAGATATATAGTACGCATATTTAAGATTTCGCTCTCCTTGGCCGAAAAAAAATCTTTAGAAAATTAAAAAGGAAACATTGCTACAAAGAAATAAATAATAATAATTAAAAAATATATAAATAGCTAGGCTAACAGGATAGCTTGTGTTATACGAACTACGATGTCTGATGAATTTTTTTTTATAAATTCCGGGGGACCGGGAGAGTTATCACCACTTAGAATAACTATAAAAAAAGGTTCTGTAAATAAATAAATAAATAAATATACTACGACAATACACACATCGCCATCTAGCCCCAAAGTAAGCGTAGCTTGTGTTATGGGTACTAAGATGACTGATGAATATTTTTATGAATTATATATACATAAATACTTAGAAAATACATATAAACACCCAGACACTGAAAAACACTTAATGCTCATCACACAAACATTTTCCAGTTGTGGGAATCGAACCCACGGCCTTGGACTCAGAGCAGGGTCGCTGCCAACTGCGCCAGTCGACCGTCGATTTGCTGTATAGCAAATCTTCTAAAATTATTGCGCAGATAGATTATTATCATAATTTTAAACTCATTACGGGCCCACTACAGGTTCAGGTCACTACGGGTCTCTTCTCAGAATTTCAAGATAGGTCGAAAGTCGAAGCCCTACAAGACAAATATTATAACGATTGAAAAAGCAACTCCAAAGGCAACCCTAAAAAAACTACTTTACCTAACATAATTTACGAACCGTTTTGCAGTGTTGTTACACAGCGCACATCCCAATTGGATTTGCATAGGTTTTTACGCGGATATTGAAGTACGCAAGCAATTTGCTGTGTGAATACGTGAATAAAGTTTGAAGCGGGATCCTCAATCTTGCCACAGTGTATAAAATATCGGTATAACTATTATATGTATTTATTTTATAAAATTTTAAGGATTATTTATGTGTATTTTATTCAAATTACCAAATGAAATCTTTGAGATGTCTCTCAATAAGTTCAAAGTTTATATAAAACGTAAGCTTACAGAAAAATCCTATTATAATATAAAGGATTACTTAAACGATAAAAATGCTTGGGTGTGAATTGCTCTAGCTTCATAGCTGAATATAAATTTACTGTGATGTAGGTAAATTTTTTTTTTATAACAAAAAAAAAATTACCCCGGCTAAGTTTGTTGTAGGCTCTTCTTAGACGTGTTCTGGAGTGGTACCGGTGCGCGGTACCACTCCAGAACACGTCTGCCCGAATCCATCGGTTCTATGACAACATGACCCGCGCACTGCCGGGACACTCTCTCTCTCTCTCTCTCTATGTCGTGTTCCTCATTGCTGAGGGTCGTGACCCTACTTACAACTTTTTGGACGTTTTTGTGCCATTTGACTCTGCTTTGAGTAACGTTTAAAGCAGTATGCACTTTGGTGTCGAGAGCAGTGCGGATTTGATCCGACCAACGAATCGGGCTAAGTCTCGAGGTTTCTTTCCTTCCACTTTGCCAGTGAACACTATTTTTTTAAGATTGTCTCCATCTCTTCTGGCAATGTGACAGAAGTACTCGAGAATCCTCTTAAGACAGGTGGTTGATAGCCTTCTTGTAATTTTAAGCTGTCTCAAAATCGATACGTTGGTAGGCACAATACAATCATCCTTTAAATACCCAACTACGTCTTCAGAATTTGGGGTATGAAAGAATTGAACATCTGACTTAATTTTCCGAATGCTTATTTTGTCATGATTGTCATAATCATCAGATTTTTAATGTTGGGCTAGTGTCTTATTACGCTGCGCTAATGCTGGTTTGGGCTTTAACTTTGGCACATGTTAGTTTCACTAAATGAGATTGACTGTTTAACGTTCTCTACGAGGTACGGTGTTTGTCGTTTAAGAAACTGGGATTATAGTATTAAATTAGACACTTTATTAAGTTGTCCACTCGGCTCTTCTAATGATGGTTGTAAATACACTATTATATACACGTCACTGTGTTATGACGGTAGGGGGTATCTCTTCAGACGTATTGAGTAACATGGAGACGGGTTCAGGCCGGGCACACATGAGATCCTATTTGTCTTGACGCAATGCCGCTTTTTTATACGCACTTTGCAAACGGCTGCAAAAGTTATTTAGAGTATATTTAGCGATACTTCATTATATATACTTCATCAAAAAAGCGGATATGCGATATCAATGATTAAACCTTTTTTTGTGTGTTATTTAATCAACGATCAAAATTCACTTTATGATTTGGTTTTATATGCTTACTTAATATATATATTTTGATAATAATGAAATTGACGGCCGACTGGCCCTGCTTTCTGAGTCCATGGCCCCGGCTTTGATTCCCACAACTGGTAGATGTTTGTGTGATGAACATGAATATTTTTCAGTGTCTGGGTGTTTATCTGTTTATTATAAGTATTTATGTATGTTATTCATAAAAATATTCAACAGTCATCTTAGTACCCATAATACAAGCTACGCTTACTTTGGGGCTAGTTGGCGATGTGTGTATTGTCGTAGTATATGTCGGCAGGGGGTCGGACATGATAAATAAAAGAAGCGGATGAGTCAGGAAAATAGTCTTTGTAATTCTATGAAATGAAGTGAAGTTTAATCACTTAGTTAGTAATAACTAACCACTACTTCAACCAAGATAGTAATTATGCGAGATGGTTATCAACTATAAATAATTGTGGCTACTAATTCTAATTAATAGTTGGGAATAATAATTAAAACGTTTTCCACGAATTAATTATCCAAAGCGTCTAGGATAAGCTACTAGCAGGGTATATCATGTGCACGTTGCTACGCCAGAGCCAAGACTCCCTCGCCACTGTAGTTTCGGTCCTTATATACGGATCAGAACGACTTGAGTAATAGGTGAGTGGGGATAATGAACAATGCGCCAGGTGGCGAGAGCGGTGCACGTGTTGTTT
The DNA here is from genome assembly GCF_905163445.1 of Pararge aegeria. Classification (NCBI taxonomy): domain Eukaryota; kingdom Metazoa; phylum Arthropoda; class Insecta; order Lepidoptera; family Nymphalidae; genus Pararge; species Pararge aegeria. The sequence goes on along the minus strand of NC_053202.1, from coordinate 9,540,945 downwards.
ACAGATTTCTTGCCAGCTGCGTACGACGGCGCAGGCGCCGTCATATATTTATTTATTTTGTTTATTTATTATTAGTAGACATCTTCTTCTATTATTTTTATTTGTGTTATTCATTTATGTGTTCACTATTATTAAAAAACACAAATTTTCCATCTACAGGCTCATTCTGAGAATTTGTTAACAGAATTCCTATTAATATTTGTTATTCAAACCAGGAATTAAACCCAGGCCTTCGGTATCGGTCATCATCCATCGGATGCCATCTTCTTTTATTTGAAGTTTGGTGGTCAGCAATCGAAAATTCTCCCTATTAAGTGCCGCTTTCTTTAGATCTAAGGTAAAATTTAAATATTCGATTTACTCTCAACATATAACTAACATTTACCTACGGCCATAGTTTTGAAAATATAGAAAAGAATACATTTTTTTTTTTTTTTTAATTATACATGCTATCCAATTAGGCAAGTTGTCCAAGTAAGACTTTTGCTGAATCGCTTCTATGTACGAGTTTCAAGGCCTTATCTTTTAGGCTAAATAAACGCAATCTCTTGCGTTACAAGACGAAGTACTTTTGCGACATCATAAAGTTTTTTTGCCTTACAAATAAAACGCTGAATGACGTCAGAATATTTATGTTTCTCATGTTTTCATTTCTATAAAAAATCAGACTTTTTGTACGTTATGTCACGTTATCAATAAATCATAATATGGAATCTCCCAATCCAAATATGATTCCAAATTTTGATTTAAATTGAAATCAAAATATTTTATAGGCATACTGTTAATTTTATACTGTAATGTCCAAGTCCCGCAATCGCCGGAAACCATGCGAGCGTCTGACAAATATTTGCTAAGAAATTATGTGTTGAACAAAATATTACGATCATGAAGTTTAAGACACAGTAAATATTTGTTGAAACCTTTTTCAAAGAATTATAGGTACAGTTAGCTTAGTCTCGAGCCACACAGGTCCTTTCAAGGCATGATTGGTTCGGAAAGTACCTGTCCAAGGTTACCAGTAGTAGCCCACCGAGGTGTGCCATGATTGGAGTTGTTCCACAGAGTAGCCACAGAATACAATGGCTAACAAGCGACGCATTCGTGGCCACGGTACGGCAAAAGCTCTCGCTACTAATCGTGGTTAAAGCCACAGCCTATTCACTAAGTTACTAAGCGAAACTTGCGTAGAGGGTACATTGCCGAAGATCTGTTTGGTGTAGAGTATAAGGACTGAAGAAATTATAAATAACACCATACAGATTCTCCTGCTTTTCGCTTTACTACTACTATAGCAAATTAGGTTTAATTTTCATAATATGTTATAAAGAGTTAATCGAAAGAGCAAGAGAGAAAAGTATAAAGACATAGTAGTACAAGTAATGGTAGAATTGTACCTATACGTCGTTAAGCTTTCAATGCGTATGCGTGTATCCAATTTACTCACTTTATTTTAGGTCTGGTGGCTTGAGACTCCAGCTTGGGATAGTTGCCACATTACGAACAGTCACGTGCCCTGAATTGGTTGAGCGCTCCGGTAACCAATTAAGGGTAGATAGGGGTTTCACATGTGGTTAAAGACGTTTATTTTCTCAAAAAACTACTACTATTTCACTCAATGAGAATATTTACAACTTATTTTTATGTAGGTAATATTAAAACTACAAACAACGACACGAAATTATATAAAAAACTTGAGGGTAAATTTATAAATACTTCATACTGTCATACATAGCCCGGATCCCACTCAAACTTTGTCAATTACAGTGACAGAGCTCTGATCTTACAAACATAAAAAATATATATATACAAATACAACCGAATTGAGGACCTCCTCCTTTTTTGTAAGTCTGTTCAAAATGCAAATGTTTCCAGTTCTAAGTGAGTACTAGTAACAGTACAGCAACAGTATTATATTTTTATCTATTCTTAGCAACTTTCCATTTACCTGAAAACCCCGTAAATAAATATACTACTACCATACAAACAACGCCATCTAGCCCCAAAGTAAGCATGGCTTGTATTATGGGTACTAAGATGACTGATGAATATATATTTATTATGAATAATTCTTCTTGACCTACCAATGCATACATTTAAAAAATGTGTAAAAACGCATCTAGTACAGCGAGGTTACTATACGTTTGATGAATTCCTCAATGACAAGGTAAATTGGAAGCAGCCAGCCTCGCTCTCATCTCCCGCAAGATAGAAAAATTATTGTAAATTTTGGTGTTGTGAATGTGAATGTGTGAATGATGTGAAAAGAGCAACTACTGAGTTTTTTTCCTGGCTCTTCTCGGTAGAATCTTTCCGAACCGGTGGTAGAGTCACTACAAACATACATACTTGACGTTTCAAAAGTGCTTATAAAGTAGGCCAACTTGAAATAAATGAATTTGAATTTAATATACATAAATACTTATAGTTAATATAAACACCCAGACACTGATAAACATTCATGTTCACCGCACAAACATTTTGCAGTTGTGGGAATCGAACCCACGGCCTTGGACTCAAATAACAGGGTCGCTGCCCACTGCGCCAGTCGGCCGTCTAATAATTATTCAATGGTTGAGTTAATTAATCATAGAAAATAATAATAATATAAGAAAAAAAAGAAAAAAAGAATAGATACTATTAAACTGTTCGATAAATACTAAGTATATATACAATTTACTATAGGTAAAGGTAGACGGGCCAGAAATCCAATTTGAATCCAAATAGAACTACACACATGGGTGACATCTGAGGGTAAGGTTCAAACCGTTCAGATTCCAATCCGCTCTATTGAGGGATCACTAAAAATGGTTTTCAATAAACACGCCCAAGACCCTTTCGCTTTGTGCGTTATGAATTTAGAATTGGGAAGGGAAATCGCGTGCCGAGTAAAAATAGCAATAACTTTCCATTTACAGGTGGATAATAGAGCCACTATGAACAAGGTCGTTGGTAAAAGCTCGGATTTAGTTCCGGCATAACTATAATCGAAATCATTAATTTTCATTATTTGAAAAAAACAACATGTGTGTAATAAAAAGTTTTACAAAAGAATCTTAAAAAAAAAATTCAACCTACGCCCTGCTTATTCTGAAAGGAGACCCATGTTTTATAGTGGAACGATAATGGGCAAAACAAAAATAATAAATATGGTTTGATTAATTCTAGAAAGAAGTGTTTTATTAACCGCAGGTAGCGCCGTGGGGCGCAACTAGTTATTCCTGTAAAAAGAGAGGAAGACTTGGGGACACTCGAAGCATCTTTGAAGTTTGAACTCACTTAAAGTGAGTGCGAGGGGGAGATATTCCAGGCATCTTTGAAAGTTTGAACTCAGAGGCAAATGAAGTTCTATTTATTTGCCGTAAGTATATTAGTTTCCTAAAATTTCCTATAGTTTGTATCGCATGCATTTATTTACCCACACTTTTTACCTTGATCGATTTCAGACCCAGTTTTTAATCTGGAGAGAGATTTTCAAACTAGAAGGAAGTGTTTTCTGCAAGTGTTTTCTAATTCTTTTTTATAATACTTCTTTCTTTGTGCTTTCGTTTCTGAAATATCCTCAATCTTGTTGGGATTTATATTGAATACAGATTAAAAAACTTAATTTGAAATTAGAACAATATTGCAAACTTCTTAAAGCCCCCGTCATTCGCCATGCATCTGAATTGCCACTCTGAGAACTTCACGGTCGGCGTCATCTTTTATCGGCCCCGATTTAGGTCAAGAACAAGTTGAGTCTTATTATGGAGCCAATCTAGACGCCTTATCTACAAAGTCTCACTCGCTACCTATCTAAAGTGCTTCAGAGTTAGTTATGAATAAGAAATGGTTCGTTTAATTAAGGTGGAATCGCAAGCGGGTTGTCACAAGAGGTCAATGTTTAATCATTTATACCTGATGTTATGACTTCGATTGTGAGAAACTTTTGATTATGATTTCAGAAGTTATATGGGTATGATAAGAATCAAATATCGTTCAACAGGTACTTACTACGATAATATTATGGGATTTGTCGATATTTCGACCCAGTTGCATGGATCGCGGTCACGTGGTATGTACCCGTTCAACTATATTTAAGAAATGTTGATTAACCACGAAAATCTGAGTTTAAAATCTTTATGATAAAACTAACAAAACAGGTCTTCATCTGAACGGTAGATATTTCAAAATTATAACTTTAAGTGATCTCCTCCAGACAACCTTTTTTGGAAGAATCAAGTGTCGTATGTGCAGATACTGCCAGTAGGTAAGACCGAAGAAATCTTTACGCTGTGTATGCAGAAGATTGAAGACAATGTAGCATTATAGTTTACGTGGGTGAAACTGCAGAAGACAGTTAGTGGTCCTTTTTTTTGGCAGGACAAAGAAGTAGAGGCAGACCAAAGAAGGAGTGGATGGAAGATGATAATTATTCGTGTCAAAGGAGAAGATAGTGATTTGATTTCTTAAAAAAGTGAGTAGAAGAAAAGACATAATATTGTGACGACCTCCCTGGCGCAGCAATGATGTGGTTTTAAGAGGGAGGTCCCGGGATCAATCTCTAATTCCGAAATTTTTAATTTCAGAATTTTCTCTGGTCTTGTTTGGTGGGAGGTGGGAGGATGCCTAGCCCCACCGCTATCAAGTTAGCCCGCTACCATTCTAGACTGCATCATAACTTACAACAGGTGATATTGTAGCCCAACTTGTAGTGGAATAAAAAAAGAAAGTAAATTAAAAATGTTAAAAACCCCCGACACTCACTTTTCTACTTGTTCATTATTCTACTAGTCAAGCCTTTTTGTTTGATAACGATATTGTGGGATTTGTGAAAAAATACGTGATCCGTCATTTTGTGGTTTTGTTTTTAAAAAAGTGGCGACTTCATTTACCGTGAGTTTAGGGCAAGAAGATGGCAGGATATTGGCGTAAGAATTGTATTATCGGTGGCCATTTAGCTAAGGATTCCATTCTGCACGAGCAGCCGGTACCTAATTGAGAGAGAATTCCGTTCAATTTAATCCCAGCCCTAAATAGGCTCCCTAAATTAATCAACGTCGCAAACAAACGAATCGGGAAAAAAGCTGGGTGTATTAAAAACGCCTAGTTATATTCTCACAACATCGTACCGGAACGCTAAATGCTTTTACATGACAGTGTTAAGCCCACAGTTATGTTTGCCCATCATCACAAAGCTGGGCATAGTCATATCAACCCATTACCGGCCCACTACATGTCACGGCTCTCGTCCCACGCCCAGTGCGGATTGGCGAACTCCACACACCTTTGAGAACATTATGCAGAACTCTCAGGTTTCCCTCTCGATGTTTTCCTTCACCGTTGAAGCAAGTGATATTTTAATTGCTTAAAACAGACTAGTAGTAACACAGAGAGGAATCTGCTAGTCTTTTCTGTGGCTCAATCGTCGTCATCATCATCATTTGGTTGACGTGAACTGCTGGCTATAATTCTTTTGTGGAGAGCTCCAGAATCCAAGATCCTGAAAGCGGCAGCTACCAGTGACCCGTTTCAGATGCAGGGTTGCGATTCCAACACCTTGGGACCCCAACGTCCATCGGTACTCCATCAGTTCATAAAGTGACTCAATAGCCGTAAAAGGGGGTTCCGTACCAAAACATACATCATACGTACAACAAATATCGATGTAACAAGGGTAACGATTTCACAAGGTTAGTTTAGACAGAATTACTGTAATATAATAGTTCAAGATAGTTTAGCAAGTTTCTGTGTCGGTAATTTAGCATGGAGGGTCGAAGCGGTAAAGTTTGGGTCATTAAATTCACTTTACTGTACTTTTTACCTGATCATAAGTTTTATTGGATAGAAGCATTAATTATTCATTGTAAAGTTTTCTATTTATTTATTTTATATTTATTTATTATATTTTTCTTATTTGTGCAATTTTGTTTATGTATTTGTATTTAGCTATTTGAATGTACGTTTATAATAATTTTACACCACCTGTCCGCTCTCTCTCATCTTGTCCTAATCCAAAGGTTGCCTGGCAGAGATCGCTACTTAGCGATAAGGCCGCCTTTTGTATTCTACTTCTGTCTTTGTATTTCTTTTGTTTTTTTATTTTCCTAACTTCATTGTGGTGTACAAATAAAGAGTTAAATAATAATAATAATAATAATAAAAGTTTTTTTTTTATATTAACGATAGGCCAGCGCTTGACGACAATCATGCCCGTTAGAAAGCAATGATGAGGTCTAGGTTGAAGAACGCTTGCCTAGAAAAAGCCTATTCACTCTAGCCTTGAAAGTACTCAAATTATACGTGGCAGGAAACACAGTTGCCGGGAGGGCGACATCTTAGCGGCACGTATAAGAAACGTGGATAAAAAACGTTTCGAGCGTGTTGATGAAATATCAACCACATAAGTATGCCACCGCTCACGGTGTCTCGCTGTTCTCTGGTAGAACGGGGAAGGAGGAACAAGATTGTGAAGTTCTTGAGTACACTCACCGAAGTATATCCGGTAAAAAACCGATAAACAGGCAACATTGCATCGGTGCAGGAGTGGTAAAGTCGACATCTCCTGAGTGCGTGTTTAGTATAAGGATGGAAGAAATTATAAATTACACCATACAGATTCTTCTGCTTTTCGCGGAGTATAGCAAATTAAGCATTATTTTTCATAAGATAATTTTTATTCCAAACAATATTATTACTTAGACCGCTAAGTAATAATATTGTTATATAGCCTTGTGCTTAACACGTCGGCCTACCTTTCAGTGGGATCGAGTCCATCCCAGATCTCCAGCACGCATCTCTAACAGTTTTACAAAAGTTAATCGCATTTTCCCAATAATTAGAAAATATGCAGTGGAAAACTTCATCAACATCACTTCAACCGATTGAAGTCCACTACTGGACATAGGTCTTTTGTAGGGAGTTCCAAAATCCACGGTCCTGGGCCGCATGTTTCCAGCGGCTCCCAGCGACTCGTTTGATGTCGTCTGTCCACCTCGTAGTGGGTCGACCAACGCTGCGTTTACCAGTGCGGGGTTGCCATTCCAGGAACTTTGAATCCCGACGTCCATCGGTTCTCCGAGCTATATTTCCCGGCTAAGTTTGTTGTGGGCTCTTCTTAGGCCAGGGCGTTTTTGGAACCCTCGTAGCTTTAGATTTAAGTTGGCGAACGAAGTTATCACGATCCCCTTACAATTATGTAAACAAATATGTTTGAACGCCTACATGAATAAAGAAATTATGAATTTGAATTTGAATTTATGTTCCCCGCCCTTTTCCATTCCAGCATTGCGACTCGCTGAGCTAAGTCGAAAAGCTGTATCGCTATATCGGTGGCTATGTGGAGAGCGTAGCAATGTCTTATTCTTGTAGTGCCATTTCCTATCAAAGATAAACTACCATTATAACTTACTGAACTTTATTAACCTCTACTCGCAACATTGACGTTTTACTCATGGTAAACCACAGTGCCGTGTGGTAACGGAATATTAGAATACAGTTGACACCGTTCGCCCTCTAACCGCGCAGGTGTCTATGAAGTGTCGTATGTTTAAGGGAATGTAACGAATAACGGGAAGCGGCGTTGTCTGTGCTACTATTACCATCCACAGCTGTTGATGTAAAACATCTATAGGCGGAGGGTAAACCTGATTGGTAGTGTGACGACACAGGCCGTTGCGACGCATCGCCACGCTATATTTGACGCCCTGCTTTCTGAGTCCAAGGCCGTGGGTTCATTCCCACAACTGGAAAATGTTTGTGTGATGAAAGTGTTTTTCAGTGTCTGGATGTTCATATGAATATTCTAAGTATTTATGTATATTAATTATAAAAATCTTAGTACTCATAACACAAGCTACGCTTACTTTGGGGCTAGATGGCGATGTGTGCGTTGTCGTAATATATTAATTTTATTTTTTATTTTTTTATATAATTAAATTTTTGTATTTCGAATGTAACAATAAAAATGAATATTAATTTTGTTAATAAAACAGTCATTATTAATTGACTTTGAAATTTGTAATGATTTATCTTTTCATTATGCAATATCTGCAATAACTTACAGAAAACTATTTCACATCTGCCAGGCGTCCCGTGACGGCTAACACATTTTTTTTAGCCCAGCGGTGGACTTTTAGTCCAGTAGTGGAATGATATTATATACATAGGCTTTTGATGAAAAAACAGGTGAAGATTTTCCAGCCAGGAAATTCGTCTTCCACCATGCCTCTATCTCGCCTTGAATAAGGAAATCCAGTTAGTCGTACTTTGATACATAGTATATGACACATAAGTAAAATAAATATACTACGACAATACACACATCGCCATCTAGCCCTAGTAAGCGTAGCTTTTGTTATGGGTACTAAGATGACTGATGAATATTTTTATGAATAATATACATAAATACTTATAATATACAGATAAACACCCTGGAAAACACTTATGTTCATCACACAAACATTTTCCAGTTGTGGGAATGAACCCACGGCCTTGGACTCAGAAAGCAGGGTCGCTGCCCACTGCGCCAGTCGGCCGTCAAATTTAGGTTTATTTATAAAGAAAGCCGTGAATATTTATTTTTATATATACAGAAAAACCCCCTCTCGATGTATCATATCGCAATAGGGCTGTTCTCTCTCAAATATGTATTCCATCATTTTGTGGCGGCATGAGCCATTATGACTGATTTTCATCAAACATGGCCAAGATCGCCGACATGGCCGACTAATTCACCTTTCAAACAAAAAATTACAGTATCACAATCGATTTGTCCCTCGGGAAATACCATGCCACAGACAGACAAACACACACTTACTCTGTCCTACTACTGCTATATTTTCTTTTTTTTTCTGTTTTTTTTTTTTTTTTTTAATTTGTTTTTAATGTCTAAACGTAAAATCATAATATGTATTGCAATGTTATCTATGTATTGTAAGCAAGAATTAAAAGGCTTTTTTATTTTTATTTTATTTTATTTCTCCTGCTATCTACTGCGATCACCAACCCGCCTACTCAGCTTGGTGATTATAGGCAAGTTCTTCAGTCGGTAAAGAAAGGCTGAGGCCGTTGTCCACCACGCTGGTAAAGTGTAGACTCGGAAGACTTCACACGCAATAAGCACATTATAAGCATGACGGCCGAGTGGCGCAGTGTGCAGCGTCCCTGCTTTCTGAGTCCAAGGTCGTGGGATCATTCCCACAACTGGAAAATGTTTGTGGGATGAACATGAATGTTTTTCAGTGTCTGGGTTGTATATTATAAGTATTTATGTGTATTATATTCATAAAATATTCATCAGCTATCTTAGTACCCATAACACAAGTTACGCTTACTTTTGGCTAGATGACAATGAGTGTATAGTCGTAGTATTTTTATTTATTTATTTATTTATTATGTAAAACTCTCACATGCCAAATCACACATGTCAAATGCAGGAAAATACCGTGAAAATTTTCCTTCAAGTTACGTTTAATTGCATTAATTCAAAACGCACACAAGTCCTAAAAGTTAGATGTGCGTACCGGGTATCGTACTCGGTCCCCGCGAAGGGGAAGTCGAAGGTTTACCTACTAGGCTACCCCACTATGCTATGTTTGTAGGTTTGTCCTTTATTCGCACAGCAACGGGGCAAAGGGTTGACGTTTGTTTATAATATCGAATTTCCAACAAACTTGAAACAATCAACACATTATAATATTATGACGCAGAATTTAACCGAAATTGTATTAAATGCGAGTTGATATCAGCAATGTATTAACGCAGGTGCTTTTAAGGATTTATTTTCTCGTTAAACGTTAAACTAAAAGGTAATAAAGTACACATTTTCGTCAAACAATCCGTTTATATCACCATTATGCGAATGTATTTAATTGAACAGATTATTTTGTACTGGGAACAAGCTACTCCAACCCATTCAGAGCATTTTAACGCTTATTTTCAACACTCATAAGAATCATAATGTGAATAACACGATATTTTATTTATTTATAGAAAATTGGACATTTTATTACCGTCATATAAATTTATCGATCGTAAATACTAGAACCGAATTTTAATATCAACCAAATTTAATTGCGAGATACATAATATTGTTAGTTGGTATTTCGCCAATCCGCATTTTAGCTGCGTGGTGGGTGCAAGCTCTCAAATCCACTTTTATGAAAGACAACACAATTAAGGTTTCCAAATATTGGGTAGAAGTAGGCGTTACTGGTCGGAATTCTGTAAGAAACGAATTTGCTTTCGAAAACCAGGTAAATCTGCATCATCATCATATCAACTCATTACAGGGTACGGGTCTACTCCACAATGAGGAGAAGTTAAGGCCGTAGTCCACCACGCTGGCTCAGTGCGGATTTGTGGACTCCACACACCTTTGAGACCAGTATAGAGAACTCTCAGGCATGCAGGATTCCTAAAGATGTTTTCCTTCACCGTTGAAGCAAGTGATATTTTAATTGCATAAAACGCCCATAACTCTGAAAAGTTAAAGGTGCGTGGGATATGAACTCTGCCCTCGAAAGTGAAGTCAAAGCCCTACCCACTGGGCCATCACTGCTTCCAAATCTGCATGATGCAATTTATTATTCCAAGCAATATTCCATAGGGACAGCTCCAACATGGTTCTGGATATGTTCACAGCTTGACTGAACTGTCACTACCTCCGGCATTGCTGTGATAGAAAAGAGCAATTCCAAAGTCGCAGATACAGTAATAATAATAATAATAATAAATATACTAAATATACTACGACAATACACACATCGCCACCTAGCCCCAAAGTAAGCGTAGCTTGTGTTATGCGTACTGAGATAGCTGATGAATATGTTTTATGAATATAATACACATAAATACTTATAACATACAGATAAACACCCAGAAACTGAAAAACATTCATGTTCATCACACCAACATTTTCCAGTTGTGGGAATCGAACCCACGGCCTTGGACTCAGAAAGCAGGGTCGCTGCCCACTGCGCCACTCGGCCGTCCAAACATACAGTATTGAGGTATTTTAATTTTGATTAAGTTTATTTGATTTTTATTTTGTACTAGCGGACCCCCGCGACTTCGTCCGCGTATGAGTCAATCGAGAAACTAGAATATCTGAAGCTAACATCATAATCATCATGGGTAGCTATTTAGGTACCTACTATTATTTTACGTGGTATTTCAGTTGATACAAACATACATACATCCATCCATCCATACATCCATCCTTACAAACTTTCGCATTTTTAATATTAGTAGGATTACCATCCTTCGATCTTTGTCCCATTTGCCTTGCGACTAACAGTCATTTGTGAAGAGTTATGTTCTTTATCTTCGACAATATTTATTAGATACTTATTAAAATGAGACCGTACATGCTTGATAGTATACACTTTCAAATAAAAAAAGAATTATTAAAATGGGTTCAAATTTAACGGAGCTATGAACTAAAATTGATAAAAATGTTCATCCCATTTCCCGGAGGAAACTTATTGTTTATCGGAATATCAACTACCACTATACCTAGTTTTATTTGAATCCGTTCAGTAGTTTTCACGTGATGCCTGGACAGACAGACAGACAGAGAGACAGACAGACAGAAAAAAATTTAATTAAAAATCTGTTTTGGACTCAGTATCGATAATAAAGCATCCCCCGGTCAAAATTTTAAAACTATATTAAATGTACAGAAATCTTCCAGTAACAGTTTTATTATAAGTATAGATTAATTTTATTTTATTTCTAAATTCTTTTTTTCTCGTTTATATCTTTCTTAATTAATTAATTTATTTTATTTTCATTTAATTTAAGTTGATATATATAAGTAATGCTTAATGTTTATGTGTTAATGATTATAACAAATATTATTTCGTTTTGGTATTTGCGCGTACTACTATTAGTACTATTACGCGTAGTACTAAAAAATATAGATACTTAATTAGTACCTAAAATAAACTGTTTAAACTAAATAAAATCTAAAACGTCTTCGAAACTACCGCAGCGAGGCACAGTTCCTAAGATCTGCAGCTGGCAGCATTGCCCCTTTGGATTGCCAAACTAATTCTTTGGCCAAAGTAACTGCCCGCTGTAAGATCACCGGTAGACTCGATAACCCTTGTTTATAATTCTTATAAAGAGCTCGAGGCCCGGACCCCACTGTCCCAATGTCTCGTTCAATTTGAAAATGATGTTGGAAAAGAGCAACTTCTGAGTTTTTTTTCGGCGTCTTCTCGGTAGAATCTGCCTTCCGAACCGGTGGTAGAGTCACAACAAACAGACATACTAGACTTTTCAAAATTGCCTATATTAATCTAACTTACAATAAATGAATTCTGAATTTATTGTGTGTAACAGTTTCCAACTAATCAAACACAAAACCCGTCCTCAGAGACTGTATATTTTCAACATTACTTTTTGTTAGTTTCTTTACTTTGCAGACAAATTACTCCTCGGGGGTGGGAAATTTGCCTGATGACCTATTCACCTCAACTTTTTGCGCAAGTCATTAATATTCGTTATTGAACTAATTTGGAGTAGCTCGCTCGTAAAAATCTCGAAGGCCCTTGATGCATTATAATAATTATTCAACTTACGGATGAATATTTTTAAAACCACTTTGGTTTATATCCTGAGCTTATATTCATAACTAAGAATTAACATATATTTACTATTATAAATATATTATCTCGAGTCGATCCAATCGTCGTTTCAGTCAATGGTCTTCTCGCGAAAAGCTTCGACCAACATCTTAAGAATCATTCGCTTGGTTGCTGGACCAAGGGTGGGGTACAGAAGGCAATTTTTTTTTATTCCACTTCGAGTTAGTCCTTGACTGCAATCGGTGATGTTAGCGGACTAACCTGTTAGGGAGTATGGTAGTCGTACCCCTAATCTCAAATATAGTTCAACGGGTACATACAACGATAATATTTTGGATTTGTCGATATTTCGACCCAGTTGCATGGATCGTGGTCACGCAACTGGGTCGAAATATCGACAAATCCAAATATTATCGTGGTATTTACCCGTTGAACTATATTTAAGAAATGTTGATTAACCACGAAAATTTTAGTTTAAAATCTTCAATACCCCTAATCGGTTTCTACGCGACGTCGCACCGAAACACTTAATCGCTTAGCGGCACGTCTTTGACGGTAGGGTAGTAACTAGCCGAGAATCGAAACCGGGTCGTCTTACTTAAATTCACAGCGCTCACCGTTGCGCCAGGGAGGTCGTCAAAATTAACATTAATTATATTGTTGGCATAAATTTAAAGCGGAATAAATTTTCGGGGTGGTAAAATTTTATCTGATGACCTACACGAATATTAAAGACGAATATTAATGACTTGAGGAAATATTGGGGTGTTTACCCCAAGTCATTTACGTTGGTAATCAATGATTTATTATGTATCTTTCCTCAAAAAAATTGCGATAAAAGATTTCCTATTATTGGTTAAGCCAGGTATTTTAATAATTGACCCAGTCACCAGGCGATGAGTTGGAACACCGTGGGGTTTTAGTCGGTAAAAGTCCGGCATAACCACTGCACCTCCCCGTGGTGTAGTGGTATCCATGAGGATTTCCCCACGAAAAAAAAAAAGGTATTTTAATAATAATAATAATAAATAAATATACTACGACAATACACACATCGCCATCTAGCCCCATAGTAAGCGTAGATTGCGTTATGGGTACTAAGATGCCTGATGAATATTTTTATGAGCTATATACATAAATACTTAGAAAATACATATAAACACCCAGACACTGAAAAACATTCATGCTCATCACACAAACATTTTCCAGTCGTGGGAATCGAACCCACAGAGAAAGCAGGGTCGCTGCTCACTGCGCCAATCGGCCGTCAAAATGTGTTGTAAAAAATGTGTGTGTGTAATAAAGATTTCCAACACACAAACTACACCAGCAGCCACGCCCTTCAGACCGGAACACAGCAATGCTGTTTGGCGACAAAAATAATCATGGTGGTAGTAATTCTCCGAACGAGCTCTGGTTCAAAAAGCTCTACTACTACTCTGACGCGATGGGTCGAGGTATATTATAAGTGTTTATGTGTATTATATTCATAAAAATATTCATCAGCTATCTTAGTGGGTATAACACCTAGATGGCGATGTGTGTATTGTCGTAGTATATTTATTTATTATTATACAAAGTAAACACATATACAGTAGAAACTTAGAATATAAAATAGAGCGTGCAAAGGCGGCAAAGGTTACGGGCCAATAAGGCTTTTTTTTTTATTTTTTTTTATTAACGATAGGCCAGCGTTTGACGACAATCATGCCCGTTAAAAGGAATGATGAGGTCTAGGTTGGAGCACGCTTGCCTAGAAAAAGCCTATTCACTCTAGCCTTGAAGGTACTTAAATTATACGTGGCAGGAAACACAGTTACCGGGAGGGCGTTCCACATCTTAGCGGCACGTATCAGAAACGTGGATAAAAAACATTTCGTGCGTCTTAACTCTGTACCACCCCGCGGGTTTCGTAAAAGGCGATAAGGGAATATTACCGTGTACGGGGAGCAGCGTCCGCTGTGCTACGTACAGCGTACTACCATCTACTGCGATCACCAACCCGTCAGCCCAGCTAGTTGATTGAGCAAACCCTCCTGTTGGGAGAGGCCTTTAGTTCAGCAGTGGATTTGCTGTTGAAGAATGTAAGAAAAGGAAAAGAATAAAAGAAACATGACTTTTATTTTCTAATGGTTAAATAAAAATCAGTACCTGAAACTACATCGAGAAACTATCTTAGAGATTTGAACGCCAGGGTTTGTTTTGCTAGTTTGTGTTTACTTCGAAGACAAAGCACACCCTTGGGGCGGCGAATTTGTTTGATCAACTGTTCAACCTGAACTTGCTGGAAAAGTCATTCATTTTCATTATATTCGATTTACTATTTGGAGCTCATTCAAGCAGGTACTTGTTATTTTTCTTGATCAAAGAATAAAAAAAAAAAAAAAACTATTAATTGGACTTTTTTATAGTAAAAGTCTAGTAGACAAAATGAAAATGATACAATATAGTGATACTGCTTTTAAAATGATGTGCCATAGCTCATTGGATCTGGAATGGCGCTTAGGAAAATGTGCCCAAAAGTATTTTGCACATCACCGTGTATTAGCACATCAAAAATTGCAAAAGTTATAAACAATTGAAGATGAAAAAAAATGGCATTTCGTTTTTTGACAATATTTCATAAACTATTAAGAAATTTCAAAAAAGATCCTGAAAGAGGAAATTTTCAATAAAAACTCCCGACTTCCGGAACCCTTTCTCCATTATTTATAATTTTAATTTAACGCTGAAAATAGGTAATAATTTTAAGAGCAGTATCTCTATTTTGTACCATTTTCAACTTGTTTACTATGCTATAATAACTAGTTTAGCGTTTGCTCTTATAACGGTTATTTACAAATGTGGGAACCATTAGTTTTCCTGGGATAAATAACCTATGTTACTCTCCTAAATTCGCACGCTGTATGCGATTAAAATAATAAATAATAATAAATGCCTTTATTTCTGGCCATATCTCAAAAATTAAAACCAGAAATACGGTAAAAATAAGCCAATAAAGATTACGACAATATGATTTAAATCAAATTAAAATTAACATTAAATCAATAATTACAAAAAAGTATATCAAATAAAAATGTCAATTATATAAACAAAAAAAAAAATTTTAAAACGAAATAAATATCAGGCTACAATTACAAATTATGTGGATAGAGTGATTATTAGTGAGTAAATTCCACAATGGATAGAGTGATTCAAGAGGAAGGTTTATATGTAGTAAACATGCATATTTTATTAAAGAAAAGCGAAGAAAACCAGAGGTTTGTAGAATGATGTCGTAACTAATATATTTTTGAACGTTTACATTGCAAACTTGCGAGCTAAATCAAATTAAACTTGACTACGGAATTATATTATGTATTGGTCACTCCAAATTACATCTCATTAGTATTTACATTGCATCCGCGCGAAGCCGGGGCGGGTCGCTTAAAGTGTTTACTTATGACAACCCTTTTGAAGATAAAATACCGACACGCATATTACCTACGCTACGCAAAGCTTACCTAGAAAAGTAACAGAATTTTGCATGTGATTTTAAGGCTGTATCTGATTTCTTTAAGTTAAAACTGGCAGTGGTTTACTCAAAAACTTAGGTTTTCGGTTTCACAGATAAGTCACAGAGACAGTACATAATGTACCTCTAAAGCCTATGAAGTATTATTTCGGTTTTCATTTACAGGTTGAATATTATAATATAATACATTAAATTCATATACTACGTGTATGAATTAATATGAAATTTTATAGAAGACTAGCTGTTGCCCGCGACTTCGTCTGCGTTTGATTTTGCTTTTAAAGTATTCAGTATCGCTAAGCCTTAAAGGAGTATAGTAGTATATATAATACCATATTATTTATAGACAAAAAATTTGCAATAAAATAAAATTGCGACTATAATTAAAGATCTAAGCTATCCTATCTCTTAAGTTGGACCAGACTACTTACGGTGTGCCAATTCAATTTAAAATCGGTTTAGTAGTTTAGGAGTCCATCGCGGACAAACATCGTGACAGGAGATTTATATATATTAAGACTAGCTCAAAGTATTGTGGCATAAAATTAGTAAATTTTTTGGCTTTTGTTTACAATAGATCAGAGAGCCTAAGACATCTTAAATACTTACAAACTTATAAAGTACTCTTATAATAATGCATATGGCCAGCGTACCTGGGAATATATGCTGCCATCACTTATAAATAGGCTTTTGTTTAGAAAAGCTTTAAAACTTATAATCTTAGCTGTCTTCATTTGTAAAAGTTTTTATATTCAATAAAAAATTCAATTTAAAGGTGACCAAACACTTTTGTAACGTGATTTCTGTAAGGTTTGTAATGACTCTACCACCGGTTCGGAGGGCAAATTCTATCGAGAAAAAACCGGCATGAAACTTAGCAGGTGCTGTTTTCTAATATCATTTAAGAAATATGAATTAATTTGTGTATTACTAAAATGTTATTTTATTACATAAAATATCACAATACAAAATCTACTGCAACAACCTTCTCAATCATATATCTCTGACTGTCCTGCAACGCTACACCAGAAGTTGCAAATCCACAATTATTTTTCATATACCATTTACTAAATCCCATCTCGGAAAACAAGCGCCTATTAAACGTATTTGTGCGAAATACAAAGAGTTATCTAAAATGATACCTGGCATCGATATCTTCCATGACTCACCCACAGCTTTTAGGAAAAAACTCACCGAACACTTATCGGTGAGTTAAATTTTTTGTTAATTTTTTTGTCAAATAAGGTTTCCATGACGCTTTGTCAATCTATGTCCACTTGTAATTGTCGTGCATATCATTCCATGTTTATGTGTGTGTGCTATGGTTAAAAATGTGTAATATGCATGTTGTTATTGCTCTTAATAAATAAATAAATTAAGTGTTGTTAATTTTATAATTCTATCAAAATACGTCAGCAACCTAGTTACAATATCAGTGTCATAGAAAATCATTGACCTGAAAGCTCGGCTTCGTTGAGCATGCAAATTTCCGTAAATTTAGCAACCCCTTGTCACACACACTTGTCAAGCCCGCACCCTATGTACATCCTAATTAATGTTAGAAATGCGAAAGTGTGTTTGTTTGTTTGTTTGTCTTCACGCCTTAACTAAGCAATTCACTTGACTTTTGGCATAGAAGAAGACAGTGGCGAGCTTAGTGGTATGCACTAAGCGGGCAGATGATATAAAATGAACAAAAATCTCCAGTACGAGTTATAAATAGCCTACCTTCAGATTTTATAACTCGTCTTTTATACTCTTGATTGTATATATCACCTGGCTACCCTGTGCATACTCTCTTTGCACGCTACTATGTCTACCATGTCTAGGGAAGTAGAAATAACTGAGGATTAACAGGGGCATCCATGAACAAGGTACGTGTACGGACTATTCACCGCGGGTAACACCACGGCACGCAGCTAGTTACTATAAAAGGGTGAAAAGAAAATTTCATAAACAAGTGTTGACTCAAAGCTCCAGTCAAAAGAGCTTAAGTATTTAAGACGTCAACATAATACGAGCTTTGAAGAGCGGTTGCTTTAAAGTTCTTGAACGTCCAAACAAAATCTAAGTGTTTCGTGATTCTTGTAGCTAGAATGATTCATTTCAGATGCTAAGTTACTGGTGACGACAAAAATCGTTAGGTATTAGGTTTGCCGCGTGGAGACGGCAGATCAGAATACAGTTGACACCAACCCTCTTCTCGCAGAAGTCGTACGAGGCGACAAAGGGAATTTAACAAAGAACTGGCAGTAGCTTCGACGGAATAGTTTCGCAGAGTTCTTTCACAATCATTCGTTTGAAAGCTGCTGTCACATTTGTAAACGTAGGAACGTTTAGCTAAGTTAATAAATAAGGTCAAATTCACATTAATTTAAACTTATGGATGTTCTTATTTTATTTGTGATAAAGATTAGTAAATAGCAATTTAACGATTTAGTTTTAACAGTTCTCGTTCACATATAAACTGTTAAGCTGTCCTGCTTAACATATTATATGGGTAATAAAATGTGATACAATAACATCACTATATGTCACTTGCCAATGGGTAGGACTTCGACTTCACTTTCGAGGGGGCGAGTTCGAATCCCGGCACGCGCCTTTAACTCTTCTAAATTATGTGCGTTTTTAGCAATTTGAATATCAATTGCTTCAATGACTGTGAGAAAACCTGCATGCCTGGGAGTTCTCCATAATGTTGTCAAAGGTGTGTGAAGTCCACCAATCCGCACTGGGCAAGCGTGGTGGACCCGTGCCCTGTAGTGGGCCGGTAATCAGTTGATATGATGATCTTTTATATGTTATGTTTTTATTGAACAGTAGATAATATTTAGGACTCGAGTAAAGAGTTACTCGGATTATCAGGCTAAATCCCTAAATATTTTCAAGAAGCGTTTGGAAAACCTTTTCTTATCTAAGGATGTATTATATACCCAATAAGTGTGATATGTATCGTATGTCATGTTAGACGTTTAATTTTAATACTTAAACTTAATTTTTTTCTAGCTTTTCTTATAATGTAAACAATCTTGTCATAATTTTTTATTGTAAAGTATGTTTTGAAAATATAAAAGAAATAATTGCGAGAAAATAAACAAAAACAAAAAAAACACGTTAATAAGAGATTTTCTTTATGTAAGTGTGTTTTATTATTTATTTAACAATTTAAAAATAAACTTTACACTAATAAGTAATAAAAATATTGCTTACTATACTAGACAAGTATGAAAAAACTTACTTATAACATCTCCATACGATCGTCTTAACGCAAACTAAACGCATCTCACAGCTATTTTATCTTAATATATGTCATCATCATCATATAAACACATTACCGGCCCACTTCGTGACACGGATCTCCTCCCACAATAGGAAGGGGTAGTATAAGTACAAAATATTTAAAATAATATTCTAACAACTACGTAGCTCGAACTCTTAAAACTCATTTCCATAAAAGGGATGAGAAAATTGGCGTCTTGACTGCAACTAAGCTAACAGCTTCTAGAGCAGGGATGGCAAACTGTTGAACAAACGATTTGAGCATATCGCTCATAAAAAAATAACATAGATTATTTAACGTGGGGCATTTCGATAAAAAAATTACGTAAGTCAATAAAACTCTTTTATATAATGGTTAATTGATAGTCTAGTAGATCTGTTGTCGGACGTCAATATTAAGCTATTGGTAACTAATGGCAGTGAGGTATTGCTACACTTTTTACTCTGATTTTATTCATGGTTTGTAAATTTAACGAAATAAATCGAATTAAACCCTCAATCCGTGGTTTAATTTTTCTCTTTTCTAACTTACTAAGCGTATCGTGTAGAGTAAGTAGCTCCTGAGTTGCATCCAGAATCCTGAGTGTAACGAGGGCCGAAGTCAAAGGTGACAAAATAATGAATTAATTAATACACTTTTATTGTACACTACATTAACATATCGAAAAATTGTACATAAATTTTAATAAATAAATGAATAAATAAAATATCTACGTTTCGAAGATAGGTTGTGAAAAGAATTCGAATCTACATTATTTAAGAAAAATCTCCATAGTTCACGCTTTGCACATTCAAATTAAACTCAAAAAAGTACATTTACTTCAAGTAGTTTTACGCATCAGATCTGTCTGTATGTAATGACTCTGCCACCAGTTTGGAAAGCAAGTTTTTTCATCGCTAGGTCACTGTCTAAAGTTGAGTTCTTAGCCAAATCTAAGACAACCTTGCTGTGTAGCCTTGTCGCAACTACGCACCGCGGACACTAGTTGGACTCGTTTGTTTGGACTTGCCATAAAAGGTTCACCATCCCTGCTCTACAGTATCAAGAACTCGGTGTTTGTAATTAAAGTATTAGACCATTAAGTCGCAGTGGCGTATCTTCTGTCCGAGTAAACTTATATCTTGACAGTGGCTAATACTAGAAGCAAAATATACTTATAAAAATTACCGCTTGGAATTTAGACGAGAAGTAAAAAAGGAAACCTAATTTTATTATACCTTAATGCGATAAGTTTTTTCTGTATAACCGAGCATTCCACAATTCAAGTTAGTTTTGCCATTTCACCAAAGTTCTGCGGGTTCGGATTAATAAAAGCGTTTAAGAATTCCGTCGTGAAGCAGTTAGTTCTGACTTTTATCTACGTATATATTTTATTTAGGGTGACATTTTGAAATGGGTCAGTAGGGGAGGCTGAAACTATTCGAGATTGAAAAGGCGCTTCGTTTTCCAAAATTGAAATTCGCTTCAATTGATTACACAGCGGAAACATTGAAATGTTCTGATATATAAGAACTCCATACAGGTAAGATTTTACAAATAACTGTATTCGTAGTTTTATCTGTATATCTGAACATCGCAACGTATTTGTGGTTATTTTCTCCTCTGTTAGTATGAAAGGGATACTACGAGAATTCACACATCGCCATCTAGATTCTAGCCCCAAATTTAGCGTAGCTTGTGTTATGGGTACTTAGATGACTGATGAATGTTTTTATGAATAATATAGATAAAAACTTATGATATAAATATTAACACCCAGACACTGAAAAATATTTATGTTCATTCCACAAACATTTTCCAGTTGTGGGAATCGAACCCACGGCCTTGGACGCGGAAAGCAGGGTCGCTGCCCACTGCGCCAATCGGGCAACAAAGTTTTTTTTAGACAGATTATATAACTTATTTTAGTATGACGAAACTCAATGGGTAATGAAACACGTGGATAATTCATTTCAATTACGAACTTATTCTGTATGATAAAAGTTCTAGCATTTTATAACTTTTATGGATTTCAATAGCAAAGTTATTGCGAATAGGCAAACAACTGGGTGTTTTATGAAAAAGTTACTTGCGTAATGACGTCTCATAAATTCCGGACATTTCAAAGATGGCAGCATTGAAGCACTGGAGTAGCTATGTTTATGCTATACTGGGATTGGAAGTCATATCGTCGCGATAAACGTTTAATCAACTTTAGAGATTCAGCTTTGGGAATACACATGTGTATAGAAAGTTAGACCTATCAAAACCTGGAACATGTTAGGTTGCTATTCTGTGTTAGTGACTATGTCTGTGTGTGGCATCTCTCATAAAAATGAATAAATAAGTAAAAATGAATAATAGTCTAAGATTGTAGCGGGATAACATCTCGTCCGTTTTTTACGCAACATCTTAACGCAACGCTACAGCGCTTCGTGGCACGTCTATGTCGGTAGGGTTGTAACTAGCCATAGCCGAAGCCTAGCGGAAATAAAATTGTTTCGGGCATCGAGCCCGGTACCTCCCAATGATAATAATACATTAAGCTGGGAGGTCGACAAATTTGTGGAGGTCGAAAAGCAGATGGAGTTTCAAAAGTGAAATCGCCAATATTTTGTAACAGATGTACATTTGACAGATTGTTTGACCTACTTTCCAGTCCAATTTCTACGGTACACAAATTCCCAATCAAAACGATAAGGTGTCCTAACGAGCCAATATTTAGTAAAGGTTTAAAGTGATAACCGCCTGGGTATAACCAATGATACGTATTTATTCAGCCGTAAGATAAGGGATGAATAAGGATTTATCGTTTTGTACCTATCAGATTATGAGAATCATTGTAGTGCTGATTAAACCATGCCGTTTAGAGTTAGAGTCTGGAAATTTAAAGCGAATATACTTTTTAAAAGTCGAGCTAGAAATCTTACAGCAAAAATAATACGTAGGTACCTGAAATTACGACCCTGCCTGCCTGATGTCTGAATGTGAAAAAAGTAAAAATAAATAAAAAAATACGTAAATGATCTGTAGTGTATTTTGAGGTACTCTTCTAATATTTGAATGCGGTATACTTAGATTTTCATGTATCTTATATCTTTGAACGAGCAAATCTTGTATATATATAATTGGAATCTCTATCTCGATTCATTTATATTGGAATCTCGGTCAAAAACTGCAAAAAATATCCTTTTTGAGATATTTTGATGCGTGCGAAACGTGAACGGTAAACGTTACGCCAAACAACGGAAGAATGAAGTAACTATATCGGAATGGTCGGAATGGTTGTTTCTTTGAAGTTCTATAAAACAGTCCGCGATAACATACGTTTATTTTTTAAGTCGGCTCATTCGCGGACGAAGTCGCGCGGGTCTGCTAGTACTTAAACTTATTTAGGAATTAAATATCATGCTTTACCTGTTAAGGAAAACATCGTGAGGTAACCTGCTTGCTGAAGAGTTCTCCATTATGTTCTCAAAGATGGCCAGCGCGGTAGACTCCGATCTAAATCCTTTATGTTCTGTGAGGAGACCATGCCAAATACTAAGTGGACTGGCTGTAATATTGATGATTCTTTAATTTATAAAATAAAAAAATATGCAGTTCATCAAAGACTAGTTCTAAAATGAGACTCCGCAAAACCCTCATTTAAATCGATAGAGTAATAAAATATGTAATACAGTTCCAAACTACCGCTCAGCATAAATATCCCAACGTTACAACATAAATAATTTAACAGATACCTATTCGTAAAACAATTCCCACAAAATAGATTACTTATACGCCTTAACTTTTCTCATTTAAATCGGAAGGGTAATTGGCGATTTATAATTAATATAAAGGACCGCAAACGTGGACCTTTACGAAATGTAAAACATAAATTGATGAAATTCATCTCGCATGCAATTAAAAGATCCCAATCTAAAACGTTTTTAAGGGTGGCTGAAGGTTGTATGCTCAGCATAAATTCAGTGGAGTTATTTAGTTGGTTACATTTAATAATCTCGAGATACGTGTTATTTTAATCGAATGATGCTTTATGCAATTGATATATCACTTGGTTTCACGGTGGAGGAAAACATCGTGAGGAAACCTGCATGCCTGAGAGTTCTCCATAATGGTCTCAACGGTGTCCACCAATCTGCACTGGGCCAGCGTCGTGAACTACATTAACCCCTTCTCATTGTGGGAGGAGACTCGTGCCCTGTAATGATTTGTTTATTTTTTTTATTATTTATTTATTTATTTGTGAACAATAACATAACTTAAGCACTAACGAATGAAACGATGATCACTGTGATCACTGTAGAAGTAAAACTGCGTAACAGAGATCACGCCCACCTCCAAAACTTAATATTTACCACTGTTCACTAGATATTTATCAAGAAATCTAAATACATTCAAAAATATTAATCGAAATAAAATAAGATACAAAAAAACAACGATCAAAAGGGATACATGCAACAAGCTAATCTTTATTTCGAGTGTGTGTTAGAGTGTATGTATTTTGTGTGTAAGCGTGTGCGTGTGTGTGTGTGTGTGCGTGCGCGTGCGTGCGTGCGATGTGTGCGTGTTTATTATAATTAATAATGACGCAAAGAACGAATAAGGGCTCAGACCAAGAATTATTAACATGCGATTTTATAATCACGACACGGCCGTCGAATGAGTCAGCCTTGTGGAAGTTTTCCAACCCAGTGCATTTTCTCGCCCCGTACGCTTCGGCTTTGAGCTCATTTTCCGCTTTAGAGGTTTGTTTTCTTTCTCTTGTTAAGCTTCGATTGAACGCGTTACATGTACTCTGTGCGCAGTTGTTGTTACATTTAATTTGTAGCTGGTAACACGCTTTAGATTCTGGGAATTAAAGACATTTGAAATCAAACGGCACATCAGCATTCGAACGAATTATCGTCGTATGTAAGCACATATTATTCGTATGAACTGGATCATTGGACAAACAATTGAACATTTGGTAGTAATATCTAGTAGATGCGGTGATAGCCTAGTAGGTAGAATATTTTCTACACTTTCAAAATTCAAAATTCACTTATTTCAAGTAGGCCCAGTTTATAAGCACTTTTGAAACGTCAAGTCTGGCTGCCGCAGCAGCCTAGGGCCGAGTTCGAGCCCGAGCACGCCTCACCACACCTCTAACTTTTCTAAGTTATAGGTTTTTAAGCTATTAATATATCACTTGATTGAATCAAGTGATATATTAATAGCTGAAGCGGTGAAGGAAAACATCGTAAGAATCTCACCGTCTGAGAATTCTTTATAATGTTTTCGAGGTTGTGTGAAGTCCACCAATCCGCACTGGGCCAGCGTGGTGGACTACGGTCTCAACCCCTTTCCATTGTAGGAAGAGACCCGTGCTCTATAGTGGGCCGGAAATGGGGTGATATGATGACGAATATTTAGTATGGCAGCGTTTTAGCGAGAGAACCAAATAAACTCTTATTTCGAGTTAGTTTGAATTTCGAAACTGCACGGGTCACCGCGATAGTGCACTAAAATCTAACTAAAACTATTTTGGACGTAGTTAACCGAGCTACGTACATGCTAATGGGCGGTTTTGACTGAAAATGCAAATCGGTTTTGTTCACCGAAACTGCGTATTGAGGTCAAGCGAAGCTTTACACCGGAACCGTTCTTTATCATCTTTATTATTTGGCAGCCGATTGGCGCAGTTGGCAGCGACCCAGCTTTCTGAGTCATAGGCCGTGGGTTCGATTCCCAAAACTGGAAAACGTTTGTGTGTTGAACATGAATGTTTTTCAGTATCTAGGTGTTTATCTGTGCATACGTATTTATGTAAATTATTCATCAGTCATCTTAGTTCCCATAACACAAGCAACGCTTACTTTGGGGCTAGATGGCGATTTATGTATTGTCAAATGTATTTATTTATTGTAAAAAAATTGATTACCTCCTCCTTTTTCGTAATTCGGTTAAATATAACTTTTATAAAAATAAACACTAATCTGTCGCGACGTGGCTTAAAATTAATGTTATTAGTTTCTTAATAACTTTGTAATTGAAGCGTCGCCATCCGGAGAACGCCCATTAAACTGACGTCTTCCGTGTAATGGAAGTTTTGCATTATAATCTCTCCTGAGACCCGGAAAGGAAACGATCGGATTAGGAGATTTTTTTTTTGTGTAAATTATTAAAATAAACGTTAAGCTGAGACTCCATTGGGCATTGGATTTTAAAAAAATATGTAAATATGACTAGCATTTATTTTACATCTTTTAAGTACCTACGGCAGGGCCGCTAACACTAACTAGATAGAACTAAATAATTTGTGGATAACTATAAGACAAATGAATGAAAGATGACATTCAACATTACAAAATACATGATATTAATATAGTAGTGGCGTGCATAGAGAAATGGAGAAAATCTCCAGTAAGAGTTATAAAATAATGAATGAATGAATGATTGAATGAATACACTTTTATTGTACACCACATAAAAATATAGTAAAATTATAAATAAAAAATTAACAAAAAGTATACAATTTGGCGGCCTTATCGCTACATAGCGATCACTTCCAGGCAACCAAATGCGTTAAACACAGCTCAAGAAGCGAGGTAGGTGGTGCATTTAAATAAACATGCATATATACCTATATATACATATATAAAATACTTATATAGGCATTGTAAGAGTTATAAAAAGCCTACCCTTAAGTATTTATAAATCGTACTGGGATTTTCTTCATTTTATATCATCTGCATACCCTGTGCATAATCTCTATGCACGCCACTGTAATATAGTATCCTAAAGCGATACTCTGCGAATATTGAAGTAAAGGTTATTAAATATTCAGTATCTCAACAATCCACTTAACAATGCAGTCCACCTGTGATGGAATAGATTCCATTGAGCGTCGCTGTCCAAGAGCACATTGCATGTCGACAATGAACGCGGTATAGGTGCCATGCTTCGTGCAACAGTGTTACAGGAAGGGACCATGAATAATTTGTTTTTTCGTCGACAAAACACATGATCAAAGTTGTAACTAAGCTGAATCGTTGACATATCTGTATTTTTCACTAAATGTGAGTCTGATTTATTGTAAGTAGGTAAACAGCGTACCTTAAAATAACTTATAGAAACTCATAGAATTTATTGAGAATACTTGCATGTAAAAAAAATCTCTCAACTGTAAACAATGTTGCTATAGTCAAAAATTAAAGGACCTTGTTAAAATTAATGCTCATTAAGACAAGTAATTCACATAGATTTAAGGCTACTCATAAGTTCGTATCTACCTGTATATGTAAGCATGTAAATAAATGAATACTGAAAATGTAATGTACACCTACGACACAGTGACAAAACAAACATGTCCCAATTTAATCAAACAAATGTCACGGGTAATACCGAACCCAATCGCCTAAAACTATAAAGGGTCGCTGCGGTTTAACCCTATAGAGTTCCAAAATTACCTGATTTACATGCGGTGTCCAATACAAGGGTACCTATTCCACTTTATCCCAGAATACGATGATTTGCTACAATATCGGGACCGATTGTAGAGTCTTCATGGAAATGATTATAAACAATAATCCTCCGCCCGGTACAAATATGTTGATGTATGCATATTTATTAATCTCTATGTAGGTATCGAAGTAACTATATTAATGTTGTTTTGGCTCACCACACAGAGAGAGAGAGAGAGAGAGAGAAGCGTGAGAGTACATATCAAAAATAATTATTTTTCTTTACTGTGGTATAACCCAAAAAAGAACAAAAAAGAGCAAAAATAAACACATAAACATTATACATTCATAATTACACAATATGTTATAGTATTTATTTTTCGTTGTAAGTGTTTAATTATGACAACCCTATCGATAATCAAATACTGACACGTGCATAGTACCTACGCTACGCAACGCGTACCTAATAAAGTGACAGTAGACTCTTGATTTTACTTTCGCATGTGGTGTTAGGGCTGTATCTGATTTGTTTCAGTAAAACTATGGCAATGGTTTACTCAAAAACTATTATGTTTCGAAGTTTCAGAAAAAGTTAATAATGTACCTCTAAGGCCTCTGAAGTATAATTTCGGATTTCATTTACACGTTGTATAAAACAAATATTCTACCTATTATAAATCACACTGAAGGTGTATCAAATGACTTTTTTGAATAAGGAACAAAGTAAAAGAGACAAGTATAGTATTTATTCATTAATTAAGAATTCGATTGAATCCAACTGGCGTATCTCGAAACCCTTGCGTAGACGCCTGGCCATCTAGCTTCACCGCATCCAGTACCGAAGGAGGTGATGCCTACAGCTACACTGTTATGGAGAAGGGGTCCGCCAGAATCAGCTGTGCAGGAACCCCGACCATCGGTGTGCCATCCAGCACAGATCATGTTGGCATTGATGCTATTGAAACCGTAAACCCTTTGGCATTCAGCTTGGTTGGTTATCCTGAGTTGAACATGGCGAAGTTCCTCAGAGAGCTGTCCGCCCCACTGAAAGATAAGTTTTTATATGCTACGACAATATACAAATCGCCATCTAGCCCCAAAGTGATTGTAGCTTGTGTTATGGGTACTAAGATGACTGAAGAATATTCTTATGTATAATTAACAGTTCTAGGTATCGAACCCACGGCCTTGGACTCAGAAAGCAGGGTCGCTGCCCACTGCGCTAATCGGCCGCCAATATTTGTTGAAATAAGAGTGGTCTGGTTTTGTGGGCTTTGGCCGTGGCTAGTTACCATCCACAAAGACAAGAGAAAAAATCTTACGGACATATGACTCCATCCGATCGACCGAACATTAGTGTTATCAGCGACCCCGCCCGAACGTGGTTCCCGAACACAATGGCGGTCGCAAACCTCACTATGCCAACATCGTTGTTCATGAACGTCCCGACGTTATATGTCACGGCCAACTCGAACGCTGCCCACTGCGCCAGTCGGCCGCCAAGTATTATATGTGTTAAAATAAGACTGGTCTGGTTTTGTGGGAAGCTTTGTGGGAGGCTTTGGCCGTGGCTAGTTACCACCCACAAAGACGTGTTGCTAGATTGATAAAGTATTTAGCGTTCCTGTGCTATGTCGCTTAGAAACCGATTAAGGCTATGGGCGTAATAAAAGCCTGTAACAGGTAAACCCGTTACAATCTGAAATCAGGTTACCACGCCTCAATCCCCTAAGAAGTCATGTATCTTAAAAGGGGATTTCAAACTCTTCCCCTGACTGCATCAATGCCTCGTGTTGTAAAGTTTTTTAAATGGCAATGGGGAAACACGAAAGTCTGTCACGTCTTCTAATTTAATCAGATAAAATCCCGAACGTCCTGCCTATACGTGCTATACCTTTTCATTCTGTTTGCGACCCGACTTATCGCACCTCATTGTTTGTCTAACTAACGGAATATTATCCATAATATAGTAAACTCCCAAATTAATTTGTGATTGTTAAAACAACTCAAATTTCTACACTTGCACATCCAATGTTTGTAATATTTTAAATCAACAGTACAGAATTTCGATTGCGATTGCGACTCGGCATTTTTATTATCTTATTTAGCGTTTAATACCCCAAAGCGAACCTACGATTGCGAGATTTGTAATATTCTGAGGATATAGTGCAGGAGCTCATTGTGTAAATCTCACAGACCCCATCCGATCGACCAAACTTTAGTACCACCAGGGATTTTGTAATTGGATTCAGCGATCGACTCTGCCCGGACGTTGTTCCCAAACACAATGGCATCCGGCAAACTCACTATGCCAATATCAATGTTCATGAATGCCCTTGCTCTTATAGACTCCACTCCTGGCAGGTAATCTAGGATACCTGGTTACATTAACAACTGTCACCATGACCCATTCCCCTAAACTATTTTAGGTAGTTAAGTTAATCTGCCCTCATGCCACAGTAGATTACTCTTCAACGAATAAAAAATAAACAAAATATAAAAAAAAAACTCACTGACGTAAGACCCCAGCTGATCGACCAAACGTTGTTGTTGACTGTGATGTTGTAATTAGATCCAGCTATCGACCCCAACTTATCCCAAATATAGTGCCAATCTTATTGACTCCTATACTGGTGGTTAATCTGGGACACTTAGTTAAACTAACCACTGTAACCATAAACTATTCGCTTGGTTGCATTAGTTAATTTAAGGGTGGTTAAGGTTTAGTTAATCTGTCTTTATGTCACAGTAGATCTTCTAAACTTGTCTCCGATTATAAAATAAATAATCAATAAAAAAAAACTTACAGACATAAGACCCCATCCGATCGACCAAACGTTTGTGTTGTCAGCGACGTGGTAATTGGGTCCAGCGATCGACCCCGCCCGAACGTAGCCTCCTAACACAATGGCGGTAGCCAACCTCACTATGCCAACATCGTTGTTCATGAACGTCCCAACGTTATATTGCGGATGGGTTATATGCCTGGCCACGTTGTGCGTTGCGCCACCGCTGTTCGCGAAGGTAGATCCAACTCGAACCCTGAACGTAGTGGCGACCTTACCTCTATATAAAAACAGAAATAGGAAAATATGGAGTAATAATTTTGCCCAATAAAATAAGTCTAAAAAAATGGCGACGTAAAATTAGCGAAATTGAAAAAAAAAAACACCGAAATTTGTTGCTTTTTTGTTGCTAATTAGTTGCTAAAAAAATAATTTTTAGTGGGAGGGCCAAGGTTTGATTCCCGGTGGGGCAGTTTGTTAGTTGCATCCTACTTACAAAGACGTGCTGCCAAGCGATTTAGTGTTCCGCAATGTTGTATAAACGTAGGAAACGTTTTTTAAAAATTAAGCTTAATTTGCTATACTCCGCCAAAAGCGGGAGAATTTATATGGTGCAATTTATAATTTCTTCAATCCTCGGACTTACATAAAGTATATCATGAAATTCCGCAAAGGAATGCCTGCTTCTATACGATTTTATTAGGTCATCTAATTGAGAAATATGTAAATCAAACAGTGGATACAAGAAAGCGTTACTTTGCGGAATTTGATGATTTACTTTGGTAATATATATATATTTCATTGTAAACTGTAAAATGATGTTAAAAAATAGCAATCTGCTGAATTTTTTGGCTCTTCTCGGTAGAATCTGCCTTAAGAACCGGTGTTAGAGTCACCTCAAACAGACTGACTTGACCTTTCAAAAGTGCCTGTAAACTGGGCATACTTGAAAAAAATAATTTTGAATTTTGAATTTTTTTGAATTTTGCGGAAGCCATATGATACAGAGTTACAATAAGTTTTTTTTTAAAGTAAGGCCCATCATCATAAATATTAAATTTATTGACGTTTCGATTCGTCCACGTTTAATACGTTTTTTAACAAATCCCGTGAGAACCGTTTGATTTCCTGATATAAAAAGTAGCTTATGCCACTCTCCTTCCTTTCAACTAACTCCATGCCTAAAAAACCAAGTGGATTGATTGCTTGGGGCGTGAAGGAAGGACAAACGTACAAACAAACATTCGCATTTAGTTTTAGAACTTTATTCCAAGCTGGCAGTGAAAACAGGTTAAAATATTGTACTGTGCGTCAGTTATTAAAAATATTATATTTAGACAATAGATTCTTACACCCAACAGTGAGACGCTGACAAGATGGATCTGTTGTTCAAGATCATACCACCGCAGTCTTGCCGGAAGGCCGCATTATTTGTAGACACCAAAAGAACCGCAGCGAAGGGATATTGGGTGATACTTACGATTGAACCTCCTACTATCCTTTCCTTGCGCGGGATCGCTATAATAAAATATTTATTTTATTTTTATTTGGACTCTTTATTTGTACACCACTAGGACTTAGGAAAATAAACTTCGAGACATCTTTTCGTCCAAAATCCCTCAGTGCCTGAAGACCAAAGTCTTCGAACAGTGCGTGTTGCCAGTGATGACTTACGGATCCGAAACGTGGTCGCTTAGTATTGGCCTCATAAGAAGGCACAGAATCACTCAGCGAGCGATGGAGAGAGCAATGTCAAAAGTCAAAGTCAAAGTAAAAAAATATCTTTATTCAAGTAGGCCCGGCCCATAGGTAGCACTTTTGATGCGTACATAAGAATTACACGGTAGTGAGATGATGGCGATAACCACATTCGTAAACTTAAAACTATAGCTACGAGAGCTCTAAACGCATCCTGGTCTAAGAAGAAGCCCACAACAAACTAAGCCGGGTGTTTTTTTTTGTTATCACCATCCCACAATGTCATTTAAAATTATTAGAAGAGCCTGGTTGGAGCAATATTTCACACCCAAGCTTTTTTACGTAGTCCTTTATACTATAATAGGACTTCTCTATAAGCTTAAGTAATGTTGGGAGTATCTCTTTGTGATCAAATCAGGAATGTGGAATCCGTAGAAGAACCAGAGTTACAAACATAGCTCAGCGAGTCGCAAAGCTGAAGTGGAAATGGGCGGGGCACATAGCTCGGAGAACCGATGGACGTTGGGTTGGTCGGCCCCAAAGAGGTGGACAGACGACATCAAACGAGTCGCTGGGAGCCGCTGGGAGCCGCTGGAAGCAAGCGGCCCAGAACCGTGGATTTTGGAAGTCCCTACAAAAGACCTCCAGTGGACTTCGATTGGTTGAAGTGATGATGATGATGAGGACCACAAAGCCTGGAGTAGAATACCAAAAGCCTCCTTTTGGCTTAGAAGCGATCTCTACCAGGAAACCCAAGGATTACGACAACGAGAGCGAGAACAAATAGGTATGTAAAATAATTATAAACCTAAATTCATATAACTGCATTCGAATACATAAACAAAAAATACACAAATTAAAAAAAAAATATATATATATATATATGACATAAATATAAAAATAATAAACTTACATATATTATTATGATAAGCTAAATTAATAAATAGATGGGGAAAAAATATTAGAATAAGAATAGAAATGGAGTGTTTTAACCTCCCACGGACAAACGATGGGGTGCTATAAGTTTGACGTGTCTATGTTGTATGTTTGTGTGATTGTGTCTGTGGCACCGTAGGGCTCGAACGGATAAACCGATTTTCATTTTGTTATTTGGCTTGTACGGTTAATCAGTCGAGATTGTTCTTTGCATTTTTTTATGTCCAAGATGGCCGCCGCCACAAAATGGCGGATTACACATTTATCCATACATAAACATTACACACATTATATACATTACACATTTATCCATACATATATATTACATATTTATCCACAGTTCCCTCAATGAAAGTGCTTGCCTAGTAGAATACTACGCTATGATGTGAAAGGGTTTGGTCTAGTGCAACAATGTACACGAAATTAAAAGTAGGGCTGTTTTTAGAGTTTAAATTTATAACTATTATATTTACTTAAAATTCTGCAAATAATATGATCGTGCAATTTTTTTTTCTTTTATAAATATATTTATTAATTAAATAATTGTATAACAGTAGTTCATATCCATCTATAGCCTAGGTTAAACAAATTAATAATTTTTTACTTACAGTTTAGCAGGTAGAACACCTTTTTATGACTTTACACCATATAAATATTTTTAACTTATTAAGCAATACAACAGATGGTAATAACTTGTTTTACGTAGAACTAAGTAAATACATACGTTTATAATAAAATTAAATGCATTTAATTGTTCATGCTATGAATCTTATATTTATATTTTAAACGAGGGTAGATTTCGGAACTATGCAACAGTTACGTACAAAGCATTCACTCAGTGGTCGAGTAAGTAGAGATGTGGTGTTAACATCTGTATATTATAAGTATTTGAATTTATTTGTGTGAATCGTAGTATATATATTTATTTGTGTGAATTATTCATAAAAAAATATTCATAAGTCATCTTAGTACCCATAACACAAGCTACGCTTACTTTGGTGCTAGATGGCGATGTGTGTATTGTCGCAGTATATTTAATATTTACCATAACAGCCCGGCAACCCACAACACTGATCTGCTGCGTGGTGGGTTTATGCTTTTACTCCCTCACTCCAATGAGAAAAGAGACCAGTGCCCAGCTGTGGGACTGTCAATAAACTGAGAATGATTATGATTTATTTTATACTAGCTGTCCCGGCGAACTTCGTACCGCGGATCATTTTTTTTTATGAATGTTATATTTTAATACTTATTATACCTAATCCGGTCTAAGAGGAATCCAAAAAATTTAACATCATAAAAATTGGTCTAGCCGTTCTTGAGTTATAAATGGTGTAACTAACACAACTTTCTTTCATATATATACATTTCTATCCAGAGATTATGAGTACCTGTAACATCCTCCAACGTGCCTTGGGGGCAATCCGTGACATGTGATGAACATAACAGCCCGGCAACCCACAACACTGATCTACTGCGTGGTGGGTTTATGCTATTATTCCCTCACTCCAATGAGAAAAGGGACCTGTGCCCAACTGTGGGACTGTCAATAAGCTGAGGATGAATATGTTTATACTGAATCAATTTAAGGAGCGAGAAGGAGCATCTGTACGCAAGCGGTACAAGACCGTGGTATTTGGAACTCCATAAAAAAGACATATTATGTCCACCATTTGAAGTTCATTGATAGGTACGATGATGATGAGTAATCAATTTGAAACTTACCCTCTGCGGCCACGAGGCAAATCGCTAAAAAAACGTTGAGTTTCCACATAGCTTGCCGCTGTAACTATTTGAATAACATATGACTAAGTAACTCATGTTACTTATATAATGTCACGAACTAGTTTTACACACAGTTTCACTTGCGTTTATCAATAAATGCATTCACTTAAAATGCAGAAAGAAAGGAGAACAAGAGTCGAAAGAAGACATTCTTTTAATATCTGTGGCGGTCTCTATTTTACCTAACTAGATGGCGCCACAAAGATCCTGCATCGCTAGCGAAGTTTTCAGAAATTATAACCATACAAATTGAGCGGTGATAGCCCAGTGGTTGGGAATTGGACTTCACTTTCCGGGGTCGAGTTCAAATCCCAGCACGCAGCTCTAGCTTTTCTAAGTTTTGTACGTTTTGACCCATTAAATGCTTCTAAGGTGAAGGAAAATACTCGTAACGCTTTCTTCTATCCTGTCCAGTATATTTAGTATTATAGCTAGCGAACATGTTTCGAGCCATATAACAGCGTGGAATTTTCGGTGAAAAAATCACATTATTTCACTGATACTGAAAAGCATTTGCGTCCTGAAGGTGGACTATCTTCAGGGCGCAAATGCTTCTGTGCTAATTTTCACCAAAACCAGCTTAATAGTTGTACAAACACACAAAAAAACAAATAGACACACTTGTGCGCTTCTTATATTAGTACTAAATAATGTGTTCGTTGATTAGATATATTGTAGATAGACGTAAGTCTGTAATCCAGTTATCTTAAGTAAGCCAGTTGAATTAACCAATTATTTAGATACATTAAAGATAACAAGTATCCTGATAACAATCTATTAAAATGACCACAATTGGAGACATTTTTAGGGGTTCCTAGAAATTTCTCCAATTGTGGTCGGAAAAAATGAAACAGATAGTCTTTATCGCAGTCCGCATTTCTCAGCACTTTTTGCAATCCTGGAACTCGCATTATCGTCATCGAACGCTTTAAGTTAGACATAAAGTACCTACCTAATAACCATAACCTATAAATATTATACATCTAATTTGTTTGTGAAGTTTTTACAATTTTGTATTTTGTAGTTGCTATGTGTATGTACAATATGTAATGAAATAAATAAATAAATATAAATAAATAAATATGTAAACTGTATTTATTTGCATACTGTGTATATATATATATGTATATTGCGTATATATGTACCTTAATTTTGTTTTCACTTTTAGTTCCTAGTTCTCGAAGACTGCCCCGCATGTTTTTATCCCTGCCCCACTGACAAGAGCAAGTAATATTATTT
The DNA here is from genome assembly GCF_905163445.1 of Pararge aegeria. Taxonomy (NCBI): domain Eukaryota; kingdom Metazoa; phylum Arthropoda; class Insecta; order Lepidoptera; family Nymphalidae; genus Pararge; species Pararge aegeria. Next base: position 9,505,711 of record NC_053202.1, on the reverse strand, counting down.
TGATACTATCCACGGGTGTCACGTAATGTGAGGCCACTTGGAGTGATTAATAATGCAATTCCGTAGAACATAAATTTAATATATCTCGTAAGGTTTCTAATGTAAGCGAACAAATATATTTTTGTTACGAACTCACATTGCAAATCTTCGATTTATTTGCTTTTCTAATATGCATATTTAATAATATGCATGTATACTTCATATAAATACCTGGTATGCGGTCAAGGGTTGATTGGGGAAATCTACCTAGTGTAGATTTTAATGGTGTCACAATTCCGTTTTGTGCCTCTGTAAAGGACCTTGGCTTGCATCTTGATAAAGAGTTATCGTGGTCTGTGCAAGTCAGGGATTTGAGTAGAAGGACTTTTGGCACTTTTAGGTCGCTGTGCCGTCTGCGATCCATTCTTCCAATCCCGACTAAAGTTATGTTAGCATATTCTCTTTTTCTCTCTATTCTCGACTATGCGGACGCAAGCTATCTTAATTTGACCGAGGACTATCTTAACAAACTTGTGCGTCTTCAAAATCTAGCTATTCGGGTCATATTTGGATTACGCAAATATGACCATGTATCTGAATTTCGTCAGAAGCTTAAGTGGCTCCCTATCCGCCGTCGCCGGGATCTTCATGTACTTTCACTTCTGTACTGTGTGTTATTTAATCCTAAGACTCCTTCTTATCTTAAGGAGAAGTTTAAATTTCTTGGAGTGCAGTCGGAACTTAGATCGAGTCGTGCGCTGACTTTGAGCATGCCGTTCCACAAAACGAAGTTTTATAAGCATTCGTTCACTGTCAAAGCTACTGAATTGTGGAATGCACTCCCATTGATCATAAGACAGTCGAAGTCATTGGGCATATTTAAAAATGCTGTTAAGGCTCATTATCTCGCCCAGTAAAGACGACTATTATTATTTATTATTATTTATTTATCTACTCAAACTCATATTTAAGTATTTATGGTATATTAGGATATGTATTAGTATATTTTTTTTTTTATATTTATCAATAGTATTTTTAATTTTTTTTTTATTTGTGTAGTCTGGTTTATGTATTAGTATGTAGATATTTGTATGTATGTACTAAAAAGTGTACCCCACCTATTTGTTTTCTTTTTAGTTTTCCTAATCCTAAGGTTGCCTGGCAGAGATCGCTATTTAGCGATAAGGCCGCCTTTTGTATCCTGCTTCATTCTTCATGTGTTTGTTCTTTTTTTTGTCGTTTCTTTGCTTGAGTGGTGTACAAATAAAGAGTATAAATAAATAAAAATAAACCTTCCTCTTTAATCACTCTATCTATAACTGAAAATTGCATTAAAATTTGTTGCGTATTTAAAAAGATCTAAGCATAAGAACAGCGCGAGATACTTTGTTTGACTTTTTTTTTATGTTTGCATAGTGAATAAAACTAGAGTATACTTTGTCCTTTTCTTTCCTTTTGTGAAGATAAATCTCATATCCACGCTAGCCTTACTGTACGTCGCACATCTTACTGATGGTCGGATTAAATGCAATTTAACTCAAGTAAACCAAGACTTCGCTTCGCTCGCTCAATTAATTTTATACCCGAAGTAGAATTTTTATAAATTCTAAAACATATTTACAACCGAAACACCGAAGCAATGTTATGAAACAAGTTAATTTATTGTTCCGCTATTTTAAGCTTATTTAAATAAATAAATAAATAAATATACTACGAGAATACACACGTCTCCACCTAGCCCCAAAGTAAGCGTAGCTTGTGTTATGAGTACTAAGATGACTGATGAATATTTTTATGAATTATATATACATAAATACTTAGAAAATACATATAAACACCCAGACACTGAAAAACACTTAATGCTCATCACACAAACAATTCATAGCTTGAATGGAATTTTAAAAAGAATATAGTCAATAATTATTTTTTAATTAATTAATTTATTTATTTATAATGAACTATTGTTCATTATAAATAAATAAATTAATACAGTAGATACATTTAAACTTGCCCTTTTTTTTGGAATTATTCACATAGTAAATGTTAACAAAAATAAATATTTATATATATGTTTGTAAATATCAGATGTTATAAAATGAAGAAAATCTCCCGTAAGAGTTAAAAAAAACTTAAGGATGGGCACTTTAAAAGTTATAAAAAGGTTACTCTTAAGTATTTACAACTAGTACTGGAGATTTTCTTCATTTTATATAATTTGCATACCCTGTGTGCAAAAAAAACTAAGTGTGTGGAATTTATTTTACCAAATGTAAAGAAAGTTAATAAAAATATAATAATAAATGGAGAATCACTAAAAATGGAAGATTCCACAGTTTTTCTGGGCATGACCTTGGATTGTAAGCTTCAGTGGGGTACCCATATAGATACACTAGCAGGTAAACTAAGCTCGGCTGCCTACGCCGTCAGGAAAATTAGACAGATTACTGACGTAGAAACAGCAAGACTTGTTTACTTCGCGTACTTTCATAGTGTGATGTCTTACGGGATCTTATTATGGGGCAAAGCTGCTGATATTGAAACTATATTCATATTGCAGAAAAGAGCTGTACGGTCAATATATAAACTTAAATCACGTGAATCCCTGCGTGAAAAATTTAAAGAAATTGGTATACTTACGGTAGCCTCACAATACATTTATAACAATATAGTATTTGTAAGACAACATATTAGTCTTTATAAACAAAAAGTGGATATAAACAGTCGACTTACAAGAAATGGTCATAAATTAGTGACATCTGCATATCGTCTGCGAAAGGTGCAGAAGTCATTTGTGGGATTGAGTATACGCTTTTATAATATGATTCCTAAGGTAATTTTGGACCTACCAATGCATAAGTTTAAAGAATGTGTTAAAACACATTTATTACAGCGAGGTTATTATACAGTTGATGAGTTTCTTAATGACAGGGTTGCTTGGAAGCATCCGGCTTCGCTTTCATCTCTCACAAGATAGAAAAATGAATGTTAAAATATAAAATGTAAATTTTTGATGTTGGAAAAGAGCAACTGCTGAGTTTCTTGCCGGCTTCTTCTCGGTAGAATCTGCCTTCCGAACCGGTGGTAGAGTCACTACACACGGACAGACTTGACGTTTCAAAAGTGCTTGTATTAGGCCTACTTGAAATAAATGAATTTTGAATTTTGAATTTGAATTTGAATTTGTGCGTACCCTCTGTCACTCTGTGCACGCCTCTGATAGCGGCCTAAGCCTTTCTCTTTCTCAGAAGAGACCCGTATCCTACAATCAATCGGTAATGGGTATATAGATCAAAATGATTGTATGTAATAATGATGACTGTATTAATTTATTTATTTATAATGAACTGTTGTTCATTATAAATAAATAAATTAATAATTCACATAGTAAATGTTCAACTAATTACAGGTTATCAAAGCATGCATTAAAATGTAAAAAGTCATTCCTATAAATTATTTACAGTTTGTCCTACAATTATTAGTCTGCTAATATAAGCCTTAAAAGGATAAATATTTAAAGCTAAGTTACAATGAATTATTTCACTTAATCAATTATTAGGAACCAAAACAAAAATGAATTAATTCGGATTAAAATAATTAATATTGATGTCTTAAAAATAATAAATGAAATTAAACTTAAATAACTAAAATGTAAGTCAGGTTAATTAGTAGAAAAAAAATCTATAACTTTTCGTCTAAATTTAACGTAACTGTTATGAAAAAGTCTAATTTATTATGATTAATAATAACTTGCCTTCTGCGGTACGGAACCCTCACTGTTTATCGTTCATACATGGTCGGATTTTATTGTGGATTTATAAAAAAAATACCCGTAAAATATTTGATGACACCTGCGTTACACAATTTGCATTTCAGCTTAGGCAATTTTATGATCATTAAACACTTAGATAAAGGCAAGCATCATATGTATAGTTTTATTTTAACAAAGTAATTTGTGACAAACTAAAATACAAACGTGGGAAGATGAAGACGATTTGGGTTTTATTTTCTATATTTCTAACCGCCATTACTTGTAAGTAATGTAAACACTTTAAGTTATCAGTGCCAGAGCATCATCATTTTGATCTATACACCCATTACCGATGGATTGTAGGATACGGGTGTCTTCTGAGAAAGAGAAAGGCTTAGGCTGCTATCAGAGGCGTGCACAGAGGCAGTGGCGTACATAGAGGGTATGCACAGGGTATGCAGATGATATAAAATGAAGAAAATCTCCAGTACGAGTTATAATAAACTTACGGATAGACATTGTAAGAGTTATTCAAATTCTACCCTTAAGTATTTATAACACGTACTGGAGATTTTCTTCATTTCATATCATCTGCATACCCTGTGCATACCCTCTATGCACGCCACTGCACAGAGGGTATGCACAGGGTATGCAAATTATATAAAATGAAGAAAATCTCCAGTACTAGTTGTAAATACTTAAGAGTAACCTTTTTATAACTCTTAAAGTGCCCATCCTTAAGTTTTTTTTAACTCTTACGGGAGATTTTCTTCATTTTATAACATCTGATATTTACATACATATATATAAATATATATGTTTTTACTATATATATGTAGTACTAGTATATATTGTATATGTAATGTTTATAATTAGCACAATTTAAGTATTGCACTATCCCGTTTTTTCTAATATGTTTCTTAAACCAAAGGTTGTCTGAAGGAGATCGCTTAAAGCGATAAGACCGCCTTTGTGCATATGTATATTATCGTTTTTTTTGTTAACCTGTTTTTATATTTGTATGTGCAATAAAGACTTTTTCTTCTTCTTCTTCTTCTTCTTCTTCATACCCTGTGCATACCTTCTATGCACGCCACTGGCCCACCAAGCCAAGTTTGGCCAGCTCGGTGTATAGTGGCCTTGATAGTGTGGATTGGTAGACTTCACACGGCCTTAAAAGCAATATGTTTAACTCTCAAGCATGCAGGTTTCCTCACGATGTTTTCATTCGCCACTAAGCAAGATATACACTACACACTCATAACTTGAAAAAATTGTAGGTGTGTGCAGATTTTTGAACTCTGCTCCACCGAAAGGGAGCTGGAATTTTTATAAACTAAGCTATCATTAGATGCAACTTTATCCGACCGATCAGTTGTTTTGGTGTTTTGAAAATACGCGGGAGCTGTTTATTTCTCTGGGATAATAACTATCCTATGTTCGTTTATCTATCTATTTATACGGAACTTTCCGTCCCGATCGGTTTAGGTGTGCAGCTGTAAATAAAGTTTTTTTTAATGTTTTTGACCATTTAACAAGTCATGTAAATTCATGCACTACCGATATGCATGTATTCACATAACTTTATCAACGCAAAATTTACTTTCTGAACTTGAATTCATATTTATTTCTCACTGTAATAATTATTGTGAATATTGGACTACCTGTATAAGAATAATAGTTCTTCCGAACAGCTTATTTTTTTTAATTAAGATCTTCTGATCACATACTCAGATAAGATAAGAATTTAAAAACCCCCAACTTTAAATTTAGTGTAAATTATTCTACTGGTTACTCTATTGAAAAACAAATATTTCACCATTTTGTGGTGGCGGCCATCTTGGATTTGAAATTTGTCATAATGTATATTATTCTACAAGCCCTTTCATATGATACGAATATTCGGCGGCCATCTTGGACCTATTTTAATCAAAAATAGCTAAAAACACTCCCGACTTATTCACCTTTCAAACAAAAAAACAACATTCACATCGGAAATACGATGCCAAAGACAGACAAGTCAAACTTAAAACGCCTTGTCATTTTTGCATCGGGCGACACAAATAAATAATTCCATTTCATTCCTTTAATCCTTTGGTAACGATTACAGTTAGTTATACAATTATATAAATATAATTTTTTATCCATCTCCAGAAATCTTAATCTCCAGGAATTTATTCTATCTATAAACGGAAAATTCGAATGTTGTTGCTTGAAAGAAAGATTTTCTTGATACTTAACATTTTTGTTTTCAGCCGCACAAGGGCAACACGAAAGGATAATAGGTGGCTCGGTAACCAGTATTAACACGTATCCGTTTGCCGCATCTCTTCAAATCAATCTGGACGGTAGCCGCTTTGTCCACCATTGTGGTGGTACGATCATAAACAATAGATCTATACTCACGGCGGCTCACTGTTGGCGGTAAGACAATATAATAACTTTCACCTTTAACACACTAGCTGTGGCCCGCAACTTGGTCCAGGTTTATTTTCGAACTATTTCAAGGGGATGTAAACTAAATTCCTTTCAAATTTCATCAAGAACGGGTCATCGGTGGATCCGAACGTAGGTAAACAGACAGACACACTTTCGTATTTATTATATCGTGGCTTACCCAGCGTTATCGACTAATATGTAGTGTTACTGTTAAGCCACATAATGCAGCCCATTGCTATCATGAATTCAAAGTATTTAAAATAAGGCAAAACTGGAGTAGGCCCTCAGGACGGGCAAATGGTAATGTTTACTTGATTTAAGGTTTCAAATAAGTGTGTGATAAGATTAAAGCTCCAAGAGCAAGAACAAATATATTTCGACCCAACCTCAGTCGTTTGTTTGAATATTGATACATAAATTATTATTTCAATACATACATTTATTTTAAAATGTAATTATAATTATTTATTTTATTTATTTAGCAACGCACCCCGTGAAGACATTACAGCTTCCCAATTCATCTCCCCGGGGCTATTAAAAGAATGTATGAACGAGTAATATTACAACAAATTAAATTAAAACATAAAAATAAGCTATATAACATTAAGAATTAAAAAAAAAAACAATAATAACAATAACTAAAAATTCAAATTCAAAATAATAATAAAAACAAAGCATTCAAACATATAATTAATATCGTAGATTACCTACTCTTTAATAACATTTTAATTTGCTTTTGTAGCTGAAGCGGTTTATTATATAGATTATTATGTATATTTCAGTACGATTGAAATAACTTGACGTTTGTATTGGATAGAAGCAGGCGTTACTTTGCGATAATCCGTGATATATTATGAAAATTAAAACGCACATAACTTAGAAAAGTTAAAGGTGCTTGCTGGGATTCAAACTCGGCAACCTGAGAGTTAAGTCGAAGTGCTACCCACTAGGCTATCACCGCTTCTAACTTTTAGAATATGTCGAATTCGTCTGTTATGTAGAACTTCTTACATAACAGACGAAAGAATAGAACTCAGTTCTCTAACTTAACTACTTAATCTAATCGACGAGACGGTTAAGTAATTGCATATAAAGTAAATAAATTATTCATATAATATTTGGTTATCATTTATTCATTGATTTGAATAACTGAATTAATGAATGAATACATTTTTACTTTACACCACATAAAGTGAAAACAAACAAAAAATATCAGAACATATCAGTTTTTTAGCCTTATCGCTACATAGCGATCTCTTTCAGGTTACTGATAGCGTGAAAGACTTTTGGGAAGACATCTTTTTTACTGACGACCTGCCTGGCGCATTAACGCTGTAGCATTATAAGTTGGGGGTCCCGGCTTCGATCTCCGCGTGGAGAAAATTTCGGATTAAATGTTATTGTTTCTTGTTTGTTTGTTTGTTTGTTTTGTTGTTCAATTATCTAAGATAAGAATGAAAAATAAATAAAAACGATATGAAGCTTATAAATTTGATATACGTAATAGTAAGTTATCAGTGTTTATGGAAAATATGTGGTTTAGGCGATACATCTTTTTTTAAGCACAAAGGCAAGCACGCTCCTCAGACGGTGGAGACAGCGGCAACGGTGTGTAACTAAATAACTCTTAATGGAAAAAAATAAATGGGAAAATCCCTTTATGGAGCACTGGGTTGGTACACCCTCACACACCAAGTGCTCAAGAGGGTACTTACCTTAGTTAGGAGATTCCTAATTATTTATTATTTATGGTTTTGGTCAATTTTAGTTTATAATATAGTAAATAAGATAATTATTATTGTTGTAGCTATGGATTTTTATCTGAAATGAAAATGATAAAAATAACGTTCACGTTATTTTTATCATTTATTATTTTTTTTTTTTTTTTTAAATTATTAACAATGCTTAAAAATAAATTAAAAAACACTATTAAAAATTTATTAGAAAAAAAAATCTTCCACCCTCCGCTTGCGGGGCTTTTGAATGCCCAAGCAACCGGTGGTCAGGGCTCCAGAGTGGGAAACCTCCTCACAATACGCGCCATTTCAAGGACTACTAACGTTATTGAACGTTATTATTATTATGATTAATAACTTCCTCAATTTTTCAGAAATTCAGAAATTATAAATTCCCAAATTCCCCTGCCGGGAATCAAACCCGGAACCCCCTACTTAAATTCACAGCGCTCATCATTGTCAAAAAATTAATTTTAGACCCAGTGATGTGGCATCAATGTGGCGTGTGCGTGTCGGCTCAACCAACGTAAGCAGCGGTGGCAGACTTCACAACGTGGCCCAACTTATCCGCCACCCGCAGAACGTTGGTTCGTGGAGCCATGACAACGATGTGTCCATATTCAGATTGGCAACCACCATCCCACTTGGGTCCGCGACGTTGCGGGCGGCGGGTTTGGCTGGGCCCAACCTTCCTCTACACGACCACATGAATGTTTTCGCTATCGGCTGGGGATTTACAACTGTAAGTTTATTGATATCTATAGGGCACGCAGCCGGTATGTAGCCGTGATAGCCCGGTGCGTAGGACCACGACTACACTAAGGGGGCTGAGTTCGAATCCCAGCTCGCACCTCTAACTTTTCTGAGTTATGTGCGTTTTAATTAATTAAAATATCACTTGCTGCAACGGTGAAGGAAAACATCGTGAGGAAATCTGCATGCCTGAAAGTTCTGCGTAATGTTCTTAAATGTTCCTACCTATACTGAGTTATATAAATTATGGAACTTAAATAAAAGGGTTTTACATTTATCATTGTCGACCTACACGCATTCTAAATGGTAATGTGAATAAGTAACGATTTTGTAGCATTAATTGTGAATGTTAATATATTAATCTATTAGACTAACAAAGCAAAAATTTGTCAACGGCTGGGTGTACGGAAAAATTCTTTTGAGTTTATGCTTACACCTTTAAATTAAGACCTGTGATGTATATTATGTGTAATGAGTTAATAAATAAATAAAAAGGTGTGTGGAGTCCACCAATCCGCATTGGGCCAGCGTGGTGGATTACGGCCTAAACCCCCATCTCATTGTGGGCTGAAACTCGTGCTCTGTAGTGGGCCGGTAATAAGTTCATGACAAAGCAGGGCTGGTGAACCTTTGGCACGCGTGCCAAAAATGGTTTAGGTCACGTCGTTAATTGAGAAACTCTCCATTACTTTGTCAAAAATAACTGATTTATAGTGAGTTTGAATATATATAGTTTGAATATATATAGTAGTAATAGTTTGCATGTAGTGAATTTCAGTGCCTATTGTAGCATATTAACGACATATCATCATATCAAACCATTAACTGACCACAACAGGTCTCCTCCCACGATAAGAAGGGGTTATTTATATTATATTATATTAAACTCTTTATTTGTATACCACAACATTAAGATATTTAAAATATAACAAAAACAGAAACATATCGAAAGAAGTAGTAATACAAAAGGCGGCCTTATCGCTTAATAGCGATCTCTGCGAGGCAACCTTAGAATTAGGAAAAAAAAAAGAAGAGGAGAATAGACTGCTGGTGGTACAAATATTAAAATACATACATGCGAATAACTACATGCTAATATATAAACTAGTGTACACAAAAAGATAAAAAGTAAATAATATAATTAATAAATAAATATAAAAATAAACTAATATATATAATAACAACACTTACAATTATGGGGAATCCATCACGCTGGCCCAAGCTCATGAGGATCAGCACCTACGCTTCGGGCGGCACTTATGTTCCACTTTTCACATACATTAATAGTAGTAGTAGTTTTTAAAGGACATTGTGAGATGGTGATAACAAAAAAAAAATAACAACCGGCTAAGTTTGTTGTGGGCTTCTTCTTAGACCAGGGCGCGTTTCAGTTCCAGTTATACCGTCAGATGGTGATTACTTTAAAAAAAAAAACCTGCCACAGGAAAATGGCCCTAAGGCCACTCGTTTATGCGTCGCTAAATCTGTACAGCAGATATTTACTTTACAAACGTTATGCAAAAAGGTCTATAGAAGCCTAGCTTCTAGAGAAGTGTTCGCAATTTTGTTTTTTTTTTTATGTTTATAGACGAGCGCTTGACTGCAATCACACCTGATGGTAAGTGATGATGCAGCCTAAGGTGGAGCGCGTTTGCCTAGAAGATGCCTATTCACTCTTGATTTGGTTTACTACTGAGTTTAAGAATAGGAAATAATACATGTTTAGTTATTTATATAAGTAAATAATTTTCATTAATTATTTGTATAAGAATTATTGACACTGACATTGCATGTTTAAGATGATAAGAATCGTATGACTAGTAAGGTAGGACTGTAATAACTCTTTTTAATTTGCGAACACCTGTATGAAAAATATGCAATAGTATATAATATATAAATAATAAATAAATATACTACGACAATACACACATCGCCATCTAGCCCCAAAGTAAGCGTAGCTTGTGTTATGGGTACTAAGATAGCTGATGAATATTTTTTTATGAATATAATACACATAAACACTTATAATATACAGATAAACACCCAGACACTGAAAAACATCCATGTTCATCACACAAACATTTTCCAGTTGTGGGAATCGAACCCACGACCTTTGGCTCCGAAAGCAGGGTCGCTACAAACTGCGCCAATCGGCCGTCAATAAAATAATAGTAAAACAGTTAAACGATTAATAAATTATTCATTGATTGATTGGACAATTTTGAGCTTTAACACAATGACGTTAAGTTCCCTTTTACTTCTAGCGAACTGGAGGTCTATCTGAGTCGTTACGTCATGTTCAACTCCGGAAGTTCACCCAGGCTAGATGCCGAAGCTCCTATGGCACGAGTTTTATCACCGACAACATGCTGTGCGCTGGCTGGGAAGCTGGAGGCCGGGGCTCCTGCTTCCACGACTCTGGAACTGCTCTAGTCGCACAAAATGTGGTGGTGGGCATCACCAGTTTCGTCGGTGATTGTGGTCATTCCAACTGGCCTGGCATTTACACGAGAGTCGGCCGATTTATAACATGGATTGCAAATAATGCGTAAAATTAATATGTACGTCGCAACCTACTAGATAAACTGTTGAATTTTCTTTTCGTTTTTATTTACTTCGCGAAACTGACTATCAACTGCTTACTCTAATATAAACTATAGCACTATTTGGCAAGTGTATACAATTGTGCCTTCTCGATGCGAACATAGCATGCAAATCCGCTGGGTACATAAGGCTAAACAGCTAAAAAATAATATAAAAAAATATAAATTACTAAGAAAAGAAAGATTATGGAAATAAAATTACTTAAGCAATTAACTATTTCTTAATTAAAGCTTAACACTAGGTATGTTATCGCTGAAGATATATATGCTATCACGAAAGCAATTTGCAAGAAATTGCATTCGATACATAGGACTATGTTGGCCAGGATTAGTTCTGGTTTTTGGCAAGCAAAAAGTCTTACGGTTTTTTAGGCGGCTACCTTCACGTGGAACTACGATTTTTAAACGCTCAATCAACTCAGGCGCATCAATAAGGCCTTTCATTAATTTTACAAGAAAAATTACATCAAAAAAAAACATTTGTAATCTTTCTACGCTCCTTCAGTGAAAACAGTTTATAAAAATCAAGTCGGCGAGGTACATTATTTACTGTCTTTGAAACTTGTCTGTAAAACTGAAACGCTAATGGTTTTTGAATAAACCATTGCCATAGTTTATAAATAAAAGAGAAAGTTTGTGGGTATGTTCCGTATAGGCTCCGAAACGGCTGGACCGATTTCAATGAAACTTTCAGGCAATCTCCGGATTGACCTGGCGAGTAATCCTGTAAAGTTTGGTGACGATCGGAGCACTCCTATTTTTGAACTGTCAAACTGTCAAATACAGCTTTAATTTACTATGGTGATATTCTATAGTTGGGTGTACATGGGTGTAGATAATGATCTTCACCCGCTCGAGAAGAGAATAGAAGAGAATGAATACGGAGAGAAATAAATGATTTAATATATTATGAGACTTAAATTAAAAATTTAATGATGTAAGTTTATTGTTTAAATAAAATATAGCAAAATCTGGGTACGCTAGTAGTTTATACTGAAAGAAATCAGATACAGCCCTAATATCACAAGCAAAATTAAAATCTATATATGTATTAGGTATATATTATGTCTCCAAAGCGATTCGCAAGAAATTGCATCCCATATCCGATATTCGATTCATATTGGACTATGACCAAGATTGGTTCTAGTATTGAATGTGATTCCATTACGTACAGAAATCATATTCTACAAAATATTATTACGGGTTTTTCATTATATGGTTGGGTATATCTGAGTAGATTCAGCAGTTTGTAGATCTGAAACATATTTCATTATTTCGTGTGGGTTGGGAATAAAAAAATATAGTTAAATTTCGACAGCCGATTGGTTCAGTGGGCAGCGACCCTGCTATCTGAGTCCAAGGCCGTGGTTTCGATTCCCACAACTGGAAAATGTTTGTGTCATGAACATGCATGTTTTTCAGTGTTTGGGTATTTATCTGTATGTTATAAGTATTTATGTATATTATTCATAAAAATATTCTTCAGTCACCGTAATACCCATAACACAAGTTAAGCTTACTTTGGGGCTAGATAGCGATGTGTGTATTGTCGTAGTTTATTTATTATTGATTAATAAATAATAAATATACTAAAATCACAAAAAGGGTGACAAGACTGAAATAAATAACTACAGACCCATAAGTCTCATGTCGAACATCTGTAAAGTTTTTGCCAAAATAATCTTATGTCGAATAACGAGAACTCTGGACGAAAATCAACCTAGGGAACAAGCAGGCTTCAGGGCAGGATACTCAACATTAGATCATATACATGCTGTGCGACAAATTTTTGCTGAATTGTAGTCGAATAAATAAAAACACAGCATTGCTATTATTCATATCATTAGTAACGAGGCAATAAAAGGATTTTACAGGCAGGTAAAGGCAGGTTATTCTTTTAGCTAAGTCGAGTATGTTATAGGCTGTAAAAGCGGTACTAAGATAACGTTACAGACATAAAGGCGCGTACATCTGCAATATTATAAACGCAAAACTATTTGAATTGCTTTGTCTTTATTTCACGCAGCAACGGAGCAAAAGATTGATCAATTAATGAATGTATAAATATACTTTTATTGTACGTTTTCAATTTGGCGCATACAGATTGATGTTATTTTTGTTAAATTAATTAATTCTCACGTGAAGTTTCTTGTGCTGTTTATTAAAACTTTGGGATGAAATGATAAATATTTACTATTATTATGAATGCGACAGTGTGTTTGTCCTTCTTAACGCCCTAGCTAAGCAACTAATCGGATAGTTGACAGGACGGAGTAACATAGGCTAGTTTTTATCCCAGGATTACAAACGGTTGCCACGGGATTTGAAAACAACTTACAAACGCAAAGAACGCTGATAGTATCATCGTCATATTAAGGCGTTACCGGCTCTCTACAGTGCAAGTCTCCTCCCAACAGTGTCGTGCAAAGGGTATTCCGATGATATAAAATAACGAAAGTCTCCAGTACGAGTCATTAAAAACTTAAGGATAGGCATTGAAAGAAATATAAAAAGCCTACTCTCAAGTGTTTATAACTCGAAATTGAGATTTTCTACATTTTATATCCCCTGTATATACCCTCTATGCACGCCACTGCCTCCCACAATGAGTACGGTTAAGGTTGTAGTCCACCACGTTGGTCCAGTGCGGATTGGTGCTAGTAATATTATAAACGTATAACTGTTTCAATTTGTTTGTCTTTTCTTATTTCACGCAGCAACAGATCGAAGTCATTTTAATTAAAATAATTATTACTAGCGCAAAGCAAGACTTCATAATTCTTTTTTAATTAATAGTTTTGAAGAAATAATTTAAAAAAATATTTGACTTCCAATGCTCAAGGCATTATGCCGGTGGGTATTTTGATAAATATAAATAAATGAAAATATAAATATCCTACGACAAAACACACATCACCACCTAGCCCCAAAGTAAGCGTACCTTGTGTTATGGGTACTAGGATGACTGATGAATACTTTTATAATACTAGCTGTTGCCCACGACTTCGTCTGCGTTTGATTTTGTTTTTTGGTGTGGCATTCAATTGGCATTCAAGTATTCAGTATCGCTAAGCCTTAAATTAGGGGTTTGCTGCTGTCCGCTGAGGAGTTCTGTCCTCTATCTCCAACTACATTCATCAGATCTGCACAAAGTTTTGGCAAAATTAAACACATTATTATAATCTCTATAGTACAAAAATATTTTTTTAATCGGTTATAATTTGTCGGAGTTATGGTGTAAAATCGTCAAACGCTTTCATCCTCTCTCCCAAAGGAACCGAGCTTAATATCGGGTTAAAAATTATCCTATATTACTTGTAACACTTTCAAGAATATGTGATGACAAAGATTCATGAGGATCGGTTAAGTAGTTTTTGCGTGAAAGTGTAACAAACAAACTTACATAGACATTAATAATATTAGTAGGGAAGTAGGGATAGGGATATACATAAATAAATAGCAATATACATATAAACACCCAGACACTGAAAAACATTCATGCTCATCACACAAACATTTTCTTGGACTCAGAAAGTAGGGTCGCAGCAAATTGCGCCAATCGGTCGTCCGTGTTTTGATAAAAATACGGATGCATTATCGATTCACTCCATTCCTGCATGGACTCGAACATCATGTTGTCTTAGTCGTTATCACAATCTTATGAACGTTCCCTTAGAAAACTCGCAGCACTAAAACAGTAATGGCTAACCAAACGCCAGGTAATATATAAGAGAAGTAGTAAAATTTATTGTTCGTAATTACTCTCTGCTTTGGTTTTATAAGCATAATAAATTGGTATTCATAGTAGAAATGAAAAGGGGGATGGATTATGGTCCGTGAAATGGCTACTAAATTTAATTTCTACCTACGGCTTCTGCTTATGAACGCATTTGCGTTTTTTAAAGTTGTAAACGTGTGTTATAAGTGCGACACACACACATTTTGTGTGTGTTTGTGTGTGTCTGTCTGTCACAGCTCCCGAACGGCTGAATCGATTTTGATTTTGTTTTTTTTGTTTAAAAGGCGAATTAGTCGGGAGTGTTTTTTGCGACATTGTATCTCCCAAACGGATAAACCTTTTTTAATTTATTTATTTTCTTTTGGAAGATGAAACAGTCGAAATTTTCTTAGCCGTTTTTAATCAGTATCTACTCGTATCATAGATGGCCGCCGCCACGAAATGGCAAATTATTCATTTTTCACAACACCCTCAAATCAAAGGGCTTGGCTAGTTGAATAACGTACACAAATTTAAAATCCAAGATGACCGCCACCATAATGAAATGAAAACTTAAAACTTGAATATTCTTTTGATAAGGAAAGTGGAATAATGACTGATACCCAAGGCCTCACGAATTAATTTTATTTAAGCTTTTAGTATACAATTTGTAAAGCGGTTATCGGCCGAGTTCAAATCCCAGCACGCTACTCTAACTTTTCTGAGTTATGTGCGTTTTAAACAATTAAAATACCACTTCCTTCAACGGTGGAGGAAAACATCGTGAGTAAACCTTCACGCCTGAGAGTTCGACATAATGTTCTCAAAGGTGTATGGAGTCCACCAATGCGCACTGGCACAGCCTGAGAAGGTGTTAAGGCCGTAGTCCACGGCTCGCCTTGTCTCCCCCCCCCTACTCTTTGTGGGAAGAGAACCGTGCCCTGTAGTGGGCCGTTAATGGGTTGATGTGATGATTATAAATGATATATATATTTGTCTGTATGTCCTTCCTTCGCGCCCTAACTAAGCAACCAACAAACTTGATTTTTGCCATAGATTTAGTTTAAAGGACGGAGAGTAACATAGGGTACTTTTTCTCTCAGAAAAAAACACGGGAATTTTATAGAACCGTAAAAAACGAAAGTTTAATTAAGGATTACTTAAACGATAAAAAAGCTTGGGTGTGAATTGCTCTAGCTTCATGGCTTAATATACATTAACTGTGAGAAGGTGATAACAAAAAAAAATTACCCGGCTAAGTTTGTTGTGGGCTATTCTTAGACCAAGGCGCGTTTGGAACCCTCGTAGGGTTTTTTTTTGTTATACCATCTCACAGTCTAGTTAATGTTGAGCTATGAAGTACGATCAATTCATATCCAAGCTTTTTTATCATACATGTAATCTTTAATATTATTATAGGATTTTTCTTAATAAGCCTACGCTTTAGGTTTAAGCTGGCGAACGAAGTTATCACCATCCCCTTACAATTATGTAAACATATATGTATGAATGCTTCATAAGTGACTTTGATAAGCCTACATGAATAAAGAAATTTTGAATTTGTATTTAACTCCATAAAGCTGAAAAGTTTTTCTGTATGTTTACCATATTAAAGTTTATTATTATTATTATTATTATTTCTATCATTTATTATTTTTCTTATTTTTTTTTTTTTCAAATTATTAACAATGCTTAAGAATAAATTGAAAAACACTATTAAAAATTTATAAAAAAAAAAAAACTTCCACCCTCCGCTTGCGGGGCTTTTGAATGCCCAAGCAACCGGTGGTCAGGGCTCAAGAGTGAGAAACCTCCTCACAATACGCGCCGTTTCAAGGACTACTGCCTTCTGTATCCGACCCTTGATCCAACAACCAAGCGAAAGCTTCTTGAGATGTTGGTCGAAGCTTTTCGCGAGAAGACCACTGACTGAAACGACTATCGGAACAACAACGGTCGACTCAACATTCCACATGGCGGTAATCTCGTGAGCAAGGTCCAAGTATTTAGATACTTTTTCCTTTTCAGCTTTCACCAGATTATCGTCATGTGGAATAGTAATGTCAACAATTATTATTATTATTATTATTATTATTATTATTATTATTATTATTATTATTATTATATGTGACTGTATGCAAAAGTACTTTGCATTAGGTTAGCTGATTTATTCCACAGTTTTTCTGGGCATGACCTTAGATTGCAAACTTCAGTGGGGTACCCATATAGATACACTAGCAGGTAAACTAAGCTCGGCTGCCTACGCCGTCAGGAAAATTAGACAGATTACTGACGTAGCAACAGCAAGACTCGTTTACTTTGCGTACTTTCATAGTGTGATGTCTTACGGGATCTTATTATGGGGCAAAGCTGCTGATATTGAAACTATATTCATATTGCAGAAAAGAGCTGTACGGTCAATATATAAACTTCAATCACGTGAATCCCTCCGTGAACAATTTAAAGAAATAAGTATCCTTACGGTAGCCTCACAATATGTTTATAACAATATAGTATTTGTAAGACAACATATTAGTCTTTATAAACAAAAAGTGGATATAAACAGTCAACTTACAAGAAATGGTCATAAATTAGTGACATCTGCATATCGTCTGCGAAAGGTGCAGAAGTCATTTGTGGGACTGAGTATACGCTTGTATAATATGATTCTTAAGGTAATTTTGGACTTACCAATGCATAAGTTTAAAGAATGTGTTAAAACACATTTATTACAGAGAGGTTATTATACAATTGATGAATTTCTTAATGACAAGGTTGCTTGGAAGCATCCGGCTCCGCTTTCATCTCTCACAAGATAGAAAAATTAATTTTGAAATGTAAAATGTAAATTGTTAATGTTGGAAAAGAGCAACTGCTGAGTTTCTTGCCGGCTTCTTCTCGGTAGAATCTGCCTTCCGAACCGGTGGTAGAGTCACTACACACAGACAGACTTGACGTTTCAAAAGTGCTTATATTAGGCCTTCTTGAAATAAATGAATTTTGAATTTTGAAGAAGGTTTTAGACTATTGATAACGAATAAGACACCATGAGGTATCTATGCAACGTTCGAGTCCATGTAGGACTGAAGTGTATCGATAATGCAGTCGTGTTTATATCGAAATACCCACGAACTCAATGTCATGAACATTGGTAGTTAATCAAATATTAATATTTTTTTTTCTTAAAAACTATTTATTAAATAAATAATAATTATTAATCAATTTAATAAAATATCTGACCAATATGAATGTCTAGTTATCAAAAGTTTAATTATTTACCCACTTTATAAAATTACTGTAACATTATGTAAGAGTACGATGTAATATCTAGTTTAAGCAAGCGAAACCGGGCAGGGCACAGCTAAAACAATAATATTTAATACAATAATAATAAAGATGTGTAAGTTTATTAAAGCAAATGTTTATTTTATATATGTATTTCAATATTTGTGATTATTTTACATATCAATTTAGTATGTATATTTATTTATGTAAGTTTATTTCACTATTATTATTATTATGGTTATTGTGTATCTTCACTTTGTGCACCATCCACTGATAGCTTTTAACGCTTAGGTTGTCTGTAAAAGATCACTGTTAGTGAGTATTAACTTTTTTCTTTGTTTTCCTATGTATTGTTTCTTTGTGTTTTGTTGCAATAAAGTTATTCTATCTATCTATCTAGTGTATATCTAGGGTAAGCCGCAGTTAAACCCTAATTCCGCCACACGGAAGTCACCGTTATGCGAATTTTATCGCGGCCCAATTTATTTCTTTGCAAGTGAAGGGACATAAAGAATTTACATTGCACGCAAAGTGATACGTCTTTCCGACATGCCCCATTTGTTATGCTGTTATGTTTTATTGTGGCTCTTTTACAAGTTAGATAACGATATTATAGCTCAAGAAGTAACTAGGAATTGCATCATCAGGAGTTCGAGCCATTACCTGAGTTCAAAATTCAAAATTCATTTATTTCAATTAGGCCTACTTTATAAGCACTTTTGAAACGTCAAGTAATTCTGTTTGCAGTGACTCTACCACCGTTTGGGAAAGCAGATTCTTTCAAGAAGAGTTGGCAAGAATCTCGGTAAACTCTTTTCCAACTTAAACATTTACTATCAATTTTATATCTTGCGGGAGATAAGAGCGAAGCTAGCTGCTTCTTTCTTCAATCACCTACTATTCGAAACCTTTAATCACGTAAACATTGCTAATCGTAAATGACCCTCCCGGTGACCTACTTCTGTAATGCCTTATTTAAAATTCCCCATAACAAATGACTGCAAAATGGGGGGCCTAATTGATAATTAAATTATCACTCGCTTTAACTTAGAGTTCTCTAACGTTCTTAAAGTTGTGTGGAATCTACTAAGCTACATTGGCTAACATGGTGGACTACGGCCTCAACATTTCTCATTCTGAGACGAGATTTCTTTGGTCTGGTCTGGTCCGGCTTCAGCCGTGGCTATTTAGCACCCTACCCTACCTGTATTAGTGGTACAATGTTGCGTAGGAAAACGATTAGAGGTATAATATAACTTCCATTTCCCTAACAGGTTAGCCCGCTACCATCTTAGACGGCATCTTCACTTAAAACCAGGTGATATTGCAGTCCAGGGCTAACTTGTAGCGGAGATAAAAAACCCGTATCCTGTATCGGGTCAGCAATAGATTGATAATAATGATGAGTTAACCTTAAGTTACAAAGTAGCATCTGCTTCTGGCCAATATTGGATTATTTTATTGAGAACTCGCTTTACCGTATGATTTGTTTTTCATGGATACTATAACAGGGTTTTTGTATTTCAGTGTGGCTTATCAATAAACTATTGCGTTGTATTTCCAATATACCGCGAGGAGGCATCAAAAGGCAAAGTTAAAGACAGCTGTCACACACGCAATATGTGGCGCCTTTGTACACGCCTCGCGTCTGATTGTGCTTTTATATTTTCTTCCATCGGGAAACATATTAAAAAAAATGGTTTTACATATCTTTATCAACTTCATCTCCATTAATGTCCAGCATGTGCTGGTGTAATGCAGCAGATACGATTTGGATCGACTAGATGTTATGCGGGCGTGGTGCTCTAACGAGCCTTCTCTCTCAACCGACCACAGAAGGTTTCAGGTCTGTTGTTGAGATATTTTTGCGCAGGCAGGTATAACAGATTGTATCTGTTACATTTATCTTGTTCTTTACCTAGTTACTGAAGGGATGATGGGGTTGGCATATCCGTGTTGGATAAAAGTCCCAAATAAATAAAGATTTAAAAAAAAACTTCAAAGTATATTGGAAAATACTCCACAGACATCAAGTATTATTTTTCCGTGCAAAATATTTGTACGCCATGCCATACCCACGGAGGGTAGGTACGAATTTTAATAAATAGATTTTTCTCCCGTAAGTATTAATTGATCGTAGATAAGGAGGAAAACTATTTTTATTTAGAATTTATTCATTTAATTTTTAATAGAAGGTTGTAATTTAATAATTGTATTTCCTAATGGGTTTTTTTTTTGTTTGTTAGGTATTTGCATGCCCCTACGCGGCGAAAAATTTTACCTACGTATTAATTTGTCAAATAAAGGTTGGGGAAAAGTCTTTTCGCATTATATATAGTATGTATGAACTTGTAATAAAATCTCTTTGGGTATACTTTTAGTAGCTGGCTGGTTTTGGTATCATTGAAAGTTTAAATTTTAAAGAAGATAATTGCAAATTCAAATTAGGAAAATGTGTGATTTTTATTTGTTTTTAGTACTGTGAAGATGAGTGAATCTAATGAAGAAATTCGATACATTTTAAAAGTTTTACTACAAAAAGGGTAAAAATACAACCCAAGCCGCGAAAAAAAATTGCGATGTTTATGGACCTAGTGCAGCGTCTGTTCTCACAGACGCTCAAACGTCGTGGTCAAAGGCCTGTCAGGCTTCGCAAACTGTGGCGAAACCCGGGTTAACTCGCAACAAGGTGATGCTGTGTGTGTGGTGGGATTGGAAGGGCATTATGAGCTGTTACCACCAGGAAAATCGATTCTGAACTATACTGCGAACAACTGATGAGGTTAAAGCAAGAAGTTGAGAGAAAGCGGCCGGAATAACCAACAGAAGGGGTGTGGTTTTTCATCATGATAACGCTAGACCTCACATATCTTTAGCCACTCAGCAAAAATTAAGAAAGTTTGGCTGGGAGGTGTTAATGCATCCGCCGCATATTCCTGACCTTGCATCTTCAGATTTCCACCTGTTTCGGTCTCTTCAGAATTCTTTAGGCAGTGTCAGGTTACCATCACGAGAGGACTGCCAAAACTACTTGTCGCGGTTTGTTGATCAGAAGCCCGAAAATTTCTATAGCAATGAGATTATGTCCGTACCTACAAGATGGCAAAAAGTTATCGAACAAAATGGTACCTACAAACTCTTTTTCAATGTAAATAAACTATATTAAAAAATGTTTTGAATTTTCTTAAAAAATCCGAAGAAACTTTCCCCAACCTAATATAACATTTATGTGTAATGTCTGTAATGTTTCAAGCAAAAAAATTAATTCTGATTCTGGTACAATCTTAACGGATGATTTAATCATTACGTAATAGTTGCATAAATAGCTATTAAGTCCTCCTAATGCAACTTACCTTGCAGGGATCCAGCCAAACTTTTCTCTTATCGTTTACTCCTTATATTTTTCATAGGATTAGATTACACCCGCCAACCTTCTTAAATGCAGGTTAAAAATCTTTTTTTTTTAAATCAACGATAAGTTAGCCCTGTACTGAAACCTCACCTGATTGTAAGTGTATCAGTAATTGAGAATATCCAAATTGTCCCCCGCCGGAAATCGAACATTTGATCTCTCTTATTACCACTTTATTAACTCGCCACTGCGTCAGCGAGTTAATCAAACTAAGTACTTGGGTATCGATTCTCAGGATAAATGTTCGCTCATTATTAGTTATCACCCCACCACTAATTGCTGAGATATATAGCTACAATTAAGAAAGCTCCAACTGTTCCAATTTGAAAATTAAACTCGTCTTTCGAAATTTTGCAATCATATTTCAGACTTGTTATTTCAAACTCAATGTTGTTTCTGAATTGCCGCGTTAGTGAAGCGGTTAGCATGTTTAAATATAAGATTCCCGAGAGGGGTCATCATCATCATCATCATCATCACATCAACCGACAGACGTCCACTGCTGGACATAGGTCTTTTGTAGGGAGTTCCAAGTTCCACGATTCTGAGCCGCTTGGATCCAACGGCTACCTGCGACGCGCTTAATGTCGTCTGTCCACCTCGTTGGGGGTCGACCAACGCTGCGCTTACCAGTACGGGGCTGCCATTCCAGCACCTTGGGACCCCAACGTCCATCCTTTCTCCGAACTATGTGCCCGGCCCATTGCCACTTAAGCTTCGCGACTCGTTGAGCTATGTCGGTAACTTTGGTTCTTCTACGAATCTCCACATTTCTGATTCGATCGCGTAGAGATACTCCGAGCATAGCTCTCTCCATCGCCCGCTGAGTGACTCTAAGCCTTCTTATGAGGCCCATAGTTAACGACCATGTTTCAGAGCCATAGGTCATCACTGGCAACACGCACTGTTCGAAGACTTTCGTCTTCAGGCACTGAGGGATTTCTGACGAAAAGATGGCACGGAGTTTCCCGAACGCTGCCCATCCGAGTTGGATTCGGCGGTTCACCTCCTTCTCGAAATTGGACCTACCTAACTGGATCGTGTGTCCTAGGTATACGTATTCGTCAACAATTTCGAGTGCAGTGTTCTCAACGATTACTGGTTACGAGAGGGGTCAAAAACTGTTAATTATTTAGTGTTTATTTATTAAATTACTTATAATATTAGCAGTGTTAACTATATTTATAGCGAGTATTTGTGCAAATTATGAGTATGACCTAAAAACAATTATTGCTTTATCTACATTAAGTCAAGTAGGATTAATAATAAGAATTTTAAGAATAGGTTATTATGAAGCTTTTTTTCATTTATTAACTCATGCTGTAACAACCTAAGGCTACAATTCATTCCCAAATGTACCGTTGGATGGCGTTAGTAGTCCATAATAGATTTTAAGATCACGCTATCGACTGTACAACTCCAAATGCATAAGACGTGGAAACTGTAAGAACCAATTAGCTACTTTTAGTTCCTAAATATATCGCTGGATGGCGTTAGTAGTCGTTGATAGATTTTAAGATCGCGCTATCGACTGTACAACTCCAAATGTATAAGACCATGTCTAACATTTAGTTTTTCATCGGGATTCCGACTCGCGCATCCGTCCCGTACGGATGTCTGTCTCGCAACCGATTGCTCGAGGTGAAAGTGTCAGTGGAAATCAGTGTCCGTTTCTGCGTTGTGGTAGTGCAGTGTAGTTCTAGGGTCTAGGATTCCTGTAAGTACACGTGTTATTATTAGCGTAGTTTAACACCCTCGTCACCTAAAGGCGAGGCCCCATAGGGCCACACCCTTTTTTTAGGCACACACCTCCCTGCATGGCAGGGAGGTCAACCGCTACCCCGGGGGCCGCCATGGCCCTCGCCGACTCCGACCTTAATCTGGAGGCCCTCTTAAAGGACCTCCAGGAGAATAACGCGGGTTACCTAAACCGCTTTAGGACTGTTAGGCCTAGAGTGTTCACGGACAGCCCGCAATCCCCGGCTCCCGCAGAGCCGATTACCGACGACCCGGTCGCTATCCCTGCGATAGCGATCGAAGAATCTACCTCCCCGGCATCATCCGAGACCGACGACGGCTTCACCGTCGTCGGTGCTAAAAAGCGGAAGCTTAAGGCTTCCAAATCCAAGGCGAACCCGCCAAAGAAAGTGGTAACGGACCGCCCAACTAAGACCCAGTCCCAAGCGCCCCGCGCAGCGCCTCGCGCAGCGTCCCAGGCTTCCCCTGCGGACGAAGACGAGCCCGAAGACTCCCCTATGGAGGAGCAACCCCAACCCAGGGATAGAATCCCACCTCTCTTCATCCGCGACAAGCTCGCATGGATGAAAATCATCCCGCTTCTTGAAGCGAACGGCATCGGCTTCACCGGTGCCCGATCCACCGCTATAGGCATTAGAGTACAGTGCCTATCCTCCGACGACCACCGTCGGCTAACTTCAATGCTCAGAGAGCATAATATAGGTTTTCATACCTACGCCCTAAGAGACGAACGCATTCTCCGCGTCGTCATTAAAGGATTACCGAAGGAGATTAGCTCCGAGGTAATAAAAGCCGACCTTTTGTCGCAAAATCTACCTGTCCTGGAGGTACATAGGATGTACAATACCAGGACGAAATATGTCTACGAGATGGTTCTCGTTTTATTAGAACTTTCCCCCGAAGGTAAAGAGATTTACAATCTCGAAAAAGTGTGCCACCTTTCAGGACTCACTATCGAGAAGCCCCATAACAGAGGCAAGGTCGGCCAGTGCCACCGATGCCAACTGTACGGCCATTCCGCAAGGAATTGTTTCGCCCGCCCTAGGTGCGTCAAGTGCCTGGGCGACCACGGCACCGCCGATTGCTCCCGACGGGACCCGACCGTCGACGAACCACCGAGCTGTGTACTCTGCTACACCCAAGGGCACCCCGCGAATTATCGCGGATGCCCAAAGGCGCCGCAGTTTACACGGCGCAGGGGTCCGCCGCCGGCTCGGAGACCCGCAGCACAGCCCGCCCAACGCTTCGTCCCAGCGCCGGTACCCGCTACCAGCGCATGGGCCAAGCCCCTTAACGGAGCGCCTAGCGCCTCCGCCCCCGCCCCCGCACCGGTGCCGATAGCCCCTCAGGCCACCGCACCGGCAGCGGCCCACCCGGCCTCAGCGCCCTCGCCCATGCACCTATCTCCGGATATGGACCCCCTGGACTTCATCCAGTACCTCGTGTCTGCGGTTGACATGAACGAGGTAAAAGTATTCTTTGCAAAGGCAAAGGTCTCCCTCAACCAGGCTATGCGTGAGCACTCTAGCCTCCTAACAACCATCGGGACTATCCAAAAAGCAATCCGTTAATGGGTAGTACATATAAAGGTAGGGTAAAACCACACTCCCTGGCAGTCAGCTTCTTTAATGCAAACGGCATTATCGATCAAATGCATCAAATCCGTGAATTTATATGTGCACAACAAATCGATATCTTCCTAGTGCAAGAGACCTTCTTAAAACCTAGTAGAAGCGATCCCAAAGTTGGAAATTATAACTTAATTAGAAATGATCGGACCACCAACCGGTTGGGTGGTACCGCGATCTATTACAGAAGGGCTCTTCACTGCACTCCTCTCGATCCTCCACAGCTTACCAACATGGAAGCCTCCGTATGTCAGGTGGGTATGACCGGCCATCCGTCGATCATACTAGCAT
The DNA here is from genome assembly GCF_905163445.1 of Pararge aegeria. Taxonomy (NCBI): domain Eukaryota; kingdom Metazoa; phylum Arthropoda; class Insecta; order Lepidoptera; family Nymphalidae; genus Pararge; species Pararge aegeria. The sequence continues at coordinate 9,480,361 of NC_053202.1, read as the reverse complement.
CAGTTTATCTCTCACCGAACAAAACCTTTTTAGAGAGTGACTTACTCGCTCTCCTCTCCTTAGGTGACTCTGTCATTTTGGCTGGCGACTTCAACGCTAAGCACACCGACTGGTCCCGCTCCACTAACGCGCACGGACGACAACTTAACATACTTGTCAGACGACCCGACCTCAACTTTATCGTAGTTGCCCCAGACTCGCCGACTCGCTTCCCGATGTCGGATAGTTCGATCGACCGACCGGACATACTCGACATAGCGCTCCTCAAGAATATCACCCTTCAGGTGAACTCTGTGGAAGTGCTATCCGAGCTATATTCGGATCACAGACCTGTCAAACTACAGCTAGGCCCCGTAGGCCCCGCGATCCTCCCGACCCGTAAAGTCATCGACTTCAAGAAGCTCTCCGGGCTACTCGAAGCGAAGGACTCTGTGCACCTCTCTAAAATTCCTGACGTCGTAGAGACATTAGAGCAAGCCCAGGCAGCCTCACTGCACCTGACCAACCACGTTTGTGACGCTACGAGCGAATGCTCCCGCGAGATGCCGTGCGGATTTTACCGCATGGTACTCACGGAGGACGCGCGAGAGCTAATCACAAACAAGAATAGGGCCCATAGGGAGCATGACAAATATCCGACACGACAGAATCGGTTAGAACTCTGGAGAGCCCAGAGGAAGGTAGTGTCTATCATTACCGCACTCCGACACGGACAATGGGACAGGTTCTTGGGGGAGCTCTCGCCATCGCGTAGTGCGTTCTACAAACTGGCGAAGGCTCTCAAAATGACCCGCGCTCCCGCCCTCCCACCGTTAGCACGCCCCGACCTTCCGCCCGCCTTTGAAGATATCGATAAGGCTGAATGCATGGCTGACTGCCTCGAATCCCAATGCTCTCCGAGCACCGTATCCATTGATAGGCCCCACGTCTTGCGAGTCGAAAGCGAACTCGCAACAATCCTCTCGACCCCTCCCGATGGTGAACCTCTCGCCCCGACGACCTGCGATGAAGTTCATACTATTATCAAGGGTTTCCACTCTAAGAAAGCCCCAGGCCCCGACGGCATTACCAATAAAACCCTAAAGTTACTCCCAGGACAAATTATCAACCTACTTGTGGTAATTTTTAATGTATTCTTGGCAAACTGCTACTTCCCCAACCAGTGGAAGGAAGCAACAGTCATAGGTATCCACAAGTCGGGCAAACCCCGCGACCTTCCCTCCAGTTATCGCCCTATAAGCCTCCTCAACACCTTAGCAAAGGTGTATGAGAGGGTAATATTACACAGACTGAAGGCAGTCGTAGAGGAGAAAAACCTCCTTAACGACGAGCAATTCGGCTTTCGAGCCAAGCACTCTTGCGTCCACCAAGCGCACCGCCTCACGGAGCACATACTGGCAGGATTCAATCGATACAGACACATGAGCCCCACTGGGGCCGTGTTCTTAGACATTGCCAAGGCCTTCGACAGGGTCTGGCACGCCGGCTTGTTGTACAAGCTGCACCATCTGGGCGTGCCAGCTAGTCTCGTTCGTTTGCTGCGAGCGTATCTCACCGATCGCACATTTCGCTATCGTCTAGACGGTACGCTCTCTTCCCCTAGACCCATACGAGCGGGAGTCCCTCAGGGCTCCGCGCTCTCCCCACTTCTATACGCGCTCTTCACGAGCGACATTCCCCGCGACCTACCGGCGACGGTCAAACTGGCCCAATTCGCCGACGATACCGCTCTCTTTGCGACCGATCCCAAAAAGAGTAACATTGCAAGTCGACTCCAAAAGGCGCTCCACCTGCTGGGCAAGTGGTTCCGCCTCTGGAGGATCGAGGTTAACCCCGAGAAGAGCGCAGCGGTGCTCTTCACGGGCAAACCGAGAGGCCGCTTCACGGTAAACCCCGCAGAGGTCACCCTCTACGGGCGTCCCATACCCTGGCAAGACAAGGCCAAATACCTGGGAGTAACGTTCGATCATAGAATGAGCTTCACCGCACACATTCGCAAGGCCCGCAACAAGGCTGCGTATGTGATGGGTCGTCTCTATCCGATGATTTGCCGCAAAAGCAAATTATCCCTCCGTCACAAGGTAACCTTGTATAAAACGTGCATACGTCCCATTATGACATACGCCAGCGTCGTATTCGCCCATCGCCCTCACAGCTCCTACAGGAGCTTTCAAGTCCTGCAGAACAAATTTATGCGTATGACCACGGACAGTCCGTGGTACATGCGCAACGTAGATCTCCACCGAGACCTCGATCTTCCCACCATAGCCCAGTACATGAAAACATTATCAAAGACCTACTTTGAAAATGCAGTCCGACACCCCAACCCCCTAGTGGTCGAGGCGTCCACTTATACCCCCGTCCCCGACGTCGAACCAAAGCGGCGACGTCCGAAGCATGTCCTTGACGACCCTGACGACAAAATAACTACCGACAACGTGTCCCAACAACACACACACACGCAACATTCACAGCGTCTTCGCCGGCGAAGACGAGGGCCCCGATTTCTGACGTCATCCGGACGTGGATCCTTACCACGGTCACGGGGGCGTTCGGACTAAACAATGATTAGTCCAAAAGTCCACCAACAGTCAGATTAACGTCGAACCGAGCCGAGGTCCGAGTCCTCGCAGGAGGCACCCTCGGGTCGACGTCTCCCATACTCCCCCCGATGTCGTCGAGCCCTGGGGCTCTTCTCATGGCGAGCTTTCGCGCTCGCCCCACTCCCCCGGTGACGCCGTAGCAACCCCTTAGGTGGTTATCGGCAAGTGTCCTTCCGAAAAAGCAAAAAAAAAAGTAGTTTTTCATCGAGGTCGTCGAGCCCTGGGGCTCTTCTCATGGCGAGCTTTCGCGCTCGCCCCACTCCCCCGGTGACGCCGTAGCAACCCCTTAGGAGGTTATCGGCAAGTGTCCTTCCGAAAAAGCAAAAAAAAGTAGTTTTTCATCGTATCACAAAATCAGATCTTGCATTGATGGTTCTTCGGCTCTCAGCTGAACACCCTCGATCCTATTTGATAAGTACGGTTCTGTTAGTGCACATTGTGCCACGCGCGATTGCCTAACTACACCGCTCTCTCTGTACTTCTTTCTCTCTCTTGACACGTGTATTCTCACTGTAACCAATAAAGTAATCTTCGTGAAACCACCGCTGTTTTCCTAAGTCTGAAACCCCGCAAGCCCTACTACAATGCTATATTTAAGGCTTTATTATTTATATGTGCTGGTAAATTAATTCATTTAATGAATGACAATCAAGTGTTTGTTTAATAGGGGGATTAAGCTTATATATTCCTTTAACTTCATTATGTTTAAATATTTCTAATTTAGCATTATGTGGTATTCCTCTTTTAGCTGGGTTTTATTCAAAGGATTTCATTTTAGAGGTAGTTAGAATAAGAAATTTTTTTTTTTTAGTTTTTTATTTATATTATATTTCTACTGTATTAACTATATTATATACTATTCGTTTATTTATATATTTAATAGTGAATGATTACAATTTATTTTCAATTTATAATTTATTTGAAGAAGATTATATTATATGACAGCCGATTGGCGCAGTTTGCAGCAACCCTGCTTTCTGAGCCCAGGACCGTGGGTTCGATTCCCACAACTGGAAAATGTTTGTGTGATGAGCATGAATGTTGGTCAGTGTCTGGGTATTTATATGTATATTCTAAGTATTTATGTATATTATTCATAAAAATATTCATCAGTCGTCTTAGTACCCATAACACAAGCTACGCTTACTTTGGGGCTAGATGGCGGAGTGTGTATTGTCGTAGTATATTTATTTATATTAAAAAGTATATTTACTTTATTATTGAGAAGATGAATAATTTTTTCTTATCCTTATATTATTTATTTACCTTTTAATTTAAAAATAATAGTAATTTATGTAAGTTAGTTTATTAGGGTTTACCATTTCTTCTTAGTAGTGCACTCTTGGCAGAGTGGTCGTGGCTGCTGAGATAGTTGACCTGTTTAAATATAATTAAAAACTAGCTTTTGTCCGCGACTTCGTCTGCGTGGACTTCAGAATTGGGTCTAAAGATTCGCTCGTTAACAATTTATAATCCTAACTTATAACTTTTTATCCTAACATATAGCTTTTTAAGACTCGTCTAAAGAATTATTATTTAACACTGTAAGTATGATCATTATATTCCACATTTACTTTCTGTACCGATAACATTATTATATATAGTTTTAGTATTATTTATTTTACCATAAAGTATTTTATTTTATTTTATATATGTACTGTTTTTGTAATTTTTGTAATTATTAATATGTATGTATATTCTTAGAGTTTTGCGCACCGCTATAAGGATTCATATGTGAGCCAATTTTTCATAATGGTTGCCTGGAAGAAATCACTATAAGTGATAAGGCCGCCTTTGTTACACAAATTTAATTGACTTGTACCTTTGTTGTTATTGTATCTTTTATTTATTTTTTTCTTGTGTGCAATAAAGTATTTTTGATTTGATTTTATAACTATGTTCTTTTCCATGTCAAAGGCTACATATATATCAATATTCATCCAAATTCGTTCAGCCATTTTTACATGATTGAGTAACAAACATCCACACTTTCACATTTATTATATTATTAATACGAGTATATATATTAGTATAACTTGCCTAACTTGCCTGGGGTCAGGAAATTGGCATTTCCCAGGAGGTGCATTACGGGTATCAAACTCTATTACCCCGAAACGAAGACCGGATTCTAACCACAAGACTATAATCTCACTACCGTATTAAATGTACTTATATAAGGGCTAAACTTTTGGAAGGAACTTTTCAGAGCTATGTGCATTTTTTAAATTGGAGCAATTAAAATATAACTATGTTAAATGTATACGTGTAGAGGCTAAATTTTCGGAGGGAACTTTTCAGAGCTATGTGCATTTTTTTAATTTAAACAATTAAAATATCACTTGTTTTACTTTGAACGAGGTAAGCGTGAGGAAACCTGAATTTCTAAACTTTTAGTCTAAAATAAAAAAAATCTTATTTTTTATATTGAAAATTGGAATAATCTTCTCAAATTAGTGTATTGTCACCTCGATATGTCTACAAAGTTTGAACGAAATCTGATCGTTCAAAGTAGGACAAAATCGAGTTCAAAGGAGTCGGTTACATACATACAGGTGAAGCTAATATTAAGCGTGTAAAAAGCTCTTGTTGTCCTAATCCTAAGGTTGCCTGGCAGAAATCGCTTCTAAGCGATAAAGCCGCCTGTTGTATTCTATTCCAGTCTTTGTTTCTCTCTCATCATCATCATGTCAATAGACGTCCACTGCACCCGTGTTACTCCCTATTCCTCTTTTACTTTCCAGTCTCTCTTCAAGGTCGTTCCCCGTTCGTCGTGGTCCCGGTGTGATCTCAACTTCGAGTTGGTAAGCTGTCTCCTTCGGCTTCTGTTGGAGGCCATTTTGGCGATTTGATAGAAGCGGCACGTATTCCATTTTTTCAACTAATTAATATTAAAATATATTTATAGTACCTACCTGCCTACCTACTACCAATTTTAAACTTCCGATGTATCTACCTAATTATATTGAGGGAATTTTATTTATATGGAATATCTTGATTGATGTAGTAAGTAGGTGGGTGTTAATTAATTTCTTTAGATGTTACCTTTTGTCGACGGCACGGTGGTGTACGGTAAAATTCGTAAGAATTTATGATTACACCATAATAGTTTTAAATCTACTTGTGAATTTTGGTTAATAAATTATTATTATTATTATTATTATTATTAACTGGTCTTCCCATCTCGTTGAGGACCGGCCTCTTGGTATTTTGCCTTCGGTGTTGCCGTTACTATAATTTTTCCAGGATATCATTCCCCCGCCGCATTATGTGCCCGAAATACGAGAGCAAACGATGGTCACATGTGGCGGAAAGTCGAACACTTACTGCTGTACACACTAGCTGCGCCAGGAAAAGCCTAACCGTGTAGTGTTGTACAAATAAAGAGTTAAAAAAAAAAACTCCTGAGAGTTCTTCTTAAAGTTCTCAAAAATGCGCACTTGCCATACCCATGCTGATTCTGAGAGACCAGAATTTTCATTACGTATCTCACAACCGGTTTCTGACAGGCGTAAATTTCGCGACACGTCACCATAGTATTTTTTGTAAGCAAAAATGGCGTTTGACAGCAAAGATTGCGACATTTACGCCTGTCGCAAGCCTGTCATGAAATACGTTATCACCCTACCGTGCCATTAGCGGCGCGATGATGGATTTACAATGATGAGATGATGGTGATGAGATGATTGGACCACGGCAATTTGTGTTTAAAATAATTGGCAATCAAATTGTAATTTGATAGCATGATATAAATTGATACAAGTTTAATTTTCAGATTTCAACAGTCCGAGCAATAATGTAAATTATATCCAAATATCCCAATCCTCCAATTAAAGGGAATGGATAGCAATTAGTTATAATTCCTTCTATAAATATTAAAATGGGTCTGTTGGTTTGTCACCAGCAGCAGACCGGCGGATTGATGTTTTTTTTGCACAAAAATAATGTATCACCTAGAGAGTATTACAGGCCTTTGTTTATAACTATTAAAAATGCACGTTTTTTTTTACAGTAACAATTGACTGACCGAACAGATGACCTACCTGATGGTAAGTTAAAAACCATCGCATATAAAACAACACTTCGCAAGGCATGCAAAGAGCACGTCCTGCAACGAGCTGTTCTGTATCCATAACCTGAGGCGTAGGTGTGAAGCCTCATGTGTCTGTAATTACACCGGCACCTATGCCGTTCAGACCGGAACACAGCATTGCAACAACTGCTTAGCAGCAGAAATAAACATGGTGAATAGTACTTACACGACGTTCCTCAGCATACTCATGCTCAGGAACTTCACAATCTTGTTCCTCCGTCCCCATTCTACCGCATAACAGCAGACGCCGCGGTGTCATCCTTATGTAGTTGATTCCATCAACACGCACGAAACCTTTTTTATCCACGTTTCTGATATTTACCGCTAGGATGTGAAACGTCGGCAACTGTGTTTCCTGCCACATTTAACTGGAATACCTTCAAGGAAAGAGTGAATAGGCTTTTTCTAGGTGAGCGTGCTCCAACCTAGACCTCATCATTGCCTATCGTTAATGGCGGCGTCTGGCGCAGTAGGCAGCGACCTTTTATTTTTTCTGGCGTGGTGGAAAAGCTTTATTGCTACCTCCGACACTTGGGCAGGACGGAGGTTATGGGGGCCTCCCCCCGCAAAAGGGGTATAACTTCGGCTGCTACCAATATGCGGGGTTCGGGGGGAAACAACGCGCCGAGCGGTGAAGTACGGATGTTACGGACATACGCGTAGCAATCGCTTTATTATATTTGTCGGATAACCTTTGTGAACTGTGTTACTTAGTATTTCTACAGTAAGCGAATCTATTAATACAGTGTTACTATTATTTGGACAGCTAGAGCTCCCTCGAACCTATATAGGTGGGTGGGTTATATACCACGTGGGTTCAATTCCCAACACAAAAATATTCATCAGACAATAACACAAGCTACGCTTACTTTGCGGCAAGATGGCTAGTGTATTAAATAAATAAATAAATAAATATACTACGACAATACACACACCGCCATCTAGCCCCAAAGTAAGCGTAGCTTGTGTTATGGGTACTAGGATAGCTGATTAATATTTTTATGAATAAAATACACATAAATACTTATAGTATACAGATAAACACCCAGACACTGAAAAACATTCATGTTCATCACACAAGCATTTTCCAGTTGTGGGAATCGAACCCACGGCCTTGGACTCAGAAAGCAGGGTCGCTGCCCACTGCGCTAACTGGCCGTCCGGGGTATTGCCGTAGAAACTAATATATTTATTTAATTTTATTACAAACCACTGCTACAGCGGTTTCTAATCTACTGATAAGGTAATGACACCGAAGACAAGATATATTTTTTCTGGGAACCAGGGTATCTTAAGAAATCTGTTAATAAGCTAAAAAGTAGTGAATTTTCGTTTCCCTTTAACAATTTTCAACGCTTTTGTAAAAGTTTTTACGGAACACGGTTCTTAGTAAGTGTAAAATGTATGCACATACATTAACGAAATCCCGCTATTCAAATGCCATTCACGGAGTTTGATGCTTCCTTTTTTACCCTTGTAAACAAAATCCCGACATCTTCCTTTACAAACACTTTTCATTACTACCTATCTTGGATGGGGTATTTGATAATTTTGAAAACTTTTCTCTTCTGAGATATAAATCTCTACTAATATTATAAATGTCAATGTAAGTTTGTTTGTTACGCTTTCACGCAAAAACTACTAAACAGATCCTCGTGAAACTTTGTACACATATTCTTGGAAGTGTTAGAAGTAATATAGAATACTTTTTATCCCGACATTAAGCTCGGTTCCTTTGGGAGAGGGGATGAGTGTTTGACGATTTTACACCATAACTCCAACAAATTATAACCGATTGAAATAATTATTTTTGTACTATAAAGGTTGTATATAATATGTGTTTAATTTTACCCAAACTGCGGTTGGAGATAGAGGACAGAACTCCTCAGCGGACAGCAGCAAAGCCCTCGTTTAAGGCTTAGCGATAATGAATTTTTTTTAGATCTACAACTAAATTTAATGCCACATCAAAAACAAAACCAAACGCAGACGAAGTCGCGGGCAACAGCTAGTAGATAATATAGTAGATGGATAGCTTTTTTTAGGTAATATGTGATGGACCAAACTGATGGTGAAGTGACGACCTCCCTGGCGCAGCGGTGAGCGCTGTGAATTAAAGTAGGAGGTCCCGGATTCGATTCCCGGCAGCGGAATTTTGCGAATTTATTATTTCTGAATTTTTTATGGTCTGGTCTGGTCTGGCTTTGGAAGTGGCTAGTTACCACCCTACCGACAAAGACGTGCCGCTAAGCGATTTAGTGTTCCGGTCCGATGTCGCGTAGAAACCTATTAGGGGTATGACTACCATACAGGTTAGCCCGCTACCATCTTAGACTGCATCTCCTACACCTATAAACGACCCTAATGCTACGAGTATTACCGTATATATACTTGCAGTAGTTTTTGCGATCTTGTGATGAATCAGCCAGTCACTTACCACCAGGTGAGAATGATACTGGAATAGAAAAAAACGGGGTCTCCTCCCAAAATGAGAAGAGGCTAAGGCAGGCCGTAGTCCACCACGCTGGCCCAGTGCGGATTGGTGGACATCACACACCTTTAAGAACATTATGGAGCACTCTCAGGCATGCAGGTTTCCTCACGATATTTTCCTTCACCGTTGAAACAACTAATATTTTAAAACGCACGTAACTTAGAAAGGTTAGAGGTGTGTGCTAGGGTTCAAGCCCCTCCCGAAAGTGAAGTCGAAGTCCCTCTGGGATATCACCACTTCTGTGCCAATACACAAGCTAACTTGAAAAGATTTTATTTTCAATTTTGAATAGTGATGCCGTTAAGATACAAGCGGATTTTTACAGACTAGTGTATCCAAATTGTTATTATTTTCAGCAAAATATTCAAACTGTAAGATCAAGGCACGGAGGTAAACTCGGCTTTGTAACATCAAAATCATGTTAGATCTCTTTAGATGTGACAAGACAGTGATATATTAGACCGTTGTTTTGAAAGATATTATACGTCTTTCATAAGCTTTGAGAATAATAATGTAACTAAATTATGATAAATAGCTTTTGCCCGCGACTCCGTCCGCGATGGATACTTGATTCCTCATGAAATTAAAACATATTCCGGAGTCGTCTACGCCTAAACAGCAGGCTTTATAAAAATAGTCAAACCTCAAAATCAGTGCGAATTTTTGGGTCTCTAACTTCAGACTTTCATACCAACTTCCAACCCCTATTTTACCCCTTCGGCACACAGGAGACAATTATCTCCCCGGGGAAAGGATAAAAATGTATCTTCTCCCACAGTTTTATCAAGTCCCAGAGCACTGGTGCACCAGTGGATATAATATCAAAAAATTATATGTGTAATAATAATAAACGGATAAGTGTTTATAAGTATTTTTCTTTTTTAAGTGTTTTTTAATTTATTTTTAAGCATTGTTAATAATTAAAAAAAAAAAGAAAAATAATAAACGATAGAAAAAACGTAGGTAAGAAAATCTAATTTCTCTGGAGCCCTGACCACTGGTTGCTTGGGCATTCAAAAGCCCCGCAAGCGGAGGGTGGATGTTTTTTTTTTATGAATTCTTAATAGTGTTTTTTATTTTTTTTAAGCATTGTTAAGAATTTAAAAATAAAAAGAAAAAGAATAAATGACTCTCCTATTCCATGCTCCCGGGCTTTAGGAGATGGACACGGTTAGGGGATACAATCGGGGGATATAATTTTTATCTCCTGCCCGTGTTATCCCTGCTGGGGTGAAGTTTCCAAATATCCATTCTTAACTGTCATCTCCTACACCTATAAACGACCCTAATGCTTTTTGCTTTGCTTTTTCGGAAGGACACTTGCCGATAACCACCTAAGGGGTTGCTACGGCGTCACCGGGGGAGTGGGGCGAACGCGAAAGCTCGCCATGAGAAGAGCCCCAGGGCTCGACGACATTGGGGGGAGTATGGGAGACGTCGACCCGAGGGTGTCTCCTGCGAGGACTCGGACCTCGGCTCGGTTCGACGTTAATCTGACTGTTGGTGGACTTTTGGACTAATCATTGTTTAGTCCGAACGCCCCTGTGACCGTGGTAAGGATCCACGTCCGGATGACGTCAGAAATCGGGGCCCTCGTCTTCGCCGGCGAAGACGCTGTGTATGTTGCGTGTGTGTGTGTTGTTGGGACGCGTTGTCGGTAGTTATTTTGTCGTCAGGGTCGTCAAGGACATGCTTCGGACGTCGCCGCTTAAGCTCGACGTCGGGGACGGGGGTGTAAGTGGACGCCTCGACCACTAGGGGGTTGGGGTGTCGGACTGCATTTTCAAAGTAGTACCCTAATGCTACGAGTATTACCGTATATATACTTGCAGTAGTTTTTGCGATCTTGTGATGAATCAGCCAGTCACCCCCCACTTTGAAACATTCTTATTTGGTGCTGTGCTCCTATTGGTCTTAGCGTGATGATATACATCGTGTTAATGAAAACCGCATTAATACTTCACAGGCTTTAGAAGTACATTGTGTACTGTCTCTGAGAATTATCTGTGAAGCCGAAAAACTAATATTTTTTGAGTAAACCACTGCCATATTTTTACTGAAAGAAAACGTTACGTTACGTTAGTTAGTGAGGGATTCACATCACATGTGACTAAAATAATTTGACTCCTGTCACTTTATTGGGCAACCGTCGCGTAACGTAGGCACTATGCGCGTGTTGGTCTTTTATTTCCAGTTTCCAGAGTTTATTTTTTTTTGGACGGAAAAATAAATATGCTTTTTTTCATGTATTATTTTTGCAGTGTGATTTCTTATGAAGTATTGAACATTATTTCGTAATTCGGTTACACGTTGTATAGTCTTCCGCGATAAATGGGCTATTGCAACACTGAATTTTTAAAAACTGACCAGTAGTTCCTGAGATCATCGCGTTCAAATAAACAAACAAAAAACTCTTCAGCTTAATATATTAGCATAAGATTCTAACTGAGAGCGTAATGATGTTATGTTAACTTAAGGTCTAGTAACAAGAATACTATGTATTTTTGTGTTATAAAACAGACTAAAATTATGACCAAAACTGAACTAAATAAAAATCAAAGTTGACTGCGCAATTTCCGCCGTTATTGATTGAAAAAGCTAAAGCTAGGGACATAATGGTTTTATTTGGTGCTTGATATTGGTAGTGTATGTATTTTCGATGGTCTTTATCAAATATCAACTTAAATTTACTTTATATAACGTAGCAGCAGAAGCCGGTAACAGCGTAGAATTTCTTAAATCTCGTGAGATTAGGATATCCAAGAGGCCATAACAAATAAAAGTCAAACTACTATAAATTAAATTAAAATTAAGTAATTTTGGATCTACCAATGCATAAGTTTAAAGAATGTGTTAAAACACATTTATTACAGCGAGGTTGAAGGTTGCTTGGAAGCATCCGGCTCCGCTTTCATCTCTCACAAGATAGAAAAATTAATTTTAAAATGTAAAATGTAAATTCTTCATATTGGAAAAGAGTAACTGCTGAAACTGCCGACTTCTTCTCGGTAGAATCTGCCTTCCGAACCGGTGGTAGAGTCACTACACACAGACAGACTTGACGTTTCAAAAGTGCTTATATTAAGTCTACTTGAAATAAATGAATTTTGAATTTTTGAATTTCACGAGCTCACGGTCCCCGTATTAAAAAAATTACGCGTTAAAATTAAAGTAAGTAGAAATTTAAATTCAGTTGAAGAAAGCGGTAGGTGCTAGCGAAATTTTCATTCTGTAATGTCAGAAGGAAGCGATAAAGTTGATTGAATGTCTAAACACCTTAGCTTTCTGCAACGGCGTTTACACAAAAGTGGATAAAGCATTATATTTCGCTGCACAGTCTTAAATGGAGAATAGCGTTCCCAAGCTCGGAAGCCTTGTCTAGTAAAAGTTGATAAAAAAGTGTAAAATTGAAACGACTTCGCTAGTACTCTATAGCCGAGTAATAGGAATTCGGTGACTTTATTTATTTCATTTTTTTATACTCTTTTTTTGTACACCACTCAGAAAAACGAGACAAAAAAAACGAACAAACACATGAAGAATGAAGCAGGATACAAAAGGCGGCCTTATCGCTAAGCAGCGATCTCTGCCAGGCAACCTTAGGATTGGGACGTTACGAGTGCGACAGTAAATAAAAAAATATATAATGACAATTAACGACATCATATTATCGCCATCTAGCCCTGAAGTATGCGTAACTTGTGTTATGGGTACTAAGACTTCCACCAAAAAAAATCTATAGTGATACTAAAATAATGAACATTCATCAATTATATATATATAACACGTGCATCTTTATTAGAAAATCAATAAACAAAACAATCCACACTAATATCACTTTCACAAAAAAGTAAAATAAAACTCGTCGAGCCAGTTTCCTTACCTTACCCAGAACAAGAACAAATTACGGTAAAAAAATCCCTTACCTTTAAAGACGCCAAATTTTATAATAAAATATCTATACTTATAAAAAATGTAAACTCATTCAATGTATTCAAAACTAAATTAGCTTCTTATATATTAAGTAATACCAATAAATTTAAAGACGAATACATTGAATGAGTAGATAATAGTAAAATTGAATTTTGTTTAGTCTAATGGCGAAGTGTATTAATTTATTATAGAAAACTAAGTTTTCTATGTAAGAGACTCAGGTCTTTTTATGGGAATAAACGTCTTTAAACCTAAGATAACTGATGAATAATTTATGAGTAAAATACCTACATCATCGTCATTATCGCATCAACCCATTACTGGCTCACTACAGATACAATAAGAAGGGGTTAAGGCCGTAGTCCACCTCGCTGGCCCAGTGCGGATTGGTGGGCATAAACACCCAGACACTGAAAAACATTCATGTTCATCACACAAACGTTTTCCAGATGTAGGAATCGAACCCACCGCTTTTGGACTCAGAAAGCAGGATTACTTTGATTTTTAATATACTGTTCATTAATCTACTAGTCAAGTCCTTTCATTCGATACCCATATTGAGGGAGTTGTAAAAAATATGTCGTTCGCCATTTTGTGATAGCGGCCATATTCGATTTGGGTTTGTCCTAGTGTATAGTATTCTGCTAGTCAAGCCCTTTAAAACGTAAACGTTTAGAACATTAGAAGTAAAATACTTACAACTTATTATCGGCATAATAAAATCGCCATCTAGCCCCAAAGTAAGCGTAGCTTGAATAATGGGTACTAAGATAACTGATATATAATTTATGAATAACATACATAAATACTTATAATCTACATATGTAGGCAGGCATATAAGGCAGAGGTGACTGACTGACTAACTAATCTATCAACGTACAATTTAATTGGCGGAAATTTTGCACACAGATAGTTATTACAACGTAGGCATCCGCTAAGAAAGGATTTTTGAAAATTCCAACCCTAAGAGGGTTAAATGGGGGATGAAAGTTTGTATAAAATCCTTCATTTATCAATTTATTTTTGAGTTACATCCATTAAACTTTGATTTTAGGTTTGCGATTAAAAATAAAGAAATACGAGTTACACAAATTTAAAAAATTCCACCTCCAAAGCCATCAAATACGGGATGAAAACTTATATGAAAATTACTGATTTTTTAAGTACCTAATTTACTTTCATAACTTTCTGTTAGCAGCAAGACTTTTTTTTTAAAACCTTTGTAGTTAAGTTTATCAAATCAAAAATTGAACTTAACGTGAGCGAAGCCGCGGGCAAAGTTTGTATACAAATAAACACCCAGACACTAAAAAAGTTTCATGTTCATCACACAAACATTCTCCAGTCGTGCGAATCGGACCCACGGCTCTCAGACTCAGAGAGCAGGGTCACAACACACTGCGCCAAACGGCCGTTAAAAAAAGCTCTATTGCTACTACAATCTTTTTTTTTAATAATAAATAAATAAATAAATATACTACGACAATACACACAGCGCCATCTAGCCCCAAAGTAAGCGTAGCTTGTGTTATGGGCACTAAGATAACTGAAGAATACTTTTATAAATATAATACACATAAATACTTATAATATGCAGATAAACATTTTTCCAGTTGTGGGAATCGAACCCACCGCCTGGAACGCAGAAAGCAGAGTCGCTGCCCACTGCGCCAACCCGCTGTCAAATCTCAAATTGAGTACGGCGTTTCGAAGCCTGGAAGTCTTGTCTAGTAAAAAGTTGATATTAAAGTGTAAAATTGAAAAGACTCCGAGCTGAGTAAAAGGGAATCCGAGTCTTAGCAAGTTTATACATACTCTTATTTTCACAACTTTTGAATCAGTCTCGTTTTCCAGGGATATTTTAATTTTATACTTGCAGAGAGGCAAGGACGTTTTATTCTTTTGCTTTCACATTTTAAAAATTCTTGACTTCAGTAGATACGCTTTATTATTTAAATTGACATTTTAAATGTTTGAAT
This sequence comes from Pararge aegeria, assembly GCF_905163445.1. Taxonomy (NCBI): domain Eukaryota; kingdom Metazoa; phylum Arthropoda; class Insecta; order Lepidoptera; family Nymphalidae; genus Pararge; species Pararge aegeria. The sequence goes on along the minus strand of NC_053202.1, from coordinate 9,465,262 downwards.
TCCTAATTAGTGTAGCTGTTCAACCTCTATTCATTCTTTGAGGAATGTTACTGTCTGGAATTTTAAACATCATTGTGAATGTATTTTAGTTCTAAAAGAGTTTTAAGCAACGGAGCAGGGGTGGGGAAGTACTGTCACCATTTTTTTTCCACAACAAGTAAGCCCCGGACTGAAAATCCCACCGGGTGGTAAGTATTGATGTGGTCTGAGATGGTATTCGGATAACCTGTATTGTAGTATACCCCTATATATATATAGTATATATTTTGCTTCATCCGACCCTTGGGCAGGACGGAGGTTATGTGGGGGGTATACCCGAACTAAAAACCACCACGGCATGTCCCTCTTGTTGGCTTTGTTAGGCGCTCGGGGAACCCGTTGTATACCTCCCGGACGCCCGCCATGGTAGTCATACCCCTACTCGGTTACTACGCGACATCGCACCGGAACACTAAATCGCTTAGCGGCACGTCTTTCTCGATAGGGTGGTAACTAGCCACAGCCAAAGCCTCCCACCAGACCACACCATAGGAAATTCAGAAATTATAAATTTCCAAATTGCCCCTGCGGGCAATTGAATCCGGGACCTCCTGCATAGCCCTCACCGTTGCGCCAGGGAGGTCTTCGAATTGCCAAGCTTATTTCTGGCATCATTGCTGTGTTCCGGTCTGAAAGGCGTGATTGCCGGATTACAAGCAAATAAGGCTTAACAATCCAGTTAGGTAGGTCCACTTTCGAGAAAGAGGTGGCCGAATGCAACTTTGATGGGCGTCCGAGTAACTCCGTGATCTGGTCTGGACTGGTCCAAAATATCTCAGTGCACGAAGATCAAAGTCCTCGAACAGTTGCTGTTGCCAGTGATGACTTGTGGTTTTGATTAAACGTGGTCGCAAACTATCGTCTTGTAAGAAAGCTCAGGGTCACTCAGCGGGCGATGGAGGGATCTATCCTTGGAGTATCTCTTTGTGATCAGATCACTTTGGCTCTTCTACGGATCTCCTAGTTCCTGATCCTGATCTCCTAGTGAAGCAGCTCAAAGAAGTTTTTTTATTTTTATTTTATAGTTTTAATGAAATTGGTGATATTAATTAAACGTTATATTGTATTTGATATGAGATTATCAAGTATACTCATGGAATGTACTTATCATTTCAATATGTTTGGCCGATTGGCGCAGTTTGCAGCGACCCTGCTTTCTGAGTCCAAGGCCGTGGGTTCGATTCCCACATCTGGAAAATGTTTGTGTGATGAGCATGAATGTTTTTCAGTGTCTGGGTGTTTATATGTATATTTGAAGTATTTGTGTATATTATTCATAAAAATATTCATCAGTCATCTTAGTACCCATAACACAAGCTATGCTTACTTTCGGGCTAGGTGGCGATGTGTGTATTGTCGTAGTATATTTAGTATATTTAATATATTGTTGTACCTACGACAGAAATAATTAAACTCGTGCCTAATGTATTCACGATCACAACAAATAAATAAATAAGCTAGTAGCTGCTGGCGAGCCACCTAGCTCGGAGAACCGATGGACAGTGGCGTGCATAGAGGGTATGCACAGGGTATGCAGATGATATAAAATGAAGAAAATCTCCAGTGTTAGTTATAAAAAACTTAAGGAGTACCTACTTAGGCATTGTAAGAGTTATAAAAAGCCTACCCTTAAGTATTTATAACTCGCACTGGAGATTTTCTTAATTTTATATCATAAGTGTTGGAATCTATCCCCCCCCATGTTCACGTATATCATCAAGCGAGTGCAGGGATCCGCTGGATCCAAGCGCTACAAGGCCGTGGTATTTGGCACTCCCTTCAAAAAACGCTTGATGATGAAGGCTTTACACCTACACCTCAGGTTTATGGAAATGAATCCAAGAAAAAGGTTCTTAGCCGAAGAAATAAAAATTTACAACCATTGAAACTCACTCATTCCTCGCAAGATGTCCTTGTAAATTTTACGTGCATAAAATAAACATGCCAGTATGCAACGCTATAGCGAAAGTCAAGTCCCACACTTAGTATAATGTAAGCTCTCGTGTGTTTTAAACCGCATGAAGCTTTCTGAGCAATTAAATACGAATATAACAGTCCAACAATTTTAAGCGCACTCTTTGACAATATTAAAACTGCATGGGAGTGCTTTATAATTAAATGTAGGCGGATACGTTACCGCATATTCCGGACATAAACGTAATTAATAGCGTTGTAACTCAGTTAACACTTTGTATTTTATATAACTGAAATATTTAACTTTTATTTTAATTGACTAACAACAACTACTTCACTTTTCTTGGTGAGCAATCTGATTTAAGATCGTGCCGTGCGCTGACGTTGAGTATGCCTTATCACAAGAAAAAAAAAAATTACAAGCGTTCGTTTAGCGTACGAGCTGTGGAGTTGTGGAATGCGCTTCCAATGAGCATACAAACGACGTTCCAAATCACTGGCGATATTTAAAAAAGCAGTTAAGGCCCATTACATTGTCAACGACTATTTATAGCATGTATATAAGTATTTAAATATGTAAGTGTTGTTATTATATATATTAGTTTATTTTTATATTTATTTATTAATTATATTATGTACTTTTGATCTATTTGTGTACACTAGTTTATGTATTAGTATGTATTTTAAAATTTGTACCACACTCCTCTTCTTTTTTATCCTAATTCAAAGGTTTCCTGGCAGAGATCGCTATTAAGCGATAAGGCCGCCTTTTTTATTCTGCTTGTTTCTGTTTTTATTATATTTTGTACTAGCGTACCCAGCCCGCTTCGCCGGGCTAGATTTTGCTTTATTTTATTTAAACAATAAACTTACATCATTAAATTCTTAATTTAAGTCTCATAAATATTAAATCATTTATTTCTCTCCGTATTCATTCTCTTCTATTCTCTTCTCGAGTGGGTGAAGATCATTATCTTCACCCAAGTACACCCAACAAAAGAATATCATCATAGTAAATAAAAGCTGTATTTGACAGTTTGACAGTTCAAAAATAGGAGTGCTCCGATCGTCACCAAACTTTACAGGATTACTCGCCAAGTCAATCCGGAGATTCCCTGAAAGTTTCATTGAAATCGGTCCAGCCGTTTCGGAGCCTATACGGAACATACCCACACACTTTCTCTTTTATATATATATACTAGCTGTTGCCCGCGACTTCGTCTGCGTTTGATTTTGTTTTTAAAGTATTCAGAATCGCTAAGCCTTAAATGAGTATAGTAGTATATATAACATGTTGTCAATTAATTATAGACAAATAATTTGCAATAAAATAAAAGTGCGACTATAATTAAAGATCTAAGCTATCCTATCTCTTAAGTTGGACCAGACTGCTCACGGTGTGCCAATTTAATTTAAAATCGCTTAAGTAGTTTAGGAGTCCATCGCGGACAAACATCGTGACAGGAGATTTATATATATTAAGATATATAGATATGTTAATGTAGTGGTATACCAATAAAGAGTTTAATAATTATAATATCTATTTTAACCTCCCAAGTTCGATCCCCAGTACGCAACACTAAGTTTCCGGAGTTATGGAAGTTGTTAGTATGTTAATAACACTTACTTTAACGATAACGAAAACCATCGTGAGAAAACCTGCATAACTGAGCGTTCTCAGTAACTAGTTTGGCGCAGCGACCCAGCTTTCTAAATTCAAGACTATGGGCTCGTTTCCCACAACTGGAAAATGTTTGTGTGATGAACATGAATTATTTTAGTGTCTGGGTATTTATATGTATATTATAAGTGTTTATGTATATTATCCATAAAATTATTAATCATATCTTAGTGCAAATAACACAAGCTACGCTCGCTTTGGAGCTAGATGGCGATGTGTGTATTGTCGTAGTATATTTATTTATGATTTAATTGTTCCCAAAGATGGGTGTAGCTAAATTAATAATTATCATTACATGATAATTACAAATTTAATAAGAAGTAAGTGATAGCCAAGTGGTAATGAATTCAGCCTCAAATACGATCGGCAAGCAGCTTTAACTTTTTGGAGTTATCAGCGTTTTAAGTAATTAAAAGAACTTGCTTTAGCGGTGAAGGAAAACCTGCATGCCTAAGATTTTTTGACGACCTTCCTGGCGCAACAGTAAGCGCAATGAATTTAAGTAGGAGGTGTCGGGTTCAATTCCCAGCAGGGGCAATTTGGGAATTTATAATTTCTCCATTTTCTCTGGTCTGGTCTGGTCTGGTCTGGTCACAAAGCGATTAAGTGTTCCGGCGCGATGTCTTGTAGAAACCGATTAGGGGGTATGACTACCATACTGCCTAACAGGTTAGCCCGCTACTATCTGCATCATCACTTACCACTAGTTGAGATTGCAGTCAAGGGCTAACTAATAGTGGAATAAAAAAAAAATTAAAAAAAAGTTGTCCATCAAATTTTTCTTCACCGTTAAAATAAAAAACGCATATACTCGTATCTCTAAAACGTTAGACAGGTGCGTATCAGAGATCGAACACGGCTCCACAAAATGGATGCTGAAGCCTTAACCTTTATCTCTACCTTAACGGCTATCACCGCTTTCGCAATCGAGTAGCAATTAATTAACTAAACTTCCACATAGACAGAGCCAAAGGCTTCTATAAAATTTAACTCCTTTTGTGAACTCCAAACTCGTTACATGAACATTGTAAAGTTGTGCAATCAAATTAATGTGTACATATCATGCATAACGTTTAAAGTATATTAACATCAAAATTTGTATGGTAACTCCCAAGTTGGTAGCTAATTTATGTTTGTAACTGACGTTTGATTCAAAAATATCCTAGCTACAAGATATATCTAACGTATAAATAGGTAAAGCCATTTTTTTTTAAATATTAATTAGTAAATAAGATGATTGTTATTACCTATGGATTTATTTTTCCGAAATTAACGTTTTTATTATTATAAAAAAATACGTGTGTGTAAATGTACACGCGTTAGAAGTTATACTTCTTTGGCGTAACAAGATAAAAATCTTTTCGAAAATGTTATCTTTCGCGTTATTCTACGTTTGTAGAAAAAACGACATTATCAATAGAAAAAAGGTATTGTTTGAATTATTGCAAGTCAACTGTCAAAAAACGCCAAAAGAAGTATAATTTTGGCGCTTTTTGACAGGAGTTGGGTTCCAGTATTTTTGTTTCAAAAAGCGCTTAACGCACCTAGAGAAGTTTTTACGTCGAAGTTCTAATTAGGGACATCTTAATAATCCTTCTTCGTCATAATTACCAAGTAGTACTTTATTAATTGTGTAAGCGGACTAAAACTTTAGTGTTCTGGCGATGTCGCGTAGCTACAGATTAGGGATATGACTACCGTACTCCCATTTTAGACTGCATCATCACTTACCACCAGGTGAGATTGCAGTCAAGGGCTAACTTGTAGTGGAATAAATGTATGCACAAGTGCATCAAAGTATATAGCTATTATATAGCTATTATTGATTTTCCAGCTTCTAAAAAGCCAGCTTTAAAAAGACTAGAACCCAAGTCTTTTTAACATAATATAACTTTTTTCAGAGGAAACTCCTCCATTAATGATACAAAGATAATACAAACACGTTCTACGCTGTTTGTAACTTTCTTTTTTTAATGTAATTTGTATCGAAGATATATATTTATTATAACATTTTATTACACAATACTAGCATAAAGCCAAAGCTTTACTGTTTTTTCTTTTTCAATTCTCATTCGTAAATAATATTCTTCTAGTAGTAGAAGGGAATAAATAGCATTAAAAAGTTTTTTTTAAATATCAATCGTTTTATGGTTCTATGACGAAACAAAATTTAATCATAACTTATTAATTAAAAGTCAGATTAATGTATGAGAATCTCGAACTCAGCACGGGCTTCCAAAGCTTTGAGATTAAAATTCAAGCGAACTGAACGATGTTCACGGAGCGAAATAAATTTAACGAACCACCGCTGGAGCAAACATGCGATATTGGTTTTTCAATAAGTACCTACATGTAATAGAAAAGGGGGAGTTTTATGGAGATAATGCCAACACATACAAGATAATAAAAATGCAATATGTGTCTATTTGATATGCCCTAGTGTTTACTGCAGATTCTTTCGCCTTATGTGTATATGACGGCCGATTGGCGCAGTTTGCAGCGACCCTGCTTTCTGAGTCCTAGGCCGTGGGTTCGATTCCCACAACTGGAAAATGTTTGTGTGATGAGCATGAATGTTTTTCAGTGTCTGGGTGTTTATATGTATATTATAAGTATTTATGTATTATATTCATAAAAATATTCAACAGCTATCGTAGTACCCATAACACAAGCTACGCTTACTTTGGGGCTAGATGGCGATGTGTGTATTGTCGTAGTATATTTAAAAAAAAAAAAAAAAAAAAATTATACTTCTGAAATTCTCTTGGTATGCCAACTATAAAGCGGTTGTAGCTAACAGTTTAGAGCTTCAGTGTGTCCCAGTTTGACCTCCTCTTTACCTTTAACTTTCTGAACTACAATATATGTGCTTCCTTAGTAATTAAATATCACTTGGTTTAACGGTGAAGGAATACATCGTGAGGTTTACCCATAGAATATTAAAAATTTTTGTCGGTTCCTAATCGAAGATTCGACTATCGATATTCTGTAACGTCTGAATGAAATTGAGTCAATTCATCTTGTTTTAAAGCTCAAATTCGCCCAAACTCCTACAACAAATCCAATTCGTTTAATTAAAATTAGAATTACAGAATTTTCGACTCTCAAACGAGTTAGATTAGGTCCATTTTGCTTTGACGTGACAGTGTTTTGTTTCTCAAAAAAGACTCAACGGTTGCGAGTATTCAGATCTTATACTAAGTATGCAGTTAAGGAACTTTTCACTCACTAAATATAAGGTAAGTGGATATCGTAGACCGCTATAAACCACGCAGCACATGAATCTGTCAGAGGAATGAGATATTTCAATTTTAACACCCTTTACATAGTTTACTGCACTAGGGTGTCGTAAATCCAGCGAACTTTGCGAATGTATAAAATGTGATACGTAAGTTTGCATACCACGAGAATTTTAGAAGTTCATCAAATTGATTTTATATATTTTATTATATTATTGAAAATTAAATAGCTTAACTTGGTCCGCGTTTGCTTCGGTTTTGAAAAATGTTTTTAAGACCGTGGGTTTCACCTTGATTAAAAAAAACGTGTGTGTACTTATGTACGCGTAAGAAGTTATTCTTTGGCGTAACAACATAAAAATCTTTTCAAAAATGTTACCTTTCCTCTTATTCTACGTTTGTAGAAAAAACGATACTAACAAAAGAAAAAAAGATATTTCATACCTAAAGTTAATTATAACGCACTATCTAGTCAAAAAACTTTTTTTTAAAATATAACAAAAAAAATCTACATAATTAAAGAAATGGGCATAATAAACAAAAATAAATTTGGAACACTAATGGACTCGTTATCGGACAACCAAGTTTCCCTCAACATTAAAATTGAGATTTTTGTACAATAGACTGATCAGTGTCGTCGTTTTGTGAATATTTTTATAGAGGGCCCTCTATAATTGATACTGAAGCCTAAACTGTATTTTTTTCATTGTCTGTTTGTCTGGGTAGAGGTCGGTGCCCTGTAGTAGGCTGGCAATTGTTTCATAACGACTATTAGCAAATCGTATTAGGTGTATAACAAAGCAAAACGATAAACCTAAGTTCCTCGGGAACGGAACCGGGAGGGAAACACTTTTATCCGGTGAGCGGTGTGAATGAGCTTTTTTTTATAGGAAGCTACTTATCTATGCTGAAAAAATCTCCAGTCGCTTTTGCTTGACATCGGTCCATTCTTAACTAAACCTATTATTATAACTACTCCCTATATATATATATTTATATAAGATGACCCGTGCTTCGTTGCACCAAATCGGTTAATAACGGAAAACACAAATATTTATCGTTGGTACCGATTCCGAGATTCCAATTATACGATATATATATATATATATATATATATAATAAGATATATATATATATATATATATATATATATATATATATATATATATATATATATATATAAGATATATATGTCGGCAGAGGGGACACGATAAATAAAAGAAGCGGATGAGTCAGGAAAATAGTCTTTGTAACTCTATGAAATGAAGTGAAGTTATAATCACTTAGTTAATAATAACTAACCACTACTTCAATCAAGATAGTAATTATACGAGATGGTTATCAAATATAAATTGTGGCTACTAATTCTAATTTATAGTTGAGAATAATAATTAATTCGTTTTCCACAAATTAATTATCCAAAGGGTCTAGGAAAGCTACTGGCAGGGTACATCATGTGCACCGAGCTGCGCCAGAGCCAAGACTGCCTCGCCACTGTGGTTTCGGTCTTTATATACGGATCATAACGACTTGAGTAGTAGCTGAGTGGGGATAATGAACAATGCGCCAGGTGGCGAGAGCGGTGCACGTGTTGTTTACAGATTTCTTGCCGGCGCCGTCATATATAATATTTATATGTATCTATATAATATTTTAAATGTGGAAAAAAACGGTTCCACGGGATTAAAGCTAATTTGTTAACAAACGTAATAAACGCACACAACAAAAACGCGTGCAAAAACTAGTATTAAATAAAAAGAAAATAAGCTAGGCTTGTGTAACAAATTTTATCACTTTTGAACATTACGTTCTAAAGGGAATAAAATACGGTTCGTTAAATCTGCTACAGAGTATACAAACTGTATCTATAATTATCTTTAGCGCCTAAATTTTGAATGCCTCGTTGGTTCAGTGGTCAAAATGTTTGACTACGGATACCGAGGTGCTGAGTTCAATTTTTAAGTCGGGCCAGGAATTTTTAGGTAAATTCTCAGTGCCAGTCCGGAGAAAGAATATGCAGGCACCGATCGCAGCTATTAAATAAATACTTACTACTTATAACATACAGAAAAACACCCAGACACTGGAAACCATTCATGTTCAGCACACAAACATTTTCCAGTTGTGGGGATCGAATCCGCAGCCTTGGTGAGTAGACAGCACTACCCACTGCGCCAATCGGCCGACACTATCGTCGGCTATGAACTCTAGCATGGTGATAATAATCGCCCACCAACCCGCATTTGAACATCGCGTTGGGTTAGGTTAGGTTAGAGGCATACTCGTATTATTAAAATTAAAAAAAAAAACTTTAAGAATCGCGTTTGTTTTCGTGGAATAAAAAGTAGCTAGTGCACTCTCCGTCCTTTCTACTAAGTCTTTGCCAAAAATCAAGTCACTAGGTTGCTGAGTTAGGGCGTAAAGTACGGGCAAAAAACAAATAAACACACTTTCAAATTTATAATATTAGTTAGTGGAATTATGGATGTCTCGCCTAAATTTATATCATCAAATCAAATCAAAATACTAAAGTGTATTTTTAGTTTTAATTGTACACAAAGTAAAAAAAAAAACACAATTGAAAGAAGGAGAGTAAAGCTACAATAGGCGGCCTTATTGCTTAAAAGCCTTCTTTTATTTTCTGTCTTTCTATTTCTGGGCTTGTCTCCGTACTTGGTCGGCTGGAACCTTCCGTTGTACGTGGTGCCTACGGCTCCCCGCTGAGTCACTCCAACCAGCCGAGCTCACTCCAGAAGCTTAGCAGGCCGCCCAGGTCGCCAAGTGCTTCAGGGAGTGATGCTGGGGAGCCAAGGTATGCTGCGCATTGTTCTGCTACTCCTCTACATTGGAGCAGTACGTGAATCGGTGTTTCATCTGCCTCCATACATGCATAGAGGACTGTCGGTTATACCTAAATTGAAAAGGTGTTTGTTTTTTTTGTTTTTTAAAACTCCATCTTCCTGGAGCGCTGCTGATTTCCTCCGATGTGGTAGTCGGAGACCTTTTGCATCCTTTCAACTTTTAATTAAGTATTTTTATTTGTTGATTTATGTATTATTATTATTAATTTCTTTATTTATGTTTTTATTTATCTATTTATGGTTTATTTATTTATAAATTTATTTATGTTTATATTTATCCATTTATTGGTTATTTTTTTATTATTATTATTATTTTTTATTCATATATTTCTTACAGATTTTTGAGCAGAAGGTAAGAGATAAAGGTGTTTGTTTAGTAAGCAATGCCTTTTTTTTTTGTCGTGGTGGAAAAGCTTTATGGCTACCTCTGTCCTTTTGGGCAGGACAGAGGTTATGTGGGACTCGTTTACCTGAACTAAAAACCACCACGGCATGTCCCTCTCGTTGGCTTTATTAGACGTCCGGGGAACCCGTTGTATACTTCCCAGACGTCTACCAACAACCCCAACTGATTGCCAGGGCTACTACGCTAAGGAGGAGGGGATCAGGACAGCTTGACCCCTCCTCAGACAGTAGGGAGACTCATGTTATCATGCTTACTACCATCCGTAGTTTGCTTAAAAGCCTTATCATCATCATCATCATTATCAACCCCTTCTATCAGGCACGGACCCTCAACCCTATCAACCCTCATATCGGGCACGGAACTCCTATCAGAAGGCTGTTGTCAACCACGCTGGCCAAGTGCGGATAGTAACACTTTTCCAGCCTTTGAAAACTCTCAGGCAGGCAGATTTCCTCCCGATCTTTTATTTAACAGTTGAACCGAGTGATATTTAATTAAAATGCGCAGCGCAGTGGGCAGCGACCCTGCTTTCTGTGTCCATGGCCGTGGCTTCGATTCCCACAACTGGAACATGTTTGTGTGATGAACCGAATATTTTTCAGTGTCTGGGTGTTGATCTGTATATTACAAGTATTTATGTATATTATTCATAAAAATATTCATCAGTCATCTTGGTACCCATAACACAAGCTACGCTTACTTTGGTGCTTAATGGCGATGTGTGTATTGTCGTAGAATATTTATTTATTTAAATTAAAAAAGTTGAGGTGCGTGCGGTGCCGGGAATCGAATACGGCCGTAAGGGAATCCGAAGCTTTACCGACGGCGACTGGGCTATCACCGCTCGCAATTTATATATTCTTTATAAATGTCATCCACCGTAGCAAGCTCGCTTTATAAACCCTGCGGTTCGTTAGCTTTGAGCCAAACAAAGTGAAAAATTAAATTAGACGTTTAGGAGTAACAGGGTTCTCGAATGAAGGGTAAATATCAAAGAAATTATTGTGGAACAATTTCTTCACAATAAATGAACTGCTTTGATTTTATGAAAAAGTTTCTCTAACGTTTATGGGGTAGGAGCTAATTTTTTAACGATTTTCTTCATTTTATATCATCTGCATAAAATTCAAAATTCAAAATTCAAAATTCATTTATTTCAAGTAGGGCTAATATAAGCACTTTTGAAACGTCAAGTCTGTCTGTTTGTAGTGATTCTACCCGGTGGTAGATTCGGAAGGCAGATTCTACCAAGATGAAGCCGGCAAGAAACTCAGCAGTTGCTCTTTTCCAACATCAACAATTTACATTTTGCATTTTAACATTCATTTTTCTATCTTGTGAGAACTGAAAGCGGAGCCGGATGCTTCCAAGCAACCTTGTCATTAAAAAATTCATCAATTGTATAGTAACCTCGCTGTAATAAATGTGTTTTAACAAATTCTTTAAACTTGTGCATTGGCAGGTCCAAAATCACCTTAGGAATCATATTATAAAAGCGTATACTCAATCCCACAAATGATCCCTGCACCTTACGCAGACGATATGCAGATGTCACTAATTTATGACCATTTCTTGTAAGTCGACTGTTTATGTCCACTTTTTTTTTATAAAGACTAATATGTTGTCTTACAAATACCCTGTGCATACCCTCTATGCACGTTACTGGTTATCCCTTGACTGCAGTCTCACCTGGTGGTAAGTTATGATGCAGTCTAAGATGGTAGCGGTCTAACAAGTTAGGGATTATGGTAGTCATACCACTAGTCCGCTTCTAAGCGACATCGACATCTAACTAGCTAACTTGGGAATTTATAATTTCTGAGTTTTGTCTGGTCTGGTCTGGCTTTGGCCGTGGCTAGTTCCAACCCTACCGACGAAAACGTGCCGCTTAGCAATATTGTGTTCCGGTGCGATGTCGCGTAGAAACCGACTGGGGGCATAACTGCCATACTCCCTAACAGGTTAGCCCGCTACCATCTTACACTGCATCATCACTTACCATCAGTCATGGGCTAACTTGTAGCGGAATAAAAAAAAAGTTGAACCCGTTAATGACATACCCTTTAAATATAATAGACGTAGAACTACTTCTTTAATTAAATTTAGTGTCCGAATGTAACAATATACGCTTCTGTAAATCGAATTCCACATAGCTACGCAAACACGACAGAACGGCTAAACATTTGTGGTAAACCACACGTTGGCAATACACCGCATCGCAACTACGGCCAATTTCAGTTCGAATAGATGTGCCAAAACAGGTTAAGGCTTTAGGGGGTGGGGGTCATCTTTGTAGTGTATGACTTTAATCATTTTAAGCTTATGTGTTGTGTTGTGTTTTGTAGTGAAATGTGAGTAAGACAGTAGCTTTATTCACGTTGTTTTGTAGTACTTTGCTGTGTAGTGATTTAGCTCATCTTAATAATATTGTGTTGTGCTGTGCTGTGCTTTGCAGTGAAATAATGTTATGACAGCTTTAATCACATTGTGTTTTGCCGCACTGTGTAGTGAAATATGAGCTTAGTAGCTTTAATCACGTCGTGTTTTTTGTATTGTTCTTTAATATGTAGTGAATATTGAGCACTACAGTTTTTATCATACTGTTTTTTATTGCATTGTGCTCTGCTATGTACTGAAATATGAGTATCACAGTATTTTGCTGTGCCATTTAGTGAAATATTAGCTTTATTCACGTTTTGTTTATTTTTAGTACTGTGCTGTGTAGTGAAATATGAGCACCGCAGCTTTAATCACACACTGCTTCGTTGTATTGTGCTACGCTATCTAGTGAAATATGACAGCTTCAATGAGATTGTGTTGAAGTGTGGTGTGATGTGCTTTGTATTGCTGTGCGATTTAGTGAAATATCAGTGCCATGGCAATCTCGTTGTGGTTTGCTGTGCTTTGTAGTGTATAAAATATGAGTCCGTTAGCTTTGATCACCTACGTTTATCGATTAGTAAGCGATGACAATATTTATTACTAGACAACATTTCTGGCCCAGTCGCGTGCGTTGTGGCTATAACTTGAATTCGATCATAATTTGATTCCGGTCAGGGATGCGATCACTGGCTGGGCTATTTAAGAATTTATTATTTCTTTATTTTGTCCAAGAAAGTTCAGAGATTTTTTTTTCCGGTCATGGCTAGTTACCCTACAACTAAGGTGTGTCACTAAGCGATTAAGAGTTCCCACTGGATTTTGTTTAATATAACTATCATAGCTTTAATTAATAAAAATAAATAAATAAATATACTACGACAATACACACACCGCCATCTAGCCCCAAAGTAAGCGTAGGTTGTGTTATGGGTACTAAGACGACTGATGAATATTTTTATGAATAATATACATAAATACTTAGAATATACATATGTCACATGTTTCAAATTAGATTCCTTATGAAATATAATTATGCATCCTTCAACAGTATTTCGTTATTCCGTTATATAGTGGTATTTCTAAATACCCAATAGCTACCTCCAAAAAAGTTTCTTGCTAAATGGTGTCACTTACAGCATTTTTGCTTACCTACCTCGAAAATGACGTTTGCGGTTTTCCGGATATTATGCATAACACGACGTTTCAAAATACTATACCCATAATTTGCAACGCGTTTTACTTCTTTATTTAATACTAGCGACACGCCCTAGCTTCGCATGGGTGCAACGGAAATACCGATTGTGTTCGCCAAGTTATATTAAGTTATTTTTAAGATAAATAAATAAATATACTACGACAATACACATATCGCCATCTAGCCCCAAAGTAAGCGTAGCTTGTGTTATGGGTACTAAGATGACTGATGAATATTATTATGAATAATATACATAAATACTTCGAATATACATATAAACACCCAGATACTGAAAATCATTCATGCTCATCACACAAACATTTTCCAGAACAGGGAATCGAATCCACGGCCTTGGACTCAGACATTAGGGTCGCTGCAAACTGCGCCAATCGGCCGTCAAAGATATTTTAGTATAGATGAGTGGACTGTAATTCTTACGGTAATATGGTGTACAAAAAGAAAGATGCGATGGAATCAGAGCGAAGGAAAGACAGCATTTACTTGACCTTATTTTTCATGAGTATCCGGTAGGAGCAAATAAAATATCTGTTGGCTCAAATATCTCCCACAAAATTCTTTCTTCTCAAACACCACCACTGATGATATAGTTTTGGCACACACAGTATTAATTATGCTAAGAAGGCTCTTATTGAACCATGTAAAGTATATTATGACATTTTTTTTGTTTTATTTCAGGCAGCCAGTAACCTCGTAATGCCCGTTACTTTTCGCAAGCGGAAACCAGCTCTGCTTTCCGGCTCTGCCTTCTTGTGTTTTTGAGGCCAATGATTGGGCCTATATCTTCGTGAAGAATAATTGTGCTGTTTTAGGTTGGAAATGGGAGCCATCACCAATGAAATTTTTATATTAATTATCGCATTGTCTAGTTAAAAAAAGTTTATCTAAATATCACAATAATATCTACATAATTAAACAAACATAAATAAAGGACATAATCAAATTGGAATACTAACAGACTAATTATCGGACAACCAAGTTCCACTCAACATTAACGTTCAAGATTTTTGTACAATTGAATCAATTACATCACTGGAATGAGCCCGCAGACTATATCAATTGAAAGTGACAGTTTATGTCAAATATTATAGCTAACTTAAGGGTGTCGGTTTTTTGTGACGGTGTGCGCGCGCATCGTAAAAATTTACTCTCATCATTTTTCCATAACGCGCCAAAAGAAGTATAACTTCAAAAACTAATAATAAAGCTGAAGAGTTTGTTACTTTGATTTGAACGCGCCTACCTCTGGAACTGCTAGTCGAAATTGGTCAATTTTCTGTATTATTCGCTATTCTGCGGATATTTAAGGGTTGAAATTGGGGCAAGAAGTTAATGTTAGGATACATTAAAATATAGAAGGTAATCAGAATACCGTGAATAAATATACAATATACTTTATATCGGTATATATTGTATTAGGTGTTCGCAGCTCGCTTAGAAACTGGGTCAAGTTTCATGTCAGAACGTGTCGATATTACATGACATCGTTCATATCATTTTCTAAACCGTAGATATTGAATACGAATGATGAGATCGATATATCATAGGGTACGTGCCTATAGACTTATCTAAACTTTGTATGTAATTGTACAATTATATATGTATATCTATATATATATAATGAAAATGGTGTTCCTTTGAGGCTCAATCACGCTTAAACCACTGATCGTATCGACATGAAACTACCACCATTCGATGCGAAATTTTTCCTAGATGGTTTATGGCTATTTATTTTTCGAATTCTAACGTTCCTTCATTTTTTTATTGCTGTTTTACTTTTATGAACATTTATCCCGCTAATAAAAACGTTTTCTCTTGATTCTTTTGTTTTCATGGATTTCAACAGAGTGTATTAAACGGATTATGGTTTTTTACATTCAGCTAAGAATCTACTCACGGTAGTGGAGAACGGCTGGACCAATTGGGCTTTTTTTTATCTTCAGAATTGTCAGGAGAAAGTTTTGTATGTAAGAAAATTTTAAAAAAGCCCGATAAAAAGTTTAAAATTTCGATGATAATCGAAGAATTCCCATCTATTCACTCACTCACCACGAAATCTCGGGAACCATAAGACTTAGAAACGTGAAACTTGGTAGGAATATTACTTTTGCTATGTAGAGGTCAGCTATGAATAGATTTTAAGAAATTCATTCCCCAAAGGGGATTGCGGGGGCGTTAACAATGAACAATTCCCGTTTTTAAACTATAGCTCCTATAGACTTCAAATTTGGTAGGAATCTTCTGTAAGAGGTGTAGAAATAGGCTATGAACGAATTTTACGATAGCTCACCCCACAGGGGGTTGCGGGGGTGGGTATTAACAATTAATATTTTTAATTTTCCAGCTAAAGCTCCTACAAGCTCCAAATTTTGTAGGAATTTCCTATAAGTGATGTAAAAATGATTTATGAACAAATTTTACGATATCCCACCCCAAAGAAGATTGCGGGGGCGTTAACAATGAAAATTTTCAATTTCCAAGCGATAGCTCCTATAGACTCCAAATTTAGTGAGAGTGTTCTATATGTAATATAAAAATGATCTTCGAGCGGATTTTACAATGAATCACCTCCAATAAGGTTCGCGGGGGTGGGTGTTAACAATAAAAAATTTCAATTTCGAAATATAGCTTCTAAAAATTCTAAATATGGTAGGAATCTTTTATTATTCACATAAAGAACATCTCAAAATGGATTTCAATAAAGTCTACTTCCGACAGGAATTGCGGGGGTGGGTGTTAAAATCTAAAATTTTTATTTCTAACCTGTAACTTCTACAGACTCCAAATTTGGTGGGGATCTTCGTGTATGTAGGGATATTCGTGTATTTCCTTACAACAATCGTCTTTTTGGCAGCGGAGAAAAAGTCAGGAAAATCAGGAGTATCTGTGTGGTTTAATTTATAATTTCTTCAACCCTTATACTCCACACCAAACAGATCCTCGGCAATACACCATCTACGCACGTTTCGCTCCGAAACCGGAGCATCATCAGGAGATATTGACTTTACAATGAATAATTGTTAAAAAGAGAGGTTTCAAAAACTTAACTTTACATGTAGCTATCCAATCAACGGACTAAGAATTTTACATTCATTTTACTTTTGCAGACTACATAACCGACGAATTCTTTTATTGCGGGATCGCGAAAATGTAAAAGATTAAAATGAATGCATTTTCCAAGCACATGAGATGTGGAAAAGAAATTTAGTTACTTATTCCAATAGAATTCATAAAAAACATGCACAATTAATTTTCTATAAGAGTTAACAGAAAATTCGTCGCACTTGAACCTAGACAGATTTCAACCTCACATATGAGACTTGCAATGACTTTAACTTAAACTTTCAATGCTCATTTCAAATTTTTTTCTTCATGTCAATTATTATTATTTTTTGGAAGAAAGGCACGGAAATGTTATAATGATTGCACATTGAAAGTTACAATGAATATTAGTGAGAAAAATCACCTGGATGGAAGATATAGGCTAAATCGATGGAATTTGGAATTTGAGTAAGTCTAAACAATATCGATGCTTACAGTTCTATCCGCGGGGCCTATTTATGTTCATACAAAAATAAAAAAAAGGAGAATAATAAAAATATGAAAAAATAAAATAAAAATGAAACATAAAATGTAATTTATTTCCTTTTTCAATTCGCCCAGCGAAGCGGGCTGGAAACGGCTAGTATTTATATATATATAAATGTATGTATGTATTTATTTCTATATTATTTATATTTGATTTAGCTATTTATGTATTATTGTATTGTATAGAAGCAGGCGTTACTTTGCGGAAATCCATGATATATTATCAAAATTAAGCTTAATTTGCTATACTCCGCGAAAAGCAGGAGAATCTGTGTGGTTTAATTTATAATTTCTTCAATCCTTATACTCCACACCAAACAGATCCTCGGCAATACACCATCTACGCACGTTTCGCTCCGAAACCGGAGCATCATCAGGAGATATTGACTTTACAATGAATAATTGTTAATAATTATACCAGAGCATCATCAGGAGATGTTCTATATGTAATCAATATCTCCTGATGATTCTCCGGTTTCAGAGCGAAACTTGCGTAGAGGGTGTATTGCCGAGGATCTGTTTGGTGTGGAGTATAAGGATTGAAGAAATTATAAATTACACCACACAGATTCTCCTGCTTTTCGCGGAGTATAGCAAATTAAGCTTAATTTTGATAATATTATGTATTATTGGTATTTATGGCTGCTGTAGTTTATGTTTTGACATATTTTTCTATCTGCCACAAAATTAGCAGATGCTGTTTTCCAAGAACAATATTTCGAAATTCAACATTCATTAATCTTGTCGGAAATGAGAGCGGAGCCGGCTACTTCAAATCAACCTTGTTGTTAAGAAATTCATCAATTGCATAAATCTTTAGTTATAACTGTTTACGTTAAACCCACAACGGATTGTTTCAAAAATGGTTATTATTAAAGTAATTAAAGGAGCCAGTTTTTTTGGGCCCACTAGCAATGGTAGCATTTATTAATCATATATGATTTTTTTTAAATCAAACAATTTTAACAGTACATTATTTAAATCATTCATCAACATTAAAAAAGTTATTTGCTGTTCCATCTGGCGTATTATTCTGATTAGGTCAATGACATATATATGCAAAAAAAGCGTTTTACAATTTGAAATTAAAATTAAACAATATACGGTCGTATTGATAAATATCAGCTTTAAATGTATAAAAAGAGATTATATACGTTGTATACGTTATTAATTCTATACGTTGTTTTGTTATACTTTTCTTTTCTTTTTATGTACTTTTTGTGGTGTGCAATAAAAGCATATTTATGCATTCAATTCAGGTTTTTAGGCTTTGATGACTTTGTGTGCTCTTAAAGGCAAGGACGTCAATAACTTATTCAGAGCGCAGTTGAGATTTCAAAATACAGAATCAGGGCCCTGTTTTATGAACCGTTCAGCATTCGTAACAGAAAACAATGAGGCATATACGCTTAGCCTATAAACGAACGGCAATTTTAGAACTTTGACGTAAAATCTGTCTAGACAGACATTGCAATGAGATAGTACCTAATCCAATCAAGAAGGCTTAGGAATATGTTATTTATATTATTGAAAAAGGGAAGCTGTGACAGTGTTCAGACTTCGGCTGCACTTTCGGGGAGCCGAGTTCGAATCCCAGCAAGAATAGCATGGACAGGAGACAATTATATCCCCGGGAAAAGTATAAAAACGTTCTTCCACAGCTTTATCAACTCTCAGAGCACTGGTGCACAAGTGAAAATAATATCCAAATATTATATGTGTAATAATAAACGGGGGGTAAACTTCTCCTATTCAATATTCCCGTGCTTTAGCAGGTGGACACGTTAATTATATACCTTGTTGGGGGATATAATCGGGGGATATAATTTTTATCTCCTTCCCGAGCCCTGCAGCACGCACCTCTAATTTTTGTATGCTATGTGCGTTTAAAATAATTAAACACACACCGTGAGGAAACTTGCATGCCTGAGAGGTCTCCATGTTTTCAAAGGCGTGTGAAGTCCACCAATCTGTACTAGGCCAGCGTGGTGGACTATGGCCTAGATACTTCTATATAGATAGTTTGATTATTATATTCCACATTTACTTTCTGTCCCGATAACATTATTATATATAGTTTTAATATTAGTTATTTTACCATATAGTATTTGGTTTTATTTTATATATGTACTGTTTTTGTAATTTTTGTAATTATTAATATGTATGTATATTCTAAGAGTTTTGCGCACCGCTATAAGGATTCATATGTGAGCCAATTTCTCATAATGGTTGCCTGGAAGAAATCACTATAAGTGATAAGGCCGCCTTTGTTACACAAATTTAATTGTACCTTTGTTGTTTTGTCTATTTTATTTTTTTTTTCTTGTGTGCAATAAAGTATTTTTGATTGATTGATTGATTGTTACTTCTCTTTATGGGAGGAGACCCGTGCCCTGTAGTGTGCCAATAATGTAATGAAATCATGATGACGACTGAAAAGTCACTACGTTACTAAATGTATAAGCCGTGTTTGTCTGTTTGAATGCCCTTATTTCTATTACTGGCTTTAGTCTAGTGGCTAGTATGTTTGATGCGACAAAAATCGTTAAATTCCAAACACATTTTTGTGTCATGAAATTCCAGACCAGCCCAATTATAGAGAATTATTGTTAAAGTGTTTTTATTAATTCTTATTTTTATCACTTAATTGTACATTATTACGGCTATGCTTTATTCCTATACTAATATTATATGAAGAGGAAAGATAAGATTTTTAGTATGTTTGTATTTTATAGATAAACTCAAAGAATACTATGAGCACTACTAATAAAGAGTTTTTATCTAAACTTGGAGAAACATCCATATATTTTAAAATGCGTTGGTATAAAAATTTCGGAGCTGACAGGATTTGTTTTAATAATATCGTTTTCTCGGTGAAGTTCCGTTTTTTGCAACTAAAAAATCTAATTTCGGCACTTGTTTAGCCATGAATTAGTAATATAAAACCTAAAATAAAAATACCTCTGACTTTAGCAAACTTAAACACGAAGGAAACAAATTTATTACAGTATAATGCCGGTAGATCATATTTTATGTTCGGTGTAAAGAGATAACAAGAATTCTTATATTTCGCTTAAGTGTGAAGTTTATTAGAAGAAGAAATACTTTATTACACATAAACTTCAAAATATACATAATTATTTTATGTAAAGAAAATACAATAATTGTAAGCATGCAAAGGCCGCCTTCTTCTTCATACACTCTATGCACGCCACTATTTGTCTCCGTACTCGGTCGGAATAAAAGACGGCCTTATTGCTACAAGCAATCTCTTACAGGGAACCACTGAAATAAAAGAACACTGGCAAGAAAGCTGGATAGTGTTATTATATACTACGTGTAAACGAATTACAAAATACTGTGGAGGGGCCCATAAGTATATTTTATAAAGTATGTAAGAGTAAGAATATTAAATGAAAAGAAGCATATTTATTTTTCCATACAAACTAATTCATTACAATTCAATACATTTTTAGTGTTTACTTATGACAACCCTATTGAAGATAAAAGACCGACAAGTACAAAAGTACCTACGCTACGCGACGCGTACCTAATAAATTAACAGGAGTTACTTGATTTTAATATTGCATGCGATGCTAGGGCTGTATCTGATTTCTTTTTCAACTATTATTAGGTTCCACAGATAAGTCTCAGAGACAGTAAATAATGTACCTCTGTACAGTAAGTAAAGTAAAGTAGCCTGTAAAGTAATATTTCTGTTTTTATTTACACGTTGTATATATATACCTATATTCGAAAATATTAAGACATACCTACTATTAGCTATTCTTTATAGCCCGACGACATCTATCCTTGTACTTAACATTTTGGCACTTTATGTTTTTGACAGCATGCAATTATCTGTAACGGCCAACATGTTCTTAAATTTTACGTCTCATTTATAAGTCTAGACTAATTATTTCAGCGTCGGAAATATCAGTAGCTTATACAAGGTTGAGCAGTTCTTTTTCTTCGGTCATCATGTGTAAACATCTCTCAATATCCTATCACTTATGGATCGTGGTAGATAGACGTTGTGAAACTGGTACAAAATAGAGATACTGCTCAAATTATGTGCGATAGCTCATTGGATCCGGATTGGCGCCTAGAAAAATGTGTCAAAAGCGTATAAAAAATAATATTATAGCTTATGAATATTGGCAAAAAACGAAATGCCATTTTTTTTTAAATCATTAATTGTTTATAACTTTTGCAATTTTTTATGTGCTAATACACGCTTTGGGCACATTTTTCGAGGTGCCTTTCCGGATCCAATGAGCTATCGCACATAATTTTAAGAGCAGTATCTCTATTTTGTACCAGTTTCAACTTGTCGACTAGACTATATGGACTAAACTGATTTTCTGACAAAGATCGTCCGGAGACTACTGCCAAAAACCAGCATTGTTTGCCAGCATTTTTCTCTTTTAATAATTTATTATATTAGTTATTAGTAGTATGTACTTAAGTGTGTAAATTTATGTATTGTTTATTTTAATTGCGATTTCCCGTCTCTCGTGTATTATTGTGTACTATCGTTAAGGTTACCTGGCAGAGATCACTTTTAGTGATAAGGTCGCCTTTTGCTTTATTTTTTTTTAAGTATATTTGTAATTTCTCCTTTATTACGCAATAAAGATGTTTAAATAAATAAAAATAAATAAAATATTCGAATTTTATGTCTCGGTATGAGGGGCGTGGTTGCCGGTGTAATTACAGACAAATATTAGGCAATAAATGGGAAAATCCCTTTATGGAGCACAAGGTTGGCACCTACATACTCATACACCGAGTGCTCAAGAGGGTACTTATTTAATTAGGAGATATGTATGGCCAATTTTAATTTATAAATTAGTTAATAAAATAATTGTTACAAGCTATGGAATTTTATCCGAAATAAACGTTATTGTCATTATTATTATACTCTACTTACTCTTAGCACTATCCCGTTCTATTGCTGTAAGTCCTATCTCCAAAGGTTGCCTGTAAGAGATTGCTTGCAGCAATAAGGCCGCCTTTGCATGTCTACATTGTGTACTGTATACTCCTTACTGTTTCTTTTCCTGTATGTTATACGTGCAATTAAGTGTTTCTTCTTCTTCTTATTATTATTTCTTTTTTCGATTGGCGCAGTGGGCAGCGATCCTGCTTTCTGAGTCCAAGGCCGTGGGTTCGATTGCCACCACTGAAAAATTTTTCTGTGATGAACATGAATGTTTTTCAATGTCTGGGTGTTTACCTGTATTTTATAAGTACTAATGTATTTTCTTCATAAGATTATTCATCAGTCATCTTAGTACTCATTACACAAGCTACGCTTACTACGCTATACTACTACGCGTTACTACAAACGCTACGTGTATTGTCGTAGTATATTAATTGGTGTTTGAGTAATAAAAAAACCTATTTTCAGCATTGGACGTGCTACGGTTAAGATGTTAATGAATACGTCTAGACTACTAATGGTGAATAGGCTCACTATAAACTACTAAGTATATTATAAAACTTCCGTCTACAGTTTATGCAAAGCTTTTAGTTGTTTTTTATTTTTCCTTTGAACTACTCGTTAGGCCGGCGCACCTTATTTGCATTTCAATACTGCCTCGTAGGCTACATTCACGCTGCGAAACACGGTTTTGCAAAGCGTCCTTTTTTTCTATTGCAGTCCATTTTACTCCGGAACATTATTTTCGTACTTCTAGACGGATGCTGGTTTCCTGGTAGCACCGACGGGCGGGATATTTGTTATTTGCAAGATGCGGTTTGATAATTCGAATACACTTCTATCTTCTTGTATATATTATGTATCGTTATTTATGTGTATTATTCGTATTTTTCTTATTTCATTTTATAATCTTATGTATATGCTAGCGGAACCTAGCATCATCTGTCGGGCTGATTTGTGAATCTAAACCATTCAGGGTGCCACCCAAGCGCATAACAAAAAATTCATTAAAATCGGTCCAGCCGTTTAGGAGTTCAGTGACATACACACGCACACAAGAAATATATATATAATAATCTTTATTCAAATAGGCACATAGATGGCAATTTTGATGCGTTTATATACAAAATGTGTACATAGCAGTGAGAAGTGATGGCGATAACTACAATCGTAAACTTTAAACTAAAGCTACGAGGGTTCCAATCGCGCCATGGTCTTAGAAGAAGCCCAGAACAAACTTAGCCGTGTTCTTTTGCTATCACCATCTCACATTGTCATTCGAAAATATTTGAGAAGCAACCTGGTTAGAGCAATTGTTCACACCCAAGCTTTTTTATCGTTTACGTAATCCTTTATACTATAATAGGACTAAAGATTTTAAACATTTTCGTGGTTAATCAACATTTCTTAAGCATAGACGGATAACGGATTGAGTCCCGTCGTGACCGCGATCCATGCAACTGGGTCGAAATATCGACAAATTCAAAATATTATCGTGGTATGTACCCGTGCTTGCTTAAGCTATGCTTAAGAAATGTATAATAGGACTTTTCTATAAGCTTTCGCTTAATACAAACTTTGAACTTTTTTAGAGACATTCCTAATATGTCAATCGGTAATTTATTGTAAAACAATGTTCAATTTCACTATCCTGCTGACTTGCAGCTGTTCATTCTACCAGAGGTTGCCTGTAAGAGATTACTTGCAGCAATTAAGACGCCTTTGCATGCCTACAAGTTTTGTTCTTTTTATTTATTCTTTATTTTATGTATATTTTGATGATTGTGTGCAATAAAGTATTTCTTCTTCTTTTTTTCCACCTTCTTTTTTATTCGACATTATAATCCCTTTGTAGTGTAGTTTACAGTTCCTTTATAAAAGAAACCCCTTATTCATATCTTCCAACGTTTAATCGTTTTAGTATCTCTAATTACAACATAGCACATCATAAATCCATCTGAACTTATAGCACAATTACAGTTTAATTAACTGTAATTGTACAGAGATAACTCCCGCAATCTCCCTTTGACACTTCTGTCTGTACTCCGCCGTACCTCTATTTTTCCCGCCATTTTATATGACCTTCCTTTTTGATCTGGGTTCCTGCCATTTCGAATTTGTACTCCAATACCGACCACAGATAATGCATAATTTTGACCAGTCTGTACGAAGATCCTTTTTATCTTTAACCAAATGTACATACAAAGGCAGATTTGCTAACATATATAATATGAGATCGCTATGCAGCTACCTTTGTGTTGATCCCATTAAAATTTAATCCCCTATTATGAGAGAGCGACACCCGGCCCGTTTAATTTAACACAAAGCGTGGATTTAAACGGAAATCCCTACGTAGCATAAACAATAACGTTGAGGTTATCCTTTGATTGGGTTATATCAAACTAAGCATAACTCGATGTCAGGAAAAGTTTGACAGTAAGTAAGAGTGTATGCGGAAACGGAAATATTAATTTTTCATTACATCCAGAACTGTACGACCAAATGCCACGATGATCTCGCGGTTAGCATGTTCTACTACGGGTCACGAGCCCCTGAGTTTGATTCCCGAATGAACTCAAAACGTGGATTTAAACTGAAATTCCTACGTACCATAAACAATAACGTTAAGGTTATCCTCCGATGGGGTTTTATCATATAAGGACAGGGAGTTGATGGAAAATGGAAAAGGAAAAATAAGGGACAATAAGGGACTTGATGTCAGGAAAAGTTTGAGAGTAAGTAAGAGTGTATGCGGAAACTGAAATATTAATTTTTCATTACATCCAGAACTATACGACCAACTGCCTCCATGGTCCCGTGGTTAGCATGTTCTACTACGGATCACGAGGCCCTGAGTTCAAAAATTTCTATATTCAAATAGGCACTTTTGATGCCTTGATATACTATAGTTACTTATATGACTTATACTATACTTATAATACATATACTATACTAATAGACTTATAATATTCACATAAACACCGAGACACTGAAAACCATTTATGTTCATCACAAAGGTATTTTCCAGTTGTGGGAATCGAACCCACGGCCTTGCACTCAGAAAGCACTGCATCAGTCGGCCGTCAATGTAGGTAAAGCTACCTTAGTTTTCATCCCATTAAAATTAAATCCCCTATTATGAAAGCGTGGCGCCCTTAATATAGCACAAAGCGTGGATTTGAGCGGAAATTCCACATAGCCGATATTGTTCAGGTTATCATGATTGGTTGCAGTAAAAATAAGAGCACAAATTCAAAATTCAAATTCCAAATTTCTTCATTCATGTAGAACAGGCACTTATGCAGCGTTCATACATATATGTTTACATAATTGTAAGGGGATGGTGATAGCTTCGTTCGCCAACTTAAACCTAAAGCTACGAGGGTTCAAACGCGCCCTGGTCTAAGAAGAGGCCACAACAAACTTAGCCGGGTAAATTTTATTTGTTATCACCATCTCACAGTATTAAGCTTTGAAGTTAGAGCAATTCACACCCAAGCCTTTTTATCATTTAAGTAATCGTTCACATTATAATAAGGTTTTTCTGTAAGCTTACGTTTTTTATAAACTAACACGTTAAGGCCCTTCTCTGAAAAACGGTTAAAAATCTTCTAATTAAAGCAACTTTATGACTTTACCTATAAAGTAAATTCAAATTCAGGATATTAAGCGGTAATTTAAAGCAGCGATAGCCCAGTCGGTTCCAGCTCGACATTCTTCACTTCACTTCACTTTCAGAGGGCTGAGTTCGAATCCCAGCACGCACTTCTAACTTTTTTTAGTTTTGTGTGTTTTTAAGTAATTAAAATAACACTCGCTACAACGGTCAAGGAAAACATCGTGAGGAAACCTGCATGCCTGAGAGGTATCCATAACGTACTCAAAGGTTTGTGAAGTCCACTAATCCGCGCTGGGCCACTGTGGTGAACTACGGCCTTAATCCCTACTCATTGTGGGAGACCCGTGCCCAGTAGTGGGCCGATAATGGGCTGATAAGATGATGATGATGAAATTGCATATTAATGACTAGGTTAGATATAATAACATGTTAAGAAGTCCGATTGTATATGGTATTTTTGCGCTTGCAACAATATACGATCATTAAAAGCTAAAGTTAATTATTTAAAACTAGTAACATGAAATGTCATGTTAATATTTCTAATTTATAAATTTCATTGATATTATAAAGTACATTGGCAACTAAAAATGTATAACATTATTTTTAACTTATCCGTACAGCGTTCTCGTTTATGTCGCTCATTTAAATGCTATGCTTTCTTAAAAATAGTACAAGCTCAAATACATATAATGATGGTATTATGAAAATTAAGCTTAATTTGCTATACTCCGTGAACGGCAGGAGAATATGTATGGTGTAATTTATAATTTCTTCAATACGTATACTCCACACCAAACAGATCATCGGCAATGTACCCTCTACGCACGTTTCACTCCGAAACCGGAGCAACCTTTAGGAGATGTTGACTTTACAAAGAACGAATGATGAAATGAAGTATTAACAATTATTCATTCTCAGGAGATGTTGACTTTACAATGAACGAATGATGAAATGAAGTATTAACAATTATTCATTCTCAGGAGATGTTGACTTTACAATGAACGAATGATGAAATGAAGTCTAAACAATTATTAATTGTTAACTTTACAATGATAAATTGTAAAGTCAACATATCCGCATTGAAATTATTATAAATTACACCATACAGATTCTCCCGCTGTTCGCGGAGTATAGCAAATTAAGCTTAATTTTCATAAGATATACATTCGCTTTTATAATATTAACAAGGATTTACTCGGACATCTGTCAGAAAAAAATACGAAATTTTACCTTTTCCGCAAAGTTGAAATATTTCCCTGGGATATAAAGTAACCCCTGTCATAAAGTAAGACACGCGCTATATGTTTGCTACCTCATTATATTCCGATAAAACGTAGACATAGTGTAAGTACTAAGCTATTCAAACTGCTACACATGCAAACATATGCAACAAAAAAAAAGGTTTAAGAGTATAGACCCACCTCCTTTCTCCAATGCGGGATGGCAGGGTTTACAATACGGGTAGTAGAAATTAGAAAGTTTACTTAATAGTGTGGTAGTAAGTCACTCGACTTTGTATAAAACTGTAATACATCATCCAGGTACTCAGGATTCTTAGAAGCCATAAATGGAACGCTCGCCAAATAAAGGTAAACTTTCCTCCAACACGCTTTTAACTTTCTCGGTTATGATTAAACCGTAAGTCGGGAGGAAGTTCTTGTATGATTTACGGGTAGTTACGTAGAAATTTTCATAGTTTTGGATCATAGAATTAAAAACATACAGAATCCTCATTCAGACACTATTGCATGTGCGTTGTGTCCAAAAATATTAAAAACGCCCGCGCACTTTAAACACGTGGAATGTTGCTAGCTTACAACCTTTTCCCACTTAATGGTAAACTTTTAGAATATTAGAGGTATAATAATTACTGTCAACTGCTAAATCGAATTAAATGATTAACCGCGGGTTCGAGAAACATTACTAAAGTGGAGTGGTTTGGAACGGACTAGACTTCAATTTTTGTCGTGTACACGGTTTTTGTATGTTCTTAAATCTGTGGCTTTGGATAGACGTTAGTTAAAAATTCCGATAATTTAACAATTGCGCATTGTAATGTCAACATCTCCTGAGGACGCTCCGCTTTTGGGGCGAAACGAGCGTAGTGCGTGCATTTTGGAAGATCAGTGCTATGTATAAAGTTTGGAAAGGGTGCGCCAAACTTTAGTTTTAAGTTAACGGATGTAGTTATAACCTCACAATAATGGTAAAATATATTCATGAACGCTTCATAAGTTTCTGTGACAGATATGCATGAATAAAATATTTTTGAATTTGAGTTTGAATTGAAATTGCAATAGATGGTCTCTCTGAAAATAATACAAATAATTAGTACTCCTTGTTTGGAAAGCGCTTAAAATAGCGTCCTTTGTGATTGTGATTGCAAGTGCGTAGCGCAATAACCATCTTCACTGGGCCCAGTTAACCGGTTAAGCTATCGCTCCGGATTACATAGGCTTAGTTGCATATGTTTGGACTTTGTGATCCCGAACCAATCCCCATTAATCTCACCTTTATCTATCCAAACTAATATTATAATGCGACAGTTTGTCTGTTGGTATTTTCATTTGACTGTGTGTTACCTTTATTTTTATTCCACTTCACGTTATCCCATGACTGCAGTCTTCACTGCTGGTAAGTGATGATGCTGTATAAGATGGTAACGGGCTAACCTATTAGGAGTATAGCAGTTATAATAAACACGTACCCCTAATCGGTTACTACGCGACATCGTGCTAAATCGCTTAGCAGCACGTCTTTGTCAGTAGGGTGGTAACTAGCCACGGCAGAAGCCTCCCACCAGACAAATACCTGTATATTTGTCCCGGAAAATCTGCCGAAAACACTAACCGCGGGATTGAAAGAAAGCATATGTTACCTGTGCAAGTCTTGAGTGCTTAACTTATCTTTGTAAAATTTCGCCTTTGGTTGCCTGGAAGAAATCGCTATGTAGCGATAAGGCCACCAAATTGGACTCTCTTGCTCTGTATCTATTTCTCTGTATTTATATCTCCGTATCTCTGTACTTTTTTTTCTTTGGTGTACAATATAAGTGTATTCATTCATTCATTCATTTTGTATAGTAATATTTTACATCCTGGATACGGCTATACAGATATACATTGTATCCTATGAATATCCTATGTACATACAATGTATCTCTGAAAAACAAAGAATTCCTGCGAGATTAACAGACCCAATGTAAACGCAAACGAAGTCACGGGTAACAGCTAGTTGTATGTGATTATGACTGCAAGTGCGTTGCGCAACAACCCACCTTACTAGGCTCAGTAAACTGGTAAAGCTATTTCTCCGGATTACATAGGCTTAGTTGAGTATGTTTGGACTTTGTGATCCCTGAATAATCCACATTAATCTTACCTTTATCTATCCATACAAATTTATTAAACGCGACCGCGTGTCTTTTTTTTCATAGTAATTATTGGCAGACTTGGTCGCTATGGGCCTCATAAGAAGGCTCAGAGTCACTGAGCGGGCGATGAAGAGAGCTATGTTAGGAATATCTCTGCCGAGGAAAACCGTAGAAGAACTAGAGAACCGACATAGCTCAACGAGTCGCGAAGCTAAATTTGCAATAAGCGGGGCACATAGCTCGGAGGACCGATGAACGGGTTCCAAGGTGTTAGAATGGTTGAGCCGTGGAGTTTGGAACGCCCTACAGAAGACCTATGTCCAGCAGTGGACGTCAATTGGTAGATTTGATGCTGATGATGTGAGTATAGAAAACATTGTCTAATAGCAATATCACTTGCGAAATCGGTCTACAATCGCCGCAAAAAACATTGAACAATGAAACAAATATACATACAGTGGAACATAGAACTTCCTCCTTTTTGAAATCGGTTAAAAACTAGGTCGGTAAGCGTCGGGGTATTTGTAAACAAATCCGGTAAACGAAAGCATTCGCGCGGCAATCGAATCGCACGTGATTGGCAATTTAAACGTTTACGTACAACCAACTGTGAAATCGGGTGCAGCTTTTCTGCGAATAAAAATATCAAAGCGTTTCAAATAATTTAAGGATGGATTTCCGCAAAGTAACGCCTGCTTCTATACAATAATTTAAGGATATTTATAATTTTATTGACGAAATGTAGGGTCCCCTGCGTCACAACGATAAATTTCACGCAGATCGCAGCGATCCATCGCTTCGAAAATTCCGTCCAAACACAGCAATCCTTCGTCTCTAGACTCCACCTCACACATATACTTTCACCTACATTGGCCGATATTCTCAAAGTTCCGGGATACGAGACCACTCACGATCAAATGACAGAGAAGTCCCGGGACTTCGACACCTTTCAGAATATAAATTCTAAATTCAAAAACCGCTAACTTTCAAGGTAGCGCACATTATTCTACTAGTCAAGCTCATTCATTAATACCCATTTTGAGGGGGCTGTGAAAAAAAATGCAATTCGCCAATTTTTTGTGGCAGCCATCTTGGATTTGAAATCAATCATAGTGTATATAGTATTCTACTAGTCAAGCCCATAGATTTGATACCCATTTTATTATATATTTATTATTGTGGGAGATTTGAAAAACATGTATTCCGCCATTTTGTGGCTGTGGTCATCTTGAACCGATTATCATGAAACCTAGCTAAGAATATTCCCGACTTGTTCACCTTCCAAACGAAAAACCCAAAATAAAAATCGGTTCATCCATTTGCGAAATACGATGCCACGGACAGACACACGCAAACACGTTAAACTTGTAAACACACACCCCGTTATTTTCGGGCGTAAAAATGCAATTTTAATAAAAATCTACAGCGCTCATCATTTCACCTCATAGAGTATAAATGATGAGTGGCGAACGCTGAGTCACAAATATCAGGAATCAATATGGCGACCATTAGCGGCGCACGGATTTAGGAGTATGTGATTTGTGCTTAACGTATGTGAAGGCATACGGTAAATTAAATTTGTTAAGCAGGTTAATTATACTATGAGTTTAATTCCTATATCTATCTTTTATCTTTTATATATATAAAAGAGAAAGTGTGTGGGTATGTTCCGTTTAGGCTCTGAAACGGCTGGACCGATTTCAATGAAACTTTCAGGGAATCTCCGGATTGACCTGGCGAGTAATCCTGTAAAGCTGACGATCGGAGCACTCCTATTTTTGAACTGTCAAACTGTCAAATACAGCTTTTATTTACTACGATGATATTCTATTGTTGGGTGTACATGGGTGTAGATAATGATCTTCACCCGCTCGAGAAGAGAATAGAAGAGAATGAAGACGGAGAGAAATAAATGATTAAATATATCATGAGACTTAAATTAAATATTTAATGATGTAAGTTTATTGTTTAAATAAAATAAAGCAAAATCTAGCCCCGCGAAGTGGGCTGGGTACGCTAGGACTTAATATTTTTTCTACAACAGTGTCTCGAGTCCCAAAACGAAAGTCACGAGAAAACCAAAAAACAAAAATCCCAGCACTTTTTTCACACAGCAAACACAGACACGACACGTCTCGTGACTCAAACCTTGTACCTACTCGTGCTTAAAACTTTTAAATTCAAAATTCATTTATTTAAAGTAGGCTTATATAAGCACTTTTGAAACGTCAAGTTTGTCTGTTTAAAGTGACTCTACCACCGGTTCGGAAGGCAGATTCTAACGAAAAGAAGCCAGCAAGAAACTCTTTTCCAAAATCAACAATTTACAATTTAAAATTTATGTTTTCTATCAACCTTGTCATTAAGAAATTCATCAATTGTATACTACCTCGCTGTAATAAATGTGTTTTAACATATTCTTTAAACTTATGCATTGGTACGTCGAAAATTAACTTCAGCATCATATTATTTAAAATGCAAACAACATTGCTGTCATATTAACTCAGTACTAAGAGTTTGTTAAAAGTTCAAACAAACGAAATGAGCGACAGCGCACCTGGCTCGTCCAAAAGCAGTAGTTAATAACGACAAAGTTATTCATGCGAAATGTTCAAGTCAAATTAAAATCTCGCCAGTAGCGCAAGCTGGAATACGAAATTCTCATCAAAGTCGCTTTTATACCATTGTAGTACCTACGCTTCGGACATTATTAAAACTTGGAATTATATTCTGGAAAAACATCGCGATATTCCTCACTAAAGTCGATTTATTGATAGGGAAGCGTAGAGTCACAAATTTGGCTTTGGCCGTGGCTAGTTACCACCGTACCGGCAAAGACATGTCGATTTAGTGTTCCGGTGAGATGTCACAAAGAATTCAAAATTCATAATTTATTCATTGCAAGTAGATTACAGTGGCACAAAATACCAAAGATTTTGGTATTTTTGTGCCACTGTAATCTGAAATATTATTTTTCCAATGGTATTATATTAGGTGCTTTGTCGGTATTTCTTTTTCGCATTTTATGAAATTCTAAGCATAGCATAGCTTAGCTTTTATTCTATTGGAAGTGAAATTCAATTTACAGAAGTGTATTGAATAATATTGAAATATAAAAGACACGTGAGGCAATAAATAGTATTAAATCCAAAAGTACGAGGAAAAGATTTTAGTATATTTGTGCCACTGTAAGCTGAAATATTATTTTTCCAATGGTATTATATTTGGTGCTTTGTCAGTATTTATTTTTCGCATTTTATGAAATGCTATTTGTATAATTAATTGGAAGTGAATTGTTTATTTATCTATTTTTGTTCGCATTTAATTCTTTAGTTGTAATGGATTGCGTGTTTTGTTCATAAATTCACACAGAGTTACAATATTGACAGCACAAGTGCCTTTGCCTATTATGAATGTATGTCTCTTCGTTTTTTTTGTTACCTAATTCGATGAAATTGCAGATGCTACTTTTATATGATGAATATGCTTTTATAACATGAACCGAAGGTAATACTAGATCTTTACCTAAGTTTAAACAATATATTAAAACACATTTAACAAATCGTGGTTACTACACGATTGATGCATTTCTTAATGACAACGCTGCTTGGAAGCAGGCCATTCCGCTCTCATCTCTCACAAAACAGAAAAAATTGGTTGCCTGTAAAGTCGGTATACGGGCGAAAGTTTTACGTGACAACGACTTTGAGTGGTAAAATTATTTTAATGTGAATATTCATTCGTATAGTAGGAAGAAGGATGAAATAATAGTAACAATTTAAAACATTTATTTATACAAAGAATTATATTTAAAACATTAATTTATACAAAGAATCTCGCACTGAATTTCATATTAACAAAATTTTATTTTTACCTTTACACATACATACGTATTTATATACAAATATACATACAATAACTTGCAATACATTTGCGTACAATGAAACAGCGTTTACTACAAAGGGACGCGTGCCTTTCACTTTTTATGTCTGTCTCTCTCGCTCTTAGGCGGGCTAACCATGCCCGAGTGGAAGGGACGCGTGCCTCTCACTCGCTCTCATTGTGAGCGCATAACGTGAGCGGAGCGTAACGCAGTTTCTTGAAGTGTCACCCGGCAAACCAATTTATAAGACGTTGTCACGTCAAAATTCTAAAGATTGTTAAACTTTAAAATGACGTTGAAAAAGAGCAATCTGCTGAGTTTCTTGCTGTCTGTTCTCAGTGGAATCTGCGTTCCGAACCGGTGGTAGTATCACTACCAACAGACTGACTTGACGTTTCAGAAGGGCTTACAAAATACTTGAAATAAATGAATTAAGATTTTTTTTTGCTATAAAATGAACAAAATCTCCAGTATGAGTTATAAAAAACTTAAGGATAGGCTTTGTAAGAGTTATAAAAAGCTTACCCATAAGTATTTATAACTCGTACTGGAGATTTTCTTCATTTTGTATCATGTTACAGCAACTTTTGATAACTATAGCTTCAAATTTACCAGATAAATATGTTCATGACATTGATTTTACTAATTTAAAATGCGTATAAAAACGGAACCGACAGGATTTGAACCTGCGACTCTCTGGCAATCTACGGCTCTCCTACCGTCGATGCTGAAATTAGTATATACCTTTCACATCAGTCTTATAGCGACTGTAGCGTCATCTAGTCGGAAACGTTGCAGTTTCGATCTACTTTTTCAAATTATATATATTTTTTTATATGCATTGCAAATTTGAAAAATTGATAGTTCCTCCAAGTGTAGGTAAAAACACTAATAAAGATTATAAAAAAATCATGACATTGAGTTGGTGGGTATTTTGATTTAAATACGACTTCATTATCAAAGTCAAAGTCAAAAATATCTTTATTCAAGTAGGCCCACAGGTGGCACTTTTGATGCGTACATAAGAATTACACGGTAGTGAGATGATGGCGATAACCACATTCGTAAACTTAAAACTAAAGCTACGAGGGTTCCGAACGCGTCCCGGTCTAAGAAGAAGCCCACAACAAACTTAGCCGGGTGTTTTTTTTTTTTTTTTGTTATCGCCATCTCACAATGTCATTTTAAATTATTAGAAGAGCAACCTGGTTAGAGCAATAATTTACACCCAAGCTTTTTTATCGTTTACGTAGTCCTTTATACTATAATAGGACTTTTCTATAAGCTTACGTTTAATACAAACAAATATCGATGCACCTCAGTCCTACATGGACTCGAACGATGCAAATATACCTCCCGGTATCTTAGTCGTTTATCAATCATCAGGTACAGCAACCCCGTGAATAATAAATAAATGAATTTAATTTTTTTTTTTTTGTGAATACCCTATATGGACGCCATTGCCTACAAAGTGCCGCCTATGTCCATTAGCCTGAGGCGTAGGTGGTAATCCTCATGAGCCTGTAATCACACCTTCTTGGCGGCAGTACGAAACATGGCAGCTGTACCCCGACGAGCTCTGCCATACAAAAACTCTGCTACTGCTAAAACCTATTTTACTTATACGATAAAAAAGCTTGGGTGTGAGTTGCTCTAGCTTCATAGCTAAATAAATTTACTGTGAGATGGTGATAACAAAAAAATAAATTACCCGGCTAAGTTTGTTGTGGGCTTCTTAGATCAGGGCGCGTTTGGAACCCTCGTAGCTTTAGGTTTAAGATGGCGAACGAGTTATCACCATCCCCTTATAATTATGTAAACATATATGTATGAACGCTTCATAAGTGCCTGTGATAGGCCTTAATGAATAAAGAAATTTTGAATTTGAATTTATTAAAATATACATCTATACTGTATTTAAAATAAATAACGTTTATGTGACATCGTTGCCAGCGCAAATAAATCGCAAAAGATTGTTTAAATATTGGTAGTGAGGTACACTGTAAATATTTGTTTACAACCCGCTATTCGTTTTGATTTCTCTTGTGTATAGATCAGCGGGAATATTATCTAAGTTCGCAACTTCTAACGCCAGACGTCCTTAAACTCTCATCGTTGAACTGAACGACGAACGGATTTGTTTTGTCGGTGTTTTTATTTCATATTATTACTGGCCACTTGGTTTTACTATAAATGCAAAGGTAGCACCGTCAAGCCATCCGTAGCTACTAAAATACTTGGTATAATTGTATACATTTGTTTTTGAACGCTTTGCCGTTCGCACCGCGTGATAATGATAAAAGCGACTATTAGCAAATATCTCGCGGTTAGCCCGTATATTCCTCGTTATCCGAAACTTCGTTTGCTTTTATATAATATCTATTTTCTTTTTTTTTTTTGTTTTCGCAGTACACCTAATGAAGCCTATGACATTTTGGAAAAGGTTGCAATAGCTCAAAAGGTTTTCTTGCTACCTGACATAAAAAAATTAATGAGAAATATTAGGCTTTGTCTTTGGAAACGATTGAAAAGGTTTTGGTCTACTTAGAGATATAAATAACCAATATTACTCATTGGAAGCCCTCTGCACGTCAGATAAAAGTCTAACGGAGTCCACTGTTCCATAAAGAAGTTCACAAAAAATAGACAGACACAATTTAAAAATCATATTGATATTTTACAAACAGAACGCAAGATGGATACGAACTAAAATACAGACATGCCCCAAATATTAACTTTAAGAACTTTTCATTTTAATAATACAAAACAATAAAGTAAACAAAAGCAACTTGAACCATAAGTAATTTTTAATGAATTCGAATATTAAAACTGTTATACAAAACTTCACAGACAAAGGGGACTTAGATTTTTTTTTTTTTATTTAATATACCTGCTAATTGATATTATTTTAAGGATTGAGGGTGTATTAATCCTTTACCTATAAACTATGAATACACTTATTTGGGTATATTAATATAAAAAATATTGTGTCTGTCCGAAGTCAAAGTCAAATGTTTCTTCATTTAAATAGGCACATAGATGGCACTGATGCGTACATTAAATGTAAAATATGACAAAGAAGTGAGTTGATAGCGATAACTAAATTCGTCAACTTAAAATTAAAGGTTCTAAACGCGCGTTTAAGAAAAAGCCCACAACAAACTTATCCGATTGTTTTTTTTTTGTTATCATCATCTCAAATAATCATTTAAAACTATTAAACAAGCAGCCTAGTTAGAGCAATAATTTACAACCAATTTTATCGTTGACGTTGTCCTTTATACTAAAATAGGACTTTTCTATAAGCTTACGTTAAAACAAACTTTAAACATTTTAAGGGACATGTCCAAGATATCAACTGGTAGTTTATTGTAAAATTGCAGTCTATTTATTTTATTTATTTTGTATACAGCAAAACAAAAAAAAAAAAAAAAGTATAAAATTATAAAATGTAATAAATTGGTTAAGTCAAGTTATCAGTATATGTGTAAACTTTATATCGGAAAGAGACCTCCAAATACAGGTTTCTTCCAAACATAAATGGAGGTCTTAGCCTATTGTTTTGTAATGAAATTTAGATAACAAATAAATAATTTTTCATTTTTCATTTTTCATTTTCATTTTGGATCTGTTCACAATCATTCCTCTTGTCACTTACTTACATCCTTGTTTTCATTCTTGCTGTCCTCTTTACTCACATTCTCTCTCTTATTCGTAACAATGTAACATCCTATTCACATCTTTCTTCATATCCTCAAACACATCCTACTCGTATCCCTCGCTCGCACTCCTCGCGCACAACCCTTAATTCAGCAAGGTGACCTATGCTTTGATAACAAAGCGATCCTATAAAGGCAAGCCTCTATTCTCATACTGAATAAAGACACCCAACTGTATAGAATGGCAGCTTAAGACATTAAAACAAAATTATACCTACTATTTTATTAATTCGGAGACCAACTGTTCCAAACATTTAATGGAGACATTAACAGGTAATTAACTTTGGTTTAATTGTTTTGAAAGTAATTATTGTAAAAACATAGCGGAGATGTTGTTTTAAGCAGACTTTCAATAAAAGAATGAGAATTAAACATTTTTCGTGCGTTTTAAACAAAGCAGATTTAATCGGTGACTTCATCTTATTTAATGCGAGTGTGTTTGTTGGTTTGCCCTTCTTCCACACAGCAACAAAGCAAGGGAGCGCGGTGATTTTTCATGTATACGGTACGGAGTCTTAACTATCTTATTTACCTATCACTGCTGTTAAAAACTTGTATATTTAACACATAGTTAGTTTTAAGTATACATCATCATATCAACACATTACCGGCCCACAACAGGGTACGGGTCTCCTCCCACAATGAGAAGGATTTAAACCACCACGCTGGCCATGTGCAGATTGGTGGACTCCACACACCTTTGAGAATATTATGGAGAACTCTCAGGCACGCAGGTTTCCTCACGATGTTTTCCATCACCGTTGAAGCAAGTGATATTTAATTACTTAAAACGTACATAACTTAGAAAAGTTAGAGGTGCGTGCTGGGATTCGAACTCTCCCCTCCGAAAGGTAATTCTATCTCCCACCCACTAGGCTATCACCGCTTCCTTAGGTAAATAAAGAGACCAAATACATTTAATTTACTTGTTGGTATGTGTACTTAAGATTCTTTTAAAACTACGTTTTAACTATGGGCCTCATAAGAAGGCTCAGCGGGCGATGGAGAGAGCTATGCTCGGAGTATCTCAACGCGACCGAATCAGAAATGTGGAGATTCGTAGAAGAACCAGAGTTACCGACATAGCTCAACGAGTCGCGAAGCTTAAGTTGAAATGGGCCGGGCACATAGTTCGGAGAAAGGATGGACGTTGGGGTCCCAAGGTGCTGGAATGGCAGCCCCGAACCGGTAAGCGCAGCGTTGGTCGGCCCCCAACAAGGTGGACAGACGACATTAAGCGCGTCGCAGGTAGCCGCTGGATCAAGCGGCACAGAACCGTGAAATTTGGAACTCCCTACAAAAGACCTATGTCCAGCTGTGGACGTCTATCGGTTGATATGATGATGATGATGATAAACTATTCCTCAATTTTGATTCTTAGTTTGACGTTGTTAAACGTTAGCATAACAAAATTTACTGTTAAAATACTCTTCATTAAGTAAATTCAATGTTACTTAGTGATTCAATTAAAATGTTATTTCAGCGAAGTGAACTCGTCGACTTAATAAATCTTTTTATTTGCACCGGTAAAACATTTATTATTTTATAGCTGTACGATTGTGCGTTGCTTCACTTTTTTTTTTTACTTTGATACACTACACACACTGTGTTTGTGTAAATTTGTGCAATTGATAACTGTATAGCAATAAATTGGCCTTATTTGGAGTGAAGTTGCGCGTGGACATATACAGGTCGCAATGAAGAATCTTTTTGTCTGCTCGTTGCCAACAATAGTAAACTGATTTGAATGAATATGATACTTATTCATTATTCGCCGTCATCATATCTACTAATCAACGGCCTTAGTCGAACGGTTTAGGCCGTAGTCGACCACGCTGGCTCAGTGCGGTTTGGTGGACTTCACGCGCCTTTGAGAACTTTATGGAGGACTCTTAGGCATGCAGGTTTCCTCACATTATTTTCAAAATCTCAAGTGAAATTTTTATTAATTAAAACGCACATAACTTGGATTCAAACTCGGCATCCCGAAAATGAAGCTGAAGTCCTAACCACCGCTTCATACCTTATTCATTTGGATAAAATTTATCTCTTGCATTATGTACAGTTAAATCGGTTATTAGAAATCCTTTATCTGAAAATCTAGTAGTTAAATTGAAATTTAGACCGGTTGGCTATTGACATTATTTAATACAAATTCCCATGTAGGTAAAGGCAATTCGGAAGTATTTTACGAGGATCTTCCCTCACCGACTGTTGAATATCACATGAGCTTCTTTCAAATCCCTAACAATTCAGGCTTAAGTTGCCAAGATCATATAACAATGCCGCCACGAAAAAACCAAAAGAACATGTATAATCTGTTTTAAGTTCTATAATACTTTTGTTTTAGCTTAATGTTTTGTTTTGATTGTTTTAGTGCATGGGGCTTGCTCTTGAATATTTAAGCAATCAAACAAGTACAACGTTTTTTTATATTATATACTACGACTATATATACTGCGATTCACACACATCACCTTGTATTATTAGTACTAAGATGGCTGATGAATATTCGTATGCATAACATACATAAATACTTATAAACATATAAACACCCAGACACTGTACACTTATAACAATATAGTATTTGTAAGACAACATATTAGTCTTTATAAACAAAAAGTGGATATAAACAGTCGACTTACAAGAAATGGTCATAAATTAGTGACATCTGCATATCGTCTGCGAAAGGTGCAGAAGTCATTTGTGGGACTGAGTATACGTTTTTATAATATGATTCCAAAGGTAATTTTGGACCTACCAATGCATAAGTTTAAAGAATGTGTTAAAACACATTTATTACAGCAAGGTTATTATACAATTGATGAATTTCTTAATGACAAGGTTGCTTGGAAGCATCCGGCTCCGCTTTCATCTCTCACAAGATAGAAAAATGAATTTTGAAATGTAAAATCTAAATTGTTAATGTATGAAAAGAGCAACTGCTGAGTTTCTTGCCGGCTTCTTCTCGGCTCCTTCCGAACCGGTGGTAGAGTCACTAAACACAGACAGACTTGACGTTTCAAAAGTGCTTATAAACCTACTTGAAATAAATGAATTTTGAATTTTGTATTTTTGACTGAAAAACATTCATGTTCAAACATTTTCCAGTCGTGGGAATTGAACTTTGCATACACGGCCTTGGACTCAAAAAGCAGTGTCGCTGCACACTGCGCCAATCGGCCGTCTAATTAATAAATTAAATATTTTAGTGTAGGAATTAGATATTAACTGTAATTGTAAAGTCGACATCTCCTGAGGACGCTATGGTGCCAGATCAACTTGCAAAGAGAATACGTTGCCAAAAAACTATTTAGTGTGGAGTGTAAAGATAAAATAAATTATAAACTACACCGTACAGATTCTCCTGCTTTTCGTCGAGTATAACAAGTTAAGCTTAATTTACATAGTATTAATAATAATTATAAAAATAGCTAAATAATCCATTCGCGGACATGGAAAAGTATTGCCAATTGTTTTTTTTATTTTAAACTCTGTTTACACTGTACGAGCTCCAGGGAATAAAAGCTTTTTTAAAACTTGTTTCTCAATATTGAGTTATTGATAAATATATTCTTTCAATGTATAATACTTTTAAAAAGAGGAAATATTTTAGTTTTTGTATGTATCACCAGGTGGCATTGCAGTCAAAGGTTTGCTTGCAGTGGAATAAAAAAAAGCAAAAACCTGAAATGGTTATTAACTTACTAGATGTGCCCTGCGGCTTCGCCCGAGTAATTTTGGGAGGCAGCGTACCGCTATATAGTCTACACCTATAGTCATATATGAGATTTCAAATTTTCTTACAAACATTTTTTTTAACTTACGTAATTTTTTTCAATGAAAAGTTCTGTGTACTATACTATGTTATTTCTTATACCTCCAAGAATATTTATACAAAGTTTCATGAAGATCGGTTCAGTAGTTTTCGCGTGAAAGCGTAACAAACAAACTAACATTACTAACATTCACATTTATAATATTAATAGGGATTACTTGGCAAGGAGGAAAGTTCCCACTCCTAACCCTCCTACAAATGTGCGACTATCTTGACAAGTCTCACATCATTAATCATACGAAACTTGATTAATTATAGAGACCGCTGAAAAATAATAACACCTACCTCCATTCATTGCAATATCTATATCCATTTTCGGACATGAAAAAACTGCCCGACTTTTTTTTAATATTACACATTTTTACTAATCCGTTGCCTGGCAGAGATCGCTTTTAAACGGTAAGGCCGCCTTTTGTATTCTACTCAAGTCTTTGTGTTTCTCTATATTCGTCTTTTATTTTCCTTACAGTGTAGTGGTTTACAAATGAAGAGTTTAAATAAAATAAATACACGTTTTTCGTTTTAAATAATCACAAGATTACTACATACTATATACTATACTACATATACTACATACATCGCCACTAGCCCCAAAGTAAGTAATAGCTTGTGTTATGGGTACTAAGATGACTGATGAATAATTTTACGAATAATATATATATAAACACCCAGCCACTGAAAAATATTAATGTTCATCACACAAACATCTTCCAGTGATGGGAATCGAACTCGGTCCTGTTAAAGCGAAGCCGAATCCTAATCAATAGGCTATCACCGCTTAGTTATTTAAATAAGTATTAAAAAATGTTGGATTTAAAATAAAACTATAAAAGCTCTTAATGGTTACAACTTAAGGTCCAATTTAGTCCAAAAAAGCTCATACGTTGATATAACGAGAACCCGAGCGATAAATAAGCCAACCCTTTTATCATTATTAAGAATCAATTTAAACCCCGGTTGAATATTTAACTCATTACCTTGTGATTCTAATCGGATTCAATAAAAGACATATCTCGCAATCAATTGCTACGTGATCTGCCCGCAGCGCAAATTGTGCGGTAATTTTTTATGACGAAAAACCCGACTGACATTTTTCGATTTTCCCTCCACAGGCGGTTTGCTTTTATCGCAAATAATATTTTCATTCGCGCCACAATGTTATGAATTTCCTTTTTTTTTTTTGTACAAATCGCTAACGTTTACTTTTGGCAGCGTTGTAAATTGCTTATGGTTTCGTTCGATGGTGATTTTGGGTTTTGATAAAAGATAAAGACGTTAGGTAAGCAAAGACGAAAACCGTATTCTTTCTAGTTTTTTCAACTTCTGATAAGTATTTTTTTGTCGTACATTCTTAAATCTGCTATTGTATCTCCACAGTATATCCCTACCCAATTTATTGCATTTCTTGACATTTTATATTAAAAACCAGTAAAGTGTGAATCGGATTCGCACTCGAAGGGTTCCGTTCCAATATTTATTTATTTATTAGCTTTCGAAGGGAAACGAACAGTACACACATAAGAGTAATGCCGTATTTTTATATCACATAAACTTATGAAGTTTCCACAAAAACTGTAAAAAAATCATGTCTGTTGTATGGACGCCCTCTTAAATATTTAATACATTCTGTTTTTATTATTTGTTCTTATAGCGGCAACAGAAATACACCATCTGTGAAAATTTGAACTGTCTTACTATCCCGGTTCATGAGATACAGACTGGTAACAGACGGATAGACAGCGGAGTTTTAGTAATAGGGTCCTGTTTTACGGTTTGGGTATGAAACCCTACAAATTGTTAGCTTAGAACAATTATAATTATTTTGCACGCCAATCTTGGTTACATATTATGTAACTATTTAATTCACATCTATGGTCCACTAGTTGATATACGCGACTGCGATCGCGTTTAAATTTGGATAACATAGGGTTGCACTGTGTTGTTCTCTGAACCCTGAACTACTACTATGCAAAAAATAGAAGTTTGATGAAAAACAGAAATAAATCTATGACACAGGAAGCATAATTTGTTCCAGAATAAAGAATAGCCCATGTGCTATTACAGACATTAATGTATTAATGTATTGTGGGATGGTTGAGTAAAGCCGCTTCATCCGAGTGGTTTTTGGCATTTCACAAATCCCACGGGGACTATACATTTTCCGAGATAAAAATCTCATCAGGATATAATCTATCTCCATTCAAAATGGGTTAGTAGTTTTAGCATAAAAGTGTAACAGACATCCCTCC
The DNA here is from genome assembly GCF_905163445.1 of Pararge aegeria. Classification (NCBI taxonomy): domain Eukaryota; kingdom Metazoa; phylum Arthropoda; class Insecta; order Lepidoptera; family Nymphalidae; genus Pararge; species Pararge aegeria. The sequence continues at coordinate 9,422,313 of NC_053202.1, read as the reverse complement.
ATTCATCCATTCATACAAACTGTCGCATAATTTATAATATAAGTAGAAATAGATATATGGATAATATAACTCACCATAAACGCATAGTTTCTAAGGGGATGGATACTTATGTTGGAAAATATTTGTTACAATTTATTTTGCCCAATAAAAAAAAAAAAAAACTATAGATAAATAGATGTAGATGTACCATATTCAAGCAAAGAAATAAATAAACAACTATACACCCCATCAAATATTATTAGTAATAATAAAAGCATCTTGGTTAAATAACAGGACACGTTAAATAACAGTACGTTAGATAACAAGACGTTAAATATGCGACACTGGTAAATATAATATACCCTCACAGGTTCTTAACTCGATCGAAATTCAAAATTTGAATTTCAAGACTGCCCTATATTCATGGGAGATCGGGCTTTGGCTTCGCTCGGTATTTACTCTAAACCGATATCTGTTTCCGAGAGGCTAATGCCAGCTTTACGAACACGAGTGTTGCCATCTTGACTTTTTAATAATAAACTATCGTATAACCATTTATTCAAAATACTTCTAGTATACATAATACAACCTTTACTGACCATCGTCATCATCTTCATCAACAGATTTGACGTAGGTGCTCCTACAAACCTTCTCTCTCAGTCTGCTGTTAAGATATTTTTGGATAACATATAATATTATATATAATATACCTTTTACAATAGAAATGTAACTTTTATTATAAAAGGTATTATTTTAATAATTTGGTTTTGTTATCTCAGTTACTTAAGAGATGATGGTGCTGACATATACGTGTTTGATAAAATACCCAAATAATAAAAGATATAAAAAAAAACATCAAGTCATTAGCGGCTACTACAGGGGTCTCCCCTGAAAATGAGAAGGGTCTAGGCCGTAGTCCACCACGCTGGCCAAGTAGGGATTGGTGGACTTCCTACGTCCTTGAGAACATTATGGAATACTCTAAGGCATGCGATTTCTTTGTGATATCTATCTTGACCGTTAAAGCAATTTTCAAATATAAACATATTTAATTCTTAAAACGCACTTAACTAAGAAAAGTTAGAGACCATAATAAGCGACAAACACCAACAATAAAAAAATAATAACTTAAATAAAAAATATTTAAACTTAAATCAATAACTATTAACTAGCTAAATAACAGAAAACCCGCAAACCTAACCTGAAGTGCGGAATGCTGAAATTTGAATTTGGCCATCTAAGAAGCGTTCCTATGAAGGTAAGTTTTTTTTTTCATAATGTTTTAAAAAAAATTTTCAAAGGAAAGGGGTTCAGCAAGCATTCGATGTTTTTTTTTTATAATTGAACTCTTATAACTGTTCGGTCATTTTACTGTTTTAAGAGTATTACGCTATCCCTTGCACCCACCGGTTTCCGACCTGTATGGCTGTAAGTAGAAATAATAGTTTGAGAATAGTTTATTATTTCCACTAACAGAAAACACTACACCAATAACGACTTCTCTTTGATTATTTTATATAACTTCAGATTGAGATTTATTCTAGTGTGAGAAAGTATTAATATATAAAACACTCTCAGTACGCGCGCCAAGTAATACCTCCATCTATACCCAGACCTTAATCCAACATACAGGTGACAGCTTCTTGAGATGTTGCTTGAAGCTTGTCTTTATAAAACCTTTGACCGAAAAACCTAACTGTACAATAAGCATTAAGTCAACATGTCACATTGTGGCATTTAATATTATTTTCGATATAATTTAGATTTACTTCAAAGCAGATAGTTATTTTTTTTTATTTATTCTTTATCATAGGGAAAAGGCAAAGGTATATCACCGTACAGCCATAGCAAACAGTTAAAGTAATTTTTGTTTGCAATTTTTGTTTTTTTTCTATTTATTAATTATGACATGGCATCTTAATAAATTTATAGTGCATTTTAATTCTTAATTTTAATATGATAATGTATATTGTTAATTATTTCTTTGTATTTTTTCTAATTTTATAATTATTAAATGTATAAAAGACCGAGTTTTCATCGGCACGTACCTTGGACTTCCCAGAGTTTAGTATTTGCTATTTGATTTTAGCAATTATACGGTGGCATTTGCTCAAATGGTGAAGGTAAACATGATGAGGAAAAATTCCATGCTTAAAAGTTTTCGATAACGTTCTCTAAGGCGTGTGATATCTAACAACCTGCACTAGGTGATGTGGTAGACTACGGCCTAAACCCTTCCCATTCTGAGGAGATACAGGTGCCGAATCTTGTATACGAATATATTATAAAGCTAATAAAAAAATTGCATCAGACAAGAAGTCTCATAAAAGAACACTAAAATACTATACAAAATAAGAAGGTATTTACTTAAGAAAAACACCCTAAAAGGACATTATGCCATAAAATTATTATATTTTACAGCTTGTATTGAAGTTGAACCGTGCGTGGTCCTTACGGTTCAAAAATTGTTATTGAATTTCTTACCGCTTCCAAACCTCCTATCGTAATTATTTTTACAGATTTATGTAGGCTGCGATCTAATCTAAGGATGATAGCGGATAATATATCTTTAATTGGCGACAAAGGTCTTTGTAGTATGGGTAGATGTAGAAACCTTAACTTCGCATGAAATACATTTTGTGCGTAGTAGAACGCAATTACGTAAAATTTTACAAGTCTTAATATGTCATAACTCATATTTCAGAGTGTGCTATGATGAGAATGGAATTCGATCTAATCTTCGGACCCTGATAACGCTTAACAAGGCAGTTGAATATGAAATTATTTTGTTTTAATAATAAGCACATTTAAACACAAATGTAATAAAACTAAAACTTCAAAGTCAAAGTCAAAGTCAAAAATATCTTTATTCAAGTAGGCCCACAGGTGGCACTTTTGATGCGTACATAAGAACCACACGGTAGTGAGATGATGGCTTCAATTATTAACAGATCACTCAGTTTCATAATTTACTTCGAAATAAATACTAAGAAAACTGCTACACTACTACTTTTAGTATCTTAAAAAATCACGGCATCTCTGAGACCCCTCACAGTCAGCAACAAGTTAAATAACCTTTGATACCTACGCAGTTCCAGACCTTTATCTAATACCATGGCGAAAAAAATCTATTTCATTATATGGCTATTTTTACTTGGAAAACGGCGAAGATTATTGATAATATGTTGATTTCATCCAAAATTTATTGTATTTTTTTAACAAATAAAAAAAAATCTCTTAGATAATCGTTTGTAAAAAAGTAGCACGACTTCTAACATAAAACTGAGTAAAATGAGTAGTTCATTTGCTTAAAGTTAATTTATATCCTAATCACTTACCTTTATAATCTTTGGCGCTGCGTTAAAACCACAAAAACTTTATTTGCTTAAAATTAATTGATCACACTACTTTTAGAGGTAGGTATAAACACTAATAGAGCACACACACTAACACAAATAAAAATCTAAAACCACACACAAATTTCTTATAATGTTTTCTATTAAAAAAATAATGATAACTTATTTTCTTTGATTATTATTTATCTGTGCAAAATAAAAATTGACGCGAAAATCTGACAGTTAATTTCACAGATTAAATTGATTGATTTTTTTTTTAATTGAAATCAAAGGTTCATAATAATTGTTCATCCCTGCATGGAGTTTTGTATCGAACTTCGTAGCGCCCAACCGGTGGCCGCTTTCAACGGCGCCTCAATGTCTACTGCCGCCGTAGCGCGTACGTAGCCCTATGCACTCTACAAGATTTGCGTACTGTAGACGCTAATACTTTTTAAACACTAACTTCCATGATTTTTGTCGTATATATGGTAACATTAATATCTGTTTATTATTTTATAATTTTTATTTATGTGTTCTCTAAAATTGATATCGAATTTGATGGCCGATTGGCGCAGTTTGTAGCGACCCTGCTTTCTGAGCCTAAGGTCGTGGGTTCGATGCCCACTACTGGAAAATGTTTGTGTGATTAGCATGGCAATTTTTCAGTGTCTGGGTTTTTATATGTATATTCTAAGTATTTATGTATATTATTCATAAACATATTCATCAGTCAGCTTAGTACCCATAACACAAGCTACGTTTACTTTGGGTGTATGATTATTACATCAGCCACTACTGGAGCCATTTCGGGTCACTCCCGAGTGTTGGTGATCGCAGTAAATGGTAGTAGCTGCACAGAGGATGCTGCTGTCCATTTTTCGTTATATTCCCTGAGTCGCCTCGTACAATACCCGCGGGAAGAGGGTTGGTGACAACTGTATTCTGATCTACCTTCACCACACGGCTCCACCAGGCAAATTAAATTAACAACAATTGAAAAATTTCGAAGCGGTGATAGCCCAGTGGGTAGGACTTCGATTTCACTTTCGGAGGAGTGAGTTTGAATCCCGGGACGCACCTCTAACTTTTCTAAGTTATGTGCATTTTAAGCAATTGAAATATATATATTTTTTTATACACTTTATTTGTACACCACAAATAGTAAAAAAGAACAATGGACACAACAAAAATAAACTTAAAAAGTTGGATACAAAGGGCGGCCTTATCGCTTAGTAGCGATCTCTTCCAGGCAACCTTAGGATTAGGAAAACTAAGGGAAACCGATTGGTGGGGTGTATTATTATTATATACATACTTACGAACAATTACACACTAATACTTATCAAGATTACACACATAAAATACTAATAATAAATATCACTTGCTTCAACGGTGAAGGAAAACATCGTGAGGAAACCTGCATGCCTGAGAGTTCTCCATAATGTACTCAAAGGTGTGTGAAGTCCACTAATCCGCGCTGGGCTACCGTGGTGGACTACGGCCTAAAACCCTTCTCATTGTGGAAGGAGACCCGTGCCCTGTAGTGGTAATGGGGTGGTATGATGATGATGATGATGAAATATTTATAAACAGAAATAACCTACGTGCAAGGATAATGGAATACGCTTATTCTTTGGCCAAGATAAGTTCCAGTATCGTGTCTACCCCCGGTATCTATCTCAACCCCGGTAGACACGATATTTTCTATACTTAATCTATATAATCTATCCTCTTTTATTTTTATTTTTATTTTAGTTTGTAGTATCTATTGTATTTTTTTTAAATTTATCTCTTTAGTTTTAGGTTCTGTATATTGAAGAACGTCTATATTTCATGATGCATGCAGAGTTAGCCTGTAAGTGGGGTATACAATGTAAAATTCAGAATATTACTGTTATGTTTATAATAATTTTACGACATTATATATAACGTTGGCTTCCTAAATAAATAAATAAATAAATCTGTGATAAAGTAAACAGTTTTATTTCCTGCTATATTTTTAATAGTAGGTACAAGTACAGTACCTACTATTAAAAGGTAGTTTTTAATAGTAGTCGCTTGCTCAATGACCTACCTAATAGTAATTCGTAACTGGACATATTTTACACCCCGCCGCTTCAGCTCCAAAAGCAAATTAAAATCTTATTAGAGAATAGGTAATCTAAGATATTAATTATATGTTTGAATGTTTTGTTTTATTAATATTTGGAATTTGAATTTTTGGTTATTGTTATTATTACAGTTTTTTTTTTTTATTTTAATATATATAGGTACTACGACAATTCACACATCGCCATCTAGCCCCAAAGTAAGCGTAGCTTGTGTTATGGGTACTAAGACGACTGATGAATATTTTTATTATATACATAAATACTTAGAATATACATATAAATACCCAGACACTGACCAAAACTCATGCTCATCACACTCATATATAGCTTATTTTGTTGTAATTTAATTTAATTTGTTGTCATTATTACTCGTTCATACATTCTTTTAATAGCCCCGGGGAGATGAATTGGGTAACTGTAATATCTTCACGGGGTGTGTTGCTAAATAAATAAATAAATAAATAAAAGAAATCTCGAAGCAATTACCGCAACAAATGCTTAAAATTACTTAAGCAATTACAATTTAATTGAATACAGAATTGTTAACGAATATTATATTGTTTGCTAAATAAATAAATAAAAGAAATCTCGAAGCAATTACCGCAACAAATGCTTAAAATTACTTAAGCAATTACAATTTAATTGAATACAGAATTGTTAACGAATATTATATTGTTTGCTAAATAAATAAATAAATAAATAAAAGAAATCTCGAAGCAATTACCGCAACAAATGCTTAAAATTACTTAAGCAATTACAATTTAATTGAATACAGAATTGTTAACGAATATTATATTGTTATGATAACATTAATTAAGCGCAAAACCGCTAGCTGACTTGCGGCTACACTGACAAGACAACGCAATTAACATGTTGTATATATCTTGGCACGTGCTTACCTAATTTCTTAATCTTTCTTAAACTCAGCATAGAATTAGCCTTTTACAACACGTCGCACTAGGTGCAGAGACGGAGGATCTGGGTTCGATTCTCTGTTTTATTCATACCAGTCTGGAGTTTATAAGTGTCCAATCAGGATCGGTAACTAGCCACGGCCATAGCCTCCCGCCAGATCATAGTTTATTTATAAAAAAAAACTAGGCATGCCATGTGATAGCACTTTGTTGCATAAATCAATATGTTACGCGCCTTTTGTTGCTCTTTTATCAAAAGATAACACTTTGCTCTATTGTTACACGTTACGTTTAAATCGCTGCAGTTATTTTATATAATGGACTTTATATCGTGTTTTATTCCGCTGTATAAAGTTTGTTCTACAAATGGTATATGTATTCATTATACCCGCGACTTCGTCTGCTTTTGATTTTGTTTTTTTATGTTGCATTCAATTAAGTTGTAATTCTAAAAAATATATAGTATTCAGTATCGCTCAGCCTTAAATAAGGGGTTTGCTGCTGTCTGCTGAGGAGTTCTGTCCTCTATCTCCAACCACATTCATCAGATCTACACAGTTTGGGCAAAATTAAGCACATATTATAACAAATATTTATTTAAATCGGTTTTAATTTGTCGGACTTATCGTCAAACACTTTCATCCCCTCTCCCAAAGAAACCGAGTTAAATGTCGGGATAAAAAGTATCCTATATTACTTCTAACACTTCCAAGAATATGTGTACAAAGTTTCATAAGGATCGGTTAAGTAGTTTTTGCGCGAAAGCGTAACAAACAAACTTACATTGACATTTATAATATTAGTAGGGATAGGGATTATATATAGCATATGTATCTATTATTGTAAATATATATATATATATATATATATATATATAATAGATACATAATAACTAACATAATAAATTATTAAAAGAGATAAATAAAATTAAATAGTATATAATATAATAGGATTAAATAGGATATATATATAGGATATGAAGCCTAGCCCTGGTAGTTAGGTAGGTAGTATTGTCTAGAGTTTGTGAAGCGATGATGGATACTGGTTCGGACTTCGGCCTCTCTTCGAGGGACAGAGTTCCAGCCCCGTTTATAAGCGTTTTAAGGAATTAAATATCACTTCCTTTGTCGGTGAAGGTAAATATCGTGTTGATTCCTGCACTCATAAGAGTTTTCTAACGCAGGAATCGAACCAAGGATCTTGCGATCTGATAACGAATATATTCACTGCTAGAGTACCAAACGAGGCAGGACATAAAATAACATAACATAAATAATGTTCAACTCGCGCACAAATCAAATTGCGGTGAGTGTACTCTATGTTGAATTTTAACACAAATTTAATATATTAAATTGTGACTTCGCTGGGAAATTAACGTTGAAATTAACACAACATACTTATACATATATTATGCAATACGTGTTAGCTATTAAATTATAATTTTGTTTTAAAAGTTGACAAATGCAACATGGGATTTGCGTTTTATGTCAATCACGCTTATAGCAATAATGAGGCAAGATTTTAACGAAAGTTACCACAATGAAAGAAAGAAAGAAAAATCGTATTTATTGTCACACATTTGTGTAAAATGTTACATTTGTGAAATAAAATAATTGTTAAAGTACAAAAATTAAAAAAAAATGTGTGACAAAGGAGCTGGCTCAGTATAGCTGCAAACTAAAACGCGCAGCACTGGTTTTCAGCCAGCCCCATTATCTTCGTCGTCACTGAATCCTCGCAACTAAACAATAACAATAACAAAATAATCATAAAAAAGAACAATAACATAGAATATAATATATAAACAAATAAAAGATATTTTTCATTAAAACAAACTTATTTACATCGAGAAATACAAAATCATCAAAGAGGCAAATAATAAACAAAATCAAAAATTATGAAATTAATAAACATGAAAAACTAAAAAAAAGAAAAACTAAAAATCTAAAATCAAAAATTAAATGTAATGTGAGTGTCTTTAATGTGAAATAAAGGAAAAATTATATAAAAGTACTAAAAGGTGGGAAAAGTAATAATTTGTTATTTTTTATTTATATGAGAAAGGTTTAAGGCCGTAGTCCATCACTCTGGCCAGTCCGGAGTGGTGGACTCCACACACCTTTGAGAACATTATGTAGAACTCTCAGGCATTCAGGTTTCCTCAAGATTCCTTCACTGTTGAAGCAAGTGATATTTTAATAACTTAAAACGCACACGACTTAGAAAAGTTAGAGGTGCGTGCTGGAATCCGAACTGGGCCACCGAAAGTGAAGTCGAGCTTCTACCCAATGCGCTATCACCGCTTCTTCTGCCGTTAGTAAAGTATCAATAATATATCAAGATTCATAATTTATTGTGAAAACAGTTGCTAATCGTAAGAAAGACTGGATATAAAAATAGAATAGTGACCACCGAATATGGTCTGCAAACACATTCTTCAGAAGTCATTTGTTGTTGTGGTTTTGTCTCTGTAGAATCTGCCTTCCGAACCGACTGTAGAGTAAACACACAGTGGCTGGACTTGACTTGATTAGAGCTACTTGAGATGAGTTAATTATGGTTTTGATTTTTTGATTTTGCAACGCAATTCGACGTTATTTCCAGTAGGTTCAGTATATTGCATGCTTGCACGTAGAGTTATGAGCTTTTACGGTGCAAAAAAACATCGTGAGGAAACCTGTATACCTAAGTGTTTTTTTTTTTTGGTTGGTTGGGTTGATTGATGGACCCACCAATGTTTTTTTTTTTTAAATTATAGGTTAAGAAGAAGAAGAAGAAGAAACACTTTATTGCACGTATAACATACAGGAAAAGAAACAGTAAGGAGTATACAGTACACAATGTAGACATGCAAAGGCGGCCTTATTGCTGCAAGCAATCTCTTACAGGCAACCTTTGTAGATAGGACTTACAGCAAGAGAACGGGATAGTGCCAAGAGTGTTGATAGATATACATAAATACCAACATGTAAAGATACAAATACATATATAATTTAAATAAATATACGTAATATATAAAATATACCTACATGATATATAAATAGAAAATATACATAATATATATAAATATATAACAAACATAATATATATAAGTAGATTTTAACACACAGTTAAAAAAAAAAAAAAAAAAAATGAATATAAAGAATCTACTTCAAATTTCATCACTCAAAGAGAGGTAGTAGTCCTTCAGACGACTCTTAAATATCGGAAGGGAACTACTTCCACGGATTTCAGCAGGCAGATTGTTCCAGAGCATAACTGCTTTAAAGGTGAAAGAATTACTAAAGAACTTCGTTTTACTAAAAGGGAGTACCAGACGGTTACCAAGGCGGGATCGAAGGTTGGAATGAGAAGATGAGTCAAAAATAAAGCGAAAACGCCCTTAAATAAGAGGGAGATAAATGACTATTAAGAATAGAATAAAAGAAGGAAAGTAGATGAACTTCACGGCGTAAACGGATAGGCAACCATTTTAGTCTAGCTCGGTACTCCGATATGTGATCAAATTTACGCAGTCCAAACACAAACCGGATGCATAAATTTTGAAGGCGCTCGAGCTTATTAAGAAGTTCATCGGTAAGGTCAGGATAGCATGAGTCTGCATAATCCAGTATAGGAAGAAGAAGAGATTGGGCAAGAGAAATTTTAGTTTTAATAGGAAGGAAATTTTTCCAACGATTTAAGTACTCAATCGAAGCAAAGATTTTTCGACTCACCTCAGCTACCTGTGGAGACCACGACAGATTATTGTCTATGACGAGGCCAAGATTTTTTTACAAAAGTACTCGGAATCAAATTTGTGTTGTTAAACTGGACAGAGGGCAAGGTACAGAAATTCACCTTAGCTAACTGCTGACGGCTGCCTATAATAATAACCTGAGACTTATGCGGATTTACGCAAAGTCCATATGAATTGCTCCATGTGTAGATACTGCGCAGGTCATTATTTAACTGAAAGATTGCTTCAGAAACATTGAGAGCAGGGGCAGCGACATAAACTTGCAAATCATCAGCATAAAGATGAAAGCTAGAAGTGAGGAGCTTAGAAACAGAGTTTATAAAAATGGCAAAGAGCAGAGGAGAAAGTACGCCGCCTTGTGGAACACCAGCAGTAAGTGAGGAAATAGTGGAGAATTTATTGTCACTATGCACACACTGTTGACGCCCAAACAAATAGCTACGGAACCATTCAATAGCACCCCGAGAAATGTTAAGTGATTTCATGATAGCAAGAAGGATATCAAAATCCACAGTGTTGAAAGCGTTACTGAAATCTAATAGAGCAAGAACTGTGACAAGTTGATTGTCCATGTTAGCCCGAATATCGTCGCAAACTTTTACAAGAGCGGTAACAGTGCTGTGGCAGCGCCTAAAGCCAGACTGGTACGGGCTTAGGATACTGTTGCTTACCAGGTAAGAATTAAGCTGGTCATGTACAATACGTTCCAAGACCTTTGATAAAAAGGGAAGTATAGAGATAGGGCGATATTGAGAGAAAGAAACAGGATTTTTAGACTTAGGCAAGGGAATAACGTGAGCTTTACGCCAAACTATAGGAAACTCGCCAGAAAACAAGGAGAAGTTGAAAATATGTGTAAGTACAGGCACTACAGTATCTAGACTCAGCATAATCATGTTACGGTTAATTCCATCACACCCGGAAGCATTAGACTTAATGGCCAGAATGTGCTTTTTGACCTCAGCCGCAGTAACAGGTTGAAACCCAAATGAGGGACAGTTTAAAGGAGATAGAGTGTTGATACGAAATAAAGTGCTGCATTTAACCTGGAGATCCATAGGCGACACCGAAGTAAAATGACGATTTAGGGCGTCTATATCCAAATTACAGGGAGCACTGTAGCGTTGCTGGCCAATACCAAGAGTCTCCAAAAATCTCCAGGCCCCAGACCCGCTACTATTCTCAATAGAGGAGTAAATATAGCTCCGCTGCGCATTTCTACAAATTTTATTGCAGCGGTTACGCAGGTGTTTATATTTATTTAGATTACAGTATGTAGGATTACGTTTGTACTTGGACTTGGCGGCATTTCGCTTCGCCATTAGTGCTCGGATATCTTCCGTCAACCATGGAGCAGGTTAAGTGGAAAACAATTCAATACATCCTGCAAAGTGTCGTCCATCAAAATAAGGCGTAGATGTAAAGGCCTCATATGCCTATAATGTCACCGCTACCCTTGCTCTTGAGACCTGAACACAGCATAATCAGTTCTTCATAATGTTCTTAAAAAGTATTAAGGCTACCAATCTGCACTTGACCAGCGTGATGGACCTGCCTTAACCCTTCTCGTTCTGAGTGGAACCCGGTGCCCGTTAGTTGGTTTGATAATGTTGATGAGTTTGTTAGAACGAGCACTGATGGTCGAATTGATCGATAAATGGTGACCTTACTAGCCGCTAGATCGACGAGGTAAACAAAGTGAGAAAATTGAATTTGGAATAAACAAAGTTCCACAATCAGAAAATTCAAACTCCAATTCGAATACTTTCACACTTTAATTAAACAAACTAGAGAACTATGGACAACTGTTAATTTAATCTTCAAAACTTTAATTCTAGTTTATTTATTCAATGTCTGAGTTGGGTGTTCAAGAAGATATTAATATTCAAGTTGGGGTTTTTGTGCATGATAGACTTATTAAAACTATGATCATTCTGTAAAACTTGTGTTCTTTTAGTTTGAAGATAGCCAATTTATGCGTGACAAGAAATAAGCATGCCGTGCCGAGAGGATATTCCACATCTAAGCAGTTTTTGTAGGGTTCCGTTACCGCAGATGGATTTCTACTACGCCTTCGCTGTCCATCTGTTAATACGTCAGTCCATCCGTCTGTAAGCGGGCTATAACTCGTGAAAGAAAGATTTACATTGCACCAGACATTACAATATCAACGACACCACGTATGTTGTGTGGCACAACCTAGAACTTGCCCCAGGTGACACCACGGAAATGCGTAGCCATCCTCTGGCAGGCCATCCATCTCCATCCTCTGGCGCAGTGGGCAGCGACCCTGCTATTTGAGTCCAAGGCCGTAGGTTCGATTCACACAACTGGAAAATGTTTGTGTGATGAACATGAATGTTTATCAGTGGCATAAACACCCAGTTTATATTTGTACTCTAAGTATTTATGTATATTATTCATAAAAATATTCAACAGTCACCTTAGTACCCATAACACAATTATTAAATTTTTAATTTTAATAATGAACTAAGCTAAAGTTATATAAGTAACAAAAGAAACAAGCGAAAAAAAACTGTATAGGTGTTGAAATTTACACAGAATGTTGATTTCTTTTGCCTTAATAATACTTCAATTAATGAAAATTACTCTATCCGCTAATCAAGTGACATTAAAAAGATGGCTGCAATCGGCTGGCTGAGAAAGGCAGAGGACCGGGTAGGACCAACTTTGCTTTTTGGTCGTATATCTGGGAAAGCAACTTCGAAAATGCCATTTTAAAATTGCAAGAGAAACGCCGAATCCAATTCCTGTCTTTCTCATATAAACACAGTTTCAATAAGGTGTTTCAACCGACTTTGACACGCCTGGTATTTTTGAAATGGAATTGGGTGCGTCTTGAGACAACGTTATTTGTAGTATTTTATTTGGTCTTTTGTCTAACTGCACTGATATTTTCCATATATTTTTTCGCTTGGGAGACATGGACCCTGATCCCTCAGGGTCCATGTCTGAGTGAGAATAAAAGAATAGATACTCTTAAGAAGTGGTTCTGGAGGAGAAAAAGAAAGGGAAAATGTGACATTAGAAGCAAAAATAAACTTGCATTGCAAATACTAGACTAAATAAAATAACTAATTCATTTAAAAGGAATTATATACAATTTTGCAATAAACTACCAGTTGATATATCTTGGAGATGTCTCTTAAAAAGTTCAAAATTAAAGAAAAGTCCTATTATAGTATTAAGGACTACGTCAATAAAAAAAAATGCTTGGGTGTAAACTATTTCTCTAACCACGTTGCTTCTTAAATAGTTTTAAGTGACAAAGTGAGATGGTGATAACAACAAAAAATAACTGGTTATGTTTGTTGTGGGCTTCTTCTTAGACCAGGGCGCATTAACAAAAGTGTCATCAATATGCCTATCGCTTCGGTCTATCCTGAGGAAGAAGACAGGAGTCGTAGGGACCGTACGGCACAAGACCGTGGTATTCAAAACTCCCTACCACAAGGAGTGGTCGTCCATTGGTTAACGTGATGCTGATGACGTGAACCTAAAATGTGTGTGATAAACTAAATTAAATCCCGTTTAAACAAACAATTTTCTTAAATGTAACTACATTTATTTTCGTTCTCTCTTTAGGTACACAAAATAATCGCACACAATTTATTCATAACAACAATTTCAGCTAAGTGCCCATTAAAAGCTGCTAATGGCAGCTTTCGTAAAAAAAAGTGCAAAATGAAAATATTTCGCACAAAGACTCTAAAATTTGCTCTGAAAATTTTAACAATAGAATGGAAAATGAAATCTCTCGAAACATGAATGCAGTTTTCAATCGATTCTCAATAAACGCATTTTTTAAATTCGTAATGAATATTTTTCCAGATAGGTGTGCTTTAGCGGTTTTCCAACGACAAAACACCTCGGGTTATAGTGATTTTGAATTTTAAAAATAATAACCGACTGTTATAAAAAAAAAAATTAACGGTGTTTTGTTTCTTTGTTAACTAAGGTAAATTTTCCGTTCATTTATTTTCAATTTTTTATAGCTGCCTGACGATGCGAGCGTGATGCTAAGTGGAAAATTATTGCCTGAAGAAACCCTTCGAATGCATGCATGGAACACGTCCTGCAACCTGCCTGTGTCCATCAACCTAAGGCGTAGGTGTTAAGCCCCACTACCTTTGACTACACTGGCAACCACGCCTTTCACTCCGACTATCCCGACATTGCAACAATACTACTAAGCGGCAGGAAAACATCGATTCGTAATTCAATTTCAGAGATTTCTTTCTGGTGGTTCAAAACTGTCCGATTATATAAATACGAGTAGAACCGTTAAAATACTAAATACTAACCTAAGTAACAACTAACTAAAATACTAACTACTAACCGTTAGTATAAATACTAACCGTTTTTCTCACATATGCTTTATTAATATTGACCTAACCAACCTCTTTTCTATGTTTTTTTCCTTTTACGCCATTGGTTGCCTGGAAGAAATCGCTATGTAGCGATAAGGCCACCAAATTGTACTCTCTTGATATGTATTTATATCTTTGTAACTACTTTTTTTTCTTTGGTGTACAATAAAAGTGTATTCATTCATTCATTCATTCATCCATTCATTCATTCATTCATTAATTCATTCATTCATTCATTCATTCAACCTTAAAAAACTAAGTAAGAAATAAACTAATATTATAATAATTAAGCTTAATTTGCTATACTCCTCAAAAAGCAGGAGAATTAGTATGGTGTAATTTATAATTTCTTCAATCCTTATACTCCACACCAAACTGATCATCGGCAATGTACCCTCTACGCACGTTTCGCTCCGAAACCGGAGCACACATTCATTGTAAAGCCAACTTGTGTAAATTATAAATTCCTATATCCTTATACTCCATAAGGATTAAAGAAATTATAAATTACACCATATCGACTGTCCTGCTTTTTGCGGAGTATAGAAAATTAAGCTTAATTTTCATAATTTCAAAGTACGCATGTTTCAATCCAATTTTTATTAAAATACTGCTTCGACGACCTACGCACAGTCTTCACATCATCACCTCAACCCCCATCATATAGACGGCCGATTGACGCAAATTGCAGCGAGCCTGCTTTCTGAGCCAAAATCCGTGGGTTCGATTCCCACTACTGGAAACTGTCTGTGTGATGAGCATGAATGTGTTTCAGTGTCTGGGTGTTTGTATGTATATTCTAAGTATGTATGTATGTTATTCATAAAAATTTTCATCCGTCATCTTGGTACCCATAACACAAGCTACGCTTACTTTGGGGCTAGATGGCGATGTATGTATTGTCATAGTATATTTTAATTTAACCCATTACCGGTCCACTACAAGGCACGGGTCTTCTCCCACAATGAGAAGGGGTTAAAGCTGTAGTCCAACACGATGGCCCAGTGCGGATTGGTGGACTCCACACACCTTTGAGAACATTACGTAGAACTCTCAGGTATGCAGGTTTCCTCACGATGTTTTCCTTCACCGTTGAAGCTGTTAAGTGATATATTAATTGTTTAAAACGCACATTTTTTTTTAATATTAATAGCGGGCAAACGAGCAAGTGGGTCACCTGATGGTAAGTTATCACCGCCGCCTATAAACATCTGCAGCGCCAGAGGAGCCACCGATGCGTTGCCAGGTTTTAAGGAATTTGTTTATCCGCCCCTTGAATAACCCTAGATTGTATTTTTGAGGAAACACATCAGATGGGAGATTGTTCCATAATTTGCAAGTGCGCGGTAGAAATGATCTGGTATTTCTAACAGTAGAAGAATACCAGGCATCCAGATGACGAGGGTGGAATTTATTTCTACGACGTACACACATAACTTAGAAAAGTTAGAGGTGCGTGCTGGGATTCAAACTCGGTGCCTTGAAAGTGAAATCAAAGTCCTACCCACTGGGCTATCACCGCTACATCGTTTTCTATAAAACTGTAACTGGAAAACTTTTGTACATTTAATATATTTTAAAAAAATTGACCGGGGCATGCTTTATAATCAAACTGACTCCAATTGGCCGTCAAAATCAATCTACCGATGTTTAAAAAATAACCTTGAATGGATTACTATACAATTCAATCATTTATGAAATGGTACGTATGGTTACATTTAACGGCAATCCAATGCAGTTAAAGTTTAAGGACGGACGGAAGTTTAGAACCGGAACTATGGAGCTCCGTCCGCCTTCAAGTGTTATCGTAGCTAACAAACTGCATATGGTGGGAAAAAACCATTTGAAACAGAATTACAGAACAGTATCAATAAACTCGCTCGAATGGCCTATTTGCGGAAAAAGGCTCTTTTTACTATACTAGCCGTAACATAAATTCGCTTTAAGAAATATAGCAATAGAGGCTTCGTTTATTTTTATAATTCTAAAACAAGTTAGCCCCCAAAATATATCTCATCAACAACATTATCATCTCGACTCATTACCGGCCCACGACAGGTTACGGTTCTCCTCACACCAGTGGCGTGCATAGAGGGTATGCACAGGGTACGCAGATGTAATAAAATGAAGAAAGTCTCCAGTTCGAGTTGTAAAAACTAAAGGGTAGGCTTCTTATAGCTCTTAGCCCTTTGCCGCAAATTATTTCATCAACATCATCATCATATCGCCTCATTACCGGCCCACAACAGGACAAGGTCTCCTCCCACCAGTGGCGTGCATAGAGGGTATGCACAGAGTATGCAGAGATATACGTATAAAATGAAGAAAGTCTGCAGTACGAGTTAAATAAAAATTAAGGGTAGGCTTCTTATAACTCTTAGCCCTTTGCCGTAAATTTAGCTCATCAACATCATCATCATCGTATCGACTCATTACCGGCCCACGACAGGTTACGGTTCTCCTCACACCAGTGGCGTGCATAGAGGGTATGCACAGGGTACGCAGATGTAATAAAATAAAGAAAGTCTCCAGAACGATTTATAAAAATATAAACCTAAACAAACTCCTTATCCTGCCTGGTTTTCGCCAAAATAGCTATTGTCCGCGTTTTTATAAATCCCGCGGGAACCGATGGTTTTCCTGGGATAAAAGTAGCCTAAGTTACATTCAAGCCTTTTAAGTCTACGTTAAAATCGGTTGGTTGTTTAGTTAAGGTGCGAAGGAAGGATAAAAAACAAACAAACAAACACAGTTTCGCATTGAAGATATTAGTAAGGAAGCCAGGAATAAACATAATGTTCGTTGTACTCATGGAATTCCACAAAGTAACGGCTGCTTCTATCGAAAGTTTATCATCAGCAAAGTATACACATAAGTTTAGTGAATAAACCCGGTAGGTACAAGCTCAGGTGTTCTTGACTCCGGAATGTCGTAACGCAAGCGATTCAACAACAAATAAATAAAAATGAAAAACAGAACAACAAAAAATAGGTCAAGTTGAATTCCAATATTTTCGCATAAGTTCCGTATATTTTATTGAATATTTTTTTAATAACCCAGCTGCTTCTTTAGTCTATGGTCTACACTTCTCGGATCACCTGTTCTTAGGCATTCCAGTATCGCTTTAAAAAATATAAAAGTCAGTGTTATCCAATTACGTTCCCTGGAGAGCGGTTTCTATAGACCAGGCCTGTTATAAGTCTTAGAAATTTAGTGGCAGAATTCGTACGGGGAAGTGCTGCAACCATGCGTATTTCTGCCGCTAAGTAGCATTGGAGCAACGCTGCGTCCCGGTCTGAAGGGTGCCGGTGATTTAACAGACACATGAGGCTTATCACCTACGCCTGAGGTAGTACACAGAGATGGTTTTCCAGTTAACATTAGTTCAGCAATCTGCTTAGTTTGTAAATTATTACTATTAAAAAATATATATATATATGTATATAATACAAACATACAAACATCGCCGTCTAGTCCCCAAAGCAAGCGCGTAGCTTGTGTTACGGGTACTAAGATAACTGATGAATAATTTTATGAATAATATACACAAAACTTATAATATATATATATAAACACCCAGACACTAAAAAACATTCATGTTCATAACACAAACATTTTCCAGTTGTGGGAATCGAACCAACAGCCTTGGAATCAGGAAGCAGGGTCGCTGCCCACTGCACCAATCCGACGTCAAAAGTTACAATCAGCAACGTTCAAATGCTAATAGACGTTCATCTGCATCATGATTATAAATCCAGTACCAGTCAATTACAAGACGCCCTGTGATTGGCTGGTATTATGCGTGGAAAAACACACAGCAAACTAACACACTTTCGGATTCATAATATTAGTGTGCTATCGATGTATAAACCAACATCACCAAATTTAAAGAAATAGGTATACTTACAGTAGCCTCGCAATATATTTATAATAATATTATCTTTATTAAACAAAACATAAGTAATTATAAACAAAAAGTCGATATAAACAGTCAACTAACTAGAAACGGACATAAATTAGTGATATCTGCATATCGTTTGAGAAAATTACGGAAATCCTTTGTGGGGATGGGTATATGCTTTTATAACATGATACCGAAGGTAATATTAGATCTACCTTTACCTAAGTTTAAACAAAATATTAAAACACATTTAATAAATCGTGGTTACTACACGATTGATGAATTCCTAAACAACAAGGCTGCTTGGAAGCAGGCCTCTCCGCTCTTATCTATCACAAAACAGAAAAATTCTAAAGATTGTTAAACTTTAAATTGATATTGGAAACGAGCCAATCTGCAGAGTATCTTGCCGGCTCTTCACAGTGGAATCTGCCTTCCGATCCGGTGGTAGAGTCACTACAAACATACTTGACGTTTCATAAGTGCTTATTAATTAGGCCTACTTGAAATAAATGAATTTTGATTTTTTTTAATTTAGTGAGGAAGTCAGGATTTAGTACAAAAAGATACAAAAACTCATGAGAAAGTTACAACCAAACTCCGGATTTGTGGTATATATACAGTGTTTGATTTAAATTGGTCGTTTTAACATTTTGCGTACGGAACCCGAGAATGTTGACATTTCTTTGCCAAACATTTGCCCAATTTACATTCCATTACACTGAACCACTCTCTAAATAATTCCCGAACAAGAAGATAAATAATAAACAGAGTTATTTAACTTGGATTAAATACCTTTTCTGTTAAATGCCTCGAAGACTAGTAAGCATATTTAAATACGGATTACGAGACCCTTACATCGATTAACGGTAAATTTCAGTTTTCTTAGAAAAGTAAATTAAAAGATTTATTTGACAAATCTTTTTTTTCATGGGAGAGGAAAAATCCTCATGGATTCGTTATGCATGCCCACCGCCATTAGGAATGTTGCCCACGTACTAAATAAATTCCTCTCTATCTTCGACCGACCGCTTTGCATTGCATCTGGAAGAGAACTCCCACTCTACTTTTATCCTTTTTTTCATAATACCTTGAAATCTAACCTTTTTTTTTGACACTGGGAAATACGTTATCCCTGCCGGAGGCGCAGTCAGAACTGAGCGGCCTCTAGAGCAGCGGCTGGTAAAGCATCGTGGGAATACCAACTAAAAGCCAGCGGAGCCACCTGCGCCCTAGTAAGGGTGTCAAGGAATGAGTACTAAAAAGTATCAATGCAATTTTGGGAATTTATAATATCTGAATTTTACCTGGTCTGGTCTGATGAGAGACAAACCCGTGCCGCGTAGAAACCGATGAGGGGAACAGCCATATCCCTAACAGGTAAGCCCGGTACTATCTCAGACTGCACCTCCTTTACTATCAGTTGTACTTAAGGGCTTACTTGTAAAGAAATTAAAAAAACAACTAAAGACAATATAATGGTTGTCACTGCGTAATTTTATTGGCATCTTTGTACGGTTAGTATTGATTTCATTAACAAGTTGTGTAACAAAAGTAATTTATTTTGGTTTTTCATAAATCCTGCCGGAACTTAACCAGATAAAAAGTAGGCTATGAGGTAATCCAGGATATAATCTTTCTTCCAAATATTACAAAATTTTAGTCATATCCGTTAGTAGTTTGTTTCTTAAAAGACCAACAGAAATCCACCCATCCATCCATCCAGCCATTCGTCCATACATCTATCCATCCATCTTTACAAACTCTACAATTTATATTTTAGTAGGATAAGGAATACTATAATACCTACCGTATTAGCTTACTTACCCCTTTCAAACGAGGTTTATATAATATCATTATATTGATTATGTTATATTACAAGAATTTCAGAGCAAATTCCACGTTTAATTGCTTGTCGTCGCCAATAGCAAAGTTATAGTAGGTAATCGAAAGTTACATCGTTAATGTTTGTAACCGACCAACTTAGTTTAACATTTTGTTTATTAGGGTCTCAGTGTAAGATTAGAGAACTTTTGGTGACAGAACTCGTACGGGTAAGTACTAACACTCGTATTTGCCCAGCAGTGGGATGACGATAATCCTTCTATACAACGTGTAAATGAAAACCGAAATAATACTTCACAGACTTTAGAGGTACATTATGTACTGTCTCTGAGACTTATCTGTGAAATCGAAAACCTAGTAGTTTTTGAGTAAATCCATATTTTTTCTGAAAGAAATCAGATTCAACTCTTACATCACATCCAACACTTTACAATCCTGTCACTTTATTAGGCACGCGTCGCGTAGCTTAGGTACTATGCCCGTGTCGGTCTTTGATCTTGAATAGGGTTGTCATAAGTAAACACTTAGGCTGTTTTGAATTATGGAAAAATAAACACGCTTCTTTTGATTTAATATTTTTACAACATGATTCCTTATGAAATATAACTTATGCATCCTTCAACATTATTTCGTAATTCGGTTAACCGTTGTATACCTAATTACTCGATGAGTATAACTTCCATCGAAATTTAACCAACGTTGTAAATCCCTTCAAACATGCCGTCAATTTACAAACACAACTGTTCACAAACACAACTCCGAGTTGGATCATCTTAAATACAACTGAAGCACCTAGACAATAGAGTCCTAATTCAGATGGCAGATAAATCATTCCACGTTTCATTAAAATGTTCATTTCCTCCTAACGCCGCTCAATTGGCAATTTGTTCGATACAAAACATCTAGTACGAGTTAGGTCAACTCGAAGACTTTGTTCGTTTCAAGAGTTATGATATATTCATTGTTATTTTTTATAGTGACAATTGACGGACTTGGGCATCAGGTCTGGTTGATCAGCAGGAGTGTTCATACGCTCTAGCATCCATTTTTAGGGGGGCCATACGTGCACAAACAGACATGTTTGCTACTGCTTCTTAAAGCCTAAAAAAAATATTATAAAATATACATACCAAGAATAAATCACGGAACCGAATCTAAAATAATGATTACAGAGCTAAACCGAAACTGCCTCGTTGGTCTAGTGGTTAGCATTTTCAATTACGGACTACGAAGTCCTCGGTTCGAATCCCAGGTCAAAACAAATTATGTGAGGTATTGTATATTTTCACTAAAGAATCTTCAGTACTAGCCCGGAGTCAGGAAGTGCCTCAGAGAGCAGAGTCGTTAAAGCCCATCAACCCGCATTGGGTCAGCGTGCTGGGTCTATGCTATAAAACCATCTCTCTTATAAGAGACGAGGCCTGTGCCCAAAGATGGGACGTTAATAGACTGCAGATGATGATAAAAAAGATAACCCCAACATCAGCCAGTATCCATTTGTACATTTATAGCTTCGCACTTCAGTAGCACTAGAAATATAATACGGTGACGCACCACCATAGTGTTGTTTGTATCTGTGATATCTTATAGTAATAGTGTTGTATGTATATGTATATTAATAAATATAAATATAAATAATATATTAAGTATACTACGACAATAAACACATCGCCATCGCATCTAGCCCCAAAGTAAGCGAAGCTTGTGTTATGGGTACTAAGATGCCTGATGAATATTTTTATGAATTATATACATGAATACTTAGAATAGACATATAAACACCCAGACACTGAAAAACATTCATTACACAAACTTTTTCCGGTAGTGGGATTCCAGTGGGAACCCACGGCCTTGCGCCCAGAAAGCATGGTCGCTGCAAACTGCGCCAATCGGCCGTCAATGTATATGTATATATAGATACTTACATTTATACATAATATTCAAAAATATATTCATCTTTAATCTTAGTACCCATAACACAAGCAACGCTTACTTTGAGGATTGAAGGCAATGTGTGAAGGCATTGACGTAGTATATTTATTAATTTATAGTGGTTATAATCATAATGATGACCCATACCTTTTACTCTAAAGCAGTAACTTGTCCTACGACAAAGGCCTTCTCCAGAGACTCCCACTCGTCACGTTTCCTTTATCGCCATGACCATAACATTAATTGTTTCGATACTCATCATCGACGTTAAAGAGGCATAACTCATGCTAAGGGTGGTGAACGACAAACGCAAACGAGATTGAAATTCCATACGCCTATTTACTTTGCCACCGAGTGCGCTTTACTCTAGTTGGTTTAACTATGTCAAGAGGGAGCTGTGTTCTTCGTTTACTTACTACAGCCACACCACATGGTGAATATCCCGCGGTAGTTATTACTTTATTTCTTATTCAATAATTGGACAGAAGCAGGCGTTACTTTGCGGAATTCCATGATATATTGGCAGCCGACGGAGCTACATTGTTTAACGGAACTACATTGTTTGTACAGAACTATAATACACATTTATGAAACATTATACAAACATGATATTAATATATTGTACCGTAGTGGTACTCTGCGACTATTTAAATAAAGGTCATTAAACATTATCAGATTACCTCAACAACTTATTTCAACTATAACCCATGTTTTGATGTCACCAACTTATTCTAGTTAATCGTGAAACTCTTTTTTTGGTGGATACCGAAACCAGTAAAATTTTAATAACAACAACTTAAATAAATCAATTTAAATATAAAAATACTACGACAATACACACATCGCCATCTAGCCCCAAAGTAAGCGTAGTTTGTAAGGATACTAAGAAGGCTGATGAACATTTTTATGAATAAAATACACAAATACTTATACACATTAATGTACAGATACTGAAAAGCATTCATGTTCATTCTTGTTCACACACAAACATTCTTGAGCTGTGAGAATCGAACCCACAGCCTTGGATGAGTCCATGTTCTGAAGAACAGGGTCGCTTCCCACTGCTCCAATTGGCTATCTATCGGCCAGCACTTTTATGTGTTAGGGCGATCACCATATACCGGATCGACAGCTCTTAGCTCTCTTTCTCCTAAAAATTTATTTATTTTTTTGTTAGGTACAACAATATCTGAATCATATTGTTTCACAAATTTTCCATGAGAATAAAAAAAATGGAATAGACTGTAATAAGTTACAGGTTTTTTTTGTCATCTATGGTGGCTGTAACTATCACACTCTCTCTGATTTGAACTATCAAACAAGCGAAATCTAAAATATATTTTATTTATATCCAAAAGAGAATTATTGTGCCTTTTGGAGTAGAGACTTTGGGACCGTGGGGTCCGGAGGCAAGAGCCCTTTTCAAAGAATTATCGAAAAGGGTTATCGAGTCTACCGGTGATCCTAGAGCGGGCAGTTACCTTGGCCAACGAATTAGTTTGGCCATCCAAAGGGGCAATGCAGCCAGCATCTTAGAAACTGTGCCTCGCTGCGGTGGTTTCGAGGACGTTTTAGATTTTATTTAGTTTTTAAATAGTTTATTTTAGGTTATAGTTATGTATTAATAAAAATTATATTTTAGAATTAAAAAAAAAAAAGAGAGAATCCAATCTTAAAAATAAGCAAAGGTGGATTAAAAAAAACGATATTTTTATTTATAAACGCGCGAAATTAGTAATTAAACCAGATAATCCAAAACCTTCAGATCGCATATTTAATTTAGATAGCTTATTTTCTTACTCGTCGGTCCCAAGAAGATTTTGGTATAGACGGATTAATTATTATTATAGGACTTCAGACAGTACGACGTTTTAATAGATCAGATTTTACGTAGACCTACTAAATCTACGAATTTGCGTAACACCGCTACGGCGTAGAGTATATATATCGAAAGTAAAAGCTTAGATTTTCGTAAACATTACTTTCTGAAATGTACTTTAATCGATGTAACCTTTTCGTCAATTCCCCAAGGCATAAAATAATGCTTGAAAAAATTCAGTTCTCAACAAAATCATTGCCCCGTAATAAGCTTATTGAACCCAACTTCTTTTTTCGCTACAAAGCGCCTCGGAACAGAAATAAACTGTTCGTCATGTTGTATACTAGCTGTTGTAACGACTTCATTCACGTTTCATTCGGATTTTTAAAAATATAACGGATTTCTAAAAATGAATGAATGAATTATTGCTAGTTTTTCCGGTGTAGAATTTTTGTCTGCAAGATGCTTTTAAAAAGTCGATCGAAATCTGTTTGTTATTGTGGCGTTCTCCATATTAGCTAACTAGATGGTGCTACGTAGATGCTGCATCGTGCTAGCGATGTTTTTATAAATAATGAATATATATACAACACTACTAGCACGAACATCCGCTCGGAGGGAGATCTTCCTATTGTTACGGTTGAGCGTATCACCATAGCTCCCGTACATTATTGAGATCGAAAAGAAAAAACTAACCAAGTACCAAATCCATTAAGGTCGTGTTCATATAGCTAAGTAATAGAATACTTATATTTTAATTGGCGTGCATATAAGCACACGTTAATTTGCGTGACCTATATTTAAAAACGGTTACAGCCTAGACGTTAAACTCCAGACTACTCCGGGGAACCGAGTTCGATCCCCGGCACGTACATGTAACTTTAATGCCCGTTTTTACAAAACCTAGGGAGCGCTTAAATCGTCATATACCAAACTAAAATCAACCACGGCATGTCCCTCTTGTTGGCTTTGTTAAACGACCGGGAACCCGTTATACACCTCCCCGGGACGTCTACGGTGGTGTGCATAGAGGGTATGCACAGGGTATACAGATGATATAAAATGAAGAAAATCTCCAGTATGAGTTATAAAAAACTAAAGGATTGTTACTACTAGATTTTAGGTTACTATATTTTCTTCATTTTATATCATCTGCATATCCTGTGCATACCTTCTATGCACGCCACTGGACGTCGTCGGGGTACGACCACCCCACGGATTGCTGGGGCTCCCGCTCTAACGAGGAGGGGATCAGGATATCTTGAACCCCTACTCAGACCGTAAAGAGGCTTGTGTAGTGACGGGTAGCCTAGCAAGCGGAAAATTGCCTCCGTCTTCTTTCTACCCGTCTACGCCAGAGCGGATGCGCGTCTGGAACCTCGTGAAGAAACCTGGATAGTTATGAGTTCTCCATAACGTTTTCTAGGACGTGTAAGTTCTTCCCATTCGAACTTAGCTAGCTTGGACTGCAGCCTAAGCACTTCTCATTCTGAGAGAAGACCTCTTGTATGGATAATGGGTTAAAAATGATAATTATGTTAAAAACGTAAAATCTGTTCGTTTTAAGCGTGCTTCATAAATAAATAAAAATAAACTCATTTTCGATTTCCTTGTTTTCGACTCACTCACGATCTCATTATTGGTAATTACAGTTACCTATAAGTATATGCGATACCTAGAGTCTTTATGAGACTAAATTGAAGTTGGTATAAGTGATGAAATACTAGCGTTATATTAATACCAGCTGGACCTTACCTAATCTCTCATAAAACTGTTAATAGCCTGGCAGCCATTTTCAAACGACATTATTTAACTTTTAGGCGCTTTATAAAAATATATGTAGATGAGATATACTCGTATATATTACATATTTTTTTGTTTAAGCAATTATTATATAACTTGCTCTAACTGCAAATCTGAGTACATATTTTCCTTTTTCATCAGAGGCATGTAAAGTCTACAATTTTTTTTTACTCCACTACAAGTTTGCCTCTGACTAAGATGGTAGCGGACTAACCTGTCAGAGATTATGGTAGTCATACCCCTAATCGGTTTCTACGCGACATCGCAGCGGAACACTATCGCTTAGCGGCACGTCTTTGTCGGTAGAGAGGTAACTACGGCCAAAGCCGCCCACCCGACCAGACCAGAGAAAATTCAGAAATTATAAATTCCCAAAACGCCCCTGCCGGTAATAGAACTTGGGACCTGCTGCTTAAATTCACAGCGCTCACCGTTGCGCCAGGGAGGTCGTCATATTCCACTCTCACAATATACTCACCAGCCATCCAGGAAGCACGTGCCCTTTAGAGTGGCCGCGAAATATTGACGATAAGCAAACTATTAGGTTTCTTTTATTATCAAAAATTCTGATTAACTATGAAAAAGTTAGTATAAATTCTGAGGTAACCATTCCGTTTATAACTTAATACCACGTGTACGACAATTTAAAACGAAGCGAAAATGCGCCGAATGCGCCGTGGAATTTGTCGCGTTTCGAGCGTGCCGAGATTATTTCTTTTGAGAGCTCAATTTAATTAGCTACAGCTGCTAGCATCCAACTGAGACCAACTCGTTCGTGAAATGCATAAGATTTACGAGTATTTCGTTATCTGTAAGAATTTAATTTTCTCATTGCACTGGAGTATGTTATTTTTGATCCCAGATGCAAAAACTACTTAATGTTATAAGTTTGATGTGTCTGCATGTATGGGGTGTGCGGGTGTGTGTGTGTGTGTATGACTGTGTGTGTGTGTCTGTCTGTGGTATTATAGCTCCCGAACGGA
Source organism: Pararge aegeria (assembly GCF_905163445.1). Classification (NCBI taxonomy): domain Eukaryota; kingdom Metazoa; phylum Arthropoda; class Insecta; order Lepidoptera; family Nymphalidae; genus Pararge; species Pararge aegeria. The sequence goes on along the minus strand of NC_053202.1, from coordinate 9,395,558 downwards.
TCTCTTTCTTTTTGATCTATTCTCACATTTCATTCTCACATCTCACACATCAGGTTTTATTGCCAATATTTTGATCATTTCTTCTCTTTGTCTTAAATCAAAAGCTAAGCTCTTGTCGGTGTAGCCCTCTGTAACCTGTTCTATCCACGGACCTTTCACCTCTTGGGACGGCCCCACCCAAACCTTTCGTATCTGTTTTCATATTAATTAAAATTTTACACTAAACTTTGATAATCTCAATATTAATGTCTCTTCTAAAAAATGGGAAAAATATAACCATCAGGAGACAATAGCCACACCCTTCAGCGAATGCGAGGGGTACGGTTAAAGCTAGATAGATTAATAAAGCTATACTTCTCATATTTCACTATAAAGGTAGCGCGTTAAACCGTCCTACGCAGTGAAAGGCTTAAAACAATTGCTTAGATAAATATCACATTTCATCTCGGAGGCCTCCGAGGATCAATATGGTAATGAAGATAAATACGAGTTCGCCGAGGGGATTATGTATTTAATACTTATTGAAGTATTTATACAGTAACGAGCGACCCAAAACCGGTCCGATAGTCTGGGGGTTAGCATAGTTACGATCGTGATTTCCTGGGTTTCATTCCCTGGTGAAACCAATATTTATAGGACATTTGATTATATATTCGCATATAGTATATTCGCAGTACAGGCTCCGAGTAAGGAATAGTATCGTTTACCTTATCAACAGTGGCGTGCACTCCATACATGCACAAAAGCACTGCATACCCTAACATTGATATATAACTCGAATAGGAGGAGAATTTGTGCCGTTTTATGCAATTTTCCTGGTGTTTGCATACCCTGGTAAGAAACCCACCTCAATGCACGCCACTGCTTATCAATGGCGGAAAGCACATTGCTCACTCGCTCGCTTTATATAAAAGATACCACAAAAATTGACACCCTCACTAATTTTAGTGACTGTAAGTCTTTCATTTACACGTGGCTGTGTGGACGTATGAATGTGTATGGGAATAATTAATATTATTTGGGAGTATAGCCTTTTTTCTGCTGCCTTAGTATTCCGCGAGCCCATTTGCGCTTAAACATGAACACTTCATATTTTATTTTGTACTTTTGTGCTGCTGTCGACCGTAACAATAAGAACATCTTCCTCCGAGCTGGTGTTACTTGCTCAGGGATAAAGTTCCAACCATCCATCTATGGAAGTTGTATATATCGTCCTCAATTCTGAAAACTTTGATAGCGCGATGTAGGATCTTGTGGCGCCATCTAGTTAGATAATCGAAACCGCCACAGTTGTCGGCGCCGACTTCGCTGACAGTGATGCGGGAAGTAACACTGACATAGCAGGAGCACGACAGCCCAACAGGCTCAAAGCCAATGATGACGGGCCTTAGCCACTACAAAGGGGCCAGAAAAACTGATACCAGGGCAGCATAACTGCCTTGCGAATACGACCCGAGTACGGAGGCGTTGCTTCGAGGCCCGTACATAAACACACTTTCGTTTTATATTCGTTGAATCTGTGATTCACTTCATTGGTTTTTTTTCGGGTAAGTAAATAGCGCGATTATAATATGAGATTGTCTAAATTGGGTCCCGTCGTGACTATGAAGACCCGCATGCGCGTTTTTTATGAGACCTATGTCAAAGTATTAGTCTTAGGAAAACGTCGCGTAACAATAGTTTTTTATTATTATGAATTCTACAATATGCAATCGGTTATCACCTCCTTTCGATAAAGCTTTGTATAGTCTAAATCATCTCAGTGTCAGTTAAAACCAGTTCAAATAATACTGCTCGACTGCATTGTCGTCGGTTCCACTAATAACCCTTCGGAATAAGCGCTGGCAATACTGGGAGTTTTATTGGTTTTATTATCTTCCCTGACTGGCATTTAGAATATGGCAAATCGAAAAATACAATTCAAAGACCGACTATCATTGTGCCAATCAACTACTGTTTTTTTTTTATTGTAGTTCGAGTTTATTACGGTTTTTCACGATTCTCTTTGGAAACAGTTTGTTTTCCTCTCTGCATCCTTTCAACTAACTCTAAGCTAAAAGTCAAGTTGATAGTTAACTTGGTTACGGCGTGAAGAAAGGACAAACAAACAAAAAAAGAAACTATCGCATTATTAATATTTCTATGGATTGGCGTTTTGTATTACCTAAAAGAAATTTTAAAAAAGAATATAACTTATTGTAATACAAAAGAGTGAGCTGACAGGCATTGACTATAAAAGGGCTTTTAAGTTGACTTATTTATTTAATTATTTAGGAAGCCAACGTTATATACAATGTTTTAAAATTATTATACACATAACAGTAATATTCTGAATTTTACATTGTATACACCAATTACAGGCTAACTCTGCATGCATCATGAAATATAGACGTTCTTCAATATACAGAACCTAAAACTAAAGAGATAAATTTAAAAATAAAAATAAAAGAGGATTACGTAACAAACAGTTTTTTAATTTTGCGCTTATAACTCAGAGCGGAATTGTGAAAAATATCTAAATCCGTTTTTTAAATGCACAATTGTAGGCTGAGACAATTCTATTTATCTTATGAAGATCATCATCATATCAGATCAAAACCAGCCCACCACAGGGCACGGTAAGTTTATATTAAGTTAATTGATGATGAAGTGGGGTTAACTTCTTGTTCTTCATGTTCAAAATGTTGCCAGACGAAAATAGATAAGATGTGGAACGCCCTCCCGGCAACTGTGTTTCCTGCCACGTATAATTTGAGTAGCTTCAAGGCTAGAGTGAATAGGCTTTTTCTAGGCAAGCGTGCTCCAACCAACACCTCATCATTGCTTTTTAACGGGCATGATTGTCGTCAAGCCCAGCGCCCAGCGCAATCATGCCCGTTAAAATATCGTTAATAAAAAAAAATAAAAAAAAAGTGTTCATACCTATTTAGTGTTCAAAATATTGCCTGACTTCGTCGTTAGTTCCACTGTATAACCCTCCAGAATAAACGTTGAAAACAATGAAGATTTTGTACGTTAATATCCTCCGTGGCATTCAGAATAAAGCGAATCGGAAAATTATATTCAAACAACGACCCGTGCTTTCACGTGTTTGTTCTGTGCGTACAAAGTTTATCTTTAAAGATAATGCCGTGGAAAATTTCTGCGCCGCCGAAGCCGACAAATGTGGAATAACGTTTCATCAAACCTGAATTTTCATTACTTTAAAGGTTTAAATACAAATTTACTTATGACAATTTTATATTTTACTAGATGCCCTGCAGCTTCGCCTGCGTAAATTTCGGGACGCAGCGTACATACTCTACACCTATAGTCATACATGAGATTTTCGACAATCATTTTTTTATCTTAAGTAAAAAAAATTTTTTTATAAAAAGTATCCTATATTACTTCTGATACCTCCAAGAATATGTGTACAAAGTTTCATGATGACCGGTTAAGTAGTTCTCGCGCGAAAGCGTAACAAACAAACTTACATTCACATTTGTAATATTAGGAAGGATTAACAAACAAAAATAATGAAAAGGTATATTTAACCTACTTACAAATATTTTTATTTTGGAAAGTTTGCTTAGTAATGCGCGTTTTAAGATATTAAAATATCATTTGGTATCAACGGTGAAAGAAAACATCTTGAGGAAACCTGCATGCCTGAGAGTTGTCCATAATGTTCTCAAAGGTGTGTGGAGTCCACCAAACCGCACTGAGCCAGCGTGGTGGACTATGGCCCAACATTCTGAGAGGAAAGCCTTGGTTGATATTGATGGTTATCTATAGATCGACACTGATCACCACGATTCGACAACAAAAGCAAAGATGCTTGTACGGGAGCTATGGTGATACGCTCGACCGTAACAATAGGAAGATCTTCCTCCGAGCGGGTGATCGTGCTCGGGGACTGAGGCGCGAACATTCATCATTGGAAGTTGTTTATATGGTAATTTTTTGTGAACACTTCGCTAGCGCGATGAAAGATTATTGTGGCGCCATCTAGTTCGGTAATGTGGAGACCGCTACTGGCTTATAATCTATTTATTATGTTTTTCCCTTGACGAATTCTTTCACAAAAAGCTATTCTTGTGACAGAGCTCGTCCGTGGAATAATACCGCCATGCTTATTTCTGCCGCAAAGCAGCATTGTGGCATTGATACAAAAAACACACCGGTTTTAAGGGCGTGGTTGCTGGTGTAATTCAAAGAATATGATGCTTAAAACCAACGCCTCAGCTAGGTGGACCCAATGCTTCACTCTAAAGCATGTTCGTCGGTCCTTCAGCTTAGTCCGTAAATTTACTTTAATAAATAAAATCGCGAAGCATTACTTGTTGAAAATTAAGTAGAAGCAAATACAAGGGAGTTACGGAACGTTGTTGTTGAGTGGAATGCAAATGAACGCGATTGCAACCATCCTGCCGGCTACATTTGCATTCGTGGATTATGGACTGAGTTCTACGGTAATAATTAAACTGCCTTCAGAGTGGCTCAACTTAACAAGCCTCTTTAAACGGTAGCTCCAATTAAAAATAATCTCTACTTTAATTATAAATGCGGAAGTGTATCTATTTGTTTGTTAATATAATCCTGTTTGAACTGCAAATAAATTTGAATTTAGAATGTCTAGAATATTTAAATTCAATTTGTATATCCATATTTTGATTGCAATAGATGGCGTTACTAGTACTTAGTCTCGCGCTGGCGATTTGTTAACCTGGAGTTATATAGTCCTGAGAACTCTTAGAAAGTGCTGTGCTGTGTAATATTATACATGCAATATCAGACTCGTTCAGGCGTTAGGCAAGGCTTGTTTCTGGGACCTCTCCTTTTTCTGATAATGCGGAAGTGTATCTTTTTGTTTGTTAATATAATCCTGTTTGAACTGCAAATAAATTTGAATTTAGAATGTCTAGAATATTTAAATTTAATTTGTATATCCATATTTTGATTGCAATAGATGGCGTTACTAGTACTTATGAACTTTGGGAACAAGAAGTATCCAATTCAAGTTCGCTTACAAGATGGGAAGAGACCCTTTAGCCAGAGCAACTACCATCAAAGACTTAGGTGTCACGTTTGATACAAAACATTCCATAGTTACATCTCTGAGCTCGCTTCAGAATCATTTAGAAAGCTAGGTTTTGTATTGCGCAATACGCTTGATTTTCATGATCGTCGCACTATAAAACTCCTATTTGATTCCCTTGTGCGGAGCAAATTGGATGCTAGCTCTTGTATTTGGAATCCCTATGAAAGTACAGATGCTCTTCTATTGGAAAAAGTTCAAAAAGCCTTTCTGAGGTACCTTTACAAGCGCCTCCAAGTAACAGAATTACGAAATAATATTGAAGGATGCATAAGTAATATTTATAATATTTTTACAAAAAAAAAATAAAATCCCTATCCATACTAATATTATAAATGTCAATGTAAGTTTGTTTGTTACGCTTTCACGCAAAAACTACTTTATGAAACTTTGTACACATATTCTTGGAAGTGTTAGAAGTAATATAGAATACTTTTTATCCCGACATTAAGCTCGGTTCCTTTGGGAGAGGGGATGAAAATGTTTGACGATTTTACATCATAACTTAGACGAATTATAACCGATTTAAATAATTATTTTTGTTCTAGGTATATATATATATTCTGTTATAGAGGGATAAAATGTATTTAATTTTGACCAAACTTTGCGGAGATCTGATGAATGTGGTTGGAGATAGAGGACAGAACTTCTCACCGGACAGCAGCAAATCCCTCATTTAAGGCTTAGAGATACTGAATACTTTAATTTTTTTTTAGAACTACAACTAAATTGAATGCCACATCAAAAAACAAAACGCAGACGGAATCGCGGGCAACAGCTAGTATTTAATAAAAAGAAGCATATTTATTTTACCATACAAACGAATTCAAAACAGTCGGTTGTCATAAGTGTTTACTTTACCCCTATTAAAGATAAAAGACCGACACGCGCATAATACCTACGCTACGCGACGCGTACCTAATAAATAATAATAATTTTGCATGTGATGTTAGAGCTGTATCTGATTTATTTCAGAAAAAACTATGGCAGTGGTTTACTCAAACAGATAACTCTCGCAGACAGTACCTACATAATGTTTCTCTAAAGCCTATAAAGTATTATTTCTGTTTTCATTAACATGTTGTATATTAATGAAAGAATTTGATAAATGTCTTGTTTAACTACCGTTCTCGATGGTATTTGGCACTGATAATACCATTGAATATTTAATATGCTAGCCGAGCTGATGCTAAGGGTTATACTGTCTAAGTTGGTTGCGGGCTAACGTGTTAGGGGTATGGCAGTTATTTTCTTTTATTTTCAAGATAGGCTTGCGCTTGACGACAATCATGGCTGATGGATAGCAATGATGAGGTCTAAGTTGAGCCGAGAAAATGCCTATTCACTCTTGCTTTGAAGGCATTCAGGTTGTATGTGGCAGGAAACACCGATGCCAGAAGTTCGTTCCAAACCTTTGCGGTACGTATCAGAAACGAGGAAAAAAATAATACCCCATATCGCATTTTACACGTCATCGTACCGGAACGCTAACCCGCTCGGTGGCGATTCTTTCTTTGTTTTGTTTCGGTTGCGTGATAACTAGCCTCCCATCAGACCAGACCAGATAAAATTCGGTATATATAAATTCAAAAATTGCGCTTGCCGGGTATCGAATCAGGGGCCTACCACTTATGAGCACTGTTCGCTCACCACTACGCCAAACTCAAGAATACAAAGTTAAGCTAATATTTTAAAACTTATCCATAAACTTCTTTTAGAGTTTTCAAGCATTATACTGTAGCGCATACAGTGGCGTGCATTTCATACATGCACAAAAGCACTGCATACCCAAAATATTGTATATAAGTCGTATTGGAGGGGAGTTTTTCTATTTTATGCCATGTACCGGCTTTATTACCCTGGTCAAAAACCCTGTGCACGCCACTGAGCGCATATCATACAATATATACATGTGGTATTGTGGTAGAGTTTTTCTGCTGTACATTATATTCAATAATCCAATGTACAAGTCCTACAAAAATTCAATTTCGATGAAGTTGATACATCATAACAAGTTCTTATTGAACGTAGCAATATAGTAAGTACAGTTTTCTACCTAGTATGTTTTCTCTCGGGAAATTGCTTTTTACAGAAAAATAATATTGGAAACGGCAATTTTTAATTACTGCAGTATTCAGTTTCGAGAAAAAAATAATGGACTTCCTGATCTTTTCATCTTTTCGCTTACTGAGAATACTAATAATGTTATAAATGCGAAAGTTTTAATGGATGGATAGATGAGTTAATGTATGGATGGATGGACGAATGTTTTGTACTATTTCACGCAAAAACTACTGAACCAATTTGACTGATTTGGAATGGAGAGATACACTTTTGCACGACTCATGATGCGAAGCATCAGAGAGTGCTTTACGATCGAATAATTTTTTTCGCCTCATTTCGGCGGCTATTTTTATTGTTATAGCCTTGTTAGTTCACGGAATCAAGATATTTTGCATACCATTGTCGAGATAATTTAATGGAGATTAATTCCATACTTTTATAAAAATGATTTACTGCAATAGAATTGGAAAAAAACACCAAAATAGGTCAAAAAAATTTCCTGTCCGTCATGTGTGAAACCCGAAAACACTCCATTATTTTAGTTAAATTTTTTTTTTTAAATTCTAATCGACGATTGTAGGTCACTGAATGCGAATGATTAATTAATTCAGTGTAGTTTAATTGCAATTAATAAAAAACAGCTGTACTAGGAAAGTGATGCACAGGCGCCCCTGGTGGAATAAAATGTACATAATATCTATAGAGATAGATATATCACCATCCATGTTAATTTTACATGGATATATATAGATATACAGTCTTGCAGTTTTTGTTTTTTGCATTATGAGTCGTGCACTTTTGGATTTTCCAAATTATTTTTTTCGTGGGGAAATCCTCATGGATACCACCGCATCACGGGGAGGAACAGTAGTCGTGTCGGACTCGTACCGGCTAAAACCCCACAGTGTTGCAAGTCGCCTGGTGGCAGGACCACGGGAACGCTTTCGCACACAACCGCGACCCAGCTAGCGGCGCCCGAGATAGATTTTACCCAGGATTAACAAACAGGCTAATCTTACTTACTTATTATCCCGGATATATGTGTGGTTCCCTCAGGATTCATGAAAAAGAAAATATTAAACGTTACATAATAGTTTGTTTGTATTTGCTTCTGTGACAGCTGATAGTGCAGATCGGGTGTGTGTGAAATAGCCTGGGTAGAAAGGATTTATGAATGTAAGCCGGTATGTTATTTTTTCTTATTACACTAAAAGTTAGCCTTTGACTGCAATCTCATCTGGTGGTCAGTGATGATGCAGTCTAAGATGGTAGCGAGCTAACTTGTTAGGGAGTATGGCAGTTATATTTAACCCCTACCCCTAATCGGTTTCTACGTGACATCGTACCGGAACGCTAAATCGCTTAGCGGCACGTCTTTGTGGGTAGGGTGGTGAACTAGCCACAGCCGAAACCTCCCTCCAGACAAAGCACAGTCTATTTTTTTCTAACTCGTCATTTTATATAAATTATGTTTTTTTTAAATTTAAACTTAAAACTTAAGTTAAGATGATTCCAAAAGCGCCCTGGTTTAAGAAGAGCCCACAACAAACTTAGCCGACTATTTTTCTTATCACCATCTCACAGACAAATTATTGTTAAATTATTCTTGACAAATGCTTTAAAAACACATACAAGTCGTAGGCAATAGCTAGTTTATAAATAAAATACATTTGCGACTCATCTTGGCTGAATAATGTTAGATGGCTGTTCAGAACACATGGATGAATTTACAAATCCACCCAGTTTGCAGGTCACTGAATTTTTAAACCAATCAACACACAATTGTCTGAGAGCATGTGAACGATAAAATTATATTCAAAGTATTTTAACAGCCATACAAAATAAGGATTAAGAAGGTTATAAATGGAGAGCGGTAATATATATACATAAAAAGCAATAATTATAATAAAAATCCTTTATAGTATATATAGTAAATTATTACCAATAATACTAAATTATTACCAATTTATTATTAACAATATAGCAAATGGCCGCAAACTCAGCCTTATGCGGTGCATTGGCAACAATTTTAAGCTTATAAAAAACTCCTATTATAGTATAAAGGACTACGTAATCGATAAAAAAGCTCGGGTGTGAATTATTGCTCCAACCAGGTTGCTCTTCTAATAATTTTAAATGACCATGTGAGATGGTGATAAAAAAAACACCCGGCTAAGTTTGTTGTGCGAGTTTACCAGGAAGCGTATGGAACCCTCGTAGCTTTAGTTTTAAGTTTTAAGTTTACGAATATGGTTATCGCCATCATCTCACTATCGTATAATTCAAAAGTACGCATCAAAAGTACCACCTATGGGGCATGGGCCAGGCCTACTTGAATAAAGGTATTTTTTGACTTTGACTTTTTTGACTTTGACAATGCTCAGCGCTGAATTTCAGTCTGCTCCAGTATCAAACTGAGCAAACAACCGCGTCTTCCGTTGCGTTATTATTATAACTGTTATATATCGTGATTATTTTTAAGTAATAAGATAAATAAATCTACCACGGCAATACAAACATCGCAATCAAGCCCCAAAGTAAGCGAAGCTTGTATTATGTATTATTATGGGTACTAAGATACCTGATGATTATTTTTATAAATATAATACACAAAAATACTTATAATATACAGATAACATAGATTAACATTATGTGGATCCTAAAGGAAATGTTTGTATACTCATTACCTACAAAGTATGCTTACAAAATACTATTTGTCTGTGTTTTGTTAGTACGGATAGGAATGACATAGAAGTATGGAGTAAAGGTAAGGAGGATCATCTGTGTATATGAAAAAGTGTCGTCAAAATGTATTAAATTAGGATGGCGCCACATTTGCATCAAGGTAACTCTTAAAAGAAGCGCCAAATATAAATATTGTTAGAGTAGGCTTGAAAAATAAACAAGGAAGTAAGGTTATATTTACCACAATATTTTGTACAACGTAAGTTGTTGAATTTCTCAATAATTAACTACTTTAGTCGATAATGACATTGAATTTTTTAACTCGGCATACTTCAATTCATCTACGATTGCTACATTCATACCATACCCTGTGCATCCACCAGCGCCATTGTGGAGGATTTTTGAACTGTTATTTAGCGCATACAACTGGACAATTTTTCAACTTTTCTCCCATAAAAGATGACTCTCCTTACCTCTACCCTCGATACATAGAAGTAAGATGTTGATCTTTGTACACGCTATATAATAGACAGTAAACGGAGCACGATTCATTCCTATTCCTACCCTCGAGGTATCAAAAGTGCTAATAATCATTACACCTTATATTACTTTTTCTTTAATGAAATTCAATTACCCTTCTTATTCTATTATAACTAAGAGTTGAATTTTAATGAAAATTTGAAATAATTTGTAAAAAGAACAAATAAAACGAACACAATCAGTAGGTGAATATTTAACAGTAAAAAAAGGTGTAAAAAGTATAAGAAATAAAAAGGTGTAAAAATAATTGTAGCAAAAATAAAAACTACTACTATTAATACTAATATTATAAATGTTAAAGTGTGTATGTTTGTTTGTTTTTGCCTTCGTTAACGCCGTATCTAAACTACAAATGGACTTTATTTTTCGCATTAAGTCCACTGAAAGAACTGAAAGTATTGGATAGAAGCAGGCGTTACTTTGCGAAAATCCATGATATATTATGAAAATTAAGCTTAAAATTAATATACTCCGCGAAGAGCAGGAGAATCTGTATGGTGTAATTTATAATTTCTTCAATCCTTATACTCCACACCAAGCAGATCTTCCGAAACCTGATTATCCTTAGGAGATGTTGACTTTACAATGATATTTGTTAAGTCACTAAGTAGTGGCTCTTATTCCAGAAAATGGAGAATTCCCACGGAATTAGTAAAAATCGTAATAAAAGTAGACCAAGAACATGGGCTAATATCTTAGGTTGACCCTATATTTGACTATGCACCGGTTATTGGCCATTTGAAGCATTCAGTTTAAATGATACATACAAATAAACGGACTGATAAACAGATCCAGTGACGGGGAAAAACGTGCAGTTATATACCCAAGAATCTAAGACCTCGCAACGCATTATCCAAAACCGGGACCCAAGTATTGAACTTAAAAGACCGTAGGTTTCATACTACAATCTACAAATGCAAATGTAAATAATGCAACAGTCAGGCGTTGCAACTTGCAGCCACGCTAATTTGCGAGTTTATAAATGTATGAGTTATTTATGAAACTGAAACACCATTTTGAAAAAAAAAAATTCATTTATGCCACGTCCTTTTCTTGAAGCGGTGATAGCTTAGTGCTATAACTTCGGCTACACTTTCCGAAGGCAGAGTTCAAATCTCAGAAAAACCTTTAACTTTTCTAAGTTATGTTTATTTATTTATTTATTTACTTTATATATATCTATATACATAAAAACGAAGTTTACTATGACCCACAAATTCAGGTAAAAAGTTGTGATTTGGCCATGGTGTGGGTGAGTATCTGACTCCTAACTAGTTATAACTGTATTTAGAATATCACTTATTCTACCGCGGACTAGTGGAATGAACAGGATTCATATTATAAATAGTGTAATGTAATGTACTGAGGTGTGAATGTACTACTACATTGTGGGAGGAGAGTCGTGCACTTGTTAGTTTTAAGTAATTAAAATATCACTAGCTTCATCGGTGAAGCGAAAGGTCGCGAGGAAGCCTGCATGCCTAGCCCAGCCCAACGATGCGATTTTGAACTTCGAACTTTAGAATTTCGAACAGTCAATAAATAAATAGTAAATATATGATTTATTACAACAATACACACATCGCCATCTATCCCCAATGCAAGCGTAGGTAGCTTGTGTTGTGGGTACTATGATAACTGATAAATAATTTGAGCACCCAGACACTGAAAAACATTCATGTTCATCACAGAAACGTTTTACAGTTGTGGCAATCGAACCCACGGCCTTGGTCTCAGAAAGCAGGGTTTCTGCCCACTGCGCCAATCGGCCGTGGTATTTGCACGTTCCATTAATAATCAGCTCAGCCAGATTTCGAGTAATTAATTGGATACAATCCGGTCGCCTGTGCAAATTAATGCTAATGAAATGCACAATAATTATTGTATATTTATATTTTCAACACTGTGAAATTTTCAGGAGCGTTATATCCTCCATTGTAGGAGATGGGAAGACCTAAACGGACAAGGGCTATTGTCTATATTGAATAGGCTTTTGAACTAGGTTATATAATAGCAAATTAGTGTATACCATATAATAAGGAACAATTCATTTGTCAAGGCAACCTGATACAAGTACACGTATTACATGATACAAGTACAAGTACACGGTAGAATAGTTGATCTTATAAACTATTCAACCGTGTACTTGTATACAAGTTAATGTTTGAGTTTACTTAAAATAATCATCGTCATCATTACCTCAACCCATTACCGGCCCACTACAGGGCACGGGTCTCCTCCCACAATGAGAAGGGGTAAGGGCCGTAGTCCACCACGCTGGCCCAGTGCGTATTGGTGGACTTCACACACCTCTGAGAAAATTATGTAGGTTTCCTCACGATGTTTTTCCTTCAGCGTTAAAGCAAGTGATATTTTAGTTACTTAAAACGCACATAACTTAGAAAAGTTAGAGGTGTGGGGTGATGGTGTTGGGCTTCGAACTCGAGCCCCCGAAAGGTAAGTCGAGCTGCTGCCCAATGCGCTTTCACCGCTTCATAATATATAAATAATATAAGTAGGTAATCAATTATCGCTAAGACTTTATTTTAAACAAGTGACAATAATATTATTGTTAAGGTATTTGTCATCGATCACTAATAAAAAGTAGATACACAATCAGAGTCGAAAAAACGTCCTCACGAAATGAGCGCCCACTTGAACATTTGGATGCTCTTTTGAACTAGTCGCATTCGGGCGCTACGACAGTAAACATGTCAGAGTGTGGAAGTGATGATACAGTCTAATGGCAGTTGCAATGGCTTGAGGGTTATGGCAGTTTTATAGAACCAATACCGCTACAATTGTTCTAAATGCTAAAATTGCTTGGGGTGGCACGTCTTTGTCGGTAGGTTGGTAACTAACCACAGCCGAAGCCTCCCACTAGACCAAACCAGAGCAATTTCGAAAAGTATAAATAGCCTAACTGCACCCGCCCGCCCGCTGGGTATCGAATCCAGGTACTCCCACTTAAAAAACGCTCACCATTTTTCCAACAAGATCGTCAAGTTCATGTCTTTCCTCTTATTTCTGATTTATAAAATATATGTACATGTAAATATAGGTACCAACAAAGGAAAACTTTACATTTATTTTTAAAATATTTTGACGTGATAACGTCTTATAAATCGATGAACGTCGGGCGCGCACGGAAAAGTATGACTCATTGTCACGTTCCGCCAGACCCGAGCGTGGAAGCGAGAGCCGTAACAATCGATAGAAAGGACTGCGTTCGGCTGGTACCCATATTATCATACAAAATTCAATTCAATTCACAATTTTACATCAATGTCTTCTTATGACGTTACACGTAAAATTATCGTTCGAAAACAAACTCTACAGATAAACAATTTTTTTTTAATCTATAATTTTAATTTAGGAGTGAATTTTATAAATTTAAAATGCATATAAAAATTTTCGGAACCGACAGGATTTGAACCAGCGACTCCCTGGCAATCGCGGCCTGAGCGCTTTCTCCAATTAAGCTACGGCTCTCCTACCGTCGATGCCGAAATTAGTATATGCCTTTCACATGAGTCTCATAGGGACTGTAGCTTCATCTAGTAGGAAACGTTGCAAGTTTCAATCTACTTTTTGAAAGGTCCATATTACAATGAGACACGTTTGAAACAAGAGATGACACATTGCTTTTTTTATAATTTTTATAATTTACAGTCGCTATAAGACTGATGTGAAAGGCATATACTAATTTCGTCATCGACGGTAGGAGAGCCGTAGCTTAATTGGATAAAGCGCTCAGGCCGCGATTGCCAGAGAATCGCAGGTTCAAATCCTGTCGGTTCCAACATTTTTATATGCATTTTAAATTTATAAAATTGATAATTCCTCCAAGTGTAGGTAAAAACACTAATAAAAATTATAAAAAATTTTGAATTGAATGCAATTCATTCACGAGGCAAAACTTAATTATAATTCGTATTTCGAATGTACGCCCGACTATAAACAAGCATGGGTATGTTTCCAACTTGAACTTATTGGATAACGCTAACTTTAAATTGCAATTTGGCTGGGTAACCAAGTTTTAAAACGAGAATCAGCGCTTCAAATGCGTAAGTTTAGCAGTTAAGCTAGAACATTATTTCTCGTACTCAAGCGATTTAGTTAGCGCTTGTCATTTTAACATTATCAAACCACTTCTTTAAGCTTCTCATAAACGTAACAGTTTGTATAGGTACCTATTTTTATTTTTTGTTTATTCTTGAACTTATCAAAGGTAGACTTTTATTTTAAACTAGTTGTACCCTGCCACGCTTCGCTGTGGCACATTTTTATGGAATGGTTGGGAAATGAGAAACAAAACAAAGAATACGTTACATATGTCAGCGAGTGTTTTTCTCGCTTTCGGCAGATGGCGCGGTCACTGGTACATAGATCGTTAAAAAAACTGTAGTTTCACGGTTGCGGATATGTGACTGATGCAAAAAATAGATAAAAATAATTTTTGATGCGGATTATATATCATGCTAAAATTTCAGCTCGATCGGTGCAAAACTTTTTGAGTTTTTGAAGCGCACACAAACCAACATAACATTTTTATATATATAGATTGATTAAAGGTAAGCCACTGCAATCTCAGCTGGTGGTAAATAATGGTGTAGTCTAAGATGGTAGCGAGTCCACCTGCCAGGGATATGGTAAACTCATAACCCTAATCTGTTCCTGTGGCTTGGTGGCACGTTTTTGTCAGTAGGGTGGTAACCAGCCAGGAAGCCTCCGACCAGACCAGACAATTAATAATTTAAAAAACCAAATTGCTCCTCCTGGGGATTGAACCTGGGACCTCCACTCATAAGACCACAGTGCTTACAACTGTTTCAGGGAGGTCGTCTATAAGTCTCTGAAACGCTAAAAGAAATTAAAGTTGATTCGGTGATAGCCCTGCACGGCTAGCATGGTGTGCACAGAATAGAATTAGTTTCACATTCGAGGGGGTGAGTTCGAATCCCAGCACGCACCTCTACCTTTAAGTTATGTGCGATTTAAGCAATTAAAATATCACTTGCTTCAACGGTGAAGGAAAACATTGTGAGGAAACCTGCATGCCTGCGAGGTTTCTATAATGTTTTCAAAGGTGCGTGGAGTCCGCCAATCCGCACTAGGCCAGCGTGGTGGACTACGGCCTTAACCCCTTCTCATTGTGGCAGGAGACCAGCGCCCTTTAGTGAGCCGGTAATGGGTGATTGATATCAACCGGCCGGCCATGATATGATAAAAAAAATCATACTAAGGTACGTAGGTATAAACTCGTACTAGGGCCACTTACAAGACGTGGTGACCAAAAGGTGGTCCTCAAAGAACGAATCGGTTCGGAATGTTTGAAGAGGCTTATGATTTCCAATATTTTTTTTCCAATAAATTTCGTGATCGCTCTGTCGGAGACAGCTTTGAAGCGAACTTCAAAGTGGACTCGAGGGCGTCTGGTGTAGACGCGTGTCAAAGTTTGTCTCACTGAATCTTAAGATGGTAGCACGCTTTAAACACGCGACGCGACTCTTTGAATCATTGCTCACGTATCATTACTTACATTTTAGACGACCTCCTTAATCCAACAATTGGATTTAAGTGAAAGGTCTCAAAATTCATTAATTCAAGTAGGCCTAATATAAGCACTTTTGAAACGTCAAGTCTGTCTGTGTGTAGTAACTCTACCGTTTTACCGTTCTACGTTTATATCCACTTTTTGTTTATAAAGACTAATATGTTGTCTTACAAATACTATATTGTTATAAATATATTATGAGGCTACCGTAAGTATACCTATTTCTTTAAATTTTTCACGGAGGGATTCACGTGATTTAAGTTTATATATTGACCGTACAGCTCTTTTCTGCAATATGAATATAGATACAATATCAGCAGCTTTGCCCCAAAGTAAACAAGTCTTGCTGTTTCTACGTCAGTAATCTCTGAATAGATCACCGGCAGGAGCATATTGGGAATTTATAATTTCTGAATTTTCTCTGCCCTGGTCTATACTTATTGCCAAAACACACTTACGGCCGATTTGTCCTTCAGCTTTGCCAACTAAGTTTAACAGAACCACGATTGCTATACGCTTAAATCTATAAATTCTGTTTTGAACCTTTTTTTAAGGTTTATGTTTAAAGGCATTTAATCTCAAAAGTAACAGTTTAATTTAATGATAAATCGAAGTTATCTACAAATTTCGTTTATAAGTAGTGATATCTAGTTTGTGGGGTACAAAACTAGCAGCTGAAACTAATAACAGCTTTTAGTAGGTAAATAATATAAAGGCGCGTTTATGAGAAATGTTATCGATACTTTAAATGATTTAAACGATTTCTCATAAAAATCTCTGTAGGCAGACTATTGTAGCTAAACGCGTAAACAGAGTTTATTTTATACGATGAAGCGGATGTTACATTTGTCTGTATTTTGCGCTACCCACCCTGTTATAGTTACGCGTAAACAGAGTTAATTTTTAACGATGAAACGGATCTTACACGATTTTGTATTTTACGCTACCCACACTTTCACACGCCAAGCGTTATGGAACCTAGAAGTATCGCGTGTTTCTTACGTATATTATTCACATTTTTTATGCTCGACGGAAAGACGTATATTACGCACCGCAGAAATCGTCTAAGTAAAACGCGATGTATGCATCTAACGCAATGCAAAACCGGCGTGGGCGATTTGGGAATTTATAATTTCTGAATTTTCTCTGGTCTGGTCTGGTGGGAGGCTTTAGCTGTGGCTAGCTACCCTACGGATAAAGACTTGCCGCCAAGCGATTTTGTGTTCCGGTGCGAAGTCGCGTGGAAACCGCGAGGGGTATCACTACCATACCCCCTAACAGATTAGCCCGCTACCATCTTAGACTGCATCATCACTTACCACCAGGTGAGATTGTAGTCAAGGGCTAACCTGTAGTGGAAAAAAAATGATTAATAGGATAGATCAAAAGTCCTAATTCTTTTATTATCTCTTAACTCAAAATGTCTGGTCGGACAATAATGGAAGGCTTTCAAAGTCTTGAAATTTTTTAGTCTGTGGATTTTTTCGGTTGTGCAGCGTTTCCAAATGCTTACTATTAAATTCTACACTCGATTTTTAAATTCTTAATTACAATTCTATATCCATTTATTTCAAATTCAATATTCATTATTTCAAATATTTTTGGATTTAGTAGATATTTCCGAACATCATATGGCATTTTTTTTTTATTATTTACCATGCCTATTACGCGGGACTAGGTCCAGGATTACTTAGTTTATTTTACAAGTTAAGTTATTTATTTTCACGGAGGCTTGTTTTTCCGGGATAAAAAGTATGTCCCAAAAAAAACGAGCATTGAATATATTGTTAGACGGCTGATTGACGCAGTGGGCAACTTCTAATTGAAACCAAAGGCCGCGGGTTCCATTCCCACAATTGGAAAATGTTTCTGTGATGAACATGAATGTTTTTCAGTGTCTGGGTGTTCATCTGTACTTTATATCAGTTATCTTAGTACCCATAACACAAGCTGAGCTTACTAGATGCTGAATGGCGATGTGAGTTTTGTCGTAGTATATTTATTTATTTATTTATTTATCCCATGCCAGCACTTATCGGATGATAAAAGGTGGCCTCAACAAAAAGTCTGTCAACAGTAATTCCCTACAAGATAAAAAAGAACCTTCCAAATAATTTCCACCGTACAATAGTTTTTTTCCGCTTAATTGGGAACGAAAAAGGACCATTTCTTTCGATTTTATTTCACGGATCTGTCCAAACAAAGATCGTTACGTTCTTTTCAAGTACCCTCCTCTTTTAAAAGAAACTATAAAAACTTCACGAAAGTCCGTCCTTTTTGCAATTAATTTAACTTTCGTCAAACTCTATTAATACAATAGCTACACAACACTAGCTATAACTACACGTAGAAAAAGCCTTGTCCCGACTTTTTCAACGTGGGAAAATCCACATGGATACCTTGACAACTTCCCTGGTGCAGCAGGTTTCAAAGTTGGATGTCCGGAGTTCGATTCTCGGGAGGGGAACTTTGGGAATTTATAATTTCTAAAGATTCTCTGGTCTGGTCACGTGGCCGGTAGGGTCTCTCGTTACCACCCTTCCGACAAAGAGGTACTGGAAAGCAATATAGTGTTCCGATACGATGTCTAAAACCCATTACGATAAAACCACAACCCACAGCCGACAGACATACAGTACTAATAGCAATTGTTCTTAGCTACAACACATTCTTTGAAAACCGTAGAGATGTCTTCATAAAGTTTTTTTTAATTCATCTCCTAGTGGGATTAAATAGCGCAAGGAAGTTTGTTTGGAAGTCCTTCATTTAAATCGGTTATTTTTAAAAGTCAAGTAACGGTGGTTATAAGTGCACTACGGTTCAAAAAGTCCTTTGTTCGATTACGGGTTCGGGTCAAAAATTAACAGGGTTTACTCTAAATAAATTCTCAGTATCAGCCCGGACTTTAGAAATTGGTATTTTTCTCACCCGTGCCTCGGTGAGCATGTTAAGCTGTAGGTCTCGGTCATAACAGTAACATAGTTATCATATATTTATACGAATTATGAATTTCTTTACATGGCTGCATGAAATCAGACCGCTGCGCTCTCATATTTCACAAAAAAGTAAAAATTCGAAAGATTTTAAACTGTAGAATGAAGTTGAAAGAGAGCATTCTTGCCGGCTCTTCTCGGTGGAATCTACCTTGAAAACCACTGGTAGAATCACTACAAACAGACTCACTTGACGTTAAAAAGGGCTTATAAACTAGGCCTACGTGAAATAAATGATTTTTTTATTTTTGAAGCGTAAAAGCCCGCCCGTCTTCATTAGAGCAGCGTGGTAGGTCTACGATCTAAAGTCCCACCCCACCTACTACGAGAGAGGGGGTCTGTGCATTCACGAACAGACAAAGTCACAGATTCTTTCATATAAAGTATAAAGAATGTAGCAAAAATTTATTTCCTCTCAATCCAGGTGACTCGTTAAGGAGAAAAGATTTCACAGCTCGTTAAATGCTTAGAGGCATCAGTTCTTTACTGCAATACAATAACTATAGTAAACACACGGGCGTATTTTTTAACCCCCGACGCGATACGACGGGGTGTTATGAGTTTTCAGTTGGACGTGTCTGTGTGTCTGTCTGTGGCGCCCTAGCTCTCGAACGGATGAAACATTTTTGATTTCGTTTTTTTTTATGAAAGGAGAGTTAGTCAAGAATGTTCTTAGTTATGTTTGGTGGAAGTCGATCCAAGATAGCCGCTGCGACGAAATGGTATGACGAATGACGACGGTTTAGGTATTATTTCACAACTCCCTCAATATTGGTATCAAATGAAAGGGATTGACTAGTAGAATAATGTACACGATATTGAGAATCAGGGGTTTCTTTAAATTTAAATTATTACTCTCCGATTGTAGGTAAGAACTCTTAAATTAAAATTATCATGTACTTTCAAACGTCGCATGTCATACGAGGTGAGTAAGTGGAAAGACTAACGGAGAAAGAGAAGCAGCGTCCGCTGTTCTTCTACTACCATCTTCAGCGATCACCAACGCTTGTGCCCAGCGTGGAGAGGCCTTTCAAGTCGACCAGTGGACTGTTATACGCGATTGAAGTTGCATTTGTTATGATTGTGAAAAGGTAAAATAATGTTTGATTGTTGAATAGGAGCTTAACATCCTGAAACAGAAGACTTTTTTCTCGTCTCAGGATTTCTCGTTTTCAGGATTTTCTTTAATTCAAATCACATTAAGAGCTATACAAAGTCAAACATTTCTATCGTAGTTATGCAGATCAGCACAGTCCGGAGCACAAAAAGTACGGTATGACGAGACAGAATTCCCGTGCGTGTATCTATAAAGATGTTGTCATCGTGGAAAAAATAGATTTTTTTCATCAAGTAATTGGTTTAGAATAAGTAGTCCACGTTTATTGGTTGCTGCTACGCCAGAATGTATGTATCGCAGGGTAAAAAATTTCCTTTGTATTTAAATTTTGAATGAAAATGTTTACTATCACTGCTTTACGTTACTAATGGCGCGAGTGTAAAATAATATATACATATATCTTGAGTCTAAAAATATATTATGAGCTTACCGTCTGGAAAAATAAATATTGCAATTTAAGTCGCTTTTCTATCTGTATTTAAACTTTAAATTAAAATGTTTACCATCACTGCTTTGCTTTACTAATGTCGCGAGAGAAGTTTCTCTTTGCTTATTTTAGTTATGAGTCATCTCCGCCAAATTGGATTTGCCATGTCGTCATATTACTGCCCTGAGTTCTCATACTTATTTCGTTCACTGCGCACTTAGGTAATAAAATGTTTTCTAGCGCTTCTTAAAATATATAATGAATAAACACTCTGCAAAAATAAATATTGCAATTTATGTTGTCCTTTTCTATCTGTATTTAATTTTTTAATGGAAATGTTTACTATGCCTACTTTGCGTTACTAATAGCACGAGTGAAGTTTTTCTTTGCGCATTTTAGTTAGTCATCTCCGCCAAGGTGATTTGCCATGACGTCACTGTATGAGTTCCTTAACACATTTCGTTCACTGCTTAGTTAGGTAGTCAAATGTTTTCTCGCGCTTTCGAAAATATGTTATTAATGCAACCTCTTTAAAAATAAATTCACATGCCTTTGAGAACATTACGTAAAACATTCAGGCATGCTGGTTTCCTCGCAAATCGATAACATCTATCAAAATCGATAGTGATATCTAAATCAAATTGATATCTTTTTTTATATCGATTAAGATTTTGAATTCGATATTGATCGATTGGTGTCAATATCGATTAAATATCGATATCACAACCGATACTGATATCGACTTTAATATTGATTAAAGTTATCGATTATGATATCGATATCATAATCGATTTCGATATCGATCAATATCGATTTTGATATCGAATTTTTATTGATATTGATATAATAGATTAAAATAACGATGTCTTTATCGATAAAAAAATATCGATTTGGATATCGATATCAATATCGAACTATAATCGATATCGATATCAATATCGTTATCGATTTTAAATCGATATAGACATCGATATTGTAATCTGTTATATCAATATCGATATTTTTATCGATTATTTCAATCAATATCAATCGAGTATAATATCAATATTGCAAAAATAAATATTGCAATTTATGTTGTACTTTTCTATCTGTATTTAAATTTTTAATGGAAATTGTTAATGTTGGAAAAGAGCAACTGCTGAGTTTCTTGCCGGCTTCTTCTCGGTAGAATCTGCCTTCCGAACCGGTAGTAGAGTCACTACACACAGACAGACTTGACGTTTCAAAAGTGCTTATATTAGTGCTTAGGCCTACTTGAAATAAATGAATTTTGAATTTTGAAATTTTTGAATTTTTAAAATGCGCAAAGAAAAACTTCACTCGTGCTATTAGTAACGCAAAGAAGGCATAGTAAACATTTCCATTAAAAAATTAAATACAGATAGAAAAGGACAACATAAATTGCAATATTTATTTTTGCAGAGTGTTTATTCATTATATATTTTAAGAAGCGCTAGAAAACCTTTTTTTACCTAAGTGCGCAGTGAACGAAATAAGTATGAGAACTCAGGGCAGTAATATGACGACATGGCAAATCCAATTTGGCGGAGATGACTCATAACTAAAATAAGCAAAGAGAAACTTCTCTCGCGACATTAGTAACGCAAAGCAGTGATGGTAAACATTTTAATTTAAAGTTTAAATACAGATAGAAAAGCGACTTAAATTGCAATATTTATTTTTCCAGACGGTAAGCTCATAATATATTTTTAGACTCAAGATATATGTATATATTCTTTTACACTCGCGCTATTAGTAACGTAAAGCAGTGATAGTAAACATTTTCATTCAAAATTTAAATACAAAGGAATTTTTTTACCCTGCGATATATACATTCTGGCGTAGCAGCATATGACCATCAATTTTTATATCGATATCGATATCGATATAGATATCGATCATAATACCGATATTTATATCAATTTTAATATCGATATTATTATCGATATCGATATCAATATCATATTAATATCATATTATATCTATATCGATATCAATATTGATATTAAAACCGATGTCAATATCGATATCGATATCAATATCGATATTATGATTTATATCTATAACGATATCGATGTTGATATTGATATCGATATTGATATCTATATCGATAAAAATAATAACTATCGAGAAATATCTCGTTTCGATCGATTTTAATATCACTATTGATATCAATTTTAATATTAATATCGATATCGATATCGATATAGATATCAATATTAATATTAAATATCGATATTATGATCGATATCGATATCGATATTAAAATTGATATAAATATCGGTATTATGATCGATATCTATATCGATATCGATATCGATATAAAAATTGATGGTTATATCGATATCGATATTAAAACCGATGTCAATATCGATATCGATATTAAAATCGATATTATTATCGATATCGATATCAATATCAATTTTTATATCGATATTAAAATCGATGTCAATATCGATATCAATATC
The DNA here is from genome assembly GCF_905163445.1 of Pararge aegeria. Lineage (NCBI taxonomy): Eukaryota > Metazoa > Arthropoda > Insecta > Lepidoptera > Nymphalidae > Pararge > Pararge aegeria. The sequence goes on along the minus strand of NC_053202.1, from coordinate 9,372,627 downwards.
GATATTAAAATTGATATCAATATTGATATTAAAATCGATCGAATCGAGATATTTATCGATAGTTATTATTTTTATCGATATTCACATTGATATCGATATTGATATCGATATCGATATAATATGATATTAAAACCGATGTCAATATCGATATCGATATCAATATCGATATTATGATTTATATCTATATCGATATCGATATTGATATTGACATCGATTTTAATATCGATATAAAAATTGATATTGATATCGATATCGATAATAATATCGATTTTAATATCGATATCGATATTGACATCGGTTTTAATATCGATATCGATATAACCATCAATTTTTATATCGATATCGATATCGATCATACAGTGGCGTGCATAGGGTTTTCGGTCAGGGTATGCATAAAAAAAAATAGGTACTGAACATGCTATTTTGATGTTACTGTATAATTTTATTTGTGAGTAGGTACCTAACCTAACATTGTTTGTGATACCCATGTAGATCTTCTCATCATCTCCTATTTCCAATAGGTATAGTAAGCTCTGAGACGAGCGACTAGCGAGTTTTTAAAATTGTCTGCCATTGCGGCAATTACATTAAATAATGTTTTTTAGTGTAAACAATAAACAAACATAGGTATTATTATAAATAAATAATGAAACAAAACATTGATCACTGCTATTCGCCTGTTTCTGTAAGTAAGTCAGAGCTCTTTTTACGTGCCGCTCCTTGTAGGTGCATTCCTTCCTTTACGAATAATCTCAATTAAACGTTAGTTAAGAATTAGCTCTAAACTTACCTACATTTTCCAAGCACACTGAACCATCAGATCACACGCCGAATATAAGAACTTTCTTACACTAAGAATATTCCTCACAATCATTTACAAACAGTACACTGTCACAAAGGTTAATGTTAACAATAATAATTGTAACTATTTACAAACAACCGTACAGCAAACGAAAAAAACAGTAATTAATTCTAATTCGGTGAATATAAGTTGTTATGACAGAAGGTAAAAGGTAAACAATAATGGCGCTGAGCGATCGCCAGCGATAATGAGAATATCATAGTCAAAACATGTCCGTAATATTTTCTTAGTACACAAATGCTATTAAAAGTTGTCATTTGAAGAATATTACTTCATCAGTTACCAATGGCACCTGGTATACGTTAATAATTTATTTAACATAATTCGGCCACTTTTAATATGGTTGTTTTAATATACTTTTTGAACAAATTAGGTACTTATAAATTTCTAAAGAACTTGAATGTAATAAAATTCATTGATAAATTTTTTAACTACAAAAAAGAATTATTGCCGTTTAAAACAATAACAAACAAAGCAAATTACTTGTGCTTATAAAAAAACAAAGCATACATTTGTATTTCAAATTTCCGTAAGCAGTGCTTTTAAGATTTGCACACAAGCGAAACCCCTATACTGGAAACCTAGAAAACTCGCACACATAGAAAGAGCCAAATATTGTGTAAGCACGCACGCGATTATATCACTACACACCAGAACTTCCTTATGTGCTGGTGCACACAAGTAACGACAGATGCATTCAATCGCCGTGCTTCTATGGAGACCGCGGCGGCGCAGCGCATTAATTCGAGCGACGAATAAACGATTTGCCCGGCAATAGATACTTAATCGTGAAAACCCCAGCTAATTTTATGAGATTTAAATTATATTTAAAGCGTTATTTTTTATTTAGGGATACTGTTTACAACTCAAAATTAAAATATAGTCGAAATATTATGCAGTTTGTCTATTTTAGTTCTAAACCATGACACGGGACTTGTTCATTGATTTACATAGAAGTGCGGCCGGTTTTAACTAGATGGCGCTTTTATAGTTTTCTATAAATTGTTGAATTTTTTTTCAATCTTTAAATTTTAAGTCGTCCTTATGGTCTGAGAGGCCCTGAGGTCAGGGTATGCACTGCTTATTTGCATCTATGAGATGCACGCCACTGCGATCATAATACCGATATTTATATCAATTTTAATATCGATATTTATATCTATTTTTAATAAATATCGATATCTATATCGATATAATATGATATTAATATCGATATCGATATCGATATTTATTAAAAATAGATATAAATATCGATATTATGATCGATATCTATATCGATATCGATATCGATATCGATCATAATATCGATATTTATATCTATATCGATATCGATATCGATATCGATCATAATATCGATATTTATATCTATTTTTAATAAATATCGATATCGATATCGATATTAATATCATATTATATCGATATAGATATCGATATCAATATTGATTAAAAATAGATATAAATATCGATATTATGATCGTTATCGATAACGATAAAAATTGAAAATGTAAAAATATCGATATTTATATCAATATTGATATCGATATCGATATAATATCGATAAAAATAAAAACTATGGATAAATTTTTCGATTTGATCGATTTTAATATCAATATTGATATCAATTTTAATATCGATGTTGATATCGATATTGACATCGGTTTTAATATCGATATCGATATAACCATCAATTTTTATATCGATATCGATATCGATGTAGATATCGATCATAATACCTAATAATTTGGTTTTAAATGAAAATAAAACTAAGTGCATAAAATTCACATTACCAAATGTTAAACATGTAAAAACCACTATACTACTTAATAATGAGGAATTGAATCCGGTGGATACAACAGTATTTCTAGGAATAATGTTAGATGCTAAACTTTAATTGGGCCCTCATGTAAATAATTTATCGAACAGGCTTAGTTCTGCTGCCTATGCAGTAAAGAAGATACGCCACCTGACAGACATAGAAACTGCTAGGCTAGTCTATTTTAGTTACTTTCACAGCATTATGTCATATGGAATTTTACTATGGGGTAATGCTGCTGATATTGGCACTATTTTCGTGCTGCAGAAGAAGGCTGTTCGTGCGATCTATAAAATGGGTCCGAGAGAGTCATTGAAGGATAAATTTAAAGATGTAAAAATAATGACTCTCTATAGCCAATACATATTTGAAAATTTAATGTATGTTCACAAAAATATATCAAAATTTAAAAGAAAATGTGACTGCAATAATTTGAACGTTAGAAGCAAAAATAAACTTGCAGTGCAGTACACTAGACTAGACAAAATAAGCAATTCATTTAAAGGAAATTGTATACAATTTTACAATAAATTACCGGTTGATATCTTGGGGATGTCACTAAAGAAGTTCAAAGTTTGTATTAAGCGAAAGCTTATAGAAAAGTCCTATTATAGTATAAAGGATTACGTAAACGATAAAAAAGCTTGGGTGTAAATAATTGCTCTAACCAGGTTGCTTCTTAACTATTTTCTAATGACAATGTGAGATGGTGATAACAAAAAGAACACCCGGCTAAGTTTGTTGTGAACTTCTTCTTAGACCAGGGCGCGATTGGAACCCTCGTAGCTTTAGTTTTAAGTTTACGATTGTAGTTATCGCCATCACTACTCACTGCTATGTACACATTTTGTATATAATAACGCATCAAAAGTGCCATCTATGTGCCTATTTGAATAAAGAAATATTTGACTTTGACTATCGATATCAATATCGATTTTTATATCAATATCAATATCGATATCGATATCGATATCAATTTTAATATCGATATTGATATTAATGTTAATATAGATGTCTATATCGATATCGATATCGATTATCGATATCGATATTAAAATCGATATTATTATCGATATTGATATCTATATTGATATCAATTTTAATATCGATATTGATATCGATATTGACATCGATTTTAATATCGATATAAAAATAAAAATATCATATAATATTGATATCGATTTCAATATCGATATCAATATCGATATCGATATCGATATAGACATCTATATTAAAATTAATATCGATATCGATATAGACATCTATATTAAAATTAATATCGATATCGATATCGATATTGATATCGTTATCGATATTGATATCAATATCAATATCAATATCGATAAAAATAATAACTATCGATGAATATCGATAGTATTATCGATATCAATATTGATATAAATATCGATATTATGATCGATGTCTAAATCGATATTGATATAGACATCGATATTAAAATTAATATCGATATTGATATAAAAATCAATATTGATATCGATAGTCAAAGTCAAATATTTCTTTATTCAAATAGGCACATAGATGGCACTTTTGATGCGTTATTATATACAAAATGTGTACATAGCAGTGAGTAGTGATGGCAATAACTACAATCGTAAACTTAAAACTAAAGCTACGAGGGTTCCAATCGCGCCCTGGTCTAAGAAGAAGTTCACAACAAACTTAGCCGGGTGTTCTTTTTGTTATCACCATCTCACATTGTCATTAGACATCGATCATAATATCGATATTTATATCAATATTGTTATCGAAATTGATATAAAAATTAAATTAAAAAAAAAAATAACTATCGATGAATATCGATATTAATATCGATATCGATTTTTATATCAATATCGATATTAATTTTAATATCGATGTCTATATCGATATCGATTTAGACATCGATCATAATATCGATATTTATATCAATATAGATATCGATATTAATATCGATATTCATCGATAGTTATTATTTTAATCGATATTGATATTGATATTGATATCGACATCGATATAATATGATATTAATATGATATTATTATTGATATCAATATCGATAACGATATCAATATCGATATCAATTTTAATTTTAATATAGATGTCTATATCAATATAGACATCGATCATAATTTCGATATTTATATCAATATTGATCATCATCATCTGTCTGCGCCTTTTCCCATCATCTGGGGTCGGCTCTCCTTGTCCGTTTCCTCCATTCAAGACGGTTTTGAGCAGTTTCCGCGTTAATATCATTTAGCTTCAGGTCATTTTGGACCGTCGTTAACCAGGTGGCGGGGGGTCTTCCGCGCCCACGCTTCGTCGTCGGTATGTCCAGGGCTACTCGTACCATGTGGTCTGCGGGTCGTCTGACAACGTGTCCGTACCAGCGCAATCGTTTTTCCTGTAATTTATGAACGATGGGAGTGATTCCATAACTACCTCTAACATACTCGTTCTTGATTTTGTCGAGGCGGGTGACGCCCGCTGACCAGCGTAACATGCGCATCTCAGTGGTGTGTAACTTTGTCCTGTGCTTTTTGGTAGCGGCCCAGCATTCCGTACCATACAGTATGGCAGGGCGGATTGCAGTTTTGTATAGTTTCCCTTTGATCTTTAGGGGCATTCTTCTGTCACACATTACGCCTGTGAGCTGTCTCCACTTATTCCAGCCAGCTGTAGTACGATAAGTCACGTCATCGTCAATTTTACTATCGTTGCTTATTATGGATCCGAGGTATTTGAATTGCTTTACTGTGGGAATACGAGTATTATTAATAAAGAATTTAATTTGGGCGGCGTCGGTTGTACCATCGAATATGCAGGACATGTGCTCAGTTTTTCCTCGGCTGATTCTAAGACCATTCTCTTCCAATGATGTTATCCAGAGATTTAATTGACTTTGTAGCTCTGCAACAGTGTCAGATATGAGCACGACATCGTCTGCGTACAAGATGTTCCAGGGTACGGGTCTTTGACAGTCTTTCGTGAGATAATCCATGTTCACATTGAATAACAAAGGACTAAGTGCGGAGCCCTGATGTACTCCGACTTCAATTGCAAACCCATCACTAGTTCCAGCGGCGCTTACCACTTGAGTGGTAACATTGTTGTACATGTCCTGTATTAGACAAATGTATTGTTCGGGAACATTTTGTGCTCTCAGCGACTGCCATATCAAATTTCTGGGAACATGGTCAAAGGCCTTTTCTAAATCTATAAAGATCATGTGTAGGTTGGACTTGTTAATCTTCGCTTTTTCAAGCATGATTCGAATGGTTTGTATAGCATCGGATGTACCTTTGCCCGTGACAAAGCCGCACTGATTGGGAGTTAACTCAACGATGTCTCTTATTCTATTATTAAGTATTCTTTCCCAAATTTTGAACGTATGCGACATAAGTTTTATGGCCCTGTAGTTATTGCAGTCCCTGACATCTCCTTTGCCCTTATAAAAAGGTACTAAAAAGCTTTGTCGCCATGAGTTCGAAATAGGCTGACCAATAACTAGTTTATTAAATAGTTCAAGCAACCAGAGTTCTCCCAGTTCTCCTAATCGCTTCCAGATCTCGGCTGGAATTTCATCAGGGCCTACGGCCTTATTGTTCTTCATTTGTCTGATTGCCTTTTTGACTTCATCTATAACAATGCATGGGACAGGACCTTGAACTGGTGTAGGCTTCGCGCTTTCATGTTTTATGGGGTGGGACACGTTTAGAAGATGCCGGTAGTATTCCACCCACCTATCTCTTATGTGAACGTCTTCTGTTAATATTCTATTGTTGGGATCTTTAATGTATTTTATCGTGCTGTAATCCTTGGTATTGTTGTTTCTCGTCTTTGCAATTTTATGTATATCAACCTCTGACTCTGCCGTCTCCAGCTTTTCATAAAAATCACGATTGGATTCGCATTTAGCAATTGCAACCTGTCGATTAGATGTTCTCTTTGCTTCCTTATATAGATATAAGTCAGTCTGATCCTCCGTGGTCTGCCATCTCTTAAAGTGCTCCTTTTTGGTCTTCACTGCTTCTTTAACAGTGTCTTGCCACCAGTGAGTTTCTTTAAAGGGGCCTTTTCTGGGCTTTGTTCGCCCTAGGTGTTTTTCGGCGTTGGTTCTACAGACAGGTTCAAACTCACCCCACATATCGTTTGCGTTGCGATCTATATTGTTCATGGAATCAAGTTTTTCAGCGACAGTTGTAGTAAGCATGTCGCCACTTGCCTCCTCTAGGCGCCTCCATCTTATTTTAGATGATATTGTTACGTTGGACTTTAGTGCTTTTGGTAACCTATAGGTTGCAACTAATGGTCGGTGTTGGGTGGTCATAGGTTCCTGGTATAACCTTGCAATCTTTATACCGTCCCAAATGGTTTTGCCTTGCAAGGCAAAAATCTATTTGTGTTGTGTGTCCGCCACTCTTGTAAGTTATGAGGTGAGTGTCTTTTTTTTTAAAGAAAGTATTAATAAGAGCAAGATCACAGTCAGAGGCGAACTGTAGAATGCGGTCACCATCACGGTTGCGGTTTCCGTATCCAAACCCGCCGTGACATCTATCGAAATAGTTATTACTCGCTCCGATATGACCATTGAGATCACCCCCGATATGAATGGCTTCTTTTGGCGGTATTTCCGTTACAAGCTTGTGTATGTCTTCCCAGAAAGAATCTTTCTCGTCCTCCGTACAGTTTGTCTGAGGTCTGAGGTGATGCTGTCACGATGTTAAAACATTGCTGATTATCCAAGGCAATCTTTACCGACATAAGCCGGTCACTTACGCGTTCGATATTGACGAGCCTGCTACTTAAATTACTGGACAGTACAATTCCAACTCCGTTCTTAGCTTCTGACCCATGGTAGAGCAGTTTATACCCATTACCTATTAATCTTGATTTTGATCCCCGCCACTTGGTCTCTTGAATACAGCATGCATCAATACGACGTCGCTGTAAGACGTCACTCAGTTCGGCACTCCTGCCCGTCATTGAGCCTACGTTCCACGTAGCCAATCGCATTGCGCATGTATTGCATGTGTTGCTCTGACCGTCGCTTAAGGGGTACGCCCTAACATTTAATCGCTCTCTCTTTGTTGTATTTTTCATTTTTGGACAAGGATAAAAAGTGGCTTTGATTTTTTTACGACCGGCTGCCGCCTGACGCCAAGGCAGTGCCTCTCGTGGAGAGTTTTGGGCGCCGCCGTTGGATCCAAAGATCTCTTCCGCCGCCATCCCTACTACACCCCTGCCTAGAAGTGTAGATCTAGTGAAGCCTGGTTATCCATTACCCAGAAGCAGCCTTCACTAGAGGGTGCCTCTAGTGAAGGCTGCCTCCGCCTGTTCCGCCGTTCCGATGATCATCATCTCCGCCTTCACAGCCGTTGAGGACTTCACCCGTATTCCTGGGCATGGGTTCCATGCTATACCCCATGGTACTGGGTCCCCGACCGAACTTAGCCACCCCACCACTCCAGCCTACTGAAGTGGGGGGGTGCCCACCCCCGCGACGTTGACGCGCCGGACGGGAAATACCCAGTGGAGGGCAGAGAAGGTGACTCTGTCCCCCCTAGGGCCGGGTTAATGCCTCCGTGTAGGCCCGGAGGCAAGGGCTATATCAATATTAATATCGATATTAAATCAATATCGATATTGATATCGATATTAAATCAACAATCAACATCGATATTGATATCGATATTAAAATTGATATAGATATTGATATAAAAATTGATATTGATATCGATATCGATAATAATATCGATCATGATATCATATTAATATTATATTATATCGATATTGATATTAAAATTGATATTAAAACCGATGTCAATATCGATATCGATATTATAATCGATATTATTATCGATATCGATATCAATATCAATTGTTATATCAATATCGATATTAATTTTAATATCGATGTCTATATCGACATCGATATCGATATTAAAACCGATGTCAATATCGATATCAATATCGATATCGATATCGATATCGATATCAATTTTAATATCGATACCAATTTTAATATCGATATTGATATTGCCATCGATTTTAATATCGATATCGATATCGATATTGACATCGGTTTTAATATCGATATCGATATTAAAATTGGTATCGATATTAAAATTGATATCGATATCGATATCGATATTGATATCGTTATCGATATAATATGATATTAATATCGATATTATGATTTATATCTATATCGATATCGATATTGATATCTTTATTGATATCGTTATCGATATTGATATCGATCATAATATCATATTAATATCATATTATATCGATATCGATATCAATATTGAAATTTAAATTGATATAAATATCGATATTATGATCGATATCGATATTAAAACCGATGTCAATATCGATATCGATAATAATATCGATCATGATATCATATTAATATCATATTATATCGATATTGATATTAAAATTGATATTAAAACCGATGTCAATATCTATATCGATATTATTATCGATATCGATATCAATATCAATTTTTATATCAATATCGATATTAATTTTAATATCGATGTCTATATCGACATCGATATCGATATTAAAACCGATGTCAATATCGATATAGATATTAAAATCGATATTATTATCGATATCGATATCAATATCGATATCAATATCGATATATTGACATCGATTTTAATATCGATATTGATATTGCCATCGATTTTAATTTCGATATCGATATCGATATTACCATAAATTTTTATATCGATATCGATATCGATATTGACATCGGTTTTAATATCGATATCGATGTCGATATAGACATCGATATTAAAATTAATATCGATATTGATATAAAAATTGATATTGATATCGATATCGATAATAATATCGATTATAATGTCGATATCGATATTGACATCGGTTCTAATATCGATATCGATATCGATATAATATGATATTGATATCGATATATCGATGTCAATATATCGATATTGAAATCGATATTGATATCGTTATCGATAACGATCATAATATCGATATTTTTATTTTCAATGTCTGGGTGTTTATATGTATATTATTATAAGTCATCTTAGTACCCATAACACAAGCTACGCTTACTTTGGGGCTAGATGGCGATGTGTGTATTGTCGTAGTATATTTATTTATAATATATTGTCATCGATAACTATAATCGTATTTGTTATTGACTTCGATATCAGTATTGATAACAAAATCGATGTTAAAATCGTTTACATTATCGATTCCCGGCTAAGTTTGTTGTAGGCATTTCTTAGACCAAGGCGTGTTTGGAACCCTCGTAGCTTTAGGTTTAAGTTGGTGAACGAAGATCATCGCCTTACAATTATATATTAAATACTAATTATCGATTATGATATTTGATTATAGTTATCGATTATGATATCGATATCGATTTTAATATCGATATCAGTCATCGATTACGGCAGCGATAACGATATTGATTGAGAAATCGATAGCGATATTGATTACGATTGTCTGGTGGAAGGCTACTGCCGTGGCTAGTAACCACCCTACTAACAAAGACGTGCCGCTAAGCGATTTAGCGTTCCGTTATGATGTCGCGTAGCAACCGATTATAACTACCATACTCCGTAACAGGATAGTTCGCTACCATCTTAGAATGTCTCTTATCTCATACCATCAGGTGAGAATGCAGTCAATGGCTAACTTGTAGTGTAATAAATACAGAAAATATAAATAAAAAAATACATATACTATGTCATAAAAAAATTATATAATATAGTTGGAACATTTCTTTCCATTTTACATCCATTTTATGCCATTAACCACAAGGGGGCGCTATCACCCACTTTAAAAAAGATTGAGCTAAGTCAAAAGCCCATGACACCTACGGTAGAAAAATATTTATTATCCCAAATGAAATACGTATAATAAACGTAAAAATAAAAACGTAACTCAAAGTGAAATTTCTCTAGTAACCCTCAGTACGAGATTTAACTTCTTCCAAGCAAGTTTTCGACTATCGAGACATTTCTATATTACAACTTATATTTTTCGAAATACGCCAAAGCAAAAAAGAACTAATGTTAATTAATATAAAGTCATAATTACTGTTTGCCGTTAGTGCAGAATTTGCAAGGTCCAATAGTTAATTCATTTTCGAGTATTGAAACACTGTTATATCGCAAAAAAAACTATCTTTTCAACTAAGAATTTCATGGTTAATCAACATTTCTTAAATATAGTTCAAAGGGTACATACTAATCCATGAAACTGGGTCGAAATATCGACAAATCCAAAATATATCGTGGTATGTACCCGTTAAACTATATTTAAAAAACTATCTTATTTTTCTACGAATTCTTTTACTGATCCTTTCATTACTGATGATATAGTACTTTGAGTATGTAGCCCGCTGATGGACTCCTAAGTTTCTACTAGATACCACGCTAGGCAAACTTATATCGTAGGCGCCTATTCGTATTTACTTTTTGCTCGATTACTATAATTCTTACAAGAAATTATTTAATAAAAAGCATACATGCTCCAAACAAACCTCTTTTACTTGTTGCACATTTTTTTTTAAATATTAAACATGTTTTCATATTATCAAAATTAAGCTTAATTTGCTATACTCCGCGAAAAGCAGGAGAATCTGTGTGGTGTAATTTATAATTTCTTCAATCCTTATACCCCACACCAAACAGATCTTCGGCAATATACCCTCTACGCACGTTTCGCTCCGAAACCGGAGCATCATCAGGAGATGTTGACTTTACAATGAATAATTGATAAGTGATACTTAACAATTGTTTTATGAATGAATGAGGATTGTTTTTCAGTGACATATGTTCATGTTCATAGAAATTTTCATCAGTCATCTAAGTACCCTTAACACAAGATACGCTTACTTTGGGGCTGAATGGCGATGTGTGCATTGTCGTAGTATATAGTACCAGCTACTTCGAAGACAAAAGGAGGATCGAACATGATGCTTTTCGTGACCATCTTAAAGCAAGGCCACCCTCCAATATTACCTACAACTATGTTGACGGTACCCTTACATGTCCGCACTGTGCACGCATATTTAGTGCTAAAATAGGATATATAAGTCACATCAGGGCGCATGAGCGAAGCCCTTACATGTAATCTAATCTAAAAAAAGAAAAAAAAAAAAAAAAAAAACAGAACTAGTCGCTGTTGCCGCACGCAGTGAATGAATGATAAATCGTAGTTAACTTTCACGCGATCGAAAAAGTGAACGTAGGTAGAAAATCTCGCACTCAGGCAGTCTGTTCGAAGACTTCGGTGTCCAGCAGGGCTAGCAGGCAGGAGACAATTATATCCCCGGGGAAAGGTTAAAAATATATCTTCTCCCATAGCTTTATCAACTCTCAGCGCATAAGTGGAAATAATATCTATCTAGTATTTCTCTACTCCAAAACCGTCGACACAAGCGAGTTACCTCTCGTACTGAGAGTAGCCCTGTTATTATTTATGTCTCAATGTTAGCGAATTATTCAGAGGGGAGCGGTGGCGGGTAATGGAATGTAAATCGAGCAAATATTTGACTAAGGAATATTTATATTTTTCGAAATTGAGTTCCTCCGGGAGGAGACCTTATTTATACTAGTTATTCTAGCTGAGATAGCCTAGAGCTTCAGCTTTCCTTACGGAGTGACTGAGTTCGATTCCCGTAGCGCACCTCTAACTTTTATGAGTTACTAGCGTACCCAACGCTTCGCCGGGCTAGATTTTGCTTTATTTTATTTAAACAATAAACTTCATCATTAAATTTTTAATTTAAGTCTCATAATATATTATATTATTCTATTCTCTTCTCGAGCGGGTGAAGATCATTATCTACACCCATGTACATCCAACAATAGAATATCATCTTAGTAAATAAAAGCTGTATTTGACATTTCGATAGTTCAAAAATAGGAGTGCTCCGATCGTCACCAAACTTTACAGGATTACTCGCCAGGTCGATCCGGAGATTCCCTCGAGAAAGTTTCATTGAAATCGGTCCAGCCGTTTTGGAGCCTATACGGAAAATACCCACACACTTTCTCTTTTATATCTTAATATATATAAATCTCCTGTCACGATGTTTGTCCGCGATGGACTCCTAAACTACTTAACCGATTTTAAATTAAATTGACACACCGTGAGCAGTCTGGTCCAACTTAAGAGATAGGATATCTTAGATCTTTAATTATAGTCGCAATTTTATTTTATTGCAAATTATTTGTCTATAATTAATTGACAGTCACATGTTATATATATACTACTATACTCATTTAAGGCTTAGCGATACTGAATACTTTAAAAACAATATCAAACGCAGACGAAGTCGCGGGCAACAGCTAGTATATATATAGATAGATGTAAGTTATTAACGATTTTAAAATATCATTTGCTTTAACAGTGAAGTAAATCGTTAGGAAACCTGCAGGCTCTATAATGTTCTCGAAGGCATGTGAAGTCCGCCGAGCAGCACTTTTCCAGCGTGGTGGACTACGCTCTAAACCCTTCCATTCTGAGAGGAGCCCGTACCCTGTAGTGGGCATGTAATTGGTTGGTAATGATACCCTACGAACATATGACAGGCAAAATCGCTTGATATGTTTAAAAATGCAGTTAAAGCTTATTATCTTGCGCAATAAGACGACTGGTTTTTATTTTTATATCATCATTCATTAATATAGCTTTTCATAATACATATTAGTTTATTATTTTTATATTTATTTTATATTTATATATATAATTATTTTATTTTATGTTTTTATTTGTGTATATTTTGTTTATGTATTCGTATGGTGTTATTTGAATGTAGGTTTATAATAATTTTACACCACCTTTTTGTTCTCGCTCTTGTTGTCTCCTAATCCTAAGGTTGCCTGGCAGAGGTCGCTTTTAAGCGATAAGGCCGCCTTTTGTATTCTACTCCAGTTTTTTGTGTTTCTGTCTATTCGTCCTTTATTTTCCTAACTGTGTAGTGGTGTACAAATAAAGAGTTTAAATAAATAAAACATACAACTTTATCATGATAAACTTTGCTCTTTAAAACTATTAGTTACTTTTGCGACTTTATACGTGTTATCTCGTGGAATGCTATGTCTGGTTTTTTTGTCTATCTTTCTACTTACATTTGACACAATATCTTTATGTTCTGTTTTTAAATTCAAATCCAAATAGAGCCTAACTCATTCTGTCTGATTTTCGTAAATAAAAGTCAAGGGTAGCATTTTTTATTTTTTTATACAAAAAAATTGTATTAAGTACATAAATAGGTTATACATCAATATCAATGTGAAACTCTTGTAAAATGCCACCAGCCCGGAATATGCCAGCGTGGTGGACTACGGCGTAAACCTTTCTCACAATGGAAGGAGACCTTTGTCCAGGAGTCCGTAGAGGGCTTGTATAATGGATTATTAATGACTAGGGGACCCACGCGACTTCGTCCGCGTGTAAGTCGACTTAAAAAATAGACATATGTTGTCGCAGACTGTTTTATAGAACTTTAATTCCGACAACAATTCCGACAACAATTCCGACAATTCCGATATACTTACTACATATTACCGTCGTAACGTTTACCGTTCACGCATCGCACGCATCGGAATCTCTCAAAAAGGATATTTTTTGCAGTTTTTGCAACATTTCTCATCAATGATAGGAGCCATTTGTCGTAGCGTGATGTTATATAGCCATAATTGTTACTACCAAGTTGCGCGGATTTTGAAAGACAAAAGCGAAAAAAATAGCGCTGTTATCCTGTAGAAGCTGTTTCATTTTCCGATAAAAAATAAGCCTATGAGCCTTCGTCACATAGCTAGCCACGATGCCAGCTAAATTTTAGTTGATACATACATCCATCCATACATCCTTACTCACAAACTTTCGCATTTATAATATAAGTAGGATGGTACGTAAGGCATTCCAGATCCTAGCGGATCAGAAACGAAGATGGGAAGCACTTCGTACGCGTCCGTGGTAAATCGACCACGTAGGGATACAGATCCTTATGGTGCCTCGCGGTTCAATGATAAAAAGGCTAGAGAGGAACTAGATCAAACAGTTCTTGAGCACCTTAATATATCCTATAGAATACCGAAAAGCAGGCAACCTTGCGACGATGTTCCAAACTCGGAAGTTTTTTATTTTATATTTACCATAAAATGATACAAAAATGATTTCATAAACATGGAATATGCAACGATAAACAGCATCTGTTCTGTTACAAATCCGTCCATATTTGCATGCATGTCATGCTAATACGCAATGAATTACAGTGAGTAGCCGGAAGCATAAGTTATGTCCCGCCAAAACATTTCGTATTCTGTCAGCACAAACTGCAGATGTGCTACCCAAGTTATATTCGTCGGACACAGTTGATCTAGTATTCTTTTTTTATACAAACAAGTTAATCCTTGTCTGCAATTTCACATGGTGGGAAGTGTTGATGCAGTCTAAGATGAGAGCGGGCTTACTTGTTAGGGATATAGGAATTATATTACACCTAATCATAGCACTTAATCAAGATTTTTTTAAACCTGTTTGTACTGTCAGATTAAAGCGTTTAATTTTGTGCTTTGTTTATGATGACCCGATTAAGTTTAGTTTGTACCTGAAAAGTTATATGGTTGAAGATGGGCCCCTTTTAAACTGGCCGAATAATACTGTCAATTTTTTTCAATCAACAGAGAGGTTTTATGCGGCTAAAAATAGTAGGCATTTTCATCTCAATTGTGATAAATGAACGTTTAATTTTATCAAAAAACTAGCTATATTTTAAACATGTTATAAATACGAAAATTTCCGTACTTTATATTTTATTAATATTTTTGCTTTTTGGTATATTGCTAGTAACTTAAAATGCCCAGGTCAAATTGGAAAATAGAGCGTTAGTGAATTTTAATCCGCCACGAATAATAATCCTTCTATCTAATCTATCCTTTATGCACCACCCATTTTCCACTTTTTTATCGGCTTCGTACGCTCGGTTGCCTTTAAAAGATCACTTTTAGTGATAAGGCCGCCCTCCCTAGAACTAAGTGCAATTACTGTTTTCCTTGTGTTTTCCTAGTGTATTGTGTTGCAATAAAGTTTTTCTATTTTTTTCTATTCTATTCTATTCTAGGCTAATAGAGAAAAACTAAACTTTCATACAGCAAAAATTGTTCAGGTTTTTTTCTTAGAACGGAATTAAACGCGTATGGTTCATTACTTACAACACTCTCGGCTTTCTTAGCGCATTCGCTTTTAGCTAATGCGCTAAGAAAGCCAAACTAGATTCATAATCTACTATTATTTAGTAGATGTTATGGAAACATGGTCTTTACACAGGCGTGCGTTAATGTTCTAGAAACTATTATGTGACCAGTCAGCCAGTATTGTTCGTGTGCAGTGGTTTAGTACTCAACGCCCGGACCTAATGTAATCTAACTGCGTCTCAGTGCATGCACAAACTGACATAACAACCTTATAATATCCCAAGACAACACAATAATACAATGGTAGGAAAACTATCGCATATAGACAAACCAATACTTCACAGTGCATGGAAGGAACTCGTCCTGCAGAGTACTCTGTGTCCATCAACCTGAGACGTAGGTCTACCTTATGTTCTTTTAATTAAAACGGCAACCACGCCCATCAGAGCGGAACACAGCAATGCTACTTGGCGGCAGAAGTAGGCAAGAAATTGGCACGACTACTCCCCCTGACGAGCTGTGACGCAAAAAGGTCATCACCCATTACCGATCCACTGCAGAGCTGGTTCTCCTCCTACAATGAGAAGGGGTTAAGGCCGTAGTGCACCACGTTACGTAGAACTCTCAGGCATGCAGGTTTCCTCACGAAACTCACTTGCCTCAGCGGTGAAGGAAAACCTTCACCGCTGAGGCAAGTGTTACAGTAATTTTATAAAGTGGGCAAATTATTAAACTTTTAATAACTATAAATTCATATTGGCCAGATATTTTATTAAATTGATTAGGTTTTTTTTACTTAGGCACTAATCAATATTATTTAATTAATAGATAGTTTCAATAGTTTCAAGAAACAATTAAAATTATACCAATGTTCATGACATTGAATTGGTGGGTATTTCGATATAAATAAGACTGCATTATCGAAACACTTCAGTCTTACATGGACTCAAACGATGCAAAGATACCTCCCGGTGTCTTAGTCACAAGTGATATTTTAATTGCATAAAACGCACATAACGTGGAAAAGTTAGAGGTGCGAGTTGATCAATGAGGCATAATTGAAAATAAATACTACAATGTGTGTGTGTGTATTAGTCTACATACGTAAGAAGTGAAACTTGTTTATGACACCTTTTTTATTTAATTATTACAATTAATTGATATTTACTAGATTACAGTCGTATTAATTAATAATTGCTAGTTTTAATAAAATTATTTACATTATCATCGTCATCATCACATAAACCCATTACCGACCCACTACAGAGCACAGGTCTTCACCAGGCTGGCCCAGTGCGTTTTGGTAGACTCCACACACCTTTGAGAACATTATGTTGAACTCACACGATGTTTTCCTTCTCCGTTGAAACAAGTGATATTTTAATTACTTTAACGCAGAAAAGTTAGAGGTGCGAGCTAGGATTCGAACTAGGCTCCCCGAAAGTGGAGTCGAACAACTATCCAATTCGCTATAACCGCTTTATCCGTATATATTTAACTGTATATAAGAGATTATATACCTAGTGGAAAATGCAAGATCTGTTCTTCATAATGATACTTTAAAATAAAAATGTGAACTCAGTTACGTCTTACAAACATGTTCTTAAAAATAAATCCCTTTGAACTAAGCTTAAGCTTTGCTCTTTGAGATGGCTTAGGTTCAAACAAATGATGCATGACCTTGAGCTAGCAAATGTTACCCAAAGCAAGAAATCCTTACTGATATTTTTAATAGCGTTCCCACTAGGCCCACTTGAAATAACTGAATTTTGAATTTGTATTTGATGAACGTTTTGAAGTTATACTTCTTATGGCGTTACGGAAAAATGATGAGAGTACATTTTTACGATGCGCACACCGTAACAAAATACCGGAACCTTGAAGAACAATAGCTAGTCAACATTAAAGTTTTTCAAAAAAAGTTTATATCAATATGCATAATTAATATAATAATATTTTTTTTTTGTGATATTTAAATAAACTTTATTTAAATACATAATGCGTAATAGTAAATCTTTCAATGTATACCTTTATTTTATTGTTAGTGTCGCTTTTTTCTTCTTCTTAAAAAAAAAGAATAATAAAATTTTCATCTTGTTACGCCAAAGAAGTATAACTTCTAACACGTGTGCATAAGTACACACACGTTTTTTTTTTAAATAACAGGGTAGGGTCTTGTTTATGTACATCTCGTTACATGAGAAAGAAGATGTAGTGGATTTCAATTGATTAATATTACTGTGATGATGAAAATTATATTACTTCGTTGTTTTGTGGCCCATCCTTTAGATCTCTATTAGAATTATAGTATTAATTGAAGTGAAACTTCTTTATCGGTGTTGGGAATAAAATTACCATCACGCATTCGGTTATGCGTCATATTTTTCCGTTACGCGCCATCTTTTTCTGTTACGCGCCATCTTCATTCCTGAGTCACATTAATCTTTACGCGCCATATCTATTTCTAATAAATACAACACGTGGGTGTGATTATGATATTTTTTTTAATTTAGTTTTTTTAGGTTTTTGATTGTAAATAGCAGTAAACAATTAAAATAAAAAACCGCGGAAGCGGTGATAGCACATACGATATAGCACACGACTCTACTTTCGGGGAGCCTAGTTCGAATCACAGCACGCAACTCAAACTTAACTTTTCTGCGTTTTAAGTAATTAAAATATCACTTGCTTCAACGGAGAAGGAAAACATCGTGCGAGTTCAACATAATGTTCTCAAAGGTGTGTGGAGTCCACCAAAACGCACTGGGCCAGCCTGGTGAAGACCTGTGCTCTGTGGTGGGCCGGTTATGGGTTGATGTGATGATGATGACGATGATAATGTAAATAATTGTATTAAAACAAGCAATTATTAATAATAATAAGATGCAGCAGTAGATCTCCGCTCTCCTTTATATTCACTTAGTCGCCTCGTACGACACCCGCGGGAAGAAGTGGGGTGGGGACAACTGCAATCTGATCTGCCGTCTCCACAAAGAAAATTGAAAATCGAATCGAAATAAAAACATATAATAAAGAAGTTTAACTTCTAACGTGTGTACACTAATACACACACACTTTTTATTTTTTTTAATTATACCTCATTGATCAACAAGGCCTAGGTATGTATTTGTAGTACGTATTTACTCGAGTTGCAGTTATCCAGGTAGGAACCAAAAAAAATGCAACAATTACTAACGACTACAGCGTCACCACCGGGAAATCAAAGTATTTCCGTTTCGCTGACTTTTCAGCTGTAATATATTAGTTTTTAAAATAAAAATTCTCGTTCGCCCGAAGAAAATACAATGTCATTGTGTGTTTCGCGGAAATGAGACGGAAGTTTACGAGTAAAAAAAGGGAGCTAAAAATTCTGGAAAATTCTGAAATTCTTTTCATCCCACTAGAAGTTAGCTCTTGACTACAATCTCACCTGGTGTTAAGAGATGCAGCCTATGATGATAGCTAGCCTACTAGGAGTATGGCAGTTACATTATACCCAGATCACTAGAGCCGTGCACTTCATATGCACAAAAGCACTGCCTATCGGCTACCATAAAAGTTTTATGTAACTTGTATAGAGGACGATTTTCTCTCTTTATGCTAGTGTCCTGCTTAATGGATACCCTGGTCAAAAACCCTGTACACTGTAGATAACTTATCGGTTAGATTCTACCCAGCAAAAAACAGACTAACGACCTTTCTAATTTATATCATTCGTATGAAGCTGAAATTATTTGTATCTACCTAAAAGTAAAATTCAGACAGACTAAATATAATTCCGAGTAAGAGTTCAAAGAATTAATATGTTACTAATTTGTAAGCTCACGCTGTGATCTCCGTATAATGAACACACGGCAAAGAAATTCATCAACAAAATTTCTAGCGACTTACAAAGCTTTAATATAACTTAATTAACATAAGTTATATTAACATAATTGCAAGTACCAATAAGTTTGACATAAATGAGTAAAGCTGAACTCGAGAGAAATCTATCACATACCCTTAGGATAAGATCGTCACTCTTGATAGACTCGTCTTCGAGTTCGTCGTCGAGAATAAAATGGACCTAAGTTTCGATTATATAAAGCACTAATTTGTTCACATTTTTTTCTGGACAATATCATCATCAATATCATTGCCAGTGATGACTTACGGACCAGAGTCTTGGTCGCTTACAATGGGCCTCATAAGAAGGCTCACGCAAGAGTCACTCAGCGAGCGATGGAAAGAGCTATGTTAGGAGTATCTCTAACATCACGTAATCACGTGATCAAATCAGAAATGAGGAGATCCGTAGAAGAACTAAGGTTACCGACATAGCTCAGCGAGTCGCGAAGCATGAAGTGGCAATGGGCGGGGCACATAGCTCGGAGAAGTGATGGACGTTGGGGTTCCAAGTTGTTGGAGTGGCAACCCCGCACCGGTAAACG
Organism: Pararge aegeria; assembly: GCF_905163445.1. Classification (NCBI taxonomy): domain Eukaryota; kingdom Metazoa; phylum Arthropoda; class Insecta; order Lepidoptera; family Nymphalidae; genus Pararge; species Pararge aegeria. Next base: position 9,352,320 of record NC_053202.1, on the reverse strand, counting down.
CAGCGTAGTTCGACCCCCAACCAGGTGGACAGACGACATCAAGCGAATCGCGGGGAGCCGCTGGATACAAGCGGACCAGAATCGTGGAGTTCGGAACGCCCTTCAAAAGACGTCAATCGGTTGTTTTGATGATGATGATGATGATTATCATTTTAACTCCATTACCAGCCTTCTACGGGTCTCCAACCAGAATGAGAAGGATTTAGAACGTTGCCAACCAAGTTCGCCTAGTGCTAATTGGTAAACTTTACACGGCTTTGAGAACATTATGGAGAACTGTCCGGCAGCAGATTATTACCTCACGACGTCTTCCATCATCGTGGTATTTATTGGCTTAAAAAGCACATAAATCAGAAAAGTTAGGGGTGCGTGCCGGACCTCTAACTTTTCAGAGTTTCGAACTCTGTTCCCCCAAAAGCTAGGCTTAAGTCACAACCACTAGGCTATCAGATGCTCAATAGCCCATCTCATTTATCTAGGTTATCCCGTATAAAGCTAGGCATTTTATGTATCCTCAATACAAAATTTAAAATTTCATCAATATTTGCTTAGCTATATATTTCATACTTGACCATTTTTTTTTTGTAAATTCCTTTGAAACGTTACCCATGTTCCGTTCCTTGGACAAAGGCAACTTTTTATCCTGAAAATCTAAAGCGTTACTTTGTTATTACGTCTTCATGCTAAAATAGTTCTCTCTAAGTTATAATTCTTCTCTCTTTTCACTCATCCAAAAATGTATCAATACGTATCGTATCGATCGTAAGTCGTCCCAAATTTACTACTTTACCGTCAGCGACATTATCATGCTTAAATTTAGTTCGAAACCAAATTCACAATTGCGGGCTTACAAATATCGTACTAAGGATGCAGGTATCCTTGGGCGAGCAGGTATTTATTAACGTTTATGAACATGACATCAAACAAACTTTAGCTATATTCTTAGCTAAATTCACGAAGAACTTGTTATAGACATTTCAACGCACAAACTTAGGATTCTATACAGATATATATATATATATATATATATACTATATATATATAATGTATATATCTATGTATCATACTATGGACACAGCATGTCAGTAACATTAAATCTTATAGATAAGTTTACAAAGCGACTTTACAATCCAACCGAGCGAACAGTCTGAACGCTTGTGGCCGTTTTTGAATCGTTAGTTACCATTGCCATCGTAGTAATACTTTTTTGTTTTGACAAAACATAAACATAACAACCAATAACAATAAAATTAGCCACTCTTCACCACATGCGTGTATAAATGCAGCCAATAGATGTGACGGACTTAAGTTCTTGGATATTGTCTTTAAAAAAAACAATTTATATATCATATAACATATAATACTTTATAACCTTGGAGTATAACCCATATAAACCTCATTTTTACGTAAAGTACCAATATTATCAGGTAATATGGGTAAATTACCTATGAACGTTACTGTAACAAATTCATATATGTACTTGCCTACACACAAATGGCGAGATCAGCCTAATTTTCGCGTACCACATGCTTTATTTTTTGGATTCCATACCCAGTGGACAGTGGACAAAACGGTGCCATAAGTATAACTGTAAAAACATACCGTTTATTATAATATGTGCTAATGAAAAATGAAGGAATACGTACCTGTGTGTTAGAACAGGAAATGTACATACTTTTGAATTCATCTAATTACTTTTCTTTGCTCACCAATATTAGCAATTTGAAGGCAGATTGGCGCAGTGGGCAGCGACACTGCTTTCTGAGTTCGAGGCCGTGGGTTCGATTCCCACTTCTGGACAATGTTTGTGTCATGAACATTAATGTTTTTCAGTGACTGGGTGTTATCTATATGTTATAAGTATTTATGTAGGTATATTATTCATAAAATTATTCACCAGTTATTTTTATACCCATAACACAAGCTACGCTTCCTTTGGGACTAGATGGTGATATGTGTATTGTCGTAGTATATTTATTCATTTATTATTAAATAGAAAAATAACGAGTTGAGGCAAGGCTTACTTGTCTTTAAATTTACGTTCATAGCGACGCTAAGTGAGAGCCCAGCAGCGACCAATCAAAAGAGCGCTAGTTCGAGCAAGTCTTGTGATTGGTCGCTCGCAAGACGCAAACCGATAAGGAAGTAACTCGGAAACGGCGGTTTGGCGGTTACTCTATAGACCGGGGGGCTAACTCCCGACACTTCTTTGAAGTCCCTAAAATAAATAAAATTATAGAATTCGTAACAATTAAAAACTTTTGTGCTAAAACTTTTTCCTGAAGCCAAAATACCTATAAATAATTTAGCTTACACATTTACTGTGTCAATACATTTTAAGAGGTATGAATGAATGAATGAATGAGTAATTACACACTTCAATTGTACACCACAATAAAAAAGTTGTCATAAAAAAACTTGACTTCTTCAGCTGTGTTTCTATTTAAGGTCAAATGGCTATTGGGATCCCGGATTACATATAATCCATGATAATATTAAAACAATAATTTACGTGTTTTTGTTACAATTGACGCACCAAGCATATGGCCCACCTGATGATAAGTGGAAAACCATCGCCTTTAATCAGATGCAAAGAACACGTCCTGCAAAGTTCCACTCTGTGTCCATCAACCTGTGGCGTCGGTGTTAAGCATGTGTCTGTAAGTACATCGGCAACCACGCCTTTCAGACCGGAACACAGCATTGCAATAATGCTGTTTAGCAGCAGAAATAAGCTCAGCGGCAGTACTTTTCCGGACGAGCTCTGTCACAAAAAGCTCTAGATACTCTAACAATTCACCCATCGTTCATTCGCACATACTTACACGTATAATGTTAGATGTTAATTTATTTTGATAGATTATTTCAAAACTGAATTAATTAAATGATAGTTTAAATCATAGGTAACTAATTTATTTAAGAATACCTTAAAAATACATTTTTATTAGACTTTTTATAAAACAGAATCACAACTTAAATGAAGAAATCATGATCATATATTTAAGACTACCAGAACAATATAATTAATCATTACGTATACGTTTTCTTCCAACGTACGAAGCCCTCGGTGCGCAAATCTGTACGCACTTGGCTGTGTTTTTTTCTTGTATTTATTTATTGGGCAGCACTCTAAACGAAATCTGTTCACTTTTTCTTTTCAAAAGATATTGAATCTTATTTCTGATAGGTAAATGCTGAATATCGCTTCACCCAACCACCAAAAGCTGACTTATGCGAACAGTTAAATGCAAAGGCAAAAGGAATGCTTTAATCTGATCCCTTAAAAGGTTCGAACAAACGCTAAGAAGCTTACGTGAGTAATACAAGTTAATTGAATTATTCAAACAGTGTATCTGATAGTACTTATGTCGGTTCTTAGAACCCAATTGGCGAACTTAGCCTGAAGGGCACCCAAGTTAGCAATCAGGTAAACGACTTTGCGTCAAAAACAATAATTAAAAATCTACGTCATGATATGTAATATGAATAGTGATTTGCTTTGTTGTCTAAATCTTTCTAAACATACTTTTGATGATTTTCTAAAATCTGACTAGCTGACTGTTCGCTACTTTCAATATGGTATTTATACAGAAATTCCTCATATTATTATATTACAAGCGGACCCCGCAGACGTCATCCTGTCCAGTAATCCGGCACCCCCTACGTAGTACAATTGTGTTTTAAAACTAACCAGATTCCCATTGAAATATACACACAAAACTTCATAGGTCGCTTCAGTTGTTTAGCAGGAATTAGCAGGCCCTTTGGGCAAAACTGCCCAAGGCAGTTTTTAATATTAACGTTTAAACCTTTCTTTCCTTTCAAGACCTAAATTATCCGAATCTCCAGTTTTGGTGAGACTAACTTTCAGTTCATTCATTTTTAATATACTTTAGTACCAATGTTTCTCGAATAGCCGCTGGGCGGTTAGTCACTTCATTGGTATGAATGGTATTTAGCAGTTTTGCAGTATTTATTTTACCTGTAATGTTATGTAAAATAAGGAAAAGCTTGTGAGCTAGCAACATTCCGCGGGTGTGAAAACAGACGTGCGCGGGGCATTATCACTTTTTTTGAACACCATGCATGTCATGCAATAATGGCTTAATGAGGTTTCTGTATGTTTTTAATTCTATTTGGAATTACAAAATGTAATAGATACTGAAATTCATTTTCGGATGAATCGAAACAGCACATTTTAGAACAATTTAATAACTTGGCTCCCGGCATCAAAGTTTTAAATGATAAATCACTTCGTCTCCTAGGGGCACCTATACTGGAAACGTCAGTCCCACAGTTTATTGACGATTTAATTTCCCAATTTAGCAACAATTCCGATCGTCTTTTCGAAATTAATCCACATATGGCTCTAACTATTATTCGCTTTTGTTTATTTGTTCCAAAATTTACGTATTTTCTTAGATGCTCACCTCTTTGGAAATTTAATTTTTTAATGGAAAAATTGGATACTTTTATAAAAGATATTCTTGTTAATATTTTAAATTGTCCCATAAGTAATCAGGCATGGACCCAGGCCTCACTTCCGATAGGGTATGGCGGTCTTGGAATTCGCAAAATTTCAAGTGTTTCGCTGCCAGCTTTTCTTTCCTCTGTGTACAGTACACACACTCTTTTTCAAAAAATTATATCCAATTCTTTGGGTTCCATAGAAGTTGGCAGAGGCAAGAAATAGTTGGTCTGCTCTTAGTCCCAGTATTTTGCCGGTTTCTTTTTCTTCACAGAGACAGTGGGACGACATTATTTGCAAAAAAACTTTTGACACACTTTTAGACCAAATGCCATCTAAAAGAGACCGTGCTCGTCTTCTCGCTCTCTCTGCTAAGGATTCCGGCTACTGGCTACATGCTCTCCCTTCAGCTAACCTGGGCACTATGTTAGACCACACCACTCTATCGGTGGTGATTGGTCTTAGGCTTGGCGCCTCTATAATTCAGCCTCATCGATGCCACTGCGGTGACAGCGTTGACACCTACGGTCACCATGGACTCTCCTGTTCAAGAAGCGCTGGTCGCTTCTCTCGCCATAGCACCATCAACGACATCATCCGACGTTCTCTAGCTACCGCTCACGTACCAGCTGTATTAGAACCTATTGGTTTGGCGCGGAGCGATGGCAAGAGACCTGATGGTATGACGCTCATACCTTGGAGGCTTGGAAGGTCACTTCTGTGGGATGCAACTTGTGTTGATACCCTAGCTGCATCACACATCCAGGCCACTTCGTCAATGGTAGGTGCGGCTGCTTCCAGTGCCGAGCAGGCCAAGAGGCGTAAATATGAAAACCTGGATAGCAGCTTCATTTTTGTGCCTTTTGGTGTAGAGACTTTGGGACCGTGGGGTCCGGAGGCAAGAGCCCTTTTCAAAGAATTATCGAAAAGGGTTATCGAGTCTACCGGTGATCCTAGAGCGGGCAGTTACCTTGGCCAACGAATTAGTTTGGCCATCCAGAGGGGAAATGCTGCCAGCATCTTAGGAACTGTGCCTCGCTGCGGTGGTTTCGAGGACGTTTTAGATTTTATTTAGTTTTTCAATAGTTTATTTTAGGTTATAGTTATGTATTAATAAAAATTTATTAGATAGATACTGATATCAGAAATAAATTTCTAGACCTCGAAAAGCGTAGCGAAAAGCCTACTTATTGGCTGACGTAGGTTACAAGTATCGCATTAATCTGTGGGCAGATCGCATCAGCTGACACTTGAAAGAGACATCTGTCGGCTGTCATTTGTCAATATTTACGAATTGCGAAACATTCTTGAAAATTCGCAAAACTAATTGTAATCTTCACCGAAAAGCATTGAAAACTTTGATTTAGCATAAATATTGATTTTAAGTTATAAACGATCAATTTCTAAAATGTCACTGTTCGTAAAAAACTTCGTCCGCCGGGTAAGTTATTCTTATTTTTCCTTGGGTCCAATTAATATTCTGTTTATTTTATTTTAGACGGGGATTGAACTATATTTTCTTGTAGGTACTCACACCGGCTGTATCAGTAACAAAGAAATCGTGTTTTTCAACCAGTAAGTATACTCTTACATAACCTCTCTTTTTTACTCATACTAGCCGCTATTCCTATTTGCATAAGTTCACAGGTGACGTGCTTCGAAAGTAATAGTCATATATAATTATAAGTTTTTTTTATCCATGCGCGTTATAATCACATTATTATAAAGGCGAAAGTTTGTATGTAGGTTTGTTGCTCCTTCACGCCCCAACTACTAAACCGATTAGGCTGAAATTTAGAATGGAGATAGATTATACTCTAGATAAAGATATAGGCTACTGCTTACCCCAGCGCATGGTTCTCTCGCGATTTGTGTCAAATCACACCACTTTTACAACACTACTTAACAGTATGCAATATAATTTCTGACCATTGCAGTATAGTAATAAATTGCTTGACACAAGGGTACTAACTAGATATAGCCTGACAATGTTATTTAATTATTGTTAGACAAACCAATCTACGAGTATAGCCATCATAAAAAGTTTTAATATTAGGTTTTATCCAAAGTATCACATTTGCCTTCCAAGTGTAGGTACACAACTAAGAATTTTAAATGTGTGCAATGATTAAAGTGTGTATTAATAGATAGGTTAGTAAGTAAAATTGTGAGTCAATAGTAATTTAAAAACGTTAATAGCAATAAATTAACTTTGGCTAGTGGATGTTCACATTGTCTTTAAATTCAAGAAACTATTGAAAAGTTACTGGGCTGGTACTTTCTGATTGTTGGACATTCAAACACTAATTAGAATTAAAAAGCGCAGGTGCTTATTAAAATTATCTTATTTTCAGGTAATGCTGTTCTTACACCTAAAGTACAGAAGCCTGCCCCTGATTTTGCAGCCACTGCTGTGGTTAACGGGGAATTCAACCAGTTACAATTGGCTGACTTTTCAGGGAAATATGTGGTTCTCATGTTCTACCCTCTGGACTTGTAAGTTAGATTTTGACCTCATGATTTTGGCAGAATAAAGTACACTGCCAGGTGGTGACACAGTAGCATATAATTAGCCACTTTCCTGAACTAAAGTATAGCATCTCTGAAGGGAAATACATAGTATGCTGATTGGGAATGAATAACTTGCAACATTACAGATAGTGACAATTGCCAAAGTGTGTTTACCTGACATATGTCTATGGATCTCAGCATACATAATTAATTTGTAGAAATCTGTATCTGAGACTTTGTAAGCCTATTTCAAATAAGCAAATTTTCAATTTGAAATCATCTGAATTCAATTTTTTATGTTACATGCAATCTAATAAGATTATGTAAAGCTTATTACTTAATAAAAATGAATGAAAATACACTATGTATTTTTTTAATACTTGCTTGGACTTATTGTTGGACTAAAAAACTTGTAATTTATTCAATTTCAGTACTTTCGTCTGCCCTACAGAGTTGATTGCTTATAGCGAAAAGGCAAAGGAGTTTGCCGGTATTGACTGCCAAGTGATTGGAGTTTCTACTGATTCAGAATTCAGTCACTTAGCTTGGATAAACACACCTAGGAAGGTATTTATTTTTATTATTATTATAAATACTTATATTATAAATCCAAAATTATCCTTTTTTTTTGCATGCTTGTTGCATGTGTTAGCGCAAACATTGCAGTGATCATAATGAAATTTGGCACACATACATATGCTGTGCATCCTGGAGATGCACATAGTATACTTTTTGAACTGGAAAAGTTTACTGAAACTTATGATACTTTTTCTACTGGGAAAACCACAGATTTCTGTATGATAAATAAACCCAGATTGTGTTCAGGTACATCTTTTATAAACTTCATATTATAAAATCGCAAACATTGCAAAACAACAGACAACTTCGAATCTGTATTGTGTTTGAAGTAAATGTATGTAAATACAAAAATTTAAATATTATTTTGCAGTGACATTTTACATAAGGTGTTTCAGTAGTAGGCACAGATATTGTTAAATAACAAATACATAATCATTATGAAACCAAAATATACCATTGCAATCTAAATAAACAGTTAAATTAAGTCAATAATTATATTAGTATTTTTATGTCACATGTATTTCCTATTTTTTATTTATTTTAATTTTTTTTAAGCATATAAATAACACAACAGTATTAAAAATTTAGAATTTTTTTAAATATTTTTTTCTATTTTTTATTACTCTAAAGTCAAAGTCAAAAATATCTTTATTCAAGTATAGGCCCATAGAGGGCACTTTTGATGCGTACATTATATAATTATTACGTTCTTTAATTATAAATTCTATTGATCTACTAAGTAGTCATTTAAGGAAAAGAAGCATTTATGAAATTATTTAAATTAACCTATCCTTTAATTTTTTTTTTTTTTCAGGATGGTGGTTTGGGAAAAATCGATATCCCCCTGTTAGCAGATTACTCAAAGAAAATCTCGAGGGATTATGACGTACTATTGGATGCAGGATTTGCGTTGCGTGGTAATTATTTGTTACACATTATGTTGCCTGCGTTCTCCACCCTTTCACTCTATGCCAAAAATCAAGTAGATTAGTTGCTTAGTTAAGAGTGCGAAGAAAGAACTAACAAAATGTTTTGATGAGTAGGAAAAAATATTCAATGCTGTACATTACAGCAGCTACAATAACAGCAGCAATATCTTCGATATTTCTTTATTTGCCTGATCACTAACAATTTGTGAAACAATTAAATTTTGTATAACTAATTTTATTTTTAATTCCAGGCCTGTTCATTATCGATAGGAACGGCATATTAAGACACATGTCAGTTAACGACTTGCCTGTAGGACGATCAGTGGATGAGACATTGAGGCTGGTTAAGGCCTTTCAGTTTGCCGATAAACATGGTGAAGGTAAGAAATTTATTTTTCAACCAGCTTTTCAATGGTCATCACTTCAATATGGTGGCATGTTTTTTGATTTTATTCCAGTGCCTAGCGGTGATTTTATAGCTATTTGTATAAAATCAAAAGAGCGCCATCTAATATACTGGGAAACTGTCAGTACAGGCGCTTTTCGATTTTATCAATTCGTTGTTTTTTTTCTATCAAATCATTTGCAATATATACTTTATGATTGTAGCCAATGAACCATTTGATTCTTTTTCACTAAATTACACATGTACACATATAGGTATTATTGATGTAAAATTTACCGGACGTATGAAAAATATTAATCTAAATAACTTGTGAAATTTTTGATGAGTAAAGTCCCATAGTATAACGGTTTGTTGCTCGCAATTATCGAGTACCGAAACACTAATTTCAAAGTAAAGTGAACTTGATTTAGTAATTTTAGATAACATGTTCCCACTAAACAATGTTTTTAAACAGTACAGAAATGAGTTTAACCTTTACGAAAGTAAGGTTAATTTCACTAGTCCCATTCCCCGACTTCTACCCTTATCGAATATTGCGATTGAGGTCAAGCACGAGCTGAAAATAATAAAATTCAAGAAATCAAAAAAATCCTTTTTCGTTTGACTGTCATGTTTCATTTTTTTTCTTTCAGTGTGCCCAGCTAATTGGAACCCAGACACAAATGCAGACACAATCAAACCAAATCCCAGGGAAAGCAAAGAGTATTTCCAGAAGGCAAATTAAATCTTAGAAAAGTAAAGTAATAAAGAATCTTTCAAACTGTTAACTTTTTTGAGTTTCAACCTACTTAAGGGTTGAGATTGCGAACAGTTTATTTTATAACTCATAACCAATATGCATTTTTTACAATATTATCATTAGGTAGTAATATCGCTCTACTTCTCCATGTTTAGCATACAGTCATATGCAATTGAATGTGTTAGGAGTTCACACAAAATATAAATTTGGTGCAAAGGCACGTCCTACAGTTTGAGCGGGGAAAGGGCGATTATTTCACTAAGGCGAAAAAAAATATCCAAAGGTGCAAACTGCATTTCATGTTTTTAATTCTTGCAATTTATGCAATAAATTAATGATATTTTGAATACTGTCTAGAGATACTTTAGATTGGGTTGATGGTAAATGTTGTCAAAGTGATACTTATTGTATCACTTTGACAACATCTACCCCTTGCATATTAACTCAGTAAAAAAGTGCATGTTCAAAATGGCATTTCAAATTCCTAAATTTCTTAACAATTCCAGAATGACCCGGGGACATGATTGGTTGACCTTACTTAGCCTCGTCTTTAAAAAAACATCATTATTCCATTAAACAAGTTTATTTGTGAAGTAAGTATTAATTTGAATGTGAGAAGAAACGGCTACCATTAAAATACAAATAATATTATAATACTACTATTTTTTCAAAAGTCAATCTTAATTTCTCATTATAACATTAAACACACAGTTTCGCTTGTCATATAAAATCTCACTATACAAAGTATTCCAGTCTACTCCTGCTCTCCAACAACTGGGTGTTTAATGCTTAATTATCTCATATTCCAATATGTATACATGCATAATAAACTATAAAATTTTATATCCAGCTGTTTTAGTTTTACCCTTTATCAAAGCTACAAGCTACATACAATGTACTTCACAGTTTATAAATACCACTTTCCTGTAATAATAGTTACAGCTTCATTCAATGCATACAATTTATAAATCCTGCCATTTTATTTCAGCTTTCTATATTTAATAGTATACTATTATTGTACTACCATAGTTAACAATTTATTAAATGGATACTTGTAAATAACAAATACATACAAGAAGTAATGCAGAGAAATTACTTTCTCCCATTATTACATAGCTATAAAATTTATAAATCCATATATAAATCATACTAGTAAAATACATACTAGTTTATAAATACAGCTATAATAGCTATAAATACAGATATACATTTTATATTTATCCAATGTACTCTATCAAATTCATAAATCCAGGTGATTTATTTACCTAGTCCTTCCTGGTCTAAAGTGATACCAGTTTTTTACATCAAAACTATCACAAATAACTAGTGATTATAACACTGTCTACACAACATCTAAAAACCTTATAGAGAAATAAATCAATATTGCAATAGTTTTTAAGCTGTCATCAGCGTGGATGAAATTAATTATCAATGTTTATAATTAAACTAGCGGACCCCCGTGACTTCGTCCGCGAATGAGCAGACTTAAAAAAATATTCGTATGTTGTCGCGGACTGTTTTATAGAACTTTAAAGAAACAATTCCGACAATTTTGATATACTTACTACATACTTCCGTCGTTTGGCGTAACGTTTACCGTTCACGCATCGGACGTATCAGAATATCTCTCAAAAAGGATATCTTTTGCTGTTCTTTCCCGAGATTCCAATATAAATGAATCCTCGCTAGACCGATTTATCGATCGATCGATGTATACTACATTTTATGAAAATCGTTGGAGCCAATTTAGAGATTCAAATTATATATATACAAGAATTGCTTGTTTAAAGATATTACATTATAATAAATTTATTAATGGGCAGGGATGATTGAGTACTGACCTTCACTGGTCAAGAAGTTATTTTTGGTAATATCAAATACCCCACTCTACTTGTGGGTGTCATGTGAGGTAACTAAGGGATTATAACAGAACAGCCAGCAGCATCTGCTGTGCTATGGTCTATCTACTGCAATCACCAATCCTTCTGCCCATTGTGGTTATTATGAGTAAACCCTCCCCTGTGGAGAGGCCTTTAGTCCAGCAGTGGACTGGTATAGGCTATCAATAGATATAAAATAAGGCAAAAATCAGATTGTCATTTCAAAAATTTGATTAAATATAGTTTTACAAAATATTTACCCAGGTATCACATTGCAATTGCAATATTTAATGAGTGTTGCTTACCATACAAATACAGCATTATTAAAAATTAACATGCAGGAATGATTGATCATAAATCATCATTTTTAACATTAATTATTGAAACTTCTGTTTAACACAATCCCTAATCTTGCTGTGTTAAAATGTTTTCTGTGCACACTTTTGCATATTACTACACCTACATCTTTGTGTTTTACAATCACTTTAATTTTACCTTAACTGATACTTTTCATAGTATATTTAGGTATTTTCAACAGGAAGCTTTGCATGTCGCTTAAAAGGTTCTTACTGCTAACAATGTAACCGTTGTACAAGTGATTACACAAGAGTAAACATTACTACTATATTATGTGCATTTGCATACTATGACTTCAGATTATTATCACTATCATCTTATTCTATTCTCCTCAAAACGATAACTCTATTATCTAGATAATTGTCAGTCCCTTGAGTTCCACTCAGTGTTCACACTTTGTCTATCCATAGATATTCCATCTACTGAATTTATTAGATTCCCATTCCAGTCAAATTCATTAGGAACTGTCAAGATGGTTCATCATCTGAATCTAAATCAGAAGTATCATCAGATGAGTCGCTGCTTGAATCACTTGAGCTTGAATCAGAACTATCACTGTCATCATCAATAATGAAATCGCTTAATTTCTTTAATCCCGGTAACAAAGACATTGAAGCCATTTGAACAGCCATTTCATTTTCCATAATCTGACTCTCTTCCTGTTGTACCATTACTGCAGCAACCTCTAATTCCACTATCTCTAGTGAGAGATCATTCTTTGTTATGTTAATGTTAGCAATATTATTGCCCAGTTCTTCAAACTTTTCTGCCCTACACTTTTGCAGGAATATCAAGTAATCCTTAATGTATAGCTGGTTTAGAATGTACCGCGCATCGTTACTCAAATTGAACATTTGGTAGATACTTATAACACATTTAATGACAAACTTCTTTCCTTTCCTTAGAAGCGATGCAAGATCATTCTTTATTTTGTTGCAAAGATCAAAGTTGCGAAATATTGGATATGAAAGAGCCCTTCGATAACATGCAATGAGTACCTCCTTCATGTCATTGAAGACGCAGAACCAGCTTAATGTTGCTGATAACTTATTGATTGTCCAACTGGATTCTACATTACTGTCATTTAAAGTTGTTCTTTTGTCATAGCAATATCCAAACAATATATCTATAAGCCCATAAAAAACTTGACCGCATTTTGCTTTGGTTAATATATAATGCTTATTAGGTAATTCCTTCAAGATACTGACTTCTTCTTCTGTAAAATCAATGTTTTGATCAAAGTCTGGACTGACCCATGCCATTGTTGCATTTAAATATGGTGCCAAGAGTTCCTTGTCAAAGTAATCGGCCAAATAATGATCTGAGGAGAACTTATGCTCTTCATACTGCTCTCTCAAGGTGTTACGTTTATTCACAGGCACAAGTTCGGGTACTCTCAGTTCAAATATCTGTGGAAATTCAGTACCAATCTCTTTGAACTCTGTTAATATACTGTTTGCGAATCCAAAAGGGTATTGGCACCCTAAAATAGCATCATCACCATCATCATCCTCGCTGTCCTCTTGCTCAATTGTAACCCCGTCCTCCTCAAGCATTTCTACCAAATTGGGGTTAATATCTGGTATGTCTCGCGGTGCCAGCAAACTGGTTATCATATCGAGATTTTCGAAGTGTTCCCCAGGAGTTTCTTTTTCAAACACAAGTTTGAAATCCCCCGAATCGCAGCAATAGGAACCCTTCGAGAGATCATTCTCAACTATCCGTCCTGGCAAACGGAGTCTTAAAAAGTAAGGAGCGGAGACAAACAAAACATTCTCACCATCAACGTCGATCTCAGTTTCGCCGATGTTTGTATACGGTGCGTGCACGGTTATATACACGCGGTTCTCGTCTTGGGCTAACTTGAAGCGAGGGGTTAGCATTTTGAGTTGAAGGAATTTTAAATAGGAAACTGAACATACGTTTACGTTGGCCTTCACAGGTCATGCGTAAGTCACAATGTTTGCGTTATTACAATTTTTAAACACCAGAAGCAGAAATCCAATTCCCGTGTCAACAACAAACAAAAAGGTTCACCTCACTGAAATGAATGGTGAAGAGGATTTAGGAAGTAGCTCTTTGGTAATGAGTATTGATCCGTCGAGCTGTGGGGTTGCCATAGTAATATTTTAAACTGCTACCACAATGACCTGACCTGAGCATCCGACATAGTAGTAGTATTTATTAGTCACTAAGTCACAAAAATATAATTAAGAAAAGGATAAAGAGATAATATTATCTACAAAGACAATATATCTTTATCTTTTGACGGTCGACTGGCGCAGTGGGCAGCAACCCTGCTTTCTGAGTCGTGGGTTCGATTCCCACAACTGGAAAATGTTTGTGTGATGAACATGATTGTTTTTCAGTGTCTGGGTGTTTATATATTATTAGCATTTATGTGTATTATATTCATAAAAATATTCATCATCTTTCTTAGTACCCATAAAACAAGCTACGCTTACTTTGGGACTAGATGGCGATGTGTGTAATGTCGTAGTATATTTATTTATTATTTATTGTCATTATTATCTTGTCTCTTTCATAGTCAAATCGGTCTATGAGATGATTTAGATGTCCGCCGCCCCATAATGGCGGTTTCTATATTTTAACCATCTCCCTCGATATGGCTATCAAAGGAAAGCGTTTGACTAATAGAACACTTCTTCTTCTTCTGCTTTTTTGGCTTTTAGGTGTACCAAATCAGCACGTTGTATTTCATAATAGATCTTGCTGAAAGAAGATTGAAAATTATTCGTGTCAGTCAGTCTAAGACTTCGTTAAGCCACAAGCTAGAGCAATACGAATGTCAGTCGAAATAATTGCATGACTGTCTATGGTATAGCCATGTATCAGAGATGGCAAGAATGACTGGTTTATGTTCATTGATAAGGAACCATATTTCGGGTTTTTTTCGAACCGATACTCTTACAGTTCCACTTGTACCGAAGCCATTGGAAAGAGCCGAAGCGGTTTTGACAAAAATTTGTGCAACGTTGGACGGTACTGGGTTTTGACCTAAAATTTCAATGATAGTATTGAGAGATTTTACAGACACACAAACACAAGAACAGTCTGTTTATATGACTTGGTTGGTACTATGGTATGGTTCTGTTGGAATATGAAGGAGGAGTGAGCTCAGTGAGTGAGACAGTCAGAAAGTCAGTCAGTGAGTCAGGCAGTCAGTCAGTCAGTGAGTCAGGTCAGTCAGTGAGTCAGTCAGCCATTCCGTCATTCAGTCAGTCATTCAGCCTATGTCTATCTTTTATAAATAACCTGACAAACCAGTTTACCGGCATTTGATGGTATCCGGCTCGATAGCTTTCAGCGGCATGATAAAGCTACTGCGGCCCGAGACTGACCGTGGACTGAAACATGCGGTAGGGCTTTTTATTATTTATTTTTAATTCTGAATTATTTATCATTATCTTAATATATTATAAGTCTCAAAAGCGGAGGCTACCATGTAACTGCCGAATTTGACCTATATCCGACAGACTAATAAAGTGGAATTTTAGCTTATTAAACCAAAGATTCATATTATAATCAATCACGCTACGATATTTAAACGCAGGCGTAATAATACAAAAGTTAAATATTGTAGAGAACATTTTGAAACCGTCAGCTATGCTATTGTTCTCTTCATACGTATTTTTTACATTCACAGTTTATTTTCGGTCACCCCTCACGCAAAGAATTATTACAAGTTCAGAATAAACAGGAAGTCTACGGGCTATTTCGAAACATATTAGTTTTACTTTAGGGTTTACTGCGCTCGCTCTTTTTGTTTTGTGCTGCGATTAAATTTATCCTTCAGTTTCTGGATAGCTAATATATTAGAATTAAGGCCCAGTTTTAAAGTAAAATATTGCTTTTATAGGTTGTAAGGTTTGTACAAGCCATAGTATGTGTTTCTATCCTCTAAACCAATTCCAACCAAACCATTCAACCCTTTGCTAATACCTGCAATTTGCAATAATTTTTTTTGCATTGAATTTGTCACTGTGAAATTTCAAATTTGACAACTGACAAGTGTGATGTCATGCAGAATGTAAATAATACCTACGCGAATTTGCGAAATTATAAACGGAATTGAAAATAAAGTGAAATATAAAATAATCACCTGCTTATTAAATTTAGTTTTAGTAAATAAATTGCAGCTTGGATGAAACCATATAGCAGAATACGACTTGAAATAAGTAAGAATAATGCCATCGGGACGAAAGCGATGGCACTTGCATGGTAAGTATTTTGTATTTGTAATTATTTCAAATATGAAAAACACAGGCAACTTTAAATTAGGATTGAATAGTTAGGTGTATATAGTATCGTTTATTTAGTAACGCCTCTTACTCTACCTGTTCGATTGATTACCGATTGGTAAATTTTATGTGGGTTTTTGACCTTGCTTTATTATTTTTACACAACTTTTATTAAGTTTAAGCAGTTATGAATTAGGCCTGTTATGTTAACATTTATTTAGGTCGGTCGGTGTATGCCCAACCGTCGAACTTGTCGTAGATTCATCTTCAACAACGACAAGCTTGACCATGACCACCATAATTCCATTCCAGTCAATTTCCAGCCGCTAATTTTTACGAGATTTTTTTACATCACTATGAGGCATGCCATGAATATCTCACATCTGCGCACAGACCTCTTCTTCCATTTGAGTGAGGCCTTAAGAGTTTCTAACCCGCACACAGCTTCAGTGTTAGTTGGCTGGCTGTAAAAATTATTTGTAATCTTATGATGCTCCCCGATAAAGAGCAATATACATTTCCTAACTCTATCTAATATTTTTATATGAATAACCCAGCCTAGGAGCTCTTAATCCTGAGTGGAACTTGCTGAACCACTATGTTCTACAATTGGAAAATCAATGTGTTTCAAAACTTGATAATTCACTTATAGTACGAGAGTTAGATAAACCTCTCAACTAACAGAGCTATGTATGTTTTAGGCAATTGCTTTAGTAATGGTGAATGAAAACCTGTGTGGAAACCTACATGCTTAAGAGTTCTCCATAATGTTTTCAAAGGAGTTTCCAATCTGCATTTGGCCCTCAGTTTAAACCCTCATTCTGTGAGGAGACCTGTACCTTGTAGTGAGCAAGTAATAGATTGATAATGATGACAAAATTGAACAACATAATTTAATTTTAATTTCTCATGTTTCATAAAAACTAGGTACATTACAATGGAAAATATACTTTTGAGTTAATATATTCCTTCAGATGGACCACAAGGCTCACTGAGGAGGCTGCGTAATCAACTGGCTGAAGATGGGTGTGCCGAATCACAGGTTGTACTAGCTAAACAATTGCTGGAGGAAAAATGTGGTAAGTATAAGTTTTTTAATAGCTGTCTGTGATATCAAAACTAAGCTTATAATCAACGTGTTTGTATTTTTTTGTGTCCGTCCGTCTTTGGAATGGCTGATTCAATTTTGTCTTTGAGGCTTTGCGAGGATTCATTTAGGCTACTTGTAGAAAAACTATGGTGAAACTTTTCTAGTAAGGTAAAAAAAACTTGCGTGGAAAATAGGATGTTAATTTTTCTGCCCATTTATTCAAGAGAAAAAGTTTGTTTGGTTGATAAACATCTCGGAGGAGTCTTGTTTTATGCAGTTGATAAACAATCTATTACCACCATCTTGTATGCTTATTCTTAGGGATTGAAAAGAAAAATAAATAAAATTCTTATAGTTCCTCTAGTCATAAAAAAAAAATATCTTTTAGCATGTTCCTGCAAGAACTTTATGATGTATAAAATGAAAATTATTAGTTAATTAAGGGGCTTAAATAATTTCGTAAATGCTAGCTATCTAGGTATATTTAAAATGTCTGGTAAATCGGCAAACTAAAGCTAAAGCTCAACCACTACTTGGTTGAGCTTTAGCTTTAGTTTGCCGATTGGTTTTAGTCATTGAGTTTAGTGTAGTTGAGTTTGGTCTTAAATATAGTTTATATGTGTCGTTTAGGTATCATAGTTAGTCAATGTCTTTGTATACTCATTGAGAGTATCTGTGTGCAAGCAAAGCTGAGCCGGCCTTCTGCAGGCTTTGCGGGCAGGGGAGGAACTCCAAACCGCTACGTTGCCCTAGCTATTCCAAATCATTCAGCCAAATCGGTTTGGTCACTGAGGCGTGAAAGAGTAAATAACCTCCTATCATACTTTCACATTTACAAAATACTAAGATCTGAAGGATGTGTTTGCCGGGGTAATTATCAAGCACATGAGGCTTAACACCTATAAACCTCAGGTATCAACCGACACAGGTTCTGCACTTTGAAGTATATGGTTCCTTACATGCAGTGGCGTGCACAGGTTTTTTTGACCCACAGGTATGCATAAAGCAGGTACATGGCATAAATAAAATATTTTGGGTATGCAGTGCTTTTGTGCATGTATGAAGTGCACGCCACTGCTTACCCTGCTGCGTGCCCTGCGAAGTGTTGCTCTGTTCACATATCATCAGGTCTGCTATTGGCTTTGTCAGTCAATTATTTGTTAGTTTTAAAAATAAAATAAGTAGTATTTTTAAAATGATTTTTTTTTCTAGAACTGGAAGCAGATAAGATATCAAATTTCAAACAGGCACTCGAATGGCTCATTTGCGCCACTGAACAGGCGCATCCTGAAGCTAGGAGAATGCTTAGAAGGTAGGAAACTTATAAAAGAGGCAATTTTGACGGCCGATTGGCGCAGTTTGCAGCAACCCTGCTTTCTGAGTCCAAGGCCGTGAGTTCTATTCCCACTACTGGAAAATATTTGTGTGATGAGCATGAATGTTTTTCAGAGTCTGGGTGTTTATATTGTATATTGCTATTTATTTATGTATATTATTCATAAAAATATTCGTCAGTCATCTTAGTACCTATAACACAAGCTACGCTTACTTTGGGGCTAGGTGGCGAAGTTTGTAGTGTCGTAGTATATTTATTATTTATTTATTTATTATTTATTTAATTTCCATAAGCTGATCCCTTTCTCAGTTTATAAGAAAAAGCGTCGCCTTATCTTCCAATGAGAACCTTAAATTTGAATGCTATTATTATAACAATTATATTTAAGGACAGCAAAAAAATGGTTAGATTCGATCAAAAAGGTTTATTAATTGACAGAGAATGTGGTCTATGAAAGAATGTGGTAAACAATGACATATATTTTGTCAATGCCAATTCACTGTCGAAAAATTCACCTCTATAAAACCATTTTTAAATAAATTGTTATAGCTATTGTCTCGATAAGTGAAATCGCAAGAAAATGTTATGAGGTAATTATCCAAGAGCTTGCGGTAGATCTTTAGGAAGGACTTGATAAACTAGATCGTCATCGCCCCCGTATTCATTTACTTGTCTGATAGTTGCTCACCGGTTTCGCTGAATCTCCACAAAACATTCCTTTGCGATAACTTTAGAACTGGCACTGTGAAATTATGTGTTTTGTATTTATTCGATCAGATTGACACCGGCCCAGAAAATTAAAGAATACAAAAGCTAGCGACGACGTTGCTAATTAAGCTACGTTATCCTTAAAAGGATAGCAGCTTATTAGCTTTTAAATCTTTTATCAGTTTCTATTATAGGAATAGTATCCGTCTCAAATCACGGAACGACAATACTGCCGAATTAATCATGTTATCTTCATTTTACATTATCAACCCAACAGTGGCGTGCACTTCACAAAAACAGCCACAAAAGCACTGCTTATTTTAAAATTGATATATAACTCGTATAGGACGTTTTATGCAATTTTCCTTCTGTATGCATACCCTGGTAAGAAACCCAGTGCACGCCACTGCAACCAAGTTATTGGCTAATTACAGTGCGCGGGTCTCCTCGTATTACGAGGAGGGTTTAGGCACCGTTTAGTCCAGAATCAGTCCACCACCAAGCTAATTGCGTATTGGCATACTTCACAGGCCCTCTTCACAGAACTCTCAGGCATGCTGGTTTCCTCACGAAGTTTTCCTTGACCGTGTGATATTTAATTGCTTACATTAAAAACGCACAAAACTGTAATTTACTACGGCCCGAACCCTTCTCAATCTGAGAGAAGACCCGTGCTAAAGACCCGTGTAATGGGTTGATGAAAAAAAATACGAATACTTGTGAAATTATTCATGAAAGTCCATTATGTTTATCAAGCACCTCCTCAAAATTTCCCACCAACTCTCTTGCTCATACATCCGACGCAATTGTTTAACATTCTTTGAAAGCGAAACCAATAAACATGGCATTGTTTGGTTCATACCGTTGAGTTTACCACCTATACGCGTACAAAGTGTAACATTATTAAATTCTATATTAACGAAGGAAACCCTGGTAGCTTTTTTTTTGATATTCAATTAGTTCATATCAGTCTGTATTTTTTTCGGTATAAATGAATGAAAATTATAAGGAATTCGCTATTTGGAAATCGAAATGGGATAAAGTGCGTGCCGAGCTTCACAAAACGATGTAAGATTTTGATTTACCTACTACGTAAAACATTTTGAATTAAATAATTAACAAAGAGAAGCTTCGTAGCTTTATTTGGTTTGTAATAAGTTCATATAAGTCTATATTTTTTTGGTATAAACTAACTTAATTTAAACTTGGTAAATGAAAGAGTTGTGCCCGAACATACCTACATAAAAAAAATACCCGGACAGTTACATACTCTGCTTTCACATCGATTGCGGGTAAGATCAAAAGTTTAAATTTAAATGAATGATAAAATGGGTTTTATGACCGAATTTGGCATAGTGTTTTATTTTGATGGCAAACAAAAAAAATGTTACAAACAACGTAGTGTTTAGATACTCTTTGCGTCACAAATAAATTATCCTCGCCTAAAGGTTAGGTATGAACTTAATCATTATGATCAACAATACTAGAACTAAGAACCAGAAAGTTAATAATTAAAACTAGGTACCTACATCCTTTTGTGCGCAAGTGGACATTGGATTTTAGTCTGCCTACACATAGCCTAATGTATTTTAAGAGCATGAGGAGTGAAAAGTTACTTTTCAGTTTGTAACGTTCTGAAATCGAATAATAATGGATAATAATGGATGCCTAAAAATTCAATTTTTCCTTACAGGTGTATTCGTTCCGGCGTGATAGACGAGGACAGCTCCCCGATAGTACGCGCCAAGTCTTGCTTGGCTGCCAGCAGACAGGAGACAGTAGCCAGAAAAGCCGCCAGGGATCTATTCGCGAGGTACTTTTGTATATCTTCTTTGTATCTACATAGTATAAAAAAAAATCGTTCACGCTGTTTGTACGCTTTGATCTTTTAAACTACGCAACGGATTCTAATGAATTTTTCAGCAATAGATAGAGTGATTCAAGTGGAAGGTATATGTAGTTAACACGTTTATTATAGGAGAGAAAAACAAAGAAATTCAAAGATTTGTAATGTGATGTCATAACAAACATTTTTGTGCGCTCGCCACGGCTGAAGCTACCTACTTAACCAAACCAGAGATAACTCAGATATTCCCAAATGTCCTGGGGTTCGAATCCTGGGTTGACCCAAAAATAAGTTTTGTGGATTTTAAAGAATTAAGGAATTATTAGTACTAGTCCTAGTTAGAAAATTGGCCCTATCAATCCTAGTACTTCGGGAAGCACGTTAAGCTTTCGGTCTGGGTTATTAATCGCTCACTTTGTGCCCACCAACTCGCATTAAAGCAGCGTGGTGGTGACGAGGCCTGTGCCCAGTATTGGGACGTTAATAGGCAGCGTATCATGATACCAGGACTTCATAAGTAGCTTAGATATAGTACATTACTGCAGCGGCCAGCAAAAGAGGCATTGATGCATGAACATAATGATTAATAATTTTCCCGCGTTAAAGTGCTCATTCCTTTTTCTTCATCAATAAGAAGCTTTTTATTTGCAGTTCGAAATTTAAATAAAACGTCTGGAACTTTACCTTCTTGGTTGCCATGTTTCGGAATAAAAGATCGATCCATTTTTAAATTGCACGACCAATATCAGTTCACTCTGTAATTTATTTGGCAGCTAAACTACGACAGATACGGGTTTTTATACAACTTTTACCGGCCACTGCTCGCATGTATTTGTCCAGTACAGCAATTTCGATTTAACTCGAAGAAGGTTGTCAAATTAACGCTCAATTTTCCAAAAATTTTATGTAAATTTTATGGTCATGTTCGAGAAAATTTTATTTGAATTAAGGATTATTGATTTATCTCTGTTATAGTCTCTCAAACGGGGAACAATACATAACCACTGCACAACTGGAGCGACGTATTCGTGAAATTTGTTCTACAACACTGCGGAAGGATTCCGATGATGAGGCGATCGATGATGATTCACCAGGTAATTCAGTCCAACCTTTTTCAACCTCTAAACTGTTTATTTATTTATTTACTAGCTGTTGCCCGCGACTTCGTCTGCGTTTGATTTTGTTTTTTGATGTGGCATTCAATTCAGTTGTAGTCCTACGAGGGGTTTGCTGCTGTCCGCTGAGGAGTTCTGTCCTCTATCTCCAACCACATTCATCATATCTACAAAATTCGTTCGGGCAAAATTAAACACATATTATAACCTCTATAGTACAAACATAATTATTTAAATCGGTTATAATTTGTCGGAGTTATGGTAAATCGTCAAACACTTTCATCCCCTCTCCCAAAGGAACCGAGCTTAACGTCTGGATAAAAAGTATCCTATATTACTTCTAACACTTCCAAGAATATGTGTACAAAGTTTCATGAGGATCGGTTTAGTAGTTTTTGCGTGAAAGCGTAACAAACAAACTTACATTGACATTTATTATATTAGTAGGGATAGTACAAAAATAATGATTTCAATCGGTTTTAATTTGTCGGAGTTATGGTGTTAAATCGTCAAACACTTTCATCCCCTCTCCCAAAGTAACCGAGCTTAATGTCTGGATGAAAAGTATCCTATATTATTTCTAACAATTCCAAGAATATGTGAACAAAGTTTCATGAGGATCGGTTTAGTAGTTTTTGCGTGAAAGCGTAACAAACAAACTTACATTGACATTTATAATATTAAGTAGGGATTCATAAGACACACCAGCAATTAATTGTAACTACAAACATAAAAAAAAAAAATTATGTGTTCGAATTACAAATTCTGGTAGCAGTTTATTTCCATTAATACAGGGGCTACTTTGGTAGCAGCAGATGAGAATATAGTTGTCACAACCGCTCTTTTTCCCGCGGGTGTCGTACGAGGCGACTAAGGTATCGGAGAGCGGACAGCGTCCTCTGTGCTTCTACTACCATCTACTGCGATCACCAACCCAGCCCAGCGTGGTGATGATGGGCAAATCCACCCTTTGGGAGAGGCCTTTTGTCCAGCGGTGTACTGTAATAGGCTGTTGACGGAGATGAATATGAAGAAGAAGAAGGAGAAGAAGACGACGCAGATGAAGAACAAGAAGAATAAGAAGAAGAAGGGCGGTTTAGAAAGAAGAATTAGGAAACAGCATCATTTGTGAGGATTGGCGCTTCTGGAATCATGATCATCTTCTCCAACCGATTGTCGTCCACTGCTGGACATAGTTATTTTGGAGGGAGTTCCGAAATCCAAGATGTTGGGCCGCACGTTTCCGGTGACTCGTTTTATTACATCTGTCCACTTCGTTAGGGACTAACCAACGCTACGACCTCGCTGGCGCAACGGTGAGCGCTGTGAATTTAAGTAGAAGGTCCCGGATTCGATTCCCGGCAGGGTCAATTTGTTATAATTTCTGAATTTTCTCTGGTCTGGTCTGGTGGGAGGCTTTGGCCTTGGCTAGTTACCCTACGGACAAAGCGTGCGCCGGCCCGGTGCGGATTTGTGGACTTCACACGCCTTTGAGTACATTATGGAGAATTCTCAGGCATGCAGGTTTCCTCACGAAGTTTTCCTTCACCGTTGAAGCAAGTGATATTTTGATTACTCAGAAACCTAAATAACTTTAGAGTATTACCTCTAGAAAAAGTAGAAAAGTTAGAGGTGCTTGCTGGGCTTCGAACTCGGCCCGCAGAAAGTGAAGCCGAAGTCATAGCCACTGGGCTTTCACCGCTTTATTAGTGTTTATACTTACAATGAAATAGTTAAAAACGATTATTTTATAAATGTTCCTTTTCCAGAAGGGGCAAGAGCTTTGGACGGTGAACAGGCGCTAGAACCATCACAGCTTCAATCCGGTGACCACATACACTCAAATGGTACCATACGTACACACGACGTTGATGATGGTGAGTGAAACTAACTAAGTAAGCAGATTTAAAAATATAAAAAAAAAACACTTTACAGTTTTGAAGACACAAACACACAAACAACGAAATCCTAGTATACTCTGTTACTACTTCAAAGGAGTGCAAAAAAATTAAATAAAAATCATTATTTTAAAGGAAAAACTAATGAAATAGAAATACACTTTCCTTTCTTATGAATAAAAATCTTGTAGGAACTTACGTGTGTAAATACTTAAAACGTTGTAGTTCTCTGGCACACACTGCTTCGTCTTATTTAGGATGATAATTTTGACAGTCCACAGAAGGGATAAGGTTTCGCGATTGTCAATATGTAATGGTTTGTTATATAACGTGTATAACCGAAATATTACTTCAGAGGCATAAGTACATTATTTACTGTCTCTGAGACTTATCTGTAAAACCGAAACGGTAATATATTTTTCCTGTCATAATTTTTATTGAAATAAATCAGATACAGCCCTAACATAACATGCAAAAATAAAATCAAGTGACTACCGTCACCTTATTAGGTAAGCGTCGCGTAGCAAAGGTACTATGCGCGTGACGCTCTTTTATCTTCAATAGGGTTGTCACAAGTAACGCTAAGAATGTTTTGAATTACTTTGCATGGAAAAATAAATATGTTACTTTTGATTTAATATTTTGACATGGTTATTCCTTATGAAAAACACTTATTCACACTTTCACGGATACACGTTGTATAATTAGAAGCAGATTATTTAAAGAAATAATTCTTGATAAGTAACTTCAATATTTAAAATATTTTTATATCGTTAGATTATTGTTATTTGTATTTTCAGTTGTTGTTATTTGAATGTTCGATTTATTTTATTTCGAAACTGATTTTCGATTTGTGGACGATCCTTATGCGTGGCATGCGCTAAGTGTGCGGCACCCACCAATGATGTACGACATTATCTGTGTTATATTTTAAATATAAGAACGCAAAACTTGATGGGCGTGCTCCAAGATGCCAAGATGATTATCCTAAATTAGACCAAGCATAATTTGAACTGAGTTAAACCATAGACGAGAGATAAACACGGGCTAGAAACTTGGCAAGTATTACATGGCGCTGCGGTCGTTTTAACCTTGAACAAGAATGTCTGAAATATTCAATGCCTCAAGATGCCCTCTAATAAAGCTTAATTAATAAACGTTTTAGGCAGTGTTTTGTCACGCTCTGACATTTGAAAGGCGCTGTCAGTTGAAATTTAACAAAAAAAATTGCGTAAATATTTCGACTTTTTGTCACGCGGTTATTAATCGAGCCCGAATAGTTATAGCATTAAAGTTGTAATTCTGTGGCCATTTACTCTTGCTTTCTCTTACAGATTATACAGACAGGCCCACACAGAGCGACGAAATCCGCAACCTTACCATAGACAATCTAGTTTCCGCGGCAGTAGACTACTGTCAGGGCGAACTACCTCTAGTCAGCTACGAGTTAACCCTCACAGACCCTAGCATTAAAGCCCTAGACCATATACCTATACTCCACCAAGCCTTTCTACACCCATTAGTCTTCATACAAGTACTTTATTTAAAACTCCTTTTCTATCTGGGTACATTTTCATTCAGACTCTCGAACATCGAGCTGTCTTTACTCCTTATAGCTTATTTGTCAGTCAGTACTGACAGTCTGTACCATTTAGTTCCATTAGTTTTGTACTACGCGAGCATCATCGTCATGACAATATGTACCTTCAAGATGCTGCTCGCTAAACGTCAGTTTATCGATTTCCGGAAATGGTCCGGACTATTCTTACGGTATAGCGACGGGAACTTGCAGCCGGACGAATCGGAAAATCTATTTGTGCGGAACAATCTCGGTCCTTTTCTACAGTTTTTCTTAGCTTTGTTCGTTAATTTGTTTTTATACCCATTTATAGCGAGTCAGTGGGTGCCATTTTCGGAATTCTGTGTTCTGTCATTCTGTCTAATGTTTATGACATTGCTATCTTTCGGCACGAATGGCAACCCTTATCCAGATGTATTGGCTTTGATTTCTTTCGGCATTAACGTTTTGGCGAAATACCCTTACGAGAAGGACACGGTTGTCCACCAAGGATGGAGATTCTTGGACCTGCACATATCGAATTATCCGTCTTACATCCTAGGTAATAGCATCGAGTTTTGCTTGAACGCTCGCGTGTTCTTTTCTCTACTGATACCAGTGATTTTATTCCTAATGGCCCGTCGAGGGAATTGGCAAGGGGTACTTAAGTATACACTCCCCCATTGCGTCACTCTCAGCTGGTTGCAAATGTTTATAACATGTTCGCATGGTTGCACCACGTATGGTTTGATTAGGGGTACTTTGGCTTTGGTCTGCTCGTTCCTATTTTTGCCCCTTATGGGTATAGTTACTGTGACTTTGCCCATATTCGCGTTCCTCCAGTACGTTACGATGTCGAGGATTTTCTATACTTTGACCGTATTGGTTGGTCTCACTTTTGGATTGGGGGTTACCTGTCTACTCGCGAAATCGGAAGCTACCAAGAAATTCGTCACACCATTTCAGGTAAAGTTATTTCGTGTTAAGTTTCGCTTCTAACTCTTTTGTTTATTAAACAATCAACAAAATCTTACACATTGTTGTATTAAGATAATTTTAATTTTAATAAAGTATTTTTCCTAAAAAGTAAAACTATTTTAAGAAAAACATTTTCATTATTTTTTAATAGGATTTGGGGAAATTAAATTGGTATAAACGTAATTCAATTTGTTTTAGGTAAATTTAAGTTAGATTGATCGAGAGAGAGAGAGATTTAACTGTTTGATTTTGAGTTTTATTTTTATTCATATAACTTTTGCACTCATATTTTTGATACGTGTAACTTGTTAACTCATATTTATTGTGATACATGTAACTTTTCGACTCTTATTTTTTTTTAACTTTTTTTTCGTGTTTCCAGCTCGCAGTCGGCCTAATAACACTATTGTACGTAAGCAATCAATTCCTAGTACAGATTCAAGACGACGGCCTACCATCCGGCCTAATAGAAATACTAGGTGAGAAGAAAACCAGTATAAAAAATCTGCTCAAAAACGACTTCATGTCCGATTACGAGGAAAACACATATCACATTGGATGGGACGATTATTATAACCAATGTAACAACCCATCTTGGTCCGAGAGCAATATAGCTTCAACCCAAATCAAGTGTTCTGTGTTAGATGGCGCCAGTGTCAACTGGGAGGGTTATGTTAATGATGTCAAGTTGAGGAGTGTACGCAATAGGTGGAGTTACTTCGCGTCGTGGCTACCCGGGGTTTTGTCGGAGTATTTCAAATGTTACTACGGCGAGGAATATTCGACTCTATGCCAAACCGAGGAAGGTGCTATGTTGAATGACTGCGAGTTTGTCCGTAGCGTGGCACGGCAGAGTGGGAGGAGCTGTCACTTGAACAATTTGAATGAGTGAGTTAATTTTTTTTTTATGAAGATGATGATGATGATTATTTTATTAGCATTAATTGAAAGACAAACAAACTCACTTTCGCCGCCCTACTAATATTATAAATGTGAATGTAAGTTTGTTTGTTACGCTTTCACACGAAAACCACTGAACCGATCTTCATGAAACTTTTTATACATATTCTTGGAGGTATTAGAAATAACATAGTATACTTTTCATTGGAAAAAAAAAATTACGTAAAATAAAAAAAAAATTGTGAAAAAATCTCATATATGACTATAGGTGTAGACTATGTAGCAGTACGCTGCCTCCCAAAATTACGCGGGCGAAGCCGCGGGGCACATCTAGTTAATAATATTAGTAAGGATTAGAGGTGAGGTTGCCAACTTTTTTAAGCCCGCAGCTCACTAACAACTTTAGAAAATTGCGACGGCGCCCACGCCATAACCTAGCTTGTTGAAATAGATACTTACCTACTGGTAAGCAGATTGGCACAAAAATAAAACCATCACTTTTTCATATATGTACTTTTTTTAAATTTTAATAAATTGTTTAATAAAGGAATAAGGAAAATATAACTACCACATTCCGGCGCGGCGGTGGAGATTAATTATTATTTTTGGTTTTGTTTTTTTTTTAATACTGATTGAGCGTCTAGCGGCGCGCGCACTTCTGCACTTTCTACGGCGCCCGGTTTGGAAGCCCTGGATTATATGATTAGACTTGGATAGAAGCACTTTGGAAATCCATGATATATTATGAAAATTAAGCTTAAATTGTTAACAGCTTAAATTTTTCCCGGCAGACGATATTTAGGAATTCGTAATTTCTGAATTTTCTCCCGTCTGGCCTGAGGCTTTGGCCGTGGCTAGTTACCATCCTACCGACAAAAACGGGCCGCTAAGTGATTTAGTGGTCCGGTGCGATATCGTGTAGAAACCGATTAGGGGTATGACTACCCGGTACCCGGTCCCTAACAGGTTAGTCCGCTACCTTCTTAGACTGCATGATCACTTACCACCAGGAGAGATTGCAGTCAAGGGCTAACTAGTAGTGGAATAAAAAAAGTAGACTAATATTTGTAAGGATTGTTATTCTATGCGTTATAATGGCAATTGAATATCACCTTTTAATTTTTCTTATGCGTTACTTTAGCTTATCGCGTATATTAAAATATATATATATATATATATATATACATTTATTAAAATATATATATATATATATATATATACATTTTAAAAGAAAATCTGAGATTTATCAACTAGTTTTATCAAACTATTTAAAAATAGTTTACCTAACCTGGGTACCAAGTATCAGATTTTCTATCTACGTTCACTTATCCGATCACGTGTAAGATACGGTTTATATGGTATCGAAGCAACGCCATCTATTGACTATACTGTTTCCATCTATTGACTAGTAATTTTACTAGATGGCGTTTCTTAGATACCATATAAACTGTAGTTAAAGTTCACGCCATCGAATAAGTTAACGTAGATAGAAAATCTATCGCAATGCACTCAGAAAGTGGGATCATATATTTGGAATTAAAAATGTATTTTAATTTACAGATACAAGTACGAAGTGGCGGTTAATATGGAAGCAAATGGCGGGCTACTAAAGCGCCATGCGGAAATATCTCTCATTTTCGATAACGTGTTCACGAATTTCACACGTCTACTGCGCTCCGATGACAAAATACGCTTCAAGGGTGTACTCACAAACGAGAATGAGTCTTACAACATTGGCAATAAGGACCTTATTGTGAAAGGCCACGAGATTAAATGCATAGAATGTAAAACTGCCAGGGGTACCGTGACCTCAAGGACACCGTACTCGTCAAAACTGTCCGAACTTTGTAAAACTATTGTAAACGATTGCATTGTCTCCGCTAAATATATATTGAACTTTATATTGAATCCCGTTATTGTTTTTAAATAAATGTTGTCGGATGTATTTTTAATTTATTTTTTAGATAGTTGTAGAATCAGTATCGATGTTGTTAAGGGGTCATCCATTATTATCGTGGGTCGACCCCATTCCCCTTTCGTCGTGAGTTTTTGCTCGACCCGTTTTCCTTGCCTATTTTTTTTTTAGATGGTTCTTAGAATCAGTATCGATGTTGTTACGGGGTCATCTATTAACGTGAGGCGACCCCCATTCCCCCGTAGTCGTGCTCGACCGTTCCCATTACTCTAATCTTTACTAAATGTGTTGTTTTTGTGTAAATAAATACATGAATCTTTGCAAGCTACTTTATGGCTAAGATTTTTAACTATTTAGGCATATTTTAGAGAGAGAAAGGTGTTTTACTTTATTTAAACCAGTCTTCTCGTAAATTTATAAAATGTGCATGAAAAGTGATGCATTAGCTTTTCATGAAAATTTTAACCAACAATGTCTTTTTTTTGTTACCTTTAACGCTTAGATAACATTTCTGATCCGCCTTGAGAAAAAAATATTGTACATAAAATTAGGCATTTGCTTAAAATAAATAAATTTTTGAAGTTTTTTTTTTCTTACGACTTAATTAATAAAAAATAGCATTTGCAAGAACTAGTGATGCAACGAGAGCACGCTACAGGATAAAGAAATT
Source organism: Pararge aegeria (assembly GCF_905163445.1). Taxonomy (NCBI): domain Eukaryota; kingdom Metazoa; phylum Arthropoda; class Insecta; order Lepidoptera; family Nymphalidae; genus Pararge; species Pararge aegeria. Next base: position 9,322,175 of record NC_053202.1, on the reverse strand, counting down.
AAACAAAATTAAAATCTGTAATTTAAAATGGCTACGGAAATTTTAAAACACGGTCACTTTTTTCTGAACATCATTAATGTAATATTTTTGGATCAAATATACTGTCAAGATTTAACGTGCTTTAAATAAGCTTGTATCTTTATATTTAATTTTGAATTAAAGTGATAATGAATTAAATGAAATATGAATTAAACTCATTAAGTATGGGTCACATCTGATGAATGAATAATGTATGTAAACTCATAATAGAAAATGATTTGTGTGAAGTAAGAATTACGTACCTAACTAATATTTATGTTGTCTGTAACAAAATGTCTATTATATTTTAATGATTATTGATATTTCTTATAATTGGCCTAAGACTGCATTTTAGAAATTGGTGGCTATTTTGCTGTACATAAATCTCAAAATTAAATTTGGAAAACTAATAATATATAGGATATGGTGTGAAAAGATACGTTTTGAATATCAAAGCAGTAACGGCGAAGTAAATTAGTCTTTATGGAACTCAATTTAGAGCCGTAAATGCTATACAACTTATTGGTATTTATCATAAATTTCGCTTGAGCATTGGTTAATTGAATAATTGGCTAATTTGAGCATTAAAACAGACGAAATAAGTTCCATTTTACTATTGACATTAGTGTGATTCGATATTTGAAATTCCGACATTCCATGTTTATTTCATCGTTTACGTTCGGCCGTCGAAAAATTGTGCTCCTGATGGTTCTTTATCGAATAGACGATCACTAAAAAAAGACTGTCATTAAAAAAAAAAAACTTAATTATTTTTTAATTAAAGTTAATTGGTTTCGTAACAAACAAACACACTTTTGCTATTAATAAGCATTTATTATAAGATACATACCGGATGTTTGGTGCATCGTGTGCCAAATCGAATCTGATGATTGGAGGGGTCTTTGGCTATCTCTTCAGCCCTCGTAAAAAAATCTTGCTCAAACGGTTTTTTTTATACTGATTTTAAATTGTTTTTTTAAAAATTGTAAAAATTCTACATTTAAATTTTAATAAAAAATAAAGTTGTTAAGTATTAATTAATTTTCTTTTTAATCTTTAATTTGTAACGTTTTACGCTTCTTTTGAAACTAGAATTACACGCCAGCAACATCTAGTTTTTGTTTTACAGCCCCGCAAAGTTTTTTTTACGTAAAAAAATAAGCTTGAACGTCAACTTTCGGTTTTAATAAAAAAAAAAAACTAAAAGTGATCATGTTCTTCCAATTTTTTTAAAACATCTCTGGACTGTCCCCTTTCTAATGGTGTGCAATATGCCATGAAAAGTAATTAGTAACATCACTAATTTTCAAATTTTCTAAACTTAGTCACAATTTTCTAATATTCAACAGATGAAAGAAAAACAAGTTTTTGCGTAAATAAAACTCACAAGCAGGTAAAATTTTTAAATTTCGTAGGTTTTACTTGAAATAAAAATAATACATTGCATTTGAAACATTTATTTCATAATTTTTACAAATTCTGCTCAAATTGTTCACCCCTGTTTCGAATGCAGGCCCGACATCTTTGACGTATTGTTACAGTTGTAGTCCGAAGCCGTATTTCGTTCTTAATTGTACCGAAGGCCGCTTCTATGCGTTGTATTAGTACCTCCCTCGTTGGGACTTCTGTGGCGTATACTAGCTCTTTGGCACGTCCCCAGACATAAAAATCTAACGGAGTTAAGTCTGGGGAACGTGGAGGCCATGCAATAGGCCCATCGCGCCCAATCCACGAATTGGGGAACACATTATCGAGGTATTCCCTCACAGTTAAACGCCAATGCGCGGGACAGCCGTCATTTTGAAATACTATGGGCACATCTTCATTAAACACGGGCACCTCGGCCAATAATTCCGGCAGATCATTTTGCAGGAACTCTAAATAATTATCGCCATTTAAGTTATCAGGCAGGTAGTGCGGTCCAATTACCTGATTCCCAATCACTCCTGCCCAAACGTTCACACTAAACCGTCTTTGAAAAGATTGCTGTCTTTTGGCATGTGGGTTTTGCCGTTTCGGTGCCCAATGGTGTAAATTGTGCAAGTTAAGAATCCCTTCTCTGGTAAATTTGGATTCGTCAGTCCACAGTATTCTTTTTAAAAAATCAGGATTATCCACATCTGTGTGTAACAAAAACCGACAAAAGTGCATTCGTCTGTCAAAGTCGCCACCCTCAAGACCTGCAACAACCAAAAATCTTTTTAATTCCCCTTGAGCAGTAATTAATTGCACTAGAAGATTATGGATACCTGCTAAACAAAGGCAACGTCAAACAAAGGTTTTAAATTACGTACCTTGAACCGGAGTCTCGTGGAATGGATATTTTTCGTTTTGTCGAAGGACTTTCCACACTTTCCATATTGAAATATCAAGTTGTGCCGCCACATATCTAATGCTTCTTGTGTCGTCTTCCTCAAAAAGTGCCAGTATTCTCTCGTCCACTTCAACATTATGTCGCACAACATGTCCCCTTGGTTCATGAAAATTGACACTCCCAGTCTCGCGTAAACGTCGGTATGTGTCTTGGAAGACTCTGCGGCCAGGTAATCGTCGACCAGGAAAGCGTTCCTGGTAAAGTCGTTGCGCTGCACGAGCGACACCACGGGCTGCACCATAAACCATTATGATGTCCGCATATTCCTCGTTAGAGTATGTCGTCATTGCAACAACAAAAAAGTCAACAAAGTTTAACAATAACACCAAAAGTAAATAAAACGTAACAAAAAACAACAAAACTTAACGAAAACTAAATAAAAGAATCGTGGAGTACAGTAAGCTAGCACACACGTTAGGCAGCAGAGGCAGTGATGTCTCGACTAAAAAATAAGATGGCCGCCGTGTCGACGCGACGCGGGGCCCGTTCGCGATTGGTTCAAACAGGTTTGCACTATGCAAGAAAGGAATAGAAGATAGATTTCGCTTCACTAGAGTGAAAAAACTATTTTTGCCTGTTTAAACGAACAACGGGCGTATAACTTTATGAAAGAGACAGAAAATGTCATCTGCCTTGTGAATTGTGAGTGTTATTTACGCAAACCCTTGTTTTTCTTTCACCTGTTGAATATTAGAAAATTGCGACCAAGTTTAGAAAATTTGAAAATTAGTGATGTTACTAATTACTTTTCATGGCATATTGCACACCATTAGAAAGGGGACAGTCCAGAGATGTTTTAAAAAAATTGGAAGAACATGATCACTTTTAGTTTTTTTTTTATTAAAACCGAAAGTTGACGTTCAAGCTTATTTTTTTACGTAAAAAAAACTTTGCGGGGCTGTAAAACAAAAACTAGATGTTGCTGGCGTGTAATTCTAGTTTCAAAAGAAGCGTAAAACGTTACAAATTAAAGATTAAAAAGAAAATTAATTAATACTTAACAACTTTATTTTTTATTAAAATTTAAATGTAGAATTTTTACAATTTTTAAAAAAACAATTTAAAATCAGTATAAAAAAAACCGTTTGAGCAAGATTTTTTTACGAGGGCTGAAGAGATAGCCAAAGACCCCTCCAATCATCAGATTCGATTTGGCACACGATGCACCAAACATCCTGTATATATAAATGCAAAAGTTGATGGATGTTTATTATTACTCAATCACGCCAGAAAGGCTTAAAGATTTGGATGAATTTTAGCACAGATTCAAGAAAAACGACCGGTTTTTGTTAACCATGGTTATAGAAGGTATTATATACATATACTTACACACGTCTGCAACACATTTTATAACGGCCAATCTGTAGTAACTACTTTTTCGGGTAGTTAGTTCTATTTAAAGATTTATGTCCAGAAGAATTGTTACCAAACTTCTAGTAGACGTAATTTTTTTTTTACGAAAAATTCATTAACTTTTTTAATGTGTTACTAACGTGCTGCAAAAATGACAAATATTTAAGAAATCCTAATATCCTAAAATATAAAAAATAATAAGGTAATAAAATGTACTAATACACTTCTATGTAATTTGGGAATTCAATTTTTTTTTTTTTTTTTTTTATAAACAATTTTGTGATAATAGTTGTCGTCTATTGATTTTAATAAGAACAGAGTGTATTTTGTGAGTTTTAATTATTTTGACATTAAAATGTAATGCCATAATATGTTATGTATTTTAGTGTACTGTGTTAATCTGTGAATGAAATGTATTAAAATGTGACGAAAGTTTCATCTGTCGCGTATTTTAATCAGAACTAAGTATTTTGAGAATTTAAATTATTGTGAAATTAAAATGTTTATCCCATATCTTTATGTATTGTAGTTTAAAGATGTGAAACTAAAAATGTTTATTAAAATGTGACAATATAGTTTATGGATGTCGTGTATTTTAATCAAATTAAATATTTTGATTGAATTTCGTCTTTTTTTACTATATTCATCATTCTCATCCCAACAGTAAGTGCGTTCTGGTTGTCTTTGAAAATCATGAAGAACTATAAGGTATCAAATTAAATCAATCAAATCAAATACACTTCATTGTACACCAAAGACATAGCAATAAAAAGAAACAATTGAAATAAAGAATGAAAATGTACAATAGGCGGCCTTATCGCTTAAAAGCGATCTCTACCAGGCAACCTTCCAAAGTACACGAAGTTAAGAAAATGGGTGTTAGAGTGTACACCAAATAATATTTAAATAGTAAACATAAATTACAAAAACAGATAAATAAAGTATATATATAACTTACTTCACATACGTACACTTCTATAAGTACATATTAAAGGAAGTTGTGAATGAATGAATGAATGAATACACTTTTATTGTACAGCAAAGAAAAAAAAGTAGTTACAAAGATATAAATACATATGAAGAGAGTACAGTTTGGTGGCCTTATCGCTACATAGCGATTTTTTCCAGGCAACCAATGGCGTAAAAGGAACAAACATAGAAAAGAGGTAGGTGGTACAATAAATAAGATTTAAAATTATACAAATATATAAATAATATATATATATATTTATAATATAACTATATTTATATATATATATATATATATATAAATATTTTACATATAAATACAAATAAAATATATAACATAAATACCTATATAAATATATAACATATAACATCCTCAATTTATATGAAATACATAAATAATTAAAATTACACACTTAAAATGATCCGCTTCAGCGATGTTCGGCTGAAAGAGACAATGATCCTTCACTAGTTTCTTGAAGGTCCTAATCGATGTGCCTCACGGATATCTAACGGCAAGGCGTTCCATTTGGCGTTGTGTTAGTTACACCATTTATAACTCAAGAACGGCTGGACCAATTTTTATGATATTTTATTTTGACGTGACAACGTCTTATTAATTGGTTTGCCGGGTGACACTTCAAGAAACTGCGTTACGCTCCGCTCACGTTATGCGCTCACAATGAGAGCGAGTGAGAGGCACGCGCCTGCCTAAGAGCGAGAGAGACAGACATAAAAAGCGAAAGGCACGCGTCCCTTTGTAGTAAACGCTGTTTCATTGTACGCAAATGCATTGCAAGTTATTGTATGTATATTTGTAAATAAATACGTATGTATGTGTAAAGGTAAAAATAAAATTTTGTTAATATGAAATTCAGTGCGAGATTCTTTGTATAAATTAATGTTTTAAATATAATTCTTTGTATAAATAAATGTTTTAAATTGTTACTATTATTTCATCCTTCTTCCTACTATACGAATGAATATTCACATTAAAATTATTTTACCACTCAAAGTCGTTGTCACGTAAAACTTTCGCCCGTATACCGACTTTACAGGCAACCAATTTTTTTTTAGTTTTGTTGAATATATATATATATTACTGAAATCCTATTCTTCAATGTAAAACTTTTTTGGATTTCTCTTAGTCCGGAATAAGATAATAAGTATTAAAATATAACATTCATCAAAAAAAAAAAGATCGCTGTGCGAAGTTCGCCGGGACAGCTAGTAAATCAAAAAAAATATAATAGAATATATATAATAGGTATGCAGGTTTCCTCGCGATGTTTTCCTTCACTGTTGAAGAAATTGATATTTAACACGCACGTAATTTAGGCAAGTTAAAGTTGAGTGCCGGGATTTGAACTCGGTCCCTCCGAAAGTGAAGCATAACCATTCGCCCGTTACCGCTTTTGCAGTAAATAACAATATAAACCTTAAAACGCCCTGTGCGTATTTTACAGCTATTTAAATTGCAGATTATTGGCACTAATAAAACCATAAATGAATAGATTTTCAAAAAGCGGCCGATGTCGTTTGATCAGTGGCGTGCAATTCACAAAAGCACTGACTACCCCAAAATTTATAATAATATAATAACATAACTCGTATAGTAGGAGGATTTTTGGCGTTTTTGGCAATATTCCCACTGTATGCATACCCTGGTTAGAAGCCCAGTGTACGCCACTGCGTTTGAAAGGTTATTTATGTAAGCGCAAAACTTAAATACAAATAACTTCTTGTTGATAGAAGTGGGGATAAAAAAAAAATTAAAAAATGATTATGGAAGAATATTTTATTAGAAAATAGAAATATTCAATTAATAACATGAGATAACAGCTTACATAACTACTGGCCGATAAAAACACAATACATCCGTAGTAACAAACATTACCATGAGCTCTCATAGTGCATCCTAACGTTAAGGTGGATTTAATAATGATTGGACATAAAGATGATAGCTTGTCTTATTATAATTCTTAAAAGTAAAATATTATTATACAATATAAAAATCCCTTTAATAATAAATAATGTTAAAAAAATATTTTATTTAAAACGTGTTTTACTAAATACAATATTAATAACTACTTCGTTCGATCATAATTTTTAACGCCAGAAATTTAACAAATCCAATCTAAAAACATCCGATGACCTCGTTAATTTAAAATTCATTTATTTCAAATAAGCTTACTTTGTAGACACCTTCGGAACGTCTAGTATGTCTGTTTGTAGTGACTCTACCACCGGTTCGTAAGGCAGATTCTATCAAGAAGCCGCCAAGCAACTCTGCAACTGTTTTTTGTATTGACTAAAACATTTTTTTTTCTTTTTAACGTATTCTGAAAGCGGAACCGGATGCTTTTATGCCGGACCTTGTCATAGAGTATATTATGGCATTGTGGATAAAGATAGCACTACTAAATTGAATCTGCCATCAGAAAATTTTGAATTAAATTAATCAATCATCGGTTAAACGTATATAGGTATATATATATTTATTTTATTTCTTAGCTTTTTAAGGGCAACCAACAGTACTATTACACATAAGGGTAATGCCGTTTTTTTATATCACATATATATAGCTTTAAGTATATATATATATTTATACCGATTATCTATTTACAAAAATACATAAACAGAATCATCTTAATTATCGTATCACAGAGGTTTTAGGACCTCTCTCCTTAACACATATATACTGTTTAAATTAAACATGGTGCTTTAGATTAGTCACCGGAGTCTCCATTGCAAATTCGGGGGCTATACGAGGGAATTTGTTCCACGGTAATGAGGACGATCGTAATAGAGTGAATAATGTTGTGGAGACAATCGTTAAAAATTAAAATAACATGTTGTTATTCACAGTTATATCATTAATTGATCGCAGTATTCTTAATAAAAGAACTAATAATACTGTTGTCCCTTCAGTAATCACTAAAACGGCCTTTGCTAATAAACAATTTAAAAAACAATCCAGTCTTATATATAACAGAATTAATAAAGCACTTAATATATACCAATTAAAGTCTTACGATTGTAAAACAAAAATTACTCAATGGTTACAATCACTAACATATGAAAAAACTGAACTCCTTTTGCAACTGATAAAGTAAGGCATTAAATTTATTAAGGTTTATTACTTAAGTAATAATCAGCCTCACGCATATACACGCACGCGCGCACGCAAGCACGTTCTCACACATACACACGCACGCGCGCACACTCGCACACACACACACACACACACGCACGTACACATAACATAATCGCACTCACACTGCATGTTTTACTCGCATGTCAGAAATTAAAAAAAAAAAGTAATATATAAATAAATTAAGATAAAAATGTGTTTTGTAATGGAAGAGCGAGATCTTTTGGCACAGGTTTTAAACTTAACAGAAGTTCTCCGCCTTATCTGCTATTGTTTTATGTGAACAAATAAATTTTCATTTCAAATTTCATTTCATTTTCATTTTCATTTCAAATTAAAGGGACAACGCGAATCAGGCAAGATTTAATTTCTCCTATAGGTGTAAAGAGCCTTTTTAGATTTATTACGTATAATTTGAATGCACAAAGTTTTATACATGTCAAAAATCGTCGATCTTTCCCTTCACACATATTATATAAAACGTACGTGTCGTACGTACACGTAACGTATGTGGTTTTTATCACTGTAACGGGGGCAACCTTTTAGATTTACAACATAAAATTCTAAAGAGTTATTTTATACCGTCCAAAAACATGGGTGTTTCCTGTCATACATATTATACAACATAGGTGTCTTAATATATACCTAGGTGGTTTTTATCACTGTAATTGGGACAACCGCTAATAAACTTAATAAAGTGTGGCCAATCTCATATAAGGTCAGATTTAATTTCGTTTAGAGGTTTATAGAGCCTTTTAGATATACAACATAGAATTCTAAAGAGCTATTTTGTACCATCAAAAAACAATTTTGTTTCCTGTCTCCCATATTTTATACAATGTACGCTTTTAGTTATTTATGAGAACTTTTTTATCACGGTAATAGGGACAACCGTTGATAAACTGAATAAAGTTGTGGGGACAGTCGTGAATAAATTAAAATACCGTTCAGTTCTCTACGTCACGGGTAGGTTAGGGCGAACGGGGATACATTCTCATACCCGGTAATATTAAATTACCTTTTGAGGTATTAAAGGCGTTTATATAATTGCTAAGTAAAATTCTTTCCTGGCAAGTCTATAGCATCCAGAGTTTTGTATACATCGAACATAGTCGGTCTCTCCTGTCTCATGTATTTAGTGCAATGTAGCCCGATGGATACAAACTCTCTACACAGTTGCGGGTTCGAATTCTGTATAGCCTGTAGGCTTCGGTCTTCTAGAGATGCTGTAAGAAAAAAAAAATTAAAACAAACCGTTCTAGTAATAATTGAGTCGACCGTTATTGTTACGATCGTCGTTTCAGTCAATGGTCTTCTCGCGAAAAGCTTCGACCAACATCTTAAGAAGCTTTCGCTTGGTTGGATCAAGGGTCGGATACAGAAGGCAGTAGTCCTTGAAACGGCGCGTATTGTGAAACGGAGGTTCCTCACAACCCTGACAGCCGGTTGCTTGGGCATTCAAAAGCCCCACAAGACGAGGGTGGTTTTTTTTTATAAATTTTTAATGGACTTTTTTTAAGCAAGCATTGTTAAGAAATAAATTATAGAGAATAAATTTATACTAAATATTTTAGAATCTGAACTTACTAATAGTCAAATTTATACATTTAAAATTTCGACCGGAATACAGTTTAATGGCAACACAGCTGGGCAGCTAAATTAAGCATTGCGGTAGTAGTTCCCGGACGAGTTGCTTAATAAAAAGCTTTATTACAACTAAAACTATAACTAAATGTTATCTAACGCAACTTTACTGCAGATCGTTAAAATAACTGCTCAAGTGCAAGTAGGATTTTAGGAAAGCGAAACTATTTCGATATATCCGTTGACTGTTTCTACCTAAGAAGCATATTTCTACCACTAAAGAAACTTATTTCTACCATTACTTACCAAAATACACGCCCCTTTGAAAATTGGTGCGTATAATCGCTAAATAACAACACCGGTCTGGAACGATCTAGAGCGAGTAGGGTTGTAGCTATCCGAGTATATAACTCCGCCATAGCCCGATATATCAACAACTGGCGATAGAAGGCTCAGAAACAAAATAATCCTAGAAGTACCTATTTCTACCACATATACTTATTTCTACCACAAAATAAACTTATTTCTACCATTACTTACGAAGATCCACGCCCCCTCTTAACAATTGGTGCGTATAATCGCTCAATAACACCACTTATCTAGATCGATCTAGAGCAAGCAGGGTTGCAGCTACCTAGAGCGAATAACTACGCCATAGCCAAATATATCGACAACTGGCGATAGAAGGCTAAAAACAAAATCCTTGAAGTAAGAGTATTTCTACCACAGATACTAATTTCTACCACAGATACTTATTTCTACCACTACAGAAACTTATTTCTACCATTACTTACCAAAATCCACCCCTCTCTTGCCAATTGGTGGGTATAATCGCTCAATAACAACACTGGTCTAGAACGATCTAGAGCAAGCAGGGTTGCAGCTATCTAGAGCGAATAGCCAAATATATCGACAACTGGCGATAGAAGGCTTAAAAACAAAATCCTTGAAGTAAGAGTATTTCTACCACAGATACTAATTTCTACCACAGATACTTATTTCTACCACTACAGAAACTTATTTCTACCATTACTTACCAAAATCAACGCCCTCTCTTGCCAATTGGTGGGTATAATCGCTCAGTAACGAAACTGATCTAGAACGATCTAGAGCCGGCAGGGTTGTAGCCATTTCTATCATAACCACGCCATAGCTGAATACATCAACGGCTGGCGATAGACATCGGGAACGGAGATACTCGTCGGGTAAATATGGACGCGTGCCGTGTACTCTGAAGCAATATAGCATTTGATTAACATGTAGTTCACTACGCACTAAGAGTTCGCGCCGGAAGACAATAAATATGACATTGGATAGCTACTTGCAAATTTGAGCATTATTTTGACAACCTTCTTCGAAAGAAATCGGAATTGCTGTAGGTTACTTACTGGCCAAAAGCATGCGAGCAGCGGCCGGTAAAAGTTGTATGAAAATCTCTCGTGTAGTTTAAAAATGGAACGTTCTTTTACTCTGTATCATGACAAGATTTTTTTCCTCCTGGATTTACACAGATTAGCCAACCAAGGTTTTCACTGTTTTTGAAAACAATGCACTGCATTGATGAATATTCGTAAGTAATTATTAATTTACTGTATTCTTTGACATGTGCCCATATACTGTAATTTATTATTTATGAATTGTATTATTATAAACATTATTTCATAATTTTAATTAATATTATTGTACTAGCTTTTTACTGTAACACCTCATTACGTGTATCAGCAAATAAATAGAAATTGATTGATCGGATTGCAAACAAAAATGACTGAATGAGGATTCTGTATGTTATTAATTCAATGGAATATCCAAACTACATAGTAAAAAGGTGTAGCCTAAGCCCCGTACCCATGTCTTACCTGGAAACTTTTAAATGCGTCCGGTCTTCTCCGTACGGCCCCTTCCTAGCGAGTCCGAAGTCCCCTATTTTGGGCTTCGTACATTGGTCCAGTAGTATATTGGCTGGCTTGATATCGCCGTGTATGAGAGGTGTGCCGACCATTGTATGTAAGTACTGAAGACCTCTGTGAGATAAGATATAACCTAGCTATAATCTTCATCCGACCACTACAGGGCAGGGGTCCCAAAATGACAAGAGCTCAGGCTGCAGTCTAACATACTGGCCCAGTGCGGATTGGTGGACTCCACACGCCTTTGAGAATATTATGGAGAACCCTCAGACATGCAGGTTTCCTCAGGATGTTTTCCTTCACCGTTGAAGCAAGTTACATTTAAAACGCACATAACTTTTTGTATCTTGCATATTAATATTGAATGTAAGTTTTTTTTGATTTAGTTTAGTTTTTGAATTATTCCGTTATGTTATAGTGTAGACGGGTCATAGTTACCAAATAATAAAAAAAAAAACTTAGATGTACGTGCTGGGATTCCAACTCACCACCACCCTATCCCCGAAAGTGAAGTCGATGTTCTAATTAGAAGGGTAAATTAAATTAATTAATTAATTTAAGTGGAAAGGACGGAGAGTAACACATGCTACTTTTAGTCCTGGAAAAAGAAGTATTTAATAATTTTTCTACAACTAGAAACTGGTTGACTTCTCTAGTCTTTACATGTACTATGGGACTTCTCTTCTAAACAGGAATGAGCGCTTTCTCCAATTAAGCTACGGCTCTCCTACCGTCGATACCGAAATTAGTATATGCCTTTCACATCTGTCTTATAGCGTCTGTAGCGTCATCTAGTAGGAAACGTTGCAGTTTCAATCTACGTTTTTCAAAGGTCCATATTACAATGAGATGACATTGCTTTTTTGTGTTTTTTATAATTTTTATTTGTGTTTTTACCTACACTTGAAGGAATTATCATTTTTTATAAATTTAAAATTTTATAAATTTATAATTCCTCCAAGTGTAGGTAAAAACGCTAATAAAAATTTAAATAAAACTATAATGGTTGTAAAGTAGTAGCAGAGCTTTCTGTGACAGAGCTCTTCTTCGGAAGTACTACCACCATTTACACCACCAGAATATTTTATAAGGAATGATCCTATAAAATTATTAAATCAGACTAACATGATACAGACTAATTCAAGTGTTTACTTATGGCAGCCCTATTAATGACAAAAGAGCGACACGCGCATAGTACCAATGCCGACGCGTACGTACTGTGACAGGAGTCCTTGATTTTAATTTTGCATGCGATGTTGGGGGCTTTATCTTATTTCTTTCAATAAAAACTATGGCAGTGGTTTTTTTTCAAAGTTGGAAGTTGGTTTTATTTGGAAGTTAACAGTAATATCAGTTTTTATTTGCTTAAAAGTACAACGGTTTTTCTAAAATTACCGTGGACCCCAGAACTGAGATATCCCGTGTCTTGGGGGTCAGTGTCTTTCCATATGTGCATCGAGATTAGAGAAAAAACAAAAAAAAACAGAGAGCATACATATTTGGAAGTTTACATTATCAACATACAATTTATTATGTGTATAACTGTGTGTGTACGTGCATGTGTGTGGGTAAGTGTGTGCGTGTGTGGGTGTATGTGTGTCTCTACCATATTTTTAATTATTCAAATTAATATTCAATAAAATATGTTACATATTTAGTAAATTTACTTTAACGAACGAATTATATTTTCGGTATCTTGATAATTTTAGTTTACTCAAAAAAGTCTAAGAAACATTAAATAATGTACCTCTAAAGCATGTAAAGAAATATTACGGTTTTCGTGTTGCATAAATAATATATATATTATTTGGACGCACCTTCACTTGTCAAAAAAAAGTCTAAAATATCTTTATTCAAGTAGGACCCCACAGGTGGCACTTTTGATGTATACATGAGAATTACACGGTAGTGAGATAAAGGCGATAACCAAATTCGTAGACATAAAACTGAAGCTAAAAGGGTTCCAAACGCGTCCTGGTCTAAGAAGAAGCCAACAACAAACTTAACCGGGTGTTTTTTTTTGTTATCACCATCTCACAATGTCATTTAAAATTTAAACTCGCTTTTCTCGCATTTGATAGTTGGCGTAGGATACACAGCCTATTTACAGTTGTGTTGTTGTTTAAAGAGATATAAAAATACTTAGATGAAGGAACAGTTTCCAGTGAAACCTGGTAAACAAATGATTCTTACCTGGCAACACCATGTGCTATCCAGTACCTTTGTAACCACGTGAGAGGGGGATGTGCTGATTTATGCCGCAACCTTTGTTCCAGTGACCCGCCAGCCATAAACTGATATACTAGACAGGCTTCTGGACCTAATAATAAATGATAATATCTGAATCAATCAAAAATATGTCCTAATCTCGCTAACGGCCAATACTTGCACATACATAATCAAGTAGCCAGGATAATTTATCAACAACTTGCTCTTCGGTATGGCCTTAGGGCGCGTTCATAAAATACGTGAGATGTTCAAGGGGTGGCGGGGGTCGAGTCAAATCTCATCTAACCTTACGTTGGAGAGAGGGGGTCTCGGCATATATCACGCCTTTTTTTTTGATTGAAACAAAGAAAATTATACTAATTTGGTCCATTGGTCTTTCTTTGTACAATAACAATCCAACACATTAACGTAAGAAACCCTCATTTTGAAAAATCGCATGTGTGATTGGGGGATGGGGTTGGGAAATTTCACGACATCTTACCAGGGGGGAGGGAGGGAGGTTCAAAAAACGTAATTTATGGACGCCCCCTTATCGATTTTTGAGATGCCTTACTATAGGCACGACGCGGCGTCAGTTTTTGAAAGTAGCATTGCTCTACTGGGATCGAACGATTATCACTGACAGGTATATTACAGCTTATAGACCTGATATAGTGCTAGTCGATCGATCAGTGCGCCGTGCAATAATTGTTGACATAACTATTCCACATGACGATAATCTGGTGAAAGCTGAAAAGGAAGAAGTATCCAAATACTTGGAACTTGCTCACGAGATTACCGCTATGTGGGGTGTTGAGTCGACCGTTATTGTTCAGATGGTCTTTTCAGTCAATGGTCTTCTCGCGAAAAGCTTCGACTAACATCTTAAGTAGCTTTCGCTTGGTTGGATCAAGGGTCGGATACAGAAGGTAGTAGTCCTTGAAACGGCGCGTATTGTGAGGAGGTTCCTCACTCTGGAGCCCTGACCGCCGGTTGCTTGGGCATTCAAAAATTTTTAATAGTGTTTTTTTTTGCATTGTTAAGAATTAAAAAAATGAAAATCAATAAATTATAGGAAATAAACTACACACTATAATGCTACGTGCGGAAAAAAATAGTTTTTTATGAGACTTTTAGAAAGAGGCAAGGATTTCGCCTGTGCGAGGAAGGAAAACATCTCGAGGAAACCCGCATGTCTTAGTTGCATCTATAATGTTCTCAAAGGTGTCTTAAACCCTTCTCACTGTGGGAGGAGACCCGTGTCCTGTAGTAATATGATGAAGATGATCACCTACTGACCGCCTTTTTTTTTTTATTACACTACTACTAAATCAGCCCTGCAATCTCACCTTGTGGTAAGTAATAATGCGGTCTCGGATGGTAGTGAGCTAGCCTGTTAGGGAGTGTGGCCGTATTCAACCAATTCCCCTAATCCGTTTCTCCGCGACATAATAACGTAACGCAAAATCGCTTAGCTGCACGTCTTTGTCGGTGGTGCGGTAACTAGCCACGGCCGAAGCCTACCGGACCAGAGCAGAGAAAATTCGGAAATAATAAATTCCCAAATCTCCCCAGCCGAGAACCGAAGACGGGACCGCTAACTTAAAACCGATCTCACCCTTCATGAAACCCTTCTCATTCAAGGCAAGAGGTATGCGTCCAGAAATAAGACCTGTAAATGTGTAAAACAACAATTACCTCCTAAACTGTAACCGTATAGAGGCAGGATGTTGTCATGCCGGTACTGGTTCAGGCACATCTCCCCGATCAACTCCTTGTTCTGCGCGTCATTGCTGCTGAGTTTCTTCACTGCAACTAGCGACAGCTTCCATTCGCCTATAAATCATAACCTCCTTATAATAATAAATAAATATAATATACACACAGCGCCATGTAGCCCCAAAGTAAGCGTAGCTTGTGTTATGGGCACTAAGATGACTGATAATTATTTTTATGAAAAACTAGCGTACCCAGCCCGCTTCGCCGGACTAGATTTTGCTTTATTTAATAAACTTACATCATTATATTTTAAATTTAAGTCTCATAATATATTAAATCATTTATTTCTCTCCGTATTCATTCTCTTCTCGAGCGGGTGAAGATCATTATCCACACCCATGTACACCCAACAATAGAATATCATCATAGTAAATAAAAGCTGTATTTGACAGTTCGACAGTTCAAAAATAGGAGTGCTCCGATCGTCACCAAACTTTACAGGATTACTCGCCAGGTCAATCCGGAGATTCCCTGAAAGTTTCATTGAAATCGGTCCAGCCGTTTCGGAGCCTATACGGAACATACCCATATATATATATATGAATAATATACATAAATACTTAGAATATACACATAAACACCAAGACACTGAAAAACATTCATGTTCTTTAGACAAACCTTTTCCAGATGTGGGAATCGAACCCACGGCCTTGGACACAGAAAGCATGGTCGCTGTCCACTGCGCCAATCGGCCGTCAACCTTATACTAAAGGTTCATAGAAAATTTGTGGTAAATTCGACTTAAAGTCAAATATTTATTTATTCAAATAGGCACATAGATGGAACTTTTGATGCGTACATTACATCGTAAATATGACATAGAAGTGAGTTGATGGCGAACTAAATTCGTCAACTTAAAACGAAAGCTACGAGGGTTCCAAAAGCGCCCGGTCTAAGAAGCCCACAACAAACTCAGCCGGTTGTTATTTTTTTTGTTATCACCATCTCACATTGTCATTTAAAACCAAGAAGCAACTTGGTTAGAGCAATAGTTTTCACCAAAGCATTTTTATCGTTTACGTAGTCCTTAATACTATAATAGGACTTTCAATAAAAATAAACTATTTCACTACAGGTTAGCCCTTGACTTATGAAAATTAAGCTTAATTTGCTATACTCCGCGAAAAGCAGGACAATCTGTATGGTGCAATCTATAATTTCTTCAATCCATATATTCCACACCAAACAGATCTTCGGCAATGTACGTTTCGCTCCGAAGACGTAGCATCCTCAGGAGATGTTGACTTTACAATGAATACTTAATTGTTAAGTCAACATAAAAAAAAACAATAAGTTACAATAAGTCTATAAATTACTTAAGAAACTTAAGTTCTCAAGTTATAATAAGTCAATGAGTTTACTTAACATTTATTAATTCTACTAAAATACAGAATGACTAGTGTACCTTTAAAAACTTGTCCGAATCCTCCTTTTCCTAGAAGATTACTTTCGCTCCAGTTTTTAGTGGCCTCTCTCAGATCCTCGTATTTGAGCAATGGAATTGCTGAAACGTTCCTGAGGAATTCGTCATTGAATTTGTCCGGTTTACCATGCGTTGATGAAGTATTCTGTGTAGAATTGAAATAGCTGTAGTAAATATATGCACATTAAAAAACCAATAGTGACATTATTTGTCCGGTTTACCATGCGTTGGTGACGTATTCTGAGTAGAATTGAAATAGCTGTAGTAAATATATACACATTAAAAAACCCCTAGTAACATTATTTGTCCGGTTTACCATGCGTTGATGACGTATTCTGTGTAGAATTGAAATAGCTGTAGTGAATAGATACTCATTAAAAAACCCCTAGTAACATTATTTGTCCGGTTTACCATGCGTTGATGACGTATTCTGTGTAGAATTGAAATAGCTGTAGTGAATAGATACACATTAAAAAACCCCTAGTAACATTATTTGTCCGGTTTACCATGCGTTGATGACGTATTCTGTGTAGAATTGAAATAGCTGTAGTGAATAGATACACATTAAAAAACCCCTAGTAACATTATTTGTCCGGTTTACTATGCGTTGATGACGTATTCTGTGTAGAATTGAAATAGCTTTCGTAAATAGAACACATTAAAAAAATCCCTATAAAAATATTATTTGTCGAGTCTACCACGAGTTGATGACGTATTCTGTGTAGAATTGAAATAGCTGTAGTAAATAGATACACATTAAAAAACCCCTAGTAACATTATTTGTCCGGTTTACCATGCGTTGATGACGTATTCTGTGTAGAATTGAAATAGCTGTAGTGAATAGATACACATTAAAAAACCCCTAGTAACATTATTTGTCCGGTTTACCATGCGTTGATGACGTATTCTGTGTAGAATTGAAATAGCTGTAGTAAATAGATACACATTAAAAAACCCCTAGTAACATTATTTGTCCGGTTTACTATGCGTTGATGACGTATTCTGTGTAGAATTGAAATAGCTTTCGTAAATAGAACACATTAAAAAAATCCCTATAAAAATATTATTTGTCGGGTCTACCACGAGTTGATGACGTATTCTGTGTAGAATTGAAATAGCTGTAGTAAATAGATACACATTAAAAAACCCCTAGTAACATTATTTGTCCGGTTTACCATGCGTTGATGACGTATTCTGTGTAGAATTGAAATAGCTGTAGTGAATATACACATTAAAAAACCCCTAGTAACATTATTTGTCCGGTTTACCATGCGTTGATGACGTATTCTGTGTAGAATTGAAATAGCTGTAGTAAATAGATACACATTAAAAAACCCCTAGTAACATTATTTGTCCGGTTTACCATGCGTTGATGACGTATTCTGTGTAGAATTGAAATAGCTGTAGTAAATAGATACACATTAAAAAACCCCTAGTAACATTATTTGTCCGGTTTACTATGCGTTGATGACGTATTCTGTGTAGAATTGAAATAGCTTTCGTAAATAGAACACATTAAAAAAATCCCTATAAAAATATTATTTGTCGGGTCTACCACGAGTTGATGACGTATTCTGTGTAGAATTGAAATAGCTGTAGTAAATAGATACACATTAAAAAACCCCTAGTAACATTATTTGTCCGGTTTACTATGCGTTGATGACGTATTCTGTGTAGAATTGAAATAGCTTTCGTAAATAGAACACATTAAAAAAATCCCTATAAAAATATTATTTGTCGGGTCTACCACGAGTTGATGACGTATTCTGTGTAGAATTGAAATAGCTGTAGTAAATAGATACACATTAAAAAACCCCTAGTAACATTATTTGTCCGGTTTACCATGCGTTGATGACGTATTCTGTGTAGAATTGAAATAGCTTTCGTAAATAGAACACATTAAAAAAATCCCTATAAAAATATTATTTGTCGGGTCTACCACGAGTTGATGACGTATTCTGTGTAGAATTGAAATTTCAATTTGAATTTCGTAAATAGATGAATAAAAAAAAAATTGATGGAAAGGTTTATTGGTTTCTCCTTCTTTCAAGTCGTAGTGGTACTTCCCCGGACGCGCTCTGTCACAAAAACTACTACTGATAAAACTTAAATGAGACTTTACATAAAAAGTTTTGAAAGTTTTAAATGAATTTATGTGAATACAACGTGTATAAATTGTATATACAACGTGTAACAGAATTACTGAATAATATTGTAGGATGCATGTGTATATTTCATTGGGAATCACTCTGTAAAAATATTAAACCAAGAGAAGAATTATTTTTTCACACAAACGAATTGAAAACATTTAAAGTGCTTACTTATGACAACCCTATTGAAGATAAAAGACCGACACGCGCACAGTAATGTTAAGGCTGTATCTGATTCCTTTCAGTAGAAACGATGTCAATGGTTCGATCAAAAACTACTAGCGTTTCGGTTTCACAGATAAGCTCAGAGACAGTAAATAATGTACTTCTAAAGCCTCTGAAGGATTATTTCGGTTTTCATTTCCACCTTGTATATAATACAAAATGCTTTATTATTAAGTCAGCCGTTTGTAAACTGTTTTATTGGTTGTGCAATAAAGTGAATATATAAAATATGCCATTCATGCATATTTAGATTTGTTACATTACCTTTGTACTCTCCGTATTTGAACTTTCTGTTTGAGTCGTCACCACATTGTTGTCACTTCGAGTTGGAAGTTGGTGTCGCTATAAAGAGATGTTATTTAACAATATTTAGAAGAAGACAGGTGTCCACCAATCCGCTCTGGACAGGCGTGGTGGACTACGGCATAAACCTCATTGTGGGAGGCCCGTGCCCCGTAGTGGGCCGTTAAAGGGTTGAAGTGATGATGATGATAATAAGAAAAAGACCATTATTGAACTTTTGCACAAATACACATAAAAAGGTACTAAGTTTTTAGATATTATATAATTTATATCCCGGGAAATAAAGAGGTCCTACGGGGTTCATATAAACATTTGTTTTTGTAGTATGTGGTGCTCGAGGAAAATGTTGCGAATCCCGTGGACGGCACACAGGACCAACGCATCGATTTTGAGACAGCTTAAAATTCCAAAAAGCCTATCAACCACCTGTCTTAAGAGGATTCTCGAGTACTTCGGTCACATTGCCAAAAGAGATGGAGACAATCTTGAAAATATAGTGGTCACTGGCAAAGTGGAAGGAAAGAGACCTCGAGGACGTAGCCCGATTCGTTGGTCGGATCAAATCCGCACTGCTCCCGACACCAAAGTGCATACTGCTTTAAACGTTGCTCAAAGCTGAGTCAAATGGCACAAAATCGTCCAAAAAGTGGAAGGGGTCACGACCCTCAGCAATGAGGAACACGACGTAGAGAGAGAGAGATATGGTGCTCATGTGCAGCTTAACCGCTGAAACAATCTTAATGTAATTTTATACAAAAGTAGATTACATTCCCGGGAAAGAATACTTTAAAATCCGAGAAATTAAAAAAATACTAGCCTACACGGTACGACTAGAAATTACGATGTACGCGGTAGCAGCCCTAGTCACAGCTAGTTTAATGTAAAATAAAATAAGTTAACAAACGCTAACACGGCAAAACATTTGCTCGAGATAAACACCCAGACCAGTTAGTTGATTATGTTTTATTTAGATTAAGGTGCTGACCACTAAGTGAAGTCGAAAGAACAACATATTTAATATATATGTTCACAGCTTCGCAGTGAAAATAATATTTGTTATTCTATACTTCTATTGTCTTGCGACGAGTTGGTTGTCAGCGCGAACTTTGGAAGACCGTCAAAAAGAAAAAAGTTGCTTATCTAGGGCATGTGCTTCGGCATGATAGATACAGGCTACTGCAACTGATAATGATGGGCAAATTTGCTGGAAAGAGACGCATCGGTCGCAAGAGGAAGGCTTGGTTGCGCAATATAAGGGAGTGGACTGGGATCGAGAGTGCCGCCCATCTGTTTAGCCTCGCGAGAGAAAAGGAAAATTATCAAAAACTGACGGCCAACCTTCACTAGTTGGAGAGGCACCTAAAGAAGAAGATTCGATACTTAACGTTTATTTGCTTAACACGATTCAGTAAAATTTTCCAGACAAAACAAAATGTTCGTTACGAAAATTTTAAGTTAATCTTTTTTAGTTTGTTATTTAAATTATGCGATATAATTTTCTTAGTTTTTTTTTTTATATTTCCTCAAAGTGTAGACAAAAATGCTGATAAAAATAAAACATTTAAATTAAACCCGAAGACCCCTAAAAATTTCCTAGAAAAGAGGGTTTCTCGGGTATGAAATTATTAAATTAGTGAGGATTTTTTTATTTCATTTCACGTTAATAATATTACAGTACTGAACATTTCTAGGTTGCTGGAAAAGTTTGTTTTTAATGTGGTTTTAAAGTTCTTAAAATTAAATAGTTTTCCTAAGCATAAGCACATACAAAAAAACAATGACTTACAATGTATGCTTCTAAACAGTTAATATCAACATCCCATTACATACCTCTTCATACAGCATCACAGGTAGAGGTATAGAAAATTCACTTCCATTGACTTTTTGTGTTTTTTGCTTATTCAAATTTTCTGAAAAAGACAACTTTGTTGATCAAGATTGCCAAATACACAGTTTTTAAATCTTCTGTAGTTGTCCACAACACACATTATGAAAGATGTATAAAAATTTATAATAATATCAGTTTATCCATGAGCTCCACCATAATTAGATAAAGAAGAGGTAGCATCCTACAAAAAAAATCCATAAAATAAAAATATTCCTATGGAATTTTACATCAACTGAATAAAAAGGAAAAGTAAAAACTTAGGAACTATACTGACTTGACTGGTGCAGGGGCTTCCAGATTACCAGAACCGTGAATCCCAAAAAATCTCTTACAATAATTCATCAACTAGTTCTATAAAATAGAAATATTCCTATGGAACTTTTCATCAACTAAAAAGAAATTAACGCTAAAAATTTAGCAAGGCAGAATTACCATCATAAGATAGCGAATGTCTCTCTTTCAAAGTCTTGCTGTCATGTTTTTGCAAGAGCCTATGAAATGGTTTATCCACAACCGGTTTAAGGCATCTCAGAGCTGTTATATATTTCATACGGTACAACAGCATGAATAGTTCCTCTACTTTATGATTCAGCTGAGACCATTGCGTCAGTAACTGTCCCGTTGGAGATATTTCCTGGCGTTTGGCTATCTGCTGTATTTCCTGTAATGAGGAAATTATAAATAATGAATGAATAATTTTATTAAACAAGTGACAATAATACATTTATTTATAAATTGACTATATTGTGTCTAAACAAAATAAGGTTCACTGACTCAAATATTTTTGCTAGTCTTGTTAAGAATTACCATTACATATAATCTATGAGTAAGTGAAATTATTATTCTGTACCCATATAAATTAGATATCACTAGGGGACTATTTATATCTCCTCTGCTCTAATAATATTGTAACTTAATTGTTTTACAAAGCAGTGGTAGTTAATTTACGAATATATTAATTAAACATATAGAAAAAAATAAAAAATTAAATGCAGTAAAATAATTGTTTTATAAATATAACCTAAAATAAACTATTTAAAACTAAATAAAATCTAAAACGTCCTCGAAACCACCGCAGCGAGGCACAGTTCCTATAGAATATAGAATACATATTAATTAAAAAATAAATGCATGTAGATAATATATATATAAATATACTATGACAATACACCCATCTCCATCTAGCCCCAAAGTAAGTGTAGCTTGTGTTTTGGGTACAAAGATAGCTGACGAATATTTTTATGAATATAATACACTATAATAACACCCAGACACTGAAAGACGTTCATGTTCATCATCAAACCCACAGCCTTGGACTCAGAAAGCGGGATCACTGCCCACTGCACCAATTGACTGTCAAATAATAAATAAAATAAATAAGGTGAAGGCAGATAGAAAAGAAAATAATTAAAACTTCTCACAAAATTTCTTTAAATAACCACCCCTTCTAAGATTAGAGAAATTAATATATTATGTTAATATTATGATAAAATATGCATGTAAAAGAAGTGTGTAAAAGAGTGGTGGTTAATGAGAATGGAGGGAAAGAATAACACTTTTAATAGACATATTTTAATATTATTTATACAATATTCAATTGTATTAATAATCACACTCCACAAGTTTTATTATTATCACAATCATATAACAAGTACATGTGATCCACAGAGAAGAAACAAAGTTACACAAATGTGAGGACATAAAAATAAAGTTGCTGAATATTTTTAATTGGTGGACCAGTTCACAGATAAAATGCTTATGTGAACATATCATAGTCCTGGCCTTTGACCTTAAGGTTTCCAAGCTTGAAATATTGAATTTAAATGAGGCAGTACCATGATCGATGGGCAGTGCCCATTTTTGGACTCCTTCCAAATAATAAATGAATCATGGGTATCTTCAATATTACGAAAATGAGGAAAATTATAAGACACTAAAGTCCTATTGTATAATTCGAATACCATCCGGAATTTCCAGTGCGATCTCGCTTGGGCCAGCCATAGCGATGGGAAAAACCCAAATATGTTAAATGAATAACATAATATTGTATGTAATTTCACTTACGTTCACATCAAATGCTTTATACCCCATATGATCCGCTAGCTCCTTCCAATCTTCATCGTTGTCTAGAAGTCTGCATAGTTCCTTATTTATATCGTAAGGTAATTCATAAATATACATTGTTTTGGGGTCACGTATTATTTCATAAACAAAAAAACTGGCACACAAACAACCTAAACAAACACTTTTTGACAACTAAACTTTTTTGACATTTTCGTGGTCGTCTTAGAGTTTGACGTTCGATTTTACATTATGTCAATGTCAGATTAACGGCAGGAAAATATTTTTTTTTAATTTATTTTACGGCCATAGATTTAAGGTCTTTAAGGCTTCGCCATCTAAAACTGAGATGGAGGCTACTAGTCCTTTATCCCATCAAAGACATAACTTATGTAAAAATAATTGAGAGCCAAGTTTCATATTATACATAAATTCCAAATCTTGGACTAGCTGTATAGACTGTACATTAAAGATGTTTGCAATAATATAACTGGAAGACGCTAGGAATAAGTAACAGAACGCTAAATTCTTGTCTTCATCTTTGAAATTATTGTCTGCTGTATATTTGTCTTTATGGCTGTTCTATTATCTCTGCGGTTAGTTTACTATTTCAAACTATTTACAATTCTCGGTTCAACTTCGCATCAATTCAGATTGCAAACCGTGTTATATAACTATAAATTATGTCTGTATTTTTATTTATTAGATTTGTGCTTATAACGCACGGATTCAGCGGATATGTTGGGAGTATAAAGCGGTGATAGCTTAGTGGTCAGAGCTTTAGCTTCCGTTTCGGGTGGACCGTGTCCCGGTACGCATGGTGCACCTCTTACTTTTCGGAGTTACGTGCGTTTCAAGTAATTACATAGCACTTGCTTTAATGTTGACGGAAAACATTGTTGGAAACCTGCATGCTTGAGAGTTTGACTCAAAAGCGTGGGAAGTCCACCAATCCGCACTCCAGCCGTAATCCAGCCAGCTGGCCAAGCTGACTGGATTACGGCTTAAACCCTTCTCATTACAGAAGGAGACCCGTGCTATGTCGTGGGCCGGTAATGGGTTGATATGGTGATGACGGATAAAATAATAATCACAACAACAAAAAAACTAAATGATGTTTACATAGTATTTTTTAATTTTATCTAAAAAATTTGATAAGAAAAACCAATCACATTGTTGTATTTTAAAATATTAAATTAAATTTAAATTAAAAAATAAACATTTTGTCCTCATCCTTAGCTTTAGGATATAGGGTATGTCAAATAAACTGTCATTTTTAAATAAAATTGCTATAAGCGGTGCTTAGAAGCGATGGTGGTAACCGGCCTGTCAGGAGTGCATTCTCTCAAAGGTCGAATGTATAAAAGAAATGTTAAAAAATGTGTTCCACCAATTCTGGTATATCATCATCGTTGCTATCTAACATCCTAGTACTGATTAATTTCTTGTACCATAATGCAGAAGCTCTCGCAGTTCGTTTCCTATTTTCGTCATCAAAGTCCACTTCGAAAAGCCCAAACTTGATGCTGGAAAAAGAAAAAAAGTATACATATATAGATATTGTCAATGTAAATAGTTGACAGTTGCCACACTCGCAAGGCTGCCCGAGACAGTCGATATGATGGACTCTATAAATATTGACAGTAATTATAATATTTTTTATCGATACTGCAATGCTTTAATACCCCGAAGACGGGCAATATTATTGACAATATTCTGCATATTGTTGCACATTAAAGTGTGGGCAGCATTAGAAAATCTCTCAAAAGATTAACTACCGAGGCGAAAATCGGTCAGGGAAACTGTTTTTTTTCGTAATCGTTGCCAATGTTGCCTTAACGTGCAATAAGTAACTTTAACCTATTTATTTCTGCTACACTATTAACACATTTTAATAGTTAAACTTTGATTCAGTAACTGTATTTTTTCTGTTACATTTAAACATGTTTTTAAAACAGTGTCAAAAACCGATATTAGGTTACAGTTTGAGTCCCTCACAATCCCTACTCTGTGCGTCAAATTCCCATCATCATTAATTCTACTTTTAAACAAGTTATTAATAAACTATTTATTTTTTTAGATTCTACAAGGCCCTGTCGGGACCAGATGTAGATCAAATCGCATCTGTATCCTGGTTACAGTTCGGTGACCTATTTGGGGAAACCGAGGGTTTTGTCTGTGCAATTATGGACGAAGTCATCAAGACGAGAAACTACCGGAAACACATTATGAAAGATGGCACTCTAGACATATGTCGAGCGTGTCATCGTCCTGGGGAGTCCCTCAGGCATATAGTTCCGGGTGTTCTCATCTTGCTAACGGCGAATACTTGCACAGACATAATCAAGTAGCCAGGATAGTTCATCAACAACTTGCTCTTCGGTTTGGCCTTATCGATTTTGAGATGCCTTACTATAGGTACGACCCAGCGTCAGTTCTTGAAAATAGCAGTGCATTGCTCTACTGGGATCGAAAGATTATCACTGACAGGTATATTACAGCTAATAGACCTAATATAGTGCTAGTCGATCGATCAGTGCGCCGTGCAATAATTGTTGACATAACTATTCCACATGACGATAATCTGGTGAAAGCTGAAAAGGAAAAAGTATCTAAATACTTGGACCTTGCTCACGAGATTACCGCCATGTGGAATGTTGAGTCGACCGTTGTTGTTCCGATAGTCGTTTCAGTCAATGGTCTTCTCGCGAAAAGCTTCGACCAACATCTCAAGAAGCTTTCGCTTGGTTGTTGGATCAAGGGTCGGATACAGAAGGCAGTCCTTGAAACGGCGCGTATTGTGAGGTTTCTCACTCTGGAGCCCTGACCACCGGTTGCTTGGGCATTCAAAAGCCCCGCAAGCGGAGAGTGGAAGTTTTTTTTTTTATAAATTTTGAATAGTGTTTTTTAATTTATTCTTAAGCATTGTTAATAATAAAAAAAAAAAAAGAAAAATAATAAATGATAGAAATAACTATTTATAGGAGGTTCCGGTAGTAAATGAAACCCACATATATGAAGTATCGTTATAATTAGTTCTTAGTTAAGTTGCAAAGTTAAATGACTAAAAAAATCAAAAATCTAAACTTAACCGCGCGGCGTGGTGTGCGAGTTACCGCGATGCGTGACACCTACGGCAGAGTCCCGAACACACTGGCGAATCCCGACAGCCGAACGTACTCGAGCGACCACGAAAGCTCCCGAATACCTACCGCGCGGGGTTCCGCCACATATTTTTCTTTTTTTTTACAGTTATAAGTAATTGACGGACCAAGCAGATGGCATAAGTGATTGTGAGTGGAAAACTATCGCCTATAAATAGAGCATACAAGCAACACGTCTCGCAACGTACCGCCCTGTGTCCTTTAACCTTTAGGCGTAGGTGTTAAGCCTCATGTGCAGCCTCCTGTAATTACACCGGCACCCACGCCCTTCAGACTAGAACACAGTATGCATTGCTGCTTAGCGGCAGAAATAAGCATGGCTGTAGTACGTCCCCGGACGAGCTTTACCACAAAGAGCTTTCATTATATCGACCCATTACCGGCCCACTACAGGGCACGGGTCTCCTCCCACAATCAGAATGGGGTTAAGGTCGTAGTCCACCACGCTGGCCCAGTGCCAAGAACTCTCAGGCATGCAGGTTTCCTCACCGTCGAAGAAAGTGATATTTTTAATTACTTAAAACGCACATAACTTAAAAAAGTTAGAGGTGCTTGCTGGGATTTGAACTCGGCCCCCCGAAAGTGAAGTCGAGCACCTACCCACTGCGCTATCCAAAAAGCTTTACTTGTTCTAAATACCTTAAACCACTGCTCCATTCAAAGTTATCAATCAAACTCCAAGCCGTATATGAGACGACATTGCAACCGTCTTGCTCTATAGCGTCCAAAATCGAGTCGAGGTATCTCCTGTAGTATGATATCCTGGTAGCGTCCTTCAGGCCTCCGAAGGTACCGAAACCGTTTTCGGTTATAAATATTGGCGGGTTGTTGCAATTGTCTTTTACCCATTTCAGAGCTTTCCTTATACCGTGTGGTATTACCTGAAAATAAAATCACAATTATCACAATTCCACGCGTTCGTAATCGGCGGTTTATAACGGTGTTTCAAAAATCCCGTGTGCACCAGTTCATTTCCAGGGATATAAAGAAGCCTATATTACTCTGTCCTTTCAACTAACTCGATGCTAAAAATTTTTTTTTTTATTGGTTAGATAGGGCGCTAAACACAGACAAAGGAACGAACAAACAAACACACTTTTGCATTTATAATATTGCGGTTTAAGAAATTTAATGTTTTCATAAGAACAATATTCACTTACATGAAAACTTAAAGCTATTACATGTTAAGAAGGTTTGCTAACATTGCACATCAGAGCGTGCTTAACAAAAAAAAAAAAAAAACAATATGCCGAAATAATCATATCCGTATGGTACCATTGTAACAAAATCCCACTATCGCAAGGCATATCTACGTCATGAGGTGGATATAACATAGTCATAGAGTGACAAGATGTGGCTCAGCTTTTAGAAGTATTATTAGTAAGGATTATAAAACCATTAAAATCCTATTACAGGGAACAAGTCTGCTCTTAGGATGAGAAGAGATTCAACCGTCACCACGTTGGTTACCTAAGTGTAGATAGCTGTTGGCCGTCCTTACGAATAGTCAAATAACTCGGGTTTCAGGCCTCGCAGACTTTAATTCATATCCAAAATCATCAAAATGTGTGTTGTACCACTACGGTTTGGAAGGCTTTTAATTATACATCTGTTGCGGCGTATCAAAAACCCAATCGGGTTTATCCGTACACCGGTATTCATCGTTCAGCGCTCGGAATTATAAGCAGGTAAGTATTTTTAAAACTACATACAAAATATGATGGGTAGTCCTAAAAAAAAATAATGCCAGTGTTTCCTGTCTAAAACCGCAATGCTTTCAAGGCAAAATTGAATAGGCATTTTGTAGGCAAGCGCACCCAAACTTAGATCTCATAATTGCTTTCCATCACGCAAGATAGTCGGCATGCTGTACCAAATATATATATAAAAAAAACTATCCTTAAGCTGAGCTATATTATAAATTGTACAAAACAATTAACAGAACTCGATAATATTTGGTAAATGCATGCATTGCATCATACTTAAATACAAGGTGTAGATGAAAACCGAAATAATACTTCACAGGCTTTAGAGGTACAATATGTACGATCTCTGATACTTATCTGTGAAACTGAAGACCCAACAGTTTTAGAGTAAGCCACTATCACATACATATATACAGGAGTTACATGATTTTATTTTGTAAAAGCATGTGACTCCTGTAACTTTATTAGGTACGCGTTGCGCAGCGAAGGTACTATGCTCGTGTCGGTCTTTTAACTTCGATAGGGTTGTCATAAGTAAACACTTAGAATGTTTTGAATTCGTTTGTATGGAATAATAAATATGCTTATTTTGATTTAATATTTTAAAGGGTGATTCTTAATGAAATATTAATTTCAATATTATTTCGTAATTCTGTTACACGTTGTAAATTTAAAAAGCCCATTCATAATATATCTGTACTAAATATCCCATGCATATGGACATGTGCTCGAGAAAATAGCTAGTTTTTGCGAGATTTATAAAAAACATTCGTCTGAGTGCTACGATGATATTAAAAAACACAGACAATAAGGTCACATATATAAAACTTGGCTTACTGTGACATGAGGTACAGCACCCTTCTCATAATCCAGGTAAGTGAAATCTGCACCGATGTCATCATCGTAAGAAGGTACGGCATACGTTCCAGGCTTATACTCACTGCGCGTGTAAAATTTTGAGGAGTAGTGGTTGAAGCCATAGAAGTCACTGGTACCTTAAATGTTGAAAAATCTATAGGTAAAGAACATTCTAGAATTACCAAACGTTTACGCTGGTGGATTAGCAGCCTTAAGTCGCGATTGGCCAAACGAGTGCCAAACTCATACCGAATGACAATGTCTCAAAATTAAAAATATATTAAAAAATATATATACTTCGACAATACACACATCGCCATCTAGCCCTAAAGTAGGCGTAGCTTGTGCTATGGGTACTAAGATAGCTGAAGAATATTTTTATGAATATAATACACGTAAATATTTATAAAAGTAAATTAAAGAATAGAAATGCCAATTTTCAACACAAGTGAAATTAACGAAGTACAATATGCTGATTTGGCACACTTCCCTAAACGCCAAAAAGCAAAAGAAGAAATACTATGAGTGTGAATGGGATGGAGCATTTTTTAGAGCGCGCCTTACCACACAACAAAACAACAACACTAGGAAACTGTCACGAGATGGCGCTCTTCGATACCATAAGAATCGTAGCTAACATTCACGCGATGGAATAAGTAAACGCAGGTAGAAAATCTCACACCTGGCACCCAGATTTGTCAAAAAACTTTAGAGCATATAAAAAAATTATAAATTTTGTATTTGGAACAAAATATTTGATTCCCAGTTCTGAACAGTTATATTTTTGACGATTCTGTAAATAGGCGATACGGTATCGGCAGTTCAGTTCAAAAACGAAGACCAAGAAAATGAATGAATGGAGAAAGTAGTGATTTGGTGTCGTTGCGATTCTATCTAATTACTCATATTTTACTTAATTACTCATATAAGTCTAGTAGATAACTAATTTAACAACATGTTAGAAAAACAAGCCTAATACAAACCTTTGACATATTCAATTTCTTCTGGCGTAAATTCAGGCAATCTACTATTTGGATAACCCTGCTCAGCACTACTAGCACCGACTCGTTTTATAACACGTTCTGGAAATCCGCCCTTTGAAGAGAATATAGGATGGCTGTACAAGCCAACCTCAAATTCTATAGCGTCGAGACCGGCTTCAATGTCCTCTGGAGAATCGGTAACCCCCTCACGAAAGTCCGTGGCAATTGTAATGCCGCATACACCTGGAAGCAAGGCTCGAGGTAACTCCCTCTTTTACCAATGATTGTATTGTATTTTTCTAAAGTAATAATAGTTTTTTCTGCAATATTAAATGCACATATTTTATATAAACCACGTCCCGATGCAAACGTGTTATAGCGACAGATCAGGACAGATTTGAAGTTATGGATCTGGGATCTACGTGACAGATTGGATTACGGAGTTTTTATGGAACCCTTTAGTATAAAAAGTTATTATATGAAGATAAAATGATCCCACTTCTGACACCACCTTAAATCATTTTATTGAGATCCAAAACGATAGACAGACTATAAACTTGTACAGCATAATGACATTGACACAGATAATTAATATTAGGGTGAATCTATATTATTAGATCTCATAAGAAATACCTTTTTGGGTGTCTCTAAATTCCTCATTGTAAATATGCCAAGATCTCGCGTGAGCCATAACAATATTCTTCGCCGTTAAATATTCACCAATACCAGTAGCATTTAATGCGGGCGCCATTCTTTTCATTCCGTACCCCATTAGTCCAATTTGCTTGGGTTCATTAATGGTCACCCACATCTTAACTCGATCGCCGAATAGTTTGTACAAAACTCGTGCGTAGTCACCGAACCAGTCTGCAATTAGTGGATTTGCCCATCCACCAAGATCTTGAAGATTCTGCGGCAGGTCCCAATGGTACATAGTGATGACAGGCTCGATATTGTTGGCCAGCAATTCGTTAATGAAGTTGTTGTAATACTCATATCCTATCTCGCTTATTTTATTCGCGAATCCATTGGGTAACAACCTGGGCCATGATATGGAAAATCTGTAAAAGTCCACTCCAACAAATTTCAGCATATCAATATCCCGTTTGTAGAACTCGAAAGATTTGCAAGCATCGTCCGCGTTCGTTCCATCACTAATGCTTTCGGGGTTATTGTGACACAGAGTATCCCAGATGTTAGGCGTTTTGTCTGTTTAAAAAAACCATAAACAATATTCATACATTTTAACAACTAAACAATTTTACGATAAAAATTTACTGTGTAAGATGGTGATAACAAAAAAAAAATTACCCGGCTAAGTTTTTTGTGGGCTCTTAGACCAGGGCGCGTTTGGAACCCTCGTAGCTTTAGGTTTAAGTTGGCAAACGAAGTTATCACCATCCCCTTACATTTATGTAAATATATTATATGTATGAACGCTTCATAAGTGCCTGTGATATATAGGCCTAAATAAATAAAGAAGTTTTGAATTTGAATTTTGTTACGTTTATTAAAAAGTTGGTGAATACCCCTAAAAGCTAGGACCTGGAGCCAAGCTACCTTCCCGACTTTGCCGTGCAGGCATGACAAAATGCCATTAAACAAATGAAGAATTCTTCCGCGAAAAAGCTGGCATGACCCTCGGCTGTTGCTCTTTTACAAAATCAAGATATTTTAATTCATAATTGGATTTTATCAAATAAGTCAACGTCAAATATTTCTTTATTCAAATAGGCACATAGATGACACTTTTGATCACGAAATGTGAGTATTCATGGCGATAACTGCATTCGTAAACTTAAAACTAAAGCTACGAGGGTTCCAAACGTGCCCTGGTTTAAGAAGAAGCCCACAACAATCTTAGCCGGGTGTTCTTTTTATTATCCACCATTGTCATTTGATAATATTTAAGAAGCAACCTGGTTAGAGTAATTGTTCACATCCAAGCTTATATCGTTTACGTATCTATTTTTGGTCTACCTTATAAGGTGTTTTAACACATGTAAAATATGCGTTGATTTCCGATTAAGCTAGGATATGTGAACTCAAGGAATTGATAACAAATTTCTCAATGTAAGTAAAGCGTTACCAAAAGCTCTGGAGCGACAATTTGGCAACATCTTCTAGCATTGGGTATGTAATAAAAAAAGTCAAAGAAATTACTGAAAAATCAGGTTGTCTACAAAAATCTTTTTATGTTATCGATTAACAAATAAACGGGCACCTGCAAAATTCCAAGCTCCTTCGATTTGATATGCTGCTGTAGCCACACCCAGCTTCAGCCCTTGTGGTAGCTTCCTCATGTTATGTTATCCTAGTATCTATAAAATGTGATACATTTTCAGAACACTCTACAAATCTTAAGACCAAAGGGATGTTTACACACGGATACCTTGAGTTGACCTGCCTCCCACTGCCACTCCCACTGCCACTTTCACGCCCTCTCCCACTGCCACACCTACAGTCACTTCCATTGCCGCACCCACAGTCACACCCACAGACCCTCCCACAGCAACGCGCACTCCCACTGCCTACTACTACATCCACAGCCACTCCCAGTTCCACTCGTAAAGCCATACCCAATGCCACATTCACATCCACTCGAACAGCGACACCCACTGCCACACTCACAGCGACTTCTGCTGACACTTTTACTGCCACACTACTACCACGATTACACCCACACATATTGCCTCTCCTACCACTTCCTCTGCCACTCCCACAGCCACACTAATAGCTTAACCCTCAGCCTCACCCACATTCACACTTGCAGCAACACCCCCAGTGATTTAATCGCAGGGAACAGCAAGTGATGAATATAAATCAAACAAGCAACATGGGTTGAAATTTAACCTCACATAGTTTTTTTATTTATACCTTGACAATAACTGACTTTTTCTGCAGGGGGAAGTATTTTTGTTTAAGGGTCTGCCGGCGAAGATACTTTGGTGGTAGGTTGTTAATGCTGTAAATGTTGTAACGGAATAGTTATTATTTACCACTAAAGAGATGGTTCGATCCCCGACCGATCAATTTGAGAATTGTGAAATTTCTGAATTTTCTCTGGTTTCTCACTTTTTATTTACCACTACCGACAATGAGCATTCCGGAATGAAATCCAACTGCTGTACATACATATTATACAGCCCCAAACGGTGATATTTCAGTCAATGGTATTGCTTGTAGAGGAATAAAAAAAAATTGTAATCTAGATTAATGGTTATTGTGTATTTATTCTTAACGTTAAAATATTCTTTAGTGCTGTTGTAAAATTTGCCCAAATTATTTAGCGCAAAGATAATGATGTTTCTTACGTTCTAATACCTGCACGACAATCCGCCAGCACGATCTCAGTGGAATGGAAAACCAAACCTATTATCAGCATAGAAAAAAACTGAATAAATAAACGTAGATAACATCACAGGTAAATGCGGGCTGATTACAAACAATATCTTATGTTAAATTTTTAGTGACTTCTATCATTACCGAATACTTGTGAAAGTGAGGTGAATAAACAACAAAAGATGAATTAAAAATTTAAAACCCCCGACACTAGTCAAGACTTTGATTAGATACCCATATCGAGGGAGTTCCGACCAAATACCCTATTGGTCGAGGCTTTTATACTCCCGACTCCAACGTCGATCTCATGCGGAGATGACCTAACACGTCGTTGACGACCCAGACTATTAAAAACCTATCGCCAATTTGTCCCATCAAATGGGTTATTACACACACACTCACAGAATTCACAGCACCGGTCTTCGCCGGCGAAGAAGTTCCCGATTTCTGACGTCACCCGTCACCCTCACCACGGTCACGGGGGCGTTCAGACTAAGCTACTATTAGTTCAAAAGTCCACCGACAAACGATTCCGATAAACATCGAACCGAGTCGAGGTCCGAGTCCTTGAAGGAGACATCCTCGGGTCGACGTCTCCCCTTTCTCCCAGATATCGCTGAGCCTTGGGGCTCTTCTTGTGGTCTTCCCCCTTTCCCGGTAGCACCGTAGCAACACCACAGTCATCGGCAAGTATCCTTCTGAAAAAGGAAAAAGAATGATATATTGCAAATTGTGAATGTTGGATAATAGCAACTACAAAGTTTCTGGATAGCTTCTTCTCGGTAGAGTCTGCCTTCCGAACCGTTCAAGAGTGCTTATAGAGTGAGCCTACCTAGAACAATGAATTTTTTTTATGCAATTAAGTCAATGATAAAGGCTTCAAAATCTGAAGCATATGGAGTATACTGATCGCGTTTATTTTTGGTTTGGCGTAGACACAACGGAATTGAATCGTAGTCGTAAATTTAACAGGCTTAGGTTAGGACAATAATGCTCTAAAATAAGATAACAGTGATAGGAATGATAATAATTATGTCATTATACGTTATTTGTTGGTTTTATTGTTACCTAACATTAAAGACTACTGGTTTTGTTTGTTTCAACACAATTTCTGTCATAAACAAACTTTCAGTACGAGCCACCGCGTTGCATCGCCCGCCGGCTCGACTCGTAGCGTTATTTTAAACAGTTTAGCTAAGGATTTTTTAAATATCAGACAAGGTAACAGGAGATACCAAAAGTTTTTTTTTATGTTTTTGTTTCAATTCGCTAATGTTGAGAAAAGACTAACTTGAGTCAGATTTAAAATATTTTTTTGCATTTATTTTCTCGATAACGGAAAGAGTGCTGGTGACTGGGCTATACAACGTTTGAGTCAGATTTAAAATATTTTTTGCATTTATTTTCTTCTAGAGTGCTGGTGACGGGGCTATACGTTTTAATGAAAACCGAAATATTACTTCACAGGCTTTAGAGGTACATTATTTACTGTCTCTGAGGCTTATCTGTGAAACCGAAACGGTAATAGTTTTTAAGTAAAACAATGCCATACTTTTTACTGAAAGAAATCAGATACAGCCCTAACACCACTTCTGTAACTTTATTAGGTACGCGTCATGTTACGCGTGGCGTTACCGCAGTGGCGTTCATGAGGGTATGCACAGGGTATGCAGATGATACAAAATGACGAAAACCTCCAGTACGATTAATTAAAAACTTAAGGATAGGCATTGTAAGAGTTAAAAAAAGTCTACCCTTGAGTATTTATAACTCTTAATCGAGATTTTCCAAATTTTATATCAGCCGCATACCCTGTTCATACCCTATACACGCCACTGAGCGTAGGTACTTCAAAAGGGTTGTCTTAAGAATTTACTTAGAATTTATTGAATTATGTAACTTAATAGCCGGGAACAAATAAAAGAGTTTATGTAGCACACAATCAACAATCACTTTTAATTTATGTTATCCAAAATTTTGATACACGGTTAGGTACTTAATCACCACAAAAACTCAAACTCAACCAACTCTCTCTCCGCCGCGCGCGCTTGCCGCCATATTATTGTTCCCCCGCAGCTCCCCCTCGTTCCCCACCTCCTCTCCTCTCCTCTCCTCGTCTGACGCTACGCACTCGTTACAATTAGTTTGTTTGGAAAAATCAAAAAGCTTATTTTGTTTTAATACTTTTACAGGGTGATACCTTATGAAATATGCTTATGCACCCTTACAGTATTTTGTAATTCGCTTATACGTATACAACAAATTGAATCACACTCTAGTGATACCTATAACCGAGTTCGTTGGCTTAACGTGCTTACAGCGAACACCATGTTCCTCACTCCAGGCTGGAACACACTTCTTTGACAGAAAAACTTAACCAATAAACACCAGTTGTCTTATAAGTGGAATGTTAGAGGCAGGTTGGACCCCCGACTGGGGCAACTTGGGAATTTCTCATCAAAATTTTCTCTGGTCTTGTTGTTGGGAGGCTTTTAGGCCCTTCCGAAATCGATAGGTATGTGATATGTCGCGTAGAAACCAATTTGTGGTACCTATTGCTTTTCTGTCATGTCCTGAGCCCGCTACCATCTTAAACTGCGCGGTGCGCCATCACTTACTTCCAGGTGAGATTCTAGTCAAGGGCATCATTGTCTATGTTGAAAGAAGTTCAAACTGTTGACTGTTGATTAGAACTCAACTTCGAAGTCTTAGCTACTAACGGAAGATGTAAAACTTATAACGTAAATGTGTTTCATATTCATAATAAACAGTTATTATTTAATATAAATAATGGGATTGTTATTGTGAGTTCCCCAATCCTATACACGCTATATCCAAAAAATAAATAAATAAATAAATAAAATCCTATACTAGCTAACAGCTAGTCCAACAAATACAACCAAACCGATATAACAGAAGCACAGGGTGTGGAATAGATAAAGCTCGATCACAGGGTAATTTCTATGAAAGAGGTGTTTATTTTATACGCCTGGCATTTTTAAAGCGCAATAGCTTAGATGTGCAATTGCTAAAACGGTTTACAAGTGAATTTTAATCATTAATCATTACACGTCATCAATTTCACTACAATACAGCTTAGGTAACTTTAAACTAACTTATACAGTATGAAGACAAAATGTTCAGCGAGGTTACTACACATTTGATGCATTTCTTAATGACAAGGTAGATTGAAAGCAACTAGCTTCGCTCTCATCTCCTCTAAGATAGACTGTAAATGTTCATGTTGGACAAATACGAACTACTGAGTTTCTTGCCGGCTGTTCTCGGTAGAATCTGCTTTCCAACCTGGTGGTAGAGTAACTACAAACATACATACTTGATGTCTCGAACTGCTTTTAAAGTAGGCCTACTTGAAATAAATGAATTTTGAATTTTGTTTTTTTTTTTTTTTCAAAAAATAACTAAGACGTCCCAATGCCATACTAAATGTCGTACCTACTGTACTAATTTTGTAACTTGCGCTGGTACTGTTATTTCCTTGTCAATAAAACTTAATACCTAACCGTTTTTTGCCTCAACCCGGGAACTGAATTCAGGATTCCGTGACCCGATGCAACTTGCTAACCACTAGATATGAGAGGCAGGTATAAATGAAAATTAAATAAAAAATAGGTAGGACCATGATCTAGAAAACTTATAGGCAACGTTTAGGTACTATATGCGCGCAATGATACTCACAGTTGCTTATATTTTGCGGTTGTCATCTACCACAGCGTTTCATCGCCGGGTGAAATCATATTTGTCAGCATCGATTCGTATTTAATTGGGGTTATCGTCACACTTATACGCACCGTGTATTAAGTAGTAGAACTTTTTTGTGATTGAACTCTTCGCGTTAGTTCTACAGCCATGCTTAATTCTGCCGCCTAGCGTCATTGCTGTGATCCGGTCTAGTTCAACGTAACTTAGAAAAGTTAAAAATGCCTGCTAGGTTTTGAACTACACTCCCCGAAAGTGAAATCGAAGTCCACTGAGCAATGGCCGCTTTGGCGAAATCTTTTATCTTATACTAAGATATAGTTTGTTTGTTTGTTTATTTGAACGCGATGACCTCAGGAATTACTGGTCCTAGATGAAAAATTATTTCATCTTCGCAAATCCGTCCGTTTATCGAGTTGGGTTATATGCTATATATATCACGCTAAGACCAATGCGAGCATAGCACAAATGAAGAATGTTTCAAAATCGGGGTTTTTTCGATAAATCATGTATGACAAAGTTTTTTTCTTTTTTTTTTCTCTCTATCTCTTATAAAGAGCGGAGTCACTTAATATGACAAAGTTGTTTCCTTTTAAAAGTTCTAAAAAAAAGTCCGCGACAGCATATGTATATCTTTTAAGGTTGAGGACAAAGTCGCAAGGGATATCTACTGTTCAAAATTTTGATAATTTTTCTAAAATATTTTATGCGCGACACTGCATAATATCTATTACTAATAAAAGGCTCATAGACACAAAAACTTGGTGAAAAGATGTTTTTTTTATA
Organism: Pararge aegeria; assembly: GCF_905163445.1. NCBI lineage: Eukaryota > Metazoa > Arthropoda > Insecta > Lepidoptera > Nymphalidae > Pararge > Pararge aegeria. Next base: position 9,284,223 of record NC_053202.1, on the reverse strand, counting down.
GAACATATTTTAACTCTTTTCAAATAATTCTAAACAGTTCATTGGTAGGTAAAGTTAGCAATATGACAGCTTGTACTCGTTACATATTCGTTCTCCATGAAAAGAAATAAATTATTATTAACAATAGCCGAGCCTTGATAAGGAATTGGGACAGTATTAAGGCTGTCTGTTTGTTTATTCAACTGAGTAACTCCGCATATGTGAGTAAACATTCGATTAATTATTATTTGAATTTTTACTACGAAATATGAGGCGAGGGCGACTACTGGGGCGAGCGTGTGAAGTAATCTATCTAGATAGGTACATATGAGTGTACCTACCTATATGTGCAACGTGTAAATAAACTTCACAGGTAAATTATGTACTGTCTCTGAGACTTATCTGCGCAACCGAAAACCTAATAGTTTTTGAGAATTCATTTTCCCCAGTGCCTACAATATGAGTACATTCAAATCAAGAGTGAATAGCCATCTTCTAGGCAAGCGCGCTCCACCTTAGGCCGCATCCTCGCCTACCATCAGTGGTATATAAACAAAAAAAAACAACTACCACACTTTTTACTAAAATAAAACAGATACAGTCCTAACATTAAATGCAAAATTAATATCATGTGACTCATGTCACTTTATAAAGTACACGTCGCTTAGCGTAGGTACTATGCGCGTGTTGGTATTTTATCTTCAATAGGATTGACATAAGTAAACACTTAGAATGTTTTGAATTCATTGTATGGAAAAATAAATATGCTTCTTTTAATTTAATATTTTTACGTGGTGATTCCTCATGAAAACTTATACATCCTTCAACATTATTTCGTAATTCTGTTACACGTTGTATAGCCAAAATAGTTCTTCTCGCTCTTAGTAGAGCCTCATAGGTATTCTTATTGAATAAGTACGAATCAATGTGAGATGGTGATAACAAAAAAGAATACCAATACAAGTTTGTAGTGGGCTTTTTCTTAAAAGCCCGTATTTGAACCCTCGTTTGTTTATCGCCATAATCTCACTACCATGTACATATTTCTCACGTAATGAACGCAACGTGCCATCTATGGACCAAATCGGCCTCAGGGTTTCTCCCTATTCGTCCTTTATATTTTTAGCTGTGTTATCATCATCATCAACATTTCAACCAATCGTCCATGGCTGGACATAGGTCTTGTAGGGAGTTTCACAATACACGGTCCTGGGCCGCTTGCCTCCAGCGACTCGCCTGATGTCATCTGTCCACCGCGTTGGGAGCCGACCTACGGTGCGTTTACCCGTGCGGGGTCGCCATTCCAGCACCTTAAGACCCCAACGTCCATCGGTTTTCCGAGCTATGTGCCCTTCCCATTGCCACTTCAGCTTCGCGACACGCTGAGCTATGTCGGTAACTCTAGTTCTTCTACGGATTTCCTCATTTCTGATTCGATCACGTAGAATATTCCTGTCTAGCTGTGTAGAGGTATGCAAATAAAGAGTTTAAATAAATGAATTTAATAATGAAACATATCCAGCACTCTATCTTCTTGAGGGCTAGGCGAGGTCATTAAATTGTTTAGGTATAATTACGAAATGCACAAAACTAGAACAAAATGGAGGATATAGAGAAAAATGAGCGGTACTTACCTTTCCGAGTTACACTTACGTAGGAATTGGAACAAATATAGAAGACACTTGAACACACACGAAACCACATGAACTCAGGGCCGCACTCTATCACAAATTTATTAGGGAAATTTTGTAACAATCAATGCGAATGCCTTGACAACTTTCTTCTTTATTAGCGGACTTTTTACCATTTTCCCGGGAAAAAAATAATAATATAAACAAATATTCTCCGGTAAAACACACATCTGTGTAACGGGTACTAAGATGACTAATGGATATTTATTATAATAATATACATAAATAATAATCCAAGGCATCGAGGGTCGCCTCCCACAATGAGAAGGTGTTAGTCCGTAGGGGGGAAGGCCGTAGTCCCCCACTGTGACCCAGTGCGGATTGATGGACATAACATACAGAAATACTTATAATATTAAGATAAACACCCATACTGAAAAATATTCATGTTCACCACATAAATATTTCGAAGTTGTGGGAATCGAATCCACAGCCTTGGACTCAGTGAGGCAGAGTCAATGTCTACTGCGACGATCGAGATTTTTGACCCTGCCGGTGATTGAACCCGGGACCTTCTATTTATGAGACCACCGGGCTTACCACTGCGCCTGGTAAGTCTCCTAAATTCGGTAATCCCAACGTGTCATATCATCATATGCGTTCTGATTTAATCATCTTGTCTGCAACAAACGCAACTATTGAATTTTATATGTAAGGATTCAGTCTGATTTCGATGCATTGCAGTTTCCATTCTACTAACGTGATACGTTTTTCAATGGACAACTCGAAAATATAATAGGTTCTTCTAATCGTCGAGAAATGAATTTACGCATGAGCCAGTAAACTTATTTGTTGTTATAGCGGCAATAAAAATGCATCAGCTGTGAAAATTTCAACTGACTTACTATCACGAGATATAGCCTGGTGAGAGACGTACAGACAGACAGATGGACAGACAGCGTAGTCTTAGTAATAGGGTCCCGTTTTAGGTACCTTTTTGGTACGGACACATCCATAGTAAACAGAGATATCTGTCGCATGCGATATCATTCCATATTAATAAAAAAAAATAAGCGTCAATGAATGGGTTATAAGAATACAGCCCTGGTCAAAGGCTGTGCTCACAAGACCTACATTGCCGAACCGCAGGCTCTACGCAGCCCAGTGCAGCCCCGATCACCTCCTGTGTAACATCTACCGATAGTTGTATCGTTCTGTATTAATTGTGTAATTTTGGAAGCTTACCGAGTGACAGGTATGATGGTATACGATTTTAGAATTTGAACAGATAATTTTTAGAAGCTTTATTTTGTATCTCTTAGTATGTATTATAAATGCGAAAGTGGTTGTTTAACTACCGACAACGTGTTCCAACAACACACTTACGCGCAACAAACACAGCGTCTTCGCTGGCGAAGACGAGGGCCCCGATTTCTGACGTCACCTGGACGTGGAAACAGCGTCTTCGCCGGCGAAGACGAGGGCCCCGATTTCTGACGTCATCTGGACGTGGACACAGCGTCTTCGCCGGCGCAGACGAGGGCCCCGATTTCTGACGTCATCTGGACGTGGACACAGCGTCTTCGCCGGCGATCACGAGGGCCCCGATTTCTGATGTCATCCGGACGTGGACCCTTACCACGGTCGCGGGGGCGTTCGGACTAAACAATGATTAGTCCAAAAGTCCACCAAGAGTCAGTCAGTTAACGTCGAACCGAGCCGAGGTCCGAGTCCTCGCATGAGGCACCCTCGGGTCGACGTCTCCCACCTTCCCTCCGATGTCTTCGAGCCCTGGGGCTCTTCTCATCGGGCGAGATCTCGTGCTCACCCACTCCGGGTGAGCACCGGTGACGCCGTATTAACCTCTTAGGTAATTATCAGCAAGAGTCCATCCGAAAAAGAAAGATAGTGTTTGTTTGTTTGTACTTCAATCACTTCCTTACTTTGCAAGCAATCGACTTTATTTGATTTGACTGAGAGTAAGATAGGCTATTTTATATACAAGGTAAACAAACGGTTTCCTCGGGATTTATTTACAGGTCTCTTCTCACAACGAGGAGGGATTAAGGCCGTAGTACAAGATGCTGGCCCAGTGCGTTTCGGTGGACTCCAGACACCTTTGAGAACATAACGAACGTAGAACTCTCAGCCATGCAGGTTTCCTCACGATGTTTTCCTACACCGAAGCAAGTGATATTTTATTACTTAAAACGCACATAACTCAGAAAAGTTAGAAGTGCGCAAATGCACTATCACCGTTTCTTGCCTTATTTAATTTTAATGCCTTAAAATTAAATATATTTCTGTTTAGTACTTCTAATTTCGCTTTTTCGAATCAAAGATTTATATCATATATTATACGAATTTAAAGTCGCATTTATAAAGAATTAAATTTTTTTAGGCTCTGAAATCATAAAACTTTCACCCATGTTTGCTTCACTTGGTAAATAAGATAACTACAATAAACGTTGACGAGGAACGTGGGCAATCAACGTCATTACGTGCAATCTTCATATTGAAGTTCGTAGGTCAGCAGGTGGAAGTTTTACTGCCATCATTTAATAGATACTAATACGCGGTGATAGCCTTGTAGTTACGGCTTCGGCCACGGTTTCGGGGAGACCGAGTACGTCTCTGGCACCTCTAACTTTTCGGAGTTATGTGCGTTTTGAATCGAGGTAATTAAAATATCACTTAGTCTAACGCTGAAGGAGTACATCGTTATGACATATTGAGAGATCTCCCACAGGCGTGTGTACTCTACCATTGCTCACTTAACCAGTGCAGCGTGGTGGACTACAGCCTCAACCCTTCTGTTACTTTGAGGAAACGCGCTCCTTGTAGTGGGCCGTGATGATGATGAGGATGAAATTAATATTCTCCAAAAAGGTTTGTTTTAAAATATTATTATTTAAAATTAAACATTCAATGTTTTTAAAAATTTAACTTTTCTAACGAACATCTTTTGTAATTGTAGAGTCCCCTCATAAGAGAAGACCTCCCTCAAGTTTTTCGAAAGATCCCAATCTCTACAATTACTCATACAATAACTCTCAATTCTCAAATTATAGTTTATTAACTATAATTTGAGAATTGAGAGTGATATGATAAATGTCAATGTAAGTTTGTTTGTTACGCTTTCCCGCAAAAACTACTAAACCGATCCTCATGAAACTTTGTACACATATTCTTGGAAGTGTTAGAAGTAATATAGGATTACTTCTAACACTTCCAAGAATTTTACTTTTTATCCCGACATTAAGCTCGGTTCCTTTGGGAGAGGAGATAAAAGCGTTTGACGATTTTACACCATAACTCCGACAAATTATAACCGATTTAAATAATTATTTTTGTACTATAGAGGTTATAATATGTGTTTGATTTTGGACCAACTTTGTGTAGATCTGATGAATGTGGTTGGAGATAGAGGACAACTCATCAGCGGACAGCAGCAAACCCCTCATTTAAGGCTCAGCGATACTGAATACTTTAAAAACAAAATCAAACGCAGACGATATCGCGAGCAACAGCTAGTATTATATATATATATATTTCTTGTGTGCGTGTGTGTATCACTGAACTCCTCCTAAAGGGCTGGACCGATTTGAAAGCGTTTGGGTGGCACCCTGGATGGTTTAGATTCACAAATCAGCCCGACGGATGACGCTGAGAAACGCGAGTATCAGTGGCGTGCACAGGTTCTTCGGCCAGGGTATGCATAAAGCAGATATATAGCTTAAAATAGAAACATTCCCCTCCAATACGAGCTATATAAAATAATTTGGGTATGCAGTGCTTTTGTGCTTGTATTTAATGCACGCCACTGGCTAGTATGATATAAGTTTGTCGATGTTTTTATCAGAATTCCGCTGAATATTTTTTGCCAGTAGGAGGTCCAAAAATGTGAACGACGATGTTATGTTCATGATGTTAACATAACGAAAAATTTGTGACGTATCTTTGCACAGGTGTTTTCCTATAAGCGTATAACGTATTTGTGTAATTTTTATTGCGTTTCATAAGTTATAACTTTACTTTACTGTTCAAGTGAGCAGATTTTCTTCATTTTATATCATCTACCTACATACCCTTTGCATCCACTCTACGCACGCCACTGCCTGCACTCCACGACTACCCAGGGTTTTCAGACGCCCCCTGAATTATTCTGACCTGGTCAGAACGTTAGACTAAGTTTACATCGTCGTCATTGTCATCAACCCATTTCCTCTCAGAATAAAAAGAGTTTAGGCCATAGTCCACCACGCTGACCAAATGCGGATTGTTAGACTTGGTTTAACGTTATGGAGAACTCATGGCATGCAGGTTTCCAGACGATGTTTTTCTTCACCGTTATAACAAGCGATGTTTTTATTGCTTAAAATAAAACGGACTAACTAAATAAGTTAGAGGTTAGGCATGCACCTCTAACCACTATGCTATAACCGCTTCAAGCAGTAATTCTTAGGTATTACAAAAGAAACGAAGATGAAGAGAAGTCACTCTAGAAAAGAAGATAGAAGAAGATTTATTTGTTAGCGAAGTTGGTTTGTGACCGTCACTAACGGGCAGTAACGACTATTTGCTCGTTTTGACGATCGCAAAATGAACTCGCTTGACTAATTTTCGACGCTTCAGGGGCAGAGGAAGAAAGAAGGTACATATTTTAGTGAAGAAGAAAGTGCATTTTACACCAAGCAAAACATAAATTAAAGTTAAACTAAAACTTCACTCAACATTAGTCAGTGGTGCATAGATTTAAAACTTTTGTATATTTCTTACCTTAATTTTTGAAACGGATTTTTGGTTACCATAATGTTTTAACCCTACTGTGTGTTTTAATATTTAATTAACCATTAATGCTATCTACTTTAAATATTGGAATAGATGCTAGTTTTGTGACCCTGAAATACAAGAAATTGTTCATTACAATATCTAACTTTAAATGAATTTATGCATATTTGCAAACTAAATGGATGGCAATGCATCGTAGCACACGCTTCATACACACACACACACACACACACACTAACACACACACACACACACACACACACACACACACACACACACACACACGTACACATATAAATATATTTTTGTATATTATGTAAATGGATATGTATCTGCTAGTTAACGTAATTTTATGGAAGTTTATTGTACACTAACCATGTACTTATATAATGGTTGCCGGGAAGAGGTCACTATTATTTTACCTAATTTAGTTTATAAGTTGTATTTTTATATTTAGTACTTAATATATTTAGTTTTGGTGTGAAATAAAGAATTTTATTATTTCCTATTATTGTTATGATTCTCCATCGTTTCTGTTTTATTTTGCGTAACCGTTATTAAATTGTAGTAAGTATTCGGTAAAAAATTCTCCCAATATTGTTTTAATTAAATTTCATTTAAATACGCTATATATATCTAACGGCCTCAAATATTCAAAGATGTTATCTTTGGATTGGCCAGCATTAAATAAACAACTCTTTTTTTTAATTCCTTTAAAGATTCTACTTTGAAGTCTAGTTTTTTGAATAATAGGCCGTAGTCCACTACGCTGGCCCAGTGCGGATTGGTGGACATTATTATACCCCTAATCTGAACCTCCCACCAGACAAAAATGTTGCGAATGTTGGCAATAAAATTACCAATCTGTATTAAAATCCTTACAATAGTTTACGAGGAAGCTTAAACAGGCAGTTTAAGCTTCCCCGGATGGACAGTAAGTTTTGATGGTTCGGCCATCTGAGAGCCGAATAAAAGAGTATCTATTGTGTGCTCCTAGCTCAACTTATTCTGTTAAAGGGGTCATTGTAACATGTTCTTACGTTGAATGAAAACGTCATTACGATTGGACCAGGGGTCAAAAGCCAAAATGTTACTAAACCGCTGAAGAATAAGTAACATTGAATCCTAACTAACATTAAAAATGCGACAATGTGTTGTTTTTTTGTCCTATATTAACTGCCGATTGGCGCAGTGGGCACTGACCCTGCTTTCTAAGTCCAAGACCGTGTGTTCGATTCCCATGACTGAAAAATGTTTGTGTGATGACGTGACGATAAAAGCGCACAATGTCGCGTACATCAGGCAGTACGTAAAGAAAAACAAACGTATTAGGAATTTATTACTGTTAAATTAACGTTAAAACAAATTAAAAGGACCATTTTGGAAGAGATTAGCTGACCTGACAAATCAATTATCTAATTAGATCTTTAAGCCAGTAACAACAAACACAGGTAAACAATTATATTATGACGGCCGAATGGCGCAGTGGGCAGCGACCCTGCTTTCTGAGTCCGAGGCCGTGGGTTCGATTCCCACAACTGGAGAGTGTTTGTGTGATGAACATGAATGTTTTTCAGTGTCTGAGTGTTTATCTGTATATTATAAGTATTTATGTGTATTATATTCATAAAAAAATATTCATCAGCTATCTCAGTACCCATAACACAAGCTACGCTTACTTTGGGGCTAGATGGCGATGTGTGTATTGTCGTAGTATATTTATTATTTATTTTATTATTATCACTAACGGTTGCCCGTGACTTCGTTTGCGTGCAATACCTGAATGGTTTGACGTCACCACTAGCGTAGGTGGAAGCTATGGTTTGAATATAATATAATAATAATAATAATAATAAAATCTTTTATTTGGGGAAAAAAACAACACATAGCAATTAACATATAATGTACACGTTACACAAAAACTTATAATTGACAAAATAGACAATATAAAAAAAAGAAAGGATCTTAAAATTAGGTAACAAATTAAACTTAAATAAGCTAAAAACAAACAAATACAGTTCCATGTTGGCTGTGACATACCTTTGGTGTATTATAATATTGGGTAGAAGCAGACGTTACTTTGCGGAAATCCATGATATATTATGAAAATTAATATTATGCTGTGGTTTGTTATATGGGCGGTCCAGGTTTCGATTCCCGGGATGATTTGGAATTTTAGTAGTTTCTAAATGTTCACTGGTCTGGTCTTTGACCTTGGCCAGTTGCCATCCTATTGTCAAAGACGTGCCGCGTAGCGATTGAGCGGTTACGATGTCGTGTGAAAACTTTGTCGGTAGGGTAATAGCTAGCCGAAACCACACACTAGGCTACAGTTTGTAGTGTCACTGCAGACACTTAATAACAAAAAAAAAATGTATACTTACATCTTCAATCCACAGTCTAGAGGCTGGGTAGAGGTCTCGTCTGTCACAGGAGACGGTTTTAGAGCATAGATCCACCACGCTGCTCTAACACAGGTTGTTGGGCGTTAACGACTATTACCACAATTAAGTAATAATAACTAAACTCTCCGAGTCATGGGGGCTGACACCGTTATCTTCTTAACTCCGGGCTGTTGCCGATGATTCTTTAACAGAAAATACACAGCACGTTATATAATTATCCCGACCCGGGATTCGAACCCAGGAACTCGTCCGTGGAATTCCTACAGCCATGATTATTTCTGCCGCTAAGCAGCATTGTTAGGCACATGAGGCTTAACTCCCACGCCTAGGTTCATGGACACAGGGCGACTCTCTGCAGGTCTTGTCTTTTGCCCTGCGTAGTGTTTTTTTGTTTATAGGCTTTGCCATTTATCATCAGGAAGCCTTGTTATTGGTCCGTCCGTCAATTGTATAGATATAAAATGCTCGATTATACTATACCCTATATCGCTATTTAGCGATAAGGCCGCCAAATTGTACGTTCTTCCTTATTGTGCTGTTGTATTTGTATCTCTGTAAATTTTCTCTGTGGTGTACAATAAAAGTGTATTCATTCATTCATTCATTGTTACCCGAGTAGAGCATTAATAAGCCTTTTTTTGCTTTTTTTTTGTCGTTGAGGAAAAGCTATATGGCTACCTGTCCTTTTGGGCAGGACAGAGGTTATGTGGGACTCGTTTACCAAAACTAAAAACCTCCACGGAATTATCTCTCTCGTTGGCTTTAGTAGACGTCCGGGGACGTCCGTAGAATCCGTTGTATACTTTATATACCACAATAAAACCTATACCACAATAAAATCATCTTACATTATCTCTTATACAGATAAGCTTTAATTTCTCCCACAGCTTTATAAACTCCCAGATTACTGGAGTGGAAATAATATCCAAATAATATAAGTGAAATAATAATCGGAAGTTAACTCTGCTTATTCCCTGTTCCCGTGCTTTGGCAGTTGGACAAGTTAATTATATCCCTTGTCAGGGGGTATAATCGGGGGATATAATTGTCTCCTGCCCGTGCTAGCCCTGCTGCTCTGCTAGCATGGCCAGGAAACAGTTGTATCCCTGGGGAAAGGATAAAAATTTATCTTCTCCCACAGCTTTATCAACTCTCTTAGCACTGTCGCACAAGTGGAAATAATATCCAAATAATATAAGTGAAATAATAGTCGGGGGTAAACTTATTCTATTCCATGTGTCCATGTGTCCGTGCTTTAGCGGGTGGGTGAGTTAATTAAATCCCTGGTCAGGGGATATAATCGGGGGATCCAATGTTTGTCTCTTGCCTGTGCTAGACCTGCAGACGTCTACCAACCGATTGTCAGGGCTACTACGCTAAGGAGGAGGGGATCAGGGGGCAAAGTAACCCCTGCTTCTATACATAAGCAATTTCAATTTATTCAGCAAAATACATAATGTTACATTTATAATACAACTAGCGTACCCAGCCCGCTTCGCCGGGCTAGATTTTGCTGTACTTTACTTAAACAATAAACTTACATCATTAAATTTTGAATTTAAGTCTCATAATATATTAAATCATTTATTTCTCTCCGTATTCATTCTCTTCTATTCTTTTCTCGAGCGGGTGAAGATCATTATCTACACCTATGTACACCCAACAATAGAATATCAAAATAGTAAATAAAAGCTGTATTTGACAGTTCAAAAATAGGAATGCTCTAATAATTTACGAATTTAAAAAACATAAGTATGACATAGTATAATAGGAATTCATTTTTCGTATGAATTTAAGGTCATTAAAAAAACCGAATTAATATTTTTTCATTTGCGTTTTTCATAAGTGCCAGTTTACGAGTTCATTAAACACTAAGCGCCGAATCGGTATCGTTAAACATCTTAGTGTTGGTGAAACGTTTTTTTCTGTCTAGGCAAAACCGAAATCATTAGGCATCTGATTTAGACGTTGCCTCGATTTAGTGAAAATGAGCACTGGTGTGTTTAGAGTTTCTTGCTTAAAACATGCCTCTTTAAAACTTCAATTATTATGAATACTAGCTGGCGATTAGTCCGGGTTTTTTTTTTATAATTTATTCCACTATAAGTTAGCCCTCGACTGCTACCTTACCTGCTAGTAAGTGATCATGCAGTCTAAAATGGTGGAGAGCTAACCAGTTAGGGAGTATTTTGTTTTTTTTAACAGTTTATTTCCCGGAATATAATAAGTACTTAATAAATAAGTATGAAGCGATAATACACACTATCTAGCCTCAAATTAAGCGTAGCTTGTGTTATAATATATATATGTTGTGTTTGTGTACTAAAACTGATGAATATTTTAGCCATGGGAATAATAGAGGTGCGTACATAAACACTTACAATATACTTATAAACACCCAGACACTGGAAAACATTCATGTCCCAGAGCCTTGGACTCAAAAAACAGGGTCACTGCCCACTGCGCCAATCGGTCGTCAAATGTATCCTTTTGTCGTCCCCAGGATGCAGGCGGTCAAGCGATTTATATAAATAAATAAATAAATATACTACGACAATACACACATCGCCATCTAGCCCCAAAGTAAGCGTAGCTTGTGTTATGGGTACTGAGATAGCTGATGAATATTTTTTTATGAATATAATACACATAAATACTTATAATATACAGATAAACACCCAGACACTGAAAAACATTCATGTTCATCACACAAACACTCTCCAGTTGTGGGAATCGAACCCACGGCCTTGGACTCAGAAAGCAGGGTCGCTGCCCACTGCGCCACTCGACCTCGGTCAAATATGTAACAAATGTTTTTTTTTTATCGTAGTGAAAAGTGCAGTGTTGCAAAAAATGTACCTATCATTTTATTACTAAGATTAAATAATTCTTGTACGATAGTAACATCCAAAACAAATTCATTAGGTGTGTAAACAAGTCTTTTGAGCTATCAGATCTAATGACACCATCCCTTAACGATGTTTGCTATTGTATAAAACTGCTCGTATTTCATTATTTCATATCACTAGTAAATAGTACAGATTGTGGTGAACTTCTCGTATACTTTCTTAGTTTCTAAAAGTGCCTTCATTTGTGCAGTTATGTGAATGAAATATGTATAATACTTCAGGAAGGCGCAGGTAAGTTTTAGGGGGTGTTTGATATAAGCTGAACGTTAATAGGAAGATTATTTTACCTTTACTATAATATCGCAAACGGAATCTGCCAACCCGCTTCATAGTAGCCAATAAGGTTTTTATAATTTAATTTTTTATTACTAAGAATATAAGTTTAATCACAGTTTTGTAAAGTTTCCTTTGTTAAAGTGCACTAGATATTATCTAAATGTTTCAATCAATGTTGGGGAAGGCACTGGCCCCTAAGATACGGGATTTCTTAGTTTAGGGGTCAGGATTCCAAAGATTATGTGTATTGAGTTTGACTTTTTCTAATAAATATTTTCTATTTCTATTTCTAATCAAAAGCAGCTAAGCAAAATAACGAGAGCACATAAATTACAAATAAACCGTTATTACTGCATTTAAGAGGAACTAAAAAGACAAATTCAATACTAAAGGCTAAATTTAGAAAATATCTAAATAATACGACGTTTCTTATTATTATTAACCGACTTACAAAAAAGAGTAGATTCTCAATTCAGTTGAATTTTTTATGTTTGATAGCTCAGCTTGTCATTTATAAACCGATTTGAAAAAATATTTTTGTATACTTCTCATGTAGTCCCATATTCACCAGGTCAAGATCAAATAATATATCCAATAATTTATCTCCTGTCGTTTTTTTTTATTATTTCGTGAGGTTGCTACAATACATGCCAAATAGAAGTCCAGTATAATTTTACTAATCATTGTCAATTTGACTTATAATATAATATTATTTTATTGTAGTCGTCGTTGTATATAATATTTAATACTTTATGGAAAGCCCTTTGAACTAAACTATATTTTTCTATGGCATTGATGAATTTAAAGTACCTATTCTATGTTCTATTCCACTACCTACTACTGCTTAAATCCCTATCCCTACTAATATTATAAATGTCAATGTAAGTTTGTTTGTTACGCTTTCACGCAAAAACTACTTATCCGATTCTCATGAAACCTTGTACACATATTCTTGGAAGTGTTAGAAGTAATATAGGATACTTTTTATCCCGACATTAAGATCGGTTCCTTTGGGAGAGGGGATGAAAGTGTTTGACGATTTTACACCATGACTCCGACAAATTATAACCGATTTAAATAATTATTTTTGTGGTTATAAATTGTGTTTAATTTTGCCAAAACTTTGTGCTGATCTGATGAATGTAGTTCGAGATAGAGGACAGAACTCCTCAGCGGAAGCAGCAAACCCCTCATTTAAGGCTTAGTGATACTGAATACTTGATTGCCAATTGAATGCCACATCAAAAAACAATATCTAACGCAGACGAAGTCGCGGGCAACAGCTAGTACTATTATTATAGTACTAGCTGTTGCCCGCGACCGTTTATACATTTGTGCATGTTTAAAAGGTGAAAATACGATCACTACGATATTTTAATTACACGTGTTTTCGTTCCAGGACAGTTTGAATTTTGCTGGTGAATTTAAGTAGATGCCATCCGGCTTGTTTTGGTATACCAAGCGGAATGGTGTCTATTTAAATCCACCCAAAATGTATCTTCAGATGTGGACCTTTCCTCCCAAAGCGCGAGAGCGTGTGGACAATTTTAAGGGGGTGTTTAATTTCATTACATCGCGGATGTTTATCAAATTGTTGTGGTTATAAGTAGAATTCACTAGACTTGTGTCCATTAATTAAGTCTTGTATCTTCTACCTATCCCTACTTCAGGATTACACCTAAAACAAGAACACAAAGACTATGAGAAGACTGGATCGTTGGCGTAGGAACTCTTTTTTCTCTGTAAGTAACTAACAGGGTGATTTTTATGATATTTTTGTGTATATTTGTGTAATACATTTGAATTACAGACGAAAAATTACAACACACTACCTAGTAACAAAGTCAATTAGGGTTACGAGTTTTCAAAAAAATAAAAAAAAACAAAATTCATTTTTTAGAATTTTTTGTTTTGTGAAAGATGAGGGCGGAGTGGCCTGCTTCCAAGCGGCCACTCCGCTCTACCACAAGATTCAAAAAATACGAAATTCAAAATTCATTTATTTCAAGTAGGCCTAATTAATAAGCACTTATGAAACGTCAAGTCTGTTTGTAGTGACTCTACCACCGGTTCGGAAGGCAGATTCCACTGAAAAGAGCCGGCAAGAAACTTAGCAGATTGCTCTTCAAGGTTTTCAAGGTTTTTAATTTACTTGAAGATAATAGATAAAATGAAGTATACCTACATTATTATTAAGCGGTCTAGGCCCAGTGGGTAGGACTTCATGCACCTCTAACTTTTTAAGTTATGTGCGTTTTAAATAATTAAACTATAACTTGCTTCAAAGGTGAAGGAAAACTTCGTGAGGAAACCCATATGCCTGAGAGTTTTCCATAATGTTCTAAAAAGGTGTGTGGAGTCCACCAATACGCTAAGCCAGCGTGACGGACTACGGCCTTAAACCCTTCTCACTGTGGGAGGAGACCCGTGACCCGTAGTGGGCCGGGAATGGGTTGATATGATGATGATGATGACTCTACTTATTTATTTATTCTCCTATCTTATGCTATTAGCTGTACATTACAACGTAGCACGTCTGCAAGCAACACTCAAATATGCATTTTTATGTACTATTTCAAAGGACACAATAAGGAAGAAAACAAAAAGGAAACTATATTTTGTTGTTCGCCTAAGTAGATTTTGTACGACTTGTTTCTAACCCGAGTCGTTCCGATTTTGCTTAAGTTTACAATGAAACCAAATCATCATACTTATCAAAAAAACTAACAGCAAACCAGAAGCAAATTCTGTATTCAAAAATGCTGAGAAGATTCCAGAATTGAGAAGAATAGGGAAAACTATAGAAGTGTAAGGAAAAGAAGATTTTTTAAGAATGAGTGAAGAAAGAATACAAGCAACTTTGCGGTTTATATAAGTAGATTTTGTCCGATTTTTATTCATAACAAAATCAGACAAAGTCTACCTGTATATGCGGCAATAGTCTCAACGTGGAATACAATATCATCGAAAATAGCATTCTTTAATTTTAGAGAAGAATTATCAAGAAGATTTACCGACCATTGGAGGTTTACGAAAAGAGTAGACTTTTTTGGGAAGCTGTTGAATTTTGGATGAGGAAAGAAGATCGAGATTTGTCATCACTTTAAGTACGTTTCGACCGGCTATTTTTCACATAGCCTTTCAAAATTTACTTGGCTTGATGATCAGAAACGATATTCCATAGAATAAAAACACCATAAGCATGTTCGGTGCTTTATTCTACATATCTATGTCATAAAATTGTTTGTTTGGAAACTTTTAGAAACAAAAGGGTTGAGTAAATAATATTCCATAGTTAGCTACAACTAAATAAGTTCCGAAACTCTCATATTTATTAAATAATAAACTTATATACTAAACTTAATTATTGGGCTATGAAAATTAAGCTTAATTTGCTATACTTCGCAAATTTAGCTTAATATTTCGATGTAGGTATACCATGAAATTCCGCAAAGTAGTTAACGCCTGCTACTATCAAATTTTTTTTTTAACTCCTGTACAGTCAAGGGCTGAATGCAATCTCACCTGATGGTAAGTGAAGATGCAGTCTAAGATGGTTAGCGGGCTAACCTGTTAGGGAGTATGGTAGTCATATCCCTAATGATTGTATACGCGACATTGCACCCGAACACTAAATAGCTTAGCAGCACGGTTTTGTCGGTAGGGTGGTAACAAGCCACGGCCGAAGCCCACCACTAGAAAAAAATCCAAAATTGCCCCTGCTGGGAATCGAATCCGGGACTACTTAAATTCACAGCGCCAGACCACTTGAAAAATAAGATGATTTTCAAGATTATTTTAATAACAATAAAGGTATATTAAAAGTTACAAAACGTTATAGAATTGAATTTTTTTTTGCACGCCTCATAAGCGAAGCGTTGAGGTTGTGCTCTACTCTAGACATTTCAAAAAAAGCAGTTTTCTCGAAACTGAAATTGATTTTTTGTTATTTATATTGCACTTACAGGTTAATTTGAGTACACTAATATCAAGTCAAATAATTTGTCAGGCACATAAAATAAATTTCAATAACATTTTTTTTGTTTAACATAGTAAATAATAACATTAAACATAATCTTTTCTGGACGTCCGTGTATGGACGGGTGTATGTGGCATCAAAATTGGTCGAAAAAATGATCGTATCGGAATATTTTTTTTTTTAATTATCTAAAGTAACACACGACATAATTTCTTAGTTAATATGAGCGTTCAATTCACTGTCGTTAAATTTTCATGTAATTATTCTAGCTAATATTAATTGTAACTTTCAATGTGCAATCATTATGACATTCCCGAGTATTGTTTACAAAAAATAAATAAATAAATAAATAAATAAATATACTACGACAATACACACAACGCCATCTAGCCCCAAAGTAAGCGTAGCTTGTGTTATGGGTACTAAGATAGCTGATGAATATTTTTTTTTTTTTATGAATGAAATACACATAAATACTTATAATATACAGATAAACACCCAGACACTGAAAAACATTCATGTTCATCAGACAAACATTTTCCAGTTGCGGGAATCGAACCCACGACCTTGGACTCAGAAAGCAGGGTCGCTGCGCACTGCGCCACTAGGCCGTCGAATAATAATTAATATGAAAAAAAAA
Source organism: Pararge aegeria (assembly GCF_905163445.1). Lineage (NCBI taxonomy): Eukaryota > Metazoa > Arthropoda > Insecta > Lepidoptera > Nymphalidae > Pararge > Pararge aegeria. The sequence goes on along the minus strand of NC_053202.1, from coordinate 9,267,613 downwards.
AATTGTAATGAGCATTGAAAGTTTCAGTTAAAAAAAAAACAATTTTAAAGTGAAAAAAATGAGATTATGAGGCGTGCACTTTTGGATTTTCCAATTTTTTTTAATTTTTAATTTTTTTTATATTTATACTACGACATTACACACATCACCATCTAGCCCCAAAGTAAGCGTAGCTTGTGGTATGGGTACTAAGATAGCTGTTGAATATTTTTATGAATATAATACACATAAATACTTATAATATACAGATAAACACCCAGACACTGAAAAACAATCATGTTCATCACACAAACATTTTCCAGTTGTGGGAATCGAACCCACGGCCTAGGACTCAGAAAGCAGGGTCGCTGCCCACTGCGCCAGTCGGCCGTCGAATTCTAATTAATGATTGCTTAGGTAAGTATCTACTTAATAGACGGAGCTTAAATATAATAGGAATAACTTCGTGCCAAATCTAAAGTAAGCACATCTTAAACTCAATTGTATAGGTTTCTAGATTTTAAAATAGCGATGTCCTTTTCTACAAAGAACATAGTGAAAAGGACGGCACTAATTTTGCACCCGTCAATTTTTTTCCTGTGATTTTTTTATTGTGTTTTGTTGCAATAGAGTTTTTTCACGGTAGAGGTGTACACGGTTTGTACACGGACAAAGTCCCGGTGAATTGTTAGTCTAGTAGTTAATCGAAGTATTGCGGTAGGTACATAGGTATTAGAATCATCTAGATGTTCTAGATTAAATAATAGGTCCCTTCCCCAGGTACCTATAACCTATCAACTCTATTGCCTACAGCAATCAACACATAAAGGCGATGATGGATGCACCAATAAGGAAGTGATCACTTACCGGGCAATAGAATGATATAATCAACATCACAATGCAGATTGTGCATTCGTCCGATTGTTGAATCTAAAGGCTAGATAGTAAGGGGTAGGTTCCAAGACACTATTCATACAAAGAAACAGTAAAATAGCATAATGATTATTATTCCAAATCACATATGTTTCAGTTTTTATAAAAAAAACTTGAAAAAAAAAAATTGGAAACCCTAATGAGCTGGCTACGGGACAGTCGCGTGGCACAAATTATCGCTCAGCGCGACAGACGCGGCGCGGCGAAGCGTCAAGTCTCTAAAAAAATATATTGAGTTACTAGCTGTTGCCCACGGTTCGTCTGCGTTTGATTTTGTTTTTTGATGTGGCATTCAATTTAGTTGAAGTTCTAAAAAAATTTAAGTATTCAGTATCGCTAAGCCTTAAACGAGGGGTTTGCTGCTGTCCGCTGAGGAGTTCTGTCCTCTATCTCCAACCACATTCATCAGATCTACACAAAGTTTGGGCAAAATGAAACGCATAATATACCTCTATAGTACAAAAATAATTATTTAAATCGGTTATAATTTGTCGGAGTTATGGTGTTAAATCGTCAAACACTTTCATCCCCTCTCCCAAAGGAACCGAGCTTAATATCGGGATATAAAGTATCCTATATTACTTCTTACACTTTCAAGAATATGTGTACAAAGTTTTATGAGGATCGGATAAGGAGTTTTTGCGTGAAAGCGTAACAAACAAACTTACATTCACATTTCAAATATTAGTAGGGATAGGGATACCAAGCATACTCTTTGGCCGTGGCTAGTTACCACCTTACCGACAAAGACGTGCAGCTAAGCGATTTAGTGTTCCGGTGCGATGTCGCGTGGAAACTGATTAGGAGTGACATACCATACTCCCTAACATGTTAGTCCGCTACCATCTTAGACTTTATCACCTACTATCAGGTGAGATTGCAGTCAAGGGCTAGCTTTTAGTGGCATAAAAAATACCTAGCAATAACACACGTATAATATACGTATGATTAAAAAAATAAAAATACTAATGGGTACTATAGGATATTATTACCGTTATTACCGTGCTTCAATGCTCGAATAGTTGATAATTTCTGGGGGAAGATAGATATTTAATTTTTAACCCTGGGTGAAAACTGTCTCTTGTACAAGCTGGTGCAGTCGCGTCAAGTGCCGCGCCATTTATCACGCGAAAAATTTGCGATTGCGACCAATCACAAACCTTGCTTAAACCAGCGCACGTTCTGATTGGTCAACTGTTACCGAGGTTTCACATTCAACATGTTGGTAGGATTCCCTTTGTAGGATATTTTATTAAAGAGGTTAACATTCCAGAGTTAAGTGCTGTTAACTAAGACATTAACTTGAACAACCGATGGAACGATATTATGAGTCATGTTTTCCACACAACCAGCTAAGCTAGCATTTGTGCGCTAGGCGATTTAAAATGACAAACAATTAACTTTGGATACATTGTAGTGAAATACCTACATGCAGTCTCTAGCAAAAGTGAAAATAACCAATCGTAAATCAACATTTTTAATTGTAATTTAATTTACTCTAATTTTAATTTTTAATTTTTGTTTTTAATTAATTATTAGTTTATTTTTAATATAATTAATTTTCTAATCTGAGTGTCTTTTATATCTCTCCTTATATATATGGTATATAGGTCCCCGACCTGAAATAAAATGATTTTATTTTATTTATTTGCGTATATTTCTTTATTTATTTAGTTTGTAAAACTGACAATCTACTGCTTACTCTAATATAAACTATAGCACTATTAGACATGGTTTAATAGTTAACAATTAACAATTGTTAGGGTAAAGTGAAGCACGCTTTTAAGATCTGTGAGATGAACATGGTGTACATGCATGATAAAAAAGCTTGGACTAGACCGTGAGATGGTGATAACAAAAAAAAAACCTGGCTACGTTTGTTGTGGGCTCTTCTTAGACCAGGGCGCGTTAGGAACCCTCCTAGCTTTAGTTTTATGTTAACGAATGCATTTATCAACATTACTAACATTTAAATGTATGAACGCTTCATAAGTGCCTGTAATAAGGTCTACATGAATAAAACATTTTTGAATTTGAATTTGAATTTTGTGTAGTTTTGACCTCAGAAAAGCGTCTAATTCTCTCTATCTTATGATTTTTTTGTCTTGGTTTGGCTGAAACATAAATGTTTAAGTTATCTCTGAAGTCTAGGTTCAGCTCAACCTTTGCACCAATCTTGATAAAACCACAGAAATAGCGGACAAAAATATGTCCATCTCCTGAGGAAGCGGACGTAGAATAGTTTTTATCCCGGAAAAGCTAATATTCTGTTACTTTGTATTGCTTAATAGCTAAACCGATTGAGGAAATTATGCAGTTTTATTGCAAATGTTTGGTTGTTTGTTTGAAAACTTTATTGTACAGATACATTTTATACCGAGTAAACACATATACAACAAGAAACTTAGAAAAGCGAAGGGGGCGTGCAATGGCGGTCTTGTCGCTAAAGCGATCTCTTCCAGACAACCTTTGACCTTAGGAAAGACGAAACATTCATAAATTTAAAAATAAATCATAATTCAAAATTCATTTATTTCAAGTAGGCCTAATAATTAAAATAAGTACTCTTGAAACGTCAAGTATGTCTGTTTGTAGTGACTCTTACACCGGCTCGGAAGGCAGATTCTACCGAGAAGAAGCCGGCAGCCGATAACTCACTCACACCATGTTTAATAATAAGTGGGTAACAACGTAATAATTGTTTTATTCGTAAACAGCACTACGCACTGCCTAAACGGTTTTGTGATTAGCAAGTGCGACTGCAGATCTCGAGGAGATTCGACCCTCGGTTCCTCACAAGTTAGAAAAATAATGTTGAAAAATAGCAATATGCTTTTATTTCCGGATCTTCTGTAGAATCTGCCTTTCGAACCGGTGGTTGAGTAACTACAGACTGATTTGACGTTTTAAAAGTAGGTACTTAGTATAAACTATTGCTTGATATCAATAAATTTTAAATTCGGAATTTTGGAATTTTAAATCTGGTTTTATATCGATAAAACAGAGTACCAGCGCGGAGTTTGGAAATTGATAGTGAATCATCCACGTGTCTCGTGGAATATGTTGAGGGCACGGTCTTGCGCTGCTGTCCAATCGAACTATAAGAATGAAGGAATAGAGAGTGCACTCATACTTGTGCACTTAAATACCATTGGAAAATTTCTCCGGTCAGGGTTACTGTTTGTTCGGTGTACTGTTATAGCGCGTCTATAAGTGGTTGGAAGTCCTAACGATAAATTTCGACACGGGCAAACTGGGGTTAATTGAATTAAATTCAATCCAAGAATAAGCCATATTGTATCCGGCGGAAACGCGCGGGCAACGAGGTAGTTCCGTTATAATGGAATTCTCAAATCTATGATAGTTTTTGGTACCTATTGTGTCTAATCAAAATGGTGAAAATATTTTGTCGCGTGATTTGCTTCTTTTTTTTTTTTTTTTTTTTTTAATAAATGAATAGCGAGCAAAGTACAAGCGCGTCACCAGATGTTAAGTGCACACCGCCGCCCATGAATATCAACAGCACCAGAGTAACCGACAATCACAGAATTAAGAATATACAGAAACAGTGTACAAGACTAATATTGAAGCATCAAAAACCACTCCACTTTAGAATGGTTTCTCGAAGAAAAAGTTTATCACTTCCATACCATTTAGCAGTTGACAGTAATTATTTTACCTCTAGTTTACTAAGCGTGCGCCATAAAATGGGAAAATAGGATAAAACTTTTTCACAATTTCCCCAGCAACATTCCGCGTGAGCTAGCAACATTCCGCGGGAGTAAAGTGAAACGCGCGCGGGGCGTTTTACTGTTTTTGGACACAATACACTGCATGCAATAATAACTGAATAAGGATTCTGTGTGGATGTTCTTATTTAAATGCCACCAAATGTTGTAGGCCTTTCACAAGTCACTAAAATAAATACCACTTGCTACTTTATTAACTCGAACTATTTTGAACGAGTTTATTTTCGACAGAATACAACTTAGACTCACAAGTTTAAATTATTATTCCTTTTATAATGCAATACTCTCAATCGTCTTATTTTTTTTATTCCACTACAAGAGAGACTGCACTCACTCGGTGCGATGTTACCAGGTGTAACATCGCACCGGAACGCCAAATCGCTAGGCGAAACGTTAATGTGAGTAGTGTGGTAACTAGCCACAGCTGAAACCTTCCACGAGACCGGACCAGAAAAAATTCAGAAATCGTATATTCCTAAATTACCCTGCAGGGCATCCAACCTGAAACGTATTCTTTCTCGTTTATAGCACTGACCTATGCGCCAAGGAGGTCGTAAAAAACCTTCCAGGCACAGTAGCGTTCTTTTGAACTTCTTACCCGTCTCCAAGTATTAGAAACTGCTGTTTAGAAGATTTAAGCCCCTCTCTAGAAATTAAATTAAAGTATAAAGTTATACTTAATACAAAAACCGCATGATAAACCTGTCATGTACATAATATTAAAAAAAATGTTTTGGTTTGGCTTAATTGCTTAGATTATTGCGAGAGAAAAGAGTGTTTTTTGTTTAGTGTGAGTGTTCTTTAGTAATTTACCTTACGCGGCATTGTTAGCTAAGCGACGAAATGAATCTGTAAACAAAACGTGTGTATTAAGAATTTAGGAGGATTTGTATTACGTTTTCATGTGTGGATGGCGTTAGAAAACGTATGCAATGAATCGTAATAAAAATCGGTATGAACATTTTATTTACTTATTTGCTTAGGTCAACTAGGCAAACATAAAAAAACAATACAAAACTAACATGGGCAATCTTATAGATACTATACATAAATATAAAAATAGGTTGCCTGTAAAGTCGGTATACGGGCGAAAGTTTTACGTGACAACGACTTTGAGTGGTAAAATAATTTTAATGTGAATATTCATTCGTATAGTAGGAAGAAGGATGAAATAATAGTAACAATTTAAAACATTTATTTATACAAAGAATTATATTTAAAACATTAATTTATACAAAGAATCTCGCACTGAATTTCATATTAACAAAATTTTATTTTTACCTTTACACATACATACGTATTTATATACAAATATACATACAATAACTTGCAATACATTTGCGTACAATGAAACAGCGTTTACTACAAAGGGACGCGTGCCTTTCACTTTTTATGTCTGTCTCTCTCGCTCTTAGGCGGGCTAACCATGCCCGAGTGGAAGGGACGCGTGCCTCTCACTCGCTCTCATTGTGAGCGCATAACGTGAGCGGAGCGTAACGCAGTTTCTTGAAGTGTCACCCGGCAAACCAATTTATAAGACGTTGTCACGTCAAAATAACCTACCTAAAAAGGATTTTTTGTGTCGCTTCTATATGGCGACGGTAGACCATACCCTCAGGCCAAAAGCCCGCACTAAAGAAAGGTACAAATAGTTTTTTCGTATTTAAAACTACTCAATCAAACTTCACCCTATTTAAGTAGCAAAATACGTGTGCCAGCATAATATCATAAAGAACGTTCGCCGCTGTCCCACACTGGATCGCTCAATGAAATAAGTAGATAATGTGAGCACCACTATTTAAAGCTAATCAAACTTAGTTAAGGAGCAGTTCACTCCCGTGCGCCGGCGGCGATCGACGCCAAGCCAGTTGTTATTCAAATATAGAACGCAGAAGTTCTAAAGTGATTCATTTTTTTTTTAAACTCGCTTTACGGCTCTGGGTTCAAGCGCTTTTGAGCCTTAAAGTGATTCACACATCGTATAAATCATAGACGCAACGCGGGAATCTGTCAAAAGGGAGAGACTTCTTTTAAACTTCCATTTTCAACGTATTTTTTATGCTACAAAAAATTTGTGCTCTTTTTTTTGCTAATCGGGGTACATTATGGCATTGTTGCTGGCAACTTCGAATTTGAAGCAAATACTTTCTTTGAGAAATCCTCTTTTGTCTCTCTCTTTTCTTAGGATACGTGTTGTGTCAAATGATGTTTAGCAGTGACAGTTGTTGGATGTGAGCGCTTTCTTGTTTTTTCGAGCCCGGTAAGTTTTTTGTGCATTCCCTATTTTGTTGATTCTGCGTACTGGTAATTTTGAATACTAAAAAGCATAATTTCAATAAATGTGAAAAATCTACGCACTGATTAACACTCAATTTTTTCTCACTTGTTTCATTAAAACTTGATTCATCCAATTCATGGAGAATATCTCTTTCATTTCTTCTGCTTTTTACTCATTTTAACGCACTTATGTTTCCTTTTGTTTTATTTTTTTTAAGTAATATACTTTACAATAAAAAGTAACGTAATTATAGATTGCTGATCTATTACGACCAAGTTAAAGAAGATACAGACAAGATATAGGTATAATAATTTTATCATTTATTTAGTGGTACTTTTTTTTTAATTATTTATAATATGAGATAAGCTTGCGCTTGACGACTATCATGCTTAATGGAAAGAAATTAAGTTGTTAGTTTTATGTATATAATCACTTAACTAAGTTAAGTGAGATATTGGAACTAGTGCAGTGCTTTTCGCAATGTTTCCCATGAAATAAAATTTAGATAATCCAACTTGGCGTAGAATTTTTTAGCAGACTAGGTGTTGTTTTATTTTTTAAAAATCTCGCGAATTTTATTTATTTTGCCGGGCTAAAAAGTATCCTAACTCCGATAGCAGCTTGCGAGCTTACGTCTATGAAGGATTTTATGAAGATTGGTTTTGCTGAATATTTAATTGATAACAAAGTCTATCACATCATATACAGTGTGTGGGAGTGACTGTTTGCGTAAACACACAGTGGAAGTAAAATCTAGCGCCCTTTTTACAGTAACAAACAAACAGATACACTTTTACATTTATATTATTACTTGGTACGGATTGTTTGCTAATCATGTTTATCATATTGTTTATATGCTGAATGGTTATTAGTAATTTTGAGTTTTTATCACCTGAAAGCAGCCTCATGCCATTATTGCATGCAGTGCATTGTGTCCAAGAACAGTTAAAACGCCCAGCATAATGTTGCTAGCTCACAAACTTTACCCATTTTTGCTATTTAATGGGAAATGTTTAGAACATTAGAGATAAAATTATACCTGTCAACTGCTAAGTCACTTTCGCGAGTTCGAGAAACACTACTAAAGTGGAGTGGTTCTTGATGCTTCAATATTAGTCGTTCTTAATTCTGTGGCAAGAAATAAAATTTATAGCCCCAGATTAAATCCGATTAATTCCACTCGTCAGAGCACGGAATAGCAGAAGTTTACCCCCATTTAATATTACACGTATTTGGATTTTTTCTAACCTTGTGTGGAAAAAGCTGTGTGATAAGATAAACGAAAACTAAAAAAATGTTGTCCTTACTCCGAGAAAATGTCTCCTGTCCATGTTAACCTGTCCATGCAGGCAGTGGCGTGCATAGAAGGTATGCACAGGGTATGCAGATATTATAAAATTTAATAAAATCTCCAGTATGAGATATCAATACTTGAGGGTAGGATTATTAAAACTCTTACAATGCTTATTCTTAAGTTTTTTATAGCATGTACTGGAGATTTTTTTCATTTTATATCCTCTGCATACCCTCTATGCACGCCACTGCATGCAGGGTTGGATCTCAAAACTTATTAGAAAGTCGGAAGGTGTAGTGAGTGCTTTAGTCAGCCTTTTATCCAAAATGGAAGAGTATATTTGTTAACAAGTAAATTACTTTGTTTGTTTGTAATATAAATAGGTAGGTAAATATGTCATTAATGTTTGCGTGTAATTACTCCCAATTAGTAATAATATGACTCATTAATCTTAAGTTATGATGTTTAATTGTTGTTTTTGCCTATAGGTAACTAGTTTAGGCAAGCATTGGTTGTATTTAAGGAAAAAATAAAAATCAAAAAAATGCTTTATTGTTATAAAGGAAAACAAAACAGAAACAAAAGTACTTAAACATAACACATAAAATATATACAAATTTTGTGTTATTTTTCACAGATATAAAGTGTACCTGTTCTCCGAACTAGTTGAGACTGTGTCTCGGAAAAAAAGAATCGGCAAAGCACTAAAGTTCTGTGAAAAACTATTTTGCGGCCATGTACTTAATTTTAATAATTTGAATTACATTCAAAAAATGTTTGCAACGCAATGAACATTTTGGAGAATTCTCAGACATGCAGGTTCCTCACGATGCTTTCCTTCACCGTTTAACCAAGTGATATTTTAATTAACTTAAAACGCACATAACTCTGAAAAGGTGGCGGTGCGTGCTGGGATTCGAACTCGCACCCTCCACTCACAATCCACTCTGCTTTCACAGTTTAGGGGCGTAATAATCTTTATACGTAATAATTTTAATAAAGATGCTTTCGCTTGGTTGTTAGATCAAGGGTCGGATACAGAAGGCAGTACTTAGTCCTTGAAACGGCGCGTATTGTGAGGAGGTTCCTCATTCTGGAGCCCTGACCGCCGGTTGCTTGGGCGTTCAACAGCCCCGCAAGCGGAGGGTGGATTTTTTTTTTTTTAATTTTTTAAGTGTTTTTTATTTTTTTTAAGCATTGTCAAGAATTTAAAAAAAATGAAAAAGAATAAATGATACTAAGGTTATTGTGCCCAACAGTGGGATGCTGGATAATGATGATGGGTACCTTTTATTGAAGCACACAGAATGACGTTATGTCGGTATTTAGACCGGCAGACATGTTGTGAATCATTAATTAATTCTTCGCTAAGTGGTCATGAATTCCCGTATGCATGTTGACTTGTTAAATGAGTATTTAATAATCGCTTTACGCTCGTATCGGGATAGCTGTGACGTAAACGTTCTTTGCGTAAAAAGAAACATAAAACACTATAACCTAATCTAATCCTTTAGAACACGTCCGCAAAACTAAACTAATGCCTGTTTCCACTAAACATAGGAAATGCCTCAAATGGATGCCATCTAATTTGGGTGATGCGTGGAGAAAAAAAACGTTTCACCAACTCTTAGATGATGACGTTAGGCGCGATCTTAAGTAACTACACCGATGAAGTGGTGCGTAGGAAACTTGTAAACTGACAAACTGAAACTGAAAAAAATATAATATTCCTTTTTTTTTAAATCCACACGAATAATGATTATACAAACACAAGACATCAAACTTGGAAGCATCCGGCTCCGCTTTCATCTCTCACAAGATAGAAAAATGAATTTTAAAATGTAAATTGTTAATGTTGGAAAAGAGCAACTGCTGAGTTTCTTGCCGGCTTCTTTTCGGTGGAATCTGCCTTCCGTACCGGTGGTAGAGTCACTACAAACAAGACAGACTTGACGTTTCAAAAGTGCTTATATTAGGCCTACTTGAAATAAATGAATTTTGAATTTTTTTGAATCACACCTTGTGGCAAGACTCATAGTCTTAAGAAACAAATTATGTATATTTAAGTTGCCTAGCGAAAATAGATTGGTTAAAGGGAGATGTCATAGTCAAAGTCATAGTAAAATATTTCTTTATTGAAATAGGCACATACAAGTAAAATATAACATAGTAGTGAGTTCATGGCGATAACTAAATTCAACTTAAAACTAAAGCTACGAGGGTTCCAAACGCGCCCTGGTCTAAGAAGAAGCCCAGAACAAACTTAGCCGGTTGTTTTTATTTTGTTATCACCATCTCCCATTGTCAGTTAAAAATATTAAAGAAGCAACCTGGTTAGAGCAATAATTTACACCCCAGCATTTTTATCGTTAACAAAGCATTATTGTAAATTACGTAATTGTATCTTATTGTATTAAAGAATCTTATAAGTTTTTGGAATAAAAAAAATATTTTTACGGGCTCTTTGGTGGAAATTTTCCACAGTGGCTAGCTGCAGCAGTGGCTAATTTAGTGTCAAATTTAGAATCGGATTTAATAAATAAATAAATAAATAAATATACTAGGACAGTACACACATCGCCATCTAGCCCCAAAGTAAGCGTAGCTTGTGTTATGGGTACTAAGACAACTGATCAATATTTTTATGAATAACATACATAAATACTTAAAATATACATATAAACACCCAGACACTGAAAAATATACATGCTCATCACACAGACATTTTCCAGTAGTGGGAATCGAACCCACGGCCTGGGGCTCAGAAAGCAGGATCGCTGCAAACTGCGCCAATCGGATTTAGAATCGGCCTGCTGTAATTACCACCAAAAAATACTTCGGTGTCCCAGAAAACTAAACTATAACTCTATAACCAATCAAAATAATATAATATTATACTAAATACGAAGCGGTGATAGCACAGTGGCTAGGAATTAGGGGGAGCGAGTTCGAACCCAGGCACGCATCTCTAACTTTTTTAAGTTATATGATTTTAAAGTAATTAAAATATCACTTGCTTCAACGGTGAAGGAAAACATCGCGAGGAAACTTACATAGCGTCAAATGATAGAAATTCATTTATTTACTATATTTGGGTAAATAGTAATTCATCTAGCGTAGGTTTTACTATATTTCGGTTAAAGTAGCAAGTAATTTATCAAGTGTACTTTGTTTACTTTTACAGGATATCGCGATGATGAATAAATTTTATAATTTTAGTTTTAGTTTTTAATTTGGATAACATTTTAAATTTTAACTGTAGTTCATTATTTTATTTTTAATTTAACAATGATTAAGTTTGGAGGCATTTTCTTTAATAGATGAGACAGAATAAATAATAAATATACTACGATAAAACCTACACACATTGCCATCTAGCCCCAAAGTAAGCGTGGCTGGTGGGGTTTATGGGTACTAAGATAGCTGTTGAATATTTTAATGAATATAATACACATAAATACTTATAATACACAGATAAACACCCAGACACTGAAAAACGATCATGTTCATCACACTAACATTTTCCAATTGTGGGAATCGAACCCACGGCCTGGGACTCAGAAAGCAGGATCGCTGCCCACTGCACCACACGGCCGTCAAGATGATAAACATTTAAATTTAATACTACTAGAGTCGGCATATAAGTCAAAAAAGTCTTTTGTGTTCATAAACCGAACATTGACTTTTACTTGTACAAAATGCACATTTATTTTGACAAAAAAAAAAAATAGACTTTGTATCGTGTGCAGTTTCAAAGTCAAAAGTCAAAGTTCAATTTTTTTTTATTTAAATGGGCCCTTAGATGTTTTTTTTTAAATTCGTGCATGGCATAAAAATGTGTACAATGGAGTGAGATAATGGCTATAACTATATTCGTAAACTTAAAACTTCGTCGGTTCCAAACGCTGGTCTAAGAAGCATATTTTAGCCCTGCCTAATTTTGGCAGTAAAAACTTCACGTTCAATTTTATTATAACTCTCCACAAGTAAGCTTTGGAGGAATTTAAAAATCCACCGTTATGAACTGTCAATGAACAAATAACTTTGAAGAAACGGCACTCTGTTTACAAGCGTTATGCGATAATACGGGGTGGCAACCCGGCCACAGATAGCAAAGGGCAAATGTCAAAGATGAATTTATTATAAAGAGATAGAGCTATACGCGACAGTGTGATGAACTTCTGCGTAAATAGTGCAGTTGTTATTTTAAGCACTTGTATTGTCTACACTTGGCCTTAAATAGCTCGCTTATAGATAAGGACGTGGTTTAACGAAAGCTATCTAAGCCACAATGTGGTAGTTCAAATATAGAGTTTCAATAGCTAATCAGTATTTTGTCACGCTTATGACAGCACCTTTAAAATGTCAGTATGTGAAAAATCACTGTCTATTTCTTTACGTTCACTGCTCGAATAAACGCTGAACTTCGGCGTAATAGTGCAGTTGTTATTTTGAGCACTTGTATTGTCTACAATTGGTCTTAAATAGCTCGCTTTTAGATAAGGATGTTATAGTCGAACGAAAGGTATCCCAGCCATATTGAGGTTTTAAGGCATTTAGGGCTGTACAAATAGCCTTCTTTTATTTGTTTTTAATAGTAATAACCTGTAATAACCAACGAGCAACGGTGAATGCTGTGATAATGGGTATATTTGATGATAACAGTCTATTTCAACAGTCCACTGCGGGCACTGCTTCCCTTAGTTACCTTCTATGACACCCGCGGGAAGATGAGGTCTGAGGACAACTGTATTATACTAAAGCACCCATTTATTGAACGTTTTTTGAAGCGGTGAGAGCCCAGTGCGTAGGAGCTCGACTTAACTTTCGGCGGGCCGTGTTTTAATCCCAGCACGCACCTCTAACTTTTCTAGGTTATGTGCGTTTTGAGTAATTAAAATATTACTTGCTTCAACTCTGAAGGAAATGATTGTGAGGCAACCTGCATGCCTGAGAGTTCTCCATAATGTTCATTGCATTCAATACGCACTGGGCTAGTGGTGGAATACGGGCTAACCCCTTCCCATTGTGGAAGGAGACCCGTGTGCTGTAGTGGACCGGTAATGGGCTGATATGATGAGTCTATTTTAACAGTCTGCTCGCATTGCTTCCTTTTAATTGCCTCGCTTATTATACTTTTTTATAGTAATACTCGACAGACCAAGTAGCATTTGATCTTTAATTACCTATAACAGACCTCAGGTGGGCTAAAGGCCAACCCAACGGAAGGGTTTCCCTATAATCACCGCTCTAGGCAGACGGGTTGATGATCCCACTAGATGCAGTAGTAAAACATTGGTCGTTCCATTAGGGCGAGAAGAGGAGGTGGCAACTGTCACCACGCCTCCACCGCATTGTGGAGTTATGCCACATTTATTTTTGAGGACTAATAAGTAACGCCTAATCTAAGGAGCCTAGGCATACGTTAATTTTTCACCAATAGTTATCATCTAAGAGTTGGTTAAACTTTTTTTCTATGGACTAAATCATTGGGCATTCGATTAAGGCAATTCCTAGGTTTAGTGGGAACGGCATTCATGTACTACTTCAAGGTTGGTTGAATGCTCTTCTTTTAACTAATTTCATGTACTTTTTTTTTAATATACTTATCTGTTACTAGCAGTAACCTGTGACTTCGGTCCGTGTACGATCTCTGATAATTCATTTATACTTACTTTCATTCTACGACCAACCGCGTTGGATTGCCCGCTCGTGTCCCTACTCCTAAAGTCAGAGCGTGTTCAGCTTTTCTATAAAATTGAGCGTTTTTAACACCGACTTTCTTGTTTTCTTCCACTGAACCTGGGGCTTCCAATATTCAATATTTCGGTTACTTGGATAATGTATCTTCCTATTGCATTTTAATATTGCTATAAGTATAGTTGTTTGTTTACATTTTACGCTTGGCAACTGGCGAATTTAAGGTTTCCTTATAATGTTGAGCGATTATTGGACGGGAAAAACTTATGGGTTTTCGTCATCCCTAGAAATCGGCGTCATCCATGACTTTGATATGCTCGTGACGTATTGCGACACGTAGAATAGCGGTATGTGTACATGTATACGCATATATCCACTAATACATTGTATATACTCGATTCTCGACTGTACCACATGCGTGTTTGACATTTTGGATGGGCAACATCTTGTGATTTCGCGTCGCCGACACCCTGTCGTGGCAGTATGTGAAGTTATGGTGACCACTTGTAAAGTTTATTTTGTGTATTTTGTGTAGGTATTGTTTTTATTTCGATAGTTATTTTTTTTATTGTTTTTTTAAATCAATACAATATTGAGTGAGTACTTTATATACCTATTATGTTTATATATAAAAAAATAAAAGACATAAACTAGTAGCTATTTATTGTCGAAATAAAGTTATTCCATTGTTTTGGGTTTTCACTTCTGGCGGTCCTTATGTATGCCGCTATTTTTAGTAATTACTTTAATACATGTAATTTAATTCATGGGTAATTAAATTTAATACGTTAAATAAGTAGCTACAATTATTTTTTGTACTTTAATTTTTTTATTATTTTTCCAAATAAATAACTTAAAGGTCGCCATAGTAGATTTTCTTGTAGCAAGAAGATTGCCTAGGTACGCATGCTTCAATTTTTTGTAACTACATAGGTGTTGCTTGCGTTAAGCTTTTGTGCATAATTATGGTGTCCCATAAGGAAAAATAGACTAGTTATCTTCGTACTATATTAGAGTAGAGACACTTGTGTTAAAGGATTGCAGAAGCAATGACGGGAGGATATTCTAAAACAGCACTTCGTAACAGATAAGTTGATAGCTTTGGTTCTCTCTACATATAAGAAAGCAAAGTAGTTTAATGCGTCTGTCTGTTTATCCGCTCACTCTTCCTAAAGTACACCGTCGTTTAACTTTTCACAGGCAATTTATAAGATTTAATCAAGCTTAATTCAGGTTTCATTTAAGTAAATAAAAATTTAATAAAGAGGCTGAAAAATCAATTTTTTGTTTTTTTCGGGAGGTCTGGGCGGATCATTCGTTTTTTTATAAATCAAATTCCTGATTTGATGAATGAGTTAAAACCACAACGTATACACATCTTTTTAGCTGAGTAACAAATGACAAGCATTTGCCTACCACATTCATTAATTTAAATGACGCTAATTAAACATAAAATAATCTACCATAGACATAAAGTTCAATTAAAACCTCTTTTCGCGTGTATACAGAAGCTGCGGGCTATTAAAAAAAGAAGTTAAATTTTAAATTACGAACAGGCGTTCCCGAATCCCTCTGGTCATTCATCCCGATGCCATATGGGATCGCACGTTTCGGCTTTTGCATCGTGTAGAAGTGACACGTGCATCTAAATATTTAAATTTAGAACGATTTTGATGTACTGCTTAAATGTAGGTCGATGTCGTGACTCATTGATATGTTCAGTGGGCTTACTAAAAATCGTTTAATGTAGTATTATTTTACAATCTCGGTTTTTTATGGAGGTAAGAATTATAATTCTTATTTATCTGAATGAAATTAATACTGATTTATTTATTTATATCCTTAGTATATTTACAGCTAGCCAAAACGTACACTTAGTCAGTTACAGATATACATTACTATATACATTAGTTAATTTATCTAAATGTAATTTATGAACTTAGCTTAACCTATATTAAATATAGCGCTGAGTAATCAGATTATACTTACTCGCATAAGCGATGGAAGTAAGCCTGATTATAGTTAGATTTTCGAGTTACCAGCGGTGCCCCAGTTTCACTTGCGTTAACTGTGGGTGTTTGTGTCATGTTATCATATAATAAACCTTTATAAATAAACAGATTATTTAAGAAAAAAATTTTTATTTTTTTTACTTATAGTGGTAGTTACTCTTCGTATTTATATAGATATATTATTAATCTGTCAAAGTATGAAGTTTGGTCGTCCATATTGTATGTCAGATTCTCGCTAATGATATGATGTCTATTCACTAGAAAACTTACACTTAAGCGGCCAGCTGTGAAGACTGGAGTTAGGTTTAGATTAATATAACTATCTAATCTATTTATTTTTTATAAATAATAGTAACACATAATTAATCAACGAAATAACGTATAAACAGCTATATAATTGCCATGCAGTAGGCAAATCCCTTGTCTTTGATATGCTGATTGATCTATAGACCTGATGTTTATGGGTTAATTGTCCCAAAAGTAACCGTAATTTTTATGTAAAATCTGTACAATACTTAAATAAATAAATAATAATAAATATTCTACGACATTGTGTATTGTCCGCCATCTAGCCCTAAAATAAGCGTAGCTTGTTGTTTGGGTACTAAGATGACTGATTAAAGTTTTTAGGAATAATATACATTATACATAAATACTTATAATATACAGAGAAACACCCAGACACTGAAAATCACACATGTTCATCACACAAACATGACTCAGAAAGCATGGTCGATGCCTACTGCCCCAGTCGGCCGTAATACTTACAAAATTAAAAAAATCATTTATTTTAAGCAGGCCTAATTTATAAGCACTTTTGAAACGTCAAGTCAGTCTGTTTGTAGTGACTACCATCGGTTCGGAAGGTAGATAAAATGAAAGCTGCACCTCTGTCATCTACCCGAAGAAATGTAGCCATAAAAATTAAAGCCATTATTTCAATTAACATACCTCACTGATCCAATAAATTAATAAACCAATTCAACCAATCAATAGTGAATCGCCTAGCCAGCGACCAATTAGAAGCATTTAAATCACACCGTCCATTTATCGAATTAGTTGAGTTAACAAAGATTGTTTGACCGGACGTGGCCAGTTCTGTACATTTCGTGGGTCTATGGCGCGGATGCGAGCAATTGAGCAATTAAAGAGTGAATATGTCGGCTTGTACATTGACAATTCTTTAATGGTAACACTGAGATGGAAAAACTTGCAGTATTCACGAAATGTAGGTATGTTTTTTTTATTCTATGTATCGTTGTGATTTGAAGTCGTTGAAAGGAAAATGCGTCACGCTAAAGAAACAAATACAGAAATGTATAGGTGAGAATGTGATAGAATACATTACATATTTTGTTTCCATTTTTAGTTACCATGGAAACTGAATAATATGTAAGGTATGTAAAATATTGCCTTACATAAAAATATTAATTAATTTTTAAGCTTCGTAAAAAATTAATAAACCTTACCTACTTTTATCCTAATACTCCTAAAATAACCTTCTCAGTCTACTTTCCAGAAGTTGGACTTCTACCGTGTGAATTTGCTCAGGTTTTTTTTATGCTAATCATTGATGGCCCACCTGATAGTAGTAGAAAGAAATAGGTCCTGCAACCTGCCGCACAATGCCCCATCAGTGGCGTGCACTTCGTACATTCACAAAAGCACTGCCTACCCTAAAATTTATATATAACTCCTATAGCAGGAGGATTTTTGCCGTTTTTGGCTATCTTCCCACTAAACACGTATGCATACCCTGGTAAGAAGCTCAGTACACGCCACTGAGCCTTATTGGGACCGGAATACAGCATTGCAACAATGCTGCTTAGCGGCAAAACTAAGCATTGCACTTTCCCGGATGAGATCTGGCCCAAAAAGCACTATAACTTCAATGTATGCCTGTGAGGAACCTTGAGTGACGGTTAGTTGCTTCTGAACCGGCAAACCGCCTTAAAACCTTTGCATCCTACTGGCGACCAATCAGAACAAATGCACAGAAAAGCGTGTCCTGTGATTGGTGGACTAAGCAAATCCTTACAGGAATTACAAATAATTGACTCACTAGGTAGTTGTAAGGTTACTGTTACGATTAAACTTGGAATAACGTCTGAACTGAATAGTGTTTTGTCACACTCCAACATTTGGAAGGTGCTCTCAGTGGAAGTGTGACAAAACACTGCATGACTATTCCGTATGTAATGCAACCTGCATAAAAAAAATAACTTAGGTACTTAATTCAAATTCAAATTCGAAATTCAAAATTTCAAATTCAAAATTCATTTATTTCAAGTAGGCCTAATTAATAAGCATTTTTGAAACGTCAAGTCAGTCTGTTTGTAGTGACTCTACCACCGGTTCGGAAGGCAGATTCCACTGAGAAGTGTCGGCAAGAAACTCCGCAGATTGCTCTTTTGCCAACATCATTATAAAGTTTAACAATCTTTAGATTTTTTCTTTTTTGTGAGAGATGAGAGCGGAGCGGCCTGCTTCCAAGCAGCCTTGTCGTTTAGGAATTCATCAATCGTGAAGTAACCACGATTTGTTAAATGTGTTTTAATATATTGCTTAAACTTAGGTAAAGGTAGATCTAATATTACCTTCGGTATCATGTTATAAAAGCATGTTACAAAGGATTTCTGTACTTTTCTCAGACGATATGCAGATATCACTAATTTATGTCCGTTTCTAGTTAGTCGACTGTTTATATCGACTTTTCGTTTATAATTAATTTTTGTTAATAATTAATTAATATTCAAATATTTATGGTAGTGTTGCCCAAATTCAGTCTTGGTCTTGCAGTCTTGGTCTTGTTCTTGCGTTTTTGCAAGACCAAGACCAAGAACAAGACCGCGTATTTTTAGCAAGACCAAGACCAAGACTGACCGTGCAAGACTTGAGCAAGAACAAGACATAGCCTGCAAGACTCTTGCGTCTTGCAGCTAGGACTTAGCGCTATTTCACGGAGTAGTTAGGTGTAACAGTTCGGTGTATAGGTAGGTAGGTACGCTTAGGAATTCTATGAGACGCAAAAAACTATATCAAAGAATATGAAAAACTGGACCTATGCGCATTACGACTAATACCATAAACATAGCGAATAAAAAAATATCTATTAAAATCAAACTGAGTGCATGCATAGTTATGTTTTAACCATCGGCACTTTGATAATGCGGCATCAAAGGTTTTGTACTTACTTCTCAAAGAAATTTGCCGCTTTTCGGAAGTACATGGTTATGATACACGCGCCGGCGGCTTCTTTTGAAATCTAAAACAATCGTTGCCGCCGCGCCGAAATCATAACATTTGACACTATTCATGCAAAATAATTTCGAATTTTAAGAGTACCTACAGGTGTTCCAAAGAATAAATAAGTTTCAGATTGGTGATTTTAGATTGGTGGAGGACGCATGAGACAGAGTATCCGATTTTATCGAAAATGGCCCGTGATTTTCTCTCAATACCTGCAACTTCAGTACCTGCTGAGAGGTTATTTTCTAAAGCATCATTAGTAATTAGAAAACATAGAAATAGGTTAAGTGATGAGTCAGCCAGATGGTTACTTTGTATTAATTCTTGGTCAAAAGAATTGATATAAAGTATCATAACCTAATGATAAAGCTGTTGATTTGTGTTGTATTTTATTTTTTATTCAAATACATGATAAATCGTAAAACTCTTTTATTAAATTTCTTATAAGTTGAGGGTTCAATCTCTTTCTAGACAGATAAGTATTGTTCTTTAAAATACAGTCAAGTTATTGTAATTAATTTGTTTTTTTACATGTTTTAGCAAATGTAAGCTTATAAATCATAAATGTTTATTAAGAAACAGTTACTTCCATGGAAAACGACATATAGGTCAGTTGATTTTTCGAATTTCTTATCAAATCTTCAGTTATTTATTAATCTGCTTGATCTTTACTATGGCTATGTTAATTCAAGCTCACAATGTTCCAATTCTAATACGTTTTTCTAAGATTTAAAGTAAACTTTAATAAATAGTAATAGACTAATAGGTAATTGCAAGACTTGCAAGACTCTTGCTGCAAGACCAAGACCAAGACCAAGACTGGGAGCGCAAGACCAAGACCAAGGCCAAGACCAGGTGTATTGGCGCAAGACCAAGACCAAGACTGGCTAAGTCTCGTCTTGTTCTTGCATTTGGGCAACACTAATTTATGGGTATAATTTCGATCGAGTTTATATAATATTTCTGGATTTACTTTGGACTGGTCTGATGGGGTTTTGACCGTGGCTTTTTACCACCCTACCGAGAGTATTCATGCATTCATACATTTGATTCATTCCGTGTGCAAGCAAGTTTATTTGCAAGCACAAGGTGTCAGCCGCAGTGCGTAGGCGCAACGACATCCAAGCTTGTAATAGTAATTGTAAAACCAGACGGTCTTAATTGAGACCCATTATGTTAACGCATATGACAAATATAACTAGTATTTTATTATTACTAGAGCTTTTCGTGACATAGCCCGTCAGCCAAAGTACTACCGCATATTTCTGCCGCCTAGCAGCATTTCTGTGTTCCGGTCTATAAGACGTGATGGAGAGTAATACAGACATGCCTGTTTGACAAGTTAGAATTTGACGCATGAATCAAAAGAAAACCATAAACAAATTATGCAATCCCACTTCTGTTTACTTCTGAATACAGAATTGCAACAATGCTGCTTAGCGGCAAAACTAAGCATTGCTCTTTCCCGGACGAGATCTGGCCCAAAAAGCACTATAACTTCTATGTATGCCTGTTGGGAACCTTGATTGACGGTTAGTTGCTTCTGAACCGGCAAACCGCCTTAAAACCTTTGCATCCTACTGGCGACCAATCAGAACAAATGCACAGAAAAGCGTGTCCTGTGATTGGTGGACTAACCAAACCCTAACAGGAATTACAAATAATTGACTCACTAGGTAGTTGTAAGGTCACTGTTACAATTAAACTTGGAATAACGTCTGAACTGAAGAGTGTTTTGTCACACTCCAACATTTGGAAGGTGCTCTCAGTGGAAGTGTGATGGCGTGTAATAAAGACATGCCTGTTTGACAAATTCGAATTTGACGCATGAATCGAAATAAAACAAAAAATAATTATGCAAACCCACTTGTTTACAATGTGTTTTTTAACGGTATCTCATAAGCTTATATGCAGTCAAAAAAGCCCCTCATACTTTTAAACTTATAAAAATTTCGTGTCACGGTGTTTGTAGTCGCAATCCTTCCGAAGAGATTGGACCGATTTTTATGCTTTTTAAAATGTATATAGCTATGGGATATAGTTCGTAAAGTATTTTGCATATCGCTTTATGGGTGAAGGGTGTAATTATCTTTTTTTTTGGATTTCCCTTTTTTAATCTTCCTTAGCTTGGATTCAAAAATACGTATAAATACCTATTCGCCCGGTAGGTAGCGCTGCTTTCGGTATGTCGCCTTTGAATAAATAAATAAATAATTAAATATACTACGACAATGCACACATCGCCATCTAGCCCCAAAGTAAGCGTAGCTAAGATGACCGAAAAATATTTTTATGAAATACTTATAATATACAGACAAACACACACAAACTGGAAACATTTATGTTCATTAGGTGTGCACAAAAATTTTCTAGTTGTAGGAATCGAACTCACAGTCTTGGGCACAAAAAGCTGGGTGGCTGACCACTGCGCCAATCGGTCGCCGCTCCGCTCCGGTTAGTTTTATTTATTTTAAGCTATTGTTTTTATTTTTCTTTTTAAAACATTAAGATAAGAATAGAAGAAGAAGTTATAAAGAAGAAAGAAAAAAGAAGATTAAAGAATACATTCGAAGATTATAAACTAAATCATGTTCCTAAGTACTAGTGCCGCAGGAGTAATTTGTGTATCTCCTGCTGCTACAGTGCTTATCAATAGATTTAGTGAAACAACGTTGGTGAAGAACGATGAAGAAGCAAGAGGAATGAAAAAGTCTTCAAGCTTTTGTCAACCACATGATGACTACTGCTGAATATACGTCTTTTGTAGGTATTTTCATATGATACTGTTTTGTGCCGCTTGTATAATAATATTGATCCATTTTGCGTGATCGTGTGCCATTTATTCACACACGGCGGATATAACTTCTGAAAAGTAGTTTATGAGACATTGAGGTGGATGTAGAGTATCAGCACTATTCAGGATATATGTAAGGTTTATTATTTAGTTTCCATGGTAACTAAAATAGGTAAAAAATGTATAATGTTTTCTATCTTACTCTGTGCTATACATTTATGTGTTTTTTTCTTTATCTAGATACTAGCTGTCCCGCCGAACTTCGTACCGCGCATAATTTTTTTTTTTTATGAATGTTATTATTTTAATACTTATTATCCTATTCCGGTCTAAGAGGAATCCAAAAAATCAAATATCATAAAAATTTGTCCAGCCCATCTTGAGTTATAAATGGTGTAACTGACTTTTTATGTCAACTCACACGGGAACGCTGTCGAACGGGATAAACAGTATCCTATGTCCGTCTCCTGGCTCTAAGCTACCCACCCACCAATTTTCAGCCATATCGATACAGCCGTTCTTGAGTTATAAATAGTGTAACTAACACGACTTTCTTTTATATATATAGATTATTGGGTTTCCTTGGTAACTTTAATAGGAAACGAAATGAGTAATGTATTCTATCTCATTCCCTCCCATCCCATAAATCGGTCTCTTTCTGGATCGTGAAGCATTTCGTTGCATCGAGTTTTAAATCACAACGGTTCTAATTTCCCTTCAAAATTTATTAAAACACAAAGCAATACAATATATCTCCGTAGTGCAGTGCGGGCGCGGAACCTAAGGATTCTGTCGACCACCATTTTGGAATCTCTGATGTACAACATGGTAGCAATAATTTGATTTGAAGCGTGGAATAAAATCTCTCTCGTTATTATTTACTTTTGTTAGATACTTTTTAAGTTCGTGATCATTGAATGAATATATACTATATAGCATTACTTGTTTATATAAGCACATTGTTTAGTATACTGTTTAATAATGTTTTTCCAATATTTGTTTCTATTCTAATGTTTACTCTTCCTTTTTGTCGTTGTATCAATATCTATAGATATTGTTTTATGCCTTTATTTTGTTATAATCTTTCTCACACTGAGATAGTTGTTTATGGAGTACAACTCTTTTGTGGGAAATCGATAAATTTTGCAGTACAAAACTTTGAGTAAAGCGCGTTGACTACGTAGTAATTCCAAGAATTTTATTTTTGATGCTCCTGAGATGACCATACTGACCATAATGAGACTCAGAAGGACAGTATGAAACCGAAAAACAAAAAGTTTATGAGTAAACCACTGCCATAGTTTTTACTGAAAGAAATCAGATACGTACAGCTCTAACATCACATGCAAAATTAAACTCATGTGATTCCTGTCACTTTATAAGGTAAGCGTCGCTTAGCATAGGTATTACGCGCGTGTCGGTCTTTTATCTTCAATAGGGTTGTCATAAGTAAACACTTGAATTAGTTTTTATGGAAAAATAAAAATGCTTCTTTTGATTTCATGTTTTTACAGGAAGTTTTCTTATGAGATTACTTATGCATCGTAAAATATTATTCGTAATTCTGTCACACGTTGTTTATAGATTTTATGTTTTAGGTTGTGTTA
Source organism: Pararge aegeria (assembly GCF_905163445.1). Lineage (NCBI taxonomy): Eukaryota > Metazoa > Arthropoda > Insecta > Lepidoptera > Nymphalidae > Pararge > Pararge aegeria. Next base: position 9,244,018 of record NC_053202.1, on the reverse strand, counting down.
TATTATTTATTGAGAAACATATCAGTTCTATCTCTCTAGTTTAAGTAAATAAATATACTACGACAATAAACACATCGCCATCTAGCCCCAAAGTAAGCGTAGCTTGTGTTATGGGTAAAATATTCATCTAGCTGATAAATATTTTTATGAATATAGTACACATAAATACATTTTATTTATTTATTTTTATTTTATTTATATAAACACCCAGACACTGAAAAACATTCATGTTCATCACACAAACATTCTCCAGTTGTGGGAATCGAACACGCGGCCTTGGACGCAGAAAGCAGGGTCGCTGCCCACTGCTTTTTTTGTTTGTCTTGTTTGGTTAGATTTAAGCCCAAAATATTTTTCTTAAGCCTGTTTTGGCAGTACTATAAACTTCTTTGCAAGTTTTCCCATGAAAGACTATCGTCAGCTGGATAAGAGTAAATATGTCAGGAATTTATATTTAGGTTACATGTAGATGTGAAGTTAAGCTATTTTCCTCTAATAGGAATGTTTTTTTTTAGCTTTTTTACAAGCATGAGGACCAATACTCTATCAAACGCCTTTTTTAGGTCAAATAAAACTGTAAAACATTTATTTATAGAATCAAGATGGTCAATAACACGCGAAGTTAAATCTAAAATGGCATCTTCAATATATTTACCTTGCCTGTTGATAAAATGTCAAATTTATCAAGGTTTCAATACCTTCACTTCACAATAGTCGAATATTAATTATTTTTTTCATCTCTTTAGAAATACTCGGCAAGACTGATATTAACATGTAGTTATTTATTTGAGTTTAATCCCCATCCTTCTATTCTATATGGATATTAGTATAAAAACAATGAGAAAACGAGTAAACTTGTTTGATTTTTATCCTGCTGCTAGTTTAACAGATCCTAGGCTGCGGCCTTTAAGGCCTATTGATAGGACATCCAGGACTGGCCTGAGGATGTCTCAGACCTTATGTGAGGCCGACCAGCACAGGTGACGATTGGAGTAACAGGGTTCCGGACGGTGAGTACTCCGCACACCTCCGAGGCCTTGGTTTGAGACCACGTCCAGATGACGACATAAATAGGGGACTCCCCGGAGAAAACGCTGTGCAGAGGTTGTTTGTGTGTTCTGGGCTTATGGGGTGTTGTTAGTACTCAGTAGTGATATTGTGTGTGTAGGCCTCGTGAGTGATATTAGACGTTAGCGTGCTGTAACGGTATATAGTTTTTAACTGACTGCAAAAAAAGGAGGAGGTTATCAATTCGGTTGTGTTTTATTATTTAATTTTTTATTCTCTGTGCCTTGCGGCTTCACCAGCGCAAATCACGGAACGTACTGCTACATAGTCTAAAACCTTCCTAAATAACTCATTAACCTAAACTAAAGATTTTTTCAATCGCACTGGTTGTTACAAATAAACAAATATAAGTACAAATATAAAAGAAATGCAACTTTTTTCAACATCTTGAAACAAACGATTGAGGTGTGAGCTATTAATTTTTCAGTTCTTGCTCTTGACGCTTTAATCACCTACTATTTGAAACCTTCAATTACGTAGACAATGCACATTAGAAAATTACCGTGCCGGGGACCGACTTCCATTTCGCCTTACATAAAATTCTTAATAGCTTTAAAGCTGCACCACACATTGGTCGATAGTGCTGGGTAAGCAACGTATAGATATCCGCGTGCTGCTATTACGCATATCGTGCCGCCACGCACCAGAACAGTCTTCGGCGCAAACTCCACTATCCCTCGGTTATGTAAATTATACAATAAATTCAGTCAGTCAATTGACATTAACTTTAACTGGCATAGCACTTTTCGTAATATTATCATCAGTAAATTAACCAATCTGTCATCCCGAGTTTAATAGTATCTTAATCATTGTTTATTTTTTATAATTAGTCTCTTTAGTATGTAGAGTAGTTAAACATAGTTCTAATTTTAATTTTAATTTCAATTTTAATCATAACTTCTTTTAAAATAATAATTTAGTCTTTTCCGTTTGTTACTGTTTCGGCTTTTGTTGTTGTTCTTTTTATTAGTTTTTATTGATTCTCTTTGAAAATTGTTTGTACATGAGCGAAATTAGCATGTAGTGTTTACCTTTATATGGTTTTGCATACTCTGTGTAATATTTATATGATAAGTAACATCATTTTTATTTATGTAAAATCGCTGGTAGACCCAATAAATAAATAAATAAATAAATTGACCTAAGTCAGCAAATGGGTGGGTGCCCGTCTTTGGAAGTTTTAAAGAGAATTTGGTATCCTTCCATCTCTGCTCCTATAACTAACATAGAAAAGTAATGGTTAAAGTAAGAAACGAAATCGCATGGTTAGTTGATTCGTATGCTGCACTTTAACTTAGAACATTTCTTGTATTTTTTATTCTGTTGTAGCAGTGGGTACTCATCATCATCATTACCATCGTCACCTTGGAACCCCGACGTCTATCGGTTCTCTGAGCTAGGTGTCCCGCCCATATTGACTTCAGCTTTGCGATTCGCTTAGCTATGTCCGTAACAAAGTTTTTCTACGGATCTCCGTATGTCTGATTTGATCACGTAGAGATACTCCCACCATAGCTCTCTCCATCACCGCTCTCATGGTAAGCGACCAGTTCGTAAGTCATCACTGGCAACACGCACTGTTCGAAGACTTCGAAGATTCACGAACGCTGCTCATCTGGTCCGGTAAGATTCGGTGGTATACCTCTTTCTCAAAATTGGGCCTACCTAACTGGATCGTGTGACTTAGTTATACGTGGGTGGAGCGGAATATGAGCGTTAGACATAATTTTCGTCTTGCTCATGTTCATACGAAGGCCCACCTGTTGAGAAAGTCTGCAAAGGTCATTGAGCCCCGTTAGATCTCCCAGAGTCTCTCCCATTATGCATGCATTTTGCATTATGTCTCTGCCATTATCGTCAGCAAACCGAATTTGAGTGATGTACACGTAGTTGATGTTGATGCCAAGCCCGTACCAATCCTGAAGTTTAAAGACGTCCGGACGGAGATAACATCTTCCTGTCGCACTCCTCATTTTCAATTGGATCGACCTCCTCTGGTCCTGTATAAGGACTAACATGGTGGCCTTTCTGTACAAACACTTCAACACTTTGATGTGCCGTAATACAGCCCAGGTTTCAATCAAAGGCATTCTTATAGTCCACAAACGTTTCCGGTTATACTATATGTATGTGGTCTATGGTGCTGAAGCCTTTTCGGAAACCGCCTTGTTTGGCCGGAAGTCGTCGAACCTATTAGCAAGACCAATTTGTAGACGTGACTTAGCAGCAAGATGGGTCTGTAGTTCTTCAGCTAGGTAATGTCACCTTATTTAAAGAATAGAACCACCATGCTCCTTATGCTTTTAGGTGTGCCTTGGTAAAAGACAGAATTGAACAATCGCTGAAGGACTTTAACTATCAATTTTCCACCCGCTTTCCGGAGTTTTGCTGTGATTCCTTGATAACCCGGCGCCTTGCTTTGAGAGCCATAGAAACCTCGTATATGCTGAAGTACGAGATACCTTCGATGAAGTGTCGGGTCAATTCGGATATAGGTTCTTTAGCTGAATCGTCAACAAGCTTCTGCGTTGAGGTGTATAACTGTCCATAGAACTTCTTAATCTTAGTCAAGATCTCATGTTTAGAGAAAATGAGGCTACCATTTTAGACCTTTAGTCGTGTCAACAGGCTCTGTCCGATAGACAGATCTCTCGCGTGTTTTGAGCCTTTGTTTTTCTCAATAGAATCTTTACTACGCTCAGTGTTGAAGTGTCGCAAGTATTACGTATGCCGATGGATAAAACTCAGATGGTGAACCGTCACCAATAGATAGTTTTATCCATCGAGTCTTATTTCTTGTCTATCTATAAGTGTACGTGTATGGGCCAAGAACTTTTTGTTTCTTTTTGTACGGTGGGTCTTAAATAACTAGGACCCAACGTTGATATTTAATGATCCTCTGACTATACGGCGATCACTTCCAGTTTCCAGAGGCTTCATTGATTACATATACGGTCGACATGATATTATGATAGGTGGACTTTCCTAATAAATGTGGCATGTTTTTGGTTTCAGTTTAGCTTTAAGTGTTAGGTTTGCTGCGGTACGGTGAGGAGTTCTGTGCTCTATCCCCAGTCATATTCATCCGGTCTACACGATATTTAGGTAAAACTAATATTTTTTTTATTTTACCTTTCTATTATTTATATAATTAATAGGTTGGTAAGCATTAGGTTACTTGATGTCCTGAAACTCCACTGAGTTCATGTATATCTGACACTACAACCTAGTTAGTCATAAATAATTATTTTAATTTGATTACATTTGACGAAGTTGTGCAGTTCAATCGTCAAACAATTTCACCCCGTCTACCAAAGAGACTGTGCTGCATTTTGGGATAAAAAGTATCCTATGTCCTAACTCGTCGTAGATATGAACTCAAATATATCTCGGTAGTATATCTTGTAAATCTCATTTGGAACCATTAGTAATTTCAGCAATTCGCGGCCAAGATACAGACAGAAAGTCAGACAAAATTGAAAAAAAATACAGTGTAATATTTCCAACCAATTACATTACACAAAATTAAAGTACAATTTATCTGTTTGATACGGTATATTTCCCAAGTGATCTTAACGTCACTACGTCAATATATTTTTGTGAAATCCCTGAAAAATCGAAAGAATGCTTCAAATATCAAAACTATCGTGATTTGGAAAAAACATAGTGGAAATATACTTAGTTACTAGTGGTTAGGGCTTTGGCTTCCTTTTCAGGGGAACTGATTTCGATTCCACACACAATGTAACTTATTTTCAACTCTTAAGTTTTTATTACGTTTAACCCGCTTACAAAGAGGCCTTAAAGATCAGATTTGCCAACATTATACAGTTGGCCAAGGCTAGAAGCTTATTTCAACCAGTCCAACTGGCCGTGGGACACTGCAACACCTTATCATCGACATAAGTTATGTTGTTCACGCAAATTCCGTATATCAAACACCCGGCTGGCTGGTTGCTGTGTCCACGATCAGATCTTTCACATACAGGTTAAAGAGAGTAAGAGATAGGTGAGTTCGACCCCCCCTGCTGCACCCCGTACTCCAACCTGTGTGACTCTGAGAGTTCTTTCCCCCACCCCACATGATCGATTGATGAGAAAAAATAACCAGTACTGCATAATACTAAGAACCTCAAGTAGCACGTCTGCTCCATTCATCTTTTCCTATATGGCACTAAATAGAAGGCTTTGGAAAGATCAATGAAACCGTTGTTTTTCTACATGCTTACAGTGTGTTTTAAGGTTAACATCGGATCTTAGTGAATAGTCCAGATCAAAAAACGAACTGCGCGTCGTGAAACATGAGTGTTTCGCTTAGCTGTTTGTAAAATAAACCATCTAATATCTTTGCAATTACTGTAGCTAGAGATATAGGCTTATAGTTAGATCAGTCTGGTATATCCTCGGTTTTGTTTTTAACAATAGGGACCACCTTCGACTTCATCATGCCAATCGGGATATAAGAATGAGTCACGCAGAGTGTGAGAAAATAACATCGCTTTAACAATAAGTAAGCGAACACCCGCGTACTTCTAACGTTCGATGCTTTCATGTCCAGGTGATTTTCCCCGGTCATCTTGAGAATGCCTTCTGACACATGCTTCGCTTTAAAATTATCGATGCTGTCGTGTCCAGGTAATTTTTCCCAGTCATCTTTTTAAAAACTTCTGACACATGCTTCGCTATTAAATGCAGAAGCTCCATGTCACGACTTGCCTCAGCACCGAACACCCGAGTCACGGCCCAAATGGCGATGACACCCTAAAGTGAACTAAACCCTTAACAAATTAGCTATATTATTCTATTGCTACAACTCGCAACTCTAATTGGTAAGCTTCATCGAGCATTCAGTTTTCTTTTGTTGCTTCCCAGAATTTGGAAAAGTTTTTTGCCGATCTTTGAAAATTCATTATGTCCATATTTATATCATCTTGATTGATTATTTTGACACCATTTTAGTCGACTTTAAAAAACTTAATGGCTCTAACACATCCCTATCCAAATTCTTCCAAATCTAGGTTTATTGTGTTGTAACCATAATTGATACTTCGACCGCGCCTTACAGTGAGTGTCTCGAACTAGCTTGTTCCAACTAATTACCCGAGCTTTTTCGCGAAACTTAAAGCCCCCATACGTTATAGTTGCGGCACGGGAGAAACATCTACCCTTTCATACATACTGTCTATGTTCTGAGTCCACAAACATTATACCTCCACACAATATGAAAATCTCAGGAAGACAAATACCTATCCCTAAACTCAGTGTTGAATATCCTCTGATCTCTGTCCCCAAATCATTTTATTAATTCTATCGTAATCCGCTGATATTTTTGTGGTGGTTAAATTCAGATTACACTCCATAAAGAGGGGTAGATAGGCTGGCCAATAGATATCATGACCAATGCTAACATCCACTACAGTCCGTCAAGCCGATCGCGTCACTATACAGTGGTCAAGTCACCTTAGACTACCATTTTGCATGCTCCGCAAATGGATGGAATAAAATATAACACAATGAAGAATAACATCCTGAGAAAGAGTGCCATTATATACTGACAGTCTACCATTCCGCACTTGGTCAACGTGGTACACGGCCTAAACCCTTCTCATTCTGAGAGTGTCGTGGGTCGTTAATGGGTTGACGATGATGATGCACATCATCATCATCGTTGTGGATACAATCGGGGGATATTTTTAGAAGTTATACTTCTTTTGGCGCGTTGGGTAAAATGATGCGAGTAAATTTTTACCCCCACGTTTTTTTTTTTTTTTGCCTATGTTCGCCGTGTCGGGGAACTGCCAATGCGTTGCCGGCGTTTAAGAAATTAGTTTTATATTAATAATTGATGGACCAAGCAGATGGCCCACCTGATAAAGTGGAAACCAATAAACACGCCACAGAGTAACACTTCACAGGGCATGCAAGCAACCCTCCTACAACAGGCCACCCTTTTTCCATTAATTTGACACGTAGGTGTTAAGCCTCATGTCCCCGTAATTACACCGGCAACCACACATTTTAGACCGAAACACAGCATTGTAACAATGCTGCTTAGCGGCAGAAATAATGGCGATCATACTTTCCTGGACGAGCTGTCACAAAAACCTCTAGTACTATTGACCTTATTCGGCCGTTAAATAAACTTTTGGTAGAGCGTTTTGTGACTACCGCCACGCTAGTTACTGCAGCCAGGTAGCATTGCTGTATTCTGGTTGAGGGACGTGGTTTCCGGGATATGTACAGGCAGTGGCGTGCATCTCATAGATGCAAATAAGCAGTGCATACCCTGACCTCAGGGCCTCTCAGACCATAAGGACGACTTAAAAATTAAAGATTGAAAAAAAATTAAACAATTTGTAGAAAACTATAAAAGCGCCATCTAGTTAAAACCGCACTTCTATGTAAATCAATGTCATGGTTTAGAACTAAAATAGACAAACTGCATAATATTTCGACTATATTTTAATTTTGAGTTGTAAACAGTATCCCTAAATAAAAAGTAACGCTTTAAATATAATTTAAATCTCATAAAATTAGCTGGGGTTTTCACGATTAAGTATCCATTGCCGGGCAAATCGTTTATTCGTCGCTCGAATTAATGCGCCGCGCCGCCGCGGTCTCCATAGAAGCACGGCGATTGAATGCATCTGTCGTTACTTGTGTGCACCAGCACACATGGATGTTCTGGTGTGTAGTGATATAATCGCGTGCGTGCTTACACAATATTTGGCTCTTTCTATGTGTGCGAGTTTTCCAGGTTTCCAGTATAGGGGTTTCGCTTGTGTGCAAATCTTAAAAGCACTGCTTACGGAAATTTAAAATCCAAATGTATGCTTTGTTTTTTTTTATAAGCACAAGTAATTTGCTTTGTTTGTTATTGTTTAAAACGGCAATAATTCTTTTTGTAGTTAAAAAATTTATCAATGAATTTTATTACATTCAAGGTCTTTAGAAATTTATAAGTACCTAATTTGTTCAAAAAGTATATTAAAATAACCAAATTAAAAGTTGCCGAATTATGTTAAATAAATTATTAACGTATACCAGGTGCCATTGGTAACTGATGAAGTAATATTCTTCGAATGACAACTTTTAATAGCATTTGTGTACTAAGAAAATATTACGGACATATTTTGACTATGATATTCTCATTATCGCTGGCGATCACTCAGCGCCATTATTGTTTACCTTTTACCATCTGTCATAACAAATTATATTCACCGAATTAGAATTAATTACTGTTTTTTCGTTTGCTGTACGGTTGTTTGTAAATAGTTACAATTATTATTGTTAACATTAACCTTTGTGACAGTGTACTGTTTGTAAATGATTGTGAGGAATATTCTTAGTGTAAGAAAGTTCTTATATTCGGCGTGTGATCTGATGGTTCAGTGTGCTTGGAAAATGTAGGTAAGTTAAGAGCTAATTCTTAACTAACGTTTAATTGAGATTATTCGTAAAGGAAGGAATGCACCTACAAGGAGCGGCACGTAAAAAGAGATCTGACTGACTTACAGAAACAGGCGAATAGCAGTGATCAATGTTTTGTTTCATTATTTATTTATAATAATACCTATGTTTGTTTATTGTTTACACTAAAAAACATTATTTAATGTAATTGCCGCAATGGCAGACAATTTTAAAAACTCGCTAGTCGGTCGTCTCAGAGCTTACTATACCTACTGATGAGACTGAGATGATGAGAAGATCTACATGGGTATCACAAACAATGTTAGGTTAGGTACCTACTCACAAATAAAATTATACAGTAACATCAAAATAGCATGTTCAGTACCTATTTTTTTTTATGCATACCCTGACCGAAAACCCTATGCACGCCACTGTGTACAGGCACGTGAGACTTAACAGCTGCAATTGATGGGTTCCTTGCATGTTGCAAGGAACCCATCATTTCATCATTGTTGCTGTGGTTCTTTAATTTGCACGTAGTATATGGAAAAATATATCGTATAACGGTTGAGGAATACCATCCACCCAGGTGATATAGCTGAATTTGAGTAACAAAAAGTAACGAGAGAATTATCTATTGAAAGCAAGTATAATATATAATATATATTATATATTATAAGTTAAATTCGATATTTTTAAACATTCAACAGACTAACATAACCGGTCATTTTGATAAAACGCATATCTATTGCCTTCGATAAAACGATTATTTCCCTCTCTTAAAGAAAGGTCATCGAAAGATTTTATTACTTGCTATTTTTTCGAAATGAAAATGATATTTTTCAAAGAAGGCACCAAAAAATAAATTATAATTTTATTACTTTTTTTGTTTTGAAAATTGCGGAACCATGTTTTCTCGATGTCGCTTCTTTCTGGCTATTTCAGCTGGATTCACCTCCCCGATGTCATCGAGCCCTGGGGCTCTTCTCATGGCGAGCTTTCGCACTCGCCCCACTCCCTCGGTGACGCCGTAGGAACCCCTCAGGTGGTTATCGGCAAGTCCATCCAAAAATCGAAATATTCAGTCACGCTTCAATTATCCATCATTATTAGAATTCATTGTTTTTAGTAATTTCATTTTATGTATCTATTGTTAGTTTAGGCTTTCAAACTTAATTAAGAACATAAAGAAACCGTGTACCTACACGACTAATATTTAAGCAGCAAAAACCAGTGCACTTTACGGTTTATCACACAGACGGTTGGTTACTCACTTCAAACCATTTATGACAGTAATTATTTTACCTCTAATGTTCTAAACGTTCATCATAAAATGGGAAACTGGGAAAAAGTTTGTGAGCTAACTAACGCGGGTGTAAAGTAAGACGTGCGCGGCGCGTTTTCACTGTTTTTAGATACAATGCACTGCAATGCATACAGTAATGGCTAAATGAGGATTCTGAATGTTCTTAGTTCAATGGCTTTTCTGTTTGCATTCTCAGATAAAAAGATTTAAGTAAAAAGGTGAAAATGTTTGTGAAATGCGCATTGTGGGATCGGACTGATTAGTTTGTATAGGTATTTCAAGGATAAACGATTCTAATTGTTGAAGCTTTTATTTAGTAGGTAATTAACAGTAAAACGTGAGCAGATATATTTCTTCTTTTTCTTTTTTTGATACGGAAACAAAGACATAGATAATACTTGCACAGACTAACTAAACTAATACTCTGCCATAGACTATGTTAACTACAGAAATGTGTTCGATTTGACGTCACGTCAATTTGTTTCTATCATCATCATTTTCATTTTTACCAGCCCACTATAAGGGACATGCCGTAATCAAACTGCAGGTGGCTAGAGTTCACACACCTATGAGAATATTATGGAGAATTCCCAGGGATGCAGGTTACCTCACCATTTTTTTCATCACCGACAAAGTAAGTGATATAAATTGCTAAATATTTATATCACTGAAAAGCCAAAGGTCGACCTCTAGGTTCTTCCCGAAAAGAAAAACCATTAATATGAAAACTGAACTGAAAATATTAAATTATTATAATTCCTCTAAATCGAGTATTCCTTCCAAATAGCCTAGTGACCTTTACGTACTTATGGAAAAAAAAACAGTTAAAAGAACTGTTTTTTATTTCTGTTAAAATCTCATCACGGCTAGAAATCAACGAAACCTTTTATTGTTGGGTTAGCTTAGGTTAGCAACTTAAACTGCTATACACAAATTAGTAAGTTTTGTTTATTATTTTGTCATTTGCGACGTTCCGACTGTCGTGTCTACTGCAAAAAACGCGTGAGAAAAGGTATTAAACAAGGAGAGTTAGTTGTAAGACGCGATGGAATAAATTGCGCGCAAACCCCTCGAAGTAGGACGAGAGCGCCTTAAGCGTTTGCGGCGTGGTTCGTAACTAATGTAAACATATCCAAGTACCCACAACTGCAATTTCCCAATAACAAGCAATTGATATCAATTCACCAAACAAATCCCTGCTTTGCACTATTAAATAAATTGCACAAATAGATCTCAATAACAAAATTGCTCGAAATCTATTCGTAACGACGAATATCCGTCGAGGTTAGACAAATTTAGAATCTGCGGGTAGTTAACCATTATCTTTTGATCTATGATTGACGTCGGGTGTTACATGTTTAGAAAGCGTCAGGGGTCAATATAAACTGGTCGCTCTGCCCGTATCACTTAAGTTAATAAAAGTCCCCTTGGTATTAAATTTAATAGTGTTTGAAAGGGAGGTCTAAACGGTCCTTCCTGTGGCCGACGGAAGACGGCGATTGGCTCAATTGAGTGGCCTATTCACCAATCAGCGGCGAGATATGTTGATAGTTGCACAATGGTAATTTGAATTTCGAATTTATATCTTGATTGCACCGCGACTTTATTCCAAAGAATGACACAGATAGTGGTTTCGCCGAAAACATAATATTCGGAATGCTCCTATACCGTAAGCCTAATAGTTCTTTTCATTCGCTTTCATGAATTACATTCCTAATGGAACGTGTTTGCTTACTAAGGGCCTCATAAGAAGATGAGTCACTCAGCGGGCGATGGGGACAGCTATGTTGGGAGTATCTCTACGTGATCAAATCGGAAATCAGAAGATCCGTAGAAGAACTAGAGTTACCGAAACAACGAAGCTTAAGTGGCAATGGGCGGAGCACATAGCTCGGAGAGCCGATGGACTTTGGGGTCCTAAAGTGCTGGAATGGCGACCCCGCACTGGTAAACGCAGCGTAGGTCGGCCACCAACGAGGTGGATAGATGACATCAAGCGAGTCGCTCGGAGCCGCTGAAAACAAGCAGTCCAGAATCGTTGACTTTGGAACTCTTTTAAAAAAACCTATGTCCAGCAGTACACGTTAATTCGTTGAATTGTCAATGATGATTAAATACATTTGGTGATCAGGTAATTAAAACGGTAGCAGTTTAGGTCTATTTCTTTGACAAAATCATGACAGCCTAAATAAGCTTGGCCTCCATCACTAGCTTTATAATGGGCCATAAATATTATACCTTTCTACTTGAAAATCGTTGACATGCTCAATGATATTTTTGATTTAATTATCCCAAGTAACAATGGGTAAAATTTACTTGTAAACCTTGCTTGTAATACACAGAATCCGGGATAAGAAGAACTGCATCCGTGGTGAATGTGACTCCTTCCCCTTAGCCTATCAGAGCTGGTACCGACACTTTTATTTCTGTACGCATCACCCTAATTAATATGCACGGTTTAAGCGTTTCTTAGGTTTAGTGAAACATTAAACTCCCAAGTTCTCCGGATAACCGATTTCATCGCTAGTTGTGATGTTGGCCCGATTAGGCAGCATGCATCCATAGACTCCGAGATGTAACACCATCATCACCAACTTATTTAAATTCCTTTCCTATAGATGGTAGGGACCTGATACAAACACAATTTGACCTACATAAAATTAATAAATAAATATTCTATGACAATACACACATCGCTATCTAGCCCCAAAGTAAGCAAAGCTTGTGTTATGAGTACTAAGGTGACTGATGAATATTTTTATGAATAATATACAGATAAACACCCAGACACTGAAAAATATTCCTACAACCTTGGTTTCAGAAAGGAGGGTCGCTGACCACTGCGCATATCGGCCGTCAAACACCTGGAAACCTGGTTAAAAATGAAGATTTCACTAAAGATGGGATGTGCTTTCCCAGATATTTAATATATAATATCTGCGTGCGATGAATTAATTTAAACTAGTAAAAATAGGTTTGTTTTGTATATAAACATTATAATTATTTGATTACTGGCTCACTACAAGGCACGGGTCTCCTCTCAGATTAAGAGCCTAGTATAGTAGTAGTAGTAGTAGTTTAGCCCGTATTCCACCACGCAGGCCAACTGCGGATTGGTAGAAATCACGCGGTTTGGAGAACTTTCTAGTGAACTCTCAGGCATGCCTGTTTCCTCACGTTTTCCTTCAACGTTTTTTTTTATTCCACTACAAGTTAGCCCTTGACTACAATCTCACCTGGTGGTAAGTGATGGTGCAGTCTAAGAAGGTAGCGGGCTAACCTGTAAGTGAGTGTGGTAGTCATATCCCTAATCGGTTTTGACGCGACATCGCACCGGAGCACTTAACCGTTTAATATAAATTTATATTTATTTATATAACTCCGGAAAGTAAGAGGTAAGCCGGTAATCGAATAAGGGAGCTCTGAGGCCCTCAGTAATATCACTTTTAGGCAAACATGAGGTGTGGTCGAAATTATTGTGTTCCGTGATTCAGGGGGCCTGCAGTGACCTTAGGCGGCAATTGGGGTCAATTATTGAAGCAAACTGGAGTTCGTAATTCATACCGAGCGTAGGTGGGATCAGCAGATGAAATAATGCACGCAGCCATGCCATAGAATGCTGTGGACTCAATTTTCACTGACGATTATGGTGACGGTTTATACGTTTCGGCGTTTTTGGGGGTTCATCTTTATGAACCCATTACTGCACGGCTAGGATGGTCAGGAGACAATTATATTAGCCGGGATAGGATAAAAACTTATCATCTCCCATAGCTTTATCAGCTCCGAGATCACTGGCGCACATTTAGAAATTATATCACAAAATTATATATATTATGCATTGTCGGTCCTGGAGGAATTAAAAGTCAAAGAGGGATTATCGTCGACTGTGCAGATACGAATCCTCAAGTTCTTTTGACACATAACTAGCAATAAGCACTCCATGGAACGACTTGTTGTCCAGGGGAAAGTGGAAGGCAAACGGTCACGTGGTCGATCACCCACGCGTTGGACAGACATAATTAAAGTTACAACACAAACCTCCATAGCCCAACGTTCCAGAAACGCTGAATATCGTAACAAGTGGAGGCCCATCGCGGCGGCTGCTGTAGCCAAAGAAAATGTACCATCGTCAACCATGACCACTCTGTCATGAACGACTAAGGAGAAGGAGAGGAATATATGTGTAATAATAAACGGGAGTAGAGAGACCAAAGCAAGAGACGCCATAAAGATAATTCTGAAACTTAAATGGAGATGGGCGGGTCACATTCAAAGATGTCAAGATGGTAGATGGACATAAATTGTTATCAACTGGCAACCCATGGATTGGAAGAGAAGACCCGGTATGCCATTGAAAAGGTGGGAGGACGACATCGCGAAAGTTGCGGGTAAGACATGGAGTACTCTTGCAAGGGACAGTTGCAAATGGAAAAATATGGAGGAGACACCTTTTTCCTTACATAAATGTTATAAATTAGATGGTATAAGTACATTAAGGGCAATATATTACTTAGTTAAGAAAACATTATAAATAGAAAATAGGAAATTAATTTAATTATGATTAAGAAAAAAAGTGTGTGTCAGCTCCGACGCACGACTGGAGTTTACTCTTTAAGTACGATTGTCTACACATACGCAAAATGAGTTTATTTAACTGAATAAAGTTTATTATGTATATCCTGTGCAATTTATTCACACACGGCGGAAGCGTAGTTCTTAAAAGTAACCTACGGGAGATTGAGGTGGATGTAGGTGTATCAGAATTATTAGGATAAATGTAATGTTTATAATTTAGTTTCCATGGTAACAAGAATAGAAAAAAAAATTGTATAATGTTCTCTATCTCACTCTGTCCCATATATTTTACATAGATAATATTCGGTTTCCTTGGTAACTTAAATAGGAAAAATAAGTTAAATAAACGAAAGCGACGTTGCATGTTTGCGCATCACAGTTGCTGGGCATGCAACGTCGCAAAGCGAAAACGTAACGAGGTCATTCATCAGTAGATTTTACTCCTCACATTTTTCTCATACCGGGCGCCTTTTTTGTACATGAAGCTTTATGGAGTGTGGGGTACTACCCATTGATGTACCCAACATTATTTGTTCTAGGCATGGTAGGATACAATGAGCTTAGGGTAAGGAGAGAGCTTACACTCGTAACGTGTGTTTTTAGAGTACTGAGGGGACAAATATGTAATGCTGATGTGTAAGGTAAGCCTAGTAAGTAACTAAGTAGCCTAGCCTGGTACCTAAGCCTGCGTGCGCCGGACCGGTATGTTTGGCGGAGGCACCGGCCATCGCTGCTGGCGATGCCGAACGGGCTCACCAAGCTACTGAAGGAGGCGCCACTGACGCGTGCACTCCGTACCCTCAATGTGCCGAGAAGACGGATTTATTTTGTTGCACTCTGAGTGAACTCACAAATATAGCGATTTGGATTTTATCATATACACTATAGTTATATATATTATTAAAATTTACATAACATGCTGCATTGTCGTATTAGGATAACTTTTTCCTGTAATGACAAAAATGTAAGATGGGAATAAATAAATAAAAAAAATCGATTCTTAAGGAGTAAACTCCAAAACTTGTTTTTAACTCTATTATATTTAGCCAGTTAGGTACTTAATTGTAAGGAATGTAAATAAAGCTTTCTTTTTATTATTATTATAATAAACGGGAGTATACTTCTCCTATTCCATATTCCCGTGCTTTAGAAGGTGGACACGTCAATTATATCCCTTTTTGGGTGATATAATTTTTGTCACCTGCGAATTCTAGCCCTGCTGGCCCTCTACAGGGCACGGGTCTCTTCCCACAATGAGAAGGGGTTAAGGCCGTTGTCCGCTACCCTGGCCCAATGAGGATTTGCGAACTCCACACACCTTGATAACATTATGGAGAACTCTCAGGCATGCAGGTTTCCTCACGATGTTTTCCTCCACCATTGAAGCAAGTGAAATTTTAATTGCTTAAAACGTACAAACTTAGTTAAGCGGTTGTGCTGAGATTCGAACTCTGCTTCCGAAAATGAAGTCATAGTCCTACTTGGCTACCACCAATTCTTCTTAAAATGGCCCATACAAATCGCTTCAGGGTATATGTATTATATGTAACCATACCACTGGTCGCCCCAGTTTCCCCTGACCGATTTCGGCCAGAAATGCTGTAGTTTTAAAGTAAAATAGCATGTACGCTTATTGTTTCAAAGCACAAATTTCTTCACAAACCTGCAGCTAGTGATTTCTGCAGGACGTTGGCAAAAATCTGTAGAAAAGAATTTGCGACTGTAAAACCAGCGATATTAAGTCGTTATTCCGATATAAGGGTAAGAAAGCGAACCGACCGATCATTGCGAAGTTTTCCACAAAAAAATTTAATACAACCGAAACAAACTCGAGTGAATCCACGGTCAGCTAGTAGTGCTAATTAATAATACTCAGAACCTGCTGTGGGAATAGGGTATTAAATAAAATATTACGTCCTCAATATTATATTTACTTCCTTAGATATTATATTCAAAATTATAAACATTTCAAGTAACATAATTACATTTTAAATTGTTCGTTTCTTTTCTTTATTCTAGATATATAGTTACAATAAAAATATATAAAAACTTTTTAAAGTGTTTACCTATATACACATTGTGATATATAAATTATATAGACAATACAGCTTGTAGATAAATGTGAATGATTTTTTTCAGTCCTATAATTTGTGCTCCATTTATGTTGACTTCATTTGATTCTTTATTATTTAAATCCAACGAGCACATATGACATAAATAAATGAGATTTTGCCTTTAGGATTGTCCCGTATATATTCGGAGAAGTTATTAAAAAAAAGAAGAGCGAATTTCTTGATAAAATTCGGGTACAATTGCCATAAATATTTTGGCCCTAACCAGGTGTAGTCATGCTGATGGGGATGATAATGAATATAATTTTGGTCAAATTTGTCCGCAAACTCTTCTAAAACGCTTGCACCCTGGTCTCAAGGACACCGATGTTCTGTATCTCGCTGTGGATGACGTCACCGGGTTTCAGATACTCTGGGGGGTCGCGATACATGCCAACTCCACCCGGAGTGCCCGTCAGGATTATGTCACCAGGCAGAAGTGTCATTACCCTGGAAAGATAATAAAGCCGTTCAGCTCACACTAACAACTGATGCTTTCTTATGACTCATAAAAAAATTACTACGAAAATACACACATCGCCAACTAGGCCTTAAGTATTGCTTAGCTGGTGTTACAGACGACAAAAATGCTTATAGTATACAGATAAATACACAGACACTTAAAAACATGCATGTGACAAACATTTTTCAGTTTTGGGAATAGAACCCACAGCCTTGGACTCAGAAAGCAGGGTCGCTACCCATTGCGCAAATCAGCCGTCAAATAAATACGAGACGCGGAAAACAAAAAATTAATCCCTCGCTTTCAAGGGGCCTTTACAACGATTACTTAAAATAGTATTTTCTTAAACATGCTTTGAAATTGGAGCATTATTTTGATAAAATTATTTGAGATAAATCCAAATTCCTGGACTGTCCAAATACATGCGAGCAGCAGCCGGCAAAAGTTGTGTAGGTATAGATCCATAATATTGTTATTTTGGTTTAGCAGCAAAATTAATTATATAGTCTGTCGTGTAATTCAAAGATCGATATTTTACTCCGAAACATGGCAACAAAGGAGGTTACTTATCAAAGGTTTTATTTATATTTCGAAGTGGATGCAAAGAATATATAAGAGTAATAAACGCAAACGAAAGAACGCGGGTTACTAACAGCTATTTTAATCAACAAGGGTTTTTTTTATCAATAAAAAAATAAAATTAATAAGGGTTACTTTATACCTAGGTTAATTTGCTTCTATACTAAATTAAGAGTAAAATATTGTACTGAGAGCCGAGTCTGATATTTCCTACTTTAGTTTTATTATTTGATCCCTTAAAAACTAACTATTTATATATGGTACCGAAAGAACGCCATCTATTGACAGGAACGTTGCCCAGTATTGTAACTAGATGTGATACGATAATAGCAATAATTTAAATCTTGAATCGAAAAAATATCAACTCTTCTCTTATTGGTCAATGTAGAATTACTGTTTTGTCGCGCTTTCTCTCTGGCCAATCAGAACCTCCCGCGGATATGGGAAAATTAAAAGTAGAATAGAGGATGGAAGGCAGGAAATTGGTAAACTATAAGAGCTCTGCAATTGTATTGTATTATCGTACAAGATCACCAGAGATAAGATAAAATATTGCTTATTGGGAAATACCATATATTATTATATCATCCAAGAATATTTAACAGACACAATATTATAGTTTGACATTTATATTGATATTATAATTTGACATGAGTAATAATAGATCTGATCTTTATAGTTTTTATATCAGTCTTGAAATTTATTTCTTATTATAATAATGTCGATTGATTTAAAACATTATTATTATTTAGTTTTTTTGCATGCCATCTAAGGCGGATCGTTTGTCCTTATATTTTTTCATATAAATAAACGAATAAAGGAATTGAAGATGTATGAAATAAATTTGTTAAACTGGATTTGATTTATCAATATATATTTTTTTACTGTCACATTATTAATACGGATCATATTGGAAACGTTACTGAAATGATAGCAGAAATGTGAAATCAGGGCAGGGTAGGAATAATGTACATACGACGTCAATCTCTCGATTATGGTGGGAATTTTGTGGACCAGCTGGTCAGTTCTGCTTTTCTGCTTCAGGACTCCGTTGATGCTGCACTTGATCTCCAAATTCTGCGGGTCGCCGATCTCATCGCTCGTGGTGATGCAGGGCCCGATTGGACAGAACGTGTCCATAGACTGCAAGAATACATTAATTAATCTTTGATAATTACGCCATTTAAAAACCATACTCATATATGTATACTCATACATATGCTGTGTTCCAGTCTCCTGTCCAGTCTGACGGGCGAAGTTGCCGGTGTAAGTACAGGCAGATGAGGCTTAACACCTCAGGTTGATGAACGCAGGGCGTTACGTTACAGGACGTGTTCTTTGCATTCTCTGCGAAGTGTTGCCTTGTTTATACCTAGGTGATAAACCTTGTCCGCGTTTATAACGGTTTTTAAAAGTCCCTCAGCAGGGCTAGCATAAGCAGGAGACAAAAATTATATCCTCTGACAAGGGATATAATTAAAGTGTCCACCTGCTAAAGCAAGGGAACAGGGAGTAGGAGAAATTAGCCCCTGTTTATTATTACACATAGTATATGTGTATTGGATTTTTCAACTTGTGCGGGAAGATACATTTTATCCTTTCCCGGGGAGATAATTGTCTGCCCATGCTAGCCGTGCAGGAATCCTTTATTTTCCCGGATACAATATAATATCCAATGGCCTTATCCAGGATGCAAACTATTTGGATCCGGTTAAGCCATGCATTGGTCTCTCTACGTCGTTTTTCTCATTGCTGAGGGTCGTGACCCCTTCCACTTACAACCTTTCGGAAGATTTTGTGCCATTTGACTCTAGCAACCTGTAAAGCATCATCAGCATCAATAACCCATAACAGTCCACTGCTGGACTATTCTTCTCCCAAGGGGAGGCCCATAATCACCACGCTAGGTAGATAGATCACCACGCTAGGTAGATAGACTGTTCATCGCATTAGATGGTGGTACTTGCGCTGAAGACGTTGCTGCTCTGCTATCCGTTACATTTCCTTAGTCGCCTTTTACGATATCGGCGGGACGAGGAGGGTTGGTGACATCTATACTATGATCTGCCGTAACCACACGGCGCATTATATTTACAATTATAGACACTAAAATAGCTAAACTGTGTCAAAGCCACAAAGCTTGGTCAAAGACTACTTTTCAAACTTTTAAACTACATGTACAACGTAACGAGCAAAAGTAGGATTATGATATTTCTGCCCCGACAGTCAGGATTATGTTGTTATTCTTAAACCCAAATGAAGCCTAACAAAACTTCTCTTAAACCTCTCAATACCTACAAGTAACAAACAACTTCTGAGTGTTTGAGATACATTATCTTATTCCAACAGATTACTTCTTATTTGGAGAGTGATATAATGCACTTCAGATAATGTCAATCGGATGCCCGTTTTTGCAGACATTACTTTGCATTTTGAAAATCACTGTGCATCGAACCGTATAGGTTCCGAAAATCATATCTATCTATATATGTAAATGAGAAAGTGTGTGGGTATGTTCCGTATAGGCTCCGAAACGGCTAGACCGATTTCAATGAAACTTTCAGGGAATCTCCGGATTGATCTGGCGAGTAATCCTGTAAAGTTTGGTGACGATCGGAGCACTCCTATTTTTGAACTGACAAACTATTAAATACAGCTTTTATTTACTATGATGATATTCTATTGTTGGGTGTAGATAATGATCTTCACCCGCTCGAGATGAGAATAGAAGAGAATGAATACTGAGAGAAATAAATGATTTAATATATTATGAGACTTCAATTAAAAATTTAATGATGTAAGTTTATTGTTTAAATAAAATAAAGCAAAATCTAGCCTGGCGAAGCGGGCTGGGTACGCTAGTCATATTATAAATGTGATAGTAATATTTATAGTCCGTAAAATTGGGTACTATTTCTGAGCTGGGCTCAAAAATGATTATTGACTAAAATAGAGTAGGAAATTGATGTTGTCTACCGCGTGCCTCAGAGAGCAAGTTGAGTTTCCCGATTACTATCACTAGGACGATAGTAAACTTTAAGCTCTTAAGAGTGTGGCAATGAACTGATTCGATTTCAGTATGTCGCAAACTAAAAAGTGACCTTAAATACTATGTGGCTGCTCGGCACACTTTTCCATTTTTAGTCGCTGCAGTAATTCAAAACATTCTAAGTGTTTACTTATGACAACCCTATTGAAGATAAAGACCTACACGCGCATAGTACCTACGGGTCGGGACGCGTACCCATAAAGTGACGGGAGTCACATGATTTAAATTTTTATTGTATTATTTGTATTTACTCAGAAACTATTATATTTTCGGTTCCACAGATAAGTGTCCGAGACAGTACATAATGTACCTCTAAATTTTAATTTCCCACTTCTATGAGGCATCCCACCAAACCAAGTCAGACCAAATCAGAATTTATACATTTAAAAGTATACATATATTTACCTTGCCAAGTAGGAATTGTCCTCCATTCTTAGCCTTCTGCCAGTTTCGTGCGCTGATGTCTTGAGCTATTGTATAACCAGCAATATAATCAAATGCTTCAGATGCTTTAACATTGCTGGCTTGCTTCCCTATTACAACTGTCAATTCCACTTCCCAGTCGACTTTCTGAGGACATTATTTTTTTTTATAATTTGTAAGTACATTTATACCAATACTAAACATTTTGTATTTTCTTTAGTTAATCCAAGGTAGTAATTATTACTTAGAAAATTAAACATTAAAAGGAATTCCAGGTATACCTTTAAAGCAAGAGTGCCTATTCAGTGTTCATCTCTTTGCCTGTCAGATTTGAACTCTTTTTTTGCATTTGGTAGCTCAATTTTAAGCAAGATTACAACTTTTCGATTTAACCCATAAGAGGGTCAACTAGGGGATGCAAGTTTATAGTCCATTATTTTTCAAACTATAATAATGAAAATTAGTATTTAGGTTGGCAATAAATATAGTAAATGTGTGTTTCAGGATTTATAAGAATTTCACCCCCAGACAGTAAACAGGGGATGAGAGTTTATTAAATGTGGGAAAAAAGTTTATTTAGTAGAAAGCGGGCGAGGCGGTGTGAAGGTTCAGTGTATATTATGTAGTTTTTCAACTTTTGTATAAGAAACTTATATGTTGACAAAACAATAGAAGACTACTGGTAGCAAAAGTGATTTTATTATTAAGGTATTATTTTTTCGTCCTAAAATAATATTAATTAGTCAAATTATGTATTCTGAAGGCTTGTAGAACCAAACATGCATTAAAAAGCTAAGCTGAAAAGAAACTTGATAAAATCTTACATCAGTAACTTGTGTCCGCAGTTTTACAGCATCTTTAGGCCCATTAATGGTACTGGAAAACTTGCTGAAGATCATGGGAACCTCTGGAGGCGTCAACTTCTGCTCTTCACAGTGGTCCTTGTAGTTCAGACCTACACATAGCACTTTGTCAACCCCATGGACTGGTGCAGCTAGATCCACTGATGACAGAGGTACTAGGGCCGCAGAAGATGATTGTAATCTATAACATCAAGAAAACATACAGTAAGCAAGTAATATTTATAACTGTTAAAGTAGTGTCATGACATAAAACTATAAAATTAGAAATATATTTTTTTTTTAACAATCAAGGCAGTTTAATAAATATTTTTTTTTTTGATAAACAGCTTTGTTTGTGTATACTCTATCTACTCTTCCTTAATTTAGTTATAATGAAAATAATCTTTTCATTACTTTTGAATGTAAAGCATGCTTTAAAAATATTAGACAATAATAGAAACAAGCATTGGTACATTATAAAATCTTTTTTATTGTATTTATGTTTTATAACTCATTCTATTTCTATTTTGTATTTCATTTACTATTGAAGCATAGTAGAAGATGGTGAAGTAGTTAGGACATCAGCTTTACCACTAACTTAGCTTAGTGCATTTTAAACATTTCAATATCATTGCTTTACCTAACTGTATAAACATTCTGAGGTGATTCTGCAAGTTCTTCATAATGCTCTCAGAGGTGTGTGAATGTCTGCTTTATTGTCACATAAAGTCCATGTGGATCAATGCTAATGACTATTTAACAAACAGAGTCAATCAGATAATTGGTAATTTGATCATTAGTTTCTTTAACCTCTGAAGCATGCTATCCATCCTCAAAAATCTAAATGTCAGTTTCAAAAAATTCATATTTGGAAGCCGTTCTTTTTTTTAAATCTTTTTTTCGACACTTTTTGACACAAAAAAATACTGATAAATATTACCTCTTAACCTTGCCAATGTCACCATTCCTTAAAATTTCCAGTACAGTGCTAGGTAAACTACTATCAGCCTTATTTATGTCGACCACGCTGTCGCCTTTCAGTATTCCGGCGCGGACATCGCTTGGATTACTCTTATAAACAAACTGAACTAGCTTCATATTTCTATTTCCACTTACACTAAACCTCCGAACAAAACTTGGGTAATTGATAACTTTTTTCACCGGAAAGTGGGTTTTTATACACGTTATCGCGCGCCGAGCCCAGATTGTCTTGTTCATTGTGGAGTGGCCGTCGAATCGGCAGCGATAGATTTGAGTAAACAAAACAATTAATTATGTAACCAGCGGAACTTTGAAGGTTACACGTTTATTAATGTTCTGTCCACCAATTTACTTTATATTTTTCTACTTGAATCTAATTGATTATTGAATACAGTCAGTAATCAAATCTGTAAATTACATAATTAATAGTATTTGTTATTCTTTGGAGTTTTGTCATCCCTCTCCCTGAGTTCAACTCCAGCTGTGTTATTTGACAGTTGACATTTGATGGCTGACACTTGACACTGGATAAAAATGACAGCGCAGGCCAATCGTCTCGTAATGGGATGCTATGCACTTAGTGTTTGTATCCTCATTGTCCAAATCGTGGATCTATGATGCCTAAGCAAAACCACGGATGATTAAAACCAGTAGTAAAATTTTAAGCAATGAATTTATCAGTCAAAACCTTAAGACCATTTAATTGGCATCTGTAGGCATAACTTTATTGATATTACGAATGATTAACGACGAGCATGAACATGAGAGCTCGACTGCTCATTAATAACGTAAAATACCATAATATTATTCTTAGTTTAGGAATGAATATTTAATAAATACTTAGGTAGGTATATAAAATAATAAGTATCTTAATATCCTATTTTAATAGCAAATACGCAGTTCTTTTTTTTACAAGTAAATGGGAAACCAACGCCTTTAAAAAAAGGAACATTTTTGATCCTCATGTACTTGAAATTACCCCGGCAACCACACAGACCGGAACACAACATTGCAACAATGCTGCTTAGCGGCAGAAATAAGCATGGCTGTAGTATTTCCCCGGACGAGCTCAGTCACAAAACTTGTTTTTAATATGCTGCATATCTTATTTCTTTATTTAAAGTAGGCGCTACTGAATTGCGTGCGCTTACATTTAAAGGGTAATTTAAAAAAAAACAGGTACTTACATACAAAAAACAGTGTCATCATCATCATCATCATGACGTGTCGTATCATCAGAGATGTTCCAAGATATGTGGCGTTGGTCTAGTGGCTAACATATTTGAGATCACGGGTTGGATTTTCTGAATTCAGTTCAACGTTGAACTGACTAATAAATGAGGTAGATAATAACAATAACGTTGGAATGGTCACGTGGATCTGACGTTAAGCCACATTTATTAATTAATAAGGGGGTTGGGGTCCGCAACGTCTTTCGAGAATTACGGTTTACCAATGAACCAATATAATTCTAAAACAAGATAATCCCACCAGGTGACAATGTAAGCTAGTGTGAGCCGATATATAGTGAAAAACAAAACATATAGTCGGGTAAAATAAAACAGTGAATCAGTCATTTATAATTTTAATCTGTCCTCAATAGAAACGAAGTGTCCCGCCACCGGTTTGAGTAGGACGTCCAGCTTTACCACAAGCTTGGTATGGTCTGCGCGTATCCTGTACCGGCGGAGGACATGGCTTAGCTGTGCTTTCATTGACATCATTGCGTAGGCTTTTCCTGCGAATATGCTTATTAAGTTACTGCGTATCGGCTGGGTCATTGAACAAGCAAAATTTCACCGAGTAAATAAAAACTAAAAATAAAAAAACCCCGACTTTCAATATAGTGTACATTATTTTACTTGGTGAAGTTGTAAAAAAGAAATGTGTTTCGTCATTTGGTGGTGGCAGCCATCTTGGTTTTGTAATTGATCATAGTGTATAGTATTTTCTAGTCATGCCCTTTTATATGATGATATGGGTATATTGAGGGAGTTGTAAAAAATATGTCATTCCGCCATTTAGCGGATGCGGCCATCTTGGACCGATTTTCATCAAAAATAGCAAACACTCCCGAACAATTGACCTTCCAAACCAAAAAACTAAATTAAAATCAAATCGTCAAAGCTCCGTGCAGGAGCTATGACATACACACACACACACACACACACACACACACACACACACACACACACACACACACACACACACTTACACACACTCATACGCATACACAAACACATAGACACGTGAAACTTATAACACCCGTCGTTTTTGCGTCTGGAGTTAAGAAGAACACCAAGAGGCTTAGAAAGAACGACTTGACAGAAAGATTTAACGTTCTATTATCTACATAATAATACAAAAGCGATGTTTTTTTTTTTAGAATTTCAACTATTGTGGGTAAGTTCATTTTTACTGCCTAATAGATGCCTGAGAATTTAGTCAGGCAATCTTCGATGAAAATCTACGTGATTTAGCCTTCTATATACACAGTAAAAATACCACCTTCATGAGTACTTCAGTTTTCGATATTGTTAATATTTTAGCTAGGTATTTTGTATCAGATAGATTATAATTTTTCTAGTCATTGAGAGACTAGCATAATATAATATAATAACATCATTTTAAAACATACAAACATAGGTTTGGTGCTATCACCATATAAACCATTACCACCCCTCTACAGGGCACGGGCCTCCTCCCACAATGAAAAGGGGCCGTAGGCCGTAGGCCACCCATCACTTTCCTAACCACTGGCCACCTACCTATACAGTTTCTTTTCCCGAGGCTGAATCCAACGAAGGCATTAGGATTTTTGGGTAGAGTCGCAGGATCCAACCATCTCTCGGGCCGGAAGTCGTCCACATCCGGACCCCACAGTGGGTTGCGATGAATACCATACAGCAGCAACATGCAATCGTGCCCAGCTTTGATTGTGTAGTTTTCTGTAATGCAGAGGCGTTTCACATTCCTTTTAAAATTAAAAAAAAATATCAAAATTCAAAATTTATTTATTTCATGTACGCCTAGTTTATTAGCACTGTTGAAACGTCAAGTCAGTCTATTTCTAGTAACTATAGCACAGGCTCGGAAGCCAGATTCCACCGAGAAGAGCCGGCAAGAAACTCAGCAGATTGGTCTTTTTGAACATCATTTTACAGTTTACAATCTTTAAAATTTTCTATCTTGTGAGGTATGAGAGCAACAGGGTGATTGGGTATCTGTGACAGGCATGCGAAAGGCGTAAATCTTAAAATCACTGCTGTCAAACGTCACTTTTGTTTATTTATTTTATGGAAAAGTGACGTTTGACAGCAGTGATTGCAAGATATACGGCTGTCGCAAGCCTGTCGCGAGATTCGTAATCACCCTGCAGAGCCTTCTTCCAAGCAGCCTTGTCGTTAATAAATTCATCAATCGTATAGTAACCACGATTCGGATTATATTATATTGAGAAGGGATGTTGGTATCCCTCGTTATACAAGGTCATTTCGAAAAGGTTACTAGGACCTCGACTATTATAAGTCTATTATGAGTAATGAACGTAATTAGTAATGCTCCAATTTAATTTTTTTTATTCCACTTTAATTTAGCCCTTCAACTGCTGCAAACAACTGAAATCTGCAGTCTAAGTATCGGATCGTTAGTAGCGGACTAACTTTTTACGTGTATGGCAGTTCTAAATCATACACCATACACGTTTTCTATATGACATCGTACGGGAAAGCTAAACCGCTGAGTAGCACGTTTTTATCGGTAGGGTGGTAACTCGGTTGAAGCCTCCAACCAGACTATACCAGAGAAAAATCGAAAATCATTGATTCAAAAATTGCTTCCGCCGGCGACCGAACGCGGGTCCTTCCATTTATAAGACCACAGCGTTGACCACTGCGCCATGAAGTCTTCAAAACATGGTATGAAATATTAATATTGGATTAAAAAAATAATTAAGTACTTAATTCCACGTCCTGATCAAGAAATCTACCAACGAAGGGCGCCATCACATAATACCGCATGGTTTCTTTAAGAACTGCTTCCAAATAAACAAGCCTTGACAAATCTTGTTTTTCCACGTCTCGGTCTGTGCCTCCAAAAACTTCACATAATCTGAAAATTTTCAACTTATATTAGACTACACACACTGTAATAGTTCGATGGTAAAAAGGTGAGGGGGGACTAGATCAAACAGTTCTTGAGCACACTCCGAAATATATTTTATAGAATTCCAAACTCTGAAGTTTTTTATTTGCTAGGTCACCGATAAGCCTTCTAGCACGGCGATCCACTGAATCTATAGTAATTGATCATTGTATACAAGTCAAGGAATATTTTGTAATACTTGCTCTTTAAATATTTTCTCTTGCACTTCAGGATAGGATCCGATCAAAAGCAAAGCAAACACTGTAACGTTCGCTGACGTATCGTGTCCCGCCATGATGATTGTGTTCATCTCATCTCTTATCTCTCGGTCCGTCAATTGCCCTTCGTCTAAGTCCATTAGTAAATCCATAAACACTTTCAGCTTCGGCCCTGTTATAAATTTAGTTCAGAAATTAATACTTGCAATGCTTGAAAACTGGAACAAACTCAAGAACAAGGAATCTTTGGTTAAGGTTTCAGTTTCGTTTATTTAACCGGTTTGAATAGAAAAATCGTTTCGTTGCTTTCTAGGAATTAACTGATTTACCGTAGATTGCGTTACGAACTTTCGTTAGATTTCAAGAAAAGGGAAATTAGCACCAAATCGTCATCATCATGTTAACCAATGTACTTTGTAGGAAGATCCAAATATCACGGTCGTGGGTCTAGCGGCTCCCTAAGATTCGTTTGGTGTCATTCGTCCACATCGACAGGGATCAGTGCGAGATCGCCATTCGAGCACCTTGGGACTCCAACATCCATTGGTTCTCCGAGCTATGTGCCCCGCCCATTGTCACTTTTGCTTCACGACTCTTTAAGCTATGTTAGTAATTATGGTTTTGCAACGGATCTCCTAATGGCTCCTCCTCCAAGCAAAGCTTTAATAGCATAAGCATCCCCTGTGCCTTATTAAGTTGTTTGTCTGTCATAGTTATTCTGTCGTGGTCCACGTCTCAGAGCCATAAGCCAGCACTGGAAAAATGCACTGTTCGAAGACTTTGGCACTGAGATATTTAGAAGAATAAGAAACACTTTATTGCACTTATAACATACAGGAAAAAAAAATCATCTTTCTATTTCTGGTGACTAACTTACGACTGAGTGACGTACTACAGACTGACTTGCGAAAGACTGACGTACGATAGACTGACCTACGACAGACTGACTGAAAAAAGTTAATTGGGTAAGTACTTGCCATTGTGGTCTTTATTCGCAGAAGATTTATTTAGCTTTCGCTGAGCTCGTTTCTTTTGCAGCACCTAAAATAACATTAGTAAAATAATGTTAACAAAAATTTTGTAGTAATAATAATTTAAGTATATTACTTACTAATTCAATTAAAAACTCAAAAGTGTGTCTATCTGTTGGTTTAGTAATCTTTTTTAATCCATAATGGATGGTTACTATATTCCTAACTAATATAATAAGTGCTTAATATTTTAAATGTGAGTCCTAAAAGGCCTACGAAGTCTACTAATTCGATCTTGGCCAGTGTGGTTATTACCTAAGGTCTTAAACCCTTCTCATTGCAGATGATGATTATTATAAATGCGAACATCTGTTTGTTTGTTAGTTAAAAGGACAATGAGTAACGTACGCTACCTACTCTCTATTCCAGGAAACCGTAATAAACGCTGTCAGCTAGTACGAAATGATATACTACAAAAATGATAATCTACAATTTATAAATGTATTTCTTAACTGGTATTAGTGATGATAATGCTCACCGAATCACATACTCTGTTAAGAACTTTAACACACTCATCGTGTCTCTTCTTTATACTGCTGAAGCTGTACAGAATGTCTGGATAAAGCCAGGGCCTGTGGAATCTTGATATGTTGCAGTTCATGTAAGTTTCGAAGGATCTCACGTAGTTGAGTGCTTCTTCCTCGTTGATAGAGTCGTCCAATGCTGTCACTGAAAAAATATAATACAACGAATGGTTCTTTTACTTACCCCAACGTGCTGGAAACTTGATAAATCGCGTATCTGTGTATAAAAGTTATTTATGCAACTGTTGTATAATAATGTATCACTGTTATATCATTAGTATCATCATTTTTATCATTTATTCTTTTTTTTTTTTTTTTTTTTTAACAATGCTTAAAAAACTAAAGAACACTATTAACAATTTATAAAAAAAAACATCCACCCTCCGCTTGCGGGGCTTTAGAATGCCCAAGCAACCGGCGGTCAGGGCTCCAGAGTGAGGAACCTCCTCACAATACGCGCCGTTTCAAGGACTACTGCCATCTGTAGTCCTTGAAACGGCGACCGACCATTGATCCAACAACCAAGCGAAAGCTTCTTAAAATGTGGGTCGAAGCTTTTCGCGAGAAGACCATTGACTGAAACGACGATCGGAACAATAACGGTCGACTCAACATTTATGTATGGTATCATCATTATATTAGGGTCATGTGGTATTATTATTATGGGTTGACTAGTAGTCTACTTCTACTAAACTTAAACTAAACAGAGCTCGTCCAGGGAATCTTCGGCCAAGCAGCATTCTTTCAGTCTGAAGGGCGTAATTGCCAAAGTCATTACTGGTACTTGAGCCTTAACGTCGACGCCTCAGGTTGATGGCTAATTGACACTGAAAGGCATTTTGTAGGAACACGTTCCTTGCATGCCATGCGAAGTGGTTATAGGCAATGATTTCCCCGGCACGCACCGTTCTAGCTTTTCAAAGTTATGTGCTTTTTAAGCAATTAAAGGTAAAAAATTTGGAAAACGGTTCAAAATTTCTCAAAATCTATCGGTCCGAATCGGTTCAAATTCTCAGGAAATCTAAGTTGGAACACTTTAGAACGCCGTTTGGTTGGTTCCGATCGGTTAAGTCGTTTAAAAGTTATAAGCGATTCACATACTTACACACACACACATATACACACACACATCACACACATACATACATACATACATACATACATACATACATACATACATACATACATACATACATACATACATACATACATACATACATACAGACATCGTGACAACCTCGAAGCTTCCTGTGACCTTCAAACGTCGAGATCTGATGAAAACTCGATTTTTGCAAAACGGGGTGAAAGCAATAACTTCCCGATTTTTGAAAATCTGAGATTTTTAGCGGGAAGTTAAAAAACGAAAGGTATAATTTTCTTGTAGGCGTGTAAAGTCTAACAATGTACATTCCAAGCAAATAACCGTGCTCTGTAGTGGACCGGTTTCGGGTTGATGATTTCGATTGTTATGTTGTACATTGATATTGAATAATATTTACTTACAACATATTGTCTCCATGAAATTCTGACGTACGTATGGTGAATGATCAAAGGATCCTTTGCCCACTTCCATTGCCAGTTGCGACACGAGGCGTCTCCCTTGGCTGTTGAAGATTGACATGAACCCGTCGAGAATTTGCTGGTTGAATGTCGGGTTGATTAACTTTCTATGTCTTTTCCACGTTGACACTAATAATAGGAAATTCAATACTTTAGTTCTTTTTAAAAATCAAATACACTACGGCGACTTTGGAAACCATGGAATCTGGGTTTTTTGTCACCTAAAATGGTAAAATATCTTTATAATAATAATATGTTTTTTTTTTAATTTTTGTAGTGCTGTGTTTATGTAAATAATTTTAAAATTGTTAAAAATTTAAAAGAAAAATGTAAATCAATAAATGCTAGAAAAATAATAATATTAATAAATTAATTTTAATATTTATTTTTAGAACGAGCTAAACTTGAAAAATTATTGTCCGATTTATTAAATATTTTTTTTAATTTTTAGAACGAGCTCAACTTGAAAAAGAATATACCGATTTTAATATTGATTTTTACATTGAATAGCCCAATTTAGCAACCTAACGAAGGGCAGGGTAAACACAGGAGGGGTAGTGACAACTGTATTCTGAATTGCCGTCACCACAAAGCACACAGTAGTGCTGTTGAACATTTAATATATAAGTTTGCATTTTATAACATGCTGGATGAGAAGAGAAGAGCAATTTGTGCTTACCTGGCGAAAACAGTAAGCCATCCCCGAGTAGTTCTTTTGTGAACTCGTAACTGAATCGGTCCTTTTGCAAACATATATTGGACAGTTTATATATGTCGTCGGGATCTGATAGAACTGAAAATAATAAATAGTTTGAGCTAGATTAGGCGTGGTCGAATGCTCCGTAACGTAGGGGGAAAAAACATTGATTTAATGTTACTTTTTCGGAAAAACTAATGAGATCAACTGATAGGACCTAACAGATAAGGTCTGTTAGATCAGTTGTAAGAAAATACTGGAAAACAGTTTTAAGTAATCCACTACGTCACTGGCAGTGAAGTATTTGAGTAGTAGGTAGTAAAGTTTTTCATTACAAAGCTCGTTCGCGGAAGTACTTCCCCCGTAATTATTTCAATGTTGCAATGTTGTGTTCCGGTCTAAAGGGGTCGACTGCCACTGTGTGTGTGTGTTGTGTGTGGCACACGAGTCTTAGCACATACGCACATGGCAGGACGTGTTCCTCATACCCTGCTTCTTTCGCCAATTGTTACTATAAAAAAGGCTCTCGTTCGATTCCATATGAATCATAGATAACTTTAACGCGATCGTAAAAGTAAGTCTTTAGGTGTTACTTCAGGGCCTTAAAATACTTACTAAATATTGTATTAGTTACCTGACTTTTCTTACCATAAAATTTGTAGGGACCCATGTAGATATAACTTACGTGTCCCATTTTCATGCAATCGGAAGTGATGTTTTTAAATTGATGCCAAAATTCTGTGAATTAAAAAGCAACATCAAAAAATCTCATTGGTTTATTCTAAAAATGTACTTACACCAAAGACGTATTGCAGTCTAAGATGCTTTGATGAAAAGCAGGCTTTTTGACGACCTCCTTGGCGCAGCGGTGAGGGCTGTGTATTTAAGTTGGAGGTCCAACGTTGATTCCCAGCAGGGCAATTACGAAATTAATAATTTCTGAATTTACTCTGGTCTGGTCTGGTGGAAGGCATCGGCCCTGGCTAGTTACTACCCTACCAACAAAGGCGTACCGCTAAGCGGTTAAGCATTCCGGTACGCCATCGTATAGAAACCGATTAGTATGGGTTTAATATATCTGCAATACACAAACGCTGTCGCAGGAATTACACGCTCACTTCTCATAACTTGGTTGCTGATATAGGCTGAGCAACAAAATCTCACTCAGTGCATGCTGTCAAACTGTGTAAAGCGGTGATAGTGCAGTGGGTAGGAGCACGCGCCTCTAACTTTTCTAAGTTATGTGCGTTTTAAGTAGGTACCTAATTAAAAATATCAGTTGCTTCGACGGTGAAGGAAAACATCGTGAGGAAACCTGCATGCCTGAGAGTTCTAAAGACTATTCTCAAAGGTATGTGGAGTCCATCAATCCGCATTGGGCCAGCGTGGTGGACTACAGCCTTAACCCCTACTCATTGTGGGAGGACACCCGTGCCTTGTAGTGGGCCGGTAATTGTTCGATATTATGATGAACTTTATTTAAAACCAATATAAAATATTCAAATAAAAATCTCATTTCTATCTTTTCAGTTCTTCAATCAATTTAATAAAGATAGCAGATATTGACGCAGTTGGATTTTGACTTTTTAAAATTTGTTTTTAATTGACATAGAGGTAGTCAAAAGGACGGAGAGTAACTTAAGCTACGTTTAATTCCAAAAAAACTTATGGTTCCTACAGGAGCTTATACTCAGCAAACGAAAAAAACCATCGAAGTCGCCCTTTCTAACAAATTGGCCGACGGCCGATTGGCGCAGTTTGCGCGACCCTGCTTTCTGATACCAAGGCCGTGGGTTCGATTTCCACTACTGGAAAATGTTTGTGTGACGAGCATGAATGTTTTTCAGTGTCTGGGTGTTTATATGCATATTCACCCATAACACAAGCTTCGCTTACTTTGGGGCTAGATGGTGACGATGAGTGTATTGTCGGTATATTTATTTATTTATTTAATTGTCATGTGAAATTGCACCATTGACACGCACAATGAATTTAAACGCAAAGTACATTAGTGGTTCTACCGTACTTCATGCAGCACGGGACCAGCTGTGATTGGCCGACAATTAATCTGTCAGCATTGTGACTTGCGGAACAAATCCACGCGGGGCATACTTCATAAGCCACTCCCATCGAGGCTATGTTTTCGTTGAGGCCATTTTTGAGTAGTTACTTTTTTTTTTTTCGTTCGCTGCTTGTACTACAGTTTGACTCACTTGATGCGTCACCGATGAACAAATGTGTGTGTCCTATGAAAGGCCATGATCCTGGCAGCATAGGTGGATCTCCAGGCCTTCGTCTGGTGTACCAGCTCCAGTATAATAGAGAACTTACTAGTAACAATATTAGCCACAGCATTCTAGGATGGTTTTATATCTATTGGAAAATAATGGATTGCTTAATCGAGTAGGTAAAAAAATACAGTATATTTTTATTCCTAAGTTAGCTCTTGATTTCAAAGTGAAGATCCAGTCTTGGGGGTATGGTAGTAATATAAAATCTATAATCAATTGTTTTCTGCGTGACCACGCTTCGTTTTAATACTGTTTTTAGCCCCCAAACCAATAACGACGGGGTGTTTTAACCCCAAGCGCAAAAACGAAGGGTGTTTTAACACCCAGCGTAAAAACGAAGGCGTGTTATTAACTCCAGGTGCAAGAAAGAAGCGGTGTTATTAAGACCCCGACGCAAAAACGAAGGGGTGTTATTGCCCCGGCACGAAAATGACGGGGTGTTAATAGCCCGGGCGCAAAAACGATGGGGCGTCTGTCTATGGCATCGTAGTGGCCGAACGGATGAACCGATTACATACATTTTGTTTTTGTTGTTTGGAAGATGAGTAAGTCAAAAGTGATCATAGCTAATTAGTGATAAAACAAGTTTGATGAAAATCTGTCCAACATGGCCGCCGCCACAGAATGGCGGATTAAATATTTTTTCACAACTCCCTAAATACGAGTATTAATAGAAACGGGTTGACTAGTAGAATACTATGACAAATTTCAAATCCAAGAAAATGCTGAATTACATTTATTTATTATCCGTCGGGGGTTTTTAAAATGTTTAATCTATAGTTTGAATTTAGTCCATCCGTTTGGCAAATTCGAAGCCACAGACAGACACATACGCAACACAAACTCACACAGACTCGTTAAACTTATAACCTTTTGTTTCAGTCGATTTTGCGGCGGGGATTAAAAGTAATGACGCCTGTTTTGCGTTTTTAATATACGCTTTAAATATAATAATACTAAAAATAAGACTGCATCGTTATTTACCACCATGTGTGATTTCAGTCAAAGGCTAACTTGAAGTGAAATAAAAAAAATGTACTTACCTATACCCACACAAAACACAAGCTTTGACTTCTTGTTACAAATTAATATTACCTAATAATATTTATATTATAATGATATTTTAATACTCGCTTTAAATATAATAATACGAAAATAATTTTAAAAGGTCCCCGATTTACAAAGTTTTTTTTTGTTTTTTTTTTCTATTAAATAGTAACACCTGTTTGGCTTTAAATATAATATTTCAAAGAGACTATAAAATAATTTTAAAAGCAGTAGCACACGACAGGTTCTCTTTATGTTTCTTTTTTTTTAATAAAGTGTGACGCCTTCTTCGCGTGCAATCGTCATGCAACTAAAGTTAATATGCTAAGTAGTTAGGTATATAATATAGACATGCTATTAGCATGTAAATTTATAATACCCTGGTAATATTGTTCGTTTTTTCATGATTATTTTGACATTAATCAATTAATTAATTTGTATCTTCTGCCTCAGTACGCGAAGTAACGAATTGTTGTATGTTGATAATGTAAACTGCCAAACATGTATTCTCTCTGGTTTTTTTTCCTCTCTAATCTAGATGCACATATGGGAAGACGCTGACCCCCAAGACACGGGTTATCCTAGTTTGGGGGTCCAGGTTAATTATGGAAAAAACATTGTACTTTTAATCAAATAAAAACTGTTATTTTTGAAGGTTGTTACATTTAATTTTGTTTTGAAATATTTTATGTTAAAAACACAGATCAAGAATATCCCGCCTGTTTCGAAGACATGTCAGATGTCATTTTAATCACTGCCAATCAGCGATTGGCAGTGTTTGAAATGTTGATTAAAATGTTGACTTGACGTTTCATAAGTGCTTATAAATTAGGCCTACTTGAAATAAATGAATTTTGAATTTTGAATTTTTTGATTATATGGATGTCTGTGCGAAGTGCGAAGGCGAAAGGCCACTGACATAAAAAGCCAGGTGCCGAGTTGAAGCAAGTGAAATTTTAACTACTTGAAACGCACATAACTTAGAAAAGGTAGAGGTGCGTGCTGGGATTCGAACTCGGCCCCCCGAAAGTGAAGTTGAGCTCCTACCCACTGGGCTCATCATCATATCAACCGATATACGTCCACTACTGCTGGACATAGGTCTTTTGTAGGGAGTTCCAGATTCCACGGTTTTGTGCCGCTTGAATCCAGCGGCTACCTGCAACGCTTCTAATGTCGTCCGTCCACCTCGTCGGGGGTCGACCAACGCTGCGTGTACCAGTGCGGGGCTGCCATTCCAGCACCTTCACCTAACCGCTTCTTCATTATAACCAACTATTACCTACTCCAAAGTTTATTTTATTACGTTTATATAAGTACTCTTTGTTGATCGATGTGCTAAGTTAATTCGTTAATTGTTATTTATAGACGGTCACTAAATTAAAAACAAAGTAGTAGGCTGTAGGCAACATTACATTTATGCACATTATTAATATTCAAAGAATCCTTAATCCGTATCTAATATTATAATTTCGGAAGTGCGTCTGTTTTGTTTTTTTTTATATACTCGCATATTTGGCTCAAGCACTGCATCGATCTTGACGAAGTTTGGCACAGATAGATCCTGAACACGGATTTAAGATAACTTCTTGTAGTCCCGGTTGGTATAATATCTCAGTACGTTTTTGATTAGTTATGTCATTAAGGTGCATCCGATAGCATACATTTTTTTTTAATGTTTATAAACGAGCTTGACTGCAATCACACCTGATGGTAAGCGATGATGCAGCCTAAGGTGGAGCGCGCATGCCTAGAAGATGCCTTCTTCTTCTTCTTTCTCTGGGCTTGTCTCCGTACATGGTCGGCCGGAACCTTCCGTTGTACGTAGTGCCACTGGTACGGCTCCCCGCTGGGTCACTCCAGCCAGCCGAGCTCACTCCAGTAGCTTAGCAGGCCGCCCAGGTCGCCAAGTGCTTCATCGTCCCCCCCCATAGAAGATGCCTATTCACGGGATCTTATTATGGGGCAAAGCTGCTGATATTGAAACTATATTCATATTGCAGAAAAGAGCTGTACGGTCAATATATAAACTTAAATCACGTGAATCCCTCCGTGAAAAATAGAATAGAATCTGCCTTCCGAACCGGTGGTAGAGTCACTACACACGGACAGACTTGACGTTTCAAAAGTGCTTGTATTAGGCCTATTTGAAATAAATCAATTTTGAATTTGAATTTGAATTTGACTCTTGATTTGAAGGTACTCATATTGTAGGTGCTGGGGAAAATGAAAGCTGGAAGAGCATTCCCGAAGACACGTATCATGCTCGCGAACGAAAAAAACTCAGGTGACTCTTCTGTGAAATACCTTAAAGGCTATTTTATTTATTTTATTTTATTTAATGACCCAATGGTAGAAGCTTCTTTTCCCATAGGGGAAGTAGATGTAAGATCGTTGAGTCTCCAGGCTGCTCTAAATAATCACACGTCACTCGTCAATGATAGTATATGAGACACGGCTTACGTGACCTTCGAGGTACCGGAATGGACAACGTACATTTCCAAAATCCGCCGGCCTGGTGATCACGTATCTCGCGACAGGCTTGAGACAGGCGTAAATCTTGCAATCACTGTCAAACGTCACTTTTGTTTATTTATTGTATGGAAAAGTGACGTTTGACAGCAGTGTACGTACGTACGTAAGTACTACGGATTTTATATTAATTACACTGCTGTCCACATAGTATCTTTAATACCGACAGGCTAATCGCAACAGGCTTGCGACAGCTGTCAAACGTCACTTTTGTTCACGTAAATCTTGCAATCACTGCTGTCAAACGTAACTTTTGTTTATTTATTGTATGGAACGGTGACGTTGACTGACTGTCGCAAGCCTGTTGCGAGATACGTAATCAACCTGCCGGTCGGTACATAGAATTTCGGTTCTGATCGGTCCCGATTCTTAGTCGAGATTGAAAGATAGAGAGAGATAGCTTGCAATCCGTCGCAAGCGTCATCTTAAGCGATGAATAGAACTTGTGTCCATATACCTAAAACTAAGTTGATTTCGGAAATTGTATGCTTTCTGGCGCGTTTCCGTGCACTCGCGTAAGTAATTCAGGAAGTCAGGTTAATTGTTGCAAGTTACTTAATCTTAGAAAAGATACTATGTGGATTGCAGTTTAATTAATCTAAACTTCCGTAGTACTTAAATACTTAAACCAGGACACAATTCCAATTCAGTGGCGTTTAAAAGGCATAGGCGATATATTCTGTATAAATCGTAATAGCCGAGTGGTTAAGGCTTTGGCCTCTCTTACGGTGGACCGAGTTCGATCCCAGGCACACAGTTCTCACTTTTCTAAGTTATGTGCGTTTTAAGACTATAACTTGTTGACACGGCGTCGGAAAACATCGTGAGGAAACCTGCATGCCTGAGAGTTCTGCACGATGCCGTCAACAGTGTACGCGTCTACCAATCCGCACTAGTCCTGTGTCAACGACTATGGTCTAAATCCTTCTCATTCTAAAGTAATGCCATGTAATACTGGACCGATTTTAAGCATTTGTTCGCCAAAAGAAAGCTAAACAATCATGAAGTAACATATCATAAAA
The DNA here is from genome assembly GCF_905163445.1 of Pararge aegeria. Taxonomy (NCBI): domain Eukaryota; kingdom Metazoa; phylum Arthropoda; class Insecta; order Lepidoptera; family Nymphalidae; genus Pararge; species Pararge aegeria. The sequence continues at coordinate 9,206,143 of NC_053202.1, read as the reverse complement.
AAAATAGAGAAGAAAATTCAAAGAATGTAACCCTAAGTAACAAAATTTGGCCTATACAATTTATTGCTTTGCGTGCGCTGAGAAAACTATTGGTGATACAATAAAATGATATAAGTACTAAATGATGCAAGTACTTATTATGACCAAGAAAAAAGTCCTCAAGGGAATCCATCATAGTTTTTTAGCGTCAGCAATTTTGTGTTCTAATTTTATTTTTATTATATCACTGCTGAAAACAAAAATGGGCTACATTAGTATCGCAATATTATTTTTTATTCTAATAAACTACACCCGTTTTTTTACAAGAACACACAACTTAAAATTATCAGTAGAACTAATCCTAGTTGAATGTCACACTTCTCTCAAACTGTTCCTACAGGATGCTTCAAAAACATAAATAAACGCAGACGAAGTCACGGGCAACAGCTAGTGTTATATAAAGTAAGCAACCCCTCTGTTGCTTCGCCGCAGTCGATCAAATACTGCGTTTCAGTGAATTTCTGTTCCATTGTATGTAAATGTTTTTTTAAACATTAATTAGGTAAAGCATACGTAAATATTATGTACTTTAAATATAATATAAAAAAAATTGTAATTTTAAATTTTAATCGTAACTAGGTAATGGTATTAATTAATCGACTTATAACAAAACAAAGAGTGTGTATATATATATAATGGATTTAAACATAAAGAGTTATGTACTGGAAAGGAATAACGTTTTACTGTAATCACACCAGAGTGGGAGATTTCCCACCTACGTTTAATTATTCGATTGCGTGACAGTTAGAAAAGATTTAAGTATATGGTATCGAAAGAGCGGCGTCTAGTGGCAGTACGATTTCCCAGTATTGTAATTAGATGGCGGTCGTTCGATACTTTAGTAACGGGAGGCAGATGAAAAAGAGAAGAAGCGTTTTTAAATAAAACTGTTTTAATAGGCTCAATTATTATGATCCTGTCTCAGCCTTAAAGTCATCAAATGCCCTGCCACAGGTTTGAGCAGTACAACAAACTCGAGTTCTAGCTTCTTGTCATCAGCGGTGATGTGAAACCCTCTGATGACGTGTGTCAGTGTAATCTTCAACATCGCCATTGCAAATGATTTACCTGTAAAACAATTATTAGTATTTTAGGTAATCATTGACGGCGTGTAAACTGAATTGGCGATGGGCGGGTCATGTGGCGTGTCCAAAGATGACCGGTGGAGCGAGCGAGGAAGACCGCGCGCTCGTTGGAGAGACGACATTGAAGCTGTCGCAGGGCCCACTTGGACGAGGCTCGCCACTAATAGAGTGCAGTGGGGCAAGATGGAGGAGGCCTTTACTCGATTATATTAAGATGGGTACCCAACTAACTAATGCATGTTTATTATTAAGTTTTTCTTTAATTTTGTTTATTTCTTTATTTATTTTTTTGTAATTCGATGTTTAATATTATCAATCACGGGTCTCCTCAAGGAATGAGGCCCCCACCCTGGCCAAGTGCTGATTGGTAGACTTCACTGTTTTCATAAACCTTTGAGAACATTATGGGAACTCTCAGGCATGCCGGTTTCCTCACGATATTTTCCTTAACCGTTTAAGCAAGTCATATTTTATTTTCCTTTTATTAATAGCGCACTTCTCTACGATAAGTTAGAGTAAGTCGTCCGTGCCAGGGATGAGAATCAAACTTGGTAACCTCAAACGGGAGGACATAGCTTTAACCACTAGGCCACTTTTTTAGTAGTAGTAGTCTTAACAATTATTCATTGTAATGTCAACATTTTCTGAGGATGCTTCGGTTTCGGAACGAAACGTGCGTAGAGGGTACATTGCCGAGGATCCGTTTGATGTGGAGTATACGAATTGAAGTAATTATAAATTACACCAAACAGATTCTGCTGCTGTTCGCGGAGTATAGCAAATTAAGCCTAATTTTCATAATATAGTAGCACAGCTTTTATGACAGAGTTCGTCCGGGAAAGTGCAACCGCCATTCTTATTTCTGCCGCCAAGCAGTATTTCTGGGTTCCAGTCTGATGGTTGCGGCTGTCATTCACACTGAATGCCCTTCGATGTGGGTCGCTGTTTACAGGCGAGCAATTTTTACGACTTACGAGCATCAGGTGGTTCAACTAAGTCCGGCAATTATTACCTACTACGAAAAAATAACAATGCTAATAATATTTATTACATTCCAGGTTGTTTTTTTTATCAAAAGCGATTCCTCACGTCCTTAATTTCTTTCACCGCGTAACTTCTGATATGTTTATCCTACCAACTTTAAAATGCTAATGTACGCCCACCCACCGGTGCTATTTCTTTTTGCTAGGCGTTCTATCTAACGTTTTGTTTTTGTTGCCTTAATAAGGTCGCTTAGTGTTAAAAATTTGGAAAATCCAAAAGTGCACGCCTCATAATCTCATTTTTTTATTCATTTTTTGTAAACAAGACACGGGATGTCATAATGATTGCACATTGAAAGTTACAATTAATATTAGCTAGAATAATTACATGGAAATTTAACGACAGTGAATTTAACGCTCATATTAACTAAGAAATTATGTCGTGTGTTACTTTAGATAATTAAAAAAAAAATATTCCGATACGATAATTTTTTCGACCAATTTTGATGCCACATACACCCGTCAATACACGGACGTCCAGAAAAGATTATGTTTAATGTTATTATTTACTATGTTAAATAAAAAAATTGTTATTGAAATGTATTTTATGTGCCTGACAAATTATTTGACTTGATATTAGTGTACTCAAATTAACCTGTAAGTGCAATATAAATAACAAAAAATCAATTTCAGTTTCGAGAAAACTGCTTTTTTTGAAATGACGAGAGTAGAGCACAACCTCAACGCTTCGCTTATGAGGCGTGCAATAGCCTAAAGATTCTCCCAAGAATTCGCCAATTGAATGCAAGAAAATATTTTTTCAACTGTGTAGTACCTACAGATAATAGATATAGATAGATACACATTGGATAGGTGAGCATTAACTAGGGTTATGCATTTATATTAATCCGAATCTGTATGACAAGTGACTTAAGTTATATAAAATAATTTGGGTGTGCAGTGCTTTGATGCCCAGACCAGAGACCTATTATATCCACTGACTAGGGATATTGCTTGTCCACTTGCCAATCCTTAAAAGTCACGGCGGCCACAGGGAATAGGTTCTTTTTCTTACAAGTTTTTATTAGCTTCACCTGTATGTTTGTTTGTATGTTTGTAACCGACACATTTGGACTTGATTTTGACCCTTTTTAAACGGTGTGGTTCCGTTCAAATTTTTTAGATATATCGAGGACCGATGACAATACACTAATTTGATAAGATTATTCCATTTTTCAATTTGCCAAATTAGATTTTTGTTAAATAATATAATTTTCATCTATAGTCAGGAATGGTGTCAATTTTAATTTCCAACGTCCAAATCACGCTTTTATAAATAAACTTAACTGAAAGGCAGATTTATCTTTGGTTTTTTTATACCAAGCGTGTATTTTATTATATTTTTACGTGCGCCCATGATAGTGGATAAAACTGTGAGAAAAGATAAACATTTCATCTTTTCCCGTGGAGAAAATGTCTCCTGCGATAGCCGTGCTAGGTCGAAAAAAACTTACCGATACAATTCCGCCTTCCAGGTGAAAAAGACGCGAAGGCAGCTGGATGTTTTGGCGCAGATCCATCCAGCCATCGCTCTGGTTTGAATTCATCGGCATCTGGGCCCCAATATTCCTTATTCCGATTTAACGCCCAAATGTGACCCATAATGTGGCACCCAGCAGGTATTGTGTAGTGTTCTGAAAGAATTTTCGACAAGTAGAGATTTATTGTATTATATTGAAGCGGTGATTAGCACAGTGGGTAGGAGGTCGACTTCACTTTCGACGGGCCGAGTTCGAATCCCAGCACGCACCTGTAACTTTTCTAAGTTATGTGCGTTTTTAGGTAAATAAAAATATCACTTACTTCGACGGTGAAGGAAAACATCGTGAGGAAACCTGCATGCCTGAGAGTTCTACATAACATTCTCAAAGGTATGCGGAGTCCACCAATCCGCACTGGGCCAGCGTGCTGGACTACGGCCTTAACCCCTTCTCATTGTGCGAGGAGACCCGTGCCCTGTAGTGGGCCGTAATAATTTTAATCAATTGTAATTTCAAATTCATTGAACTCTTAAGCATTTGATAGAGACTGGCTGAACAATATAATATTGTCATGTACTATGATTATGTTGAGACTTTATTGGACAGCATATAAAGAGAATTTTACAATTTTTGTTAACAGTAGCTACAAATCTAGAACTATGCGACACAACCTTTACGCTAGGGTGAAACGGATAATGTTGTGTGCGGCGTAATATAGACTTACAATTTACATGTTATCATAACACAGAAATATTTGGATTTCTGTGTTACCATCCATCCATAAAATAACCAAAGTGAAGTGAGAAATTACAATAATAATCCCATTTGTTACATTAAATTATAATTGTTTATTATGAATATGAAACACATTTATGTTATAAGTTTTACATCTTCCGTTAGTAGCTATGAATCGAAGTTAAGTTCTAATCAACAGTCAACAGTTTTGAACTTGTTTAAACATAGACAATAATGTTGCTAGTAACATAAAATACAAAGGCGAATCGCCACAGCCCGAAATAATAGTACGATAAAGTGACAGTAGGTGGGGCGTGTTTGTCGCAAAACCGATAGCCGTTGAGAGAAGCGGGTTATGATGAGAAGACGGGACAGAAGTGGGTCATCCCACTTCCCTCCCACTCTCCTACTGGACAGGGCTTTACAATAAATAAATAAATATTAAATAATATATTTACTACGACAATGCCCCGAATTTAGCCACAAAGTAAGCGTAGCATGTGTTGTGGGTACTAAGATGACTGTTGAATATTTTTATGAATAATATACATAAATACTTATAATATGCAGATAAACACCCAGACACTGAAAAACATTCATGTTCATCACACTAACATTTTCCAGTTGTGGGAATCGAACCCACGGCCTTGGACTCAATAAGCAGGGTCGCTGCCCACTGTACCACTCGGCCGTAAACAATGGCTTTAAGTGATTGGATGAGAAAAATGTATGACCGGGTAAGGCAGCGGAAAGGCTTTTATGTTCACCTGTTGACCTTTGTTTCCCGTAGATGATGAAAAAAAAATGAAAAATGAAAATACACTATTGTACACCTAACAGAAATTAAATTATAAACAAAAACAACACAATAAAACACAGGTACAATGGGCGGCCTTATCGCTAAAAAGCGATCTCTGCCAGGCAACCCAATCAAGGAAAGGAAAAAACAAAAAAACACAGACTTAAGGGTTAGGTTGTACACAAGAGAAGAGCAGTTAACAAATTAAAAATAAATATATATATCAATTACTATATCATACAAAGTGATGATGAGTGGTGATGATGATGTTCAGCGATATAAATACTTATAGTCGTAAAAAAGTAATATGCCCGTTTTGACATTTGTCACCGCGACGTAACTAGTTATGGAACCATAAGACTCGGGACTCGATACTCACGATAAATCAATTCAAGTTTGTATCAGTACTTGATTGATATTATTATGTATTGTAAAGTGTTCGTTCGTTCAAAGTATTCCTTTAACTTCACAACCAATACGCGTGACTGGCTGTTGATTATACGTCCACTTTTCAACATGTTGAAACAGAGTTAATACTATATAACAACAAACACAAAAATCGAGTCAAATCACTATGTTTAAATTAATGTCAAAAATAGAAGAGCCATAGTTAACGTAATAGTAAACAATACATATAAAACTTAAACGAGCGCACAGTCAACTTTACAAGATGAGGAACGAAAAACTGGGCAGTGCGCGCGGGGATGCTTTAGTCATGTACCGCTTGGTCAGATACATCAAAGACTCATTATTTAGAACCCATTTTGAGAACCAAGCTCATTCTTTGCAGTAAAGATTACAACACAATATTTAATTTCGATATTCAGTAAAAAAATGGTTGCAGCTCTAGTATAAAAAAAAAAAGACTGAGAACGTAACTGTTTTCGGAACGTTTCGCAAGAATTATAACTTTCATGCTACTATAAAGTAAGCGCAAAAGAAAACTCGCGATATATTCTTTCATATTATTTAACGTCCCAAAAAAATTTACGTATTTTTTAAAACACTTTATGTAATTGATTTTTATTTTATTGTTTCTTTCAGTTTCGTTCCATTTTACATTCTATGGTCTTGCACAAATGTCAAAACGGGCCTATTACATTTTTACGACTATAGTCTTCACACAAAATGCTTACACAAAATTAATATACATTCCATCTTATGCTCGATGTGGAAAAGTTTTAAGTAGCATAATTTAGTTTAGTGGGTATAGGTTTGGGGAAATCCTCATGGATACCACTACACCACGGGGAGGTGCAGTGGTTATGCCGGACTCTTACCGACTTAAACCCCACGGTGTTCCGACTCATCGCCTGGTGACTGGGTCATGGGATTGAATTTAAGTAGCTTCCTACTTAAATCGATTTCCCGATGTTCGGGATTGATGTCCCGAAATACATTATCTTAATATATTAACTTAACGTTAAAAAAGCTAGTAGGAAAAAATAAAAAAAAAACTGCCGAAACCAGGGATCGAACCAGGGACCTTTAGATCTTCAGTCTAACGCTCTCCCAACTGAGCTATTTCGGCTATGACTCTTTTAGGTTAACAACGCTTCTGTATTATTTAATCCCTACTTCCCTATCCATACTTCCCTATCCCTATCCCTACTAATATTATAAATGTCAATGTAAGTCTGTTTGTTATGCTTTCACGCAAAAATTAACCGATCCTCATGAAACTTTGTACACATATTTTTGGAAGTGTTAGAAGTAATATAGGATACTTTTTATCCCGACATTAAGCTCGGTTCCTTTGGGAAAGGGGAGGAAAGTGTTTGACGATTTTACACCATAACTCCGACAAATTATAACCGATTTAATTAATTATATTTGTACTATAGAGGTTATAATGTCTGTTTAATTTTGCCCAAATTTTGTGTTGATCTGATGAACGTAATTGGAGATAGAGGACACAATTCCTTAGCGGACGGCAGCCAACCCGTCATTTAAGGCTTAGCTATCCTAAATACATAAAGTGCGTAGAATTACATCTAAATCGAATGCCACATGTCTTTCGAAAAACAAAAAACAAACGCAGACGAAGTCGCGGGCAACAGCTAGTTATTCAATATAATTGAGATAAGATGGAATTATTTATAACTGAAGCGGTGAGGGATTGAGTATACGCTTTTATAATAATTTAAAAATGATTCCTAAGGTAATTTTGGACCTAACAATGCATAAGTTTAAAGAATGTGTTATAACACATTTATTACAGCGAGGGTATTATACAATTGATGAGTTTCTTAATGACAAGGTTGCTTGGAAGCATCCGGCTCCGCTTTCATCTCTCACACGATAGAAAAATGAATTTTAAAATGTAAAATGTAAATAATTGTTGATATTGGAATAGAGTGGTAGGGTCACTACACACAGACAGACTTGACGTTTCAAAAGTGCTTATATTAGGCCTACTTGAAATAAATGAATTTTGAATTTTGGATTTTGAATTTTGGTGATAGCCTAGTGATACTCTCTCAAACGACGTAAGGTAAATAATTTTGGAAACATTTACCTTGTCATAGGTAATAATTTTACCTATGTAGTAGCACAGCTTTTTGTGACAGAGCTCATCCGGGGAAATACTATCGCCATTCTTATTTCTGCCGCTAAGCAGCATTGTTGCAATGCTGTATTCTGTGCGGCCGACTGGCGCAGTGGGCAGCGACTGGTAAATGTTTGTGTGATGAGTATGAATGGTTTTCAGTGTCTGGGTGTTTATATATGTTTTCTAAGTAAATATGTAGATATAAAATTCATAAAAATATTCATCAGTCATCTTAGTACCAGTAACACAAGCTGCGCTTACTTTGGGGCTAGATGGCGACTACGATACGACAATACACACATCCCCATCTAGCCCCAAAGTAAGCGTATGGGGATGTGTGTATTGTCGTATTGTAGTCGCCATCTAGCCCCAAAGTAAGCGTAGCTTGTGTCACTGGTACTAAGATGACTGATGAATATTTTTATGAACTTTATATCTACATATTTACTTAGAAAACATATATAAACACCCAGACACTGAAAAATATTCATGCTCATCAGGGTTCGATTCCCACTACTGGAAAATGTACACAAACATTTTCCAGTAGTGGGAATCGAACCCACGGCCTTGATCTCAGAAAGCAGGGTCGCTGCAAACTGCGCCAATCGGCCGTAATTACAGGCACATGAGGCTAAATACCTAAGCTCCAAATTGATGGACACTCCTGGGTTCGAATTCCGGTCGGAGCAATTTGGAATTTATCATTTCTGGTCTGTACGACCCTACAGACAAAGCCGTGCCGCTATGCGATTTAGTCTTCCGGTGCTATGTCGCGTGGAAACCGATTAGGGGTATGACTATCATACTCCTTAACAGGTTAGCCCGCCACTACCTTACCCTTATATCAGACTCAGGCATCATCACATACCACCAGGTGAGACTGCAGTCTAGGGCTAACTTGTAGTCAGTGGCGTGCGCTGGGTTTCTTACCAGGGTATGCATACAGTAGGAAAATTGCATAAAAGAGCAAAATCTTCTTCCAATACGAGTTATATATCTTTTAGGGTAAGCAGTGCTTTTGTGCTTGTATGAAGTGCACGCCACTGCTTGTAGTGGAATAAAAAAAAAATTAAATTTGCAAAAAAAATGTGATCTGTGGCCCCTAGCGTATTTAAGGAGCAATTATGCTGATAGCCTTTATACTTTACATACCTCTACCACCTATTCCTTATTTTCGTATCAGTAAGTAAGAGAGAACGAGAAAGAACTTGTCATACTTCTGACCTCCATTATTGAAGTTATACTTCTTTTGGCGCGTTAGGGAAAAATGATGAGAGTAGAAATTTACTCTTGATGCGCGTGTTAGGAAATAGGGAATTACAGCACTTTATCTATGATAAACCCGATGATTATATTAAATATATCAACAAATCATAGTTTGTATACTCATTGATAATGTATTGAAAATAGAATAATGGACTTTAGTAGACTGTCAAATAAAAGTATAGGATCTATGGCGGGAGACGCGAGTTTGACAAGTTAGATTGGCGGCAAAGAAAAGTGAGGACGGATTTAAAAATGAATTAATTAAGAAAGGAGATTAAGTAAAGTATTGTGGATAGAACGTTACAAATTGGGTTGAGATGATTTATAATGGAAACGATACACTTAAAGAAATATTGTTGTGGCGAAACAAGTCGTATGTACTGGTGATGGAGTTGTTAAAAGTTGTTGGTACTATGGTTGTACCTGATGTTGCATTAGATAAGTATATCTCATCCTTTGGTTTATTTAGGTATCATATATGGAGCCCTAGCATTGTTTCATACAGATAGCTTATGTAGCAGAGGTTGCTCTGTACAAACAATTTGTTTCAAAAGTCCTGATGTTATAAGTGATCATAGTATTTATGTTTGACCTGTCTTATATGTCTTGTATCAAAGGGCCTAGCGTTATAACATATGATAATGTTGTAATTGTGTTTATAAGTCTTGTTTTAATTGATTGAATAAAAGAGCAACGGTAGAGTTTCTTGCCAGTGGTCTTCTCTGCCGAAGACAGCATTCCGAACTGGTAGTAGAGTCATTTGAAGGTAACAAGTAATATGAATTATAGAGAAGCCTAATACAGTATTAGAGTCAGTCCAGTTGTTTTATTTCACTCCTTGGGAAGTCAGGTTTATAGAGTACAGACCCACAACACTGCTCTAAAGCAGGTTGGTGGGATTTAATGATGTCTTTTATAAATTTAATACTTTAATAGGAAGGAAGAATAATAGTCATGAGAATAAATAAGTACTGCTAAGATACTAGGTATTTAGCTTCAATAATACTGTTAATTAATGAAAGATCTAAGTGCCATCCTGAACATTGTGGGTATTGAAGTGAATAAGTGAATACTTGGGCGTTCCATACTCTTTAAATTTTTTTAGCACGCGCGCACACCGTTACGAAAAACCAACATCCTGAAGTTAGCTATAGTCAACAATTTTGTTTTTCAATAAAAGGTTTCACCATTTAATTGATTCAATAGTACAAACAAAAATCTCAAATTTTAATTAAAAAACTTGGTTTTCCGATAATGAGATTTAAACTAGACTATGCGTTATAATAAATCTTTCACTGTATTAAATACCTCTTTTCTATTGTTAGAGCAGTTTTTTGTACAAACGCAGAATAGGACAAAGATAAAATTTTTGGTGAGATTTTTATCCTGTTACGCCAAAGAAGTATAACGTCTATCGCGTGTGCATTAGTACACGGACTTTTTTTTAAAGAAGCTGAAGATGATGACTCACCCAGTCGTACCTCAGTTGTAGTGGTCCGAGCGACAACCGTACCAGCAGGATACAGTCTCAACGTCTCTTTTATCACCGCCTCTAAGTATGGCAGTTTTGTCAAATCCTCTTTCCGGATATCCCTTGTTTCTTTACCAAGTTCATTTACAATCCTGACGGGAAACAAAGAATACATCATTTTTAAAAGAATAAGTAGTAGCCCAGTGCGTAGGAACTCGACTTCACTTTCGGGGGGCCGAGTTCGAATTCAGCATATCTCTAACTTTTCTATCGTTTTAAGTAATAAAAATATCACTAGCTTTAAAAGTGAAGGAAACATGACGGAGAGTTCTACATAAATGTTTGTGTGATGAGCATGAATGTTTTTCAGTGTCTGGGTGTTTATATGTATATTATAAGTATTTATGTATATTATTCATAAAAATATTCATCAGTCATCTCAGTAACAATAACACAAGCTACGCTTACTTTGGGGCTAGATGGCGATGTGTGCATTGTCGTAATATATAAATTTAAAAAAAAATGTTTTTAAAGGTGTGTGGAGTCCACCAATGCGCACTGGGCCAGCGTGGACTACGGCTTTAACCCCTACTCATTGTGGGAGAAGACCCGTGCCATGCAGTGGGTCGCTAATGGCTTGATTGAGGTGCGTGCTGGGATTCGAACTCGGCCCCCCGAAAAGGAAGTCGAAGTACTTCCCAATGGGCTGTCACCGCTTTACAACACAAAAATTAAACAAAAATCATCATCGATAGACTAATAATAGTCCACTGCTGGAATAAGGGCTTTTGCCCATAATCACTACGCTAAGACAGACGGATTGGTGATCATAGTAAATGTTAGTAGTAGCACGGAGGACGCCAGGACGTTGACAAAAGCTGTATTCTGATCTGACAATAAAACGCTTAAAATTTGTAAGTCACCAAACACCTCGTAAATTCCTTAAGGCCATTTCAAAAGTCGCAACCAAACGTTACATATTTTCAACTCTATACATGTTTGGTATATTATCGGTACTGCAGTCCTAAACAAAATCTCGGGAAAATAAGTAAATGTCTTATTAAACTTACTCATTGTAAGTCACCAAACACCTCGGCCATTTCAAAAGTAGCAACCAACCGTTAAATATTTTCAACTCTATACATGTTTGGTATATTATCGGTACTGCAGTCCTAAATAAAATCTCGGGAAAATAAGTTAAAGCCACTTACTCGTTATACAACTTCTGCTGGACATTCGGATAGCTGCCGATACACACCAATATAAGCAAGATTGTAGGTGCAGTTGTATCGAAGCCCGCAAGCATGAGGTTATCCATTATTTGTCTTAGTTGTGTGTCAGTTAACATATTATCGCTTTCTCCTTTTATTGTGTTCTCAAGAATTATTTCTAGACAACTTTGAAACTTTTTCTCTAAAAACGAAATAATTTTATTCTGTAATAAGTATGTGTTGAAATATTTATTTCTTAATTAGTAATTACCCTTTTTACTTCAATTTCAATTTATTCAGCACAATTCATAATGCTACATTTATAATACAACATTTAAAATACATTCCATTGTATAATGTAAACCAGTTTGGGCGCAGCCATTTCGTAAAATTAAATAATTTATGGATTTCAAAACTTAATTAGGACATCGTATAGTAGAGAAACCGATTTTATATGGGGATGCTCGAAAACAAAAAAAAAAAACATTTACGAAATAAAAGCATTGTGAGATATTTTTTAATATTTTACTTTTCACATGAATTAAAACATCGTGAGGAAAACGGCATGTCCTATTTTTCCCCGATTATATTCTGGAGAGCGTGAAAGTCTACAAATCACACAGCATGGTGGCCTCTGTCCTTCTTATTCTGAAGAGAGACGTAATAGGTTGATGACTTTTATGAATCATGATAATTGATTAATGGCACCTTTATTATCGTAGTCTATTTTATTATTCTGTCTGTTTAAGATTTCTTCTTTCTTCTGTTTGACCATCTGTAAAGGAAGTAATTTTTTAGTTTTTTCTGCTGGAGATTTTAATGCAACAAATGCTGGAGATTTTAACCTTAAGTCTCTCTCAATCCATCCATCCATCAATCTATCAATCCATCCATCGAAACCGTATACCTATATGCGTGAATAACAAAACATCTTATCATATTAACATAAAAGAACTAAAAACCCAACACTTTTCAAATATTTTGCTTTGTTTACCTGTTCGGATAAACTCCATATTATTTTCAGCGCTTCATCTTGCTCCTTCTTCAAAGTACTGAAGTTAAATATAAAATCTAATATATTCCAAGGGTATCTGAATCGGTCGGTTATAGTTCCCATCACCTTGTCCACTGCTTTGGTGTAACTGTCAGTTATCAAATCTTCCCCATCTATTTTCATACCCATCGTGGTCTCTAAAATTTACGTCATTTTAGAAAACTTTAAGTCATTTTATAAATTATCTACATAAATTAATTTGAACGGCTATGATTTCTGCCTCTTACTGCATAGATAAATTTTTTATACATGTTCGCCACTAGACCAACTGTCTCGTTGGTCATTGGTGAGGATGATACATTGGGTTTTTCTATCAAGACATTCTTAGTACCAGCCCGGAGTTTGGAAGTTGGTTGTGATTCATCTCTGTGCCTCGGAGAACATGTAAAACTGTCGGTACCACGCCTGAGCTGTTTTCGGTCCTGTTGGAGCTGCCGTCCTATCGGACTATGAGAGTAAAGGAATTATTAGAGAGTGCACTCGGGATTTTGACCACGGTGGCCAAAATCTGTCAGGGAGACTGGTTTTATTTAGTCAAACAAAAAAACCTTAAATATTTTATTCATTAAAATTTGACATCACTGTAACGATTCTTACGGATTTCTAACAGGACAGTCCTAGGACTTCACGAGGAATCAATCTACTCTAAACTTTACCTCAAGAAAGACTGAACTGTTTTCAACAGGAATTGTTTAGTTAGATGTGCTCCAGGCTATTTATCATACCACGGCAGACAAGAAAACTGGAATGCTCAACAAACGAAATCAAGGATAATTTATAGATATTATTTTTCGGTTCTGCAATTAAGCATTTGCACACCTTGCAGATAGTCCTTTTTCCTTTTTAAGACATTTCAAGACAACTGAAGGGTGGCAACTGATATCAGTTTGCAGAAATAACTGATATCTTGCTCAATAACTATCACTTACAAATCAAAACTAATACTTGTGTTGCTGGAAATTAAAAAGATATTAGCTTGCATTGTGGAAATGGACATGGGATACCTTATTGTTGTCCCCAAATTCTGCCTGACAATCATTCTCGTTGGACATGAATCGTCTGTTTTGTGTTACCTATGCGTGGATCTAAAGATCAACCGATCTTAATGAAATTTGCTGACAGCTTCTATGCTGGAGACGTATATAAAAGATACTTTTTATTCCATTAAACAAAATAATTCTTACGGATTCAAAAAAAAACCGTAACAGATGCTTATGCTTCATCATTGATTATAAACATAAAAAATACTAAGTCTGAGTTATTTTCAACGAACATCAAATCAATAATAACGGTCATAGAATGAAGCACTCACGGCTTATAGTTTCCAAAACATTTCGAGTTATGACGTTAGTAAAGTCCATTTCGTTATGAACGTGGTTGGCCATGATTCCAGTAAGGCGCACCGCTTGCTGGTTGAACAATTCAAGGTAACCGTCTAAAATGTGTGGTTTGAACGCCATGTCCAACATTCTTCTATTGCGTTTCCAAACCGGCACTGCAATGAGAAGGAAATATAACCAGTTATAGATTTATAAACCCATAAAAGATAAAAAAAACATAATTCTCAGTAAAAAACTAAATATTATGAGACATTTAAACATCAATTATAATATAACTAGCTGTTGCCGGCGACTTCGTCTGCGTTTGTTTTAGTTTTTGATGAGACATTCAATTAATTAGTAGTTCTTGTCTTATAAAAAAAAACTGGTGTAGTTTTTAAAAAGTACTTTTTCAATCCAAATAGTAACAATATCTTAAAAGAACTGTCTGATCAGCCTTAGCTCCTTTTATCACTCACAAAGAATAGTAATCGTTAAAAGAAGAATCGAAATCGCATTGTTAGTTGATTCATATGCTAAAGGTTAACGAAGATCATTTCTAATATTTTTTATTTAGTAATAGCACTGAAGTATTTAGTATCACTAAGCTAATGAGAATTTTGCTGCTGTCCGCTGAGGAGTCTGTCCTCTATCTCCATCCACAGTTTAGGCAAAATTAAACACATATTGTAACCTCTATAGTTCAAAAATAATTATTTAAATCGGTTATCATTTGTCGGAGTTATGGTGTAAAATCGTCAAACAATGCCACATCAAAAAACAAAATCAAACGGAGACGAAGTCGCGGGCAACAGCTGGTATTATAATATATTTATAGTACCTGCCTACCTACTACCAATTCTAAACTTTAACCGATGTACCTACCTAATTATATTGAGGGGATTTTGGGAATTTTGTGGGTGTTTATTGATTTCCTTAGATGTTACCTTTTGCCGACGGCACGGTGGTGTACGGTAAAATTGGTAAAAATTTATGATTGCACCATAATAGTTTTAAGTCTACTTGTGAATTTTGGTTAATAAATTTATTTATTATTATTATTATTATAATTGCTTCAATTAAAAACGCGCATATAAAAAAGGTTAAACGTCCCGCTGTCAGAATCCAATATTTTTGTTATATTGATTGGCATCATGCACCTTGCTTAGTGTCAGCATTCACCTATGGAATTGATACTGCTTCTTCTAGTAGGAATCACCATTCCAAAACTTCGATTCCCCGACGTTTATGGGATTTGGAATTTAAAGGTACAAGTTTATAGGTTATATTGATTTAGTGGAAATCGTGTGAAAACCGTGTGCTTAAGAGTTTTCCATAACATTCTCAAGAGCCTTGGCAGTCTACCAATTACCAACTTAGTGGACTGCGTCCTAAACCCCGCTCGTTCTGAGAGGAGACCTGTACTGTTACTGTACTGTACTGTACTGTAACTGTACTGTGGTAAGAGGTTGATAACGACGACGAAGATTTATTTGGTATTACTGTTAAGAAACTAAGATATAAACAGATTATTTCATAGGATATTTACCACTAGCGGCGACAAGTTCAGCTCCAACATAAGGTTTTATCAGATCGTAAATGAACATTTTGTCCAGGCTTCGGGTTAAAACTGTCGTCAGGTCCTCTGCCGATGATATAACTGGAAAATATAACATTTTTGGCATTTTAATATACTGATAAAAGCTCAGAAAATTGTCATCATCATGTTTATTCGACTAGTTACTACAAAGTTTGCCCTTGACAAGTTGACTGCAGTCTCACCTGATTGTATTGGTAATGCAGTCTAGCGGATTAACCTGTTAGAGGTTGGCTGACAGAAACCCTTACGGTTTCTAAGAGGCATCGCCCAGATATGCTACAAACAAATCGGTTCGTTGGCTGTCTTTTTCAGTGGGGCTGTATCTGTATCACGGTCAAAGCCTTTTACCAGACCAGACCAGAGAAAATTCAGAAAATATAAATACCCAAACTGGGAAGTCAGTCTGCCGAGGATCGAAGTCATATAAGACCTCAACGTTGAGTAACTCAGGGAGGCCATCTCAACTGAAGGAAGATCACTGCCAGACAAAAAAAAGAAGAATAACGGAAGGTAGTAATTGCACAAGCGCCTGTGTATAACATTGCTCAACAACTATTCCAGGGGCCGATCTTAGGCAATGAACACAAGCAATGAAAAGTACTTAATTGATGAACTGATTCGATTTCTGATTTGACAAGTGACATTTGAAACAAGCGGTGATAGCGCCTTGGGTAGGAGCCAAATCCCAGCTCGCAACTCTTATTTTTCTAAGTTATGTGCGTCTATATAATGTTCTCAAAGGTGTGTGGAGTCCACCAATCCGCACTGGGCCAGCGTGGTGGACTACGGCCTTAACCCCTTCTCATTGTGGCAGACAGTAGACAGAACAGTAACTACAGTGCCCCGTGCACTGTAGTTACTGTTCAGAAAACTTAAGAATCTTTTACATCTGGTAGGTAACCCCTTTATACAAAAATTTAGTAAAAATTAACATATATTTTACTCTGAACACACACATTTATTCAGTTTCAATTGATTTGAAAACACACACTGGACATTGCTTTATGTAAGGAATTCCCTCTCTCTATTTCCAATGAATACCTTCACCAGATCCTGACTTACTAGCAATGGGGACCCTAGAATATTTTTAATTTGGGAGTTATTTTAATTTTTTAAATAGGTCCACAATTGGGATTTTCCTTACCGAAGTCCTTTCGTCGTTTCGTTTCTATTTTTGAAGTTATTTTAATACTTAGAATAATTTTAATCATAATTTCCCAACAAAGTAGAAGGCAGAAAAACGACCTTGGTTAATTATTTTAAAATTGTATTTTAATTACCTACTTACCATATATTATAATTGGTCCTAATGTAAATTTTGCTACGCCGCCATTTGTATTCGTCCATTCACCTATGTGAGTGATTTTTTTAAATATATCTGGAAACGAAAATTATCTTATTGTACCGTGTTCGATCTACTGCGACCACAAACCCGTCTGGCCAGCGTGGTTATTATGGGCAGACGCTCCCATTAGGAGAAGGTTTCGGCAAAGCAGTGGACTGTTATAGGTTACTGATACCTATTTCAAAAAGGATTATAATTTTTTACAATGGTTTCTACTTTAACTACTTAACTATTTTTTTTTTCAAAATAAAATCTATTGGATAGAAGCAGGCGTTACTTTGCGGAAATCCATGATATATTATCAAAATGAAGCTTAATTTGCTATACTCTGCGAAAAGCAGGAGAATCTGTGTGGTGTAATTTATAATTTCTTCAATCCTTATACCCCACACCAAACAGATCTTCGGCAATATTGAAGAAATTATAAATTACACCATACAGATTCTTCTGCTTTTCGCGGAGTATAGCAAATTAAGCTTAATTTTGATAAAATAAAATCTGTAATTTAATACATTTCAGAGAGTCGCAGATTCAAATCGTGTCGGTTCCGGAAATTTTTATATGCATTTTAATTTATAAAATTGATAATTCATCCAAGTGTAGGTAAAAACACTAATAAAAATCATAAAATCTGTATCTATAAGCAATAGTGGGCATAAATAAATAAATATACCACGACAATACTTGAACTCCATGTAGTCTCAAGTAAGCGTAGCTTGTGTTACGGGTTCTAAGATTACTGATGAATACTTTTATGAATAATATGCGTAACTACTTACAGTACGAATATAAAAACCGAATACGAAAAAAAAAGTTCATGAAACATTTAACAGTTGTGGGAATCGAACCCACGGCCTTGGACTCAGAAAGCAGGGTCGCTGCCCACTGCGCCAATCGGCCGTCTAACAACATTGATAAGTGATATAAAAGTCCAGCAACTCGAAGTTTCAGGGATTTAAACTATCAAGGTTTTACTGACGTAATCTAACGAAATCTAGTGAATAAACTTAAATTTAACATTAAACCTACATTTGACAGATGATCCAAAGAGATCCTCCGTCAAAGACAATCTACACGGTATTTCCGGACATGTTTGATTTATTTTGTTATGTTTTCCCGGTTTTAGGCTTTTAAAGTAAATCAAAACTTCAATTACCGTATAACTTGGGAGCCAATTTGTAGGTTACATTTTAATTTTAATTATTCATTAACAGTCTTTTCTGCGAAGTTATCTCCGTCATCCGACATCTTTGATAGCTCATACTTCGGAAACCAGACACTTCAGACATTTTGTCATCTACAACTCTGGTTTGTATTGATTTCAGCTAATAACTCATTCACGTTTATTGCATGGTCGCTAAACAAAACATAGTTAATTTGTAGACGGTAAATCATTTTTACCGAAAGCTATTCAGCATAAAAAACCGAACGAAATCGCATGCAACCATTATCTATATATCCAATAGCAAATATGTATTTTTTTTTTCTATATTTATTTCTAATGTTTACTAATTTGTTTAAATTTGTATTGTTTTTGTTTATTTTAGATTCCTCCCCCTTTCCACCCAGGAAATCTTATTTGTAGCTAGACAAGGCATTACATTGTCATCAAAATTTTCTTGATAGATGCGCGTGCGCCGACAACCATTGCATAATTAAAAAATTGTATTACAGAATTTATATTTGTTGCTTAGTTCAGAAATGACCTTAATTATATAAGATTATTAATTTGATATACCGCTGACTAACCTTTCATATTGATATTATAAAATCCGATTTCAAGAATAGACATAGCATTCGGTATGGTAGGCACTAATTTATTTAAACGCGC
This sequence comes from Pararge aegeria, assembly GCF_905163445.1. Lineage (NCBI taxonomy): Eukaryota > Metazoa > Arthropoda > Insecta > Lepidoptera > Nymphalidae > Pararge > Pararge aegeria. Next base: position 9,187,313 of record NC_053202.1, on the reverse strand, counting down.
ACTCACATATCGCAAACATAAACAGAACACAGTCAAAATAATAAACAAGAGCAAATAAATGAACATAATTGTAGTTATAATGATGTCGAACCTCCAAGCGAGTTTTTAAACACTGAGTGAACCTTACAGAACCGGTACCTACGACTGCGTAACAATTTTATCGTCACGCAATAAAGGGACTCCTTGGTAGGGATAATAAGTACGAAGCGTAGGTAGGCACGTAATGTACGTAATAAACATATTATCATAAATGCAAAAGTGTGTCGTTTTAACTGACTTTCAAAAAAGGAGGAGGTTCTTGATTCGGTTGTATTTTTGTTATTTATTTGTTAGCTCAGAACTCTGTAATTTATGAAGCGATTTGAAATATATTTTTTTGTTTGAGAGGTTACTTTCCTTGTGGACCTCTTTTCATCGGGTCAAGATCTGCTGAAGGGTTCTAGGAGAAAGCGAGAGAACTATTAAATGCTTAGTTGGAAAATCCAAAAGTGCACGCCTCATAATCTCATTCATTACAATAAAATTGAGATTATTTGTAAATAATAATAAAACAACATTTAATTATTTATTACTGTGAAAAAAAATTGGCTTCTATTCCTCAAAATACTGAAGCATATAAAAAAAAACAACTCGATGAGTGAAGTATTTCGCTCGTTATCGTGACTATAAGATACGGGATCCGCACATACAGACACACGGACGTCCAAGACAGAACATTTTTTATAAATTTTTTAATTAGTTTAAATAATAGAAAGTGATTTAAAAAATATCATGAGTGTTAAAAACAGTGTTTTTTTTTTTTTTTGACAAATAATAACCGACTTTGTTATACAACTACAAAGCAAGAGATTTTCTTCACCCATTTAACAGTTGACAGTAATTATTTTACCCCTTATGTTCTAAAATGTAATTGCCATAAATTGAGCAAAATGGGAAAAGTTCGTGAGCTAGCAACATTCTGCAGGTGTGAGGTCTTATCTGTTTTTGGACAGAATGCACTACATGCAATAATGATTCTGTATGTTCTTAGCTCTGTGTGTACAAGAATTTTTGCCTGAAGGCTATTTTTTTTTTTACAATATAGCATACTAGCTGTTGCCCGCGACTTCGTCTGCGTTTGATTTTGTTTTGAAAGTATTCAGTATCGCTAAGCCTTAAATGAGCATAGTTGTATATATATATAACACGTGACTGTCAATTAATTATAGACAAATAATTTGCAATAAAATAAAATTGTGACTTTACTTAAAAATCTAAGCTATCCTATCTCTTAAGTTGGACCAGACTGCTCACGGTGTGCCAATTTAATTTAAAATCGGTTCAGTAGTTTAGGAGTCCATCGCGGACAAACATCGTGACAGGAGATTTATATATATTAAGATGTTTTTACTTTATCATTATTAAAGAGCAATAATTTATAACCGTATTGTATATTTTTTCACGTTGTACTATCTATTAAAACAAACAATGATCAACATAAAGTAGTTTTCCGTGAACTAAGACCTCGCGTTGTTAGGCTCGTAATAATCTCACCTTAACCTTAAAAGTACCACAACATCGATTAACTTACGTAACGTATTACTTACCTATAAATTAGGTGTTTACAAGGAAGAAAATGTAAGAAGGTATGAATTATTAAACAACTCCGTGTGGTGGCAGGAGACAAAAAAATATCTGCCGATTATATCCTCTTACAAGAGATAGAATTTGTGTGCCGAATTGCCAAAGCACGAAAACATATTATATAGTAGCTAGTAGGTATTTAAAAATAAAACATAATACAATAATGGTTATTTATTTCTCTTTTCAATCGATACATGGTTACTAAACTACTGGTTTCAGTTAAACGTCCATCTTATTTACCAGCTTCGTGTGATCTCCGGACACCCTGTAGTTTCGGTATAAGAGGGCGGTGTACAAACTCACAAACCATTTCTCTAACCAATTTTTTTTTTATACCAGAAATTAACCTTACCAATCCGCGCTGGGCCAGCTTTGTTGACTCTTCCTAAAGCCCTTCTCATTCTGATTTTTTACCCTTGATCCGTGAAAGGAGACCCGTGCCTTGTAGCTGTAGCTGTAGCTGTCGCTGTCGCTGTCGCTGTCGCTGTCGCTGTCGCTGTCGCTGTCGCTGTCGCTGTCGCAGTCGCAGTCGCAGTCGCAGTCGCAGTCGCAGTCGCAGTCGCAGTCGCAGTCGCAATCGCTATCGCTATCACTATCACTATCGATATCAATATCGCTTACGCTGTAGCTATCACTAAACACTATCACTAACCACTATCACTATCAGTACCACAATTACAATCGCAATCGCAATCGCAATCGCAATCGCAATCGCAATCGCAATCGCAATCGCAATCGCAATCGCAATCGCAATCCCAATCCCAATCCCAATCGCAATCGCTATCGCTATCACTATCACTATCCCTATCCCTATCGATATCAATATCGCTTACGCTATAGCTATCACTAAACACTATCACTATCAGTACCACAATTACAATCGCAATTGCAATCGCAATCGCTATTGATATCGCAATCACTATCACTATCACAATCACTATCACTATCACTATCACTATCATTATCAATATCGCAATTTCGATCTTTTTAAGCCCACAAACTTTATAATTATACAAAACTTCTTAACTTCTTCTGTTTACCATCTTTCAGTTCCTTCATTTTGGTACTGTAGATGGACGGTTATCGTTGGCCAAGGAATTATCCGTGTAGATACGAAGATTGGACATTTAACTTTTTAGGTAAATTAAAAATTAAAAAACCCATAAATATAATAATAATTGTTATAGCTCGACGCCCGACCGCAGTGGGCAGCGACCCTGCTTTCTGGCCGTGGGTTCGATTCCCACAACTGGAAATGTTTGTGTGATGAACATAAGTGTTTTCCAGTGTCTGGGTGTTTATCTGTATATTATAAGTCATTCATGTGTATTATTCATATAAATATTCATCAGTCATCCTAGTTCCCATAACACAAGCTACGCTTACTTTGAGGCTAGATGGCGATGTGTGTATTGTCGTAGTATATATTTATTTATTTTTCCCTATTTTTTAGCTTCTTTATTTAAATAACGAATTATTATCAATAGATGCCCTTAGAATATTTGAAAAGTATCTTCGATTTATCCAAGATCCCTCAAATAGATCTTCATCAAATTAAAATTGGACCATCTCTGAGGTATAGCACCAAACAAAAAAAGAATCGTCAAAATCGGAGGCATCATCAATCGCCGGAGGAATCGCGTAACAAATATTAAAAACATAATTTTTTAAGTCGGTTGAAAAAAAAATTTAAACCACTTCTTTACGTTTGGCATATTTTATGGCAAAATGAGTTAAAAAGCTCGTAGCTCAGCATTGTACTGTATTCCTATCATACATAGTTGCTTGGAGCGCTGATATTACATCGGAATCTCAGTCGGGAGATGCAATAAAACTAATGACTTCAAAGTTGTCAAACAAAAAAGAAATGAACCATAAATCTGTTAACCTATTATGTAAATGTTTAAAGCAATAATTATCTCCTTAGCAATTTTATTAGGTTTAATAAGCGAGTTTTATATTATTAGCATAATAAGTACCTAGCTAATTTATTACACAATAATAAATTACAGTGCAGTATGAACAAAACAGGGTTCATTGTTCCTGGCGGTCCGACCATGATATAACTAGATATGCTTATAATAAAACTTTCAATGTATTGAATACCTTTTTTCTATTGTAAGTGTCGTTTTCTCTACAAACGCAGAATAAAAATTTTCAATTCACATTGATTTGATGTGTCCCGTAGCCCCATCTTAGAAACGGAGCTGCCAACTTAAACTAAAGACTGCAATAAATATAAATAAATAAATATACTACGGCAATACACACATCGCCATCTAGCCCAAAAGTAAGCGTAGCTTGTGTTATGTCAATGTCAGCTAGGCTAGCTAGCTAGTATGACACTGCAGGGTGTCTGGAGACCACACGAGGATGGTAGCTTGATGGATATATTGCTGAAGCCAGTATCGGGACGCCATGTTTCAATTTAAAAGAGGATTAAATAAATATCATTATCGTATTACGTTTTATTTTTCTACCAGCTGTTCTATACTTGACGAACCGAGTAGATGGTCCACCTGCTGGTAAGTGGAAAACCATCGCCATTCCCACAACTGGAAAATTTTTGCGTGATGAACATGAATGTTTCTTTCTCAGTGTCTGGGTTTTTATATGTATGTTATAAATGTTTATGTAAATTATTCATAAAAATATTCATCTGTCATCTTAGTACCCATAACGCAAGTCACGCTTTCTCTGGGGCTAGATTTCGATATATGTATCGTCAGTGGCGTGCATGGAGGGTATGCAAAGGATGTGCAGATAATATAAAATGAAGAAAATCTCCAGTACGAGTTACAAAAAACTTAAGGATAGGCATTGTAAGAGTTGTAAAAGCCTACCCTTAAGTTTTTATAACTCGTACTGGAGATTTCGTATTTATATCATCTGCCTACCCCGTGCATATCCTCTATGCACGCCACTGTGTGTCGTCGTAGTATATTTATTTATATAGAACACGTCCCAGAAATCGCCATCCTGAGTCCTTTAACCTGAGGCGAAGGTATTAATGCTAATATGCGTGTAATTATATCGTCTAACACGACCAGACTGGAACACAGTTATGCTGTAATATAGCAATGCTGCGGCATAAACAAGCTTGGTGGTAGAAATTCACCGGACGACGAGCTCTGTCACAAAAATCTCTGCTTTTGAGAATGTGGTATTTATTTGCGTAGGTCAGAAGATAATAACTTAAAATAACGTTACGAACGGCAGGGGAAAAAGTAGCGAGGAATTCGCATGGCTAACAAAAAAAAACAGGACATTGAACAAAACATATTAAATTAGAAGAGTATAAAAAAAACATGCAGTATGCAAAATAAGTAATGAAGATATTTATTTATTAGCATTGTGAAACTGTTTGATCTGGTACTCGTTAGTGAATTGCTAAGCAAAGTGCAGGTATGTATGTTTGTAAGCAAGCTAAAAGAGCAGGGCATAGCTAGGTAAAACTAGCTGTGCTTGGCGGTTTCACCCGCGTTGACTACGGATCGCAGCGTAGTACTACATAGTCTATAATATCGACAAGATAACTTACCAGGGGTTTTTTTTTATTCTGAGTAACAGTTCCTGACAGTGGCGTGCACTGGGTTTCTTACCAGGGTATGCGTACACTAGGAAAATTCCATAAAAAGTCACAAATTCTCCTCCTATACGAGTTATATATCAATGTTAGGGTATGCAGTGCTTTTGTGCATGTATGGAGTGCACGCCACTGGTTCCAGACATACAAGAAAACAATTAAGTTTCAGTAGATAGTGATGCAATTTAAAAATCGACTGAGTGCTTCATCGCAGCGTAGTGCTGCATAGTCTACAATTTCGACAATATAACTTAGCAGGGGATTTATTCTGAGTGACTAAATACTCATGTCTTGTCATGTCATGTTTGTTTGTATGTTTGTTCCAGACATACAAACAAACGTTTTAGTTGATAGGGATGCAATCTTATAATCGACTGAGGTATGCGGGCATAAAATACTTATTGACGCTTCATCGCAACGTAATGCTACATAGTCTACAATTGCAACAATATAACTTACCAGGGGATTTTTTTTAATTCTGAGTGACAATTCCAGACATACAAAAAAATTGTTAAGTTTTAGTAGATAGCAATGCAATTTTTAATCGACTGAGGTATACGGGCAGCAAATACTTATTGGTGCTTTATCGCAGCAAAATTACGGACTACTAGCTGTTGCCCGCGACTTCGTCTGCGTTTGATTTTGTTATAGTTAGTTGTAGTTCTAAAAAAATTTAAGAATATCAATTCTTATAAAAAAAAACTAGTGTATTCAGTATCGCTAAGCCTTAAATTAGGGTTTTGCTGCTGGCCGCTGAGGAGTTATGTCCTCTATCTCTTAATTTCGGGATAAAAAGTATCCTATATTACTTTTAATACTTCCAAGAATATATGTACAAAGTTTCATGAGGATCGAGGATGAGGAGTTTTTGCGTGAAATCATAACAAACAAACTTACATTGACATTTATAATATTAGTAGGGATGTAGCACACATAGTCCACAATTCCGACAATATAACTTACCAGGGGATTTTTTTTTTATTCTGAGTGAAAGTTTTAAACAAACTGTTAAGTTTTAGTAGATAGCGATGCATTTTCTAATACTTCTTGGTGCTTCAATAACATTAACGTTGCCAATGGTTGTAGAAGCATTAATGTAAAAGTAATTAATGTTAGTCAAGCGCTGTAGGCACGCAAATATGTCATTTCTTCGCTTGTGGTATATTGTCGTGGTCGCCAAAAAGCTACGCCAAAATACAACTTCATACAAGTAATTAAGTAAGACAAGCATCCATTTTAGAGTTACATTCCAGTTCCAGACCTTTTATTTTGCAAGGAGTTTCTTATTGATTAATTCTGGTCCAGTATCTATTCTGAGATTTGACAGCACAGTCTTAATAATATATAACTGTATTGTCAAGCTGAATTATTATGTTAAATTTAGTAACAAAAACAAAAATAAATTATTGTAGTACTAGGTAACATAACAATTTGGCAATTGGCCGCAAACTCAGCATAATGCTGTACATTGGCAACAATCAGCGCTAATTTTCAGTTTGCTACAGTATGATCCAGCTGAACTTTCAACTACGCTAATCTGTGGAGCATATAATTATCTGCGTTTTGCAAAAGAGACTGTTGATAGCCAACGTAGACCCTTCGAATGTTTAACAGGTTTCAGTAGTGGTAGAGCATTTTGTGACAAGTCTCGTCCAGTTAAGTACTTCTACTATGCTTGTTTCCGCAGCTTAGCAAAATTGTCGTAATCCGGTCTGAAGGGTGCGGTTGCCGGTGTAATTAAAAACACATGAGGCTACTGGAAAATCACCACACCGAACGATGTCTACGAGACAAATTGATTATTTTTTTCTGTTCAGGTAAAACATACGCCATGATGTCAATGAAAGTTACTCTGGCTCACTTTTACCGTAATTACAGGGTGTCCGGAGAACGTACGAAACTAGTTACTAAGATAGAGATATTGCTGAAGCCAGTATCGGTACATCATATTACAATTGCAAAGAGGAATAAATAAATATTATTCAAAGTCATATTTTTCTAAAATAGATCTCTGTAGAGAACTGGGGAGGCCTATGCTGGACATTTAAAATGCCGGTATTCTAATACTATATAAAACTTAATATTTATCAAGCGGTTTTTATGGTTCTTAGTAGAAATAGGATTAACTGTTAATTACAAGATTGTTAATAAAGGCTTTTTTATTATTATTTAAGTTATTTATATCACTTTTCCGGTTGCTGAGCTTTTTAATCCCCAAGCAACCAGCACCCAAGGCTCCAGAGTCTATTCAATTCAATCTATTCAAAATACCTACACCCTGATTCAAGGAACGCCTTGATGCCTTCTGCATCCGACCCTTGATCCAACAACTAAGCGAAAACTTCTTAAGATGTTGGTTGATACAACAATCCCTACGGCGGTAATATCGTGAGCAAGGTCCTAGTATTTGATACTTTTTCCTTTTCAGCTTTCTTTCTTCTTTTCTCTTAGTTCTTTAATCAAAGTCAAAGACAAATCTATAGTTTATATTTTTTAGAATTTTACTTTGTATAAAAAGTTACCTGACCGTAAGAATTTCACTTTATTTATACAAAGATGTGGTGGAGTACCTATTCGGGAAATATAAACTAACCTATATAAGTATAGCTCTTTGAGCTCGTTCTAAATAGAATAAGCCAAGATTTACCATCACCACCCCGCGTATCGTTTCAAAAGTTAATAGAGATTGACATAATGCATATTAGGTTATCTTAATTATCTGCTAGATTGCGAATATTTTTGAAAATAGCAATGATTTTACGAATTCTGTTAGATAAAATATTAATATGCTGTTCAAATGATAGATGATTAGCTATAAATACCTAAATATTTTATGCTATCAGTTTTACTCAAGAGTGGGCAGACACATTGGTTTCTATGGAATTGTGATAACTATTAGTGTGAGCTCGAATAAAATGGATTACCTGTGATGGTTGTGAGGAACGCTAAATAGAGAAAGATAGATATTTGGTTTTGTCAGCATCACATGTAAGGAGATTGCTTTTTACCTATGTTTGCACCTTGTTAAATTCTAATTGAGCAAAATCAAAAACACTCTCCCACGTATTTCCTCAAAACAAAAGCATGGTGTCATCCGCAGAGGCACGTGGATCGCCATACATAACAGGAAGAGGGTTACTTGTATATTTGCCAATTTTGACGCACTGAGTCCTACCTGTTAAGTAATCTTTGAACAAACTTAATGGCAATTCTCTAATGTCCAGCTCTTCTAATCTCAGCAACAGTACTGGCATGAAAACGGTGTCAAAGGCTTTAGCTAGGTCTAGGAAAATTGCAATACACTTCTTACCAGAATACAATCTTTCAACAACACTGTTTGTAAGATCTGACACCGTGTGAGCCGTAAATCTTGTAGTATTTTGGAAAACGTTGGTAAAGCAGATATTGTTCCATAATTACTAACAACTTTACAATCACCATTTTTATAAAAGGGTGTGATGACAGAGTTCTTAAATAAACTAACCTTGAGAGAAAGCAAGGTTATAAATGTGAACTAATAATCTGGCTACAGTTACTTTGTTTTGCTTTAAGATTAAAGTTGGTATATTATCAACCCCTGAAAACTAGATTCTTTAAGGGAGTAACCCACTCCCTTATCAATGTCAATACTTCATGTAGATCGCATTTAAGTAACGCAAAAGATATAGATGAAATTTGGTTGTTGAGGAAAAGTGCTATTTGCTATATTCTATTTAGATTTGGTTTGTTCTACTAATGTTTTACCAATTTTAACAAAGTATCCGTTGACTACCGTAACTTATTTAATAGGATTCTCAGAGATTGTAAAACATAGATTGTAAATCGCATTAATTTTGATTTTTAGTTTTAAGATTAGTTATTGAAGAAACTACTTCTCACGGTTTTGTCATACTAGAACTGCTGGCAATTTTTTTTCTTAATAAGTTTGTACAATAATTTCGATATCTAGTGTACATGATACGTTATAACTCATTTCCCGGGTTACTTCTTGACCTCTTGTGAAGCCTTTCTCTATGTCTCAGACCCCGCATTAAGCCTGTTGTAATCCAGGATTTACAATTTACAAATTTGACATTTAGACACAACTCGTTTGGTGGTATTTTTTCCTATAACTGTTGAGGCAGTTTCAACAAGTAGGTCTGCGGCGAAGTTGAAGTTAGAAATATCAGAAAACGGTTGAAAATCATTATTTAATGAATCGCTATTAACATTAGAATAATTCAGATTGTTAATAGCTATGCAGTTATGAGTTACTGTTTGACTTTGATAGTTCAACGAGATCATTACATTGGCGTGATCTGTAAGAATATTTGCTATCACAATATATAGGAAATAGAAAGTTACATCTGCTTAAAATGTGATCAAGACAGTTATTTTTCCTGGTGGGTAAAAAGTGAGTAAGTCGTGAGCCGCTGTTAAGTTCAGGTAACTTAAAGAATTTGTGTCAATACTATCTAACTTAATGTCAATATCACACAACTCACAAACCCACCTTAAACCAGAGTATCGGGCCTATATCCTCTCAATAAGAGTAAATGAATATCGACATTTTTCACGTGAACAAAGTTTATAAACACAGTTCTTAAAGATATCCTTATTAAACTTATCTTCATAATTGAACAAATGATATTTTGCTTGTTGAAAATTACATTAGTAATTTTGCTGTTCAACAAAAGAGGATGTTTAAAAATAATATAACTAAACTATAATAACATTTATTTATTCCTCTTTACAATTGTAATATGATGTCCTGATACTGGCTTCAGCAATATCTCCATCTTATTTACCAGTTTTGTGTGGTCTCCGGACAGCCTATAGTGTCGGTATAAGCGAGCCAGAGTAACCTTCATTGACATCATAGCGTATGCTTTACCTGAAAAAAGATTAAAGTAAATCCATTTGTCTGTTATCGACATCTTTATATGATTTTCGAGGGGCAGCACTGATGCCCTCAATGCGGTCTTTATCATTAATCGCTATATAAATATTTTGAAGGGTCAAGTCTTCAAATCCATTGTTTGTTTGCAATTCAGTCTGAAATGCAAAAGGCAGACGATCTAGAATTCTATGCTTATCAGACTTTAAAAAAAAGAGAAGGCTATTTTGTAACATTACCTAGGCAATTCCTTCTTCCTAAACTAAAGCTCGAATGCCAGTTGGCGAAATCAGGTAAAGACGCGGGATCCAGCCAACGCTCTGGCTTGAATTGTTCTACATCAGGACCCCACAGGGGATGCATATGGACACCATAGCTGGACATTAAACACGATTGACCTTTAAAGAGAGTCCAGTTGCCTGTAATAAAACAAGTGATTTTATTTAAAAAAAATTTTTTTAGCTTTTAATCGAGTTTTAAAAGATTCTCAATTCGGTGAAAAGGAAAAAATTAAGATTCTTTTGATAAGATTAGGGCTACTTAATTATAAATTAACTAACTGTTTCCCATGATTCCGTGAAGTGTTTCGGATTTTTGACAACGAGTTTTGTGGAATTTGTTTAGAAGCCCCTCAAAAACTTGTTGGAACACCGCAGATGGAATTTCATAAATAGCATAAAATATTACACGTTGAACTTAAAAATATACTGTCTTAAATATTACTATTATATTACACTTTTGCACGAAAGCCAAACGGGGTTTGCCCATAATTACTTGGCTGGACAGACGGGCTGGGAATCGCAGTTTATCGGAATAGTAGTAAAGAGCACTGCTGTATTTTCGCCTTAATATTCCCTTAGTCGGCAGATGAGGGGTGGTGACAATTGTATTCTGACAGAACTGTACTCGTACCGCCGATGCCATGCAAGCCGATGCTTGGATTCAAAAAAATATAAATGTATACTTAAAACCAATCAAGTAAGTCTTTCTTAGTTAGTGACTCAACCAGTGGTTTAGTATGCTGCAGATACTGTATTGCAAGCAGCCTGCATGAAATACAGTATCATTTTTTTTAACAATTGAACCGCATCTATCAAAGCATAATGTAAAACTTACGCAGTTTTATATCTCTATCAATTAATCTTGCAACGAAGGGCGATACAGAATAAAACCGCATGGTTTCTTTTAACACAGCATCTAGATATATCAGTTGTGATAGATCTCGCTTTGTTACGTCCCTATCGTCATCACCGAACACGTTGAATAATCTGAAACACAACAAACCGTTACACATGTTTCTATAAACACGAAACCAATTAAGAAAAGTCTCATCTTTGTTATCTTTTAATATTTTATACATGTATTAAAATAGAAGAATGTACGTTGATCATTAGTTTTAGAAAGAAAATTGTATGTGTATTAAATATTAATAATAACCTATCTTTATTATAAATTTTAATTTTAATTTAATATTACTTATCAATCTGTTAAAATAGCTTAGTTAGCTTAGTTCATATTTACATTATTATTTTTAATAGTTTTTAGTTAAATACTTATTTTAGTTTTCATTTTTTTATCATGTGACCGGAGATAACAACGACAATCCTGTAAACACCTATAATTGATTATTGTAATGGAACTAGACATAATTTGTAATTCTAACACATAATTCAATTTGTTTATGAATGTAATTACAATTAATGTGGTGTGTGTACTGTGGTCTGTCTTATGAATAAATAAAATAAAATAAAAAAATATTATTAATAATTTACTCTGGAGGGTATATAAAATAATCGTTTTCCACCGTTGCCCACTTTTATAATTTTTAAAGAACAATTAAATTAATTACTTTTTTTAAATAGTTTTATAAAAAACTGATATCATACAAGTACGACCGAGTAAATGCTGTATGTACTTGAATTCAAAATACTACTTTTAATTTTCTAGCAATCGGCGAGATTGAAAAAAGTCAAACTCGACGAAGTAAGGAAAACTCGACTTTGTCTTAAGCTAAAATCAAAAAGCTAAATAAATCCATGGCCACATTTGCAGTGGCATGCAAATTAACGGTTATAAAACCACACGCTGTTTCTACTTGTATGAAGCAAGAGGTTGGTTTGACCTTGCATTTAGGGTCTCCGCCCGTGATACCCAGATTCCAGTTCTTTTGGTGGCGCATTTTTAATGTGTATTAAAAAAAAAACACGTTAAGGAATACTTTACTCCTCAAAAATTTTCTCTTGAACTTGAGGGTGAGATCCAACCAGTAGCATGTTGTACATTAATACAGTGGCTGTAGTGTCGTGACCGGCAAACATCGCCGTATCCAGGTGTTCTCTGATCTGACGGTCATTGAATGCGCCTTCCTCAATTGATAGTTCAAGGAGAATATCTAAGAAAGGCTTGAATATTGGACCTGAAAAGTTTTATTAATATGATAATATGACTTTAATGTTATGATGATAGATCTGGTATAGGCTTCATACTCGAGCTAAATAGAATCTTCCAGAAGATTTTTTCTTACAAGCTTATGTGAAGTTTCTCAAAAAAATAAAAATTCTGTGATCTTGGCCCGAATTGTTGGTTTTAAAAAAAAAATTAAGAATTTAACTTTTGCATTCAAGCATAACATTTGACGAGCTCTAGATGGAATCTAGTGGATGCCATAAAGACATCTCCAGTCCTGCTGGACACATGCCTCCTCTCTCTCACTTGGCTTTGGGTTTAAACTGTTGAGCTCGGCTGGCTGGAGTGACCCAACTCAGAGCCATTTCAATGGCCCTTAGTACAACGGATGGTGCCAACCAAGTATGAAGACAGGCCCAGGAACAGAAGAAGAAGAACATGCAGCCTCTCATAGAATGGAGAAATTAAAAATATGGACCTTTACGCTCCAGACATTGGGCTACAAAAGACTAGAGCGTAAAGTCCACCTGACCTTACCAATATTTTATAAATACAACCATTGCTTGAAAGATTCGTTGCCTAGATTTTTATTAATTTCAACAGCATAGGTATACTGTACCTTTTGCCGTCTTCTCAATTTGTTTTTTATCGAAATTCTGGTAATCAGCTTTTCTCTGTTTCAGAATCTGAAAATAGTAATTTATGTTAATCAACGCCACTTCTGCTTAATTTATTTCACAAAAGCGCTTGAAATTTATATAATATTATATTATTTTAGTACATTTTATCCTTAAGTTAATCACGAGCTCTGTATCAAAAAGCTACTGCTAAAGTTGTATTGTTAACAACGGATGAAAGTTGAAAGCGGATGAAAGCTTATGTGGTATAAAATACTTAACGTAAGCGGTAAGTCAACGAAGTCTATCAAGATAAAACCTACGAAGTAAGGCATATTGTGCAAAATCTTCAAACATGCATCCTGCTTCCTTTTCAACGCTGACCAATTGTAAATAAAGTCGCTGTGAAGCCAGAACTTCTGGATTCTTTCCATCATGATGCTGTTAATCTCTGCAACTGCATTGATGTATTCGCTGTACAATTTTTGATCGTCTCTTATGTCTACTCCCATCACTGTCACTAAAAATGTTCGTAAATTTAAACTTACATTTTTATTATTTTATAGGTTGATTTTTATCTCCAGTTCCTTGTTTAAAACTAAGCACGATTGTAAATTTTCTATCTTACCAATCATTACCATTATTAACCATCCCACTACAGGGCATGGGCTTTTTCCCAGAGCGATAAGGAGTTAAATCATAGAGGCCATGTGCGGATTGGTACAATAAACAAAATAAAGAATTTTCAGGCATGGAGAATTATTCATGATGTATTCCTTCACCGTTATAGCAAGTGATATTTAATTTCTTTAAAACGCAGATCTCGATCCGATCTCGAAAAGGAAACTGAAGTCTAAAGCACTAGACTTTTACCGCTTCAGTAATACATATGAATTAGGGGATACAATTTTATGATTCAGAATAACATACAGCAAAGTGTCTCCAAAGTATTATTCCGTGTGTAGATCCAATGATCAAACTGTCCTTTGCCGACTTCTACCTCTAGATCCTTCACCAAACGTCGGGATTGCCCATTGAACACGTCCAAAAATCCATGTAGAACGGTAGGACTGAATGCTGGATTTAACAATTTCCTATGTATTTTCCAAACTGGAACTATATGAAAACAAATAACATGAATTATTTAACACTGTAAGAAAAATTATGTAACCGTCATAAATTGCGTTGAATGTAGATAGAGCAACTATTTACATTCGAGATCACTATTAGATTTATGCCCAAAGTGCCCACATAGGTTTCATGGACTTAGTTAGAACTCTAAAAAGCATGAGTTTCTTATTTTCATCGGGATGAGCATGTTGCTCATTCAGGCACATTCCTTCTTAATAATATATTGTGTGCGCTAACAAAACTAGCATAGGTTTTTTTTGACCTGTCAAAGGCTTTTGACAGTGTATAAATTCCAAGACTTAAGGGGAGGTAGGTAGGTAGCACTGGATTGGTTTCGAAGCTCTCTCACACTAAAACTGTGGCACCGCGGCTCCCGAACGGATGAACCGATTTTAATAATATGAGTCCTTCAAAATAAAAGGGCTTTTCTGGCTTTTCTAATACCTACTATTTACGATAAATTTTAAATCCAAGATTAAAATTTTCTTTTCCTAGGCTCTACGAAGTCGAGTCGACTGAAAGCTTCTTAAAGCATATAGTTTCAAGGTTTTTAAAACTAAAGATATTATAAGTACCAAATAGTAAATGACTAATTGTGAAAAACCTATAGTGACCTAACGAAAAGTAAGCACCAATGTTAAACTTAAATAGGCAACCGTGATATAGGCTTACCAAGTGGGGTGTGTTAACGGAAATTGTATTTTGCTTGACATTCTCGTTAGCACATTGGCTTATAGACTTAACAGTCTTCTTTGAACGATATGAAATTACGCCCATAGTAGCGCTAACGGGTGCAAGAGTGATTTAAAATACTTTTATGTAAGTCACAGATATACTAGTTTCAAGATAGCTTTTGTTATTATTATTATCTATACTTGTATATTTGTAATAAAACTGTAACTGGAAGATTTCTGTACATTTAATATATTTAAAAAATTTAGACCGGGGGTTTCTTTATAATCGATACCGAGTCCAAAACAGATTTTTATTCAATTTCTGTCCGGGCATCACGTGAGAACGGATTAAAATAAAACATGTAGTGTCTAATTTTAATGAAGACTTGATAAATATTGTCGGAGATCAAGGACATAATTCTGCACAGATAACAGCAAGTCGCAAGGCATACAGGACAACGATCGAATGCATGCGTACCATACTTTTTAATATTATAAATGCGAAAATTTGTGAGGGTGGAATGGATGTATGTATGTATTGGAAAAAAAATATTTACCGGAACTAGTTGCTAATCCATTTCCAAGCCAAGCCTTAAAGAACTCGTAGATGTGGTCTTTTTGTAAACATGTATTGGATATTTTCAAGAAATCTTCTGGATCCGTTACAACTGAAATAAATAATAATATCGTACATCTCTTAAATGTCAGAAATGAGTAGATAAGTTTATAGAGTTACCGACATAGCACCACGATTAACATTATGGTGGGACAATGGGTGGGATATAGCTCGACGAACCGATAGCCAACGTTCCCAGGGTACTGGAATGGCGAAAACGCTACGGAAAACGCAACATTTGTGGACCCTCAAATAGGTGGACGGATGGCATCCAGCAAGTCATTGGGAACCACTTGAAACAAATTGCCCAGGTCTTCGGATTTTGGAACCCTCCGAGTAGGCCAGGCAGCACACCCCGACAGCGAACTCGTAGAAAGTCTCGACCAGGAGCGGCGGTAAGTGTGTTTAGCAGTCAAATTGTTGAATGAAATCACTCAAAGTATGGCAGTTATGTATGAAGCCTCGGTTCAAGATTTATGTCTTTTTCGACCGTCTAAAACGTGCGAAATTCGCGTGCGCGCCGCTCTCGCGCGTGCGGGTGTCGTGCAGTCCAGTGAGGAGCACACGATTATGTGAAAATTTTGTTAGAAAATTTGGAAATTCCAACTGAGGACGTCCATTGGTTGAAATGATAATGATTACTTTAAAATAGAGGTTAAAACTGTTTACTTCGAGTATTTGGAGATGATTCTTAAGTCGCTGGAAAATTTGTTTGAAGCTAATATGCCTCCAAAACCCGGGATGGCTTCGCTCCCCGGCCGAGGCAACTTGGTAATTTATTAACTTTTGAATTTTCTCTGGTCTGGTCTGGTGATGGTCTCTGACCGTGGCTAGTTGCCTACCGTCTAGATCGTACCGTCAGCGTTCCAGTACAATGTCGCTGGGTATGAATTTTATATCACTGCCATACCCCTAACAAGTTAGCCCGTTACCATCTTAGAATGCATTAACAATTACCAACAGGTTTGACAAACTGTCTGGTGCATCGGTGAACACTGTGGTTCTAAGTAAGAGATCCCAGGTTTCATCTCCGGCAGGGGATACTGAGGAATTTAAAATTTCTTTATTTCCTCTGGTCTGTGCTGGTTCGTGGCTACCAGCCTACTGACAAAGTCGTGCCATTAAGCAAACAAACAAGCAAGCTTCTACGATGCCGTATCGAAACCGATTAAGGTCGAAAATAATTTGGAGAGGTTACTTCAGGACCTTAGAAATGCATCATCACGTACCACCAGGTGAGATTGCAGTCGGGGGCTCAATTGCAGAAAAAAAATGCAATTTATACATTTGCATCTAACTCCGCAAACGAACCGATCACGTTGTTTTGACAGTGTCCAAAGAGTATACAGACTGGTCTTATCATTCGTCGGAGCGCATTGGAATCAGGTTCTTAAGTTGAACCATGTATTTTCGCGGCTTTGAATGCCCGTTCCCTTATTAGAATTACGAATTAAATGGACAGTTAAAAGATAACTTACCGTAAAACACTTTTGGTCCAATTGAAAAAGATACAGCTCCGCCAGCTTTCCAGCTCTCGAGACATGCCTTTTTTGCAAAATTCCATAGTTCTGTAAAATGTTAATCCATATTTATACTTATAAAATTTTTGAAGAGCTATATAATATTATAGCTAATACTAGCTGTCCCGGGGAACTGCGTAACGCGGATCCTTTTTTTTATGTTGAATGTTATATTTTAATACTTCGTATCCTATTCCGGTCTAAGAGGAATCCAAAAAATCTAATATCATAAAAATTGGTCCAGCCGTTCTTCAGTTATAAATGTTGTAACTAACACATCTTTCTTTTATATATACAGATTATAATAGAAAAAGTTTTTTTTATTTTTTGTCAGTGCTTCACGCCCTAGAGAGGAGAATATAAACGGAGAGTTACATTGGCTACTTTTCGTCCTGGAAAAACATCGAACTTCCTAGGGTGATACAGGAATATACAAATCAATCAAAGACTTATTTATCGCGGAGCGATGCTGGTTTTTAATAAAACCTTAAAAAAAAAATCTTCGGCTTCTTAAAAATTCAAATTCCCCGAACTATTCTCTGTATAAAGAGCAAGTGAGGCTTTGCTTTAGCTGAGAGCAGAGAGCCAGTAGCAGAATGAATTAATACACTTTTATTGTATAACACAACAAATATTATATACTAGCTGTTGCGCGCGACTTCGTCTGCGTTTAATTTTGTTTTTTTAATGTGGCATTAAATTTTGTTGTAGATCTAAAAAAATTAAAGTATTCAGTATCGCTAAGCCATAAATGAGGGGTTTGCTGCTGTCCGCTGAGGAGTTCTGTCTAGTTTCTTGAGGATCGGTTAAGTAGTTTTTGCGTGGAAGCGTAACAAACAAACTTACATTGACATTTATAATATTAGTAGGGGTAGGGATAGTTTACAGAGCGTTGAGGCGGCCTTATTGCTTTATGGCGTGCAAGTACAGTTTAGTCAGTAACTTTTGCAGGCATAGGTATGTTCATGACGCTTGTACTTGCTTACGCGAGTGTAACCTGTGTATACACTCATATTGGGTTTTACTTACTCACGCTGTCTCCGAGTAAGAGATGAGCGTGCCCAATCAGAGGCAGAGCGCCTGGGTAGGCTGGTGGTTCATCTTTATTTGGGATTCTTCGCCACCACGACAAAATACCACACGCCATCAATGAGAGTATTAGCACCACCGTCAACATTGTGAATTTTCTGAAACTGAAAAAAAAAAAAACAGTTTCCCTGACCGATTTCGGCCACGGTGGTCAATCTACAGTTAAATTTCCAACTACGCGGAAGATGCGATTTTTCAACTACACGCAAATTGTATACGCAAATACAGGTGCACTCCCTATACCATCACACTCATAGCCCGATGGAACGGCAGTTCCGTCTCGACCGGAAAGAGATCAGGTGCAGTGCCGACAGCTTAACCTGCTAGATTGAATCACGGTCAATTTCCAAACTCCAGACTAGTACTTAGAACTTCTTGATAGAAAAAACCAATACCATTCATTTTCCGACGCGGTAATCCAGAACCTCGCATCTGCAGTCGAAAATGCTTATCAATTGTGTAAATAAAAAATCCTACCGATACGACGTGCCGTCAAGCGATTACGCGTTATGCTACGATACCGCGTAGAAACTGGATATGGGTTTAATATAACTGCTGTACCTCTAACAGGTTCATCATATCAACTTATTACCGGGTCTCCTCTCCCAACGAGAAGGGGTTAAGGCAATAGTACACCACGCTAGTCCAGTACGGAATGGTGGACATGTCTAAAGACTTAGACGAGACAAATATCCACTTATTTAAGGTTACAGGCTGTATTGCATCCCCATCAGAGAGCACCATCAGAGACCACCACCAGGTTTCGCTGCTGAAACCGCAGATTTTAGCGAGTATAATAATATAATAGCTTAATATAATAAATAAATTGAAAATTTAAATAACTTACGGCTATCAATATACATTATACTTACTCTTAAGCCCTTTTTATTTGATACCAATATTGAGTTGTGATAAAATAAAGAAAGAAAGGAGACACACATTACAATATCAACGACACCACGCATGTAATATGTGACACAACCTAAAAGAAGGTGCCAGTTCAGCACTGTACAGCATATAATAGACTAAGCTAAAATTTTGTATAGGTAATAAAAAAAAATGTTATACACCATTTTGTGACGGCGGCCATCTTGGGCCGATTTTCCACAAATATAGCACTCCCCAGTTATTCCCCTTCCAATCATAAACAAAATCACACACACACACACACACAGGCACGTCAAACCTATAACACCCCGTAGTTTTTGTGTTGAGGGTTAAAAATTAAGAGAATTTACTTTCTGGGTACATTTTTTCTACAATCTTTACTTATATCGTCAGTGATAAGATATTTTTAATTGATTTTATTATTGCAACAGATACCTAAATAAAGTTTAACTTATAACTTACCGTAGTGAACTGATGTTCTATGTATAACTATCTTCTTCTTCTTCTTCTATATATATATATAATGAAAATGGTCTTCGTTTGAGGCTCAATCACGCCTAAACCACTGATCGTATCGACATGAAACTACCACCATTCGATGCGAAATTTTTCCTAGATGGTTTATGGCTATCTATTTTTTGAATTCCAACATTCCTTCATTTTTTTATTGCTGTTTTACTTTTATGAACATTTATCCCGCTAATAAAAACAAAAGATAAGCATTTTCTCTTGATTCTTTTGTTTTCATGGATTTCAACAGAGTGTATTAAACGGATTATGGTTTTTTACATTCAGCTAAAAATCTACTCACGGTAGTGGAGAACGGCTGGACCAATTGGGCTTTTTTTTTATCTTCAGAATTGTCAGGAGAAAGTTTTGTATGTAAGAAAATTTTAAAACAGCCCGATAAAAAGTTAAAAATTTCGATGATAATCGAAGAATTCCCATCTATATAGTCACTCACCACGAAATCTCGGGAACCATAAGTCTTAGAAACGTGAAACTTGGTAGGAATATTACATTTGCTATGTAGAGGTCAGCTATGAATAGATTTTAAGAAATTCATTCACCAAAGGGGATTGCGGGGGCATTAACAATGAACAATTCCCGTTTTTAAACTATAGCTCCTATAGACTTCAAATTTGGTAGGAATCTTCTGTAACAGGTGTAGAAATAGGCTATGAACGAATTTTACGATAGCTCACCCCACAGGGGGTTGCGGGGGTGGGTATTAACAATTAATATTTTTAATTTTCCAGCTAAAGCTCCTACAAGCTCCAAATTTTGTAGGAATTTTCTATAAGTGATGTAAAAATGATTTATGAACAAATTTTACGATATCCCACCCCAAAGAAGATTGCGGGGGCGTTAACAATGAAAATTTTCAATTTCCAAGCGATAGCTCCTATAGACTCCAAATTTAGTGAGAGTGTTCTATATGTAATATAAAAATGATCTTCGAGCGGATTTTACAATGAATCACCTCCAATAAAGTTCGCGGGGGTGGGTGTTAACAATAAAAAATTTCAATTTCGAAATATAGCTTCTAAAAATTCTAAATATGGTAGGAATCTTTTATTATTCACATAAAGAACATCTCAAAATGGATTTCAATAAAGTCTACTTCCGACAGGAATTGCGGGGGTGGGTGTTAAAATCTAAAAATTTTATTTCTAACCTGTAACTTCTACAGACTCCAAATTTGGTGGGGATCTTCGTGTATGTAGGGATATTCGTGTATTTCCTTACAACAATCGTCTTTTTGGCAGCGGAGAAAAAGTCATTGAGAGGTTTCAAAAACTTAACTTTACATGTAGCTATCCAATCAACGGACTAAGAATTTTACATTCATTTTACTTTTGCAGACTACATAACCGACGAATTCTTTTATTGCGGGATCGCGGAAATGTAACAGATTAAAATGAATGCATTTTCCAAGCACATGAGATGTGGAAAAGAAATTTAGTTACTTATTCCAATAGAATTCATAAAAGACATGCACAATTAATTTTCTATAAAAAATTGATGTTACGGAGAAAATTTTAGTTAACAGAAAATTCGTCGCACTTGAACCTAGACAGATTTCAACTTCACATATGCGACTTGCAATGACTTTAACTTAAACTTTCAATGCTCATTTCAAATTTTTTTCTTCATGTCAATTATTATTAATTTTTGGAAGAAAGGCACGGAATATTAGTGAGAAAAATCACCTGGATGAAAGATACAGGCTAAATCGATGGAATTTGGAATTTGAGTAAGTCTAAACAATATCGATGCTTACAGTTCTATCCGCGGGGCCTATTTATGTTCATACAAAAATAAAAAAAGGAGAATAATAAAAATATGAAAAAAATAAATAAAAATGAAACATAAAATGTAATTTATTTCCTTTTTCAATTCGCCCAGCGTAGCGGGCGGGAAACGGCTAGTTTTTAATAAAAAAAAATTGTGACAAAGAGAGTCATATCAGTGACTCATTGTTTCGTGAATCACAAGTTTAAAAAAAATGTATTGAGTTGAATGACATGAAATATTGAGGTATCCCTATCCCTATCCCTACTGATATTATAAATGTCAATGTAAGTTTGTTTGTTCACGCAAAACTACTTAACCGATCCTCATGACACTTTGTACAAATATTCTTGGAAGTGTTAGAAGTAATATAGGATACTTTTTATTCCGACATTAAGCTCGGTTACTTTGGGAGAGGGGATGAAAATGTTTGACTATTTTACACCATAACTCCTTCAAATGATAACCGATTTAAATAATTATTTTCGAGCGCGGATCGGTTAAGTAGTTTTTGCGTGAAAACTTACATTGACATTTATAATATTAGTAGGGATAGGGATAGATGATTTGAAGATGACTCGAAACGATATTTTCGGCATCGGTGGTACAAGAACCGTGACTAAATGAGCAAAGCACTTACTTAGTAACAATAAATACGTGCTTTGCTCATTCAGCCACGGTACATACGCTTTTATAATATGATTTTTAAGGTAATTTTGGACTTACCAATGCATAAGTTTAAAGAATATGTTAAAACACATTTATTACACCGAGATTACTATATACTTACAATTGATGAATTTCTTAATGACAAGGTTGCTTGAAAGCTTCGCTTTCATATCTCACAAGATAGAAAAATGAATGTTAAAATGAAAAATGTAAACAGTTGATGTTAAAAAAGAGCAACTGCTGAGTTTCTTGTCGGCTTCTTCTCGGAAGAATCTGACTTCCGAACCGGTGGTAGAGTCACTAAACAGACAGACATGACGTTTCAAAAGTGCTTAAAATTAATGAATTATGAATTTTACTGAAATGCTGTAATATACCTTAACTATGCTGTGAATTACTTTACTAGGTGTAGATTACTCCAGTATATTAATAAAATCGCACTCAAATTAAAACATACCTCGAGCCGAGAGCGGAGAGTCGAGGATATCTGGAGAAACAACTGACTCCTCGGTTGTTTGCACCACTACTTCGCCAAACGATTCATAAACCAGTAGTGGATCTGAAAGATTCCCAATGCTATTTGAAAGTCTTTTAATTATGATCCATTAATTAGCTTAACCTCACAAAATAATGCGATTTAAGAATTCAAATTATATTGTTTTGCTAATTTTAACAACTGAGTAAATATTGGATAGAAGCAGGCTACTTTGCGGAATTCCATGAACATTATTATTTATTGTCAAGAGATGTTGACTTAACAATTATTCAATGTAAAGTCATATCCTGAGGATACTCCGGTGTCGGAGCAAAACGTAGAGAGTACATTGCCGAAGATCTGTTAGGTGTGAAGTATAAAGATTGAAGAAGATGTTATATTACACCATACAGATTCCCCTGCTTTTAGCGGAGTTTAGCAAATCAAGCAAAATTTTCACAAATAATCATAAAGTTTTTCGATAATAATTTATCAACTTCATCATTCGCAGCCTATTAAAGTCCCACTGTTGGGCACAGGCCTCCTCCGTCGTAGGGGAGACGGTTTTAGATCCTGATTACAAGTTAGTTTTTCTTGTAGTACCCAACAATATGTTACACTAGGTCTGGGAAAATAATTAAAGAACAACAACCAAAGTGGGATGATGAATTTAAGAGAACTGGTGATCAAGAATGGAGAATTGCAAGAGATAGGGAAAAATGGAAATCTTTTTGGAGGGCTTTATCGAAGGACAATTGATCAAATGTCGATTGAATCAAATGTCGATTGATTGACAAGCTTTGGGAAAGTCATCATCATCATATCAACCCATAACAGACCAACTACAGGGCATGGGTCTCTTCCCACAATGAGCAGGGGTGAAGGCCGAGGTCCACCACGCTGGCCCAGTGCGGATTGCTGGACTTCACACAACGTTGAGAACATTATGGAGAACTAACTAAGTTGTATGCAGGTTTCCTCTAGTGTTCTGCAACAAGTAAACCCTCTCTTTACAGCGTAAATAATCATGTAGGCTTAGTTGGTAAGGGCTAACATGTTAGGGATGGGAATGACAACTAAATCAAACCCATACAAGAGTGCTGCCTATAGCCTTTCCAGAGAATACCCCCTACAACCTCATAAAACTGTTCTCTTTATAAAATTAGTCTATAAATATATGCATTTTATTCTGCTAAGCCAAAATTATATGCCCTCAATTCTTTACTAATGCGGGCCAAGGTCATCGGATGCCAAGCATGAATGTCAATGACATTTCAAATTATAATAACAATTGCAGAATATATAAAATTATATATTTTATTTCTAGATGTTGCCCACGTTCTTCGTCCGATTTAATTACGGTTTTTGAAGTGAAACTTCTTCATCGGCTTTGGAAATAAAGTTACAGTCACATTTATCGGTTACGCGTCACATTTTTCCGTTATCGCCATCTTTTTCAATACACCAACACGTGTGATTGTGTTTATTTCTTACAAGTTTTTTAATGTTAACCCCAGTTTTTGATTGTAAATATCGATCAAGGTAAATAATTCCATTAAAACTAGTTATTATTAACTAATACGACTGTTAATTTAATAAACATCAATTAATTATCATGAAATATGAATTCTGAAATGTATTATATACTTTTTGTAAATTAATTAGCTAATTTAATTTTAAGATAACAATGATAGTAATTATTCTATTACAATTAAATTAATGCTGTTATAATCTTAGTAGTGATAAGTTAAAACGAAATAATTGTATTATTTGTATTCATGTCATGATAATAAAAGCCTTTTATTAAACTTATCTAATTTAATTTAATTATGTCCAAAAACAGTAAAAACGCCCCGTGCACGTCTCACTTTACACCCGCGGAATGTTGCTTGCTCACAAACTTTTGCTCATTTTCCCTAAACTATACAAACAAATAACAAATTGTAAAACGTGGTAGTAGAGAAGTAGAGCTTTTGTGTTCAGTAGAGCTGTTTGTGATAGAGCTTGTGCGGGGAGTACTACCGCCACGTACTACCGTCTAGTACTCCTGTTATTATCCTCTACCAATCCTCTGATGAATCTCTCTTCTTCAAACCAGTCCTCGACTATGAGCCGATGTAGTGAAATTTTCATAATAAGGAGGGACTATTGCTAACATTTAAATAGGTCGAGGATATTTTTCAATTGAAACCAGCTCAGACAATCTGGTAGGGGTGAGTAGAACTGCCAGCTGGTTGAGATGGTGCCTAAGTCATGTTTGGTATGTACTGCTACAGTTGCAGTTCTTCTTTTACGTTTCTGATCCTCAGATGCTCATGGATCTCCTTGTTCTTGTTAAACCAAGAGGCAAATGTTATTTGTTTGATAAATCGAGTCTTCAGCTCTTTGGATTATTTTGATGTTGAAGTCACAGCTAGCACAGGCAGAAGACAAAAATTATATCCCCCGGTTATATCCCCTGACAAGGGATATAAGTAATGTATCATAATGTATGTATGGAACATGGAATAGGAGAAGTTTACCCCCGTTTATTATTACACATATATCATCATTATTTCCATTTGTGCGCCAATGCTCTGAGAGTTGATAAGACTGTGGGAGAAGATAAATTTATATCTTTTCCCCGGGGAGATAATGTCTCCTGTGTAAGCTTAGAGTTTCTAGCAAACAATGATGGCACGGCTAGTTTAAAAAAAAAAACTTAATACGTTGATGATATTTTATTTAATCCTCTTTTCAATTGAAACATGGTGTCCCGATACTGGCTTCAACAATATGTCCACTTTCGGTACCATCTTTGTGTGGACTCCGGACACCCTGTAGTGTCGGTATAAGTGAACCAGAGTTACCTTCATTGACATCATCGCGTATGATTTACCTGAAAACAGAAAGTAGTAAATCAAGACAAACTGTCTTATCGTCATTGGTATGTCTTGTGATATTGTCAGAGATGGCAGCACTGGGATACTGTTTAAAATCGCGAGATGTCATGTACCTAACTGAAATTGCAGTTTGTAGTTTAAGTTGACAACTCTGTTTCTAAGATACTAGGGACACATATGAAATCATTCTCGAGTTCACATCATAGGCATACATAATTTGCAGGCCTTTGTGTGAGGGAATTAAAAGTAAATTAGGTAAGGTGGAACTGAAGTGGATAACCGGAACGGTCATTTACGATTGGCAATGTTTACGTGATTGAAGGAATCATATAGCGGTTGGTGAGAGCAATTATATATACATGACGCTTTGTCAATGCTATGTGGACTTGTAATTGATGGGCATATCATACCATGTTTTATAATTATGTACACAGCTTGTTGTACATAATTATCATATTGGTCTTGATTTGGTGCCAGAGACAACAATTTTTTTTAGAAACTGTCGAATTTGGAGATGGAGTACTTGGAGGTGGTGGACATGTTTAGTGCTGGCCATGAGTCATGACAAGCGTGAATTTGCACGCGGTGAGTTTGTCCCGTGACCGGCAGGTAAAGTAGGTACCAAACTGGAGTACTTATTGGATAATTATGTTTTCCATCACCCCTCATCAATATCATCACATCTTAAAACCACCTTAAAATCGTTTTTTTTTTCCATTAATAGAGATCGTTCATGGCTTTGTACAATAAGTTGTACAGCTGTTTACTTATTATCAGCTTATGGTACTGCAATATTATTGCAGTAACCTTGAATTGATGTTGCAATACGATATACTGCAGACAACTTAATTGCTGGATAATTTACGGCAGAGGTCTTATGTTTGGGCTCATTTTTGGTTTCGAAGCTATCCGATTTGTCCTATTGTCGATTCCGGTGATGATGTTGCATTGCCATCTTCTTCATTGTCTTCAACCGCACCTGCGGTTTGTTTTAGAGCTCTTGGAAGTGCTCGCGTGGAAGCCCTTTAGGTGTTTTGTTTAATGGAGGTGCTATTTCGTAGAGGTTATCCAACTGTCAACTATCTGCATGGGTAAACAATGGTCCGAACGAATTCCTCTACTGTAGGCGTCCTGATGTGCAATCGGGCACCCAAGCAGTGGTTCTGCTGAACCTGTAGCTTCTGCCTCTGATATGCCGAACAAGGTGTGTACAATACAGGGGCCGCTTTTGTACAACGCGAGTGGCAAGCTCGATGGACCTTAAGTTTCGTCTTGGTCGGTAGACCTGAGGTAAAAACCTGGTAAAGCCAATCGTGGCGCACAGTATCGAAACTACAAAAGTAAGTAATTTTTGCACTAAATGGCTACTGTTAAGGAGTTTTAGCAAAAGGCAAATCCAGCAGGCCGTGATAGCCAGAGAGTTGTTCAAATCTCTCCGGTTATAAAATGTTCGTATGTGTTTTAAAAATAAATAGGTATTTGGTTTTAAAAATAAATAGGTATTTGGTAGGTAGTAAATAGGTATACCATAGCAATTCCTTCTTCCGAGACTAAAGCTGGCAAACGCGCTGGGAATTTCAGGTAAAGTTGCGCGATCCAGCCAACGCTCGGGCTTAAATTGGTCTGCATCTGGACCCCACATGGGATGCCTATTTACTCCGTAAATGGACAGGAAACACGATGTTCCTTTCGAGAGAGTCCAGTTTCCTGTGAGAAAACAATTGTTTTAAAACTACGTTTTTTAAAGTATTTTACAGACTAGAAGACAGCGTAGAAGATTTCGATACGAGTAATTAAAAGAAAATTTGAAACGTTTCCAACCAGAAACCAGTTAAAGTCACAGATCCTTGCGAGATATTAGTAACGTAACTTTAGAAAAGTTTGATCATAATATCATGCCAGCATCGTACTGCAAACTCTATCAAAAGTGCATGTAACTTTGATTTTACAGCTAGGATCCCTGAGAAAAAGCCGATTCCTCTACCATTTTTGAGCTGCAGCAATCTAGCAGATAACAAAAAACCCACGTAATTTTATGTCTCTATCGATATATCTTGCAATAACAGGCGCTACGGGATAAAACCGTAAGGTTTCTTTTATCACAGCATCTAGATATATCAGCTGTGATAGATCTTGCTTCATCACGTCCCTGTCATCATCACCAAAGACCTGAAGTAGCCTGCAACAAAAAAAAAACTGTTTTATTATTGTTTACCCACAAAAAGGTAATGTACGGTTTATCCCCGTACATCTTATATCTTATACTAATATACAGGGTGTCCCAAAACTTGATGATAAAATGGTACTAGCCGAGAGGCCAACTCATACCAGTCCTGGGAAAAGTAAGGAAAAAAATCCATGTCACTTAGTTAAGTAGTAATAGACATTTATCAAAAAAGTTGAAAAGTTGACTCCCTTGGTCGCATCTTTAAGTACCGTGACCACAAATTTCACAATTTGGCAGTGATTTTTTAATGACGTCATCTAGAATAACCGTGTAATAAATCCCAACTAAAAATAAAAGTAAAAGACATTGTTTATTTAGTAAAATAAATTAAGTTTTATTGAATTATGGTTTACAATAATTTTGTCAGTTAACTTTGACACTTCATTTTGGAAAAAAAAAGTATGATACTACCCTTGGCAACTTATTTCCAAAGATGGCCCATTTACTCAAGATTTTAAATGCTCTCAACTGGAGGATTGGCCCATAATCACCACGCTGGGCAGGTGGGTTGGTGATCGCAGTAAATCGTAGTAGTAGCACAGAGGACGCTGCTGCCCACACTCCGTTATATTCCCTTAATCGCCTCGTACGACACCCGCGGGAAGAAGAGTGGTGGTAACTGTATTCTGATCTGAGGTCACGGCACATTGATTTATATGAATGGATTTTAAGAAAAAACAAGCACTTTACTCTTCGAAAATTTTCTCCTGGACGTGAGGGTGAGATCCGACCAATAACATGCCATACATAACTGTAGTGGCTGAAGTATCATGGCCACCGAAAATCATGGTATCTACGTGGTCTCTGATCTCCTGGTCGTTGAAAGCATCTTCCTCTATCGCTAGTTCAAGAAGGAGATCTAAGAACGGCTTGAATAGTGGATCTGGAAATTAGAATCCGGTTTAATCATGTTATAATTGGATTTTATTCATTAAACGAACTTCAGTTTTATACACTGAAGATTTTGATATTTTGAGATATTCTTTATTTCGTTTTTTTTCGACGTATACTCTAGTTAATTTTTTATAACTTTCTAAGTCGATACTCTAGCTGCATCACACATCCAGGCAACCTCGTCAATGGTTGGTGGGACTGCTACCAGTGCCGAGCAGGCCGAGGCGCAAATATCAATATTTTGATAGCAGTTAACTTTTGTGCCTTTTAGAGTATAAGCTCTCGAGCTCTTTTAAAGGAATTGTCAAAAAGAGTTATCAAGTCTACCGGTGATCCTAGAGCTGGCAGTTACCTTGGCCAAATAATAAGTTAGGCCATTCAAAGGGGCAATGCTGCCAGCATCGTAGGTACTATGCCTCGCTGCGTTGGTTTCGATAACGTTTTAGATTTTATTTAGTTTTATTTTGGTACATAGGTTATTTCAGATTAATTTTTCTATCGAAATTAAAATTTGTAAGATTTTTTCAAAGGCATAGGCAAGGCTCAGCAGTGGACATCCAAAGTCTAAAATGATGACGATATTGATGAGGCCATTTTTTTAATAAATAATCACCAAGAATTTGATGGTTAGTGAAAAACCATCGCCAATAAACACAGTACCATTTCGCAGGGCATGCTAGGAACACCTTCTGCGAAGTGTTGCCCTGTGTCCATAAACGTAAGGCGACGATGTGAAGCCTGATATCCCTGTAACTACACCGGCAACCACGCTCTTCCATTGCAACAATACTGCTTAGCGGCAAAAATAGGCATGGTAGTAGTAGTTCCCCGAACGAGCTCTGTCATAAAAAGCTATAATACTACTATAATGCTTTTTAGAACTGCGATATCAGCATCATCACATCAAACGATAGACGTCCACTCCTGGACATAGGTCTTTTGTAGGGAGTTCCAAATTCCACGGTTTTGTGCCGCTTGAATCCAGCGGCTACCTGCGACGTAGGCGATGTCGTCCGTCCACCTCGTCGGAGGTCGACCAACGCTGCGTTTACCAGTGCGGGCCATTCCAGCACCTTGGAACCCAAACTTCCATCCCTCCTCCGAAATATGTGCCCCGCCCATTGCCACTTCAGCTTCGCGACTCGTACTCGTACTTCGAACTTCGATATATAGCAAATATATAAAAAATATATATATATATATATATATAATATAAAAAATATATATATATAATATAAAAAATATATAAATATTTCGTACCTTTTGTCGTCGTTTCAGTATTGTTTTTATTTAAATTCATGTAATCAATTTTTCTCTGATTTAGAACCTGCAAAAAGTGATTTAAATTATTCGCATGCCCCACAATGTAGTAGTACAGTGGCATTGTAACGTGTGGAGTTACACAACATTTTACATTTACATTTTCATTTTACATTTTACATTTACATTTTACATTTTACCACGCAACTAAAATTAATTAGTTGTGGCCAAGTTTTATACTTGGTCAGAATTGGCATCACACACTTCTTCTTCCCTAATCCTACGTTTTGTTAGGTTGGCATGTCATTTTACCATATATTCGGCAAAATGATTGACCGCTTTACACGTTCAAATAGATTTTTTCAATACTAAAAAATATTACCTGCTTTTAATGTTACTACGAAGAATACAATAATGTATTTTATAATAAAACTAGCAGACATCCACATGTTACTGTGGCTTTCATAGGTAGTAAACAAATAATTTGCAATAAAATAATATTACAATTAGAAATTGAGACATAAACTATCCTATCTCTTAAGTTTACAAACACACATTTAAAAAAAATAAGTTAAAATCGGTTCAGTAGTTTCAAAGTTCATCCCGAAACATCGTGATACTGGTATCTATATAGGTACCTACAACGTATAACCGAATAACGAAATACTATTGTACTGTTGAAGAGTGCTTTAGTATATTTCATGAGGAATCACCCTATACAAATGAGCATATTTATTATTCCGTACAAAAGAGTTCAAAACATTTTAAGTGTTTACTTATGCCAACCCTATTGAAGATAAAATACCAAACGTTCATAGTACCTACGCTAAGCGACGCATACGTAATAAAGTGAAGGGAGTCAATTGATTTTAATTAAATGCAAATTAATAAACAACAAATTGCATGTGATGTTAGGGCTGTATCTGATTTTTTTAGTAAAATCTATGTCAGCAGTTTATACAAAAACTATTAGCGTGTCGGTTCCACATATTGCTCTCTGAGACAGTACATAATGTACCTAAAGCCTGTAAGGAAATATTTCGGTTTCATTTACACGCTTTATAATAGACTAGTTGTACCCTGCCACGCTTCGCTGTGGCACATTGAGATTGAATGATTGAGAAAAATAGATAAAAACAATCCTTGATGCGTATTATATATCATGCTAAAATTTCAGCCCGATCATTGCAGAACTTTTTGAGTTTTTGAAGCGTACACAAACCAACATAACATTTTATATAAATATAGATATGTGTTTTAGCACTAAAAACGTCCCTCCTACTTCCAGAGGCTACCAGTATTATTTGGAAATTATAGATAGTTGCAATCATTGATTGCAAATCTTACATAGACTATTCCGCACTTAATGGTTTTTCACTAACCATTAGGTTACCACAGCTTGGTATATCATTTATTACTATAAAAAACCTTTAGGATTAGTATCAACAATTATAATTATATAAATCATTTTAACGCCCCCACAATCTCCTCTAGGGCTAAAATTTTTCGAAATCTGATTGTAATCAGATTTCGAATAATCTGATTACTATCAGACTTAGAATTAGATTTTTTTTTTTTTAATTCTAAGGTTGCCTGTTAGAGATCGCTATTAAGCGATAAGGCCGCCTTTTGTATTACTACTTCTTTCGATATGTTTCTGTTTTTATTATATTTTAAATATGTTAATGTTGTGGTATACAAATAAAGAGTTTAATAATAATAATAAATAATAAGTGACCTTAATTTAACAAACATAAAACTTTTATTAAATTTTAAGTCTGTAGGAATTTCAGTGCAACATTTTCATTTTTTTTCATTAGCAACCCCCGTAACCGATTTTGTGGTTTAAACTTCATTCAATACATTCTTGTTTGCTCGTAATAAAACCCAAAAAAAATTCTGTCCAAATTTGATGTCTAAAAGAGTTAAAATACAAAATTAAGTTTTTTATGATTTTTTCTATTCATTAACGCCCCCGCTATCCACTTCGGAGATTTAACACTTATAAAAAAGTTAGCCTATCCATTAAGTCAATGTATCCTCTACATGGATGCAAAATTTCAATTCAATCGGATGTATAGTTTAATAGTTTTAACGGAACAACCGTAAAAAACTCTATAGATTTATATATTAGTATAGATAAATTAATACATACGAAGTATGACATATGGTGCAAAATTTTCACACACGCATCCTGCTTCCTCTTCAACGCTGACCAATTGTAAACCAAGTCGCTGTGAAACCAGGCCTTCTGGAATCTTTCTACTAAGATGTTCATTATATCTGCTGCTGCGTTGGCGTATTCGCTGTACAGATCTTGCATGTTTCTTAAATCCACTCCAAAAACTGTCACTAAAAATATTCGATCATTTACAAAAAAATTGGAAAATCCAAAAGTGCACGCCTCATAGCGGTCATTCACAAAAATCCCAAAAATCCCAAAAATCCTAAAACAAAAACTCCAGTTTTTAAAATGAAATAACAAATAAAATTAATATCTTTATGTCTCACGCGATTTTATGAGACGAAATTTACATAGCGCATGTGCAAATCATGATTTTCCACAAACTCTTGCATATAGAAGATATAGTTTTTGATAAATTATAATTAATGGGAATCACTGTGCGCATTACTTTATAAAATAAAATAAAATATTCGGGTAAGATCATTTTTTCGTCCAATTTCTCTGCCACATACCCAAACCCGTAAACACAGACACATGGACGTCCAAGAATGATTAGTTTTATTATTATTTACTATACTGAACAAGAATAATTGCTTATAAAATATATATCATATGTGCTAGACAGATTATTTAACTTGATGTTAGTGCACTCATATTATCCTGTAAGTGTTATACTTATAAAAAAAACATCGTTTAAGTTTTGAAAGACGGGGTTTTTTGACATGTCGAGAGTCAGCGAGCCACCTCACGCTCCGCTTATGAGGCGTGCCATACATACATCATGGCATCACTAAAAAACCTAAAACATTGTAGTACTCCTTAGAGCTTTTTTGAAAATACGACTTATGTGATAAAGGTCGTCTGGGGAAATTTTATCACCATGCTTATTTCTACCCGCTAAGCTGCATTGTTGATATGCTGTGATCCGGTTTGAAGGGCGTGATTACCGGCTCGTGGGGTTTACCACCAAGTGGTAATATTTCTGTGGTTAGGACTTCGGATTCAATTTCGGGGGTCGCACGTAAGGCTTAACACCTGGCGGTGATGGCTTAATGTTTAGGACCTCCGCTTCACTTTCGGGGAGTCGTGTTCGAATCCTAGCACGCACAACTAACTTTTCTAAGTTATGTGCGTTTTAAGTAATTAAAATATCATTTGCTTCAGCGGTGAAGGAAAACATCGTATGGAAATTGCATGCCTGAGAGTTCTCCATAATGTTTTCAAAGGCATGGGGAATCCGCCAATTCGCACTGGGCCAGCGTGGTGGACTGCGGGCTAAACCCTTCTTATTGTGGGAGGAGACCCATGCCCTCAAGTGGGCCGGTAAAGTGTTGATATGATGATGATGGAGCTTTACACTTTTGGTTGCTTATTTCGAAGCGTTTCTCTGTTTATAAGCTACCGTTAATAACAACTATAAAGAAATATTTTAAAACATAAAATAAATAATACGACAATACACACATCGCCATCTAGCCACAAAGTAAGCGTAGCTTGTGTTATGGGTACTAAGATGCCTGATGAATATTGTTATGAATTATATACATAAATACTTAGAAATATACATATAAACACCCAGACACTGAAAAGCATTCATGCTCAAATTCCAATAAAATAGAAACGGTTCTAAACGAACTACTTCGTCATTAGTAAACAATTAAACTCACAGATAAATGTGTAATGATTTAAATTACATACAACATACTGTTTCCAGAGTATTATTTCGAGTATAGACCCAGTGGTCAAACGGTCCTCTCCGACTTCTGCCTCTAAATCCTTCACCAAACGTCGAGATTGTACATTGAATATGTCCAGAAATCCGTGTAGAACGAGAGGACTGAATGCTGAGTGTAACAGTTTCTTATGTCTTTTCCAAACTGGAACTAGGAGAAAAAAACAAGTTATAAAATTCATCTTTTCTAAAACTAGCCATTGTTACTTATGCTGGCCGCTGGAATGTAATTGAGAGTTCGTCTCCTAACATGAGTAAAACCAATAAAGTGGTATAAGCTCGAGATAAATTACCGGCCACACAATTGCGTCAGTAATTTGAAAATATTTTTAACAAATTCAAATTCAAAAATATTTTATTCATGTGGACCTTATTACAGGCACATATGAAGCGTTCATACAATGAACAAATTACACTAATGTTAGTGATGGTTATAACTGTATTCGTTAACTTAAAACTAAAGCTAGGAGGGTTCCAAACGCGCCCTGGTCTAAGAAGAGCCCACAACAAACTTAGACACATCTCACAGACTAGTTAATGTTGAGCTATGAAGTTCATACCCAAGCTTTTTTATCATACATGTAATCCTTGATATTATAATAGGATTTTTCTATAAGCTTACGTTTTATGTAAACTTTGAACTTATATTGTTAACTTAGTTCTTATGATGTGATACAATATAAGATGTTATTAAATGTGAGTATATTTACTGTCACTAGTAGCTAATCCATCGCCAAGCCAGGGCCTCGAGAATCCGTAGATGCTGTCTTTTTGTCAACATGAATTGGCGATTTTCAAATAGTCTTCTGGATTTGACACAACTGAAACCAAATAATCTTGTGTTAACCAAAACTTCCCCATTTTTTAACCAAAACTTCCCCATTTTTTAGGTACGATTCTGTTGTCTAGTTGCTAGTTATCTGTAATTTCAAATTGTACATTGTAAAATCATTTTTTGTCTGAATCTTTGGAACTTTAACATGCCTATTCCCTTCTGTTTTGTTTGGGGTTTGACAATATTGTATATATTTATGTATTATTGATATTTATTCTATAGGTATATTTTAATTATCAGTATCTGTATATTACATTGTAAGTTTATTATGTATATATAGGTATATATGCAAATATAAATGTTTATTTATATGCACCACCTACCTCTCTTCTTAAGCTGTGTTTACCGCCTTTGGTTGCCTAGAAGTAGTGTTGCCCAAATTCAGTCTTGGTCTTGCAGTCTTGGTCTTGTTCTTGCGTTTTTGCAAGACCAAGACCAAGAACAAGACCGCGTATTTTTAGCAAGACCAAGACCAAGACTGACCGTGCAAGACTTGAGCAAGAACAAGACATAGCCTGCAAGACTCTTGCGTCTTGCAGCTAGGACTTAGCGCTATTTCACGGAGTAGTTAGGTGTAACAGTTCGGTGTATAGGTAGGTAGGTACGCTTAGGAATTCTATGAGACGCAAAAAACTATATCAAAGAATATGAAAAACTGGACCTATGCGCATTACGACTAATACCATAAACATAGCGAATAAAAAAATATCTATTAAAATCAAACTGAGTGCATGCATAGTTATGTTTTAACCATCGGCACTTTGATAATGCGGCATCAAAGGTTTTGTACTTACTTCTCAAAGAAATTTGCCGCTTTTCGGAAGTACATGGTTATGATACCATACGCGCCGGCGGCTTCTTTTGAAATCTAAAACAATCGTTGCCGCCGCGCCGAAATCATAACATTTGACACTATTCATGCAAAATAATTTCGAATTTTAAGAGTACCTACAGGTGTTCCAAAGAATAAATAAGTTTCAGATTGGTGATTTTAGATTGGTGGAGGACGCATGAGACAGAGTATCCGATTTTATCGAAAATGGCCCGTGATTTTCTCTCAATACCTGCAACTTCAGTACCTGCTGAGAGGTTATTTTCTAAAGCATCATTAGTAATTAGAAAACATAGAAATAGGTTAAGTGATGAGTCAGCCAGATGGTTACTTTGTATTAATTCTTGGTCAAAAGAATTGATATAAAGTATCATAACCTAATGATAAAGCTGTTGATTTGTGTTGTATTTTATTTTTTATTCAAATAAATGATAAATCTTAAAACTCTTTTATTAAATTTCTTATAAGTTGAGGGTTCAATCTCTTTCTAGACAGATAAGTATTGTTCTTTAAAATACAGTCAAGTTATTGTAATTAATTTGTTTTTTTACATGTTTTAGCAAATGTAAGCTTATAAATCATAAATGTTTATTAAGAAACAGTTACTTCCATGGAAAACGACATATAGGTCAGTTGATTTTTCGAATTTCTTATCAAATCTTCAGTTATTTATTAATCTGCTTGATCTTTACTATGGCTATGTTAATTCAAGCTCACAATGTTCCAATTCTAATACGTTTTTCTAAGATTTAAAGTAAACTTTAATAAATAGTAATAGACTAATAGGTAATTGCAAGACTTGCAAGACTCTTGCTGCAAGACCAAGACCAAGACCAAGACTGGGAGCGCAAGACCAAGACCAAGAGCAAGACCAGGTGTATTGGCGCAAGACCAAGACCAAGACTGGCTAAGTCTCGTCTTGTTCTTGCATTTGGGCAACACTACCTAGAAGAGATCGCTATGTAGCGATAAGGCCGCCAAATTGTATACTTTTTGTTAAATTTTTATTTATAATTTTACTATATGTGGTGTACAGTCAAAATTTATTCATTCATTCATTCAATTTTTAATATAAAATTTACCAGCGATGATTTAGCTGCCGGCACTGTTTTTTTTTTGATCACACTTCAAGTTAGCAATGCAATTTAGGAATACTAATTATTGTACAGTTCCGGTGGCCAAGAAAATGCACAAGTTCCTGCAAATAACACTGAAATTGCTAAAGGTGTGTGTGTGTGTATGTGTGTGTGTGCGCGTGTGTGTGTGTGTGTGTGTGTGTGTGTGTGTGTGTGTGTGCGCGAGTGTGTGTGGTGTATAATACTTCTACGATTTGTCTAGAATCTCTCCAATAAATCTTCACCAAATTAACATGGGACCTAATCTGAGGTATAACGTACTTAGAAAAAAAAAATCATCAAAACCTCCTTTTTTTTTAAGTACGTTGGAAGTAACTTACAGTACACTATTTTAGGTCCAATTCTAAAAGTCAGAGCTCCACCGGTTTTCAAGCTTTCACTAGACACTCTTTTTCAGCAAATTCCATAATTCTGGAAGAAATTTAAAGTAACGTTATAAATGAGAAAGTGTATTTCTACTGGCATCACTGGCGTGCGTAGAAGTTATGCACAGGGTATGTAAATGATATAAAATGACGAAGATCTACAGTACGAGTTCAAAATACTTAAAGGTAAGTTTTTTATATCTCCTACTGGAGATTTCCTTCATTTTATATCATCTGCATACCCTGTGCTTACCCTCTATGCACGCCACTGCCCTTAAGTTTTCAAACTCGATAAAAACTTAAGAATAGGCTTCTTATAGCTCTTACAATGCCTATCCATAAGTTTTTTACAACTCAAACTGGAGTTTTTTTTTCATTTTATATCATCTACCCGCTTAGTGCATACCCTGTGCATACCATGTATGCACGCCATTGACTTGAAGCTATGTTTACTGAAAAAGAAGTATAGCTAGAGTAGTAATGTACTCATAATTTAAATAATTATGTTTTAATTTTAACAATTCTTAAAGTGTTTTTATGTTCCTCGAAGAGCCTTCCACCAAGCATAGCAAGAATCAGTTATTGCTTCTTAGATATTGAATATAAACAGGCGTTACTTTGCTGAGTTCCATGATGTAAAAGGAATAAATATTAAGCTTAATTTCCGTGAAAAGCAGCAGAATCTATACGGTTTAGTTAATATAATTTTTTAATTTCTTCAATTTTTTTTTTTTTTTATTCCACTTTGACTAGCGGCCTAACCTGTTAGGGAGTATGGTTGTCATATCCCTAATCGGTTTCTAGGTGACATTGCATCGTCACTTAGCAGCACGGCTTTGTGGGTAGGGTGGTAACTAGTCTCGGCCAAAGCCTCCCACCAGATCAGACCAGAGAAAATTCAAAAATTATACATTGCCAAAATGACGCTGCCGGGAATCGAACCCTGCACCTCCAACTTAATTTCACAGCGCTCGCCGTTGCGCCAAGGAGGTCG
The DNA here is from genome assembly GCF_905163445.1 of Pararge aegeria. Lineage (NCBI taxonomy): Eukaryota > Metazoa > Arthropoda > Insecta > Lepidoptera > Nymphalidae > Pararge > Pararge aegeria. Next base: position 9,149,506 of record NC_053202.1, on the reverse strand, counting down.
TCCAATAATCTTTATACTCCACACCAAAAGATCCAGTTTTTCGCGGAGTATAGCAAAATTAACTTAATATTCATTTCATATTGCTTCTGTGACGTGTAAAAAACTTTTTCCTTTTGCTAATTATTAATAGGGGTCGAGGGCTCTAAAAACAGTACATCTCCGAATATTAACATATCATATATAATTTCGAACAGGTGTGATACAGGTGAGTAAAGTCAACTTATTCTTAAGGTAAGTTGATAATAGATAAGAGATCAGATTAATCGATAAGGTAAAATAAGTACCTTATCTAATGCATCCAGACTACTGCCCTATTTTCACTAAACGTAGGAATCGCCTAGTGATTTAGGTGACGTTTCACGAACTCTCATGTGATGTCTATTCGGCAGATCGTAAAGTTTAGGGGACTACGCAAACTGACACTTGACAGATGAAAAAAATTCTTTGATTCCTTACGAAAAATTAAAAATAAGATAATACAAACACAAAATACCACACCTTGGGGCAAGAACTATAGACAAGTCCTTACTTGTCCCCTTTTATAAGAGACTAGCGTACCTAGCCCGCTTCGCCGGGCTAGATTTTGCTTTATTTTATTTAAACAATAAACTTACATCATTAAATCTTTAATTTAAGTCTCATAATATATTAAATCATTTATTTCTCTCCGTATTCATTCTCTTCTATTCTCTTCTCGAGCGGGTGAAGATCATTATCCACACCCATGTACACCCAACAATACAATATCATCATAGTAAATAAAAGCTGTATTTGACAGTTTGAGTGAGTTTCAGAGATTCCCTGAAAGTTTCATTGAAATCGGTCCAGCCGTTTCGGAGCCTATACGGAACATACCCACACACTTTCTCTTTTATATATATAGATAAAGTCCATTGGTAAATGTATACCTATGAATTTTATTTGATAAGACGTTAAGGGTAAGCGGTGATAGCGCTTTGGGTAGGAATTCGACTTCACTTTCGGGGGGCTGAGTTCGCATCCCAGCACGCACCTAGTTTTCTAAGCTATATGCGTTTTAAGAAATTAAAGGATGAGGAGGAGAAGGAAAACATAAAAATTCAAATTCAAATTCAAATTCAAATTCAAAATTCATTTATTTCAAGTAGGCCTAATATAAGCACTTTTGAAACGTCAAGTCTGTCTGTTTGTAGTGATTCTACCACCGGTTCGGAAGGCAGATTCTACCGAGAAGAAGCCGGCAAGAAACTCAGCAGTTGCTCTTTTCCAACATCAACAATTTACATTTTGCATTTTAACATTCATTTTTTTATCTTGTGAGAGCTGAAAGCGGAGCCGGATGCTTCCAAGCAACCTTGTCATTAAAAAATTCATCAATTGTATAGTAACCTCGCTGTGTTTTAACAAATTCTTTAAACTTGTGCATTGGCAGGTCCAAAATCACCTTAGGAATCATATTATAAAAGCGTATACTCTATCCCACAAATGATCCCTGTACCTTACGCAGACGATATGCAGATGACACTAATTTATGACCATTTCTTGTAAGTCGACTGTTTATGTCCACTTTTTGTTTATAAAGACTAATATGTTGTCATTTGTCGTTTCATCGTGAGGAAACCTGCATGCCTGAGAGTCCTACATGTTCTTAAAGGAGGGAGTCCTCCAATCGGACTCGGCCAGCGTGGTGTCCCATAGTGGGAGCAGACCCGTGCTCTGTAGTGGGCCAGTATAGGGTCAATGTGATGAGGCGTTACGGCATTAGGCATTGCGTGGTCCATCCTTAGTGAAAACGGGCATAAGTCCAAGATCAAATACAGTCTTGTTATAAAAGTGTTTTAACTCTTCGGTGTGGTTGAGAAGTTAATTTACTTACTTAAGCTATCTCCGAGTATAAGATGAGCGTGTCCAATAAGTGGCAAAGCTCCAGGAAAGGTTGGTGGATCATCTTTATTTGGATTTCTTCGCCACCACAATATACCACACGCCAGAAATGCGAGTATTAGCACCACCGTCAACATTATGAATCTTCTAGGTATATAATATTATTATTTTCTAAATATTTATTCTAATTTTAATTCTAGATTTTAATTAATTACTGTTTTTATTCTTCATTTAAAAAATCTGAGTGTCTTTTATTTATATGTTAACCTCTCAATTTTGTATACCGACCTGAAATAAAATGTTTTTTTTTTTTATTATTTTATTATTTTGACGGCCGACTGGCGCAGTGGGCAGCGACCCTGCTTTCTGAGTCCAAGGCCGTGGGTTCGATTCCCACTACTGGAAAACGTTTGTGTGATGAGCATGAATGTTTTTCAGTGTCTAGGTGTTTATCTGTCTATTATAAGTATTTATGTAAATATTTCTTTAAAAAAAATTTTCATCAGTCATCTTAGTACCCATTACACAAGCTTACTTTGGGGCTAGATGGCGATGTGTGTATTGTCGTAGTATATTAATTTAATTTAGTATCTGTAAAACTAAATTTATAGTGCACTAACTGTGCCCTGCGGAATCGCTTGCGTAAAAATGAGACGCAGTGTACTGCTACATAGTTTACATCCTTCCTCAGTAAATCTATATATTTTTTTTCTCTCGCACTGGTAGGGCTAATCTTAAGTTCTCTTTTTTTCCTTTTTTTTACAACACTTAAAGTTAGCCCGTGACTGTAATCTAACCTGGTGATAAGTGATGCAGTCTAAGATGGTAGTGGGATAAACCCTTACAGGGATAAACTGTAAGGAAGGTATTAACTACATACCTACCCCTAATCGATTTCTACGCGACATCGTACCGGAACGCTAACTCGCTAAGCGGCTAGTCTTTGTCAGTCCAACGTACTAAAAATTGGGTTTTTATAAAGAAGGTACAGTGGGGGATAGTTAGCTTTTGAATCATCTCGGAGCTCATTTAACTTTTACAATATCACTGTTTACCTTTCATTCGAAATCTAAGACGAATCGATCACTAAACCAATTTTATGCACATGCCTTTTTAAATGAAGTTGAAAATTCCCAAAATGGTTTTAAAGGTCATAAAATTATCACCAACGTTTGACCTGGATAAAACTCCTAGAAAATTTATCAAAAAGATCGGCAAATAAAATATAAAAATAATAGCAAAAACCAGTCTTCAAGACTAAATATACATTAAATATACAGTCATATATACAGGGTGATATACGTATGCAACTCAAAAAAATTACTCAAAGCATGCTGAGTGCTAAAAAAACTTGCCCTCTGAATTAGCTTTCCGCAAAGGTATAAATGTCTAGGTAACAACATGAGATTCTAAATAAAAAGTACGTATGCTCTGTGTCATTATTTTTTGAGTTAAGCAATATCTTTTGGATGTTAGTTTAAAAAACAAATAAATTTATAATGGCGCATAATTTTACATAGTAAAGTATTTTTGGACGCATTAGCACATATACACGATATTTGCTAAAATAAAGTATCATCTACGTAAAAAATTTGAAATAAAATCAATTCGATGAATAGTTTTATTGTATTTTGGATTTAAATCTCAAGTTCTGAGTGATTCATGAAAAACCCTGTAGATAAACTATTAACTAAATTTTTAGAATTCGGAAAAACTGATTAGGTTACAATCAAATCCAATACAAATCCGTACAAAGTTGGATTTATTTATACCGCGATTCTATATTTAATTGCATTTGAAATTGAATACAAACTGTGTAGCACAAGCCACAAACCAATAATTTATTTACCATTTTTTGTTTTGGCATGTCTGCAGTGGCGTGCACTTCATACATGCACAAAAGCTCTGCCTACCCTAAAATTTTGGTATAACTCAAAAATGCGAAGGATTTTTCCATTTTATGGCATCTTCCTTCTTTATGCATACCCTGGTCAAAATCCCTGTGTACGCCACTGCATGTCTGTAGTATGCATATATGCAGTGGCGTGCACTGGTCTTCTTACCAGGGTATGCATACAGCAGGAAAATTGCATAGAATGGAAAAAATCCTCCTCTTATACGGGCTATATTTCAATTTTAGGGTATGCAGTGCTTTTGTGCATGTATGAAGTGCACGCCACTGCATATATGCACTTGCACCTTCATAAAACTCTCACTGATTAATCTTAAATGCAATATCTTAATTTCCATAGGAGTTATTTAAAATTTTTGTGTTATTTTACTTAAAAAAGAAATAACATACCACGTGTCAAGGTTGCTAGTTACCTGAAATTGGAACTATCTTCTTTTAACTCTACGCACCGCCACTTCGCTTAACGATACACAAACGAGTACAAGAACTAAAAGCTGTCCAATGCTATTAAACATTTCAATACCTATTTTGCATAAGAGCTGATAATGAACTAACTGTTCGCCGCTGTTACGCCCTTTTATGCTCGTAACTTAATGTTAAAGTGGCCTGGCGGATAACTTACTTATAGATTTTAAACTAAGGCTTTAGTGGTTAATCAACACTTCTTATATATAATTCAAAGGTTACCACGATAATATTTTGGATTTGTCGATATTTTGGACCACGATCCATGCAACTGGGTCGATACTGGGTCGAACTGGGAGAGTATTATCGTGGTATGTACCCGTTGAACTATATTAAAGAAACTTACTTATAGACGTTAAAACCCTTCCCAAATGAAAAAAAACATATTATCAATAATATAAATTTTTTCATTTTCTCATAAAGTTTCGGGAAGAGCTAACTAAGAGCTATTTGAATTGCGTATGGAGGAAAAAGGGTATTTTAGGTGTTCTTTTAACTTCACTATGTTAAGAAAGAATACCATAGGATTTTATTCGGTACGAGCTCATATTGTATAATTCCAATAAATAATAAATAAATATACTAGGACAAATGAAAATACACACGTAGCCATCTAGCCCCAAAGTAAGCATTGCTTGTGTTATGGGTACTAAGATGACTGATGAATATTTTTATGAATAATATACATAAATACTTATATTATAAATATGCAATGCATAAGTTTAAAGAATATGTTAAAACACATTTATTACAGCGAGGTTACTATAAAAATGGTGAATTTCCATGACAAGGTTGCTTGGAAGCACCCGGCTCCGCTTTCATCTCTCACTTGATAGAAAAATGAATGTTAATATGTAAAATGTAAATTTTTAATGTTGGAAAAGAGCAACCGCTGAGTCTCTCGCTGGCTTCTTCTCAGTAGAATCTGCCTTCTGAACCGTTAGTAGAGTCACTCACACAAACAGACATACTTAACGCTTCTTCTTAAGTGCTTATAGTCAAAGTTAAAGTCAAAAATATCTTTATTCAATTAGGCCCATAGGTGGCACTTTTGATGCGTACATAAGAATTACACGGTAGTGAGATGATGGCGATAACCACATTCGTAAACTTAAAACTAAAGTTACGAGGGTTCCAAACGCGTCCTGGTCTAAGAAGAAGCCCAAAAACTTAGCCGGGTGTTTTTTTTTGTTATCACCATCTCACAATGTCATTTAAAATTATTAGAAGAGCAACCTGGTTAGAGCAATAATTCACACCCAAGCTTTTTTATCGATTACGTAGTCCTTTATACTATAATAGGACTTTTATATAAGCTTACGTTTGTTAGGCCTACTTGAAGTAGATGAATTTAAATTGGATTTTTTGAATTTAAGGCTTTCCAAACGGAATACTTTCTGAACTAAATGTTTTCGTTCCCTTTAGTCACAGAATTATTATAGAACATACAGGAACCGTGTACATGACAAATATTGAAGCAGCAACCACATTAGTAGTGTTTCTCGAACAGGCGTTTACTTGTCTCAATTTCGCAGTAGGCAGTAATTATTTACCCCTAATTTTCTAAACGTTTAACCATAAAATGGGGGAAATGGAAAAAGTTTGTAAGCTAGCAACATTACACGGAAGTGAGACGTGCGCGGGGCATTTTCACTGTTGCTGTTTTGGAAACAATGAATTAAGTTGAATTAAGGTTTTATCCGATCTTAATTGTGTCTTTAGTACACTGTACAGTACATTTTTGAACACCCCAAACTCGCGAATGAGTCATATTTATAAAAAAAACTAGTTGTGCCACGCTTCGCTGTGACACATTTTTATGGAATGAGAAGCAAAACAAAGAATACATTACATATAAGTTTAATTTTGCAATATTTGTGGATATACAATATTTTTTGTTTTTCCACTGTCTGCATAGATAACGACTCGCGGATATGTGACTGATGCAAAAACTGGTTGAAAACAATCCTTGATGCGGATTATATATGATGCTAAAATTTCAGCTCGATCGGTGCAGAACTTTTTGAGTTTTTGAAGCGTACAGAAACCAACGTAAGATTTTTATATATATTTATAAAAAATATAAATTTTAACAATTAATTAATCTACTGGGCATGCATTTTCATTTTGTAGGTACCAATATTGAGGGCGCTGTAAATGGATTTTAAATTACTCATTTTCTATAGTATTCATATTTCATATTCATACTCATATTTAGTTTTGGTTAGTGAGCTCATGTTTTAAAAAATTGATCCATAATGGCCGCCGCTGCCACAAAATGGCGGATTACATACTTTTTTTTACAATCAATATGGGTATCAAATGAAAGGGCTTCACTAGTAGAATAATGTACACCATATTAAAAGTGGGGAGTTTTATATTATAAATTTGCTTTTGTTTTTAAAGCATCCCGCAGGATCAGTTTATTTGGGAGATGTGTAAATAGAAGTATAAATACAGATTTTAAGCTTGTCAATTAAGTTTACGGACTTAAAAGATTTGTGCACAGTTATTTAACACACTAAAACATTGTTTGTGTTCAACAGAATTGGCACTTATATCGCCTTGAGGTTGTAAATAGTTCAACTTAAATTATTTCTTATTGGGGTTACTATGTCAAGTTTAGTAAGATTTTAATGAACGTATGAAAACTTGTTCTTGCGGCCAAGTTGTTAAGCCCCGTTAAGTGCTGGCCAAGGGACATAATAATCCATATATCCATCCAAGAATCAATAAATATGTATTGTATAATATAATATTAAAAAACGGTCATAAGATAAATATACATTTTTTTTATTTAATTTAAATAACTTTAATGTAAATAAATAATTAAATGTAATAAATAATTCTCATTGTGACCCGCGCTTTGTACTGGGCCGATAATGGGTAGTATGTATGTTATATGATGATGATGAAAATTAAAACAATAATTGTTACTTTTTAGGTTTAATATATATATATATGTGTAGATACATATATATATTAATGAATCTTGTAGTTATAATAAATAATAAATAAATATACTACGACAATACACACATCGCCACCTAGCCCAAAAGTAAGCGTAGCTTGTGTTATGGGTACTAAGATGACTGATGAATATTTTTATGAATTATATATACATAAATACATAGAAAATACATATAAACACCCAGACACTGAAAAACACTTAATGCTCATCACACAAACATTTTCCAGTTGTGGGAATCGAACCCACGGCCTTGGACTCAGAAAGCAGGGTCGCTGCCCACTGCGCCAGTCGGCCGTCAAAGTTACGTCACAACATTGTAATATGGCGGAAACAGTAAGGTAGCAATAACTACACACGTAAAATCTTTGCTTTGTTGCTGCGTGAAAGAAGAACAATAAAAAAACACACTTTCAGATAATGTTTTATATTATTTATATCGACTCTTAAGTCTATGTTTTACTGGACCCTCGAATCAATTTTCACGTGGTGTCCCGATACTGGCTTCAGAGAGACGTCAATCTTAGCTACCATCTGCGAATGGTTCCCGGACACCCTGTAGCGGCGAAGCACGTGAGCCAAAGTCGTTTTCAAGGACATCATAGAGTATGATTTTCCTGTAAATTTAAGTATTAATCTAAATTTAATTGATACAATTAATATCACTCATTACCACTTGTTTTAACGGTGGAGGATAACATCGTGAGGAAACCTGCACGCCTGAGAGTTCTCTATAATGTTCTCAAAGGCATGTGAAGTCTAAGCACGCTTGTTTAAAACGACCCCTGTATTGTGATAAAAGTCAAAAAAACCTCATAATATTCAAGTTATCCCAAAAGCCGCGCATAGAATTTTTGTTTTATAAAAATTAGCTTACTTATGCCCGGTTTCTGAACACCTTTTTTCGGCAGTATATCTACTCAATAGCGCTATTCGATTCGATAACTTAAGAAAATGCGTTTCTGACCAACGCATTGACAGAAAAACTCCGTTTAACCTTCAGTTATCTTAACTGACCCCTGAGTGCCGTTTACCGGTTCCATAACTATGTTTGTGACAATAAGTTTCGTTTATAAAAATTTTAATGTCTGTTAAATTATAATGACGATAATCACAATTTTTAGCTAAAATAATGCTTAGCCACTTATTGATCGTGGAAAAAAATATTGCTATAATTATAAGTTTTATTCAATAAGGAATTGTATAAAAATAGCCATTTTAAACTCGAACTTTTTAATAGACCCATCTAGTGGTAGAATAGGGAACTGCTTAATGTTCTCATAGTTATTGAACGGTTCATTGGGTGTTCAGAAACGCAATCACAACTAACCGACGTTTATCCTTTAGTTAACTTAATTGAATCAATAGCTAACGAGAAGTTAACTGGGAACTTCAGAAACCGGGCAATAGAAAGATGGATACGAGATAATACCACACAAAGAACGCAATATATTGAAATCAATCCGAAGTGGCAATATATGGCCTTACAAAAGATTTGTAGATTAATTGGCTCCTCCTTTGGGATTCTTCCCAAATATCCTTTTTAGGATTCTCTGTGTGTGTACATTATTCTACTAGTCAAGCCATTTCATTAAATACTCATATTGCGTAAAAAAATTGTAATCCGCCATTATCTCTTTTTGTTGTAGGTATATTATTCTACTAGTCAAGCAACTTCATTCGATACAGTGTGATTGATTATGCAGTCTAAGTAGGTAACGGGCTTACCTAAGAGGAGAACATCGTTGGGGGGGGGGGGGGGGCATACACACCGCCATCTAGCCCCAAAGTAAGTGTAGTTTGTGCTGTGGGTACTAATAGGACCGATTGACGTCCACTGCCTGACATATGTCTTTTATAGTGCGTTCCAAACTCCGCGATTCTGGGCTGCCTGTATCCAGAGCCTCCCCGCGACCCATAGTGAGTTATAAAGAGTTGACGGCCGACTGGCGCAGTGGGCAGCGACCCTGCTTTCTGAGTCCAAGGCCGTGGGTTCGATTCCCACAACTGGAAAATGTTTCTGTGATGAGCATTAAGTGTTTTTCAGTGTCTGGGTGTTAATATGTATTTTCTAAGTATTTATGAATCTATAATTCATAAAAATATTCATCAGTCATCTTAGTACCCATAACACAAGCTACGCTTACTTTGGGGCTAGGTGGCGACGTGTGTATTGTCGTAGTATATTTATTTATTATTATTAAATAATAGATAAATACTTATTATCTACAGAACATTCATGTTTATCACACGAACATTTTTCCAGTTGTGGGAATCGTACCCACAGCCAAAGCAGGGTCGCTGCCGACAGCGTTAAGCGGCCGTCACAAGGAAGGGACTGCGGGAGAGAAACGTTACCTATGCACACTCTTCTTCCTACACCGAAGCCAGCGATCGCAGTGGGACAATCAGGCGTTGTGGAGCCCAGCCAACGTTCTGGCTTGAATTTCTCAGCATCTGGACCCCACATGGGGTGCCTATTGACACCAAAGATGAACAGCAAACATGTTCTTCCTTTCTTTAGAGTGCAGTTTTCTGTGAAAATTAAAGTTAATTCCCAAATCCTTCCTATTATTATAAATGCTGACCCCCCATGGCGCAACGGTGAGCGCTGTGAATTTGAGTAGGAGGTGCCTGGTTCGATTCCCGGCAGAGGCACTTTGAAAATTTATAATTTCTAGATTTCCTCTGGTCTGGTCTAGTGGGAGGCTTCGGCCGTTGCTATTTACCACCCCACCGACAAAGACGTGCCGCTAAGCGTTTTAGTGTTTGGGTCGATGTCAATAAAAAGTAACCTATGTTACTATGATTGATTAAGTACTAACATTATAAAATCAGTGCATTTTTAATTAAATAATTTACTTTATGTGTGTGTGTGTGTGTGTGCGTGCGTGCTATGCCAAAAATCAAGTCGATTGGTTGCTTAGTTACGGCGTAAAGTAAGGAAAAAAAAACAAACACTTTTGAATTAACACACATAATATTAGTATGGACTATTTGCCGGGATAAATATTACTTACTTAATTGGACGTCTCTATCAAGTCGACGAGTGCTAATAGGCATTATGGGATAAATACGCATGCTCTCATTTATAACGGCCTCCAGGTAAACCAGCTGCGACAGATCTGCCCTCGTAACGTCTCTGTTGCTATCCCCGAAGATGCTCTGCAGTCTGAAATATTGTTACCACCCTCAGTCTACTAACGTCCAATGGGGCACAGGCCTCGTCTTATAGGAGAGGGTGTTTAGAGTATAGGACCCACCACAGTGTCCGAATGCGGGTTGGTGGGCTTTAACGACTTTCGTCATCATCATCATATCATTACCGGCCTACAAGGCACGGGTCTCCTCCCGCAATGAGAAGGGTCGTAGTTCACCACACTAGCCCACGGATTGGCGGACTAACGACTATCATCACAAGTGATAATTAACTAAACGTGCTCTCCGAGGCACGGAGGTTGACACTACCAAATTCCTAACTCCGGGATGGTACTGAGAATCCTTCAAGAGAAAAACCAAATCACTAAATACATATACTGCGACAGTACACACATCGCCCACTAGCCCCAAAGATAGCGTAGCTTGTGTTATGGGTACTAAGATGACTGATGAATATTTTTTATGAATAATAAACATTATACATAAATATTTATAATATAGAGCATTGGCGTGCATGGAGGGTATTCACAGGGTATGCAGATGAAATAAAATGAAGAAAATCGGAACGAGTTATAAAAAAACTAACTATAGGCATTGCAAGAGTTATAAAAAGCCTACCCCTAATTATTTATTACTCCTTCTGGAGATTGTCTTCATTTTGTATTATCTGCATACCCTCTATGCACGCCACTGACATACAGATAACCACCCAGCAACTGAAAAACATTCATGTTCATCACACTAACATTTTCCAGGTGTGGGAATCGAACCCACAGCTTTGGAGCCGGAAATCAGGGTCGCTGCTCACTGAGCCAATGAAAAATGTCTGTCGTTCCAATTAGACGAAAAATTCAGCAAATGTTACCGTTCATTGAGAAAGCCCACCAAACACTTTTCCAACAAAAACCTGAGTCACAACTTACTCTTCTAAGATTTTTTTCTGTACACCAGAGTAGGATCCAACCAGCAAAATGGTATACATAAGCACACTAGCTACTGTGTCATGCCCACCAAACATAAGAGTGTCAACATGTTCTCTGATCTCCTCGTCGTTGAAAGCATCTTTCTCTATTGCTAGTTCTAGGAGAAGATCAATGAAGGCCTTAAATTTTGGACCTGAAAAATAGATATACATTGTATGAAACACAAATGAGTCAGAAACATCACTAATGACTCTCTATTTGTATGCAAAGGTGGTCTTACTGCTAAAGCAATAAAAATTAAAATTAAATTAAAAACAAAAAACAACGAATACGAATAATATTACAAAGTAAAAATACTAATTATTATAAAACCTAATTAATAATTAATTAATTAGGTTTTACCATTTGTTTCCTTTTTGATATTCTGGTTTTTTCCATTATTCAAGTAAACTGCTTTTTTCTTTTTCAGAACCTGTAACCAGGAATTAAATATCAGTTGCTTTAACGGTAAAGGAAAACATCGTTAGGAAACCTGCATGCCTGAGAGTTCTACATAATGTTCTCAAAGGTGTATGGAGTCCACCAATCCGCACTGGGCCAGCGTGGTGGACTACGCGCGGGGACTCATAAAGAATGGGTCGATGTGATGATGATGTTATGATGATTCAAAAAACTACATTTGAATGTTTGTGCAATGAATATTAATGTTTTTCAGTGCCTTGGTGTTTATCTGTATCTTATTAGTATTTATGTATGTATTCATAAAAATATTCATCAGCTATCTTAGTACCCATAACACAAGTTATATTTACTTTACGGCTAGATGGCGATGTATTTATCCCTGAGTAAATTTAGTATAACATTCCCTTTTTCCCAGTATTCTGATCTGGAATCACCACGGCAAACATAACTAAATAATTACCGTATTCGAAATATTAAGCAATATCTTCATACAATCGTCTTGCTGCTTTCTTAACGCTGACCACCTGTATATGTAGTCACAGTGTAACCAAGGCTTCTTAAACCTTTCCACAAGAATGTTTAGCATCTGGTCCATTTTCTGTTGGTATATGTTGATGAGGAAGCTTTTGTCATTGAAGTCCTCCCCGAAAACAGTAACTAAGAAAATTTTTAAATTAAAAAACGCCCTATTTTCAATGTTATGTACGTTATTCTACTAGTCAAGCCATCATTTGATACCCATATTGAGGAAGTTGCGAATAAAAATGTAATTCGCCGTTTCGTGGTAGCGGCCATCTTGGATTTGAAATTTGAAATAGCGTATAGTATTCTACTAGTCAAGCCCTTTCATTTTATACCCATATAGAAGAGGTTGTGAATAAAAATGTAATTCGCTGTTTCGTGGTGGCTGCCATTTTGGATTTGAAATTTGTCATAACGTATAGTATTCTACTAGTGCTGCCCTTTTATTTGACACCAACATTGAGGAAGTTGTGAAAAAAATGTAATTCGCCATCTGATGGCGGAGGCCATCTTGGATAGCGCTGGCAACTATGCGACGCGATATTTTCGATATAAATATCATTATTACATCCAATTAACCACCCCATCTTATAATTTAAATATCTTAGAAGTATTAAAACAAGGTGCCAAAGAATAGACATACAAAAAGTAGTTTCCAGAGCATTTTTTCGAGTATAAACGAAATGATCAAAAGTTCCTTTGCCAGCCTTCACCTCTAGCTCCTTAACCAAACGGCGAGCCTGTTTATTGAAAACTGTCAGAAATCCGTCTGTAAAGGCCTGGCTGAACGCTGGGTCTAATAGTTTCCGATGTTCCTTCCACGTTGTCACTAAAACAAAGGAAATAAACATTCTTAAATATAGTTCAACGGGTACATCCCGCGTTTATATTTTGCGATTTGTCTATAGACACCACGATCCATGCAACTGGTGCCCGTATCCGCGGGTAGTCAGTTTCTGCTTGTGACATTCAACATGACATCTCGTACCTAAGCAGTTCCATCGTGACCACGATCCATGAAACTGGGCTATCGAAAAATCGAATCGAAATATCGAAAAATCCCAAAATATTTAATAAATGTTGAATAACCACGAAAATCTTACTTTAAAATCTTTAAAGCAAATAAAATAAATCGTTTTCAGATATCTATTATAGTAATACGTGAAACAAAAACTTAGTCCCCTTTTTTACGATAACTGCGCGGACGGAGGAGTATGAAATCCCATACTTATAGTTCACGTAGAGAAAGTTTTTTTGTATTATGCTTAAAAATATAAACATCGTTACATGTATTTGACATACACGCACATGTACTCTTTTTCAGTAGTGATATAAGACACATTAACAAAGTAGCCTTGACGAAATCTGTGATTAAAAAAAGAATAATGATATTTGACGACAAAGTAAAGTAAAAAGCAATAAAGTTCAAACTTATAATATACGCCATATTTGCTTTTACAAAAAAAAAAATTGCAGTCTACTTATTTATTCTAATAATTTCATTACTAGTGAAATATAGCAGTATACACGTATTAAATACACGTAAAGAAAACGTTTTTGACGTGACTACTTCTTATAATTCGATGGAGACGGCTGCACGAACGAGCGACAAAGAGGCACAGTTTGCCTCCGCGTTCGACATCTGTCTCTCTCCTACTTGAGTGAGCGATGCGTCCGCGTGGACAGCTTCTATACAATAATACATTTACATGTTTTCGGCAAGGATGAAGTGCAGTGAAAAGTGAATGTGTGCAACGATAATATCTATCAGACAAATAAAATTAAAATTTTCTTTTGAAAAATGCAACCATTCCATCAGTATTTTCTTACGACGTTGTCACGTTCAACTATCGTCAGTAAGCCGACTTTACAGACAACCAATTTTTTGCAATAATCCGCTCTGGACCCCTCCTCATTGTGGGAGGAGGGGTCCACCGCTAACTTTCTAAGTTATGTGCGTTTTAGTCAATTAAAATGTCACTTGCTTCAACGGTAAAGGAAAACATCGTGAGAAAACTTGCATGCCTGAGAGTTGGCTATAATATTTTCCTAGGCGTGTGAAGTCCTCAAATCTGCAGTTGGCCAGCGTGGTGGACTACAGCCTAAACCCTTCTTATTGTAGGATGGGACCCTTCTCTGTAATGGGTTAATATGATGATGACGATGATGATGAAAGAAAAAATAATATTAGTACTCACAATCACTTGTCGCTAGCCCATCGCCAAGCCAAGGTTTTGCAAATTCGTTAAAACAATCCTTCTGTAAACACGTATCGGCGACTGTCAGGAAGTCGTCTGGATCGGCCACACCTGAATATATTAAATGTATTTATTTTAAACATAGCTTCGTCTATCTATTTAATAAAAATTCAATTACGAACTAAAAGAACGAATTAAGAAACTGAACTTTGCTGAAACTTTAATGAAAATCGTTGCAGCCTATTCTGAGATTCATATTACATATATATATACATATATTATATATGTATATATGTATTTATGTATATATACACTCATATATATATATACATAAATACATAGATTAGATTTTAAAGGACAATGTGAGATGGTGATAACAGCCTGCTAAGTTTGTTGTGGGCTTCTTAGACTTAGGACTTAGACCAGGGCGCGTTTGGAACCCTCGTAGCTTTAGTTTTAAGTTGACGAATTTATTTATCGCCATCAACTCACTCCTATGTCATATTTTACATGTAATGTACGCATCAAAAGTGCCATCTATGTGCCTATTTGAATAAAGAAATATTTGACTTTGACTTATTTGACTTAGGTATACATAATACATATATATACATGGTTAAATCAAAATACCAGAAAGCTCTCGGCCTGTACTATGTTACACTATACAAGCAAAGAATATTGGTTCTACGGCTTTTTAAAATTCTAAATTAATTAATTTCACACAGAAAAAAATATAAGTCAAGTTATCTCTTTATAGTGACACTACACTGTGAAACACGAAACATGTGATTCGACAACGTCGTACAGTCGGGTCAGTGACCGAGCTGTACAGCCGTAGTTCACGCGTTCTTGCCGAAGTTACATTACAGAGTAGTGACAAGTAGAGTATCCATATAAAATAGTGAATATTTATTATTTTTTTAATATTTCACAAACTATCGAGTAAAAAAAGGCGTAGAACAACAGTTGTTAGTTTTAATGTAAAGAACTATATATAATTTAAAACTGTATATATAATTCACGAGAAACAGGAAAATCTGCAGGGTGCAATTATTAATTTCTTCAATCTTTTAAAATTATATTAAAAAATTACTATGGATACAGTACACGCGGTCAAAGCCAAGAGTAGAACTAATATTTTATATATAACGTTTAAATGAAAACTGAAATAATAATTCACAGGCTTTAGGGGTACACTAAGTATCTGTGAACCGAAAAAACCTAATAGTTTTTGAGTAACTTCCTTAGTTTTTATTGAATGAAATCAGATGCAGACTTTATATGCAAAATTAAAATCATGTGACTCCTTTCACATCCGCGTAGTGTGGGTACTATGCGCGTGTCCGACTTTATCTTCAATAGGGTTGTCATAAGTAAACACTTAGAATATGTAAAATTAATTTGTATGGAAAAATAAATATGCTTCTTTTACAAGGTCTTTAATATTTTTACTGGGTATTGAATCCTTATGAAATATACTTATGCACCATCAATATTATTTCCTTATTCGGTTATACGTTGTATATAAAGAATAATTACTTACAGTACACTGTCTTGGGCCCATGAAAAATAGACATTACTCCACCCGCGTTCAAGCATTCGTAGGCTATCTCTTTCAAATATATCCATAAATCTGTAAGAGGTAAAACCGTGAAATATAGTTTGTGTTAATGAAAAACTTATTCACTTTGCTATTCACAATTGATCCGTTTGTAAATATTGAAAATAAATAATCCTAATTGATTATGATATTTGCCACTAGCTGGCTTATAAGTCAAGAAGCGTGGAGTATATGACATATACTTACGACCAATTCAAATTGTTATTTTTAAATAGCTGCAACTATATAGATGTCTGACGTAAGCGTTACTTCCGTCAGAAAAACGATCTAAATTATCTAGCGCCTAGGGAGAGTCGCGCCTAAAGAAGTTTTACTTCAAAAACATCTTAATTTTGACGCGATCGGAGTACGCACATACTACAAATAGGGATTAATATGATGGTTAATACTCACGTATGTTTCCAGCTCCTATCAAAAGATGAGCATGCCCTATCAGCGGAAAGTATCCATTAAGAGCTGGTGGCTCTTCATTATTGTTCCTTCTAAACCAGACAATTAGACAACACCCCAGAATTACGAGTATAAGAACTACCGTAAGCATTTTGCGCCAACGCTGCTATAAACAATTAGAAACCGATGATGAGGGGAATCTTCCCGCGGTTTTCGTACGAGGCGATTAAGGGAATATAACGAAGAACGGGCAGCAGCGTCCCCTGTGCTACTACTACCTTCAAATGCATTTACAACCCGTCTGCTCAGCGTGGCGATTATGTTCCTATTGGGAAAGACCTTTATTCCGGCAGTGGACTATAGGCTATTCATGACGATGATGAGGAGGAAATAAAAAGCTTTCACTTTCTTACTTAGGTTTTTGGACCTACCACCGCCGCTAAATCAGGCAACTTTACGAGTTATCTTGCAAGTACTCCATCGCCCCGCGGATTTCCTGAACCCTGACGTTACGATGTATTTAGACCTCAACCGCTTGTTACGTCGTCAATGTTGTTTAGCACTCATAACTTATCAACAATAGCCTATTGCGTCAGACAAAAAGTTCCATATCCCGCCTGATTCGCTACAAAATATACTGTCCCAATTCCACTTTTGGTTCAAATTATAATAGGTCATTCAAAAAAGTGGAATTGGGTTAACAGTATAATGTTCACTTTTTTGAATGACCTATAGGTAAAAAACAAGCGTTCTGGCTCTGGCTATTGTTTAAGCATATTGGCTGTTTCGTCTTTCTTCCTACCTTCGCAGCTCGTTAAAGGAATGGAATCGCTCGCCAGATGCACATACCAAACACATTTATTACAGCGAAGTTATTATACAATTGATGAATCACTTATTGACAAGGTTGCTTGGAAGCATCCGGCTCCGCTTTCATCTCTCACAAGATAGAAAAATGAATTTTTACATGTAAAATGTTAATTGTTGATATTGGAAAAGAGCAACTGCTGAGTTTCTTGCCGGTTTCTTCTTGATAGAATCTGCCGGTATCTTCCGAACCGGTGGTAGAGTCACTACACACAGACAGACTTGACGTTTCAAAAGTGCTTATTAGGCCTACTTGAAATAAATGATTTTATATGAAATAATAATTTGCGACCAAAGTAAACTTTCAGCATATAAAAGAATACTTAATTTGTATTTATAGACTTATTTATAACAGTCGATGTAAATAAACCTTTATACAAATCGCGAAATCGCATTATAAAGAGCTACGGCCCAATGCACTCAAATCCTTAGTTATTCTATTACAATATCTGAACTAGACACGAAGGGTTCGGAAAACTGAGGAAAATTGAGAAAAGTGTAGTAAATTCTCGAAAAAAAAAACAATAATATATTCTCGAAAAGCAAAACAGTGCTAAGTTCTTCATCTTCATCTTGAAATAAATGAATTTAGAAATTTTTGAATTTTACTTGTACATGTATGTACCTATGATAAATAAATAAATGCTCTGCTAAATCCACAGTCCACTGCTGGACTCTCCCAACAGGAGACCATAATCACCATGCTGGGCAGACGGGATGGTGATTGCATTAGATGCCAGTCCCTACTAGCCAAGCACTTTCATTTGATACCCATATTGTGGGATTAGTGAAATATATAATATATATATAATCCGATCTATAGTGGCAGCGACCAAAAACTAAAAATACTCCCGATTAATTCACCTTTCAAAAAAAAAACATAATCAAAATCGGTTCATCCGTTCGGGAAATACGATGCCAGACACACACACAAACACACACACACACACTAAAGTATAGCACGGAGAACGCTGCTGCTCGCTCTTCTTTAACAACTTGATACGAGTTTCGAACACATATGGCATAACTTTATACCTGATATTTAATCACTGAAACCTAACACAAGTAAATCACTACTGATCAATAGACAAAAGTAAGTGCCTTAATTGTCTTTACGACAGTCAGCACTTGACCTAGCAAAACTTGATTAAAATATAACGAATAACATTTGCATATATCTAATAGACGCGACTTCGTCAATGTATATTATAAATTAGGTATAATTCTAATGAAATAAATAGTAAATCCAACTAATATTGTAAATGTGAGTGTGGATGTTTGTTACTCAATCACGCAAAAACAGCTGAAAAGATTTGTATGATATTTAGCATGCCTTTTGAAATGCAAAAGAACATAGGCTACCTTTTATCCCGGGAAATAAGAGAGTTTCCGCGGAAATAAAAAAACCCTTTCAACCTTTTTCTCATTTTCCCCATTTTATGTTAAACGTTTAGAACATGAGAGGTAAAATAATTACTGTCAACTGCATGGCTATTCTGAATAATGCCAGCTCGATAACGAAGCTCACTCAAGTGAGAAAGATCACTTTAAAAGCGATCTCACATAACCTTAATATGATAGGTATTCTCTAAAGGACATTTTCTATTCTGTAAGGACATTTTTGTTACTCGACAGCTAAATCCGCAATGAGTTTGCAAATTCGTATTCTCTATAACTAGATAGTAAAGGTGGCGGCGCACTGCCGGATGCGGCGGAGAGTTAAACTGCATATTCGTGCTAATTTGACATTATGCGATGATGTTTGGTATTCGGTAAGGTATTAAGTTGTCAAAGAAAAAGTTAATCAAGAGCAATCGAGTTCTCCAGTAAATCAAAATATCTAAAGTGTTAATACACTTTAGATATTTTGATTCACTACATTTAAAAATAAGTTATTTATCGTTACATTTTAGTTAATTGTAGCTATTATTAAAACCATGGCACGTTTAATCATATTCAATTAGGTATTTAATTGAAAATGCGTACTCATTAGATTGTATTGAAAGTCGACGCCAAGCAAATGAGATTCGTAATTTTCAATTATTTGATATGCACAGAGACTTTGTTATTAATTACCGGTTGTTGAAAGAGTTGATCGATACTATATTCGAAGATATTAAATATCTTATAATAGCACCTCTGCGTGAAAAAAAATTTTAGGTCTTCAAATAAAACGCAAAACATGAGCCAAGAATAAACATTTATTAGTATTATAAGCATAATATGTAAAATACGGGTCTTCTCCTACAATTAGAAGGGGTTAATGCCGTAGTCCACGACGCTGGCCCAGTGCGGAATGGTGGACTCCACACACCTTTGAGAACATTATATAGAACTCTCAGACATGCACGTTTTCTGACGATGTTTTCCTTCACCGTCGAATCAATTGATATTTTAATTAGCCACTTTTTATATTCAATTGTTTTTCAGCGATGCCAATTTATCCAGTCAAACAGTTTACCTAATAGTATTTCTACTATAAATACGAATCGCTCTTTATGTAGTGAAGATGCGATGGTATTGAAGTTGGCCACATCGGCCGTTCAAAGGTACTAAGGTGGGTAAGGTAATTTCTTGCGGCCGCGTGCAATTAACTTTATAGCTATTAACTTAATATGCCACATTCTAGGACATTTTTCGGTTAATGACGTAATACTTTGTTTTTAAATAATAAGAGCTTTTTGTAACGGAGCTCGTCCGGGGAAATACTACCACCATGTTTATTTTGCTGCGAGATAGCATTGCTGTGCAGTCTTACGGGCGTGGTTACCGGTGTAATTTAGGTTTAACACCTACGCTTATAGCAACATTTTGTAGGATGAGTTCGCACGACACGCTCTTGCGTGTTGCTCTGTTTTAAGACGATGATTTTCCAGCTGCCATCAGGCGAGATATCGGGATCCGTCAATTATTAATCGAACTCGGCCCCCGAAAGTGAAGTCGAGCACCCACTGGGCTATCACCGCTTACCCGCTTACTGGGCTATCACCGCTTACCCGCTTACTGGGCTATCACCGCTTTAGTTACTTCGTATATTTAAAATTTGTTTGTTTATAATGCCGTCGAAGCTGTGCTATAAACCGAGATGGATCTTCATTCGGAATGGGACTGGGCGCTGGAGCAATAACCTCGCCAGGTAGGCACAAGGGTTCCCCGTACACTAATTGGGCGGCTAAAGCATGTATATCTTCTTTCAGAGCTGAGCGCATACC
The DNA here is from genome assembly GCF_905163445.1 of Pararge aegeria. NCBI lineage: Eukaryota > Metazoa > Arthropoda > Insecta > Lepidoptera > Nymphalidae > Pararge > Pararge aegeria. Next base: position 9,128,944 of record NC_053202.1, on the reverse strand, counting down.
AAGAAGGTTATGATTATGATTGAAGATTATGATTGTTAGTAGTTCACATTAAATATGGGTAATTTCATGTATGTTTATATTTTATTTGTATATTTTATTTATATATATATGTATAATATTAAATCTTATTTATTGCACCACCTACCTCTTTTCTATGTTTTTTTTTCCTTTTACGCCATTGGTTGCCTGGAAGAAATCGCTATGTAGCGATAAGGCCACCAAATTATATATCTCTGTGACTACTTTTTTTCTTTGGTGTACAATAAAAGTCTATTCATTCGTTCATTCATTCAAGAGGCACGACCGGTAAAGCATTGGACCATGTGTCCTGATGACACATTAGGGCAGCTTTAAGAGTGCGATGCATGCGCTTCACTAAACCATTCGCACACGGGTGATAGCTCGTTGTGCGAACCCGTTTAGCGGAACATAGCTGCATCAGAGAATGGAACAAACCAGACTCAAATTGTCGCCCTTGTAGTACGACCGGTGTACGACCAAACCGAGCAATCCATTCTCGGAAAAATGTATCTGCAACCCCTTCCGCGGTTATACCCACCATTGGCCAGGCCTCAGGCCATCTCGTAAACCGATCCACAGCGGTCAAACAATATTGGAATCCTATGCTGGGAGGGAGAGGATTTTTTTCATTTAATTTAAAAAAAAAATCTTGTAATCTTTAAAAAAAATGGAACTGGAAAGATCACGCTTTACATTTCACGCGTAACAATGGCAGCCGCAAAGGTTCGCTTTCCTTACTTCGCTTTCTTTACTTCTTCGAGCCGGAGGGTTCAAACTCTTCCTGGCAGAGCCCCATTCCGAGGCTCTCCAACAAGCCCGCGATACGCTGTTAAAATCATTAAGGTTAATTAGATACACACAATCCGAAAAAAAAGGATGAAGTTGATGAGGATTGTAAAAGTTCTAGCTTGCGAAGTGGTATGAATTAACATTTATAAATCACTACAATGTGTTATTTACAAACTATCACTGAGAACAAAAATAATACAAATCCTTTCGTATAAGCCAATAATGCGATACAACTTCTTCCGAATGATGATGCTTAGTTCCTTTAACATTTCCAGTTGCAGAGCTGTTTCGCTGCTACCACAAAAGAAGTTCGAGGTTGGCATTAATTCTGTAACTAACAAATATCCTTCAATAAAATTTTTATCGCTAAGAAATGCTTTTAAGACTCCCATCTTAAAGACTGTATTGTGTTTGGCGTACTGGTCAAAAATGAGGCTTAAAACTTCACCAAAAGTTATGAAATAGTGGAGAAATGTTTTGCGACATCTTTCTTTAATTAATTTAAACAAAGCGCGCCAAAACTAGACCTGCTTCTATTAAAAGCCTGTTAAGTGGGAAAGATTAAAATTATAACTTTATATATTTTCATTCGAAAATAACAGTTTAGTTCTCTTTGGTTCAAGAAATGACGGTTTAAATAACAGAAGGGTTTTCTAAACGAAATTTATTTTTAATATACTTCATTGACATAAATATAGGCAAACTTAACTAATATTGTTACAATTAATCAGTAAAAGATTTCCTTATTTCTTATTATGAATTTTATTCAACACGTTGATAAAGTATAATCAATAATTATAGAATAATTAAAACTGATACAAATTAAGTTCTTAAAAAAAAAGTACCTACCATATGTTAATTAAGTTTTCTGCCACACAATTGTATTAATTTAGAAGCATCTTCTTGATTCACCGGAGATCATAACATCCGAATTGATAATCTCCACCTATTTGAAGATAGTCGATTACAAAAAAACAAATTAACAATTACGTCTTCCTTTCCTTGCAAAGAGCAAAAAAGTTGAATTACAAATAGTTTCGTATACGCCAATAATGGGCTACAACTTCTTCCGAATGATGTGTGCTGAGTTCTTTTAACATTTCCAATTGCAGAGCTTTTTCGCTGCGTTCATTGAAGTGGTTCGAATTTGGCATTAATTCAGCAACTAATAAATATCCTTGAATGAAATTTTTATCGCAAAGAAATGCTTTTAAGACTCCCATTTTAAAAACGTAATTGCGTGGGGCATACTGGTCACAAATGAGGCCCAAAACTTTAGCAAAAATGACGTGAATAGTAGAAAAATAATTTGCGACATCATCCTTTAAGTAATCTAAACACAGCGCGCCAAAACTACGTGCTGCTTCTTTAGAAAGCTGGTCGTCCTTAAAATCGATACATTTTGTTTTGAGGTCAGATACAACTCGTATGTATCCCAACGATAACTTTATATGTGTCAAGAGAAAATAATTTTCTTTTAACGATAAAGCACTCTGAAGGTGATTCAGTGCTGCAGTATACATGGCGATGGGAAAAATCATTTTCTTATCCAAAACTAAAGAATCGAATTTCATAGACAAAGAATAAAATATATCCCGTAAGTTATTTCTTGCGTAGTGAAATGTTTCGTATCGCTTATTCCACACAGGAACAACCTTTTCTAATAGCGGCTTAAAAATTTTTTCATAGCGCTCACTTTGAACTGATTCTGATTTTGTACTTAACAAATAAATAGCTATACGATCAGAGTGGCCATATTTCTGTGTAGCAAAACTTTTATCAAAATTTTCTAATAACAATTTTGCCATAAAATCTACATCTAAGAACTCCATGATATTGCCCATTTCGTTTTTTAATTCATCAATACTTTTCTTACACTTTGTTTGAGCTGGCATTTTTTCTAACAATTCATAGCTTTTTATCCAAATAGTCGGTTTTATAGAAAGTGGGTAATTTTCAATTCTGCTTAGAGTAAAATATATCTTTTTATTTCCCTTGAAAGTATCATTGCTAAACATGCGGAGCATCTCCCATATACCAAAAAAAACTATTTCATCAGTTTCTTTACAAAGCATCTTGAAAGTCTCGGAAAATATAACATTTCGAATACTTCTGCTTTTATTAGATTTCCAAATTTCTGTAAACATATTTATAAGTTGATTTTGATTTAGCTTAGCAAATGCAACTCGAATGCCATGTTTTTGTAAAGATACTGGTGCGTTAAGAAGCTTTGCTACATGCTCGCTAATTTCAGTTGAATTAATGTTATGAACTATTGCATTTAATGAAGGTAGTACATATTTCAAATAATCTCCTTTAGCGTACAACAAAGCCAGATCAAGTGGAGGGTGAGGTCTTGATAGATGCATAAATGCAGCGATATTTTTCTGTATGCTGAGGATTTCGTTATCAGGTTGGCTCCAAATAATTTTGGATTCTGTCGGAACATATCTTTGAACAAATTCAAACAGCTCTTTTCGTGTAAGTAATATACATAGACCTCTTATGGTGGACTTGTGAAGGCTTATTTTATTGAGGTTCTCCATAAAAGTTGCTTTAAATGAGTCTGCTAAAGATCGATACCCGTAAATTTGAATTTTCCTCAGAAAGTTGTCAAAGTAAAGGAAGTTATCATTTATGCATGAGTTTATTTCTTTTCTGTGAATTTCTAATAGCTCAGGACCATGTTTAAGAGCATTCATACAGCTTTCGTAGTTGGGACATAGAATAATGGATTCTATAAAAAACATCTTTCTCCAGGATTTTTTGAAGTTGTACACACTTGAAAGATCACGATTCCAGGAATTTTCTCTTTTTATAATAACAAGGTCTTTGATTTTCTGGATAACGAATGGATAATCTTTGAGTTCTTTTTTGCATTTATCGAGAACTTTAAAAACTGATAATATAACGTTTACAGCCTCATCAAACTGTTTTTCACTTGTAATATCAATTTTAATTTTCGAAATGTAATAATTGTAAATGCAATTAAATACTTTATTTCTTTCGTCCATGTTAAACTTATTTATAGAATAATCATATTCATTTGTTATGAAATGTTCGAAATCAAATTTACTTTCTATATCATCGGGAATTTGGACGTCATTAATCACATTATATAAAAGTATGCATTTCACACACGATTGCATACTATCTTTGTATCTAGTGTACACTTCCAAGTTGCTGAAAATATCATTTAAGTATCCCCAAGTTTCTTCGTCAAACTTATGTGTATCAGTTTTGGTAATGAAATGATTTACAAACTGAAGCTTGAACAAGAAAGGTTCGTTTAAGTGATTTTGATGGTAATATTTTAATAAAGTAAGTATATTGTTTTGATTACCACGAGCACATGTCATTAGTGATCGCAAAATCCCAACTCTTTCAGTGGGACTTGATTCATTACGAATCAACAATTTCAAATCTTCAAAAGCTTTACTAAATGGTGCATAGACGTACCAGCTGTATATACTTTTAGATGGTGCTAATTTTCCTTTGAGAGGCAGATTACAAAACTTTACTATTTCATCCCAAGTCTCATTATCAAAGGGTGCATCTTCACAGCATTTGTCAATAAAAATCTTTTTTACGAAATCAAATCTCTCCTCAAATGGCAACCGGTTCAAAAAGTATTTAATTTTTTTATAGGTGAACCATATACGAGTTTTCTTATTCTTAATGTGCGTTATTATAAAGTTCTTAACCTCTTCTTCTTTTAAATACTGTGCAAAAACTGGTATATCAAGGACATAAATGTATTTCTCAAGATTATTTTTTATTCTTTCTGGACAATTTTCCATTACGACTTTGGTATATTTCCGTCCGAATAATGGTGTGTCGCGTTCTTTAAGTGTCTCGAATATATCTAGGAACCTTTCGGGGTTTCTTTTTAAAAGAAACATTCCGGGTCCAAATATGTGGTCTTTGAAGTATGAGCGCCTATAATTTTTTTGTAGTATATCCAGAAAAGTAAAAGATTTTTCATATAATCGTTGCAATTGAGAATAAGAAAACATGTTACAATTTGGTATATCGTCAGCATATTTCCGAATAATTTCCTCAATAAAAGGAATAGAGCAACGTGATAGCCAACCCATTGCTTTATCCACATCATTTTGTATGTAATGGTTAAAAAACTCTTCAACACGTTTTTCATCCACTAAATTTAGCCTTATGTGCAGAATGAGTTTATTAAAAGCCTTTGTACTCATCTGTGGATAAAGGTGGTTGTACAAGTAAGCAGGATTAATAATATATGCGTATTGCTGATCAGATAATAACCATATGGATTTCTTAATAACTCGAGATACGTATAACATGTTATCACATTTTAGAACTTCAAGAATATAATCAACATTTCTAACTTTGCACGCCATATCTATTTTTAATAGGTTATCCATATCTGGTTCTTCGCAGTTTATTGCGGCAACGGGTTTAGTTAGATTGTTTTTGATTTCTTCATTCAATAATTTGTTGTAATTGCGATGTTTTTGTCCTAATGTTTCTCCCTCTATTATAAGTGCCATGGTGTCCTGAAAAACAAAAACGTAAATAACCATTGTATAGGTACCACTTTTTTACATGGTATATTTTGTGAGGTGTTTTATTTCTATTTGGAGCGTCTTTGGTGAATGAAGTTCACCAATCCATCCTCACTGGGCTGGTGGACTACGGTCTAGCCCTTCTCATTGTGGGTGGCCGGTAATGTCGGATACGATGATGGCAATAATGACTTACTGATGCCGGCGTCTTACGACTATGTAGAAATTCCGATATCTCGTCAGATTGAGATGTTTTCTCCCAGTGCCTGTCTTCAGAAAGCAAACTGCAGGCAAATGCCAAATTGCCATAAGATCACTTCGTAGTATATATTAGTTCATAGTTCATAGGTTCGATGGTAACAAACACACAGACAGAAATTCAGCGTGTATAATAATTATGCATAAATATGCGTAACGGTTAAAAACATCTAGTTGGAATACCTTCACATTACCTTCTGAATCCCTAAAATTCATATCAACCCATTACTGGCCCACTAAAGGACCTGGTCTCCTCCCACAATGAGAAGAGGTTCAGACTGTTGTCCACCACGCTGGCCCAGTAACATTATTGATTTATTACTCTTAGAGCAACTATAAAAGGGACGTGATCTAAACACAGAATTATTAGCAACGTTCAGAACTCTCATTCAGCTATTGCATGCAGTGAAAACGCCCTGCGCACGTTTCACTTCACACCCGCGGAAAGTTGCTAGCAAACTTTTACTTTTTACCCATATTTTTTATTTCCCCATAAATAATTACTTTCAACTGCTAAATGGATGAGATGACTAACCTAACTAACCTGACAGTGTAAGGGAAGTATTCGAAAAACTTTTTTTTATGCTTCAATATTAGTCGTGTACCCGTTTCCTTTGCGTCCTTTATTCTGTGATTCTAGGTATGGATTACCATCTCTGTGCATGAAAATGTGGCCGTAAAAAACATCAAATTACTAGCGGCGCCCCCGTAGCAAACGAGTTTATTTTAAAGATAGAATACAATAATCTAAAAAATTGAATAAAAAAAATAGTTTACGGTTGAATCCATATTATCATACAACTAACTACACTGCACTCTTCACACTGACCTTACCCTATTCGTTATGCTAGATGCTAGCACCATCTTTTTATCTATTTATTTATATATTATAATCAGAAAATACAGCATTGTGATGAAACTATCTTTTCCAAGTTCTATAAAAATAATAATCGATAATCGATTAGTTTAATTAGCGATTATATAATACCTACCTCATCCCTAACATGAGCTGTCAAAGTAACTAACATTATATTTAGACAAACAAAACATAACATAATCTTATGAAAATAATCATTACTTACTCAGCTTTGCAAACCGCACGGGTTTAATAGCGAGGTTATGAGGCGCGCTGTAAATATCTAACACAAAACGTTATAAGTATGGTCCATGACATTTCTAGTCATAACATTACGCCAACCTTAAAGCAAGTGTTAAAAATCTATATAAGGACTTATCCTTCTTAAATTTTTTAAGTTTGTGTAATAGTTAAAGAAATAAAAAGGTTTCACAATATTTAAGCAATCACCACTAGATTGCGAGTGTGACTAACATGATCACAAAGCGAACTAAAACTCACCGGCTACTCTAGCGGTTCGGTCGATGTTTCGATGAGTCAGAGTAGGGATGTGAAAAAATAATCGATTATGGAAATAATAGATTAAATAGCGATTTTTTAAAAGTAACAATCGATTTTAATACGTGATTTTATTTTTATGAATTATTTTTATGATTTTTTTATAATCATTCAATCATTTATTACTGATTTTTCATCATCAACCCCCCGACATTAAGTTTGCTATTTTTGGCCCAGAACCCGGAATGCGAACTGCATAACTAAGTAGTTATAATAATAAAATTCATTTATTTGATCAAATTTTCACTATATGGAGTCAACGAACTGTACTATTTTACCGAATGTTGTGAAATGATTCGTTGGGGAAACTTCATTTTTCAAACGAGCTGGTGTTCCTGAACTCGTTGCCTACGGATTTCTAGTTTTTGAATAATTTAATTTTTTTGATTTATGTGAAAAAAAATTTATACCATATTATTGTTCTTAAAACTTCAATTTGTGTTGATTATTTAAGAACTTACTATTTTTGTTGTTTATTTTTAATTAATGAAACTATTGATATACTATTTATGGCGTTTATTTTGAAATTAATTGGCTAATTGGGAAAAAAACGTTTAATATAACAAAATCGATTTTTTATGTACAATGTCACATCCCTAAGTCCGAGTCGAAACGATGGTCCAGTGATGTAATGAAATGTTTATTATGCTGACGCTTTTATATCTTATTGATATTGATAAAAACGAGATTATATTATTCGTATATATATGTCACATATATTTTACTCAGGGTTTTAATAAAAGTTTTTTCATTTTTTTTTTCTCATCAGTCATATTTGTCATTGATCTATAACTGAAACATATGGAGGGTAGAGGTAAGGAGAGTCATCTGTGTATATGAAAAATTGTCGTCAAAATGTATTAAATTAGGATGGCGCCACATTTGCATCAGGGTAACTCTTAAAAGAAGCGCCAAATATAAATATTGTTAGAGTAGGCTTGAAAAATAACCAAGGAAGTATGGAGATATAAGGAAGTAAGGTCATATTTACCACAATATTTTGTACAACGTAAGTTGTTGAAATTCTCAATAATTAACTACTTTAGTCGATAATGACATTAAATTTTTTAACTCGGCATACTTCAATTCATCTACGATTGCTACATTCATACCATACCCTGTGCATCCACCAGCGCCATTGTGGAGGATTTTTGAACTGTTATTTAGCGCATACACTGGACACTTTCTCAACTTTTCTCCCATATAAGATGACTCTCCTTACATCTACCCTCCATACTGAAACACAAACTTGGGGCCACTGTCAATGTATTGCTGTCAAAGATGACAATAGTTTATAGTCTATATTTACTAAATCATCTTTGAAATTAAACTTCTTTATTAATTTAAAGTTGTATTTTTAATAGAATAGAAAACAGATCTAGATTACAAAAGCAGTATAAATTTACGTAGCCGACAGGAGATTATAAACATTAACAAACGAAAGCTTGTTTTAAACAATGACATTGACGAGTGTCACGTTCAAGTGGCATTGTAACTCAGACTGATATTTGACATCCAAAATTCAAAAAAATTCAAAATTCAAAATTAATTTATTTCAAGTAGGCCTAATACAAGCACTTTTGAAACATCAAGTCTGTCCGTGTGTAGTGACTCTACCACCGGTTCAGAAGGCAGATTCTACCGAGAAGAAGCCGGCAAGAAACTCAGCAGTTGCTCTTTTCCAACATCAAAAATTTACATTTTACATTTTAACATTCATTTTTCTATCTTGTGAGATATGAAAGCGGAGCCGGATACTTCCAAGCAACCTTGTCATTAAGAAACTCATGAATTGTAAAATAACCTCGCTGTAATAAATGTGTTTTAACACATTCTTTAAACTTATGCATTGGTAGGTCCAAAATTACCTTAGGAATCATATTATAAAAGCGTATACTCAATCCCACAAATGACTTCTGCACCTTTCGCAGACGATATGCAGATGTCACTAATTTATGAGATCATCCAAGAAACATCCAAGAAATAGGCAATGCGTTTTATTTCAATAACAACAAAATATTTTTACGATAATAAAACAAAAACATTTAACAATAATGTCTATTTATAACTGATCAATACTTTATTTACAAGTATCAGTTTATTAACGTGTCATTTTATTAAACATCAACAATGGCAGTTTCAAAGGTTTACTAAGCCGATGGGGTATATCTGATTTATTTTTTTATAATTGTAATTGATGCACCAAGGAGATGGTCCACTTGGCGGTAAGTGGGCACGCAAAGAACATGACCTGCATCGTACCGCCCTGTGTATCAACCTAAGGCTTAGGTGGCCTCATGTGTCTGTAATCACACCAGCAAAGATACACTTCAGACCGGGCCGCAGAAATGTTTGGCGGCAAGAATAAGCAAAGCGAAAGTACTTCCGCAGAAAAACTCTGCCACAAAAAGCTCAGTGGCGACTCAAAAATAACTACCTACTATGCCTACATAGAATTAAGAACATACCGAAGCCCTGTACACTACTAATATTGTAGTATCAAAAACCACTCCACTTTAGTTTGCCGAACAAACGGTATGTCACTTCATAACATTTAGCAGTTGACAGTAATTATTTGACCTCCAATGCTTTTAACGTTTACGATAAAATGAGAAAATTAAAAAAAAAAACTGTGAGCTGGCAACATTCCGCAGGTGTGAAGTGAGATGTGCGCGGGGCTTTTTCACTGTTTTCGGACACAATGCACTGCATACAATAATGGCTGAATGCGGATTCTGTATGATCTTAATTCTGTACTACTATATACCTAGTAAAACAGTTTGTGGGATAACACCTTTTTTAGATATCGCCACTTAGTTAACAATAACGCGTGAGTGTTATACTTTCTTACAAAGTTTCAGAACACAAAACGACTCTACCTTATTATATTATGCAAAACATATAATTCACCAATCAATATTGCTATAGTCGTAAAAATGTAATAGGCCCGTTTTGACATTTGTCATTGCGACGTAACTAGTTATGGAACCATAAGACTCGGGACTCGATACTCACGATAAATCAATTCAAGTTTGTATCAGTACTTCATTGATATTATTATGTATTGTAAAGTGTTCGTTCGTTCAAAGTATTCCTTTAACTTCACAACCAATACGCGTGACTGGCTGTTGATTTTACGTCCACTTTTCAACATGTTGAAACAGAGTTAGTACTAGGTATATAACAACAAACACAGAAATCGAGTCAAATTACTATGTTTAAATTAATGACCAAAATAGAAGAGCCATAGTTAACGTAATTCTAAACAATATATATCAAACTTAAACGAGCGCACAGTCAACTTTACAAGATGAGGAACGAAAAACTGCGCAGTGCGCGCGGGGACGCTTCAGTCATGTGCCGCTTGGTCAGATACATCAACTCAGACTCATTATTTAGAACCCATTTTGAGAACCAAGCTCATTCTTTGCAGTAAAGATAACAACACAATATTTAATTTCGATATTCAGTAAAAAAAATGGTTACAGCTCTAGTATAAAAAAAAAAGACTGAGAACGTAACTGTTTTCGGAACGTTTCGCAACAATTATAAATTGCATGCTACTATGAAGTAAGCGCAAAAAGAATACTCGCGATATATTCTTTCATATTATTTAACGTCCCAAAAAAATTTACGTATTTTTTAAAACACTGTATGTAATTGATTTTTATTTTATTGTTTCTTTCAGTTTCGTTCCAAGTTACATTCTATGGTCTTGCACAAATGTCAAAACGGGCCTATTACATTTTTACGACTATAAGAAGTATAGTATTAATTATTATATACAGCGGTTAAGCGGTGATAGCTCATTTGGCAGGACTTCGACTTCACTTTCGGGGGGCTGAGTTCGAATCCCAACACTTCTAACTTTTTTAAATTTATAATTTTTACCTACACTTAGAGAAATTATCAATTTTTATAAAACGTGTTATATGCATTTTAAATTAATATACATCTTTTAAATTTATGTGCGCTTAAACAATTCAAATATCACTTGCTTCAGTGAAGGAATACATCGTAAGAAACCTGCATGCCTGAGAGTTCTCCATGATGTTCTCAAAGGCGTGTGGAGTCCACCAATCCGCACTGGGCCAGCGTGGTGGACTACGGCTTTAAACCCTTCTCATTGTGGCAGACCCGTGCCCTGTAACCCATCACTGGCCCACAGTGATGGGTTGATATGGTGATGATGATGAATGATGATGATTATTGATATAGAGCCGTCGTAGTTCTAGTTTTAAGTTTACGAATGTAGTTATCACCATCATCTCACCCATCCACCATGTACAAAGTACCTACCATCTATAGCCTGACTTTGACTTTGACTTTACGATAGTTGTTACTAACACCTAGGATATTGTTACGGTATTGTTAGCTAAGCGAAGCGAGTTTAGGTTAGATTATGGATATTTTTGTACAAGAGTAGCCTTACACATGCTTGCTCGCAATAGGAAGGCGTTTTCGAGTATGGGGAAATTTGGGAATTTATAATTTCTGAATTTTCTCTGGTCTGGTGACTTGTTACCCAACCGACAAAAACCGACAAAGACGTGCCGCTAAGCGATTTAGTGTTCCGGTGCGATGTCGCGTAGTAACTTATTAGGGGTATGACTACCATACTCTAAACAGGTTAGCCAGCTACTATCTTAGACTTCATCATCACTTATCACCACGTGAGATTGCAGATTTTGAGATTGAGATACAGAGTTTGTTCATATGGGAAAACGACTCTTCAATTGCCAGCGAGCAAATCTTGTACAGAGGCAAATTATTTTTGCCTTCTTTCTATCGTAATGTAGTATCCCGAGTCTGGCTTCAACATCACGTCAATTTTAGCGACGAGTTGCGTGTGGTCCCCGGACACCCTGTAGTGCCGGAACACGTGAGCCAGGGTGGTCTTCATAGACATATACGCGTACGATTTTCCTGAAAACGGAAATAGTAAAACATTATCAAGGCGCCAACTCCTGCTACATGAGGTTGAAAAAACTTAAACTATTATAGTTAGATGAGATATTTTCAAAATACTTAACGATAAAAATTACTACAGTTTAAACGAATATTTAATTTTGATCTAAAATTTGTCTAGAAATCATTGACTTTTGATTTTTTAGCGAAACTTTTCTCAGATTTTTTCGACTGCGTGTTGCATGTCGCGTGACGGTCGGCCGCGGATTAGGGATAAAGTGACAGGCGCTCATCAGAGCAGCCTAGGCCAATATGGCGGCGCCTATAGTTCGCATCAGCTGACCGTGTAGTGTATAGACTATCACTCATTTGTGTCAGTGCTCCATAAAATATTGGTAACATTTATAACCTGTGAAACTCATGATGAAGATGGAATAGATAATAGAATGATTTAAAAAAAATTAAAAATCGGATCAAAATGACTTAACGATTATAAAATATTGTTTTCAGTTTTTTAATATGTGTATGTATATCATCTAAATAATTGTTAAGTATTATTGATGTACGTCTTACTCTTAAACACAGAGTTCAATAAAAATATTAGTTATCATTTCCATTTTCCAAGTATAAAATTAATATTGATGAAGCGATTTTTATACCCTTAATGGAATATTGTTTCATAAAACCATACAACCCTTTTTTCTTTTTTCGAATGAGTTTTATACGTTTTTTTTTTCAAATATACAACAGGAAAATTATAAAAGATAAACACTATTAAAAATTTATAAAAAAAATATAATTAATTAATTTAAAAAACATATTATTTTTATTTTAAAAATTCATATGCTTCTTCACAGAAAAAAAAAAAATTTTTTTTTATTATTCTTTTCCAATAGTAAACTATTTCATCCAGAAGTAATATAAGCTTTGCTCAAATTAGTAAGAATTATATTTTTATTATTGTCAAAAAAAAATCCTGTATTGAAATTGCATATTTGCTTTACCTATACAAATCCTTCTTCCCATACTGAAGCCAGCAAACGCAGTAGGGCACTCAGGCAACGTGGCGGGGTCCAGCCAACGTTCCGGCTTAAACTCCTCAGAATCTGGACCCCACATGGGATGCCTGTGGACCCCGTACACAAACATGAAGCACGTTCGCCCTTTCGTCAGAGTACAGTTTCCTGCAAAAAAACAACAACATTGTGGTATCAGCCTACCGTCTGGCTCAGTGGTGTACTCTGCTGCTCTCTGCTGTCCCGATTTCGAGTCTGGACATATAAAGATAATTTTTATCCCGGAAAAGCACCAGAGAACTTTTCTGGCGGGTTTAAAAAAACATATTTTGCTACATATGTAAAGCTGCACAGCTAAACCGGTCATGAGGATGTATAGAGATATTTAGCTTGTAAGCTGGAGTTTACATAGGGTACTTTTATCCCGGATTACAACGATTGCTGCGGGATATCTATAAAAACAGAAAAAAAGCGGACGAAGTCGCGTGAAAACATTAAGAGTTAAGGCGGAGCGAAGAAAATCATGTTAACTCTGTTCGTTCCTTCATTACTGAAGATCGTGGTCCTTGAGAGATCTACCTTCTCGTTACCAGAACAATGTTAAATATTAATGTGGAATAACAAAGAGATAGAGCACAGGAAGAGAAGAGAAGGATGGATTGTGTAGAAGAGGATATGCGTATAAGTTGAAAGTGAAACGCCTGCTAATAGAGGTGAGTGAAAAGTAGACATGTTGTTCAAACTCCACTTGCGTGGGATAAGGGCAAGAAGAAGAAAAGAGGAGGGGGGCAAGTAAATAAAAACAAACATACGTAGTTTGACATCTTTGTCAAGACGTCGCGCAGTAACTGGTACGATGGGGTAAATGCGCATGGTCTCTTTCAATACAGCCTCCAGGTATACAAGCTGTGACAGATCTTGCTTCGTGACATCTCTGTCGTCATCACCGAATACCATGTGCAGCCTGTAATATAATCCAGTGTTATAATTAACCTTCCTAAAAAAATCTAAACGATTTTAATAGAGCATATGTAACGACGAACGATGGCAAAGTAAGTAACGCCTAAACAAAGAAGATTTCTAGGCGTCTTGACACAAGGTGTGGTATTTTGTGTTTGTATTATGTTAGGGTTCGTATGGTGTTAGGGTTATAATAAAACCAAATTTATATTTTTTGTCAGGTTATACCAGTGTCAGGTTACGATTTGCTTAAGCTTTATGATCCAACGAAAGATCTCGTGACTTCAGACGGCTCCTAACGTCTTTCGATATCGTGAAACTTTTTATCTCTACGAACCTAAACCAGTAGGCTTCCGATTAAGACGATTCCATCCGATTCAGATCAATTTAGTAAAAGCGGGCATAACGTTCGTTTTAATTTTTGTGAAAGCGTACGATTTTTAAAAAACCGTAATAAAGGGCAACAGATATTGATTGTAAAATTTTAAACTGATGTTGGAAAAAAGCATCTGCTTTGCAAAATCATCTGCAAAGTTTCTTGCCGGATTTTTTTTGGTGGAATCTGCCTTCCGACATGTGATAGAGTCAGAAAGGGAGTTGAGAATTTAAAAGTTAGTAGAGTAAAAGTGAACTTACTCTTCAAAAATCTTCTCCTGAACCTGAGGATAAGATCCAATCAGCAACATGGTGTACATGAGCACACTGGCTGAAGTGTCATGACCACCAACGATCATGGTGTCAACGTGTTCTCTAATCTCCCGGTCGTTGAAAGCGCCTTTCTCTATTGATAGTTCCAGAAGAAGATCCATGAACGGCTTAAATTTTGGACCTGAAATCCATAAAAAATGCATGATATAACTTTGGAATCGACAGGATTAAGCTTGCGACTTTCTGGCAATCGTGGCTTGAGCGCTTTACCTACTAAGCTATGGTTCCCATACCATCGATGCCGAAATTAATGTGTCTTTTTATTAGTCTTACCTACACTTGTAGGAAATACCAAATTTATATACTCACTGGAGACATACATATTTATCCATGAAACAGTGGGAAGGCTTTTAACTGGCGTAAAGGGACACAAAACCAGCAAAGCAGCCATTGCTATCAGAATCATCATCATCATCAAAGCTCTACAGCCCTGGGTGGGTCTTGGCTTGGTCAAGCATATTTCTCCATTTGAGGCGGTCAGAAGATGCTTCTTTCCAGCTCCGAACTCCCAGAACCCTCATATCCCTCTCAAGTCCATCACTCCACCGACCCCTAGGTCGTCCTCGGTTTCTACGCCCCTCCAAAGTGCCCTCCATCAAACTCTTTGGCGCTCTCGTGCCTTCCATGCGTTGCACATGCCCTGCCCATTGCATTCTTAACAGTTTGATAGTTGTGACGACATTCGGTTCTTTAAATAGTTCGTATAGCTCGTGATTATATCGAATGCGCCAAAAACCATTATCCTGCATAGCACCAAACACTCGTCGCAAAACCTTTCGTTCGAAAATAAGCAGACTGTTTTCGTCTGTTTGCTATCAGAAGGCAAGATCAATTTTGGGTCAGTGATACATCTGATACCCAAAATAGATTTTAACAGAACATACGTTAAATACTTACCTTTAGTTTTTTCATCAATCTCTTTGCAGTTCCTATTCTTCAAGTAATCAGCCTTTCTTTTTTTCAGGACCTGTAAAGTTTAAAGTATGAGAGATTCTATCAGATCTTTAGATACTTTTAAAAAGAAAGATTAACTTTTACCAAATCAAACAGAAATGATTATCGAAATTGTTATTAAAATGTATTATTATTTATTGAATACGTCTTTGATATGATAACATCTTCCTCTTTGGAAACGGGATCATAAAAAAACTTTGCAAAGCCAGTGTGCTTTAAAACCATAGGTACTATTGAAATAAATACATACGGTATTCGACATATTATGCAAGATCTTCAGGCACTGGTCCTGTTTCTTCCTTAATGAGGACCAGCTGTATAAAAAGTGACTGTGCCACCAGAACTTCTGGAACCTGTCCACAAGGATATTGAACATCTGCTCAGCCGCGTTCACGTATTCACTGTTGAGCACGTTCTTGTCTGTGAAGTCCACTCCCAAAGCAGTTACTAAAAAAAAAGTATTTATTTATTTATTTATTTAATGGACAATCAACAGGTTACAACAACAACAACTCTTATAAAACTAAACAAAAAATGAAAAAAATATAAATGTAATATTGTAGACCCACTTAAAGACTGCCACAATAGAATATCATATCTATATAACATATAATAGAATATTATCCTGTATACCAAATAAAATAAGATCTACCATATACAACTCCCTAGTTAAACCCAATATTGAATACCTCATCGAAATTTGGGGAACCGCCGCGAAATCACATATTAAAAAATTGCAAATTATCCAAAATAAAATTATTAAAGCTCTTTATAAGTATAACTATCTAACTCCTACAAATAAATTGTATACAGAGACTAAAATTCTTAATATAAATCAATTATACGCATTAAAAACCTGCACCTTAATAAGAAAAATAAGCACAGATAATATACTCTCACAATTACGATTTCAAACAAAAACATACGCAAACTATCTAAGAAAACGTAAAACTAAATTTTTACTATCTAAAACTAGAACCAATTATGGAAAGAAAAGTATACTGTGTGAGGGAGTGCTGTTGTACAATAATTTACCTGAGAGAATCATTAGCACTAAAAGTTTACCAATGTTTAAAAAACTTGTTATTGAACATGTACAAAATACCGTTCAGTTAAGTTAATGTGACCTCTTTCCTATAAAATGATTTGTATTATCGCTCGCTAACTTTTTCTTTAACCACCCGCAAAAATTTTTACTTTTAAATAATATGGTACATCTGTAAAGCACTTTGAGATTTAGTATCTACTAATTTTAAAATATTATTGTATTCTCGATGTAAGTGAACTATTGTGTTCTTTTTTGAGAAAATAAATGTCTTTAAGCTGAACTTGCGAATACAAAACTATATTGTCAGTTAGTAGGAGAAAAAACGATTAAGATGTAATACTTTAGTAGACTATATATAACAGATTTATTGATAAACAAAACCAACCCATTACCGGTCCACTACTGGGAACGGGTCACCTCTCAGAATGAAAAGCGTTTAGGCCGTAATCCACCACCCTGGCCCAGTGCAGATTGGTAGACTGCACACTGCCTTCTAGACTATTACGGAGAACTCACACAACGCAGGTTTCCTCACTATGTTTTCCTGTACTTTTTAAAAGGTGAAATTTAATTACTTAGAAAAGTAAGAGGTACGTGCTGGGTTTAAAACTCCCTCTCTGAAACTGAAACCGAAGTACTAACCACTATGTTGTGATAACTAAGTGTTTAGGACGCGTCATCTCACAATAATGAAATTGAAAGAAGTTCTTTGCCTTTGTGATTTCAAATGCTCTTCAATTCTAGTGATGATAAATTAAAATTACTCGCTTTCGATACAGTGCAACTGTGTTGTAAAATAGCATTAATAAGAGTCAAATATTTCTTTATTCAAATAAGTCACTTGATGGCACTTTTAATGGCACACATTTTTAACTTACATTACATACAAAATGTGTGCTTAAATGATAGTGCGATGATGGCGGTAATTTCATTCGTAAACTTAAAACAAGAGCTGGTCTTTGATGAAGCCCACAATAAACTTAGCCGGGTACTATCACCATCTCACATTGACATTCATACCCAAGACTTTGTATCATTTACGTTATATTGTACCTACACTATACTAGGACTTTGCGATAAGCTGTAGTTTCAATACTAACTTCGAACTTTTTAAAAGAGATCCGAGATGACAAACTGTAGTTTATTGTATTACATTCAATTTTCAAAAATAATACTCGAAACAGTGACAGTTTTTCAGAATAGGTACCCATGTTATTAATATTCAAGAAGTATACTATTAAATGCAAACCTATCTGGCGATGGTATCTTACCTTAAAGTTTGACCATAACTAATTATAGCACCATCGGCTATCTAGACGTAGAAGAGGAAAGACTAGTGTATTAAAAATACATACAGCATATAGTTTCCAGGGCATTATGTCGGGTGTACACCCAATGGTCAAACGGTCCTTTACCAACTTCAGCTTCTAGGTCTTTGACAAGGCGACGAGATTGTCCATTGAAAACACCAAGAAACCCGTCTAAAACCACCTGACTGAACGCTGGGTTTAATAGTCTTCGATGTATTTTCCAAATTGATACTGGAAAAAAAAACAGTGTCACCTTAACATTATATATATTTTAATATGCGTCGATGTATTTTCCATATTGATACTAAAAATAAACAGTTCATATTTTTAACTAGATGTGCCCTGCTACTTTGCCCGCGAAAATTAGCAGCGTACTGCTACATCGTGTCACCTACGTAATTAAATCAGATACCTATCAAAGGTAAAGTTTTTTCGAAAAGCGCTCCGGCCGCGATTGCCAGAGAGTCGCAGATTCAAATACAATCGGTTCCGAAACTTTTATACGCGTTTTATAAAATAAAAAATATATATAATTTAACATAAGATAAAAAAACAATATATTTTAAAAGGTGTAATCAAAGTCTATATTAAAGGATGTGAAGACAACAATACTGTCTTCACTACCCCTGCCTTTCTCGTGGTTGTCGTACAAGGTGGCTAAGGGAATATAACAGAGAACGGGCAGCAGGGCCCTGTGTGCTATTAATATCAACTAGTGCGACCTCCAACTCGTCTGCGCAGCGTGGTGATGATGAGCAAACCATCCCGTTGGAAGAGGTCCAGCAGAGGTTTAGTCCAGCAGTGGACTTTTAAAGGCCATTGATAATTTTATAGGGTTAAACAAGAAATATACTCACAATCTCCAGTTACTAGTCCTTCGCCGAGCCAGGGTTTTGCGAATTCGTAAAAATTGTCTTTTTGCAAACATGTGTTGGCGATGGTCAAATAGTCGTCCGGGTCGGTCACAACTAAAAACATACAATTAATATCTATACTAACATTATAAATAGGAAAGATAGGTTTGTTTGTCAATTCCCTCGTCATCGATAAACTTTGAAACTGCTTAATCGATTTTAATCATTATTTAACCATTAGAAAGCTATTTAAGCTAAAAGAAAAAAAACGTGATCTGTTTACCCGCGTACGCTGTCTTAATGACCAGTATTAGTAAATTGAAAAAAGTAAACGAAACTATAAACTATGGTATCCATTAAAATATACCGCTATAACTAATTTTATATCAAAATATCCATCCGAGCACTAGGACCACATAAGTCATGCACAACTAATACTAAGTACATTTCGGAACACAAAGACCGAAAAAGTTTCCATGGCTAGTTTCAAATGCTTTTAATTACACCCATAAAAAGTACGCAAAATAAAAGAGATTATAACCCAGCGTTTACAATTTGGCTGTCTTAGGCTAGGCATAAACTCAGCGTCCAGCTTGCTTCCTTAGCGGCTTTTAAGATGGCGTCCTGTGAACAACCAATCACAGCAGCGCGTGTTATAGCAAGTCTCTTGATTGGCCACACGCAGAACGCAAATTTGAACACCGCTAAGAACGCAGGCTAGTCCGCAGGGTATACGGCTCAATTACAGGCAAAATTAAAAGAAACGAGAAAGGTGGGTAATTTTATAAGTATTACTTACCGTATATAGTCCTTGGCCCGATAGAAGCTGATATGGCTCCACCAGCTTTCAGGCTTTCATATGAAAGCTCTTTCACTGATTTCCATAATTCTGTAAAATTCAATTAAAAATAATAAAATGATTATGTGAAATACTATAATACCCAACATTGCCTTTTATGGTTGGAGAAAAATTTGGTTTTTCTTCGCTGGGATTCTCGCATTACGCATACCTTCAATCCCAATAAACCCCATAGGTTTTTTTTAAATTGTAATAATATTGCCCCAGTAGGTATTATTGATTAATATCGTTACATGCGAGTGTCGCTATTTGATACGATACCCCATGTATCGATAGAGTATCGCTAACATAATATCTCATATTTCTAACTTACTCTAATTACGTGCTAAAAAGAATATATATACAGAATATAAAAAAATATATATATAGAATATAAAAAGCGGTGATAACCCAATGGTAGGACTTCGACTTCACTTTCGAGGGGCTGAATTCCAGCTCACACCTCTAACTTTCCTAAGTTATGTGCCTTTTAACAAATTAAAATATCACTTGCTTCAACGGTGAAGGAAAACATCATGAGGAACCTGCATGTCTGAGAGTTCTCCATAATGTTCTCAAAGTTGTATAGAGTCCACCAATACGCACACAGAAGACAGGCAGAATATTATGTATCTCGCGACAGGGTTTCGATAGACGTAAATCTTGCAATCACGGCTGTCAAACGTCTCTTTTGTTTATTTATTGTATGGAAATTGACGTTTGACAGCGGTGATTGCAAGATTTACGCCTGACGCATGGCTGTCGCGAGATACGTAATCACCCTGCCGTGCCCTGTAGTGGATCGGTAATGGGTTTGATATCATGATGATGAAAATAAAAAATAATAATAATCTCTTAAATGTGAACTATAGCGGCTCAGGTATTCCAATAAGCGGCAATCGATTGTTTTCGTGTCATTGCAAGTCCTTGAGCTTCAATATTATTTTTGACAGTGTGATAGTGACCCCTTAAGTTAGGTTTAGAAAAACACTTACGTATACTATCTCCAATTAAAAGATGTGCATGCCCTATCAAAGGCAAGCCGCCAGGGAAAGCAGGGGGTTCGTTTTTGTTTTTAGTCCTGCGCCACCAGGCCCATACCGCACACGTCACAAATATTAGCACCACCGCCAGCATTCTGTGGCAACTTAAAAAAAATACAGTTTTAATGTGATTTGTAAGGTAACTTAAATATTTTTGAAAGTCGAAAGCTATTCAATGCTAGATAATCAATTCGAATTATAAGGTTATTTTGTACCTGACAATGCATAAGTTTAAACAAAGTGTTAAAACGCATTGAATAAATCGTGGTTACCATACGATTGATACATTTCAAGGCTGCTTGGAAAGTTGGAAGCAGAACGCCCGTTCTCATTCCTCACAAGATAGAAAATTCTAGAAATTATAAACTGTAAAGTGATGTTGAAAAATAATAGTTTAAAAAAAACTAAAAAACACGCTTTTTTATAGAAACCAAACCAAAAAATAGAAAATAAATTGTAATAAATTTAAATTAAGAATAGTGTTAAAAATTTCAATAAATATAAATTAATAATAGTGTGAATAAAAAAAAAATATTTTATTGTAAAAAAAGCTTGGGGTGCTTTTTAAGATATTCGGTCCTCGATATGTCTACAAAGTTTGAATCAAATCTGATCGTTCAGGTAGGACAAAATCGAGCTCAAAGGAGTCGGTTACAAACATACATACAGGTGAAGCTAATAAAAGCGTGTTAAAAAGAACTATCTGCTGAGTTTCTGGCAGGCTCTTCTCTGTAGAATCCGCCTTACGAACCGCTGGTTCACTGGAGTCAGTTCAAACAGACTGACTTGACGTTTCAAAGTGTTTATGAACTAGGCCTACTTAAAATAAATGATTTTTTTGAATTTTGAATTTAGAAATGAAATGCAAATTTATAAAATTAATATAGGTAAATGATATAAGTAAAACCCTTAACCATCAATCTTTTCGACGTTCTATAAAAATAGGACTTGACTAATATTGCTGACAAGTGATACAAAAGTTGGAATAACTAGTGACTAAAGAGGATAAAAATGAGGATGGTGCGGATGGCGGACAACTCGAAGAAGCGTTTTGAGTATTGTTGGGATTTTTCAAAAGTATATATAATATATAATATAGTATAAAATCCTTGTCATTTTATGTCTGCTTCTATCATATTTTTTTGTGGTAGCTAAGTGATGCACGTATGGTGCACAAAATCTCTTATCTGTACTACTCGTACATTGACCGAGAAACCTAGATTAGGAGTATGAGTTTACTATAACCGCTATACAACTAAGTTAGCCCGCTAACATCATAAACTGCATCATCACTTTAACATCAAGTGCGATGGCACTTAAGGACTAAGTTGTGATTAATAAATAGTTTAAAAACCACAATTAAAATATTTAAAGATTTATGGATGGATTGGCGCGATTGTTCTTTTATAATATTAGTATGGGGTGTGGATTGAGAGAACTTTCGATTTTTTTCAGAAATTCGTGTACTATTTCTAACACTTGAATATAATTATAAATTTAAATTGCTCACCTGAGTGTCACGCATATAAAATCAATATAGTAAAAGAAGCAGATGAAGAACTTAGCACTGTTTTGCTTTTCGAGAATATATTATCGTTTTTTTTTCGAGAATTTACTACACTTTTCTCAATTTTCCTCACTTTTCCGAACCCTTCGTGTCTAGTTCAGATATTGTAATAGAATAACTAAGGATTTGAGTGCATTGGGCCGTAGCTCTTTATAATGCGATTTCGCGATTTGTATAAAGGTTTATTAACATCGACTGTTATAAATAAGTCGATAAATACAAATTAAGTATTCTTTTATATGCTGAAAGTTTATTTAGGTCGCAAATTAAAAAAATATAAATTCTAAATTCATTTATTTCAAGTAGGCCTAATATAAGCACTTTTGAAACGTCAAGTCTGTCTGTGTGTAGTGACTAACACCGGTTCGAAAGGCAGATTCTACCGAGAAGAAGCCGGCAAGAAACTCAGCGGTTGCTCTTTTCCAATATCAACAATTTACATTTTACCTTTTTAAATTCATTTTTCTATCTTGTGAGAGATGAAATGCGAGCCGGATGCGTCCAAGCAACCTTGTCATTAAGAAATTTATCAATTGTATAGGCACCTGGCTATAATAAATAAATAAATATACGACAATACACACATCGCCATCTAGCCCCAAAGTAAGTGTATGACTAAAGTATTTTTTTTAACTTCATTAGCAATAGCATAGCTATCAATTAATCTATAACTTTGGCTGAGATATTGAAAGCACATACAATACTTTGCCAGTAGGAAAAAAGATGTGGAAACAATACTCCTGTTTTCCCTAATAAATAGCCCATAACTATGCTGCTGGAGTAAAGGCCTCAAACCAGGAGTTTTGTCCATAATCACCACGCTGGGCAGTCGTAGTATATGGTAGTAGAAGCACAGAGGACGCTGCTGCGCACTCTCCGTTACATCCCCCTAGTAGCCTCGCAGTTCACCCTTAGGAGGGGGGGTGACAACTGTATTATTATCTGCCGTCATGATATGGCAGATCAGAATACAGAATTTACCCAAATACATCTGAAGAGATACACAACCCCAACAGCTAATAGGTTATGGTCTTGTATATTGTTGATATCCTCTTGCCATAATTTCATATTGGTGTAATGTATCCATGCGTAAATGCGTGAGCTCCCTTAAATGTCATTAGTGCGTGACCAATATGTGTAGACACGCAACTGTTCTAATAGTAACACGGTCAGATAGTTAAATGATCCCAGTTTATTGATATCAAAAGATTAAAACAGTATTATTGTACTGCAATTTCAGATTGAAATGGAAATAATCCACCTTGTTTTAAACTCTTATTTGTCTTCTACACAGCAAGTGCTCTAGGCAGAATTTTACGAAATAAATATCAACAGTTAAATAAATACGGAATATTAGCGGTGATAGCCTAGTGGTTAACCCTTCTCTTTCTGAGAGCAGATCCGTGCTCTTGAGTGGTAGAGGTTTGATGATGATGATTTAATATCATATCCCTATACTGACAAAATTAAACGCGGTGATAGCGCCATTAGGTAGGAGCTGGATATTACTTTCGAGGGGCCGAGTTTGAATCCCAGCACGCACCTCTAACTTTTCTAAGTTATGTGCGTTTTAAGTAATTTAAATATAACTTGCTTCAACGGTGAAGGAAAACATTGTGAGGAAATCTGCATGCCTGGACACATAATGTTCTCAGAAGTGTGTGGGTCCACCAATGCGCACTGGGCCAGCGTGATGGGCTACAGCCTTAACCCCTTCTCATTGTGGAAGGAGACCCGTGCTCTGTAGTAAGCCGGTAATGGGTTGAGGTGATGGTGATGACACTGATAAAAACTAAATAAAAAGACAGTAGAAAATAACAAAAATACTATAATAAAATCAATTCCATTGAATATAAAATTAAATGTCCATGTAATGTGAAGTGTCCACAGAATTTATTTTTGCGCCACAATTGTTATATTAAATCGTGTATCGTTCATACTTAAACCAATTCGACTGAAAATTTCCTTTCATGCACATGTTGTCATTTCCGTTAATTTACCGATATTATGTAAGTAGGCCGATTTTGAGAATTTATTGAACTGGTTCCTAATTTATTATTATAGCTTTTTGTCGAGAAATAGTCTTTCTTCTGAGGTCTGTTTTACTTGATTACTGTGTAATGTTTAAAAATAAAACCAAGGTTATTTTTAAAAAGTTGTCTATTTTCGCTTTGCCGTTGGTCTCTGCGTTAGATTACCTCTATTACGGAGACGAGTCCAGTTCAGTTCTCAAAGATTTTTTAAAGGTAAATTTTACTTAAATGTATTATTATTATATTTTTAAATAGCAAGAATAAGCGTCACCACACCAGGTAACCTGTGTTATGGAGGCGATTGGTTGCGTGAGAAACAGTTACCAAAACGTTAGTAAAGTTTTATCAAGATCCGTTCAGTAGTTTTTGCGTGAAAGGGTAACTAACATGAATCCATTTATAATATTAGTCGGACCAGTCATCTTGTTTTTCTTGGTGTACAATAAAGTATACTTTCTTTCTTTCTTTCTTGAGTAGAGCTAGAAGGTCCCAGTTGGTTAAAGTCCGCGAGTGAACAGTCAATAAATAATTGATTCCTAAACGTGCACGCATATGTCACGCACGGGCGAACATCCTGCGTCTTTCACAATGCGTCACGGATCTACTTATGTAGATATGTCGACATAACGTGTTTTAGATTTAGTTCAAAGGCAAATGAAATATTTAAGCGGTATACGCCAAATGGTTAGGGCTTCAGTTTCGGGGACCGATTTCGATACCTCTATCTTTTCGGAGTTGTACGTTTTTAATTAAAAAAAATAAAATATCACTCGCTTCAACGGTGAAGGGAAACATCGTGAGAGTTGCGTGCTCGAAACTTCTCCATAACGTTTTCAAAGGCGTGTGCAGTCTGGGGATCCGAACTTAGCCAGCGTGGTGGACCACGATCTAGACCCTCTCATTCTGACAGGAGACTCGTGGCCCCAGTAATGTGTTGAGATATATTTAGTTTTATTTTAATGTGCCAATGTCGACCTCTGGCGCAGTGAGTGGTGTGCGGTCTTATAAATAGGAGATCCAGGTTCGATCCTCGGCTGAATATGGCTTATTAAAATACTAAATGTGCGAATGTATTGGCGACTGGTAAATACATTTTTAAATTAATAATACTTTAGTGTGTTCCGTGTAACCACAAAATAAAACTAAATAAATATATTTAGATTATTTTTATTCATTTGTCAAATATACTTCACAATTTCAAAATTAAATCTCTTGACAGAAGGAAAAATTCTTTTAGCTGTTTTATAAGGTTCAAAATTACAAAATTTTGTTTTTACATTTTGGAATTCAGTATTCAAATATATTGTAGACCCAAAGCCGCAGCGTGCGCTAGAATGGCTTCCGCTGCTTGTCTGGTTTCGATGTGCGACCGTGCTGCGTCGTGCCAAGACAACGCCGCAGCCCTTGAAGCTCCTTCCAAGGAACTCACATAGCGTATCGCATTCGCTAGGTTGCCACGCTCAACCCAGAACCTAGAAACAACCAATTAATTATAGGTTTAGTGGGGTACATTATGAGTAAGTAATTAAATAGTTTGTTTCAGTTCAATGTGCGACAGAGCTGTCTCGTGCCAAGACAGCGCCGCAGCGCTTGAAGCTCCTTCCAAGGAACTCACATAGCGTTTCGCATTCGCTAGGTCGCCACGCTCAAACCCAGAACCTTGAACAACCAATTAATTATAGATTTAGTGGGTTACATTATAAGCTATTCGACAGTTTGTATAAATTAAATGTGCGATAGGGCTGCCTCGCGCCAAGACAAGAGAGCCTCGTTAACATTTGTGCCAGAGTACTTATATCGTTCGCTACATTACCACGCTTAGCCCAGAAACTAAAACAGTAGGTTTTTGTAAATAAAGAACAATACCTAGCTCTCTGCAGTAAGTCGAAAGTATCCAAGTTTGACATGAACTGCGGGTCTTTTGGTGGGTTGTCGATCTCCACCTGGGGTATTCCGGATATCTTGAACAAATCAGGATAAACAAAAGCTTAATATAATATACTATTACTTCATTAAAACATAGTATGGAAACATACAGCCTCTTTATAATGGCGTGAGACGCTATCAAGCCGCATTTTACCAGCGTGGGGGACTGCGGCCTTAACTACTGAAAATCGTGGTCCTGGTGAGATTTCAACTTCGACTGAGTTGATATTGTCTTCATCGACTTAAGTTAGAGGTAATTTTAGCGATTTGATAGAAATGACACGTTTAAGTCAAACGTGTCACTTTCAGGCTAACATTCCCCCGTGAATTGTCGTATTATATTTATTTAATTTAATTTATTTATTCATTCATTCATTATTATTAATAAATACGTAGAGTACGTTCTTTCTTTTTTTTAGCCATGTAGCTACAATAGATCAGAATACAGTTGTGGGTGTCCTACAAGGGAATATAACGGAGAACGGGCAGCAGCGTTCTACTATTTATTAGTTCTTCTATTACCATCTACTGCGGTCACCTACCCGTCTGCCCTGCGTGGTGATTATGGGCAATCCCTCCCATTGAGAGTTTAGTGTAGCAGTGGACTGGCGAGGTATCTCTTTATTTTTACTACTTGACATAAATGAATCTTAAATTTGAATTTTGGATTGGAATTTGAATCTTGAATTAGTAATAGTTAGTACCTTCATGAACAGAAAAGTGGACTGCAACCAAGACAGCAAGTATACCGGTAGAGACGCACCTTCTTGTTCCACTAACGCCACTTTAAGAGCAATATCTTCCATCTGCAGTAAACCTTAATATCATTATCATCATCATTGACCCAGCTGGGCACATGCCTTGTCTTTCATAGTAAAAGACCTCTCTGGCACAACGCAGACCTCTCTGGCAAAACTAAGACCTCTCTGGCACAACGGTGACCGTGTGGTCTTATAGTGAAAGTCCCGGGTTTTCGCTAGCAGTAACAGTTTCGATTTCTCGCTAGTCTGGTCTCGTGTAAAGCTTTAGCCGTTGCTTGTTACCATCCTACTGACTAAGACATGCCGCCAAAAGACGGAATTAGCGTTCCTGTACGATGTGGTGTAGAAACCAATCAGGAGTATAGGTTTAATATTACTGCTAAAACTAAAATCACGGGTTCGCCCGCTATCATCTTAGACAGCATCATTGCTTAACAAAAAGTGAGTTTGCAGTCAAAGGCTAACTTGTAGAGAAATAAAACATGAAAAAAAATGCTTTAAAACCATAGATCAACCACGTTGCTACAATGCGGCTTCGCGGATACTGACAATTTGTTGTCAGAAAAAGTAATTAATATCTGCACATCTACTGCAACTAATATTTAAAGCTGAAGAGTTTGTTTGTTTGATTGAATGCGATGATTTTGGCAACTTCTGGTCCGTAGAAAAACTCTTTCAGTGTTGGATATTCCATTTCGAGAAAGGTTTATAGACTATATATTATCACGCTGAGACCAATAGAAGCATAGCACCAATGAAGAATGTTAAATGACCGGTGGTAGAGTCACTACACACGGACAGACTTGACGTTTCAAAAGTGCTTGTATTAGGCTTACTTGAAATAAATGAATTTTGAATTTTGAATTTAAATAGGGGGGTCAAAATAGGGGTTTTTTTCGGTTAGCAGATATATATAAAATCATGTATGACATAGATGTTTCGCTTCAAAAGTTCTAAAACAAAGTCCGCGATAGCATGTGCCTATATTTTAAGGTTGAATTATACACGGAAGAAGTGGCGAGACTGCTATTTATTAGATAAAGAATAAAGATGCTTAAAATTATCTTCACCTGATGGTATTTCGTTTTGAGAACACTTTCTGGCACCAATCCCTTCTCGCGTACTGATCCAGGTATTGCTTTTAATACAGATGACACTAATTTATCACCGTCTCCTGTAGTCACCGTCAATGTTAATAAAACCAATCCAATCTTCATATTAATTTGGTAGTGCTTTCCTTAGGTACAGGATAGAGTAAGAAAAGGATAGCGCTACTAAATTAAATTTGCCATCTGAAGATTTTGAGTTAATTCTTTCTGGCTTTTAAATAATCATTTTTAATTTTATTTTTGTAAACTGTTGCCATTTAATATAAACATATGTATGTAGACATATACAACGTATCACTGAATTACGAAATAATGTTAAAGGAAGTTTATTTCATAAGAAGTTGAAAACCTGTAAAAATACCTGCCCTGTAAAAATATTAAAACAAAAGAAGCATATTTATTTTTCCATACAAAAGAATTCAAAACTTTCTAAGTGCTTACTTATGCCAACCCTATTTAAGATGAAAGCCCGACACGCGCATGGTACCTACGCTTCGCGACGAGTACCTTATAAAATGACAGGAGTCACATGATTTTAATTTTGTATGTTATGTCAGGGCTGTACCTGATTTCTTTCAGTAAAAACTATGGCAGTGGTTTACTCAAAAAATATACCCCGTAAAATATTAATATTTTTCCATAGAAACGAATATAAAACATTCTTAGCACTTAGGTACTTATGCCAACCCTATTGAAGATAAAGACCGACACGCGCATAGTACCTACGCTGCGCGACGAGTACCTAATAAAGTGCCAGTCACATGATTTTAATTTTGTGTGTTATGTACCTGAGTTTTTTCAGTAAAAACTGGTTAAATGGCAGTGGTTTATTTAAAAATTATTAGGTTTTCGGTTTCACAGACAAGTCTCAGAGACAGTATATAATGTACCTCCAAAGCCAGTGAAGTATTATTTCGGTTTTTATTTACACGTTGTATATGTAAGGCAATACCTGAAGCCCTCTCAATAGCTCTCAACTCCTTATCGACGTTAACATAAGGGTCTCCTTTCTTCGTAGCAGCGAGTAAAGAAGCTCCGGCGACCCATAGATCTTGGGACCTTCTCGTGTCACGCTCTATCTTCAGGCGTGCTGTTAAAATAAAAAAGCCATTTATTCTACTAACATAATTTATAATGAAAATTAAGCTTAATTTGCTATACTGCGCGAATGAGTAATTATTAACTTAACAATTATTAATTGTGGTTTGTGAAGTCAACAATCTTCACAGGATGCTCCGGTTTCGGAGCGATACGTGCGTAGAGGGTACATTGCCGAGGATCTGTTTTTTGTGGAGTATAAGGATTGAAGTAATTATAAATAACACCATACAGATTCTCCTGCTGTTCGCGGATTATAGCAAATTAAGCTTAATTTTCATATGATGGTGATAATCCAAACTATCAGATGACAGATTGAATTATGTATGCTATTTTTTTCCTACAAGTACCTGTTGATAAAGTTAGCACTACTCAATTCAATGTGACATCTGAAAATTTCAGTTTATATTTTATACATTTAAAATGCATATAAAAATTTTCGGAACCGACAGGATTTGAACCTGTGACTCTCGGGCAATCGCGGCCTGAGCGCTTTCACCAATTAAGCTACGGCTCTCCTACCGTCGCGTCGCTGCCGAAAATTAGTATATGCCTTTCACATCAGTCTTATAGCGACTGTAGCGTCATTTAGTAGGAAACGTTGCAGTTTCGATCTACTTTTTCAAAGGTCCATATTACAATGAGATACGTTTGAAACTAGAGATGACACATTGCTTTTTTATATTTTTATAATTTTTTTTTTTTTAGTTTATATTGTTAACAAAAGAACTATGTCCAGCAATGGTTTGTCCTGTGGCTAATTTAAGGCATAAGTTCTTATGATTTCAAAGCGGTTTACCATTAAGTTTATCCTGAACCAGCGTTAACTTGACAGCCATTTCTTTCAGCTGAACGGCGAACTGGTGTTTTTCATATGCAACTCTGTCATCGACCAGCTTGTTCAGTTTGATTGTTGCCTAAAATGTCAATGTTTATGTTTAGCAAGAAATTTGGTTGCATGGTGAAGTGGTGATGATATTTTTTTTTTCGTACAAGTTAGCCCTTGACTCACATCATTACTTACCACCTGGTTAAATCACCAGGTGGTAAGTAACGATGTACTTAGTCTGCTATGGTAGAGGGCTAGCTTGTTAGGGATTAGGTATGGATGTTACACAACATGTAAATGAAAACCGAAATAATACTTCTCAGGCTTTAGAGGTGCATTATGTACTGTCTCTGAGACTTATCTGTGAAACCGATAACCTTATCATTTTTGAGTTAACATAGTTTTTACTGAAATAAATCAGATACACAAAATTAAAATCATGTGACGCCTGTCACTTTATTAGGTACGCGTAGCGTAGGTACTATGCACGTGTCGGTCTTTTATCTTCAATAGGGTTGTCATAAGTGTAGGTGTAGGGTTGTCACTTCGAATGTTTTGAATTCGTTTGTATAGAAAAATAAATATGCTACTTTTGATGTAATATTTATACAGGTTGATTCCTTTTGAAATTATACTGCATGCTTTTATGCATCCTTCAATATTATTTCATAATTCTGTTACACTTTGTATATAACCCATCCCCATAATTGGTTTCTACAAAACATCATACCCGTAACTTAGCGTAAACTTAGCGAACGCTAAGTTCGGGTATGATGTTGTGGTCGTTTAGCGGCACATCTTTGTCAGTAGAGCGGTAACTGCCACTGCCGAAGCTAGGAGGCTAGAATCAGACAAAATTATTGTTTAAATTTTTACTAAAATGATTTACTTAAACCCGTCGGAGACATCAGTATAAATTATTAACCTAACCGAAATAATAGGTGATGTTTTACTTTCTATACCAAAATTTTAATAAATAACTAAGAAATTCACACTTCAAATTTTCTACAGAGGTGATTTTGTAATTTTTTTCTCACGAGAATATTTTGCTGTCATATTTATAACTAAATTAAGTCAAAAATATTGTCAAGAACAACTTTTTTCGCAATAAAGAACTATTTAGATAATTAATAGTTTAATGTTAACCTTATTTTGGAGGACTCAGAACCTTAACCGGTGGCAAAGTAAGCCCGCTGGACATAAATCTATGGCATAAGCTCGCTTGACGTCTTTGACGAGTGATATGAACACTTACCTCTTCCTCTTTCTCTGTCAGTCTCCTGTCTAATGTTTCTTGGTGCCTCTCTAGTTGTCTCTTTAACGCATATTGTGCTTTTCTGTCATTTTCTTGTCGTTGATCCGCATACTGGAATATTTAAAGAACTTAAAGAGGAATACAATGTTCATCATCAACAGCTTAGACAGTCCACTGCGGACTGAACTCTTGGGGTTTGCCCATAATCACCACTCTAGGCATACGGATTGGTGATCGTAGTAGACGGTGGTAGTGTTACAGAGGACGCTACTGCCCATTCTCCGTTCTCTCTTAGTCGCCTCGTATGACACCCCCGTTTTTTAAGTAGGTTTGTAATTAACGAAAAAATGTTCTTAATACAACGTGTAAATGAATACCGAGATAATACTTCGCAGGCTTTAGAGTTATATTATTTACTGTCTCCGAGACTCATCTGTGAGACCGAAACGCTAATAGTTTTTTGAGTAAACCACTCCCATAGTTTTTACTAAAAGAATTCAGATACAGCCCTAAAATAAATTCCAAATTTAAATCAAGTGACTCCTGTCACTTTATTAGGTACGCGTCGCGTAGCGTAGGTACTATGCCCGTGTCGGTCATTTATCTTCAATAGGGTTGTCATAAGCAAACACTTTTCTGTTCTATGGAAAAATAAATTCTTCTTCTTTTGATTTAATATTTTTACAGGGTGATTCCGTATAAAAGATACTTATGCATCCTTAAATAGTATTTCGTAATTCGGTTACACGTTGTATATCTTCATAATCTTCTTTAAAATTTAATATGACTTGTTATACAATGGAACGACTGTCTAGCGTGAAACCACAGAGTATAAATACGAGTAAATCTTATTTCCCGCGTTCCTCGACCGCGTTTATTACGATTGAGTAGCATATGTAACTCTGACCTTTCAACTCACTCTATGCCATTAATAAAGATGACTGGTTGCTTATTTAGGGCGTTAAGGAGTGACAAGAAAACAAATAAACACACTTGCGCATTTATAACGTTAGTTAAAAGTAAGTATAATAAGCTGAAGTACCCGTTTTTGAAACTCCCTGTCCATTTCTGCCCTCTTCTGTCTAAGCACAGACTGCAACATCGCATCTCTCTGTTTTCTCTCCTTTTCTCCCTGAGGCAACGCTGCGATGTTTAAAACATTATTTTACACCCAATCTATCACGAAACTAGACAACGCTCATGATTAAATAAAGGAGCCGGTGGTATACGCGCTTAAAATATACAAAAGAACTATTGGACAGAAGCAGTCGTAACTTTCCAGAATTCCACAATATATACTTAATGAATAGCTTAATTCGCTATACTCCGCGACAAGCAGGATAAACTGTACGGTAAATTTATAATTACTTCCATATTTATACTCCACACCGGACAGACCTTCGAAAAAGTACTCTATACGCACGTTTCGCTCTAAGACAAGAAACCTCAGGATATGAAAAAAAAGTAAGGACAAACAAACAAGCAACTTTCACATTTATAATATTAGTATGGAAGTTTGGACTTTGGCCTTTCATAATCATTATCAACCCCCTTAGGCGAAACGTTTATGCCGTAGTTCGCCACGCTGGCCAAGAACGGGTTGGTGGACTTCACACGCCTTTGAGAACGCAATGGAGTGCAAGTTTCCCCGCGTTCATTGATCGTCCATGGAGACAATTGCAATAGGACACCCAACACCAGGAAACGAAGGAGACAACGAATTAAGTGTTTTTTTTTTGTTTATAGTAATAATAGACTAACTAAGCAGATGGCCCACTTGATGGTGAAAACCCATCGCCTATAAACAGAGCAATACTTCGTAAAGCATGAACTGTGTCCATCAACCTATAACTTATAAGGCGTAGGTGTTAAGCCTCGTCATCATCGTCACTTCAACCGATTAAAGTCCACTGCTGGACATAGGTATTTTTTTGGGAGTTCTAAAATCCAAGGTTCTGGGCCGCTTGCTTCCAGCGGAGCGGAGAAGGTGTTAAGCCTCATGTGCGGGTGATTACAGCGGCACCCACGCCCTTCAGACCGGAATACAGTTGCTGCTTAGCGGCACAAATAAGCATGGTGGTAATATAGGTCATAACGAAAACATGGGAAACGACGCAGCCGAACTAGCGCAGCTGGCCACATCACTGAAAGTGGTAGGACCGGAACCGATCATACCAATACCTTTTAGTGTATATAAAACATGGCTACATAAACAGACGCAATCCTCACACTCAGAGCTATGGATAAACGAAAACGAGTGTAAACATACAAAGGAGGCCTTTCCAAACCTTAGCACACGACTAACAACCAAACTAAAACTAAGTCGGAACCAACTAAAGACGGTAGTAAGCATGATAACAGGGCATTGCCAACTAAACAAACACCTTTTCATTTTAGGTATAACCGACAGTCCTCTGTGCAGAGCATGCATGGAGGCAGATGAAACACCGACTCACGTATTGCTCCGATGTAGAGGAGTAGCAGAGCAACGCGCAGCATACCTTGGCTCCCCAGCATCACTCCCTGAAGCACTTGGCGACCTGGGCGGCCTGCTAAGCTTCTGAAGTGAGCTCGGGGAGCCCTACCAGTGGCACTACTTACAACGGAAGGTTCCGGCCGATCAAGTGCGGAGACAAGCCCAGATAAAGAAGAAGAAGAAGAAGAAGCATGGCGGTAGTACTCCATCAAATCAAATGTCATGCCGATGTCCTGATTTTAGGTCTATCATAATTTACAGCAAAATCCCAAAGTATATTACAGAAGAATGGAAAGAAACGGTATTTAAGCCAAAATCTGAAACATTGGCTTATCCAAAATTGTTTTATGACGTAGACGACCTTTTTAAATATGATTCTAACACCTCAATAACATGATATTTTAATTATTAATTATCAATTATTAATAATAGTGTGACATTAAATCCTAATTCTATAATTATTGTAAATCGAAATTATTCTTATGTGTTAAGTTGACAAATTCTAATATTTAGATTTTATTTGGTTCTAAGTTGACATATTTTATTATTTAAATTAATTGCAATAATAAAATTTAATTTGGATATAATAATTTTAATTTAGTATAATAAAAATAAAAATAATTTCGACATATTTAATTGCAATGCCTTGGCGGGTTGGGCGTCAAAAAGCTACAGCTAAAGCTACTACAGTAAAATTGTAGGTATATTGCTCTCACTCGCGTATGCTCTGTTGATTCTATCCGTCATTCCCTCCACGGCATCTTTTAACTCTGCCTTCAATTGTCTCGACTGCAAAAGAAGCAGGCGTTACTTTGCGGAAATCCACGATATATTATGAAAATTAAGCTTAATTTGCTATACTCCACGAACAGCAGGAGAATCTGTATCGTGTAATTTATAATTTCTTCAATCCTTATACTCCACACGAACCAGATCTTCGGCAATGTACTACGCACGTTTAGCTACGCACGTTTCCGAAACCGGAGCATCCTCAGGAGATGTTGACTTCACAATGAATACTTGTTAACAATTATAATCAAAAACTAAGTATAAATGCATTACATCATTTCGACTCACGTATCTGCCAGTATGGTAGAGTAATAAATCAGGGTCCCCCGAGAGCTGTAACTTTAACTGCTCGTAATCGATTTCAGGGAACATTGTGTGGTTTTCTTCTGTGTACTTATCCATTATGCTCTCCACCTGAATTTCAGATCATTTACATAAATTTTTTTTTATTCCACTACAGGTTAACCCTTCACTGTAATCTCACCTGCAGGGCTAGCACGGGCGGGAGATAAAAATTATATCCCCGATTATATCCCCTGTCAAGGGATATAGTTAACGTGCCCACGTGCTAAATCACTGGAAGATGGAATAGGAGAAGTTCACCCCCGTTTATTAATACAAAAATATTTTTTGGATATTATGTGCACTTGTGTCGACACACAGTCGACTTACAAGAAATGGTCATAAATTAGTGTCATCTGCATATCGTCTGCGTAAGGTACAGGGATCATTTGTGGGTTTGAGTATACGCTTTTATAATATGATTCCTAAGGTGATTTTGGACCTGCCAATGCACAAATTTAAAGAATTTGTTAAAACACATTTATTACAGCGAGGTTACTATACAATTGATGAATTTTTTAATGACAAGGTCGCTTGGAAGCATCCGGCTCCGCTTTCAGCTCTCACAAGATAGAAAAATGAATGTTAAAATGCAAAATGTAAATTGTTGATGTTGGAAAAGAGCAACTGCTGAGTTTCTTGCCGGCTTCTTCTCGGTAGAATCTGCCTTCCGAACCGGTGGTAGAATCACTACAAACAGACAGACTTGACGTTTCAAAAGTGCTTGTATTAGGCCTACTTGAAATAAATGAATTTTGAATTACGACGGAGTTTTTTTTTGGACGGGATTTTGATTGGACGGTTAGAGTTACGACGGGAATGGAAATGCTAAGAGCAAGAAAAATGCCGAGGGCCGCCCGGCCGCGTATTAGTTTGGAAATAAAACTGGTCCCGGTAGGTGACGCTGCAATTAGGTTCTTGGTTTTTTTAAGATGTTAAAACCGATAATAGTCGATTTGATGCAGACGAAGTTGCACTGGTCAGATAGTATTCAATAAAATGTTAAGCTTTGGCCACGTAAATGCGCTACTATTAAACCGGAAAAAAGTATAAGTATACTAAATGATATCAAAATGATTTCATGTGTTAATGAGATTATGACTTGCCTTTTGCCACTGAACGTCCAGTACTTTAGACTTATCACATTCCCATGTATACTGAATATTTGCAGCTTTTATCTGCTGCAAGTAGTCTTTCATGAGAACTTTGACCGTCTCAACTTCTTCTTTAGTCCCCTGAAGTCCACATTCTATGTAGCGGGTTAGTTCCTCTGCATTGAGAAAACCATAGACAGTTTACAAACTTTTTAAATAATAGCAGGCGAAAGATTTTTTTTCTGCAACTTTTCAAATAATCAAAACCTTAAATTATGAAAATTTAACTTGTATTTCGGTTGAAGGACATTTATATCCAATAAATTACATTGAGAATTCAATAGTATTTTAAAATTTATAATACAAAATCTCAATGTGAGTGTGATCGTTACGAATGTACCATATTATTTAAAAGTAAAAATGTTAGCAGGTGGTTTAAGAAAAAGTTAGTGAGCGATAATACAAATCGTTTTATAAGGGAGACGTCATGACATTAACTTAACCGAACGGTATTTTGTAAATGTTCAGTATCGCGTTTTTTAAATATTGGTAAACCTTTAGTGTTACAGATTATCTCAGGTAAATTATTATACAACAGTACTCCCTCACACAGTATCTTTACATAGTATAAAACATGGTTGCTCCCGCCGTTTGTACGCTTTATAATTTCAAACTACGCAACGGGTTTTGGTGCAGATTTCAGGACTATATATAATGTTCAAAAGGTACGTTCATAATATATTGTATACATGCATAGTATAGTGATATACGACTAAGACACCGAGAGCTATCTTTGCATCGTTCGAGTCCATGTAGAACTCGAGGTGCATCGATAATGCAGTCGTATTTTTATCAAAATACCCACCAACTTAATGTACTTAACATAAATATCTGGCAAATATGAAGTTATAGTTATTAAAAGTTTAATTATTTATCCGCTTTATAAATTTACTGTAACAATAGAGTAAAGCCAAAGAATTCAATGATGTAATGATGTAATGGGAAAGATATCTTGTAGTAAACATAATCATCAAAATCTTGTAGTTATAGTAATCAAAAGCGGTGATAGCCTAGTGGGCCAGCAGGGCTGGCACGGCTGACACTATAAATGAGAAGTTGAGTTGTGCGTTATGCGCACCGGTAGTCCTCGTGCCTATACAATGCAAATACATACGTGAACTTTAGTGACACTTAAGTATTACTTAAAGTTTTGAATAAACTGGATTTG
Organism: Pararge aegeria; assembly: GCF_905163445.1. Lineage (NCBI taxonomy): Eukaryota > Metazoa > Arthropoda > Insecta > Lepidoptera > Nymphalidae > Pararge > Pararge aegeria. The sequence goes on along the minus strand of NC_053202.1, from coordinate 9,091,775 downwards.
TCTTGTGACAACTACAAAATCAAATTGGTCTAATTAACTGACTTTAGAGTCTTACTCCAAAAAAACGTTAGTTTCAAATAATTAAATAGTTCAAACAAACTAAAAAACACGCTTGGTATAAAAAACTAAACTAATTTCTTTCTTTTAGTTTATTCATAATTGCGATTATTTTTATTAGAGCAAAATTAATCGGTAACCCATCCACCATTAAAGAGATAAAATATTTTTTTTTTTTCAGTGTGACCGTCTCTCGAAATGCAAGTTCTAATTATTATTTAAAACAGGCCATTAAAAAGTAATAGCTAACGCCCTCTACCATCTAGTAGCTTAATGTTTTCTGTGGAATTTGTTAGGTACGCGAACGCCATAGGTTTTTTACATTTGGTTCTAGATGGCGCTGTAGTAATTAGTAAAAAATCTTATTTTTTATAGTGAAAATTGGAATAATCTTTTCAGATTAGTGTATTGTCATCGGTCCTCGATATGTCTACAAGGTTTGAAAGAAATCTGACCGTTTAAAGTGGGTCAAAATCGCGCCCAAAGAAGTCGGTTACAAACAAACATACAAGTGAAGCTAATATAAAGCGTGTAAAAACAGTCGCGTGACAGACTCATACCTAACATACATTTAATACATACCGATATCAGAAGTGGCTTCTTGAGCATTTTTTATGGCATCAGATACTAAACTGTCACGTTCTTCCAAGTGTACATGAAGTTTCTTCAGCGACTTGATGCAAAAATTCTTCATTGTTTCGGCGACAATCTAAAATAATTTCGCAAATAACATAAACTCTACTATTTAGGGGCAGTTTTTCAAACGCCTGATAACAACTTCTTCTTTATCTTCACTTAGAACTGACACAACTATGTTAGTTCTGGTTTATGAGACCACGGATATCCTCAATCAGATTTCGTCACGTAACAGCCGATTGGCGCAGTGGCCAGCGACCCTGCTTTCTGAGTCCAAGGCCATGGGTTCGATTCCCACTACTGGAAAATGTTTGTGTGATGAACATGAATGATTTTCAGTGTCTGGGTGTTTATATATTTTATATCTCTATTTTATAAGTCTTTATGTATATTATTCAAAAAAATATTCATCAATCATCTTAGTACCTAAAACACAAGCTACGCTTTCTTTGGGGCTATTTGATGGCGATGTGTGTATCGCCTAATCTAAGGAGATTTTTAGGTATACACCAACCGTTCACAAATAAAATAAAAAAAAAAACATTTTCTAAGCGACATCCCTAAATCGCTTTGCGCTACAGTCTTTGTCGGGGGGTAACAAGCGAAGGCCAAAGCGTCCTATCAATGTAGACATGAGCAAATTCTGAAATAATTAATTCCTAAATTGCCTCTGCCGGTAATGGAACCCGGGACCTGTCACACACCGTCTATCGGTTCTCCGAGCTAAAGAGCTACCTTTACCTGGTTATAAAGTAAACACGCCCTGTGCGCTGTGTAATAGTTGCTCAAAGCTTCGTTACTCCGTTCTTTGAGGCGCTCCAGAACCTCGCAAGCAGTTTTCGTGACAACTATCGGCGGAGGTCTGACACATGACTCCTCGGTTTCATTAGCTCCTGGTACTTTTTCGAAAGATAAGAATGAGTTAGTTCATTTAAGGTACTCTGTCAGCTTTTTTTTTTTAATAGTAATAATTGACGGACCAACCAAATGTACCACCTGATGGTGAGTGGAAAAGCAACATAGCCCACAACCACAAGCGTCCACTGCTGAACATAGGCCTTTCATAGAGCGCGCCACCATACACGGTCCTCCGCCTTTCTCATGCAGCCGCTTCTAGACACCTTTTTAAGGTCATCTGTCCAGCGGGCTGGAGGTCGTCCAAGACTGCGCTTACCGATTCGCGGTCTCCACTCGAGAACACGTCTGCCCCAACAGCCATCGGTCCTACAATAGACATGACCCGCCCACTGCCACTTCAACTTGCTTATCCTTTGAGCTATGTCGGTGACCTTGGTTCTTCTACGTTTTTCGTCGTTGCGAATTCCCGAAGAGAGACTCCCAACATAGCTCGCTCCATAGCGCGTTGCGCGACTTTAAATTTGTGGATCACGTCGACTGTCAGTGTCCACGTCTCGGCTCCATATGTCATTACAGGCAGGACAAAGTCGTTAAAGACTTTCGTCTTGAGGCATTGGGGTATCGGCGAATCGAAGACTTGACGCAGTTTACCATACATATAAAAACGTTTAAACAGAGCAACTCACGGCGCGTACAAATAAAAATCAACAAAAATAATTTTTTGGTAGTCTGTGCAGCGGTGTTACGGTTTGTACCACACTTTGAAAAGTTGGGGTAATTTTATTTTCCTTTATTCTTGTTAACTTGTAATTTTTTATTATGGGTTTTTTCGTTTCGTAATGAAGATGTTTTATTTATTGCGCCGATCTGCCTTAATAACTTCCTATCTATATAACGAGCGAGGTTATACCGCGGGCGCCGTGACAAATGTATTAACATGTAATTCTTATATCTTATTGCTAAATTTACTAATGCTTGGTGGACAGTTACCATTTTCATCTTCGATTTCTGTTGTCGCAGGTGTCACTGCATACAAAACAAAAAAAGCATGTATTACTTTAGTGTACTTTCACGTAGTCGGGGTTTGTCCATACCGCTACTACAAGGCGAGATATAGTAGCCTTAGTACAATGTTTTCATACTATCGTACTAAGGGTACTCATAACAAGGAACTCCGGTATTGGATACTAAGTGATGCTAATCGGAATGGCTTGAAAGTATACAACGTAAATGAAAACCGAAATAATACTTCACAGGCTTCAGAAGTACATTATGTACCTACTGCCTCCAAGACTTATCTGGGAAACCGAAAACATAATAGTTTTTGAGTAAACCACTGCCATAGTTTTTACTTAAAGAAGTCAGGTACAGCCCTAACACCACATGCAAAATTAAAATCAAGTGACTCCTGTCACTTTATAAGATACGCGTCGCGTAGCGTAGATACTATCTATGCGCGTGTTGGTATTTTATCTTCAATAGGGTTGTCATAAGTGAACACTGAGAATGTTTTGAATTCGTTTGTATGGAACAATAAATATGTTTCTTTTGATTTAATATCTTTACAAGGTGATTCCTTATGACATACATCCTTCAATATTATTTCGTAATTCTGTTACACGTTGTATATCTAGAACAAGGTGGCCATGTTGTCGGTAATTGCCACTGATTTTGATCATCATCTCTAGCCTAGTAGAGTTCACTGCTGAACTAAAGGCCTCTCCCAACGGCCTCTCCCAACGCTAGGCAGACAGGTTTGTCATTGCAGCAGATTGGTATTAGTAGCACTGAGGACGCTGCTGCCCGTCATCATCATCATCATCATCACCTCAACCAATTGACGTCCACTGCTGGAAATAGGTCTTTTGTAGGGAGTTCCACAACATACGGTCCTGGGCCGCTTGTCTCCAGCGGCTCCCAGCTACTCGCCTGATGTCATCTGTCCACCACGTTGCGTGCCGACCTACGCTGCGTTTACCGGTGCGGGGTTGCTATTGCAGCACCCCAACGTCCATCGGTTCTCCGAGCTATATGCCCCACCCATTGCCACTTCAGCTTCGCGACTCGCTGAGCTATGTCAGTAACTCTAGTTCTTCTGCGGATCACCTCATTTCTGTTTTGATCACGAGATACTTAGCATAGCTCTCTCCATCGCCCGCTGAGTGACTCTGAGCCTTCTTATAAGGCCCATAGTTAGCGACCCTGTCTCAGATCCGTAAGTCATCACTGGCAACACGCACTGTTCGAAGCCAGTACTCCTTTATAACTACGCCTTTTTCTGGTGTCTATACTTAGTCGCGTACCTACACGTTCCATACAACTTACCTATCGCTGATTTCAAGGGCGCCTCTGAAGGGCACGGCTCTCTCTTTATTAGAACCCTCAAGCATTCTTTAAGATCCTCTAAGTATTTCTTTGTCAACTCTCCGTAGGTGTAATTCTCCTCAAAAACGATTGCGATAAGGTCGTCAAACCACGGTGCATGGATTGTGAGCCAATCGCGAATTTCTGGCGAACCTCTAAAACATTTTGAGTGTCATTGAAACTGTTATTATAGATAAACTTTCAAAGGTTAAAAGACCCGTAGAATTAGTGATTAGCATATTCGAATGCAGATCTCGTGGGTTCGATATCCGATTTGCACCTGAATAGGTTGTAATTTATTTGGTTTTTCTATCAACGAATTCTTAGTACCAAAATAAAATCTAGGGTTATTTAAGGGGCGGATAAACATACTCCTTAACTCATCGGTGGCTCCTCCGGTGTTGAAGAATATTTGTATATCGGCGCTCTAACCTACTGAGCTAACGAGCCTTGCATAGTATGTGATTTATTTAGGAAGTGTCTCTTCAGAATGACGTCATACACTATTACGACTCTCAACGAAACTATTATAATATAACCAGTGGCGTGCATAGAGGATATGCACAGGGTGCAGATAATGTAAAATGAAGAAAATCTCCAGAAAGAGTTATAAAAACTTAAGGGTAGGGTTTTTATAACTCTTACTATGCCTATCCTTAAGTTTTTTTATCTTTGTTACATATTTTATATCATCGGCCCACTTAGAGCAATACCCTGTGCATACATGCATAGAGGATGCAAGCCACAGAATATAACCTAGAAAAAGCTGAGTGATGTTAAACAAAGTTTATGTTTAACCTAGCACTCCAATGGGGCAGGCGTTCCCTTATGCTTTAGCTTATACAATTTAAAGTAGCTTAAGTTATTTAAAAATTAGTAGATTAACGAAAAAGTAGTAATGAAAATGTTAACACAAGAAAATGTATTTGCCAATCATATATACACCCAATAAAAACAGATAAATGCTATGTCGCTGACAAACGATCATAAATAAACTGAACGGATTTTTTTTTTATTGTTATCATTGACGGACCTGTTTACCTGTCACCATGCTAACATTGTTAGCATGATGATAAGCGGAAAACCATCAATTCAATTCAAATTTAATTCAATTATTTTTTTGCATAAAACATTGTAGGTATACATGTTTAGTCAAAATCTATGACCTGCAAATCTTTATTTACACAATTTTATTTTTATTAACTAAAATATCATCAAAATAAACAAAATCAAAATAATCAAAATATGTCACAAAGCAATATCTTGCAGGGCATGCAAGCAACAAGTCCTGCAACGTATCGCCCTGTGTTCATGAACATGAGGTTACGCCTCAGTAAGCCTCATGTGTCTTTAATTACACCGGCAACCGCGTCCTTCAGATTTCATTTGAAACCATCCCTTATTGAGGGAGTTGGGCGTTCTACACCTAACCGTTACTTTTTTATTTTTTTATTAACGATAGACCAGCGCTTGACGACAATCATGCCCGTAAGAAAGCCTAGAAAGTTCTAGGTTGGAGCACGCTTCTGTAGAAGAAACCTATTCACTCTAGTTTTGAAGGTACCCAAATTATACGTGGCAGGAAACACAGTTGCAGAGAGGGCGTTCCACATCTTAGCTGTGCGTATCAGAAACGTGGATAAAAAACATTTCGTGCGTGTTGATGGAATATCAACCATATAAGGATGCCATCGCTCACGGTGTCTTGCTGTTCTGTGGTAAAACGGGGAAGGACGAACAAGATTCAGAATTATAACTTACCTATCAGAACCGTGGATAATACACGCCTTCAACGAGTCGATTGAATATCAACTAGATGTGAAGATGCCTGTGGATCTCGCTGTTCTGTGATTGGCGGAGAAGGAATATGATTCCTTTTTTTTTGTTGGTACTAGGTACTAACTTTGCCAGCACAGCGAATCCTGCAGCCACAAATACAACGGCCATGGCTCCCCAAAAAGCGCTGTCATCTTTGGGTTTCGGGGGCGGCGGCGGTGGGGGCTGGGGGCATGGGTCCCGGACTTGAACTTTGTGTTGTGGAGTTACACATCTAGATATACTCGCTGTCTGCACTTCAAGGTACCTGTAATGCTGAGCGAGAGAAGAAAAACTGAGCGAGCAAAGTCAAAGTGCCTACCTGCTTTAAGTTCACTCGCGGAAAACTGCCCTATGATTAGACCAAAAAAAAAACCTAATTTATTAGAATTTAGAGGTTTGTTGTTATAAATTGCGAAACCGCTCTCCGTGTCATGGCCGTACATATGACTTCAAAGGCAAATAATAGCTACATAGAAAATCTCTTGTTAGATAACTAAACATGTGATAACGAAAAACTGAGCATAAGTAGTATGGAATTACAAATACTTGATATACGCAGCGATTTTTGAAGTTAAAGCATTACAAAATTATGTTTATATAGACGTGACGTCATTCGGTGTTTCACCTGTCATGGCGGATCGCTAGATTTTGCAGTTTTATTAATTGAAAATAAACAACAATCTCAATGGTTTATGATGCTTCAATTTTAGACGTATACACGGTTTCTGTATGTCCTTAGCTGTGTCTACTCCATTTCTTATAAAAAAAAATTGGCAACCCAATAACTGTAAGTACCGATCCAATCCTAAGCCATCTTGGAGACCAATTATTTAAGTTATTGTGGATTGTAATTTTTAAATTAACTACGTCTAATCATTTATGCAATAGCAGGTACCCATAAATAAACTTACCAATAAATATCTGGCGGGCCTCATGCAGTTTTTTATTCTGAACATTATTGTGAAATTTGACGCTGTCATAGATGTTTCTTTTGATTGTTATATTCTCGCTATTTTTCATGCTGAGTTTTTAATTATTCTGTAGATATCCAAGGAGGATAACTAACATTTTAGAATAACATTTTTATTAGTGTCTACCAACTAGCGGTTGCACCCATAGTTTAAATACTTTAGTAAATATTATAGTACTCATAGTATATTATATTATTGTATCATAAGCACCCCCTTAATACCTACTTTAGGTCCGAGCTGAGTGCCAAGTGCGAGATTATCTACCTACGTTTACTTATTCGCTTGCGTGATAGTTTACTACATTTGATATAGTATCGATATCGTTTCCCAATATTGTCACAAGATGGCGCTTCCTCGATACCATATGTATCGTAATTAACTTTCACGCCATCGAATAAGTAAACATAGGTAGAAAATCTCACGCTTGGCACTGAACATCTTGCTAAGTGGGGGGCGGACACACGTACAATCGGACCTTACGCGGTGACCCATGAAGATGGAGCAACGTATTAATGGATAGCCGCTATAGGACCGCTTTCTGAGGCGATCGCCGGGGCACGTCTGGAACTCACGCTGGTCGTTCCAGCATGCAAATTGCAAAGTAGGTATAAGGAACGTACTCGTATATATATGTTTATATATGACCGAAAACATTTGTATGTAGAATTTGAAGATCATTATATCTATAACTTCATTTTTTGTTGCTAAAACAACATATTGGAAACGCATAACGTACAAAATAATTACATACAATTATGATGTTAATGTAGCTACACCTACTTAGGTATATTTTTTGTATATTTTTACTATCATTTCCCGCTCAGATGAGCGACATGGTGTACTTACATAGGTAGTATATACTGGTTATTTTCATATTTTGTTGTTAAGTTGTGTCGAAATGAACTTAGGCTCACGTACAATTTGGCGAATTTCACATAGTTCATGCAAACATTATACGTTAAAATCCTGAGTAAAATAGTTGTGACCAAATTCCATACTAGAACGAATGTCATAAAATTACTTTCGATAATTATTTTATCTTTTTTTATTACTATCAATATGATATAAAAGCGTCAGCATGATAAACATTTGATTACATCACTCGACCATCGTTTCGACTCTGACTCATCGAAACATCGACCGAACCGCTAGAGCAGCCGGCGAGTTTTAGTTCGCTTTGTGATCACGTTAGTCACACTCGCAATCTAGTGGTGATTGCTCAAATATTGTGAACCCTTTTTATTTCTTAAAGTATTTAAAAAACTTAAAAAACATGTAAGAAGGATAAGCCCTTTTACAGATATTTTAACACTTGCTGTAAGGTTGGCGTGTTGTTATGACGAGAAATGTCATGGACTCTACTTATAATGTTTTGTGTTAGATATTTACAGCGCGCCTCATAACCTCGCTATTAAACGTACCTTTTGCAAAGCTGAGTAAGTAATGATTATTTTCATAAGATTATGTTATGTTTTGTTTGTCTAAATATAATGTTAGTTATTTTGACAGCTCATGGTAGGGATGAGGTAGGTACTATATAATCGTTAATTAAACTAATCGATTATCGATTATTATTTCTATAGAACGAGGAATAGATAGCATGGCATAGCTTTATGGCAAATCTTTATTTTCCGATTATAAGTTAAAATACAAGACATTTAAAATTGTATTTATTCTTTGATAAAATCTATGAATTTTACATTCTACACGACTGGCAATAATGTGTAATGATTTCTAATTTTAAAACAAAAATAGTTTGTTGTGTAAGTCTTAACAACAATACTTAACAAACTTAACTTAACAAACAATAGCGTGATAGGTAATTGCAAATACCTTTAATATTCACAAAAAAATAATATTATGTGATAATGCTGTCGATTTAATTTTCGATTTATTTTATTTCAAAACCTTTTTGGATATTCAGTAATTGATCGTTATGCTTGGCATTCACTGAGTGGGCGGTACCAATCAATGAAGTGAGACATAATCAGCTGTGTTATATTTTACGTACCTAATAGAATACGAAAGTTTACGGGCATCAGGCATGAACCTGCAAAAAATATCATCCCAAATTAGACAATTAGATAAGCATAGCTAATAAATAGATTATTATAAATCGAAGTGTAAACTCCGCATAGGCTATTTTTAAACCACAGAAGACAAAAGACTATGATAAGTCTGTGGCGATAAAGAAAAAGGGGATAAGTCAATATTTTTGAACATGAGATTTTTACACTCGTTGGCTCAAAACGTTTATATGTAACTAAGTAAAAAGGGGATGAGTCATAAATTATAATAAAAAAAATACCTAAATGAGAAATGAGGAGTGTTTGATCGAGTTCTCTCAAAATAAATTTTTCAAATTTGCTAATTTGTAAATAGTGGTCCAATTCACTTTTATCTAAAGAGTGCGATGTCATTTGCATTAGTTGTGGCTATGGAGGGTAGAGGTAAGGAGAGTCACCTGTGTATATGAAAAAGTGTCGTCAAAATGTATTAAATTAGGATGGCGCCACATTTGCATCAGGGTAGCTCTTAAAAGAAGCGCCAAATATAAATATTGTTAGAGTAGGTTTGAAAAATAAACAAGGAAGTATGGAGATACAAGGAAGTAAGGTTATATTTACCACAATATTTTGTACAACGTAAGTTGTTGAAATTCTCAATAATTAACTACTTTAGTCGATAATGACATTAAATTTTTTAACTCGGCATACTTCAATTCATCTACGATTGCTACATTCATACCATACCCTGTGCATCCACCAGCGCCATTGTGGAGGATTTTTGAACTGTTATTTAGCGCATACACTGGACACTTTTTCAACTTTACTCCCATATAAGATGACTCTCCTTACCTCTACCCTCCATAGTTGTGGCGTATCGGTGGACTTCATGTCTTGTCTTGTCGTTGCCCACAGATATTAAATTTTTTTTTAAATCTAAAACTGAGCTACATTATCAATGTGAAAACAAGTAAGTTAAGTGCATACTTGTTATCAGATTATATGTAACGAAAAGTTTTAGACTGCTATAAAAATTAAATTTCTGCGTAGTCCGGTTACAGTTTTTGAACTCTTTTTTTTTTAAATATATATTTTATTTTTTTGGTAATCATTTCACTTTTTTTGCTTTGGTCTGTCATAATATTGTGGCTAAATTATAACAATTAAGTATATGGCTCCGCGGTCATTTTATCTACTAAGTACCGTTTACTAAAGCACAATATTTTTGGTGTACAACAGTATTTACGCAATACGGTACGGTACGGAGTAGGTAGTATTAGTACAAAAGGTTGTATTACTATGAGGTACATACATTTGTTTATTATATGTATATGTATATATATATATATATGTATATATGTTTATTTTATTATATATTTATTTTATTAATACTTATATGTGTATGTTATATAGTATGTAGTATATATATTTTTTTTTTTTTTATTTTTCTTTTGTTTTCTTGGGTGTTTCTTGTCTTGTTTCTAAGTTTGTGCAATAAAGTATTCTAAATAAATAAAATACGGTTTATTTAGTCAACGAATGCGGATAAAGCAACTGGGTAGTAAGTTTTTCTTCTGGCATGCTTTAGCGCTTTATTTTAACTACCATTATTTTATTCTGAAATCTAATTTTACTGAAATTAAACATACCGTATGTTACTTCTGGACAACAGTGGCGGAAGCCGCAATAACATGACGTTTAAACTTGCCACCTTTAATTTACTTTCTAGAACTCTTGCCTGGAACTATAGAGTGATTTTTAGAAAGGACATGTTGAAGTAGCGTCCATTTGTAGGTACATAAGCAGCAAAAAGCCCATTATCTTGAGCAATAAAGACGACATTAGGTGATTTATTCAAATCAAATATTTTATTTCAAAGTAGGTAGGTAGGTAACTAACTGTACACTTTCTGAATGTCATACAAGTCTGTCATTATTTCAATAATAATTTTTATTATTACATTAATTGGTTCAACCATTTGTAAATTAAGTTTTAAAAAAAAAAACAATTTTACGATGTTACAACAATAATACATGACCAAAGTTTATATGATTCCTACTCGTACTTAAGCATCGTATGTTATATTATATATTAGTTTATTATTTTTTATATTTATTATTATTATTTTTTATTTTATGTGTGTAATCTGGATATATAGATATTAGTGTGTGATTATTCGTAATTATGTATTTAATAATAATACACCCCGCCAATCGGTTTATCTTGGTTTTCCTAATCCTAAGGTTGCCTGGAAGAGACCGCTACTAAGCGATAAGGGCTCCTTTTGTATCCTACTTTTTAAGTTCCTTGGTTTGTCCATTTTTTTTTCTTTTTGTGGTGTACAAATAAATTATATATATAAATAAAAAGGTGGCGCGGGCATAGCGAAGAGTGTAGGTAAGGTTAGTGTGAAGAGTGCAGTGTTGTTAGAGTTAGTTTTATGATCTTAATTTAACCGTTAACAGAGTGAAGTGTACTGAGTTGAAAAATTGGCTATCTATTGGCGATTGTATTGGCGCTATCTTTAAAATTAACTCGTTCTCTACCGGACCGCCGCTAGTAATTTGATGTTTTTTATGGCCACTTATTCATACACAGAGATGGTAATCCTTACCTTAACAGTCCATACATAGAATTACAGAATTAAGAACGCACAGAAACCGTGTACACGACTAATATTGAAGCATCAAAAAAACACTCTTCTCTCGTAGTGTTTTTCGAACACTTCACTTACGCTGTCAGGTTAGTTAGGTTAGTCACCTCATTCTATTTAGCAGTTGAAAGTAATTATTTATGGGGAAATAATAAATATGTTAAAAGGAAAAGTTTGCTAGCAACTTTCCGCGGGTGTGAAGTGAAACGTGCGCAGGGCGTTTTCACTGCATGCAATAAAAGCTGAATGAGAGTTCGGTACGTTCCTAATAATTCTGTGTCTAGATCACGTCCCTCTTATAGTTGCTCTTAGAATAATAAATCAATAATGTTATTTTATTCAGTCCACCAATCCGCACTGGGCCAGCGTGATGGACAACAGTCTTAACCTCTTCTCATTGTAGGAGGAGACCCGGCCCTGTAGTGGACCAGTAATGGGTTAATGTAAATTTTATTTTCATATATTATTTCATTTCATATTTCAAGTGCAAAGAGACTCAGAAGGTAACATGAAGGTATTCCAACTGGATGTTTTGAAACGTCACGCATGTAGTGCATATTTTAAACGCTAAAGTGTCTCCGTCTGTGTGTTTGTTACCATCGAACCTTTTAACTATTGAAGTGATCTTATGACAATTTGGCATTTGCCTGCAGTTTGCTTTCTGAAGACAGGCACCGGGAGAAATCATCTCAATCTGACGAGATATCAGAATTCCTACATAGTAGTAAGCCGCCGGCATCAGTAAGTCATTATGGTCATCATCGCATCCGACATTACCGGCCACCCACAATGAGAAGGGCTAGACCGTAGTCCACCAGCCCAGTGTGGATGGATTGGTGAACTTCATTAGCCTTAAAGTATTTATGTAACCTCTTATGCATGCAGGTTGCCTCAAGATATTTTCCTTCATCTAGTATCTATGAATTATATGTTTTTGTGAATTGTATGAATTTTCTCACATGAGTTTTAGAAGTGAAATGGCCCGATCTTTCCGGAATTCACCAAAGACGCTCCAAATAAAAATAAAACACCTCACAAAATATACCATGTAAAAATGTGGTACCTATACAATAGTTATTTACGTTTTTGTTTTTCAGGACACCATGGCACTTATAATAGAGGGAGAAACATTAGGACAAAAACATCGCAATTACAACAAATTAATGAATGAAGAAATCAAAAACAATCTAACTAAACCCATTGCCGCAATAAACTGCGAAGAACCAGATATGGATAACCTATTAAAAATAGATATGGCGTGCAAAGTTAGAAATGTTGATTATATTCTTGAAGTTCTAAAATGTGATAACATGTTATACGTATCTCGAGTTATTAAGAAATCCATATGGTTATTATCTGATCAGCAATACGCATATATCATTAATCCTGCTTACTTGTACAACCACCTTTATCCACAGATGAGTACAAAGGCTTTTAAAAAACTCATTCTGCACATAAGGCTAAATTTAGTAGATGAAAAACGTGTTGAAGAGTTTTTTAACCATTACATTCAAAATGATGTGGATGAAGCAATGGGTTGGCTGCCACGTTGCTCTATTCCTTTTATTGAGGAAATCATTCGGAAATATGCTGATGATATACCAAATGGTTACATGTTTTCTGATTCTCAATTGAAACGATTATATGAAAAATCTTTTAGTTTTCTGGATATACTACAAAAAAATTATAGGTGCACATACTTCAAAGACCACATATTTAGACCCGGGATGTTTCTTTTAAAAAGAAACCCCGAAAAGTTCCTAGATATATTCGAGACACTTAAAGAAGGTGACACACCATTATTCGGACGGAAATATACCAAAGTCGCAATGGAAAATTGTCCAGAAAGAATAAAAAATAATCTTGAGAAATACATTTATGTGCTTGATATACCAGTTTTTGCACAGTATTTAAAAGAAGAAGAAGTTAAGAATTTTATAATAACGCACATTAAGAATAAGAAAACTCGTATATGGTTCACCTATAAAAAAATTAAATACTTTTTGAACCGGTTGCCATTTGAGGAGAGATTTGATTTCGTAAAAAAGATTTTTATTGACAAATGCTGTGAAGATGCACCCTTTGATAATGAGACTTGGGATGAAATAGTAAAGTTTTGTAATCTGCCTCTCAAAGGAAAATTAGCACCATCTAAAAGTATATACAGCTGGTACGTCTATGCACCATTTAGTAAAGCTTTTGAAGATTTGAAATTGTTGATTCGTAATGAATCAAGTCCCACTGAAAGAGTTGGAATTTTGCGATCACTAATGACATGTGCTCGTGGTAATCAAAACAATATACTTACTTTATTAAAATATTACCATCAAAATCACTTAAACGAACCTTTCTTGTTCAAGCTTCAGTTTGTAAATCATTTCATTACCAAAACTGATACTCATAAGTTTGACGAAGAAACTTGGGGATATTTAAATGATATTTTCAGCAACTTGGAAGTGTACACTAGATACAAAGATAGTATGCAATCGTGTGTGAAATGCATACTTTTATATAATGTGATTAATGACGTCCAGATTCCAGATGATATAGAAAGTAAATTTGATTTCGAACATTTCATAACAAATGAATATGATTATTCTATAAATAAGTTTAACATGGACGAAAGAAATAAAATATTTAATTGCTTTTACAATTATTACATTTCAAAAATTAAAATTGATATTACAAGTGAAAAACAATTTGATGAGGCTGTAAACGTTATATTATCAGTTTTTAAACTTGTCGATAAATGCAAAAAAGAACTCAAAGATTATCCATTCGTTATCCAGAAAATCAAAGACCTTGTTATTATAAAAAGCGAAAATTCCTGGAATCGCGATCTTTCAAGTGTGTACAACTTCAAAAAATCCTGGAGAAAGATTTTTTTTATAGAATCCATTATTCTATGTCCCAACTACGAAAGTTGTATGAATGCTCTTAAACATGGTCCTGAGCTATTCGAAATTCACAGAAAAGAAATAAACTCATGCATAAATGATAACTTCCTTTACTTTGACAACTTTCTGAGGAAAATTCAAATTTATGGGTATCGATCTTTAGCAGACTCATTTAAAGCATCTTTTATGGAGAACCTCAATAAAATAAGCCTTCACAAGTCCTCCATAAGAGGTCTATGTATATTACTTACCCGAAAAGAGCTGTTGGATTTTGTTCAAAGATATGTTCCGACAGAATCCAAAATTATTTGGAGCCAACCTGATAACGAAATCCTCAGCATACAGAAAAACATCGCTGCATTTATGCATCTATCAAGACCTCAACCTCCACTTGAAGTGGCTTTGTTGTACGCTAAAGGAGATTATTTGAAATATGTACTACCTTCATTAAATGCAATATTTCATAACATAAATTCAACTAAAATTAGCGACCATCTAGAAAAGCTTCTTAACGCACCAGTATCTTTACAAAAACATGGCATTCGAGTTGCATTTGCTAAGCTTAACCAAAATCAACTTATAAATATGTTTACAGAAATTTGGAAATCTAATAAAAGCAGAAGTATTCGAAATGTTATATTTTCCGAGACTTTCAAAATGCTTTGTAAAGAAACTGATGAAACCGTTTTTTTTGGTATATGGGAGATGCTCCGCATGTTTAGCAATGATGCTTTCAAGGGAAATAAAAAGATATATTTTACTCTTAGCAGAATTGAAAATTACCCACTTTCTATAAAACCGACTATATGGATAAAAAGCTATGAATTGTTAGAAAAAATGCCAGCTCAAGCAAAGTGTAAGAAAAGTATTGATGAATTAAAAAACGAAATGGGCAATATCATGGAGTTCTTAGATGTAGATTTTATGGCAAAATTGTTATTAGAAAATTTTGATAAAAGTTTTGCTACACAGAAATATGGCCACTCTGATCGTTTAGCTATTTATTTGTTAAGTACAAAATCAGAATCAGTTCAAAGTGTGCGCTACGAAAAAATTTTTAAGCCACTAATAGAAAGGGTTGTTGCTGTATGGAATAAGAGATACGAAACAATTCACTACGCAAGAAATAACTTACGGGATATATTTTATTCTATGTCTATGAAATTCGATTCTTTAGTTTTGGATCAGGAGATGATTTTTCCCATCGCCATGTATACTGCAGCACTGAATCACCTTCAGAGTGCTTTATCGTTAAAAGAAAATTATTTTCTCTTGACACATATAAAGTTATCGTTGGGATACATACGAGTTGTATCTGACCTCAAAACAAAATGTATCGGTTTTAAGGACGACCAGCTTTCTAAAGAAGCAGCACGTAGTTTTGGCGCGCTGTGTTTAGATTACTTAAAGGATGATGTCGCAAATCATTTTTCTACTATTCACATCATTTTTGCTAAAGTTTTGGGCCTCATTTGTGACCAGTATGCCCCGCGCAATTTAGTTTTTAAAATGGGAGTCTTAAAAGCATTTCTTTGCGATAAAAATTTCATTCAAGGTTATTTATTAGTTGCTGAATTAATGCCAAATTCAAACCACTTCAATGATCGCAGCGAAAAAGTTCTGCATCTGGAAATGTTAAAGGAACTGAGCACCCATCATTCGGAAGAAGTTGTAGCCCATTATTGGCGTATACGAAACTATTTGTAATTCAACTTTTTTGCTCCTTGCAAGGAAAGGAAGACGTAATTATTAATTTGTATTTTTTTATCCGACTACCTTCAAAAAGGAGGAGATTATCAATTTGGATGCTAACAATTTACTTAACAATGAGTCATTGTAAAGTCAACATCTCCGGTGGATCAAGAAGATGCTTCGGGGTCAGAGTGAAACGTGCGTAGATAGTACATTGCCAAATATGTGGGTGGAATAAAGAAAGAAGAAGTTATAAGTTACACCGTACAGATTCTCCTGCCTTTCGCGGAGAATAGCACATTAAGCTTGATTTTCATTGTATATCACGGAATTCCGCAAAGTAATGCCTGCTTCTATCCAATATTTAAAAGCTTTCTTCGGGTTAAATCAAAATTGTTGTAAATACATGTGAGCAGCGGCTGACAAAAGTTGTATAAAAATCCATATCTGTTGTTAAGCGGCCAAATAAATAACATAGTAAGCTCATATTGTGTCATGTCATTTAAAAATGGAAGTATCATTTGCTGCGAAACATGGCATCCAAGGAGGTAACTTACCAAAGGTTTAATTTTAATATCGAGTCATTTGGGACCAGAAAATTAAGCAAAAAAAAAAAAAAAAATATTTTAACGCGGAAAAAATTATTGAATTGGAAAAATAGGCAATTTTATTAAAACAGAAAAGTTACGTAGCTTATATTTATTGTAAATATTAATTTTAGTTTGTAATTATTATTACTTATAACTTAGACTGATTTTGAATACTAAAAATACCTACCTATCTTACACGTCTTGGCCACAACTGTTAAGGCATTCATACCAGTGCATCATTTTCATTTAAAGTGGATAGTTACAAATTCTTGCGGTTTCAGTTAAATTAATACAATTGTGTGGCAGAAAATTTAATTAACGCGTTGACTGCTGCCTAACATTAACAAATACGGTACACGAGTGCGGCAGGATTACACGCTAGGCGTGTTTTCAGCACTGGTGAAGCGTATTCGAAACAGGCGCTACGAGCATGCGGCCCCACACGCCTGGCGTGTGTAAACTTATCGCGACAGCTATGCGGCCTTTACGCAACAGGTGTGTTATTACATCACTCTTTTTTTCTCATTTATTTATTGAATAAAATGAAAACCCAACACTTGTTGCATTTGAATAGCAATTTGTTTTTTTTTTGTTGGATAAAATAGAATAAAACTTAAATGTAGTCAACACAGATTTTCTTTTTTTCATAAATAATTATTTTGTAAAGAGCTTTAAATATTACATCTGGTAGGTACACTATTTTACTATATTCAAAATCGCGGCAACGTTAACCTGTGTGTAACTTGTGAATGTCATTGACGAATCATGATAAATAAATAAGTAAAAAAACAGTATTAAATACCTACTTACATACGAATGCGGATTGCCGACAAAGAAGCAAATTGTAAAATAATATGCATTTTAAATATAATAATCCTTCCAGTAAGTATACAGCACCATTGTTAAATTTACTTTTAAATTCGAAACAATAGTAACTCATTACCGAGTAGTTTATTGGTACCGCTGGCCGCACCGATAAGGTTTATTCAAGACGATAAGAAAAAATAAGGATGCGGATGCATCGTTTTGTAATTCTGTCGGTATAATGGAATGCAAACCGATATTTATAAAATAAATTATCGACGATACCGATACCAGTGAAAATAGTGCAGGCGAACTCAGGCGTACAAATATTATTTAGTGATCGATGGTATATGGTACTATTGTGGCAAATATTTGGTCGAAAACATGTTTTTTATATGAACTTGTTAGTTATACGTGTGATGGTCGATTCTCTCGATGGCATGGGACTTATTAAGAAAAACACTCATGTAAAATGATTAGATAACTCACAAAACAACGAATTTTAAGTAGGTATATTGTCTAATATATAATAAAACGTGATTGCGTTGACGTTTAACTAGTATTTAATAAAACGCAGGTACTTGCGGTAACGTATAACACACTTGTTGCGTAAAGGCCGCTCTAACAGTATATTTAAACAACACAGCGTTTGTGTTTGCCGCACTCGCAGAATGCCGGAAAAACACGCCCAGCGTGTTCGGCCGCATCCTTGTAGGTACATTTATTTTAACACGCCTAGCGTGTTCGAGCCGCACACGCGTTACGTAGTTTTAAAACACAAACGTTGTGTTTTAAGCAGCCAACGTTTTAACATATGGTAGGTACTTTTTTTTAAGAACCTAATTTGTATCAGTTTTAATTATTCTATAATTATTGATTATAATTTATCAAAGTGTTGCATAAAATTAATAATAAGAAATAAAGAAAACTTTTACTGATTTATTGTAACAATATTAGTTAAGTTTGCCTATACGTGTTATGTCAATGAAGTGTATTAAAAATAAATTTCGTTTCAAAAACCCTTCTGTTATTTAAACCGTCATTTCTTGAACCAAAGAGAACTAAACTGTTATTTTCGAATGAAAATATATAAAGTTACTAGTTGTTGCCCGCGACTTCGTCTGCGTTTGATTTTGTTTTTAAAGTATTCAGTATCGCTTAGCCTTAAGTGAGTATTGTAGTATATATATAGATATATATATAACATGTGACAAATAATTTGCAATAAAATAAAATTGCGACTATAATTAAAGATCTGAGATATCCTATCTCTTAAGTTGGACCAGACTGCTCACGGTAAGCCAATTTTATTTAAAATCGGTTAAGTAGTTTAGGAGTCCATCGCGGACAAACATCGTGACAGGAGATTTATATATATTAAGTTACAATTTTAATCTATCCCACTTAATAGGCATTTATCATAGATAAGACAATATTTTTATTTCAACAAATCCCTCCTGTTTTATTTTATGACAGCAGTATTTCATTCAATACGCTGTGTGTTTATTTTTTAAACGCTGAGCAATTGTGAATGATGAAGCAATTATAATTGAACTGTCAGAACGTGTCCATTCAAATTCGTTTTCAGTACTTTGCTGAGCAACAAATGTTGGTCAAAAATATCGAACCGTCTGAACCTGTTATAAGGTAAGGTTTTAATGATTTGCCTCCGATTTCTTATAACGGTATACCAATTGTGTATTCGTGCACTTCAAAAAATCTAGGACTTATAATTTACAGTAATTTAACTCGGTCAGCTCATATAAACCAGGTAAGTAAACGTATGCACTATGTCGTTCACTCATTGAGGAGGCTGCATAATTTTCTTCCGTTTCATACCAAAATTATGTTGGCCCAATCTTTATTGCTTCCAATACTTGATTACGCCGACATCTGCTATTTGGGTGCCACTGAAGAGCTACTTGACAAACTTGAAAGACTTCAGAATTTGTGCATTCGCTTTATCTTCGGATTGCGCAAATTCGATCACGTTTCTGATTTTCGTCGTCAATTAAAGTGGCTGCCAATTCGTTTTCGCCGGAATGTGCATATTTTAACTGTCCTTTACAACATCCTATATAATTCTTCTTCTCCTGGATATTTGTGTGAGCGTATAAAGCTATGTCTTCCGCCTACGAGACCCTTGCGGTCTTGCGTGTCAAAAAATCCTCTTGATGTCCCTTCATATAATACTATTTTCTTCCAGAAATCTTTCTCCGTCCACGCTACACACCTTTGGAACTTACTACCAGAACATATTAGACACTGCCGATCGGTGCACTCTTTTAAACACAATGTAAAGGAGCATTATCTATCGTTGTCATAGTATATTTATCACTGTTTACTTATTATAGATATATATTTATATTTATATTATATAAATATTTATTATATTATTTTTATGTATTTTGTATATATAGTATATTCGAATGTTATTGTATTAGTATGTAGAATTTTGTTATTATTTAGATATTTTAAATAAACTTAGTAGTTATGAAATATATTTTACCTTTATTTTACCAATACCACAATTAAATCTTCTTACTCACATCCTGGGGTAGCTGGAAGAGATCTCTTATAGAGATAAGCTTTCCTTTGTACACTTTATGAATCTTATGTTCACAATCACAATTTATGGTACATAAATAATAAACAAATAAATAAATAAATAAGGTGAGCCACATGGGTTCCTTTTATGTAGTTTAAAACATTTGCGTGGCAACTCACAGTTCAGGAAAACTGATGTAGTACAAATTATGCTCAGGTAAAACGGAGAGTTTTCTTACTTCATTGAAACTAAATTATCTTCTCCTTATTCTCAAGTAAATTATCTTCTTCTTCTTCTTCTTTTGCTTTTTTTGAATTTTAGGTGTGCCAAATCGGCACGTTGTATTTCGCCAATGTCACGTATACTTGCAAGATCCACAAATATAACACTAGATATGACCAAAATGTACCTACCAAAGTCGAATGATATTTCGTTTTTATCAATACGATCCGATTGCGATGGCATGATAAACATTTGATATCATCACCTGACCTTCACATCGACTGCTGACTCATAGAATCACCAAACCGCTAGCCGGTGAATTTTAGTTCGCTTTGTTATTACGATACGATTACCTAGTCACAACCTATAGAAAACATTGCTTAAATATTGTGAAACCTTTTTTTTTATTTATAAGTACTTAAATAAATAAAACCCAAGTAACTCCTTAGTAGAAGTGCTAAACACTGTTTTGTGTTAGATATTGAACAGCACATCTCATAACCTCGCTAGACGTACTTTTTGTAAAGGTGAGTAACTAATCACAATATAATGTTTGATAATAAATTGATTACTACCTATTATAAATTAAGAATAAATGGGGTAAATCGATGGTAAACCTTGCAGCAGCTGTTGTTAAACGCAGGAAAATAAAATACTTAACAACATACGGACATTGACATAACATCTTGTAAGATAAGTTGTAATTGCATTCTCTTTAAAGAAAGTGTCACGCTTTGGTTGTAATTAGTTTTTCAAACAACCAGTAACATATTAAATCAAAGTATAATATGACTGAAAAACAGGTCAAAGGCTGTCCAAAATGTTGAAATACCGTTATTTCTCAGTTATTATCTTTGAAGTACTTACCAGTTTTTCAAAGATAATAATATATGTAATTTCGTTTTACCTATTATTCTATGTCTGTATCCTCTTTTACCTATTATTCTATATCTGGAAGGAACTCCCCGATCCACCACCTGGGGACGCGCCCGATGGGGGATTAGCAACCCCTCACCTGTAATATAGTAATATAACTATGAATGCCAAAGTGTGTCTTACTGTCTGTTTGTCGTATAAAACAGTGTCAATCATATATAGTGTATCTTAAACAAATTAATCTTTCAGGGGATACTCCAAGTAAAAATAAAACACCTGTCTTAATATGAAAAAGTTGTATGCAATGGTTATCCATGGTTTTATTTCTTTTTTCAGGAAACCATGGCGCCACTTATGATAGAGGGAGAAACGTTGGGGGATAAACATCGCAATTACAACAAAATAGTGAATGAAAAAATCAAAAGCAATCCAACTAAAACAATTGCCGCCATAAACTATGAAGAACCAGATCTGGATAACCTATGCAAAATAGATATAGCGTGCAAAATACGAAATGTTGAATACATTCTTGAAATTCTCAAATGTGATGATATGTTATACGTATCTCGAGTTATTAAGAAATGCACATGGTTAATAACTGATCAGCAATACGCCTATATTATTAATCCTGCATACTTGTACAACAATCTTTATCAACAGATGACTTCAAAAGCTTTTAATAAACTCGTCCTGCACATAAGGCTAAACTTAGATGATGAAAAACGTGTTGAAGAGTTTTTCAACTTTTACAAACAAAATGATTTGGACAAAGCCATGCATTGGCTGCCACGTTGCTCTATTGGTTTTATCGAGGGAATCATTCGAAATCATGCTAATGATATACCAAAGAACTTATTGAAACGATTATATGAAAAATCGTTTACTTTTCTGGATATACTAGTACAGAATTATAACGGCTCATACTATGTGGACCACTTAATAGTACCTGGAATGTTTCTTTTAAAAATAAACCTCGAAAAGTTCCTTGATATATATGAGACACTCGAAGACGGCGATACACCAAAATTTGGACGGAAATATACCAAACTCGTCATGGAGAAATGTCCTGAAAGAATAAAAAAGAATCTTGAAAAATACGTTGATGTCCTTGATTTAACAGTGTTTGCGCAATATTTAAAAAGAGAAGAAGTTAAGAACTTTATATTAACACACATTAAAAATAACAAAACTCGTTCATGGTTCACCTACAAAAACATTAAATACTTTGTCAACAGGTTGCCATTTGAGGAGAGATTTGATTTTGTTAAAAAGCTTTTCATAGAGAAATCCTATAAAGATGAACCCCTTGAAAATGAGACTTGGGATGATATAATAGAGTATTGTAATCTGCCTCTCAAAGGAAAATTAACGTCGTCAAAAAATATATACAGCTGGTATGTATATGCACCATTTAATAAGGCTTTCGAAGATTTAAAATTATTGATTCGCAATGAATCAAATCCCTCTGAAAGAATTTGGATTTTGCGATCAATACTGACTTGTGCTCTTGGAAATCAAAATAATATCCTAACATTATTAAAATATTACCATAAAAATCACATCAACGAACCTTTCATGTTCAAAGTTCAGTTTGTAAATCATTTGATTACCAAGACTGATACACATAAGTATGACGAAGAGGCTTGGGGATATTTAAATGATATTTTCAACAGCTTGGAAGTGTATACTAGATCCAAAGATAGTGTGCAATCATGTTTGAAATCCATACTTTTCTATAATGTGATTCATGATGTCCAAATTCCCGAAGATATAGAAAGTAAATTTGATTTCAAACATTACATATCATATGGATATGGTGATTGTAGAAATAAGTTCAACATGGAGGAAACACAGAAAATATTTAATTACTTTTACAGTTATTACATTTCAAAGGTCAAAATTAATATTACTAGTGAAAAAGAGTTTGATGAGACTGTGGACATTATATTATCAGTTTTAAAAGTTCTTGATATATGGAATAAAGAACTCAAAGATTATCCATTTGTTCTCCAGAGAATCAAAGACCTTGTTATTATAAAAAAAGACAGTTCCTGGAAGCAGGATCTTTCAAGTTTATATAACTTCAAAAAATCCTGGAGAAAGATTTTATTTACTGAATCTATTATTCTAAGTCCAAACCAAGACAGTTGCATGAATGCTCTTAAGCACAGTCCAGAGCTATTAGAATCTCACACAAAAGAAATAAACGCATGCATAAATGATAAAGTACTTTACTTTGGCAGATTTTTGAGGAAAATTCAAATTTATTACCAGTACCAATCTTTATCAGACTCATTTAAAGCAACTTTTCTGGAGAACCTCAATCGGATGAGCCTTCACAAGTCGTCAATTACAGGTCTATGTATATTACTTACCCGAAAAGAGCTGTTGGACTTTGTTCAAAAATATGTACCGAGAGAAGCTAAAATTGTTTGGAACCAACATGATGACGCGATGCTCAGCATACGCAAAAACGTCGCTGCATGTATGCACCTATCTAGGCCTCACCTCCCACTTGATGTGGTTTTATTGTATGCTAAAGGAGATTATTTGAAATATGTACTGCCTTCATTGAATGCAATATTTTATAACATCAATTCAAAACAGATGGCCGAGCATCTACCAAAACTTCTCAATGCACCAGTATCTTTAAAAAAACATGGCATTCGGGTCGCATTTGCGAAGCTAAAACAAAAGGAACTTATAAATATGTTTACGGAAATTTGGAAATCTAATAAAAACAGAAGTATTCGAAAAGAGATCGTTTGCGAGACTTTCAAGATGCTTTGTAAAGAAACTGATGAAACGGTTATGTTCTATATATGGGAGATGTTCCGCATGTTTGTCAATGATTTAACTTTCGAGGAAAATAAAAAGATATATTTTACCCTTAGCCAAGCTCAAAAAGTGCCTCTTAATATAAGAGCGTCTTTTTTGATGAGAAGCTATGAATTCTTAGAAAAATTGCCAGCTGAAGCCAATTGTGAAAATCTCATTGATGAATTAAAAACCAAAATGGGCGATATCATGGAATTCTTGGATGTAGATTTTATGGCAAAATTGTTTTTAGAAAATTTTGATAAAAAGTTCGCCACTCAGAAATATTCCTACTCTACTTATGTAGCTATGTTTTTGTTAAGTACAAAATCGGAATCCGTTCAATGTGAGCGCTACAAAAAATGTTTTGAGCCAATAGTAGAAAAGGCTGTTGCGGTGTGGAATAAGCAACACGGAACTGTTTACTATGCAAGAAAAAACTTACAAGATATAATTAATACTGTGTCTATGAAATTCGATTCTTTAGTTTTGGATAAGGAGATGATTTTTCCCATCGCCATGTATACTGCAGCACTGAATCAACTTCAAAGTGTTTTATCGATAAAAGAAAATTATTTTCTCTTGACACATATTAAGTTGTCGTTGGGATACATACAAATTGTATCTGACCTCAAAACAAAATGCAGCGGTATAATAAAGTATAACCTGCTTTTAAAAGAAGCAGCACCTAGTTTTGGCGCGCTTTGTTTAAATTACTTAAAGAAAGATGTCGCAGATCATTTCTCCACTATTTATATAATTTTTGGTAAAGTTTTAAGCCTCATTTGTGACCAGTACGCCACCGGTACAGTCTTTAAGATGGGAGTCTTAAAAGCATTTCTTAGCGATAAAAATTTTATGGAAGGATATTTGTTAGTTACAGAATTACTGCCAACCTCGAACGACTTTTGTGGTAGCAGCGAAACAGCTCTGCAACTGGAAATGTTAAAGGAACTAAGCATTCATCATTCGGAAGAAGTTGTATCGCATTATTGGCTTATACGAAAGGATTTGTATTATTTTTGTTATTAGTGATAGTTTGTAAATAACCTTAATGAATTAAACAGAGTAACTCCGTCTTGTTGGAGAGCCTCGGAATGGGGCTCTGCCAGGAAGAGCTTGAACCCTACGGCTGGAAGATCCGAACCTCGGATCAGGCGACAATTTGAGTGGACTTCTTCCTGTACTGTCCCTCTGACAAGTCCCCATACACTATGCTATAGATCACCATAGACTATTACAAATAATATAGAACAATTTTTAACGACGTAATTGTTATGCGAATCCAAACTTATTAAAAAAAAACAAAAAAAAAAAGTTTGAAATGATAACAGTTACTCTTCTTTTGAGTCCTTCAGCACCTGGAGGTGCATAGGGTCGGGACTACTTTTTTCTTTCCAGATCTATACCGAGCTGCAAACTTAAGCGTGGTTCAAGATAAGTCGCAAGCCTTTATTTCCGCTACCAGAGACCGCTTCCATGTTGCCTTTGGCCTTCCACGTTTTTTCCTTTGCCCCCCAGGCTGCCATTGCTTCGCGTGAAATGTATGGTGTGATCTATACAGTTCCCTTTTCTATGCTGTATTTGTTCAAGGATTTTTTTTAAGATTACTATATTATATTTCTTAAATAAAACAAAATAAATTTTATAGCATCTTCAAAACCACCGCAGCGAGCTTCTGGCTACCAAACCAATTCAAAACATTTATTTATTGTAAATTTACTTATGCCTTAAAGAATTGACTTTTTTGGGCAGTCCTACTGCATAAACGCTTTTCCCCGGGTAAATATATATCCATCCATAGGTAATCAAAAAATTACCTTTCATTTTAATTTTTTATAAGTATTAATGTACCTACATAAATACTTATACTTTTATACTCACAATATACTCATATACTCATAACTATTATAAATAGTTAATTGAGCATTATGTATTTGAATACCTCAATTCACAATATGTATGTGAATACCTCATAATTAGGTATATAAGCTTACAGTTAGATTAAGGGGTAGAACAAAACAAAACAAAACTTAATATTTACGTAAAGTATTAAATTTTTTTTTCTATTACGAGCTTTTATTATAACATGAATCCTGACTCATATTATAGGTGCAAAAGTGTTTGTTTGTGTAATTGTCCTTCCTTGGCCCAATGAAGAAAATGGTCTACTACTGGTACAAATACGATCAACAACTGTAGCCTAGTCACTAATAAACCAAAATAGACTAAATGATTTTTCTATTCGTTTTTTAACTTCAAATTAAAAAATAAAGCGGTGTTAATAGTGAAAATATTTAATGTACCTTATGACATTTTTAAGTGAAAAACCATCCCTAATTTTTTTAAGACTGGCACATACACCTTTTGTTCTTTTATTTATCTCCTTGTTGTGCCACCTTTCCTCGACGTACCGCTGACTTCGGATGAAAATCTACTCAACTGCCCTTTATCTCTTAATATTATACTTAATGAATAGTTGTTAGTTATTTTCTTGTAACTCCTACTAGGTACTATAAATTTATTTGTATTGTTAACCGACTAATAAAGGGAGGAGATTATCAATTTGGTTGTATTTTTTATGTTTGTTACCTCAGAACTTAGTTACATATTAAACTATTTGGGAACTTATTTTTTTTTTTAAATCTGTATTCACATGTGGTCCCATTTTCATCAGGCTAAGATGTATTGAAGGGGACGCGTCATATATTATAAGCACACCCATAGCGGTTAGAAGCAGCACGTAGATTTGGAGCGCTGTGTTTAGATTACTTATAGGATGATGTCGCAAATCATTTTTCTACTATTTACATCATTTTTGCTAAAGTTTTGGGGCTCATTTGTGACCAGTATGCCCCGCGCAATTTAGTTTTTAAAATGGGAGTCTTAAAAGCATTTCTTTGCTATAAAAATTTCATTCAAGGTTATATATTAGTTGCTGAATTAATGCCAAATTCAAACCACTTCAATGAACGCAGCGAAAAAGTTCTGCATCTGGAAATGTTAAAGGAACTGAGCACCCATCATTCGGAAGAAGTTGTAGCCCATTATTGGCGTATACGAAACTATTTGTAATTCAACTTTTTTGCTCCTTGCAAGGGAAGGAAGACGTAATTATTAATTTGTTTTTTTTTATCCGACTACCTTCAAAAAGGAGGAGATTATCAATTTGGATGCTAACAATTTACTTAACAAGAGTCATTGTAAAGTCAACATCTCCGGTGGATCAAGAAGATGCTTCGGGGTCAGAGTGAAACGTGCGTAGATAGTACATTGCCAAATATGTGGGTGGAATAAAGAAAGAAGAAGTTATAAGTTACACCGTACAGATTCTACTGCCTTTCGCGGAGAATAGCACATTAAGCTTGATTTTCATTGTATATCACGGAATTCCGCAAAGTAATGCCTGCTTCTATCCAATATTTAAAAGCTTTCTTCGGGTTAAATCAAAATTGTTGTAAATACATGTGAGCAGCGGCTGACAAAAGTTGTATAAAATTCCATATCTGTTGTTAAGCGGCCAAATAAATAACATAGTAAGCTCATATTGTGTCATGTCATTTAAAAATGGAAGTATCATTTGCTGCGAAACATGGCATCCAAGTTGGTAACTTACCAAAGGTTTTATTTTAATATCGAGTCATTTGGGACCAGAAAATTAAGCAAAAAAAAAAGAAAATAATATTTTAACGCGGGAAAAATTATTGAATTGGAAAAATGGGCAATTTTATTAAAACAGAAAAGTTACGTAGACTGATTTTGAATACTAAAAATACCTACCTATCTTACACGTCTTGGCCACAACTGTTAAGGCATTCATACCAGTGCATCATTTTCATTTAAAGTGGATAGTTACAAATTCTTGCGGTTTCAGTTAAATTAATACAATTGTGTGGCAGAAAATTTAATTAACATATGGTAGGTACTTTTTTTTAAGAACCTAATTTGTATCAGTTTTAATTATTCTATAATTATTGATTATAATTTATCAAAGTGTTGCATAAAATTAATAATAAGAAGTAAAGAAAACTTTTACTGATTAATTGTAACAATATTAGTTAAGTTTGCCTATATTTATGTCAATGAAGTGTATTAAAAATAAATTTCGTTTCTAAAACCCTTCTGTTATTTAAACCGTCATTTCTTGAACCAAAGAGAACTAAACTGTTATTTTCGAATGAAAATATATTAAGTTACAATTTTTATCTATCCCACTTAACAGGCATTTATCATAGATAAGACAATATTTTTATTTCAACAAATCCCTCCTGTTTTATTTTATGACTGCAGTATTTCATTCAATACGCTGTGTTTATTTTTGAAACGCTGAGCAATTGTGAATGATGAAGCAATTATAATTGAACTGTCAGAACGTGTTCTTTCAAATTCGTTTTCAGTACTTTGCTGAGCAACAAATGTTGGTCAAAAATATCGAACCGTCTGAACCGTCTGTTATAAGTTGAGCCACATGGGTTCCTTTTATGTAGTTTAAAACATTTGCGTGGCAACTCACAGTTCAGGAAAACTGATGTAGTTCAAATTATGCTCAGGTAAAACGGCGAGTTTCCTTACTTCATGGAAACCAACCCAGAGTAAATTATCTTCTTCTTCTTTTGCTTTTTTTGAATTTTAGGTGTGCCAAATCGGCACGTTGTATTTCGCCAATGTCACGTATACTGGGAAGATCCACAAATATAGCACTAGATATGACCAAAATGTACCTACCAAAGTCGAATGATATTTCGTTTTTATCAATACGATCCGATTGCGATGGTATGATAAACATTTGATATCATCACCTGACCTTCACATCGACTGCTGACTCATAGAATCATCGACCAAACCGCTAGCCGGTGAATTTTAGTTCGCTTTGTTATTACGATACGATTAGTCACAACCTATAGAAAACATTGCTTAAATATTGTGAAACCTATTTTTTTATTTATAAGTACTTAAATAAAACCCAAGTAACTCCTTAGTAGAAGTGCTAAACACTGTTTTGTGTTAGATATTGAACAGCACATCTCATAACCTCGCTAGACGTACTTTTTGTAAAGGTGAGTAACTAATCACTGTCAGTTATTCGCAACAATAAAAAAAGAAACTCTTGTTTTTAAAATTACACCTACTTAGGTACCAGTTATTCAAAGACAATAATATAATTTCGAATCGAATTTATATCCTAGAACCCTTGCCCAGAAAAACATTTGAGTTCCCTTCCCGGAACGAACGATCAATACCTACTTGTATTACCCGACGTATTTTATGATTTATCTCGTTTTTAACAATACGATATGAGCGAGACGTCATGATTTATATTTGATTCCGTCGCCGAAGTCGTCGTCCATTTCGGCTCCAATATTGATTCATGACTCAAAACACTAGCCGGTGTGTTTAGTTCGTAATCGTAAATGTTACGTGAAGATAACGTGTCAATTTATTCATATGAAACTTGTTCGTTATGTACCTACGGTTCCTTTGGACTTAATACGGCCATAACTTTTCCCTTGCGCTATAATCGGTGCCGAACAAAAAGGTGAGTAATAATTTATGTTTTTTTAGACATTTAGGTTTTGAATTCTTAGTGGTAGACTCAGCATCAGCTTTTTTTAAACCAAAGAGCATACACACCTACGTATAACGCTATACGTGCGGCACCCATAGGTGCGCGACGTAGGGAAGAGCTTGTTTTTAAGTGCGCATTTTTAAATAACACGTCAAAATAATTCTTGGGCTAATAAAGACACAGGATTATTCCAAATTCCAATTACGGAAGATCAACATCTATTGGTGCATAATTTTTTGTGAAAAGTTCACAACGACAACCCATCCCAAGTCATGGGGTTTATTGTTCCAGCGTTGGGGTAAATAGTTCAGTTTTGTATATTAAATTTTAAAAGAGCATTTTGTTTAACACCCGGCTAAGTTTGTTGTGGGCTTCTTCTTAAACCGGGACGCGTTTAGAACCCTCGTAGTTTTAGTTTTAAGTTTACGAATGTGGTTATCGCCATCATCTCACTACCGTGTAATTCTTATGTACGCATCAAAAGTGCCACCTTTGGGCCTACTTGAATAAAGATATTTTTGACTTTGACTTTTTGACTTTTCAATTTATATAGCTTTCTGGACCCGGTAATGTTTCTAACACTGGAATTCACAGTCGAGAGGTTAACAGACCGCCAAGATATTAACATTAAACATTTCTATGTGGGGGTTGAATGTTTAACATTTTTTGTCTTCATAGGTACTTAATCGCTGAAAAATCTTCTAACTAAATAGAGCTTTAAGCATTATGGTCTATGAAACATAAATCAATGATTATTATTTTCATAACGTAATTAATTGACACTTAAGCCGGCCGATTCGGCCTTAGTACAGAAGTTGCTCGTTTGCATTCGATTAGGAGATTTCGAGTAGGTATGGAAATACTGGAACATCGGATTGTAATGGATCTCATTCGCAATGACATAAGCTCACATTTTTCTACATTTCTTTAGCTCGGGCTTTTGAAGGAACGTTTGTTAAACGAAAATCAGAAGTCCTGGATTTGCGTCTCTAAACCGTGTGAGATGAGGTCCATTTTACTTTGCCGATACAATATTTAATACTCGAAAACAACTCTTCGATTTGAACGAGTAAATCTTGTACAGCCCTTGATATGCCTATGATATATATGAAGTTTTAATTCGTCATGGCGGTTGCAATGTGTCCTAGACGTTTCCCTATCTTAACTATGTATTCCAGTGTTACTCTCCTAATCCTTCTTTGTATTTCCTTTCCTGGTTGATTTAGGTATACTATCTGGCCAAGACATATGTATCATGAGAAACTTATGTATTCTGCGTCTATTGAAACCTCCTTTTCCACCTTCCAAGGCGCACAGAAGGAATAGTGCTAAGATAAGTGGTGAAAAGGGATTGCCTTGTCGTAGGCCCTTTTAAATAAATTCAAATTCAAATTTCATTTTTTTCAAGTAGGCCCAGTTTATAAGCACTTTTGAAACGTCAATTCAATCTGTTTGTAGTGACTCTTCCAACGCGCCGGTTAGGAAGCCGGTTCCATCGAAACCGGCAAACTCCACTCAGCAGATTGCTTTTTTCAACATAATTTAACACTCTACAATGTTTTAAATTTTCTATTTTGTGAGAGATGAGAGCGGAGCCTGTTTCCAAGCATCCATGCCGTTAAGAAATTCATCAATCGTATAGTAACCTCGATTTATTAAATGTGTTTAACACATTGTTTACGTATGCATTGGCAGGTCCAAAATTACCCAATTACTTCCAACCCATATTTGTACCCCTTTAGGGATAGATACGGATAAAATATTTTCTTAACTGTTGTAAAGGCTTTAAAAGAAAAATATTTTCTTAATTTCAGGTTTGTATACTTATTAATAACAAAATGCAGCATATATATGCATCCCTATTTTACCTCCCCTCAAAATTAGTGATATCTAAAAAAAACGTTGATATATGTATTTTATATCTAGGTAGGTATAATAAGTAACTTATATGCGAATTACGGTGTCTCTTACCGCAAAACATAAGACTTCCATAATATACTTCCAAAACCTCTCTACTCCTTTAGGGGTATAATATATTCCCTTCGGATAAAATATATTTTAGTATAATATAAAATATATTATGATAATTTTTTTTTTTTAATTCAGGTCGAGACTGCAAAAAAGTACTTCCTATCCCGAGACTATTTTTTATTTTAAAAGTACTTTGTATAATTGTATTAATAATAAACCGGAGGTAATAAAAACATAGAACATTAAAAGCAAATCGATTTTTTTTTCAATACATCTCGTTATCCAATTATATTCGAATCGAAACAATTTTTGTGTTTGGTCTGTACCTTATGGTATAAATCACTGTCAACTTTGCGTGTTTATTACTGGAATTTTTTCGATCATTGTATACTAGTTTGTCTCAAGCTGATTTGTGTTTTTTACATCGAGTTTAGATAATAATTATAATTCCTTCGTGTAAACTAAAGCATTTATGTTATCTTTAAAGACAGTTAACTTAAAATATTCTTAAAAATAGTTTTCATGGTGATGTGTGTATTGTCGTAGTATATTTATTTATTTAAATTAGGACAGGTGCATACAGATACACAGATTCTTTGAAACTTTGCTATAGCTGGTATAGCAATAACCTGTAATATAGTAATATAACTATGAATGCCAAAGTGTGTCTTACTGTCTGTTTGTCGTATAAACCAGTGTCAATCTTATAGTGTGTATCTTAAACAAATTAATCTTTCAGGGGATACTCCAAGTAAAAATAAAACACCTGTATTAATATGAAAAAGTAGTATGCAATGGTTATCCATGGTTTTATTTCTTTTTTCAGGAAACCATGGCGCCACTTATGATAGAGGGAGAAACGTTGGGGGATAAACATCGCAATTACAACAAAATAGTGAACGAAAAAATCAAAAGCAATCCAACTAAAACAATTGCCGCCATAAACTATGAAGAACCAGATCTGGATAACCTATGCAAAATAGATATAGCGTGCAAAATACGAAATGTTGAATACATTCTTGAAATTCTCAAATGTGATGATATGTTATACGTATCTCGAGTTATTAAGAAATGCACATGGTTAATAACTGATCAGCAATACGCCTATATTATTAATCCTGCATACTTGTACAACAATCTTTATCAACAGATGACTTCAAAAGCTTTTAATAAACTCGTCCTGCACATAAGGCTAAACTTAGATGATGAAAAACGTGTTGAAGAGTTTTTCAACTTTTACAAACAAAATGATTTGGACAAAGCCATGCATTGGCTGCCACGTTGCTCTATTGGTTTTATCGAGGGAATCATTCGAAATCATGCTAATGATATACCAAAGAACTTATTGAAACGATTATATGAAAAATCGTTTACTTTTCTGGATATACTAGTACAGAATTATAACGCCTCATACTATGTGGACCACTTAATAGAACCTGGAATGTTTCTTTTAAAAATAAACCTCGATAAGTTCCTTGATATATTTGAGACACTCAAAGACGGCGATACACCAAAATTTGGACGGAAATATACCAAACTCGTCATGGAGAAATGTCCTGAAAGAATAAAAAATAATCTTAAAAGATACGTCTATGTTCTTGATATATCAGTTTTTGCACAATATTTAAAAAAAGAAGAAGTAAAAGACTTTATATTAACGCACATTAAGAATAAGAAAACTCGTTCATGGTTCACCTACAAAAAAATTAAATACTTTCTGAACCGGTTGCCATTTGAGGAGAGATTTGATTTTGTTAAAAAGCTTTTCATAGAGAAATCATGTAAAGAAGAACCCCTTGAAAATGAAACTTGGGATGATATAATAGAGTATTGTAATCTGCCTCTCAAAGGAAAATTAACGTCGTCAAAAAATATATACAGCTGGTATGTATATGCACCATTTAATAAGGCTTTTGAAGATTTAAAATTATTGATTCGCAATGAATCAAATCCCTCTGAAAGAATTTGGATTTTGCGATCAATACTGACTTGTGCTCTTGGAAATCAAAATAATATCCTAACATTATTAAAATATTACCATAAAAATCACATCAACGAACCTTTCATGTTCAAAGTTCAGTTTGTAAATCATTTGATTACCAAGACTGATACACATAAGTATGACGAAGAGGCTTGGGGATATTTAAATGATATTTTCAACAGCTTGGAAGTGTACACTAGATCCAAAGATAGTGTGCAATCATGTTTGAAATCCATACTTTTCTATAATGTGATTCATGATGTCCAAATTCCCGAAGATATAGAAAGTAAATTTGATTTCAAACATTACATATCATATGGATATGGTGATTGTAGAAATAAGTTCAACATGGAGGAAACACAGAAAATATTTAATTACTTTTACAGTTATTACATTTCAAAGGTCAAAATTAATATTACTAGTGAAAAAGAGTTTGATGAGACTGTGGACATTATATTATCAGTTTTAAAAGTTCTTGATATATGGAATAAAGAACTCAAAGATTATCCATTTGTTCTCCAGAGAATCAAAGACCTTGTTATTATAAAAAAAGACAGTTCCTGGAAGCAGGATCTTTCAAGTTTATATAACTTCAAAAAATCCTGGAGAAAGATTTTATTTACTGAATCTATTATTCTAAGTCCAAACCAAGACAGTTGCATGAATGCTCTTAAGCACAGTCCAGAGCTATTAGAATCTCACACAAAAGAAATAAACGCATGCATAAATGATAAAGTACTTTACTTTGGCAGATTTTTGAGGAAAATTCAAATTTATTACCAGTACCAATCTTTATCAGACTCATTTAAAGCAACTTTTCTGGAGAACCTCAATCAGATGAGCCTTCACAAGTCGTCCATAACAGGTCTATGTATATTACTTACCCGAAAAGAGCTGTTGGACTTTGTTCAAAAATATGTACCGAGAGAAGCTAAAATTGTTTGGAACCAACATGATGACGCGATGCTCAGCATACGCAAAAACGTCGCTGCATGTATGCACCTATCTAGGCCTCACCTCCCACTTGATGTGGTTTTATTGTATGCTAAAGGAGATTATTTGAAATATGTACTGCCTTCATTGAATGCAATATTTTATAACATCAATTCAAAACAGATGGCCGAGCATCTACCAAAACTTCTCAATGCACCAGTATCTTTAAAAAAACATGGCATTCGGGTCGCATTTGCGAAGCTAAAACAAAAGGAACTTATAAATATGTTTACGGAAATTTGGAAATCTAATAAAAACAGAAGTATTCGAAAAGAAATCGTTTGCGAGACTTTCAAGATGCTTTGTAAAGAAACTGATGAAACGGTTATGTTCTATATATGGGAGATGTTCCGCATGTTTGTCAATGATTTAACTTTCGAGGAAAATAAAAAGATATATTTTACCCTTAGCCAAGCTCAAAAAGTGCCTCTTAATATAAGAGCGTCTTTTTTGATGAGAAGCTATGAATTCTTAGAAAAATTGCCAGCTGAAGCCAATTGTGAAAATCTCATTGATGAATTAAAAACCAAAATGGGCGATATCATGGAATTCTTGGATGTAGATTTTATGGCAAAATTGTTTTTAGAAAATTTTGATAAAAAGTTCGACACTCAGAAATATTCCTACTCTACTTATGTAGCTATGTTTTTGTTAAGTACAAAATCGGAATCCGTTCAATGTGAGCGCTACAAAAAATGTTTTGAGCCAATAGTAGAAAAGGCTGTTGCGGTGTGGAATAAGCAACACGGAACTGTTTACTACGCAAGAAAAAACTTACAAGATATATTTAATACTATGTTTATGAAATTCGATTCTTTAGTTTTGGATCAGGAGATGATTTTTCCCATCGCCATGTATACTGCAGCACTGAATCAACTTCAAAGTGTTTTATCGATAAAAGCAAATTATTTTCTCTTGACACATATTAAGTTGTCGTTGGGATACATACAAATTGTATCCGACCTCAAAACAAAATGCAGCGGTTTAAAGTATAACCTGCTTTTAAAAGAAGCAGCACCTAGTTTTGGCGCGCTTTGTTTAAATTACTTAAAGAAAGATGTCGCAGATCATTTCTCCACTATTTACATAATTTTTGGTAAAGTTTTAAGCCTCATTTGTGACCAGTACGCCAAGCACGATACAGTCTTTAAGATGGGAGTCTTAAAAGCATTTCTTAGCGATAAAAATTTTATTGAAGGATATTTGTTAGTTACAGAATTAATGCCAACCTCGAACTACTTTTGTGGTAGCAGCGAAACAGCTCTGCAACTGGACATGTTAAAGGAACTAAGCATTCATCATTCAGAAGAAGTTGTATCGCATTATTGGCTTATACGAAAGGATTTGTATTATTTTTGTTATTAGTGATAGTTTGTAAATAACACATTGTAGTGATTTATAAATTTTAATTCAGACCACTTCGCAAGCTAGAACTTTTACAATCCCCATCAACTTCATCCCTTTTTTTTGGATTGTGTGTAACTTATCAACCTTAATGATTTAAACAGCGTAACGCGGGCTTGTTGGAGAGCCTCGGAATGGGGCTCTGCCAGGAAGAGCTTGAACCCTACGGCTCGAAGATGCGAAGGGATCGTCGGCCTGAGGGCGCCTCATGTGAGGCCGAACCTCTGATCAGGCGACAATTGTAGTGGACTTCTTCCTGTACTGTCCCTCTGACAAGTCACCATACACTATGCTATAGATCACCATAGACTATAACCAATAATATAGAACAATTTTTAACGACGTAATAAATTATGCGAATCCAAACTTAAAAAAAAAAAAAAAACAAAAAAAAGTTTGAAATGATAATAGTTGCTCTTCTTTTGAGTCCTTCAGCACCTGGTGCATAGGTTCGGGACTACTTTTTCTTTCCAGATCTATACCGAGCTGCAAACTTAAGCGTGGTTCAAGATAAGTCGCAAGCCTTTATTTCCGCTACCAGAGACCGCTTCCATGTTGCCTTTGGCCTTCCACGTTTTTTCCTTTGCCCCCCAATTGCCATTGCTTTGCGTGAAATATAAAGTGTGATCTGTACAGTTCTCTTTTCTATGCCGTATTTGTTCAAGGATTTTTTTTAAGATTACTAGATTATATTTCTAAAATAAAACAAAATAAATTGTATAGCATCTTCGAAACCACCGCAGCGAGCTACTGGCAACCAAACCAATTCAAAACATTTATTTATTGTAAATTTACTCATGCCATAAAGAATTTACTTTTTGATTTGGGGATAGGAACATTACTGTTTTTTTTGGCAGTCCTACTGCATAAACGCATTTCCCAGGGTAAATAAAAAACTAAAATAAAAGGTAATTTTTTGATTACCTTTCATTTTAATTTTTTATAGGTATAAAGGTATAAGTATTAATGTACCTACATAAATACTTATACCTTTATACTCACAATATACTCAAATACTCATAACTATTATAAATAGTTAATTGAGCATTATGTATTTGAATACCTCAATTCACAATATGTATGTGAATACCTCATAATTAGGTATATAAGCTTACAGTTAGATTAAGGGGTAGAACAAAACAAAACAAAACTTAATATTTACGTAAAGTATTAAATTTTTTTTTCTATTACGAGCTTTTATTATAACATGAATCCTGACTCATATTATAGGTGCAAAAGTGTTTGTATGTGAAATTGTCCTTCCTTGGCCCAATGAAGAAATTGGTCAACTGCTGGTACAAATACGATCAACAACTGTTGCCTAGTGGCCTAGTGGTCACTAATAAACCAAAATAGACTAAATGATTTTTCTATTCGTTTTTAACTTCAAATTACAAAATAAAGCGGTGTTAATAGTGAAAATATTTAA
This sequence comes from Pararge aegeria, assembly GCF_905163445.1. Taxonomy (NCBI): domain Eukaryota; kingdom Metazoa; phylum Arthropoda; class Insecta; order Lepidoptera; family Nymphalidae; genus Pararge; species Pararge aegeria. The sequence continues at coordinate 9,054,622 of NC_053202.1, read as the reverse complement.
TGTACCTTATGACATTTTTAAGTGAAAAACCATCCCTAATTTTTTTAAGACTGGCACATACACCTTTTGTTCTTTTATTTATCTCCTTGTTGTGCCACCTTTCCTCGACGTACCGCTGACTTCGGATGAAAATCTACTCAACTGCCCTTTAGATATAACTCTTAATATTATACTTAATGAATAGTTGTTAGTTATTTTCTTGTAACTCCTACTAGGTACTATAAATTTATTTGTATTGTTAACCGACTAATAAAGGGAGGAGATTATCAATTTGGTTGTATTTTTTATGTTTGTTACCTCAGAACTTAGTTACATATTAAACTATTTGGGAACTTATTTTTTTGTTATCTATACTTCCCATGTGGTCCCATTTTCATCAGGCTAAGATGTATTGAAGGCTTCCTGGACAAATCGCGGGGACGCCTCATATATTATAAGCACACGGTCACACCCATAGTGATTTGAGTTATATAAATTTCATGAAAATTGTTAGAGCAGTTTCCGAGTATTTACATATACTTATTTACAATAATCATGCTCGTATAAAAGTTAGATGGATAGATAATAACGGTAATTGTAAAAATGGCCATTTGGGAATCAGAATTAAAGTGTATTGAAACCGTGTAGAACCACAAAAAACTAATAGTGAAGTATTAAAAACCACTCCACTTTAGTAGTGTTATTCGAACAGGCAGTTCATTCCATTTAGCAGTTGACAGTAATTACTTTAGGTACAACTAAAAACGTTTGTGAGCTGAGTGAAGTGATTTGTGCGCGGTGCGTTTCCACTGTTTTTGAAAACAATGCGTTGCATGCAATAATGGCTATAGGTGGGCATAATTTTTTTTTAACGAATTCTATTTTTGTGCTACATTTTTATAACTGTTATTGTAAACTGCTATAATATTTATTATAGGTATGCTACTAATTCGAATCATAATAATATTGCTTGTGTTTTGCGGTTTTTGCCGTCAGCACTTAGTTGTTATTTTTAACACTTAAAATTAAAATTTACACGCAATATACGATAGTATTTTAATAATTAGAAAAAACAACTGAGTGTTTATATATTCTACCTCCCTTCTAGAGCTGTGTTTTACACTATTGGTTGCTTGGAAGAGATTGCTATGTAGCGATAAGGCCGCCAAATCGTATACTTTTCGTTAAATTTATAGTTACAATTTTTCTGTAAGTCCAAAAGTGTCTTAATTCATTCGTTCTTAGAATTAAAAAAAAATCTTTCTAGCTCTGGATTCTACCCAGACCTACGAAGTCTTCTTCTTCTTCTTTTGATTTAAGGCTTTTCGTAGTGCCGAAACAGCACAAACAATGTGACCTAGGAAGTCAATTAAAACTTCTTCTTCTTCTTTTGATTTATGGCTTTTCGTAGTGCCAAAACAGCACAATGTACTTTGCCAGTGTCAAGTAGCTAATTAAAACTTCACGTTGACATTTACAATGACAATGACAACTGACAATTACCTAAACCTTCATTATGTAAACAAATTAATAAAATTATTCTATTAATCTACAACTATTACACAATAACCTATGAATTGCACCTATTGGGCTGAGGACTAGTCTTGATTTATATAAAGGAGAACCGGAAGATGAGCCTGGAAAGTTAAATAATTTGTTGTTTTAATATAACATACAACTAACAGGTTAGTCTACTACTAACTTAGACTGCATCAACACAACTACCAAGTGAGATTTTAGTCCCGTGCAATAGTTAATAAAAAATTATAAATATATACAAACGTATTCTATCATTCAATTTAAATAAAATATATATCACTAATTGGTGAGCTATGAGACCACAGACAAACAGAGAGACAAAATATTTATTACTTAACCACTATGGAGGGTAGAGGTAAGGAGAGTCATCTGTGTATATGAAAAAGTGTCGTCAAAATGTAATAAATTAGGATGGCGCCACATTTGCATCAGGGTAACTCTTAAAAGAAGCGCCAAATATAAATATTGTTAGAGTAGGCTTGAAAAATAAACAAGGAAGTATGGAGATACAAGGAAGTAAGGTTATATTTACCACAATATTTTGTACAACGTAAGTTGTTGAAATTCTCATTAATTAACTACTTTAGTCGATAATGACATTAAATTTTTTAACTCGGCATACTTCAATTCATCTACGATTGCTACATTTATACCATACCCTGTGCATCCATCAGCGCCATTGTGGAGGATTTTTGAACTGTTATTTAGCGCATACACTGGACACTTTTTCAACTTTTCTCCCATATAAGATGACTCTCCTTACCTCTACCCTCCATAGCCGATTTGAAGCGCTGGTTAGAGTATAGTACACATATAGCCATTGACATAACATCTTGTACACAATGAGTATACATACACTACGTTACCCGCAGCTAGATAAGTTGTACCGGTATTCTCTTTTAATAAAGTGGCGAAGTGACACTGGCCATATTATAATATATATAACAGAGGTAAGTGCGAAGTGGTTATATACTTTTTTGGTAGCAGTTTTACAAATAGCCAGATATATATTAATTTTATACATATAACTGTCAAAAAAACTGGTCAAAAGGTTTAAATTACAGTTATTCCTTTTGTTTTAAAATTATTTAACATTTGATTTTAAAATTCTACCTACTTATCAGTTTTCAGAAGAGAATGATTTTATCATCAGGACGGTTTACCTTTTATTCTATGTTTGTATCCTCTGTGGTATAAGCCAATAAGGATTTAAACACACACGCACAGTTACACGGAATCACAAAATTAAAAAATATATTGCTACATTTCTAAAAAAAACAATCGATGTATTAATTACTAACTACGTAGCGCTAAAAAGATCATTCTTACAGAAATTGAAAAGAGAGAACCTGAAATGAAGAGAGTTTATAATTGATGTAAAAAATAAGAGGGATAATAAAATCAACAGTGAAAATGACTTTCTTGTGACATTTCAACGCAAACATTATATATAGCAAGCACGACAGTGGTGGAAAGACGCAATAACATGATATTTAAACTTCCCGCCTCAAATTTATATCCAAGAACCCTTACCTAAAAAAAATTGAATTCTTTGGAACCTACGATCAATACCTGGATTACCTGGGATATTTGATTTATCTCGTTTTCACCAATACGTTATGAGCGAGACGACTTTATTATAATTTAATTCTATCGCAGTCGTCGTCGTCCATATCGGCGTCGATATTGATTTCTGTTTCGAAGTACCACTAGCCGATGTGCTTAGTAGTAGTACTCTTTTATTCAAAAACTAGTGATTCTTCCTAAATAACTAAACGTAAATCGTTCGTTTAAATAACCTGTAACAATATTCATATGAAAATTATGTTCACTATGTACCTACGGGATCCTTTTACCTCGATACGGCTGTAACTTCTTCCTTGCTTTATTAAGCGGTGCCAAACAAATAGGTGAGCATAATTTTTTTTTTACGACACTTTAATCTAGAATTTAGAAGGGTCGACTCAGCATCAGCTGTTGTTAAACCAAAGAGCATACACACACTTCGAGTAACATTATACGTGCGGTATCCGTAAGTACATATGAAAGGGCGCATTTATAAATAACACGTAAAAAATTCTACTGAAGTATACAAAGAAAATATATAATTGTATACTTGGGCTAATAAAAGTGCAGGAATAATTTAGTTTCATATTACGTAGGATCAGCATCCATAGGAATTTTTTTCTTGAAAAGGTCATGGGGATAGTTCTATCGTTGGGGTAAATAGTTGCGAGTATTTTCTACATTTGAGGGGTATAAGAGGGGTAAAATTCACAAAATGTCGCTTAAAACACTTAAGCGACATTTTGTGAATTTTACAGGACTTAACTCATGGTTACCTACATTAAAGTAGGTAGCAGTTACCCAAGACTTCGTCCGCGATAAAATAGTGATACATCCTGAAATTGATGAAGAAATCGTACGCCTATCTGCATCAGAACCTCAAAATCAGTCCCATGATTTTTACGTTATCAGGGCACAATCAGACACATACTCTCAACTTTACACTATTAACTACCTACACCTGATTTATAAAAGTCAAGTTTAAAAAAATACTGTTAAAGGGTGATTAAAGCGAATAACCGAGGCTTCGTCTACGTAGAATTCTGGATTGAGTGAGTTTGTGCAGATCCCCAATGGTTTTATGCCCTTCTCCAGAAAGAAAGCTACAGGCAAATTTCCTTAAGATCATTTCAATAGTTTATACGGTTGATGGCTACAAACAGACAGAAAGATCCACCTTGGTGTTTTTAGTTATATTAATATAATGCGATTCATTATTATTAAACGAAGCTTTAAAAGAAAACTTTTTTCTAAATGCTCGTTTGTAGACTTAGTTATAACAAAATGCAGCATATACATGCATCCCTTATTTACCACCCCTAAAAAGTGATATATGATTTTTTTTTTATAATTAGTAACCAAAATGTGAATTATGGCGTCTCGTACCGCAAAAACATAGGACTCCCATAATATACTTCCAAAGCCTTTTTGGTAGATTTGGATAAAAGATTTTCTGAACTAATGTATATGCTAAGAAATCTATTTTCTAAATTTTTTTCAGTTAGATAGTATTTTCTTTTTTAATCTCAGAACTTTGTCATTTATCAATCGACTAGCTGACCCGCGCAACTTCGTCTGCACCAAATCGGTTATTAGAGTTTTTAATGTCTTAAAAAAAGCTAAAAACTAATTGCAACGCTACTTTTTTAAGACTTTTTTTAAGAATTAGTTTCTAGGTTTTTTATTTCAAAACTATGTATATTCGCGGCTGCCGCATTTTTCTTGCTATATGTAATTCTTTACCATTACGATAGGTTTAATTTAAATAATTTAATAAGGAATTTGCCGGTATATATTGAAACTTAATGTTTATAAAACTATTTATTTGGATAAGAATTAATATCATGCTAGAAATGTGACCATCTTTCAATTGTACCCGTGTTTTGAATGACAAAGTATAAAAAAACAGTTATTGTGACTTAACCGTAACAGTTAGACATATAGCCTCGCTGATTTTTTCGCGAACTTTAGCATTTATAATATTAGTAGGATGGTGCGCATGCATTCGATCGTTGTCCCATATGCCTTGCGACTTGCTGTTATGTGTGAAGAGTTATGTCCTGTATCTCCGACAATATTTATCAAATTTAACGACTTTTATTTAAATACGTTCTCTAAATGGGAAAATCCCTTTATAGAGCACTGGGTTGGTACGCACAAGTGCTCAATTGGAACTTCACTTAATTAGGAGGTATGTTTGGCCAATTATAATTTATAAAATAGTTAATAAGAGTGAAGAAGAGTTAGTTAGTTAGTTTTATTATGTTATTATGTCAGTTTTATTATGAAATTCATTAAAACATTATGTTTAGATGATATGGTTATTGGGACATTGGGTGTTTTAATGTTAGCACTAAGCGAACTGTTTCAAAATCTTTAATATAGGATATCAAGCATAGGAGTATGTATTTTTTTTATTCTTTCAAGACTTGATTCATATAATTTAAGTAACGTATGTACTTAAATTATTTTTTTAGTACAGTATAACATATTTTTTTGTCCATATCTATGTGACCTTATACTACATGATAAAATCATCTTACTCACATCCTGGGGTGGCTGGAAGAGATCTCTTATGGAAATAAGCTTTGCTTTGTTTACTTTATGAAGTATTTATGTTTTTATTAAAATGTCTGGCACATAAATTATAAATAAATTAATAATAAAATGTATAATATCAATAAATAAAGTTAACTTCCGAAATAATTCTCTCTCACGGGATATCAGAATTTCTCCATAGACGAAGTCAAGCATTAACTAGTATCTGGGAATAATATGTCCAATAGTACTAATCTCACATCAGATTTAGAGGCGCGGGAGTCCTAAGGATCCAAATATAAATAAAACACCTAACAAAATTCACACTGTCGAAGTATAAAATAAAGTTTGCAATGGTTTTTCATGGTTTTATCGTTTTTTTTTTCAGGACACCATGGCACCACTTATGATAGAGGGAGTAACGTTAGGACAAAAACATCGGAATTACAACAAAATATTGAATGAAGAAATAGGAAAGAATCCAACTAAATTGATTGCCGCAATAAACTCCGAAGAACCAGATCTGGATAACCTATTCAAAATAGATTCAGCGTGCAAAATTAGAAATGTTGAATATATTCTTGAAATTCTCAAAAGTGATGATATGTTATATATATCTCGAGTTATAAAGAAATCGACTTGGTTAATAACAGATCAGCAATACGCTTATATTATTAATCCTGCTTACTTGTACAACGATCTTTATCCACAGATGACTTCAAAAGCTTTTAATAAACTCGTCCTGCACATAAGGCTAAACTTAGATGATGAAAAACGTGTTGAAGAGTTTTTCAACTTTTACAAACAAAATGATTTGGACAAAGCCATGCATTGGCTGCCACGTTGCTCTATTGGTTTTATCGAGGGAATCATTCGAAATCACGCTAATGATATACCAAAGAACTTATTGAAACGATTATATGAAAAATCGTTTACTTTTCTGGATATACTAGTACAGAATTATAACGGCTCATATTATGTGTACCAATTAATAGAACCTGGAATGTTTCTTTTAAAAAGAAACCTCGAAAAGTTACTTGATATATTTGAGACACTCAAAGACGGCGATACACCAAAATTTGGACGGAAATATACCAAACTCGTCATGGAGAAATGTCCTGAAAGAATAAAAAAGAATCTTGAAAAATACGTTGATGTCCTTGATTTAACAGTGTTTGCGCAATATTTAAAAAGAGAAGAAGTTAAGAACTTTATATTAACACACATTAAAAATAACAAAACTCGTTCATGGTTCACCTACAAAAACATTAAATACTTTGTCAACCGGTTGCCATTTGAGGAGAGATTTGATTTTGTTAAAAAGCTTTTCATAGAGAAATCCTATAAAGATGAACCCCTTGAAAATGAGACTTGGGATGATATTATAGAGTATTGTAATCTCAAAGGAAAATTAGCGTCGTCCAAAAATATATACAGCTGGTACGTATATGCACCATTTAGTAAGGCTTTTGAAGATTTGAAATTGTTGATTCGTAATGAATCAAATCCCACTGAAAGAATTTGGATTTTGCGATCACTACTGACTTGTGCCCTTGGCAATCAAAACAATATACTTACATTATTAAAATATTACCATGAAAATCACATCGACGAACCTTTCAATTTCAAGGTTCAGTTTGTAAATCATTTGATTACCAAGACTGATACACATAAGTATGACGAAGAGGCTTGGGGATATTTAAATGATATTTTCAACAGCTTGGAAGTTTACACCAGATCCAAAGATAGAGTGCAATCGTGTTTGAAATCCATACTTTTATATAAGGTGATTCATGATGTCCAGATTCCCGACGATATAGAAAGTAAATTTGATTTCAAACATTACATATCATATGAATATGATAATTGCAAAAATAAGCTCAACATGGAGGAAAGGGACAAAATATTTAATTACTTTTATAGTTATCACATTTCAAAGATCAAAATTAATATTACTAGTGAAAAAGAGTTTGATGAGACTGTGGACGTTATATTATCAGTTTTAAGAGTTCTTGATATATGGAATAAAGAAATCAAAGATTATCCATTCGTTCTCCAGAAAATCAAAGACCTTGTTACTATAAAAAAAGAAAGATCCTGGAAGCAGGATCTTTCAAGTGTATATAACTTCAAAAAATCCTGGAGAAAGATTTTATTTACTGAATCTATTATTCTAAGTCCCAACCACGAAAGTTGCATGAATGCTCTTAAACATGGCCCAGAGCTATTAGAAACTCACAGAAAAGAAATAAACTCATGCATAAATGATAAAGTCCTTTACTTTGACAGATTCCTGAGGAAAATTCAAATTTATTACCAGTACCAATCTTTATCAGACTCATTTAAAGCTACTTTTCTGGAAAACCTCAATCAAATGAGCCTTCACAAGTCTTCTATTAGAGGTCTATGTATATTACTTACCCAAAAAGAGCTGTTGGAATTTGTTGAAAAATATGTTCCGACAGAAACTAAAATTGATTGGAGTCAAAGTGATGACGCGATGCTCAGCATACCCAAAAACATCGCTGCATGTATGCACCTATCTAGACCTCAACTTCCACTTAATGTGGTTTTATTGTACGCTCAAGGAGATTATTTGAAATATGTACTGCCTTCATTAAATGCAATATGTCATAACATAAATCCAACACAAATGACTGAGCCAGTATGTTTACCAACACATGGCGATCGGCTTACATTTGCAAAGCTAAAACAAAATGAATTTATCACTATGTTTACGAAAATTTGGAAAACTAATAAAGATAGAAGTAGTCGAAAATACATCTTTTGCGAGACTTTCAAGCTGCTTTCCAAAGAATCTGATGAAACACTTATTTTGGAAATGTGGGAGATGCTACGCATGTTTATCGATCAACTAACTTTCGAGGAAAATAAAAAGATATATTTTACCCTAAGTCAAGCTGAAAAAGTGCCACTTAACATAAGGCCGTCTTTTTGGATGAAAAGCTATGAATTCTTTGAAAAAATGCCAGCTGAAGCCAATTGTAAATACCTTATTGAGGAATTATATGTGAAAATGGGCGATATCTTGGAGTTCTTGGATGTAGATTTTATGGCAAAATTGTTTCTAAAAAATATTGATGAAAATTTTCACACACAGAAATATGGCCACTCAGGTTATGTAGCTTTGTATTTGTTAAGTACAAAATCGGAATCGGTTCAAATAGAGCGCTACGAAAAATGTTTTAAACCAATAGTAGAAAGGGCTGTCGCTGTGTGGAATAATCAACACGAAACGGTTCACTACGCCAGAATTAACTTACAGGATATATTTTATACTATGTCGAAAAAATTTTATTCTTTCGTTCTAAGTCGGGAGATGTGTTTTCCCATTGCCATGTATACTGCAGCACTGAACCAACTTCAAAGTGCTTTATCGTTTAAAGAAAATTATTTTCTCTTGACACATATAAAGTTGTCGTTGGGTTACATACAAATTGTATATGAGATGAAAACAAAATGCACCGATTTAAAGAATAACCTGCTTATAAAAGAAGCAGCACCTGGTTTTGGGGCGCTGTGTTTAGATTACTTAAAAGAAGATGTCGAAAATTATTTCTCCACTATTTACATCATTTTTGCAAAAGTCTTAGGAGTCATTTGCGACCAGTATGCCCCGAACAATATAGTTTTTAAAATGGGAGTCTTAAAAGGATTTCTTAAAGATAAAGATTTTATTCAAGGTTATTTATTAGTTACTGAATTAATGCCAAACTCGAAACACTTCAATGAAAGCAGCGAAACAGCTCTACAACTGGAAATGTTAAAGGAACTAAGCACTCATCATTCGGAAGAAGTTCTAGCGCATTATTGGCGTATAGGAAACGATTTGTGTTATTTTTAATGACCTTATTTTATGCGACTCCAGACATATTCATAATCGACGAAAAAATGTTTGTAATATTAATTTGGAAAAAATTAAAAAAAACAAAAAAAAATACCTAGTTAATAATAATTAGTATGATTAGATTACAGTTACATCTAGGCGTAGTGCAAAAAATAATATTAACTATACCGAATTAAATAAAAAATACCAAAAGGCTCTCGGCCTGTTACTGTTGTCAACAATTTTTGTTCTAGAACTTTTTTTATAACTTAATAATCTGTGAAAACTAAATATTATAATAATACAATATTTCACATACAATGGCGCTGGTGGATGCACAGGGTATGGGATGAATGTAGCAATCGTAGATGAATTGAAGTATGCCGAGTAAAAAAATTTAATGTCATTATCGACTAAAGTAGTTAGTTATTGAGAATTTCAACAACTTACGTTGTACAAAATCTTGTGGTAAATATAACCTTACTTCCTTGTTTATTTTTCAAGCCTACTCTAACAATATTTATATTTGGCGCTTCTTTTAAGAGTTACCTTGATGCAAATGTGGCGCCATCCTAATTTAATCCATTTTGACGACACTTTTTCATATACACAGATGATCCTCCTTACCTCTACCCTCCATAAGCGCTTTTTTTTTTTTTTTCGGATTGTGTGTAGCTGATTAACCCTAATGATTTTAACAGCGTAACGCGGGCTTGTTGGCGATCCTCGGAATGGGGCTCTGCCAGGAAGAGTTTGAACCCTAGGGCTCGAAGAAGCGAAGGGATCGTCGGCCTGAGGGCGCCTCATGTGAGGCCGAACCTCGGCTCAGGCGACGATTGGAGTGAAAGGGTTACGGACGGTGATTAATCCGCACGCTTCCGAGAACGTGGTGCGAGCCCACGTCCGGTTGACGTTAGAAGTCGGGGACCTCCCAATAAGCGCGCGAACCACTCTATCGTACGGTCACTGACCCGACTTCGTGACGTCGATTCATATGTATTTGGTTTCACAGTGCAATGTCTTTGCAGAATTGACATAATTTTTAATTTTGTATTTAAATGAATTAATAATTTTTAAAAGCCGCAGATCAAAAGTTGATATTAATCATAGGAACAACTGAGAGCTTTCTGGTATTTCTTATGTAACCGTGTATAAATTTAAAAAAGACAAAAAAATATTAGCATTACTGTAACTAAAATAAAAGTAAATAAAATCTAAAGCATCTTCGAAACCACCGTAAGGTAAAGGGTAAACGCAAATATACATAATGTAGTTTAGGAGTATTATTAATTTAGTTAGATTTAACGGTAGTTCAAATAAAATGAGAAAAAACCTAAAAAAAATAAGTAGGTAGTTGTAGGCAATAGAATTATGAACATACAGAAAACATGTACACAACTAATCTTGAAGCATCAGCTCCACTTTAGTAGGCAGTTAGTCCTTGCATTCCATTTAACAGTTGGTAGTAATGATTAAGTATAAAATGGTGAAAAGAGGAAAAGTTTGTTAGCTAGCAACATTCTGCTGATGTAAAGTGAGACTTGCGCAGTGCATTTCCACTGTTTTTGGACACAATGCATGCAATAATGGCCGAATGAGGGTTCTGTACGTTCTTAATTCTGTGCTTACCTAATTAATATCTTATAATTTGCATTATTAGATTATTGTTAGATTTAGGGGAAGAGCAAAAAATTAGAAAAAAAAACAAAAAAAAGATATAGGTAAAAATAATTGATATTTAGGAATACTTAGTAATAATAATATGAATTCAAACTATATGCCAAAGTGTAACAATAAATATTGTTCTTCTTTTAAACTTTTTGTTCCAGGAAAACAAACCGTTCTCACACATTATTTGTAAAAAAACCACAAAGTTTACTATATATGTATATATATATAGTATTTATATGTACATATTCATGTACTATATATAAAAAACTCATATTTTTTCTATATATGCTCTTTCCTTATTTATTTACTATGTATAATATCTGGCCTTTTATTTTAAGCAGGCTATTATTTCTCCTTCACAAGCACTTATGGAATGTGAAATGTATTTGATTGGAAAACATGGGATTAAATATGAAATAAAACTTAACAATAGAGGTTGTGTAAAATGAAACAAAAAAATGACTTAAATATCATTCTCTAATTTTAAATTAGTTACATTTTTTTTATATTTACACAGCTTACTAAATGGCCCAGTACCAGAGCATTTATTACAAACATTTTCATTTAATGTGGGTAGTTACATATGTTTTCAGTTTCAATTAAATAAATGCGATTGTGTCGCAGAAAACTTAATTTGAATCTAGGTAACATTTAAGGTACTTAGTTTACAACACAATGTGTATCAGTTTTAAGTATTCCATAATAATTAATTATACGGTTCAACTTGTTGAACATAATTTATAATATGAAATAAATACAACTTTTTCTGTGTAATAGTAACAATATTATTTCAGTTTGTCTATGTATATGTCAATAATATATAATAAATAAAGTTCAATTCAAAAACCCTTCTGTTTTTTAACCCGTTATTTGTTTTTAAACCGAACCAAACTGTTATTTTCTAACGAAAATATATAAGTTGTTATTTGAATCTTCCCACTTAAAAAGACATATATCATTAAGGTAAGACTATATTTTTACTTCCTATAATTCCTGCTGTTTTTCAACTACAGAACAGCAGTTTTTAGATTTCGAAAATAAAAACTTTTTTACATTTCGATCTCCGGAATAGCCAGAGGTATATAGATAGGAATAACACTCTAGCTCCGATTCTCAAATGTCGTAAGTACGAGATGGTGCATGAATTATTCGTTGACATATTTCCCTTAAATCGGACTTCTATATTATGACTTCGTGAACTAGAACAACGATTTTAGTAATTCCAGAAAACTTTTACCCTTTTTAATTGAATTCCATCATCCGGATTCCATTCCTTTAAAGAAAACCACCTCAACATCAACTTAATAAATACCCGATTTCCGAAATTGTTTAACTATAAGTACAATAGTCCGAAAACGTATTAATAAGGCCCAGCGTTAGGAAAATCCAAGATGGCGTCTGACAACTTCCAGGCTGATTTATCCTTTAAAATACACAGTTTATAAATACGGTCTAGGTTTTACGGTGAATTAAAACAACAATTTTGGATGTTCCAGTGAACGTTTACTCTTTTTTAATTTAAACTCCATCTGCCATTTCCGTTCAAAAATAAATAAGCGATAAATTATTACACTCACGTCTTTTGAAGTTTCTTAAATAAATACCCGATTCCAATTTCCGGAATTGTCAGACTAGAGGTACAATAGACCGGAGACGGAAGCGTGCGCCATTACGGCTTCGGCGGCCTGTTTAATTTCAAGATGGCGCCGAGCTGCATCCGACCAAGGTTTTGCTACAGCCCTGGGTGCGCCTTGAAGGAGGTTCACGTAACGTAAAGCTGTTGATAAGTTGCCGTGGTCCATGTGGTATCTATAAGCAACGAAAATAAAACTTACGTTAAAAAAAATGAAATTTAAACTATAGTCCGTTTTTTTGTACCTGCCTAATAACTGTTAACAATTTTTTTTGTTACTTTCAGAGTAAAGTTTATTTTTTAAATTGTTAGGAAAATAATAAAAACAAAAATCTCTTGTATATATTTTTAAAACAAAAAGTGGTATTATAAGACAAGTAAGAAAAACCGGAGTAAAGTGAAATCTCAGTGAAATTTGTAACTTTAACAAGTGTTATTTTACAGTCCTTTCAGTATGATTGTCCATCATAATATAAAAAGCATATAGGAGACAATTTAAAGTGAATAGATTGTAATCAATCAATCAAAAATACTTTATTGCACACAAGAAAAAAAAAATAAAAGGGACAAAAACAACAAAGGTACAATTAAATTTGTGTAACAAAGGCGGCCTTATCACTTATAGTGATTTCTTCCAGGCAACCATTATGAGAAATTGGCTCACATATGAATCCTTATAGCGGTGCGCAAAACTCTAAGAATATACATACATATTAATAATTACAAAAATTACAAAAACAGTACATATATAAAATAAAATCAAATACTATATGGTAAAATAACTAATATTAAAACTATATATAATAATGTTATCGGGATTGTGAAGTGAGTACTTAAATAAAAAAAAAAATTTTGGTCCAGCCAATCTTAAATTTTAACAAGATTTGTCATAGATTAGTCCCCTTGAAATGTAAGAGTTAGGTAATTTTTTTATTCTTGTGGATTTAATATTTTTAAAACTTCAACATTATCATCATCTTCACCAAAGGACGTCCTCTGCTGGACATAAGTGCCTAGTTGTAGTCTCTTATTGATAAAATAAAAGTCCAGTGGGTAGGACTTCGACTTAACTCTAAGGGGAGTGAGTTCGAATCCCGGCACACACCTCTAACGTTTCTAAGTTATGTGCTTTTAACTTTTGAAGCAATTCAAATATAACTTGCTTCAACAGTGAAGGGAAACATCATGAGGAAGCCTGCACAACTGCGAGTTCTCCATAATGTTCTCACAGGTGCGTGGAGTCCACCAATACAAACTGGGCCAGCGTGGTGGACTAACCCCTTCTCATTGTGGGAGGAGACTCGTGCCCTGGAATGGGCCGGTAATGGGTTGGTATTATGATGGTGATGATTGACAAGAATAGATTGTTAATATTATAAGACCAGCCCTATTATTAAAACCAGGCATATTTGTCACTCGCCTATGCCTACAATGTCAATTAGGTATTTTAATAACTGAGGAATAGCGAACTAGTGCATAAAGCGATAAGGTGTGATTTAGAATGCACGTATTACTCCACTTTTGTAGACATTCATGCCGGAATTTGTCAAGATGAAAGGAGCAATATCTGTGCTTATATATTCTATGCCATAGTTTTAACAGCAAATGATGGTGCATTATTTGTTTGTATTTCGATATTTCGGGAAATCCAGTTTAGGATTTGACTTATATCAGATTTCGTTTGATAAGAAATAATTAGATTAAGCTAACTATTATTTTTTCTTATTTTATAAGTAAGATCCAATCAAACGGTTTAGTGAGTTCCTTACCTAGCTCGTTGAATAATATCAAAAGTGTCCAACTTGGAGAAGTCTATCGGCAGGTTGTCAAGCTCATCCTTGGGGATTTCCGCGAACTGTAACACATTTTATAAATATAAATAGTATATAAATATACTATGAAAATACACAAATTGTCATCTAATCCCAAAGTAAGCGTAGCTTGTGTTATGGGTACTAAGATGACTGGTGAATATTTCTATGCATAATATACATAAATGCTTATAATATAAAAATAAACGCACAGACACTGAAAAACATTCATATTCATCACAAAAAAATTCAGTGTTTTTGTGCATGTATGAAGTGCACGCCACTCAAAAATATTTTTTTTTTTTAAAAGTAGTTGATAGCGCAGCGATGTGCGCTGAGGTTTTGAATAGGAGGTCCCGGGTTTGATTCTTGGCAGGGGAGATATTGGAGTCTAATTATTTCCGAATATTCTCTGGTCTAGTCTTGTGGGCTTCGGACGTGGCTAGTCACCAACCTACCGACAAAGACGTGTCGCTAAGCGATCCAGCGTTCCGGTACGATATCGCGTACAAATCGCGTAGGTGTGGGCTCAATGTCCAATTTACTGCACCAACATTTACCAAAGGTGAGATTGCAGTCACCTGTGGTAAAAGAAAACTATTGTGCACAGCACTTGCCGAGTCTTTGAAGTAGCCGACGCTGCCTTAACAAAACGTGCAAACTATTTCAGCGCGCTAAGTATAAGTACCTAAATTATACAGACCTTTTGGAAGAGCAGTTTGGATTGAAGCCACGATAGGAAGTATACGGGAAGTGTAGCACCATCGCGTCCGATCAAAGCCACTTTTGCTGCTGATTTCTCCAGCTGAAACAATATTATTCACCCACATCGTAAAGATATTTCCGATTATTTCAGAAGATTTTCTGCGTGTTGTGGCCTTTGTTTGGTAGGAGACTTCGGCTGTGGCTAGTTACCACCAGCATTTTATATATGCGCAAAAGCAATGCCTACCCTAACACTTTATAGAAGATATTAGATATGGGCATATGCCTACTTTGGGCAAAAACCCTGTGCACGCCACTGTTTACCACCCTAACGGCACCTTACCTATAAATAAATATACTAGGTCAATACACACATCGCCATAAGCGTAGCTTGTGTTATGGGTACTCAGATGACTGATGAATATTTTTTAGAATAATATACATAAATACTTATTATATACAGATAAGCACCCAGACAATGAAAAACATTCATGTTCATCACCGTTCAGACCAGCTTAGTTTAGCTTTAGTTTTAAGTTAACGAATGCAGTTATCACCCTCACTAACATAAGAATAACATGTTAAATGTATGAACACTTCAAAAATGATCAATTAGGTCTACATATATAAAACATATTTGAATTACCGTATCAAATTTATCCCTTAGCGTCTTCTCCGTTACTATGCCTTTCTCGCGTACCTCAGAAGTGATACCTTTTAGCACGGTTTGCACTAACTTGTCGTCTTTTCCTGAAAACAATATTCATTCATTTCGAGTAGGCCTGGTTTATAAGCAATTTTGTAACGTTAAGTAGGTCTGTCTGTAGTGGCACTACAACCGTACAATTCTACAAAGACAAGCCGGCGAGAAACTCAGCAGATTGCTCTTTTTCAACATCCAAATTCAAATACACATTAAAAATTCATATATTTAAAGACGTACTTAAAATACATGAATTTTTAATGTACTTTATAAGCACTTTTGAAAAGACAAGTCAGTCTGTTTGTAGTGACTCTACCATCGGTTCGGAAGACAGATTCCACTGAGAAGAGCAGGCAAGAAAGTTAGCAGATTGCTCTTTTTGAACATCATTTTACAGTTTCACAATCTTTTTTTAATTTTTCTGTCTTGTGAGAGATTAGAGCGTAGCGGCCTGCTTCCAAGCAGCCATGTCGTTAAGGAATTCATCAATCGTTTAGTAACCACGATTAATTGAATGTGTTCTAATACATGTTTACACTTAGGTAAAGGTAGATCTAATATTACCTTCTACCTAGTAATATTAGATCTACCTTTTTTTTTTTTTTTTAAAGTAGATCTAATATTACCTTCGGTATCATGTTATAAAGGCCTATACCCATCCCCACAAAATAAGTATGTACTTTATTTAGACGATATGCTGATATCACTAAATTATAGCCGTTTCTAGGTCGATTTTTTATATAGACTTTTTGTATACAACTTTTATTCTTTGGATTATTTTTATGTGTTTTTTTGGAAAAAAAAATAAGATTTTGGATGAGACTTATATCGTCTCATCAAAAATCTTATTTTGAGTGATGAGACTGACTAAACTATCGTTTAATGAAAACGATATTTTAGTTGTAAAAAAATATAAAAGTTATTATAATTTCCGTTTTTTGGTCCCGTATGACCTGGTTGGAGGCTTTGGCCGTGGCTTGTTAACACCCTAACGACAAAGACGTGCCGCTATGCGTCTTAGCGTCGCTATGCGTCTTAGCGTTCTTCCGGTACGATGTGGCGTAGAAACCAATAAGTATGGGTCTAATATAACTGCCACACTCCCTAACAGGTTAGCCCGCTACCAGGTGTGATTGCAGTAGAGGGCTTACGTGTTAACGAATAAAAAAAAAGAAAAGTAGATAGAAGATCTCGCTTTTAGCACTCAGTTGATGATAACGATGATGCTGAAGTACGTACCAGCTGTTTCCAGAGCCTTAATCTCGTTGTCCAGTTTGGTCTCTGTACAGTTCCTTCTTGTAGCGGCGTGTAGGGCTTCGGCGGCTGCCCATAGGGATTGGGAGCGACGTGCTTCCGCCTCCGCTTTCGCCCTTTCTGTGCACACAGGCTAAAGTTAATATCAGAAGTGGGATAGGGCAGGGGTTCCCAACCTTTTAAAGCCAACAGCGCACTTACAAATTAGGAATTTAAATCTAACTGGTTGAAATAGATAGGTACCAAGTAGTTATGCAGATAGGCGCAAAAAAAAATATCCAAATTTTTTAATAAATTTTAACAAAGAATTAAGAAAGACAAAACCACCGTTGGGGTGGTTTTATGTAGAGCGGCTGGAGCACAAGCTCGTGATATCACTTTACAAAGAGTATGCAAAAAAGAAACCACAGAATTAAGTACATACAGAAACCGTGTACACGACTATTATTGGAGCATCAAAAACCACTCCACTTTAGAGTTGGTTCGCTAAAAACTGTTTAGTCAATTAATACCATTTAGCATTTGAAAGTAATTATTTTACCTCTAATGTTCTAAACGTTTACTATAAAATTGGAAAAATGAGAAAAAGTTTGTGAGCTAGCAACATTTCACGGGTGCGCGGTGTGTTTCTATTGTTTCTGGCCACAATACACTGCATACATAAATGGCTGAATAAGGATTCTGTATATTCTTAAATCTATGCAAAAAATAAAAAAATCGAGATTTTCTGAAAAACAGGAGAACCGCTTCGCGGTGCACCTTTGTACTCTCTACGGCGCCCAGGAGCCCTGGGATAAAGTATTTGTTTGTTGCCTATGTGCGCCGTTTTATACATTCCATTGACTTCTTCGTATATTTCAAGATCTAAATTAGACAACAGACAGGCATGCATAGAAATAACAAAAAAGACAGCAAAAAATAATATAGCAATAGCACGAGACCCATATCATTGTCCACGAATTGCCAAATCTTAATTTTAAAATGCATATATAAAAATATGTAGGAGAGCCGTAGCTTAGTTGGAGAAAGCGCTCAGGCCGCGATTGCCAGAGAGTCGCAGGTTCAAATCCTGTCGGTTCCAAAAATTTTTATATGCATTTTAAATTTATAAAATTGATAATTCCTCCAAGTGTGGGTAAAACACTAATAAAAATTATAAAAATTACCAAACTTATATTAAAAAAAAAAGCTAAACAGAAATTGCAGAAATAAAAAATAAATCATCACTTATAATGAAAACTACTACTTCATACGAGTTATTAATTTTTTATATTTCCATTCTCGAGTTTTATGACTTGAGACCACAAATATAAATTCATTTATATGCATTTAGATACCTAGCTGTTCTACAAGTCGGCATTTACCAAGAGATCAAAGGGGTAGGACTCAAAGTCAAAGTCAAAAATATCTTTATTCAAGTAGGTCCATAGGTGGCACTTTTGATGCGTTTTTTTGATGCGACTACAGTATCTCTTCTTTATACTGCAGTTATAGTGTTATATAGGTATACTCACGTTTGAGTGTATGTTCTATCGCTTGCAGTTTTCCCGCCATCGCGGCTAGTTCCTTCTTGAAGGTGACTCGCTCTTTTTCCACTTGTTCAGATACTGAACGGCTGAACTTGCCGAGCACCTAATGAAAAAATCAAAGTTATCTTATTTATATATATTTCTTGTGTGCGTGTGCAAGTCACGGAACTCCTCCTAAACGGCTGGACCGATTTGAATGAATTTTTCTGGTAAGCGTTTTGGTGGCACCCTGGATGGTGTAGATTCACAAATCAGCCCGACAGATGGCGCTGGGGCCCGCTAGTATATATATAAATATATATATGCATTAATTTATATATATATATACATATATTACTATTTTATTATATACATATATATATATATATTATATACAGCTAGGCGGTTTAGGCGGTTCTCCTGTTCTTCAGAAAATGACAATTTCTTTTATTTTTTGCATAGAATTAAGAATATACAGAATCCTTATTCAGCCATTTATGTATGCAGTGCATTGTGGCCAGAAACAATAGAAACACACCGCGCACCCGTGAAATGTTGCTATATATATATCTAGCTGGCCCCGCGAATTTAATTTCGCCTTAATATTTTGTACATTACAATGTGTTTGTAAAGTACCTACAATACGTACGGCTCATCTTACTCCGGATTAATGTAGCATCAACCGTTTCTACGTTAATGGACAACATGACGTGCGCTGTTGTGTTTTGTTACTAAGGCTCTAGACTATTGCTTTCATTTTGAATAATATATATATTTTGATGAATATTATTATTTTATACTTATTACCCTATTCCGGAATAACATAAATCCAACAAATCAAAAATATTGAAAATCGGTCTAGCCGTTCCCAAGTTATAAATGTTTACTAACACCATTTTGTTTTATTTATATAATAAATAATAATAAATAAATAAATACACTACGACAATACACACACCGCCATCTAGTCCCAAAGTAAGCGTAGCTTGTGTTCTGGGTACTAAGACAACTGATAAATATTTTTATGAATAATATATATAAATACTTATAATATACATATAAACACCCAGACACTGAAAAACATTCATGTTCATCACACAAAATCGGGATAAAAGTTAGCCTATGTTCTTTTCCATGTCAAAGGGTACAGCCTGCATGCCAAATTTAATCCGTGATGGAGTAACAAACATCAACACTTTAACATTTATAATATTAGTTGGATTTAAAAGTAATAAAAGAAACACCTCTTTTTCCTTTCTAGCGAGTCTTTCTTGTAAAACTTCTTGCTGTATTTCAAACTGTTTCTTTAACTGCTCTTTTAGTTTTCTGTTCGCCTCTGCTTGCACCTCCAAACTCTAAAACAAATAGGTAGGTACAAGTTAAAAAATTGCGTAAGTTATGTGTTACGTTTTTAGCAATAAAAATATCACTTGCTTCAACGGTGAAGGAAAACATCGTGAGGAAACCTGCATGCCTGAGAGTTCGCCATAATGTTCTCAAAGGCGTGTGGAGTCCACCAATTCGCACTGGGCCAGCGTGGTGGACTACGACCTTAACCCATTCTCATTGTTGGAGGAGACCCGTGCTCTGTAGTGAGCCCGTAATGGGTTGATTTGATGATGAGAATAAAAAAAAATTGCTTAGTTGGCTGAGCGATAATACTGAATTTTGTACTACTTTCTTTTCTTTATGTTTCTGTCTTTCTTGTACTTTTGTTACACGTCCTTAACTTGCTGTGACGTACAAGTTACGAAATTTTTTTTATTCCACTACAAGTTGGCCCTTGACTGCAATCTCACCCCATGATAAGTGATGATACAGTCTAAGATGGAAAGCGGGCTAACCTGTTGGAGATATGATAGATAAGTTAAACCCACACCCACAAATATATTATTTTTCAAAAATTCTCTCTTACGCAAACCATGAGCACACACTAACATACACACAAACACAAACACACAAACACACACACACACACACACACACACACACACACACACACACACATACACACACGCATACTTATTTTGTATATTAAATAGGTTGTAATTTTGATAAACAACAACATTTCTGTATAACATGTCTATCCTTTTGTTAATCATTGTATATCTTGTTTTGTTTGTATATATTTTAATTGTAATGGAAAAGCGTAGTCTTCTGACACAGAATTAGTAATACTACTCTTAAAAGAAGAATTCAGCGGTATATTGATACCATTTAGTTTCTTACTGCAATAAACTAATTTTACATTTTATTTTAATTTTAATTTTTAAATATTTTACACTTTTTATACCTGAATCGCTTGGCGGCAAAACTTTACCGATGTAACAGAAAATTTAGAAATTATGAAATTCCAAACCATCCCCGCTGGGCCATCGACCCGGGACCTCCCACCAATGCGCTAGGGAGGTCTTCATAAAAAAGGATATAACCTTCGATTGTAAAAAAGTTGAATCAATGGGCAAGTCATACGAAATTAAATCGTTTTTTACCTTGATTTGATATTCTCTTTCCTTTTCTAACCTCTCCCTCTTGATCATATCTTCCACTTTTGCTTCGATTATAGCTTTCTCGTCGTGACCTTGAAATCAAATTTTACACCTTTAAATAATGTTACTATCTATTATTATCTTTTTACATATTTTCTCTTTTTCTCTCCCAGAAGGGCTAGCAGAAGACAAAAGTTATATCCCCCGATTATATCCCATGCTAAAGGATATAAATAACGTGTCCACCTGCTAAAGAACGGGAATGTGGAATAGGAGCAGTTTACCCCCGTTCATTAATACATATATTATTTGGATATTACTTCCACTTGTGCGTCAGTGCTCTGAGAGTTGATAAAGCTGTGGGAGAAGATGAATTTATATCCTTTCCCCGGGGATATAATTGTCTCCTGCCCATGCTAGCCATGCAACGATAACGTCGTGACTAATACAGTTAATAAGCTCTCGAGAACTAGAATATAGAGACATTAAGATTTTTTTTTTTTAACTAACAGTAGTCGGTTATCGTATATTAATGAATTAAAAAAAAATTAATAATATAGTTTTTTAAATTTTGACGGCCGATTGGCGCAGTGAGTGTGTCAGTGCTATGAGAGTTCATAAAGCTGTGGGAGAAGATGAATTTATATCCTTTCCCCGGAGAGATAATTGTCTCCTGACCATGCTAGCCGTGCAGGTATTTAAGGAATGAAGACATATCGTTTTTTTTTATGAATAAATAATATACACCATTTAAAAAGACAGGAAGTTTTATAAATTTAAAATGCATATTAAAATTACACAGTTTCACATCAGTCTGATTTTAAAGGCATATACTAATTTCGGCATGGACGGTAGGAGAGCCGTAGCTTAATTGGTGAAAGCGCTCAGGCCGCGATTGCCAGAGAGTCGCAGGTTCAAATATTGTCGGTTCCGAAATTTTTTATATACATTTTAAATTTATAAAACTGATACTTCCTCAAGTGTAGGTAAAAACACTAATTATATAATAACTAGTTTACACAAAGTATACAATTATTTTTATAGTTATAATTGACGGACGGATATAAAAAATTAAACTATAGAATTACTTACATTCGATAGCTCTGTTTATTTTCAATTCCCTTATTGTTTGCAGCTCTGCGATTTCGTTTTGTAAATATTGGATCTGAAATATTATAGTATATTTATATTAGGCACTGTATTTTAAAATATACATACTATATCGTATTTGTAGGAAAAAAAATACTTTTTAAACTTAAAATTATCGGAAATAATTCAGTGATGGTGGTAGTCACTAGAATAGATTTTATTTTTCAAAAGTTCTGGTAGAATGCTACTTGAATTAAATGAATTCTGTTTTGAGAGGGCAAAAAAATTACCGATTTCATTTATGTCAACATTTAGATATTTGATGTACAGTTGTTTTAATGTTGCTTTTTTTATTCTAAGAGACCTTTGCCCTGTAAGTGTGTTTGTTCCTTTGCTCTCAATTAGGCAACCAATCAGCTTCATTCGTAAGTAAGTATTTAAATGTAATATTTCAATTTATGTGTATAATAACACCCCACCAATCGGGTTTACTTAATCCTAAGGTTGCCTGGAAGAGATCGCTCCTAAGCGATAAGGCCGCCTTTTATATCCTACTTTTTCAGTTTTCTCTGGTTGTGTTCATTTTTTTTCCTTTTGAATTGAATTTGACTAATTTAACCTTTAACCTTTCAATTTGAATTGAATTTGACTTATTTACGTCCGTTACCAGTAAGTCGATTTTTTACACTGACATTTGTTAAAATAAACGGTTCCTACGTACCAGTTGGTTGATAATGAAGACAGTGTTTGAGAATCTGACCTGTTTCAAAGTGTACATAAGCAGAAGGTCGGTGTCTCCCTTGATCTCCAACTGGCGAGTGCTGAGGTCCACTCCTGGGAACAACATTTGCAGCTCTTCCTTGTAAGCTTTACGGGCTTGGTCCACCTAGAGATTAAAGATTTTTTTTTAAATTTTTTCCACGCAGTAAGTTTGTTTTAGCTCGTAGACATTTCAAATCTTCACTTGAAATATTATTATTGCAAAAGTTTGTTTGTTTGTGTACCGGAGCATCCTCAGGATATATTGTCTTTAAAACCTTAATAGAATAGAATGGAACGCAACGCACGGCACGGAACAGAACAGAACAGAACTGTTCGATGCCCACTTGAATCGAAACCGGTCCGCGGGAGGCGACCGCGAGCTCGACTTACGTGGCCCACAAGAGCATTCACGCATTGGCGGTCTCAGTGCATTTACTAAACTTTGTAACAAAATAATTCCTAGTAAACCAGCAATCAGTTTAATTTCAATACATAAACTTTAATACAGTCCAAACTATATATACACACAACAGAACTGTAAAACTGTTATTTCTATTAGGTAGCTTATAGACGAGTGCCAGATGCCTGATATTGTGCTATAAACGTACGAATATAAAAGTACACAATTACCTTATTCCAATACCTGTCACTGAGCACGGACTTCTCCACACAGTCTTTGTACTCGTGCTCCACATTGCTGAGGTCCGCTCTGAACTGCTTGATATACCTGTTGGTGGCAGCGATGCTCTCGGGGGGTGCTTGCACGCCCGCTTTTATCATGCGGTCAAGAGTTTCTGAAACGATATTGAAATTTTGTAATTCATCAAAAATTGAGGAATTTAGTTTTTTCTACAACGAAGATATCATCAGATGAACCTATAACCGGCCCACTACAGGGCACGGGTCCCACAAAAAGAAGGGGCTAAGGCCCACCCCACTGGACTCCACACACGTTGGAGAACATTATGGAGAACTCTCAGGCTCTTCACAATGTTTTATTTCACCGTTGAAATAAGCGATATTTAATTGGTTAATAAATTTCACTTGCTTAATTGAATTGGTTAAATGTCATAAATAATTTATCATATTCAATCGTTTAAATATCACTTGTTAATATTCAATCGTTTAAATATCAGCTAAAATGCATATATTTTAGAAAACTTAGAGGCGCCTGCTGTGATTCTAAATTGCCTCCCCCCAAAAGTGAAGTCGAAGTCCTAGCAACTGGGCTATCACAGCCTCTATCTATCCGCTTATCTATCTACGAAGCAGTGGCGTGCACTTCATACATGCACAAAAGCACTGCATACCCTAAAATGGATATATATCTAGTAGAGCAGGAGGATTTTTGTCTTTTTATGCAATTTTCCTGCTGTATGCATATGGTAAGAAACCAAGTGCACGCCACTGCTACGAAGATATTCTTCTTCTCAGTCGGCTCGCTCTTGTCAGAGAGGTCGTGGTCGTCATTTAAGGGTTGTGGCACGCTTAACTATTAGTCGCCACTCCTCTCTGGCAGCTGCCTTTCTAGCACACTCATGTAAGGGGACAGCCACTGCAGCCTTTATTTGGTCAGCCCATCTCATGGGTGATCTTCCGCGTGATCTGGTGCCCTCGATTCTTCCTTGGACAACCAGACGTTCAATGGAGTCGTTGTCTCTTCTGGATACGTGACCAAAGAACGTGAGAATACGAGCCCGTACTATGGAGGATAGACGTTGCGTGATGCCGAGTTCTTCAAGAATGGCCTTATTGGTCCGGAATGCATTCCAAGTTATTCTTAGCATTCTTCTCTAGCACCACATCTCAAGAACGTCTATCTTCTTTTTCTCACTCTCCCGCAGGGTCCACGTCTCCGAAGCATAGAGGAATATGGGGAACACAAGCGCTCTAACAAGCCGGATTTTCGTGGCTTTGGTTATGTTACGGTTCCTCCATATTTTCTGCAACTTCCATAGCGGACCTTGACGCCATGCGTCGCTTAATTTCATCTATGCAACCTCCATTGTTCGAGACCAACGCTCCTAAATAGACGTATGATTGGAAGACTTCGCAATTTGCTATTTTAGAAACTTCTGGCAAGTTGTTGTTCATGCGGTCGACAATCATAACTTTCGTCTTACTGCGGTTGATCTTGAAGTACAAGGCACAGAGTTAGGAACATACAGAAACCGTATACACGATTTATTGAAGAACCAAAAGAGAAGAGGCTTGAGTAATGTTTCTCGAACAGGCGGTTAGTCACTTAATTTAGTTTAGCAGTTGACAGTAATTATTTTATCTCTAATATTCTGAACGTTTACCATAAAATGAGGAAAA
The DNA here is from genome assembly GCF_905163445.1 of Pararge aegeria. Taxonomy (NCBI): domain Eukaryota; kingdom Metazoa; phylum Arthropoda; class Insecta; order Lepidoptera; family Nymphalidae; genus Pararge; species Pararge aegeria. The sequence continues at coordinate 9,029,209 of NC_053202.1, read as the reverse complement.
TGGGATAAGTTTGTGAGCTACATCCAGCATCATTCCGCGGGTGTAAAGTGAGATGTGCGCGGAACATTTTCACCGTTTTTGGACACAATAAGGGCTGAATGGTTCCTACGTTCTTAACTCTGTGTACAAGATTTGCTCATGAACACGCTATCAAAAAGTAAAATTGGATCTAATGACACTCGTTTTAGAGTTCTGTACTACTGAGTTCGGTTTTACAAAAATTCTGTCAAAAGCCCGAGCTAATTGTAGGAAAAATTGAGCTTTAAAGAAAAACAAATAAGATCCATTTTACTCTGATGTTTCAAGTATTTCCATACTGGAAACTGACTCCTCGATTGCGAGCGAGCAATTCTTATGAAATGAAATGAAATTAAAATTTATTTGTTCACATAAAACAATAGCAGATAAGGCGGAGAACTTCTGTGAAGTTTAAAACCTGTGCCAGAAGATCTCGCTCTTATACAAAGACTACAGCTATTAGTGGTATTCAATCATTTCCTTACCGATAGCACATTTAGCCTTAGCAGACGCATCCTTGGCCTTCGCAAGGATGTTGTCGCGTTCAGTCCTCGCTCCTTGCAAGGCTGTGAAATGTTTCTTATCCAAATCGCCCAGCGAGGACTCCACAACCTGTAACAAAAATGACAAATCTGTAAATGTTTACATTTGCCCCCCTTACTACAGTGACCAACTGTGCAATGAATTGGTAAAACTACTATAAATTGGTAAAAAAAAAAAAAAAGTGTATAAGAAGCATCCTAAATGGAATGCCAGAGGCGCGACGAGTCGTCGGTACAAATTTTTACCGGCGGATTTTTATGCTTGCTGCTTCCAAATTGCTAATATCCAGAAATTCCTATATTTGGGGCATACAAAACAAACAATATATGCTCATATCGTTCCGGTTGTTGAGAGACACACGCAAAGCAACTCATTTCTTTTTATATATATAAAGAAGTATTGATGAGCAAATTTATTAAATCTGTATCGAGGGATAAGTTATACAGGTATTTTCTTTAAATCCATGTTAAATATTATCGACCCTCTTATTTTGAAATATAGTACTTTCATATTTCTTTAGATAAACCTTTACTTAGCAGATGCGAAATGCCTAAGACGAATTTATCTAAAAATATAATTAACACCTATGTAAACATGTTGCATGTACCATATTCAAGCAAAAATAAAAATTGATTGATTGATAAAAATTCCAACAAAAATTCAGTATTTTAAAAGTTGGGGAAAATTTAAAATGAATTTCATCATACAATCTTTCAATCCCTGTTTCTCCTCCTTATGAGGATTTCCGGGGTCCTCAACATCAAATGCGGGGTCATCAACATCATTCACACATCACACTCATCACTCCGTTCGTTACTGTTTGAAGTCCATTGTTGGACATAGGTCTTTTGTAGGGAGTTCAAAAATCAACAGTCTTGGGCCAGTTTGTAAAAAAAATGCTGGATAGCCACTATTAATTTCCGTAATATATTTTCAAGCGGGGCAGCCTCCATTACTTTCGGTATGTGTACCTTCAAAATCGAAACCAGGATAAACAGCATACAAAACTGGATAATACAAAAATTTTAAGTCGTATATTTTATATAGTCAAATAATCACCTGAGCTAAATAAAATTAGAGACAGTTATTTCGAGACTATATTTATAGTACAAAAAACAAAAGCATTATTTTTTTACATTTTATTACTCACCTTATACAGTGCTTTGTTATAGTCTGCGCAATGCTGTAAGGCCTTCTTGTAGTTATCTATGGCTATTTTTGTGTTCACGTGCATATCCTGTTCCAACTCTACCATGTCTTTGGTTATCCTTATGACAGGCGGAGATTGTGGGTCACACTTCTCCGTCTGTACTAATGTAGCTATGGGAAAATAAACAGAATTAATAACCCATTAGATAAAAAAATTTGAAAACAACAGAACTCCAACAATATTAATGCGTCTATAAAGAAGTAATATTGTTTGTTATTTTATTTATTTGGTATCTATGACCCATCAATACACACTCCACTATTACATAAATAGAATAGTTAAAAACTAAACTAAATAGAAAAATAAAAAAACTTACATTAAATATTAATACGCAATATAAAAAAAAAAATATTATGTAAGCAAAAATGTCGTTGGTCATATGCTATGTTAGACCGCGAATCACAAAATTTTGGCTGCAATAAACAGTTCAGGCCAAGAATTATTAGGTAGTGTATTATTTTAGTCAAGAAACGACTAACTACCATCCCTCGTTAACTTCAAGTTATGAGTCCATTAATAATTAAAAAAAATATGAATACAAACATTGATGAATGTAAACATTGTATGAATGTGAACATTTTATGTTCATGTAAGTTTATTTTATTTTGTAACATACTTTATGCACCACCCACTTTCCACTTTTTTATCGGCTTAGTACGCTCAGGTTGCCTTTAAAAGATTAATTTTTAGTGATAAGGCCGCCTTTGCACCCAAGCACTAAGTACTATTACTGTTTTCTTTGTATTTTTTCTGTTGTGTTGCAATAAAGTTGCCATGAAGCAGGGCGTAATATTAACCCATTACCTCATGGGTCTCCTTCCACAATGAGAAGGGGATAAGGCCATAGTCCACCACGCTGACCCAGTGCGGATTGGTGGACCTATAATAACTTACAGCAAATGTTCTATATTTGAGCATACTGATTTTGTAATTCGTCTAGGTTAATCTAGGTCTTGTTGGATAAGGGCAATATGATAAAACATTTCAACGAAGAACAATGACTAACCTGGTGTTTCCACTTCTGGAGTTTCCAACTTCTTCTCTTCAACATACAATGGTTGGAGTTGCGGTGGTGGTACTGTTAGATAAAGATGACATGATATTGCTATTTCAGTTATGACGATAGCTAATGAATAGTGGTACTTATTGTAATTTACCATCGCAACACACATAAAAAGGACAAAAATGGGCAATGATTAGATACAGTAGTCATCACGAAAGTCGAATGAGAATTGAATTAAAAGAACTGGTATGCATCTCCGAGGTACTCGACCTATTACAATTAAAAATTGATTGCTGTCTGGATTTTTATTAACTTGATAGAAACTCTAATAGGGAATCTATATATATATCTGCAAACGCATCATTAGTGCCTGTGATAGGCCTACATGAATAAAGAATTTTTGAATTTGAATTCATAAGACTGTGAATTCAAATTATGTATACAAAATAAAGGGAATAACTCTGGCAGGTACATGTTCCACAATAATACAAAACCTTTAACCCTTAATAACATCTAAGAATAGAACATAGTGTGCATTTTTTAAAATTTCTTTACATTTCTGTGTGATATTATATCAATGCAGATAATTACTCTAAAAATGGCATGCAATTCACCAAATCTTGCCGCTTCTATTAATTCTATGCATTATTAACTTCAGTTGGCAGCCTAATTACAAGGTTTAATTAGTAAGCAATACCTCTTTTCTTAGGTTTATCCTGATAAGGGTTATTATCCAACGCTGCATGAGAAAATGTAAGACTATATTAATATCATGTAACAGAGAGTAAACGTGAAAAGACTACTTTACAAAACTTATTTTATTCTTTATGCGTGATGAAATTATTGATGCTATAAGTTAAAGCGATTTGTCTATACCCTCTTTGCCTTGAAGGTAATCAAGTTATTTATGGCAGGGAACATACATCCACATTTTAAGTCAGGTCCAGATTTGTATCATTACGATTTGTCCGATACAATAGCCAACCTGAACCTGTCTTCATGAATTGTGATTATTATAGAAAAGCCTTACGAAGATCAATGGAAATGTAACTCACGTTCATATGTTTTGCTAGCAAAGTCCTTGGCAGCATCTTTTTCTATATCTTGCTTGGACCTCTTTTTGACGTCGAGTGGAGACACCCCTTCCTGTAATGAACAAATACTAGAAAATAAAAATTATAGTGTAAAATTTACAAGCAGTTTGCTACTACAAACTCTAAACTTAAGAAGTCTATAAAGTTTTTGCTTATTTAACATTCTTTCTTTTTATATAGTTCTTGAGGTATACTATGATAAATAAAGACTAAAGATCAGATACAACTATATTATAAACATCCCTGTACAGAGCTGATAATGTTTAAGCACAAACCTTTCCAAATAAGAAGTTTGAAACATAATTTGATGCTTTGCTTAGCTGGTTGATAGAGAATTTCCAATAAGTTGTGTTCTCCTGGTACACTAGGGCCACAAAGTCATTTGCCCAGGGGGCATTGGACTCGAGCCAGTTTCGAGCATCAGGACTTGATCTGCAATCAAGGATCATTTTTTTTTTCATTATGAATAATCTCAAAATCTTACAAACTTGCATCAGAAAGTAGTTGTCCTCTTATTTAAATAATTAATCGAATTTAAAGGTTTTTAACTAACTGAGTAAACGAGAATACCTGTCATTATTAGATTATTAAAATTCTGCAAAATAATTTGGGAAATTCAGTTAACTTAAGTTAAGTCTATGCTCTAGAACTGTCTCTCCTAAGGCATGTGGCCCTAAGTGGGCCATTAATGGGCATGATGAGGAAGTGAAGTGAGATTATTGATACTAGTGCCCTACAATGTAAATAAAATTTATCATACTTAGCATATACAACAGCCGCACCAGTTAACACGGTCGCACCAACTGTCCCCCAAAACAGTTTCCTTGATTTTGGTTTTTTTTCATTTGGAGGGCACCGATCTTGTTGCGCGTATTGCCGACGTGGCGACCTCATTACAATCAATGCAGCACATGATCCGTCGCCTATTTGTTTCCTAACCTATGGAATAATAATATAGGAATTTTATTAAGTAAATTTAAGATTTGCTATACAACTACCATGCACTCATTCGCTGGAGACAACTCCCAGGAACAGAAGGGCCATCCATTCAACAGAAGGGCTTAGTCTGAGGCATTAACACTCAACAGAAAAAAACGATGAATCCAAGTGGTAGAGCTTATGGGGCTGTGTAACAGGCACATGTTCATCCTAAAGACACAGATCTATGCAGACTTTGCAAAGAGGCTGCATAGATGCCACTGCACTTTATCTGCCCGTGTTGATGCATAAACGCAGCATTCTTTTGGGGAGCGGTATAATACAACAAGATGCTGAATTTCAACCAGCAAAAAAGTGCTATTGTTCTAGGCAGCAACAAATGTGTGCTGTGAGATATAGACAGCTGCGTCACGATAGATCATAATTAGTTGATGTGACACCAAGGACTAGGCGAACTTGAGCCTCAAGCAGAAGAAGATCTTGGCTTAAATTGTGGATTAAACTTTTACTGGCATAGTTTTAAGCCAACATAAATATTTGCTAATAAATATGTAGGAACTAAAAAAACCTTATAATTTATTAATTAAATTAAACAGCTGATCGGCATTAAGTGACCATCGACATTCTAAATTTCTAGGTTATTTAGAAGAATGACGTTAACCGATTATGTAAGCTACAACAATAATAATTTGTGATAAGATACATAGTAAATTTTAAGCAAAAGTAATAGATATTAATCTGTTACCTAATAAATACGCTAAAAACATCATAACATTATTGAGCTAAAAACAATCGTTTATGATATAAACAAGTGATGTTGTGACTATTACTAACTAATTAACTGTTTTAGAAGGTACACTCATTGATGAAATTAGAAAAGTAAAAGGAATATTTACCAAAACTAAATTAGGATTTGTTAAATGGTTCGTAAATCTGTACATTTTCGGCACTGAAAACTATTTCTTTCAGTCGGGTTGTCAAAAGCAAGAACAGGGAGGCCGAAGTGGCCATAGACAAAATTCTAATGTCACTAGTGCTTAACTACTTGGAAAACTGAGTCTATGTTCTATGAACTTGAGATTGGTTTAGCACAATATTTAAACTTTAAGATTTCGACAGTATTAATTATTCATATGACGTTATTTTTAAAGATTAGTTCATTATTTTACATACTTCCAGTAGGTTTATGATATTTTTTAATTGATTTAAGACACTGTTGTATCAATGAGAGAGTATTAAATAGCGATTTATACATCACTAGTAATTTGGAAACTTGGAGATCTGTGATCTGTGACTCGGATTTTGGACAAAAACAAATGAAAGGATTTTAAAATGTTCCGCTGTGCAATAACTGGTAAATAAATACTAATTTGTACTCTTGATTCACTGTTTGGTAGTATTAATTAACAAATAAGTGTATCTTAGAAAAATTCGTTTAAGTTTGATTTTAATACTTGTGCGATTACGCTATCTCAGTTTGAGGTTATGTTTTTCTTCTTTTTCAGCCATCCGGAATATAAGACCTATTTTTTTTCAACATTATGCTGCCAGGATCATTTACAATCAACCAAAAAGTTTTTCCACACTTCATACAAGAATTAATCCAATTGTTTACACTGGATGTTCAAATAACTACAATTTATCTCTGTTAAATAACAAGCAAGTTTTAGATGTCTCTAACAATTTAATGGTGCCTGCAAGGACAGTTACTAAATTCAGTTTGAAAAAAGGCAAGAGAAAGACAGTGAAGGCGGCAGTGAAGAGATTCTTAAGATTAAACTGGGGAGTCTGGATAAGGACCAAAATTGGTAGACATAAGAAGTTATGGAAAAAGTCCCAGCCACAAAAAAGGCGTTTACGCCAACATGTATTTGTCAACTCCACACAAACTGTGTTGTTGGATAAAATGGTCACAAAATATTGGAAAAGACCCAAATACTATGTTGATGACCCTTATGAACCATATCATACAAGGGAAGAATTCCATATTACAAGGAGAAAGCCCAGAGAATCATATTAGAAAACTTTGCATGGAAATAATTTTTAATTTATGTTAGCTAATAAAGAAAAATTTAGAATTAACTTCTATCTATCTATTTAAATATGTCTTAATAATGTAAGGAACCATAAATTTAATTTTTATAACATAATTTCACACCCACACACACAGTTAGGTAAATATAGGTATCTTATTTTCCTGGAACCAGACTTTAGGCCTACTTAAGTTAAATGGGTGTGTTCGGAATCACAGCTTGAGAGAAGCACTAACCTACGAACTGAATATAAATTTTATGAACATTGGCATTTTTAATTCTATTATTAGCGAACCGTTGACCACTTCGGCAATGAAACTTTATAGATTCGTTGGTGATTCTCTCAAATTGTTGTAGTTTAAGATTTATGTTTATTTTGGATTCATATTGTGTGTAACGATGGGGCTGACATATAGGTAACCTATAAAAGTCCCTTAAAAAAATAGATTAAAAAAAAAAAAGAAAAGTTAAATGGGAGTGCAAATGGTCTGATAAACATTCAGATTAGTTTGGCATGCATAGCGGGTCTGAGCTTGGTATGCAGATCATATAAAAAGGAAGAAAATCATTTAAGGGTAGGCTTTTTATAACTCTTACAATACCCTTAAGTATTTTATAACTAGTACTCACGTTTTTTTTATTTAATATCATGTGCCCCTTAGTGAATAACCTGTATGCATGCCACTGGTTTGGCAGTAGTTCATTAGTAATATTACATTACCAATGAACAACTGCCGCAGCTTTATTTTACATTGTCTCCACTCGTCGTCTGTAGGAGTTTTCAATGAAAAAAATGTTAAAGTTTGATACCAGTGCATCAAATCTATCGCATGTGTCGAATTTACAATTTTTTTATTGAAAATCCAGAGCCACTATCTTAGCCTTGCCCAATTGAGGAGAGCTTGCCGCAGTTGACATATACATACCTGCGTAAGTGAACTGCAGATATATAACTTAAATAGGTAGGAATGTGGGTGTTAAATCAATAAGACAAAATATGAAATTAATAAATAGGTATTCATTTATTATAATACAAGATTTAAAATTAATAAAACTAACATGTTCGTAAACTCTTAAAAGTGAAAACCATAGTAGATAATAGTATAAAATTAATTCAAAAATCAAAAACACTTGTCATCATTTTTAAAATAAATAGGTAGGTAGATTATAAATATTATTGATGCCAATCCTGCTATGAAACAAAAATCTCTAAATTAAACTAAATTGACAAGTCTTAATATAGTGCTATCCTTTTTCACTAGAACATTGTGAAGAGGACAAAACTACCTACTCTGAGACATGTCAGCAGTGCCAGTTATTGTGTTGTCCGCCGTAGTAGAATTATGTACCTACAGGCTACAGCAGGATTGACAGTCTCTTTAGTATTATTATTGCACAGTAAAATGTCTTCATAAGCGACTTGGACGTATTAATCAAACGATCAGTAGGGCGCACCACGAGAAAATCGTCTACTCATTATCTATCTCTATAGAAAAAATGCGGGTAACGGACTATCTCGCGGCGCGCATGCTAGCTCTACAGGCTCGAGTTTTGATTACGTACCTAAATGAAGGGGGAAAAGAATGTTTTTATCAAAACTTTGTCATCGGACCGAGTCAGGTGTTAAAATTATGTTTCGCCACTGGAATGAAGTGTTTGAAATTTATTTTTTTAATTTGTATTGCGATCTTGAGTTTTTATAAATAATATTGGTGTGGTAATTTTCCACTTGATAATAATATCATTAGCAACGGAAAGCATAACGGAATTAATCACACAGGAAAATGACAGTTGTAGGTAGGTAAATTAATTAATAAATTTATAATTGTTTACATTTACATTATCGACTTCAGGTCACAACTTTGCCCAAATAATAGATAGGAGTTAATATTGAAGACCATTTCAGGATACATTTAAATATAATCCTAGAATATGTATTTGGCACTTCACAGCAAGGTGGTATTTGTATAAAAAATTTGCGCTGACCCATGTCCTAGTTAGGAACTCCAGTGACGAATTTTCACAAAATTTTGCATTTGGGACGATCAAAGAGACAATTTTTATTTACCACAGACTTAACGAAGAAGTTACTTAGGCAGGCAGTTATTTATAATTTTTCTATGGCACGCAAAAAGTGGACAATATAGGTAGTATTTACAGTATCTGTCACCATCACCATCTTTGTTCTTTACGTTCTACAAGTCACGTTTTGGCTGTTAGGGCAATGTTCAATTAACCTACTTTGCCCATTATAGTTTGGCCGTTAAGTAGTAAATTGGCCCTACTCGGGCTCTGATAGTATTTTCCCTTATTCACAATATGTGGCGTAAAAATTGACAGTACTTTACAGAAGAACATTTATTTTACAGCAAGCATGTCAACATTTTCTTCACAAATATTATTTCGAGCGATATTTTGATTTTAAAATGAGTACCAAACCTCTTGGTTTCAACTAAAACGTTTTGCAAAAGCGATGTAGTCACTATATTTTTCATATTGTATACCAATTGTATTTTTAATGATTATGAATGGGGTAAGTATTCTTTCTTTCCTTTTTTACCAGACTCCATTTATCTTTTGTCGTGCTGAACTATAGTCTCAAAGAACGCAAAGGTAAGGTAGTCTCCGCACCAGTGAAGTATAGAAGCTGTAGCACGTCGTTAAAAATTATATATTTGAAGTTATACTTTTTTAGCGACGTTAGGGAAAAATCATGGGAGTGAAATTATACGATGTACCGAAATGCGCGCACATGGTTACACGATTTTATCAGGATGAACGTAGTTGCGAAACCGAGTGAGAGGGAACAATTCGTCCGCAAGCTCAGTTTTTAAAAATTCATCATCTTAAAAAACCGACATCCTCGTTCCGGCGATTTAATTGATTCAATTGTTCGAAAATCTCTTTTAAATCAAATAATACCGTTTTACTATTGTTATTGCCCCTTTCTCTGCAAAGGTAGAATAAGGCGTAAGATAAATTAAAAAAAAAAAAAACTACTTGTTACGCCAAAGAAGTAAGGTATACCTTCTAACGCGTGTACATAAGTACACACATGTTTTTTTTATATAAACATTGCCCTTTCGATTTTTACGTCGATTACAATGCACGAGCCTTGTAATAAATAACAGTCTAAGTTAAATAAATCGACTAGCATCATAATACTTTCTGCTTAACAATAATTAATAGTATAAATAAAATCAATAATTGACCAACTTAATTGAAATATTTTTAATTTTCGTTATATATTTATGCTCGTTAAAATTCACAGTAGGTAAGTAGACTAAGTTATAACAGTGAGGTTTTTTTTTTATACAAACTATCCCTAAACTGTTGAAATGGAAGTATGCATATAAATATTAGTAGACCGTAACTATGTACGTTAACTTAAAACTTATGTGTGATCAAATAGTTTAGATCGCTGTTGAAATTCCCCACGTACATGAAAATTAATGTATTTCCATTCACAACAAGCTTTATCGCAATAATCATCCGAATGATATCCGATACTGGATATAAGTATTTTGTAGGAAGTTGTAAAAACCACGATCCAAATGACGATGTTTGCGATATGCAAAACTTAATAGCTCGCTATTTTTAATTTTTTTTAATCCTCATTTAAAGAGCTTTGTCGTGAGTTGGTACAACCCAGATTTGCTTCTAAACACTAAACTTCTGGAGAACAATATCACTGTTTTACTGATCGGTATAAGATTTTTAGTACAAGCGCGTGTAAATATATTGACCTGTACTGTGGTAAATGGATGAGCTTAAGCTTTTGAAACATTTCTCCAATATAAAGTTATGGTAAGGAAGAGAATTAGAATTTAAATTTTAGTTCTTAATTTAAAAGAATAGGTATTCTATTTTAAAGTAGATAAAGCTGGTAACATAATGATTTAAAGTAAGTTATACACTGCAACATGATAATATATCATGCAAAAATAAATTATATATTATTCTGTCCGTTGAAACTATTTTAATTGGTAGGTAATACTTTTTGTAGCATAAGTAATGAAATATACCTAATAATAATTTATTGTTAACATGATTATTTTAAGTTAGTATATTTAAAACAGTTATTGCGAATCAACAGATGAACAAATCAGTTTCAGACTGTTGAAAATACTCTTGAATTTAAATGTCAAAATTTAATTAATATAATAATATTATTATCAGAGAAATTGAATTCATTAATTAATAGACAGATAAACAAATCAGTTTCAGACACCTTGTACACTTAAAATACTCTTGAATTTAAACGTCAAAATTAATAAATATAATAATATTATTATCAGTGGAATTGAATTCATTAATTAATAGTCATTATAAGAAGAGTTAGTAGCTGTACAAAGTTGTTACTTATACACTCAAAACATTTCATGAAAGTATTAAACAATGTTTGGAAAAATTCAGTAAACCACACACAACGCTAAAGATTGGTTTCTGGCTAAGATAACAGTTTACACAACAAAGAATTGTAAAATAGGCCTTAAGGGCCCAACATCGATACCAGGCATGCACCACTCTGCCAATTTGTGCCCTAAATTGCGCCATAGGATTCTGAATAACAAAACACTAGAAATGTTGTGTATGAGTCACCTTATCGCCGGCAACGAACTTAGAGCACTCAAATTATAACAAAATATTTGTAACAGCTAGCGACTTTATTGTAATTTTTAAATTACATTGCCTTATATAACTAGTACTTCCGTAGTGAAACAAAATTGTTGGACTCCCAGCGCGGGTGCGTATATTATAATGCGTATATTTAAATTGGTAAATGGCATTTCTAGTGTCTTGTTATTAAGATGCCTAGGATTTGCCTCTTAGATGTTTAATTATTTCTGCCACTGGCAAAGTTATCCGTGCAAAGTAAAACCCCTAGCACTGAACTTTGACAGTAATCAATGCAAAAAATATGTTATCTGTAAGATATTTCGGGTCCACAAAATTCCTACACGTTAATTAATTCAAAATTTTAATTATTTTTGATGACTATATTGCTTTGTTAAATATATTCTTACTTATTGGAGGAATACCTATACTAAATTTTAATTTTAATTAACTACATAAAGTTTTTTTTATTTTATTTCACTACATGTTAGCCCTTGACTGCAATCTCACCTGGTATGATGCAGTCTAAGATGGTAGCGGACTAATCTGTTAGGGGGTATGGTAGTCTTACCCCTATATTATGTTGTTAATTTTTTATATAATACAAAAGAGGTTGATTTTATGACCACATTTATTCTTAGTAGAATCTATGAATCCCCATCTGAGATTTAAAAAAAATATTTCAGAGTGACATTTTGACCATTATCAAAATTACTATTGTCATATAAAATATAAAATATATACTCATATAAAATCACAACTTCAGTACTAGGGGTCGATATTATTATATATAATGAACGTTTTTACGAAAACTTGACAATCACTTGTCAAATAAATATATATATACAGAATATATATATAAATATATACAGAGTAGTTTAAAATATATATCTCGTGAAGTAACACTAGATCACAGTCTATATTTAAATACGTAAACATTTATCTAAGAGCAGTTTTACAGAAAACATTTTGGCGTCAAAACGACGAATAGACAATAATAATATTATAACTATAGTTTATTTGCGTTATGAACAAAGTAATTGGGTCTCCTAACCAATAAGTGGCACGACCTAACTTATTTAGCTGTTAGCCTATTCATGTGTCAAAATTATATTTTACGTTCAGCTCATTACCTAACTTTATGATTAATAACGCCTTCTGACACATAACTTGACAGTTAAACAAAAAAAAATTTAGCTTTAGGAGGTAATGTTAGCTCATTGATCACCTACGCTTTACATCCCGTTCACTGGCTACTTTTATGATGAAATGAGTTATCCGAACGTCAAGCTAACAGTGAGCAACTAAAACGATTAAAAAAAATAAGGTGAAACGGTGGCCAGTAATGACAATTATTATTATATACAAAATGTGGCAACTTTGTCCCAATAGTTTCCTAACGCAAACAAACTCTAATCAAATAGGTAGGTACAAGTTAACCTTTTCTAAAATTTTCGTCTGATTGAGAAAAAAATAGTATTTCAAAATACATATGTACATATATTTATTATGTAAGAATTTATTGTTTACTAAGCTCAATTTCGCTGAATAATAATTACTTACAAGTATTTTCGGAAATAATTTAAAACTATTTTTAAAATGGTAAGGCGAAAAAATAATGGATATGAGTGAAATAATAATATACTACAGAGCTGTAAGTATGATAACGAATGTTTCCCAAATAAATTATCAGTAAATTCTAATAGGATTGGGGAACTCAAAATAACAATCCAATCTGTAATACTAAATAAAAACTGCTTATTATGAAAAACAATTACATTATAAGTTTTACATTTCCGTTAGCAGCTTTCATGATTTCGAAGTTGTGTTCTATTTAACACTAACAAGTTTTTGAACTTGTCTAAGCATAGACAATAATGTTGCTAGTTAAATAAAATTCAAAAGCGAATCGCTCCACAGTCAAGTAATAAAATAAAAAATGACACCTAAAATTAATAAAATATAGATATAGATACAAAAATATTTTCCACATTAGCTAGTTTATATCGTTTAGGTTTTTTTTTGGAGAAATTCGTAAAGTGCCGTGTTTGAGAGCTACCCGTGTTTGCTCTAAGACGTTTCTACTGCAAAGAGTAATAAAAACGTAATATAGGTACCTATATTAAGGTATAATAATAATATAGGTACCTAATTAAAAAAAAGGTAAAATTAAAAAAGTTTAGTTCTACCCGAAAATCAGGCGATTTTTTCTCAATCAGACGTTAAAAATTCTACTTTATTCCTAATAAGTAGGTCCGTTCTAACAGTAGATAGTTAGTAGTTAAGGGCAAAGTAATGAGTCGCGCATTATTCATAATGGCAATGGAAATATTTTTAAATATTTTTTTTTCCAAAAGTTGTACTCTATTCACCTGTTATGAACATTGCCCGGCTAGTCACTTTGCCCGAAACAGATAATAGTCTAATAACCTCGAAGAAACAACACTATTTAAGAAAGTCATTCATTCAACGCGTTTTCTTCTTCCGTATCTGGTTAGTCGATTGATTTGGACGGTTTCACTTTGTCCTGTTTGTCTGTACTGTTCTGACTACTCCTGAAATAAATAAAACAACATCTCATCGTCTCATTTAATACAATTATAAAAATAGCTTAAATCGTTTTTATTATATTTTATTTAATGACGAAAATGAATTTAATAATAATTGGAATAAAAGTTCTTTAGACTCTTTTATGATAGAGAAAACTGCATGTGCTCGTAAGGTTTTCTCTATGCCTCTCTCTCTCTATTCTTATGGAGAGAGAGAGAGGCATAGAGAAAACCTTTACCCAACTGAAGTTGGTCAGTCAAAAGTCAAAGTCAAAGTCAAAAATATCTTAATTCAAGTATACCCAGATAACATGTAAAATGTGTACACGTTAGTGAGATGATGGCGATAACAATATTAGCTAATAGCCCGCTAGCATAGGTACACTGCTGGACATAGCCACTGCCTTTCCGAGAGCGCACCACCACACACGATTCTCCGGGTTTTTATCCAGCCGCTTCCAGCTACCTTTATACTGCCCGTTGGACAGATGACCTTATAAAGGATCATCAGGGAATGGAGGTCGTCCCTAATGGTTGCCCAACAGTTTGGACATTAAAAGGTTGAGAATAAATCTGTTTAATATAAGGATTCTCCACAAACTTACCAGTTGAAACTTAACCGTCACAACATATGGCATAACCTGAAAACGAAAAAAAAGTTCTCAAAAAACATCTCGAAGTAACAAAAGTCTGACAGAAAAACAGCCTGTTTTTTTTAGGTAAGTAGTATTTTTTCGATATAACTTATTTATTATACTAATATTTTAATGTAATTTATCTTGTGCCAATCCTATGAACAGAAAAGGTAAGATAAAATTGTCCAGGGCAAAAACAAACATATTTTATGTAATTCTGCCCTTGAATTAATTTAATTAATTAACTAATTAATAAATTAATTTAATTAATTAACGCCAGATCTTTGGAAATTTAAATAGAATTAATACAAATTCGTACTTCTGTGCAGAATTACATAAAATAGAAATTAAAATGAAGCGTTACATCCCGGCCTGCTAGGAGTAAACTTACTAGGTAAGTTTTGGACTTGCGTGCTATTAAAAAAACAAACATATTTTATGTAATTCTGCCCTTGAATTAATTGAATTAATTAAATTAATTAATCTGTTACTAGATGGCACTCTTTAGATAGATACATTTCCGCAGATATGTACATTTTGATACTTCATCATACAAATTCTGGTTAAGATATGGTATTTAAAAGAGAAACCTTCATTTTGGTTACCAGTTCAAAGGGTTTTTGATATTGCATTATCCTATCATACCTGCCCGCAACTCCGGCTCGGTAGGCCAGCTACTTGCGCGCAAGTACTGTCAATGAGTATAGAAACAAATTGACCCACTTTATGCTCATGACAGAGGCTAGTATACCCACCGTCCTTTATGTTTCTGCTTGGGCGGCAGCGGCGTCTGCTCCTCCGGCGTCGTCACCGTGCTGTGGTCGCGGGTCGTCGGCTTCCCCGTCAGCGGAGCGCGCTCGTCGCGCGAGCTTGGCGCCGCGTAGAGGGATCTGGAGGAAACTTTGAGTTCACTCCGATTATATGACTGCCAGGGGTCTCACTGTTTTTTTTTTAATTTGATTTTTTTAATCACTACAACCTAGCCCTGGTAATCTTCCCTAAGCCCCAAGTTCTGCCGTTACAATTATATGTCAGTGGTAAATTAATAACAAAAAATAAATAAATAGTATTTTAGCCTCGTCACGAAACGTTAGAAAGACTCAGCCAAAGATTATTTATACCTACTGCCTGATTTACTAACTTTTCAAACAAGTGGCCAACTTCATACAAACGCATAATTTGATAGCGGCAGTTTTCAACTCATAGCATGTTTTGTATGGAGAAACTAGGTGGCCATCGCTTAACTACTGCTGGAAAAGTTAGTACCTAAATCGCCAGTTTGTATGGAATTGAAAGTTCGACATATAGTGACAGTAATGTTTCACAGTACTGTTACTAGATGGCACTCTTTAGATAGCACGCAAGTCCAAAACTTACCTAGTAAGTTTACTCCTAGCAGGCCGGGATGTAACGCTTCCACTCTTCCCTCTTCTAAGGGAATGGAAGTATGGTTTAATGGGTTTGACCACCATCATGCTGGCTGTGTCGGATACTGGCCTCGCACAGTTTAACGTTGTCACTGTGAACTCTACATCTTTGATAGGTTCGTTTGATGCTGCAATAGTAAATACAGGATATTCGATAGAAGCAGGCGTCATTCAATGTATTCAAAACTAAATTAGCTTCTTATATATTAAGAATTACCAATAAATTTAAAGACATGGAATGAGTAGATAATAGTAAAATTGAATTTAGTTTAGTCTAATGGCTAAGTGTATTCATTTATTATAGAAAATTAAGTTTCCTATGTAAGTTACTAAGGTCTTTTTATGGGAATAAATGTCTTTAATTGCTTAAAAAGCACACCGAAACCTTAGAGGTGCGGGAATCGAACTTGGCCCCCCGAAAGTGAATACGAAGTCCTCTCCACTGAGCTGTCACCGCTTACAATGAGTTTTAGAAGCTTAATATGTTAATATGATATAATATAAGGCAAAAAATATATATCATAAATAAATAACACACAAAATATCTGGTAAATTTTTAATGATCATTGTTATTCGGGATAAAAATGGTAGTTACCTACTAACATTTTACGTAGGAAAAATTACAGTGGTTTTAAAAGTTTTGAATAGTTGAAGTTTTTAAACAGACAGGAAAGATTAGGTAACAGACCTGTGAATTCTTCTATAGGCTTATCAATGGTGTCGTGGTCTATCCAAGTCAGGCCCATCTCAACTTTCTCCGCCAAGTCCTGCCACCGCTGTCTGTTCTCCATGGTACCGGTGTACAACGGCTGAATCCAAGGGAAAGTGTCCGAAAGCACCTTGTATAATGGTAGGCAGATCATGTCTATGAAGCCAACTTGCATTTGCGGCAGTTCGTCTTTTTTCTCCCTAGAAAGGAATTTAAAATTTTTTAAAATGCTTATAAAAATTACGGAACCCACAAGATTTGAACCTGCTGCCCTGGCAATCGCGGCCTGAGCACTTTCTCACTAAGCTACGGTTTGCATACCACTGATGCCGATTAGAACAACATTCGCTCGCTCCTAATCGAAGAGTCGTTTTCGCATAACAAACTGTATTGTCAAAGTAAAGTGGACCTGAATGGAATGGGCAATCGTAGCCTGAGCGCTTTCACACTTAGCTACGGTTGGCATACCACCGGTGCCAATTAGTACAAGATTTGCGTGCTCCTGATTGAGGAGTCGTTTTTGCACACCAAACTCTATATCGGGCTATCGCGGCCTGATCGCTTTCTCCCTAAGCTACGGCCGATGCCGTTTAGTACAAGGTTTGCTCTCTTCCAATCGAGGATGCGTTTTTTCATATCAAACTTCCTATCGTCAAAGTAAGATGGACTATAGAATCAGGAATGGATGGTATGATTATTTATATATTTATTAATATTTAAGCCAATTCACTGAAGCTAGATAATATAACTGAGCTTCTGATATTTAGAGACGTGTCATTCCAAAGTTAAATAAAAAATCACCTGTCCATCATAGCTATTGGCTGCTGGTTTAGCTGCAACTTTTCCAGATCTCCCTGGTCGAAGAATTCATCGGCAACTAGTTTGGCGATCTTATGCTGTACCTCCCAGGGCTTCGCTATCGCTGATACGTCGCATGCCGTCATCATCATACCGCAAAGCACTATAAGGCAAACAAATAGTTTGAAATATTTTAGGAATATGAAAAGTGATCTCAAAAGGATCTTTTTTTATAATTCTCCACAAGTTTTCCCTTGACTGTTATCTCACCTGGTGGGAAGTGATGATTCAGTCTTATTTGTTAGCGGGTGCTGCAGATATATGAGTATTAAAGCCAATTTTATAAATTTGAAAGTGCATATAAGAATTTCTGAACCGACAAGTCACGGTCTGAGCGCTTTACTACTAAGCTACGGCTCTCATCCCACAGACGCAATGCTGAATTTATTATAAATATGCCGTTTGAAATTTTTTATAGGCACTTTAATATTTAAAATTTGATATTTTCTCCAAGTGTAGGTAAAAACACTATAACAAAAATTATAAAAATATTTAAGGGGTGAATAAATAACGGCATGGCATGGCTAATAAGAGATACCGTGCTGGTACGTTAAACCCTTTGCGCACGTCTTTGGCAGTAGGGTTTTAACTAGTCATGGGCAAAGCTTCCCAACAGACCAGACAATAAATGAATTTATAATGTATTAGTTTGTCTTTTTGTTGTTATAAAGGGAATTTAACAGATAAACTTACACATTTATTATATAGCTATTTGCCAACTTTATTTAGTACATAACTATAACCTAAAATAAACTATTTAAAAACTAAATAAAATCTAAAACGTCCTCGAAACCACCGCAACTTACATTCTTTCTTCTCCTGACTTTGCCAATCGAACTCTCCATTTTCAACTAATTCTAGGAACTTTGATTTCTTCTTGAAGTACATGGCTAGGTCTGTTGATAGAATCGCCGTTTCTACTACCCGCATTACATTCTTATAATCACACGGAGATAAGGCCTGCAATAAAATGAACTTTAACGAGCGCTGTTATGATGGCTAAGTTGCCTTTATACGTGGATGTTTGCAAAAAAATATTGCGGATGCCGGGGCAGAGATTAGGTTAAGACACCTGCTGAGCTGAGTTAAAATTTGTTTTATGTTTTTATTTTGCATTGATTGCATTGGCAATAAGACCGCCTTTGCACGCAATCCATACTAATATTATAAATGCGAAATTGTGAATGAATGAGTGAATGAATACAATTTTACTGTACACCACAGAGAAAATTTACAGATATACAAATACAACAGCTCAATAAGGTAGAACGTACAATTTGGCGGCCTTATCGCTAAATAACGATCTCTTCCAGGCAACCAAAGGCATACAAGAAAATGCTATACGAAATTAGTAGGTGGTACAACTAACATTAGTGAAACATAAGGATTTTAAACTAAATTAACATAAAATAAAAATATAACATAGTACATATTAAAGATATGTACAAAAATATAATATATATACTGTGTTTGTTTTACCATCAATAACGCAGCTACAGAGCAACGGACTGATGTGAATTTTTGCATAGAGATAATTTATGCGCCGCAGAGTGTCATTGGCTACTTTCTTATCCCGGAAAAAAGCAAAGGTCCTATGGGAAAATACGCAGAGGTACAACATTGTTTACAAAAGCGTCCTGAAATAGTGCAATGTTATGTATTCATGATCGGTGTCCCATTCCTCCTCGCAAAGTTTTTCAAATTACCACACGAGCGAAGCCGCGGGTAAAAGCTAGTAAAGAAATAAATAAGACTTGCAGAGAAAATGTGTGCGTTGAACCAAACGGAAACAAGAAAACGAACTCCATTGCTTTATTTAAGTATACAGATTTCCAGAACTGATCAATCTTACCTGAAAAATATTATTGCTTTCGCTGTTTAAAATCATGACGCACTGGTCAAAATGGTGATGTTCCATCGTCGAAGTCGAATATAGTATCGCTAGTGGACTCTCCGTCTTCGTTTGGAACGCATTGTTAGTCCCTCTGTGGTCTAGATCGTGGCATAGACAAGCAACTAACAGACCTAGAATCTCAAGGTCGGACATAAATCGCTCCATTTTCCCCGTCTTCAACATCGCAAACATGGTTTGTGCCACGTTGAGAGCATGCCTCCAGTTATGGTATTTGACTGGGCGGTAATTCTTCTTTACGCTTAATGTCCATCTGCAAAGGACCTGTGAAAGTATATTTCGTAAATTTAACCATGTGATGCTTCACCGACGCATCGAGCTTATATATCAATGGTGTAAGCACTACACGTTCAACATAAATCAGAAGAAATCACCTCTTTTGGACGGTTATCAAACAATACCTTAAAACGGAAGGTATTCACATTACGACTGATTGAATAACCTACTCTCAAAATAACAAGTATAACATACTCGTAATACCGAAATGTTTCCCAATTACAAGAGTTTAGAGTACATATTTGTTTAAAGCATAGGAATAAATGTTTTAATGGGAGATAAACGGTAGGTTCAGACAGTGCGTAGAGTGTATGCAAAATGTATGCAGATTATAGAAAATTCTAAAAATCTCTGTGAGTTATAAAAACTTAAGGATAGGCTTTGTAAAGTTATGAAAAGCCTACCCTTACGTTTTTATAGCTCGTACTGAATAAACATAACTTATTATAACATATAATAAAAATTAAGCTTAGTTTTCTATACTTTGCGAAAAGCAGGAGAATCTGTATGGTGTAATTTATAATTTCTTCAATCCTTATACTCCACACCAAACAGCAATTCGACAATGTACCCTCTACGCACGTTTCGCTCCGAACCGGAGCATCTTTAGGAGATGTTGACTATACAATGAATAATTGTTGTTGTTGTTTGTTGTTACTTAACTATTCTGTCTCTCAGCAAAGAGTCAGAGAATATTTAAGAAGAACAATTAAGTACTTACATCGTAAGGTATATGAAACTTCTCAACAAGGTTACATTGTAGGAACATCCGCAATGTCGCTCTGCATGTATCTTCATCGGAAAGGTCGAAATCTAAAGAAAATCATAAGACAACTTTATTATTCAGTAATAGTTTCTACTTGAGACCATAATGACAAGATCGAGTCGCTCCTCTTTCATTTCTGACAGGATAGAATGATACTTGTAAACGTAGCACGGATGGACGTTAGGATCGCAAGGTGCTGGAATTTTAAGCCCGCCCTGGAAAGCGCGTTGTGAAGTTCAATGTGTGTGTATTTGCTGTCGCTATGAGCCTCATAAGAAAGCTCAAAGGGTCAAGTAGAGAAGCCTTTGGGAGAACATATCAGAAATAAGAGGATGGTAGAAGAAATAGAGTTTCCGAATGAAGGTAAGTAAGAGTGAGCTTGGGATACGCTAGGGACCGCAACAAAGCTTAGCATAAGTGTACGTGTAAACTGTTACATAGCTTAAACCCAAGCCCTGATGTGGGTCGGTTGTGGTTGATAGTGAAATGACGAGGCTGAGTATAATTAAGGCTGAGTATAATAAAAGGAAATTGCATACAATTCTACAATAAACTACCAATTCACATCTTGGAGATGTCTCTTAAAAAGTTCAAAGTTTGTATTAAACGTAAGCTTATAGAAAAGTCCTATTATAGTATAAAGTACTACGTAATCGATAAAAAAGCTTGGGTGTAAATTATTGCACTAACCAGATTGCTCTTCTAATAATTTAAAATGACATTGTGAGATGGTGATAAAAAAAAACAGCCGGGTCTAAGTTTGTTGTGGGCTTCTTCTTAGACCAGGACGCGTTTGGAACCCTCGTAGCTTTAGTTTTAAGTTTATTGAATATCAGTGGCGTGCATAGAGGGTATGCACAGGGTATGCAGATGATATAAAATGAAGAAAATCTCCATACGAGTCATAAATACTTATGGGTAGACTTTTAATAACTCTTACAATGTCTATCCTTAAGTTTTTTTGATGTGAAACATCTATAGGCGGAGGGTAAACCTGATTTTTGGCGTGGCGACACAGGCCGTGGCGACGCATCGCCACGCTATATGATAGAATTTGTGTACTTCGTATGTAACAATAGAAATGAATATTAATTTTGTAATTAAAAAGTCAATATTAACGGACTTACAAAAAAGATTGGTTATCCTTTTGGTTGTATTTTTTTTTTTATTTGCGGAACAAATTTGTAATTTGTAATTGTAATCTTTTCATTATGCAATAACTTACAGAAAACAATTTCGATGTTTCACATCTGCCACGCGTCACACGGCTCACACGTTCTTTTAACTCGGACAAGAAATATTCTTTTTTTTTATTTTTTTATAATTGTGTTCCTTCCTTTTTTCCTTCGACGTTAGGATCGAAGACTGTTCTAGGTCGAAGAAATATTCTTCATTTTATATCATCTGCAAAGCCTATGCACGTCACTGGAGAATATCATACCTACCATGAAAATGAAAACTGTACAGATTGTAAATCTCCGCTGACGGTATGACATCTTGGCATAGTCTGCTGGTATCGTCGGTAGACGCTGTCGCGTGGTAAGACAGGCATTCTAGAGCTACCTGGAAAAAAAATTAGGTGAGTGAGTTTCATTATCATCATATCAACCCATTACCGGCCCACTACACGGCACGAGTCTCCTCCCACAATGAGAAGGGGTTAAGGCCGTAGTCCACCACGCTGGCTCAGTGCGGACTTCACACACCTTTGAGAACATTGTATGCAGGTATGGAGGTTTCCCCACGATGCTTTCTTTTACCGTTGAAACAAGTGACATTTTAATTGTTTAAAAAGCAGAAAACGTAGAAAAGTTAGAGGTGCGTGCTGGGATTCGAACACGCTCCCCCGAAAGTGAAGATGAAGTCCCACCCACTGGGCTATCACCGATTAAGTGAGATTAAAGCTTATAAACGTGCCCAATTTCGTAAAGCGTAATATTCCAAATGTGTTAGATCATAGTAAATTAATAGTACACAAATAGAGTTAAATTTGTAGAAGAGCAACTACTGAGTTTCTTGCCGGCTCTTCTCGGTAGAATCTGCTTTCCGAAACGGTGGTAGAGTCACACAAACATACATACTTGACGTTTCAAAAGTGCTTATAAAGTAGTCCTACTTGAAATAAATGAATTTGAATTTGAATTTGAATTTGAAGTGTAATGATTCAAAATAGTTTGATCATAGTAAATTAAAAGTACAAAAATAAAGTTAAATTTGTACTTGGATCTTTAGTGCACATGTTGGACCTACTTTTTTACCACTTATACTTAACTCCTGAATAAACAATATGAAACTTTGCTTTACCTTCTGCTTAGCCATCAGTTTGCAAGCGTTTTCATACATCTGTGTGTTGTGGATGCCAAGACCGCAGAATATTGCAAATGCTTCGAATATTGATATGTCTCCGTCAGAAAACTGAGATCCGTTTTCCTGAAAACATAATATAGCTTTGGCTATTTTTTTCTGGTTTGGAGGCTTTGGCCGTAAAAAGTTAGCATCTTAACGACAAAGACGTGCCGCTAAGCGATTTAGTGTTCCGGTGCGATGTCGCGTAGAAACCGATTAGTGGTATTACTGCCATACTCCCTAACAGGTTAGCCCGCTAACACCTTAGGCTGCATCATCGCTTACCATTAACTTGTTTGTTTGTTTATTTGAAGTCTTTATTGCACACACACATTTTATACAAATTAAACACAAATACAGAAGAAACTTAGAAAATAAAATAGAGCGTGCAAAGGCGGCCTTATCACTAAAGCGATCTCTTCCAGACAACCTTTGACGTTAGGAACGGGTTGGACCAACCCGTTCCTATTTAAGTTTAAAAATATATATGTATATATATACAAAATAATTATAATAAACTACTTACTCATAAATTCTAATACTACACACACATTAAAAAAAAAATATCACTCAGCAGTCGGATTCCCATTTAACAAAAGTAAACTTCTGTTTTAAGTATGAAGGAGTTTTACTTACCTTATTAATCAACTGAGCTACACCAATAACGTCCTTATTCGCATTAACAATTGGCATACACAGCATTGTACTGACGTTGATTGCGTCGTCTGCTGTAATATCTGCCACCACCATGCCATTCTCTTTCCGCCATTCATCTACGTCGGAGATGTTAAGCGCTTTGTTTGATTGGGCCACCTAGGATAAAACTTGTTTTAAATATAAATAAATATACTACCGGTCGTTAACTATTGGCCTCATAAGAAGGCTTAGAGTCACTCAGCGGGCGATGGAGAGAGCTATGCTCGGAGTATCTCTACGCGATCGAATCAGAAATGTGGAGATTCGTAGAAGAACCAAAGTTACCGACATAGCTCAACGAGTCGCGAAGCTAAAGTGGCAATGGGCCGGGCACATAGTTCGGAGAAAGGATGGACGTTGGGGTCCCAAGGTGCTGGAATGGCAGCCTCGTACTGGTAAGCGCAGCGTTGGTCGACCCCCAACGAGGTGGACAGACGACATTAAGCGCGTCGCAGGTAGCCGCTGGATCCAAGCGGCTCAGAATCGTGGAACTTGGAACTCCCTACAAAAGACCTATGTCCAGCAGTGGACGTCTATCGGTTGATGTGATGATGATGATGATGAAATATACTACTACAGACGGCCCATTGGCGCAGTGGGCAGCGACCCTGACCCATGACCATAACACAAGCTACGCTTACTATATGCCTAGATGGCGATGTGTGTATTGTAGTAGTATATTTATTTATTCGTTTTAAATATAGACTAATAAGCTCGAAGCTTCTCTAACTTAAGAAAGATGTTAATAGAACATCTTTCTTAAGTTAGAGAAGATGTCGTTTTCACTAACGATGGACAAGGCAATGCCTAAGTAAGTAATGTTTAATTCAAGAAGATTCCTAAGCATACATTTACTTTTCACCAATCCATTTTCACTATGCAACTAATACAACCTAACTTGCCTATGGTGCTTGCCACAATTGCCACAAGGTGTGGTATTTTGTGTTTTTATTATCATATTGTTAATTTTTTATATGGATTTCAGGACTTAAATGTTTAAAAAAAAAACAATTTATATTTTTTTTATCTGTCAAGTGTTACTTTATGAGTACTCGAAAATTTACGACACGGTGTCGTAACTTTAGACGGCGCCTAAAGTCGTCACACATCACATAAGAGTTTGACAAACGTTTTTTCCTAGGAATCAGCTAGATTAAGGCGATTTCTAGGTTCCTAGAGAAAACGGGTGTTAATTCTTAAGTAAGACCTCGTTCCTTGGAGGGAAATACATCGTGCATTGAGTACGTCTCGGAAATGCGAAACCAAACTAATAAAAGATAACATCTAAGAATAATAAGGCTTAATAAAAATTTAAAAATCATAAGCATTAGGCAAATATAGTACTCAGGGTTATTTTTTAATTTTAAACCCTTTTATTTAGATCAAAGATCATGCTTACCCTCTGATATTATATCGGTGAATACAAAAATGTTCACACAACTTTGTTGCTTTAACGTGTTTAAGACTCTTGAAGGGGTAACACTGTGGCAATCACAGATGCAGCATAATCAAGGAACATGTCTAGCTTCTAAATGATAATCGCTATAAACCTAGATATCATTTGATTGCATGACAGGCAAAAGAGGAATGTGTAATCCAATATCCTTTGGGCTACCAAAGTAAGTACATCAAAAAGCCAAACAAATGTCAGGAAGTTAGTTTTGTCCTTGAGGCCTCAATTAAAATAAAGTAGGAACCCGTGTGAATCTAGTCGAGGGGCAACTGCGTACAAAAAAATCATCTGGGGCATTCAAGAGATAATTTATTACAG
Source organism: Pararge aegeria (assembly GCF_905163445.1). Taxonomy (NCBI): domain Eukaryota; kingdom Metazoa; phylum Arthropoda; class Insecta; order Lepidoptera; family Nymphalidae; genus Pararge; species Pararge aegeria. Next base: position 9,003,807 of record NC_053202.1, on the reverse strand, counting down.
GAATAGTTTGAGTTTGAGTTCTGTAAGCTTTCGGAATATTTGAGTAGCGTAACGGAGCCAACGAAGTTGTTACATCAATAATCTTCTCAAATTAGTGCATTGTCATCGGTCCTCGATATGTCTACAAAGTTTGAACGAAATCTAACCGTATAACGTGGGTCAAAATAGCGTCCAAAGAAGTCGGTTACAAACATACAAACATACATAAAGCGTGCAAAAAGCCAAACTTTACCTACCGCAAGCGCGATGCACGCCAGCGTTGATTTGATATCATGTCTGGGGGTAAGCGTGGTCCTTGTATGCTTGGCACCCAGTTCAAATAGTGTGTGGAACCGCGTCGGTGCAGGCGGGGGTAACGCTGGTATTTCGCTTCTTCGCCCGCCGGGCCTTTGTACTATTCTTTCTAGATGACTCTGTTACAAAAACATACAACAGGGATCATCATCAACATATTAAACCATTACCGGCCCTCTACAGGGTACAGGTCTACTCCCACAATGAGGGGTTAAGGCCGTAGTCCAGGCCCTGGCTGGCCCATTGCGGATTGGTGGACTTGTCACACCTTTGAGAATATTTTTTTTTTTTTTTTTTTTTTTTATTAACGATAGGCCAGCGTTTGACGACAATCATGCCCGTTAGAAAGCAATGATGAGGTCTAGGTTGGAGCACGCTTGCCTAGAAAAAGCCTATTCACTCTAGCCTTGAAGGTACCTAAATTATACGTGGCAGGAAACACAGTTACCGGGAGGGCGTTCCACATCTTAGCGGCACGTATCAGAAACGTGGATAAAAAACGTTTCGTGCGTGTTGATGGGATATCAACCACATAAGGATGCCACCGCTCTCGGTGTCTCGCTGTTCTGTGGTAAAACGGGGAAGGGGGAACAAGATTGTGAAGTTCCTGAGCACACTCACCGAAGTATATCCGGTAAAAAACCGATAAACAGGCAACATTGCGTCGGTGCTGGAGACTATGTAGTTTCGCCTGCGTTAACGAATTGTCGCCTATAATTCTCCTGGCGCGACGATCCACCGAATCCAAAGCTTCAAGTTGGTACTTGGCAGAGCCACCCCACAGGTGACTACAGTACTCCATGCAGGTTCGCACTTGAGCCTGGTACAGTGCGAGGCGTTGACCTGGCGTGAAGTACCGCCTAACCTTATTGAGGATACCAAGTTTTTTAGCTGCCACTTTGGCTTTGGACTCGATGCATTTGCCAAAATTGAGATTGGATGAGATGTTGACACCCAAGAGCTCAATATGGTCGCTAATTGGTACGGATACACCCCGGAAAGTGGGAGCCAAGGTGAAAGGGCTCTTTTTTGCGGAAAATAAACACGACTGCGTCTTGGCAGCATTGAACTTAACCAAATTGGCGTCACCCCAATCAGACACCTCTTTTAGAGTCAAGTTAATACGCTCCACCAAGGACTCTCTATGCTCAAGGATATCATTAGCACTGGCCCTAGGGCTGGACAAGTACCTCTCCGTAACGGTGCTGTCATCAGCGTACCCAAAAAGATTGGGATTCAAAAGATCGTTGATGTGTAGCAGAAAGAGAGTAGCGGAGAGGACAGATCCCTGAGGAACACCGGCATTGACAGCCATGAGGTTAGAAGAGTGGCCATCGACAACCACTCGAAAAGACCGTTCCCTCAAAAAATCAGATATCCAGCTGCAAAGGCCAGCAGGTATTCCGTAAGCAGAAAGCTTACTGAGAAGGCCGCCGTGCCAGACCCGATCAAAAGCCTTGGAGATATCCAGAGAGACAGCAAGTGCCTCACCGTGTTTCTCAATGGCTTCGCCCCATGTATGAGTGGCATACACTAGAAGATCACCAGTAGACCGGTTCTTACGGAAACCATACTGTCGGTCTGATATAAGATCGTTTCCTTCTAGGTATGAGAGGAGCTTGTTATTGAGTACACGTTCCATATTATGGAAAACTCTCAGGGATGCAAGTATCCTCACGATATTTTCCTTAAAGCAAGTGATATTTTAATACGCACATAAGTTAGAGGTGCGTGCTGCACTCTAAAAAAGAAAGCCAACTAAGAGAGATTTTCTCTTAGTTGACGTTATATAAATTATAACAATTATGATAATAAACATAACAACAAAAGCTGATTAGTTATAGCAGCAAGTTCATTATAGATTGAGCTAACAACGTAGGTATGTTCATTGATTCTAACAAATAAATACGTTGTTAATATTATTATTTACTTCTTTGTATGATTAGATCATTTTTAATTATTTAGCTTAAACAAGTACGTAAATTGAATCAGTTAAGAATATGCCTTAGTTAAGTAACAATAATAGGAGCAATACAGTTGCCCAGTCCATTGAATTATGATAAACAATTATTATCATCTTATTTGATGTATCTATGTTCTTGTTAGGCTCGTATGGAATCAAGATGCTTGATCACAACAATCACTATCTTGTTAGGAATAACCAATTTTTTTTTAGAGTGTGGGATTCGAACTCGCTCCCCCAAAAGTTGCGCCGATGGTTGTTGAATCAAATCAAGCAGGTAGGCGGAAGATAGTTAATTTTTAAAGGCAATAATAATAAGAATAGTCTCTCGCCGTTATGGGATGTAATCATACTTCATACTTTAATATGAGTAGTGTATCGGTTTTTATTCAGATTTTTTGCATCATGTTTTAGATAAAAAGCTAGAGTGACGCTAGACTTTATCCCAGGAAACAAATCTACGCACATACGTATTAATTTTATTATTATAGGCAATTTGACACGTTTTATTGATTGACAAATTAATATTGTTCTGCTTACCGATTCACAATGGTCTGTATCTAATATAAAAACTGCACATCGTTCACACTTCAGAAGCTCTCTCGCTTCAGTCATGATCTTGGTAACTAAACATTCCAAATTGCTCTGCTCCTCAAATATACTCCTTGCTAACGCTAGGAGTATTTGATTCCTTTTATATTCTAATACCGATGATTCGAACAGCTGTGCGTTCTGTATTCCGATGCCACAAAACGTGAGGTAACGTCGAAATACTTCTACGTCCCGAGGTGAAAACTCTTTGGAGCCTGTAAAAAAGTGTACAGTTAGTTATAACTATTTTGATAGCCCTGCTTTCTGGGTCCAAGCCCGGGGGGTCGATTCCCACAACTGAAAATGCTTGTGTGATGAACATGAATTATTTTCAGTGTCTGGGGGTTTATCTGTATATTATAAGTATTTATGTATATTATTCATAAAAATATTCATCAGATTTGTATATTGTCGTGGTATATTCATTCATTACTACCTCTTGCTTAAAATATTTCTACTGTTTACACCATCGGTTCACATCCTTGTCCAGAAAAAGCGATAAGAAAACGTACTTGCGGTTTTAAAAAATAACCTTTGTTATCTTTACATGGAACAAACCGACTATTTAATTTCACTACGACAGTACACGCATCGCCATCTGGCCCCAAAGTAAGCGTAGCTTGTGTTATGGGTACTAAAAAAACTGATAAATATTTTTATGACTAATGTACATAAATACTTTTAATACATAGATGAACACCCAGACACTGAAAAACCATTTATGTTGATCACACAAACATTTGCCAGCTGTGGGAAATGAACCCACGGCCTTAGACTCAGAAAGCAGGTCCGCTGCCTGCTACGCTAATCGGCCGTCAAAAAATTGACAACACACAACAATACCAATTTATTTTAAAAGATTGAAAGATCTATAAAAATGCAAATAGTTTGACACTTTCTGCGTGGAAAAAAACAATTAACATCTTCACTAACCATCCGTTTTGTTAATAATCTGCGCGACACCAACAACATCGCCTTCGTAGTTGCAGATTGGCATGCACAATATTAGGTCCGTTTTGTACCCCGTTCGGGCGTCAATTTCACTGTTAAACCTAAAACGTAACAGTTTCGTTAATAACTATTAAAAGCGGCTACGTAACTATAAACTCCTTATAATTTTTACCACCCCTTTGATTTGCATTATCTTAAACCCCTCCGTCATCCGTGGCCATCTTCAGCGGATGCTTCATGACTTCGTGCGACCCTAAGGTCAGTCATTTCAATGGTGGGATACCAGTTCTTCTCATATCAATGTTTGGATTCTCATATCCATTAAGGTAATGAGAATACAAACATTATGATAAGTATAGCGCTAATTTTAGATCTGTCAATATATTTCAGTGATTTATGTACTCAAAATTGAGCCTAATATTTCATAAAACACTATACCTGCTCAATATTCTTTAAAATCATTTTTGCAAGTTTTTGTAGTGGACTCCGAAACTAGTACATTATTAGTTAGTTGTTCTGTTCACAGAATTAAAAACATACAGAAAGTTTAGCAGTGTTTCTCGAACTGACGTTTAGTCACTCCATTCCATTTACCAGTTGAAAGTAATTATTACTTTAATGTTCTAAACGTTTACCGTAAAATGAGGGATATGGAAAAGTTTGTAAGCTAGCAACACCCGGGGGTGAAGAGAGACAAGCACGGGGCGTTTTCACTATCAAAAAAAAATCAAAAAAATCAAAAAAAAAACAAAAAAAAGCACCTAATACCAGTAAATACATTAATTATTGATCGAAAAATCTTTCCCTACCCTAAAAATCCCAGTACCTACATTATTGATGATGGTTAATTAAATAAGTGTTTTGTGTTTACGGCTGTATTGATAGAGTCTTTACCAACCTGGGATCAGCATACGCGTTCTTAATGTTAATAGGATGTTTTGTCTGAGCTGCCAACCCGGCGACTCCCACGCCGAAGTTGATTCTAATCTCCTGCGTCTGTGCTATCCGTAGCGCTGTGTAGAGATCTGGAAACGAATAGAAATTACCGTAAGTTTCTCGGCTTTTTGAAAATCGCTCGGATTTTTTTTAATGTTCCAGCAGGCGATATTTCACAACGGGAACAAGAATGTTTATTTTATCCCACAATTATTTATTATTTATGACCACTTCAAAATACACTTACAAATAATTCATAGTGGAATTTAAAAAAAGTTTGCGGGCTTATCTATTTTAGGAAAGCAATTGCCTGTTTAGTTTAAACAAGACTGGTCAGCCCGTTACCCTCTTAGACTGCATACTCAAATACCATCGTAGGTGAGATTAAGTCAAGGGCTAACTTAGGGAGTATGGTAGTCGTACCCCTAACCGGTTTCTACCCGACATCGCACCGGAAACCTAAATTGCTTGGTGGCACGTCTTTGTCGGTAGGGTGGTAACTAGCCACGGTCACAACCTCCCACAAGACCAGACCAGAGAAAATTCAGAAATTATAAATTCCCAAATGGCCCCTTTCGGGAATCGAACCCGCGGCCTCCTACTTAAATTCACAGCGCTTACCGTTGCGCCAGGTCGTCAAAAAGCTAAGCGCCTTGAAAGTCGGGTATCTCATACGGAGTTTAAAAAATTACTGTAATTTCCTTAACTTATTAATATTTAATTAATTATTGAAAACTAATAATAAAATCAGCAACATGTTTAAACCTGCAACAATTAAATATATATGCATTTGAGCGGAAGTTGTGGGAAAACGCGAAAAGGAGCACTTCCCTCACAAACACCATCTTTTTCGAGATTTTATTCAACTGCTCATTTGAGACTGCACTTAACCTAGTTCGCGAGATATACTTTCATTAAAACTTTGTATGTGTTTTAACCGCTTGCAAAAAAGGAAGTTTCTCCATTTTACTAATAGAAAAACTTCCTTATTTGAAAGTGGTTAAAAGACATACAGAGTACCTATATACTTTTCTTTTTAACTCTGCGCTCCTTTTTCATTGTTTCTCTCTCTCTCGGGTGATCTGAACCCGTGGGAAGGATCTAGCTATCCCATTCTCACCAAAAAGTTACATACTAAGTTTAAAACCAAACCGATTATACCCAAGTGTTATGGTTTAAGCTGTAGAGCGGACTCTACTGCCCTATTGCAACTGACCTAGAGACACTTTGGACACAACTTTTTGCAGCGTTAAGCGTCATAAAGGTGCTTCAAGCTACGAGTTACTAAACATACATAAAAGACACCGTCGCTTTTGTATCGTATCCTGTTTCTCCCTATGTATAACAATAACTAGTTACATACTGCAGCGATGGCAAACTACAGGTTCCGTACAGTCGTACAAAATATTATAGTACTAACTCTTTTACGATTTACTGTATCAGATTTTGGACTCGACTGGTTCCCTACCTGCTGACATACGCCAGGCAAAATCCTTGCCTCTTTCTAAAAGTTGCATAAAAAACTATTTTTTATGTACTACGTAGCATCATAGTATGTAGTTTATTTTCTATCATTTATTGTTTTTTTTTTTTAATTCCTACCAAATAATTTGTTTTTTTAATAAAGTAAAAAAAACACTATTAAAAATTTATAAGAAAAAACATTCACCCTCCGCTTGCGAGGCTTTTGAATGCCCAAGCAACCGGCGGTCAGGGCTCCAGAGTGAGTTCTCCGTCTCCTCACAATACGCGCCGTTTCAAGGACTACTGCCTTCTGTATCCGACCCTTGATCCAACCACCAAGCGAAAGCTACTTAAGATGTTGGTCGAAGCGTTCGCGAGAAGCCCATTTACTGAAACGACGATAGGAACAATAACGGTCGACTTAACATTCCACATGGCGTTAATCTCGTGAGCAAGGTCCAAATCTTTAGATACTTTTTCCTTTTCAGCTTTCCCCAGATTATCGCCATGTGGAATAGTAATATCAACAATTATTGCACGGCGCACTGATCGATCGACAAGCACTATATCAGGTTTATTAGCCTGTAATATACCTGTCAGTGATAATCATTCGATTCCAGTAGAGCAATGCACGGCTATTTTCAAAAACTGACGCCGGGTCGTACCTATAGTAAGGCATCTCAAAATCGATAAGGCCATACCGAAGAGCAATTTTATGATGAATTATTCTGGCTACTTGATTAATGATTATGTCTGTGCAAGTATTCGCCGTTAGCAAGATGAGAACACCCGGAAACTACATGCCTGCGATCATAACGAGAAGCTACCGGACTCCCGGTAGCTTCTCGTTATGATGACTTCGTCCATAATTGCAGACAAAACCCTCGGTTGCCCCAAATAGGTCACCGAACTGTTTGTAGTTTATTATCTATATATATAAAAGAGGATGTTTGTATATATGTCATCGATAAACTCAGAAACTATTTGACCGATCATTATGAAAATTGGTATTTTTTCACGGAGAAGGTTTATATGCTATGCCCATTGATGTAACTCCCCACCAGGCGGCGCTGTCAAGTATCGACTTCCGCACCGTTCAACCGATTGTCATAAAAATTGGTATGACCATGTATTTTTCCACTGAGAAAACGAACATGCTATGTCCATTGATGTAACTCCCCACCAGGCGGCGCTGTCAAGTATCGACTTCCGCCCCGTTCAACCGATTGTCATAAAAATTGGTATGACCATGTATTTTTCCACGGAGAATGTAAATATGATGTCCATGTTATTAAATATCACCATCATATAGCGCTTCAATGCATTAAGTTCTATAGCGATCGACTGATTCAAAATTTTATATGCGGCAATGAATGCAATAAAATGTTTTCTCATTAAATTCAATGAGTTATTTTACAACTTATATTAAATAAGAAAATAAAAGAAATTTAATGAAAGTCAATAATACTCTTAATTAGTAAGTATACTCAAGACTTTAATAATAATAAATAGTTAATTTAAATTGTAAATAGAAAAGAATTAACTAATTAATTATTTATGTAAATAGATAAAACAGGTGCTACACAAATAATATTATTTACAATGCCACGGAAAAAATCAAATATCGGAAGATCAACGAGAAATACGAAGCAACAGGCAACCAGAAGAACTACAGAAACACCGCAACAACAAACAACACGATTAGAATCAAACAGACTTCGAGCTTCGTCTTTGAGAGCTAATGAAACAGATAGTGAACGTGTTGTTCGAGTTACAGACCTACGATCAAGAGCGTCTTCATCAAGAGCTGCCGAAAAACCTGACGAACGAGCTCAACGTTTGGATGATCAAAGATTAAGACAAAATCAGTTAAGAACTAAAACCGATCTTAATAAAGCAGCCTTTAATTACGAAAGAAAATGATTTTAAGAAATATGATTACAAGATCCATCCCGATGTGGTCATTGGTTCAATGAATGTAGTATGTCCGCATTGTCGCGCTAAGATGTTTCAAAAAGAAACTGCCGGTTTGTGTTGCTCCAACGGCAAAGTTCATTTACCACCACTGGTTGAACCACCAGAACCTCTTCTTACCTACGTATATGGAACTACTAAGGAGTCTGAACATTTTATTTATTTATTTATTTATTTATTAGCTTTTAAAGGGAAACAAACAGTATAATTATACATAAAAGTAATGCCGTATTTTTGTATCACATAGACCAATAAAGTTTCCACAACTTGGTTATACATATAACACGATAACATTAACCACAATTGCTTAGGAGTAAGTACCTAGCAAGCAATTATTATACAAAAAAAAGAAAATATAATAGTAATGTAAGTAAAACAAAAATGAAAAACAAAAACTTTAAAGCTATAGTACTTTGTCAAAATAAATTTTCTAAACGTACCAATTTTGACATGAAAAATGTCCGTCTCACAATATTTGTTGTTAAAAGCATTGCACGCACGAGATAAAAAGTTATTTGCCGAATACCTTGTCTTCCATCTAGCCCACGCAAAGGGAGGATTTATATTATATTTATATTTATATTTTCTTCAGCATATTAGAAAATACAACTCCTGTTTTCAAATGACATCGTTTGGAGCAACAAATATTGTAAAATATAATCATTTTATGCCCACATTTAAAGTGCAAGGACAAGTATACCATCAAATTGGTTCACTTCGCCCAGTACCTGAAGAAAATCCCCAATTTTTGCAAATTTATTTCATGGACAACGTAGAAAAAGAGATTGACCGACGATGCATGTTCAGTACGACAACTAACCGGGAAATTATTACTAAATTACGGATTATGCTTCATGAAATTATTTTAATCGATTTTTAATTAAATATAGCTACAATTTTAATCTACATTTAATCATTTATTATTCACATTTCTTATTTACAATTATCGTTATATTTTAATTCATTTTTGTTTAAATATAAATTTAATTTTATCTTATATTTTTAGAAAGAAGTTTATTTTATGAAAAATCCCTAATTTTTTTTTTAATTAAATTTTATCTTTTAAAACATTAATTACATCTAAACGCGAGTGATAATATCATTAATAATTACCATGTCCAAGCTATTGGTTGTACAGGATATTGCAATAGTTGTCTCTGTTTCGTCAACGTAATCTTAGAAAATATTTTTTTTTATTTCAAACGCACTTCATCGATTAAAAAACTAAAAGTTATCATTTTTGCTTTAGTACTCACCGATTACTTGATTGGTAATTGTATATGACCAATTATTTTCACCAAACGCATTATCAGCATAACTGCACAAATTTTCGAAAGTATACCTAACCTACCCTTTTTGCGTAAAATATTTATTGAGCAGCTGATAACTTGTATATTATCAAAATATATAAAAGGCAAAGGTCACTGACTGACTGACTGATTGACTGATCTATCAACACACAGCTCGAACCACTTGACGGATTGGGCTGAAATTTTGCACACAGATAGTTATTACAACGTAGGCGTCCGCTAGGAAAGGATTTTTTTAAATTCCATCAGGGTTAAATATGGGATGAAAGTTTGTAAAAAATTCTTCATTTATCAATTTATTTTTCAAGCTACATCAATTAAACTTTGATTTTAGGTTTTCGATTTATAATAAAGAAATACGTATTTCATAGGGGATCAAAATTTATATGAAAGTTTCTGATTTTCTAAGTAATTTCCGTTCATATTTTTCTATAAGCAGCAAGATCTTTTTTTAACCCTTTGTAGTAAATTTAACAAATCAAAAATAAAACTTAACGTGAGCGAAGCCGCGGGCAAAAGCTAGTTACTATATGTATAAATATGTATTATACATAATAATTATATTATGCGCAGTGTCAGCATTTGTAACCATGTTGTATATTTTGCAATATTTTGTTGTTTTCATCATGACATCTTGTGTTCGTTGAAACTACATGGTTAATAATAGTCTAAAATTAATCAGAGCCAAAAATTCATGTTTTTTCTAAACATGAATTTTTTGAAAATCATTTCTGTCTTATTTTTATAGAGTATTTCTTAGTAGATTTTTAATGAAGACTTTAATTTGTCATCATCATCAAAGCATTATCGGGTTACTACAGGGCACGGGTGTTTTACTCGGAATGAGAAGTGTTTAGGCCGTAGTCCACCCCGGATTCCAATTTCGGATTACTTCTTAATTGACTTCACACGCATTTGACAATATTATGGATAACTCTCAGGCATGCAAATTCCCTCAAGATGTTTTTCTTCACCAGCAAATACAGATATCAAGTGAAATTAAATTGCTTAAAACGCACGTAACTCCGAAAATTAAGCCTTAGCCTTAGCCTTAGGCCACTTCGCATATAACCTATGGAGGAGTTTTTTTTTAATTCCTTGTTTATTCGGGACTTTTCTTAACTATAAGAATGTCAGCCCCATCGCTTCCTATACGAAAATTAATAATTACTTTTTCTCTTATTTTAACTTAAAATCTAATAGCATTCTGGCTTCCTATGAATAAAGTACAGCCAGGATACCTTGCAAAAACCCCACAAACCCCAATAACATTAATTTTAAACTTCCATATTAATTGATGTTCAAGATAAATGATCAAAATGTTCCCAGAATTAAAACTTAGCTATGTCTGCGCCATTTGAGAAAAACAAGAGAAATGCTAATAAACGCAAAAGTTCCTGCAGCAATTTTTCATTAGGGACCGGATAAACAATACGAAAAGTTTATCTTTTGTTTCTTCTGTAAATATTATTCCTTTTCGGATTATATTACAGATGTTTGGTAGCTACCTACGCTTGGATAGGGTAACCATTTGTCCTGTTTAACTGGGGTTTTTGAAGTTAAACTTCTTTAGGCGCGACTCGGGAGTAGCTAGGGTTTTTTTTCTGACGGAGGTAACGCTTCCGTAAACGTACGTACGTAACGCTTCTTGACTTATACGCCAGCTGGTGGCAAATATCATAATCAATTAGGATTATATATTTCCATTATTTTCAAATGGATCAATTGTAAATAGCAAAGTGAATAAAAATTCAAGTTTATAAAAAATATATATGAAAATCTCTAAATATTACTTTTATTTATTACTACGTTTTACTACGTTTATTTATTACTTTTGTAATAAATGAAATATTTATAAAATAAGAAAGTAATATTAATGCAACTGCAATGTGCCACATTATGAGGCGTAGGTGCATTACCTCTACACGAAGTTAGCCTTCGTCTTCGTTCTTAAACTAATCGCCATATTACGGAACATAGGTCGTTTTCATGGGATTGAGATATATATATATATATATATATATATCTCAATCCCATATATAAGTTTTTGTTTTTCGGAAGACATGTGGCATTCAATTTAGGTTTAATTCTACTGAAATTTTTAAGTTGTGTATTCTTATATAAAAAAATTAAGTAAGTAGCTAATTATTTAAATCGGTTAGATCCACCATGCTTCAATGCGGGCTGGCGGGTTACCACGATTATTATCAATAACCGGACAGAAGCTAGTTTTCAGAGTCAAGTATGGTACTGGATTTTTTTTGATAGAAACGAGATACCTAAACGGCTCAACCCTGAAATCGAAACCAGGACCTAGTGTTCGATTATTACATTTTTTTTATTCCCTTCACAAGTAAGCGCATGACTGCAATCTCACAAAAAAAAAAAGTGATATAGCAGTCTAAGATGGGCTAAGAAGCAGTCTAAGATGGTTGTGGGCTAACCTGTTATAGTTCTAACCCCCATGTTTTCTACACGGCATCGTACCGGAACGCTTAACCGCTTGGCGGCAGATACGGTTTTTGGCATCTTAAATATTAATCTGTAAGCTTTTCTAAGCTTGTTTGAGTTGATATAATAAAATCCTAAAATTAGCATACTCAATCCCATCCAGCTCACGATGTAATTTATAGATTTATCTTCATAAGCCAATCTAAATATTTTATTTGCTTCATTGAGTTGGCAGAATATTAGGTTTCAGAGATAATAAACATGCTAATATTATAAATACGAAAGCGTGAGTTTTTGGTTCGTTTGTTTTACGACCTTCACGCAGCAACGCCGCCATTTTTATACTTAAACTCTTTTTGTAGGCCCTTTACCTATGAAGCGTTCATACATATTTGCGTACATTATTGTGAGGTGATGGTGATAAAACGCACTTCGGTCGTGTCCACCTGCTAAAGCATGGGAGCATGGAATAGGAGAAGTGTACCCCCGTTTATTATCCCTTTCCCTACTAATATTATAAATGTCAATGTAAGTTTGTTTGTTACGCTTTCATGCAAAAACTTCTTAACCGATCCTCATGAAACTTTGTACACATATTCTTGGAAGTGTTAGAAGTAATATGGGATACTTTTTATCCCGACATTAAGCTCGGTTCCATTGGGAGAGGGGATGAGTGTTTGACGATATTACACCATAACTCCGACAAATTATAACCGATTTAAATAATTATTTTTGTACTTTAGGGGTTATAATATGTGTTTAATTTTGCTTAAACTGTGGTTGGAGATAGAGGACAGAACTCCTCAGAGGACAGCAGCAAACCCCTCATTTAAGGCTTCGCAATACTGAATACTTCAATTGTTTCAAGATCTACAACTAAATTTAATGCCATATCAAAAAACAAAATCAAACGCAGACGAAGTCGCGGGTAACAGCTAGTTACACATATATTATATGGATATTATTTCCACTTCTGCGCTGGTGATCTGAGAGTTGATAAAGCTGTGGGAGAAGATACATTTTTATCGTTTCCCCGGGGATATAATTGTCTCCTGCCCATGCTAGCCGTGTTCGAAGACAACAAGGGTACAGAGTAGGGTACTGAGTAGGTGACCCGTTAACCGCAATAAAGGAACATAGTCCAAAATTTATGTATTTTTTTCTCTGTTCTCTGGTTGTAGTACATACTACAACCAGAGAACAGAGAAAAAAAATAAGTAATTTATTTACTGTGGCTATAATTAGAAATTATAAGTATTATTAGTATTTATTATATCCCGATTTTTTTTATTTAAATACAGTTATCCTACTTCTACAGCAAAAAGTTTGCGGATTTAATCAAAGATGGAGAAAAAGCTTTTTTAATCGTCGCTCAGAGATGGAAATATTCTCTAGTTACTCGTGTTAACTTACTTATTCTGTTCTCAGTAAATTACATTAATTTTATATGTTGACGACCACCCTGGCGGAGCGGTAAGCGTTGTAGTTTAAGTGGTACGTCCCGGGTGTCTGAAAGGCAGGGGCAAATTCGGAATTTATAATTTTTGAGGTCTAGTCTAGATCGACCCACAAAGACTTGCGGTTTAGCTAGAAACCGGGGTGTGGGTGAGATTGATTGCGGGAAACTACGGACTACGGGGCAAATGAAAAAAAAAAGACAAAAATATATCTCTGTTAAGGCACTGATTCACCATAGCGGTGAAAAGTTTCACTAGTGAGCGCGTGACATGGCGGGATTCGATTTCGATTGCCATTAATTTTTTTTGTTTTTTAAGTGTACCTAATTTTTTTTTGTATATATTTATTAAAGTGTTTTCAGCTACACTTGGAGGAAATATTAGAACTATAGACGATATTGTCCATAACGAATATAAGTGATCGTGAAGGGAATACTCGAAATTGTTGTTGTATTTAGTGCACAAGTCTGTGCGAGAGCACAGGTGCACTTTCTATTCCCTAACTCTCATAATCCGACGGGGTTCCGACACGACCGGAAATATCAAGAGCAGGACCCACAGCTTAACGTGCTCTCCGAGGCACGGGGTGAATCACCGCCTATTGCCCAACTCCGGACTGGTACGAAGAATTTATTGATTGAAAACCTCAATAAGTAATATTCATCGTCCTTGTCATTGGGGATCGAACCTACGATGATCGAGCTGCAATCTGCAATCGAATCTAATAACCACTAGACCAACGAGACAGTAGTAATCCCTATCCCTATCCCTATCCCTATCCCTACTAATATTATAAATGTGAATGTAAGTTTGTTTGTTACGCTTTCACGCGAAAACTACTTAACCGATCCTCATGAAACTTTGTACACATATTCTTGGAAGTGTTAGAAGTAATATAGAATACTTTTTATTCCGACATTAAGCTCGGTTCCTTTTGGAGAGTGGATTAAAGTATTTGACGATTTTACACCATAACTCCGACACATTATAACGGATTTAAATAATTATTTTTCAACTATAGAGGTTATAATATGTATTTAATTTTGCCCAAACTTTGTGTAGATCTGATGAATGTGGTTGAAGATAGAGGATAGAACTCCTCAGCGGACAGCAGCAAACTCCTCATTTAAGGCTTAGCAATACTGAATACTATACACATATTTTTAGATATACAACTAAATTGAATGCCACATCCAAAAAAACAAATCAAACGCAGACGAAGTCGCGGGCAACAGCTAGTATGAATATAATATGGCGACAATCAATACACTATAATTTTTAATGATTCATTGAAATTAATCTTGTGTAATGTGAGAACGCGCCTTTAAGGTGCTGTACAAAGGCCCATCAAAATTATAATCGAAGGTAATAAAGGGAGTTGGCAGACCACACAGTAAAATATGTATCTTCCCTGTCGCAATGCTGAACTGCGTGGTCTTATAAGTGGGAAGTCCCAGGTTCGAGCCCCGGTGCCGGCAATTCGGGAATTTTATCTGAGACTGCATTGTCTGATGAGATTGCAGTCAACTAACTAACACGTAGCGGAATAAAAAAAACACGGACAGTTATTGTAGTTTCGAATACGTAAACATAATATTGTATTGAAAAACAATGTGCAATCGAAAATGAATTCCCAACGCTATTAAATCATTCGCTGCCGAAATGGTACAATACGTCGAAACGATAACCGATTATTGTGAAATACTATTTTAACTACTTTTCAAGAGAAAACGGTTTTTTTATTCCAGTACAAGTTGGCCCTTGACTGTCATCTCACCTGGTGGTAACTGACGATGCAGTCTAAGATGGTAACGGGCTAACGGTAACCTAGTCTCCCAATCGGCTTAACTCTAAATCGCTTGGCTAGACGCCTTTGTTTAAAATTCAAAATTCATTTATTTCAAGTAGACCTAATTTATAAGCACTTTTGAAACGTCAAGTCAGTCTGTTTGTAGTTACTCTACCACCGGTTCGTAAGGCAGATTTCACTGAGAAGAGCCGGCAAGAAACTCAGCAGATTGCTCTTTTCCAACATCATTTTATAGTTTAACAACCTTTAGAATTTTTCCGTTTTGTGAGAGATGAGAGCGGAGTGGCCTGCTTCCAAGCAGCCTTGTCGTTAAGGAATTCATCAATTGTGTAGTAACCACGATTTGTTAAATGTGTTTTAATATATTGTTTAGCGGGTATTAGCCACAGCCGAAGTCTCCTAAATTAGACCAAACCAGATAAATATAGAAAATAAACATTTGAAATTATGTATTACTATTTTGCATAAGCATACGTGATGCTTATGTATGAATGATCTTCCAATCCAGTGCTTACCTACTGCGATAAGCGCGGCAGGACAATACCTATTGAGCAAGGTGAAAGACGCGTGTGGGTGAAAAGCGCGCCAACCCCAGGAATTGAATGATTGAATGAATGAATAAATGAGTGAATACACTTTTATTGCACACCAGAAAAAAAAGTAGTTACAGAGAAATAAAAATACTAGATCATGAGTTTACAACTTGGTGGCCTTATCGTTACATAGCGATTTCTTCGGGGCAACCAAAGGCGTAAAACGAAAAAAAACATAGATATGAGGTAGGTTGAGCAATAAATAAGTAATAAAATAAGTAAAATAATATAATATATCCCTACTATAATAAATTATAAATTTGAATTTAAGTTTGTATTTTACGCTTTCACGCGAAAACTACTAAACCGATCTTCATGAAACTTTTTATACATATTGTTGGAGGTATTAGAAATAATATAGTATACTTTTCAAAAAAATTACGTAAAAAAAAAATGTTTATGAAAAAATCTCATATATGTCTAGGGTAATTCCGGGGTAGATGGCCATAAGGGGGAGATGGCCTATCGAAATAAATCATAGAATGCCTGTCTAGACGTCACTAGTTACTGTTTTATTTGCTTCACTTTGTGGGTAGGAACAAAAGTACGAAGAAAATTTTGGCTAAAAAAAATGCAAAAGTAAGTAAAATCCATGTTAATGTTTTTGTCTAGTGCAAATGTTTTTGAAGGGGATACCGTTTAACGTATTTGTGATGTTTGTTTTTTAAAATGGGATGTTCTTAGTATTTGTTGTAAAGTATATGAAAAAACGCTAAACGCTAAATTATGCGGGCGAAGCCGCAGGGCACATTTAGTATATATATATATATATATATATATATATATATATATGTATATATATATATTTAAAATATTAGAATTGGTGGGCTAACAGTACCTTTAATACTCCTAAATTACTTACCTTACAATCAAAAGAAGAACAAAATCCGGGACCTCCCATTTTTAAGTTCACACTTCACTGGTAATGCGCTAGGACGATACAAATCGACTTCTATTCCAACGATTAAGAGCTTGTATAGAATTCTACAATAAACTACCAATTGATATCTTGGAGATGTCTCTTAAAAAGTTCAAAGTTTGTATTAAAAGTAAGCTTAAAGAAAATCCCCATTTTAGCATTAAGAACTACGTCAACGATAAACAAACTTGGGTGTGAATTATTGCTCTACCCAGTTTTCTTCTTAAATAGTTTTAAATGACAATGAAAAAAAAGCAACCGGCTAAGTTAAAATAAATAAATAAATATACTACGACACTACACACATCGTCATATAACCCCAAAGTAAGCGTAGCTTGTGATATGGGTACTAAGATGACTGATGAATAATTTTAAGAATAATATACATAAATACTTATAAAATACAGAGAAACATCCAGACACTGAAAAACATTCATGTTCATCACAGAATCGTTTTCCAGTTGTGGGAATCGAACCCACGGCCTTAGACTCAGAAAGCAGGGTCACTGCCCACTGCGCAAATCGGCCGTCAAGTTTGTTGTGGGCTTCTTAGATAAGGGCGCGTTTGGGAATCTTGTAGCTTTAGTTTTTGTTGACAAATTTAGTTATCGCCATCAACTCACCTCAATATTAAATTTTACATGTAAAGTACGCATCAAAAGAGCCTATTTGAATGAAAAAATTTTTGACTTCGACTTCGATTGTAGGGTAGATAGAAAATACTAGAATACTCACTAACCTGTATCCCTGGTGACGTCAAACAGTTTGGCTTGCAGGTACCGGTTAGCTGGGGTGCCTTTAGCTAGAAACAGGCTGCCTCTGTCGGCCGCTGTCAAGAGACAAACGTTCACCAAGATCTGAAAAAGATTAAAAATCATCATTATAACTCATTACCATTAATTTATAATAATAATTGACGGATCGAGCAAAAAGCCCTCTTATAGTAAGAGCAGTGGAGTGCACAGGAATTTTAAGCATAAAGCAGACTTTTAGTACCTTGTTTTTGTTTATTTTTATTATCTATATATATATATATGTTCTTAAGTATTTGTGTATGATTGAGTATATATATATTAGTTTATACTTTTATATTTATTTATTATATTTTTATTATTTGTGCAATTTTGTTTATAATTATTTGTATTTAGCTATTTGAATGTAGGTTTATAATAATTTTACACCGCTGTCCGCTTTCGCTTATCTTGTCCTAATCCAAAGGTTGCCTGGCAGAGATCGCTACTAAGCGATAAGGCTGCCTTTTATACGCCTACTTCTGTCTTTGTATTTCTATTGTTTTTTTTTATTTTCCTAACTTAATAGTGGTGTACAAATAAAGAGTTAAATAAATAAAGTCGTAAAATGACATATAATATCAAAATCCTCCTCTGTTGCCATTTATATGAAACTGTTAGCGTAGGTAGCGCTTTTCTGCATGTATGAAGTGCACGCCACTGGTAACAGGTAAGGAGATAAAACGTCATGTTAAATGCCTTCCAGTTGCCATCAATCTGAGACGTGGGTGTTAGGCCTCATTTGCTTGTAACCTTTTAAACTGGAATAAAGCAATGCTGCTATCTGTCAAAGAATGCTCTAGTTCTACTAAAGCTCTAGGCTACCACCCTGGCCAAATGCGGATTGGTTGACTTCGCCTTCGACCCTGCTTTCCGAGTCCAAGGCCGTGGGTTCGATTCCCACAAATGGATAATGTTTTCGTGATGAACTTGAATGTTTTGTCTGAAGTGAAGTGAAGAATTGAAGTGTCTGGGTGTTTATATGTATATTAAAAGTGTAAGTAATGTATATTATTCATGAAATTATTCATCAGTTATCTTAGTACCCATAACACAAGCGATGATGGCGATGTGCGTATTGTCGTTGTATATTTATTTTAATTCGTTGACGCTTATAGAGCCTGCCGCAGATTTTGTACTTACTTTAATTTTAAATATCTCATAAAGTACACATCCAGAATAATGATACAAAGGGCAAGTTTTATCGAAATTTTTTTTTTTAAAGATATTGATTCTGTTCCTAATAGTGACGATTAATAATTTACTTTTAATTCGTAGATTGCTTTCGACATAAAATGCGTTACAGTGGATAGTTTTGCGAGCACTCATTATTCTCAGTTTTCATTATTCTCCAACTAATTTTCTATTCGCTCGAAAAATATTGGCTCGGAAAGGCAAGATTACGAAATACTTAAGTATAAAGATTGGAGTACAAAATTAATTTAGAAAATGGATAGTGAAGCGGTGGATAAGGGTAATCCGTGGAACGAAAAAAACAATTTCATTTGTCAGGGAGCCTTTATTACTATACCGTGTCTAAGAGCTTATGCACAAAGCACTTTCCTGTTTTGGGGTTTTTTTAATCATTCTCTCATAAAACTCATTATAAGAAGTTTTCGGTAACATCTGATCAATCAAAACACAAAGATCATAATAAACTTTAATTTATTAGTCTTAATTTTTTATATTTTGCCTATAGTTCTCCTGGGCTACTTTCAAATGTTCGTTCTAACGATTTCAAGCTACCTTTATGAAAAACTTTATCAAGATTGGTTTAACAAACAATTAATTAATAAAACAATGAATTTTTCATCATCATATCAACTCATTATCGGCTCGCTACAGGGCAGGTTCTTCTCCTACAATGAGGAGGGGTTAAAGCCGTAGTCCACCACGCTGGCCCAGTGCGGATTGGTGGACTTCACACCTTTGAGAACATTATGAAGAACTCTCAGGAACGTAGCTCACGATGTTTTCCTTCACCGTTGAAGTAAGTGATAGTTTAATTACTTAAAACGCACATAACTTAGAAAACTTAGAGGTGCTGGGATTCGAACTCGTCCCTCGGAAAATGAAGTCGAAGTCCTACCCACTGGGCTACTAAAACTTTTATAGGTAGTTCACATATCTTGCATAGAGTGAAGTGCAAAAAATTTTTATTAATCATTTTAACGCAATTTAGTCAACACCAAAACACAAACGAACACACTGGCATTTTAAATAAATAAATAAATATACTACGACAATACACCCCACGATAATCTAGCCCCAAAGTAAGCGTAGCTTGTGTTATGGGTACTAAGATGACTGATGAATATACATAAATACTTATAATATATAGATAAATAAAAAAATAAATAAATAAATAATAAATATACTACGACAATACACACATCACCATCTAGCCCCAAAGTAAGCGTAGCTTGTGTTATGGGTACTAAGATGACTGATAAATATACATAAATACTTATAATATATAGATAAATAAAATAATAAATAAATAAATAATAAATATACTACGACAATACACACATCACCATCTAGCCCCAAAGTAAGCGTAGCTTGTGTTATGGGTACTAAGATAGCTGTTGAATATTTTTATGAATATAATACATATAAATACTTATAATATACAGATAAATACCCAAACACTGAAAAACAATCATGTTCATCACACAAACATTTTCCAGCAGTGGGAATCGAACCCACGGCCTAGGACTCAGAAAGCAGGGTCGCTGCCCACTGCGCCAGTCGGCCGTCAACAAAATCTACATAGATTCAGCCGTTAACATAATTCTGTAGCTCTTAGTTTAAATTAAGATTGCCTCTCAAGAGAATAAAAAGCTTAGCAAATTATTAGTGTTTTAGCGAAACTTTGCGGTTCTCTTGTTGTCATAATCAATATTATGCAAATTGTATCGTGTACGCCCGGAGAATTTCGGCTTCAAGGTTGAAACAAGGGCTCTTATCTTCTTCGACACTACAGTTGGCATACCGAATTTCTGTATAATCCTTTCTGAAGTGAAAACTTTTTTATAATAATAATAATAATAATAATTTCTTTATTTCAGGCAAAGCCCATATTAATACATTTAAAACAACAATTAGTATTACTTTACATAGAATATCTATATTTTATTATTATTTATTAATATAGAATATTTATACTTTAACTTTATTCTTATAATAGATTAAAATTAAAGTATAAATTTATTCAAATGGCATGTCAAAAAATATAAAATCAAAAGACAAAACAAAAAAAAAATTAAATTAAAAATTACAATGAATAATAATCATAATTATTAAATTTAAAAAAAAAATTAGAAAAAATTAAAATTTGATTCGAATATAAATTAAAAAAAAAATATATTAAGTATATAGAGGCTGAACTTACTGATTCACTTCACCGACAAACTAAAGCAACGCGACATTTTACTGTAACGTTACCAGCACGTTTTTGTGGGGAGAGTGGTAACTAGCCACGCCCAAAACCTCCACCCACTCCAGACCTGAGGTGATTCAGAAATTACCACCCTCGTGCCAGTGAGGTTGGAAAAAATTCTCAGCATTTTAAGACCCAGCCGATGCGATGTTCTCGATACAAAGGCGGATGTCATACACTTACTAACAGGGTTCCTACAAATTGGAACGCTGCGGGAAACCGTGTATCGCAGTTCCGCACGTAGATTTATATCTTGGGTCATAAAATATTTATACAACTCCACGGCTGCGATGACAGGCTCAGTGGCCAGTAACGTACTGGCCAAAAAAAAAAGTTACCTTATGGCATAGTACATCAATATCCAATTCGTTGGCTACGTCTTTGATGAGGTCCATAAACAGGTCTGCCTCTTCGAGCTGCCGTTGTGCTGAACTGCTGGGCGATCGCGATCTCTGTAACAAAAAAAAAGGCTTAAAAACCTGAGGGTTTTTTTATCATCATCATCATCACATCAACCCAAAAACCCAATAGGGGTAAAGGCTTTTCTTAAATATTTTCTAATGACAATGTGAGATGGTTATAACAAAAAGAACACCCGGCTAAGTTTGTTGTGGGCTTCTTCTTAGACCAGGGCGCGATTGGAACCCTCGTAGCTTTAGTTTTAATTTTACGATTGTAGTTATCGCCATCACTACTCACTGCTATGTACACATTTTGTATATAATAACGCATCAAAAGTGCTATCTATGTGCCTATTTGAATAAAGAAATATTTGACTTTGACTTTGGCTGTAGACCACCACGCTGCCCAATGCAGATTGGTGGACTCCACACACCTTTCGTTACATTATGTTGAACTCTCAAGCATGCAGGTTTCCTCACGATGTTTTCCTTCACCGTTAAAGTAAGTTATATTTGAATTACTTATAACGCAAAAAACTTAAAAAAAATTTAGAGTTGCGTGCTGATTCGAACTCGGTCCCCCGAAAGTGAAGTAGAGCTCCTACCCAATGTGCTATGACCACTTCGGTTTTTTATATTTAGTTATTGGAAATAAATAAATAAATAAATAAATAAAATAAATAAAAAATAATTCACGACCTCCTTGGACCTTGGTTTTAAGTTGGATGTCCCGGATTGGATTCCCGGCAGAGCAATTTGGGAATTTATTATTTCAACATTTTCTTTTCTCTGGTCTTTTAGGGGACTTCACCGGTGGCTAGTTGCCACCCTGCCAAAGATGTGTAGAAACCGATTAGGGGTATGGGCTTAATAACTGTCAAACTCACGAAACAGTTAGCCCGCTACTCACCAAGATGCATCATCACTTACCAAGACTCCAAGTGAGATTGCAGTCAAGGGCTAACTTGTAGTAGAATTAAAAAAAAATGGCGGCTAAGTATCGAAGTTCAAGTTGGACTCGAACGATGCAAAGATACCCCCCGGTGTCTTAGTCGTTTATCAGTCAGAAGTGTACTCAAAATAACTTTAATATTACGGATTTCCTTATAAACTCTCATCCCCTATTTAACCCCCATCGGAATAGAATAGTAACTGCAACCTAAAAACTCTTCAGCTTCATTATAAGTATATAGATAGATATCGATAAATAAATATAAATAGAGATAAATAAATTCATATAGAAATCAAACTAGTTAGATAGGTATTTTCCTGAATAAAACGATTAACTTTTTTCATTGAACGAAAACATGGGTACATAGGTCGGGAGCCTACCCGACCTCCGATAGTAAGCTTTGACAAACACTGAGCCGTGAAAAGGCACGTCAAAGGCTAAAACGCTCGGCTCTGAATAAACAGGTCAACGAGTAAAGGATATAAAGGCTACTGCTTATACAAAGGTTTCCTTATTACACAAATAACGTAATCTAGAAGAATAAATATGTATTTATTCTAAGAATAATTACCATTGAAGTCTTTTTGTAGTGTGAAAATAACCAACGGAAGTATACACTCTTTTTTCACCAAGTCTTTAACTTCTTAAAGTCATAGTTTTTTTCCGATATTACAAGTGGCGCAGTCGCTAGGATGAAATTATTATTTATCCGTACGAGGCAGTGAGATAATATGACAGAGAGTCGACCGTTATTGTTCCGATCGTCGTTTCAGTCAATGGTCTTCACGCGAAAAGCTTCGACCAACATCTTTAGAAGCTTTCGCTTGGTTGTTGGATCAAGGGTCGGATACAGAAGGCAATAGTCCTTGAAACGGCGCGTATTGTGAGGAGGTTCCTCACTCTGGCCTGACCGCCGCTTGCTTGGGCATTCAAAAGCCCCGCAAGCGGAGGGTGGATGATTTTTTATAAATATTTAATCGTGTTTTTTAATTTTTTAAAGCATTGTAAAAAAATCAAAATAAAAACATGAAAAAGAATAAATGATAGAAATAATTTTCAAACTAAATTAACATATTTAAATTCTTAATACAATAGACTGTTTAGGCTAGTAATTTTACTTATAACTATTTACGATTCAATATTTGTTGTAAAGACTGCCTCCGGCGGTAAAAGCCTCCATGAGTAGCCAGGACTGTCTGTCCATAGCTGCGCTTGCCCATGTTTTCCTGTGTTTTCCTCTGTTTGTTTTATCTGTGTTATATCATCAGACCACCTTCCTAATAGTCAGCCTCGTCTGCGATTAGAGTCTCGTGGGTACCAATTGGCGGGCACGAGGCATTGAGATACGTTATATAATATTATGCATCATAACTCAGTCCAATTAAAAGTTAGGACGACGACGAAGTCGACCCTATGGTCGACTGAAATTTTCGACGTCCGAAAATTAGATTAAGCAGTTAATCCTTAATTTTGGAGCAAAATAACTATTTGTCCAACTGTTACGTAATTAAGACACACGATGTTCTGTTTAGGAAGTCTTGCGTAATAAAATAATTTATACTTTTTAATTGTCTTTGGTGGCATTAAGGCTTTAGAATAAATGACAGTTATTATTGCGTAGGTATATGGTATAGATGGCTGTATAGGTATCTTCCTTTGCGTTCCTTATCTTTTGCCTTAGTTGTGTAATTTAACGACCACACCTATATCTGGTTAGTACGCTAATATCTTATTTTTTAGCATCATAATTTTTTACCACCGCATGCGATGGCAGTCAAAGGATTTTATATCATCATCATCATATCAACCCATCACCGGCCAACTACAGGTCACGGGTCTTCTCCCACAATTAGAAAGGGTGAAGGCCGTAGTCCACCGTGCTGGCCCAGTGCGGATTGGTGGACTTCACACACCTTTAAGAACATTTCGTAGGACTCTTAGACATGCAGGTTTCTTACGATGTTCCCTTTTACGGTTGAAACAAGGCGTACATTTTTTTTTATTCCTTTACGAGTTAGCCCTTGACTGTAGTCCCACCCGGTGGTAAGTGATGATGCAGTCTATGATGGTAGCGGGCTAAACTGTTAGGGACTATGATAGTCATACCCCTAATCGGTTTCTACGCGACATCGCACCGGAACACTAAATCGCTTAGTGGCGCGTCTTTGTCGGTATGGTGGTAACTAGCCACGGCCAAAGCCGCCCACCAGAAAAGACCATAGAAAATTCAGAAATTATAAATTCCCAAAGTGCCCCTGCCGGGTATCAAACCCGGGACCTCCTACTTAAATTCACAGCGCTCACCGTTTCACCACGGAGGTCGTCAAAAATTACTTAAAACGCACATAACATACAAATGTTAGAGGTGCGTGCTGGGATTCGAACTCAGTCCTCCGAAGGTGAAGTCGAGCTTCTACCCAATGAGCTATCACCGCGTCAAATAATGTACACTATCTCGTAATTCGGTGGTTTTTATAATTTTTAATATTCTATGTTCATTATATCAAGCATCCTTATTTCACAAAGCAACCCGAAAAAATAACACTTCGCAATATTGAAATCGTACACCTGTTACGTCATTGGAAGTTGGAATTGGAATTCGAGCGAATTTCACCAGAAAAATAATATTGTCCCGCGTTCAGAAACACTTGAGCTATCACATTTCACATTTTCAGTAGTTTTCGCTGATGTGAAAACTCTTCGCAAGGGAAATTGGGCAGTCAAATGTGGCATTCAAGATTCGATTTTATTATGCTGAGATATTTGTGTGCCTTCATTTTTAGCTCTTCATTCTAAACGGAAAGGTGTAAGAATTATTGTCATTTTTTACATGTAATGTACGCATCAAAAGTGCCATATATGTGCCTATTTGACATTTTAATTACTTAAAGCTTCGACATGGATGAAACTAATTAAATGGTTCGTGAGTTTCATTAAATTTCTGTAAACGAGCCATTTTTTTCATACAAGCTCTTAGCTACTTTTTATCTCGATAAAAACCATCCATTTGAAATATTACGCTCTTTTCATTCAATTTCGCTGCACTTTTCCAAGTTTTACAGTAAATTGCTTCATTGGGTTTTGTGTCGCAATTATAAATAAATAAATAATAAATAAATATACTACGACAATACACACATCGCAATCTAGCCCCAAAGTAAGCGTAGCTTGTGTTATGGGTACTAAGATAACTGATGAATATTTTTATAAATAATATACATAAAATACTTATAATATACAGATAAACACCCAGACACTGAAAAACTTTCATGTTCATCACACAAACACTTTCCAGTCGTGGGAATCGAACCCACGGCCTTTGACTCAGAAAGCAGGGTCGCTGCAAACTGCGCCAATGGGCCGTCAAAATATATAGAGTCAATTATGAAGAGCGTCGAAATTATAGTCTCACTAGCTGCTGCCCGCGACTTCGTCCGCTTTTGTTTTTCTTTTTCGAAAGACATGTCCCTCATAGAAGTGGCAGCACTTTATGTATTTAGGATAGCTAAGCCTGGTGTAAAATCGTCAAACATATTCGTCCCCTCTCCCAAGAGAACTGAGCTTAATTTCGGGATAAAAAGCATCCTATATTACTTCTAATACCTTCAGGAATATATGTACAAAGTTTCGTGATGATCGGTTTAGTAGTTTTTGCATGAAACAAACAAACAAACAAACAAACTTACATTCACATTTATAATATTATTAGAGATTGCACAGTAGTTTATTTATACAATTAACTACATGCGAATGACACTGTCTTGTCCATGATTTTAAATTGATTTAATTTTCACTTCTAACTTTTCCAACTTATGTGCGTTTTAAGTAATTAAATAATCAGTTCTTTTTTATATTTAGGTTAAATATAATTCCAATTAGTAAACACATGATTATAATAACAAACCAACATGAATATTTACAAAAAATATAAAATAACAATATCACTTGCTTCAACGGTGAAGGAAAACTTCTGTGATTAAACCTGCATGCCTGAGAGTTCTATATAATGTTCTCAAAGTTGTGTGGAGTCCACCAATCCGCACTGGGCCAGCGTGGTGGACTACGGCCTTAACCCCTTCTCATTGTGGAAGGAGACCCGTGCCGTGTAGTGGGCCGGTAACGGGTTGACATGACACCCTCTTTCACGTAGGGGCTTAAAAAATTACCAGCTATAATGAATGCAAATAAAAACTAGGTTACGAAAGAAATGGAAATAGTGCTCCATCGAGATAATCAAATGACTCTCGTTATTAGTTTATCGATTTTCGCCGCTTTCGCATTTAAAACTGCTGAACCAGTGAATTCGAAATGAATGTCTTTTATTGCATTCATTACGCTACGTATTTGTGAAGCTCTGTCCAAACGGTCACGTTATAATACAAAACCATGTCGTAGCTCCTGACTTATATTGGCAGGTGCTAAAAGATTTTTGTGATTCAAATCAAATCAAGTGTGATTTGGCATCTTCTTGGCAAACGCGCTCCACCTTAGGCTGCATTTACCATCCAATTACCAATGACATAAAAAAACATAAAAAATAAGACTAACAAAAGATACTTTCTCTTCCAAATATTGGATAGAAGCAGGCGTTACTTTGCGGAATTCCATGATATATTATGAAAATGAAGCATAATTTGCTATACTCCGCGAAAAGCAGTTACTGTAACTGTATGGTGTAATTTATAATTTCTTCAATCCTTATATCTTATTTATTTATTTGTTTAATTATGTATTTATAGTAGAGCATTGTATGTTTGTATATATGTATGGAATATATATTATATTTTTGTACTTATCTTTAATATGTTATGTTTAATATATATTATATTTTAATTTACTTTATAATCCTATTATTTCACTAATGTTTGTTGTACCACCTACTAATTTCAACAAACAAATTGCTATACATTTTCTTTACCTGGAATTCCTTTCGAATTTCTTTCGTTGCCTGGAAGAGATCGCTATTTATCGATAAGGCCGCCAAATTGTACGTTCTACGTTATTGATCTGATGTATTTGTATCTCTGTAAATTTTCTCTGTGGTGTGCATTTAAAGTGTATTCATTCATTCATTCATTCATTCATTCATTTATTCATTCATTCATTCATCTTCGGCAATGTACCCTCTACGCACGTTTCGCTCCGAAACCGGAGCATCCTCAGGCGATGTTGACTTTACAATGACACACAATACTTGTACAGGAAAAAAAAAATACTTTACAGTATGACATAGAAAAACGATAGCCCTAGTACCTTAGTAAACAAAAACTATAAATTTCACTTCAGACCATATCACGTTATAATATGTAAAAAATTATGACATTGTCTAAGTACC
The DNA here is from genome assembly GCF_905163445.1 of Pararge aegeria. Taxonomy (NCBI): domain Eukaryota; kingdom Metazoa; phylum Arthropoda; class Insecta; order Lepidoptera; family Nymphalidae; genus Pararge; species Pararge aegeria. The sequence continues at coordinate 8,976,173 of NC_053202.1, read as the reverse complement.
AGAATAAAAAAAAACCCATAAATTAAACTTAAAACCACGGCTTCGTTATGTTATATAAACATTGAAGAACGATATAAGTACATTATTGTAAAACAAGCTTATGTATTTTGTATCTGCTTAGATTGAGCATCACGTAGAATACTAAGCGTTTTATTTATCCTCTCTGCATTGAACAGCACTTTAGTGCCACTGCATTTCTTGTCCTCCTGGAAAGAAATTGCAGTTTGTTTGCTACAATACAGGTGCAGGTCAGAAAGTGATCCTTTAAGCAGTGGCGGGCATGGGGTTTTGGACCAGGGTATGCATAAAGCCGGTACATGGCATAAAATGGAAAAATTCCCCTCCAACACGACTTATATAAAATAATTTGGATATGCAGTGCTTTTGTGCATGTATGAAATGCACGCCACTGCCTTTAAGATCCTTTATCAGCAAAACCAGAGCAATGTTACCTAATAAAGATTATAAATAATTTAATGGTATACGTTTAATGGTACGTAATTTAATGGTAATTGATTAAAACAGTAATTAAAGCGGATGAAAAACGCGAGAAAAAACTAGTATTAATATCAAACATTTTTTTTTATTTCAAGTTAGCCCTTGTCGGCATTCTCGATGATGCAGCCTAAGACGGTAGCGGGCTAACCTGTTAGGGAGTATGGTAGTCATACCCCTAATTGGTTTCTACGCGACATTGCACCGGATTACTAAATCTCTTAGCGGCACGGGTAAATAACCACGGTCAAAGACTCCCACCAAACCAGACCAGAGAAAATTAAGAAATTATAAATTATTAAATTGCCTCTGCCGACCTCCTACTTAAATTCATAACGCTCTTTGTTGTGCCAGGAGGTCGTCAAATAACCAACTATACATTAGATAATGACTGTTTCCTATTTTTTCGTTACATAATTGCGTCTCAACTGCTGCACCGATTTTCATGACATTTGACAATGAGATAGCTTTTTTCTGGAAAAGGTTTTCCTGCTTCTACTTTTAAAGTAGAAAACTTGTTAAGAATAATTTCAAAAAATTGAAATTCGTTATTTTTGCATATTTTATTTATTACGTTCCAAGCACGGATTCTTTTTAATTTTTTTCTATTCTCACCTGCTGATGAGTGATGATGCAGTCAATATAATAACGGGCTAACCTGTTAGGGATATCGGTTTCTACGTTACATCGTACCGCAACGCTAAACTAGCTAATCAGAACTTGAGATTTTATTAAATAAATATACCTACTCGGTCAATCTTTTTCTACAATGATAGTAGCATTGTAGAAAAAGACCTAGTTTTTATCTGGTGGAAACTCTTTGTTCACGAACTATTTTTAAACTTCTAGTACGGGTACTTCTAGTTAAAATATAATGAAAGAATTTGACTTGAAAGGAGTCCAATATCAATCTATATATACAAACGAAGAAAATTATTTCTTTAATAAATAAATAAATATACTACGACAGTACACACATCGCTATCTAGCCCCAAAGTAAGCGTAGCTTGTGTTATTGGTACTAAGATAGCTGATGTGTATTATTATGAATATAATACACATAAATACTTATAATATACAGATAAACATCCATGTTCATCACACAAACATTTTTCATTTTTCAGTTGTGGGAATCGAACCCACGGCCTTGGACTCAGAAAGCAGGGTCGCTGCCCGCTGCGCCAACCGGCTGTCTAAACAAAATTGCATTGGCTTTGCACAGGTTTTTTATAAATAATTATTGCAATAATTTGCAAAGTCCATGATACAATCAACACTAAGCACCACTCTGGGTCCATTAAACTGAGGCGTAATGTGTTAAACCTCATGAGCCTGTGTTGACAACAGCAACCAACCTTTAGACCAGAACTACTAGGTACCAGAGCTACTTGGCAGCAGTTTAATACTGCCGCCAAGTAGCATCTCTCACAAAAAGCTATACTGCTACCAAAATGCAGTAGAATGTAGTAAACACATTTTGTATCTCGCCCAGAAAGATTTCAGATAGACTGGGCCACCGATATGAAACGATGATAAAGACACTGTTTATTCAAACACATTTGTACTGTATTTTAGCAATAGGAAAATGTCTGGTGCCAAAAATATAAAAGACTCTTTCGCCGTCAATTTCCGGGCCTCTTCGTTCGGAAACAACAGGAAATGAGTTGCTACGTAAATCGCATTTTCTTTTCGGAGCGTTGTGCATTTCTCATTTGCGTAATGGAAAATTTTGTACGTTTTATTTTTTTTTAATTGATAAACCGTGCGTTCGGTGCTTCTGAGGTAATTTTGTGTTTGTATTCCGCATACATTATTCCCAGTTCGACAAAGGAACCATTAACATAACGGCTTCAAAACGTTTCGGGAAAAAAAAAAATATTTAGGATATATATGTGTATTAATAAACGGGGGTAAACTATTTTATGTTAACTGCTTTAGCAGGTGGACACATTAATTATATACCCTGTCAGGGGATATAACTGGGGGATATAATTTTTACTTCTAGTCCCGCTGGACTAAAAACCCAGCCATCATCATCATCATCATCATGTCAACCAATTGACGTCCACTGCTGGACATAGGTCTTTTGAAGGGAGTTCCACAATACATGGTCCCGGGCCGCTTGCCTCCAGCGGCTCCCAGCGACTCGCCTGATGTCATCTGTCCACCTCGTTGGGGGGCCGACCTACGCTGCGTTTACCGGTGCGGGGTCGCCATTCCAGCACCTTAAGACCCCAACGTCCATCGGTTCTCCGAGCTTTGTGCCGTGCACATTGCCACTTCAGCTTCGCGACTCGCTGAGCTATGTCGGTAACTCTAGTTCTTCTTCGGATCTCCTTATTTCTGATTCGATCACGTAGAGATACTCCAAGCGTAGCTCTCTCCATCGCCCGCTGAGTGACTCTGAGCCTTCTTATGAAGCCTATTAGCGGCCATGTCTCAGTTCCGTAAGTCATCACTGGCAACACGCACTGTTCGAAGACTTTAGTCTTCAGGCACTGAGGGATTTTGGACGAGAAGATGTCACGAAGTTTCCCGAACGCTGCCCATCCGAGTTGGATTCGGCGGTTCACCTCTTTCTCGAAATTGGACCCAGCGTAAGGGTTTAATAACCCATAATCACCACACTGGGCAGACGGGTTGGTGATGTTAGTAGGACATACATACAAAGGACACTGATGCCCTTACTCTGTTATATTGTGAAGATTTTATCCCATGAGTAGTACTACTGGAGTATCGTGCTCAGCTAATAAAACTCCAAAACATTTATTTATTTATTATTTATACACTTTATTTTTACACCACAAATAGAAACACAACAATGGACACAACAAAAATAAACTTAAGAAGTAGGATACAAAAGGCGGCCTTAACGCTTAGTAGCGATCTCTTCCACGAACCTTAGGATTAGGAAAACCAAGGGAAACCGATTGGTGGAAGGGTGTATTTTTATTATATATTTATATAACTAATATATACATACACTAGTTGTACCCTGCCACGCTTCGCTGTGGCACATTGCGATTGAATGGTTGAGAAAAATAGATAAAAACAATCCTTGATGCGTATTATATATCATGCTAAAATTTCAGCCCGAACATTGCAGAACTTTTTGAGTTTTTGAAGCGTGTGTACGCTTCCACAACCAACATACCATTTTTATATATATATAGATATGTGTTTGAGCACTAAAGATGTCCCTCCTACTTCCAGAGGCGACCGGTATTATTTGGAAATTATAGATAGTTGCAATCATTGACTGCAAATCTTACATAGACTCTTCCGCACTTCAAGTTTTAGGAGTAGTACCTATTAAAGCATTTTGTGGCCAAGCTTGTCCAGGGAAGTCCCTACTACCCCCATGTCTATTTAAGCTGCTGAGCATCGTTCCAGTCCGAAGGGTGTCATTTCATAGGATGTGTTGCTTGCATGGCATTCAAAGTGTTCCTCTTTTTATGTAACAAATTATGGTTTTTCACTAACCATTAGGTTACCACAGCTTGGTCCATCATTTATTACTATAAAAAAACCTTTCAGATTGTTATCAACAATTATAATTATATAAATAATTTTGACGCCCCCACAATCTCTAGGGCAAAATTTTTTCGAAATCTGATAGAAAGTGACCTTAATTTAACAAACATGAAACTTTTATTAAATTTTAAGTCTGTGGGAATTTTAGTACAAAATTTTCATTTTTTTCATTAGCACCCCGTAACCGATTTTGTGATTTAAACATTCAATACATTCTTGTTTGCTCATAACATAGCCCGAAAAAATTCTGTCCAAATTTCATGTCTTAAAGAGTTAAAATTCAAAATTTAGTTTTCGGAGATTTAAAACTAAAAAAAACTTATAAAAAGTTAGCCTATCCATTAAGCCAATGTATCCTCTACATGGATGCAAAATTTCAATACAATCGGATGTATAGTTTAATAGTTTTAACGGAACAACCGTAAAAAACTATAGATTTATATATTAGTACTAGCTGTTGCCCGCGACTTCGTCTGCGTTTGATTTTGTTTTTATCGTATTCAGTATTGCGAAGCCTTAAATGAGTACATGTGACTATCAATTAATTATAGACAAATAATTTGCAATAAAATAAAATTGCGACTATAATTAAATATCTAAGCTATCCTATCTCTTAAGTTGGAGCAGACTGCTCACAATGTGCCAATTTAATTTAAAATCGGTTAAGTAGTTTAGGAGTCCATCGCGGACAAACATCGTGACAGGAGATTTATATATATTAAGATATAGTATAGATATATAACATACGATACATACTAAAATATGCCAAGTAAAAAACCATTTAATCTTTCCTTCACACCCTGATGAACGAACACCGCTGCAGCCGCCTGCCTCATAGGATCCAGGGCTACGCCCCAAGCCCCCAGCGCTCCTAGAGCCCTGTGAGCTGGCACCCTCACAACGCCCGGGTTACTGGGAAAATAGCCGCCCCACAAAGTTAACCCGGGCCGCAGCAGTAAACAAGAGTTAGGGTAAAGTCCAAGATTGTTCCATTGTCTAGTTCAGCGATAGGCTAGAGTCCTCCGGTTTGGTATGAACAAAACGCAAAGCGTTGAACGCTTTAATCTAACCGCTCTCTAACGAATTAATAACTAGAACTACGAATCACAAGGTCTGAATGAATTTTACTAAAAAGAAAACTAGTAAGGAAGCAGTTGGATTGGCTTTTATCTCTCACACTATTGATTATACTTAAATTGTAGTTTTATAAAAGAGAATCTGATTAAGTTTTTATCGACCTCCCCTGTGCAGTGGTGAGCACTGTGGTTTTATAAGTGGGAGCTGGGAGGTCTTGAGAAGGGGCAATGAGGAAATATATTTTACTAAAAAGACGAAGAGAGATTTTCTGAATTTTCGCTGGTATGGCCTGGTGGGAGGCTCTCATTTTGTGGCTAGTTAACACCCAACCGAGAAAGATGTACCGACTAGCGATGTAACATTCAGGTAAAATGTCGCGTTGGAAACAATTAGAGGTATGTAATATCACTGGCATATAACAGGTTATTCCTCTACCATGGTATAAAAAACGAATACAAGAAATAAATAAATTAAGTTTTTTTAAAAATGTTTTGTGAATATTTGCGCCCATACCATCCGTAAGGAACCCTAAAAACTGCAAAGTGTCTAATATTATTATCTATCCACTATCGAGTGCCCATGCACTCCGCACAGCTTTTAAGTTTTAGAGAGTCATTGTACAAAAAGCTTTTATGTACTTAGAGAAGATGGCTACACTTCAAATATAATTATTTTGATGTACCTTTCTTTGGTGCGGGATTTTATTTCAGGGACTGTCTAGCGACCTTTCTAGCGAAAGAACAGAGTTGTATAGAAGCTATAACGCGTACTTTAAGCTTTACAAGAGAGTAATGATCAGCAATGGCGGTGATAGCCTAGTGGTTAGGAACTTCAGCTTCATTTCCGTGGGACCGAGTTCCAATCCCAGCACGCAACTATAACTAACTGCGTTTTAACTAAATAAAATCATCGTGAGGAAAGGTGCATGCCCGAGAGCACTCCATAATTTTCTCAAGACGTGTGAAGTCCACCAATCCACACTGGGCCAATATGGAGTTGGAGATGTTGGAGTTTCAACCCCGCACGGTAAACGCAGCGTAGATCGACTCCAACCAGGTGGACAGGCGACATCAAGCGAGTCGCGGGGAGCCGCTGGATAAAAGCGGCCCAGAATCGTGGAGTTTGGAACGCTCTACAAAATACCTATGTCCAGCAGTGGACGTCAATCGGCTGATTTGATGATGATGATGACGGCCTAAACCCTTCTCATTGTGGGAGGAGATCCGTGAACTGTAGTGGACGGGTTATGGGTTGATGTGATGATGAATAATCAGCTTTAGTTTAATTGCCTTTCCATATCCTACTTTCTGAATCTAAGGCCGTGGGTTGGATTTCCCAACTTGGAAAATGTTTGTGTGATGAACATAGATGTTTTTATCTGGGTGTTTATCTGTACATTATAAGTATTTATGTATATTATTCATAAAAAATATTCATCAGTCATTTTAGTATTCATGATAAAAGCTACGCTTACTTTGGGGCTGGATGGCGATGTATGTATTGTCGAAGTATATTTAATTATTTATTATTTATATCGACTAGTACAAAGGTACATTTATTCAGGGCTACCAAAGCGGAATAGTAAAATTAAACCTTTATGCGACTTTGTATAATATACCTATCTGTTACAACTTCATATTTCAATGGGTCAACGATTTAATAAAATTCTAATACACTCAATATATCTAAAGACAATACTTGTTAATATTTTTAGAAAGTAAAAAAAATATATTACACTAAATACATTCGTGTTTGTGTCCTCTTTAGCGAAAGGAGCAAAAACGCGGGGCGTTTGGGTAACTCCACCAATTTCCATCCAAAGAGAAAACAAACACCACTTTCTCACATGGTCATGTGACAATAACAAGATTTAAGTATTCTGTATTTTTCCATGCCTTCTCGGAGTTAGGAAATTTACGTTATTCACTACCGTACTTTGGAAATCATGTTACGCTTTCAGTCCCGGCTATTTAAACAAACATGTCCGCTGCTACCGCCAACGCATTAGAGTAGAGTGGTGGACTTAAACTCAATAACCTTTTCTACTATAAACCAGGAGACGCAGGAGAGGTAATAGACTTATAATGATGATGATTAAATTTGCAATCATTATCTACCTCAGAAGTTGGAAGTTTTATTTAGATACTGGTGTCGTAAGAGGTGACTAAGGGAATATAACGGATAACGGACAGGAGCGCGCTGTGCTACTAAAACCATCTGCTGCGAACACCAATCCGTCTGCTCAGCGTGGTGATTATGAACAAACCTTCACGTTGGGAGAGGTCGTTAGTCCAGAAGTGGACTTTTGTAGGTAAAGGAGCGAAGGTAGCAAAAAAGCTATACCACCAAGCCAAAAAAAAAATGTCATTGATGATAATGATATGACTACTACTACTATTTCGGGTAACAGTTATTAGTTATAACTAACAGGTGTTAGAATAAGAATATAAATAAGTAAATAAAAAATAAATAAATATTTCTATACGTCTCACTGAATATGCGTATTTTAGCCAATAGTTAAATAGTGTCAGCCAATCAGAAAGCATTGCTATTAGTCAGTTAGCCCGTCAGTCAGTCACCTCTTCCATTCCTTTATATATACACAGAGATAATCACCAGCAGGTGTTGGAAAAAATGTACAAAATATAATAACATATATATTATGTATATATATATATACATATTATATATAATGGTACAGAAAAGCTATTTAAAACCACCGAACCCTGCGAGCCATGTCCTATAAAACTATAATCCCTGCTAATAATGACAAAGGGCGGAACAAATGGCCTACCATTTGTTATCCCTTAACGGGCTTAATGACTAAACTTAATTAACATTTTGTATTCGAGCGAAGCTAATCTTCTAAAGCCAGCTTCTTACTACGCTCGGGTTCTTCAGGACGGAAACCTTTTTTTGTTAACGTGTGAGAAATCTCCCGGTGTGATAACAGGTTAATGAAACTAGGTATGTTATGCTAGATTATTACCATGTTACTAATCCATGAATTAATCAATTTATTTATGTGTGAAGAACATGTTATAGTACGTTATGATACTAGTGTGCTATATTGGTCGTTACACTCTAGCCGGTATTTTGCGCACGAGTCACAAGCAAGCGCGATAAGAAAGCCTTTTTTTTATAGTTATACTTCTTTTGGCGCGTTAGGGAAAAATGGTGAGAGTAAAAGACACACCGCCACAAAAAACCGACACCATGAAGTAAGCTAGCGACAACATTTTAGTTTTTTCTAAAAAAGGTTTGACAGTTGACTTTCAATAATTCAAATAATACCTTTTTTTCTATAGTGTAGTTTTTTCTACAAACGTAGAATAAGGCGAAAGATAAAATTTTTGAAAAGATTTCTTGTTACGCCAAGAAGTATAACTTCTAACGCGTGTACGTAGGTACACACACGTTTTTTTTTTTTGTGTGGTGGAAAATCCTTTAAAGGGAGTATACCCAAACTAAAAACCACCATGGCATGTCGCTCTTATTGGCTTTGTTCTTATTCCGGTTCCCCGGGTTGAGTAATGATCAAAGAAATTTTCCAACACTAGTGAAGGAAAAAAAATCTTTATCCGCAACGTTATACGCGTTGGTTTCGGTTTTTCGAACCCCGTTTTTTTCCAGGATAAAAAATATTCTATGTTGAAGAGTCAAGATCAAGATTTTGGATTAAGTTTTAGGCTAATAAATTATATTTTATTTAAAACTCGTGAGGAAAAGTTTTGGTGACCACAAGTTATATTAAGCCCGCCAACCTCAAAGCAGAAAAGAGGTTCTATGTCTAAAAGCCAAGCAGGTGGGATATTAATAGACTCAGGATGATGTGTTATAATTATTATTACTTTTATTGACCCATTAGGTCTCTCAACGGAGCACGGGTCTCTTAGAATGACGACCGACGATCATACAAATATTTTCCAGTAGTAGGAATCGAACCCACGGCCTTGGACTCAGAAAGCAGGGTCGCTGCAAACTGCGCCAATCGGCCGTCAATTGTTATAAAGAATTTCCTGACATGCAGGTTTTCTCACGATGTTTTCCTTCATCGTCATAACAAGGTAACGCACAAAAAACTATAGCTATTTATTATGTAGGTTAAACCAAATGCCAGTTATGTAAGCTGAGCCAAGCTTTTGAACCGTTTCAAAACGAGGTACGGCTTTACAAATGTGTTTCAATGAAAATATAACATGAGGCCTTGCGTAGTCTGCGCCAGGTTTGTTATTAGCGTAACTAAAAATAGCCTCGCAACTATATAACTTAGCGTAAATCAGGTGTCAGGCATAAAATGGCAAAACCCACCTTCTGTAAAGATTTTAGGGTAGGCAAAACCCACCTACTGTAAAAAGTTTTGGGTACGCAGTGCTTGTTCCCCGGGCGTATAACAAAGCCAACAAGAGGGACATGCCGTGGTGGTTTCCAGTTTTGGTATACCCCCTTTGGGTATACCAAAGGAGGGAGTCCCACATCAAATCCGTCGTGCCCGAGGCCAGAGGTAGCCATAAAGCTTTTCCACCACGCCAATAAAAAAAAAGGGTAGGCAGTGCTTTGGTGTATGTAATAAGTGCACGCCATTGTAAATAAGTATATATTTATATAATCATCAATACCCTATAATAGTCCACTTCTAGTATTAATGCATCTCCTATCGGGAGGGTTTTCCCATTACCATCGAGCTGGGCTGACGGGTTGGTGATCGCATGGTAGTAGAAGCACAGAACCATGAACCAACCGTCTCGTAAGACACCTATCAACTATCTGGGGGGCGGTTTGGTATAAGGTGTGGTGACAATAGTTCTCTGATCTGCCGTCACCACACATAATATTAAATTCATTTAAAAACTCCTTCTTATCTTAAGGATAAGTTCCCTGAGAGTGCAATCCGATTTAAGATAGTTTACAGTATAAGCCGTAGAGCTGGGAAATGCGCTCCCAATCGACACAAGGCAGTCTAAATCGCTTGATATGTATAAGAAAGCTGTCAAAAATCACTATAATTTACATCAAAGACGACTTGTAATAGTATAATATTTATTATGTATTATTTTATTTGTGTAATCTCAATTTGAGTTGAAGTATTAGTATGTAGTTATTTGTATGTTTTTTTGTACTTATGCACAACCTGCAGTCTGTTATCCTTTGGTTTTCCTCATCCTAAGGTTGCCTAGAAGAGATCGCTACTAAGCGATAAGGCCGCCTGTCTGTTTTTTTTAAATTTTTCTTCTGTATTTTTTTTGTGTGCAAATAAAGAGTATAAATAAATAAAAAAAATAAACAACCCTAGCTGGAACGGAGCATACTATTATTGCCATCAATCAACTGGATACAAAAACAATGTGACAGTAACCAATCCAGCGGTAATAGAAATAGATGTCACAGATGAAAATAAACAGTAAGCTTTTTAAATATTAAAGTTGCCAACTAAAAGCGTTATTCACCGGCCAAAGGTAATCCTCAACAAAGGTAATCCTATTAAAAGCTCGGGGCTGTTTACAGCACGGCTCCGTATCGTGATACGGAGCCGTGCCGTAAACAGCCGTAATTCCGTAACAAAAGCGCACATGACGCTTCCATATTATATGATCGATCTTCACGTTTATATCCACCTTGCATTTCATAAGGTCCTGGTACTTTCGCTCAGTAAAATATTAAACTAGCTATGCCCGTTGCGTCGCCCGAGGGAATATTTTCTCTTGTACTGTTCTTGGGTTTTCGAAGCGGTGATAGCTCAGTGGGTAGTACTTCGACTTCACTTACGGGGCGCTGAGTTCAAATCCCAGCTAAGTTGCACCTTTTCTAAGTTCTGTGCATTTTGAGCAATAAAAATATCACTTGCTTTAACGGTGAAGGTAAACATCGTGAGGATACCTGCATGTCTGAGAGTTCTCCATAATGTTCTCAAAGGCGTGTTTATTCCACAAATCCACACTGGGCAAGCATGGTGGACTTCGGCCTCAACCGCTTCCCATTGAGAGAGGAGACCAGTTCGCTGTAGTCAGCGGGTAATTGGTTTATATGATGATGTATTCTTGAAATTAATTCTGCATTATTTCTGCCGCTAAGCAGTAGTCCTGTGTTGCGGTTTGAAGGGCGTTCTTCTTAATGATGTGTTCAGGTCTACTAATCTATGAATGCAATCTCATTCGGTGGTAAGTAATAATGCAGTCTACGATAGCGGGCTAACCTGTGAGGGAGTAAACGGTTTCTTCACGGCTTCATATCGGAACGCTAAACCACTTGGCGGGATGTCTTTGTCGGTTGAGTGGTAACAAGCCACGACTGAAGCCAAACCAGATAAAATTCAGAAATTATAAATTCCCAAATTGTACCTGCCTTTTCTGGGCCTAAAAATTATCCTGTCCGTATTCAACACGCGAGCATCTGTGTGCAAAATTTTATGTTCTGATCGATTCTAAGTTTTATTCCGCGGATCGGTCCCTGAGTATTTTTTCGGGATAAAAGTAAATTATAACCGTTTCTAGGATGCTGAACACCCTTGTCCCAAGATTCACTTAGATCGATGCAATGGTTAAACCAAACAAAAAGGCAAACAGAAAAAAGTTGTCATTTATATCATATGATTATAAATGTTTCAAGGGTGTTCTCAACGGTAAACATAAATTGTGACCTCACAAGTCACAGGCAGACGTAGTATGTCATACCATAGAAGAACTACGTTACAAAATCACACCTTCCAAGAATACATTTTTAAAATTACCCACGCCCTTTGGCCTTATCCAAAGCCATACTGGTTCTTCTACATACATCAGTCACGTCGCCAATGGGAAGACGTCAAAATATACAAGTTAAAGAAAGTCTCTAAGGCTTTTTTAATTACCTTATATAAAAGGGGATAAAACTCCTATATCCAACTGTGCGGCATTTCAAACTGAGGACGATAAAAAAGATGCTTTCCGTCAACCATTTAATACAACTCTATTTCATTATTTCAACCTTAAAAATCGATTAAAAATTTATTTTTTCGTCTCTTAACCTAATCGACAATTCAGACATCGCTATCTAGCCCCAAAGTAAGCGTAGCTTGTGTTGTTGGTACTTAGATGACTGATGAATATTTTTATGAATAATATACATAAATAATTATAATACACATATAAACACCCAGACACTGAAAAACATTCATGTTCATCACACAAACATTTTCCAGTTGTGGGAATCGATCCCACGGCTTTGGATTCAGAAAGCAGGGTCACTGCACTCTGCGTCAATCGGCCGCCTTAGCCAATGTTCTACAACTTTTACGTGACGTGACGATGACTGATGTACGTGAGAGAAGCCTTTTATTGATTGGCATAGCAATATAGGAAAGCGCCGCGCCGGTAAACAGATAGGATATCATCAGTTCACTCGAGCGTCAGATAATGTTTAAAAGCCTCTTGAGTATTCCATACACTATTTTATCAATATCTGATGCTTTACTGGAGCACCGCGTTGTAAGTGGATTATATATTTACATAATACCTACACCTTATCTATATTGCAATAATAATATTATTCAATAATATATATTGAGTATATCGTGCTAATATTATGAACGTGAAAGTTTATGAGGTTGTATAGCTGTTTATTACTGTTTCACCCAAAAATTTTAAGTGGATTTAACTGAAATCTGCAGTGAGATAGTTAATAGTTGATACATTGAATTAACATTTGGGCTACTTTTTACCGTAGCCATACTTTACCGTAGCGTAGGTAAAACCAATGGTTTTCGTGAAATTTGTGAAAACCTAAATAGCACATCAACGAGGTATAACTGCAGCTATAGTTTGGAAACTATAGCTCCAGAGTCGAGTTTAATTTTTATTTATTGCGATTACGTTGATTGCGGTCAACATCGCTTGTAGAGATCGTATAAACCGTTCGTAGTTTCGTAAACGTGAAACTCAGTTTTTTACAAATCGTTCGGGAACCATTGATTGTTCCGAGGTAAAATGTAGCCTATGTGTTAATCCAGAGTATAAAATCAATATTCATTCAAAATTGCACTCAAATGTATTTTGTGAAACAGTAACAAATATCCATACATTGATACATCCAAATAGACATATGTCCATGCTTTTATAAATATATTCATCCAAGTAGGATCCTATCCTACCGTACGGAATTAATAATGTGTTAAAATTTATTTTATGCACTAGAAATTAAATTGTTGAATTTCAACTTAGAAGCATCCGTCTTTGCTGTCATCTCTCACAAGAAAGAAAAGTGAATGTTAAAATGTAATTTGGTGATGTTGGAAAAAGGCAATCTTTGAGATCGATTTTACCACTACACTACACACCCCCCACACACCCCCGAAGGGCTAATAAGACTATAGGGGATGAAAGTTGGATCAGTATTTAATTTTACAAGTTATGTCGACTCATATTTGCTTTTAGCTTTGCCTACTTATCGACGGTCATAGACATCGCCGGAAAAATTCACTCACAGGATATAAAATACTAAACACACACACACACATATGTTCAAAACATGTAACATAGTACAAATATGATTACCAGCGTTACCTGCGAATTGATATCTTTATTTTTTTACTTTTTGTTTTAAACGAGCCATATTTATAAGGAGAGCACTGTCGCCTATAACACAGGTTTATACCTAGCTTAGGGACAGTTGATTTCTGTATATCCGTGCTAATTTTAACATTAATATAAGTTATACCTATTGTGCAGATGTAATGTGAATCGTACCTATGTTTTATTGAACAATAAACAAAATATTATTATTATATATTATTAAAATAAAATACAAAAATACTACGCAGGCGGAGTCGCTGGTATCCGCTTATTATAGTTTATGTAAATATTGGCCCAAAAAAGACTAAAATAAGTGCAAAAAACGAGTGCCATACAAATGGACAATGGGCAAAGTGCCAAATTGCCAAGGCAAGGCTTATTTACCCTTTAGGCTAAATAAGCGACAACTAAAGGTTCAACTGACGCATGGACCAGTTTTAGTGACACGACATTAAAGATAATACGTTATTTCTTAAATATGGTACACCCATTATGGGATTTGTCAATATTTCGACTCAGTTGAATGGTGGTCACGACGGGACGCGTCCATGCAACTGGGTCGAAATATCCACAAATCCCACAATATTTTTTATATTTAAAAAATGTTGATTGAACCACGAAAATTCTAAGTTTTATCTTCATACGTTATTGTATTTCTATCATAATTGTATGTGCAATAAAGACTTTTTCTTCTTCTTCTTCGTAATTAGCCATCTTGAGTAATACTTATTTCATGTATAGTAGAGTTTTTCACGCAAGAAATCCTTTGAAAGTTCTGCATCGTAATTTAAATGTTAATTGCTCAAAAAAAAGGTGGTTGCAATTTTGTTGTGTTTATGCGTACAAAGAGTTTTTACGGGATATTTCAGTCGGTTTATCTTTTTTTTTTATACAATTTGTTGTAAATCATTATCGTATAATGATAACAACTTTGATCTGTTTATTTGTTATCAGATATTGAATGATACATTTATATATATCTAAAAAGAAACAATAAATAATAAATATACTACGACAATACACACATCGCCATCTAGCCCCAAAGTAAGCGTAGCTTGTGTTATGAGATAGCTGATGAATATTTTTTATACACATAAATACTTATAATATACAGATAAACACCCAGAAACTGAAAAACATTCATGTTCATCACACAAACATTCTCCAGTTGTGGGAATCGAACCCACGGCCTTGGACTCAGAAAGCAGGGTTGCTGCCCACTGCGCCACTGGGCCGTCAATGTATCTCTTTACGAAGGATACTGATTCAAATTCAAAATTAATTTATTTCAAGTAGGTCTAGTTTATAAGCACTTTTGAAACGTTAAATCAGTTTGTTTGTACTGAGTCTTCCACCAGTACGAAAGGATTCTACCGAGAAGAGTCGGGAAGGAACTCAGAAGATTGCTCATTTTTCTGTCTAACAATCTTTAGAATTTTTCTATCTTGTGACAGATGAGAGATGAGATTTGAGCGACCTGCTTCCAATCAGCCTCGTCGTTAAGAAATTCATCAATCGTGTAGTAATCGCAATTGATTAAACGTGTTTTAAGATACCGATTAAACTTAGGTATATAGATTTAATATAACCTTTGGTATCATGTTAAAAATCATAAAGCTTAAAGCAAACTTGTACGCACCCGGCAATATTAATAATTTGAGGTTGAAGGGCCTTTATGATTACTTTTTATTTTTTATTTATTTGGGACAGAAAACAATTACATATTACAACAATAGCTCTTAAACTTAACAAAAAGAAAAAAAATTGAGTTAACATGTAATCCACAACACACAACTACATATTATTGTAAGGAGCAGTAGGGCGATACGATGTAGATACCAGTAACACTTACTGTGACAGATAATATTAATTGTAGGTACCTAAAGTACCTAATCAAAAATTAAAATAAGCTGTCATAGCTTTTAGCATTACAGTGTCTTTTGACGTGACAACGTCTTATAAATTGGTTTGCCGGGTGACACTTCAAGAAACTGCGTTACGCTCCGCTCACGTTATGCGCTCACAATGAGAGCGAGCGAGAGGCACGCGCCCGCCTAAGAGCGAGAGAGACAGACATAAAAAGTGAAAGGCACGCGTCCCTTTGTAGTAAACGCTGTTTCATTGTACGCAAATGTATTGCAAGTTATTGTATGTATATTTGTATATAAATACGTATGAATGTGTAAAGGTAAAAATAAAATTTTGTTAATATGAAATTCAGTGCGAGATTCTTTGTATAAATTAATGTTTTAAATATAATTCTTTATATAAATAAATGTTTTAAATTGTTACTATTATTTCATCCTTCTTCCTACTATACGAATGAATATTCACATTAAAATTATTTTACCACTCAAAGTCGTTGTCACGTAAAACTTTCGCCCGTATACTGACTTTACAGGCAACCAATTTTTTTTTCAGTTAGGTAGTGTAAAAGCTTTATAAGTGCGTTGCGTTGCTTCGAATACAATATATAAAACGACCATGCTGTGACACTGATTATATATGTTTAATCTTATATCTTTAATAATAATAAATAATAAATATACTACAACAATACACACATCGCCACCTAGCCCCAAAGTAGGCGTAGCTTGTGTTATGGGTACTAAGATGACTGATGAATATTTTTATGAATTATATATACATAAATACTTAAAAAAAAAACATATAAACACCCAGGCACTTATACGCATCACACAAACATTTTCCAGTTGTGGGGGGAATCGAACCCTCGGCCCTTGACTCAGAAAGCAGGGTCGCTGCCCACTGCGCCAGTCGGCCGTCAAAACGAGAAATTCTTGTATATATGTAATTGGAATCTCGGAATCGGCTCCATCGATTTTCATGAAATTTTATGTATAAGTACGGGGGGGTTTCGGAGGCGATAAATAGATCTAGCTAGGATTCATTTATATTGGAATCTCGGGCAAAACCTGCAAAAAATATCCTTTTTGAGCGATTCTGATGCGTGCGATGCGTGAACGGTAAACGTAACGCCGACGGAACGACGGAAGTATGCAGTAAGTATATCGAAATTGTCGCAATAATTGTTTCTTAGAAGTTCTATAATACAGTCCGCGACAACATACGAATATTTTTTTAAGTCGGCTCATGCGCCGTGCAGTCGCGCTGAAGTGGTGATAGCCCAGATTCTGCAACTTCTAATTTACTTTCGGGGTGCCGAGTTCCTATCCCAGGGCGCACCTCTAACATTTATAAGCTATGTGCATTTTTTTAGCAATTAAAATATCATTTGCTTCAACGGTGAAGGAAAACATCGTGAGGAATGCATGCCTAAGAGTACTACATAACGTTCTAGAAGGTGTGTAGAGTCCACGAATCACTGGGCTATATGGGTATATTCCTAGTGGCGTGCACAGGGTTTTTGACCAGGGTATGCATAATAAGAAGGAAGGTGCCATAAAATGGAAAAATCCTTCGTATTTATGAGTCATACAAAAATTTTAGGGTATGCAGTGCTTTTATGCGTGTATGACGTGCGCGCCCCTGGATATAATAGGTCAACCATACAAGATAGACATGCTATCGCAGACCTTTTTTTAGAACTTTTAAAGGACATGACATGAAAGTACATGATTTTATCGATACTTTAACCGTATACGCAGCGCACGCAGCGGTATCTCTCAAAAAGAGAAAAATCTCCGATTTTGGAACATTTTTCATTAGTGCTATGCTCCTATTGGTCATAGCGTGAAGATATATTTAGCCTTTAGCCTACCTCGATAATTGTGCTATCCAACACTGTTTTTTTTTTCAAATCGGACCAGAAGTTCCTGATATCATCGCGTTCTTGTAAACAAACAAACTCTTCAGCTTTATATATTGGTATAAGATTCGGGATTGCCAGCAGCTTATTGTTGATAGTAATTAAATTTCGTAACTAGCAAATCACTCTGAGTAGCTTTAACAGTTTACTTAATTGTTGAGACACGGTTGTGATTTTCTACTATGGCATTCTAACTAATCTGTTTAAACCTTCAATAAATCTGTCAGTAGTAAGTACTGATGATTTAAAATGTAATAGATACCATAATGTATATAATTTAAACACACAAAGATCGCGATATCCGGCCGGTTGGCGCAGTTTGCGACCCTGGCCTGGGCTGGGTTCAAATGTTTTTCAGTGTCTGGGTGTTTATATGTATATTCTAAGTATTTATGTATATTATTCATAAAAATATTCATCAGTCATCTTAGTACCCATAACACAAACTACGCTTACTTTGGGGCTAGGTGGCGATGTGTGTATTGTCGTAGTATATTTATTTATTTACTTATATACCTATTCTCATAAACGTGTGGCCATCATAGATTCAGACTGCATTATTCCAAACAAAATTTGTCTCTGGAATCGTCGCTTAGCTAACAATACCAAAATTTGTATTAGCATATTTTGTAGGAGCTGCAATTAAGATCAAAAATTGATAAGGGGTTATTATTTTTGCAAAAAATCCATCTCACATTGTCATTCAAAATTATTAGAAGAGCAACCTGGTTAGAGCAATCATTCACACCCAAGCTTTTTAACGATTACGTAGTCCTTTATACTATATAGGACTATTCTATAAGCTTACGTTTAATACAAACTTTGAACTTTTTAGGAGACATCTCCAAGATTTCAATGGGCAGTTTAGTATGTAGAATTGTAGAATTGTTTGCAATTTTTTGCAATTATGAATTTTATGTAACCTAGTATATTGCATTGTAAGTTTATTCTTACTTCTAATGTTTAAATTATTGAAGTCACATTTTTTCTTAAATTTGAAATTTTTTTATGAACATACATTAAATTTTCAAATATGTACTGACTATACACTGTCAGTGAGTTAATTTTACCTGTGGGATGTTGTTAGCTAAGCAAAGAAATTGATTTTGTGTCATACATTTCACACCCATTCACAGTAACTAAAAAAACTGTTTAGTGTAACAGACAATCAGGTCTACCTGTGAAGTGACTGCCAAGTGACTGTCACTTGGGTCGGTAAGTTTAATAAAATTACATTATGCATTTACAGAGGCCTTGGAGCGTGACATAATAAAACGATTATCACATAAACTCACCTTAACTGGCGACGAAGACAACCATAACTGGAAGAGGTCTGACGTAACCGAAGTACTCCTCGCCTCATGATGTGGCCTCGGCGACAATGAACCACATGACGTTATGTTATGTAGCCTATTCACCTCATCTATACTTGCACACTCCCTAATGTACCTCTCCAGTAACTTTGGCTTGCTTTCCAATAACGCTTTTAACTCTATCAAATCATCATCTGTTGTGTCGTCTGGAGAAGTCCTGTCTATCACCTCCTTGAACTCATCAGCACATTGCATTAACAGTTCGTTAGTTTCTAACACGTCGTATACGACCTTATTGCCTAAATCGGGACTAGATTCTTGGTAATAATCACTATCACATTGCCTGGCACTACCTAATTCTGTTTCACAACCATTCTGTTCCGTTATTTCAACTATAGTTATCGGCGGGTTTTCCTTAAGCATATTGTTGTTTTCTGGGCCTCTTTCTATTTCAACTGGTAGTTCATACACTAAATGCATAAGCTGATGCGTACGCATTAGGTGTTCTTGTTTTTTGTCAGTTTTAGTATCTGGATTGTCATCGGGAAAGTTTGCATTTGGTTTCTTAGGTTCAGCCTTCTTTGCGACCACATCGATGGGTTCCTCGGATGTCATGGCAGGTGCAGTTTAGTTATTGATTCCGATGGGTCTGTTTACTATTCTGGTGTATTTGGACATCTTTGGAGATGGAGTTTGATCATATCTGAAACAAAAAATGAATAAATTAACTTGGTTCCTAAAGTTATAATTAAACAAATAACGGAAACTGGGCCTAGGGAAATATTTCATTAAATATAGTACTTTGGTTTACTATTTTGGTTATAATGGCTTTCAGATAAAATATAGATATATGCTGTTGCGTGATAAAGGTAGAACTGCTTACGAGAAATAAACCTAATATACATTTTCTTAGCCTATCCCAAACAGTTTTACAGCGCACGCCACGCCACTTATTGTTATTGTATAACAATAAGTTTCAAGTTAGTCGGAAAATAGTCTGGATTCTGAGATCTATCTTCTATCTGATCTATTTAGGATTTTTTTCACAAAGAATTTTAAAAGCCTGTTTTATTCTTATGTATAACATATATTACTGTAAACTTAATCTTTCACGCAAAAAACACTGATCGGAATTTGGTTTAAGTTTGTCACTCCATCCATCCATCCAGTTATACAAACTTTAGCAATTATAATATACGTAGGACACAATATCTTTATAAATAAAAGCCTGTGTTATTCTTATTTAAGTATAACCAATGGCGTGCATAGAGGGTATGCACGGAGTATGCAGATGATATAAAATGAAGAAAATCTCCAGAACGGTTGCACGCCACTGAGTATCTATACTAATATATAAATCTATAGAGTTTTTACGGTTGTTCCGTTAAAACTATTAAACTGAACATCCGATTGAATTGAAATTTTGCATCCATGTAGAGGATACATTGACTTAATGGATAGGCTAACTTTTTTATAAGTGTTAAATCTCCGAAGTGTATAGTCGGGGCGTTAATGATTAGAAAAAATCATAAAAAACTAAATTTTGAATGTTAACTTTTTTGACATGAAAGTTTGACAGAATTGTTTTGGGCTATGTTACGAGCAAACAAGAATGTATTGAATGAAGTTTAAATCACAAAATCGGTTACGGGGGTGCTAATGAAAAAGAATGAAAAATTTATACTAAAAACAATCAATCCCACAGTCTTAAAATTTAATAAAAGTTTCATGTTTGTTAAATTAAGGTCACTTACTATCAGATTTCGAAAAATTTTAGCCCTTGAGGAGATTGTGGGGCGTTAAAATTATTTATATAATTATAATTGTTGATAAAATCCTAAAGGTTTTTTATAGTAATAAATGATGGACCAAGCTGTGGTAACCTAATGGTTAGTGAAAAACCATAATTTGTTACATAAACAGAGGAACACTTTGAATGCATGGAACACATCCTATGAAATGACACCCTTCGGACTGGAACGCAACTTAGCAGCTTAAATAGGCATGGGAGTTCTTCTGGACAAGCTTGGCCACAAAATGCTTTACTAGGTGCTACTAAAACTTTAAGTGCGGAAGAGTCTATGTAAGATTTGCAGTCAATGATTGCAACTATCTATAATTTCCAAAGAATACTGGTTGCCTCTGGAAGTAGGAGGGATATCTTTTGTGCTAAAACACATATCTATATATATAAAAATGTTATGTTGGTTTGTGTACGCTTCAAAAACTCAAAAAGTTCTACACTGATCGTGCTGAAATTTTAGCATGATATAATACGCATCAAGGATTGTTTTTATCTATTTTTCACAACCATTCAATCACAATGTGCCACAGCGAGGCGTGGCAGGGTACAACTAGTAACCTATATTACTGTTAAATATATTTATATTAATATAGTATTTGTAAGACAACATATTAGTCTTTATAAACAAAAAGTGGATATAAACAGTCGACTTACAATAAATGGTCATAAATTAGTGACAAATGCATATCGCGTGCGAAAGGTGCAGAAGTCATTTGTGGGATTGAGTATACGCTTTTATAATATGATTCCTAAGGTAATTTTGGACCTACCAATGAATTAATTTAAAGAATATGTTGAAACATATTTATTTCAGCGAGGTTTCTATACAATTGATGAATTTATTAATGACAAGGTTGCTTGGAAGCATCCGGCTCCGCTTTCATCTCTCACAAGATAGAAAAATGTTATTTGTTTATGTTGGAAAAGAGCAACTGCTGTGTTTTCGTGCCGGCTTCTTCTCGGTAGAATCTGCCTTCCGAACCGGTGGTAGAGTCACTACAAACAGACAGACTTGACCTTTCAAAAGTGCTTATATTAGGCCTACTTGAAATAAATGAATTTTGAATTTTATAATTGAAGTAAAATACCTTCAGTAGTTTTTATGAAAAAGTAGCAATCATACAATAATCAGTCCATCCATAGAAACATTCGCATTTGTAATATTAGTAAGATAGGATAGGAAGTATAAATTATATTAAATTTTCATTGTATCGGAAGTAATGTATTTCCGCTTGCTTATATCCAGTATTAAAAAAGTCTATGTAAATAAAAAAAGTTAACGTGTTTGTTTTTAAATATTTTCCTGTATTTAATATTGAAAATTTTGATTTAATATAAACTAAACTGCATTTAATATTGAAATCAATATTGTTCGAATCTTAAAGTTAATAAATCAGCTGGAGTTAATGTGAGTTAATTTTTAATAAAGTGTTGTTGCGAGTTGGTTGTCAGCGCGAACTTTGGAAGACCGTCAAAAAGAAAAAAGTTGCTTATCTAGGGCATGTGCTTCGGCATGATAGATACAGGCTACTGCAACTGATAATGATGGGCAAAGTTGCTGGAAAGAGACGCATCGGTCGCAAGAGGAAGTCTTGGTTGCGCAATATAAGGGAGTGGACAAGGATCGCGAGTGCCGCCCAGCTGTTTAGCCTCGCGAGAGAAAAGGAAAAGTATCAAAAACTGACGGCCAACCTTCACTAGTTGGAGAGGCACCTAAAGAAGAAGAAGAATTTTTAATAAAAAGCTCATAAAGCGAAACAACCCATAGCTAGAAATGCTCTTGGTTTATAATTGTAGCACGACCGAGAACTAAATATAACCTGATCAATAACTGCGCTAACTTAACGACGGTTTAATTGCTCGATTGAACTTTTAACAAGTTTGCTGCTGCGAGTAAGTTTCTCCAGACTTACGATTATATTAGCTTGACGTTCATCTTTGATAGCTCTACTATAATTGTACACTAAATATGCAAGTGGCTTGGCCTCGATTTAAGTAGCACACATACGAACATAACTCCGAAAAGTTACAGGTGCGTGGTGGGGATCAAACTCGGTCCCTTAGACAGGGAGGCCGATCTGTTAACCACTAGGCCATCATGACTTTTGCTGTATGATAAACATACAGCAATAAATAAACGGTGGTAGAGTCACTACTAAAAGTGCTTATATTAGGCCTACTTGAAATAAATGAATTTTGAATTTAAATAAATAAATATATTATGACAATGCACACATCGCCATCTAGTGCCAAAGTAAGCGTAGCTTGTATTATGGGTGCTAAGATGACTGATGAATTTTTTTTTTTTTATGAATACTGTACATCGGTTGGGTACTCAAAAGCCCCGGAAGAAGATTAATGGATTTAAAAAAAAAATGTTTTTTTATATCATTTAATATTCTTGAGTGTTTATAGGAAAATTTATGGTAGAAAAATTATAATGATAAATATCACATCACGAATAAGGACGGCTTAACGTGCTCTTCGAGGCACGAGGTTTCTCGATACCACCAATTTCTTAACTCTGGGCTTATATACTCTTAATATTTATCAGAACAATTCAATACCCAACGATTCAATCTAATTTTAGAATAAGATTGCCATCTGTTGCAAAATAAACATTCACGCGCCAAATTTTCCGTAATGGGAGGGGCATAAGAAAAATAATGCGTAAATGGAGTCAAATAAGAAGTGTTTGCTTGATCATGAATATTAAAAAGGGGAGGACAGGGTTGCCAACAAAAAAAACATTAAGAAGTAGATGGTGGTAGAGTTATATCTATATTTAATTTGAGTATAATAGCATGCAAGTTTAAGGTGCTTGCCAGGAATCGAACTCAGTCCCCCCGAATGGGAGAGCGAAGTGCTAACTACTAGGCCATCACGGCTTACCATACAGCAATAATCACCATCAAAATTCAAAAAATTCAAAATTAAAAATTCATTTATTTCAAGTAGGCCTAATTAATAAGCACTTATGAAACGTCAAGTCTGTTTGTAGTGACTCTACCACCGGTTCAGAAGACAGATTCCACTGAGAAGAGCCGGCAAGAAACTCAGCAGCATTGCTCTTTTCCAACATCATTTTAAAGTTTAACAATCTTTAGAATTTTTCTGTTTTGTGAGAGATGAGAGCGGAGTGGCCTGCTTCCAATCATCATTAGTAACCCATTACGGGCCACCACGCTGGCCCAGTGCGGATTGGTGGACTTTGAGAACAGTATGTAGAACTCTCAGGCATGCAGGTTTCCTCACGATGTTTTCCTTCGCCATTATAGCAAGTGATAGTGCTTAAAAAAAATTACATAACCTAGAAAAGTTAGAGGTGCTGGGATTCAAACTCAGCCTCCCGAAAGTGAAGTCGAAGTCTCAACCACTGGGCTATCACCGCTTCGATAGCGTAGCAATAGTACACCTGCATAAATTAAACGATATTAACGCCCGATTTCACTAAACGTAGGAATCAACTTAACTAGAGAACCCCAGAGATTTAGGTGATTCCTAGAGAAAAAAACGTTTCAAGAACTCCTATATGTGATGTGTAACGTAACGACGCCGATTCGGCGGATCGTATATTTTAGGGAACCTGTAAACTGACATTTGACAGATGAAAAAAATATAAATTTGGTTTTTTAATCAACTTATTTTCATACGAAAGTGATATCTATGATAATACAAACACAAAATACCACACATTGTTTCAAGGACCATAGACAAGTTAGGTTATAAGAGTTGCCCAGTGAGAATCGATTGGTGAAAGGTTACAGGGATCAGCTGGACGCAAGCGGCACAAAACCGTTGAATATAGAAAACCCTACAAAAGACCTAGCCGAATGGACGTTCATCTATTGCGTATAGAGTAACAAATGTGAAAGGATCTAGCTAAAAATGCAGATCAAAAGAAATTATTTATTATGAAGAAAAAAAAGTATAGCCTAGTGGATAAGGCTTCGGCTTTTCTTTCGTGGAGACCGAGTTCGAGCCCCGGCGCGCACCACTGACTTTTCGGAGTTATGTGCGTTTTAATTAAAGAAATTTAAATACTACTTGCTTTAACGGTGAAATAAAACGTCTTGAGGAAACCTGCATGTCTAAGAGTTCTCCATAATGTTCTCAACGGCTGAAGTCTACCCATCCGCTCTTGGCCAGCTTCTAGACTACTCCCTAAACCCCTCTTATTCCGAGAGGAGACCCGTGCCCTGAAGTGGGCCTGGGTTGTTGATGATGAAGATAAAATTATATTTACTTCCCAAGAAATTCCACATTAATTTATTTTAACTAGGCCCTATATTTTACAAGCTGTTGTGAAACGTCAAGCCAAACTGTTTGTAGTGTCTCTAACACCGGTGCTGACGGCAGATTCTACCGAAAAGAAGTCACCAAGGAACTCTCTCTTTTCCAACATCAGCAATTTAAAATCATCATTCTTTTAATGCAAAGTAATTTGAACCCAAAATTTAATCCAAATTTTGTTCTAGTAATTTCTTGATCCCAATTTTACTAGCCGCACCTTTAACGAGAACGTAGAAACTGTCTGTCTGTTTGCTTATTTGTTTGTTTGTTTGAAAACTCAACGTTATTAAAAAAGTTGTTTTGTTCTTATACATATAATTCAGGACTATCTACAGAACTTGGCACCCGTTTAGATCTCAGTTCTTTTGTCGGTGAAGCCGACAACCACCCATATTCACCTTGGCTATAAATTTTAAGTAAATTATGTTTTGGATGGGATTATATTCAACTCACTCAACAAAACAACTTTTTCAACGATTATGATATACGAGTAACTTGGCACATATATTATATGTAGTTTGCATCCTGGAGATATGTTCATACGTTACTTTTTATACCGGATAACAAAATGCAATTCATACTTGATAGCAATGAGAAAATAAACACTGTTTTTTTAACCGTTTCTCGGTAGTGTATAGACAATGAGTATACAAGCACTATGACTGTAGATGTGGTAGGTCATATTTTTTGTTTGTATCCTATCCATATTCCATGTATCCGAAATCCGAATGCAGCGCGCCGCATGCGCGTATATTAATTATATCGATATCGCATATCCGAATTTCGGAAACGCAATGATGGAATGCCTTCTTCTCGCTCTCACTCAATGGCTTATATGGGGCTTTTTTATAACTGCTTTCACTCATAGTGAATCAAATTTTAATACATTTAGCAGAATCGTTAAATGTCACTCATAGAAATTTTAATGCATTGGTAGGTGCAAATTCATCATCCTACAAATGACTATCTGCACTTTTCGAAAACGATATGCAGATGCCACTTACTTATGTCCATTAAAGTAAGGTATGTTTCGAGTTTTGTTTATAAAGAGTAATATTTCGTCTCACAAATACTATATTGTTATTAATATATTGTGACGATTCAAAAGTGAAATAAATGTTTTTTTTTAAATTTGAATTTTTAAGCTACCGTAAATATACCTATATCTTTAAATTTTTCACGGATGGATTCACATATAGCAGTCAAAGAAAATATAGTAAACGTTATAACAGTATTATTTTGATATTGTTGACGTTCGTGTTTTAGAATTTAATCCGTTATTTAAGGGAAAATAAAGTAAAACTCTATATGACTATATAAAATTCTCATCTTAAAATAAAATTGCTTTGACTGGAGCTGTAAGCCAACAATTCTTTTTACAGTTGAAAAAAAAAGTTTAATAAATTATCTTGCAGTTAAGTGACCGTGTGGCAGCCCTGATTGTAGGGCTTGAAATAAACGGCTGTTAGTTGCAAATAGCTGGACAGTTTACAGGGCAATTTATGGAAGGACTTCACTAATGGAGGCATAATTTGTTTATTTTCTGAACTATCTTTGTGTACGTAAAAGTTTCTTTATGAAAGTGCTGAATGGGGTACAATATCATTTAATTAAAAGATGGCTTGTCTAGGAGCAGAACGTTATTATAAACCCGTTACTGACTATAGGACATGATTTTGGCCGTAGTCCACAACGCTGGCCAAATGCAGATTGGTAGACTTCACACGCCTTTGAGAATGTTACGGAGAACTCTAAGGCATGCAGGATTCATCACGATGTTTTTCATCTCTGTTCAAACAAAAACGTTCATAACTAAGTTAGAGGTGAGTGCCGGGATTTGAAATCCGTTCTGCCGAAAGGAAAGCACAAGTTCTTACCACTAGGCTAACAAGGTTTAAAAGTTGACAAGACATGTGCCTTTCCTTTTTATTAGCGATCGATGGCTTTACCATAGATACGAAGAATAAGGTTTGACGACCTCCTCGGTGTTGTAAGCGTTGTGGTTATGTAAGCTGATGATCCCGGGTTCAATTCCAGGCTGGGTCAATTTGGGAATTTATCACTTCAGAATTTTCTCTGGTTTCGTCTGATGGAAGGTATGTTAATGAAGTAATCTTTTAAGCCCCCAAACCTTATTGCATTGGTGGGTGCATGCGTAAGGTTTTTAGCAGAATGCAGCGTGTATTCTATTGAAGTTGAGGCCTGAACCCAGGAGTTGAGTGGAGTGATGATCCAGGACTCTCGGCGCTTCCCAAGGTATGCCGCCGTACATTTGCGTTAATACGAGTAATTGAGCCAGCGCAATCGAGTTATTGCAGCTGTCGATACTAGGCCAGAAAATACTAAATAGAATTTCCCTCTAACTGTGATTTGATATTTAATCATAGATTTGTTTAGAGTAAGGTTGTAATTAAAGATCTGACCCTGACCTTTTTAAGTTGCTCTTTAACCCTATTGAATTGATGGATTAAATTCGTTGCTGACTACCGCATGAACCGCAAGGGCTTACAGGGGCATGTGACACAAGCGATTTACGAAATGATTCTTGAAACAAACCATCAAAAAAAAATGTAAAATTAGTTTATTTCGGTAAGAAAGTGGTATCAATATATGGCTGAAGTCTTCTTTTAAAAGTAGTACATATTACTAACCCTGTGTCAGAAGACTCCGCTGTTCCATTACAATTAAAATAAACCTAACTAATCACAATAACAGGCCGCTTTATGTATACTGCTTCTGTCTGTGTTTTTTTTTATTCTTCTGTATTTATGATTTTGTTCAAATAAAGAGTATAAATAAATAAATAAAAGGAAAGTAGGTAACGTTCACACGGTATTTGTAAAAACCGTTATAAATGCGGACGAAGAACGTGGGCAACGGCTAGTTGTCTTAATAATTTTCCAATAAACTTTTCACGAAAAATTAACAAAAGAAAATATTGTTTATTCTAAGACAGTTAGGAAAAATAGACTGTACATGCCATGGAATTTGAAATGAATGAATAAATGTCAACATTTTTTAGTTTCTAATCAAGCACACGTTTTTGCGCGGTCAAGAGCTAATTAGCTTTAAACTAGGTCCACCACAGTAGTGGTGAGTGGAATTTCTTTATTAATTATGAAAATTCAATTGTTTCTCCGTAATAATATGTTCTTGTTAACTGGCATAGTTACCGTAACCTTCCAGTGAAGAGTGCGTAAGCTTCGCTTGGTTGAGTTCTGACTTCTGAGGCTAAGATAAATTGGGAGGGATGATCATCCAAAGGTACACTTGGAGGGCTCAGACGTCATTGCAAATAAAAATAGTCGCGTACATTTCGTGCAGGTGCGTGCGGAAGAGCCATACTACTACTAGGTAGGAGAGTAATTTTGGTTTTGCATAAATTACTCGACAGACGTCATAAGCATTTCAAGTAGGTATAAATGCGGTTCGTGCGGTTATTGTAAGAGATTTTAATACCCGCCATTTATATTCCGCGTATTTATGGAATTTCAGCTAACACGCACGGCGAATAAAGCTTGCGATTTTTGATAGTTTTTATGGAGCTATACTACTTACTGCACAAAATATTCTCCCGAATTTAATTTGTATTAATCAACAGATTGATAAGCGGAAGCGGTGATAGCGCATTGGGCAGAAGCTCGACTTCACTTTTATAAGTTATCTGCGTTTTAAGTAATTAAAATATCACTTGCATCAACGAAGAACATCGCGAGGAAACCTCTTTGCCGGAGTCCTACATAATGTTCTCATAGGTAGGTGGAGTCCACCTATTAGCACTGGACCAGCGTGGTGGACTACGGCCTTAACCCCCCTTCCTCTGTGGGAGGAGACCCGTGCTCTGTAGTGGGCCGGTAATTGATGTGATGATGATGATGATGATGAACAGATTTATAAACGCGATTTACACATGCGTGAAAAAAAAAAAACGCTAGGATATATCTGCGTTCTTTGCGGTAGTCAACGAACAACTTACCCGAGTGCTATCTCACCTTGTGACGTCTGCCAACTTCAAGTTTAACAAAATAGGCCACTTTTTCGATTAAGGGCACAGTTCTTTGGCTATTCTTGGCTACTGATGTATTTGGGTAATCGGGTAATGGGATTACCTACTTAATTAGGTTGTTACTTAACCTAAATATATCTTGTCTACTTTGATGAACTTTTAAACTAAGAATATGCTATACAAAGTGTAGCGACGTTTAAACATAGAATATGCTATACAAAGTGTAAAAAAAACCGAAATAATACTTCAGAGGTTTTGAAGGTACACTATTTACTATCCTTGAAACTTATCTTTGTAACCAAAACGATAATAGTTTTTACACGCTTTATATTAGCTTCACTTGTATGTTTGTTTGTAACCGACTTCTTTGGGCGCGATTTTGACCCACTTTAAACGGTCAGATTTCTTTTAAACTTTGTAGTCATATCGAGGACCGATGACCATACACTAATCTGAAAAGATTATTCCAATTTTCACTATAAAAAATAAGATTTTTTACTAATTACTACAGCACCATCTAGACCCAAATGTAAAAAACCTATGGCGTTCGCGTACCTAACAAATTCCATAGAAAACATTAAGCTACTAGATGGTAGAGGGCGTTAGCTATTACTTTTTAATGGCCTGTTTTAAATAATAATTAGAACTTGCATTTCGAGAGACGGGCA
This sequence comes from Pararge aegeria, assembly GCF_905163445.1. Lineage (NCBI taxonomy): Eukaryota > Metazoa > Arthropoda > Insecta > Lepidoptera > Nymphalidae > Pararge > Pararge aegeria. The sequence continues at coordinate 8,946,647 of NC_053202.1, read as the reverse complement.
CACCGAATAAAAAAAAAAATTTTATCTCTTTAATGGTGGATGGGTTACTGATTAATTTTGCTCTAATAACAATAATAGATCAAGAAAAACTGAAAAAAATCGCTATTATGAATAAACTAAAAGAAAGAAATTAGTTTAGTTTTTTATACCAAGCGTGTTTTTTTAGTTTGTTTGAACTATTTAATTATTTATTTAAGAAACCATTGTTATAGTTTTACCAAAAGAAATTATATACAACCCTAACATATGCAAATTTCATGTGACTCCTGTTACTTTATAAGGTACTCGTCGCGTAGCGTAGGTACTATGCACGTGTTGCTCTTTTATCTTCAATAGGGTTGTCATAAGTGAACACTTGGAATGTTCTGAATTAGTTTGTATGGAAAAATAAATATGCTTATTCTGATTTAATATTCTTACAGGCTGATTCTTTATGAAATATCCTTATGCACCCTTCAACAGTATTTAGAAATTCTGTTACACGTTGTATAGTACATATATTACGATTTATTGGGTCAGACTCTTGAATTTCCTTTCTACTGCCGCCGACCGATTGGCGCAGTTTGCAGCGACCCTGCTTTCTGAGCCCAAGGCCGTGGGTTCGATTCCCACTACTGGAAAATATTTGTGTGATGAGCATGAATGTTTTTCAGTGTCTGGGTGTTTATATGTATATTCTAAGTATTTTTGTATATTATTCATAAAAATATACATCAGTCATTTTAGTACCCATAACACAAGCTACGCTTACTTTGGGGCTAGATGGCGATGTGTGTATTGTCGTAGCATATTTATTTATTTATTTATTTATTTATTTACTGACAATTCGTCGGACATATTGAAAAATCACCAATAACCCAATTATTTAATTACCACAAAACTAAGCAACGTGACGACAGATCAGAATACAGTTGTAACCAAACCTCTTCTTCCCGAAGGTGCGGTACGAGACGACTAAAGGGAGTATAACGGAGAACGGGCAGTATCGTATTCTGTGCCACTACTACCATCTCGGGCCTCCCTGGCGCAGCCGTGAGCGCTGTGGTTAAAGCGAAAGGTCCCGGGTTCGATCCCAATCAGCGGCAATTTATAATTTCTGAATTTTCTCTAGTCTAGTCTGATAGCAGTTTTCGGCCGTGTCACCACCCTACCGACAGGCGTTACTTTGCAGAGATCCATAATATATGATGAAAATTAAGCTTAATTTGCCTTAAAATTATTTACTGTAAAGTCAACATCTCTTGAGGATGCTCTGGTTTCGGAGTGAAACGTGCGTAGAGGGTACATTGCCGAAGATCTGTTTGGTGTGGAATATAAGGATTGAAGAAATTATAAATTTCACCACACAGATTCTCCTGTTGTTCGCGGAGTATAGCAAATTAAGCTTAATTTTCATAATATCTTACCGCCTTACCCCTTACAGATTAGCCCATTACCATTTTAGACTGCATCATCACTTAACCAAGTTAGCATCAGATGAGATTACAGGGTCAACTAGTAGTTGAATAAAAAATTAAAAATCTACCGGTATTTATTTATACTCTTTATTTGTACACCACTCAGAAAAACGAAACAAAAAAAAAAGAACAAACACACGAAGAATGAAGCAGGATACAAAAGGCGGCCTTATCGCTAAGTAGCGATCTCTGCCACGCAACCTTAGGATTAGGAAAACTAAATAGAAAACAAATAGGTGGGGTACACTATCACCAACTTGCCCAGAGTTGTGACTATGGGAAAACCCTCCTGTTGGGAGAGGCCTTTGGTCCAGCAGTGAACTGTTATATGCCAATGAGGATGTTTAGAGACTGGACGCTTCGCCAGTCGCACCGAGCGATTTTTCGCGCCTAGTGTATGCCCCGTGGTCAGCACATTAGGAATAAAACACCATAAAGTAAGCTTGTCACGACATCGCAAGGAAAGTGAAAGTTATCAGTGACACTCTTTGCATACATACTACGACCTTTATACAACATGTAAATGAAAACCGAGAAAATACTTCACAGGCTATGGAGGTACATTATGTACCTGAGACTTATCGGGGAAACTGAAACCTAATAGTTTTTGAGTCATACTAAACCACTGCCATAGTTTTTACTGAAAGAAATCAGATGTGATTCCTGTCAGTTTGAAAAGTACACGACGCGTAGCGTATGTACTATGCGCGTGTCGGTCTTTTACCTTCAATAGGGTTGTCATAAGTAGACACATAGAATGTTTTGAATTCGTGTGTATGGAAAAATAAATATGCTTCTTTGGATTTAATATTTTTATAGGGTGTTTCCTTATGAAATATTCTGTTGTATATATATACGTTGTGTATACATATACATATACAACGTATATAGGACACCGTTTGCCGCTAGTTAAGTTGTATTAAAAATAGTTACATGAGAGTGAAACGAAACGGTTTTGGTGACAGTTGACATTGACAACTGTCACTGTATCATTACAAAAATACGACATTGATAACAAGCTGTTGTCAGCCGACTATTCGTGCCCTCGCCCTAACTTGTTATCGATTAGAAAACTATATTAAGTAACTAGCTTATGCCCGCGACTTCGTCTGTGTTGACTACATAATTAGGTCTAAAACTTCGCTCGTTAACAGTTTTTAATCCTAACACGGTAACTATTTGAGAGATCGGTATAGAAAGTACATGTTCTTTTCCATAGCATAGGTGACATGCATACCTAATTTCAAAGCTGTCTGCCCGCGGCTAATCTCGTAAACAATTTTTAATTTTCCCTCAGGAACTTCTAAAGGAATCGGGATAAAAGGTAGCCTATGTTCTTTTCCATGTCAAAGGCTACATGCATGCCAAATTTCATCCAAATCCGTTCAGCCGTTCTTGCGTGATTGAGTAACAAACATCCACACTTTCACATTTATAGCATTAGTAGGATAAACATACAGTATATTAAAAGAACTAAAGTGTTTTACTGGAGAGTTACGCAATACTACAATAGGAATCGAAATCAAAGTATGTTTTTATTCATTTCTAAAAATTTAATAAAAATGAAATCTGTTTATTAGTTTCACAAAAACTCGAGAACGGCTGGACCGATTTAGCTAATTTAGGTCTTGAAATATTAGTGGGACTACACGGAAGGTTTAAGTGGTGATATAAAAACTAAAAACGATAGCAATATACATTAATCTTCTGTTCGTGAGTTTGTCACGCAATTCCTCTAACACAGGCGGACCGATTTTGATGAAATTTTTGTGTGTATTTCAAGGTGGCGATTTTTCTGGGTGGTGTGATAATCGGGTTGTCCGTTTGTATGTATATTAAAACTATATATATTTTTATTTTTATTTATTTTATATATATATTTATACTTCATCATTATTATTTGTCTCTTTCAGCCGAACAACGCTGAAGCGAATCATTTTAAGTGTGTAATTTGAATTATTTATGTATTTCATACTAATTGGGGATGTTATATGTAATATATTTATATAGATATTTATGTTATATATTTTATTTGTATTTATATGTAATATATTTATATATATATATATATTATAGTTATATGTATATATATATATATATATATATATATATATATATTTTATTTATATTTATATATTTGTATAATTTTTAAATCTTATTCATTGCACCACCTACCTCTTTTCTATGTTTTTTCCTTTTACGCCATTGGTTGCCTGGAAGAAATCGCTATGTAGCGATAAGGCCACCAAATTGTACTCTCTTGATTTGTATTTATATCTTTGTAACTACTTTTTGTTTCTTTGGTGTACAATAAAAGTGTATTCATTCATTCATTCATTCATACTTCAGTTTTTGTGTTTTCTCTATTCGTCCTTTATTTTCCTAACCGTGTAGTGGTGTACAAATAAAGAGTTTAAATAAAAATAAAACTAGTAATTGCATTAAAGCTTCGTTACTAATCTTCCTTTGCTATATAGTAAGAATAACGTTATTGCAATAAAACCAAAAGAAACAATACGATGGGAAACAATGACAAAAGTACATACTATTAAGATGCAAAGGCAGCCTTATCACTTAAAGTTAAGATATACGGTTTCTTACTGAGGAGTTGTAAATTGTCAAAAAGTCAACATTTCCTGAGGATACTCGATTGTCTGAGCGAAACTTGCGTATAAAGATTGAAGAAATTATAAAACACACGTCACCAGAGTTCCACGGTATCCAGTTCGCACCTCTAACTTCTCTAAGTTATGTGCGTTTTATTTATTAAAATATCACTTGCTTAAAAGGTACAGGAAAACATCGTGAGGTAACCTACATGTCCGAGATAATAATATTTGCGAAAAATATAAGCCATCCAACTGTTTACTTATGAGCATGGTACCAAAATGGACTTAGCCGTTTGCTAAATAAGCGCAAGCTAACGGTCACCAGACGAACTAAATTTTAAAACATCATAGAAGATACTGTAGACGTTATCGTGGACAAATGGCCGGTCTTATGGTTATTAGGCCACTTACAGCCCTTATAAAGATGTCGGTCAATAGCAAATGGTTTGTTTCCATTGTTAGCGGTTACCGGTCATCTATAATGACGTCACCCGTCGTCCTGCGATCGTAGGACTATTTAGAATTAAGTTTGTATTTTACAAAGAAATGTCGTTTTTGATTTAAAACTACGATATTTGAATTTAGACATGAAATAAATGTATAAATTCAAATATCGTAGGTCAAATTAAAAACTTTTATATTCGTTATTTATGTGATATATATTGTACTGATGTTGCCCGCGACTTTGTCTGCGTTTGATTTTGTTTTTGGATGGGACATTCAATTTAGTTGTAGTTCTAAAATTTAAAGTATTCAGTACCGCTAAACCTTAAATGAGGGGTTTGCTGCTGTCCGCTGAGAAGTTCTGTCCTCAATCTCCAACCACATTCAGATCTACACAAAGTTTGAGCAAAATTATTAAACACATATTATAATCTCTACAGTACAAAAATAATTATTTAAATCGGTTATAATTTGTCAGAGTTATGGTGTAAAATCGTCAAACACTTTCATCCCCTCACCCAAAGGAACCGAGCTTAATGTCGGAATAAAAAGTATCCTTTATTAATTCTATCACTTCCAAAAATATGTGTACAAAGTTTTATGAGGATCGGTTGAGTAGTTATTGCGTGAAAGCGTAACAAACAAACTTATATTGATATTTATAATATTAGCAGGGATAGGGATATTATATAATTATGTTATTATTATTCTTATGTATACTAAGTGCGTCGTACAATAATTGTGGACATTGCTGAGATCGCTACTATGTGATAGATTGCTAGTAAGTATTTATTTAGACACCTTATTTGTATAAGGTGTATAATAAATAAATACAAGTACATGATTATGCTTAGGTGTATGGTAATAATTATATTCTCTCCTAAACACACACGTACATGATACACACTATAAAAAGATTTATCTTTTCTAAGGCGTCCTTATCACTTAATAGCGATGTCTGCCAGACAACCTTTTCTACTAAACTGATTCTCATTGACCAAATGAAAATCGTCCACTTAGCATCAGCTGCAGCTACAGCGAGATATTTTGTGGGAGCCTGAGAATTAGTGAATTTACGAACGGAAATAATTAATTTAACAAACTATAAAAAAATACGCTTAAATTATAAACAGTAAACAGTAAAAACACATAGCGCTCCATTAAAAAAGTGACCTTTTAACAATCATTCAACCATTTCACAATAATTGCCAATTTAAAGTTTAAATCAATTGAACATTTCATAAAAAGCGAGATTGGATGTTGAATACCTGCTGTAGTTTATTTTTAAAGATCATATCTTTCATAGATCCAACGTTTTGATCCGGCTTCCCTATTATTATTATTAATGCGAAAGTATATTTTTTTGTTAGTCCTTATTTTAAGGGCAAAGCTCCAATGACAATACAATTCAAATAGGAACGTATAATTAAAGGTAATTTAAAACCACCTGATGATCGATTCGAGAAAACGTATCGATATCACGGGTAGGTGACGCGACGCGGAAGATCGGGATGTTTTGCCTGCAAAAGCGAGATGAAAATTTTATTTAGAAAGTAAAGAAGTTGTACCGAAGCGGACAAAGTCGCGGAGAATCGCTAGTTTTGTAATATACTAGTGCTGAAAAAGCAAGCTTTGTTACTTTTTATGGTAGGGGTAGAAAAGTAGGTTGGCTGTTTTTTTTAACGCTTATGGTAAAGAAAATATGATTTCGTTTATCTAACGGAGTGAACGATAAAATAAATATTGGAAAGTGGATCCCAGACACATTCAGTCAATGCCGTGCCACCATAATATATGAGACAATATCGCATATAAGTAGGTAGCATTTGTTTTCAAGTTTTGGGTATCAGTTAACTTTATTGGATAGAAGCAGGCGTTACCTGCGATATCCTTAGATATACTAGTAATAAACATTGAGCTTAATTTAAAAAGAATACCTGGAAAATTTGTACACTGCAGTTTACATTTTTTTTACAATCTTTACACCAAACAAACAGATCTTCCAAGAATGTAGAATGAAGTAGAAGTATTTTTGTAGACAACTTCTCCTGAACATGACCCGGTGTTCGAGCGAAACTAGTAGATAAATTGAATTGAATTGAATCGAATTAAGTAAACATTGGAGCCGAGTTGAGTGATTCTGGATTGGCAACCGCGTACTGGACACAGAAGCATTGGCCGACCACCAGCTCGATGGAGAGATGATATTGTAAAGGCAGTAGGGAAGAACTGGATGCAGCTAACCAGCAATAGACCGAGATGGCGTGCAAATGAAGAGGCCTTAGTCCAGCAGTGGACTGAGATAGGCTGATGATGATGATGATGAAGTAAACATTGATACCACCATATCTGTGGCGTACATAGCGGGTATGCACAAGGTATGCAGACGATATAAAATGAAGAAAATCACGAGTTTGACGGCCGAGTGGCGCAGTGGACAGCGACCCTGCTTTCTGAGTCCAAGGTCGTGGGTTCGATTCCCACAACTGGAAAATGTTTGTGTGCTGAACATGAATGTTTTTCAGTGTTTGGGTGTTTATCTGTATGTTATAAGCAGTGGCGGTACTACCATACAAGCCGAAAAGCCGGGCTTGCGTAACAATAAATATCTCTTTTAAATTTTTCTCGACTATTCCGAAATGAAATTAACAAAATAATTAAAACTTGATAGCAAAGAGGATATAAATACAATGTTTTAACTTTTGCTCAATAATGTATATACTCTTTGTCTACTTTACTGCAAGCACTACGTTATTCTGGCAGGTAGACTCTGTGGTAGCAAACGGCCGAACGGCGCGGCGCCGCGCTGAACTATCACTATCGCGCTCTTCGTGTGTCTTCGTACGCGATCGGAGGTCCCGGTTTGTCTCGCTCACACTCATTTGCTTATATGGGGCTTTTATTTTACTGCTCTCTCTCATAGAAATTTGAATGTATTTAGCAGAGACAATCTAGATTATCAAATAATTTAGTATGGAGATCAAATGCCAGATTGCGAGTTGAAGTTAGAGAAGATGACCTGCGAGCAAATTGAAACAACTTCACGGGTGTTATTATTTGCGTTACAACTAGTTGACACTTGACAGATTCATTATTTTTGATTAGTAACTACTAAGTAGTTACTAATCAAAAATAATGAAGTTTATTTCGAGTTTATTATTGTTTTTTTGAGTTGAATAGTGCTTTGGTTTTACTGGTTTGTATTCTTAAAAATTATAGTAAATATTGATAAATATGAGCTCAATTTGTGTGCAAATTGTTTCTGTGGCGAAATCAAAAAATAATTGGCGAACAACAGGTAAATTTTTGCATATTTTTTTTCTAATGAAAATAATGGTTGGAACGCGGCTGGTTACGACATAAATTACCAGGCATCATAAGAATTAAAGAGAGCAGAACTCAAAGAAACACTTGGGATTACTATGATTACTTTTTAATTTTGGCAAACATTGCATAGAAACTTCTTTATAATTCGCGTGCTGACCCTAACCGTAGTGTTTTTCAAAGATTTGTTAATATGGTTTGTCATTTAACACAAAAAGAATGGTGACTTAGAGATCATGACGAGTTGAATTTGTCCTTTAGGTAACTGGGCTTGCTCAAATTTAAAACCCTAGGCACGCCACTGGTTATAAGTATTTATGTGTATTATATTCATAAAAAAAATATTCATCAGCTATCTCAGTACCCATAACACAAGCTACGCTTACTTTGGGGCTAGATGGCGATGTGTGTATTGTCGTAGTATATTTATTTATTTATTTATTTAGTAAGAGTTATAAAAACTTAAGGATAGGCTTTGTAAAATTACAAAAAAAGCTACCCTTTAATATTTATAACTCGTACTGGAGATTTTCTTCATTTTATATCATCTGCATACCCTCTATGCACGCCACTGCACTATACATATTTGTTCAATTGTAAACCATGGACTTCCAAGTAGCATCTGCCCGATAGTTATATCCAAGTGTTCTGAACGTTAATCGGACGTCAAAATAATCGTGTTGCGACAATGGAGACTTTCTCGCAGAGACATTGCGTCAAAGCCGGGCCCAAACCAGAAATAAACTAGACAATATCGGGTAATTGGTGGGTAACGTTGGGTTGTTTGCGCGGCCTCGACTCACTCCGCTTGTAAATACAATCGCAATTTCGTATATCGTATCACACTTCTGATATAGGATCGTATATCCCTTTAGGGCCCAGCTATGGATGGAATGGCACTCAAACAATAAACTAATTATATACGTACCAAATATTCTTTGAGACTAATCTTTATCTTTATCCTTATTATGAATGCGAAAGTGTGTTTATCCATCCTTAACGTCCTAACTCAGCTACCTATAAACTAGATGTTTAGCAAAGACTTAGTTGAAAAGACGGAGATTATTTTATTCTTTGTCGTTACACTCTTGTCAGAGTCGTGGTCCTCATGAAGTGACGCTGTTTGAAGCTGACGTTGTTCGTTTCACAAGATTTTGCTACTTTTCGGTACTGGCTGACAGCCTGGTACACTCATGTCACCCACAACGGGTTTTTTTTTTAAATATACAGACAAGTTCTTTACTGCAATCACACCTGATGGTAAGTGATGTTGCAGCCTAAGATGGAGCGCGCTTGCCTAGAAGATACTTATTCACTTTTGATTTAAAGGTACCCAGATTATAGGTATCGGGGAAGACGGAAGATGGGAGGGCATTCCAGGCCTTTGTGGTGCAGATCAGAAAGGAAGAAGCAAAACGCTTCGTACGTGTTGATGGTATTTCAACAACGCAACGGTGCAGATTCTTTCGGTACATCGCAGTTCGATGGTAGAGATGGTTTAACCAAATTGAAATTGGATCAGTCCATCGCATCGGTGACCTTCCGCGCGCTCTAGTGCTTTCCACCTCACCCCGCACAACAAGGCACTCTATGGAATTTTGTCTTGCCAGATGGACGGAGAGTAACCGACAGGAAAATAAACTGTTCCCACGAGATTTGTTAAAAACAGTAATAAACGCGGATGAAGAAAGCGGGTAACAGCTACTTACCTAAAAAGCAATATGACATTCTCTCATAGGACAGAGAAAAGAGCTTAGAAGACCTCTCGCTCTCTCCTTTTTGAGAAAAGAGGCGTGTGGGCAGCAGTGCAACGCTGTTAAGCTGATGACGGTGTAAAACGAGGGGAAAACGCGGTGGTACACTTGTGTGTGAGACTTTGACTTCTCTTTCGAGCATCCCCGGCACGAGATCCTAACTTTTCGGAGTTATGGGCGCTTAAGGCAAACGAATAGCACTTGTTGGATAGAAGCAGGCGCTACTTGGCGGAATTCCATGATATATTATGAAAATAAAGCTTAATTCGCTACACTCCGTGAACAGCAGGAGAACATGTACGGTGTAATTTATGATTTCTTCAATCTTTATACTCCAAACCATGTACCCTCTACGTACGTTTCGTATCTCTCCAACACCGGATCTCCTGAGGATGCTCCGAAACGGCGTATAGGGAACATTGCCGAAGATTAGCTTGGTGTGAAGTTATACAATACTAAAAAAATTATAAATCACACCATACAGATTCTCCCGTTTTTCGCGGAGTATAGCAAATTAAGCTTTATCTTCATAATAGCACTTCTTTAACGGTGAAGGAAATCGCATGACAATTCTCCATAATGTCCTCGAAGACGTGTGAAGTCCACTTATCCGCACTTAGCCAGTGTGGTGGACTACAGTCTCAATATTTCTCATTCTCAGAGGATGGGTTCATGATGACGATTGGGTGTGAATCGCTCTAACATCATAGCTTAATATTAATTTACTGTAAGATGGTGATAACAAAAAAAATATCCGGCTAAGTTTGTTGTGGGCTCTTAGACCAGGGCGCGTTTGGAACCCTCGTAGCTGTTGGTTTAAGTTGGCGAACGAAGTTATCACCATCTTCTTACAATAATGTGAATATATGTGTATGAACGCTTCATAAGTGCCTATGATAGGTTTACATAAATAAAGAAATTTTTGAATTTGAGTTTGAATACAATAATGAGGTTGCTATGTTATCAATCTATACATCACGGATAGATTGAATATGGAAAATATTTGGTCACTGTACCTACTACTTAAATTCGTCGCTGAGTCAGCGTTGAAAGTGAAGTTGTTTATAAATCAGGGCGAGCGTTTTTGATGAAGGTAGCCTTTACTTAAAATAATCGCTATCATTCACAGCGACCACATTAGCGTCCCAGTGCTGGACCTCCTCTCGGAAAGAGCATCACGCTTTATATATTATATAAATTTGAAATACATATAAAAAATTTCGGGACCGACAGGATTTGAACCTGCGACTCTCTGGAAATCGCGGCCTGAGCGCTTTATCCAATGAAGCTACGGCTACGGCTACGGCTCTCCTACCGTCGATGCCGAAATTAGTATATGCCTTTCACATCAGTCTTATGGCGACTGTAGAGTTGTGAGAGCATCACGCTGCTCCAATGGGTGTAAAACACTCATACGTAAGGGCATTAGAAGTTCAATTAAAATCATTACTCGTGTTTACGTGCCAGGGGATGCCGTTTAACAACGCAATAAAAAAGAAATAAAATTTCCAACGCCCTTTGCCTTGTTATTAGCGAGTTTCGTAGCTCTGTTACTATTGAGTTAATGACCGAAGGACGCCAGATTTTTAAACAACTTCGCTTTCAACACTGACGCAGCATCGAATTGGAATAGTACACAGTGGCCAAGTGACTAAATGTCAAAAAAGGAATCCTTATAACTTTGTTCTCTCCTGTCCGTAATTCGAGAAATTCAAAATTCATTTATTTCAAGTAGGCCTAATATAAGCGCTTTTGAAACGTCAAGTCTGTTTGTGTATAGTGACTCTACCACCGGTTCGGAAGGCAGATTCTACCGAGAAGAAGCCGGCAAGAAACTTTTACATTTTAACATTAATTTTTTTATCTTGTGAGAGATGAAAGCGGACCTGGATGCTGTAGGCATCCAGCCCTTCAGATCCAGGCCCTTTCAAAAATATATTTATTCAAGTATTCCCAAAGATGGATCTTTTGATGAGAAATGTGTACACGGTAGTGAGATTATGGCGATAACCATATTCGTAAATTTAAAACTAAAGTTAACTGGGTTCCAAACGCGTTCTCGTCTAAGAAGAAGCCCACGATCAACATAGCCGAGTGTTATTTTATTTGGATACTATGAAAAAAATGTGCCTAGTGTTATATAATCGTATGCCTTTTTATAAGTGCATTTCGAAGCTCTGTTATTATTGACTTAATGACAGAAAAACGCTGGCTAAAAATAATATTAAGATATGAAGTTAGAGCAATTCACACCCAAGCTTTTTTTAATCGTTTAAGTAATCCTAAACATTTTTTTAAATAAATATATTACAAGAATACACATATCGCCTTCTAACCCCGAAGAAAGCGTAGCTTGTGTTATGAGTACTAAGATGACTAATGAATATTTTTATGAATAAAATACACATAAATACTTATAATATAAAACACCCAGACACTGAAAAACATTCATGTTCATCAAACAATTTCCAGTTGTGGGAATAGAACCCTCGGCCTTGGACGCAGAAAGCAGGGACGCTGCCCACTGCGCAAACCGGCTTTCAACTTTGCAAAGCAACTTATTCACAGATTACAGATACTCATAGGGTTTCATCTCGTATACTTAGTTAACACGAAGCTCGTGTACTTCAGCTAACAGCTAAAATATTTGCTGTACGTACTGGATTAATCTCGTGGGGGTAATTGGAGTTATATCCCGCCGGAGATGTTAATTACACACGCAGAGCAAGCAATTTCGAGTTAATGCTTTAACATGATATCATAACTAATTCATAATGTACTCGAGTTTTTGACGACCTTCCTGGCGCGACGGTGGTCGCTGTGAATTTAAGTGGGAGGTCGCGGGTTCGATTCTTGGCAAGTGCAATTTGGGAATTTAAAATTTCTGAATTTACTCTGGTCTGGTGTGAGGCTTTGGATGTTGCTAGTTAACACCTTACCGACAATGACGTGCCGCTAAGCGATTTAGTGTTCCGGTGCGATGTCGCGTAGAAACTGATTAGGGGTGTGACTAATATACTCCCAGTGGCGTGCACTTCATATATGCACAAAAACACTGGTTACCTTAAAAATTGATATATGACGCGTATAGGAGGAGGATTTTGCCTTTTTATGCAATTTTCCTACTGTTGCACGCACGTTAACCACTGGATACTCCCTAACAGGTTAGACCGTTACCATCTTATACTGCATGTACTTTACCAACAGGTGAGATAAAGTCAAGGGCTAACTTGTAGTGGAATAAAAAAAAAAAATTACTCAATAAAACTCTTACACTCACTCCTCTGGCGCAGTGGTTGGCGCAGGTTTAAGTCCAGGTTTCGATCCCTGTTCAGTATTCAAACCATAGTTATACAAATTTTTGCAACTGGTAATATTGAGTTCACTCCTGCTTACTATGGTTCCGTTCCCGCGATCGCTGATTGGCTGAATGCCCGGTAGCACAAGGCACCAACAGCGCTCCTAGCGGTCGGATAACGTATAGACTATCGCCATTATTGTTCGAAACAACGTTCGTTCGTAACGACATCAAAAATCAAAACCCATTACAAAAGAATTGCTCTAGGCGTAGTTCAAGTCCTTTTCTTCATTAGTTTTGCGTTGTGCCGTGCTCAATCAGCTGGAAGAAGACTGTTGCGTAACCTGGACGTTCCAGTAACTGTGAGTAGTTATTTTTATTGCTTGTTGCCGAATTTGTGTAACTATTGGTAAAACTGAACATATTTAGGTCCTTCGAGATAAGAATCCCCCAATCCCCTTCCGGGAATTTGGCAAATTTTGTTGGTTAATTATAAAACGAGGAATATCCTCGTCATTATAACTATCATCATATTACCGGCACACAACAGAGTCTCCTGTTTGCCTTCCTGCACTTTATGCTCGGGGACCGAAGTCCAACCATTCGCTTTTGGAAGTTATATAATTTTTTTCTAAATACATCTTCTTCTTTCCCTGGAATTGTCTCCGTACTTGGCCGTCGGCCGGAACCTTCCGTTGTACGTAGTGCCACTGCTACGGTTCCTCACTGGGTCACTCCAGAAGCTTAGCAGGCCGCCCAGGTCGCCAAGTGCATTTCCAAAGACATATATCGCGTTTATGTGAGAATACTTTGATAGCGCGATGCAGATTCTTGTCGCGCTATCTAGTTTGTTAACGGGGAGACAGCCAGTAGTTGAAACAGTTGAAAATATATAGCAGACATGTAATCAAATTCAAATTCAAATATGTTTTATTCATGTAGACCTTATTACAGGCAATTATGAAGCGTTCATACATTTAACATGTTACACTAATGTTTATGGCAGTGATGTACATAGAGTTATAAATACTTAAGGGTAGGCTTTTTATAGCTCTTACAATGCCTATCCTTAAGTTTTTTTAAACTCGTACTGGAGATTTTCTTCACTTTAGATCATCTGCATACCCTGTGCATGCCCTCTATGCACGCCACTGGTTTCCCACGCCACGCCAAAATCGTTTCGAATGTCGGTTAATAAACCGGTTCGTGCTCTTAGATTCGTTTAGTTTCACAACAACAGTCAGATGCGACGGTTAAATTCGGCAATAGCTTGAATTATTTTCGATAAATATTGACGGAAAATCCCGATGCACTGAAATAACAAGCTACCCTAATAGAATGGACATCAAAGGATCCGTGCGAAATGTTTTGATATGGCTCGCAGTTCGACCGCTTTTTGGGTCAACAATACGCCAATAGTATAAGGTTGTCCAAATGTTTAAATTGTTATATATGCCAAATTCAAATTCAAATTCAAAATTTCTTTATTCATGCAGGCCTATCAAAGGCACTTATGAAGGGGATGGTGATAACTTCGTTCGCAAACTTAAACCTAAAGCTACGAGGGTTCCAAACGCTACGAGGGCAACAAGAGCCCACAACAAACTTAGCCGACTAATATATTTTTTTGTTATCACCATCTCTCTCTCTCTAAATTTATATTAAGCTATGAAACTAGAGCAATTCACACCCAAGCTTTTTTATCGTTTAAGTAATCCTTAATATTATAATAGGATTTTTTTGTAAGCTTACGTTATATATTATTTTTAATTTATTATATTATTATATAAACTTTGAACTTATTGAGAGACATCTCAAAGATTTCATTTGGTAATTTGTTATAAAATACTATACAATTGCCCTTGAATAAATTTGTGTAGCCTAGTAAACTGCATAACGAGTTTATTTTTGCTTCTCATATTTATATTGTTACAGTCCATATTGTTTTGAAATTTTGTTATATTTTTATGGATATATTATAACCTTAGGTGTTATTACTTAATAACCATTATCAAATCAGTAGATTCGCTTCTGCGCGAGACAATTATCTTCCCGGAGAAAGGAAAAAAATGTATCTTCTCTCACAGCTTTATCAACTCTCAGAGTACTGGCGCACAAGTGGAAATAATATCCAAATAATATATGTGTAATAATAAACGGGGGAAACTTCTTATATTCCCTGTTCTCGTGCTTTAGCAGACGGACACGTTAATTATATCCCTTTTCAGGGGATATAATCGAGGGATATAATTTTTGTCTCGACGAGTCGCGAAGCTGAAGTGGCAAAGTGAACCGATGGACGTTGGGGTCTTAAGGTGCTGGAATGGCGACCCCGTACTGGTAAACGCAGCGTAGGTCGGCCCCCGACGTGGTGGACAGATGACATCAGGCGAGTCGCTGGGAGCCGCTGGAGGCAAGCGGCCCAGGACCGTGTATTGTGGAACTCCCTACAAAAGACCTATGTCCAGCAGTGGACGTCGATTGGTTGACACGAGCTCCTACCCACTGGGCTATCATAGCTTTTAAGTAGTACACCAAAATTTAAAGCATAAGTTGTATCTGATACCTGTACTTTATAATTCGTTAAGTACTCTCAGATCTCAGAGTGACAACCCTTGCGACGATCTGTACTCATAATAATATTTAGTAAAAGCAAACTTTGTCAATCTGTCACAACTTCATATTGCAGTTAGCACTATCGACTTGTGGAATAGTTATGATTAATGCTTATTTAACTTTTTCGCGAACTAGCTGCGGTTGTCTAAGTACATTTTGACGGCCGATTGGCGCAGTGGGCAGCGACCCTGCTTTCTGAGCCAAGGCCGTGGGTTCGATTCCCACAACTGGACAATGTTTGTGTGATAAACATGAATGTTTTACAGCGCTGGGTGCTATATATTATAAGTATTTACGTATATTATTCATATAATTATTCATCAGTTATCTCAGTACCCATAACACAAGCTACGCTTACTTAGGGGCTAGATGGCGATGTGTGTATTGTCGTAGTATATTTATTATTATTATTATTATTTATTTTCTCGGTGCAATTTTGCTCGCCTCTCAAGGAGCGTAGAGTAGTGTAACCTTTAACCTTTCACAAGTAACGAAAGTAAAAATGATTTAATGAAAATATTATGAAAATTAAGCTTTATTTGCTATACTCCGTGAACAGCAGGAGGATCTGTATGGTGTAATTTATAATTACTTCAATCCTTATACTCCACACCAAACAGATATTCGGCAATGTAACCTCTACGCACGTTTCGCTCCGAAACCGGAGCATGTTGACTTTACAATGAATAATTGTTATGTGACTACTATACGTAAAAGATTTATTAAATACGGATAGAAGTTTCAGGGAATAACTAAAATAGATTTTAAACTAAGATTTTCGTGATTTAACAATATTACTAAGAAATATTTAAACGGGTATGTAGTTTTGTCGATATTACGTTATGGATCGTGGTGACGACGGGATATCACTGAGTCAAAAAAAAATTGGTTGTCTGTAAAGTCGACTTACTGACGTGGTTACGGCTTAGTTGAACGTGACAACGTCGTAAGAAAATACTGATGGAATGGTTGCATTTTTCAAAAGAAAATTTTAATTTTATTTGTTTGATAGATATTATCGTTGCTATAAACAATTGACACCACATTCACTTTTCACTGCACTTCATCCTTGCCGAAAACATGTAAATGTATTAGTGTATAGAAGCTGTCCACGCGGACGCACCGCTCACTCAAGTAGGAGAGAGACAGACGCTGGGCCTGTGCGGATTGGTGTACTTATCACTTCTTTGAGAACATTATGGAGAATTCTCAGGTTTCCTCACGATGTTTTCCTTCACCGTTGAAGCAATAAATTTATTAATTACTTAAAACGCACATAACTTAGAAATGAAAGACTAAGCGATTCAGTGTTCCGGTGCGACGTCGCGTGGAAATTGATTGGGGGTATGACTACCATACTCCCTAACAGGTTAGCCCGCCACCATGTTAGACTGCAAGGGCTAACTTGTAGTGGAATAAAAAAAAAAGGCTGTGCCGCAATGCAATGTTATGCACATATTCTTGGAAGTGTTACAAGTGATATAGGATACTTTTTATCCCGACATTAAGCTCGATTCTTTTGGGAGAGGGGATGAAAGTCTTTGACGTTTTGCACCTACAAATTATAACCGATTTAAATAATTATTTTTGTACTAAAGAGGTTATAATATGGGTGTAATTTTGCCCAAACTTTGTGTAGATCGGAAGGTGGTTGGAGATAGAGGACAGAACTCCTCAGCCGTCAGCAGCAAACGCCTCATTTAAGACTTAGCGATACTGAATACTTCAATTTTTTTTAGAACTACAACTAAATTGAATGCCAAATCAAAAAACAAAATCAAACGCAGACGAAGTCGCGGGCAACAGCTAGTAGTTGTATAAAAAACTAATATTAATATTATAGCTCATATTTTTCATAAAGATAACTTGCACCTTGGAGACGGCATAGGATACTTTTTATCACAGTAAATATAAAATGGTCCCGTGGGATTGTCAAAAACAATAAATACGCAGACGAAGTAGCGGGCAACAGCTAGTAGCTTGACAAATGGGCAGGTTTCATATTCATAATTGGATATATAAATCTTTGATGATACTTTCCAAACCGTAATTAATTCCCGTGATATATGACGTTAAACCAAACTGCTCGTGGGGTGGCTTGAGGGACAACGTTAGTAGATTGTTACCCATATCAAATTTAATTAGCTGACGAGTGATATACCTTAACCTTGCCAATCTATATATATAAAAGAAAGTTGTGCTAGTTACACCATTTATATCTCAAGAACGGCTGGACCTTTTTTTATGATATTTGATTTTTTTTTGATTCCTCTTACACCGGAATAGGATAATAAGTATTAAAATATAACATTTAAAAAATAACTATCCGCGGTACGAAGTTCGCCGGGACAGCTAGTTCTATATAAATAAAACAAAGTCGTGTTAGTTACACCATTTATAACTTGGTAAAGGATAGACCGATTTTCATTATTTTTGATTTGTTGGATTTCTGTTAGTCCGGAATAGGACAATAAGTATAAAATAATATTTATCAACAAGATCAAAACAATATATAGCCGTTCATTACTAACTAAACACAAATGGCAGCGCACGTCATGTTGTCCATAAACGTAGAACGGTTGATGTAGCCCGTAGAGAGCTACATTAATCCGGAGTAAGATGAGCTGAACGTATTTAGTTACTTTACAAAGACATTGTGATGTGCAAAATATTAAGGCGAAATGAAATTCGCGGGTTCGACTAGTATTTTATATTTTCATTGTACCATTCTTAGCTAGCCACACATCCACACCAGGCCAGCGTGGTGGACTACGGCCTTAACCCCTTCTTATTGTGGGGAAAAAACCCGTGCCCTGTAGTTGGCCGATAATGGGTCGATATGATGATGACGATGATTCTTAGCGAGCAAAGAATTAAAAACATACAGAACCCTCACTAAGCGATTATTGCATGCAGTGTATTGTGTCCAAAAACAGTGAAACGCCCCGCGCACGGCTCACATGTTATCCCGCGGAATGTCGCTAGCTCATAAACTTTTTCCAATTTTCCCATTTTATGGTAAAAGTTCAGAACATTAGACGTAAAATAATTTATCTTAACTGCTTAATGCAATGAACCAACAACCTGTTCGAGAAACACTACTAAAGTGGAGTGGTTTTTGATGCTTCAATATTGGTCAAATTCAATTTAAATTCAAAAATGTTTTATTCATGTATCACAGGCGCTTATGAAGCGTTCATACATTTAACATGTTAACACTAAGGTTAGTGATGGTGACAATGCATTCGTTAACTTAAAACTAAGGCTAGGAGGGTTCAAAGCGCGCCCTGGTCTTAGAAGAGCCCACAACAAACTTAGCCAGGTTTTTTTTGTTATAACCAACTCACAATCGTGTACACGGTTTCTGTATGTTCTTAATTCTGTGCTTATACGTTATGAATGTATGTGTGTATGGTTGCTTTATACCACCCTTTCACGCCATAAACCACTGAATGGTTTTTGAATAAAACTGTACTGTAATATAGCTTATACATAAAAACAATATCAAATTTTTTGCTCCACCTGGAAATCAACCCTAAGATCTCCTGAAATGCTGCAGAAAATGCTAACTACTAGACCAAAGAGGCAAAATGCGCTTCATCTGATCCAATATCCATAAAACAAAGGTTTGTCGCACATTCGTCTCCATAAATCCCCTACTTTCAAACCTCATTGATCTTCAATGAGAGGACCCGTGTCGCTTCGTAGCACTTCGCAAGGAAAACGTTTTGTTAGTAGGATATCGAATAAATTTTATAATCTTGGCTATATTAAACTAGTGATAAACGACTAAGACTCCGGGTGGTACCTTTAAATAAATAAATAAATATACTACGACAATCTTGCACCGTTCCATTACTTATTTATTCGGTCATTTACTTTGCATCGTTCGAGTCCATGTAGGACTGAAGTGTATCGAAAATGCACCCGTATTTATATCAAAATACCCACCAACTCATGGACATCATGAATGAATGAATGAATGAATACACTTTTATTGTACACCACATAAACATACTCGTATAATACACGATTCTGGGCCACTTGTATCCAGCGCCTCTTTTTTTGTCGTCTGTCCACTTGGTTGGGGGTCGACCAACGCTGCGCTTACCGGTGCGGGGTTGCCACGCTAACATCTTGGAAGCCCAACGTCCATCGGTTCTCCGAGCTATATAACCCGCCCATTGCCACTTCAGCTTCGCGACTCGTTGAGCTATGTCAGTTACTGTAGTTCTTCTACGGATCTCCTCATTTCTGATTTGATCGCATAGAGGTACTCCTAACATAGCTCTTTCCATCGCCCGCTGAGTGACTCGGAGCCTTCTTATGAGGCCCATTGTTAGCGACCACGTCTCAGATCCGTAAGTGATCAAATATTTTTTTTTATTGTTGTTTGAAAGCTATTTTTTAAATAAATAATAATTATTAGCGTTCTTGTAAAAATCCTAATCAATTTAATAAAATATCTGGCAAATATAAATTTATAGTTATCCAGAGTTAATTATTTACCCAATTTATAAATTTACTGTAACACAAGATATATTTCGGAGAGTGTTTGATCTAGTTCCACCCTCCCCCCCCCTTTTTACCATCGAACCGCGAGGCACCGTTCCGTGGTTGACATACCGCAAACGTGTACGAAGCGCTTTGCATCTTCGTTTCTGTATCGCACCGCAAGGATCTGGAATGCCCTTCCAGCTTCCATTTTCCATTTACCATCAGGTGTTATTGCAGTCCATCGCTCGTCTATATACACAAAAAAAAATAGTATCCGCCTAAAACTTTGTCCTTTTAAAATGATTTTTACTCTAAGTCAAAGTCAAATATTTCGTTATTGACCCATAAATGGCACTTTTTATGTTTCAAACGATTTAAAAAGCAACCAACCGACCAAATCCTATGGACTCCAACGAATGACATAGCTGGATGCTTTAAGTGTGAGCCACACTGGATTGACGTGGCGCGGCAGTTGTATGGACATCTTGCTGTTTTTTAAATAGGTATATAGCATTTAATGTGTTCGAAAATGAGTTATATTTCCTTGTATTTACGTTCATATTTCTAGACTATCTTATACAGATATAGCGTGAAACGGTCGTCTGAGGGGCGCGTATGTTTGGCGCCTGTGTGTTTAAAAAAAAAAAAAACATTTTCCCAGGTCTTTTAAATACGTTGATAGTTAGAAAGATCGCTAAGTTTTTATTGTACAAAATAAAATAAAAAATATTTTATTAAATAACGGCGGTCTTATTGCTTAACGATCCCACACACAAACCTTGATAGAACAGGGTTTGTACAATCCCGTTAAACCTTATTTGACCAATAATTAGTTTTAAATAAATTACATTCGCTATAAAAAATCATTATATTAGATTTAAAAAATCTTTTACAATTGTTTACTGTCTTTGACTATCTTACATGCCTTGCCAATACATTCCTCAAATTGCACCACCACCTCACGCTCCGCTTATGAGGCGATGCTCTATTCTCGACATGTCAAAAAACCCAGTCTTTCAAAACTTAAATGATGTTTTTTTTATTAGTATAACACTTACAGGATAATATGAGTGCACTAACATCAAGTTAAATAATCTGTCTAACACATATGATATAAATTTTATAAGCAATTATTCTTGTTCAGTAAATCATAATAAAACTAATCATTCTTGGACATCCGTGTTTCTGTGTTTACGGACCCGTGTATGTGGCAGAGAAATTGGACGAAAACATTTTCTTACTGGATTTTTTTTTATTATATAAAGTAATGCAATGTGCTGATTCCTAGTTTTTTACAACTTTAACTGTAAACAAATTTCGTAACGTGTATTTTGTATGTAATTAGAATTTAAAACATCAAGATGTCCGGCGTCACGTTGTTTTATTGTGTCTTGAGCCTAAATGTAATAAGATCTGGCATGACTAAATTATGCATACCAATCTTATACCAAAGGTGTTAACCGACATCTTCGGAATTCGATTTGAACCCTA
The DNA here is from genome assembly GCF_905163445.1 of Pararge aegeria. Taxonomy (NCBI): domain Eukaryota; kingdom Metazoa; phylum Arthropoda; class Insecta; order Lepidoptera; family Nymphalidae; genus Pararge; species Pararge aegeria. The sequence continues at coordinate 8,925,157 of NC_053202.1, read as the reverse complement.
ATTTAGCATAATAAAGCACCCAATCTTGCTGCTATTCAATATTCACATCTACAGATTTGGAGATATGGTTTGATTGACACCGGCAAAGTAGAGGTGATTGCGATTTGGAAAGCTTTAGCATTAACAACGACTTGTGTGGGATTCGGCAGACGTGACGACCAAAACTCGATTTAATACTCAAAGGGGTAAAATACCATGTTACGGACAAAGTGTGAAGGGCGTGCGAAGATAAAACAGCCCAGGAAAGTCGTTATAATGTTTCTAGGAATTGCGAAACATTGTTAAGTTTCGTTTTAATTTTTCACTTGTGATTTCACATATCTAAAGTTGCCAGCAGCTATTCACGTAAGTTGATTTAAGCCCTAAATTTAGCATAATAAAGCACCCAATATTGCTGCTATTCAAAAGTCAAAGTCAAAAGTCATTCAGTAGTCGCACTACCGATTTGGAGATATGGTTTGATCGACACCGGCACAGTAAAGGTTATTGTGAAAGCTTTAGCATAAGCAACCATTTGTGTAAGATTCGGCAGACTTGGGGATCAATATTCGATTTCATAATCACAAGAGTAAAATATTGACACTGTCAGAAGGGCGTGCAGAGACGATATAGCCCAGAAGAGTCGTAATAAAAGGTTTTCTTAAGATTCTTTTGAAGTGTTATATCTATCTGACTGTATATACTACTTAAAACAGAATTACAAAATAATGCATAAGTATGTTTCACAAGGAATCACCTTGTAAAGATGTTAAATAAAAAGAAGCATATTTACTTTTCTAAGTGTTTACTAATGACAACCCTATTGAAAATAAAAGACCGACACGCGCATAGTACCTACGCTACGCGACGCGTATCTAATAAAGTGACGGGAGTAACTTTATATAAATTTGCATGTGATGTTGGGCTGTGTCTGATATCTTTCGGTAAAAACGATGGCAGTGGGTTACTCAAATATTAGGTTCTCGGTTTCACAGATAGATCTTAGGGACAGTACATTATGTACCTCTAAAGCCAGTGAAGTTTTGTTTCAGTTTTTATTTACACGTTGTATATCTTTTGATTCCGAATAGCTAACGTTACTAACTGCCATCCACAGATAGCAATTTTATGGTATTTTTCTACGGTAAGTAATGTAGTAAAGTACATTTTAATTAAATTGGATCAAAAACTCAAAAGGGTGATACTAGTTCACAACAAATATACAAAAAAAAAACATCCAGTCGAATTAACAATCTCCATTTTATTAAGTCGGCTTAAAATGGCTTCTATAGGTAGGTTTATTTAAATTAACATAGTTTAACTTCCACTTTCAGTACTAACATACAACGATTTGAATATTTGGTTTGATTAACAATGTAGAGGTTCCTGCGATTTGGAAAGCTTTCGCATTAGCAACGATTTATGAAGGTTTCGGCAGACAAGACGACCAAAATTACATTGAATACTCAAAGGACTACAATATTATGTTACAGGCAAAGTCTGTAAAGCGTGTATACATATAAAGCCTGGGAAGAGTTATTTAAGTCAGTATAAAGCCTCTGGGAGTTAAATTTTATATAAATACTAGCTGTTGCCCGCGACTTCGTCTGCGTTTGATTTTGTTTTTTTGTCATTCAATTTAGTTGTAGTTCTAAAAAATTAAAAGTATTTAGTATCGCTAAGCCTTAAATGAGGAGTTTGCTGCTGTCCGCTGAAGAGTTCTGTCCTCTATTTCCAACCACATTCATCAGATCTACACAAAGTTTGGGCAAAATTAAACACATATTACAACCTCTATGTACAAAATAATAATTTAAATCGGTTATAATTTGTCGGAGTTATGGTGTAAAATCGTCAAACACTTTCATCCCCCCTCCCAAAGGAACCGAGCTTAATGTCGGGATAAAAAGTATCCTATATTACTTTTAACACTTCTAAGAATATGTGTACAAAGTTTCATGAGGATCGGTTAAGTAGTTTTTGCGTTAAAGCGTAACAAACAAACTTACATTGACATTTATAATATTAGTAGGGATAGGGATTGTTGTCATTATTTTTTCACGCGATTCGTCATTCTGTGATTTGTGAATTTTTATCTAGGCTAAAAAAAGACTAACGATTATTACGTTTTGCTCTGTCATAACCAGCCAGCGAAACTCACACGTAACGTTATGATTATTTTTCTATCCAGAAAATTTTACTTATCATTTACCATTTCATTAAATATATGGTCTAGAATAACATGTCTTGTTTTTACAGGGGAGAACTGATATATATATATATGTTATATATTTTTTTTTTTTTCTTTTCTTTTCTTGTCTGTTTCTCGTATTGTTTCTAAGCTTGTGCAATAAAGTATTCTAAATAAAAAAAAAATAGATTTAGCAATCAGTTCTAACATTTTTGGCAAAAAGTAAGTTGAGAGAACAGAGAGAGTAACATATGCTTATTTTTGTGCCAGGAAAACAGACTATTCCCACGGGATTTGTAAAAACCTAATAAAAGTGGATGAAGAACGGGAGAAACGGTTAGTTAATAAATAACAGCTTGCTTTCTGCAGACGTGCATAGGCCGCCAGGGGAAATTTTCTTAATCCCAGGGGAAATCAGAAATTGTAGAGCAACCGCTAGTGATAAATAACTGATAAATAAAAAACAGCCCATGAAGTATTCCATACATAGTACAAGTAGATATATAACACTGTGTCCTTTTTATTAATAAAGCCTATTATCTATTGTTTTGTTTGGGGATTGACAATATTATTCCTAATAATTAATATTCATTGTACAGATATATATTAATTACTAGCTGTTGCCCGCGACTTCGTCTGCGTTAGATTTTGTTTTTAAAGTATTCAGTATCGCTAAGCCTTAAATGAGTAAAGTAGTATATATATATATAACATGTGACTGTCAATTAATTATAGACAAATAATTTGCAATAAAATAAAATTGCGGCTATAATTAAAGATCTAAGCTATCCTATCTCTTAAGTTGGAGCAGACTGCTCACGGTGTGCCAATTTAATTTAAAATCGGTTAAGTAGTTTAGGAGTCCATCGCGGACAAACATCGTGACAGGAGATTTATATATATTAAGATTAGTATGTATATACAATATTGTGTAGAAGTTTATTATATATACAGTATTTTTGTATATATTTATATGCAGAGTAGAGTTTTACGCCATCGGTTGCCTGGAAGAGATCGATATGTAGCGATAAGGCCGCCATATTGTATACATCGTGTAAACTATTTTTTTTTTATTTTTCCTGTATTTTTATGTGGTATACAATAAAAGTGTAATTATTTATTCATTCATTTATTCATTCCTACTTTTTATATATATGTACTAATGGTGGCCCTTGGCTTCGTCCGCGTTTGTTTTTGTTTATCCTGTAGGAAAAGTTTATTCGGGAGATGAATGGAATTCAATTAAGGTGCATTTCAACAGATAATATTTAAAGTTCTGACTTTTTATCAGGTGTAGTTTTTAAGCAGTGATAGAATCAGTGATAGCGCATTGGGTGGGAGCTCGACTTACTTTCGTGGGGCCAAGTTCGAATCCCAGCACGCATCTCTAACTTTTCTAAGTTACGTGCGTTTTAAGTAATCCAAATATCACTTTCTTCGACGGTGAAGGAAGACATCGTGAGGAAAACTGCATGCCTGATAGTGCTACGAAGTGTTTTCAAAGAAGTGTGGAGTCCACAAATCCGCACTGGGCCAGCGTGGTGGCGTTAACCACTTCCCACGTAGTGGGCCGGTAATGGGTTGATGTGATGATGATGATGATGTAGTTTTTAAAAAGAACTTTTCGATTTAGGTTATCTCTAAAAATAACTGTTTTGTTTAGGTGTAATAAAAACAAAAAAAAAAAAAAACATTTTAATACTTATATTTAGATCTACTTTTAGTTATTACCTGTTATGTGTACCTAATAACAATAAAAAAAAATCCTTACACTTTTCAAACTCGCAATAACTTTTAAATTATGTCCAATTGGAATGAATCACAAAAGTATTTTACTGCTATATAAATACAAATACCCTTGGTGATAAAACTTTTTACTTCAAAATATGTATATAAAAATAATAAAAATAATTCTTTATTTGGTAACTATGACCTTAAATATACTTAATATACATAAATACTTATAATAAACAAATAAACACCCATACACTGAAAAACAGGCATGTTCATCACACAAACATTTTCCAGTTGTGGGAATCGAACCCACAACCTCGACTCAGAAAGCAGGGTCGCTGCCCACTGCGCCAAACAGCGCCGTCAAAATACTGAAAACTATATCACTTTAATTTAAATGGTAAGTTAGCCACTTTAGTATGAATGGAACGATAAAATCTCCAGAGACGAGTCGCTTTACCACAACTTTAAATAAATGCTGAATTCAGAATTAAGTTGAGTTTGAACGCGGGAAAATTAATCTATAATTGAAAACCTCGTGAGATGAAGATAAAAAATGAATGTATGTCTGCTGGAGTTGTGGCGATTAGCTAGTGGGTAAGGCCCCGGCTTCCTTTTCCGGGGGACCGGTTTCGATCCCCAGCACGCACCGCGCCGCTTACACTCGATATAGGATGCCTCTTAAGCTCCAAACAATTAACTTAACGAGTACGAGTAGAAACATTGGACAGATTAACTAGGCCATTATTGCAAGATGAAAAAAAAAGTCATCGTGTATACATACTATGCCACATCGTACACGTATATCGTATCGTCGTATCGTATCCACATCGTACTCGTATATCGTATTGTCGTATCGTATAATATCGATTGCGCCGAAATTCACTAAAAAAAGATAAATAAATCATGATAAACTGATGACAGGATTACTGTTTAACGAAATCAAATCGTTCGATCTTACTCGAAACTTCGTAAAGACACTTAAGAAATACTCACAAATACAACAACACATGCCCAAAAACAAACGCAAGCCTGCTTTGGAGCGGTGAGGTGGGTCTCAACTCTCAGCTTATAACTACCCTACTGGCAACACGCAATACTGAATACCCAAGTCTTAAATTCTGTATGTTGCCAGTGATGACATATGGATTTAAAATATAGTCGAAAACCTGATAATAAAGCTGTAAGTTAAAGAGAGCTATGCTCAGAGTATCTTTCACGGCTAATTGGCGCAGTGGGCCAATCTTGCTTTCTGAGTCCAAGGCCGTGGGTTCGATTCCCACCACTGGAAAATGTTTGTGCGATGAACATGTATGTTTTTCATTGTCTGGGTGTTCATATGATTATCATAAGTATTTGTGTACATTATTCATAAAAATATTCATCAGTCATCTTAGTACCCATAACGCGAGCTACGCTTACTGTGAGGCTAGATGTGTGTGTTGTCGTTGTAAATTTATATATTTATCTTTACGTGATCAAATTGAAATGAGGAGTTATGCACAGGTGCCAGAGTTACCAAAGAATACTTTAAAATGGAATAGCGATCTTGCCATCGGTTCTTTCGTTAATTGTAAACTTAATCTAATTAAAACTTATATCTAATTTGTCACGTTAGCAAGCACTGATCCAATTTGTGAGTACTGCTTTCAAGTGACAGAGTTCTGACAAGCAGCTTTCAACTAATCCACACTAGGTCAGCGTGGTGGACTACGGTCCTAACCCTTTCTCATTGTGGGAGCAGACCCATGCCCAGCAGTGGGCCAGTAATGGGTTGATATGATGATGATGATGACAATGTGACAAAAAACAATTGTATCATTTTTATTTTATTCTGACTTATGTTATGTTTTTTTTTAATATTTTTTTACTCTAGTTATTTAGTAATAACTAGAGTAAAAAAATACAATAAGGGTAGTCCCTTATTGTATTATTGTAATGTATTAAAATTGCATGTTTTTAAATTTATTCTATAGGCCTCATGAGAAGGCTCAGAGTCACTCAGCGGGAGATGGAAAGAGCTATGCTAGGAGTATCTCTACGTGATCAAATCAGAAATGAGGAGATTAGTAGAAGACCTAGAGTTACCGACACAGCTCAGCGAGTCGCGATACTGAAGTGGCAATGGGTAGGGCACATAGCTCGGAGAACCGTTGGACGTTGGGGTCTTAGGGGCTGGAATGGTGACCTCGCACCGGTAAACGCAGCGTAGGTTGGCCCCCAACGAGGTTGACATCAGGCGAGTCGCTGGGAGCCGCTGGAGCCCAGGATCGTATATTGTGGAACTCCCAACAAAAGACCTATGTCCAGCAGTGGACCTCAATTGGTTAAAAATGATGATGATGATGTTGAAATTTATTCTATGTATATATTTGTTTGTAATATTTGTACGCCGGCTAATGGCAATACACTGTGACTTCGTAATTTATATTTAAATGACATCTATGTAAACGTGTGTATTATGCGAATAAAGATCTATCTTTCTATCTATCTATCTGTTAAACACACGCAATAAGTCGAAAGTGCACAAGTGTGCAGACAAATAATGTAGACGATACGGCGTGTGAACCGCTATCAATATGCATTGCCATCTCGGGCCGCCTATTATACTGATTACCTCATCCGTATTTGGACGACGTACTTGTTCCTAACACCATGTCACTTGTAAGACTACAGTCTCGATGTTATATATATTAACTAGCAGACCCTCGCGACTCCGTCCGCGTATGAGTCAATCGAGAAGCTAGAATAGATCTGATGCTAAAATAATTTAAATCATCGAGGCTAGCTATGTACATACTATTATTTTACGTGGTATACAGAGTTAGTAAGTTGTCATTATTTTACTTGATACATACATACATACATCCATCCATCCTCACTTTTTCATCCATCCTCTTTAATATTTTTATGAATAATATACATAAACACTTATAATATAAAGATGAACACCGAGACACTGAAAAACATTCATGTTCATCACACAAACATTTGACGGCCGACTGGCGCAGTAAGCAGGGTCCTGCTTTCTGAGCCCAAGGCCGTGGGTACAATTCCCACTACTGGAAAATGTTTGTGTGATGAGCATGAATGTTTTTCAGTGGCTGTGTGTTAAATGTATATTCTGAGTATTTATGTTTATTATTCATTAAAATATTCATCAGTCATCTTAGTACCCATAACACAAGCTACGCTTACTTTAGTGCTAGATGGCAATGTGTGTATTGTCGTAGTATATTTATTTAGTTGTGGGAATCGAACCCACGGCCTTGGACTCAGAAAGCAGGGTCGCTGCCCAATGTGCCACAGTGCCGTCATAATAAATGAATATTAGGCACAATTCGTTTTCCTCATATTCTTAAACATTAGTCTGATTCATTGTAGTGCAACTAACTATCGCGGAAAAATTCCCATTACTGGTTTACCAGTAAGCGGAAATAACGTGAGTGGGCTTATACGTGCAAAATTAAAGCAAAGGGGACTCAAACGCTCAAGTAGATGAGACCGACATGATAAAGATGATAAAAATAATTAAATATACTACAATACAATATACACAACGATACACACATCGCCATCTAGCTCCAAAGTAAGTGTAGCTTGTGTTATGGGTACTAAGATGACATGAATAATATAATTTAAAAAAAACGTGTGTGTATACTGCATTGGCGTAACAAGAGAAAAATCTTTTTAAAAATTTCATTTCTCGCCTTTTTCTACGTTTGTAGGAAAAGATATTTAAGAATACCAAAAAACCAAGTATATATAATAAACTCGCACAGATGCACGAACCGACGAGGCCCCTAAGCTATTCTCGCAGGATTTTCACCGTTTCATACGATTATTTGTAGTTTCGATACTGCTTTCATATCAGTCTTCGTGTGCCGTTTTGAACGTTTGTTTGTAGTGTCCATACATATTTAATATATTTAGTGTGGTTAAAATCTGGAGGACGTGGTTGCCGGTGTTATAACAGACACATGAGGCTTAGCACCTGCGGTGAAGCGGTAATAGCACAGTGGCTAGGAGTTCGGGGGGCCGAGTTCCAATCCCAGCATGCAACCTTTCTAAGTTATGTGCGTTTTAAGAAATTAAAAATTTCACTTGCTTCGACGGACGGTAAACATCGTAAAACTTGCCTAAGAGTTCTACATAATGTTCTCAAAGGTATGTGTCCACCAATCCGCATTGAGCCAACGTGGTGAACTACGGCCTTAATCTCTTCTCATTGTGGGAGGAGACCCTTGCCCTGTAGTGGGTCGATATGATGAGGCTTAACACGTACGCCTCAGATTTATGGACATAGTGCGCCACTTTCCAGAGCAACACTTCGAATACCCTGCGAAGTTTTTCTCTGTTAATAGGTGACGGTGTTCCACATATCATCAGGTGAGCTAGACCGTATCCCGGCTTGGCCCGTTAATTATTAGTATAAAAAAAATCGGATTTGTCCTACTGAGTTTCTGACCGGGTTCTTCTCGGTAGATTCTACCTTGTAAACCGGTGGTGGAGTCACTACAAACACACAGACTCGACGTTTAAAAAGTATAAGAAATAAATGAATTTTTAAAGCTACAAAAGCCATATGTATTTGTTGTACCTCATTAAAGAGTAATATAAAGAGAAAAAAAATTAAACTAATAATTTTTAGCTCAACCCGGGAATCGATTCTAGGACCTCGTGATCCATATATAATCGAACATGCTTTCGAACCAATAGACCAACGGGGTAAATTATATGTCCTTGCAGAAGCAGATCAAGTCACGGGGCAATGATAGCTAATAATATGGTAAAGGTATGCGAAAAAATTACACACAATACGGTCAGTTATTTATTTGAAAAAGCCTTCCTTTATTTAAAAAAAAAATTACCGGTTATTCGCGCACGTGCGTTATCGAATTCTGTATAAAAAATAGTCATTTAAAGAGTTTGACCTACAAGCATTTAAAATGTTTTATGTAACTTTTTTTTTGTGACGAATGATATAAATTTATTTAAAAAACCGGTCTATAAAGACACTATAAAGTATTCATTCATCTATAACCCATTTGTATAGCACGAAGGACACAACTGCCCGGTGTCCATACCACCTCTTCTCTCGGGTGTCATACGAGGCGATTAAATAACGGAAAGCGGCCAGCATTGTATATACTCAACTACGATCACAAACCCGTTTGCCCATAATCGCCGCGCTAGCAAGCTAGCTAGCGCGGCGATTATGGGCAAACTCTCCCATTGGGAGAGGCCTATAGCCTATAACGGTTATAGGCTATAGGATGAATAAAAATTGTCTTCGGCATAGAAAACTACAAAAGTAGGACACACAAAGTACACAGATAGCTATATAGATAGAGGGTAATCCCGTCTGTATATCTTGTCGAGATATGATCACAACTCGAGGTCACGTAAAGTCAAATCTACGAGTACACACGTGAGCATCTAAACGTGATACGAATCAAATATTTAAAAGCAATCACTGTACGTACTTTTATTAGTAAAGTGGTCAATATCAAGCGATGCAAACGTATTGTTGTACTAAACGGGTATTATTAATAAATGTTGCATAACGTGGAATGAATAGTTATCCTTTTTTTGACGCTTGTTAACCTGTTATATCGACGTTCATCATTACGAGACCATTTCCGGCCGACGACAGGGCAAATGTATCTTTGAATGGGAAGGGTTTTGGCCGCAGTCCACCACGCTGGCCAAATGGGAATTGCTAGACTGATTCGCCTTTGAAAACATTTGGGGGCACTCTCAGATATGCAGGTAGCCTCACAATGTTTTCACAATTAAAACGCACATAGCCCCGAAGTGATTCGAGGACAATCCGAACAGAAGGAATCATGGTTCACTTTAATAACTAATTAGCGACCCGCCCCGGCTTCGCATGGGTGCAATGGTTTTTTATAAACACGCGCAGCCGGCCCCCCAGCCGGTACCGCTGCAACCGCTTATATTCATTTAAATAACATGCTAGAGCCGTATTGATCTTTATTAAATGCACAATATATTTAATTTTCTTCATAGCTGTGTTGCTTGTAATCGACTCGTAAATGAGCAAAAAGTAAAGGATAAAAAATGTGTATTGTGAATTTTCCCAAGAGATAAACACACACCATCGCAGATTTTGTTGTAGATATTTTTGAGGTCTAAAATACTGTAGTACAACAATTCAACCGATTGACGTCCACCGCTGGACTGGAGGTCTTTTGTAGGGCGCCCCAAACTCCACGATTCTGGTCCGCTTGTATCCAGCGACTCTCCGCGACTCGTTTGATATCGTCTGTCCACCTGGCCGGTCGGTGCGGGGTTGCCACTCCAACTCCTTGGAACTCCAACATCCACAAGTACTCCGAGCTATGTGCCCTGCCCACTTCAGCTTCGCGACTCATTGAGCTATTTCATTAACTCTAGTTCTTCTACGGATCTCCTCATTTCTGATTTGATCACGTAGAGATACTCCTACATCTTTCAATCGCCCGCTGAGTGACTCTGAGCCTTATTACATGTAGTGTGCCTTTGTAGCCAATTATTTGGTGTATCTCGTAGGATTCAGCCAGCGTTTGCGATGTTAGCGCAAAATAAATGTGTTTATTTACGACATCTCATTCTTCTTCTTCTTCTTTAGGTGCCTCTCCAACTATAGGTTGGCCGTCATTTTTTAATAATTTTCCTTTTCTCTCGCCAGGCTAAACAGCTGGGCGGCACTCGCGATCCCAGCCCACTCTCTAATGTTGTAACCAAGACTTCCTCTTGCAACCAACTGATTTTCAGCATTTCGATAGGCCCACATCTCGAATGCTTCTAGACGTTTCCCGAGATCCTCTTTGATGGTCCAAGTATTGGCCACAAGTAACAATATAGAAGGCGTTTACGTCACACCATTAGTATCCTCTAATACCTTACTTTATTTAGCTTTAAGGCAAAATTGAACTTAGAGTAATATTTTTTAAATTATTTTTTTAAATTATAATCGTTATTTTCATTTGTTTAATTTTTTTTTTTTTTATTCTTACTATTTTTGCTTTTAACTTAATTTAATTATTTTTAACCGGACTTACTTCAATGATGTGTATACATGTAAGTGATAACTGTACTCGGACAATAAACTATAATCTAAAATGTTTAATGATAATACAGTGTATCGTTAATATATCTAACGAAATAAATAAATAAATATGATTAGTGATACTCTACTATAGTATACATGTTTTATACATATAAACTTTACTCTTGAATCATTCCTTCTACTTAAAAAATCAAGATGCGTTGCTTAGTTTTAAAGACGGAAGTATATATAGGGATATACAGACAAAGGGGGAAGCGACTATGTTTTATACAAAGTAGTGACTTCTAAAGGGGAAGACCAAAACAAACCTGGCGGCGAACTACCGTAGTAGAGGCGCATAAGATTGGCCATACCTGGAGTGTAACGGAAGATAAGCGCGTGGCCACAGACAGGTCGCAATGGAGAAGAGTTGTGTGAGAGTTGCCCCAAAGGGGGGACGTAGGATGCAAAATTTAAGTGACTTCTATTATGAAATCTTAGGTACTCCTATTACTACTTATATTATTTTATTAGGTCTTTGTTTGGTACTGGACAGATTCTGGACTAGCTAGGTTCGTGATTAGGCAGAGCAGGGTGACTACTCCGGAAAATAATAACTAAGTAGTAGTAATCGTAATACGGACATTTTTAACAAAAGGATAACTACTACGACACTATTCCACATAAGTAATCTTTAGGAAAATCATATATATATTATTTTTTAAGTGTTTCTTTTTTGTTTCAACTTTAATTTTATCTTTACTTTTTTTTAAATTTAATTCCAAGTTGTGTACACATACTTTGGGTTGTAGCTTAGAACAAAACTTGTTATTAATTATATTTAGATCTACTTTTAGTTATTACCTGTTTTGTGTACCTAATAACAATAAACAAATAAACAAAAAAAATGCCGTTTCCCAGTATCCACCTCCAAGTCTTGAGCACTTTAAGCTGTCGGTTTCGCTAATCGTCACAGATAATAATGTAGTTTATCGTTAATCGTTTAAGCCCGCCAACCTAATTTAAACAGCATTAGGGGGTCTACGCTCTAAATATTTATCTCCTAAGAGATAGGCTTCGGTGACATACGAGATGAAAGATGATGAAGAAATATTCATGTTGTTCCAAATAATATATTCTAGTATTTGCCCCGCGGAAGCTTAGGCGAGCACGTGTATAGAATTTATTCAAAAAAATAATTAATTTTATTGATTTTATTGAGAGTGGGCCGTTAAATTAATATTAAAATATTTAAAGTATACCTTAATATATATTGAATATATATATATATATTATCGAAGTATAATACATGTTATCACTGAATTCTATCAATATAAGGAAACCTCATGTTAGGTATATTATGATAATTATTAATATAATAAAACGAAAGCGGGTTTGTCTATCAAACACGCAGCAACAAACCAACAGATTGGTATGATTTTCTGCATAGAGATAGTTTATGGACTAGATCATAAGCTATTTTTTATCTCGGATCTAGCTGTTTTTAAAGCCTAATAAAATCTTTAGTTTATTAAAAAAAAAAAAAGTTTGCGAAGCCGGTCTAAAAAGCCACAATAACGCGTTTAATAGTTTCAAACGATTTTTTTTTAAATAAAAGATGATTTTCAATCATCATTGTTAGACATATAAAATATTAATCTTTACAGAACATTTCATTTTATTTTCTAGAAAATACTTTATTTCATGTTCTTTGGACGCATACTTTAAAAGATATGAAAAATATAAGTTAAGGGAGTTAACGAATATGAATTACGTAATCGTATAAAATTTCGTTGCGACACTTAGTTAAAGCTGGTGAAACCGCAAATCTAGGCCATAACAATAATATAAATACGAAAATATGTCTGTTTGTTGGTTTCTTCGTTAGTTACCTATATTCAGGTCAACCGTTGAACCGATCTTGATGAAATTTTCTAAAATAGGTGAATGAATTTTAATGGAATTTGATATAGAAATATCTTTCTTGCCTTGTTATGAAGATAACATATACTACTAAAATAATTTTATATCGACGACCGATTGGCGCAGTCGGCAGCGACCCTGCTCTCTGAGTCCAAGGCCGTGGGTTCGATTCCCACAACTGGAAAATGTTTGTGTGATGAACATGATTGTTTTTCAGTGTCTGAGTGTTTATATGCGTATTATAAGTATTTATGTATATTATTCATAAAAATATTCACCAGTCATCTTATTAACCATCACAAGCCACTTTGGGGCTAGATGCCGTTAGAGTATGTATATATATATATATATATATATATATATATTTATCTAAACTGTAATATATCGAATAATTCGATGAGTCTGCTCCGTGCATCTGGCACAAACGTTTATAGCTCATGATAGCGATAAAATCCACATAAACGCATCATAAATATGTGATGCGCGCGAACACGTCACGCTTGGGGCCTGCCTTGGCACGTCTCGATTCGGCTAACATTGATAGAAATAAAGAACGTAAGAAAGATGTGTCTTGATGGTTGGCATGTTTAACTACGGACCACGGGGTCCTGGACTCGAACCATGGGTTGGGCTAAAATTATAGGTATTGTGTATTCTCTGTAAAGAAATTTTCAATACCAGATCGGAGTTACGGAATCGGTGGTGCCAACCACCTTGCCTCAGAGAGCACGTTAAGCCATCGATCACGGTTACTGTCACTGGTGTAAAGTAGTAGTTAAAGCTCACCAACCTGAAGAAAAGAGAAACTGCTGAGTTTCTTGCCGCCACAGGCCCACTATAAGGCACGGGTCCTCCCAAAATGAGAAGGGGTTAGGGTCTTGGTCCACCACGTTGGCCCAGTAGAGATTGGTGGACCCCACATACAACAAACATTATGTAGAACTCTCAGGTATGCTGGTTTCCTGAGGATGTTTTCCTTCACTGTTAAAGCAAAAGATGTTTAAATTCTTAAAACGCACATAACTTAGAAAAGTTAGAATTTCGTGCTGGGATTCGAACTTGGCCCCCCGAAAGTGAAGTCGAGCCGCTACCCACTGCGCTATCACCGCTTCATTAGGCATTAGGTTTAGCGAGGAATAAAACCTCCTCTTTTATTTGAAGCTGGTTAATATATAAAACAAAACGAAGCATGGCGACAGCTGAGCGAATTTAACGTTTCTTTTTAAAAGCACTAGGTTCAAATTTGATTGTACACTGTACTACATACGTGCCATGTGGATCAATTGACTTTACCTTTTATTTCCTCAAGGTAAATCGTTTGAGAATTAGCTCTAAGAAATGATACAAGTTCGTCGACAATGGACAAGTGAGTACAAGGTAGGTACTTCTAATTGTCATTTACATATAAAAAGTATGTGTAAAACATCTTTCAGAAAAACATACTATCTATTTTTAGTGACTCTACCGCTGGCTCGAAAGTCAGATTCTACTTGCCAGATTACAGTAATTCAAAAAATTCAAAATTCAAAATTCATTTATTTCAAGTAAGCCTAATTAATAAGCACTTTTGAAACGTCAAGTCTGTTTGTAGTGACTCTACCACCGGTTCGGAAGGCAGATTCCACTGAGAAGAGCCGGCAAGAAACTCAGCAGATTGCTCTTTTCCAACATCATTTTAAAGTTTAACAATCTTTAGAATTTTTCTGAGAGATGGGAGCGGAGTGGCCTGCTTCCAAGCAGCCTTGTCGTTTAGGAATTCATCAATCGTGTAGTAACCACGATTTATTAAATGTGTATTAATATATTGTTTAAACTTAGGTAAAGGTAGATCTAATATTACCTTCGGTATCATGTTATAAAAGCATATCCCCATCCCCACAAAGGATTTCTGTACTTTTCTCAGACGATATGCAGATATCACTAATTTACGTCCGTTTCTAGTTAGTCGACTGTTTATATCGACTTTTTGTTTATAATTACTTATGTTTTGTTTAATAAAGATAATATTATTATTATAATGTAATCTATATTGAACAAGAAATTGAACAGGTCTCCTACAAGTTAACTTTTAACTACATTCTCATCTGGAAGTATCATATCAGTCATTTACGTATAAAAAGTATGTGTAAAACATCTTTAGAAAAAACATACTGTCTATTTTTAGTAACTCTACCACCGGCTCGAAAGTCAGATTCAACAGTTCTCCTACAAGTTAACCTTTGACTGCATTCTCATCTGGAAGTATCATATCAGTCATTTACGTATAAAAAGTATGTTTAAAACATCTTTAGAAAATACATACTATATATTTTTAGTAACTCTACCACCGGCTCGAAAGTCAGATTCAACAGTTCTCCTACAAGTTAACCTTTGACTGCATTCTTATCTGGAAGTATCATATCAGTCATTTACGTATAAAAAGTATGTGTAAAACATCTTTAGAAAATACATTCTATATATTTTTAGTAACTCTACCACCGGCTCGAAAGTCAGATTCAACAGTTCTCCTACAAGTTAACCTTTGACTGCATTCTTATCTGGAAGTATCATATCAGTCATTTACGTATAAAAAGTATGTGTAAAACATCTTTAGAAAATACATTCTATATATTTTTAGTAACTCTACCACCGGCTCGAAAGTCAGATTCAACAGTTCTTCTACAAGTTAACCTTTGACTGCATTCTCATCTGGAAGTATCATATCAGTCATTTACGTATAAAAAGTATGTGTAAAACATCTTTAGAAAATACATTCTATATATTTTTAGTAACTCTACCACCGGCTCGAAAGTCAGATTCAACAGTTCTCCTACAAGTTAACCTTTGACTGCATTCTCATCTGGAAGTATCATATCAGTCATTTACGTGTAAAAAGTATGTGTAAAACATCTTTCGAAAAAACATACCTACTGTCTATTTTTAGTAACTCTACCACCGGCTCGAAAGTCACTGTAATCTGGCAAGTAGAATTTGACAAAAACTGTTGAAATTCAACAGTTCACCTACAAGTTAACCCTTGACTGCATTTTTATCTGGAAGTAAGCGATAATGCAGTCTAAGATGGTAACGGGCGAACCTGTTAGGGACTATGCAGTGGGTTTCTTGCCAGCGCAAACAGCAGGATAATTGCATAAAACGGCAAAAAATCTTCTCCTATACGAGCTATATATAAATTTTAGGGTAGGCAGTTCTTTTGAGCATCTAGTATGAAGTGCACGCCACTGGGACTATGGCAGTTTTGTGAAACGGTCACGGTTATGAAGCGGTGATGGCACAGTAGGTAGGACCTCGACTTCACTTTCGTGGGGTCGAGTTCGAATCCCAGCACGAACTTCTAGCTTTTCTAAGTTATGCATGCGTTTTAAGCAATTAAAATATCATTTGCTTTAACGCTAAAGGAAAACCTCGCGAGGAAACCTGCATGCCTGAGAGCTCTCCATAATGTTCTCAAAGGTGTGTGGAGTCCACCAATCCGCACTGGGCTATCTGTCTATCTATTCTAGCTATCTTTTCTGCGGTGTTATTTCAGATCAGGAAAATTATTCATTCGTATATTCGTATTCGTAGGTTCCTCCACGGGAATGCTAGATAACTTTGTTTCCGTCATGGGATAGGTGTTAAAAGGTTTAAATTTTTCGTGAACTTGATATCGTAATTTATTTCTCATAGTGTAAATTTCACCAGATAAAGACGGAAACCTCGCTTTGCTCGGTCAAAAAACTCACGTCTTTAGATAACAGTGTTCATACAGGCATATATATGTTTAGTTATAGATAAATACGATGTTCTTGTGACTCAAGTGGTGATATGGTATCAGTTAAAATCAATAGAATAGAAACAATACGACATAGAGTGGATCGTAAAAAGTATTTCTCCGTATCTACTTACTTCATAATATTTATTTTTGTGACCTTCCTTGCTCAGCGGGGAGCGCTGTGGTTTAGGGAGGTCCCGTGTTCGATCCCCAGCAAGGCACTTTGAAAATTTATTATTTCTGAATTTTGTATAGTCAGGTCTGGTGGGAGGCTTCGGCCGTGGCTAGATACCATAACGAAAAATACCTGCCGCCAAGCGATTTAGCTTAATTATTTTATTTTTTAGTTTTTGAAATTTGTAATTGTAGTTGGATATTTATTTAAATTTTAAATTTACTATTGTTTTTTTTTTTTTTTTTGTATTACTTTCACAGGATTTTTTGTATTTTTGTTTTCATTTTTGTCATTTTTGTCATATGGGTTATTGGCCTGAATTGAAAGCATTTATTATTATTATTATTAAACAATGGGCCCATGCCTTGCCTTAATTTTATACTGTGTTACTGACACTTGCACACTAGTCCATCTGACACCCCAAACCCCCTCATAGTTGCGGCATTTTTTTACCAAACCCGCGACTATCATTGACAGGACGCCTAAACATGTCCTTCATGACCCTGACGATCAGATTACTACTGACAATGCTCCCTATCAGAACACACAATCAACCTCTGCACAGCGTCTTCGCCGGCGAAGACGAGGTCCGCGACTTCCGACATCACCCGGTCGTGGGCACACACCACGACCTCGGAGGCGTGGGGACTAATCACTGTCCGAAACCCAGTCACTCCAATAGTCGCCTGAGCCAAGGTTCCTTCAAGCCCATCGCCTCATCGATCCCTAGGTTTCAAACTCTTTCGGGAAGAGCCTCGGACCGAGGCTCGCTAACAAGCCTGGCTTACGCTGTTACAACCACAATGATTAATCATCTACACATAATCCTTGTGTCTCATTCGAAATGATTCACTTCTTTTTTATAGCAATAATAAACCGGCTACCTTTGCATACATTGTGTTAGCGTGTTTATATTCTATTTTCTGTATGTCATGTGGTGTACAATTAAAGTCTGTTCATTCATTCACTCTAACGAGCTAAAAACCTTTTGAAATCGTAATTGACAACCCTACACGTGCAATGCATGATACCAATTAATCAGTGCAAAATTAATTAGGTCTATGTTACTCTTCATCTATTCACCTAACTCTATGTCATGTCTCTATGTCGATTGGTTCCTTAGTTAAGGCGTAAAGGAAGGTTTGGTCGATCTTCCTTTATCACATATAACACACTTTCGCATTTATAATATTAGTTAGAATTAGGATTTTTGGGGTGTACAATAAAAATGTATTCATTCATTCCTTCACTGTAACAAGACAAACACACACACTTTCACATTTATAATATTAGTTAAATAGGATAAGTAATTTCCATATTTTTTTGGGTGTACAATAAAATGTATTCATTCATTCATTAATTTAGTAGTAACGAGACAAACAAACACAATTTCGCATTTATAATATAACTATATATAGAATTAGTAATTTCCATATTTTTCTGGGGTGTACAATAAAAGTATAGTCATACATTCATTCACTCTTATAAGCTAGAAACCCTTTGAAATCGGATATTGGCAACCCTACTCGTGCAATGCATGAGACCAATTAATCAGAGTACGTACTCGTAGCTACCTGCCCGTCTCAGACGCGTTGCCTCTTATTAATTCGCAAAGGTCAAGTCAACATCGAACGCCGCGCTTGTGCTAAATCAATTAGGTCGTAGTAACGTAAGTTATTTCAACTAACTTACGATACTACTTTGGTGTGTTTGTAAGCATTAAATGCAGATCAAGAGCTCCACAGTTCGAGACCGTGTTGAGCCAAAGAATAATAATGTTGGGTTTCTTTATCAACTAATTGGACGGTCGATTGGCGCAGTGGGCAGCGACCCTGCTTTCTGAGTCGAAGGCCGAGGGTTCGATTCCCGCAACCGGAAAATGTTTGTGTGATGAACACGAATGTTTTACAGTGTCCGGGTGTTTATATGTATTTTCTAAGTATTTATGTATATATAATTGATAAAAATGTTTATCAGTCATCTTAGTACCCATAACACAAGCTACGCTAACTTTGGGGCTAGGTTGCGATGTGTGTATTGTCGTAGTATATTTATTTTATTTATTTATTTATATATATATATTAGAAAATCAATAAACAAAACAATCCACAGAAATATCACTTTCACAAAAAAGGAAAATAAAACTCGTCGAGCCAGTTTCCTTATCTTACCTAGAACTAGACCAAATTATGGTAAAAAATCCCTTACCTTTGAAGGCGTCAAATTTTATAATAAAATACCTATACTTATAAAAAATGTAAACTCATTCAATTTATTCAAAACTAAATTAGCTTCTTAAATATTAAGTAATACCAACAAATTTAAAGACGAATACATTGAATGAGTAGATAATAGTTTTGAAAATTGAATTTAGTTTAATCTAATGGCGAAGTGTATTAATTTATTATAGAAAATTAAGTTTCCTGTGTAAGTGACTTAGGTCTTTTTATGGGAATAAATGTCTTTAAACCTAAAACTATGGTTCTATTTTTCGTGTAAGCAAATATATGCTTACAGAAACAACTGTGAAAATTCAAAAAACATGGCAATACATGGCTTAAATAAATTTATTTTCCGTTTTAATTTTATAGCATCACTTTTATTTGTATAGTATTGCAGGTATTCAGTTTTAAATTTTGCTTCGTTATTTGATTAGCTTTTAGATTATTTTAATTAAGCATGCTATGGTAATTTCTAGTAGGTTTCAATCTCCTGTCTTTCTCTTTTATTTATGTTATTCGCATGATAACGTCATTGGTTGTTACCAGTTTAATGATCCAATAAAAAAAATATATATAAATACATATATATATAAATATAAATATACTAGGACAATACAAACATCCCCATCTATCACAATGTAAGTGTAGCTTGTGTTGTGGGCACTAAGATGATTGATGATCATTTTTATTAATAATATACATAAATACCACAAATAAACACCTGGAAACTGAAAAATAGTTATGTTCATCACACAAACATTTTCCAGTTGTGGGCATCGAACCCACGACCTTGGAGGCAAAAAGTAGGGTCGCTGCCCACTGCGCCAGTCGGCCGTCAATGAAAGCGGTGCTTATTGCTTCCAAACAACTGTATACGAACGATTTGATCAATGTCATAGCAACTGTGACCACAACTTAATAAATGAGTTTATACACGTTGTTTGAATCTATAATCTATGGGTTGGAGCTACATTCATTTACTTGGCTGTTGTCTGTAGCCTATACGTTTAATGCATATTTTATGTATTTTATAATTTTCACACTCATACACACACGCACACACTTACGCACACACACACCCACTCACACTCTTGCTGTTGTGAATATCGTAACTGATTGTTTTGTGTATTTTGTACTTGCACATATTACTTAATTGTCACAGTATAGATTTGTCATCTAGATTTGGCCTTATTTTAGTAATAAGATAAACTCTTAGCACAAATAATTTGTAACGCTGTTCGATTAATAATAAATAAATTAATAATAATATTTGACGGAGGCCCATATCGCCTTTAAACAGGGAAAGGCTTCGTAGGGCATGCAAAAAACAATTCCTATAAAGTGCCACCATGTGCCCATTAATCTGAAGCGTAGCCGATAAGCCGCATGTACCTCTAAATACACCGGCACCCACGCCTTTCAGACCGGACCTTCATAGCTGTCTATTCTGCTTAACGGCATTCAGCGTTGTGGCAGTTCTTCTTTAGACGAGCTTTGTTACTGAAAGCCTAAAAGTTTGTAAATTATGTATTAAAATCTACTTTTATATATTACGTATGTTATATATTTATAGGTAAACTTTTATACTGAGTATTTATTTATTTAGAACAGTTTGAAATAAAATTATAAATATAACCTAAAATAAACTATTTAAAAACTAAATAAAATCTAAAACGTCCTCGAAACCACCGCAGCGAGGCACAGTTCCTAAGATGCATCAGCATTGACCCTTTGGATGGCCGAATATATATTATGTTTATCTTATATTTATATAATGAAATGAAATTTTATTCGCTGAATATGAGCTTTCATAGGGTCTTATTATAAAATAACATTCCTCCATATTCCTACTATTAAACAAGCGAAATGTAAAGTGCACAACAAGAACAATCATTACGCATGTCCGCAAAATCTTGCTGAGCAAGCATTGAAAAGTTATTAATTAAATTATACAGCTAATATCAATGTTATCATAATAATTTCAAAATACTATCATTTTAATTCGAATTCAGATACTCGGATATTGTCTAGAAACATTTTGTACACAGCTAATGCGCCAGATTTCTCTTAAAAAAAACGCGTTGGTTGATTTTTTTAGACCTGCATCTAATTTATTATATATTTTAACGCACATAGCAAAGGGGGATTTTGCGGTTTGTTTTAATTTATATTTTTGCACAGCCGAATTTTATTCCTCGTTTTAAAATGGCTTACGTTCGAGAAAGATTTAAAATACTCCATGAACGAAGACTGATATTTCGTAGATATACAGATATATATTACGTTTATTTATTTAAATTATCTATGTACATTTTTGGTTTTTATGTATAACAATATTAAAACACTCTTGGCACTATCCCGTTCTCTTGCTGTAAGTCCTTTCTACAAATGTTGCCTGTAAGAGATTGGCCGCCTTTGCATGTCTACATTGTTTACTTTATACTCCTTAATGTTTCTTTTCCTGAAGTGATTGAATGAAGTGTTGCTTCTTCTTATTCTTCTAATATTTAATGGGAACAATACAAACTTGTTTATATAAGACTTATCTGTGGAAACCTGTTATTAGTTTTAAGTCAACCGATTTGTTAACTATTTAGTATCTACAACTGTTGGTTTTCCAATTAAAGAAAAAATAAAATAAAATAAAGTTTTCTAGCCTCCTTAGATAGCCACTATATTGTTACAGATACCTAATTCCCTCAAATGAACAATGTAATGGGGCGAAAACAAAAGTCTTTCTTATTTATTTCTGACACATTCCACCAAAATGTGATAAACATTTTAGATAGCGTTCCCCTCTGAATAACATTGATTCATTGGCGAGGCAGAATTACTCATAAGGTATTCGAATCCGTTCAGAGGAATGTGTCCGGACCCCGTGGATAAGTCTTAAGGTGTTATGAGAGCCTACTAAAACTCTAGCCCACAAAGGATTTACGTACCATCTTCTCGCAGACGATATGCATTCTATATTATAACACTAATCTTAAAAAAAATATTATTTATTAATTAATTGTTGGGAGTATCTCTACGTGATCAAATCAGAAATGAGGAGATCCGTAGAAGAACCAGAGTTACCGACATAGCTCAGCTATTTGCAAAGCTGAAGTGGAAATGGACGGGGCACATAGCTCGGAGAACTTATGGACGTTGGGGTTCAAAGGTGTTGGAATGGCGACCCCGCACAGGTAAACGCAGGGTTGGTCGGCCCCCAGCGAGGAGGACAGACACCAAACGAGTCGCTGGGAGCATCTGGAAACAAGCGGCCCAGGACCGTGGATTTTGGAACTCTCTACAAAAGACCTATGTCTGACCTATGATGGTAATGAATCTTAAAAAATATATTTATTTCATCAAAAATATCAATTACTTTAACGGTGAAGAAAGATATGAGGAAACCTGCTTGTCTTTCCATAGCGTCCTAGAAAGTTGTGTGAAGTCTAACAATCCGCACTAAGCAAGCATGAAGAACTACAGCCTAAACCCTGTCTATAGAAAAAAAAACGTGTGTGAACTTTAACACGCGTTAGAAGTTATACTTTGGCGTAACAAAATAAAAATCTTTTCGAAAATTTTACCTCTCGCCTTATTCTACGTTTGTAGAAAAAACTAAACTAAGAGAAAAAAGATATTTCATACATTGAAATTTTATTATACCGCACTGTATAGTAGAAGAAAGTTGATAAAATTGAATTAATTATATCACCGGAATGCGCCCGCAGACTTTGACAATTTAAAGTGTACACTGTCAAACCTTATAGCTAACTTCAGGGTGTCGGTTTTTTGTGACGGTATGCGCGCGCATCGTAAAAATTTACTCTCATCGTTTTTCCCTAACGCGCCAAAAGAAGTATAACTTCAAACACGTTTCACCAAATCTTGGTTGATAACCAAGTATTGGTGAACGGTTGATGTATGCCAAGGAATCTCCTTGAGATTGGGCGTGATTTATTTAGACATTGCCTTGTTCTACTAAGTTACAACGATTCCCAAGCATACATTTTTTTTTATTTCACTAAAAGCTATTCCTTGACTATAAACTCACCATGTGGTAAGTGATGATGCAGTCTAAGATGGTAGCGGGCTACCCTGTTAAGGAGTATGGTTTCAACGCGACATCGCCCCGGAACAATAAATCCAACACAACTTGCCACCAATAGTTATCACCTTTACTTTGTGAAACGTTTTATTTTCTACTAGCTGTTGCCCGCGACTTCGTCTGCGTTTGATTTTGTTTTTTGATGTGGCATTCAATTTAGTTGTAGTTCTAAAAAAAATTAAAGTATTCAGTATCGCTAAGCCTTAAACGACGAGTTCTGTCCTCTATCTCCAGCCACATTCAAATCTACACAAAGTTTGGGATAAATTAAACACATATTATAACCTCTATAGTACAAAAATATTTAAATCGGTTATAATTTGTCGGAGTTATGATGTAAAATCGTCAAGAACTTTCATCCCCTCTCCCAAAGGAACCGAGCTTAATGTCAGGATAAATATCCTGACATTAAGCTATCCTATATTACTTCTAACACTTCCAAGAAAATCTGTACAAAGTTTCATGAGGATCGGTTAAGTAGTGTTTGCGTGAAAGCGTAACAAACAAACTTACATTCACATTTATAATATTAAAGGAAGGAAAGGAAAGGAGGATAGGCATCGCCTAAATTATTAGGCGTTCGATTTAGGCCATGCCTTGGTTTAGTGAAAACGAGCATGAATTTATGTCGTGCGTAATTAAGATTTCGAGGTCAAAAGAACAAGGACCTAGAGCCAACAAGTTCATGGCAGGAGTCTTCATAATCCAAACAATGGACAATGACCGGTAGCCGATATTATATAAGGAAAAACAATAAGTACCTACGTAGGTAACTACCTACACGTCGATCAGTTGTTTGTTTTGGTAGAGAAACATGACTAAAAACTCTTATCGACAAGTCGTATATGTAGCTGGCCCTTTTTTCCACTACAAGTTGGCCTTGACTGCAATTTCACCTATAAATGAATATACGGTATATGATGTTGCCTTCTCAGATGGCAGTGGGGTAACCTGTTAGGGAGTATGGATATAAAACATAGCCCTAATCGGTTCAGATATTGAAAGGAAATTTATACTACAGAAAAGAGCTGTACTGTCGAGATTTAAACTTGGATCTCGCGAATCGCTTCGTGAAAAGTTTAAACAAATAGGTTTACTTACTTCGCAATACCTTTATAATTAGTTACTTTTTATAAACAAAAAGCAGATATTTACTATCTACTAACTAGAAAATTACATAAATTAGTGATATCTGCATATCGTCGGTTTAGCTTCGCTTTTGCAACATGATTCCTAAGGTAATTCTGGACCTATCAATGCAGAAATTGAAACAATTTAACACATTTGATACAGCGGGGTTACTGCATATGATGAATTTGTTAATGACTCTCATCTCCCGCTAGATAGAAAAAAATGATTGTAAATGTTGATGTTGGAAAGAGCAATTACTGAGTTTCTTGCCGGCTCTTCTCGGTAGAATCTGCTTTCCAGACTGATGATAGAGTCACTTCAAACAGACATACTTGACGTTTTAAAAGTGCTTATAAGTGCAGTTTCAAATAAATGCATTTTCAATTTTGAATTTTGGTTCCGACGCGACATCGTATCTTTTTTTTATTTGTATTCATCTACAAGTTAGCCCGTGACTGCAATCTCACCTGGTGGTAAGTTATTATGCAGTCGAAGATGGTAGCGGGCTAACCTGTTAGGGAGTACGGTAGTCATACAACTAATCGGTTTCCACGCGACATCGCGCCGGAATACAAAATTGCTTAGTTCACGTCTTTAACGGGTGGTAACTAAACACGGCGGAAGCGTCTCAACCGACCAGATCAGAGAAAATTCAGAAATAATATAAAGTCAAAGTCAAAAATATCTTTATTCAAGTAGGCCCATAGGTGGCACTTTTGATGCGTATAAATATTCAGATAAAGTTCCCAAATTGCTCCCGCCGGGAATCGAACCCGGGATCTCCCACTTAAAACCCACCGCTCACTGCTGCGACAGGGGGTCGTCAAAAGCTATGCAGTAAGTGTGTAATAGTATCAAATTATGAACTTCACATTCCTAGTAATAAGGTCCTGTTACACAGGTAGCTAGTCAAATGAGAACTTGTCAGAAAAATAATTCTGATGCAGCTGGTTGTATGCTTATGGGCCTATACGAATGACGTCATTAGGAGGTTTGCCAGGTTTCAGTGTCATTATGATTTGTGACACTTTCCATAGCTGTGGGAAGTGTCCTCTTAAAATACCATTGAAAAGTGTTTTAAAAAAATGCAATAACCTTCTTTGGAAGTTGTATCAGCACTTCTTTTTTATCATTAATTATCATCATCACATCATCCGATTACCAGTCCACTACAGAGCACGGGTCTCCTCCTACAATGAGAAGAGGTTAAGGCCATAGTCCACCACGCTGGCCCAGTGCGCGGTTTTTATCATTATTTTGGGTAATTAATTAAAGATAAATGACTCAAAACTTCTATACTCAATTAGGTTAAAGGCTACTATTGAGGTGTTAATACTTACCAATATGTTCCGCATTATTGTAAAGTAATGGTGATAAGTAAAAAAACCCATAACAAACTTACCTGGGTGAGTATTATTTTTGTTATCAGTCAGAGAAATTAATACCCGAGCGTTTTTATGATACAAATTAAATTACGTAAATATTGCAACTCTCCAACAATAATACTCACCGAGGCCAGAATAGAGCTATAGAATAGAATATATATTATATATATATATAGAAGCTAGCTTCCGATATGCGACAACGTTACTAGCGTAATCGACTGATCTTATATTTCGTTAAAAGTGTAAAGGTCAGCTTTTAATTTAAACTTTTGTAAGAATAACAAAAAGTTTGGAGCTGAAGTAAAGATGTTCTAAATTCAAAAGGGCATCCCACTTCTGATCTTAGATATTTTTGCTATACCGAAGTTCTAGTCATTGAACATAATGTATATATATAGAGAGATTCAAAGGTGGTTATTTATTTTATTTTACGAATTCTTAAGAATTTTATAAACGCGGGAGATATTGCGTGTTGAAGCGATCTGCAACTTTATAGTCATAGGTACAAGAAAATTGTTCACCGGAAAACGTTTAGCGGGCTCGTCACTCTTAAACTACGGAACGGTTAGTACTTTATGTGGTGTCGTTAGTAGTACGTATTTGTTTCTTTGTTCGTTAAAGGGATTAGTGAATTCTGGCTGATGAAGCCGTATGCAAAAGAGTGCAACCGGAATAACTTTGATTATAAGTCTTCACGCATCACATAGATCGTTTTTGCATGTTTATCACACGACATACACGGGTCACAGTGTTATAACATAAAAGCAATTACATAATGCAAAGCTTAACTTAGTTCCACCGCAAATACATTAAACATCTTACTCTACGTAGGTACTTACTTCTCCCGAAAAATATGTATTCACAAATATTGCGTTCCTCGTTACTTTTCGGTTGTAATTTGCAGCGTTGCCGAGGCAAAGTGACGTCACAGGTGAGGATAAACAAAACACATGGGGAAAATTTGGGTTTCACACACGATTTTATTGAAGATTTTGCGTTGTTAGGTCACACGGATGGTGCAGCGCCGGGGCGACATGCAATCTCCCCCTACGGCGGTCGGAGGCAGACTGAAGGCTTTAGCTGAGGTGAACCGGGCCAATCGTAAGCGTCCCCCCCTTGCCCGACGCCCGCCCAGGCACGCGGACTGCAAACGGTACGCAAAGATTAGATAATTCGGGCCAAGTGTAGACAGGACATCAGTGCCGATTAGACAACCCGATATAAAGAGGAAAACCTCAGGACCCTAAATTAGTGAAGTGTAAATTCAGTTAGTGTAGTTCACACTGAATACTATTTCTCTGGCATTAGCTACAGTCCTATTCAATGCCCTATATTTCCTGTAGTCTAAGCGGCACTTGAGTGTTATGATGCGGGCTTCGGCGAACGTTCACGTTATCGCAACAGATAAGTCGCTAGGTTCTTCATAAGGTAACGTATTGTTGACATTTATGCAATAAACTAAAATGAAAATTTGAGTATCTCAGTACCTTTAATTTCAAGTTAATAAATATGGAAAATTATCTCCACTCGATACGCACTCATTAAAAGAGCCCGGTATAGGTAAATTTGAATAAAGAACGTTATGACTTCGAGAAAAAGTCAATTATAATAAAAAGGAAAAAAACGGATAGAGTAGCGACCTCACAACGGTAAATGTAGCTTTTGTAACCCTAGAGCAAAAATAAAGAACGGAAGAAAAATCATTTTTATTGGCACACATTCATATAATATTGAGCGGCCTCAGTAGTCAATGTAGCACTGGTTTTCAGCCAGCCCCTTATTTTCCTCATCGTCAAATCCTCCTTCCTATAACATGGAATGTAAAAAATACACATTAACGCAAAACTCTTAATAGAAGTAAGTGAACAGACAACATCAAACGAGTCGTATGTGCTGGACCCAAGTGAAGCAAGACCGACAAATCCCTGTGTTCAGCAGATCGATAACAATTTGGATAGGCTAAGGATAATGAGAAACCGTAGACAGTGCGATATGCAAATTTGATAAGGAATCTGCAGGTTTCCTTACTATGTTTTCCTTAATCCTTAATTTAGGAATATTTCATTGCATATAATGCACATTACAGCTTTGAAATGACAGAGGTGCGTATCGGGGATCAAACTCGGTTCCAAAAGGCAGGCTGAAGTGGCTAGGAAGCCATTACTGCTATCACCGCTTACTTTACTATTTTTAAACTTTCTTCTAACTTTTATAGTATACTATTATTCTTGCTTGCCTCGTCTGGTGACAGAAGGGTTGGCTCATTTTTTGAGCAAAGAATCAGCCTGGCTGTGCAGCGTCGAAATTCAGCCAGCATATGCACGCGGGCATGACCTTTGCAGTATTAGTCTAGTTATAAGTTTTATTTTAACACAAAGTTAGTGTGTAGGTATACCTACAATGCTACAATGCTTTTAAATCACAGACATACCCTTATATTGTATTCACTTGTATGGACATAGATAAATAGATCCTCTCAGATCGTGCTGATGTGTATAAACACACTCAGTATTATAATAATAAATATTAATATACAATTTCATCATAATCATGAGACAAAATGTAAGTCAAAATGATAATTGACGGTAGAATTGAAAGTCTCACCGAATTTGAGGGGATAAAAGACTTGGCACGTCTATAAATAACTGAATCTTTGCAGCACATTGGCTCCCTACGGTTTTGATCAGGCTTAAAAGTATGTTTGATTCATGAAACAATTAGTCTAGGGCAGTAGGTTCTTAGGCGGCTTCTTATCCTTTCACTAATAGTTTTGCTTTTACATAAATTTAAATAAATAATAATTTAACTTAATCATAGAAAATAATCTGCTTAAATATTTAAAAAAAAAATGCTTTGAAACGAAGATCTTCATTTTTTTCATTTTTGGGCGGTTACGCTAAGTCAGCGTTAAATGTTGATTCTACTATCCCTCTAATATTGTGAATGTGTAGATGTTTGTTACTCAATCACGCATAAAAGGCTGAATATAATTGCAACACTCCCTAACAGGTTAGCCCGCTACCATCTTAGGAAGCATCCTTTACCACCAGGCGAGACTGCAGTCAAGGGCTAACTTATAGTGGAATATTTTTTTTAAACATAAACATTAACTATTTACGTTATTCTCCATGGTGAAAAACATATTATATGTTATTCTTGAACATATTTCGGAATAAGTGGTTATCCCCTGTACACGATTAAAAAAGTTATCTCGACGGAAAATATCACGAAAACAAAATTATCTCTAATGCAAATTTACAGTATTGTTTTCTTGTTCTTTGTTATCTGTTATCATTTTTAGATGTAATAAAATAAAAAATCACTGATTATTTTGTTAATGCTTGATTTTATATAGTGAACCAGAAATCGTAACATGAGTGCGTGACATGACCGAATTTGA
Organism: Pararge aegeria; assembly: GCF_905163445.1. NCBI lineage: Eukaryota > Metazoa > Arthropoda > Insecta > Lepidoptera > Nymphalidae > Pararge > Pararge aegeria. Next base: position 8,896,110 of record NC_053202.1, on the reverse strand, counting down.
TTTCAGAAACGATGCTATCCAAAACACGAGCTAAAATTATGTGGCCGCTCAAAGCACTTTTCCATTTACTAAATATTCCTTCTTTTGCTAAAATAGAATTAAACAAATAAATGGGTGATGGTAAATATCGTATAAAAATAACTTATTAATAATACTTATTTAAAGATTAATCTATTTTATGATTTTATTAAACCTGAGATTTTTTTAAATAACCCTGACTTCATAGCTTAATATTAATTAACTGTGAGATGGTGATAAAAAAAAATTACCCGGCTAAGTTTGTTTTTGGCTTTGACCAGGGCGCGTTTGGAACCCTCGCAGCTTTAGGTTTGAGTTGGCGAACGAAGTTATCTCCATCCTCTTACAATAATGTAAACATATACATATATGTTCAACGCTTCATAAGTGCCTGTGATAGGCCTACATAAAGAAATTTTGAATTTGAATTAGAATTTTGAACAAGTAGTATTTTATATAATAAAGCTAAAAGTAGAGCTTTTAGCTTTATTATATAAAATACTAGTTGTTCTCCGTGACCTGCGTACAACTTGACCCATCCAACTATATAAACCGACTCACCGTATCACATTGCACGCCCGCACCTTTACCTTTTAGAGTAAGCTATATGGCAACTTCCATCCTTTTGGGCAGGACGGAGGTTATATGCAACTCGTCATACACCCGAACTAAAAACCACCACGGCATGACCCTCTCGATGGCTTTACTAGATGCCCGGGAAGTAAAACTTCTAATACTCCGATACTCCCGTGTCGCATCGCCCGCCTGCCGCCGCGTTATTCGTTTGCTCGGCACCAAATCTGCCTCTGTAATCACAGAATAATAATATTTTTCTAATCGGGCGGGTAGGTACATAGTTCCAGACCGTTTAAAAATAAATTCTTTATTTGTTACTAGTTTAATTAAATAGTAAAATGTGTTTTACTTTTTCTCCAATATGGAAGGTAAACGTGAAATTAATTTAATTAGGTATCTAAGTGGCAAATGACGGATAGTAAATGAAGCTGATTTATTTTATAGCACCCGGTAACTTCTGCAGTGTACAGAAGCTTCGTGACATCTTTACGGTCGAAATCTCAAAATAGTGACATAACAAAAACTAATTTAACGTTTATAAGTTTAATATATTTTATTTTTAAATTTTTGTGTTGATCATGCAATCAGTCGGTGGACTATGAGCAGATGTTTTGTAAGTGGTTATGGCGATAAGGTAAGATTGCTTCCTCATTGGGAAGATCCCCCATGTGTCACATTTGGCTATCTAATATATGCCGTCTTTTTAATCTGCGAACCACTTCAGCCATGGTAAGTTGCACCGCTAGGTGATTCGGGTGGTAAGAATGTCTAGTTCAGAAATCTTACATTTTACTTAGCACCGACCTTCAAAATTTTACATTGCTTCTTCTTAGACGAGGGCCAATTGGAACCCCCGTAGCTTTTGTTTAAAGTTTACGAATGTAGTTATCGCCATCGTCTCACTTGTATGAACATATTTGTAATGTAATTTACGCATCAAAAGTGCCACCTATGTGCCTATTTGAATGAAGAAATATTTGTCTTCGACTCAATTTATTTCTTGTCTCTTTAAAGTAGGTTCTGTTTTGTTAAATTTTTTTTAGTAGTATTTTCATACTTCGTAGTATCATCTAAGAATTATAGGAGCCCCTGCACCAACATGTTTAAATAAAAGAATTCAAGACCGGATAAAAATAACGAAGACAGACAAAATCAAGACAAGATTTTTATGTAATATCTTTCCTTTAAATCTAAGTACTATATTTATGTTTTCAAAAATACGAGAGTACTAGCCCTATATTGATGTTGTTTTCTGCATTACACAGATATCACCTTAGAGAAGGTAGGAGATCAGATACCAGTATGTGTTAAAAAATACCATTTTCAAAGATTTTTGCATTTGTAAATTATCACAGTCAGACGAATGTTGGCATAGTGGGCGTAGAAACTACGATAAAAAAGCGCAGCCTGAATTGTTCATCAAAGCTTTTATTACCAAGACGTATTAAAATGTAAAAGTTACTCCTTTATTCTTTCAAACAAGAACATTGCGGGTGACAAGGCTTTCACGTCATGTTCAGTGGAGCGACCCAAAGTACAAAGTTGAGTGTCTTTTGAAACATGAAACGCGAAATTGTTATAGGAAACAAAAGACTATTATTAAAAATATTTTCAAGCTTAGGGAATGGAAAGATATAGAAAAACGTTGATCGCAGACTGCCGCATAAGCCGTAGAATCCGCAAAACCGTGCAATCCGTACGTATTAAGCATTATTCAGCAGGGCTTGTAATGTAGTAAAATTTTTCGTAAAGGCTAACATTTTGAGTACCCTTAAATAGTAAGTTTATACCGGTTATTACTTGGGCATGCGGTATCATAGACTGGGACCCATTACCAAGAGGATCGTAGTAAGCATTGACTGGGTTGATTGACCGTTCGGAATGCTAGTGATAATGATTTCAAGCGATGGCAGCGTACTCGTAATTTGGTTACACTTCTATTCGTTTACAAATCATATTTATTTAATAATAAACTTTAGCTTTGCTTACAAAAAATTATGGGAACTTGTCGTGAAAAAAGTATTTCATTCCTTATATTGTGGTGAGGTTTATGTGTACATCGTTCAAAACCGTACCGATAAAAGAACCGCTAACGGTTTCTTGGAAGTCGATGAGTATATGATACCACTACAAAGTAGTGCGGTGATTGCCTTGTGGTTCGGGCTTCGGCTATCCTTACGAGGGGACAGACTTCAACCCCCGGCACGCTCCGCGGTTTTTCGGGGTTATGTGCGTTTTAAGCAATTAAATACTTATCACATACTTACTTTAAATGTAAATAATACTGAATGTAATGCAATGGTCAAAGAAAACATCGTGAGGCAACCTGCATGCCAGAAAGTTCTCTATAATGTACTCAAAGACGTGTGATTGGTAGACCACCAATCTACACTTTGCAAATTATTATGACTGGAGCCCCGTGCTCTTTGACAGATGATGACATATCTGCGGCCAATGTGTCGATGTGCAATCAATTTTTTTAATACCTTTCATATTTCTATTCTGTATAATACCAGGCAAGTTTAAAAGCTTTTATTTCTTGTATCATATAGATACCTATTATGTACGGGCAAAATGTATAGGATGTGCTCGTCATTGTTTAGTAAGGGCCGAATTATTTTTTCCGCCAAGCAGCATGTTACGGTCTGTAGGACTTAGTTGCCGATGTAATTGTGACAAGCACATGCGGTTTGGAAACACCTATGCCGTTCGGTACTTCATAGGACGTGCCATACGAAGTTTTTTCTTCTTTTATAGACGATGATTTTCCACCATTAATGTATACAAATATTTGTGGGTCATAGTACCTAAACCTTTTTTTATATATATAAATAAATAAGTAAATAAAAAATCCCAAATATCCTTGGTCCGTAAATATTACTATAAAAAAAAATAATGGCCTAAAATAAAATAAACAAAAGTGACGTTTGACAGCAGTAATTGCAAAATTTACGCCTGTCGCATTGCTGTCGCAAGATACGTACCCTGCGGGATTCGAAAGAAGGATCTCGCAATCCGTAATAAACCATCATAACCACTAGACCTAAGAGGATAGCACGGAAAATTAAATCAGGCAACCCTATAGAAGATAATAACCCTTCCCTGAATCAAGATAAAATTTTAAGATTAGCCCGATATGAAGTTTGTATCGATCAAAACTTCGCCGTAATAATAAACTTTAAAACAAAAGCAATTTGAACTCAGCGAGATCTTTTGATTAATTTCAGAGAGACGGCACTCACTTAAACAAACAAAACGTCTAAACTCAAACTCAAAACTTCTATATTCAAAATATGCCCGTAGGGACTCTTTTGAAACGTTCATACAAATATACATACCTTCTAAGATATTTCTTGTACTTATTATCTTGAAGTGATGGTGAACTACATATTGCAGTAGTTATCTTAATAATTGTAATAATCATTCATCATCACCATCACATAAACCCATTACTGGCCCACTACAGAGCACGGGTCTCCTCCCACAATGAGGAGGGGTTAAGGCCGTAGTTCACGCTTGCTTTAATCGGTGAAAAAAAACATTGTAAGGAAACCTGACCGCCTGAAAGTTCTCCATAATGTTCTCAACGGCGTGTGAATTCTACCAATCTGCACTTATTAGCGTGATGGACTACTGCTTAGACCGTCTCATTCTGAGAGGAGGTACTGCGAAATTGTAGCCGAAGTCCTGACCCGACTGTATAGGCTATCGCAGCTGTAAGTAATTGCTACAACAAAAACTAATGACAGAGGAATTCAATAGACTTTCAATAGTTAAACTTTCTGCAGCTTCGTCCGGTATAGCTTAGGTTCCACAAAGAAGCGTTCGGCCGGAAGGAACTTTCTTACTCCTTCCACCTCGTACCTTGGATACTTATAGTTCGGGCAAATAGTATGCGCGCTTTGAAAGCATTCATGCCGATAGCCGGGCGTCGGCTACTTCATAGGCTCGGCTTTGAAACGTTAATTCTGTCACCATAATTAATTTTATTAGAAGTAAAAATAAACTTGCAGTGCAGTTTACTAGGCTGCATATTGTAATGCAAATTTAAAGGTAATTGTATATATTTTTTTAACAAATGAAATCCTTAAGATGTATCTCAATAAGTTCAAAGTTTATATAAAACGTAAGCTTATAGAAAAATCCCATTATAATATTAAAAATTACATGTACGATAAAGAAGCTTGGGTATGGATTGCTCTAACTGCATAGATAAACATTAACTTGACGGTGAGATGATGATAACAAAAAAAACCTGGCTACGTTTGTTGTGGGCTGTTCTTAGACCAGTGCTCGTTTGGAACCCTCCTAGCTTTAGTTTTAAGTTAACGAATGCAGTTATCACCATCACCTAAAATTAATGTTTACATGTTGAAGTATGAAAGCTTCATAAGTGCCTGTGATAAGGTATACATGAATAAAACAGTTTTAATTTTTTTTTTTTTATTTAATTATTAAATACATTTGGGCATTTATTATTATATTTAAATGGCTATCAGCGGCATAGATCGCAAAAAAGCCTTACTTGTTTGTACTGCAAACTATTTGAGCGAACGAAATGTTACCTACGAATGAATTAGTGAGAGTGGGAGAAGATAATTTTTAATCCTTTCCCTGCGGATATCATTGTCTCCTGCCCATGGTAGCCGTGCTGATGGCAAATGGAAAACAATCGCCTGTAACCAGAGCAACAGTTCACAGGGCATGCAAGGAGCACGTCCTGCAACATACCGCCCTGTGTCAAGCATATTTATTTTTCCAAACAAACTAATATGTTCACTTATGACCACCTGTGTAAAGATGAAAGACTGACATGCGCACAGTAGAAGTACCTACCTATGCTACGCGATGGTTACCTTTATAATAGGTTAAATAAGTGAACAGTCGTCTTACAAGAAATGGTCATAAATTAGTGACATCTGCATATTATATCGTCTGCGAAAGGTACAGAAGTCATTTGTATGACTGTGATTGCGGGTCACAGCGGGAGCGGAGCGGGATTGAGTATACGCTTTTATAATATGATTCCTAATGTAATTTTGGACCTACCAATGCATAGATTTAAAGAATATGTTATTATTTATATTATTTATTAAATCGAGGTTACTATACAATTGATGTATTTCTTAATGACAAGGTTGCTTCGAAGCATCCGGCTCCGCTTTCATCTCTCACAAGATAGAAAATTAATGTTAAAATGTAAAATGTAAATTATTGATATTGGAAAACAGCAACTGCTGAGTTTCTTGCCGGCTTCTTTTCGGTAGAATCTGTCTTCCGAGCCGGTGGTAGAGTCACTACAAACAGACAGACTTGAACTTTCAAAAGTGCCTACTTGAAATAAATGAATTTTGAATTTTGCTAGGAGTCACTTGATTTTAATTTTGCATGTGATGTTAAGGCTGAATCTGAATTTTTTCATTAAAAACTGTAGCAGCGGTTTACTCAAAAACTATAGCGTTTCAGTTTCACAAAAAAAGTAAATAATGTGCCTCTAAAGCCTGTGAACTAATATTTCGTTGTGAATCTTCCATTAACATTGTATGTTATTTATGGACGGCTCCTTATTCTACCAAATATTATAAATGTGAAAGTGTGGATGTTTGTTACTCAATCACGCAAAAATGGCGGAACGGATTTAGATGAAATTTGCCATGAACGTAGCCTTTGACATGGAAAATAATATAGGCTACCTTTTATCCCGATTCCTTAAGTAGTTCCCGAGGGAAAATTTAAAATAATCTACGAGCTAAACCGCGGGCAGACAGCTTTGAAATATGGTGACATGCATACCAATGCATGTCACCTATGCTATGGAAAAGCACATGTACTTTCTATACCGATCTCAACTAGTTATCGTGGTGATTAAAAATTGTTAACAAGCGCTCGGAAATAAAAACCGAACGAAACGAAACGCGAACGAAGTCGCGGGTATCAGGTAGTTGTATAACAGCTTCAGTAGCCACCACAAGTTAGGTATATAACCTTTTATATCTACATTTAATACAGCTATTTTTTATTTTATTTAACTCATACTATACTAGAAACACACCTTCCTAGTATCTACAAGCTCTATAACAATACCAATTCGTTTATCAATCAACAAAGCATATTACTTACTTTGATGCTAGGCTATAAACTGTCCAGTTTAATTGGACCCCGATACGTGGTCAAAGCCATGACAGTTGTATGGGACGAGGTGGATCTAATTATGATGGCAGTTAACTATGTTACCTACTACGGTTTACAACTTGATACAGTCTTAAGTTATAAGCTTAAGCGGGAGAGCTAATATTTTTTTATCAGGGTTTGTTAGCCTGTTTACGTCCCACTTCTGGTCACAGGCCTGCTTTCTCATAGAAGTTGAGGGGTAAGAGCACAGACCCACCCCGCTGCTCCATTGCAGTTTGCTGGGCTTTAACAATTATGACATACCATATGTTAGTGATAATAACCGGGGATGACGGTTGGGAATACGCACCGAGCTTCCTACAAACTTCGTATTTATTATATATATTAGTTTGTTATGCTCCGCTGCTCCGCTTTCAGCTCTCTCAAGATAGAAAAATGAATGTTAAAATGCAAAATGTAAATTGTTGATGTTGGAAAAGAGCAACTGCTGAGTTTCTTGCCGGCTTCTTTTCGGTAGAATCTGCCTTCCGAACCGGTGGTAGAATCACTACAAACAGACAGACTTGACGTTTCAAAAGTGCTTATATTAGGCCTACTTGAAATAAATGAATTTTGAATTTTATGATATGATACCATAAAATACCTCACTAAATAGATACCTGAAAAAAAGCAGCTTAGGACCGTGGATATAGAAACTCCTTACAAAAGCCCTACCGTGTCCAGCAGTGGACGTCAACTGCTTGAAATAATAATGATAATAAATATACTACGACAATGTACACATCGTCATCTAGCTCCAAAGTAAGCGTAGCTTGTGTTATGGGTACTAAGATAACTTATGAATATGTTTATGAATAATATACATAACTACCTACTTACTTATTATATGCAGATAAACGCCCAGCCATTAATAACAGTCATGTTCACACAATCATTTTCCAGTTGTGGCAATCGAACCCACGGCCTTGGACTCAGAAAGCAGGGCCTCTGCCTACTGCGCCATCCTGCTGTCGAGACAGGTAGTGGGCCGGTAATATAATGATGAAGGAAAAAACAAACTAGCCAATAAAAGATAATTAAATTGTACGCGCTAATTTAGAAGTTCTTTCTTAAATTGCACCATTACCGTATACAATAGCGGCCCCACCGCCTACGTCAAAGTAATAACGCCATGTAATTAGACGTCATAAAGTGCTGTTTACGACTACCCTCACTGAATTACGATATTAAATTTCAGACACAAGTAAATTGATACTGTGTTTAGGTACTATTTTGGGAACGTGCTGTAAGTATTTTATCATCAACATAATTTAGTAGGTACCTACGCCCTACGCTTTAACCTTGGGCCGCTAGCAGCGCGGCAGGAACGCGACTATCGCGCTGCTCAGAATCGCCTAACTTCTTCATAGTTGCGTTTGATCAGTCGGCTTAGAGCTAGTAATGCAAGCGTATATATATGTCGCAAATTATAATGAGAAGGCATTTGTAGCTCCCACGCGACTATCGCGCTGCTAGCGACCTAATGTGAAAGCGCACCGCTACTGGGTTAAAAGAGTCCATACGCGGAGCAAGCTGAATCGGAAGCGACGGATTGGACATATTTTTTTATACTGTTACGAGTTAGCCCTTGGCTGTAATCTCAGAGAATGCTATCTAAGCGATTATATGTTTTTAAGATGGTAGTGGGCTCATTATATTATTTTACATGAATTACAATAATGAAACAACAGAAAGTTATGGTAAAAACTATCAGTATGTTGACATGGACAGAAGACAATTATCTGCCCGGGGAAATGATAAAAGTTTATGTATCAACTGTCAGAGCACTAGCTAGAAGTGGAAATAATATGCAAATCATATCTGTGTTATTATAAACGGGATAAACCTCTTATATTCCATGTTCCCGTGCACACGTTAATTATATCCCCTGTCAGGGATATAATTTTTGTCTCCTGGCACGCCTAGCATGGGCAGGAGGGAAAGGAAAATAAATTATCTTCTCCCACAGCTTTACCAACTCTCAGAGCAGTGGCGCACAAGTGGAAATAATCCAAATATATAATATATGCTTAATAATAAACTGGGGTAAACTTCTCATATTCCATGTTCCCGTACTTTAGCAGGTGGACACGTTAATTATATCTCTTAAGGGATATAATCGGGGCATATAATTTTTATCTCCTACCTACGCTAGCCCTGCAGAGGGGATAAAATGTACCTGCGTATAACGTAGTTGATTTTTTTATAAGAATCAAATTATTAAAATCGGCGTAATAGGGCCCTTCATATAACTGGAATATCTTTACAGTTTACATACATATGTACATTCGTAGACTGATAAATACATTACCGTCTGCAGTCCGAAATTGGAGCTGTCCACCACCATGCCGAACATTTTCACTAGAATAGAAAAAACTAAACTTAAAACTATTGAATATTTAGTGCTCCCTTTCGAGGAGATCAATAAAGCGTAATTATAAACGGGAAGTCAAAGTTGCTCAATTGGCCAGTTCTGTTGCAGAACACTCTGCGTATAATTATGGTAAGGTTTTGCCTTTGAATGCATCACTTTGCAAAATTATACCGTAAAAGTATTCAATTTCAATTCAATTCAATTTTATTTATTTGCTGATACAGGTAAATATGTGTTACAGAAAAAAAAATGTGCAGATCTTAACTGTACCACCAATTGGCATGCAAATTGTTGTCAGGGTAGTATTTAAAATTTTAATTGATGTTACTACTAGGTACAATTAAGATATTGGCAATTAAAATGTTTATAATAATACAATACAATTCATAAAATAATAAATTACAATTCAGTTTATATGGGCACATGTCAAAGAATACCAATAAATTTAAAATTACTAACGAACGTCATTTTAAATATTCATCCATAGTATAAAAATAATGTCTATTTAAATATAGAAATAACTTACATTTTAAACATTCCATTTCATTTATTAGTGGCTTAATTTCGTCAGGTAATTTATGGAATATTCATTAATTCACTTAACTTTTCGGAATTATGCATTTTTTTAATTCAAGCAATTAAAATATTGTATAACATCGCAATTCTTAATGCCTTAGAGTTCCCCATAATTTACCAATCTTTTACCGGAGTATAGCAAATTAAGCTTATTTTTTTATAATAAATCTAGCAATTTGCAATTGGCCAGCGCGGTGGACTAGGTATATCGGCGTAACCCATCTGCGGAGTAACCCGTGGCCCGTACTGGGTTGGTTATAACTTGCTTAATATGAACACATTAATAATGATTATCATTAAAGCAGAGTCGATTTTTTAATTTCTGTAACTCTTGCCTATGAGAGAGACCAATACCTTTACCTAGTGTTGGTATTAAGTATATCATTCAGAGGCTGAGAAGGAACATTAAGGTTTTTTTTTTGCACTAAAAGTTATCCCTATACTGGAATCGCACCTGTTGGTAAGTTATGATGCAGTCAAGATGGTAGCGGGCTAATGTGCTAGGGAGTAACTAGCCTAATCGGTTACTACGCGAGATCGCACCGGAACACTAAATCGCTTAACAGCACGTCTTTCTCGGTAGGGTGGTAACTAGCCACGGCCAAAAACTACCACCAGACCAGACCAGAGAAAACTCAAAAAATATAAATTCCCAAATTGTCCCTACCGGGAATCGAAACCGGGACCTCCTGCTTAAATTCACAGCGCTCACCGTTATTTATTTATTTAAACTCTTTAATTGTACACCACCACAAAGTTCGAATAGAGAGAAACATAACAACTGGAGTAGAATACAAAAGGCGGCCATATCGCTTAAAAGCGATCTCTGCCAGGCAATTTATGATTAGGACAACAAGAGCGAGAACTAATAGGTGGTTGCGCAAGGGAGGTCGTCAAATCGGTAACCAAAAGGCGTTTTTAATCGGACAAAGCCACCCACCTGATTGTAAAACGTAGCAACCATTCGCAGGGCATTCAAGGATCACGTCCTACAAAATGCCACCCTGTGTCAAACAACCTGAGGAATATAAGTAAAACCTCATATGCCTGTAATTACCGGCAACCTTCAGACCGGAACACAGCAACGCAACAATGCTGCTTGGCGGCAGAAAGCAATACTCAAGCATGACGGTAGTCAGTACTTCCTCGGTAGGGCTTATGTTAATGATAAAAGGTACCTAAATAAAATAAAACACAACATTTTGTTCCTGTAGTGTATACAAGTAATAATAAAAAATATATTACTCATGCGGGATAAGTAGTATCTTAGTACTCGCTGTTGCGGTTGCAAAAGAGCTGTTTGCCCATTTTAAAATGACGCGTGAGTTTTTTCGTGAATGAAACTGTTATTTGAGTGCGACAAGTTTATCTCCGCATTTGTAATAAAAAATAGTATCTGCAACCCGTGCGATGTTACAACTTCCCGTTGCCAACTTATCGCACATGTTGCACAATATACTATAACAATATAGGTATTAGGTACACAATAATATAACTATGGCGCCAATTCCGTTTTTAATCTTCTTCTTCTTTTGCTTTTTTGGCGTTTAGGTGTACCAAATCGGCACGTTTTATTTCGCCAATGTCACGTATACTTGGAAGATATACAGTGATTGTCAAAAAAAAAATCATTCCGTTTTTAAACGAATGCATAAACTAAACTAAATTGACAGATTTAAACGTAGTGTCACTGTCATCCAATTCACGATGCAGTTTGTCATTTGTGAAAAAAGTTAACAATTGTTACAGTAATTCCGTAAAGCGGTTTAATAATTTAACTAAACTTTCGTTTACCGCAATTTAATATTTGTCAGATGTTTTAATAAACATATAATTCTTAGTTTTGAAGAAAATTAAAATTAGTTAATCGAATAATCTCTCGTATTTATATTCAAAATGATATAAGTGATACTAAACTTGTCTTTTACAGAGACTATGACGGCGAAAAAATACCTCTTGGTATCTTAGACGTTGTCACAATATTTTTAGATCTGTCAATTTAGTTTAGAGATTTGTTTACACTAGAACTGACCATTATCTACATTCCTTAGATTAACCAGTGGATGGCCGCTTTGAATAACTTTTTTGTTCTTGTTGGGTTATAATAACTATCAACACTAGCAAAGCCCTCTTTCTGCCTGCGAGACTACATATTAATCAGTTCCAACCATTGCGAAGATAAGCCAGGACAAAGATGGGCAAAATTTTAAAATGTTTCAGATGCTAACTTTCAAATATATGAGCTTCATAGTAGAAGGAATTTCGTAATCCCAGACCATTAATATTATATTCATGTATATAAATAAGATACCTACTTTGTCATTGATTTGAATTCTGTTAAGCTCAAATCCCGAAACTAAATTGAAAACAGTAGTGCTGTCGAATGTTAAAAAAAAATGGCGTTACTTTTAGACTTGTCAATTCAGGGGTTTGTGTACAACAGATACTCAAATCTTAAAATAGATATGTCGAAAGCTCTGTAATAGGATTTCAATAAAAAAAACTCGATCAAAAAGAGTTTGTATTATTGCATTTATTGCGAATGAATTCTTATTATCCCTTGAGGAGTATTTCGAAACCTCATAAAATTTTAATGGCTTGTCTTTATTTAAAAAGGTTAACTATGTAGCCGTGTAAGTTAGTTAACCTTTTTGAATAAAGACATCGTCAACGATTCAGAATCAGCGTCGCGGCTGTCCTCCAGCAAAAGTAAAAAGTCCGTGCCCAGCGTACGGACGTAACGTCTGATAATGAAATATCCAGTTTGATTTGTGGTGGAAAAATCTTAATTTATTTGGATATTTAAATTTGTGTTCCATTCTCTACAGCAAACATAAAATTAATGACATTAGACGATTCATAGTAGTCAATTCTGTTAAACACGAATCTCTTAACGAAATTGACGTTTCAAATGAACGGTATCCCTTTCACAATGTTCCTGGTGGAAAAGGACAACCCGTTTTGACAGTTCTGTCAATTAAGTTCAGTTTTTTTAGACAACACAATTTGCGCCAATATTACTTTAGTTTAAATGCAGTATCGACGAAGCAATGCAATTGGTTTCTGCAAAAACTTTTAATGCTGATTTATTAAAACATAATTTATTATATTTACTAATAAATATGCCAGATGAACCGTCCAATTTACTCTTATAACTTTGTTTAATCATAAATATACAATACATAAATAATACAGGCTAATTACATAAATGCTAAACACAATTGTCATAAAATACACTTAGCTTTACAATATTAGTATTAACGTAAATTTTATAAAAGCTTTATCCCTTTTAGTTTCTTAAAAAGTATAGGAATTGCGCAAACTTGAAAATCAGCTCCAACATTGTCAAAATCTAAGCGAACCGTTTAATTGCGCCCTAATTACTTTTATTAACATACATAAAATAGCAATGCATAAATAAATGAAGCCTAGTTAGTAAATACATAAATGCCAACCTCAAAGGTCATCAATTAATAAATTTTTAGCTTCCGTAAAAGTAGCAGACGATTATTAATATAAGCTTTTAATTGTTTTCACCTGATGTATTATAGGCGTTGCCCAAACGTAGACACAAATGGCATAAAAAGCTGACTGTGATGAGTGTAATTCATATTAATAAACTAGCTGATGCCTGAAAATTCACCCGCGTGGGTTTTAAAAAAATCTGCCGGAACTCTACATTTTCTACCCCACTTATTGTTGTTTTTCTGAATGATGTGGTTTACAAATAAAGAGTATAAATAAATAAAAAATATTAATAAAATAAGCCACACGCGGATTTTATCGGACTATGGCCGAGTAGTTTGGAGACGGTATTCCGTGACAACAAAAGGTCACAATGACAGACATTCAATGCACATTCAATGTTTTTTTTTTCGTATAAGTATTATATATAATATGGAAAGAAATTGAAATTCACTAATTGAAGCACCTACGTTTGTGCAGCGCCTTAACTTTTTAAACTAAACTTACTCTAAACTAATTTCACAATAATTATGATAATTGGGTTGTACACAATTCTCAAAGGGTACCTAAACTTACAGGACTGAGTGGTGCTCTCCTATTCTACACAGTGAAACGTTGTAAAACAGCATACTTTAAGATCTGTCAATTTAGTTTAACTTACAGTTTTGTGTACGGCAGAATTGACGGCAATATTCCTCATTCTGATTCTGCTTATTTAGTGAAACTGAACCAACAGATGTAAAAGTTGTGCCCTATTTATTTATATGGACGTATTGACCTGTCAATTTAGTGTAGTTTACAGATTGTTGTACAACCAAATTAACACCAAAAACTTATCATTGCTTTAATAAAATATTTTGTTTTTCTTTTACAAATTTATTAAGAATAACTTATTACGCTACAAGGAAATAATTGTACAAAACACACAACACAGTGGTTGAACAAGAGCGCAGATATTGGATGCATTGTGCATAAATACATACTTAGTAATAATTAAACATATGTATTACAAATACATTCATTCATACATTCATACAAAACAGATACATACATACTATACGACAACAGTAAAAAGTTACCCGCCACACTGCATTGAAACAGCGTGGTAGGGTTAAGCTTTAAATTCCTAGCAGGTCGAGGCTGACCTGACGAAACGTTGATTACAATCGCCATTACGGGGTGGAAAGTTAAAATATTATTTAGAAGTGCTTATTTGCCTATATCCATCCTATACTGATGCCGGTAAAACAATTGACAACAAGACTTGCTTGCTTTTTAAAATAAAATGTCGTCTACCGTCTAGTTAGTATGATTGACCAAATCAAACTTTCTAACAATAATTTATTTGAACACCTTAAAAACCCATTATTTACACGCTAGTACACGTTTAGCTATTCGTAAAAAAATCTACGATAATTTACATTATTTAAAATTAATATAAGTTAAAAAACACTAAACTTAACTAACTTATTAATTAAGTTCAATCATTTATCAATCATCCATGTCATAGAATATTAGCCCAAAAACTGCAGTTTTCAAATTTAATCTTGTCATTAGTTATACTACGTAACATATTAAATATCTTTCATACATATATTTATTCATCCTTCATATAACGTGTGACGTCATTTTCATTTTAAGCACTGAAAAAAATGTGGCTAATCTAACCACAGAAAGAATATTGGTTCCTGACGTCTGTCAGTTGATCATATAAATACGGTTGACATAACCGTGTTTGTAGTAATAAATGTAATATTTTTATCGTAATTTCAATGCTACTTAAAAGTAACACTATCAATTCACGACCTGTCAAGAACGCGTTCTTTCAACGACCGCCATTTTGGGGCGATCAGGACATGTCAAAAATTCACACCATCAATTCACTTGTCAAGAACGCGTTCTTTCAACGAGTCATTTTGGTGCGAACAAGACATGTCAAAAGTTCAAGTGTCAATAGACTTAAATTAATTCAAGTTTGATCTTGATAACGACACGCCAAAGATTGGCGTGGCGTGACATATAGCTTTCTACAATCAACTTTACAAAAGCTTTTGTATACGAAATTCCTTCGAACACACCTTTATTTATATAACAATTAAAGGCTGCACAAATAGGGACACTTTTTAAGCGGTTGACGTAAGATTAGTAACTGTAAGATTAGTTTAGTGCGTAGGTTGTGATTTGATACGAGTACGTGTAACAAATCTGTTGAAACAAATTTGTACCGTTGCACACAAATCTGTAAACTCAACTTAAATTGCATGTCCTAAAATAGTGCTGTCTTGTTAAGAAAGAACATAGGTGAAAAGGATGGCACTACTTTTGGACCAGCCAATTTAGCTTAGTTATGATATTCGTTTATAATAAAAAAATTACACTGATATTCTATTATATTATAAGCAAATCTCTAAACGTAACATACAGGTAACTTAACGGACTGTACTATTTAAGGGGTGCTTTCTTTTTAAGACTATTTTCTGCGCAACCAATCACGAGTTTGTTAGATTAGTTTTTTTAAGAGATTTTTGTACACTAAAATTAACATTAATACCACACTTGGGAAGTGTAAATATAATTAGAGTTCGTTACATTTGGTTACATGTTATGATATTTTAATTGTTCATCATTCAGTATGTAGCATCATAGCTGTAACAAGAGTTCACGTTCATCATCATCATCATCATCTCAACCAATTGACGTCCACTGCTGGACATAGGTCTTTTGTAGGGAGTTCCACAATGCACGGTCCTGGGCCGCTTGCCTCCAACGGCTCCCAGCTACTCGCCTGATGTCATCTGTCCACCTCGTTTGGGGCCGACCTACGCTGCGTTTACCGGTGCGGGGAGTTCACGTTAGATGAATAAAAAATCAAATATCCCAATTTTAATAACACCCAAATAGGGTTAAATAAGTACCCTAAACAAAATCCCTGCATACACCCAAATAGGGCTAAATAAACAAATCTCTTAACTAAATTGACAGTTCTATAAGTGGCGCCATTCTTTCGAGGAGCATATTGTCAAAAAATAAGAATAAGTCTTAACAGACAATTTAGTGTCGATAAGAAAATGTTATAAAACTATATTGACAGCTCTAATTCTAGTCCAAAAAAAGTTAAACGGGGTAACAAAAGTCTATTATATAAGTTTTAGGGTTTGTGTACAACAGAATGGAAACAAGTGTATAGATAATGACATTGCATTGCATATCATTTTCGTCTCGTTTAAAAATGTCTATATTTACGCAGCAACTTACAGACAATATAAAGGTCATATCACACGTAACGTTAATTTTAAAGAACCCAACTCGAGATGTATATTCTTATATCGCCAGGATGCATAGTTCACAGAATGTTTTGGTCCCAAAATGGTGTAGTATGATGTAGTTATTACTCCGAAAAGGATTCCTTCAATTAGGTCACTACTGAATCACTACTGAAAAATGTTTGTGTGATGAGCATGAATGTTTTTCAGTGTCTGGGTGTTTATACGTATATTCTAAGTATTTATGTATATTATTCATAAAACTATTCATCAGTCGTCTTGGTACCCATAACACAAGCTACGCTTACTTTGGGGCTAGAAGGCGATGTGTGTATTGTCGTAGTATATTTATTTATTTATTTATTTATTTAGGTAAGCAAAAGGCATTAACCTATTCGCAAGGAGCTTACACAAGTGAGTAAGACTTATTATTTAATAGGGATTATGGTACTACGACGAAAACTATGTCCAACGCTCATGTTCCGCTCCACCCAATAATTATTGGGAGCTCTGCACTCGAAATTGTAGACGAGTATATATACCTAGGACACACGATCCAGTTAGGTAGGTCCAATTTCGAGAAAGAGGTAAACCGCCGAATCCAACTCGGATGGCCAGCGTTCGGGAAACTTCGTGACATCTTCTCGTCCAAAATCCCCCAGTGCCTGAAGACTAAAGTCTTCGAACAGTGCGTGTTGCCAGTGATGACTTACGGATCAGAGACATGGTCGCTAACTATGGGCCTCATAAGAAGGCTCAGAGTCACTCAGCGGGCGATGGAGAGAGCTATGTTAGGAGTATCTCTACGTGATCAAATCAGAAATGAGGAGATCCGTTGAAGAACTAGAGTTACCGACATAGCTCAGCGAGTTGCGAAGCTGAAGTGGCAATGGGCGGGTCACATAGCTCGGAGAACCGATGGACGTTGGGGTCTTAAGGTGCTGGAATGGCGACCCCGCACCGGTAAACGCAGCGTAGGTCGGCCCCAAACGAGGTGGACAGATGACATCAGGCGAGTAGCTGGGAGCCGTTGGAGGCAAGCGGCCCAGGACCGTGCATTGTGGAACTCCCTACAAAAGACCTATGTCCAGCAGTGGACGTCCATTGGTTGATGATGATGATGATGATATGGTACTACAATAAGGATTAATTGTTTCCAACACACTTTCATATTAATATACCACCGACGTCATTAAACAATTGTGTAATGACATAAAATATTTTGACAAACGTGAGGGCCGATACACACGACATAATTCTAATTATATCGTCATGGGATACGAAACAAAGCTTGAGCTACGTTGAAGGGTGTAAATAGACATTTGTGTACACGATTTCACGTAAGGTGTTCTTTGCGTCGTAGTGTTTTAGTAGGAAAATTACAGTTTGAAGCTAAAAAATACGGATAGCAGTTCTTTCCCCTATCCGTATTACGACTTAGTGAGGCTGGAATAATATATCTAGTTACGTGTGCTACGACCTTGAAATATTAACAATAAATAAACTAATTTATTATTTAGTTTAGGTACTTACTTAAAAATAAGCAATTGGTTTTAATATAATTAATATTAGGTGCTTATGTCACAGGTGTTGATTACGATTTTAAAAAGGTACAATTTAACATCATGTTTACCAGCTATGTAATATGTAACACAACGATTTGGATGAGTAATGTTTTTAAATGACTTTGTTTTTTAATTCGCAAACTCCAAACTTTCCATTTTCACATGTTTAGCTCTGTGTAAAATTGTGCGTTTATTTCCTGAGTATAAATTCACATTTTATTTATTATTGAATGTATGGTATGAAAGGTTTATACTAAAATATTATATATTTTTTTTTAAACCAATAATGCATATAAATAAGACTTAAGACTTAAAATGTAGGAAGACTAAAAATTTAATATATATAATCAGCTCATTATTTTCAATAAGCTATTTCATACTGTACATTACTAGCATGCCTGCAAAAGACGTTTCTCATTAAAATGGGATCATTTATCCTGTCAAATAAGAATACGAAAAAAAGGATACAAATAGCATGGATTTTTTATATTTAAAACGATATCGCTCCGGTAACCCTTTAGGGGTATAGCATTTTTATTAGACCCATACCCCTTAAATTAGTTTCCTCGTACCATAACTCTGAACTGCTTGGCAGCTTGTCTTTGTCGGTGGAGTGATAACTAGCTGCGACCAAAATCTCTAAGAAATCAGACCCGAGAAATTAATTAAGAGCTAATTTGATCGAAAACTGGACATTCTACTTATATGGCCACAGCTCTCACTACTGCGCCGGTGAGGTCGTTAAACTACACATCGTGTAGACCGGCCCTAAGCGTATTCCGTATTGTGACAAGTACCTTAGTACAAGGTTTGCTCGCTCGCAATCGAGGAGTCAATTTCAAAGTCAAAGGACCGAATGGCACTCAGAAATCCTGTACCTCGGATTTTTGATTTATAAACGTTCTGACAAAAGCCCAAGATGAAGAGCTGTAGGCAAATTTGAGCTTTATTTTTCTCCATATAAAAGAATGGAAGAGATCCAAAAGCTATACCACAAAATCGCAAGATTTTAGCTTAGTTTTTGGTTCAACCATTTTAAATTAATTTATTATATTTTGCATCATTTGACAAAGAAAACTGTATACTAGATAAATTATGTAAAATTGGTATTTGTAATGTTTCCAACACTAGAAAAAGACTCTTCGATTGCGAGTGTGAAGATCTTATACTAAGTGTATTGTGCTTAATGAAATCTTGTGCTAAAAATACGGTTCTATGTTATGGTTTACATAACTGGTTCACATATAAAACCAATATTATTACTATTTTTAATATAATATATAACTCTCATAAAATTATATTCCCCAACAAAAACAACATAGTTTCACAAACATCTGGAATTATCTTTTTGTCCAATTTGGCTGTATCAGCATATAGAAATAACCATAACAAATAAACACTATATTTTTGAAATATCCTTACATATTCCCTTATCAACAACACTTGAAACTACTGTGATAAGTTTTTGTTTTATCGCAGTTTGTTAAAAACGTTATCATTTGAAGATGCTGTAGCTTGCTAACTTATCATTTTAAGGATTTTTATTTATTCAAATTCGGTATAATGAAATAAAATAAGACATATTTTATTTCATTATACCAAGTAGGTAATGGATAAAGAAAATAGTTTTCACTTTGAAATAAAGAAAATTACCTGAACTATTTCCATTGTACTCTCACTCACTATTAAGCGATCTTTGTAAAATATTGTAGCTTATTAAGAATAATAAATCAACCTTGATTTAATAACAGGAACACACAATTACAACAATGTTTAATGCAGTGGGTGATTTATGAAATACAATCATTGAATTTACAGAACATAATCTAAAATATATATATAAGATACATAAATCTCAGCTGTGTTACCCTATTTAGAAATACTGCAACACTATCTTTCAAGAGCATCCAGGTCTAACACAGTGATTTTATATTGATTAGTCTGTCTAAATCAAAGAGAATACAAACACTACATCCTAAATTATTATTAAATCACACTTCCAAGATAAGTGGTATTGGTTAGGCAACTTTTCAGAGTTATGACAGTTTTGAGCAATTCAATATCACTTGCTTTTACTGAAAATCAAATCATAATGAAAAATGTATGGATGTGGAAACCTGCATGCCTGAGAGTTCTTGTTACTGTTCTCAAAAACATGTGAAATCAACAATCTGCAATAATAAATAATGATGACTATTAAAGGCAATTATTTTATTTAATGAATGTACATATGTATTATATGTAAACAGATGAACTTATTTTCCATGTAATTTTTAAATCATCCACTGCATTGATTGACTTTTCAACTTAATTCAACTCAAGTTGTGTTATTGAAAACTTATTTGCAACAATATCTTCCTTCTTAGTCTACTGTGTATCTGTTCAACTCACTCTATGTTAAAAATCAAGGGTATGATTGCCAAGTTAGGGCTAGCAAACAAACATACTTTAGTGTTTATAATATTAGTATGGATTGTTCATTAAAGTGAAATTTGTTAGGATAACACCCATAATAACAAATGTTACTATAAAAGCTCACAATATTCTTATAGGTAGAACCTAAGCACAGATGCATTGTTTGATTTCATATTAATATATGCCAGGGTGTAAGAGTTATTTCTATATGACTGTATTAATCTAAGTAACGAAGCACCAAATATATTAAAACCAATATCTTAATTGTTACATAAAGAACTCCCTATTTTCGTGTGGTGGTCAAGTGTGCCTTAGCTGTGAGTTTGTAGAATTACCCGTTGGACTCTGGCAGTTTGGGATATCGATTATCGTTATCTCAATAACTCTTAAACCGCGGAGTATGGGATCTGTTATATGAATACCCCTTGGGTTGTACACTCTTTCATTCTGCGTTGCTATGAATTTTGATATTTTACGGAGATGCTGAAATATGGTGAAGTAGAATGGTTAACATCATTATAATAACAATATTTTTTACAGTCATTGTATATAGTTTTTAAATAAACAGTCAATCAAACGCATACATTTTAGTTTGAATATGAAATTAGAAGTGAAGAGGTATGTTGAAAGTTTACAACTCATTGTAGTATGTTGGTATTTCCAGATATACCAACATATCACAATGCGGTATCAAGCTGAAGTGGTCAGCGCAAGCAAAAAGCTCAGAGGAAATTTGGGGTCATAAGGTACTAGAGAACACTGCAGTGGAAAACTCATATGACAGACTCTCTGATAGGTGGAAATTGAGAAGACACCCACAACTGCCTTAGAGTAAGTTTTCATGTTAACTAATGTCACATTAATGCCAACGTAAATTTTTATTTTCTGGAGGACCAAGAATGTGCTAAGAATTGTATACCAGATGTTGACAGAAGCATCCGAAAATGCATCATGCAGTCCATCACTGCATCACATGTTCAGTAGATGTCAATCACTTGAAAGAATTTCCATATTGTTATTTTATATGATATAATTTTTAAATGAGAGTGTGAATGGGTTTAGTCATAGCCACAATACCTCTCTCTTTCTCTCTGGGCAGCTCTCAGCCACAATACCTTTAACTAGATGAAATTTGTAGACAAAAAAAAAACAAAATAGTAGACAGTAGAGGAATTAAACAAAAAGAGATTTCAGCTTTTAAGCAGCTTTTTTTAAGCCTTTTATCATACCTTCTCATAATGTGTCTCCGTGCAAATGTAGATAAAATAAGCTGTAAGGCAAGCAAGGCACCCCTCGCAATAAGTGCTGCAGTCCGCAGTCTCTGCCATTTCAAAGTGTTCGTTCAACCTCTCCATAGTGAATTCAAATGTTTGTCTATCTATCTGCAAGGGAAAATTATATTGATTATTTTCAGTGATCAGGGAATAACATGATGTTATATTGCCCTACACATTGGGAATTGTAGAAGATCCAGCCAGCCCAGAGTGCGGTGAGGTGGAAACCAGTTTTCACTGGTGGGACTGATGGGAACTACAAGGTAAGCATAGAATAAGTGAAGAAGACCCAGCAAACCTCTCTAAAGAGGATATGGTGAGGTTAACCAAAGAGACTGGTAGGTTTCAGGGGAGGATGATGCCAGGACACCAGTAAACCTGTGTCTCAAACATGGAGAATATGGAGGAATAGTTCTTACAAAGGATGGATTAGTTTCATTATAAAATTTAGGTATTTGGGTTCCACATGGTCAGCATTAAAACTGCATCGTTAATAGCCTATGATATTCCACTGCTGAACTAAAGGCCTCTCCCATTGGAGGGTCATGATGACACTCTGGGCGGATGGATTAGTGATTGCAGTAGATGGAAGAAGTAGCACAGAGGAAGCTGCTGCCTTTTTCCCATTAAATTCCCTCACACTTTCCATCTTAGTCGCAAGTTGTTGTACATTTTATTTTAAGCAGGCAAATATACTAGGCCACAGTACAAACTATAGTAGTGAGTCGTTGAAGGCACACATTTAATCAACTACTTGACAATAGTTATATTTATTATATTCACCGTAAAGTAGTAAAAGTACCAGTAAAAGTTTAAAGAACCAGCAGCAAATGTAATCGAAATCTAGGGCGTGTTGATAAACAAAAAAAACTTTCACCAACCCTGTCTTCTAATTCAGGTGGAAATCTTGTTTGAAACTTGACCGCAGTTCCTTCCGAGTAGTCCCTCTGTATGAATATTTTTATACCCTGCTGGGTAGGGGTCTGCTGACTGCCCGGAGTGTTGGGCCCCGACGGGATACGGTTGTTAGCCATTCTCTAATGTTTTAAATTTTACAGTTACAAAACACTGACGATCATTGATTTATATTATGCAAAAACGTAGTAATACACTTTAGGAACGCATAACAATGGCGATCTTCGTGCAAAGTGTTTAAATTTCACAAGGGAAATGTAATTTCTCGTAATTTCTTTCTACGGAATTATAGAAGTCACCGATTATGACCGTGACGTATTGATAATTGACAATGACAGATGACAAATATACAATAGATTGTATATGATACATACCATAGACGACACTCACTACATCGTTCAGATATTTTGTATGTAAGTAATAATATTTTTTGCTTGTGGATTGCATATTATCGATTTAGCCTCTGGTGGAATTTACGTACCTACATAGAACCTGTAGCTTTTCCATAAAAAGGAATATAAACCGCACGCCAATGAGAATACTAACACTAAGTTCAGTTCTGACAAACAAATCAGATGCTTAAGCCTTAATTCTTTATTATTCATTGTTCTTAGCTTAATTCCTTAGTCAATGGCGTCGAGGGGGAAGGAAGAAGATTCAAGTGAATTACTTTTAGATGTCATTGATTAATTATACGTGCTGCATTGGCTAACCTATATAATATAAATATGGGGAATATTTATATTATGTAGGTTATAAATATAAATATTCCCCAACTCACGGTTGGTAGACCCTACTTTATTAGGATAGCGACTAGTAATTATGTGGGACTTGCACCCACTAAAAACTCTGTGTGTCCCTCGATAGACCTATAAGTGAGAGCATGGGGTTCACTTGCGTATTCACCGCACTCTCGCCAAGGTTTTCACCCCCCAGTGCATGGCGGGTCCTACACGGCACGCCACCTTCTTAGGCCTGTCATTAGTTGGGTGACAATCTTCCCCTTTAATTCGCCACCCTCGGGCCTACAACTCATGGAGGCCGGAGGTCATTGGTAGCTCTCCGGCACCCGGCTCTCGTCTCCTGCGAGAGGGGAGTGTTGATGTCCTTTCTCTGTCTCGCTCCGCCGCATCCTTTGCGGACATCACCTCCTCGCAAAAAGAGGCAGCAGTATTCCACGCTGACTCGCTCTGTACTATAATTTGAAATATAGTTGGAAGCGAAAGGTCACCAGCTGCCATATTTTCGAGGGCACGGCGCTGCCCTGCCCAAGCTGGACACACCTCCAAGGTGTGCTGCGCCGTGTCCTCGAGGCAGTCATCGCAATGGTGGCAACCGGGCGATTGCTCCCAACCTATGCGACACAAATACTTACCAAAGCAACCGTGTCCGGTTAGTATCTGCGTCAGCCGGAATGATAGGGCAACATGGTGGCGCCCTAGCAAACCCTCCATAACGGGCCTTATCGCCGCTATAGTGGCATGCCCTGCACTGGGATTTTCCAGGCGTCCCTTCCGTTTCGCCATTAGGATCTGACGGAGCTCGAAACGACGCCGCGTGTATTCCCGCGGCATCGGTTCCTCGCCCCTTCTTCGCGCCTCCATTTTCCACTGATGTATTGAGGCGAGGGTTTTAGCTTCGAGATCTCAAGGTTCAAATCCGGCTAGGAGGCTCGCCACCTCAAAAGAAATCTCTCCTGTGGTCTAGACGTGGCGGAGGTAGTTCGGCACCCGATGATAAAAAAGGGCAAGGTGTTAAAGGCATTGGTGATGTCAAATGAAACCGCCAAGACGACTTCGCCTTGCTACCAAATAATGTTAAAAAGTAAATAATATATATTATAAGTAAATAATGTATGAAAGTAAATAATGAACGTAATAAATAAATAAGCATAAGTAAATAATGTATTTAAGTTTATAATGTACTTAAGTAAATAATGTACTTAAGTAAATAATATATTTAAGTAAATTATTAACTTAAGTACATTATATACTTAAGTACATTATATACTTCAGTACATTATATACTTAAAAACATTATATACTTAAGTACATTATTTACTTATATACATTATATACTTAAAACATTATATACTTCAGTACCTTATTTACTAAAAAACGTTATATACTTGAGTACATTCTTTACTTTAATAGATTATTAACTTAAATACATTATTGACTTATTTACATTATATACTTAAAAACATTATATACTTAAGAACATTATTTACTTAAGTACTTTATATACTTAAATACAATATATACTTAAGTAAATTATATACTTAAGTACATTATCTACTTAAATACATTATATACTTAAGTACATTATATACTTATTTACATTATATACTTAAAAACATTATATACTTCAGTACATTATTTACTTATATTCATTATATACTTAAAACATTATATACTTAAGTACATTATTTACTTAAGAACTTTGTATACTTAAATACAATATATACTTAAGTAAATTATATACTTAAGTACATTACTTAAATACATTATATACTTAAGAAAATTATTTACTTATTTACATTATATACTTAAGTACATTATTTACTTAAGTACATTATATACCTAAGTACATTATTTACTTTAATAGATTATATACTTAAATTCATAATATACTTAAGAACATTATACTTAAGTACATTATTTACTTATGTACATAATATACTTAAAACATTATATACTTCAGTACATTATATACTTAAATACATTATATGCTTAAGTTTATTATATACTTAAGTACATTATTTACTTAAGTACATAATATACTTTAATACATTATATACTTCAGTACATTATATATTTAAGAACATTATTTACTTAAGTACGTTATATTCTTAAATACATTATATACTTAAGTACATTATATACTTATTTACATTATATACTTAAAAACATTATAAACTTCAGTACATTATATACTTAAATACATTATATACTTCAGTACCTTATTTACTTATTTTTTACATTATATACTTTAATACATTATAAACCTCAGTACATGATTTACTTAAGTACATTATATTCTTAAATACATTATATACTTAAGTACATTATATACTTATTTACATTATATACTTAAAAACATTATATACTTCAGTATATAATATACTAAAATACATTATATGCTTAAGTTCATTATATACTTAAGTAAATTATATACTTAAGTACATTATTTACTTAAGTACATTATTTACTTAAGTACATAATATACTTTAATACATTATATACTTCAGTACATTATTTACTTAAGGACGTTATATACTTAAATACATTATATACTTAAGTACATTATATACTTGAATACATTATACTTAAGTACATTATTTACTTATGTACATTATATACTTAAATACATTATATACTTAAGAATATTATATACTTGAACACATTATATACTTAAGAACATTATATACTTGAATACATTATATACTTAAGTACATTATATACTTAAATACATTATATACTTAAGTACATTGTATACTTAAGTACATTATTTACCTTAATACATTATATAATTATGTACATAATATACTTTAATACATTATTTACTTATGAACATAATATACTACACACATTACATTATTAACTTATGTAAATAATAAACTTAAATACATTATATACTTAAGTATATTATATACTTGAATACATTATATACTTAAGTACATTATATACTTAAATACATTATATACTTCAGTACCTTATTTACTTATTTTTTACATTATATACTTCAGTACCTAATTTACTTATTTTTTACATTATATACTTTAATACATTATAAACCTCAGTACATGATTTACTTAAGTACATTATATTCTTAAATATATTATATACTTAAGTACATTATATACTTATTTACATTATATACTTAAAAACATTATATACTTCAGTATATAATATACTAAAATACATTATATGCTTAAGTTCATTATATACTTAAGTACATTATATACTTAAGTACATTATTTACTTAAGTACATTATTTACTTAAGTACATGATATACTTTAATACATTATATACTTCAGTACATTGTATACTTAAGTACATTATTTACTTAAATACATTATAAACTTATGTACATAATATACTTTAATACATTATTTACTTATGAACATAATATATTTTAATACATTATATACTACACACATTACATTATTAACTTATGTAAATAATAAACTTAAATACATTATATACTTATGTATATTATATACTTGAATACATAATATACTTAAGTACATTATATACTTAAATACATAATATATATAAGTACATTATATACTTTAATACATTATATGCTTAAGTACATTATATACTTAAGTACATTATTTACTTAAGTACATTATATACTTTAATACATTATATACTTCAGTACATTATTTACTTATGTACATAATATACTTTAATACATTATATACTTCAGTACATTATATACTTAAATACATTATATACTTTGATACATTATATGCTTAAGTACATTATATACCTAAGTACATTATTTACTTAAGTACATAATATACTTTAAAACATTATGCTTAATTCCAGTATTTACTTATATACATAATAAACTTTAATACATTATATACTTCAGTACATTATTTACTTATGTACATAATATACTTTAATACATTATATACTTCAGTACATTATATACTGAAATACATTATATACTTTGATACATTATATACTTAAGTACATTATAAACTTGAATACATTATATACTTAGGTACATTATATACTTGAATACATTATATACTTAAGTACATTATATACTTAATTACATTATATACTCAAATACATTATTTACTTAAGTACATTATTTGGTTAAGATCATTATATACTTAAGTACATTATATACTTATTGACAATTTATACTTAAAAACATTATATACTTCAGTACATTATATACTTTAATACATTATATACTTAAGTACATTATATACTTGCATACATTATATAATTAAGTACATTATATACTTACGTACGTATATACTTAAGTACATAATATACTTTAAAACATTATATACTTCAGTACATTATATACTTAAGAAGATTATTTACTTAAGTACATTATATACTTAAATCATTATATACTTAAGTTCATTATATACTTCATTACATTAAACTTAAATACATTATTTACTTTTGTACATTATATACTTAAATACATTATATACTTAAGTACATTATAAACTTGAATATTTTATATACTTAAGTACATTATATACTTAAATACATAATATACTTAAGTACATTATATACTTGAATACATTATATACTTAGGTACATTATATGCTTAATTACATTATATACTTAAGTACATTATATACTTAAGTACATAATTTACTAAAGTACATTATTAACTTAAGTACATAATATACTTTAATACATTATATACTTCAGTACATTATATACTTAAGAACATTATTTACTTAAGTACATTATATACTTAAGTACATTATAAACTTGAATACATTATACTTAAGTACATTATTTACTTATGTACATTATATACTTAAATACATTATATACTAAAGTATATTATATACTTGAATACATTATTTACTTAAGTACATTATATACTTAAATACATTATATACTTAAGTACATAATCTACTTGAATACAATATATACTTTAATACATTATATACTTCAGTACATTATATACTTTAGAACATTATTTACTTAAGTACATTATTTACTTAAGTACATTATATACTTAAATACATTATATACTTAAGTACATTATATACTTAAGTACATTATATACTTATTTACATTATTTACTTAAAAACATTATATATTTCAGTACATTATATACTTAAATACATTATATGCTTAAGTTCATTATAAACTTAAGTTCATTATATACTTAAGTACATAATTTACTAAAGTACATTATTAACTTAAGTACATAATATACTTTAATACATTATATACTTCAGTACATTATATACTTAAGAACATTATTTACTTAAGTACATTATATACTTAAGTACATTATAAACTTGAATACATTATACTTAAGTACATTATTTACTTATGTACATTATATACTTAAATACATTATATACTAAAGTATATTATATACTTGAATACATTATTTACTTAAGTACATTATATACTTAAATACATTATATACTTAAGTACATAATCTACTTGAATACAATATATACTTAAGTAAATTATATACTTATTTACATTATTTACTTAAAAACATTATATATTTCAGTACATTATATACTTAAATACATTATATACTTAAGTACATTATATACTTGAATACATTATATACTTAGGTACATTATATGCTTAATTACAATATATACTTAAGTACATTATATACTTAAGTATATTATTTACTGAAGTAGATTATTTACTTAATACATTATATACTTAAGTACATAATATACTTGAACACATTATATACTTAAGTACATTATTTACTTAAAAACATTATATACTTGAATACATTATATACTTAAGTATATTATATACTTATTTACATTATATACTTAAAAACATTATATACTTCAGTACATTATATACTTAAATACATTATATACTTAAGTACATTATAAACTTGAATATTTTATATACTTAAGTACATTATATACTTAAATACATAATATACTTAAGTACATTATATACTTGAATACATTATATACTTAGGTACATTATATGCTTAATTACATTATATACTTAAGTACATTATATACTTAAGTACATAATTTACTAAAGTACATTATTAACTTAAGTACATAATATACTTTAATACATTATATACTTCAGTACATTATATACTTAAGAACATTATTTACTTAAGTACATTATATACTTAAGTACATTATAAACTTGAATACATTATACTTAAGTACATTATTTACTTATGTACATTATATACTTAAATACATTATATACTAAAGTATATTATATACTTGAATACATTATTTACTTAAGTACATTATATACTTAAATACATTATATACTTAAGTACATAATCTACTTGAATACAATATATACTTTAATACATTATATACTTCAGTACATTATATACTTTAGAACATTATTTACTTAAGTACATTATATACTTAAGTACATTATATACCTACTTGAATACATTATACTTAAGTACATTATTTACTTATGTCCATTATATACTTAAATACATTATATACTTAAGAAGATTATTTACTTAAGTACATTATATACTTAAATCATTATATACTTAAGTTCATTATATACTTCATTACATTAAACTTAAATACATTATTTACTTTTGTACATTATATACTTAAATACATTATATACTTAAGTACATTATAAACTTGAATATTTTATATACTTAAGTACATTATATACTTAAATACATAATATACTTAAGTACATTATATACTTGAATACATTATATACTTAGGTACATTATATGCTTAATTACATTATATACTTAAGTACATTATATACTTAAGTACATAATTTACTAAAGTACATTATTAACTTAAGTACATAATATACTTTAATACATTATATACTTCAGTACATTATATACTTAAGAACATTATTTACTTAAGTACATTATATACTTAAGTACATTATAAACTTGAATACATTATACTTAAGTACATTATTTACTTATGTACATTATATACTTAAATACATTATATACTAAAGTATATTATATACTTGAATACATTATTTACTTAAGTACATTATATACTTAAATACATTATATACTTAAGTACATAATCTACTTGAATACAATATATACTTTAATACATTATATACTTCAGTACATTATATACTTTAGAACATTATTTACTTAAGTACATTATATACTTAAGTACATTATATACCTACTTGAATACATTATACTTAAGTACATTATTTACTTATGTCCATTATATACTTAAATACATTATATACTTAAGTACATTATATACTTGAATACATTATTTACTTAAGTACATTATATACTTAAATACATTATATACTTAAGTACATTATATACTTAAGTACATTATATACTTATTTACATTATTTACTTAAAAACATTATATATTTCAGTACATTATATACTTAAATACATTATATGCTTAAGTTCATTATAAACTTAAGTTCATTATATACTTAAGTACATAATTTACTAAAGTACATTATTAACTTAAGTACATAATATACTTTAATACATTATATACTTCAGTACATTATATACTTAAGAACATTATTTACTTAAGTACATTATATACTTAAGTACATTATAAACTTGAATACATTATACTTAAGTACATTATTTACTTATGTACATTATATACTTAAATACATTATATACTAAAGTATATTATATACTTGAATACATTATTTACTTAAGTACATTATATACTTAAATACATTATATACTTAAGTACATAATCTACTTGAATACAATATATACTTAAGTAAATTATATACTTATTTACATTATTTACTTAAAAACATTATATATTTCAGTACATTATATACTTAAATACATTATATACTTAAGTACATTATATACTTGAATACATTATATACTTAGGTACATTATATGCTTAATTACAATATATACTTAAGTACATTATATACTTAAGTATATTATTTACTGAAGTAGATTATTTACTTAATACATTATATACTTAAGTACATAATATACTTGAACACATTATATACTTAAGTACATTATTTACTTAAAAACATTATATACTTGAATACATTATATACTTAAGTATATTATATACTTATTTACATTATATACTTAAAAACATTATATACTTCAGTACATTATATACCTAAATACATTATATGCTTAAGTACATTATATACTTAAGAACATTATTTACCTAAGTACATTATATACTTAAATCAATATATACTTAAGTACATTATATACTTGAATACATTATTCTTAAGTACATTTTTTACTTATGTACATTATATACTTAAGAACATTATATACTTGAATACATTATATACTTCAGTACATTATATACGTGAAAACATTATATAATTAGGTGCATTATATACTTAAATACATTATATTCTTTAATACATTATAAAACTCAGTACGTGATTTACTTATTTACATTATTTACTAAAAACGTTATATACTTAAGTACATTATATACTTAAGTACATAATTTAATAAAGTACATTATTAACTTAAGTACATAATATACTTTAATACATTATATACTTCAGTACATTATATACTTTAGTAAATTATATACTTAAGTACATTATATACTTAAGTACATAATTTACTAAAGTACATTATTAACTTAAATACATAATATACTTTAATACATTATATACTTCAGTACATTATATACTTAAATACATTATATACTTTGATACATTATATGCTTAAGTACATTATATACTTAAGTACATTATATACTTGAATACATTATACTTAAGTACATTATTTACTTAAATACATTATATTATTAAGTACATTATATACTTGAATACATTATATACTTAAGTACATTATATACTTAAGTACATTATATACTTGAATACATTATATACTTAGGTACATTATATACTTAATTACATTATATACTTAGGTACATTATATACTTAAGTACATTATTTACTGAAGTACATTATTTACTTAAGTACATTATATACTTAAGTACATATTATACTTGAACACATTATATACTTCAGTACATTATATACTTAAATACATTATATGCTTAAGTTCATTATATACTTAAGTACATTATATACTTAAGTACCTTATTTACTTAAGTACATTATTTTCTTAAGTACATAATATACTTTAATACATTATATACTTCAGTACATTATTTACTTAAGAACATTATTTACTTAAGTACATTATATACTTAAAGCATAATATACTTAAGTACATTATATACTTGAATACATTATACTTAAGTACATTATTTACTTAAGTACATTATTTACTTAAGTACATGATATACTTTAATACATTATATACTTCAGTACATTGTATACTTAAGTACATTATTTACTTAAATACATTATAAACTTATGTACATAATATACTTTAATACATTATTTACTTATGAACATAATATATTTTAATACATTATATACTACACACATTACATTATTAACTTATGTAAATAATAAACTTAAATACATTATATACTTATGTATATTATATACTTGAATACATTATATACTTAAGTACATTATATACTTAAATACATAATATATATAAGTACATTATATACTTTAATACATTATATGCTTAAGTACATTATATACTTAAGTACATTATTTACTTAAGTACATTATATACTTTAATACATTATATACTTCAGTACATTATTTACTTATGTACATAATATACTTTAATACATTATATACTTCAGTACATTATATACTTAAATACATTATATACTTTGATACATTATATGCTTAAGTACATTATATACCTAAGTACATTATTTACTTAAGTACATAATATACTTTAAAACATTATGCTTAATTCCAGTATTTACTTATATACATAATAAACTTTAATACATTATATACTTCAGTACATTATTTACTTATGTACATAATATACTTTAATACATTATATACTTCAGTACATTATATACTGAAATACATTATATACTTTGATACATTATATACTTAAGTACATTATAAACTTGAATACATTATATACTTAGGTACATTATATACTTGAATACATTATATACTTAAGTACATTATATACTTAATTACATTATATACTCAAATACATTATTTACTTAAGTACATTATTTGGTTAAGATCATTATATACTTAAGTACATTATATACTTATTGACAATTTATACTTAAAAACATTA
Source organism: Pararge aegeria (assembly GCF_905163445.1). NCBI lineage: Eukaryota > Metazoa > Arthropoda > Insecta > Lepidoptera > Nymphalidae > Pararge > Pararge aegeria. Next base: position 8,862,637 of record NC_053202.1, on the reverse strand, counting down.
TATACTTCAGTACATTATATACTTTAATACATTATATACTTAAGTACATTATATACTTGCATACATTATATAATTAAGTACATTATATACTTACGTACGTATATACTTAAGTACATAATATACTTTAAAACATTATATACTTCAGTACATTATATACTTAAGAAGATTATTTACTTAAGTACATTATATACTTAAATCATTATATACTTAAGTTCATTATATACTTCATTACATTAAACTTAAATACATTATTTACTTTTGTACATTATATACTTAAATACATTATATACTTAAGTACATTATAAACTTGAATATTTTATATACTTAAGTACATTATATACTTAAATACATAATATACTTAAGTACATTATATACTTGAATACATTATATACTTAGGTACATTATATGCTTAATTACATTATATACTTAAGTACATTATATACTTAAGTACATAATTTACTAAAGTACATTATTAACTTAAGTACATAATATACTTTAATACATTATATACTTCAGTACATTATATACTTAAGAACATTATTTACTTAAGTACATTATATACTTAAGTACATTATAAACTTGAATACATTATACTTAAGTACATTATTTACTTATGTACATTATATACTTAAATACATTATATACTAAAGTATATTATATACTTGAATACATTATTTACTTAAGTACATTATATACTTAAATACATTATATACTTAAGTACATAATCTACTTGAATACAATATATACTTTAATACATTATATACTTCAGTACATTATATACTTTAGAACATTATTTACTTAAGTACATTATATACTTAAGTACATTATATACCTACTTGAATACATTATACTTAAGTACATTATTTACTTATGTCCATTATATACTTAAATACATTATATACTTAAGTACATTATATACTTGAATACATTATTTACTTAAGTACATTATATACTTAAATACATTATATACTTAAGTACATTATATACTTAAGTACATTATATACTTATTTACATTATTTACTTAAAAACATTATATATTTCAGTACATTATATACTTAAATACATTATATGCTTAAGTTCATTATATACTTAAGTACATAATTTACTAAAGTACATTATTAACTTAAGTACATAATATACTTTAATACATTATATACTTCAGTACATTATATACTTAAGAACATTATTTACTTAAGTACATTATATACTTAAGTACATTATAAACTTGAATACATTATACTTAAGTACATTATTTACTTATGTACATTATATACTTAAATACATTATATACTAAAGTATATTATATACTTGAATACATTATTTACTTAAGTACATTATATACTTAAATACATTATATACTTAAGTACATAATCTACTTGAATACAATATATACTTAAGTAAATTATATACTTATTTACATTATTTACTTAAAAACATTATATATTTCAGTACATTATATACTTAAATACATTATATACTTAAGTACATTATATACTTGAATACATTATATACTTAGGTACATTATATGCTTAATTACAATATATACTTAAGTACATTATATACTTAAGTATATTATTTACTGAAGTAGATTATTTACTTAATACATTATATACTTAAGTACATAATATACTTGAACACATTATATACTTAAGTACATTACTTACTTAAAAACATTATATACTTGAATACATTATATACTTAAGTATATTATATACTTATTTACATTATATACTTAAAAACATTATATACTTCAGTACATTATATACTTAAATACATTATATACTTAAGTACATTATAAACTTGAATATTTTATATACTTAAGTACATTATATACTTAAATACATAATATACTTAAGTACATTATATACTTGAATACATTATATACTTAGGTACATTATATGCTTAATTACATTATATACTTAAGTACATTATATACTTAAGTACATAATTTACTAAAGTACATTATTAACTTAAGTACATAATATACTTTAATACATTATATACTTCAGTACATTATATACTTAAGAACATTATTTACTTAAGTACATTATATACTTAAGAACATTATTTACTTAAGTACATTATATACTTAAGTACATTATAAACTTGAATACATTATACTTAAGTACATTATTTACTTATGTACATTATATACTTAAATACATTATATACTAAAGTATATTATATACTTGAATACATTATTTACTTAAGTACATTATATACTTAAATACATTATATACTTAAGTACATAATCTACTTGAATACAATATATACTTTAATACATTATATACTTCAGTACATTATATACTTTAGAACATTATTTACTTAAGTACATTATATACTTAAGTACATTATATACCTACTTGAATACATTATACTTAAGTACATTATTTACTTATGTCCATTATATACTTAAATACATTATATACTTAAGAAGATTATTTACTTAAGTACATTATATACTTAAATCATTATATACTTAAGTTCATTATATACTTCATTACATTAAACTTAAATACATTATTTACTTTTGTACATTATATACTTAAATACATTATATACTTAAGTACATTATAAACTTGAATATTTTATATACTTAAGTACATTATATACTTAAATACATAATATACTTAAGTACATTATATACTTGAATACATTATATACTTAGGTACATTATATGCTTAATTACATTATATACTTAAGTACATTATATACTTAAGTACATAATTTACTAAAGTACATTATTAACTTAAGTACATAATATACTTTAATACATTATATACTTCAGTACATTATATACTTAAGAACATTATTTACTTAAGTACATTATATACTTAAGTACATTATAAACTTGAATACATTATACTTAAGTACATTATTTACTTATGTACATTATATACTTAAATACATTATATACTAAAGTATATTATATACTTGAATACATTATTTACTTAAGTACATTATATACTTAAATACATTATATACTTAAGTACATAATCTACTTGAATACAATATATACTTTAATACACTATATACTTCAGTACATTATATACTTTAGAACATTATTTACTTAAGTACATTATATACTTAAGTACATTATATACCTACTTGAATACATTATACTTAAGTACATTATTTACTTATGTCCATTATATACTTAAATACATTATATACTTAAGTACATTATATACTTGAATACATTATTTACTTAAGTACATTATATACTTAAATACATTATATACTTAAGTACATTATATACTTAAGTACATTATATACTTATTTACATTATTTACTTAAAAACATTATATATTTCAGTACATTATATACTTAAATACATTATATGCTTAAGTTCATTATAAACTTAAGTTCATTATATACTTAAGTACATAATTTACTAAAGTACATTATTAACTTAAGTACATAATATACTTTAATACATTATATACTTCAGTACATTATATACTTAAGAACATTATTTACTTAAGTACATTATATACTTAAGTACATTATAAACTTGAATACATTATACTTAAGTACATTATTTACTTATGTACATTATATACTTAAATACATTATATACTAAAGTATATTATATACTTGAATACATTATTTACTTAAGTACATTATATACTTAAATACATTATATACTTAAGTACATAATCTACTTGAATACAATATATACTTAAGTAAATTATATACTTATTTACATTATTTACTTAAAAACATTATATATTTCAGTACATTATATACTTAAATACATTATATACTTAAGTACATTATATACTTGAATACATTATATACTTAGGTACATTATATGCTTAATTACAATATATACTTAAGTACATTATATACTTAAGTATATTATTTACTGAAGTAGATTATTTACTTAATACATTATATACTTAAGTACATAATATACTTGAACACATTATATACTTAAGTACATTATTTACTTAAAAACATTATATACTTGAATACATTATATACTTAAGTATATTATATACTTATTTACATTATATACTTAAAAACATTATATACTTCAGTACATTATATACCTAAATACATTATATGCTTAAGTACATTATATACTTAAGAACATTATTTACCTAAGTACATTATATACTTAAATCAATATATACTTAAGTACATTATATACTTGAATACATTATTCTTAAGTACATTTTTTACTTATGTACATTATATACTTAAGAACATTATATACTTGAATACATTATATACTTCAGTACATTATATACGTGAAAACATTATATAATTAGGTGCATTATATACTTAAATACATTATATTCTTTAATACATTATAAAACTCAGTACGTGATTTACTTATTTACATTATTTACTAAAAACGTTATATACTTAAGTACATTATATACTTAAGTACATAATTTAATAAAGTACATTATTAACTTAAGTACATAATATACTTTAATACATTATATACTTCAGTACATTATATACTTTAGTAAATTATATACTTAAGTACATTATATACTTAAGTACATAATTTACTAAAGTACATTATTAACTTAAATACATAATATACTTTAATACATTATATACTTCAGTACATTATATACTTAAATACATTATATACTTTGATACATTATATGCTTAAGTACATTATATACTTAAGTACATTATATACTTGAATACATTATACTTAAGTACATTATTTACTTAAATACATTATATTATTAAGTACATTATATACTTGAATACATTATATACTTAAGTACATTATATACTTAAGTACATTATATACTTGAATACATTATATACTTAGGTACATTATATACTTAATTACATTATATACTTAGGTACATTATATACTTAAGTACATTATTTACTGAAGTACATTATTTACTTAAGTACATTATATACTTAAGTACATATTATACTTGAACACATTATATACTTCAGTACATTATATACTTAAATACATTATATGCTTAAGTTCATTATATACTTAAGTACATTATATACTTAAGTACCTTATTTACTTAAGTACATTATTTTCTTAAGTACATAATATACTTTAATACATTATATACTTCAGTACATTATTTACTTAAGAACATTATTTACTTAAGTACATTATATACTTAAAGCATAATATACTTAAGTACATTATATACTTGAATACATTATACTTAAGTACATTATTTACTTATGTACATTATATACTTAAATACATTATATACTTAAGTACATTATATACTTGAATACATTATTTACTTAAGTACATTATATGCTTAAGTACATTATATACTTAACTACATTATATACTTAAATTATTATATACTTAAGTACATTATATACTTGAATACATTATACGTAAGTACATTATTTACTTAAATACATTATATTATTAAGTACATTATATACTTGAATACATTATATACTTAAGTACATTATATACTTAAGTACATTATATACTTAAGTACATTATTTACTGAAGTACATTATTTACTTAAGTACATTATATACTTAAGTACATATTATACTTGAACACATTATATACTTAAGTACGTTATATACTTAAATGCATTATATACTTAAGTACATTATATACTTATTTACATTATTTACTTAAAAACATTATATACTTCAGTACATTATATACTTAAATACATTATATGCTTAAGTTCATTATATACTTAAGTACATTATATACTTAAGTACATTATTTACTTAAGTACATTATTTTCTTATGTACATAATATACTTTAATACATTATATCATTATATTCTTATTTCCCATACCAAAATTCTTCTTGGAGTGTTCTATTGTCCACCATACGTTTCTGACTACTTTCGTTCATTTGAATCCTTATTAGAGAAAGAAGTTCCTCTTTATAGCCACTCCATTATTTTTGGAGATTTTAATACGTGTTTACTCAAAAATGATTATCGCAGCAAGAAATTTTTGACTACAGTGGAATCCTGTAATTTGTCTGTCCTGCCCCTTGCTGCTACGCATTATTCTCCTGGTTGTACTCCTTCTCTTCTTGATCTTATTATGGTATCTTCTCCGGATTTCGTCTTTAAGCATGGCCAGTGTCCTGCCGATGCATTTTCTTACCATGATTTGATTTATCTTTCATATAAAATACGTCCACTTAAAGCAAAATCGAGGGTTCTTCTGCGGCGTAACTTTGGAGGAATTGACAGCCGTCGCTTGTGTGATGATGCAAGTCATCTGGACTGGGCGGTTATCGCAGCTGTTGATTTAGTTGACCGCAAAATTGAGATATTTAATTCCCTGATAACGCAACTCTACGATACGCATGCTCCGTTAAGACCAATCAAGCTGAAACATCTACCGGCGCCTTGGTTATCAGAAGAGATAAAAATTTTAATGGACAAAAAGATCGCGGCGAAATATAAATACAAAACAAATAGTACTGACGCTAACCGGGAAAAATATCATAAAGCACGGAATCGCTGTAATACATTGTGTAGGGATGCTCAACGACGCCATATTCATAAGTCTGTTGAAAGTGGTGACACTGCTAAAACCTGGAAGTTTCTTGAGTCTCTTGGAGTTGGTAAATCATCTCATAGATCTTCTATTAACGTTGATATCGAACTCCTAAATAAACATTTTTCTACTTCTGATACAATTAATAGTTCCGATAAAGAACGTACTCTTAGAATTCTTTCTTCCCACTCAACTCCTAACTTTTTACCATTTACCTTCGAGTCTTTTACTGAATGTGATGTTAAGAAGAGCATAACATCCATTGCATCGAATGCTGTTGGTGTAGATAGCATTACCCGTAATATGATCATTCCAATTCTTGACGTTGTTTCCCCTATTCTAACCCATATCTTAAACTCTTCCATTCTTTGTAGCAAATTCCCTGAAGAATGGAAGTTTGCTCAGATTATTCCTCTACCTAAAAAAAAACAACCCTTCATCGTTTTCTGATTTTCGCCCCATTTCTATATTACCATTTCTCTCAAAAGTTCTTGAAAAACTCGTATCTCAACAACTTAGTCTCTTTCTTAATAAGAATAACCTTCTCAGTTCTTTGCAATCTGGCTTTCGTCCTGGTCATAGTACGGCTACTGCTCTTGCTAAAGTAACTGATGATATTCGATGGGCGATGGATAACAAGCAGTTAACAATTCTTATTCTGCTTGACTTTAGTACAGTTACCTTTAATACAGTTGACTTTGACATCTTGCTTAGTCTTTTACGCTCTATTAACATATCTCCATCAGTAATAGACTGGTTTCGGAGTTACCTCAATGGCCGTCGACAGCGCATTCAGATTGACGAGTCCTTTTCGTCTTGGTGTGATGTTGCGGCTGGGGTACCTCAGGGTGGCGTGTTATCTCCTTTACTTTTTTCTATTTTTATTAACTCTATTACTCAAAACATCTCTTCTCTCTATCACATGTATGCAGATGATATCCAAATATATCGCTCATCTACCCTTCAAAATCTTGGTTCTGCTGTTGCAGCTATAAATAATGATATGGCTGCAATTTCTGAGTGGAGCAGGCAATATGGGCTAAAGGTCAATCCTGCAAAATCAAAAGCTATCGTTATTGGTAGCTCAGGAATGATCGCGAGGGTTGATTGGCTGAGCATTACTTCTGTTATTTATAATGGCATCGCTATTCCTTTTTGTGACTCTGTTAAAGATCTTGGTGTATACCTCGACCGGGAATTGTCATGGACAGCGCATGTCAAAGAGCTGAGTCAGAAAGTGTTTGTGGCGATGAGCTCGTTGCGAAGGCTGCAATCATTTCTTTCAATTCCGACCAAAGTTATGCTAGCACATTCTCTCTTTCTATCTATTCTCGATTATGCGGATGCAAGCTTTCTTAATCTGACCGAGGATCAGCTTAATAAACTTGAGCGTCTTCAAAATCTTGCTATTCGGTTCATATTTGGCCTTCGCAAATATGACCATGTTTCCGAATTTCGACAAAAACTCAAGTGGCTTCCTATTCGTCGTCGCCGGGATATGCATGTACTTTCTCTTCTGTACTGTGTGTTATTTCATCTAAATACTCCCTCGTATTTAAAAGAGAAGTTCACTTTTCTTGGTGAGCAATCTGGTGTAAGATCGTGCCGTGCGCTGACGCTGTGTATGCCTTATCATAGGACAAAATTTTATAAGCGTTCGTTTAGCGTACGAGCTGTGGAATTGTGGAATGCGCTTCCATTGAGCATACGACGATCCAAATCACTGGCGATATTTAAAAGAGCAGTTAAGGCCCATTATATTGTTAACGACTTTTAATAGTATGTATATATGTACTTACTCATTTATTGTATGTTAAAAGTATTTAATTATGTAAGTGTTGCTATTATATATATTAGTTTATTTTTATATTTATTATATTATTTACTTTTTATCTATTTGTGCACACTAGTTTATGTATTAGCATGTAGTTATTTGCATGTATGTATTTTAATATTTGTACCACCAGCAGTCTATTCTCCTCTTTTTTTTCCTAATTCTAAGGTTGCCTGGCAGAGATCGCTATTAAGCGATAAGGCCGCCTTTTGTATTACTACTTCTTTCGATGTTTCTGTTTTTGTTATATTTTAAATGTTGTGGTATACAAATAAAGAGTTTAAATAAATAAAAAATAAATATACTTCAGTACATTATAAACTTGAATACATTATGCTTAATTCCATTATTTACTTATGTACATAATAAACTTTAATACATTATATACTTCAGTACATTATTTACTTAAGTACATTATATACCTAAGTACATTATTTACTTTAAAAGATTATATACTTAAATTCATAATATACTTAAGAACATTATACTTAAGTACATTATTTACTTATGTACATTATAAACTTATTTACATTATTTACTTAAAAACATTATATACTTGAATACATTATATACTTTAGTACATTATATACTTAATTACATTATATACTTAAGTACATTATATACTTGAATACATTATATACTTTTATATACTTAAGTACATTATATACTTAAATCAATATATACTTAAGTACATTATATACTTGAATACATTATTCTTAAGTACATTTTTTACTTATGTACATTATATACTTAAGAACATTATATACTTGAATACATTATATACTTAAATACATTATATACTTAATTACATTATATACTTAAATACATTATATATTTAAGTACATTTTATGCTTAAGATCATTATATACTTAAGTACATTATACACTTATTTACATTATATACTTCAGTACATTATATACGTGTATACATTATATAATTAAGTACATTATATACTTAAATACATTATATTCTTTAATACATTATAAACCTCAGTACGTGATTTACTTATTTACATTATTTACTTAAAAACATTATATATTTCAGTACATTATATACTTAAATACATTATATGTTTAAGTTTATTATATACTTAAGTTCATTTTATACTTAAGTACATTATATACTTAAGAACTTTATTTACTTAAGTACATTATATTCTTAAATACATTATATACTTTAATACATTATAAACTTCAGTACATTATTTACATGTTTACATTATATACTTAAATACATTATATACTTAATTACATTATGTACTTGAATACATTATATACTTTAGTACATTATATACTTAATAACATTATATACTTAAGTACATTATATACTTGAATACATTATATACTTCAGTACATTTTATGCTTAAGATCATTATATACTTAAGTACATTATATACTTATTTACATTATATACTTGAATAAATTATGCTTAATTCCATTATTTACTTATAAACATAATAAACTTTAATACATTATATACTTCAGTACATTATTTACTTATGTACATAATATACTTTAATACATTATATACTTCAGTACATTATAAACTTGAATACATTATGCTTAATTCCATTATTTACTTATGTACATAATAAACTTTAATACATTATATACTTAAGTACATTATTTACTTATGTACATAATATACTTTAATACATTATATACTTCAGTACATTATATACTTAAATACATTATATACTTTGATACATTATATGCTTAAGTACATTATATACTTAAGTACATTAAATACTTAAATTATTATATACTTAAGTACATTATATACTTGAATACATTATACTTAAGTACATTATTTACTTAAATACATTATATTATTAAGTACATTATATACTTGAATACATTATATACTTAAGTACATTATATACTTAAGTACACTATATACTTGAATACATTATATACTTAGGTACATTATATACTTAATTACATTATATACTTAGGTACATTATATACTTAAGTACATTATTTACTGAAGTACATTATTTACTTAAGTACATTATATACTTAAGTACATATTATACTTGAACACATTATATACTTAAATACGTTATATACTTAAATGCATTATATACTTAAGTACATTATATACTTATTTACATTATTTACTTAAAAACATTATATACTTCAGTACATTATATACTTAAATACATTATATGCTTAAGTTCATTATATACTTAAGAACATTATATACTTAAAAACATTATTTACTTAAGTACATAATATACTTTAATACATTATATACTTCAGTACATTATTTACTTAAGAACATTATTTACTTAAGTACATTATTTTCTTAAGTACATAATATACTTTAATACAGTATATACTTCAGTACATTATTTACTTAAGAACATTATTTACTTAAGTACATTATATACTTAAAGCATAATATACTTAAGTACATTATATACTTGAATACATTATACTTAAGTACATTATATACTTAAATTATTATATACTTAAGTACATTATATACTTGAATACATTATACTTAAGTACATTATTTACTTAAATACATTATATTATTAAGTACATTATATACTTGAATACATTATATACTTAAGTACATTATATACTTAAATACATTATATACTTGAATACATTATATACTTAGGAACATTATATACTTAATTACATTATATACTTAGGTACATTATAAACTTAAGTACATTATTTACTGAAGTACATTATTTACTTAAGTACATTATATACTTAAGTACATATTATACTTGAACACATTATATACTTAAGTACGTTATATACTTAAATGCATTATATACTTAAGTACATTATATACTTAAGTACATATTATACTTGAACACATTATATACTTAAGTACGTTATATACTTAAATGCATTATATACTTAAGTACATTATATACTTATTTACATTATTTACTTAAAAACATTATATACTTCAGTACATTATATACTTAAATACATTATATGCTTAAGTTCATTATATACTTAAGTACATTATATACTTAAGTACATTATTTACTTAAGTACATTATTTTCTTAAGTACATAATATACTTTAATACATTATATACTTCAGTACATTATTTACTTAAGAACATTATTTACTTAAGTACATTATATACTTAAAGCATAATATACTTAAGTACATTATATACTTGAATACATTATACTTAAGTACATTATTTACTTATGTACATTATATACTTAAATACATTATATACTTAAGTACATTATATACTTGAATACATTATTTACTTAAGAACATTATATGCTTAAGTACATTATATACTTAAGTACATTATATACTTAAATTATTATATACTTAAGTACATTATATACTTAAATTATTATATACTTAAGTACATTATTTACTTAAATACATTATATTATTAAGTACATTATATACTTGAATACATTATATACTTAAGTACATTATATACTTAAGTACATTATATACTTGAATACATTATATACTTACGTTCATTATATACTTAATTACATTATATACTTAGGTACATTATATACTTAAGTACATTATTTACTGAAGTACATTATTTACTTAAGTACATTATATACTTAAGTATATATTATACTTGAACACATTATATACTTAAGTACGTTATATACTTAAATGCATTATATACTTAAGTACATTATATACTTATTTACATAATTTACTTAAAAACATTATATACTTCAGTACATAATATACTTAAATACATTATATGCTTAAGTTCATTATATACTTAAGTACATTATATACTTAAGTACATTATTTACTTAAGTACATTATTTTCTTATGTACATAATATACTTTAATACATTATATACTTCAGTACATTATAAACTTGAATACATTATGCTTAATTCCATTATTTACTTATGTACATAATAAACTTTAATACATTATATACTTCAGTACATTATTTACTTAAGTACATTATATACCTAAGTACATTATTTACTTTAAAAGATTATATACTTAAATTCATAATATACTTAAGAACATTATACTTAAGTACATTATTTACTTATGTACATAATATACTTAAAACATTATATACTTCAGTACATTATATACTTAAATACATTATATGCTTAAGTTCATTATATACTTTAGTACATTTTTACTTAAATACATTATATACTTAAGTACATTATATACTTATTTACATTATATACTTAAAAACATTACATACTTCAGTATATAATATACTTAAATACATTATATGCTTAAGTTCATTATATACTTAAGTACATTATATACTTAAGTACATTATTTACTTAAGTACATTATTTTCTTAAGTACATAATATACTTTAATACATAATATACTTCAGTACATTATTTACTTAAGGACGTTATATACTTAAATACATTATATACTTAAGTACATTATATACTTGAATACATTATTCTGAAGTACATTATTTACTTATGTACATTATATACTTAAATACATTATATACTTAAGAATATTGTATACTTGAACACATTATATACTTAAGAACATTATATACTTGAATACATTATTTACTTAAGTATATTATTTACTGAAGTAGATTATTTACTTAAAACATTATATACTTAAGTACATAATATACTTGAACACATTATATACTTAAGTACATTATATACTTAAATGCATTATATACTTAAGTACATTATATACTTATTTACATTATTTACTTAAAAACATTATATACTTGAATACATTATATTCTTTAGTACATTATATACTTAATTACATTATATACTTAAGTACATTATATACTTGAATACATCATATACTTTTATATACTTAAGTACATTATATACTTAAGAACATTATTTACTTAAGTACATTATATACTTAAATCATTATATACTTAAGTACATTATATACTTGAATACATTATATACTTAGGTACATTATATACTTAATTACATTATATACTTAGGTTCATTATATACTTAAGTACATTATTTACTGAAGTACATTATTTACTTAAGTACATTATATACTTAAGTACATATTATACTTGAACACATTATATACTTAAGTACGTTATATACTTAATTGCATTATATACTTAAGTACATTATATACTTTTTTACATTATTTACTTAAAAACATTATATACTTCAGTACATTATATACTTAAATACATTATATACTTAAGTACATTATTTTCTCAAGTGCATTATTTACTTAAGTACATTATTTACTTAAGTACATTATTTTCTTAAGTACATAATATACTTTAATACATTATATACTTCAGTACATTATTTACTTAAGAACATTATTTACTTAAGTACATTATATACTTAAAGCATAATATACTTAAGTACATTATATACTTGAATACATTATACTTAAGTACATTATTTACTTATGTACATTATATACTTAAATACATTATATACTTAAGTACATTATATACTTGAATACATTATTTACTTAAGTACATTATATGCTTAAGTACATTATATACTTAAGTACATTATTTACTTAAATACATTATATTATTAAGTACATTATATACTTGAATACATTATATGCTTAAGTACATTATATACTTAAGTACATTATAAACTTGAATACATTATGCTTAATTGCATTATTTACTTATGTACATAATTTACTTAAGTACATTATATGCTTAAGTACATTATATACTTAAGTACATTATTTACTTAAATACATTATATTATTAAGTACATTATATACTTGAATACATTATATACTTAAGTACATTATATACTTAAGTACATTATAAACTTGAATACATTATGCTTAATTCCATTATTTACTTATGTACATAATAAACTTTAATACATTATATACTTCAGTACATTATTTACTTAAGTACATTATATACCTAAGTACATTATTTACTTTAAAAGATTATATACTTAAATTCATAATATACTTAAGAACATTATACTTAAGTACATTATTTACTTATGTACATAATATACTTAAAACATTATATACTTCAGTACATTATATACTTAAATACATTATATGCTTAAGTTCATTATATACTTTAGTACATTTTTACTTAAATACATTATATACTTAAGTACGTTATATACTTATTTACATTATATACTTAAAAACATTATATACTTCAATATATAATATACTTAAATACATTATATGCTTAAGTTCATTATATACTTAAGTACATTATATACTTAAGTACATTATTTACTTAAGTACATTATTTTATTAAGTACATAATATACTTTAATACATTATATACTTCAGTACATTATTTACTTAAGGACGTTATATACTTAAATACATTATATACTTAAGTACATTATATACTTGAAAACATTATACTTAAGTACATTATATACTTAAATACATTATATACTTAAGAATATTATATACTTGAACACATTATATACTTAAGAACATTATATACTTGAATACATTATTTACTTAAGTATATTATTTACTGAAGTAGATTATTTACTTAATACATTATATACTTAAGTACATAATATACTTGAACACATTATATACTTAAGTACATTATATACTTAAATGCATTATATACTTAAGTACATTACATACTTATTTACATTATTTACTTAAAAACATTATATACTTGAATACATTATATACTTAAGTACATTATATACTTAAATACATTATATACTTAATTACATTATATACTTAAATACATTATACTTTACATAAGTAAACGAAAACGAAAACGTACTCGTATACGTAAACAAAAACGAAAACGTCATGGAATACGAAAACGAAAACGTCATCGTATATGTAAACGAAAACGAAAGTGTCATCGTATATGTAAACGAAACCGAAGACGAAAACGAAAACGAAAACGTCATCGTATATGTAAACGAAAACGTCATCGTAGACGTGAAATAAAAATTAAAACGTCCTCGTATACGTGAAATAAAAACGAAAACGACATCGAATACGAAAATGAAAACGTCATCGTATACGTAAACTAAAACGAAAACGACATCGTATACGTAAAAAGAAAACAAAACGTAACCGAAAAACAAACCGAAAAAGTTAATCGTATACGAAATCGAAAAACGTCATCGTATACGTTATCGTTTACATATACGAAAACGAAAACGATTTCGTATACGTAAACGAAGACGAAAACGTCATCGAATACGAAAACGAAAACGTCATTGTATAAGTAAACGAAAACAAAAACATAATCGTATACGTAAACAAAAACGAAAACGTCATCGTATACGTAAAAGAAAACGAAAACGACATCGAATACGAAAATGAAAACGTAATCGTTTACGTAAAAAAAAAACGAAAACGTTATCGTATTCGTAAAATAAAAACGAAAACGTCATCGTATACGTAAAAGAAAACGACATCGAATACGAAAATGAAAACGTAATCGTATACGTAAAAAAAAACGAAAACGCTATCGTATTCGTAAAATAAAAACGAAAACGTCATCGTATACGTAAACGAATACGAAAACGTCATGGAATACGAAAACGAAATCGACATTGAATACGAAAACGAAAACGTAATCGTATATGTAAACGAAAACGTCATCGTATACGTAAACGAAAACGAAAACGAAAACGTTATCGTGTACGAAAACGAAAATGTCATCGTGTCCGAAAACGAAAACGTCATCGTATACGTAAACGAAAACTAAAACGACATCGAATACGAAAACGAAAACGTATTCGTATACGTAAACGAAAACGTTATCGTATTCGTAAAATAAAAACAAAAACGTCATCTTATACGTAAACGAATACGAAAACGTCCTTGTATACGTGAAATAAAAACGAAAACGACATCGAATACGAAAATGAAAACGTCATCGTATACGTAAACTAAAACGAAAACGACATCGTATACGTAAAAAGAAAACAAAACGTAACCGAAAACCAAACCGAAAAAGTTAATCGTATACGAAATCGAAAAACGTCATCGTATACGTAATCGTTTACATATACGAAAACGAAAACGATTTCGTATACGTAAACGAAGACGAAAACGTCATCGAATACGAAAACGAAAACGTCATTGTATAAGTAAACGAAAACAAAAACATAATCGTATACGTAAACAAAAACGAAAACGTCATCGTATACGTAAAAGAAAACGAAAACGACATCGAATACGAAAATGAAAACGTAATCGTTTACGTAAAAAAAAAACGAAAACGTTATCGTATTCGTAAAATAAAAACGAAAACGTCATCGTATACGTAAAAGAAAACGACATCGAATACGAAAATGAAAACGTAATCGTATACGTAAAAAAAAACGAAAACGCTATCGTATTCGTAAAATAAAAACGAAAACGTCATCGTATACGTAAACGAATACGAAAACGTCATGGAATACGAAAACGAAATCGACATTGAATACGAAAACGAAAACGTAATCGTATATGTAAACGAAAACGTCATCGTATACGTAAACGAAAACGAAAACGAAAACGTTATCGTGTACGAAAACGAAAACGTCATCGTATACGTAAACGAAAACTAAAACGACATCGAATACGAAAACGAAAACGTATTCGTATACGTAAACGAAAACGTTATCGTATTCGTAAAATAAAAACAAAAACGTCATCTTATACGTAAACGAATACGAAAACGTCATCGTATACGTAAACAAATACGAAAACGTCATCGAATACGAAAACGAAAACGTCATTGAATACGAAAACGAAAACGTAATCGTATATTTAAACGAAAACGTCATCGTATACGAAAACGAATACGAAAACGAATACGAAAACGAAAACGAATATGAAAACGAATACGAAAACGAACACGAAAACGAATACGAAAACGAATACGAAAACGAATACGAAAACGAAAACGTTATCGTGTACGAAAACAAAAACGTCATTGTATTCGAAAACGAAAACGTACTCGTATACGTAAACTAAAACGAAAACGACATCGTATTCGTAAAATAACAACGAAAACGTCATCGTATACGTAAACAAATACGAAAACGTCATGGAATACGAAAACGAAAACGACATTGAATACGAAAACGAAAACGTAATTGTATACGTAAACGATAACGAAAACGAAAACTTTATCGTGTACGAAAACGAAAATGTCATCGTGTCCGAAAACGAAAACGTCATCGTATACGTAAACGAAAACTAAAACGACATCGAATACGAAAACGAAAACGTATTCGTATACGTAAACGAAAACGTTATCGTATTCGTAAAATAAAAACAAAAACGTCATCTTATACGTAAACGAATACGAAAACGTCATCGTATACGTAAACAAATACGAAAACGTCATCGAATACGAAAACGAAAACGTCATTGAATACGAAAACGAAAACGTAATCGTATATTTAAACGAAAACGTCATCGTATACGAAAACGAATACGAAAACGAATACGAAAACGAAAACGACTATGAAAACGAATACGAAAACGAATACGAATACGAATACGAAAACGAAAACGTTATCGTGTAAGAAAACAAAAACGTCATTGTATACGAAAACGAAAACGTACTCGTATACGTAAACTAAAACGAAAACGACATCGAATACGTAAAATAAAAACAAAACGTCACCGTATACGTAAACAAAAACGAAAACGACATCGAATACGAAAATGCAAACGTCATCGTATACGTAATCAAAAACGAAAACGTCATCGTATACGTAAACAAAAACGAAAACGACATCGAATACGAAAACGAAAACGCATTCGTATACGTTAACGAAAACGTTATCGTATTCGTAAAATAAAAACAAAAACGTCATCGTATACGTAAACGAATAAGAAAACGTCATCGAATACGAAAACGAAACGTCATCGTATATGTAAACGAAAACTACATTATATGATGTACATGAGTATGTAAGTACATGATTTACTTAAGTACATTATATACTTACCTTCATCATGTACTTAAGTATATTATATACTTCAGTACATTATATACTTAAGTACATTATATACATAAGTGCATTATATACTTTAATATATTATAAACTTAAGCACATTATATACTTAAGTACATTATATACTTAAGTACATTAAGTATATAATGTACGTAAGTAAATAATATACTTAAGTAAATAATGTATTTAAGTATATAATGTACTTAAGTATATTATATACTTTAGTAAATTATGTATTTAAGTAAATAGTGTTCTTAAGTAAATAATATACTTAAGTATATAATGTTCTTAAGTAAATAATTTACTTAAGCATATAATGTATTTAAGTATATAATGTAATTAAGTAAATAATGTACTGAAGTATATAATGTACTTAAGTATGTAATGTATTTAACTATATAATGTACTTAAGTATATAACGTACTTAAGCATATAATGTATTTAAGTATATAATGTACTTAAGTATAAAACGTATTTAAGTATATAATGTATTTAAGTATATAATGTACTTACGTATATAATGTAAATAAGTAAATAATGTACTCAAGTATATTATGTACTTAAGTATATAATGTATTTAAGCATGTATTGTACATAAGTAAATAATGTACTTAAGTATATTATATACTTTAGTAAATTATGTATTTAAGTAAATAGTGTTCTTAAGTAAATAATATACTTAGGTATATAATGTATTGAGGTATATAAAGTATTTACTGTACTTAAGTATATAACGTACTTAAGTATATAATGTATTTAAGTATATAATGAACTTAAGTATAAAACGTATTTAAGTATATAATGTACTTAAGTATTTAATGTACTTAAGTATATAATGTAATAAAGTATATAGTGTACTTAAGTATATAATGTACTTAAGTATATAATGTTTTTAAGTATATAATGTACTTAAGTATATAAGGTATTTAAGTATATAAAATATTTAAGTATATAATGTTCTTAAGTATATAATGTACTAACGTATATAATGTATTTAAGCATGTATTGTACATAAGTAAATAATGTACTTAAGTATATTATATACTTTAGTAAATTATGTATTAAAGTAAATAGTGTTCTTAAGTAAATAATATACTTAAGTATATAATGTTCTTAAGTAAATAATATTCTTACGTATATAATGTATTGAGGTATATAATGTACTAAAGTATATGATGTTTTTAAGTATATAATGTACTTAAGTATATAACGTATTTAAGTATATAATGTACTTAAGTATATAATGCATTTAAGTATATAACGTACTTAAGTATATAATGTACTTAAGTATATAATGTTCTTAAGTATATTTTATTTTAGTTTATTTTATTTTTTCTTTAATTGGAAAACCAACAGTACTATACTTTAGTATATTATGTATTTAAGTATATAACGTATTTAAGTATATAATGTACTTAAGTATATAATGTGCTTAAGTTTATAATATATTTAAGTATATAATGCACTTATGTATATAATGTACTTAAGTATATAATGTACTGAAGTATTTAATGTACTTAAGTATATAACGTACTTAAGTATATAATGTACTTAAGTATATAATGTATTTAAGTATATAATGAACTTAAGTATATAACGTATTTAAGTATATAATGTACTTAAGTATATAATGTACTTAAGTATATTATGTATTAAAGTATATAATGTACTTCAGTATATAACGTATTAAAGTATATAATGTATTTAGGTAATTAGTGTTCTTAAGTAAATAATATACTTAAGTATATAATGTTCTTAAGTAAATAATTTACTTAAGCATATAATGTATTTAAGTATATAATGTAAATAAGTAAATACTGTACTAAAGTATATAATGTAAATAAGTAAATAATGTATTTAAGTATATAATGTACTTAAGTATAAAACGTATTTAAGTATATAATGTATTTAAGTATGTAATGTACTTAAGTATAAAACGTATATAAGTATATAATGTACTTAAGTATATAACGTACTTAAGCATATAATGTATTTAAGCATATTATGTATTTAAGTATATAATGTACTTAAGTATAAAATGTATTTAAGCATATAATGTATTTAAGTATATAATGAACTTAAGTATAAAACGTATTTAATTATATAATGTATTTAAGTATATAATGTACTTAAGTATAAAACGTATTTAAGTATATAATGTATTTAAGTATATAATGTTCTTAAGTATATAATGTACTTACGTATATAATGTAAATAAGTAAATAATGTACTCTAGTATATTATGTACTTAAGTATATAACGTACTTAAGCATATAATGTTCTTAAGTATATAATGTAATAAAGTATATAATGTACTTAAGTATATTATGTATTAAAGTATATAATGTATTTAAGTATATAACGTATTTAAGTATATAATGTATTTAAGTAAATAGTGTTCTTAAGTAAATAATATACTTAAGTATATAATGTTCTTAAGTAAATAATGTACTTAAGTATATAATGTATTTAACTATATAATGTACTTAAGTATATAACGTACTTAAGCATATAATGTATTTAAGCATATAATGTATTTAAGTATATAATGTACTTAAGTATAAAACGTATTTAAGTATATAATGTATTTAAGTATATAATGTACTTAAGTATAAAACGTATTTAAGTATATAATGTATTTAAGTATATAATGTTCTTAAGTATATAATGTACTTACGTATATAATGTAAATAAGTAAATAATGTACTCTAGTATATTATGTACTTAAGTATATAATGTACTTAAGTATATAATGTATTAAAGTATATAATGTACTTAAGTATATAATGTACTTAAGTATATAATGTACTTAAGTATATAATGTTTAAAAGTATATAATGTACTTAAGTATATAACGTATTTAAGTATATAATGTACTTAAGTATATAATGTTATTAAGTTTTTTATATACTTTAGTATATTATGTATTTAAGTATATAATGTACTTAAGTTTATAATGTATTTAACTATATAATGCACTTAAGTATATAACGTACTTAACTATATAATGTACTTAAGTATATAACGTATTTAAGTATATAATGTATATAAGTATATAATGTACTTAAGTATATAATGTACTAAACTATATAATGCACTTAAGTATATAACGTACTTAAGTATATAATGTACTTAAGTTTATAATATATTTAAGTATATAATGAACTTATGTATATAATGTACTTAAGTATAAAATGTACTTAAGTATTTAATGTACTTAAGTATATAACGTATTTAAGTATATAACGTACTTAAGTATATAATGTACTTAAGTATATAACGTATTTAAGTATATAATGTTCTTAAGTATATAATGTACTTACGTATATAATGTAAATAAGTAAATAATGTACTCTAGTATATTATGTACTTAAGTATATAATGTATTTAAGCATGTATTGTACATAAGTAAATAATGTACTTAAGTATATTATATACTTTAGTAAATTATGTATTTAAGTAAATAGTGTTCTTAAGTAAATAATATACTTAGGTATATAATGGATTGAGGTATATAATGTACTAAAGTATATAATGTTTTTAAGTATATAATGAACTTATGTATATAATGTTCTTAATTATTTAATGTACTTAAGTATATAACGTACTTAAGTAGATAATGTACTTAAGTATAAAATGTACTTAAGTATATAATGTACTTAAGTATATAACGTATTTAAGTATATAATGTTCTTAAGTATATAATGTACTAACGTATAAAATGTAAATAAGTAAATAATGTACTCTAGTATATTATGTACTTAAGTATATAATGTATTTAAGCATGTATTGTACATAAGTAAATAATGTACTTAAGTAAATAATAAACTTAGGTATATAATGTATTGAGGTATATAATGTACTAAAGTATATAATGTTTTTAAGTATATAATGTACTTAAGTGTATAATGTATTTAACTATATAATGTACTTAAGTATATAACGTATTTAAGTATATAACGTACTTAAGTATATAATGTATTTAAGTATATAATGAACTAAAGTATATAATATACTTAAGTATATAATGTACTTAAGTATATAATGTACTAAAGTATATAATATTCTTAAATATATAATGTACTTAAGTATATAATGTATTTAAGTATATAATGTTCTTAAGTATATAACGTATTTAAGTATATAATGTTCTTAAGTATATAACGTATTTAAGTATATAGTGTAAATAAGTAAATAATGTACTCTAGTATATTATGTACTGAAGTATATAATGTATTAAAGCATGTATTGTACATAAGTAAATAATGTACTTAAGTATATAATGTTCTAAAGTATATAATGTACTTAAGTATATAATGTATTTAAGTATATAATGAACTTAAGTACATAATGTATTTAACTATATAATGTACTTAAGTATATAACGTATTTAAGTATATAATGTACTTAAGTATATAATGTTCTTAAGTATATAATGTAATAAAGTATATAATGTACTTAAGTATATAATGTACTAAAGTATATAATGTAAATAAGTAAATACTGTACTAAAGTATATAATGTAAATAAGTAAATAATGTACTTAAGAATATAATGTATTAAAGTATATTATGTATTTACGTATATAATTTACTTAAGTATATAAAGTACTTAAGTAAATAATGTACTTAAGTATATAATGTATTTAAGTAAATAAAGTTCTTAAGTAAATAATATGCTTAAGTATATAATGTACTTAAGTAAATAATGTTCTAAAGTATATAATGTAAATAAGTAAATAATGTACTGAAGTATATTATGTACTTAAGTATATTATATACTTTAGTAAATTATGTATTTAAGTAAATAATGTTCTTAAGTAAATAATATACTTAAGAATATAATGTATTTAAGTATATAATGTATTTAAGTATATAATGTACTTAAGTAAATAATGTACTGAAGTATATTATATACTTTAGTATATTTTGTATTTAAGTAAATAATGTTCTTCAGTAAATAATATGCTTAAGTATATAATGTACTTAAGTTTATAATGTACTTAAGTATATTATAATGTACTTACATATATAATGTACGTAAGTAAATAATGTACTTAAGTATATAATGTACTTACATATATAATGTACGTAACTAAATAATGTACTTAAGTATATAATGTAAATAAGTAAATAATGTACTGAAGTATATAATGTACTTAAGTATATTATGTATTTAAGCATATAATGTACATAAGTAAATACTGTACTTAAGTATATTATGTACTTAAGTATTAAATGTATTTAAGTAAATAATTTACCTAAGTAAATAATGTAAATGTATTTAAGTACATAATGTACTAACGCATATAATGTACTTAAGTATATAATGTAAATAAGTAAATAATGTACTAAAGTATATAATTTACTTAAGTATATTATGTATTTAAGCATATTATGTACATAAATAAAAAATATACTTAAGTATATAATATACTAAAGTATATAATGTTCTTAAGTATATAATGTACTTAAGTATATAACGTATTTAAGTATATAATGTTCTTAAGTATATAATGTACTTACGTATAAAATGTAAATAAGTAAATAATGTACTCTAGAATATTATGTACTTAAGTATATAATGTATTTAAGCATGTATTGTACATAAGTAAATAATGTACTTAAGTAAATAATATAGTTAAGCATATAATGTATTTAAGTATATAATGTACTTAAGTAAATAATGTACTGAAGTATATAATGTACTTAAGTAAAAATTGTCCTAAAGTATATAATGTAAATAAGTAATTAATGTACTTAAGTATATATTGTATTTAAGTATATTATGTTCTTAAGTGTATAATGTATTAAAGTAAAAAATCTTCTTAAGTAAATAATATACTTAAGTATATAATGTATTTAAGTACATAATGTACTTACGTATATAATGTACTTAATTAAATAATGTACTTAAGTATATAATGTAAATAAGTAAATAATGTACTGAAGTATATAATGTAAATAAATAAATACTGTACTAAAGTAAATAATGTAAATAAGTAAATAATGTACTTAAGAATATAATGTATTAAAGTATATTATGTATTTACGTATATAATGTACTTAAGTATATAAAGTACTTAAGTAAATAATGTACTTAAGTATATAATGTATTTAAGTAAATAAAGTTCTTAAGTAAAAAATATGCTTAAGTATATAATGTACTTAAGTAAATAATGTTCTAAAGTATATAATGTAAATAAGTATATTATGTATTTAAGCATATAATGTACATAAGTAAATAATGTACTTAAGTATATTATGTACTTAAGTATAAAATGTATTTAAGTAAATAATGTATTTAAGTAAATAATGTATTTAAGTAAATACTATACTTAAGTATATATAATGTACTAAAGTCTATAATGTGCTTATGTAAATAATTTACCTAAGTAAATAATGTAAATGTATTTAAGTACATAATGTACTAACGTATATAATGTACTTAAATAAATAATGTACTTAAGTATATAATGTAAATAAGTAAATAATGTACTGAAGTATATAATGTAAATAAGTAAATGATGTACTTAAGAATATAATGTATTTAAGTATATAATGTATTTAAGTATATAATGTACTTAAGTATATAATGTGCTTAAGTTTATAATATATTTAAGTATATAATGCACTTATGTATATAATGTACTTAAGTATATAATGTACTGAAGTATTTAATGTACTTAAGTATATAACGTACTTAAGTATATAATGTACTTAAGTATATAATGTATTTAAGTATATAATGAACTTAAGTATATAACGTATTTAAGTATATAATGTACTTAAGTATATAATGTACTTAAGTATATTATGTATTAAAGTATATAATGTACTTCAGTATATAACGTATTAAAGTATATAATGTATTTAGGTAATTAGTGTTCTTAAGTAAATAATATACTTAAGTATATAATGTTCTTAAGTAAATAATTTACTTAAGCATATAATGTATTTAAGTATATAATGTAAATAAGTAAATACTGTACTAAAGTATATAATGTAAATAAGTAAATAATGTATTTAAGTATATAATGTACTTAAGTATAAAACGTATTTAAGTATATAATGTATTTAAGTATGTAATGTACTTAAGTATAAAACGTATATAAGTATATAATGTACTTAAGTATATAACGTACTTAAGCATATAATGTATTTAAGCATATTATGTATTTAAGTATATAATGTACTTAAGTATAAAATGTATTTAAGCATATAATGTATTTAAGTATATAATGAACTTAAGTATAAAACGTATTTAATTATATAATGTATTTAAGTATATAATGTACTTAAGTATAAAACGTATTTAAGTATATAATGTATTTAAGTATATAATGTTCTTAAGTATATAATGTACTTACGTATATAATGTAAATAAGTAAATAATGTACTCTAGTATATTATGTACTTAAGTATATAACGTACTTAAGCATATAATGTTCTTAAGTATATAATGTAATAAAGTATATAATGTACTTAAGTATATTATGTATTAAAGTATATAATGTATTTAAGTATATAACGTATTTAAGTATATAATGTATTTAAGTAAATAGTGTTCTTAAGTAAATAATATACTTAAGTATATAATGTTCTTAAGTAAATAATGTACTTAAGTATATAATGTATTTAACTATATAATGTACTTAAGTATATAACGTACTTAAGCATATAATGTATTTAAGCATATAATGTATTTAAGTATATAATGTACTTAAGTATAAAACGTATTTAAGTATATAATGTATTTAAGTATATAATGTACTTAAGTATAAAACGTATTTAAGTATATAATGTATTTAAGTATATAATGTTCTTAAGTATATAATGTACTTACGTATATAATGTAAATAAGTAAATAATGTACTCTAGTATATTATGTACTTAAGTATATAATGTACTTAAGTATATAATGTATTAAAGTATATAATGTACTTAAGTATATAATGTACTTAAGTATATAATGTACTTAAGTATATAATGTTTAAAAGTATATAATGTACTTAAGTATATAACGTATTTAAGTATATAATGTACTTAAGTATATAATGTTATTAAGTTTTTTATATACTTTAGTATATTATGTATTTAAGTATATAATGTACTTAAGTTTATAATGTATTTAACTATATAATGCACTTAAGTATATAACGTACTTAACTATATAATGTACTTAAGTATATAACGTATTTAAGTATATAATGTATATAAGTATATAATGTACTTAAGTATATAATGTACTAAACTATATAATGCACTTAAGTATATAACGTACTTAAGTATATAATGTACTTAAGTTTATAATATATTTAAGTATATAATGAACTTATGTATATAATGTACTTAAGTATAAAATGTACTTAAGTATTTAATGTACTTAAGTATATAACGTATTTAAGTATATAACGTACTTAAGTATATAATGTACTTAAGTATATAACGTATTTAAGTATATAATGTTCTTAAGTATATAATGTACTTACGTATATAATGTAAATAAGTAAATAATGTACTCTAGTATATTATGTACTTAAGTATATAATGTATTTAAGCATGTATTGTACATAAGTAAATAATGTACTTAAGTATATTATATACTTTAGTAAATTATGTATTTAAGTAAATAGTGTTCTTAAGTAAATAATATACTTAGGTATATAATGGATTGAGGTATATAATGTACTAAAGTATATAATGTTTTTAAGTATATAATGAACTTATGTATATAATGTTCTTAATTATTTAATGTACTTAAGTATATAACGTACTTAAGTAGATAATGTACTTAAGTATAAAATGTACTTAAGTATATAATGTACTTAAGTATATAACGTATTTAAGTATATAATGTTCTTAAGTATATAATGTACTAACGTATAAAATGTAAATAAGTAAATAATGTACTCTAGTATATTATGTACTTAAGTATATAATGTATTTAAGCATGTATTGTACATAAGTAAATAATGTACTTAAGTAAATAATAAACTTAGGTATATAATGTATTGAGGTATATAATGTACTAAAGTATATAATGTTTTTAAGTATATAATGTACTTAAGTGTATAATGTATTTAACTATATAATGTACTTAAGTATATAACGTATTTAAGTATATAACGTACTTAAGTATATAATGTATTTAAGTATATAATGAACTAAAGTATATAATATACTTAAGTATATAATGTACTTAAGTATATAATGTACTAAAGTATATAATATTCTTAAATATATAATGTACTTAAGTATATAATGTATTTAAGTATATAATGTTCTTAAGTATATAACGTATTTAAGTATATAATGTTCTTAAGTATATAACGTATTTAAGTATATAGTGTAAATAAGTAAATAATGTACTCTAGTATATTATGTACTGAAGTATATAATGTATTAAAGCATGTATTGTACATAAGTAAATAATGTACTTAAGTATATAATGTTCTAAAGTATATAATGTACTTAAGTATATAATGTATTTAAGTATATAATGAACTTAAGTACATAATGTATTTAACTATATAATGTACTTAAGTATATAACGTATTTAAGTATATAATGTACTTAAGTATATAATGTTCTTAAGTATATAATGTAATAAAGTATATAATGTACTTAAGTATATAATGTACTAAAGTATATAATGTAAATAAGTAAATACTGTACTAAAGTATATAATGTAAATAAGTAAATAATGTACTTAAGAATATAATGTATTAAAGTATATTATGTATTTACGTATATAATTTACTTAAGTATATAAAGTACTTAAGTAAATAATGTACTTAAGTATATAATGTATTTAAGTAAATAAAGTTCTTAAGTAAATAATATGCTTAAGTATATAATGTACTTAAGTAAATAATGTTCTAAAGTATATAATGTAAATAAGTAAATAATGTACTGAAGTATATTATGTACTTAAGTATATTATATACTTTAGTAAATTATGTATTTAAGTAAATAATGTTCTTAAGTAAATAATATACTTAAGAATATAATGTATTTAAGTATATAATGTATTTAAGTATATAATGTACTTAAGTAAATAATGTACTGAAGTATATTATATACTTTAGTATATTTTGTATTTAAGTAAATAATGTTCTTCAGTAAATAATATGCTTAAGTATATAATGTACTTAAGTTTATAATGTACTTAAGTATATTATAATGTACTTACATATATAATGTACGTAAGTAAATAATGTACTTAAGTATATAATGTACTTACATATATAATGTACGTAACTAAATAATGTACTTAAGTATATAATGTAAATAAGTAAATAATGTACTGAAGTATATAATGTACTTAAGTATATTATGTATTTAAGCATATAATGTACATAAGTAAATACTGTACTTAAGTATATTATGTACTTAAGTATTAAATGTATTTAAGTAAATAATTTACCTAAGTAAATAATGTAAATGTATTTAAGTACATAATGTACTAACGCATATAATGTACTTAAGTATATAATGTAAATAAGTAAATAATGTACTAAAGTATATAATTTACTTAAGTATATTATGTATTTAAGCATATTATGTACATAAATAAAAAATATACTTAAGTATATAATATACTAAAGTATATAATGTTCTTAAGTATATAATGTACTTAAGTATATAACGTATTTAAGTATATAATGTTCTTAAGTATATAATGTACTTACGTATAAAATGTAAATAAGTAAATAATGTACTCTAGAATATTATGTACTTAAGTATATAATGTATTTAAGCATGTATTGTACATAAGTAAATAATGTACTTAAGTAAATAATATAGTTAAGCATATAATGTATTTAAGTATATAATGTACTTAAGTAAATAATGTACTGAAGTATATAATGTACTTAAGTAAAAATTGTCCTAAAGTATATAATGTAAATAAGTAATTAATGTACTTAAGTATATATTGTATTTAAGTATATTATGTTCTTAAGTGTATAATGTATTAAAGTAAAAAATCTTCTTAAGTAAATAATATACTTAAGTATATAATGTATTTAAGTACATAATGTACTTACGTATATAATGTACTTAATTAAATAATGTACTTAAGTATATAATGTAAATAAGTAAATAATGTACTGAAGTATATAATGTAAATAAATAAATACTGTACTAAAGTAAATAATGTAAATAAGTAAATAATGTACTTAAGAATATAATGTATTAAAGTATATTATGTATTTACGTATATAATGTACTTAAGTATATAAAGTACTTAAGTAAATAATGTACTTAAGTATATAATGTATTTAAGTAAATAAAGTTCTTAAGTAAAAAATATGCTTAAGTATATAATGTACTTAAGTAAATAATGTTCTAAAGTATATAATGTAAATAAGTATATTATGTATTTAAGCATATAATGTACATAAGTAAATAATGTACTTAAGTATATTATGTACTTAAGTATAAAATGTATTTAAGTAAATAATGTATTTAAGTAAATAATGTATTTAAGTAAATACTATACTTAAGTATATATAATGTACTAAAGTCTATAATGTGCTTATGTAAATAATTTACCTAAGTAAATAATGTAAATGTATTTAAGTACATAATGTACTAACGTATATAATGTACTTAAATAAATAATGTACTTAAGTATATAATGTAAATAAGTAAATAATGTACTGAAGTATATAATGTAAATAAGTAAATGATGTACTTAAGAATATAATGTATTTAAGTATATAATGTATTTAAGTATATAATGTACTTAAGTATATAATGTACTTAAGTATATAATGTACTTACATATATAATGTACTTAAGTAAATAATGTACTTAGGTATATAATGTAAATAAGTAAATAATGTTCTTAAGTATATAATGTTCTAAAGTATATAATATACTTAAGTATATAATGTATTTAAGTATATAATGTACTTAAGTACATAATGTATTTAACTATATAATGTACTTAAGTATATAACGTATTTAAGTATATAATGTACTTAAGTATATAATGTTCTTAAGTATATAATGTAATAAAGTATATAATGTACTTAAGTATATAATGCACTTAAGTTTATAACGTACTTAAGTATATAATGTTCTTAAGAATATAATGTACTTAAGTAAATAATGTACTAAAGTATATTATGTATTTAAGTAAATAATGTTCTTAAGTAAATAATGTACTTAAGTATATAATGTACTAAAGTATATAATGTTTTTAAGTATACAAATACTATATGTTAATAAGTAATGTTCTAAAGTATGCAATGTAAATAAGTTAATAATGTGCTTAAGTATATAATGTACTTACGTATATAATGTACTTAATTAAATAATGTACTTAAGTATATAATGTAAATAAGTAAATAATGTACTTAAGTATATAATGTAAATAAGTAAATAATGTACTTAAGTAAATAATATACTTAAGCATATAATGTATTTAAGTATATAATGTACTTAAGTAAATAATGTACTGAAGTATATAATGTACTTAAGTAAATAATGTACTAAAGTATATAATGTAAATAAGTAATTAATGTACTTAAGTATATATTGTATTTAAGTATATTATGTTCTTAAGTGTATCATGTATTAAAGTAAAAAATCTTCTTAAGTAAATAATACTTAAATACAAAATATACTAAAGTATATAATATACTTCAGTACATTATTTACTTAAGTACATTATATACTTAAATACATTATATACTTAAATACATTATATTCTTAAGTACATTATTTACTTATTTACATTATATACTTTAGTACAGTATTTATTTATTTACATTATATACTTCAGTACATTATTTACTTATTAACATTATATACTTAAGTACATTATTTAATTAAGTACATTATATACGTTAGTACATTATGTTACTTAAGAAGATAATATACTTACGTATATAATATACTTAAGTATATTATATACTTAAGTATATAATGTATTGAAGTATATAATGTGCTAATGTAAATAATTTACTTAAGTAAATAGTGTACTTAAGTATATATTGTACTGAAGTATATAATGTACTAAAGTAAATAATGTACTAAAGTATATAATGTTTATATACTTAGGTACATAATTTACTAAAGTACATTATTAACTTAAGTACATAATATACTTTAATACATTATATACTTCAGTACATTATATACTTAAGAACATTATTTACTTAAGTACATTATATACTTAAAGCATAATATACTTAACTACATTATATACTTGAATACATTATACTTAAGTACATTATTTACTTGAATACATTATTTACTTAAGTACATTATATACTTAAATACATTATATACTTAAGTACATTATATACTTGAATACATTATATACTTAAGTACATTATTTACTTAAGTACATTATTTACTTAAGTACAGTATATACTTAAATACATTATATACTTAACTACATAATCTACTTGAATACAATATAAACTTAAGTACATTATATACTTATTTACATTATTTACTTAAAAACATTATATATTTCAGTACATTAAATACTTAAATACATTATATGCTTAAGTTCATTATATTCTTAAGTTCATTATATACTTAAGTACATTATATACTTAAGTTCATTATATACTTTAGTACATTATATACTTAAATACATTATAAACTTAAGTACATTATATACTTGAATACATTATATACTTAAGTACATAATCTACTTGAAAACAATATATACTTAAGTACATTATATACTTATTTACATTATTTACTTAAAAACATTATAAATTTCAGTACATTATATACTTAAGTACATTATATACTTAAGAACATTATTTACTTAAGTACATTATATTCTTAAATACATTATATACTTCAATACATTATAAACTTCAGTACATTATTTACATGTTTACATTATATACTTAATTACATTATGTACTTGAATACATTATATACTTTAGTACATTATATACTTAATTACATTATATACTTAAGTACATTATATTCTTGAATACATTATATACTTTTATATACTTAAGTACATTATATACTTATTTACATTATTTACTTAAAAACATTATATACTTCAGTACATTATATACTTATTTACATTATATACTTGAATAAATTAAGCTTAATTCCATTATATACTTATATACATAATAACCTTTAATACATTATATACTTCAATACATTATTTACTTATGTACATAATATACTTTAATACATTATATACTTCAGTACATTATAAACTTGAATAAATTATGCTTAATTCCATTATTTACTTATGTACATAATAAACTTTAATACATTATATACTTCAGTACATTATTTACTTATGTACATAATATACTTAAATACATTATATACTTCAGTACATTATATACTTAAATACATTATATACTTTGATACATTATATGCTTAAGTACATTATATACTTAAGTACATTATATACTTAAATTATTATATACTTAAGTACATTATATACTTGAATACATTATACTTAAGTACATTATTTACTTAAATACATTATATACTTGAATACATTATATACTTAAGTACATTATATACTTAAGTACATTATATACTTGAATACATTATATACTTAGGTACATTATATACTTAAGTACATTATTTACTGAAGTACATTATTTACTTAAGTACATTATATACTTAAGTACATATTATACTTGAACACATTATATACTTAAGTACGTTATATACTTAAATGCATTATATACTTAAGTACATTATATACTTACTTACATTATTTACTTAAAAACATTATATACTTCAGTACATTATGTACTTAAGTACATTATTTTCTTAAGTGCATTATTTACTTAAGTACATAATATACTTTTATATATTATATACTTCAGTACATTATATACTTAAGAACATTATTTACTTAAGTTCATTATATACTTAAATCATTATATACTTAAGTAATTTATATACTTGAATACATTATACTTAAGTACATTTTTTACTTATGTACATTATATACTTAAATACATTATATACTTAAGTACATTATATACTTAATTACATTATATACTTAAATACATTATTTACTTAAGTACATTATTTGCTTAAGATCATTATATACTTAAGTACATTATATACTTAATTATATTATAAACATTAAATACATTATTAACTTAAGTACATTATATGCTTAAGATCATTATATACTTAAGTACATTATATACTTATTTACATTAAATACTTAAAAACATTATATACTTCAGTACATTATATACTTAAATACATTATATACTTCAGCACATTATATACTTTAATACATTATATACTTAAGTACATTATATACTTGAATACATTATATAATTGAGTACATTATATACTTAAATACATTATATTCTTTATTACATTATAAACCTCAGTACATGATTTACTTATTTACATTATTTACTAAAAACGTTATATACTTAAGTACATTATTTACTTAAGTACTTTTTATATACTTAAAAACATTATATGCTTAAGTACATTATATACTTAAGTACATTATTTACTAAAGTACATTATTTACTTAAGTTCATAATATACTTTAATACATTATATACTTAAGAACATTATTTACTTAAGTACATTATATACTTAAAGCATTATATATTTCAGTACATTATATACTTAAATACATTATATGCTTAAGTTCATTATATACTTAAGTTCATTATATACTTAAATACAGTATTTACTTAAGTACATTATATACTTTAATACATTATATACTTCAGTACATTATATACTTAAGTACATTATATACTTAAGTACATTAAGTATATAATGTACGTAAGTAAATAATATACTTAAGTAAATAATGTATTTAAGTATATAATGTACTTAAGTATATTATATACTTTAGTAAATTATGTATTTAAGTAAATAGTGTTCTTAAGTAAATAATATACTTAAGTATATAATGTTCTTAAGTAAATAATTTACTTAAGCATATAATGTATTTAAGTATATAATGTAATTAAGTAAATAATGTACTGAAGTATATAATGTACTTAAGTATGTAATGTATTTAACTATATAATGTACTTAAGTATATAACGTACTTAAGCATATAATGTATTTAAGTATATAATGTACTTAAGTATAAAACGTATTTAAGTATATAATGTATTTAAGTATATAATGTACTTACGTATATAATGTAAATAAGTAAATAATGTACTTAAGTATATTATATACTTTAGTAAATTATGTATTTAAGTAAATAGTGTTCTTAAGTAAATAATATACTTAGGTATATAATGTATTGAGGTATATAAAGTATTTACTGTACTTAAGTATATAACGTACTTAAGTATATAATGTATTTAAGTATATAATGAACTTAAGTATAAAACGTATTTAAGTATATAATGTACTTAAGTATTTAATGTACTTAAGTATATAATGTAATAAAGTATATAGTGTACTTAAGTATATAATGTACTTAAGTATATAATGTTTTTAAGTATATAATGTACTTAAGTATATAAGGTATTTAAGTATATAAAATATTTAAGTATATAATGTTCTTAAGTATATAATGTACTAACGTATATAATGTATTTAAGCATGTATTGTACATAAGTAAATAATGTACTTAAGTATATTATATACTTTAGTAAATTATGTATTAAAGTAAATAGTGTTCTTAAGTAAATAATATACTTAAGTATATAATGTTCTTAAGTAAATAATATTCTTACGTATATAATGTATTGAGGTATATAATGTACTAAAGTATATGATGTTTTTAAGTATATAATGTACTTAAGTATATAACGTATTTAAGTATATAATGTACTTAAGTATATAATGCATTTAAGTATATAACGTACTTAAGTATATAATGTACTTAAGTATATAATGTTCTTAAGTATATTTTATTTTAGTTTATTTTATTTTTTCTTTAATTGGAAAACCAACAGTACTATACTTTAGTATATTATGTATTTAAGTATATAACGTATTTAAGTATATAATGTACTTAAGTATATAATGTGCTTAAGTTTATAATATATTTAAGTATATAATGCACTTATGTATATAATGTACTTAAGTATATAATGTACTGAAGTATTTAATGTACTTAAGTATATAACGTACTTAAGTATATAATGTACTTAAGTATATAATGTATTTAAGTATATAATGAACTTAAGTATATAACGTATTTAAGTATATAATGTACTTAAGTATATAATGTACTTAAGTATATTATGTATTAAAGTATATAATGTACTTCAGTATATAACGTATTAAAGTATATAATGTATTTAGGTAATTAGTGTTCTTAAGTAAATAATATACTTAAGTATATAATGTTCTTAAGTAAATAATTTACTTAAGCATATAATGTATTTAAGTATATAATGTAAATAAGTAAATACTGTACTAAAGTATATAATGTAAATAAGTAAATAATGTATTTAAGTATATAATGTACTTAAGTATAAAACGTATTTAAGTATATAATGTATTTAAGTATGTAATGTACTTAAGTATAAAACGTATATAAGTATATAATGTACTTAAGTATATAACGTACTTAAGCATATAATGTATTTAAGCATATTATGTATTTAAGTATATAATGTACTTAAGTATAAAATGTATTTAAGCATATAATGTATTTAAGTATATAATGAACTTAAGTATAAAACGTATTTAATTATATAATGTATTTAAGTATATAATGTACTTAAGTATATAATGTATTTAAGTATATAATGTATTTAAGTATATAATGTTCTTAAGTATATAATGTACTTACG
Organism: Pararge aegeria; assembly: GCF_905163445.1. Lineage (NCBI taxonomy): Eukaryota > Metazoa > Arthropoda > Insecta > Lepidoptera > Nymphalidae > Pararge > Pararge aegeria. The sequence goes on along the minus strand of NC_053202.1, from coordinate 8,826,639 downwards.
TATATAATGTAAATAAGTAAATAATGTACTCTAGTATATTATGTACTTAAGTATATAACGTACTTAAGCATATAATGTTCTTAAGTATATAATGTAATAAAGTATATAATGTACTTAAGTATATTATGTATTAAAGTATATAATGTATTTAAGTATATAACGTATTTAAGTATATAATGTATTTAAGTAAATAGTGTTCTTAAGTAAATAATATACTTAAGTATATAATGTTCTTAAGTAAATAATGTACTTAAGTATATAATGTATTTAACTATATAATGTACTTAAGTATATAACGTACTTAAGCATATAATGTATTTAAGCATATAATGTATTTAAGTATATAATGTACTTAAGTATAAAACGTATTTAAGTATATAATGTATTTAAGTATATAATGTACTTAAGTATAAAACGTATTTAAGTATATAATGTATTTAAGTATATAATGTTCTTAAGTATATAATGTACTTACGTATATAATGTAAATAAGTAAATAATGTACTCTAGTATATTATGTACTTAAGTATATAATGTACTTAAGTATATAATGTATTAAAGTATATAATGTACTTAAGTATATAATGTACTTAAGTATATAATGTACTTAAGTATATAATGTTTAAAAGTATATAATGTACTTAAGTATATAACGTATTTAAGTATATAATGTACTTAAGTATATAATGTTATTAAGTTTTTTATATACTTTAGTATATTATGTATTTAAGTATATAATGTACTTAAGTTTATAATGTATTTAACTATATAATGCACTTAAGTATATAACGTACTTAACTATATAATGTACTTAAGTATATAACGTATTTAAGTATATAATGTATATAAGTATATAATGTACTTAAGTATATAATGTACTAAACTATATAATGCACTTAAGTATATAACGTACTTAAGTATATAATGTACTTAAGTTTATAATATATTTAAGTATATAATGAACTTATGTATATAATGTACTTAAGTATAAAATGTACTTAAGTATTTAATGTACTTAAGTATATAACGTATTTAAGTATATAACGTACTTAAGTATATAATGTACTTAAGTATATAACGTATTTAAGTATATAATGTTCTTAAGTATATAATGTACTTACGTATATAATGTAAATAAGTAAATAATGTACTCTAGTATATTATGTACTTAAGTATATAATGTATTTAAGCATGTATTGTACATAAGTAAATAATGTACTTAAGTATATTATATACTTTAGTAAATTATGTATTTAAGTAAATAGTGTTCTTAAGTAAATAATATACTTAGGTATATAATGGATTGAGGTATATAATGTACTAAAGTATATAATGTTTTTAAGTATATAATGAACTTATGTATATAATGTTCTTAATTATTTAATGTACTTAAGTATATAACGTACTTAAGTAGATAATGTACTTAAGTATAAAATGTACTTAAGTATATAATGTACTTAAGTATATAACGTATTTAAGTATATAATGTTCTTAAGTATATAATGTACTAACGTATAAAATGTAAATAAGTAAATAATGTACTCTAGTATATTATGTACTTAAGTATATAATGTATTTAAGCATGTATTGTACATAAGTAAATAATGTACTTAAGTAAATAATAAACTTAGGTATATAATGTATTGAGGTATATAATGTACTAAAGTATATAATGTTTTTAAGTATATAATGTACTTAAGTGTATAATGTATTTAACTATATAATGTACTTAAGTATATAACGTATTTAAGTATATAACGTACTTAAGTATATAATGTATTTAAGTATATAATGAACTAAAGTATATAATATACTTAAGTATATAATGTACTTAAGTATATAATGTACTAAAGTATATAATATTCTTAAATATATAATGTACTTAAGTATATAATGTATTTAAGTATATAATGTTCTTAAGTATATAACGTATTTAAGTATATAATGTTCTTAAGTATATAACGTATTTAAGTATATAGTGTAAATAAGTAAATAATGTACTCTAGTATATTATGTACTGAAGTATATAATGTATTAAAGCATGTATTGTACATAAGTAAATAATGTACTTAAGTATATAATGTTCTAAAGTATATAATGTACTTAAGTATATAATGTATTTAAGTATATAATGAACTTAAGTACATAATGTATTTAACTATATAATGTACTTAAGTATATAACGTATTTAAGTATATAATGTACTTAAGTATATAATGTTCTTAAGTATATAATGTAATAAAGTATATAATGTACTTAAGTATATAATGTACTAAAGTATATAATGTAAATAAGTAAATACTGTACTAAAGTATATAATGTAAATAAGTAAATAATGTACTTAAGAATATAATGTATTAAAGTATATTATGTATTTACGTATATAATGTACTTAAGTATATAAAGTACTTAAGTAAATAATGTACTTAAGTATATAATGTATTTAAGTAAATAAAGTTCTTAAGTAAATAATATGCTTAAGTATATAATGTACTTAAGTAAATAATGTTCTAAAGTATATAATGTAAATAAGTAAATAATGTACTGAAGTATATTATGTACTTAAGTATATTATATACTTTAGTAAATTATGTATTTAAGTAAATAATGTTCTTAAGTAAATAATATACTTAAGAATATAATGTATTTAAGTATATAATGTATTTAAGTATATAATGTACTTAAGTAAATAATGTACTGAAGTATATTATATACTTTAGTATATTTTGTATTTAAGTAAATAATGTTCTTCAGTAAATAATATGCTTAAGTATATAATGTACTTAAGTTTATAATGTACTTAAGTATATAATGTACTTACATATATAATGTACGTAAGTAAATAATGTACTTAAGTATATAATGTACTTACATATATAATGTACGTAACTAAATAATGTACTTAAGTATATAATGTAAATAAGTAAATAATGTACTGAAGTATATAATGTACTTAAGTATATTATGTATTTAAGCATATAATGTACATAAGTAAATACTGTACTTAAGTATATTATGTACTTAAGTATTAAATGTATTTAAGTAAATAATTTACCTAAGTAAATAATGTAAATGTATTTAAGTACATAATGTACTAACGCATATAATGTACTTAAGTATATAATGTAAATAAGTAAATAATGTACTAAAGTATATAATTTACTTAAGTATATTATGTATTTAAGCATATTATGTACATAAATAAAAAATATACTTAAGTATATAATATACTAAAGTATATAATGTTCTTAAGTATATAATGTACTTAAGTATATAACGTATTTAAGTATATAATGTTCTTAAGTATATAATGTACTTACGTATAAAATGTAAATAAGTAAATAATGTACTCTAGTATATTATGTACTTAAGTATATAATGTATTTAAGCATGTATTGTACATAAGTAAATAATGTACTTAAGTAAATAATATAGTTAAGCATATAATGTATTTAAGTATATAATGTACTTAAGTAAATAATGTACTGAAGTATATAATGTACTTAAGTAAAAATTGTCCTAAAGTATATAATGTAAATAAGTAATTAATGTACTTAAGTATATATTGTATTTAAGTATATTATGTTCTTAAGTGTATAATGTATTAAAGTAAAAAATCTTCTTAAGTAAATAATATACTTAAGTATATAATGTATTTAAGTACATAATGTACTTACGTATATAATGTACTTAATTAAATAATGTACTTAAGTATATAATGTAAATAAGTAAATAATGTACTGAAGTATATAATGTAAATAAATAAATACTGTACTAAAGTAAATAATGTAAATAAGTAAATAATGTACTTAAGAATATAATGTATTAAAGTATATTATGTATTTACGTATATAATGTACTTAAGTATATAAAGTACTTAAGTAAATAATGTACTTAAGTATATAATGTATTTAAGTAAATAAAGTTCTTAAGTAAAAAATATGCTTAAGTATATAATGTACTTAAGTAAATAATGTTCTAAAGTATATAATGTAAATAAGTATATTATGTATTTAAGCATATAATGTACATAAGTAAATAATGTACTTAAGTATATTATGTACTTAAGTATAAAATGTATTTAAGTAAATAATGTATTTAAGTAAATAATGTATTTAAGTAAATACTATACTTAAGTATATATAATGTACTAAAGTCTATAATGTGCTTATGTAAATAATTTACCTAAGTAAATAATGTAAATGTATTTAAGTACATAATGTACTAACGTATATAATGTACTTAAATAAATAATGTACTTAAGTATATAATGTAAATAAGTAAATAATGTACTGAAGTATATAATGTAAATAAGTAAATGATGTACTTAAGAATATAATGTATTTAAGTATATAATGTATTTAAGTATATAATGTACTTAAGTATATAATGTACTTAAGTATATAATGTACTTACATATATAATGTACTTAAGTAAATAATGTACTTAGGTATATAATGTAAATAAGTAAATAATGTTCTTAAGTATATAATGTTCTAAAGTATATAATATACTTAAGTATATAATGTATTTAAGTATATAATGTACTTAAGTACATAATGTATTTAACTATATAATGTACTTAAGTATATAACGTATTTAAGTATATAATGTACTTAAGTATATAATGTTCTTAAGTATATAATGTAATAAAGTATATAATGTACTTAAGTATATAATGCACTTAAGTTTATAACGTACTTAAGTATATAATGTTCTTAAGAATATAATGTACTTAAGTAAATAATGTACTAAAGTATATTATGTATTTAAGTAAATAATGTTCTTAAGTAAATAATGTACTTAAGTATATAATGTACTAAAGTATATAATGTTTTTAAGTATACAAATACTATATGTTAATAAGTAATGTTCTAAAGTATGCAATGTAAATAAGTTAATAATGTGCTTAAGTATATAATGTACTTACGTATATAATGTACTTAATTAAATAATGTACTTAAGTATATAATGTAAATAAGTAAATAATGTACTTAAGTATATAATGTAAATAAGTAAATAATGTACTTAAGTAAATAATATACTTAAGCATATAATGTATTTAAGTATATAATGTACTTAAGTAAATAATGTACTGAAGTATATAATGTACTTAAGTAAATAATGTACTAAAGTATATAATGTAAATAAGTAATTAATGTACTTAAGTATATATTGTATTTAAGTATATTATGTTCTTAAGTGTATCATGTATTAAAGTAAAAAATCTTCTTAAGTAAATAATACTTAAATACAAAATATACTAAAGTATATAATATACTTCAGTACATTATTTACTTAAGTACATTATATACTTAAATACATTATATACTTAAATACATTATATTCTTAAGTACATTATTTACTTATTTACATTATATACTTTAGTACAGTATTTATTTATTTACATTATATACTTCAGTACATTATTTACTTATTAACATTATATACTTAAGTACATTATTTAATTAAGTACATTATATACGTTAGTACATTATGTTACTTAAGAAGATAATATACTTACGTATATAATATACTTAAGTATATTATATACTTAAGTATATAATGTATTGAAGTATATAATGTGCTAATGTAAATAATTTACTTAAGTAAATAGTGTACTTAAGTATATATTGTACTGAAGTATATAATGTACTAAAGTAAATAATGTACTAAAGTATATAATGTTTATATACTTAAGTACATAATTTACTAAAGTACATTATTAACTTAAGTACATAATATACTTTAATACATTATATACTTCAGTACATTATATACTTAAGAACATTATTTACTTAAGTACATTATATACTTAAAGCATAATATACTTAACTACATTATATACTTGAATACATTATACTTAAGTACATTATTTACTTGAATACATTATTTACTTAAGTACATTATATACTTAAATACATTATATACTTAAGTACATTATATACTTGAATACATTATATACTTAAGTACATTATTTACTTAAGTACATTATTTACTTAAGTACAGTATATACTTAAATACATTATATACTTAACTACATAATCTACTTGAATACAATATAAACTTAAGTACATTATATACTTATTTACATTATTTACTTAAAAACATTATATATTTCAGTACATTAAATACTTAAATACATTATATGCTTAAGTTCATTATATTCTTAAGTTCATTATATACTTAAGTACATTATATACTTAAGTTCATTATATACTTTAGTACATTATATACTTAAATACATTATAAACTTAAGTACATTATATACTTGAATACATTATATACTTAAGTACATAATCTACTTGAAAACAATATATACTTAAGTACATTATATACTTATTTACATTATTTACTTAAAAACATTATAAATTTCAGTACATTATATACTTAAGTACATTATATACTTAAGAACATTATTTACTTAAGTACATTATATTCTTAAATACATTATATACTTCAATACATTATAAACTTCAGTACATTATTTACATGTTTACATTATATACTTAATTACATTATGTACTTGAATACATTATATACTTTAGTACATTATATACTTAATTACATTATATACTTAAGTACATTATATACTTGAATACATTATATACTTTTATATACTTAAGTACATTATATACTTATTTACATTATTTACTTAAAAACATTATATACTTCAGTACATTATATACTTATTTACATTATATACTTGAATAAATTAAGCTTAATTCCATTATATACTTATATACATAATAACCTTTAATACATTATATACTTCAATACATTATTTACTTATGTACATAATATACTTTAATACATTATATACTTCAGTACATTATAAACTTGAATAAATTATGCTTAATTCCATTATTTACTTATGTACATAATAAACTTTAATACATTATATACTTCAGTACATTATTTACTTATGTACATAATATACTTAAATACATTATATACTTCAGTACATTATATACTTAAATACATTATATACTTTGATACATTATATGCTTAAGTACATTATATACTTAAGTACATTATATACTTAAATTATTATATACTTAAGTACATTATATACTTGAATACATTATACTTAAGTACATTATTTACTTAAATACATTATATACTTGAATACATTATATACTTAAGTACATTATATACTTAAGTACATTATATACTTGAATACATTATATACTTAGGTACATTATATACTTAAGTACATTATTTACTGAAGTACATTATTTACTTAAGTACATTATATACTTAAGTACATATTATACTTGAACACATTATATACTTAAGTACGTTATATACTTAAATGCATTATATACTTAAGTACATTATATACTTACTTACATTATTTACTTAAAAACATTATATACTTCAGTACATTATGTACTTAAGTACATTATTTTCTTAAGTGCATTATTTACTTAAGTACATAATATACTTTTATATATTATATACTTCAGTACATTATATACTTAAGAACATTATTTACTTAAGTTCATTATATACTTAAATCATTATATACTTAAGTAATTTATATACTTGAATACATTATACTTAAGTACATTTTTTACTTATGTACATTATATACTTAAATACATTATATACTTAAGTACATTATATACTTAATTACATTATATACTTAAATACATTATTTACTTAAGTACATTATTTGCTTAAGATCATTATATACTTAAGTACATTATATACTTAATTATATTATAAACATTAAATACATTATTAACTTAAGTACATTATATGCTTAAGATCATTATATACTTAAGTACATTATATACTTATTTACATTAAATACTTAAAAACATTATATACTTCAGTACATTATATACTTAAATACATTATATACTTCAGCACATTATATACTTTAATACATTATATACTTAAGTACATTATATACTTGAATACATTATATAATTGAGTACATTATATACTTAAATACATTATATTCTTTATTACATTATAAACCTCAGTACATGATTTACTTATTTACATTATTTACTAAAAACGTTATATACTTAAGTACATTATTTACTTAAGTACTTTTTATATACTTAAAAACATTATATGCTTAAGTACATTATATACTTAAGTACATTATTTACTAAAGTACATTATTTACTTAAGTTCATAATATACTTTAATACATTATATACTTAAGAACATTATTTACTTAAGTACATTATATACTTAAAGCATTATATATTTCAGTACATTATATACTTAAATACATTATATGCTTAAGTTCATTATATACTTAAGTTCATTATATACTTAAATACAGTATTTACTTAAGTACATTATATACTTTAATACATTATATACTTCAGTACATTATATACTTAAGAACATTATTTACTTAAGTACATTATATACTTAAATCATTATATACATAAGTACATTATATACTTGAATACATTTTACTTAAGTACATTTTTTACTTATGTACATTATATACTTAAGAACATTATATACTTGAATACCTTATATACTTAAGTATATTATATACTTAAATACATTATATACTTAAGTACATTATATACTTAAATACATTATATACTTAAGTACATTATATACTTGAATACATTATATACTTGAATACATTATATAATTAAGTACGTTATATACTTAAATACATTATATTCTTTAATACATTATAAACCTTAGTACATGATTTACTTATTTACATTATATACTTAAAAACATTATATACTTCAGTACATTATATACTTAAATACATGATATACTTCAGCACATTATATACTTTAATACATTATATACTTAAGTACATTATATACTTGAATACATTATATAATTGAGTACATTATATACTTAAATACATTATATTCTTTAATACATTATAAACCTCAGTACATGATTTACTTATTTACATTATTAACTAAAAACGTTATATACTTAAGTACATTATTTACTTAAGTACTTTTTATATACTTAAAAACATTATATGCTTAAGTACATTATATACTTAAGTACATTATTTACTAAAGTACATTATTTACTTAAGTTCATAATATACTTTAATACATTATATACTTAAGAACATTATTTACTTAAGTACATTATATACTTAAAGCATTATATATTTCAGTACATTATATACTTAAATACATTATATGCTTAAGTTCATTATATACTTAAGTTCATTATATACTTAAGTACAGTATTTACTTAAGTACATTATATACTTTAATACATTATATACTTCAGTACATTATATACTTAAGAACATTATTTACTTAAGTACATTATATACTTAAATCATTATATACATAAGTACATTATATACTTGAATACATTTTACTTAAGTACATTTTTTACTTATGTACATTATATACTTAAAAACATTATATACTTAAGAACATTATATACTTGAATACCTTATATACTTAAGTACATTATATACTTAAATACATTATATACTTAAGTACATTATATACTTAAATACATTATATACTTAAGTACATTATATACTTGAATACATTATATACTTGAATACATTATATAATTAAGTACGTTATATACTTAAATACATTATATTCTTTAATACATTATAAACCTTAGTACATGATTTACTTATTTACATTATTTACTAAAAAGTTATATACTTAAGTACATTATTTACTTAAGTACTTAATTACTTAAATACATTATATACTTGAATACGTTATATACTTAAGTACATTATATACTTATTTACATTATATACTTAAAAACATGATATACTTCAGTACATTATATACTTAAATACATTATATGCTTAAGTACATTATATAATTAAGTACATTATTTACTAAAGTACATTATTTACTTAAGTACATAATATACTTTAATACGTTATATACTTCAGTACATTATATACTTAAGAACATTATTTACTTAAGTACATTATATACATAAAGCATTATATACTTAAGTACATTATATACTTGAATACATTATACTTAAGTACATTATTTAATTATGTACTTTATATACTTAAATACATTATATACTTAAGTACATTATATACTTGAATACATTATATACTTAAGTACATTATATACTTAAATACATTATATACTTAAGTACATTATATACTTGAATACATTATATACTTAAGTACATTATATACTTAATTACATTATATACTTAAGTACATTATTTACTTAAGTACATTATTTACTTAAGTACATAATATACTTTAATACATTATATACTTCAGTACATTATATACTTGAATACATTATATACTTTAGTACATTATATACTTAAGTACATTATATACTTGAATACATTATATACTTTTATATACTTAAATACATTATATACTTAAGTACATTTTTTATTCATTTATATTATAAACTTAAAAACATTATATAAACTTAATGAAACCGAAATCATTTTAATAATTCTGTAATATGTTAAACCTATCGTACGTAATGTTTTCATAAACCTATTTTAATAAGTTGTAAATATTCTTATTTTCCAAATATTATGTGCATATACTTAATCAATATCACATATTGAGACCTTAATAAACTTAATCAAAACGTAATTATTTTGATAACGCTGAAATATGTTAAGTTTATATATTTTGATTTTATCTTATCAAAGTATGAATTTACTAATTGAAATTACGATAATTTGAATTACTAATTTAAAGTGCGAGAAAATCTAATAATAATTAGAATAATAGTTTGACTAGCTTTGGTTTAAGAAACTTGTTAGAATTCAAATATACCTATATCGAATAGTAAAGTTAATAAAAAAAGTTATATCTGCTATAGTGTAATGCGTACTGGAACTTATCCCAATACGCATTACACTCATGAACTATATTCCAATATGAATTAGAATCCACAGACTTAGGTAAAAACCTAATAAGGTAGAGTCGGCGCATTTATCAGTGATATGAGATAGTATTTTGACCTATATAACGCAATGGAATTAGTTAGATTTTCATCAAAATCCAATAAGAATCTTATTAGAATCCTCAAAAAATTTTCAGGGTGAGGGAAACTGGGCTTGGCCCGGTTTCAGAAGTTAGGCAAATACGGCATTCTATACTACTTATCGCTTTGTATCTTAAGTTCCGAAGATGTAAAAATATTCATTAAAGTTGTCATGTGTGGTCTCCTGACGATCTTTATGAAAAGTTGTGATGAGGTGTACTTATTTTGCTATAATATACATCTTTATATAAATAGCTGCCGTGTGTGAAGTCCTTTGCTCCTTCGATATGTTGCGGTGATCAGGACCGTGTCATTTTGAAATTCTTACGAGCTATTTACGAACAGCAGTGAACGTTTATCTATTGATATGATAATAATGTTGATGACTCCAGCTGTTACATACACTAAATTATCGTGTCCAATACAAATTTCGTGTCCCTCCAAAAATGGAAGCTTAATGTTATTAATTATTAATTTATATCCGTGTCCAACAATTTAACATTCAACTAGAGACTGAAGCAAAATCGTCCTAAATCTAAATTAGTTAGCTGTCTACCGAACCCTCGCAACTTACAATTTTAAGTTATCGCTGCAACAGGCTTATGTATATGAGTAGGTAGGTCTACATATTTATTTTTGAATCTTTGTAAACTGGTATGGTAATTAAACCTTAATAATTACAACCGATGGTGTGACTCCAATTTTCATAACGCAATTTCCAACTTACCTACCAATTTTTATTAAAATGTCATCTCAATTTTTTTTTCGAATATCCCTTGAAAAAGTCTTTAATTACCGTTATTAGGCATTATAAAATATAAGAATGATTATATTGTCCATCATCATCATCATATCAACCGAAAGACGTCCTCTGCTGGACATAGATATTTTGTAGGGAATTCCAAATACCACGGTTTTATGCCGGTTGGATACAATGGCTACATTTAACGGCTTACCTTATTGTTAAACATAATCAGCTATAATTTAGTAATAATCACAGCTATTCTTCTTTCCTTAAGGTATACTTATAGAGTTCTGATCCTTCAATATCTATAGCAGTCATTGACCTTTCGTAGGGACTTCCCCAATCCACCATCTTGAGCTTATATTGTTCTTCCAAGCGTAGATGGTCGTAATAACACGGGCTACCACGATTTTCAGACCGGGGCAAAACAATGCTGCTTAGCGACAGAAATAAAGAGTGGGAGCTTAACTTAATTTGCATTCTGCACACAATATGGTCTGCCAAATCTCAGTTATGTAGAGTGAATTGCTAATTTTTACCTACGTATATGGCTACGTGGATGGCTAGATGGTGATGTGTCACCATCTAGCCATCTAGTCAAGTAAGCGTAGCTTGTGTTTTGGGTACTAAAATAGCTGTTGAATATTTTTATGAATATAATACATATAAATACTTATAATATACAGATGAATACCCAGACACTGAAAAACAATCATGTTCATCACACAAACATTTTCCAGTAGTGGGAATCGAACCCACGGACTAGGACTCAGAAAGCAGGGTCGCTGCCCACTGCGCCAGTCGGCCGTCAAAAAAAAAAAACAATAACAAAACGCAAGGGAGGGCAAATATAAGTATAGCTATCCTTCATTCTCGATAGACGGTAAGCAGTTACTGATACTTCAATGGATAGATGGCAAGTTACTATTTACCTATCTAACTATTAACTACAGTAAGTTACTGAAAACGGCCGTAAGATGGCAACGGCCTAACCTGTTAGGGGTAGGTATAACCGTTTTATTAAACCCGATGGAATTTACGCTATATTGTGCTAGAATGCTAAAACGTTTGCCGGCACGTGGGTGGTGGTGCGAAGACTCCAACCAGACCGGACAAGTGAAAAATTCGGAAATTAAAAATTCCCAAATTGCTTACACTCGCATTTCTCTAATTCGAGTCTTTTTTCATGTAAAACACAGCGATCAGCACTGCGCAATGAAGATCGTCAAAATAGTTTAATCTTCTTATAGTGATTTATTTACTTGAAAAGCAATTTGAATAATATAAATAACTACATTGTCTCGTAGGCCGTAGCCTACTAAGAAATTGTCTTACCTATTCCGATTATAAAGGCAAGTATCGTAGGTATTCCGCGTAAGTACGGTAAACTGTCATGTACAGAATAAACTAAAAGTTTTGGAGTGGAATCACGTACTTATATTGCGAAATTGCTGTTTGTACTTGCATGTTTATTTTGTGTACATCCTGCGGTAGCCGGTAGTATTGAGATATTTATGATCATATTATCTCGAGTTTGATAGATAGATAAATACATTTTATTGCACACAAATACATTTAAGACAACACAAATAAGTACAGCGAAATTATTTCACAAACATTGTTTTACAAAGGCGGTCTTATTGCTAAAGCCTGGAGGGCCCAAGCCTCTAATCTCTTACAGACACCCGATGGGAACCAACAAAGAATTATGAAAATTAAGCTTAATTTGCTATACTCCGCGAACAGCAGGAGAATCTGTATTGACTTTACAATGAATAATTGTTCAGTAATTAAAGTTATGATTGTAAAGTCAACATCTCCTGAGGATGCTCCGGTTTCGGAGCGAAACGTGAGTAGAGGGTACATTGCCGAGGATCTGTTTGGTGTGGAGTATACGGATTGAAGTAATTATAAACTACACCATACAGAGGATTTCCGCAAAGTAACGCCTGCTTCTATCCAATACCAACAAACAATCCTTAGCAGTTTGGTTGCATTTCTTAAAGCGATAAGGCCGCCAATGGTACTTCTGTTGAACATTATGGCGTTTGTCAGTTAATAGATTTAAAGGAAAGTTTAGTGGTGCAATGTTAATATTCAATCACTGGGCAAAGGCCTTCGCATGCACAGTAAAATTTCTAAGCTCTTAGGAATTTAACATTGTGAACTCTACATCTCCCAATGATAGTAATAGTCTCTAAACAGAGAAATGACTTCGCAAGGCATGCAAGGAAAACACTCTACAAAGAACCGCCCTGTTGGCGCAGTGGCCAGCTACCCTGCTTTCTGAGTCCAAGGCCGTGGGTTCGATTCCCACAACTGTGAGATGAACATGAATGCCTTTCAGTGTCCGGGTGTTTATATGTATATTTTAAGTATTTATGTATCCTATTCATAAAAATATTCATCAGCCATCTCAGTACTCATAACACAAGCTACGCTTACTTTGGGGCTAGAAAGCGATGTGTGCGTTGTCGTAATATATTTATTTTATTTTTTTAATCAAACCCAGGGCTTCGTGGGTGGTAGTTAAACTTGCTAACCAACGGACCAGCGAGGCAAATATAGGCCATAGTTACCGTTTAAAAACGCAATCGACTGTTGGTCCAAATCATTCCTAGTCCATAAGCCGAGTGCTTATAAATCAAATCACGGAGCCTAGCATCCGTTTTGCGCCAACATCTTTCACTTGGGCGTATGATCGGAATGATAATTTTTTAAGAAATGTGCCCCATTACGTAAGGAATGCGAACGCAATGCCACAGCTGGGTATCACTTTCTTTTGAGAGTAGGTTGCATGCAAGGGATAGACAGAGATTGAAGCGGAGGGGTAAAATCCTCAAAGATCAAGTTACTGACAGATTAGGAAGAATACACCATTATAATCTTAATTATCAAACCACTAGAAGGCACAGCCCTCTAGAAGGCATTAGTCTCCTCTCAGAATGAAAAGGTGTGTGTATTATAAAAATTAAGCTTTATTTGCTAATATACTCTGCGAAAAGCAGGAGATTCTGTATAGTGTAATTTATAACTTCTTCAATCAGAAAGACTCAGAAACTCTCAGAAAGCAGGGTCGCTGCAAACTGCGCCAATCGGCCGACAATTCCGATCCGGGGGCCGGGGTCGATTCCGGGGAAAGTAAGGTTTAAAAAATCTTAGCAAGTATTATCCCGTAGTTAGGAAATTGGTGGTGTACTCCCCTGGTCGGAGAACACATTATAAGCCATCGACGTCGGTCAAGATTATTATTAGTAACAATCTTGACAGACGTGTCACTAACATGCCCGCAAACCAGCATAGAAGCGTGGTGGATCTATGCTTCAAAACCATTAAAAAAACACTTTCTTATGAGACAGGAGACCTGTGCACAGCTTGAGATCGTTAATAGACAGCTTAATGATGATAATGAATAATCCCTACTAATATTATAAATGTGAATGTAAGTTTGTTTGATACGCTTTCGCGCCAAAACTACTAAACCGATCATCATGAAACTTTGTACACATATTTCTGAAGGTATTAGAATTAATGTAGGATGATTTTTATCCCGAAATTAAGCTCAGTTCTTTTGGGAGTAGGGTAAAAGGTGTTTGACGATTTTACACCATAACGCCGTAAAATCATAACCGATTTAAATCATTACTTTTGTCCTTCAGATGTTATAATGTCTATTTAATTGTGCCCAAATTTCGTGTAGATCACAACTCCTCAGCGGACTTTAACCCCATGATGATATCTATAAATATTTACTATAAAAAAACCTCAATAAGTACTAGGCACAGTTATCACTCGCATATTTAGCTTACCTTCATCAGTAATTAGATTATTTATTACATTCAAGATTCATTTGTATAAAAATCAGAACAGCCCATAAATCTTTACAACTAGAAATGGCATTCAGCCCCTAAAAGCTGTCAAAATAGGAGTTTAGGAATAAAGGTTCAATTATCCGCATGGCGGCTTAATTGGACCATATCTTGATTTTATTATTTTACTACTACTATTATTTTATAATCCCCAAATATTTTATCCACAAATTACATCAAAACATTTCTTAGAAGGTATCGGCCATTAACAGCCTAGTTTGTAAGTTAAACTTTTTCTGACTTACTGTGCTAAAAATCTATTTTTTAATTTGTTTGTATATTTTTTATAACATAAAACAATTAATAAAACGTTACTTAATTAAAGAAAACATTTACAGTAATGTACTATTTCAATGACGTACAGCTAGTTATGAGTGATGTAACATCACCAGGAGAAGATAAACCGACACTTGAAATAGCTTCTGAACCTCTATCAGAGGTTATGCAGTATGGCTCGATGTAATCCGAACCACCTAAAGAGCGCATCTGGTGTCGATGAAATCTATTTCCGAGTAACGAAAGAAATCGGGGACGCCGTCATAGAAGTTTTCTGTTTTGTTGTTGTATGGAGCCCTAGTACTTATTGGCAGGAACAATGTATATGTTTGCAAAATCCACTACAGCTCCCCGATTTTCAATATTTTCGGCTACTAAAAGCTCTACAACCCAACCATCAAAAACCATCCAAAGTTTTTAGTACAATAACTCTGGATGGTTTTTTCAAAAACGGTCTTATTCTCAGTATACTTGTGTCATTGTTGTAGATAAGTTAAAACAAACCGTTCTAAATCAAAAGGAGGAAGAAGTTTTTGCAACCACTTTCTACTAAATCAAAAATGTAATACTAACATTTGTAATAAATTATGCTTCGTCACATATCCCTTATCTAATTAGAAGGCGCTAAAACAGAGTGATAGTTTTCCAATACAGTGTTGCCTCCCAATTAAAATGTACCACCAGCCTACCAATCGCACATGTATCGCCAATGTTAGCACCAAAGGACATCAAGCCATCACGTCACGTATTAATGCTCGTATATAAACTCAGTCCTGGACTTCCCTAACATACATTGTGGCCGTATAACGGACGGCAGTAAGACGACCCTGCCGTCGAACAGTGACAAAACAAAAGTGCAATATGTTTAAATTAATAGTGTTATTGTCTATAGTGGCATTCGCCAGTGGCCAATACTCGGCATCGAGACTAGTGCGGAACATTTACAATGAATGTTTGAGTCAATATTCCGTGGAGTGTGTGAAACCCAGGACACTCGAATGGATTTCTCATGTGGCGAACAACGAGGAGATCAAGATAACGGACAATCTGTCAATCGTCAGGCAAGCGACGATTGAGGATGAAGCCTTCGACCCTAGGATGGCGAAGGACCCCGCTTACGCGATCATCGACTCCGTAGACAGATTCCTCCAGACCCATTCAGTGCGAGTGAAAGTACCTGAAGAAATTGCCAGCAGTGCTGCTTCGGAATATGTGCCAAGGTCGCTCCTCACAGACCTTCCGTCTGAACTGGACATGCCTTTGGACGGTGAAGAAGAGATTGCGACCTTCGAGGGGAGGAAGAAGAAGATCAAGCTCCCAAAACCTTTGAGGATTAAGAGCAGTGCGTTTGTTTATCATCGAAGATTAACAGAATAATTTTGTGAAATGTTTCTAATATATATAATTTTTCCAGAACATGGATTCATCAAGAAGGTGCTGCTTCCATTCCTCCTTGGTTTGAAGTTCAAGGCTTCTGTTTTGGTGCCTCTCGCACTTGCCCTCATTGCCCTCAAGACATGGAAAGCTCTAACACTTGGTCTCATCTCTCTTGTTCTATCTGGTAAATTATCATCATTACTCATTTAGTAATTAGGTTACATGTTTAGTATCATAGCTAGCATTAGTTATTTAGAGTTTAGTCGTTAAAACATACGTGAATGGAACATTTTTGAATAATATGGTCATCTATATTTACAGGTGCAATGGTGATCTTCAAGTTCACGAAACCCAAGGTTGTAAACTATGAAGTCATCCACTATCCTCAACACCATGTGGAACATCACGTAGACCACCACGCTCCAGCCTGGGACGCCCACGGACCCTACCAGGCGAGGTCTTATGAAGATGCACACGAAATCGCCTATTCTGGACAAATTTAACTTGACGATTTATTTAATAGGACGGACCACTGATTAATTAATTTATTTAAATTATTTATTACTAATGTAAATAAATCTTTATCATTTAAGAATCAAATTAAACAAAGGAGTGTTTTATTATCCTTTTTCAAATAACGGTACCTGATTTTTTTTTTAAAGTTTTCAATAGAAAGTGAAACCTACAAATAAAGAAACGCCTTCATTGAATTATTGATCAGACGAAGCAATCAAGACGTGTGACCAGTTTCTTAAATAAGTTTTACCGACCTATTCAAAGACATGTTAGACAATTTTAAACGACACTTAAATAATTTGCTAGTAATTCAGCAACGTTATTTAAATTGATCAATTTCAAATCTGCATGATGAATTGTTGCTTTACGAGATAACTACCTATCCTTCAGCCGTGATAACATTGTAAGAATTAAATTTAAGCTATAAATATTTTAGGAAACTAGTCATTACAATAACCAATAACTATATAAATTCACTAAAGTCCATGAATTTCACCTCATGGAAGCCTAAACTGTTACTTTTCCTAGCAGTAAAACCTTATGGATATTCATCGAGTTCAATACACATATTATAGAAATCCAAACCCAAGTTGGCACGTTTCGTCAGGTTCTTAGAAATACCTATAGATGCTAGTAAGCAAATCTTAACCTACTAAACGTAAGTATTGTCATTATGTTCACAAAGTTGAAAAGGATGCACTATTTCAGAGCTGTCTTTATTGTTAAGTATATATATATAATTAAATAACACCATGAAGCAACCACCCAGAATTCTAGATGGAAAAATATTTAGCGCGCGTAAAATATATTTGGATCAATCTAGACTTTTAACGCTACCCAAAAACTACATAGCATTTACCATCACGATGTTAGCCTTTTTAAATTACAGTCACAGCAAATTCTGCTGTTAGTTCGTAATTTTTCGGGTCCTTAACTCTAATTTCTGACTTTAGTCAGTAGTAAAATGTAGCAGCCAATGGTAGATTATTGCGGTCATAGCATTATCTTAATCAAAGTTACATATTCCATTAAAAGGATCGAAGGAATTAATGAAATAAATAGACACCTCACAGTTTACTTTTTTTCATAAATACGTTATATTACTACAGTTTCAGCAACATCGTTGGGTTCTTTATTATCATCACTATTCATAACTTTTTTATCTTTTATTGTAGAGAATTTTTCAATAGCGATCCCTTTTGTCTGTTTTTCTGGTTGAATAATATCATTTTGTAATGATTTAGACTGCGAAGTACTATTTTGAACTAAATTGTCATTGAAAATATATCTGTCATCGTTTTCTTTATAATTAAAATCAGTACTGTTAATTGAAACTAATTTGTTAAGAAAGTATTCAGGTTCCAATTTTTCCGGTGTTTCTTCCTCTATGTATAAGGGTCGATCAATTGATTTGTGTGTTGCATAATTAATGACCTGTCCGTTTTCCACTTTGGTATTCGTACTGTTTTCTTTCTCGCTACTTTCATTTATATTGAAATTCAAGGCGGTGCGATGCTCATCCGGTGCCGGTAAAAGTATCCGATTAGAGAACGTTTTGAATACATTGGAATGTTTTAAAGGATTTATTTTGTAAATATTTAACAACACCTTAAAGTTTTCCGCGTTGCTCCTTTTTGTTCTGCCTCTGGTTCTAGCTATACATAGTGTTGACATCTGTAAATAAATTTACTGTCATGATTATTATTCTAGTTAGTAAACAGACTGCCGTTATCAAGAATATCTAACTTAGGTTCACCACGCTGACCCAATGCATGCTGAAAAACTTGACGAACATAGTTTAACGCTTTGATTTTTATTTCTATTAAGTAATCTCATTAAATTAGCCACCGAAATGAATTTTCTTACCGATGTGAGTAAAAATGAAACAATTAACGCTTCGGTTTTCATATCGTTGTGTTTAGAACCATTTGCACGGGGGTTTGCTAGTTCGTTGAAATGTTTATAAACAATTTAGGCTTATCGTTCGGATTTTGGAATAACTCTCTGGCATAACGGTAAGCATTTGTAGGTTTCGAGTTCCTTACTCGGCTGAATCGGGTAAATTAGGGTAAGTATATAAGAGTTTTGCTAGATGATAAATAAATAGCTTGTGTACATATGTACTAAGATGACTGATGAATATTTTTAATAAAATTAACACATAGCAATAAGTTTATAAAGTACCTACACGTTACACAAAAACATATCAATGACAACTTTAACTGTATAAAAAAAAGCTAGGATCTTAACATTCGGTAGAAAAATAAACTTAAATAAGCTAAAAACAAACACGTATAATAATTGCATGTTGGCAGTGACATAAACAGAGTATCGCCCCTCAGCGTTATGCTGTAGCAGTGGTTTTGAGATCTCTGCTATAGCGCTGATTTTCAGGCGACCTCTAATATAATGCTCAATCATATGCATATAAAAGCTGCCCATTGTGCCATTCAGCCGTAAAATTTATTATTATAATTGGTGGTCTCTGTAGATGAGCCACGTTGCTCCTTCGCAGTTTTGTTGGCTTGAACGATTGTTATCATTATGTCACTATAGCTGGAACGTCAGTTTAAAGTTGTATCCCAGGCAGGAGGGTAAATAGCACCAATTTTCTATCTACGGGCTACCAAAGCCAAACCCAGGAATTGAGACCTTGTGATACGTAGGTTCAACCTGCTAACGGCAATTGTAATTCAGCCAACCATTTTTTTCTCTTTTAAATATTAATAGCGGGCAAACGCGGTCGCACGCACCTGATTTTAAGGGATCACCGCCGCCCATGAACATCTGCAGCGCCAGAGGAGCCACCGATGCGTAGTTGAAGCATTTTATCATAAAAAAAATAGCATACATCAATTTTAATATTTTCGAAACCAAATTCTGACTAGTCCTCGTCATTCCATCTTTTGATTAAAGAACAATGCTCGATAAAATGTTGAACGGATAAAACTAAACGTGAAAACAAATAATTGTGTTGCCAGTTGTAAAGAATTTCCAATAGCTTTTTTTAAATTGGAAAATCTTTTTGTTTAAGGATTGTGTATTAATGTGGGCTCTTCTATTAAATCCAGATAAAATAACTAATTCCTAAGAAATCTTACCAAAATTACCGGATCACTAGTCTTACCACCTATCTCAAAATAGACGCCTTTTTATATTTGCACAAGCAATGCCTTCATCAGCATCGACCACTATTTTTAATGTTTCACTGGTGGGAACAGCCCTGCCTTCTTATAGAAAAGAGGCTTTTAGAACTGAGACTCTTTAAACTGCTTCGTTTTAACTTTTGTTATGTTTATACCATGCTAATTGGAATAAAAAGGATCGACAATATATATTATATTACTCTCTACAGCGGGGTTAAAACATCCTATTTTCTCTAGAACCTTAGAAAAAAAAACCCTTGAAACAGTGGCCAGTTACGTGAAATAAATCCAGAAACTCGTGATCCTCAGTCAAATATACTTACTAACAGGCATTAGAGGAAGGTTGCATCAGTGGGTAAATAGATGGCAACATTAGTAATATTGAGCCATAACAAAAAGCTTATTCTGATGTAACCTATCATAATGTAACAGTTGATTTCATTTCTGCCTGAGTTAAGAGCAAAATGAAGTTACTGTGTTATTATTTTAGTACTTGGTTATATTTCTGCCTAAGTTAAAAGCAAAATGAAGTTATTGTGGTAATTATTATTTTAGCCCTCGATTACATTTCTGTCTAAGTTAAGAGCAAAATGAAGTTACTGTGGTTATTGTAATTTTAGTCCTTAATTATATTTTTGCCTAAGTTGAGAGCGAAATGAAGTTACTTGGGTAATTGTTATTTTAGTCCATGGTTATATTTCTGCCTAAGTTAAGAGCAAAATGAAGTTGCTGTGTTAATTGTTACTTCAATTCTTGGTTACATTTCTGCCTAAGTTAAGAGCAAAATGAAGTTACTGTGGTAATTGTTATTTTAGCTCTCGATTACATTTCTGTCTAAGTTAAGAGCGAAATGAAGTTTCTGTGGTAATTATTATTTTAGTCCTCGATTACATTTCTGCCTAAGTTAATAGCAAAATGAAGTTACTGTGGTAATTATTATTTTAGTCCTCGGTTATATTTTTGCCTAAGTTGAGAGCAAAATTAAGTTACTGTGGTAATTGTTACTTTAGTCCTTGGTTACATTTCTGCCTAAGTTAAAAGCAAAATGAAGTTATTGTGGTAATTATTATTTTAGCCCTCGATTACATTTCTGTCTAAGATAAGAGCAAAATGAAGTTACTGTGGTAATTGTTAAATTTATCTTTTATATCCTAATGGTACTTAAATTTCTGACCGACAAACATTATTGATACCATTTATAGCGTAAGTGTTTTTGTTTGTGTATACACACAAACAGACACCTTCCCTTTTTTTTTTTCATAATACCTATAGTTATAATTTACGGACCAAGCAGATGGCCCACCCGAATAAAACCGAATTGAGAAGCTGCTCCTTTTTTGTAAGTCGGTTAAAAATACATTATTAATATAACACTAAATACACCGAATTCCGTTTCCGATATTATATTTACATACTTACATACTTTGCTGCTCCGCGTGCACGCATGCAGACTCGGATAATAAGAAGGTAAAACCAAAACATGATAACATAGCCTTTATTATCTTTAATATAACAAATTAACACAAACTTTAACTCTTCCCGCAATTTTGTATGGTAAGTATGGACTACGTTATTGAATGAAGGTAAGAAATACATTTTATTTTAGCTTTATAACTTTTTTTTTAATTTTAAATTCAATTCCAATAATAAATACTTAAACCAAATCGTTTCCAAGACCATATTTCAGTTGGAAATTCGTAAGACGTGCATTATTGTGAGGTTGCAACTAGTCTTGAGTCGATTTGATAATTGAATAAAGGTAAAATATAAAACATTTTTATAAAAAAATTGATGTTACAAACAATAAGCATTTAAACTGTAATGTGTCCGAGACTATAGTCACGTGACTACGCACAGGAAAAAACTGTGGTATTTGAAAGATGTAAAGAAATGTAATATTTAAATTTATCCTTTATTAAAAACATAACATATATTTTTTTATTATAATATAACAATAAATACTTATACGACTATTCAAATAAATAATTACGTAATAAGGTACACTAAATTATTGTCCTAGTGACTTGATGGCTACTAAAATATAATATTATGTACTAAGATACTCAACAGACATCTATGATTGGGATCACCTTTATTGATTTTTGAAATTGACTGAAGATTATTTTTATGACCTACTTAATAGGTAGTTTTTAGTAATTATAACAACAACATTTTTTAACAAGTTTACTGTCAATGACTCTAAATGGAACTCAAAATCTAAGTGGATCTGTTACGCGACCACGGCTACTATTACGGGTAGTTTGCAGGCTTGAGAGCAATTTTGACATGAGACGTTTCAATATTGACAGTGTCTACTCCTATTTTTTTTGTCATTTGGGACGTGCAACCAGGACTGTAGATAGTGTATCCTATTTATGCCCTGAACAGTGAACGTGTTAAAACACAAATTTCTTTAAAAAAAAAAAACAAATTTAACATAATAAGTCTGAATTTATTAGCATTGGGCCAGCAGTGTGGACTACGGCCTAAACACTTCTCATTGTAGGGACTCCCTCTGAGAAGGCTCTGTAGTAGGCCAATAATGGGTTGGTATGATGATGATGGAATTAACATAATTAATATTAAGTTACTTATTAAATAAAATAAATATTTCTCTACTTATCTACATAAATTATTCTAGTTTTAATTGGCGTTTAAAAACTTAACTCAATAAATGCAACATATCGCTGATTTGCTTCAATGATGACACATCTCGTAATATTACATTTTACGCGAGAGCATTTTAAAGTTTGATTATAAATATGAAAAAGGAAAAAAAAGCTATTTCGGAACATTTTCTCTCACGCCTTTGTCTTAGTCTGTACAGTATCAAACTGTACGGACCGCATTCGGTCCGCTTCAGACGTCTGATTCTTTCCACAGCCAGTAGGCTGTATGCCAGTGAATTGGGGTGTTTTAGCAAGAGTTCCCTAATATTTAGGGTTATAACTGATATCGATAACTGTAGTCATTCTTAATTGTTGTGTTCATATTAGAGAAATGTCCTCATTGTAGCTCATACTATTTTATTTACCGTACTTAATTTGATTTATAATTTACTATCGTTAAAACTTTAAAGCACAGTTACATTGCTCAACCTTTCGTTGTCGCGCCTCGGAGAGTACGTTAATCTTACCCTCCCGACAATATTTCATTTGATCTTCTTATTTAAGCTCATTAACTCCCAAATTAATTCTTCCGTCTTGCTCTCGCTCATTACTATAAATACTCGCGTTAATACCAGATTAAAATATTTTAAACCATTTGCCCTAAGTGTCTACAAGAACAATACTTCCTTTTACAATCCCATCGTTCGCATGTGCCGCCTTTATAATGAATTAGTATCAAGTAATCATAATATTGACATTTTTAACAAAAGGATAAATATTTTTAAAAATCAAATTATTAAGCACTATTCCACATAATCTTTAGGGAAATAATATATATATTATTATTTAAGTGTTTTTTTTTGTTTCAACTTTAATTTTATCTTTACTTTCTGTTTAATTTAATTCGAAGTTGTGTACACATACTTTGGGTTGTAACTTAGAACAAAACTTGTTATTACTTATATTTAGATCTACTTTTATTTATTACCTGTTTTGTGTACCTAATAACAATAAACAATAACCTTTAAATCCCGCCAATATGAAATATGAAAGCAGTGTGTTGGGTGGATACTCTTAAACCTTTTCGCCTTTCAGAGCCCTGTGCCCGATGTTTTGGGCTTATGATGTTGGTGATAGTATTAGAGCCGTTCCTTTCTATTAAATAATATTCGAAACTACACGTTCACCGTGGAATCATAACCTGGTAGTTTCACTCTATATCATAACAAACGCAGGAAATTGTGTAGTTAGTTGTTTTCGAGTTGATGAGCTTAGTTCAAACACAAACCGGTAAAACTATGCACATTATTATAGCCGATGAAAAAAATACCGGTAAATAAAACAAGTTCCGAGACCTGGTTATGAGAGTTTTCTACCTACGTTTAATTTTTCGATTGCTTGGAAGTTAAATATGATTTGTATGGAATCGGAAGAGCGCCATCTAGTTAAAATACTGAGAAACAGTTGTGTTATTCACGCGATCGAATAACATAAGATCGAACACATCAAGCATTCTGAGTGTGTAGTGTGGTATCGAAGAAGCTCTCTAGTATATTGGGAAACTGCACTGTCACTGAAGCGGTGATAGCCCAGTGGTTAGGAGCTCGAATTACCTTTCGGGGGGCCGAGTTCATATGTAGTAGCACGCACCTCTCACTTTTCTAAGTATTTAAATATCACTTGCTTCAACGGCGAAGGGTAACATCGTGGGGAAACCTGCATGCCTGAGAGTTCTGCATAATGTTCTCAAAGGTGTGTGGCGTCCACCAATACACACTAAGCCAGCGCGGTGGACCGCGGCTTTAACCCCTTCTCATAGTGGGAGACCCGTGCCCTGTGATGGGTTGATATAATGATTTACTGTCACTAGATGGAGCTTATTCGTTACCCTATACTTATATCGTTGCTAAATTTCACGGGACCAAATAAGCTAACGTAGGTGGAAAATCTCCCACTAGGCACTCTGTGCAGGGCTAGCATAGGCAGCCGACAAAAATTATATCGCCTGACAAGGGATTTAAAATTAGTCTTTATGTTGTGGGGATTTGGCAGAGTATCCTGGCAGCACCTTACTCTCAAGCTAGCTAGAATGCTATTCGATTTTAAGTTAAGATAACAGAAGGAATTATTTATTTTCGTAAAAAAAAAAACAGAAAAAAAAGTGATTTAATTAACGTCTCCACCTGCTTAAGCACGGGAACATGGAATTTTAGAAGTTTACTCCTGTTTATTATTACACATATATGTTTTTTTTCTTTTTCTTAATTCTTAACAATGCTTAAAAATAAAATAAAAAACACTATTAAAAATTTATAAAAAAAAACTTCCACCCTCCGCTTGCGGGGCTTTTGAATGCCCAAGCAAACGGCGGTCAGGGCTCCAGAGTGAGGAACCTCCTCACAATACGCGCCGTTTCGAGGACATATACTCGTATTATACCTATACCATTTGTGCGCCAATGCTCAGAGAATTGATAAAACTGTGGGAGAAGATAAAATTTTATCCTCTCCCTGGGGAGATATTTGTCTCCTGCCCATGCTAGCCGTTCAGTAAATGTAAAATGACACAAGCGTATCACGAGGTGACATTACGGCGTGGCGCTTTCATTCGCCATTTATATGTTTATTTATTGTAATCAACGTTACAATTGGGGTAGAGGAGGACACAGTCTTTGGACTCCTGGCCGTCCCTAGCTGCTTGCACGTATCTGAAGTACCGCAACGCCATCGTGCTGTCGGCTGGCGGTACCAGCTCGTTGGAGTCTCTGGAAAACATTTTTCAGGTTCCTTCAAAAAGTCTAAAATCTTTATTAATAATAAAACCGAAAGATTGGATGGATATTTCTTACTCAGTCACGATCTGGATGAATTTAAGAACTGAGATAAATTATAGTCTGGAAAAGACTACTATTTTTTCCCGAAAAATGTACGATGCTCGTGGGATTAATATGTTTTTCATTTTAACGGTGCATCCACTTTTTTTGCATTGTGGTTGTAAAGGTTTCTGAGTATAACTCAGGTTACACGTTCAAATTTCCGAGCGAACAAAGTCGCGGACAGCAAATAGATTTTCATCACTTTCCCTAATCCCAAACTGGCTTACCAAGCTAAACGGCCTTATGTTTCCTATTTCTATTTTATGCAACACGCAAAATTCGACAGATTGTACACTCTTGGCAGTGTTTCCAAAGTGTACCCACTAGAGTAAGCTTAAATAAAATGAGTGATATTAAATTTGGAATTGTGAATTAAGAATTAAAAATGATTTGGAGGCGCAACAAAAAAAATATACAAATTTGTCTAAGTTATACTAACTTGCTGAGCTCGTTAGACACTAGATTGCTGTATGGTGCATGCTTGAAAGGATCCTTGTACAACGAGCATACAGCTCTCTCTTTGCAGCCTATGTCCTTAGCGCCAATAGATCCAAGAATTATATCTACTCTCTCCAGCAGAGTCCCGTAGAACTTCTCCGCAGCTATTGAATCCTGGAAGATAACATAAGTTTTGTTATTTTAGTCCAGAAGTCTTATTTTTTAAAATTCTAACTAGTTGTTTTTTGTACCCCTGACTATTTCATGATAATCTCATATCTTGAGTAACGAACCTGGTGCTACCGAAATACTTTCCTTTTTAATCTCATAATTCACTCATTCGTTTTTCTTGCACGTCCGAAGGTCGGCTTGTTGACCGTTTTTTTGGATGTGCAATAAAGTGAAAAAATAATGAATAAATAATTTAAAACTATTGAAGCGACAGCATAGCCTACCAAAACGTTTAAATTATAGCCTGTCCGTCTGTTTGTCCGGGCTAGTCTTTGGAACAACTGAATCGACTTTGACAGGAATTTGAATTACAGGATTATATAGACAGAGACGGGTGCTAAGAAAGAATGTGATAGAACACAAAGTAGGAAGCAAGTAAAGGAACTCAAGTTGCTTAGTCGTATGGCGTTGTGCAATTCCCTCTAGCTAGCATGCTAGCCCGCGAACCTGCATTAGAACAACGTGTTGGGTTAACACTCTATTATAAGAGAGCAGATCTGTACGAAGCATAGGCTGAGGACGTATTGAACGCGCGTTCACTACCACGACAAGTGTCTTTAAAGAATATCATTGTCCAGCCTATATAGGTTTATACTTATTAAAATAAATATAATACGACACTACACACATCGCCATCTAGACCCAAGGTAAGCTTAGCTTGTATTTTGGGTACTATTATGACTGTATAATATTTTATTTAAAAATAAATACTTATAATATACAAATACCTACACTGAAAAACATTAATGTTCATGACACAAACATTTTTCAGTTGTAGGAATCGATACCCATAGCCTTGGACTCGGAAAGCAGGGTCGCTGCCAACCGCGACAATCGGCCTGCAAAACTTACATTTCTGTAAGTTTACATTTTATTTAAACTTTGAACTCATTGAGTGACATATCATATTAATATTTGCACTGAGTCATTTAAAGTGAAATATATACTATGCCTGAAAATGAGGAATATCCTGATTTTTTTAAATTTAAACAAATTCCACACAACACAATACATTCATGTTTATCACACAAACATTTTCCAGTTGTGGGAATCGAACTCACAGCCTTGGACTCAGAAAGTACGGTCGCTGCCCAGTGCGCAAATAAGCCGTCAAAAGTTTACTTACTGGATCCTGTGCAGCCAAGATCTCTTGCTGTTGTCTAACCAGCTCAGTCTCCGCCTTCACCCGGTTGCTCTCGGAGAGTTTGGCCGCGGAAACACGCAGCAGTTCATCTCTAACTGGCGATGGAGGCGCTTTGGCTGCTAAGGATGCAGCTCTTATCTGGAATTTAAAAGACAATAATGCTTATTCGCTATATTTGCTACGAACATACAACAGACAAAATCGCTTGATATGTTTATAATAAATATACTACGACAATACACACATCGCCATCTAGCCCCAAAGTAAGCGTAGCTTGTGTTATGGGTACTGAGATAGCTGATAAATACTTTTTTATGAATATAATACACATAAATACTTATAATACACAGATAAACACCCAGACACTGAAAAATATTCATATTCATAACACAGACATTTTCCAGTTGTGGGAATCGATCCCACGACCTTGGACTCAGAAAGCAGGGTCGCTGCCCACTGCGCCACTCGGCCGTATGATTAAAAACGCAGTTAAATCTTTTTACTTACTAATTTTTTTTTCAAAAGATTTGGCAAAAATCCCTATCTCTACTAATATTATAAATGTGAATGTAAGTTTGTTTGTTACGCTTTCATGCAAAAACTACTAAACTGATCATTAGGAAACTTTGTATACATATTCCTGAAAGTATTAGAAGTAATATAGGATGCTTTTTATCCCGAAACAGCTAGTATGTTATATTTTGTTATATGCCTGCTATCTTTCAAACGTGAATTGGGTTAGTTTAAAAACCTTGCAATGTCTTTACAAATTTTTTTTTTATAATACTTTTGTCTTTTTTGGCAGTTGAAAGTGCCAAATCCAAAGAGGACTGTTCCCAGCAGAAGAACAATTTTGGGCTGAAGATGGTAAAGGCTTTACCATCTTAAAAGTTTTTACTAGGGCATGACTTAAAAAAGCTCACTCTCATACAATTATTTTAACTTAAAAAGTTGCGATTATATGCCAAGTGCATAATACTTAACTTAAATATAACAGCTTTGATGTTAATCGTAATTTTACCAGGGCCCGGTTGACTGCAACACTTATACCTGTTTTCACTAAACCAAGACATTGCCTAAATCGAATGCATATGATTATAGAAAAATAAACGTTTCACCAACTCTTAGGTGATAACTATTGTTGTACGGTTGAAGTATTTCTAGGAGTCTCCCAAGATTAGGGTTTACTTATTTAGGCATTGCCTTGTTCGTCGTTAGTGAAAACGGGAATTAGTTTTGTAATTGCGATTCCATGAAGAATGGAATGTGAATATATTCGGGTTTTCGTCACTCTCAGTGGAGTTATTTCAAAATGTATATATATACTCGTATATACTAGCGGACCCCAGCGTCATCTATCGGGCTGATTTGTGAATCAAAACCATCCAAGGTGCCACCCAAACGCATACCAAAAAAAACATTCATATCGGTCCAGCCGTTTAGGAGATGTTCAGTGACATACACACGCACACAAGAAATATATATAAAGACTAGCTGACCCCAGCGCCATCTTTCGGGCTGATTTGTGAATCTAAACCATCCAGGGTGTCACCCAAACGCATACCAAAAAATTCATTCAAATCGGTGCAGCCGTCTCAGATGAGTTCAGTGACATACACACGCACACAAGAAATATATATATAAAGATATAAGGCCTTTAAGAGTCCTTTAAGCGTCTTTATGAAGCAAAGGTCGTATTTTACCTCATAAAGAAGATAAGGGGTAGGTAGAACCAACTCACAATGTAAAGTCTTTATATACACCCTCAAAATATTTCAAATCTTTTACGCTAGGCGGACTTTGGCGGAGTTGCCAAAACATGGTTGAATGAATTACCAAAGATTCCTTTTCCAACTGTACTGGATCCCGAACGCCTACTTTTTTATTTCGATAATATGGATTCGGTGGACCCACGGGCCTGTAAGCAAAAAATGTCATGATTTGTAAGCATTGAAAATCCTTTGTATATTGGTGATTATATAAATACCAACTGTACTAATCAGATCTAAAATATCAAGGTTTTTTTTATTTTTCCTACAAGTTAGCCATCGACTGCAATTTCACCTGGCGGTATGTGCAGGCGGTAAGTGATGATGCAGTCTAAGATGGTAGCGGGCTAACCTGCTAGGCAGTATGGTAGTCATACCCTTCTTCGGTTTCTAAGCGACATCGCACCGGAACACTACATCGCTTAGCGGCAAGTCTATGTCGGTAAAGTAACTAGCCACGGCCAATGCGTCCAGCAAGACCAGAACTGAGAAAATTCCGAAATTATAAATTCACAAATTGCCCTTGCGGGAATTGAACCTGGGACCTCCTACTTAAATTCACAGCGCTCATCGCTGCGACAGGGAGTTTGTCAAATAATATGGTCTTCTTCCGATGAATTAGCTTACCTAAAGACATATTGTGGAAACTGGAAAAATCCAACACTCATTGTACTGACATCTTTAGGGAAAAGGAAAGAGGCCTTAAATAACTTATTCTGAAAGTATTTAGTAATTGAAACAAAAATGTTCTTATCATACCTTCCCGGATTACCCGTCATCAATATCTTTGGCCCAGTATTGTGGTTTGGGCCCGGCACCGTATGTGGAACAAGAGTGTTTCCGCTGGCGTACTCTCCGACGTTCAAAGATGGTCCTGAAAGAACAAAACCTGAATTAGGTGTACAAATATAGAAAGTATGGTCGCGAACTCCTGATTTTCTCCACCTTCTTCGTACTATCGTCTTGTAAAAGTGTCCACTAGACTAGAGACTAAACGTTCAGGATTAGACCATTTAGATTATTGAGAGATGGCGTGTCGATGTCATTACGGATGCACAGGGAAAGAACCGCCATTCAACCGAAAAAATGGCGGATAATCCACCAACAGAACAAAGGTTAAGGAACTACATAATTTATGGATAACTATAAGACAAATGAATGAAAGATTGCATTAAACATTATAAAAGATGATATTAATGTAGTGTATTATAGTGATACTCTGAGAATACTAAAGTAAAGGTCATTCAGTATTCTCAGAGTACCTCAACAATTCATGGAACAATGCTGTCCACCCGTCATGGAATAGATCCCATTGAGATCCAAGAGCGCATTAAATGACGATAATGAACGCGGTATAGGAGTCATGCTTCGTGCAACAGCGTTACAGGAAGGGAGCACGAATAATTCGTTTTTGCGTTAGTTTTTTTATACTTATTTAAAGGCCTTGTTCTTGCTTGCTCTTAGAGCATTCGTATTTGTACTTTTAATTAATTTGTAATTTATTAAGACATAGCATACCTGGTGGAAGACCGAGTCCCCATGAGTTGATATCGTTCGCGTCATTTTCGTTTGGCTTGAAAGTGGCTATAGCATTGCGGTGAATGTCTGACAGATATCTGGAATTGCAAAACACAGGATTTGATATAAATAGGAAGACAATGTCAAGGATATGTCCTAAAAATTTTTATCCTTACTGCTTTATTATTAAAGGGATCAGCGACCTCTCTTGTGATGGAAAAATTTAGCAAAAAATTTAGGAATGTACGCGTACAGGTCTGCCATTAATTTTGAATTTTAGTCTAGTTTTTAGCCTTTGCTAATTAGGTACAAAGATTGGATAGAAACAGGCGTTACTTTGCGGAATTTCATGATATATTATGAAAGTAAAGCTTAATGTGCTATACTCCGCGAAAAGCAAAAGAATCTGTTTGGTGTAATAAATCATTTCTTCAATCTTTATTAAAGAAAAATTAGAGAAAAGGGAGGGCGTCCCTGACAAGGTTATCCTGCTATTATCTGGCAAGTTAGACAAGAACTAACTTGCAGAGAGACTAAAAAAGTTGCGGTTGTATGGATGCGTACAGCCAATTAACTTGTTTCTGTGATGAACATGAATGTTTTTAGTGTCTGGGTGTTTATCTTTAATTTAAAAGTATTTATGTATATTATTCATCTTAGTGCCCATAACACAAGCTACGCATACTTTGGGGCTTGATGGCGATGTGTGTATTGTCGTAGTATATTTATTTACTAGATGGGCCCTGCGGCTTCGCCTGCGTAATTTTGGGAGGCAGCGTACTGCTGCATAGTCTACCCCTATAGTAATGAGGTTTTTTTTACAAACATTTTTTTGTCTTACGTAATTTTTTTTTTAACGAAAAGTATACTATATTTTTTCTGATACCTCCAAAAATATGTATAAAAATGTACATGTGTGTTTTCGCGTGAAAGCGTAACAAACAAACTTACATTCACATTTATAATATTAGTAGGGATAGGGATTAAATAAAAAAACTTGAGCAAATCTTTTTTTTTTCAATTTCTAATCTATGAAGGACTACAAATAAATCTTACTCGCTCCCAAGACCTGGTCCAGACAGCTCCCAATCTTGAGGGTAGTGGTCAAATGACGCTGGTGGGCTGTCCGCGTGCTGCTTCACTACCACTGAACCGTGCGGTGGAGGTCCATATACGTGAGGGTGGTGTGAATGTGGTACCTGAATAGTAAGATTTTTAATTACGTACGAAAAATTTGCAAAACAGAGAATTTGAACAGGTATGTGAAGTTATTTGCAAGGAGTGAAAAAAGTATTTTTTTATTAATCTAAAATAAGAAAGAATAAAAGACAACGGGTAAGTAAGAACTACTCTTTGTCTCTTACTTCTTATAGGCAACTTTTGAACGTTTTAACTTGCGGAATTTGTATAGGCAAAGTAGAGTGCAAGTAACTATCGAGGGCAAAGTAGGTACATTTTAATTTTACGGGATGTGCAAAGAAAGTTAATTAATTCTATGTTTATCGCTCTAAATTCGTACAGGAAGGTAGAAGACTGCAAGAAGTAATCAACCCTACCTTTCACTGCTTTTAATGTTGGATTTGCACCTTCCTAACGAAGGTTGCCTCAGTCATTAATCAATAGCCACACTAGACTTGTTTAAACTCTAGCAAAAAAGGGTAAATCTAATTGAAACTTCAGTATCGTGAACTAATACTTTGACGGCCGAGTGGCGCAGTGGGCAGCGACGCTGCTTTCTGAGTCCAAGGCCGTGGGTTCGATTCCCACAACTGGAGAGTGTTTGTGTGATGAACATGAATGTTTTTCAGTGTCTGGGTGTTTATCTGTATATTATAAGTATTTATGTGTATTATATTAATAAAAAAATATTCTTTAGCTATCTCAGTACCCATAACACAAGCTACGCTTACTTTGGGGCTAGATGGCGATTTGTGTATTGTCGTAGTATATTTATTTATTTAATAGTATACAGAGTTAAATAAAAAATACCAGAAAGCTCTAAGCCTTTTAGTTCCTATCATTAAAACTAACATTTTATTCCATACAAAAAAATTAATAAATCATGTTACTTCTGTAAAGTGACATTACACTGTGAAACATGTGATTTGTCAACGTCGCGCAGTCAAGTTAGTGACCGCACGATAGAATCGTTATGCGCGCGCTGTTGCCCAGGTTACATTACAGAGTAGTGACAGGTAGATAATCTATGTAAAATCTGTTCGTGTAACCTATACGCGCGATAGAAGTAAAACTTTTTTTATTATTTATTGATGAAAGAGTAAAATGTTCCTGGGACTCCGCCATTTCATTTAATATTCACTATTCCATTTTATATTCTATTTAAAATACACTCTCACATTTTATAAATATTTTCATTTGTTAAATAGAATAATTGTGAGTAGAAAATTGAAGGTTAGATCAACACATTTCAATATAACCTTGAAAAATGACGCAATCGTCAGAAAATTTATTAATAATTTATTTATCACAAAAGTAATAAATAAACAAGTATATTTAGAGATTTTCGAAAAACTTTGTAATTGCAAATTATTTTTTTAAAACTGATGAATTTTTATTCACTTTGCTATTCACAATTGATCCGTTTGAAAATATTGAAATTAATGTAAACAGCTACAGGCCGAGAGTATTCTGATATTATATTATTCAACTGTGTATATATCCTCCAAAAAATATCTGTACTTCTCTTATATGCCGTTTGTCCATGAATACTAACTAATGTTTTGTTTTAAGTACAATGAATAAACACAAACCTTGTGGTGATGCGTTATCAAATGGTGGTGGTGATGATACTTCGTTGTGTGATAGTTCTGATGGTACCACGAGCACAGCTTGAATATATGACTCAGAGCAGGGAATAGGAAGAGTAGAATCTTTAGGAACATCTTCTTGGCTGTGGTCACTCCAAGTATTATAGGCAAGACGAATATTAGTTTCAATGCTATCAGTTTTACCACCAAAATTATCGCGAGTGCTGCCATAACCAATTTCTTTTTGATGTACTTTTCTGGAAACACATAAGATTATACTATAAGTACACAGGCTTTATGGTCTAAGGATAATTGACAGTCTTTCGCCAACTTCGCATTATAAAATAACTGGTTACTGGAATTAATATGTCAGTTGGGCGATATCTCAAGAGACTACATAATATTTATGCGTATATTGATAATACATTACATTTAAAACTTTTTATAATTAGTTTTTAGTTTATGTTTTAGATTGACGGACCAAGCAGATGAACAATAAGTGGAAACCAATCACCATAAGTAAACACTTAGAATGTTTTGAATTCGTTTGTATGGAAAAATAAATATACTTCTTTTGATTTAATATTTATACTGGGTATACCCAAAACATATAATAATTTATTTGCAAGAATGTTTGTACAATATCAAGATGTTAGTAAACAACACAGTCAGTTTAGAGGGCATAACATTTCTACTAAATGAATATATTATAAATTTGGTTCATGGATATGAAAAAATTTTAAAAATCAACCTTAAAAAAAAACGTCAAATTAAATTTAAATAAACAGTTTATATTATGCATCCTTCAAAATTATTTCGTGATTCGGTTACACGTTGTTTATAGCGTTTAAAGCATTTTAAATAATATTTCTAACGATATCATAGGTTATTATAATAACACTCACTAATTTTATGAAAGAATATCCTTCCATGTCCCACATGATTGTCACTTGGCTCCAAATCGATGTGCACCAATGCACCAGTCTTGGTTAGAGCGCGTGGTGATACCTTCAGAGTGGCACCGTCAAACAGCATCTCCGGTAACGTTACCTTCATGTCATGTGTCATGAGAAACTTAACCCCCTTTTTATAGAGAGCATCTGTCACTTCTTCAAATGGTGTTTCTGGAAAAGCAGAAGTGTTCATTTTAGTGAGTTCGACGGCGCGGCGCAGCGTTGAGACCTGTGGTTTTAAGTTGAAGATCCCGGGGTTGATACCCGACAGGAGATATTTGGGAATTCAGAGTTTCTGAATTTCCTCTGGTCTGGTCTGGTGGGAGGCTTCGACCGTAACAAGTTACAAACCTATTGATAAACACGCCATTTGGGAATTTATAATTTAAGAATTTTCTCTGGGCTGGTTACCACCAAAGACGCACAGCTAAGCGATTAAGGTACGATGTCGGTAAGAAAAGATTAAGGGTACATGTTTATTATAACTGCCATACCTCTAACTGGTTAGCCCGCTACCATCTTAGACTGCATCATCACGTAGCAGCAGTTGAGATTGCAGTCAAGGGCCCACTTGTAGTGGAATAATAAATTAAAGAAAAAGCAACACGTGTAATCCAGTGGTACCTAGAATTGTGGTTTTTGCATATCATATCAATGGTTAACTTTATGTATGCTTTATTGTGAGCTTTATGTTATCCTAGTCCTAAGTGACATTATAAATGTGCGAAAGTGTGTCTGTCCCAGTGGCGTGCATAGAGGGTATGGACAGGGTATGCAGATGATATAGAATGAATAAAATATCCAGTACGAGTTATAAATACTTTAGGAGTAGGCTTTTTATAACTCTTGCAATGCCTGTCCTTAAGATTTTAACGCAGGAAAAATAAATTATTGTATAAGCCACATTCCACAGCGTTATTTGGGAATAGTATTTTCATTATGGCGCCTAAAATATACAAAAAATTGCCAGCGTCACTAGCCAACAGAAACATAAATCTTGTAATTTTTAAATATAAGATAAAAAAATTACTTGTCGGGAAATGTTATTATACCATCCAAGAATATTTAACAGATACAATATTATAGATTTGACATTTACAGTGATTATAATTTGACATGAATAATAATTGATTAGATATTTGTAACTTTGATATCAGTCTTAAATTTTATTCTTATTTTATTCTTATTTTAATAATGTCGATTGACTTAGGATATTATTATTATAGTAGGAATTAGTGTACGAACATATATATTTTTTGCATGCCATCTAAGGCGGATTGTTTGTTAGGGACAAACAATCCGCCTTAGATGGCATTTTGTGTACCAACAATGTAAAACCAATCTACAAATAAACGATATGAATTTGAATTTGAAATTGAATTTTTTAAACTTGTACTGCAGATTATCTTCATTTTATATCATCTGCATACCCTGTGCATACCCTCTATGCACGCCACTGGTCTGTCCTTCCTTCACACAAAACAACCAATCAGCTTCATTTCTGGCATCGAGTCAGTGGCGTGCATACAGGATATGCACAAGGTATGCACTAAGCCGGCAGATGATATTAAATGAAAAAAAGACGGGTTGCACTCCGGGAGTGCCGGCAGAAGTGAAAACTTGATTATTAATTAACATTGAGCATGTTTGATATTTTGGAATGGTTAGGGAATAATTTTGCACCAATTGCTTTATCATTTATGTGGTAGGATACAATATTCATTTATTGCGCTATCGTACACAAACATGACAATTTATATTACATTAAAAATTTAACACTTTAAAACTATTACAATTATTTTACATTAAAAAGTTTATCTCTTCTAAAAATCAACTTTCATCCATAATTTCAACGACTTTTTCACCATCATCATTACCAGAACTATCATCGCCAATCTCTAAAACTGATACGATAGGTTTATGGTAGCTGAAGTAAGAAACGAACAGTTTTGATTCGAACCTATTTAAATGTCTAATAAAGACCGCATCAATAGTAGTTTTGACAAATCCGTCTTACGCTTTTTCGATCAGGTCACGTGTCCTGACGCGAGTTTAAGATTTTATACCCATTACAGAAAAAGTGCTCAACGCCGCTATAGAAGTTTTCACTTCAAAAATCTCAAGTACTAGCTATAATAAACTTAATCTGTAAGTACTAGCTATAATAACCTGAGATTTTCTTCACTTTATATCATTTATACCCAGTGCGTATCCTCTATGCACGCCACTGCATCGAGTTTGTTTTATAGATGTAGAGTAGGTAGGTAACATAGGCTACTTTTCGTCATAGATAAACATCATATTATCAAGGGTGGCTTACACGACCAATCCCTCTTCATTCGCGTCCTAATAAACAAGCATAGTGATAGATAAAAAGACGGAAAGTAACATAATAATAATAGTATTAATCATCTATTGCAAAATACACGTCAATAAGGTGTTATATATTGTTTTAGGGAACAGTATTGCCGTAGGCATAAAATATTACATTATAATCAAGCGGGTTACAGAAAAATACAAAATTGACGAATAATAATTCTTAGTCAGATGAATGAGTTGTCAAATAAATTAATTCATTAACAATTATTCACTGTAAAGTCAACATCTCACGAGGATACTCCGGTTTGGGAGCGAAACGTGCGTAGAGGGTACATTGCCGAAGATCTGTTTGGTGTATAAGTTGGAAATTATAAATCACACCACACAGACTCTCCTGCTTTTCGCGGAGTATAGCAAATTAAGCTTAATTTTCGCATTTAACGCATGCTTCTGTTCTGAA
The DNA here is from genome assembly GCF_905163445.1 of Pararge aegeria. Classification (NCBI taxonomy): domain Eukaryota; kingdom Metazoa; phylum Arthropoda; class Insecta; order Lepidoptera; family Nymphalidae; genus Pararge; species Pararge aegeria. Next base: position 8,788,653 of record NC_053202.1, on the reverse strand, counting down.
AATTTTTTTGGTGTCTCATATCATTATTTTATGTAATTTTTTTTATTTTCTACGACATTTTAAAATTTAAAAAATAAACTATTCAAATATCATTATGAAATGTAGCATTTAAACTACTGGGTACATTGGAAATAGGAGGGCTGCTCATAGGCTACTTTTGGGACAACATGAAATTCCCATGTTAGCCTCTTTGTCTAACTGGAAGTCTATTTGTCTATGCTACAATTAATTTTTTTTATTGCGTGTACCTACAGACTTTTAACCGCAGAGTTCACTAGTCTACCAACTTATAATGCTGAAACTGGAGAGTTTCCATTTTCGTTCTAAGCGCACTAATCTTTATAATATAATATGTTGTAAATGAAGAAATAAGAAGAAGTAAAATAGGGGATGAAAGTCCGCATTTTTTTAGTAATATCTATAAAAATATATACATGTTTCTCGATTAAATAAAAAATCGTCGGTAAAGAGTGCGGATTGGTAGACTTCATACGAAAACATTAAGGAGAACTCTTCGTTTTCCAGTCGATGTTTCCCTAAACAATTAAGTATATCATAAGGTTGCTTAAAACGCAAACACCGAAAGTTAGAAATACGTGCTGGGAATCGAACCCGGTGACTCTGAAAGGTAGGCCTAAGTATTAACCACTGAGTTTTCTCCGCTTCATATTTAATGTCATACTTATTTTATGTAGGTATCTAATTGTATACCGGAAAAATTCGAAACTTCAGACAGACACATAAAAAACCTTCACAACGTTTCTAAGAACTAGTAAAATTATAACTGAATCGAATAAAACAATAATATTATACTGTATTATTTATTGTATTATGATAGTCTCACCGTTATATTTCTATTGTATAATATAAGTGCAAAAAGTTTAGAAAACCGCAAGAAATATTGGAATATTTAGTTTCTATACTTATTGTTATTATTCATTTCCGCTGTGAAAAGTAACTTGGAGAGAAATTATATCATTGAATAATAATTAACGATGAAAACCTAGTGGTTTCTACTACGTAAAACAGGGTACAAAGTTTTGCTTCACGTATTAATATATTGATTATAGGCGGTGATAGTCAAGTGGTTAGGGCTTTCTCATTCCTTTTTGGGGACAGAGTTCGGTCCCCGACACGCACGTAAAACTTTTCGGGAGTTATATGCGTTTTTGATTTGAAAGCAATTAAAACATTACTTTAACGTCGAAGGAAAATATCGTGGGGCAACCTGCATGGCTGAGAATCAGGGGATATAATTTTTGTCTCTTGCCCGTGCTAGCCCTGCTGTAATGGGCCGGTAATGGGTTGCAGCAGGGTTGCAGGGTTTGGATATTATTTACACTTGTGCGCCAGTGCTCTGAGAGTCGATAAAGCTGTGGAAGAAGATAAATTTATATTCTTTCCCCGGGGATATAATGGTCTTCTGCCCATGCCATGCTATCCTAGCCATGCTGATGATGGATAATCAATAAGCCTTTCAAAATCCTAACAAAAAATGAATATTCTAGTGGGTTTTTTTCAGGATCCATTCCTCCACGACCTAACTAAGAAATTTTTTAGTTGAATGGTCGTAGAGAAAAAAAGTTTATTTTTGGTATTGGTAAACTTTTAATTTCAAAGGGTGCTTTACAGGCACATTAAAAAAATCGTCCTTCTTTCACGTCCAAACAAAACAACCTTTATTTTTGTTATACACATAGTTGAAATCCGTCGATTTGTTATTTTGTTAGTACGTGAATGAAGGACGATATTTTTGAAACAAATGTAAAGTCCTGTAAAGCACCCATGTTGATTTATTGCTGAGTTAGTGCGTGAAGTGAGGAAAACAAACAAACAAACACACTTTTGCATTTATAACATTAAAGTAGGGATACTAATGACTTCCTAAATGGTTGCATTGTATAGTAAAATAACGGCAAAAAATAGATCTTCATTACAAACGTTGCTAAGCTGAAGACAATTAGTGCTAGGTTTTCATGTGCTATGATTTATAATAGAACAAAGGTATTCTCAAAGATTTTTAGAGCATAAACCAGCACGCTTGCGAATGTAGGTAAGCTGGTTAGTTTTATTGATGCAGAGTACCTACTTAGTTGTATGCAAATAATGTAGAATCAGTGTATCTACATTTGAGTAAGTTAACTAGGTATGCATTTAAGATACATTTGAAATATGTCCTATCTAAAATATTATAATACCACTCGTTTTAACAACTAAACAATAATTTGACAAAAATAATAATAATTACACAAACCCACTGGAAGAAATGGCATTACCTATATTAATGACAAAAAAAGTCATTATATTTTCACTAAAGGGTTAAGGGTACTAAGAAAATTTTATGAAAATTGATATAACTTATAGAAGAGAGAAGTTATTTTTTTAATTATTTAGTAACAGTTCGTGAAAGGAATCGTAACACAAATCTTAAATGTATCGGCCCGCTCCGGGATTCGAACCTAGGAAGATTCGCAGCCGATAATGCTAAAGACTAGGCTTGCTTTTTTTATTTCTTTCTTTACGACATTAGACACATCGCCATCTAGCCCCAAAGAAAGCGTAGCTTGTGTTATGGTTACTAAGATGACAGATACATTTTTTATGATTGGTACTTATAAAACCACCCAGACACGGAAAACATTCATGTTCATCACACAATCATTTTCCAACTAGGCAAGTAAAACTATATGTATGATACTATACTGTATGTAACGTATGTATGTATGTAGTATGATATTTTCCGGCAATAAATACCAAGCACTGCTAAGGTACATTTATTAGACAGTTTATCGACATAACACTTTTGGAAATCATCACAACAACATAAAAGTCCGAGGTGAAAGTATTACCCAATATTGCATAATAGCTTCTATGCGTCCATACATAAGTGTTACAATTGAATAACTTTATTATTGGAGAGATGCTGTCAACGTAACATCACGTCATCACTGAGTAAATTTACATCTGCACGGAGTTCGATTTCGCCGTAAGCATGAAATTGGGAAGAGATAGCTTCGTCCTTTTATCTCGAACTAGCGGTCCCCCGTGACTTTGTCCGCGTTTGTGTCAACCTTAAAAGGATGGAGGATAGACATTTGCTGTCGCGGATCTTTAGAACGTTTATAGACTATTTTGGCGTAATTTGAACCGATTTTTTGATTTTTTTTTTGTTTTTGCCAAAAGTGTTGGCCTTAGCGTGATGTTATAATAAACCCTTCCTCGATAAATGACCTAACCAAGACCAAAAGATGTTTCAATTCGCACCAGTAAGTAGTTCAGGAACTAAAAGCACCCTGGAACCGATACCGCGGGATTTAAAAATCGAACCTTCTTATCTATGTGATATCTCGTATAGAGAATGCTTGCGCCCTAGTACCTGACATAGAATATATATAATAATATATTTATCATCACTTTTATCAACCCATTACCAGCTCACTTAAAGGCATGGGAAACCTTTCAGAATATGAAGGGATTGGGCAACTGTTAACCAGAAGGTTCACTACGCAAACTGCGGGTTGGTGAAATTCACACGCCTTTGACAATACTTCACAGTCTTTAAAGGTACATTATACACTGACTCTAAGACTTATCCGTGAAGCTGAAAACCTAATAGTGTCTGAGTAAACCACTGCTATAGTTTTTACTGAAGGAAATCAGAGACAGCCCTAACATCAAATACAAAATTAATATGCTTTGTTAGATTTAATATTTTTACAGGCTGATTTCTTATGAAATATACTGATGCATCCTTCAATATTATTTCGTAAATCTGTTAAAGACGTTGTATATCAAAGACTTTAAACTAAGATTTTCGTGGTTAATCTTTTAACATTTCTTAAATATAGTTCAACGGGTAAATACCACGATAATATTTTTGGATTTGTCGATATTTCCACCCAGTTGCATAGATCGTGGTCACGACGGAACTGTCCCGTCGTTACCATGATCCGTGATCCACGTGGTAACTATATTTAAGAAACGTTGTATATCTTTGATAAGTTACAGGTGCAACCGTGCATGCCAAGGATCCAACTGGGTTCCCTCGCTAGTGAATCTGAAGTCCCAACTAGGCTATTACTTTTTATTTATCGTTGAATATTTTTAGTACGACGAACAAACGGTTTTCGCAGCATTTTTCGAACACCGTTAAATGCTGACGAGTGACGACGTATTGAAAATGAAAGAAAAAGCGGGTAACAACTTTTCACCGGCAAGAAAATATAACCATGACATTGCCTACTAAAGTACAATAGGTAGTATAGTAATAACATATAGACTTTAACATAAGGAATGGACGAATGCGTAGGCTACAAACATTTGCTTAGACAATGGTGCATTCCTCCACATCCGTGTCACATCCGTTAAAGTTTAGCGGCTTAGAAAACTGTGTCTATTTTGTAGTGTTAACCGCAAAGTATTCGGTCTTGATATTTCCCCACTCAATTATAAAAAAATAAACTCAAATAAGTATTTATTTATATGATTCATAAGAAAAATATATTAATCAGTTATCTTAGTACCCATAACACAAGCTACGCTTACTTTGGGACTAGATGGCGGTGTGTATATTGTCGTAGTATATTTATTTATTTATTTATCGTGGTGGATCTAAAGTTAGATATTCTAGATAGCCGGCAGTCTAGTCAGTAAGACTAATGATCATGACAGTACATACATCGTTTACCGACTTCATTCAAAAGAACGGGGGTTTTAATTCGGTTGTTTATATTTATTTATTTGTATTATGTAACAAGACGGTTAAATAAGTTAGACCAAAATACCCCATTATATTCTTCATTCATTATATTTTTGCTTTAAAAAGTTTAAAATAAAAATAATTTTAAAGCAAAGGGCGACCTTATCACCATGGATGGAGCCTTTGATACCCTTGAGGGGCGGAAAATAGCAATAATATAAAAACTTACACACTAATAACTACATGCTAGATAATATATAAAATAATAAAGATAAACATAATACATATATATAATAAAAAATACAATGAAAAAAAATGGAATATGTTTAAAATTAATAGCGACAGATAATATTTCCTTACACGGGATTTCGAAACCGCTAAGGATTGAGAGCGCCGAATTTCAACAAAACAATGTGCATATGATTCATGTTACTCCGATGCTCAAGATTTCCTATACTCGATAAAGACTTCTCGATTGCGAGCAAATCTTGTACTAAGGCAACAGGAGTCTTGTGTTGGAGTTGCGTGACGAGTCTCATTTCTAAACCCCACTCTCCTATGAGTAAATTGCTACTGCTCAGCATCAGGGCGTTAATGGGCTGAGGATGATTGATGATGACAACTTTGAGCTTCATTATCGGACTACAATTTGGTTTTTCTGTTCGACATATTTATAATCGGTGTATCATACGAAAATAACAGGACAAGGCTCGTTATATTTTCATATTTTCATCGTCATGTATTCTTTTGTTAATAGTTGATCGTTCAAGCAGAAAGCCCACCTGATGGTACGAGTAAGTGGAAAACTTAAAAATCGTGAATAATCTACATTTATCAATCTCTATCACGGATAAAACAAAAGCGTTTGTTTTTTGTTTGTTTGAACGCGCTTATCTCTGAACTAGAACTACGGGGTAGATTAGACAATTTTTTTTTCATATAACATCACGTTAGTATCCTTAGAAGTCAATCAACGACAATAAAAATTGGAAAGAACGCCTAACGGCGTAGAATAGTGGATATCCCTATCCCTACTAATATTATACTTAAATGTGAATGTAAGTTTGTTTGTTACGCTTTCACGCAAAAACTACTTAACCGATCCTCATTAAACTTTGTACACATATTCTTGAAAGTGTTAGAAGTAATATAGGATACTTTTTATCCCAACATTTAGCTCGGTTCCTTTGGGAGAGGGGATGAGTGTGTGACGATTTTACACCATAACTCTGATAAATTATTACCCATTTAATTAATTATTTTTGTACTACAGAGGTTATAATATGAGTTTAATTTTGCCCAAACTGTGGTTGGAGATAGAGGACAGAACTCCTCAGCGGACAGCAGCAAACCCCTCATTTAAGGCTTAGCGATACTGAATACTTTAATTTTTATTTAGATCTACAACTAAATTTAATGCCACATCAAAAAACAAAATCAAACGCAGACGAAGTCGCGGGCAACAGCTACTTTGGTTATAAGGGAAGCAGATATGAACTTTTTAAAACAGACTGCGCAGCCGGATATCAGGAACGAACGGAAGTTTATCAAGTTGATGGGTAAACTCGAGTTAAGGAAAAATATAAAATTATCGTCCAGTTGTCGTCTGGTTTACCAGCTCGATGTGATTCATAAAATTGTAACTACTTTTCCCTTAAAGTAGACCAGATGTCGTCTCTCAAGTATAAGCATCCATATTATTGCATGTTACCACAAGAAACGCACGTAACGATTTTATAAGAGTGAAAAAAAAAATTCAATTTTTGGAACGAAGTTACTTAACGCGGCTTGCGGTAGGAGTTTTGAGGTCTTGAGTAATCGCACCTGCTGGTAACTGACGATGCAGTTTAAGATGGTATCGAGATAACCTGTTACGGGTATCTGTGGCCATTATAATAGCCCATAAATCGAAATTAGCGGTTTGTCTGTGTCGGTAGGGTGATAACTAGCCACGGTCGAAGGCTTCTACGCAGATCAGACAAGAAGTATAATAACTGGTAGAAACTTAACTGGGAAAAACGTAAAAATTAATAAATAATAAATGATATTATGTGGGTTGTTGGCTTTCGCTCGGTTATTAACGTCAAGCGCGTGACGCGATACTTCTTAATTTGCTCATGATCAGAGCAGAGTTTAAGCTTCGTTCTACCCCAAATGTACACATATATTTTATATAACCTAATTACTAAAACTTTTGTAATGTTCGACAATTTTAGAAACGAGATCCAAGACTGCCAACGGTGTTATGGTTTTGCGGCTCATTTGGTAATGTGTTATCAACTTTGCAGAACGGAACCAGCTTGTATCTAAGCCAATAACAAGTACGCCCTGCTCACCCTCACTGTATATACAAGGTGTCCCGGGTTTGAATCCAGGACCGCCCGGCGTTTGAATATTTGGACAAAATTATTAATAATTAAACTTGAACTAGAGGTCTAATCCATATAGTTTTTTTGAAGTTAAACTTCTTTTGGCGCGTTAGGGCAAAATGATGAGAGTAATTTTTACGATGCGCGCGCACACCGTCACAAAATGCCGACACCCTGAAGTTAGCTATAAGGTTTAACAGTGTAAACTTTTAATCGTCAAAGTCTGCGGGCTCATTCCGGTGATTTAATTGATTCAATTGTACAAAAAACTACAATTTTATTGTTGAGTGAAACTTGGTTGTCCAATAATATAATAAGCCTATTAGTATTCCAAATTTAATGATGTTTATTATGTCTATTTCTTTAATTATGTAGAAATATTTTTTTGTCATATTTATATAATTTTATTTAACTAGATAATGCGTTATAATAAAAGTTCCAACGTATTAAATACCTTTTTCTATTGTTAGTGCTGTTTTTCTACAAACGTAGAATAAGGCGAAAGATACATTTTTTGAAAATATTTTTAACTTGTTACGCCAAAGATGTACACACACGTTTTTTTTACTGGGCTTTTGATTTTTTTATAGAAATTCCTGACTTGCTGCGGGATTTTTATTTTTTTTTTACTGTTTTTTTTTCATTCTGCCTGTTATCATAGTTTACCAATTCAAGATATTAAATATATCTAAAATAAAATGAAACAATTAAAAAAAAAACTGTACGGATTACACCTTAGGTTAAGGTTATTTGTTGTTGTTGTGTGTCTAAATGGTCCATAAACGCCGGGCGGTCACTTAGCCCTGGGACACCTTGTATAGCCGTGTTAAAAGGTACACATAACTAATATTTTTTTTTAATACACTAGTGGTGGTTCACGACTTTTTTCGCATAAAACGTCTTAATTGTAATATTTTTTATATCACCTGGTGCCAGAAGATCAGACTCATTATTTGCCCATGAGATCAACCTGAAACTTGCACTCTCAGCAACATTCCAAACAGTTATGGCTTAGTACTATAAAGTTTATACATTGAGTATCTTCTTAAAAAACCGTGAGTTAAGAATTATCAAAAAAAAAACAAAAAAATTATATCCCGGTTTTAATAAACCTAGGAATCGCCTAATTCGAATGCCAAATTACTTAGGCGATGTCTATAGAAAAGACGTTTCACCAAATCTTAGGTGATTAATTTTGGTCAAAGGTATGCCTATGAATATCCTTAGATAAGGCGTTACTTATTTAGGCATTGCGTTTTTCGTCACCCGTCTACAATAAACAATGTGCATAAGTTTCATACATAATATTGGATAATTTAAATTGATTCTCAACTTACCAGATTCCTCATCATCATTGATCTCATTTTCTTCTTCAAAGGATCTTTCGTATTTATCCTTATCCTTACTGCCGGTGAGGTAGATAACGTTCGCTTCTTTACTATATTTATTCATGTCCACATTGTTCTTTTTAAAATTAACTCCACTTGCTACACTTATATCACCATTTAAATCTAAACTGTCATCTAAATACGAATAAAAATTCTTTTGTAAGCAACTCACTGATGGTTTTAACGAGCACTTATTCAACAAGTTATCCCACAAACTGTTACCAGTCCTAAACGTCCCATTTTGATACACATCACTAAAGAATCCTCTGCCCGTGAATGCCTCTAATATTTTCAGTTTCTCAGGTATTTCGCTGTTTAATCTTGTGATGTCTTCAGTTCCATTATTACTACATTCAGTGACTAAAACATAACTAATTAATATTAATATAAATATTTTCGCTATTATCGATTGAATTCGAAAACTGTCGTCTCCTCCATACGCCCAACCGTTTCGATCTCGTCTTGCCATTGTCAGACCATTACTAATAACATATGAAATTGTTTTGTCTCATTTAAATAACTGTTCAAAAACACAGTGTGTTACTGTGTCCAGTTGGGCATGCGCTTATTAATTTCATTTTCTGTTGTGCCTTATTATTTTAGTATTGAAAGTGTGCCAGTTATTTCGTCGTTTTCCTTGTCAGTCTTCGAACTTAAGTTTTGGTGGCAAATTGTCGACGTATCATCTGGAAAGAGAAAACGTATATCATTATGCGTTTCCGGATTTTTTATTCTAATTTATTTTGTTGACAGTATAACAAGCTGTTATTAAAGAGGCTTTTTTGAAGTTATACTTCTTTTGGTGCGTTAGGGAAAAATGGTGTGCGCGCGCATCGCAAAAACTTACTCAGTTTTTACGATGCGCGCGCACACCGTAAAAAAAAACAACACCATGAAGTTAGTTATGGTCAACATTTTAGTTTATTTAAAAAGGTTTGATAGTTGACTATAAATTTATTTATTTATAAATGACAACCAACAGTAGATACATTAAAACTTGCTTTTTTTTTTGGAATGAGTCACATAGTAAATGTGCAACTATTTACAGGTTATCACAGCATGCATTAAAATGTAAAAAAGTCATGGTTATAAATTATTTACAAATCATTATTAGTCAGTTAATATAAACCTTTAAAAGTATAAATATTTAAAGCTAAATTACAATAAAAAATTTAACTTAATCAATTATTAGGAGACAAAACAAAACAAAATTGAATTAAATCGGATTAAAATAATTAATATTAATGTCTTAAAAGTAATAAATAAAATTAAACTTAAACTTAACAAACTAAAATGTAAGTCAGGTTAATTAGTAGAACAAATATCTATAACTTTTCGTCTAAATTCAATGTAACTGTCATGAAAAATTTCTAAGTCATTAAGCTTAATCACACACTTATTATAGCAATCCGAGACACGAGGTATATAGGACAAATTTCCTAATTTGGTTCTGTAACGCCTGTGATGTAACAAATTGCAAGGATAACGTGGTGTATTGGTACGCGGAGCTTCGATCGAAAATCTGTTAATTAGTTCAGAGCAATCCAGCTTGTTATTGAACAGTTTTAACAGTAACATCATAGACAATGTCCCCCTCCTATCTTCAAGACTCTGCATCTTGAAAAAATTATTTTAATTAATTATTAAGGCTTTTATTGTATCGATATGAAAGCTGGCGTAAAAACTTTTCTGTATTCTCTCGATTCTTTTCGTGTGAACTTTTGTAGACGGCGAACAGACTGAGCAGCAATATTCCAATCTACAACGTACGTAGCAACCGTCTTATTACAGTAGAATATTGCTTAAAGCTTTTAGAAAATCTAAGCACAAAACCTAATGCTCTGTTGGCCAAGTCAAGGGTTTTATCAATATGAGGAATGAAATTTAGTTTACTATCTAAGATAACACCCAAGTCAAGAATAGAATCAACTTCAGTCAAACGCAAGTTGTTTATATAATATACAGATGATATTTTATTCTTTTTACGAGTAAATTTAATATGATAACATTTGCTTATTATAAGGAACATTTTATTATTCACACACCATTCACTCAATCTACACAAATCCTCCTCTAGCAACTGAACATCAGATTCACACTTTATAACTCGAGTCAATTTTAAATCATCAGCAAACAGGCTCTAACAGACTATCATTCAAACAATACCTTTTTTCTATTGATAGTGTAGTTTTTTCTACAAACGTAGAATAAGGCGAAAGATAAAATTTTTAAAAAAGATTTTTATCTTGTTACGACAAAGAAGTATAACTTCTGACGCGTGTACATAAATACACACACGCTTTTTTTGTACTGTTCTGTAGTTATTTTTTTAACAGCTAATTTTTTTAATCATAATTAAGTTAAAAGTTAACCTAGTAAGACCAATCAATAAACCTACATAAAAAACTTACGGTGATGTACTTGTTTTACTTAGTCTATTCACCTCTTCTTTTTTTTTCTAATTCAAAGGTTGTCTGGCTGAGATCGCTATTAAGCGGTAAGGCCGCCTTTTGTATTCTACTTCTTTCTTTATGTTTCTGTTTTTATTATATTTTGTATATGTTAATGTTGTGGTAAACAAATACAGAGTTTAACAATAATAATAATAAGTAGATATAACAGTAAAACTATTCCACATTCCCACATAGTATCTACTTTTGTACAAGTTTACATTTCTGATATAGGGAAATTATCACGATATTAGAGAAATACTTGAGAAATCACTTTCTCTTGTCGAAAGTTCTTACTTTTGGGCATCATAAATCATGGTTCGTTTGGCCTATAGCATGCAGTATATGCATTTATTTATTTTAATGAAAAATATACATTTTTTATGTTAACATAATAATATCTGTTACGGCGTAACAAAAACCCAGTCGGGTTTATCCGTACACCGGTATTAATCGTTAAGCGCTCTGCATTATAAGTAGGTAAAGTATTTTAAAGCTACATACAAAATAGTGGGGTAGTTCTAAAAAAAAAAAACATACTTTACTTTGATACTTTGATAGAATATAACATCGATAGTAAGTTTACTAAATAGAGTAAAGTTACAAAGTTAGCTCTCCTGAAGAGCTAAATAAATAAAATTATATCAGCTTTTGCTCTCTATTTATTTTGGGTCCATAAACTTCCGCAGTAACCCTTTATTTTTCGGGATGAAATGTATCCGTCTCAAGGATGCAAACTATCTAAATGTATAGATAATCTCACCAATAATGGATAGAGGCAGGCGTTACTTTGCGGAATTCCATAATACTCCATGAACATTAAGCGTAATCATCCACTCAATCATCGAAACAACAATTTAAGGAGAGCACTGTCGCCTGTAATACAGGTTTTTACCTAAATCAGGGACAGTAGATTTTAAATGGCACCATTACACACATTTATTACATACACACCAATATAATTTGTGAGGCACGCATTTGTTTGTATAAATATTATAATAACTACTTTACATTTTAAAAACTGTATGTACCTACAGTTCTTGTGAATAAATTATTATTATTATTAAATTATTATTATTGGCCTCATAAGACGGCTTAGAGTCACTCAGCGGGCGATGGAGAGAGCTATGCTCGGAGTATCTCTATGCGATCGAATCAGAAATGTGGAGATTCGTAGAAGAACCAAAGTCACCGACATAGCTCAACGAGTCGCGAAGCTTAAGTGGCAATGGGCCGGGCACATAGTTCGGAGAAAGGATGGACGTTGGGGTCCCAAGGTGCTGGAATGGCAGCCCCGTACTGGTAAGCGCAGCATTGGTCGACCCCCAACGAGGTGGACAGACGACATTAAGCGCGTCGCAGGTAGCCGTTGGATCCAAGCGGCTCAGAATCGTGGAACTTGGAACTCCCTACAAAAGACCTATGTCCAGCAGTGGACGTCTATCGGTTGATGTGATGATGATGATGATGATTAATTTACTCTGTGAAAAGCACGAGAATATGTACGGTGTTATTTATTATTTCTTCAATCTTTATACTTCACACTCAGGAGATGTTTTACATTGGTTCATTGTAACTTCCTCTTCAGTCTCCCTTCAACATCACTAACTTATGCACTTTTTTCCGACCAGACTCAAATCCAGTAAAAAGTTATTTTTATTAAATTCATAATTTATGTTTGCTTGAAGCGGTGATAGCGCAGTGGATAAGAGCTCGACTTCACTTTCGAAGGGCCGAGTTAGAATCCCAGCACACAACTTTCTAAGTTATGTGCGTTTTAAGTTATTAAAAATATCACTTGCTTCGACGGTGAAGGAAAACATCGTGAGGAAACCTGCATGCCTGAGAGTTCTACGTAATGTTCTCAAAGGTGTGTGGTGTCCACCAATCCGCACTGGGCCAGCTTGGCGGACAACGGCCTCTCCCCCCCCCCCCCCCTTCTCATTGTGGGAGGAGTGGGCCGGTAATGGGTCGATATTCTGATGATGACGATGTAGCTTGCATACCAAGTAACGGTAATTTCTTAGTCTTTAAAATACTTTAGAACATTTCGACTGATGTCTATTTCCATCCATACCATCATATCCATTATTTAAAACAGTGTGTAATATGCTCATAAAGTTAATTTACATAGACCGTGAAGAATGAAATTCGTTTTACTACTCGTATAAACATTACACCAAGCAAAACAATTTAGAGTCGAATTAAGAGTCTACATTATATAGATAATGTAAATTATCTAGATTTACCTACCTAATAAATATAACTTCTAAGTGCACTTGGTACATTATGTCCGATTTAAATTACTTTTGTTTTATTCATACATACTTTCATACACTATTTATTCTACACATTTATAACAATGATTTTAGACGTTATTAAAGACTTCTGCTAACATCCGACTACTACCCGTTATGATGATGACTTTATTTCTTATAACTTTACTAGCCGTCTATGAAAGTAGTTGTTAGTATTCAAAGATTAGGGCAAATTTACGAAAAACCTCTTCTCGGTAGAATCTGTATTCTGAACCGGTGGTAGAGAGATTTCTAAAGTGCTTATTGGGTTTTACAGATTCTTTTATTCTATTTTGAAAACTGTTCATATTGAAAAAAAAAGCAACTGATGAGATTCTTGCGGATTTCTTCTCTTTGGAATCTGCCTTCCTAATGGTGGTAGGGTCACTACCAACATACAAATATCATTGACGATACTGAAGTACTTTTCGCAGCGGACATTTCTAAAGGGCTTTTCGTATAGATGTTTCGAAGGTGCCATTTCATCAGACTATCTGCTGTCTGCCGCGTAGTTGGAAAATCTCTCTGGAGATTGACCACCCACCATAGCCTCAGGTCAGGGAAGCTATATACTTTATAAAGTAAGCAGGTTTGAAAAAAAATATTTTTTGATTCCTTTTTTAAATATTCAACGGGTAACAGGATAACAAAACAATATACAAGGATGGCTAAGTATATGTCATAAGGAATCACCCTGTAAAAATATTAAACTAAAAATAGCGTATTTATTTTTCCATACAAACGAATTCAAAACTTTTTAAGTGCTTACTTATGACAACCCTATTGAAGATAAAAGACCGAGATGCGCATAGTACCTACCTACGCTACGAGGCGTACCTTATATAGTGATAGCAGTCACATTTATTTATTCTCATTGATTTTAATTATGCATATCATGTTAGGGTATCTGATTTCTTTCAGTGGAACCTATGCCAGTGGTTTATTCAAAAACTATTAGGTTTTCGGTTCCACAGATAAGTCTCAGAGACAGTACATAATGTACCTCTAAAGCCTGTGAAGTATTTAGGTTTTCATTTACACGTTGTCTAAGGTATGGCACCTTTTAAAAGTTTATAAATTCCACAGTATGGAATATGCCTCCTCTGTGATCGGAGAGAGGGTTTCAGGGCATACACTCACAATGCTGTTCCAATGCAGAATGGCTGGTTTTAACTAATACGTTATTAACAATAACCGAATGGATATAACGCTCTCCGTGGCACTGCTATGTGCAAATTTTCTAACCTCAGGCTGGTATTGAGAATATGGAACAGGCAAACATTGAATACCTAACAATTCTTGAATCGAACGCAGGACAACGTGATCCGCAGTTAAACGCAATTCGGTATGCGTTAAAAGAATAATAATTAACATTTCGCTTTCATTTCCAGCCACTCTATATAGACGGCACGCGTAGGAAAGCGGAACGGATTTGGACGCTTCAGATTCCGTCGGAATTGATTTATTTAGCTCTAAGTAGTGGATTAGTGATCCAACGTATTTATTTTATCATTTATTGTTTTTTTTTTTTAATTCTTAACAATGCTTACAAAAATTCCATGAACATTAAGCTTCATTTACTCTGTGAAAAGCACGGAATATGTACGGTGTTATTTATTATTTCTTCAATCTTTATACTTCACACTCAGGAGAGGTTTTACATTGGTTCATTGTAACTTCCTCTTCAGTCTGTCTTCACCATCACCAACTTATACACTCTTTTACCACCAGACTCAAATCAAGTCAAAAGTTATTTTTATTAAATTCATAATTTATGTTTGCTTGAAGCGGTGATAGCGCATTGGATAAGAGCTCGACTTTACAAAAACAACACTTAAAAATTTATAAGAAAAAAAAAACACCCTCCGCTTTCGGGTCTTTTGAATGCCCAAGCAACCGGCGGTAATTATAATCCACTGTAATTATTATGGAACATAAATTACTATGTTAACTGCCTTGCTGGTATATATGTTGAGCTAAACTGTACGGATCACGAAGTACCTACTGGGTTCAGGTCTGGTTTTTTAGGTATATCGATATTATTACGACTAACTTGTGATAACAGAAGTTAAAACCCATATAATGTTGAATTATGGATTTCGTGAATCACGAATTTAGTTTCGAATCCCGAGTCGGGCCAGCCTTTGTTAAGTTTTTATTCTGTTAACGCAGCACGGCTAGTATGGGCAGGAGACAATTATATCCCCGGGGAAAGGATAAAAAATAAGTAGATAGATAAATTATCTATTGCACACAATTAAGGGATAAAGATAATATAAATTGAAAACATAAAAATAAGAAGAATAAAAATGCGCAAAGGCGCGGAGGCGCTTTAAGCGATCTCCTCCAGACAACCCTTAATGAGAGAAGAAAATGATTATGGAAACGGGATAGAGCAATTTTAAAAATATGTCATAACATAAACTACATCTACTATATATAACAATAATACATAAATAGCTAATACAAATACACATAATATAGGAATTAATACATACACATATAAATATATTTATATCTTATATATATATATATATATATATATATACAATACATACAGCGCAAATATATAATTTTATGTCTCCATAGATAAATAATATTCTTTTAAACGACTTTTGAAGATGCTTACTGAATTAGACTGTCTTATGTCTCTTGGCAATCCATAATAAAATAATAATTAAAGGCAGCTTTTATAAATTACACTTTCATAAAGATCAATGATTTGGCAAGCCATACCGCTTACAGAACCATGATAGGTGGTCTGGATATTTTTTCTTACGCATTTCCCTGAATAGTGACGTAAATGTAAAAACGGAAAAAAAAAGAAGTAGCCAAATTTTCTAATTTTGAACCTTATTAAAACAGCCCAGAAAGTTCTTCGTCTACCAATAGGTTAAAGAATTTTCAGTATCAGTTCGGAGCGAAAATTCAAAAATGAATTCCAGACTTCCTCGGCCGGGGACCGAATCCCTCCCACTCAGAACACGTTGCCCACCGCTGCGTGACAATTTTCAATATACCTATGTGAACTATTTTGAGTTGCAAACTCCTTAATTGCAAAAAAATACTTTGTTCCGTTTTTGGTGCATAATAGGACTATAAGAACTCATGAATACGAGAAACACGTTCCTTATACCTTGTAGAATTTATATAGATACTAATATATTAATTCCGAAAGTGTGTTTGTTTGTCTGTTTGATACTTATGTTCTTCTTAACCTCTGGTTATCCTTAACTTACCAAGCAAATGGAACCACTGCACCGATCTTGATGAAGTTTGTACATACGATGGACATTTCATCTTAAGATGGTTACTTTTAGTCCCGGTAAGGGTACTTTTTAGTCCCTTCATATCTAAACCGTTCTTGGCAAATACTCTGACTTAGTACCTACTCTTTTTATCTCCGGAAAAGTTAAGTTTCCACCGGGATTTAAAAAAAAACAGAAACGAGGTCTAAACTGCAGGCTACAGGTAGTAGGTATGTTAAATAATAGATAAATATACTACGACAGTACAAACATCACCATCTAGCCCCAAAGTAAGCGTAGCTTGTGTTATGGGTACTAAGATAGCTGATGAATATTTATATGAATATAATACACGTAAATACTAATAATATACAGATAAACACCCAGACACTGAAAAACATACACGTTCATCACACAAACGTTTTTCCAGTTGTGGGAATCGAACCCACGACCTTTAAAGCAGAAAGCAGGGTCGCTGCCCTCTGCTCCAACCGGCTGTCTCAAATGAGAAATACTAAATTGCAAAAACTGTTTCCTTAGTTGGTTTAAATTGGAATATGAGAACTTTTGTTCACGGGAAAGACATTTTTACAACCTTTTACAGAAGGTATTTAACCATAAAAACGCTACCGTGTCTTTACCGATCGTTATAACTGGATAATACGAGTAAGTATGTCGGCTACATGGCGATCAATTAATAACAATACAAACGTCGAGAATTATAACTACGTACAGAATACAGTGTATCGGTTAAAAATAATAATACTCCAGGTTAGCCCGCTACCATCTTAGATTGCATCATCGCAATCTTACCACCGGGTGAGATTGCAGTCAAGGGCTAAATGGTAGTGAAATAAATAAAAAAAATCGTTATCATTATCAACACAATACTGTTTTGCGATCAAAAGAAGCAGATGTTACGCACCTTTTTATTTTTTAAATTCAAGAATGTTTTATTTATGTAGACCTTATCACAGGCACTTGTAAAGCGTTCATACATTTAACATGCTAACACTTATTTTAGGTGATGGTGATAACTGCATTCGTTAACTTAAAACTAAAGTTAGCTTCACACAAACTCTTTCAAGTTCCACAATCGAAGCCACGGCCTCAAGAAGCAGGGTCGGTGCACACTGCACCAATCGGCAGTCGAAATAAAATATGGCCATATTTTACTGAAGCCTGAGCCATGTCCTGTAGTGGACGTGTCATGGGTGTGTGATTACAATGATGATGATAAATAATTTATTTAAAGGAGTAGGTACCTATTAGAGATACTACCTACATACAACCAGAAAGTAGCAATGTACGTATGTAAATAAATAAATAAATATATTACGACAACGCACACATCGCCATCTAGCCCCAAAGTAAGCGTAGCTTGTGTTATGGGTACTAAGATGACTGTTAATATTTTTATAAATAATATACATAAATACTTAGAATATACATATAAACACCCAGACACTGAAAAACATTCATGCTTATCACACAAACATTTTCCAGTTGTCGGAATCGAACCCACGGCCTTGGACTCAGAAAGCAGGGTCGCTGCAAACTGCAAACATTACAGTTGCCCAATTCGTCTCCCCGGGGCTATTAAAAGAATTTAACAACAAGTAATAATTACAAAAAAATAAATAAAATCAAAACATAAAAATAAGCTATATAAAATTGAGAATTTAAAAAAAAACCATAATAATAAAAATAACCAAAAAAACAATAATAAAAAAAACTAATTATTCAAACATATAATTATTATACACCTAGTCTCTAATAATATTTTAAATTTGGTTTTTGGAGTTGAAGCTGACGTAATTTTCTCAAAGGTGTGTGAAGTCCACTAATCCAGCCTGGAGGACTATGGCCTAACGTCTTCTCATTGTGAGAGGGGAGACCCGTGTTCTGTAGTGGGCCAGTAATGGATTGATGTGATTTAGTTTAGTTTTTAATTATTCTATTTATGTTATAGTGTAGTGCGTTGTGATGGGTCATAGATACCAAATAAATAAATAAATTAATTAATTAATAAATAAAAATTTTAACACCTACTATTAGAATACCTGTATCTATAACTAAAATAAATGTTTATTTTTTTCGAAACGCCTGGGAAAACTATGCTTTAAGGTAGACTTACCAGTTAAATACCTAGGTCACGTAAAACGTATGTAGATAAGGCCTATTTGGCTTTGAAGTTTATGGAATTTCTAAGTTGGAATTCGAGATTGCATCGAGAACATTATGAAATCATTAAAAAAATACACGTTCTCAATAAAGTAACTAATTTGTATTCAAGTCAAAACAAGAGAAAACGTGGGCGTAGGCGCATTTCGTGAATACATACAAGGTATACTGTATAGTTTGATCGCAGACTGCTGCAAGGGCAGTAAGGGAGAGAAAAAGTGAATGCAAGGATGTTCGCATGGTTGCTTCTTCTAAGAAACACGAGCTTATCATATTGGACAAAGAAATACGCAAGATATGCATACTTATTGTAACGTTTAATAAATGTTAAATACCTACACGTTGCGCACAATTATGAACTTTATTAAGATATAAGAACATTATTACTTTACAAATATTTCATGACAGTCTAGAAGTTCAGACACTCTTTTCAATATTTCTATATATACTTCTCTAAAGAAACAGGTAAGATAATACCTAAGTAAATTAAGCCTCTAAATCTGATAATCCAAGCGTCCATCATAAACCTACGGCGCACACCGCTGATCTAAAACGCTCGCCCCTGCGGTTATTGCAGCAGTCTGCGATTAGCTTAAACATCCAAAAAGGCTAACACACGATCCAAGAGTGATGTGACAATCGAAATTAGGTCTGCAGTAATGTACGTGCTTATCGGTTTTTGTCAAAATGTACGGTCGCTGGCCAGTGGGTAATGTGACGCTGTTTACCAACTTTCACTGAGAAAGTGAGTAGCTCACCGGATAGATTAACGCTTGACTACTAAACTTAAGCCGTCCATTTTCCTAATTAACTATAGAAGTCGAAAGAGTTTGCCTGGTATTTTCAACCGACTAGTAGATACGAGTACGTTGGTAGATTTTTTTAATAAAATTTTAGACATCCTTATTAATATTATATTCTAATTGCGAAAGTGTGTTTGTTTGTTTGTCTTCTACCTCCAAACTAAGCAACCGATTGACTTGATTTTTAGCTAAGAGTTAGCTTAACTGACGAAGAGTAGCTTGGAGTAACTAATTTTTATTCCAGAAAAACAAACGGTTCCCACTGGATTTGTGAAAAAACCGTAACAAAAGCGGACGAAGAACGGAGCAACTGCTAAAAATAAATAATACAAAGTCCCCAGCTGCGTCTGTCTGTCTGTCCGTGATAAGCTTAAAAACTAACAAAACTGATTATCAAACCAATGGGCAGATTACAAGTTTTTACAACTTTTAGCATTTGTGTAACAGAAAATTCGAAAGACATCAATAAAGACTATATTATTATTATCCATTTGATACATTGTGCCGTTGCGACATACCTATAGCTACTATTGATATAATATAGTGTTAGCAACCACTTATAAGATCTCGATAGAGTTTGTCCGGTGGTAGAGTCACTTAAAATGCATATAGTGGAAGCATACTTAAATAAATGTTTTTTTTTAAATCACTACCTATATATCTACACGGTATGCCCATCTGCTCATTTGCAAATCATCATCCACAGTCTAACGTCACGTTCAATATGACGGCAAAATAGATCTACTTTGCTTGTATGAGACTTTATCCTGCTTTTATACGGGAAACATCAAATATGAACGGTCAATCAACTCAGTCAACGCTCAAACAAAGAAACAAATATGGCTGGAATGGATTTAGTTTTTTGGATGGATGAACGGAACCTAATTTTTGAGTAAGGTGGCTGGTTAAACTGAACTTTTTATAAACAAAACCGCTATTATTAATTGGATTGGCATGCAAAAGGTGAGCGCTTGTAAAGCCATCGCTCGGCATGCTCGTCATCGCTTTAATCGAAAAGCCGGAATGGCAACAGTTTGACGACCTCCCTGGCGCAGCGGTGAGCGCTGTGGAATTAAGTGGGAGGTCCCGGGATCGATCCCCGGCGGGGACATTTTGTGAATTTATGATTTCTGAATTTTCTCAAGTCTGGTCTGGTGGCATGCTTTGGCGTGGCTACTTAGCACCCTACTGACAAAGACTTGCCGACAAGCGATTCAACGTTCGGGTACAACGTCGCGTAAAACCGATTAGGTTTATGAGTTTAATTTAACTGCCCCTAACAGCTTAGCCCGTTACCATCTTCGACTGCATCATCACTTACCAGCAGGTTAGATTGCAGTCAAGGGCTAACTTGTACTGGAATTAAAAGCCAACGCAGCCAACGATATAAATACAAATTGAACATACCAGCACAAAGACTGACATTGTATACCCAGACTAATTGTTATTGCTATTGTATGGCTGTGATGTTATATAACAAACTCTGGAGATATAAAAGGATTATCTGTAACTAAATTGAAGAAAAAAACTGATTGACTACCTACTTGACCGATGTTAATGAATTTTTAGAAAAATGTAAGAAATGACTTTTAAATTTAATTTTTTCATTCTATCTATCTATATATATAAAAGAGAGAAAGTGTGTGGGTATGTTCCGTATAGGCTCCGAAACATCTGGACCGATTTCAATGAAACTTTCAGGGAATCTCCGGATTGACCTGGCGAGTAATCCTGTAAAGTTTGGTGACGATCGGAGCACTTCTATTTGTGAACTGTCAAACTGTCAAATACAGCTTTTATTTACTATGATGATATTCTATTGTTGAGTTTACATGGGTGTAGATAATGATCTTCACCCGCTCGAGAAGAGAATAGAAGAGAATGAATACGGAGAGAAATAAATGATTTAAAATTTATGAGACTTAAATTAAAAATTTAATGATGTAAGTTTATTGTTTAAATAAAATAAAGCAAAATCTAGCCCGGCGAAGCGGACTGGGTACGCTAGTTTAATATAAAATCGTACATAATTATAATGAAATAATTAGTAATAAATAATATCCAGTAATTTGAATCAATAGTTATAAATTGTAATAAAATATTTGAACGCTATATTTCTATGGCAAAATGTGAGCATTGTAAAACGAGCGAACACCAAAACTGTACCACATTTAGCAAATAAAGATGATTTGATTTGAAAAAAAAAACCCCTTAATGTATTACAAACATATTAACATCAATTTCTGAAGCTGTTTTATTTTGCCACTTTCGATTTAATGCTAAAGTTAACGACTTACTACAATTTCACCCAAATTAACCTTTGGGCCTCGCTTCGCTAATTCATGTAAACATAAATTTTTTTGCAAAGCTGTTTTTAATTTCTTAAAATTAATCACCTCAACTTTCTCAATTTTACCTCATTATCTACATGTATTATGCGATTGACGTAAATGTTTAACTTAACCAATGAGGTCACAATGTACTGGACTCTATCGCTCATTATGTTATACGCAAAAGAAAAAAAAAACTAAAAAAAAAAGATTCTAGTGCCAATACCTAATTTAATTTACACAGCACGGCTAACATAAGCTGGAAATAAACAATTAAATCTCTCGTTTTTTAACACTATTCCTTGAGTTACCTGCTCTGTCTATAGTAACTTATCATCAAGAAGGCACAAATGTCAATCAATTATTATTTAAATAAATGTATACCTACTACAATATCCACAACCCCAAAGTAAGCGTAGCTTGTGTTATAGGTACTAAGATGAGTGATGAATACATTATAAATATAAAACACACACATAAATACTTATAATAAACCTACAGATAAACGCTCAGACTCTGAAATACATTCATGTTCATCATAAAAACATTTGCCAGTTAGGAGAATCAAAACAGCCTTGGACTCAGAAAGCAGGGCAGGAAAAAAAAATGCCATGCCAACGTCAATAAAAAAAACTATTGTAAAATACTGCGTTAAATTGTAAACAATATGTTATGGTAATTTTTTCTTTCTAGAAAAGCATTATTCTTAGATTGTTTTGTATAGTCTAGAATAGAATAATTGGCACCAGATGTGATCTAAACTCCTATTTTTTATAGAGAATAGAAATAGGCATTTTTAGACGCTAGATTTATGTATAAATACCTAAATAGATACAGGTTGTATATAATTACCTACCTTTTATCGGCAAAATCTCTCCATTTAGCGTTCGAATATACGCAACAAATATTGCACAGTGAATTTGTACTTTCTTACAAGTTAAAGTAAAAGATCTTTGCATACTATTTGACCAAGCGAAGTGAGACCTCGAGTTTAGGTACCTACTTGTGTGAAATTGCGTGGCGTCAGTACTCCCAGTCCGTTAGATTGTCTGTAAGAACTCTAAAACATATGAAGTAAGGAACGCAATAACTACAAATTCACAATAGTAGATTATTAAACGAGAGGTATAGTACTTTATTTGCACCCGAGATTGTACGCACGTGTGTAACGATGGTTTATTTTGCTTGTCTCTCGGTGGAGAGTAGAATTTGCTACAGAATCACTTAATTAATATCACCAATAAAAGAAAACATTAGTTATTTTTTCATAATAATTAATGTTTTCTTTTATTAATAATGTAAATTACAATGACATTAGTATAAAATTCTAATTAATTATGTATATTATGGCATGAATTAAAGAAAAAACTTTGTTTAAGTGCCTTGCTTTCATTTAGTTCATAAACGTAGAAAATTGACGACTTAAAAAAAATGGCTTTCCCTGTTCTTTTTTTGAACAACTTTACTAATCAGTAGGCCCGAGTGTAGTGCTTACCTAACATACAAATATGAAATGAAAAATTAATAATATAAAAAGAGCCGTCAAGGAACTCAGCAGATTGCTCTTTTCCAACATAATTTTAAAGTTAAACAATCTTTAGAATTTTTCTGTTTTGTGAGAGATGAGAGCGGAGTGGCCTGCTTCCAAGCAGCCTTGTCGTTAAGGAATTCATCAATCGTATAGTAACCACGATTTGTTAAATGTGTTTTAATATATTGTTTAAACTTAGGTAAAGGTAGATCTTTAAAAAACTACATACATAGGTATACGATAAAAAAAAACATTTTACATTTAACTACGCTTACTTTAGGGCGATGTGTGTGTACATTTATTTATTTATTTACAACTAAAATAAAACAGGTTCTTTAACGGTTGCATATTTTATTTTTTTTGTGAGTGACCTCACTCACAAAAAAATAAAATGTTAAAATTAATGTTTTTAATTTAATTAAACTCGCCGTTTTTAATGTAAATCTTCTACTTTCTTTCGAAAACCTACCCACTTAGTATGATAATTAACGCTAAATTATTAAAAAAATCTGATTGTAAACTGAGATTATGTCACAAATATAATAAGTTCAAAAAAATTATCGTAATTATTTAATATTATTATTATAAATCATGGCTTAAGTAGGTATGTATCATCATAGAAGTGACCCGAAAGCCTCTCTCACAACTATTTTAAAACTATACATTCTTTAAACATTGTTAATCTTTCTTATCTCTAAAATAAAATCCATATCCCTATCCCTATCCTTATCCCTACTAATATTAAAAATGTCAATGTAAGTTTGTTTGATACGCTTTCACGCAAAAACTGCTTAACCGATCCTCATGAAACTTTGCACACATACTCTTGGAAGTATTAGAAGTAATATAGAATACTTTTTATCCCGACAATAAGCTCCGTTCCTTTGGGAGCGGGCATGAAAGTGTTTGACGATTTTACACCATAACTCCCATTTAAATAATTATTTTTGTACTACAGAGGTGTGTGTTTTAATAAGAGGTTTTAATATGTGTTTAATTTTGCCCAAACTTTGTGTTGATGAATGTGGTTGGAGATAGAGGACAGAATTCCTGAGCGAACAGCAGCAAACCCCTCATTTAAGGCTAAGCCATACTGAATACTTTAAATTTTTTTTATAACCAACTAAATTGAATGCCACATCAAAAAACAAAATCCAACGCAGACGAAGTCGCGGGCAACAGCCAGTTAATGATAAATTAACTATGCCACCCGAAAGCATGCCCGCTTTAGACTGAATACATCAATACTGCTTAGCGGCAGAAATAAACATGGCGGTAGTACCTACTTTCCTGGACGAGCCCTGTCTCTTCTCTAAAAAGCTCTACAACTGCTTATTACTTTTAAACTAAGAAGATAATAGTTCAAAATTAAAAAAAAAATCAAAATTCATTTATTTCAAGTAGGCCTAATTAATAAGCATTTATGAAACGTTAAGTCTGTTTGTAGTGACTCTACCACCGGTTCGGAAGGCAGATTCCACTGAGAAGAGCCGGCAAGAAACTCAGCAGATTGCTCTTTTCCAACATCATTTTAAAATTTAACAATCTTTAGAATTTTTCTGTTTTGTCAAGCAGCCTTGTCGTTTAGGAATTAATTAATCGTGTAGTAACCACAATTTATTACATGTGTTGTAATATATTTAGAAATATAGTATAATCAATACATGAACCCTTTACCGACCCACTACAGGACACGGGTCTTCTCCCATAATGGTAGGTGTTTAGGCCGCAGTCCACCACGCTGGCCCAGCGCGGATTGGTGGACTTCACATGCCTTTGAGAACATGTGGAAAACTCTCAGGCATGCAGGTTTCCTCACAATGTTTTCCTTCATCGTTTAACAGGTGATATTTTTAGTTTTTTTTATTTTATTTTATTGGTCAACTTAAGAGTAAAACAATTAACGACAACTAGGTCACTGACCTCATCTCAAACCACACAGAGTTTATGTGACAAGGTTTAATGATATTCATTTTAAAAACAAATTACTTACATAACTTAGAAAAGTTAGAGGTGCTTGCTGGGATTTAAACTAAGTCCCCCGAAAATAAAGCCAAAGTTCTCATAAATTTAAAATATAAATAAATATAGTACTACGACAATACACACATCGCCATCTAGCCCCAAATTAACCGTAGTTAGTGTTATGGGTACTAAGATGACTGATGGATAACCCTAAATGAATAATAAACATAAATACTTATAATATACTAGATGTGCCCTGCGGCTTCGCCCGCGTAATTTTGGGAGGCGACACCTATAGTCATATTGAGATTTTTGCACAAACTTTTTTTATATTACGTAATATTTTTTTGTCAATGAAAAGTATACTATATAATTTCTAATACCTCCAAGAATATGTATACGAAGTTTCATGAAGATCGGTTCAGTAGTTGTCGTGTCAAAGCGTAACAAACAAACTTACATTCACATTTATAATATTAAGTAGGGATGTACAAATAAAACTCCAAACACTGAAAAACATTCATGTTTATCGTAGAGACATTTTCCAGTTGTGGGAATCGAACCCACCGCCTTGGACTTAGAAAGCAGGCTCACTGCCCACTGCGCCAATCGGCCGTCAAAATATCAATAATGTAGTTTTATTTATGGACAAACAACGTAGATAATAATCACAATTAGCTTAAAATCCGGCCGGTCTACACGTTCTCCATCAAATTACAGTACGCCTGAGTGAAAGTGGTCTGGGTGCGATAGCGTACAGCTGCGAAGTGAAAAGAAAAGTCTTTTTGCCGCCCAATACGATGAATTGAGTGAATTTAGAAGCTGTGATAGGTGCCCAGTAACACGTCAATATTATCGTCAGCAATTTGTAGCTTGCTTTCTTCGTTCGTTTATTAAAGTTTGGTAAGAACTCCTTGGTACCCTATGTTCGTTATATAGTTATATTTATATAGATATATATTTATGTTTTATTTATATATTTGTATAATTTTAAATATTATTTATTGCACCACCTACCTCTTTTCTATGTTTTTTCCTTTTACGCCATTGGTTGCCTGGAAGAAATCGCTATGATAAGGCCACCAAGTTGTACTCTCTTGATATGTATTTATATCTCTGTAACTACTTTTTTCTTTGGTGTACAATAAAAGTGTATTCATTCGTTATATCGTCTGTCTACCTCGTCGGCTCCCAACGAGGTGGACAGACGACATCAGAAGAGTCGCTGGTAGCTGCTGGAAACAAGCGGCCCAGGACCGTGGATTTTGGAACTCTCCACGAAAGACCTATGTCCAGCAGTGGACTTCAATCGGTTGAAGTGATGATGTTAATGACCCTATGTTCTCCTGGTATACAAATTAATAAATCAATAAATATACTACTACAATACACACATCGCCATCTAGCCCCAAAGTAAGCGTAGCTTGTGTTATGGGTACTAAGATAGCTGTTGAATATTTTTATGAATAGAATACACATAAATACTTATAATATACACATAAACACCCAGACACTGAAAAACATTCATGCTCATCACACAAACATTTTCCAGTTGTGGGAATCGAACCCACGGCCTAGGACTCAGAAAGCAGGATCGCTGCCCTCTGCGCCAGTCGGCCGTCAAAAGATACAAAGTATGTTACTCTCCGTCCTTTCAACTAACTCTATGCCAAAATCAAATTGATCGGTTGCTTAGCTAGAACTTGTAGGAAGGACAAACAAACAAAACCACAACTAAAATAATCTGGAATTATCTTTTTGTCCAATTTGGCTGTATCGGCATGTAGAAATAACCATAACAAATAAACACTATATTTTTGAAATATCCTTACATATTCCCTTATGAATAACACTTGAAACTACTGTGATAAGTTTTTGTTTTATCGCAGTTTGTTAAAAACTTTATCATTTGAAGATGCTGTAGCTTGCTAACTTATCATTTCAAGGATTTTAAGGGACATATTTTATTTCATTATACCAAGTAGGTAATGGATAAAGAAAATAGTTTTCACTTTAACGAAAATAGTTTTGACATTATAAATGCAAACATTTATAATATTTAAGGAGTTAGCGGATAAGACACAGAGGCGGAAAGTGACTTTGTTATATAGTATGTAAAGATTCGCATAAAATGTATAAAACAACAAACAATATTTTCTTAACCTTGAAAAGGAGAGAAAATGTAAAAGGTATGAAATACTCCCTAAAGACTGACATCTGAATAGAAGTTCATTCATATTCATAAAGGTAACTGAATGGTTAACTAATTACTACTTAACAAGTTAACCTATTATCACTAGGTTTCACTGTTAAATAATGGAGCATTGTTTTGGAGCAAGTTACCGCTAAGACCTACTTTACGGAATCTGTACTTATATACTAATATAGTATGAATATATAGTATGAGACCGGACGTAAATTTTAAACGCGTTACAAAGAGCACCATATGCTCGTTCAATCATAACCATCCTGAAAAATCTATTTTTGCAAAACATCTTTAAGACAGTGGGCATAACGTAGCCAGTAATCATTGATGTGACGGCCGACTGGCGCAGTTGGCAGCGGCCCTGCTTTCTGAGTCCAAGGTCGTGGGTTCGATTCCCACAACTGGAAAATGTTTATGTGAAGAACATGAATGTTTTTCAGTGTCTGGGTGTTTATCTGTATATTATAAGTATTTATTCATAAATCATCTTAGTACCCGTAACACAAGCTACGCTAACTTTGGGTCTAGATGGCGATGTGTGTATTGTCGTAGTATATTTATTTATTGATACGAAATCTTAAATACCTGCGATAAAGAGTTGAGGCTTGATTTGAGAAAACAATTAGAAATTATTAAAATAAAGATCGGAGGTTCGAATTTCTAAACGAACAAATAAACTGCACTGCACCTCTATTGAATATATTCAGAGGCACTAACGAGGTGGCTTAGAAAGATAAGGTGTAAGAAAGGTATAAAAAACAACACATTTGGCGTATTTTGCGTAGAGGGTACATTGACGAAGATCTGTTTGGTGTGGATAAGGATTGAAATTTGAAGAAATTATAAATTACACCATGCAGATTCTCCTGCTTTTCGCAGAGTATAGCAAATTAAGCTTAATTTTCATAATATGAATAAAACTTTAAAATTCACGACATCATGTGTCTATATAGCCTGTCTATATTGATGTTTCATATAGCCTTTCTCGATAATTTTACTATCCAACAAAAACATGATTTTTTTCAATTCGAAGTAGTAGTTCCTGAGATTAGCGCGTTCAACCAAACAAGCAGACTTTTCAGCTTTAAAAAGTGAGTCTGCTCGTTTATAATATTAAAAAAATATATAGGCCCTGCGTGTAATTCTACAAATACATAAAGCCTATATATATATTTAGAGTGTTGAACGGAAGGCCTAAAATACGTATATTTTTTTAATATTAGCTGATTTAATTTAAACATCATCTAGTGAAAAATCCACCCATAAAGTCGTGAAACAGTGATTGAAAAGTTGCTTAAATAACCTACTTACCGAAGAAAAAAATTACGAGAAATCATATGCGCAGACGAAGTCGCGGGCTACCGCTAGTCTAAATTAAAACTTTCTAGTTACAATCAATTAGGGTTTAGTCAAAGCTGCTACTAGTAAATGACTAAGATTACGGTTGCAGTTAAGTAAAAGTAACAAAGTCATAACTTTTGATTTATGTGCTGGCTTCTAAAGTGGCAGGTTTATATTATCAATGCATTGGTAGCGGTATTGCGCAGTTTAGCGATCGTACAGTTCTATGCCCGAGTCTGTCAGCGTCTGGGCCAGCGTGGCCTTAACCGCTTGTCATTGGAGACCTGTTGTCAGAGGAGACCCGTGCCCTGTAGTGGGCCGGTAATGGGTTGATGCGATGATGATAATGAATGATTGGTGGTAGAGTCACTACAAACAGATTGACTTGACGTTTCAAAAGTGCTTGTAAACTGGGTCCACTTGAAATAAAATAATTGTTACAGTAAAATTATAAAGTGGGTCAAAAAAAGTGTGTGTCAGCTCCGACGCACGACTGGAGTTTACTCCTTCAGTACGATTGTCGAAACATACACAAAAAGAATTTATTTAACTGAATAAAGATTAATACCATATGAAAGGGTAAATTAAAAATCCTCTGCAATTTATTCACACACAGCGGAAGTGTAACTTCTTAAAAGTAGCCTAAGAGAGATTGAGGTGGATGTATAGTATCTGAACTATTAGGATAAATGTAATGTTTATTATTTAGTTTCCATGGTAACTAGAATAGGTAAAAAAATGTATTATGTTTTCTATCTCACTCTGGCCTATACATTTATGTGTTTGTTTCTTTATCTAGATATTATTCGGTTTCCTTGGTAACGTAAATAGGAAAAATAAGTGAATTAAACCAAAGCGACGTTGCATGTTTGCGCATCACGGTTGCCGGGCATGCAACGTTGCAAAGCGAAAACGTAACGAGGTCATTCATTAGTAGATTTTACTCCTGACATTTTTCTCATACCGGGCGCCTTGTATATGAAAATCGATTCTTAAGGAGTAAACTCTAATAATTAAAGTTTAGATAACTATAAATTTATAGTTATCTAAACTATAAATTTATATTTGCCAGATTTATTTTTAAATTGATTAGGATTTTTACAAACATGACATTAAGTTGATGGGTATTTTCATATGAATACGACTGCTTTTTGGATACACTTCAGTCCTACATGGACTCGAACGATGCAAAGCCGGTTTCTTAGTCGTTTATCAGCATTTAGATTTTTTAGACGCATGGTCATATCAATGTCAAGCTTACAGTTTGTGCCCGCGTTGCAAAGCCCCACTATCTGTTGCTCCGAGTACCTGTATAGTAGGTACTGAACTGTATTATTGCTACACTGTGACTATGGTCAACTTTCTATGCCAAGGTCGAAAGCTTGGCTCAAAGCAATGTAGATGTGCAAAAAGACTAACATCTCAAAGTTTTGTTTTTAGAAACTGGTATTTGATAGAGACATGTAGAAATCTTGGCAGGAAATCAGAATGCTGTGAATGCTGAATAAATATTGGTAGAAATCTGAAATACTGTTCAATATTAACGGTTGATTTTTGGCGCCCGCTGTTAAACTTTTTTTAGTATTTATCTTTTGTTTCTCGGTGGATAACGGTAGCTGATTGATTCAGTTTGCAGATTATATAGCTGTACGCTGCGTCCAGTAGTTTCCGAGATGAAACCGCAGGGCGCAGCTTGTATTAAATTATAAAATAATAATGCTTTTAACGATGGTAGTAAGCCTCCAGTAGCAGTAATTGTTTGTGGCAACCACATCAACCACTAATCATTA
Organism: Pararge aegeria; assembly: GCF_905163445.1. Taxonomy (NCBI): domain Eukaryota; kingdom Metazoa; phylum Arthropoda; class Insecta; order Lepidoptera; family Nymphalidae; genus Pararge; species Pararge aegeria. Next base: position 8,758,052 of record NC_053202.1, on the reverse strand, counting down.
GAAGGCATCCACAAGAAAAAAACAAAAAGTAAAAACAAGGTTTACTGTGAACCGCAATTATTTTGTATTCATCATGATGTTATAAAGTTCTTATTTGGATGTATTGTACCGAATATTACAAAAGAGCGTGGGAAAGTTGGAGAAAGTTTTTTTTATAAGAGGATGATGATGAAGATAAGCATAAGCAAAACATTATCAAATAATGTGGCACTAAAGATCACCAATTATGTGATTAGAATGTTCCGCATCTCCATACTTCCATTCTTCTATATATATAAAAGGCAAAGGTGACTGACTGACTGACTGATCTATCAACCCACAGCTCTAACCACTTGACGGATCGGGCTGAAATTTTGCACACAGACAGTTATTACAATGTAGGCATCCCATAAGAAAGGACTTTTGAAAATTCCAACCCTAAGAGGGTTAAATGGGGGATGAAAGTTTCTATGAAATTCTTCATTAATCAATTCATTTTTCGAGTTACATCCATGAGACTTTGATTTTAGGTTTTCGATTAAAAATAAGGAAAACGTGTTTCACAAATTTTAAAAATTCCAACTAAGGCTTCAATTAGAGGATAAAAACGTATATGAAGGTTTATTGAAGGTGATTTCTTAAGTCATTTACGTTCATATTTTTCTATTACCGGCAAGATATTTTTTAAACCTTATAAGTAAATTTTACCACATAAAAAATTAACTTTACTTAAAAGCTAGTATATTATAAATGCGAAATTGTCCGTCTATTTGTTTCGAACGCGTCAGTAAGGTGGACTGAGCATGGAGAGCATATTATTATTATTGTTATAACTCTTTATTTGTACACCACATTAAGAATTATACAAGAAACATAAAATAGAAGTAGAATACAAAAGGCGGCCTTATTGCTTAGTAGCGATCTCTGCCAGGCAACAATTACAGCCAGGCTTAGAATTAGGGAAAAAATGAGGAGAAGTAACTGCAGGTGGTACAAAATATAAAATAAATACATACGAATAACTAAATTCTAATACAGAAACTAATATACACAAATACATCTGGTATATAATAAATATATAAAAAAAAACTAATAATAAACTATATACCTTATAATAAATACTTAGATAAAAGTAAATAAATACTATTAAACATCGCCTTCAGTTCGACAAATAATAAAACTTAACGGCTTTTTTAAATATCGCCAGTGACTTTGTCTGTCGTATGTTCATAGGATAAACTCTTTACGAGTCTCATCTGATTGAGGCCGCCAACTTAAACCAGATTGGACCTTAGCAACTGGCTTCCCTCGAAATGGAGGACATTCCGTCTATTTCTTTATAGCCGCTAGTACTAGTTATCAAACACCCACTTATTTTTGGTTTTCCTTATTATAGTGTACATTATTCTACTAGTCAATCCCTTTCATTTGATACCCATATTGAGTTGTGAAAAATATGTAATACGCCATGGCGTCGGCCGTCTGGGACAGATATTCATAAAACTTAGATAAAACACCATCAACAAATTCACTTTACAAACAAAACAGTTCATACGGGATATAGGTATGATGCTACAGATAGACACACACATACACATTTGACGGCCGGCTGGCGCAGTGGGCAGTGACCCTGCTTTCTGAGTCCAAGGCCGTGGGTACGATTCCCACAGCTGTAAAATGTTTGTGAGATGAACGTGAATGTTTTTCAGTGTCTGGGTATTCATCTGTAGGTTATAAATATTTGTGTGCATTATATTCATAAAAATATTCATCAGCTATCTTAGTACCCATAACACAAGCTACGCTTACTTTTGGGACTAGATGGCGATGTGTGTATTGTCGTAGTAATAAAACCCTCCGTTTTTTCGTCGGGGGTTAAAAGCACGCGGACGAAGTATCGGGCAACAAGTTGTTAGTAAAATCATAAAATCATACTTTTCTCATTTAATACTAATGTATTATGTGCATGCGCATCTAAGGAATTTAAAGCCAGCATGCGTGTAAGAGTGAATGTACCTATTGGTTTTATGAGGAAACTCACTCAAAGAATTTACTTTTCTTGTAGAAAGTTAACGCCAGTGGCTGTGCGTCATTCATTGAGATCTTATTCATCTTTAGAATCGGTCTACGCCTTTACTATGAGTAGTATGACTACTGCTTCTTTTTTATATGTATACAGACAAGTGCTTGGCTGCAATCACACTAAGGACGGGCGCGCTTGCCTAGAAGATGCCTATTCACTCTTGATTTGAAGGTATCCAGATTATAGGTATAGCCGATTTTGACGACGTCCCTGGAGACACAGAGAGCGCTGGGAATTTAAGAAGAAGGTCCCGGCTCCGATTTCCAATTTGAAAATTACAATTTCTGAATTTTCTCTGGTCTGGTCTGGTGGAATTCTGGAATTCAATCTACCATATACGACTTTGGATTAGGTAGATTACTTCATTGTAGTATTATTTTATTACATTATTTTATTTTATTGTATTATAACCTTTCTCTTTTTCAGCATGCTTAGGTAACCTCTAAGTGGATTTACATACACTATAACTTATTATAATTGTTGTTAAAATTAAAACCTGTTGATGTAAAACAACAAATAAATAACCTGTTATTCAGTTAATTAACAATGTTCTTATGTTAAATGTCAGTGTTTTACTTTAGGATCTCATATTTGTATACATTTGAAAGTTTATATTATTGTTCTACCTACTCACATTGAAGCGGAGTGGTGGGTAAATGCCCTAGACCCCATCTATGAAGCTTGAGTCTAGCAAAGAAACAAAAAGTGATAACATAAATAAAACTTGCTAAGTTTGTTGTGGGCTTCTCCTATAGCAGGGCGAACTGTTTAAGTAGCTTTATTTAAATAATTTGGTTATCACTGTCACCTCACAATGAAGTATGAGCACTGGCGTGCACAGGATTTCTGACCAGGGTATGCATAAAGAAGAAAAGGCAATAATATGGGAAAATCCTTCCCCTTTTCGAGTAATACAAAATTTTTAGGGTATGCAGTGCTTTTGTGCATGTATGAAGTGCACGCCACTGAGTATGAGGTACTGTGATAGGACTATATGGATAAAGAATTTTTGAATTTTGAATTTGATAATTGCATTTACCAATATGATCTTTCGAGGGCTTCCGGTGGGATTGATCGTGGTTTAGATACGGGACATTCCGGAATATACGATCCGATTTGCAAAGCTAGTCAAGAGTCACTTTCTAGTAGCGTCAACGTACTCGGACCTACCTACAGCTGTTGACCGAGATTTTGGTATGAGTGTCAAAAACGCACTCCTGGTGTCCTGCGCGTATATAATCAGTGTCCGGTTTAAGTGAAAGTTCATATGCCCTTTAATATTAAAATTTATGGGCGAGTTGCATCGTAAAGTCTATTTTATCTTACTTGTCTTATGTAACTTCAATCTTTCGGTTATTTAGTTATTATTATTTACACTCTTTATTGTGAAGTGTGGTGATAGCTCACTGGGTAGGGGCTCGAAAGTTAGCCCAGTACGGTACGAGTTCGAATCCCTGCGTGCTAACTTTTGTAATTTATGAGCGTTTTAAGTAGTTAAAATATCACTTGCTTCAACAGGGAAGGAAACTATCAAGGTGGTAGAATCACTACAAACAGACAGACTTGACGTTTCAAAAGTGCTTATATTAGGCCTACTTGAAATAAATGAATTTTGAATTTAGAATTTGAATTTGAATATCGTGAGGAAACCTGCATGCCTGCGAGTTCTATATAATGTTCTGGGTTGTGCAGTGTGTGTGGTTGAGGTGTGTGGAGTCCACAAATTCGCACTGCGCCAGTGTGGTGGACTACGGCCTTAACCCCATCTCATTGTGGCAGGAGACCCGTTCCCTGTAGTGGGTTGGTAATGGGTTTATATAACGATGATAATGAAGATATGTGTGATCAAAAATCAAGAAAATAGAATCTTCAAGAAATAGGACATAAGGTTACTTTTTAAACGACTTACAAAAAAGGCGTAGGTCCTTAATTCGGTTGTAGTTTTTACTTTTTTTTTACTGTAAAGTTTATTTTCTAATTGTTAGAAAAGTAAAAAAACACACCTATAAATAAATATAAATAAATATACTACGACACTACACACATCGCCATCTAGCCCCAAAGTAAGCGTAGCTTGTGTTATGGGTACTAAGATGACTGATGAATATTTCTATAAATAATATACAATACTTATTATATACAGATAAACACCCAGACACTAAAAAACATTCATGTTCATCACATAAATATTTTCCAGTAGTGGGAATCGAACCCACGGCCTTGGACTCAGAAAGCAGGGTCGCTGCCAACTGCGCCAGTCGGCCGTCAAACTTATACGACCTACTCGTATATACAGAGAAAATAATTTTATTGTGTTTGTTTTTATTTTTTTCATCGTTTTTGTTATTTTTTAATATTTTTTTAAAACTTACTCTACGTACTCGGAAAACCGATGGACGTTGGGTTTACAAGGTGCTAAAATGGCGACTCCGCACAGGTTAATGCAGCGTTTGGGGTTTGGACTCCGACCCCAACGAGGTGAACAGAGGACATCAAACGAGTCGCTGGGAGCCGCTGAAAAACGGCCGCCCAGGACGGGCCATGACGTCACGGCTATTTAAACATTATTTTGTACAGCTTGAATTTCGAAAATCTCTCCGTATACTTGACAAGTATCAAGTATTTCGTAATTTCAAAGTATCAGTAGCGGTTTTTTTGTTATCAATACTAAAGCTCTAATTTGCCTAGACGTCACCAGTACGGCCATAAAAACCGGCGAGCGTTTTCGCGGGACATAACCTTTTAAAAATTTCTTTTGCAATTAATATGCAAAAAACTTAGTCATTATGTCGGTTCACTTATTGACCCATACTTAGTCGAATTAAGACTAGCGGATGTGCACAAAGTGTAAAGGCAGTAATGATTAACTCAAAAAAACTCTTTCACTTTTAAAAACGCTCCAACTAAAACTCGTTTACTGAGAGATATACCTACCTTACTTTCTCACGACTTTATTGGGTTACAGTCGCGGAAAAATGATATAAAATACCTGTTTTATTTGGTTCAATGTGAAAATGTTATGAAAATTTTAATTTTATTTGTTTGATAGATATTATCGTTGCTATAAACAATTGACACCTTTTCACTGCACTGTATCCTTGCCGAAAACATGTAAACGTATTATTGTATAGAAGCTGTCCACGCGGACGCATCGCTCACTCAAGTAGGAGAGAGACAGATGTCGAACGCGGAGGCCGACTGTGCCTCTTTGTCGCTCGTTCCGCCCTCTCGCTTGCACTTCAAGCTTGAATGGAACGCCTCAGAGCGAGGTAACGCCGCATGCGTCATGTTTTTTCGTGCGTGCAGCCGGCTCCATCGAATTATAAGACGTTGTCACGTCAGAAGTAGGATACAAAGGGCGGCCTTATCGCTTAGTAGCGATCTCTTCCAGGCAACCATAGGATTAGGAAAACCAAGCCTATTGATTTTCCTATCAAGAAATTCTTGGTACCTTAGTTTTGTTGACCTCCCTAGCGCAGTGGGGAGCGCTGTGGTTTGAAGCTGGAAATCCCGGGTTTTGATTCCCGGCAGGGGAGATTTGGGAATTTATTACTTCCGAATTTTATCTGGTCAGGTCTGGTGGGAGGGTGGAGTGAAACCGATTAGTTGTATGCGTTAAATATAACTCCTTAACAGGCTAGCCTGTTACCATATTTGTAGTATTTTTATGTGAGTGGTGTCAATAAATTTGTCTTAGTCGTGAGAGTGATAATGGGTAAATCAAAAAAAAATTTTAAAAATTAAAAGAAACTTTAAAAACCCAACTATTATGAAATTAATGCTATTATTTAAAACTTTTCTTTTGCTGCGGCCGTCTTCAGGTTTTTTTTTATTGATATACAAGTTTTCACCCAGATAAGCGGTCAAGCCATTCAATTTATCTAAACCCGCGAGTAACTTCCACCAGCACCTTTTCCGGGATTAGTATCATCATATGTCCTTATCCAGGTGGTAAATATATGAATATTGTAAGTATTTATGTATATTATTCATGAAAATATTAATCAGTCATCTTAGTACCCAAAATACAAGCTACGCTTACTTCGGGGCTAGGCGGCGATGTGTGTATTGTCGTAAAAAAAAATATATATATGTGCCAAATGTGTAATCAATGTCTATTCAACGGTTGAGCCATCATCCCGTTACCGTAAAGGTCACTGGTCTCCTCTCAGTTAGAAGGGTATAGGTCGTAGTCCACCACGCTGGCACGGTGCGGATTGGGGACTCCAAAAGTCTTTGAGAACTCTCAGGCATACAGGATTTCTCACGATGTTTTCCTTCACTGTTGAAGCAACTTCTTTCTTTCCGTCCTTGTTTCTTGGTGGTGTACAAATTAAGAGTAATAAATAAATTCGAACTCGGACCCCTTAAAGTAAAGCCGAGGTCGAGCTTTCAGACTATCACTGCTTCCAGAATATATGTAGCAAATAATAAGATATACTTTAGCAGTTTGGTTTATGGATACAGTTATTAAAGGATTGAAGATATTATAAATTACACCATACAGATTCTCCTGCTTTCCGCGGAGTATAGCAAATCAGGCTTCATTTTCATGATATATCATGGATTTCCGCAAAGTAACGCCTGCTTTTATCCAATATCCAAAATTTTAGTGGAAGTAAAGCTTGGGATATAGCTCGCCCAGACAAATACTACCGCTTATCAAAATTAATCCAAAATGTTCTGATCGAAGATTAATTTTAATGTCCATTTCCCCTTCACCTTGTTTTATAGAGGATCGCTCAAATAACGGTTTTTTTCGAATATTGGAGAGAAACAAGCGTTACTATGCGGAATTCCAGAATATACAATAAACATTAAGTTTAATTTGTGTAAAATTTAGAATAAAAATATGAGTAAAGTTTTGGATTAGATTGTTTTATTAACTTCCAAAGTTAGTGGCGTAGTAATCTGCAAATTTTGTACTAAATATACAAACCTTAACGTATGTTCGTTTAAATAAAATGGCAGATTTACGCTAACGCCGATATAACGATCGACTCAACTTGAAAATTTGCATGTGAAGTGACCGCCAAATAACACGTGGCCTCCAAAGCTGTTTTTTTAATTAACGACAAGTGAACCCTTGCATGTATGCACAGGGTATGCAGATAAAAAATGAAGAAAATGTCCAGTACAAGTTATAAAAACTTAAGGGTAGGCTTTTTATAACTCTTACAAAGCCTATCCTTAAGTTTTGTATAACTCGTACTGGTGATTTATTTAATTTTTATCATCTGCATATCCTGTGCATACCCGCTATGCACGCCACTGCCTGCAATCTCACCTGGTGGTAAGTGATGATGCAGTCTAATATGGTAGCGGGCTAACATGTTAGAGAGTATGGTAGTCCTAATCGGTATAGGTGACATCGCACCGGTACACTAAGTCGCTTAGCGGCACGTCTTTGTCAGTAGGGTGGTAACTAGCCTTGGCCAAAGCCTCCCACCAGACCAGACCAGAGGAAATTCAGAAATTATAAATTCCCTAATTGCCCCTGCCCTCCTGCGCTCCCAGTTGCCAGGGAGGTTGTCAAAAGCTGGATACTTTACTTATAAATTTCATTTCAGAAAGTAATCTCACAGACAGTAATATATAATATAGAGAGCTATACCGGTAAAAGTCGCGCAGTTTACTGAAAATTCACACTTTTTTCATCCAGTTCTGTACGGAGGTGACTTAGACAATAGTTTTCCTGCATTTTTTGCTACAATAGATGCTCCCAGTAGAAATCATTTCATTCTTTATTGTTCCTATTACCTATTTAGTGGAAATCATTTCATTTTTATACTGATTAGCATAGTGTTTTTATTTTATTTTATTTTATTTATTAAGGCCCAAACAGTATACTTAATACTTAAAATTAGTACAAAGAAAATAACACATACACCAATTAAGTAGCCGCTAATAAATCTAACGAAATACATTAAAATTGACAGCAAACTTATAACATAATTATGAAACTTTAGAATATGTATAAAACACATATTATTGACAGATAATGTAAATAAGGGAATACCCTTATTAACAATATCCATCCAATCCAAGTGGATATGTGAAAACATAAGTAGAACTTTTACGTAGAACAATTAGAAGTTAGAATTTAGAATAAAGATGTTTTTTTAACTGAAACTTGTTTAAGTCTATAGAATAAGACTTAGGACACCGGTCATAGAGTCACTACAAACAAGCAAGACATAAGGTTTCAAAAGTGATTGTCATCTACATCATATCAACGTTATCGGGGTTAAGGCCTTAGTCCACCACGCTGGCCCAGTGCGGATTGGTGGACTCCACACACTTTTGAGAACATTATGGAGAACTCTTAGGCATGCAGATTTCCTAATGAAGTTTTCTTTGTTGAAGCAAGTGAAATACAATAATAAAACTATATTCCTCAGGAGATGAATAATTGTAACAATTATTCAATGTAAAGTCAACATCTCCTAATTCTGAGGATGCTCCGGTGTCGGAGCGAAACGTGCGTAGAGGGTACATTGCCGAGGATCTGTTTGGTATGGAGTATACGGATTGAAGTAATTATAAATTACACCATACAGATTCCGCTGCTGTTCGCGGAGTATAGCAAATTAAGCATAATTTTCATAATTGTAATTTATGTGAAGATGAAAAAGTTTTTTGAAGCTCTCACACACGTTAGCAATGTCGGTAGTTAGATCTTTTCTAGTGTTCCGTAAACAAAGGATGCTAACGGAATCCTATTATGAAGACACCGCTATCCGTCCATCCGTCTGTCAATTAGCCGAAGGTCCTCTGCGTGCATCTGTGAGTGCTGTCCGAAGCATTTTTTTAAATTTATTTAATCTGGCCTCTGACTTCAGACTGATGTAAATCAGTTTTCCATCCGATTGACCTGAGTAAAAGTTTCTTAGTAAAAGTAATCGACTAATTATGGATGTGATTAGGCCTTCAATCCAACTACCCCCAATAGACCTATGGGAGAGGTAGGTCTTTGTCCGCCATTGTTAATTTAATTATGCCAGTGATAATGCCATTATCACTTATATGTGATAATAAAACACACACACGCATTTTAGCATCGAGGTGGGAGTATATTTAACAGTATCTCCTATGCAGGAATAATTCTTAGCGCAGGTACTGGGACATAAAATAGGAAAATTAATTGCCAAAGCAAACATTTATTGTATTTTTAACACCACTGATAAATAAACTGTTTCCTAAAGAGATTAAAACACTTTCATTGAAATCAGCCCATACACTTATCAAATTAGCATCAAGTTTATAATAACTTTCACTATCACAACCAAACAAAATGTAGGTGGGTTACACAAATAAATTTAAAAAAAATCCGACTTTCATTTTGAAAATGGAACAAAAACAAAAACGCTCACCTCAACTATATGGCGCGAATTCCACAAATGTCACTGGGCACAGATAAAACAAGTTGATTCGAGTAAACGGGTCAGTAGTATCAACATGCGGTTTATACGGACACCGGCGAGATACTAGTTTGTCTGTAGATAGAGAGAGGGCCTTCGCGCCATCCAGATGGTGTAGTGGTGTGAAATCTTCGATGTATCGGTATCGATGACTTTTCTTTTTTGTAAACAATACATCCATAGAACTGCTTTGCTGGTTTAAACTGAAAGTTCAGGATTAGAATCGTAGGTAAAGAAAGAAATTAGGTGTTGGGCTTTTCCATCAAAAATCTAAGACTTAAAATCTTCATAAAGCATAACGATCCTGCACGGCTAGCATAGGTATCATCATCATCAGCCATTGTGCGTCCAATGCTGAACATAGGCCTCTATCAAGCAGAGCCAACTTTTCCTATTTTTGGCTTTCCTCATCCAGTCGATGCCTGCCACTTTTTGGAGTTCGTCGCTCCATCTAGTTGGGTTAATCTAGTCCGACACTTGGTTCACCGACACCTTTCGGCTCCAACGTCTATCGGTCCTCCGACAAACATGACCAGCCCACGGCCACTTTAGTGTGCTAACACAAAAGGCTATGTCAGTTACTTTAGTTGTTTGGCGAATCACTTCGTTACGGATCTTATTCCTCAAAGAAATAACAAGCATAGCTCTTTCTTGAAGTTTGTGAATCAGCCTCGCTGTCAGCGTCCACGTTTCGGCACCGTAAGTCATGACCGGCAGAGCATAGGTATACCACCTGCCAAATCACATGGACTCTTATTTATTTGGATAATATTTATTAGAGAGTGTATAAAACTGTGAAAGAATAGAAATATTTTTAAGTCCTGGGATTGCTCCGGTGTTGGAGAGATCTGTGTGGGATGCGTATAAAGATTGACGAAATTGCCAATTCTACCATGCAGGTTGGCCTGATTTCCACGTAATATAGCAAATAGAGCTTAATTTAGAACCTAGCGTCTTCTCCTATCTTATATTTAATTTCTAAATTATATTTGTCATAAAAATCGTCATAATGGCTTATTTGCATCAGACCGGTTATAGGCTTTACGGTAATTTTTTAGATAAACTAGAGATTTTTTTTGTATATACATAAACAGCATATAATTTTTTGACGATTTTATTCTGGCATACTTTACAAATACTAATATTTCAGCCTAAAAGCTTTTTATTACTAAAATAAAACAAAGCTTATGTCAATCGCTGAGAGTGTAGCTTTATTATATTGGCGAAAGAATTAACAAAATCCGTTTTGAAAATTTATGAGTTTATCTATCACGTATAAACATACAAGACTCAAATATTTCCTCTTTTATAGATGTATAGTTGAATATAATGATACGTCACTATTGCCGCGGTTTGCCAAACCGTGTTCAAGAGCAAGGTGAAGATCTGGGTCTTTGACCGCAAATGGAAGGCTATGACCACTGTCGCGGTAAGCAGCTGTGTTTCAACTGATGATTAAAATTTGTGCCGCATAAACGTAAATGACAAAAATATATAGACTGCGTTATTATAGCGAAAATTACAATATGTGGTCCACATTTTTGTTACCTATTTTTCAATGAAAACATTCTTTCATATCATCTTTTTAGTCAAAAATATGTTTTGAAAATAGAAAAAAATATATATAGTTAGAAAAACAACACAATTGTTTATTTCCTTTTTTTAAAACATAAATGGCAGACAGTTTATATTTCACATCTCGACCTCCTGATAAGAATTATAATTCAGAAAAAAAGGTATAAGAGTATGTTTATTGTTTTTATTTCGATAAAATTATGAGATTAAGTAGATGGTAGTAGAGATTTCCATTACAAAGATCGTCTAGTGTGGTACTTGTGGAGGTGGTCATACTTATTTCTGCCGCAAAGCAGCATTCCGAGTTCCGGTTCATACCAGGCGCCGCGCCGGTGCCGGTTGCTGTTGTAATTGAGTGCACATGACGTCTAAAACGCTTCAGGCTGATGGACGTAGGGCGACACTATGTCGGACGTGTTAAAACAGTTGATTAGTTTTAACACATTGATTAAGCTACGGTTAATCGCAGTTCATGCATGTGGTTTAACCGGCTACGCCGTGACATGCGCGATTGTGGTCATCAAAAATGTTAAATTTTATGCACTGTGACACTCCTTTACCATCATCATCCTGGAGAGCGGCATCTTCAAATTTATTACCATTAATTACGGTTAATTTTCCCTCGTATTATACTAAGGTATTGTTATATTCATCGTCACCATAATATTAAGAGTTGAAGTTTACGACGTTTCATATTATACAAGACGCAAGTGTTTTTTTATAAAAGTATAGTAGTATGTTGGGAATCACAGCAGGACTCCTGAAGCGGTTGTTCAATTCCGTCATTCATCAAGGCACAACGTCAGAGGCATGGCACAGGAGCGTGGTTGTTCTGTTCTTCAAAAAAGGTGATAATACCTTGCTGAAGAACTACAGACCTATCTCGCTGTTGAGCCATGTCTACAAGTTGTTCTCGAGAGTCATTACGAATCGTCTCGCGAATAGGTTCGACGACTTCCAGCCTCCTGAACAAGCCGGTTTCCGAAAGGGCTTTAGTACCATAGACCACATACATACGCTGCGGCAGGTTATACAGAAGACTCAAGAGTATAACCGGCCACTTTGCTTAGCGTTTGTGGACTAGGCTTTCTCGCCTTTGATTCGGTGGAAACCTGGGCTGTGTTAAGGTCACTGCAGAGATGCCGAATTGACTACCGGTACATCGAAGTTTTGAAGTGTTTGTACAAAAACGCCACTATGTCAGTCCGTATACAGGACCAGACTACGAAACCGATCCAACTGCAGCGAGGAGTGCGACAGGGAGATGTTATCTCCCCGAAGCTGTTTACCGCTGCGTTGGAGGACGTTTTTAAGCTTCTGGATTGGAACGGGCTTGGCATCAACATTAACGGCGAGTACATCACTCAACTTCGGTTTGCCGACGATGTAGTCATAATGGCAGAGACTCTGGAAGACCTTAATGCGATGCTCAATGACCTCAGCAGAGTTTCTCAACAGGTGGGCCTTCGTATGAACATGAGCAAGACGAAAATTATGTCTAACGCTCATGTTCCGCTCCACCTAATAATTGTTGGGAGCTCTGCACTTGAAATTGTAGACGAGTATATATACCGAGGACACACGATCCAGTTAGGTAGGTCCAATTTCGAGAAAGAGGTAAACCGCCGAATCCAACTCGGATGGGCAGCGTTCGGGAAACTTCGTGACATCTTCTCGTCCAAAATCCCCCAGTGCCTGAAGACTAAAGTCTTCGAACAGTGCGTGTTGCCAGTGATGACTTACGGATCAGAGACATGGTCGCTAACTATGGGCCTCATAAGAAGGCTCAGAGTCACTCAGCGGGCGATGGAGAGAGCTATGTTAGGAGTATCTCTATGTGATCAAATCAGAAATGAGGAGATCCGTAGAAGAACTAGAGTTACCGACATAGCTCAGCGAGTTGCGAAGCTGAAGTGGCAATGGGCGGGGCACATAGCTCGGAGAACCGATGGACGTTGGGGTCTTAAGGTGCTGGAATGGCGACCCCGCACCGGTAAACGCAGCGTAGGTCGGCCCCAAACGAGGTGGACAGATGACATCAGGCGAGTAGCTGGGAGCCGTTGGAGGCAAGCGGCCCAGGACCGTGCATTGTGGAACTCCCTACAAAAGACCTATGTCCAGCAGTGGACGTCAATTGGTTGAGATGATGATGATGATGATGATGATGTTGGGAATACAGGTCGTTTGTCGTTTATGCAAGTTTAGTACGTATCGTATACAGGTCGCAAGTGTCGTTTATGCAAGTTTAGTGCATCTCGTATAAAGGAATCCAGTGTGGTTCATACAAGTTTTGTAGGTACGTTTCGTATACATAATACAGGTCACAAGTGTCATTAATGCAAGTTTAATACGTCTTGTATAAAGGAAGCAAGCATATAGGTCATAAGTGTCTTTTATGCAAGTTTAGTACGTTTCGAATATAGGAAGCAAGTGTCGTTTATGCAAGTTTAGTACCTCTTGAATATAGGAAGCAAGTGTCGTTTATGCCAGTTTAGTACCTCTTGAATATAGGAAGCAAGTGTTTTCTATGCAAGTTTAGTACCTCTTGAATATAGGAAGCAAGTGTTTTCTATGCAAGTTTAGTACCTCTTGAATATAGGAAGCAAGTGTCGTTTATGCCAGTTTAGTACGTCTCCCATACAGGTCGCAAGTGTCTTTCATGCAAGTTTAGTACCTCTTGAATATAGGAAGCAAGTGTCGTTTATGCCAGTTTAGTACGTCTCACATACAGGTCGCAAGTGTTTTCTATGCAAGTTCAGTTCCTCTTGAATATAGGAAGCAAGTGTCGTTTATGCCAGTTTAGTACGTCTCACGTACAGGTCGCAAGTGTCTTTTATGCAAGTTTAGTACCTCTTGAATATAGGAAGCAAGTGTCTTTTATGCAAGTTTAGTACCTCTTGAATATAGGAAGCAAGAATCGTTTATGCCAGTTTAGTACCTCTTGAATATAGGAAGCAAGTGTCTTTTATGCAAGTTTAGTACCTCTTGAATATAGGAAGCAAGTGTCGTTTATGCCAGTTTAGTACGTCTCACATACAGGTCGCAAGTGTTATGTAAGTTTATGCAAGTTTAGTACCTCTTGAATATAGGAAGCAAGTGTCGTTTATGCCAGTTTAGTACGTCTCCCATACAGGTCGCAAGTGTTATGTAAGTTTATGCAAGTTTAGTACCTCTTGAATATAGGAAGCAAGTGTCGTTTTTGTCAGTTTAGTACGTCTCACATATAGGAAGCAAGTGTCTTTTATGCAAGTTTAGTACCTCTTGAATATAGGAAGCAAGTGTCGTTTATGCCAGTTTAGTACGTCTCACATACAGGTCGCAAGTGTCTTTTATGCAAGTTCAGTTCCTCTTGAATATAGGAAGCAAGTGTCGTTTATGCCAGTTTAGTACGTCTCACGTACAGGTCGCAAGTGTCTTTTATGCAAGTTTAGTACCTCTTGAATATAGGAAGCAAGTGTCTTTTATGCAAGTTTAGTACCTCTTGAATATAGGAAACAAGAATCGTTTATGCAAGTTTAGTACCTCTTGAATATAGGAAGCAAGTGTCGTTTATGCCAGTTTAGTACGTCTCCCATACAGGTCGCAAGTGTCTTTTATGCAAGTTTAGTACCTCTTGAAAATAGGAAGCAAGTGTCTTTTATGCAAGTTTAGTACCTCTTGAATATAGGAAGCAAGTGTTTTCTATGCAAGTTTAGTACCTCTTGAATATAGGAAGCAAGTGTCGTTTATGCCAGTTTAGTACGTCTCCCATACAGATCGCAAGTGTCTTTTATGCAAGTTCAGTACCTCTTGAAAATAGGAAGCAAGTGTCTTTTATGCAAGTTTAGTACCTCTTGAATATAGGAAGCAAGTGTCGTTTATGCCAGTTTAGTACGTCTCACATATAGGAAGCAAGTGTCTTTTATGCAAGTTTAGTACTTCTTGAATATAGGAAGCAAGTGTCGTTTATGCCAGTTTAGTACGTCTCACGTACAGGTCGCAAGTGTCTTTTATGCAAGTTAAGTACCTCTTGAATATAGGAAGCAAGTGTCTTTTATGTAAGTTTAGTACCTCTTGAATATAGGAAGCAAGTGTCGTTTATGCCAGTTAAGTACCTCTTGAATATAGGAAGCAAGTGTTTTGTATGCAAGTTTAGTACCTCTTGAATATAGGAAGCAAGTGTCGTTTATGCCAGTTTAGTACGTCTCCCATACAGGTCGCAAGTGTCTTTTATGCAAGTTTAGTACCTCTTGAAAAAAGGAAGCAAGTGTCTTTTATGCAAGTTTAGTACCTCTTGAATATAGGAAGCAAGTGTCGTTTATGCCAGTTTAGTACGTCTCACATACAGGTCGCAAGTGTTATGTAAGTTTATGCAAGTTTAGTACCTCTTGAATATAGGAAGCAAGTGTCGTTTATGACAGTTTAGTACGTCTCACATATAGGAAGCAAGTGTCTTTTATGCAAGTTTAGTACCTCTTGAATATAGGAAGCAAGTGTCGTTTATGCCAGTTTAGTACGTCTCACATACAGGTCGCAAGTGTCTTTTATGCAAGTTTAGTACCTCTTGAATATAGGAAGCAAGTGTTGTTTATGCCAGTTTAGTACGTCTCACATACAGGTCGCAAGTGTCTTTTATGCAAGTTTAGTACCTCTTGAATATAGGAAGCAAGTGCCGTTTATGCCAGTTTAGTACGTCTCACATACAGATCGCATGTGTCTTATATGCAAGTTTAGTACCTCTTGAATATAGGAAGCAAGTGTCGTTTATGCCAGTTTAGTACGTCTCACATACAGGTTGCAAGTGTCTTTTATGCAAGTTTAGTACCTCTTGAATATAGGAAGCAAGTGCCGTTTATGCCAGTTTAGTACGTCTCACATACAGATCGCATGTGTCTTATATGCAAGTTTAGTACCTCTTGAATATAGGAAGCAAGTGTCGTTTATGCCAGTTTAGTACGTCTCACGTACAGGTCGCAAGTGTCTTTTATGCAAGTTAAGTACCTCTTGAATATAGGAAGCAAGTGTCTTTTATGTAAGTTTAAGACCTCTTGAATATAGTAAGCAAGTGTTTTCGATGCAAGTTTAGTACCTCTTGAATATAGGAAGCAAGTGTCGTTTATGCCAGTTTAGTACGTCTCCCATACAGGTCGCAAGTGTCTTTTATGCAAGTTTAGTACCTCTTGAAAATAGGAAGCAAGTGTCTTTTATGCAAGTTTAGTACCTCTTGAAAAAAGGAAGCAAGTGTCTTTTATGCAAGTTTAGTACCTCTTGAATATAGGAAGCAAGTGTCGTTTATGCCAGTTTAGTACGTCTCACGTACAGGTCGCAAGTGTCTTTTATGCAAGTTTAGTACCTCTTGAATATAGGAAGCAAGTGTCGTTTATGCCAGTTTAGTTCGTCTCACATACAGGTCGCAAGTGTCTTTTATGCAAGTTTAGTACCTCTTGAATATAGGAAGCAAGTGTCGTTTATGCCAGTTTAGTACGTTTCACATACAGGTCGCAAGTGTCTTTTATGCAAGTTTAGTACCTCTTGAATATAGGCAGCAAGTGTCGTTTATGCCAGTTTAGTACGTCTCACATACAGGTTGCAAGTGTCTTTTATGCAAGTTTAGTACCTCTTGAATATAGGAAGCAAGTGCCGTTTATGCCAGTTTAGTACGTCTCACATACAGATCGCATGTGTCTTATATGCAAGTATAGTACCTCTTGAATATAGGAAGCAAGTGTCGTTTATGCCAGTTTAGTACGTCTCACGTACAGGTCGCAAGTGTCTTTTATGCAAGTTAAGTACCTCTTGAATATAGGAAGCAAGTGTCTTTTATGTAAGTTTAGTACCTCTTGAATATAGGAAGCAAGTGTCGTTTATGCCAGTTTAGTACCTCTTGAATATAGGAAGCAAGTGTTTTCTATGCAAGTTTAGTACCTCTTGAATATAGGAAGCAAGTGTCGTTTGTGCCAGTTTAGTACGTCTCCCATACAGGTCGCAAGTGTCTTTTATGCAAGTTTAGTACCTTTTGAAAATAGGAAGCAAGTGTCTTTTATGCAAGTTTAGTACCTCTTGAATATAGGAAGCAAGTGTCGTTTATGCCAGTTTAGTACGTCTCCCATACAGGTCGCAAGTGTCTTTTATGCAAGTTTAGTACCTTTTGAAAATAGGAAGCAAGTGTCTTTTATGCAAGTTTAGTACCTCTTGAATATAGGAAGCAAGTGTCGTTTATGCCAGTTTAGTACGTCTCACATACAGGTCGCAAGTGTTATGTAAGTTTATGCAAGTTTAGTACCTCTTGAATATAGGAAGCAAGTGTCGTTTATGCCAGTTTAGTACGTCTCACATACAGGTCGCAAGTGTTATGTAAGTTTATGCAAGTTTAGTACCTCTTGAATATAGGAAGCAAGTGTCGTTTATGACAGTTTAGTACGTCTCACATATAGGAAGCAAGTGTCTTTTATGCAAGTTTAGTACCTCTTGAATATAGGAAGCAAGTGTCGTTTATGCCAGTTTAGTACGTCTCACGTACAGGTCGCAAGTGTCTTTTATGCAAGTTTAGTACCTCTTGAATATAGGAAGCAAGTGTCGTTTATGCCAGTTTAGTTCGTCTCACATACAGGTCGCGAGTGTCTTTTATGCAAGTTTAGTACCTCTTGAATATAGGAAGCAAGTGTCGTTTATGCCAGTTTAGTACGTCTCACATACAGGTCGCAAGTGTCTTTTATGCAAGTTTAGTACCTCTTGAATATAGGCAGCAAGTGTCGTTTATGCCAGTTTAGTACGTCTCACATACAGGTTGCAAGTGTCTTTTATGCAAGTTTAGTACCTCTTGAATATAGGAAGCAAGTGCCGTTTATGCCAGTTTAGTACGTCTCACATACAGATCGCATGTGTCTTATATGCAAGTTTAGTACCTCTTGAATATAGGAAGCAAGTGTCGTTTATGCCAGTTTAGTACGTCTCACGTACAGGTCGCAAGTGTCTTTTATGCAAGTTAAGTACCTCTTGAATATAGGAAGCAAGTGTCTTTTATGTAAGTTTAGTACCTCTTGAATATAGGAAGCAAGTGTCGTTTATGCCAGTTTAGTACCTCTTGAATATAGGAAGCAAGTGTTTTCTATGCAAGTTTAGTACCTCTTGAATATAGGAAGCAAGTGTCGTTTATGCCAGTTTAGTACGTCTCCCATACAGGTCGCAAGTGTCTTTTATGCAAGTTTAGTACCTTTTGAAAATAGGAAGCAAGTGTCTTTTATGCAAGTTTAGTACCTCTTGAATATAGGAAGCAAGTGTCGTTTATGCCAGTTTAGTACGTCTCCCATACAGGTCGCAAGTGTCTTTTATGCAAGTTTAGTACCTTTTGAAAATAGGAAGCAAGTGTCTTTTATGCAAGTTTAGTACCTCTTGAATATAGGAAGCAAGTGTCGTTTATGCCAGTTTAGTACGTCTCACATACAGGTCGCAAGTGTTATGTAAGTTTATGCAAGTTTAGTACCTCTTGAATATAGGAAGCAAGTGTCGTTTATGCCAGCTTAGTACGTCTCACATACAGGTCGCAAGTGTTATGTAAGTTTATGCAAGTTTAGTACCTCTTGAATATAGGAAGCAAGTGTCGTTTATGACAGTTTAGTACGTCTCACATATAGGAAGCAAGTGTCTTTTATGCAAGTTTAGTACCTCTTGAATATAGGAAGCAAGTGTCGTTTATGCCAGTTTAGTACGTCTCACATACAGGTCGCAAGTGTCTTTTATTCAAGTTTAGTACTTCTTGAATATAGGAAGCAAGTGTCGTTTATGCCAGTTTAGTTCGTCTCACATACAGGTCGCCAGTGTCTTTTATGCAAGTTTAGTACCTCTTGAATATAGGAAGCAAGTGTCGTTTATGCCAGTTTAGTACGTCTCACATACAGGTCGCAAGTGTCTTTTATGCAAGTTTAGTAACTCTTGAATATAGGCAGCAAGTGTCGTTTATGCCAGTTTAGTACGTCTCACATACAGGTTGCAAGTGTCTTTTATGCAAGTTTAGTACCTCTTGAATATAGGAAGCAAGTGCCGTTTATGCCAGTTTAGTACGTCTCACATACAGATCGCATGTGTCTTATATGCAAGTTTAGTACCTCTTGAATATAGGAAGCAAGTGTCGTTTATGCCAGTTTAGTACGTCTCACGTACAGGTCGCAAGTGTCTTTTATGCAAGTTAAGTACCTCTTGAATATAGGAAGCAAGTGTCTTTTATGTAAGTTTAGTACCTCTTGAATATAGGAAGCAAGTGTCGTTTATGCCAGTTTAGTACCTCTTGAATATAGGAAGCAAGTGTTTTCTATGCAAGTTTAGTACCTCTTGAATATAGGAAGCAAGTGTCGTTTATGCCAGTTTAGTACGTCTCCCATACAGGTCGCAAGTGTCTTTTATGCAAGTTTAGTACCTTTTGAAAATAGGAAGCAAGTGTCTTTTATGCAAGTTTAGTACCTCTTGAATATAGGAAGCAAGTGTCGTTTATGCCAGTTTAGTACGTCTCCCATACAGGTCGCAAGTGTCTTTTATGCAAGTTTAGTACCTTTTGAAAATAGGAAGCAAGTGTCTTTTATGCAAGTTTAGTACCTCTTGAATATAGGAAGCAAGTGTCGTTTATGCCAGTTTAGTACGTCTCACATACAGGTCGCAAGTGTTATGTAAGTTTATGCAAGTTTAGTACCTCTTGAATATAGGAAGCAAGTGTCGTTTATGCCAGTTTAGTACGTCTCACATACAGGTCGCAAGTGTCTTTTATGCAAGTTTAGTACCTCTTGAATATAGGAAGCAAGTGTCGTTTATGCCAGTTTAGTACGTCTCACATACAGGTCGCAAGTGTCTTTTATGCAAGTTTAGTACCTCTTGAATATAGGAAGCAAGTGTCGTTTATGCCAGTTTAGTACGTCTCACATACAGGTCGCATGTGTCTTATATGCATGTTTAGTACCTCTTGAATATAGGAAGCAAGTGTCGTTTATGCCAGTTTAGTACGTCTCACATACAGGTTGCAAGTGTCTTTTATGCAAGTTTAGTACCTCTTGAATATAGGAAGCAAGTGCCGTTTATGCCAGTTTAGTACGTCTCACATACAGATCGCATGTGTCTTATATGCAAGTTTAGTACCTCTTGAATATAGGAAGCAAGTGTCGTTTATGCCAGTTTAGTACGTCTCACGTACAGGTCGCAAGTGTCTTTTATGCAAGTTAAGTACCTCTTGAATATAGGAAGCAAGTGTCTTTTATGTAAGTTTAGTACCTCTTGAATATAGGAAGCAAGTGTTTTCTATGCAAGTTTAGTACCTCTTGAATATAAGAATCAAGTGTCGTTTATGCCAGTTTAGTACGTCTCCCATACAGGTCGCAAGTGTCTTTTATGCAAGTTTAGTACCTCTTGAAAATAGGAAGCAAGTGTCTTTTATGCAAGTTTAGTACCTCTTGAATATAGGAAGCAAGTGTCGTTTATGCCAGTTTAGTACGTCTCACATACAGGTCGCAAGTGTTATGTAAGTTTATGCAAGTTTAGTACCTCTTGAATATAGGAAGCAAGTGTCGTTTATGACAGTTTAGTACGTCTCACATATAGGAAGCAAGTGTCTTTTATGCAAGTTTAGTACCTCTTGAATATAGGAAGCAAGTGTCGTTTATGCCAGTTTAGTACGTCTAACGTACAGGTCGCAAGTGTCTTTTATGCAAGTTTAGTACCTCTTGAATATAGGAAGCAAGTGTCGTTTATTCCAGTTTAGTACGTCTCACATACAGGTCGCAAGTGTCTTTTATGCAAGTTTAGTACCTCTTGAATATAGGAAGCAAGTGTCGTTTATGCCAGTTTAGTACGTCTCACATACAGGTCGCAAGTGTCTTTTATGCAAGTTTAGTACCTCTTGAATATAGGAAGCAAGTTCCGTTTATGCCAGTTTAGTACGTCTCACATACAGATCGCATGGGTCTTATATGCAAGTTTAGTACCTCTTGAATATAGGAAGCAAGTGTCGTTTATGCCAGTTTAGTACGTCTCACGTACAGGTCGCAAGTGTCTTTTATGCAAGTTAAGTACCTCTTGAATATAGGAAGCAAGTGTCTTTTATGTAAGTTTAGTACCTCTTGAATATAGGAAGCAAGTGTCGTTTATGCCAGTTTAGTACCTCTTGAATATAGGAAGCAAGTGTTTTCTATGCAAGTTTAGTACCTCTTGAATATAGGAAGCAAGTGTCGTTTGTGCCAGTTTAGTACGTCTCCCATACAGGTCGCAAGTGTCTTTTATGCAAGTTTAGTACCTTTTGAAAATAGGAAGCAAGTGTCTTTTATGCAAGTTTAGTACCTCTTGAATATAGGAAGCAAGTGTCGTTTATGCCAGTTGGTACGTCTCACATACAGGTCACAAGTGTTATGTAAGTTTATGCAAGTTTAGTACCTCTTGAATATAGGAAGCAAGTGTCGTTTATGCCAGTTTAGTACGTCTCACATATAGGAAGCAAGTGTCTTTTATGCAAGTTTAGTACCTCTTGAATATAGGAAGCAAGTGTCGTTTATGCCAGTTTAGTACGTCTCACATACAGGTCGCAAGTGTTATGTAAGTTTATGCAAGTTTAGTACCTCTTGAATATAGGAAGCAAGTTCCGTTTATGCCAGTTTAGTACGTCTCACATACAGATCGCATGGGTCTTATATGCAAGTTTAGTACCTCTTGAATATAGGAAGCAAGTGTCGTTTATGCCAGTTTAGTACGTCTCACGTACAGGTCGCAAGTGTCTTTTATGCAAGTTAAGTACCTCTTGAATATAGGAAGCAAGTGTCTTTTATGTAAGTTTAGTACCTCTTGAATATAGGAAGCAAGTGTCGTTTATGCCAGTTTAGTACCTCTTGAATATAGGAAGCAAGTGTTTTCTATGCAAGTTTAGTACCTCTTGAATATAGGAAGCAAGTGTCGTTTGTGCCAGTTTAGTACGTCTCCCATACAGGTCGCAAGTGTCTTTTATGCAAGTTTAGTACCTTTTGAAAATAGGAAGCAAGTGTCTTTTATGCAAGTTTAGTACCTCTTGAATATAGGAAGCAAGTGTCGTTTATGCCAGTTGGTACGTCTCACATACAGGTCACAAGTGTTATGTAAGTTTATGCAAGTTTAGTACCTCTTGAATATAGGAAGCAAGTGTCGTTTATGCCAGTTTAGTACGTCTCACATATAGGAAGCAAGTGTCTTTTATGCAAGTTTAGTACCTCTTGAATATAGGAAGCAAGTGTCGTTTATGCCAGTTTAGTACGTCTCACATACAGGTCGCAAGTGTCTTTTATGCAAGTTTAGTACCTCTTGAATATAGGAAGCAAGTGTCGTTTATGCCAGTTTAGTACGTCTCACATACAGGTCGCAAGTGTCTTTTATGCAAGTTTAGTACTTCTTGAATATAGGAAGCAAGTGTCGTTTATGCCAGTTTAGTACGTCTCACATACAGGTCGCAAGTGTCTTTTATGCAAGTTTAGTACCTCTTGAATATAGGAAGCAAGTGCCGTTTATGCCAGTTTAGTACGTCTCACATACAGATCGCATGTGTCTTATATGCAAGTTTAGTACCTCTTGAATATAGGAAGCAAGTGTCGTTTATGCCAGTTTAGTACGTCTGGTATAGGCCACTGGTGTTTTTATATCAGTTTAGTATGTCTCCTAAAGGGATTTTACCAGTGGCGTGCACAGCATTTTTGTCCAAAGTATGCGTTAAGAAGGAAGAACTATTTTTTATGATCAGTTACCTTTAAAATAAATCCTGATTGAGCAGGGTTTAAGCCGTAGGTACTCCACCAAGCTGGCCAAGTGCGGATAGGTAGACTAATCAACTTTAAATCAACGTATTAACTTTAAATTAATCTGTTTTTAATAGTGTAGATGGGTCATAGTAACCAAGTAAAGAATTATTATTATTATGATTATCACGACACTCCTTTTCGAAAATTATGGAGAACCCTTTCGTCGCGATAATTTCCTTCACAGTTTAAGCGAGTAATATTTAATTGCTGTAGACAGACATAACTGCGAAAAGTTGGATGTAAGTAGGTAGCGAATTCAGCTTTAAAAGGAAGCTAAACAAATTTTTATTTTCTTGCTTTTATTGGTTTATGTCGACCAAAAAGGCGCTCCTCATGCCCTAGCAGTTTTTTATTAGGTTTGCGAAGGTTTTTCGAAACGATTTTTACTTGGATTAATACTTTCAATACTTGCTTCTAACGTATAACAAAACGGAAATATGTTGCTATACTGCCGTTTTGTTATACATTTAGTATCTGCAAATTCAATAGGAACAAAACTTTATTTGTATGGTATCATAATTTTACAGTGACATCTATTAGGCATCAGTCGAAACGAGTTACCTCCTATCATGTACTAGGAAAATACAACATTCAGAAAAATAAAGCAGTTTGTCATGGTTGAAATAGATGGCGCTGTTGTTAATGATTTTTCCAATACTTTCTAAACTTGCGCACCTGAAACTGTGCGAGCATGCAAGATCACATTTTTATAAATCAATAATAAAATTAAATATGATAGTCCGTATGCTATTCAAAACGAAGCGGTGATAGCGCAGTGGGTAGGAGCTCGACTTCACTTTCGGGGGCCCGAGTTTGAATCCCAGCACGCGCCTCGAACTTTTCTAAGTTATGCGCGTTGCAAGCAATTAAAATATCACTTGCTTCAACGGTGAAGGTAAACATCGTAAACATACCTTTGAGTATTGTATAGAAGCAGGCGTTACTTTGCGGTGTAATTTATAATTTCTTCAATCCTTATACTCCACACCAAACTACTCCAGACTTAACAATTAATCATTGTAAAGTCAACATCTCCTGATGATGCTCCGGTTTCGGAGCGAAACGTGCGTAGAGGGTGTATTGCCTAGGAT
Organism: Pararge aegeria; assembly: GCF_905163445.1. Lineage (NCBI taxonomy): Eukaryota > Metazoa > Arthropoda > Insecta > Lepidoptera > Nymphalidae > Pararge > Pararge aegeria. Next base: position 8,734,129 of record NC_053202.1, on the reverse strand, counting down.
CTGTTTGGTGTGGAGTATAAGGATTGAAGAAATTATAAATTACACCACACAGATTCTCCTGCTTTTCGCGGAGTATAGCAAATTAAGCTTAATTTTGATAATAAACCTTTGAGTTCTCCAGAATGATCTCAAAGGTGTGTGAAGTTCACCAATCCGCACTGGACCAGCGTGGCGAACTGCGGCCTTAACCCCTTCTCGTGTGAGAAGGTTGATATGATGCTATTCAAAATACTAAGTATCGTTTATTTAATATTTCGTTTATTTGCTCAGTACTATTTATTTTGTATCCACTTCTTCTCTAGGAGTTCCTTCAAAATCGGTTCAGTTTTTTTGTTAAAAAATAGCCCACGTCTCTCCTCATACAACACGGATGCCTGTGAAACTTCTGTCAAAAATCAAAATCGGCTTAGCCGTTCCGAAGTCTAGCTCCGACATATAGACAGACATAGTTTTGGGAGGACTCTTTAGGTAATATCTGGCGAAAACTTGAATAAAATTCGTTTCGCGATAATAATATATCATTGAACAAAACTGAAGTAGTAAGCTTATCATTCGTTAAATTCTATTAAATATTAATGAAATTTTACAATCACAATAATTCATTTATTTATCACTAGCGGTCGCCTACGACTTCGTCTGCGATTATTACGGTTTCTTATGAATCCAATACAAATCGTATCGTCTGGGATAAAAGGTAGCCTATGTTACTCTACGAGTATGTCCTTTGAATTAATTCTATGCCAAAAATCAAGTATAGTAGCTATTGGTTACTTAGGACGCACCAATAGGAAAAAGAAACAAACAAACTTTCACATTTATAATAATAGTAAGGATAGTAAGGTCAAGGGTTTTCTTTTCAAATTAAAATATTATTTTTCAGTATGTATTTAAATAGAAAGAAAGTTTTTTTACATGGGCCAATACAGGTTCTTACATTTACTTTTTATTTTCTAAATTCGATACTGACCAAAAAAGGGCTACGCCGCTTCAGCTGCTGCAAGTCTTATCTAAATCGGTTTAGTCGTTCCGAAGATATAGCCGAAACAACAGACGGACAAGATAATATAACAATTGCATCTTAGGGTTATGCTATCGTACTAATTACCAGCTCATTAAAATGCATCTGTTTAAAAATTCAAAAGACATTCACTTCAGTATATTTATTTATTCAGAAGTACATTTACAACGGTCCTACAATTCATAAAACTAATAATAAATTACCTATGTTAATATTTTAAATATATAAATTACCAAAAGAAAACGTTCATCTATGGTGGCGACTGACAAGAAAATAGACGACCAATGACAACACGCGCCGGTTTGTGCAAGAGTTGTGATTGGTTATCCGGTACGACGAACTTTTTACTTCACCGTGGATTTAGGTTGAACGTTTTAGTTTGTCTTTGTCTATATTTTATTAAAAATAAGCACGCATTATTAAAGAAATATGAATGATTTGAAGTCCGGTTCAACTATGTTTTCCAGCACATAAAATTTCACCAAATAATATAGTCATTGCCACGGATTGTCGTCCACCATATCGACAGTCTCATTTACATTTTCCTTTACCTTGTGAAACTTTTTTCTTACCATCCTACTTTCTATCGGACCTTCCATTATTTCTCCTTTATTAAAATCATCCACAATAACTGTTTTAACTTCATTCTCTTTTACCACATTTGGCTGCAACTCTTTAGGTGATTTAACTTTTACGTTTCGCATTGGATGATAAACGTATTTGATGCCATTGACGATTTTATATTTTGGATATTTATTGAGCCTTATACTTCCTATGCCTAAAACTTTATTACTCCAATACAAGTAGGCGTTCTGGAGGACGTCTATTATACCTCTTTTCTTTCTAGATTTCGTTTTGATTTCATGATGAAGTTTTGTGATTTCATCGTTTACGTTTCTTAATGGTGACAGTGGTTTAACTGTATTGATTTTGCCATTAAATCTGATTATTGGTTTGGCGTATGAAATGATTGGTATTTCTTCGTGTAGGTTATGCATTTCTTTTTCGTCTTCTATGATGGATCTGCTTTGCCATTGTCCGTTGGCGTCGTATCCACCGCCGCCACCTCCACCGTAATCTTGACCTGGATGAAATGTTTTTGTTATTGTATGTCTTATTAGACGAGTAGTATTATTATATTGGTATAATACCTGTTGGCATCCACGCTCCACCACCACCTCCGCCTGCAGCCCATCCCTGAATATAATCATATAAAATTAATCACTTTCATAAATTTACCACAATGTGGAATAATATTGCAGAGACAGGTTATCTCTTCTTATTTTTTAATTTGCTAAAATCTCTCGGTGTATAGCCAACAACGAACCAGAAAAATATGTTGTATAGCAAGTTCTCTCAGGTAAGTTATATATCCGTTCTGAGTGTACCTAAAGAGATATAGTTTTTATTTTAGAATTACTTTAGAGTGTCAATACTGTATCTCTATTTATTTACTTTGGTTTAGTATTGCAACACAAAACTAATAAATAGTCTTTGATTTCTTTCTATCATATGCGTTAACTTAACATGAATCAAGATTTTATTTGGTGAATTTGCTATGGACTTAAGTAAGGCGTTATATGCTTCTTCGCGGCTTTCAGTCGGTAAAAGCTTTGTCTCGTGGTTTCACTAAGGGTTATAACATTATGTGATATAGCGTATTTTATAAAAGACTAATAATTCTATTGATTAGCACCTTGAATAATACAAACGAGAGACAATAATTTTAATATTAGAAGATTAAGTAAAGAGAGTTTGCAACGTCTCAAAACACATTTCACTTATCAGCGCTCATTCCCACTTGGCGATTTTTCTAACCACTGGTCGTTTTTCTCTTATTGTGACAAACCCAAGAAGTAAACTCTTGGTGAAGCTTTAAACTCGAACAACCCCAACGATGGTGTTACCAACTATTTTATACTTATTAGTTTTTCTTGGAAGAAGAAGGATTGATTTGAGTATCATACCCCGTCAGCCCCACCTCCACCGCCGGCACCTCCACCCTTCTTTTCCAAAATTTTCATCAAAAGCATCATCTGTAATAACATAAACATATATATTTACTAGATGGCCATCCAGAAAATATTACTAAATAAATATACTTATAAATATTATCATACAATTTGAACTTTTTACTAGGAAAAGCAGATAAACGAGTGATTTTTTCTGTTATTCTTTTCAGCATTAATATAGTTAAAACTTCTCACGTTCAGGTGTTTCGGGAAAAATCCGTGTAGATATCTAGATTTTTAAGATTTCTACTCGTTCTAGTCCTTTGTCTGCTAAGTTTTACTATTGTTTTATTAAAGTATAAGTTTTACTATTTTATAACATGTTAATTTCTCACCTTTGATATCATAAATGACATCATGCTAAACATCATTCCCTTGAACGACATCATTCCCATCATACCCATCATTGCTGGCACCATCTAAGACAAAATTAGCATTTATAATTTCTGGATTTTGAGTTATCAGCGTTCCAGTCCAGCATTCAGGTGCACGCTTGTTTCGTATTAGCTTCGTAATTAAGTGGTTATTATGTTCAACTTTGGATTCGAACCCCAGATTAGGCGATAAAATGGATATAGGATTTTTAGGTTAAGAAATTCTCGGTGTCAATGTTAACCAGAAACGGCGACAACCGTTCTTAGTTAGTATCAAGACACCTTGCCATCGTTTCCGGTTAACATTATTATCTTGCAAGGTGGGGCGGGGCTATGCTCAGTGGCGTGCACAGGAACTTGGACCAGGGTAAGTATAACGAAGTAAAATGGCATAAAATGTTACGGTATGCAGTGCTTTTGTGCATGTATGCAGTGCACGCCACTGGCTATGCTCTAAATCTATTTATTGCCTATGAGAGGGTAGACTTTTAAACCTGCTCAGTAGTGAGACATCGTTAGGCTTAGAATTTCTGGTGGAATTCTGAACTTCCTAGCTTGATGATGAAAATCTGAATTACCATCATTAGCTTCATCTTCATACACATCATGGCCATCATCATCATCTTCTTTTTTCCTCCATCACCATCCCCGCCACCGTGTCCACCTCCACCCCCTCCCTTGCGTTTCTTTCTACCCACAAATTCTTCTACTGAAACACACTCATTTATTACTTGTATCCTAGTTTTTAAGTTGGTAGGTTCTTCTTCTTATCATCATTTATCAGACTCTATTAGTATCAATTCATGATTTACGCTTACACGTTTATTTAAATTCCTATGTTTCGCTTTATGTTAAGTTAAATAAATAATATTATTAACTTAATTTCAGAAATCTGAAAATTTCGAGAATATATTTTCCATATGAAGCTTCGGATACAGTTATTCTGTATTCTGATAGAAGTTAATTATCTTAACTGTTTCTGTTAAGCTTTATGTGCTGTTTTTTTGTTAATCTTAGTATATATATTTTCTTTCTTTTATTTATACCCAAATACTTGTTAGTGAAAACTAAAGTCGAAGAATTGAATTCGCATCACCTAATAAATAACACTTTTATGAACGCTTCAAAAGAGTCTATGATTAAGTAAATTTGATTAAGATGTTATTGAAGAATAATATCTTTGTGTTTGTTAATTTTAAAATATTTTTTTTAATTATATTTACCTTTGTTGGGCACTAAGACATCTTTGCCCAAAGCGCTGAACCTTATGAGGTGGTTATCGAAAAATTTGTCAACAGCCTTATCAATCATGAACGCCAGTTCATCAGAGCTCTGTCCCACGGTAAGGGAAGTATCTTCAGCATAGTTAAAGTTTTCACTGTTATTTAATTTCACTAAAAAATTAAAAAAAAACATAGTTTTTCATTTGCTTAACTTTTTACTAATAAATGAATATTACATTTTCATCTTCAATCGTTTACATAGAAAACTTTTATGTAGACGATATTAAGACTGTTCGCATACATTAATCTATCCTAATGGGAAAACAGCTAGTCGGATTGGCCTCTAAAAAGCTACTCGCTTCATTTTTAGTTGCTTTCAATAGACACTAATATTTGTAAGCAAGGCCCTTGCCTGATAGTAGTTAATATAAACATATATTTCTAATATTTTTCAATATATTACCATTATTTGGCTGTACACATAGGATTTATTGGAAATTGTAAATAACCAAACTGGCCAGACCCAGTTTGGTTAACTATAACTCGGGGCTTATAAGGTCACAAAGACTGCTGTGCTAGACAGGTCGTTAAAGTATGAGGTAGTTGGTTGCAACAATAATTAAATCACTCAAGCAAATATAAAGAAAGAGCTACAACTCCGCGTCCATTCTGCGTCCATTGCGTCGATCGACTTTGCGTCCAATAACAAGACTTATGGCTTGTGATATGTCGCACACTGGACGCAATTTTGAACGCCGTTTGGAAAAAGAAGCCAATGTGCGACCAGTCTAAATTAAACACTTACCAAACTTTACGTAATCCCCAATCACTGATATTTCGTTAAGTCTGTTCAACTCTTTAAGGTATAAAAGCGTCTTTTTTTGCAAGCATGTGTACGACAGGTGAAAGAAACATTCAGTATATACACCATTGAAGACATTCGCTGGATTATCACTTTCTCCATTTTTTGTATCAGTTACTTCATCACTTATCTCTTCACTAATTTGGAATTTATCATTATCATCTTCTATTACGAAACCATTAATAAAAGCTAAATACAGAAGGTTCAAAAGTAATCTACTTATATCCATTGCTGCTAAAAGATTGGATTCAAATGAAAAACGTAGTCGTGGGCTGACGTTATTTATTTTATTTATGTTTATGGGATTTTAGGTCGAATGTCATTGGGTTTAGGTGAAAACATGTCATTTCGTTGTTACAAGTAAGCAAATAATGGTTTTGTGGTTTAAAGGGGCGGTGTCGTAAAGAAAGCTTAGTAACGTCTATACTACCTACTTACTGAATAAGTAATGAAAAATGGACTGGCAAAGACGTACAGCCAAGCGATTTAAGATCCAATCATACAATCATACAGCGGTCACTCAAAAATGTTAAAATAAATACTAGTGAAAAAGTCCGGACCGTCTTACCCGGTACAGAAGCGGCACACAACCAGAATCCTGTTAAAATATAAGCAAAACTACATCAAAATCGGTGCAGCCGATTAGGAGTTAGGAAGAATTATAAATATTACTTTCAGTTTTAGTATTTTTCTCACCGTTTAAACCTTCTCTAGATTTCTACAAATATTTCAAGACCTAAATTAGCCATATTAGTCCTTCTCGAGTCTTAGTGAGACTACCGTGTGCTGAGTGCGAGATTTTCCATTTATTCGGTCGCGTAAAAGTTAACTATGATTTGTATGGCGTCGAATGAGCGCCATCTCTGGTACCTAGATGGCGTTCTTTCAATCCCATACAAATCATAGGTTGTTAACTTTGTATAACAGCATTAATAAAGTGCTTGACATAGACATAATAGGGTATAGTCTTCCTACATTAAAAAAAAAAACTAAAGGACCACTTCCTATCGCAATACTTTGTTACTATTTAAACTTAGTTTTTTCTTTTTTTCCTTTGCTCTTTTTTGTGTTAGTTTAGCTAGTTTTGTTCTATAGTATATATTGTCAACATTTTTAATATTATTTTATATATAATTTAGGTATTTGTTTTTTTTAATTTATTCGAAATGAATGTTTTTGTTCGCGGAGCGGAGCTAGATTGGTCAAGTTTATGTAACAGCCTGATGGATCTTACACCTTCACTCTCATGTCTCTCTTAATCGTTTTTTCTCCTTCTAACTGACAATATAGTTTTTTAATCGCAAGTTGTGGCAGTCTTTAAGTGGGTCTACATTTTTTGTTTAGATTTATAAGAGTTGTTGTTGTAACCTGTTGATTGCCCATTAAATAAATAAATCATAGTTAACTTTTACGCGATCGAATAAATGGAAAATCTCGCACCCAGTACACGGAACAGCAACTCGGCTTTATATATAAAGATGTCAGTTACTCAATAGTTTATTTTATTCTACTATAAGTTAGGTCTTGACTGCATTCTCACCTGGTGGTAAGTGATGATGTAGTCTAAGATGGTGGCGGGCTAACCTGTTAGGGAGCATGGTTGTCATACCCCAAATCGGTTTTTACGCGACCACACCGGAACACTAAACTAAGCTGCCGCTAAGCGGCACGTCTTTGTCGGTAGGGTGGTAACTATCCACGGCCTCCCACCCAGACCAGAGTAAAATCAGAAATTATAAATTCCCAAATGCCCCTGCCGGGAATCTAACCCGGGACCTCCTACTTAAATTCATAGCGCTCACCGTTGAGCCACAGGGATTTACCGGTATCTTATAGGAAACTTGACTGATGTATTTGAACGATCCGTTAAGCTGCAACTCTAGCATAGCACCGCTATAGACTTACCATACCATACCATACCATCAAATCTGTACTAATATGCCAAAGTATGACTGTTTGTTTGTTTATTACCATGTTCGTCCTTGTACTGAGAACTTCTTGACGGGGAATTCAGAGAGATCTCGTCAACCATCTATCAGTCTACTTAACGGCATGGGTCTCCTATCAAAATAAGGAGGGATTGGGCCTTGGTCCAGCACAATGGCCCAGGACTCAGGCTTGAAGCATTGAGAACTCTCAGGCATGCAAGTTTTCTCACAATGTTTCCTTTACCGTTAAAGCAAGTGATATTTAATTGCTGAAAACGCACGTAACTCGAAAAGTTCGAGGTGCGTTCCGAGGCTTGAACTCGTTTCTCGCAAAAGGTACCAGTACTTATTGCCTGTTCCCTTGAAAACCTTTTTTGATTAACTCAGAAATCTAAGCCAGGACTACGCTAACTATATGCAATCATCCTAACTACTATACCAACGAGACAGTTGGGAATAGTATTAACCACAAACACGGATCTTGAATTAAATTATAATTTACATTGAAGGTAGACACAAAGGTTCATTTTCACTAAGCAAGTAATACATATCTGCTTGGAGTATCACATTGGAAATGGGAGAAACCGTAGAGGAACCAGAGTTACCGACATAACTCCACGAGTAGCGATGTTGCGTGACAATGGACGGGACCACATAGCTCGGAAATCCGAGTGACATTGGAGTTCCAAGGTGCAGAATGGAGATTTCACTTTCAGTTTTGTTACGAGGTGTAAGCTCAGCGTTAGTCGAACCCCAAGGAGATGGACAGACGACATCAACCGCGTCGCAGAGAGCTGCTAAACTGAATTGGCATAAAACCGTGGAATGTGGAATTTGGTACTCGCTACAAATTACCTATGTCCAGCAGGGGATGTCTGTCTGTTGACATGTTAATAGCGATGATGAATTAAATAAAACAACTAAATATAGAATTTGATATTCTTTTAATCCTTACTCTAAAAACAATAAATTAATTAAATTAAAACTTAATTAGTTTAACCATAAGTTTCCAATTAAAACCTAGATAAAACTTGGTCTGACAATTGGAATATAATACATGAATAAATTAAAAATACTAATAAGAAGCACAAAAAAAATCTATTTTTTACGTGGTATTGTAATAAATAAAAAGATTTGTATCACAGTTAATCATACTGCTTTTAAAAAATATAAAGAATAATGCTTTAGTTGTCTTAAAGTCCATAGTGGTTACTAAAAAAAATAAACTTATGTTATAAATATAAATAAAGCATGGTGAATACATAGAACTGACAGTATTAAGTAAATAGAACTAAGAAGAAATAAAAGCGACAGAAAATATTTTAAAGAAATAAAACTTTAACACGCCACACTTTTACTGCAATAAATAATTAACATCAACGATTAAGGAAATGGCAAACAATAAATAAAATCAATTTATATAATAAATCAATTTTTGGGTACATATAATGTACCTACGTATCGAGAGTCGAAAGACAAAATATAGAGAAAGTACCTACCTTAAACTAAATGATTTATAAAATAGTATGCAATGGTTCAGACACTCAATAAATATTAAACAACAATAGCTGACAAGTATAGCTTGATTTAAGTTAGCAAATGTAGTTATCACCATCACACCCCAAAATAATGGAACCATAGTATGAACACTTCACAAGTGCCTGTGAGAGGCCAAAATATTTTTTTTTTCTATTTAATTTGAAATTTGAATTTTTCATGTACTCATAGCACGTTGGGTAGGAGCTCGACTTCACATTCGGGGGGCCGATTTCGAATCCGAGCACGCACCTCCAACTTTTCTAAGTTACGAGTATGTGCGCTTTAAGTCATAAAAATATCACTTGCTTCCACGGTGAAGGAAAATATCTGAGGAAACCTGCATACCTGAGATCTCTGTATAATGTTATCAAAGTTGTGTGGAGTCCACCAATCCCCATGGGGCCAGCGTGGTGGCCGGCCTTAACCCCTTTTCATTGTGGAAGGAGACCCGTGCTCTGTACCGTGATGTACTCATTAGTAAACTAATGACAATAATGCTAGAAACCATTGTATCAACAATGTTCTATTTATGATTCAACAAACGTTAAGACCAGTACTTAATGCTTGTAGCGATTACGCGTTATTATTTATTAATCGTTATATTTATTGAATGTCTAAAACTTTTCATAGTTCTGTATTTAAATATTTTACGATGGGTTAAGCATACAGATCAATCCGCTTTGTAATTCGTGTTATCATAAGGCATGTAGCTATTATAATTATTATAATCTTTCTCATACGCTCGTCTGTAGCCACCATGGTGCCCATGATCATGGTCATGCTCATGGTGTTCTTCATGGCTGTGCGAATGATGATGGGATACTTCGGGTTTTGTGATGATCTCGTATGTGGTGGACTTGTGACCTCCGCTGCCCTTGAGGCCCACTAGTGCTGATAGTAGGAGCGACATAAGTGCGGTCATCAATGCTTTTCCAGCTAGAAGTGCTAGGGCTCCCAATGCTGCAGCGGCTAATGTACCTGGAAAGATAGTCAAACTCAAGGTCAAAACATTCCTCATTCTAAAACACGGAAGTTATACAGTTTAATTTTTCTATCTTATATCTTTAAACGAGCAATTCTTGTATATATATAATTGGAATCTCGGAATCGGCTCCATTGATTTTCCTGAAATTTAGTATACAGGGTATATTTAGTTTCGGGGGGGAATTTGTGGAAAATGTCATTTTATTTGTGTTTTCCGGTAATAACCGATTAGGTGCAACGAAGTTGCACGGGTCAGCTAGTTTTAGTGAAAATATACTTTAAAAAGCTACAAGAACTGCAAACGAAGCCTGCTCTTAGAAAAAATTAAAACTTTAAACAAATTTGAAAATATTTACTGAAATAGAAATAAAATTAAAAAAACTTCTCAAACAGGCTTAATTTTACGTAGTGTAAATACAAAGATTGTAGATGACTACAAAGGTTATTAAAAACTAAAGCTAAAGTCAGGTATATCAATTCTATTGTACACAAGATCCAAATACCGCTATTCTTTTTCGAACAGCACTGTGAAAAGGACCGTATCTACTACTTTTAGTTTGGCTTAGAGATTTGTGTACAACAGAATTGATACTAAAATATGTATAAATTACTATTTGCGCGCTTCTGTCACTTTAAGATTCTCTAACTTAATCTCTAAAGTATGGCTGTGACAGCTCTAAGTTACGACCCTGTCGCCAAAGACCTACAGCGAAATGATGTAGTGTTACGGCACGGAATAAATAACAGTACTTATCAGTAGTTCCAGTTAGAAACAGCGTAGAGATCGTGAATGGGAAAAAGGAGCACCGAAAAATGTAAACCTAAGTACGTACAACTTAAAAGTTAATAATTTACTAAATGCGGCAAGCATTGATTTCCAGAAAGCATTGATTTCCAGAAGATATTGAGCAGCTGTATAAAATGAAAAAGCATTATCATAATTATTTTAAATTTTAACTATTGATTAACCAAAACATTTTATGGCTTTTTCAATCAAGGCTTACTTAAATAGACTTTCGTCACCTTATCTTGTTACAATTTTTTTTTGTCAATATTACTTACCAAAAAGATATCGATTATTATAAAAATAAAATCTAGACCCTTACCTTTCATCATCAAAGCGGCCGCAAGTAAAGCACCTCCTCCACCGCCCTTTCCTCCACCGAACCCTCCACCATCTTTCTTCCTCCCCACAGACTCCCTATCCCCTTTAGCTATATTCAAAGCTTCCTCAGAAGTCTTAGTGTCCAGCAGTCTATACCTCAACGAATGCCCATCTAAATAACTCTGTAATCGATACAAGAGAAACCTGTTCAATTTCTCTTCAGATTTTCCTGGAAACTGGCGTGCCAACTCCGCAGCTATTTCCTCTGAACTTGTTATATTTGTCAGATTTTCCTTTACTATGCTGAGCCCAGGTAATAAATTGAGCTCATCTCGAGAACTCAAGTCTTCTAAAAATGAGAGCACATGGATTTTAAGGCATTTTGCACTCAGACCATTATTGCATTCTTTGTGTAGAGATCGTCCGCTTCTTTCAGTGTTGGACGCATTCTTTGGTTCTTCATCTATACTGTTAGTTTCTATTCCTTTAGCGTACAAGGGTCGGGCACACAAAATCACTGCTATGGAAATAATGGTCACATTTCCTTTAAACATCGTGTCACTTTACACTGCACTAATTAAAAAAACTTTTTCATTTATAACAAATAACAAAACATTTCGTTGGACGACTCCAACGTACTGATAGATCTGATACGATCGGAATTTGTTTTATACCTTCAACTTAAGTATAAAAAGTAAGCAACAGAGCTTGAAAATATAAAACGAATAAGTCCCAACGAAGTATTGTGTTGGATAGAAATCACGGTACTTTCAAGTCGCAAATAGACTGTTGTAGAGCACTTAATGGAAAAGTCAAAAAATCTAGCAGGTAATTTTTATTGATTCGAAATGCGTGCTGATCGGACCGCAGACACTCGAGTACATTATCTAATTTAATGCTTTCGAAGTAAAACTGCACGTATACTTAAGTGGAAGAAAAAGCCGTATAAGCATTTAGGTTTCTTTCATCCCGTAATTAGTTTATTCATGGTATCCAAATCGTGTTTTAAAATACTAATATAATACGTTCAATATTTTCCAATCTAAATTGAAATGATGACTTGGTAAATAGTTACTCAGTATTGGTTTTTATTTATTTAACTTTTACTAGGTACATTTTTTTAAATGAATTATTGTTTATGAAACAATTACTCTGAAACGTGTAAGATCTCAAATCTTTTCCCTTTCCAATATCCAATATAATACCCCTTATGGTCTATTGTCTTATTGTTAGAGGGGAGTTCAATCGCTCTTCACAAACACTACCTAACCGCGAGGCACCGTAAGGATCTGCATCCCTACGTGGTCGATATACCGCGGACGCGTACGAAGCGCTTCGCATCTTCGTTTCTGATGCGCACCGCTAGGATCTGGAATGCCCTTCCAGCTTCCATTTTCCCCAGTGCCTACAATATGAGAACCTTCAAATCAAGAGTGAATAGGCAAGCGAGCTCCACCTTAGGCTGCATCATCGCTTACCATCAGGTGTGATTGCAGTCAAGCGCTCGTCTATAAACATAAAAAAAAAACTCACGGTGTAGGTACAAATACAGCCGCCCTTAATCAATAATCTGAAGGGCTTTTGGGCTTCCTTTTTAATCCACTACCCGTTAGCCCTTGAATGCAATCTTACCTGCTGGTTAGTCATGATGCAGTCTAAGATGGTAACGAGTCAAACTATAAGAGGTATGGCAGCTAAATTAAACCTATACCCCTAATCGGTTTCAATGCGACATCGCTCCGGAAGCTAAATCTCCTAGAGACACGGTTTGATTATTCAAAATATCCAATAGGCACTTTTTCGGTAGGGTGATAACTAGTTAGACTAGTGGGTGGCTTCGATCACCAGATCAGAGCAGAGAAAATCAGAAATTATAATTTCCCAAATTGCCCTTGCTTTTTTTCTTATTTATAGAACCTGAAACCTTTCACTAGCAACTAATAGTGAGCAAACCGCTCCGCCAGAGACTACAAAAAAAGCTTAAATGCAACTAACGTAAATGCTGATAGATTAGATCTGATAAATACCTGTAGTAAACAGACCGATCTTTAAAAAGAGGAACAAAAGCAGTACTTTCTCTACGCATTAGTGGGAAAGGAAAAAATAATCAAGTAAAAGAAATAAGGTCTTGATTATAGTATCTATAGTAAATATTGTAGTTTCTGTGTCCGTATTAGAAGTGAATTGTAGGCATTTCAAGTCTTTTTGGATCCTTTCGAGCTTGTTTTTGAATGATAAAGCCCATGGTATATTATTGTGCCTATTCATAAAAAAAAATCCTTTTTTTCTTTATTAAGTTGATATCATAATTGGAACATTTCGACACCTTAGAAGGCAAAAACAAAAAAAAAATTGTCGTAAAAATAGCTGATCACATTCTTCATAATAATTTAGTTCAATTTTTTTGTATGTTTATGATTATTTTATCGTTACACAGAATGATTGGACGCGTCAGACGATGTTTATAATGAACTTTTTTTTTTTTCGTAACACGAAATTCCAATAGAGAGCTTAATACAGTAAACCTAGGTAGTTGGCTAATCCGCTAATTAATTTTAATAATTTTTTCAACATAATAAACCCTTAACCAGCCCACTAAGGGGGTATCTTCTTAGAATGACTCACGCGCCCTGGATTCAGGCATGCAGGTTACCTCATGTCGTTTTCCTTCATCGTTAAAGCAAATCATATATGAATTGTTTAAATTAAAAATGCACTACCTCCAAAAATTAAGAGTCGCGTGCTGATCGTACTTGGTTCCTCCGAAAGGGTGGCCGCAGCTCTGAGCTATGTAATCTCAAATAACGCATACTAAATTTGATATTAAGTATTATTTTGTTCACTTCTTCTTTAAAGCAGTCCTTCTTCTACGTTTACTTACTTACTTACTCAACGTATAAGCTTTTTTTAATATTGACACTCGCTCAGTAATAAAAGTAGCTGGATGGCTTCAAACTTCAAGAGTTGAAGTTGAGTCCAATGCTTATGGGCATCAAGTTAGTTTGTTATTTACTTTCTTGACGTATTCAATTTTCAGAACCCGATGAATGTCCTAATTTTTTCATAGTAATAAAAGTCTGGCCAAGCAAATGGCTGAACTAATGGTACTTGGAAAACCATTGCCTATAGCCAAAGCAACACTTCACTAGGCATGCAAGGAACGCATTCTAAAAAATGCCATACGTCACTCAACCTGGGACGTAGGTGTTGAGTCTCACGTGCCTGTAACTACACCAGCAACCACGAGACCGCTTCACAACAATTATGCTGCAGAAATAATCACGGCGGTAGTTTTTGTTTTTCGGATTTTATGTAGCTGATTAACCCTAATGATTTTAACAGCGTAACGCGGGCTTTTTGGCGTGCCTCGGAATGTGGCCCTGCCAGGAAGAGTAAACGGCGGTAGCGCTTCATCGGACGGGCTCTGTCACAAAAAGTTCGAGAACTAATAAAATCTTTACACGTTAATGAATCTAATACTGTATTATTATTCGTTAATAAGAAATGTTAAAACTTGGTACATTTTGGACAAGTACAAGTACAAGTTTTGGAACCGATTTATGATTAAACGCTTATTGGTAGCTTTATGCTATAAGTTCCAAGTGCAATCAGGACTTGAGGATTTTGTTACGTTGCGATAACTAGGAATGCCTGCCAAATAGCCTTCTTTTTTTATTATATTTACTATTTTTCCTGACGTAACTTTAGCTTTACACGAAGAGCCGTTCAAAAACTCGCTGTATTATTCGATAAAAATCTCAGTTAAATTGTTTCGCATGTCAATCAATAAACATCTCCAATTCTTCATGTTGATTCAGTTAAATATCTTAACTGTGATTGTAATTACACCTGCAACCACGTCTTTCAGACCGGGTCTCAACATTGTAACAATGCATATAACGGCAGAAAAAGTAATTCCCAGGACGAGCTCTGTCACAAAAAACTCGCTGTATTCGATAAAAATCTCAGTAAAATTGTTTTGCATGTCAATCAATAAACATCTTCAATTCTTCATGTTGATACAGTTAAATATCGCCTCAAATTGTTTTAATGTTTAACGGTCTTGAGATTATCTTATTATGTATGATGGTTTAAATTTTTGGTAGAGACAGTAAATAAGACAGGTCTATTTAATAATTAAATAATTTATTGGTAGTGCAAAAGTTTTAAAAGATAAACAACACAAATAAAAATAAAAACAATATTTGAAACAGCAAACAAAAAATAATCACAGCATAAACTTAAGGAATTTAATAACATAAAAATAAAAAGCATAAATAAGTACAATATAGGACTACAATATTCAATAATATTAAAATATATAAATAAACACTCTACGCTTTGGCTGTACTAACACACTATACTAGTAAAGTACTAGAAATTTAACGAAATAATGTCTTAAGATATAAAAAAATAATAAAAATAATATACTATACTAATAATATACAAAATACGTAGTTAGATAGGTACCGATGCATAAATTAATATAATATTGCCAGTCTTACCGATTTCTATAAATATGATATTGTATTAAATATTTAATAACTATTAAACTCTCAACTAATCATATAAATATCATCAAAATCATACATATTATATTAAAATACATTGAACAATATAAACAATAAAATTTATAAAACACAGCTAAATATGTAAAAAAAATATCAAATAAGAATTAACATAATAAATAAAAAAATAAGCGAAAATATATACGATAGTATACTTAGTATATACTACTAATACTTTAAATTAATTTTGTAAATTATGCTGATCAGACATTATAATAATTACTAAAATATATTGAGCAATAAAATATAAATAAAAATAAAAAGATTAAAGCGGATAAGTAGAAAACTAAGAGGCAAACGTTTATAACATAAAATAAAGCAAAAAAAAATAAGGAAAAAATCTGTGATTTAAAACTAAACTTGTACAGTCAATAAATAAAATAAATTAATAACACGTTCACACACCCAATCATAACTCTATAAATTAATTAACATTTGTACATATTTAGGAAATGCATTATTTTGTAACTTTTTTGACGTATTACGACACTTCAAGTACGAAATTCAGTGAGATATTAAATACATAGGTGACATTCATCTGTTGACACTACGATGTAGATTAAATGCAAGTTCTTAATAAACAAATTTAAGAAGTAAGAATATATAATATTATAATAATAAAGAAAATAAAATATAAAAAAAATATTGAAAGTGAAGATAAAGTAGGGAAACACTGCCACAAGATACTGTAATGAGTCGTATATATGTATATATATACGACTCATTATCCGATATCTAAACCTATAATGAATAAGTATAAAAAAGAATATATAATAATCTTTGGAGTACTTGAATTTAGAAAATAATATTACGATAAGTAGTGTAGTATAGAACAAACAATGATAATAAATTTGAGAGAGATGGATAAACAAAAAATTACTGAGCAATGTACTCTTTCGTTAGGAAACCTGCATGAAAAAATCATAAGTCAAGAAAAGTAATAAAAGCTTCAGAATTCATAAGGAAATGTTGCTAACGTGAAATGTAGTTAAAATCAATGATAATAGTATAACACATAAATGTTTTAAAAATCGATAATATCTCACTCAATTTATTCTTTTTTAATCAATAATAGAAATAATATATCACTCAATAAGTCATACTATGACGATGAAATGCAAGGAGCGATCTAAAAACTAATTTCCAATTACAACGACATCTCATCAAAGTTGGAGACCTATTGTGTCGACCTCACATAGATTGGGATAATGGTAAAATAAAAAATACTCGATAAATCATACAACCATACAAAGAACATTGATGCATATCAGAACTTTTGTCTAGTTTAGTCCCTCAGCGTCTCCTTATTTTGAGATTTCTTCCATATCCAGAATGCCCGTAACCTCCGACGTCTTCGTGCGCCGTGGAATGTGAGTGCGAGTGGCTGTAGACAGGCTTGGAGACAATTTCGTAGGTGGTAGATTTACCACCACCAGACAGAGACTTGAGACCGATGACCGCGGAGAGAAGTAGAGACATGAGGGCTGTCATCAAAGCCTTGCCTGCTAGTAGAGCGAGGGCTCCAAGGCCCATGGACATGAGGGTACCTGAAAATAAAACCATTTCATTATTTAATGGAGATGCCTGTTTGTTTAGTAGTTAGAATGTATATCTACTGAGCACGAGGTCCTGATTTCGAATCCGGGGTCGAGCAAAAATTTGTTAGGTATTGTATTAAATTAGTTTTTGCGTGAAATAGTAACAAACATCCATTCATCCATAAAAACTTCCTCATTTTTAATATTAGTAGGAGGATCCACACAAAACAATGTTAGGTATTGTATTAAAGTAGTTTTTCGTGAAAAAGCAACAAACATCCATACAAACTTCCACATTTTTAATATAAGTAAAAAGTAGGCAAACCGAATATGCATAATACGCCCGGCACACTAAAAATCGTAAAATTCGTAAAATTCGTAAAATTCGTAATCGTAACAGATTGGAAAGTTGCATATAACTAAAGATTAAACTAAAAAGTCCTCATTCCTCATTCCCTTTCATTATAGTGTTTAATATTCTACTAGAAGTAGACCTTTTATTTAATATTGAAAAAATGAAATTTGCCATTTCGTGGTGGCGGCCATCTTGGATAGGAAGTTTATAATAGCGTTCTACTAATAAATATGTGCTTCGCCATATTTTAATTTAAAAAAAAAAAACAAAATAAGTGCGGTAGCTACGGTGCCCCAGACGGACAGACACACGCACACGCATACACAAACACTCACACAAAGTATTAACACATCGATCGTTTTTGCGTCTTTGGCTAAAAAAGAACAGTGACAATAGTATTGTAGCAACGAACTCAAACATAACATATAATAATAATTATCTGACCCGACATAATATGTTGTCTATTCCACATTTAAACTATTTTTGATCGTTTGGAAAATCGTTTCAGCTTTTCTAAGCCCAACTCAGCAACACTATTTATTCGGAAGAAACAGAGATGAATTGAATGTTTCTCTACTAAAATATGGCTGAATCCTACACAATAATTTGTGTTTTTGTATAAATCCATACAATCAAGGAGCACTTTACGTATTTATACTTAAAATATGTATTTTGGAAAATCTCACGTAGGAATTGGGGAAGGTTCCAGCAATATCTCACGAATCAACAAAATTCTCATCACTTTTATGCTCCTTTAAGGATGAAAGTTTATAAAAAAAAATTGATTCGAAATTTGAAAGTAAATCCATTGAGCCAATATTATTTTCAGAGGGCCATCATTATTGCTGGCCACGGGTCTCCTCTCAGAATTAAATGGTTTTAGGCCGTAGTCTACCACGCTGGCCAAGTGCGGGTTGGTAGACTTCACACGCATTGGAGATCATTATGGAGAACTCTCAGGCATGCAGGTTTCCTAACGATATTTTCTTTAACCGTTAAAGCAAGTTATCGCTTCATGTAGTTCCCCGGGCGTCTAACAAAGCCAACAAGAGTGAAATGCCGTGGTGGTTTTTAGTTTTGGTATACCCTCTTTAGAGGGGGGAGTCCCACATAACGTCCTGCCCAAGGGTTGGAGTAGCCAATAAGCTTTTCCACCACGAAAAAAAAAAGTTAACACTTTGTCATATATTCTCCGTATTATTATAGGGAGTAGAAGCCTGGACACTCAAGCAATGAGTTATAAGCTGAAAGCTTTGGAGATGTGGGTGTCAAAGTCAAAGTCAAATATTTCCTTATTCAAATAGGCACATAGATGGCACTTTTGATGCGTACATTACATGTAAAATATGACATAGGAGTGTGTTGATGGCGATAAATAAATTCGTCAACTTAAAACTAAAGCTACGAGTGTTCCAAACGCGCCCTGGTCTAAGAAGAAGCCCACAACAAATTTAGCCGGGTGTTTTTTTTTTTGTTATCACCATCTCACAAAAAAAGAAGAAAATTAAAAAAAAGAAAATTATTAGAAGAGCAACCTGAATAGAGCAATAATTTGCACCCAAGCTTTTTTATCGATTAAGTAGTCCTTAATACTATAATAGGACTTTTCTATAAGCTTACGTTTAATACAAACTTTGAACTTTTTAAGAGATATCTAGAAGATGTCAATTGGTAGTTAATTGTAGATAGGAGATGGCACTAGAAAAAGTTTAAGAAAGTGATATATCTTAATTTGCTTGAATAAAGAATTCAGAAGGTCTATGATTTAAAGAACGTACACCTACAACTTAGTAGGTTAAGAGGCACTTTGGCGTACTGTGAGACTTCACAGTAACATAAATAAAAACGAATAGGTATGTTATTAATTCATCAGGTAATAACACATAATCTGCATCACTGTCAATAGAAAACAGAAAAAACATCAACCATTATCAAGTGTCATTTATGCTATTATTTCTATGCTCTGATTGCGCCCTATCTAATGATCTTGTTTGTTGGAAATGGATAAAACTTAAAAGCTAATTTTACTGCTGCGAAATACGGTCCAAATTGAAACAATTGAAAATATTTCCAGTCCTTTACAAAGTTTTTCTTTACAAACTTGTTGATGGTCAAGATACGAGTACGTATTGTTTTATGAGATTCTAATAAATGAAGGCTTTGGCACAACTAAACTAAATACAGAAAATCTCGTCCTAGGGGAATTTATTATATTATAGCGATGCTAGAAAGGGTTTGGCTTTCCTTTCGGGGATACAGAGTTCGATCGCCTCTAAATTTTTCGGAGTTATCTGTGTTTTTAATTTAAGCTATTAAATGTCACCTGCTGCGGTGAAGGAAAACATCGTGAGGTAACCTGTATGCTGAGTTCTCCATAATGATTTCAAAGGCGTGAGAAGTCCACCAATCCGCACTTGACCAGCGTCGTGGACTACGGCCTAAACCCTTCTCATTCTGAGAAGAGACCAGTGGTAGCCCGTTGATGGGTTACAAGAATTTTTAATAAATTTTACTATATAGACTTTTTTAATTTGTTTTTATTTCTATACTGTATACATTTATATATTTATTTTATATATATATATAAATACCTAATTTATATCTATCTTATAAATGGACATAAAGCACAGTTATATGCAATTAACCCACCGTGGAGTTATAGTTGACAAAGCACTCATGTCGCGATTCCTACAATACGCGGGTTGAAATCCTTCCAAATTTCAAATATAATGTGCATAGAAAATTTATTTGTACATTAAGAAACGCGCCTTTAACGTGTCCAAGTTATGTGCGTTTTATGGATTAGTATATAACGATGAAGAAAAACATTCTGAGGAAACCTGCGTGCCTGAGAGTTCTCCACAATGTTTTTAAAGGCATGTTGATTCCCGTGATATTATTCAATACAGAGCTTTTTTTGACAGAGCTCGTCTTGAACTCGTCGTAATTTTTTTTTTAATTTTTTTTCTTTATAACACAAACTAAGACGGTTAACAAGGCGAACTTAATGCTAAAGATTTTCTAAAAGCCAATCTTCGGGCGCGGAGAAGGGAGCCACTCGAACCTTTTTAAGAGATACTCCTTGACTAGTCACTTAAACGACGCTCTTGAAGGTACTAACGGGAACAAGAGGCTTACACGTATTCTTACGCTTTATTAGGTTGATGTACACAGGGAACAGACTTGACGTTTCAAAAGTGCTTGTATTAGGCCTACTTGAAATAAATGAATTTTGAATTTCGAATTTTTAGGCTCCTTGCATGCCCTGCAAAGTGTTGCTTTGTTTATGGGCGGTATTGTTCCATGTACCTATCTGGAGGGCATATGCTTAGTTTATACATTATAACTAACAAAAAGAAGTAATAACCCGAACTTTGCCAGTGTGGACTGTGGCCTGAGCCCTTCATTCTGAGAGGAGACCGGTAAAGGGTTGATAATGATGATTGCCGTATATGTTAAGCAACTATGGCTTAAATATATAAATAGAGTTAATATCGATGAAAAACTCTTTTTTATATGTACATTATTTGGCTGCCCGGACCTTGGAATCCCGTCCCGAAACTGTCGGGCCAAAATATGGCAGGTATCGGGTTTTCTTGTTATGAATTCTCACTGCGGTACGCTGGATTTTAAAAGAGATCTAAATAATCTTAGTTTTGTCTCACTTTATCTGTTATGCTATCACTCATCACTATAACCTTTATTTTTTGTAAAAGTTCACTAAAATCGGTATATCATACGCCTTAGCCCAAAGGTGAGCGCTGTGAAATTAAGCAGGAGGTACCGGGTTCGATTTCCGGCAGGGGCAATTTGGGTATTTGTGATTTCAGAATTTTCTCTGGTCTGGTATGATGGGAGGTTTTGGACGTGGCCACAACCCTACCGACAAATCATGGTCGATCGATTATACCATATAACCGTGTTATGGTTGATAAAATCCTTCACTACAACTACACACTTTTTATGAAGCACTTTTCACTTTGCTAGCGTACCATACACTACCATGCAGTAAAACCTTCCCCAAAAACCCCCCCATTGGTGAAAATCGTAGGAAAATCTGTTCAGTAGTTTTTGAGTTTAGCGCGTTCAGAGAGCCAGCCACGACTGTGTAATTTTTTTCACAGAGTCATATTGTGTGATACGTATGAATTTTAACTTAATTTTTTTATACTTAATATGACAATATGAGATACATTTGTTTTTTTATTCCACTAGAAGTTAGCCCTTATGCAATCTCACCTGGTGGTAAGTGATGATGCAGTCTAACTTTGTAGCGGGCTAACCTGTTAGGGAGTATGGTACTCATACCCCTAATCTGTTTCTACGCGACATCGCACCGGAACACTAAATCGCTTTGGCACGTCTTTGTCGGTAGGGTGGTAACTAGCTATTTTTATGGGCTGTGTCCTTATTCGTTTTCCATTTAATATATATTATTCATGATAATAACACAAAAATAACATACCCTTCATCATAAGAGCCGCTGCAATCAATCCACCCATACCCCCTTTCTTGCCACCACCCAAGCCGCCACCCTTGCCTCTTGCTTCTCCAATTAGAGCCCTAGCTTCTTCAGAAGCACCGTCATCCATGAGTCTCAGTTTCACCGAGTGATTATCCAAATAACTCCCAAGTCTGTACAGCAGATATTTGTCCAGTCTCTCATCTGGTTTGGAAGGCATCGCTCTCGCTAATTCCGCTGCGAACTCTTCCGCCTTGCTGTCATTTTCTTTCGATTCTTTCACAACACTTATTCCTGGTAGAAGACGTAGTTCTTCCTTCGAACTGAGCTTCTCGAGCATTGATATGGCTTCGATTTTCAAACACGTCGCACTGAAAATCCCGTTCGGGCAATCCTTTCCCATAGCCCGCGCAGACGACTCGATTGTAGGTTCGATGTTATTTGATTCGACATTCTCCGGGTTCGGCAAAGCCACAGCGTATACAACACTGACCACGAAGATTAACAAAAATTTCGTCATTTTTTTTCGGGAAACGCGTCCGTATTCAAACGTTTGCGGTTATGCTTTGATAAGAATTGTACTCCGCTCTGCTTTTATATGTCTCACATAGTTTAATCATTAGTACCGCGTCCATTATATTTTCATAGAACGCTGATTGCAAAAAGTCTGGTTTCGGCCAATGTGAAGTGAGCTTTGATGCTTTAAATTTAAAGTTTATTTTACGCTATCGTTGACGCATTGGTTTATTATCGTAGGCAGTCACTAGAGGGAATTGGTATACAGATGTTAAAGATATATTTTTAATTTACAAATCTTTCTGTAACGAAAATTATGTTAGAAATTATTTGATTCGTGTTTTAACGAAGTGTAATTAATAACTTCAAGTTTTAAAATAACTGTTCTAGGTAAGCTTTTTGCATCTTAAACCAAATTTAATAACAATCCTTATGATAAAGAAAATTGTGTTACAAAGTTTAAATTTACAATTTTATTACCACCTTTTAGTAAAATACTTGTGATAAAAACGTCTATAGTCATTACTTTTGAACGGTTACTTAACTTTGTAGCTATTCTAAAATAAACTTAAGCAGGCTATTAATAGAGTTGATTTTTGATCTGGAATTATTTTCAGAGCTTATTTTGATCCTTTTACCTTTAACTATTAGCTACCTAAGTGTGTTTGCATGAATAAATAACTTTTCTAGAAATCTGTAATTTTGTATTGATTTGTGCCGAGTTGTATAATCTTAGAAGCGGTGATAGCTCAGTGGTCAACATTTCAGTCTCCCTTTCAGAGGTACTGAGTTTGTTCTTTGCCACGAGCCTTTATGTGCGTTTTTAAAATAATGTGAAACCTGTGCGTCTGAGATTTCTCCATGAGATTCTCAAAAGCATGCAAGCAGATGGCGCCAGTGGCGTACATAGAGGGTATGCACAGGCTTTGCAGATGATATAAAGCGAAGAAATTCTCCAGTACGAGTAATAAAATCAAATGGGTGAGCTTTTTAAAGCTCTTACAAAGCCTATCCTTAAGTTTTTCGTAACCCTGTATGCACGCCATTAGGTGGCGCGTCTGGTAAGTGGCCTATATATAAAGCCACTCTTTTCATGGCATGCTAGGAATTATAAATAAATAAATATACTACGACGATACACACATCGCCATCTAGCCCCAAAGTAAGCGTAGCTTGTGTTATGGGTACTAAGATAGCTGATGAATATTTTCTTTATGAATATAATACACAAATCACAATACACATAAATACTTACAATATACAGATAAACACCCAGACACTGAAAAACATTCATGTTCATCACACAAACATTTTCCAGTTGTGGGAATCGAACCCACGACCTTGGACTCAGAAAGCAGGGTCGCTGCCCACTGCGCCACTCGGCCGTCAAATTCATCCTACAAAGTGCTGCTGTAAGCAATCAACCTGAGGCCTGCCTGTAATTACACCATGGTATACGAGCAGCGTGGTTGGTTTATGTCCTAAGCCCTGGTTCTATGTTCATGATTGCCACATTAAGAATTAAGGCTAAAGTAGGAGTAAGTAGGGAGGACTAAAAAATGTACCTTTATTACACAATTTTTAATAGCTTCACCTGTGTAATAAATAAAATAAATAAATAAATAGGTATGCTACAACCAAAAGTAAGCGTAGCTTGTGTTATGGATACTACTATTTTATATAACTAACTTTTGCCCGCGGCTTCGCTTATGTTAAGTTAAATTTTTGAAAGATAGAAAATTGTCTTGCTGCTAATAGAAAAAATGAACGTAATTACTTAAAAAATCAGAAACTGTCAAATAAGTTTCCATTCCCTATTTGATGGAATTGAAATTTTTAAAATATGTGAAACACGTATTTCTTTAGTTTAAATTGTAAACCTAAAATCAAAGTTTCATGAAATTAATTTAAAAGTGAAGTGATAAATCAAGGATTTTATACAAACTTTTATCCCCCATTTAACCCTATTAGGGATGGAATTTTGAAAAATCCTTTCTTAGCGGATTCTAAGGGTCTAGTAGTCATAGATGTACGTTTTTACATCAGTCAGTCAGCCAGTCAGTCAGTCAGTCACCTTTGCCTTTTATATATATACATATATTTAATTACTTATAATATACAGATAAACACCGAGAAACATTCATGTTCTTCACACAAACATTTTACAGTTGTGGGAATAGAACCCACGGTCGTGGACTCAGCAAACCAGGGTCGCTGCCCACCACGCCAGTCGGCCGACGTATGTTTGTACGTTTGTAACCGACTCCTTTGTACTTTATTTTCAGTCTTCAAACGGTCTGATTTCGTTCAAACTTGGTAGGTATATCGAGGGTCAATGACAATACACTAATTTGATAAGACTATTCAATATTTCAATTTGCATTAATGAATATTTTACCGATTAATATTGCTCTAATAAAAATAATAATTTAAGAAAAACTAAAAACCACGCTTTTTTTATTAAACTACACTACAAGGTAGAAATTAGTTGTTTTTTTTTTACATTAAGCGTGCTTTTTTTACTTATTAAAATAATAAATTATAGATACATTTTTTTAAAGCAGGAATTGATATAGTTATTGGAAGTATAGATTGTGGGGAAACTTTACATAAGGTAAGATTATTTATGTTGTTTCCATGGCGTAGCTTAGAATTAGGAAACCTCCTATCTCTTATGTTTTGGGGTGCTTTAAAGTGCTTTTGCAATATAGTAGGCTTTACAAGTTAACAAGTAGTAAGACGTATTAAGTAATAAATATTCAGTAAGTAATCATCATCGTTACATCAATCCATTACCGGTCCACTACAGAGCACGGGTCTCCTCCAACAATGAGGAGGGGTTAAGGCAGTAGTCTACCACGCTGTCCCACCACCTTTGAGAACATTATGTAGAACTCTCAGACATCCAGGTTTCCTCACGATGGTCTCCTTCACCGTTGAAGCAAGCGATATTTTATTTACTTAAACCGCACATAACTTCGAAAAGTTACAGGTGAGCTGGGAGGCTGGGATTCGAACTCGGTCCCCCGAAAGTGAAGTCGAGCTCCTACCCAATGCGCTATCACCGTTTCAAGTAAGTAGTGTTATAAAATGTACTTTGAGTCTACTTTGAGTTGTAAAAATTTCATAGAAAATTAGTTCTTTAAAGTTAAATTTAAAAAAAAATCAAAATTCAAAATTCATTTATTTCAAGTAGGCCTAATTAATGAGCACTTAGGAAACGTCAAGTCTGTTTGTAGTGACTCTACCACCGGTTCGGAAGGCAGATTCCACTGAGAAGAGCCGGCAAGAAACTCAGCAGATTGCTCTTTTCCAACATCATTTTAAAGTTTAACAATCTTTAGAATTTTTCTGTTTTGTGAGAGATGGCAGCGGAGTGGCCTGCTTCCAAGCAGCCTTGTCGTAAGTTAGTTCAGTTAGTCAGCTAGTAGACCTGTCTGGCGCAGTGATGAGCGCTGTATCTTATAAGTGGGAGGTCCCGGGCTAATTTGGGAATTTAGAGTTTCTGACACCCTACCGGCAAGGACGCGCTGATTTAGCTTACCGGTACAATGTTGGAGAATCTATTAGAAGTATGGCTTGATTGTCACTACCATTTTGCTGTTCTAACAGATTAGCTCGTTGTAATCTCCAGAACGACGAAAAATAATCAAAAAAAATAAAGTTCGCATATTGTGACGGGCTAATTGCGGAACCCTTCGATATTAAAATTAAAAATTTATTAACATACGTTAATAAATTTTTAATTTTACAATTGGTATTATTAGGTCAACTCTGATTTATTTTTATCCACTACAAGTTAGGCTTTCACTAAAATAGCAGTTATATTAAACCCATATTCTTAATCGGTTTCATTAACATCGTACCGAAACGCTAAATCGCTTGGCGTCTTTGTCGTTACCGTAAATAGGCACGGCCGAAGCCTCCCACCAGACTAGACCAGAAGAAATTAAAAAAAATTATGTATCAAATTGGTACTCCCGGAGACACACGCCACACCACTACACAAATCGACATCTAGCCCCAAAGTAAGCGTAGCTTGTGTTATGGATACAGATGACTGAGGAATATATTTATGAATAATATATATAAATACTTATCATATACAGAGAAACACCCCAGTCGCTGAATCACAGAAACACTCAAAAATTTTCCAGTTGTGGGAATCGAATACTTCGTCGCAAGGTTGCCTGCCTTTTGGTATTCTATAGGATATATTTTGGAGAGTGTGCTCAAGAACTATTTGATCTAGTTCCCCCTGGCCTTTTTACCATTGATCCGCGAGGCACCGTAAGGATCTGCATCCTTACGTGGTCGATATACCACGGACGCGTAAGAAGCGCTTCGCATCTTCGTTTCTGATCCGCACCGCTAGGATCTGGAATGCCCTACCAGCTTCCATATGAGTACCTTCAAATCAAGAGTGAATAGGCATCTTTTAGGAAAGCGCGTTCCACATTAGGCTGTATCATCGCTTACCATCAGGTGATTGCAGTCAAGCGCTCGTCTATAAACATAAAAGAAAATAAACACTACTTTTCAGGCTACATCACAGTATGGTATAAACTTAAAAATCACGTAAGAGCAAAAGTGATTCGGAAATAATTCTCGTCGCATTTTAATTGGCTTAGATCTCTTCAATTTGTATTGTGCACGCTATAGTGTGATCGTGGATTATGTTTCAGCGGAAATTGATTCGATATGAGTCTTTAAAATTAGATTTCCTGATTACATAACGATTATAGCTTGGAAAAAGAAATGTTAGTATCGGATAATGCAGCATTGTTTGTAGACAACTGGATAGACAGACCACTTTAGAAAGAGTTGCAGGTCAGGTCGTAAGCATGGAGATCCACATGGGGTCACTCGTGACGGATCGTAGAAGGGGGAATTCGGAAGTGATATCGGAAACGAAAGATTGTACGCCATATTAAAGGGATTTTGAAGATTGCATGCAACATGTATTGCATGTACACTCGTGTCAGTCGTGAACTCTACCGACGTCGGCACAAGCTACTGGCACGAACTACTAGTGCGAGCAACTTTTTTTTTTATTATGAAAATACACACGTCGCCGTCTAGCCCCAAAGTAAGCGTTGTGTTATGGGTACTAAGATAGCTGACGAGTATTTTTGTGACACATAAATACTTATAATATACGGATAAACACCCAGACACTGAAAAACATTCAGGTTCATCACTTAACACAAACATTTTCCAGTCGTGGGAATCGAACTCACGGCCTTGGACTCAGAGAGCAGGGTCGCTGGCTAAAAATTGCTCTAATTCAATTGAGACAAGTTCAAATGTTCGTTCAACAGACAGGCTCACAATGTCTGTTCTATTTTTAAATTTAAAATTTTTATCTAATATAATTAATGAGCGACCATGAATCGCAGTAACTCTGGTGAACGATATACCAACATGATGGTTATCAAAATTAAACAAAGTCAAAGTCAAAGTCAAAAATATCTTTAATCAAGTAGGCCTATAGGTGGCACTTTTGATGCGTACATAAGAATCTTAAAACTAAAGCTACGAGGGTTCCAAACGCGTCCTGGTCTAAGAAGAAGCCCACAACAAACTTAGCCGGGTTTTTTTTTGTTATCACCATCTCACAATGTCATTTTAAATTATTAGAAGTGCAACCTGGCTAGAGCAATAATTGACACCCAAGCTTTATTATCGATTACGTAGTCCTTTATACTATAATAGGACTTTTCTATAAGCTTACTTTTAAGACATCTAAACATGTATTCATGAGTTTTTAACCAATGTTCAGTTATACATAAAATATTAATATTAAACTGATTTAAAAACAATTCGATCTCTAATTCCTTTCTTTTAATACATTGAATATTTTGGTGCACCAAGTTGATATGAAAATAATTTATTGTATGCAATTCCTTACTATAATTTGTTGTATTTAAGCAAGAGGATAAAACAGGACATGACAGGAGACCCGTGCTTTATAGTGAGCAGTGGCGTGCATAGAGGGTATGCGCAGGGTATGCAGATGATATCAAATAAAGAAAATATCCAGTGTGAGCTATAAAAACTTTAAGGTGGGCTTTTTCTAACTCTTACAAAGCCTATCCCTAAGGTTTTCATAACTCGTAACGGAGATTTTTTAATTTTATATAATCTGCATACCCTGTGCATACCCTCTATGCACGCCACTGATAGTGGGCAGGTAATGGATTGA
Organism: Pararge aegeria; assembly: GCF_905163445.1. Taxonomy (NCBI): domain Eukaryota; kingdom Metazoa; phylum Arthropoda; class Insecta; order Lepidoptera; family Nymphalidae; genus Pararge; species Pararge aegeria. Next base: position 8,705,440 of record NC_053202.1, on the reverse strand, counting down.
TATAATGTCTAGCGTTTCCAAAAGTTTAATACAATGACGTAGTATGGAACTTATAGAAAAAAAAAACTATGTCTTGTTGTGTATGCAATGTATTACTCGTGAACATTTGCCATAGTTATTGAAAGGGCGCGGCAAATAACCCTAAAAAAGCTTATTATTTTATGTTGTATTCGATGTCAAAATCTGGCACATTTCTTATAACTGGCAAGATATCAAACTTATTCCTCAGTTCATTACAACAACAATGAAAACATTGTTTTGTATACGTATGGCAGCCGGCGCATGCGCAAATATAACTTGGTCCTACCATACATCCAAATTAAAATCCACAGCATTATCCAAACCCAATGGACACAAACATTTACAATAAAATCCCGTAACATATAAGAGAAAAAGAAAATATAAAACACAATCAACATAATCTATAAAACACGACTTGCTGTAGAAAGCTTATTATAAAACAATAAAATAGCCTTTATTTCTGGAAACATGCGTTAATTCCAATTTTAAATATTTCAGTCAATATTAAGAATAGAGAGACATTTATAAACATAGTATAGTAGGTCATGAAATAAGCAAAACCTTTAGTGATAACTCATTAGAAAGAGAGATCGTACACCAGCGAACTAGGTGCTTCCATTTTTGGCGGCCGATTGGGGCAGAGGGCAACGACCATGCTTTGTGAGGCTGGGGGTTCGATTCCCACAACTGGAAAATATTTGTGTGATGAACACGAATGTTTTTTAGTGTCTGGGTGTTTATCTGTATATTATGAGTATTTATGAACCTATAATAATAAAGGTCCACCTATAATGTGGAATGTTGAGTGAGAGAGACAGTCAATGGTCTTCTCGCGAAAAGCTTTGACCAACATCTTAAGAAGCTTTCGCTTGGTAGTTGGATCAAGGGTCGGATACAGAAGGCAGTAGTGCTTGAAACGGCGCGTATTGTGAGGAGGTTCCTCACTCTGGAGCCCTGACCGCTGGTTGCTTGGGCATACAAAAGCAAAAGCAAGCGGAGGCTGGATTTTTTTTTTTCTTATAAATTTTTAATAGTTGTGCCACTGAACTCTTTTATAAAGAGTTCAGTGGCACAACCCACGATTTTACTCAGATTACAATCCGTTAAAACAAAAAATAGTCGTGTAGGGGCGCCTGCCAGATTTGATACATCAAAGAGGTGTGTAAAATTTTTAATAAAAAAAATATTTGTAAATTATCGCAATACAATGTTATGATGATAATCATTACTTACAATCCGTTAGGTGCCTACTACAGAACACGGATCTCTTCCCAGAATGGGCGTATGGTATTGGGGTATGGGGTATAGTCAACCACAAAATTTTTAAAGAACTCAAGTGGGAACTGTGTGTTTTCCTGAGCTTTTACTCTCTGTCCTTTCAATGAAATCAAAATTAATGAATCTTTTATCTTGAAACGAGCAATTCTTGTATATATAATTAATTGGAATCTCGGAATCGGCTCCAACGATTTTCATGATATTTAGTATACAGAGGGTTTCGGTGGTGATAAATCGATCTAGCTAGGATTGGAATCTCGGGCAAAAACTGCAATAAATATGGTTGCTTAATTAGGGCGTAATGGGCGTTTTAAGTTTTGATGACCTCCCTGGCGCAGCGTTGAGTGCGAATTTTTAATTTCAGTATTTACCCTGGTCTGGTATCTAGTTACCACTCTAAAGACAAACGTGCCGCTAAGTGACTTAGCGTTTCAGTACGACGCCGCGTAAAAACGGATAAGGGGTTTGGGGTCAATACTGATGAAACTGCCAAAACCCTAACAGGTTAGCTATTTTTGTAGTTGAATTAAAAAACAAATAATATTAGTAAGTATTCAGCATGTAAACAGTCACGACAGTAAATAGAGCCAGTACAGGGTTTTGTATTAGATAGACTGAACCCAAAATCGGTAAACGTTAGTAAAAAGCAGAAGTAAGTATTACGCCGCCAAGCCATTCTTTTTTAATCTATATATATAAAAGAGGATGTTTGTATATATGTCATCGATAAACTCAGAAACTATTTGACCGATCATTATGAAAATTGGTATGCTTATGTATTTTTTCACGGAGAAGGTTTATATGCTATGCCCATTGATGTAACTCCCCACCAGGCGGCGCTGTCAAGTATCGACTTCCGCCCCGTTCAACCGATTGTCATAAAAATTGGTATGACCATGTATTTTTCCACGGAGAAAACGAACATTCTATGTCCATTGATGTAACTCCCCACAAGGCGGCGCTGTCAAGTATCGACTTCCGCCCCGTTCAACCGATTGTCATAAAAATTGGTATGACCATGTATTTTTCCACGGAGAAAACGAACATGCTATGTCCATTGATGTAACTCCCCACCAGGCGGCGCTGTCAAGTATCGACTTCCGCCCCGTTCAACCGATTGTCATAAAAATTGGTATGACCATGTATTTTTCCTCGGAGAAAACGAACATGCTATGTCCATTGATGTAACTCCCCACCAGGCAGCGCTGTCAAGTATCGACTTCCGCCCCGTTCAACCGATTGTCATAAAAATTGGTATGACCATGTATTTTTCCACGGAGAATGTAAATATGATGTCCATGTTATTAAATATCATCATCATATTCGTAAGTAATAATTTCGATAAAGAATACAAATTTAAGTAAGATTAATTATAAGTTACAGTGTAAATAGTTTTATAAAGTAATAATGACATAATAGGTTTTGAGTAAACAACTTCACACTTCTATTAAATATAGAGTATGAAACTGAAATAGATTTTTTTTTATCAATATAACCTGTTTTTGTCTTTATTATTTATAAATAAAAATAACATAAATTAAGCTGTCATTTCAAGCTGAGAAATTATTTTAATCGATTTTTAATTAAATATAGCTACAATTTTAATCTACATTTAATCATTTATTATTCACATTTCTTATTTACAATAACCGTTTTATTTTAATTCATTTTTTTTAAATATAAATTTAATTTTATCTTATATTTTTAGAAAGAAGTTTATTTTATGAAAAATCCCTAATTTTTTTGTTTTAATTAAATTTATCTTTTAAAACATTAATTACATCTAAACGCGAGTGATAATATCATTAATAATTACCATGTCCAAGCTATTGGTTGTACAGGATATTGCAATAGTTGTCTCTGTTTCGTCAACGTAATCTTAGAAAATATTTTTTTTTATTTCATACGCACTTCATCGATTAAAAAACTAAAAGTTATCATTTTTGCTTTAGTACTCACCGATTACTTGATTGGTAATTGTATATGACCAATTTTTTTCACCAAACGCATTATCAGCATAACTGCACAAATTTTCGAAAGTATACCTAACCTACCCTTTTTGCGTAAAATATTTATTGAGCAGCTGATAACTTGTATATTATCAAAATATATAAAAGGTCACTGACTGACTGACTGATTGACTGATCTATCAACACACAGCTCGAACCACTTGACGGATTGGGCTGAAATTTTGCACACAGATAGTTATTACAACGTAGGCGTCCGCTAGGAAAGGATTTTTTTAAATTCCATCAGGGTTAAATATGGGATGAAAGTTTGTAAAAAATTCTTCATTTATCAATTTATTTTTCAAGCTACATCAATTAAACTTTGATTTTAAGTTTTCGATTTATAATAAAGAAATACGTATTTCATAGGGGATCAAAATTTATATGAAAGTTTCTGATTTTCTAAGTAATTTCCGTTCATATTTTTCTATAAGCAGCAAGACCTTTTTTTAACCCTTTGTAGTAAATTTAACAAATCAAAAATAAAACTTAACGTGAGCGAAGCCGCGGGCAAAAGCTAGTAGCAAATAAACTACAATTACGCTTATGAGAATTGTCACATCATAATTTGGAGCCAGAAAGCGAGTCGCTTCTTTCTAATAGCCACGTGAAGCGTAAATCCGCTTTTCAAGTGGCTTTGAAAAGCGAAGGTGGGTAACTAAACATAGCCCACTAGATAAATACCCTTATGCCCGTTTTCACTAACGACGTATTAGGCATTGCCTAAGTAACTTCTTATCCAGTTCGGTGGGCAAGAACATCGCCAACCCCACGACAATGCTTCTCTGCTCGGCATACTTGATGGTGCATGTCAACTTGCACTAGTACTCTAAGTTGATCAAGAACGCCATCAACAAGTTAGTATTCATCATCACATATAAATCTAGATACTAGAACTGCCCTTTAGCACTTTAATGCCCCTTTTCACGAAAAACTAACAAGGCAATGCTTCAGTAAGCAACGAACGCGTAATCAAAGAAGATTCCTAGGCATTTAGGAACATTTAGTAACATTTCTCCAATTTTCACTAGGTAACTCACATAACCTAACTTGTCTATGATTCTTGCCAGTATATAGTATTTTGTGTTTTTATTATCTTATTTTTCATTTTTCATATGCAATTTAGGTTATATTATAATCATCCGCTTTTATTTTGAATAAAAGAGGATTTTTATTTTTTTCATTTATCAAGTGAAAGTCCTTTTTACAAAGGTTGCCTGTAAGAGATTGTGTACGGCAATAAGGCCGCCTTTGCATGTCTACATTATTTTCTGTATACTCCTTAATGTTTCTTTTCCTGTGTGTTTACGTGCAATAAAGTGTTTCTTCTTCTTCTTCTTCAAGTGTTAAGTAGCGAGTTATCTAAACATTACGCACCGCCGAATCGGTGTCGTAACTTTAGATAGCGCCTCACGTCGTTACTCATCATCTAAGAGTTGGTGAAACGGTTTTTTACCCTACGCATCCAAATCATTAAGCATCAAATTTGAGCGTTTGCTAGGTTTAGTGAAAACGAGCAAAATTTATGTTATAGACTATCTCATAAGCGTTTGTTAAGTAAAAAAAAAACCGTGTGGTGATGCCAGATCAGAAAACAGTTATCACTACCCCTTCTCTTCCCGCGGGTGTCGTACGAGGCGACTCAGGGACTATAACGGAGAACAGACAGATGCTTCCTCTTCCTCTATATTTCCAACAGGACAGCAGTGGACTTTTATGGGCTATTTATGTTGATGATGCAAACTGTTTCCCATGAACCATGTTGCTTTGGACAATATTGCCATGTTATTTGATTAGGCACGTACTTATCTCAGCTACCAGAACATTTAAAAGAGAATGCCGGATGAAGTATGGGATTTGGTTTCACATAGTATTTATACGGTGCCTTCGTGGAATTTATCTCATTTTTAAGGGTTTAATAATTACAATGCATTACCAAAAACTCTAGTTCGCCGGATTTCACAGTAACAAGTAAATGAAGTTCGTGAATTACCAGGTTATTTTTGATACAAGCGATTATTGTACCTACCTATTGATGGTACTGTTCACAATATATATTTTTCGTTTTTTATTGTTTTGACGTACACAAGTGACGTACCTCTTTTGATTTTTGCGAGTAGATTTAAACAAGATGACAAAAAGAATAGAACCACTAATTTATTTCATTAAAAGATTTTTTAACCGTTGAAGTTAAGGCTTGGGATTTGAGAGGTTTTTTAAAAAAAAATAAAAACTTAATTTTTGATACCAATTTGAATGACTAAACGAAACCGTGTTCCGCCATTCTTCTTTGAATTTTTATTTTTTATATAATTAACTAGCTATCCCGGCAAACTTCGTACCTCGGATAATTTATTTTTTATGAATGTTATATTTTAATACTTATTATCCTATTCCGGTGTAAGAGGAATCCAAAAAATCAAATTTCATAAAAATTGGTCCAGCCTTTCTTGAATTATAAATGGTGTAACTAACACAACTTTCTTTTATATATATATAAGATAAATACGACAATACACACATCGCCATCTAGCCTTGATTGGCCGGATACAAGGTATTAAGTAAGAGTGGGTAGTAGTTAAAAACGGGTACAGTAGTGCCCCTGTGAGTTTAGTTTCTTATGAACTTGACCTTTTCACTGCAGTGCGCTTGGCTATTTGTCAGTCGTATCGGTACGGTGAACGGTATCATCATATTTGCAGTGAAACATGAAATTGTAAGTAAGTTTTGACGCATGACTGGTCTTCCTTTAAACCAACATTAGGAGCTACGTGACAGGTTTCATCAAAGCTCTGTAGCCTTAGTACAAAATTTCTCACCCATGATCATCGGAGTAAAATAGATCTTATAAACATCATTGTAAAGCTTAAACTAGAATTCCTTAGCTCGGACTTTTGACGTTTGTGAAATAAAAATCTAAAGTACAGGATTTGCGACTCTAGCTCGAGTTATATTAAGTCAATTTTACTTTGACAATACAGTGTTTGATATGCGAAAACAATTCCTCGATTGCGAGCGACTATATTGCTACGTCACATTAAGAACTCGAGAGATTGTGCCGTGTGGTGACAGCTCGTAATACAGTTGTCACCACCACACTTCTTCCCGCAGGTGTCGTACGAGGCGACTAAGGCATTATAACGAAGAACGGGCAGCAGCGTCCTCCGTGCTACTACTACCATCTACTGCGATCACCAGCGTAAGCCAAAGCGTGGTGATTATGGGCAAACCCTTCCGTTGGAAGAGGCGTTTAGTCCAGGAGCTCGGCGGTAAAGTTTTAGCGCTATGCTTATTTCTGCAGTTCTGTTCTATTCTATTCGGTTCTATTCTATTCTGTTCAATTCTATTCTATTCCATTCTGCTTTATTCTGTTCTATTCTATTCTGTTCTGTTCTATTCTATTTTCTTCTATTCTGTTTTGCTCTATTATATACTATTCTTTTGAAAAAACAGAACAGAATAGCACAGTACAGAAAAGAATAGAATAAAGCAGAACAGATTATAATATAATATAATCGAAAAGAAGAGAAAATAACAGAACAGAATATCCTCCCCTTCACACTAATTTGCACGTATCTGTCTTGTTAGTCTATTGGTTAGTATATTAAACTACGGTGCACGAGGTCCTGAGTTCGGTCGATTTCAGAATCGGAATTGTTATAATTTTTCCGTTAACATTTCTCAGTAGAAACCTTATTGCTAGGATATTGGCGTTCGGCCGCACAAATCCACCCAAATGTCTCGGGGTGTCACGGGGTGATACACCTTCTCTCTTATAGGAGTGACTTCTTACTATGTTTATCCTATCCCTATCTTACAATTAAAGCTACATAATAGTAATGTCTTAATTTCAATCTGTCTATGTATGTTCCGGGGGCGAGGGCTGGTTATCCTTAACACAGATAAAATCTAGCCAGGGTAGCCAGTTCGTAAACTTATTATATGTGCAATTTTTATGAAAGAAATAAACGATATTATTATTATTATATCCGAAAATTAAACCTAGGTTAACTCGTGATCCGTAGGTAGTCCGAACTGTTTGACTACGGACAATCATTCATTATAACAAGTATAAATTTGGGTAAACATTAAATAGGAAATCTAAGTAAAATACCTACTTAGGTTATATAGTGCCAGATCAGTAAGTCAAAATCGTACCTACTTACCTGCCTACTTTAACAGTCAAATACAATAATACAATTGTTACCGAATAAAAGTACCTAGATCCAAGCTCAACAGTACAAAAAACTTTATCTATCGTAACGGTTAACACGTAACATTGAATGAAAAATAACAAAAAAAACATTATTTCTAATGAAAGAAAATTATTTAAGATGACTAGCCGATTGGATTTTGGTCTTTGCGGACTTTCGAATAAAAAAAGAAAAAAAAACAGCACACTCTAGCGGCGAACGTTGATTTCATTTTGTTGTTCGTTGTTTTGTATGGTTGTCGTAGTGTTTGTTGAAGCCAACAATAGATGGCGCTGATCACAAAAGCTTTTTATACACCGTTTCTTACACTAGATGCCGTCAGCCGTTATGTTTGTAACAAAACGAAAAAGAATAATTTCACTATCGAGACGTGAATGAAACCAATATATTGTTAATCAAAAAGCTGAGTTCTTTGTATAGCTATGTTTATTTAGTTTGTACTTATATATTTCAACAAAGCATTTACTTTCTAGGGCACTTCTAAAAGTAGGTAGGTAAATGGCCTATATTTTTACGCCTCTGCAGTGTTTCTATCTATATCCTAGATGCATCTAACGGTCTAGTTATTAGCATGTACGATGGTCACGAGGTCCAGTTCCTGGGTGGAGTTGTAACTTGTTAGGTTTTTATATTAAGGCATTTATTTATATTATGAGTACGTAGGCACCAGTCTCGAGACTCCATCACTATCATGTTGCAAAATCTGTAAAAGCCTGTCAGCTAGTCTCTTGCAGCATGGTGGGTTTAAGCTTTAATTCTCTCTGTATGAGAGAGGAGGCTTGTGTCTATCAGCGAGACATTAAAAGATTGAGAATGATTACAATCCCTTTTATTGATTTGAGATAGCCCAGCAATCCGAATTGGAGCAGCGTGGTGGGTCTATGCTTAATAACCGTGTCCATCAGCAGTATTTTAATAGGTGCATGAAAACGACTAAAGTGCGTGAATATAATCTTTATTTCAAGTAAAACAATGGTAAGAGTGAGTAAATATATCTTTCCAGAAATGCTTAAAACGATATCGTGTATAAAAAGCATTCAAGATCCAGTATAACAATTATTACAAAAGTCCTCTTACTTCGCTTGCATAATAGAAATGAGATACTCAAAAACTGACACACATTTTAATCATTTCGAAATGAACTGTATATCTACAGTTTTAAGGTTGAAAATGCATTGTGTGTGAGTAAAAAGTGTTGGTAAAAATGAAAGTTTTGAAAGTTTACACCTGCAGTGTATGTAACCGAAAATTTGACTTGTCGATGTTTATTTATTGGATACTAGTTCTTATTCGTGACTAGAACTTTATTACCTAACCAGGCGACATCGTTAGTAAATACTTATAATATGACCAGCATTGGACAGCCATCGTTTGATGTTTTTTTATTTTTTTTTACTGTTATAATGAAACAGTATTATATATTCATCATCATCATCGTATCAATCCATTACCGGTCCACAACAGGGCGTGGGTCGCCTTCCACAATGAGAAGGGGTTAAGACCGTTGATCACCACGCTGGCCTTTGCGGATTGGTGGACTCCACACACCTTTGAGAACATTATAAAGATCTCAGGCATGCAGGTTTCTTCACGATGTTTTCTTTCACCGTTAAAGCAAGTTATATTTCAATTGCTTAACGCACATAACTTTGAAAAGTAAGAGGTTCGCCGGGATTCGAACTCGGCCCCACGAAAGTGAAGTCGAAGTGCTACCCAATAGGCTATCGCCAATTCTTTATATATTTGAAAAAAATATATTTAAAAATCAATAAAAATTACTTGAACTTAATATAGCCACTTAACACTGAAATAAGGAAATTAACGCCCTCAAAATTTCTCTTTTGATTTTAAAATATATATATGATAATAATTTTAAATATAATAACATATATTCATTTTTATTTGTGTACCTATATATACTTTTGAAAGGATTATAAAAAGACCGATTTGGTTATTGTTTTAGTTTGTTTACCAAAATTCAAAGTGTGTTTAAAAGAAAATTAGAAAAACCCAAAGTTACAGTGGAAAAATTGAAAACCTTTGGAACGGCAATTGCTTCTTTGGTTTTCTTTCATACTTTTACTGGATAAAATTTAAGAAATATTTGTATATTGAATGTAAGTTTTAGTTATTTTAGGAGTCGATTGCAGCTGGTAATGCACGCGTTGAAGTCTAATGTACTACGATAAGAAATTAAGTATATTTTTGGTCATATGGATTTATATTAAGTACACAGTTTCAAAATTAGGTATTACTATTTAATAAGTTTATTTTTCAATGTAATACTTAACCTAAATATAATCTTATTTCTGGCGGAAAAATGTACTAAGCGTCTCTTCCTTTGCCAGTTTAGCTTCGCGATTCGTGGGGCTTTCTTTAAATATCTAGGGCTATAGTTTAAAAATACAATTAAATTTATTAATTACTATTATTATTTTAAAAAGAGTTTAAGATATAAAAAAGTGTGAAGTCTACCGAACCGCACTTGGCCAGCGTGGTTGACTGTGGCCATAGCCTTCTCATTGTGACACACACGCACACACACATACCCACATACACATACACCCACACACATGAAGTAAATTAGTTTATCAAGAATGCACTGATTTTAGTGCCTAATCAATATTAAGGAGGGTAGGTCGCTGATGCCTATAGCACAGGGTTACCTAAATAAAGCAGCAGATGCCGTCCATACTTTTTGTTTGTGTATTACTAAATGTAATCTTGTTGCCACAATAAATCGTTTATAAATTTTTTTTTCTTAGTGTTAGGAGGCCCTTGGCCTTCTTAAGTCGGTAATGGATTGTTAATAATGATAAAGACGTGGTATGATGTTACGAGCATTTACTTGTTAGAATAGGTGCGAAGAAAATCATCGTTAGTGAAATAACAAACTGCAGATAAGAAAACTCTCGCACGATATGATATTCACATACAATGCGTACAAACCATGTCAGTAGGCTTTGCATTCCAATGTACACCCTAAATACATAAATACATAACCAACACGGGAAAATCGGGACAGATGTTACAGCAATTTCAATCTTAAACTCTCACAGATACGGGTTACAATCTCAATTGCATTTTGAATCGTATACTAGTAGAAATACGGCGGTGAGTTTTATATAGAAAGGTATTTGTGTTTTGCCGTGAAAGTGCGTTCTTGACTTCCGTTTTGAAGATCATTGCTAATGTTTACCTGAGTATTAACTTGAACTTTATTATGGAAGCTCAAACAGATGTTAAGTTTGTACACTGTTTTGAATCATGTGTGAAGTATATATTTTATTCATTTTAATTATTGTTATTCAGGGCTCCCCTTTCGGGGGGCCGAGTTCGAATCCCAGCACGCACCTCTAACTTTTCGAAGTTATGTGCGTTTTAAGTAATTAAAATATCACTTTCTTCAACTTTGAAGGAAAACATCGTGAGGAAACCTGCAAGCCTGAAAGTTCTACATGATGTTATCAAAGGTGTGTGGAGTCCACCAGTCCCCAGTGGGTGGACTACCGACTTAACTCCTTCTCATTGTGGGAGGAGACCCGTGCTCTGTAGTGGACCGGTAATTGGTTAATATGATGATTATGATATTTGGATTATTAGTATTTATGTATATTTTTCATAAAAATATTCATCATTATCTTAGTAGGTACTGTATATAACATAAGCAACGCTGACTTTGGAGTTAGTCCCACAATTAGGTTAAGGCCGTAGTCCATCACACTGGCCCAGTGCAGATTGGTGGACTCCACACACCTTTGACAACATTATGGACGGCCGATTGGCGTAGTGGGCAGCGTTCTATTCCCACAACTGGAAAACCTTTGTGTGATGAACATGAATGTCGTCAGTGTCTGGGTTTTTCTGTTTATATTTATATTATAAGTATTTATGTATATCATTCATAAAAATATTCATCAGTTATCTTAGTACCCATAACACAAGCTACGCTTACTTTGGGACTAGATGGTGGTGTGTGTATTGTCGTAGTATAATTTTTTTTTTTTATGGACACATCATTAAAAATTTTAATAATTGAATAGTAAAATTTAAAACATGACTGTCAAAAGAAGTGGGTACGTCAATTGTAACAAATATCATTTTGTTGTAAAAAAACCATAAACAGTATAAAAGTTCTTATACAGTAAACATTTTTAGAGTTAAGGACTAAATTGTATCATTGGAAGTACTTTATTGTTAGTAGTACGTAATTGAATTTATTTGTCTAGATAAAAAATAAGAAAGTCACATATGCCATATGGTTAATAGTACTAAGTAGTTGGATATCGTGTAAGCATTCAAGTAAAATCTCACTTCCGCGAGAGTTGCTACTCCGTCCGGGTTCAAGAACCAACTCTCACCGGACCGATGTGTATAACGCCATCGGGACATGAGCTTAAAATCATCATTAGCCAATAAATTTCCCAGTTTTGGGCATGGTAATGGTGCTAAAATATAGTATTAAAAAAAATACGCACACACTTTCGGATGAAGGTAATCGTATTTTTTTTATATTATGTTTACAGCGTGTAAATGAAAACCGAAATATTATTTCACAGGCTTCAGAGGTAAATTATGTATTATCGCTGAGAATTATTTTTGAAAGCGAAAACCTAATGGTTTAAACCCTGCCATAGTTTTTACTGATTGAAATCAGATACAGCCCACAACACATGCAAAATTAAAATCAAGTGACTCCTGTCAATTTATTAGGTACACGTCGCGTAGTGTACTATGCACGTGTCGGTCTTTGATCTTTAATAGGGTTGTCATAAATAAACAGTTGTGATGTGAATTTTTTTTTATGGAAAAATAAATATACTTCTTTTGATTTTATATTTTTACATGGTGATTCCTTATGAAATACTTATGCATCCTCCAACAGTATTTCGTAATTTAGTTTAACGGTGTATACATCGACATATTGATGTCGATGTATACACCGTTAAAGGCTATTGAGCCTTTTAAAGTCCACTACTAGACCAAAGGCCTCTCCCAACGGGAAGGTGTGTAATAATCTAACCAGACGGTCTCTGCTGCCCGTTCTTCATTATATTCCCTAAGTCGCCTAGAACGACAACCCTTGGGAAGTGGAGTACTCAGGACATAATATGACTTGCAAGAGATTATTCTCTGAAGATTTGGTTTGAGTTCACGGACCTACTTTCTCTACATGCGAATATTACAGCAGGAGTAGGACTGTTTTAAAAATATCAGCTGTTGACTTTTGGCTGTTGGTTCCGTTTTTTTTAATACTGCGGCAACCTTCAAGTTTTCCCGGGATTAAAAGTATCCCATGTCAAATACAAGTGATATTTGTGCATTGATCTGTAATATCGTTTATCTGTAACATATTATGCCGCTTTTAACTTATCAGGGGTGTGTGGATAATATAACTACCATACCCCTAAGTTAGACTCTAACATCATTGACCGCATCATTACTTAAAAGCTAGTGACTTAGTCAACGTCTAAGTAGTATTGGAACAAAATAAAATAAAAAACACATTTTCACATCGATAATATAAGTAGGTAATTTTATTGTAAAGGCAAACATAATGTAATATCTCAAATAGGCGTGAATTATTTTCAGATGTAAAAACATAATAGTCACAGCATCGCAGCGGTTACATCACGGCTTGGTGAAAGTCGGTCCTTGAACCCGGACGAAGACCAAATTTTCTCGTCTAAAAAGTGAAGTGACACTTAATTCACTTTTCAACTGACTTTAAAAAAGTAGTAGCTTGTATGTTTGACTGTATGTATTTTTTTATTTTGTTTCTCACCCTTTTCTTGTTCAATTGTGGCTCTTTTTGAAAGTGCATTATTCCTTATACAGCGAGTTATCTTAAGGCGGTACCATAATCACCTAATCACCGTCACGATATTCTGAGAGGATTCCGTGGAAGACAAACAATCATCATAGTCAAACGCAGTGCGTTGCGTTTAAATGTTTTATATCACATGAAACCTACAAATATAATAAGCTGTAAGCTGTAGATGGGAAACCATTCATTAGCTGTAATTTAAAAACCGTTCATTTATGAAATTCCACGGGAGTGGTTCCCAGGTACTTTTTCTAAAATTACGAACAGTGCGTGTTGCCAGTGATGGCTAACGTCTCTGAAACTTAGTCACTTTAAATGGGCCTAAGAAGAAGGCTTAGTCACTCAGCGGGCGATAGAGAGCCATGCTAAGAGTATCTCTACTTGATCAAATCAGAAATTAGGAGATCCATCGAAGGACTTTAGCTCAATGAGTCACGAAATTGTAGTGGGAATGGGCGAGACACATAGCTTACGGAGTAACGATGGACGTTGGTGTCCCAAGGTGCTGGAATGGCGACCCTGCACCGGTAAACGCAGCATCTGTCGACCTATAACGAGTTGGATTGATGACATCGAACGAGTTGCTGGGAGCCGATGGAAACAAGCGGCCCTGGACCGTCGATTTTGGAACTCCCTACAACGGTCCTATGTCCAGCAGTGGACTTCAATCAGTTGAAGTTATTATGATGACAACTCTACACTAACAAGTAGTGAAAAAATTGTTTACATGGATTTTAGGACTCCCTACAGAAGTTCAGCTGATGACGATGACGACGCGATACATTTCGTCAACAGTGCAGTGGTTTAGCCGAGCATAGATAACATAATTTTTAAATACAAGTATGTATTGAATAATCGTTCAAATACAGCGCAATACCACCTCCCAGTCCACGGTACAAATCATTATAGAATCGAATACTCCGTACACAGTAGGTATCCGCAAGGCCAAGCCGCGTACTTTCACCACTTTCAGACGCTTTCACTCGGACATCCGGCTGCCTGGTTGCGAAACGGTTGACGAAACGAAACATTTACAAGTTCTTATGTAATCGGGTTTCACTTGTTTGGGAATTGAGACTGGCTTTTAGTTTGTAGGTGGTATGTTACGGTAGGTATTTTCGAATGTTGTTTTATACACAGTGATTTTTTTAACGTCGACCCTTTCATGTTATCCAATCTACAGTTACTCTATGCAATATTTAAAATAATTAAACTTTACTTCAAACTACTAGTGACAAAAATTAAATCGTTAATGCCTGCATTTACATATTCAAATTTTTTTTTTTGCGGTTTGAGGCAATTGAAATGATACCGATGCCGCACCGCGCCCCTTTCACTCCATATAGGATACTTCTTACTCTTAACTATAATTTTAATTTATTTATTCTTCTTCTTTTTTACTTATGAATGAAACAATATACATTGGGCGAATTAATGATCGGTTTGTTTTGGTTTCGAAAAATATTTTGACTGTAAGATATCTATTACAATATAGTGTAAAACTTATAATTATCAATATCGTCCCATTGCCAGTCCACTATTGGGCAAGGGACTCCACTTCGGATGTAAAGTATTTAGGCTGCAGTTCGACACACTGGCTAAGTTCGAGTTGGTAGACTTTTTGGTTGGACGCCTTTGATAACATTATGAAGATTAATGTTCTCAAAGGCGTAGCAAGGGAAGGCATGTAGGTTTCCTCTGGATGTTTTTCAAAGTTAGAGGTGTATATCGGGTATAGAACTCGGTTCGCCCCGAAAAAATCACCGAAGTTCTGGATTAGGTTTACGGTGGTTCTGTTAAAAATCTAAGTACCAGTTTGAAGTTCAGAACTTCATGTGCACGCTAAGCCATCGGTCCCGGTGATTGTCTGTGTGGTTTAAAATGTGTTTTAAAATAATGTTTAAAGCCCAAAAATCCGCATTGGATCAGTATAGAAGATATTTGCTCAACTTAAGTGATACTTGTTATACAAAATAAAATAAATAAGTATAATTTAAATTGCTTACATCTTGAATCGTTTTTGCGTTAGGTAGTCAGTTCATTAAGAAATGTGGTATAATCATACAACGATCGAGTGGATTAGGTTGAATCCGAGCAGCAAGACTAATGCCAACCCAACCACACGGATCTGAAACGTGGTGGCTTACTATTGGCCTGATAAGAACGCTCAGAGTCATTCATTGGGCGATGTAGAGAGCTATATTACGAGAGTAGAGATATCTACGTATCAGAAATGAGGAGTGAGGAGATCCGTAGAAGAACCTCAGTTATCATCACCGAGTCGCAAAGCTGAAGTGGTCATAAGCGGGTTACACAGCTCGGAGAACCGATTGACGTTGGTGCCAGCCAAGGTGCTGGAATAGTGACCTCGCACCGGTGAACGCTGCGTTGGTCAGCACAAATGAGTCGCTGGAAGCCACTGAAAACGAGTGGATTTTCGAACTCCCTCCAAATGGCGTATGTCCAGCAGTGGACGTCAATCTTCATGTGATGATGATGATAAAAGTCAAGAACCCATACGACGCATTTAAACTTAAAAGTATCAAATAAAAGAAAACGGTTATTAGAAAATTACCTTACTATTTACTCAATCAAAACGAAAACACCTGTGCCCATTAAGTAGGAAAAAAAAAATCTATCGCCGCCTTGGAATTTGGGCCCCTTTCTCTTTGCTTTCTCAATGATCAAACATAGCAGCACAGTATAATCTTTGTTTAGAAATAACGTAAACAGCATAGATAATCCAAGGGATTTTCATCTATATGATTTTGTGAGTAGAGACGATTTTCCTGGAACTGTTATTCGAGTTGAGATGTATTATTAGGTGAAAGAACGAAGACGGGACAGGTGGTAACGAAGTTTCCATTTTTTTGTGTTTACATCGAATTTAGATTACACTCGGCTTATGTACGATTTCCATATGAATGAAAGCAGTAACATAAATAATAAGTTAATATCTAAATATCTTCTAATAAAAAGGATTTAAATATTAATGATATCAAAGTGTGATAGATATAAAATAATGTTGGATGGTGGTAATAATAATAAAAACAGAAGAATTTAGTGTGCCCACTCATTTTAAGACCAATTCCTGTTATGAAAACTCTTAGCTTTAATTTTAAGGTATAGGTTATATTAAATTTTAAAATATCAAATCTACAGAAAAATATCTATTTATGCATGAAAACTCCCTAAGGCATCATTTAAAAAAAAATACTGTTGGCTTAGTTTGTTGTGGGATAATATGAAAATTTATCAACACTATAGAAAATGTAGTTATGTTTTAGATAATCAGAATTTTGTAGCCTTTGCGAAAGCCTAGAAGAATTGCAAAGGAGGATATGGGTGGAAGCTAATAAAGATTTTCACATTCCTTCTTTAAGAGCGTAATAACGGAACCGAACTTTGTATATTTTTTTCTGTGAAGAAAATATTACAAAGATTTTGTCGGAAGTATGGTCAAGAATAACATATTATTTTCACTGTTAAGGACAACATAGATTTAATAATAGTATATGTTGTTTGAGATTCAATGTAAAACTGAGCATCTTAAGTTTGTTCGAAAAATTTTAGGTTGGTAGATTCATTGGTGAATTAAAACTTAGCTATGATGTTTCATTTGATGTTCTTAGTTTGACATTGTATATAGTACGCAATATTTCTAGGTGTTTCTCGATAATTTGATGTTTGCTACGTTCCAATGAAATCATGAAAAATCCATATTTGGCATATATTTTTTTTTGTATTGGATCAATAAACTGGTAACAACCAATGACGTTGTCATGAGAATACCATAAATAAAAGAGAAAGACAGGAGATTGAAACCTTCTGTAAATGACCACAGCATGCTTAATTAAAAATATATCTTAATATATATAAATCTCCTGTCACGATGTTTGTCCGCGATGGACTCCTAAAATACTTAACCGATTTTAAATTAAATTGGCACGCTGTGAGCAGTCCGGTCCAACTTAAGAGATAGGATAGCTTAGGTCTTTAATTATAAAATTCAGAATTCATTTATTTCAAGTAGGCCTAATATAAGCACTTTATAGTCGCAATTTTATTTTATTGCAAATTGTTTGTCTATGATTAATTGACAGTCACAACTCACATGTTATATAGGTATAAATACTCATTTAAGGCTTAGCGATACTGAATACTTTAAAAACAAAATCAAACGCAGACGAAGTCGCGGGAAACAGCTAGTATGATATAAATTCTTGAATCTGACTATCCTATTTAGCAATAAAGTTGTCATCATCGCTCCTGTTACCGCAGGTGTCCTTTTACCTGTATGTGATGATGCAGTCTAAGATGGAAGCGGGCTAACCTGTTAGGGGGTGTGATAGTCATACCCCTAATAAGTTTCTACGTGACATCGCATCGGAACACAAAATCTCTTAGCGACACGTCTTTGTCTGTACGGTGGTAACTAGCCAGAACAGACCAGACAAAATTCAGAAATTATAAATTCCCAAACTGCCTCTTCTGGGAATCGAACCCGTAATAGTCAAGAAATTGATATGATATGCTCTTTAGTAGTTTATCTATTGATAATTTATTTTGGATTGGAGGTTATGCATATCATGAATTTGTTATATTTGTCACGTATAACAAATTCATCGTATGCATATCTTATGTCGAATTTTCCTCAATAAATATTAGGTGCGTTTCATTTACTTAAAGGTAGGTATTACAACAAAAACAAGTCATAAAAATACAAAGTAAGTGGTAAAATATAACTATAAAATGATAAGGAGTGAAAGTGTCACACACACTTCGATTTTGTGAGTGTAGTGGTAGAGAAAGTTGGCGGCTTTGGAATGCGCTTTAGGAAATGTATGGAGTCGAAGTTTTAAACATTATATGTAAAGAATTTATTTATAAACTAAAGTTAATAGAACGTTTATATATTATTTATTTGTAATTAAGATAATATTTAATAGATCCACTAAATATTATTGAATACATGTAGAGTTATGTATTGTATAAGAACAGTGCTATTATTCATAGTTATGGTAATACGCACTTCGAAATAGTATTATATTTATTATGAAAAACTATTTATGTTGCATCTAATACAATGTTCTAAAATTAGAGCTCATTTTGATTTTTAACTTCTTTCAAAATGCTCCGTTCTTATTTATGCAAGTACCAGTCAAAGTTTTATTGGTAAATTGATGTAGAATAAAATACATTATGATATTAACTTAGGCAACCATGCTTTTAGAAAATGAAGAAACCATATTATTCTCAAGTTAAAAGTTCTTGTATTTTTTTTTATTCAATATTTTATTTCATAGGTACTTGATTGAAATTAATGTATACTTACTAAAAGAATGGCTTTAATAGACATTGATTGCCATCTCTACCAAAAAAGTAAATTTATCTATAGACAAAGGAGCTCCATAGCTTCTATGTGCTAAAGAATTATACGCTAGTGTGGGTAAGTGAAAGGCGCATACATACACTCTCGTACTCACGCAAAGCGAGAGTGTGTGAGTGAAGATGCAGTGCCACTCTTTTTTTACTACGAAATTCATTGAAAACCAGTATAAAAGTGGGTCTGTACGTCAATGGTGCTTAGTTTCTAAATTGATACAGGACGAGCATGTCATATGTTTTTTAGGATGAAACGTTTTAATTAATACCGATATGATATTTGATATTTGATACTATAAATATCAAAGCTGTACTTTAATATTTAAGTATGAGAAATCTATACAATTTGGAATAATTACTCATCACTACACATAAATAAATAAACAATGAATAAATATACTAGCTCGAAAGTAAGCTTGTGTTATAGATACTAAAATAGCTGATGAAGCTATAATATATAAAAATATAATGTATAATATTTTTTATGTCATCATTTGGATAATCAGTTTGAATTACTAGAATAATTTGGCGTAGTTTAATATTGATTTCTTACTTAATATTATTTTATTACTTCGAATACTTCTGGAACCCATAATATTAATAATTATGATAAAAACAATACGAAAACTTTTAATTACTTTATATTATATGACTATAGAATCAAAATTAAGAAATTCCTCAGAATATTTGTAAAATGCATAGTCATAGTAACATTTGTTTTAGAGGGAATTTTGTTTTAAGTGGATAGTGAATGGTGTGATAGATTAAAAGACTCATACCTCTTTTAAGTTTCTACGCGACGTAGATTAAAAAAAAAAATTGGTTATGGGTTTGGTAGGGGTTTGTTGAATTTCCAAGGCTAAAACCAGCCGTATATCACAATAGAGTACTGTAATTTATTATATTCTACCTGTTTCCCTGTGCTTCAATTTATCAAATCTTTAAGACTAGGGTACAAGGGATATTTTTACGAGGTTAAATGCTTTTTAGTTCAATTATAATAATACCTCTGCACCTTTTAATCTGTCATTGCAATTATTTGGGTAAAACGAAAATTCAAGATTTTTCCATTATAGTTCTGTTTCTAGGGATAGGTGTTGCGATGCTTTTTTATTATATTAATTAATGTATTAAACTGATGACCCACCTGATGGTAAGTTGCATTAATAGCCCTTTTACAATCTACCTGAAGTGTAGATTTTAAGCCACACGTCTCTGTAAATAAACCGTCAACCACGCCCTTCCGATATACAGCAATACTACTTGACTTTATTAGAACAATTTTTGTATTACTAGACAATTTTCAAGGCCTCTGAACCATAATAAAAATATAGTTTCTCCGCAATTTACGATTCAAAGTTATAGCTTTCCAATAAATTGGTGATTTTAAAATGGGAAAACTAGGCGAAATAACTGTTAACTTTCTGTAGAGTATCATTTTATTATATTTGAACCCCAAACAGATATCATCTTAAGAAGTAGAAAGCATAGTCACGTCAAAAGGTCTATATAGGTACGCAAGACGCTTGGAAAAAAATAGTTTCAGAAGAGTTCCTAATAGATGGCGTTACTTGTAACATTGTTCGGTTTGACAATCATTCTGCTACTGGAGGTTTTTAAAGTAGACTGCCGTAACAGCGACAAATAGCGAAAACGCAACCGAAGGCTAAGCTTGAGTCGGATCTCCACACAGATGGTTCCGTACAAGTTGTAATATGAAACACTACGTAGTACATAGTATTAACATTTATCATCATCATCAAATCAACCGATAGACGTCCACTGCTGGACAAAGGTCTTTTGTAGGGAGTTCCAAATGCCACGGTTTTGTGCCGCTTGAATCCAGCGGCTACCTGCGACGCGCCTAATATTGTCCGTCCACCTCGTCAGGGGTCGACCTACGCTGCGTTTACCAGTACGGGGCTGGCATTCCAGCACCTTGGGACCCCAACGTCCATCCCTCCTCCGAACTATGTGCCCTACCCATTGCCACAACATTTATCACGAAAACATAAATCACGTTTCTTCATTTAATTCTCAATTTTTGATACGTTAATAAAAAATTGTTGTAAGCGATTTTGTCCACCTTTATTTGAGGCTTTTAAAAATCCCGCAGGCACTTTTTATTACCCGGGATAAAATATTTCCGATGGCAGTCATTATGGTGCAAACTAATTATGTATTAAAAATGTCACCGAGGTAAGTCAAGGGGTCTCAATAAATATACTACGACAGTACACACATCTTCATCTACGAAGATTGCATCAAATGGCAAACAATTACCTCTTATACGAGTTATATATCAAGTAGGCAGTGCTTTTATATGCGTATGAAGTGCACGCCACTGTTTGATATGATGCTATAAAAATAGAAGCCTATGAATATGGAGCCTCTTCACACACCCGTTCTGCGATCTCCTTCTAAGAGATGACTCCTTTGCAGAACTCGGCCATAGCTTCTCGAGACCTTTCGCTGCACAGCAAGCACGATGTTCGGCAGCCCAACGTCCTAGCCGATTGCCCCTTTTTTCTGGCGTGGTTTGCAGGACGGAGGTTATTTTTTTGGCGTGGTGGAAAAGCTTTATTGCTACCTCCGCCCCTTGGGCAGGACGGAGTTTATGTTGGACTCCCCCAAAAGCCTAACCCCTAAGTAAAAACCACCACGGCATATTCCTCTTCTTGGCTTTGTTAGATGCCTGGGGAACCCGTTGTATACCTCCCGGACATCTACCAACCACCCCAACCGATTGCTGGGCTGGGCTGGGCTCCCACGGTAACGAGGAGGGGATCGTTGCCGATTGCCCTATCTACGGCGCTGCGGGTTCAACTTGCTCAACACTCAAGGCACGACTGTGTCGGTTCCCTTCTCGCGACTCAGTTCAGGTAATGTCCAAAGTAGCCGTAGCCGGTCATCACCAGTATCGCGACCACTGGCCCAGGACCCGAAGAATGGCTTCTCTGGGTCGTTAGCCATAGAGAGGATATCAGCCAGGCTCACTTTCACTTTGCAGCCATCTGCAGCACCCGGCTGAAGTCTTCGAGAGACGGTCTTTCCCCTCTTACCCAACCCTCTGCTATAGCGCGGTGCATCTCGCTTCCAACTCCCACGGGGGAGTTTCACCAAAACGTAGGCAGCCGCAAAGGCAACAGTGGTATAGGCCCCGCAGATCCCGTTTGCCACCACCCTTTGCGGCCTCCGCAGAAGGGGCCCTGGACATAACCTGCCATAACAAGCCTTCTTCTCACAAGCCCTCAAAAACTCAAATTCACTCGAGGAGTGAGTTGAGGGTCGGAAAGCTTTACCACTTTAGGACTAATTTTGCTCCACTATCAATAATAATTAAATATACTACGACAAAACACACATAGCCATTTAGCCCCAAAGTAAATGAAGCTTGTGTTATGGGTACTAAGATGACTAATGAATATTGTTATGATTTTTTTTAATATACAGATATACACCCAGACAATGAAAAACATTTGTTCATCACTCAAACATATTCCAGCTGTGGGAATCGAACCACGGCCTTGGACTCGAAAAGCAGGGTTGCTGCCCACTGCGCCAGTCGGCTGTACAAAAGGGCATTAACTTTTTCAGTAGGCTTTTTTGTAAAATAACAACAATATAAATTTATTCAATTTTATTTCTTCACTGTTAAAACATAAAACTAGAAATACAGTCTTCTTTTATTAATTAAAAAAATAAACGTAAGCTTAGTTTAGTTCACAAAATGACACGAATGAACCCGTAAGTGATAAGAGGAAAAACAAATATAAAAAAATCTAAAATCTATTAATAAATACATCAAAAATGCATGCACTACCCTATAAATAATAAAGAGCATAGAAGTACCTTATTCTGACATTATCAATTTTTTTTTAAATTTTCATCGTCTTGAATGGTTTTTTTTTATTAAAACCTATTAAAAGGAAGAAGGAGGAACTTATGTTATAAAGTTTTATTTAATCTTAAATCTTCAAAAAGATCTTCTTTGAAGTATTAATTCTTCCTTATTTATACCCTGTTATTTCCAAAATGTTTTCATATTTTTTTATATTAAATTTTGTTTAACACATAAAAGTAATAATTATTAAATATCTACAAATAGAAAATAGTAACCATTAAAAATATTAAATAAAGTAAATTTCAAAGTAAAGAAAACGTGATTGTTTCAAATTATATTAATATTTGCACCATAAAATTCAGCATCCTAATTAAAAAGAATTAATTAAAGCTTAAAATGCACCTATTATTATTTACTAAATAACATAAAATCTACAGCAGGTATAGATATTTTTGATATATCAAACAAAGAATATATTAAAAATATCTTATAGCAAAGATCATTGGAAAATTCTTGTGCCATTTTCACACTAACCATTTTATTTTTTTATTTTCATTATATTTTCGTCTCACTATGCTTGTAAAAAAAGTTTACATTATCAAGCACTGGTCGTTAAAAATCGATAAATACATCGTTAATTTACTATGGCCTAACACCAAAATCTCTAAACTATATTCTGCACAAACTTCGATTTAAAAATTAAATTAAAACCGACTAAAAAATTTAATATCCTATATTTTTGACGCATTTTCATGGACTAAAATGGAGTTAAAATTTAATTTTCAGCAATATTACATTACTGAAAAATTAAATTTTACTATCATTACACCACCAAAATATTAATTATTTTTTGATAAAACACTATTATTCTGGAAAAATTATGATAGCTTTTTAAATTTTATCTGGTTTATCCTACCGTAAGTTTCTGACGGGTAATGAAATTACTTTTCCTTTAAAATAGCTGACATAGTTTGCAAACAACCTGGTTACATAAGAGTTTATAATATAAACTCTCATACACATATATTAACTGACTTCAAAAAGAAGAGCAGGTTCTCAATTCGGATGTTTTTTTTTTATGTCTAAACGAAATTTGTTCGTATTTGTTTGTACATTATTTAATAGGCTACTTATTTTGTTTCCGTTAATGTAATGCACTAATAACATCCCCGGTACTTTGTTTAGAAATTCTTATACGCGGTGTTGTTTCAAACGATTCTTGATAATTATCTATACTTATTAAAGAATGTTAGGCAGTATGTTACTATCAATATCTGTTCCACAAAGTATATTTAATGTTACTAAATCTTTAAGTCGGTTTAATTTAACTAAATTACATACCTATCCAGTAACCATTGAATTAAGAATGTACAGAATCCTCATTCAGCCATTATTGTATGCAGTGCATTGTGTCTAAAAACAGTGAAAACGCCTTGTGCACTTCTCACTTTACACCCGTGGAATGTTGCTAGCTCACAAATATTTTTGCCATTTTCCCATATTATGGTGAACGCTTAGAACATTAGTGGTATGTAATCACTGTCAACTGCTAAATTGTATGAAGTGACTAACCGTTTTTTTAGAAACCATTCTAAAGTGGAGTGGTTTTTGATGCTTCAATATTAGTGTACACGGTTTCTGTATGTTCTTAATTCTGTGCCAGTTACCTATACTAAACACTAGGATTCGTGGATTTAGGAAGGTATTTGTGCTTTATATGCTAGGTCGTTCGCGTCTTGCGCGTTTACTGATCTGGCGTAAGGGTACGTCGCCGCTTGCGCCGTAGGGGACGTCCACTGCTGGGGCGCCGAACCAAACCCAGAAGCCTGTGGGAGAATAAAGACATCATGAAATTCTTAATCAGTAGTCGAGAATTTTGACATATTATTTAACGAGTTATTGCCCGAGTTCTTTTCCCGCGTCTGATACGGTTTTTTACAAATCCCGTGGGAACCGTTTACTCATTGTTCTGGAATAAAAAGAAGGGAAGAAGGGGAATTTTACTCTCCGGCTTTTCAACTAACTCTGAACCAATAACCAAGTTCATTAGTTGCTTAGTTAGGGCGTGAAGGAAGGACAAACAAACAACCAAACACAATTTTAAAAGTAGAGCTTTTTGTGACCGAGCTCTTCCGGGGAAGTATATAGTACTTCCCCGGACATATTATTTAACGAGCCCGGAAATATTATTTAACGAGCCCGGAAATATTATTTAACGAACTATTGCCCGAATTCTTTTCCCGCGTTTTTTACAATTTTCGTGGGAAACGTTCACTAATCTGGCGATGGATTAAATGGCCCATTTTCTAGTTCGTCAATAATACAGTAAATATGACAGTACAGTCTTAAGAGTGACCGTGGAAGACACATCATTCATACCGGATCATTCATACATTCATACCTGATAACACTATTGAAACAACAACAAAATATTAGTTTGTATTACAACATATTCATCATCATCATCATCATCATCAGCCATTGTGCGTCCACTGCTGGACATAGGCCTCTTTCAAGCAGCGCCAACTTTTCCTATTTTCGGCTTTCCTCATCCAGTCGATGCCTGCCACTTTTCGGAGGTCGTCGCTCCATCTAGTAGGGGGGCGTCCGACACTCCGTTTACCGACACACGATCTCCACTCGAGAACCTTTCGACTCCAACGTCCATCGGTCCTCCGACAAACGTGACCAGCCCACTGCCACTTTAGTACGCTAACACGAAAGGCTATGTCAGTTACTTTAGTTCTTTGGCGAATCACTTCGTTACGGATCTTATCCCTCAAAGAAATACCGAGCATAGCTCTTTCCATAGCACGCTGAGCGACTTGAAGTTTGTGAATTAGCCTCGCTGTCAGTGTCCACGTTTCGGCACCGTAAGTCATGACCGGCAGGACGCACTGATCGAAAACTTTTGTCTTCAGGCATTGCGGTATGGGTGACGAGAAGACTCGGCGGAGTTTGCCGAACGCTCCCCAGCCCAGCTGTATTCTTCTATCGATCTCCTTCTCGAAACTGTTTCTATCCAACTGAACGATTTGTCCAAGATATGTATATTCTTTAACAGTTTCGAGAATTTTACAACATATTAGTCTTTAAAAACAAAAAGTGGATATAAACAGTTGACTTACAAGAAATGGTTATAAATTAGTGACATCTGCATATCGTCTGCGAAAGGTGTAGAGGTCATTTGTGGGATTGAGTATACGCTTTTATAATGTGATTCCTAAGGTAATTTTTGACCTACCAATGCATAAGTATAAAGAAAGTGTTAAAACACATTTATTACAGGGAGGTTATTATACAATTGATGAATTTCTTAATGACAAGGTTGCTTGGAAGCATCCGGCTCCGCTTACATCTCTCACAAGATACAAAAATGAATTTTAAAATGTAAAATGTAAATTGTTGATATTGTAAAATGTAAATTGTTTGAAATTGGAAAAAAGCAACTGCTGAGTTTCTTGCCGGTTTCTTCTCGGTAAAATCTGCCTTCCAATCCGGTGGTAGAGTCATTACACGCAACAGACTTGACGTTTCAAAAGTGCTTATATTAGGCCTACCTGAAATAAATGAATATTGAATTTTGATTTTTTTTAAACATTCTACTACGAGCTATTTGAGCACTCCTAAAGTTACTAAAGCCTTAATCAATAGAAAGTGAAAAAAGAGTTATCTTAGTAAATTGAAACTAAATTCATACCTTGCTTATACTACCGAAACCTTCTCCACCAAGGTATTTGTGCACTCCTAAGGCGGTTGCAGCGAGGAACGCCAGCTTGGCCACCACCAGGGCCTTGGTCACCATCAGAGTTAGAGCACCGAATAGCAGACCAATTACCGCTACCACCTTTACGCCAATACCAGCGAGGAGCGGTGCATACTTCTTAATTTTGCCTCGTGCTGGAAATTATTAAATAAATTTATCGTTATCCAACCACACTATATAAACATGTTTAGTCCTTATACAGGATACGGGTCTTTTTTTCGAAGTTATACATCTTTTGGCGCGTTAGGGAAAAAATGGTGAGAGTAATTATTTACGATGCGCGCGCACACCGTCACAAAAAACGACACCATGAAGTAAGCTATAGTCAACATTTTAGTTTTTCAAAAAAAGGTTTGACAGTTGACTTTCAATAATTCAAACAATACATTTTTTCTATTTTTGGTGCCATTTTCTCTACAAACGTAGAATAACGTGTAAGATACAATTTACATTTTTATCTTGTTACGCAAATGAAATGTAACTTCTAACGCGTGTACATAAATACACACAGGTTTATTTTTATTACACTACAAGTTAGCTCTTGACTGCAATTTCACCTGGTGGTACCCATACCGTTAATCGGTTTTTACGCTACATCATACCGGAACGCTGAATCGCTTAGCGACACATCTTTGTTGGTAGGTTGGTTGTAGCCACGGGCAAAACCTCCCACCAGACCAGACCAGAGAAAATTCGAAAATATTAAAAAATTCCAAATATCCCCCGAAACCGATCCCGGGATCTCAAACTTACAACTACAGCGCTCATCGCTGGGCCAATGAGGTCTCTTCCCTGAATGATAAGGATTTGGGCTTTAGTCCAACGGACTGGCCCAGTGCGGATTGGTTGACATAACACACCTTTGAGAACATTGCGGAGAACTCTAAGGCATGCGTCAAGATGTTTTCTGTCACCGTTGTTTCTGTAACCCCTCCATCTAATTGTGGGAGGAGACCCATGCCCTTTAGTGGGCCGGTAATATGATGAAATACTTAAATACTTAAATAAATATACTACGACAATACACACATCGCCACCTAGCCCCAAAGTAAGCGTAGCTTGTGTTATGGGTACTAAGATGACTGATGAATATTTTTATGAATTATATATACATAAATACTTAGAAAATACATATAAACACCCAGACACTGAAAAACACTTAATGCTCATCACACAAACATTTTCCAGTTGTGGGAATCGAACCCACGGCCTTGGACTCAGAAAGCAGGGTCGCTGCCCACTACGCCAGTCGGCCGTCCGTTAAAGCTTGTGAATATATTACTATTTATCCTAATAATAAAGCTTAAGAAATATTTCTTTCATCATCATCATCATATTACCGGCCCACTACAAAGCACCCTCCCCTCTCTCTCTGGTCTCCTCCCCTCAATGAGAAGGGGTCAAGGGTCGTAGTCCGACACGCTAGCCAAACCCAATGCGGACTGGTGGAATATGGAAGTAAAATTCAAAATTGATTTATTTCCAGTAGGCCCAGTTATATGCACTTTTGAAACGTCAAGTCAGTATGTATGTATTCGACCACCGATTCGGAAGACAGATTCCACCGAGAAGAGCCGACAAGAAACTCAGCAGATTGCTCTTTTTCAACATCATTTTGCAGTTAAAAATCTTTTAAATTCACTATCTCAAACTCAAATTCGAAATTCTTTATTCATGTAGACCTATAACAGGCACTTATTAATCGTTCAAACATATATGTTTACATAATTGTAACAGATGGTGATAACTTCGTTCGCCAACTTAAACCTAAAGCTACGAAGGTTCCAAACGCGCCCTAGTCTAAGAAGAGCCCACAACACACTTAGCCGGGTAATTTTTTTTTTATTTGTTATTACCATCTCAAAGTAAATTTATATTAAGCTATGTAGCTAGAGCAATTCACACCCAAGCTTTTTTATCGTTTAAGTAATCCTTAATATTATAATAGGATTTTTAGATAGCTTATGTTTTATATAAACTTTGAACTTAGTGAGATCTATATCTTGTGGGAGAAGAGAGCTGAGACTGCTTCCAAGCAGCCTTGTCGTTAAAAAATTCATCAATCGTATAGTAACCACGATTTATTAAATGTGTTTTGACACAGTGTTTAAACTTATGCATTGGCAGGTACAAATTATTACCTTGGGAATCATAGTTAAAAATGTTTGTCTTGGTATGGGACAAATTTGCTTATTAGACGTACGGGGACGATGAAATGTCGCGTTTTCTTTTTGTTTGTAATTTCACTTTCTAAAGCCAAGTTAACTATGTAGGATTTCTAATTAAAAATCAGTCGTATTCGTGTGCGAATTAATCGAACATGTGTAACAAACCAAACATATCATATTTGGAATAATTAGTTTCTTTTTTACCACGCAATTTGTGAAACGAACCTAATTAATTATCTCATTCATTGCATTGTTTCATTTGTCTTACTAATCTCACTTAATGTGGTAATGACAGATTTGTTTCTTTTTTTCTTGTGATATTCGATGAGAATTTATCGCTTTGTTTATTACTTGTAAGTGACGATGTGATCTCAGTCGGTAACTCATCTGAAAGGGGTATAGCAATACCTACTAGACTACAGAATTATGTTTCCGTAAAGTGATAAATCGGCATATAATATCATTTTATTAATATCTGACATCCAAAGTAACATAATATACACTATGATACTGTGAGAAAGGCCTCACATTGGTGGCCTTGACCCACAATGAGCGCTACGTAATACTGGCCGTAATATGTAGCCTGATGTAACAGGGCATTGACCTTTGAACAGTTTTCATTCTACGTACGGGCATCTCGCGTGTATGTGCGTTGATATCAGAAAATAGTTAATGAGTGATATAATCTTTAAGTATTGTATTATTTTAATTTTGTTTTTAATAAATAAAATACAATTAAGAATTTACTTTAATAGGATATTTTTTTTAATTTATAAACTTTGTGCTTATACTTTGCTATCTCAGATATCAGTGTTTTTATTTTAAAATTAAATTAAATAAAGTAATATACTCGTAGGTTGATAGCCAAGTGGTTAGGGTTTGGACTCCATTCCGAGGGGACTGGTTTCGATACTACGTTTGAAAAAACACTCGCTTTAACGGTGTAGGAAAATATCACGAGGAAACATTATTGCCTGAGAGTTCTCTTTATCCATCTTAAAGACGTGTGAAGTCTACCAATCCGCACTTGGGCAGCGTGGTGGACTTCTGCCTGAACCCGTCTCATTCTGCCCAGTAAGTAATGGGCTGATGATAGACGATAATCGTAAATATCGTCGTAATAGACGATAATTGTATCAATGATTTATAAATATTTGGCAAAATTTAAAAGCAGGTCGGCTACTTCAAAGACTCGGCACGTACTAGAATAGTACACCAGCATTGTACATTGGTGCATCACGATATGGAAGATTCCGATGAATAATACTTGGCATTATAATTTCCTTTATAATAACTTTCATAATATGTCCATTAATTTATCTACAAAAAGTTTCCAGAACAGCGTGTGGATTTACTGGAAACTATTTGATGAGACGTAATTTAAATTGCGACTAGGGACTATTACACAGTAAGTATTTAGAAAAAATTACCTTCTTCAAACGTTCTTGCGGCCTCTTTCAGTTCACCAGGTTCAAAATTAACCTTTATTTTTTCATCTCCTGTTGAATCTCTGTAACAAAATGAAAATGAAAAAAAAAATCAATAAATACTTACTAGCATGGCTACTAAAAAAGAGCTTGTAAAATATACAGTCATTCTCACACACACACACACAGTCACACACACGCACACACACACACACACGCACACGCACGCAAACACACAGAGTCACACCCTAACGCCGATACTGCAAGTCACAGGGTCGTGACTTGAAATATCGACTCTAAAAAATTAAAAATGATGGAATTTAACCAGAAATTACCTTGAAGAATAAAAGGCAGTACAATGAAACTGAGCTGATCCAGCCAAAATGCCAACGGTCGTATAGCGTAACGTGTAGCCTAATTAAAATTAATAATGATGGAATTTAACCAGAATTTATCCTAAAAAATAACATAGCTAATCCAGCCAAAATGCCAAAGGTCATATAAATCGCTGTGGCATTATGAAACGTATCAAGTTACAAACAATTCTCAATGACAACAAACACCGCCCATACAAAACTTATTTAACATACAAAGAGACAAGCTTTCACTGTAATTGTATTATAGTTACAAATCTCAGATTATCTTCAGTCATATTATAACAGGCTTTTTATTCTTTAATTTAATTCTTTAAGATCACCAGTCATTAAAAAAGATAAAGACAAGTTTCTAGAGATTAATGCTGCAGAAGACATTGCCCCGTCATTGTTCAGTGAGGGATGGAAAATTAATGTGTACTTATTAACAGTTAGTAGTAGTGGTATCTCTATCGTCTAATCTTTAAAGTCAAATAAAATTCACACTATCAAACTATGTCCACTTTAGGAACGTGAGCCCTGTCTTTTTTAGTGACTCTACCTTTAGCCAGATTAGCCGGCAAAAGGCTCACCAGCGGCTATTTCAATAGCCAAATAACATTCCAACATTCAATTTTTAAATTCCGTGTTATATCTTCTGAGAGATGAAAGTGAAGTCGGTGGCTTCCAAGCAACCTTGTTATTAATAAATTAATCAGTTGTTTTTTAACTGCACTGTAATGGTAGGTAATGGATAGGTTTTTAATTTGTTTAAATTTACGCATTAATGGCTTGGGGTTGGGTTTGGATCGTTTTTACTAACGACGCACAAGGTATTGCCTGAATTGCCTGAGATACCTAGGCACTAATCAACCGTTCACCAATAGTTAACCCCGTTGAGTTGGTGAAATGTTTTTTTTCCATAGACATCGCTTAATTCATTAGGCATTCGAGTCAGCCTAGGTTTAGTGAAAATGGGCATCAGCGGCATTTTGCTACCTTGTTGTTTTTACCTACACTTGGAGGAAATATCAATTTTTATAAATTTAAAATAAATATAAAAATTTTCAGAACCGACTGGATTTGAACCTGCGACTCCCTGGCTCATTGTGTAAACTTTCGCATTACTAGGTTCTTTTCAAATTGGATTTTTTTTAATAGTCATAATGCATGACCAATCAGATGAGCTATAGTGATAAGTGTTAAACCATCGCTTCTAAACTAAGCCACAGTTCGCAGGGATGCAACTTGCAAAGGAAACGTCCTGCAGAGTGCAACACTGTTCCCATCAAACTGAGGAGTCAGTGCTAAGCCCGGCAAACAAAACACAGCATTGAAACACTGCTGCTTAGCGGCAGAAATAAGCATGGCAGTAGAACTTCTCCGGACTAGCTCAGACAATAAACTCTACAACTACTAAACCAAATATTAAAGCATATACATATAATTTATTAAAATTTCTAGTAAATATTGAAGCCGAAGTTATTTTGTGGAATTCTATTTGTTAACATTTAGCTAAATTTGCTATACTCCTAGAAATACAGGGGAATCTATAGGACGGTGTAATTTATAATTTCTTCTCTATGCTCTACACCAAATAGATCTTATGCAATGTACTCTCTACGCACGTTTCTCTCTCCAGGTACTAGGAAGTTTCAGACCGTAAGATATCGCCAGCTTAGGTTATCTTACGCCTCAGCTTTGTGTTCCAATTCTAGGCATAGACCTACTATGTCATAAGAGAAAGGTTTCTACTACTATAAACCGACCCCAATTCTTCAATCAGGATAGCGGTTTTTACCGATTATTGCTACATCTAGTTGATAACCTGGACTGATAGCTTAACATTCTCTAGGCACGGAGATAGAAAACGAACAGAGGTCCGTTCCAGGAGGTGCAGCGCAGCATATCGCTTTTTTAACTTAGATCATCAATAAATAGTCTATAACAGTCCACTGCTGGACTCGCGCCTTTCCCAAAGGAAGGAGTTTACACGCTGGGCAAATGGGTTGTTTAACGCAGTAGATAGAAGTTGTAGCACAGAGGATGCTCCCCTTACTCTGTTATATTCCCCTTAGTCGCGTCGTACGTTCACCGCCCGAAGAGCTGTTCTGATATGCCGTGACAGACGGCCTGATCATTACACATAATTATATGGTACAAGCTATGTCAAAGGAACTCCACAGTACAAAGGTATGTTTGTAGAAACTTCTGTCCATGTGTCACCCTTTAGAGTACACTAGTGTGACGGAGCCATTGTTTTGTCGGTTTCTCCGTAACGCGTCGGAGCATGAAAGCAAATTTGTTTAACATGCCCATGGACTTGAAACTGTTCCTATGTCATATTATTACTGTTTTGGGTTTGATTTTAAGTGAAAATCTATGAATATATTGTGGCCTTATATATACTAGTCGGCCGTGGCTAGTTACCTAACGATTACTATACAATTGAAGAATTTCTTGATGACAAGGTTGCTTGGAAGCATCCGGCTTCGCTTTCATCTCTCACAAGATAGAAAAATGAATTTTAAAATGTAAAATGTAAATTGTTGATATTGGAAAAGAGCAACTGCTGAGTTTCTAGCCGGCTTCTTCTCGCTAGAATCTGCTTTCCGAACCGGTGGTAGAGTCACTACACACAGACACACACTTGACGTTTCAAAAGTGCTTATATTAGGCCTACTAGAAATAAATGAATTTTGAATTTTGACGTGTTGCTAAGCTATGTAGCGATTAAGGCACGTCCTTAATCGCTACATAGCTTAGCAACACGTCTTTGTCAATAGGGTGATAACTAGCCACGGCTGAGGCATCCAAACAGACCAGACCAGAGAAAATCATAATTCGCAATAAACTCCCAAATGCCCCTCTAGCCGATCTAAGTACGTGGGTGAGACCTTCATAATCTTTCAGCTAAACTGGTGCTTAAAATTTAATTACAAAACACTTATGCCCGTTTTCAACGCATAATATAAATGCATATATACGCATAAGTAACGCATAATATTTGAGATTCCGATGCATACATCAACTGTTCACCAACAGTGATCACCTAAGAATTGGTGAAATGGTTTTTTTCTCTAGACATCAGGTTTAGTGCCTAGGTTTAGTGAAATCATCTTCACCAATATTATAATTGCAATAGTATGTTTGTTTGTTTGTCCTTCTTTCATGCCCTAAAAAAGCAAATGTTATGGGTACTAAGATGCCTGATAAATATTATTATGAATAATATACATAAATACTTATAATATTCAGATAAACATCCAGACACTGAAAAACATACATCCATGTTCATCACACAAAGATATTCCAGTTGTGGGAATCGAACCTACGGCCATGAACTCAGAAAGTAGGGTCGCTGCCCAGTCGGCCGTCAGTCGTCTTTATCCCAGGAAAACAGACGGGATTGCTCTCACTCTGGATTTGTAAAAACCGTGATAAAGTTGAACGAAAAACGCGGGCAGCAGCTAGTTGAAAATTATGAAATTATCATTTAAAATGGAAAATAACTCACTTTTCAATAGCCACCCCGGAAAACAGTTCGATTCTGTTATCATCAATGGAACCAGGGGCCGCAGCGCAGGCTGCCACCGCAACAATCAGGAACGCACAAAGCACTTTCATTTTCGAAAAAAAAATGGATCGTAATTTAAAAAAATAGATCCTTTCAGATCGGTGGTTTGGGATCAAGTAAGATGCGTTCGGGATAGAACGCTTTTATATAGGTGGTGTTTTGTAACGGCTGAGGATGAGCTGTGTGACGCGTCTTGATACTCGCGTGTTAGAGATGGTTTTGTGAGTCTATGGAATTATAGTTAAAGGTCGGGTTGTTGTCATTGTATGATTATAATCATGATAAGTATACAACAGGCTAGTATTTTTAAAGTGTTTATTTTAAATAACTTTATAATATATTAAAATATTTTATTGGTTAGTTCGTTTTGCATAATCCGCTATGACATAATTTTGCTTTAAACTTACTTCGTCCAATTTTAACAATAATTTAAAATATTAAACTTTATTGACATTGGTATTTTATTGTTTTTATTTTCAGGAAATGCAAAATGCACATTTATTTAAAAGCCGTTAATAACGCAAAGTTTTTTGTCCACAGTTGTGACTCAAAAATGGCGCTTCTGTTGTTATTTATAGATAGGCTGATTATGTATTGAGCAAACGGAATCATCATACCCTCAGTCTATTAAAGTTCAAAGGCAATTTTAGAGGACAGAACACCACGCTCCACCTTATGTGGTTGGTGGGTCAGCAGACAGACATAGACAGCAGTGATTTGTTTTAAATTACCACTGCAAAGATTTTCTTGACTTTTACATAGTTTGTAACAATATACAGTTTGCATATTCATCTCAACTAATAGACGACACCTGATGGATATAGGTTATGGCAGTAGTATCTTTTGTAGGGATTTCCACTTTCCACAATCTTGATTGCTCCATCGACTGTTTGTGACGCACTGTGTGTACCCAGTGGTGGGATTCACTCTCTGTTATACCCTTCATTTGATAGCCTAAGCTTAAAAAGCGGCTGGCTTTGTCCCCCATTCAGGTAACTATGGAGATACGATTTTTCTTTCTTTCTTTCTTTCTACTGAGTTCGATTCCCGGCACCTCTAACTTTTCGGAGTTATCTGAAATTTGAATTAAAGCAATTAAAATATCACTTGCTTGAACGGCGAAGGAAATCATAGTGAAGAAACCTACAAGTCTGAGAGTTCTTTATTATGTTTTCAAAGGCGTGTGAAACCGCCGTTTCGGTATAACAGCCAAAACCCGCAAAGTTTAAGAAAATACGCTTAAGTTTAGTTTCAAATATCAAAACACTCCAATCGCACTATAGAGGTTAAACGTTCATTCATACATGAGATGCGTACGATGGACATACAACGCAGAGGCGTGACAGCTTCGAGTCTACCAATCTTTAAATTCGTTTAAAGTGCCTTGTTTTGAACCTTATTACTTTGTTTATAGAGTTTAAACCAAGTGCATACAAAAGTTTGTGTATTTCCTCAATTGTTAATGCAAAATATAATCAGCATTACATTTCTTTGATAATGTTTCACGCTAACATTACAAATACAAATTGTATGAATTCTTCAACCACCGCACCGCACCGCATTGGAGCAGCTTGGTGGGTTAAGACCCACCAAGCTATATATATTTTATTACAGACTATAGGGCCTCCCACAGTGAGAAGGGGTTAAGGCCGTTATCTACCACGCGTACTGGTGGACTTCACTCCCCTTTGAGAACATTGTGGAAAACTCTCGGGGTATGCAGGTTTCCTCTCCATGTTTTCCTTCGCCGTTGAAGCAAGTGATATTTTAATTGCTTAAAACAAACATAACTTAGGAAATTCAGAGGTGCGTGCTGGGATTCAAACCCGCCTCGAAAGTGAAGTCGAAGTGGGCACTGGGGTTCCACCGCTTACAACTTCTGGTTGTATTATCATCATTTTGTCGACCTTCCTTTGGCGCATTGTAAATCCAGTTCCATTTCATCATTTTTGAATTGTCTCTGGAACCTTCTTTCTAGGTTATTTGTCACCCTACCCTATTATTGTAGTTTTGAACAGGTGGGTTTCTTGTACCCTTTTCAAGTTACGCCTAATCTAAGGAGATTCGTAGGTTATCATCAACTCAGCATTCACCATTAGTTATCACCTAACAGTTGGTGAATCTTTTTTTTTCTATATACATCGCCTGATCATTAGACATTTAATGTAGGCATTGTCGTGCATAGAGTGTATGCACAGGGAATGCAGATGATATAAAATAAAGAAAATGTCCAGTATAAAAAACTAATGGATAGGCATTGTAAGAGTTATAAAACGCCTACCCTTAAGTATATATAACTCTGATTATTATAATTCTGTAAAGTGTATTTTCATTTTAATTCTCCATTTCATTTAATTTCACGACTCCTGACGAGAAAACGATTTCTAGCCTGGAGACTTGTCCGAAGAATCCAATAATTTCTTTATTTGTTACGTATTGTGGACGGCATGTTGGTGTACGATAAAATTCTTAATTATTAGCCATAACAATGTTAAGATTTCTACAATTTCGATAAATAAATTAAAAGAAAATAAAATCCCATGTAAAGTTGGATACAGGCAATGAGAAGAAGAGAAAGTAGCATTAAAAATAGTCCAATCTAATAGTTGATACTTACCTTCAGTCGCGGAGATGGGCCAAGGACAAATTTACTTTCTCCAAAACTATTAAGCCAAGTTCACATGACGTAACACCAGTGCTACATAGAGGTTAGTTTATCCCCACTAATATTGAAATAAAATGAAAATGAAATGAAAATAATTTTCTTTTCATTTCACTATAAGTTAGCCTTTAAGTGCAATCTCACCTGTTGGTAAGTTATGATGCAATGTAAGATGATAATGGGCTAACCTGTTACACTTCATATATATATTATATACTAGATGTTGCCCGCGAGTTCATCTACGTTTGATTTTGTTTTTTGATGTGGCATTCGATTGCCATCCAAGTATTCTAAGTATTTATGTATATTATTCATAAAAATATTCATCAGTCATCTTAGTACCCATAACACAAGCTACGCTTACTTTGGGGCTAGGTGGCGATGTGTGTATTGTTGTAGTATGTTTATTTATTTATTTATTTATTCAGTATCGCTAAGCCTTAAATGAGGGGTTTGCTGCTGTCCGCTGAGGTTTTCTGTCCTCTATCTCTAACTACATTCATCAGATGTGCACAAAGTTTTGGCAAAATTAAACACATATTATAACCTCTATAGTACAAAAATAAATATTTAAATCGGTTATAATTTGTCGGAGTTATGGTGTAAAATCGTCAAACACTTTCATCCCCTCTCCCAAAGGAACCGAGCTTAATGTCGGGATAAAACGTATCCTATATTACTTCTAACACTTCCAAAAATATGAGTACAAAGTTTCATGAGGATCAGTTAAGTAGTTTTTGCGTGAAAGCGTAACAAACGATCTTACATTGACATTTATAATATTAGTAGGGATATTCTATATAGCAATTATATTTTTTTTCTTCTGGCTTTACACAGATTACTCAATGTCAGTGTCCTGCAGTTATATTAAACCCATTCTCCTAATCGGTTACAACGCGGCATCGTACTCGAACGCTAAATCGCTTAGCGACACGTCTTTGTCTATAGCGTTGTATTAGCCACGGCCGAAACCTCCTACCGGAGCATATCAAAGCAAATTCCGAAATCATAAATTCCCAAATTACAACTGCCCTATCTGCCCTGCTCCTATCTTAAAACCACAGCGCTCACCTACTCGGAAGGTCGTCAAAATGAAATGCAAATAACTGAAATGAAATGAAAATGAACTGAAATGAAATGGAAATGAAGTGATACAAAACGCAGCAATAGAGCAACGTATTGAGAGATATTGATATAGAGAAAATAGCATGGCTAGTATTAGTCCTAAAATAAGCTTTTGCTGAAATGAAATAAGAATGAAACAAAATAAAATGACATCAAATGAAAATGAAGTGAAATAAAACGCAGAAACTTTGTCCTATTGCTGCGTTTTATAAAATTATGTATCGCATTACAAATAAACTTTTGATTTCACCAACATTATCTTCTCCCACAGCTTTATCGACTCTTAGAGCATTGGTGCACAGGTGGAAAAAATATCAAAATCATGTCTTTTTTTATTCCATTACAAGTTAGCCCTTGAGTGCAATCTCACCTGGTGCTAAGTGATGATACAGTCTAAGATGGTAATGGCTAACGTATCAGGGAGTATGTTAGTCATACCCCTAATCGGTTCTTAAGCGACATCGCACCGGAACACTAAATCGCTTAGCGGCACGTCTTTGTCGGTAGGGTGGTAACTAGCAACAGTCCAAAGCCTCCCACCCGACCAAAATGGGAATGTTGGTGTAAGAATAAACTAGTTTAGGCAGGTGAATTTTATCCCTTGTCAGCGAATTAAATCGGGGGATAAATAAATAAATAAATAAATAAATATACTACGACAATACACACATTGACATCTAGGCCCAAAGTAAGCGTAGCTTGTATTATGGGTACTAAGATAGCTGATGATTTTTTATGAATGTAATACACAAAAATACTTATCATATACAGATAAACACCCAGACACTGAAAAACATTCATGTTCATCACACAAACATTTTTCAGTTTTGGGAATCGAACCCACAACCTTGGACTCAGAAAGCAGGGTCGCTGCCTACTGCGCCACTCGGCCGTCATATACTTTTTACGGGGGATATACTTTTTCACCTGCCTGTGCTGATGGTAAGTTATAGTGCAGTCTGTGATAGTAGTGGATTTACCTGTTAGGGGTATGACCGTAATATTATACCCACATCTCTATCAGTTTCTACGCGGTATCGTACCAGTTCATAAAATACAAAGCCTCGTCTTGGGGTCTTCAATTTTTGCTTGGGGATTAATATTAATTGAAGTTCAATATAAACTAGCCCTTATCAATGAGCAGCGCTCAAGGCCGTGACAATGAACCTGACGATGCCTTACTTTCTATTTATACTGGACATCGTATATACAAAACAGTAGATAAAACTCTTAAGTGAAAACACTAATGTATGAAATTTGAATATCTAATATAAAGTGTTGAATATTTAGTATTATTATTATTTTTAAATGTTATATTGTATTATTCAAATTTCGGCTAAAACCTTCTCACTGGGGAAGGAGACTCGTGCCTTGTTGTGGGCCGGTAATGTGTAAATATGATGATACAAATTTAATACTTCTCATATATATTTGTACGCGTAAGAAGTTATACTTCTTTGGCGTAGAAAGCTAAAAATATTTTCAAAAGTTTTATTCTACGTTTGTATAGAACTGTAACATTAAAAAAAAAGGTATTTAATACATTGAAAGTTTTATAATCTAGTTATCTCATTATCGGATCACCAAGTCTGAAAATTTGACTTTGACAATTGAAACTGTACACTGTCAAACCTTATAGCTAACTTCGGGGTGCCGGTTTTTTGTGACGGTATGCACGTGTTAGAATATCATAAAATAACAACTTGATATTTATCATATTTAATTATGATTTATTGTAAAAGTATATTTCAAAGTTAATATTAATATCCTCACATTAAATATAAAGACCATTTTTATTAGTCAACATTCAGTGATGTCACTATACTTGAAGAATTAATAAAGGTGTCACTATACCGCTGTTAATACACAACTGTCATTATACAGTTTTGTAATTGTATTTTAAAAATAATATTTAGAGTAAGTGAAATTAATATAAAACCATTGTTGTTAAAGTCATCATACAATGATGTTATTATACTTTAAGTATTAATATTTGTTCATACAATTGTCATTATACAATTGTGTCACTATACTTTAAAATTAAAGCTTTCCGGAAATGGATATTAGTAAAACACGTGATGTCGAAAAGTATAAAACTAATGTGCCTTGTCAAAAAAGGGGCAGTCTCTGTTTTGCCAGCAAACAGTTGGTCCTTCACGTGGGTTACTGGTTACTGGTTACTGAGGCCACCACGCTGGCCGAAATACTAAAGTTAAGTACTTTGCATATCATTTAATTACTTTTCATACGATAAAATATGTGTTATAAAATTAAAGATATATAAGAAATAATTATAATGAAATATTGTAAATGTGATATTTAAAAAGAAGGGTTGCTCTGGAGTTTCTTTCGCCACTTCTTCTCTATGACATATGACCCCTTCCGAAGTGGTAGTAGTTTAAAAAGAAAATATTAACGAGAAGATTAATGTGAAATATATTACCATCATACTTTAACGGAGTGTTCCTTGTTTTATTTTTATCTCATTTAATTTGGGTTTAATTATTACTTCAATCAGAAGAATAATTGTTCATTCGTTTAAATAAGATCGTTATATCAAAGGCCTTCCTACCTAAATTGATAAAAATCTATTACACGCGCATCGTAAAAAGTGAATTGGCGGACGATGTATTCCCCTCTCACTCGGTTTTGCAACTACCTTCATCTGGTTTCTGTAACCTTGTGCGCGTGCATTTCGTTTCATCGTATAATTTCACTCGCATGATTTTGCCTAACGTCGCTCAAGAAGTATAACTTCAAAAAATTACATACATACGCAATAGTATTCTGAATTTTACATGACGAAGAAACTAAGTCTCAAACAGCTCTTCTAACACTGAACGCATTGGCTGTCTCTACCGGGTAAAGTTATCTGTAGAATATGCACATACTACCTTAAAATCATGCGCTCTTTGTGACGAGAGATTACTTAATAATATATAACTTGTGCTGACTATATTATTATTATATAATTTGTTGATGTTAGTTATTTCATAGCAAAGGACCACGTTTCAAATATGGGCCTCATAAGAAGGCTCAGAGTCACTTAGCTTGGATTGAGAGCGGTATGGTAGTATAAGGAATGAGGAGATTCGTAGAGCAACCAGAGTTCGCGAAGCTGAAGTGGTAATGAGCGGGGCACAAAGCGTGGGTAACCAATGGACCTTGGGGTCCTAGTTTAACTAAGATTTTGATATAATCGCAAACTCGTTTTGAAACTCAGTGTAGAAGATAATATTGACATATGCTAGTTGGCATGTTACATTCTTGACGTCGCCAGATAAAAATAATCTAAAATTTTCAGGTTCTTCTAAAAATGCCGACAGAACGTGAATTTTGAAAAATTTTCATAGCTATGGGTAGACGCAGGAGAAAACTCTTTCCGAAACGTAAGAGATCCGTGTTCAGCAGACCGCATCCCATATAAAAGAGGACACATGGGGGTTATCATCGTATAAACATTTACATTAATAATCACCAAACCTTACTTTAGAACCTTTACATTCTTTGAAAAATATATCTCATATAACTAGCTTGGCCAATAATTCTGCTCCGTCACTCTTTTTCGCCTGACAAGCATATTTCTTGCCTGCCAGACGTCCGATCCGCAAAAAGTATTTAACCTCACGACCCTCCGATCTCAAATCCTTGTTTTTCATGATGGCGCTTCGGTGGCATTCGTAAAACATCGCTTAGTTGTCACGTGGCGCTACCGTTTCCGTTCGAAACAGCGGCAACCAGAAGTGCGACAATACATAAAACGGAATATGAAACTAAGACACAGGAGGATCAAGGTGTTTTTACAAAAACACGACTCCCGAACGTTTATTCTTAGGGGAATACGAAAAATGCGGTATTCACACTATGTCAGACAGAGTGTGGGACAAAATAACAGAGAACTATACTTTCAATTCCAACATTTGTTTTCACATACTCAATCTATCTGTAACTTTGCCCATGCGTGTAATAATTATAGTAATATCAGTATTTGTACAGACTTTATATGTTATTAAATAGCTACATTGTTAAGTAATACGTTCAAAGATTGTTATATATTGGTTTAATAAGGTGGTTTCGGGCCGAATTTTCAATCGTAGGATGAACTAACGAAAATAAATTTGGTAGAAGAAAAACACATGTCACCGACTTAATTCCTCCAACAAAGGCTATTCATTTGTTTGTTGAAAAACCAGCCCTAAACATTTATAATTCATGGATTGCAATACATACATTTATTCTTTTAATTTATATAACAACAATAAAAATATCATTATTTACTCAGAAAAACGTATATATTTCATGAGTGTAAAGACCTGTCTCCTGCGGTAGTTTAAACAGGAGGCAGTGTCTTCCGTATATCTGTGGTCCTAATAACAAACGTTTGAAAAATTAACAGGCAAAATTATATAAATGGAGTTATAAAGCATTAATTTGTAATTTGTTTTTATTTTACATGGTATAGGACAAATGTGAGCGCTATTAACTTTTCTCACTGAAAACAATAGTTAGTTTATGTAACATATAATTTATCATGTTATAAATAGTCAGTTGGTATTTTAATTTATTTTAAATGTACCTAGAATCAGTGGCGTGCACTTCATACATGCACAAAAGCACTGCATACCCAAATTATTTTATATAACCCTTATTGGAGGGGAATTTTATGCGATGTACCTGTTTTATGCATACCCTGGCCAAAAACCTTGTGCACGCCACTGCCTACCATAATGACTAGTCCAGCCTATACAGTGACGAGGTAAAGCAAAGAAACAATCGTCCAGTAGTATCAACCACAAACCATTAAACCACAAGTAATTCTAACATACAATATTACCTTATTTTGCCTGTTTAGTACGTTTAACTACGGATCACCAAGAGAACCCTCTCCCTTCCATGAGATAAATTAAAAGGATGATAAAGTTGAGAAAAAAACCAAGAACGACACTTTCTCATTTATTTATGTTCTCCTTTTAGCATCTAATGATCAGTGGCGTGAAGAAGAAAACTCTCAGTACGAGTTATAAATATTTAAGGGTAGGCTTTTTATAACTCTTACAATGCCTATCCTTAAGTTTTTTACAACTCTTACTGGAGATTTTCTTCATTTTATATCACCTGCATACCCTGTGCATACTCTATGCACGCCCCTGCTAATGATTCATCTTAAGTTTTTTATTCTCTGGAATTTGAATAATTAATTTTGAGATCTATTATCTA
Source organism: Pararge aegeria (assembly GCF_905163445.1). Lineage (NCBI taxonomy): Eukaryota > Metazoa > Arthropoda > Insecta > Lepidoptera > Nymphalidae > Pararge > Pararge aegeria. Next base: position 8,662,567 of record NC_053202.1, on the reverse strand, counting down.
CTTTTCATATTCTTCATAGTTTTATTTTTCATCCAGACTGCACTTATGTCTATTATAGTTGAAAATACTCGCACTGTCAAGCTTGATGAATTATTTGATCAATTTGAGTAAACTTATGAATAGTAGAGCTGAAAAATAAAAATTGGCTTAATATGTGTTTTTAACCGTGTGTAGTGGGCTCTGCTTTCTGAGTCTATGGCCGTTTGTTCGATTCCCACAACTGGAAAATGTTTGTCTGATGAACAGGAATGTTTTTCAGTGTCTGGGTGTTTATATGTATTTTATAAGTATTTATGTATATTAAAAAAAAAATCCTCAGTCATCTTAGCACTTATAACACAAGCTACGTTTCTTTTGGGGCTGGATGGCGATGTGTGTATTGTCGTAGTATATTTATTTATTTATAGTTCGCACTGTACAGTCAACTGTCTTGAAACTAATAAGGAAACAACATAGATTGAAAAACTTTTTATACTCTTTGCTCAAAAAACAATTTGAAATAAATAGAATAATCTAAATGTTTCCATAATATATTTGCGGTTGGGTGGAATACAAAAAATATAACATCAAAATTCATTAACTTAGTCACACCTACCTTTAAAGGAAATGAATGCAAGTGTTTTGAAAGCTACTGGTATCAGTACACTTTTCGCTGCTAGAAAACCTATTATAAGAGGTACCAAGTACTTTTTCATCATGTTCAAATGTTTGTTTTTCTTTTTCTTTCTCTTCAGTAATTTGTAAATGCACTTTTTTAACTTTGAGTGTTTCTTTTTATGAGGCCCTTTTGCAAGGCCCTTCTTGCTTTTCGAATTTCGTTTTATTGGCTTTTCAGTTGAGTTTTCTTGAATAAAATATTTTAAAGGTATTAACGTTAAAATAAACTTTTTAACAAACGACATTATCATAGTCGTGTTAGGACAATGTGAGATGGTGATAACAAAAAGAACACCCGGCTAAGTTTGTTGTGGGCTTCTTCTTAGACCAGGGCGCGATTGGAACCCTCGTAGCTTTAGTTTTAAGTTTACGATTGTAGTTATCGCCATCACTACTCACTGCTATGTACACATTTTGTATATAATAACGCATCAAAAGTGCCATCTATGTGCCTATTTGAATAAAGAAATATTTGACTTTGACTTTGACTTTGACATGTTTTAAGGTGATATGTCACTTTATAGCATCTCAAAAACTAAAAATTTTTAACAAACGACAATTTTATATGTTAAAAATATGTGTAATGTGTATATGTCCTTTGTTAAAAAGCTTACTCGTCGAGATGCTATAAAGTGACCTTTCAACTTAAAACATGTCGACTAAGATTTTAAACATAATCAGAAATACAGATTGAATGAATGAATGAATGAATGAATGAATGAAGGATTAATGAATACACTTTTATTGTACACCACAGAGAAAATTTACAAAGATACAAATACAACAGCACAATAAGGTAGAACGGTAGAACAGATTCTATATCTATATATAATATAGATATAGAATCTGTTCTACCGTTATTATATATATATAATAATAAGCAAATTACTTTACCTAGACCCATCCACTTAAAAAAGGTTAATTATGTGCAAGTAACAAAAGATCTTCAGCTTACAGACTGGTCAAAATTGTATGAAAAAACTAACGCTAATAAAGCCACTGATGAGTTTATCAATATTATAAACACTATTGTGTCTAAAAATACAGAGCTGCGTACTATCCATCATTCGCAATGTATACTTAAGCCATGGATGACTGCAAGCCTGATTAGATGTGCGGAGAAACGTGATCGTCTCCATATGTCAGTACGTAAAAATCCGAACGACCAAACTCTTTTAATTGACTATAAAAAATACAGAAATACCTGCAATAATATCTTACAAAATCTTAAGGACGAATACGATAGAAAAAGACTATTAGAGAATAAAGACGATCTGAGAAAGAAGTGGGATGTTCTTAAAGATATTTGTCATCTTAATTCTAAAAATAACAAAAAATGTAACAAACTTATAACTGAAAATACTCCACAACCGACACACGTACTTAACGAGGCAAATAACTATTTTTCCACCATAGGCGAAAAGCTTGCAAGAACAATTCTGGATGAGGTAGGGAAAACTGAAGCTGAACTAGCAAAAAATATCTCAGCACAGAGTGTCAAAAACAATAGCCAGTATTCTTTCTTTTTCACACCGACTGATGAACTAGAAATCCTGAAGATCATTAGCAACCTTAAAACTAGATCTGCTGCTGGCATAGATACTATCACAAACGAACTTTTAAAGACATGTAAACTTGTTTTAGCTAGTCCTATTACATTCATTTGTAATCTTAGCCTATCTTCGGGGGTAGTACCAGATACGTTTAAAATAGCAAATGTGTGTCCTATCCCAAAGGATGGAGATCCCACAAATGTGTCAAACTACAGGCCGATATCTTTACTTTCTTGCATATCCAAAATAGTTGAAAGGGTTGTTAATAAAAGGCTGTTGGATTACTTGGAATCCAGAAATCTTCTTTCAGAAAATCAGTACGGTTTTAGAGCGATTCGTTCTACTGAAGACGCGGTCACTGAACTAACTAATTTTGTTTCTGCGAAGTTGGATCAGGGAAATAGATGTATTGGTGTCTTCCTTGATTTAGCCAAGGCTTTTGACACTCTGTCTAGGAAAATCCTGATCAAGAAATTAGAAGCATTGGGAATACGTGGTACTCCACTGCAATGGTTCCAGTCGTATTTAACGGACCGCAAACAAAAAGTTACGGTTGATAACCTATCCAGTAAAATAGCAGAAGTCAAATTCGGTGTGCCTCAAGGCAGCGTATTGGGCCCAACCCTATTTTTAGTCTACATAAATGACCTATGCTCCCTCAACGTCAGGCAGGCAAAATTTTTCACCTTCGCGGATGACACGGCCGTAGTCTTTTATGGAAATAGCTGGGGCTCAGCGGAGCGGTTATGTCAACAGGGTTTGCAAGAGGTTTTTGCGTGGCTCAGAAATAACTTGCTTACCGTTAACACAAGCAAAACAAAAATTATCTGTTTTAAAATATCGAGTAGAACTGATCCCATAGATACAATAAAAATTAAATTCCATACATGTACTGACTACAAAAATGAGAGCTGCAAATGTCCCATGCTCGAACAGGTAAGTATTTTAAAATACCTCGGTGTTGTAATAGATGAAGGGTTGCGATGGGACAAACAAATTGAAGCACTAAGTGGTAGGCTGCGAAAATTTATGTTTATATTCGGAAGACTTAAAAATGTGGCTAATGCAGAAATAATAAAGCTTGTCTATGAATCACTCTGCCAATCACTACTGAACTACTGCCTACCAGCGTGGGGTGCAGCTGGTAAAACCTACTTACTCAAACTTGAACGTACTCAAAGAGCCGTCTTAAAAACTGCGTACAAAAAACCTTTTCGGTATCCTACTGACAGCCTTTATTCAGAGTGTGGGTTCTTGCGTGTTAGACAGTTATATATAAAATCCGTTATACTTCGATTTCATAAGTCCGCAGCCTTAACAGTTATAACGCGCTCACGCCTTCAACGGTGGAAGTTTCCTTTTTTGAGAACGAAGTTTGGACGTAGATTTTACCTGTTTGCTGGACCATTCCTCTATACGAAGGTTAACAGAATACTAAAAATTGTAAAAATGTCACGATATAAATGTAAAAAGACACTTGATAAATGGTTAATTGAATCAAACTACGGAGAAACAGAAAAAATGCTCACAATATTAGAATAAATATAACATACAATAAACACACAGAGAGACACACGCATGCACACGCATGCACACACAAACACAGTCATACACACAATCATACACACGCACACACATTGCACACATTAAAGAACAATTTTTTTGTCATTATTGCTCCAATTGCTTTTTTTGTATGTTTTTGATTTTTTATTTTTATTTTATTATTAAGTTACCTTTATTGTATTCAACCTGGAAGGAAGTGATTTCCACGACACAGGGAATCCTAGTGTGGAAATCACGGACTTTATCTGTATTCTTTGGATTACTTTTTATGTGTTTGTTTGAAATAAATAAATAAATAAATATCTATTTCAGAATTTGCGATTCTAATAAGACTGACATAGGCCATTTTACTTTGGCTAAAGCTAAATTAACCTTTCAACTGAAAACATGTCTTCACTAAGATTTTAAACAAAAATTAGAAATATATATTCTAATTCTCTTTCAGAACTTGCAATTCTAACAAGAGTGACGCTAGGCCATTTACTTTGGCGGTAAAGAGATTTATATTCGGAACGACTCCTCGATTTCCAGCGAGTGAATATTTTACTTAGTGTTCAGATCTGCCGTCTCCACACGATACGATATAATTTTCACTTTATAAATTGGAAAAATAATAATTAGATTTTTTTACCTGTAAACGATCTTCCGAAGTCTCCATGAGTAAGAAACCACTCTAAAGGTGCAGTAGAGTTTATATCCATAAAAGTATTCTGCTTTGGACCGAAACCAAAGACAGTTTCAGTTTTAACTATTCCATAATTATTTGAATTGTCAATAATGATTCCAGGAGATAGCATTTCTGAATAATGCTGTTGAATTTTATACTAGTTTTCTCTTTATATGTACGTAATGCATTAAGTGTATGCAAGTGCTTTATGGGGAATTTGAACATACCTTGTTTCTTTTATAGTTTGTAATGAGTTCAAAGCCTATGGAGCATTGCGTTTTAATTGTCGTTAATGTTTTCACCATTACCAAGTACTTACAAGTTCAACTGTCACATAAGCGAAAGTAATAGCCATGTCTCAGAGCTTACTAGCATCACTTAAAGCAGTACTATTTTCATATCGCTGACGCTCTTGTTACAGAATAATGATCCTTATTTAAACGATATAAAGGTATGCCGTAAAAACTGTAATATTATAATAATACTGTAATTAGTGATGTTAAATAAACAAACACGTACCTAAGTCCGAGTTCAATTCAGAGCTGGACTTTTAATGGATAGCGGTATCAATATTTAAACTAAAAGACTAGTATTTACATATATTCATTCATAATTACACCCGTAGTGTTCCCTAAAAAAATGGGTGTAAAAATACAAATGTTCCTTTAAACAACTTATTTTCTAGGACAAAAAGTAGCCAAAAATCAATTGGATTGGTTGATCAATTGTCTGTCTATCTGTCCGTCCGTCCATCAGTCTGGCCCTTCCGTTCGTTCGACCGTCTGCCTGTCTCTCTGTCTGTCGGGCATCACGCCGACACTGAATGAATTTAAATGAAACTTCGCATAATTTGAGTTCATACTTGGAGGTAGGGCAAAAAATACTTTTTATTCCGAAATTTAGGACCCTTGGGAGAAGAAATGCAAGATTTTGACTAATCATAACAATTATTTTTGAACTGGAAAGTTTGCTGCTGGTTACTGAACAGTTTTAAGAGAGAAGCCCTAGACCGCTACGATTGAAAAAAAAATATTTTGTTAACCTTCTGCATACGAGTTAAAAAATAATGTGGATTGACTCTTCCTTTTACGATGACTATTAATTATTTGTTAGTGATCGTAGCTGGGACTGCCAGTCTGCCAGTGCCAAATTTATTATGAAAATTAAGCTTTATTTGCTATATATAGTCCGCGAAAAGCAGGAGAATCTGTATGGTGTAATTTATAATTGAATTGTAATTTGTTTATTCATTGTCAAGTCAACATCTCCTGAGGATGTTCCGGTTTCGGAGCGAAAAGTGTGTAGAGGATACATTGCCGAAGATCTGTTTGGCGTGGAGTATAAGGATTGAAGAAATTATAAATTAAATAGGTGCCAATAAGTGCCAAATTTCTTCGAACTTCGAAATCACGTACTATTTAAAGTATAATATTTTTTTTTAATTTTTTTTTATTTAACTATTGATTGAAAACATTAATTTTTTGGTAAAATAATATATTAGCAACATAAAAAACACCCAGATTAAACCGGGTGCCTAAACCGCCTACTCATATTCAGGCAAAGAAAGAAATTTTGATTTATGTTTACTCTTAATATAATCACTGGTTATTTCCTTTCTAAGCCTACTATCAAGATTATTTATTAAGCGAACTATTTACTTTGTTGGTTTATCATATTGGTTCTTAACCGATATTGTCACTTACTTATTTTCTAAATATTTAATTTGTAAATATTTCTTCACCTTTATTTGTCATCTTCTATTGACTGCCTCGTTGATTAGTGAAACGTGCATACAAGGTATCCACAGGGTATGCACTAAGTTGGAAGATATTATAAACCAATTCGGTTATTACCGGAAAACCCAAATAAAATGACATAAAAATGAATCCTAGCTAGATCGATTTATCGCCCCCGAAACCCCCTGTATACTAAAATTCATGAAAATCTTTGGAGCCGATTCCGAGATTCCAATTATATATATACAATAATTGCTCGTTTAAAGATATAAGATAAAATAAATCTTCTGTACGAGTTATAAAAAACTTAAGGATAGGCATTGTAAGAGTTATAAAGAGACTACTCTTAAGTTTTTATTACTCGTACTGGAGATTTTCTTCATTTTATTTCATCTCCATAGCCTCTATGCACGCCACTGACTAGTGGTTAGCATATTCAACTACATATAAAGAGGTCCTGGTTTCGAATCCCGAGACGGGCCAAGCATTGTTAGGCAGTGTGTAATTTCTGTCTAGTATGTAGTAAAATATCTATGTATTTTATGTGTATGTTTAAATAGTAATATGTACTTAAGTCTATACATTGACATATATAAATATATATGTTTAACTATATACTCTTATATGTAGTATTAGTATGTATTGTATATGTAATGTATATAATTAGCACAATTTGGGTATTGCAGTTTTCCGTTTTCTGTAATATGTTTCTTCAACCAAAGGTTGTCTGGAGGTGATCGCTTCAAGCGATAAGGCCGCCTTTGTGCATATGTATACTATCATTTTTGTTTTTTTGTTAACCTGGCTTTCTAATTGTATGTGCAATAAAGACTTTTTCTTCTTCTTCTTCTGTTAAAGAATTTTCGATTCTGGAGTTAGGTAATTACAAAGTATTATCACTTGTGATAATAATCGTTAAAGCCCGTCAACCTGCATTGAAGCAGCGTGGAAGGTCTTTGCACTAAAACCGTCTCTCCTATTAGAGATAAGGCTTATACCCAGTAGTGTTAATAGGCTGTGGATGTTGATGATGAATTGACGGAATAAGCAGATGACCTAAAAACAGAACAAAATTTAGTAGGGCACGCAAGAAATACGACCTGCAACGTGCCACCTGTGTCCATTAACCTCAGGCGTAGGTGCTAAGCCCTATTTGAATGTGAAGCTTTTGAATAAGCCTGTTATTAATAATAATAATAATAATAAATATACTACGACAATACACACATCGCCATCTAGCCCCAAAGTAAGCGTAGCTTTTGTTATGGGTACTAAAATGACTGATATTTTTATAAATAAATACTTAGAATATACATATAAACACCCAGAAAAATTAAAAACATTCATGCTCATCACACAAACATTTTCCAGTTGTGGGTATCGAACCCGCGGCCTTGGGCGCAGAACGCAGGGTGGCTGCAAACTGCGCCAATCGACCGTCAAAATACACCGGCGATTGCGCGGTGCAGATTGGAACACAGAATTGCAACAATGCTCCTTGGCGGTGGAAATAAACATGGAGCATTGGCTTGCACTTCATACAGGCATGAAAGCACTGCCTACCCTAAAATTGATATACAACTCGGATAGGAAAAGGATTTTTGCCATTTGATGCAATCTTCCTGCTGTAAACATACCCTGGTAAATAACTCAGTGCACGCCACTTGGAGGATAGTAGTATTTCCCCGGACTTATCGACGAGGCAGTGATAGTCTGATAGATAGATGTGGTTCGTTAAGCTAACTTTTGTGAGTTATTTGCGTTTTAAGCGATTAAAATATAACTTGGTGAAGGAAAACATCGTGAGGAAACCTGTATGCCTGAGAGTACTCCATAATATCCTAGAAGGCATGTGGAGTCCAGCAACCCGTATTGTGCCAGATAGGTGGACTACGTCCTAATCCCTTTACATAGTGAGAGGAGACCCGTGCTCTTAAGTGGGCCGGCAATCGGTTGATATGATGATGATGAAAATGAATCGACGAAGTCTATGTGGGTAAAGCCCCAGGTCACAGCCGATAAAAATCTTCATCATAAAAATTGTCTATTCTCACCAATCAAACAAATGATTAGAAAATGTCATCGCCCGATGAACTAGAGCGTGGATTATTGGTGGTCGCTGGCTATTCACGGTCACTAGTCAACAGTTTTATTTGCCCAGCCAATTATAGGGGGAATTAACTTCCCTATATTATCTGATAAATTATTCAAATGCTTTAATTATTTGGAATAACTTCCGACAGAACAAATAAAAAAAGTAATTGTTGTATGCAATGTTAAGGAAGGAGAAATTGTATATGCAATCACTAATAAAGATAATTTACTTGTAGTTATACGAAAACCAACAGGCATGTTTAAATATACTATATTACGGCATATGAAAATGTGTAAAAAGATTATGAAAAAGAAGTTATGTAAACTTTGATGCATTAATTGCAATCATATTAGTTGATAAGCTATTATCAAAATGTTACGTTTTTGGTCATAATATACATTTGTAATTTTCTAAGAATCTGACTTCAGGACCGCTCATAAATTACACAAATATTTATTCTACTCAAAACTTAATTTCTTACGATCAAGCTTTTTCGGCTCATTACAAAAATTCTGGTTCAAAACAAACAACCAATCAAAGCATAGGTATATTTAAAAATAATTTTGTGGTATTTAAAAATAATACGAGTCGTGAGCATCGTTTATTGGTAACTATATAGATAATTCAATCGATTTTCATCTCGATTATTTCGGTATATAAAAACTATTTAATAATAAATTATTTAATAAATAACTTAAAATTATAATATCAATTATTTAATCATCGAAAGCTATTTACAAAAGTTTTAAAAACTGAAATAATAGTATAAATAACAAAAATAAAAATAGTATTGTATTTGAAAATAAAATTAATCGGTGGATAACAATCAATAACAGACACTATAGTAAAGATCACAAAATGTACGAAAATATAGTCATTAACAAAATAAAACCTACAAAATGGGAAACAATGATTAACATTATAAAATTATTATTTTTAATTCTCTATCTAAATCTGATGGCATCTGCGAGAACGTCGACTTTTAATTCTTATGTCTAATATCCACCCTTTTGCAAGCCCATAACAGCTGCGAATAAGGCAAAGAAGAACCCTGCCATTCCAGTCGCGCCTACTAGCAGAATCAAACCACCAATCATTACTGGAACTAGGGCAAAGTACTTCAATTTGTACGCTAGAAGTAAAGGCATCATGTATTTTGAATATTTCTTAGCTTTCTTGAGTTTGTGCTTGATTCTGTGACCACTAAGTGCTCCTCCTTTTCCAGAATCATCTTCAGTTTCGTATTCTCCATCTTCATCGTCCTCACTGTCTTCTTCGTCTTCAGCTCCTAAGATATCTGAAATTTGCAGTTTAAATTAATTAATTATCAATGCACAAGAAGTATTAGCTAAAACAGTCACATTTCATATTTATTGAGATATACGGATAAAATGTTAGCAATGATTTATGATCCATAAAATATTGTCACTTAGTTTCTGGCTGTCGCTAAGACTACTTTATAAGGTGAGCACACGCAATTATTACACACGCATAGTTTTTTTAATTTAACTTATCAAATTAAAAGAAAAGTTAAATCTTTACGTGCTTTGGAAAATGTTTAAATTACAAGATTAACGTTAATAATTATAAGTGGATGCTTGCAAATTATTACAAATGCGTACTACACTTAATTGTTGTTGCGTTTTTCCTAACATTCCTTAACATCAAGTATAAGGTATATCAGAGAAAAGAAACCGTTATTAAATAAATGCGTTACTTTGATGTTATCATTATCTTTGTTTTCAAGGTGTTATAATTTCATATTTTCTTTTGGAAGTCTGTACTTTTCTTTGAGACTACTATCAGTAACTAATTAATATTGATATTTTTAGACAATGCTTAAAAAAAATATTGACAGTCTTATTTTATTGCATTGTTTCCTAAAGTCTGAATTCCTTTAAAATTATTATACAATTGTGGTATAAAAAGTTAATGGAGTATAACCAAAATTATAATAACCCAATCAAGTGCAATAAGTTTATCAACCTACAATTCCTGTACCTGTAACAGAACTAATTAACAATTAGTGCATTTAAGACACGCAATTTATATGCATCATTGCAATGTTAATGTTTAATATTGCTCACTGAATAGTAATTAAACGTATATAAAATGTATGAATCAATTTTACTAATGGTATGAGGAACTGAAATTGACAGCATTTCATAAATGGTATAATAAAGTTCGTTGCATTGTTGCGTGACGCTACAAAAAGATCACGCGATACTGTTACAAGTCATAATGTATATTTACATTTTACTGTCCACAAGCGGAAAAGATTACAGCTTAGAATCGATGAAATTTAAGCACTCCTTGGTTCGGAGAACAGCGTTCGACGGCGAAGCTATAATAAATAGTAATGACAGATAGATACTAGGGCATTTTCAAAATTAAACGTCTTGTAGCAACTTTCTGTAATCTTGTCCTACAGGTTTGGTCGTTCTACGACAGTCTTACCTATTATTTCGTATCTGATTAATATTGAAATTTATTTGAGTAACTAAACATATTATACATATGCATATTAGAACTCAGAAAATTATTTTTTCCAAACGTTGTTTATGTTTAACTTGTGCGTGACGATTTCCATAATTAACAAGTGTAAAAATAAGAAGAGTATCATAATATTAGGGGTGGAGTTAAAAAGCGAATAAGTTTGACGGTAAGATCAATAAGCATAAGGCGCATAGTGCAACTAAATGTACAGTAAAGGTTCCAGTAATTACACAATTGCAAGTTAACAATGCCACGCAATCATAATTAAGTATGAAAATGAATTCGAATGTAGAGATGTGCTGATTAAAACGTAACACAGTAGAACGTGTAACTTACACGACAATGATCTTCTTGAAGCTGATTGTGGCTCCGGTAATGCTTCAGGCTCCTCAGTGATTGGATCTATATTGACATCAAGTGATCTTTTCTCTAATCCCTGACTCCTTATCAAAGGTATCGCCTGCGGTTCGAACGATCCACTTCTGAGGGGGTTGTACGCGGGTTCCTTAATCTCCGTACTTTTCTCTTTGGGAATCGCGAAATAATTGCCAGGGAAAAGTATCTCCGTTTTATATTTATTATCCTGTGTATAATAGACATTCTTTTCTTGTGGCGTTTCTTCTACTCGCTTCAGTGGTATCGCTCGCGGTCGAAATGCGTACGGGGTAAAATTTTTGGAAACTCTAGATGTCCTTGCTGAAACTGGGTCACTGCTGTAACTTGAAGGTATCACTATAGAGGCACTGGTCACATTCACAACTGCCGAACCATCACTATTTGAGGCACTTGACAAAGACCATAGTTTAGTAAGCTTATTATCGTAGTCTTGATCAGCTGACGATAGGACAGCGTAACACAAAATCACTATCGTTTGACACCGCACCCTTGTTTGGAACTTCATGTTGATCGATTATTGATCGACCGATTGATTAGCAACGCGTCACTGGTTACACAACAACCCTCACTTCACTTTCTACTAAATTTATGTCTACTGTCTCACCCCTCCTCGATCCACCATTTTGTACCAAGCGATCGCGCAAAACTGAATCACTATCGTTGAAAGACGTTATATTTATACATGTGTAACTATAAACTTGCGTTTTTCCCGACTATTCACGGTCGGACGGGCTCGCGGAACCTAACTTAACTGGCAATAATTCCGATATGGGCGAAAAATAGAGTCAACCGAAATATAACAAGACAGCTCCTGCCATAGCAGCATACGCGTCGTTTGTTCCGGTAATGGCCCCGGTATCATTCACTATGGCCAATTTTCCCGAGATAGAGACCCCACTATCTAATTTGTGATGTCGTTACAATTTTGTCATTATTTCATTCAACATAATTTTCATGTCAAAGCTACTTCTGTGGAACGGATTGTTTATGTTCAGCGCCCAAAATAAGATGTCAGTTTTTAGACAATCTATGTAACAATACCTTAACGCAAATCATTATCATCATCAGCCTTTTAACGATTGCTGGACACAGGTTGCATCTCTCATAGGGGAAACGGTTTTAGAGCATAGACCCACCACGCTGCTCCAATGCGGATTGGTAGCTTAACGACTATTATTACAAGTACAAGGTAAATGATAATAACCGGCACCAAAAGCTTAACGGCTTCGTTTTTTTGGGGCATGGGTTTTGATATCATCAATTGTATTACTCCGGGCTGATACTGGAAATTCTTAAACAGATAAAACACAATAACAATTATTTTGGTTAACTTAATTAAAAAAAAATGTTAACCCAATGCGAAAATGTGTTTGTCCTTACTTAACGCCCTAACTAAGCTACCTATCTACTTGTGTTTTTAGCATAGTGTTAGTTGAAAGAACGTAAGCTACAAAGGCTACTTTTTATCCAGGAAAGTAACCGAATAAATGGTTTGAACGGGATTTGTAAAAGACAAAGAACACGGACCACAGCGAGTTAAACGTATTTTCGAAAATCAAACTTATGCTCTTTGCACTAAAGTGGCAAAGGTATCTATCTAATTTAGGTATATCGTGTTTCAGAATGCCTTCAATGAATGCAATTGGGAACTTATGGATCGGTTTCACACGCTCAGGTTGCCTTTAAAATATCACTTTTAGTGATAAGGCCGTCTTTGCACCCTAGCACTAAGCACTATTACCGTTATTGACTACCTAAATGGAAAATTATTATAATTATAGACATTCATGAATTCATTTTATTTATTCAGTATTAATTTATTATTTTATCTGATGCTTTTATTTCGTTTTTTTTGTGTTTTTTACTTTTAATTAATTATTTAAATGTGACTTGTTAATTAATGTAGAAAATTGATATAATCATTCACGAATAATTTTTGCACGCCAATCTTGGCAGGATATGTGATACTTCTAAAATTAAATAACACCTATGTAAACATGTTGCATGTACCATATGCAAGCAAAATAAAAAATTGATTGATTGATTGATTGATTGTTTTCCTTGTGTTTTTCATATTGTGATGTGTTGCAATAAAGTTTTTCTATTATATTCAATTCTATTCTTATGGAACAATATGGATGTTAAGGAAGATTACAGTTTCATTCACAAACAATACTTCATATATATTTTAATTATATAAGCCTGATAGGTAATTAAAAGCTATTGATTAACCAGCTATTGATTAGAGTCAATCGTAACAACAACACTCAAACAACACGCATGTAAGTCATTAAATAATTTTTTTTGACAGGATAGCATTTTTAAGGAATGCAGTAATGTAATGAACAACAATTAGGTACACAATTTTTTCCACTAGCAGTCTATAACTAACCTCGAACTTCTGCCTACTTTATATTACATCATGCTGACTTTAACTTTTGACTCCTAATCATGAAGTCATAAGAATCTTAGCGTACTCTTGATACTTGTCTTTCCTAAACAACAGGTAACATTCTGATGATAAGTTATTCATCTGTATCATACAACAAGTAGCTATAATAAAAATATTCGAATACTGAAGTGTTAATGGAATTATTGATAATTAATTGGTTTAATGTATTTCTTTATAATAAGAGGGGTAATAATAATATCAACATTACCATATGTTAAACATGTAAAAACCACTTTACTTTTAATCACTAATAGTGAGGAATTGAATCTGGTGGACACGGCAGTTTTTCTAGGAATAACGTTAATTGCTAAACTTTAATTCCGCATGTAAATAATTTGTCGAACAGGCTAAGTTCTGCCGCCTATGCAGTGAACAAGATACGCCACATGATGGACATAGAAACTGCTAGGCTAGTCTATTTTAGCTACTCTCACAGCATTATGTCATATGGAATTTTACTCAATATTCTATGTCATATTTTACATGTAATGTGCGTACATTACATGTAAAATATGACGTGATCGAAAGTGCCATGTATGTGCCTATTTGAATAAAGAAATATTTGGCTTTGACTTTGATTTTGAATATATGTGTATTAATAAACGGGGGTCAGCTTTTCCTATTTCATGTTCCCGTGCTTTAGCAGGTAGACAAGTTCATTATTTCGCTTGACAGGTACCTATATAATTTTTTTCTCCTGTCTGCGCTAGCCCAGCTGGAGGGTCTGCTGAGCAGTGTCATTCGCAGCAGCGCATTCATGACACGGCGGGGCTGGTTCCCTCCTTGCGACGCGGGTAATGACCAAAACAGCTGGGGCCAAGGTCAGCCTAAGTTTCAGACCAAACTTGTGAACCAAGTCAGTTAATCAAATCTAAGTTAATAAAGATGTTTGCAGCATTAAGGCCTTCGCTCATTTATCAACTAAAAAACATTCCAGCAACATTAGTGATTATGGTGTCCCTATCCAGGTTTTCTTTGTATTTTTTTTGGACTAGGTATTCAAAGTATTTACAACCCTATTTGGACCCGGTAAGAGGTGCTGATGTCAGTTTGTTACCAAATTTGATAAAACTACATACCCGTTTGTAATGAAGCGCTGTTTTTTCAGGCAGGATGACATCTGATGGGTCCGATAGTTAATTCATATTAATAGATGGCTAAAGATAATCAATCAATTAAATCGCATATATATTGCGTGACACATATAACATTGTCTTCCTATTTTTATAGATAATTGTTTAACTTTGGTTTGTGCACTTTTGTTTCCGCCCACGTGCGTGCGCCACGCGCGACTTTGCGGTGGCGCCATGTTCCGGCAATCTGAGGAAAGTTTGTTATACTGGCGCTTTAAAACGCTTGGACACTCCTCGTTTGTATAATTTTTTAATTTAATTTGATGTATATAATTTTTTGTAAAGCTAGATCACCCAGACCTGGATTACCCAAGCCTAGATCAATAAGATCTGACCCAAACAGAATGAATGAAAAAATATTACGCATAATTATTGGGGCAACATAAAATATACGTAGGTAATATTTTTTCGGCTTCAGCCGTGACTAATTATACCAACCTACTAACAAGAAGTGCCGCTAAGAGATTTGGCGTTCCAGTTCATTACCGCGTAGGGAATTATAGGGTAATGGTATACCCATATAATCATCGTTTATCCCCCTCCATCTTAGACTGCATCACCACATATTACCAAGTTAGATTTCAGAGCTTATTTGTAGTCTTTGTCGTTTTTGGTAGAACAGCAGCGAGAAAACTTTGTCTGGTGGGCTATTGCCGTGTCAAGTTACCACCCTACTGACAAAGACGTACCGCTAACCGAATTAGCGTTCCGTTACGATGTCGCGTAGAAACCGATTAGGGTAATGGTTTTATTATAACTGCCATACGCCTAACAGTTAGCCTGTTACCATCTTAGACTGCATCATCACTTACCAGAAAGTGAGATGGCAGTCAAGGGCTAATTGGCAGTGGAATAAAAAAAAAACTTTTTTCAGATTAAATTTTTTTATGTATTTTCAAGTCCGAAAACAAAACCATATTTTTTATTGATAAATGAAAATGAAAATATAAATTAGCTGTATGGTAATCTGTAATGGTATCTTTCGATAAATACCTGTCATCATCATCATCACATCAACCCATTACCGGCCCGCTACAGAGCACGGGTCTCCCACAATGAGAAGGGGTTAAGGCTGTAGTCCACCACGCTGACTGAGTGCAGCTTGGTGGTCTCCACATACCTTTGAGAACGTTATGTAGATCTCTTAGGCATGTAGGTTTCCCCACGACGTTTTGCCTTAAGCGTTGATGCAAGTGATATTTTGATCACTTAAAGTTGAATTAAGTAATTATATACCTATATACGACGTATATTACCAGCGGTAGTAGCAATAGAGAACAATAAAAAATTCTCGAATCTTCGAATTCAAATCAATATACCGCGTACTAACAAACACCTAAACATTTGATCGGTCCTGATTACGAAAGGCGTGATCTCACTTATATGACATAAGTGCTTGACAAAAGCTACCAATAAACGGTATGGACGGTAATGGACAAGAAAACATGGCACGATTAGTATCCTTGCTTCTAATAAATCTTTGCCTCAGCGGTTTTCTGTGCTAGTGTAAATGTCTATAATGTGACATTATTCAATTATAGTACAATGCAAACTTTTTGTGAAGTCGATCTTTGATAATGATTATCTAATTGGCAGCAAAAGTGAATTTATGTAGACGTGACATTTGTTGTTCAGTTAATTAACGTGCCTTATAAAAATACTTTGTAAACGGGCTATAATATTGCGTCTTGCTGTTAATCTTGCTGGCAAGTATGGCTCAGAAATTACGGTTGATTTGCAAGGTAGAGGCAGCAATTTAGCGGCATTTAAAAATAACTTATAGCAGCCTCTTTATATGTACCTTTGTAAATGAGATTATGAAGTGGGACTTTGATAAGGAATTAATAAAAGTTGGTTGAAGTGTCGTATAATATATTATTAAATCTTTTAAAATTTACTGAATGCTACAGTAGATAAAGATCAAACTGCAGTGAAAAATTTTTGGTGCAATTATATGATTATATAATTGGCAGTCAAGAAAACTAAATTTACAAATGGTGTCTTTATTTTTAAGTTTATTTGCAATGTGAAAATCGTAGTAAAATGGATTTTAAGATATTATTTTTTATAATTCGGAGTAGTTACTTACTTTACGTTGCTTTATAATTAGACATTTCTGCTTGTAAATTGCACTAAAACTATACTGTTTGCGTGTGCTTTTGGAATGAAGATTACTATTCGTATTTATTGCTGTCTAGAATTGGCTAATTTATAGCTCGCGCAATCAAGGATCAGCAAAGCGTCAATTTTTGTTTTTTTTTCAACAGCCTCCTTGATCTAAGCTAATGACATAAGATCATGTTTTTGACCCCAGGTGGAACCATTAATAATTGTTAGGTATTAAGTTTTTTTTCTTATGAGGCCCAATAAGAAGACTCAGAGTCACTCAGCGGGCGATGGAGAGAGCTATGCTCAGATCAGAAATGTGGAGATACGTAGAAGAACCAGAGTTACCGACATAGCTTAAGGAGTCGCGCAGCTGAAGTGGCAATGGGCGGGGCACATAGCTGGAAGAAAAAATGGACGTTGGGGTCCCAAGGTGCTTGAATGGCAGCCCCGCACTGGTAAGCGCAGCATTAGTCCCTAGCGAGTTGGAAGGATGGAAACATTAAGCGCGTCGCAGATAGCCGTTGGATCCAAGCGGCACAGAACCGTGTAATTTGGAACTCCCTGCAAAAGGTTTTAAACTAAGATTTTCGTGATTAATCAACATTTCTTAGATATAGTTCAACGGGTACATACAACGATAATACGATAATATTTTTGAATTTGTCGATATTTCGACCCAGTTGCATGGATCGAGGTCACGACGGGACTGCGTAGGTACGAGATGTCAAGTTGAATGTCACGGGCAGAATCTAACTACCCGCTTTCGAGTTATTTTTGTCGGTATTGCACGAACTTTTCGACATACTACACTGGCAACATCACTTTTAAATTGAGAAGCTGTACAATGCTTTCTTGGTTTGCATAATTCTATCACTGGATTCCACACACTTGCTAATTTAAAACGAAGTTTTGTGCTTCCCCGATCGCTATATATGTTTTTGTGGTCCCTACCAAAGACCGATGTCCAGCAGTGGACGTCTATCAGTTGATATGATGATTAAGTTTTTCCGCTTGAAAATCTTTTAGTAGTTACCGGTGGTTGGGAATTAGCAGGCTCCGTCCCTCGTGTCTCATAAAGCACATTTTGACAGGTGTGTGGAGTCCATCAACCTGCACTGGGCCAGCGTCATGGATTACGGCCTTAACCCCTCCTCATTGCGGGTGGAGACCCGTGCCCTGTAGTGGGCCGGTTATGAGGTGATATGATGATTGAGGGAGTTTTAAAAAATTATTGTAATTCCTTTTTGTGATGGCCGCCATCTTGGATTTGAAATATATCACAGTGTAAAGTTTTCTACTAGCAAAGCCCTTTCATTTGATACCCATTTTTGGAGAGCCGTGAAAAATATGTAATCCGCCATCTTGATTAATTCACTTAAAAAATTAAAAATCAAAATCGATTCATCCATTCGAGCACTGCGATGCTACATTGCGATATACTCCGATTTATCGAACTCGGGTTAAATAAATAATACTTCTCAGTAATCAAAAATATATTTTATATTCGATAAGTTAAAAATAAGTTAATAAGTTAAATAAGTTATACACACCAATACTTAAGGCTAAAGTAATCTTAATTTTTATAAAAAATACTTATAAAATTGCTCTCTTTTGGAGAACAATAAGTAGTTAGTTATTATCTTATTAAAGACATATTTTTCAAATAATGTTTAACTGAGGAATTGTTGTAAAGACAATTTTCAAAAATATTCCTCATCTAAAAATAATTGGAAAACAGCGCTAAAATAAAAGAATATGTTATAATATTTTAAGAATAGTGAAGTAACCAAGCAGTGCTTTTTGGTTCAGTTTCTTTAATGTAGGAAAAATTGAATTCAGTTATAGATAATCGTATACATTTTTGTAATAAACTCTCTAATTATATCAACATCTTATCGATACTTTAATATGCTACTGCAGATATGTAATTCAATCATTTTAAAGTTTTCATTAAACGTCAGCTTATTAATTTTATTATTACATAAAAATATTTAAACGATAAAAAAGGTTGAGTAGCTAAATCGATTTTTTGATATTAAAAAAAAAAGAGTACCTGAAGTCCAGGGTTTTTTGAAACTTCATCAAAACTGTTGCTTTTAGCTGTATCAATTAATATATGATGATTAAATTAACTTTCTTGAATGTCAATCATAATTTATTGAACGCTTTCTATTTAAATAAATAAATTAATACTTAAAGCTTATACCGTATGCTAGCTATCATTTATGAGTAATATATTATTTATATTGTAACGTGTTTATTGATACAATTTTATGTAAATTCATTCAAGTGTATCAATCATTGTTCCACTAGTTGTCTTCAAAGTTTTATAAAGTAATATTAAAACACTGTAGTGAGTATGTGTGTATGTACACATAATCATAATAATATTATTATTATCAGCGACTTGAAGCATTGCAATTCATGTAATGTATTGTATAATTTTTATTCGCATAAATTAATCATAAATAATACTATTCACACTTTTATACTGATATTATAAACATAAGTTAATGTGAAAGTGTTGTTGCTGATGTGTCCCTTTTTCACGCAGCAACGGAGCATTGAATTGACATGATTTTAGCATAGATAGTTAAAAAGCTGGACCCTGTAAAAGTCTAGTCTTTAAAAATAATTATTATATAACTAAGTGCTTCGGTATGGTATACCTACTTAATAATAATATAGCTATAACCACAACTGTAATTGTAAAGCACAATTTGCTGGAAAATAGACATCAATTTTATATTCAGTAAAAAAATACTTATGATTTGGCTTTAATCTACATCTTATTATCTTCACTTTTTTAATGTCTCATCTTATCTTTCGGTGAGAACATTTTTATCCGAAACCGAATCAATAAATGTTTATACAGTGAAATAATTTATCTGTGAGGCATCTAAAAATTGAAGTTAGTCCACTGTCTGTCTGTTCAAATATTTCAAGTTATGAAATCTGAATTGGAATCTTCTGGTCAAAGATCTCCAAAAATATAAGTCAAGCACAGTATTATTATAACAATAGCACTTAGAAGGACAAACCTGCAAGTAATATAATATGAGTTGAAGTATCACCCAAAGAAAAGCAATAATAGTGTATGCCAAGAGTAGACACCCATTATTTGAAATGTCGAAATTTTAGAAAAAGAACCCTTTCGATTTATGAGTGGAATAAATAACATCTACTTATTACTACTTTAAGCCAATCACTGATCTATTACTCCATGATATACACGCTCATCTAGATGTGGATCGATTGATCTAAGATCTTGGACGAATCGAATGCTGGTAGGTAAATCAATTGACCAGCCATCAAATTTATACGTTCATACAGAGGTCATCAATCGATTATCGATGGATTCTTACTCTGTAACGAATAGAAAACAATTGACTTCGATCGACAGTCGGATGGCTGGGGTGACACCCATGCTACTTTGCCACCTGAGTAGTGGTAAGATAATAGCTAGTCTATTTAGTAATGTTTTTAGACTACGTTGGTTCAAGACGGCATTGTAAGATACGTTATATCACTATCAGAGGTAACATTCTATGTTTGTAATTTTGAAATATTTACCCTTACTTAGCTCATATTATATGTATATTTAAAGAAACACATTACCAAACAAACGTTTAAATAAATCTGTCTGTCTGTCTGTTTGTCGAGGGACCTAGAATTGGCTGAACCGATTTAAACAGAAATTCTATAGGAAGAGGATTACAAATCATTTTATATAGACACTTCAGCTGAAATACAGAAAAATTGAAGTATTTGAAATATATTTGTTTTTCGTAACGACTGGCTCACTTTTGAGACTAATTTTATATCACTGGGAACGTGCTGGCAAAGGCTAGTACATACATAGTTGCTGAATAAGCTAAGCTTATTTCAGCAAATCTAAGTTATTTATACAAACGCTGAAGCAAGATCTGCGTAGACAGGAATAATAATATATGAAGTAAAAATAATAGTTTAGTTTCGCTTCTTAATATGCTCAGCAACTTTGAACATCCTGGGTGGAAAAGCACCCTGAAATGGTTGATGGGTCACCCTACTAATCCTTTTTGTACGCAGCGTATGCTAAATCGTTGCTGAATGATCTCTTGTCCCATCCACTGCTTCCGCCACCACCACCTGATGACCACCCGTGGCTCTCGTGACCACCACCTCCTCCGCCACCACCGTTCTTCTGAGCGATAATCTTCTTAAGTGCGATGATGCCTGCTAGGAGTAGGGCAATCTGGAAGAATAAGAAAGGTTTTCATTTAATTCTAGATTATTACAAATTAAATTTTCTGTTATTTTGCACTGCTATAAAATCTGAACCCTATGATATTTTTTTTTTATAAGAAGATTGTTCAGAAATTCTCAGTATGTCTCCTACCTTAACTAATAATTCTTTATTTAATATCGAGAATTATTAACAAACATAACAACGTAATAACATAATAAGTAATAATAAAAATACATAAATAAGTTGTTGATTTTAGTAAAAATAAGATTTCAGCCTTCATAGTATTTGTAAAGGAAGTCAGAAGTAAACGCACTAACGGCTTGCTTTGTGCGTTGAACATTTACACGAGTAAAATAACAAATAATTCATCTAGAATTACATAATAAAAATAAAATTTTGATTAGTGTGATACTAGAAATCAAATTTCTGGATGACTGTATTTTCCGTCATCAGAGACAATATGGAAAAATTAGTTTGACTACTCTGTTTGACCAACCGGAGGTACCCACTAAAATACGACTCATCTTTATTAGTAATATTTTTTATTCAAAAAATGTTCGCGATCTCTTAAAAGTAAACCACAATAACGTTTCCTTTTTTATTTCTCATAAATAATATACAATTTCTTATATTAATAAATTCTTATTTTTCGTTTTCCCATTTCCTTACTCGAAAGCTATCAATAAGTACATTTTTTTTTTGTAGATACATACCTAACCATACCTTGCCATACATTTCTTGTTTGAGGTAAGTTTGGCTTTTTTTTCTATCTAAGAAATTTTACTGAACGTGCAAAGCGAACAACTATTTAGTCAGAAATATGGCTAAAAATAACATATTTCTTCACTAAGACTTAAGTTCTTTCAAGGTTATTTAGCAGTAACCTCAACGCGTGCAAAGACGCGGGGAACAACAAGTCATTCATGGAGCCATAAGCCGATAGGTTTGGATGATAACTGATTAGTAACGGTAGGTATTTCTGAAAATTGAATTAATAATTACTATATTTGTCTATAAGAGTTCAGAGATCTTTTACTGTACTTTTTTGTATAGTAATATTTGACGGATATTTGATTTAGATGTCCCACCTGATATATCGAAAACCATCGCCTATAGATAGAGTAAAAACCTCATGTGCCTGTAATTACACTGGAACACTGCATTCTAACAATGCTGCTTAGCGGCAAAAATAAGCGTGGTGGTAGTACTTCCCCGGACGAGCTCTGTCACAAAAAGCCATACTACTTCTAAAACTATCCTCATTAGTTAGTTAGTGTTAGCGGTTGCTCCCCCTGGCTGATACCTACGCTACGCCATAAACATGTTGTAACGTCACTATAAGATTCATTAATATATAATTGCTTTAATCGTTTTATTTTGCTTTATACAATTCGTAATAATACTTGTCTAAATATTTAATGTTTTCCAAATAGAACAATAGCAATATATTTTGTGAAATAACTTACCGGAAACTAAAATCGTAAAATATTACACAAGTAAACTTGTCGCACTCAAATTTTAAAATGGGCAAACGGTTCTTTTTCAACCACAAGAGCGAGCGTACTACTTTCCCCGCATGAGTAAAACAAAATAGTATGTGCAACAAGTGCGACATCGATTACCCACTCAAGCGAATGACCGCACTCGCTTCTCTCGTGCGTTCAACTTCGCTTTCGTGGGCAATCGACAACTTGTCGCACTAGTTGCACAATATACTATTCCATTACTGAGTTTAATTCTTTGTTACTATCTAGTTGATCTAGTGGTTATAGTACCTAATAAATACCTGACTACTATATTTTCAAGTTCTCAGTGAATCCCTTCAATAGACCTACGTAACAATAGCATTATGTTAACCCTTTGGCTTTAAGCCTATTATCCAACTGCAGTGAAGCCTGCAGTAAGCTAAACACAAATATCTATAGGTAAATGATGTATTCAAATAGGTCGCAATATGGAAATGTATTTACCATTCACCAGGCAAATTACAAGAATTTAAAAACCTTTAAATTTTGTATAGAAGCAGGCGTTACTTTGCGGAAATCCATGATATATTATCAAAATTAAGCTTAATTTGCTATACTCCGCGAAAAACAGGAGAATCTGTGTGGTGTAATATATAATTTCTTCAATCCTTATAGTCCACACCAAACAGATCCTCGGCAATACACCCTCTACGCACGTTTCGCTCCGAAACCGGAGCATCATCAGGAGATGCTGACTTTACAATGAACAACAGTTGTTAACAATTGTTCATTATTTATTATTTATCCACTTTGGAAAATTACAGTAACACAAGCCACGGTGTATGTCTATTGCCAGCAGGCTGTATCTCATGAATCGTAATACGTATATTATGCTGTGTTTTTATGTGTTCGTATTTTATTTTGGACCTTTGAGAACCTTATGGAGAACTTTCAGGTATGCAAGTTTCCTCTCTGTTTCTCCTTCGCTGTTAAAGGAAGTCACATTTAAAAATGACTTAAATAAAAAACCTCAATATACAAGATCAATACACAAATATTGTACATATACTTGATACCTATTAAAATTAATGATAACAAATAATCATTTTAGTTTGGTACAAGCTATTAATATAACGAAGGTCATTTGCCTTACCTCGAACACGCAAAAAATTGTACCAGCTGTAACGCGGCTCCCAATCTCCAATCGATTGTATAACTATGTTTTTCGTGACTTTGATCGCATTCAATAGAAACAGCGTAAGCCTGGACATTTCAAACATATATCCTTAGCCACCTAGCTTCCATATTTAAAAGTGAAACTTAAAACAAACGACGAATTGTTTAAAAATAATACTCTAAATCCTATATCTCCACCTTTCAGAGTAGATTTACGGAAAACCTTGCCAATATCAC
This sequence comes from Pararge aegeria, assembly GCF_905163445.1. Taxonomy (NCBI): domain Eukaryota; kingdom Metazoa; phylum Arthropoda; class Insecta; order Lepidoptera; family Nymphalidae; genus Pararge; species Pararge aegeria. The sequence continues at coordinate 8,638,600 of NC_053202.1, read as the reverse complement.
TAATCCTGCAACTTTGACTTGCTTGTTAAAGTCTCATCGAAATAGGTTTAGCCATTTTAAACTTTAGCCCGCACAAACCAGAAGATATGCTAAAATTTTAGAAATTCGTACTTCCCCTCGCCTAACTATCACTCAAATATATTCGTTGTACTAGGAGCTAATTCAAACGATCAATACACAGAAAATTTAAATAATATTTTCTACAACTTAAAGTTAACTACTACTACTACTAACACAAAACACAAAAATACGGCCAAACTAAAGTATCTTATCCGCTGATGTTGACGCCATGTTTTTTCTTGAGCGAAATCTTTATACAATTATTTTTTAATTAATTTACAGGTGCATTTTTCTCATCGATTTAAATAAATCTCTTACGGCGTGAATTAAACACAAGCCGCACGAGATTTACTTGAAACGACAATAAAATATATTTTCTCGGCTTCAGGGAATTTAAACTGTAAACTTAGTTACGCTGAGCGAATTGTACCGAACTACTGTCAGAAAGCGAATGTTGCCTGCGGCGGGAAATAAGTCTCCCATAGCAGTGTTTTGTTATATGGAAATTTTTTTCCCTACAAATCTTTACATAGTATAAAATAAAGTCGCTGTACCTGTTTGTACGTTGATGTTGAACGTGTATATGTTGTACCTATATATGCATAATATATAGGAAAAAAATTAAAGAAATTCAAAGATTTGTAATGTGTTCCCAATCAACAATCAACCCCATATTTTGTAGCAGTATTGTATCGTTAATCTACTCTTTGGGCTATAGGCATTTCCAACTATGAATTGCAAGTACTAATATTTGTTATTGGGTTCTATAAAGACATACTCGTTTTAGTCCAGATATAGATTGACTTTTACCATCCAGTGCTACCACCACCATGTGATAATAATTTTTAAAAACCATGTGGAATCCTCAACGCTGCTCTGAATTCCAAAATGGCAATTTAACAAAGCGAATGATCATGATGGAATTGGTTTGGCAATGTCTAAAGAACTATTCAAGTAGGCTCTCAGACATAGACTTCTTGTTCAGGTTATTTCTTTATTTACATATTAGCCTACCTTAACTTTTTCTATATATAGCCTACGTTATTTTTAGGTGGTATTAAATTCTTAAATAATTTATTTATTTAATTTTACTCTCATAAGATTCTTGGCCATGGAAAAATGAGACATAATAATTTTTTTTATAAAATTAAGTACCTATTGCTTTTGTTTTAATACTGTTGTTACGTAATTTTGTACGAAAATAATTTCGTTCTAAAAATTGTAAACGTCCATAAACCTAATCATTAATTATTACTTGATAAAATTTGCCCTATAACAGGGTAGTCACAATTTACCTGGCAACATTACTTAACTCAAGTGAAAAAGTAAATGGTCCATCGAAGGTCAACAATAATACCGACGATGTTAGTAAATTCCTGTTTTATCTTTCAACACCAGCCGATGTAGGCCTTAAACAAACTAGATAAGGTTCAAAATAAGTTATTACCTTGTTACTAAGGAAATAATGTTTTGAATTCTTGCTTGAAGTCAACGAACTTTGTGAGCAGGTTTTATTTGAATTGATAACTTTATGTAATAGCATTTTCGTGCTACGAGTAATTGAGAACTGATTTGGTTGAAGGCGATACGGTGGGCCCAATAACGTTCGATAGACTGTATGTATATCAATGGACGTTTATAGCGCAGTGGTGATAACGTAGTTTAAAAATAAGAGGTCCCAGGTTTAATTTGGTAATTAGAACTAAAAACGTTTTGAGGTCACCAAACCCGCCGTCAATTAATAAATAAATATAAATAAATAAATATACTACGACAATATACACATCGCTATCTAGTCCCAAAGTAAGCGTAGCTTGTGTTATGGGCACTAAGATAACTGATGAATGGTTTTATGAATAATATACATTAACATAAAGATAAATACCCAGACACTGAAAAATATTTATATAATATGTTCATTACACAAACATTGCCCAGTGGGAATCGGACTCACAGCCTTGGACTCAGAAAGCAGGGTCGCTGCCCACTGCACCAATCGGCCGTCAATTAATATACACGCCATCACCTAAAAGGTTAGCCCACTACCATCTTAGGCCGAATCATCACTTACCATCAGGTTAGATGGCGGTCAAGGGCTAACTAAACAAATAAACTAGTATTCTTGGTACTTGACCCGCCTGAGATGGCAAGAACTTAAGAGCCATTCATTTAACTTTCCCAGTGTTCAGAGAAATGGACAAATTGTGGGAACATCAATGCACGTTACAATGCAATGATGGTAGGTATAAGAGCAAAGGTCATGCACGGATATTTATAGGTACTGAGAAAGTGTCTATAGCGTCTTTACAGTCTCCTATTAGCATTAGGAGTCAAACTTGAAACTCTCTTTAGCACAGCACTGTGATAACTCCTTTGCAAAAGCAGCTGATATCGAAACTATATTTATATTGCAGAAAAGAGCTGTACGGTCAATATATAAACTTAAATCACGCGAATCCCTCCGTGAGAAGTTTAAAGAAATAGGCATACTTACTGTAGCTTCACAATATATTTATAACAATATAGTATTTGTAAGACAACATATTAGTCTTTATAAACAAAAAGTGGACATAAACAGTCGACTTACAAGAAATGGTCATAAATTAGTGTCTTCTGCATATCGTCTGCGTAAGGTACAGGGATCATTTGTGGGATTGAGTATACGCTTTTATAATATTATGATTCCTAAGGTGATTTTGGACCTGCCAATGCACAAGTTTAAAGAATTTGTTAAAACACATTTATTACAGCGAGTTTACTATACGATTGATGAATTTTTTAATGACAAGGTTGCTTGGAAGCATCCGGCTCCGCTTTCAGCTCTCACAAGAAAGAAAAATGAATGTTAAAATGCAAAATGTAAATTGTTGATGTTGGAAAAGAGCAACTGCTGAGTTTCTTGCCGGCTTCTTCTCGGTAGAATCTGCCTTCCGAACCGGTGGTAGAATCACTACAAACAGACAGACTTGACGTTATATTAGGCCTACTTGAAATAAATGAATTTTGAATTTTGAATTTTTGAATTTTGCAATAAAGCTTTTGGTTTGATTCCAGAAGTTAGGTTATAACGGATCACGATTGGATCACCGGGTAGGGCTAAAAGTTCGTATCGGATTTTTTCTTCAATAAATTCTGAGTAGGAGCCCAGAGTTAGGATAATATCATCATTCAACCACCGTGCCTTAATTATTATTGAGATTAATTTTGGGGCCTTCATTTTTTTCCTATTACCTACAAGTGAATTTACTGTAACATACATGTAATTATTTTTTTTGTTTATTTATACCTGTTTATTTTAAATAAAAATACTTTATTAATGTTTAGACTTAATATATAATATTGCATGGGATTATTGGCGTTACCTAGACATTGACCCAAGAGCCTTGAATTTGAGCAAGTTACCTACAGGACTAAACTGACGTCACGACTTGTAAAAGTTACCGTTGTTGTGCCAAATGCCATATTGGCATTTGACACAACAACAACAAGTAATCATTGAAAAAATACTAGCATAAATCGACATTCGAATTATAATTGGAATTTTCGATTGATAATAATTGGTAGAATAAAGAAATTTCCATGCACTGCTTCGCAGAATTAAAAAAAAAAATAACAAGCACACCAAGAGCTTCTGTGAATTATGTATGGCGTCTTTATAATTATTTTTGCACTTGAAAAGTTCTTAAATTCATAACAACCAGACGAGTTCCAACCATTATTTTCATATGAAAAAAGATACGCAATACTAACAATTGCATCCAGACAAAAATGTCTAAATCATTACATCAATACAAATATTTCATTTGGCATGAATGAGTGATAAAAATACCTTTAAATGGCCATTCATTTTTAGGAGCTCGTCCGTTTTCACGCGCTTTGCGTGGGATTTCCGCATCTGGTCCTTATTTAAAACATTTCCCATTTTTTTTAACTGTAATAGCCTAGCGCTTGACCAGAATCTCACCAGATGGAAAGTGTAGATGTGGCCTAAGATGGGACGTGCTTGCCGATAAATGCCTATTCATCCTGGTTTTGAATATAACCAAGTTGTAAGAATAATGCGAAGCGCATAAGAAAAGAAGAAGCAAATCGCTTCATAGCAGAACATAGTGAATATAAAAAAATACAAGCAATCGAACATACAATATAAAAATCTCATACTTGCGTAAAGTCAGTTAGAAATTAGTCTATCGACTTTGAAATAGACGTATCATTAAGCCAAATTAAGTATTTTCTTGTCCGTGCATCACGTTTTCCAAGTAGGTTAACATTTGCCATCACGTACGTGACCTTTCAGATGATTGCAACTAATCTCGAATTGCGAACTCTTACTGCTTTCTCTAAAGTCGATAGAAAAACTTTTTGAAAATCTCTTTTTTTTTTAATGTAGTCATAGTTGACGGACCTAGTAGATGATGCAAAGTGGAAATCATTGCATAGTAATATGGTAACACTAAGTAGGGCATGCAAGGAACTCATCCGCCAAAATGCCACCCTGTGTCCATCAGTGGCCTGCACTTCATACATGCACAAAAGCACTGCATACCCAAATTATTTTATTTAACTCGTATTGGAGTGGAATTTTTCCATGTGCCTGCTTTATGCATAACCTGGTCAAAAACCCTGTGCACGCTACTGGTGTCCATTAACCTGAGGCGTAGGTATTACACCGGCAACCACGCCATTCAGTCCGAAACCAGGATTACAAAAATGCTTTGCGGTTGAAATAAGCATGACGGTAGTGCTTCATACTATTAGTAATAATCGTCACGTAAGGAAATAGCGTTATGCCTCCGCGAGTCATTTGTGTATGTCCGGCGTAGTTCGGATGTGAATGTAATTTTTGATGAGCGTCCTGCGACCTAGACCCGAGTACACTTATAGCTAATCAACCGCAAACTATTAACGTCCAACTTCTGGGCCCCATAGGAGAGATGGTTAAAGACCATAATCCCATCATGCTGCTCCAATGCGGGTGGGTGGGAAAAATTATAACTAATGCTTGGTCGCAATCACCTCTATCTAGACGTCTCGTATCTCTATTAAGATGAATTCAGTTGTAGCCGATTGTTGCTGTAGTACAGGTTACTACAATATATACCATGGTATTCATTTCGGTGGAACCGAGTTCGATTCCTTGAGAGCACCACTTTTCGAAGATTTGTGCGTTTTTAATATAAGCAATTAAATATAATAAATAAATATACTACGACAATACACACACCGCCATCTAGTCCCAAAGTAAGCGTAGCTTGTGTTATGGGTTCTAAGATAACTGATGAATATATATTTTTTTATGAATAATATAAATCAATACTTTTAGTCAAAGTCAAAAGTCAAAGTCAAAAATAAGAACCACACGGTAGTGAGATGATGGCGATAACCACATTCGTAAACTTAAAACTAAAGCTACGAGGGTTCCAAATGCGTCCTGGTCTAAGAAGAAGCCCACAACAAACTTAGCCGGGTTTTTTTTTTTTTTTGTTATCACCATCTCACAATATCATTTTAAATTATTAGAAGAGCAACCTGGTTATAATATACATATAAATACCCAGACACTGAAAAACATTCATGTTCATCACAGAAACATTTTCCAGTTGTGGGACCCACGGCCTTGGACTCAGTAAGCAGGGTCGCTTCGGCCGTAGTCGGCCTTCATATCACTTTAATCTTTGCGTGAATCTGCATGCCTTCTCCATAATGGTCTCAAAGGCGTGTGAAGTCTGATAGACTTCACACACTCCGCATTTGGCCAGTGTGGTGGACTACGGCCTAAACGCTTCTCATGCTGAGACAAGACTCGTGCCCTGTAGTAAGCCGGTAACAGGTTCTTAAAGATAACAAATTGCAAATAGCCAAGTGGTTTATACCTCGGGGGAACTGAGTTCAATCTCCGGCAAGTACCAATTTTTTTCTTGACGTTGAAGTCACGATTGTAAATTATTGTAATAGATCCGGACATAATACCTCAACGAAGACCCAAAAGCAGTTTTAAATTTTCTGATTTACTTGCTATGTTTATTTAAGCAATGATATAGCATGACACGATTTTACGGTGCAAGAAAACATCGTTAGGAAACCAGTGACCTGAGAGTTATCTATTATGTTCTCAAAGACGTGTGAATTTTACCATTAACCAGTGTGGTGGACTACGGCTAACATCTTTCTCATTCTGAACCCAGACCGTTGCCTTGTAGTCATCCAATAATGTGTTGATAACAATGAAACTATGATAGCTGATTAAGTTTAAAGTGCATTGCGATCAACGCACGTTTCTAAAGAAACTTATCAACATGTGTACATTTCAATGTATTTCCACAATTATGTATGCAACAATAATTCCCAAGCTAGTTCCTATTTCTTGCTGCGTCGAAACTATGTCGCGCTGCTAGGAAATCAATGTCACTATCATAGAAAACGGCATTATGTATATGGAACGATATGAGGCAGATCGTAAGAAAATCGTTAGCATACTGTAGCGATTCGATGCTTCCACGTTTTTTTTATTTTGCATATTAAAAACTCATTGGTCTTGTGGTAAGCGTGTTCGATGGATCGAGCGTTCCAGGAATCAATTTCTGGGTTGTACCAGTAATTGTTAGGTAGTGTGTTTCTAACAGACTTTTATTTTTATTTTTTTATTCCACTACAAGTTAGCCCTTGACTGCAATCTCACGTTGTGGTAAGTGCAGTCTAAGATGGTAGCGGGCTAACCTGTCAGGGAGTATGCAGTTCATCCCCTAATCGCTTTCTACTCAACATCGCACCGGTACACTAAATCAACTAAATTGCTTAGCAGCACGTCTCTGTCGTTAGGGTGGCAACTAGCCACGGCCAAAGCCTCCCACCAGACAGACCTGAGAAAATTCAGAAATTATCAACTCCAAAATTAACCCGTCCAGGACCTCCTACTTAAACTCACAACGCTCACCTTCCACCGGGAAGGTCGTCAAAAATTACTCTTAATAACAATCCGGATAAAACGTATCTTATTGTGTTTTCTTATGCCATTAGTTGTCTGGGTAAGATCGCTTTGTAGTGTTGTGTTTTTTTGTACTTTTGTGTTCATTTATAAATTGACTTTGTTGACCATGCCTTTGGAATGACGTTAATTTATCAGTTCGGTTTATTATGACTAACTTTTGATTCCTTCAGTGGGAGGGGAAGGCTGTGCCTCATACATAGACCGCAGTGGATCCTTAAAAGTTGATAGCGATAATGGTAATAATAATCCAAGCGAAAATCCATGATGGTGTAGTGGTTAAATTGGACGAGTTACACCAAGGTCACTGCTCTGATTTAATATAATCGAGTTTAGTCTGTAAATTAAACTTCTGAGTTTTCTAAACAAAGATTTTTGTTATAACCTGTTAAGCAAACGTAGTTAAGTGTTTCGTTCCTTTATTTTTTTTGATGATGTTACTCTGCCTTAACCTATAACTGGATTAAACAATTAATAACAGAAGTTTCGTGCTTTTATTCGAACTTTAAAATGTTCATACTGCGAAGAAAAAATCATCCTTTTACAATCCGTACTAAAATATATTTCAAGCAATTTCAAAAATTAATTTATCTTATTTTAAATGTAATAGAGTAAGTGTTTACTCAGTAACTCAGTAAAGTGTTTACCTAGACTTACTCTATTTACTGAGATAAATTAATAAGGCGCGCGCAATTTTAATTTAAAACTAATTTTGGGTTTTGTTTTGGTTGAAGTATTTATTATATCCGGACCTATTATAATAATTCACAATCGTGACTTGAACGCCAAGAAAAAAGCTTGTTACTATCCTCTGTATGATCAGCAAAAAAATATCTATTTCTATCACTGGCAAGTATTTAAACTTTATTATTATAAAAACGTAAATTTTCTCGAAATTATTATTTAATATAAAAAAAGTCTGACGCCTATGTACGGCGTAAAATGTTGCAAGATTTGAAATTAATAGAAACATTAAACATAAATGTCAAGTTAATAAAAGCGTATTCAAAAAATTGATATAACCTATAATGTACTATTCCAAAATAATTATATATCATTCATGTATAAGCAAGGATAATATTCAATTTGTCCTTGAAACTTAGGTGAAAACAATTTATTTATTTAAACATAAAGTAAGCTTTCAAAATAAGTATCACTTTTAGGCTCAGGAAAAATTGTAGGCTCTTCCTTTAAAAATTATAATTTTACTTAACAACTAGTTTCTGTTCGTGATTTTGTCTAGGTGGACTTAAGGATTGAGTCTAGAGGGAAATCAAAAGTGCGATACTAATAAATTATGAAATATAGCTATTCCTGTATATTATATCAATTCAAGGTCAAAACAACAACATGAAACCTGTGTCATCTCGGCAAAAATGATTTAGATAAGATTTTTATTCAAGATATAGAGCAACCTATATTTCGGCCAAATCAATTCAGTCATTATGGCGTGAAGGAGTAACACACACAAACTACTCTTATAACAATAAGATTTTAGTAGTTTTAGGTTTAAAATAACAGTTCATCCTATCTTTATTAGCTAATATATGAACATATTTCTAAAATTGAATTGTAAGTATTGACGATATTTAAGTTTTCTTTTCTACTTTTTGAAAACTTACGTTTATTTTTTTGCAGACGTAACTTAAGTACATTGACATTGAAACCACAGTTTTGTGGCGAATGGATGATTTTCACGCTGTGCTACATTATGATGTTTTGTTTGTATTTCTTAAAAATACGAAGTCACAAAAAAAATATTTTAAAAAATCTACCCGAAAGCAAAGTGCAGTACTAGTACTTCTTGGTTTATTTAAATTTTTGGATACTCACACACACAGCAGGTTACAAAGACTATTGGACTTATAGATGACACATAAAGTAAGCATCCATTTATAGATTTTTGAAAAATCATCAAAAAATAGGAGTTTAACATGAGCCGGCTAAGTTTTAGTAATAAATATGTCCATGGGATGATGCCGAGAAATCCGATCACTGAGCTGAGAGAGTTATGCCTGTTACAATTAATAATGCAGGGTTAATAACAAAAGTATCTGTAATTTTTTTCATACAAATCTCTTTGTACCTCCTTATAAATTCTGAAAGATATACTGCATTTTTTCTAACTTATGTTAAAATGTAAACAATGTTTAATGCTTTTTATTGTAAAGTATGTTTTTAAAATAGAAGAAAAACAAATGTGTTGAAATAAATTAAAAAACATTTATGCTTTTATTATTTTTAAAACGATCTTTGCACTAGAAAGTAATTGAAAGATTGTATTCATAAAAATTTAGTGTACTAAAAAAACTATGACGATATTGAAGTGTATATAAAAGCGACATCTCAAGAGGTTCATAATCTTGACACGAATAACATAAGTAGCACAAAGATCTGTGCCTCGTAGATCATGACAAAAGTTCCCACGTTCGTGACAAAGGCGGAAAAAGAAGCATATCAATTGTGTGACAATTAAATCACTAATTACATGTTTTCACTTTGATGACAACGCCGAGAATTCAGGACAAGCTATGTGAGCTTTTAAATGGAGCTGTGGAAAACGTTTACCTACATAGATTCGATTGTATGCCTAATTGATTCGCATTCAGCAAAGTCGTAGACAAACGACCTAACTATCTTTATATCTCGGTCTACGACTAGACGGAATGATAGGGTTTCTTTAAAAAATAAACGCGGACGGATTTTCATTTAAAATGCATTAAAACCTTAATTTCCTTTTTCGAGAATTGTACTGTTAAATTAAAAAAATTTGAATTATTATTATATACTAAACTCTCACACTTGTATTATTATTATTCTCAGAGGAGAGCCGTGCCCTGTTTCATCATAATCATCCGCGGCCTATTAACGTCCCACTGGCACAGGCCACGAGATGGTTTTAGAGCATAGACCCACCACGCTGCTCCAATGCGGGTTGGTGGGCCGTGCCTTGTAGTGGGCTGGTAACGGGTGGATAATGATTAAGTTATGTGGTGTAAAATAGGAAGCTTAATCAAGTACCTTTGAAACAATCAAAGCCTTTCCGGCTAAGACGAAGAGACCGGCCATCGCCAGTGGTATCATCGCAGCCATCTTGCCCGCAGCGCCCATCATCATCATGCCCATCATTTTCTTCATCTTGCCTCGACCTGAAAACACCATGTACAACACATTTAATAAATGTTGGTATATTTTTATTACGTGAGCAAGTGGCAAAGTTAGTTGCTGTCTTGAAAAAATAATTTCTTTTACGATACAAAAGTTTAATAAAGTACACGCATCAATTTAAAATCTAATTTTAAATAAAATAAAAAATATTTGGATGAAATCAACAGTCAAAAAATGTTGAGAAACAGTGCGACGATTGTATCAAGCAATATAAAATGTGATAATTCTTCCTTTAGCGAAAGAGAAACTGAAGATGTACCTACTTTATTTGATAGTAATATAATTTTAATTAATATAAAACAAATTACATTTCAAGTAATGCAATCTATTCACCAATAGGTACAAGAGGTTTTTATTATTATAAAACCTAACTACTGAGTCGATTTTTATTAAATTGAATCAATCTATGGGACCAATCTTAAAGTACCTATATAAAGTAATTTAAATCGGTTGATAAATGACAGTGTGACAGTGAGATGAAAAACTAAAAAATACAACCGAATCGATTACCTAATCTATTTTTTTAAGTCGGTTAAAAATGTGTTTTTTAGTTTAATCTATACAAATATTAACGTTTGTGAAATTGTGACGTTGTAAGGGGTAATCTTTGGATCTACTGAACCGACTTTCAAAATTATTTATATTATAAAAAGCTACATTATTTTAGAGTGTCATAGGCTATATCTTAAACTGAAAAGTCAAGAGAGCTTTGCGTAATAGTCAGATCTGCAAAGGAAGTCGGAGAAAAAACGCTCGAACGAAAACGTTCCTTAAGAATGCTGCCTTAACGATGAGAGATATATGATTAAGTTCTATAGAAAAGCTGTAGAGCTGGATAATGCCTACAAAGAAGTCCGCGACAGGATATGTATAACTTTTAAAGGGTCTTGGAAATGGTCGTCATTTCACTAAAACCCGCGTTGAAATTTATAAGTAGGCACTCACAATAATTTACAAGGAAGAAAATGCGGTAGTTTAGTACAGTGGAGATAAACAGTCAAGTCTTAAGGGAATGGGAATAATTAAATTCAACGAAATTAACAACCTTTTTTCTATAATACGATAATATGTACGTAATTTATGAATCCATTTTGTCACTGGACATTTATAAGGTAAAATTAAAGAAAATGCCTTTTATAAACGGTCACGCAAATGATATCGCATACAGCTATAAAACAGTTCCGACAACTTATACGCCAAATGCTAATGGGCAGTTACAAACAAACCACAAAGCAAGGGATTTCACTTTTCTATCTTTTCGTATTTATACTTTTATGTATTTTTCACTAAAATTAAAAAGTTAACACATAGGTCGTTATGTATTTGAAAGTGTCGAAATCCATCGATTATCACTCTATTGTGTTTTATAGATAATAGCTTTCACCATCTTCAACATCTTAACAATCATAGTTATGTGCGTTATGACAGTTTTCAGTGGTAATATGCTTGTGATTATTGCTTTTTATGTCTTAAAAACGTGAGATAGAAGTGACATTTAAAGACTAGCAATATCAATAACATGATATCTTAAGTACTAGAAAGCACCTATATAGACTAATGGCACCAGAATTGAATAGATCGTTGTAACCAACCAGGGTCGCATAACGTTGGTAGGAGTATTCTGTACAGCGTAATAAGCTATGTTTAAAAGTACTGAAAATGGATAAAAAAATACCGCGTTTTCGATTTACGCCCAAAGCTAACAATCTATCGAATCCAGAATGTTCCGTCTCCAGGTTGTATTGAGTAGCGCTATCCTTTTCTAAATTGAAGAGACGGAAAAGAACATCACCACTGAATTCAATCTGACAGGTGAAGATTTTGGATTTGACTATTAATTTTGGGTGTTAGTGAAAAAACTATCACGAATTGTTCTCGAAATTGTAAGACGAAATGGCATTCCATAAATGCTTTTTCTCTTGTCTTTGGGGTGAAAACTAAATGACGGTGCAAATACTTTACATATCTCATTTTAGGGTGTATTTATAAGTCATCATCATCATAATAATGATGTCGCCAATCTAGGTTCATATTTCATTTATTGCATTAACTGTACATATAATGGTCTTATGAGCTAAAAGTTTGGGGCTTACAGTTTGCCATTTCAGGCGTGCAATATTATTTAAGCAGTGAACTTAGTCACAATCTCTACCAGACCACGCTGGCCATTTGCGAATTGGTAGACTTCACACTTCCTTGACAACATCATGTGGGTTTTACTCTCAAGCATTCTGGTGCTTTACGATATTTTTCTCAATCGCTGTAGCATGGGATATTTAATCGTTAGAGGTGTGACCAAACCCGGTCCCTTCGAAAGGTAAACCGAAGCCTTACCCACTAGGCCATCACCGCTTCCATAACTTTGTTGCCTCTTTATAAAAAACACCTACCTCTTAAATAATAAACATGTTGTAGCATTGCAGTAGTTACGCAGTGAATATCACGTTCAGGCATTTAGAAGGTTATGTGAGCTGAAGCCTTAACATCACTGCTTTTCTGTTCTTAACGCCACGTTTTATAAAGGGGCTAGATTCTAAATGCTGTTAATCAGATAGTACCTATGGCAGTTACCGTAAAGTTTTATAGCTATTGAAAATACACTCCAGAGTCAAGTAGCAGCCGCCAGCAATCAATAACTACGTGAATTAATAGGCTTACGGTTGCTGTAGGCTGGCTTAATGTTTAGTGACGCCGGTAACATAACTACTAAAGCTCAGTTATAATAACAATGCTTAAAACTTTTCGGTTGGTAGTGCAATCCTTGACAGCCGATTGGCGCAGTGGGCAGCTATCCTGCTTTCTGAGTACAAGGCCGTGGGTTCGATTCCCACAACTGGAAAATGTTTGTGTATTGAAACTTTATTGTTTTCAGTGTCTGGGTGTTTATACTCGTATGTATATTATAAGTATTTATGTATATTATTCACTCAAAAATATTCATCAGTCATCTTAGTACCCATAACACAAGCTACGCTAACTTTGGGGCTAGATGGCGTAGCCTTCCCGGGGTAGTCATACCAGGCGACTAGGGAATGTAAGAGTGAACGGGTAGTAGCGTTTTCTGTGCTACTACTATTATCTACTGCGATCACTAACACGTCTGGCAAACCCACCCGTTTGGAGAGATCTTGAGTCCAGTAGACTGTTATAGGCTATATTATACTGTCTATAATATTTCTCAATCCAATAGATATTCCCCTTCTTTATCCAATAGATATAATAAATATCGATGTGTGGATTGTTGTAGTATATTTATTATTATTTTTATATTTATTTATAAACCCTTAAAGCGGTGCTAGAATTCATTATTCTTTCTTTACTATGAGAGAGATCTATTCCTTACTTTATTAGACTAGACAGATGATGACAGTGGTTTAACTATTTATCTCCAATTTTCTTTTAATATCTGAATGATAACTCGCTACAGAAAGCTCACGGAGCAGTATTCACATTTTCTCAAAAAAAAAAAAAAAACAAACTTCATTTATTTCAAGTAGGCCTAATACAAGCACTTTTGAAACGTCAAGTCTGTCCGTGTGTAGTGACTCTACCACCGGTTCGGAAGGCTGATTCTACCGAGAAGAAGCCGGCAAGAAACTCAGCAGTTGCTCTTTTCCAACATCAATAATTTACATTTTACATTTCAAAATTCATTTTTCTATCTTGTGAGAGATGAAAGCGGAGCCGGATGCTTCCAAGCAACCTTGTCATTAAGAAATTCATCAATTGTATAATAACCTCGCTGTAATAAATGTGTTATAACACATTCTTTAAACTTATGCATTGGTAGGTCAAAAATTACCTTAGGAATCATATTATAAAAGCGTAAAAAATGGGGTTTACAACGATTCACATAATTATTAGAAATCGGTCCACTTGCAACTAAACGGACAGTAAGATGTTAGATGATGGACAAGTAATGACAAGTAATATAACGGATCATCAAGTTGAATTCACAAAGCGTTTGCAGTTTCACTGCGGTGACGATGTTTTATAAATACTAAGCTGTTTTAATATCTTGTCTTGGTACGACTTAAGATCGTCATGGGAGATCGGCGAAACGCCATTCAATAAGCTTCGATTAAGGTTAAGAAAAATCTTAAGAAAAAAATGAAAATTAATGTAGTAAAAGTAGAAAAGAAGAAGAAGAAGAAACACTTTATTGTACGTACAACATACAGGAAAAGAAACAGTAAGTAGGTATGTAGTAAAAATTAATCTTTATTGTTTTCTTGTTCGAGGTATTTAAATATAATTTTTTATACTCTATAAAGGCAGACAGTACAATCAAAATGTATACTGTATTATGAAAATAAACCAAAGTAAAAATAACCTAAGACATCATCGATTTCAACGCAGCAAGGCATTATCTTAGACAGAAAGAAAACTAATTAGCAAAGGTCAGTTCTAAGATTCCCAGTACACACATGCACTGTTGTTTGTGAAAATATTTTAACAGTATTGTTTAATTGTTATCTAGATTTATAAAATCAAAGTCGAGGTTAGTTTGAATTAAAATTTCCATACATGGGTGGATCCAAATCTTTCTACTGAATTTTACGTCAGTTTTTCCCACAGACTGAGCTGAGATTTTGCATGAACATATTCTGGAATTGATGGTGATACATTTTCAGTTCCTGATAATAACAATGTGATGTTTGGTAACGGTATATCAGAATAAAGATGCCACCAACCGTAGCCTTCCCGCGGGTGTCATACCAGGCGACTAGGGAATGTAAGAGAGAACGGGTAGTAGCGTTTTCTGTGCTACTACTATTATCTACTGCCATCACTAACACGTCTGGCGAACCCAACCGTTTGGAGAGGTCTTTAGTCCAGCAGTAGACTGTTATAGGCTATATTATACTGTCTATACTAATTCTCAATCCAATAGATATTCCCCTTCTTCATCCAATATATATAATAAATATCTATTGTTGGGAACCTGTGCGGAACTGCTAACTGCTCAATTGACAGCCGTTTGGCGCAGTAGGCATCGACCCTGCTTTCAGAGTCCAAGACCGTGGGTTCGATTCCCACAACTGGACAATGTTTGTGTTATAAAAATGAATGTTTTTCAATGTCTGGATGTTGATATGTATATTATAAGTATTTATGTATATTATGTATATAATATTCATCCGTCATCTTAGTACCTATAACACAAGCTACGCTTATTTTGGGACTAGATGGCGATGCGTGTGTTGTCGTATAAAAAACAACGTCGTAAAAATTACAACAAATTAAAACAGAATTAATTAACTCACTCATGTACGAAGTTTAAGCGCAGCTATAAAAACTAATTAAACTCTGTAATTTAACGTACGTTGTACATCAAAGATTATCTTTGTACCCATGTTTAGATTTCGTATGATGATTTCGTTAAATCATTTTATTATGCAAAACACATGTTTTTTTGAAATACGAAAAGGGTAAGACCCTTCGAATCGAAGTGTAATGAAAAAGAAGAACGAGAACCTATTTTATCAAAAAGTTGTATCATGTTCATGTTTCAGGCTAACAAACAGTTTTGGTATATCCTATCTAATTAGTCAAGCTATAGTAATATTCTAAGCATGTGAGTAATCTAGTTTACACATTATCTATTTCTAATCTGTGAATTAGTAATTTAAATATCACTTAATATCTTAATTGATAAAAAGTTTTGATAAAATAACACTTGGTTACACTATTATTTTTTGGGCTAAGTTTTTGTTAAAGCAAAGCTTTTTAAGACTATTTAAATTTTGCAAGATAAAGCGATGAATTACTTAATCATGGTTTCATTGTTGTTTAAATGTACAGTGATAACCTCGTTATGGGTTGTAACAGTGTCACCAGGAGGTGGGAGTTAACGCAAAGCTTACCAGGAATTGACCCTCATAGCCTTACGATATCAGGAAGGAATGAGAAGGAGTCTGTCCTAAAGACGGCTATTGTGAGCTCCATACCTCGTCTTAGAATGAGGTTTGGCGAGTTTGGATTCGTTGGCTTGTACCGTCTGCCTTTTTGACCTTGGATAAGATGTCCAGATGACGTTATAAATCACGCATCTCATCTACACCGACGAAGACGCTGTGATGTTCAATCTGTGGCCTAGAGTGGAGACCACAAACAAGTAAGTGCAGGGTGGAATACCCTCCAGTATGAATAGAATTGGAGACATGAGGAAGGCTTAAGACAGGGTGTGGTGGCGCTTTGATTATTAATCTTCTAAAATATGAAATTTGAATCGAAGACTTCTTGTAGGACTTAAAAAAGTCAGGACATATTTAACGAAATAAGGCGTTAGATTGATTAAAATGGAGATTGAGATGTTGTTTTTGAAAACCATATTTTTACGAAAGAGAAATGACAATAATCAACTTCTCTTTAATTATGAACTTTGTTTGTCTGCATAATACTTATATATTAGGAAGTTTTCTAACAAAGTCTGAGGTTTGGACGGCAATATTTGGATTCGTATTAGTTTAATAGACTTATAAAGTACTTAATATGTACAAAAGGCTAGCTACTGGAAGGCTTCTTTTAGGACTTAAAATACTCAGGACGAATTTAACGAAATAACGGGTTTGATGGAATAAAATGGCGATTGAAATGTTGTTTTCGTATACCATATTTTTAAGTGATAGAAATGGCAATTGACATTAGGTTCAGAAATTTTAATTATTACTCATCTTCATCATAACTTTGAACTTTATCTTTGAATGTTTGTCTGCATAATGTACATTAGGAAGTTTTCTAATAAAATCTAAAGTTTGGACGGCAATATTTGGCTTCGTATTAGTTTAAGACCTAAAAAGTTCTGAATATGTACACAACCACACATTTAGCTAGCGTCAAGGTTACTCAAGTATTTAACGACTGACTTTACATTCGCAAAGATACCTCAGTAATGTTGTAGTTACAATAGCGGTATCAAATGTATAGCTTCAGTCCCTTTTCTAAGAGAAAGTACGGTTAATGCAGGACGATGTTAAAAAGGTTAGTGGTGGAAAGCTCGCAGTTCTAATCTATGATTCTATAATTCATACTTAATGGTTTCGAGATACAGTTTCTAGGACATGACATGAGTTATTCTTGTTTGTATGTTCTCATCAAATGAATGCGCTTTAAATTATATCAATTGGATTATATTTGATTCAATGGGACTGATTGTTCAGTAAATAAATAAATACATATACTGCGACAATCCACAAATCACCGTCTGTAAGCTTAGCTTGTTTTATGGGTACTAAGATGACTGATGAATATTTTTATGAATAATATACATAAATACTTATAATGTTATGTATATTATAAATATTTAAATACCCAGACACTGAAAAACATTATCACACCAACATTTTCCAGTTGTGGGAATCGGACCCACAGCCTTGGTACAGGGTCGCTGCCCACTGCGCCAATCGGCCAATCAGAAGTTATAACTGCCTTATTATTTAGTATATGGTCTGAGTTGGATCGTAGGTCAGGCCTGAAGTTGGATTTTTATCAGAAGGTAATTAGCGTTATTTCATCCCTTAAGTTGAACTTTTGGTTACTTTCGAAAACCGTTACACTAACATGTTAGTTAAAATAGGATTATAAATGCCTTCCCTTTAGGATGATCAGAGTCGATGTCAAATGCGTGTATACATTTATCTATTTACTAAAAGAGGACTTTTTTTATTTCCCTTTTAGATAGAAAAATGTAGTGATTTTCCAGCGTTTATAAAGATTATTACCAAGGTGTGTTCGATCAAGATTCTTCATAGCAAATATAATTATTTAGACAAGTTTCATACTCGTTATTAAAGATGTTTCAACGCTATTGCAGTTGAATAAATGGGAGTGAGATGAACAAAACATTTATATGTTATTTTGTTTTATATACATATTTTTAGATCTACTTTTACATTTCTGGGTAGGCCAATGGGGTGATAAGTCTTTCAGTCCTAACAGGTTACTCATGTATCGACAACCCAAAATCTTTTCCGTATGAAAGTATAAGGGTGTAACAACTATCTTTAAGGACGATTAACTAAGTAACGCAATCGATTAAAACCGAGATACATAAACTTTTTAATTGCAAATGACGTCACACTAGCACGTAGCACTCATATTCAGTACAGAATAGAAGCATGTTTTACAACTGTTTTTTTTTCTATATAAGTCAGTAAGTAAAAAAATGGCTATGCAAAAGTCTTACCTTCTTCAACACCCTTGTTCAGTTCATCTCCAGACATTCTCGGCAGCGAAAGCTGGACTGTCCTCGAGTTGGCAAACGCAGCTATCCTGTCCCAAAGCATCTCTGATAGAATTTCATCCTTGCTGTCCAGATTCCTCGGCAAACTCGCTTCAATATCATTCTCACTGACTGGAACCACTTCAAATTCCGATGTTTTCACAATATCCACTCCATCAACGAGCGGTATGGCTTCCATCCGAGCTGCTCTGTCGAAGAACAGTATCGCCTTCTTCTTCAAACAGGGTACGATCCCATCAGAACGTTGGCAGTCCTCGTATATCCTCATTACATATCTCATTCCAAAATCATCTTTGGCATTCACCGCTACTATTAAAAGAACTAAAGGGATGAATTTCAACATGGTTTCCGGATGCAGATGTTCACGGGATGGTACAATAAAAAAGACTGTTCCACACTTTGAAGGCACCGCGTATTTATAGGCTATGTACACTACAAATGAATTGTGCCTCTGAGATCGGGGGTACGCTCTCCGAGGGTGCCGTCACACTGAGGATCCCGTGAGTTAAATGCGCGTCTAATGCTCGTTGAATGTATGGATGTATCGTGTTGCCGGTCGATGTGCAACTGTCTTTTTCGTAGTAGTTTGAGTGAGCGTGTAGCGAAATGGAAAATTATTGTGCTAGTCTCGGTAGGTCGTGGTTAGATGTTGGAATAGGTGTATGCAGATATGGTAATTTAAAAATAGAAAAAAAATATACTACATCTTTTTTTTAAGCAATAAACAGACGTAGTTACATTGTTTAGCAACAAATAAGTACACTTTTTCTTATTTTACGGGATGTCTGGAAAACAAATTTTCTATTGAAACTGAATGAGCTAAATTTGGAAGGAGTTAATGTAATTACTTAATTAAATAACCCAACGCTCAACTTTAATGAAACCTTGTCATGAGTAGTGTTGAAGCCTCAGCTTGTTGAAAGTTACATGATGGGTATCAATGAAGACCGAAGGCAGAAGGGTAATCCAGAATTTAACAGTGCGTATTCAAAGGAAGGAAGCAAAACTCGTTGTTCGTGAATTCGTTTTTTTTTTAAGTAATAAATCATATATATTTATAAGGCGTATTCGTTTAATGTAATTAAAATATGTTTGAATATTTGAAAATCTTATAAATGTTAGAAATTATCTTTGGCTTCGATTCATTATTGCAAAAACAACTTATACACTAGCATATATATAGTTTATTTAAATTTTTTTTAGTAGGTAATAATTGACCAAGCAGATGACCCACTTGATGGTAAGTGGAAACATATCGCCTATAAACAAAGCAACACTTCCCAGGCAGGCAGTGTTACCCTGTGTTCACTAATCTGTAGGTGTTAAGATCATCCCTCATCTGGAAAGGTACTGGATCTGTAACTTACTCTATGTGTTTGGTAGTAGTTTACACACGCTACTGTTTTGTGCGGCTTGTATCCAAGGAGCTCATGCGACTCGTTTTCCCCTCATCGCCAAGTCATCATCATCATCATATCAACCTATCTCAATGAGATGGGTTTAGGCCGTAGTCCACCACGCTGGCCCAGTGCGGATTGGTAGACTGGTAAATTTTCCGATCATTATTTGATACAAAATAATCTAATTCAAAATCATCAAAGAATACAAATTCAAAATTTAATTCAAAAATCCTTTATTTCCAGTAGGCCCAGTTTATAAGCTCTTTTGAAACGTTTATTCAGTCTGTTTGAAGTGACTGTACTCTACCACCTGTTCGGAAGGCAGATTCTACCGAGAAGAGTAGGGAGGAAACTCAGCAGATTACTATTTCCAACACCATTTTATAGTTTAACAATGTTTAAAAATCGTGTTGTAACCACGGTTGATTAAATGTGTTTTAATATATTATTTGAACTTCGGTAATGGTAAATCTAATATTATGTTCGGAATCATAAAAGCATATACCTATCCTATCCTATATAGGGTACATTGCTGTAGACCAGTTTGGTGTAAAGAATAAGGATTGAAGAAATTATAAATTACACCATACAGATTCTCCTGCTTTTCGCGGAGTATAGCAAATTTCGTAACGCCCGCGATCATTTTAGCGGTAATTTTTTTTTTAATTTCGCGGGTGCCATTGGTTTTCCGGGATAAAAAGTGTCCATGATCAATCTCCAAGATGCAAGCTATATATTTGCTAAATTTCATTACAATCAGTGCCGGAAATAGATAACAAACAACAGTAAGACACACACCATCGCATTTGTTATGTAAGTATGGATTACAGCCGCTATATAGCTTGGGAAGTAACGCATCCATATTCGCGTGGCTCCTCGTCTTACACCACCTCGCATGCAAACTACGCGGAATAAACCAAACATGTCTTAAATAACCGATTGTTTATTGTTAATTCGTATGTTCCTGTTTACTCGTAACGTTGCCAACCAGATATTAGGAAATACATATTCGCGTAAAAATATTACGAAAAGTAGGTTTTTAATGTTCCGATAGCATGACTAAGTTTTGTGGAGTACGTCAAAAATAAATAGTTGGAACGCCAGTCATCCATAACAATTTGGATGCGGTAAAGTGCTGCCATGTGAGATAGGTTTACACTTGATCACCACCTCCTCTTCTGTGAACGGGCAGCAGTGTCCTCTGTTTGCAGTCTGTCTGATAACAGTAGGTACTATCACGACCTACTGTTATCACCAACCCGTCTGCCCAGCGTGTTGATTGATGAGCAAACGCTCCCGTTGGGATAGGCCTTTTGTCCATCAGTGGACTGTTAGAGGCTTCTTCTTCTCCAGCCTTTTTCGACGATCTTGGAGTAGGCCTCCTTTAAAATTCTAAATTCATTTATTTCAAGTAGGCCTAATATAAGCACTTTTGAAAGGTCAAGTCTGTCTGTTTGTAGTGAATCTACCACCGGTTTGGAAGGCAGATTCTACGGAGAAGAAGCCGGCAAGAAACTAAGCATTTGCTCTACTCCAATATCACTAATTTACATTATACATTTTAAAATTCATTTTTCTATCTTGTGAGGGATGAAAGCGAAGCCAAATGCTTCCAAGCAACCTTGTCATTAAAAAAATCATCAATTGTATAGTAACCTCGCTGTTATAAATGTGCTTTAACACATTCTTTAAACTTATGCATAGGTAGGTCCATAATTACTTTAGGAATCATGTTATAAAAGCGTATACTCAATCCCACAAATGACCCCTGCAACTGTCGCAGACGATATGCAGATGTCAGTGATTTATGACAATTTCTTCAACATCTTCCTCTTCTCACAACATGGAGCCGTTTGGATCCAATCCAATCAGGCTACCTTCTTCACATCGTCCTTTCAGCGTATATGTGGACGTCCTGCAGGGGGCTTTTCGCCTTTTCATTCCAGGAGATGTTTGCACCAAGAGTTCTCCTTCTGAGTTATATGTCAAGCACAATGTATTAATGTATGTTGATCAAGAAACAAGCTAATACAATCGTGCTAACTTACGAGTATAATCCTCCATGTCTCGTAAGACAGAATAGTAGTATAAGAGCTATTCGTGGCAGAGTTCGTCTGGGGAAGTGCTACTTGCTTATTTCTACCGCCAAAATGCATTACCGTGTTTGGATCCTAAAGGCGTGTTGGTGTAATTACAGATACATAAGTCATCCACGGCACAGGTTGATATACACAGGGCGGCACTTTGTATAACTTTTACAATTTATCCTTTAAACCAATGCACAGTGCACAAAAAAACATAAATATCAATTAGTAAACATAACTTCGCTAACTGCTGTGACATAAGGTTTGTGATTTTATCCATCAATTAAGACAAACATGCATAAGATACAGTTTTTTTCTATTTAATATATAAATAATAAAAAAATATATATATACTACGACAATACATAGTACATCCCCAAAGTAAGCGTTGCTTGTGTCATAGGTGCTAAAATGACTGATTTACATAAATACTTATAAAATACAGATAAACACCTAGACACTGAAAAAAATTCATGTTCATTACACAAACATTTACCAGTTGTGGGAATCGAACCCACGACCTTGGACTCAGGAAGCAGGGTCGCTGTCCACTGCGCCACTCATACGTGTCAGTTGTGTATATAACACAATGTATATATGAGTACCCATGGACACATGCATGGCGCAATACATCACGAGCATGTCGAGGTTATCGGTGACGCCAACCCAAAAGTTTTCCCCTACGGCTTAAAAATTTTACACTTATAAAAAAAATCATACCAATGAACACGCGTCTTTATAGACTCCGACACCACCTCAATGGGAACCGATATCACGTAAACACAAAGATCATCATTCACTATTTACCTACTTACCGTAATGTGCATGCATATCTCATGACCATTAGTGCATTGCTATCTTGATTATAAGATTGCTTGTAATTATGTATGGTGTTTCTAGTTGTACAGCTTAAAGCTTATTCAGATTTTCTTCTTTGAAATGGATCGTTTTGATTTGGTACACTAATTTTTGAATAGGTTTGTTTATTCGTTTTACATAAATATTGGATAGAAGCAGGCATTTCTTTCGAAAATCCATGATATATTATGAAAAGCTTAGCTTTTCGCGGAGTATATTAAATTTTTTGTCAAATTAAGTTTACATGACTCTTTGTCAATGCTATGTGCACTTGCATATCAGTCCAAGTATTTGTGTGTGTACTATGTTTATAAACGTATAAACATAGTACACACACAAATATATGTATGTTGTTAATGCTCTTAATAGATAAATAAATAAATAAATAAATAAATTAAGTTTTTTATGACGTGAAATATTTAACAGTTTTTTTTAATAACTTATGGATAAAGATTGTATAACTGAACCTATTGATTAGGGCTTCGAATTTCGAGTTTGATATTTATGACGCAAAATATTTCACTGTTCGGAGTTATGTGCGTTTTAAGAAATTGAATATCACTTGCTTTAACGATGAAGGAAGTCTTGAGGAAACCTGCATACCTGTGCGTCCTTCATTATGTTTGAAAAGGCTTGTGCAGCCTGAACACTCCTCACTCTGGGAGGAGACCTGTACCCTATTGTGGCCCAGTAATGAGTTAATAATGATGATAATACCCCCGATTACATTTTAAGCATCAATCACTTGCTTTAACGGTTAAGGAAAACATCGTGAGCATACCTGAGAGCTATAATGTTCCTAAAGACGTGTGAAGTCCACCAATCTGCACTTAACCAGCGTCTTTGACTACGGCCTGAACCCTTCTTTCTGGAAGGAGATCCATCGTGCCCTGTAGTGGGATGATAATACCAATCATGCCACATATAGTGTCGACTTAGCGCAGCGGTATCCGTGCGGTGCAGCGGTTTTAATGTGAATGATGATACCCCAATAGTTTTCCAGGCTGCCTCGAATAAATTTAGTCAGGTTTCGTCTGGTGAAGCTTAGTTTACAACTGGTGAACCATTTACTGATAAAGGCCAATAAACTTCATCATACCAACCGATTACCGGCCCAAGCCACCTCCCATAATGAGAAGGGGTTAAGGCAGTAGTTCAGCACGCTGGCCCAGCCCTTTGAGAATATTATGGACAACTCTCAGGGATGCAGGTTTCCTCACGATGTTTTTCTTCACCGTTGAAGCAAGTGGTATTTAAATTTCTTAAAACGCACGTAACTTAGAAAAGTTAGAGGTGCTGGTATTCAAACTGGCCCCTCCGAGAGTGAAGTCGAAGTCCTTCCCACTGGGCTATAACCGTATCGCTTGTCCAATAAACTTAATGACATGATACTGTTGCAAACAGTTAAGAGGTATGAGTTCAGTAAGATATCGAAACCTTTCAAGGGAAGTAGGTACTCCTGTACTTTTTAAGTAACACAAAAGGTATAAAATAAAGCTAGGATAACTTCCTACAGCAAGTATACTGCCTCAAGTCATATCGCTGACTATGGGCCTCATAAGAATGCTTGAGAGTTGCAGAGTCACTCCGCGGGTGATGGGGAGAGCTATGCACGGAGTATCTCTGCGTCTAAATCAGAAATAAGAAGATCCGTAGAAGAACCAGAGTCGCAAAGCTGAAGTGGCAATGGGCGGGGCACATAGCTCGGAGAACGGATGGAAGTTGGGGTCCAAAGGTGCTGGAATGGCAGCCCCACACTAGTAAGCGTAGTGTCGGTCGACCCCCAACGAGCCGCTGGACACAAGCGGCACAAAACCGTAGAATTAGAAACTCCCTTCAAAGTAATTATATCCAGCAGTGGACGTCTATAGATTGAGGAAGCATGGGAGGTATAAAGAAAACGGTTGGTACCTATAACTTCTAATTATGCCTATCTTTACTAAGCCCACAATTATTATGCACGTTACCGCTATCACACCGTAGTAAACATAAAAAATAACAACTTTTGGGTCTGAAACTGCAGAATTATGTATGAAAGCAACGTTTAATTTCTCTAGTAAAAGTACCATACTTTCGCTGTTTAAATGATGTCTGAGACTAATTATTTATGTCCATAACAATCTTATGGAGTCTACCCACTGAAAGCTCCGATCCGCAGCTACAAGTTTAACTGTTGGTGGTTTAGTTGCCGGCAACGTGGGATGCTAAGTTCAAGCTGGAAAATTCAATTTCAGTTGCTCGGAATCTGCAGTTTACCCAATCGCCCTTGCGACTTGCGACAACAGTAAAGCGTCTAGCGACTAACAAACATACATGGAAATATAACAAGCGATTAAATTTTAAGCATTAATATCACTTGCTTTAACGGTTAAGGAAAACATCGTGAGCATACCTGAGAGCTATAATTTTTCTGAAGACATGTGAAGTCCACCAATCTGCACTTAACCAGCTTCTTTGACTACGGCCTGAACCCTTCTTTCTGGGAGGAGATCCATCATGCCCTGTAGTGGGACGATAATGATGATGATAAACCAATCATGCCACGTATAGTGTCAACTAGCGCAGCGGTACTATCCGTGCGGCCCAGCGGCTTTAATGTGAAGACTCCTTTAGATTGTAATCGATATAATAACATTTTTTTATTGCTTGTTCTAGCACAAGCAATAAAAAAAGTACGCGAGTTGTAGTAGCGGTTGGTGCTGCTAAGGAAATACCAGCAGTATGTCCTGAGGGCGATCAAGCCTATAGAATAGATAAACTTTATTGCAACACAACATAATAGGAAAAATACAAGGAAAACAGTAATAGTACTTAGAGCTAGGGTGCAAAGGCAGCCTTATCACTAAAAGTGATCTTTTAAAGGCAACCTGAGCGTACGAATAGTTACTTATTAATATAGTTATTTAGTCTTTGCCAAAAGTTATCTTTGTAGCTTCTTCAAAGAAGACTACTAGAGAAACTAAGTGCTTACACCAATTTTCGGGTGCGTAACCTTGACATACGGACAGTTTAAATTCACTACTCTTCCCACTTCCTGCGATTATGTATGCACACGCTAAACGACCTATTGTTCGTGAGTTTGTACTTACTTGATGTCGGTAATAACTGGTTTATATTTGAATGCCTCGTTGGTCTAGTGGTTAGAATGTTGAATTACCAATTTTACGAACGAACGAACACGAACCCAGGTCTTCCCAATTATAGTGTAACATGTTAAATGTATGAACGCTTCATAAGTGCCTGTGATAAGGTCTACAGGAATAAAACATTTATGAATTTGAATTTGGAATTAGAATTAGAATTTTCTAAGATCACAGTGCTCACCAAAAACCCTTCAAGGCGATTACGGAGATAAATTTAGGCTAACGCAGTCCTCCCTAAACCTCATCATTGCATTCCATCAAGCACAATAATCATTAAACACATGCCTCTCTCATAAAAAAAAATATTTTCATAACATAAGTGTCAAATTAAAAAACTACGTGTCACATTAAATTCCCTCATGGTACCCACGAATTGGCTCTCCAAATTGTAGCCTTTCACCACTCCGAGCATTGTGTACCTAATGAGAGTTAAAGGTCGAGTGATATTAAGAGTTTTTACTGTTAGAAGATGTCTTTTAGCTTTAGACTTTGAACACTCTTCTGGGCAAGAACCTTAATCCGCTTAACTCGTAATGCAATATGCGTTACTGAATTATATGAATGTTATTCTGTATAATGTTGATGTAAAACTAATAGTTCAATCGATAAATTTCTACAATAGCCTGTAACAGTCAAATTCTGGACTAAATGTCCCTTCTTTTGTCCCTCCTAATGGAGGGGTTTTTAATAGCCTTATTTTTTTTTTAATTCTATGTTTATTCCCGTCTTCATTTGATCACTACAGTAACTATTTTTTATATATATATTTTGTCGCAATCTTAACAATAGTTTCGAGTATCTTAGGTAAAAACCTAACTAATGTTTACGATGAATCGCTGTTCGATGGTAAAAAGGCAACGTGGGAACTAGATCAAACAGTTCTAAAGAAGAATACACACGTATACTACGACAATACACACATCGCCATTCAGCCCCGACGTAAGCGTAGCCTATGTGATGGGTACTAAGATAACTAATGACTATTTTTATGAATAATATACATAAATACTTATTATATACAGATTAACACCCAGATACTGACGTGTTGGACACACAAACATTTTCAAGTTCTGGGAATCGAACAGCATCTCTAAAAGCAGGGTCGCTGCCCACTGCGCCAATCGAAACACTCTTCGCAATGCGTGTATACCTCTATACCTTAGTGTAAACGCAACTTTCCAGTAAAGTAAATCTGCTAAATTTGTAAGGAGTTGCCGAATTTTGATTTTTACCGTCCTCCATATAGCCATTGATATAATATGTTAGCGTCCTCGGTATAAAGTGACCAAATTAAACTATTTTTTCCTACTTGTTTCAAATTGCGAACCATCTTCTCATTACTTTTAAGTGTAAAGTATATTTTAAAAATAGAATAAAAACAAGTGAATTAAAAAAAATAAAAGAGGTTTTCTTTACGAATGTTTGTTTTTATTATTTTTTACATTTTGAAAACTGAGCAAATACTAAAAAGTAATGGAAAGAACGTATATGTAAACGTGAATATTATGACGTTTATAATATAACAAACATCAAATTCAATCGAATTCAAAATCTTTAATTCGTTTAAATAATTGTAGTTTGGTTAAGTTAGGTTAGGTGATCATAGTTCAGCTTTGGTTCAACCGTCTGAATCATAGTTTTTGAAATAAGATTATATATTTTAATGAGCTTAGCTTAAGCAACAAGCAAAAACATAAAAATGCTACACATGAATGAGTTAACGTCGCTTCCGTATAGAGTACAGATACAGGTGTTTTGTGGGGAGTATTATTTTTACCCGACTACGGCAGTGTGAGGATCCGAACTGGAATAACTGACATTGTTTAAAGGGCAGCAGCCCTTAAATGGAGCCGGATGGCTATTTTGTGGGGATTTGGAACCGGGTCATGAACAAGGAAACTTCGACCACCAGCTCGATGGCGTGATTTTCATGGCAGCAGAGAAGAACTGGATGCAGCCAGCAATAGAAGATGGCGTGGTAATGAAGAGGCCTTGGTCCAGTAATGGGCAGAAATGGGCAGAAATGGACAGAAATGGGCAGAAATGGGCTGACTATGATGATAATGACGGTAGTGTCAAATATCATCACCGGCCCGTTTACGTTTACGTCACACTATAAGTGGTCAAAAGCCTGCTCTCTCAAAGGGCGTGGATTCTACAGGATAGACCCACTAAGTTGTTCTCATGCGGGTTGGTGGGCGTTTATGATTATTATCACATGTACCACGTGATAGTAATAGGGACGGATGGATCAATCTGCTTTCCAAGTAAGTGGATTCCATAACATACCAGTCGTATGAAGTCAGATTTTAAGAAGAAAGACGAATACCCAATAATTCTTGGCCCGATCCGAAAATCGAACCCGGAACCCCGTGATCGGTTGCAGAACATACTCACTAATAAACCAACAAGTCTAAAAAAGTAAGTTATGATTTTATCAGTATATTTATGTTCTAAAATGTCCCAATCAATGAATTGTTATAAATATCACATGCTTCATCTTTTAAAACAAATGCAACTTTGCTAAGTTGGAAGTTGATGCCGGGAATTTTACTTAGTACCACCGAGAGGGTACAACCTCCCAGGCGCAACAGTCCTCTGAATTTAAGTAGTCGCGGGTTCAATTCCTGGCAGGGCCAATTTGGAAATTTATAATTTCTGAATTTTCTCTGGTCTGGTCTGGTGGGAGGCTTTGGCCGTGGCAAGTTACCACCCTACCGACAAAGACGTGCCGCTAAGCAATTTAGTGTTCCGGTGCGATGTCGCGTCGAAACCGATTAAGGGTATACCATACTCCCTAACAGGTTAGCCCGCTATCATCTTAGATTGCGTCATCATTTACCAGCAGGTGATATTGCAGTCAAGGGCTAATTTGTACAGCATTAAAAAAAAGGTGACCCAAGTTTGACACGCTAGGCTATCCCATAACTTAAGTTTAATTTGCTTATATCCAGGCAAATTCCCAAGGTGCAATTTACTTATCTGTGTACACCACATTAGTTCATTTCGGTCTGACACCGAAATATACTCAGAGGATGTGAAACATGTACGCTTTCGTTGCGGAAAGGGAGTAGAGAGCGAATTTTATAATATATATATATATATATATATACTAGCTGTCCCGGCGAACTTCGTACCGCGGATAATTTTTATTTTAAACATTTTTCAGTGGACCAAATTGTGAATCTAAACCATCCTCGAATCCCCTTGAACTCACTAAAATTTTTATCAAAATCGGTCCAGCCGTCTAGGAGGAGTTCAGTGACATACACACGCACACAAGAAATATATTTAAAGATAGATATTTTTTTTTATGATATAGAGCGATATTTTGGAAGATATGGTGTAGTGCATAAAGATAAAACGTGGCAGTAAATATAGCAGAATTAAAACGTAGCCTAATTTTAGCACATATACTACATTTTATTCCAGAAAATTCTAAATAAATTCGAGGGCAGAAGCTTATACATAATAATACATTCAAAGAGTATAAATTCAAAATTAGTTAATTGATGGTACAGAATTAACAACATTTTACAATGAAATGATTTACCAGTAGAAGCTACGAATAATTCCATAGCTGGAATATCACTTTGCTATAAAGAGTCAGTAGGATAAAAAGTTATTGAGATTGCCGCGAAAAAACTGACTAACGTACACAAAGAGTTTTTACGACCACGTTTCTGAGTCCCCTGTAGGTGTACTTACTTTCATTGCTACGGCCGCTATAAAACGCGCGCGTAGCCTTGCACTTGGCATTATTGCACAGACTAGAGCTGGGAAATGACTTCTGTTTGCTTTAACATAACCTTCTCATTCAGCCTATTACCTACTACCCAATGCTGGGCATATCATAGAAGAAAGGTAATTGGAGAATTCACCCACCATGATGCAAGAATGCGGGATGACGGACTATAGCTATTGTTGTTTTGACGACATTTGACGACGACGCAGCGGTGAGCGCTGTGGATTTAAGCGAAAGGTCCCGGGAAATTTTGGAATTTATAATTTTAGAATTTTGTCTGATTTGGTCCGGTGGGAGGCGTCTGCCGTGGCTAGTTACCACCCTACCGACAAAGACGTGCCGCTAAGCGATTTTGTGTTCCGGTACGATGTCGCGTAGAAACCGATTAGGGGTATGATTACCATTCTCCGTAACAGGTAAGCCTGCTACCAGTGGCTACCAGTGCATAGAGGATATGAAGACAATGTCAAGTATGAGTTATAAATACTTGAGGTTAGGCTTTTTATAACTCTTACAATGCCTATCCTTAAGTTTTTTATAACTCGTACTGGAAATTTTCTTCATTTTATATCATCTGCATACCCTGTGCATACCCTCTATGCACGCCTCTGCCCGCTTCCATCTTAGACTGCATCATCACTTACCACTAGGTACGATAGCAGTCCAGGGCTAACTTGTAGTGAAGTAAAAAACAATCCCCAAAAAGGATACAATTGAATAAAAAGTTTGTGAGTGTGATTGAAGTAAAACTTATATTATTATTTATTGATGAAAGAGTAAAATGTTCCTGGGACTCTGCCATTTTATAAAATATTACACTTTTCATTTTATATCTTATTTAAAACTCATTAATATCACTTTCACATTTTATAATTATTTTCATTTGTTAAATGGAATAATTGAGAGTAGAAAATTGAAGGTTAGATCAGCACATGTCAATATATTATAGAATGTCGCAATCGTCAGAAAATTTATTAATAATTTATTTATCACAAAAGTAATAAATAAATAAGTATATTTAGAGATTCTCAAAAAACTTTTTTTTTAAAACTGTTAAATTTTTATTCTCTTTGCTACTCACAATTGATCCGTATATTTGCCACAAGCTGGCGTATACGTCAAGAAGCGTAAAGTATATGACAAATGCTTACGACCGATCCAAATTTTTATTTGTGAATAGCGGAAACTACACAGACGTCTGACGTAAGCGTTACTTCCATCAGAAAAAAATCTGAGTTACTCCCTAATCGCGCCTAAAGAAGTTTACTTCAAAAAAACCCTTTCATAATATTCTTCTATCATTCAAATATCACATTAAATGTCACATTCATTAAGTCGGGGCAAAGGCTGGCAGAGTAAATGACAAAACTTTACTTATAAATATACATATTTCATCCAAATGTGGGTATAAACCACCGGTATAAACAGTTTAATAAAAATCAACTGTATCTTTCATGCATGCAAAGAAGATATGGAATAAATTATCACTACAAAACACTATATAAAGTGGCATGACGAATAACGAAATTACCTGCTTAGCCGCAATCTGTTATACATAACGGGGTAGATTATCAATTAGCGATAGCTGCATAAGTCGCTGCAACACGAGCAAAGCCGTTGATCTTTCCTACTGGCATTGACATTAAGGTATTATGCCACGACTAAAACTATAGTAAACATTTTTTAAGTGAAACTTCTTTATCGGCGTGGGGGAAAAAATTACCGTCACATTTTTCGGTTACGCGTCACATTTTTTTCGTTACGCGTTTTTTTTCTTGTCCCCACCACGGTCGATTCGAGTTTATTCGAACTTCAAATGTATCGCAAAATTTAAACGGCTGAACACGTAAGAAGGAGGGATTTATCATAATACTAATGATGTTGTTAATATTGTAACTTCATCGATAGATTTTTCTGTTCTTTTGAGCCATACATAAGTCAGGATTATGTATGGCTCAGTACCAAATGGAAAATGGGACAAATGTTTTGATTGTTGCACTTTATATATCTCCAAAGCAGAAGTTGAACGATATTATTAATTTTCTTCGCCATTCATTGTTGTCATACACAAGGTGGTGCCTCTTTACTCGCTTACAATAATGATAAAATACCGATTATTTTAAGTGGAGATTTTGATGTCAATTTTGCATGGGAAAAATCTTTGAAGCTAGTTGAATTTTCGAAAGATTAATTGAATTTTATATATTATTAAAAAAAAGTCCTCAAACCTCAACATCATGATCCGGCACTACAATTGCTGGAGTTTTTTTTGGAATGTAAACAATATTTGACGGCCGACGTGCGCAGTAGGCAGCGACCCTGCTTTCTGAGTCCAAGGCCGTGGGTTCGATTCCCACAACTGGAAAATGTTTGTGTGATAAACATAAGTGTTTTTTAGTGTCTGGGTGTTTAAGTTTATATCTATATTATTAGTATTTTATTTATATTACCTATTCATAAAAATATTCGTCAGTCATCTTAGTCCCATGTTCATCCCATAACACAAGCTACGCTTACTTTGGGGCTAGATGGCGATGTGTGTATTGTCGTAGTATATTTATTTATTTATATTTATATTTCAGTTACCATAAGTCATAATAATAATATTACAATTAAATGAATGCTGTATTATCTTAGTAGTAATAAAGTAAAATGACATAATTGTATTATTTGTTTTCATGTCCATGATAAGAAAAGCCTTTTGTTAAACTTTATCTAATTTAACTTTATTTAAGCAATTTCTGTGTACACTATTACACGCAAACATATTTTTTTATTATTACACTACGGGTTAACTCTTGACTGCGATCTCACCAGGTGGTAGGCAGCCTGAGATAGTAGCCGGCTAACCTGTTAGGGAGTATGGCAGTTATTACCCATACCTCTAATCGGTTTCTACGCGTCATCATACCAGAACGCTAAATCGCTTTTCGTCACGTCTTTGTCTGTAGGGTGCTAGCTAGCAGATCAGATGGGAGACAATTCAAAAATTAAAAATTGCCACATGTCGCCTGCCGAGGTTTGAACCTGGGACCTCTCACTTGAATCCACAGCGCTCACCGCTGCGGCGTCGTCAATATATTCCCAAATTTCCCGTGCTGATACGAACCTCCAACTTAAAACAGCGCTCTCCGCTTTGCCAGCAAAACCTTGTAAATTCTCAGTATAGAATCATATTTATATCATAAATGCAAAATTGTGTCGGTTTGTGTATTTCTATTTTACTTATATTGAAGTCAAATAATGCATAATGCTATTTTCACCATAAAGGTACGCTATGCTGAAAATGTTCTTAGACATGCAGGGTTTCCTCACGATGTTTTTCTTCACCGTAAAATATATTTTTGACAATTGATATTTTATTAAACTCGGATCCCTGAAAGAACAGCCGAAGGGATAACCACTTTAGTGCTTAGTTATAATTGGTATTTTTTTTGAACCAAACAAGTTTGAAAATACAAGGATGGTTGCATGTCGTTACGTAGGCCCCTTTATTTCCTTTTTATAAAGAGTATCCCATGTATATATCTAGAATATAAGCTATCTCTAAGCAAAGTTTTTTCCAGTTTGGTGCAGTCTTTGAGCCGAACTTAGGTAACAAAAACAGTACAATATTTACCTCCTTTCCTTTTTCCCAATAGTAAGTACATTGTTAAACTGTATAGTCTCTAATAGATGACAAAAACTATCTAAACGGTTCTTTTAATCGCGTCAGATTTCTATATCTCTATCTAGTATACAAGCTACCCCTGTGCCAAATTTCATAAAGATGCAAAAGTTGAGCCGAAAATAGGTTACAAATAGAATACTATAAAGCACCAGTTCATAAGAATCCCCTTTTATTACTAGAATAAAGAATATCCTACTTTTCCTAACTTCAAGCTATATCTCGTCTGAAATTCGACAAGACGGTGAGTCACAAGAAAAAAGAAGTAAAATAAAACGTGTCTGCCAATCACGCAGACACTCGTTTTACCCCGAGTAAAGAATATCTAGTAACCGTCTTTAAGTCGCAAGCTCCTTCTGCACCAAGGTCAAGCTCAATGTTGACCTGGTCCGCGCTGTCATAGGAGAGTTCCTCTGCATCCTAGGGGATCTATAGCTTTAATCTTCAGAGCAAACGGTAATTTATGTTACATTTCACAACCGGGACTAGAGGCTTAACGTGCACTCCGGAGAACGGGATTGGACAGTACCATTTTTCGAACTACAGGCTTCTTTACTTTCCTGGCTATGGTTTGTCATTCCCGCACTAAAGACTGGACTAACAGTCTAGTTATTTATTTATTTAATCTCTTATTTGTACTACACTACGAAGTTAGGAAAATAAAAGAAGAATAGAAATACAAAGATGGAAGTTATAAAAGTTATTGTTATATACTTAGTTACAAGAACAAACAGGTGGTCTAAAGTTATTTCATATGTATTACGTTTAAATAACTAAATACGTATAAAACGAAATTTCACAAATAAGGATAATATTATCACCGTATCAACCCATTCAGGCCCACTATATGGCACGCGTCCCCTTCCACAATGCGAAGGGTTAAGGCCGTAGTCCACCACGCCGCCCAGTGCGGATTGGTGATAATATAATAAAATATCATAAATACCAAAGAACATAAACAAGAAGAACAAAAAAAAAAACCATAAATGTAGCTGTATGGTTAAAAGGATTGCTAACCAATAAGCCCAAGAGACCAGCTCCAGAGACCAGCAGTACCTGTTAAACTACTACAAAAATGGAATCGTATGGACACTTTCAAAATACTGTACTTGATAAAACTATATTAAGTGCAAGAAATTGATGTCATGCCAGAGATCCTGATTATTTTTAGGAACCCAAAAAAAACCCGGTTAAATTGCGAGAGTCACTAGAAAACAAAGATTATAGTGTTTTAGAGCGGACGATAATTTGCATATTAATATCAGAGTCAATCAAGTCATCGTAATATCATAATGAGATCATTACGCATCCTGTAATATGCAGCAGTTAAACTTTCATGCAAAGGGTGATTAATAAACGCCCGTTTTGTTAATGAGTAATAGATAATAAGAATGAAGAAATGTTTTTAATGTTTTTTTAACCTCGACTATCTATTCCATAAATAATATCAACATATTTTGTAATAATGAATAATAATGTCAATATAAAATATTAATAACAATATATTTTCATTTATTCTAATTAAAATTAAATAAATAATTATCTGCTTAAATTATTCCAAATATGTAAGACATAATATATCATACAATAAATTAAAATTAATAAAATAAATTCTTCTTTTTTAAACATGTTTCCAACACTCGCTTATAAATATAAAAAAAATAACTAACCCCCTTTTTAACGTCTTTCAGGGTGATTTTTTAAAGTCTGAAACAGATATATTACCATTTTAATAGTTAACTTAAATACCAAATTTCATAGTTATATTTTATTAAAGTTAGGACTATTTAAATTATATTGCCAGAGTCATTGTATTACATCCATACAAAAACATACTAGTTGACTTCAGAATCTCCTTCTGATAAAGTCGATTTAAAAGTTACGGACGTGCAAACAAACAAACTCTTAGCTGTTGCTTGCATTCTTCGTCCGCGTTTATAACGGTAATTTTTTTAAAAATCGTGTGGTAACTGATTGTTTCCTGTGATGTTTGATTACGTTACTCTCCGTCTTTGCAACTAACTCTATGCAATTACAAGTATCAAGTTGGTAAATTGCTTTGTGAGGGCGTGAAGGTAAGACAAACAAGCAAAGAAACACATATTTGAATTTAGAATTCTTATTAATATTATAATTAGTAAGAATTCTAAGGTAATTTTTAACCAAATCTAGCAACTTTAAGGAAATTCTAAAAATCTCAACGACCTTGACGTTTAGCACAATATCCTTAACCAGATCGCTTGAGTTGAGTTTGTTACATTTTCTAAAGTAATTTTCAACGAAATGTAGCAACTTTAAGAAAATCCTTAAAACCTCAACGACCTTGACATTATGCACCGTATCCTCAACCAGATCGCTTGACCAGCACATGGCCACCTCCCGCACACTGCGACAGCACCCAACGAGCACATCCACGCCTCAGTGCACGACGATACGATGCAACGATTGCACGCTCTGAAAGATTTATAGATAAATGCAGTTCCCGGTGAAAATAGATAAATGCCACTGCTCATGTGTTTTCTACACATTTCAATAGACGCAACCGCATTGACTGGACACAAACGCTGACGGGACGGCCGCGGTTTTTTGTCACGATGGTTCCCCGCGGGATACTCCTGTGCTTTTGTGTCATCCTTGCTACGGCTTCTGCCAACACCTTCGGAGCCGGCATGAAGATCCTCGGAAGGATGTACGACAACTGTGAGAGGTCGCAAGAGATCATCAAGTGTTTCAAGATCCAAGCAGTGAAGTTGGTAGATCGTGCCGCCAGAATGGAGACGCTGCCGATCTTCGACGGCGTTTCCTTAGTACGGAATGCGGAACAAGGCAGAGCATTCCCCTCTTCTGTACCAGAAGGCGATTTGAATTCTTTGACTTCAGACGAAGTTGACAAACTATTGAATCTGGCGTCATCGAAGCTGATCCAGACGCATCGGGTCATCTTGTCACCCAAGAGCATCGGGGTCGACATTGGCAGATCATTAAACGAGGCGAGAGGCAAGCTGAAGAAAATGATGGGTCCAATATTGGCTGGTGTTGCGATTAAAGGCACATTTGTGGCCATGGCATTCCAAGCAATCGCTCTGATCGCTGGTAAAGCATTGTTAATAGGTAAGATCGCCCTCCTTTTGTCCGCTATTATTGGATTGAAGAAACTGGTGGCTGGAGGAGAAGCGCATGAGAAAACAACGTACGAGATCGTCAAGCATCCTCAGGTATCACAAAGTCATACATACTCGTCATCCCATTATGGAAATGACTTCGATACCACAGGTCCAGGTGGCCATTACAGGCGAAGCGTTGAAGAGGAAGCTGCCGCTCAAGACAGGGCGTACAGAGCCTATGCTAAAACGCAGTAAAGAAGTAACCTTAAAGATCTAAGACCCAGAAGATCGCTTACGACTCCCTTTACAAAATCAGACAACGACACGGCATTTCCATTCATTATTACCTCCGAAGCCTTAAGGCTACTTTGCACTCGCAAGTAGGAGACAGTGTATATTTAAGGTTATTTAATTCATACGACACTTAATTTATTTTAGACAAGGGTTTATTTAACTTAATACGTTTTCAAATACGTTTGTTTAACCAACATATTTAATCGCATGAACAAGTATTCAGTGTATCTAGTTATATGTGAATGTTATAGGTTTTTATATAGTATAATGTCCGTTAAATGATTTGAATGTAATCAGTTTGCACCAAATATTGTTAATGAATTTTTTTTATGTTTGTGTTAGATTTAATATTAATATTTATTATTAGGTTAATATTTATTTTGATAATGATTAGGCTAGTCGACGGGTACTGTGCATTTTCCATTCCTGTAATTCCAAATGTCCAATTTTGTAAAAATAGGTTAAGATTATTGTTATATGAAGTTATTAATAATTATAATATTTAATTAATTTAGATTGGGTACTGCTTAGTAGTTCAAGATCAAAAATTTATTTATTTACATTAACCGGGTCCTATTACATATATTTATTAATATTATTGTATTTATATAAAAAATGTCGCTAAAAGACAAGGATGTTACGCGAGTACCTTTCATAAAATTATTTTTGTTTACGTATAATTTATAATTATTTAACAAAACAACGTATTATTATGTTGATAAAATATTATAATGTATTTAGTTTTACTATTATTATAGTATAATTACACCTAATTGGATGATTATTGTATACCTACATAAGTATATATTATTTTATGTAATGCAATGTATTATACAATATATCATAAATGTTCTTAATAACAGAGAAGATGGGAAGACGATAAATATTTTTAACCCGGAAATTGTTTTATTTTGAAAATTTAATTGGTAATTTTATCATGGTCAGTATATGTATAATAGAAACCGTATATATAAATCAATGTTTTTAATTAATAAATCTTTAAAAATTAACTTCAAGTATATACTTACATGCAAGCTGCTTGGGTATGGAATTCTTCACAGCTGAATGGCTTAGGTGATTTTATTATTTAATTACGATTAAAATATACCAGATAATCCAACTAGGCAATTTCTTATTAGTATGTCCATTCACCGGATATTTAAGTTAATACGAAATGCTGTATCATCATTCTAAGCCTATTTATTTCACTGGATACCTCATCATCATATCAACCCATTACCGGTCCACTACAGGGCACGGGTCTCCTCCCACAATGAGAAGGGGTTAAGACCGTAGTCCACCACGCTGGCCTAGTGCGGACTGGTGGACTTCAAACACCTTTGAGAACATTATTGAGAACTCTCAGGGATGCAGGTTTCCTCAAGATGTTTTCCTTCACCGTTAAATTAGTTGATATTTTATTTGCTTAAAACGCACATAACTTAGAAAAGATAGAGGTGCCTGCTGGGATTCGAACTGGGCCCCCCGACCGGCCCCGGTGGAGGCAGCTGACGACCACCACCAATCTTTACCAGCCTACCGAACAACACGTGCCAAGCGATTTAGCGTTACGGTACAATGGCTAAATGCACGTAACCAAGTAATCGCATACGTAAACAAGTTAGCCCAATACTAAGTGTAAAGACAATATTAATATGTCTACTGTTTTCTCGTCCAATTTTTTTGAAATAAGACAAGAAAGTGGTTATACATAATGGTCGTATTGCGTGCATGATAGCCCTATGGGCCTCCATTCATAGGAGGCCTTTTAGAGCGTAGCACGTTGGCGGATATTACGTTTAATGAATCTGGGACCTTATACTGATTAACTGCAATTTTTGACGTCAATTTTGAAACAAATGTTAACTAGAACTGGGTCTTGATTTTACGTTATATTATTTATAATGTATAATCAAGGCCCCGTATGTAATACTACCACAAATACACACATCACCATCTAGTCCCAAAGTAAGCGTAGCTTGTGTTATGGGTACAAAGATAACTGATGAATAATTTTTATGAATATAATACGGACAAATACTTATAATATACAGATAAACACCCAGACACTGAAAAAAATCATGTTCATCACACAAACATTTTCCACTGCGCCAGTCGGCCCTCAAAGTTTCGGTTTATTAGAAGCTGTTTTTAATTAAGTACCATTCTACCGACAGTAGGTACGGTACCACCACGCGAGTTAGCGTTTTGATGCGATGTCATGTCTACGACAATAATTTTTACCCGGAACGGTATGTCAATACAGGAAACTACCGTAATATATTCCTTGTTAACGCATGTCATCATTAGTCGAATCTCAATATGCACGCTCAAATACCAAGCAAGCAACCCACTACAGGGCACGTGTCTCCTCTAAAATAGAGAAGAGTCGAAAAAGAGAAGGAAGGAGAAGGGGAGTACTTGAAGAGTCTGATTTTTTTATATTCTTAACATGTTGTGGCCTATAGTCCACAAAACTGGTTCAGATCGGATTTGTAAAGTTTACACGGCCATAGAAACGGTGATAGCTCAGTGGGTAGGACTTCGACTTCACTTTCGGGGAGGCGAGTTCGAATCCCAGCACGCAGCTCTAACTTTACCAAGTTATTTGTGTTTTAAGCAATTAAAATATCACTTGCTTCAACAAACATCAAACAAAACAACAAGCAAACATCGTGAGGAAACCTGCGTACCTGAGAGTTCTCAATAATGTTCTCAAAGGTGTGAAGTCCATCAATACGCACTGGGCCAGCATGGTGGATTACGGCCTTAACCCCTACTCATTGTGGGAGGAGACCGGGCACGGGTTGTGGGCCGATAATGGGTTGATATGATGATGATGACACGCCTTTAAAAACACGTTGGTACATAGTCGTTGAGAACCGGGTTTCAGAATGAGAAAAATATAGACCTTAGAACACCACGCTGCTGATTGGTAGATTGATGCCCAAGGCTGTGGGTGTTTGTATGATGAACATGAATGATTTTCAGTGTATTGTATCTGTGTTTATACTCGTATGTATATTAC
Organism: Pararge aegeria; assembly: GCF_905163445.1. Lineage (NCBI taxonomy): Eukaryota > Metazoa > Arthropoda > Insecta > Lepidoptera > Nymphalidae > Pararge > Pararge aegeria. The sequence goes on along the minus strand of NC_053202.1, from coordinate 8,598,819 downwards.
AAGTATTTATGTATATTACAAGTATTTATGTGTATTATATTTATAAAAATATCCATCAGTTATCTTAGTACCCATGAGACAAGCTATGCCTACTTTGGGACTAGATGGCGATGCTTGTATAGTCGTAGTATATTTATTTGTTTATTTATTAATTTTTAGGATAAATGTCCTGAATACTAACCTAGACATTGCCTTGTTATGACGCCAGATTAAAATACCGTTATCACCACACCTCCTCTTTGCGCGGGAGTCAACGAGGCGACCAAGGGAATATGACGAAAAGACAGCAGCGACCTCTGTGATACTATTACCATCTACTGCGAATACCAACCCAATGATGTGATTTGTGACAAACCCAACTGTTGTGAGAGCCTTTTAGTCCAGCAGTGAACTGTTATAGGATTTCGATGCTAACGTAGATAACCTGCTATGAAATTTTCAAAATGCATTCAATCCGTTCATTAGACTCTGCGTGCCACGCGAAAAAACAGACAGACAAACCGAAAAAAATGTTTTTAATGTAAATAAATCTTCCAGTTACAGTTTTATTATAACTATAGATTACATTAATAAAGCATCAACTGGAGCAGATCCGTCCAGTTACTCAGCCCAATTCTGTACTGAAGCTGTTACTATAAGAACAATATCGAGAAAGCTTGCCATAATGTTGGAAACACGCAAAATATGAAGCTGAGCATGTAGGTTTCTCACGCGATGCTAAACACTCCGGCGATAATGCTATTGAAAAAACGATGAAAGTCAAGAAAATTGCGAGCAACGTAGTGGTGGTTCATTATAAATCGGCACTCACGAGCATTGTACTAGAGACGAAAGAAAACTCGGTGGTAATTGATCTAACGGCAAAAGATGATGTATTAACTCCATAGATTACATATATGGCTGTATCCTAACTATTAATTTCTATTGTTAATTTAAGTTCTGATCTATAGCACAATCTAACTAGCACCCAAAATTAAAAATCATTAAAATCCTAAATTGAATTTATTAGTACTATATTTTTCAGTAAGCAATTTCGTAAGCACCATTGAAGCCAATCTGTTATCTAAATGAGATTACATTTATTTAATAAGGTCTAAGATCCTACTACATTTTTGACATGAACATGAAATTTTGACAACAAGTTTGTTTTAAAACACTTAGGTACTCAATAGGAAAAGATTATTTTTATATTGGTTTTGCAAGGGGGCTAAATAAGGGGTGAAGGTTACTTTGAAAGTCCGCTATTAACTTCTATCTATAAAAAAATGTGTGTACTTTAGATAAAATAAAAGGAAACACATGTTTCACATTTTCTCAAAATTTACCTCCATCCAGCATCTCTTTATCTGCCAGGATGTAAAAAAATTCACGCATGCGAAGTTGCGGGCACCCACTAGTACCTATGTAAATGCGATAATGTGTTGTCTTTCTCTTACACATTGATAGATTGACTTGTTTTTTTTTTCACACCCCATAGGATAAATCAAAAGAGCAATTTTGTTATTTCTGTTGTTTATTTGATAGTAAGGTACCTCCCTACCAACAAAATATGCCGCAAAGTTATTAAGTATTCTGGTACGATGTGCTTAGAATCAGAATAGGGTTATAAATTTACTATAACTGCCATACACATAACAGGTTAGCCGACTTTACCACCTTAGCCTGCATCATCATTTACCTAGATTGAGAGAGCAGTCGTGCTAAAGATGCGGAATTAATTTTGATGCAATTTGTTGATAACAATTTTTACAAGTTAGATCCAATCATTCCGAAGACAAACTAATTTATAAAATTTAAAAAATTGTTTACTAATTTGTCCTGATTTTTACGCAGCAAATTTCGCATTTATCGCATTTAGGAGATAGTAGATAGAAGGATAAAGTAGATTCTAGCAGACGAGTAATATTTTCAATTGCAATTTAAATATTTGGGCTTAAAATCACAAATTATTGGTTTAACATTGTGATTTATTGATGAGAAGCAGTAATAGCCCAGGGGGTAGAACTACTTCACTTTCGGGCGAGTGCTAGCTCCCAGCACGCACCTCTAACTATTCAAAGTTATGTCCGTTTCAAGTAATTAAAATATCACTTGCTTCAATGGTGGAGGAAAACATTGTGAGAATTCTGCATGAGAGTAGAGTTCTCAAAGGGATTGTGTCAAAGGAGTCCACCAATCCGCTACGCCAGCGTGGTGGTTTACGGTCTTAACTCCTTCTCAATGGAGGAGGAGACCCGTGCCCTTTTGTGGGTTGATATGATGATGATGATTGTGTTTTATGCACTCTACACTATGAACCTACTAATTCAAAAGTTTTCTTTCTGTAGCTCGATAAGTATGATTAGCTAAAAATCTGCCAATATCACTGACACCTTAAAATAATAGTTATAGAGGCAAGATTTAGTTACTTAGCCATTCGGGATTAGAATGAATTTTTCGGCCTACTAAAAGAAATGCAATTTATGAAGTCATTCCACGAACTATATGCGTTTAAAATTCGTAAAATTCTGAACCGGCTTAACTTCGCTATTTTAGGATATAAGTATGCCCAAAACCCACTTAAAATTAAAGAATATCAGTCCACAGCTAAAAACTTGCCTTCGTATATAGAATACAGCAAGACCAGTACCGAATTCGTACTGATGATATTATGATATATCAAATCTTATTTATTCCCACATTTCTCTTCACGTTTCTATCGGATACTGGCAGTACTGGCCGAGTAATAAGTGAATTAATGGAAGTTTCGAGTTATTCAGAGCGGAAAATCGCATAGGCAATATACAGGTGGCCCCTTTTACACTTGAAGTACCATTGGAATAAAAAAGGAAAACTGCAGTGGGTGTAGATTTAAAAGATACCGATGAAAATACTGTTATTGTTACAGATTTACTGTTTAATTTTATTGCTTTCTGACATTCGCGCCCGCATATGTGCTGAATACAACGCAATATTACGATTATTACCTGTCATCGACATATTTCACAACACTTACCCGGTATTTAAGAACAAGCTCATCGCTTACCTATCGGTGAGCCCTCCATTACGTCCATAACACCTATTCCTTCCTGTCTTTATGATTAATTTTGCTGTGATTACATGTCATTATTATTATTTTGCGAATGTCATGGTCACTTGTTATCGATATACATATAAGTGAATGTGTAAATTATTGTACAAGTTTACATGGTATATATTGTTAGCGTCCTGAATAAATAAATAAAAAAATAAAATTAATTCCGATTCAAAGATTTCGGTAATAAACCTACCGTGTTTCTTATACGCATTACAAAGATCTGTCGTTCTCCGTTTTTTCCATAACAAACTTTTATATTTTGCAGAATTACATGATATATTAATATTTTAACTGAAGAGTGAATAGGCGTCTTTTAGTAACCGAACTTTACCTAAGTCCATGTCATAGCCTAACTTCAGTTATGGCAGGCAAACACACTTTTAATAATATCCCTGAATACTTTGCGCTTGAAATTGGTCATGTAGGTGACAATAATATTAAACAACGTATAACGGTAGTTTAAGTAGGCCTAATACAAGCACTTTTGAAACGTGAAGACTGTCTGTTTGTAGTGACTCTACCACCAATTTGGAAGGCAGGCAACGAGAAAAAGCCGGCAAGAAACTCACCAGTTGCTCTTTTGCAACATCAACTTTTTACATTTTAACAATTTAAGAAGGTAGTTTGTTCCCTAGAACATGAGATACGTCTTGACACGAATATCACGAGCAAAGTCGAGTGAAACGGCTACTTATTAATAAAACACAGGTAATTTTCATAAAATTTTATTAATAAAATTAATTAAAATACACAAATTACGATGATGTGGAAAAAAATAACAATTTGTGATTTTCGTGTACTTGAAGGCGCAATACTTTTCTGACTCATTGACTAGAAAGACCTTTCAGATGCGGTGATAAATGGTGCAAAAGAAGGCAAATGATGTGCAGCGTCCGTATCAAGAATTATAACTAAAATTTATTTGGTAGATAATTATAACAGAACCAAAATGTATGTGTGAGAAGCTGAAATGTTTACGGAGATTTTTTTTCTATACCAAACATAATATTACAAAATGCGCTGTTACACTAGACAGGGGGCTTACCGTCATCGCGTAAAACAATTTTTTATGTACTTTAGTAACTAAGAAATACGTCATCGCGTAAAACAATTTTTTATGTACTTTAGTAACTAAGAAATAGAACAGGTATGAAGATTGACATCCACTTTTCTGTTACTAAATACTGTCAGAATACCCTAGCCTTAGTTTTAAGTTGAATGCACCATCACTAACGTTTGTGTAAACATGTTAAATGTATGAACGCTTCATAATAGCATGTGATAAGGTCTACATGATTAAAAAATTTTGAATTTGAATTTACCCGAGTCAAAAATTTATTAATGAATTACCTTAAAATTCTTACAATATTGTTTTTATATACTTCGTATCTCTAAATTCATAATCGGACTCAATTGAGAGTGTTTAGAATTAATATCAGATCTAAGCTACAGCGCAACGTGACTGGATTTAACCTAGTTCTGTTAAAATCATGTCAAATGAATGTTTTAGATAAATCACATCTCATCCAGAGCTGATCGGTGTCCATTGGTAGTTCCTCGCGTTTATAACCTTACCGTCATCTCTTTGATCGTTTCCGTGGTCTTTGTTGGTGATAAATAATCTTTCTAGTCTATCTCTTAACTCATCCGGGGTTATAGGCGATGCCGTTGTTTGTACTTCGTCTGATTTTTCTTTATAATAGTGATGATCACCGTGATCAATATAATCATTGTGTCCGTGATCGCTGTGATAGTTGTAATGTTTTTGATCACGATAGTAACCTGAAATGTCAAATAATTTAAACATTGTAGTACTTAAGATTTGAAACCAAAATTTTCTTGGTTAATCAACATTTCTTAAATATAGTTCAACGGGTACATACCACGATAATACCACGGTCCATGCAACTGGGTCGAAATATCGACAAATCCAAAAATATTGTCGTGGTACGTACCCGTTGAACTATATTTAAGAATTGTAGTTCATAATATACATGAATGCTGGTTCACATTGAGCAAGTGACATTATCTAGCTTGATAGCTGAAGTTTTTACATTTCGTTTTTATTTGGTTTTTATGGTTTTTCATCACAGATCTAATACATAGCGTGTGTGTAGAAGTTAAACCTAACTTAGGCTTAGAACACCAACAAAAAAATACAGAAGGACTTTACTTGTTTTACCTATATTTTGGTGTCTTTTATAAGTTATCTATACTAATTATGTATATTAAAGAGGTATATCTTTTGCGGTTGTAGGGGGTATTTTTGGATCTGCTGAACCAATTTTGATCATTCTCTTACCAGTAAATTTTTTTAGTGTCACTATATATTAAGCTGAAATAAAAGGACTGATTTGTAAACTACGACAAACTACTATGTCGGGAAAAACGGACGAACGACAACCTTCCTTGCAAACGCTGCCCTAATGATGTGAGAAAAATGATTGAGTTGTAGAGATAAGTTGTAGAACTTAAAAATGCTTACATAAAAGTAAGTAATACAAAGTAGTTTTTAATATAACAAAAAAACCAAATTTAATTCAGCCCGCGCGAAGCCTAGTAGTATATAATGTAATAATAGATAATCGATGGTTAATAGAAACAGTAAAAATTAAAATAGCCAATCTTATAGAAAAGCCTTCTACAAAATAGAAAAAGATTTTTTTAAATATTAATATTTTGTTATTAACTAAAGCCGCATAATTAATTTAATTAGTAATTGTGAAATATTAGAAATATTAATATTGTTTATCGGTTGAGACTACTAATATAACCTCTTAGGCAGAGATAGTCAGTATTATTTTGTTATGGCTAATATATGTTCATTAGTAATTATGAAATAGGTATAGGAAATATTAATTATATTATTAAATCAGCTCAGGACATTATTTAAGTTTACTGTACGTACTCACTAAGCGATAGTAATTTAAATTTTTTACGTTACAATCCTATGTTTCCAAAATAGTCGGATGTGGGTTTTGTTACACTACAACTGCATGAAGTAATGTGACCTGTGACCGGAGAATTAATTGTCATAGCACAGAAAAGATACAGAGGAATCTGTTTGTGGAGGGGCGGGGGGTTGAAGGATCTTTTGGCTTCAATGGTAAGGAACCTATAAACTATCGACACGTTGTCTAGACAATTGTATTTACCTCGAGTTCAAAGTTGTCACACTCTTTATTTAAGCGAGCAATTTTTAAAATCTCAACAAATAAAACTCTAATAGTGTAAAATAATATCTTAGTGACAGCAATATACCTACTTAATTGACTTTTGTAACTGTAAAACAAAATTTGTAATTTTAAATCTTAAAATTGTAATGTAATTTTAAATTTATTTTTAATTTTTTAAAACAATTGCATACTGTCTGTGACAGTCGATTGTGAAAGGACTGTTTAGTTAAATGTTTACTTGTTATGTACCCACAATTTGGCAAATAAATAAGTATTATTATTATATTATTATTTAAACTGTTGTCATAGTCATCATGTAAGGCGAGTCTTATCATAAAATCCTGATTATAAATTTCTAAAAAGTTTATAATGGCGTATGGGTTAAAAGAGAACAATGAACTATATCATTTACGTACAGGCCTGATATCACTTATTCTTTTTATTATGGACCTAAAATCAAACCGAAAAAATTGCAGTCAAGGGCTAAATTAATAGTTTAAAAATTACCTCCAGAATTGCCATGGTGGCCGTGATTATATCCAGTGTGTTCATGCGAAGAAGAAAGATAAGATGAACTGGGGCTTAAGAAGTTTTCAAAAATATTCTGCCCGCCATAACTTGTCCCTCGAGTAGTAAATAGTGTCACAGCGAAAACTGCCAATTTTGCTAACAAAAAAGCCTTCTTGCTTGCCAACAGCAGCAGCCCAAGTAACAGGGGCAATAACGTTGTTATATGGAACTTGATACCAAGAAGGAATGGTAACAGTAAATTACGGGTTAACAGGCGACCTGAAAAAAACATATATAATATATACTACGACAATACACACATCACCATCTAGCCCCAAAGTAAGCGTAGCTTGTGTTATGGGTACTAAGATAGCTTTTGAATATTTTTATGAATATTATATTTAAAATATACAGATAAACACCCAGACACTGAAGAACATCCACGCAAACATTTCCCAGTTGTAGGAATAACCTACGGCCTTGGAAAGCAGGGTCGCTGCCCACTGCGGCAACCAGATGTCATATAATAAATGTATGTTCTTTCGTTATACATATACAGTGTTACAAGCAGTAAATCTTATATTAATATTAGGACATATTGTTTTAGCACCAAACTGAAAGGTTGTATTGTTAAGCATATTCCACGCATTGTAAACACATACAATACATGCCGCTGATTTTCGGCAAAAAAAAGCAAAACAAATAATATCATCACTATCTCATTACCGGCCCACTATTGGGCACTGGGCACCACGCTGTCGTAGCGCGGATTAGTAGACTTTACAGGCCTTTGTGATCATTATGGATAACTCTCAAGTATGCAGGTGTCCTGCGGTGAAAAAGAACATCGTGGGGCAACATTCATGGCTTCCCCACGATGTTTTTCTTCACCATTAAAGCTTAAACAGCACGTACTTCTAAGTCAGAAAATCAAATGGCACAAAATCGTCCGAAAGGTTGTAAGTGAAAGGGGTCACGACCCTCAGCAATGAGGAACACGACGTAGAGAGAGAGAGACTTCGAAGTCAGAGGTACGTGCCGGGGTGGAACTCAGTCCCAGACAGCCAAAACCATTTATAGGTACCTAAATAATAATAACAGCCTATTCGAAACTAACGTGCTAGTTCCGAGCATCCACAAAAGATGGCGCGCAATGCCAAGTTCAATGCTACAGCAGCCTTGACTTTCATCTGAGAAAGTAGTTCTTGCGCACAACGTCAGATGGCACTTATTAAGAAAAGTATAAGTTTAAAAAAATATTTTCAAACTCAATTAATTTCTATAGCACAGTAAATAAACTGTTTGGTTTTCTTAGTTCTATAGATAAGTTATAAGTTCGGAACTAAGGCTAATGTAAATTTTTAAATACGACCTAATAATAATAATATGGACAATAGACCTTTATTAATGATCAATACCTCGTTGCTATATTGGTTAGCATGTTCAACTACTGATCACGAGGTCTGGGGTTCGATTCTCGGGTCTAACCAAGAAAGGTTAAGGTTTACTGTTAAACATTCTCTGTATCGGTTTGAAATTGACGGTGCGTTATGGTTATTTTCACTTAAATATAAAGGCCAGTAAAGTATATATTTAAGCAACGTGGTGGGTTTGCGCCCCTCCTCTATAAACGACGGCCTTTGCCCAGCATTGGGATGCTCATAGGCTGATCATCATATCAAAACATTACCGGCCCACAACAGGGCACAGGTCTCTTCCCACAATGAGATGGTTTAGGCCAAAGTCCACTACGGTTGCTTAGTTGATATTTACTTAACACTTACTTACCCGTAGTCATCTTGCCGTGCACAAAAGATCTGTCTTTAGCTCTAGGGTCAATCACAAATTCGAGGATTCCATTAGCGAGAGTTGGTCCGATCCTCATGACCAGACCTGGGTAGAACTTTCCAAGATCCCAATGTAATGAGCGCTTGGAAATTAAGCTACTGGCATCCTCTATTATAGACCTAGAAATTTTGGTTGAATTTAGTTTTTTTATAGCATTATTACTTTTAGTATTGAACCTAGATTGGGATCTGAAACCGCGTATTTAACCTGCATCTAACCTCCCTCAAATTTTAAATTTAGTTATTCTAAGCACTTTTGTAATGTTTAGATTGTCTCTTTGTAGTACTATTGGTTTAGAAGAAATACACTACCGAGATATCGGCTAATTATACCAATTATTTTAGAAACCTAATTTATTAAAATCACGTTTTTAAAACTATAGCCCTGAACCCAATTTAATGCGTAAACTGAGCTAAGCTTACCAGATCGCATTCTGTTTTAACTGTGAAATTGGACGTAAGCAAACGATTAAGCAGTCGCTATTTTTACTTTTGAGCCCGTGGACAGATATTAATCCTAACTGAGATTATAAATGCAAAAGTGTATTTCTTTGTTTTTTTGGTTCGTCCTTCCTTCATGCTAAATAAAAAACAAATCATGATTTTCAGCAGAGAGGTAGTTGAACATACTGAGCGTAAGGCTACTTATCCCAGTAAATAACCGGTTCAAACGGGACATAAAAAAAATTAAAATAAACGCGGGTAACAGAAAAACTATATTTAAAAATATTGTTTACCGAAAATCCATAGGGTCTTTATCCAGAAAATTACCGATGTCTCTGGGCAGTTTCTCGTCTCGAACAAAAGACACTCCGGTAACCAAACTGAACGAATCAGTTTCATCATAATCATTCAGTTTGTTCAGTAGTTCTTTGCCAAAGCACACACCCACTTCTGAACGATCAGAAACACTTAAACACTCATTCAACTGCGATCCTTCTTCGTTGCTCCTTTTAAATTTCGCCCCATTTTTTATTTGCAACTGTATAGGTATTATTTCGACAATCACTGCCAAAATTATGAGAAGCGTAAATTTCAATGAAAATTTACGTATCATTTTTTCCGTTTCAATAATTCCAGCTAATAAGAACTCATCTACATATTATCGGTAGTGTTTTAAAGGCACCACTGTTTAGCTCAATTCAGGTATTACGTATACTTTATTGTAACAAAACCTGGTCTGTTTTATAGACTTTTCTTGTTATGTACGAGTGAACTTTGCCATTGTTCCGCCGTCACGGGGTGTTCCCACGTCTGGACAACGGTAACAATGAGGTGAAAATTCGTGGTGTAGTTATATGCCATGATGTGAGAGTGCAATTTACATGTTACGGCAGCTTATGCAATCAGGGTACATAACTGGCTGTCTAAATGCGCGATAATATCTATACCTTTGAAGTAAATCTGGGAAGGATTTGCAAAAAGCCCATCAAAACGGACAGAAACCACTAGTACTTTGCTAAAAAAGCGGTGACACTTCGGTCTTTCGGCCTCCTTAAAATCGGCTAAGTACCAGTTGGATTCTCAGGAGTTGGTGTTTGAATTGGTTACCGTACTATGGATGCACCACTCGCTTTAACAATGAAGGAATACTTAGTGAGGAATTCTCAGTAAATACTGAGAGTTCTCCATTGTGTTCTCAAAAGCGTGTTACTGTAGCCTATCTCATTCTGACCAGTGCCCATCGCTGGGTCAGTTATGGGTTGTATTAACAGGAACTTATGTTAAAATAAACACCACCCTCATGTGACCCAGACTTTCATTGGTTCTAGCTTCGAGACTCATTGAGTTATGTCGATGTTGGATCTAAGTATTTGTTAATAGTCAATACCATGTTGTGTTTCAAATTGCATCCATAGTACGGAAACTAATTTAAACGCCAAAATAAAACATTTTTTTAGAAATTTGCAACGTTTTCGGTACTCCTTATCCACCATTTCCAATTTAATTGTAATGATGTAGAATATGCTTAATATATCCTGTTGACCAAGGAGGCTGGAGGACCGAGGAGACGGTTAATCTAGGAATAAGCATCAAGTATGGGCATGTATTTGTTATTGAATTACAGAGGTTCTCTGTATGTGATTATAGCATATTGGATAGAAGCAGGCTCCTACTATTCGCAATCCCATAATATATTATGAAAATTAAGTTTAATTTGCTATACTCCGTGAAAAGCAGGAGAATCTGTTTGGTGTAATTTATTATTTACAACAATTATTTTTTAACAATTATACTCATTCGTAAAGTCATCTCCTGAAGATGCGAAACGTGCGTAGAGGGTACATTGCCGAGGATCTGTTTGGTGTTGAAAAACAGACACCATACAGATTCTCTTGCTTTTCGCGGAGTATCAAGTCATTTTAACCGCTGCACAGATCTAGAGAGGCACGCAGACGAATCATCCCGTAGAATGATGAATTACCTTATCCCAATAAGATAAAATAATTACAATACTATTAAAATAATACAATTTTTTTTTTATAAAGATTTAAACATTCAGATTTAGATTTATTCAATAAGAACATATCATAAGTTTAAACAAAAGACATTTTCTTGTTAAGGGTGAAAATAAATTTCTTCGCTTAACAAAATAGCTGCCCTTTAATCTGCAACCCACATTCATATTCACATTATTTAAAATAAATTAAGCGTAATAATGTTTGCTATCCATTATTTATTTTTATTTATTTTAAATAATGGATAATAGCCATTATTAATTTAACTACTGTTAGATAATGTATTTGTAAAGTTTAGCCGTATCCCGTAACAACTTCTAACAATCGATAGCTTCGAATATAATATTGTCGATAAACTTTTTAACTACCATTACTACACGCTCAATTTTCATATAAGAATAACAAATAAAGTTGTTTTCACAAACTATAACCTAATATACCATTAGGAACAACGTAAAGGCCTTTGACCTGTTCATTGTCTAAGAACCTGCTCGTGTCTTCTTCCGACCAGTCTAAATTTCCATTTATCTTTACGAAAACATCGTCTTTATTTTTTACTCGATAGGGTTCGATATCTTCTATTTCACAATTCGGTTTAAGTCCTTTGGTACTTGGATAAGTTAAAAGTGAAAGTCGACAATACAAATTTTTTTCTTATGCGTCCGGTTTGTCTTTAGTAAAAGTTTTGTTTCAATGATGATGTAACATTTTCTCGTTTTACATTTAGTGTGTCATTGTTTTTACTTCATTGACTTGTTTAGTTGTGGTTTTTAATGGCATCTGTTGTCAGAGGTCAGTAAACTTCAGCATTTGAAAACAACGAACTCTGTAACTTTGTAAATTAATTGTATCTATCTATAGTCCTGATTTAAAATGATAATAAAATTATGCTAGGAAAGATTACTAGTAGACGTAGTGTTCCATAAACTGAGTTGAGATTTGATGAACATATTTGCCCTTTCTCATAGGAGAGATAAAATCACCAAAAATGTTATTAAAACTCAATGAATTGGGTAAATTTTAAAACTTCTAACAGTTATCTTCTTTAAAACGTTTACAGTAACTTATTGTTGTATATATAGTAAATTCAATGCATTCTTACTAAAATCAATGCAGTAATTTAAATTTCTGGAGCTTATTAATAATAAAATTTAAACAGCAAGCGAGATATTTTGCATAAATTTTTGTTATGCGTTACATCATCAACTTTCCATGCAAACGTGATTTCCAAAATTATATGCTTTTTCACTCCGCCTCCATATTACTTGACCTTATGTGAACATTAGTCATTCCACTTTCGCCGCTGTCGCCGGAGGGCTGATGCCTTTTCGCGTCTCTTCTGTTTTATGCGACCTCCCCCCCTTTCATTTCACAAATTATCCCCAACATAATTTTTCTCTTCACGAGTTAAATTTTTCTCATCACTGCCTCTTATATCAAAAACATAGTGTCTATAATCGAATGATAAAACTGTAATTCAAAGCAGTATATCGCAAGCTCTTTAATCTTACCAACTTTTTTTTCTTCTCGCTAATTTATCGTAATCTCTTTTCTCGTTATCATAAGGTTCATTTTCGTATACATTTCATTTAAGTTTGCATCTTTTGAGGTTTTCACACATTGCTGCTAAATAATTTTCCCATTACTAACACTCGTGTTGCTTGGAGATAAGAGTGGTTTTGTATTGTTAATAATATATGGTTGTAATGCAATGTTTACTTAAAAGGAAAAGCGTACGGATGTGAGCCGGATATAGGGGATCATGTGAAGAGAAATTTCTTTAATTTTTTAGGTAAAGGAAGCCGTGGCCGGTTGTGTGTCACAAATATTTATATATATAACATGATGCACGTAACATCATGTTGTATGACGGCACTGTTAATTGTGCTGATGACCCCTATTGTGACACAGCTTTCTTTTTTGAAGGATTTTTTGAGAATTACGTAACCTGACGATGATGAGTTATTCTGCAATTTTTGAAGAGATACGTAATTTTATTTTAAAATTTATGACACAATAATGTAAATGTAACATTTTTTTCTTACACAAATGTGTGATAATAATTTTAGTTAACATAATACGATTCCTATACAATTTGGATTGGATCATGAAGTACAGTTATAATAATCCTAATGAAATAAACGGATTCGATTTTTAATAAGACTTTTAGTAGAAATCGATTGTTAATACAAGCTGTTTGCATTACTTAGACAGGTTTTTATAGATGTCTATAATGTATACCTACCATTGATCAAACCTAAGAAAATGATTGAATGTGATGAATGATTTAGATGCTAAGCTTCAATGGGGCCCACATATAAATAATTTAGCGAACAGACTTAGTTCTGCAGCATACGCGGTAAAAAAGATTCGTCATATGACAAACATAGAAACTGCTAGGCTTGTTTATTTTAGTTATTTTCACAGCATTATGTCATATGGCATTTTATTATGGGGTAATGCTGCTGATATAGATTCTATTTTCGTCCTGCAGAAAAGGGCTGTTCGTGCGATATATAAAATGGGCCCAAGAGAGTGATTAAGGGATAAATTTAAAGAAGTTAAAATAATGACGGTGCATAGTCAGTACATATATGAAAATTTAATTTATGTCCATAAAAATATATCAAAATTTAAAAAGAAAATGCACTGTAACAATATAAATATTAGAAGCAAAAATAAACTCGTTGTGCAGTTTACTAGGCTACACAAAATTGCAAATTCATTCAAGGGCAATTGTATATTATTTTATAACAAATTACCAAATGAAATCTTTGAGTTGTCTCTCAATAAGTTCAAAGTTTATATAAAACGTAAGCTTACAGAAAAATCCTATTATAACATTAAGGATTATTTAAACGATAAAAAAGCTTGGGTGTGAATTGCTCTAGCTTCATAGCTTAATTTAAATTTACTGGAAGATGGTGATAACAAAAAAATAAATTTACCCGGCTAAGTTTGTTGTGGGCTCTTCTTAGCCCAGGGCGCGTTTGGAACCCTCGTAGCTTTAGATTTAAGTTGGCGAACGAAGTTATCACCATCCCGTTACAATTATGTAAACAATTATGTATGAACGCTTCATAAGTGCCTGTGATAGGCCTACATGAATAAAGAAATTTTGAATTTGAATTTGAATTTGAAAATAGAATGGTCTATCAGAAATCGCTCTTTAGAAATAAGCACGCATTTTTTTATCTACGACTATTCAATTTTAAGTTTTTATGTTATTCGGTGTGTAAAGATGCGTTAACATACTGTATGTCTCAATAAATTCAAAGTTTATATAAAACGTAGTCTTATAGACGGCCGATTGGCGCAGTGGGCAGCGATCTTGCTTTCTCAGTCCAAGGCCGTGGGTTCAATTCCTACAACTGGAAAATGTTTGTGTGAAGAACATGATTGTTGGTCAGTGTCTGGGTGTTTATATGTATATTATAAGTATTTATGTATATTATTCATAAAAATATTAATCATTTATCTTAGTTCCCATTACACAAGCTACGCTTACTTTGGGACTAGATGGCGGTGTGTGTATTGTCGTAGTATATTTATTTATTTATTTATAGTAATATCCTATTATAATATAAGGGTTTGCATAAACGATTAAAAAGCTGGGGAATTAGCTGCTCTAACTTCATAGCTGAGTATAAATTGTCTGTGAGAAGGCCATAATTAGACGGCCGATTGGCGCAATGGGCAGCGACGATGCCTTTTACGTCCAAGGCCGTGGGTTCAATTCCCACAACTGGAAAATGTTTGTGTGATGAATTTGAATGTTTTTATGTGTTTATATGTATATTATAAGTATTTCTTTATATTATTCATTAAATATTCATCGGCCATCTTACCCATAACACAAGCTGCGCTTACGTTGGGGCTAGATAGTGATGTGTGTATCGCCGTCAGTAGTATATTTATTTATTTATTTATAATACAAAAACCCGGCTAAGTTGGTTGTTGGCTTCTTCTAAGAGCACCTTTTTGGATCCTTCCTTAAATTATTTTTAAGTTAACTTACTTATCACCATCATCCTACAAAAATGTAAGTAAATATGTAGAACGCTTCATCGGAGCCTGTAAATGGCCTATATATATAAAATGAATTTACATACATATATTATAAAAAATTACTACATTTTGTCATAATTTACATTCCTTCGCCGAAGCTTGCGCAATCAATAATAACTAAACTTAAAGACTGTAGGTTGTATTTAATATTCTATAACAATTTGCAATTCACGTATTCCTTTCACCAAAATGTTGGAGTTATTGGATACGTGCAGTCGCCGTTATCATTCATTCATGCAAAGTACAGCCGGCCACACAAGTTAAGTAACAAATGTTCAAAGATTCCTTCCTACCAGGCCAATTCCAGGTTGCAAAGCGCGGGGTGACTTAAAATCCGCAAATAGGAACCAAAAGATTAATTTGAAATTCAAGATGGCCGCCACAACAAAATGGCGAATTACATTTTATTTTGACTTACTTATTTTTATTTCGACTTTGGGCTTCACTAGTAGATTAATGAGAACTTTAATGAAAGTCGGGGTTTGTTTTAATTTTATATGGTTTTAATATATTTAAGTCTGTATCTTTTATATAAACTAAACAGTTGTAAGTACCGTTCATTCATGCAATGTACAGTCGTCAATACATTTTAACACTAGAGTTGTGCAACGATGCTTTTTGTTATTCCTTAAGCACTTAAGAATCTAACCTGGTGGTAAGTAATGATGGTAGCGTGCTAACCTGTAAGTGGTATGGCTGTTTTATTAAAACCATACCCCTTATCTGTCTTTACTCATTATCGTCCTGGAAACGTTTACCATTTCGCGGTATCCACTCTAAAACGCACGCACTAATTAAACGCGTCGCACGCGACGTAAAGTTTGGAACACCGATGGTCATTAACCATCGGTGTTCCAAACTTCAAATTCTTCCAAACTTCTTCACGCAGCTCTCTGAGTAGATCTGTCAGGATTAGCAGCTTTAAAACAAGAAAATTCGCTTCACTTTGACGTCATAACGCTTCGATAATCGAAAGCGTGTTCACGATTGCGAGCTTGCTAAGAGTACATGTGCCTAGTATTAAATTAGCCTACGGTTACTTATTCGATCGCGAGACAGTATTGTCACTAATTTGACAATACTGTTTCCCAGTATTACTAGTACCAGTATTATTAGTAACTAGATGGCGCTCGGTAAATTCCATACGAATCGTAGTTGACTTTCACGGGATCGAATAGTTAGAAATTTTACACTAGACATTCAGATCTTTCAAGTGAAACTGCCATAGTTTCGCTGATGAACACAGGATGTTTCGATAGTAAAACGGTGCTCTCTCCATGGTTAAACTCGACAGGTAGAATGGTCACAATCGTCATACAAATCATATAACAGGTTATACGTCCACGGTATGAGATTCTTATGGCACTTTCATATTAATTACGCAACTATGTATATGGCATATTATACGCATCCGTATAGAAACTTGTGGTTCGCCGATATGTAGGTAACGCGCCATTCATACATAATTGAATATATCATGCGTAAGACTAGTATAATAACTAAAAAAAATATATTTTA
This sequence comes from Pararge aegeria, assembly GCF_905163445.1. Taxonomy (NCBI): domain Eukaryota; kingdom Metazoa; phylum Arthropoda; class Insecta; order Lepidoptera; family Nymphalidae; genus Pararge; species Pararge aegeria. The sequence continues at coordinate 8,582,165 of NC_053202.1, read as the reverse complement.
TTGCCAGAACGTTTGTATAACATATAATATGACGGTAAATACAATAATTTAAATCAATAGGTTTTCTAGGTTTAATTTTTTAATAGCGTTGCCACCCACTTTGTTTCCACCGGTGCTTTAATAAAATTTTAGAACACAAATGCTATTTCGACTCAACTATGAAAAATATTCCCTCCCAGACTTTTTCATAGATGTGTATATATCATAGTAGGAACTTTAATCATGCAGTATATACTTCTTATGTATCTTACGGGTTTTCCGGTCTGAAGGGCGATGATGCCGTGGTGAGTAGAGGCATACTTGGCTCACTAAAGCCTAAGGTTGATGGACACAGGGCAACACTTTGCAGGACATGTTGAGATGATGCTTTTCCAATAACCATAATGTGGGCCAAGTTTCTGGTCTTTATTCTTACTCATATATAGTATATATCGTATGTTATACTATATATTAGTTTATTGTTCTTTTATATTTATTATTATTTTACGTGTGTATTCGTTAGTATGTATGTAATTATAATACACCCCAACAATCGGTTTCTCTTCGTTTTCCTAATCCTAAGGATGCCTGGAAGAAATCGCTACTACGCGATAAGGCCGCCTTTTGTATTCTACTTTTTAAGTTTTGTCTGGTGTCCATTGTTTTTTTTTTTCTTTTTGTGGTGTACGAATAAAGTGTATAAGTAAATTAAAACGTGTGTCTACACGCGTTAGAAGTTATATTCCTTTGGCGTAGCGAGATGAGAGAGAGAAAATCTTTTCAAAAATGTCATCTTTCGCCTTATTCTACGTTTTTAGAGAAGGAATTTAATACATTAAAAGTTTTATTATTACGCAATATCAGTTAGTTTAATAAAGTTTATTTAAATATCACAATATAAATATTTCTAGAAAATATACATAATTAAATTACTATTAGACTGATTATCGGACAACCAACATTAAAATTTGAGATTTATGTACAATTGAATCAATTGAATCAAACGGATACGCCCGCAGACTTTGACAATTGAAAGTGTACACTGTCAAACCTTATAGCTAAACTAAGGGTGTCGGTTTGTTTTGACGGTGTGCGCGCATCGTAAAAATTTACTCTCATCATTTCATTCCCGAACGCGCCAAAAGAAGTATAACTTCAAAAATAGCAACTCACTGTTAGACTCTGTTCTTATATCTTTCAACCACGCATTCTGTATATTATACACACATCCGTATAGAAACTTGAGGTGTGCCTTATGTAGGTGGCGCGTCATTCATTCATAATTGAATGGCTCATGCGTAACTATACTGGGTACTTTGCGAGTTGCACTCGCGATTCAGTTTGTACAATTCAAACTGCCGATAAACACCAATTAAAGTGCGTTTCTAAAGTCCTACTTCGAGAAAATAGGTAAATGTATTTTTAAATCTAGAATAAAATGACGGGATATAGCCTAACATAAACCAGAAACTTACAATGTGAACCTTACCTTTTAACATGATTAAAAAAGTGGAGATTTTATAAAATCGCTTATGAATACGGGGATAATATCCTTGTGCTACTTTCCCTATGGAGAATAATAGATCTAATCTCCATTTTTTTCTTTCTTTTTATAAAAATATACCTTCGATACTTTTAGGTGTTTTAGATTGAAATTGCCGATTTATAAACGGCGTAAATTAAAACCTTTTTTTGTTTTTTTTATTTCACTACAAGTTAGCCCTAAGTGATGAAGCAGGCTCACCTGTTAGTGAGTATGGTAGCCATACTAATCCCTAATAGGTTTCTACGCGACAAATGCATCGAACCGGAACACTAAATCGATAAGTTGCGCGTGTTTGTCGGTAGGGTGGCCAAGTGGCCAAAGCCGTGGCTAGTCTCACCAGGGAACTACTATATTTTTATTATTAGTTAAAAAACTCTAAATCAATCAATTTTGCAATTTATAATTTATACAATCTAAGTATTGAAGCACAGTACAAACCTAGATTTTCCTAACTTTCTCTGGACGCAAGTTCGAGTCGCTCTGAAACTGGAGTAATCTCTGTTGATGTTGACTTTGCGATCAATAATTGCGAGTTCATTGTAAAGTTAATCGAACGCGTCAGTGCGAGTGGACAGAGCATGGAGAGACTAAACCCTCACCAGTCTTATTTGATTGAAGCCGCTAATTTAGACCAGCTTGGACCTTGGCTTCCCTCGAACTGGAGGACCCTACTTTACAATGAATAAGCCATGTGGCAACGGCAGATCAGAATACTGTTGACACCACCCCTACTCTTCCAGCGGGTGTCGTACGAGGCGACTTAGGGAATAAAAAGGAGAGTGGGCAGTAGCAAAATCTGTGCATCTACTACCACCTACTGCGATCACCAATCCGTTTGCCCAGCGTGGTGATTGGCAAACCCTCCCGTTGGGAGAGGTCTTTAGTACAGCAGTGGACTTTTATAGACTTTGATGATGTTAAGTTAAGTTTAACGGTTGTATATTATAAACGGTTGTAGTCGAAAGGTAGCCGCTGGATCCAAGCGGCACAGAACCGTGGGATTTAGAAATCCCTTCAAAAGACCTATGTCCAGTAGTGGGCGTCTATCGGTTGATGTGACGATGATGATGATGATGAAACATTTGTATACAATCAAATTGCTTAGATTAATAATTAGAAACTTGGCATCCTCAATAAGTCAAGCGGTACTTCACGCCTGAACAGCTTCTCACCTTGTACCAAGCTCAAGTTTGATCGTGCACGGAGTACTGTTCCCATTTATGGGATGGCTCTGCCAAGTATCAGCAAGGCACCAAGCCTTGGATTCAGTGGATCGCCGTGCTAGAAGGCCTATCAGTGACGTAGCCAATAAAAAACTTCAAAGTTTGGAACATCGTCGCAAGGTCGCCTGCCTTTCGGTATTCTATAGGATATATTTCGGAGAGTGTGCTCAAGAACATTCTTACCGCGAGGCACCGTAAGGATCTGCATCCCTACGTGGTCGATATACCGCGGAAGCGTACGAAGCGCCTTGCATCTCCGTTTCTGATCTGCACCGCTTGGATCTGGAATGCCCTTCCAGCTTCCATTTTCCCCAGTGCCTACAACATGAGTACCTTCAAATTAAGAGTGAATAGGCATCTTCTAGGCAAACGCGCTCCACCTTAGGCTGCCTCATCGCTTACCATGCGGTTTGATTGCAGTCAGGCGCTCGTCTATAAACATAAAAGGAAAAAAATAATTTAGCACCGATAGCAATTCAAACTGAAAGAGAATTAAAAAGCTCTACTTCGTACGGACGATTAATTAAATCTATTACAGTATATCTTCATTATTATTAGTAGGTCATTATGGTAGAACGGATCTCGGCTTAGCGGTACGGTCATTTACTCAGATCTTACGGTTGTTAGTCAAAGGTATGAATTACCTCTTTACGTTACGAAGTGGACTGGTAATAGCAAGCTTCTAGTATTATATCTTATTACTTCGATATAAAACATGACTATGTTGCTAAGTTTACTCCATGCAACGAACATGGAATTAAAATTATTGATCCTTTTTTTTATTAATCACATCAATAGCCTACAGTCCATTGCTGTACTAAAGGCCATTTTTTTCTGCTCAGTGATTTAGCGTTCCGGTACGATGTCGGGTTACACCGATAAGGGGAATGGGTCTAATTTAACTGCCATACCCCTAAAAGGTTAGCCCGCTATCAACACTTACTCACTACTAGGTAAGTAAGATCGCAGTCAAAGGCTTGGCGTGGCAAGTCCTTCCCGGACTGTGTAGTTTCAGAGTTAACTGGTATTGGGGTGTAAATAATCACCATTAGTATTTTAAAGACTCTTGTCTCATAACGACTTATAGTTTTATATCGATGTAAGAGACAGTTGTAGAGCAAGAACTATCCATGCTGCTCTCTTCTTTCTTCCACTACAGGTTAGCCTTTGCCTACAGTCACACGCTGATATGTGATGATAACACAATGCAAACTTGTCTTATCATCGCAACGTTCGTGTTACGCATGTCGACTCGAAAACTTAAACGAGAAGCTGAGATGGCAATGCAGAAAACATTAAGAGCCACAATGATTTATAACTTAACTACAATTATGAAAATGAAGGTGAAATCGAGAAAAAAGACGCGGCGATTTTTTCAACTGTTAATTTTCTTACGAGTGAAAACAAAACTGCATTACCGCATGAATCAGAATCATTGAGTGATGCTAATTGTGCTGTATTCATAGGCGAGGAATGAAACTAGAATAAAGAAAAAAAGTATGTGCGTGTAACCTTTACGCGCGATTGAAGTAAAACTTTTATTATAATTTATTGATGAAATAGTAAAATGTTCCTGGGACTCCGCCATTTCATTTAATAGTCACTATTTCATTTTATATTCTATTTACAATTCATCTTAAAAATATTAAATTTTTCTTTTTTTTTTTTAACTCTTGATTTTTATTCACAATTGATCCGTTTGAAAATATTGAAAATAAATAATCCTGAGATTATAATTTTTGCCACTAGCTGGCTTATAAGTCAAGAAGCGTGGAGTATATGAAATATACTTACGACCAATCCAAATTATTATTTTTAAGTAGCCGAAACTACACTGACGTCTGAAAAAATATCTGAGTTACTCCCTAAAGCCTAAAGAAGTTTTACTTCAATAAAAATATATTTAATATTTAATTCAAATCCTATATAAATAACATATTTAATAATTAATTCTTATCCTTACGCTATTAAATATTTTATTTAATATTATTAAATCCTAACTATATAATATGATATTTTTTTTTTCATGCCACTACAAGCTAGCTTGACTGCAATGTTACCTGGTAGTAAGTGATAATGCATTCTAAGATGGTTGGATGGCTGATTGGTTTCTACGCGACATGGCTTATTTCTTCAGTCTTTGTCGCTAGGGTGGTAACTAGCCTGGGCTATAGCCTCTCACCGGACCAGAAAATATAAAATTCAGTAATTATAAATTCTCAAATTGCCCCTGCCCGTAAATAAACCCGGGACCTCCTACTTGAATTCACAGCGCTCACCGTTGCGCCAGGGAGGTCGTCAAAATATAATAATAAATAATAAATAAAATTTAAAAATAATATCGAAATTGTGCTTGTCCGTTTGTTTTTTTTTTTTCTTTCTACAACCCTAAGTGGTTACTTAGGATCGTTTAATTCGTGGTTACTTATGATTGGTCGATTGGTTAATCGACTTGATATTTGGCATAGAGTTAGTTGTATGGACGGATAGCATAACTATTTATCCCAGAAAGAACAACGATTCTCTCGGGATTTGTCAAATAACCGTAAAAACGCGGACAAAAATCGCGGAAAAAAGCTCAATTGGAATATGTATTTTACCGAAAAAAGTGAGCTCTCAAGATGTATCTTGAGTGAAGTTGCATGTCCATCCATCCTGCCTGACAAATATTCTGTAAATTTGAAGTCCAAAGTCAATAATTAATGATTATTTGGTTGCCTTGTTTGGTGGCCGAAGGACTGGCTCATTCTTGGCACCATTCAAGGACGGCATGACTTGTATTGTAGGTAATTAACTGAACTTAATTTTAAAGGTGATAAGTTGTACTGTTACATTTTGATTCACAACTGTTTAGTATCCATCCCATAATAAGGAGACGAGTAATCTCTTGATATCGTATGATATCGTTCAAGTCACACTTAAGTTAGGGTGAAAGACCAAGTGCTAGTTGAAAACTCTACATTTGAGATAGAGACAAAGAATGATAATGTGGGCTTCTTTTTAAACCAAGACACGTTTAGACCCTGTTATGAAACGTAAAATGTTTATATTTTATATACTCTCGACACCAACTGTGCTTTTCTTGATTACCAAAGGATTTCGATATGTATGAAAATTAGACTGCGACTATTAATTAATTCCTAATCAATTTCTACGATACGCGTTGGTAAGTGAAAATTGTTCGCATCTGCACACCAGAAAGTAACTCACATTGGTCACATGCTTGTCACGTTACAATCTCTCAAAGTAAGAAAGCAAAATTCTTCGTCGGTGACAAAAAAGTATCATAAATTCCACAAACAATGTTTGCTAACCCTAAAGTAAATTCATCATTATCGTCATCCTTTCAGCCAATCACTGTTGGACCTAGGTATTACAAATACCTAGGAGTATTACAACCTAGGAGTTCCAAAATCCATGAATCCTGGGTCGCTTGTTTCCAGTGGCTCCCAGCGATGCGCTTGATGTCTTCTATCCACCTTGTTGAGGGCCGTAGAACGCTGCGTTTACCGGTGCGGGGTCACCATTCCATGAAATGAAAGTAGATTCATCATCACCATCATATCGGGACACGTTTCTAATCCCACTATGAGAAGGGGTTAAGGCCGTAGTCCACCACGCTGGCCCACTGCGGATTGGTGGACTCCACAACCTTTGTGAGCATTATGGAGAACAGTCAGGCGTGTAGATTTCCTCACAATGATCCTTAACCGCTGAAGCAAGTGATATTTTAATTGCCATAAATGGTAATATAAGCTAGCTTTTCTAATTTGTGCGTGCTGGGATTCGAACTCGGTCACCTGAAAGTGAAGTCAAAGTTCTACCCACTGGGCTATCACCGCTTTGAAAGTAGATTATTGATCCAAAAATCTATTACTTGCCACCACTAGAGATTACACAACTATGACGTCGCATAGTGTAGGTTCCACCCAGTGTATGTATTAAATAGGCAGGTGATAAATTATGGAAAATCCTTCTTTTATAAATAAATTCTTTTAAAATTATGAGTTTCAAACAAAGTTTAGGTTAACGTTTCTTATGCGATAGTTCCACTATTAGATTACAAAATATCCTCCTACGAATCCTTACTAATATTATAAATGCAAAAGTGCGTTTGTTTAATTTTTGTTTGCTTGTTTGTTTGTCCTACCTTTGCGCCCTAACTTAGCTATCAATCAACTTGATCTTTGGCATGGAGTTAGTTGAAATGACGTAGAATAATATAGGCTTCCATGAAAACAAACCTTAGCTGAAAACTGTAATAAATGAGTACGAAGATTTCTGGCAACTGCTAGTTGTGTATCAAATTGTTATCCAAAGGTGTATTTATTTATGCATTAAAAGTTAAAGACGGCAATGCTTAAATAATCACTACCGTGTACACATTTCTCATGTAATGTACGCATCAAAAGGGCCATCGATGGCCGCCTACTTGAATAAAGATATATTTGACTTTGATTTTGACTTTGACTTATGTTCTGTAATCTAAGGAAATTCCTAGGCATACATCAACCTTTCACCAATAGTTAACACCGACAACCAGAAACAGAATTTAACGTTTTTTCTCTATAGTCAAAAAGGATGAGGCAAGTGGGATAATGTGTTGCAAAATCACTGCACAAGCATTGAGTTCTTTACTTTTAGTAATATTTGAGGGGTCAACCTGATGGTAAGTGGAAAACCGTCGCACCACCGTTACAAACGTATATAAATAGAGCAACACTCCGCAGGGTATGCAAAGAACACGTCCTTCAAATTGCAGCCCTGTCTCCGTCAACCTGAGGCGTAGGTGTTTAGTCTCATGTGCCTTTAATTACACCGGCAACCACGCCCTTCAGACCGAATCACAGCATTGATGGAATTCAGCTACGGTGCTTTGCAGAAATAAGAATGGCAGTATTACTTGCACGAACTAAATATCTCAGAAAAAGCTCTAAAAATACTTATATACATGCATACACATATTAACCATTAATATATAACCCTCCTTTTACGGGCAGTCGTGTTAAAGCAAAATCTCTAACGTTTTTTTAAACGGTATTTTTTTTTATCAGAAGCTCAAAACTTAGTTGCAGTTGGTATTTGATAAGGAACTATTTCTTGTTAATATTTTCCTCAAAACCAGCCGGCTGACTTATTTTAATCATTGAATTTGTGTTCATTATGGAGTACAATAATATGTCAATATTATTTTCTTTGATGTTCAACAAACTGCATATAAATGCATCGATGCATCCCTCTTAGCAGCGACCAGTGTACCGTGAAACTAAACGCATATAAACGCTAACTCTGTTCCAGTTTAGAGCACTGTGCCCAATCCACCACGAACGTGCGAACGACAACAAAATGGTGCCAAATTATCTCCTCGTCCTGACCTTGGCAGTGGCCGTCAGTGCCCGAACTGCGACCACAAACCACAACAAAGTTGAGGCGAGGAGTTCAGAGGACACCGTCGTAGGGGATCTCAAAATCGCATACGAAACATATAAAGACTGCAGTGGTAGCGACATCGCCAATTGCCTGAAATTCAAACTGGCCAAGGCCTTGAACAGGATATCGAAGAGCGACGAAATCTCCATCCTGAGTGGCGTGACGATATCTAAAAACAAAGACGCAGTCCAAAATGTGGAAGTTGAAGAAGCGATTCCGAGAGGTCTTGACGAGAGCTCGATGGACAACCTTATCTTGGACAAAATCGTTGGATTCATGCAATCTCATACCATCCAGGTAATTTCACAAAGACCTTTTCTTTAGTCTGCAATAACATCACTTCCAGAGATCAAAAATATTTCCTACAACTACTCAAATTCTTTGTGTTGTTCGAGCACTGTGATTATATTCTGTAAATTTAGTTCTCTCATTACTACTTCTAGATTTAATTCTTGCTAAATAATAAACATTCATATTTATTAAGTAACTTTAGATATTAATTGAAAATAGTCCAATATCGATAAACTTAATACAAAGAAAATAATCATTGGACGCTCAAAAGCTAGTTAAATAATATTTAAATGTAGCCTGCCTGCATGGATGTTTCGTCGTGGAAGAAATGTTTTTCTGTATCAATAATTTATCGATGGTTGAACTATTAAAGTTGCATTAGGAGATTATCTTGAAAGCATATTACAGTACATAATTAGACGTTTATTAAAGTAGTCGTTATAGAGCTATAGAGCGCTGATGTGGGACCTGAGACTTTGGCTTTCATTCGAGAAATCTACTCATTGTATTAAGCTATGGTCAACATCTATGAAATCATTGGTTAAAATTTATGTATTGCTTCAAGTAAGGAATAGTTTGCACACTTTTTACATAAGTAATCTTATTTTAACACAATAGTAAGACTTCAAATAGCGCTTTTCGTCTTCTTTACAATCCAACATTCTTCCAATATGTTTCGTGGCTCTTAAAATCCGATAAAGTAGTAAAGAGGATTCTCCTTTACAAACGTGTCCCAGCTTTGACATACCATCAGTTTTTATGATGTAATATTGTAATAAAACATAAGCCTATATTGAGTAAAAAACATCACTCACGCAGAGTACAAGTAAGAGATAGCTTTACGAACGCATTGGATAATTCTGCGAATTTGAAATTATGGACCTCTATCACCATATTTGGTGTGAACTTGTTGATCTCGGTTTCTCTACTGGTTTAATTACTATTTCTATCTATATCTGGCATGACAACTAATGTCAAGATTTCTAAAACACACGTTTTCGCTAGATAGACGTAGTCGCTATTTTGTGTGTAAAAGGTTTTTGCTTGGTGGATGATGGGTTATAATAATTTGATCGATTTATTTATTCGGATTTTTATCCCTAAATAGAGTAGCGCAGACAAAAACACCTCTTCTGCAAAAATGGTTATAGCTCATACCAAAATTTTAAAGATCCAGTAAAGTTCTGCAACTGCTCGTACTCATTTTGAAAAGATTTAGAGGTGAAAATTTGGAACGAAAATAAATTATTCTACAAAGAACTAGCTTGACATCCCTTAATATATATAAAACTTATTTTTTTATTCTTGATTGTCGTCATTGGATTTTTGTAGTCACATAAATTCTATCATTATTTCGTATTTTTAGAATATATAGTATTCTAAACAAAAATCACACGTTATTCTTGATGTCAATTGATGTGACTACTATATAGACTATACTAAATTTGATACCTCTTCATAACAGAAGTCAAATTTAATGTCACAAATACCTTTATGTAGAACTAGAGTTCAGAGTTAAACGTCAATTGTGTCAAATTTCATTGCTCTCCTATCAGACCAATTATCAAACTCTGATCTACCATCCAAAAGAGATTATGGTGAAATCAAGTTTAGGGGTATTTGCGAATTCAAAACGAAATCACGTCTAAACTGTTTCAATAACTCTTCAATAAGGCAATCCACAAACGCTGACACTATGTTTCCTATTCGGAAAAACGCGGGAAGCCTACATTTATATGACAGATATGGCAACTGGACAGAACCCCCTGATTCCACTAGATATTACAATAAAGTAGGAACTTGCATGCAGCTATTATTTCTAGGAAAATGATTTAAATCGGTTAACTAACTAGTAAGCAATCACAAATTGATTTATTATTATGATTATTATTTTTCATCAAACAGTGTATCGTGGGAACAACTTATGCCAATGTTTTTAACAATTAATGATGCAAACAATAATTTAAAAAAAATACTCGATCCGTCCATTATGGATAGATCCAGTAATGATGATTGTGAATGAAATTGAAAAATGAATGATTTGAAATAAGATTCAAGGATTGTGAGGCTGACAGGACACGAACCTGTATGTCTTCACTACCGTGGTCTTGACCAATTTGGTCAAGGTTAACTTACCCGTTGTTGTCAAGTATACTCATATGTAACATTTTCTGCTATCTTGTCTCAATGCTGGACTTTTTCTCGTTATAGATCTAAAGCTTATCGAAATCATTAACACTATTAAATGGTTGGTCGTTTGCACAACCTTATTATAGCCGTACTACGTGTACCACTAACCAATGAGTTATTAATGGTTGCATACGTACTAGTAACACTGACATAATAATTACAAGGTTAATGGCAGATTACCAGATACGGCGCCTGTATGTCTTCCTCACAGCGATTAGCATTCACACAGCATTTACTTTCAGATGTTACGGGTGTAAAAACAAAATTAATTGTATGTTATATCATTTTGACAATAAATCACATAGCGTACGTGTTTGGAAAATTAATGTTATTCTACAACCTTTCAATCATTGATTTAATAGGGAGACCTCGATAGTTTATCGCATGAGGTTATGCTGTGTCCAGCATAGTTGTAAGTTCTATACACAGTTTTGTAACGTAAGCTTTATGCTTCACGGAGAGTGAATATTGTCGTGTATGTTCTCGTATGTTATGTGATTTAGTCATCCTGATTTTGGAACTATCTCACGTATTTTTCATAAGTCCATCTACCCGTTATCTTAACCCAACCTATTTACTATGATGCAATTCTAATAACGATAGGCTTTTTTTTATTTTGATAAGTAAGATTTTCAAGACAATTTCCCAAATTTTCATTGAGCCAAACAAGAAAATTATTATAATAATATGATGATTTTAATAAGTAACAATCCATTATTTTGTTTCTCGTTTTTTATGATATTGAAGTCTTAACTATGCGCGCGCGCATCTTTTAACGTCAACTTTGACATATCTTCGTCCGTATTTACTTACTAACGTCAATTTAAGTCTTACATTACAGTGGCATACTTTATTAAGGTTGTTCGAAACCGAAAAAAAAATATCACGGACATCTTGTAGCTGTTTGATTACAATTAATAAAACTATATAGTAAATTTGTTTTTAACAATGAAAATTGTATAACGGTTTACTAACACGATGAATTCACATTAAGAGTTACACTGCTATTAAAAAAAAATTATCACTTGTAGAGCTTTTAGCATAAGCAAAACAGTTCTTAGTGTTTAATTACCTTATCTTAACTTTCATGCTAATCAAGCCCATCCAAGTACTTTAAAAAGGACACCTTTATAAAAGGTTCTTGAGTCCTATTACTTGTCTGGCTTCCATTTCTACAGTTCACTTTATTTTTAATAATGATTGAATAGTTTACCTAAATTGAAAATGCATAATAAACAAAATCTATTTTTTTAGCAAGAACATTATAAGGCATTTAAAAAAAATCGATCATTTTCTAAGGAATTCTTAGTCTACTATTCTGGTTTTTGTTCACTTAATTTTTAAACGCCAACTACTAGTTTACCTAAAGTCTAAATACTTAACAAATAAAATCAAGATTTTTATTATTAAGAACCGCGTTGTACATGGGTGTTAGATACAATTAATTATAATTTAATCACTGATTAGATTGTAATTAATTATATGTGACCATAAAATATCTTCTATTAACAGTAAATTATTATTTTTATTATCACAACATCACCATAGTGCTAACGAGATCTTTTTGGGTCCGAGCTATTCCATTAGATCTCTGTTGATATTTGCGTCTGTGCTCCTTTTATGTTAACTCTCTCTGAAAATCTAATCGTTTTAAGCGGTTTATATGTTGCACAAGTGCATCTCATTGTAATCGTGCGATTTTAATGTGTTGGACAGTGTTGGGGTCCTTAAAACTGTTATATGCACAAAGTTATATCTAATGTACCACAGCTCACTATTCCTAATAGGAACACTATTTTTAGCATGTAGATAATTTAATGTATTCTAAGTATTCTAACCAAGTTGACTGTCAACTTTTTTTAAGACAATTTTTTATTCCAAATTGTCAAAATTGGCAAAGTTAGACTTCATTTCAAAAGGGCATGTCAGGGAGGCTAGCAAAACGGACTAAAAGGTGTTGATGTCCGTCTTGTCTTGTGAGAGTCACATTAAGCTGTATATCCCTAGACTTTGCGACTAATATGCAACAATAACCACTGCCTCTCTGTTAGAGTTCTTTCTTGTAACCGAGAAGGATGATGGCAATCAATAAATACTAATTTGATAATAAGTACTATTTCTGTTTAATAAACATATTATTGGAATTTTTATTTGTATTCTGCACATATTATGGTTCTTAGGGTGGATTATGCTCCCCATGTTTCCGTTAATCGAAAAGCGAGAAATAGAAAATGCTCATTAACACGTTACATACCGCACGGCGACGCACCGTGACCGCTTTCACGATCATGTATAATTGCACGCAATTAATTCATTTTTGCCTTTTTTCTGTTACACTCTATTAAGTTTTCTTTGCGGTTTCTTTCGCTAATTAGTGATTTATGGATTCTTATTCGTAATTCCGCGTCGATTGACATGCTATTTTAGAAAAAGTTTCAAATGTTACGTGACATAAAATCATTTGCCTTTTATAATTAATTATTCGGCAACAAATTAATATTAAATCAGTTATTTATAGGCCATAAACTTTTTTTTTAATTTGGAGTTCTTCTAGATGTTGCTTCTTTCATTTTAATTTGCCACTTGCCTTCTTATTTAAGATCAAAATGAATAAATTCACTTTGATGTTTTGTTGTGTTTCACCTTCCTGTCTACTTTATTATTTAACATGTCCTCTTTCATATTTTTCATAAACTCTCTGTGTTTTAATAGATTACAATTTTTGTTTTCTAGTTTCGTTCGTATCTTGCAGATACATATCAATTTTTTTATACTTTAGGAAACTTTACACTGATAAAGTTGCATTTATCTCGTTCATTAGGATATTAGCAATTGGTTTTTTTTTTAAATTTTAATAAATAATAATTATGCGTATTAATAAAATTTTATTATGTTGCTTCAAACAATATCTCTATATACGAGTATATCATGTAATAATTAATAATAAGTTTTCCTTTTCCTCCACACTCGTTTTTTCTCGCACATCCCAAGATTAGTTGGTAGAAAATGCTTTAGCAATAAGTCCGCCTTTTATAAAACATATTTTTTTGGTGTGCAATAAATAGTTTAAATTAAAATAATTCAAGATTACCATCGCACCATCGGGATGCTCAGCGGTTATAACGAACTAATACTTGTTAAACCCCGTAGTGTTCCCACGCGGAAAGCTCAGCATATGATCGCCTGCCTATAGGCCTATCACAAGCATGTTCAGATATATTTCTTTGCATTATTGTAAGGTGATAAATAAATTTGTTAACTTACGTATTTTTAAATTCCAGGTCAAATTCCCAACCGGCTCAGATCTTCAACGCGCGTTCGCGGAAGACCGCGGCAGGAGGAAGAAGTTGGCTCCCCTCCTCGCTATCCCCCTTTTAATCGGGGGTATGATGGTCCCCCTGGCCTTTGGAGCCCTCGCTTTGCTGGCTGGAAAGGCTCTGATCGTGTCCAAGTTGGCTCTGGTCCTAGCTGGTATCATCGGGCTGAAGAAACTCTTGTCTTCGAACGGAACTGGTGAAGCTCACGAAGTTGTGGTCTCGGCTGGACACGGAGGCGCTGGGTGGAGCAGGTAATTTTTTTTACATTTATGTTATTTAATTAGTAGAAGCGATAAAGAATGTACAAGAAAATGGACAAGGGAATCCTTAACTTTTCCAGTGACCTTTATCATTGGGAAAGGTTAATAAGGAAGAAGAATGGGTAAAAAGTTCAAGGAAGTGGGACTAATACAAATGCTTTAAAATTGCATTAAAAATTAGGAAGTGTCAGTAAAGCAAAATCGATCTAGGTAAATTGGTTATTGAGACGCTCGAGTCTTGGCGCTTGAGTTATACCAAGTTATTTTATGGCGTTCTACATCATCAACACATCAAGCGATTGACAGCCACTGCTGGACATGTCTTTTGTTGGAAATTTAAACGTCCACACTCTTTGTACTTTATCCTTGTCCCACTTCTTTTGTAATTACCAAAATCTGCGGTTTTCGCTTGTTTCCTGCAACAATAACAGGTGGTACATTATTATACAACATTATTGTAGGTGCTAATGAAAAAAAATTAAAATGTAAAAACGTCAATGTTACAATAAGTAAAATTTTATTAAGTAGTGTTTACTTTTTCTCGGTTACCGAATAAGGCACATACTGCGGAATGTTTTTTAATATTAGATAATAAACGTTTTACATTTTAATTCTTATCATTAGTCATTGATAGCATAATAAAACTATGATGATTTTGATTTTGACTTAGAATATAAATTTTAATTTTCAGGTCCTTAGAAAACGCTCACGACCTAGCATACAACGCTTACACCCAATAGAGGATATCGACCCACCAAATAATAAATAATTTAACGAAATGTTAGAATTTCAAATTTATTAAACACATGTAGGTAATTTATAGTACACAGACCCGCCAACGTGAAAAGTTCTTTTTTACGATCGTTACATAAAAAGAACTCGATGAACAGACTGATAGAATAATTCAAAGTTCTCACCTTGTTACACATAAATAGTACACACAGTGAAAGAGCAAGAGAGACAATTTTATTCTCGATGGTAAAATGGGACTTGGTTATGGTATCATTTAAATTTTAAAGATTAAATACTAAATGGTACGATGAATGTTTAAATTATTATTTAAAAAAAATAACATCTAGTGAAAACCATAGTATGGTAAGTACAATATGACTATTTGGAAAATATTATTTATATATTTATGAAGATATAGTTTTTAATGTATGACATGGCAATAAATGGACTAAGATTTTGCAAATGGAGGAAACGGGATTTTTTTTCTATTTTAGAGGTACCTCAATACTCCAATACTTTTCTATATATTCGGTAGATATATACATTTTTTGTAGACATATAATATTATGTAAATATTTATGTAAATAATATTTATTTAAAGCTCGAGTCTTTGGAATTTGCTTTAAAAATAATTAGTGTTCTTTAAAGTGTTGCTAGTTTAAAATTGTATATACGTTATGGGCATAAATATATAAATACGTATTATTATTTATTTATTTTAGTTTTATATACTTATAATATACAAGTTTAAAACAATATAATTTATGATACATATTTGTTATACTATATATTGATATTTTTTATATTCATATACATTTGTAAATAAAATATCGCATTTATTTAGTTTATCGATATTTATTTTAATAGAATGTACTTATTATTTAACCAAATATATTTTTATATGTCGTCATTTTATCTACCACATTATTATTTTAGATCTCAATTATGTATTTAATTATATAACGCTTTATCATATAATAAGTATATATCTCATAATTATAAATGATCAACGCTCAGTCAATGTTATGTAAATAAAAAAATATATAAGAAATATAATTTAATATTTATTTATACTAATAAATGTTAATATTCAGTCATTTCACTAATTTATTGAACTTATTCAAGATGTTATCAATTAAACTGTTGGTTAATAAAATGCTTGTTTTATTTTTATAAAATCTTGTTTTTCAAAAAATCGCTCATTCTAAGTTATGTCCCATTGATTCTTACTGTGTGCACGATAGATAACAAGATGGATCCTCTATCTGGTTTCAATAAGGCTAAAACTAGTGTAATCACATGTGTGTTACATTAATAAGGACCGAGAATCGCGAATACTGTATGAAGATAAATAAATAAATAAATAAATATACTAAGACAATACACACATCGCCATCTATTCCCAAAGTAAGCGCAGCTTGGTTTATGGGTACTAAGATAACTGATGAATACTTTTTATGAATAGTCTACATCAATACTTATAATATATAGATAAACACCCAGACACTGAAAAACATTCATGTTCTTCACACAAATATTGTCCAGTTGTGGGAATCGAACCCACGGCCTTGGACTCAGAAAGCAGGGTCGCTGCCCACTGCGCCAATCGGCCGTCAAATGACAGAAGGCTACGCAGTTAGCAACTTTTAGAAAATTGTATTGATGGAAATAGAAGTTTAGCGATCACCAAATCAATGCCATTTTACAGCCACACATAAAACAATACAAATGGTACTAAATTAAAGGTTAGGTATGGCTTAAATGCCTGTATGAGGTGCACATCACATATAGTAATCACTGCCTTATAAGCCTCTGGACACTTTCTTCATAAAAAAATATTGGTACATTTAAAAATTACAATACAATACAATGTTACAACATAACGGGTCCAAAAAATTAAAATATTCACTCATGAATAATGCAGGTCAATTTGGGCGATATATTGAATGAAAATGTTACGGCGTTGTTAGTAAAATATAAATTAGTAACAGGTATTTTTACGTATATAATATTAATGGCATATAATATTATAGACACAATATTTTTTTCGATATTCAGATCCGGTCCTCGAAGAGGTAATATCTTCTCACAGAAGATAATACCTTTTCGAGGACCGGATAAAATAAAACGTTCTCTGTTTGAATGGCTAGACTTCTTTACATGGGACTTATCAGGCAAATTCAAAATTACACAGGGAGTAGGTGACTTTATATTTCGGAAAACTACTTATGCTTATGGAATGAAAGCCTGTACGAGGGTTCAATGTTTAGTTAAAGTTAGCGACTTGAAAATTCAGAAGGACCTGAAGTGTGTGGGTATCAGCTAAGAAATATTTGACTTTGCCTTAAATGTACGCAGGCTATTAACTTTTCTATGGAAGATATTCTAACAACAGGGTATCGTTTACGGGCATGATTTGTGGGTTCGGAATTCGTCGGATGTCTATTGAAGGTTGTAATTACATTTTAACTATGGAACTTCAAAACTTTCTCTCGAAGATCAAAGACCTTACAGTTAATACTTTAACATCATCTTCAGTTTAAAAGTGTTCTGCTGGAGAGAAATTGGAGCTAAAATCTACCAAGCATATCCAAAGGGGGCTGGTAATCATTACTATCAAAAATATAAAAGGTAATAACAGGAACCGAAGCAAATAGCTAAACGTGCTTTAGAAAGTATGTTGGTGAAAAAAGCCCATTGACTCAGGAAAATTCCTTGACGTTAAAACCTTTTTAGCTTATTCGGTATTGCAGCCTGACCCAGTAATCGAAACCAGGTCTTCATCAATTGCTGTCAAAAATGCAACCTACGCATTAGACAAGAACAGCAAACATAATTTTCCCGGCTCAGCTGAATACCCGAATTTCTTGACAGACTTATTTTTTTATTAAAATTATTATTACATTTTTATAAGTACTAATAAACTTAAATTTATTATCTCACAAAACTAGACGGTCAGTTTCATTGCAAATTGACGTTCTTAAACAAGAAATCACAACTTAACACTACACAACACAAACACAACACAACTCAATCATCACAGCATAATATTATAGAACAACAAAACCTGAGAAATAGACTAAACAACAACGTAATGTAAACTTGTATTACTAACCAAAAATGCTGACCTAGAATTATAAAGTATACTGACCACAAAAAAGAAACAATGACTCGCATAATAGTAGAACCGTAAAAAATAATGGGGTTACATCACGAAAGCTGCGGTGGTCAAGTTCTTTTATTCTATGTATGGGTTACATAAACGGGCTAGCTTTTCGGCAATATGGTATAGCTGAAGAATTGCCGCATCATAATGTAGTTACGAAATTATCTTCTTGTAGATGTTACATAAAATTGCGTTGAAGGATGATCTGCGCAGTTCCATTTACTATAATAAATATATTAGTTAACGAATATTAACTGCTTAGCGCATCAAATATAGCTAAGCAATAACCATATCGCACTGATACCGAAATAAAAAAAATAAACCCATCGTAAAATCGCCATAGATCACTGTTAATAATAGTAATAGTAAATTTAATAAAAATTGTTTTTTATAAAATTTACTTTTATTATAAAATTTAGTGCAACGGAAACGTAAAGGAATACAAAAATCGTATGGGTGGGATTTAATTTGTAACTAAAATAAATTATAATCATAATTAATGGTAAATATACTACGACAATATACACATCGCCATCTAGCCCCAAAGTAAGCGTAGCTAGTGATATGGGTACTAAGAAAGCTGATGAATATTTTTAGATAAACACCTAGACACTGAGAAACATTCATGTTCATCACACAAACATTTTCCAGTTGTGGGAATCGAACCCACGGCCTTGGATTAAAGCAGGATCGCTGCACCTTTTCATTCGGCTGTCAAAAATTATAGCCCGTCTGTGAGTTATGTTTTGTGGAAGAAAGCGATGAGCGTTTCTCAAGGAATATTCCATGCGTAATGTTACCCTTCGCACAATAGTCCAATGTATTATGTGTACTATGGAACCAATTTTGAATAACTAGTTAATTGAATAGAGAGTTTCGTTAACCTTGAGTACTTGATTGCATCGTAGAATAATTTATATTTATTTATAAATACGGAAGGAACAACAATACACTTTAAGTTATAGTGGGCAAGGCTCAGACGTGCAAGGAATCAAATGATTTTTTTAAATAATGAATCATTACAATACCAATCGGGCGAGACGTGTGACTTTTTGAAGTTCAAAAATTTTATGATTTTTCTACTGTTTTACGTTCAAATGGGGGGGATATATTGTCTAACACTAATAAATTGAGGATAGGTTGAAAGGGATTAAATTCAGCATGAAAGTTCGACATTTTTCAATTTTTATCGAAGAAAATTGGTATTTAGGTTGGCAAATAAAATTGTAATTCAGTATGGGTCAGGATTTATAATCAAACATGCCCGAAACCTCCTTTGAAGGGAAGGAAAGGTTATTTGTTAGACGGAATTGGATATGAGGGGGTGAAAGTTAACCCGCCGAGTATTACAAATCGATTTTTGGATTTGATTGCCTAATTTTAGACACATATTTATTACACCACTACGACCTTTAGGAACAGAGTAAACAAATAAAACCAGGAATAGATCCGCATGTGTGTGTTGGCTTTTGGAATTCTCGAAGCTTTATTTTAAAGTTAACGTATGGTAGTTATCATCAACAGGTCATAAAAATAAAAAAAAATATGTAAGAAAGTTTCAAAGGTGGCGATAGTTCTTTACAATAAATTAAAAAATCTTGACAAAACTTGGATTTCATTATTTCCTTTAATGCTTGTTTTTCTGTTATATGTACTGTGAACTTTTTTTGCCATAGCCTCATTACAACTGGGACGCAGTTGAGAGTCAGTTAAAAGTAGCCGTGTTCAATAATAACTTTATAGGCCAGTATTGTTTGTACCGTCCCTACGAATACACATCTAGTTAGAAATCGTAACAGCTTTTAACACGTTTGCCACACCACACCAATTAACTTGCTACTGTCTCTCGCAAAACCAATATTGCGCTTATTCAATCTTGATACATTATTATCCTAAAGTATTTTTTTTATTATTATTAATTTTATTCCTCATCATAATGTCCCACTGCTGAACACAGGTCTCCTTTGCCACAGAAAAGCTATATAAATAAGGTTGATGATTACTGACATAGGCCAAGATAATTTTTTTTATGTTAATAGTTTTACTGCACCGGAAATGTGTTTATCCGCCTATATATCTTTTTACTAAGTGCAGTTTTAGAGACCAAACGCGCGGGGCAATCTTGATGATTCTTACGTCAATTAATTGCATGTGTTACTAAACAGGAATAAAAATTCAATATGGCGAAAACCAGACGCCATTTTGTAAAACATTAAAGTTGTCGAACTTTGTTTTAATTTTTTGTCACCAGAATTTCCAAGTAGTGATGATTAGTTATTTGTAACAGTATTACAGAAGATTTAATTGTTAGAACTTACTTTTTTCTTTTCCTTTTTAATTCTAGGTTGGAGGAAATACTCATGGATGTCTGCAGGTCTACACTAGTTCATATGCCCGACTCCACTGGGTGTGGAATCACTAAGAGCCTTACGGACTAAAACCCCAACATTCATTCAATGACCTTCCTTCTCGGAACCGCTATACGCGGGCAGCATAAAGGTGTCTGTCTAATCAGGCTGCGTTCTCTTTTTTCCGATCCTTTTCAGCGTTCATTTATCTTCCCATAATGTTTTGGAGCGTTTTATAGTTAGATCTTACTAGCCCGCATTTTAAGAAATCTCTGAAATCTCTCTGAAAGTCAAAGGAAGGCCTCTGTCTAAATGTGGGATACAAAGAAGATAATGAAATGTTGAAAATGTAAAAGTTTAAAAGCTGCAAGTATCAATAGTTATCATTGCAGTATTCCATAGAATGCTTCTTGAATGAATCTTAAATGTTCTGCAAAGTTGCATCTGCCTTGTGCCGTGAGATCTCAACTAAAGATAGCGAAACGATTTGCATTTGAATAAATAATAAGATTATAATGGGTCGTCTATCATCTTTAGGGCCTGCACCGTAACGTAACTTAAACGTCTTAACTGGTGTTGAATGCATATTTTTTTATATTTATTTACATACAGAGAGAAACATCACAGTTTTCCAATTCGCCTGCCCAAGATACATTTATCACACATAATTAAAAAAAATCTCAAGGACACACTAAATAAAAATAACAACTAAAACACGCAAATTACTTTCTTTGTAACTCTCAAATTGTTGCTACGAGGGTTCCAAACGCGTCCTGGTCTAAGAAGAAGCCCACAAGAAACTTAGCCGGGTGTTTTTTTGTTGTTATCACCATCTCACAATGTCATTTAAATTTTTTAAATATCATTGACTGACCAAGCAGATTACCCGCCTGATGGTAAGTGGAAAAACAACTTATCGCAGGGCTGCGTGAATCTTAGACCGGCAGAAATAAGCATGGAAGTAGTTATTCCTCGAACGATCTCTGCCACAAAAAGCTCAATTTGTAAATTAGTTGATCCATATTTCATGTGCAGGTGGTACAAAAGTCTCCATCTCTAAATTAAACCAAATTGAGATGTCTGAAAATTCTAATGATACAAATTGGAAAATACCACAGTTCTTTTAGACCTGAAATCTTTGTTTGATTCAGAGATTTGTGTCAACAAAATTGTCAACTTATTTTTGAAGTTAGTAGTAGTTTCTTAGTAGTTGGTCATTTGGTGCATAAAACAAAAGTGGCGCTCACAGTTACTAACACAGGCTGATATGAAATAAGATTTATATTGATTTTGATTTTATTTATGGAATAACAAGTGTAATAGTTTATTTATTATTTTATTAAGAATGTGTAGTACCTCTACGTGATCAAATCAGAAATGTGGAGATCCGTAGAAGAACCAGAGTTACCGACATAGCTCAGCGAGTTGCTAAGCTGAAGTGGAAATGGGCACATAGCTCGGAGAACCGATGGACGTTGGGGTTCCAAGGTGTTGGAATGGTGACCTCGCACAGGTAAACGCAGTGTTGGTCGGCCCCCAAAGAGGTGGACAGACGACATCAAACGAGTCGCTGGGAGCCGTTGGAAACAAGCGGCCCAGGACCGTGGATTTTGGAACTCTCTACAAAAGACCTATGTCCAGCAGTGGACTTCAATCGGTTGAAGTGATGATGATGATGATGATGAAGATAGTGAAGTATATTAGGGATGAGTTGTGGCTTCTTCTCTTAATGAAATTAGGATGTGCATGGAGTGCCGAAAATCACGCGTACTTATATCCGACCTTATGTAAATATTATCCATCCAGGGGCATTTGAGGCATTTTCCAATATACCGAAAAAGAAGGGCTTGTACTTTAAAGGCTTGTTTATTTATTATTATATTGCTGCCATACCCCTAAAAGGTTAGCCTGCGGTTAGCCTGCTACTATTTTAGACTGTAACATCACCAATCACCTCGGTTTGACGGGCTTGTTTTAAGGGCTAAATTGTATTGGATTTAGATGGCCGAGTGGCGCAGTGGGCAGCGACCCTACTTTCTGAGTCCAAGGTCGTGGGTTCTATTCCCACAACTGGAAAATGTTTGTGTGATGAACATGAATGTTTTTCAGTATCTGGGTGTTTATCTGTATATTATAAGTATTTATGTGTATTATATTCATTCAACATATTCATCAGCTATCTTAGTACCCATAACACAAGCTACGCTTACTTTGGGGCTAGATGGCGATGTGTGTATTGTCGTAGTATATTTATTTATTTATTGGAAAAAAGCACAAAGTAGAGCACAAGCCAACTAGGGTGGATGCAATCAGCTTTTTAGAAGAAGAGAGCGAAACTAAATCGAGTGAAGTACCTACTTGCTCACGCGATAGTACTGCCAGGTCGTTTTCTCTCCACACTTTAGGCATGAAATCATAAATTGTACCTTCAGCGGAGATCGTCAGTGTTAATTTATTTTATGTCAATTATTATATACTCACCATGATGCGTGTGGTGGAAATTATTTAATTTTCCTTCATCACTAATACATTATATAATATATAATGCAAAATGGCCGCCGCCACAAAATGGCAGATTAAGTATTTTTTCACAACACGCTCAATATAGGTAACAAATGAAAGGGCTTAACTAGTAGAATCATGTTCACATCATCATAATATCAACCCATTACCGGTCCAGTACAGGGCACGGGTCTCCTCCTTCCTCCATGAGTTGATGCGTGCGTGTTAGAAAAGTGGGATTCGAAAGTAAAGTTGAAGTCCTACCCACTGGGCTATCACTGCATCAATTATTACTATAACTTAATCTTAACTCTCTCTTATAAAAACGGTATATCTTAAGGTACCCGTGCGCTGTAGCTATCCGTGTGTTTAAAGCTCACCAACCTCCTTTGGAGCAGCGTCATGGGCCTATTATCGTAGTTCCCCGGGCGTCTAACAAACCTAACAAGAGGGGCATGCCGTGGTGGTTTTTAGTTTGGGTATTCCCTCTTCAGAGTAGGGAGTCCCACATGACCTCCGTCCTGCACAAGGAACGGAAGTAGCAATAAAGCTTTTCCACCACGCCGAAAAAGGCCTCAATCCTGAGGCCTGTTCCCACCAGTGGGCTGTTAAGAAGTTGTTGATAGCCTTTCAGAATCTACAGATATATTTTAAAGTAAGAGCGCAAGGTAAAGTTGAACCTTCTCTTTTTGGAAATCTGTTGCCCCTATACCCAAAAGGCTGCAAAAATGATAATTATATATCAATGCTTTTATTTTACCGTCGCTGCTGTTATTAATTTCGGATTTTTTCGGAATAATCCGGTTTTGATACTTTGTAGGACAGTCTGTAATATAATCGGAATATTTTAAGGCATACTCGTTAAACGGAGTGTTGTATTATTCCAAACAAATGTTTCATCATCATCATCATATCAATTACCGGTCCACTACAGGGCACGGGTATGTACCCACTATTAGAAGGGTTTCCACCACGCTTGCCCAGTGCTGATTGATGGACTTCACATGCAAAAAATTCAAAATTTAAAATTCATTTATTTCAAGTAGGCCTAATAAAAGCACTTTTGAAACGTCAAGTCTGTCCGTGTGTAGTGACTCTACCACCGGTTCGGAAGGCAGATTCTACCGAGAAGAAGCCGGCAAGAAAATCAGCAGTTGCTCTTTTCCAACATAAAATTCATTTTTCTATCTTGAGAGAGATGAAAGCGGAGCCGGATGCTTCCAAGCAACCTAGTCATGAAGAAACTCATCAATTGTATAATACCCTCGCTGTAATAAATGTGTTTTAACACATTCTTTAAACTTATGCATTGGTAGGTCTATAATTACCTTAGGAATCCTATTATTGTCTTTGAGAACGTTATGGAGAAGGCTTATTGTTGCAACAAATGATATTTAATTGCTTAAAATGCGCATTACTTGGAAAAGTAAGAGGTGCGTGCTGGGAAACGAAATTGGCCCCCCGAAAATAAAAGCAAAAATTTCAACCACTAGACTACAAACAAATGTAGCAACATCGTCATTGTCAGCCCTTTATTAGCCCACTACCTATAGAGGCCCGATAAAGAAGAGTTTAGTCCACCACGCTGGCCCAGAGCGGATTGGTGGATACAAAACAAACGTCAAATGTATACAAAATAATATAAATTGTTTTAATATACTCGTAATTTTATAGTGTACTTCAGCATAGTAAAGAAAACTCAATCCCACAACTTTGTTATATCGCAATTAGTAACCAGACAAATAGCGGCTAATTACAATTTATTAATGCAATTAATCTTCTTTTTTCTTTCTAATGCAAATATGTAATTATATTGTTTACTGTAGCGTAAAATAACGCTTTCCCCTAAAATAAATGAAATAATAAATTAAAGTATTTGGATGTGTAAACACATTAGTAATGCAATGTTCTGTATAATTAATGGAACTGTATAAACTTAGCAGGTACAGTCATATAGCAAACTGTTTGGATGGAATATTGGATAGAAGCAGGCGTTACTTTGCGGAAATCCATGATATATTATGAAAATTAAGCTAAATTTCTATGGTGTAATTTATAATTTCTTCAATCCTTATACTCCACACCAAAAAGATCTACGGCAATGTACCCTCTACGCACGTTTCGCTCCGAAACCGGAGCATTCTCAGGAGATGTTTGTAGTGATTCATTGTAGAGATGTTGACTCCACAATGATTCAATACAATTATTCATCAGATTCTCCTGCTTTTCGCGGAGGATGACAAATTAAGCTTAATTTTCAAAATATAGCATACGTTTTATAAGTAATTACAATTTTAAACCCCCGACTACGCAAAAACGACGGGGTGTTATTAGTTTCACATGTCTGCGTGTGTATGTTTGTTTGGTTTGAATGGATTCACTGTAAAAAAAAAAGAAATAGATTGTCCTTGAATAGGGTGTCCTTAGATTCTATTATGTTTGATGAAATTCGGTCCAATGTGGCCGCTGCCACAACATGGCAGATAAAAATTCTTCCACAACTCCCTCAATGAATATCGAATTAAAGGGCTCGACTAGTAGAATAATGTAGACTATATTGAACGTCAAAGTTTTTTTTTTAATTTATAATTTATAAATAATTAGATTTGTTTTGAGTCAGTGGTTTTTTAACTGTGAATCAATTGAGTACAGTCTTACTACATACAAACATCCTTCTAATTTTTATATATAATACTTATATTAGTTCTTATTGACTGTACTAAGGTGAGACAGTTTGTTGCAAATAGATGGAAAGTGCAGATGTGATGATTAGGTCGAATGAAGGTATCCATTGTTTCTTTTCGTGCGAAAAAAAACTCTCTATTTATATTAATTACTTAAGTACAAGGTTGTGAAAAGCAAGACCTTCTTACTTTGATCAATAACATACTAGATTTGCTGGCAGTCGTCAATAACGGTCCGTAAAAAAGTTTTTTCTAGTTTGGCTGGTTAAAAACCAACGCGTTTGAGCTCTTTATCAAAAAT
The DNA here is from genome assembly GCF_905163445.1 of Pararge aegeria. Lineage (NCBI taxonomy): Eukaryota > Metazoa > Arthropoda > Insecta > Lepidoptera > Nymphalidae > Pararge > Pararge aegeria. Next base: position 8,556,196 of record NC_053202.1, on the reverse strand, counting down.
TTTCGGTCCACTAAAGGGCACTGGTCTCATCCGAGCATAAATAAATATACTACGACAATACACATCCACGTCTACCACGCTGGACGAGTGCACATTGGTAGAGTTCACAGGCATTTGAGAGCACTATCGAGAGCTATCAGGCATGCAGGTTTTCTTTACCGCTTTATAGCAAGTGTTATTTTAAAATATACATATCTCAGCGAATTTCTTATCCCCGAAAAGCAGGCCGAATTATTCGTAGCCCAAATTCTATGTCCGCTTTTTTTGTATTTAACGTACTTAAGCACAATAAAACTGAGAGAATTTTTATTTTCGATAGCACAAAATAGTTACTATATTGAGTAACATTAAATATTTTTAAACAGTCAGCTCCGAACTGCGAACAGTAATAAATAAAATCGAATCTTTTTTGTGCTACAATTTTTATTGGAATGTATATCTAGTGCATAATTGATCAGAGACTTGTTAAATAACATGTTACGGTTATACATGAGTATGGCAATATGGCACAGATTTACCAGCCGCTCTCAAGGTGTATTTTCGACACTGTTAATGTTTTTATTTGCATATGTCAAATCAAAAGTTAAGTTGGGATAAAAATCGGTAAAAATAGTGCCAATTTGGGTTATTAATTAACAGGTCTGTAGTCAGTAGTGCAATCCTTTTCACTTTGTTTATTTGTGAAAAATAAAAGCACAATTTTTATAGTATTTCTAAGTTTAGTCAAGAATTTATTGTATTTAACAAAGTCGGTATTAATGTCACTCTAAGTATAGCCGTATATAAAGAACATAGCCTCTTCTAGAAAATTAGATTATTTTAACATCCAAATAATGTATATAATATACAAGGTACATTATTAGAATTTTTTTCCGTAGTTCTTAATTTAGAGAGAAATTTAAATTAATTAAAATAATTATTATATTGTATAATTTGGTGAAGAGAGCGATCTTTTAGTATTTCATATTATTAAAAACATTACCTAACTAGAATAGAGAGTTAAAAATAAGAGTGAAAACGCTGATCTGTATAATGAACAATTAATGATTTTGAATAGCTTTCAGTACGTGGTAAAGCCATTATACAGGTCAAAATAAACTTACTTCTATGTACTATTTGTTAAATAAAAACCGCTCCACTTTTTGGAGTAGGTACTAGAAAACATAAAAAATTCACACTCCATGAAAATTAACTTCTTGAATTAGGTATTAAGCATAGCATTAATATTATTGTATCATAAAACCTCTATATTGCGAGAATGTCGACCAAATTGAATGTTTTACAACGTCAAACTATATATTACTTAAATAAAAACAAGACAGAACGTAATACTTAAACTATTAATTTAGTTGAACTAATAATGCTGCAAAATCTTTTTAACGAAGGACAAATAATTCTTGCTATTCTTAAAGGTCATTATTTAATAAATCATTAAAATATTACGTAGATTTATGATTTATTAAATACGTAGACAGCAATATATATACAATTATATCATTAAAATAATTAGAGCTAGAAATTAATGATATATGTAAATGTATATATATTTTTTTACCTTTTAATTTTGTATTACAATTTTATTCTATATCAAAAAAATTATATACAAAAATAGCCTTGATATTAAAATTTACTCTATTATAAAGATATAATTTCAGAATATCTGCCAAAAAACCGAGATTATTCATTCACACAAAATTTTACGCATTTAATAGTAAAACCACCCACGCATGTAACGGCCAGCCAACTGAACCGTATAAACGATAGAAGGATGAATCAGAGTCCGAAATCAAGTGCAATGAAACACGTCAAGTGCCCGTATTAACATAAAACAATTTCGCCCGTACCAGTTTAATCGTCCGCCTTTAAGTTCACTTTTCTTGCGACCGCCGGTAGTGGGGTAGCTGGCTTAAAACACTCCGCTTATTCATCGAGGCCCACACTTTGTGTTGGATTTCCGTAGGGGTGGTAAATCAACATGAGGCTTTACGCATTTGTCCTATTTCTGATAGCCGGGGCCCGGGCGATGCCGGCCCTGGATAAGGAGGCGAACGACCCCGGCCTAGTCGGAAGCGTCATCGGAGTTGTCAAAGAGTGCGTTGACGGAGATGTGTCCTTGTGCTTAAAGGTGTGTGTGATTTAAAGTGAATTAAGTGTATCGTGATAAATTATCTCGTATCCTTTCATGTGCCCGGTATCAGACCAAACGCTATCTTTAATACGTATTTACGAAAGACAGTTTGTTATGAGGCAAATTTTATAGACATGTGGTTAAAATTTGAGGAATAGTTAAAATTTGCATCAATTGATCATTGTGTATTTTAAATTGACACAATTTTAGGTGACTTTAGATTTTTCAAATTCTCTCCTTACGTGCAAAATTCGTGTCATCAGTCATAAAATAATGTCACTCTTATAATTTAAACACTTAAGTGGGCTAATTAGATTATTATTGTATAAATTTACGTATCAATAAGTCACTATTTTCGTGATCGTTATTTCTTTGCTAAATTTAGAATTTTTGGTTTCAGGAAAAAGCGATGAAATATGTGGAGAGTTTATCATCAGCCCGCGAGATGAATCTGGTTGAAGGTGTAACCCTTTTGGGAACTGGATCACCAAGATCCGCGAGAGCTTACGAGCCCTTAGCAGACGAGCCGAAGATTAGGGAGGCGCAAGTGGAGTCCAGACTGGTTGACTCGGCTGCAGACTTCCTGGAAAACCATGTGATCCAATTCCGTCTACCATCTTCAGCAGTTGAAGGCATGAAGCGTTCTCTTGAAGAAGGTATGTGTTTTAAAGTTGATTAAAATGTAATTGTTCGTCATAAATAGGAGAATAAATTAATACAAAAAGCTGATAAAGACTCAGTAATAACATTAACTCTCGTTACTGATTTTATAGCGGATTTTTAAATTACATTAAAAATCCTTAATATGGTTTAAAGTTTGGTTAACCGTAAACATGAATCGCGAACTTTCGTTTTTAAGCACAATCACGATCTTACATAAGCTCGTTATGAAATAAAAGCAAAGAAAGAAACAAAAGGTGGTGAAATAAAATAAAAGTAAGTAAATAAAATTAAAGTAGGTCAGGGGAAACTAAATAAAAGAGATGACTCGTTAATTAAAGTTGAATTAACACAATGTTAAAAATGGAGCAAAACTTTTACTGCGGTTTGGTTAAGTGTGAACGGTTTTTGTTTAAATACATTTTAGAAGTCAACCTACTGTTATATTGTTACAATAAATATATGTTTTTATATATATTTGATAAAGTATTTTATCATCATAACAAGCATCTATTCTTTAAAAGCTCGTGATTTTTCAGTACAAAGTAAACTTTTCCATTTCTTTTAATAACTTTATAATATAATTTCATTTTTGCCATCGTAACTACTATGATTAAAATCCAACTGCTGGTTCCTTTTATAGACGTTAGATACTGTTTCATTGTCTTTTCGAACGGATTTTATTTACTGTTTGTTATAATAACTAGAATCTATGTCATTGTGACGTCTCTTATTCTTTTCTAAATTTTGTTTTTTTAAATTATAGCAAAAATGTCCAGTAATTATATTTTCACCTAGTAAAAACTAAACACTTAAATAAAAATATAAAATTAATGAAATAAAACTGTGCACAAATATCGATGAAGGAACCCTAAAACTTTATTATGATCGTTGACGGTCGGACTCACGATTTATCGTTTTGCCATGACGCTGTCGTTCATATTTAATCAATCTGAGACCGCAACACTTTTCCTTTTAAACAGCAGATGCATTATGCTTTATTTAGGTTCAACGTTGCGAACTACATATATGAATAAATTATAATTTGGAAAATGTGATAAATATACAATATAACGATAACATAGGATTCATAGAATAAATTAATATAAGAGTAACTACTGAGTTTCTTACTGGTAGAGTCTGCTTTTCAAACCGGTGGTAGAGTCACTACAAATAGACATACTTCAAAAGTGCTTATAAAGTAGGCCTACTTGAAACAAATGAATTATGAATTTGGAATTTTTTGACATTATACATTTCTAAGGATAATAAGTAGAAATAAATGACAAAATAACTATAAAAGATGGTAAACTCATATCATCATAAACGGAAGCGCATTATTTGACCTTAGATAGTTTAGCGAGTTAATTTATTTGAACAAAGAAGGGAAACTCAACGTATAATATGTTGAACATTGAAAGTCCATTCACGTGTTGTACTTGTACACTAACTAGAGGTCCCATTTCACTTAACGGTGAATGTCTATCAGCAAAGCTCATTAGAAATCTTATAATATCATAATAATACGAATCATATTTTAATAATGTCATGAATAATACATGATACTCTAGAAAACTTTCCGTTTCGACACGTTAAATCGTTCTTATTTTTTCGGACTATAATATTATACATCAGATTTTATTTTTGTAGGAGTGAATATTTTCAATAATATTGTAGTGTAGTGTAGTCAATATTTTAACGGTGAGGTTACTACGCCTCTAGTTTTTTAAAAATTAGAAATATAATTCGTATTTTTTCCGACGATGCTACATATTATAACAATATGTTATACTATGTACATAATTAATAAACGTATACATAAAATATATAATAAGCCCTAAGTATTTTCGTTTTTTCCAAGATTATTATAATATTACATTTGTTAAAAATAATAAATTATAAATACTTATCGACATAATTATAAAATTACTAAGAATGTGATGTGAACTTGTACAATATTGAAATTTAACTTCTGATCTAGAATTTAGAATCTTTACGCGCTTTAAACTTGTAAGCATTCTTGAATACAAAAGGTCAATTAAAGTCATGTTATAATATAATAGTATAATGATACAATAGTATAACACCGTAGCTAAAAGCTCATTTAACATCATACCAAAACTTCTTTAAGTATTGGAACACATGTGTTGACATACATAGTATAAAATCGCCTAACAGTAGCACGACAAAATAACGTTCCAAGGAATATAGACTATGAACCGACGGCATAATAATTTGTAGAAACACTATAATCCTATATACATAATCAAATCGTTCATTCATAAAACCAATACGACATTCCGTTCTCATACAATCAATACACGAACCACGTGCCTACTACGTGGTCAACATATTATTACGGATCCGCACTAGGCCATGAAAGTGGTACATTCCTCCTACGGTCATTAGACGCTTCCGTTCAAAGTCCTTTCGAGCTTTCAAGAGAGAACAGGTTTCCTTGCGAGTCATCGAGAAATCGGCCCATAGCAGGCCACTCCCAGACAGTCTTCTTTTAAAGAAAGTTGATCTGCCACTTCGATGATCGGTGTTATACTTTGTGCAACTAAATTGTGGATATGACGTATCGTAATGGTCAATCAAAATGATATCATTAAGTTTCCAATCATATCTGTATCAGTAAAGGTTGATTCACATAAGTCGAGCTTGATAAAGTTTAATATCAGAGTTACCGTCAATATAATACAAACCATATGGATCTTGATCGTTATCATCCAAAGCCTGTTAATGTACCACTGCTAGGCACAAACCATTTCGTTCATAGAAACGATTATAGACATGTTATCTAAATATTTGTTTGATTAAAATTGGATATGGATTGGATGGATTTCATAGTTTCAGTTGTAACTTAGTTTAACTACTTTAATTTGTTTCGTGTATCCCTGTTAATATTGCAGCACAAACTAATGTGCTTTCTTTCTTTCTCTTCAAATTATAAAAAATGAACCTACATTAATATTTGTGTCATATAAGTTGTATTTTAGAGAGAATGAAATAACACAATTTTTATTTATGTAGTTATAATATTCTGGTAGGACGTAAAATTCTAGAATCTTAAGAAATCTTGAATAAAATGAGCGTTACAAGAATGACTTAAGGTTTTAAACATAAAAATAATACTAGTGACTTTCACGTTATTTAAATTTTTTAGCTTACTAACAATGATGCCTTAAAGCGAACATTTTTTAATAAATTAGTAATCAGTATAGATTAAAGAATTTTCCGATGATCATGGTACAGTAGTGATTGAAGTAATAAATAATGTTAGCTTTAATTTGAAACACATAAAAATTCAGCTTCATGGTAACTCTACCTACGTTTTTAAGAAATAATGTTACAATTGATTCAAATTTACTTACGTTTTTTTCAGCTCGAGGCAAAAAGAAGAAGCTCAAGCAGCTCATTCCCCTCTTAGCCATCGCTAAGCTCAAGATCTTGGCACTCATTCCCCTGTTCCTCGGTATCATCGCCTTCGCAGCCGCTAAAGCTGTCCTCTTAGCCAAGATTTCTCTTCTCGTTGCTGGTATTATTGCTCTAAAGAAGCTTCTTGCCAGCAAACACCATGAAACTAGCTATGAAGTCGTTGCTCACCCACACCACGAAGAACACTATGCTAGCAGTGGACACGGTTGGGGCAGATCAATTGATGAGGCACAAAACTTAGCCTACTCCGGTCACATTAAATCCGATTAAGGCCAAAAAAGGAGAGTAGCACAAGGAGCACTCTTAGGCCTTATTTATTTGCTTAAGTATACGAACGAAAACTCGAATATAAAGCGTGCGTTATGAGTTATTTATTTGATAGTTTTAAGGATATTTATTGAATATTTATTAATCGAAGCCCCTTTGTAAGGGGTGGTAATGAACGATTAATTTGTTGTTTTTGTTTTCCGAAAAATGTTCTGAGTTTGTATGATCCCCTCTTGTTATACTATATTAGTATATTCTTTTCAGACCCTATACGGTATCCGTATTTGTGTATTTTGTTTTAAACAAATATTTTATTATACTTGTTACTATATCTTTGTGATCTAGTCCTAGTCCTTTTCCGTAAGTCCTAATAATATATATTTTATAATGTATTATTATATTATTATATCATTTTTATTTTAGATTACCTATATTTTATATAACTAGAAGATTTATTTTATTTTATGTAAAGCTATGATGTATATTTTGTAAATATTGTATATAATTATTATTTTACGTATTCATGATTTTAGTGCTGTATAATTTTGCCTTTTAATTTTACTTTGTTAATAGGTATTACCATCTTATTTTACTATCGTATCTTTAATATTCTCATTTATCTCATAGTTTATCATGTTACTCATTAATTCTTAGTTTGCTATAGTATTATGTAATTTATAATATCGTTTTATTATCACTTTATACAACTGTATAATATTTAAATATTTCATCATTTGCCTTATACATTATTTAGTATTTTATTATTTACTGTTTATACCTCCTTATATTTCGTTATATTTTCCATATAGTTTCATGTCCGTCAAATGACTCGTACAAATAAAGAATTTAAAATAAAATTGTTTGTTTAATTGCAAATCTTATATTTCACACTGTTAATATATCTACAAATGTACAAACAGAAAATTAATACAACAGTAGTACTGTACCAACGAAAGAGGTAACTTTCAAGGCATTTTTATCAAGATCTGTTTATTAATAGGATATGAATACTGTAGGTGCAATATAGCGAATTCAAATAAAGCTTATTGCAAGACAACGTCAGATAGCTATCTCTTAAATCGAGTTTAACTAATTCATTTATTCAAAATTCAAAATTAATTTATTTCAAGTAGGCCTAATACAAGCACTTTTGAAACGTCTAAACTGTCCGTGTGTAGTGACTCTACCACCGGTTCGGAAGGCAGATTCTACCGAGAAGAAGCCGGCAAGAAACTCAGCAGTTGCTCTTTTCCAACATCAAAAATTTACATTTTACATTTTAACATTCATTTTTCTATCTTGTGAGAGATGAAAGCGGAGCCGGATGCTTCCAAGCAACCTTGTCATTAAGAAACTCATCAATTGTATAATAACCTCGCTGTAATGAATGTGTTTTAACACATTCTTTTAACTTATGCATTGGTAGGTCCAAAATTACCTTAGGAATCATATTATAATAGCGTATACTCAATCCCACAAATGACTTCTACACCTTTCGCAGACGATATGCAGATGTCACTAATTTATGACCATTTCTTGTAAGTCGACTGTTTATATCCACTTTTTGCTTATAAAGACTAATATGTTGTCTTACAAATACTGTATTGTTATAAATGTATTGTGAGGCTACCGTAAGTAGGTATACCAATTTCTTTAAATTTTTCACGGAGGGATTCACGTGATTTAAGTTTATATATTGACCGTACAGCTCTTTTCTGCAATATGAATATAGTTTCAATATCAGCAGCTTTGCCCCATAATAAGATCCCGTAAGACATCACACTATGAAAGTACGCGAAGTAAACAAGTCTTGCTGCTTCTACGTCAGTAATCTGTCTAATTTTCCTGAAGGCGTAGGCAGCCGAGCTTAGTTTACCTGCTAGTGTATCTATACGGGTACCCCACTGAAGCTTACAATCCAAGGTCATGCCCAGAAAAACTGTGGAATCTTCCATTTGTAGTGATTCTCCATTTATTATTATATTTTTATTAACTTTCTTTACATTTGGTAAAATTGCATTAAATTACGTATTTAAGTATATAATGTACTTAAGTATATAATGTATTTAAGTATATAATGTATTTAAGTATATAATGTACTTAAGTATTTAATGTATTTAAGGAAATAACGTACATAAGTAAATAATGTACTTAAGTATATAATGTATTTAAGTATATAATGTTCTTAAGTATATAATGTACGTAAGTATGTAATGCACTTAAGTATATAATGTACTTAAGTATATAATGTACTTAAGTATATAACGTCCATAAGTATATAATGTACTTAAGTATATAACGTCCATAAGTATATAATGTACTTAAGTATATAACGTACTTAAGTATATAAAATACTAAAGTATATAATGTATTTAAGTATATAATGTATTTAAGTATATAATGTACTTAAGTATATAACGTATTTAAGTATATAACGTACTATAGTATATGACATCGATTTTAATATCGATGTCGATATTATGATCTATATCTATATCAATATCGATATTCAAATCGATGTCAATATCGATATAGATATAAATCATTATATCGATATAAATATCGATATTACGATATTACGATATCGATATTATGATAGATATCGATCATAATATCGATATTTTTATCAACTTTAATATCGGTATCGATATCGATATTAAAATCGATGTCAGTATCGATATCGATATCGATATTGACATCGATTTTAATGATATCGATATCGATATTAAAATCGATGTCAGTATCGATATCGATATCGATATTGACATCGATTTTAATGATATTGATATCGATATTAAAATCGATGTCAGTATCGATATCGATATTATTATCTATATCGATATCGAAATTAAAATTGATACAAATATCGATATTATGATCGGTATCTATCATAATATCGATATCGTAATATCGTTATATCGATATCGTAATATCGTTATATCGATATCAATATCGATATCGATACTGACATCGATTTTACATAAATTATACGTTTAATTATATAATGTTCTTAAGTATATAATGTACTTAAGTATATAATGTACTTAAGTATATAATGTATTTAAGTATATAACGTACTTAAGTATATAATGTACTTAAGTATATAATGAACTTAAGTATATAGTGTACTTAAGTATATAATGTATTTAAGTATATAACATACGTAAGTATATAATGTATTTAAGTATATAATGTTCTTAAGTATATAATGTACGTAAGTATATAACTTTTTTAAGTAAATAACGTACATAAGTAAATAATGTACTTAAGTAGATAATGTATTTAAGTAAATAACGTACATTAGTTAAAAAATGTACTTAAGTATATAATGTATTTAAGTATATAATGTATTTAAGTATATAATGTACTTAAGTATTTAATGTATTTAAGTAAATAACGTACATAAGTATATAACGTACTTAAGTATATAATGTATTTAAGTATAAAACGTATTTAAGTATATAACATACTTCAGTATATAACGTACTTAAGTATATAACGTATTTAAGTATATAATGTACTTAAGTATAAAATGTACTTAAGTATAGAATGTATTTAAGTATATAACGTACTTAAGTATATAATGTATTAAAGTATAAAGCGTACTTAAGTATATAACGTACTTAAGTATATAATGTACTTAAGTATATAATGAACTTAAGTATATAACGTACTTAAGTATATAATGTTCTTAAGTATATAATGTACTTAAGTATATAACGTCCATAAGTATATAATGTACTTAAGTGTATAACGTCCTTAAGTATATAATGTACTTAAGTATATAATGTATTTAAGTATATAACGTATTTAAGTATATAACGTAGTTAAGTATATGACATCGATTTTAATATCGATATCGATATTATGATCTATATCTATATCAATATCGATATTCAAATCGTTGTCAATATCGATTTTAATGATATCGATATCGATTTTAATAATATCGATATCGATATTAAAATCGATGTCAGTATCGATATCGATATCGATATTGACATCGATTTTAATGATATCGATATCGATATTAAAATTGATGTCAGTATCGATATCGATATTATTATCTATATTGATATCGAAATTAAAATTGATAAAAATATCGATATTATGATCGGTATCTATCATAATATCGATATCGTAATATCGTTATATCGATATCGATACTGACATCGATTTTACATAAATTATACGTTTAATTATATAATGTTCTTAAGTATATAATGTACTTAAGTATATAATGTACTTAAGTATATAATGTATTTAAGTATATAACGTACTTAAGTATATAATGTACTTAAGTATATAATGTACTTAAGTATATAACGTACATAAGTAAATAATGTACTTAAGTAGATAGTGTACTTAAGTATATGATGTACTTAAGTATATAACGTACTTAAGTATATAAAATACTAAAGTATATAATGTATTTAAGTATATAATGTACTTAAGTATATAACGTATTTAAGTATATAACGTAGTTAAGTATATGACATCGATTTTAATATCGATATCGATATTATGATCTATATCTATATCAATATCGATATTCAAATCGATGTCAATATCGATTTTAATGATATCGATATCGATTTTAATAATATCGATATCGATATTAAAATCGATGTCAGTATCGATTACGATATCGATATTGACATCGATTTTAATGATATCGATATCGATATTAAAATTGATGTCAGTATCGATATCGATATTATTATCTATTTCGATATCGAAATTAAAATTGATAAAAATATCGATATTATGATCGGTATCTATCATAATATCGATATCGTAATATCGTTATATCGATATCGATACTGACATCGATTTTACATAAATTATACGTTTAATTATATAATGTTCTTAAGTATATAACGTACATTAGTTAAAAAATGTACTTAAGTATATAATGTATTTAAGTATATAATGTACTTAAATAAATAACGTATTTAAGTATATAATGAACTTAAGTATATAACGTACATAAGTAAATAATGTACTTAAGTAGATAGTGTACTTAAGTATATGATGTACTTAAGTATATAACGTACTTAAGTATATAAAATACTAAAGTATATAATGTATTTAAGTATATAATGTACTTAAGTATATAACGTATTTAAGTATATAACGTAGTTAAGTATATGACATCGATTTTAATATCGATATCGATATTATGATCTATATCTATATCAATATCGATATTCAAATCGATGTCAATATCGATTTTAATGATATCGATATCGATTTTAATAATATCGATATCGATATTAAAATCGATGTCAGTATCGATTACGATATCGATATTGACATCGATTTTAATGATATCGATATCGATATTAAATTTGATGTCAGTATCGATATCGATATTATTATCTATTTCGATATCGAAATTAAAATTGATAAAAATATCGATATTATGATCGGTATCTATCATAATATCGATATCGTAATATCGTTATATCGATATCGATACTGACATCGATTTTACATAAATTATACGTTTAATTATATAATGTTCTTAAGTATATAACGTACATTAGTTAAAAAATGTACTTAAGTATATAATGTATTTAAGTATATAATGTACTTAAATAAATAACGTATTTAAGTATATAATGAACTTATGTATATAATGTACTGACATCGATTTTAATATCGATATCGATATTATGATCTATATCTATATCAATATCGATATTCAAATCGATGTAAATATCGATATAGATATAAACCATAATATCGATATTGATATCGATATCGATACTGACATCGATTTTAATATCGATATCGATATCGATATAGATCATAATATCGATATTGTAATCGATTTCGATATATTATCTATATTTCGAATGTTCTTATATTCATAATATCGATATTTATATCGATATTTATATCGATATTACGATATTACGATATCGATATTATGATAGATATCGATCATAATATCGATATTTTTATCAATTTTAATATCGATATCGATATTACGATATTACGATATCGATATTATGATAGATATCGATCATAATATCGATATTTTTATCAATTTCAATATCAATATCGAAATCGATATTATTATCGATATTTATATCGATTTTAATCGATGTCAATATCGATATCAATATTGATATCGATATAACGATATCAATATTATGATAGATATCGATCATAATATAGATATTTTTGATATCGATTATAATATAGAAACTTAAGTATATAATGTACTTAAGTATATAATGTACTTAAGTATATAACGTCCATAAGTATAAAATGTGCTAAAGTATATAACGTCCTTAAGTATATAATGTATTTAAGTATATAATGTACTTAAGTATTTAATGTATTTAAGTAAATAACGTACATAAGTATATAACGTACTTAAGTATATAATGTATTTAAGTATAAAACGTATTTAAGTATATAACATACTTAAGTATATAACGTACTTAAGTATATAACGTATTTAAGTATATAATGTACTTAAGTATAAAATGTACTTAAGTATAGAATGTATTTAAGTATATAACGTATTTAAGTAAATAATGTATTAAAGTATATAGCGTACTTAAGTATATAACGTACATAAGTAAATAATGTACTTAAGTAGATAGTGTACTTAACTATATGATGTACTTAAGTATATAACGTACTTAAGTATATAAAATACTAAAGTATATAACGTATTTAAGTATATAATGTACTTAAGTATATAACGTATTTAAGTATATAACGTACTTAAGTATATGACATCGATTTTAATATCGATATCGAAATTATGATCTATATCTATATCAATATCGATATTCCAATCGATGTCAATATCGATTTTAATGATATCGATATCGATTTTAATAATATCGATATCGATATTAAAATCGATGTCAGTATCGATATCGATATCGATATTGACATCGATTTTAATGATATCGATATCGATATTAAAATTGATGTCAGTATCGATATCGATATTATTATCTATATCGATATCGTAATATCGTTATATCGATATCGATACTGACATCGATTTTACATAAATTATACCTTTAATTATATAATGTTCTTAAGTATATAATGTACTTAAATATATAATGTACTTAAGTATATAATGTATTTAAGTATATAACGAATTTAAGTATATAATGTACTTAAGTATATAATGAACTTAATTAAATAATGTACGTAAGTATATATATTTTTAAGTAAATAACGTACATAAGTAAATAATGTACTTAAGTAGATAATGTATTTAAGTAAATAACGTACATTAGTTAAAAAATGTACTTAAGTATATAATGTATTTAAGTATATAATGTACTTAAATAAATAACGTATTTAAGTATATAATGAACTTATGTATATAATGTACTGACATCGATTATAATATCGATATCGATATTATGATCTATATCTATATCAATATCGATATTCAAATCGATGTAAATATCGATATAGATATAACTCATAATATCGATATTGATATCGATATCGATATATTATCTATATTTCGAAAGCGCTTATATTCATAATATCGATATTAAAATAGATATCGATATCGACATCAATATCGAAATCCATATCAATATCAATACTAAAATTGATATCGATATCGATATTAAAATCGATATCAATATCAAAATTTAAATCGATGTCTTATTATTATCTATATCGATATCGAAATTAAAATATATAAAAATATCGATATTATGATCGATATCTATCATAATATCGATATCGTAATATCGTAATATCGATATCAATATCGATATCGATATTGACATTGATTTTAATATCGATATCGATACTGAAATCGATTTTAATATCGATACTGACATCGATTTTAATATCGATATCGATTATATGATCTATATCGATATCGATATTGATATCGATTTTAATAACGGAATCGATATTATTATCGATATTTATATCGAATTTTTATCTATGTCAATATCGATATCAATATTGATATCGATATTACGATATTACGATATCGATATTATGATAGATATCGATCATAATATCGATATTTTATTCAATTTAAATATCGATATTGATATAGATAATAATATCGATATCGATACTAACATCAATTTTAATATCGATATCGTTATCAATATCGATATCAATATTGATATCGATATTACGATATTACGATATCGATATTATGATAGATATCGATCATAATATCGATATTTTTATCGATATCGATATAGATAATAATATCGATATCGATACTGACATAGATTTTAATATCGATATCGATATCGATATCGATACTGACACAGATTTTAATATCGATATCAATATCGATATCGATACTGACATCGATTTTAATATCGGTTCTGACATCGATTTTAATATCGATATTGATATTGATATCGATATTGATATCGATTCTAATATCGATATCGATATCAATTTTAGTATTGATATCTATTTTAATATCGATATCGATATCGATATAGATCATAATATCGATATTGTAATCGATATCGATATATTATCTATATTTCGAATGTGCTTATATTCATAATATCGATATTTATATCGATATTAAAATAGATATCGATATCCATATCAATATCGATACTAAAATTGATATCGATATTGATATTCAAATCTATGTCAATATCGATATCAATATCAATATCGATATCAATATCAATATCGATATTAAAATCAATGTCAGTATCGATATCGATATTATTATTTTAATCGATATTGATAAAAATATCGATATTATGATCGATATCTATCATTATATCGATATCGTAATATCGATATCAATATTAATATCAATATTGACATCGATTAAAATCGATATAAATATCGATAATAATATCGATTTCGATATTGATATCGATATCGATATTTTTATCTATATCGATATCTATATTAAAATTGATATCGATATTAAAATCAATGTCAGTATCGATATCGATATTATTATTTTAATCGATATTGATAAAAATATCGATATTATGAACGATATCTATCATAATATCGATATCGTAATATCGTAATATCGATATCAATATTAATATCAATATTGACATCGATTAAAATCTATATAAATATCGATATTAATATTGATTTCGATATTAATATTGATTTCGATATTGATATCGATATCGATATTAAAATTGATGTCAGTATCGATATCGATATTATTATCTTTATCGATATCTATATTAAAATTGATAAAAATATCGATATTTTTATCGATATCTATCATAATATCGATATCGATATATTATCTATATTTCGAAAGTGCTTATATTCATAATATCGATATTTATATCGATATTAAAATAGATATCGATATCGATATCGACATCAATATCGATAACCATATCAATATCGATACTATGATCGATCTATCGATATCGATATTGACATCGATTTAAATGATATCGATATCGATATTAAATTCGATATCGATATCGATACTGACGTCTATTTTAATATCGATAGTGACATCGATTTTAATATCGATATCGATATCGATATAGATCATAATATCGATATCGATATGGACATTGATTTTAATATCGATATCGATACTGAAATCGATTTTAATATCGATACTGACATCGATTATATGATCTATATCGATATTAAAATAAATCGATATTGACATCGATTTTAATGATATCGATATCGATATTATTATCTATATCGATATCGAAATTAAAATTGATAAAAATATCGATATTATGATCGGTATCTATCATAATATCGATATCGTAATATCGTTATATCGATATCAATATCGATATCGATACTGACATCGATTTTACATAAATTATACGTTTAATTATATAATGTACTAAAGTATATAATGAACTTAAGTATATAGTGTACTTAAGTATATAATGTATTTAAGTATATAACATACGTAAGTATATAATGTATTTAAGTATATAATGTTCTTAAGTATATAATGTACTTAAGTATATAATGTACGTAATCGATATTACGATATTACAATATCGATATTATGATAGATATCGATCATAATATCGATATTTTTATCAATATCGATTAAAATAATAATATCGATATCGATATTGACATCGATTTAAATGATATCGATATCGATATTAAAATCGATATTGATATCGATACTGACGATCGATATCAATATCTATATCGATACTGACATCTATTTTAATATCGATACTGACATCGATTTTAATATCGATATCGATATCGATATAGATCATAATATCGATATCGATATGGACATTGATTTTAATATCGATATCGATACTGAAATCGATTTTAATATCGATACTGACATCGATTTTAATATCGATATCGATTATATGATCTATATCGATATTAAAATAAATCGATATTGACATCGATTTTAATGATATCGATATCGATATTATTATCTATATCGATATCGAAATTAAAATTTATAAAAATATCGATATTATGATCGGTATCTATCATAATATCGATATCGTAATATCGTTATATCGATATCAATATCGATATCGATACTGACATCGATTTTACATAAATTATACGTTTAATTATATAATGTTCTTAAGTATATAATGTACTTAAGTATATAATGTATTTAAGTATATAACGTACTTAAGTATATAATGTACTTAAGTATATAATGAACTTAAGTATATAGTGTACTTAAGTATATAATGTATTTAAGTATATAACATACGTAAGTATATAATGTATTTAAGTATATAATGTTCTTAAGTATATAATGTACTTAAGTATATAATGTACGTAAGTATATAATTTTTTTAAGTAAATAACGTACATAAGTAAATAATGTACTTAAGTAGATAATGTATTTAAGTAAATAACGTACATTAGTAAAAAATGTACTTAAGTATATAATGTATTTAAGTATATAATGTACTAATTAATGTTATTTATTTGATTATCTCTAAAATATAATTTTTATTAATACATAACTATAACCTAAAATAAACTATTTAAAAACTAAATAAAATCTAAAACGTCCTCGAAACCACCGCAGCGAGGCACAGTTCCTAAGATGCTGGCAGCATTGCCCCTCTGGATGGCCAAACTAATTCGTTGGCCAAGGTAACTGCCCGCTCTAGGATCACCGGTAGACTCGATAACCCTTTTCGATAATTCTTTGAAAAGGGCTCTTGCCTCCGGACCCCACGGTCCCAAAGTCTCTACACCAAAAGGCACAAAAATGAAGCTGCTATCCAGGTTTTCATATTTACGCCTCTTGGCCTGCTCGGCACTGGAAGCAGCCGAATTATAGAGGCGCCAAGCCTAAGACCAATCACCACCGATAGAGTGGTGTGGTCTAACATAGTGCCCAGGTTAACTGAAGGAGAGCATGTAGCCAGTAGCCGGACTCCTTAGCAGAGAGATCGAGAAGACGAGCACGGTCTCTTTTAGATGGCATTAGGTCTAAAAGTGTGTCAAAAGTTTTTTTGCAAATAATGTCGTCCCACTGTCTCTGTGAAGAAAAAGAAACCGGCAAAATACTGGAACTAAGAGCAGACCAACTATTTCTTGCCTCTGCCAAGTATGACACTTCTATGGAACCCAAAGAATTGGATAATGTAATAATAATGTAATAATAATAATAATGTACTTAAATATATAACGTATTTAAGTATATAATGAACTTATGTATATAATGTACTGACATCGATTTTAATATCGATATCGATATTATGATCTATATCTATATCAATATCGATATTCAAATCGTAGTCAATATCGATATAGATATAAATCATAATATCGATATTGATATCGATATCGATATATTATCTATATTTCATGTCATTATCGACTAAAGTAGTTAATTATTGAGAATTTCAACAACTTACGTTGTACAAAATATTGTGGTAAATATAACAATCGCGCAAGTACGCGCTTAGGTGCGGACGTGTTTGATTGAATAAGACTTAAATAATGAGTACTAAATGTAATGGATGCAGTGCTGTGATATACGATATATTATATATGGAATGTGCATATGAAAAATGCAGGAAGATATACCACCTAAACTGTTTAGCGGTATCGCAGGAGCAGTTTGAAGAAATGACAGAGGATTACAAAGCAAGTTGGAGATGCCCAGAGTGCATGCGAGCCGTCCCGAAAGGGAATAACGCGGATACTCCAGTTCGAGGTATCACCTTAAACAAGACTTTTACTCCAAGCAGCTGCAAAGTGAACACGGTACGTGGTAATCGGGTCGTTCTGGATGAAACTAGGATGGAGGCCGAAGATAGAATACTTGAGGAGATGCGGGAATTTCGTCTCGAAATGAAATCTCGGTTGGAAGAGCAAAAGAAGGAATACACACTTCTTTTAGATAGATTTTCGATGGTGGAATCAGAGTTGCGCGTGATAAAGCAGTCGATGCAGGTAGTCTTACAAAAAGCTAACAAAGTAGATTTATCAGAATCTAAAGTCATATCATTGTTGGAAAAGAATGAGTGCCTTGAAACTGCACTTAGTGCTATTAGAAGCTCGGTGCAAAGTCAGGTGCCTAAGGAATTGTCTCAAGTACATGGAGAGTCCAAGCGATCTTTTATTAATGCCGGTGAGATACGCGATAATCAAAATACGCAGGTAGTTGCACAAAAGTGTGGGGCCATGAAACCTCCGGGTGCTTACGTTGAGGAGGAGAGAACCTTGCGATCTTTTGCAAACGCCCTTAAGCAGACTGGGAAAATGCAGGGAGATGCACTAAATCGTGGGGCCGCGAAACCAACGGGGGAAGAAAGATCTCAAAGGGCAGGTGATGAAAAGAATGGATCCTGGACGGTAGTGAAGAGGAAGAAAAGCAGATATCCTAATAGTGAAGTAAAAAGAGGAGGTAGTACACAGTCAACTGAAATAAAAGGAATGGAAAAGAAAAAAATTTTACATGTCTGGCGACTTCAGAAGGACACTACTGAGGAAAATTTGGAAAATTTTATTCGAGATAAAATAAAAGAGGTACCAGTCATAATTGAGAAAATAAAACACAAGACTGAGCGAGATTATGCATCATTTATAATAGGGGTACCAGAGACTAAATATGATCAGTTGTGTCAATCAGAAATTTGGCCGGTAAATGTCGAATTCTGTGAATGGGTTTGGTTTCGTAGGACAGCCAATCACCCAAGATCGGAGGACAAATAGTCATAATAAATGTTTGGAATTATATTACCAAAACGTACGGGGACTGCGAACTAAACTAGATGAATTTTACGCGGGGGTGGCCTCCTCTACCGCAGATTTGTTCGCAGTAACAGAAACCGGTTGCAATGAGTCCATCCATGACGCGGAATTAATTCCACCAGGTTACACGATTTTAAGATGTGACAGAGCAGACGGGCGCAAACAAGGCGGCGCGTTTCTCGTGGCCGCACCGCGCTTGGAACTACGTCGAGTACAATGCGACATCAACATCGACGCACATTCATTCGAACTGGTTTCTGCAACGGTGCACAGGCGCGAGCGGTTTTTGTTTTTGCTACGCGTGGCATACATACCACCAAATAGTTGTGAGAGTGAATACATGGTATTGTTTAGAATAATTGAGGAACATTGTAATCATTATAGCGAGGTAGTAGTAGTAGGAGACTTTAACTTGTATTCGTGTTCGGTAAATATAAATAATTATTTTGAATATTTTCAAACTTATTGTGAGTTTACTCAGAGTAACACAATAGCTAATTGTAATGACAGATGTTTGGATCTTGTTCTGAGTGCGTTATCGGCGGACGGGAGTGTGAAAGTGCGCGCGGTCGCGGCGCCGCTTGTGCCGGTTGATGCGCATCATCCGCCACTCGAGATCGCAGTGACGTTGCGTTCACGTCAGTCTGACGCATTATTACCTGAAGCGAGCCCGCACGCACCTATCGGCTGGAACTTTTATAAGGCTGATTTTGTATCACTGTACTCAGCAATTGCGGCAGCAGAGTGGACTCCTGTGTATGCGGCGTTACAGTTGGAGGAAAGTTTGAAATTATTTTATGAAATTCTTACGTCAACTATTGATGACTGGGTCCCGAGAAAAAAGCGAAGCCCTGTAGCACCGGGATATAATTATCCCGAGTGGTACACGGTTGAAATAATTCGCAACATAAAATTAAAAGCGAATGTTCATAGACGGTATAAAGCTAGTAACTCAAGAGCTGATTACGACGCGTTTTCTCAGTGTAGGACAAGGGTAAAAATGGTGATAAAAAAAGATCACGAGCACTATAGGCGCCGGGTTCAGGAACAACTCCTCAAGGATCCATTATCGTTTTGGAGCTTTACCAAATCAAAAAGAAGTAGTAGGGGTCCACAAAAAATGTTGAAGAACGGGTTAACGTTGACTGCGGAGCAATGCGTTAAAGAGTTTGCTCACTATTTTCATTCCGTATATAACTCAGAGCCAGCCGAATTAAATGTTAGCGCGGCCATAGCAGCAGCGGGTGGAGAGAACGGAGCGGCGCGGGTACATATGGACCGATTGACCTTGTATGAAGTAAGGCAGGCACTCAAACATCTTAAGCCGAAAAAGTCAGCGGGACCAGATGGCATTCTACCTTACCTATTCAAAGACTGTCGATTCGTTTTAGCAGAACCGTTGCTTCACATATACAATCAGTGCCTGAAGGAAGCTGTGTTTCCAGGAATGTGGAAATTAACTCGAGTCATCCCGGTACCAAAAGGTAGATCAGGAACACAGTTGGAGGGGTACAGGCCGGTAGCGGTACTGTCCACAGCAGCAAAAGTGTTAGAGTCGGCTATTCATAAAATAATTTACAACCAGGTGAGCGCGCAACTCTCGGACGCTCAGCTCGGATTTCGGCCAGGGAGGAGTACTACGAGCAACCTTCTCTCTTATATGTCTGTGATTGGTCCAACAATTGACAACGGGGGCCAAACTGATGCAGCATATTTTGACTTTAGTAAGGCATTCGATTTAGTGGATAACGATGTTTTGCTCAAAAAATTAGCAGCAGTTGGGTTCACTCCGCATCTACTGAATTTTTTTGCGAGTTACTTAAGAGATAGGCAACAATACGTAGAATATAGGGGTCATAGGTCAGAACCGTATTACACTAGATCCGGTGTGAGTCAGGGCAGCAACCTGGGACCCTTGCAGTTTATATTAATGATAAACGACCTGCCACAGGTGATCCAGGATTGTAAGTGTTGGCTTTTCGCGGACGACCTCAAGCTCTCTCGGACTGTGGATGACGGGAATGACTGTACGAGGATGCAGCAAGACATTGATAGAGTAGTCAAATGGAGTAAGGACAATCACTTACAATTTAACACTTCAAAATGTGCTACAATCACATTCTCTAAGAAACGGTCACCCATCCGGTATGATTACAACATCGATGGGGTATCAATGACAAGAGTTTCAGAGGTGAGGGACTTGGGGATTGGTTTGAACTCGGAGCTTACTTTTGGAAATCACATTATAAAATGCTGTAAGAAAGCTTTCAAAAATTTAGGATTCCTACTTCGTACAGTTAGGGTATTCAATAACATAAAAGCGGTGATAGCATTGTACAATGCTCTGGTTAGGAGCCAATTGGAAAGTAACTCAGTCATTTGGGCTCCACATGAGGTTAAATATAGCCTTATGTTGGAGCGAGTGCAAAATAAATTCGTTAGGTACCTGTACATGAGGCTTTATGGGGTATACCCATACTATCCCTTAATGTACCCAACACTATTTGTTCTGGGTATCGTAGGGTATAACGAGCTAAAAGTTAGGAGGGAGCTAACACTTATATTGTATATGTTTAAAATAATTAGGGGGAAGTTGCATAATGCGGACGTTTTAGGTCAGATTAATCTCTGTGCCCCGGACCGGTTCGTGTGGCGCAGGCGCAGGCCGCCCCTGCTGGCGGTGCCGCGCGGACGAACCAACTTGCTCAACAAGGCGCCGCTGACGCGCGCGATTCGCACCCTAAACGACATGGCTGAGAGAACGGATCTGTTTTGTTGTACTCTGACTGAACTCACAAAGGTTGCTTTGTGGTGCATTTGCTACTCTTGTAAAGTTTAGTGTGTAGGTAGTATCTACGCTAGTGCATTAGGAAATTCCTGTAAACTGGAAAGTAAGTTGGAAATAAATAAATAAAAATAAAAATAAATTTCGAAAGTGCTTATATTCATAATATCGATATTAAAATAGATATCGATATCGACATCAATATCGAAATCCATATCAATATCAATACTAAAATTGATATCGATATCGATATTAAAATCGATATCAATATCGATATCAATATCAATATCGATATTAAAATCGATGTCAGAACCGATATTAAAATCGATGTCAGTATCGATATCGATATTGATATCGGTATTAAAATCTATGTCAGTATCGATATCGATATCGATATAGATCATAATATCGATATCGATATTAAAATCAATGTCCATATCGATATCGATATTATGATCTATATCGATATCGATATCGATATTAAAATCGATGTCAGTATCGATATTAAAATAGATGTCAGTATCGATATCGATATTGATATCGATCGTCAGTATCGATATCAATATCGATTTTAATATCGATATCGATATCATTTAAATCGATGTCAATATCGATATCGATAGATCGATCATAGTATTGATATTGATATGGTTATCGATATTGATGTCGATATCGATATTAAAATCGATGTCAGTACATTATATACATAAGTTCATTATATACTTAAATACGTTATATACTTAAGTACATTATATACTTAAATACATTATATACTTAAGTACATTTTTTACTAATGTACGTTATTTACTTAAATACATTATCTACTTAAGTACATTATTTACTTATGTACGTTATTTACTTAAAAAAATTATATACTTACGTACATTTATACTTAAGTACATTATATACTTAAGAACATTAAATACTTAAATACATTATATACTTACGTATTTTATATACTTAAGTACATTATATACTTAAGTACGTTATATACTTAAATACATTATATACTTAAGTACATTATTTACTTATGTACGTTATTTACTTAAGAACATTAAATACTTAAATACATTATATACTTACGTATTTTATATACTTAAATACATTATATACTTAAGTACACTATTTACTTAAGTACATTATATACTTAAGTACGTTATATACTTAAGTACATTATATACTTAAGTACGTTATATACTTAAATACATTATATACTTAAGTACATTATATACTTAAGTACATTATATACTTAAGAACATTATATAATTAAACGTATAATTTATGTAAAATCGATGTCAGTATCGATATCGATATTGATATCGATATAACGATATTACGATATCGATATAACGATATTACGATATCGATATTATGATATATCGATATAAAAATTGATGTCAGTATCGATATCTATATTAAAATTGATAAAAATATCGATATTATGATCGATATCTATCATAATATCGATATCGATATATTATCTATATTTCGAAAGTGAAAGATCAATACTAAAATTGATATCGATATCGATATTAAAATCGATATCAATATCGATATCAATATCAATATCGATATTAAAATCGATGTCAGAACCGATATTAAAATCGATGTCAGTATCGATATCGATATTGATATCGGTATTAAAATCTATGTCAGTATCGATATCAATATCGATATAGATCATAATATCGATTTCGATATTAAAATCGATGTCAGTACATTATATACATAAGTTCATTATATACTTAAATACGTTATATACTTAGGTACATTATATACTTAAATACATTATATACTTAAGTACATTTTTTACTAATGTACGTTATTTACTTAAATACATTATCTACTTAAGTACATTATTTACTTATGTACGTTATTTACTTAAAAAAATTATAGACTTACGTATTTTATATACTTAAATACATTATATACTTAAGAACACTATTTACTTAAGTTCATTATATACTTAAGTACATTATATACTTAAGTACGTTATATACTTAAGTACATTATATACTTAAGTACGTTATATACTTAAATACATTATATACTTAAGTACATTACATACTTAAGAACATTATATAATTAAACGTATAATTTATGTAAAATCGATGTCAGTATCGATATCGATATTGATATCGATATAACGATATTACGATATCGATATAACGATATTACGATATCGATATTATGATATATCGATATAAAAATTGATGTCAGTATCGATATCTATATTAAAATTGATAAAAATATCGATATTATGATCGATATCTATCATAATATCGATATCGATATATTATCTATATTTCGAAAGTGCTTATATTCATAATATCGATATTTATATCGATATTAAAATAGATATCGATATCGATATCGACATCAATATCGATAACCATATCAATATCGATACTATGATCGATCTATCGTTATCAATATTGACATCGATTTAAATGATATCGATATCGATATTAAAATCGATATTGATATCGATACTGACGATCGATATCAATATCGATATAGATACTGACATCTATTTTAATATCGATACTGACATCGATTTTAATATCGATATCGATATCGATATAGATCATAATATCGATATCGATATTGACATTGATTTTAATATCGATATCGATACTGAAATCGATTTTAATATCGATACTGACATCGATTTTAATATCGATATCGATTATATGATCTATATCGATATCGATATTGATATCGATTTTAATAACGGAATCGATATTATTATCGATATTTATATCGAATTTTTATCTATGTCAATATCGATATCAATATTGATATCGATATTACGATATTACGATATCGATATTATGATAGATATCGATCATAATATCGATATTTTATTCAATTTAAATATCGATATTGATATAGATAATAATATCGATATCGATACTAACATCAATTTTAATATCGATATCGTTATCAATATCGATATCAATATTGATATCGATATTACGATATTACGATATCGATATTATGATAGATATCGATCATAATATCGATATTTTTATCGATATCGATATAGATAATAATATCGATATCGATACTGACATAGATTTTAATATCGATATCGATATCGATATCGATACTGACACAGATTTTAATATCGATATCAATATCGATATCGATACTGACATCGATTTTAATATCGGTTCTGACATCGATTTTAATATCGATATTGATATTGATATCGATATTGATATCGATATTGATATCGATTTTAATATCGATATCGATATCAATTTTAGTATTGATATTGATATGGATTTCGATATTGATGTCGATATCGATATCTATTTTAATATCGATATTGTGAATATAAGCACTTTCGAAATATAGATAATATATGGATATCGATATCAATATCGATATTATGATTTATATCTATATCGATATTGACATCGATTTGAATATCGATATTGATATAAATATAGATCATAATATCGATATCGATATTAAAATCGATGTCAGTACATTATATACATAAGTTCATTATATACTTAAATACGTTATATACTTAAGTACATTATATACTTAAATACATTATATACTTAAGTACATTTTTTACTAATGTACGTTATTTACTTAAATACATTATCTACTTAAGTACATTATTTACTTATGTACGTTATTTACTTAAAAAAATTATAGACTTACGTATTTTATATACTTAAATACATTATATACTTAAGAACACTATTTACTTAAGTTCATTATATACTTAAGTACATTATATACTTAAGTACGTTATATACTTAAGTACATTATATACTTAAGTACGTTATATACTTAAATACATTATATACTTAAGTACATTATATACTTAAGTACATTATATACTTAAGAACATTATATAATTAAACGTATAATTTATGTAAAATCGATGTCAGTATCGATATCGATATTGATATCGATATAACGATATTACGATATCAATATAACGATATTACGATATCGATATTATGATATATCGATATAAAAATTGATGTCAGTATCGATATCTATATTAAAATTGATAAAAATATCGATATTATGATCGATATCTATCATAATATCGATATCGATATATTATCTATATTTCGAAAGTGCTTATATTCATAATATCGATATTTATATCGATATTAAAATAGATATCGATATCGATATCGACATCAATATCGATAACCATATAAATATCGATACTATGATCGATCTATCGTTATCAATATTGACATCGATTTAAATGATATCGATATCGATATTAAAATCGATATTGATATCGATACTGACGATCGATATCAATATCGATATAGATACTGACATCTATTTTAATATCGATACTGACATCGATTTTAATATCGATATCGATATCGATATAGATCATAATATCGATATCGATATTGATATTGATTTTAATATCGATATCGATACTGAAATCGATTTTAATATCGATACTGACATCGATTTTAATATCGATATCGATTATATGATCTATATCGATATCGATATTGATATCGATTTTAATAACGAAATCGATATTATTATCGATATTTATATCGAATTTTTATCTATGTCAATATCGATATCAATATTGATATCGATATTACGATATTACGATATCGATATTATGATAGATATCGATCATAATATCGATATTTTATTCAATTTAAATATCGATATTGATATAGATAATAATATCGATATCGATACTAACATCAATTTTAATATCGATATCGTTATCAATATCGATATCAATATTGATATCGATATTACGATATTACGATATCGATATTATGATAGATATCGATCATAATATCGATATTTTTATCGATATCGATATAGATAATAATATCGATATCGATACTGACATAGATTTTAATAACGATATCGATATCGATATCGATACTGACACAGATTTTAATATCGATATCAATATCGATATCGATACTGACATCGATTTTAATATCGGTTCTGACATCGATTTTAATATCGATATTGATATTGATATCGATATTGATATCGATATTGATATCGATTTTAATATCGATATCGATATCAATTTTAGTATTGATATTGATATGGATTTCGATATTGATGTCGATATCGATATCTATTTTAATATCGATATTGTGAATATAAGCACTTTCGAAATATAGATAATATATGGATATCGATATCAATATCGATATTATGATTTATATCTATATCGATATTGACATCGATTTGAATATCGATATTGATATAAATATAGATCATCATATCGATATCGATATTAAAATCGATGTCAGTACATTATCTACATAAGTTCATTATATACTTAAATACGTTATATACTTAAGTACATTATATACTTAAATACATTATATACTTAAGTACATTTTTTACTAATGTACGTTATTTACTTAAATACATTATCTACTTAAGTACATTATTTACTTATGTACGTTATTTACTTAAAAAAATTATATACTTACGTACATTTATACTTAAGTACATTATATACTTAAGAACATTATATACTTAAATACATTATATACTTAAGTACACTATATACTTAAGTTCATTATATACTTAAGTACATTATATACTTAAGTACGTTATATACTTAAATTCATTATATACTTAAGTACATTATTTACTTAAGTACATTATATACTTAAGAACATTATATAATTAAACGTATAATTTATGTAAAATCGATGTTAGTATCGATATCGATATTGATATCGATATAACGATATTACGATATCGATATAACGATATAACGATATCGATATTATGATATATCGATATAAAAATTGATGTCAGTATCGATATCTATATTAAAATTGATAAAAATATCGATATTATGATCGATATCTATCATAATATCGATATCAATATATTATCTATATTTCGAAAGTGCTTATATTCATAATATCGATATTTATATCGATATTAAAATAGATATGGATATCGATATCGATATCGACATCAATATCGATAACCATATCAATATCGATACTATGATCGATCTATCGATATCAATATAGACATCGATTTAAATGATATCGATATCGATATTAAAATCGATATTGATATCGATACTGACGATCGATATCAATATCGATATCGATACTGACGATCGATATCAATATCGATATCGTTATCAATATCGATGTCAATATCGATATTGATATAGATATAGATCATAATATCGATATCGATATTAAAATCGATGTCATATACTTAAGGACGTTATAAACTTAAAAACATTATATACATAAGTTCATTATATACTTAAATACGTTATATACTTAAGTACCTTATTATATCGTGAAAGTGAAAGATAAATACTAAAATTGATATCGATATCGATATTAAATTCGATATCAATATCGATATCAATATCAATATCGATATTAAAATCGATGTCAGAACCGATATTAAAATCGATGTCAGTATCGATATCGATATTGATATCGAATTTAATTTAAGTATATAATGAACTTAAGTATATAGTGTACTTAAGTATATAATGAATTTAAGTATATAACGTACTTAAGTATATAATGTACTTAAGTATATAATGAACTTAAGTATATAGTGTACTTAAGTATATAATGTATTTAAGTATATAATGTTCTTAAGTATATAATGTACTTAAGTATAAATGTACGTAAGTATATAATTTTTTTAAGTAAATAACGTACATAAGTAAATAATGTACTTAAGTAGATAATGTATTTAAGTAAATAACGTACATTAGTAAAAAATGTACTTAAGTATATAATGTATTTAAGTATATAATGTACTTAAGTATATAACGTATTTAAGTATATAATGAACTTATGTATATAATGTACTGACATCGATTTTAATATCGATATCGATATGATGATCTATATTTATATCAATATCGATATTCAAATCGATGTCAATATCGATATAGATATAAATCATAATATCGATATTGATATCGATATCCATATATTATCTATATTTCGAAAGTGCTTATATTCACAATATCGATATTAAAATAGATATCGATATCGACATCAATATCGAAATCCATATCAATATCAATACTAAAATTGATATCGATATCGATATTAAAATCGATATCAATATCGATATCAATATCGATATCAATATCAATATCGATATTAAAATCGATGTCAGAACCGATATTAAAATCGATGTCAGTATCGATATCGATATTGATATCGATATTAAAATCTGTGTCAGTATCGATATCGATATCGATATCGTTATTAAAATCTATGTCAGTATCGATATCGATATTATTATCTATATCGATATCGATAAAAATATCGATATTATGATCGATATCTATCATAATATCGATATCGTAATATCGTAATATCGATATCAATATTGATATCGATATTGATAACGATATCGATATTAAATTCGATATCAATATCGATATCAATATCAATATCGATATTAAAATCGATGTCAGAACCGATATTAAAATCGATGTCAGTATCGATATCGATATTGATATCGGTATTAAAATCTATGTCAGTATCGATATCGATATCGATATAGATCATAATATCGATATCGATATTAAAATCGATGTCAGTACATTATATACATAAGTTCATTATATACTTAAATACGTTATATACTTAAGTACATTATATACTTAAATACATTATATACTTAAGTACATTTTTTACTAATGTACGTTATTTACTTAAATACATTATCTACTTAAGTACACTATTTACTTATGTACGTTATTTACTTAAAAAAAATATATACTTACGTATTTTATATACTTAAATACATTATATACTTAAGTACACTATTTACTTAAGTTTATTATATACTTAAGTACATTATATACTTAAGTACGTTATATACTTAAGTACATTGTATACTTAAGTACGTTATATACTTAAATACATTATATACTTAAGTACATTATATACTTAAGAACATTATATAATTAAACGTATAATTTATGTAAAATCGATGTCAGTATCGATATCGATATTGATATCGATATAACGATATTACGATATCGATATAACGATATTACAATATCGATATTATGATATATCGATATAAAAATTGATGTCAGTATCGATATCTATATTAAAATTGATAAAAATATCGATATTATGATCGATATCTATCATAATATCGATATCGATATATTATCTATATTTCGAAAGTGCTTATATTCATAATATCGATATTTATATCGATATTAAAATAGATATCGATATCGATATCGACATCAATATCGATAACCATATCAATATCGATACTATGATCGATCTATCGATATCAATATTGACATCGATTTAAATGATATCGATATCGATATTAAAATCGATATTGATATCGATACTGACGATCGATATCGATATCGATACTGACATCTATTTTAATATCGATACTGACATCGATTTTAATATCGATATCGATATCGATATAGATCATAATATCGATATCGATATTGACATTGATTTTAATATCGATATCGATACTGAAATCGATTTTAATATCGATACTGACATCGATTTTAATATCGATATCGATTATATGATCTATATCGATATCGATATTGATATCGATTTTAATAACGAAATCGATATTATTATCGATATTTATATCGAATTTTTATCTATGTCAATATCGATATCAATATTGATATCGATATATCGATATTACGATATCGATATTATGATAGATATCGATCATAATATCGATATTTTATTCAATTTAAATATCGATATTGATATAGATAATAATATCGATATCGATACTAATATCAATTTTAATATCGATATCGTTATCAATATCGATATCAATATTGATATCGATATTACGATATTACGATATAGATGTTATATTCATAATATCGATATTTATATCGATATTAAAATAGATATCGATATCGATATCGACATCAATATCGATAACCATATCAATATCGATACTATGATCGATCTATCGATATCAATATTGACATCGATTTAAATGATATCGATATCGATATTAAAATTGATATTGATATCGATACTGACGATCGATATCAATATCGATATCGATACTGACGATCGATATCAATATCGATATCGATACTGACATCGATTTTAATATCGATATCGATATCGATATAGATCATAATATCGATATCGATATTGACATTGATTTTAATATCGATATCGATACTGAAATCGATTTTAATATCGATACTGACATCGATTTTAATATCGATATCGATTATATGATCTATATCGATATTGATATCGATTTTAATAACGAAATCGATATTATTATCGATATTTATATCGAATTTTTATCTATGTCAATATCGATATCAATATTGATATCGATATTACGATATTACGATATCGATATTATGATAGATATCGATCATAATATCGATATTTTTATCAATTTAAATATCGATATTGATATAGATAATAATATCGATATCGATACTAACATCAATTTTAATATCGATATCGTTATCAATATCGAAATCGATATTATTATCGATATTTATATCGATATTACGATATTACGATATCGATATTGTGATAGATATCGATCATAATATCGATATTTTTATCGATATCGATATAGATAATAATATCGATATCGATACTGACATAGATTTTAATATCGATATCAATATCGATATCGATACTGACATCGATTTTAATATCGGTTCTGACATCGATTTTAATATCGATATTAATATTGATATCGATATTGATATCGATTTTAATATCGATATCGATATCAATTTTAGTATTGATATTGATATGGATTTCGATATTGATGTCGATATCGATATCTATTTTAATATCGATATTATGAATATAAGCACTTTCGAAATATAGATAATATATCGATATCGATATTAATATCGATATTATGATTTATATCTATATCGATATTGACATCGATTTGAATATCGATATTGATATAAATATAGATCATAATATCGATATCGATATTAAAATCGATGTCAATACATTATATACATAAGTTCATTATATACTTAAATACGTTATATACTTAAGTACATTATATACTTAAATACATTATATACTTAAGTACATTTTTTACTAATGTACGTTATTTACTTAAATACATTATCTACTTAAGTACGTTATTTACTTATGTACGTTATTTACTTAAAAAAATTATATACTTACGTACATTTATACTTAAGTACATTATATTCTTAAGAACATTAAATACTTAAATACATTATATACTGTATATGTCAATATCGATATAGATATAAATCATAATATCGATATTGATATCGATATCGATATATTATCTATATTTCGAAAGTGCTTATATTCATAATATCGATATTTATATCGATATTTATATCGTTATTAAAATAGATATCGATATCGACATCAATATTGATATCCACATCAATATCGATACTAAAATTGATATCGGTATCGATATTAAAATCGATGTCAATATCGATATTAAAATCGATGTCAGTATCGATATCGATATTATTATCTATATCGATATCGATAAAAATATCGATATTATGATTGATATCTATCATAATATCGATATCGTAATATCGTAATATCGATATCAATATTGATATCGATATTGACATCGATTAAAATCGATATAAATATCGATAATAATATCGATTTCGATATTGATAACGATATCGATATTAAAATTGATGTAAGTATCGATATCGATATTATTATCTATAGCAATATCGATATTTAAATTGATAAAAATATCGATATTATGATCGATATCTATCATAATATCGATATCGTAATATCGTAATATCGATATTGACATAGATAAAAATTCGATATAAATATCGATAATAATATCGATATCGATATTAAAATCAATGTCAATATCGATATCGATATTATGATCTATATCGATATCGATATCGATATCGATATTAAAATCGATGTCAGTATCGATATTGATATCGATTTTAATAACGAAATCGATATTATTATCGATATTTATATCGAATTTTTATCTATGTCAATATCGATATTACGATATTACGATATCGATATTATGATAGATATCGATCATAATATCGATATTTTTATCAATTTTAATATAGATATCGATACTGACATCAATTTTTATATCGATATATCATAATATCGATATCGTAATATCGTTATATCGATATCGTAATATCGTTATATCGATATCAATATCGATATCGATACTGACATCGATTTTACATAAATTATACGTTTAATTATATAATGTTCTTAAGTATATAATGTACTTAAGTATATAATGTACTTAAGTATATAATGTATTTAAGTATATAACGTACTTAAGTATATAATGTACTTAAGTATATAATGAACTTAAGTATATAGTGTACTTAAGTATATAGTGTACTTAAGTATATAATGTATTTAAGTATATAACATACGTAAGTATATAATGTATTTAAGTATATAATGTTCTTAAGTATATAATGTACTTAAGTATATAATGTACGTAAGTATATAATTTTTTTAAGTAAATAACGTACATAAGTAAATAATGTACTTAAGTAGATAATGTATTTAAGTAAATAACGTACATTAGTAAAAAATGTACTTAAGTATATAATGTATTTAAGTATATTATGTACTTAAGTATATAACGTATTTAAGTATATAATGAACTTATGTATATAATGTACTGACATCGATTTTAATATCGATATCCATATTATGATCTATATTTATATCAATATCGATGTCAATATCGATATAGATATAAATCATAATATCGATATTGATATCGACATCGATATATTATCTATATTTCGAAAGTGCTTATATTCATAATATCGATATTAAAATAGATATCGATATCGACATCAATATCGAAATCCATATAAATATCAATACTAAAATTGATATCGATATCGATATTAAAATCGATATCAATATCGATATCAGTATCAATATCGATATTAAAATCGATGTCAGAACCGATATTAAAATCGATGTCACTATCGATATCGATATTGATATCGATATTAAAATCTATGTCAGTATCGATATCGATATCGATATAGATCATAATATCGATATTGATATCGACATCGATATATTATCTATATTTCGAAAGTGCTTATATTCATAATATCGATATTTATATCAATTTTAATATAGATATCGATACTGACATCAATCTCGATATTTATATCGATATTAAAATAGATATCGATATCGATATCGACATCAATATCGATAACCATATCAATATCGATACTATGATCGATCTATCGATATCAATATTGACATCGATTTAAATGATATCGATATCGATATTAAAATCGATATTGATATCGATACTGACGATCGATATCAATATCGATATCAATACTGACATCTATTTTAATATCGATACTGACATCGATTTTAATATCGATATCGATATTGACATTGATTTTAATATCGATATCGATACTGAAATCGATTTTAATATCGATACTGACATCGATTTTAATATCGATATCGATTATATGATCTATATCGATATCGATATTGATATCGATTTTAATAACGAAATCGATATTATTATCGATATTTATATCGAATTTTTATCTATGTCAATATCGATATCAATATTGATATCGATATTACGATATTACGATATCGATATTATGATAGATATCGATCATAATATCGATATTTTTATCAATTTAAATATCGATATTGATATAGATAATAATATCGATATCGATACTAACATCAATTTTCAAATTCAAATTCAAATTCAAAATTCATTTATTTCAAGTAGGCCTAATATAAGCACTTTTGAAACGTCAAGTCTGTCTGTTTGTAGTGATTCTACCACCGGTTCGGAAGGCAGATTCTACCGAGAAGAAGCCGTCAAGAAACTCAGCAGTTGCTCTTTTCCAACATCAACAATTTACATTTTGTATTTTAACATTCATTTTTCTATCTTGTGAGAGCTGAAAGCGGAGCCGGATGCTTCCAAGCAACCTTGTCATTAAAAAATTCATCAATTGTATAGTAACCTCGCTCTAATAAATGTGTTTTAACAAATTCTTTAAACTTGTGCATTGGCAGGTCCAAAATCACCTTAGGAATCATATTATAAAAGCGTATACTCAATCCCACAAATGATCCCTGTACCTTACGCAGACGATATGCAGATGACACTAATTTATGACCATTTCTTGTAAGTCGACTGTTTATGTCCACTTTTTCTGTATAAAGACTTATATGTTGTCTTACAAATACTATATTGTTATAAATATATTGTGAAGCTACAGTAAGTATGCCTATTTCTTTAAACTTCTCACGGAGGGATTCGCGTGATTTAAGTTTATATATTGACCGTACAGCTCTTTTCTGCAATATAAATATAGTTTCGATATCAGCTGCTTTACCCCATAACAAGATTCCATAAGACATAACACTATGAAAGTACGCAAAATAAACTAGCCTAGCTATTTCAACGTCAGTAATCTGTCTAATTTTTCTGACTGCGTAGGCAGCCGAGCTTAGTTTACCCGCTAGTGAACCTATATGGGCACCCCACTGTAGCTTATTATCCAAGGTCACGCCCAGAAAAACTGTGGAAGTCTCTATTTTTAGTGATTCACCATTTATCATTATATTTTTATCAATTTTCTTTACATTTGGTAAGATAAATTCGACACACTTTGTTTTTTTTTGCATTTAAAAGTAAGTTGTTAACTGTAAACCAGTGCGACACATGCGACATAACACGGTTTACTTCGTCAGAGTTATCTTTACTCCTATCAGTCTTAAAAATTAGAGATGTATCATCTGCAAACAATACAATGTCGCATGTTCCACTGACATGGTACGGTAGATCATTTATATACACTAATAATAGAAAAGGACCCAAAATCGAGCCTTGTGGGACACCCATTGAGGTATTTGAACCCTGAGACTTTGCATCATTTATGCAAACTCTTTGGGTTCTATTGCTGAGATAAGAGGCAACCAAATTTAGTGC
Organism: Pararge aegeria; assembly: GCF_905163445.1. Taxonomy (NCBI): domain Eukaryota; kingdom Metazoa; phylum Arthropoda; class Insecta; order Lepidoptera; family Nymphalidae; genus Pararge; species Pararge aegeria. Next base: position 8,519,690 of record NC_053202.1, on the reverse strand, counting down.
AACGTTTTGGATACCATAGTGGCTTAGCTTAAGAAGCAAGGTTTTATGATCAACACAATCGAAAGCTTTAGATAGATCACAAAAAACACCCATGGCGTTCTGTGAACATTCCCAGGCATCATAAACATGTTTTATAAGTTTAGCGCCTGCGTCCGTTGTGCTACGACCTTTAGTGAAGCCATACTGCTCAGGGTAAGGGTTGTAGTAAGTTATTTACATTAAAATGATATAAGAGTTGATTTAATATAATTTTTTCAAATATCTTACTAAGAGCTGGTAAGATTGAGATAGGTCTGTAATTGTTTATATCATTTTTATTACCAGATTTAAATAGAGGAATGAGTTTACTATGTTTCATTAGGTTCGGGAAAGTACCTAAATCAACACATTCATTGAAAATTATGGCTAAAAGAGGAGCAATGACGTCAATAATTTGAGATATTACCTTTACCGACATTCCCCATATATCACCTGTTTTCTTTAATTTTAACAACTTGAAGTTTTTACTGATATCCGATGCATCTATATGTTTGAAATGAAATAAAACTTTGCACTCATTAATGTTGCCTCTTAATAAATTCTGAGCTGCAGTAGGTGAGGAATTTAGTGAATCTGTTAACAAAATAGGAACATTCTGAAAAAAGTTTTCAAAAGTACTAGCAACTTCTGTATCAGTAGTTACCATATTATTATTAATAATTAATTCAAAATTTCCATCTCGAGATTTAGTTTTCCCAGATTCATTATTAACAATTTTCCAGGTTGTTTGTATTTTGTTTTCAGATTTTACTATCCGATCTTTAATGTATAGCGACTTAGCTTGTCTACAAACATTTTTAAATGTTTTGGAGTAACTTTTTACATATTCAAGTTAGGTTGGAGTCTGATTGTATTGTTTTTCATCATATAGCTCATACAACTTATCCCTGCTTTTGTAAATGCCTATTGTCGCCCAATCACTAAACCTCATTTTTTTATTAGAATCTATGTATTTAAAAGTAAATACTTTATTAAATGCACTTTCTATTTCATTGAAAAGCGTACGATAAAGATTGTCGGGATGACAGTTTTCAAAAAAGAGAGCAGGAATTTTGGCTGATATTTCACCTTCAAATCGCGTCAGTTTACTCTGAGTTATCGGCCTGTACTTAACAATATGTTTATTTCTATTTGTACCAACAACAGTAATTTGTTGGCCACAATGATCTGACCTTAAATTGTTTAATATCGATTTACCTAAGATATCACAGTTAAAAAAAATATTATCTAAACAAGATGCTGAAGTTGCTGTGATTCTAGTAGGTTCATCGAAATTATTAGAATCTATGTATTTAAAAGTAAATACTTTATTAAATGCACTTTCTATTTCATTGAAAAGCGTACGATAAAGATTGTCGGGATGACAGTTTTCAAAAAAGAGAGCAGGAATTTTGGCTGATATTTCACCTTCAAATCGCGTCAGTTTACTCTGAGTTATCGGCCTGTACTTAACAATATGTTTATTTCTATTTGTACCAACAACAGTAATTTGTTGGCCACAATGATCTGACCTTAAATTGTTTAATATCGATTTACCTAAGATATCACAGTTAAAAAAAATATTATCTAAACAAGATGCTGAAGTTGCTGTGATTCTAGTAGGTTCATCGAAAGTCGTAGTCGTAGTAAGATAGTCGTAGTAGTATTATGTAATAAGATATCAACATTGAAATCCCCGCATACTATTACATTTTTAGTAGACATACACAATCGCTTAAGGACATCTTCCATTACATCCTCGAATTGGTTGAAATCACCTGAGGGGTGATAATTTAATATCGATATCGTTATCAATATCGAAGTCGATATTATTATCGATATTTATATCGATTTTAATCGATGTCAATATTGTATTTAAGTATATAACATACGTAAGTATATAATGTACTTAAGTATATAATGTACGTAAGTATATAATTTTTTTAAGTAAATAACGTACATAAGTAAATAATGTACTTAAGTAGATAATGTATTTAAGTAAATAACGTACATTAGTAAAAAATGTACTTAAGTATATAATGTATTGAAGTATATAATGTACTTAAGTATATAACGTATTTAAGTATATAATGTACTTATGTATATAATGTACTAACATCGATTTTAATATCGATATCGATATTATGATCTATATTTATATCAATATCGATATTCAAATCGATGTCAATATCGATATAGATATAAATCATAATATCAATATCGATATATTATCTATATTTCGAAAGTGCTTATATTCATAATATCGATATTTATATCGATATTCAAATAGATATCGATATCGACATCGATATCGATATCCATATCAATATCGATACTAAAATTGATATCGATATCGATATTAAAATCGATGTCAATATCGATATCAATATCAATATCGATATTAAAATCGATGTCAGAACCGATATTAAAATCGATGTCAGTATCGATATCGATATTGATATCGATATTAAAATCTATGTCAGTATCGATATCGATATTAAAATCGATGTCAGTATCGATATCGATATTATTATCTATATCGATATCGAAATTAAAATCAATAAAAATATCGATATTATGATCGATATCTATCATAATATCGATATCGTTATATCGTAATATCGATATCAATATTGATATCGATATTGACATAGATTAAAAACCGATATAAATATCGATAATAATATCGATTTCGATAGTGTTATCGATATCGATATTAAAATCGATGTCATGACAAGGTTGCTTGGAAGCATCCGGCTCCGCTTTCATCTCTCACAAGATAGAAAAATGAATGTTAAAATGTAAAATGTAAATTTTTGATGTTGGAAAAGAGCAACTGCTGAGTTTCTTGCCGGCTCCTTCTCGGTAGAATCTGCCTTCCGAACCGGTGGTAGAGTCACTACACTCGGACAGACTTGACGTTTCAAAAGTGCTTGTATTAGACCCACTTGAAACAAATTAATTTTGAATTTTGAATTTTACTTAAGTACATTATATACTTAAGGACAGTATATACTTAAGTACATTAGATACTTAAGTACAATATATACTTAAATACATTAAATACTTAAGTATATTATTTACTTATTTACATTATATACTTTAGTACATTATTTATTTATTTACATTATTTATTAAGTACATTATATACTTCAGTACATTATTTACTTATTTACATTATATACTTAAGAACACTATTTACTTAAGTACATTATATACTTAAAAACATTATATACTTAAATACATTATATACTTAAGTACATTATATACTTAAGAACATTATATACTTAATTACATTATATACTTAAAAACATTATAAACTTAAGAACATTCTATACCTTAATACATTACATACTTAAGTACATTATATACTTAATTACATTATATAATTAAACGTATAATTTATGTAAAATCTATGTCAGTATCGATATCGATATTACGATATTACGATATCGATATTATGATAGATATCGATCATAATGTCGATATTTTTATCAATTTTAATATCGATATCGATATAGATAATAATATCGATATCGATACTGACATCGATTTTAATATCGATATTGATATTGATCTCGATATTGACATCGTTTTTAATATCGATATAGACATCGATTTTAATATCGATATCGATATCAGTATCGAAATCGATAATATTATCGATATTTATATCGATTTTAATCGATGTCAATATCGATATCAATATTGATATCGATATTGACATCGATACTTAAGTACAATATCGATATCAATATTGATATCGATATCAATATTGATATCGATATTACGATATTACGATGATCGATATCTATCAAAATATCGATATTTTTATCGATATCGATTTAGATAATAATATCGATATCGATATTGATACTGACATCGATTTTAATATCGATATTGATATTGATATTGACATCGATTTTAATATCGATATCGATATCAATTTTAGTATCGATATCGATATCGATATAAATATCGATGTCGATATCGATATCGATATAAATATCGATATTATGAATTTAAGCACTTTCGAAATATAGATAATATATCGATATCGATATCAATATCGATATTATGATTTATATCTATATCGATATTGACATCGATTTGAATATCGATATCGATATAGATATAGATCACAATATCGATATCGATATTAAAATCGATGTCAGTACATTATATACTTAAGTACATTATATACTTAAATACGTTATATACTTAAGTACATTATATACTTAAATAGATTATATACTTAAGAACATTATATACTTAAATACATTATATACTTAAGTACACTATATACTCAAGTTCATTATATACTTAAGTATATTATATACTTAAGTACATTATATACTTAAGTACATTATATACTTAAATACGTTATATACTTAAGTATGTTATATACTTAAGTACATTATATACTTAAATACATTATATACTTAAGAACATTATATACTTAAATACATTATATACTTAAGTACATTATATACTTAAGTACGTTATATACTTAAATACATTATATACTTAAGTACGTTATACACTTAAATACGTTATATACTTAGATACATTATATACTTAAGTACGTTATATACTTAAATACATTATATACTTAAGTACATTACGTACTTTACTTTACTGTACATTACGATATTAAAATCGATGTCAGTATCGTTATCGATATCGATATAGATCATAATATCGATATCAATATTGACATCGATTTTAATAATATCGATATCGATATTAAAATTGATAAAAATATCGATATTATGATCGATATCTATCATAAAATCGATATCGTAATATCGTAATATCGATATCAATATCGATATCGATATTGACATCGATGTCAGTATCGATATCGATATTATTATCTATATCGATATCGATATTATGATCGATATCTATCATAATATCGATATCGTAATATACTGAAGTATACGTACGTACTTAAGTATATAATGTACTAACAGAATTTTTTTTGCAATCAGTGCGATGAGTTTTTAGTTTTTTGATTAAATGTGAAAAAACCTAACACAAAATAGGCATATACGGAAATTGTAAGTGTTAAATGTTAATTCATATGACATCATCATCGTTTTTTACTTAAATTCCACACTTTAAATGCATTTGGTTTTTTTTAGACCCTCCAAGCCTGCCTTTAGAAAAATATCTACAGTAATTATTATTCAATATAATTCAATAGTGAAGGCAGATGCAAAGTTGAAGGTGTGCATGTCCGAAGGCAGATAACGGTGCTCTTTTTGGATTCCCGTTAAACCAAAAAGATTTTAGTTTTTGAGGTTTTCTATAACGAAATTCCTACAAAGAGATGAGATGAAGGCTACGTTATTATCCTCAATTACATTTGGGATATTAATTTTTAAACCACCAACATGCCCTTTGAGCTTTTAAAACTAATGTATTTTTCGTGGTCACCAGTGTTATAGTGTAACATTGTCATATTCGCACGACACCAAAATTCACAACGGAATATAATTTATCAAATGATAATTAAAATAAAACTTGCTAAAAAATAATGCTATTGCTAATAATTAATCCATCACTAAAGCTGAGTATATTATCATAACCGTTATTCTTGCACACTTGTTTGAACTGGTTTTAAAGAGACCTGCAACTGTGTTTTCAACCGTCTAAAAGAAAGGAGCAGGTTGTCAATTCGATCGTACCTTTTTTGGTCATGTCATATTTGTGGTGGGGCCATTTTAATTTAGTGAAAATCTATTGGGGGATCCTGGAAAAATCGAGGGGAGGGAGGGAAATATTATGGGCACACCCATAGCGATTTGAATATTTTTATCGTATTCTTTATTGTATGTAAAATTTAGAAAAATACTAGAAACTTTTCTTAGTACATTTTACTATGCACCGACTTAAAAATGTTGTAAAAAAAATAATTTCTTGCTTTATAGTTTTATTTCGAGGTCGATTCTTTTTTGTCAAAAATTTTACTAAATCATACTAGTGACCCGCCCAGGCTTTGCAAAGTAGATACTCAGTTTGGATTCATTAGCAATTCCGTAGTATATTAATTTAATCTATCTCCTTAGGTTAAGCCAGCGCTTGCAATGGAATCGCACAAAAATACGTTTGTTACGACATCACATTAAAAATCTTTGAATTTCTTTGCTTTTGTCTTCTATAATATTCATGTATGCTACATATAAACCTTTCTCTTAAATAACTCTATCCTATGATGTAAACCGAATTATGATCCGTTGCATAGTTTAAAAGATCTAACCGTACAAAATGCAAAAATAATATTAACAGAATATAAAATGTTTGAATCAATTCTAGTTGAGCTTTTTGTGACAGAGCTTGTCCGGGGAAGCACTACCGTACCATATAAAGATAAAGCCGCCTTTTGTATTCTACTTCCGTCTTTGTATTTCTATTCTTATTTTATTTCCCTAACTTTATAGCGGTGTACAAATAAGCAGTTAAATAAATAAAATAATAATACCGCCACGATTATTTCTGCCGCAAAGCAGCAACTACAACGCCGTGTGCACATACGGCATATTAAAAAAAAAAAAACTGCACAGGCAACCGTGCTTTTTTGGCTTTTATTCAGGCAATGCTACTTGGCGACAGAAATAAGCATTGCGGCAGTAATTTCCCGTACGAGATCTGTCACAAGAAGCTTTATCACTAGATCTATTTTTGAGTCATCATTTTTAACTTCTTCATCTTGTGTACTTTATTTTTTATAAACTAAGGACCAGGCTGATGTTTCACCTGATGGCAGATGGAAAACTATAGCCTAAAAACAGAAAAACACTTCGTAGGGCAGGCAGGAAACACATCCTACAACGCATGCTGCCCTGTGTCCATCCACGTGAGACATAGGTAACCAGATGGTAACCAGCCACGGCCGAAGCCTCCTGCCATAGCAGATCAGATCGGGACCCATCATTGCAACAATGATTCTTGGCGGCAGAAGTAAGCATAGCTGTGGTAATTCCCCGGACGAGCTACATCACAAGATGTTTTACTTCTACTGAAATTTCACGACCCTCCTGGCGCAGCGGGGAGCGCTGTGATTTAAGGTAGGTCCCGAGGTCGATCCTGGCAGAAGCAGTTTGGGAATTTATAAATTCTGAATTTTCTCTATTCCGTTGGAAGACATCTGCTGTAGCCAATTACCGCACTAGCGAGAAAGACGTGCTGCTAAGCGATTTAACGTTCCGGTACAAAGCAGATTAGGTGAATTTAAATAACTGCCATAACACTAACAGGTTAGGTTAGGTTAGCCCGTTACCATCTTAGACTGCATCGGTACTTATCAGCAAGTGATTATGCAATCAAGGTCTAACTTGTAGTGGAAAAATATAAAGATATATTTTTTCATCATCCTTAGGTCTTCTTCAACTCTCTCTCTCTTATTACCACAGCCATCCAGTTATTTCATGTGTATTTCCTTTATCTCTTTCCGTCAAAGATAAAGCAATTGAGATGCCCCCATAACTGCCATACGAGTACGTTTTCTCGCGTGAAACTAACACCAGACAAACGGCTCCACGTGCCAAGTCGCTCTGACCCGCATACTTATTCGCTAAGTCACGCAACCATCTCTATTTAGCACGCCCGTCGTAAACGGAAAGGTGCGTGCGGGTATTTCCACACTTTTCCGCGATATACAAGTCCATTGGCCTACCACAGCCTACCAGTAAAAAAAAAGGTTTTAGTAAGTATCTAGGTGAGAAAGAAGAAGGTTTGTTCGTACCAGTGCATTATATGCGTACATGCGGTTAAGATTTTGGGCATGCATAGACTAGAATGCAGATTGGATTTTCGCAATTTACAGATTGCAGTTAACTTTGGCCTGTAAAGACGACGTGTATCAAGTCATAGCATGAAGACTTTCTGTACGTGCAAATAAAACACCGTGATTTTACACTAGTTTTCTAATCAATTGATCATAAAAATATCGTTGTTGTGAAATGACAAAAAAAAAATATAAAAAATATTAATGTCTACTACAGCTTAAATTGCTCTAACTTCCGTGAACGAATGCTGCCAATGGGTCCCATTACTAATCCTCTGCTGAGCGATGACCAGCCTTCAGTCCGTATATCTGTTAGCGAGCTGTATCTTACCAACAAAATATATTGGGAGATTAAATTTTCCTACCTTGTATATTTTCAAATCGTAGATACGGTGATTATTAAACGGGTGTTACCATGTTGGATAGGATAGAATCGATTTCAGAGAAACTTTCGTGTGCAAATCGACAATGCATAATTTATCAAAATCAGCTAAACGGCATCGAATAAGTGTATAGGCACCCTGTACCGTACGTCCTGCGTATCAACGTTGTACTGAATGACACATTTAATGACCTAACCATTCTTATAGAAACTTTTTTCATATATGCATATATTTTATAACAAATTACCGAATGAAATCTTCGAAATGTCTCTTAATAATTTCAAAGTTAATATAAAACTTAGCTTATAGAAAATAAAATTAAAATAAATATTAATTGACTGTGAGATGGTGATAGCGTAAAAAATATATCCTGTTACATTTGGTGTAAGCTCTTCTTAGACCAGGGTCGCTTTTAGATTTATGTTTGTACATGTTGATGTTGGAAAAGAGCAACTGCTGAGTTTCTTGGCAGTTCTTAGCTGTTCCCAGTTAAGTTTTCGTGAAACAAAAGAGTTTAAAGTATTATTATTATCAGAGTAAAACTTTTTTTTGGGTTTGGGTGGTTCAAAAACAGATAAACAAACTCCTTAAAAGCCGGGAGGCGACTCCAAATACAGAAAGTGAAGTATTCAAAAGTACTGAAGACAAAGGCTTACTTGAAATAAATGAATTTTGAATTATTTTTATTTAAAAAAATTCGATATTCATTTAAATTCAATATTTTAAATTCAAAATTCATTTACCTAAGGTAGGCACAGTAGCCTACTTTATAAACACTTTTGAAATGTCAATACAATCTGTTTGTAGTGACTCTACCACCGATTCGGAAGGCAGATTCCACCGAGAAGAGTCGGCAAGAAACTCAGATTGCTCTTTTTCAAAATTATTTTACAGTTCACAATGAAAAAAAATATATGATAATAAATAAAATAAACAATAAAAAATAAAGCAACATAGTAATTCTCCTAGAATTTTTTTTCTATTATTCACTTGATTAGAGCTTTCTCACATAGAGAATGTCTAATCATATAGTTTTCACAAATTAACTATGTTAAAAACGTTTCACGTAGAAGTTTCTTTAGAGTGCTTCGAGTGGAATATTCGTAATGGCGTAAATTAGATCTCTTATGTTAATTGCATTAATTTATTTATTTAAATTCAGCCTACCTGCGCATCATCATGGTGTGAATACGCAATTATCTTGTAAAGTCGAAAGTCTTCAAATAAGAAACAGTTTCCATCTTCTAAACAGTGTTGATTATTATACAATTAAAATAATTAAGTAACAGGAGAAAGTTTTGTAAAATAAACATCAACTGCTATTATTTAAAAATAGATACATTTAAAGTAGACACCAGGAGTGCATAGATATTTTTTTCATCATCATATCAATCCATTACTAGGCCACTGCAGAGCACAATGTCAAAGTCAAAGTCAAAAATATCTTTATTCAAGTAAGGGTGGCACTTTTGCAACTCTCAACAAACATAGCCGGGTGTTTTTTTTTTCGCACATAACTCTACTACTACAGTCAGCTTAATTAATGAGGCAGTTAAACTTTCTGATTAGCTGACGCTATTATGTTCCACTATTGGCTAGATGTACGCCATAATATGTAATTTAATCGACCTTGAAATAAATCAGCCAATAACACCTGTGATCATTTCAATGGAGTAAATACAACTTTATCTGTAAACTTAAAGTTACAGTATTTTTGTGCTCTAACTTTGCTTCGTAATATATAAATTAAATATTTAGAAACCTCCGACATTCAATGCAGTGTACGTTATTCTACTAGTCAAGCACTTTCATTACATACCCACTTAAGCGAGTTGTTGTAAAATATGTAATCCGCAATTTAGTGGCCGCGGTGATCTTACGTCTTCCGACTTATTCACCTTTCAAAGAAAAAAAAAACAAAATCGATATCGGTTTATCCATTCGTTTAATACGATACCACAGACAAACACACACACACACATACACGCGTCATACTATTAACACCCCGTCATTTACGTCCGGGGTTCAAAATATCTGCAACATCATCAGCGTCAAAGAAAACTTACGTGAACTAACAACTTAAATACCAGTTACTCGAGAGTGTTTATTTAAATAAAACGTTATCATTCGCACAAACAAAGAGAGATCATAGTTAAGTGAAAACAAAAGTCACTGTTATGTTAGCTAGATGAACACTTACGTGAAGCGCAAAGTGGCGACAAGACGGTTGCAGAAGCATGTTTAATATTCTATTTGATCAAGTATTAACTGCGCCCCGCGGCGTTACTCGTGTTGAATAAGTCTAGTTGCTTTGTTTAGACTTAAAAGAAGGACGACACTTGGTCTAAACAGAAATGTTCCTGTAAACCACCCTTGGGAATTTGATTTTTTCCAGGGCGTAAAAGGAGCCTATATTCCGTCAACAAAGAAACGTATTTTCTCATTTGAAACATTAGAAAATTCGCGCTTAGTAATAATGACGATTAACAGCCTAATCAGACAGCCCACTGCGTGGTACACTCTTGGCTTGTCTTCCTCTCACGTAGAACGGTTTAAGAAAAAGTTTTAAAAACATAGACTCGCTACTTTGCGGAAATGTACGTAAGCGTCTTATGACGAACATCATTCAATTGCATTATATTAATTATTCATCAAACAAATTATTAAATAAGCGAGAATTGTTAGTTTTTTAATAATATTTTTATCTTAAAAGATGTTGAAATATTATTGTAATTTTCTAGGGTACAAAATTTCCATGGCACTTTGAGTTGAGGTATGATCGAAGTTATGTAAATGCATGTGTGTACAGTATTGCAGTTTAAGGTAGTCCAAATATCCTTTGAAGCAGTATAAAAACTGAATTATGTTGGAGTTTATATGCATTTTATAAGAAGGCCTCCATTCTGCGAGAATGTTTCACCTACACGTAAAATGGAGGTTACAGAGAGATTTATTCCAGCTTAAGCTTATGTAAAAAGCTGTGAATGATTTTGAGGTGTGTTGCCTTATTATGTACTAGCTGTTGCCCGCGACTTTGTCTGCGTTTGATTTTGTTTTTTGATGTGGCATTAAATTTAGTTGTGTATGAATGTAGTACTTCTAAAAAAATTATTCAGTATCGCTAAGCCTTAAATGTGTGGTTTGCTGCTGTCCGCTGAAGAGTTCTGTCCTCTATCTCCAACTACAGTTGGGAAAAATTAAACACATATTATAACCTCTATAGTACAAAAATAATTATTTAAATCGGTTATAATTTGTCGGAGTTATGGTGTAAATTGTCAAACACTTTCATCCCCTCTCCCAAAGGAATCGAGCTTAATGTCGGGATAAAAAGTATCCTATATTACTTCTAACACTTCCAAAAATATGTGTACAAAGTTTCATGAGGATCGATTAAGTATGTCCCGTATGTTTTTTTATTGTAATTCTCAAAATTTTTGCCGAAGTCCTGCACATTTTGTAAAGAACCAGGCGTTACTTTGCGGAATGCCATGATATATTATGAAAATTAAGCTTAATTTGCTATACTCCGCGAAAATTGTCTTTCTTTCTTTTCGCAGAGTTTAGCAAGTTAAGCTTAATTTTCATAAAGTCTTGCAAGTTAGTGTAAATCTCTGTCTCAAAACCTCATCTAGTTCTGTACCTAAAGTATGATGTCTGTGCTGTACACAAACGGTCAAGATGTCGAAAATTACATAATTAAGCCGTTTGGATTCAATAGCCACACATTGTTTCTACTACACTTTCGCTAAATCCGGCATGCCTTCAAATAGTCTCATAAAACTTTGCCCCGGCGTCGGCATACAAATCGGAAATGAATATATCTTTAGACATATATTCATTTCCGATTTGTATGCTTTATTAATGTGATTGGAAAGCGATAGTATCGCAAAATTAACTGTCGCAAAATCAGCAAAACTAGTTTGCAGAACATATATTCATTTTGCAAAACTAGATTTGATTTAAATAGACTAGTTAATATTATTTTATTAGAATTGTAAATTCTACTATTTCTATCTACAGCTTTCCGATGGTTAATGCATCTGACGGTAAGATGATGGCTTGAAAATACTTGATAAGATGAGATAATCTCTCGGTTTAAGGCACTGATTGCCGTCTAGTGGTTAAGACTATGGCTTCGTTTTGGGACACCAAGTTCAACCCCCGGGACGTACCTCTAACGTTCCACTTTTGGAGTTATGTGCGTTTTTAATTATCAAATATTATATTGATATGATATGGCTTTAAATTCTAATATAAGGCTTTAAAAACACCTGCATAACTTATAGTTCTCGATAATGTTCTCAAAGGCGTGACTTTACCAATTCGCACTTATCCACGTGGTAGTCTACGACCTAAACCCTTCTCATTCTGAGAGCAGACCCGTGCCCCATGGCTGGTAATGCTTTAATAGTTGAGATTTGAGACAGAGCTCGTCCGGAAGTATTACCAACCGCCATGTTTATTTCTACCGCCAAGCGTATTAAATAAATAAATTAATAAATAAATATACTACGATAATACACACATCGCCGCCTAGCCCCAAAGTAAGCGTAGCTTGTGTTATGTGTGCTAAGATGACTGATGAATATTTTTATGAATAAAATACATAAATAAATAGCAATATACATATAAACACCCAGCACTGAAAAACATTCATGCTCATCAAAAAAACACCAATTTCTTATCTATGTAATATTATAGTTTGTAGTATATTGCTTAAATATGTATATACTTATATATATTTTTTATAATATGTATGTAGTATTAGAATTTATGAGTAAGTAGTTTATTAAAATTATTTTGTATATATATATAAATATATATTTTTTATACTTAAATTGCTGCACCAACCCGTTCCTTCGCTTTTTTTCTCCTAACGTCAAAGGTTGTCTGGAAGAGATCGCTTTAGTGATAAGACCGCCTTTGCACGCTCTATTTTATTTTTATTATTTTAAGTTTTTTCTGTATTTGTGTTTAATTTATCGAAGACTTAAAACAAACCAAAAAACAAACAAACAAACATTTTCCAATAGTGGGAATCGAACCCACGGCCTTGGACTCAGGAAGCAGGGTCGCTGCAAACTGCGCCAATCGGCGGTCAATTACAGGCACATTAGGTTAAACATATACGCCTTGGGTTTATGGTCACAGAGCGGTGCTTGACAGTGGAAGGTTCTTGCACCTACTGCTAAGGGTAGGTTAGGTTATAGGCGATGGTATTCCACTTACCATCAAAAGGCTTGCTCGGTCTGTCAATTATAACTATAAAAAATCGAAAGCGCAAAGCTACACCTAAACCGTCGAGAGATCGTCGTAATTTATTCAAATCATGACTTTTTGGTTTAACAACAATTCACTTAACTTATGACTTACGAAAAAGTTTTATAAAAAACATTTCAGAATCATGATAGAGCAAATTGTGAACAGGAGAAAACCGAAAAATTACGTTTTACTGTCATGCTATTTTATCTATTTCATGTTTCGACAGTATATCACTTATACAATAAATATTTTGACGACCTGCCTGGCGTAACCGCGAGCGCTGTGAATTTAAGCAGATAGTTCTGGGTTCGATTCTAGGCAGGAATTTATAATTTCTGAATTCTCTGTGGTCTGGTCTAGGAGGCTTTGGCCGTGGCTAGTTGCCACCCTACCGACAAAGACGTGCCGCTAAGCGATTTAGTGTTTCGGTGCGAAGTCGCGTACAAACAGCGAGTAACAACTGCCACAAACAATGTCCCATCGTGATGACCACGACCACTCTGGCAAAAGCGTTACAACAAAGAAAGAAAAGAAGGTGAAGTATGAATTATATTAAGTACCTATATTGTTTATGGTAAAAACATTTTATATATCTTACAATTAAAAAAAAGAAAAATTAGGAAAAAAAAATATTCAAAGAATTATCGAAAAGGGTTATCGAGTCTACCGGTGATCCTAGAGCGGGCAGTTACCTTGGCCAACGAATTAGTTTGGCCATCCAAAGGGGCAATGCTGCCAGCATCTTAGGAAGTATGCCTCGCTGTGGTGGTTTTGAGGACGTTTTAGATTTTATTTAGTTTTAAATAGTTTATAAAATAAACTATTATTTATTTATAAAAATAATATAAAAATAAACTATTACTATTTTATATTTATAAAATATTTATTTTAAAGAATAAATAAACATTAGTTTTCTCACAATACACAACTAATTTTTAACCTGCTTATTTTTCTACTTATACAGGGTGCTCCCTTTCTTTCGTTATTGAACGCTAGGTTAATAATTTTAATAACCTAATCTCTATAAACTCTATAAACCGTTTGAATTACAAAAAGAGACTTACCCGGATCAAATTATTTATCTAATCATCATCCTCCTTCTATAAGTGTCTCACTGCTTGTCGCAGTCAGGTTCCCTTTCTCACAAGTTCCCTTTTTTCTAATCCTTCGATTTTACACAACCAAACTGAATGATAACTCTTATTAATTATAGATGATTATCTGTGGGCTATAATAATCTATGATTAATATATAGATAACTCTTATTAATTATAGATAATAATCTATAATTAATAAGAGTTTTCTAATAAGATGACCGGTCCATCAGGAACTTAATTTTTTATAAATAATCAAAAATAACTATTTCCATATCAAAATACCTTTGTCGATTTTGAGGTTTGAAGAATGTTAGTTTTGAGGTGACACAAAGAGATTATTCTAATCAATCCAACTAACTATTTACGAATTATTTCGAGAAACACACAGCAATTATTCTTTTATTTAAAATGTTGTTATGTATTGTTGTAAATGTTGTTTTATATTAATATAAAAAAAAAAATCTTGTGGTAAGTCATAATGCAGTCTAAGATGGTATTGGGCTAACCTGTTAGACAAAACGACAGTTATATTTAACCCATACATTAGTCGGTTTCTATGCGTTACATACTGGAACGTTAGTGTGGTAATAAGCCACGGCCAGACAAAACAGACATCAGACTATGAAACGTGATACCTTGTGAGGCTGGAAAAACATCAACCTGTATATGACCTTGCACGTTTGATTGTGTAAACTCAACACCCTGTGAACAATCTCATAAGTGATGTGAGAGGAGAAATCGTTAATAATATGCCTCGTTACAAACAATACCTAAAATTGGAGGGGACTTTTGTTTTCGTGCTCTTTTTTAGTGTTAATTCACATCACTGTCTCCATGGCTTTTATTCTTTTTAGCTAATTTGATTCAATAAGTTTATTAATACAGCAACTCCTTTGAAACATTCGTTAGCCTTGTTTATTAATAAAACTAGCTGAGCCGTGCAACTTCGTTGCACCAAATCGGTTATTACCGGAAAACACGAATAAAATGACATTTTCTAAAAATGAATCCTAGCTTGATCGATTTATCGCCCCCGAAACCCCCTGTATACTAAATTTCATGAAAATCGTTGGAGCCGATTCCGAGTTTCCAATTATATATATACAAGAATTAATCGTTTAAATATATAAGATGTATGTGGTGCCTTATATGGTACACATTATTTTTTATTTATTTAATGGTACAAACTATTATATTGTTTAGTAAATTGTCTGGTAATGACTAGGTTTTGTGAAAACGGGCGTAGTCTAGCAAGCTGGTTTAATGCGGATTGCTGGACTTCACACACCTTTGAGTTTTTTTTTTTTGATTTCACTACTAGGTTACTTTCTGTAATCTCACCTGGTGGTAACTGATGTTGGAGTCTAAGATGGTAGCAGACTAACCTGTTAGGGAGTACGGTACCTAGTCATACCCCTTATATGTTTCTACGCGTATTCACCGTAAGACTAAATCGCTTAGCGGCATGTCTCTGTCGGTTTCGGCTTAAAGACATTTATTTTTCAAAAAGAACATAATAATTCACTTACATCAAGAACACAATAATATTTTAAAATTAGTAGATGGAAAATCCAAAAGTGCACGCCTCATAGCGGTCATTCACATTTAAAAAAAAACCTAAAACAAAAACTCAAGTTTTTTAAAATGAAATAACAAATAAAATTAATATCTTTATGTCTCACGCTATTTTATGAGACGAAATTTACATAGCGCATGCGTGAATCTTGATTTTCCACATACTCTTGCATATAGAAAAAATAGTTTTTGATAAATTATAATTAAACGACAGTACTTAGAACGCTAATATTAACTAGGAATCAGCACAGTGCATTACTTTACAATAAAAAAAAAAATCCGGTAAGATAATTTTTTCGTCCAATTTCTCTGCCACATACACGGATCCGTAAACACACACGGACGTCCAAGAATGATTAGTTTTATTATTATTTACCATATTGAACAAGAATAATTGCCTATAAAATATATATCATATGTGGTAGACAGATTATTTTACTTGATGTTAGTGCACTCATATTATACTAATTAAAAAAAAACAATCATTTAAGTTTTGAAAGACTGGGTTTTTTGATGTCGAGAGCATCACCTCACGCTCCACTTATGAGGCGTGCAAAAGTGAGCGAGCGGTTTACTCTCAGGCATGCAGGTTTCCTCACGATCTTGTCCTTCAATTTAAAGCAAGTGATATTTAATTGCTTAAAACTCGTACCCCCGAAAGACGAAGTCCTAACCACTAGTCTATCTACTTAATTACGCATCGTACGGAGTTTGAAGGTCTAAGTAGATAAACAGAGCCTATAAACAAAGCAACACCTCGCAGGCAGTGGCGAGCACAGAGGGTATGCACAGGGTATGCAGATGATATAAAAGGAAGAAAATCTCCAGTACGAGTTGTAAATACTTAAGGGTAGGCTTTTTATAACTCTTACAATGCCTATCCATAAGTTTTTTATAACTCGTACGGGAGATTTTCTTCATTATATATCATCTGCATACCCTGTGTATAATCTCTATGCACGTTACTTCTCGCAGGACATGCTGAGAACTCCTCCTGCAACGTGCCGCCCTGTGCCCATCAACTATGAGCCTCATGTGGCTGTAAAACCCTGGCAGACCCTTCGGGACATAACATTGCTTCTGTAGTAATTCCCCGGACGACTACTAATTTTTTAAGGATCTCGCTGGCGCAACGGTGAGCGCTTTGAATTTGAGTAGAAGGTTCCGGGTTCGATTCCCGGCAGCGCCAATTTGGGAAATTTTATTTTTGAATTATCTCCGGTCTGGTCTGGTGGAAGGCTTGGCTAGTTACCACCCTGCCAACAAAGACGTGCCGCTTAGCGATTTAGTGTTCCGGCACGATGTCGTGTAAAATCCGATTAGGGGTATGACTACCGTACTTATAATTTTTTGCGGTCAAGGGTTAACATTTAATGGAAAAAAAGTGTGTGTACTTACACGCGTTAGAAGTTATACTTCTTTGGCGTACGAAAAAAAAATAATTAAAATGCAGTAGTGATTAACGATAAATATTACAATTAATAAAAAAGATTTTATTTAAATAAAAAAGGTTTTATCAACGTAATAATATTTATTTATTCACACTGTTTGTACTGTTACGAAACACTTGTTCTAAATATAAAAATGCTAGAATTTTTATATTTAGAACAAGTGACTTGAACATAATTATCGATTTTCATGCCACCTAGAACTAACTTTACGATGTAGAATTCAGCTGTCCGTGTGCGCTCGTATGGTAAATATTCACTCTCATCATTTTTCTCCATTGCGCCAAAAGAAGTATAACTTCAAAAATGAGTTCGAATTCGATATTTAAAAGAATGATCCTGAATATTAAACACTCTCTCCGAAACACGTTAACTGTAGCAAGTAATATGCGGTACAAATATTCGCCGCAAGGCAAGCGGTATTTGAACCCGTGACCCCCGTACGTAAAAGAACCGCTAATCTCTAGACGCACTTAAAAGAAAAAGGTAACTTTCAAAAAATTTCTTCCGACATCATTACTTAACTGTTTAAAAGGAAGTGATTGATAAAAATTGCTTACAATTAAATGAAATGAAAATAAATGAGAGATCATAAAGGAAATAACATGGCGGCACTTAAAATTGATAGACGTTATTCAAATCGCAAGATTGTGTGGGATCTTTTTGCCTTGTGTGGTGTTTGGCAAACATTTTCATTTAATCTACGAGACTACAACTGTAAAGAACAAAATCGGTACAAATTTATAGTTTTTTTTTTTTTTTTTCCACTACATGTTAGCCCTTCGACAACAATCTCAGCTGGTGGTAAGTGATGATGCAGTCTAAGATGGTAGCGGGCTAAGCTTTTAGGGAGAATGGCAGTCATACCCCTAATCAGTTTGTACGCGACATCGCACCAGAACACTTAATCGCTTAGCGGAGCAAAGAAAGTTCTGAAATTATAAATTCCCAAATTGCCCCTAAAGGGAATCGAACACGGGACCTCCTACTCAATTGCGCTAAGGAGGTAGTAGCCTAACTACACCAACGCATGTTTCAAAATATGACCAAGGGTTGTAGCTCTCGCCCTTGACCAGGTTTTATATGATGATACTGTCTCAGATAGTCGGCACCTTGTTAGAGGTATGTAATTTTATAAAATCCATACTGCTAACCAAGGCATCCTACCTATCTGTGTATTATAAATATTTATGTATGTCATTCATAAAAAATATTCATCAGTCATCTTAGTACCCATAACACAAGCTACGCTTACTTTGGGGCTAGATGGCGATGTGTGTATTGTCGTAGTATATTTATTTTATTTATTTTTATTTTTTTGTACGGATAGCCACAGCTAGAGCCTCCCACCAGATCACACCAGGGAAGATTGTCGTTGCCGGGAATTTAAAGCGGGACCTTCCACGATAAGACACAGCACTCAATATTGCGCCAGGGAGGTCTCCAAATTTTGTGCACTTTTGTGTTAATGCATTATTAATAAGTAATGGCAGATTTGCAGAACTGTCAAAATTTGTAGCGCTTTTTGAAATTTCTCATCTCTTACAATAAAGCCAAGGTTCACCTAGTAATATAGCTCGTATCCTGGAGATGGACTATGGACTTTTAATCCTGGAACAGTAAAAAAAAATGCTTTAAATCTTGAATCTAGTTTTTTTCTTTTCACTCCTTTAGAAATTTGATTAATAAAACATCTGGATACGGGCGCTTTGGTATGCTACAGTAAACTGTATTTGGACGATTGAGTCAATAACAGTTTTTTAGTAAATATATTATATAAATATATGTATTTTTGGAATCCTGTAAAAACGCCCTAATCTAACATATTTTCTATACTTTTACTGACCTATTTTTTCGCAAACTATTTAATTTTAATGATTTAGTGTTAACTTCCATATAAAGCCACCGTATACTCTCTGAAAATATAGATTACAGTTGGTTTAAACCGACTCATCACACTATTGGTTTCATATGAGGTTTCACAATTATTGAAGAAAGTATTAATTTTTAATTATAAAAGTGTTTTAACATCCTACAAATTTAATTAATGAAACTAATATCTTATGTAAGATCCGATGAATATAAAAAAGGAGTGTAACGGCATATTCAAAACTCCCATAACTCGTGAACACCTCGGCCATACAATCCATTAAAATTTTTACAAATACGTGTTAATACGTCTTAATGCCGAGCTTTATTTCGTCATACACCGTGTCATATGTACACGATGTTCACCGAGTGGGGAGCATGAAAATAAAACTGTCCGTATTGCATGCGCCTTTGACAATTGAACATTCCACTTGCGAAGATGAAGGTGTTCTACGTGATGTGCCTTGCAGTGGCAGCGACGGCCATGCCGACAGTCAAAGAAGACGGGGTCATGGAGAAGTTCATATCCACGTTGAGGGACTGTGTGGAGACCGACACGATGCTGTGTTTAAAGGTGAAGTGAAGTGCAGTGAACGTGATTATGTGATACGTGATAGTGTTAATGGAATGTATAGTCTGATTTAACGGATGAAACACTGAGTTTAGATTCCACTTAGCGAATAGGAGGCAAATGTTGTCCTTTTTCTTAGGAGAAGGATCGCAAGATTTTAGGTCATTTCAGTTTAGAGTAGTAACGGTCGTGTTTACGCAAATCGACTAGGAAATAGATATTAATAGAAGTATAAAGTAATGATTGGTAATATAAAAGGTTCTTATAAAATCGATTACGAACTGTAATTTTTTGACTAGGCATAGAAATTGAAAGAGATAAAGGATATTTGAAAGGCTGACATAGGCAGATATGTAGGATTTAATTAAACTAAAGAAGCGGTAAGAATCGGTTGGTATTTAGGTCTTAGAAGTGATTGAGCTCTTTTTAACGAATATTGTCCGACTTTAAAATCAATAGTAAAAAGATTAAGAGTTATTATAGAGTATTAAAGATAGTGAAATTATTAGGCTACCAATATATGGAGGCAACTGGTAATTTTAACTTTCACTAGGATATCATGTGGTTAGGTGTTGTGTGTATTAGGTAGTCTTTCTTCTGTGGTTTTAATGTATTACAAAGGTAGCGACCCGATTTATTCCCATTAATTTATCTCTCAATTTTATGCAACTTTATCTACCTAATATCATCGACCATTAAATGCACTATTTTATTCTAGAATAATATAGCAAGACATTCTATACTAGATATAAGTTAACTTGGTAGCAAACTGGCATACGTTTCCAGTTAAAATATTAATAATTTTATCATCTTAATGAAAAAAAAAACTATTAATTTTCGCTCTTACCTATTAATTACACATTAAAACTTTCTTCTACGTGCTAACACTTTACGTACGTAATTAAGAACACAATACCGCATCGCTCAGTTTATGATTTTAATTTAATTAGTTTTTTCTACTATATACTTATCACATATTCGAGCAATTATAATTTTAACTAAGTAATTTATGAAATACTTACAACGTCCTTTGTAATTTTTCAGGAGAAAGCGATGAAGTTTACCGAAAACCTGGCCGTGGCGAAGGACTTTAGTGTTGTAGATGGAATTGCATTCTCCAAAACCGGTTCACCAAGGTCAGCTCGGAGTTACGACCCACTACCCGATGAGCCCAAGGCCAGAGAGCTCCAGATTGAGGAGAGAATCATGGACAACGTAGTCGACTTCCTGGACAGTCATGCATTACAACTGAGGATGCCCAAGGCATTTACTGAAGACAACTCCATTGAAGAGGAAGGTTAGCATCTTTTTATTAATATTTTTTGAACCCAAGACCAGTTATTTCGTCTTGCAGTCAGCATATAAGTTTTGAATGAATAAATTAATATACTTTTATTGCACACCACAAAGAGTACATAAAAAAGAAAAGTATAAAAAACAACGTATATTGTCGGTCTTATCGCTTCATAGCGATTTCTTCCAGGCAACCAATGGCGAAGATAAAAAACAGGTACAGAAAATAGTAAGTCGGTGCATATATACATATACCCATAAAATAAATAAATAATAAATAAATAAATACACTACGACAATGTCGCCATCTAGCCATCTAGCCCCAAAGTAAGCGTAGCTTGTGTTATGGGTACTAAGATATCTGATGAATATTTTTGTGTATTATATTCATAAAATAGTATACGTTGTTTTGTTATACTTTTCTTTTTTATATATATTTATTTATTTATTATTATAAAAAAAAAAAAAAATTACACCGGCCACCCCTTCAGACCAAACACAAAATTCCAACAATGCTGCTTAGCGGCAGAAATGAGCATGTGGTGGCATTTCCCCGGCAGACTAGTAAATAAATATTCATTTCCAGCCAGAAGTAACAGTTTAGTTAGGCTTCAATCTAACCTGTTACTGAGTGATGATGCAGCTAAGATATTAGCGGGCTAATCTGTTAGGTGTATAGCAGTTATATTAAACCTTTACCCCTAATCGGTTTCTAAGCGGCATCGTTCCGGAACGTTTTATCGCTTGGAACCACGTCTTTGTCGGTAGTGTGGTAACTAGCTGCCGACATTAGAGTAGGTTTCATAAATTTTATTTTTAATGTAACCCGCATTATTGAAATTTACTCAAGGATCTTCAATTGTATTTAAATCATCATGTCATCGTTTAGCTTCCTTTTGGCGAAGAAATTGTTAAAATCGGTCTAGTAATTTCGGCGTCTAAGATTTTTTTGTTTGTTTACACCAACACAACAAAAAAATCTTTCCTATTTATAATATTAGTTTAGATTAATAATTCAACGTTAAATTTTTCTGTACTGAAATTGTATTTTTATGAACTATCCAGTCTTAGATGAATGAATGAATTAATGAATATACTGAATGAATTATTGCACACCACAAAAAGTACATAAAAAAAAGTATAACATTACAACGTATACAATTTGGCGGCCTTATGGATTCATAGCGATTTCTTCCAGGCAACCAATGGCGAACGTCAATAGATATGTTATTTTCGTTTCGTTGAAAAGGTATAACGACTATATTGCATTTAAAGCAATCGCCCGCAACTAAATCATTCAGGATAAACAAATAGCAGTGCCCTAGAATAAAATGTGGAATTCCAATGTGAAATGGAATGCGTATTTGAAAGTAATTCATCAATTTCCCCACTAGACAAGTAAATACAATGGTTAACGACATTCGAGGTTAACGGTAAAATGTATTGAAGCTATTTCAAGTGGCTACATAAGTGCCAAGCGAACTTATTTGAATAGAACTCCCGAGTGAGTGAATGTGTAAGCTAATAATGTCACTTTTGCACTTCAATTAAACTCTTGTACTCTCTAGAAGCTCTAAAAGCGGTGATAGCGCATTGGGTCGACTTCACCTTCGGGGGTCCGAGTTCGAATCTCAGCATGCACTTCTAACTTTTCTAAGTAATGTGCGTTTTAAATAATTAAAATATACTAGTATATATGGGATGAGGAAACCTGCATGCCTGAGAGTTCTCCGTAATGTTTTCAAGGAAGTGTGAAATCTACCAATCCGCACTGGGCCAGCGTGGGAGACGGCCAAACCCTTCACAATCTGCGATGATACTCGTGCTCTGTATTGACGATGATGATTCTGTATAAGATGGTCTTTGCCAGCATGTGTTCATCGCGTACTCAGCTCTTATTATTTTATTGCTGCAAGTATAGGAGAAAGAAAAATATTGGCTTACTATAAACTTAATTTCGAATGTAAAATATTAGGTTTTTTGACATTAAAAGTATTCGAAGAAAGTATTACAAGTAGTATTAAAAGTATTCAATACAATTGTTTTTGCATTAAAAATATGTATAGGTTTTTTTAAGATAAAAGGTATTCTGTTTCCTATTTGTAGATTTATAATATCTTAGTTCTAAATTGAATAGCGATCATCGCGAGTTCCTACGTTTGAAATTTTTTAGGTATTGAGATTTCCTGTCGTAAAAGCTTATAGTTAAGAAATTGGCGATGTTCATCACCGTCGTAATTTGGTACTTGGCGATGTTTATCACCGTGACTAGAGTACGTTTAGCCGCCAGTTCTTGAGTTCTTGTTATTATTTAAGACAACTTATAACCCTCCAGCCAATAATAGAGTAGCATGGACGTCTTTATCTCTTAAAAAAAAAAAATCAAAATTCAAATTCATTTATTTCAAGTAGGCCTACTTTATAAGCACTTTTGAAACGTCAAGTATGCATGTTTGTGTGACTCTACCACCGGTTCGGAAAGCAGATTCTACCGAGAAGAGCCGGCAAGAAACTCATTAGTTACTCTTTTCCAACATCAACATTTACAATCATTTTGCTATCTTGCGGGAGATGAGAGCGAGGCTGGCTGCTTCCATTCTACCTTGTCATTGAGGAATTCATCAAATGTATAGTAACCTCGCTGTACTAAATGCGTTTTTACACATTTTTTAAATGTATGCATTGGTAGGTCAAGAATTTCCTTAGGAATCATGTTGTAAAAGCGTATACTCAACCCCACAAAGGAGTTCTGCACCTTTCGCCCCTTAATCCCATTATCTTATATATTAGAGGGAAAAACCATACCTGGGTGTTTGTGTTATAGGAAAAAGGTAACTGGCTAACTTACTGCCTTACTCACTGTCTGACTGACTGGTGGCAAATTTATTAACGCACAGCTCAAACCGTTGCACGGGTTGGGCTAATATTTGGCATACAGAGAGCTATAATATAGCGTAGGCGTCCGCTAAGAGACAATTTTTAACAATTCATCAATTTATGGAGAAAAAATTACAGATTTTCTAATAGAGATGAAGGATGATTTGAGGAGACCAAAGACTTTCAATAGAAGAATAGAATAGAAAAAACTTTATTGCAACAAAACACTGAGGGGAAGACACAAAGAGAACAGTAATAGTACTAAGCGCTAGAGTGTAAAGGCTTGTTTGCTAAGGATACTCTCTAACCATGTTTATTTTCTTTCTTACAGGCCGTGGTAAGAAAAAGAAGAAGCTGAAGAAACTCCTCCCCATCCTCGCTTTGATCAAACTGAAGTTAGCTGCACTCGTTCCTTTGTTCCTTGGTATCATCGCCTTCGCAGTCTTCAAGGCATACATCCTCGGAAAGATCGCTTTCATTGCAGCTGCCTTTGGAGCCCTCAAGAAGCTTCTAGAATCTAAGTCGAAGAGCGGAGGAGGTGGTGGAGGGTGGTCTGAACCATCCCACGAAGAACACGGCTGGGAGAGCGGCGGCGGTGGCGGCTGGGGAAGATCGCAAGACATAGCCCAGAACTTGGCATATGCTGGTCACATCAAACAAGCGTAAACACTAGACAATGCTATAATTAATACCATATTCATAGCTAATTATTTGAGGAGAGAAAAAGCTGGATGAATACCAGTAAACCAGCTTGTCTATTCCTCTAAAATCAACGTTTTTGACGTTAACTAATTTATTATTACCATTTAAGTTTTAGCGCATTTTTACGCGTTTTATTAATATTTATTCGTGTTGTATGACCACCGTTTTATATTCGAGATTAGTATGTGCGTATCAGTATTTCTTTTATATAATAATTATTGTTTTTTATTTTCTTACATTTTAGTTTTTAAAGCTTTAATAAGTTCTTGACTGATTTTTAGTTTTATCTCACGTTATTATCTTTATTTTATTATCATATATTTATTCTTTATTATAATTATTTCAGTATTAACATATGTTTATACTTTAAATAAGTATATTTTATAGGATATAGCATGTGCTCACCAAATACTTTAAAGATTTTTTTGTTCCAAAGATTCATTTATTTTTATTTTATTTTACTATTTTCCTCTTATTTATTAACGTATATTTTTTATCAACTTATAGTTGTTTGTGCGAGTGAAACGAGTCATATTTATTACGTAACTATTTATTTTTCGAATTGTAAACAGTTAAGTGTTAATTACTGTTTTACGATGGTACCACGTAAAAATAAAAATTTCGTTTTTCAAAAATTACTTGTGGCTATTATTTTGACACCCACTTAGTTTTTACGTAAGCTGAGGAGAAAACTCCTTAAATCGATGTGTGGAATAAGGTGAAGCGAAACATAAATAAAACTTTTTCTGGCTTTACAATGATGAAAAGCAAACGGACTACAGGTTTCAAAGGTGATAGGTCTTTTATACCATTGTTTGCAATTTTTCTAGAGTAAACTAATTAGTTCACTTTTATCTCTATGAATCAAGGTATGAGAAAATACCTTTTAAAAAAAAGTCGGTACGAAGCTAATCGTCCCGTTGTCTCCATTGTGCTGTTTGTTTTGAAAAAGATCTCGGCCAAAGAGTAATGAGACAATACTTGGGTACATGCATAGTTGCGCTGTGTGAAAAATCACTTGGCATTTGATTCTCGCGAAGAGAAAGTACATCTTCAACATGATTGAAGTTCAAAGAAATTTCATTAATCACTTTAATTGCTATTTGCGGTCAAAAGTCAAAAGTCAACACTTCAATGTAGCTATCATATTAAACTAAGTAAAGGTAAAATTGTAATAGGTACTAACTACAATTTGTATAATTTTAAATCAGAGACATCAACATTCGCTTACAAATACTTTTAAGAATAATTATGTAAAACGTAAATATAACTGATAAAATACAATTTTCAATAACCCAAAAGAATTGCAATTGAGTTCTTTAATACTTAAAAACGATATCCAGGCAGTGCTCAGAATAACGGAAGGAATTTAACCTTAAAATAATTAAATATCTCCCTCTATGTGCGAAGTATGTGCCAAGAAAAATGGCACTAAATTGGGCTACTGATGGCGCTACAAAATAATTATGCATCGTGTTCCCTTATTTTTTCATCTCAACAAATAAATTTCTAATATTGGGCATAGTTGTCTTCGATGTATTTCGATACTTCAGGTCTTGTACTTATTTTATCCTATGGCTTGCATACTTTGACCAAGATATGTAGATAAATTTATACCAGTTTAGAATTTGTTTCAACAGATATTCTCTTCTTATTATATAAAATTACATAATCAATACGTTACTTGATTTTCTCTCGACCTCAAAAGTACCAGGACCTCATAACTCATTTACATCAATCAACAGCAATTTAGTATATAGGTCTGCATGCCAAACAGGTTTACGTGTAAATGTTAAAATAACTACAATAGTTCGAACAACTCTCGCTTTTAATTGAATGGACGTAGGCCTATTATTGGTTGCATGGTTTCAGTGATATAAGTGCTATAAGCGGATGTTGCTGGGTGTACGGAAACTTTCATTTTTGAAAAGAAATTCGTATGTCTTACACAATATTGACTGTAACTGGATATTGGTACTTTTGTGGATGAAAGTTTATGTTGGATTTATGAATTGCATTTGCATACATCTGTTATGACACGCCTTTGTCGAGTAGTCTTCCTTTTGATCGTGAAGACAATCGGTACGGGTCTGGAGACCTATTTACACAGGTTTGATTGCTGGCAGAGCAACCTCTTTAGGCCAAGCCCTGTAAGGATGCTGAGCGTCGGAGCGAAACGTGCGTAGATAAATAATAAATGGAAGATCTGTTTGGTGTGGAGTATAAATATTGATATATTTAAAAATTGGATCGCAGAGATATTCCTGGTTTTTCGGAATGTAGCAAATTCAGCTTAAAGGCCAAAGCATAGTCAAAGCAAATCCAGGCAAAGTAACACCTTAATCTAAAAGAAATTCGAATGCCTTAAAGTTTTCAGCCCAAACTTGGAATCGGACCCAGAAAATTGTGATCAATAATTGAACATGCGAATCACTCAAGTCCTAATATAGTATTAAGGACTACGTCAACGATAAAGATGCTTGGGTATAAATTATTGGTCTAACCAGGTTGCATCTTTAATAGTTTTAAATGACAATGTGAGATGGTGATAACAAAAATAAAAAACAACCGGCTAAGTTTGTTGTGGGCTTCTTCTTAGACTAGGCGTTTGGAACCCTCGTAGCTTTAGTTTTAAGTGATGAATTTAGTTATCGACATCAACTATTTTCTTTGAATATATAACATGCAATGTAATCATCAAAAGTGCCATCTTTGTGCCAATAAAGAAATGACTTTAACTAAACTATCAAGCGTGCCATAATAACAAGTAAAAGCTAGTCAAATGTAAATGGTCGTAATGCTAAGTAGTAAATCTATTCGAGACCTCAGAATGCTTAAACACTGAAACTGTTAACAATGCAATGTAGTGCGGCTAGGTTTCTGTGTTAAGTACTTCCGTGAGGTTTTTCGCGGAAATGAATGAAACATGTTTACTTCGCCCATCTTCTTCCGCTTCTAACAGGGGTGATCGGAGCGTGCGTGTAAGGATCGAGATCGATTCCTTCCACGCACCACTAACTTTTCTATGTTATAATTATAATAATAATATAATAAATCTGTAGTTGGAACAGTTACAATGGCACTTAAAGTACATATTAGCAAGGGTGGCACTGCAATAGTAAAAACTGTGCTGCATGTACCACCGCCCGCCTCCGAGTACACAAATTATACAAATGTACCACTAGATTTAGTGTATTTTGTGTGTGTGTGTGTGTTTGTGTGTGCGTGAGTGTGTGTGTGAGTGTTAATATTATAGATACGTACTACATGACGGCTATGGATGTCATATATTTGATTGAATGAACTCTTCCGTTTGATCATAGTGCATTTGTAGTAGCCATGTAAAATTTAGTTATGTGCGTTTTATGCAATTAAATGATCACTTGCTTCAACGGTGAAGGAATAAATCGTGAGGAAACCTGCATGCCTGAGAGTTATACCTCTATAATTTTATAATTATTCTCAAAGGTGTGGAGTCCACCAATCCGCACTAATCCAGTGTGATGGACTACGGCCTAAATCCTTCTCATGTGTGGGAGACCCGTGCCCTACAGTGGACCGGGCACGGGTAGGTGAAATAGTTTGTGAATTTCTTTATAAGAGAGTTTTGTTTATAATTTAATTTCTGTTTGGTGTACTTTTATTTTTTGTATTTTTATTTCATTTCAATAATAAGCCTAATGCTTGGCACAAACCTATTCCCTCATAGGAGAAAGGGTTATAGGACACAGATCCACCACGCTGCTCTAATATGGATAGGTGAATTTTAACGATTATTATGCTATTGATAATAACCGGGATCGACGCCATGGCTTAACATGCCCTTATCTATTGTTAAAAAAACAGAAGATAGGTTACCTATCCATTGTTTTTTTAACAGAAACCCCAATTCCTAATTATTGTTACCACAACAAGGGAATCGAATCCAAAACATCATGATCCGTCCGAACATAGAAATCACTAGACCAACGAGGAAATTAAAAATAATATAACTTTTTTACCCGACTACTTTGTACCTACTCAGACATAGGTACATGATTCTTATTCACTAACAAACTCGTAACAGCAAAGGTCAATGTCCTCATATGAACATTATGTTGAACTAAGACACTTGATACGAATTTATACGTAATGATATCACGTAACTAAGAAAGTCATAGTAGGTATAATCTATCGCAATATCCGTATATCCGCAACTGATCTTGACCATAACGCAATACATCCCACCCACCTTAATCAAAGATGCAAGTTTAATGTTTAAAAAAAGAGAAGTAAAAGCTATAATTCCTTGCGCAGTTTTGTTGTAAATTATCGTGTGTGGTCCACAGTACTGACGTCTCATTGACAATATTATGCGAAAGTTCACGCCTAAAATATACACGCTATAATAGTTCTAAGTGTCAGGTATTAAGGGCTATAATTTTGTGTATGATTTTGCTATAGAATACAGTGTGTAATCGGTATTAAAGGTAGTTTGGGAGACGCAATGCGAAAGTTCGTAGAGCCACACCCGTGAGTTTTCGAACGGTGCACATTAGGTTAGTTACTATTTAATTTTTAACCAACAATAATGCAACTAAGTTTCTTCTATACTTATAATTTAAAAATATTATTATTATTTACTTATTTATTACTATGCGATAAAAATCACATATTTCTCAAGCATTTTTTTTGTATCTTTCGCCTACCACTAATATTTTTTTAATGAACTAAGATTGTCTGATAGAGAATGCTAAGCATTAAGTTTGCCTTTAGTATTCGTTTTTTTTTTGCGTATTAAATTAAAAAAAAATAGGCAATATTAAAAAAAAAACATTTATTCTCTAATATCAATGAGCTCACCGGATTCAGCAGACTTTATCTGGTCCTGAAAAATCAATCCTGAAATCTCATTACAGCGCCACCTACCGGGTGCAATTGTGAATCGAAATCATTCAAGGACCAATTTAAATACACGCAAAATGCTTCACCAAATTAGGGTCTTAGAGGAATTTAGTGACATACAAACGTATCAATCAATCAAAAGCCTATAACAGTCCAACGGGGGGTTTTGCCAATAATTACCACGTGTTGTTGATTGCAGTAAATGGTGGTAGTAGCACGGAGAATGCTGCTGCCCGTTCTCCGTGATATACCCTTGGTCACCTCGTATGACACCCGCGGGAAGAATAGGTGGTGATAACTGTATTCTGATCTGCTGCCACATAGCACGGAAGAAGGTGTGATGTGATAGACGTGTGAGAGTTATTTGTAAACTGGGTAAGCGAGACAGTTGTAAGCCATATTTTAAAAAGCTTAACATAACAACATTCCCATCATTATATATTTATGAGGTAGTCTTATTTGTGGCCGCCAAAAAAACAATGTTTACGAAATTTTAAAATAAACGCCATACAAATAGATTTAAATTTCCCGCACATGAAGCGAAGCGAAGCAGTTACCTGACGAAATGAAGCCACTAATAAATGACATGAAATGTTTAAGAGAAAATTTTTTCGATGTTTAAATAGGCATTATTTTTATACTATTGATGAATATTAAAAATTACATTCGTTAGTAATTATTAATTTATTTGTATTCTTTGTCATGTGCCCATATAAACTT
Organism: Pararge aegeria; assembly: GCF_905163445.1. Lineage (NCBI taxonomy): Eukaryota > Metazoa > Arthropoda > Insecta > Lepidoptera > Nymphalidae > Pararge > Pararge aegeria. The sequence goes on along the minus strand of NC_053202.1, from coordinate 8,489,196 downwards.
AATTGTAATTTATTATTTTATTAATTGTATTTTATTATTATAAACATTGTAATTACCAATATCAATTTGACGGCCGATTGGCGCAGTTTGCAGCGACCCTGCTTTCTGAGTCCAAGGCCGTGGGTTCGATTCCCACAACTGGGAAATGTTTTTGTGATGAGCATGAATGTTTTTCAGTGTCTGGGTGTTTATATGTATATTATAAGTATTTATGTATTATATTCATAAGAATATTCATCAGCTATCTTAGTACCCATCACACAAGCTACGCTTACTTTGGGCGATGTGTGCGTTGTCGTAGTATATAAATTAGTATATTTGGCGTGGTACATTTAAGATCTACATATTTTTTTTCTGCAACACCTATTCTACATATTATTACCTGTATCAGGAAATAAATAATTGAATTGACTTGAATTGAGGTAATAACCAAAATAAATGAACAGCTCTCCAATCACCTGTCTAATCCAAAATAGCAACCCGTGTGCACCGACGCGGCAGGTTCCGTTGCCTTCAAGGTCGTGCCCAAGTGCTTGACTCATCCACCACTTTCTTCTGAATGGAATGCTTACGAAACCTCCCATTAAGAAGTGAGGCGTGACACAAGAATTTATGACCCCATACACCCTTTTATTAGCATATCTCATTCTTATAGTAGCACTTATGAACCACTTATCAACCTGGCATTCACATTACTAACAGAATACGGAAGGGTAATCGTTTTCGATGTCAGAGGCTTTACGCTATGAAAAATCCAATATGGCGGATATGACAAAATTCATTTATTTATGAATGTCTACGTTATTCAACCCTACACTCCTCAGCGGCGTGCATAGAGGGTATGCACAGGGTATGCAGATTATATAAAATGATAAAAATCTCCAGCACGAGTTATTAAAACTTAAGACTAGGCTTAGAATGCCTATCCTTAAGTTTTAAGCATGTGTCGCAGGACATTCTCCATGCATGCGTGTGAAGTGTTGCACTTACCATCAGGTGGCCCACACTAAAATAAACGTTACACACAATAAAACAAAAGTTAAAGTTAAAACCTTTCTTATTCCGATTTTTTTTTGTATCACATCACAACTTTGTAACCTACGCCACTGGTTAGGAAGAAGCATTCGTTCTTTATTCAGAGCCGGGGATTCAAAAATTTAAGTTGCCTTAATGAAATAGTTAATTCTAACATAGTCGTTTAAGTTGTATTATTAACAAAGTTTAGTTGTCTTAATAAAGAGATTATAATTTATTATTATTTTTATCTGTGTACACTTTAGTGTCTCAGCTAACAGCTGGTATTTCAGGTGTGCACGGACCTAAGTCAAGTGCACACCCAGAGTCAAAACAAAAAAAACAAACTTAGTAATTAATTAAGTTAATTATTAAGGTTGTGGGTTTGTATGTGTGTAGGATTGTGTTTGAGGGAAATTTCATGTCTGTGTAGAAGGTTGTGGTTGGACATTATTGTGATTGTGCGTGGGTTCACCAGTTCGATGTGTAGGCTCTTCACTACCCTGTAAGAATTTACGGACTATCCTGCAAGTGTTTAGGATTACAGCTTTTTGGAGAGATATGTAGGTGAATTCCGGTAAATTGAGTAAGCTGAGTGACTGGTGAAGTTGTTTGGGAATGACACCTGTAGTGGATAATACTATCGGAACTATGCTAACTTCATTAAGCCGCCACATGCGCTTTATATCGTCTTTAAGGTCTGTATATTTAGAAAGTTTTTCGAACACAATAGTGTTTTGTAAATTATGTGTGTTGGCCTGTTGGGTATAGCTATGTCTATGATGATTGCAGTTAGGTTCTTTTTATCTTGAAGTGTAATGTCAGGTCTATTGTAATGGATTGTTCAATCAGTAAGAATTGCACGGTCGAAATACAGTCTGTATTCGTTGTTTTCGAGAACTGATTCTGGTACATATTTATAATAAGGTATGGTTTTCAGACTTTGTGATATGAGATTATATTTGTAAGCTAACTTCTGCTGGATAATATTTGCTTATTATTATTATTAATAATGATCGCCAACCTGCCAATAAACGAACAGGAACAAGAAAATAGCACTTTTAGAAGAAAACAAGAATAGATGCTTTTTTTATAATCTCTCTGACTTTTCTCAGTCATCCATAATAATAAATTACTAAACCACCGTTGACACGAAATACAGGAGTGTCAGTTTGGTAAACGAAAGCCAATGTAGCCCAGCATATTTTGTATCTATAGTACATAAGCTAGAGAGTCCGCAAGCGTCATTATGGAATTTATTGCTTTTCTCTTCAAAATCGTTAACAAATAGGGTCAGTGGGGTCCTGGCTTAAGCTGATTTAAAGGTTTTTTAAAGATTCTACGCTCTTAAAATGTTCTGGCGTGCGATATGTCACGTGCACCAAAACCATAAGAAGTTAAGTGTTTGCTTGCATAAGTAGGTATCAAATAAATAATTTACACATTTTTTTATTATTTAAAGCTGATAAAATGCTGATTTTCTCGTTTGTAACTTCAAAATTATAGGACTGACATGCTAACTTCTAACCCCTATTTCACCCTCCTAGAGGGGTAATCTTTCAAAACCGCTCAGCTGATACCTTCATCCTGAAGGAATCTACCTTCAAAATATCTGGTTTGTAGGCTTTATAGTTCCTGAGATTTCGTGAATAGTCAGTGTGTCAGTGGGTTTCTTTTTTATATATTTAGATTTTGTGACTACCCAGAATTAGCACGTTCTTAATTTAGTGTTTATTTTGGTTGTGTCTAAAGTTTCACATACTTCTCTTAAATTAGTTATGGAAATGCCATCTACAAAATTATATTGGTATTACTGATGACAGATTAAACAGACAAAAATACCAAAACTGTGTTGGTTTCTTAAAAATATATTTTTAATTAACCTGTTATTATTTAATTAAGCAAACAATAATTATCTTATACACAAATAGCTACACTAAACTAAGAAAAGTTTATAAGCAGTTTAAAAATAGTTATTTCCCTTTGCCTTCCTTTGCTGTACAAAACAAAAGTTTATATGTAAGAGAACTAACTACCTACTTGGCCTATCTATCCTTGGTCTAGTGATTAGCTCGTTAAGCTACGGAACAAGAGAGCCTTGGTTCGAGTCCCGGAACAGGTCAAACTTGGTAGGTATTATTTTTTTCTGTTAAAGGACGGACGACGCCAAGTTCCTAGTACCAGCTCGGTGCTAGGAACTTGGCGTCGTCCGACCCCATGCCTCGGCCATGCAACGTGTTAAACCGTCAGTCCTGGTTATTATAAGTAACTTGTAATATTAGTTGTTAAAGTCCACCAATCCGCATGGGGGTGAGTAAATAGTCTAAAACCATCTCTCCTATAAGGAGGTATTTGCCCAGCATTGGGAAGTTAATAGGCTGAGGGTGCAATAGAATCGGTACCTTTGACTACATCTTAAAATGTTCTTCCATAATTCTCGGCCTTATTTCCCAAAATGCCGGCCTTTAACTCGTCAATACAATTTCATCATCTACATTCACAAGATCGATTGCATCATTTTCCAAAAAAAAAAAGAATAAACGCCTGACCTCACGCGTCCGGCGCGGCGAATCGGGAAATCGGCGCGTCACTTTCACCCAATGCAATGTAACTCGCGAGTTACGTGCATACACTTGTTACATTACTTAATCGTTTTATAATAATTCATTGCCACCGTCTATGAACTTGACTGCTAACCTAGTTCTAGGACCTTTTGTAGTTTCGTGGTAAATGAGTGCTAGCATAGTTGAGAGAACCCCTGACATTGAATTATATTGAATAGGTTTTTATTGCTATTTATTTCATTCGATTTCTTCGCTATTTTTTTCCGATTTGCCAGTTGTTTTACTCCCTGCGGGAAGCTAAGGCGTATATTTAATCCAATGCATGTTACACTTGTTACATTTCTTAATCGTTTTATTATAATTTATTGCCACCGTCTATGAACTTGACTGCTAACCTAGTTCTAGGACCTTTTGGAGTTTAGTGGTAAATGACTGCTAGCCTAGATCTAGGACCTTTTGTAGTTTCGTGGTAAATGAGTGCTAGCATAGTTGAGAGAACCCTTGACATTGAATTATATTGAATAGGTTTTTATTGTTATTTATTCCAAGCGATTTCTTCGCTATTTTTGGCCGATTTGCCAGTTGTTTTACTTTCTACGGGAAGTTAAGGCGTATATTTAATCCAATGCATGTTACGTGTATGCACGTAACTTGCGAGTTACGTGCATACACTTGTTACATTTCTTAATCGTTTTATTATAATTTATTGCCACCGTCTATGAACTTGACTGCTAACCTAGTTCTAGGACCTTTTGGAGTTTAGTGGTAAATGACTGCTAGCCTAGATCTAGGACCTTTTGGAGTTTCGTGGTAAATGATTGCTAACATGGTTGAAAGAACCCCTGACATTGAATTATATTTAGTAGGTTTCTATTGTTATTTATTCCAAGCGATTTCTTCGCTATTTTTGGCCGATTTGCCAGTTGTTTTACTTTCTGCGGGAAGTTAAGGCGTATATTTAATCCAATGCAATGTAACTTGCGAGTTACGTGCATACACTTGTTACATTACTTAATCGTTTTGCCACCGTCTATGAACTTGACTGCTAACCTAGTTCCAGAACCTTTTGGAGTTTCGTGGTAAATGACTGCTAACATGTTGAGAGAACCCCTGGCATTGATTTATTTTTTTATTCATTTTAACCGATTTCTTTGCAATTCTTTGTCCGATTTGCAAGTATTTTAATTCCAGGGCAGCCAAGCCAGGCCTATAGCTAAAGTAATTATGGGTAGTACTCAAGCGGTGGTAGCCCATTGGGTAGGACTTCGACTTCACTTCATGGGGACGGCCGAGTGGCGCAGTGGGCAGCGACCCTGCTTTCTGAGTCCAAGGCCGTGGGTTCGATTCCCACAACTGGAGAGTGTTTGTGTGATCAACATGAATGTTTTTCAGTGTCTGGGTGTTTATATGTATATTATAAGTATTTATGTGTATTATATTCATAAAAAAATATTCATCAGCTATCTCAGTACCCATAACAAGCTACGCTTACTTTGGGGCTAGATGGCGAAGTGTATTGTCGTAGTATATTGAATTTATTTATTTATTTTATTTTATTTATGGGGGCCGAGTTTGAATCCCAGCACTCACCTCTAACTTTTCTAAGTAATGTGCGTTTTAAGTTTTAAATAATATTTCACCGTTGAAGCAACTGATATTTTAATTACTTAAAATGCCCATAGCTTAGAAAAGTTAGACGTGCGTGCTGAGATTCGAACTCGCTCCCCCGAAAATTAGGATATCACCGCTTCTCGCTATCGTCATATCAACCCATTACCGGCCCACTACAGGGTACGGATCTCCTCCCACAATGAGAAGGGGTTAAGGCCGTACTACCAACTTTTACACTTTTTTAATCTGATAAAATCATTACTCTAGCTTGTGTTTCCAACGAATTTCGTAATAAAATCGTATAAATAAATAAAACATTAATAATTTGCGAATAGTCAGAATCCCGTAAAACGACTTTCCCTTCTTAAAAATTAACAAAAATTAATAAAGTATCGCAAATGTGATCGTTAGCTCTATAAAGATAAAACTTTTCTTTATTATATATCAAATACCGTTTTTAGGGTTCCTTACCCTAAGGGTAAAACGGTGGCGGAGTTTAAGTATTAGGTTTCCGCCCTATTACTAAGACTGCGGTGTCCGTCTTTCTGTCTGTCCGTCTGTCACCGGGCTGTATTTGTTGAACCGTTATAGTTATACATTAGAAGTTTCCACAGATGATGTATTTCTGTTGCCCCTATTACAGCAAGTACCTACTAAAAAACAGAATACAACAAATTTCTATGTACAATCGCATAAATAGCGGTGATAGTCTAGTAGCGGTCTAGTCTTCTGTTTCACTGTCGGGGTTCCGAGTTCGAATCCCAAAACGCACCTCTAAATTCAAATTCAAAATTCAAATTCATTTATTTCAAGTAGGCCTTAGCACTTTATAAGCACTTTTGAAACGTCAAGTATGTATGTTTGTAGTGACTCTACCACCGGTTCGGAAAGCAGATTCTACCGAGAAGAGCCGGCAAGAAACTCAGTAGTTGCTCTTTTCCAACATCAACATTTACAATCATTTTTCTATCTTGCGGGAGATGAGAGCGAGGCTGGCTGCTTCCTATCTACCTTGTCATTATACTTATAGCTTATAACATAACATAACTTTTTTAAAGTTATATGCGTTTTAAGCAATTAAAATATCACTTCATATCACAACACTCAACGGTGAAGGAAAACATCGTGAGGAAACCTGCATGTCTGAGAAATCTCCATAATGCTCTCAAAGGCGTTTGGAGTCCACCAATCCGCCAATCGCTTCTCATTTGGGGGAAGACACGTGCGCTTTAGTGGGCCGGTAATGGGTTATATGATAATGGTGATACAACAAAAGGCGCGTTTTTTTTTGCGCGTTTATGCTCAATATTTATAACAGCAATAGGTAAACGCTTGAAATACTCACAGAATTTAGTTATGCATTAACTTCACAAATATAGAACTAAATTCAAGTAAAACAAAACTATTTAAGAGGAGCACCCATACTAGAGACATGGTAATGATACGGAATCCATCCTGTGCAAGTCCAAGTCACACTTGGCCGGTTTTTATATAACTCAGCTCCTAATGCGAATTTATTATTACAAACCAGTTATAGTTATACAGACAGACAATCGTGAGTCTACGAACAGAGTAATTAATTATTATGCTATTAACGGCCTATGGCAAAAGAGAGTGTGCGGTCCCGGGGTTCGATTCCCGGTAAGGTCAATTTGGAAATTTATAACTTCTGGATTAAGTCTGGTCTGGTCTTGTAGGATGCGTCGGTCGTGGCTAGACGAGCATCGTCTAGGAACACTGAATCGCTTAGCAGCACGTCTTCCTCGGCAAGGTCAAACCAGCCACTGCCTAAGCCATCTGACCAGACCATAGAAAATTTTGAACCCCCTATCGAGAGTTCCGGAGACTCCACTTGTCAGACCTGAGCTCTCACCACTGCGCTACGTAAGTCGTCAAAACCTCATGAGAAGTTGTAGAGGAGACACTAGTCCCTAATATTACAAATAATCTTAGCCAACTTGCATTTGAATCGCGTAAAGGCAAACTATAGGCGTAAGTTTTTAGGCTTCATTTATGAGGAGGTCCATGCCAAGCACAGAAAAGACGTTGAAACGTAGATACAAAGGTTTCAGGTTTTATAACAGGTACAGCAACACACATAATCCCTAACAGGTTAGCCCGCTACCATCTTACTTATCACCACGTGAGATTGCTATCAAGGGCTAACTTGTACTGTAATAAAAAAAAAACTTTTTCTACGATTTCATTATTAGTATTCAAACCTTTTAATCATCAGCATGCATTTCATAAGTTCTACGTCAAAAATTAAAATTTATGGATCCCTGGAAAACAAACGGTTGTCACGGGATTGTACCAGAAACCGTAACAAACGCGGGCAGTAGCTACTTTTTAATAATTTGAAAGGTCCGCTACATTAAAGGACATAAACTAAGCTGGGAAGTTTAGTACAAGTCAAATCTTTTTTGCGAAGATGAATCATAGGCTAATTCGGACGATGTCCTTTCTCTGTTTCTAATACTTTGAGATTACGGAGCACTGATCTTTATCTACCTTATACTAGCTTTATTTGATAAATTATGTGTAATATTGGGTTCAAATTACCGTTATCATCCATGGCTAGGCGTCGTTATATAACGTCATGAAGTCATGAAAATTTGTATGAAAGAAATCTTTAATTGTATTGCGAAATTAAGGTAGGAGGCTATGTGCACTTGTAATTGTCGTTCATAATATCAGTCCATGTTTTTGTGTTTGTGCTATGTTTAAAAACGTGTCATATGCATGTTGTCAGTGCTCTTTATATATAAATAAAAAATAAAAACCGTTCGTCGTTGTTGTTAAAAATGTTTTAATGGTAGCCATGGCAGTACTTGGAAAGCTCGCAGAAAATGTATGGCCTCTATTAAAAAAATTATGTAGGCGACGATACAGACAGACAAAAATGAAAAAAATAATACAGTTTTGGATTACGTTAGGACTTGTAAAAAAAATTCACAAAACAGCCGCGGACGACAAAATAAAAATCTTACTTGCCCCTCCTAGAATAATCTATCTCGTTTGTCGGAGAACTTCATCAGAAATGTGACGAATAGTTACTATTGTATGTCTTGAGGAATGTTTGCCGTTACCCGACTTTGTGTAGAAACGACTCCAAACAGCGACAGAAAGTTTTACCACTACAGTCCTTACCGGTTTGTCTCGTAGTCTACTCTGACCTCAAACCGTAGAATTATAAAATAGCTACATATAAAATTAGGCAATGATAATGCAATAGCGAACAAATAAATTTCACTTTTTATTATATTATTATTACGAATTTCGAAACCGATTTCGTAATTTTTATTTGAATTTCGAATAAAGAGGTGACAGTTGAAATTATTGTGCACGGCAATATGAACTGTATTATATATACAGAAAACATAAAGCGGTTTAAATATAATTTAGAACATCTTCAGGTACATCTAAGTGATGCTAAGAATATTATGTATTCCTATCAATGGGAGCGAGGCATTTGCGACTCTATTAGGTTTGGAATTACGATAAAGTTTGGCTTGACATAAACTATTTATAGTGTTTAGTGCGTATACACGAAAATTCAAACCATCGCACTTTTTCTTTCATCGTAAACGCAAGAGGGCGTATTTATTTGGCTGTGAACAAACTTCGCTTTCTAACATCAAATATTTATTCTTCTACTTATCCTTATGTACTGAGCCTACAACACCATCAGTTAGTGTATGTCAGCAAACGACGCATACATATTTTACGTCATTTAAACAATATCGTGGTGGGGAGTCGAAGGATATATTCCATCTCATTTTTGGGAAGATATCATAACGAGGCAAGCGTTGTTGGTTGAACGGTCGACCTGGTGAAAGATAATCTAAAAAAAAATGTGGAAAAGAATAGCCCTTATCGCCATATTGGCGGCAGTGAATTGTAACCCAGTGGATCGTAGTATAGAGGAGAATTTAGTGGGTGCGGTATCGGAGTGCATCGATACGGATACGTCACTATGTTTGAAGGTGAATGTGATTCAAGTGAATTGAAGTGATGTGTTGTGTAATAGTTATGAGGATGCGCAAACAGTGTTCACTCTGTGTCTGACTTATTTGAGACACGTGGTAGAATATTTTAAGACACAAAAATTATGACTTGAATATAAAAAAAATAATTGCTTGTATGTTTTGTAGATAGTTTTATCTCGAATATCAGTGAATTGGCGTTTGGCATAATATCATAAACTTTTTGAGTTATTCTAAATAAAGTCAAATACCACATAATCCAACCATGACGATAAGGTCATGAATGGAGGTACAATTTCAAAAAAGTGTGTCGGAAGACGACTTGTGACTTACCCATTTAATAAACTTTTTTCACATTAAAAACATAACTATATTCTAAATTAGTTCTAAATCTAGTAATAAATATTTATCAACTACGTGAAATTATTATGCTCAGAAATAATATTTCACATTCAAGCGTAAAAAAAAGCGCTTGGCTCGACAATAAGAATCCTTTTTCGGCGAAATCGTGTCTCCGTTATAGCCGTTCAACCAATTTTGACTTCAGTATAATATAGAAATTAAGTTTATATTAAATTGCTAAAGAAAATTCGTTCAAAGTTACAAATTTTTTTGCAGGAAAAAGCACTTAAGTATACAGAAAGACTGGCCATTACTAAAGACATTAACCTTTTTGAAGGCATGACATTAATAAACACTGGGTCGGCACGGTCCGCTCGCAGCTATGAGCAACTTTCTGAAAATCCAAAAACCAGGGAATCGCAGATTGAGGAAAGAATAGCAAACAACGTTGGAGACTTCCTGGATAACCACGTACTGCAGTTACGTTTGTCTGACGACAGTGAAGATTCTACGGATGTTGATGAAGAAGGTAAATTATATCTGTAACTTTTCAATGAGTACATTTTTGGAAAATAATTATAAAGTATGTCTCTAAAAGACCATTCTAAAATATGAATGCATTACTCATTATAAAACTAAAGTTTTTCTCAAAAAATTTAAATCCATCTTTCCACCCCCATTTCGCTTCATGTTTTTGCCTTTAACGACCATTTAAAGTTGAGATTTTGAAATGCTCCTCTTCCAATATTGAGTATATTGTATATTTCATATTCGATCATCTAACATATTGAAATTTTATCTTAAGCTACCATATTTATTTCCAAAACCATAAAATTGTTAAGCATATCGTGGTGAAGCTTGTCTATAATATTATACATATATTTGCCAGATCGTTTTCCGGGAGTTTGCAAGATGTATCGTTTATCTGAATAGAATATTAAGACTAGGTTTCCCTAAAGCAAGTAAAACCTTAGAAACCGATATTTGCCTAACATGAAGTTCGTGCTGTGAATATTGCACATGTACCTTAAAACGTAACACTTGTAAAACAATGCAAGCTTTCTCCCATACCTATTGGCATAAATTGTACCTTCATTCTAACATCAATAGGTCTACTTAAATAAATTAACGCTTTAAATCTTCGCAAACTTTTTAACTAAGAACATTTATATCAAATTCAAATTCAAATTCATTTATTTCAAGTAGGCCTACTTTATAAGCACTTTTGAAATGTCAAGTATGTATGTTTGTGTGACTCTACCACCGGTTCGGAAAGCAGATTCTACCGAGAAGAGCCGCCAAGAAACTCAGTAGTTGCTCTTTTCCAACATTAACATTTACAATCATTTTGCTATCTGATTTTTCACCTATCGTTCCAATTTCTCGTATGCTTTTTAATGAATTGTAAGAATGTTGTTTAAAGGTTATTTATTTTACTTCTGTAGGTCGAGGCAAGAAGGGCAGCAAAAAGAAGCTGAAGAAGATCCTTCCTCTTTTACTTCTTTTGAAGTTGAAACTTGCGGCTTTGGTGCCACTCTTCCTTGGAATAATTGCGTTCGCCGCAGTCAAGGCTGTCTTCCTTGGAAAGATCGCATTCGCTCTGAGTGCTTTCAGTCTTATCAGAAAGCTGCTCTCAAAGAACAGTCATGGATCATCGGCAGCCAGTTATACACCGCACCATGAAGAACATTCTGGCTACTCTTATGAACCAGCCCAAGGATGGAGTAGAAATGTCAATGATGCCCAAAGCATGGCATATGCCGGACAACTCTCGAATTAATCTGGACCAAGGTCGAATGCGTGTGTTTGTGTGTATGAAATATTTATTGAAGAATGCGTGTGTTGCCATATCAGTACCTCAGTCTAATTTATTTAATTTATGACAAATAAAACAATAATTACAAAATACTCATTTTTTTCATTTCCATCCTCAAGTTAATTACGAATTTTGTTGTATAGTAAGTACCGATGTTATTTCTTAGCTACATCTCTCTGAAAAACAATAAATAATTTTATATTATACTAGCGGACCCCAGCGCCATCTGTCGGGCTGATTTGTGAATCTAAACCATCCAGGGCGCCACCCGAACGCATACCAAAAAATTCATTAAAATCGGCCCAGCCGTTTAGGAGGAGTTCAGTGACATACACACGCACACAAGAAATATATATATAAAGATACGCACCATATTTATTACCAGATACGTTTAAATATTTTTCTTTCTTTTTTTTGGTAGCTATTGCATAAAGCTACCAAAATAGATGACTGCGTGCGCTATTCTATAAAATTAATATTAATGAAAGAATAACTATGTCACTCACTATGGCATAAAGTCTTCTACGACTTATAGAGGCATCGATTACTTTAAAAATATTAATACGCGGAAACAGAGAGTGGGGACAATTTAGATAAAAAACCACTACCAATCAAGAGATCATCACAGTCGAATTCGGCGCGCTTGAGTACGTGGTCGTAAACAAACAAAACATGAAGTTCTTCGTGATATTTATAAGTGTAGTGGTGGTCGTGAGCTCAAACCCTATAGCTCAGGAAGATTCAGTGCTTCGTATAGTTGCTGGCAACTTTGTGAACTGCATGAATAGTGATTTGAGTTTGTGCCTGAAGGTAATTAAGTGTTCCGACAAATAATATGGACGTGACAACTTTGACAGTGGTGTTAATCAAATTAAATGTATACCAAGCCAGTTTAACATCGAGCAAAATTTAAAAGTTACAGATGTTATGGATATCGTCACTTATGGATTACTCTTGCGATCTTTTCTAATTAAATAAGCTTTAGCATTTTTAAGATCGCACATCTGCATTTAAAATTAATGTGCGTTATTCTGCCGGTTTAACATTATTTTGTTTAATAAATTATTGCTCTATATATCACAGTCTTAATAGCTTAAATGTTACATAAAAATGCGGGTTAAAAATTAAAATCTATGAAATTTTTTAAATTATTTATTTAATAGAAACGATTACATTTAGTTCGCTAAAAATACAAATCCTTTATTTGTAGTAACTAAAGTTAATAATGATATGAATACCTTAGAAGAAAAATAGAATCGTATGATTAGAGACCATAAAACTAAAAAAATATTTTTCTTAACACTTTTGTTAATCGTAGGTTTAACCTTACGCAGCCTTTGATTATATAGACGAGATAATAATTAAACTAAAACAATGACAAATTTTATAATCTGTATAACTTGCTCTCTTATTGTTTCTTTCTTTTTTAGTAAAAACAAGAAGTATACAATAAAAATTCAGTAAATTTGACTTTTAAATTACTATACTTTACTCATTGATATTAAAAACAAATTAAACTCTTTTACAGGAACACGCACTCAAAGCGACTGAACGTCTTGGAACAGTTCGCAAGTTGGACATCATTGATGGCATTACTATTTATAACAACAATCCAAAAGAAGGCAGGAGCTACGAATCTCTATCAACAGATCCTGAGACCAGGAGCAAGCAGATCACTGAGAGATTATGGGAGAGTACCACTGATCTGTTGCAGAAAAGTGACCTAGAGTTCAGCTACACTGGTGCTGATGATGAGGAAGATCAAAGCCGTGCTCTTGGAGAGGCTGGTAAGACATATTTATAGAACTCGTAAAACAGTTGTCCTATTGTAACTTGATACAAAGCTATGTGGAGAACACGTACTTGGAAGTTGTCAAGCATAAAAAAAAATTATAATAATCAAATTATCTTAATTTCACTACTTTTGAAATATTGGCTACAATATTATATTATTATAACCTAAAACTTTTTATCATATTTCTTTCTATACAAAGTTTAATCCGATAATCTAGACAATTTAATCTGACCCAACGCGATGCCCGTCCGAGATATACCTAACATAGTTTTCCCGGCTGTTAAGGGTCATAGCGTGATGTCAACTATCATTATTTTATTACTACCATCACCAATTGATGGTAAATAAAATGCAAAAAATATAGTTCTCGTGATAAGCGTGACAAAAAGCAAAAAGTCATAGGATAAAGCATTTGGTACAATTTAATTTCGATAAGTCCTGTTTTCAATACAAATATTAACGATTTTATTTTAATTTAAATTATCAACATCCGATTAGTGTCAAACATGCCAACATTTAGAGCTTTGGCCCTCTAAGCTGCTACTATTCGGGTTGGCGGGATTGAAAGATTATTATCACGTGTTAATGATTTTAACAGAAACGACAACTTACCTTGCTCTCCGAGGCATAAAATTGATTAAGCTATAATAATTTAAAATTTAGAGTTTTTTATGGTATGGCCTTACAATTTTATGGCATAACCTGGGAATCCAACCCAGGACTTCAAGCTACTAGGCCATATAGGCAGTCAACCGGATTCAGCGGTAATATATTTTTGAGATTATTAAGTAGATATTGATAACAAAATACATCGGTACATTTTTACACCGAGAAAAACTTGAGATTCTACGTATGCAAATTTGTATAATCTGTGCCTTTCAGAACAAATTTTTAAAAACTTAATTTTTTTATCTGTAAATATGACTGGTGATTATTTTAATTGTCAATAAAATTGTTAGTAAATAAGTTGATGAGCTACATAAAAAATCCAATGAGCATATCCAGGCAGAAACCGGTCCTGTGCGTGTGTTCTTTAAATTGCGTAATAGTGAAATGCGACGTGGAAAGGTTTTAAAGTATGTCAAAGATACTGGTTTCGAATTTAAAAATCTCTCCAATTTTTTATCTCAAAGGCTTCCCGCTAATTATCATTTTATATTCTCGCGCGGAAGTCAGCTCATTTCGTATGCGGTTCGAATATGTAACCCGTTAAACTACGTAGATTTTAAATCAAATGTGTAGTTTGATATTATTTACAACTCTTGATTTCTTTTCATTCCAGCGGACGTTATTTATACCACAGAGCATTTCTACCATTTTTGGCCTGCCATGATATCTGTGGTTTAAAAGTGTTTGACATTTTGCAAGGATGTTGCTCTTTCTAGATACCAATAAAACAAGTATTAACCAATCAATGTTAAGAGTTCTTTTGAAAATATTACGAGTTATAATGTGATAAGGAGGGTCCGTCACTCTGTCTTGCTACGTTCGTTTACATGAATTTTTTTACTAGGGCTACAGTAAGTAAAGTTAAGATCAAACTGAACTTATAGATAAATCTATATAAATAGTTCAACTATACCATCAATAGACTATAACGGTCCACAGCTGAACTAAAAGCCTCTCCAAACGGGAGGCCTTGTTATATTCCCTGAGTCGCTTCGTACGAGACCCGCGGGACGAGGGGTGGCGACAGCTGTGTTCCAATTTGCCGTCATCACGGGCTATCTAACTATCATTTCAAGTTAATAAAAATGCACACTGATTTTATCCACAGCAACATTTAGATCTTTATAACAGCGTAATTACAACACTGACGATCAGATTTAAGCTGTTATGAAATCATAATCTATAGTATTTTTGTATATTATGTGTTAATCGTAACATGTTTGTGAGTTTATTTGTTTTTTTGTACATATAACAAAAAATATTTGCCCGACCTTAGAAGAGACTTTGATGTTATAAAGCCCATGGTAACATTTAAACAATGCTCTAAAGTTTGATAACAATCTTTTCGCTACATTCTGAGATACGTTTTAACCTGAATTATATGCTACACAAATTTTAAATTAAAAGCTTGGTCAGACAATAATAACGCTTCAACTGTAACTAAAATTGGTTCAGTGGAACCTGGGATACGACTTGATCTCAATTCGAGCTAAACAAAAACTAAAATGTAGTTTTGTATTATATGCATTATGTTTCTGCCTGAGCCAGATCTAATAAATTTATTCATTGTTAATTAGTCATATCTAAATCTTACGCGGAAAGTTAAATCAGTAGTCATAAGTTTATTGTAAAGAACGACCGCGGGATGGAAAAATACAAAAAAATAGTAGCTTTTTACGTGCCTCTTAATCATTCATTTATAATATCATATTATGTTAAGAAGGTGTATATTTGCTTTCTCGTAAAATGTTTACCGTTATGGTAATACAATTGGCTTTCTTTTTACATTACGGATATTTGAATTTTCTTGTAAGAAGCTTAAGTAATTCACAATCATCAACCAAATAATGATATAATGTTTATAAATTAAAAATACTGGAATACATATTATACACATCATTGTGAACAGGTGTTTGATTGTTTGAATTCTTTATTGCACACACATAATATACAAAAAAGTAAAAGAGACAACACGAGAATTTTAAATACTATTTCATATTTATTTATAGGTATCGTAGGGATTCTAGATTTATTTTGGAAACATCTACAATACACCTAATGTCAAGAAAATATTCGGCGGTTCAGATGACAAAAATAAATAGCGTCGTTTAGACTTTTATACACTGGTTGAATTTTGTTCAAATTGATAAATTTAATATTAATTTTTTGCTCATATACATTGTTTTATCTTATAAACTCTGTAAACAATTTTACCTTTTGTTTGTAAATAATTAAAAAAACAGGTTCATATCAAATAATGCTAATATTCATAATAATACAGAGCTGTTTATTTTTTTTTTAATAAATATTTTAAATATAGCTATTATATTTTTCAATCCTTTTTTTTTATTACAGTTGAAGAAGGCCGTGGAAAGAAGAAGAAGCAGCTGAAGAAGAAGCTCAAGCTCCTCATTCCCCTCGCCATTTTGGGTAAAATTAAGGCGGTCGCACTTGTGGTCATTGCCCTCTTGATAATCGCCGCCTCCGTATTCAAACTTGCAGTCCTTGCCAAGATCGCCTTCATTGCTAAGGTCATTGCCATCATCAAAGCTCTCATCCTCGCCAAGAAACATTCCCAAGAGGAGCACACGTGGGTGACTCATGAAGAGCACCCCCACCCGGCCCCTAGCGGTTGGGAAGGTGGTTGGTCTAGATCAAGAGATGAAGCCAACAATCTGGCCTATTCCGCCTACAAGCAGTAATTTTACCAAATAAGTAAACCGGGTTTAATACTTAAAACATAATAATTTATTACGAATCTTAATTTATATGTGTGCGTGTATGTGTATGCGATATGTTTACGGTATTTTGTTTCTGTTTTGTTTCTTTTCGGTCATTTTATAGTTTTTGTTTGTTTTTTGTTCGATGTTTTGTTCAGTAATCTGACTGAAAAGGATTTTTGTTTTGTTTTGAGTTTGTTATATATCTTTTTGACTGTATTTTTTATAACTATTTATTTTTTTCTTATTATTATTGAACATCTTAGTTCAGTCTTCGTTCAAGTAATGTTTATGGTACTGTTTGTTGTATTTTTACATATAAATATCTACATTTATATATTTAATGATACATAGTTTTTGCTGTTTTTTTTATTTAATTTTTATAATGCAAAAACTTATTGATTGTTGTATTTATCAATTTTTATTTTTACTTAATTCGTAATATATTTATTCCTTTTCTTAATTTTTATATGCGTATATTTTTTATATATTTTAGTTACTTAAAATGGTATTTGTATTAATTCTTTTGTAATTTTTCATTCGCTTCATTTATATCCTATACTTATAATATTTAGTAGTATGTTATATTTATACTATGTACTTTTTGTTAAGTATTGTATGTACTATCATAGTTACCATTATTGATCTCTTTGTTTTTAATTCAGTTTTATTTGCATCTGTTTTCGTTAATTTCTTAATTTTTGTTAGTTACTTTTTTAGTTGTAAGTATCGTGTATCACGAAATGAATGTGAACTATTTATTGAATGTTCGTTTTGTAGTCTTGCATTATTTTGTAGTCATAGAATAAACCAAATTGCATCAAAATAAGACAGATTTTTATTTTTATTTCGCTCTACATATTTTATGATAATCCCCCTTTGATTTTGTTTAATTTCTATTTTGTTAAAGAAATATAACTTGATTTTGTTTAATTTATCTAATTTTATTTTGTTAAAGAAATATAACACACTCACTCACGGAGTACCTAAGTGCTATAAAAGTTATAGTCAAAATGTTCAATCAAAAAATGTAACCTGGTGACTTAATGAGTAGTGATGGACAGCATCCAAATTATTGTATTTGTTTTTTTTTACCGGCATCGAAACTAATCGGAATAATTATTGTTGAGTCTCTCATTATTTTGTTCGGAGAGAGGTGGCCTTTGCTCAGCGTGGGACAGTTATAAACTGAGAATATATATATATTTTTTTTTTTTGTTTATTTCATCAACTGAGTCTTGACTCTCTGATGATTTTCAAGTAATAATAATACAAAACAGCAGTTTTTTGAGTAATAATTATTAATATCGTGTGGCAATGCCTTTTTTACACAGAGGAAATGCCGATAACGGAGTAGTTGGACTTGCACCCATTAAAAAAATTATATGTCGTTGGATAGACCTTTTTAATAAAATAAATAAATATACTACGACAATACACACATCGCTATCTAGCCCCAAAGAAAGCATAGCTAGTGTTATGGGTACTAAGATGACTGGTGAATATTTTTATGAATTATATATACATAAATACTTAGAAAATATTAAATAATTGTACACTTAATACTTAAAACAAGATTTCTTATATATAGTTTTTTTTTTATAAGTATTAATTGATGGACCAAGCCGATCGGCCACATGATGGTAAGTTGAAGAGCGTCGCTTTATAAACACATCAACACTTTTAACATACACAACAATAGTATTTTTATGAATAATATACATAAATATTTATAATATACAGCTAAATACCCAGACACTGAAAAACACTTATGCTCGTCACACAAACATTTTCCAGTTTGTGGGAATCGAACCCACGGCCTTGGACTCAGAAAGCAGGGTCGCTGCCCAGTCGACCGTCAATAATAATAAACAAATATAATAAATAAACAAATTATAATAAGATAATGCATTGAGGAAGAGCAGTGTAATCAATAGTTCTGCGAATTTCACTATACAACGTGAAACATAATTACGAAATAATATTGAAGGATGCATAAGTATATTTCATAAGAAATCACCATGTAAAAATATTAAATTAAAAACACCATATTTATTTTTCCATACAAAAGAATTTAAAACAGTCTTGGTTACAACCCTATCGAAGATAAGAGACCATACATACTACCTACACTACGCAACGCGTGCCGCGCGCACATAAAGTGACAGGATTTTAATTTTGCATGTGATGATGAATTTCTTTAAGTAAAAACTATAAAAGTGGTTTACTCAAAACTATAAGTTTTTGGTTTCAAAGATAGGTCTTACAGTACATAATGTACATCTAAAGCCTGTGAACTATTATATTAATGTGCCATGTACCTGTAATTACACTGGCAACTACAGCTTCCAGACCTGACCATTTAGCAATGCTGCTAAGCGGCAGAAATAAGTATTGGAGAAAAAAAATGATTCATGCAATGCAATTTGCAGCATGTATTCTGTTTTATATCGGCTTACAATTGTTTATAGGTACAGCATTGGCTTTCCCGGGCGGACTGGTGTCATAACAATAGTAGCAGGAAACCGTGGGTAGGAGTGGCATAAGACCTGGAAATCCCTAAAATACTTCTCTATCCAGCAGTAAACATCCACCAATTAAGAATACGATGATAGCTGAATGCGTCGCAAGGCATCGTTAAGATAAATGAATGAATTGACAATAATACAATGAGTTTCAAATGTAAAGCCACAAAAGCACCTTTACCAGTTAGCTTAAGCGGCTTAAATATACATAAATTGCTCCAAGCATTTACTGTGCATTGGAGACTGTTTAAGTGGCAAAACATTTTGGAAAGCCAAATGTACCGGCTTAAACCATAAGATTTGGAAGTAGAAGTGAAAGTGTCAATAACGAGAAGTCACGCATAGGACTTCACTCGGGGTTCGAAATATGAAAATTATTTTCCAATTCGATTCTATAAAATTAAATAATATACATCGTGTAACAGAAGTACGAAGCAATATTGAAGGATGCATAAGTATATTTTATAAGCGATCACCCTGTAAAAATATTAACAAAAAAGAAGCATATTTATTTTTCCATACAAACGAATTCAAAACATTCTAAGTGTTTACTTATTGACAACCCTATTGAAGAATAAAGACCGGTACGCGTATAGTACCGCTACGCGACGCTTACCTAACTAAGAAACAGGAGTCACATTAGTTAAATGTTGCATGTGATTATAAGACTTTATTTTATTTCTTTCAGTAAAAACTATGGCAGTGGTTTACTCATTAACTATTAGGTTTTCGGTTTCACAGATAAGTCTCGGAGACAGTTCATAATGTAGCTCTAAAGCCTGTAAAGTATTATTTTGGTTTTCATTTACACTTTGTACTTATATCTATTAGTAGTGGCGATAGCCTAGTGTGTAAATTTCTCTTTGTAAGAGCAGAGTTTGATCCTGGCAAAAAACACACGTTACACCGAAAAGCAAGAGGTGCGTTTTGTAACTTTTGGGAGCTATGTGAGTTTTTTTTATTTTTTTTATTTAAGCAAACAAATATCTCTTGCTTCATCTGTGAAGGAATGCATCATCAAGAAACAACCACAACTGAGGGTTTCCCGTTAAGTTTTCAAGAGCACATGAAGTCTACAAAAACAAAATAAAAAACTATCCTCTGTTTATCTAAAGGATGCAATATATAATATGTGCGAGTTTTATCAAAATCGGTGCAGTGGTTACAAACCAAACCTAGGTTACAAACTAAGAAACAAGAAGCAGAGTAACAACAAACAAGAAGCCAATTTTTAAGTACTTTGCCCAAAAATGACAATCGTGGTAGACACCCGTAGAAATATTATGTTTTGACTTCTACTAGCATTGCGGCCTTCTCTCAAAATTCGTGAGAAGAAGGAGAGAGATACAAAGAAGAGGAGCGATCTTATTGAAAAATCCTTTTTTGAGAGAGAAAAAAGATAGGACGAGAGGGTTATCGGCCATTGTTTGTTATTTTTAATATTAATAATATCTTATACCTACTTGAAAAATATATAACTATTGTTATTGTTGAAACAAAAGTTGCTTTCATCATCTTATATAATTTATTAAGTATTAATTATTAACCACGAAAATCTTAGTTAAAAATCTTTAATCTTATATAATGATAAGATTTTGTTCATCATTTATTTAGATTTGAAGTACCTTCCTACACATTAGGCCTATTTTTTTATTATAACACGGTGGAAATTGCGGCTTGAAGCAAGTGTGCCAGCGAGTCGTTGCGCCTGCCGAGATTTTAAGAGCCATTGGCTTAAGCTAAAGAAAGTCTCTCTCCTTTACTTCGCATTTCACTGACTACTACTGATGGTAATTTCTCTGTGTTGCAACATTATGTGAGATTTTTTACCAGGCGTTATTTAGAACAAAGTAGCTCGGAAAACACCACTTAATTTAACAATCGATTGCGATTTCGCAAAGTGGTGTAAAATACAGAACTAGGATAAAAAAGCAGTTATGTCAAACAACTTCGAATATCATTCATAATATCTATTATTTTTCAAAACAGGTAAACATAGTACCTACTCCTAGTACGGAAAAATTTAACTTAAACTGAAAGCTGTGATAAAAATATTACAAAAAATTTAATACTTTTCTAAAAATTTTTAATCGTATATCACCCATATAACAAAATCCCAACCGCATAAAAAAATCATATACAAGTTCAAATACAAAGTTTCATGGATATAACTTGAAAAATTACTTTCTTTAAAAGTACCGTCTGGTACTTTCCAGAGGTAGAATTAAAAAAAAAAAAATTAAATAATAATATTTAATTAATAATAATCTTACTCTTGCTCAGTTAAAAAAACATCTTTATTCTAAATTCTAACTTCTAATTGTTCTACGTAAAAGTTCTACTTATGTTTTCACATATCCACTTGGATTGGATGGATATTGTTAATAAGGGTATTCCCTTATTTACATTATCTGTCAATAATATGTGTTTTATACATATTCTAAAGTTTCATAATTATGTTATAAGTTTGCTGTCAATTTTAATGTATTTCGTTAGATTTATTAGCGGCTACTTAATTGGTGTATGTGTTATTTTATTTGTACTAATTTTAAATATTAAGTATACTGTTTGGGCCTTAATTAATAAAATAAAATAAAAAAAATAAAATAATAATTTTAATTCAAGATTTTTAAGATCAACCGTTTCGGATGTAGGTTGCCTTTCATTCAGTACTATTATAATATAATAATCGATAAGAATATTAATCACAATACCGAGCCATGAGAAACCGTCTGAAGAGAGTGCCAAGCTTAGCTGGGGTCCCGAGTTCAATAAAACCTAACCTCAAGACCTCTACAATACAGAAAAACATGCCCAACATTCACCAATCGGAATAATTTTACAAACCTTTACATGTTCCATTAACAACAATAATTTTACCTTCAACCACATGAACAACAATTTCAAAGTCAAGGTTCAGTACACAGCTTACACTCTCGATTTAGATGAAATTGGATAAAATAACGTGAAACCAACTATAGAAAGCAGAGCCTTTAATGAATATCTACACAAACCTGTTTCGCTTTAGTTTGAAAGGCTTAAGCGTCGTTTTTAATTTGTCGTTCCGTTTGTCGGAAACCACAAATTATAAGAGAAAAAAAGCCTTTATTTCTAACTATAAAACATTCGTATTCGTGTTTCTACATAATAATTTTCAATCGTACATAATAATTAATAAACTTATTCATTATAATTTCAGTCTGTGTGTGTATGTGAAAATTTTACAATCATTTACTATCTGCATTATTTTTGTTATTTTACTTTGTCTTGTTTTACTTTACCTAAAATGAAATATGTTAACATCAAAAGCAGCAAAATGGTAAATATTTATTATAATGAAATAACGTACTTTATTCCCTAGTGAGATCATAACGAATATGGAAACCAAATAATGCAGTACATTAAAACTCGATCATTCGAACGTCGCGTAGGTATTTTCAATAAAAAATAATTCCTTTTTTTTACTTAATAATAAACCTCAATGGTTTCATGGTGAGCATGTTTGACTGCAGATTTTTTATTCAGGGTTTTATTCAGATTTTAGATTTTATTTTAGATTGAGGGCCGATGAATAAATAGTATTTGGTTCTTCTATCAATGAGGAAATAGAGAGTGCACCTAAGTTAGCGCACCTACTGCTACACTTGAAGAATTCCCGCGTAGTTGGAAAATATCTCTTGAGATTGACCTTCTTCTTAAACTTAAGAGCTAAGCTCTTGTCGGTATAGCCTTCCAACCTTTTCTATCCATGGCCCTCTCTTTAACCTCTTTGTAAGTCCCGCCCCAACCTTTCGTTTTATTTGTCCCACAAAAGTCCGACTCGGACGTCCTCGTCCCCTCTAACCATCTACTTTTCCAACATTTATATTAATAGGAGGAAAATGATAAGAGATTTACCACTGTGCAAAAGTTGGTCAAGAAAATTAAATATGAAGCAAAACAATCAGTTAATACAGTCGAGATAATATTACTGTTAAAAGAAATCGTAACGGACTAGTGTAAACGAACGTCCGTTATTAGTCTGCCATATGGTAATTTCTCGACTGCCTAATAATCGACTAATACAAGAATGTGGAACATACATAAATAAATGTATAAGAGAGAGTGTCCGTCCGGTTAAGTTTACGTAAATTAATTAAAATTTGAAGTTTAAGCTATGGAAAACGTTAAAGGTTTCTTGTCGGTTTTGATGTGAACAGATGTCGTTGTAAAACCGTACCGTCATTATAATATTGCCTATTTCATCAGTGTCATCAAAAGTCTGCTTCACTAAATGCCTCACTTAACGGGAGGGTTTGTTCATAGCCACTTAGCTGGGCAGGCGGGTTGGTGAGCGCTAAAGATGGTAGTAGCAGGGTGTACGTAGGACGGAGAGGACCAGATAGCATATGAGACCCGCGGGAAAAAGAGGGGTGGTGCCATAAATTAATACATATTTACACAGTTCATTTACATAAATAAATCGTGTATCTCTGAAACGGATTCTCATAAATCCATCTAGAAATAAAAAGCTTTGACCAACATATTAACAAGCTTTCGCTTGGTTGTTGGTCGGATACAGAAGGCAGTAGTCCTTGAAACCGCGCTTATTGTGGGGAGGTCCCTCACTCTGGAGCTGACCGCCGGTTGCTTGGGCATTCACAAGCCCCGCTTGAGGAGAAGTAGATGTTGTTTTTTTAAACATTCTTAATAGTGTTGTTATCATTTATATCATTAAGCATTATTAAGAATTAAAAAAAAAAGAAAATCAATAAACAATCGCAAATCATCAATTCAAATAATTAGTTTCTGGACAACCGTCATCATAAGGATATCTTTATGCCATTTTTTTTACGTTGTACCTGGTTACGTTACACTTAATTATAAAAACTAATCTCATTTTATAAATGAAATATTATTTTCATGATCTGTTCAGCGCCGTTAAGACTCAGTCGTGTTCTAACTTTATGAGCACAAAAACATATTTTTTAAATATTATCTACTAAAAAAGCCTTAACTTAACTACGGCCTTAACGCCTTTTCAGAAACCCGTGCCCGCATCATCGACATCGTGTCAACCGATTAGTGGACCGGTAAAAGAAGATTTTTTCCCAACCAGGCCTTCTTTCATCTTCAGTCCGTTTATTAGTACATCGTCCATAGGTCTTTTGGTCGTATCTGCTGAATTGTCTAGTTGTTATCAAATTGTTCTTATAAATATATATTACACTAGCTGACCCCAGCGGCATCTGTCGGGCTGATTTGTAAATCTAAACCATCCAGGGTGCCACCCAAACGCATACCGGAAAATTCATTCCAGCCGTCTTGGAGGAGTTCAGTGACATACACACGCACACAAGAAATATATATATATAAAGATTATGTCTTAGTATTAATATATTTGACAGGCATGACATGGGCAATGCCTTTGATTTCTTTGTGCAAGGCTGTGGGTTCGATTCCCACAACTGAAAATTTGTTTGTGTGATCGACATGAATATTTTTCAGTGTTAGGTTTTGATCTGTATATTACAAGTATTTATGTATATCGTTCATAAAAATATTAATTAGTTTTCCTAGTGCCCATAACATAAGCTACGCTTACTTTGGGACTAGATTGCGATGTGTGTATTATTGTAATATTTTTATTATTTTGTAATTTTCAATAAAGGCCAGAAATAATTAGTGTACCTGTCTGCGTACTTAAAAAAAAATTGAACTTTTCTGTATCAGAGGCATGCGGAATTTTTGTTTTCCGGATTATGCCTTCGCAGATGAATATACTAAGAGAATTTTCAACCTGTATTGAGACTTCTATAAAATTAATTTTATTGCCTATAATATTTAGTGCACACAATTTTTATTTTTTATTTTTATAAAAACTAGATAAATCATATTATTTAAACTGGTATTATTATAGCCGGTATTATATATGTCGATGTTAGCGACAAAATATGAGGAAAATACAAAGAGAATGACGTCTGAATTCTGTATTTTGCCAAGCTCGAATATTTGAAAAGTGACGCTGACAGTGTGACAAAACACTATATATCTATTCAGACGTTATTCCACTATATTTGTAAAACCCGAATAAACAATTTTTGATTTAGAATTTCCCTAAATTGTGTGAACACAGTTAAGTAAGGACGTTTCCCTGACTGATTTTATAGTTCCTGTGCCCAAAACGGTCTTTATTAAACCTAAAATTTCAATTTAATTTAAATCATATAACACTTTGATTGTAACAAAAGCTATTATAGTTTTTGGTATCAGATTATTTCCGTTCCTTCTTAGACTGGTAGAAGGCTTTGGCCGTTGCTAAATACCAGCCTACGGACAAAATCTTGCCGATAAGCGATTTAGCGTAAAATCCGATTAGGGATACGGGTTTAATATAACTGCATACCCCTGACCGCTTAGCCAGCTACCAAGATGGTACAGAATGGTACACTGCATTATCAAGTGAGATTGCATTCAAGTGCTAACTTGTTGTGGAATAAATAGAAGAAAAAAAGACTGTTTAGCTAAACATTAATTTACGCATTGCAAAAAATAACTACTAAATTATTCTAAGTAGACCTACTACAAATAGATGAACTTTAAAGGAACGTGTATTTGACTAGAGACTTAATTTCACAGTTTAAGCATAAACCAGTTAAACAGCAATAAAAAAAGTTGACCGTCTAACAACCAGTTTCATATTTGGTTCAAACGGAAAGAAATCCAAGTAGCTCGAGTAGTATTACTGTCATCTTCATACCCGAAGTGGTAAACGTGTAACTTTCAAGTTCTGAACGAGAGTAAAACAGTTTATTGCATCCGCAACATCGTTAGTTTAATTTAACTCTTGCGAGTCATTGATCTTGAACAGGCGATCGATATCAGGTAGATCTAATGGCGAAAAGAAACCGCGGGCGAGTATCGAGTATAAAATCATTTGCTTTCATGTAATTATACATAACTGGCTGTTGTCCGCGACTACCTTTGCGTTTATTTCGATTTTTAAAAAACCTTGAGACCGCTTTCCGACCTTAAAAGTGTCCTTGTGTCTCCAAGATGAAATATTATAACAAGATTGGTTTTGCTGTTAATAATTTCTAGATATCCTTGACTCCAATAATATCTCGTCAGTTACACAGTCAAAGATGAAAGTGGGCTAAACTGTAGGGTATGGAAGTAATATTAGAGCCCTTAATAAGTTTCTATACGGCAGCGTAACGGAACGCTAATTCAAGCGAATTAGCATTTCGATACGATGCCACATGTCATTGTCAGCTAGGGCCACCAGACAAACAGTCCAAAGGTCTGTTTTAAACACCACAGGAACAATCCCCGGTTGTGTTTTCATAAATGGTATCATATATTCGTGATTAGAATGCTCTCAGTCTGCGAAATTTCATCATAATTGCTGCAGTAGTTCAACTAAACATAGGTAACCAACTAACACACTTTCCCTTTTATGATATTAGTATCGATAACATATTCATTACTATTAAGGTTATTTAAGAAGGACCGCTCTGACAAAATTATTAAGAACGATCAAAAAGCAAATACGCAGATCGAAAAAAGGAAGTCGAGTAAATCGTAAATGGGATTTTCAGGACATAAAAGACGTAGCCACTTTGGTTGACTTTCTTTAATTATTGTATTACTTAACTTTACAAATGTGCATTGTGTTATCAATATATCTTTTGGATGCTCCGGAATCATCCGAGGCCATTTTGCAGGATATGTTTAACGTTCCATATATGTGGACGTTGTAAATAGCACCGATCAAATCCTCGTACGTTGCGGATTATATCATGTAGACCACAAACCCACATTTGAGCAACATGGTGGGTCTAGGCTTGTATCTCCTATGAGAGAGGATGCCTGTGCCAAGCAAGTTGTTCTTTAAAAGGCTTCGGATAGTTATAATAAATTTTTTAGCTGCCTTTGTAACGAACTACCACATTACTGCGATGCAAATTACTCTCTATTGTTCTATGGTAGTTTCTTCATTACTAAAGATTGTGGTCCTAGTGCGATCACAGTTTCAAATTGGTAAATTGTCTCCATCGGCTTCTGTTGGAGGCCATTACAGCGATGGTAGAAAATCCAGACGAATTGGAATCTTCATTAACTTGTCAGCATCTCGTTGATGACTGACAGTCTTTCGCCTTCAGCGTTCCCTGTATTTTCTTTTTTACATTACTAACACTAAGAATCAAAGCTTTAAAGAAATCTAAGTTCACTAATTACGTTATGGAAGACAAGACACAGAAAAAGACTTAAAAATTTTACTGCTGCGTTACAAAGGCACTTAACAATAACAAAAGTATCATCAAGATAATATTATGTTGACATAAAACACAATATTATTGCAAAGAGTTGTTTGTATATTTTATGTGACTTAAAGTATAAAAAGAATATTAATTACACTAAACAGATTTGTCGGTCACTAATTATAAGAAGTTGAGCTTAATTTTTATTGGAAAGCAAGATAGGTGTTGATGCCAGTGAAATCTTCAAAAATAACTCCATCAACCTAAATTCCAATTTCAAACATCGTAGATCCACTAAGTCCCACGAGACACATGGATGATATAAATCTAATGTAAACGGAAAACTTTGTGCTTTCTCATGGTGAAATTTGCTATAATAACATAATATTAACTTGACTTTTTCTTTTCATACAAACCTGTCCAGTCATTCATTATGCTTTCGTTTTCTTTTTAAGTGGGAATTGTTTTACTACCTTTTATTATCATACCGGATACATAACGTTATTCAGTTTGAATGTTTAGGATTCTCGAATCCTATTTTTTTTATTGACATTAAAAACGTAATGCATATAAATGGTGCTAGTTTTGAGATATAAAAATTGTTGAAATAAAAATTATAAAAATTTGATGTGTTACGCTTTTTATGTTATAGGAAGCAGGGTTGATACTCAATTTAACCTTGGTCAGCAGCACTTCAATTATTTGACAGTTATTGTCTTATTATCAATAAAATTACTATGAACCCCCACTTAGTAAATTTCACTAATCATATAATTGAAAGATGGCAGATTTATTGTGTGGAACTCCGCTTTGAAACTTGTTTGGGATTTCTGTCATTTTACGATTAAATTCTTTATTTACGATATTATTCTCACTTTTTTCTGTGAAACGTGTAATTCGATAATCTGCAATATTATTTTAAATAAAATAGCAAGATGGGCTCAAACTTATGTAAACTGAATATCATAAATGTCAAGAGTTGCTTTGTTCTTTGCTTACGAGCTATAAATTCGATTTAGAAAAGGACATTTGCTTTCATCCTAATCTGGTCATAAATAAAAATATAGATTTTTGATAAAACACATTTTTATTGAGAGTAATAAATTAGAATAAGTTAAATAAATAATACATTTAAAATCTTTGTACAGTGATTAACATAATGGTGGTTGAACTAGCTAATTTGGTATCATTTAATTTATTTGTGGGGTGAGTAGGCGCTGTATGCTAGATTTTGACTGTCATCAATGTTCTTGTTCCAATCTGAGCCGTAGCTGTACCCTCCATGACCGCCTCCTAAATCATGAGCTATATGTTCCACGTGAGGAGCGTGGTGAGACTCGTGGTGTACAGGGTGGGGTACCACTTCGTATGTGGTCTTTGTATGGTCCTGTTTCAAACACCAAGCAACGAAGAGTACTGCTGCCAGGACTAATGCAATCTTAGCTGTTGCTAACGCCTTCAACGCGATGAGTTTCACAATGAAAAGCTTTCCAAGAAGTACTTTGGCTCCAATTAATCCGATGATTCCACCGATTCCGCTACCACCCTTCTTCTTGCCGCGACCTGTAATCGGAAATTAAGATTAGATACTGTTACTTTGTTATAAATTGTCTACACATATTTTCAATCTTCTTTCTATACAAAAATTGATTAATGTGCTTGTTTACTTATTAACTTTTAAAATATAGCTGAGCCTATTTGAATATATTTTTTGTTTTGCTTGCTGCAATAAAGGATCTCTTTTGATTTTTCGTCTGTTTCTATTATTTTATACCTCATAAAAAAAGAAAGGACCCAAAGCAACAGCCATAAAGTCGGCATATATCGAGAATCTTGGGAATATCTACTTGGGATTACTTTCGAACGAGGGCATTATTTATATGGTATGACGTTCGCCGGATCATCTGCTAGATTTAAATATGCAAAAACTAATGCGACCCATTTTAATTTCAAAGACATAATCGTAGCAATCTCAAATTTTTTTTCGAAAAAAGGAGATAGGATAGGAAGTAACCTTATTTAGTTATATTGGGGATTTTAACTATCTCAATGAGTAAATCATAGACCCCTTTTTTATCGCTGGGTGTAAAATATGCATACAATTCCATACCCAGTCTTACAGGTAAACTGGTTTACATTCCATATAAGACTACATCGTAACTTGCAATAAATAAGTACATAACTGTAACCGTTTAAAATTTAAAAGATATATCTTTATCTTTTTATAAACATAGTGTCAGTAATAGTTTAGTGGGTGGCATATAATACAACACATGGACAATGGTCACAAACATGATATTTTAAATGAGATCTGTATTTGTTTAAAATACTGAATATAAAGTTATTTTATGTAAATAAAAGAGTGATTGTAATATAAATTCTATGATTTACCTTCTTCAAGAGATCGCTGCATTTCAGCTTTATCAGCATCGTTCATCTTAACTTCAATGGCGTGAGTTTCGAAGAGGCTGACAACACCATCCATAAGTCTGTAATTAACTTCGGCATCTCTGGCTGTAGGATCTTCTGGCAGGGAATCTAACTTTTTGCCAGACCTTACGTCTGGTTCTCCCTTAAGAACAACACCTTCAGCAATTGAAATACTTCTTGTTGCTCTTAAATTATCGACGATTCTCAACAATTTCTCCTGTAAATAAAAATTTTATCTTTTAAGAAAATTACATACAAACAAACGGGAATGGGACGTTTGCCTAGTTAAAATTATTTTGGGCTTGTTTCTAAACTAGCAGGTGTTTGTAAACCTCGTTTTGTGATAGCTTTTTACTTCGTAAAGCTATCACAAAACAACAGTGTATAAGTCAAATAATATATCTACGAAAGATTCACAAATGCGCGTAGACTTTATCTATGCTGATCTTAAGAAATTTACTTCCACACTAAGAGGCAGATCAAAGGACTAAACGATGGCATTTCCAGATACACCGCAAGGTAATTTATAACCACCTGTCAAGAGAAATTGTACGAAATTATCCCGAGTCATAAAACCGCTTGAAACCCGATCGGACACTATAACCACGCTCTATTCTCACTTAACACTTTCACTTTAATAATAAAATTATGGACCTTAACACACAAGTTGAAATCTCCCCTACAGTCCTTTATGAAGTTGATTGCCGTTTCCATCGTGTGGTCGCTATCGTCCGCTCTAACAAGGGACGCAAAAGCGACCAGGCAGATTAAAGCAATCTTCATTTTTACTGAATTAACTTCTTTCGCAAGCCGTATTAATTTTCTGACATGTCAAGTCACTGAGAGATGTCAAGCAAGGTTTGGCGTGGTCCGGCCGCTGCAATAGAGTTTTATCATTCCCCTCCCCCACTATGCTTATCTATATGCTCAATACAAAACTCTCATCTAGGTTATGGATATAACCGATTCAGTTCGGACCCTAATGTTTATGCAAATTAGTTGACTTTGTACATATTTGTTGATTTTTTAGGCGTTTTCTCGTTGGCTCTGACAAAAATTCGGTGTTATGTCAGGGAATTAAGTATAGTGAAAGCTTTAAGCAACTTTATTATTATTCCGTATTGTTTGTTATCACTTTAGACTATTTGCTGCTCGCGTGTTCCTTTATTTTGCATAGTTTATTCCGATTAATTTTTTTTTACTGTACATCCTCACTGTGACATTCGTGTAGTAGCTCTCAAAGCTCAAAAGTGTAAGTTAGACAAAAAAGATCGCACATTCTATTTCAGGCTAGGGTTTTGAATTTCGTTCCCGTTATCCGTTTCAATTATTTTGTCACCTGTTGGTTACTAATAGATGATTCAGTTTAGCTTCTTGTGGGTTGATTGTTACATTAAAGCACCAAGTTTAACGTTTTAAGTTAACTTAATTTTGGAGTAGCATAAATCTTAATTTTTTCATCTGAGGGTTGTTGCTGGGTGTCCATATAAAGTGACAGATTGCCCAAACTTAGAAGTATCGTTAGCTTAAATGAGAACTTACATTAAGACAAGAGTACGCTTTAAAGCTTAAGCTTTAGCTTAGATTGGACAAAATAGTTTTAGTAAATGCTGGATAAATCAAACTTTTTGGTTGTAATACCTTATATGTTGGCATATTGCAACATAGTTATGGTAGAAAAAGGTATCCGGTTTCGTCGTTAATAAACCGATACTGATACCTTAGGTCGTTCAAACCACATTATATTTAAAATAATACTGATATTACATAAAAGAAGCATGTCATTAAAAGATTTTTTATAAAACTGTCTATGCACGGCCCATGCACAGGCTTCAAAGCTCGATGTAAATTGCACCCTGAAAATAAAAATAAAATAAAAAATAAAAATCGTTTATTTCGTTTCATACATGTTGTGCTGACATCCTAGTAAGCATCAACATATCTGTGTAAGGAGGCGGTGGGAAATGGATGTAGGATACTTTATATTTAGGTAAATTAACGGTTCCAGGACGCTTATTAAAAAATAAAAAAATAATTTGCAGAAGTCTGGGGGTACATAAAACTAGTTTAATAATAATACTAACGCGGTATGAAACTACCAAAACTGTATGCGAAAATAACGACGCACCTACCGTGCAATAAAATATTCATAACTATAACAGTTTAAATTAAAAATGAGAGTGCGAAATAGCATTAAATTAATCATTAGCATAAGATCACAAAGAATATAAATAGCTTTTTTAAGAGCTTGATAATTAATGGTATTATTTAATTAATTCGAATAATCCTAGAACCGGATTCCAAGCAAACGCACCAAATATAATAAAGCTATAAACACGTGCCGATTTTATTGATTAATTTATGCTTTAAAGAACATATCAAGAGTATAAAATATAATACTTTGAATCTAGGACCTTCCATACTAAGAATAGGACTAAAAGTCAAAACGACGAACTGACTGACAGAACATTTACAGTTCAAGAACGTAGAAATCTGAAATTTCAAGAAATTATTGTTCTTTGTGTTTTTATAGATTAAAAAACAAATTTGTGAAGTACTCCTGTGAAGGTTAAACAGGAGAAAGAAGTCTATATTTATAAGTTATAATCTACAAAATTGGTAATTCTGCTTGAAAAAAATTAGTGCGCGTTTCACTTTTGAAAAATCCCACTCCTGAAGAGTTAGTTATGGTATAAAAGGGCGAAAAGTTTTTCAGTAGATATCCATAAATTATTATCAATTAATAATTTGAATTTATTTATTAATTATTAATTTCGTATTTTTACTTCCTTCTGCTTTCAGCTTTGCCTCTAGGTTTCTCGAGACCTCATGATCAAAAATTCTACGCGGAAGTTTCAAGCATCTACTAATTTTATAATTATTTAAGAGAAATTAAATATAATATAAATTAATTTCATATAACTTTTTTATTATTTCTCTTTTGCATTGTAACAAAAAAAACGCATTTGTATTCCGTATTTCCTTGCGATTCGCTTTATGACCAAGTCTATTTACCGAGTTGGAGTTCTACAAACTCATCATTTGATCTTACAGAAGTCATCTCTGAAGTCTAGTTAAAAACCACTGCAAAAGCAAGAATAGTGAAGCCGACGTACGTTGGTTTTTGGGGTACGGGTTTCCCTCAGACTGAAAAGGGTGTAGGTTAGGTTAGGTTAGCGTGCAGGTTTCCTCACGATGTTTTCCTCTACCTTTAGCAAGCATTTAATTTCTTACATAGATAAAAACCAGTTAATCTATATAGACATTGGAATAGGAAATATTTCTTTAATCCAATGTCTTTAGGAGATGTCTCTTAAAAAGTCCAAAGTTTGTATTAAACGTAAGCTCATAGAAAAGTCCTATTATAGTATAAAGGACTACGTAATCGATAAAAAAGCTTGGATGTAAATTATTGCTCTAACCAGGTTGCTCTTCTTATAATTTAAACTGGCATTGTGAGATGGTGATAACAAAAAAATAAAAAACACCCGGCTAAGTTTGTTGTGGGCTTCTTCTTAGAGCAGGACGCGTTTGGAACCCTCGTAGCTTTAGTTTTAAGTTTACGAATGTGGTTATCGCCATCATCTCACTACCGTGTAATTCTTATGTACGCATCAAAAGTGCCACCTATGGGCCTACTTGAATAAAGATATTTTTGACTTTGACTTTGACTTTTGACTTTATAAATATTGGTTGACTTTACACATCTTTGAAAACATCATCTCATCATGTTTGACGGCCGAGTGGCGCAGTGGGCAGCGACCCTGCTTTCTGAGTTCAAGGTCGTGGGTTCGATTCCCAAAACTGGAAAATGTTTGTGTGATGAACATGAATGTTTTTCAGTGTCTGGATGTTTATCTGTATATTATAAGTATTTATGTGTATTATAATCATAAAAAAAATATTCATCAGCTATCTTAGTACCCATAACGCAAGCTACGCTTACTTTGGGGCTAGATGGCGATGTGTGTATTGTCGTAGCGGATTTATTATTTTATTATTATCATGGAGAACTCTCAGGTAGCTTTCCTCACGATGTTTTCCATCACCGTTGCAGCAAGTTATATTTAAATTGCTTAGAACGCAAATAAAGTTAGAGGTGCGTGCTCGATTCGAACTCGCTCCCCGAAAGTGAAAGTCGAAGTCCCACCCACTGAGCTATCACCGCTCCCTACATACATTGGTTTGCTGCGGCGTTATTGTATTCATGTATTCAAAGTTCATAGCAGACAATGACCTCGCTTAGCCGGTGAGTTGTTCATAGCTACCCTTACTGCCTTCAGATACACAATCAAGACCCAGAGCCGACTGTAGGTATAATGTGTCATAAGGCTTTAAGTATTTATTTATTTATTTATTTAAGGCACAATCAACAGGTTACAACAACAACTCTTAAAACTAAACAAACTATTAAAAAACATATAAATGTAATATTGTAGACCCACTTAAAGACTGCCACAACTTGCGAATACAAAGCTATATTGTCAATTAGATGGAGAAAAAACGATTAAGAGAGACATGATAGTACATATAAGCTGTAAGATCCATCAGGCTGTAACATAAACTTGACGAATCTAGTTTCACCGCGAACAAAAACATACAATTAGAATAAATTAAAAAAACAAATACTTAAATTATATATAAAATAATATTAAAAATGTTGATTGTATTCTGTCTCATGCGCTATTGGGAAAAAAGACAAAGCTCTATATTATTATATTCATATCACTTTGTATAGTGTTCATAAAAAATATTGTTTTCTGTTAACGCTTACATTCCATTCCTTTTTTTATTCCACTACAAGCAGGCTTCACCTTTTTCTAGGTTCTGCCGCACATAACATACGGAGTCGTTAATATTATAGTGTGTGGCGCAATGTAAAAAATATTTTTTTCTTTCTTTCTTTCCTTAAGTTTCTGGCACGAAGCGATTTGCATCTTCTTTTCTTATACGCATGGCTGGGGTTTGGAACACCCTTCCGAGTTCTGTGTTTCCTAATTCTTACAACCTGGGTATCTTTAAAACAAGAGTGAATAGGAATCTTCTAGGCAAGCGCGTCTCATCTAAGGCCACGTTAAAAAAAACAAAAACGCCCTTTAGCGGCAATCTATACTAATGGTTATAAATTATGCAGTCTAAGATGATAGCGGGCTAAATTGTTAGCGGTTTGACAGTTATAAGCCAAAATTACCTTAATCGGTTAACTTAACCTCGCACAACAATACTAAATCGTTTTTTTCGGTAGGGTGGTATCTAAGCACGGCCTTAGAGCCTCCCACCAGATCAGACCAGAAAAAAAACCGAAAATATAGTTTTTTGAAAGTGGGACAAGTTCGCGGTACTGGGTGTTACCACAAGGGAGGTCGAAAAACATGTGTACATTTGTATAGTAGAGAACTAATACTAATGATACTCGTACTTAACCGATATGTAATTTATTTAGTTATCCTTGCCGACCTGGTAATTAGAAAATGTGTAAAGCCACGATATTTAATAAAAATATCCTCCCATTATTCTACGACGCTAAGCCTGCTTCAGGTAAATCCGCGAGCAAAACAGGTATGCAATATTAGAAACCACTTTCTCGAATGGATTTATATACGAATGAATACGTAACTAGCTGTTTATAGCTCACTGAAGGGCAGAGGTCTCGAACATTTCAAGTGTAGCTCAAGATAAAACTGGAGATAAGTTTAGTGGTTTTCTCGATAATTAACATATTCTATTAAAATATTAAGCTAATTGTCTTTTCAGAGCAAAGCATATTACGAATCGTTTTTCGTAGAACCAAAACGATTGACGCATCTGTATGCGTGTTTGGGTGTGTGTGTTTGTGTGTGTGTGTGTGTGTGTGTGTGTGTGTGTGTGTGTGCGCGCGCGTGCGCGTGGGTGTGGGTGTGTGTGGCTTCATTATAGTTATTTAGTATATTTTTTGTTTCAAAGTATATAAGTCGGCGAATTACATATTTTTTCACAACTCCCGCAGTATTGGTATTAATTGAATGGCGTTAACTAGTAGAATACTTATTAATTACTAAATATAAAATATCTAAGAAATGGTAAACAAAATGCCAACAAATTGCCATGGAATGTATCAACACAATTGGCTGAGCGGAAAAGGTTTTGGTAAACGGCTATGATTCCAAACGCAGAGGTCATTGCTCGGAATGCAGAAGAACCCCGAGTTGCTAGAACCATCAATCAGCCTAAAGTCATGTTATTATAACATATCGATATACCACCTAAAACTTTTAATGATGAGCGAGCAGTGAAGAATATTTGCGAGCAAGTTAAAAAGCAAAAGAAATTTATTACATGCGGGGGAGAACTGGAAAGTGAACTGTTCCATTTACCGAGGGCATAGAAATAATGAGGTTCTAATAGCGAAACAGAAGAGAATTAAAGAGTGGAAAGTTCATCAAATTAAAAACTTAAACTCCTTGCTTCGCACCGCCAATACAAACTTGAAGTAAGCTTGCAGAAATTTTTATTTAAATTTTATTTGCAAAAGAATTAGAAGCTTTAAGAATTGTTTGTTTTTATATTATAACAATGAAGTTTAACGTCGTGTTTGGTATTCAAATTTAAATGATCCGAAGAATAACGTGTCATAAAATCCAAGCACCGACGGTCAATGCAGTTATTACATAATCTGTCTTTACGAGTTATCTGTGACTGTATTCGCGCTGAATTTCTGTTATTCGTCATATCAACCCATTACTGGCCTAAAGGGCTGGGGTTTCCTCCCACAATGAGAAGAGGTTAAGGCCGTAGTCCACCACGCTGGCCCTGTGCTGATTGGTGGACTTCACACACCTTTGAGACCATTATGTAGAACTCTCCATTTAACTCTCTTTCCTCACGATGCTATGTTTACTGTTGAAGCAATTGTTGAAAACGCACATAACTAAGAAAAGTTACAGGTGAGCTGGGATTTGAACTCGGCCCCTCCGAAATTGAAGTGATGTTCTACCCATTGGGCCATCACCGCTTCACTAACCTGACTAACTTGTATGGCAGTTATATGCAACCTGCACCCCTAATCGGTTCCTAGGCGGTATCGGGCCGGAACGCTTAGCCTACCTAGCCACGAAAGACCAGACCAGACCTGAGAAAATTCCAAAATACCCAAACTTCTGCTGCCGCGGGAATCGAATCCGAGACCTCCCACTT
Source organism: Pararge aegeria (assembly GCF_905163445.1). Lineage (NCBI taxonomy): Eukaryota > Metazoa > Arthropoda > Insecta > Lepidoptera > Nymphalidae > Pararge > Pararge aegeria. The sequence continues at coordinate 8,452,308 of NC_053202.1, read as the reverse complement.
AATAAACCATACCATCAGGAAGGTTGTGACATTGCAATGCCACTGTATCAAGCATGTCGGCGGCGTTTTTAAAGTTGAAGACGCAAGAGGAAGTTAGAAGCATAAGTGTGGACCACAGAATGAAGAACATACAGAAACCGTGTACACGACTAATGTTGAAGCATCAAAAACCACTCCACTTCAGTAGTGTTTCTCGAACCAACGGATAGTCACTTCATACCATTTAGCAGTTGGCAGTAATTATAAAACTTGTAATGTTCTAAACATCTATAAAATGGTAAAAAGTTATAATAAATAAATACACTACGACAATACACACGTCGCCATCAGCCCCAAGGTAAACAAAGCTGTGTTATGGGTACTAAGATAGCGGATGAATATTTTTATGAATATAATACACATAAATACTTATAATATACAGATAAACACCCAGACACTGAAAAACATTTATGTTCATCACACAAGCATTTTCCAGTTGTGGGAACCGAACCCACGGCTTTGGACTCAGAAAGCAGGGTCGCTGCCCACTGCGCCAATCGGCTATCAAAAGTTTGTTAGATAGCAACATTCCGCGGGTGTAAAGTGATTCGGGCGCGGGGCGTTTCCACTATTTTGGGACACAATGCACTGCAAACAATAATGGCTGAATAAGGATTCTTTAAGTTCTTAATTCTTTGGTATGGACCCCTATTTGTTTCCTACGCGGTACTTGCATTCATGTGAAAATAAACTTTCCCATTAATCGTAAATAATGATTAATCTGTTTAATAGCTTTAATGGCTTATTATTTAGAACGGATGCGCATGATTACTAACTACGTGGTCAGTAATTTAGAAAATAATGTTAGAAGCTTACCACAGGTTATTTTCCGATTAATTCACTATGTTTATTTTTTCAGATTATAAAATTTCTGCCTATGAGTAACCAAGGAATGCCTTAATCGGATTCCCAGTGATTAAGGTGATTCCTAGAGAAAATAACGTTTCACGAACTCTTATGTGATGTTTAACGACGTTAGGCATCGTCTACCGTTACGACACCGACTCAGCGAATCGTAAACTTTAGGGGACTGACACTTGACAGAGGAATAAAAACGGTTTTTAATAACCTTAAATCCATACGAAAAATGATAATATGATTATACAAACACAATATACACAGCCTTGCGCCATGAACCATGGACAAGTTAGGTTAAATGAGTTGCCCAGTAAAAATCGATTAGTGTAGGATGTATGTATAGGAATCTTCTTTGATTAGGCGTTACTTACTATCATTTATAGGACATTCATATAGTAAGTATTCCTTGTGTATGGCTAAGCGAAAAACTTTACTAATCTTATTTATTTATTTATTTATTTAGAATACTTTATTGCACAAACTTAAAAACAATACAAGGAAACAAAAAAAAAAAAAAATAAGTAAAATTACAAACAATTAAAAAAAAAAAAAATAATAATAATAATAATCTTCTCAATTCCTCTCATGCATGTCGCAGCCATTAATTAATTTTGCTTTCAAACCTCTCTTATTCCCTTTAATTCCCCATCATTATAAGTAGGAAGCGGTTGGGATCCATCGTGAAATAGGTCATAAGATGTTGGTTAGATTACTAATAATTATTTGTGAGGAGGCTCAGAGTCACATATCGAGCGATGGAGAGAGCTATACTTGGAGTATCTCTACGTGATCAAATTAGGAGTGATGATATCCGTAGAAGAACCAGAGTGACCGACACAGCTCGAGACGAGGCTAAAGTATCAATGAGCGGTACACATAGCTTGAGAATCCAGTGACGTCAAAAAGTGCTGAAGTGTCGACCGCACTGGAAAGCGTAGTGTTGGTAGATCCCGCACGGAGTTGATACCCGCACGGTTTTAGTCGTCTGACTAAAATAAAACGACTAGCAAGAAGTCTCTAGATACAAGGGGCAGAAATCCTTAACGTGTGGAAATCCGTACATAAGACCAATGTCCAGCAGTGGACGTCCTGTGCTTGAGATGATGTTGGAGCTGATAACTATTAATAACCTTGAATTCTTTCACCTTTAAAGCAATTATGCTCTGGAACAATCTGTCCGTTGAAAATCCGTGGAAGTAGAATCCTCTTTTTGAGTGATGGAATTTGAAGTAGATTTTTTATATTTCTTTCTTTTAAATTATATATTAAAATCTACATATATATATTATGTTTGTTATCTTATATATAAAATTCTCGCGTCGCTGTGTTTGTAGTTAAACTCCTCCGAAACAGCTTGACCGATTCTCATGAAATTTTGGGTGCATATTCGGTATGTCTGAGAATCGGACAACAACTATTTTTCATCCCCCTAAATATAGTCAGCTAGTATATTTATATATATTATGTATATTTTATATTTATATATTACGTATATTTATTTAAATTATCTATGTATTTGTATCTTTACATCTTGGCATTTATGTATATCTATCAACACTCTTGGCACTAGCCCGTTCTCTTGCTGTAAGTCCTATCTACAAAGGTTGCCTGTAAGAGATTGCTTGCAGCAACCGCCTTTGCATGTCTACATTGTGTACTGTTTCCTTACTGTTTCTTGTCCTGTATTTTATACGTGTATTATAGTGTTTCTTCTTCTTCTTCTTCTTGATGATAAACAACATCAGTAGTTTTAGTGCTTTTAGTGACATAATTCGTCCGGGGAAGTGTTTCCGCCATTATTTCTGCCCATATGCAGTATTGCTGATGCTATGTAGCAGATGCTGTTTCGTTCTGAATGGTGCGGTTTCTGGTGTGATTATAGGCACATGTGGCTTAACACCTACGTCTCAGCTTTGATGGACACAGGACATCGCTTTGTAGTGTTCCTCACATACTCTTCGAATTGTTGCTCTGGTTATAGGGTTCCTTCTTTCCATAGTTAGGCCACTTGGTCCGTCGATTAAATATAACTGGTTGCCTGGAAGAGATCGCTACTAAGCGATAAGGCCGCCCTTTGTATCCTACTTTTTAAGTTTATTTTTGTTGTGTCCATTGTTTTTTTTTTCCTATTTGCGGTGTACAAATAAAGTGTATAAATAAATAAAAATTAAAATAATAACTGTAAAAAAACAAACTGACGAAGCGGTGATAGCGCAATGAGCAGGAGCTCGACTTCACTTTCGGGGCGGCCGAGTTCGAATCCCAGTACACACTTCTAACTTTTCTAAGTTATGTGCGTTTAAGGTAATTAAAATATCACTTGCTTCAACGGTGAAGGAAAATATCACGATATTTTCCTTGAAAGGAAACCTGAGAGCTAGTTCTACATAATGTTCTCAAAGGTGTGCGGAGTCCCCCAATCCGCACTAGGCCAGTGTGGTGTACTACGGCCTTAGCCCCCTTTCATTGTGGGAGGAGACTCGTGCTTTGTAGTGGGTTAATGTGATGATGATGATGATAATAAAAACCCAAAACAGTTGCCGTGTAAATAAACATCGCTATTAAACGATAAGGCCGCGAAATTGTATACGTTGTTTTGGTATACTTTTCTTTTTTCTCTTTTTGTGGTGTGCAATAAAAGTATATTCATTCATTCATTCATTCATTCATTCATTCATTTAGTAAGGCCTACGTTTTCCTAAAAGCAACTTGTATGATGTACACCTTAATTGATAGATGAAAGTTTTATGCAATTAAAGTGATATTATATGTTCGATTTGCGTGACGATGTGTTGCTTGTTAAGACGTACCAGTTATTGTGGTTATAACATCACCGAGACATAAATGTTCGAGAACCTGTTATCGAATATTTACATCAGGTGGACTCTGTTACTCTAAGGAATTTAAGTCTTGAGCGACTATCTACGCCTACTTCCAACTGCTTCGTTGGTCTACTGTTTAGCATATCAAACTAAGTATCACGACTGAGGGGCAAAGACGTGTTATGTATTAGATATTTCTCGACAAGAAGCTCTGAAGCTGAAAAAGCGCGATGGTCCAGACGCAACAGTGAGAGCTGAATTTAAGTAGGCCTCGGGTTCGATTTCCGGCAGGGGCAATTTGGAAATTTATAATTTCTGAATTTTCTCTGGTCTAGTCTGGTGAGAGGCTTTGGCCGTGGCTAGTTACCTAAGCTAAGCTAAGCGATTTAGTGTTCCGGTGCGAAGTCACGTAGAAAACGATAAGGGGTATGACTACCATACTCCCTAACAGGTTAGCCCGCTACCATCATAGACTGCATAATCACTTACCACCAGGTGAGTTTGCAGTCAAGAGCTAACTTCTAGTAGAATAAAAAAAAGAGAGGAAAACTGCATGCCTGAGAGTTCTACATAATGTTCTCAAAGGTGAGTGGAGTCCACCAGTCCGCACTGGACCAGCCTTTAAAATCCTTCTCATTGTGGGAGAAGACGTAGTGGGTTGATATGATAATTATATGGTGATGAGAAAAAAAGGCCTGTGCCCAACAGTGGAAAGTGAATAGGCTGAAAATGATAACGCATACTGAATTTAATCAACCATGCTGCTCTCACCTCAATCTTGAAGGTGCCTGGTGACAAATCCTCTTTAACGGATCATTTACGGTTCAGGCTATTAAAATATGGAACGCCCTGCCGTTAGATATCCGTGAGGCACAATCGATTGGGACCTTCAAGAAACTAGTGAAGGATCATTATTTGTCTCTATCAGCCGAACATCGCTGAAGCGGATCATTTTAAGTGTGTAATTTTAATTATTTATGTATTTCATATTAATTGAGGATGTTATATGTTATCTATTTATATATATATTATAGTTATATATATATTTTTTATTTATATATATTTGTATAATTTTAAATCTTATTTATTGCACCACCTACCTCTTTTCTTTGTCTTTTTCTTTTACGCCATTGGTTGCCTGGAAGAAATCGCTAAGTAGCGATAAGGCCACCAAATTGTACTCTCTTGATATGTATTTATATCTCTGTCCCTACTTTTTTTCTTTGGTGTACAATAAAAGTGTATTCATTCATTTAAGCCGCCTTTGTGCTTGGTGATTTAGGTACCCTTCCGGTAGTAGTTGGACTATAATCTTCACTTAAAGTCTCCAGCACGGCTAGCAGGAAAAAAAATTATCTTCTCCCACAGTTGTATCAACTCTCAAAGCTAGCGCACAAGTGGAAATAATATCCAAATAATATATATTTATTAATAAACGGGGGCTAACTTCTCCTATTCCAAGTTCCCGTGCTTTAGCAGATTGACACGTTTATTATATCCCTTGTCAGGGCAAATGATCGGGGGATGAATATTTGTCTCCTGTCCTTGCTAGCCCTGCAGTCCTAAAGCTCGCATTTTTCTAAAAGTAGTTAAACTCGTTTGTATACAAAAATTCATACCTGTGAAAGTCGTACGCAATTAAAGCGTTATCACACGCTCCATTTGTTATACGGTGATGGTTATAACACGTGCTAGATGTAGGTGGTTATAACATCTCTATGGAAATTGTGTGAGAGCTTTAGAGTTTGCGATACGATCACAAATTCTTTTTTATTACAGTTTTTTGTTTTGTTGTTTTTTGTTGTTTAGTTTACAGTATTACGATACTATGGGCCTCATAAGGCTCAGACTCACTTAGCGGGCGATGGAAAGAGCTATATTAGGAGTATCTCTACGTGATCAAATCAGAAGTGAGGAGGTCCGAAGAACTAGAGTTACCGACATAGCTCAACGAGTCGCGAAGCTGAAGTGGCAATGGGCGGGGCACATAGCTCGGAGAACCGATGGACGTTCGGGTTCCAAGGTGTTAGAGTGACAACCCCGCACCGGTAAGCGCAGCGTTGGTCGACCGCCAACCCGTGTCGCGGGGAGCCGCTGGATATATGAGCTATAGCTCAGAATATCTCAAGCGCAAAAATCTTCCATAATGAAGATTAGCGTAATGTAATTGAGATCTAAACAACCATGTATTTTTTATTTATAATAAACAGATTTAAATTTTTATTTTTTTTTTTTTTTAACTGTATAAAACTAGAAATAAAGAGATTTGCAGAAAAACTAGATTTACCACAGTCGCAGCTAAATTGGCTATGGGCAAGGCACAAAGCTCGGAAACGCTGGAAGTTGTAGTTTCAATGTACTGTGTACGGGGGCTATGGTGATACGCTCGACCGTAACAATACGACAAACGATCTTCCTCCGAGCGGGTGATCGAGGTGCTCGAGGACCTCGGACCAAACATCTTTGGAAGTTGTATATAGACAATTTTTGAGAACACTTCGCTAGCGCGATGCAGGATTTTTGTAGTGCCATCTAGTTCGGTAATGTGGAGACCGCTACATACTGGAATGGTGACCACACGAATTGTTGGTTCGTTCAAAATACCTGTGTCGAACTGTGTATTTATATTATATACGATACTAGCGTACCCAGCCCGCTTCGCCGGGCTAGATTTTGCTTTATTTTATTTAAACAATAAACTTACATCATTAAATTTTAAATTTAAGTCTCATAATATATTAAATCATTTATTTCTCTCCGTATTCATTCTCTTCTCGAGCGGGTGAAGATCATTACCCATGTACACCCAACAATAGAATATCATCATAGTAAATAAAAGCTGTATTTGACAGTTTGACAGTTCAAAAATAGGAGTGCTCCGATAGTCACCAATCTTTACAGGATTACTCGCCAGGTCAATCCGGAGTATCCCTGAAAGTTTCATTGAAATCGGTCCAGCCGTTTCGAAGCCTATACGGAACATACCCACACACTTTCTCTTTTTATATATATATAGATAAGGTAATATGACGATGATGCACTAAAGTCGAAGTCCTACCCACTGGGCTATCACCACTCCAAATAAAATATACAATTTGGTGTTACGTGTTACGTGGTGGTGGTAAGTGATTATGCAGTCTAAGATGGTAGCGGACTAACCTGTTCGGTATTGTAGTCATATCCCTAATCGGTTTCTACGCGACATCGCACCGGAACACTAAATCGCTTAGCGGCACGTCTTTATCAGTAGGGTGGTAACTAGCCACGGCCAAAGCCTCCCACCAGACCAGAACAGAGAAAATTCTGAAAATATAAATTCCCAATTAGTCCCTGCCGGGAATAGACCTCGCGACCTCCTACTTCAATTAACAGCGCTAACGTAAAAAAAAAAAAAATAATAAGATCGTAATAACAGAAATCGTTAAAACTAAATATCACCGCGCTATATGAATTTTGAGAATCATCTTCACAACATGCCCACTATTAAGATCAAACTTTCATTTTCTTCCATTTTACTTTCGATCATGAAGATTGTTATTATAATATAATTACGAGTCTGAGCCTTTGTGTAAATTTATAAACCGCTATAACGCATAATTATACAGTGGTTGCCGAATGAATTCCTAATTATAGAAGTAAAGAAAGACTCTAAATGTAATAGGATATCGTAGAAAATATTATAACTTACTAGCTGTTGCCCGCGACTTCGTCTGCGTTTGTTTTTTGATGTGGCATAAAATTTTGTTGTCGTTCTAAAAAAAATTTAAGTATTCAGTATCGCTAAGCCTTAAATGAGGGGTTTGCTGCTGTCTGCTGAGGCGTTCAACCACAGTTTGGGCAAAATTAAATACATATTATAATCTCTATAATACAAAAATATGTATTTAAATCGGTTATAATTTGTCGGAGTTATGGTGTAAAATCGTCAAACACTCATCCCCTCTCCCAAAGGAACCGAGCTAATGTAGGGATAAAAAGTATCCTATATTACTTCTAACACTTCCAAGAATATGTTTACAAAGTTTCATGAGGATCGGTTAAGTAATTTTTGCGTTAAAGCGCAACAAACAAACTTACATTGACATTTATAATATTAGTAGCGATAGGGATTAGTATAACGCGTTTACTTTCGTAGTCAAAAAAGTTTCCAGGATGTAAGCATAAATGGAAAGCTGGAAACATGCTGGAAAATATTGTTAAGATCAGTATTTCCGTTTAGCCTTACAAAAATATACTATGCACGAAGCAAGTTCTAGAAGTGCACATTTTACCCAAATCGGTGATGAGGCTTAGCAGAATGTAGGTAACAAATATATATATATCCTCCTGGCCGTATCCGACCACAGTCAAATACTCAAGACATGCAAAGACAAATACTCAAGTAAACGCTTGTGTATTGGTTACACTATAGATTACACTACAAATATTAGTATGGATAAGATGTGAAACCATTCTGCGTACATTTTCTTGTTGAAATAAAACCTATAGAAGTCCTCCAAATAGAGATTATTTTTCCCGCGACACGACGGGCCAAATGCTTACATGCAACTAGTGATCCCTCCTCAAGACCTTTTCGTATGGGGAATCGGACGTTAAGAACACATGAACATTGAATAAAATTAAAAAAAAACAGTTAAAATCACTATGTAGCCTTATAGAAACGTAGCCTTTTCCATATTTTTTTTATTCTAGTAATACATACAAACGGAAATATTAGTTTGATATTGCAGTACCTCTGTAGGTATAAAACATAAAGCGCCTAGTCTTTTTTAAAGACCACATTATCTGAAGCCAACGTTTGCTGTGAAAGCCTTTCTTTAATCCGAGCTATGCAAAAGAGACTCTAAATTATTCCGTTATTTTAGAAACATATGAACTTTTACAACTTTAAAAGTGTATTCAGGACTACATATTTAACATTGGACTTTTTTATTATTTAATAGATTTTCGAAATTATACCTGGACATTTAAATTTTTAGAAATGCGAATTGACGCCTGATGTATACAGCACATCAGAATTTGTTTTAAAAGAATTTGGTTTTATTCAATATACATTCGACAGAAGCATGAAACAAATGAGGAAAGCATACACGGGATTATCCATACCAACTTACTCCCTTACTTCCGCCTACACAATGCATTAAAAGTTTTTTTTTTCGTAAAATCAAAGTCTAGTGTAGACACTTAGCTATCATTTCTTTTTCTTGAAAAGCTACAACACTTTTGAAAATTTAGCCCTCAAAAATGACCATGTTTAGAGAACAAAAAGACAAATATGAATAAAAAATAACATGAAAGAAAAAGGGTAACCTAGCCGCAATTCTTTTTAAAAACTTCATCATAATACAAATAAATGAATCAGCCCAGTCGTGGATGAGAATATAGGGGAAACGTCGATTTCATCAGTTTTTTATTGGTAAAATCGGTATGGGTCGCAGCCGTCCCTATCACTCTCTACGGGGCCAGACAGGCTCGGCGCGACGGCAATAGTTTTTCGAATGCATGTTCATCACATTTGTCGTCTTAATTTTCCCGAAAAGCTCGTTCATTGTACTCGATTTGCTCATTGTATTTTATAGACATTGAAAATATGTACCTTTAAACTGTATTATTAAACTAAAAACTTCTAGCAAACTATATTTTTATTTTAATATTGTTGTAAATATATTTATTGTTATAATGGCGAGTAACTTTATAATTACTTTTATTTTATTTTAATTTAATCATTCGATCAGAATAGATATTGGATAGAAAGAAGCAGGAGTTACTTTGTGGAATTCCGTTATACGTCGACCTTCCTGACACAATAGTGATAAAAGTGAGAGTTCCTGGATTCAATCTCCAGCAGGGGCAGTTTCGATTCGCAGCAGGGACAATTTGGGAATTGGGTGGGGTAAATAAATTACTGTGCTGATGCCGCTTAGAAACCGATTAGGGAAGTGTGTGTAGTAGTTAAATAATAAAACAACATTTGTTTCGGTTCCAAATACTCTAACTGAATCATTAATAACTCTAGGAAATGTAATGAACTTATCTTCTATTGGTGTCACGCGTGGTGGTTATAAGAGCATATAACCACCACGCGTTATTGATACGAATTGGCGGGCATTCCCGATAATTATCATCACATGTATTTATGACATTTGCGATTGGCAATGTTTACGTGCTTGGAGCTCCAAGGGCAAGAATAGATATATCTTACGCAAGGTAAATCTTTAGGTTAGGTATTTATTGAGAATGCTCGTAGAGATGCCGGTAGAATTGGTGGCCGCACGCTGCATCTCACTGCAAATTAAAGTAAAAGTAATTAAAATTATCTACCACTATCCCCAGTATCCAATCTCGTATATTATGCGTGAAAATGCAGAACGCGGCTGGTTATAAACAAATTAATGAAAGAAACAAATAACATACACTTTGCTATTTTAAAGGGTGAGAAAAATAAGTCAAGAGGTCAAACATAATCAGACAAACATACAAGTTGTTAACAATGCACCGACACAAAGCATAGAAAATGGAGAAATTACATATAATAGCACCCAACTTCGCAACAAGCGTGGTAACTTTGTTTATTATCCAAAATGGCCGGTACGAAATACCTCGTTGCTGTAAACAACAAAAGAATTAACACATGGGAGATTCACATATTTACTCTACTCAATAACAGTATTAAGAGGAAAATTAACTTTCTTTACGTTCTTTTTGAAGTTATAATTCTTTTGGCGCGTTAGGGAAAAATGGTGAGCGTAAATTTTTACGATGCGCACATCGTCACAAAAAACCGACACCATGAAGTTAAGCTATAGTCAACATTTTCGTTTTTCTAAAAAAGGTTTGACAGTTGACTTTCAATAATTCAAACAAAACCTTTTTACTATTGTTAGTGTCGTTTTTTCTACAGACGACGAATAAGGTGACAGATACAATTTTTGAAAAAAAAATATTTTGTTACGCCATAGAAGTATAACTTCTAACGCGTACACATACTTTTTTTTGTATTCATTTCATGTGGTTGCGGTTTGACTACATTTAATTTTAAAAATTGTATGTGTTACAATCAGTAGGTAGGTGTTTAATCAGGTACTCCATCACATCGACCTATTACCGACCTACTACAAGGCACGGGTCGCCTCCCACAATGAGAAGGGGTTAACGTCGTACCACGCCGGCCCAGTGCAAATTTGTGGACTCCAAAGATCTTAGAGAACATTATGCAGAACTCTCAGGCATGCAGATTTCCCGACAAAGTTTTCCTTTACCTTGAAGCAAGTGATATTTTAATTATTTAAAATGCACGTAACTTAGAAAAGTCAGAGGTGCGGTGGGATTCAAACTCGGCCTCCCCAAAGAGTAGTCAAAGTCCTACCCACTGGGCTATCACCGCTTTTAATCTAAATATGTTGCCTGATGTCAAAAAACTCTAATGATCAGTATGATTATCTCATGATCTAAAAGAAATTTAAGCAATTAAATAAGGAAAACATCGCGAGGAAACATGCACGCCTAAAAGTTCAATGGAGTTAAGTCTACCAATTCCTATTTGGTCAGCGAGGTAGAATACGCCCGCAGTCAAAGACTAATTTGTAGTGGTTTGTAAAACCTAACAATGGAATGGAATACCTAATAATTTTAGGGCCGGAACGAAAATCGAACCAATCCTTGAGCTCCGTAGTCGAACATGCTAACCGCAATACTAACGAGGCAATCGCGGAATCGCATACGCTATTGCGCAATACATTAATTAACATTCGTCTTAATTTCTCCGTGCCCAATTTGTGTGGAACGTTATATAATGTATTATATCATGAATGTATATTTTATTAATACATTCATTCATGGATTCATTGAGACAAACCGTCGCCTGTCGGTGCATAAAATCAGCAAAGAAAACCAGTCAGCTTTAAATAATTAAAAAGAATATAGTTAAGCACTAAAGAATTTATAACACTAATACCTGTTTCCACTTAACCTAGGAATCACCTTAATCGGATGCCTAGTGATTTAGGTGATTCCTAGAGAAAACAATCGTTTCACGAACACTTATGTGACGTCGTTCGACACCGATTCGGCGGATCGTAAAGTGTAGGGGATTTGCAAACAGACACTTGACAGTGTGCTGAGTGGGAGAGCGCCATCTCTGGTCCCTAGATGGCGCTCTTTCGACGCCATACAAAACATAGTTAACTTTTAGGCGATCGAAAATATAAAAAAACCCGCACTCAGCACACAGATGAAAAATATATAAATTCGGTTTTTTAATAACGAAAAATGATAATATGATAATACAAACACAAAATACCACACCTTGCGGCAACAACCATAGACAAGTTAGGTTAAATTGGTTCCCTAGTAAAAATCGATTGGTGAAAGGTATATGTATGCCAAGGAATGTTCTTACTATCATTAATAAGGCAAAATATATAAACTAGGTTTTTTTAATAACCTTTAATTCATACGAAAAATGAAAAATGATAATACAAACACTAAATATGTTCGTAGAAACAACCAGAAACCATTTAGGTTACATGCACTGAGCTAAATTCTTATTATGTGAGTGGTTATATGATTTGCCTAGGGCAAATCGATTGGGGAGAGGTAAATGTATGCCTAGTAATCTTCTTTAGGCGTTACTTAGACATTGTCCGTGGTTAGCGAAAACGGGCATAAACGTGTGTTGAGAGAATTTTTAAGTATATAAACATTAAATATTTATCCCAACCATATGTAGCCGCTACCTCTGATAAATGGCAGTATCTACTAGATGCCAAAAGTCGAAAATAGGAAGACTAGGCGTTGCTTGAAATTTTTGCTTGAAGTATGTCGATTAATAGATGCATATTAGCTTATCTTGATGATGATAAGGGCAGACTTACCCCGACCCTAAGGGCCTGGCACTAGCAGTCTTTTGTCACACTTCACCTTTCAATTATCAGAGCGTCAAAAACCTATACTTACTATAATATGACTATTAAAGCTCGACGCAACATTTATCAATAATTCCCAAAAACATTAATTTCTCATAAGGCCTTAAAGGAGTCCTGTAAGGCACGGGTCTCCACTTACAGGTTTTTGGATAGGATCGCGGACTTAGAGTGCGGTGAAAAAAAAAAACAAACAAAGTGAACCCCGTGCTCTCACTTATAGGTCTATCGAGGGACACACAGAGTTTTTAGTGGGTGCAAGTCCCACATAACTACTCCGTTTCCCCCAACGGAGTGGTATGCGTCAGGCATTTTCTCTGTATTAAAAAAAAAAAAAAAAAAGGATCGGAGACTTTCTCTGCACATACGAAGACGCTGTAGAGAGTTTAATAAATATAAATACTACGACAATACACACATCGCCATCTAGTCCCTAAGTAAGCGCAGCTTGTGTTATGGGTACTACGATAACTGATGAATAATTTTTATGAATAATACACATCAATACTTATAATTATAAATAAACACCCAGACACTGAAAAACATTCATGTTGATCACACAAATATTGTCCAGTTGTGCGGCCACAACGTGTTGTGTGTTGTCCACGGCCTTGGACTCAGAAAGCAGGGTCGCTGCCCACTGCGCCAATCGGCCGTCAAATAAAAAAAAAGTCAAATAATTAATCTGTGTCTAGATCGATACGAGCAAATAAAAGTTAGTTCAAAATGAAATTTCAAGCAATTTTAAAGTACGTCTGTTCTTAGCGACTCAAATCACCGGCTTAATAAACCTTTCCAAAGAGAAGGTATTTTTGAACAAGAGCAAAGCATATTTTTTAGCTAATTCATAAATTTCGCCAAAATAATTAAGTAACTTTCATAATTTAAAACATTTAATTATAACAAATAAAATCTTTATGCAACTTACGCAATCAAAAATTCTCACTCTTTACGGATCCAAATTGATATGTATCTATGCAAGTTTGGCAGAATATAAAACCAAAACGTCAAATGAATACGATTTATTTATAAAACCGTCTCTCTGATGACTAAGTGTATGATGGCCGACTGGCGAGTCCAAGGTTCGTGGGTTCGATTCCCACAACTGGAAAATGTTTGTGTGATGAGCATAAGTGTTTTTGAATGTCTGAGTTTATGTGTATATTATAAGTATTTATGTATATTATTCATAGAAATATTCATCAGTCATCTTAGTACCCATAACACAAGCTACGCTTACTTTGGGGCGAGATGGCGATGTGTATATTGTCGTAGTACATTAAAAAAAAAGTAGTTGGACTGTGCGTGATGCCAGTGACAAAAGAAGACCTTATGAAATATATAATCTTTCGGAAGGGAAGAACTGTGCTCTGATTCTAAGTCAGTCGGAAATTAAAATCAATCGAAACAAAATGGCTGACATATCTGAAACTACATTACAATACAGAGACATAGCTGATGAGATGGATTTATGGATGTCGGGGTCCGGAGTTTATAGAATGGCAGCCGCTTACCGGAATGATGTCATAAAAACACGCATCTTCAGACCGAGTAGTTATTTAATACCTTCATGAGATATCGTCATCATCATCATCATATCAACCTATTAACGGCCCACTATAGGGCTAAAGGTCTCTTCCCACAATGAAAAGGGTTTAGTTAGCGGTGCGGATTGGTGGCCTTCGCACGCCTTTGAGAACATTGTTTAGAACTCTCAGGCCTGCAGATTTCCTCACAATGTTTTCCTTCACCGTTGAAACGTTGAAGCAAGTCATATTTTAATTACTTGAAACTCACGACAACTTATAAAAGTTAGGTCCCCTGCTGGGATTCGCTGTTACTTTTGGGGGGCCGAGTTCTCATCCCAGCAAATCGCACATAACTTTTCTAAGCTATTGTGTGGAAACTGCATGCCCGAGCCAAGTGAAGTCCACTAATCCGCACTGGGCCAGCGTGGTGGACAACGGCCTTAACATCCTTCTCATTGTGGGAGGTGCTCGTGCGCTTTCTTAGTGGGCCGTTAAAGGGTCGATGTGATGATGATCATGATAAGTTTTACGTTACGTTATAAGTTTATACAGGATCTTATATTTATTGACAGACCAGGATGGACGGACAGAGCAACACTTCGCACGGCATACTAGGGACCCTTTAAGACACATGCAGCTGTGCTAGATTCAGTGCTTGGATTCTTTTAAAGAATACGTAAAACCCTATATCATCGCAACAGTGAAGACTTCGCCTAAATACCTATGAGCATTTTCTCTCACGTTCCCATCATACTAGGGCGAGTACACACTCACGAATACATATCATGCGATTGTTCGATATATTGACCTATTCAAGCCGTGACCGCAAATTCTATTGCCTTTTAATGCTAAACTGTTTAAAGGAAAGTGAGTTTTACTTGTATAGACAGGTACTTTTATATTTTCTAATGTAACGTAATCTCGATTAACGAATAATCGTTTTTTAGGGTTCCATTAACAAAAATAAATAATAAACAATATTTATATATTTATTCAATAACCTTAAATCTAGAAGTAATAATAATTTAGTAAACCTACTTATAATAATAAAGAATTAAAAAAAAGAACTAAAAAGCAACTTAATATTTCACTTTATTTATAAACATAAATACTTAAAGATATAAACGCGAATAAATTACGCTAATGTAGACCAGTGCTTTCTTAACATGGAAGATAATTCTTCTATGTTAATAAAGTACTGGTCTAATTCAAACCTAAGAAGTGGGTCCCATGTTCTTTAATGCTCAATATTATTATCAAGGCTATTATTATTATTTATTATTTTTCTTTTTTTTTTTTCAATTATTTTAAGAATAAATTAAAAAACACTATTAAAAATTTATAAAAAAAAAAAAAAACTTCCACCCTCCGCTTGCGGGGCTTTTGAATGCCCAAGCAACCGGTGAATGGTGTATATGATGTTGATTACTACTTTTAAAATTGATTAATTGATGGTAATTATTATTATTATTATTACTATTATTCCACTAAAATTTAACCCCTGGCTGCAATCTCACCTAGTGCGAAGCGAAGATGCAGTCCAAGATGGCCTAAAGGTGCTAAATCCTGTAGCGCTAGAGACACATCCGTAGACAAAATCGTTTGTAACCAAAAATTCTATCAACTTCAAATTTGGAATAGTTAAAGAAAATGTTGACCTGGTTAAAACCTCGACACGCACCTCGTACTTTTCGAAGATATGTGCTTTTTATAAGCAATTAAATATCACTCTCTTTAACGATACGTACGCACGTTGAAGGAAAACATCGCGTGGAAATTTGCATGTCGGAGAGTTATCTGCAAAGGCGTGAAGTCTACCAATCGGCATATAGCATAGTGGGCTACTTCCAAATTTAAAAAAAAAACACATGTCTCAAAACAGCGGTAATAGCCCAGTGGGAAGCGGTGATAACCAAGTTGTTATAACTTAGCGCCCGAAAAAGGAACCGCTGGGCCACTAAATATCTGTAAAAAAAAAACAAAAATGATTAAACCAAAAAAAGTTTCAGATGTTCTTAGCAGCTGCCGGATAGATAGGCAGTTAAAAAGCAATCTTGTAACGGCTTATAACTATTTATTATGACATAATCAAATGCAGCGAGAGAAAATAAAGGTAAATAACTGATGTATGTAATGATATACTAGACTTTTATAATAGTCACCTACTCGTAATTTGAGAAGATACGTCAATGTATCGCGTGATTAAGCTTACCGAATTGACTTCTCTGTGAATTGAGTGATACACGTAGCTCATCTTTTTGTAGCAATAAATAACAGACGCGGTTATTACCGCGGAAGCGATATCCCAATGGGTAGGAGCTCGACTTCAGCCCGCACCTCTAACTTCTCTAAGTTATGAGCATTTTACGTCATTAAATATCACTTGCTTCAACGGTGAAGGAAACTTCGTGGGGAAGCCTGCATGTCTGAGAGTTCTGCATAATGTTCTCAAAGGTGTGTGGAGTCCACCAATCCGCACTAGGCTAGCGTACAACCTTAACCCTTTCCCATTGTGGGAGGAGACCCGTGCCCTGATGATGACTACTTCTAAAATTGATTAATTGATGGTAATTTAATTGATGGTTTAAGGAAGAGTGGATGGCATGCGACCACGTAAACGATTTCTAAGTTCAAATTCAAATCGAAAAATTCTATATTCATGTAGACCTATCACAGGCACCTATGAAGCGTTCATACATATATGTTGCCAAATGATGAGATGAGCATGTCTATTAAGATGGACTCAATTGGATCTTTATATGTAATAGTAATAAGGATCAAATTGAGTAATTTTGCAAACCCACCAGTTGGTTTTGCTGCTGGGAGATCACACGTGTCATAATCAAGGATCCCATAACTAAGACTTCTGGGAAGAATGAAGGACCTTCTAGAAGAGTCTTAGTTTTAAAAGTTTCGAACAAGTAACGAACAAGTTAAAATTATTAGTACACACTGAATTACTCGACCTAATGAAGGAACTAAGTGCATTAACTAGAAAAGTTATTTTTCTGAATGTGACAGGGAATCTGAATAAGTACACGTCGAATTTATACAGCTATTTTATTTTCTGACTGTGTTGTTCATTATATGCAAATAATTTTCATAAACATATTACAACGCATGAGCACTTCTGTCAATAGTTAATGAGATCGAACGCTTTGAAATTCAGAATGCAATATCGACTCCAAAAACATATACCAATGTTTACTTACATAATAATAGAAAATTTTCGAATAATGTCATGCATTTTTGTGATATGATTTCACAAGTACCACGTTAGTTAATATGTAATGAAAGTGACTTCAAGAGAAAATTGAAAATTATTGATTAGATACGTATATCTTTTTGTATTTAACTAGTATACAAACCTGTCTTCTTGCCCTTCAGTATTCCGAGACCTTATTTTGCATGGGAGATAGTTGTCTAGATAGTATAGCTTTTATTGACTTGACTGTACTTTAAGAAAACCTACCTAGGTTCTCCTTAAACCAGTAGATAGTTATTTAGTTCAATTCAATAGATTTTACAAGAAAAACTATCTTTTAAATAACAATCTAAGATTGTAAGAGTAGTACATATGATTATTTTTAACCTACTTCAAACACTCGTTTCGACTGCATTTGTTAATAATAGAGTCGAAAATACAAAAGCAACAGACATAAAATATACTTAGTACTGTTTTGTCTAAGATTCATTTCAGCACATGTCCAAAATTCGTACGTAATACCTACAATTATCAACAATCCAAAATAAATACGCACTGTTAAATAGTTTTCTCAGCTTTTTTTACGCCTAAATAATCATCATTTTCATCCACTGACGGCCCATGTCTTTTCTCACATTGTAGGTTTATTTGTTTGGCTATTATATTGGGTTATTATTTATATTGATTTGTGTGTGTGTGTCTGTTTGGTATGTGTGTTTACAAATCTGCCATATCAGCTTGTAGTATCATTAATAATCATCTACATTCTTAAAATCTCGCTTTAATTTTTAGGCGAAACAATATTGATAAGGAAAGCGTATACCATACTATAAGGTATATTCCAACAGAGGGTTTTTGTTTTGATTTCATTTAACTAACTGCAGTAAGACCGTATACTTAAAGCACGCCTTGTAAAGTTGTATTAGTATAAAAACAAACTCAACTTTCATACAAAAAAACTACTTTGCACACTGCATTTAACGAGCACCTATGGCCTATGCGTAGCGCTACCCTACCGTACGCTACTCGCAAGCAATTCGGTTGAACCGCAGTGGGAGGGGGGCATGGAATAAAACCACCTAGTCGGTTCCAGGAGACACATTCCTCGTATCACCACAGGACAATGAAGGCTGTAGTACTATTAGTGTGCGTTGCTTTGGTGTCTTCGAAGCCTACGGGTGACGAAGACGTGCTTGGTTCAGTAATCGGAGTGGTGAGGAGTTGCTCCGAGCAAGATGTCGCGTTGTGTCTCAAGGTGTGTTGTGTTTGTGTCTGTGTTTAAATTACGTGTTAATTACATCGATGTAAATCCCTACGTTTTCATACACTCCTTGTACTTCGAATAGTTAAAACTGTCGAGTTTATTACTTTATGCTCCTATTCACAAACTCCAGTTAGTCCGAATGTATCAATTTCTATCAACCGACGAATCAAATTTTTTTAAAAACTCTAAAAAAAAATTCAAGAAAAAATGTATGTCAAGGATATGAAATTATACGGTTATTAAATACTACATTAGGTAGTGCCTTAGTTATTATATAGATTGCAGTCTACAGCTAGATAGCACTTTTGGAAGTAATTCAATTTAACTTATTATAGATTACAATATATAAAAAAAGCTTGTAGTGGCAATGCCCCAGCGATTTTCATGCATTTAAGGACTATTTTATTAACTTAAAGTCGATTAAATTTATTCAATGAGAACAAGAGGTTATATTTATAAAACAAATTTACGCCCTAAACTTAATTATAATTATAAGAACAATTGTTTAAGATTTTTTTTAGTATCGTACTTTTAAAAAGAAAGAAGAAAGAAAGCAACATAACTCAAATCAATATCAAAAATATATTTAATGCAATGATAAAGATACGTAGTAAATATCTGAGGTCAGCTGAAAACAGTTATTCGCTGTTAAACGCTATCATACGCCTGTTTCTTGCGAACTGCAAGAAGCTCACTAGAAAATATAATTACTTTATGTTTATTCTTTAACTAGGTGTCTAGAACTTATCTGTTTATACGGTAATTAGGTAATATGAACACTAACATTGGTCGACCCATGACTGCTCGTGCATCTTGATAACCCATTTACATTCTTAATGGTTGAATTTCACTAAACTCCATTTTAATACAAACAAAACTAAATTGCATTTATTTAATCACAATATTTTCAGCACATATTGTTCACGTCTGTACTTTTGTGTGATATATTATGCCTTTTCTGAGACTTCCTTTTTCTCAAGCTAATATTGTGACAAACACGAGCCTTTTTCTACAATTAAGTGTATGATTTGTACAGATTACGGGTATAATCAACGAGTAGGATTAAAATCTACACCGGATAGCAATCTATCATTTGTTATTTTACTAATTCTCCATCATTTTTGATAAGATCCACGAAAATTTTATGAGGAATAATATTCAATGAATAACTAAATCACCATCACTGTTATTAGCATATTAACATATGGTATTCAAAGTTTAGAGGAAAATAAAAATTGAGCCCTCCGTAATGCTTAAAAACTACTCCAAATTAACTAGTTTTTTTATTCTTATCTATGCATAACATCATCCAGGGTTCGGTTACAGGATCGTCTTCGTGAAGTTTTTTAAAGAAATGCTTATTGGTACTAAAAAGTTTTGTCCGACCCAATGTCTCTAGACCATGTTAGGTTAGGTTCTCTCTTCTCTCCATCCTAGTTACTATAAACTAAAACTTCATGATAATTATTGCAAAATTAAAATTATGGCTTTGAATAACAAGATATTAATGTTAATATCGTTTCAGGAAAAAGCTCTCAAGTACGCCGACAACTTGGCATCAGCACGAGAAATCGACCTCATGGACGGAATCACGCTAGTCGGTACTGGCTCATCACGGTCTGCCAGGTCCTTTGAGCCACTCTCAGAAGAGCCAAGAGCCAGGGAGAACCAGGTGGAGACAAGGCTGGTGGACGCCGCTGCGGATTTCTTTGAAAACCACGTCATCCAGCTTAGAGTTCCGAAGAGTACTGTGGAAGATGTCAAGAGGTCACTTGAAGAAGGTCAGTATATTCTAGAAACTATACAACGTAAAGCATGTTAAGACAAATCTCATTGAAACATTTTCTGTATTACCACAATTATGCATAGCACGCCACTATTTATTTGGGAGCAAGAATTATCGAATTGCAAAAATGTTAATGATGGAAACCAACAACCGCTGACTTCTTGTCGGTTCTTCTCGGTAAATTCTGATTTTGGAAAGGACAGTAGAATCAGTGGCGTGCACATTAATTTCGAGCAGGGTAAGCATAAAGCATGAAAGTGGCAAAAACCTCCTCCAGTTGTATGAAAATGTTAGGTTAGGGAGCGCTTCTAGCTACCCGTTGTACACAAGCCTCTGTACGGTCTGAGGGGGGTTCCAGCTGTCCTGATCCTCTCCTCGTTAGCGAGGGAGCCCTCGGTTGGGGTGGTTAGGGACGTCCGGGAGGTATACAACGGGTTCCCCGTGCGTCTAACAAAGCCAACAAGAGGAACATGCCGTGGTGGTTTTTAGTTTGGGTATACCCCTTTTCGAGGGGGAGTCCCACATAACCTCTGTCCTGCCAAAGGGTTGGAGGAAGCAATAAAGCTTTTCCATCACGCCAAAAATAAAGGGCAGGCAGCGCTATTTTGCATGTCTGAAGTGCACGCCACTGAGTTTCCAAAGTACTTATACAGAAGACTTACATCTTACAGGAATTAGAAAAAGGATAGCGCATTTACTATCAGCTTAGATATATCGCAATAAAGCGATAACTTGTCTTCGTTTACAAAAAAGGTCTTAGATGAAAGTTTTATCCCTCAATGAAAAGTACTCATAAAATTAGCATGTTATAAATAGGAAAACGAAGAGAATAATCACACAAATTTATACAAATCGTAAACGATAGTTCTCCAATTAGAGGTGACATGCTAAATTTATAGCAATAAATAATACAACACATAGTAACCGTTAGTTTTCTTCACTGTGCAACAGCACAGTCTTAAGTACATGTTAAAAATTGTAGGATTAGTTATAGCAACTGGCTGCCGTATACTAATAGCAACTAGATGTCATAGCCTAATTCATTAAGTTCTCATTACTGGGTATCCTCGGGCTCTCTGATAGGATAAAGTTAGGGGCTTAGAACGCCCGCTGTTTAAATGTTGTTTGGCAGCATCAGTTAATCAATTACAGTAACTTTTAGTTGTCGAATATTCATCATCATCATATCCCATTGCCGGGTACATGGGTCTCCTGCCACTTAAAAAAAAATGATATCCCATTACCGGGTTTACGGGTCTCCTCCCACAATGAGAAGGGGTTAAGGGCGTAGTCCATTACGCTGGCCCAGTGCGGATTGGTGGACCCCACATCCCACCGCATGCTTTCCTCACGAAGTTTTCCTTTACCGTCGAAGCAAGTGATATTAATTACTTAAAACGCACATAACTTAGAAAAGTTAGAGGTGCGTGCTGTGATTCGAACTCGGCCCCCCGAAAGTGAAGTCGAGCTGGTACCCACTGCGCTATCAACTCAACCGATTGAAATACTGGACATAATGGCGTGTGTAAGGATTTCTAAATACCACGGTCTTGTGTTGCTTGCGCTTCCTGTGACTCATCTGATGTCATCTGACCACCAAGTCGTGCGGGATTGCCATTCCAGTACCTTGGGACTCCAATAAAGTGCTCTTAATAACTCAGAGCTATGTATACTTCAGCTTCGGAGCTCGTTTTTAATTTCCTCAATTCTGATTTGATCACTTAGGGATACAACTTCCATTTTGCCTAAAATATGAGTACCTTCAAATCAAGAGTGAATAGGCATCTTTTAGGCAAACACGCTCCACCTAAGGCTGCTACATCACTTACCATCAGATGTGATTGCAGTCAAGCGCTCATCTATAAACATAAAAAAAAAGAAAAAAAAGTCATCCGAGCATTCTTATGAGCCCCATAGAATATAACCAAGTCTCGACCTAATATTGAATAAGTTACACGCAATACAATTTCAAGCTTCGTAAACCTAACTCAAGGATTTGATGATTAGTTATGACTTTTCCCTAATTCTCGTACATTAAGATAGTTTGTAAAGGTTACATTTATTCAGTACATTTATAAGCTCCTGAATGGATAAAATAAAATTATTTATTTTAGTTTATTAAATACTGGAGCAATGTTAACTCGTCATAATAAAAGAATGTACAACTATTTTTTTAAATAATACAGTATTACAATCGGCACTTAGATATACCTAATACCTTTTTCAAAAAATTCAAAATTCATTTGTTTCAAGTAGGCCCAGTTTATAAGCACTTTTGAAACGTCAAGTCAGTCTGTTTGCAGTGACTCTACCACCGGTTCGAACTGCAGATTTTTATTTCCTGTTTCCATGTAGAGTGACGTCTTTTATGGAAAACCAGCTGTTGCCCGCGGCTTCGTACACGGTTTTTTGTTTTTCGTAAATCCTGCGGGAACCATACATTTTCCCGGGATAAATCAGCCTGTGCGTTAATCCAGGGTACAAACTATCTCCATTCCAAAATTCTGTTAAATTGTTTTATTAGTTTTTGCGTGAAAGAGTTACAAACATCCATCTATCCATCCTTACAAAATTTCGCATTTAGAATATTAGTAGGATAAATATCTTTAAAACAATATAATAATGAATGGCCATAATGAATACAAGTGATATATAAACTGCTTTGTGTTAGCCGGCAATGGCTACCATCAAATAACCTGACAAGTACGTACGTTGCTTTAAGACGTATTCGAGAAATTATTTCGGAGAGGTAATTCAATTAATTACAATCCGACTAATGCGGTATATATGTTAATTGAAAAATCATTACGAAATTGTATGTAGGCATATTCGTTCATCGTAAGTTTTTTTTAATTTCTCCACGCTTTCACGATTATCAAGGCAACTGTATGAAATCTAAAAATATTATAATAACTTTAATAGGTAACTGTATTAATTTAATTTTGCGTCGTCGTGAACCACCTACCTACTTTCTTACAAATAAACTTAATAAATACTTTCAGGTTCTCAGGTTCTCTTCTGCGTTTTTAACCGTTATATTACCACAACAAGTGATTTGAAGTCAAGGCCATTGCCTGCAATCGTAAAAAAGCTACCTTTGTTAAGTTACTTTCTTACAAACTCTTTTTCATAATAATCAATATAAATAGTTTTAGTACACATCTGTCCAGAACTTTGGTAACAAGTTATTTCCAAATGCCATAAGTTCAAGCAATTGTGAGTTTGTATTCATCAAAATATCTGGGATCGGAGTGAAGCGTACGTAGAGATTGTGCGGTATTGTCAAATCATTATCATCATATCAACCCATTATCGGCCCACTATAGGATACGGTTCTACACACGTACCAGTGTGGATTCGTTGACACTCTTGCGAACATTATGGCATGCTGGTGTCTTTACGATTTTTTCCATTGCTTCACGTGGTCTTCGAAACTAGAGAGTGGACACCAGCGATTTCATAACTCAGAGTTTTGACGTGACAACATCTTATAATTCGATGGAGCCCGCTGCACGCATGAAAAACCATGACGTATGCGGCGTTACCTCGCTCTGAGGCGTTCCATTCAAGGCTTGAAGTGCAAGCGAGAGCGCGGAACGAGCGACAAAGAGGCACAGTCGGCCTCCGCGTTCGACATCTGTCTCTCTCCTACTTGAGTGAGCGATGTGTCCGCGTGGACAGCTTCTATACAATAATACATTTACATGTTTTCGGCAAGGATGAAGTGCAGTGAAAAGTGAATGTGGTGTCAATTGTTTATAGCCACGATAATATCTATCAAACAAGTAAAATTAAAATTTTCTTTTGAAAAATGCAACCATTCCATCAGTATTTTCTTACGACGTTGTCACGTTCAACTATCGTCGGTAAGCCGACTTTACAGACAACCAATTTTTATCATAAGATTTATGTCACAGAAAACGCCTACATTTATTTTTTACTCGACTTACAAATTTGGCATATTACTTGGGATCCTTACTGACACTTGGGGTGTATTGCACATTCAACTTCAGAGCTCGACAAGACTGGATTCGATTACTTCGGTTTAAGAATGTTGCAAACTAAAACGCGACCTTAAATGCAACTTGGCTGCTCCGTGCACTTTTCAGTGTCCTCAAGTATAAATAAACATGAACAAAATTAGATTAAGGCATGCAAGCTTCCCCGCGATGTTTTCCTTCACCATTGAATCAAGTAATATTTTAATTACGCACGTGCGCAGGATTGCAGGTTGGATTCGAACTCGGCCCCCCAAAAGGGAAGCCGAAGTCCACTGGGCTATCACAGCTATAACAAATTATAAATTACACCGTATCGGTTTGTCTGGTTGTCACAGATAATGGCAAATCAAGCGTGGTATCCATTATAATAAAGTCATTGCCCCTGGGTATTACGATGATTATGAGAAAAAACAGTACCCTGACAAAATACAAGTGCGTACATTGTGAATTAACGTCACATTCACGTTAATGTAAATCTGTTAGGTTTGGTCCGGGAGTACAATAATTTGACAACTCCTTTGACAAATTTACTTGACTATAAAGTAGTGAGTGTGTTGATAAGTTATACAAGCGGTATTAGTAGGAAGCTAGTTAAATTATGCCACAATTAACTAACTTAGAACCCATATAGTATAGTACTCATAAGTTTTGTTTACTCTTTTACAATTTTATGATTTTTATTAGTTTTTACCTACACTTGGAGGAATTATCAATTTTACAGTCGCTATAAAACTGATGTAAAAAGGCACATACTAATTTCGGCATCGCTGGTAGGAGAGCCGTAGCTTAATTGGAAAAAGCGCTCAGGCCGGGATGCCAGATAGTCGGAGGTTCAAATCCTGTCGGTTCCGAAAATTTTTATATACTCTTTTACGTTTTGAAATGTAGTCTTTCCATCTTTATTTGTATTCCTTCTATTTAAAAAAAAAACGTTGTCTGCAATAACTCTGTTTTTTGGTTTGTCGTATCTTCACGGTATAACTAAGAAACCCATAAACTTGATTTTTGTCACAGAGTTAGTTGCAAGGCTACTTTTTATCTCAGGAAAAAAAATGGTTCGCACGGGATTTTAAAAACTCGGAAGAAGAACGTGAGCAACAGATTAAATTATCAGTATTAAATTAACAGTATAAATTACCTGTAGGATTCGGTAGGTTGTTTTCAATACGCTACACTGTGAAACTCCAAAGCAATGTTAACGGATGTTGTGCACACAAATAAGTAATAAAACAAGCTATTATGTATTTTGCGGTCTCCTGTTTACACTGCAATTAAACAAAAAGCATGCAATTTCTAACGTTTATGCAAATTCACAAACATTTAAGCAAAACCATAATGCTATTCTCGGCGCTATGAAGGGAAATTTATATAACCGGTTCCAAATTCCTCATAGTGGGTGTACTTAATTGATGAAACTGCAGTCTGCACGCGAAATGAATATCGGCACTTTGAAATGATTATACATGCGATGCAAATAATTAACAGTAGTACAGACTGCATATTACTCATATTATAATATTTTAATAGCTTCTAAAAATACCTAAAAGGTTACTTTTATTATGTTTTATACACCAATCGTTCTTATTCGAGAAATTGATGAATCCTTTCTTTATATAAAACTAGCTGTTGCCCGCGACTTCGTCTGCGTTTGATATTGTTTTTTGATGTGGCATTAAATTTAGTTATAGATCTAAAAAAAATTAAAGTAAAAAAATTAAGGCTACTAAAGCCTTAAATGAGGGGTTTGTTGCTGTCCGCTAAGGAGTTCTGTCCTCTATCTCCAACCACAGTTTGGGCATAACGTATTATAACAAAATTAAACACGAAGTACAACAATAATTATTTAAATCGGTTATAATTTGTCGGAGTTATGGTGTAAAATCGTCAAACACTCATCACCTCTCCCAAAGGAACCGAGCTTAATGTCGAGATTAAAAGTATCCTATATTACTTCTAACACTTCCAAGAATATGTGTACAAAGTTTCATGAGGATCGGTTAAGTAGTTTTTTCGTGAAAGCGCAACAAACCAACTTACATTGACATTTATAATATTTGTATTAGTATATTAAACTTTATTATAGAAATATTGTTTCTTTAAAATATAAATATAACCTAAAATAAACTATTTAAAACGTCCTCGAAACCACCGCAGCGAGGCACATTTCCAGTTTATTAGTATACTATTAAAATTAAAGCGAGTCACATAATTTGACCTCGAATTGTAATTGAGGTCCTATTTCAATAATTTCATCGTAACACCTACATTGTGTGAACGGAAAACCTATGAGATATATATGTGTTTCTAAATATGAAAGTTAGAAATGTTTTAGTTATGATAATAAATTTGATGTATTTCAAACAATTTATTTAGACGATGATACAGACGTTAAAGCTTCTAAAACCACCTAAAGCAACATTTCGTGAGTAGAGTTAAGTAAGATTATAATAAATGAAGTAGGTACTACAGTTTCGCGCAAATTGTAGGCGTGTGATATAATAATAAAAATAGAACGGTTATATAAAACAGATGATCATATAATTTCTGCCAATCATTACGCTCTCGTGAAACTCAATTTAAAAAACTGGCCACAGGTTGAGCTCGTAAATGTTGTGAGAGATATAAAAATAGAAAGTCCTGAGTCATGGGAACCGAGGCACTTGTATTAATTATACAGCAGAATTTGAAAAACATTATACGCAGGAATGTTGTAGTTACGGTTTTAGAAATCGCACGTCCCTACATCGAAGTTGCATTACGAGAAGACGGGGCCAGAAATCTCCACGAGGGAACGGGTCCAACCAGGGTTTTCTCTGATAACAAGGTCGATCTTGGAAAGCGGGCGTGTAGTCTACTTTTTTGCAAAGTCTCCATGATACTGAGAATGTTAGGAACTAGTTTGATGTTTCCGCTGGCCGCGACAAAATCGCTTAGTAAAAGTCTAGCTCCAGGCGGATTCTTGTCGAAATATGGAAGTAGGTTTGAAGCTTTCGAATTGGTATCAAGTTGATGCACTTTCTAGATAAATGAGGTTGTTATGCAAACTGAACGTAACATTGTGAATTTCAATGTAAATGACACCTGTTTGTGTTTCAGTTCACTCTTCGATTGGAATTCGAATCAGTTTTCGGACAATGTATCCGAGTGTATGTATGTATGTATCGAGTAGTGTACACTCGATGTTTACTAATGAATGCGAATAGCTTTTGGTAATAAAATAGAGTTGTAAAAACAAATACTATACTATAGATTCCAAGAATAAGAGCTTTAAATTAATCGTCCAGTCGCTTTATAAATAGCCTTCTTTCTGGTGATACGATACGAATAACAAAAGGCTTCCAGATCATTTCTTAGATACTTCAAAATCACTTTACATCATTTAAATACTCATTATTAATTGCAATTATTAATAAGTTATAAATGGTAGGCAACAATAAGGCGTAATGATTTTATAAATATATACCTACAGTAGTTTAGCATCAGAGATTCATGCAGACTTCATACTTTTTTTTTATCAGTTTCTTTTAATATTAATTATATTTGTCGTGTATATAGCCTGTTTTTTTTTACTTTTTCTATATTAAGTCTTAAATTTGTTTGTTGGTATGTGTGTCTAATATTTTTAAAATTATTATACTGATTTCAACTATATTTTTATTATTTGACTTTGTGTTTTAACATTTTTCGCTTCATAGCGTTCACAAACAATCATTAGTAATAAAATGTTTTTACAGGTCGTGGCAAGAAGAAGAAGCTAAAGCAGCTCATCCCAATCTTTGCTCTGCTTCAGCTTAAGATTCAATCGCTCATACCCCTGTTCCTCGGAATCATCGCCTTTGCTGCCATCAAGGGTCTGGTCCTTGCTAAGGCCGCTCTCCTGGCTTCCGCTCTGGTCCTACTCAAGAAGCTTCTGTCGAAACATGACCACCATGAAAGCTACGAGGTAGTGGCTCATCCGCATCATGATGAGCACTACAGTCATGGAGGCGGCCACGGTGGATGGGGCAGATCCCAAGATGCCCAGGATTTAGCTTACAACGCATATTCTACCTAAACCTAAGATAGACGTAACCTCAAATAGAATTGTACGCCGTCCAGAGTGCTGTTTAATATTTGACACTTATAATATGTCCGGTGAGAATTTAACAGATGTGTGCTGTATCATCCATACAGTATCAATAAAGACGTCTAAAACATTCTGTCAAATATAAAATACAATTTGGTCGGAGAATAATCTTAAGCGTACCTCAATGATTGTTGAAAGTTAATTTATTGTTATTTAATAATTAATTTATTTAAATTATTTAACTTATTAAATGCTTGGCTATGGTCTACGCGTCACCAGTATTTTGATATCTATGTACCTGTTTTTTTTTGTTTTTTTTTATTGTTATCTTTATTGAATAGTACAAAGATTATTTTAAGTCAATAATAGCTTTAATATTTGTTTTTTTTTTCACTTTTAACTCGCCAAAGCACAATGCGAGACTTTTATAGACCTAATTAATTGTGTTTAGTATATAATATGTATAGTATATGTATAATATGGTCTTTCTATTAATAATATGTATTTTATTTTCTGCTTAATATATTTATATCGCTTTTGTAAATACGCTTCGTATGAATTTATTTGTGTAAAATATTGTTTTTTGAATCTTCATTTTTATATTTTCTTATAATTATGTATTGAATCCTCATATTTCTTCAGTATTTATTTTCATTATTATTTATTATGATTTCTTTTCGAATTTAATATTTTTAATTTTACTATTAACTTGTTTTTATTTTCAAGGTGATGCCCTTCTTTACAAATCACTTTCATATTTCGCCCACCATTTATGCACAAACATATTAATTTATACAATGTATATTTAATAATTAATATACGGAAGTCATTTATATACCTTATACGCATGTTATTCATATATAACATTCATTAAATATAATAATTTCATTCATAATAATTAATAAAAATAAAAATATTCACACATAAGCTGTTTTATTCCTTTTTATTTTTTTCATTTTAAAAAAATTTACTAAGCTGAAGTATTTGTGATTTCTTTGTTTATTTGTTCTACAGAACGCGCTAATCTCTGAAAGTACTAGTCAGATTTGTAAAAAAACTTTTTTTGTATGTGTTGCTCAATTCTTAGTAATAGCGAGGCAGGCGGAAACCAAGCGGATGGTCGGGGTTTATTTTGTACTTATACACCGAGCTAAGTGTATCATCGCATGCATTTAAAACAGAGTAATAGAATAAGTGGTAGATATAAGTAGTGCTACTGAAAAGGAGCGCTCGTTTGAGCTCACTGAGCATTTAGGTCGCTACTGTTCTTTAAAGGTAAACCATCTCACAAGCAATGTGTCTCAAGTGGAAATGGAGAGGTTGCCTTGTACAGATAGTAGACAGACAAATTAAATTATTACTGACAGAGGTCAAAGAAGGGTAAGACTAAATGCTAGATCGAAAGATAATATGGTAGATACTGCAGAAAAAAAGTGCGCACCCGCTACAGTTAAAAGAAAAACTAGCATAATTTGCTCGAGGAGACCTTCACTTGAGAGGAGGTCCATAAAGCCAATAATGACTCTTTCTGATTTAACATAAGTTCTATATAATTTCTTTTATTTAAGGTCCATTCCAGTCATTTTTTTTAATTTGCACTGGCTAAAAGAAAGTGGATACATATTTTTGCTTCAAAGAAACGAACTTTATTATTTTTATTTCCGTAACTATAACTGCTTTGCATTTGGGACATATGCTATGACCAACAATATATTCACTTATAAACTTTGAGCGTCAGCATTCTTTTTACGTGACTCTAACTTCACCTAGTTACTCATCTAGGTACCTACTAGTGGGATCTTGTCACGATATCACATAAAATAAAACAAAAGAAAGTAAAGCACAGTGGACAAGTTTTATACATACGATACACGGCCCTTTTAATTTTTTGTTAACCAAGTATTTTCTACATCTCAGTAGTTAAGAAATAACATTAAAAAGCAATAAAATAGTTAGTTAAACCTTAATATTTAGCATGTTGTAATTTTTCAGTGCATATGTAGACACATGATTTGCTAGCTCGCAATCTAAAATCGTGGAACACCTGACACCGAGGTAATCTTGTTAGGATCGCTTTAAAGCTCAAATTGAATACAATGTTTGTAAAACAAATATCTGGAGTACAAGATTTGCGACTCTTAAACAAGTTCTATTAAGTCCATTTTACTTTGGCGATACTGTTGACTACTAAAGGCTGCTGTACGACTGAGATAATTAAAAAATCACTGAGTTTACAAACAAATTAAATCAATGTTAAAAAATGAAAAGGATTGTTTCACGGTTGCATAGACATGGCGCGTCGTACTAAATCAGTATATGTCTAAATAGGTGGTCAGTCATTCCTCTGATTTCCATAGATCTATTTAGATTCTTCTTTTCACCGACTCTAGAACAATCAATTATTACTAACTCAAAAATTCATTTTCTTTATAGTAAGATCTGACGCCCCAAACAGATAGCCTACCTTATAATATGTGTGGATAATTTTTGCATGAAACCAGGGCAACATTTCGCAGTGCATGTATCACGTGGTAAAAAGCGCGCCATGTGTACAATTCCGGAGAAATAAAGTAGATATCGTCGAGTGTAAAAGTATGAGCAGCAAAATTGCTTTCGTTTGCAAGTAATCGACACTGGAACAAAAGTAAATTGTTTGCAGGCCAATAGGCTTTCGCACGCATAATATAGGTCTATGATAGGTAAGTATGGGAAAATTATTCATTAATGTTTAAAATGTGGAGTTTGACCGCTTTGTCTATTTCCCTGTGAAATCGTAGGGATCTGACTCACTTAACAATATTAAACTACTATAATGTATCCACTATGATGTAATTTTGTAATTTAAAAAACCAACCTCACCCACAAAAACAAACACGTCAGAAACCCCGTCGTTTTTGCTTCGGGCGTTAAAAAATAATAAAAGCTTAAATAGGATTTCTCTGGTTGGATGCTTTGTCTATGCCTAGTTATCAACCTACCGATGCATAGGTGTGGACTCCACCCTTGTCCTGACTCTGGGCCATTACTCAGATTTTTACTGAAAATTGCATCAGGAAGGTAAATATATAAGTATGCAAATTATTAACTATCCTGCTAATATTATTAATGCGAAAGTTTGTATGGATGGATGGGTGTTTGTTACTCTTTCGGCAATTTTTTATACAGGAAAATTTACGGCTCCCGCAGGATCCATGGAAAACCAAAAAACCGCATACGAAACCGCGGGCAAAACCTGTTGTTACACAAAGAGAGTCAATAAAGAGTAGTAAAACGGTTAATTTATCATTGTTTATACAAAAATGTTAAGTACTTACCTACCTCTTTAAAGTAAAGAAAAGCTTTCAAACAATGATTTGTAATTCTGAGCACCAACGTGATGAAATTAGCAATTTCTGTAATGAGAGAGATTCTCAATGTTTAACATAAATGTTGTGTATCTTCGGTTACAAACTTGAAGTAAAGACACATTGCATATTTCGTAAAAACATAATATAAATGAACAGAGAATATAACAATAAAATGATTTTATAAGACTCATATCAACGCCATCTATGTGTGTCTTGCTGAACTTCAATGACGGCCATGTTTGTTTACATTCTGCAAGCTCATGAATGAAAAGTTGTACTACGAGGTTCAAGGTTTTACCGTGATTCATAAAATAAAGAGCGAACCGTTTTACGATTGTTCAATGAACTTTGCGTATTAACCTGTTTGTAAGTCAATAAAAAATATTGGTATTCATACCTATAAAACCTACTTAGCGTAAGTTTATTCAATTTATCGGAATTAGGTAGGTATTTACTAAACAGGCTCGTATTTTTGGAATTGGATCATATTATGTCTTAGGTTTTTCTTCAATGTTGTAATGTTGGTAGTTAATTATCCGCTTAAAAAATAAAAACTAAACAATTATGAACAAAAGCAATATCAAAAACAAATAAGAGTAAGCAGATAGATACCCTACATAACGAATATAAATAACAAAACCTAATCTTGGAGTTCCGTCCGCCATAACAAGAATAAAAAAACGAGGATCACATGAATGCAACGCTAACCAACTAAATAAAACAGTTAAACATCACAGATTGTTGTTTATTTGTTTTTATTTTTCTCAAGCTTCTCGGCCAAGGTTACTACTTTAGACTTACTACAGACTGATTTGCGCAAGTTGTGAAGGTTTCGATCGCGCAACCTGGCGCGTAGCTTGAGATAGTTTCGGTGACTGCCAGTAGATGGCGTAACTTAGTTTTATTTTACCGGAAGTTACTGAACCTTATGAATGCTTTTATTTTTGTAATTATTATATTTATCACTTCATAGTTGGGTAGTCAAGTCACTTATCAATTGCCTTGGCTAAGTTACTTTAAATCGAGTTTGTACCTGGATGGGTGACCGACTATAAAAAACCCTATTCGGTCATAACCTTTCCTCTATATAAAGATCATGTGTACATACTTGTAAGTGTGGCATGACTGATTCGAATTCAGCAATGATGATTTTTAGGAGTGCACCAGTTCAGTATAAATTAAATTGTTTAGATATATATATACCCACACTTGGACAATATGATATCAGAATACATTAGAATTAAATCCAAAACACTCAATAATACAAATTATATATTCACTACAATTTATATTATTAACTAAGATAGTGTTTTGCATATTATATATAACCTATATTGTTTATGGGTTAAATAGAAAAATCCCTTTACGCTCTATAAAGGGATTTTTCGTGGTACTGGGTTACCATTACACACTCATTTCTTTAATTAATTACCCGATATGTTTGGCAAAGCTAAATTGGTCAAATATATAATAAGATTATCGTCATAGATCACAATAAGATTGTAAAATCATTTATTGTTAATAAATGATTTTACAATCTTATTGTGATCTTATTGTGATTGTAAAATCATTTATTAACAATAAATGATTTTACAATCTTATTGTGATCTAGCTATAGGTAGAATTGAATCCTAAAAAACGTCATTACTAGTATTTGCATTTTTTTTTCTGTTTTAGCCTTTACTAGTAAAACATTTAGGTATACCCCATATCAAGAGCATGTCTACACTTTTACCGTAAATAAAGAATAACATGCTTTTACTGATGCTATCTCGTTTTAATCATCTTAAGAGCATCTTCATGCCTCGAATAATATTATGAGTGTAATCTCTAATTAATTACCGCAAACCTTTCACAGTATTTAACACCTTATCGTTCGGAGCATAAGGACTATTGTGTTATGCTTACTAGCTTATACTCGCGACTTCATACACGTAAATATAATTTAATTATTCTAACATGTTAACAACATAAACCATAGATATCATTGGTCATTTCTTTGGTTTTGCTGTAGAGTTAGAGTTTAAAGTGAGGAAACCTGTTCTCCTGAAAGTTCATGATGTTCTTACAGATATTTGAAATCTACCAGTCCGCATTAGGCATCGGACTACGGAACGGCCAAAATCCTGCTCAGAGGTATAAATTACAAAAGCATGAAATTTAAGATTTTGTAGAAACTCGATTTACTATTAACTACATATTGTAGATATTTATTGTAAAGTCAACATGTCCCGAGGATGCTCCGGTGTCGGAGTGAAGTGTGTGTGGAGAGTAGGTACATTGCCGAAGATCTGTTTGGTGTTGAGCATAAAGATTGAAGATATCATAAAATGCATCATACAGATTCTCCTACTTTTCTCGGAGCAAATTATGCTTAATTTTCATAATATTTAACTACATGTTTTTTTTGTAATAAATATTATGCGAATTTATTTTTTTCTCTTTTCTTCTCTTGTAGCTTATCTTGAGTGTTAAAAATATTGTGGGAACGGTTGTTTTCCGGCCTAAAAATGATATGCAATAACGAAAATACGATATATTTAACTCGGTAACGCATTGGCGTAATGTCTATGCAAAATTTTGTCAAGATCGTAGAAAATTATAGGCTTATTTTTAAAACTAACAGAAAATTTCCTAGGTAACAAATATACAAACAGACAGACTCTCGCATTTACTATTTTGATTATGGATGGACTCTATAATCTATACACGGTCATCATTGTAGCTCATGTTATGAACAGTCTACAAAATATAAATTATACTTTAGTATCTATTTTGTAGGGAATACGGTTTATTTTGGTTTATGTTTAGAATTATAAACGCATCCACTTTTCCCAGGCAGCTTTTACCGGATTATCTTTTCTCAATAGTCTTGCGAGTTTTCTTTTAAAGAGAAAGAAATAGTCTTAATGTACTTCAATTACGACATCACTCGTAGGTTCTAACACTCTAATATAAATAAATAATAAATATACTACGACAGTACACACATCGCCATCTAGCCCCAAAGTAAGCGTAGATTGTGCTATGGGTACTAAGATGACTATACATAAATATTTACATAAATACTTATAATATACAAATAAACACCCAGACACTGAAAAACATTTAAGTTCATCACAATATTTTCCAGTTGTGGGAATCGAACCCACAGCCTTGACTCAGAAAGCAGGGTCGCTGCCACTGCGCCAATCGGCCGTTGTAGTAATGACCTTTCGCTTAGAGAATAAAGCTGGCCACCGAGACGATCCGATTTCGATGTCCTGTTGGGTCATCTTATAGAAGTTATCAATAAACTGCATCGCATTTTGGATTTATACAGTTTTTTCTTTAACGCGTTTTGACAGTTATTCACATACCATGTAGGTAGGTATATTACTTTATTTTTATATGAACCTCTTTGCCTTAGACAAATATTTAAAAGTATGTTTGTAAAAAAATAAGATTCCACTAAGCCATTCCTAAGACATAAGGCCATATTAAGCCAGAACGTGATTTAAAAAAAAATATAAGTGATTTAAAAAAAGAGTTAAGGCATCGAAATAATACAATCTCATTAAACACAGTAGGGTTAAATCGCTCGGCTGTACAGTCTAGCCGTTAACTAGCCATGTCGGAATGCACATACCATATTATCTGAACAGAAAAAAAAATTATAAATTACTAAGTGAACCCTGGACTACTTAAGTCATAGCGCACGTCGCTGCGTGAGAGGTTTGCCAGGTTTCTGGAATCTATGCCATTCTCTATGTAGGTATATATAGAAAGGTAGGTTTAGGTACCACTCTCTTGTGATGTCTTTCTATTAGGATCTAGGGTTTACTGACGGAGGTTTATTATTTTTTGTGAACGCTATTTGCTTTACTCTACTTAGTTATTCTTTTAATTTTGACCTTACTCTGGTTTCAGTTGAAAATAAGTGTCGGAAATTGTATGCGTTTATAACTTTATAATAAACAGCTTAATATGCTGATCTGTACACGTATTTTAAGTAGTATTACAGACGGTAAAATCTAACAACATATTTTGTAAAAAATGAATGAATGAATACACTGTTATTGATGATGAATACACCACATAAAAATACAGAAAAATTGAAAATAAAAAGTTAACACAATTTGTTTAAAATTTGGTGAGCTCTTCCATCCAACTAATGGCGTAAAATACATCGACACAGTTTCTGTCATGAAATGTATATTTTTTTGACATAAAAAATCCTAAAACCTAACAACTTTGACCTGATCCTGTTGTTACCGTAAACAAAAAGAGACCTACAATAAAAAATGTATTTACTTTTTTTAATTTACAATCAGATCAAGCCATGAAATTAAAATATTAAGTTATATTAATGTGAATTCAAACCCCAAATAAATTCAATGATATAATTTTATGCATGTAACCGAATTATTATGATGGTTGAAAGTACCACTACCATTATAATAAGTAAATAGTAGCAGTACTTCTTGATCACCAGAGTAACAATATCACAATAATATTTATTTCGGGATGATAAAATAAAAGGAAACAAAACAATAATTAGATTTATTTAACAAACGCTCGTTTCAATAATAAAACACAACTTTTATTCATATAATTTAATATAAATAATCTCTTTGTTTTCATAAATTAATATAAAGCAAGAA
The DNA here is from genome assembly GCF_905163445.1 of Pararge aegeria. Lineage (NCBI taxonomy): Eukaryota > Metazoa > Arthropoda > Insecta > Lepidoptera > Nymphalidae > Pararge > Pararge aegeria. Next base: position 8,415,827 of record NC_053202.1, on the reverse strand, counting down.
TGTCCACTTATTTTTATGTATATAATAAATTGTTACTTACAATAAAAAATACTGAAGTCGAGAATATAATACATAAATAATAAACAAGGGAACCCGTGGAGATGACTTAGAAAATAAAACATACAACAAGACATAAACAGACGCAAAAACAATCTTAAACAATACTTAAATAACAATAATTAATTAAAGCCAGGTACGTATGGAAAACCATAATAAATATTTCACTATTACCTATCTTAACTGCGTTAATATATTGATAATCTTTGTGATACTATAATAAATAAATACTATAAAAAATCATAGTTACAAATCACCTATAAGGTTTACGAGAATATTAAGTTACAACTCATTCAGTCAATAATAAATACAACCGCACAACACATTTATACACGAGACGAATAAATAATTGAACGTAGTGAAATCGTCTTGCAAAGGGGTCGGTTAACTAGGCCACGGAAAGCTAATGCTTTTGTGCGGAGTACGCTAAGCTTTGCGCGTCGGCGGATCTTCCCCAGCCTCCGCCACCGTGCCCGCCTCCGCCACTGCTGTAGCCTCCAGAATCGCCGCCATAACCGCTCGCACCGGCGTAGTCGTGGCTCGAAGAGTGACTCGACGAATGCTGTGGATGTGCCACCACCTCGTAGGTTACATGCTTCTGTTGCGATAGCAATTTCTTCAAACCAATTATTGCTGACAATACCAACGCCAATTTTCCTATCAGCAACGCTTTCCCGGCTATTAAAGCGATAGCTCCGATCGCGAGCGGCATCAACGCCATCATTTTCAACATCACTGCCGCCAGCAAAGGTCCCAGGATCTTTTGCGCCTTTTTCTTTTTACCTCTACCTTCCTCGGACAGATCATTGTCTTCTGTGAACGATGACACCGTGTCTTCTAGCGCACGACCCACACTGGTCACTGTGTCAATAACGTCCGACCCTTTGACCTCGACTCGTAGAGAATGGGTCTCGAAGTAGTTCTTCACTTTATCGACGGGATCCAAAGATCTAGGAGCACCAGTTTCTGGAGGCACATCACTTGCTCGAACAACTGTCACACCATCTGTTAAAGAGAACGCGTCCTTTTGTCCCATCATTTTGTCGACGAAGGAGAAGAATTTGTATTTGAGGCATGACGTCGAGTCCTTTTTGAGGCAGTCGCTGAATCCTTCGATGTCATTTTCAGAATGGCTCGTGTCTTGAGCGGGGAGGGCATGACACGATACCGCGAGCACTAAGATGGCAACCGTCCTCCACATGATGGCGTCAGAATCAAACTGTGCGCCGGGGCCGAGACGCTGAGCTTAAATAGTTTCTCTCCGCACCCCTCGATAGACATGCCCCGGTAAAAAACGATCCGAAATAAGTTGGACTTTCTCAGTGGTCTAGGAGTAAAAGTGAAGTCCAGGTTTCATAACATTGCGTCGGCGAAAGCCTCGTGCGCGGTCATTGTGAAAGGTCATGAACTTGAAATCTTATTGTGTGGTACATTTTATTGTGTCCATGATGAGCGGTCTTTCTTGCAATCTGTAAAAATATAAAGTATCTAGTGCGCTTCAATAAAATGGGTTTAAATTAAAAGTGGAATCTGTTTTTTAATAACTTTCCCATCTTTTTAGTTAAATTCACTGGACATTATTTTATAGTGAAGCCGAATAGCCCATCGGGAAAGGGTTTGGCTTTCCTTACGGAGGGACCGAATGAAATCCCCGGCACACATCTAACTTTTTGGAGCTATGTGCGTTTTAAGCAATTAATATCACTTTTCTTACCGGTAGAAGAAAACGTTGTGAGGACATGTACCCCTGAGAGTTCGCCATAATGTTCTCAAGGGCGTGTGAATTCTACCAATCTACTCTATGTATATTGGATGCAAGTTTTTTTCTGTGCTTGAAATCATCTAGATCATTGTCATTTTAGAAAAAGAAATGACCAGACAGACGTCATAACTAATGTTACTTTGTTTATGCATAGCAGTAAACTACAAAGTTCTATTATCTGTGATGTAAATATTACGCATGTTACAAATGTGTCTACTGCTCGCTAACAGCAAATAATACAAAATAATAAGCTCGGCCAAAACAAGCAAAACGAGTTCAGTTAGCACAGCAAACTATAGCTGTTTACTTTTGTTGTTTTATTTGTGGTCGATACAAAGTATTTCTTTTCTAGGGCATGCCCCATCATCATCATATCAACCCATTACCGGCCCACTACAAGTCACGGGTCTTGACCCAAAGAAGGGTTTAGGCCGTAGTCCACCACGCTGGCTCATTGCGTTTTGGTGGACTCCACACGCCTTTGAGAACATTATTGAGAACTCTCATTCATTAAAGCAAGTGGTATTTGGATCCCTTCTCATCTCGAGGTAGTCGTAGGGAAGGAGCCTTCTCTTTACCATCTAGTGCGATCACCAACCCGTATGCCCAGAGTGCTGATTTGAAGGCCATCCGTTGGGAGAGGGTGCGCAAGAGTGGATTTATAAGCTGTTTTTTATGATGATGATGATGAAAGTAATCTACTCGTAGTTTTAGTTTCTTTTAACTCTATTCCAAGTTATTTATTTATTTTTTATTTATCTCTATTATCACCATTTAGCCCCGAAGGAAGCGTAGCTTGTGCTATGGGTACTAATATTGCTGATGATTTTTTTTTTATGAATAATAGAAATACATACTTTTAATATAAAAATAAACACCCAGAAACTGAATAACATTCATGTTCACCACACAAACATTTTCCAGTTGTGGGAATCGAACCCACAGAAAGGACTCAGAAAGCAGGGTCGCTGCCCACTGCACCAATCAGCTACCAAAAACCGATACCCCAAATCGGATTTTACGCGACATTTTTCCGGAACACTTAATCGCTTAGCAGCACAAGAGCTAGAGAAAAGCAATAACTAGCCACAGCCGAAACCTCCCGGAAAAGCTAATGATTCCTAACGAATATTTAAAAAACCAAAACGATCTCAGACGGATAAGCGGTCGCCAGCTAGTATTGAATATTCAGTTCGCGTCGGAATGTAAAGAAGATTACCAATTTAGATACTGTACTACAATTGAAATGCTATTTAATTCCAGAAACAATCGTTGTAAGCGGCAACCCTTTTTGTTCTTTATGGTAACAATAGACTGACCAAGCAGACATCGGATGGTGCCCTGATGTCAAGCGGAAAACTATTTCCTATAAAAAGAGCAACGTCCTATAAAGTTCCATCCCATCAACCTGGAGGCCCATAAACCTTTAGCTGCTTCAGGTACATGTAGTGACACCGGCAACAAAGCCCTTCAGACCGGAACACAGCTATTGTGACATAGAATATGGCATAGAAACACCAAAAATAGTGAGAATGTGACACAAAAATAACAAGCTTTTTATGATTTCAACCGCATTGGTATCATCATATCGACCCATTACCGGCCCACTACAGGACACGGGTCTCCTCCCACAATGAAAAGGTGTTAAGGCCAAAGTCCACCACGCTGGCCCAGTGCAGATTGGTGGACTCCACATACCTTTAAGAACATTATGTAGAACTCTCAGGGATGCAGGTTTCCTCACGATGATTTTCTTCACCGTCGAAGCGAGTGATATTTTTAATTACCTAAAACGCACATAACTTAGAAAAGTTACAAGTGCGTGATGGGATTCGAACTCGGCCTTCCGAAAGTGAAGTCGAGCTCCTACCTACTGCGCTATCACCGCCGCATTGTTATGCTGTGCATAATTTTATTTTTGATCTTATGTCGAATTATAAATGCAATATATGACATGAAAGGGTGAATCTTTGTTTGTTTACTGTTACCGATATTCGGCTCAACATCGGTCTTGATCAAATTTGATACGCAGAGCTTGCATCCTAAGGATGGACACAAAATTGTTATTCTTATAAACGCTCGGTTAAATTTTCAGAGATTTAAAAACATGTTTCTCTTTGTTATTATTTTGTTTCAGTTTCAGTTCAGCTAAACAAAATAAAAAACCTGTTTTAATCTGTCGTAATCCTCTTGTTTTTTTTGTATTTTTTAATTTTTTTTAAAGTATTTTTCGCTTTTTATTGTTGAAGAACGTCTAAATTTGATAATCCATGCAGAGTTAGCCTGTAAGTGGGGTATACAATGTATAAGTTATAACATTATATTTAAACTTTATCACCATAAATACACGCGTTAATACCAGATTAAAATATTTAAAACCCTTTGTCCTAAGTGTCTACAAGAACAATACTTCCTTGTACAATCCCATCGTTCGCATGTGCCGCCATTATAATGATTTAGTATCGTAATCAACAAGTAATCGTAATATTGACATTTTTAACGAAAGGATAAATATTTTTAAAAATAAAATTATTAAGCACTATTTCACATAATCTTAAGGGAAATCATATATTTATTATTTATTCAGTGTTTCTTTTTTGTTCTATTTTGGTTCCTTTTTGTTTTAATTTTATCTTTACTTTTTGTTTAATTTAATTCCAAGTTAATGCGTGTGTACACATACTTTGGGTTGTAGCTTAGAACAAAACTTGTTATTAATTATATTTAGATCTACTTTTAGTTATTAACAATAAACAAAAAACTAGATATAAGGCATTGTACCTGTACAACATTGGTTTTCTAATTAATACAATACAATAAATAAACAATAAAACAAAACGTTGATGACGTTGCAGCCATAGCGTACAGCGCTTTCTTGTATTTCAAACAGCAATTGTCATATATTAAAATAAAATAGCAATTGACAGTTGGTCTGTTATTGGCAAGCACGTTGAAAACGATCGAAAATCTGCCTGCCCCAATTCACGTGCTATGAGCGTTTTTGACGAATCAAAGGAGATGGTTGCGTTTGGAATGCGTAAGCAGTTCCGTGAGGGTTGACTAAGCTCTTTGAAGTTCACTCTTACTTATTGGGTTCAGCAAAAAACCTCGCCTCGTGGATTTCGACGAAGAAAAAGTATTACTTTTTTATTGCATTCAAGTTACGAGTTAGCTTTTGGTGACGGCAGATAATCGCTTTTCATCTACATGTCTGGAGTAGTTTCTATACTTACCACTAATCGGCATCGGTGTTTCCTGTCACATACAGCCTGAATCCCTTTTAGGCAAGAGTGAATAGAGATGAGCCCCGCTGACCTTTCACAGTAAGTCATTTAAAGAAATTAAATGAAACTTCACTTGCTTTGAAAATGGAAGTAATAAGTAATAGTAATAGGTAATAATAAATAATAATAAATATACTACGACAATACACACATCGCCATCTAGCCCCAAAGTAAGTGTAGCTTGTGTTATGGGTACTAAAATGACTGACGAATATTTTTATAAATAAATACTTAGAATATACATATAAACACCCAGACACTGAAAAACACTCATGCTCATCACACACACATTTTCCAGTTGTGGGAATCAAACCCACGGCCTTGGGCTCAGCAAGCAGGGTGGCTGCAAACTGCGCCAATCGGCCTTAAGTCCTTGAAGGAGGCCTTTTTGAGAGGAATCCAAGCGAATTAAATATTAAAACAAATAATAAATAATTTCCTGAATAAAAAAAAAAAAAATGTTCAAACTGAATAAAGTATTCATTTATTTATTTATTCTTCTTTGGTAACTATGACCCATCTGCAATATTACATAACAGGATTGTTATTGTATTTTACACTTTGTAGATACAGTTTTTTTTATTATTTTATTTGATTCTCTCAAACTAAAAACTCACGAAACATACTAAATGTTTCGTGAGTTTTTTGCATGAATAAATAGATGAATAAACAGAAAGCCTTTTCGGCTTTTTGTTTATTTATTTTATCACCTTTAACGGATAACATCGTAAGGAAACCAGCGTGACTGAGAAGCGAGTGAATTTCACCAATCCGCATTGGTCCAGCATGATGGACTACGACCTAATTCTAATTTTGAGAGTAGAAATATCAAAATGACCTAAACCCTTCTAATTTTGAGAGTAGATATATCAAAACATAACAATCCGTGAATCACACGTAACACCAAGTAAACCACAATGAAGCAACTCAAAATTTGTTTAACGCTTTCACGATTTAAAAAGTTATGTCTTACAAGATTTTATGACGTTTATAGCAATTATGCTAATTAATGTACTTACGAGTAATACCCCAGTGAGTACGGGATAAGCCACTAAAATTCTACGTCTCACTTTTACTTTTAGAGTTAGGAGACAATATTAGCGTGTCAAGTTATATGAGTGTGAAGATTAACGTTACTTAACTATTACATATCGAATGTGTTTAAAAAAAATTGATATTTGATACCAGCTAACAATCACTTTTAAACATTTTCGCAGACTACCGCAAGAACCGCAGAGAAGAGATACTTTAAATAGTAAGAATACGATACTTTCTTAGTAAACATAGTTCATTACTTATTATAACTTTAGGATAATGTTGGGACTGCCTCGTTACTGTAGTGCGTCTGGTATCTTTGCGGAGAAATGAGTCGACACTTCTTCGAAATTATGAGGAAAATGGCGTCCCGTCCCTCAAACATAGGATCGAGAGCAGCTCCAATATTGTTCTGGAGGTTTTAGCTGACGGGCAGGATAGTATTTTCAAAGCACACTGGATGTCAGCTTCAGTATGTAGTGACATTAAAAGGAGGCCAAAAAACTTTATGACATATATAAAGTGTCCATTAAGCGTATGACTCCTTTAAGTGGCTTCGATGAGGGTGAAGAAAAAAACAATATTGTATTAACTAACATATATATTAAGTTTATTGTGAATTACAAACTCCTGGGACCTTTGTAGTCTGAAAAAAATGCAACACAATATGAATCCAATTACTAAAGCAGTATTTTTAATATTATTGAAACTTTTGTTTTAGAATTAAAATCCTTTAAAATCCATTGAAGGACGTATGTACCATTTATTTCAAAAACCAACGAAAAATATATTTCTGGGAAAGAATAATTACAAACTAAAATTAATATTTAATATAAGCCGTCTAACTGTTCACTTATGGGCATGGTACCCAAAATGCTGGCTCTAATGCCACCAGACTACTCTTGGGTCACCAGACGTAAGGGGCCATCCATAAAGTACGTCACACGGTAATGGGGAGGGAGGGTATCACCGAAGTGTGACATCGTGTGACAAGGGGCATGGGGGAGGGTCAATACTTTTGTGACGTCACATGTTAAAATTTAAAACACTAAAACGCAAAGTTTGGATGTGAATTAAAAATTTTGATTTTATTAGATTATTATTTAATAAAAATAAGTAAAAAATTAAAATAGCTGTTTTCTCTTGATTATTTTTAAATACATACATAAATTTTAAAAATGTGTGACGTCACATCAGGAGGGGGGGGGGGGGGGGTTATAAAAATGTGTCAACCTGTGACAAGGATGGGGGGAGGGGTTCAAAAGTCCTAAAATTCGTGTGACGTACTTTATGGATGGCCCCTAAGGACCAATTTTTGAGACACTATGTTAATAACATTTTTCGTGGCCGAAGACCATCGTTATTTTGCAGAAATATTTTTTCTATGGTGTTTCAGAGTTAGGTTCACCTTATAAATATAAAATATACGAAAACAGTTTAAAAATTACATTTATGACCCTCTAGGCCATATGGGAGTTAGCGCTCTGAAAATGCATATTTTGTGGATGTTCCCCACCAAGTCGTTCGCATGGAAGCAAGTTATAAAGATGTTTAGCCAAAATGCTAAATTTCCTGAGGATGCTCCGGTTTCGGAGCGAAATGTGCGTAGAGGGTACATTGCCGAAGATTTGTTGGGTGTAGAGTATAAGGATTGAAGTAATTATAAATTAAACCATACAGATTCTCCTGCTTTTCGCGGAGTATAGCAAATTAAGCTTAATTTTCATAATATATCATGGATTTACGCAAAGTAACGCCTGCTTCTATCCGAGTTTAAATAAATAAATAAAATGATGAACCATTTTCTACAACATCATTTTCTTTCGTAATTGCGTCTCTTGTGTATCTTGTGTCAGTCTGCGATAACTCTTGAGGGTGTAGTTCTCTCCAATTTTACCTGTCAGTGGCCCCGTCTTTTACCTTTCTATAAATCTATACCCCAAACTTTCCTTTGATTTTTCCCAAAAATTCTGTCTTGGGCGTACTTTTCCCCTCTCTCCCTCTATTTTCCGTCAATTATATTCGTGAAAATTACACTCAGAGATTTAATATGATATAGGAGATAATGACTCCTTGAATCTATGCTCGTACGGCACTTATAGGCACTCCAAGCTGCTTCAATGTCAGCCGAGTGGCTCAGTGGGCAGTGACCATGCTTGCTGATTCAAAGGCTGAGGGTTCGTAGAATGTGTGTATTGTCGTATTATATTTATTTGTTTTAATTTGATGTGCGTTGGTGGTTAATGGACAACCTCCCTGATGCTGTGGTTTAAAGTTGAAGTTCCCGGGTTCGATCCTGGAGGTCCCGGAGATCTATAACTACCATACCCCAAAGTCCGGTACCATTGAAAACGTACATACACGCACACTCACACACACACATATACACGTCAGGGGTTATAGCAAACATCGCTAAAGCAAAGGCTAAGTTTCTGACAGCGTAGGAAAAGCGATGCCACTTACCCAGTCCCACATACCGGCCCAGTTCTTTGTAATATTAGTCTACATATCAAAGATTGCTGCGTTGACAATGGCGAGACGGATCCCATGGCCTTGATGTATACGTACTTTAATGAGTGCTAATGGTTTTGTGCATTTTATCTTTATAACTAAAAGTTACTAGCTGTTCCGCATCACTTGCTGTTATGAATAAAAAAAAAAATTGTTTTATTTAAAAAAAAGCGTGGGGTGCTTTTTAAGATATTATCAGAATGATAATCACTCTACTCATATCTGTCAATAAAATATTTATAACTATTGACACCATGCACCCCACGCTTTTTTTACAACTTTTTTTTTTTTGATATCACTATTCTTAATTTAAATTTATTAAAATTTATTTTCTATTTTTAAGTTCGGTTTTCTATAAAAAGCGTGTTTTTTAGTTTTTTTTAAACTATTATTTTTTATAAGTAGTTGGATTGAGAAAAATTAATCGGCTAACCATTCAACATGAAATTTGTTAATATTAGAGAAATCGGCTAAACATAATGGCTGGAATTTAAAAATAATATCATTCCTGCCGTATGGACTATAGAAGAAAATTAAATTAATTAAAAGGAATCTTATTTTGCATTGCAATTAGTGTATAGTCATCGGTTCTAAATATATCTACAAAGTTTGAACGAAATCAGACTGTTTGAAGAAGGTCAAAATTCGGTTACAAACATTATACATGTATATACAGGTGAAGCTTATATAAAAGCGTGTAAAATCTAAAGTACAGTCCAATAAGTTCTAGTCTCCTTTTAACGATGATTATTGCCATACATATGCAGATCGATAAAGATTGGTTCAACCTTTTAAGCCTTAACGTTAATGGCAACGTTTTTTAATTAAACATTCACGCCACTTTGTTTATTCTTACCTAAAATGGGCATACTATTACGTATTCTTTTCAAAAACCTGTATTGCCTTTCACTTTTCAAGTGTAGGGGTCACTGACATGCCATTGTTGAAGATGCACGGATCAAGAGAATGCCATGGTTAGTGAGATAAGCGACAATTACTGTTCTTATAATAAATCTATTTTTATTACTACAATATTTTAGTACACCTACAGTTTTGTTTTACGCTCGCGTTGATTTGCGAATTAACTTAAGAAAGAATTTTATTGTTTTTAATTTTAGACGGACAACAAATATTAACCTTTCTTAGACTATTTACAATTCATCAGTGAAATAAATAAATAACCTCTCTGGGTCAGCACTGAGCGTTACGTAGCGCTATATATATACACACATCGCCATCTAATCCGAAAGTAAGATGTATTTAGCGATGTAGTAAGCGTAGCTTGTGTAATGGGTCCTAAGATAGCTGATTAATATTTTTTTTAATTAATATAATAGGTACACATACATATTTATAATATCCAGATAAACACCCAGACACTGACAAACGTTCATGTTCATCACACAAACATTCTCCAGTTGTGACACTGAAAACATTTATTCTGGGAATCGAACCCACAACCTTGGAATCAGAAAGCAGGGTCGCTGCCCACTGCGCCAATCGGCCGTCAAACGATCCCGGTGCAATTTGGGAATTTATATATTCTAAAAAAAAAAGAATAAACCTTTTAGCGGCACTTTAAGGACAAAGAAAATGTTAACGTGATTGCAGCCAAGGGCTTACCTTGTTTCATAAAAAAGAGAATAAACCTTTTAACGGCAAGGACATTTAATTTATATATAGCAGATGCTATATGCGGAATGCTGATATACAAGGAATATTGAATCTTGACTTGTCATCCGCGAAAACCAGGAAAATATGTAAGGTGATTTTTTTTTAATAAACAAGCAAGCAATTGAGCAAATGGGTCACCTGATGTATGGGTACTAAGGTAACTGATGAATAATTTATGAACAAAATACATAAATACTTATAACCCAGACACTGAAAACATTTATTCTGGGAATCGAACCCTCGGCCTTGAAGTCAGAAAGCTGGGTACTGCCCATTGCGCCAACCAGCCGAAGTTATGATGATAATGAAGAGGAATGTTTTTATCAGATACATACTCGTATATAACAATATGGATTACATTGTAGCCTGTAATCTAGATCAATAAGACTTCCACGTGACCCGTAGATCAAGCTAATGACTTTCTTTAATGATGTCAAAGACATTACATTAGATAAACAAAAGTCATTGAAACTGTTCATATAACTTTCTATATAAACATTTCAAAAACCTACTACCTTCAATATAGTGTACATGAATGCAAATTAAGCTTAATTTGCTATACTCCACGAAAAGTAGGTGAAACTGTATGGTGTTATTTTTAATTACTTTAATCTTTATACGCCACACCAAACAGATCTTCGACAAAGATCTGTTTTGTGTGGAGATATCTTCGACAAAGTACATGCAGAAAGGTGTGTTTTTCAATGATCTGACATTTTGAGCGTGACATAATGAAATGGGAGAGTCACAAACTAGGAACAATGTTTATTATACATTTTTCTTAGGTCACAAGGGATTTTTTTATGGAAATTAGTCACGAATCAAATAAATAATATATTCTGCCGATTTGCACAAGCCGAAGCGGCTAAAATCATAATAGCTAGGAACACCATAATCACTTGTGCACTATCTATTACAAATTTGTTTGCTAACAGACATTGAATTAGGTGTTTTATAGAGTGATCAGTGAGGGAATGGAAAGTGCATCTGTGTGGCTGCATTTGGGCACTATATTATCTTCCGCGTAGTTCGAAAATCTCTCTGTTGATTGTCCACTGTAGCCAAAATCAGCGCCAGGGAAACTGTTTGTAAAACCCATCAGATATCAGTTAATCTTCTTCCACTAGTGACATTATAAGATCATACGTGCATAAATCCAATCTTGAAGTATCAATGTAATCTGTTGAAATCATGGACCTTTCTCAGACGTGCTTCAGAGTGAAAGTTTGATGTCTACAATTTGAAGTGATTATTGTAAAATAACTTTTAATCACTTGAGAAAAGTTTGTATGTAACGGTGTTTGAGAAACTTTGGACTCCATTAATGTTGATAGCTCGCATTGAAATATGCAATGAAATCATAGTTCATGACTAGCAATAGCCCGCGGCTTCGTTCGTGCATTTCTCTTTTCGTTCTCAACGTGAATCAATCAAAACAATCATTTTAAAGCCTTCTTCAAACGTAACGCCATTAAAAACAAGCTTTGATATTTCCTTGCATTAACATTTTAAAAACCCTGACATTATTTTACTAGTTATATCCTTTCATTTGATAGCCCATGAACGATTTATGAAACCATAAAGTGGTGGCGGCCATTTTGGACTTTATGGTAATTTTTATCTTCATTTTAACCAATGAACGTGCACTACTAGTAATTAATGTTGTAGAAATGTCTAGAGCCAATGATCTTGTGTCGTTAGTATCCAGCCCCTCACTGCGTTTAATTGATATAGTATTTTCACTTAATGGGGAGTATACTAATGCTACGCTTTCTGCAACGGGTCGCTATTTTATGTCCTTGAAAAACCAACGTCCGACATTATCAGTTTTTGCTATCAATATCAAAAGCCTATAACAGTCCACTGCTGTACTAAACGCCTTTCTTGTAATCTCATAATATATATGAACGTATAGGATTGGGGAACACAAAATAACAATCCTATTTAATATATTAAGTAATAACTGTTTATTTTAAATACAAAACACATTTACTTTATAAGTTTTACATCTTTCGTTAGCAGCTAAGTTTCAACATCTTATTCTAATCAACTGTTAACAGTTTTTAACTTTTTCTAACCATAGACAATAATGTTGCTACTATCATAAAATACAAAGGCGAATCGCCACAAACGCTTCATAACATTTTTGAATTTGAATTGAATAGGGCCTATCACCTATCTCCTATCACCCCTTTAGTATATATTTACCTCTATTAATACTGCTTAGCGGCAGAAATAAACGTTGCCCGTACAAGCTCTGTTACGAAAAGCTCTTCTTCTAGTACGGCTGCGGATGGTGGTGATCATTTCACCACCATCCGCATTTCATCATTTCATATGTTTACATAAGTTATATAAGCGACCTGTGTACGACACATAAACCTGCTAACCAAAAACGAATCAAAACCAGTCCTCTGGTCACTGAACTCGATACAAGGCCAACCACCTTGTCCGTTGTACCTATTTATATCGGTACGGTTATTACAAATATCTAGATCCATAAGATATTCTTTATTACCTAATAAATCTTTCAGATGGATGGAAATGGTATTCAGGTAGTAACTAAATAATACGCGATAAACTATCTTATGACCTCATTATAGCTTTTATCAAGTAAATAAGTAACATGGTAACTTTTTGACGGCTGATTAGCGCTGTGATCCTGCTTTTTCAGTCCGGCTGGTTCGCTTTCTACGACTGCCGAATGTTTGTGTGGTATCTGTGTATTATAAGTATTTATATTTAATATTCAAATATTCATCAGTCATCTTAGTACCCATAACTTAAGCTACGTTTACTTTAGGGCGATGTGTGTATTGTTGTAATATATTTAATTAAATGTCAAATATACCTCTCATTATTTGCTCGTTCGTGTAATTTCTTCGTAAAATTGAGGCAGGCCGTTTACGGAAACTATGTTTATACTAGTTCAATACTCAATGACGGCCGACTGGCGCAGTTGGCAGCGACCCTGCTTTCTGAGTCTTGGCCGTGGGTTCGATTCCCACAACTGGTAAATGTTTGTGTGATGAACATGAATGTTTTTCATTGTCTGGGTGGTTATCTGTATATTATAAGTATTTCTGTGTATATTATATTCATAAAAATATTCATCAGCTATCTTACTATACATAACACAAGCTACGCTTACTTTGAGGCTAGGTGGCGATGTGTATAGTGTCGTAATGTATTTATTTATTTAATGTATTTTATTTCAATTATTACACATTTTGTAATGCAAAAGATACGTATTAAGATTGCAAATATTATTCGTCTAACTAGTTTTTTAATGTGTTATAGTTACATATTATTTGTAGTTGATATGAGTACAATGTGTAAATGTAATTAATTAATAAATAATGCGAGTAGATTGGAAGAGAATATTTTTAGACTCCAAATTTATTTTAGTCCACACTAGAATCAGCTGTCTGATGAAATAAATCTAAGGAAAATCCGATATTCACACTTTCGTTTTTTTTTGAATCCTCTATTCTCTATTTCAAAAACCTATTTCTGCCGCTATTTTCGTCGCTTTGTAGGCACTATTACAGAAGAGATCTGTTTTTCCTGATTCATAAAATCTCCGTACCTTTAGAACAAAATGAAAGTATCTTCTAATATAAGATAAATAATCTACCTTATTTAGGCCACGTACACACGTTCCACCAGATGTGATTGTGGTCAAGTGCGAGCCTATATAACATTGAAATAAAACTTATAGGTAGCTGTTTTTTTCTCAACTCTTCGGTTCTCAAGGGCTCGTAACTCGTAGATAAGCAGGTAAATGTCACGGTTTACTCTTTACTTTCGCTTACTTTCAATTTGAAACGGGCCGCTGCGTTCTGTCCGGTGCTAATGTTTGTGTGTGTGTGATTTTTATGCACTGATTATTGCGTCGTAAGTTTTAATATACAAAGTTAACAATAAGACCTTTATAGTAAGTAGTTCCAAAGAAACCTATACCCTTCAGACAGACAGAGACAGCGGTGTCACAATAGATCGAAGCCGGTCGACGCGACACCAGGGACCAGGCAAACCTGAGCCTCAAGCAGAAGAAGAAGAAGAACCCTTCAAAAACAATCTTTTTCATCACACTGGCTCGTTACGAGGAACTTCATCATCATCATATCAACCCATTACCGGCGCACTACGGGGTACGGAGAAGACCCCCATTTGAGAAGACTTCCCATACTGAGAAGGGGTTAAGGCCGTAGTCCACCACGCTGGCCCAGTTCCGATTGGTGAACTCCACATACCTTTGAGAACATTATGTAGAACTCTCAGGCATGCAGGTTTCCTCACTATGTTTTCCTTCACTGTTGAAGAAATTCCTTAATTTTAAAGAAAAACCTACATGACTTGAAAAAATTTAAAGGTGCTGGGTGCTGGGATTTGAACTCGGGCAGAAAGCTAACACTACAGGAATGCGAACACTTTTTTTTTTTTAATTTCAGTGCCACTTTTGTTCGCCGTTCGGCGTTACGCGGTTCCAAATTAAGATTTTGTCTAATATTATTTATTAAATACTATAACGTTACTTTCATAATTCCGTTAACTCAAAAGAGAAGTAATTTTTCTTTTATTTTATAGATTGTAGCGTCATATTTATTAAAAAATTGATAAAAATCTTCATTGGATAGTTTAGTTTGCCAAACAGGTGCCATTTTACGGCTCCAAAGATTTCATAACGGTCTTTGTATGTGACGGATAGAACTCTAAGATCTCATATTAGAAACGATGTGACATTATTGTGACAATCCACATAAACACGTCATAAAAATTTCAATGCTCTGTGCCAAATTATAACCGCGCGTAGAAAGTTCCAAGTTAAGTTTGAATGGGAGGCGGGTACTGCGGGAAAACATTATGGCATAAATGGCTGAACAGAGATTAGGATTCTGTATTAGTCAAGGTGAATTATGGTTGAAGGGAAGGGCACCGGAAAACATGGTGGTGCAGTGCAAAGTTGCGTGCGTTGTGGTTTCGACCAGGGTAGGCATAAAGCAAGAATATAAATAAATGTACTACGACACAAATCACCCCCTAGCCCCAAAGTGAGCGAAACTTGTGTTATGGGTACCAAGATAGCTGATAAATATTTTTATGTATATTTTATCATACACTTATAATACAGATAAACACCCAGCCACTAAAAAACATCCATGTTTATCACGCAAACACTTTCCATGGCCTTGGACTCAGAAAGCAGGGTCGCTGCCCACTGCGCCAACCGGCTGTCAAAATGAAAGAAGATGGTGTGAAGTAGAAAAATCCTGTTACTATACAAGTTATATGAAAATTTTTGGGTAGGCAGTACTTTTGTGCGTGTATGAAGTGCACGCCACTGGCGCTGGGTAGCATTCGTTTTTACTAGTAGTAGAGCGGTATAATTACTGACACTCTGTAATACGTGTGCCTTACATGTCTTGCGAAGTGTTGCTTTGTTTTTGACGACCTCCCTGGCACAGAGGAGTAAGATATGGTGTGGCAGCCGGTTGGAGCAATGGGCAGCGTCTCTGCTCTATGCGTCCAAGGCCGTGAGTTCGATTCCCACAACTGGAAAAAAATGTTTGTGTGATGAACATGAATGTTTCTCAATGTCTATGTTTTTATCTGTATATTATAAGTATTTATGTGTATTATATTCATAAAAAAAAATATTCATCAGCTATCTTAGTACCCATAACACAAGCTACGCTTACTTTGGGGCTAGATGACGATGTGTGTATTATCATAGTACCTTTATTTATTTATGATCATTTATTATATCAACCAATTACGCTTCACACGCCTTTGAGAACATTATGAAAAACTCTCACGCATGCAGGTTTACCTTCACCGCTGAAGCAAGTGATATTTTAATTATTTAAAACGCATATAACTTAGATAAGCTAGAGTTGCGTTCTGGGATCCGAAAAAAATATTCAATAATGATTATTATTAAACGGAAACGTTGATGTCAAATCAAACCCCTTGCACTTGAAATCGCCATAAAATTTTAATGCTCCGTACAAAATTATTGCTACGTGTAGAAAGTTACATGGGAAGCTTCACACGTAGGTAACCAATTTTACTCGTGTTTTTAACAGATTTTATCTAGAAGAAAACAATAAAATTGTTTTATAGTTTTTTTTTATGTTGTCGCACATTGCAGCCCCGCGTCATACAAAATGGCGATTTCATACTTCATGACAAATTAGAAGTTGCCTTGCCTGCCTACTAATATTACTACTAATATTATTATTCTATTTTTTTTAATTATAATAATAATAATAATAATAATAATAAATCTTTTATTTGAGAAATAGTAACAACACAAAGGAATCAACATTTATTTATTTATTTATTCCCATCTTACATTTTTGTCATTACAGGAAAAAGTTATCCTAATACGACAATGCAGCATGTTATGTAAATTTTAATAATATATATAACTATAGTGTATATGATAAAATCCAAATCGCTATATTTGTGAGTTCACTCATATAGAGTATACGCTACACAAAAACATATCAATGAGAATATAAACATATAAACCATAAAATAATAATATATCTTAAAATAAGGAAACTAAACAAAAATTAAATAAACTAAAAACAAACGAATATAATTCTATGTTTTTCTACTTTTGTTATATAACTAATTTATGTTTTGTGTTTATATAACTAATTTATGTTGTTGTATTTAATTTAATGATTAATATATTTAATAATTTTAATGTTAAAGCTACGCCCCAACGGGGTTTTCATGTGAATGAAAGATGGCTAAAATAATTAAATACAGACATAGTCTAAGTATTGGGTCTACTCCCCATTAAGAAACTTTCTGACGGTTCCTAACCGATGGTGATCTGTCAACTCTGCCTCTTTTGTAATTTATATCCATAAATAAATATGGATTGAACATGATGCGGGACTGTCAACAACGATAAATTATTCTCATCTTAAGAAAATAAATATATAAAATTAAGATTTATTTTCAGTTACATTTTAGTTTGATATGTAAGCTTTTACCCAAATAAAATGTATGACTAACATCAAATATTTGTAACATAATATGGTCCACGATCACTAAACAGATTATATATAAATACTGATATACTTTATCAAATATGTAACGGCGAACCCCACACTAGGTGACCTGTATCGTGTAAAGAAAGATCTAATAATATACTACGACTACTGTAAATGTGGCAAAAGCTAATGACGTCATTCCATTTCATTTGCGATTCAAATAGCATTTGCGCTTGGTTCAGATGTAATGCGCAATTAGCATTAACATTAGTCATACTTGAAGTTCCAATCTTTGTTTCTCAAGGTATATCTAAGGTAACCTTTGACCAGGTAACTGCATAGTCGCTAGATTTCTCCAAGGTAAGTAGTTTCAGACTTATAACTATAGGAATGTGCTGTATTTAACCTACTTCAAGAAAATAGTTAACTATACATTTTCGATACGATTGTTCGAAGAATTATTAACGATAATGTATGATTTCGAAAGCCAATAGAAAAATCCTTTTATAAAGCTACGGATTACTTAAACGATAAAAAAGCTTTGGTATAATACTTATTTACTGTGAGATGGTGATAGCAAAAAAAATACCCGGTAGAGTTTGTTGTGGGATTAGACCAGGGTGCATTTGGAACCCTCGTAGCCTTAGTTTAAGTTGACGATCGAAGTTATCACCATCCCCTTACATTTATGTAAATAGATATGTATGAACGATCCATACTCGTAAGTGTCTGTGATAGGCCTATATGTATAAAGAATTTTTGAATTTGAATTTTGATATTGAATGATAGAGGCTGGTACAATGATGATAATAATAATGATCATATTTATACATAAAAATGATGCGGTGATAGCCTAATGCTTAGGACTTCAGCTTTTCTTACGGGGGTTCCCAGTTCGATCCACAGCACTCACTTGAATTTTTCGAAGATTTGCTTCGACGGTGAAGGAAAACAACGTGAGGAAACCTGGTTGCCTGACTTTTACATAATGTTTTCGAAGGCGTGTAAAGTCAACATATCCGCAGTTTGCCAGCGTGTTGGACCACGGCCTAAACTCTTCTCATTCTGAGAG
Source organism: Pararge aegeria (assembly GCF_905163445.1). Lineage (NCBI taxonomy): Eukaryota > Metazoa > Arthropoda > Insecta > Lepidoptera > Nymphalidae > Pararge > Pararge aegeria. Next base: position 8,397,419 of record NC_053202.1, on the reverse strand, counting down.
AAGACCCATCCCGAAGTGGGTTGGTTGATAATGATACCACCAAATTGTACTCTCTTGCTCTATGTTTATATCTCTGTAACTACTTTTTTTCATTTATTCATTCATTCATTCATTCATAATAGAATATAAAAAGTTCGATCAGATTTTATCAGTTAAGACCAGATGATAATTGTAGAATGAACAATTTTGCGTTTTGCGTGTTTTGCGTTTGCGTTTGCGTTTTGCGTTTGTGTTTTGCGTTGCGTTGCGTTTGCGTTTGTTTTGCGTTTGCGTTTGCTCGCAAAAGATCTGAAGCTTGAGAGTTTAACGCCCAGAGTTTCACAAAATCGTATACAACAGACTGAGACTGACAGAGAAAAAAACCATCACTTCTTTTCACTACCAACAATAGTAATTAGTACTTTGATATTCAATAAGAGATTAGACGAGAGATAAAAAGTCATGATTACGGCAATGCAGAAATGCATTTCCTTCCTTGATTATTGCAACAGCGAAGTGGGATGCAAAACAGCTTTTTGCTATTAAGTTCACATTATTTTGCAGTCTGGATGCAAGGCCGTGGAAGAATTTTCTTTCATGACGAATCAATGGCACATAAATAAGGTGGTATATTGATAATTTGTGTTATGGTGTTTATATGTCGATAGGGTGGCCATAATATTGGGGTCTCCAGGAGAGTCCTGGGTGAATGTTATGTTGTATTGTATTTATTTATTGAAACATAAATATAACTTATTTTATAGGATCTTCGCACCGTAAAGCTCTATTTGAATTTGAATTCTTGAATTTTTTTGAATTTTCATGCTCGCAATGTAGGTATGCGAGAAAATATATTGTTGGTTATAACGGCAACTTAAACAGTATCAAACACATGACGTAGTTCGTAAAAGTAAGCCAATGAAATGCAATATACATGCTGTTCCGTATATTATTGTTATTACTCTTTATTTGTACACCACATGAAAAATTATACAAGAAAAAAAGAAACATAAAAATAGAAGCAGAAAACAAAAGGCGGCCTTATCGCTTAGTAGCGATCTCTGCCAGACAACCTTAGAATTTATTTTTTTATTTATTGTTATTAGGTACACAAAACAGTTAATAACTAAAAGTAGATCTAAATATATGTACAGAACTTGGAATTAAATTAAAGAAAAAGTAAAGATAAAATTAAAGTTGAAACAAAAAAGAAACACTTAAAACATAATATATACACACAACATTAATTAATAGAATTAGAAAAAAAGAGGAGAACTAACTGCAGGTGATAAAGAATATAAAATAAATATGAGTTTTTGTGTTTTTTTATGTATTGTATTACTTTATTGGGAATTGAAGTACATTATTATCATGTATTTTATAGTTTTGCTGTTTTTAAATTAGGTATTTAGTTTCAATTAATAAAACAAGGAATAAATGAGGAAAATGCTGAAGACCGGGCCTGGTTACGCATTTTAGGAGTGGACGTCCGCAGACTGAAATGAGGATGCTAACGATAGCACTAAATGAACAAATAATTGCTTAAAACATTTTACGATCTATTTTTTAATATCGGGAAGAACTCTTCATGTAAAGAGAAAATGCAATAAATGTTACAACAATTACTTAAGAGTATACTATTAAGTTAACCAAGACTTACACACTTAACCAAGCATTTCTATTTTAGTACAAAGTCGAAAGAATATCGAAAAATATTAAAAACTCGGTTTTATTTATAATAAATCTATATATATATATATATATATATATATATAAAAGAGAAAGTGTGTGGGTATGTTCCATATAGTCTCCGAAACGGCTGGAATGATTTCAATGAAACTTTCAGGGAATCTCCGGATTGACCTGGCGAGTAATCCTGTAAAGTTTGGTGACGATCGGAGCACTCTTTGAACTGTCAAATACAGCTTTTATGATATGATGATATTCTATTGTTGGGTGTACATGGGTGTAGATAATGATCTTCACCCGCTCGAGAAGAGAATAGAAGAGAATGAATAAGGAAAGAAATAAATGATTTAATATATTATGAGACTTAAATTAGAAATTTAATGATGTAAGTTTATTGTTTAAATAAAATAAAGCAAAATCTAGCCCGGCGAAGCTTAATTCATCATAATAAAATTTGGTTAAATACGTATCAGATTTATTGTAACGTATACCTTCATCACCATTATAAACTCATTACAGATTACAGATCTCCTCTCCTCTCCAAATATGGATTTGTAGACTTCACACGCCTTAGAGATTGTGATGGAGAACTCCCAGACATGACAGTTTCCTTACGATGTTTTCCCTCACCCTTAAAGCACCAATAAAAAACGCATTTGAGTCACAGATAGTAACATATAAAATCAAACATATAGTATAGTGGTTCCAATTATCATGATTTTTTTTTAATATGTACCGAAAACCATACTTGTAAATATGGTGATCCTACCCATAATATGTTATTGTTCTGTGTGAATAAGGTATAGATATATCACGGTTAATTGCTCTAGGAAGCAGTAATTACCCATAAAACATCATTACTACGTGTATTATTAATTATAATTAACTATATTGAAGTGCCATGAAAAACATAAATGCTGTAAAGTAGGCTAAGTTGTCCCTTATTGTTTTAGGACTAGAGACATTGTGAAGTCTGGACAGGGGGACTTACTAATACATATAAGCGATATTAGTACGCAGTGTTATTTTATTTATTTAAACATCTTTATTGCGTTGTAAAGGAGAAATTAAAAATATACTTAAAACAATTAGAATCAAGAGACGACCTTAACGATAGGAATATACATGAGAGACGGGAGATCGCAATTACAATACAAAAATAACTCATTTTTACTTAAATGTAATCTACAAAAAAATTATTGCTACAAAAAATTATGAGATCTTTTTGAAGACACTGTCGTGCGTGGACTCTATAATTTAACGGCTCAACTACGGGCCTAAATACGGAAGGTAATATGTTTAAATCCGAACACCAAATGTTGGATTATTATTGTACCAACTCCTAGCAAAAGCATTTAGTTTAGTCGGGTGGGGAAAAGGCATTATTATTGTTAAGCAGTGTTGCGTGTTGTGTGCATGTTTAACATAATATGTAAGGTTTAAACTAAAACAGTTTTAGGCTTAATAAAATCATATTACTTTAAATATTTTAATTCACTAGAGAACTCGATTGCTCTTGATTAACTATTTGTTTGCCAACTTGACACGAGCTTCGAAGGAGAGTAATTCGACGATCGAGGCAAATAATTACCTTACCGAACTTATGTGGTAATGTTTAGTACAATACCACATAATGTCAAATTAGCCCGAACATGCAGTTTATCTCTCCGCCGCATCCGGCAGTGCGGCGCTACCTTTACTATCGAGTTATAGAGAATACGAATTTGCAAACTCATTGCGGATTTAGCTGTCGAGTTACAAAAACGCCCATCCAGGATAGCCCAGACTTTTTTGTGTTGAAATGATCATGCTGACAGACATCTCAAATACTTTTTAAGCCATTTGTATCACCTAACCTATACTCATAATAAAGCTGAAGAGCTGAAGAATTTGTTATTTGTTTGTTTATTTGAATGCAACTATCTCTAGAACTAAATAACTTGCATGTAAATCCTTTTTTTACGTTTTACATCCCAATTCTTGAGACATTTGTAGGCTAAATAAAAACTAAAAGGCAATTTAAAATCGCGCAAATTTATGACTGTAGGGATTTGAGCAGTGGTGGACCATGCGACGCGGTGGGTCGTAGAATGCAAGTTTCAATTGGAAATTTGTATTGGATCCTAAATTCATTATATTCTTATTCTTTGTTTCTAATATACCTGTACAAAATTAACGTGGCACTTATTGGTTTTTTAAGTTTTTTTTTTTAATATTTAACATTATTAATATCGCGACGACAGTCGAAACGAGAGAAGTTGGTTTCAACAGTTTTCATGCAATAACATTTTTGAGGTAAAACGATCTCACTTTCTAAGAGATATGTATCTGACATACTATACATGTACCTAACTACTATAAGTTATGAAACGTAATTAAACAGTATCCGCCAACAATGTTAAACAGAGAAAGTCGACATATACAAAATTGACTTAATAAGACAGTATTTTAGGCGTTGGAAAATGTTAATTGGTAATAAAACAATATTGTTATTTTGAAGCTGTGATAGCCCATTGGTTAGGAGCTCGACTTCACATTCGGGGGGCCGAGTTCGAATCCCAGCACGCACATCTTACTTCTCTAAGTTATGTGCGATTTAGGTAATAAAAATATCATTGATGATTATTGTATTTTTATTCATTAAATTGTAATGTAATTTATATTTTATTTTTTTATTTTTATAAACATTTGCACACTGTCTGTGACAGTCGATTGTGAAGTGTCTGTTTTATGAAATGTGTACTTGTTAAGTACCCACAATTTGGCAAATAAATAATTATATAGCTAAACATCGTGAGGTATCCTGCAATGCCTACATAATTTTCTCAAAGGTGTGTGGAGTCCACCAATCCGCACTGAGCCAGCGTGGTGGACTACAGCCTTAACCCCTTCTCATTGTGGAAGGAGACCCGTGCTTTGCAGTAGGCCGGTAAAGGGTTGATGTGAAAAAGATGCTGATTATTATTTTATTAGGTACTTACAAACAGACAACAGCGACAGCCTATTGGCGCAGTGGGCGACCGTGCTTTCTGAGTCCAAGGCCGTGGGTTCGATTCCCACAACTGGAAAATGCTTGTGTGATGAACATGAATGTTTTTCAGTGTCTGGGTTTTTATCTGTAAATTATAAGTATTTATGTGTATTATATTCATAAAAATATTCATCAGCTATCTTAGTACCCATAACAAAAGCTACGCTTACTTTGGGGCTTGATGGCGATATGTGTATTATCGTAGTATATTTATTTATATTTATTTATTTAAACAGGTGTTGGCCCATAACACATACAACTGTGAAAATAACTGGCCGGGGCTGGCTATCTATAGATGGCCTGTTATTTAATTATAATCGAAGACCGAGGATGGTTTACAAGGGTGCTAGGGCCGTATGCCACGTACGAGATACAGACGGACGAGACACGGATCCTAGCATGACGAATATATTATATATAAAAAATAAAAATAAAAATAGTTTATTTCGGTAAGAAACAAAGTGGTATCAATATATCGCTGAAGCCTTCTTTTAAGAGTAATATTACTACCCCTGTGTCAGAAGACTTCGCTCTTCCATTACAATTAAAATAAACTATGGAGGGTAGAGGTAAGGAGAGTCATCTGTGTATATGAAAAAGTGTCGTCAAAATGTATTAAATTAGGATGGCGCCACATTTGCATCAGGGTAACTCTTAAAAGAAGCGCCAAATATAAATACCGTACTATTTACTGTTTACGAAATAAACTCACTCTAAACGCACGTTTGGTTATAATAAATCTGTAAGGTTATATTTACCACAATATTTTGTACAACGTAAGTTGTTGAAATTCTCAATAATTAACTACTTTAGTCGATAATGACATTAAATTTTTTAACTCGGCATACTTCAATTCATCTACGATTGCTACATTCATACCATACCCTGTGCATCCACCAGCGCCATTGTGGAGGATTTTTGAACTGTTATTTAGCGCAACAACTGGACACTTTTTCAACTTTTCTCCCATATAAGATGACTCTCCTTACCTCTACCCTCCATAAAATAAACTTAACAAAATCCATTAAAATGAAGGTACGTAAACAAACAAACCAAGAGACACAATGATATACAAAAGGACAGACATGTTATAAAGAAATTTAGATGATAATAAAAATTACAACTTATACAAAATAAGTATGCGTGTTTCTGTGTATGTTTGTGTGTGTGTGTGTGTGTGTGTGTGTGTGTGTGTGTGTGTGTGTGTGTGTGTGTGAATGAAGCAACATATTATATGAAGCAACAACTTTGTTTTCTAAGTTCCTTAAATATTAACATTGGTAATGTAAGTTTCTATTTCTGTTCAAATTTTATTATTATATATAAACATATCTTTTAATAATGCTTGTATATAATTGAGTTATCGTACATACTAACCAGTGCATGCTGTGACTAATTATGTGTCATTAGTCACCTAAGGCTAGCTTTATTCATAACTATAATACCTACATGTAATTTTGTTGGTAGTCCTAATAAAAATAAATAAATATATAATAATAGTTATATTTATATATATATTTATATTTTATTTATATTTATATGTTTGTATAATTTTTAAATCTTATTTATTGCACCACCTACCTCTTTTCTATGTTTTTTCCTTTTACGCCATTGGTTGCCTGGAAGAATGGCGATAAGGCCTATGGCGATAATCAAGCTATGTAGCGATAAGGCCACCAAATTGTACTCTCTTGATATGTATTTATATCTTTGTAACTACTTTTTTTTCTTTGGTGTACAATAAAAGTGTATTCATTCATTCATTCATTCATAAATAAATAAAATCAGTTTAGGTACAATGCACCGCGTCGCGCCAGCCGAGCCCTTGTTTTATTTTTGTAGTTATAATTGATGGTCCAAGCAGATGGCCCACCTTTGGACACTTTAAAGGGTATGCGAGGGACATGTCCTGTTAAGAGCTGCATAAACATCGTGTAGGCATCAGGTGCCTCATGTGCCTATAATTACACTGGCACGCCTTCCAGACCGAAACAGCAATGCGGATTTGCGGTAGAAATAAGCAAGGCGGTAGCCTGGACGAGCTATCACCAAAAGCTCTTGTACTAAATGAATAAATAAATATACTACGACAATACACACAGCGCAATCTAGCCCCAAAGTAAGCGTTAGCTTGTGGTACTAAAATGACTGATGAATAGTATACATACATACTTATAATATACATATAAACACCCGGACACTGAAAATCATTCATGTTCATCACACAAGCATTTTCCAGTTATGGGAATCGAACCCACGGCCTTGGGCTCAGAAAGCAGGGTCGTTACCCACTGCGCCAATCGGCTGTCGTAACTACTATTTATACTTACTCTAATTCTTAAAAAAAAATTGCGAATTTTAGTCTCGTCTTATCCCGCACACGGCTAGTTCCCGCCACGGTCTGAATCATCCTTGATATGTAAACAACATTAGAAAAAATTTAAGGAGATAATTTTTTATTAAATAATTTGAGAGAGATTATTTAAAAATTAGCATATTAATATGCAAAATTATATTATTAAAATGTTACATAATGTGTTACATTTTTTATTTAACAGCAAATTTAACTGCAAAAATATTAATGAAGATGTACTATAGAAATTAGTTTATTGAAATAAGAAAATTATATGAACAGAAAATTATATGACGACAAGGCTGCTTGGAAGCAGGAAACTCCGCTCTCATCTCTCACAAAACAGAAAAATTCAAAATATTGTCTAACTTTAAAATGATGTTGGAAAAGAGCAATCTGCTGTGTTTCTTGCCGGCTCTTCTCAGTGGACTCTGCCTTCCGAACCGGTGGTAGAGTCACTACAAGCCGACTGACTTGACGTTTCAAAAGTGCTTATAAATTAGGCCTACTTGAAATAAATGGATTTTGAAATTTTTTTTGAGACACTATTTCATATATTTTGTATACATAGATTCTTCTTCTTCTGGCGGTGCCTCTCCGACTAGTGAAGGTTGGTAGTCAGCTTCGTAAATTCTTGTCTATCTTTCACGAGGCGAAATAATTTTGCTGCACTCGCGATTCCAGTCCACTTTCTATAAATAAATAAATAAATATATACTACGACAATGCACACAACGCCATCTAGCCCCAAAGTAAGCGTAGCTTGTGTTATGGGTACTAAGATGACAGTTGAATATTTTTTTAGGAATAATATACATAAATACTTATAATATACAGATAAACACACAGACACTGAAAAACATTCATGTTCATCACACAAACATTTTCCAGTTGTGGGAATCGAACCCACGGCCTTGGACTCAGAAAGCAGGGTCCCTGTCCACTGCGCCACTCGGCCGTCTAAACGTCTTCGTAACTCTCTGATGTTACGAAGCCAGGACTTTTTTCTGCGACCTCTTCTTCCTGCAACTTTTCCAATCATAATAAGTTGAAGGAGCTCATATGTCTCGTGTCTTAGCACGTGCCCCAGATATGGAACTTTTATGATCTTGATGGTGGATGGATGGATATATAGATGAATCATAAAATTAATGTAAGAAACACTTACAATGTTAACTCTTCATTTACGAGTTAATGTCCCAGGGCCTGCTGGGCCGAAACCTCCTTTCTCATGGGCCAAAGAGATATACAGCTCTAGCCATCCACGCTGTTGGATTAGTACCTAAATACAGTTATTTACTGTGGCTATATCTAGTCAGATTAATCCCTGAGTCAGTCGGATACGATTATGGAACACAGCAACAATTTCTAATGACAACCGGACCTTACTTTGTAGCGTTGACAGAAAAAAATATCTTTACATATCTAATCGTAATTAGGGTAGGGTCTCTTACGGGAGCAGTGGCGTGCACCGGATTTCCTTACTAGAGTTACCATTTAGCAGGTCAATTGCATAAAAAGGGCAAAAATTATCCTTCTACACGATCTATGTCGATTTTAGGAAAGGCAGTGCTTTTTGCATGTATGAAGTGCAGCCACTTTACGGGAGAGAAGATTTTAGTCTAAAGACCCACGTGTGTGGATACCACTTATGTCTCAACACCAAGCCGGTACTGAAATTATTTAACTGAAATACTTAATACCAAACAATTTATGACCCCACTGAAAATTGAACCCGATTCAGGAGTCGGCTAGCATAGTTGAACCAGCGAACGAGTCGGTTAAATTTTTTTAAATTATTGATCAACTTAGAGGAAAACTATTAACTTCAACTAGGACATCATTCGCGCAGAATGACCGTCTTTTTTAACTCGAGAACAATATATTAACTTCCTAGCAATGTCTTTTAAAGTCAGACACTGGTCTGAATTAAAATCCAGTTAAAATCGAATACGCTGTTACTATAATTAGCCCTGCCAGGAAGAGTTTGAATCCTAGGCCTCGAAGAGGTGAAGGGATCGTCGGCCTGAGGGCGCCGCATATGAGGCCGAGGTGCCCTAAGGCCGTCAGGAATAGGATTCAAACTCTTCCTGGCAGAACCACATTCCGAGGCACGTCAACAAGCCCATCTTACGCTGTTTACATCATTCGGGTTAATCAGCTATATACAATCCGAAAAAAAAAGAAGATGATAAGCATAGACAGACAAGCGTTGATAGCCCAGTAGTTTTTCTCTTGTTTAGTCCGGTTTCGGGCCTCGGCACGCACCACTTAGTTTTCGGAGTTATGTGAATTTTTAATTTAAGTAATTCAAATATAACTTGTTTTAAACGGTAAAAGAAAATATCGTGAGGAATTCTCCATAATGCTCTCAAAGGTGGGCGAACTGTGAAGTATACCAATTCGCACTTGGCCAGCGTGGTAGAATACGACCTAAAACCTTCTCATTCTGGGAGAGATGATCGTATGATGTAGCCAGAATCTATAGTTGAAGCCAGCAAAATGCAGGAAGTTCCTATGAGATACATAAAAATTTGTGCTAGCTGGTCTAAACTCTAGGAACTATAGCCCCATTTGAGAAACTAAATTTAAACTCCAACTAAAACACGAAAGTAAGTTGTTTTGCATTAAAGTCAAAAAAGTCCGCTTATAATATCTAACTACCTAGTTGTATATTGTGATAATTATTTCGAATAAAAACAATTGAAATTAGAATTAATTATCTAAAAAGTAGTTCTTAGTGGTTCTTAGATAAATAAAAAAATGGTGCTTTTAAAAGAATTTACCACGCTCTGTTTGCCTGGCCTGCATTACGATTTTAGGGGTTTTTTAGGCCAAATAGCGAATACAAAAAAATCTTTCTTCTGCTCCTTATTTTTGGTGAATATATAAGGATGTACTGGAACAGCCTGTTATGAAGTACCAAAGTCAAAAATATCTTTATTCAAGTAGGCCTATAGGTGGCACTTTTGATGCGTACATAAAAATTATACGGTAGTGAGATGATGCCGATAACCACATTCGTAAACTTAAAACAGGGTTAAAACGCGTCCTGGTCTAAGAAGAAGCCCACAACAAACTTTGCCAGTTGTTTTTTTTTTACCTACGTAGAAATGACCTTTATAATGTGTCTAATAGAAAAAGAATTTTAATAATAATAATAATACAAGATTACTGCCAACTGAGGGTGATGAGTCGACCGATATTGTTCCAACCATCGCGTCGTTTCTTCGAAGCTTTCGCTTGGTTGTTAGATCAAGGGTCGGATACAGAACGCAGTAGTCCTTGAAACGGCGCGTATTGTGAGGAGGTTCCTCACTCTGGAGCCCTGACCGCCGGTTGCTTGGGAACTCAAAAGCCCCGCAAACGGAGGAGTGTTTATATAAATTTTTGATAGTTTTCTATTTTTCTTTTATAATTCACTGTTAAAAATCAAAAAAAAAAGTATATAAATAAATGATAGATAAATAATAATAAATCTTTTATTTGAGAAAAAAAGTACACGCTACACAAAAACATATCAATGAGAACATAAACAAAAAAAAGAACATATCATAAAATTAGGTATCTAAATAAAATGAAATAAACTAAAAACAAACTAACAATAAACAAATATTATTCTATGTTGGCAGTGACATAACACTATGTAACGTTAAAATATCTGTGGTGTTGTTTCTTCCAAACAGAGTATCGCCTGAGCGTTACGCTGTAGCAGTGGATGATAGTGAATAGAGTTCAAGTTTATAAAGGCAATGAAGATCTTCCTGGCAGGAATAGCAGAGAATTATCTAGATTGAAATAATAATTATTGTAATATTTTTGACGTGACAACGTCGTATAATTCGATGGAACCGGCTGCAAGCACGAAAAAACGTATGCGGCGTTACCTCGCTCTGAGGCGTTCCAGTCAAGGCTTGAAGTGCAAGCGAGAGCGCGGAACGAGCGACGAAGAGGCACAGTCAGCCTCCGCGTTCGACATCTGTCTCTCTCCTACTTGAGCGATGCGTCCGCGTGGACAGCTTCTATATAAAAATACATTTACATGTTTTCGGCAAGGATGAAGTGCAGTGAAAAGTGAATGTGGTGTCAATTGTTAATAGCATCGATAATATCTATCAAACAAATAAAATTATAATTTTCTTTTGAAAAATTCAACCATTCCATCAGTATTTTCTTACGACGTTGTCACGTTCAACTATCGTCAGTAAGCCGACTTTACAGACAACCAATTTTTATGTGGGCCATTTTAGCTAGCCATATTCAATTATGACGTCAGTATTTTAGCCCTAACTTCAAACTAGGACACCAGTATCTTGGAAATCAGTTGCTTTTTCCACTGTCATTGTTAGAAGAGTCAACTTAATATGTCGAGAGACCCAGAATAGAATAAAGCGTTGAAGGTATAATAATTATTTCCCACAATTATTATTATATACTTAGCGATTACCCAAGCATACCCGCGGGATAAGACATAAAGTACGCCTGTTACTAACAATCGCATCATGTTCAAATTACGTCGGCGCAGCTGATTCTGACGGCGTGAATCGTGATGCGATTGCTTTTTTTACCACGCTTTCGATCAGATTAAATTATAGGACCTAGTTTAGTGAGCTCGTGATTCGTGCGATAAATCGGCCAAGCATAGATTGTAGATATAATTAATAATTTTATAAAGGATTTTAAACTAAGATTTCATGGTTAATCAACATTTCTCAAATATAGTTCAACGGGTACATACCACGATAATATTATGGGGTTTGTCGATATTTCGCCCCAGTTTCACGAAAGTTGGATGTCGCGGGCAGAATTTATTTTTAAATATATATATTTTTTGTTATGCTGCACTCTTCTAAGAGCTGAATAAAAGATACCAGCATATTATTACTTCATTACATCACTCAAAACTTCAATTATGTTTATGTTTTACACGCATTTTTTTTTTCTAACTGTACACAGACGGACGAGTCGCTATTGGCCTTGTTAGAAACTTTATACGAGCAATCACTAGTTTTTACACTTTACTGCATAAAACTACTTGTCCTCAACTCTCTACAATGAATGCAAATGTTTTTTTTTCTACAGTTAGAATGACTATAAGGAAAATAGAAGTAGGTAAATCTATTTCGGATTCCTTCATAAAAACACTTTTCTTCATTACTTTTCTCTAACAGGAGTGCCATCATACAACCGAAATTAATAATTAATCTAATCCTTAATCTTCAGATTGCAGATTTATTCTAGTATTACTATCCTTTTCTTAACGGCGAAGGAAAACATCAAAGTCAATGTGAAATATTTACTTATTCAAATAGGCATATAGATATAACTTTTGATGCGAAGATTACATAGTGAGGAAACCTGCATACCTGAGAGGTCCCACAATGTTCTCAAAGGTAATATAAATAAATAAATATACTACAACAATACACACATCGCCATCTAGCCCCGAAGTAAGCGTAGCTTGTGTTATGGGTAGAGCTGGCTAAGATAGCTGATGAATATTTTTTTATGAATATAATACACATTATTAATTATAATATACAGATAAACACCCAGACACTGAAAAACATTCATGTTCATCACACAAACATTTTCCAGTTGTGGGAATCGAACCCACGACCTTGGACTCAGAAAGCAGGGTCGCTGCCCACTGCGCCACTCGGCCGTCGCACAAAGATGTGTGAAGTCCACCAATCCGCACTGGGCCAGCGTGGTGGACTACGGCCTTAACCCCTTTTTATTGTGGGAGGAGACCCGTGCCCTGTAGTGAGCCGGTAATGGGTTGATATGATGATGATGGTGATCCTTTTCCTCATCAACCCACTCCTAGCCCACTATTGGGCACCGATCTATCAGCAAAACGCTAGCTTAGAAGGGATTATCTAATTATTATTTTGTCCGAGCTTCAATAATATTATACAGTGCCATCTAGGAACGATGCTAGGAACTATTTTTTTACACTGCCATCTATGTAAAGTAGTGTGAACCACTTTCGTAACAACTGTTAACTCAACCTATGCTAAAAATACAGAACTTAAAAACTCTATGAACCGTTTCAAACTCTGTTACATAGATGGCAGTATTTGAAACTATTGTAAATTATATGAGTAAGCAGCAAATACATTTTATATACATACTATTAGGGTACACCAAAATAAACTTATTAAAATTCACAACATACATACATATTGAATTACAGCCGTTGTAATTTATCAAACCAAGTTTTACAGATTCTATTATTTTTTTGCACCCGCGTAGACATAGCACAAACCTGCGAGAGTAAGCTTGAACCTTTTCTTGTTAGTTCAATTCTATTAAAACACAGCTGTCAGCATAACGCAGATAGAAGCTAATTAAAAAAAATAAACTCAAGTTTTCTCTTAGAATTTATTATATCATAATACAGTCTAATAATAATTATTATTTATCCATGTTAACGTGCTCTAGCATGCTTTCGTAAGACACGCTCATTCCTAATTTTAGCGCCATCTATGTGTCATTTGGAGTACTTTTTCATGAAAAAGGTATAATACGAATTATTATTTCAGCCTCAGTCGTACAGATGGCAGGAAGATTGATATTTTAAGATAGTACGAAACTATTCTAATAGTTTTCTTGTATGCCAATAACGGATTATGGTACTTAGGGTTTCTTTTTTGTATCATAAATTTGTGCATTAAAGTCTTAATTTATATGTCTATTTTATGAAATTATAATATTTAACTGGATATGGGTGAAATCCTCTTACCTACTAAGGAAATAGGCAGTTTAGACACAATTTGTAACTTTTCAATTAGTAAAATTCTATACCAAACTTTTTGGAATTTAAAACTTCATTATTTTTCACCTGAGCTTTCATCTGTATTTTATTTCTTTTTAAATACCTCTAGGTACTTGAGGGCAGTAGATACGTAATTAAGAAAACGGATTGACACATAAAAAAACAATCACTCAATAAATATTTATTTACACAATAAATTAAAATTAATTAATAACAATTTACTTAATCTAAACCTGTCTTTTTACACCCGTCCATCCTTGGTACGGAAGGGCCTGGTAAGGTAGTGGCGTGTCCCGTCTTCGCCTGTGGGAGCCGTGGTGACCAGCGTAGATGACCTGGTGGTCGTCGTGGTCATCATGGGATGAGAGCTTCTTGACTCCCACAATCGCTGATAGCATTAAAGCTAGCGCCGATACAGCTAAAGCCTGGAATTTATATACTTTTATTAGCGGTCCGTCGCGACGACATCCGCGTATAAGTCAACCTTAAAAAATAGACATATGCTGTCGCGGACTTTTTTTTAGAACTTTTAAAGAGGAACACTTTTGTAGTACATAATTTTATCGAAACTTTAACCGTTTCTTCAGTGCACGCAACGAAAAAGGAAATAAAAACCGATTTTGAAACATTCTTCATTGCCGCTATGCTAATATTGGTTTTCGCGCGATGATAGCCTGTATGCCTTTTTCAATAAATGCACTGAAAAAAAAATTCGGACTAGTAGTTCCTGAGGTCATCGCGTTCAAGTAAACAAAAAAACTCCTCAGCGCTATATATTCAAGTATAAGATTATTAGGTATTATGTAGAATCGAATAGAAAAACTTTATTGCTTTACTGCAAAGGCGGCCTTATCAAACCTATACATATACTTATACTTTTTTTATATTCCACTAGTAGCCCTCGACTTCAATGTCACCTTCTGGTAACGGGCTTATCTGTTAGGGGTATTTAAGACCCGTACCCGCAATCACTTGGCAGCACGTCTTGTCGGTAGGATGGTAACCAACCACGGCCGAAGCCTCCTAGGCATAATTGTCGACAATCTGCCCACCACCACCAGGTTAAGTGCCATATATAGGACTACTTGAATAAATATATTTTTGACTTTGATTTTCCCGCGTTAGTGGTTTTATTTTATACGCGTAAAAACAAATACACAGACAGTATTTGTCCACCTTTTATAGCATAATAATTGTAGTTTCAAACTCGTAAAAACTACGTGTTTGCTACTAACTTGAACTATAGCGTGATTCATAGTTTATAACGTACCAGTGGGTAGTGCTCGTAATTGAAGTCGTAAAAGGCACGGTTCTATACATGTTTATTGCTATAGTTTTAACACAAGCGATAAATACGTCTGCTCATGCTTCTATCTTAAGTTAGTAATCAATGTAACCCAAAAAGCTACAAAATAACTAATACAGTTAATATTGCTATCCTTATATCGAGGGAAGTTTACGAAAATAATAGCAATTATTTAATTTCCGATTGAATTTTAATTGATTACACGCGTTAGTTATTATTATGTCCCGTGTTTAATTAAAATCTCGTTGCCCAGAATCAAGTCGAGCTTTGCTAAACGTTTCCGTCCATTTATAGACTTCTTTATCTAAGGCAAAGGTGACTGACTGACTGACTGCCTGACTGATCTATCAACGCACAGATCTAACGACTTGACGGATCAGGCTGAAATTTTGCGCACAGATAGTTATTACAACGTAGGCGGATTAGCGGATGCTAAGAAAGGATTTTTGAAAATTCCAACACTAAGACGATTAAATGGGGTATGAAAGTTTGTATAAAATCCTTCATCCATCAATTTATTTTTCAAGTTACATCCATGAAACTTTGATTTTAGGTTATCGATAAAAAGTAAAGAAACACGTGTTTCACAAATTTTAAAAATTCTAACTCCAAAGGCATCAAATAGGGGATGAGAATTTATATGAACGTCATATTTTTCTATTTGCGGCAAGACATTATTTTAACCTTTGAGTTAAAATTTACCAAATCGAAAATTGAACTTAACGTGAGCAAAGCCGGGGTCACAAGCTAGTTTATAATAGAGTTACCAGCAGTAAACATTGCTCCGCAAAACAGGCAAAAGCTAAAATTGTTTCCTGGCTTGCTACCTTAAGCTATGATTCAACAGAAAAACTTTTCCTGTGTCTAGCATAATATTTACATATGCTTGTATTTATGTAATTAGCTTGTACAGTACGAATTGTTTAATCTTCTGTAATTCAAGTGACAACATAAACTTAAATTGTTAAATTGTAATTACCTAGGTGTGGGCACCATCGAAACTTTAAATGTTGTTTTTTTTAATAAAAAAAAAATACCATCCGCCATATTGTTTTTTTTTTTACGCCATTTTTACTGTTAAAATATTTGTTTAGAGAGTTCAAATTAGGTACAACCAAAATTGAATTAACTGTGTAAATGTGTAAAACCTTTAAAAAGTCGTGTTTTTTTTTAATTACCTACTTGTTTCCAAATTCAAATTCGATTTAAAAGGCCTAATAAAAACTTTTGTGACGTCAAGTCTGTTTCCTTCATTTCTCAGGAGACAGTGGCGTGCATAGAGGGTATGCACAGGGTATGCAGATGATATAAAATGAAGAAAATCTCCAGTACGAGTTATTAAAAACTTAAGGGTGGGCATTTTCAAAGTTATAAAAAGCCTACACTTAAGTATTTATAACTCGTACTGGAGATTTTCTTAATTTTATATCGTCTGCATACCCTGTGCATACCCTCTATGCACGCCACTGGAAGCAGATGTACCTAATGGTGGCAATTCTGTTATCATAAAACGAAACTAAGAAAATCTAAGGTGAAATTTGAAGAATGCAAATTTTTTTTTATATATATATATATATATATATATATATATATATATATATATATACTTTGTACCTATTTCTTATTATTTTAATTATAAAAGGAAATACTGAATATAGTGTTACAGTAAATTTATAAAGTGGGTAAATAATTAAACTTTTGATATTCATGACATTGAATTCGTTTCTATATAAATACGACTGCATTAGCGATGCACCGCAGTCCTACATGGACTCGAACGATGCAAAGATACCTCCCGGTGTCTTAGTTGTTTATCAATAGGCAAAATACAAAAGTATGCGGTGGGCATGACGTTATATTAACACATCACAATAAATATATTAAAGCACTCGCACAAATGCACGCACCGACGCGACGAGGCCCCAAAGCTTTCACCCCCCCTAAAATCGCAACGCTTTAACAATACGACGTCGGACGGTTGATTCACTGAATACGGACGTATTTAAATGAAGATCGTGAAGGAGACCGATGTTTGCGGAACTGTGTCTATTTCTTGATTTTCCTCTTCCTAAGGTATTATTTACTTACCCTTACCCACAATAACTTGAAGCTTAGGTTATATTATATATTTTACTAGCTGTTGCCCGCGACTTCGTCTGCATTTGATTTTGTTTTTTGATGTGGCATTAAATTTAGTTGTAGATATAAAAAAATTTAAAGTATTCAGTATCCCTAAGCCTTAAATGAGGGGTTTGCTGCTGTCCGCTGAGGACAAATCACAGTGCACAGGGTTTTTACCATTGTATACAATGGTAAAAACCCTGTGCACGCCACTAAATAAAGAAGGAAGATGCTATAAAATAGAAAAATCCTTCGCATTTATGAGTTATACAAATTTTTTTGGGTTAGGCAGAGCTTTTGTGCAAGTATGAAGTGCACGCCACTGATGTCAAAGCTCTTACCAGTTCCAACCACTAGACTACCACCGCTGAGAACTGAATTTGTGGTTTCGAACCCTATAAAAAAGAATTATTGATTACAGTAGGTAATCTTTCTGATAAAGGATTCCACGTTACTCCAAAATTCATACTTTTCTCCAAGCGGTGTTGGTTTTTCCATAAGTATGTATGGAAAAGATATAATTCTGTTTGATATTATGAAAATTGAAAAGGTTTCTCTTTTACATGGAGAATGTATTTAAAGTGAAAGCTTTGAAGACGTTTCTATTTGAGTTTTCTTAGTAAAAGTGTTTTAAATTCAAATTAAGTTTGCATAGGAATAGTATAAGTTGATGTAATAATTCACAGTTAGTACGAGAACCTTGAATTCTATGAATTTTGGCTATGAAATTTGTGTAATAAATTTTCACAAACATGCTTATGCATAGGCTGTCTTATTGCTGCCTGCTTATTTATTTATTGTAATTAGAACGGCCAGAAGCCAATAAATTTACACTTAATAAAAATAAGGTAAAAAAAGATTTTATTAAAAGGTTTCTATTATTGAGCGATGTATGGGTTGATTGGTTGACGGCCGACTGGTGCAGTGGGCAGCGACCCTGCTTTCCGAGTCCAAAGCCGTGGGTTCGATTCCCACAACTGGAAAATGTTTGTGTGATGAACATAAGTGTTTTCCAGTGTCTAGATGTTTATCTGTATATTATGAGTATTTATGTATATTATTCATAAAAATATTCACCAGTCCTCTTAGTTCCCATAACACAAGCTACGCTTACTTTGGGGCTAGAGGGCGATGTGTGTATTGTCGTAGTATATTTATTTATTTATTTATTATTGACCGATCACATTCGGTCTTGTACTTAGAAAGAAGCACGGCGGGGAGCAGCTAAGAGCAGTGATATTTTCTAAGACTCAATGACTCCGTGTACACGTCACGACACGTCTAAGAATTTAATTTAAAGAGCAGAATATTAGTTAAAGAGTTTAATATAAATACCTAATATTATTCCAAAACAAAATGGTTCGAACGGAACTGAAATGACGAGCCTTAATAAATACGATTTCGAACCTAGACCAGAAATAGTATTGGTGCAACAAAGATAGAAAATAAGTACAACAAAGACAATTTATCGGGAAAGTAACCATCTCTTTTTTTTTGTCGGCAGTCGGTAAAACAATTTCCATTAAACAATTCGTCACGCCGAACGAGCAAAGAGGTTCGCACAAGCATTCACTCTTTCCAATTATTATCGACGCTATCCAATTACCTATTGAATTTAAAACGCACCTAATTGTATTGACAGTAGGAGAGTTATTTATTTGCGTTATCTTTAGTTTACTTTAGACGATAGGTATATGCAAAGCTTGCTTGAAAGGGGGCAATTACACAGTACACAGTACGTTATGCATATAGCTGTTACCCGCGGCTTCGTACGCGGTTTTTTTGGATTTTTATGAATTCTGCGGGAACCGTACATTTTCCAGGGATAGAAAGCCTATGTGTTAATCCATATTATATCTCCATTCTATGATAGTTTTTTTATTTTTTTTTAATAATTTTAATTTGTTTGTTTAATTTATTAGCATGTGGTTATTTTTATGTACGTTTTTTTAACCATGCACAGCTCGCAGTCTGTTTTCCTCGCGTTTTCCTTATCCTAAGGCTACTAAGCGATAAGGCCGACTTTTGTTGTCTACTGTGCCTTTGTTTTCAATGCTTCACTTATTTCCTCAACTTACGTGTTATAATTATAACTAGCTGACCCGTGCAACTTCGTCTGCACCAAATCGGTTACTACCGGAAAACACAAATTAAAATTACATTTTCCAAAAATGAATCCTAGCTAGATTTTATTTAGTTTTAGATTTTATTTAGTTTTTAAATAGTTTATTTTAGGTTATAGTTATGTATTAATAAAAATTATATCCCATTAAAGAAATGTACATAATATCCTAGCTAGATCGATTTATCGCCCCCGAAATCCCCTGTATACTAAATTTCATGAAAATCGTTGGAGCCGATTCAGAGTTTCCAATTATATATATAAGAATTGCTCGTTTAAAGATATAAGATATGCAAATGAAGTGTTTAAATGAGATTTTGAACTACATTTTATAGTACTCCGGAAAAGAGAGGAATATTAAAGTGTGTCTTGGACACTTGCTCTGTTAAGACACGTCACCCTCATCAATAAAACTTTTGCAAGAACCTTCAGTTATAGACTCACAGTCCGGGTCGATCGGGTTGCTTCATTGTGTAAAGATTGCATGGCCACCTGCGGGCTTCATCAGATTAGCTCTATGTAAGAATAATATATAATGCATAGTCTTCCGATTTACATATGCATGAAAATTTTTGGCTAAAGGAAAATGGGTTATTTACCTTGGAAGATTTAATTACGGACAGACTGAAACTATGAATACGGTCGTAAAAACAAGATGTCATTTAGAACTTTGTTGTAATCCCTACTAATATTATAAATGTCAATGTAAGTTTGTTTGTTACGCTTTCACGAAAAAACTACTTAACCGAAACTTTGTACACATATTCTTGGAAGTGTTAGAAGTAATATAGGATACTTTTTATCCCGACATTAAGCTAGGTTCCTTTGGGCTCCGACAAATTATAACCGATTTAAATAATTATTTTTGTACTATAGAGTTAATAATATGTGTTTAATTTTGCCCAAACTGTGGTTGGAGCTCGAGGACAGAACTCCTCAGCGGACATCAGCAAACCACTCATTCAAGGCTTAGCGATACTGAATAGTTTAATTTTTTTTAGATCTACAACTAAATTTAATGCCACATCAAAAAACAAAATCAAACACAGACGAATTCACGGGCTAGTAAAGTATATTTATAATCTGTACCTAACTATAAAATGCTTTGTCCTTACTGACTGACAGACAATCTACAGTCTATACGGCTGAACGTATAAATATTTGAAATCTTAATAGAGAATTCTATGACCAATGTTGGTTTTGTTTTTAAACTCAACTCTTACGAGGGTCAAACAGGGGAAAAAAGTTTGTATTATTTTTTAATTTTTTAATAGGTTACCACGAATAAATATTTTTTTGGCGTTAGGTTATAAATCAATATACTACAAATTCTACGCAGTCGAATCTGCTGGCATCGACAACTTTTCTATACATGAGTTACGTATATGTTGCTGTTTATGCCCGCAAAGCTCAAAAGTAAAATCCATTATTGTGTTGCTTCTTTTCTAAACGCAAAGTTATCGTAAAGTTATTTTTTTTACCAACGTACGGTTTTCACGTAACTGGAAATCATATAAGATTACAAATAAACAAACGTTGCCTCGTGAAGCGAGTTCATACACCTAATAAATCTTTCTTTGTTTTTTATAACCTAATTCTCTAAGCGATAAGACCGCCTTTGCGCATCTTATATATATTTTTTTATTGTTTTGTTATTTCTTGTTTTCGCTTTTAATTTGTGCAATAAAGACTTTATCCATCTATCTATTCTATCTTTCTTCTACAGTGCACAGGCAGGAGACAAAAAATATATCCCCCGATTATATCGTTTATTTTTCCACATATATTATTTGGATATTATTTCCACTTGTGCGCCAGTGCTCTGAGAGTTGATAAAGCTGTGGAAGAAGATACATTTTTATCCTTTCCCCGGGGACATAATTGTCTCCTGCCCAGGCTAACCGTGCAGTATAATAATTTTAAGATCGTACCTTCATAGTAAGAAGTCCCAAGCCTCCAATACCGACTGCTCCCAAGGTCTTCGCGAACATCAGACCAAGCAACGCCAAGGATCCACCGCCATCGCCTTTGCTGCCTCGTCCGGTTGCTGAAAAATATTTATCAAGACGTGGTTTTAAGCCACAACGGAATAGACATTAGGTGTACACTTAGGCGAGTAGTAAGGACGTCGGTTTCACTTTGGGCGTGTCAAGTTCAAGTCTCAGCACGCTCCTCTAACTTTTCTAAGCAA
This sequence comes from Pararge aegeria, assembly GCF_905163445.1. Classification (NCBI taxonomy): domain Eukaryota; kingdom Metazoa; phylum Arthropoda; class Insecta; order Lepidoptera; family Nymphalidae; genus Pararge; species Pararge aegeria. Next base: position 8,375,846 of record NC_053202.1, on the reverse strand, counting down.
TTAAAAAAATGCTTTAATGGTAAAGAAAAAAACATCGTGGGGAAGCGTACCTGAGAGTTATCTAGAATGTTCTCAAAGGCGTGTTGAGTTCACCAATCACCACTGGGCCAGCGTGGTGGACTGCGACCTGAACCCTTTTCATTATGGGAGAATACCCGTGCCCTGTAGTGGGCCGGTAATCGGTTGATATGATAAAGATATACTATTAGATAGTTCAAATCTAATCAAAATACATTTTATTGTACACCAAATACAAATCATTCAAAAAAAACACAGTAAAAATAAAAAAAATAAAAGATACAACAGGCAGCCTTATCGCTTAAAATCGATCTCTACCAGGCAACCTACCAAAGTACACGAAGTTAAGAAAGGTAAGGGTGTACACAAAATAATACTTAAATAATAAACATAAATTACAATTAAAAAAAAAAGGTCATTGTCACACTTAAGATTTGTAATCTAGTTTTGTCCTTATTTTAGTATTAAGTAAAACCTATAACAACAATACGTTACTCCACTGTTGTATTTGTACTGTTGTATATTACGTTACTGTTGTAACGCTGTTTGATTATTAATAAGTAAATAAATACATAAATCAACTGCTTGATCCGTGAATATTTTTTTTTTTTGAATTGTGGAAAACCATCGTCTTTTAAAAAATCTACACCTCACAAATCATGCAAGGATAAGGGCGTACCCGGGGGGACACTGGGGGGTAGCTGCTCCCCCTTAAAATCTCGCCTAATCACTAATCAAAGTTTAAAAGGGGCCTTATGTGCTAACTTTTGAATAAACCGTTCAGTAGAGACCGTCAAAATGCAATGCTAATGGCATAAAATAAAACCGCGCAGCCGCAGCGACGATGACCTATAAAGTAGGATCATTTGTGGCTGGCACTACAAACTACACTACCTAATGTATCATAAAGGTGTGTTTGTGCATTTCAAGTAGGTGTATGAAAACAAAACTGTCGCGGATGATCTCACTTGGCAGTAGGCAGCTTTTTATAACTCTTACAAAGCCTATTCTTAAGTTTTTTATTAATCGTCCTGGATTTTCTTCATTCTATGTCATCTGCATACTCTGTGCATAGCCATTTTGCACGCCACTGAAACGTCCAAGTTCAAGGACCACATTCTACAAATTGCCACGCTGTATCTCATCATCATCATCATATCAACCCATTACCAGTCAACTACAGAACACGGTTCCACCCACAATGAGAAGAGGTTAAGGCCGTAGGCCACGCTGGTCCAGTGCGGACTGGTGGTCTTCCCACACCTTTAAGAACATTACGGAGAACTCTCAGTCATGTAGGTTTCCTCACGATGTTTTCCTTCACCGTTAAAGCAAGTGAAATGCTTCCAGTGCCGAGCAGGCCAAGAGGCATAAATATGAAAACCTGGATAGCAGCTTCATTTTTGTGCTTTTTGGAGTAGAGACTTTGGGGCCGTGGGGTCCGGAGGCAAGAGCCCTTTTCAAAGAATTATCGAAAAGGGTTATCGTGTCTACCGGTGATCCTAGAGCGGACAGTTACCTTGGCCAACGAATTAGTTTGGCCATCCAAAGGGGCAATGCTGCCAGCATCTTAGGAACTGTGCCTCGCTGCGGTGGTTTCGAGGACGGACGGACGGAGGAGGTTATATTTATATTTTAAAGAAACAATATTACTATAATAAAGTTTTTATCTAACTTAATTACTTGAAACGCATATAGCTACGAAAAGTTAGAGGGGCGTTGGCGTTGGGCGTCGAACTCGGAACCCCGAAAGTGAAGTCGAGCTCCTACCCAATGCGCTACCACCGCTTCACACCACCAATATATCTAAAATACGAATACAATCGACATCTCTACCTATTTCGATCAATCGATTATAGTCGATTTCGCTTTGCATTATCATTCCTTTCACTCTAGTTTACCCGAGCTGATATCAATTCATTTTATTGTACTTTTTTGTTACATAGATTTACGCTCGCATCACGCCGATGGAAAGTGATAAAGTAAGTAGGCATGAGTTTGACGACCCCTCTCGCACAGTGTTGAGGTCTGTGGTCTTTTATGTGAGGTTTGATTCCTGCCAGGGGCAACATAGGAATTTATGATATCTGAATTATCTCTGGTCTGGTGTGGTAAGAGACGTCGATCGTGGCTGTGTACCAACGAGTTACCGATTGTGTAATACCCCAAAGAAGTTAGCACGCTACCATCTTAGACTGCATAATCACTAATCACAAGGTGAGATTGCAGCTAAGGGCTAACGTGTAGCGCAATGAAAGATACAATATTATATTATCTCGCAACTCGTAACTGCCTTACGACAAAACTTCTTCCACCTCGTTTTAGTTTTGACGGTCCACCCTTCCATTCAAATAAATTCAAATATTCTTTATTCATGTAGGCCTATCACAGGCACTTATGAAGCGTTCATACATATTTCATTTTAGACAGCTGGCTGGCGCAGTGAGCAGCGCCCTGTTGTCTGCATTCAAGGCCGTGGGTTCGATTCCCACAACTGGAAAAATGGTTGTGTGATGAACATGAGTGTTTTCAGTGTCTGGGTGACTTTATATTGATTGAGAGGTGAATGAGCATTTATGTGTATTATATTCATAAAAATATTCATTAGCTATCTTAGTACCCATAACACAAGCTACGTTTACTTTGTTTATATATGTTTTCTAATGCCCTAGAAATTTATGAAAAAATGTAAATACTGTTATGCACCTTCGACTCCTACTCCTTCACTAATTAACTGTGATGCATCAAGGAAACAATCGCATCCGGTAAAACAAACATGTATCGCATGTCAGGAATAATAAACAATTTCGCTTCATTTCCTAATAGTATAATACATTCATCGAGGAAATATACCTAGCTAGTAAGTAAGTCTTCAACTTAACTGAAGTGTAAAAGTGTCAAACATGAAATTTATTTCGGTTACTTCTTAATTACTTAATATTCTGTTTAAACTTTGACAACCTCCGTGGCTGATTGGTGAATGCATTTTGGGTATTTATATTTCTGAATTATATTCACAAAAATGTTCATCAGCTATCTTAGTACCCATAACACAAGCTACGCTTACTTCGTGGCTAGATGGCGATGTGTGTATTGTCGTAGTATATTAACTTTTTATTATTTTTTTTTATTTAAAAGCGTGTATTATGCAAATAAATATCTATTCTATTCTATTATATAACGCTAGAACGGTCTAGACCACAAAAATCCTAATAAGAGGTTTCGTTTTCCTAATTCTGTGGTAGAAACTTACGGGCATAGATCAACGGTTGGTTGACGACGCCAATACCTAAATTCAAGCTATGAAAATAGTAAATTTAATAAAATCGCCCTGAGTAATATAATGTAAGATTGTTTAAGTTATTTAAAAAAAACCATGTTCACGGTATTTGCTAAAATGCTTTGTTCCTTGGGTTGATGAAGCGTCTCTCTCAACAAAAGGGATCATGTGTACCCTATATGTGGAACCAGACAATCTGAAGCAACAAACGAACCGCGCAAATTTTAGCTAGCTCCTTTATCGAGATGCCTTGGAGCGTGAGACATAATAATAAACCCGACAGGTGTCATGCCCGGTAAGCAGTTTCAGGTCTTCTAAGCGAGATTTCTTCGCGTTTTACTAAAGTCATATAAAAGAAAACGTTTTTTTAATAGCAATAATTAACGGAATAAGCAGATGACCCACCTAATGAACCTCACAAGGCATGCAAAAACACGTTCTACAAAAAGAAGCCTTGTGTCCATCATTAATAATAATCATTAATTCATCATTAATTTATTTTCATTTTATTATTAATCGCACGCTATTTAAAAAAAAATATCTCCTTAATTTATGCAATAGAAACGTATATATAATAAATGGTTGCTAATACCCTTCTTCTTCCTATCTTAGATTATGCCGATGCCTGTTATCTAGACTTGACCGAGGACCTTCTTGATAAACGGGAGCGACTGCAAAATTTATGTATCAGATTTATATTTGGCCTCCGGAAATTTGATCACATCTCAGTGTATCGGAGCAAACTAAAATGGCTTCCTATAAGGCATCGGCGTAATCTGCATGTATTAACTATCCTCTACTCTACTCTTTTTCTTCCTTGGAGACCACCGCACCTTAAAGAAAGATTCAATTTTCTTGGCCCGTGCACATCCCAAGGCTCTCAGCGATCCACCCGAGAAAATGTGCTTAGAATGGTGAAGTGTAACTCTCGCAGTTATTCAGAGTCCTTTACAATAAAAGCGGCAATGCTGTGGAATGAACTCCCTGATGACATTCGGCGCTCTAAATCCCTTGCGATTTTTAAAAGTCGTGTAAGGAGGCACTATTTGTCACTATAAACAATATGTATTATATTTATGTATATTATATTATTACATTTATTATTTTATTTAATTATTTATGTATATAATATATTTATATATATAATTCCGATTTCCCGTCTCTCATTACCTTATTCCAATAGTTAAGGTAGCCTGGAAGAGATCACTGTTAGAGATAAGGCCGCCTTTTGCATATAATTTATGTTATTGTAAGTGTTCCTGTGTGTGTTTCCTTTATTATGCAATAAAGTTGTTTAAATAAAATAAAAATAAAATGGTTCAAACTCCTTTAATCTAGGTATAGAAATTTGTTGTCAGAACATAGTATCTACGGTTCGGTTATGAGGTTTGGCGGTCTGGAAAATCTAGAATTTTATTGGTTTTCTCTTCGGAGAAATTCGTTTAGAGCTCGTAGCGATGTTCAGCTATATCCAGAAATTGCAATTTATTGATGGTAAGTATGTGATTGGGTTCGCAGTTCTATTTTTTATTGCAAGTCACCCGTTAAAATTTATAGCTCAGAAAATGATAAAATACTTGGGGAGGAATTGCTCTTATTATCTCAGTTTTGAATTAGTTTTACTGTGAGATAATATTATTGAATATGATCAATTTTTAAACTTTTCGTTAAAATTTAAACTACCACCTCACTGCATGATTGGGCTGAGAAGGTGTGCATACAGAGCGAACGATATTAAACAGAGAAAATCTCCGGTTTAAGTAAGGGAACTAAAACCGCACATAACTTAGAAAAGTTAGAGGTGGTGGGATTCGAACTCGGCCTCGGAAAGTGAAGTCGAAGTCCTACCCACTGGGCTATCACCGTTACAAATATTATAACAGAATGAATACGACGGGGTAAAAAGTTTAACTTTCAGCTTTCATATATGTGTGCTATAATTAGGCACGCGCCACAGAGAACTAGTATCGTTTGTATTAAAACTGAAGCACGTTTGCAGGACTGTATCTTTTACGTATTTGTATTACGAGTAATAGCTTCTGGTACATAGTAATAGCTAGCAGTTTGAACGAATTCTAAACTACATTAATACAACAATAAAACTTGGACAAACACCACAGAACAACACTTTAGGTGCTGAATGCTAAATAAGATTTAAAGAACTCAAACTACAAATAAATAATTAATCTATGTAGGTAAGAATAACGTATCTATTATTTTTTTCGCTGTGAAGAAAGCAAAAAAATATCTTAATCTTGACCATATTTATAACTAATATCTGTTTATCCATTTAACCCCTTTTTATAAAAACGTTTTCTGATACGTTTTTCTCATTTATCTACAAAAGGTTTGCCATAAATAAAATAGTGTACCTATTACTGAGTATTACGGTTATTTTTATTACTAATATATTCTTATATTTAGACAATTTTATGAAAATATAAAATTAGTGTTACCGAACTTTAAGACTCCTGGAAATCATTCAATCGTTACTTCATTATCTAATGGTAGAACTTCAACAAAAACATTGGTACTATTGGCAATCGCTTGCTTCAAGATACGTTTTAATGTTTAGGAAGTTTTAATGCAAATAACTTTATTTGTTGAATATCTAATGTATGTGACTGTTAGGTGGTGGAAGTAAAAACCTAACTTTTTCTATTATGTAAATATAGTTCGAACGCTTAATTAATACAGTTCGTTTTTGTTTTATAGTTACGGTATTATTATATAATTTTATTACAATTTTTTTCACAACAATAACTATCGGGTCAAATTGTTATTTCCTCGATAATATCTTTGTTCTATTCAGGAAAGTTTTAATTGCTTCCCCTAAGTCCCTGGACATCGAATGATAAATAATCACATAGTCATTCACTACATAATTAAAAAAAAATACGCAAATCGGCCTAGAAACGTCATTGAAATCGCATGTTCTGTTTGCTAATAAATCGCACCTAATTAGTCCGCGTTTTCTTGCAAGGTGATTAAAAATTGTTTTATCCTGTTCCACTGGGAACATTGTGAAAAGGACAGCAACAATTTAAGACCTGTCAATTTAGTTCAGAGTCTTTAAATAAACTAACTCAGTTTGCTTTAAATCTTCTTTAGGACAATAGCTACTTACTGTAATTATATTCCAAGAAAACTCCTTCGATGTCTTTACAAATTTATCTAACTTAGCGATAGAATTAATGATTTAAAACTTTGTTAGTTTAAAGTTTTTAACGTGATATAGAATAATAATTCGCTGTCCACAATACAAGTCTCTAATCATAAACCAGGATGCAAAATAAGGGTGTCAGTTTGGATTTTTTGTACGTTTGTTTGTCCTTAGAATTAAAAAGGATGGACCACTTGAACGTATTTTTTTTGCATAATGTCCGTGTCTCTTCTGGGATGGGTTTGATGATATGTTTTACTGTTGAAAACATAAGGGGGCGCTGATAAAATGCTACTTAATTTTATTCAAATAGGGCTGCCATGCCACTTAGTTGTGATTTTTTGTAATGTTATTGGAGCAAATTTAGTTGCACACAAATCTCTCAGTAAAACTAAATTGACAGCTTTCAAAGTAGTGCTGTTCTTTGCCACTGGGAAAATTGTGAAAAGGAAAGCATTACTTTTAAACCTGTCAATTTTGTTTAGTTAAATATTAGTGCTCCAATTAGTTTCATTGTATAATATATTAAAATGTAAAGTGGCATGCAAATCTGATACTGTTATGTTTAAAGTTATATTATTTATATTTTTACTGTGACAATTTTTAACTTTAACTACATGTTAATCATTTTTTATTTTTGTATTTTGTCACTTTTTCTTATAAGTTAAGCTTTAATATCGATTGTAATATATCGATAAATGTCACTCGTGTTTCTTAATGCTACGTACTCACCATTCTTTTCCTTATACGAATCGTCAATAGCTTTGAGTGATTCTGAGAAAATTTTACTCAATTTGTCCTTCTCTATCAGATTGGGTAGTTTCACGTGCAATTCGTGGCTTTGCAGGAACTTCGCCATCCTGTACAGAGGTGCATCACCGAGGGACCTCCCTTCATCGTCCAAACCATTATCCGGTATACTAACTAACTTAACACCATCAGCTATATCGAAATCACCGCTTAATAAAGAACTAAATACTACATTAACAAGAAGGGTGGAAACAAAAGTTTCTCGATACATTTTCGTTAGAAGTTCGTTTGTGAATTAAGTAAGAAAGGGGAGCAAAAATGCTTTTATAGTGATAGCTTTCAAAAAAATGAGAACCAAGCAATCGCTTCGTGGCGTAGCGTCGAGTGGAATAAAAAAAGACCATGGTGGAGCCATTCTACGGCAGTTGGACATCGTTCACAGTCTGGTTACTTTTTTAATTGAACGGCATTTATTTTAATAGGTGGTATGGTTCTTTAACCGCTGTTAACTACTGAACTTCTGTTTAAATCTGCCCTTAGTATGAGTTTGACATGCTCAAAAACGAAGTCGTTTTCACATATCGAAACAAAATAGCTACAATAGGCTGATATTTTGCATGCTTAAGGAAATTGGATACCAATCCAATACTATTGAGACCTAGTGCTGGTCTTATGATGACGCCGTAAGGTGGCCAAGTGCCGGTGGATTCATATTATAATTAAACAACGAAAACGCATCGAGTTTGTGCTCGTTTGATTCGTCTTGACAAGGTCTCTTTGAAAACTCTGATGATTAAGTTACTTGACTATTAATATTAAAGGAATACATATCTTAACCATATCTTTTTTTAATTCAGCCTTTTACAGTATATTAAAATCACAAACAAGGCTAAAACGGCCACTAGGATGCAAAGTATCTACAGTTCCAAACCGGTTATTTAATCAAGCGGATACTTTTTCCTGTTATTTTTGGAGATAAAAAGTATTACGGTTTCCAGGTCAATTACCGAGGTTATAATGTACGAAGTATATAATAGAATTATATAGTAGAATTAGTATGAACTAAGTGAATTCTATGCATCTTATTCTCCTTAGCAATAATCTGAAATATGAATTCTGTTGTAGAATGACGCACAAACTGATCTCGGCATTCAATCTGAACAAATAAACTACAACAATAGTTTACACCTTGTAGTATTCGATGTAAAGCTACTGGAAATACTAAAAACGTTCTGATGTTTTGCTTTATATATTACTAGCTGTTGTCCACGCCTTTGTCCACGTTATATTTGTTTTGTGGGAACTATTAGTTTTCTCGGCGTATTCAAGACATACGCCAAATTTTAGCGAAATTTTATCAATATTGGTTGAGCCAAATATATAAACAAACAGGCACTTTTTCGCTTTTATGATATTACTAAATGAATAAATAAAAATAACTTCATATTCAAAAAGGTTAAAACAATGAATTGCTTGTGGTCTCCACACTGTGTACCGTGAAGACTATAAGCTGCCGTGAATAAGTCTGAACACGTAACTTTTTTCCATCATAGTTTATCTTGCTGTCATATTAACCAAGGACGATTATAAGGAATTATTTGACATGTGCATACGAAAGTGACTTGAAATTTTATTTTATTTTAGTTCAAGTTAGCCCTTGTCTACAATCTCACCTGGTGGTAAGTTAGTATATAGTCTAAGATGGAAGCGGGCTAACCTTTTAGGGGTATGGCAAATTAAATCCACGCCCCTTATAGGCTTCTACAAAGCATCGTACTGGCTTGCTTTTCAGTCTTTGGCAATGGGCGGTAAGCACAAAACAAACTACGAAAAATTTCAATATTAAATAACTACTTTGTTTAAAAAGAATTAATTATTTACAGACTTTCTATTAATAACAAAATACAGTGGACTTGATAGGCTATATATAACTGATACTTGAATGAGGTACCCATAACTTTTCCTACATGGCACTTCAATCAAAGTTTTATATCTGTGGAAATTGTTTTCACCATGGGCTACTAGTAAACGCACTGAGTTTTCTTCTTTTTAATTTAGTGAGTGAGAGTAAAGGGCCTAGAGAAATAGTATTTCAAACGAAAAGCCTGGACTGAGAATAACTGGAAGAATACTAGTCAAGGATATGCAGAAAATCATTTTTAATTTTTTTATTTTATCCCGCTACCAGTGAGTCCTTGACTGTAATACATGCTTATCGTATGGTGGAACTCTTTTGTAGGTCAGATGATAATCACTCCCGAAGTCTCCCACCAAACCAGAAAATTCAGAAATGATAAAATCCAAATTGTCTCTGCCCGTGATCGAAACTGGGAAATTCCACGTAGGACCAACGCGCTTACCGTCGCGCTAAGGACTTATCATATCGGCTTATTCATTTCCCACTGCTGGGCATAGGTCACCTTTATCATAATGAGAGAGGGATTTAGAGCTTGGATCCTCCATTTTGCTCCCATATGGGTTAGCTGGCCTGAAGTAATATTATCATGATTTCCATTAGTAATGGTTCGTGGTCCCTTCTTGTAACACTGTTGCACGAAGCATGGCACCTATACCGCGTTCATCGCCATTATTCAACACGCTCTTGGACAGCAATGTTCAATGGGATCTATTCCATAACCGGTGGCATTGTCCCGGGAATTATTGAGATACTCTGAGAATATTGAATGACCTTCAATATTCGCAGAGTATCACTATAGTGCACTTTTTTAGTATCATGTCTTTTATAATGTTTAATTGTCATCTTTTATTCTTTAGTTTTATAGTTATTCATAAATTATGTACAAATAAATAAATAGGTAATCATAATAATCGGGACCATAGCGTCGACGACTCCAATTTTCTAACTCCGGTTTGATACTGAGATTATTTTTGACCTATCACAATTTTAGGAACCTGAGTCCACAAAGAATTTATTATAGTCTAAGATCCGCGTACTCATATACGTAAACTTACGACTCGACTTGAGTGTCGCCTAGTGCAAACCAAGCAATCGAGTGCCACAGATTTTATACATACTTACTTAAATTAAATAAAAAATTCAAAATTCATTTATTTCAAGTAGGCCTAATACAAGCACTTTTGAAACGTCAAGTCTGTCCGTGTGTAGTGACTCTACCACCGGTTCGGAAGGCAGATTCTACCGAGAAGAAGCCGGCAAGATACTCTGCAGTTGCTCTTTTCCAACATCAAAAATTTACATTTTACATTTTAACATTCATTTTTCTATCTTGTGAGAGATGAAAGCGGAGGCGGATGCTTTCAAGCAAATTGTCATTAAGAAACTCATCAATTGTATAATAACCTCGCTGTAATAAATGTGTTTTAACACATTCTTTAAACTTATGCATTGGTAGGTCCAAAATTACCTTAGGAATCATATTATAAAAGCGTATACTCAATCCCACAAATGACTTCTGCACCTTTCGCAGACGATATGCAGATCTCACTAATTTATGACCATTTCTTGTAAGTCGACTGTTTATATCCACTTTTTGTTTATAAAGACTAATATGTTGTCCTACTTACTTTTTAATCGGTCTGGATCTCCTAAACTATGCGTTTATCTGCATAAGACTGTCGTGATATTAAAATGGCCTTTTTAAGGAGTAATTCTATGCCTAATAATGACGACGGAATTATTCTTGACTTATTGTCATGTTATTATGGCTTATTTTTAATACCAATTCTTCGATTCTTTCTAGTTCTCAAGGCCTATTTAGTCACGGGTAAAGCATATAATATTATATATATCGTATCGGCTTTGTTAATAAATATTATTATTTTAGGTTGAAATTTTATTATACTGCATGAATTTTGACAACTTCACTATCGGATGGCCAAGTTCGAATCCAGCACGCACCTCCAACTTTTGTAACTTATGTGCGTTTTAAGTAATTAAAATATCACTTGCTTCAACGGTGAACGAAAACATCGTGAGGAAACCAGCATACTTGAGTTTTCTACATAATGTTCTCAAAGGTTTCTCTGCCAATTGTGGGCGGAGACCCGTGCCCCGTAGTGGGCCGGTAATGGATTGATATAATGATGAGTATGTTAAACGCTGAAATGGAGCGCTATAGGTATTAAATAATTTATAAAATCAGTAGGTTTTATAGTTTTTCCATTACATACAAACATACAATTGCAAACAAATTTTAGTAGTAGCAGAGCTTTTTATGACAGAGCTCGTCTGAAGAAGAACTACTTACCATGTTTATTTCTGCAGCCTAGCAGCAGTTCTGGTCTAAAGGGCGCTGTATTATTATAGGTACATGAGCCTTAACACCTACGCCTCAGGTTATTGGACACAAGGAAGCATTTAGGATGTGTTCCTTACAGCTCCTGGGAAGTGTTGCTTTGTCTGTAGACGTGTCTGCGGGGTCCGTCCATTAATGCTAATCTAAAAACAAAGTACAAAAAATTGATTATCTTTTTGATACAAATATAGATAAATAGAACCCATTACCTCACTAGAGGGCATGGGTCAGAATGAGAAGGGTTCAGGCCGTAGTCTACCACGCTGGCCAAGTGCGGATGGGTAGACTTCACACACCGTTTAGAACATTATGTAGAACTCTCAGGCATGCAGGTTTCCTCACGATGTTTTCCTCTACCCTACCCTAGGCAAGAATTTAATTACTTACATAAATAAAAAAACAGTTAATTTATGTAGAATCTATATATATAAAAGAGTTGTGTTAGCTACACCATTTATAACAAGAACGGCTGGACCAATTTTCATGATATTTGATTATTTGGATTCCTCTTAGACAGGAATAGGATGATAAGTATTAAAATATAACATTATCCGCGGTAAGAAGTTCGCCGGGACAGCTAGTAAGTAATATTTTTTTGGAATAAATAATATTTCTTTATTCCAATGTCTTAATAAATATTGGATGTTCATAGATAAATACCAAATTTGTTGACAAAAAAAAACTTAAATTAAAAACGTATATATAACTCCGAAAAGTTAAAGGTTTGTACTGGGGATCGAATATGGTCCCCGGGTAAAGCGACGAAAGCCTTACCCACTTGGCTATCACCTTATAATATCTTCCTTCACCGTTTAAAGCAAGTGATAATTAAATTGCTTACATTAAAAAAAACGCACATAGTCAGTAGTGACGGGGCTCGAACGCGGTCTTCACGAGAGGAAAGCCGAAGCCTTACCCAGAAGTCTATCACCGCTTCTATCAGACCGCTCCGAATATATCAGTCTACTACGATTTGCTTAGGCGATTTCTATTATGTACCTGGCCTTACATGGCAGGTACATAATGATATAATTTCGTATCGATTATCGATTTGTCAGTACATTAGTTACGCGCAAGTCATCTAATAATTGGCTTGTCATTACTGCGTACGGTTTCTTTTGGACTTTCGAGTGCAATGTAGGTCTGTGAATCACAAAATATTGTTTATTTTTTCAAGGTTTCATTTTATTTGCAACGTTCACGTTGGCGTCATAGCCAAAGGGGAGAGTGGATTTAAACGCCTGTTATCAGCTCTCTTCTGTTAAGTAGTAGGTACCTCATATTCACTTTATATAGTAGGGAATGTATGTCTGTGTGTACAATCCATACTAATATTATAAATGCGAAAGTGTCTCTTTATAAATATAATATCATCATCATTGTAACAACTTCCTTCTAGTTTTTTTTAATAAAAGAGTGAGAAGATGTGCTGTTTAATTATTTTTTTTTATTACGTGGTACGAACTATATTTTTTTGTATTTACATTTTAAGCATACATATACCTACTACTATATATACATTTCCCGACAAAATATATTTGAGTAGTTTAATGTACATGATGACATGTTTTTTATGTCAGTCCGTATACAGGACCAGACTACGAAACCGATCCAACTGCAGCGAGGAGTGCGACAGGGAGATGTTATCTCCCCGAAGCTGTTTACCGCTGCGTTGGAGGACGTTTTTAAGCTTCTGGATTGGAACGGGCTTGGCATCAACATTAACGGCGAGTACATCACTCAACTTCGGTTTGCCGACGATGTAGTCATAATGGCAGAGACTCTGGAAGACCTTAATGCGATGCTCAATGACCTCAGCAGAGTTTCTCAACAGGTGGGCCTTCGTATGAACATGAGCAAGACGAAAATTATGTCTAACGCTCATGTTGCGCTCCACCCAATAATTGTTGGGAACTCTGCACTCGAAATTGTAGACGAGTATATATACCTAGGACACACGATCCAGTTAGGTAGGTCCAATTTCGAGAAAGAGGTAAACCGCCGAATCCAACTCGGATGGGCAGCGTTCGGGAAACTTCGTGACATCTTCTCGTCCAAAATCCCCCAGTGCCTGAAGACTAAAGTCTTCGAACAGTGCGTGTTGCCAGTGATGACTTACGGATCAGAGACATGGTCGCTAACTATGGGCCTCATAAGAAGGCTCAGAGTCACTCAGCGGGCGATGGAGAGAGCTATGTTAGGAGTATCTCTACGTGATCAAATCAGAAATGAGGAGATCCGTAGAAGAACTAGAGTTACCGACATAGCTCAGCGAGTTGCGAAGCTGAAGTGGCAATGGGCGGGGCACATAGCTCGGAGAACCGATGGACGTTGGGGTCTTAAGGTGCTGGAATGGCGACCCCGCACCGGTAAACGCAGCGTAGGTCGGCCCCAAACGAGGTGGACAGATGACATCAGGCGAGTAGCTGGGAGCCGTTGGAGGCAAGCGGCCCAGGACCGTGCATTGTGGAACTCCCTACAAAAGACCTATGTCCAGCAGTGGACGTCAATTGGTTGAGATGATGATGATGATGATGATGATGACATGTTTTTTATAATGGAGCTAGGAGTTGAACTCTGGAACGCGCAATTGGAATAATATACGAGTACCTACGATTTTATATCGTATGATGACATGAATCTGATAATCGGGAGAGATTGCCACTTGCCTATCGAATGGCATTATTTATCGTATGATAAGTCGTTGAGTTTTATATCGTTCTAAATCTACGCTTTAAATATATTTAAACAACTTTCAATTTACAAAAAAATTACGACCAATCGACAGTCAATGGCTTTGTTGTTTAAAAAATGACTAAAACTAAATTTGGCGGGCTTTCTACGCTAAACTTTCACTATCATTCTTATAGCTGAAAATATATTTTACTCTTTCGCGCTTAAGTTACTTGCAAAGGTATATCTCTCTCGCTTTATTTTTAACGTAAACGGATAATATTGAAATCTATTGGGCAATGGACTGTTATATAATATTTCAGTCGCGCTGCAAATAAAATGAAATATTCCGTGTACTTTTGCATCGATTCGAATGCGGATAACACAAGAAAAATTTTGGCTCAGATACAACGCTAAAAGGTAGTATTTTAAAGGCTTGAGACATGCTTGTTATCTAATCTAACTATAATCTGACACATAGATTTATGATTTCTTCGGTGACTAATGCAGTCGGACGGATGCAGTTTTGACAAATTTTCTGGCTAAGTGTTGAGTGTGGGCCGGAAGTCTTAACTTATCAATCAAGTAAAACTGATGATTCACGGATGTGTACCGGAACTATACACTAAAAAGGATTTTCTGCGTCGCGATTCGGCGTACACTTATATAAAAAGTGCTGATAACTAGGAGATCTAAATAGATAAATAAATATACTACGACCATACTCACATCGCCATCTAGCTTGTTTTGCGTGCTTGTGTTGTTTTGGGTACTAAAATAGCTGGTGAATATTTTTATGAATATAATACACATAAATACTTATAATATACAGATAAACACCCAGACATTGAAAAACTCGCTCGTCACAAAGACATTTTCCAGCTGTGGGAATCGAACCCACGGCCTTGGACTCAGAAAGCAGGGTCGCTGCCCACTGCGTCAGTCGGCCGTCCTTTTATCTTTTAAAGGCAATACTTTGTGAAAATAAAAGGTAACACATTTGGCTACTATACTAGCTGAGATAATAAAAACCAACAAGTATGAAAAAAGAGTTTCAGAGGATACCTATACCCTACACCATGCTACTACAACGTAGGTTGGTGGGCTTCGAAAGTTATTATATGTAAGTGATTATAATCAGGTTTGACGGTTTTAAGTGTTGGGCATAGGTGTTGGCTCATAGGCACGTTGGTACACACCGCCAACTTCGTAATGCCGACTGATAAATATACTACTGATAAATTAACAGAAAAATCCATAACCTATCAATATTTAACCCGCCCCGGAAGTCGAACCCAGGACCTTTAAATCAACGAGCAAAAAACTATATGGTATGTATGGTTAAGACTACCGCTTCACTTTCGGGGGCCTGAGTTCAAATCCCAGCAGTCACCTGTAACTTTTTAGGTTATGTGCGTTTCAAGTAATTAAAACATCCTTGCTTCGACAGTGAAGCAAAACTTCGAGATAAAACTTGTATGCTGAGGCATTCTCTCAAAGGCATGTGAAGTCCGCCAATCCGCACTGGGCCAGCGTGGTGGACTACGGCTTAAAACCATCTCATTGTGGAAGGACCCGTGCCCTTTAGTGGGTTGGTAATGCGTTGATATGATGAATAATGACAGAAGAAAGAAACGCAATTAAATACTATTAAAATAGTTGCAGTTTATAAATTTTTATCATATATTAATTGCCTGAATGTAAATTGAAAACATTCAATAAGTCTGCTGACAATACTATGTGAGTGTACACGAACATTGTCACGCACTAATTGTTATAAAGCATCAAAGATTATAATGTAGACACGGTGTTTTATTATTATTTAATACCTAGTAGAGTTTTACAAGTAAAACTTCTTTAGGCCCGACTATGAAGGAACTCAGATTTTATTTAAATATCGGAACTACACAGACGTCTGTGTAGTTTCCGCTATTTAAAAATAATAATATGGATTGGTCGTAAGTAATGTGTCATATACTCCACGCTGCGCGACTTATACGCCCAGCTAGTGGGAAATATCATAATCAATTAGGATTATTTATTTCCAAACGGATCAATTGTAAATAAAACTTCACCAGTTTCAAAAAGTTTTGAAAATCTCTAAATAGTATATTTATTACTTATGTATTAAATAAATTATTAATAAATTTTCTGACGATTACGACATTCTATGCCGAATATTCAATTACAAGGTTATATTGGCATGTGCTAATACAACCTTCAATTTTCTACTCTCAATTAGTGTTCTTAACAAATGAAAATATTTATAAAATGTTAAAGTAATAAATATAAAATGAAATAGTGTATATTAAATGAAATGGCGGAATCCCAGGAACATTTTACTCATTGATCAATAAATAATAATAAAAGTTTTACTTCAATCGCGCGTAAAGGTTACACGCTCAAACTTTTTTTTGAGACAAACCTTATTCGTGGAAGTACAGCCGCCATTTTTATTTCCGCCGCCAAATAGCATTGCAGTGTTGTTGTCTTAATGTCACGGTGCTGATATAATAACAGCCACGTGAGGCTTCAGGCAGAATACCTATTCCTCACTTTGGCAGACAAAGGCATTGATTTTATATGTTGCTATCCTACAAAGGTGGCACTGCTTTTAGCCCATGGATTTTCACTTAATTGGCTTGCTAGGTCCGTCAATTATTATGATAAAAATATGTATATTAACGTTCTTGAAAAGAGTATATTCGATAGTATTCAGGTTCGATAGTACAACCATATAATGAATAATTAAGTGAAAAATACTTCGAGTATTCTAACTATAGCACGAGTGTCTGGTTAAACTACATGAAGGTCCACTGTCGGGAGGAACGTTAAAACAATGTCCCTGTAACAACACAGGACAAAAAAACCTTACAAGGAAATACCACAAATAAAATGGGAAAAAGAGAATAGAATGACTAAAACATGTGACACAGTGTTATTTTAAGTGTGTGACGCGTTTAAAACGAGTGTTCAACTACTAGTATGCTAGAGAAACATTGAAAAATTCGCTTTATGTCACATAACATAGAGCTCACATGCTTTAATTTCAACCGAGTAGGTGTAGAGTCAATATGGTATGGGAAAAGACTCTACCACAATCACCATCATTATATTGGAGTAGGTATGGTGGCGGAACTGAATCACGAGTCGATGCGCAAATATAGTTTTTATGAATTATACCTATACCTATATTGTGCATTGTATAGCGCTTGACTGCAATCACATCTAATGGTAAGTGGTGATGCGGCCAAAGATGGAGAATGCTTGGATGGAGTGGGTCGAACTAAATCCAATAGTTGAGCACATTCTCCAAAATCTATCTCGAAGAAATTAGATATTTTTCTGAACTTGACACCTTGCGACGGTTTTCTAAAATTCGAAGTCTGCTGACTCGTTGGCGACGAATCGCCCAGTACGATCTTCTACTAAATCCAACGCATAAAGTAAATCCAACATATCTAATACTTGGCAAAGCCAACCCAAAAACCCAAAACCGAACTTGGATATAGAATATCAATCAATCGATACTATGATACCGTCTTTGGTAAGGCAGTCAACCAAATTGGACTTTTTGCGTCTGCGCTAATATTCTTTGAGCTAGGAAATCGACTATTAAACAGGACGGGTGGCGTGCAACGATTTTGTTCCTACACTTTTGTATATTTGCACTTCCTAATTAATCATACCGTGCCTCATTATACGTAATTGATTTAAATAAAACGCATTAATATGCTATTATTTTAAGCACGTTTGACAGGTTTGACTTAAATACCCAGTTATGTTAATCTATGGTAAGTGAATTAAGCTGAATTAGAACCGATTTTTCTTGCGCGTTCATCCTGTTGCTCCCAGTGCTTTTGAGGACCTGTTGAAATGGGGTTGTCCATTGGCCACAGTAGGTCCTGCTAGTATAGTCCTGCCGTTGGTTAGCGTTATTTTGTTCTGGCACGCCTTTAACGTAAATACGGGCAGTGCCTCGGTGGTCGCTTCGATGGTCATCCGCTGGCGGAGTCGCGGATGTGTGCAAAAGCGTTCCTGTGGCTCGGTCGCGCGTGTTCGGGCGGTGTGTGGGAACACCGTGGGGTTTTAATCAGATCCATAATATAAACAAGTACCGATTTTTCTTATCTTTAGGTAACCTACTTCGGACATTAATTTGAAAGTTTTTAATTTGACAACTGTTATATTCATTCCCCAGTTTAAGATTTTATGGCGATGTGTTATGGCGAAAGTGAGCTTAGTTAAATGAGGCAAATATCTAGAAATCTATTAATATCGTCTTTGAGAACGTCACGGAGAACTCTCAAGCGTGAAGGTTTTCTCATGATCCTTTATGGGTTGTAGTGCTTTAAAATATTATAAATAGATCTCGCTGATTCTTATTTTATTCTGGGAAGTTTCGGGATTTTTATCGTGGTTGGCCTCATGCCCCAGGACTTTGAGAATGTTAAGACTTTCAAAACTTTTATTAGATAGATAGATCAGTACAATTGCCTCACAAAATTTAATTTTAATATAGTTTAAGAAGTCCCCTTGAAGACATTTAAGTAACTAGCTACCTAACTTCAACCGATAAAAAAGAAAATAAATCTTTCGTACTTAAGTTGAAAAAAAACACTCATTTCATAATAAATCTTGAATAAAAAACGTGCTTCAATCAAAAAAGTAAGCCTTGAAAAATTTAAGAAGACAAAATCGATCATAGCGCCTTTTAAGACGTAATTTTAGCATAACGATTGTTTAGTGCGACACTGGGGCCAAATGTCTAGTACATAAATCTTAAAGTGAACTGATTATCTTAAAACTAATGCTATATTTTTCCATGGTGAACATTATTGTAATAACTCTTTATTTGTACACCACATTAAGAATTAAACAAGATAAAAAGAAACATAAAAATAGAAGTAGAATACAAAAGAAACATTAGAATTAGAAACATTGTGAAAAGGACGTAACTACTTTTGAACCTGTTAATTTAGGTTAGATTAGAGAATAGTGTACGAAAATTACTTGTGGAATTCCACGATGTTCTAAGAAGAACTTCCCTTGCAACATCCCCAGGCTACAGCTTTCTTTCGTCATTATCATCTCATTACCGGCAGACTTCATGACACGGGTCTCTATCCAGAATGTGAAAGGCAGTGTTCCACCACGCTGGCCAATTTGGGATAGGTGGTTTTATCGCAATGTTTTCCGTCACCATAAAATGTTGTGTTACCTAATTCCTTGAATAAACATAACTTAATTAAATTAGAGGTGCGCGCCGGGGTTCAAACTCATTACCCCCGATAGTGAAACCGCTTAACCACTAGGCTATCACCGCATGCAAGCCAGCTTAAGCCAAAAATTTGCTCGTAGTTTAATCATGTGATAAATTTGAGTGTGAAATGACCAGGATAGCATAGGTGCTTAAGAGCTTCATTCATAATCTATATTATTTTTTTAACATCGAACTGCTTGGCATTGTGCACCTTAAACCTACTGTTACGAAGTTGATATCCCATAGACACGTACCAGCGAAGCGTTTTGCGTTCCTAATACGCACCGTAAAGACCTAGAATAAATACCTTTAATGCTTCCGTTTTCCTCAATACATATTGTTATGAGTAGCAAAGCTAAGCAAGCAAAACATATGTTTGATGTATTGTTATTTATTTAGTATAAGAATTTATCCCATTTTAGTTATAATCTTAGTTAAAATATAGTTAGTAGTTCATATGTCACTGCTGCACCAACCGAATTCCGTCACGAGAAAGGTTGCCCGGGGGCGATCGTTTTGGCGATAAGACCACCTTTGCACGCTGTGCAATGTTGACAACGCAACGCACAGAATGTTTAGGTCAAGTTTATTTTTGCTGTTTTTTTCAGTTGACTCTTGAATATACTGATAAAATTTCGTGATATGCACATTGCCGGATAAGACGGGTGACGTTGCATCATCATTTAATATGTGATGCGATAGCAGTCGAGCGTTAATTCATATATTTAAAAAAAAAAAATTAACTGTATACACACTTACAAAAGGCGTGATCGTCTTGATGTGTGCGTAAGTTTGTCATTACATCTAGGTAAATGTACGGTGTTCACGCAACAGAAATCTTAGACATTTCAGCTGCACCAACACCATAATGTGATACCAGATATCACCATATTAGGCATTAGGTATGAAACATAAATAATTAATTTATCAAGTTCTATGCGAGATTTCTTATCATTGCTGGATGCTATGTGTGCTTGTTTAATTCATACCTTTCTCTGATAGGTAGGATAGGTAAGGTCAGAAAAATATGTTTTGGATTAAATCTATCTTTACTTATATTGTATATTGACGACAACACTTTTCAGTGTCTGGGTGCTTATATGTATATTGTAAGTATTTATGTACATTATTAATAGAAAAAAAAAAACCATCATTCATCTTAGCACCTAAACTAACCAAACCCAAGCTAGCGAGATGTCGATATGTGTATTGTCGTAGTATATTTATTATTTATTTTAATACGAAAGTTGAGATTGATATTCGCCAGAAGCTCTAGGCTTTTTTTTAGGCTCTAGAATTCGCTCATAGTCTATTTTTTATTTTGGAAAAATGAACGGTTTCTGTAGGATAGATTTGTTTTAGTTTTTCACAAGAGTCGGAGAATGAGATCGTAAACTCATCAAAATTACCACGTTAAGGCATCAATTAGTATAAAAATAAACAGTAAATTTTGAGAAGGCTTTTCATTGTTCTATTTTAGATTTCTTTGCAATGTTTTAAAATAATCGTAGATTATAGTCTATAAATCCGACCATCTACATTCACCGCGCTCATTATTGGTAGAGTCACTACAAACATACATACTTGACGTTTCAAAAGTGCTAATAAACTAGGCCTACTTGAAATAAATGAATTTTGTATTTTGAAATTTATTGACCACACTTCATACTTTTAATAATTTTTGGTAAAGAAAGCTTAAGAAAATGTTTAGGTAACATTGACTATTTGAATATATGATTTTAACATTATGTAACTCATTACGGCTTGGACGTCTGAAAGAACTTAGAAAACTGACCATGTTACGAATGTTACATTGGACACATTTAATGAAAGAAACAGAGTATTTATTAAAAAAAATATATACAATTTGATATAAATAAGTATGGTTTTTATATAGCTTTATAAGCAACATGAGAATTTACATTATTTTCTGACGCTACCATTGAAAGTAAATAACAATGTCACTTAAGCTGACGTATTTAACAAAACGGTATAGTAGGTACCTCAAAAGAACTGCCTGATGGAGATTGTGCCTTAATTAGAGTCACGCAGAATCTATATAGCACGCGAAGTGTAAAAAGTGTTGCAAACACCAATAAATAAATAGGAACACACACGTGAACGGATGAGCAAAAAATAATTACACACACGCTCAAGAAGAGCCAGTGCAGCGTGACGAAGAATAAAAATCATAGACGGATCTCAGAAGGACCCATTGTCGAACAAACCACCGATGCATGTGGTGTATTTGTGGCCCACAAATGGATTGGTGACGTTGGTGCAAGTGTTGGTGATACAGACAGAGTGATAGCAATATGACTTCCCTCATATACCTCGTAGCTTTGGCGCTGCTGGGCCAGGCTAGGTCGGAAGTAATTGAACTTAACTGTAGTGATAATGCCACGTGTATAGACAATATGGCGAGGGCGTTCGTCAGAAGTATAAGGCAGCAAAAGCCGGTGAAAATGTTCGATTTGTTCACTATAGAGCCGGTAGAGAGTCGGCAAGCGAGATCGAGTCAAGACCCATTAACGAGATTTATAACTACACATGCGGTTAGCATCGACTGGAATGATTTCACGTTCAGATTCTCCAATCCAGAAGGAAGAAACGACGCCATGGATTTAGAAGTTTTTGAAAGCAGATCTGCTAAAGGTTTGTACCTACTAATATGTCAAAGATACTTACTAAAAGCAAACAAAATGATTTGTTGTTACAATAAATGACCATCTATATTTGACGGGACAAAAAAATTGTAAACGATAACTAAAATTGGTCAATGGGAAAGGAAAAAAACTGTGAAATCCTTGCATTATAGTTGTCAACTTTTAAGACAGTATCCCAATTTTAAATATTTTCTTAGCACTTTACATTTGACATTACAAAAGGTGACACCAATATTTTACAAGACTGTCAATTTTACACAATGATTATAAGAATGCTGTAGTGCCGTTTTTGAAAAAAGAATTCTTATTTACTTTACTTTGAAATTATCAAAAATTTTGAATTATTCAAACCTTTAGATGACTCCTTAAGTAGGTTTCTAGCGCTATTTTATATCTTCTGTTTCTGATTCGCTCTTGGCAGGTCTGTTATTGTCATCGCATCAACTTCGTCATTCCAACGTGCTATTCACATAATAGTTTGAAAAACCTCATTTTCATTTTAATGCATATAACTTAAAAGCCCAGAAAAAGATTCAGAAAACAGATAAATTTGAGGTCGACACGTTAATTCCTAAGTTAATTACTAGATTTTCTGAATATAACTTAAATTCACTGATGTGACAGAAATATCATGCCTGAAAAATGATCGGTAGACGTTTTAACTTTTCTAATTGAAAAGCGTGAAGATGAACAAGATAACGGAGCATGTAATAACTTATAAATAAGATCGCGATAAATTAAAAGTAAAAGGTGTAGTGGTTTAAATCGTAATTGCTAACTCAGAGGTAATGATTAGAACCATGCATGGCTATGCACTATGCGATTGTTTTGTGATGCATAGCGCAAGCAGTAAACTCCCATAAATCATCACATGTCATCAGAACTGGTGCAAAAGGACTCACTTTTTCGTTCCTTTATCCCGCGTTATGCTGGATCGGCACAACATGTCTTCTTCACACTTCGAGGCAGCTATTTGTTTTATTTTTGGCGTGTTTATTCAAATCTATTGTGGATTGTTTTTATTGTTAGAATAACCATCAAATCTCTGTTAGAAATGGTAAGGTAATCATTCAAGCATCCGAATGATATCATTCGGGATCCTTTCGAAGAAGTTCCTATTCCTATCAGATAACTGGCAATGACTAACGGTAAGGACTATTGGACTAAGTTGTCATCATAACTGTCATTATCAACCTTTTGAAGGCCCACTAAACTGTCCACCAATCCGCGCTGGGTCAGCGTGGTGTCTTTCTGCCTTATCCCCTTCTCATTGTGGGACGAGACTCGTACCCTGTAGTTGGCCAGTGATGGTTTGGTTGATATGATGATGATGATGGTGACTCTATTCATTGATGTGGTCAAAATGGACTCCTTAATTTAAGGAGTCAATTTTAAGGAAATTGTATTTAAAGTGCCGAGAAGGTCACGCAATATAATATTGTTTTCACCCACGTTAAATGATATCAAGTTTAGAGTTTATTAGAAAACAAAAACTCGTGAAATAAGAAAAGCCTATTTCTTGTTTTCGGTTGCGAACATTGATATTTCCGTTTCCTATTATATTATTCAGCCTATTTTCATTTACATAGATTTCTTAATCGCGTGCATTGTATGTACTCGTGCATGTGTGAGTGTGTCTTAGTTTCGTGTTAACTTGTAATTAGTGCGGTACGAAATTAAGTCCGTTCCGACTTTCCTCAGTGAGAATTCCGTTAGAGTATTTTCTTTTATCGTCTTCAGGAGACGACTGAAATAACTCGACTTTTAATAAAACTTTCTTTTGAGAAAAAGTTAGGCACGTTTTTTTATATATATGACATTAAATTATCTAATAAAGCGGTGATAGCGTATTTGGTAGGAGCTCGACTTCGCTTTCGGGGCGCAGCACGCACCTCTAACTTTACGAAGTTATGTGCATTTTAAGTAATAAAATTATCACTTCCTTCAACGGTGCAGTAAAACATCGTGAGGAAACCTGCATGCCTGAGAGTTCAAAAATCCAGCGTGGTGGACTACGGCCTTAACCCCTTATCATTGTAGGGGGAGACCCGTGCTCTGTAGTGGGCCGATAATGGGTCTATTTGATGAAGATGTTGATGGAATTATAGAATTAGAATATATGTACTGTAACTCGGTGATCTAAGTAGATCTAGGCATTATTTAGGCAAAACATGCTCCATCACTCAAATATCCTTTATTCAAAAAGACCAAAATTTAAAATTCAAAATTTAAAATTTCTTTATTCATGTAGGCCTATCACAGGCACTTATGAAGCGTTCATACATATTTGTTTACATAATTGTAACGGGATGGTGATAACTTCGTTCGCCAACTTAAATCTAAAGCTACGAGGGTTCCAAACGCGCCCTGGTCTAAGAAGAGCCATCAACAAACTTAGCCGGGTAAATTTATTTTTTTGTTATCACCATCTTCCAGTAAAATTAAATTAAGCTATGAAGCTAGACCAATTTACACCCAAGCTTTTTTATCGTTTAAATAATCATATAAATTAATGTTATAATATGATTTTTCTGTAAGACCCATAACCAACCAATGAATGACCAATAAAGACCCTTATAATAATTTCTTCAAGAGGAAATTGAATACAATTTTACAATATATTGGGGATATCTCTAAAAAAGTTCAAAATTTGTATTGAGCGTAAGCTTTTATAACACTCCTATTATAGTATAAAGTATAACGTAAGCGATAAAAAAAGCTTGGGTTTGAACAATTGATCTAACCAGGTTGATTCTTAAGTATTTTCAAATGACAATGAAAAAGAACACCCGGCTAAGTTTGTTCAGGGCTTCTTAGACCAGGGCGCCTTTGGAACCCTCGTAGCTTTAGTTATAAATAAATAATAAATATACTACGACAATAGGTACACACATCGCCATCTAGCCCCAAAGTAAGCGTAACTTGTGTTATGGGTACTGAGATAGCTGAGCTGAATATTTTTTTATGAATATAATACACATAAATACTTATAATATACAGATAAACACCCAGACACTGAAAAACATTCATGTTCATCACACAAACAATTTCCAGTTGTGGGAATCGAACCCACGACCTTGGACTCAGAAAGCAGGGTCGCTGCCCACTGCGCCACTCGGCCGTCTATAAGTTATAAGTTTTACGAATGTAGTTATCGCCATCACTACTCACTGCTATGTACACATTTTGTATATAATCATCGTATCAAAAGTCATCCATGCCATCTATGTGCCTATTTGAATAAAGAAATATTTGACTATTGAATTGTAAACTTGAAAAGGCACCCATGATACAGGCTTGCTTAGTGTGAGTACTAACAGAAATCATTTTTATGTTGAAATTGCTAATTCTTAATAAAGGTTTTCTCATTTTTTCATCACATTTGTTTCGTACTAGAGAGGTTGTCTACCTTGAATAGTCTACAGGGTTTAATCGAAAAAGGATAAGGGGGACCAAAAAGGGAGGGGGAGGGGTGTTGAGAAAAAAGTGAGCATTATTTGAGGTTCTTTACATTACAGTTCATTATTCATTATATCAAAGTAGCGTGTCTATAATCCGTGATGCCAATTTGATGTATGTTTAATGAAAAACGTGTCCCAGTATCTTTGCTTGTACAAATATTATCTAGATATAAAGAAAAGCGAGACGGTGGTTTATTAAAATGTCCGATATTAGAGTAATGTTTCTTAGATATAAGATACTATCTGTTGCCCGTGACTTCGTCTGCGTATGTTTTTATTTTTAAAGCATCCCGTAGGAACAGTTTATTTGAGATATGTGTGGCAGAAGCAGCAGCATCTAAAAATAGGATACTTGCTCTGGGAAAGCAATGTTTATTCGAGTCAGTAAACGAATGAAACTAAAATTTGGAGGTTTGAAGGAGAATTTAGGGCACCTACGTTGGTTTTAGTTTCTTTCACTAACAATAAATAATCTTCATATCAACCCATTTTAAAGTAATAATACGAATTCTTGGAGATACAATTACGCAAACTTAGATCATAAGATTACTGTGAAACTGAAAATTATACTAAAATAGCAAATTTCATTAGCTACTAGTGTTGTTTTAGGATTAATGGGGGTACAGATCATATTGTGTGAAATTGAAATTTACCTAATACTGAACCTAAAATTGATCAAATTGTCAAATATTCAAAATAAGTCGAATATTAGTTATTGTATAAATGTATAGATATATCCACGAAAAACCCATAAAATACGTTAAAAATGTGATACCAGAGCTTGTAAAAGAAATAGGATGGCTTGTTGGCTACTAAAAGCTTAACATTTGAACTTCGAAGCGTGGCAAGTTTATTATATTGCAGTTCTTCCAAACTAACTTACAGGAATATAGGTTTGTATAAATCTTGAACCCTGATCCTAGCTTACTTAAAAAGTTGGCCGTTTCTCAACACCAACTTTTCTGTACAAATTAGCAAGTATATTTATATAATAAAGAATTTTCTTTATGGGGCTTTATATTGATCTCATACTTTGTAGAATATAGTACGAAATCACCAAAGAAGATTTGATAGATAGATAGATAGATAATTTTTTTATTGCACACAATAAGGGGTAAAGATAATATATATTGAAAACATAAATAATAGAAAAATAAAAATGCGCAAAGGCGGTCTTATCGGTTTAAAAGATCTCCTCCAGACAATAATGAAAGAAGAAAATGATTGATGGATGGATTGTTGAAATGAGGATATGCGTAAAAATTTATTTCTTGTCGGCTCTTCTCGGTAGAATCTTCCAGTGGTAGAGTCACCAAAAACAGACTGACTTGACGTTTCAAAAATGCTTATAAGCCAGGCCTCATCATCATCACATTATCCCATTTCCGGCCCACTACAGAGCACGGGTCTCCCCCCACAATGAGAAGGGGTTTAAGACCGCAGTCCACCACGCTGGCCTAGTGCAGATTGGTGGACTCCACACACCTTTGAGAACATAATGTAGAACTCTCAGGCATGCAGGTTTCCTCACGACGTTTTCTTTCACCGTTGAAGCAAGTGATATTTTAATTATTTAAAACGCACATAACATGGAAAAGTTAGAGGTGCTGGGATTCGAACTCGGCCCCCCGAAAGGCAAGTCGAGCATCTGCCCAATGCGCTATCACCACTACTAGGCTTACTTGAAATAAATGAATTTTGAATTATGATTTTTTTTTTGGCTGCTGTTCGCTTAAGTTACCTGCGGGATTGGAAAAGCAAGCTTTTAATGCATATGCCATCACAGCTTATTTATCGTAACGCAAAGTTTGAATTCTAGCGACTGACTCATACATTTCGAGAATAGTTCCTTTGGAATTTTTAAAACCAAAAATAAACGCGTGCGAAGTTAAGGGCAACCAGCCGAAAGCTAGTATAATTAATTCAAACAAAAATATAACTAGCATTATTTACCTAGCAGTATGATAAAAATAAACCAACCGGATGTACATTGATCTAAATATCAAACTGTAATGAATTATTCAGTTAATTACATATCGCATGCTAGCCAAGCGATGGTATGAAAACAATTAGTCCAGAAAAACTAGACATTGTAACGATGTGATAGTTACATCCGGTCTTTAGTTTAATACAATTTATATATATAATTAATTATAACAAAATAAGGCTTCACTGGTCAATAGTTTTATGCCCTGACGAGCAATGATGCCACCGAGTTGAGTGGGAATAAGTTGGTTGGAACTGCATCTTTAACACAGTGGATTGGGCGCCCGACTAATCCGGCGCCCCTTGGTATTCAAAATGTCTATTATTATTGAATATTTTTTCGACAATCATTGTTTATATTAGATAATGCATGAATGAACAGGTTATTACACATAGAATCTTGTCATTGGATTTTAATTTGCCGGATATCAATTCCCTTGTAATCCGACAAATTGTATATTATGATTTTTTTAAAAGCAGCACATCTCGGCACTTTTTAAGACCTGTTTCTTGCTAATCTATCTATATATAAGGCCATCTACCTGGTCAGCCTATTTGTTCTAAATGCAATGAATCGTATTTTCTGTCTTCTGTTCATGGGCTCCGTACTAGTTTGGCCTGAACCGTCCGTTGTGCGTGTAAAAAAAATTATTATTATCTCGTTGACTTCTCGATTTTAAAAAGTACTGTGGTATACGTAATGTTAATACCTACGCGTAGTAAAATTTAACGGTATCGTAAAATTTATGACCAATCCTTTTAGTACCTACGTACCTATATAGGACTACCTGGGGAACCTAATGCATTATCATAATATGTCGATAAGTATACTAGATAGAGAGAGATATAGATACATTATTCACTGAATTCATATCGTATTTAACCCTATCCTGAATAGACGGACTATTAATGTTATTTTGCTAAATTTACACGAACTTAAATTGTTTACGTAATTTTTTTTCATTATTATCAACATATTATCGGTTGACTACAAGGAATAGCAGGGTGACTACGTATCTCACCACAGGTTTGACGACAAGCCGTCTGCCTTCTCCTCTCAGAAGGAGAAGGGTTAAGGCCTTAGAACATGCTGGCCAAGTGTAAATCGACTTTCAGGATTAAATGCCAGTATGAATGATGCCAGATGGATGCCAGAACTCTGAGATGATCATTTCCTTTATCGCTAATTGTAATATATGTTATTTAATTAATCTTAATATATATAAATCTCTTGTCACGATGTTTGTCCGCGATGGACTCCTAAACTACTTAACCGATTTTAAATTATATTGGCACACCGTCAGCAGTCTGTTCCAACTTAAGAGATAGTATAGTTTAGATTTTTAATTATAGTCGCAATTTTATTTTACTGCAAATTATTTTTCTATAATTAATTGACAGTCACATGTTATATATATATAATACTACTATACTAGTTTAAGGCTTAGCGATACTGAATGCTTTAAAAATACAAAATCAAACGCAGACGAAGTCGCGGGCAACAGCTAGTTATAAAATATGATATTTAATCGCCTAAAAGTTAAAAGTTGCGGTGAGTGAAACCGAAGTACTAACCACTAGCTTTCACCGTTTAATATAATTCAGAAGTCTCAAAAATTATGTCTCGCCCACTTGCCATGTTTTTGGTTGACACTCTTACCAGATATGCATAGATATGCACAGGGTATGACAATGAAATAAACCGTAACAAGTCCCTAGTACGAGTTATAAAAAGGGTAGGCTTTTTATTATCCTTACATAACCTACCATTAAGTTTTTTGTAACTCGTACTGGAGATTTTCTCCATTTTATATAATTTGCATATCCTGTGCATAACCTCTACGCACTCCACTGATCATAGTCCACCAATTTTAAATAAATCCGCAGCACATAAGTTACTAATAACCAACAACGTGTGCATTCTTGCACTTCCTTATCCAACCAATA
The DNA here is from genome assembly GCF_905163445.1 of Pararge aegeria. Lineage (NCBI taxonomy): Eukaryota > Metazoa > Arthropoda > Insecta > Lepidoptera > Nymphalidae > Pararge > Pararge aegeria. The sequence continues at coordinate 8,346,362 of NC_053202.1, read as the reverse complement.
CGAATGCTTTATTTTCCAAGTAACCAATAGGGTCGCATTATTTGTGAATTGAACATCTAAAACGAACCAATCATATTGATTGGTTTCACACACATCCCACGCAATGCTTCGACGTATATTCCTCGTAGCTAGACGTAAATGCGTGGGCTATATATGCTTGAATGGCTTTAAATTACGCCCGTGTTCTAACGAGCCAATTTGATCCACGTTGCGTTGACTGATAGCACTGGAGCACAGAAAGGTAATACTGTCCTTTACCAATTCAGTTCTTGATTTATGTCTTTAACGGCTTGACTGACTTGCATCGAAAGATTGATAGTAGTGGAGTAGACAATTTATTTTAAATTTGCGACTTAGATAAAGATGGAGCAATTTCGAGACCGGAATTTAAGACAATTCAATGAGGTCGCTTACGGGCGATTTAGGGAGCATAAATGCATGTAGTTTTTGATATTTTATTTACTAAGACCTTTTGGACATCAACTTTTTAAACATCTATAATACATAAATTAATCGCTAAATGTGTTGCTAAACGCAAATCTTGAGAGCAGCTGAAACGATTTCTATAATCGAAGTCGCTAATTCTTTTTTTAGAATATTCGAAGATGGTTCGGAGAGAAAATTTTAAAAAATCGCCTCATAAAGTCTTAAAACAACACTTTTCTGTACTCTAACCAAAACTAACTCACGGCACTAAAGCTACACACAAGTTTTCTTAGTTAGGCTTAAGAAAGTTTTAATGTAATATATACAATTAATAAAACGAAAGGAAGGAACCATCCTCAGGAAGGTATAATAGCGACCCTTTGTTATGTTAAGATACTTTTGTTTTGTTATGGTAGTAACTTATTATGTAACTTCGTATGGAAAGGGTCAATGAAAAAACAAGATGGTACCGATGAATTGGTGCTAAACATTAAAAGAGCACCAAGTGGACGCACTAGGATAACTTAGTAGTTCAAGGGCATTCTAAGAGATGACGCTGATTTTGTTACGGCTGAAATTTGTGCAAAATATTTGTTGGCAGGACAATACCTATATAAAATCATTTATTTAAAAACTTAGTTTATGTCAAAATTTCCATTATTAAGAGTTTAAAAATAATAAAACCAGAAATTTATGAATTTAAATCGGCCATGTCATGCAATGTGGACTTTATGACTGGGGTTTTTAAAACTTGTAATGATAGATATTAGAACTGATACTATATTAATGTTAAAAAGTAGTCGCTTCATAGATAGAGGCTGCAGTTCTCGTATTTTGTAAAACATTTACTGGTAACCTTAATAATTGATACCGGTGAAGCTTTCAAGCGATGAACCGATGGACAGACGGACGGACAGTTGGATGGACAGTTGGATGGACAGTCTGATTGACAAAACGAGGAACATAGCACGGTTGAACAGCTGAGGCTTAGATAAAATCCATAATCCCATTTGGGTACGAAACCGTAAAAACTAGCTATAAATTTTACGAATATTTGCACCGCGTGGTTTTCTATACAGATCGTCAGGCTTTGCAAGTTGTAAACGAAAACTATACGACGCATTTTTGTTTTATGACAGATGTGGGCTCGGATACGATCACACCCAATGGTACGGAAAAATGTAAAGAAAATCTACCATTTGCACTTTACTGCCGATTTCGTTTAAACGCCTGTTACACGGCTGTGAACCGAACCGATTTTATTACCAGTAGCTTATACAGCATTGGGGCCTGCTACCAACGCATATAGCAGTATTAGAAAGAAAATATGGTCATTTATTTACGGTTTATGGCTGAGCAAACATATAAATATTAGACAGAAAGGGTGTACATCTCAACATATGCCATGCATGATACCATCAGCTACAATGACGCTGATTTTCAGCTGAGACCACACACACACACACACACACACACACACACACACACACACACACACACACACACACACAGCTAAAACATAAAAAGCAATGCAAACTTCAGCATAGTGTTTTTTTAATAGAATAAATACAAAAATGTGAATTAATTTATTATATATAAATCATATTGCAATATAAAAAAAACAGACTTATAGTTTGTTATTGTAGCGTAGATGTTCTGTTTTAGAATTTATGACGCCAAGGAATGTCTTATAGACTCTACATTTAAAAAGAAAAACTGCTGCTGATAGTTATGAGCCCACAGGTTTGTCCCCATACGATTTGTAGGTATTATGTCTGTAACTATGTAGGGCTATGCTTAACCAATATGCGAAAGCAATATTAAGTGTTATGCCCGTTTTCACTAAATCCTAATGATTTAGACCATGTCACTAGAAAAAAATAGTTTCACCAACTTTTAGGTGATAACTATTGGTGAACGGTTGCTAGATATCTTATTTAGGCATTGCCTTTTTCCTCGTTAGAAAAAACGGGCATAAGTAATTTGATATCCGATTCTTATATTTTGATGAAGTTAAAACTCTTATCACACGTTTAAGACATTAGGGGATTTCAAATAAAATTAGCTTGAAGAAGAAAAATAAAAGATAAAAATGAGCGAGTGAGTCGTAATCTGCGTTGCTCACGATGATATATAGGCGGAGAACGTGTCACTTTTTACGTAGTATACTTGCGGTGATAGTCTAATTTCTCAACCACAGATCAAATCTTTACGATCCGGCAGCTTATAGAAAAGTGTGGGGAATACAACCGTCCTCTCTACCTCGCTTTTATAGACTTCGAGAAGGCATTTGATTCCGTAGAGCACTGGGCAATATTTCATGCCTTACAACGTTGCTTAGTGGACGACAGATATGTCCAAATAATTAGAGAAATTTACAGCGGTGCTACACTACAGGTTAAATTACACGAACTGACAAACCAAATAAAGATCCTTAGGGGGGTTCGCCAAGGCGACACAATTTCACCAAAGCTATTCTCTGCAGCGCTGGAAGATATCTTTCGCCTTTTAGACTGGTCTTCGAAAGGCATTAACGTCAATGGCAAAATACTGTCTCATCTGAGGTTCGCTGATGACATTGTCCTTACAGCAGAAAGCTTAAAACACCTACAGGCGATGATGGAAGAGCTACATACAGTGTGCACAGCCGTAGGACTTAAAATGAACATCAACAAAACTAAAGTAATGTGTCGGGATAACATTGCCCATATTACTGTCCACGGCTGCCAGGTAAAGTGTGTTTCCGAATATGTCTACCTCGGACAAACAATAACCTTAAGCAAGGAGGGACAGGAAAAAGAGATTAGCCGACGCATCCAACTCGGGTGGGTAGCCTTTAGGAAACTCTCAGACGTCCTTAAGCGAGACATTCCTTTATGTTTAAAGCGCAAAGTGTTCGACCAGTGTGTCCTACCCACTATGACATATGGAGCAGAGACATGGACCCTTACAAAGAAGGTTGTGCACCGGCTCAAAGTGGCTCAGCGGGCAATGGAAAGAGCGATGTTAGGTTTGTCTCTATTAGATAAGATTCCCAACGTAGAGATCAGAAACCGAACTGGAATCACTGACATCGTTCAAAGAGCAGCGGCCCTGAAATGGAACTGGGCGGGTCACATATGTCGAAGGGAGGACGGGCGGTGGAGCCGAGTGATTCTGGATTGGCAACCGCGTACTGGACACAGAAGCATTGGCCGACCACCAGCTCGATGGAGAGATGATATTGTAAAGGCAGTAGGGAAGAACTGGATGCAGTTAACCAGCAATAGACCGAGATGGCGTGCAAATGAAGAGGCCTTAGTCCAGCAGTGGACTGAGATAGGCTGATGATGATTGATTGATTGATTGATAGTCTAGGTAGGACTTTGGCCTCTCTATGGGGACAGAATAAGTTCTACGGCACGCATCTCTAACTTTTAGAAGTTATGTGCGTTCTTAATTTCTTTTTGTTTTTAAATATTAATTGAAGGAGCAGATGGCATATAAACAGAGCAACACTTATCAAGGAAACGGTGATAGCGCATTGGGTAGGAGCTCGACTTCACATTTGGGGGGCCGAGTTCGAATCCCAGCACGCACCTCTAACTTTTCTAAGTTATGTGCGATTTAAAGGTATGCCAAGAACACGTGCTGCAACGTGCTTCCACGTGTCTATTAAACTGAGTCGTAGGTATAAAGCCCCATCTATGTGTTTGCTTACACCGGCTATCAAGTCTTGCAGACCGGAAACGACAATGCTCCTTTGCTGCAGAAAATAGCATGGTAGTATGTACTTCCCTGGACGAGCTCTGTAACAAAAACCTCTCCTTCCCCTTTAAATAACACTTGCTGTAATGGTCGAGAGAAACAAGGTGAGGTATGTGCTTCAGAGCAACATGTACTCTTAAAACTATAGTTTTGGGGTTAGCTAGACGTTGAACATCAATAGTCTTTAACAGTCCAATGCTGTATTAAAGGCCTCTCTCAACAGAGGGTTTCTCAATAATAACCACGCTGGGCAGATGCTGGGTATATGGTTGTAGTAGCACAAAGGATGCTGTCCGTTCTACCTCATATTCTTTTCCTCGCCTCGTTCGTATTCTACGGGTTGAGAAGGGGTGGTGACAACTGTTTTGTTATCTGCTTTCACCACACGGCACTTTTAAGTAGTGGCGCTTTTAAAGTCCATATATTACACATTGGGTAATTCATGTCCATATATCAATTCCAATCATTAGTTCTACTTTGTTGTGCGTGATGCTAGTAGACAAATATATAGTATATATATATTGGATAGAAGCAGGCGTTACTTTGCGGCAATCCATGATATAGTATGAAAATTAAGCTTGATTTGCTATACTCCGCGAAAATCAGGAGAATCCTTGTGGTGTAATTTATAATTTCTTCAATCCTTATACCAATGTACCCTCTAAGCGCGTTTCGCTCCGAAACCGGAGCATCCTCAAGAGATGTTGACTTTACAATGGATAATTGTTAAGTGAAAAATCAGCCAAATGTGTCCAAGCCCCTCCCACCTTATTATTGCCTCTGAATATATTCTTTATTAATAATAAAAGATTCCATAAAAAACATTTCCTCCTACTTCCGTCAACGGAAAATCTCGGGTTAAGTTTGGTCGGGAAAAGTTCAGAAACGGGAAATCACGGGAGACTCATTGATTACGGCTAGAAGCGGATAAAGATAAATTCATCTTAATTCTCGGTTAACCGTGTCTGGAGGTATTTTCTCTTGATTTATGGCAAAGTTCTGACAACGACCTATTTTATTTACAAATAAGGCATAGTTTATGCAACTAGCTATAATATTCGATGCTATAGCTATAATAAATAGGATAAATCAAGTAGACACAACATGAATACTCAAATTCAAGCTAAACCAAGTGGTGCCAAGGAGGAGATCTGCATACATTTTTTTCGGTTTCTAAAATCCCGCTGAGATTGAAATCGTTCGTTTTCCTACGTTTGTCTTAAGAATGCTAGCAAATTCTCTATGCAAAATAGGGAGTAGTAGATGATCGGTTTAGCTGTGTTGCGCATAGATAATAAAAGCTAAGTTTTACCTGGATTTTGTAGGATGAAAAGTATCCTTTATCCATCTCGAGGACACAAGCTATTTAAGTGAAAAATTTCGAGCATAGTTAACAAACAAATAGATTAGTTAGATATAATTTAATTGAATTCGAGATTGATTAGTGGCGACTACTAAAAGAATTGTTTTATGTAGTTACAGTCGATAAGTACGTCTCACACAACGTTCGCGTACTAGTCAGATTAATTACAAAAATAAAACACAGAAAAGGGATGACAGTCTAATGAAGTGGTTTTGTTTTTTTCTTATATTTCTTGGTCTCATAAATGCCGTTAAAATGCCGTCATTGAGCGCACGAAGTAATGTACGTTGCTTTCCTTAACTTCCTGAGCTCTTTATTCTATTGGTACCATTAACAATGATACCATCGTTTCGCTAATAATCGCTATACAGTACAACAATAGCCTTATTTCGGAGACAAATTCGAGATATTCCCTGTGAAGCAATTATGTCAATCTCTTGTCGGTTCCAATCATCCAGACGACAAGGGGTTTGATGGGTACGACCTTGAGGTCACATTGGAATACGAAACGCTTCCTACTATTATTCTGACTTTTGTGATATTCCTGTCGGATGGAAAACGACCCCGTGTGGCGAAGCGGTGAGCGCTTGCAAGTGGTTTAAAATAAGAGATCCCTGGTTCGATCCCGATAGGTGCAATTAGGGAAATTATAATTTCTGAAGTTCCTCTGGTTTGGTCTGGTGGGAAGCTTGAGTCGTGGCTAATGACCACCCTACCGACAAAGACGTGCAGCTTAACGTTTTAGCGATTCGGTGCGATTTCGTGTCGAAACCGATTAGGGGTATGGCATTGATTTTGTAAGCTCACTCGCGTATTGGTTTAATATAAATGCCATACTTCCTAACAGGTAGCCCGCTACCATCTTATCATGCATCATCGCTTACCACAAGGTGAGATTGCATTCAAAGGCTAACCGGTAGCAAAATAAAAAAGAAAACAGTGTTAATTCTATGAATCAAATTTAGTTTATTCGGTTTAGAAGCAAGTGATAAGTCTGATAATTCTAATTCAAATTAATTAAAAAATAAATAAATTGTCTTCATATTTCAGATGTTTCGGATACGGTGCCGAAGAAATCAAAAAGCAAAGACGAAGAGGAAGTCGATGACAAATCCGGCCACGTGCACGTCAAACCAAGGCCCATTAGTAAGTAAACAGCTCTTTATTTTACCCCCTAGGTAGGCAAAAACACGAGAGCGTTGCGTTTAGCAAAGTCTTTTTTGCTGTCGTAGCTCTATAATTTGAAATTTTAATATAATCACTGCAATTTTATTTTGCTTTTAACATTGATATAAATGCTGATGGGATTGCCTCGGTCTTGCAGCGCGTTAGGGATGTTTGCCGAAGCGCATATAGAGTGTTACTACACGATCATGCGAAAACGGTGTATATCCTTGGTGCGCAGGGTTCGGGCTAGTTTCAGCGGCCTTCTGGGGCCACTCGCTGGCAGGATTGATTGCCAGTACCTGTGCCATTGCTGCATGGTCCATGTGCTTTCCTATCGGGCATGCCGGAATGGTTTTATATAAACCATTTCCTTAGGCTAAGTTTACTAATATTTAACTTTGTATTATACTAACCATTTTTTTTTTTTTTTTTTTTTTTTTTTTTAAATAAATAAATAAATAAATATACTACGACAATACACACATAGCCATCTAGCCCCAAAGTAAGCGTAGCTTGTGTTATGGGTACTAAGATGACTGATGAATATTTTTATGAATTATATATACATAAATACTTAGAAAATACATATAAACACCCAGACACTGAAAAACACTTAATGCTCATCACACAAACATTTTCCAGTTGTGGGAATCGAACCCACGGCCTTGGACTCAGAAAGCAGGGTCGCTGCCCACTGCGCCAGTCGGCCGTCAAGTTATGATCCAAGTCGGTCGAAATAAATGAATTTTATTTATTTATTTATTAAAAACTAGCTGTTGCCCGCAACTTCGTCTGCGTTTGATTTTGTTTTTTGATGTGGCATTAAATTTAGATGTAGATCTAAAAAATATTAAAGTATTCAGTATCGCTAAGCCTTAAATGAGGGGTTTGCTGCTGTCCGCTGAAGAGTTCTGTCCTCTATCTCTAACCACAGTTTGGGCAAAATTAAACACATATTACCTCTATAGTACAAAAATAGTTATTGAAATCGACTATAATTTGTCGGAGTTATGGTGTAAAATCGTCAAACACTCATCCCCTCTCCCAAAGGAACCGAGCTTAATGTCGAGATAAAAAGTATCCTACATTACTTCTAACGCTTCCAAGAATATGTGTACAAAGTTTCATGAGGCTCGGTTAAGTGGTTTTTGCGTGAAAGCGTAACAAACAAACTTACATTGACATTTATAATATTAGTAGGGATAGGGATATTATAACACGGGTTGCTAATGATACCTATATGGTTAGAAAGCATTTTATGCTCTCCATAATAAAGACGCTGATGAAGTACGAGAACTCCTCACCCATTAACGGGTTTGGAAAAAGCATTTTTTTAATTAAACGGTTATGAGCACTTGACATTTGGCTGTCGTAACTTGGATAATTGCAAAACTACCCACTGAAAAGCGTTAAAAAATAAAAGAAGCGTGTAAAAGTAAATTACCTACTTGGTACTTTTTATTGTTACTCTATGAAAGAAAACGGTATACTTAGTCATTTTTACTTAGCACCCACTTATAAAAAATTATATACAAAAAATTTATCCTTATTATTTATAAAGAATCTTTTTTTGTAATTTTAGCTTTTATATTTTAATTTTAATTTTACTTAGCACCGTACTTACTTATTTCTTGTTTTTTAGTTGTTTAAATAAGTGGGTTCTTTTTATGTCTAAATTTGTTTCTATTGCATCCACATCAAAATTTTCACGTGAACGAAGTCGTAGATGAAACTAGTATTAATATAAAATTTGAAACTACCCAGATATATCGCTTTGTGTAAATCGCGTCACGTTGCACAGCTATCCGAACATAGCCTTATTCCATAATATTATGTTTTATACGGTAGTATCCCATCATGTTGGTTTTCATAAAGCAAGGAAAACGTAAGTGGTTTTTCATGTAACACTAAAGCGAAGACATAAACTGTGAATTGAAATGCTAAATTTCAATATCTGAATATAAAAAAATTGGTTAACGGTTAACGCGGTAACCAAACTTTTTTTGCCGGAATTTTTTTAGATCGTTATTTTTTAGAATGAAATCGGCAAGAGATGATGCAGTCTATTATGAAAACGGGCTAAACTGTAAATGTAATCCCTAATCGGTGTTTACGCACTAACGCTTAATCGCTCGGTGGCAGGTCTTTGTCGGTAGCGTGGTAAGTGGCCGCGGCCGAAGCCACTAAATTCAGAAATTATAAAATCCCAAATTGCCACTGACGGTCGAACCCGGGATCGCAGTTGTAAGACCATTGGGCTTACCGCTGTTCCTAGGAGACAAGTAAGGTTAGGTAAGGTAAGGTTGTCTCGTGAAGGGGATATGTTTGCTTTCATTGATAAATCTATGGGTTTGGTTACCTAGAATATTCCTATTTACTCTTGCCTTGAAGGTACTTAAGTTAAATGTGGCAAGTAACAGACCCTAGAAGGGCGTTCCACACCTTAGTGGTTCGTCTTAGAAACTTATAAACATACGTACGCTCACTGGATTTCAACACCATGAGTACGCCATCATTATTCATCATAACCAACACATGACCGGCCCACTATAAGGCAAAGTTCTCCTCTCAGGATGAGAAGGGTTAAGCCATATTCCACTACGCAGACCAAGTAGGGATAGTTAAACTTCATACGCCTTTGAGAACGTTAATTAGAACTGTCAGGCTTGTAGGTTTCCTCACGATGTTTTTCTTCACGTTTACAGCTAGTGATATTTGGACTGCTCAAATAAATAAAACGCACATAGCACCAATAAGTTAGAGGTGCGTTGTCGGGGATCAAACTCAGCCCCCCAAAAAAGGAGGCCGATGTCCAAAGTATAAGACTCCCGTTCTACTGCAATCATAATTGGGAGGAATTAATTTGTAGCGTATATTTATACCCTAATAAATCTGTGAAATAATATTGGATAGAAGCAGGCGTTACTTTGCGAAATTCCATGATATATTATGAAAATGAAGCTTAATTTGCTATACTCCGCGAAAAGCAGGAGAATATGTACGATGTAATTTATAATTTCTTCAATCCTTATTACTACACATCAAACAGATCTTCGGCAACACATCTTACGCACGTTTAGCTCCAAAGCCGATGTTAACTTTACAATGAACAATTGCAAAGCCAACAATTGTTCATTCTTAACAACGATTCATTGTAAAGTGAACATATCCTGAGAATGCTCCGGTTTCGGAGCGAAACGTGCGTAAGATGTGTTTGGTGTAGAGTATAAGGATTAAAGAAATTATAAATTACGCCATACAGATTATCCTGCTTTTCACGGAGTAAAGCAAATTAAGCTTAAGTTTCATAATACTGTGAAATAATAATAAGCAGACCAAGGTAATTTTGGACCTACCAATGCATAAGTTTAAAGAATGTGTTAAAACACATTTATTACAGCGAGGTTATTATACAATTGATGAATTTCTTAATGACAAGGTTGCTTGGAAGCATCCGGCTCCGCTTTCATCTCTCACAAGATAGAAAAATGAATTTTGAAATGTAAAATGTAAATTGTTAATGTTGGAATAGAGCAACTGCTGAGTTTCTTGCCGGCTTCTTCTCGGTAGAATCTGCCTTCCGAACCGGTGGTAGAGTCATTACACACAGACAGACTTGACGTTTCAAAAGTGCTTATATTAGGCCTACTTGAAATAAATGAATTTTGAATGAAGGTTTTTGGCAAAGAGTTAGTTGAGATCAACAATGGCTGCTTTTTATGCCAGGAAAACTAACGGTTTCGATGGGACTTATAGACATTCTTAATAAACGCGGATATTGAAAGGTTGCAACAGCTAGTGAAGTAATAAAAACTTAAAACTTATTATGGCCCCTGATTCGAAGCCTCGTGTACCCTAGTCGTACTGCTAACCACATGACCAAGAGGACAGTTAATCCATTTCGATTTTGGCATGGAAATACTTTAGAACGAATGGATCAAAAGGGATCGTTAATGTTAAACGATTTAAATGTCATCATGTAGGTTCGAGTATATGGAAGTTTAATTTATATTGATTTCAGTGGTCTCGCCATACCCTTATCCAGCCATTAATTAATTTGAAAGCTATTCACTTGGCCGGCGATAAAGGTCTAATAGTTACATTATTCTCTTTGTTAAGATACTTTTGTTCTCTACTGAATGGATGGACACTACGTATTTAGAGATAAACTCCCATTCACAACATTATTTCGCAAGCCACTTCTTTTTATTTTCGCTTACGCCCTACCGTATTTTATTTCCCGTCATCTTATTGTGATTTAGTATTAGGGGGAAGCGCAAACATCAGGCAAAATAAAATATGCACTTAATTTGCTTATTTTTTATTTTGACGTGACAACGTCTTATAATTCGATGGAGCCGGCTGCACGCACAAAAAAAAACATGACGTATGCGGCGTTACCTCGCTCTCAGGCGTTCCATTCAGACAAAGAGCCACAGTCGGCCTCCGCGTTCGACATCTGTCTCTCTCCTACTTGAGTGAGCGATGCGTCCGCTTGGACAGCTTCTATACAATAATACATTTACATGTTTTCGGCAAGGATGAAGTGCAGTGAAAAGTGAATGTGGTGTCAATTGTTTATAGCAACGATAATATCTATCAAACAAATAAAATTAAAATTTTCTTTTGAAAAATGCAACCATTCCATCAGTATTTTCTTACGACGTTGTCACGTTCAACTATCGTCAGTAAGGCGACTTTACAGACAACCAATTTTTTTTTTAACTTTTTCTTGTCAGTAGTAGTAGAGCATGTTGTGACTGAGCTCGTCTGGGGAAGCATTACTACCATGCTTGTTTCTGCCGTTAAGCAGCATTGTTGCAATGCTGTGTTCCGGTCTGAAGGGTGTGGTTGCTGGCGTAATAACAGGCGAATGAGGCTTTGAATCTACGCTTCCGCTAGATTAAGCTTAATTTGCTATACTCCGCGAACAGCAGGAGAAACTGTATGGTGTAATTTATAATTACTTCAATCCATATACTCCACACCAAACAGATCCTCGGCAATGTACCCGCACGTTTCGCTTCTATCCAAAGTAGAAAAATAAGGATCTCCTTTCGTCCCCGTTTGTGAGTAAGTATCATCATCATCATCTCAATTACAGGTCATCCACAGCTGGAAATAGGATTTTTGTAGCGCTTTCCCACTTACGCTTTGCGCCGCTTGTGTCCAAGTACTCCTTGCGACTCGTTTTCTTTCATCTGTTAACCTTCTGGGGGGGTCCAGCATCTTGGAACCCCGACTTCCATCGTTTTTCTAAGCTATGTATCCTACCATTGCGAATTTCGCCTCGTATGTTTGTTGCGTGTGATTTATTAAATTCAAAGGAAATACGAAAAACGACTTGCCTTAAAAATTGGCAACTCGTTACGTATAAACATTGCACTCACACTGTTTTGTTTACTTGCCTGAAAAGCCTGCATATGTCACCTGCACCATTCTACAACGAAGCCATTCGATCCCAAGCCTGCTAGTAGTTGAGGTGTCCTTTTAAACTTCCAAGGAGACACCCAGACATGCCCTTACGACCCAGACAATCAAATAACGACTGGCAAAGCCTCTTAAATCGATTGCGGGAGTGTACATACTAAACCCTAGTTCCACAACCCAACAAAGCCTCACAGGAGGCGTCACAACTTGTACATAGTTATACAAGTTTATAATCCAAATACTTATCTTTCAATTTAATCTTCAATCGAAGATTTAATTGAAAAGTTATTTTCTTCATCGCCCTCGGGGTTATGAGTAGCCACCATAATACTGATTGATCATTAAATATATTTAAAAAAAAGTAAACAGTTCTATTTTAATCATACATTTTTCTGTGCTTTCTGTATATCTTTTGCTATAGTTTAATAGACAAGATGCCTTTGTTTGGCCTTAGTTTTTTAGTTTTTAACACTAAACTCTATTATATAGTATAATAAAGGTCAGTGATTTTAGAGCATGGGTGCACTGCTGACAATTTAATCGTGGGCTTATAAATATTTATTAGTAGCTTCTACCCGCGACTTCGTCTGTGTGGACTACATAATTGGGTCTAAAGCTCCGCTCGTTACCAATTTTCAATTTTCCCTCGGGAACTACTTAAAGAAGCGGGATAAAAGTTAGCCTATGTTCTTTTCCATGTCAAATTTCATTCAAATCCGTTCCGCCGTTTTTGCTTGATTGACATCCATCCACACTTTCACAATTACTTAGTTATAATATAATATTTACAGTAGGATATATTATTAAGAATTAATAACCAACTGAACTGTCTAGACGAGTGTCTGCTTTAGTTGCTTGCGAGACAACCCTCCTTCGATTTACCATCCGCTTTTGCCTGAGATAGATATTAATATAATATTAGCTTACTTATTTCCGGGATTTGTTTTGAACATGTTTACTCTATATTTTAGCCAAACACGTCATTTTTACGGAAATAAGATAGTACGTTATGGTCAGAGGCTCTATGTATATATGGTTGTTACTTTCAAAAACTATTGTAATACTTTGATGCAACTTTAAAACTTACTAAAGTGCAATGCAAGTTTTGTTTTAACAGTTAGTGGTAAAGCCAAAAGTGCATCAGCAGTTATGGTTTTTTCATTTATGTTTATACGTAGTTCTACAGAATTAAGATCATAAAGAAACCGTGTACACGACTAATATTGAATCATCAAAAACCACTGTAATCTGTTAAGTCTGAGGATGTTGACTTAACATTAATCCCTTGTTAAGTCAAAATCTCCTGAGGATGCTCCGGTTTTGGAGCGAAACGTGCGTAGAGGGTACATTGCCGAAGATCTGTTTGGTGTGGAGTATAAGGATTGAAGAAATTATAAATTTCACCACACAGTTTCTCCTGCTTAATATAGGAAATTAAGCTTAATTTTCATAATGTATGCTAATCGTAAAACAGAACAAAACTGAAGGTGCTTAGATGTGCCAACAACATTTATCGTACCTTCTCCTCTCGGTTTTCTCTCGTTACCTCGCTTTTAACGTAGTGACATGAAAACAGGAAGATCTTGTATGCATAGATATACCAATATCACGAAAAGTGGATGTACAAATCACTATATATGTTTATAAGCAATGGTTCCAAAAAACAACTATGCTGGAATGCCACTTTTGTAACCAATATGAAGGTTAACAGTAGCACAATCCGAAAAAAAAAACGCGGAGGTGCGAAAATCGTGAAAGGCATTTCTTTCACAGGTAACATTTCAATTCCATAGAGAATAAAGAGCGTTGTTTTTATTACAACATCCAAGGACAAATAATATTTCCCTCTTCTTATAAAGGTAAAAATATTTGTCAACTCCCCATAGATAATAAATTATAATCTTTTAAATATTCCCGTTGCAAAGATTGTAAATCTTAATATTACTATAATTTTATTTACAACGTCCAATATAATTCTGTCATCATAATTTTTCCCTGGAACAAAATTTAGGTGTCTCTGTGACCAAATTTATATTTTTGCAAGACACTGCCAACACTTAATAAATCCTGGAAGATTTACATAATAGCTGTATTACACACCGCAAGCGTAGCGCAGTTAGTCCAGTACAAATACTCGTAAGTACTATGTGACAATTTAGTTTGGGAGACCACAAGTAACTGTAACGTTTGTTTACATTGTACTTCTCTTGCTTTCAGTCAGTGCGACTCACTTTTTATCTTCTAGAGACCACAGGCAAAGTTTAGCGACTCGGAAACAATTTAAGACAGACGGACGAAATCTATTGAACGTATAATTTGTATATCCCTTCCATCTTAGTGCGCTTTTATCTATGACAGTATAATCACTCTCCATCACGTGAGATGTTCATTTTTTATCGACTAACAAGACAAACGCGACACCTAATTCGTGATAAAAGTAAAACTTCTGAAATAAACTCATTTCCAAAGTATACTTCACACGTTATATTAACGAACAATATTGATAATAGCGAAGTATCTGCAATAACATTTAAATTACAAAATACCTCAGCTTTTCTTATTATATTGCTTGTATTTAGTGTTTAACCGAGGCAGTGCCGAGCCAGAGTTAAAATCCCAGCACGCACTTCTAATCGCGTTTTAAGTAATTAAAATATTACTTGCTTAAACGGTGAAGGAAAACATCGTGAGGAAACCTGCATGCCTGAGAGTTCTACAGTATGTTCTCAAAGGTGTGTGGAGTCCACCAATCCGCAATAGGCGTGGTGGACTACGACCTTAACCCCTTCTCATTGTGGGAGAAGACCCCTACCATGTAGAGGGCCGGTAATGTGTTGATATGAATAGTATTAACCACTCAATACAAGCATTCTTTTGCTACACTCTGTTAGTGTAGTAGTGAGTACAGTGAGTGTATATTTTTCAACTTCTCCTCAATCGTTAACTCTATAATACTGTCTCTCAATAAGTTCAAAGTTTATATAAAACGTAAGCTTACAGAAAAATCCTATTATAACATTAAGGATTATTTAAACGATAAAAAAGCTTGGGTGTGAATTGCTCTAGCTTCATAGCTTAATTTAAATTTACTGGAAGATGGTGATAACAAAAAAATAAATTTACCCGGCTAAGTTTGTTGTGGGCTCTTCTTAGACCAGGGCGCGTTTGGAACCCTCGTAGCTTTAGATTTAAGTTGGCGAACGAAGTTATCACCATCCCGTTACAATTATGTAAACAATTATGTATGAACGCTTCATAAGTGCCTGTGATAGGCCTACATGAATAAAGAAATTTTGAATTTGAATTTGAATTTGACTTTGTCAGAGGGTCAGTGAACTTTAGACAGTTTAGGAGCGGACGAAAAAACCAAGTACCGCACACTAAAAGGGAGACTTCTAAAACATGTAATAATAATTGTTCTCTTTCTACTTAAATCTACGTTGTGATATTTTTCTCTATTATACAACAAAATGTGCTTGGAAATTGAAATGTCTTTGATATTTCACGTTATCCCAACCTAACAACTTATAAAGCTGTTTGATTACAAATAGCTGCCTTTGAAGTTTTATTTAAAACTAGAACAGTCAACAGGTCAACAGCTCCCGCTGTCTATACAAGCCATTAATAAAGGGCGATACAAAATATCCCATTTATGGCGGCAACTCGATGATGGGCAATAAATTGTAATAGAAGTAAACAACAAATATATTTTTATTTGATCTTTACGATGTTATTTATGAGATTGTCAATTTGAATAACAAAGCATTTGTATGATTTCGCTTTTTATATGATCGGTTTTATTTGAATTGTGTTTCGGCATTCTGTTTATGTGCGATCTTGCAAATTACAATGCAATCTAATATGGGAGTGCAAAAAACCCGATCAAGGGCTGTATCCTTGTCTCTGATAGGTTTCTACTCGTCAAGGTAGGTATTAGAACTAACTAAATAGTCTGTCTGAAGTCTGAAACTTTTTGCTAGTTGGCATCCGTTATTTCATAGATAAGCGATGTTATGTACCCGCCGTTAAATTTAAAAGAAATTAAATTATTTTGTGCTTAGCCCTCTCACAAAACATATTAAAATATGTTGATTCATTAAAACTAAAATGAAAGTGCGCAAAACCATTAACTTATGTCTTAGGAATAAAAACAATAACGTAGCACGAACACGATCACGATTCTATCACGATGGACCAATGACATAAAAAGAGTGACGGGGAGTGGGTGGATAATGAAGGCTGAGCCGTGGCTTTTCTTGGGAATGGGAATCTATGCTCAGCAGTGAAATGAAGAATGATGTATTTAATACCAAAATAATAACGTTATTGAATGTAGAAGAACTTGTGTCAATTCTGCGCTGTTTAGATTTTACCCTCAAATATACCACGAATTTAGTGTGTAATAATTGACATGGTGATAACCTCGCTTTTGGTTAAGGTTGCCGAACGTAGCACTTGCAATAAACAATGGTGATAACCATTGTTTATTGCAAGTGCCTGTGATAGGCCCACATGAATGAAGAAGTTTCGAATTTGAATTCAAATGTAATATTTTATTACAGAAAGAAGGGGATCGAAACGCAAGGTGATGCAAGCAATAGTCCCGATGCTCGTTGGCATGAAGACTGCTGGAATGGCCATATTCGGCCTTTTCATGGTCTCCGTCATCACAATCAAGGCTTTCATGGCCAGCAAAATGGCGCTCATGGTCACGATTGGTATGGCCATGAAGAAACTCTATGAAAGTTATGGCAATGGGTAAGTTTCTTTAATTCAATTCAACTACTAAATCTGTTACTTAATATAAATAAGTACTAGCGTAACCTGTTCCCTATTTTGGTCAGTATTTGCTCTTTTAAAACCAAAGGTTGCTTCGGATCATGTCATGCTATGCTTAGGGATGGATTTGGTTTTGACCAGTATAGGCCAGGCATAAGTAACTACAATCGTATGAAAACATTTAGTTTGTAGTTATCACTCAATATATTAGTAGTAGTAGTTATATATCAAAGAATTAACTGACTTAGTAGCATCTTGATAGGTTTCAAAATCGGTAAACACAGAAAAAGCGTGCTTTGTTTTAAATCAAGTTGTGTTTTTTAGAGCAGCGCGGTTTCAAACCCCATAACCTATAAAATTGGTGACTTCTTTTGTATCATATTATGAAAAAAAAATAAAAAAAATTTGAGGTTATAAATTATTCCATGTTTAACTTAATCAGAGTAAACAAGTGGATTAGGAATGACTTATGAAAGAATTCATAATAATTTAGAAAGAAGTAGCTTCTATTCAATAATTTTAATTTAAAATCATCTCAATATGCTAAAACTGTTCTTTATATATTATAGAGGGAAATCAATACAAAAGACTCGCCTAACTTAATAAGACCCAAAAGAAGCGGAGGTCTTTAAATTAAATGTAGATAGCAATAGATAGCAAGATTGCCAGCAAGGAATTGCTATCAAAGGTGGTCTCAAAAAAACATGGCCATGTTTCCTTTTTTCATTTTATCCAAAACTTATGTTTTGCATATACACGGATAATTTTTTGTTTACAAGAAACCACTGCAGTATTAGTTTGCCCTAAAAGAAATCATTTGAATTCTGGCGGTAAAACTAGTATTTTTCTATAATCCTGAAGCAGTAAATATACCTAACTGTGTATTACTGTGGATACTGGACGAATTAAACCAGGTTTACATTTTTTTGTTAAATAATTTTATTCTCCACTCGAATTAAAACTTAGCCAGAAAAGATCGCTATTTTTATTTAGTTTTTGAACCATTTCATACAAAAAATTGTTATTTCTTTTCGTCCTTGGTTTTAGTATATAAATCACTTTTGAATTCCCAAAATGTATTACAATTTACATTGTACAATTATTTTAACAAACCAGTTCCAAAATTTTATCTTTAACACTAAATTATGGCGAAAACTAATTTGGAGCTACTTAAAATTTACCCAAAAATTTGTAGTATCATAGCATAATTTGCTATAGATATATATTATTAGCTTAGGTTCGAGCTAAGCCGATAAATATATATCGAATAGTATCAGATAGTATCCTGAAGTCAATAGCTGAGGATACAATAAAAATGTAACGCACATTGCGTTACATTTTATAGTAAGACAACAAATTTATAGATTATTATTGTACATTACTAGTATATTGAGATTTGAATGTCTAACAAGTAAATCAAATATCAAATTATCAATGAATCACGTACAGGTAGTTACTTCTCAGTCACTGAGCCTAGTTTAAATAACTTTTTGCTATTTGATTTTGCTTTTGATATTGTTGTAAACTTTTTTGTTGGTTCAATAAATTAAAGAATAATTTACTTTTACTTTATTATTAATAAAATTTATTGAAAACAAAAGTAATAAATAAAAATATTCCGCTGTGGTAAAAGCCAATTTCAATGGTCAACATACCACACATTCAATTGCCACGCAACAGCGGTATGTATAATTTCTAACTAATCATCCGAATTAAACTCGGAAAACGTCAGGGAAACGCACAAAAAGTTTGCATCGATATCTGGGATATGGAATGTTAATAAGTTACTCGCATGACTGTACTGACTTTTTTACTGTACTATTTACCGACACGCACTTGAACGATGTACATACATATCTAATTTATGAGATTTCACCCGTCTTTGACGTGACTATACTATTGCTCGATGGAATTTAGAAACAAAGAATTGTAGAAAATTTTATCGGTATCTTTATTACGGATTCGAACGATATCATGCTGATAATTTATTTTAAACAACGGATCAAATAAATAATTCATTGTTTTCTCTTTCTTTTCTTTTATTTTATTTCAGTTTTTTTTTAAATATACTTTTGCTTTATGACGTTAATATATTCGTAGTCACACCAAGAGTTATGGTGCTATCTCTGGCTAGAAACATCAGGTGAAATAATGTATCCACAAACGATAATATAGGCGCAGCAATAAATTTTATGTACCTAAATCTACATTAATATATTTTACTCACTTCACTTTACTGTAAGAGTTACATCCTGTGATAAATCATAACCCTTTATCCCAAGCCTGCACTCAAGCGATACAACCCGATTTTTTCCGTGTCCGCGTACATTAGTTAGGATGAACCGTTCTTGCCGTAAAGTTTCTGAACATACCTTTATTAATCAGCCTTTCACAATTCTGAGGAAAAGCACAGGAAGAGTTTTGATATGACTGAACACATTCACAAGACAAAACAAGAGATGGACTTCGACTTTATGCTGACTAATGATTGTGACTTAAGGACTGGTAAGACTGACTGGACGGATGCTGAGCAACTGCCAAAATAATCAAATGTTATGTTTATTTGCATTCCAGCTCTGGTTTGCAAAACCATCCATACCTATACTCACAATATCCGATCGATTTTCCAAACCCCACGTCGCACGCATACTCCGTAAATGGAGTAAGTCCTCAGTTTGCGTCTCCGGAGTTATACAGCCCAACAGCGCTGGGTTCACACTCCCAACAACATGAGCTGATACAACAAAGCGATGCAAGTGCTCAGCAGTCTCAACAGGCGCCTACACAACTTCTTGTAAATTCGACAAGGGCAGCAGAACGGTGGGATGGTAAGTCAAAACTGTTCAAAATATTTGAACCAGTCGTCGACAAAATCAGGAGCTTCTTCGATCCAATAGCCAACGTTTTCTATGACGCAATGCCTACATTCAGAGGTCTCAGTTCTGATGTGTCTACATCGAAGAGTGTAGAACCAGAAGGTGACGAAACGAAAAGGCAAAAAGAAATTTTGATACCTCAACCTAGAACCATTGCTCAAAGGAAAATGTCCTACCGAAAAACACCAAGATATAGACCCAAGAAGTATGTTGAATTAAACTTAAATTTAGATAGGCTGAAGCATAACAAAGATTACATCGAATATGTAAAAACAAAAAAATACCAATACAATTATCCACAAACATTTTACTATCCCCGTATCAAGTATTTTGTTAACCCTAATACTTTTCCTCCAGGATCTAGCAACAATCGACTTTTACCATATAGAAAACCAGTTTTAAGACGAAATATTTTAGTAAACACCAAAAACATCTCTGAAACAACTACTAGTAATATCTTATCATTAGAAACAACCGATTGGAGGCCCATAATTGTTAATAATGTAACAAATCCGAATTTAGATCAAATATCGAAACGAATACGTAAACATCGTAAGAAAACGGGGAACGTGGACAAAAATCGTAGAAAGCAAATAATGAAAAAACGTAAAAGAGTGAAAAGAAATTTAGATTTGTACAATATACATTCTAGTTCAAGCAAAATTTCTAATAATATAATTTCAAACCGCGCACAGACTTCTAGTAGAGGAATATTTGGGTTTTTGGAATATTTAAGTAATCCTTTTGCTAATGTATTTAAAAAGATAAATGGTTATGCGGATAAAGTTGTTAAGCAGTCATTAAAGTCCAAAGCTCCTCCAAAATATTACACAATTGTCTACAGCATATTAATGTTTTATTTAGATGCAATTGATGGTTTAGTTGAAGTTCATGAAGCACTAAAAAATTATGTAATCGAAGATTTGAAAACAAAACCAAAAAGGAAATTAAAGAAAAAGAATAAGAAGAAAAAAAAGTCACAATCAAAAGTCCAAAGTAACGAAACGATTTCACCAGAGTAAACAACATGCACGTTTAGATATTTAGAAAATAATGTATTTATTAAAATATGAAGTCCCTGCATTTATTTGGTGATGGGTGAATTTGCTGTTTAATTATTAAACGATCTATTTTAATGCGTAGTTCATTTGGGTGTTTTGTAAATATCAATTGAAATGCTAAATTATTGTCATATTTCTCAAGAAATATTCGATGACTTTGAAATTAATATACAATTTATACTTATTTTATTTGACGATGCATAAACAACAGCCATCCCAGTCCACACAATTACTAATGAAGGAGCTTGAATTGCTATCCAACTCTCATAGGTAAGGATCTGACAGTCAATAAGTATTGCGATATAAAATTGTGATACCAGTCTCATTATTTTGGTAGTTATCGCGTTAGCAAAATCAATGAAATGGTTGACGAAATCACGAATATCATAATTATTATTGAGTATATAATCCTAATCTTTACTTGCCTGAAGTTTATGCATTATAAATGAAACTAAGAAATTGTAACATTATAACAAATTAATAGAGGCACTCAAAATATTAAATCGTTAGCTATGCCTTATCACTGTTCAACAATTTATTATCACCCCTACTTAACCAAGTTCTTAGTGTGGCTCTAGTATCCTTTAATTTCAAATGAATGTAGAACTTCAAATTTCAGTTGCAGTTAAGCTCTTCTTGACAGAGCTCGACCTGGGAAGTTCTACCATATGCCTTGCTTATTTCTGTCACCAATCGGAATTATAGTAATGTTGTGTTTATGTCTAAATGGTGTGATTGCTGGTTTAATTACAGGCATTTGAGCCTTATCATCTACGCCTTAGGACATTTCTCTTGCATGCCCTGCGAATTGTTGTTCTGTTTATAGGCCATGGTTTTCAATAAAATATAATGATAAAAAAATGATAGTATACAGATCGATAGAAGGCGTATTTAACGATTTAAACCTTTGAGGTTGCTCAAAAACTGCGCAAATGTGTTAGTAATTCAAATTGATATTTGCATTGTTTATAACGAATGTTGTGTTATGCAGGGTACCGGAGACGTCCAATGTTCTATGGAACCTCGCGCGCTACTTCAGATTCCTATTCGGCATACCAGAGTCGCCGCTAAGCGCACCATCCATGACCATGCCCATGTATGCCTTGCCCCAAATGCACGATATGCAGGGCATGCAGGACATGCAAGACATGCAGAGCCAAATGTTTAGCCCAACAATGGCTATGCCATCGGCTCAATAACAAAATTGGACATTGGATTTGTAAAGGATCAAGTGGCGTCAATCAGTTCAGATTCTGCTAAATGTCAGATTACCACTTGTCTACTTGATCCGGTTGACCTTGACACGACATGTGGTGATCTGACATTTAGCAAAAGTTACGCAGGCGCAGTGTTTTAAGTTTCTGGACCGAACTTAAAATTCTAACTCGTATCTATACGCCTTAACCCCTTAATAGTCCAGATAATTTAAGACATTGCGAACAACTGCTCGTATTTGTTTTAAGCCTTGTACATTGGCTCACCACTACACCACCCGTCCGCTTCCGTCGGACGTCAGTGTAACACTGACTCGTTAAAGTACCGCTCCCCATTAGGTGTACATGAGACAATGTACGCATCGAAAATAGATGTACAATCGTCATTATGACAAAATGACAAGTATAATGACAATGGTGTAGTGATGTAATCACTACAAGAATGAACTTACATTTAGTTATCTAGTCTAATTCTGAGGTATTATAAGCGCGAGACCCGTCGACTTTATTTATAAAATAGTAAAGATAAAGATAAATTATTTAAGTATGTATTAAGGCTTATTTATTCAGCACTATGTGGAATAAAAGAAGTATAAAGTAACCTTGGCTCGTTTTATTTATAACAATGTCATTCGACAATGATAATTTATTGATTATGTAGTACTCTGTACTACAAACACATGTTGAACTTCTTTGGTCTTGAAAAAGGCGATGTTTGTTATTCTTACCTAAATATAGTGCGCTCAAGCTAAAGTGCACCTTAAAGTCGTACGGTGACATACTGTTATTCAGTGTGCTGACTCTACGTAGCAGTTACAAACCAAGATTACTAATAGCTGCAGTATAATTGACTTTAGATATTTAATAGTTTATGCTAGTTATGAAACTTATGCCCATAATAAACTGCTATGAGACTCATAAAACAAATCAGAGTTACTAACATAGGTATTTACAAAGCTGCATGGAACCGATGGATTAGGGTTCTAAAGGATTCTGGTTTCGCACTGGTAGATAAACGGAGGTCCTTCTACTAGAAACGACGTAAAATTGCAGAGAGCCGCTGTACGCGAACGACGCAATGTAGAGGAATTTGGCACTCCTGACAAAAGACCTACGTCCAGCAATGAATGTACATTGGTTGGCAAGTTAACATAATGACAATGGTGATACTTTATTAGTAACTCCTGTTGTAAAATACGAGCCATAGTATTGTTAGCTTATTGCTCGTATTATTTAACAGGCGTAACTCTATAATATATTACACTTGCATACAAGTTAATAAGATGTAAGTGTCTTTACGTGCTGCTTTCAAACTATACCGGCATAAAATGATACCAAAGGTAATATTATATCTACCTTTACCTAAGTTTAAAAAATATATTAATACACATTTAACCAATCGTGGTTACTACACGATTGAAGTATTCCTTAATTACAAGGCTGCTTGGAAGCAGGCCACTCCGCTCTCATCTCTCATAAAACAGAAAAATTCTAAAGATTGTTAAACTATGAAATGATGTTGGAAAAGAGCAATCTGCTGAGCTTCTTGCCGGCTCTTCTTAGTGGAATCTGCCTTTGAAACCGGTGGTGGAGTCACTACAAACAGACTGACGTGACGTTTCAAAAGTGCTTATAAACTAAGCCTACATGAAATAAATACATTTTGAATTTTAATTTTTTTTGAATTTAGACTTCAGGTTTAAAAAAAAATAAAGTAATTTAACGTGAACATAATTTGGAACTGGAAGACGATTCTTGACCGAATAGCTTAATGAGGACCTACTGTATCAGAAACTAACCGTGCGTAGTTATTGTCTGCTGTAAAAACTTACACTATAAGAACGAAAACCGTCTTCGTGAGATAGAACTTCTATTTCCAAATTAAACACCAAAGTTAGCATTGAAATATTTTTATTAAGATAGGGCTATACTATATTCATCACGTTCTTCATCACATATTGGCATGGTCACTTCGTCTTCTCCAAGTCGGCGGGCCGGGCTTCCAGTCGTCGCGGGAATCGATGAACACCTCGTATTTCAGGTTATTTTTCTGTTTATTAGTTATTTATATGAGAGCGAGTAAAAAAAATACTTTATAAACGTTTTAAAATTGTCTATAAATCTGTATATTTGAATAGAATGTATGCATTCTACGTTCAAATATAAATAAATATCACATCACACATCGCCATCTATCTAACTGATGTATATTTTTTTGAATAATACCCAGGCACTGAAAAACATTCGTGCTCATCACACAAATAATTCCCAGTAGTGGAATCGAACCCACGGCCTTGGACTCAGAAAGCAGGGTAGCTGCAAACTGCAGCTATTACATTACTTTATATAACTGCTATTACATTTTTATGGCGCAGAACTTCCTACGTAAAGTCAAAGCCAAGACTTTCATTATTAAAATATACCTTTTATATTGGGATTTTTCGATGAGTACATGTTGTTGTATTCTTCCATTGTAGTGAGATTTTTTATGCAAGTTGTCAATATCGGTTTATCTCCTGCGCCGTACATAAGTTAACATGGATAAGTACCCGTGATAAAAAAACCTATTCTATGCCCGCCTCCAAGTGGCGTGACATCTCTGTGACTAATTTCATCAAGATCGATACAGCTCTTTTGCCGACCTTAGGTAACAAATAAACAGACTCACATTCGCATTTATATTTGTACATGTCGGAGTCGAGCAAAAAGTTCAGAAATCTAAACGAGAACCACAGACAAAAAATACGAACGTCATTTCACCACCACCGTCGTGCACTATGAAGACTTAATACGTCGGCGGTGATTAAAAAAATATAAGTTGGTGGCCGGCTTGAATACTCGTAGAAAATTCGATGATTTGATGATATTGATTGATAATGCAAGTTCTGTGTATCAAAACAACATAATTACGTACACATATTTTATAAAAAAATAATGTATGACTCTCGGACTCTCTTTATATGTACACTAGCTGTTGCCCGCGACTTCGTCTGCGTTTGATTTTGTTTTATGTTTTTGTTTATGTGGCATTAAATCTAGTTGTAGTTCTAAAAAAAAATAACAAAGGCACACAAAGTTTTGGCAAAATTAAACACATTATAACATCTATAGTACAAAAATAATTATTTAAAACGGTTATAATTTGTCGGAGTTATTGTGTAAAATTGTTAAACACTTTCATACCCTCTCCCAAAGGAACTGAGCTTTATGTCGGGATTAAAAGTATCCTATATTACTTCTAACACTTCCAAGAATATGTGTACAAAGTTTCATAAGGTTTCATTGGTTCAGTAGTTTTTGCGTGAAAGCGTAACAAACAAACTTACATTCACATTTATAATATTAGTAGGGAATATTTATAAGGATATAATATCAGTGGCGTGCACTTTGCAAGCTCAATTCATAATTTTTTTTTAGATTGTCTTTGCAAGCATTTGGATTTGAGCTGTAATTTGGTACCTTCACATGTGATATCAATTTCGGTGATGAAGGGATAGACCATGGAGCACACAGAATTAAAAAATTACAGATTCCGTTTACACGACTAATAATGAAACATCAAAAACTACACCACTTTAGCTGTCAAGGCGTTAAACAAGGCTGCCTGGAAGCAGGCCCAGCTCTCATATCTCACAAAATAGCGAATTTAAAAGATTGTAAACTTTAAAATAATGTTGAAAAAGAGCAATCTGCTGAGTTTCTTGCCTCTTCTCGGTAGAATCTACCTTGCGAAACGGTGGTAAAGTCACTACAAACAGACTGACTTGACGTTTCCAAATTGCTTATAAACTCGGCCTACTTGGAATAAATGAATTTTGAATTTTGAATTTAGTGTTTTTCGAGTCGTCGGTCACTTCATTCAATTAGCAGTTGACAGTAATAATTATATTACCTCTTATATATTACGTTACCCATAAAATGTGGAAAATGGGAAAAGTTTGTAAGCTGGCAACATTCTGCGGGTGTAAAGTGAGACGTGCTCGAGGAGTCTCTGTTTTTGGGCTAAATGAAGATTCTGTACATTCTTAATTCTACGATGGTACAGATCTTATGCAAATGGATTTACGTTATAATTAATGTGGCCTCATCGGATCTATGAGTAGGTTGATCACCAGGTACCATCCATCAAAATATGTTTTCAGTTATTAAATGATTCTTTTAGCCGGATCCTTCAGAAAATTCTTTTGGATATCCTTCGGGAATTTCAACCGAGTTATCGTCCTTGTGACATTTGAGGACAAGCCACGCGTCTCAAATCAGTTTGTTCTTGTTTAGGAAACGGACTTAAATGGGTTTTGGTAATGTTTGAAGGAATAGTGTTTTCTTAGGTAAGGTCCTGACTTTCCTTTTAGGGGACCTAGTTCGATCCATAGCACACACCTGTAACTTTTGTTTGCGAAGAATTTTTTTTATGTATGCCACTACAAGTTAGTTATTGACTGCAATCTCACCTGGTGGTAAGTTACGCAGTCTAAGATGATAGCGGGCTAACCTGTTAGGGAGTATCGTAGCCATACCCCATCAGTTTCTACGCGACATCGCACCAGATCACTAACTCGGTTACCAGCACGTCTTAGTCGGTAGGCTAACTAGCTACGGCCAAAGCACGGCCAGAACGACCTCCTACAAACTGACCTCCTGAGGACCTCCTACCTACTGTAAATTCGCAGCGCACACTGTTGCGCTAGGGAGGTCGTGTAAAGGTAAGGGAAATTAACATGACTTAACCTGCATAGCATAAAGTTCTCCATAATGTTCACAAAGGTGTGTAAGGTAAAGCGATCCGCACTTTGCCAGCGTGTTGGATTACGGCCTAAACATTTCATTTTCTGAAAAGATACCCGTACCCAGTAGCGGACAGTGGCGTGCACGGGGTTTATACGAGTTATATATGTTTTAGGGTTGGCAGTGCTTTTGTGCATGTATGAAGTGCACGCCACTGGTAGCAAACCAGTAATGGGTTTATAACAATACGAATGATTTTTGTTGAGGATATCTGCTATGTTTTTGATTTTGAAGGTGCGGCATTTCCAAAAATTTCATCAATAAAATTTTTTTTTTAAATTTTTTATAAATATCGCCATCTAGCCCCAAAGTAAGCGTAGCTTGTGTTATGGGTACTAAAATGACTGACGAATATTTTTATAAATAAATACTTAGAATATACATATAAACATCCAGACACTGAAAAACATTCATGCTCATAACACAAACATTTTCCAGTTGTGGGAATCGAACCCACGGCCTTGGGCTCAGAAAGCAGGGTGGCTGCAAACTGCGCCAATCGGCCGTCAAATTACCAACCTTTTGAAAGTTGGTTGATGTTAAATTTTTTCCTAGAAATTTCATTCCAAGCAATACAAATTGGAGCTTCATATTGAAACGTTTCCAAGAACACTAAACCCTTTAGCTTCACATATGATTGAGCATTGTCATATGTCACAATAGGATATTTCCAATAGTGAAATGCCAAAGAATATCATATTGTACGTGCACCGAGACGAGAAAATTGAATTTATTTCAAGTAAATCTCGTAACACTCGAAGTCGCAGATGTAAAAAGAGCAATGACTTCTTCGCTGCACATTGTATGCATTTTAAATTACATATTATATACGAAAGTGCTAGTTTACACTCAGTACATCAGTTCACCAACATTACATAAATTTGGTAGGTACCCTAAAAGCTTCAGTTTAAAATCCACAAATGCAAACTCTATTTTTTATTTTGGAAACAATCTTTTGCGTTTCATTTTGTCTTTTGATGTGGCATTGAATTTAGTTGTAGATCTAAAAAAATTCAAGTATTCAGTATCGCTAAGCCTTAAATGAGGGGTTTGCTGCTGTCCGCTGCGGAGTTCTGTCATCTATCTCCAACCACATTTTGGGCAAAATCAAATACATATTATAACCTCTATAGCACAAAAATAATTATTTAATTCGTTTATAATTTTTCGGAGTTATGGTGTAAAATCGTCAAACACTCATCCCCTCTACTAAAGGAACCTAGCTTAATATCGGGATAAAAAGTATCTTATATTACTTCTAACACTTCCAAGAATAAGTGTACAAAGTTTCATGAGGATCGGTTAAGTAGTTTTTGCGTAAAAGCGTAAAAAACAAACTTACATTGACATTTATAATATTAGTAGGGATAGGGATTACCGAATGAAATCTCTGATATGTCTCTCAAAAAGTTTACATAAAACGTAAGAAAAAAAAATAACATAACCGATAACATAGCCAATTAATTAATTGACCGTGACAGTTTAATTGACGTCTAAGTTTGTATTTAAGACCCTTCTTAAAAAAGTTATAAACATCATCTAGCAATAATGGAGATATACATGTATTCATTCGTGCGTACGTATTCATTCAAAAATTCTTTGTTCATGCAGGCCTATCGCCTGCATGAACAAAGAATTTTTGAATTTAAATTTGAAGTACGCCTTCATCTTGTTTAAATAAAAATATTTTTATATACGGTTTACTGCAATGTAGGTCAAATCCAGCCGTTAAAACTGCCTTACCGATGGTGTCCACATTTATGACCAATCCCAAGCAACGCCGGTTTGAGCAAGCCTTGTGATTGGTTGAAAAACTGAAAACTTTCCTTTGACCGTGCCTTAAGTGTTAATGGGGATATAAAACAATACAAAAGTGTTAGTGAACATTGTATTTAATCCACAATAAATACCCATTAGTATATTAATGCCAATAAATTAATAAATTATTAATATTATAACATTGCAAGCACACAACTTGCACATTACATAAATGCTACCAGCTACTATACAAGTTAGTAAAGTATAGGTTTAAATAAAATAAATAATTATTTACAATCGTTACCGAATCGTTTATGGTAGAGTTAACAAATAACTAAATGTGTCTATATTAAGGACCTACACACTCGCGGTAATATTAGGCAATTATTTAGGCCGTCTATAGACTACACGGTTACATTTGTAAGCAAAGCGTTTATTCAACCCATGTTGCATCTACTAATATTCATTACCTAATCAGTTTATTATGTGCCTTTTTTTTACATAAAGGCGAGATAGTTTTTTATAATCTTTAACAATTTATAATATTTCTAAAAACTAATATCATTCATCAATAATAGCGCATATAACAATGTTTTTCTTTGTATGCACAAATTAAAATGAATAACCGGTCTTTTAAAATATTTTTTTTATTACGCACACGTTTCTGTAATGAATTTTCTTTTGTTTACTTTGCAGAATTGTCGCAAGCAACCGTATAATGTAAAAGCGGCCTTAGCGTTTTATTTGAATATGTGACTAAGCTACCTACGTTTTTTAGTTTATTTGTTAACTCTACCATATCAGCAGTTGTTAGTTGAGGTTAAACCCTTAACAGGTTCGCCATAGTCTCCGTCAGGTCCCATTCACCAATATGATTTAGTCCTTTTTGATGATAGCCTGAAAAGTATTCGAAAAATAAGTTCTTTATAAACAACAATTGTTTTATGACACATAGGTTATAATAGGCTGAAGGTGATGAACACACATATAAAATAATTTATATACCTTTTAATACGATAACATACTATTTAAGAAAACGCACAGTAAACGCACGTCACTAAAACGGTGTTAACATGTACGTTAACTGCGCGTGAAATAAATCGTCGTGTTCAAAAAGGCATATTTGTTAACGTAGGTATTTGTTATTTTACTTGATTTATTACTAATAATCTATAGTGATTATCAAGTAAACTTAGTCAGATTCATACCGGGCACAGTATACAAGCATTCGAACACTTCACGACTAAGTTATAAGTGTAAGAGATAGAAAATAAATGCAGTCGAATAAAGTTTGTAATCCAAAAGTGTAAGCAATAAATCAGCAAAGTCCAAACAGTATTTCGGAATATGTTATCTCTCTGACTTTAGAAAATAATGAAAGTTAGTTCTAAAACAATTTACATGAAATTAACATAATTTTAATATTTATCTATCTAATACTTTAATATAAATCTTAATAATATAATAATGGTCGAACAAGCAAATAGCAGGCACAGTCGAATAAAAAGGGGAAAGACCGTTTTCATTTTCTGTGAACGGTCAATCTCTTTTTTTTTAATATTTAAGCTACAGCCTTAAAACCGTATGTAGGTGTATCATTTACCCGATATGATTCCAATCTTTCTTTTAGCATCATCCTCGTACCACCGTTTTAACCTTTCACATATTACGCTCAGGCTGCCGTCTTAAAATATCATCTTTAGTTATAACGCTGCTGTAATGTTTGTCTAACGTATTTTTTTTTTGTTTTCATGTATTGAAAAATCTTTGTTTCAATATATTCTATTTATCTATCTATTCCTTAACATAACATAACGTTTTATGTGTTTAACCCTACTTCGATGTACATTTGGATCAATAAAAAAATTGTTCAAAAATCACTACTCTGCCTTTAAGAGACTTTTACAGTAGGGATTGGTTTTCATGATTACTAAAAACACATGTAACCAAGACTGACTCGGCACGGGAGTGTACACCTCCAATTCTCTAACTTGGGGTTGGTCCAAACCGGGAATCGAACTTGGAACATCTTAAAATATAGTCGGACATGCTAATCACAAAACCAATGAGGCAGCACTCATTAATCATTACGTTAATCATTTAAATTGTCCACTAATACAGTAATTAGTCGATAATAACGATTTAATTACCGTTAAATTTTTTAAACTAATATTGTTATCTTCTCAGATGGAGTGAAATTTCATGTCGTCTTGTCAACGATTACTTAACAGACGTTTAATGTACCCTGGCGAGTTAAACGTGTACAAAATGAAAAACGGAATATCAGTGTATCAAAAATTTTAATACGTTTTGCAAATTGCTTAGTAGTGTGTAAATTCAGTGGCAAAGAAATTATCATAATTAAGTTTTTAACGAATAGTTAGTGTCACGTGAAAAGAATGCTGAGTTAAGTTAAACAATTCGAATTAGTTGGTTTATCCAATTGATTTTTAAAATATTATTTAAGTTTAATTTGTATTGCGCTTTATATAATATACTAATTCCAGCATGCATCATAAAGAATGGGATAGTTTTACTTGTATCTCGGTAATGAAAGGGATGGTTACTATTAGCAGGGTTATATTAGACATAAACAATAATATTTTTAATACAATCAACACATCAACCCATTAAGCCCACTACAAAGCACGGGTCTTCTTCTCCTACAATGAGAAGGGGTTAAGGCCGTAGTTCACCAAGCTGGCCCAGTGCGGATTGGTGGGCTCCACACACCATTGAAAACATTGTGTAGAACTCTCAGGCATGATGATTTCCTCACGATGTTTTTCCTTCACCGTTGAAGCATGTGATATTTTTATTACTTAATACGCACATAACTTAAAAAAGATTCAATACAATAGGATATAATAATAAATATACCTTTAATTAATTTACCAGATTATTCGTGCGAAATTTAGCTTTGATATGGAGGTCCATCAGCTTAGACTATGAGCTGTTCAGTCAGTCAGTCAGTCAGGTATTATACTGTTTTGTACGAGATTTGCTGTGTCTGGTGCTAGCTTCAAATGTATATAAGCCTTTTTCTTAGTATATTGTATACATTATTACCTGTGCAAACCGACCTTCATAACTCTTATTACGTGACATAAACTAGAGTGCAGGTATCTCTGAAGAATTTAGCAACAAAAATATCACTCCCCTGTGTGATCCAAAGGTAGAGTAGGTACTTTCATTATTAATTAAACTATAATCTATATTTTTATATATGTATAACTAATACAGATAAAATTATGTCTCATTATTTAATATAGCCTCATCTCTTTCTTATTAATGTAATAAAAAAGGATAACGCATTAACGAAAGAATTGCCAGTATTTATATAACTAATTAAAGTAGTTTGCAAAATACAGACACTTAAATATATTAAGTGTACATGCAACTTAACTAAATGGGCCCTGATAGTGACAGAAATTTTGACACTTTTTATGACACACTGGGTGTCAAATCTTTATGTCACAAGCAGAGAATAAGAGCATTAGTCTGAGAGCTAGGTATCAATTTGTTCCAAGTATTTTATTGGTCTGAGACTGAAGTGGAAGTTAATGCGAATATAATTTCAAAACATGTTTAAACAACCTATCACTTTTAGTCAATTAATTTTGAAGTACCTATAGTGTAAGTTTTGCCTCATAGAACTGATAATGATATGGTTTATGGTACTATTACTTAGTGCATATATAATAGGAAATAGTTTATAAGTTTAAGGTACCTTGAATTACTTAAAATTGATTACTTTATTGGCACATTGATTAAGTATAAAATTTGAGAAAACTTGCTTATTACTCTGATTTGTAAATTTCTATGCAGAAATAATAAAATGTGATGTCTAAGATCATTTGTTTTTTTTATTTTTTATTAAAACCCTTTTCTATATTTCTTTAGTATCAATTGCTGTAGATGTATACACACCTAAATTTAATTATAATTGTAGAGAAATACTAAAGATTCTGTGCCTTCCTGATCCTTCGCATATTTCCTTCAAAGGTTACCTTTGAAGAAATATAATGAAAGGCTCCTTCAAAGGTAAACCTTAATCAATTTTGTCGTCATCTTATTTATTTGGGTAGACGAGATATTAAACTATTATTAGATTTTATTAACAACTATTTATAAATTACAATGTTGTCACTTCATAACGCATCTTAATAATACTATCTCAGAGGAAAGAGGTTATATAACTTGGTCACCATTGCTAAAACTCGGTTTGGTGGTTATAAACTATACTGTCGATTACCCCAGGAGATGCTGAATTACAAGAAGGAAAAATGTTTAGCTAAAAACAGCACCAACTAGATATAATAGTCAAAGAATTTTGTTAAGCTAAGTTTGAATATTATATAGATCTATTTTGCAGTCGCGACAGAATTTGCAACTACAACATAGTTTGTTAGAAATACTCTGCAACCCTTTTTACCCTCTGTGTATAGGGGGGATGTTATGTAGTGTGATATAGGAAAGCGGCAATTTCGGTTCGACTAACTCATATATAACTCATCATTATGTCTATATGGTCTATACTAATTTGAATGGGACCTATTCGAAATTTAACTTTTTCGAAAAAAAAATAAAGAAGACCTTTACGGTTTTATACCTCTAACATATGGGAAAGAATAAAGAAACACTGAATTGTCAACATCCTCCGGAAATTCGGAAACGAAATGTTACTAAAAAGTTAGTATATAAAACGCTTCGAACAAATTGGCACAAGCTCTTAATCTATACGTACATGCAAAGAGAACTCACACATTAGCATGCGGATCCATGCAATAAAGTCCATGCATGCATTAGTCGGTCACCTGAGGAGAGAACAGTTTCTTCAATCCAATGATAGTTGCCAAGAGCAGTGCGATCTTCGACACCAGGAGGGCCTTTCCAACCATTAGGTAGAGGCCTTTGAAGGTCAATGCACCAAGGAGTCCCATCTTCATGGCAGCGGCTGCGAGGAATGGGCCGAAGTTCTTGTTCCTTGCTCTACCGCTTTCGATGGCTTTATGTGCTTTCATTGATACGCCTGAAATAGAA
This sequence comes from Pararge aegeria, assembly GCF_905163445.1. Classification (NCBI taxonomy): domain Eukaryota; kingdom Metazoa; phylum Arthropoda; class Insecta; order Lepidoptera; family Nymphalidae; genus Pararge; species Pararge aegeria. The sequence continues at coordinate 8,312,713 of NC_053202.1, read as the reverse complement.
AATAAAGTCAGAATCAAATATCTAAAGATTTTAAACAAAGATTTTCGTGGTTTATCAACATTTCTTAAATATAGTACAACGGGTACATACCACGATAATATTTTTGGATTTGTCGATATTTCGATCCGGATCGTGGTCACGACTGGACTGTGTAGGTACGAAATGACAAGTCGGATGTCACGGGAAGAATCATGACTATTCGTTTCAATCAGACAGACGTGAACACGAAGGCGGGTAGTCCGATTTTGCCCGAGAAAATATTACCGTGGTATGTACCCGTTGAACTATATTTAACAAAGTCATTTGAATTTGAATTTGAATTTATAAAATCAAGAAAATCTCCAGTACGAATTATAAAAAAAAACTTAAGGATAGGCATTGTAAGCGTTATAAAAAGCCTACCCACAAGTATTAATAACGAATTGGCTTCTTAACCTAACTTATGATGAGACTGAAAACCTTATTCAATAATACATTCAATCACACCCTCACCCTCACCCACACTCACATACACATACACATAAACACACGCGCACGCACACACTCATATTTAGTTTTTTAAGTACAATTAATTATATTAAAAAAAAATATATATAAAAAAAAAGGAAAAAATCTTATGGATGTATTTATGTAAAAGTAGAGAAAAAAAAAATTGAGTTTATCAATGCTTTCAATTGAATTCAAAAAGTTTTTCGGTTTTTATTTTTATTAATCTCACTAGATTTAATTTAAGTGTATGGTTCTCGCTCCAGAGACGGGCGATAATAACTGCGACTCAGTCTTGCACTATAGCAGTATTATCGAATTTGGGTTTCATGATACACATTACCTTATGTTTGCCTTATTTTGTACTATTTTTAATTTGCTGTGTAACCGTTAATTGAAATAAACTTATTATTATTATTATTATTTATAACTCGTACTGGAGTTTTTCGGACGTATTTTCTTCATATTATATTATCTGCATACCCTGTGCATACCCTATATGCACGCCAATGCCCATAGATGGCACTTTTGATGCGTACGTTATATTAAAATGTGTACATGGTAGTGAGATTAAATTCACGCCACGAGGGTTCCGAACACGCCCTGGTATAAGATGGCCACGAAAACTAAACCGGGTGTTCTCTTCATCGTCATTTAAAACTATTTGAAAAGCAACCTGGTTAGAGCAATCATTCATACCCGAGATCTTTTATCATTTAAAAGTTATATTTAAAAATAATTATGTATCATCATATCAACGTTCCACCATGCTGGCTCAGTGCGAATTGGTGGACTCCAAACACCTTTGAGAATATTATGGAGAACTGTCAGACATGTACGTTACCTCACGATGTTTTCCTTCACCGTTAAAACAAGTGATATTTTAGTTGGTTACACCGCACATAACTTAGGAAAATTTGATGTGCGTGCTGGGATTCGAACTCGGCCCCCCGAAAGTGAAGTCGAAGTCCTACTGGGCTATCACCACTTCCGAAAATATGGATGTTACATAGTAATTTAAAATATTTTCTCGATCAGTGTGTCTAGCACAGGAAGGCGCCAAATATTTTATACCCTGTTCATATTCACTCAATGTCCACCTGTCAAAGCACGGCACGGGTAAAGAGGAGGTCAACAACCGTTTGACATCATAAAAATATTATTTGGCTATTGTTTCCATCCGTGCGACCATGGTAAATGGTACATTTTGTTCATTCCCTTTGAAGAAAATCTCTTCTACCCATGCTGGAAATAGAACTTAAGACCTTTTGATTGTAGTAGTGCATAAACTAACCACAAGAGCAACGAGGTAATCGCAATAAAACATCAAGAATAAATTAAAAAGCAGAAAGCTTTATTTATGTAACCAAGCAGTTTTCTTTCTAATCACGTACTCTTTTAATTAGGGCATTTATAACAAGCTATATGCAAAGCAGCCTCAGAATAATGTTTCGGCCATATTTATTTTATTCAAAAAGGGTCTGTAAAAACGATTTTTTTTGTCTTCCTTATGTTTCACTCATATCAGACTCACATTTACGAGCTTGTCAGAATAAACATTTTTTTAATTAGATAATTTGTTTTGTATGTTAGTTTTTTTATTTTGTTCAATCCATAATTGTTGAACGAGTGGCTTATCTTCCGGCATGTTCTTTGTTACTTTATAATATTGTAAAAAAACGCCTTTTTTTTAATACTACAAGTTAACACCGAGTTGGATCACGGGCGCGCTATAAATTTTTCGAGCTATGTGCATTTTAAGAAATTAAACATCACTTGCTTTACGGTAAAACAAAATATCGTGAGAAATCTCGTTTTTTGTTCTGAGAGTTCTTGCTGACGTGTACCAATCCGCACGTGGTGGACAACGGCCTAAACCTTTCTTATTCCAAGAGGAGACCTCATTCTAGGAGGATAATCACTGCTGCCAAACGTCAATTTGGTTTATTTATTGTATGGAAAAGTGACGTTTGACAGCAGTGATTGCAAGATTTACGCATGTCGCATTGCTGTCGCGAGATACGTAATCATCCTGTCGTGTCCGTATATAGGGTTGTTAACTAAGGTAACTTTGAAGAACTTATAAGAGTTATATGTACTGAATGGATAACTGATAAACTCAAGCACTTTCCTATTATTCAATGTTTAATTCCATCACAAGTTAGCTCTTAAATGCTAAATTCCCTATGCTACGTAGAGCCTACTTTTTATCCCGGAAATAATGATTAAAATTTCTCGTCAAGTTTGACGCATTTCTAATTGTAGTCTGGATTAGTATTGATATTTGTTATATGGTTTTTATGTTTATAAAAGCAATCAATTTATAAAATCAGTAAGAAAGGAAAATACTCGTACAGTTCATGTAAACAGTACAAATGCGCGAGTGAAGCTGCGGGCCGAGATTGTTAATAACAGACAGACACCATTTCCCATTTATATGAGTATTGATTTTGCTTACAATAATGTAAGCTAACTCGTCTCAGCTCCGCAGGAAACTGAAATTTGCATTTTTAAGTGGCAACTTGAATAAAATCTGTTCAGCACTTTTTGAAAGAAGAGTTTTCAAATACACAGACGTGGCAAGCCCACTTCTATCAATTTTTATTTAACTTAAAGTTATCTTGTAACTGCAATTTCAACTGGGACGTTGACGTTGAAGCAAGTGATATTTTAATTTCTTAAAACGCAAATTACTTAGAAAAGGTGTGTGCTGGGATTCGAACTTGGTTCCCCGAAAGTGAAGCGAGCTGCTACCCACTGGGCTATCCCCGCTTAAAGTGTAAATTAATGGCGAAATAATAACGAAAAGATGAAGTGAGGAACGAAGGCTGCCTCTTATTTATATTCATATAAATAACTGTCCATTCCAACCGGTTAGAAAAAGAAAAAAGAAAATATTTAATATAGTTATTTATAGTTGATTGGAAAATCTATCCGGCAGTAGTATTGTTGCCTTAATTTGCAAGCTTCTTATTATTATTCTATAGAATTGGAATATTAAGTATTTTGCACGGTAAATAATATAATAATTTAACTAGGACAATCCACACATCGCTATCTAGCCCCAAAGTAAGCGTAGCTTGTGTTATGGGTACTAAGATGACTGATGAATATTTTTATGAATAATATACATAAATACTTATAATATACAAATAAACAGCCAGACACTGAGAAAGCTTCATGTTAATACAAAAACATTTTCCAGTTGTGGGAATCGAACCCACGGCCTTTGAATCAGAAATTCACAATTCACAGTCACTGCCCACTGCGCCAGTCGGCCATCACGTCAGTTCCAGTCCAGTTTATCTTTTGTAGGTATGCGATGTAAAATCTATTTTTTTAGTAAAGGAACTTGTAATTTACGAATGGTGTCAGTTGTTAGACGAAGACAGACTGACTGACTATAGCTTGTACTCTCCAGAGTAGGTACGAAGAAAATATATAAATAAAAAATTAAAACCCCCTGACTTTAAATGTAGTGTACATTATTCTACTCATCCAGCCTTTTCATTTGATACACATATTATGGGAGCTGGAAAAAAAAATTGCTTTACTCTGATGGCGGCCATCTCAGATTTAAATTATCATAGTACATCATAGCATACTCATATTAAGGGAGATGTAGCAAAAATGTAATCCGCCATTTTTGCCAGCGGCAATCTGGGACCGATTGTCGTCAAACATAGCTAAAAACACTTCCCACTTATACACATTCGTACGATAAAACAAAATCAAGATATACTACGAGAATACAATAAATTATTCCAGGAAATATAATGCCCCAGACAGACAGAGACAGAGATACGTCCAACTTATAGAACCCCGTCGTTTCTGCGTCGGGGGTTAAAAAGTTAAAGACAAAATCGAACCTTACTGTATCCTAATGACACTCGTATGATATAGTTGAGTTATATGTAGTTCTAAAGTCAGCCCTCACTAATGGTCAAAGTAAATAGCTAAAGCTTATCTCAGCATTGGCTGAGATAACACCAAGTTTACGACCCCTCATCCCGGACCACTTCGATAGTAAACTTTGGATATACTTCTAAATTACCAAGATTAATGTTAGCGATTTGCATACGCTTTGCTTAACTGATAGATATTAAGGTACGTAACGACCGGTTTAGTATGTACGATTTCGTCCTGCCAAAAAATATTTAAATCACAAATAATTTAGCGCCATCTCTGGAACTACTATGGACAACGAATAAATTAAGTCTTATTTTGTAATAAATTATCTTATTTATGTGATTAAACAGTGTAATTACATATACATTAGAATACCTTCACCTACTCTAGTTGATGGACACAGCCTTACCTTGCATGCCCTGCGAAGTTTTGCTCTGTTTATGGGTTTCCACTTACCATCATGTAGAACATCTTGGTCCGCTAATTGTTACTATAAATAAAGGTTACCAATATATTGTTGACAGGACTTGCAGCAATGAGTAAATAAATAAATATACAACGACAAAAAACACATCGCCATCTAGCCCCAAAGTATGCGTAGCTTGTGTTATGGGTATTCAGATTACTGATGAATAACATACATGAATACTTATAATATACATATAAACACCCAGACACTGAAAAATATTCATGCGGCCTTGGGCTCAGAAAGCAGGTCGCTGCAAACTGCGCTAATCGGCCGTCAATGTAGATAGTGTCAAGAGCGTATACAAAACGTAGGTACGTCTGTTTTATACGATTGGTTTGATCTCGGAATAGAACCCGGAACCTAGCCATTCGTGTTATTCCATGCAAACAGACCAGCGAGGCAGTTAATGAACAGCGAGAGCTCAAACATTAATTATTAATAAATGTTAATTAACACTGACTACAGTGAGTTTTGTTTTATTATAACGAAATTTTCGCAAGCACTGATTGCCTGTTAAATTAAAAACGTGCGCTTGCAGCCATAGCGACTCGTGTAGCCGCTAATTTTAAAGTAATGAAATATTAACATAATTAGTTTGGACTTTTAACATATTTTTGTAACTTTTATAAGTTACTAGCTGTTGCCCTGCCTTGTCTGCGTTTGATGTGGCATTCAATTTAGTTGTAGTTCAAAGATCTACACAAAGTTTGAGGAAAATTAAACACATATTATAACCCCTACAGTGCAAAAATAATTATTTAAATCGGTTATAATATGTCGGAGTTATGGTGTAAAATCGTCAAATACTTTTATCCCCTCTCCCAAAGGAACCGATATGTCGGGATAAAAAGTATCCTATATTATTTCTAACACTTCCAAGAATATGCTGCAGAGTTTTATGAGGATCGGTTAAGTAGTTTTTGCGTGATAGCGTAACAAACAAACTTACATTCACATTTATAATATTAAAGAAGGGATAGGGATGTGCGTTTTAAGTAATTAAAATATAACTTGCTACAACAATTAAGGGAAATCGACATGCCTGAGAGTTCCCCATAATGTTCTGAAAGGTGTGTGGAGTCCACGAATCCGCACTGGGTCAGCGGGGTGGAATACGGCATAAATGGGGCACGGGCCCTGCCCTGTAGTGGGCCGGTAATGTTGATATGATGAATGTCCGTAGCACATTAGATGTTATGTGATACTGGGGCAAACCAAAAAGTTCTATATAGTTTGTAATAAAAAACATAAAAATTCGCTTGTGTCCGCAATTGGCAAAAGCCGGTATAAAGACTTATCATATATCGATAAGTACAATCGGTACCGACTACCACATCACTACTTCCTCGACGACTGAGTGAATGCTTTGTACGTAACTGTTGCATAGTTCCGAGTGCTACCCTCGTTCAATTTAAAAATATGGGATTAATATCTTTAACAGTTAAATGCATTTAATTTTCATATAAACGTACGTCTGTACTAAGTTCTACGTAAAACAAGTTATTATCATCTGTTATGTGGCTCAATAAGTTGTTAAAAATGTTTAGTTTATATGCTGTAAAGTTTTAAAAAGGTGTTGTAACCTGCTAAACTGTAAGTAGTATATTATTGATTTGTTCAACCTAGGCTAGTCACCAGGATATGAACTGTAATACAATTATTTAATTAATAAAGATATTTTAAAAACAAACAAACAAACATTAGATGTCGCCCGCGTCCGTGCATGTCTCTATTTTATTCAATCATTCAATAACGGGGGGACCCGTAATCATTTCCGGGCTGAACAGTATTGTATATCCGTCTCCAGCACACAAGCCATTACAAATGGCTGTTTTTGAATTCCACTGGGATGTCACCTCTGCGTGTATCGAAATAAAAAGTATTCTATTTCCATCTCATGCTAAATATTTCTGTGCGTACAACCTTCTGGTTGGTTGAGAGAAGACGACAAGATAATATACGATATACCTGAACGCGAAATTTCGTCATATGTACAATGGAGATAAATTATAATAAAAAGATAGTTTGTAAAATTTTTAAACTGTGTTAGAAACTGACTTACTTAGACTTTAATAATAGGCATATATATGCATACCTATTTATATATAGATATGTATATTTTTTGTTCTTCGCTAGTATTTATAGTTTTTACATAATATATATATATTAGTTTATTATTTTTATCTTTGTTTCATATTTTTTTAAATTTGTTTAATTTTGGGTTTATGTATTCGGATGTAGTTATTTGAATGTAAGTAGGTTTATAATAATTTTATGTGTTTAAAATAATTTACACCACCAATTTGTTCTCGCTCTTGTTGTCCTAATCCCAAGGTTGCTTGGCAGAGATCGCTTTAAGCGATAAAGCCGTCTTTTGTATTCTACTCCAGTCTTTGTGTTTCTCCCTATTCGCTCTTTATTTTCTTAACTGGGTAGTGGTGTACAAATAAAGAGTTTAAATAAATTAATTAAAATAACTGCTTCTTAGTATTCTGTATAGTCCACCATTCCACAATATCTCAAAGAACAATAAATATATTTGTTATATTTTATAAAAAGATATTTGATTATAAGGTTGAAATAAAATAAAATAATAAAAGAAGATGCTTTACATTTAATAAATTCAATTTCGGTAAAAGGAAAATAAAAAGTTATATACCAAATATAATTTACAAGTCATTTATCTCAGAACTGTTTTTTCTAAATGAATTTCGTTTTTTAGGAAAGAAAAATTCTCAAGAAATATTGTTTACATTATTCATTTGATTAGAGTATTTCATGTATATTAATATTGAAGGACCTTGCAGACGTTTTTCTTCTCTGCAAATTAAAATAAATTCTGAAATCTGATCGCAGCGCCACCTAGTTGGTGCAATAGTCAAACTTAAACCGTCTCGAAAACCTCCCCATCCCATACCTAGTAGGTAATATCTTAGCCGATCCATACGTTTGGGAGGAGTTCAAAGGTAAACATACCTACAGCAGAAATATCGTAGATCAATAGGGAAATATCATTTGACATAATATAAATACAGGAATTATATATAATAAAGTAGAACAATAGGGAAATATCGATTTCATTCGTCGAAATATAGTAATTGCAAAATCGCAAAGACTCGATTTGTCTAATTATCCCACTAAATAATATGAATAAAATATATTAAGAGTTTTTTTATTCCACTTCAAGTTAGCTTTTGACTGCAACCTCACCTGGTGGTGAAGGCTGTAGCTGGAGCATCCTCAGTCAACATCTGTTGACTTAACAATGAGAAATTGCTAAGCTGTTAAAACATTGAAGGAATTATTAATTACACCGTGCCGATTTGCCTGGTCTTAGCGGATTAAAGTAAACTAAGCTATGTTCACATGGTAGGTTTATTATAACGTATGTTTATATTATATATGTATTTTAATATTTATAGGGATAAAATTTTTGTGATTTAAAAAAAATATTGTGTATATTTATTTATTTAGGTTTTTTGATATGTGCATTATCCACTGTCCGTTTTACTGATAGCTTCTTACGTTTAGGTTGCCTGTAAAGGTTCTGTGATAAGGCCGCCTTTGCACCTTTGTCTTTGTTTCTCTTTGTATCGTTTCTTTGTGTTTTGTTGCAATAAAGTAATTCTATCTATCTAGCATGGAATTCTTCAAAGAAACGCCTGTTCCTATACAATATGTCCCTGCATTGTGTAGATATAAAACTAAACCATACAGTAGCATCACACAGATAGCATCTTGTATTTTTGATCATACTGTTGCTGCCGAGATCAATTGATACTAAAATACTAATACTAAAATAATAGGTATTGTCTTTACATTTCATACAAAATGCTTGTAACAAATACAATTTCAGTAGAAGCAACTTAGAATTTATTATAATAACGTAATTTGTAAGCCATTAATTTCGGACCTGTATTTCTAAATGAGTTTCCTTTTCTAAGATAATTTGTCATTGTGAAATATTGGGGCTTGGGAACACTGTTATTAATAATTAGATTTGGTCGGTTTATTATAGTGGCCTTAATATTTCGTTGTCTCTTATTATGGGAAGGATAAATAATTATTATAAATCCCAATTGGTGTATTAATTAATCGGCTATTCTACCGACCGGGAAATGATATTATAAGCTTTAAATATTGGTAATATGGTGGTAACATTAAAAATAAATAAAAATAAACAGATCTCTTCTTGGAACACGATTAAGTCTGGGATAGGTCTGGATAGAATAAAGTAGTCTCGGCCCTATGCACTAGCAGCTGTTGAAGGACTCAAAGAAGAAGAAGACAGCGAATGCATCAAATAAGTGATTTCAAACGCAGCGACAGTCGAATACCCGAAGGTTAAGGACCTCGAAGTTTATGACCATCGTCTGAATAAACAATGAGAAATGACAAAATACATCCAATCTGTCGTTTTCTGTCTTTCAAGAGATGAATCAGCGTTGTCCAACATCTTGCGACCTCTAAATCTATGAACATCGGTTGATATACTACGACAATTCACACATCGCCATCTAACCCCAAAGTAATGAATATTTTTATGAATGACTAGCTGTACCCTGCCACGCTTCATAGAAAAATAGATAAAAACAATCCTTGACGCGTATTATATCATGCTAAAATTTCAGCTCGATCGGTGCAGAACTTTTGAATTTTTGTAGCGTACACAAACCAACATAACATTTTTATATATAGATATACATAAATACTTAGAATACACATTTAAACACGCAGACACTGAAAAACATTCATGCTCATCACACAAACATTTTCCAGTTGTGGGAATCTGCAAACTGCGCCATCGGCCGTCAAATCAACAAAATCGGTTGAATCAAAGAAGAAATACATACCGACACCCAAAGAGCCGTCATTTTCTGTCTTCCCAGCGATGACCACATCAGCGTTGTCCAGTAGTCTGTACCTAAACGACCGGGTGGTCGCGAAGTTCCATAGCTTATCCACGATCAGCTGTTGTGCTTGGTCCTCTAAAGATGTTCCCGCTCTTGCGAGGGATTCTGACTTGATTGGTATTTCAGCTGCGGCACCATTGCTGAAATTGTTATATGGATAAATTAATGTTTGAATGCATTTATGGATTTACTAGGATCTCTTCGTTAGGCTTTCGGGTTGACCGAGTTGGATCCCTGGCACGCACCTCCAACTTTTCAAAGATATGCGTTTTAAGCAGCGTTCGCTTTTATGGTAAAGTAAAACGTAGCAAGGAAACCAGCAATTTAAATACCTGAGAGTTAAATAAATAAATAAATATACTACGACAATGCACACATCGCCATCTAGCCCCAAAGTAAGCATAGCTTGTGATATGGGTAGCTGATGAATATTTTTACGAATATAATACACATAAATACTTATAATATACAAGATAAACACCCAGACACTGAAAAACTTTCATGTTCATCACAGAAACATTTTCCAGTTGTGGGGAACCCACGGCCTTGGACTCAGAAAGCAGGGTCGCTGCCCACTGCTCCAGCTGCCGTGAAATTTTAGTTCTCCATAATGTTCTCAAAAGTATGTGAAGTCTATAATCCCTTTTAATTCTGAGAGGAGACCCAAAGTTGTAAGACGGTAATCAGTTGATAACGATTATTACCCGTTATTACGATTACGCTACCCGTGGATTTTGTCAATCACTTCGGGATGTCCTTTTCTAAAAGTTATTCTCACATTCAGTGCTTTTGGTAATAAAAGACAGCCTATTTCTTTGCCTGTATTCCTTGTGTTCCTGTTGGTGAAAATACATGTGCCACCTGTGGGTCAGAAACAGACTGTACAAACAAAAAAACAAACATACAAACGGACCCACTTTCGCATTTATTTTGATATTTCATACCATTCATAAAAAATAAACATCGTATCTGATAATCAAATTTAACACGAAAACATTGAAGCTTCAGTACTTCGATTAAAACTTTTGTGGCTTTTATTAAAATCCCTTTGAGGTTTGCATCAGATTGATTTAAATTGTACTGACGACGTAAATTTTCAAATTAACTCCCTCTAAATTAAATAATTCAGATCAAACGGCGGAGATTAAAGTATCTGTTCGGTTAGCCAAGAGATAGAAACCGAAAACAGAATATCCATTTTAATGTAGGAATGCAAGAGGAAACCGATTTCATTTATTTGATACTGTTAAGTCAAAGATAAGACAATACTAGAAGCTTTACTTGGTAGAAGTTAAAATAAGCAGTAGTAAGTTTGAATTTACCATAATAGTCCAAGAAGCAGCATTCCGCGATTCAGGGACATTCCCAAAATTATCTAATTGTAGTACAACGAAAAGGCATGTTTAACTGAATGTTAATGTATTCTTTACATTGTAATGTAATTTATATTTTATTTTCTAAAACATTTGAACATTGTCTGTGACAGTGGATTGTGAAGGGTCTGTTTAATGAAATGTTTACTTGTTATGTACCCACAATTTGGCAAATAAAAAAATATTATTATTCTTAAAATAAAGCCTCCAATTCACGACTAAATTCCTACAACGCATAAAAAAATTTAAAAGTCTCACTACAGAACATGATTTGTTTTGAATAATTTAAAAATTACATAAAGATTTTCCAACGATAACAGTCTTAACTTAAAAAAAATAGAAATTTTAATATCAAGATATAAATTTTATTATTTTTGATTTTATTTGCTTTTTTGGTGGATAATTCAGAAGATAATAAAAACTAAAATTAAGATACTTACGGGAGGGGAGCTTATGATTATGAGTAAGGTACCCACGCGGTTTGTATTATGCTCAATAACGTTGCGTACGACCCTTAGTTAATGTGGATGAAACCGCGGGGGGTAATAAAATTAAAACGAATATGGATTTTCAAAGAATCAATATTATAAGTCAAGTCAAGTCTTTACATTTTAGAATTGCTTTGACGTTTATACTAATCTCACGCATTAGGCAAGCGACCAAAAAAGTCGGTCGCTTTATACAGAAATCATGGCAGCAAATTGGGTAATTTAGGTAATTCAGGTGAAATTTGCTAGTTATCTTACAAATGCGCGTGTACTAAAAATGGAACTTAGGTACCCTTCCAAGATTATCTCCCCGGGGCTCATTATACTATACGGAGCCACTAGTACTGTAATAAAACTGAAATTCTACCTTTACTGAGGATGGTAAATTCCGAGTAGTCCATGGAGGTTTGGTAAGTAACGGACATTTTTCTTCTTTTGAACAATGAAGTTGTACAACATTCGTAACCTAGCTAAAACCAACTTTTGCTGTAGCTAAACTTTTTTTCAATTCAATTCTACTATATGATTCTAGAAACTCTACGTTTTAAATTCAAGTCAATCTATCTATAACTTTTAGACATTTAACATTCCCCAACAGCAAGATTCTCTTGATATATAGATTACGAGACGGCGTTAAATAGAAGATTTTGCACGCCTCATAAGCGAAGCGAAGCGAAAAAAGCAGTTTTCTCGAAACTGAAATTGATTTTTTGTTATTTATATTGCACTTACAAGTTAATTTGAGTACACTAAAATCAAGTCAAATAATTTGTCAGGCACATAAAATACATTTCAATAACAATTTTTTTGTTTAACATAGTAAATAATAACATTATTAAACATAATCTTTTCTGGACGTCCGTGTATGGATATGAACATACACTTGGTATGTGGCATCAAAATTGGTCGAAAAAATGATCGATGATGATAATTTTTTTTTAATTATCTAAAGTAACACACGACATAATTTCTTAGTTAATATGAGCGTTCAATTCACTGTCGTTAAATTTCCATGTAATTATTCTAGCTAATATTAATTGTAACTTTCAATGTGCAATCATTATGAGATTCCCGTGTCTTGTTTACAAAAAATGAATAATAATTTAATATTGTGTTATTTGTAATGAGCATTGAAAGTTTCAGTTAAAAAAAATTCAATTTTATTGTGAAAAAAATGAGATTATGAGGCGTGCACTTTTGGATTTTCCAAATTTTTAGATTTTTTTTATATTATTTTTTTTTCAGAAATACATTGTCAAGTACCCAGCGTGGTGATCTTGGGGCCCTCCAGTAGGCAGAGGCCTCAAGTCCGGCAGTGGAATGTTATAATAAATATAAAATATATTACGACAATACACACATCGCCATCTAGCCCCAAAGTAAACGTAGCTTATGTTATGGGTACTATGATAACTGATGAATAATTTATAAATAATATACATGCTGATCATCAATCATCATCAATTCTTCATCGTCTTTTATAGGTTACCTCCAGGAGCCCCCAGCTCGTTGATATATACATCCTCATCATCATCACATCAACCCGTTACCGTCCCACTACAGAGCATTGGTCTCCTCCCTTAAGGGGTTAAGGCCGGCCACCACGCTAGCCTAGTGCGTATAGGTAGACTACACACACCTTTGAGAACATTATGTGTATCTCCCAGGCAGGTTTCCTCACGAATTCTTCCTTCACCGTTGAAGCAAGTGATATTTTAATTACTTAAAACGCACATAACTCGGAAAAGTTAAAGGTCCGTGCCGGGATTCAAACTGCGAAAGTGAAGCTACCCAATGCGTTATCACCGCTTTATATATATGACATATACATAAATACGTATAATATACAGATAAGCACCCAGACACTGATAAAACATTCATTTTCATCACACAAACATTCAAGTTGTGGGAATCGAAACCACGGCGTTCGACATAGAAAGCAGGGTCACTGTCCACTGCGCCAATGGGCCGTCAAACAAGCTGTAATCTGTTGATGATGATGTAGAATTACGTATCATCAGGTAAGTATCTCACCTCTCATCCACAATCATCAGGTCGTCTGAAAGCTGGAAGGCAGCGGTTCTCAGCATTCTGTCTACATATCCGACTAGTTCGATGGCGATACAGGAGGACGTCTCGCGTGACACACATTTGTTTGTGAGGCCACGTTTTAGTGAGTCTTCTGGTGTTGACATCTGGAATAAAGGAAATGTATTGGTTTAAAAAATATATAAATTAAAAAAGCCACGAGGTCGAGCTTAACTCGACTAGTAAGTCGAGCCCTTTCACTTGATACCCATATTAAGGGAGTTGCGAAAAGACAATGCATTTCGCCATTTTGTGGTGGCGGCCATCTTGGATTAGAAATATGTTAATGTCACAGACACAGACACATACACACACTCACACACACGCGCGCACACAGAACATGAGAATACAATTATGACGCTTCGTCCTGTGCGTGGGATACGTGCCGACGTAGCAGCGTCCTCTTTGCTACTCAACAGAAATGTGTCCTCTCCAAATATCACTTTTAATTTGAAAATTACTAAAATGAGGCTATTACTACTTTTTTAAGAGAACGTGTGGTAGCAAATTGTATGTGTTTGATGGCTGATAAAGAAGGTACTACATCCATCTATCTTTACAACTATCTTTAATTCGTAGTGTACAATTATGTTGAAATAAATATTGTTTAAGACGAAAGAAAATTACCTCGTCGACCCGCAACTGCTAAACTATAAACGATAACTCTTTATAAGTTTGATTCGATAGAACAAATTCGGAACTAATTATCTGACCTATCTATCCTAATAAAATTATTATAAAATAATAAAAGAAAATATAAATGAAAAAAAATAATGAAAAATATAATAAAGATTAAAAAATAAATAATAAATATACTACGACAATACACACATCGCCACCTAGCCCCAAAGTAAGCGTAGCTTGTGTTATGGGTACTAAGATGACTGATGAATATTTTTATGAATTATATATACATAAATACTTAGAAAATACATATAAACGCCCAGACACTGAAAAACACTTATGCTCATCACACAAACATTTTCCAGTTGTGGGAATCGAACCCACGGCCTTGGACTCAGAAAGCAGGGTCGCTGCCCACTGCGCCAGTCGGCCGTCAAAATATAAAAGATGCTTAAATTTTGCACGCCATGTATGCAATACACTGTAACCGAAAACCGTTATAAATATGTAACAGCTTTAAAACGTGTATTTTGCAAACAAAAATATTCTATCCTAAACGATTAAGAAAAGTGCATTAAAAGATTATACTACTTTACTAGATAGATACTTGTTTATCAGGGACATGTATTTTTAATTATAATTTAAAGCATAATCTGCCCACTGATAAATATAAAAGTGCTTCAGTATATTGGCTGTACAATGGTAGCATAATCGTTTTTTTAATCGATTACTTGTTTGATACATTAAATCTTATATATTTAAACGAGCAATTATTGTATATATATAATTGGAATCTCGGAATCGGCTCCAACGATTTTCATGAAATTTAGTATACAGGAGGTTTCGGGGGCGATAAATCGATCTAGCTAGGATTCATTTTTAGGAATTGTCATTTTATTCGTGTTTTCCGGTAATAACCGATTTTGTGCAGACGAAATTGCACGGGTCAGCTAGTGAAATATAAAGTGTATAAATTGTTACAACGTTTTTGGGTTCGCTGAGTATAGGAACATTGCTTCACACCTAAAAACCAATAAAAACCATTTTGGTGGAATTACATTACAATAGAGACTTGCATTTTGTGTGTGTTTCAGTTGTGCGCGCGATTTTAAATTAATGATTCTTCTTTTCTTACGCATGACTGGGGTTTGCAACATCCTTCAGAGTTCTGTGTTTCCTAATTCTTACAAGCAAGGGTATCTTTAAATCAAGAGTTAGAAGGCAAATTTTAGGCAAGCGTGTCCCAACTTAGTCACCATCTAAACTTTCCATCAGGTGAGATTGTGGTCAAGCGCTAGTCTATTACAGTAAAAAAAAAGGTGTGTAAGCAGTGGCGTGCACTCCATAGATGCACAAAAGCACTGCATACCCTAAAATTGATATATAACTCGTATAAAAGGAGGATTTTTGCCGTTTTATGCCATTTTCCTGCTGTATGAATACCCTGGTAAGAAACCCTGTGCACGCCACTGTGTGTAAGCTACAATATAAAATAACTGTAGATCTTTGGAATGCTTTAACACGATTTTAAATCCTAAAGAAAGCTTTGAATTTCAACCCTTTGCGACATCGTCTTCAATAGGTACACACTCGAACTAAAAGGTAACTGGAAACTGTTAAGAGGATTTTATATATTGCGAGTGCTTTAGACAGAGTTTCAAACATTTTTGCCGTTAAACTAGTAAATACGAATCGAATAAAAGATTCCGTTTGTATTGCTTATTCAGTTCTATTAACGTATCCATATATTGGAACATAGTTCACGAGGACCCTTGTTCATTAATTTTGAATAAAATATAAATTATTAATCAGTTTCATTAATTCGAAATTCAAAACCAAAATTCATTTAACCAACCAACTTTATATAAACTTTTGAAACGTCAAGTCTGTCAGTTCGTAGTGACTCTACTAACCCTTCGGGAGGTATATTCTACCGAGACGAAGTCCTTTATTAAACTGACTGTTTTTAATATATAATATCTGGCACATATCAAGTAATAGTTATCAAAACTTTATTTATTACGAAATATTATAACAGTAGACAGGAAGATTCGAAATGAGTTTGTTCTAACTTCTACTCTAGCTTACAATGTTTGCTTTTTGTTGTACAGCAACTTAGACAATATGTTCCCCACAAAGAAGACTAATTAAGGTCAATGCACAACGAACGACATCGAAGCCCGCTTGCATGCTTTCCAGGTTTCCCTATGTATAATTGAACGCCACCCTTATTATTTTCGAGATAGAGTTGCAATTGGCACGACACATCAGATGGGTTTTATCTTACGTTTGGTTCTATCACGCAATTAATCTGTATCATACAGATTAAGTTATAGACGGCTGATTGAGGTTATGACCTAAAATAGTCTTGATACTTACGTAAACAAGACTTAAAGTTATCTGCAATTAGAAAAGGATTTGTTCCAACCGATAATTCAACGGTTTGAATTTGATAGGAGGTAAATTTTTGGAATAGAACTTTTCAAAAATTCACCTTCTAGCTGGAAACAAGAAGAAAAAAAATCATGAAAGTCTGACATTATTCAATGTATAAGAGCATGATAGCCTAGTGGGTAAGGCTTTCGGAGTTATGCGCGTTTTTAATGTAACCAATTTAAATATCACTTGCTTTAAACGGTGAAGGAAACCATCGTAAGGAAACCTGCATGCCTGAGAGTTCTCCATAATGTTCTCAACTGCGTGTGAAGTCTACCCACCGCACTTGGCCAGCGTGTTAGCCTACGGCCTAAACCCTTCTGAGAGGAGACTCGTGCCCTGTAGTGGGTCGGTAATGAGGTTATGATGATGATGATGATGATTCAATTCATATCTAAGAAAATGTGTTCAAAGTTTCAAAAATTTTGGAAACAAAACCCCCTAATGCGTGCAATAAATAGGGCAAGAAAGTTCTTTATTTAAAAATATTACATTTCAAGCTATATTTAAGATTGGCGCAGTGGGCAGCGACCCTGCTTTCTGAGTCTAAGGACGTGGTTTCGATTCCCACAACTGGAAAATATTTGTGTGAAAAAACATAAATGTTTTTCTGTGTCTGGGTGTTTATATGTATATTATAAGTATTTATGTATATTATGCATAAAAATATTCTTCAGTTATCTTAGTTCCCATAACACAAGCTACGCTTAATTTGGGACTAGATGGTGTATGTATTGTCGTAGTATATTTTATTTTAATACGTTGGGTAAGTAAGCGTCGGGTGGAATGACACGAGATCACCAAACAAGGGGGATAAAAGTGTTCAGAAAAAAACCACAGTCCACCACACATCACTACAGTAACAGACGGAGAAGCTTTTGAATCCAATAGTAATTACCTGTAATACAATGTAGAATATTATATCGCTATGTTGGGTTAAGATATTGTTGATACCTCAATACATATTATAATTATAACCCAATACTGGAATCCAGAGTGCAGGTTAGATTGTGTAAATTATACCTACACATATTACTTGAGTAACTTCAAAACTCTTTCTCAAAATTCAGAAAGACGATTTTCTATATTCACATCATTTTAATAACTTCCACAATGTGAGGTGTATGAAAGACATTGAAAAAACATTTACTAGTTCCATTCGACTTTGCTCGGCTTATTTCGCTATACAGATTCTCATCCGATGTGATCAGCGAGAGTTTTCCCGTGTGACACTTCGGGAAACAATATAACACTTTCGCATCTTTCCATTTAAACAACAATAGAGCTTGCAAATGTAGGTACTAATTAACTAATCGGTAGCCTGAGCATTGAGTCAAGATTGGAGGTTTTTGCTATCAGTTTTAAACAACGACGTGAAGTGGTGATTACCAAGAGGAGGGCGAACAATTCAGATCCCCGGCACGCACCTGTGACTTTCGGAGTTACGTGCGTTTTTAGTTAAGGCAATTAAAGTATCATACCCTTTAACAGTGAAGAAAAACATTTTGAGAAGTCAGAAAACGTGAATGCCTGTGCCACAATGGCTTGTGAAATATCATGAAAGTTAAGCTTAATTTGCTATAGGTACTCCGCGAAAAGCAGGAATATGTGTATGGTGTAATTTATAATTTATTTAATCCTTATACTCCACACCAAACAGATCTTCGGTAATGTAACCTCTACGCACGTTTCGCTCTGAAACCAGAACATCCCCAGGAGATGTTGGCTTTACAATGAGTAAACACCATACAGAAATTATAAATTACACCATACAGATTCTCCTGCTTTTTGCGGATATTAAGCTTAATTTTCATAATATTTCATAATATATCATGGTTTTCCGCAAAGTAACGCCTGCTTCCATCCAAGGGCTTGTGAAGTCTACTAATCTGTACTTGGCCGTCTAGCGTGGTGGGCTACGGCCTAAACTCTTCGAATTCCGACAGAAGACCCGTGTCTTGCCATGGGCCGATGACGGTTTTGTTAATGTAGATATATACGCAACTACTAAAGCGATACAACTCATCAGCACCTATAATTATAATAGATAGATATTTTTTATCTGAATTCCGAAATAGAATGTCGATCAAAATTTTTAATCAAACTGTCTGAAATAGATATTTTTGAATTAAAAATACCTACTGCTATCGAAATAGTTATACGAATACTTGAATAAATATTATACGAATACTTGAATAAATAAAAGAGAAGAGCCTATTTTGTTTTAATTTATTAGCCAAATTAATTATTATCCAATTTCGCTACTAAAATACTGAACATTATATATTATTACCTGTAATCATAGACATATACGTCTAGATACGGCGTTCCAAACATATCGCTATAGCAATCAATGTAATAGTTGACGGCTAAGTGGCGTAGTGGGTAGCGACCCTACTTTCCGAGTCCAAGGCTGTGAGCTCGATTCCCACAATTGGAAATTGTTTTTAAAATGAACATGACAATTTTTCAGTGTCTTTGTGATTATTTGTATATTATAAGTGTTTATGTATATTATTAATAAAAATATTCGTCAGTCATCTTAGTATACATAACACAAGCTACGCTTACTTCGGGGCTAGATGGCGATGAGTGTATTGTTGTTGTATATTATATATTACATATATTAAAGTACAAACATAACTATTCGAAATATGAAATACCAACGTCTTGTTATAATTTTGCCACGTCTCCTACCTAAACCTATTCTATGCCTCGTTTTTCATATTTACAAATTAGTTAATCACGATCACTTCTATTATCAATCAACATACAAGTACGAGTGTTTTTTTCTCGAACAAGTGTTGAAAACCCTCGTACACTTGAGGTTGTAAAGATAGCACACTTATATCATTATTTACTATAACTTAAATGCTGTCTTAATTTACCTACATCTGCTTCTGTAGGGAGTAACAACATTAATTGATACCGTCAAAGTACGAACGACTTAACTGGAGTGTTGACAACCCAATTTGTTACGGTTGAAATGTAATAACACGCTTTCACTGGCCCGATTCACATTCTACCTGGCGCCTGTAATTAAAACCGTGCCCCAGTGATCGCTACGAAGTCATAGGCCAAGACCTACCGTTAGAAAATTGTTTTGTATTACTAAAACTGTATTTTTCTATCGATTGACATTGAATTGAATACACTTTTATTGTACACCAAAGAAAAAAAGTAGTTGCAGACATATACACATAGAGCAATAGAGCAATAGAGTGCATTTTGGTGGCCTTATCGCTACATGGCGATTTCTTATCATCATCATCATTTATTTCAAATCGATTCAACATCTTCATAATTTTTAATTCCACTACAAGTTAGCTTTGGTCTCCAATCTCACCTGGTGGGAGTGATGATCCCATCTAAGATGGTAATGGGCTAACTAGTTAGGGGGTATCGCAGTTATGTTAAGCCCATACGCTTAAACGGTTTCTACGCGATAAAGTAACGGTAGATCGATTTGCGGCACGTCTTTGTCGGTAGGGTGGTAACTAGCCACGGCCGAAGCTCCCACCAGACCCAAAACTATAAATTTCCGTATTGCCCAAGCCAGGAATCGAGCTTGGGATCTCCCACTTAAAATCCCAGCGTTCACCGTTGCACCAGGGAGGTCGTCAAAACTCGGACCGCATCAACTATAAACCGTATTTAGTGTCTATATTTAATTATTAAAACTTGCTTCAATAATTCACCAATGTTCCAGGTATACCGATATAAGTTTATCATCTCGTTTTAAATGTTTAGTGATTTATGTTTCCCGAATAAAAAGATTTTCTAATAAATAAGGCATTAAGAAACAAGGTATCAGGTAGGCCGAGTAAGCTACAGATAGTAGATACAAGTAAAAATCGTACTTATCATGAAAGTAATAAGCCTCACATGCCACGGTCAAAGTAAATTTGCTAAATTACTCTCAAGTGCACTACATCCTACTGCTGGAAAAATTACTGACTATAATTATAAAGTGTAAGTTAAGAAAACCGGGACTTTCTGTCTGTATGCTGACAGGTAGATACATTAAACAAGGATTGATGTAGGCTACTTTGATTCGTCTTTGCTAAGCTCTGAGATTATTTTTTATTATTTAACGTTTTATTTGTACACCAATATAAACAAATTAGTCCGTAAGCATCATTATAGTGTACTTATATAAGTAATGTGGAGAAATAAATAAATCATTCATTCATTCAATATGAAGCTAGGGATATAAAAAATAATAGATAAACAAAGACGGAAGTTGAATACAAAAGGCGCTCTTATCGCTTCGTAACCATCTCTGCCAGGCAACCATTAAAAAAAATCATTGATCTAATAATGACATAATATTTTGATCCCATTAAAATTTTTCGTTTAAACCTTGGGTTTAAAAAATATATAGCAAAAACAGACTCGCAAAAAAGATACAGACAAACAGATACACAGACTATGACAGATAGAAAATGTATAAACTTGTAACTTATTTACACGGCTTTAAAAAGAAAAGAATCCACCTCATAAAGAACCTAGAATTATAATTTTTTTCCTTTATCTGGTTAATGGCTTTGAGTACCTACACTTTTATTAAAACACAAAGTTTTTTGACGCGATTTTAGGCCTATAGTATTAAGTAGTAGTATAAGATACCTAGGAAGCGGTTCAATTTCGAATCCCAGCACGCACCTCTAATTTTTAAGTTAAGTTGTAAGTAATTAAATTATCACTTCTTTCTAATGTGAAGGAAACCTGCATGCCTGAGAGTTCTATATAATGTTCTCAAAGGTATGTGGAGTCCACAAATCCGCACTGGGCCAGCGTGGTGGACTCCGGCCTTAACCCCTTCTCATTGTCGGACACGTGTCCTGTAGTGGGCCGGTAATGGGTTGAAGATACCCCTCAAGTAGGCACTTGAAATGATGCGCTTTCTGGAATTTTCTAATACCGACACGTACGTCGATCATCATAACATTACGCCTTTGCTGACATTCGCATTATACCCGGCGGTTTGTAATTAAAATTCTGCCCTAGTGAGTTCAGTTACGGTACATATTAAGACACAAGCGATAGCGATATTTTAAATAAATAAAACTTTTTATTTGTGGTAATATTGTATGGAACTAAGCTTATTTAACAACACCATCATCATTATCAACCCAGTTAACAGCCTACAGGGCACGCTCGTCCACACAGAATGTACGAGATACCCTCGTATATCTCGGGCTCTCGAGGGCTGATTTCTCAGTCTCTCGCCCTACCCTATATGTGGTGTTACGCTGCATTACTTAATCAATATCCATAATAAAATAATTATATACAATTATAACTGTACAATATTGCCTTAACAAAAGTATTTTCTTTCTTTCTTTCGAAAACTTTGGCATAAATTCACATGGCATGGCGAATAAATTTTCTGAGAATGGCCTTGCCACAGCTAAATTTTTTAATAACGCCTTTAACGCAGAAGCTAGAATTAAGTTTCTAAAGCGGCTATTGTTAGACAATTTAAGGAGAGGCTCTATGGATGATACGCCACAATCTAATAACAGCATGAACCAATTCATAAGAATACTACAGAGCGTGTCAATTAATATAGTTAATAGAAGTTATTTTCCTCGCTGCGGTGTTATTTTAGGTTTTATTTATACTTAAAAAATTGCCCATGAATTATAATAAAATTTAAATGAAATTATAATAAAATAAAAATAAAATGAAATTAAAGTTAAAATAAAATTTTCTAAAAATTAACTTTAATTTTATTTTAAATAAGAAACACGGGAATGAAGACTGTGACTTCAAAATACGTGTACAAACACAATAATTAATAGGGTAGCTGGAAGAGATCTCTTATAGAGATAAGCTTTCCTTCGTACACTTCATGTATCTTATGCCCAAAATCACAATTTACGGTGCATAAATAATAAATAAATAAATAATTTGTTACCGTACTTCAGTGGATAGTGACATATTAAGTCAATGCTTTACTTTGTAGCGGAATAAGCGGCTAAGTTTGTTGTGGACTCTTCTTAGACCAGGGCGCGTTTGGAAACCTCGTTAGGTTTAAGTTGGAGAACGAAGCTATCACCATCCCCTTACAATTATGTAAACATATATATATATGAACGCTTCATAATTGCTGTGATAGGCCTACATGAATAAAAAAAATTTGAAATTTAAATTTGAATTTGAATTTAAATAAAAATTTTTTTTTTTGAAATTTTAGATACACAATTCAAGTTGAGCTGAGTATAGGTATCAAACTAAGATATAAATGAACAGAAACAATTTCAAATTCATAATATTAGTTTGGATTTTATGTTTCCGCTTGAGCTTATAGTCTAAGCTAGTCTCCTCGTGTCGTCGTACCAATTATGAGTTCGAAATGTGGGAATGTGGTGTAAATCGATGAATCTTGGTGCGATTCAGATATCACGTGCTTCAAACTGCATTTCGCTTCGAAACACTCAACAAATGTAAGTAAAGCTAATTGGATTTCATGCACAAGTCGTATTAATTACTACAATTAACTATAATTTCGAAAAACAATTTAAATTTATAACTATTATTTAAAAGTAAGGCTTCGTTCCGGTTATATTCCATCAAATATCTCTCCCTAGCGCTGTGAGAGCTGTGCTTTTAAGTCAGAGTTCCCGGGTATGATTCCCAGCTGAAGAAAAGAATACTTAGAAATTTATATATTTTTCATATTTATATATTTGGTGGGAGGTCGTAGCTAGTTAGACCGCATCGTTACTTGCCAACAGGCGAGATTGCAGCCTAGGGCTTACTTGCAGTAGTATAAAAAAAAACAAAATAAGTTTACATTCAGGATGAAAAGATCAAAATCACAAAATTACACAGATTTTGGTGACACACACAAATAATTAAACGATGAATTTAACATATAATTCAACGATTAAATATATTTCAATTTATTAAACGAAAAGCGGTGAACTCTTAGTGGTTATAATTTTTGGCTTTCCTTTCGACAGACCGAGTTTCGCCTCAGGAACGCAGATCTTATTTCTTTTCCGAGGTATACCTACGTATTTAAAGAAATTCAATAACTTGTTTGCTTAAATGGTGGAGGAAAACATCGTGAGGAAACCTGCAAGTCTGTAAGTTCTCCATAATATTCTCAAAGGCATGTGTAGTCTACCAATCCCCTGGATGACTTAGTCGGTGTAGGTTTATCAATCTGACGGCTAAAGCCCGTCGCATTCTAAGAGGAGAGTCGAGCTCTGTCGTTTACCGGTAAGGAGTTGATATGATGGTGACGATGACGATGGATGAAATTAATTTATCTGTTTGGCCCAGGGTGAATACGTATCTCGCGACAGGCTTGCGACAGGCGTAAATCTTACAATCACTGATGTCGAACGTCACTTTCCCATGCAATAAATAAACAAAAGTGACGTTTGACATTCCGAGCATGTCGTCAGATACGTAATATACCTGCGGATCTTTAGAACTGCTGAACTAATTTGGGCGGGGAATCGACAAACTTAGGATTATAAGCAGCTTTATAGGCTTTTTTATTTCGTAAAGAACCCCTAAGAGAGAGTATTGAAAGTGAAGGATAGTATAAGAGCCCATAGTTAAAAGTAGCCTAGAGTAATAACTCACATAAGCTACTTTTTATCACAGTAACTATCTATCCAAACTATCAAACACCCACGATTTTAGTGTAACTTTCTAATACCAGCACCATAAAATGACCTACTAAGCTTTATTTCTCTAACTGAGAAAAACTTTGGACTCTCATTCCATTCCTTTTTCTTTTAACTAAGGAACACATAATTCCAAAATTAAGTGAATTAGTTAGTTAGGGCGTAACGGAAGTAAAAACAAACAAACTCACTTCCACATTTTTAATAATAGTAAGGATGAATTAGCCAGCAACCGCTAGTTAGCAAACAACTTAAACTAGCTTGGTCAATTAATAGTTTTTCGTTGTTATTCGGTTGAGTTCCTAACTGTGTTTAACAACTGAAAATCTGAACTCATGGGATGTAAGCTGGCCTGGAAAGTTGTTGAATAATTTCAAAGTCAAAGTCAAAATATCTTTATTCAAGTAGGCCTATAGGTGGAGGTTTTGATTCGTACATTACATGAGAAGTACACGGTAGTGAGATGATGGCGATAAAAATATTCGTAAACTTAAAACTAAAGCTACGAGGGATCCAAACGCGTCCTGGTCTAAAAAGAAGCCCACAACAAACTTAGGCGGGTGTTTTCTTTTGTTATCACCATATCACATTGCCATTTAAAATTATTAGAAGAGGAACCTGGTTAGAACACTCATTCACATCCAAGTTTTATTATTATATTTAGAAGCGTCGTCTAATTAGTTTTGCACTAAAAATTTAGTAATGAAAATTTGTTTCAATTTTACTAAAACTGTATCCAAATAAAGGTCCTTTCCCTTAAACATTTACATACCCTCTCGTCCCTTGATATCCCCTCTCATCTCTGAACTCTGTAGAAAAAACGTAATAAAGACGGCAAATGAAAAATGATTCAACAATCATTATTCATGCATGCATTCAAATAAAAGACGGCACTTCGTGATAATGGTGGCCATACATGAGGTATGTCATTACGAGCAATATACGTAAGTTGTGATCCAGTGTTAACTGTGTGATGTTCATTCATTAGAAATTATTATTATTTTTTAAAACAGGTGGTGACGTGGATTTTGAACGGAATGAGTGAAACATAGGTGACAAACAAACAAGCAAACGATACATATACAAAATACACATAATCGCATTCATAGTATTATGAATATGGAGCAATTTGTCTTCACTGATTTTTCTAAACGTTACAATTGTTCATTTTTATTTGTATCTATAACATTAGTACACCCAACAATCTATAAAGAAGCCGGCCTAATAAAATCAAGAACGCCCCTAGACGCTTGCTATAATCATTTATAGCAGTACCAAAATCATTTATAGAAGTACTACTAGTGATGGTAGTAGAAGGATATGAAAAGCTTAACTAGGATTGCTAGCTCATAATATTACCTACGATGACCAACAGTGCGAAAACGCAAAACTACAAACCGTGGAAGTTTTGCGTTATAAATTCGATCGCTGTGACTGTATTTGCTTGAACATTGTGAACAGTTTAGAACAACCTTTACAATAATTCACTCTCATCAAACGTAAATTATTTAACATAAATTTATGAGCTGTATATTATTTAAATTAATAACACAGGCTACTTACATTTCAAACTTTTGTACATTTGCGAAATCTTTGTTGAAGCAGACCCGTCGTTTAAGTTGAATTTTAATAAGGGTGTGTTGATCGCAGACTCCTACAAAGCCGCAAGAGCAAAAGTGCGAGAAGCAACTCTGTAGGAATATAATATAAAATAATGAAATACTCCTGACTTTCAATATACTATCATCATCATCATCATCTCAACCAATTGACGTCCACTGCTGGACATAGGTCTTTTGTAGGGAGTTCCACAATGCACGGTCCTGGGCCGCTTGCCTCCAACGGCTCCCAGCTACTCGCCTGATGTCATCTGTCCACCTCGTTTGGGGCCGACCTACGCTGCGTTTACCGGTGCGGGGTCGCCATTCCAGCACCTTAAGACCCCAACGTCCATCGGTTCTCCGAGCTATGTGCCCCGCCCATTGCCACTTCAGCTTCGCAACTCGCTGAGCTATGTCGGTAACTCTAGTTCTTCTACGGATCTCCTCATTTCTGATTTGATCACGTAGAGATACTCCTAACATAGCTCTCTCCATCGCCCGCTGAGTGACTCTGAGCCTTCTTATGAGGCCCATAGTTAGCGACCATGTCTCTGATCCGTAAGTCATCACTGGCAACACGCACTGTTCGAAGACTTTAGTCTTCAGGCACTGGGGGATTTTGGACGAGAAGATGTCACGAAGTTTCCCGAACGCTGCCCATCCGAGTTGGATTCGGCGGTTTACCTCTTTCTCGAAATTGGACCTACCTAACTGGATCGTGTGTCCTAGGTATATATACTCGTCTACAATTTCGAGTGCAGAGTTCCCAACAATTATTGGGTGGAGCGCAACATGAGCGTTAGACATAATTTTCGTCTTGCTCATGTTCATACGAAGGCCCACCTGTTGAGAAACTCTGCTGAGGTCATTGAGCATCGCATTAAGGTCTTCCAGAGTCTCTGCCATTATGACTACATCGTCGGCAAACCGAAGTTGAGTGATGTACTCGCCGTTAATGTTGATGCCAAGCCCGTTCCAATCCAGAAGCTTAAAAACGTCCTCCAACGCAGCGGTAAACAGCTTCGGGGAGATAACATCTCCCTGTCGCACTCCTCGCTGCAGTTGGATCGGTTTCGTAGTCTGGTCCTGTATACGGACTGACATAGTGGCGTTTTTGTACAAACACTTCAAAACTTCGATGTACCGGTAGTCAATTCGGCATCTCTGCAGTGACCTTAACACAGCCCAGGTTTCCACCGAATCAAAGGCTTTCTCATAGTCCACAAACGCTAAGCAAAGTGGCCGGTTATACTCTTGAGTCTTCTGTATAACCTGCCGCAGCGTATGTATGTGGTCTATGGTACTGAAGCCCTTTCGGAAACCGGCTTGTTCAGGAGGCTGGAAGTCGTCGAACCTATTCGCGAGACGATTCGTAATGACTCTTGAGAACAACTTGTAGACATGGCTCAACAGCGAGATAGGTCTGTAGTTCTTCAGCAAGGTATTATCACCTTTTTTGAAGAACAGAACAACCACGCTCCTGTGCCATGCCTCTGGCGTTGTGCCTTGATGAATGACGGAATTGAACAACCGCTGAAGGACTTTAAGTATCGGTTTTCCACCCGCTTTCAGGAGTTCTGCTGTGATTCCGTCATCACCCGGTGCCTTGTTGTTCTTAAGTTGTTTGAGAGCCATACTAATCTCGTAATGGCTGACGTCCGGGATATCTTCAGTGAAGTGTCGGGTCAATTTGGCTCTAGGGTCTTTAGCCAAACTTTCAACAGGCTTTTGTGTTGAGGTGTATAACTGTCCATAGAATTTCTCAACCTCACTCAGGATCTCTGGTTTAGAAGATATGAGACTACCATTGTCAGTCTTCAGGCGAGTCAACAGGCTCTGTCCGATAGACAGATCTCTTGCGAACACTTTCGAGCCTTTGTTGCGCTCAATGGCGACTTTAATTTTCTCAGTGTTAAAGTGTCGCAAGTCTTTCGTCTGCAACTTCGAGATCTGTCTATTAATACGCCGATATTCAGACGCATCTTTTGAAGACTGTAGTCTCATTTCTTGTCTCTTCTCCATAAGCCCGAGTGTATGGGCTGAGAACTTTTTGGTTCTATGTTTACGGTGGGTCTTAAAGAACTTGGACCCAACCGTATGGACAGTTTCCACAAGCCTGTTGTTAAGATCGTCCACAGAATCGCAGTCCAGGCAATCAAACCGGTTTTGCAGCTCCAGTTGAAAGCTCTCGGGGTTTTGGATATGAGCACGAGTAGGCCGGAGCGTAGACTTTACCAGTCTGACCCTTTCCAGCTTTACATTTATATTCAATGTGCCTCTTACCATACGGTGATCGCTCCCGGTTTTCACCCTGTTGATCACAGAGACATCATTGAATATATGCCGTTTGGTCGACATGATAAAGTCGATCTCATTTCTCGTCGAACCATCGGGGCTCAGCCAGGTCCATTTCCTGTGCGGCCGCTTTTCGAAAAAGGAGTTCATCATAAAGAGGCCCTCCTTCTCCATAAAGTCGGCCAGCATTTGGCCCCGTTCGTTCCGTTGCCCATATCCAAATTGCCCCACTCTCAGCTCTGCACCGCTTCGCTTGCCCAGCCTCGCGTTGAAATCCCCCATCACAACACTGTAGTAGGTTTTCGAGGCATGTATGGCTTTCGAAATATCCTCATACAATGCCTCTACTTCCTCGTCGGAGTGCGCAGTTGTGGGTGCGTAGACCTGTATAACCTTCAGGGAATACCGTTTGGTTATTCTGAGTACAAGGTACGCTACCCTGCTCGACACGCTTTCGACTCGAACAATGTTGTTGACAAGGGATTTGTGGACGATGAATCCGACACCACCTTGTGACTGTTGTTCGCCCTCCCGGTAGTAGAACAAGTTGCCGGATTTTAGGATTATCGTATCCTCCCCCTCTCTACGGATTTCAGATAAACCCATGATACTCCAGCGCAACTTGCTCACTGCTTCTTCCAGCTCGACTAACTTCTCATCGGTCCTCAACGTGCGTGCGTTATACGTTGCCAGGTCCAGTCGTCGAGTTTGGCAGCGGAATCTCTTCCGGAGATTCTTGACACCCCTTGCCCCGCCGTTACCATAACCGCTGCCAGAGCCAGGAATAGCGGGGCTGCCGGGGACTAGGGGCTGTGGCTTTCTTTTCTCCATTCATACAAAGATTTGCCCGGTAATGACCACGCTGGGCAGGCGGGTTGGTCATCGCAGGGCTAGACTGATCGCACCGGCGTCGCTGCTGCCCGACACCGGTCTGTGCCATTTATTCAGTCTAGCCAATTTGAAGTAGTTATACCGCCACTTGTCGGTCGCCAGAGCCTCGTCGGTTAGACGGCAGGGTGCACCACGTGCAGGTGAGGTTGGCATTTTGGGAGGCTGACTGGTACTAGCCTCCCCCTTACACCCCAATACACCCCAATATACTATACAGTATTCTAATATTGAGGGAGTTGTGAAAAACAATGTAAATAACCATTTTGTGGTGGCGGCCATCTTGGACCTTTTCTCATCAAACATAGCTAAGAATAGTCCCGACTAATTCACCTCTCAAACAAAAAAACTAAATTAAAATCAGTTCATCTGTTCGGGAAATACGATGTAACAGAAACACATACACACACACACACACACACACACACACACACACACACACACACACACACACACACACACACACACACACGTCGAACTTATAACACCCCGTTGTTTATTCGTCGGGGTTAGTAACAGGAGCGCACTTAAAAAAGCATTGCTTTCTCACTTCTACAGCGAAGCGCAGAGAAAAAGTTTTACAGTATATGATGTATAATATTTTCTTTTGATTTAAAGTTCACTTCAACACTGTATTGTTTTAGACGAATGACTGGTATATTCGATATGGTGGTCCAGGAGCTCATACTCTTACATAAGCACAACTGCTGCACTTGCATCTTTGCGGTTTTTGAGGCAGTGTGCAAGCAACTAAATAAATAAACTTGCTCGTCTGCTGCTTCGAGTTTGTGTGACCTTTAACCATTGTTGCGAGAACATCTTAAGTATTTTAATAATTATAGTACTTTATGAGATTCTTTGAGACCTCATGGAATAGTCTGCATAGTTGTATAACTGTTTTCTTAGAGTATTCTTAGGTGCGTATCTAAGGCACTCAAGGATAAAAGCTGTTATTTTTAAGTAAGTTTTTAAGACGTAGTATTTTTTAAGTTATTAAAATATCACTTACAAACTCGAAAACATCGTGAGAGAACCTGCATGCCTGAGAGTTCTCCATAATGTTCTCAAAGGTGTGAGGAGTCCACCAATCCACACTGGGCCAGCATGGTGGACTACGGCCCTAACGCCTTCTCATTGTGGAAGGCACGTGCCCTGTAGTGGGCCGGTAATAGGTTGGGATAGTAATATAGGATAAAAAAACGTGTGTTTACTTATGTACACTCGATAGAAGTTATACTTCTTTAGCCTAACAAGATAAAGATCTTTTCAAAAATTCTATATTTCGCCTTATTCTACGTTTGTAGAAAAAACGACAGTAACAACAGAAAAAAGGTATTTAATATATAGAAAGTTTTATTATTACTTATCGGACAACCAAGTTTCACTCAACATTAGAATTTTAGATTTTTGTACAATTGAAACAATTAAATCACCGCAATGAGCCCGCAGACTTTGACAATTGAAAGTGGACACTGTCAAACCTTTTTTTGAAAAACTAAAATTTTTGACTATAGCTTACTTTAGGGTGTCGATATTTCGCGCATCGTAAAACTGTACTCTCTTCACTCATTTTTCCCTAACGCGCCAAAAGAAGTATAACTTCAAAAATTTCATTATATGGATACATCGATGTTTTTCCTGTCAGTCTACCTTATTTGTCCACATTTACCATTCTAGGTTACATTTATCATTCTAGGTTCCATATTGCATGGTTAGTCGCGTCAAACTCAAAACATATATATGGCTCGATATGAAAATCAGTGCTCAGGTTCACATACTATGTTTTTTTACTATCGTAACGTACTTACGTTACGTGGACTAATATATTATTTCTAATGCCTATTTCTTGCCACAGGTATTATAAGGATAAAGACATGGTGGTGGACCTATATCTACAAAGCTGTTGTATATACAATTTTTGAGCTGAGGTATTGACCTGCAATTATTTCGTATTGGTCGCTGTAGACACAAGCCTTTGCGAACACTATCAAAACTTTCAGGTATGCAGGTTTCTTCACGCTGGTTTTTTACACCGTAAAAGCCATTGCTGTTTAGTTCATCAAAACGCACATAACTTTGGAATGTTAGAGGTGAGTGCCGGGTATTGATTATTACACTACAAGTTAGCCTTTGACTGCAATCTCACCAACTGGTAAGAGAAGATGCAGTCTTATTATTTATTTATTTATTTAGGAAACCAACAGCAAATACATTTTTACATGTTCCAGTTTCTACGTTGTGAGCTAAGTGAATGTTAAGCTTATTACTGGTTTTCACAAAGTTAACAAATAATTTCAACATTAATTACATTTTAAATATTGTAACTGCATTACAAAATAAATATCTAAAAATACTACTAATTAATAAGGTTATAATATTAAAAAATTTAATAGAATTAAAACAAAATGAAATTAAAATAAAACTAATTATGAAACTCCGCTAAAGCAGGAGAATCTGTATAGTGTAATTTATAATTTCTTCAATCCTTGTACTCCACACCAAACAGATCTTCGGCAATGTACCCTCTCGTTTCGCTCCGAAACCGGAGCATCCTCAGGAGATGTTGACTTTACAATGAATAATTGTTAGGTCAACATCTCCGGAGTGTTTGCTCAATTTTCATAATATATCATGGACTTCCACAAAGTTAGGCCTGCTTCTATCCGATGCAGTTTAATATGATACCTGTCAGGGGTATTGCAGTTATATTAGACACATACCCCTTGTAAAAAATGCATTTCTTTATCACTTTGACAGCGAAAAGCAGAATAATAACTTATCTATATAAATAAAAGAGATAGTGTGTGGGTATGTTCCGCATAGGCTCCGAATCGGCTGGACCGATTTCAATGAAACTTTCAGGGAATCTCCGGATTGACCTGGCGAGTAATCCTGTAATGTTTGGTGTCGATCGGAGCACTCCTATTTTTGAACTGTCAAACTGTCAAATACAGCTTTTATTTACTATGATGATATTCTATTGTTTGGTGTACATGGGTGTAGATGATCTTCACCCACTCGAGAAGAGAATGAATACGGAGAGAAATAAATGATTTAATATATTATGAGACTTAAATTAAAAATATAATTATGTATGTTTATTGTTTAAATAAAATAAAGCAAATCTAGCCCGGCGATGCGGGCTGAGTACGCTAGTACAATATACAAGATTTTTACTATTATAAATAAAATAACCTTGGTCGTGTATACTATTGAATCGCGTTGAAATATTTTTTTTTGCATTGAATAGAAAAGAGATCCAAGAAATTGTAATTGTGCTCAGGCATGCGTTGTTAATGAATTATTGTTTTCTTTTCGTCGCCATTTTCACATTGGAAATGGATCTGTGCAATACGGTTAATAACGTTGACAATTTATATCCTATTGTATTTTTAACTTCCTATTGTTTGTACGGCATATTTTTTTAATTTGTTTTGTTTTGTTTTGTTTTCATAAAACAAACGCTTGTGTTATAACCAAGTTAAGGTTATAACACAAGGGCTATATTTATTAACTGGGGTCATTATTTAGAGTAACCTGTCTTTGTAACCTACCTAACTACGTAAACATAAAATAACTACATAAATAAAAGACGCTCGAACTTTAAGCAATCTAACCTAGAAGTAATAAATAAGTGTCATACTTAAAAAGAAAAGCATTTTTTTATACTTGTTGTTGTTTACTTTTTTAGTCAGTTGTTAGCAGATACCTTTGTTATGGGTTTAGCTGATAAGTAACTCCCCCATGCCTTAATACCGTAACCGCATTGGTATAGTGGTTAGCATGACAACTACGGATCATTAGGTCCTGGGTTTTTTCCAGTATCAGCTCATCATCATCATTATCAAATCAACCCATTACCGGCCCACCACAGAGCACGGGTCCCCTCCCACAATGAAAAGGGGTTAAAGCCATAGTCCACCACGCTCGCCCAGTGCGGATTGATGGACTCCACACACCTTTGAGAACATTATGTAGAACTCTCAGGCATGCAGGTTTCCTAACGATGTTTTCTTCATCGTTGAAGCAAATGATATCTTAATCACCTAAAACGCACATAACTTAGAAAAGTTAGAGTTGCAAGTTGGGATTCGAATTCGGCCACCCGAATCGAGCTCCTAACCAATGCGCTATCACCGCTAATATCACGATGTCACGATCACCAAACCATCGATTCTGGTTATCATCACTAACATGTGAAAATAATCTTAAGGGCCCACCAGCTCGCATCAAAGCAACGTGGTGCTTCTTTGCTCTAGAGCTCTCTCTCTTATGAGAGAGGAACTGTGCTATGGAAGTTGACGCCAATAGGTGATACTTGTGGTATTAAGGTCTCAGAGATCAAAAGGAAAAAAATAATTTAAATATGTTATTATTACAAAAAGAATACAAAATTACAAAAAAGTTATTTTAATAACAAAAATTTATTTTGAATTTATAGAATGATCTTAAGATGTGATCAGAAATTAAAAGATACTTCAAAGAACTGAGTTATCTATTTATAGAGCCCAATACGAAACTAAAGTGACGATGGGTGCGGAAAAATCTCCAGAAGTCCAGAAGAATCATTGCGTGTAAATAAAATCACAACTACAAGAAAGTTACGTTAAGTTGCTGGAATTGCGACCCCGCACCGGTAAACGCAGCGTAGGTCGACCCCAAACGAGGTGGACAGATGACATCAGGCGAGTAGCTGGGAGCCGCTGGAGGCAAGCGGCCCAGGACCGTGCATTGTGGAACTCCCTACAAAAGACCTATGACCAGCAGTGGACGTCAATTGGTTTAGATGATGATGATGATTAGTTATTTGCTCCTCCTTTGTCAACATATATGGACAGGTTTCTAGAAATCTAGAAATAGACCTAATACAGCGAACTCGAAATATTTGAGTCCGTTGACTTTTGTACCATTGTTGAACGAGAAAGGTTTTTAATAAATTCAACAATAAATAATATACTTTTATTAAATCTGTAATTTTTTTATCTTTGTTGTAAGAAAATTTTGATGGCTAGAAACATTAAAATTAAGTGAACTGTTTTTTTCATACACATTGAAATATTTATAAGTTTTAAAGCTTCAAACCCACTATCAGTTATTAGTCACAATAATAACTGTTTAGTATATACGAGTAGTTTAATGAGAACATATTGTTACAAACAAATTTTAGTTTGGAAACTCTACATAAGAATTTAGTAAATCTTAGTAATATAACCTTATTTACTTATAAAAGATTGTTGCAATATTTTTTACGATAGATTCAGTTTTTAATTTTATATTATTACTTTACGTTGTTCGTCGTAACCTGTTATAATACTCTATAATTTCATATTTGCTTCAATCTATTTATATTTTAGTCAATTACCTGTATTTTTAAATAGACATTATAAAAGAGACTAAACTAAAATCCAATTTTTATAACTAAGATAGAATAGATTTAAAATTTTAAATTATTGTTTTATGTTTACGTTTGTCATCTTATAACACTCTATCATATATTATTATATAGTCGATTACCTATATTTTTGAGTATACATAACAAACTAATATCAAAAACTTACCTCATTATCAATTTCATTCGCCGCCACTATCCCTAAGACTAAAAACGCCAAAACGTAACCCCTCATCTTGATAAAAATATAGTCCGTCACTTCACTAGCACAAAATGCTTCACTAATAATAATATGTCTGTACACAGTTGGCGACCGCTGCACTCAAGGCAAATGCACTAACGTCTCTAGGAATACAGTTTTATATGGGCATGCATGAATGCACATACAGTGGGGACCTAATATATGATAGTTTCTCGCCTGTATCTGATAAGACGTACAAATATCTGCGAATGTATCATCATCATCGTAACCGCAACTGAATGACGTCCACTGACATTGGTCTTTTTTGAGAGTTCCAAAATCGCGTTCCAAAACCAGCCGCTGGGAGCAGCGACCAGTTTGATCCACCTCATTGGGGGCAACCAACGCTACCTTTACCGCAGGGTTACGTTCCAGCACGTGACTCTACATAGGACCCTTCGGATTCTTATACAGCACCAATTGTTAACGGAAATAGTTTTAAGTGAAAGTATGAGATTGTGATGATAAGAAGGGTTGTTGTGGACTTTTAAGACCAGGTTGCTCTTGGAAATTTCAACCTCACCTCATTACAGTAAACCAATTTTATATACAATATAGTATACGCAGCAAAAAGTGCGCCTTTTTGAAAAAAGAAAACTATGACTTAAGCCAGCTTATTCCTAACACGACGATGACATAAGAAATGTTTTTTCTAAAGTTATAATTGACGCACCAGGTAGATAATAAAATAAATAAATATACTACGACAATGCACACGTCGGCATCTAGCCCCAAAGTAAGCGTAGCTTGTGTTATAGGAACTAAGATTGTTGAATATTTTTTATAATTTTATGAATGATATACATAAATACATATAATATACAGAACACCCAGACACTCAAAAACATTCATGTTCATCACACAAACATTTTCCTGTTGTGGGAATCGAACCCACGGCCTTGGGCTCAGAAAGCAGTGCGCCACTCGGCCATCAAAAGATGACACAGATGAAGTGGATCCATCGCCTATAAACACAGCAATACGTCGTAGGGCATGCAAGGAACACATCTTAAAAAGTGCGGCCCTGTGTCATCAACCTAAGGCGTAAATGTTAAGCCTCATGCGACTGTGATTACACCGGACACCACGTCCTTTAGACCGGAACACAGCATTGCTTAGCAGTAGAGATAAGCAAGGCGGTAGTTGTTCTACGGTTTCCCCGGACGTCCAATAAAGCCAACGAGAGGGACATGCCGTGGTGGTTTTTAGTTTGGGTAAACGAGTCCCACATAACCTCTGTCTTGCCCAAAAGGACAGAGGTAGCCATAAAGCTTTTCCACCATGACAAAAAAAATGGCGTTAGTTGTTTTCCAGACGAACTCTGCTTTTTTCTTCCACTACAAGTTAGCCGTTGATTGCAATCTTAACTGACGGTAAACAGTGGCGTCCATAGAGGGTATGCACATGGTATGCAAATGATATAAAATGTAGAAAATCTCCAATACAAGTTATAAAAAACTTAAGGATAGACATAGTAGGAATTATAAAAAGCCTACCCTTTAGTATTTATGACTTGCACTGGAGCATTTTTAATTTTATATCTTCTGTATACCATGTTCATACACTCTATGCACGTGACTGATGGTAAGTTATATTGTAGTCTACGGTGGTAGCGGGCTAACCCGGTAAGGGTATAACAGTTATAAGTCATACCACTTATTGTATTTTATATCACTTGGCAGCACGTATTTGTCGGTAGAGTGGTAATTACCCATTGCGTTAGAGCAGTCTATTCCACAAGAACAGCCCAGTGTGGGTCTAGAAATTATTAATTCCCGAACTGCCCCTGCCACCCCTGCCACTTATAAAATCAAGGCGCCCACCATAGCGCCAGGGCGGAAAAAAAGCTTTACTACTTCTAAAAATGTCTTTCATCACTGATGTTCAGAAATCAGATCGCTAAGCAGATTTCGTGTTGTTACTTAGAAACTGTTCATTGTAAATCTCCTGAGGATTCTGCGGAAGATCTATATTGGGTGGAGTGTCGTGAGTGAAGAAATTATAAATTTGCATCGTACAGATTATTTTGACAGAGATGAACAAGGAATTAGAATCCCACTAACTTTTCTAGGTTATGAGCGCTTATTAAAGAATTCAAATATCACTTGCTCCAACGGTGAAGGAAAAGGAATCCTGCATGTCTGAGAATAATGTTCATAGTGTACTCAAAGTTGTGTAGTCCACCAATCCGCACTGTACCAGCGTAGTGGACGCTTTAACCCCTTTTTATTGTGGGAGGAGAATGATTACGTAGCCTGTAGTGTGACGGTAATGAGTTGATTTGGTGTTGACATGGAAAATTGATGTTTATGAGGTCCCTATAAGGACTTATCGAGCTGTATATAATCTAATGCAAAGTTTTGATACGTAAATAAAAGGAAAATCAGTGAAACTCAATCAGGCCCTCTTCACGCCTTCTAATGTTACGACGCCACGATGGAAATCTATTGTATGTAGGACAGGCGGATTTACGGTCGTCTCAGTAAGTTGACCCAAATTTACGAGACGACCACAGATAAGGTATAAAAAAGTTTACATATCGACGGACTCCCGACTTACGCCTTACTTATAAAAAGTTTAATTACATAATGTGTGTTATTTTGCTGTGTGTTTTTTTGTTGTTGCTGTTATAATAATAACTACTGAAAACGTTGGTCAACTATTAGAAGTATATTTATTATTTATTTAAAAAAAATATATACATTTTTATGTTAACATAATAATAACACCTATTACCTACGGCGTAACAAAAACCATTTCGGGTTTATCCGTACACCGGTATTCATCTTTCAGCGCTCGGAATTATGAGTACGTAAGTATTTTTAAAGCTACATAAAAAATATGAGGGGTAGTTCTAAAAACGGCGATATACTTATAACCTAGCTTATATATATATATATATAAGCTAGGTTATAAGTATATCGCCGTATATAAGTATATTATATATATATATATATATATATATATATATGAAGCGGTGATAGCGCATTGGGCAGGAGGTCGACTTCACTTTCGGGGGGCCGAGTTTGAATCCCAGCGCGCACCTCTAACTAATCTAAGTTTATAATTTTACTAATATGCGATTTAGGTAATTAAAATATAATTTGATTCAACGGTGAAAGAAAACATTGAGGAAACCTGTATGCCTGAGAGCTCTACATAATGTTCTCAAAGGTGAGTGGAGTCCACCAATCCGCACTAAGCCAGCATGGTGGACTACGGCCTTAACCCCTTCTCATTGTGGAAGGAGACCCGTGCTCTGTATTGGGCCTGTAATGGGTTGTGATAATGATGATGTTGATTTATTATATAAATATATACTTCCAATATAAGTGACAATGGCGAACAGTTTCTAAGTAACAACACGAAATCTGCTTAGCGATCTGATTTCTGAACATCAGTGATGAAAGACATTTTTAGAAGTAGTAAAGCTTTTTTTCCGCCCTGGCGCTATGGTGGGCGCCTTGATTTTATAAGTGGCAGGGGTGGCAGGGGCAGTTCGGGAATTAATAATTTCTAGACCCACACTGGGCTGTTCTTGTGGAATAGACTGCTCTAACGCAATGGGTAATTACCACTCTACCGACAAATACGTGCTGCCAAGTGATATAAAATACAATAAGTGGTATGACTTATAACTGTTATACCCTTACCGGGTTAGCCCGCTACCACCGTAGACTACAATATAACTTACCATCAGTCACGTGCATAGAGTGTATGAACATGGTATACAGAAGATATAAAATTAAAAATGCTCCAGTGCAAGTCATAAATACTAAAGGGTAGGCTTTTTATAATTCCTACTATGTCTATCCTTAAGTTTTTTATAACTTGTATTGGAGATTTTCTACATTTTATATCATTTGCATACCCTGTGCATACCCTCTATGGACGCCACTGTTTACCGTCAGTTAAGATTTCAATCAACGGCTAACTTGTAGTGGAAGAAAAAAGCAGAGTTCGTCTGGAAAACAACTAACGCCATTTTTTTTGTCATGGTGGAAAAGCTTTATGGCTACCTCTGTCCTTTTGGGCAAGACAGAGGTTATGTGGGACTCGTTTACCCAAACTAAAAACCACCACGGCATGTCCCTCTCGTTGGCTTTATTGGACGTCCGGGGAAACCGTAGAACAACTACCGCCTTGCTTATCTCTACTGCTAAGCAATGCTGTGTTCCGGTCTAAAGGACGTGGTGTCCGGTGTAATCACAGTCGCATGAGGCTTAACATTTACGCCTTAGGTTGATGACACAGGGCCGCACTTTTTAAGATGTGTTCCTTGCATGCCCTACGACGTATTGCTGTGTTTATAGGCGATGGATCCACTTCATCTGTGTCATCTTTTGATGGCCGAGTGGCGCACTGCTTTCTGAGCCCAAGGCCGTGGGTTCGATTCCCACAACAGGAAAATGTTTGTGTGATGAACATGAATGTTTTTGAGTGTCTGGGTGTTCTGTATATTATCTTTGCAGAGATATAATACAAAAATAATGAAAACGCACTGGCCACTTATTTAAAAAGTACCTACTTCATTTGAAAATGGAACTCTTTGAATATAGATTGTTTACAAAAAAGAAGTAATGCAATGTAAAGCAATAAAACATACAATTTTATTACGAACAGCAAGGCCTTTTCATTATTTAATCAAGTTAGGAAAGTGGACTAATTTGTTTGCACCATCATTTTCTCTTTTGTACCAACAATATTTCTTTTACCTTGTTTATCGACTATACGTTGTTTACGAGTCTTAAATGTTTACTATCAGTTCTAGCGTTGTTTTGTTCACTAACAGAAAAAATATGATTCTACCTACTTGAGCCTGTGACAACAGCAGTTTTGTTTTCTCATTTTTAATCCCTCGGGAATCGTTTGTTTTCCCGGGATAACTGGACTCTATTTATGCGGTGATAGCCTAGTGGTGAGAGCTTCGCCTTCCCTGTCGGAAGGACCAAGTTTCATTGAAGTCGACCGAATGCGAAGTTCGACGTACGTGCAATGTTCTCTCTGTGTTTTGAGTGGAGTATAAAGATTGAAGAAATTATAAATTACACAATACAGGTCACCTGCTTCTATCCAATATTTAAAACAAGCATCCAAAATATCCTTTTTTATGGTTTTATCATAATAATTGATAGTGGTAAGTTGAAAACAAAGAGAAACACTTCGTAGGGCATGCAAGGAATACGTCCTATAAAGTTTGTCTGTCTGTGCCTGTCCTGTGTCCATTAACCTGAGGAGTATATGTTAAGACTCATGTGCCTGTGATAACACCGGCAACCACGCCCTTCAAACCGAAACTCAGCAAACTTCCCCGGACGAGCAGTCACAAAAAGCTCTACCTACTATGGTTGTATAATGGTTGTATAAAAGTTATCAAATGTGGACGAATAGCAATTCGAAACTAAAAATAGAAGCGCAAAAATCATACATAATTCAAGGCATAACAGCGGGGAAAATCTGTGAAAAAAAATTACTTTCAAGAACGTCGATCTTATAGTGGAAAGTAACACGGCAGATGGTCACGCGAAATGCAGTAATTACCTGGATTATGTATGTGTATTGTAAATGAGGTGTGGGTAGAACGAAAAAATTGAAGACGATGTAAGGACGTGATTACATACTTTTCTCAATTGTTCTATTTTGCAAAAACTATCTATCTCTTCTTACTATTTTTTGTAATAAAAACAATTTATGTATATCAAATATACATTAATATTGTTTTTTATATATTATATGTATATATTTAAGTAATGCAATATGTATTTTATGGGTATATATGCACCACCTAACACCGCCTGGAAGAAATCGCTATGTAGCGATAAGGCCGCCAAATTGTATGCGTTGTGTATTAAAATATAAAAATATTTGCAATAAAAGTATATTCATTCATTCATTCATTCATACATTCAATATCAGTTTTCAGGACTCCCGGCAGATGTATAACATTTAAGGGTGACTATTTGGAGACAACTTGCATTTAAAAAACTAATCTAAAAACAGGCAAATATTGTTCACAGAATAAAGAACATACAGAAACCGTGTACACGACTTATATTAAAGCATAGGATGGAGTGGTTTTTGCGCTGAAAATGACAGTGTATAATGTTTAGAAAAGCGGATTAAAGTTTCTATGGAAAACTTATCATAGAAGCATATCATATAATGACGGCCGACTGGCGCAGTGGGCAGTGACCCTGCTTTCTGAGTCCAAGGCCGTGGGTTCGATTCCCACAACTGGAAAATGTTTGTGTGATGAGCATAAGTGTTTTTCAGTGTCTGGGTGTTTATATGTATTTTCTAAGTATTTATTTATATATAATTCCTAAAAATATTCATCAGTCATCTTAGTACCCATAACACAAGCTACGCTTACTTTGGGGCTAGGTGGCGATGTGTGTATTGTCGTAGTATATTTATTGTATATTTTATTGTATTATTGTATATCATCGTTATCATCAGGGCATGGGTCTCCTCCCACAATTAAGAAGGTTTAGGCCGTAGCCCAGCCCGCCGAGGCTTATACATTAACTCGTATCTAAGAATAGGGTTCAATGACTTATCTGACATGTTCTTAGTATAAGAGACACTAGTAGTACCTCTTCTCAGTTCGCTCTTGTCAGAGCGTTCGTGGTTGTCACTTAAGTCTTTTGGCACGCTTGACTATTTGTCGCCACTCCTCTCTGGCAGCTGCCTTTCTAGCACACTCATGTAAAGGGACAGTAGTACCTAGTAGACAATATTTATTTTTTTGAACACAAACTCGCAGAGAAAACGGTAATCAACAACATGTTCGCGCCTTTACTTTTTAATTATCGCGTGTCATCAAACGTAAAATTGACGAAATAAACAATCGGTCCGAATGAAGAACAATTTGTGAGATTTTTTTTAAAAATTGAAAATTATTTTTCATTGATTAAAGTAGAGTGACAACATTGATTTTGTAACACTATTTTGCGTTTTAATATGATTTTTCATGCATTTATTTAACTATGTAGCTAATAGATTTAAAACGTGAAAAAACAATGTATTATTTCTATTATTAGGTATTACTTTACACTCGCAGTTTTGAGCAAAGTAATTTACAGTTGAGATATTTAAAAAGATATATGAAGTATTTTATTAATAAAATAAGATGAAATACTTTGCTTTGCTTTAAGCTCTAAAATCATCTCTCCTATAAGAGAAGAGATTTGTGCCCA
The DNA here is from genome assembly GCF_905163445.1 of Pararge aegeria. Taxonomy (NCBI): domain Eukaryota; kingdom Metazoa; phylum Arthropoda; class Insecta; order Lepidoptera; family Nymphalidae; genus Pararge; species Pararge aegeria. The sequence goes on along the minus strand of NC_053202.1, from coordinate 8,270,665 downwards.
GCAGCGGGACATTAGTTGTATGAGGGTGTGTACACACACACCCTCTTTTTCAAGGCTCACACGTACACACACACACACACACTGTGTGTACGTGTGAATCTTGAAAAGACAGTGAAATGATATTTCTATGTCTATTTTGTAAGTGCTGTTATGAAAAACCCTATTCAATTTCAATTACAAAATAAACAAAGACCCGGTGAAGGGTGAAATGCTTTAAAATAATTTTAAACGCGGAATTGACACTTGAAAACACTTTAAAAACCATCGAAACTACAAATTCCTTCATTTAAAGTAGGCCTACCATAACTTTATAATCCTTTTTGCAACGTCTTCAAATATATATATTGACAAATTTGACAGTAGGTAGAACTTATATAACAGAAATATTGAGTAAAAAAAACCCCGACTTTCAATATAGCGTAGGTACCTATTAGTGATATCTAAAATGAGGAAGTAGTGAAAAAAAAAATGTTGAAGGATTACATAATATATTTTTTTTGTGGTGGCGGTCATTTTGGACTTGAATTTTCATCAAATATAGCTAAGAACTCCTGGATAATTCACCTTTAAACCAAGAAAACAAATCAAAATCGGTTCATCCGTTTGAGTAAACTTTAGGCATGCAGGTTTCCATACCATGTTTTTCTTTCACTTTTAAAGCAAGTAATATTTTATTAAATAATGGGATTCGAACTCAAACCTCCGAAATAAATCAAACTACTATTTTATTACATAAATGACATAATGATATACCTAATGATGTAATGACATAATGGCATAAATGATATTTTTTGGCAAAATGGTTATAATATTTTTCTCCCACACACAACATCTAAAGTTATAAAGATATAAAAATGAAACCTAATAATAAACTCACTTAGAATAAGATTATCTATAATAAATGAAGGAGCAAGAAACTCGTTGATGGGAAAAATGTTTTCATCTTTTCTCAATAAAAAAGCCTGGGAGAAGTAAAAATCATTTTCTGTTTTAATTATTTTCATGAAAAAAACAAGTTCCATTTTAAAAATAATTTTCATTTAGGTATCCATATTAAAGTGACGCACCACTGATATTTCAAAGTTGTGTGTTTTTAATTAAAGCAATTTAAACATCACCTGCTTAACGGGTGACGGAAAACATCGTGAGGAAACCTGCAAGCCTGAGAGGTCTCCATAATGTGTGTGTGTGTTGTGCTGAACAGCGTGTGAAGTCTACCCATCCGCACTTGGCCAGTGTGGTAGATTACGGTCTAAACCCTTCTCAATCTGAGAGGAGACCCTTGGGGTAGTACCGGTAATAGGTTGATGACGATCATATGAATAAGTAAAGTAAGCGGAGATAGTAAAGTGGTTTACACTTCAGCGAGACCGAGTCTGATCCCCGGCATGCACATCTCAAGTCTGTACTAAACTCTACTTGTGTATATATTTATATATATTATGAATATTTATTTAATTTATGAATATATTTGTATTTATACTTTTTGGTATAAATAATTATATAAGTATTATATTAGAACACTTAGGGGGAAACGGGATAAAGTTTACACGGGATAGTGCAAACACTATCCCTTTCTCTTGCTGTATCTCCTGTCTACAAAGGTTGCCTGTAAGAGATTGCTTGCATCACTAAAGCTGCCTTAGCATGTCTACAATATGTTTTACTGTAAACTTCTGATTCATTTCCCTTATGTTATTTATCCAGTGCGTTAGGAAATAGTGAATTAGAGCAGTTTATTTAAATAAACATTATGTATTAAGTTAAAATATCTTCAACGAACCATAGTTTGTATATTCATAGTCCTTGACAGATAAAATTATAGATCCAATTTTCGAAAAAGGGACATGATCTGTGTTAGGACGCGGGTTGACAGGTTATTTTGGCAGGTGAGGGAGAATATAAGGGGAAAGGACAAAAAGAGGAAGCAAAAAAGTGAATGGTGAACAAGAAATTCTAATTTTGAGAAAGGAATTAAACTGATCTAATTTAGAGAGACTTTTATATATCACCCGTGTTTAAGATAAATATACATACACTTTTTCTCTTCATACTGTACGATGTAGGGATCTTCTAACATTATTCTATAAGTGGTTGTAAAGATACTTGTAGGGAGTGTGGTTGTGTGTGGTAAAAACAGTGTTGTACCACTACACAAGGTTCCCACCTTCCAGGAAGGATATCATGAGTAATATCTAATAACGGTGGCTAAAGTTATTTCACCTCTCTCCCCTTTTACAGCTTGTTGTCTCGAATAAGTATATCTTTATATTCCTTGAGGATATTTAGGTGTCGTACAGGGAGCCTTCTGGCTACATATAGTATATAGTATCAGCTTGTTCCAAAAACCCTGGTATGGTATGATAAAAATGTAATTAGGTTTGACCTAGTTTATGTGTATTGTATCAAAAGATCTAGCGCTATAATGTAAGAATATGTTTTAATTGTGTTTAGAAGACTGATATTAATGGTTTATAAAAGAGCAACGGTAGAGTTCCTGGCCAGGTCTTCCTCTTTGCCCAAGACAGCATTACAAACTGGTGGTAGAGTTATCTTGAAGTAATAAATATTAATTAGTAACTATATAAAGAAAATTTGAAATTTACAGAATATACAATATTAGAGTCGTTCCAGTTGTTTTATTTTACCTCTGGGTGAGAAAGTGAAAGATTATAGACCCACAAGGCTGTAATATTGAGGGTGCAGGAGCTATGATGCCACCACTTATAAAAAAAAATACTTTTAAAAAGGGTTACAAGTAAGACAATAGTAATATACATCAGAGAGAATTGTTATTGTTAAGAACCTAGGAATTTAGCTTCAATAATACATTGAACTGATGCAATGATCTAAGTTCCATCTTGTAAATTACTAGTCTTGAAGTGAATACCGGGTTCCCATCAGAAAAAACACTTTATTGCACGTGTTAAAAAAACACGTGCAATAAAGTGTTTCTTCTTCTTCTTCTTTTTCTCACTTTCCGGAGTTATCTGAGTGTTTAATTATTAAATGCTACTTGTGTGGGAGAAGCCTGGGGGCTTCCGATTATCGCTTTAAGCATAATTATTTTGTGTAAAGTAAACTAACTTGATAAATATTACTTCTAAATATTTAAAACAGACTTATTATTAGGGTCGCAGTAGGTTGCAGAATAAAAAGATGCTAAGACTAATATAACTTTTATTTTAGTTTTATGATATACTACTTCAAACGCCTGCATTTTTTTAATAGCATCATAATAGATAAACATTTTTGCTCTTAAAAATATAAGAGAGAATTTTTAGATTTACATTACATTAAATAAAAATAAACATACTACCTACATCTTATCTGTATAGGTAAGGTATATAGTTTAACAAGTTTAAGATAAAATAATATAGGTTCTATATATAAGTAATTTGTTTGGCAGCTTAAGAAAATAGAGAAAGGACAATATTCTTATAAATAAACTTGTATATAGACTTATGGAGTAGATTTTTTTCGAATAATTTCTGTTTTTTTTATAGCGTGTATCCATTTTTTTCACACCTTATTATTAAATGAAAGACTTCCGTGTCATTGTTTGAAATAATACAGTTACAACTGGAATAAAAGTTAAAAAGCTCTCATATAAAATAACATCCAGCATCATCAAGAGGTAGTAAACTTTATTGAGGTAATAAACCATTCCTTTGAATAGCAATTTGTTACTTGAATGCTCGAGTCATGTAGATCAGTTTTACTGTGGAAGTAAAATGTAAATTACATCACGTATCCTAAAAATAACTACCCATAAAATATTTTTATTTCAAACTCGAAAAATACTTCTTCATCTTAATAAATAAATATTTTGTTAAACTATTTTTAGGCAATGCTGGTAACTGCACTCATTACTAAAACTTTGATGATATCCATACCATTTACATAGCATGATATAATTGTATCTGTCGCTGACTTAAAAGAAACAAGGATTTTCATACAAACTTCTAAGCCAAAGAGGCAAGTTGAGAGTATTACAGAGAGCGATCCCTGTAAAATTCTCAACCTGCCACTGAAAGTCCCGTCAAGATCTATACAACCTTTTCTAAGATTATTATTTGTATGAAAGATTATATTAATTGTATGAAGAAAACGTGAATTTGAGTAATGCTATCATTCTATACGATAATGATAATAATAATAGACTCCGTATTAACTCCTTAGAATCTCACTTAACACCTTAAAAATCTTTACTAACATTTTGGTAGTTGCCAACAAATTTCCGTAAATATTCATGAATACCAGTGGCGTGCTTAGAGGGTATGCACAGGGTATGAAGATGATCAGGCAGGATGATCACAGGGTAAGCAGGGTATGAAAATCTCTAGTCCGAGTTATAAAAAACTTAAGGATAGGCATTGTAAGAGTTATAAAAAGCCTATCCTTAAGTTTATATAACTCGTATTGGAGATTTTCTATATTTTTTATCATCTGAATACCCTGTGCATTTCACGAGGAAATATTCAAGAACACCACCTGCGGGGAAATGAAGATATGTCGGCTCTACCGACTAAAACCTTACGGTATTCCAACTCGCCGCCTGATGGCAGGGTCACGGGAACGCTCTTGCATACAACCGCAACATTCTTAATCACCACACCTAAGGATTAAATAATTGTCGTTTTCTGGGTTGACATTATCAACATTCCTAATATCGTTTGCTATTACAAGCCCACTACAGGGCACGGGTCTTTTCTCAGAATAAGAAGGGTTTAGGTACGTGGTGGACCCACGTTGGCCGAGTGCATATTGACTCGCCTTTGAGAAAGAATTTACTCGCCTTTGAGAAAATTGTAAAGAATTCTGAAGCGATCATTAAATTAATGATTGCTTATAACATGCATAGCTTCGAGAATTTAAAGAGGCTGAGGATCTTACTCAATCCCCCCCCCCCCCCCCAAAGTAAAGAAAACGTCTTAACCACTAGGCTATAACCACTTCGACAGTATGTGTGTCATTAATTACGCAACGCACAAGTCACCAAACTTGTGCGTCTACATAAATACCGAAGTAAGAACAACCAAAGCCAATTTGACGAGCTAATGGCTTGCTCTATACATATTACAGGGTTCATCAATAATTGTCTCTACCCACACTAATAGCTGACATTCATCGCCTTCCCATATACGCGAGGGCTCATAAAACCTCGTTTAGATGAGGCATTTTTGTTGCTGTGAGTTACTAAGTTTAACATCATTATCAGCTAGAAGCACAGGTTTGGGCCTACTGCAGAGGATACCCAATACCCAATACGCTGCTACAATTGGTGATTGGAAGGCTCTAAGGATTGTTATTATAACGGTACCCACGGCTTAACGCGCTCTCCGAGACACAGCGGTGAATAAAGCCAATCTTTATCCAATAAATATTTTAATTATGTAAAACGTAAAGCATTTATAATTTAGTTAACCCAAATAGGTGAATAACCAAAGTCAATTTGAAGATCAAACGGCGTGCTCTAAACAAATTACGGGGTTTTTTAAAATCTTGTTTGAGTGAGGTTTTTTACGCGCGAGTCAAATATCGCAAATCTTGTCTTATTTAATTGACTCTCTGCTCTAATGATGATGGAGGGCTTTTACATAACCCCAACACGCTGAATCTGCTGTTTTTTTTTTAAATTAGTTTGGCTTTAATGATTATTATCAGATTATGTTAGTGATTATTTATTATGTTATTATGTAACTAGGAACGATGGCGCAAAGTGCTCTCCGAGAATCGGTGGATAATGCCAATATCCTAACACCGAGCTGTCGCCGGACTGTAACATATTCACCCACAAACTTTATTTTAGCTGCACCGACTGAAACAATTTTAGAAACTCGCTCACAAAACGCCGCGTCTGAACTAGCTTCAAATGTGGTAAAATGTCTAATCTATCAATGTTTACACAGGCGCAGTCAGTGGTAACTACTAGTAGTCACTTATATAACGGATTTTGCCTGTTTAAACATTAAAATTTATAAGCGAATTAGCTTTTAACTTCGCTGGCGTGGTAATTTGTAAAACTTTTCCAGGAGGAATAAGACACCGACCTTGAATATAGAATAGTGCACTATTTAAGGATGCTTGTTTATTCAATCCTGGGTGTCTTTTCATTAATCGCATGTGACCCTTGGGGTTTGTCCAGGATTAAAAATAGCTTAGGTTAGTCTACGTCCTTTCAATAGTGAAAGGACGCGGAATAACATAACTTGACTTGACTCTTTGACGAATATCAATGTTATCGTTAGTGTTGTTGATGAAGAACATATTTTCGTATATGAATACGAATGGCAAGCCAAAGCCAATAAGTGGGTTTGAACATTGCAGCAGTAAATAAACTTTACTTCAACTAGCGTTAATAGAAATTATATCCCTATGCCTACTAATATTATAAATGTCAATGTAAATTTGTTTGTTACGCTTTCACGCAATAACTACTCAACCGATCCTCATGAAACTTTGTACACATATTCTTGGAAGTGTTTTTATTTCATATTATTTATTTTATTTTCTTACAATCATAAGTAGATAGGTATACATGGTGACTTGATGTCCTGAAACTCCATTGAGTTTGTATGGACATTGCACAATTCTCTAATGTTATAAAAAATTTTAAAATTTAAGCGGGTAGATGAACAAATACGCCGCCAACAGGTCGAGATACCGCATCGTATAATGCAATCCCACCGCCAGCTGACAAGCGGCACATAGGCATATACAGGTTGCTCCCAGAACACGATTTCAATATTCTTCCAATTTCTGGAAATACTTTTTGACAACATTTTTTATATTTTTTTCGGTGATTGAATCCCTAAGTGGTTAAATCAGGCAATTAATTAGTCTTGGTACGAGATAGTTAGTCGTTCGTTATCCGTAGTAGTTATTTGCTCTTTTGACAATAACTTTTTTAGACGTTACTCTTCTTTTGATTTTTAGTTGGATTGGGAGAATTTTAGAAGTAATATAGGATACTTTTTGTCCCGACATTAAGCTCGGTTCCTTTGGGAGAGGGGATGAAAGTGTTTGACGATTTTACACCATAACTCCGACTAATTATAGCCGATTTAAATGATTAATTTTGTACTATAGAGGTACAAAATAATATGTGTTTAATTTTGCCCAAACTGTGTAGATCTGTTGAATGTGGTTGGACATACAGGACAGAACTCCTACGGACAGCAGCAGACCCCTCATTTAAGGCTTTGAGATACTGAATACTTTAATTTTTTTTAGAAATACAACTAAATTGAATGCCACATAAAAAAAAACAAAATCAAACGCAGACGAAGTCGCGGGCAACAGCTTGTATATAATATATATAATATTAAATATAGCTAGTAGTTTGTAGTAGTAGAAGTTGTTTTAAGTTTATTCCTTGTGAGAAGACTCAAAAGGACTAAACCGTTTAAGCTAATGAATTGTAGTGAAAGTAGCGCTCGTGCAATTTTAAGATTATAAGAACAGAAGTGTGTCAGATATTATGAATTAACTAGCTAGCGGTCTCTCGCCACTTCGTCCACTTATAAGTTAATCTTAAAAGATAGACATGTGCTGTCGCGAACTTTTTTTCAGAACTTTGTCATTTGCATGATTTTGTCGAAAATTTAACTGTTTTCACAGCATAAGCAGCAGAAGCTCCCAAAAGGAAAAAGAAACCAGCTCTTAAATGCTCCTATTGGTCTACACGTGATGATACACAGCCTAAAGCGTTCCTCGATAACAACAACACTGAAATATTTATTCTTATCAGACCAGTAGTTTCTGAGATAATCGCGTTAAAGTAAACAAACAAACAAACTCTTGAGCTTTGTATATTAGTATCAAATATTTAAAAGATTGTATAGTCAAACATTATTATGTTTGACTATACATCGAAACTTTATTAATATTAAAGTTTGTCGTGTTAAGTGGTGCATAAAAGAGACGGGAACTTTTGTACGTAACAAATTGTTTATGTTTTCCTGAGAATTGTTTATGTTTCTAAGATATACCTACACCGAATAATTACTAAGATATTCATTACTGTCACAATTTACGCGTTACTGAGGCTGACATCAAAAAGATGGGATACCTTTCTGAATTCATAATCTTGTATTTTAAGATACATTATTAATAACGCTCGTCAGTACTCCTTCATCTGAGCGTCAGTAGGTATCACTATGTCAGATCGATATGGAATTCATAACGTTGTAATTATATGTCAGATTGTGAGAAATTCTTTATCTGAAAACATCTGATGGCGGCAGAGTGGCGCAGTGGGCATCGACCCTGCTTTCTGAGTTCAAGGTCGTGGGTGCGATTCCAACAACTGGAAAATGTTTGTGTGGTGAACATGAATGTTTTTCAGTGTCTGGGTGTTTATCTGTATATTATAAGTATGTATGTGTATTATATTAATAAAAAGAAATAATCATGAGCTATCTTAGTACCCATAACACAAGCTACGCTTACTTTGGGGCTAGGTGGCGATGTGTGTAATGTCGTAGTATATTTATTTATTTATATCTCTAAATGTACACACATTTAGAGATATACATAAATGTAACTTAAATTGGATATATGTTTGAGCTTGAATTCATCAATTATCATCAATAGCCCATTACAGTCAACTGCTGAACTAAAGGACCTTCCCAGAGGCTAGGCAGATGGGTTGGTGGCGCACGGTTTGGTCATCTCAGTTGATGTAATAGATATTTTATAACAAATTACCAAATGAAATCCTTGAGATGTCTCTTAATAAGTTCAAAGTTTCAAATCAAATCAAATCAAAAAAAAATTTAATGCACACAAGAAATAAAATAAAAGAGAACAAATGTATAAATCATTTATATTTGTGTCACAAAGGCGGCCTTATCACTTATAGTGATTTCTTCCAGGCAAACATTATGGGGAATTGGCTCACATATGAATCCTTATAGCGGTGCGCAAAACTCTAAGAATACATACATACTTACTAATAATAACAAAACCATACATACATACATACTAATAATAACAAAACCAGAATATATATAAAATAAACTATATGGTAAAATAAATGATACTAAAACTATATATAATAATGTTAACGGTACAGAAAGTAAATGTGTAAAGTTTATATAAAACGTAAGCTTATAGAAATATCCTATTATTATATTAAGGATTACATGTATGATGAAAAAGCTTGGGTGTGAATTGCTTTAACTTCATAGCTCAAAATTAACTAGACTGTGGCTGAAAAAAAACCTGGCTAAGTTTGTTGTGGGCTCTTCTTAGCTTTAGTTTTTAACGAATGCAGTTATCACCATCACTAACATTAGTGTAACGTGTTAAATGTATGAACGCTCCATAAGTGCATGTAATAAGGTCTACATGAATAAAACATTTTTGAATTTGAATTTTGAATTGGATTTTGATGTTAGTAGTAGCACAGAGGATGATGCTGCCAGTTCTCTGTTATTTTGCCTTAGTCGCCTAGTAGAGGGAAGAGAAGGGGTAGTGACAAATGTACTCTGATCTGTCGTCACGGTGTTAAGGGCTCAATTGTATGGAAAAAAAGGATAGTGATATAGAAGAAATAAAGAATATAAATAAAAGTTCTGGTAAATAATTTATTTTTCATTCATTGCCTTAAACACTAAAATAAATAGATTCAATAAATTAATTACATAACAATAAAATAGTATAGCCAAACTCAACCATCATATTATATTATATCAACAAGAACTCTTTAAGTTCTTATATTAACTTAATATTATGATTAATAAAAGATGGCGACGCCACTATATGGATTCTTCTTACAATGAGAAAAGAAGAGAGATTTAAAATGCGAAGCGAGGTGCTAAATAAATAAATATCTTAGCTGGCATATTATACTGCATAGTATATAAGGAAAATGTTTGAAATCGCCTTTCATTATTTGGCGTAGATATAATAAGGCAAGTAGGTACAAGCTTGTAACGGTATCAAATTAAATTTTCCAGGAATAGACATTATTATATTATAATAACGGAACATATAAATTTATTAAAAATATGTTCTATTATTATCAGATCATATAAAAAATTTATGAAATCTCTGCGACATTAAAGGCATAAGAACCCACCAAATTAATAACCCAATAATTAATAATGCTTGAAGTCAACGAAACACACACACACACGTGCCTATAAACGAATACATACACCTTTTATAGCAAATAAAAGGGCAGAAAAAACATAGCGTATACATTTACCCACCTACATACATAGGTACTTTACATAAAATTATAAGACAATATATAAACAAAAACATTAAAAAATATAGGTATGAAATGAATATTTACACATACCCAAATATTACAAATATTTATAGCAGGACATTTAGCAAACAGAATACAAATACTTGTTTCGATTGAACAAAATTATATTTTAAGTGGCCTTTATTCCAAAATAATATCTGATGTTTTATTATAGGCCATTTTGTAAGCGCCCCGACTAAGCCATCTAAAGCACATTGAATTGTAAACTTGCTCCTAAGAAATTCTAAAACAAATGGCTGTCGACTTTTTGAATAATTTCGTAGATAGTAGCGTTATTTAAATTGAAATCGTGAAATAAGCTTCTAGCGAAAGTAATAAAGTAAAGTTAAGCTGAGGGCAGACAAGCCGGTAAGCCGCAGCAGGACGCCACACTGACGCACCTGTCACAGCTGTCACATACTATCATAATGCCAGGAACATTTTCCTACTTATTAACAGACTTTTTTGATACATGCCTGACATTACCAAGAGACTTATTGACATAACGCTCGTCATAATTGTATGTCAGATTGTAGAACTTAATGATAAAAAAAAAATCAGAATGTTCCTGGATAAAACTTAGATTCCAAAAGCTCGAATGGTTTTGGAATTCATCAATTATCATTAATAGCTTATTACAGTCCACTGCTGAACTAAACGACTTTCCCAGAAGGCTGTTGTAGGCTGAAGGACATTGCCAAGATACAATATCTTGGCAATGTCCTTCAGCCTAAAATCTAAGAACCAAAGATCCGTGAATTTTTTTCCACTCATCTAGATACACGAAAATGTAATGCACCTGTGAACTGTATTCTACTGTACACACTTCTCTCTGGTCATTAACTGTAGTTCGTTAATCAACAAATTTGAGCAACTCTACATGATTAAATCAGAAATTAAAAGATACTTTTAAAAAACAGCTCTTTCCACTTTGATGGGACTTTGGAGTCCCAAGGCTTTAGAGTGGTGGCCAAAGCATTGGCAAAAAGCCCTAGAGGTGCTAATTACATCTGAAAATGTATAGTTCCCGTGAAATTAGCTAAGTTTTTTTTACCTCATGGGATTGACATGTTTATTTTTATTAGTTCAAAGAACAGTGGATAACGTAGCCATACACATTAAAATTTCACGCGAACGAAGTCTGGCTACAATTACTAATAGAATCGCTGCGATCACACATCCAGTATGGTGCTGGCTGGTGTAATAAATCGTTGCGGAAAAACGTAAAGTCTGTTTATAGCTTTAGTTCTTACCTACTTCTTGGGAACTATTATGATATTAAATACCTTTTAAATTTAAAAGGCCAATCGCAAAATTGTTTAATATTCAAGCCCTTTAAGAACCTAAAACAAAAGACAAGACGAATGGAAGTCGTAGGATAAAATTTTAATTTGCTTTGGTACATGGGACGTTAGTAGACTTCTAGAAGATATAAAACGTCACATTTTTAATGAACGAAATTAAAATCTATAATTTAATTAAAACAAGAATCAAAAATGAATAAAAAAATTAAAAACATAAAAGGCTAAGATCTAATTTTTGCAACACTAAATATAAATAAGCAAATATATAGATGATAATTAATTAACACAGGTGTAAATTACAAAAGTCTCACAATCAAACATTTTAAATAGTAATAATTGACAGACCAAGCAGATGGGTCATCTGGTGGTAAGTGGAAACCATCGACTATAAACAGAGTAGCACTTCGCAGGGCATGCAAGGAAAACGTCCTAAAAAGTGACGCCCTGTGTCCATCAACCTAACGCGTAGGTGCCTATACTTGTCTACTAACGGCAACCAAGTTAATATGTCCTTTTCCCATTCATTCATTAGCAAATAATAGTAAATAATAAAGAACATTTCAATACATCATAATATATAAAAAAAACAATTGTTCATTATGTGCATGAATGAACACTATATAGCGAATGATGACGAGGCCCAGCGGTAGTATCTGTTACTGTTTCTGTAATTTATTAACTCAAGCAAACATTAAATTTTCAAAACTACTTTTATTTTTACTATTACTAGTTGAAAGCATTATGCGGTAATATAAGTTGAAATTCAATTTTTTTTACTTTAACCGCGCGTGAAAAATGCGTTTTTTCCACTGGGAGCTTTCGTAAATAGCAAAAACCCTAAAGTTTTAAACACTGCTCGTCCAAAAGTATTCTACACGAAACGTTTCCAAAAGTATTTCCAAAAACCTATCGATTTATTCAATTGAAGTGGCCCACAGATTACTACCAACGAACTGATATAATATAAGGTACCTGAATAGTTAAAAGAGTCATATAAATATATTTTTGATAGAGGTCTTGATATATTTATCTCCCATAGGTACGAACAAGCACTTCCTCTTTTCTATAGCATTTGTCTTCTTGCTTTTAGTCTCGCCTAATATTGTGGTTATCTATTTTTAAATAAACATTTTCTAGGCAGACATGCCAATCTCTCTTGACAGTTGAGTCGTATAATGATAAAAGAACTATCGAAAGAGTTCAAAGTCAATATTTACGTACTATCATTAGACATTTTAGCAGAACCATACAGAATTTAGGCTACAGCACCAGGTGCGGTTATGTATACCGGTGCAGATGTAGGTCGGTGCTTTGATAAGGTGTACGCTCGGTTCGTAGGCCAGTCCTTTCCGTAACCACCACCTGAAGAATAGGAGTAGCTGTTGGCGTAGTCAGAGTTGAAGTCTGTGGTGTCACTCCCCAGGTATGAGTAATGGGTCATCGGATGGTGGTGTTGCTAGAAGTAGAAAAAAAAATTTGCTAACACAACGAATATGCGTATTTAAAAAACCATAAATAAATAATAGTTTGTTAGTGCATAAGGAGGCTCAGAGTCACTCAGCGGGCGATAGAAAGAGCTATGTTCAGAGCTGTATCAGATATGGGGAGATCCGTAGAAGAACTAGAGTTACCGACATAGCTCAACGAGTCGCGAAGCTGAAGTTGCAATGGGCGGGGCACATAGCTCGGAGAACCGATGGACGTTGGGGTTCCAAGGTGTTATAGTGCAACTTGTTAGTGCATAAGAAGGCTCAGAGTCACTCAGCGGGCGATGGAAAGAGCTATGTTAGGAGTATCTCTACGTGATCAAATCAGAAATGGGGAGATCCGTAGAAGAACTAGAGTTACCGACATAGCTCAACGAGTCGCGAAGCTGAAGTTGCAATGGGCGGGGCACATAGCTCGGAGAACCGATGGACGTTGGGGTTCCAAGTTGTTATAGTGCAATCCCGCATCAGTAAGCGCAGCGTTGGTCGACCCCCAACCAGGTGGACAGACGATATCAAACGAGTCGCGGGGAGCCGTAAGCGGCCCAGAATCATTCAAGAGGCGGATAAACAAATTCATTAAAAGCCGTCCACGCATCAGTGGCTCCTCTGGTGTTGCAGATGTTTATGGGCGGAGCTGATCACATATCATCAGGTGACCGCTATTAATATAAAAAAAAAAAAGTTTGGACCGCCCTACAAAAGACCTATCCTATGTCCAGCAGTGGACTTCAATCGGTTGAAGTGATGATGATAATATTGATAATTTTTGATCGTCTAAAGAATTATTATTTAACACTGTAAGTTTGATTATTATATTCCACATTTACTTTCTGTCCCGATAACATTATTATATATAGTTTTAATATAAGTTATTTTACCATATAGTATTTTATTTTATTTTATATATGTACTGTTTTTGTAATTTTTGTAATTATTAATATGTATGTATATTCTTAGAGTTTTGCACACCGCTATAAGGATTCATATGTGAGCCAATTCCTCATAATGGTTGCCTGGAAGAAATCACTATAAGTGATAAGGCCGCCTTTGTTACACAAATTTAATTGTACCTTTGTTGTTTTTGTCTCTTTTACTTTTTTTTTCTTGTGTGCAATAAAGTATTTTTGATTCATTGATTCATAATTTATTTTACTGTTGCGTTGAAGTCAGTTTTATTGATTTTAATTATTTTACTGTGGCATACTTGAAGTTCATTATCAATGTCAGTTTTATGTACTATTTTAATGTTAGAAATGCTACTCGGTGTTCTTTATCAGTAAAAGCCTATATCGAGTGCTTATGATAAAAGTTGTAGGGATTATGTCTATTGATTTACGTATAAAGTGATAATACACCTACCTAATACGTAGTAGGTACATCAACTTTTTACTATAGATATTTTTACCGTCTTTTTTAAACAAACTGCAATAATTCATTAAAAGTCCAACACACTGGCCATGTGCGGATATTTCGCATTTGAGAACGTTATGGACTAAAATTCCGACATTCAGGCTTTCTTACAATATTTTCCTTCACTGTTGAGCAAGTGATATTTTTATTGCATAGATTAAAAACGCACAGAGCTCCGAAAAGTAACGGGTTGCATTTGCCCCTAAGAGGGATGCCGAAGCCACTAGAGTTTCTTCGCTTTACTTTTTACTGACACAGTACACGTGACTTTCTCAGGTCATTTGACCAATAATAGAAAGAAAGAAAACCGCCGTAGCGCAAATAATAATGTTAATTACATTACGCCAACATATTAGGGTGGTAATGGAAACGAGGACAGAAAAGGGTTTAAAGGGATTACGTGTCCCTACAATATAAGTAACAAAAACCTAATTCGTTTTGGGACCATCGCAATAAACGGTAAATAGCTCTATTCTTACCCCAAACTGTGTTAGTTAAAAAGTTATTTAACAATTTAATTAAAGTTTAAATTGGTTTTACAATTACGAGCCTGCTTTAGTAAAAAACCATTAACTATGAAATATTGGATAGAAGCAGGAATTACTTTTCTGAATTCTATGATATAGTATGAAAATCAAGCTCAATTTGCTTTATTAATATGTGTAATTTATAATTTGGACGAAGTCGCGAGGGTCCGCTAGTCCTATACTAACCTTACAAGCCTTCAAAGTACTGAGCAAGCTGGGCAGCAATAATGCTGCGACTAGCAACAATTTCTTGATCAGCATTACAGCGAGAAGTATTGGGATGAGCAGCATTTTGGTCTTCAGTGTTGCCAGCAGGTTTAGAAGTGGGATCATAACTGCCAGCTTCTTTCTCTTACCACGGCCTGAAATGTTACGGAAAAAATTATATGCAATACCAGTTTAATTCAATTTCAATATACTCAAATCTCTGGTTGACAGCCGATTGGCGCAGTTTGCAGCGACCCTGCTTATTGAGCCCAAGGCCGTGGGTTCGATTCCCACTACTGGAAAATGTTTGTGTGATGAGCATGAATGTTTTCAGTGCCTGGGTGTTTATATGTATATTATTCATAAAAATATGCATCAGGCATCTAAGCTCTTAATCATAAGTTACTCTTACTTTGGGGCTAGATGGCGATGTGTGTCTTGTCGTAGTATATTTATTTATTTATTTGTGTTATTCATAGAAGAAACCAAAATTAAGAATTTGGTTTTTTATCATTTACTGATTTCAGTGAAAGTTATCTTTACTGAGAAGACTACAGTATCATACGTTTTGCGTATTTTAACACGCGGTTTCCCTTTGTTCTGAATACTAGGTTCAGCAATATGAAACCAAGCTAAGGCTACGAGGTTCCCAAACCGACACCTTCATACAATAGAATTGGTTTATTTACTAGAACAAAACAAACAGACTTACATACGGAGTAACTTCAAATTTTGTACTTAATTATTAATAGCTTCTATCTATGATGTGTCGTGCCAATAAAAAGGTTCTGACTTAGCTTAATGTTCCGGATACTAATGTACCCACAACGCTGGTATTCTGTCAGTACCTATAGAGTTGAGGACACAATTCTCCTCATTATGGAGAAGGGTTTAGGTCGTAGTCCACCACGCTTGAATAGTGGCGTGTTGATAGACTAGCAAAATAGTATATTGACTATCTTAGTCAAAAATAATTTTATTTTAAGAACCTAGTTTTCTATAAAAGATTTAGGCACAATGCAATACAACTTATTTATTATAGTTTTGGACACAATCAGACCCAAAAATCAACACAGAAAAATTCTAAAGATCGTTAAAAAACTTAAACTATAAAATGATGTTGGAAAAGAGCAATCTGCTGAGTTTCTTGCCGGCTCTTCTCAGTGGAATCTGCCTTCCGAACCGGTGGTAGAGTCACTACAAACAGACTGACTTGACGTTTCAAAAGTGCTTATAAATTAGGCCTACTTGAAATAAATGAATTTTGAATCAACTGTCTAGAGCAACGTGCATTGACATTAAAGAAACCCACATAAACGAAAAATAAGGTTATTTCGGTAACTTAAAGTAAACTTAGTATCGCACAGTCGATTGGTAGAATACTTACAAAGTAACATACAAAGGTTTCACCTGACCCCAATAAAACTAATAATTAATTGGTAATCCAAAGTTACTCAGTTACAAAGATTAGTTCCGAATTCGCTGCGCTCTTATTCCCACGTTACGACCCAATTACTTTCGACACAGTATTTAACAATTTCACTCATTATATTTAACTGTGTTTGCTTAATCGAAATTCTCTTCCACTCCTTAACAACTCGACCGACCATCATGAAATTACGAATTCACGTTGTCAGGGGTACAGAAAAGGACACACACACAAGGAAAGGCGGCTACACATGCCTGTAAAACGGAGCAAAAGCGTGCATACAATTATTTTTTAAACATTGGCAAAAATTGCACCAGATTCCAAATTAGAAATAATATAAAATGGTTGAATTTTAATTGTAACTTAATTTATTCCAATTTAAATTTTTTATCTTTGATTTTAATTAATTATTGTTTTTTGTATTTATTTATTTCATAAATCATTTGTATTCATGGTTTTTTTTTTAACGGCATTTGAAAGTAACTGGCACAGTGTGTACGCATTTGCAAACTAAACTTGCATGCATTTTACGTCTTTGCATGCCTGTTACGCATTAAAAAATCAAATGTTGTGTCATCTACTCACTTATCAGATGCTAGCATGCCAGTTAGCGTCTTTTTTTTTTATACCACTAAAAGTTAGGTCTGGTCACTAAAAGTTACGACTGCAATTTATGAATTTTCTCTGGTCTGGTCTAGTGGGAGGCTTTGGCCGTGACTAGTGACCACCCTACCGACAAGGACGTGCCGCTAAGTAATTTTGCACCTGCCCCCCAATTTTTCACAACAGACACAGACGATCTGACCAAGAAAAATCACACTTGCCCTCCCTTGAAGTGTTATAAAAAAAAAGGTTGTCCTAGGATCTGCTTTAAGGCATTATCATCATCATCCGCAGTCTATTAATGTCACACTGCAGGGCCTCGATTCTCACCACGCTGCTTCAATGCGGGTTGGTGGGCTTTACTCAACTTTGAAAAATTATACTTACCATTATTATCCGAATTAGTTATAATTAACTTAAAACACTGAGCGTTTACGATGTTAGAGATTTAGCATAATGCTTTAAACTCAAAGTGGTGCTTTTGACAAAAGTTTATTCAACTATACAACGCAAAAGCAATTGAATATTCTATGAATAACAGACTGAGCTTTCACAGGCACTCGCAACTGAGAGGATTTTCTTGTCTGTGAATGAAGACAAGCACTCCTTGTACGCTTTTAACGTGTTTACGAAATGTCTAACACTCTGAGGTATTAGGCGTTACGCTTTTGATTTAATACTATATTATATTTCACTAGCTTATTCCTTTGGGATTATTTCCTTCGGGAAGCGGTGATAAGCCCACTAGGTAGTTCTTTTGGGGAGCCAAGTTTGAATG
Source organism: Pararge aegeria (assembly GCF_905163445.1). Classification (NCBI taxonomy): domain Eukaryota; kingdom Metazoa; phylum Arthropoda; class Insecta; order Lepidoptera; family Nymphalidae; genus Pararge; species Pararge aegeria. The sequence goes on along the minus strand of NC_053202.1, from coordinate 8,252,656 downwards.
ACAGCTTCTTCAATTTGATCTGAGACCGATCTGACCGAAGAGATTCTAAATACAATATTTTTTTTTAGCACCTTACATTTGTCGGAGAGTAAAATACTTCATAACTATTACGACTTTATGCCACTGTTTTTTTTATTAAGGACCTGTATGAATCAAAAGTAACTGATAATCAAAAACAGATACCTACAATTTATTAATGAGAACTGGATATATATGAGAACTGTATAATAGGTTGGGGAAAAAGTCTTAAAGTATGTATGACCTTATAATCAAATCTCTTTGGCTATACTATTTGTATCTGGCTGGTTTTGGTATCATTAAGTTTTATTTTTAAAGAAGATAATTCCAAATTCAGATTACGAAAATGTGCGATTTTTATTTATTTTTCGTACTGTGATTACGTAGATGATTTAATCAAATGAAGAAATTCGATACATTTTAAAATTTTACTACATAAAAAGTAAAAATGCAACGCAAGACGCGAAAAAAAATTGCGATGTTTATGGACCTAGTGCAGAATCTGTGAGAGTAGCACAAATTTGGTTTAAGCGTTTTCAATCCGGAAATTTAGATGTCAATGACCTCACCTCGCTCTGGTCATCCTATTACGGATAAAATGGATGCCATTTTTAAAAAGTAGAGCAAGATCGGCATATCAGTAGTTACAACGTAGCCGAAGAACTGGGTGCTGGGAATTGACCACAAAACAGTTTTGGGGCATTTGCTAAACACTGGGTGCACAAAAAAGCTGGATATTTGGGTACCTCACGAGCTTACTGAAAGAAACCTAATGAAGCGTGTACTCATTTGTGACTCTTTATTACGACGTAATGAAATCGAACCATTTTTGAAGATGCTGATAACTGCAGAAGTGGATCATGTACGAGAAGAACATGTGAAAGAGGTCGTGGTCAAAGGCCGGTCAAGCTTCACAGACTGGCGAAACCCGGGTTAACTCGCAACAAGATGATGCTGTGTGTGTGGTGGGATTGGAAGGGCATTTTTCAATATGAGCTGTTACCACCAAGCAGGACCATCGATTTTTAACTCTACTGCGAACAACTGATGAGATTAAAACAACAAGTTGAGAGAAAGCGGCCGGAATTAATAAACAGAAGGAGTGTGGTTTTTCATCATGATAACGCTAGACCTCACACATCTTTAGCCACTTAGCAAAAATTAATAGAGTTTGGCTGGGAGGTGTTCATGCATCTGCCGTATAGTCCTGACCTTGCACCTTCAGATTTCCACCTGTTTCGGTCTCTTCAGAAATCTTTATGCAGTGTCAGGTTTACAACACGAGAGGACTGCCAAAACTACTTGTCGCGGTTTTTTTTTACATACTGTAGTAAAATGTACATAAACTATATTAAAAATGTTTTGAATTTTCTTAAAAAATGCAAAGAACCTTTTTCCCCAACCTAATATATATGAGGTATATGGAACCCATTTACATATTCATGAAGTGTTGATAAATTAATGGAAGTGATGCCTCCTGCTCCGGAGATATTTCCCGAAACTCAAGTATACTATAAACTGTGGTTTCAAACCATTATACTTCTGAAATGTTATCTCGACAGAATGGATTTCCTTACGGTCAGGTTATATATGTTATAATATAAAGTGAATTACTCTGATGTTCTATTATTCTAAATGTGTGGTGGGAGGCTTTGGCCGTGGCTAGTTACAACATTACGCGATACTAAGCGATTTAGTGTTCCGGTGCTATGTCGCGTTGAAACCGACTAGGGGTATGACTATTATACTCCCAAACAAGTTAGCCCGCTACCATCTTAGACTGCATCATCACTTACCACAGGTTAGATTGCAGTCAAGGTCTAACTTGTAGTGAAAGATCGTAAGATGCAAGAAAATAACATGTCGTCAATTCAAAGCTGTCCGTCTACAAACTGACGGACTTGACTTTTCAAAAGTGCTTATAGAATAAACCTGCTTAAAATTAATGAATTCGTAATTTAAATTTTAAAAAGAAATTTCCCAATTATTATATTTCCCATTAGGAATTGAAAATTTCGAATGGCAACATTTTACACATACTCGTAAGATGCAAGCAAAAACCGTGTTGACGACAAGGTTTTTCTTGCTTGCTTGAAATTAATGAATTCTTCATTTAAATTTGAAAGATAATTCTCAAATAAATAAATATTAAAAAACTTTTTGATGTAATGAAAGTATTTTAGGAATACTCTTAAGATTCAAGAAAATGAGGTAAATCCGTTGATCTATTGCTGTGCAAAAGAAGGATAAACCAACAAACCCACAAACACATTCTTGGGATTCGAGTAAAGCAAGTTAAGCGTGGTTTTAACTAGCTTCTGAACCGCAACAATTTACTCGCAGCTAATTCTCTTTGTTGTTTTATCCATTCTGTTAAAAGCCAACGTGTTTACTATACAGCTTATCTAGACAAAACCCTTTGGGACTGACTTGTAGTACCTACTAGTTTATTTACTCCGACCAAATAGCGCTACGTCGTTCAAACTACTCTCTTAGGGTTAGGGTACATCTACATCGAATTTGATACTTATTTTTATATCAGTAATCCCTATCCCTATCACTATCCCTACTAATATTATAAATTACGCTTTCACGCAAAGACTACTTAACCGATCCTTATGAAACTTTGTACACATATTCTTGGAAGTGTTAGAAGTAATATAGGTGACTATGAATTGATTTAATTTTTTTATTTTTAATCAAAATCAGTATTTATTGATGGAAAAAAAAACAAAGAATTAGTATTTATTAAACAAAGTTACTTAACAACTAGACTTGCTAGGAGATAACTGGTAGAAGTCGTCACGTAAGGAAAATGCGTTATCAGGTACATTTGCGTTATTAGGTATATATTGTATAAACCACAGCATTTTGGTAAAAGCCAATTGGCCCGTTGTTTTATGTATGTACAAGCAAAATAATGTTTTTTTTATGCTAGTATAAGTTTTTTTTTAACCTGATTAGGAGCAATGAACTGCAAACGCAGTATGCTGCAGTACACTATTAAAAATTTGCATACGTTCACAAATTTAGCATAATAACATAATCCCGATGGTGCGTTATGAATATGCATGAAATTAGCAGACGCGCGGCGTATAGGACGTATCAAATTTGAATGCGCCCTTACATAAAAGGACCGTAGAAACACGTACAAAAATTTACCTAAGCATTGAAAGAGTTTTCTTACGCATTAAACGGCTGTGGATATTTGAACACAGCTCAAGTTCTTAATCTTGGGCTTACGAGTTACTTAAGCACGTATACAAATATTTTGCGAGTGTAGAAGCTTAAGAATAAATATAAAATGTAAGGACCTTTCTACCATATAACTTTCGCTCTCAGCACCGACTCAAAGATGTTTGTTTTTTTATTTGTACGAAAAATTTAATGAACGAATACACTTGTTTTGCACACCGAACAAAAGTACAGAAAAATAAGATACTCAATACAAAACAAAGCGTATACAATCGGGGTTCGAGTCCCGGCACACACCACTGACTTTTCGGAGCTATGAGCGTTTTTTAATTTAAGCAATTTAATTATCACTTTCTGTAATCGTCGAAGGAACACATAGGGAGGTACCCTGCATGCCTGAGAGTTCTTCATAGAGTTCTCAACGATGTGTGAAGTCTACAAATCCGCACTTGGCCAGCGTGGTAGACTACGGCCGGTCCGGTAATAGGTTAAAGATGAATCAGAAATGATGAAATCCGTTACAGGAAAACGAGCATTATTGACATAGCTAAAGTGGCAATGGACGGACGAAGTTCACATAAACTATGGACAATGGAATCTCGACATGAAAGCGTTGGTAGATCCCGAATTATTTAGACAAACGAATTAAAAGAGTCACAGGAAACAGCTGGACTGTGGGATTTCGATACCCCAAAAAATATCTGTTATCAGAAGTGGACGTTCATTGATTGATTTAATGATATTATAATGAAAACGAACAAAATAACTTTTCCAAGGAAAATTTACATCAGTTAGTTGAATTGACGGTCCTAGCAGATGTCCCACCTGATTTTATTTATTTTTTTATTCCACTACAAGTTAGCCCTTGACTGCAATCTCACCTGTTGGTAAGTGATGACGCAGTCTAAGATAGTAGCGGGCTAACCTGTTAGGGAGTATGATAGTTATACCCCTAATGGTTTTCAACGCGACATAGCACCGGAACACTAAATCGCTTAACGTGTTTGTCGGTTGGGTGGTAACTAGCCATAGCCAAAACCTCCTACCGGCCACCAGACAAAATAAATGATAGGTCATCAGCGCCCATAAAACACAAAACACTTCGCAGGGCGCACAAGGAACAAGTCCTGCAACGTGTCCGTGAACCTAATGCGAAAGTGTTAGACCTCATGTGCCTATAACTACACAGATAACCACGCACTTTACACCGGAACAGAGGATTGTAACAATGCTGCTTGGCGGTACAAATAAACATCGCGATAACTTTCTCAGAAGAGCTCTGTCACAAAAAGCATTATTATTACAAATACGTTCTTCTCCAACCTTGAAAAATATACGTGCCGTCCCCGCAAACTCATTAGAGCAAGAAGAGGTATTTACAAAATGATTACCGGTGCAGTTTGCAAAGCTGTGAGTTTGATTCCTACAACTGGAGAGTGTTTGTGTTATGAACATGAATGTTTTTCAGTGGCTGGGTATTTATATGTACGAGTATATCATAAGTATTCACGCATATTATTTATAAAAATATTAAACAATCATCTTAGTAGACAGAAGAACGCTTACTTTGGGGCTATACGGGGCGATGCGTGTTATCATAGTATATTTTGTTTACTGCAGATTTTACATATAATACCAGTGTTATAATAAAAAATACTGATAACTATCTATTCTGAGTTAGTGAACTAAATTTAATCAATTCACTCCTTCGTAATAAATGGTAAAGGGAGAGAGGAAACAATCAATCAATTTAACCGATTGACGATGCGTACTAATGGATTTTAGTCATGGAAGGATAATTTTATATAAGTAAGTACCTATATCACTTTGAATTTAATAAACCTATTCTTTACCGTAGATTCTAGTGCGGCGCGGAATACCTAGGATATCTATTATTGTCCTAGCAGTAGTAAAGCTTATTGTGACAAAGCTTGTCCGGAAAAGTACTTCCGTCGTGTGTCCTCCGTCGTGTGTCCTGCCTAAATGGCGTGGTTTCCGGGGTTATTACAGGCAAATGAGGCTTGATCCAATTGAAAGGTTTATCTCAGCAGCGAACTGTGTGGTTAAAGGAAAAAGACAACGGTCTAAATATATATATATATATATAAGACAGAACCGGGTAATAAAGCCTTGAAAGGTATAATTGTTAAAACTTTTAATAGAATAACGATGTACAAACGAACTTAGGTCTTTGAATGAGATACCCTTCAATTACTTTGTGTCTGCTCTATTTAAAGTTTTCTCTACAGCCGGATTATTTCTACTCTGTCTGCTCACTAAATTATTTATAAATTTAAATTAATTTTCCCTGCCAATTTTCCTTTGCTTCTATGATTGGGTTCTAGTGTAACTTCTAGGTGTGTTATTGGGCGAAAATTAGGTTTTGTCTTCAATATGCTGTTCACTTAAAATAAAATGTCAATTCTTAATTTGTCAGCTCTTAAGTTCATTTATTTTGCGTTCATATTTTTTCTTATTATTGCGGTGGTGGTATATAAGTTAACTTAAAATTAAAGCTACGATTGGTTTTTATTAATTTGTGAGTCCAAAAGCAATATTTTTTAAACAACAGTGAAAGTGTTTTAAAAATCACTATAATTTTTCATCTATTCAATGAGTCTCTCCATAGGTCAACTTTAAAAAGAATTCTAGTAATATTTATTTCGTATGCCAAATGTTTCATCGGTTTAAGCTATGCTTTGTCTGTCAGTCACTAAGTTACCGTCGGTACTATTTAACATATTCTTACTTTATACCTTCACTAATAATACGTGAAGTCTTTATGACTTCAGAATGAAGAATATGTTTGGAACCTACGACAGTCCCTAATTTATCCTAGAACCATTGTCAGCTCTTTGTCTGCCGATAATTTTAAAGTGTATTAAAATTAGTTAAACTTATTGATCATGGTTTTGTTGGTTGTTAGAACTAATAAATTATTCAGAATGGTAATTAGGTAACAGCCGAAGAACAAAGTATGAAAGAAAGAAATTCAATATGACCAAATTTTTTTTTTCCACGATAGATCAATCTAAGACTGCAACATGCAGATAAGTTTGTAGTCATGTGCTTACTTGACAACATATAAAAAATTAAACAAACTCACCATCATCTACAGCCTGATCTTCGATTGTTCTCGAACCTTCTGGCAAATTGACCCTCAGACCTTTCATTTTAAAGAACTCCGTCACCAAACTCATGAAATACTTCGCGATTTCAGTCCATTCGGATAGAAAGCCTCTGGGTTCGTTGGTCAGTAACTCCGCGTCTTCAGTAACAGTAAGATTCTTTATAGTTTCTTCATCCAAAGGCACGAAGCTGATCATGTTGCTTGCTTGTATTGTTTCATTATTATTCATATCGCCAAATAATGTTTTCTTAGCGATTCTCAGTGCTCTATACTTTACGCAAGAGAACGCCTCTCCTTTTAAATAACAGTTGTCTTTGACGTATCTGAGATACCGATCTTCGGAAGCATTCGCCCTGATAATGGTTAATGTTGTGATGATAATTTGGATAGCGATCAATTTGAGAATCATTTTGTATGGTCTGAAAAAATAAAGAGAAAAATGTAACTGATAAAGAATTTTCTTAGCATTAGCACCGCGATTTTCTTAGCATCGAATATTGACAGTCTATTTTATGTGTCCGATCTTATAATAACATAAAACATATCAATTGTAGTAATTTTCATAATAATTTAAGTTCAGTACACAAGTGACAAAAAATTAAAGCTAAGCTAAAGCTTTGTTGCTTCCTAATTTCTAGAAGAAATTTGGAAGCAACAAATCTCAAATTAAGTACTCGATTTTTTTATACCGTCGCTGCACCGAGCCGCTGTCTCGCAATACAGGATGCTTCTTATTACCCAAACTATATCTAACCGTGTAATGTAAGGAGTAGAGGATGCAATTAGTAATAATAAAAATAAAAAATTATAATATCTAAACATAATTTTCATTATATAAACCCACTACCGGCCCACTACAGCGCACGGGTCTCCTCCCACAGTGAGAAGGAGTTAAGGCCGTAGTCCACCGAGCCGGCCGAGTGCGGGTTGGTGGACACACCGTTGAGAACATTATGGAGAGCTCTAAGGCATGCCGGTTTCCTCACGATGTTTTCCTTCACATTTGATGCAAGTAATATTTTAATTACCTAAAACGCACATAACTTATAAGAGTTAGAGGTGCGAGCTGGGATTCGAACTCGGCCCCCCGAAAGTGAAGTCGAGCTCCTACCCACTTTGCTAACACCGCTTAATATGTAATAATTAGCAATTATTATTATAAAATACAATAATTGATGTGTTCTTATCTTGTTACATAGACTAAGACAAGTAAAATAATCCACTTTAATAAACCCAGAGGATATTTTTATATTTGCCATTTTGTATATAGTTTAAGTAATGTCTAGCAACTTTCAATTAATAATATATACCTATATTAACTAGCTGAATTCCGTTACGCTTCATTGTCCATGACTCTGATATTGGAAACGATCTAAAAACACTCTTATAGAGGAACACAACGTGTAAAAAATTCAAGTCAATCCATCACTTCACACTTTTTGTTTTGCGAACACTAACATACGGACGCAATATTTTTATTTATTTATATAAATATACGCTGGCAATTGTCTGTGCCTCTGAAAAATAACTACGAATTCAGTATTTTTGTTACTTTGCTAACGTGAAAGTCTATTGTTTTAAAGAATAATTGTTTGAAATTGAAACTAAAGTTTTTATTTAAAAGTAGTAATCTCGTAGTAGTGGCTTAGAGCTTTTGTGACAGAGCTAGTCCGGGGAAGTATTATTACAGGCACATGAGGCTATGTCCGCCATCAATAAACTAAAGGTACTCATTTGAGAGTGTCAACTGAGTTTCAAAAGAAAGCAGGTTTTATCACGATCTTCTCGTTTACCGTTTACGTAAGGGATACCTCATTACCTATAACGTTCATGTCTCTGTCGGTCTAGAAGTGCTGAGTCCACAACCCTAGGTTCATCACCGCAGCTAGCTACATTTATCATTTGCTGATATGGCAGTCGTTAGAATGAAATGAACATCGCGAGAAAAACAGCTTGCCTGAACGTTGGCCATAATGTTCTCAATGGTATGCGAAGTCCAGCAAGTAGCCAGCGTGGTAGACTACGGCCTTAACCCTGAGCTTTCAAATTTTATTAGGAATAAGCTTATTTAAAACAATGCTTTTCGTAACTTGATGAAGTTGCCAAGGTACTGCAGCGCGTCGGACATGTTCGCTAGGGCCAGAGTAACGGATTTCTTTGCGATCATGAGATCGCGTATCGCAACATTTTGGAGTCGTTTGCGAGCCTCCGATAATGAAATCCTAAGCACGTTGGCAGAGGGTCTGGACTGCTCGATTTTCAAGCACTGGTCTTCGGTGCACCAAGAGGCGAATAGAAAATAAACTGTAGTGATTTTGTAAAGGTTAGGTATAAGATAACCCATAAACTATGACGAATTATGTAATAATAATATGGACGGACGTGAGTTTGCAATATTTTAATATATTGCAATATAAGTATTGTTTAGTTTGCAATATTTTAATATATTGCAATACTTATATTGCAATATATTAAAATATTGCAAACTCACGTCCGTCATATTATATTAGTAAGTATTATAGTAGTAATTTATTATTATTTTGTAATTTAATTTATCTTTTTATATTCTAATAACTGCGTTTTTATACCTTTCAATAAAGATAATTATTAAAAAAAGTATTATTTATAAAACATAATATGATAGGAACATTTTAATGTTCCCGAAACATTCATAAGCTGCCACAAGAATAACAAAAGTCATTTTACTATTCTTTATTTTTCTGTCTCTTCAACCAATTATTTTTTCCACACAGACAAAGTCACGAATAATAGCTATTATTCAATATTTTTAATACAAAAAACCGGAACATCTAGTCAATTATCGACCGAAGGTAAAAACACATCTATTGTGTCAGTTTTTATTAAATTGATTAATTTTTTGATGGCAAAATGCTCCGAACTGAGCGGCTTTACTTTCACCATTAAACAAAATAATCATAGATGCTGTTATATTGTAAACGTGTTGATTTTCGAAAGGAGAAACTGGAATTTTAGACAGTGGCATAGTCACTACAGAAAGACAACCTTTTCGTTTTAATAAGGCTTGGAGCTAATTACCTTTGTTAACATTTATATTTTTTTCAAATTATTTACGTCAGCATTGAGTAATTAAATAGAACTTGCTTTAACGTTGAAGGAAAACGTCCCAAAGGAATCTGCTTGCCTGAGTGTTCTACATAACAAAAAGAAAAACTACTGAGTTTCTTGCCGGCTCTTCTCGGTAGAATCTGCTTTCCGAACCGGTGGTAGAGTCACACAAACATACATACTTGACGTTTCAAAAGTGCTTATAAAGTAGGCCTACTTGAAATAAATGAATTTGAATTTGAAAACGTTCGCAAGGGTATGTGAAGTCTTCCTGCACTGGGCAAGCTTGGTGGACTAAGACCTAAAACCTTCTAAGGCTGTGCCCCATAGTGCGTCTTTAATGTGTTGATATTGATAAAGTGACGAAACTATATTTATTTAATATAGTATTTCATAAACGACTAAGACACTGGGAGGTATATTTGCATCGTTCGAGTCCATGTAGGACTGTAGTGTATCGAAAATGCACCCGTATTTATATCAAAATATCCACCAACTCAATGTCATGAACATTGGTTATTAATCAAGTATATTTTAAACTGTTTCTTTAAAACTATCTATGAATTAATTAAAATTTATTGGGGTATTTGTAAAAAGTCTAATCAATTTAATAAAATAGCAGGCAAATATGAATTTATAGTTGTCAAAAGGTTGGACCACTTTATAAAATTACTGTAACATATTACTGTAAGCAAAGTTTAACACCTATTATATTATAAATAAATAAATAAATATAAATATATTACGACATTACACACATCGCCATCACACAGTCCCAAAGTAAGCGTAGCTTGTGTTATGGATACTAAGATAACTGTTGAATACTTTTTATGAATAATATACATAAATACTTATAATATATAGATACACACCCAGACAAAACATTCATGTCCAGTTGTGGGAATCGAACACTCAGAAAGCAGGGTCGCTGCCCACTGCGCCAATCGGCCCAAAGGCCGTTATATATAGGCCTACTTAAGATGTAATGTTTTTTTATCTGATTTTTAAGTTACAACAAATCTGTCTGCTTTTCAAGCATATCCAGATATTTTTTTTGCAGATTATGGATTATATTAATTAATAGTTTAGGTGTCAAAGGCAGAGCAGTAATGAACTTACTTTAGTACGTAAATATAACTTACGCTTTTAGTGTAATGGAACAAAATACATAAATAAAGGTAAGATATTATCCAACTGATATTATAACACATTTGTATCACGTTCCTTATTTGCACGTACTAAAACAAATATCGCCACTAGCTCGGCGAAACTTAATTTCGTACTACCCACATTTTGAAGGTACAATATAAGATCAAAATTGAACCGAACTTTATTTATTTACAGGAAAAACGGCTTTAATTTGAGACTAGTAAAGATTTCTTTGCCTCGAAGGTCGTGGAGTATTTTACTTCGGATTGTATCCTAGCTATCATGAATTCATAAAAAGGAAAATAGATTGGTTACATGTTTAACATGTTATAATAGAACTAAATAAATACAAAATTCAGTGTATTTATACCAAGATTTAGTATAAATCGTGTCTCTAGGCAATAAGTAGAGTTACTTCAAAAGTTAAACCAACATTACACAAAAATAAAAATGTTAAAAATGTTACCTAAACATTCATATAGTATACAGGCTTACTGGTAACTCTCCGTTTTCCTGACAAAACAGAATAGGATGATTAATTGTTGCTCTAAGCAGTTTGGTATTTTAGAATTTTAAATGACAAAGTGAGATGGTGATAACAAAAAGAACACCTGCCTAAGTTTGTTGTTGGTTTCCATTTCTGTTTAAACCAGTGCGCATTTGGAACTCTCTTAGATTAGATAACATTTAAAAATGGTAAATTTTCAAATCTGTCTTTTGTCAACCGTCTTAGATCCCGGTACCGCGTTCTGATAAGACCAGAGCGCTAGCCGCTGCGCCGGGAAGTTCGTCAAAATTTATCTTTCAAACGTTAACAAAGTTAAAACGTAGCCAATATATCTTCAAATAAGGCCAGATTAATGAAATAAAATGATTTCTTATTTTCAATATATTTTTTGTTCTAAATAAAATCTATCTTCGCCATTATTTGTATAGTTCGTGTATTCTACTTGTTTTTTTTTTTTACAAAATATTTACTTTATTAAAAGTAAAAGAAACAATTTTTCCAACGTACCTATTTAGAAATTCCAGTAAAGGAGCATTGCACCGAAAAAGAAAAACCTAAGATTTTTGTTATTGGAATTGTTTACAAAGCTATGTCCCCCGGACCATTGGAAAACTTGGAGGGTAGGAATTCTTTAAGAACAAATAAAGCATTGTGGAGATTGTGCACAATATTAATTAATTTTAAACGTCCAATTTAATACTCGACGTTACCCGGGCATTGGGTTTTGTTAAACATCCCGTAAGAAACTTTTATTTTCCGGGACTATAATTTTTTTTGTTTGTCTCCAAGAAACAAGCTTTTTCATATCCCAATAGACATACTGCAGTCTTAATCACTAGCTATTAAAAAAACACTATGATGTACTGCAACTATTTATGATAGTTTTAATGTTATTAATGTATTTATGATATTATGCGCATTTATGATATGATTAGTTTTTTCTTTTTATATTTTTTATATTTTGTATTATATTATTAGTGTAATCTAGTTCAAGCATTAGTATGCAGGTATTCGTATTTTTTTTTTCTTAAATATGCACCGCCTGCATTCTGATAACTCATGCTTTAATCCTAAAGTTGCCTGGCAGAGATCACTACGAAGCGATAAGGCCGCCTTTTGTATTCCTCTTCTGTCTTTGTTTTTCTATTCTTCTTTCGTTTCTTTAACTTATAGTGATGTGGATATAAAGAGTAAAAATAAATATAACTTTACAAAATATAATCATGATCGGTTTTGCGATTAAACCGTTTTTTGTAAAAATATGCCACTACAAATTAGCCCTTGACGCGTCTAGCCCGTGTGCCTGTGCTCGGAGAGTTGATAAAGCTGTGGGAAAAGATAATTTTTTATCCTTTCCCCGGACAGATAATTGTCTCCTGTCCATAACCCGATCCATTCTAATGCAACACGGAATGAACTGAGGGATCTAGCGTCTGGAATGACGTGACAATGACACTTAAGAATAAACTTACGTTTGAAATCACAACACTTACAACACTTCACACACTTTTACTTTCCTTACTTTTCCCGATTTCAGTGGGAAACTCGTTGAGCCACTACCACGGATCGGCGACCAATGTCAAGACAACGGTCAGGTACGCTATTTAAATGATCTACAAATCATTCATCCGCCGTGCCTAGTAAAATACGATCCGGTTGATTTCGAAACCGTAGTAGCCGCGGCACTCGGCTTTCCCCACTTTTATTTTTTTTAATAATATAATTGTATGCAATTCCCGCGTGGAGATATTGGCGATAGTGAACATGCAAAACTGGAGCAAGATCTCTAAAGCGTAAGTGACTAACTATCACTTTGGAAATTCATTTGCTTATCAACAAAATATCTGTTCTTTTTTTCTTTAAAATCGATCACTTCCCTGGGTACGTACTACGTTTGCTCACATCATTGATGTTGTCTTAAACAATGGACGCTAATTTCTGGATATAATGCTTGAAAAGGTTGCTTAATGAGAAGGTTGCTTGGAAGCAGAACTCTCCGCTTACATCTTTCGCATGCCAGAGTAATAATTTTTAAATGTTTATGTTGGAAAATTGTAATTGCTGAGTTTCTTGCCAGCTTCTTCTCGTTCGAGTCTGATACCAGCAGTAGAGTCACTACAAACGGACACACTTGACGTTTCAAAAGTGCCTATACCTAGACCCTACATAGGCCTACTTGAACTTAACAAATTCCGAGGTGTTATTTCCGTTCCGAAAAATTTTTAGTGCGATGCCTTTCTTTGGGGGAACCGAGTTCGAATCCCGGAACGCACCTCTATTTATTTTTTATTTTTGTGCATATCTTCTTCCAAGTTTCCGTTTCATTCTTTATTAATAAACCAACGAAAAATATATTTTTCTAGGGAAATAATAATTACAAACTAAAATTAATATTTACAATTAATATAATCCGCCTAACTGTTAACTTATGGGCATGGTACCCAAAATGCTGGCGCTATTGCCCCTTTGAATTGCTAGACTTAACCGTTGGGCTAAATAAGCGCCAGCTCTTGGGTCACCAGACGTAAAGACCAATTTTTGGGACACGATGTTAATAAAATTATATATATATATATATGTTAATAAAAATATTAAAAAAAATATATATAAGCTATCAAATAAAGGATCGCTCGATTGAATGTAATAGGAAAACCTTCTGAGGTAACTCTATAATATTGTCAAGGGCTTGTGAATTCTAGAAACCAGAGGCCAGCATTGATGGGCTACGTCCTAAACCCGACTCATTTTGAGAGTAGACTCGTGCCCTGTATCACCGGTATTAGGTTTATAATGAAAAACAAACGGAAATTTAAATAGTAGAAGATTCTAGTTTAAAATGTGAAAATTAAGCAACACACAAACCGTCCAGCGCTCATTTTTCTTATTAGTAACTCCCTGTAATGTCGTAACACAATACCACCCTTGTTTTCTATTCCTATATAGTTTCACTTGCACTTTCTTATACGTTCATCTAACAGTCCATTGATATCGGAAGGTTAATGACATAGGTATTGAAGTTGCATCCGCTGTCTATACAACGTGTTACTGAAAAATTATTTACTGTCTCTGCGACTTATCTGTGATACTGAGATCGCCGAATTGTATACTTTTCGTTAAATTTTTATTTATAATTTTTTGGAGTTTACTCCTTTAGTAATTAATATTTTTTTGGAGTTAGAGGTACGTCTTGGGATTAGAACTCGGCCCCAGAAAGTGAAACTTCTCGTTTATTATTTGGTCTAGTAAAAAGATCCTCAAACATTATCTACCTCTTCAATCACTACCATTAATCGAGAGAGGGTTTTAGATCATATACCCACTACGCTGCTCCGTTTCGAATAGGTGAGTTTTAATGATTATCGTTGATAATAGATTGACGTGCTTGGCATGGGATTTGACCAATTTCCTACTGCTAGTACGGAGCATTTTTTAATACCTAATAATTTTGACCCGACCCAGATATTAGACCCATCACTTCCCTAGATGTCACTTTCCTAGATTCGATGAAGAAATGATTGAACGAATACAGTTTTATTGCATACCACATAAAAATACAGGAACAATTATAAATAACTAGTTTACACGATGTGTCTGTACTGATGTGTAGGCCGCCATATTGTTGTCAATTTGGCGGCCTTATCGCTACATAGCGATCTCTTACAGGCAACCGATGGCGTAAAACACTGCTCAAGACGAGAGGTCATACTATTACAGAATTTTTCTATTTCCGTACAGGTTAGCCCTTGACTGCAATCTGGTGGTAAGTACTGATGCAGTCCAAGATGGTAAAGGGCTAACCTGTTAGGGTTATGAAAGTTATATTGAACCCATAACCCTAATCGGTTTCTACGCGACACCGTAGCGGAACTCTAAATCGCTTTGCGGTACGACTTTGTCGGTAGGGTAACTAGCCATGGCCAAAGCCTCCCACCCGACGAAAGTGTAATTAATAAAATATAATAAATTGTAAACTCAGACCGTTACAGCTTAGTTGGGTCTCGTTAAAACTCAGTTGCCTAACTTCGACTAAATTCGATAGAGAGATCAGACTAGAGGAAATGTAGAAAATATAAATTCTCAAATTGTGAAATGCCGGAAATTTAACCCGGTTCCTCCAACTTAAAAGCACAGCGCTGGGTACTACTCCAGGGTGGTCGTCAAAATAGTAGGTCTTTTTTTTCATTTGTTACGCCGGTTTAACAATTAATTTTCCTTAACGGTAACACAAAGCTATGTTTATCCTTTCGGTTCGAAGTTAGGAACTGAAATGGAATTAGAACTTTTAATTTTCTATATTTGTTCGAAACTAAGATAACGGACAGTTTTCCTTTAGATTGAAGATTAAGTAACTTAGTTTTAATTTCTGAACTATCAGATAACTTAGTGTCCCGAAAGCTCAACGGTATGAGGGGAGGGGGTGCAAATCTAAAGCTCGTAGGGCCAAAACCAAAGTCGAGTCGAGAGGCGAGTTTGGTTTTGGCATCAGCACGGCTCAGCACGCTGCTCTAATAAAGTGGAAGGCATTTAAGGATTATAATCACGTCATGATAATGATAAAAAACCCGAAGGGCCTTATAATAATAATAATAATAGTAATTATCATTTATTTCAGGCTTTACCCATAAAAATGTAACATAGTAGGTACAAAAATTAAACAGTTTACAAAATTAAATTAAATTCAATAAAAATTAACACATAAATATAATATGAAGAATAAATTAATTAAAAATTAAATTAAATCAAAATCAAATATTAAAAGATAGAATTCAAAATAAAAATAATCCCTCATTACTCTCTCAGCGGCATTGGTTTTGCTACGTGCCTGTCACAGCAATGCCGGAGGTAGTGACAGTCCAGCCGCGATCATCTTCAGATTTCAGAACCATGTTGGAGCTACGAGTATCCCGCAACCTTTAAAAGAGCATGTTAACACTTTGTGGTGCTCTCCGAGCTAGTCCATTCTTTAAGACTTTTTTTTAAATAATTTGGACATGTGTAACGACAAAACATTAATGTATCTCAATATACTATTGATCTGTACCATATTTTTCCAAATAAGAATTTGATTGATTAAATAATTATTTGTATAGTGGCAGGCTTTGGCCGTGGCTAGTTACCACCCTACCGACGATTACCGCTAAGCGATTTAGTGTACCGGTGCGATGTTGCGTAGAAACCGATAAGGGTTTTGACTACCATAATCCCTAACTGGTAAGCCCGCTACAATCTTAGACTGCATCATCACTTACCACCAGGTGAGATTGCAGTCAGTCAAAAAAACCTAGTTGATAAAGGTACGGGAGTAGACGCCACCAATTTATTTTGTTACCTCCGGGCTGGCATCGAACATAAGCCCACGTAACTACAAGGCATTACGTGAACATACCTACAACATTACTAGGAAAATATGTTTCTTTTGATTTGATATTTTTGCAGCGTGATTTTCTATGAAATGCACTTATGCATACTACAATAAAATAAATATACTACGACACACACACATCACCATCTAGCCCCAAAGTAAGCGTAGCTTGTGTTATGGGTACTGAGATGACTGAAGAATATTTTTGATAAATAATATACGTAAATACTTATAACATACATATAAACACCCACTGAAAAACATTCATGTTCATCACACAAACATTTTCCTGTCGTGGAAATCGAACTCACGGGTTCCCACTCAGAAAGCAGGGTCGCTGCCCACTGCGCCAATCGGCCGTCAATATTTTTTTGTAATTCTTTTATTTCAATTACACGTTGTATAGTTACGTCTATCGTTTTATGTAAACGGCTTTTTACATTGTTAGGTTACTTAGTTAAGTCTCAGAAAAAATAGGCTTTAGATTCGCTTGTTCCATACCTAGTACTTAAGACTAATGGATCGTAAACACCATAAGATCCCTTAAGTATTACGTTCCGGAACACTTAAAAAGAAAGCAAGAAAATGACAATAAAGTAACAATCAATATTATAGTTAATGCTCGTTCACATTTTTCCATTAGCAGTAGAGTCTAGCTAGCGGTTTAATGCAAGCGCGTTACAGCGGAGCAGAGTGGAATTTGATTATTTCTACGAGTGGATCAAGCCTAGCTCGGTTGTGGCACATGATCAAATTTAGCGCTGTACTACTACCAGAATTATAAAAATGATAATGTATTGTTCGAAAGCCCTAATAGTGCACCCGATTTATTTCAAAATTAAAGGATTTCTAAAGGAGGAGGATTCCTTAAACCATCAATCATCAAACACAGAAAGTTACAATTCATATACTTACTACGCTTACATTCAATGAATATGATTTTATAAACTTACTGGATCCGACTACTGAAGTAATGTAAATGGGCTTTAAAGTTATCTGTTCATCCGATTGGATTAAAGTGGTAAAGAATTTACTTGACCGTGACATTACTCATTTAATATTTAATCTAAAAAAAATAAGTTATGTAGAGTGAATTTTGGTGATGAGTTGATATGCAATAATCGCACTACAAAATTCAATCAGCCATCTTACTTTTCGAAACGATTGATATTAATTTATGACGCTAATTAAGGCATTATCAAAAAAGTATTCAACTTTAAAGTAGCAAGATTATGTTATAATATTTGCAAGAGTTATTTGATGAGAAAAGCTATCTGGGTAGGTTTACTAAACCGCAAATGGAACTCAAACATTGTAGGAACCGGATATTAAATTCAAACCGAAAGCGGAATGTAGACGGAAATGTTATCTACAGATGCCTCTGTAACTTTTGGCTTATTGTGTATACTCCGCTTCAAAGGAAAGTTATTCTTATATTAATATTTAAAACTGAGGATAAAGTAAATATGAACCCAGTGCCCAGTGCACCAGATAGAAATACAGCACATTTCTATAAAATTCGTTCAGTTATGTTCCCAAACACACAGACAACAAAATTGGTTTTATTATGTTCTTTTAAGTACTTATTTCGATTGTCAACCAGTACTCTTGTTAAAAAAAAAGTAATGTACCGACATAGCTGGTAAAACGAAAATTTTATTACGTATGAAACTCTTTATTATATGCATAAAAAACACTTTTTTGTATGTATCTAAAGATAAGTGGAAACAAAGAACGGCGGCATTGAAAAATCTCAAAATAAAAATACAGAATGGCGACCAAACAAATAAAATTACGTAGAATGTGCAGCAGAGTCTGCTCAGGAAACGCATAGAAGCATTTGAGATGTGGACATTCAGACGTATGTTACCCATTAGTTGGACTCGCAAAGTATCTAATGAGTAAGTTCTGCGACGCGTCAACCAACGGCGTGAACTTTTGCACACCATCAAAATCAGAAAAGTTGCATATCTGGGGCACGTGCTAAGACACGATAGATATGAGCTCCTTCAACTTATTATGATGGGAAAAGTTGAAGGAAGAGGAGGTCGCAGAAAAAAGTCCTGGCTTCGTAACATCAGAGAGTGGACTGGAATCGCGAGTGCAGCAGAATTATTTCGCCTCGCAAAAGATAGACAAGAATTTACGAAACTGACTGCCAACCTTCGTTAGTCGGAGAGGAACCGCAAGAAGAAGAATCTTCTTCTTCTTGCGGTGCCTCTCCTCCTCGAGTCCTCTGCGAGCTATGTGGTGTTTTGGACAAACCCTCTCGTTGGAAGAATCCTTTACGCGTATAGTGTATTGATGAAAAAATCTAATCTTTCTCTTTATAGTTTAGGTATAGCATAAGGTGTTCCCCGGACGTCTACTAAAGCCAACGAGAGGGACATGCCGTGGTGGTTTTTAGTTTGGGTAAACGAGTCCCACATAACCTCTGTCCAGCCCAAAAGGACAGAGGCAGCCATAAAGCGTATTCAACACGACAAAAAAAAATAGTTGGAAAATCCAAAAGTCCTCATAATCTCATCCATTACAATAAAATTGAGATTATTTGTAAATAATAATTAAACTACATCTAATTATACCATCTAAGTATAAGTTATAGGCTTCTATTCCTCAAAATACTGAAGCCTATAAAAAAAAACCAACTCGGTAAATGATGTATTTCGCTCGTTATCGTGACCGCAAGATACAGGATCCGCATATACAGACACACGACCATCCAAGACCGAACTTTTTTAAACAATTTTTTAATTAGTTTAAATAATAAAAAAAGATAAAAAAATATCATGAGTGTTAAAAATAGTGTTTCCTCTCAAAATATATATTTATTTATATTCACTTATAAAAGCAATAAAGAATAAAAAAGTGACATTTTAAGTTGGAGAAACACTCGGTGTGCGTAAACTGACAGTAATACCCACCTCAACGCTTCGGTTATGAGGCGTGCAAAAGTATAGCATAAGATACAGAATAGCAAAAGTGCATCGTTGTTGCCAGGTTAAAAAAAATATACCACTGGTTAAAAATAAAAACCTATCTTTAAATAATTTTGCACAGTGCAGACCTTAATTGCTTTATGTTTTGGTAGTAGTAGACGGTAGAGCATTTTGTGACTCTTCCAGGTATTAACGCTATGCTTATTCCTGCCGCTTAGCATTTATTTATTTAATTACATATTGTACACATAACAACAACTACAAAATACAAAATTGTAAAAACTTCACAAGTTATTTAAATGTATAATATTTATAGGTTATAGTTATTAGGTAGGTTACATTTACATCGCAAAATACCTATGTGTAATTGTAAAACAATCCAATTGTTCATTGACTACAGAACTAGTATAAACTGTGTTTCAGTAGTCAGCCTTCCTCAATTATACAGGAAAAATTACACAACGAGCAAATAGTAAGAAATTTTAACAAAAAGACATCCCTATCCCTATCCCTACTAATATTATAAATGTCAATGTAAGTTTGTTTGTTACGCTTTCACGCAAAAACTACCTAACTGATCCTCATGAAACTTTGTACACATATTCTTGGAAGTGTTAGAAGTAATATAGGATACTTTTTATCCCGACATTAAGCTCGGTTCCTTTGGGTGAGGGGATGAGTGCTTGACGATTTTACACCATAATTCCGACAAATTATAACAGATTTAAATAATTATTTTTTGTACTTTAGAGGTTATAATATGTGTTTAATTTTGCCCAAACTGTGGTTGGAGATAGAGGACAAAACTCTTCAGCGGGCAGCAGCAAACCCTTCATTTAAGGCTTAGCGATACAAAATACATTATTTTTTTTTAGATCAACTACTAAATTTTATGTCACTTCAAAAAACAAAATCAAACGCAGACGAAGTCGCGGGCAACAGCTAGTTTAAAATAAAGCATTGTTGCAACGCTGTGTCCCGGTCTGAAGAGCGTGGTTGCCGGTGTAATTACGCCTAAAATTTATGGATAGAGGGCGGCACGTTGCAGGACGTGCTCCTTGCATGCCTTGTGTAGTATTGCTCTGTTTATTGGCGATAGTTTTCCGCTGACCATCTGCGTGGTTCGGGAATTATTACTATAGTTAAAAAGCCATACTCCACTCGGGAAACATCCGTGGAAGTACTGAATGCTTAATTCTGCCGCAGCATTGCTTGTGTTCCGGTCTGAAGCACAGCGTACAAATAGATCAAAAGTAAATAATATAATTAATAAATAAATATAAAAATAAACTAATATATATAATAACTGTCTGTTATGTTGTCTGTGTCAACATCACAAAGACACAGTTTATGCAATTTAATCTAGCCGGTCGGAAGCGTCGGTGCCTGTCTGTTTCCATTCAAGCCCAAAAAGTTGAGCAGGTCGATAAAGCTACTTTTTTGGGCTTCCAGATAGATCAAGGCTTAAAATGGAATTTGCATATCGACAAATTATGTGGCAAAATTTCTACAGCTTGTTTCGCTCTAAAGCGCGTTACACATACTTTGTCAGCAGAGGCAACGTATGCTTGCTACTTTGCTTCTGTTCAAAGCCTTCTTCAGTATGGAATTGATTTGTGGGGACGCGGTGCCGATTGGGATCGCGTCTTTAAATTGCAGAAGCGGGCAGTCAGGATACTTGCTCACGTATCGCAAGACACCCCAGCTCGACCCTACTTTATTAAACTAGGTATTTTAACGCTACCTTGCCTACTCATTTATAATGTAGCAGTATACGTAGAGCAGCACAGAAACGAGTTTGACAAAAGGAGTCATTGTTACTTACGATACCCTCATAGACTTCTATCCAAATATCACAGCCTTAAAAAAGCTACAAAGACTGTAGCAGGCATGGGTCCAGAAGTTTTTAATAGGATACCAGGTAGCATAAGAGATGCACCAAATAATAATTTATTTAGGAAAAAACTGAAGACTTGGCTTGTCGAGAAGGCTTTCTACAGTTATAATGAATTCTTGGATAGTAAAATATTGTGAAGATTGACTTTACTTATTTGTTATTATAGAATAATATTATAATGAATTTATAAAATAATAATATACATTTGCATGAGACAATTTATTATTGAATAATTACTTTGTGACGCATAATATTAATATTTATGAATAAATGACTATTGACTATTGACTATTGACTATTAACAACACTTACATATTTAAATACTTTAACATAAAATAAATGAGTAAGTATGTACATGCTATTAATGTTGAATGGATAAATATAATAGACCTTCTTTAGTCTCTTAAGGGGCTAAAAAAATTCTTTTTTATAGTAGTAATTTGCTGTTTTCCATTTACGGCCGATTGGCGCAGTTTGCAGCGACCCTGCTTTCTGAGCCCAAGGCCGTGGGTTCGATTCCCACTACTGGAAATTGTTTGTGTGAAGAGCATGAATGTTTTTCAGTGTCTGGGTGTTTATACGTATATTCTAAGTATTTATGTATATTATTCATGAAAAAAAAAACCATCAGTCATCTCAGTACCCATAACACAAGCTACGCTTTCTTTGGGGCTGGGTGGCGATGTGTGAATTGTCTTAGTATATTAATTTATTTATTTACCATTAGGTCATCGGCTAGGTGCGCAAATTACTACTATAAAAAAAACATTTTTTAGCCCCTTAAGAGTCTAAAGAAGGTCTATTATATATATCCATTCAACATTAATAGCATGTATATACTTACTCATTTATTGTATGTTAAAGTATTTCAATATGTAAGTGTTGTTATTTTTTTTTTTTTCACATCCAAACATATTTATTAAGAACAGTTTGAAATAAAATTATAAATATAACCTAAAATAAACTATTTAAAAACTAAATAAAATCTAAAACGTCCTCGAAACCACCGCAGCGAGGCACAGTTCCTAAGATGCTGGCAGCATTGCCCCTTTGGATGGCCAAACTAATTCGTTGGCCAAGGTAACTGCCCGCTCTAGGATCACCGGTAGACT
This sequence comes from Pararge aegeria, assembly GCF_905163445.1. Classification (NCBI taxonomy): domain Eukaryota; kingdom Metazoa; phylum Arthropoda; class Insecta; order Lepidoptera; family Nymphalidae; genus Pararge; species Pararge aegeria. The sequence goes on along the minus strand of NC_053202.1, from coordinate 8,230,259 downwards.
CGATAACCCTTTTCGATAATTCTTTGAAAAGGGCTCTTGCCTCCGGACCCCACGGTCCCAAAGTCTCTACTCCAAAAGGCACAAAAATGAAGCTGCTATCCAGGTTTTCATATTTACGCCTCTTGGCCTGCTCGGCACTGGAAGCAGCCGCACCTACCATTGACGAAGTGGCCTGGATGTGTGATGCAGCTAGGGTATCAACACAAGTTGCATCCCACAGAAGTGACCTTCCAAGCCTCCAAGGTATGAGCGTCATACCATCAGGTCTCTTGCCATCGCTCCGCGCCAAACCAATAGGTTCTAATACAGCTGATAGTGTTGTTATATATATTAGTTTATTTTTATATTTATTTATTAATTATATTATTTACTTTTGATCTATTTGTGTACACTAGTTTATGTATTAGCATGTAGTTATTCGCATGTATGTATTTTAATATTTGTTCCACGAGCAGTCTATTCTCCTCTTCTTTTTTTTCCTAATTCAAAGGTTGCCTGGCAGAGATCGCTAATAAGCGATAATTTTTTATTACAACTTCTTTCGATATGTTTCTGTTTTTGTTATATTTTATATATGTTAATGTTGTGGTATACAACTAAAGAGTTTAATAAATAAATAAATAATTTTCCCATTGCAATAAGTGGGGGTTTTGTCATCTCTTAACAGCTATATTTACATCTTTCTCCAGATACAGGTTTCTTGAAATTACAGACCACTGCTCACGTGCAACAAATTGTTGTTATAAACATGCAGTATATAATATTGTGATAGAAAGTGAGCGTAGTGAAATCTGAAGTACTTTTTGTGTATTCCCTTTTTTTTTTTAGTTTTCTGTTAGCTACTAAAAATTTTAACCTTCTATGCGGAATGCTAATAGAAAAATGAATCGAGATGTATAATGTATAAATCAGCACAAAAAAATTTAAATTATTATTAACCAAATAAGAAAAAAAAAATAACTTTTTGTCTTTTGTTAAAAATCCAAAAATTATTATAATAAAAGATCCTTAAAGAGGAGGAAATTTCCAGTAAAAAATCTCATCTCTCGGTATTCTATCTTCATTATTTATATCTTTTATTCAAAACCGAAAATAGTTCTACGCGCTGCTTACTTTTTGATTTTTTGAAAATTTCAAAAAATTTGAACAAACAAGAATCAATACTTTTTTGTAATTGTTGACTGGACTTCTGATACAATAGCTGGTTCCTCGTGTCTCCACCCGCGATAGCATAAGGTAGTAAAGTTATGTTATATAAGCCGAGGGGATACCTTCCTAGCAACAATAACATTTTTATAACATACTAAGGATGCCCGCGACTTTGCCTGCGTTGGATTTCTGATTTACCGGCCCACTACAGGGCATGACTCTCCTCCCACAATACGAAGGGGTTCAGGGGGGTAGGTAGTCCACCACTGTGGCCCAGTGCAGATTGGAGGACTCTACACACCTTTGAGAACATTATTCACCGTTGAAGCAAGTGATATTTTAATTACTTAAAACGCACATAACTTAGAAAAGTTTGACGTGCATGCTGGGATTCGAACTCGGTCCCCCGAAAGCCAAGTCGAGCTCATACCCAATGCGCTATCACCGCTTCGACGAAAGATCATCGACGATAAATTTCACACTATATGTCGTAATTAATTAGTGTCGACAAAGTTTGTTTACTACAAAGTTTGTTTTCTGGTATTAAAAAAAAAAAAAAACATGTTATTTCTGTACAACACTGTGATACCACTTGGGAACCGTTTAAAGGTGACAATCTCACGATACATTATTTTCATCTAAATTTAACGATTAATCCAGCGCACGCCAAGATAGATGATTTTTTTTACTTACTAAGCGAGTTACGCATTATCTTTCTAAATTATAGCCATTATTTTATGCTGTTCTGTATGTTTTGCGTGAATGAGTATCAAACATCCGTAAATCTACATACTTTCACATTTATAATAATTAGTAGGAAGTACCTAAGGTGCACATAGCTAGGAACTTGTCAGCAGGAAAAGTTAATAAACTAGAATCTTTAGAAATTGCCAACGCAAAAATAGGCAAAAAACTAAAGTGTATGAATACCGCTTCAAACTAGTAATTCCTTTTTTGTTTTCACGAACCGTTTTATAAGAGCGTAATAATATAAATTTTTGTTTTAGAATTCTCATAAAATTTTACTAGCGCAGCTATTTCAGTGCTTGTAAACATTTGGTCAAATTATCGTTTATGAAAACGTTATGATTTATTTAGCCTTTTCAAAATGAGAATAAATTTTGATGATTTCTCTGGCGTAGTTGATCTGTGGTCTAATTTTTGGAGGTCCCGGGTTCGATCGGAAAAAAACCAAGTGTATAAAATTCACTTTACCTAATGTTAGACACGTGAAAACCACTGTACTACTTAATAATGAGGAACTGAAACTGGAGGATACGACAGTTTTTCTAGGAATAACGTTAGATTCAAAACTTCAATGGGGCCCTCATGTAAATAATTTATCGAACAGGCTTAGTTCTGCTGCCTATGCGGTAAAGAAGATACGCCATATGACCGACGTAGAAACTGCTAGACTGGTATATTTTAGTTACTTTCACAGCATTATGTCATATGGAATTTTACTTTGGGGTAATGCTGCTGATATTAGCACTATTTTCGTGCTGCAGAAGAGGGCTGTTCGTTCTATCTACAAAATGGGTCCGAGAGAGTCATTGAGAGATAAATTTAAAGATTTTAAAATAATGACAGTGTATAGTCAGTACATATTTGAAAATTTAATGTACGTTCATAAAAACATTTCTAAGTTTAAGAAAAAATGTGACTGCAATAATTTAAACATTAGAAGTAAGAATAAACTTACAGTATACTAGGTTACATAAAATTCATAATTCGTTTAAAGGAAAATGCATACAAGTCTTGTCAAGTCAAGTTCAAAGTTTGTATTAAACCTAAGCTTATAGAAAAGTCCTATTATAGTATAAAGGAAGAAGAAAAGTCCTATTATACGTAAACGATAAAAAAGCTTGGGTGTAAATTATTGCTCTAACCAGGTTGATCTTCTAATAATTTAAAATGACATTGTGAGATGGTGATAACAAAAAAAAAAAAAAACACCCGGCTAAGTTTGTTGTGGGCTTCTTCTTAGACCGTACTCGTAGCTTTAGTTTTAAGTTTACGAATGTGGTTATCGCCATCATCTCACTACCGTGTAATTCTTATGTACGCATCAAAAGTGCCACCTATGGGCCTACTTGAATAAAGATATTTTTGACTTTGACTTTGACTTTGATCTCCGCGGCAGGGGAAATTCAGACATTTCTAATTTCCTAATTTTCTCTGCTCTGGTCTGGTGGGAGGCATCGATCGTGGCTAGTTACCGTGCTACAACATAAAAAAACATGCTACCGATAAAGATGCACATCCCAGCATTTAGCGTACCGGTACGATGAATGTACAGCGTGGAATGGGTGATATACCCCAAACAGGTTAACCCGCCACCATCTTGGACTCGATGACCTACCACTAGCTAAGATTACAAAAATAACCCCGCGCTACAATAAATATTATAAAGGTAGTAAAATTTGTTTCTATATTACCATTTAATTATTCTAACAAACATTTTTAATAAATAGCTTCTTTAAATTGAACTTTACTCTAGGAACCAAAATAGGTATTTATGATGATTTAATTTAACTTATCATGAATAACTATTAATATTTCTAATTGTTATCATAGAAATAAATTGAATTTTATTAAAAATTTACATCTACTGTATTTGTGTACGACCTATCAATAATTATTAGATATAAAAAACCACGTAGCTCAGTGAGTCTGACGATATGTCACCAAACCCCTCGGTTAAATCCTGCGAAAATGATAAATCGAACAAGAATGCGCCCGACGGGAAATAGCTCAAATACCGGAATATCACACGACATTAAACGCCAATGTTCTAACAAACCACGAATGGCATTACATTTTCAAGCTTGGATTTGCCACGACCTCGCTTTCTGCCCTAGTACTGCTGGATTTACATTTTTGTGTGCCAAAACTCGTTTATTTTTTGGCACCAATGTAACACTTGATGGCCGTAAATCATAAAAATCGTTATTGTACTATGTCCTATTAATTTATGAATTGCTTAAATTGTCCATTTAGTATGCAATAAATGTTTACATGGTCGATGCTAAGAAATACGTAAATATATTCTAGCAATTTGACGGCCGATTGGCGCAGTTTGCAGAAACCCTGCTTTATGAGTCCAAGGCCGTGGGTTCGTTTCCACAACTTGAAAATGTGTCTGTGATGAGCATGAATGTTTTTCAGTGTCAGGGTGTTTATATGTATATTCTCAGTATTTAGTATATTTATTATTCATAAACATATTAATCAGTCATCTTAGTACCCATAACACAAGCTACGCTTACTTTGGGACTAGGTGGCGATGTGTGTATTGTCGTAGTATATTTATTATTTTATTATTATTATAATTCATTCAGTTAAAAACGTACAGTCTATGTTAACCTTGACAGAACTACTTCTGAATTATGAAAAAAAAATCACAAAATATACTTTGAAATGTCGAAAGTCGAAAACGAAATAAGAAGTTATAAAACTAAAATTGATAGGTACTATAGGTAAAAAGTGTGACAAGAAAAAAAGGCGATTCAACTTAATGAAAATTTTATAATAAGTGATATTTAGAGAGGTAAAGGAAATTACGATTTTATCTCAAGATTTAAAGTTTTGCTATAATTTTAATGAGTATTCTTTACTTAACTTTACGATTTTTTACGAACTGTAATCAAGTTTTTTGTGACATCCTCGTTCGGGTTCGGGTTCATCCTCATCCAAGCAGTATTGCTTTGTTCCGGTCTGAAAAATACGATTGCCTGTGTAATTACAGGCACAGACACAGACACAAGGCGGCACTTTGTAATACGTATTGTTTACTTGCCATGCAAAGTGTTGCTTATTCTATAGGCGATGATTTTGCACTATGGGCTATCCGCTTGGCTTGTCAATTGTTACCATAAAAACCTTGATATACCGGCCACTTTTTCATACTATGTGTGTACACTAAATGAGTCACTAAAGTGTTCTTTATCCACATGATGCCGTTTTCAATTATGACCTCACAGAACCCTCAACAAATCGTGGTCATAAAAAATTCACGCACTAGCCGATGTTTACATTCTAGTCAATAATGTAAAGAGCAAATGGTTTCCGAGCCCTGACATATTGTGTACACATTGCAAAAGGTATTCCTGGAGTTTTCCAAGGCTGCCGATATGGGTAATCGCCACGGTAACGTATTTATTCCGACCTTTTTAATTTAACACATGAATAATTCGATGATAGAATTAGTTTAATAATTGTGAAACTATTTATAGGGCTAAGGTCGAACTTTGATAATAATTTGAAGTTTTTAATTTTCACTTTCGTGATGATGCAGTTTAAGATGGTAGCGGGCTAACCTTGCTAGGTTTCTACGTGACATCTTTGCCAGTAGGGTGATAACTAGCCACGACCGAAACCTCCCACCAGACCAGACCAGAGAAAGTTCCAAAATTATAAATCGCCACACTGTCCCTTGATTGAAATTGAACCCGGGAACTCCAGCATAAAACCTGCGCTGCGCTTACCGCCGCGCCAGGGAGGTCATCAAAGTTCTATAGCGTTAAGTTTTTCGCATACCGTTAGTAAGGCTGCTTATATTATTCCACGTGTTTACGTGGCTTAGAAATGTACAAGGAATATTTCCGTATGATTTTCCCGGCATACCTACTGTCCGCTATTTTTATTTTTCCAAACTAGTGTCCTTGCTCAAATTGTTCTGGACGTTAAAACAACACACGTTTCACTATTTAGAACGTTGAATATTTTGACTTACCAACACGTCTGCTATTTTCTTCTTTTAACATTAATTGTATGAGTTAAAAAGGTTTTTACATTTATCATTGTCTACCTACCCACTTTCAAAATGGTAATGTGAATAAGTAACGATGTTGTAGCATTAATTGTGAATGTTAATATATTAATCTATTAGACTAACAAAGCAAAAATTTGTCAACGGCTAGGTGTACGGAAAAATTATTTTGAGTTTATGCTTACACCTTTAAATTAAGACCTGTGATGTATATTATGTGTAATGAGTTAATTAATAAAAAAAAAAATCAAATGCAGGCTATAATACAACTGAGCAGTATTGTGGTAAACGATCCATTATTAGTTAACTCTTCATTAGCACACCATTATGAAGTTAGGGAAATAAAATACGAATAGAAATACCTTATCGCTTAGTAGCGATATTCATTCAGTGAACGACAGTTTTAATAAAAATACAACTTTATAACTTAACTTAAAATTCAATGTTTGCTTCAATGCGATCCTTCTCACATATCAGAAATAAGTCCAGTTTTCGTATTTATTTTTATTTTCATTATTTTTTATTTTATTTATTAAGTTTACTTACAAACACTTACACTACTACAACCGTTTTTATTAAATTTTAACTATTCTATTTAAGTGTAATGTTTTCTTAAAAGTAAACACAGCATATGAAAATATATAATAAGTTACAGTTGTATTATAAAATTATAATAACACCAAATAATGATAATGAAAATAAGCTTAACTTGCTATACTCCGCGAACAGCAGGAGAATCTGTATGGTGTAATTTATAATTACTTCAATCCGAATACTCCACAACGAACAGATCACCGGCCTCTACGCACGTTTCGCTCCGAAACCGAAGCATCCTTAGTAGATGTTGACTTTACAATGAATAATTGTTAAGTTCATTGTAAAGTCATTCATAAATATACTATGGATTTCCGCAAAGTAACGCCTGCTTCTATCCAATACCATATAATGAAAATTTACTTCGACAGTATTGATAGATTGGTGCGTTTTTTTCAGTCTTTAGTAAACTATTGGTACTCATCATGATAGTCAAAGGAAGTCTTCAAGGAAAGAAGTACAGAGATGAAATAATAAGATATCCCAAAGACACTAACTACTGGGTAACGGACTTTTTCGTGAGGGGCTGTAAAAATTTCATTGAGAAATGTCCTGCGGCTTATAAGTAAGTATTTTGTTATTCTCATAGGATCCTCGCTATAACTATTATTTATTTATTTATGGACTACTAGCTGTTGCCCTGCCTTGTCTGCGTTTGATGTGGCATTCAATTTAGTTGTAGTTCTAAAAAAATTTAAAGTATTTAGTAGTGCTAAGCCTTAAATGAGGGGTTTGCTGCTGTCCGCTGAGGAGTTATGTCTCTTATCTCCAACCACATTCATCAGATCTACACAAAGTTTGGGCAAAATTAAACACATATTATAACCTCTATAGTACAAAAATAATTATTTAAATCGGTTATAATTTGTCGGAGTTATGGTGTAAAATCGTGAAACACTTTCATCCCCTCACACAAAGGAACCGAGCTTAATGTCGGGATAAAAAGTATCCTATATTACTTCTTACACTTCCAAGAATATGTGTACAAAGTTTCATGAGGATCGCTTAAGAAGTTTTTGCGTGAAAGCGTAACTAGCAGACTTACATTGACATTTATAATATTAGTAGAGATAGGGATAGGGACAGGTATTAGGTGTTTAGCTAATCAAGCGGTGATAGCCCAGTGGGTAGGACTTCGACCTCACTTTCGGGAGGCCAAGTTTGAATCCCAGCACGCGCCTTTATCATTCTAAGTTAGGTGCGTTTTAAGCAATTAAAATATCACTTGCAGTGAAGGGTAAACGTTGTGAGGAAACCTGCATTCCCGAGAGTTGTCCATAATGTTTATTTATTTATTTTTTAAGAGCACTAACAACATGCATATCACAGGTTTAGCACACACACAAAAACATGGACTGATATGCACATCAATTACAAATGCACATAGCATTGACAAAGCGTCGTCTTAATTTGACTAAAAATTTAACTCACCGATAAGTTTTCGGTTAGTTTTTTCCTAAAAACTGTGGGTTTGTCATGGAAGATATCGCTGCCAGGTATCTTTTCGAAAAGGTGTGTGGATGCCAGTAATCCGTCCGTTTTTTTTTTTCGTGGGTATATCGTCATGGATTCCACCGTACCACGGGGAGAACATTCGAGGTTATGTCGGACTCGTACCGGCTAAAGCCCCACGGTGTTCCAACAAGTCGCCTGGTGGCAGGGCCACGGGAACCCTTTCGCACACAGCCACCCACTTATCCGCCCTGGGCCAACGTGGTGGACTATGGCCTTAAACCCTTCTCAATATGGGAGGAGACCGGGAGGAGACCGTGCCCTCTAGAGGGCCGGTAATGGGTTGATAGTTAACTACCTGCATTTTTTATTATGAAATTTAAGCTTTACTTTCATAATATATTATGGATTTCCGCCAAGTATCTGCCTGCTTCAATATCTGCTTTTTTATTTGATATATTTTAGTAGTAAAGAGTTTTGTGGTAGAGCTCGTAAGGGAATGTACTGCCGCATAGCAACATTGCTGTTATGCGGTCCGGTTTTGACGAATTCCCCGCTAAGCAATTTAGTGTTCCGGTGGGCGGTGCGTCATAATTTACCACCAGGTGAGCTTGCAGTCAAGGGCTAACTTGTAGTGGAATAAAAAAACAGCGAAGTTGCCGGGGTAGTTACAGGCAGATGTGGCTTTAATTATAATAAGAATGTGATTATAAAAATTTTTCATTATCAAGCTATCGTAGTTAAACGTGGTCCTTCGAGCCGGATGATAATAATAATAATAATATCTTGTTTAATTCAGGCAGTTCCCATCTCAATTAACACTTTAACTACTTGTCTTAACTGGATGGACAAAGGGCGGCAATACAGTACAACGTATTCCTTGCATGCTCTGTGAAGTGTTCATCTGTTTATACGGGATGGTATTCCACTTGAAATCAAGCGGGCTCAATATTTCGCCCGTCCATTATCACTAGGTTTACAAACTACTAGCTGTCCCCGCGAATTTCATTTCGCCTTAATAATTTTTACATCACAATGTCTTTGTAAAGTATCATACGTAGAACTCATTCTACTCCGGTTTAATGTATCTCTCTAACGGTCACATCAACCGTTCTACGTCTATAGACAAAATGACAAGCGCCGTCAGTTCTGTTTTATTACTAACTAGCAATACCCTGCCACGCTTCGCTGTGGCACATTGCGATTGAATGATTGAGAAAAATAGATAAAAACAATCCTTGATGCGTATCATCATCGTATCATGCTAAAATTTCAGCACGATCAGTGTAGAACTTTTTGAAGCGTACACAAACCATCATAACATTTTCATATATATATATATATAGATATAGATATAGATGAACGGCTAGATTATTGTTTTGATTTTAAACAATTTATTTTATATATATTATTACTATTATTACTTATTATCCTATTCCGGACTAACAGGAATCAAACTAATTAAAAAGAAAGAAAATCGGTCCATCCGTTCTCAAGTTATAAATGGTGTAACTAACACGACTTTGTTTTATAAATGTAGATATTAAAATATCTTATGTTATTAGGATACAAGCAATATGCGCCCGCAACTATGACGGCGATTATAAGAACTTTCCGAACTATTGCGAGATGCAGTACGAAAACTGTAACACATGGAGAAGTGAGTATACCTTTGTGATCATTTTTACCATCATCGTCAACTCATTACCAGCTTAGGCACGGATCTCCTCTTAGGACTAGAAGGGTTCCGGCCGTAGTTCACGACGCTGGCCAAGTGCGGATTGGCACTGGCGTGCACTGGGTTTCTTACCAGGGTATGCATACAGCAGGCAAATTACATAAAATGGCAAAAATACAGCTTTTACACAAGTTATCTATAAATTTTAGGGTAGGCAGTGATTTTGCGCAAGTATGAAGTGCACGCCACTGCGGATTGGTAGACTTCACACACCCTTGAGAATATTATGGCATGAAGGTTTCCTGGCGATGTTTTGCATGGCATCACGTGCTCTTCGAAACGAGAGTGGACATCAGCGATTTCATAACTCAGAGCTGGTACCATAAGATTTATGTCACAGAAACCCCCTATATTTATTTTTTACTCGACTTACAAATTGGGCATATTGGGTTTCTTACTAAATATTTTACACTCAGGGTGTTTTGCACATTTAACTTAAGAGCCCGACAAGATTGGATTCCATTTCGGTTTCAGAATGTTGCAAAATAAAACGCGACGTAATATACAACTTGGCTGCTCCGTGCACTTTTTAATTTCCAAAAGTATAATTAAACATAAACGAAATTAGAATGTTTTAATGTACAATTTCACTACATATACACAAAAGGCCATCCAGTTAGAAATATAGCCAAGAATAACTTATCTTTTTCGCTGGACCCGGCTTCGTTCGGGTGCAATACTAACGCTTGTGGGGCCGTTTGAAAAATATACCATCATGGACTTTTTTGTAGATCCTTTTAAGATACAATCCCGTAGTAATAAATAATGATTTCTATTCTTTTCCCTACTATAATAAAATATGTATGTTTACAACATAATAAAAACCTTCGTAATCAATCTATCTATTGCTTAAAACTGTATTAAAATCTGTTGCGTACTTTAAAAGATCTACGCGTACAAACAGCGGGTGACTTTTTTTATACTATGTTTTGACTACCTCCTTGGTGCAAGGGTTAGCGCAGTGAATTTTATTAGGAGGTCCGGGGTTCGATTCCTGGCAGGGGCATTTTGGAATTATTTCGGAATTTTATCCGACAAAGACGTGCCGATAAACGATTTAGTGTTCCGGTGCCGCGTAGTAACCGATTAGGGGTATGACCATACTCCCTTTGAAGGTTATTCCCCTACCATCTTAGACTGCATCATCACTTACCACCAGGTGAGTTTGCAGTCAAGGGCCAACTTTTAGAGGTATATATAAAAAAAATACCTATTTCTTAATCCTCATTTTGGAATCCAACCAACCATGGTCTCCTGGGACGGAATTTTGTATGGTTAGCAAACACAGACCTCGTTTAGGCAGCGCCTTAAATACCCTTAGCGTACCCCCGAACTTCACAAAACAATGATGTCTCAAGGCCCAATTAAAACTTCTCAATTAAATAAAGCACCTTTTATTTAATATAATTATACTTTAGCAAAAGTTCTTATATTGAAAATAATATAGTAATTAATACTATAACGAGACATTTTTAATAACATTTTATAATATTACTAGCTGTTGCCCGCGACTTCGTCTGCGTTTGATTTTGTTTTAAAGTATTCAGTATCCCTAAGCCTTAAATGAGTATATATAGTAGTAGTATATATATATATAACATGTGACTGTCAATTAATTATAGACAAATAATTTGCAATAAAATAAAATTGCGACTATAATTAAAGATCTAAGCTATCCTATCTCTTAAGTTGGACCAGAATGCTGACGGTGTGCCAATTTAATTTAAAATCGGTTAAGTAGTTTAGGAGTCCATCGCGGACAAACATCGTGACAGGAGATTTATATATATTAAGATATATATATATAACATGTGACTGTCAATTAATTATAGACAAATAATTTGCAATAAAATAAAATTGCGACTATAATTAAAGATCTAAGCTATCCTATCTCTTAAGTTGGATCAGAATGCTGACGGTGTGCCAATTTAATTTGAAATCGGTTAAGTAGTTTAGGAGTCCATCGCGGACAAACATCGTGACAGGAGATTTATATATATTAAGATAACAAGTCTATAGGCTTTATGTATGATCGGTCGCCATACTTCAACATCCGGCTAAATTTGTTGTGGGCTACTTCTTAGACGCTTCTTAGTTTTACGTTTACGAATGTATCGCCATCACTTCTCACTACTATGTACACATTTTGTATGTTATCAACGCATCAAAAGTGCCATCTATGTGCCTATTTGAAGAAATATTTGACTTTGATTTGACAACTTTTGGGAATCGAACCCGGCACCTCCGCTTGTAAACCATAGAGCTCATCACAGTGCCAGGAAGGTTGTCAAACACTTTCTCTTTAAACATAATTTGTTATATAGGTTATGCTGTTAAAGTAAATACTAATATATATTTTTTTTACTGTATTCTGGTTTTAGAAATATTTAAAAAAATTCTTTATAATAACTATATTCCTTAGAGGTGCATTATATAACAGCTACAAGATACGAGAACACCACAGTGAAGCTTATTTCGCACTTATAGACAAAAAATAAATAACTCCATTCAGAAAGCTAAAAACTGTAGCTTTGTCTAGACAAAAATGCCAAAGCTAAGCGCACCACAGACTAAAGTTTTGGAATAGACATCGCATGGTACATACTCTGTCTATTTTACGAGTTTTAAATTATTTGTTCGTAATAATCTTCAAACTAGCGCGTATTTTACATTTAAAGTTAGTCTGTCCGTCTGTAGGCTCCAGGTCCAGGGTGTCATTCATAAACCCCGATAGTTAGACAGTTGAAATTATTCACAGATTACGTACTTTCGTTACTCCTGTTAAAAACGCATTTGCCGTTTTGTAGATAAGGAAGCCTTCGTGCAGAAGTCTGACACGCACTTGGTTGTTTTTTGTTTTTTTCCTCTGACGTGGGATCAGAGTCTATGCGTTGTCAAGCTGCTGCAATATTTTTAATTTTCTATTTTATTAATATGGTGGGCAAAAGACAGCCATGCACAAAAATTATTTACTGAAGTACATTATTTACTTAAATACATTATTTATATATTTACATAAGTACATTATTAAATTAAATACAATATTTACTTATGTACATTATAAACTTAAAAACATTATATACTTAAGTACATTATATACTTAAATACATTATATGCTTAAGTACATTATATACTTAAATACATTACATACTTAAGTACATTATATACTTAAAGAAATTATATACTTGCTTTCATTATATACTTAAGTACATTATTTACTTTTGTAAATTATTTACTTATGTACATAATATACTTAAGTACATAATATACTGAAATACATTATATACTTACTTATATTATATACTTAATTACATTATTTACTTATGTACATTATTTACTTAAATAAATTATATACTTAAGTACATTATATACTCAAATACATTATTTACTTAAGTACATCATATACTTAAGTACATTATATACTGAAATACATTATTTACTTAAATACATTATTTATATATTTACATAAGTACATTATTTAATTAAATACAATATTTACTTATGTACATTATAAACTTAACTACATTATTTACCTATGAACATTATATACTTTAATACAATATATACTTAAGAACATTATATACTGAAATACATTATATACTTACTTATATTATATACTTAATTACATTATTTACTTATGTACATTATTTACTTAAATAAATTATATACTTAAGTACATTATATACTCAAATACATTATTTACTTAAGTACATCATATACTTAAGTACATTATATACTGAAATACATTATTTATATATTTACATAAGTACATTATTTAATTAAATACAATATGTACTTATGTACATTATAAACTTAACTACATTATTTACCTATGAACATTATATACTTTAATACAATATATACTTAAGAATATTATATACTGAAATACATTATATACTTACTTATATTATATACTTAATTACATTATTTACTTATGTACATTATTTACTTAAATAAATTATATACTTAAGTACATTATATACTCAAATACATTATATACTTAAGTACATCATATACTTAAATACATTATATACTTAAGTACATTATATACTGAAATACATTTTTTACTTATGTACATAATATACTTAAATACATTATTTATTTATGTACATTATATACTTTAATACATTATATACTTGAGTACATTATTTAATTAAATACATTATTTACTTATGTACATTATCTACTTAAATACATTTTATACTTAAATACATTATATACTTAAGTACATTATTTAATTTAATACATTATTTACTTATGTACATTATATACTTAAGTACATTATATACTTAAATACATTATATACTTAAGTACATTATATACTTAAATACATTATATACTTAAGTAAATTATATACTTAAATACATTATTTACTTAAGTACATTATTTAATTAAATCCATTATTTACTTATTTACATTATATACTTAAATACATTATTTACTTATATACATTATTTATCTATTTACTTAAGTATATTATTTACTTATGTACATTATATACTTATGGACATAATATACTTAAGTACATTATATACTTAAGAACATTATTTAATTAAATACCTTTTTTACTTATGTACATTATATACTTAAATACATTATGTACTTAAGTATATAATATACTTAAATACATTATATACTTAAGTAAATTATAAACTTAAATACATTATGTACTTAAGTACATTATATACTTAAATAAATTATATACTTACTTACATTATTTACTTAAGTACATTAATATACTTATGTACATTATATACTTAAGTACATTATTTAATTAAATACAATATTTACTTATGTACATTATAAACTTAAATACATTATTTACTTAAGTACATTATATACTTGCTTTCATTATATACTTAAGTACATTATTTACTTCAGTAAATTATTTACTTATATACAGTATATACTTAAGTACATTATCTACATAAATACATTTTATACATAATAACATTATTAACATCAGTACATTATTTACTTAAGTACATTTTATACTTAAATACATTATTTATCTATTTACTTAAGTAAATTATTTACTTATGTACATTATATACTTAAGTACATTATATACTTTAATACATTATTTACCTATGTACACTATATACTTCAGTACATTATATACTTAAGTACATGATATATTTAAATACATTATATACTTAATAACATTATATACTAAATTACATTATATACTGAAATACATTATATACTTACTTGCATTTTTTACTGAATTACATGATATACATAAGTACATTATTTACTTCAGTACATTGTTTACTTAAATACATTATATACTTAAGCACATAAAATACTTAAATACATAATATACTTAAGTACATTATTTAATTAAATACATTATTTACTAATGTACATTATATACTTAAGTACGTGATATATTGAAATACATAATTTACTTATTTACGTTATATACTTTAATACATTATATACTTAAGTACATTATTTAATTAAATACATTATTAACTTATGTTCTTTATATACTTAAGAACATTAAATACTTAAATGCATTATATACTTAAGTACATTATATACTTTAATACAATATATACTTAAGAATATTATATACTGAAATACATTATATACTTACTTATATTATATACTTAATTACATTATTTACTTATGTACATTATTTACTTAAATAAATTATATACTTAAGTACATTATATACTCAAATACATTATATACTTAAGTACATCATATACTTAAATACATTATATACTTAAGTACATTATATACTGAAATACATTTTTTACTTATGTTCATAATATACTTAAATACATTATTTATTTATGTACATTATATACTTTAATACATTATATACTTGAGTACATTATTTAATTAAATACATTATTTACTTATGTACATTATCTACTTAAATACATTTTATACTTAAATACATTATATACTTAAGTACATTATTTAATTTAATACATTATTTACTTATGTACATTATATACTTAAGTACATTATATACTTAAATACATTATATACTTAAGTACATTATATACTTAAATACATTATATACTTAAGTAAATTATATACTTAAATACATTATTTACTTAAGTACATTATTTAATTAAATCCATTATTTACTTATTTACATTATATACTTAAATACATTATTTACTTATATACATTATTTATCTATTTACTTAAGTATATTATTTACTTATGTACATTATATACTTATGGACATAATATACTTAAGTACATTATATACTTAAGAACATTATTTAATTAAATACCTTTTTTACTTATGTACATTATATACTTAAATACATTATGTACTTAAGTATATAATATACTTAAATACATTATATACTTAAGTAAATTATAAACTTAAATACATTATGTACTTAAGTACATTATATACTTAAATAAATTATATACTTACTTACATTATTTACTTAAGTACATTAATATACTTATGTACATTATATACTTAAGTACATTATTTAATTAAATACAATATTTACTTATGTACATTATAAACTTAAATACATTATTTACTTAAGTACATTATATACTTGCTTTCATTATATACTTAAGTACATTATTTACTTCAGTAAATTATTTACTTATATACAGTATATACTTAAGTACATTATCTACATAAATACATTTTATACATAATAACATTATTAACATCAGTACATTATTTACTTAAGTACATTTTATACTTAAATACATTATTTATCTATTTACTTAAGTAAATTATTTACTTATGTACATTATATACTTAAGTACATTATATACTTTAATACATTATTTACCTATGTACACTATATACTTCAGTACATTATATACTTAAGTACATGATATATTTAAATACATTATATACTTAATAACATTATATACTAAATTACATTATATACTGAAATACATTATATACTTACTTGCATTTTTTACTGAATTACATGATATACATAAGTACATTATTTATTTCAGTACATTGTTTACTTAAATACATTATATACTTAAGCACATAAAATACTTAAATACATAATATACTTAAGTACATTATTTAATTAAATACATTATTTACTAATGTACATTATATACTTAAGTACGTGATATATTTAAATACATAATTTACTTATTTACGTTATATACTTTAATACATTATATACTTAAGTACATTATTTAATTAAATACATTATTAACTTATGTTCTTTATATACTTAAGAACATTAAATACTTAAATGCATTATATACTTAAGTACATTATATACTTAAATACATTATATACTTACATGCATTTTTTACTGAATTACATTATTTACTTTTGTACATTATATACTTAAATACATGATATACATAAGTACATTATTTACTTCAGTACATTATATACTTAAATACATTATTTACTTATTTACGTTATATACTTTAATACATTATATACTTAAGTACATTATATACTGAAATATATTATATACTTACTTACATTATTTACCTATTTACATTATATACTTTAATACATTATATACTTAAGAACATTATTTAATTAAATACATTTTTTACTTATGTACATAATATACTTAAGTACATTATATACTTAAGTACATTATTTTATTAAAAACATTATTTACTTATGTACATTATATACTTAAGTACATAATATACTGAAATACATTATATTCTTACTTACATTATTTACTGAAGTACATTATCTACTTAAATACATTTTATACATAATAACATTATTAACATAAGTACATTATATACTTAAGTATATTTTATACTTAAATGCATTATTTACCTATGTACATTATATACTTTAATACATTATATACTTAAGTACATTATATACTGAAATACATTATATACTTACTTACATTATATACTTAATTACATTATTTACTTAAATAAATTATATACTTAAGTACATTATATACTCAAATACATTATATACTTAAGTACATCATATACTTAAATACATTTTATACTTAAGTACATTATTTAATTAAATACCTTTTTTACTTATGTACATTATATACTTAAGTTCATTATATACTTAAATATATTATATACTTAAGTACATTATTTAATTAAATACATTATTTACTTACGTACATTATATACTTAAGTACATTATATACTTAAATACATTATGTAGTTAAGTACATTATATACTTAAATAAATTATAAACTTACATTATTTACTTAAGTACATTAATTTACTTATGTACTTTATATACTTTAGTACATTATATACTTAAGTACATTATATACTGAAATACATTATATACTTACTTACATTATTTACTGAAGTACATTATTTACTTAAATACATTATTTATATATTTACATAAGTACATTATTTAATTAAAACAATATTTACTTATGTACATTATAAACTTAAATACATTATATACTTAAGTACATTATTTACTTCAGTAAATTATTTACTTATATACAGTATATACTTAAGTACATTATCTACTTAAATACATTTTATACATAATAACATTATTAACATAAGTACATTTTATACTTAAATACATTATTTATCTATTTACTTAAGTATATTATTTACTTATGTACATTATATACTTTTATACATTATATACTTAAGAACATTATATACTTACTTACATTATATACTTAATTACATTATTAACTTATGTACATTATTTACTTAAATACATTATAAACTTAAGTACATTATATACTTAAATACTTTAAGTATAATGTACTTGAGTACATTATTTAATTAAATACATTATATACTTATGTACATTATACACTTAAGTACATTATATACTTAAATACATTATATACTTAAGTACATTATTTAATTTAATACATTATTTACTTATGTACATTATATACTTAAGTACATTATTTAATTTAATACATTATTTACTTATGTACATTACATACTTAAGTACATTATATACTTAAATACATTCTATACTTAAGTACATTATATACTTAAATACATTATTTACTTAAGTACATTATTTAATTAAATCCATTATTTACTTATGTACATTATATACTGAAATACATTATATACTTATGGACATAATATACTTAAGTACATTATATACTTAAATACATTCTTTACTTATGTACATTATATACTCAAGTACTTTATATACATAAATACATTGTTTGTCTATTTACTTAGGTATATTATGTACTTATGTACATTATATACTTAAGTACATTATATACTGAAATACATTATATACTTACTTGCATTTTTTACTGAATTACATTATTTACTTTTGTACATTATATACTTAAATACATTATATATCCGAATCCGGGACAAAACTCTTCACAGATAACAGCACGTCATTGCTGCCGTTTTATGCAATTTTCCTAGTGTATGCACACCCTGGTAAGAAACCCAGCGCACGCAACTGACTACGACAATACACACATCGCCATCTAGTCGCAAAGTAAGAGTAGCTTGTGTTATGGGTACTGTAATGCCTAGCGATCCTGGAATAGCTCATAGGCTTATTTTTTTTCCCGGAAAAGCCATCAGCCACAGCTCCTACAGGATAACATCGCTATTTTTTCCACATTTGTCGTTTTTCACATTTCAAAATCCGCGCAACGGAGTTTTAGATTGACGTGTTTTTTTTAGATAGGCATAGTTGAAGTCAAGCTTTTGAGTTTGTTTGGTTGACCGCGCTAATCTCAGAAAATGCTGTAACGATTTCGATTTTTTTTTTGTATTGGTAGGATCAATTAAGGCTATATAACATCACGCTACGACCAATGGCTACCATTATTAAAAAGTAAATCAAATAAAAGATATTGGCGTAATTATGGATAGTAAATTAAGTTTAATGCTACATATGGATAATATGATTAAAAAATCTCTGAAATTCTTGGGATTCATCATTAGAAATACATTACAAATACTTTAAAAAGTCTTCTACCAAGCTAGCACTATTTAATTCGATTGTACGAAGCAAACTTGAGTACTCTATTGCATGGAGCCAATCTTATCAAATACACATGAATAGGATACAGAGAGTCAAGACAAGGACATCATTTTAAAAAAGGTCAGTACCTACGCAGATCTACTGAATGTATACAAAACGTTGTCACTGTCTGATCGCAGGGACTTTAATGATCTCTCTTTCCTGAAAAGTAAACAGAAAAATAGACGGAGGGATCTATTGCCCAAATCTGATGAGCAGGGTGCGATTGGCTGTACCAAAGCTTAATGCAAGTTCGCATATTATGAATAAGCTAACGTTCAGACCTAGAATCGCTACATCAAATCTGGGCAGATCCGCTCAATTGTGTAGAATAGTTGTTACCTACAACAAATTGGTTCGAAGTGCTGGCTTGGATATTTTTCGACACTCCGCCCCGTGTTTCAAAAATTAAGTCAAAAAACTTTTAAAAGTACGGCAAAATTGTTAGTCATTTATTTATTTTTTAAGTTATTTTTTTTCTTGGTTATGTAAGTACCTATTTTAGGGTTTATTTTTTTTTCTCTATTTCATTTTAAATTTCTTTTGTTTAGCGGCTAAATATCACTAAAGTGGTATTTTGTGTTATGCTTGCTGAGTTAGCCTTTAAGTGGGGTGTACAGCATTATAAAACAATTGTTAAATGTGTCCATATATTAAGATAGGTTGGCTTCCTAATAAATAAATAATAATTTTTTATGAGAAATGTTGCAAAAACTGGAATAAATATCTTTTTTGAGAACGTGTGAACATACGACAACTTTTTGAAGTTGACTCATTCGCGTATGAAGTCGCGCGGGTCTGCTAGTTAATATATATAATTTCGTGTCATAAAATGTCAAGGACGGAACCTAGAACAACTTAAAGGGCACTGTTCGCGGGTGATCAGCGATTATATACGCGAAATTGCAGGAAACCGCCAGCCCGGATTTGCCGCCCACACACGTACAATCGGTCGATGTGATAAATCGCTATGCCTCGTTTACAAAAGGACGTTGCTAGTGCAAGTGGAATATCTCAGTTACACATTCAAATAGCTTGTACTTATTGCTTGCACCAGTAACTTGTAGAAGTAGCATTTAAATAAATAAAAAACAAATATAAGACGACAATACACAAATTGTGTGCGACTATTGCAAGTATCATATACATTTTTGTAAATTAAATTCGGAACCAACAGGATTTGAATCTGCGACTCTGGCAGTCGTTGTCTGAGCGCTCTTCCACTAAGCCGATGCCTAAATTAGTATATGCCTTCTTCATCAGTCTTATAGACACTGTATGACTTGAATGTGAATCAGAATGGTATAAAAGCTTAGTGGAAAAGCGCGCAGGTCGCGATTGCCACAGAGTCGCAGGTTCAAATCGTGACTTTACAGAAATTTTAAAATTTATAAAATATTTAGAATTTTATCTTTTGTTTGTTTGTTTTTTTTTTGCATGTGCAATAAAGAATCTATTAATAATGTCTCATTAAAGCGGTGAATCCAGTGTGTTTCAATTTTGATGACATATTATCGTCATATTAAAATAACTCAGCATAATGAGGCCTTCTAAATTCATACACCTATACAAATTACAATCCCTAGACTGCAGACATCATAAAGACAATAACGAACAATGTGCATTACATACTAAATCAGTTTGCGACATACACTAGAATATTATATAGTCTGTATTAACGTGAGCATTAGGATAGTATTGCGTAGATACCGCAAATAAACCAGTATACCGAAAAAATATTATTAACTGATTAAGGGTTTTTGTTATACCTGTAACATGTTAGCCCGCTACGATCTAAAACTGTCTTATCACTTACCTTCAGATAGATAGATATATAAAATCTTTATTGCACAAATTAATAGTGAAAACGAGAAATAACAAAAACAAAAAATATACATATATTAAATCGCAAAGGCGGTCTTATCGCTTTAAGCGATCTACTCCAGACAACCCTTAATGGTAGAATAAAGTTAGGGAAAACGGGATAGTGCAACAGGTTAATAATAACAGGTGATAAAATAAATAACATACACTTTTCAAACTAATCTATCTATCTTCTATATATATAAAAGAGAAAGTGTGTGGGTATGTTCCGTATAGGCTCCGAAACGGCTAGACCGAATTCAATGAAACTTTCAGGGAATCTCCGGATTGACCTGGCGAGTAATTCTGTAAAGTTTTGTGACGATCGAAGCACTCCTATTTTTGAACTGTCAAATACAGCTTTTATTTACTATGATGATATTCTATTGTTGGGTGTACATGGGTGTAGATAATGATCTTCACCCGCTCGAGAAGAGAATAGAAGAGAATGAATACGGAGAGAAATAAATGATTTAATATATTATGAGACTTAAATTAAAAATTTAATGACGTAAGTTTATTGCTTAAATAAAATAAAGCATAATCTAGCCCGGAGAAGCGGGCTGGGTACGCTAGTTATACATAAAACTAAATTAAATACCTATCAATATATATACATACAATCATACGTACGTAGATACAATGGGACATACATACACTATATCACATTAGATAAAGGGTTATTTATTAGGTGCTTCCTAGCGGCAGAAATAAGCATGGTTCGTCCCCGGACGAGCTCGGTTACAAAAAACTCTACTGCGACAAGAAACTGTTTGTAGTGACTCTACCAACGATCTGATCCTTATTATATAGTAAACAATATTGTTATACTCTTATTAATTTTCTTTCGCAGACTGGCGAGTGTACAAACGTGAGCGGTGCTGAGAAACGGGAAAGGTGTCTTCAATAAAATACAATTCTTACGATCATCGGGCTTTCGTTTGTTTATCTTTTAGTAAATAAGTTTTATAAGAAATATTTTTTTTTTATAATTTATATTTTACTATCTGCTTACCGCGTTCTTTGTCCGCGCTTAGTAAGGATTTTTACGAATCCTGTGGGAAGCATTTTATTCCAGAAAAAGGTATTATCTATTTTATGCTTGGGATAAAAAGTTTATCCCTACAAGTTACCAAAAATCAAGTTGATTGATTTATTATGAAAATTAAGCCTAATTCACTCGCACTCCGCAAAAAACAGAGGAGTCTGTGTGGTGTAATTTATAATTTTTTTCAATCCTTATACTCCACACCAAACAGATATTCGGCAATGTACGGCTCTACGCACGTTTCGCTCCGAAACTGGAGCATCCTCAGGAGATGTTGACTTTACAATGAATAATGGTATTTACTATTGACTATTATTTTATTTTTATAGACAATATACCTCAAACAAAAGGAAAGCTGAAGTGGCAATCGGCGGGGTACATAGTTTAGAGAACCGAGGAATGTTGGGGTATCAATGTGCTGAAAATGGCGCGCCTACACCGGTTAACCCAGCGCTGATCGACCCCCAACAAGGTGGACCAACAATATCAAACGGGCTGTTAGGGGCAAGCGGCCCAGGACCGTCGATTTTGAAATTTCCTACGAAACTCCTATGACCGGCAGTGGACTTCAACTCACGTGATGTTGTCAAAAGATTACTTTTAGACAACACTGAGAGGATACAAACACTAATCACAAAAATATAAACAATCTACACGTTAAAACTTGGTTATCGGCAAAGGATATTGATCAAATACAGTTTTAATTGGTATGTCAATCAATAGACGGGCTCTTAAATAAATTTATTACTTTATTAAGTAAGCAATGAGTCGGCTTGATTGATCTTCAATCAGAAAATAAACAACATTTTTTCTTTTAAATTGAAGCGTCTTTGACAAGTTAATAATCAAAAACATTTGATTTTTCTAACTAAAATCGTCTATGTTGTGTGATTCATCGATTTATTAGATCGCATTTTTACGACTGGAGACTAGCGTCCATTTTTTTATTCAATCTATCTTTAATCTGCAGATTTATTACTTAACAACGTTGTCATTGTCAAAATCCATAACAACTTGCCAACGATTAAAGATAGATTGAATATAGAAAACGGACGCTAGTCTCTGTTCGTTAAAATGCGATCCAATAATCGATGGACGTCGGGCAAAGTTTTCTTTAACGATAGGGCAGTGCATGTACAAGGTTGGGGCGAGGCTTTCTACTCAACCAGACTCTCTAGTCTGCAAAATTACTTATACTATTTCTTATTAATAAGATTTACTCGTGGGTATATGGACCCACGGACTTTTTTAAATCTACTGAAGAATAGTAATGTAAGAATATCGTCTGTCATAGTAGCACTTTTGTATTGTCACAAAGTAACATAATTAATGACACTCGAAGCGCAAAGAAGAAGCCAATGACACCTCATTTATCAAACTCGATCCACTAGGGGCGTTTCTACACTGGGAAATGTTTCAAGCCAATATTTGTGTTGATAGATCCACAAAAATATTGACTAAAAATATTATGCTTTCTTTCCTTCGATGTTTTAGGAAAAAAAATCAAAGAAGATTATTATCTTTCTGATTGATATTGAAACAAGATTTTTAGCGGAATCTGATTTGGATTTTTTATCTTATCGTAAATATTGTTTCAAATAGTGTCGTGGCTATATTGCCCATAAACAATCAAGATTAAATACCCAGAAAAACATATAACTCAACAATCTTTGAGGTAATCGGACTAAAAGATTTCATTAGATTCAGAGATAATAAATGTCTTGACATTAAAAACTATGTCACTGTTTTGTCTTTAATTAAGGTACATTTTAATGTTTGAAAAAGGTACCAATCTACCTGATACTCGTAGATAAAGCTGATATAATCACCATCGCTATCCAGACTATTAAAGTCCCGTTACTATGCGCAGGAGAGTGGGATAGTGTTCAGGCCCTTGACATAGCGGTAAACGAGTTACCAGGCTTAAAAAATAATTTTACCATGATATTTAATAGCCATCATCATTTCAACCTTAGTACGTGTTTTGCTCGGTATCATGGCGAGTGTATCTAGCGACTTCCACCTCATGGGGGGTAGACCAACGCTGCGCCTTCCAGTACGGGGGCGGCACTAATTGGGACGCCCCTAACGTTCATCGGTTCATTGAGCTATAAGCCCGGCCATAGCCATTTAAGCTACGAGATTCGTCGGTAACACTGGCACGAATCTCTTGATTTCTGAATAAAGATACTCCAAGCACAGCTCTGCTCACCCTGGCTGAGTGAAGTTTAAGCAAGACTTGTGATTGGTGGCACCAAATTGAACGCCACTAAGGGTAAGGACGCCTCTAAGCTGTTAAGGGGTATGGTTGTGATACCCCTAATTGGTTTCCACGCGACATCGCACCGGAACACTAAATCGCTTAGTGGCACGTCTTTGTCGTTAGGGTGGTAACTAGCCACGGCCAAAGATTTCCACCAAATTCAGAAATCATAAATTCCCGAATTGCCCCTGACCGGAATTGAATCCGGGACCTAATGCTTAAATTTACAGCGCTCACACGTTGCGCTAGGGAGGTCATCAAAAACAAAGAAACTTTAAAATGTATACTTATAACGGGGCTGTATTAAAATCGAAGTATCGAAGGTGCCTCGATTTTAATACAGCCCCGGTCATTCATACAATTGGACGGCAAATTGGCGTCGTAGAACCCAAGGCCGTGGGTTCGATTCCAACAACTGGACAATGTTTGCGTGATGAGCAGAATGTTTTTCAGTGTCTGGGTGTTTATATGTATATTATAAGTATTTATGTATATTATTCATAAAAATTTTCATCAGTCATCTCAGTACCCATATCACAAGCTACGCTTACTTTGGAGCTAGATGGCGAAGTGTGCGTTGTCGTAGTATATTATTTATTTATTTATTTAAACAATGGTTGTTGTAACAGATCGCTTGCAGCAATAAGGCTGCCTTTGCATACCTACATTTCTTTGTTATATTGCTATATCTGTATCTGGATGGAAGCAGGCGTTACTTTGCGGAACATTGATGATACACCATGAAAATCAAGCTTAATTTGATATACTCCGCGAAAAGATATGATAATAAAAAGCTCAAATTTGATATCTTTTCGCGGAGTATAGAAAATTAAGCTTGATTATCATGGTATATATTGTTTCATGATTTCCGGACAATAAAGAGTTTATTTGGCTTAAGACATTTTCCAAATACAAAAATTCGATTGCTATTGAACAAAAGGGTTAGGTTTCACTATAGAAACATTTCTTCGATGTCGAATTAAGCAAGGCCCCATAAATAATGGTTTTAATCTATGGTAGGACTTGAATCTGTTTTATCGATTGACTCGATAACGAACTGAGAGAACTAACAAGCGCGACCGAAGTTGGAGTTATGAGACCATCTCTTATATTGTACGACACAAATATAGAACCCTTTGTAATCTATACTTATAATAAAACTATAACGGATCAAATTCTGTATATCGAAGATATTTTTTTTTTTTTTTGGAGTGCACTCTCATCCCGATACTAAACCTAGAACTGTAATTTTGTTCATCCGTGTCTGTCTGCATCATGGCTGCGAATCACGCTGAAACCACTGAATGAATTCAAATAAAACTTTGCACTGCTCGAGTTCATACTTCAAGTCTCTTATGTCCTACGAGCGAGGACATAAGACACTTAGCTTAGGAAATTTAGCTCAGTTCCTTTTGGAGGGGGGATGAAAATGTTTGACGCCATCATGATCCGCAGCCTATTAACATACCAGTGCGGGGCACAGCCCTCGCCTCTTAAAGAAGAGACGGTTTTAGAGCATAGACCCACCACGCTGCTCCAATGCGTGACGGTGGGCTAATTTTACACTATAACTCAATCAAATGTTAACCGATTTAAATAATTATTTTTGAGCTGGATAGGTTATACTATCAGTTTAGTTTCGTCTAAATTTCGTTTAGACCCATGAAAGTCAGGAGAAAGAATAGAAAAATCAATTGTGGAAGTTACAATGTTGACAAAATCATTAGAATTATGATGTTTACTTCACTGTCATTGTACACTCATGTTTCAGATTTTAGACTTTGACAATTATTGAAAGTGAAAAGTGACAAGAAAAATATGGCGCGTAACGAAAAAATGTCACGCGTAACCGAAAAATGTTACACTAAATTTTTTTCCTACCCCGATAAAGAAGTTTCACTTCAATAATGGACATTATTAAAACAAAAAAGGGACAATTTTGAACAGTATTACATAGTTCTAAAATGTTCAACATTATTGAATATAAAAATGGACGCTATTACACTGTTCTAAAAGGCTCAACATTAAAATTAAACTTATCAACTATTCTCCGCCGATTTGTTACGAGCTCCTCAAACTAAATTCTATGTTACATATTTGTATTTATGCTCTCCTGTGAATACATTTAATAAATAACGTTTTAAATCAATACAAAGTGTGCTTTATTTTAAGTTTAAGTCAGGATTCCCTAAACAAGATAAAAGGTTCAAAAGTAACATCAATAAACTCAGTATATATTTATTTGAATTTCTGCAGACAGTACAATACAAAATATTCAATTTCGAAATACTTGAATTTATACTTAAGCCTCCAAAACGAATTTCGCAGTCTACGACAATATTGCTTTTTAAGTACCGACTTAAAAATTGGGGTGCTATAAGCTTGAAGATTTTGTCTGTTTGTATCAACATAACACCAAAAGGCGAAAACGATTTTAACAATTTTAACTTTACAATATTTAGCCTTTTTAGACTGAATCTGTTTTGCGGCAGCATGAAATTATTCGTAGACTTTTATTGTAATCCAAAGAACAAGATCAGAAATTATTAATACAAAAGAGCAAGTTGAATAAAGGTAGAAAATATTGGATAGAAGCAGGCGTTCTGTGTGGTGTAATTTATAATTTCTTCAATCCTTATACCCCACACTAAACAGATCTTCGGCGGAGTATAGCAAATTAAGCTTAATTTTGATAATAAAGGTAGAAAAAGTAGAATAAGTAGGTACAGAGTACAATTTGGTGGCCTTATAGCTACATAATAATAACTTCCCAACAACTAGCGAATGTGTAGGATTTTTTTTTGACCTAATTGTAATTTTTATTTTATTTTGGATAATATCATCATCATCACATCAACCGATAGACGTCCACTGCTGGACATAGGTCTTTTGTAGGGAGTTCCAAGTTCCACGATTCTGAGCCGCTTGGATCCAACGGCTACCTGCGACGCGCTTAATGTCGTCTGTCCACCTCGTTGGGGGTCGACCAACGCTGCGCTTACCAGTACGGGGCTGCCATTCCAGCACCTTGGGACCCCAACGTCCATCCTTTCTCCGAACTATGTGCCCGGCCCATTGCCACTTAAGCTTCGCGACTCGTTGAGCTATGTCGGTAACTTTGGTTCTTCTACGAATCTCCACATTTCTGATTCGATCGCGTAGAGATACTCCGAGCATAGCTCTCTCCATCGCCCGCTGAGTGACTCTAAGCCTTCTTATGAGGCCCACAGTTAACGACCATGTTTCAGAGCCATAGGTCATCACTGGCAACACGCACTGTTCGAAGACTTTCGTCTTCAGGCACTGAGGGATTTTTGACGAAAAGATGGCACGAAGTTTCCCGAACGCTGCCCATCCGAGTTGGATTCGGCGGTTCACCTCCTTCTCGAAATTGGACCTACCTAACTGGATCGTGTGTCCTAGGTATACGTATTCGTCAACAATTTCGAGTGCAGTGTTCTCAACGATTACTGGTTGAAGCGGAACATGAGCATTAGACATAATCTTCGTCTTGCTCATGTCCATTCGTAGGCCAACCTGTTGAGAAGCTCTGCTGAGGCCATTGAGCATCGTATTTAGGTCTCCCAGAGTCTCTGCCATTATAACTACATCGTCGGCAAACCGAAGTTGAGTGATGTACTCGCCGTTAATGTTGATGCCAAGTCCGTTCCAATCCAGAAGCTTAAAGACGTCCTCCAACGCAGCGGTAAATAGTTTCGGGGAGATAACATCTCCCTGTCGCACGCCTCGCTGCAATTGGATTGGTCTCGTAGTCTGATCCTGTATACGAACAGACATAGTGGCGTTTTTGTACAAACACTGCAACACTTGGATATACCGGTAGTCAATTCGGCATCTCTGCAGTGACCTAAACACAGCCCAAGTTTCCACCGAATCAAAGGCTTTTTCATAGTCCACAAACGCTAAGCAAAGTGGCCGGTTATACTCTTCAGTCTTCTGTATAACCTGCCGCAGCGTATGAATGTGGTCTATATGGTACTAAAGCCCTTACGGAAACCGGCTTGTTCGGGAGGCTGGAAGTCATCAAACCTACGAGCGAGACGATTCGTAATGACTCTCGAAAACAGCTTGTAGACATGACTCAGCAGCGAGATGGGTCTGTAATTCTTCAACAAGGTATTATCACCTTTTTTGAAGAACAGAACCACCACACTCCTGTGCCATGCCTCTGGCGTTGTGCCTTGGTGAATAACGGAATCAAACAATCGCTGAAGGACTTTCAGTATCGGTTTTCCACCTGCCTTCAGGAGTTCTGCCGTTATTCCGTCATCACCCGGCGCTTTGCCATTTTTAAGCTGCTTGAGAGCCACACTAATCTCGTATAGGCTGACGTCTGGGATATCTTCGGTATAGTGTCGAGTTAAGTTGGCTCTAGGATCCTTAGCCAAATCTTCAACAGGCGTCTGTACTGTGGTGTACAACTGTCCATAAAAGTTCTCAACCTCACCCAAGATCTCAGGTTTGGAAGAGACAAGACTACCATTATTGGTCTTCAGTCGCATCAACTGGCTCTGACCGATAGACAGATCTCTAGCGAACACTTTAGAGCCTCTGTTTTGCTCGATGGCATTTTTAATACGCTCTGTATTGAAGTGCCGCATATCACGAGTCTGTGATTTAGAGATCTGCCTATTAATCCGCCGGTAAGCGGACGCGTCTGCTGTAGACTGTAGTCTCATCTCTTGCCTCTCCGTCATAAGCTTGAGTGTATTGGTTGAGAACCTATTGGCCTGTGATTTAGAGATCTGCCTATTAATCCGCCGGTAAGCGGACGCGTCTGCTGTAGACTGTAGTCTCATCTCTTGCCTCTCCGTCATAAGCTTGAGTGTATTGGTTGAGAACCTATTGGCCTTGTTTCTACGGTGGGTCTTGTAGAATTTGGACCCGACTGTTTGGACAGTTTCCACCAGCCTGTTGTTCAAATCTTCCACAGTGTCGCAATCTGCTAGGCAACCGGACCGGTTCTGTAGTTCTAGTTGAAAGCTCTCGGGGTTTTGAATATGGGCACGAGTAGGCCGGAGTGTAGACTTCACCAGCCTGACTCTTTCAAGTTGAACGTTTATACTCAATGTGCCTCTTACCATACGGTGATCATTTCCGGTTTTAACCCTGTTGATCACAGAGACATCATTGAATACATGCCGTTTGGTCGACATGATGCAGTCGATCTCGTTTCTCGTGGAACCATCGGGGCTTATCCAGGTCCATTTCCTGTGTGGCCGCTTCTTGAAGAAGGAGTTCATCATATAGAGGCCCTCCTTCTCCATGAAGTCAACCAACATTTGACCCCTGTGGTTCCGTTGCCCATACCCAAATTGCCCCACCCTCAACTCTGAACCAGTTCGCTCGCCAAGCTTCGCGTTGAAATCCCCCATCACAATATTGTAGTAGGTGTTCGAGGCATGTATGGCTTTTGAAATGTCCTCATACAAAACCTCTACATCCTCGTCTGGGTGTGCCGAAGTCGGCGCGTATACCTGTATGACCTTCAACGAATATCGTTTGGTGATTCTGAGTATAAGGTATGCTACCCTGCTCGACACACTTTCGACTTTTACAACATTGTTGACGAGAGACTTGTGGACGATAAACCCGACACCACCCTGTGACTGTTGGTCACCCTCCCGGTAGTAAAACAAGTTGCCGGATTCCAAGATTATCGAGTCCTCCCCCTCTCGCCGGACTTCAGACAATCCTATAATATCCCAGCGCAACTTGCTCACCACTTCTTCCAGCTCAATCACCTTTCCATCGGTCCTCAACGTGCGTGCGTTGTACGTTGCCAGGTCAAGTCGTCGGGGTTGGCAGCGGAATCTCTGCCGGAGATTCTTAACACCCCTTGCCCCGCCGTTACCATAACCGCTGCCAGAGCCAGGAATAGCGGGGCCGCCGGGAACTAGGGGCTGTGGTTTTTTTCTCCTTCCCATTAAAGATATGCCCGATAATGACCACGCTGGGCAGGCGGGTTGGTCATCGCAGGGCTAGACTGATCGCCCCGGCGTCGCTGCTGCCACTTGGATAATATACAACATTATATTATAAATAAATTAAAGACAATGTTTTATTCTGACCATATCATTATCATATCAACCCATACCCGGTGGAAGGGCTCACGTAGTACACGACGCTGCCCCAGTGCGGATTGGTAGACTCTACACATCTTTGGAAAGATTATAAAGTACTCTCAGGCATGCATCTCCTCACCGTTGAAGCGTTGTGTTGCTTAAAACGCACATAACTTGTGTTACAGTAATTTTATTAAGTTGGTAAATATCAACCTTTTGATAACTATAAATTCATATTTGCCAGATATTTTTTTTAATTGATTAGGATTTTACAAATACCCCAATAATTATTAATTAATTCATAGATAGTTTTCAAGAAACAGCCAAAATTATGTCTGATTAATAAACAATGTTCATGACATTGAATTGGTGGGTATTTTAATATAAATACGGGTGCATTTTCGATATACTCCAGTCCTACAAGTACTCGAACGATGCAAAAATACCTCCCGGTGTCTTAGTCGTATATTCGTACTCCGCCCCCGAAAGTCAAAGTCACACTAAGTTTGTCACCCGACTATTGACAGGCCTGAGAAGGCGGCGTGCCGTGTAGCATGCGACTACCTGGAGGACTCTGCAGTGACCAGGCTATCGACGATGTGACCCGACATGCATTGATTGCCAATACCTTGGCGAAAGTGCGGTGAACCCACAAGTGAATCCCATACTCTCAATTATAGGTCTCTCGAGGAACATACAGAGTTTTTAGTGGGTGCAAGTCCCACATAGCTGATCAGTT
This sequence comes from Pararge aegeria, assembly GCF_905163445.1. Classification (NCBI taxonomy): domain Eukaryota; kingdom Metazoa; phylum Arthropoda; class Insecta; order Lepidoptera; family Nymphalidae; genus Pararge; species Pararge aegeria. The sequence continues at coordinate 8,198,597 of NC_053202.1, read as the reverse complement.
TTCCCCTGGCGGAGTCGCATGCTTCAGGCATTTTCCCTGTATACAAAAAAAGGCTAACCCACTGGGCTATCACCACATCTAAGTTATAAGCTCAGTCTCTCACAAGTCACGCAGGAATCATAGATTTGTGTGGGATAAAAATTAGCCTAGGGTTTCTCTATTATCTATTTAATCTATCTCCATTCCAAATTTCAGTCATATCCGTCCAGCAGTTTCTACGTCAATCAGTGGCGGTACTACCATACAAGTCGAAAAGCCGGGCTTGCGTTACAATAAATATATCTTTTAAATTTTTCTCGACTATTCCGAAATGAAATTAACAAAATAATTAAAACTTGAAAGCAATGAGGATATAAATACAATGTTCTAACTTTTGCTTAATAATGTATATACTCTTTGTCTGCTTTACTGCAAGCACTACGTTACTCTGGCAGGTAGACTCTGTGGTAGCAACCAGCCAAACGGCGCGGCGCCGCGCCGAACTATCACTATCGCGCTCTTCGCGTGTCTTCGTAAGCGATCGGAGGCCTGCTTTGTCTCGCTCACACTCATTTGCTTATACGGGGCTTTTATTTTACTGCTCTCTCTCATAGAAATTTCAATGTATTTAGCAGAGACAATCTAGATTATTTAATAATTTAGTATGGAGATCAAATGCCAGATTGCGAGTTGAAGTTAGTGAAGATGACCAGCGAGCGAATTGAAACAACTTCACGCGTGTTATTATTTACGTTACAACTAGTTGACACTTGACAGATTCATTATTATTGATTAGTAACTAGTTAGGAGTTTATTATTGTTTTTTTGAGTTGAATAGTGCAATTTACTGGTTTGTTTTTTTTACAAATTATAGTAAATATTGTTAAATATGAGCTCAATTTGTGTGCAAATTGTTTCTGTGGCGAAATCAAAAAATAATTGGCGAACAACAGGTAATTTTTTGCATATTTTGTTTCTAATGAAAAGAATGGTTGGAACGCGGCTGGTTACGACATAAAGTACCAGGCATCATAAGAATTAAAGAGAGCATTACTTTTTAATTTTGGAAAACATTGCATAGAAACTTCTTTATCATAATTCGCGTGCTGACCCTAACCGTAGTGTTTTTCAAAGATTTGTTGATATTATTTGCCATTTAGCACAACAAGAATGGTGACTTAGATATCATGACGAGTTAAATTTGTCCTTTAGGTAACTGGGCTTGCTCAAATTCAAAACCCTAGGAACGCCACTGACGTCAATGGGTAACAAACGTCCATATATCCTCACAAACTTTCACGTTTATAATATTTTCTGGAATGTAGTGAAATAATTCAATTTTGCATTCATAAAAATTCATTCTTCGAATTTGCCAGCGAGTAGTTTCCATTATGGATATAAAAATCTTTCCACGTTCCTACTTGAAATATTTCGAGGCCGACATTATAATCAAATTCTCTAGACAATTGACAAATTGCTTTAGAAAATTAAATTAAATTGTACCTATAGAAGACAAGGGCTGAGATGTTATTCCGGTAATTAGTTTCATTCTTATACTTTAATGAATTTAACTACATACTTTATTGATGGGCTGAAAGATTTTCAATAGTTTTGGAATTGGTAATTGGTGTTGATTTTAAACTAAATTGGAAGATGTACATAAAAATATAACAAATTTTAAAAAGAAAGTGGACTGTAACAGTATTAATATTAGAAGTAAAAATAAACATGTAGTGCAGTTTACTAGGCTGCATAAAATTAGAAATTCATTTAAGGGTAATTGTATATCTTTTTATAACATATTACCAGATGAAATCCTTGAGATGTCTCTCAATAAGTTCAAAGTTTACATAAAACGTAAGCTTATAGAAAATTCTATTATAATATTAAGGATTACATGTATGATAATAAAGCTTGGGTATGAATTGCTCTAACTTCATAGCTCAACATTAACTAGACTGTGAGATGGTGATAACAAAAAAAAAACCTGGCTTAGTTTGTTGTGGGCTCTTCTTAGACCAGGGCGCGTTTGGAACCCTCCTAGCTTTAGTTTAAAGTTAACGAATACAGTTATCACCATCACTAACATTAGTGTAACATACTAATTGTATGGACACTTCATAAGTGCCTGTAATAAAGTCTACATGAATAAAATATTTTTGAATTTGAATTTGAATTTTATGGTAGTAATCAGTTTGAGCGTGCTAAGTGTACCTACGCTTAAACTATTCATCAAACTTTAGGAAATCAATGAGCCAGAAAAATGCCGTCTAGTTAATGATATTCGTTATTTTATTTCCAATATCCGAAAATATACGTAATTGAAAAGTTAAATAATCGCACTCACTCACTTGAAGCGGTGATAGCGCATTGGGTAGGAGCTCGTCTTAACTTTGCGGGGCCGAGTTCGAATCCCAGCACACCGCTAACTTTTCTAAGTTACGTGCGTTTTAAGTAATTAAAATATCACTTGCTTTAACGGTGAAGGAAAACATCGTGAGGTTACCTGCATGCCTGAGAGTTCTATATAATGTTCTCAAAGTTGTGTGGGCTCCACCGATCCGCACTGAGCCAGCGTGGTGGACTAAGGCCTCAAGCCCTTCTCATTGTGGAAGGGTTGATGTTATGATGATGATGAAAATGTTTTTTCACAAACTATTTCTAGAAACACTACCATAAGTTACTATCCTGGAGGATATTGACTTTAATATAATTAAAACTGAACTGTCAAGTGCACACTTTTGCATGGGGTGGTTTTTTTGAAAGCATAAGACTTTGTTTTTACACGCTTTTTATTAGCTTCACCTGTATGTTTGTATGTTTGTTTGTAACCGACTTCTTTGGGCGCGATTTTGACCCACTTTGAACAATCAGATTTGATTCAAACTTTGTAGACATATCGAGGATCGATGACAATACACTAATCTGAGAAGATTATTCCAATTTTCAATATAACAAATTAGATTTTTTAGTTTTTTCGAACTATTAATTACAATTACTACAGCGCCATCTAGACCCAAATGTAAAAAACCCTATACCCAAATGTAAAAAACCTATGGCGTTTCCAACAGATAGCGTTCGCGTACCTAACAAATACCACAGAAAACATTAAGCTACTAGATGGTAGAGGGCGTTAGCTGTTACTTTTTAATGGGCTGTTTTAAATAAGTTATCACGGAATTGATAGTAGATTAGATCAAATAACAGTTTAAAATAAACCAAACTAAAAAGTAGAAAATAAATAATAGTTTAAAAAAAACTAAAAAACACGCTTTTTATAGAAAACCGAACTAAAAAATAGAAAATAAATTCTAATAAATTTAAATTAAGAATAGTGTTAAAAATTTCAATAAATATAAATTAATAATAGTGTGAATAAAAAATATATTTTATTTAATAAGCGTGTTTTTTAGTTTTTTTTTTAATATTATTTATTTCATTAGCTTATGCTTCGGCTGTGATTGCGAGGTAATACTTTATATTCGTGAAAGAACTTCTCAATTTTCCGAGATAAATTAATGAGGCAGGTTGCGGGCTATATGCTTTCTAAATTTTAGCCTTATCGATTATTTCATTGTAGTGTGAAGGAGTAATAAACATTGTAACACACAGACGTACACAAATATAGAACTAATTGCAGATCAATAGCTTTTTTCCTCATTAAAAGGTTGATAAGAATGAGCTTAAATATCGCGTAGTAAATAAATAATAAATAAATATACTACGACAATATTCACATCGCCATTAAGCTCCCAAGTATTTTTTAACACAAGCCGCGCTGCGCTGGCTTGTCTTATAAAATGAATAATTTACATAAATATCTTAAGATACCTTTAGACACCGAGATACCGGAAAACACTCGTGTCCATCACACAAACATTTTCAAGTTGTGGGAATCGAACCCACAATCGACTCAGAAAGCAGGGTCGCTGCCCACTGCGCCAATCCGCCGTCAAAATCGGTAATAAGATGATGAAGTATAGATAAAATTGGAAGTTATGATTTTAATTACAGTTTATTTAAGGAGTATAAGTTTCATTACGCGTATGGTGCATTTTTTAATTATTTTTTTAAGGTACTGTGCTACTTTTAGTAGTTTCCTCACCTAGCACTAATCACAATATTATTAAAACGTCAGGATTAGGATGAGGTAGCCTTGACGTTAGCCAAAATAGGTTATATAATGTTTGGCTTTAAAATTATGAAGTGTTTGCAACTCGGATTATCGTCTGTGAATAATTTGCTACATATTTTTTTTACCGATAAAACAAATTTAGTGATTCCTTAGCCTGTTAATGTCACACTTCTGGACACAAGCCTCCTCTCCCATTGGAGGGAGGGAGGTGATCGAGCAAAGACCCACCACTCGGTTTCAATGTCGGTTCGAGGGCTTTAACTTCCAGCATGACATTTAAGTTATATTAAAAGGCTTAAGAAATATCACATGCTTCAATCGTTAAGGAAAAAGTCGTGAGGTAACCTGCATGCATGAGAGTTCTCAAAGTCGTGTGAAGTCTAGCTATCCGCATTGAACTAGCGTGGTATGTGCATGGAACTACGGCCTCAACCCTTGTCATTGTGGGAGGAGACCCGAGCCCGGTATTTGATGTTGATATGATGATGATGATTAGGCTTAACGTGCCTTCTGAAGCAAGGAAGTGGACCGTGCCAAATCCCTCCAGACTGGTATTGCAAGTTTCTTGAAAGGAATTTGGGAAACCCGGAGCTCGTGATCATACCAACGAAATATATTCGTGTTGTAATTATAGCTGGTTTTTGACGACCTCCCTGGCTCAACGGTGAGTGCTATGGATTTAAGTAGGAGGCCCCGGGTTCATTCCCGGCAGGGGCGATTTTGGAATTTATAATTTCATAATTTTCTATGGTCTGGTCTGGTGGAAGGCTTTGGCCGCTTTAACACCCTAACGACAAAGACGTGCCGCTAAGCAATTTAGTGTGCCGGTGCAGCGGTTCCGGTGAGTAGAAACCAATTAGGGGTATGACTACCAGGTTAGCCCGTCAATCTTAGGCTGCATCATCAAATACCTATAGCCAAGTGAGATTGCAATCAAGGGCTAATTTGTATTAGAATAATATATATATATATATATATATAACTAGGTAAGTATGAGTAAGTGGTAAGAAGTAAGCGGTGAGAACCTAGTGGTTTCGACTTCGGCAATCCTTTCAGAGTGAGTGAATGTCCGAGTTAGATTACCAGCACGCACACTAACTTGTGCGAATGATGTGTTTTTTTTTAAATATTTTGGCTTCAACGATGCAGGCCGAGATAAACATTCTTGAAGGAAAGACTTAGATAGATAGTTCTTGTTGAAATACGTTCTCCATATGTTCTCAAAGGCGTGCGAAGTCTATCAATCCGCTTGTTCAGCATGGTGGACTAAAGCGTAAACCCTGCTCATTCTGAGTAAACCCATGTCCTGCGGTGCACTGATAATGGGTTAAATATAATGAAGTGTAGATGTATAAAATAAAATAAAATCTGACAAGCAAAACTTCCTTAACAAAAATAAAACAAAAAATTCCTTAATAAACCAAAAAACATTCATATATGTCGAAGGTATGGTTCTTACGAATATCAATAAAACACTCTCTACTTTTGCTTATAAAACGACACCTTTTGTGAATAAATCGGTCTATTTCATAAATAAATAGGCACTTTCTATAAAAACCTGTATAGGGTGTAAGTATTTCCGAACAGCTGATGCTGAGTGTGTACTATGTAACATATCCCTTTCAGTATAACCACAGATTTATCATCCAAGCAACATAAGTAATAAGGTTGACCAATGTGATAAACATTCGTTACAAAAAAGTTTGTTCGTTTAAAAAAAAAAAGATAACGGTGCGTTAGCGTGTCCGCTAACGTACCATTATCTTTTTTTTTCACTTTGCTTGAGAGACATTCTTGAAGTCTCGTAGTTTCACATTAAATCTAGAGCTTGCACACGACTCTATGTCATCAATTGAACTAAATAGTATTCAGTACAGCGTCAGCAAACGCGCGAAACCTTTACGATCTTTATCAAATAGAGAAATAAACTAATAAAGTAAAAGTTCAGAAACTGAAAACCGACTAGATATCTACACCTGGGTTACGAAGAAGCTGATAACTGTATTAGCTGTAGGTGCTTATAAGAAGCTTTTGACCCTGATTAAATTAAATTTGAATTTAACAAAAAGGCGTATTCCAACACTACAATACAGTGTTTGCATTCTCACTGTTGTCGCAAACATGTGAATGAAAAAAAGGACAAGTTCTAAACTGGAAACTTATGAAACGTTCTAGACATTTTCGATTAAACTTTACCTGGAAATTCACTCAAAACTTGTGTCTAGGCAGAAATTGGAAGCAGTAGCTAAATGTACCATTCATTATCATTATTAAATAGATAAATATACAAATAAAGTAAACCTAGGCAACCTAAAGGCCGAAAATAAGTAGGTAAATATAGAAAGGAAATTCTTGACCTACCAATGCATACATTTAAAAAATGTGTAAAAATCATCTAGTACAGCGAGGAAGAATGGAAGCAGCCAGCCTCGCTCTCATCTCCCGCAAGATAGCAAAATGATTGTAAATGTTGATGTTGGAAAAGAGCAACTACTGAATTTCTTGCCGGCTCTTCTCGGTAGAATCTGCTTTCCGAACCGGTGTTAGAGTCACACAAACATACATACTTGACGTTTCAAAAGTGCTTATAAAGTAGGCCTACATGAAATAAATGAATTTGAATTTGAATGTTTTAAAACCTGATTTAGTAACACAGATCACATATTGAACAAAAAGGCGTAGTCTAATACTAGAATGCAGTGTTTGTATTCTCACTGATTGTCCCTGTCTAGCATTGCCTATGGCCACCATTGAGTATATAAACTTCGCAAAGTTGTCAACGGAAAAAAAGGACGTTCAGCTAAACTTCAAATTTATAGTACGTTCTAGATATTTTTCTATTAAATTTTATCAAGAACTTCACTTAAATCTTATGTCTGGGTAGTAATTGCAAGATGTAGCTAAATTTACCATGCTCGGTCACGAACGTCGGATTTACAGCAATTTCATAAATGCCACTATTAAATATTTCTATATTTTCTGTTGGGATTGAATACTTAAGAAATATTTTATATACTTGATATAAAACGAACGTTGGTTTTATATTACAAGTAAAGCCTAAAAGCGAAATACATAATTTTATTGCGATCACAGTTTATACATTAAAAATATCTAAATGATAATAGTAAGAACAGTGAGTTACTATGCAACAGTAACTTTCTGCCCTGCTAAGAAGAAAGAAAATTTATTAAGTTAATGGATTGATAAGTTACGGTTATGTAATGACGGTTTTTGCAGAAATAATAAATAATAATAAATATACTACGACAATACACACATCGCCACCTAGCCCCAAAGTAAGCGTAGCTTGTGTTATGGGTACTAAGGTCACTGAATTATATTATATTTTATGAATTATATAATACTTAGAAAATACATATAAACACACAGACACTGAAAAACACTTATGCTCATCACACAAACATTTTCCAGTTGTGGGAATCGAACCCACGGCCTTGGACTCAGAAAGCAGGGTCGCTGCCCACTGCGCCAGTCGGCCGTCAAAAAAAAAATGTTTCAATTATAATAAAAAATGGGTTAGTTAGTTTTTCCAAACCTTTCCGAAGGTGTCGTATCAGGCGACTAAGGGAATATAAAAGTGAACGCGCAGCAGCTTCCTTTGTGCTAATACTACCATCTACTGAGATCACCAACCCCAGCAGTGGATTGCTATACGCTATTGATGACTTACGGATCAGAGACATGGTCGCTAACTATGGGCCTCATAAGTAGGCTCAGAGTCACTCAGCGGGCAATGGAGAGAGCTATGTTAGGAGTATCTCTACGTGATCAAATCAGAAATAAGGAGATCCGTAGAAGAACTAGAGCTAGAAAGAGAACTAGAGCAATGGGCGGGGCACATAGCTCGGAGAACTGATGGACGTTGGGGTCTTAAGGTGCTGGAATGGCGACCCCGCACCGGTAAACGCAGCGTAGGTCGGCCCCCAACGAGATGGACAGATGACATCAGGCGAGTTGCTTGGAGCCGTTGGAGGCAAGCGGCCCAGGAACGTGCATTGTGGAACTTACTACAAAAGACCTATGTCCAGCAGTGGACGTCAATTGGTTGAGATGATGATGATTGATGAAGTAAGTTTTTATAACGGTTTGTCATCAACAGAACGCAATCACAGATTCAGTACCAAAAAACTAAATTTCTTTTCATCTACGAGGAGTTAATTTATCTGCATTCAAAATTTTAGCACTCTATTTAGTTTAAGACAAAACGGATGAAATCGTTGAAACAGAGCGATACTACACGCTTATATGTTCAGCGATATTCCTTCAGTCGAGTTTCAGACGTTACCGAGTAAACACGTCTACGCCCGAACGAAAGCTATTACGAAACTTAAACCGTACCGTACGCGTTTAATTCATAACGTGCACTGAATTTTTATTTTGAATTTAGAAAGATTATAAATATAAATTCGTATGCTCTGACTGTGCGGAAGTGTTTTTTTGTTGTTCACTTTTTTATAAAGTTTTTTTTCATAAAGTGATCAGACAAAATAGGTGATATAAGAAACATATACAATAATTATGGAAAGTGGTCGAAGAAGCCGATTTGTAGTGGTGAAAATATAAACTGGACGTTATGCTACTACCATATAAAGCGGATTGTAGCCATCCAAATGCCGTTTTATGATGATATGGTAAGTTTATTTTAATATACCTACTGCTAGATTTTTTTTTCATGCATAGTCATAAAATACCTTTTCCCATCGGGACTTTTCACTTAAAGAGGGATCAAGGAAAATTTAAGAAAATTCAATATGTGTTTTGCACTTCCTATTCTTATTCTTTATTTAAATCGGGTGATCCTGCGAGGTTCGGCAAGTAATCAAAGTTGCACATGAGCTGATAAAAATGTACATTCCGACTTCAGACAGGATTTTTTTGCCTGGTGAAAGGCTTTGGCCGTGGCTAGTTACCACTCTGCCAATAAAGACGTGCCGCCAACTATTAAACGTTTCAATATGTAGCTGTGTTGAAAGGCGAGTTCGTAACCCAGCACCCTCTAACTTTTCTACGTTATGTGCGTTTCAAGTAATTAAAATATAATTCGTGAGGAAACCTGCATGCCTGAGAGTTCTACATTATGTTCTCAAAGCGTGGTGGACAACGGTCTTAAACCCTTCTCATTGTGCGAGGAGACCCGTACCCTGTATTGGGCCGGCAATAGGCAGTGACGTGCACAGGGTTTTTGACTAGGGTATGCATAAAGAAGGTAGATGCCAGGAAATGGAAAAATCCTTTACATTTATGAGTTATACGCAAATTTTAGGGTAGGCAGAGCCTTTGTGCATATATGAAGTGCACGCCACTGGCAATGTGTTGATATGATGATGATGATTATAATTTTATTAACTATTATATTATTTATGTTATTCCAACCAACCATCTGCCGAAATTAAAGTTGTTGGTTAGTCGTACGTTTAATATTAGTTAGCATTTGTTTAATACGTAGCCCTTAAAGGAATATTCAGGTCAATGCTTTTTTTTTGTTGAGTTGACTACCCTTGATAATTAATTCACGCCCACTTATCCCAGAGATACTCAAAGGCCCTTAATTTTCATCCCCAGTCGGAAGTGACTCTCTGACCCTTCAAGAACACACATTTTCAGCGATCTCATAAAAGAAAGATTCGCAATCATAATTTTGAATCTGCACGATCCGCAATTTGAGAATGCAGCCTACGTAAGTTTTTATGTAAACTAACGCTAAACCCGCTAACTATGGGCCTCATAAGAAGGCTCAGAGTCACTCAGCGGGCGATGGAGAGAGCTATGCAAGGACTATCTCTACGTGATCAAATCAGAAATGAGGAGATCCGTAGAAGAACTTGAGTTACCGACATAGCTCAGCGAGTCGCGAAGCTGAAGTGGCAATGGGCAGGGCACATGGACCGATGGACGTTGGGGTCTTAAGGTGCTGGAATGGCGACCCCGCAACGGTAACCGCAGCGTAGGTCGGCCCCCAATGAGGTGGACGGATGACATCAGGCGACTCGCTGGGAGCCGCTGGAGGCAAGCGGCCCAGGACCGTGCATTGTGGAACTCACTACAAAAGACCTTGTCCAGCAGTGGACGTCGACATGATGATGATGATGAATGAACGCTAAACCGCGTTAACGTTACTCTGTAGTATATAATGAAAGTAGCTTTATTTTATGTTAGTTATAATAATATCTATACTTCGACAATACACATATCGCTATCTAGCCCCATAGTAAGCGTAGCTTGTGTTATTGGTACTAAGATGACTAATGAATATTTTTATAAATAGTATACATAAATACTTATAAAATACATAGAAGCACCCAGAGACTGAAAAACATTGTAGTTCATTACACAAAGATTTTCCAGTTGTGAGAATCGTAGCCACGGCCATGGAATTACAATGCAGGGTAGCTGCCTACTGCGCCAAAAAAATATATACTTTAATGGATTCAAAATGAAATTTTTGTTTACATACACGCAAGGACTATCAATATAACATTATAATATCTAAGAATACTAACAAATATAGCAATGATTGATGGGCAGAGTGGTAGTTGGAAAACCATCGCTTATGTAAAGAACAAAATTTCTCAGAGCATGCAAATTTAAATTCAAAAATGTTTTATTCATGTAGACCTTATTACAGGCACTTATGATGCGTTTGCTAAAAACATATAAAAAAATGGAAGGCCCAGGTATTCACTTATTCACTATAATACCCACAATGTTCAGGATGGCACTTAGATCTTTCATTAATTAACAGTATTATTGAAGGTAAATACCTAGTTTCTCATATTAAAGTATTAATTTTATAAAAGACATCATTAAAGCCCACCAACCTGCTTTAGAGCAGTGTTGTGGGTCTATACTCTATAAACCTGACTTCCCAAGGAGTGAAATAAAACAACTAGACTGACTCTAATACTGTATATTAGGCTTCTCTATAATTCATATTACTTATTACCTTCAAATGACTCTACTACCAGTTCGGAATGCTGTCTTCGGCAGAGAAGACCACTGGCAAGAAACTCTACCGTTGCTCTTTTATTCAATCAATTAAAACAAGACTTATAAACACAATTACAACATTATCATATGTTATAACGCTAGGCCCTTTGATACATGACATATAAGACAGGTCAAACATAACTACTATTATCACTAATAACATCAGGACTTTTGAAACAAATTGTTTGTATAGAGCAACGTATGCTACATAAGCTATCTGTATGAAATAATGCTAGGGCTCCATATATGATACCTGAATAACCCAAAGGATATAAGAGATATACTTATCTGATGCTACATCAGGTACAACCATAGTACCAACAACTTTTAACAACTTATCTCAACTCCATCACTAGTATATACGACTCTTGTTTTGCCACAACTATATTTTGTTAAGTATGTCGTTTCCATTATAAATCATCTATTCCCAATTTGTAACGTTCTATCCACAATACTTTACTTAATCTTCTATTCTCAATTCATTAATTTAAATCCGTCCTCACTTTTCTTTGCCGCCAATCTATCTTGTCAAACTCGCGTCTCCCGCCATAGATCCTATACTTTTATTTGACAGTTTACTAAAGTCCATTATTCTATTTTCAATACATTATCAATGAGTATACAAACTATTATTTGTTGATATATTTAATATAATCATCGGGTTTATCATAGATAAAGTGCTGTAATTCCCTATTTCCTAACACGTTCATAAATTTAACATGTTACACTAATGTTAGTGATGGTAATAGCTGCATTCGTTTACTAAAAACTCAAGCTAGGAGGGTTCCAAACGCGCCCTGGTCTAAGAAGAGCCCACAACAAACTTAGCCGGGTTTTTTTTTGTGATTACCATCTCACAGTCTAGTTAATGTTGAGCTATGAAGTTAGAGCAATTCATATCCAAGCTTTTTTATCATACATGTAATCCTAAATATTATGAATGAATGAATGAATGAATACACTTTTATTGTACACCACATAAACATATTATAGTAAAATTTTAAATAAAAATTTAAAAAAAAGTATACAATTTGGCGACCTTATCGCTACATAGCGATCTTTTCCAGGCAACCAAAGGCGTTAAACACAGCTCAAGAAGAGAGGTAGGTGGTGCATATAAATAAACATATATATGGGCATATATACCTATATATCCCTACTCCCCACTACTATTATGTCAATGTAAGTTTGTTTGTTACGTTTACGCTTTCACGCAAAGCTACTCAACCCATCCTCATGAAACTTTGTACACATATTCTTGGAAGTGTTAAAATTAATATAGGATACTTTTTATCCCGACATTAAGCTTAGTTCCTTTGGGAAAGGGGATGAAAGTGTTTGACGATAACTCCGACAAATTATCACCGATTCAAATAATTATTTTTGTACTATAATGTATGTTTTGTTTAATTTTGCCCAAACTTTGTGAAGATCTGATGGATGTGGTTGGAGATAGAGGACAAACTCCACAGTGGACAGTAGCAAACCCCTCATTTAAGGCTTAGCTTTACTGAATACTATAATTTTTTTTAGAACACATTTAAATTGAATGCCACATCAAAAAATAAAATCAAACGCAGACGAAGTCGCGGGCAACAGCTAGTATATAATATATACATATCATAAACTTACAATATAATTATAATATATATTATAATAGGAAAGGAGCGGTTCTTACCAAGTGAAAACCTGTATCCTCGGATCGTGTAGGTGTTAAGCCTCACGCGCCTGAAACTACAACGGCAACCGTGTCCTTCAGATCGGAACCGCAATGCTGCTTAGCGGCAGATATAATCATGGTGGTAGTAGCGGCCGATGAGCCTTATCACAAAATGCTTTGCCACAAGTAAAATTATATTTTTAAATTAGACGAAATCAATTTATATTAGACTCTTAGTTACTGAAATTAGCGCTGACAAGCATGTAATTTTTTATCTTCTTATGCAAAAGCTTAACTAATTTGAATTCATTATTGCACACACAAAAACAAATACAAAAAGAAACACAATAGATAAAATAAAAATAAAAACTAGTTTTGGTGTGCAAAGGCGGTCTTATCGGTAAAGCGATCTCTCCCAGACAACCTTTAGCGAAAGTAGTTCTAATAAGGAACGGGTTGGTGCGCCATTAAAAATGTATACCTACCTAAATAAAAATATTGTAAACCAAGCTACATGTTATAAACTCTAATACGCGTTTAATAATAATACTACATACTAAATTTCTTCATAGACATAGTCCCGGATAACACACACATATTTTTGTACATATTGGATTCGCATGGGATCCAACCTAATTTCAAGCTGAAAAACATGCCAACTGTTATGCCCGTAATTTTAAGCTACAAAACTTGGAAATTATTTTACGGTAGGTAATTGAAGTTAATTTTTATATTTGATGCACATAATATGCATGTTTTGCTTATTATTTATCATATCTTGTGCATCAATTAAAATAATTTGTACCGGTTTATTTGGAAGGTAATAATCGAAAATCACTATTTTTTATTATGAGTGCATTCAAAAAAAGAATCGCGCTAATCGGCCAAGAACCACCAGAGAAAAAAAGTTATCTCGCATTTGATTAAGGAACTCCAACGTGAAATTAGATGGGTTAAGGGCTAGGATGTAGTCTATATGGTCAAGGTCAAGTGTCGTCTTAGATACACACTCCTTTGAGAACATTCTGGAGAACTCTTTGGCATGCATGGCTTCACGATGTTTTCCTTAGCGAGTGAAATTTAATTCCGGGAAACGAAGTTGATATCTCCGAAAGGTATACCGAAGTCTTACCGCTAGATCATTTGCAACACCAAATTGATTAGGAATAAAGGAGATAAAAATTCTTGTTTATACCTCTAAATACGATTCCATACCTGGCTTATCTTAAGAATTCCCTCAATAGCTTTGATTAGATAACATTAAGACAATCGAGATTATTAAAACTGTGATACATAGTTTTCGGTATGAAGTTTCTCAACGCTGTTCGCGGTAAGAGGTTAACTGGGATAAATCGTCACGTAAGAAAAAAGCGTTATGCCATGCTTTGCGGTCGATTGGCGCAGTGGACCCTGCGTTCTGGGTATAAGGCCGTGGGTTCGATTCCCACAACTGGAAAATGTTTGTGTAATGAACATGAATGTTTTTCAGTGTCTGGGTGTATTATAAGTATTTATGTATATTATTCATTAAAATATTGATCAGTCATCTTAGTACCCATAACACAAGCTACGCTTATTTTGGTGCTAGATTTTTTTTTTTTTTTTTTTTTTTTTTTTTTTTTTTTTTTTTTTTATTTATAGACGAGCGCTTGACTGCAATCACACCTGATGGTAAGCGATGATGCAGCCTAAGGTGGAGCGCGCTTGCCTAGAAGATGCCTATTCACTCTTGATTTGAAGGTACTAATGTTGTAAGAACTGGGGAAAATGGAAGCTGGAAGAGCATTCCAGATCCCAGCGGTGCGAATTAGAAACGAAGATGCGAAGCGCTTCGTACGCGTCCGCGGTATATCGACCACGTAGGGATGCAGATCCTTCCGGTGCCTCGCGGTTCGATGGTAAAAAGGCGAGGGGGGAACTAGATCAAATAGTTCTTGAGCACACTCTCCGAAATATATCCTATAGAACACCGAAAGGCAGGCAACCTTGCGACGATGTTCCAAACTCTTAAGTTTTTTATTGGCTAGGTCACCGATGAGCCTTCTAGCACGGCGATCAACCGAATCCAGGGCATCAAGCTGATACTACAAGATGGCGATGTGTGTATTGTCGTAGTATATTTATTTATTATTATTATTGTTATGCTAGTCATTCGGATTCCAGCGTAGTTCGAATATTAAATCCAAGCGGATGTGAAATGTAACTCTTTCGGAAAATTAGAGTTTACTGTTGTTAAATGTAATTGTTTTACAATTGACTTCGTTACTGATGGGTGTCCCCCAACCGTTTAAGCTCTTTTGTTTTTATTTGTTCGATGTTATTTTATCTCATAAAACAGTGAGTCAATAAACTGAAATACCACCAAATGGCACTGACTCATGATGAAAGTGGGAAGATGTCAATTTTTTTATAGTATTATATTATTTGACGGAGCAAGCATATGGTTAACCCTGAGTCATAAACCATCGCTTATAAACAAAGCAACACTTCGCTGGGCATGCCAGGAACAAATCTTGAAACCCAGAGGCGTGCACTTCATACATGCACAAAAACACTGCATACCCTAAAATTTAAATATAGCCCGTATAAGAGGAGGTTAGGTTAGGTATAGGAGGAGGAGGAAATTTTCCTGCTGTATGCATACTCTGGTAAGAAACCCAGTGCACGCCGCTGGTGAAACCTGAGGCGTAGGTCGTAAGCCCCATGTGACTGTTATTACACAGGAAACCACGCCTTTCAGGCCGACAGGGTGATTACGTATGTCGCGACAAGCTTGCGACAGGCGTAAATCTTGCAATCACTGCTGTCAAACGTCACTTTCCCATGCAATAAATAACCAATAGTGACGTTTGACAGCAGTGATTGCAAGATTTACGCCCGCCACAGAGCACAGAACACAGCATCGCAACAATGCTGTTTTGCGGCCGAAATAAGCATGGCGTTAATACTTCAACGGTCAACCGTGTCATGTTAACAACATATTAATGAATGTAATTCCTAAACTATACTAGTGGGACACGCAGGAATTGCAACTTGACATTTGAAACAGAACAATTACAAACTATTAGTAAAAACGGCGAGCGATATAGACGGCAGATCTAAATATAGGAATCTAACATACAATGGGCAGCCAGCCTCCGCTGTGCTACTACTACCAATAATAGGAATTTCGGAGGTCCCGGCTTCCATTCCCGTCAGGGGCAATTTAGGGATTTATTATTTTTGAATCCTCTCTGGTATGGTCTTTGGAGGCTTTGGCTGCAGCTAGTTTATTTATTTATTTATAATGGACAATAGATACATTAAAAATTGCTCTTTTTTGGAATGAGTCACATAGTAAATGTTCAACTATTTACAGGTTATCACAGCATGCATTAAAATGTAAAAAGTTATTCCTATAAATTATTTATAGATAATTATTAGTCTGTTAATATAAATATTTAAAAGTATAAATCTTTAAAGCTAAGTTACAATGAATAATTTAACTTAATCAATTATTAGGAAACAAAACAAAAATGAATTAAATCGGATTAAAATTTACAGACGAAGACGTTCCGCTGATCGATTTAGTGTTCCGGTGCGATGTCGCGTAGAAACCGATTAGGGGTATGACCAGTGGCGTGCACTTCATACATGCACGAAAGCACTGCATACCCAAATTATTTTATCTAACTCGTATTGGAGGGGAATTTTTCCTTTTCATGCCATGTAACGGCTTTATGCATACCCTGGTCGAGAACCCTGTGCACGCCACTGGGTATGACTACCATAGTCTCTAACAGGTTAGCCCGCTACCATCGTAGACTGTATCGTCACTTACCACCATGTGAGATTGCAGTCAAGGGCTAACTTATAGTGGAATGATAAAACACTTCTGCGATCACCATCTCATATGCCCAGCGTGGTGATTATGTGCAAGCTTTCCTGTTGGGAGAGGTTTTTAGACCAGCAGTTGACGTTTAAAGACTATTGGTGAAATTGTTAGTTACCACGTCTTTGATAGTTTCATCAGTACCTATGTACGGACACATGGGCGCATAATAAAAGTGCCAGTGCTTTGTTTTGCTTTGCAGCTTTGTTTTGTTAGCCACATAGAGTGAATAATTTCATAAATCCGACCACAAAGGCCTTACTGGTAAAGTAACAAAATTTAGTTTTACATTCGTATTTTCATAACGCGCAACGTTTCTTATATCCGCCCCGAATTTTAAATATTTTAAAATATGACCTGTGGCTTATGGTTCGTACTATACAAGCGGTCCATCGCGACTTCATCAAAAAATCAAAAAATTCAAAATTCAAAATTCTTTTCTTACAAATAGGCCTAGTTTATAAGCACTTTTGAAACGTCATCCGCATATAAGTTAACCTTAAAGGATAGACCAATGGTGTTGCGATTTTGTTTTAGAACATTTATACGGGAACAACTTAGGCTATTGACGCTTATGGAGCAAAAACTACGCTCATAAAAATTTCATTTTTTTTATTATTATGAGTTATTATAACGGATGAGTCTGATTCCTTATCGAGAATGTGAATTATTAATTTAGATTCAACGTCAAAAATCATTACCATTATTCAGTAACGATAGTATTATATGTTATATGATAATATGTATTTTAGTGTTGTGTAAGTTTATTATATTTATATTGTTTAATTAGTTTATTAATATCATAATTTATTGGTTTAGTTTATTTACTTATTCGCATGTATTTTTATTGTATACACCACCTACCTGTCAAAAAAAAAGAAGTCTGTCTAAAAGTTGTCTGGAAAAGATAGCTCTTTAGCGATAAGACCGCCTTTTTGTGCGAACCCAGATTTAATTGTAATATTATTTGTGTGTCATAATTATAAGTTTCTGTGGTGTACAATAAACGATTTACGTAATATTAAACAAATTTTATAGTTGAATTAGAATCAATATTATACCAGGTTATTTTCTTAATTAGCACCTCCCAATTTCAATCAGTATGCAAATCAATAAGGCAATAACAGTAAAAGGTATTTACGTAGAAATTACGTAGGCATACGATTATTATACCTACGAGTACGTACTTGGAACTGTTACATCGCATTGCAGATGGTCTTAAAATTTTATTGCTTGCGACATTAAAATGATAACGGAGTGAAATTTATATCAATATTTCTGATAGACTGATGACTCGAGCTATCAGCTTTATTCCTTAGTGATGAAATAATTTTGCTTTTTTTGAAGTGAGACTTTTTTAGGCACGACTTGGGAATATCTCCCATCTTTTTTCTGACGGAAGTAACGATTACGTCAGACGTCTTCGTAGTTTCCGCTATTTAAAAATAATAATTTGGTCGTAAGTATACGTCATATACCCCACGCTTCTTGACTTATACGCCAGCTAGTGGCAAATATAATAATCAATTAGGATTATGTATTTCCAATTTTTTCAAACGGATCAATTGTGTGTGTGTAGCAAAGTGAATAAAAATTTAACAGTTAAAAAAAATTTATACTTGTTAATTTATTCAAAATTCAAAAAAAAATCAAAATTCAAAATTCATTTATTTCAAGTAGGCCTAATACAAGCACTTTTGAAACGTCAAGTCTGTCCGTGTGTAGTGACTCTACCACCGGTTCGGAAGGCAGATTCTACCGAGAAGAAGCCGGCAAGAAACTCAGCAGTTGCTCTTTTCCAACATCAAAAATTTACATTTTACATTTTAACATTCATTTATCTATCTTTTGAGATTAAAGCGGAGCCGGATGCTTCCAAGCAACCTTGTCATTAAGAAACTCATCAATTGTGTAATAACCTCGCTGTAATAAATGTGTTTTAACACATTCTTTAAACTTATGAATTGGTAGGTCCAAAATTACCTTAGGAATCATATTATAAAAGCGTATACTCAATCCCACAAATGACTTCTGCACCTTTCGCAGACGATATACAGATGTCACTAATTAATGACCATTTCTTGTAAGTCGACTGTTTATATCCACTTTTTGTTTATAAATACTAATATGTTGTCTTACAAATACTATATTGTTATAAATATATTGTGAGGCTACCGTAAGTATACCTATTTCTTTAAATTTTTCACGGAGGGATTCACGTGATTTAAGTTTATATATTGACCGTACAGCTCTTTTCTGCAATATGAATATTGAATATAGTTTCAATATCAGCAGCTTTGCCCCATAATAAGATCCCGTAAGACATCACACTATGAAAGTACGCGAAGTAAACAAGTCTTGTTGTTTCTACGTCAGTAATCTGTCTAATTTTCCTGACGGCGTAGGCAGCCGAGCTTAGTTTACCTGCTAGTGTATCTATATGGGTACCCCACTGAAGCTTACAATCCAAGGACATGCCCAGAAAAACTGTGGAATCTTCCATTTTTAGTGATTCTCCATTTATTATTATATTTTTATTAACTTTCTTTACTTTTGGTAAAATAAATTTCACACACTTAGTTTTTTTTGCATTTAAAAGTAAATTATTGACAGTAAACCAGTGCGACACATGCGACATAGCACGGCTTACATCGTTAGAGTTGTCTCTATCAGTTTTAAAAATTAGAGATGTATCATCTGCAAACAGTAAAATGTCACAGGTTTCACTAACATGGTGTGGTAGCGCTATTTTTTTCTAATGGAACGCTAATGTTGTGTGGTTGAATGCACCCGGGAGTTCCCACTTTTTTATATTTTATTAAAGTTGTATGGAATATTTGTATAGTATTAAAGTTCTAAACACTGAAAGTAAGAATGCACGTATGCCACTTACCGGTCGATGCAGGGTTCTCCTATTTGGGGTACCCCGCTCCTGGCTCTATAGGTCTCATCGGCGGTTTCAAGTATAGATGCTGGCAGCGATAGTCGAAGATAGTGGTTGATAACAAAGTGTTGAAGTCCCGAATTAACAAGGACGTGCGCGCCGCGCCGCGTTGAACGCTAGCGAGAATAGTCCGAAAGCGAAAGACATTCGAAAGTTGAGGTAGGTGGCACTAGCGAACGTTTGGAATCGTGACATTTACATTCCTTTTCAGTGTTAGATAATAAGATAGAAAATAATAAATTAATATAAATAAAAATAAAAATAAAGTATTTATGCTTTCACTTTGGAAACGTTTGATATACGGAACAAAAGTAAAAAAATATTATCGGGATTTTTATAAATTTAAAACGCATATACAAATTTTCAGAACCGACAGGATTTGAACGTGCGACTTTCTTTCAATCGCGGCCTGAGCGCTTTATCCAAGGAACCTACGGCTCTCCTACCGTCGATGCCGAAATTAGTATATGCCTTTCACATCAGTCTTATAGCGACTGAGAAAATTGATAATTAGTGTAGGTAAAACACTAATAAAAATAATAAAAATCATCGGGATTGTATACTCTTGTAGGTCACAGCTATAAAATATATATGAAAACCTTGCCAAGAAGCGACGTTTACGTAACGCATAAACCCGCATTATATTCAGCACTGTAGATTTTCAGGAAAATGGAAACAAACAAACGTGTTTCCATATTACTTAATACAAAGACAACCTCTCGAAAATTACATAATACCGTCTTCGTTTCGCTGAGGGAAAATAAATAAACAGACTTCAATGGTAAATAATGGTACCACACAACCTACTAATGGTTGGCACTTAAAACAAACAAGTAAACAGTTTATTTGAATTATTGCACTGGTGGTTTCTTTTTGTACAATGACAACTCTCTTCTGGTCCAAGTCATTACACGCACGCGGGGACGGCACGACAAATAATTATATTCTTCTTCCACTCTTTTTCACGACTTGACTGACTAACTGATTGACTGACTGACTGACTAACTGATAGACTGATAGACTGATAGACTGACTGACTGGCCGATTGACTGACTGGCTGACTGACTGACTGACTGACTGACTGGCTGACGACTGACTGACTGACTGACTGACTGACACATCATATAAAAGTCTTCTTACTATTCATTATTTCTGCCACAGGCGCTTCTTATAAACTGCTACTCATTTGTAAAATCATTCCTTATTTTATCCAATCTTGTCATATCACACATCCGTCTCATAATTTATATTTTTTTCCATCCATCTGGCACCCATTTTGTACAATTGACAAACTGTTGTCTAGAATATGCATTTCGAACATAAGTTACGTTATTTAGGCAATTTCAACAGTTCATCATAATTCAGAAGATGCGCCGTTGTCGCATTTGTCGTCCTTGTTTGGAACAACTGAGTTAAGGAAAACTACATTGACTATTTATTTGTTTTATACCTGTAGGTTTATTTCGGTTTTTACTAAGGGCAAATTTAATTTAAAAACATTAATAATAAACTAAAAATTACACATTCAAATAATTACAATGTTACAAATAAACTGAAGAATATGCTGAGTCATCTAAATTATCAAGATACCGAAAATATAATCCGTTCGTTAAGGTAATTTACTATGTATCATATTATATCGAATATTAATTTGAATAAATAAAAATATGGTAGAGACACACATACACCCACACACGCACACACACACCCACACACACGCACACACACACCCTCACACACGCACGCATGCTCGCACACACTTATACACATAATAAATTGTATCTTAATAATGTAAACTTCTAAATATGTATTCTTTCAGTTTTTATTTTCTCTAATCTCGATGCACATATGGGCAGGCACTGACCCCCACGGGATATCCTAGTTTTGGGATCGAGGATAGTTTTACAAAAAACATTGCACTTTTAAGCAAATAAAAACTATTATTATCCCTCTGTCTTTCAAGCTGCCCAAGTGCAGTGGTGGACTATAGCTAACTTCTCCCAGCATTCTATTACTACGGGAATGTTAACCCCGTTTTTTTTTTTTTAGTAGCGTCTTGTATCCGCGAACCGGCAATGTATTAGAGATCAGTATCTAATATATTATCCGCGATACTATTCTCGTTGTATGTCTCAATAATAAGTAAATATTGTTTATCTTAAAAATTTGCACTGCCACTTGAAATACATTCGCAAACACCATATCAGCTGTTCTAATAAGCCAAAATCTGCTTTCGTGATCTCCTTAAACCGTCATCGTTAAAACCCTTAAATCCGGTATTTGAAAAGCGTTAAGGGTTTTATTTATTTTTTATCCGCTAGAAAAGACCCTTATGCCCAGCAGTGGTAAATCAAATAGATTGATAATTATACTGTTTTTTTTTTTAATTCTAGATATAAGTACAAGTTTTGTATAATTTTTATTCCTGTACAAGTTAGCCCCTGACTGCAATCTCACCTGGTGGTAAGTGATGATGCAGTTTAAGATGGTAGGGCTAACCTGTTAGGGAGTTTGGTAGTCATACCCCCAATCGGTTTCAATGCGACATCGCACCAGAACACTAAATCGCTTAGCGGCACGTCTTTGTTGGTAAGGTGGTAACTAACCAAGGCCGAAGCCAGCAGACCATACCAAAGAAAATTCAGAAATTGTAATTTCCAAATTGCCCCAGTCGGGAATCGAAACCGGGACGTCCTACTTAAATTCACGGCGGTCACCGTTGCGCCAGGGAGGCCGTCAACTACTATCCTTATATGCTTACGGAAAATATAGAAAAGATAAATAAATCGTAGTACATTAATTTAACATATATCGTAAGGTTTCGTCAGTGCTTACAATGTTAGCGCACAAAATATGTCTGTTACGACATCACATTACAAATCTCGAATTTCTTTGCTTTTCTCCGCTATAATATGCACGTTTACTACATATGAACCTACTTCGTTAATAACTTTAACTATAACTGAAAACTGCATTAAAATCCGTTGTGAAGTTTAAAAGACAAGATAGGCTTTTAGCTTTCAGATTATTTTAATAAGCATGCTGTGGTAATTTCTAGAAGGTTTCAATCTCCTGTCTTTTTTTCTATTTATGTTATTCTCATGATAATGTCATTGATTGTTACCAGTTTAATGATCCAAAAAAAAAGATACAAGCATACATCGGGAGCGACTTTGTTTTATACCATGTAAAGATATTGCTTTGAGCCGTAGTAGTAAGCCTACATGTCTGTATATAGAGACCTGGCATAGCTGTTAATAATAGCTCGATCTATGCATACAATTGTCAATTGAACAATTAATACGAGGACGTTATATTGAAGTAGCCAAGTAGGCGCCTGTTATAAGGAGCATGATAACGGTGTATACAATGACAACTCTCTTCTGGTCCAAGTCATTACACGCACGCGGGGACGGCACGACAAATAATTATATTCTTCTTCCACTCTTTTTCACGACTTGACTGACTAACTGATTGACTGACTGACTGACTAACTGATAGACTGATAGACTGATAGACTGACTGACTGGCCGATTGACTGACTGGCTGACTGACTGACTGACTGACTGACTGGCTGACGACTGACTGACTGACTGACTGACTGACACATCATATAAAAGTCTTCTTACTATTCATTATTTCTGCCACAGGCGCTTCTTATAAACTGCTACTCATTTGTAAAATCATTCCTTATTTTATCCAATCTTGTCATATCACACATCCGTCTCATAATTTATATTTTTTTCCATCCATCTGGCACCCATTTTGTACAATTGACAAACTGTTGTCTAGAATATGCATTTCGAACATAAGTTACGTTATTTAGGCAATTTCAACAGTTCATCATAATTCAGAAGATGCGCCGTTGTCGCATTTGTCGTCCTTGTTTGGAACAACTGAGTTAAGGAAAACTACATTGACTATTTATTTGTTTTATACCTGTAGGTTTATTTCGGTTTTTACTAAGGGCAAATTTAATTTAAAAACATTAATAATAAACTAAAAATTACACATTCAAATAATTACAATGTTACAAATAAACTGAAGAATATGCTGAGTCATCTAAATTATCAAGATACCGAAAATATAATCCGTTCGTTAAGGTAATTTACTATGTATCATATTATATCGAATATTAATTTGAATAAATAAAAATATGGTAGAGACACACATACACCCACACACGCACACACACACCCACACACACGCACACACACACCCTCACACACGCACGCATGCTCGCACACACTTATACACATAATAAATTGTATCTTAATAATGTAAACTTCTAAATATGTATTCTTTCAGTTTTTATTTTCTCTAATCTCGATGCACATATGGGCAGGCACTGACCCCCACGGGATATCCTAGTTTTGGGATCGAGGATAGTTTTACAAAAAACATTGCACTTTTAAGCAAATAAAAACTATTATTATCCCTCTGTCTTTCAAGCTGCCCAAGTGCAGTGGTGGACTATAGCTAACTTCTCCCAGCATTCTATTACTACGGGAATGTTAACCCCGTTTTTTTTTTTTTAGTAGCGTCTTGTATCCGCGAACCGGCAATGTATTAGAGATCAGTATCTAATATATTATCCGCGATACTATTCTCGTTGTATGTCTCAATAATAAGTAAATATTGTTTATCTTAAAAATTTGCACTGCCACTTGAAATACATTCGCAAACACCATATCAGCTGTTCTAATAAGCCAAAATCTGCTTTCGTGATCTCCTTAAACCGTCATCGTTAAAACCCTTAAATCCGGTATTTGAAAAGCGTTAAGGGTTTTATTTATTTTTTATCCGCTAGAAAAGACCCTTATGCCCAGCAGTGGTAAATCAAATAGATTGATAATTATACTGTTTTTTTTTTTAATTCTAGATATAAGTACAAGTTTTGTATAATTTTTATTCCTGTACAAGTTAGCCCCTGACTGCAATCTCACCTGGTGGTAAGTGATGATGCAGTTTAAGATGGTAGGGCTAACCTGTTAGGGAGTTTGGTAGTCATACCCCCAATCGGTTTCAATGCGTCATCGCACCAGAACACTAAATCGCTTAGCGGCACGTCTTTGTTGGTAAGGTGGTAACTAACCAAGGCCGAAGCCAGCAGACCATACCAAAGAAAATTCAGAAATTGTAATTTCCAAATTGCCCCAGTCGGGAATCGAAACCGGGACGTCCTACTTAAATTCACGGCGGTCACCGTTGCGCCAGGGAGGCCGTCAACTACTATCCTTATATGCTTACGGAAAATATAGAAAAGATAAATAAATCGTAGTACATTAATTTAACATATATCGTAAGGTTTCGTCAGTGCTTACAATGTTAGCGCACAAAATATGTCTGTTACGACATCACATTACAAATCTCGAATTTCTTTGCTTTTCTCCGCTATAATATGCACGTTTACTACATATGAACCTACTTCGTTAATAACTTTATCTATAACTGAAAACTGCATTAAAATCCGTTGTGAAGTTTAAAAGACAAGATAGGCTTTTAGCTTTCAGATTATTTTAATAAGCATGCTGTGGTAATTTCTAGAAGGTTTCAATCTCCTGTCTTTTTTTCTATTTATGTTATTCTCATGATAATGTCATTGATTGTTACCAGTTTAATGATCCAAAAAAAAAGATACAAGCATACATCGGGAGCGACTTTGTTTTATACCATGTAAAGATATTGCTTTGAGCCGTAGTAGTAAGCCTACATGTCTGTATATAGAGACCTGGCATAGCTGTTAATAATAGCTCGATCTATGCATACAATTGTCAATTGAACAATTAATACGAGGACGTTATATTGAAGTAGCCAAGTAGGCGCCTGTTATAAGGAGCATGATAACGGTGTATGATGCCAAACACTTGTATTAACGCGTCCACACTTGTCCGCTGTGACGCATGAATAGTAACAAAGCAAGCGCAAAACTACACACATATTAGTACATTATGCATCAATTAAAGTTACATTGCAATTTTAGTAGAGGCAGTAAGTTTTAGGCACGCGAAGTGTAAGCGAGTGCGATAAGGTAGCCGAGTGAGTAATAAGTAATGTACCATACACGTTTCATTCGATTTTCATCACACTTGCCACTTGCAAGGAAAAAAACAGGCTAAACTTTGAAGAAGTATTTTGGTAGAACAGGTTTTTCACTCTCGATTCGTGCCTCGATTATTAGTCCCGCCGGGTAAAATTTACTATGTTTCTGCTCTACAAGTTACACTTGACATGCAATTATTATTAGTAATCAACCACAAAGCGAAAATATTAACAAAATAGTAATTATGTTAGTAAAAATATTTTTTTATCGTGCGCCAAGGTAAGCCGACATACAGCCAACATCTTTCGCTGCTTCATTGCTTATCGTAAAAGGCTTTTACATATAGTTGGTACTATAAGAGGTTCTGAACTAACAACGATAAATAAGGAGTCCGGTTATTATTTAAATTTAAGCTATTTAAATTTTTTGGAGGTATTGTTACACAAAATATGTTAATTTGAGTTTAATTCAATTTCCAGCGTCAGACTTAAAAGGGGTTGATGGCTTGTAAATGTTATTCAAGCAAAAAGTCATTTCGGCGTCAAAGTGAGATATTTAATTGGCTATTTTCTTAACAATGTTATTTTCAGTTAAATGGATGGTGACATCTCATGGAAATAAATTGAGAACTTAAAGTTTTGTGTCAAAAATAATATTTATGTAGCCCTATTAATTACATTTCTTTACATTTTACCTTCAAGGCTAGAGTGAATAGAGCATTCACATGCTGATGAACAACAACCTGGAAGTCATCATTACTTTTTAATATGCATGATTGTCGTCAATCAGTTTCATAATACAAAATTTTCATAGAATGCTAAGACCAGACTTGGAGTTGGGAAATGAACTATTGTTATTACTAGAGTAATATTTTAATAATCTTTGCACGCCAACTCTTATTGCAGTAGAATGTTGGGTCCTTACTCTATTTTTTTTTGCTTCTACAAGATTACGCACTCGCCTTCACCATCCGTCAATTATAACTAAAATACTAAAGGCAATAAGAGGCATCTTTGCTCTATTTAAACCTTCTACAAGAATCTTGTAGAAAGTTTTAAATGGAGTATTTCTTTGAATAGTTCATGACTTACTTTATTGGGTGCTCTCTCGGTAGTTAAATTTGCCAAAGGGCTTTTAAACATAGCATAAAGAAGTAAAATTTTGATATTGTTGACGTTTGTGTTTGAGAATTAGGTAGGTATAGCCCTTATTTTAGAGCGTCAATATTTGTCATATTAAACTGTAGTTTTAAAAGGGAACATTTTAAGGGAAAGGCAGTTAGCCTTGAGTGTTGTTGACTGTATAACTAGTATTTTTCCCCACTAGTTTTGCTACTTTTCTTCTACTATCGAATTTGTTGACTATTGGGCATACATTTTTCAATCATTCTGTGATACAGACAAACAAAGTATCTGACCCTGCCTACTTTAATTTATAGGATAAAAGCTTTCGTTGAAGCGATTATAGCCTAGCGGTGAAGACCTAAGAGTCATTTTCTTTCTTCTAGTTCTAATCCCAGCACGCATCTCTAAGTTATGTGCGTTTTTTATTTAAGTTATGAAAATGTCACTTTTTTTTTTATTAATTTATTTATTTAAAATTAGGAGGGGAAAATCTTCATGGACATCCCTATGGATAGTGCCGGACTCCCGATGACTAAAAAACCCCTCCTGCCTCCTAAACGTTGGTGTACCTGCCGTTTGGCCTACCACTAACGTCGTTGTCCTTTTACCTTCCCTCTCTTTCGTCCCTTTCCTTTACTTTTATTATCTCTTCCATGTATATTAAAATATCACTTGCATTAACAGTTAACGAAAACATCGTGAGGAAACCTAAGAGTTCTCCATAATTCGCAAAAGACGTGTGAATTCCAACAAACTGCACTGGACCAGCATGGTGAATGGCTGAACCCTTCTCATGATCCCCAGACCCGTGCCCTGTAGTGAGCTGGTAATAGGTTGAAGATGATCAAAGCTTTGTCAGTAGGATTGAAACTAGCGACGGCTTAAGATTCCCATGAAACCATGATAGAGTAAAATTGACCTCTGCCGAGAAACGAACTCGGGAATTTATCACCTTTGACCCAAAAAAGTCTACAAAATGACAAATCGAATGGACATTATTATCTGTTTTGTTTACGAAAAAGTAATCTCGACTTTTCACGACTGATCGATGAAATCATAACTTAGATATCGTAATCAATGATATCTAACAGCACAAAGGAATCACGAAGCTGAGTTATCGTGATAAAATTGCAACAGTGATTAAACCACATAGCAGATTAGAATAGTTCAATAAATGTTTTTAGTCTAACGACAATAATAAATAATTTTGCACGCCAATCTTGGCAGGATATGTGATACTTATAAAATTTCATTAACACCTCTGTAAACACGTTGCATGTACCATATTCAAGCAAAATAATAAATTGATTGATTGATTGAATATTTTTAACCTGGCTGTAAATCACTTGTTATAACGGTGTAGGAAAACATCGTGAGGTAACCTGAATGCCTTAGAGTTCTCCTTAATGTTAACAAAGGCGTGTAAATCCGTACTTGGTCAGAATAGTGAATGTCAACACATAACCACACAATTACGAGTGAATTATATTCCTAAATTTAAATTTCAAATATATGAATTTCAATTGAATTATATTCCTAAAATCAAAATTCTAAATTGAATTCATTTTGAATTTGAATTATTTGAATTTGAATCTGCACTAGGAAAGCATGGTGTATGACAACCCATAAAAGTGAAATTACGTGTGAATTATATTCCTAAAGAATAGTAAAGTTGCATTATTGATACTCATATTTTCCTATATTATATATGTGAATGTAAGTTTGTTTGTTACGCTTTCCCGCGAACCTACTTAACCGATCATTATGAAACTTTGTACACGTATTCTTGGAGGTCTCAGAAGTAACATAGGATACTTTTAATTTAAAAAAAAATATATATTTTTTTAAGAACGGTACAAAAATGTTTGTCAAAAAACTAATGTATGACTATAGGTGTAAACTATGTAGCAGTACGCTGCGTTCCGAAATTTACGCGGACGAAGCCGCATGGCATTTCTAGTATTATTATAAATGTGAAAGTGTTGATGTTTGTTACTCAATCACGCAAAAACGTCCGAACGGATTTGGATGACATTTGGCATGCATGTAGCCTTTGATATGGATATATCATATCCATATCAAAGCATAGCATATATAGCATAGCATAGGGTACCTGTTATCCCGAGAAAGTTCCCGTGGGAATAAAAAACCTTAATTCACGCTAACGCAGTGAGTGTCAGCTAGTTATATAAGTTATTTTCATCATACCAACCAATAAGAAGCCCACTACTGGGCACTGGTCTCATATAATGATTTGACGGCCGATTGGCGCAGTTTGCAGCGACCCTGCTTTCTGTGTCCAAGGCCGTGGGTTCGATTCCCACAACTGGAAAATTTTTGTGTGATGAGCATGAATGTTTTTCAGTGTCTGGGTGTTTATATGTATATTATAAGTATTTATGTATATTATTAATAAAAAATATTACATAACACAAGCTACGCTTACTTTGGGGCTAGATGGCGATGTGTGTATTGTCGTAGTATATTTATTTATTTATTTATTATTTATATGGGTTCAGGCCGTAGCCCACTCGCCTTTGAGATTTCTATGAAGAACTTCAAAACCAAAGTTAGTCCTTCACATTCTGAGAGGAGGCGCATGGCATTCTGTTAATGAGTTGACCATGATCTATACTTATAATAAAACTGTAACTGGAAGATTTCTGAACAATTAATATATTTTGAAAATTTTGACCGGGGGATGCTTTATAATCGATACTGAGTCCAAAACAAATTTTTATTTAATTTTCGTCTGTCTTCTCGTTCTATCTGGCATCTCTCGGGCATCACGTGAAAACTACTGAACGTATTTAAGTAAAATTTGGTATAGTGGTAGCTGATATCCCGGGTCAACATATAGGATACTTTTTATCCCGATAAACAATAAGTTTCCTCCGGGATATAGGATGAAAATGTTAATCAATTTTACTTCATATCTCCGTTAAATTTGCACCGATTTTAATCATTCTTTTTTAATTTGACAGTGTGTACTACCAAGCATGTATTGTCTTATTTTAAGGTAGATCTGATAAATATTGTTGGAGATCAAGGACATAATTCTTCACAGATAACAGCAAGTCGCAAGGCATATGGGACAACGATCCAATGCATGCGTACCATCCTACTAATATTATATTTGCGAAAGTTTGTGAGAATAAATGGATGGATGGATGGATGGATGTATAAATGGATGTATGTATGGATGGATATTTGTTACGCTTTAACGCCACAACGAATGAACCGATTTGGCTGAAATTTGGCAGAGATACCTACATTATAGTCTGGAATAGCTCATAGGCTTCTTTTTATCCCGGAAAAGCAATCAGCTTCTACAGGATAGCATCGCTATTTTTTTCCAATTTGTCTTTCAAAATCGGTTTTTTGGATAGGCATAATTGACGTGGTTTTTTTTAAGTCGACTTATTCGCGGACTAAGTCACGCAGGTCTACTAGTTAAAGAATAATTTTGAAACAAATGCTACTAGATTTTAACGGTATTATTCGAGACTACTACTAGAGGACTTCATATCATATTATTACCTACTATTGCCTCACTAAGCGTAAAATCGATTTCCATCATTACGCTAAGTGAACTCAATACTGTTTTCAAGATTTGCCGCAAACTGCAACATAAGTGCCAACATGACAGTTTGTATTCCTAGTGCTGGAAATGGCCCGGTGGGACGTAAGGTAACATTTCAGGCTATCAAAGTTTAATCACAACTTGAGATTCCTCATCGTGGGAATACACATGTGATTAGAAAGTTAGACCGTGCTATACCTTTTATCGATTGATTGTATTAGGGATCAAAGAGATTCCCTTCCCCTAACAGTTAAATTATATTGCAATTACTAGACAATGTAATCAAGGGCTAACGTGTGGTGAAAAATTTAAAATAGAATACTGGTTTTGCCAAATACGAGTATATAACGCTTATGCTTATCAAATTAATTAAAGCTATAAAAATGACTGTTGTGATATCAATATTTGTATTTTATAATTGAAACGACAAAAACAATGTGTGCAGCCCGATAACCCGAGCCGTTATAGATAACTTATAGCCATAAACGCCCACCTCAACGAAATCTGTTTCCATTGTTTATAGCATATATAATTTTTTTTATTAACATACCTACTTATACACTTACCTATTAAAAAAAAATATAAATTACAAATTTAAAAAAGGAACAAGTCAAACCTTTCATTTATGCACGCACGCACAACAAACACACGCACACACACGCACTCTAGAAAGCAAAGACGGGCTCTAGAAACAAAAAACTAACTTTTGGAAAACCCAAAATGATTGGCGAAACCTACATATACGCTCAGAATACGAATGTAAAAAATCTTTTTCGCTTATAAAAATCGGCAGAGAGTGCACTAAGCTTTTTTAAATATTAGTATGAATTTCAAAAAAAACTAAAAATCTGTAATTTATTATGTTGTTTAATTTATCATAGAAACTCAATTTCTTTTATCCAAACCTCTAAAAAGAGGTGAAACGTTTATTATTTCGATCCTTGGCATGCATGGAATTTGAAAATTTTCTCCGTTGTCGAGTTATAATGTTTGGGATTTAGGAAAATACTTTATGAAATTCAGTTTCCTTATAACTCAGTTGTCAAAATAGCCTTTGAGAAATATCTATTTCATTTTAAAACAAAATTATTTCATGTTTATTTCAAGCCCCATTCGCTGTCGCCGTTTGAAATTAAATCAGATTCTGTCTCAAGTGAGATTCTTCAACGGCTAAACTCATCGTTGATAACATCCTTTGTTTGAGAGTACCTTCTCAAGACAATACAGAAGTATTGTAATAATGGGGACGCTCCTTACATTCAAAGAGCAAGATCAACTCTCCCTGAAATTGCGTGCATTCATCCCTGAAGTCTCTTCTCTGTATACAATTTTGTTTTTAGAAACTAAGATTAATCAAAATAGACTGGAAATGTTCCACATTTTCGGAAGTCAGTTATAAAAGAGATGGCTCTGAATTCACTAGGAATGCTTTTATTAAAAGTTTTTATTAAAACCCGGTACTTTATATTTGTTTGACTTAAAACAAACGCATTTTTAACTCTCGTAGCTTTTGTTTTTAATTAACGAATTTAGTTATTAAAATCATCTCACTGTTATCTCCGTTACCCAATTCCCCGTCACTATTTCGTGTCACTGCTACCCGATTGGCTCAATTTGCAGCGACCCTGCTTTCTGAGTCCAAGGCCGTGGGTTCATTCCATGTTGCTATTTATTTATGTATATTATTCATAAAAATATTCACCACCTCCAGCGCGTTCCACCTTAGGCTGCATCATCGCTTACCATCAGGCAGTGGCGTGCATAGAGGGTATGCACAAGGTATGCAGATGATATAAAATGAAGAAAATCTCCAGTACGAGTTATAAAAACTTAAGGATAGGCCATTGTAAGAGTTATAAAAAGCCTACACTTAAGTATTTATAACTCGTACTGGAGATTTTCTTCATTTTATATCATCTGCATACCCTGTGCATACCCTCTGTGCACGCCACTGCCATCAGGTGATTGCAGTCAAGCGCTCGTCTATGAACATAAAAAAAAAATTTCATTAGTCAACTTAGTAACCATAACACAAGCTACGCTTACTTTGGGGCTAGGTGGCGATGTGTGTATTGCCGAAGTATATTCATTTATTTATTTATTATTATTATTTATCTATAAAATACACGGATACCATAGACTTTTTTTGTGCCGCATTTATTTACTAAGAAAACTATTAACTAACACATCTCACATCTCATCATCATCATCATCATCATATCACCCCATATAGGGCACGGGTTTCCTCCCACAACGAGAAGGGGCTATAGCTGTAGTCCACCACGCTGGCCTAGTGCGGATTGGTGGACACTAACAATAAAATAAAAAATAAAAAAAACTTTATTCATGTAGGCCTATCACAGGCACTTATGAAGCGTTCACACATATATGTTTACATAATTGTAAGGGGATGGTGATAACTTCGTTCGCCATCTTAAACCTAAAGCTACGATCGTTCCTAACGCGCCCTGGAGCCCACAACAAACTTAGCCAGGTAATTTTTTTTTTTTTGTTATTACCAACTCACAGTACATTAATATTTACCCAAAAAAATCCATGATTACCGCGCAATTTGTGGGAAACTGAATTTCACGTCAATGAATACGGGGCGCATCTAGTATAGGTATAAATAGAGCGATATGCTATTTTACTAAGGCAATGTTTACCTTACGTTCTAATAAGAATTTCCCAGAATCGTCCTCATAAAGCGGTAAACCGAGCCACTATATTCAAAGTAAATATTACCCGTCTCATGTTCTTCAAAGGTTTTCGTAAATATTTTTTCCGTTGGTTCGGATAAATTATGGTATAAAGGGAAATATATAATTAAAAAGAAGATTCTTTCAGCTGTGAAATTCTCTGAAATGCCAACTTTATCATGGTTTCGACGTAGAAACATGACCTTTTGTGACTTTTATCATCAGTTGAGATCTAGGGCCTAAGAGTGCCCAGTGTAAGGTTTTTATACCTACAAAGTAAGTAGCGCCATCTAGTTAAAATACTGGGAAACAGCACTGTCACTAGATGGCGCTCTTTCATTGTCATATAAATCGTAATTAACATTCACGTGATCGAATAAGTTAACGTAGGTAGAAAAAACTTATACTTGGCACTCTGATTGCCTTAGCTCTCGATGTATATATCGGTGTGTATATACAAAACACCGATATATATATATCGGTGTTTGGTCTACAGTTACGAAGTAGGTATTTGGAAAGAATTTAATTTAAACGGCAATCTTTTTTTTTAACTTTACAAAACATCATGACGCCAATATGATCCGTCGTTTTAAAAAAATGATAATAGTTCTGAAACAATATAGGAATAATACTGCTAGAAGCAAATGCCTTTAAGGCAATTTAAAATATCACTTGCTTCAACAGTGAAGGAAAACATCGTGAGGAAACCACCTGGGAGTTTTTCATAGAGTTCTCAATAGTGGGTCGGTAATGGTTCTATAATATGATGAATGAATGAATGAGTTATGAATGTAAAATTCAAATAAGTAGAAATCGAAAGCCATCTGTACTCATATTAATTTAAAACCATACCTACCAAGTCAATCCTTACCTACTGATTGAAACACATTTCCACGCATAAGTGGTCGTTACGTTGAGATCAAAGAACCTACGCGGTTGAAAATATTCACACAGTTTCACGAAGGGTTTCGCTGAAGTTACGCTAGCTTTTAGGTTTCCATGTATTTATGTACGGGCAAAGCAAATAAACGTTCTGGTTTACCCAGTCGCTTATCGGTCAGATTGGATCGATTTGAAGGATTGACGTATAAAGGATGATTTATGTTACGCGGTGGTGGAACGTGCCGCGCCCCGTGCGAGATACAGACGAGACAGGGTTCCTAAACATTTTATATGAAGCAGTTTATGCTACACTGTGTGGCGTTCGTGCTCTTTTTATTGTGTTATGTTTATATTATATTTGTAATTGCATGACGTGTTCCTTGTATACTCTGTTAAGTGTTGCTCTGTTTAGTTAGAATGGTTTTATACTAACCATGGTGGGCCATATGCTTGGTCCATTTAATATTAATATAAAAAAAAAAATTGAATTATTTAAAAGGATCGATGACTGATGTGCCTTTCACATCCGTCTTATAGCGACTGTAGCGTCATCTAGTAGGAAACGTTACAGTTTCGATCTACTTTTCAAAGGTCCATATTACAATGAGACGCGTTTGAAACAAGAGATGACACATTGCTTTTTTTGTTTATAATTTTTACATATTGCTACAGTCGCTATAAGACTGATGTGTAAGGCATATACTAATTTCGGCATCGACGGTAGGAGAGCCGTAGCTTAATTGGAGAAAGCGCTCAGGCCGCGATTGCCAGAGAGTCGCAGGTTCAAATCCTGTCGGTTCCGAAATTTTTTTGATGCATTTAAAAATTTTTAAATTGATAACTCCTCCAAGTGTAGGTAAAAACTAATAAAAATTATAATTTAATAATACCTGGCTTTTAACTTGCATACCTGCGAGATCTCCATAATTATCCTCAAAGACGTATGAAGTCTATATCTACAGAGGGTCGCAGGTTCAAATCCTGTTCAAATTTTTTATATGCATTTTAAATTTATAAAACAGGTATTAGTAGTAGAGCTTTTTTGTGACAAAGCTCTTCCGGGGAAGTACTGTAACCTTGCATTTTTCTGCCGCTAAGCAGCATTGTTGCTGTGTTCTGGTCTCAAGAGCGTGGTTGCCGGTGTAATTACAGGGACATGAGGTTAACACCTACGCCTCAAATTGATGGTCACAGGGCGACATGTTGCAAGACGTTCTCCTTGCATGACCTGTGAAATGTTGCTCAGTTTATAGGTTTTTCGCTTACCATCAAGCACACTTCATACATTCACAAAAGCACTGCCTACCCTAAAATTTATATATAACTCTTGTACGAGGAGGATTTTTGCCGTTTTATGCTATTTTCCTGCTGTTTGCATACCCTGGTAAGAAACCCAGTGCACGCCACTGCCATGTAGGCCATCTGCTCGGTCCATCAATTATGACTATAAAAAAAGAGTTTCCTCGCGTTGTTTTCTTGCATCTTTCAAGCATGGGATATTTGATCGCGTGAAGCACACATAGCTTCGAAAATTTAGAGGTGAGTGCCGGTAGCCGGCTACCCGTCACTACACAAACCTCTCAACGATCTGAGGGGGGGTTCAAGCTGTCCTGATCCCCTCCTCGCTAACGTTCGGGAGGTATACAACGGGTTCTCCGGGCGTCTAACAGTCCAACAAGAGGGACATGCCGTGGTGGTTTTTAGTTCGGGTATACCCCGTTTAGAGGGAGGAGTCCCACATAACCTCCGTAGTGCCCAAGGGTCGTAGGTAGCAATAAAGATTTTCAAAAACGCCAAAAAAAGAGATAGATAGAGAAATTCTTTATTGCACACAATTAAGGTATAAAGATGATATAAATTGAAAACATAAATACAAGGAGAATAAAAATGCGCAAAGGCGGTCTTATCACTTTAAGCGATCTCCAGACAACCTTTAATGAAAGAAGAAAATGATTATGGAAACGGGATGGTGCAATTTTAAAAATATGTCATAACATAAATTAGATTAACTATATATAACAACTAGCTGTTGCCCGCGACTTCGTCTGCGTTTGATTTTGTTTTTAAAGTATTCAGTATCGCTAAGCCTTAAATGAGCATAGTTGTATATATATATATATATATATATATATATAACATGTGACTGTCAATTAATTCTAGACAAATAATTTGCAATAAAATAAAATTGATATAGATCTAAGCTATCCTATCTCTTAAGTTGGACCAGACTGCTCACGGTTTGCCTATTTAATTTAAAATCGGTTCAGTAGTTTAGGAGT
The DNA here is from genome assembly GCF_905163445.1 of Pararge aegeria. NCBI lineage: Eukaryota > Metazoa > Arthropoda > Insecta > Lepidoptera > Nymphalidae > Pararge > Pararge aegeria. The sequence goes on along the minus strand of NC_053202.1, from coordinate 8,162,390 downwards.
CCATCGCGGACAAACATCGTGACAGGAGATTTATATATATTAAGATAATACATAAATAGCTAATACAAATACAAATACTATAGAAATAAATATATACAAAAAGAGAAGAAGAAGAAGAAGAAGAAAAAGTCTTGATTGCACATACAAATATAAAATCAGGTTAACAAAAAAATAAAAAATAAAAACTATACATATGCACAAAGGCGGTCTTATCGCTTGAAGCGATCTCCTCCAGACAAACTTTGGTTGAAGAAACATATTAGAGAAAACGGGATAGTGCAATAATTAAATTGTACTAATTATAAACATCACATACTAATACTACATATATATAGTAAAACATATATATTAATATATTTGTATATAAATATCAATATATATATATCAATATATAAACTTAAATACATATTACTATTTAAACATACACATAAAATACATAGATATTTTGCTACATACTAGACAGGAAATAGTCTTTTAACCGTGACTAAAGAGGTGCTTGCCGAAGATTGAACTCGGCTGCCTTGAAAGGTAAGCAAAAACCTTACGCAATAAACTATTACGGCTTCTAATAAGGTAAATTTATCATTTTATAAAATGAGGATTTTTGCTTTTTTTTTTGCAACAGAAATTAAAGGATTTGTGTATGTTTTATTTTATTCTGTTTCCCCTTTCATTTCGGGCGTTGGTAATTGAACGGGTAATTAAACCCTTTTAGGACTTATCAACGCTCGAGCCTACAAAATGCGGACTGAAATATGTTGAAATTAAAATACATTTCAATTAAAACATGAAACATTATTTATATCAAAAGAAGTAAGATGTAAGTATGAAATGTCGGTTCATTTTGTTACGTATAACGAATACTCGCGATAAAAATGAAATTTAAAAGAGATAGTATATAAGCGTATCCCGTTTTAGCCATAATATATAACACTGTCATTTTTTTATTCCTCTACTAGCCCTTTACTGCAATCTTACCAGTGGTGATGCATTTTGAGATGGTAGCGGGCTAACCTGTTTGGGATACGGAACGCTAAATCGCTTATGTCGCTAATCGCGTAATAAATGCTTAATCGCACATGTTTGTCGGTACGCCGAATGATGATGATGATGATGTTCTTCCTTAACACCCCAACTAAGTAAGCAATTAACTTGATTTTTGGCATAGAGTTAGTTGAAAGAGCTAAGAGTAACATAGGCTACTTTTTTTTTATTCCACTACAAGTTAGCCCTTGACTGCAATCTCACCTGGTAAGCTGGTAAGTAATGCAAATTTTGGTATAAGAATCAAGTCAATGTCGTGCGATGGTCCGAGACATATTCGAAGCCGTATAGGTTGGAGTGCGGAGTTCGAGCAGGGGGGTTTGACCTGCCCAAAGCTCTTCAACCTTTATATTAATGCAATAATAGTGGAACTCAGCAGCGCTCGTCTCGGATGTCATATCCATGGAATATGTTTCAACAACATTAGTTACGCAGATGACATGGCACTGCTGAGTGCGTGTCTGTGGATTGACAAAACTGTAGGTATTTGTGAAAACTATGCCAGCAGTCATGGCTTATACTATAACGTTAAGAAAAGCGAATGCATGGTTTTTGAGGCCAAAGGAAAAGCACTGCCTGCCAGTGTACCTGCTATCAAAATGTACGGTACACCGTTAAAGAGAGTGACGCAGTTTAAATACCTGGGGCATGTGATATCCTTTGACCTCAAAGATGATGCAGATATAGAGAGAGAGCGCAAGGCATTGTCTATGAGCCAATATGATCGCGCGCAGGTTTGCAGGTGTACAACAGTTCCTGTTAAAGTCACTCTTTTCAGAGCATACTGTTTATCCTTTTTCACGAGCACCTTGTGGATTAATTATACGCATAAACAGTACAGTGTCCTCCGCGTACATTATAATAATGCGATCAGGATGCTGATGGGATTGCCCGAGGGCAATCCCATCAGCATCCTGAACCGAAGACCGAGGGTCTTGCAGTCCGTCAGGGATGTTTGCCGTAGCGCATATAGATTGTTTCTACACGATCATGCGAATGCAAACGGTGTACATCCTTGGTGCGCAGGGTTCGGGCTAGTTCCAGCGGCCTTCTTGGGGCACTTGCTGGCAGGATTGATTGTCAGTACCTGTGCTATTGCTGCATGGTACACGTGCTTTCTTATACTACTTCTAAGTTTACTAATATTTAACTTTGTATTTTACTAACCATTTATGATCCAAATAGGTCGAAATAAATGATTTTTTTTTAATTATTTTAATGCAGTCTAAGATGGTAGATGGGCTAACCTGTAAGGATGTATAATAGTCATACCCCTTATAGGTTTCTACGCGACATCGCACCCGAACACTAAATCGCTTAGCGGCACGTCTTTGTCGGTAGGATGATAACTAGCCACGGCCACGGCCAAAGCCTCCTACCAGACAAATACTTTATTAATTTATATTGTCCAGTAACGTACAAAATAAACTGAACCATGTCCATGGACGTAAATTTGTAATGCTATAGAGGTTTGGACGGAAACCGAATACCGAATATCCGACGAGGCCTTACACCGGATAGCCCAATATTAAACCGGACATTCGATCGCAGTCGCGGCCTTTGGTTGGTCAACTAATTCAAACGTAACCTCAAATGCGACGCTATTGCTAGAATGTTCCTTTCAATTTAATGTACCTCGATGATTTTTGAAGCTGAACCAGTTTAATAAATTTTACGCAATATCTTCAAACGAGTATCATTCAATTATAATTTAATTTCATTAACCATTGCCCAAAAATATGTACTTTCCGCAGTGCTGAAGTAAAATACGATCTAGATTGGATAATATTTTGGGTTTGGCGATACAAATCGTATTTTGAGATTACCAAGAATTTCTTATTGTTAGCTAGGTTAGAGGAGTGGAGACGTAGAAGTAAGTGGTTGGGTCCTGGGGACTTCTTCAACTTCTCTTTCAAAATTTTTTTTTTCAAAAACTATTTGTTTCTGCCTCTTAATTTCAGCCCCTTCCCCCTTTCCCTTCCTCACGCCTGTGGGTTAGGTTGGAGGAGTGTAGGAGGTTTGGGTGGGTCAAGGGGATTTCCCTTGACCTTCTACAACCCCTCTTTCCCCCCCACCTTTATAAGTAGACTTAAGTTCAATTTTGTTTAGAAATAAACTCAGTACTTTCACATTTTTTCACTCTTCACACAAAACTATTTGCGTCCGTAAAATTTCAACCCCCCTCCCCCTTTTCCCTCCCTCACTCCCAACCTGATCCGTGGCATAAGCATAAGGAAAACTGTACTAACACGCATATACGTATCAAAACAAAAAATCCAACTTCCCGACTATTATTTACAATCGCGAGTGAAAAATTTATCGTAACCCTAGAATACTGATTGCAACATTGAAATCGTCGGAAAACATTTCCACGTATCCCGACAACGTACATTAACGTTCAACACATACATTATTACAAACACATTCAACACAATTTATAGCACTTTTTCGGAAACCAGAACGCGTACCGTGGGATGTAGTGCTAATGTGTTATTCAGTCGAATCAAAGTATAACTCTTTGTATGAAAACGCGTACACGAGGTGCGGGAAACAGCGCACAATCACTGTGAACTTTAAAAATGTTTTCATACAAACTGACTGATTCACACCAACTCAGTTTTCAGTTAGTTAGTAAGTCAGTATAGCCGTGGAAGTTGTGTCGTGTTTATACTGTTAATCTTAAATCATTAACATTGACAATCCATTCAATTAAATCTTAGGGTTAAATGCCGCAGTCACCAATTGCGGATAAGTGGACTTCTAACGTATTTCATTAAAAGAGAAAGAGCCCTCAACACAGGTTTCCATAGAGACTATACATCCTATCTGGTATCATTCGCTGTTGAGTGAAACCTAAGCGTTATTGAGTTGGATCGGAGTATAGAATTTTAAATCAAAAAGCGGATTTTCATACAAAATGCTCATATACACTACTCTATAAATTGGAACTAACTGAGTTGAGAAGCTGTGAACTATTTTAATATCCGTGCACGCCGCCGACTCCAGAACAAGTCTCAGTAAATAAATTAATTTACAGATCTGTATTATTCAATAATTTTGCTTTCAGATGCGTGTCATTATATAATGTTATCTAATGATTAATGCTAATGCGTATTTTATAAATTATACGGTGGGGGAAAGGGGGTTAAGAATCTCCAGAAAACGCAGTATTGGTCTTCCCAAAAGGTGGACAGAGCATGATGGTAATGTATGAATTGATGATTGAAAATAAAAGCGTAAATCACAGAATTAAGAACACGCAGAAACCGTGTACACGACTATAATTGAAGCATCAAAAACCACTCCACTTTAGTAGTGTTACTCGAACAGGCGTTTAGTCACTTCAGTCCATTTACCACAAAATGGGAAAAATTGAAACAGTTTGTGAGCTAGCAACATTACGTTTGCGTGAAGAGAAATATGCGCGGGGCGTTTTCATTGTTTTTGGACACAATGCACATTGCATGAGGGTTCTGTATATTCTAAATTCTGTAGCGTAAAGTCACTGAGAATACAAACTTATAATTAAGTGCCAAATCCATATAAGTGTTTCAATTTCGCTTTATTAACTTAAAGACAGACTTGTTGTTTTGGTTTTTGCTTATTTTTTACTTCTAACCGCCTGTCGGAGTAATCCCACTTTGAAAATGTTTTTATTCCTTGTATAACGGGGTCAAAGGGGTGAACGTGTTTTATTTAGTACTTTCAATATAATTATTACTCGTATTCTGAGCATTGTATCCTAACTTTTGTTAGTATCGTTTTAAGGTATTTTCATAACTTTTCTAGAAAAACCTCACGTTACTATTTTATAGGGTTCTAATTATACGAAAATATAAAACTTCAGAAATGATACTGAAAAAAACTATTGTAATTTCGTCCCAGTTTATCGGTTTTTTTTTTAAATATCCTTATATTTTGTTAATCCTATGGGAGATAAAAACCCTGCAGATCAAATGTAGCCTCGGCTCATTTCCTGGATGCAAATGCCAAATATTTAGATTTGAGATAGAGATAGATTTTGCCAATAATAAGAATTTGAAAAAGATCCGATAGTAGGTAACAAGTTATCAAGCTGGCATGCTTTTGTATTTATATTAGCACAAAAACAAAGGTCATGAAAAAAGCCTAAAAATTGTTTAAAAAGTGTTAAATTAGCTGAACTGGAAAGTTTGATAAAATGCTTGAATGTTTAAAAATATCCTGTTCATGGCTCAGATACTTTTAAGCTCTGGAATAAAAATGGTTCCCTTGGGACTTTTAAAAATCCGAAACAAACCCGTTTGTTTTTAATTATTTCCACCGTTTCTTTTCCATAACGTCTTTAATAAACACCCACCCGACGATCGATTGGTGCTGTGGATCCAGGGACGTGGGTTCGAGTCCCACTACAGAAAAAATGTTTTTGTGATGACCATGAATGTTTTAAAATAATAATAATAATAAAGCTTTTATATACAAAAAAATCTATAATTAAATGTAAACATTAAAACTTACATCTAACTGAAATAGTTAATAAACTTATTCCAGATGTCATAGGTTCTTATTTTATTTTTTGTTCCAGTCCCGATGAACAGACAGCCAATAGTCTGAAATAGGACTCGGCATCCCCTCACAGACGACCCTAAGTATTCCATTGTTAACCTAATCCTTTCCCAAAAGGATGCTACACGAGCTCTAACAATACAATAAAAGTCAGGCACTCCCGATTCGGCGAACATTGTCGAAGCGCTGCAATTTAATTAAAAGTATTTATGGATATTATTTATAAAAATATTCATCAGTCAACTTAGTCCCTATGACACCAGCTACTCTTACTTTGGGGCTAGATGGTGATGTGCGTATTGCTGTTGATTATTTATATTTTTATTTTTTTTAGACTTATTTATACAGCACAGTCTCTCGAGCGCTAAAAATAAATGAAAAAGTAACGTATAAGAATAAACAATAATATAAATTCTTGTTTCAACCAAGAGTTATGTCGAGACTGAAGCTGTGGCTTCAAAGAAAACAAACCTTTCTCATAACCTTTGACTTGGGGCTGGTAAATGTGAAATAAACTTGTGGCTCTTATTTAATTCCCGCTTAGAGGAAGAAAAGTATTACAGGAGTTGTAGAAATTCCTTGCCTTTTTAAATATTATTAGAATTTCACGATCTTTTTCGTGCTGCGGTGAGCTCTGCGAAATATGTTTGCGGTCCTAAATTCAGTTTCCAGTATTTAGAGGTCAGAGTCAGAATTTACGCTAAAAGAAAACAAATTTATAAAATAAAAAATAAAATAAATATACTACGACAATAGACGGCCGAGTGGCGCAGTGGGCAGCGACCCTGCTTTCTGAATCCAAGGGGTTCGATTCCAACAATTGAAACATGTTTGTGTGATGAACAACAACAAGCTACGCTTACTTTAGGGCTAGATGGTGATGTGTATATTGCCGTATTATATTTATTTATTTATTTAATTTAAACACCCAGACACTGAAAAACAATCATGCTCATCACACAAACATTTTCCAGTAGTGGGAATAGAACCCACGGCCTTGGGCTCAGAAAGCAGGGTCGCTGCAAACTGCGCCAATCGGCCGTCGAGTTGGAAAATAAATGGTTGGAAAATACGCTGCGATGTGTCGCAGTATATTTAAAAAAGCGCATGAAAGTTTGTATGGGAAAATATACTTGTTAGTGAGGCAAACAAGCCTAGTTAATTATTAATCAATAAAACATAACGTTTGATAAAATAAATAATGTGCAAAAACGGAACATAGGTGGCGGGTAAGCAAAACGTCATTCTGACAACACCGCGGCGCGGCGGTTCAAATATGAGACGTTGACCGCAATTGACCACGGCCGCAACATTTTTGAAAATTCGCCAACCGCTGCACACTTTCCCTCAGCCAAGTCATTAGGAAATCCTGGGTTTTCACTTGCCCTGACCCGTACAGTACTTTATAGTTTTTTTGCGGATTAAGTCGTGATCCGCCTTCGTGAGTCGTGATATGAAAAGTTGAATCGGCTTAAAACAGGGAACGGGTCTCCTGTAAGAATGAATAGTCTTAGGTTGTAGTCGACCACGCTGGCCAAGTGCTGATTGGTCAACTTAACACGCCGATGAGAACTTTCTGGAGAAAACTCAGCCGTGCAGGTTTCCTTTCGAAATTTTCCTTCACCGTTAATAAAAGTTATGTTTTTAATCGCTTAAAACGCACATAAAAGTTACATGTGCGGGATTCGAACTCGGCCTCCCGAAAGTGAAGTCGAAATCCTATCCACTGGGCTATAACCGCTTCCATGTTTCTAAGAACAAAATAACAATATTATTCTGATCAGGGCTCCATGAAAAATCATTATTTTAAGAGATGCGACAATCAGGTATCGTTTTTTTGCGAGGCGATTTTATTGTATAGGTAATAGTTGTCACTATAAAATCGAACAAAACATTACTTAAGCACTTACGTTGTGGGAGAAAATATTTGATACTTAATAATCAAAACCCCTTTTTTTATCAACAACAAGTTAGCCGTTAATCTCACCTGATGGTAAGTGATGATCAGTCTAAGATGGTAAAGCTAAACTGTTAGAAGTATGATAGGTATACACCCTTATCCCATAGTCGGTTTTCCCCCATGTGGAGTCACACAACACACTGACAATCGCTTTCCGGCATAGCTTTGTATGTATGGCGGTAACCACTACGGTAATCACACCAGAGTAGAAAAATTAAGCAATTATAATTCCCGATATTTTGATATCAGTATACTTCGTCGAACACCAGACAGTGTATGTGAAAAAATAACAAACAGAAAATAGAGGCTCTTTTTAACTTAGCTCCGGGTAAAATAGGTTATCTCTATATACATAAGGATTTCGTATGTATTTTACATGTTTTTAAATGTTCAAAGTATAACGGGGTCCGTGTGTTACACAGTAACTTATGCTTGTTTTTTATTTTTGTACTAATATTATAAATGTCAATGTAAGTTTCTTTGTTACGCTTTCACGCAAATACTACTTAACCGATCCTCATGAAACTTTGTACACATATTCTTGGAAGTGCTAGAAGTAATATACTACTTTTTATCCCGATATTAAGCTAGGTGCCTTTGGGAGAGGGGATGAGTGTTTGACGATTTTACACCATAAGGCCGACAAATTATAACCGATTTAAATAATTGTTTTTCTACTGTAGAGGTTATAATATGTGTTTAATTTTGCCCAAACTGTGGTTGGAGATAGAGGACATAACTGCTCAGCAGACAGTAGTAAACCCCTCATTTAAGGCTTAGCGATACTGAATACTTTAAATTTTTTTAGATCTTCGACTAAATTTAACGCCACATCAAAAAACAAAATCCAACGCAGACGAAGTCGCGGGCAACAGCTAGTTTTTGTAATAAATAATTGATGGGCCAAGCCGATATCCCACCTGATGATAAGTGGAAAAACGTCGACTATAAACAGAGCAACACTTTGCAGGGCATGCACGAAACACACCCTGTTAAGAGTTGCCCTCAACCTGAGGCGTATATGTAAAGACTCAAGTGTCTGTCGGTCCCTGCACGTCGAATCATAGTTTGTAACAATGCTGCTTAGCGACTGAAACTTAACTAAATTAAATATTAGAAATAGTAACATCATTCTCAGCCTATTAATTATTATTATAATTTTTATTATTTATTTTGTGCCAACTAGGCTCGTAACAAAAAAAAAACAAGCAAAAAATAAGAAACAATATAAACTATTCTAGATAAAAAGACAATCTTGACAATCTCATAAATACTGTTCAGAAATATAAATAGCAGATCAGAAGACAGTTGTCACCACCTCTCCTTTCCTCACGAGCGTCTGAAGGGCTTAACAGTCACGCTGCCATTTATCCAGCAACTAAACCTCATGTCAAAAGGCCTAACTAACAGACTTAAGATTGAGAACTTTCTTAATATACCTCATGTGGTCCTATTGAAGTAGTACAGTTAAAATAAATTTAATTTAAATTCCTTCCTTATTATAGTTGGTTGGATATTTGGTTTATTATTTATTGGTATATATAAAGATATAAATTCAATTATTCATTTTTCATAGACACTAAATAGTTATGTAGAATTTAAAACGTCAACTTGATGTGCTTATGGTGATATTTCTAACGACACAGTGTAATAGGTAGCCAGCAAAAGGTACAGATAAATTGAATGGGCCCAAATGTTTGATCGATATTTACCTATTTTTTCTAGAAGACCGCGAGACTCGGCTCGCGTCTTTTTAAGGCTCAAAAAAGAGTTTAAATAAATTTTTAGGGATTACAGTAAGATTATCATAGTATGCTATATATAGGATTTTTATTCTTTAAATCTTATACTTGTACTCAAAGGTCTTCTTTGCATAGCTAAAACAGTGGTTTATAGAAATAAAATTTTAATATAATATATTGACTCATATCGACTCATAATAGTTAGTGCCTTAATTTCAACTCGCAACCTTATTCTATGAAAGATTCAAACCTCTAAAGTATAGTAGTAATTATTCAAGTTTTTGGATTAAAGTTGATTTTCTTAAGTTTATTTAGATATAATTAATTATGATATCGAATTAGTAACTATTTATGATAATAACCAATACGTTGTTATTTAGAAATTAAAACTTTCTTATAAGTGTTTATGGGAATCTTTGAAAGTTCGGCGCGGTGTGATAAACGGCCAGCAGTAGGTACGGATTAATTCAACTGAACGTTTGCTCAATATCAACATATTGCCTTTTCTGAAAGACCGCGAGAAAAGAATCTCTTCTTGGGTCTTTTCAATGCTGAGTTTGATTAAATCTTAACTTTATTTCTCAGAGATTACAGTAAGATGTCGTACAATGTGTGTGTTAAGGGATTTATGTCGATCTAACTCTATTGAAAAGTTTCCTCTGCAAAGATTTCTATTACGGTGATATCTTGAGATGAAAAGCTTACACTTTTGTGTATGAAGAAAGTCATTTGCATGAGAGGACATAATAAAAATCTAAACTGTTTGGACGTATTATTTATCTACTGACGAGCAACAAAAAAAACTTTCTCGAACGTTTTAATACGAGGAATAACATTCGGCTGTTTAGTAATAAATATAAATTAAAACAAACCGCAAAATCCCCCTTTGCTGTATGCGCTAAAATCTACAATAAATTAGATGCAGGTCTAAGAAATAAACCTACGCGTTACTTTAAGAAAAATCTGGGGCATCGGCTGTGTACAAATTGTTTGTATACGTTTATATCCGAATATGTGACTTCGAATTAAATATTATATGATTATTATTTCATTTCATTTCATTTCAACAGCGTTAAGATTTTACAAATCTTGGTATACTAGTTGTAGTGCGACTTCGTTCGCGTAGTAATTTTGATGAACATGCCTGTGTTAAACTCTGAATCCTGAACTACACCTATGTAAAAACCAATCTATGACACGGAAATCATCATCATTTTCCGGATTTCATATAAAACCTATATGCTACTCCAGACTTAGAGGAGCTATAAATAGTCGATAAAGCACACCAACCTGTATTGGACTACTTAATGTCCTACCGATTGTCACAAGCATGGCATTTTGAGATTATGAGCTTGAATTATCACGCTAACTAACCTAAATAAATATGAAAAACCGGCCAAGTGCGTGTCGGGCTAACGTACGAAGGGTTCCGTAACTTATCTATAAAAACACTCGTATGGCAGCCCCCTTAAATTAGTAGTATTCAAGTATTGGATATTACAGCTGCAACCGAAATGCATCATCGGTGGAATTCTTAACTGTCTAATTGTCATGGTTCATGAGATACAGGCGATTTTTTGGCGTGGTGGAGAAGTTTTATTGCTACCTCCAACCTTTCCGGGACGGTTATGAGGGGATTCCTCCTCTAAAAGGGGTTTCCAAACTAAAACCACCACAGCATGCCCCTCTTGTTTGCTTTGTTAGACGCCCGGGGAATTCGTATACCTCCCGGAAATCTACTTCACCAACCGATTTCTTGGGTTCCGCACTAACGAGGAGTGGATCAGGGCAGCTTGGACCCCCCTCAGACCGTATAGAGGCTTGTGTAGTGACGGGTAGCTAGCACAATAGCTCCCACCCGCCGCCTCCCAAGAGACTGAGACTCTTCTTCCCACCCCTCTACGTCGGAGCGCATGGTCCGGATGGGCGTCTGGAGTCTCTTCACGCTCCGCGGCCTTCTCCTGTTAAACTCTAAAAATATACATTAAAAATCGCAATCAGAAACAATTTTCCATCCATAATGTCTTTCCAATGAAATTCTAAACCCAAATATATGTTTAAATATTTAAAAGTCCCCGACCATAATGTGGGATCAAAATAAAAATAGCATAAAGAAAAAAGCTTTGTATAATGACAACTTAAAGTAATGACACAGCTTTATTTTCTTGTCATTTCCACTCATATCATAATGTGAAAATGCGACCCCATTAACTAGACGAGACGTACTCTGAACTCACATCGCATGGTACCTAGGTCATAATTTATTTTGGAAGCCAGTTTTCAATTTCTGATTTTTTTTTATTTCACTAGAAGTGATGGAACATCCTATCATCTTATACTGACGGGGGTTAGGGAGTATGGTAGTCATACCCCCAATCGGTTTCTACGCGACATCGCACGGCACGTCTTCGTCGGTAGGGTGGTAACTAGCCACGGCAAAAGCCTCACACCAGACAAAACCTATATGGAATAAGAAAATTTTAAATACTTACAGCCTGAAATTGTTACTGATCTGTAAGAAATGTATGCAGCGATACATAAAATATTTATTAAAATTTCAAGTAGGTAATGAAGGCTTGTTGCGATTATCTGGTTACGATATGTTAATAGCTGAAAACTAGCTATAGTACATAATTATTAATCATATAGATATAACTATATAGTATGTTATATTATATAAACATATGTAATAAGGGGTCCGTTTATCCAAACACTACATCTAATTTGAATTGCACCTACAGTAACCTTGGCCAAAGAATTAGTTTGGCCTAATTAGGAACTGTGCCTCGCTGCGGTGGTTTCGAAGACGTTTAAGATTTTATTTAGTTTTACATAGTTTATTTAAGGTTATATTTATAAAACAAATGTGAAAGTGATATTATTAAAAAACATAATGTACCTACAGTTATCTAATTAATATAATCATACTTTTAAAGTCGTAATAATGAACTTGCTATCCTTACATCAAACTTTTTTGCTTCCAAAGAGAGCGCATAGTGTTTTGTATATAACTAGACCGCCTTTGATTAATAAAGTATAATGTTACGATTTTGAATTTATTTTTATTGATTTTGAATTATCCTCTGACAATAACCAGCTAGAACAGGGAACCATATAAATCAGAACCTGTAAAGAAGGCAGATTTTATCTGTGTGTGATCAAATTGAAGAAATGAGAAAACCCTCATGGTGAGAAACAGAGTTACTCAGTGTAATTTTCAATACATGAAAATAAGAGGAACTATGTAAAGCAACTAAGGCTGTTAACCTATTTTTTTTAACCAGCAGAGAAACCTTTTCTTAATTTTTATAAAATAAATCCAACCTTAGGGGTTGGATTTATTTGTTGGATTGTTGGAGTGGGAAATTAGGAGAAAAGCACATTATTAAACTTTCGTTCAAAAAATCATAAGAGCTTTAATAATATGCTGCAATTACTTCGAGTACACAGACATAAACTTCTACCTTATTTATTTATTCATATTTTGAAGTGGAAAGAGGACGAAATTACTGTAATTATGACAAGAAATTACCTCGACGGTTTGATATTTCAGTTTGAATAATTAGGGAGGCTGTGTTCCAAAGAAACAAACATATATCTCATAATGTGACCATGATTAACGACGTGACCCTGTTGGCTACGTGAGGACCCTTTTCACAGACAACTTGTGTATGTTATTTTAACTCGTTTGTGGAATAATATACGATGATTTGCAGAAATTGAAATATTTAAAGCTTATATCGCCTAAACTACAAATTTACTGTTAGAAGTAACCTAAATACTAGCAACGTACAGTTCATAATCGCACGTGAATGTAAAGTATATGTGTCGAATAAATAGGCATAATTCGAAACGTTTCTAGATCGTTCTCCTTTTTGACAAGTTCCGAGTAAAGAAGATTCTAGGCCTCCAAAGTGTTATAAAACCGGGCGACCAACGCGAACGAGGCAGTTTTCTCTGAGAGCGAAATGTAATTACATCTAAGCGATCGTTTAGTGATGCAAGTGATAAGTGTGAATTCTGCTGACCTACTAGACTAGACTTTAGGAGTAACTTTGTACTGAAGAGAGGTTTAGGATCTTACAAGAGTCATCAGCTATTATCCTGTATTCCAAATCTTCGAAACCTTGCACGTAACAGTACCTACTACAATACAAGTATTATATATCGATTTTCTTGTCAAAGTCATGTAGTATATGACATGGAAGTGAGTTGATGGCGATAACTAAATTCATCAACTTAAAACTAAAGCTACAAGGGTTTCAAACGCGCCCCGGTCTAAGAAGAAGCCCACAACAAACTTAGCCGGTTGCATGCCATTAAATCTGATCAATACCGGTCGTTAAACAGTATAACAAAAATGTTGTTAGGTTTCAATAACGATGCTTAAAAACGTATTAAAAACATTGTTTTTTCTGCACAGAAAATGCAACAGTAATAAAATATGCTCCCTGTAATTTTATTGTTAATTTATTTCATACTGCTTGACAACCCTGTCAAGCAAAATGTCATGTGAATGAAATTTGATCTAATGACAGTAAGGTGTGATATAGAATGTACGCAGTACGCATTAGGCTTATTAAACGATAGAATTCTCCCTAGATAAATAGAGGGCTTCTGTATGTTAGTACATTATCTATTCTGTTTGAGTACCGCCACTGTGCCGGCGAAAACCGCATCTATGAGGCATGTACGTAAATGTGGCCTGGTAGAAGTAAATCGTCGTCATTATTAACCCGTTACCAGTTCACTGTAGAGCACGGGTCTCCTTTTTCCGGTTTCCTCAGAATGAGAAGAGTTCAGGCCGTAGTCCACCAAGCTGGCATTGAGATTGGTAGATTTCCCACGCCTTTGAGAATATTGTAGAGAACTCTCAGGCGTGTAGGTTTCCTCAATATGTTTTCTGTCACCGTTCAAGCAAATCATATTGAAATTGCAGATAACTCTGAGAAGTAAGAGGTTAAAACCCTAAGCTATCACCGCTTTAGAATTTATAAGGAGAAGCAAGAAGTAAGTGAATGGGGGTCGTAAATCATTTCAGACAAGCGTGTTTCTATCCAAATGGGAGTTTGCATTAACTTTTGAGCTCCCTTTTTTTTTAAATAAGGAAGAGAAAATCCTCATAGACATCCCTATGGATAGTGCCGGAGTGCAACTTGTGAGCTCCTGGCAACAGCCATAGATAATATGAGAGCCATAGATGTCCACAACTATGCATTAAAAATCAATCGTCTAAGTGCGTGTGTCGAATGTGAAGACATTGTCGCAAGATGTATTTGAGCAAGCTTTTAGTCGTATGTTGTGCTTATTTTTAGAGCGCGTTTGGAACCCTCGTAGATTCAGTTTGGAGTTTGCGAATATTTTTTATTCCACAAGGCAGCCCTTGACTGCAATCTCACCTGGTTGTGAGTGATGATGCTGTCTGGTAGCGGGATAAGCTGTTAGGGAGTATGGTAGTCATACCCCAAATCGGTTTCCAGGCGGTTTTCAACAGGTGATTATTAAACTAAACGTGGTTTATGCATATTTCGTCTACATAATACAACACATATATATTCTTTAGGTAAATAACAAAAATACAATAAAATAATAATCGCGCCGGAAAACTAAATCGTTTAGCGGCACGTCTTTGTCGGTAGGATGGTAACCACGGCCAAACCCTCCCACCAGACCAGATCAGAGAAAATTCAGAAATGAGAAATTCCTTAATTATCCCTGCCAAGAATTTAACTCACTTTATAATAACAACCCGGATCAACGGTAACATAAAATTTTATTACAAGCAGATGGTTTTCGTTTTTGTATTTGGACAGCAGGTACCCTGCTGCGTAAATAATTTCAGTAGGTAAGTAGAAAATATATTTTGTTTGTTCGCGAACCTTTTTTGAGACGGTCCAGTCACTCTGATGACCACCAGCAGGGCTAAAAATTATATCCCCAATTATATCCCGTGCACGGCTAGCATGGGCAGGAGACAATAACCCTGGGAAAGGATATAAATTTGTCTTCTCCCACAGCTTTATTAACTCAAAGAGCACTGGCGCACAAGTGGAAATAATATCTAAATAATATATGTGTATTAATAAACATGTTCCAGTGATTTAGAAGGTGGGCACGTTAAATATATCCCTCGTCAGAGGATATAATCGGGGTATATAATTTTTATCTCCCGCCCGTGCTAGCCTTGCTGGGGATATAATTAACGTTGTCCACCTACTTAAACACGGGAACATGGAATAGGAGAAGTTTACCCACGTTTATTATTACACATATATTATTAAGATATTATTTCCATTTGTGCGCCAGTGCTCTGAGAGTTGATAAATCTGTGGGAGAAGAAGATACATTTATATATTTTTCCAAGGAGATAATTTTCAATATATTTTTTTTTAATTTTTATCTTTTGTGTTGTATTTTGTTTTTGTGTGTGCAATAAAGAATTTAATAATAATAATAGTCTCCTACCCATGCTAGCCCGTGCAGATTTCAAAGATCATGTAAAAAGAGTTTAGTAAAAAGTTCACCTGTCAGTTCATTACCACCAGCAGTCATTACATACGACAATCCGACTTCAAAATGTGTAAAAACCTTTAAGGGCGAGGTAAACCAAGGCACCAGCACTGTCCATACGTCCGTACGTTATAAAAACCCTTTCACCACCAATAATTTTTAATAACCAAACAAATTTTCTAAATTGTGTGTGTGTGAAATTTGTGTGTCGCAGTTAAGGAACAAGTAACCTTGATATAGTCTTCACTAGATGGAATGGATGGATTTCCACCAGACTGTATGTTTGTCCATCTCTCTATTTGCATATTGAACCAAGTTATCTAAAAAGTATTATAAATCTGTCTCAGATTATGAAAACAGTTATACAGCTATAGTAAATGAAGGTACTTTTATAGTAACATCTACTCCATCTGTCCGTTTGTATGAACAATCTATAGATATGATTGATATAGATTGATTGATCCTAGAAAAAAATATTATTTAAAATGTTTCATAAATACTCCTGGCCGCAAATACATTTAAGGTATTAAAACACGCCCAAATTATATTATCACCTCTTAAACCGATAATGACCTAACATATCATAGAGTGTCTCCTTAATTACAAATTTATCACCGATGGGGTCAATTACTCCGGTTAATTTACCCGTAAAACTCATTATTCTGCGAACCCTAAATAATATCGTTATTTACGATTAACGAGTAGTTAATAATAGACAATGTACCTATCTTACAGGATTACAAAAATTAGTGCAAGTTTTGATAACGTGCACCGTAGACTGTGCATCGTTTTTACTAAATAGTCCTTCTTCCTTTAACGGCATTGGACAGCAAATACGAACATATTGTAAGTGTTATACTGTTGAGAAAATCGTTCAGAATACTTAGATAGCGGGTCACCCGTTTTATTTGCTGTTCAGTGTAGGTAACAATAATTAAGACGTTTGACTACCAAAAATTATTTTGCCTGTATCTGCACTTCCGGGCTGACATTAAATAGTATCAGCAGCGTCCTAAACATTGCCTCGCACAATAAAAGTATATTCTTACATTAATTTGTTGCGAGTATAAGCTGTAAGATATAGTACTAAGGTAGAATTTGACTTGGACTAGTGCAGAGAAAGCAAATTTAATGAGACTGTAATTTACAGATGACTGTTTGCCGAGTCTGTAGCTTAGACAAGAAGCACATAATTAATAATTTTGTGTAGACAATGTATAATCCCTGAAACCTATTTGGGTAAGACTTGCGCGTGTCAAAGACAATCGAACCAATATTACGTAAAGCACACAGGCGATGTTGCAAGCAAATATCAACTTATCGTCGCAACGTCAGAGTTGCTATTTGAATAACTGGTTGACAAACTGAATCTACAGTGAGATACTGTTAAGATCTATAACCTAAAACAAAGTTGTTAACTATGGCATTGATAAGAACGTTAACAGCGTATAGACATCTCTCCAAAAGACCTATGTCTAAAAAAGCTCGTCCGTAATTCCCATCTTGTGCTCTTTAACTCTAATCGGTTCCGATCTGAATTCGCATTATTTTGCATAAATCTCTTGGCGGCACGTCTGTGTTGCTAGGGAATAAGAGACCACTAATCAACAGCCTAAAAACGCGCCACCACACACGGTCCTCCGCCTTTCTCATCCAGCCACCTTTTTAAGGTCATCTGTCCGGCGGGCTGCAGGTCGTCCCATACTGCGCTTACCGATTCGCGGTCTCCACTCTAGAACACGTCTGCCACAACGGCCATCGGTTCGACGACAAACATGACCCGCCCACTGCCACTTAAACTTGCTTATACTTTGGGCTAACTCGGTGACCTCGGTTCGTCTACGGATTTCGTCGTTGCGAATTCTATCCCGAAGAGAGACTCCCAACATAGCTCGCTCCATAGCGCGTTGCGCGTCTTTAAATTTGTGGATCAGGTCGACTGTCAGTCCAACAAAGTAAGGGACCACTGACTTGTAATAATGATGACAATGATGTTAAAAAGTGTCACATATCATGCAAAGTTATATTACCAGATATTTGCCAAACTTAAACAGTATTGGTTCGTTATCAACCATTTAGCAGTCCTCTAGAGGTCTTCTCTCTAAATTCGAAGGCTTTAGGATGTTTCTTCTAGGACCTCGCGATGTTTTTTCTTCACCGTTAAAGTAAGTGATATTTTAATTGATGATAAATAAAAGGAAAAATGATGAATATTAGTTATCGATATCAATTAAGCATAGATATTGGATAGAAAGAGGCGTTACTTTTCGAAATTTCATGATATATTATGAAAATGAAGCTTAATTTGCTATACTCCGCGGAAAGCAGGAGTCTCTGTATGGTGTAATTTATAATTTCACCAAACAGATCTTCGGCAAGGTATCTACCCTCTACGCAAGTTTCGCTCCGAAACCGGAGCATCCTCAGGAGATGGTAACTTCACAATGAATAATTGTTAAGACTTTATTATCTTAACAATTATTCATAAGGTTTGGTGTGGAGTATAAGGATTGGAGAAATTATAAATTACACCACACTCCTGCTTTTCGCGGAGTTTAGCTAATTAAGCTTAATTTTCATAATTCCACTAAAAGTTAACTGCAATCTCACCTGCTGGTAAATCATGATGCAGTCTAAGATGGAAACGGGCTAACCTGTGAGGAGTATGGCACGTATACCTTTAATTGGTTTACAAGTACTTTTAGCACTTAGCACGTCTTTGTTAGTAGTGAGTTATGGATCAAATTACTGAGACTGAAAATGGTGATGATGATGATGATGATGATGATGATGATGATGATTATGAAAATGATGATGATGATGATGATGATGTTTCGTTAAGAAAGTTCAACAGATGCGCAGTTATTTAACTACATGTTTACAATACACTATAGACGTTGATACTTACAGAAAACTGGTTGATAACACACATAAAGCATGACATACATACATAATATGTTGCTTGTCTAGGTAATCTGTCTCAGAGACGTAAGGAGACGAGAAGAAAAACATGATGACTTTTTAATTGATAATAACAAAGAGGAACGTTAACTTAAACATTTGTTTTTAATTTCAAAACAATCTGTGATGTTATCCAACCCGCCTCTAAAGAAAAACAGATTCCGACGTTGCCCAGATTGCTCCAACAATTTGGCTTTTTTTAAACGAACTAATATAGCACATCGCTCGATCATCGACGTGTGTTGATATACTAGCACCCGTCCAGCCAAATACATTAATATAGATGTCGATAGTAAATTCAAAATTCGAATTCAAAATTTCTTTCATGTAGGCCTATCACAGGCACTTATGAAGCGTTCATACATATATGGGTACATAATTGTAAGGGGATGGTGATAACTTCGTTCGCCAACTTAAACCTAAAGCTACGAGGGTTCCAAACGCGCCTAAGAAGAGCCCACAAGAAACTTATCCGGGTAATTTAATTTTTATATCACCATCTCATAGTAAACTAATTTTAAGCTATAAAATTAGAGCAATTCATATCCAAACTTTTTTATCGTTTAGGTAATCCTTAACATTAGATACTTCATCTGGATTATACATCATTAGCAGTTTTCATCTTCTTTGTCCGCGTAAAAGTGTATAAATACTTAAAACTAATGGAACTAATTTATACTAACTATAAGTAAATTAGTAGGTAAGTATAAAAATATTTTGACGAAAAAGAACAATAGTATTACCTACCACTGAAAAGCTAAAATAATTTCTGCAACATTTCTAAGTCAGTGTAAGAGGTAGTAAGGGAAAACTATCTAGTAATTCTTTACATTTTACTTGGCACCAACTTAAAAATTTTGCAGAAATTAAATAGTTCATACTTATTAGTTGTTTTACGAAGTTGGTTCTTTTTTTTTTAATTTTTTCTCACGCTCGTTGGTGGGTAGGTTTCTAATTATATCTCAGTTATATTAGCCAAATGTCAACTACTCTTATGCCTATAAAAAATTTTGCTTTTCACGAAGTCATGTTGCGTTCATGGTTGAGGAGCTCTCCCGGCACTTCACCATCGGGCTTTATTTCAACGAGCTTAAAGTGCGGTATACTATATGCCATAATCGAAGCGCAACTAATGTTATAATTATGAAAATTAAGCTATCTCTGTTCGCGGAGTATAGCAAATTAAGCTTAATTTTCATAATATATTACGGATTTCCGCAAAGTAACGCCTGATTCTATCCAATATTTAATGTTATAATTGTTTTTGCATGATTTTGGTGGCCATCTTTGGTCTTGATCATCAGTTTGACGAGACTAAATGGTCCTTTTCGAAAAAGGAATGAGGCATAAATAAGGATCTATTGGAGTATATTACTTAAAAAATTCCTCACTTTTTTGCCATTGTTATGTGGCATGTTCTAAATATAATCTAACGGGTTAATCTATATCTGCCACTGCAGACAACTCTATTTACGAAATCACATAGTTTTATCGCGCGTAAAATGCTTTACGTCCATCAAATGAAAAGAGCAATCATTCATCACTTAAAAAAACAAACACGGATAGTAAAAACGCATTATGAAGATAAGATAAAGTAGTGTAACGTCTTTGATCTCTTAATAGATAACTGCCTCATTGGTTTAGGGATGAGCAAGTTTGACTGCAAAGTCTTGGGTCACCTGTACAATAGCATTGGTTTTTTTTTGTTGTGAAACATCTATAGGCTGAGGATAAACCTGATGGTCGACGTGTCGATACAGGCAGTGGCGTGCATAGAGGGTATGCACAGGGTATGCAGATGATATAAAATGAAGAAAATCTTCAGTACAAGTTATAAAAAACTTAGGGATAGGCATTGTAAGAGTAATAAAAACCACCCTGTGCATACCCTCTATGCACGCCACTGGATACCAGCCGTAGTGAAACTTCGCCACACTATATAATGGAATATGTACTATACGAAGTCTATTGGTAATAATTTTTTTAAACCGATAAACATAAGTTAACATAAATTGGGGCGGAATATTTTAATGTTAATTTTGGTAAAAATGAACCAATAGTACCAGTCATTTCATTCCTACAAGAAGAATTTCAACTGGAAATTAATAACAATCCAGGAGAAAGTTCGACAAGGTATGGGAATAGATAGATATGGTGTGTGCGCGCATTGTAAAAAGTAAGCTGGCGGACGATGTATTCCACTCTCACTCAGTTTCGCAACTACCTTCATCCTGTTAAAATCGTGTAACCATGTATGTGCGCGCGCATTTCGTTTCATCGTTAATTTCACTCCTATGATTCCTTCCTAACGCCGCTAAAGAAGTATAACTTCAAAAAGCCGGTGAGTAACGTAGGTTACTTTTTATCCCCGAAAAACAAACGGTGTCCACGGGATTTGTAAGAAAGTCAGACTGCTAGTGTAATAATAAATTATAAATAAATAAATATCACAGGTTGTAGTCAGTGGCGGTACTACCATACAAGCCGAAAAGCCGGGCTTGCGTTACAATAAATATCTCTTTTAAATTTTTCTCGACTATTCCAAAATGAAATTAACAAAATAATTAAAACTTGATAGCAATGAGGATATAAATACATGTTTTAACTTTTCCTTAATAATTTATATACTCTTTGTCTACTTTACTGCAAGCACTACGTTACTCTGGCAGGTAGACTCTGTGGTAGCAACCAGCCGAACGGCGCGGCGCCGCGCCGAACTATCACTATCGCGCTCTTCGCGTGTCTTCGTACACACATTTGCTTATATGGGGCTTTTATTTTACTGCTCTCTCTCATAGAAATTTCAATGTATTTAGCAGAGACAATCTAGATTATTTAATAATTTAGTATGGAGATCAAATGCCAGATTGCGAGTTGAAGTTAGTGAAGATGACCAGCGAGCGAATTGAAACAACTTCACGCGTGTTATTGTTTGCGTTACAACTAGTTGACACTTGACAGATTCATTATTATTGATTAGTAACTAGTTAGGAGTTTATTATTGTTTTTTGAGTTCAATTGTGCATTTTACTGGTTTGTTTTCTTACAAATTATAGTAAATATTGTTAAATATGAGGTCAATTTGTGTGCAAATTGTTTCTGTGGCGAAATCAAAAATTATTGGCGAACAACAGGTAAATTTTAGCATATTTTTTTTCTAATGAAAAGAATGGTTGGAACGCGGCTGGTTATGATATAAATTACCAGGCATCATAAGAATTACAGAGAGCAGAACTCAAAGAAACACTTGGGATTACTTTTTAATTTTGGCAAACATTGCATAGAAACTTCTGTATCATAATTCGCGTGCTGTCCCTAACCGTAGTGTTTTTCAAAGATTTGTTGATATTGTTCTAAGTCACCATTCTTGTTGTGTAATTTAGCACAACAAGAATGGTGACTTAGAGATCATGACTAGTTCAATTTGTCCTTTAGGTAACTGGGCTTGCTCAAATTCAAAACCCTAGGAACGCCACTGGTTGTAGTATCCACAATAACCTAAAAAGAAAGCCATTCCATCCATCCATCGACATCCTCTAAACGCAATAACGTTGTGGAACGATCCTTTATCAAACTTATTGATGTCAATAACTCGCAACATATTGGCCGCTATAAACTTTAATCTCACGCATATATTGCGTACCGCTCTGGTTATTACAATACACCGGCATTCTCCTCCTATACGTTATTGTAGGTAGGTATAGAGTATAAAGGGTGTGGCTTTTTTTTTTTTGCTTACGTGGGGAAGGAAAACTCAGCATCAGCAAACTCTGTTACAAGGTGGACAGACGATCAAATATTAACGCAAGGAATATTTTTTTCGTTTTTACATTCCACTACAAGGGTGCCGAGTTCGATTCCCAGCATGCACCTCTAACTTTTCTAAGCAATGTGCGTTTTAAGAAATCAAAATATCACTTGCGTCACCGGTAAAAGAAAACATCGTGAGGAAACCTGCATGCCTTAGAGTTCTCTAAAGCGTGTGGAGTCCACCAATCCACACTGGGCCAGCGTGGTGGACTACGGCCTAAATCTCTCTCCTCCTTGTGGGAGGCGACCCATGCCCTGTAGTGGGTCAGTAATAGGTTGATATGATACGATGATGATGACATACGTTAGTGGGCTCTTATTTTACATAATAAATGGGACTTATGGGTTAACATACAAGGCAAGGAGTTTGATACAGCCACTTTCCTAACTCCGGAATGGTACTGCAAAAAAATCCAATACCTAACAAGACAAACAAGTATCACACAAACACAAAAAGTACATCTTATATTAATGCAGAAAGATAATGTCTATCTGTACAACTTGACTGAAAGCGCTGTCTTTTTATGCGCCAAAAAAAACGCAGATCTTCCAGAATTCGCACTTGAAACCTGATCATCCTTTTTTTCTTTTTTGTATTAAATAAAAACTTCCCGATTTTGAAACATTCTTCATTGATGCTATGCTTTTTTCGTCTCAGAAAATATCCTCGATAAATGGGCTATCCGACACGGAAATATTTTTTCAAATCGGCCCAGTAGTTCCTGAGATCGCGTTCAAGTAAACAAACAAACATACTCTTCAGCTTTATACATATATTGTTATAAGATTGACTGATCCACCCAATCTAATGGTCGAATCATCGCAAGACATCGCAGAGCATGCAAGGAAACCGTTCTGCACCGTGCCGACCGTTGCCCATGAACCTGAAGTTTCCTCATAAATAATAAAAGCCCGTGAGCCTGTTCAACGCCTTTCAGACCGACAGTAATGCGACAATGCTGCTTGGCAGCAGAAATAAGGCGGAATTCCCCGGACGAGCTCTGTCAAAGCTCTACCATTACTCAATCCGTCACAAATCAGGAGATGTTGGCCTCAAAACGCACAAAAGCAAATTAAGTTTATTGTTCATTGTATAATAGACTTCCGCGAGGTAACTCCTTTTTATTCGATATTTAAATTGATAGCATCACCCTTTGTGGTAAAAGTACGTGACTGTACTGAATAAAATGATTAATGAATATGAATAAAAACACGGCCATTTTAGGGTGGGCGTTACCAATTAAATGTTCGTTTTAACAATTGCTTAATTGCTTTGTTAATACGAGAATGCATTTTGACTGAGCGATGTAGTCAATGCAAGCGGGATAGCCTGTCAGAGGTGTGGCATGTATATTATTTTTGGGCGGCTCTTAGTTCGCGGCAAGTTACCACCATACCGATAAAGACCTTTCAGCAAATTAACGTTCTAAATAAGTATTACAAAAAAATAACATTTTATTTCAGGTCGGGGACCCATATAAAGAATAGAGAGATTAAAATAAAATAAATATAAAAAACACCCAGATTTTAAAAATAGGAACTAAAAACAATAATGATTATTGAAAATTTAAAATTAGAATAAATTTAAAATTAAACTGTTTCATATTATTTAAACCATTTCATATTAGTATTCAGGTACGGAATCTGGTGTTCTTTTTGCCAATGTTTATAAAACACGTTGTCAGGGACGATTCTAATGAGCTTCTTATTAGAATTTTGGGTGGTTTCCCAGAAACTCAATTCTTTTACAAAGCACAGCGTAGAAGTTGGGGACTCTGGCATCGTAGTAAAATACCTCGCCTTTTTTAACAAAATGGAAAAATAAATATGCTTCTTTCTTTTTGGTTTCATATTTTTACAGGGTGATTCCTTAGGAAATATACTTATGTACCCTTCAATATTGTTTCGTAATTCTGTTACACGTTGTATACGTCTCTAGAATGCGAGGATGTACGAGGATTTCAAAGACCGGTCAAGTGCGAGTCGGACTCGCGCAAGAAGGTTCCGTGTCATTCTATAAAAATGGCAAAACAATCATTTCGGTTGTATTTCCCCACAACAGTCCCCTTACATCTCCATTCTGTATGTTTAGTATTTGTTGTTACAGCTGTAGCAGAAATATATTATGTCTGAGAATTTCAACTGCTTTATTGTCACGGTTTATGAGATACAATCTAGTGACAGACGGACAGACACCGGAGTCTTAGTAATAGGGTCTCCGTGTACCCTTTGCATACGCAACCCTAATACTATCACGTATTACTTATGCATTACATGTGATTTTTAAATTCCACTAGAACGGTTTCCGTTTGCTTTTACGAGAGTAGAAAGTACCTTATGCCATTCTCCGGAATGGCCTGCATTATACAAATGTTATACCCATGTATACCATCCGAGTGCGATAAATGTAATTGTATGTCTTAGCTTATTCCTGATCACGTATTAACCATACTTGTAATCATCATAATTTTTCTTTTTTTGTGTATATAGTTTTAGTTTTCTAATGTGCTTAGTAGGAGCAGCCCAGTCGATGTATCGAATCGTAGAAGCAATGCTATAATTTTTTAAAAATTGACATAAAATCATATAAAAATGTGAGAATGCCAAATTTTATATAAAAATAACATCATCTTAATTTGAGAACTCCATAGAGATCTGTACCGTATGGTGATGGAGATTCTTCTTATTCCATCGATCTTTTCCGGAGGATATTATGGAAAACTCGGGCATACAGGTTTACTCACAATGTTTTTCTTCACCGTTAAAGTAAATAATATTTAATTGCTTATAATTTATTTATTTATTAAGAGCACTAACAAGATGCATATTACAGGTTTTTAATACAGCACACAGACAAAAACATCGACGGATATAATATATAATATATAAATTAAAAATTTAAAAAATCCCTGAATTTATTTTTCATCATTGTACTAGTCTATTGACTAGGAAAAGGATTATTCTTATTTGATACCCATACCCATGCGTGACTGTGGTGGCGGCCATCTTAGATTTGGAATTTGTCACGGTATACCACTATTCGAGCCCTTTCTATTTGTGGTTTTATTTTTAAAGAATTCACAATACTGGAGTTAGGTAATTGGTGGTCTCAACTCCTCGGTGCCTTGGATAGCACCTTAAGCCGTCGGTATTACAAGTAACTAGTGATAATTGTGGTTAAAGCCCACCAACCCAGATTAGAGTACGTTGGTTGGGTGTATGCCCTAGAAACCCTCTCTACTATGTGAGAGGAGGCCTGTATCCAGTACTGGCACTAAGGCCTAATAAACTAATTATCTGGCGTTCGCTTTTGTGAACATTAAATTCTGTGTCTAAAATATATATCGCAATTAATTTCAACATACAAAAAATGTAAACAATCGTGTTTGTCTGAAACTGGCTTTATTGGAGTTGGATAAGGGAGGCGGCCGAGCAAAAAATTATTTTTGTGGCCTGCGAAATGAGCGCTGGGCCCCGGATTGGCCTGGGGCTGTTTGTTACATTATTTTACTGTCACTGACATATTACGACAAAACATGAAGGGAATTCTTTGAAATAAGTAAATTGTGTTTATATTTTAACTAGACTTTGGAAGTAGATTATTTATTTTATTCGTATTGTTTTGGAAATGTTTCTCCAAATTTTATGGAATTGTTTTTCGTTTTTGTTGAGGATCTGTTGAAGATGAAGTATTTTACTCAAATATCGATCATAACTTTTGGTTAGAGCAATAGCTTAGTAGTTTCTAGTGGATAACAAATTAGAGGAGTCTGTATTACTTGTCTTTTCTGGTATGGTCGTAACTAGCATCGTCGGAAGCCTCCCAGCGACTAGAATTGACAACATATGGAAATTATAAGTTCTCCTATTGCCCCGGGACCACCCAATCATAAAACCATCGTGATCATTTTCACGATTGGGAGGTCGTCAAAAGCACTCGTTTTGATTGGTGTTAAGATAAGATTTACAGTTTGTCAGAAAATAACATTTTTTTTTTGTTCTTGTTCTCCTTTCTGCTTTCACGAGACCGTGGATTATGGAAATCCCTAAAAAAAGCATGTGTCCAGCAGATGACCAGTATCTGCGAGAAATAAAAAAAAAAGACTTGTGCACGAAATGTTCGGTACCAGATTGCATTAAGTAAAACATAGTGCATCGTATTAACATTACATATATGCTAGGGAAAAATAACAATACCTTTTTCTTGTATAGAGTGTTTACATTTTCCATTTTCCTGTTATATCGACAAGTGAAATGTACATTCTGTATAAAATTCAACTCTCGGTTGAGCTCGTTCTTGAGATACAGTGTACGGTTTGACGGATGAAAGGATACACAGACAGCGTAGGTTTATTAATAGAGTCCCGTTAGCCCCCAATAATTCACATTACGGTTAAAATTTTTTCAAGACATTTGACACATTCACTGAAGCACTGGGCCAGCGTGGTGGACTACGGCCTTAACCCCATCTCATTGTGGGAGGAGACCCATGTACTCTTAGTGTGCCGATAATGGGTTCATATGATGATGACTATGATGCAAAAAAGACAACAGCAGGCGATCGTTCACTGTCGTATGGCCGCCATGTTTGAACGAAACTATTATACATAGTGCTATTAGAAACACATATCGATCTTGTTAAGAAAATAGGCGGACTTCAATATGTCTCCACCACACTAATGTTACCGACCTACCTACCTAATTTCGGTGTCCCTAAGCTCGAATAAATTATTTTAAAACTAGAAAGTTTTAAAATATTTTGAAACATTTACTATCAAAATTTTTACGCAGAACTAGTCCGTTGGCAGCGAAAGTTAATAAAAATTCTTATGCAAGACTGACTACAAAAGCCAAGACACTGTTAACCAAGTCGTATAGAACTTGGACGGAGTTACCCTACGAATATTTTTACAATACTTTCCTCTTTAAGTTTATAAAAACGAACGGGCAAGAAAATTAACTTACAAACTAGCACTAAGAGTTTATAGAGTTAGAACAACATTAGAGCACTATAACCGCTATAGCACTCTTGCTCAGTATGAAACGCTATAAGAGCTGCATATATCTATAAGCTCAGAATTAAGAACATACAGAAAACGTGTACACGTCCAATATTGAAGTATTCAAAACCACTCCACTCTAGTAGTGTTTCCCAAACGAGCAGGTCAAACTCCACTCGTGTTAGCAATTGACAGTAATTATTTTACCTCTGATATTCTACACGTTTACCATACAATGGGGAAAACGGTAAAGTTTGTGAGCTAGCAACATTACACGAGTGTGAAGTGAGACGTGCGCGGGGAGTTTTCACTGTTTTTGCACACAGTGCACTGCACGCAATAATGGTGAATGAGGGTTCCTACACCTGCCTATCGAGTTTTATGTCATACTATCTTTTCTGGTATAGGTTACTAGCTAAGGTTCAATCTAGAAGCACCGTAATTAAGCAAATATTACGATCAAACGTACGAAACCGCATACTCATACAGATGCACGCACCGACGAGACGAGTGTACCTTTACGAAAATTTGTTAATATCTTGACTGTGCTAGAAGTTTGTATGAAAAAATAATATTATCTTTCGTTGTATCCGTTATTTTAATCAGCCTTTAAAAAACTTGAAGGTAGCTTATAATAATTAATTGACAAGAAAATATTATGTTAGTAAAGAATCTTGTTTTAAAGAGCTTTTATAAATTGACTCCGCCTGTCTGTTAGTATCTGGAGAATGTTGTTCTATAATATTGTAATTATAAACTAAAGAAAAAATGTGCGGCGTGCGTCAATACGTTACTTACTTTAACAAATATATTGCTCACGTATAATATACAATTCCTACTATGTTCGAGAGAAGCGAGTACTGATAGCCTAGTAGTTAGGACTTTGGCTTCACATTCAGGGGCCCGCGTTTGAATGCCAGCCGCCTTTAACATTTCTGAGTTATGTGATTATGTGATGTCGATCATATAAGTGCTTTAATAATATGTTTAAAAAACTAAAATTTCTCTTATCATATCATAAGTAGGTACTACAAAATATCTGTAAAAACAAAATTCTCAATACCTCTTTGTAACACTGTTTATGATTTTTAATTATTTTGTATGTATACACATCTAATAACAAGTTTAATATGATTGCTAAACAAACATTATTGGATAAATATGATTTCTCTGTCAAATTATTCTTTAAGAGAAATAAATTATTCTTTAAATAGTTCATTACAAAATTATAATAAAACATTTTTTATGTGTTTTATTTTTTGTCTTTTTATAGTTGTGCTTATTTTATTAACATCTATTCAGACATACAATAAGATAGCCTCTACTGTGGTCGACCTCTTTGGCGCAATAGTTGTATGGTCTAATGAGTAGGTATAAGATACCAGGTTCGATCGAACGAAGCTGAAGTTTATACTATGTTTAAATTTTTGACGGCCGATTGGCGCAGTGGGCAACGCCCCTGCTTTCTGAGTCCAAGGCCGTCCAATGAACATTAATGTTTTTCAGTGGGTGTTCATCTATATATTATAAGTATTTATGAATATTATTCATAAAAAATATTCATCAGTTATCTTAGTACCCATAACACAAGATACGCTTACTGTGGGACTAGATGGCTATATGTGGAATTGTCGTAGTATATTTATTATTTATTTATTTATTATACTTAAAAATGTGATATGTTGAAAAATTTGGATTGCATAGTAATTATAATCCTATTAATACTTCTGCTAATTGCTATTTCAATAAATATTCGCAAACTTGAAAACAATAATTACGTTACTGTTATTAGTTACACTTTAAAAGCCAAATGTTTCATTGATTCGACATCAGTTGGTAACTGCAATTGTTCTGAACACATCCTCATCCATAAATATCAAACAAGATGAAACTGGTGAGTACTGCAAATTTATTAGTACTATTTTCAATTAATTAGTTTGAAATCGTTTCTCTCTTTTGGTCCAAGTTTCCTGGAGCCCTTTTTTCAATTTTGTCCCATTCTGCTCTGTTTGTCCCATACACGTTATGTTCGATGTTACAATCTCATAATTTATTTCTGCTTCTAAAAGAAGTTAATAGTTTAAGTCCTTTCATATACCCAGTGGTATGCATACAGGATTCAAAAATAAAATTCAAAATTCAAAATTTATTTATTTCAAGTAGGCCCAGTCTATAAGCACTTTTGAAAAGTGAAGTCAGTCACAGTTCGGAAGCAGATTCCACCGAGAAGAGCCGGCGAGAAACTCAGCAGATTGCTCTTTTTCAACATCATTTTACAGTTTAAAATGAAAAAATGTGAGAGATGAGAGCGGAGCCTGCTTCCAACCAGCCTTGTCGTTGAGAAATTCATCAATCGTATAGTAACAAAGATTTATTAAATGTGTTTTAACACATAGTTTAAACTTATGCATTGGCAGATCCTAAATTGCCTTGGGAATCAGTTTACTGGGTATGCACTAAGCAGGAAGATCAAAAAAAAAAGCTCCAGTAGGTACGAGTTATAAAAAACTTAAGGATAAGACATTCAATAACTCGAACTGGAAATTTTCTGCACTTTATATCATCTGCATATTTGTACGCCACTACGAATACCTACGGTTCCTTGTTCACTAAAATACTATTTATTTCATTTATCACCACAACGACTTTAGAATCTGCTCAATGAATACCAACGCATTATATTTCTATACCCTAGTCATCCCCATCATTTGGGGCAGCTCTTCTCGTGCTTTAACGCTAATACTCTCTGTCTTGGATTATAAGTTCCAGTTTGCGTTTTTAACATCTCTGGCCTCCATAGCTTCAGTAGGGCGTCCTCCACTACTTTTACTTTTAGGGTTCTTGCCAAGGTTCTTTGAATGGTGCGGTCGCGCCGCATAACAAAAGCAAAAACCTTTGAACTTAACTTTTTTTTTCAGTTTTTGGTAAGCTTTTGCTTAATCGCTGCAGTATCAGCTGCCCCATCCGAAAGCAGTGATAAATTAGCTGCGGTTCGTGCTTTACCAGCTCTTGAGCATGAGGAAGTTCACGATGAAGTCGGGCAGTACTCGTTACGGTACGTGACAGCGGAGGGTACCATCGTTTCGGAACGCGGCCGTCTCGTACCCACACCGGACGGCTCTGGACGAGTCCTTGTCACTGAAGGTGAAGTTTCATACGTGAGCGACGACGGCAAGACCTATGTCACCAAGTATAGCGCTGGATTAGATGGCAGCAAAATGGAGGGAACACACCTTCCGACCCCCGTTGAGGTGCCTGCTGCCCCCGTTGAGATCCCTGCTGCCCCCGTTGAGATCCCTGCTGCCCCCGTTGAGATCCCTGCTGCCCCCGTTGAGATCCCTGCTGCCCCCGTTGAAAACCTTTCTATCCCCGCTGTAGTTACTGCGAGCGCTTAAAATAAAATAATAACAAACTAAAATATTTTTTATTTATTTAATTTAGTTGATTCGTCATCATTATATCAACCCATTACCGGCCCACTACAGGGCATAGATCTCTCTCTGCAATTAAAAAGGTTTTAGGGCGTAGTCTACCTACCCAAGTGGACTTCACACGCCTTTAAGAACGTTATGGAGAACTGCAAAGTTCTCCAGTTCTCCATTAACATCCTGATCATTTTTTCCCAGGATGTTTTCCTTCACTGTTAAAGCACGTAATATTTAATATAACGTGCATAATTTAGAAAAGTTAGATGCGTGCGTGCCGGAGAACTCGACCTTCTCCGAAAGTGAAGCCGAAGTTAGGTTATTCGTGGACTATGATAGTAATATGATTTATTTATCTTTACTTACAACGCGAGGTTTTGTTCGTGAATAAGCAATCTTGTACTCTTTTCGCGTGGTTAACAATAAAAAGAAGGTAGTAACGAATAAAGAATGGTTCATTAGCACAATCAAAACATATACCAAACTTTTTTACCACAAAATTCAATTCATTTCAATCAGTAATTTTGACTAGCAGAGGTGGAGAGGTTTGGAAATACTTTTTTCGGTGTAGGTATGATACGGATTTAGATTTAACACTGAAGTTGTCACCAATCCGCACTGGGCCAGCGTGGTGGACTACGGCCTTAACCCCTTTTCATTGTGGGAGGAGACCCATGTACTTTTAGTGTGCCGATAATAGGCGGACTTCAATATGTCCCCACCACACTAATATTACCGACCTACCTACCTAATTTCGGTGTCTCTAACCTCGAATAAAATATTTTAAAACTAGGAAGTTTTAAAATATTTTGAAACATTTACTATCAAAAATTTTACGCGGAACTACTCGTTGGCAGCGAAAGTTAATAAAAATTCTTATGCAAGAGTGACTACAAAAGTGGACTCATACCGGAACAATGGACCAAAGTTAAGGTCATCTTTATACCCAAAACGGGGAAAAAGGATTACGCACTGCCAAAATTCTTTAGACCCATAAGCCTATCCTCGTTCTTACTAAAAACGATGGAGAAAGTGCTTGATAGGTATATCAGAGATGCGTTTCTCATTGAGAGACCCATCCATGCTACCCAGCACGCATATTGCAAGGGCAGGTCCACTGAAACTGCTCTGCTCAGCCTTGTTGACAAGGTTGAAAAGGCGCTGGAGGATAAGGAGATCGCACTCTCTGCTTTTCTGGACATTGAGGGAACATTTGACAACACTCCGATACGCACACTGGTGGGCGGTCTTGTCAATAAGCAGGCTGATCATACAACCATCAGGTGGGTAGAGGCGATGCTCTCCAACCGGAATGTAAAAATCGAATTAAACAGTTTCTCGGTTGAGGTGCTCACCACTAGGGGATGTCCGCAGGGCGGGGTTCTCTCGCCCCTGCTTTGGACCCTTGCGGTGGACAATCTATTGCACAAGATGGCTAACTTGCACTTTGATGTCCAAGGATACGCCGATGACTTGGTGGTCACTGTGCGAGGAGCATGTCAGGCCACCCTCTCCCATCGCATGCAAAGAGCACTCAACACTATTGAAAAATGGTGCATAGAGAACGAACTTACAGTTAACGCTGACAAAACTGTAATAATACCGTTCACTAGGAAGCGTAAGATTGACAATCTTAAGCCACCCAAGCTGAACAACATAAGTATCCCATTCTCGGAAGAGGTCAAATACCTGGGAGTTACACTTGACAAGAAAATGACCTGGAACTCCCACATAGATGGCGTACTTAAAAAAGCAAAATCAGCACTGGGGATCTGCGGTCGGCTGGCGGGGAACAGATGGGGCATGAAACCCAAGATAACCCTCTGGCTCTACACAGCCATTGTGAGACCTATTGTGTCTTACGCATCCGTGGTTTGGAGTAGTAAGACGATGCAGGTAAAAACCCAGAACAAGCTAAGCAGTCTACAACGCTCAGCCTGCTTGCTCATAACAGGAGCCATGAGCACCACCCCTGGGGCTGGCACCTACGTGTTAGGAAGGAGGCGAAGGCTTGCATGTACAGGCTCACCAGCCAGGGTGTGGTAAACTGGCTCTCACGTGAACTGAGGCATCTTCATAACTCAGTTCTTGGGATACCTGTTTTGGGGATGCCAACAGACTCAATAACTCCAAAACTTAATTTCCTCAGGCAATATACTGTGGAAATTCCAAACCGTATTGACTGGCTTGAAAACCGGATCACCTGGAAACCGGGGAGCCTTAAGTGGTACACAGACGGCTCCAAGTCGGGTAGTAACGTAGGATGCGGAATATTTGAAGAGACCACCAGGGTAGGGCTTCAACGTAACCTGGGTGTCTACGCCTCCATATTCCAAGCAGAGGTCTTCGCAATAATTGAATGTGCGGAAACCTGTCTGCTAAAGAACTACAAAAACAAAACTATTTATATCCATTCGGATAGTCAGGCAGCACTTTCTGCTCTATCTTCTGAGGTTCTAAACTCAAAGCTGGTAGAAAACTGCAGACAATTACTGAATACTCTGGCGCTAACAAACAGGGTCATTCTACGCTGGGTTCCTGGCCATAAGGGGATCATCGGTAACGAAATGGCCGATGAACTTGCAAAGTCAGGCGCTTTGGAGAAGCAAATTGGCCCTGAGCCGGTCTGCGGAATACCCAAAAGCCTGGCGCATCTCACCCTACAAACCTATTGTAATTACCACACACTCATTCGCTGGAGACAACTCCAAGGAATGAACCATTCACGAGCGCTAATAAGACCATTCAACAAAAGGGCCGCCTCTGAGGCATTAGCACTCAACAGAAAAAACCTATGCATACTAGTGCGAGCGCTTACGGGGCACTGTGGGCTTAATAGACACATGTTCAACCTAAAGCTGCAGGACACAGATCTATGTAGACTCTGTAAGGAGGCTGCGGAGACGCCGCTGCATTTGATCTGTTCCTGCCCCGCGCTGATGCATAAACGCAGCACTCTTTTGGGGAAACACATAATGCAACCAGAGGATGCTAAATTTCTTCCAGCAAGGAAAGTGCTGCTTTTCCTGAAGGCGACCAACGCTTGCTGGGAGATCTAGACAGCGGCGTCACAATAGATCTTAGCCGGTCGACGTGACACCAGGGACCAGACGAACCTGAGCCGCAAGCAGAAGAAGAAGAAGACTACAAAAGTCAAGACACTGTTAACCAAGTCGTATAGAACTTGGACGGAGTTAACCTACGAATATTTTTACAATACTTTCCTCTTTAAGTTTATAAAAACGAACGAGCAAGAAAATTAACTTATAAACTAGCGCGAAGAATTTATAGAGTTAGAACAACATTAGAGCACTCTAACTGCTATAGCACTCTTGCTCAGTATAAAACGCTATAAGAGCTGCATATATCTATAAGCTCAGAATTAAGAACATACAGAAACCGTGTACACGTCCAATATTGAAGTATTAACTCCAATATTAAATAATCCACTCTACTCTAGAAGTGTTTCCCAAACACGCAGTTCAAACTCCACTCGTGTTAGCAGTTGACAATAATTATTTTACCTCTGATATTCTTCACGTTTACCATTAAATGGGGAAAACGGTAAAGTTTGCGAGCTAGCAACATTACACGAGTGTGAAGTGAGACGTGCGCGGGGAGTTTTCACTGTTTTTGGACACAGTGCACTGCACACAATAATGGTGAATGAGGGTTCTGTATATTCTTAGTTCTGTGTCTATAAGTTATACTGTATATAAGTTTTACATGTAATGCATGTAATTCATGCTGTAGCTACCTACACCTACCTATCGGGTTTTATGTCATACTATCTATTCTGGTATAGGTTACTAGCTAGCTAAGGTTCAATCTAGAAGCACCGTAATTAAGCAGATATTACGATCAAACGTACGAAACGGCATATTCATACAGATGCACGCACCGACGAGACCCTGAAGCTATTTTCGCAGGATTTTAGTCGGGGTTACTAGCTTTAGGGCCTCGTCGGTGCGTGCATCTGTATGAGTGTACCTTTACTAAAATATGTTAATATCTTGACTGTGCTAGAAGTTTGTATAAAAAAATAATATTATCTTTCGTTGTATCCGTTATTTTAATCGGCCTTTAAAAAACTTGAAGGTAGCTTATAATAATTAATTAACAAGAAAATATTATGTTACTTAAGAATCTTGTTTTTAAGAGCTTTTATAAATTGACTCCGCCTGTCTGTTAGTATCTGGAGAAAGTTATTCTATAATAATTATAAACTAAAGAAAAAATGTGCGGCGTGCGTCAATACGTTACTTACTTTAACAAATATATTGCTCACTTATAATATACAATTCTTACTATGTTCGAGAGAAGCGAGTACTGATAGCCTAGTAGTGACTTTGGCTTCACTTTCAGGGGCCCGCGTTTGAATGCCAGCCACCTTTAACATTTCTGAGTTATGTGCGTTTAAAGCAATTAAAATATCACTCGCTTTAAATGGTAAACCTTTTTCTGTTAAAGCCACGAGCTTTACAAGTCCGAAGGGTGCGGTTGCTGCTGTAATTACAATACATGAGGCTTAACACCCATGTTGCAGGTTGATGGACACTTGACGGCATGTTGCTGGACGTGTTCTGTACATGCCCTGCACAGTGTTGCCCTAAAGGTTTAGAGGTCTGTCTCTTAAAAAGTTCAAAGTTTATATTAAACGTAAGCTTATAGAAAACTCCTATTATAGTATAAAGGACTTCGTATCGATAAAAAAGCTTGGGTGTGAATGATTGCTCTAACCAGGTTGCTCTTTTAATAATTTTAAATGCCAATGTGAGATGGTGATATCAAAAAAAAAAAACACCCGGCTAAGTTTATTGTGGGCTTCTTAGACCAGGACGCGTTTGGAACCCTCGCAGCTTTAGTTTTAAGCTTACGAATATCGTTATCATCTCACTACCGTGTAATTCTCATGTAATGGACGAATTTTTAATTTTAAGGTCAGCGTTACAAGAATATTTTATGACATAACAGCCCTTGTGTTTCTCGTTAAATAATCCACAAAATTACTTTCATCTCTAATCTCTCTAGTCGATCATATAAGTGCTTTAATAATATGTTTAAAAAACTAAAATTTCTCTTATCATATCATACGTAGGTACTACAAAATATCTGTAAAAACAAAATTCTCAATACCTCTTTGTAATATTGTTTATGATTTTTAATTATTTTGTATGTATACACATCTAATAACAAGTTTAATATGATTGCTAAACAAACATTATTGGATAAATATGATTTTTCTGTCAAATTATTCTTTAAGAGAAATAAATTATTCTTTAAATAGTTCATTACAAAATTATAATAAAACATTTTTTGTGTGTTTTATTTTTTGTTTTTTTATTGTTGTGCTTATTTTATTAACATCTATTCAGACATACAATAAGATAGCCTCTACTGTGGTCGACCTCTTTGGCGCAATAGTTGTATGGTCTTATGAGTAAGTATAAGATACCAGGTTCGATCGAACGAAACTGAAGTTTATACTATGTTTACATTTTTGACGGCCGATTGGCGCAGTGGGCAAAGACCCTGCTTTCTGAGTCCAAGGCCGTGGGTTCGATTCCCACAACTGGACAGTATTTGTGTAATGAACATTAATGTTTTTCAGTGTTGGTATTCATCTATATAAGTATTTATGAATATTATTCATAAAAAATATCCATCAGTTATCTTAGTACCAATAACACAAGATACGCTTACTGTGGGACTAGATGGCTATGTGTGTAATTGTCGTAGTATATTTATTATTTATTTATTTATTCTACATAAAAATGTGGAATGTTGAAAAATTTGGATTGCATAATAATTATAATCCTATAAATACTTCTGCTAATTGCTATTTCAATAAATATTCGCAAACTTGAAATCAATAATTACGTTACTGTTATTAGTTACACTTTAAAAGCCAAATGTTCCATTGATTCGATATCAGTTGGTAACTGCAATTGTTCTGAACACATCCTCATCCATAAACATCACACAAGATGAAACTGGTGAGTACTGCAAATTTATTAGTACTATTTTCAATTAATTCGTTTGAAATCGTTTCTCTCTTTTGGTCCAAGTTTCCTGGAGCCCTTTTTTCAATTTTGTCTCATTCTGCTCTGTTTGTCCCATACACGTTATGTTCGATGTTACGATCTCATAACTTATTTCTGCTTCTAAAAGAAGTCAATAGTTTAAGTACTTTCATATACCCAGTGGTATGCATACAGGATTCAAAAATAAAATTCAAAATTTATTTATTTCAAGTAGGCCCAGTCTATAAGCACTTTTGAAAAGTGAAGTCAGTCACAGTTCGGAAGCAGATTCCACCGAGAAGAGCCGGCCAGAAACTCAGCAGATTGCTCTTTTTCAACATCATTTTACAGTTTAAAATTAAAAAATGTGAGAGATGAGAGCGGAGCCTGCTTGCCAACCAGCCTTGTCGTTGAGAAATTCATCAATCGTATAGTAACAAAGATTTATTAAATGTGTTTTAACACATAGTTTAAACTTATGCATTGGCAGATCTAAAATTACCTTGGGAATCAGTTTATAAGCGTATGCACTGGGTATGCACTAAGCAGGCAGATAAAAAAAAAAAGCTCCAGTAGGTACGAGTAATACAAAACTTAATGATAAGACATTTAATAACTCGTACTGGAAATTTTCTGCACTTTATATCATCTGCATATTTGTACGCCACTACGAATACCTACGGTTCCTTGTTCACTAAAATACTATTTATTTCATTTATCACCATAACGACTTTAGAATCTGCTCAATGAATACCAACGCATTATATTTCTTTACCCTAGTCATCCCCATCATTTGGGGTAGCTCTTCTCGTGCTTTAACGCTAATACTCTCTGTCTTGGATTATAAGTTCCAGTTTGCGTTTTTAACATCTCTGTCCTCCATAGCTGTAGTAGGGCGACCTCTACTACTTTTACTTTTAGGGTTCTTGCCAAGGTTCTTTGAATGGTGCGGTCGCGCCGCATAACAAAAGCAAAAACCTTTGAACTTAACTTTTTTTTTCAGTTTTTGGTAAGCTTTTGCTTAATCGCTGCAGTATCAGCTGCCCCATCCGAAAGCAGTGATAAATTAGCTGCGATTCGTGCTTTACCAGCTCTTGAGCATGAGGAAGTTCACGATGAAGTCGGGCAGTACTCGTTACGGTACGTGACAGCGGAGGGTACCATTGTTTCGGAACGCGGCCGTCTCGTACCCACACCGGACGGTTCTGGACGAGTCCTTGTCACTGAAGGTGAAGTTTCATACGTGAGCGACGACGGCAAGACCTACGTCACCAAGTACAGCGCTGGATTAGATGGCAGCAAAATGGAAGGAACACACCTTCCGACCCCCGTTGAGGTGCCTGCTGCCCCCGTTGAGATCCCTGCTGCCCCCGTTGCGATCCCTGCTGCCCCCGTTGCGATCCCTGCTGCCCCCGTTGAAATCCCTGCTACCCCCGTTGAGATCCCTGCTGCCCCCGTTGAAAACCTTTCTATCCCCGCTGTAGTTACTGCGAGCGCTTAAAATAAAATAATAACAAACTAAAATATATTTTATTTATTTAATTTAGTTGATTCGTCATCATTATATCAACCCATTACCGGCCCACTACAGGCAAAATCTCTCTCTGCAATTAAAAAGGTTTAAGGCCGTAGTCTACCTAGCCAAGTGGACTTCACACGCCTTTAAGAACGTTATGGAGAACTGCAGAGTTCTCCAGTTCTCCATTAACATCCTGATAATTTTTTCTCAGGATGTTTTCCTTCACTGTTAAAGCACGTAATATTTAATATAGCGTGCATAATTAAAAAAAGTTAGATGCGTGCGTGCCGGAGAACTCGACCTTCTCCGAAAGTGAAGCCGAAGTTAGCTTATTCGTTGACTATGATAGTAATATGATTTATTTATTTTTACTTACAACGCGAGGTTTTGTTCATAAATAAGCAATCTTGTACTCTTTTAGCGTGTTTAACAATAAAAGGAAGGGAGAAACGAACAACGAATGGTTCATTTGCACAATCATAACAGATACCAAACTTTTTTACCACAAAATTCAATTCATTTCAATCAGTAATTTTGACTAGCAGAGGTTGGTGGCAGTGGCATTCCTAGGGTTTTGAATTTGAGAAAGCCCAGTTACCTAAAGGACAAATTTAACTATCTCTAAGTCACCATTCTTGTTGTGCTAAATGACAAACGATATCAACAAATCTTTGAATAGCACGATTAAGGTCAGGACGCGAATTATGCTTGGAAATTTCGATTGATAAATAGTTGGTTAAAGAAATTTCTATACGCTGTGTGCCAACATTTAAAAAGTACCTAATCATAGAACTCCAAGTGTTTCTGTGAGTTCTGCTCTCTTTAATTTTTATGATGCCTGGTAATTTATGTCATAACCAGCCGCGTTCCAACAATTCTTTTCATTAGAAAAAAAATATGCAATACCAACAAACAATTTATTAGAATGGGAGCATCAAACCGAGTTCAACAGATCCAATAGGATGTCTTTTATGGGCTTAGTATGAGAAATACGCAAGTCTAGCGTAGGTTTCGGTAAAGAAAAGAGATGTATTTTTTTTAAGAAATTAAAAAAATGTACCTGTTGTTCACCAATTATTTTTTGATTTCGCCACAGAAACAATTTGCACACAATTTGAGCTCATATTTAACAATATTTACATTAATTTATAAGAAAACAAACCAGTAAAATGCACTATTCAATTTAAAAAAAACAATAATAAACTCCTAACTAGTTACTAATCAATAATTAATCTGTCAAGTGTCAACTAGTTGTAACACAAATAATAACACGCGTGAAGTTGTTTCAATTCGCTCGCTGGTCATCTTCACAAACCTCAACTCGCAATCTGGCATTTGATCTCCATACTAAATTATTAAATAATCTAGATTGTCTCTGCTAAATACATTGAAATTTCTATGAGAAAGAGCAGTAAAATAAAAGCCCCATATAAGCAACTGAGTGTGAGCGAGACAAATCGTGACCTCCGATCGCGTACGAAGACACGCCAAGAGCGCGATAGTGATAGTTCGCGCCGTTCGGCCGGTTGCACAGAGTCTACCTGCCAGAGTAACGTAGTGCTTGCAGTAACGTAGAGTAAAGAGTATTTACATTATTGATCAAAAGTTAAAACATTGTATTTTCGGCTTGTATGGTAGTACCTCCACTGACTTGGTGCTAAGGTTTGGAAATACTTTTTTCGGTGTAGGTATGATACGAATTTAGATTTGACACTGAAGTTGCCACCAATCCGCACTGGGCCAGCGTGGTGGACTACGGCATTAACCCCTTCTCATTGTGGGAGGAGACCCATGTGCTTTTAGTGTGCCGATAATGGGTTCAAATGATGATGACTATGATGCAAAAAAGACAACAGCAGGCGATCGTTCACTGTCGTATGGCGGCCATATTTGAACGAAACTATTAGGTAAACATAGTGCTATTAGAAACACATATCGATCTTGTTAAGAAAATAGGCGGACTTCAATATGTCTCCACCACACTAATATTACCGACCTACCTACCTAATTTCGGTGTCTCTAACCTCGAATACAATATTTTAAAACTAGAAAGTTTTAAAATATTTTATTAACTTTATTATTATTTAATAATTTGAAACATTTACTATCAAAAATTTTACGCAGAACTAGTCCGTTGGCAGCGAAAGTTAATAAAAATTCTTATGCATGAGTGACTACAAAAGCCAAGACACTGTTAACCAAGTCGTATAGAACTTGGACGGAGTTACCCTACGAATATTTTTACAATACTTTCCTCTTTAAGTTTATAAAAACGAACGGGCAAGAAAATTAACTTACAAACTAGCAC
Organism: Pararge aegeria; assembly: GCF_905163445.1. Taxonomy (NCBI): domain Eukaryota; kingdom Metazoa; phylum Arthropoda; class Insecta; order Lepidoptera; family Nymphalidae; genus Pararge; species Pararge aegeria. Next base: position 8,121,543 of record NC_053202.1, on the reverse strand, counting down.
TAAGAGTTTATAGAGTTGGAACAACATTAGAGCACTATAACTGCTATAGCACTCTTGCTCAGTATTAAACGCTATAAGAGCTGAATATATCTATAAGCTCAGAATTAAGAACATACAGAAACCGTGTACACGTCCAATATTGAAGTATTAACTCCAATATTAAGTAAACCACTCCACTCTTGAAGTGTTTCCCAAACACGCAGTTCAAACTCCACACGTGTTAGCAGTTGACAGTAATTATTTTACCTCTGATATTCTACACGTTTACCATAAAATGGGGAAAACGGTAAAGTTTGCGAGCTAGCAACATTACACGAGTGTGAAGTAAGACGTGCGCGGGGAGTTTTCACTGTTTTTGGACACAGTGCACTGTGTTCTGTGTCTATAAGTTATAATCTTGTAAAGCATGTAATTCATGCTGTAGCTACCTACACCTACCTATCGAGTTTTATGTCATACTATCTATTCTGGTATAGGTTACTAGCTAAGGTTCAATCTAGAAGCACCGAAATTAAGCAGATATTACGATCAAACGTACGAAACGGCATACTCATACAGATGCACGCACCGACGAGACCCCGAAGCTATTTTTGCAGGATTTTAGTCGGGGTTACTAGCTTTGGGGCCTCGTCGGTGCGTGCATCTATTTGAGTGTACCTTTACGAAAATTTGTTAATATCTTGACTGTGCGAGAAGTTTGTATAAAAAAATAATATTATCTTTCGTTGTATCCGTTATTTTAATCGGCCTTTAAAAAACTTGAAGGTAGCTTATAATAATTAATTGACAAGAAAATATTATTTTAGTTAAGAATCTTGTTTTTAAGAGCTTTTATAAATTGACTCCGCCTGTCTGTTAGTATCTGCAGAATGTTATTCTATAATAATCATAAACTAAAGAAAAAATGTGCGGCGTGCGTCAATACGTTACTTACTTTAATAAATATATTGCTCACGTATAATATACAATTCCTACTATGTTCGAGAGAAGCGAGTACTGATGGCCTAGTAGTTAGGACTTTGGCTTCACTTTCAGGGGCCCGCGTTTGAATGCCAGCCACCTTTAACATTTCTGAGTTATGTGCGTTTTAAGCAATTAAAATATCCCTCGATTTAACTGGAAAACCTTTTTCTGTTAGAGCTCGTGACACAAGTCCGAAGGGTGCGGTTGCTGGTGTTATTACGATACATGAGGCTTAACACCCATGTTGCAGGTTGATGGACACTTGACGGCATGTTGCTGGACGTGTTCTGTACATGCCCTGCAAAGTGTTGCCCTAGAGGTTTAGAGTTCTGTCTCTTAAAAAGTTCAAAGTTTATATTAAACGTAAGCTTATAGAAAACTCCTATTATATATAGTACTAGCCGTTTCCAGCCCGCTTCGCTGAGCGAATTGAAAAAGGAAATAAATTACATTTTATGTTTCATTTTTATTTATTTTTTTCATATTTTTATTCCTCCGTCTCCTTTTTTTTATTTTTGTATGAACATAAATAGGCCCCGCGGATAGAACTGTAAGCATCGATATTGTTTAGACTTACTCAAATTCCAAATTCCATCGATTTAGCCTTTATCTTTCATCCAGGTGATTTTTCTCACTAATATTCATTGTAACTTTCAATGTGCAATCATTATAACATTTCCGTGCCTTTCTTCCAAAAATTAATAATAATTGACATGAAGAAAAAAATTTGAAATGAGCATTGAAAGTTTAAGTTAAAGTCATTGCAAGTCTCATATGTGAAGTTAGGTCTGTCTAGGTTCAAGTGCGACGAATTTTCTGTTAACTAAAATTTTCTCCGTGACATCAATTTTTTATAGAAAATTAATTGTGCATGTTTTTTATGAATTCTATTGGAATAAGTAACTAAATTTCTTTTCCACATCTCATGTGCTTGGAAAATGCATTCATTTTAATCTGTTACATTTCCGCGATCCCGCAATAAAAGAATTCGTCGGTTATGTAGTCTGCAAAAGTAAAATGAATGTAAATTCTTAGTCCGTTGATTGGATAGCTACATGTAAAGTTAAGTTTTTGAAACCTCTCAATGACTTTTTCTCCGCTGCCAAAAAGACGATTGTTGTAAGGAAATACACGAATATCCCTACATACACGAAGATCCCCACCAAATTTGGAGTCTGTAGAACTTACAGGTTAGAAATAAAAATTTTAGATTTTAACACCCACCCCCGCAATTCCTGTCGGAAGTAGACTTTATTGAAATCCATTTTGAGATGTTCTTTATGTGAATAATAAAAGATTCCTACCATATTTAGAATTTTTAGAAGCTATATTTCGAAATTGAAATTTTTTATTGTTAACACCCACCCCCGCGAACCTTATTGGAGGTGATTCATTGTAAAATCCGCTCGAAGATCATTTTTATATTACATATAGAACACTCTCACTAAATTTGGAGTCTATAGGAGCTATCGCTTGGAAATTGAAAATTTTCATTGTTAACGCCCCCGCAATCTTCTTTGGGGTGGGATATCGTAAAATTTGTTCATAAATCATTTTTACATCACTTATAGAAAATTCCTACAAAATTTGGAGCTTGTAAGAGCTTTAGCTGGAAAATTAAAAATATTAATTGTTAATACCCACCCCCGCAACCCCCTGTGGGGTGAGCTATCGTAAAATTCGTTCATAGCCTATTTCTACACCTCTTACAGAAGATTCCTACCAAATTTGAAGTCTATAGGAGCTATAGTTTAAAAACGGGAATTGTTCATTGTTAACGCCCCCGCAATCCCCTTTGGGGAATGAATTTCTTAAAATCTATTCATAGCTGACCTCTACATAACAAAAGTAATATTCCTACCAAGTTTCACGTTTCTAAGTCTTATGGTTCCCGAGATTTCGTAGTGAGTGACTATATAGATGGAAATTCTTCGATTATCATCGAAATTATTATTTTTTATCGGGCTTTTTTAAAATTTTCTTACATACAAAACTTTCTCCTGACAATTCTGAAGATAAAAAAAAGCCCAATTGGTCCAGCCGTTCTCCACTACCGTGAGTAGATTCTTAGCTGAATGTAAAAAACCATAATCCGTTTAATACACTCTGTTGAAATCCATGAAAACAAAAGAATCAAGAGAAAATGCTTATCTTTTGTTTTTATTAGCGGGATAAATGTTCATAAAAGTAAAACAGCAATAAAAAAATGAAGGAATGTTGGAATTCAAAAAATAGATAGCCACAAACAATCTAGGAAAAATTTCGCATCGAATGGTGGTAGTTTCATGTCGATACGATCAGTGGTTTAGGCGTGATTGAGCCTCAAACGAAGACCATTTTCATTATATATATATAGATAGAAGAAGATAAAGGACTTCGTATCGATAAAAAAGCTTGGGTGTGAATGATTGCTCTAACCAGGTTGCTCTTTTAATAATTTAAAATGCCAATGTGAGATGGTGATAACAAAAAAAAAACACCCGACTAAGTTTATTGTGGGCTTCTTAGACCGACCGCGTTTGGAACCCTCGCAGCTTTAGGTTTAAGCTTACGAATATCTTTATCATCTCACTACCGTGTAATTCTCATGTTATGGACGAATCAAAAGTGCCAACTATGGGCTTACTTGAATAAAGATATTTTTGACTTTGACTTTGACTTTGACTTTGACTTTTGACTTCACTTATATCTGGTTGGTCGTCAATTATTACTATAAAAAATCCTTTGTGCCTATATATTGTGTTTTTACAGTAGGACAGTAATGGCCTGAGGATTATAAACAAACAACTCTCAAACATTGTTGCTGGCCTAGTCTATCATCAGTGGGCGTCACACGCCTATGAGTAAAATATGGAAAACTCTCAGGCATGCAGGTTCCCTCACGATGTTTTCCTTCACCGTTTAAAGCAAGGACTATTTAAATTGCTTAAATTAAAAACGCACATAACTCGTAAATATTCAGTGGTGTGTGTCGGGGCTCGAACTCGGTATCCATTAAAATAGTTTTGTTTGGTGTTACGTAAAAATCACAAATTTACGCTTTGGATTTCCACAGGCAGGTAAAAAAAATCTGATGGATTTTTGTTTCGAGGCCACGTATTTCGGTGTTGAATTTTTCGTTGGTATTTGTTATTTCGTGATCACATGCTTTCGTTGTTTCCCATTTCCCTCACTATATTATTCGTTACATTACTTTTCATATGTGATTCGTTTTTAATAACCTTCAGTGCTGTGATCGACGTAGGTTTTTAATTTTAAAGTCAGCGTTACAAGAATATTTTATGACATAACAGCCCTCGTGTTTCTCTGAATAAGTACACAACATGACTTTCATCTCTAGTTACTCTAGTCGATCACATAACTCCTTTAATAATATGTTTAAAAATCAAAAAAAATCTTATCATATCATAAGTCTACCTACTACAAAATATATGTAAAAACAAAATTCTCAATACCTATTTGTTATTCTGTTTATACTCGCAACCTTTGGATATCGAAAATTCTGAGGATAGATTTTTAATAATTCATATGTATACACATCTAAAAACAAGTTTAATATGATTGCTAAACAAACTATATTAGATCAATATGATTTCTCTGTAAGTGAATATGTAAAATTATTCTTTAAATAGTTGATTACAAAATTATAACAAAACATTTTTTTATTTGTGTTATTTTTTTGTTTTATTATTGTTGCGCGTATTTTTTTAACATCTATTCAGACAAACAATAAGATAGCCTCTGTCGACCTATTTGGCGCAGTAGTTGTATGGTCTTATGAGTAGGTATAAGATACCAGGTTCGATCAAAAGAAGCTGAAGTTTATACTATGTTTAAATTTTTGACTGCCGATTAGCGCAGTGGGCAACGACCCCGCTTTCTGAGTCCAAGGCCGTGGGTTCGATTCCCACAACTGGACAATATTTGTGTAATGAACATTAATGTTATTCAGTGTTGGTGTTCATCTATATATTAAAAGTGTTTATGAATATTATTCATAAGAAATATTCATCAGTTATCTTAGTACCCATAAAACAAGATACGCTTACTGTGGGACTAGATGGCTCTGTGTGTAATTGACGTAGTATATTTACAATCTCATAATTAATTTCTGCTTCTAAAAGAAGTTAATAGTTTAAGTCCTTTCATATACCCAGTGGTATGCATACAGGATTCAAAAATAAAATTCAAAATTCAAAATTTATTTATTTCAAGTAGGCCCAGTCTATAAGCACTTTTGAAAAGTGAAGTCAGTCACAGTTCGGAAGCAGATTCCACCGAGAAGAGCCGGCCAGAAACTCAGCAGATTGCTCTTTTTCAACATCATTTTACAGTTTAAAATGAAAAAATGTGAGAGATGAGAGCGGAGCCTGCTTCCAACCAGCCTTGTCGTTGAGAAATTCATCAATCGTATAGTAACAAAGATTTATTAAATGTGTTTTAGCACATAGTTTAAACTTATGCATTGGCAGATCCAAAATTACCTTGGGAATCAGTTTATAAGCGTATGCACTGGGTACGCACTAAGCAGGCAGATCAAAAAAAAAAGCTCCAGTAGGTACGAGTTATACAAAACTTAATGATAAGACATTTAATAACTCGTACTGGAAATTTTCTGCACTTTATATCATCTGCATATTTGTACGCCACTACGAATACCTACGGTTCCTTGTTCACTAAAATACTATTTATTTCATTTATCACCATAACGACTTTAGAATCTGCTCAATGAATACCAACGCATTATATTTCTATACCCTAGTCATCCCCATCATTTGGAACAGCTCTTCTCGTGCTTTAACGCTAATACTCTCTGTCTTAAATTATAAGTTTCAGTTTGCGTTTTTAACATCTCTGGCCTCCATAGCTGCAGTAGGGCGTCCTCTACTACTTTTACTTTTAGGGTTCTTGCCAAGGTTCTTTGAATGGTGCGGTCGCGCCGCATAACAAAAGCAAAAACCTTTGAACTTGATTTTTTTTTCAGTTTTTGGTAAGCTTTTGCTTAATCGCTGCAGTATCAGCTGCCCCATCCGAAAGCAGTGACAAATTAGCTGCGATTCGTGCTTTACCAGCTCTTGAGCATGAGGAAGTTCACGATGAAGTCGGGCAGTACTCGTTACGGTACGTGACAGCAGAGGGTACCATTGTTTCGGAACGCGGCCGTCTCGTACCCACACCGGACGGCTCTGGACGAGTCCTTGTCACTGAAGGTGAAGTTTCATACGTGAGCGACGACGGCAAGACCTACGTCACCAAGTACAGCGCTGGATTAGATGGCAGCAAAATGGAGGGAACACACCTTCCGACCCCCGTTGAGGTGCCTGCTGCCCCCGTTGAGATCCCTGCTGCCCCCGTTGAGATCCCTGCTGCCCCCGTTGAGATCCCTGCTGCCCCCGTTGAGATCCCTGCTGCCCCCATTGAAAACCTTTCTATCCCCGCTGTAGTTACTGCGAGCGCTTAAAATAAAATAATAACAAACTAAAATATTTTTTATTTATTTAATTTAGTTGATTCGTCATCATTATATCAACCCATTACCGGCCCACTACAGGGCATAGATCTCTCTCTGCAATTAAAAAGGTTTTAGGGCGTAGTCTACCTAGCCAAGTGGACTTCACACGCCTTTAAGAACGTTATGGAGAACTGCAAAGTTCTCCAGTTCTCCATTAACATCCTGATCATTTTTTCCCAGGATGTTTTCCTTCACTGTTAAAGCACGTAATATTTAATATAACGTGCATAATTTAGAAAAGTTAGATGCGTGCGTGCCGGAGAACTCGACCTTCTCCGAAAGTAAAGCCGAAGTTAGGTTATTCGTTGACTATGATAGTAATATGATTTATTTATTTTTACTTACAACGCGAGGTTTTGTTCGTGAATAAGCAATCTTGTACTCTTTTAGCGTGGTTAACAATAAAAGGAAGGTAGAAACGAATAAAGAATGGTTCATTAGCACAATCAAAACATATACCAAACTTTTTTACCACAAAATTCAATTCATTTCAATCAGTAATTTTGACTAGCAGAGGTTGGTGGAGAGGTTTGGAAATACTTTTTTCGGTGTAGGTATGATACGGATTTAGATTTGACACTGAAGTTGCCACCAATCCGCACTGGGCCAGCGTGGTGGACTACGGCCTTAACCCCTTCTCATTGTGGGAGGAGACCCATGTACTTTTAGTGTACCGATAATGGGTTCATATGATGATGACTATGATGCAAAAAAGACGCGAAGACAGCAGGCGATCGTTCACTGTCGTATGGCCGCCATGTTAGAACGAAACTATAATACATAGTGCTATTAGAAACACATATCGATCTTGTTAAGAAAATAGGCGGACTTCAATATGTCTCCACCACACTAATATTACCGACCTATCTACCTAATGACCTACACCCTACCTACCTACATAACGCTGACGACTTGCAGGTTTATGTATCTGCGTCCGTTGATGACCTTGCCGTTGCAATTGAACCTCTCAATACAGATTTGAATAAAATAAGCGCTTGGTGCCGATCTTTTGGACTTCGGGTTAATCCTAGTAAGTCCCAAGTGACTGTTATATGCAGCGCTTACTTTCTTTCCTCTCTTTCCTATATAAGTTTGCCACCTGTTCTTTTCGATGGTACTACTATACAACTGAAAACGTCAGTCAAGAATCTTGGACCAAGTCCAAGTCAGACTCTTCAGTCAAGAGACCTGTGGTATCCAAAAGAAGTATTTTGGATACCACAGGTCTCTGAATTAAGTCGTAAGATTTTTGCCACAGTTGGGTGCTTGAGGAGGTGGGAGAACTTTTTGCCCATAAAATCTAAAATTCTCCTAGCAAGTACCCTATTATTACCTATTTTAGACAACGCAGACATTTGTTACTTAGATTTGTCAGAAACCATGCTTGAGAAGTTGGAGAGGCTGCAGAACGTATGCATACGGTTCATCTTTGGCCTGCGAAAGTTTGATCATGTGTCATACTATCGTGCTCAGTTGAAGTGGCTACCAATAAGATCCCGTTGAAACTTGCACGCTCTTTCACTTTTGTTCACCATTTTATATTATTCTCAAACTCCACCGTATTTAAAAGAGCGATTCAACTTTCTTGGTGGCAACGTTCAGAGCTTTTAACGGGCTAAAGATGATAACAGGTTGAACGTTCCTGCCAGTCGTACGATGGCGTATGGTAACTCATTTACTGTAAAAGTGCCACCAATCCGCACTGGGCCAGCGTGGTGGACTATGGCCTTAACCCCTTTTCATTGTGGGAGGAGACCCATGTACTTTTAGTGTGTCGATAATGGGTTCATATGAACTATGATGCAAAAAAGACAACAGCAGGCGATCGTTAGCTAAGGTTCAATCTAGAAGCACCGTAATTAAGCAGATATTACGATCAAACGTACGAAACGGCATACTCATACAGATGCACGCACCGACGAGACCCCGAAGCTATTTTTGCAGGATTGTAGTCGGGGTTACTAGCTTTGGGGCCTCGTCGGTGCGTGCATCTATTTGAGTGTACCTTTACGAAAATTTGTTAATATCTTGACTGTGCTAGAAGTTTGTATAAAAAAAAAATATTATCTTTCGTTGTATCCGTTATTTTAATCAGCCTTTAAAAAACTTGAAGGTAGCTTATAATAATTAATTGACAAGAAAATATTATGTTAGTTAAGAATCTTGTTTTTAAGAGCTTTTATTAATTGACTCCGCCTGTCTGTTAGTATCTGGAGAATGTTATTCTATAATAATTATAAACTAAAGAAAAAATGTGCGGCGTGCGTCAATACGTTACTTACTTTAACAAATTTATTGCTCACTTATAATATACAATTCCTACTATGTTCGAGAGAAGCGAGTACTGATAGCCTAGTAGTTAGGACTTTGGCTTCACTTTCAGGGGCCCGCGTTTGAATGCCAGCCACCTTTAACATTTCTGAGTTATGTGCGTTTTAAGCAATTAAAAAATCACTCGCTTTAACTAGAAAACCTTTTTCTGTTAGAGCTCGTGACACAAGCCCGAAGGGTGCGGTTGCTGCTGTAATTACGATACATGAGGCTTAACACCCACGTTGCAGGTTGATGGATACTTGACGGCATGTTGCTGGACGTGTTCTGTACATGCCCTGCAAAGTGTTGCCCTATTTATAGGCCTGATTGATATACCTCATACAATCAGATGGACTGGTTCTTCTGGGCCTCAGTTATAACTATAAAAAAGATTATAGGGGATACTAACACGCTATTTCTTTCAGGCTAAAGAAGAAGTTTTGCTCTGTTTAGTGGTCTGTCTCTTAAAATGTTCAAAGTTTGTATTAAACGTAAGCTTATAGAAAGGGTGCGGTTGCTGCTGTAATTACGATACATGAGGCTTTACACCCACGTTGCAGGTTGATGGATACTTGACGGCATGTTGCTGGACGTGTTCTGTACATGCCCTGCAAAGTGTTGCCCTATTTATAGGCCTGATTGATATACCTCATACAATCAGATGGACTGGTTCTTCTGGGCCTCAGTTATAACTATAAAAAAGATTATAGGGGATACTAACACGCTATTTCTTTCAGGCTAAAGAAGAAGTTTTGCTCTGTTTAGTGGTCTGTCTCTTAAAATGTTCAAAGTTTGTATTAAACGTAAGCTTATAGAAAACTCCTATTATAGTATAAAGGACTTCGTATCGATAAAAAGGCTTGGGTGTGTATGATTGATCTAACCAGGTTGCTCTTTTAATAATTTTAAATGCCAATGTGAGATGGTGATATAAAAAAAAACACCCGGCTAAGTTTATTGTGGGCTTCTTAGACCAGGACGCGTTTGGAACCCTCACAGCTTTAGTTTTAAGCTTACGAATATCGTTATCATCTCACTACCGTGTAATTCTCATGTAATGGACGAATTTTTAATTTTAAGGTCAGCGTTACAAGAATATTTTATGACATAACAGCCATTGTGTTTCTCGTTAAATAATCCACAAAATGACTTTCATCTCTAATCTCTCTGGTCGATCATATAAGTGCTTTAATAATATGTTTAAAAAACTAAAATTACTCTTATCATATCATAAGTAGGTACTACAAAATATCTGTAAAATCAAAATTCTCAATACCTCTTTGTAATACTGTTATATGATTTTTGATTATTTTGTATGTATACACATCCAATAACAAGTTTAATATGATTGGTAAACAAACATTGTTGGATAAATATGATTTCTCTGTCAAATTATTCTTTAAGAGAAAGAAATTATTCTTTAAATAGTTGATTACAAAATTATAATAAAACATTTTTTATGTGTTTTATTTTTTGTTTTTTTATTGTTGTGCTTATTTTAATAACATCTATTCGACATACAATAAGATAGCCTTTGTCGACCTCTTTGGCGCAGTAGTTGTATGGTCTTATGAGTAGGTATAAGATACCAGGTTCGATCAAAAGAAGCTGAAGTTTATACTATGTTTAAATTTTTGACTGCCGATTAGCGCAGTGGGCAACGACCCCGCTTTCTGAGTCCAAGGCCGTGGGTTCGATTCCCACAACTGGACAGTATTTTTCTAATGAACATTAATGTTTTTCAGTGTTGTGTTCATCTATCTTAATATATATAAATCTCCTGTCACGATGTTTGTCCGCGATGGACTCCTTAACTACTTAACCGATTTTAAATTAAATTGGCACACCGTGAGCAGTCTGGTCCAACTTAAGAGATAGGATAGCTTAGGTCTTTAATTATAGTCGCAATTTTATTTTATTGTAAATTATTTGTCTATGATTAATTGACAGTCACAACTCACATGTTATATATATATATATATATACTACTATACTCATTTAAGGCTTAGCGATACTGAATACTTTAAAAACAAAATCAAACGCAGACGAAGTCGCGGGCAACAGCTAGTATATTATAAGTATTTATGAATATTATTCATAAAAAATATTCATCAGTTATCTTAGTACCAATAACACAAGATGCGCTTACTGTGGGACTAGATGGCTCTGTGTGTAATGGTCGTAGTATATTTATTATTTATTTATATATTATACTTAAAAATGTAGAATGTTGAAAAATTTGGATTGCATAATAATTATAATCCTATATATACTTCTGCTAATTGCTATTTCAATAAATATTCGCAAACTTGAAATCAATAATTACGTTACTGTTATTAATTACACTTTAAAAGCCAAATGTTCCATTGATTCGACATCAGTTGGTAACTGCTATTGTTCTGAACACATCCTCATCCATAAACGTCAAACAAGATGAAACTGGTGAGTACTGCAAATTTATAAGTACTATTTTCAATTAATTCGTTTGTAATCGTGTCTCTCTTTTGGTCCAAGTTTCCTGGGCCCTTTTTTCAATTTTGTCCTATTCTGCTCTGTTTGTCCAATACAGGTTATGTTCAATGTTACGATCTCTTAACTTATTTCTGCTTCTAAAAGAAGTTGATAGTTTAAGTACTTTCATATACCCAGTAGTATGCATATAGGATTCAAAAATAAAGTTCAAAATTCATTTATTTCAAGTAGGCCCAGTCTATAAGCACTTTTGAAAAGTCAATCAATCACAGTTCGGAAGGCAGATTCCACCGAGAAGAGCCGGCCAGAAACTCAGCAGATTGCTCTTTTACAACATCATTTTACAGTTTACAATGAAAAAATACATATATCATAAATTTTCTATCTTGTGAGAGATGAGAGCGGAGCCTGCCTTCAAGCAGACTTGTCGTTAAGAAATTCATCAATCCTATAGTAACCACGATTTATTAAATGTGTTTTAACAGATTGTTAAAACTTATGCATGGGCAGCTCTTCTCGTGCTTTAACGCTAATACTCTCTGTCTTGGGTTATAAGGTCCAAGTTGCGTTTGAGAGATGTTACTCTGGCCTCCATAGCTGCAGTAGGGCGTTCTCTACCACTTTTACTTTTAGGGTTCTTGCCAAGGTTCTTCGATTGGTGCGGTCGCGCCGCATAACAAAAGCAAAAACCTTTGAACTTAACTTTTTTTTCAGTTTATGGTAAGCTTTTGCTTAATCGCTGCAGTATCAGCTGCCCCATCCGAAAGCAGTGATAAATTAGCTGCAGTTCGTGCTTTACCAGCTCTTGAGCATGAGGAAGTTCACGATGAAGTCGGGCAGTACTCGTTACGGTACGTAACAGCAGAGGGTACCATCGTTTCGGAACGCGGCCGTCTCGTACCCACACCGGACGGCTCTGGACGAGTCCTTGTCACTGAAGGTGAAGTTTCATACGTGAGCGACGACGGCAAGACCTACGTCACCAAGTACAGCGCTGGATTAGATGGCAGCAAAATGGAGGGAACACACCTTCCGACCCCCGTTGAGGTGCCTGCTGCCCCCGTTGAGATCCCTGCTGCCCCCGTTGAGATCCCTGCTGCCCCCGTTGAGATCCCTGCTGCCCCCGTTGAAAACCTTTCTATCCCCGCTGTAGTTACTGCGAGCGCTTAAAATAAAATAATAACAAACTAAAATATATTTTATTTATTTAATTTAGTTGATTCGTCATCATTATATCAACCCATTACCGGCCCACTACAGGCAAAATCTCTCTCTGCAATTAAAAAGGTTTAAGGCCGTAGTCTACCTAGCCAAGTGGACTTCACACGCCTTTAAGAACGTTATGGCGAACTGCAGAGTTCTCCAGTTCTCCATTAACATCCTGATAATGTTTTCTCAGGATGTTTTCCTTCACTGTTAAAGCACGTAATATTTAATATAACGTGCATAATTTAGAAAAGTTAGATGCATGCGTGCCGGAGAACTCGACCTTCTCCGAAAGTGAAGCCGAAGTTAGGTTATTTGTTGACTATGATAGTAATATGATTTATTTATTTTTACTTACAACGCGAGGGTTTGTTCGTGATAAGCAATCTTGTACTCTTTTAGCGTGGTTAACAATAAAAGGAAGGGAGAAACGAACAACGAATGGTTCATTAGCACAATCATAACAGATACCAAACTTTTTTACCACAAAATTCAATTCATTTCAATCAGTAATTTTGACTAGCAGAGGTTGGTGGCAGTGGCATTCCTAGGGTTTTGAATTTGAGAAAGCCCAGTTACCTAAAGGACAAATTTAACTATCTCTAAGTCACCATTCTTGTTGTGCTAAATGACAAACGATATCAACAAATCTTTGAATAGCACGATTAAGGTCAGGACGCGAATTATGCTTGGAAATTTCGATTGATAAATAGTTGGATTAAGAAATTTCTATACGCTGTTTGCCAACATTTAAAAAGTACCTAATCATAGAACTCCAAGTGTTTCTGTGAGTTCTGCTCTCTTTAATTTTTATGATGCCTGGTAATTTATGTCCTAACCAGCCGCGTTCCAACCATTCTTTTCATTAGAAAAAAAATATGCAATACCAACAAACAATTTATTAGAATGGGAGCATCAAACAGAATTCAACAGATCCATTAGGATGTCTTTTATGGGCTAAGTATGAGAAATACACAAGTCTGGCGTAGGTTTCGGTAAAGAAAAGAGATGTATTTTTTTTAAGAAATTAAAAAAATGTACCTGTTGTTCACCAATTATTTTTTGATTTCGCCACAGAAACAATTTGCACACAATTTGAGCTCATATTTAACAATATTTACATTAATTTATAAGAAAACAAACCAGTAAAATGCACTATTCAATTTAAAAAAAACAATAATAAACTCCTAACTAGTTACTAATCAATAATTAATCTGTCAAGTGTCAACTAGTTGTAACACAAATAATAACACGCGTGTTTTTTTCTTCGGCGGGAAACTTCGTACATGGCGGACGCGGTTTTCTCAAATTTTTCTTTGATTTTACTGTAAACTCGTCTTGAAAAGGATTTGGTGTTGTTTATATTGAACTGTAACTTGGCCTGTCAATTTGTGCACACGTGTTAGTGAGATTCCGGTGTAATTTCGGTGTTTTATGTGAATTTACACAGCAGCAGAAATAGTTGTTATTGGTGATATTCGTATAAATCTAACCGTATTTGGTGTTGGTTAAATATTTATTATGTGTCTGTAGTTATAGTGTTTCCAGTAAAATGGATCTAGATACACCTCCTGAGCCGCCCGACCCGGGGGCATCAGCCTCGTCTCGCAAACGACAAGGAGAGGATACCAACGTATATGCGGCCAAAAAAACTATAACTGATCCTACTCTGGTAAACCCATCCGTTCAAAGCCTTTACATACATCCTTCCTTCACCGAAGGCGCCAAGTCATACTCTGACGATGATAATGGGCCTTTTATCGTCCAAGTCTCACGGGAAGTGGAGGACCCATCCTCTGGAGCGTCATTACGGGCTATAAATTTCGGTCAATTCTTGCACAAACACAAAATTGGTTCAATTATCCACGACGGCGTCAAAAATATAGGCCGCAACAAAATTACTGTAGAGTTTACTTCTGCCCAAGCTGCCAACAACTTTCTGGTTAGTCCAGTTTTGAAGTTATGCAAATATAGAGCTATAATTCCCACATACAACATAACCAGAATGGGGCTGGTGAAAGGAGTTCCCGTGGACTGGTCGATGGACGAGCTTGTTGATTCGCTAGAGCTCCCGCCTGGCTGTGGTGAGGTTCTGAAATCAAGGCGACTGAACAGAAAATCTGTCACAGAGGGTGTCATCACTTGGGTGCCTACCCAATCTGTTGTCCTAACCTTCAGGGGGCAAATGCTTCCTGCTAAGGTATATTCATACCACACCTCACTGCCAGTTGAAACATATAAACTTCCAACAATACAGTGCCAGAACTGCTGCCGTTTTGGCCACATTAAAACAATCTGCAGATCTAAGCCCAGATGCTACAGATGTGCTCAGCCCCATACAGGTGACTCATGTTTGGTCATCAAGGAATTATCTACATGTTTACACTGCTCTGGTAGTCATTTTGCTACTGATAAAGACTGCCCAGAATTCTCCAGGCAGCAATCTATTAAAATGGTCATGTCTCAGAATAATAAATCTTACATTGAAGCATCATCTCAGTTTCCTCCTGTCCGCAGGTCCTATGCTGAGATAACAAAAGAAATGTTTACTCCTACTAATGTAACTTCCTCCAAAACCTCCTACCGGCAAACAGTTTTCCGCTCTCCTCGTCCCCGAGCTCCTCTAGCAAAGGGCTACGATAAAAAAGCTGTTCAGACTATTGTCGGTGATTACTCCTCATCCCTTCCTAATGGATGCGCTCTCAACAACAATGTTGAGAACCCTCCCTCCCAAGGTAAAATGCTTGAGTTTATCTCTGAATTTCTACTTAGTATTGTCGCTCCATGTAGTGAAATTCCCTTACCGCCCAACGTTGCCAAAAACTTAAGCCAACTTTTTAAACTACTCCAAAATGGGCCCAATAACCCTGCTACAGTGGAACTGTAAAAGTTTACGTCCCAAGAAACATGAGTTAACCTTCATAATCCCACCATTCTTCCTCCCAAAGTCCCCCGTCCTTTGAGTGTTAAATGTTTTTTAATGTTTGTTTTCAGTCCTTATTGTAGATTTTTATGTAAATATATAGTAAGTAATAAAATTAAAGTATAATGTACAAAAAATATCCGTGTAAGATATATATGCATATGTTGTCTGTGTCCTTAGGTTAAAGAGCTAACTAGCTAATAACAACTATTTCTTGGTACAAATTCAAAATTAACTTTTCATTAGTTTCACCGATCAATCTCCTTCGTGCCTTCTTCATCTACAAGACATTGGCGAAATACCTTGTGCCCAGTTGGCGCAGACAAAAGCCATAAACAAGAATTGAATTGAATAACACGCGTGAAGTTGTTTCAATTCGCTCGCTGGTCATCTTCACAAACCTCAACTCGCAATCTGGCATTTGATCTCCATACTAAATTATTAAATAATCTAGATTGTCTCTGCTAAATACATTGAAATTTCTATGAGAGAGAGCAGTAAAATAAAAGCCCCATATAAGCAACTGAGTGTGAGCGAGACAAATCGTGACCTCCGATCGCGTACGAAGACACGCCAAGAGCGCGATAGTGATAGTTCGCGCCGTTCGGCCGGTTGCACAGAGTCTACCTGCCAGAGTAACGTAGTGCTTGCAGTAACGTAGAGTAAAAAGTATTTACATTATTGATCAAAAGTTAAAACATTGTATTTTCGGCTTGTATGGTAGTACCTCCACTGACTTGGTGCTAAGGTTTGGAAATACTTTTTTCGGTGTAGGTATGATACGAATTTAGATTTGACACTGAAGTTGCCACCAATCCGCACTGGGCCAGCGTGGTGGACTACGGCATTAACCCCTTCTCATTGTGGGAGGAGACCCATGTGCTTTTAGTGTGCCGATAATGGGTTCAAATGATGATGACTATGATGCAAAAAAGACAACAGCAGGCGATCGTTCACTGTCGTATGGCGGCCATATTTGAACGAAACTATTAGGTAAACATAGTGCTATTAGAAACACATATCGATCTTGTTAAGAAAATAGGCGGACTTCAATATGTCTCCACCACACTAATATTACCGACCTACCTACCTAATTTCGGTGTCTCTAACCTCGAATAAAATATTTTAAAACTAGAAAGTTTTAAAATATTTTATTAACTTTATTATTATTTAATAATTTGAAACATTTACTATCAAAAATTTTACGCAGAACTAGTCCGTTGGCAGCGAAAGTTAATAAAAATTCTTATGCAAGAGTGACTACAAAAGCCAAGACACTGTTAACCAAGTCGTATAGAACTTGGACGGAGTTACCATACGAATATTTTTACAATACTTTCCTCTTTAAGTTTATAAAAACGAACGGGCAAGAAAATTAACTTACAAACTAGCACTAAGAGTTTATTGAGTTAGAACAACATTAGAGCACTATAACTGCTATAGCACTCTTGCTCAGTATTAAACGCTATAAGAGCTGAATATATCTATAAGCTCAGAATTAAGAACATACAGAAACCGTGTACACGTCCAATATTGAAGTATTAACTCCAATATTAAGTAAACCACTCCACTCTTGAAGTGTTTCCCAAACACGCAGTTCAAACTCCACACGTGTTAGCAGTTGACAGTAATTATTTTACCTCTGATATTCTACACGTTTACCATAAAATGGGGAAAACGGTAAAGTTTGCGAGCTAGCAACATTACACGAGTGTGAAGTAAGACGTGCGCGGGGAGTTTTCACTGTTTTAGGACACAGTGCACTGTGTTCTGTGTCTATAAGTTATAATCTTGTAAAGCATGTAATTCATGCTGTAGCTACCTACACCTACCTATCGAGTTTTATGTCATACTATCGAGTTTGACGGCCGAGTGGCGCAGTGGGCAGCGACCCTGCTTTCCGAGTCCAAGGCCGTGGGTTCGATTCCCACAACTGGAGAGTGTTTATGTGATGAACATGAATGTTTTTCAGTGTCTGGGTGTTTATCTGTATATTATAAGTATTTATGTGTATTATATTCATAAAAAAATATTCATCAGCTATCTCAGTACCCATAACACAAGCTACGCTTAATTTGGGGCTAGATGGCGATGTGTGTATTGTCGTAGTATATTTATTTATTTATTTATTCTGGTATAGGTTACTAGCTAAGGTTCAATCTAGAAGCACCGTAATTAAGCAGATATTACGATCAAACGTACGAAACGGCATACTCATACAGATGCACGCACCGACGAGACCCCGAAGCTATTTTTGCAGGATTTTAGTCGGGGTTACTAGCTTTGGGGCCTCGTCGGTGCGTGCATCTATTTGAGTGTACCTTTACAAAAATTTGTTAATATTTTAGAAGTTTGTATAAAAAAATAATATTATCTTTCGTTGTATCCGTTATTTTAATCGGCCTTTAAAAAACTTGAAGGTAGCTTATAATAATTAATTGACAAGAAAATATTATGTTAGTTAAGAATCTTGTTTTTAAGAGCTTTTATAAATTGACTCCGCCTGTCTGTTAGTATCTGCAGTATGTTATTCTATAATAATCATGAACTAAAGAAAAAATGTGCGGCGTGCGTCAATACGTTACTTACTTTAATAAATATATTGCTCACGTATAATATACAATTCTACTATGTTCGAGAGAAGCGAGTACTGATAGCCTAGTAGTTAGGACTTTGGCTTCACTTTCAGGGGCCCGCGTTTGAATGCCAGCCACCTTTAACATTTCTGAGTTATGTGCGTTTAAAGCAATTAAAATATCACTCGCTTTAACTGGAAAACCTTTTTCTGTTAGAGCTCATGACACAAGTCCGAAGGGTGCGGTTGCTGGTGTAATTACGATACGTGAGGCTTAACACCCATGTTGCAGGTTGATGGACACTTGACGGCATGTTGCTGGACGTGTTCTGTACATGCCCTGCAAAGTGTTGCCCTAGAGGTTTAGAGGTCTGTCTCTTAAAAAGTTCAAAGTTTATATTAAACGTAAGCTTATAGAAAACTCCTATTATATATAGTATAAAGGACTTCGTATCGATAAAAAAGCTTGGGTGTGAATGATTGCTCTAACCAGGTTGCTCTTTTAATAATTTAAAATGCCAATGTGAGATGGTGATATCAAAAAAAAAAACACCCGGCTAAGTTTATTGTGGGCTTCTTAGACCGACCGCGTTTGGAACCCTCGCAGCTTTAGGTTTAAGCTTACGAATATCTTTATCATCTCACTACCGTGTAATTCTCATGTTATGGACGAATCAAAAGTGCCAACTATGGGCCTACTTGAATAAAGATATTTTGGACTTTGACTTTGACTTTGACTTTGACTTTTGACTTCACTTATATCTGGTTGGTCGTCAATTATTACTATAAAAAATCCTTTGTGCCTATATATTGTGTGTTTACAGTAGGACAGTAATGGCCTGAGGATTATAAACAAACAACTCTCAAACATTGTTGCTGGCCTAGTCTATCATCAGTGGGCGTCACACGCCTATGAGTTAAATATGGAAAACTCTCAGGCATGCAGGTTCCCTCACGATGTTTTCCTTCACCGTTTAAAGCAAGGAATATTTAAATTGCTTAAAAGAAAAACGCACATAACTCGTAAAAATTCAGTGGTGTGTGTCGGGGCTCGAACTCGGTATCCATTAAAATAGTTTTGTTTGGCGTTACGTAAAAAACACAAATTTACGCTTAGGATTTCCACAGGCAGGTAAAAAAAATCTGATGGATTTTTGTTTCGAGGCCACGTATTTCGGTGTTGAATTTTTCGTTGGTATTTGTTATTTCGTGATCACATGCTTTCGTTGTTTCCCATTTCCCTCACCATATTATTCGTTACATTACTTTTCATATGTGATTCGTTTTTAATAACCTTCAGTGCTGTTTTCGACGTAGGTTTTTAATTTTAAAGTCAGCGTTACAAGAATATTTTATGACATAACAGCCCTCGTGTTTCTCTGAATAAGTACACAACATGACTTTCATCTCTAGTCACTCTAGTCGATCACATAACTCTTTTAATAATATGTTGAAAAATCAAAAAAAATCTTATCATATCATAAGTCTACCTACTACAAAATATATGTAAAAACAAAATTCTCAATACCTATTTGTAATTCTGTTTATAGTCGCAACCTTTGGATATCGAAGATTCTGAGGGTAGATTTTTAATAATTCATATGTATACACATCTAAAAACAAGTTTAATATGATTGCTAAACAAACTATATTAGATCAATATGATTTCTCTGTAAGTGAATATGTAAAATTATTCTTTATATAGTTGATTACAAAATTATAACAAAACATTTTTTTATTTGTGTTTTTTTTTGTTTTATTATTGTTGCGCGTATTTTTTTAACATCTATTCAGACAAACAATAAGACAGCCTCTGTCGACCTCTTTGGCGCAGTAGTTGTATGGTCTTATGAGTAGGTATAAGATACCAGGTTCGATCAAAAGAAGCTGAAGTTTATACTATGTTTAAATTTTTGACGGCTGATTGGCGCAGTGGGCAACGACCCCGCTTTCTGAGTCCAAGGCCGTGGGTTCGATTCCCACAACTGGACAATATTTGTGTAATGAACATTAATGTTATTCAGTGTTGGTTCATCTATATATTATAAGTGTTTATGAATATTATTCATAAGAAATATTCATCAGTTATCTTAGTACCCATAACACAAGATACGCTTACTGTGGGACTAGATGGCTTTGTGTGTAATTGACGTAGTATATTTATTATTTATTTATTTATTATACTTAAAAATGTGGAATGTTGAAAAATTTGGATTGCATAATAATTATAATCCTATAAATACTTCTGCTAATTGCTATTTCAATAAATATTCGCAAACTTGAAATCAACAATTACATTAATGTTATTAGTTACACTTTAAAAGCCAAATGTTCCATTGATTCGATATCAGTTGGTAACTGCAATTGTTCTGAACACATCCTCATCCATAAACATCACACAAGATGAAACTGGCGAGTACTGCAAATTTATTAGTACTATTTTCAATTAATTCGTTTGTAATCGTGTCTCCCTTTTGGTCCAAGTTTCCTGGAGCCCTTTTTTCAATTTTGTTCCATTCTGCTCTGTTTGTCCCATACACGTTATGTTCGATGTTACGATCTCTTAACTTATTTCTGCTTCTAAAAGAAGTTAATAGTTTAAGTACTTTCATATACCCAGTGGTATGCATACAGGATTTAAAATTAAATTCAAACATCAAAATTCATTTATTTCAAGTAGGCCCAGTCTATCAGCACTTTTGAAAATTTAACTCAGTCACAGTTTGGAAGGCAGATTCCACCGAGAAGAGCCGGCCAGAAACTCAGCAGATTGCTCTTTTTCAACATCATTTTACAGTTTACAATGATCAAATCAAAAGCCGGTAAGCTTTAGATTTTATAACTCGTACTGGAAATTTTCTTCACTTAATATCATCTGCATACCCTGTGCATACCCTCTTGGTACGCCACTACAAATACCTACGGTTCCTTGTTCACTAAAATACTATTTATTTCTTTTATCACCATACTTTAGAATCAATGAAAATCAACGCATTATATTTCTATACCTTAGCCATCTCCATCATTTGGGGCTGCTCTTCTCGTGCTTTAACGCTAATACTCTCTTTCTTGGGTTATAAGGTCCAGTTTGCGTTTTTGACATCTCTGGCCTCCATAGCTGCAGTAGGGCGTCCTCTACCACTTTTACTTTCAGGGTTCTTGCCAAGGTTCTTCGAATGGTGCGGTCGCGCCGCATAACAAAAGCAAAAACCTTTGAACTTAATTTTTTTTTCAGTTTTTGGTAAGCTTTTGCTTAATCGCTGCAGTATCAGCTGCCCCATCCGAAAGCAGTGACAAATTAGCTGCGATTCGTGCTTTACCAGCTCTTGAGCATGAGGAAGTTCACGATGAAGTCGGGCAGTACTCGTTACGGTACGTGACAGCGGAGGGTACCATTGTTTCGGAACGCGGCCGTCTCGTACCCACACCGGACGGCTCTGGACGAGTCCTTGTCACTGAAGGTGAAGTTTCATACGTGAGCGACGACGGCAAGACCTACGTCACCAAGTACAGCGCTGGATTAGATGGCAGCAAAATGGAGGGAACACACCTTCCTACCCCTGTTGAGGTGCCTGCTGCCCCCGTTGAGATCCTTGCTGCCCCCGTTGAGATCCCTGCTGGCCCCGTTGAAAACCTTTCTATCCCCGCTGTAGTTACTGCGAGCGCTTAAAATAAAATAATAACAAACTAAAATATATTTTATTTATTTAATTTAGTTGATTCGTCATCATCATATCAACCCATTACCGGCCCACTACAGGGCATAAATCTCTCTCTGCAATTAAAAAGGTTTAAGGCCGTAGTCTACCTAGCCAAGTGGACTTCACACGCCTTTAAGAACGTTATGGAGAACTGCAGAGTTCTCCAGTTCTTCATTAACATCCTGATAATGTTTTCACAGGATGTTTTCCTTCACTGTTAAAGCACGTAATATTTAATAACACGTGCCTAATTTAGAAAAGTTAGACGTGCGTGCCGGAGAACTCGAACTTCTCCGAAAGTGATGCCGAAGTTAGGTTATTCGTTTACAACGCGAGGTTTTGTTCGTGAATAAGCAATCTTGTACTCTTTATCGTGGCTTACAATAAAAAAAAGGTAGAAACGAATAAAGAATGGTTCAGTAGCACAATCAAAACAGATACCAAACTTTTTTACCACAAAATTCAATTCATTTCAATCAGTAATTTTGACTAGCAGAGGTTGGTGGAGAGGTTTGAAAATACTTTTTTCGGTGTAGGAATGATACGGATTTAGATTTGACACTGAAGTTGCCACCAATCCGCACTGGGTCAGCGTGGTGGACTATGGCCTTAACCCCATCTCATTGTGGGAGGAGACCCATGTACTTTTAGTGTGTCGATAATGGGTTCCTATGATGATGATAGATGATGCAAAAAAGACGCGAAGACAGCAGGCGATCGTTCACTGTCGTATGGCCGCCATGTTTGAATGAAACTATAATACATAGTGCTATTAGAAACACATATCGATCTTGTTAAGAAAATAGGCGGACTTCAATATGTCTCCACCACACTAATATTACCGACCTACCTACCTAATGACCTACACCCTACCTACCTACATAACGCTGACGACTTGCAGGTTTATGTATCTGCGTCCGTTGATGACCTTGCTGTTGCAATTGCAACTCTTAATACAGATTTGAATAAAATAAGTGCTTGGTGCCGATCTTTTGGACTTCGGGTTAATCCTAGTAAGTCCCAAGTGACTGTTATAGGCAGCGCTTACTTTCTTTCCTCTCTTTCCTATAATAGTTTGCCACCTGTTCTTTTCGATGGTACTACTATACAACTGAAAACGACAGTCAAGAATCTTGGACTTCTTTTGGATACCACAGGTCTCTGAATTAAGTCGTAAGATTTTTGCCACATTTGGTCTTGAGGAGGTGGGAGAACTTTTTGCCTATAAAAACTAAAACTCTCCTATTATTACCTATTTCAGACAACGCAGACATTTGTTACTTAGATTTATCAGAAACCATGCTTGGAGAGGCTGCAGAACGTATGCATACGGTTCATCTTTGGGCTGCGAAAGTTTGATCATGTGTCATACTATCGTGCTCAGTTGAAGTGGCTACCAATAAGATCCCGTTGAAACTTGCACGCTCTTTCACTTTTGTTCACCATTTTATATTATCCTCAAACTCCACCGTATTTAAAAGAGCGATTCAACTTTCTTGGTGGCAACGTTCAGAGCTTTTTACGGGCTAAAGATGATAACAGGTTTCATGTTCCTGCCAGTCGTACGATGGCGTATGGTCAGTGGCGGTACTACCATACAAGCCGGGCTTGCGTTACAATAAATATCTCTTTTAAATTGTTCTTGACTATTCCGAAATGAAATTAACAAAATAATTAAAACTTGATAGCAATGAGGATATAAATACAATGTTTTAACTTTTGCTCAATAATGTATTTACTCTTTGTCTACTTTACTGCAAGCACTACGTTACTCTGCCAGGTAGACTCTGTGGTAGCATCCAGCCGAACGGCGCGGCGCCGCGCCGAACTATCACTATCGCGCTCTTCGCGTGTCTTCGTACGCGATCGGAGGACCCGCTTTGTCTCGCTCACACTCATTTGCTTATATGGGGCGTTTATTTTACTGCTCTCTCTCATAGAAATTTCAATGTATTTAGCAGAGACAATCTAGATTATTTAATAATTTAGTATTGAGATCAAATGCCAGATTGCGAGTTGAAGTTAGTGAAGATGACCAGCGAGTTAATTGAAACAACTTCATGCGTGTTGTTATTTGCGTTACAACTAGTTGACACTTGACAGATTCATAATTATTGATTAGTAACTACTTAGGAGTTTATTATTGTTTTTTTTGAGTTGAATAGTGAATTTTACTGGTTTGTTATTTTACAAATTATAGTAAATATTGTTAAATATGAGCTCAAATTGTGTTCAAATTGTTTCTGTGGCGAAATCAAAAAAATAATTGGCGAACAACAGGTAAATTTTTTTAATTTAAAAATTGTTTGTTGGCTTTGCATATTTTTTTTCTAATTAAAAGAATGGTTGGAACGCGGCTGGTTACGACATAAATTAAAAGATAATTAAAGAGAGCAGAACTCAAAGAAACACTTGGGATTTCTATGATTACTTTTTAATTTTGGCAAACATTGCATAGAAACTTCTTTATCTAATTCGCGTGCTGACCGTGTAGTATTTTTCAAAGATTTGTTGATATTGTTTGTCATTTAGCCCAACAAGAATGGTGACTTAAAGATCATGACGAGTTAAATTTGTCCTTTAGGTAACTGGGCTTGCTCAAACCCAAAACCCTAGGCACGCCACTGCGTATGGTAACTCATTTACTGTAAAAGTGCCACCAATCCGCACTGGGCCAGCGTGGTGGACTATGGCCTTAACCCCTTTTCATTGTGGGAGAAGACCCATGTACTTTTAGTGTGTCGATAATGGGTTCATATGAACTATGATGCAAAAAAGACAACAGCAGGCAATCGTTAGCTAAGGTTCAATCTAGAAGCACCGTAATTAAGCAGATATTACGAGCAAACGTACGAAACGGCATACTCATACAGATGCACGCACCAACGAGACCCCGAAGCTATTTTTGCAGGATTTTAGTCGGGGTTACTAGCTTTGGGGCCTCGTCGGTGCGTGCATCTATTTGAGTGTACCTTTACAAAAATTTGTTAATATCTTGACTGTGCTAGAAGTTTGTATAAAAAAATAATATTATCTTTCGTTGTATCCGTTATTTTAATCAGCCTTTAAAAAACTTGAAGGTAGCTTATTATAATTAATTGACAAGAAAATATTATGTTAGTAAAAAATCTTGTTTTAAGAGCTTTTATAAATTGACTCCGCCTGTCTGTTAGTATCTAGAGAATGTTATTCTATAATAATTATAAACTAAAGAAAAAATGTGCGGCGTGCGTCAATACGTTACTTACTTTAACAAATGTATTGCTCACGTATAATATACAATTCCTACTATGTTCGAGAGAAGCGAGTACTGATAGCCTAGTAGTTTGGACTTTGGCTTCACTTTCAGGGGCCCGCGTATGAATGCCAGCCACCTTTAACATTTCTGAGTTATGTGCGTTTAAAGCAATTAAAATATCACTCGCTTTAACTGGAAAACCTTTTTCTGTTAGAGCTCGTGACACAAGTCCGAAGGGTGCGGTTGCTGGTGTAATTACGATACATGAGGCTTAACACCCACGTTGCAGGTTGATGGACACTTGACGGCATGTTGCTGGATGTGTTCTGTACATGCCCTGCAAAGTGTTGCCCTAGAGGTTTAGAGGTCTGTCTCTTAAAAAGTTCAAAGTTTATATTAAACGTAAGCTTATAGAAAACTCCTATTATAGTATAAAGGACTTCGTATCGATAAAAAAGCTTGGGTGTGAATTATTGCTCTAACCAGGTTGCTCTTTTAATAATTTTAAATGCCAATGTGAGATGGTGATATCAAAAAAAAGAAACACCCGGCTAAGTTTATTGTGGGCTTCTTAGACCAGGACGCGTTTGGAACCCTCGCAGCTTTAGTTTTAAGCTTACGAATATCGTTATCATCTCACTACCGTGTAATTCTCATGTAATGGACGAATTTTTAATTTTAAGGTCAGCGTTACAAGAATATTTTATGACATAACAGCCCTTGTGTTTCTCGTTAAATAATCCACAAAATGACTTTCATCTCTAATCTCTCTAGTTGATCATATAAGTGCTTTAATAATATGTTTAAAAAACTAAAATTTCTCTTATCATATCATAAGTAGGTACTACAAAATATCTGCAAAAACAAAATTCTCAATACCTATTTGTAACACTGTTTATGATTTTTAATTATTTCGTATGTATACACATCTAATAACAAGTTTAATATGATTGCTAAAAAACATTATTGGATAAATATGATTTCTCTGTCAAATTATTCTTTAAGAGAAATAAATTATTCTTTAAATAGTTGATTACAAAATTATAATAAAACATTTTTTATGTGTTTTATTTTTTGTTTTTTTATAGTTGTGCTTATTTTATTACAATAAGATAGCCTCTACTGTGGTCGACCTCTTTGGCACAATAGTTGTATGGTCTTATGAGTAGGTATAAGATACCAGGTTCGATCGAACGAAGCTGAAGTTTATACTATGTTTAAATTTTTGACAGCCGATTGGCGCAGTGGGCAACGACCCTGCTTTCTGAGTCCAAGGCCGTGGGTTCGATTCCCACAACTGGACAGTATTTGTGTAATGAACAGTATTAGTTTTTCAGTGTCTGGGTGTTCATCTATATATTATAAGTATTTATGAATATTATTCATAAAAAATATTCATCAGTTATCTTAGTACCCATAACACAAGATACGCTTACTGTGGGACTAGATGGCTCTGTGTGTAATTGTCGTAGTACATTTATTATTTATTTATTTATTATTCTTAAAAATGTGGAATGTTGAAAAATTTGGATTGCATAATAATTATAATCCTATAAATACTTCTGCTAATTGCTATTTCAATAAATATTCGCAAACTTGAAATCAATAATTACATTAATGTTATTAGTTACACTTTAAAAGCCAAATGTTCCATTGATTCGACATCAGTTGGTAACTGCTATTGTTCTGAACACATCCTCTTCCATAAACATCAAACAAGATGAAACTGGTGAGTACTGCAAATTTATTAGTACTATTTTCAATTAATTCGTTTGTAATCGTGTCTCCCTTTTGGTCCAAGTTTCCTGGAGCCCTTTTTAAAATTTTGTCCCATTCTGATCTGTTTGTCCCATACACGTTATGTCCGATGTTACGATCTCTTAACTTATTTCTGCTTCTAAAAGAAGTTAATAGTTTAAGTACTTTCATATACCCAGTGGTATGCATACAGGATTCAAAAATAAAACTAAAAATTCATTTATTTCAAGTAGGCCCAGTCTATAAGCACTTTTGAAAAGTCAATCAATCACAGTTCGGAAGGCAGATTCCACCGAGAAGAGCCGGCCAGAAACTCAGCAGATTGCTCTTTTACAACATCATTTTACAGTTTACAATGAAAAATACATATAACATAAATTTTCTATCTTGTGATCATGAGAGCGGAGCCTGCTTCCAAGAAGCCTTGTCGTTAAGAAATTCATCAATCGTATAGTAACCACGATTTATTAAATGTGTTTTAACAGATTGTTAAAACTTATGCATTGGCAGGTCCAAAATTACCTTGCGTTTTTTCAGATTATAAGCGTAAGCACAGGGTAGTGAATAGTGATACACTAAGTAGGCAAAAAATGAAAAAAATCTCTCGGTCGAGATATAAAAAACTTAAATATGGACATTGTAACAGTTATCAAAAGCCGGTAAGCTTTAGATTTTATAACTCTTACTGGAAATTTTCTTCACTTTATATCATCTGCATAGCATGTGCATACCATCTTGGTACGCCACTACAAATACCTACGGTTCCTTGTTCACTAAAATACTATTTATTTCTTTTATCACCATACTTTAGAATCAATGAAAATCAACGCATTATATTTCTATACCTTAGCCATCCCCATCATTTGGGGCAGCTCTTCTCGTGCTTTAACGCTAATACTCTCTTTCTTGGGTTATAAGGTCCAGTTTGCCTTTTTAACATCTCTGGCCTCCATAGCCACAGAAGGGCGTCCTCTACTACTTTTTCTTTCAGGGTTCTTGCCAAGGTTCTTCGAATGGTGCGGTCGCGCCGCATAACAAAAGCAAAAACCTTTGAACTTAATTTTTTTTTCAGTTTTTGGTAAGCTTTTGCTTAATCGCTGCAGTATCAGCTGCCCCATCCGAAAGCAGTGACAAATTAGCTGCGATTCGTGCTTTACCAGCTCTTGAGCATGAGGAAGTTCACGATGAAGTCGGGCAGTACTCGTTACGGTACGTGACAGCGGAGGGTACCATCGTTTCGGAACGCGGCCGTCTCGTACCCACACCGGACGGCTCTGGACGAGTCCTTGTCACTGAAGGTGAAGTTTCATACGTGAGCGACGACGGCAAGACCTACGTCACCAAGTACAGCGCTGGATTAGATGGCAGCAAAATGGAGGGAACACACCTTCCGACCCCAGTTGAGGTGCCTGCTGCCCCCGTTGAGGTGCCTGCTGCCCCCGTTGAGATCCCTGCTGCCCCCGTTGAGATCCCTGCTGGCCTCGTTAGCGCTTAAAATAAAATAATAACAAACTAAAATATATTTTATTTATTTAATTTAGTTGATTCGTCATCATCATATCAACCCATTACCGGCCCACTAAAATAAATCTCTCTCTGCAATTAAAAAGGTTTAGGGCCGTAGTCTACCTAGCCAAGTGGACTTCACACGCCTTTAAGAACGTTATGGAGAACTGCAGAGTTCTCCAGTTCTCCATCAACATCCTGATAATGTTTTTTCAAGATGTTTTCCTTCATTGTTAAAGCACGTAATATTCAATAAAACGTGCATAATTTAGAAAAGTTAGAGGTGCGTGCCGGAGAACTCGAACTTCTCCGAAAGTGAAGCCGAAGTATTCGTTGACTATGATAGTAATATGATTTCTTTTTTTACTTGCAACGCGAGGTTTTGTTCGTGAATAAGCAATCTTGTTCTCTTTATCGTGGTTTACAGTAAAAGTTGTAAACCAAGAAGTTTGTATGAAAAAATAATATTATCTTTCGTTGTATTCGTTATTTTAATCAGCCTTTAAAAAACTTGAAGGTAGCTTATAATAATTAATTGAAAAGAAAATATTATGTTAGTAAAGAATCTTGTTTTAAAGAGCTTTTATAAATTGACTCCGCCTGTCTGTTAGTATCTGGAGAATGTTATTCTACAATAATTATAAACTAAAGAAAAAATGTGCGGCGTGCGTCAATAGGACATTCTTTAACAAATATATTGCTCACGTATACTTTTCCTACTATGTTCGAGAGAAGCGAGTACTAATAGCCTGGTGGACTTCGGCTTCACTTTCAGGGGCCCGCGTTTGAATGCCAGCCACCTCTAACTTTTCTTAGTTATGTGCGTTTTAAGCATTTAAAATATCACTCGCTTTAACTGGAAAACCTTTTTCTGTTGGAGCTCGTGACACAAGCCCGAAGGGTGCGGTTGCTGGTATCATTACGATACATGAGGCTTAACACCCATGTTGCAGGTTGATGGACATTTGACGGCATGTTGCTGGACGTGTTCTGTACATGCCCTGCAAAGTGTTGCCCTATTTATAGGCGATGATATACCTCATACCATCAGGTGGACTGGTTCTTCTGGGTCTCAGTTATAACTATAAAAAAGATTATAGAGGATACTAACACACTATTTCTTTCATGCTAAAGAAGAAGTTTTGCTCTGTTTAGAGGTCTGTCTCTTAAAAAGTTCAAAGTTTGTATTAAACGTAAGCTTATAGAAAACTCCTATTATAGTATAAAGGACTTGGGTATGAATGATTGCTCTAACCAGGTTGCTCTTTTAATAATTTTAAATGCCAATGTGAGATGGTGAAATCAAAAAAAAAAAAATTACACCCGGCTAAGTTTATTGTGGGCTTCTTAGACCAGGACGCGTTTGGAACCCTCGCAGCTTTAGTTTTAAGCTTACGAATATCGTTATCATCTCACTACCGTGTAATTCTCATCTAATGGACGAATCTAAAGTGCCACCTATGGGCCTACTTGAATAAAGATATTTTTGACTTTGACTTTGACTTTTGACTTCACTTAAATCTGGTTGGTCGTCAATAATTACTATAAAAAAATCCTTTGTGCCTGTTTATTGTGTTTTTACAGTAGGACAGTAATGGCCTGAGGATTATAAACAAACAACTCTCGAACATTGTTGCTGGCCTAGTCTATCATCAGTGGGCGTCACACGCCTATGAGTAAAATATGGAAAACTCTCAGGCATACAGGTTCCCTCACGATGTTTTCCTTCACCGTTTAAAGCAAGGAATATTTAAATTGCTTAAAATAAAAACGCACATAACTCTGAAAGTCAGTGGTGTGTGTCGGGGCTCGAACTCGGTCTCCACGAAAGAAAAGGAATAACGAACCCTAAAAACAGCCAAGTAAACATAGAACTATAGACGTTTGCATTAAAATAGTTTTGTTTGGTGTTACGTAAAAAACACAAATTTACGCTTAGGATTTCCACAGGCAGGTAACAAAAATCTGATGGATTTTTGTTTCGAGGCCACGTATTTCGGTGTTGAATTTTTCGTTGGTATTTGTTATTTCGTGATCACATGCTTCCGTTGTTTCCCATTTCCCTCATCAGATTATTCGTTACATTACTTTTCATATGTGATTCGTTTTTGAAAACCTTCAAGTGCTGTGTTCGACGTAGGGTTTTAATTTTAAGGTCAGCGTTACAAGAATATTTTATGACATAACAGCCCTTGTGTTTCTCGTTAAATAATCCACAAAATGACTTTCATCTCTAACCTCTCTGGTCGATCATATAAGTGCTTTAATAATATGTTTAAAAAACTAAAATTTCTCTCATCATATCATAAGTAGATACTACAAAATATCTGTAAAAACAAAATTCTCAATACCTATTTGTAACACTGTTTATGATTTTTAATTATTTCGTATGTATACACATCTAATAACAAGTTTAATATGATTGCTAAAAAAACATTATTGGATAAATATGATTTCTCTGTCAAATTATTCTTTAAGAGAAATAAATTATTCTTTAAATAGTTGATTACAAAATTATAATAAACCATTTTTTGTTTTTTTTTTATTTTTGTTTTTTTTATGGTTGTGCTTATTTTATTAACATCTATTCAGACATACAATAAGATAGCCTCTGTCGACCTCTTTGGCGCAGTAGTTGTATGGTCTTATGAGTAGGTATAAGATACCAGGTTCGATCGAACGAAGCTGAAGTTTATACTATGTTTAACTTTTTGACGGCCGATTGGCGCAGTGGGCAACGACCCTGCTTTCTGAGTCGAAGGCCGTGGGTTCGATTCCCACAACTGGACAGTATTTGTGTAATGAACATTAATGTTTTTCAGTGTCTGTTCAGTGGGTGTTCATCTATATATTATAAGTATTTATGAATATTATACATAAGAAATATTCATCACTTATCTTAGTACGCATAACACAAGATACGCTTACTGTGGGACTAGATGGCTCTAGTGTGTAATTGTCGTAGTATATTTATTATTTATTTATTTATTATACTTAAAAAATGTGGAATGTTGAAAAATTTGGATTGCATAGTAATTATAATCCTATTAATACTTCTGCTAATTGCTATTTCAATAAATATTCGCAAACTTGAAATCAATAATTACATTTATGTTATTAGTTACACTTTAAAAGCCAAATGTTCCATTGATTCGACATCAGTTGGTAACTGCAATTGTTCTGAACACATCCTCATCCATAAACATCAAACAAGATGAAACTGGTGAGTACTGCAAATTTATTAGTACTTTTTGTGTTATACACGTTATGTTCGATGTTACGATCTCTTAACTTATTTGTGCTTCTAAAAGAAGTTAATAGTTTAAGTACTTTCTTATACCCAGTGGTATGATTACAGGATTTAAAATTCATTTATTTCAAGTAGGCCCAGTCTATAAGCACTTTTGAAAAGTCAATCAGTCACAGTTTGGAAGGCAGATTCCACCGAGAAGAGCCAGCCAGAAACTCAGCAGATTGCTCTTTTTCAACATCATTTTACAGTTTACAATGAAAAAATTAAAAAAAATTCTTTTGTGAGAGATGACAGCGGAGCCTGCTTCCAAGCAGCCTTGTCGTTAAGAAATTCATCAAGCGTATAGTAACCAAGATTTATTAAATGTGTTTTAACACATTGTTAAAACTTATGCATTGGCAGGTCCGAAATTACCTTGCGATTTTTCAGATTATAAGCGTAAGCAAAGGGTAGGGATACACTAAGTAAGCAGAACATATGAAATGACAAAAATCTCTCGTTCGAGTTATAAAAAACTTAAATAAAATAAAATATATAACAGTTATCAAAAGCCGGTAAGCTTTAGATTTTATAACTCGTACTGGAAATTTTCTTCACTTTATATCATCTGCATACCCCGTGCTTACCCTCTTTGTACGCCACTACAAATACCTACGGTTCCTTGTTCACTAAAATACAATTTATTTCTTTTATCACCATAACGACTTTAGAATCTGCTCAATGAATACCAATTGGGGCAGCTCTTCTCGTGCTTTAACGCTAATACTCTCTGTCTTGGGTTATAAGTTCCAGTTTGCGTTTTTAACATCTCTGGCCTCCATAGCTGCAGTAGAGCGTCCTCTACCACTTTTACTTTCAGGGTTCTTGACAAGGTTCTTCGCATGGTGTGGTCACCACGCCGCATAACAAAAGCAAAAAACCTTTGAACTTCGTATCTTTTTTTTTTCAGTTTTTGGTAAGCTTTTGCTTAATCGCTGCAGTATCAGCTGCCCCATCCGAAAGCAGTGACAAATTAGCTGCGATTCGTGCTTTACCAGCTCTTGAGCATGAGGAAGTTCACGATGAAGTCGGGCAGTACTCGTTACGGTACGTGACAGCGGAGGGTACCATCGTTTCGGAACGCGGCCGTCTCGTACCCACACCGGATGGCTCTGGACGAGTCCTTATCACTGAAGGTGAAGTTTCATACGTGAGCGACGACGGCAAGACCTACGTCACCAAGTACAGCGCTGGATTAGATGGCAGTAAAATGGAGGGAACACACCTTCCGACCCCCGTTGAGGTGCCTGCTGCCCCCGTTGAGATCCCTGCTGGCCCCGTTGAGATCCCTGCTGCCCCCGTTGAGATCCCTGCTGGCCCCGTTAGCGCTTAAAATAAAATAATAACAAACTAAAATATATTTTATTTATTTAATTTAGTTGATTCGTCATCATCATAATATGAACCCATTACCGGCCCACTACAGGGCATAAATCTCTCTCTGCAATTAGGTAAAAAGGTGTTAGGGCGTAGTCTACCTAGCCAAGTGGACTTCACACGCTTTTGAGAACATTATGGAGAACTGCAGATATGCTTGAGAGTTCTCCAGTACTCCATTACCGTCCTGATAATGTTCTTCAGGATGTTTACCTTCACTGTTAAAGAAACCTTAAAGAGGTGCGTGCCGGAGAACTCGATCTTCTCCGAAAGTGAAGTCGAATTTCTAACCAGACAGACTTGACGTTTCAAAACTGAACTTTGAATTTTGCACTGTCATAAAGAAACAGCATCCATATACCTACAGAGCATCAGGTATGCCATTTACTAGGTCGGTCAATTATAACAATAAAAAGGATCATAGAGGATACAAATATGGACATATTTAATATCGGAATGTCAGCTTCCAAAATTAAAGTGGTTCATTATCTGAAAATAAACCTAGAAGTAAATATGTACTGTATCTGCCTTAAATCTATCTTCCTTAATAAAATAAATTTATCTCTTCAGTCCCGCCATCTCTTCAAAAATCGTAATACATACAGATACCGTTAAAACAATTAATTGTAGAACTATGATTAAAAAAGTATTCATATCTGATATTCCCTCACATTATTTTCATCAAACTTAGTATAAAGTTTGTGTCAGCTGTGTTGTTCCGAGATATATAACTGTTATTAAAAAACTTTTCAAGCTGCTTGTTCGAAGAGGATATGAACATAATTCCGCTTTCCAATATCCAATATGAAAATGTAAAATATTTAATTGCATAGGCATACAGATTAAAAATAATAAAAAAGAGGTCAGAAAGATAAGCCGTGTAAAATTTTTAAATTTAAATGAATATTCTAGAATATCATTAAAATCATCATCATCGTCATTATCAACCCATTACTGGCCCACTACGGGGCATGGGTTTCCTCCCACAAAGGGTTTCGGCTGCCACCACGCTGGCCCAGTTCGAATTGGTGGACTTCACACACCTTTTAGAACAACATTATGGAGAATTCTAAGGTTTCCTCACGATGTTTTTCGTCGCAAGTGATGTTTTAATTACTTAAAATACACATAACTTAGAAAAGTTAGTGGTGACTGCTGGGATGCGAACTCGGCAGCCCGAAAGTGAAGCCGAAGTTCTGGCCAGCGGGCTATCACCAAAAGACCCCAATGATTTTTTTTTTATGGGGGTCCCATCACGCCTTTTCCAAGTAATTTCGCACGCTTTGAAAACGACCTGTAGTAAAAGCGCTCTGACTTGTATACGATTAAAACAGACTTTGACTGTATCGCGTTTGCAGCTGATTTTAGTTCATCTGACGCGCTTTAACTGCGCGTAAAACCGAAATCATATGCCAAGGAAAATCATAAGTTATTCTCTGCCATTCAAAAGAACAGGTGGTATGGACTTTATACCAATTTTTCCCAGTTTGTTTAATATACTGGATCATCAATGTCTATCATATTGTAAGAAAACATGCATACGACTTCATACGTTACTTTAATATAAATACAGTTTATATTTATCTGGTAGAACCGTATCATTTCCAGAGCTTTTCAACGCGGGTAGCTTTAAAAATGTCAACCTTTAGATAAAATTCCGTGAAAACATCGTCGCTTTTATGCTTTGCGGAGTGGTTTGCCGTAAATATATCTGATGGGACGTTTGATAGGTATGTTTGTACGGTTTATATTTAGATATATCGGTACAAAAACAACAGATAAAAAGGGATTTATCTTTGTTTTTCTCCTGTCATTTTTCATTTTATGAAAAAAAAACTAAATTGATGCCAATATAGAGCTTTTGAATACGCAAAAGTGTTGAATACGTTGGAAGCGTGGAATATTACATGTTAGGCTTTTTCATTTTAGGATGGAGGCGCAGCCTAGAATTATTTCTAGGTCATGTTCAAAATGTGTTACTGCTTTATTATTATAATATTAAAACATTTTGAATTATAAATAAATATGAATTAGCTGTGAGATGGTGTTAGAAAAAAAATTACCCTGCTATGTTGGTTGTTTGCTCTTGTTAGACCAGGGCGCGTTTGGAACCCTTGTAGCTTTAGGTTTAATTTGGCGAACGTGGTTATCACCTTATGGTGATAATCTCACAATTATGTAAACATATATGTATGTTACATAACAGTAAAAGTAACAGTTCATAAGTGACTGGGATAGGCTTACGTTTATAAAGAATTTTTGAATTTGAAATAGCTTATTGAATTAAATAACTCTGTTTTGACATATTTTTCGCTTCCAGCCGGTTTTTCAGCACCGCATTGCAATTCAGTTTTCGAAATATTCGTCAAATACGTATTGAAGGTTTCTTAATTTTTATTTCCAATGAATAGTTATAAGGGGCCTTCATTATTCATGAATAAACTCAATCCTTAAGTACATTTTGATCTAACGATTTAGTGTTATTAAAAACTCGTTCCTAGAGCTAAGATTGGCAAGATACAGCCGAACTTTTGAAGTAAAACTCTTTTAGAATCCTTGTGTTTCAAAACTCGATGAATTAAGTTAGTTTAGGATTAAGGGGCGTTGATGATGAAACTGAAGCTTTAAGACATTTTGATCTAACGATTTAGTGTTATTCAAAACACGTTCCCAGAGCTAAGATTGGCAAGATAGAGGCGAGTTTTTGAAGTAAAACTCCTTTAGAATCGTTGTGATTTGAGACTCAATGAATTAAGAAAGTTTAGGATTAAGAAGCGTTCATGATGAAACTGAATCTTTAAGACATTCTGATCTAACGATTTAGTGTTATTAAAACTTGTTCCTAGAGCTCTAGACTTGCAAGATAGAGGCGAGTTTTTGAAGTAAAACTCCTTTAGAATCGTTGTGATTTTAAATTATATGACTCGAAAATGCGTCACGATAAAGAAACATACACAAAAATTTATGGACTTAAGTTAGCGATAGAATGACTAAAATAATAAATTAAACATTTTGGGTCACGGTCTTCTGCCACAATGAGAAGGGTTTCGGATTGGTGGACTTCACGTGCTTTAGGGAACATTATGGAGAGTTCTCGGGCATGCAGGTCTCCTCACGATGTTTTCCTCCACCATTGAAGCAAGTAATATTTTAATTGCTTAAAACGCACATAACTTAGAAACCGTAAATCCCCGGGTATAAAGCAGAAGTCCTAACTACTAGGCTATCGACTCTTCGACATAATAATTTAATTATTGTTTTATTATTTATTTATGTTTTTTAATCTTAGTGTATTTTATAGTCATTTTATTTTAATCTCTCAATTTTGGATATAGGTCAGCGACCTGAAATAAAATGTTTTTTTTAAATTTATTTTACTACTTATAATATATAAGCTTGGTAAAAAATAATAAACCTTACATTTATCAATTATTCCTGATACTCTATATCCATCTCAAATCTCTCATTGGCTACTTTTCAGAAGTTTCACTTCTGCCGTGTGTGAAGTGTACATTAATATTTAATAAGCCTATGATTAAAGAGTATTTCATCAATAGTTGTTAAAAACGAAAAAGTCACCATGTATATAATTAAATTGACGTCTTTTTCTCTCGTTTGTTTCAGGGGGAGGACCCCAGTTTAAACTTCACCTTCAATGTTAACCTAACATCGGCGCTGATCGAGGCGTCACGAGGGGTGCAAAACCCTAATGTGCTGTTACAAAAATTCTCACAAAACAGGAAGGTTGATGACCCCACTAGAGCTTTACTCCTCACCTTTTATGGAATCCTGGTAGTTATCGGCGCAGTTGGAAATGCACTCGTAGTTATATCCGTAAGTGTGTTTTCGTTATTGGTCTCATGTGTTAGAATACTGGAATAAAGTTTTTATAGCACAACATACTGAAAGTTGTACGCGGAAGAAGACTCAATGGACCAAATCTGATAACATTTATTCATAAATATACATTTTTTCTTAGGTAAGAATGAATGAATGAATACACTTTTATTATACACCACATAAACATAACAAATTATAAGTAAAAATTTAACAAAAAGTATACAATTTGGCGGCCTTATCGCTACATAGCGATCTCTTCCAGGCAACCAAAGGCGTTAAAAACAGCTCAAGAAGAGAGGTAGGTGGTGCATTTAAATAAACATGCATAAACCTATATATACAAATAAAAAAAAGAATCTATTAGCTCGTGTGTATTATAAAGAATCGGCCGGGTTTTTGACCAGCAGGTAAATGGCATAAAATGGAAAAAATCCCCGAGCTATATAAAATAATTTGGGTATGTAGTCCTTGAATGCATGTAGGAAGTGCACGCCATTGCTATTTCGAAACCCTAATATAGGATTTACAGCCTGCAAACAAGGAGTCACTTTCGCGTTTCGAAAAAAAATAACGTCATTCCAAAATGGATGAATTCTGTTTTTTTAAAAAACTTTTTTCCAAGTGCGGAATAGCGGACGAATTTGATCTTTAAATCGCTTGAAATAAGTTTCGTTTTACTCTGGCATTCCAGCGTTCCGCACCTCAAAAACGTCTTCACGATTGCGGGCGTACTAATCTCGCACTTAGGGCACAGAACAACATTAGTTAAATCATCAAGATTGTTACAAGCGATTAATTAATTTCTTGCATAATTAAACGGTAAGCCTGTCGTTAGCAGACGAGTCACAAATTCAAATACGTTATTTATTTGATACTATAGGACTTGTGGTAAATTAAATAATCTGGTTTATTTAATGTATACAATTAATAAAAATGCGAAAGTTAATGTCTGTTAGTCAACGCCAGAACGACTGAAATCACAAAGAGCTAGATTATCTGGACTGGCAAATAATATAATAAGTAAATCAATCGAAACAGAAATAAATAAAACTGAACAAAAATACAAGTAGTTTAAATTTGTGTAACAAAGGTGGCCTTATCACTTATAGGGATTTCTTCCAGGCAACCATGATTATAAAATATAAATATGAATTATTATAGCGGTGCGTTATTAATAATTACAAAAACGGTACATATATGAAAT
The DNA here is from genome assembly GCF_905163445.1 of Pararge aegeria. NCBI lineage: Eukaryota > Metazoa > Arthropoda > Insecta > Lepidoptera > Nymphalidae > Pararge > Pararge aegeria. The sequence continues at coordinate 8,083,663 of NC_053202.1, read as the reverse complement.
AAATAAAATACACTTTTGTCCCGGGAAAATTGGCTTTTGTAATTTTGAAAATTGGTAGTTCAGGAGTCACAGAATAACACAGGCAAAACAAAATTTCCTACGCGACTGAAGTCACGGTTAATAACTAGTTATAATATTAGGTTTTTTCTAATATTATAACTATGTAATGTCCATGGAAATAAAACACCTGGAATCTGATACCCGCATCACCAACCGGGGAAATTGGTCAAAAAAGTGTCTTGGTCACACAAAAGTGTGGGCCCTTGTTTGTTAAAGTTTAAGTACATAAGTTCAAGGGTTAAGAACGTAAACAGAAGTTAAAACTAAAATTATGTAGGTACTTGTATCACATTTTTTACAAGACCTACTTCACCAGCACTCAACAACTACGAAGTTATTTTGATATCCGTTTAGATTATAATTTTAATGACTTCGCGTCTCAATAGCTTTTTATCTACGTACCGGAAAAAACGTATAGGTTATCCCGACACCATCTCAGACTGTAACATCATTGAACACTTGGGATTGTCAAAAGGCTAATTTTTTAAATTTATAGTGGAAAAGAAAAAACTTTTTACTGTAACATTTTTTGTTAAGGTATTTACCTACGCCATTTTGAATAAAAACTATTAGTTTTCACTTGCCATATCCAGGTTAAAATAATTAATCACGTTATTCTCTCTTACAGGTAGTCAGGAAGCCAGCAATGAGAACTGCAAGGAACATGTTTATCGTCAACCTTGCTGTTTCTGATGCCCTGGTCTGCTGCGTTGGCACGCCACTCACATTGATGGAGCTTTTGACCAAACATTGGCCATTGCCAGATTGGCCAAGCCTCTGCAAAGCCTGCGGCGCGATCCAAGCTATATCGATATTCGTGTCAACTATTTCCATCACAGCAATTGCCTTGGATCGATACCAGGTAGAATATTGTTTTGCGTTACTTTTAGATCGCGGTCGAATTAGCTGCAATGTGTCACTCGAAACAGCTTAGTTTGATAAAACCTAAAAGTCTTCCCATTCTCATATTTAAATAACTCTTGTCACGGGGTCCTCTGAAACGCACTCCTCCGAAACTCAACGGACTTTTGCGATTTTTGAATGTACTCATTTGATAGAAATGGGAATACGTAAGTAAGTAAATTTGTCGTATTTCAAAGGAACTGGTAAAATCAGGAATGCAGTCCTGTTTTGTACGGTACCAAGTTATATATATTTTTATATATTTATATAATTTTCTTAATTTTTCTTCATCTCTGATTTTTATCTTATAACACAGTTTAAATTTTGTAATATAATTCACTCATATATTATAAAGGGATGGAATCCCTATTTGATACGTTGGCCATACGATCCCCAATTTTTACCATTTATGTCACTTAATATAAAATGAAATACATACATACTGAAATTCAACAAATAATACAAAGACTGGACCTCCTTAGTTTGCATAAAATTACCATTGGATGTTACAGCGGACAAGTCACAGATATATTTTGTTGTGGAAAAGCTTTTTTATGACAGAACTTGTAGGGTAGTACTACCTGGCCTATTTCTGCTGCCAAGCAGCATTGTTGCAATGCTGTGTTCCAGTTTGAAAAGCGTGCTTGCCAGTGTATTTACAAGCTTATGTGGCTTCCTTTAGAAAGAAAAAGAAAGAAAAATAGTATTTATTGTCACACATTTGTGTAAAATGTTACATTTGTGTCATAAAATTGTTAAAGTATATTATGTTTGTTATATATTTATATATATTATGTATATTTTCTATTCATGTAGGTATATTTTATATATTACGTATATTTATTTAAATTATATATGTATTTGTATCTTTACATTTTGGTATTTATGTATATCTATCAACACTCTTGGCACTATCCCGTCCTCTTGCTGTAAGTCCTATCTACAAAGGTTGCCTGTAAGAGATTACTTGCAGCAATAAGGCCGCCTTTGCATGTCTACATTGTGTACTGTATACTCCTTACTGTTTCTTTTCCTGTATGTTATACGTGCAATAAAGTGTTTCTTCTTCTTTCTTAAAGTATAAATAAAAAAAAATGTGTGACAAAGAAGCTGGCTCAGTATAGCTGCATACTTAAACGCGCAGCACTGGTTTTCAGCCAGCCCCATATTCTTAACACTAGGTTGATGGACGCTGGTCGACACGTAGCTGGTATCTGCTTATATCTGCTACGTATCTGCTTGGCCCGCCAGTTAATACTTTAAGAAAATGTTCTATGAGTAAGTCTATAATAATATGACCGGAGTGGTTAGTTCATAACAAATTAGCTCATCTCAATATTCGACTAAAGTCTAAACTGTTTATATCTGCTCAGATGTTTACGCTTATAGTTTGTAATATTGCTGCAAATAGCGATGTTCTACTTAACTTTGCAATCATCGATTTTCTCTATCGAATTTAGTCGAAGTTAGACAACTGAGTTTTTTACGAGACCCGACAAACTTACATATTCTTTTAATTATCTGTACTTTACATATTCTTTTTTAAATGACACTTTGGCCGTGGCTAGTTACCACCTAGTTATCGACAAAGACGTGCCGATAAAAATTTAGTGTTGCGGTGCTATGGCGCGTGGAAACCGATTAGGGGTATGACTACCATACTCACTAACAGGTTAGCCCGCTATCATCTAAGACTGCATAATCATTTACCACCGCTTGAGATTGCAGTCAAGGGCTACTAACTTGTAGTGGAATAAAATAAAAAAATTCATCGTTCATTGACGGCCTCTTTACTCTATCTAGTAAAAAATTACTGACATGTAAATTTTCAAAATTAGTTTAGTTTTGTAGTGAAATTACAGTTTTTATACAGCCGATAGCATTAATTTTCTTTCTTTCTCTTCTATCTTTTTATCCGAATATTTTTAGCTTTTGTGAGGGAATAATATCCACCGCTAACACTTCGTAGAGTCGCTAATATTATGCCTTCGCACACCATATCGGCTTAGAGCCGATTAGACTCAAATGAATACATTAGAATCCGATCTTTATTGAACTTGACATAAAATTCAAATTTAAATGCTTTATTTTAGTCTAGTTGATTTTTTGTTGAGTTGATGAAATGTGCAAACGAAACGTAAATTAAATTGCAGCTTTTTGAAAATTTCTAAATATACTTGTTTATTTATTACTTTTGTATAAAATTAATTATTAATGTTATTTTTCGCTGTCACTAATCTCATCCGTTAGTTGATTTTTTAGAACAAAAATTTGATCTATCTATGAATTTTTCTCGACTTCAATCAACAACACGTTTCGGTACAACGAATGATGCTGTATTTTCAAGAAAAGTAGCAACTTAAGGGAGTAAAATTTATGTTAAGCATTATAGTTACCACAAACCTATATAATAATAATAATTTCACACATAAAACGTTGCCATTCAAGTACCTATTTCAAATGAATAATATTAATATATATATATAAAGCACATGAATAATAAATATAATAGAATTATAATATGATATTTATTATTTTAGTTTAAATTTTATCATTTAAGTGTTATATGCCGTCAACGCCAAAGAAGTTGTACTTTAATCGCGCGTAAATGTTATACGCACACACTTTTTTTTTGTTTTAGACAATAAATCTAGTATTTCGTAACGTAAAATTGACTACTTTTTTCAAAATAAGTTCTAAATAAGTCGTAGATGTAGACATAGCTTTATTTTTATTTGAATTACGGACGGACCAAGAAACATGTGATTCTTTGCCTTTTTGCACCCTGAAAAGCAACAATTCCGAACATATCCTAGATCGGTTAAGGTGCTTGGCTACCTGAACTCAATACCAATCGAGATGGAATTGAGATCAAATACGTCTTACTTAGCATGACACTGAAATATGTCAAGTTCGCACTGAATGAGTATTTATTTAAATAAATTGAATTCGAGATTTATGTGCGTCTAGGCTGAGAGTCAATTACTTATCTCGTTTATCTTCCCACTTCTGAACATGGTGCAATTAATCTTTCTGCGATTTAATTTATTGTTGTATTATTTCACGTTTAAAGGTATAATATATTCGGTGCATGACGTTAGGTTATCTGATGACGTAATTTTAGTAAATATTTCTCTATCTTTATCAAGGATGGAGTACTGTAGATATTTTTTTTTTTTATTCTACGACAATACACACATCGCCATCTAGCCCCAAAGTAAGCGTAGCTTGTGTTATGGGTACTAAGATGACTGATGAATAATTATATGAATAATATACGTAAATACTTATAATATATAGATAAACACCCAGACACTGAAAAACATTCATGTTCATCACACAAACATTGTCCAGTAGTGGGAATCAAACCCACGGCGTTGGCTAAGAAAGCAGGGTCGCTACCCACTGCGCCAATCGGCCGTCTAAACTTTTGGGATAACTCTGTAAAGTACCAGCTCAACACTTTAGATGCCTCGCTTAAAAAACCAACGACAACGACTCGCTTAGGCTTTAATCTCGAGAGAACGATTTTTATTACAGTTTCTAATGCAATTCACTTAGCAGCGAAACATCCTCCCATCATTTGTGATACTTCAGTACCTTTAATAAGAGTTAATAGACATTTTCTGTGTTTCACAAATGTGTGCAAAATGATCTTATAACTAAGAGATCAAAGGTTTCATTACCGGCGGGGCTATTATTTTTGTCTACTAATACCTACCTGCCAGTATACCATCCAACAGCGGTGCATCGAAAAGAACTGCACTTATTGATATCCCACAGAGACGTTTTGCTTCTTCGTTTCTAATAAGCAAATCAAAATTCTGGATTTCCATTCTAAATTCCATTTACCCATCAATAACATAGGTTTCTCTTAACGCATGAATCATTCTTCATCAGTGAGGATTAAAAACTGAATGGGCATCTTCTAGATTAGCGTTTTGATTTGGTCTACCTCATTACTTATCAGCAATATTCAATTGAAATTGAAACTCAATGCTAATCTGAGCATTAAAAAATTATCCATAAAGTGCAATTTATGTAACCAAATGCTCTCTGTAATGGTACCCCTAGTTAACGATCTTAATTATGAAACATCTATGAACACAAAACACAATTCAATAAGCTGTTTGACAAATCAAACAATACGTTTTCAACTGCCAAATAAATAAATAACCTCCCCCCTCAGATCGCACTGAGAAACGGATTAACATATCTATTGTCTACGTACATATTGATTTTGTACGAACTCCATTATTTATCAGTTTATCATTCAAGAGTTCGCGTAATGAACCGAATACCCAAACACTAGAGAATTGATAACGCCACTCAATGAGGCTGATAGCACGGTGGTCTATTAAACATGGAAAAAATGTTGTGTAAACTATGACACATTGCGGTAAATTGAATTTATTATCGCTTATATATAAAATATACAAATATGATGTTTAAAAAAAAATATTGCTGGAGGCCTCTTATCAAAAACATTCATATCTAATTTATCTAATTTAGTCTACAGCTGTTCAAAATTTAAGTTTGTTTAGGCTTTCATAGAAATTGTAGGTGCATTGGTACAAATGGATCTGTAACATTTCTTGACCTTGAGTACCATATTTCGAGATGAATAGACGAATGAGTGCAATTAACATATTGGTTTTATCATTGATATTGCTACACAAATTTATTTATTTTACCAAGGGAGTTATATTTATCCGAATAGCTAAGAGCAACAATGAGTACGATCAATGATTTGAATTTGAATTTGTTATCTGTTTAAGCGACACGCAGCACAGATTATCTAAAATCGTTCATACGCCATACCACCCCTCCTTTGCGGCTACTAATTTGTTGCCTATATAAAGTAACCTTGGGCATATAAACAATAGTAAATTTCACTTTTATTTTCATTCAAATTCAAATTCTTTATTTTGCAGAAATATATTACATAAGGTGTTTCAGAGATTTAGTAGTAGGTATAGATATTGTTTCGCCTTAACAATAGGCATGCAAAACTGTTTGAATATCAAATACAAGATCTCATTATGAAACCAAAGTATACAATTACAATCTAAATAACAGTTAAATTAAGCCAATTTATATTGGTTTTTTATGTCACATGTATTTCCTATTTTTTAATATTATGTAATCAATTATAAATTTATTATTGTTACAAATTATATTAATCTACTATGTATTAATTTCAGGAATACTAATATTTATGAATTAGAAATTTATCAAGTTTTTGCTTTGGCTTCAATAAACTAAGTGTTCTATCTGCTAGTCTTCCGGTAACTGATTATATATATTATATATATACCGGCCCTCTACAGGGCTCGGGTCTCTGCTCAAAATGAGAAGGCCTTGTTCCGTATTCCACCACGCTGGCCAAGAGCGGATTGGTAGACTTCACACACCGTTGAGAACATTATAGAGAACTCTCAGGCTTGCTGGTTTGCTCACAATTTTCCCTTCACCGTTTCAAGCAAGCTATATTTAAATGGCTTACATTGTAAACGCATATAACCCTGAAAAATCAGTGGTGCGTGCCGGGGCTCGAACCCGGTTTCCACGAAAAAAAAAACGTCGCCTTACCCACTACGCTATCACCGCTTCACATATTATATATGCTATTATTATTTAAACTAACAATAATATCCACAATAATTTTATAAATGGAAAAATATAACTGTTTATTGGTTTTCTATGTCCGGTGTAATCAGTACACCGATCTAGGCAAAATTTGGCACACGTATCCTAATGTAGTTCTGACTTTTATCTTGAAAAACAAACAATTTCCTCACATTTTTTTTCAAAAACTATAACAAGCGAGTCGCGGGCATTAGCTTAATATTTTAGCGATCTATTTCTATTGCGTTAAGATAAGAATGGTAAAAAGATATAGTAATCAACATAAATATATTTTAACATTTTACAGGGACCTAAAATCATAATTATTGACATGAGAAGATATCGAAATTTAACCTTATTGCAAAGTCAGTAACAATTATTTTTGTTTACAGTTGATCGTGTACCCAACGCGCCCTGGATTGCAAACAATGGGTGCTCTCATCACAATGTTCTTCATATGGGTCACAGCATTCGCCCTTGCGTCACCCCTCTACACATTTAGAACTCTAAAAACCCATAGAGTCGGCATATTAGGGTTCGAATTTATACATTTCTGTATTGAAGACTGGCCTTACGAGAAAGGTCGAGCCAGCTACTCAGTTTTTAGCTTAATATTCCAATACCTTGTACCAGTCTTAGTGGTCGTGATTGCGCATGTCCAAATCCACAGGAGACTTCGTGGAAGGAGAAGGACAACCAGAAAAACTCCTGCAATCCTAATAGCTATAGCTGTTACGTATGTTATAAGTTGGTTGCCATTGAACGTGTTTAACATGGTTGCCGATTTTAGTTCACAACCTATTCTTGAAGAGCAACCGCTGACAATAACGTATGCGGTTTGTCACATGTTCGGCATGTCAAGCGCTGTATCCAATCCTTTACTCTATGGATGGCTGAATGACAATTTTAGGAAGGAGTTCGAGGAGATCCTTTGCTGCTGCAGGAAAAAAAGGCCAACGAAGAACAACATAAGGGCTAATAATAGGAAAATGGACACGGAACTAACCGCTCTAGCCCAGTTGGAGCACACAGTGACTACGAACACAAAAACCTCACAATGTTCGCAAATTTTCTGACTAAAGTCTTGTTTCAAATAGCATGAAACCATTGAAATGCAAAGCATCTGAACTTTTTATTTTATAGCCCGAACATTTGAGTACCATTAGATTAGTTTTTGTACAGTGTAATGGTGTAAAAAGTTCCTCAGTTATTTCGTTGTTTGTTAATAACCTGTTTAATATTTAAGATGTAAATATAGATCTTCTTTAAATATAAGTCTAGGAATAAGGTCTGGACAAGAAAATAACGGCGATTTACGTTTTATTGAGCCCAGAACGTACATCGCCAGTTATACTATGAGAATGTGATTTAGGTGACATAGTTATAATTTTTTTAATAAAATTAATTATCTCAATATTTGATCGTTTTTCTTAAGGTCCTGACTCTGAAACTAAATGTTTTTCTGCTAAATGGTAACTAAATGACCTAAGGCTTGTACATGTTTTAGAAATCCATGCTAAAAACCAACTTTTACCTGACCGATCTTTAGGTATCAGCTACCTTATACTTTACCTTATACCGAGAGACCATACATAAGACGTTTTATTATTAAACGTTTTATACAAAACGTTAAATAATAATTTATCCGTTTATGAGAAACTTTTACCTATCAGGTACCTAGTTATCAGGTTTCTGCTAACGAATCCCGTTAGTAGGCTAACTAGAGAAATAGCCCGAAAATCTTTGTTAGGGCTGAAACGACTATAGGGAGTAATTTATTACGATATCATTATGTACATATGTTTATTTTCTATCTACCTAAATAGTCAAAGTACTTAAAATGGACGCTCAAGAAGACGTAGATCCGGTGAAACGACGCATACAGGGTTTAACAGATATGGAGATCATAACTGAAAACAAAACCTCGTCGGAACAGATGTTGGAGGAATGTATGGCAGATTATGTCAAATGTCTTAGTTTTAACAGGTAAGGTTACTGATAGATTACATAAATGAAGAGTCCAAAAAACAGAAAGAATTGCGATGCTTCATCACCAACAGACATCAAGTAGATGATGTAAGCGAGCCTTAACAATTATGATCGAAATATGTTTTTATATAATAATTATTGACTGACCGCCACGGCAAAAGCGAGGGGCTTTTTCCGTGGCTGGTACTAGATGAGACCAGGGAATATTTAGAAATTCCCAAATTCCCTGCCGGGGATTGAACCTGAGACCTCCCCCTTGAATCCGCACTCACCGCTGCGCTAGGAAGGTCGTCTAAGGCACCTGATGGTGTGTAATAAACCATCGCCTATAAGCAGAGTGGCACTTTGCAGGGTAAGTTTGTCCTGCAACATGCCACCCTGTGCCCCTCGAGTTGTAGCGAATACAGCATTGCAATAATGCTGCTTTTCGGCCGAAACAAGTATGGCAGTAGTACTAAAGCTCTACTCAAAGTGAGGTCGTGATTATAACCGAGAACTGATGTCTGAATGTGCGCTCCACTGATGAGAACAAGATAATTTAACTAACTTTATTAATTTGTGCGAACCGGAATATGAGAATTGCAAGAACTTTTAGGTTAGTAAGTATTAACTTGATCACCATCATCAGCAGCGTGATGTCCCTATCCCTACTAATATTATAAATGTGAATGTAAGTTTGTTTGTTACGCTTTCACGCAAACACTACTAAACTGATCATCACGAAACTTTGTACACATATTCCTGAAGGTATGAGAAGTAATATAGGATGCTTTTTATCCCGAAATTAATCTCTGTTTGACGATTTTACACCAGGCTTAGCTATCCTAAATACATAAAGTGCTGCCACATTTATGAGGCACATGTTTTTCGAAAAACAAAAACAAAAGCGGACGAAGTCGCGGGCAACAGCTAGTAAACTATATTACAAAAGCGAGCATAAGTGTGTAAAGCCTATTTTCTCTTAATAGTCTTTTAAATAATCTTTTCGTTATTTCTTATTGAAAAGTCTTTTTAAAAAATAATAAAAAAGAATATATTTTAAACTATTTTTAACAATTTAAAAAGTTTATTTTTAATTTACCGCACTTTGTTTTATGTTTGATAATGAATACTTTAAACTGAAAAAGGTTGGATACATTTTAATACATGTTAGAAAAATGGGAGCGTATGTTTGCATGTTTTTTACCCTTGATCGCCTCAACCAGGGCACCGATTTTGACGAAATTTGGCACTCAGATAACTTAGTTCTGAAGGAAGGAAAAAACATGCACAAACAAACAAACCGGTTTTATCACTGGGAAGCTAAACGTGGTTTACTTACTAAGATACCATGCCAATTTTATTGCTTTAGCATAACACGTTGACATAATATAGAAAAGAGTTTGCCAAATGGTTGTTTTTCATGGACCCTTTTTAATCACTGAGCGCTTGGCTTGTTCGAAGCATCATTGACTTCAGCCATAAAGTCTCCTTAGTTTGTTTTCAGAAAACTTCCATTGTCTCAAAGACGGCGAGTGTTAAAGAAACCGAATTTACTCTAAACCTATTTAAAATGTTCTTAATATATCAAAATTTTTCTTTCCGATTGACACCCGGCTCCTGTCTATTACGAATAGCAATCAACACCTTTCGCGTTTCACCATGCTCCATTCTGTAAACGATAATAACGCTATAATATAATCGAAACTTATAATCATTTGTCATTATAAATGTTATATTCGATTTAAGATCACTTAAGCTAAATGTGGCAAAAATATTGACATTAGTTAAGTTGAACTATTCCCAGCCGACTCTAGAAGTGGAGCTCTAGATTCTTGAAGTAATATATTCTCACTGCAATCAGTTTAAAAGTACCAGGATCACAGATTAGCCAGAGAGGTCACCTTTCTAAAAAAAAAATGGATGGATGGATGATACTACAATATGGATCTTAAAACCCCCTTGCGTGTTGTTTAAATAGCTCTTAGTGTTTAATGAGCTCTTATTTTTTATTGTATCATTAATTTGTGACGTGGAACATAGAAGTCGTTGTAAGTTTATCGTTGAAATTTACATCATTCTGAATTAGATGAGCAGTTAACGATTTCTGCCTTATAAGTATAATCAGAATCAAAATGTTAGCTATTATTGAATTGACCTGACGGGTTAATAATAACTTATTAAATCAATGGGTTCATGCTTGTACCAATTATCCTAGTGAAAAAGGATAGGTAATGGAATTAGTCGGTTACCCTTCTAGATACCGACTTATGTAACTAATTACATGAGTCAGTTTTTTCTATAAATATCATTTTATCTCTAAAGTTTTATGTTAACCTAGTAGATACTCACTCCTCCATCCATTGCAGTTTTCGTACTCCAGTTCACAGTAGTTGTTGAAAGTTTTATAGAAGCCATCGTAGTGTCGTGCGCACACTATATCTCGCCTGAATACGAGGAAGTATTTAATTATTTTTCTCTTATTGTTTTAACACTCACTCTTCAGCCACCTTTGCAAGGTTTAAAAAGGCAACAATAATTACGGGCTAAAAAGTGTCCTATAGCTTGAATTCCGGGCATAGTCATAATACTTTGTATCCGCGGAATGTTCCCACAGGATGTTAAAAACTAAACTCAGTTACCTATGTTCGATATTACAGCACAATCAATGTTCTTAATATTCTTGAAAGGGAAATAATTTGTATTTAATTTCATTTGCTGTATCCTCTTTCTAGGAAACTGCCCGCTAACAGATAGACAGTACGAGATAGATGAACAGTACGGGTTTAGGTGCCTTCCTAAAAGTCCAGGCAGTAATTTCAAAAGTTATATATTTAAAGAAATACTAGCACTATTAATATGATGCAATTTTCTACAGACATTTTACATACCAAGAGTCAGACATAGTACTTTTTAAGTCAAAAAACTTAATGGTTTCAACTATGGTCGAATCGCGCACACAACAATAATTAGTATGATATTATGGCGATAACTACTGCGGTAACCTAACTAACTCTCTTTATCATAACATATTTTACTTCATATCTCTATAGAGTAAGTGACATTCAGTTTAACTCACAAAAATACGATATGGTAGATATTTCAAGAATGTTGCGGGTGAGATATGTTTAACATCAAATAGTTACTGTACTACGGTAGGTATATCCCCGACTGAGATAACCTTCAATACTTTAGTTAAGTTATATCGATGTTCTATTTAAAGATTCATTAAATAGTAATTTCTACCTACTAGGATCGAAGAAATATAAAAATTAATTTTCTCTGTTGTGTATAGTGAAAGTGAACTTATTCATTCCTTCATAATAACGTCAAAGTAAAATGTATTTTATGTACCTTTATTTAAAGTCCCTGATTCTGTACTACTGATTTTTACCTTACAAATATTCAGCTGGTTGTAAAAGTGTAACGGAATTAAATATTCAAATTTATGATTTTTCATTTTAATTCATCCATGTAATTATGGTATTCATTCTATAAAATACGTGGGCAGAGGCTATCTTCGCCATCTGTGTCAATTAATACTTAAACAAGTTCGTAGCACGAGATGTAAAAGGGGTTGGTACGAGAGTGGCCATTACGGTCAGTTAAATTTTAATTAGAACCACGTGACACTATAATTAACGTCACAGAATAATATTTACGTAATAGCATCTAGAGTTCTTCAATACAGTGCAGTACCTGGGTCAACTTTACTTAGCCAGCCAAATTAAATAGTTTATAACTCGCTATATCACTCTAACCGAATCTGAAAAAATCAACACTTAGTCTACAGACTAAAAAAGTTTGGGAAGTTCTAAACTAATTTACTCTGTATAACAAAGTAACCTCAAACTGTTTAGTACTGGTTGGATGTTGTTCCAGATGTTTTAACCGCATACCATTTGTTTTTAGACACAAATGTTTTGTGCAAACAAGTTTCAGAACGTGTAGTAAGCTCGTTAATCAAGTGGCATAATTGTAATTTAATTATTAAATATTTACTGTGCTTTTTTTTACTATAAAGTAAGGTTTAGCGTGGTCCAGCGATTTTTCATCTACAGAGTGCCTTGTGGTGACGGCAGATCAGAATATATTTGTCATTAGGTATCCCGTCTCTCCCAAGGGGGTTTGTACGGAACAACTAAAGGATTGAATGAACAAATGAATGAACGTATGTATGAGTGAATGAATGAACGTATTAATGAAAGAATGTGTGTACGTATGAATGAATGAATGAATGAATGAACTTAAGAAAGAAAGAACGAACGAATGATTGAATAAATTAACTAATAAACGAATGAATGAATGAATGTATGAATGAATGAATGATTAAACGAATGAATGAATGTATGAAACTTTCCTCGTGCTACTCCTACCATTTACTGCAATTACCAACCCGTCTGCCGACACGCGGATCGTAACCAAGACCACGTGATCTGCAAACGAACTTGGTAACCAAAAGAACAACGACAATTTTTTTTTTTTTTTCATTATCTTCATCATCATCATGTCAACCAATCGACGTCCACTGCTGGACATAGGTCTTTTGTAGGGAGTTCCACAATACACGGTCCTGGGCCGCTTGCCTCCAGCGGCTCCCAGAAACTCGCCTGATGTCATCCGTCCACCTCGTTGGGGTTTTTTTTTAATACCGTGTTATAAGTTCAGTGGGCAAAGGACTAACTTGTAAGCAGCAGGACAGTCTTCAATGAACACCACGAGGCCCCGATCAATAAATTCTGATTTTCTAAAGATAGAGTTTTTTGGATAGAACCTCACTCTTCCCGGTTTAGTCATATTTATGTTAACATAACTCGCATTGCTTTTCAGTATCACTGCAAAAATAGTAACTTCCTTACAAATAAAAATATAAATAATAAATAAATCTCTCTCTCTTTAGTCGCTCCCTCATGACTGAGGATCGTGATCACTGGTATGGCGAGTAATCTTGTCATATAAGATCTCTCTCCATCGGGTCCTGTCTTTGGCCATTTGTATTGCGTTATAGAAGGTACGGGCACCAGTTTCTCTCAGTTGATCTGACCACCGGGTTGGAGATCTGCCACGGGGACGTTTGCCTTCTACATTTCCAACCACTATCAACTTTTCAATGCTCTCGTTTCCGCGGCGTGTGATATGTCCAAAATAACTAAGGATGGGGGGTAAGGGGAGAACGGTGACTAACATCTTGACCGGCCCAATTGTCAACCTCACCTGCACACGTCAGTGGTACGAATGAATAGCTGATGGCGATGCGCAGCATCGTGGTGCCCCCTGCTGGATAACGGACGAGGCTCTGGCGACCGAACAACGGCGGTATAACTGTAAGCCCAGCTGGGAAACCAGATGGAAGAGGCTTCAGAGGCCTTGGGTTTCAAATACACCCTAAAAGACTGGTGCAGAAGGCAATGGGAAACCACTGCACTATTTTCCCAAGAAAATCACCAATAAATAAATATACTACGACAATACACACATCGCCAACAGCCCCAAAGTAAGTGTAGCTTGTGTTATGGGTACTAAGATGACTTATGAATATTTTATGAACATATTTTTTATTTTTTTTATACATTAATATTTATAATATACGGAACACTGAAAAACATTAATGTTCATCACACAAACATTTTCCAGTTGTGGGAATCGAACCCACAGCCTTGACTCAGAAAGAAGGGTCGCTGCCCACTGCGCAAATCGGCAGTCAAAAGTAGCATAGTCAAAAGAATTATACAGTGTTTTGTCACACTATCGCTGACAACTATATAGTTGCACGTTGTTGTATACTGACTTTCAATATAGTTTATTTTTTCTACTTGTTTCCTTTCATTTGATGCTAATATTGACGGCGTTTTGAAAAAAAATGTAAGAAGCCATTTTGTGCTGGCGGCCATCTTGGATTTTAAATTTATGGTAGTATATATTATTCTACTAGGTAAGCCCTTTTGTCTGATACCTTTACTGTGGGAGTTGAAAAAAATATCTAATTCACCATTTTTCACGGTCATCTTGGACCAATTTTCATCAAACATAGCTAAGAACACTTTCAACTAATTCACTTTTCAAACAAAACAAAACAAAACAAAAAAAATCAAAATCGGTACATTCGTTCGGAAAATATGATGTAACCGCCAGACACACCCACACCCACACACAGACACACAAATATAGACACATCAAACTTTTAGCAGCCCGTCTTTTTTGCATAGGGCGTCAAAAAAAAAATAGACTCACATATAAATATAAATAAAAGCAAATATTGTAACATGGTGCTGTTTTTGTAAAATACAGTAACTTGTGGGAGTGTAAATCAATAATCATAAAACAGGTTAATCGTGATAGGAACACGAATAAACCACGCATGAGTGAAAAGTTATTGGAATAAGACAAGCTGAAAATGAGGTATCAGCTAGGTATGCGTACAATAACTTATCCTACGGTGTTATAGGAGATAGTTCTATAACATTATATATAATACAATCATCTCCCGGCTGTTTGTTGTGGGCTTCTTCTTAGACCAGGACGCGTTTGGAACCCTCGTAGCTTTAGTTTTAAGTTTAAGAATGTGGTTATCGCCATCATCTCACTACCGTGTAATTCTTATGTACGCATCAAAAGTGCCACCTATGGGCCTACTTGAATAAAGATATTTTTGACGTTGACTTTGACTGTTACATTGTAGTGATAAAACTTCAGCCTCCCTAAACCTTTTTCTCGACCTCCCTGGCGCAACGGTGATAGCTGTGAAATTAAGTAAGAGTTCCCGGGTTCGTTTCCCTGCAGATGCAATTTAGGAATTTTTAATTTCTGAATTAACTCTGGTCTGGTTTAGTGGGAGGCTTTGGCCGTGGCTAGTTACCACCCTACCGACAAAGACGTGCCGCTAAGCAATTTAGTGCTCCGGTGCGATGTCGCGTAGAAACCGATTAGGGGTATGACTACCATGCTCCCTAACAGGTTAGCCCGCTAACATCTTAGATTGCATCATTACTTACTTCCAGCTGAGATTGCAGTCAAGGGCTTGTTTAGAATAAAAATTAATCCCCGCCACAACTTTATCGAGCAAGTCGAGCTCTCCATAGTATTCTCAGAAGTACGAAACCTGAGTGAGTTCTATTTTTCTTCTTTACTTCAATTTAGCCCTCGACTGCAATTGCACCTAGTGGTAAGTGATAATTCAGTCTAAGAGGACAGCCAACTTAAACTGTATCATCATTTTTAAAGGTGTGATAGCAGCCACAGGCTAACTCCATCACATCAATTCTTTACCGATACAGACGGGTTTAAGGCCCACCACGCTGACCCAGTGCTGATCGGTGGACTCCACACACCTAAGACAACATTATGTGAACTCTGTTTTCCTTCCTTTAAGCAAGTTATATTTTAATTACTTAACGCATGTAATTTAGAAAAGTTAGTGCGAGCTGGGATTCAAACTCAGCACCCCGAAAGTGCAACCGAAGCCTTACCACTAGGTTACCACTGCTTTGTATACCGTATACCAATAATCACTGCTCCAGGCTAACTTGTAGAGAAAAACAAAAAATAACAGTGAAAAATAACAACAGTAACTTTGTAGATAAATCATTCGACCGCGGAACTCGCCTCTGGAATTTTCCTCCCTGTGGAAATCTTTATATCAGTAATGAAAAACCTCCAGATCATTCATATACAGTAACCATTAAGAGGTAGCCGTGTATTTTAATTGCTTAAAACGCACATAACTCAGAAAAGTTAGAGGTGCGTGCGTGTGAAAAGGATTCGAACTCGGGACCATAAAAGTGAAACCGAAGCCTTACTACAAAGTCAAAGTCAAAGTCAAATATTTCTTTATTCAAATAGGCACATAGATGGCACTTTTGATGCGTTATTATATACAAAATGTGTACATAGCAGTGAGTAGTGATGGCGATAACTACAATCGTAAACTTAAAACTAAAGCTACGAGGGTTCCAATCGCGCCCTGGTCTAAGAAGAAGCCCACAACAAACTTAGCCGGGTGTTCTTTTTGTTATCACCATCTCACATTGTCATTAGAAAATATTTAATAAGCAACCTGGTTAGAGCAATTGTTTGCAAGGTTATCACAGCTTTGTATACCGTATACCGTATTCTAATAATAAAAAAACACTCCTTCTATATTTGAATCCAGGGGAATCACTTTTCTCGAGTATCTTGTAAGGTCCCAGTTAAAGACCTTTGTTACGAGTGTAAGCTGGTAGAAACCAGTGCTAATATACTTATCACGTTAGTCATAAAGCATATATTTGCATGGCAATCGGTTATGTGTTTGCATATCGATTTGTCTGATAGTAGCATATATATACGGTTTGAATCCGTTCGGTGTCATTCGAAGATTTTCTTCTGTTTTACCTACAGTACAGTACATTAAAAATAAGATAAAGTAATGAAATTCTCCAGGATTTTCATCTTTGTGTTCGCCGCGTTCGTGGCATTGAGTAATGTAAGAGCTGCACCTGAGAACTTCTTCAAGGAAATTGTAAGTATTAATCTTTTTCTTTTAAAATATACTTTATTTTTGTATAATAATAATTGACGGACCAAGTTAACGGTTCGCCTGATGGTAAGTGATAAACCATTGCCTTTATAAACATATAAATAAATATACTACGACAATACACACATCGCCATCTAGCCCCAAAGTAAGCGTAGCTTGTGTTATGGGTTCATATTTTTATGAATATAATACACATAAATACTTATATAATACAGATAAACACCCAGACACTGAAAAACATTCATGTTCATCACACAAGCATTTTCCAGTTGTGGGAATCGAACCCACGGCCTTGGACTCAGAAAGCAGGGTCGCTGCCCACTGCGCCAATTGGCCGTGAAATATAATTTATTTATGTATTTATTTAATGGACAAGGTTACAATAACTATTATAAAACTAAACAAAAAATGAAAAAAACATATAAATGTAATATAGAGAGACCCACTTAGAGACTGCCACAACTTGCGAATAAAAAACTAGATTGTCAGTTAAAAGAGGAAAAAACGATTAAGAGAGACATAATGGTATAAGCTGTAAGATCCATCAGGCTGTGATATAAACTTGACGAATCTAGCGCCGCGAACAAAAACATACATTTCAGAATAAATAAAAAAAAAAAAACAAATACTTAAATTATATATAATATAATATTGAAAAAGGTTGACAATATATACTATAGAACAAAACTAGCTAAACTAATACAAAAATGAGCAAAGGAAAACAAAAACTAAGTTTAAACAGTTCCAGGGTATTGCGATAGGAAGATCAGATCTAACTATCACAAAAAGTTTTTTTTTTTAATGTAGAAAGACTATCCCCTTTTATACAGATATACAGAACACAGCATTGCAACCATTCTGCTTAGCGGCAGAAATAAGCAAGCAAGTATCGCCTCTAATCTAACTATCACAAAAAGCTATTCATATAAACCCATTACCGGCGGTTGAATGATAAGGGGTTAAGGCCGTAGTCCACCACGCTTGCCCAGTGCGGATTGGTGGACACCACCCACCTCCACACTACTAAAATTCTGTTCTCATTCCTTACAGTATTCTATAATTCAGGAAATTGCTACTAAGCGATGAGGCCGCCTCATGTACTCTGCTTCTGTAACTTAATTATCTTGAAGTGTGCAAAATAAAGAGTATATATATATAAATAATTAATATCCTAAATTATGCCTGAGAGTTTTACGTTTATGTTCTCGAAAGCGTGTGACTGAAAGAAATCAGGTACAGCCCTAACATCACATGCAAAATAAAAATCATGTGACTAGTAGCGTAGATACTCGATGCGCGTGTCGGTCTTTAATCTTTAATAGGGTTGTCAAAGGTAAACACTTAGAATGTTTTGAATTCGTTTGTATGGAAAATAAATAAATATATGCTTCTTTTGATTTAATATTTATGCAGGGAAATAAAAAAACAATATATATTTATTTTTCTAATGTTTTTATGAAATATACTTATGCGTGCTTCAATATTATATCTTAATTCTGTTACACGTTGTATATTAAAGTCCGCCAATTCAAATTGAAGCCGCATAGTGGGTTTTTGCTCTCTGCACTCTTTGTATGATAGAGGAGGCCTCTGCGACCCGTGCTGATTGCAAGACGTTGTTAAACTTATGATAATTCAAGTTTCATAGAGTGGATTTAAAGGATATATTATATTTTGTCTCCAGGAAAGAGCTGGCCAGCGTGTGAGAGACGCCATTATCTCCGCCAAGCCCGCAGTTGATGTTATCAGCGACGCCCAAAACATCTGGAATGGAGGGAAACAAGACTAATTAATATTAATGAATATACAACCAATACATATATATTACGAAAGTATACAATAATAAAAAATCTTTTATACCTATTAGTACCTTATTATCAATATTTTTTGTTAATTTATAAGTCAATAAAAGTTTAGTACACTAATTTGTATATATAAACAGTTTTTTTTTATTCCACAAGTTCGCCTTTGACTGTACCTGGTGTTAAGTGATGATGCAGTCTAAGATGGTAGCGGGCTAACCTGTTAGGGAGTTCCTATGGTAATCATATCCCTAATCGGTTTCTACGCGTCATCGCACCGGAACACTAAATGTCGCTTAGCGGAACCCCTTTTTCGGATTTTTTGGTAACTAGCCACGCCAAAGCCCAAACCAGAACAGACTAGAGAAAATTCAGAAATTATAAATTCCCAAAATGCCTCTGCCGGGAATCAAACCCGGGATCTCGTGCTTAAATTTACAGCTTTCACTGTTGCGACAGGGAGGTCGTCAAAACAAATTGAAACATTTTTGCCGTTTCACGTTTGTTGTTTGTGTCTATGAGTGTGTACCAACCCAGTGCTCCATAAAGGGATTTTCATTTATTGCTTAATATAACATAGTACGTATCAAACAAACCATAAATGCAAAACATAATAGGTTGGGGAAAAAGTCTTTTCGCATTATACTTAGTATGTACGAACTTGTAATAAAATCTCTTTGGCTATACTATTTGTATCTGGCTGGTTTTTGTATCATTAAAAGTTTAAATTTTAATGAAGATAATTCCAAATTCAAATTAGGAAAATATGTGATTTTTATTTGTTTTTCGTACTGTGAAGATGAGTGAATCTAATGAAGAAATTCGATAATATTAAAATTTTACTACAAAAAAGGTAAAAATGCAACGCAAGCCGCAAAAAAAAATTGATGTTTATGGGCCTAGTACAGCGTCTGTTACAGTAGCACAAATTTGGTTTAAGCGTTTACAATCCGGAAATTTTGATGTCAAAGATGCACCTGGTCGCCCTATTACAGATAAAATGGATGCCATTTTTGAAAAAGTTGAGCAAGATCGGCATATCCGTAGCTACAACGTAGCTGAAGAACTGGGAATTGACCACAAAACAAATTTGGCGCATATGAAAAAACTGGGTGCACAAAAAGCTGGATATTTGGGTACCTCACGAGCTCACTGAAAGAAACCTAATGAACTGTCTACTCATTTGTAATTCTTTATCACGACGTAATGAAACCGAACCTTTTTTGAAGAAGCTAATAACTGGTGATGAGAAGTGGATCATGTACGACAAGAACGTGCGAAAAAGGTCGTGGTCAAAGGCCGGTCAGGCTTCACAGACTGTGGCGAAACCCGAGTTAACTCGCAACAAGGTGATGCTGTGTGTGTGGTGGGATTGGAAGGGCATTACTCATTATGAGCTGTTACCACCAGGCAGGACTATCAGGCAGACATCAGTAAAGCCTACACATAAGTTTTTTTTTTCCACTACAAGTTAGCCATTACTGCAATCGAATTTTAAGTGATAATGCAGTATAACATAACTTAATAGGCGCTATAAAAATTAAAGAGACCAGAATTAACAGAAACAATTAATGTTCTATTCTTTCAAACGCAAACAGAGCATAGAAACTTCTTCATCCCAGCAATTATAAATTTCCAGTCATAATTCGCGTGTTAACCTTAATCGTACTGTTTTTCAAAGATAAGTTGATATTATTTGTCATGTAGCACAACAAGAACGGTGACTTTTAGAGATCGTGACGAGTTAAATTAGTCCTTTAGGTAACTGGGCTTGCTCAAATTCCTAGCTCAAGAGCCTAGGAACCCTAAGATGTTGGCGGTTTAGGACTAAGGAGTATCGTAGTTATATTTTAAAATCATATTGTTGGTTACCCCAATATTTAAGCAATTAAAGCCGCTCCCTCTACCTTGCTTATACATTTTTTAAACTGGGTGCTTTGTGCAAAAGCATAAGGCATTATTTACAACGGCCAGTGATGCGTACCCTAGGTATGTTAGTAATCCCAATCGTTTAGTTTTAAACTACCTTCCCAAAACTAAGTATTTTGATAAAAATAGTGTAATGATGTGTATTAAAGTATATAATAAAATACCTAATTATATGAAATCATTAGCAATTAATCAATTTAAAACTAAATTATTAAAATGGCTTCATTTGTACAATATTTATGACATCAAAGATTTTTTTTAATTAAAACTTAATAATGACGTATAATTTGATAATAATGACAATAAAATTGAAAATATTATGATTATGTATATTCCTAGGGGGTAAGTGGGGTGTAAGTGGGTGTGGCTAGTACCAGTCAGCCTCCCAAATTGCCAACCTCACCTGCACGTGGTGCACCCTGCCGTTTAACCGACGAGGCTCTGGCGACCGACAAGTGGCGGTATAACCACTTCGAATTGGCTAGGCTGAACAAATGGCACAGACCGGTGTCGGGCAGCAGCGACGCCGGGGCGATCAGTCTAGCCCTGCGATGACCAACCCGCCTGCCCAGCGTGGTCATTATCGGGCATATCTTTAATGGGAAGGAGAAAAAAACCACAGCCCCTAGTTCCCGGCGGCCCCGCTATTCCTGGCTCTGGCAGCGGTTATGGTAACGGCGGGGCAAGGGGTGTTAAGAATCTCCGGCAGAGATTCCGCTGCCAACCCCGACGACTTGACCTGGCAACATACAACGCACGCACGTTGAGGACCGATGGAAAGGTGATTGAGCTGGAAGAAGTGGTGAGCAAGTTGCGCTGGGATATTATAGGATTGTCTGAAGTCCGGCGAGAGGGGGAGGACTCGATAATCTTGGAATCCGGCAACTTGTTTTACTACCGGGAGGGTGACCAACAGTCACAGGGTGGTGTCGGGTTTATCGTCCACAAGTCTCTCGTCAACAATGTTGTAAAAGTCGAAAGTGTGTCGAGCAGGGTAGCATACCTTATACTCAGAATTACCAAACGGTATTCGTTGAAGGTCATACAGGTATACGCGCCGACTTCGGCACACCCAGACGAGGATGTAGAGGTTTTGTATGAGGACATTTCAAAAGCCATACATGCCTCGAACACCTACTACAATATTGTGATGGGGGATTTCAACGCGAAGCTTGGCGAGCGAACTGGTTCAGAGTTGAGGGTGGGGCAATTTGGGTATGGGCAACGGAACCACAGGGGTCAAATGTTGGCTGACTTCATGGAGAAGGAGGGCCTTTATATGATGAACTCCTTCTTCAAGAAGCGGCCACACAGGAAATGGACCTGGATAAGCCCCGATGGTTCCACGAGAAACGAGATCGACTTCATCATGTCGACCAAACGGCATGTATTCAATGATGTCTCTGTGATCAACAGGGTTAAAACCGGAAGTGATCACCGTATGGTAAGAGGCACATTGAGTATAAACGTTCAACTTGAAAGAGTCAGACTGGTGAAGTCTACACTCCGGCCTACTCGTGCCCATATTCAAAACCCCGAGAGCTTTCAACTAGAACTACAGAACCGGTTCGGTTGCCTAGCAGATTGCGACACTGTGGACGATTTGAACAACAGGCTGGTGGAAACTGTCCAAACAGTCGGGTCCAAATTCTACAAGGCCCACCGTAGAAACAAGGCCAATAGGTTCTCAACCAATACACTCAAGCTTATGACGGAGAGGCAAGAGATGAGACTACAGTCTATAGCAGACGCGTCCGCTTACCGGCGGATTAATAGGCAGATCTCTAAATCACAGACTCGTGATATGCGGCACTTCAATACAGAGCGTATTAAAAATGCCATCGAGCAAAACAGAGGCTCTAAAGTGTTCGCTAGAGATCTGTCTATCGGTCAGAGCCAGTTGATGCGACTGAAGACCAATAATGGTAGTCTTGTCTCTTCCAAACCTGAGATCTTGGGTGAGGTTGAGAACTTTTATGGACAGTTGTACACCACAGTACAGACGCCTGTTGAAGATTTGGCTAAGGATCCTAGAGCCAAATTAACTCGACATTATACCGAAGATATCCCAGACGTCAGCCTATACGAGATTAGTGTGGCTCTCAAGCAGCTTAAAAATGGCAAGGCGCCGGGTGATGACGGAATAACGGCAGAACTCCTGAAGGCAGGTGGAAAACCGATACTGAAAGTCCTTCAGCGATTGTTTGATTCCGTTATTCACCAAGGCACAACGCCAGAGGCATGGCACAGGAGTGTGGTGGTTCTGTTCTTCAAAAAAGGTGATAATACCTTGTTGAAGAATTACAGACCCATCTCGCTGCTGAGTCATATCTACAAGCTGTTTTCGAGAGTCATTACGAATCGTCTCGCTCGTAGGTTTGATGACTTCCAGCCTCCCGAACAAGCCGGTTTCCGTAAGGGCTTTAGTACCATAGACCACATTCATACGCTGCGGCAGGTTATACAGAAGACTGAAGAGTATAACCGGCCACTTTGCTTAGCGTTTGTGGACTATGAAAAAGCCTTTGATTCGGTGGAAACTTGGGCTGTGTTTAGGTCACTGCAGAGATGCCGAATTGACTACCGGTATATCCAAGTGTTGCAGTGTTTGTACAAAAACGCCACTATGTCAGTTCGTATACAGGATCAGACTACGAGACCAATCCAATTGCAGCGAGGCGTGCGACAGGGAGATGTTATCTCCCCGAAACTATTTACCGCTGCGTTGGAGGACGTCTTTAAGCTTCTGGAATGGAACGGACTTGGCATCAACATTAACGGCGAGTACATCACTTAACTTCGGTTTGCCGACGATGTAGTCATAATGGCAGAGACTCTGGGAGACCTAAATACGATGCTCGATGGCCTCAGCAGAGCTTCTCAACAGGTTGGCCTACGAATGAACATGAGCAAGACGAAGATTATGTCTAATGCTCATGTTCCGCTTCAACCAGTAATCGTTGAGAACACTGCACTCGAAATTGTTGACGAATACGTATACCTAGGACACACGATCCAGTTAGGTAGGTCCAATTTCGAGAAGGAGGTGAACCGCCGAATCCAACTCGGATGGGCAGCGTTCGGGAAACTCCGTGCCATCTTTTCGTCAGAAATCCCTCAGTGCCTGAAGACGAAAGTCTTCGAACAGTGCGTGTTGCCAGTGATGACCTATGGCTCTGAAACATGGTCGTTAACTATGGGCCTCATAAGAAGGCTTAGAGTCACTCAGCGGGCGATGGAGAGAGCTATGCTCGGAGTATCTCTACGCGATCGAATCAGAAATGTGGAGATTCGTAGAAGAACCAAAGTTACCGACATAGCTCAACGAGTCGCGAAGCTTAAGTGGCAATGGGCCGGGCACATAGTTCGGAGAAAGGATGGACGTTGGGGTCCCAAGGTGCTGGAATGGCAGCCCCGTACTGGTAAGCGCAGCGTTGGTCGACCCCCAACGAGGTGGACAGACGACATTAAGCGCGTCGCAGGTAGCCGTTGGATCCAAGCGGCTCAGAATCGTGGAACTTGGAACTCCCTACAAAAGACCTATGTCCAGCAGTGGACGTCTATCGGTTGATGTGATGATATTCCTAGGCCATAACATGTAATAAATTTGACAAAAAAAATTGTTTATTGTGGTGGAATTTAATGTAAACCATTGCATGCCATTGTGTGGCTGATTGTAAATTGCACAATTCAAATCGACTATACTACACTACTATTGTATACTTACAATCTGGAAATAAAGATATTATTATAAGGTAAGGATAGTGTAAGTGTCGAAGACCTGGCTGAACTCTCTATAGGGGATATCGTGAGGTTCACAAAAGAGACTGGTAAACCTGTGTCACAAATATGGGGAATAGGGTTGTAATAGTCCTTACAGAGGACTGATCACCCGTATGGCAATGGCTGGTGTTGGTGGTGTATATATATATATATAGTATTTAGTGAGGAGACACCAGCCATTGCCATATATATATATAAGTTTAATCAATAAATAACATAGCCTTTAATTCCATAACGTCGTTTCATACATACTAATAAACATTTTAATGCTTTTAAATTTAACAAACATTAATATATTGATTCGTTAGGTTAGGTATGGTTTTACAATAATATTGAATTAAAATTATGTACTTAAGTTATTAATTTATTATGTCACGCGTTTCGGATTGCCTGTTGGCAAAGGCCTCCTTTAGCTCCCGCCACTGCTTCCTCTCGTGCGCTAATCTGCGCTAGTTTGGTCCCGCGGTCTGTTTAATGTCGTCTTCCCACCTCCTATTATATAGTTTAATCATTGGTTTACAATAAAAAAAAAACTGTATAGGAATAAATTAATTTATTAAAGTACGAATGCATTTCATATCGGTGGTTGTTACTATTAGTGTCTC
This sequence comes from Pararge aegeria, assembly GCF_905163445.1. Classification (NCBI taxonomy): domain Eukaryota; kingdom Metazoa; phylum Arthropoda; class Insecta; order Lepidoptera; family Nymphalidae; genus Pararge; species Pararge aegeria. Next base: position 8,058,470 of record NC_053202.1, on the reverse strand, counting down.
TATGTTCATTGAGTAAAGTTATCCTTTGGCGCCTTTGATGATAGTCTGCGCTTGTCCAATAACTCCAATTGCTGGGCCGGCTTTGATGAGACCATCACGGACACGTTGTCCAAGCTTTTCCTGTGACAAAAACAATAAAAAAAAATGAACAATGCGTTAAAACACGTTTATTACAGCGAGGTTAATTCATGAATTTCTTAATAAAAAGGTTGCTTGGAAGCATCGGTATCCGCTTACATTTCTAACAAGATTTTAATTAATTTTAAAATCTATATTGTTTTGGAAGCTTGGGCCGTCTATAGTCAGTAGTCTGCTATACTGCTAAAATTAAAGGTTCTAATAGATTCGATCTAACCACAATTAATTAATAATATTAATTATTAACCACAGTTTGGTTAAAAATTAACAGTTTACCGTACTGAATTAGATTGGAACTGTTTTCAATGAACCAGACTTGGTGATATTTTGAATGAAGATAACTTACCTGGACACAGGAATAGAATTCTTCTTACGCCGGGAAAACAAACGGTTTTTGGAAAATTACAAAAAAACCAAACCAACTTTGGCAGTCGCTGGCAACAGCTATATATACCCAACCCGACAAGGTATCGAATCCAGGACTGAGTGATTCGTAGGCAAAAATGCTGCAACGACGGTATGACAGTTCCCTTTTGAGACATATGAATTAAAAAAAAACTTTGTCTATACGTACCAATTTCTTGAACGGTCTGAATTTAGGCGCAGGATTGGCGACAGAGAACGCAATGATACAAGCGAATATGATAAAAAAAATCTTGCTGAACTTCATTTTTATATATTGCTTCGCGTTTGATGGAGTGAAGAATAATCGACGTTGTACGGACTTAGAATGAATTTTAAAACCCTCAGTTCATCCTTTTATACTACTTATATTGCTAAGACAAATATAAAACTGTCCTCGAGAAATGTTAATCAGAAGAATGTCACTCTTGTTGCTGTAGCGATAAGAGTCATCGTGTTACCAATATGCTGTTTCGATTGCTTGCGGTTGGTCGAAGTAGCGAAAGCTTTCTTTAGGTTTCCCGAAGCTCAGTGATTCCCCGCGAACTTGAAATAGCGTGCAGTTTTTTTATTGCTTCTTGCAATGAGTTAGAATTTTATTGAACTTAAACTGCCAGTGGCTTCGGCTTCTTTAGACCCGTTCTATTACGTGAATGCAAGAATTGATGTGCAAATAAAGAAAAAGTTTGTATATTATATTATGTATTATAAATGTTAATAATGAATAGGTAATATATATATACTTTAGATTATTTTGGCAGATGCCATGGTGCAAAGGAATTGACCCAATGACAACAATGACGCAAGGTTCTATTTGTTATTTAAAATGTGTTTGTTTGTTTGTTTATCTTATCAAAATTTAGCACCCAGAGTTTCCTCCTGAATACAGACATTTATCATACTTCATCCTGTATAAGCGAACGGGAACCCTTGGGGTTTTATAAAACTAGCGTATGTTAACAAACGGATCTTAAATATTGCATGATTGGAAGAGTGGAAGCGGACAAAGGATACTTTATAACCTGGGGATTTTGTTTTTTACATTATATCGCGATTTAATTTTTTTTTTGTACGACGCTACACACATCGCTTTCTAGTCCCAAAGTAAGTGTAGATTGTGTTATGTGGGTACTAAGATGACTGATGAATATTTTTATGAATAATATACGTAAATACTAAATACTAATAAAATATTATTAAAAAAAAAAAATACATCATAGCATTATTTATTTTGCAAAGATAGTGACACCTCCTGCAAATAAATGATAAAATACTTATGAAATTCAGTTCAAGTCGTATCTCGAGGTCTAATAGATTATAATTAAAGTTGAAGTATTAGTAAAGAATTTTAATTACTAATCAGCACAATAGATTCCCGGATCGGGCTTACATCATTTTATTGACAGGGATTTAGTTCTCAGTATGAACTCGGAGTTATAAAACTGTGGCAATGCCCGGTTATTATTTCTAACGTATCGTGATGTTCAAAGCAGTGGCGTGTACAGGATCTTCGACCAGGGTATGCATAAAGCAGGTACAGTGCATAAAATGGAAAAATTCCGCTCCAATACGAGTTATATAAAATTATTTGGGTATGCAGTGCTTTTGTGAATGTATGAAGTGCACGCCACTGGTTCAAAGTCAAAGTCAAATATTTCTTTATTCAAATAGGCACATAGATTGCACTTTTGATGCGTACATTACATGTAAAATATGACATAGAAGTGAATTGATGGCGATAACTAAATTCGTCAACTTAAAACTAAAGCTACGAGGGTCCCAAACGCGCCCTGGTCTAAGAAGAAGCCCACAAAAAACTTAGCCGGTTGTTTCTTTTTTTGTTATCGTCATCTCACATTTTCATTTAAAACTATTAAAGAAGCAACCTGGTTAGAGAAATAATTTACACCCAAGCACTTTTATCGTTGACGTAGTCCTTAATACACTAATAGGACTTTTCTATAAGCTTACATTTAATACAAACTTTTAACTTTTTTTCTCCACATATCTTTAAAGACAACCCACATCAGTCCCGCAGCTGTACGGGTGACAGAGACTGGCTGCAGCGTCCTCCGGCTACTAGTACAAACTACAGCGATCGAAAAACCCATATGCCCAGCATGGTAATTATGGCAAAAGCCTTCCGTTAAAGAAATGCCCTTAGTTCCGTTGTGGACTATTATAGGATATGGATCGAGCTAATAACTTATTGGCAAGATATATTATGAAAATTAAGCTTAATTTCAATACTCCGCGAAAAGCAGGAGAATCTGTATCAGCAGTGGCGTGCATAGAGGGTATGCACAGAGTATGCAGATGATATAAAATGGAGAGAATATCCAGTAAGAGTTCTAAATACTTGAGGGTAGGCTTTTATAACTCTAACAATGTCTTTCCTTAAGTTTTTTATAACTCATACTGGTTATTTTGCTTCATTTTATATCATCTGCATACCCTGTGCATACCCTCTATGCACGCCACTGTCTGTATGGTGTATTATAATTTCTTCAATCCTTATACTCCACACCAAACAGATCTTCGGCAATGTACCCTATACGCACGTTTCGCTCCGAAACCTGAGCACCCTCAGGAGATATTGACTTCCGGTTTCCGAGCAAAAGGTATGTAGAGGGTACACTGCCGAAGACCTGTTCGGTGTGTAATGTAATGTGTAAAGTATAAAAATCGATAAAATCATAAATAACACCATACGGATTCTCCTGCTTTTCGCGGAGTATGGCAAATTAACCTTAATTTTCATAATATTTCATGGAATTCCGCAAAGGAACGCCTGCTTCTATCCAATATTATTGACAAGAATTGGGTTCTCAGTATGAACATGGAGTTAGGAAACTTTTGCAACGCCGTGCATCGGAGTGCACATAAGCCCTGTTATTATCTCTTATATATTTTAACCAACATGGGAGCAAAATGGTAGGCCCATTCTCCAAAACCCTCTCACCTCAGAGAGAGGAGACCTGTTGACACTGTGTCAAATGAACATTTATAGGCCAACGATGGTGATGACGAATAAATCTTTATATGAAACTGTCAGTCAGTACAGACAGAGTTACAGGTCTAGTAAAAGCCACAGGTCGGCAAATATAACAAAATAAAATCGCAATAAGTTTTACGCGTTCTTGAGGGACATCAATTATAGGAATTTGACCGTGACAGAATAACAGTGATAATCACATAGAAAAACTATTGTTGGAATTTTAAACTTTATTATAGTGGCAATAGTAATAAACATACCTATTTTATATTAAGAAACCACTTGAGTATTGCTATGATACTATGTGTGAACAAATGTTACTCTACTACATTTTTAATTTTTTCACCTACCCACATTTAGCTGTTTAAATTATCTTTATTAAGAGCTAAAGGGGACGTCCAAATTACGTGAAATTAAGGGGGGTGAGGGGGTCGAGTCAAATCTCAAATAATCTTACGTTGGAGAGAGGGGGGTCTCGGCAAATATCACCCAATTTTTTTTCTGATTGAAACCAAAAAAAATCATACTTTTTTGGTCCATATAATCCAGATTGTACATGCTTAAGAATTATTAAGATCATTCAACGCGTTTACGTAAGAAACCCACTTTTTGAAAAATCTCACGTGAGATTGGGGGATGGGGGAGGGGTTGAATAAAATCTCACGACATCTCACCAGGGGGGGAGGAAGGGACAGAAAATTAAAAAAAAACACCTCACGTAATTTATGGACGCCCCCTTTACGATTACGTTTGGATGCTTCTGTTTTCTACTTGTAAATTTTTATTTTTTAACCTACCCACATTTAGTTTGTTGAGAACTTATTACGTTTGAATGGTTCTGTTTTTTTAATTATTATTTGCTTAGGTTAGCATAAACATTATTTTAGAATATAGAATTTACCTTACAGAAACCGTGTACGACTCGTTTGTTTGTTGCTGTTGGTCGCTTGTTTCTCGAAAAGGCAGTTAGTCACTTCCATTTAGCAGTTGACAGTAATTATTTTACCTCTAATGTTATAAACGTTTACCATAAAATGGGGAAAATGCGAAACAGTTTCTGAGCTAGTAACATTCGGCATAGCGGGTTTGAAGTCAGACTTGTGCGAGGTGTTTTCGCTGTTTTTGAAAACAATGCACTTCATGCAATGTAGCTGAATGCGGGTTCTGTACGGTCTTGATTCTGTGGTACCTTATACGCACCCATGATTATAAGCGGCGTAGTATGTATGGTTTTTTTTTACGTATCAAAGACTCATATTATTTACAGTTTAAGCATTGAGTAGCTTGGTGGGTCTAAGCTGTATATTCTATAGATAATAGGTATAAAAAAACTGTATTATGTATGATGTGACTATATTTGTACAATAAATAATACTTTTTACGTAAATTTACAAATATGAGTATTCTTAAGATTATTTCTGGTGCGTAATTCTTAATATTTTACACTATTGACTTTGGCGAGTAAATGCTGATTAAAACTTAATAACTAATTGTACAGAATTAAACGCTATTTGTTATAGGCTAAGGTTGTTTATCCTTTGTAGATTGTTGCGGCATCGCCGACGACTTGAACAGCTGGTCCAGCCTTGATTAGGCCGTCACGAATGTTGCGACCAACTTTTTCCTGTAAAAGATAATAAAATCATTAGAAAGAAAACACTTAGTTAAACCTGAAGAGTGCATTAGATAATATTTAGCCCGGGTAAACAAAAGGCTCTTTTGGAATTAAAAAAAAAACATACCCGGTTGAATTCATGGGCAACAGAAAATCGTCTGGGTGCCTAATCATCGCGCGTTTACTTATTCGATTATTCTATTAGAATTTTAAAAAACCGGCCTGTTGAGATTCGGATTCGCGCACGAATGGTTCCGTACTTATGTATGACTTGTTGTATGGGAAACCGCTTATTTATTTATTTTATTCTATTTTCTAGTATAGTTACTAGCGACATCATCTGTATAAATTTCAACTGTCAGTCGGACAGACTGACAGACGGACAGGCTGACAGACGGACGGAGAGCGGATTCTTAGTAATGGGTACCCATTGTGGCGTGTGTTAGGAAATAGGGAATTACAGCACTTTATCTATGATAAACACGATGATTATATTCAATATCTCAACAAATCATTGTTTGTATACTCATTGATAATGTATTGAAAATAGAATAATGGACTTTAGTAGACTGTCAAATAAAAGTATAGGATCTATGGCGGGAGACGCGAGTTTGACAAGTTAGATTGGCGGCAAAGAAAAGTGAGGACGGATTTAAATTAATGAATTGAGAATAGAAGATTAAGTAAAGTATGGTGGATAGAACGTTACAAATTGGGAATAGAGGATTTATAATGGAAACGACATACTTCACGAAATATTGGTGTGGCAAAACAAGAGTCGTATATACTGGTGATGGAGTTGAGATAAGTTGTTAAAAGTTGTTGGTACTATGGTTGTTCCTGATGTAGCATCAGATAAGTATATCTCTTATATCCTTTGGGTTATTCAGGTATCATATATGGAGCCCTAGCATTATTTCATACAGATAAGTTTATGTAGCAGAGGTTGCTCTATACAAACAACTTGTTCCAAAAGTCCTGATGTTATAAGTGATAATAGTAGTTATGTTCGACCTGTCTTATATGTCTTGTATCAAAGGGCCTAGCGTTATTACATATGACAATGTTGTAATTGTGTTTATAAGTTGTTTTAATTGATTAAATAAAAGAGCAACGGTAGAGTTTCTTGCCAGTGGTCTTCTCTGCCGAAGACAGCATTCCGAACTGGTAGTAGAGTCATTCGAAGGTAACAAGTAATATGAATTATAGAGAAGCCTAATATACAGTATTAGAGTCAGTCTAGTTGTTTTATTTCACTCCTTGGGAAGTCAGGTTTATTGAGTACCGACCCACAACACTGCTCTAAAGCAGGTTGGTGGGCTTTAATGATGTCTTTTATAAAATGAATACTTTAATATGAGAAACTAGGTATTTAGCTTCAATAATACTGTTAATTAATGAAAGATCTAAGTGCCATCCTGAACATTGTGGGTATTATAGTGAATAAGTGAATACCTTGGCCTTCCATATTATTATATTTTTTTAGCACGTGCATACAGGGTATACACTTGAGTACGCACTAGACGAGCAGATAATATGAAATGAAAAAAACTTAATATTTATAGAAAGCCTGCCCTTAAGTTTTTTATAACCTGTACCGGTGATTTTCTCCATTTTATATCATGTTCCCCTTTTAGTACATATACTATGCATATCCTGTTTGCACGCCACTGGCTTACGGAACCCTAAAAAGGCTAAAACCTGTATAGATATGAAAAATAAAATAATATTAAAATTTACTTACAATTCTCTTGAACAACTTCCACTTCGGGCTTGGAGCTGCCGTAACAGTCGTCAAAGCCATTATGCAAGCGAATACGAAGAAGAAAATCTTTCCGAAATTCATTTTGACCTATTTATGCCTTTTTTTATAATACCTCAATACAAGATCCCAAATGGTTGCTTGAAATGTTGTGATTAATCCCAAAGCATAACCTTTATATACTACATAGAAGTTACAAACATACTATTGCGGTTGTGATAATTGCATTAAAGAATTATACGCCTTATAGCTGTGGCCATAAGAACCATGTAGTTACAAAAGCAGGAAAGTAGATGCAATAATAAACTGGTTATTTAATAACGGTTCAACGTCTGCCGGGAACTCCCTCGGTACGAGATAAAAGTGATTCCTTTGTAAATATGACAATTAAAACGGTGCGTAACCGCATCCAATCATTTTTCTTTCGCTTTTAATGGTTTATGGGGCAGAACCTGGCTATGACGTCATTGAACAGCTATTTTATAACACGTTTTGAGGATCTGCCTCTAACTTGTTTTGAGGATCTTTACACGTCTGATTCTTTGGTAGTAAGACTGCGGAGGTCTTGGGTTTGATTACCGGGCTAGGTTAAAATTCTTTTATTAGGTTCGAAGGTAAATTGGCGTTGTGTACTCTATGCCTAGGAGTGCACAGATAATAAAAAATGGAACGGTATACACTTGACATTAGAGGGCCTGATAAGCGTGTAGTTTACAGTGCACTAATATAGATTAATTTTACAGGTGTAGAAAAGTTGTAAGATGGTTTTTTTTTTTTAAACCAACTTTGTCAATCACCTAAAAAGCAAGTTAAGTCGTTGCCGAGTAAAATTTCACTAAGATAGATTATATAATTCGTATTTCTTTTTGTATCCTTTTTCGTAAGTTAGTTAAAAAAAATTGTTTTTTTTTTTTATTATTAACGATAGGCCAGCGCTTGACGACAATCATGCCCGTTAGAAAGCAATGATGAGGTCTAGGTTGGAGCACGCTGGCCTAAAAGGAACCTATTCACTCAAGCCTTGAAAGTATCAAAATTATACGTGGCAAGAAACACAGTTGCCGGGAAGGGGTTCCACATCTTAAAAAACGTTTAGTGCGTGTTGATGGAATATTAACCACGTGAGGATGCCACCGCTCACGGTGTCCGCTGTTCTGTGGTAGAACGGGGAAGGAGGAACAAGATTGTGAAGTTCCTGAGCACACTCATCGAAGTATATTCGGCAATTTCTCTTTTCTGGCCGAGCAATCAATTTAGGCAATCTATTAACTGGGCCCACGAATCAGGTCGCCTAGTGTGGGGTCCACAGGTTATCAATAATAAGAGGCAAATATCAATATAATGTGAATTCAGCTTTACAAATATGTTTACCAATTTATTCGAAATTGTTTTACTTTTTGTGTTGTATTTCTTTTTCTTTCTACTGTTATATTGATATTCTGTGTAACATTTTTGATCCAATAAAATATTATTATTATTATTATTTAAATTGTCTGCAATTAAATTTATAAGTTTTCATCGTAATCATCAATTCAACCAATTGACGTCTACTGCTGGACATAGGTCTTTTGTAGGGAGTTCCACAATCCACGATCCTGGGCCGCTTGCATACAACGGCTCCCAGAGACTCGCCTTATGTCGTCTGTCCGACATCCGTTGGGATGCATTGATTATAAGGTTTATTTCTCTATCATTTATTGATTTTATTTTATGTTTAAATTCTTAACTAAAAAAACACTATTAAAAATTTATAAAAAAACAGATAGACATATGATAACAATGTGATAACAAAGATAAAAAAGAGATAAAAAAGCTTGGTTTTGAATAATTGCTCTAACCAGGTTGCTCTTCTAATAATTTTAAATGACAATGTAAGATGGTGATACCAAAAAAACACCCGGCTAAGTTTTTTGTGGGCTTCTTCTTAAACCAGGACGCGTTTGGAACCCTCGTAACTTAAGTTGTAAGTTCACGAACATGGTTATCGCCATCACCTTCGACATTTGAATTTGACTCTTATAAAAAAAAAACATTTATTACACGTGTGTAAAGTACACACGTGTAATAAATGTTTTTTTTTTTTATAACAAATATTCTTCTTGATAATATTGTATAAGCGGTGGTTTCCCGAGATTTGAACCTAAGACCTCTTGGTGCGGTATTGATAAGACATAATGACGTAAGGTCCTTATCAACTGTAACTGTCTTATCACCAGATTTGGGAATTTATAATTTCTGTATTTTCTCTGGGTTGGTCTGATGGGAGGCTAGTAACCCATCTTAGCTTTCTGGTACGTTAGCGGTAGCTTTCGCTTCGAAACCGGAGCTGTCTCAGTAGATTTCGACTTTACAATGAGCGAAACTTGCGTAGAGGGTACATTGCCGAAGATCTGTTTGATGTGGAGTATAAGGATTGAAGAAATTATAAATGACACCATACAGATTCTCCTGCTTTTCGCGGAGTATAGCAAACTAAGAATAATTTTCATAATATGTCTTATGGTTATGGCTATAAAAGTTTATCAGTAGGAAAATGGGAATTTTTTATGAGCTAGCAACATTCTCCGACTGTAAAATGAGACGTGCTCGAGGCGTCTTCTCTGTTTTCGGACACAATGCACCGCATGCCATCATGGCTGAATGAGGATTCTGTATGTTCTAAATTATATGCCTCAAATGGTCTAAATGAGTTATGTACACCGACAATTGCCAATTCGCTCGGAACTTTAATATCTAGGTGGGTTAATAAGTGGTCAAATATAGGTAAATATTTCGATTAAACGTTTAGAATGTTATCACAACGTAATAAAGTTGATAAATCATATTTATCTCTACGTATTCATTAAATAGCTGTCCCGTAGGGCTTTTGCCCATAAATAACGTAAGGGTAGGCGAGAGTATATTAATTATACTTTAACATATGCTATGATGGTTATTTATAGACTTAGCATATTTACGTGTAATAACTTTATGACAGTTATTTAAAATAGGAACTGCCTCGTTGGTCTAGTGGTTCATTATAGATTATGTAAGGTATTTGACGGCCGATTGGCACAATGGGCAGCAACCCTGCTTTCTGAGTCCAATGCCGTCGGTTCGATTCCCACAGCAGGACAATGTTTGTGTGATGAAAGGGAATCTTTTTCAGTGTCTGGGTGTTTATATGTATATTATAAATATTTATGTATATTATTGATAAAGTGTTCATCTGCCATCTTAGTACCCATAACACAAGCTACGCTTACTTTGGGGCTAGATGGCGATGTGTGTATTGTCGTAGTATACTTATGTGTTTATTTATTTATTTAAAAGTGGAGATAGCCTCCGGCTTTCCGTTCGAGAAAGCCGAGTTCGATTTCCGGCACGCACCACTGACTTTTCGGAGTTATGCGCGTTTTTAAATGTCACTTGCTTTAACGGTGAAGGTAAAACATCGTGAGGAAACCTGCATGCCTGAGTGCTCCATAATATTTAAAAGGTGTGTGGAGTCCTCCAATCCGCACTGGGCCAGCGTGGTGGACTACGGCCTTAACCCCTTCTCATTGTCAGAGGAGACCCCTGCCCTAATAGTGGGCCGAGAATGTGTTAAAATGATGATGCTGACAGCAGAATTGGCATAATTGTTACCAATTCGGTTTTACATAAATGCTTTAATTAAAATAACGACAAGTCTAAATAGTAAAATAGTGCTTTCCTTTTCCAATTATAACACAATGAATGTTTCCAATTATAACACAGCTCTATTATTAGACTTGACAATTTAGTTTAGCTAGCTTAGAGATTTGTGCTCAGCCGAATCGGCACCGCCATGTCATCTTGCTTAATAAATAGATGTTATTAAAAATACAACTCTTAAGGTATAAGAAGGTATTAAAACGATAAAAGTAAAATGAATAAATATTTATTTACATCTTAGTAATACAACTTATACATAAGACTAGTGAAATTATGCTAAATTGGTCATTATTACAATTCAAATAAGAGTAGTTTTCTTTTATCAATGGTTGTTGGATCGATGGATTAATGATAATTAAAATAAACTTTATTTGTTCTATGTATTAAGATTGTTTATCCTTTGTAGATTGTCGCGGCTTGACCTGCGACCTGAACAGCTGGGCCAGCTTTTATAAGTCCGTCCCTTACATTTCTGCCGACTTTCTCCTGTGAAACAAAAATATTATTAAGTATCTATTAACTTTACGAGGAAGTTCCAAACGTCTATGGTTTCTGTCATTTCTGTCTTAAGGTTTAAAGAAGACCTGTTGTTTCAAATATACAACGTGTAAATAAAAGCCAAAAGTAGTCTGATATTTGAGGACCTGTTGTAAGCCTCCAGGTCTGCTTATAAAACCTGCCTTAATCTCAATGCGGGTCTCAGGAAGTTCTTTAAGGAGACATCATAAGCTTGATGTCCGTTTACTAATACGGCCCTTAATCATTACGAGGATTTAAGCAAGGTCTTGTGTAGAGACAGAACTAAGTCGCTGCAAATTCATAGCTTCATAATTTCATCATCACAAAAAATCGGTAGTTAATTCAGATTAAAAAAAAAAAAACTACTTACAATTCTCTTGAAAATCTTCCATTTGGGACTGGGTGCCGCAGACACGGATGTTAAAGCCAAAAGGCAGGCGAAAACGAAGAAAAAGATCTTTGAAAAGTCCATTTTACGTAACTGTAAATTCTAGCTTACGTAACGATTCCAGAAGACGATGAAATGTGAATGACACTAGAACTGATGTCCACGTTTTAAATAGTAGGAAATTGGCCAAAATATGCGTGCGGTTGCTAAACTATATAAGGCTAAAATTGATCTCTACGTCGTAGGACATAAGAGCTGATAAATGATGTTGTTTAGTTTCAGAGTTGTTTTTGCACGGTTGTTTTACTAAAAGGTCGCGTGGTCAACGACGGGATCATTCTCAGTTTGCGATAAAGTGAATCCCCGTTGAACTGCAGTTCGGACGCAGACTGCAGACGGAGTAGGGACTTTTTTAAAGTATTAATAAGAACTGTCCCGATAGTGTAGTGGTAAGCATATGTAATTATAGACCAAGGTTTTAGGTTCCATTCCCGGATCGGGGCAACAATTCTTTAATCGGGCAATATATTCTCCAAATAATGCATTACAGTCTTGATACTTACCATAATGTGGTTCATATCAAAAGCACGCTTTTCTTAGATTTTCTTTTACATCTGTTGCTTAAACAAATTAGGTACTTATTTACTGTAAGAAAATGTATTTTAATACGGCATTATTCTGTATCAAAATATATTTTATTTTTCTTTTAAATATTATTTGAGCTCATTATTGGTACCTAATAAATAACCGAAAGAAACGTGAACATTAAGTATATATTATAGCTAATAATATTTTAACAGAATAAACCTTTTTTTTTTAATTTCATTCTATTAGAACTTATTGCAAAAGTAAAAGTTAGAGGGATTGGGATTCGAACCCGCCCTCTTGAAAGTGAATTTGAATTCCTACCCACTGGCTATCACCGCTTCACTACATAGTAGTAGTAGTAGTAGTAGTAGTAGCACAGAGAACTCTACTGCCTGTTTTCCTTTAAACTTCCTTTGTGTTCTGCAGGAAAAAGTATACCCTTTCTTTCAATTTTTTATTTTTTTGTGCGGTTCAATAAAAGAATATTCATTTATTCATTCATTCAGGAGGACACAGAAGGTAAGGCCAGTGGCGTGCACTTTATAAATGCGCAAAAGCATTGCCTACCCTAATTTTTTAATGTAACTCTTACAGTATTAGGATTTTTCTCGATTTTTTTTGTTTTACGAGTAACTGTGAATATTTCTCGAAAAAGTAATCTTTAATGTTTTTATATTACGTTCAATGAACTGTTATTGGATGTCTAAGAAAAATCGTTTCGTCATGATAAGTTAGGATAACTGTCATACTTTACCCGCGTCAAAAAGTTACCCTGCATAACAAATACGGAGAAAATATGCAAACAAAGAGTGAAAATCGCCTTACTATATGAAAGAAAAGGAATTGTAGTATCGACACGAGCATGAAATTGACCTCACATCCTCAGGTCAGGTTTATGAAATATACTTATAGTGTTCTTTTCACACAACACGATTTATATAGCTGTTTGATAACAATTTTGCAATATTATTATTTTATTTATTTAATCAAAAAATACAAAAGTTTTTTATTAAAAAGGTGTAAAACATAAACATAAACTCTTAAGAGTTTTAGGGTCCGTTCACACAGACCGGCTCGGAGAGGAGAGCAGATTTTTATCACGTTGGAAACAGTGTTTTGAGTGATTGTAGTAAAGTTTATTTTTGCATTTGCACCTTTTTTGTCATTAAAAATGCCTGAACGCGCTTCGTGTGAAGTAATAAAAGGAGCCGACCGGCTCCGCTTGCGTGCTCTTTCTCGCTCGCGCAGCCGATCGGCTCTGATTGCGTGCTCTTTCTCGCTTGCGCAGCCTGTCGGCTCCGATTGCGTGCTCTTTCTCGCTCGCGCAGCCGATGGGCTCCGATTGCGTGCTCTTTCTCTATCGCGTAGCCGATCGGCTCCGATTGCGTGCCCGCTGCGGCCGCGCCGACCGCCATTTTGATAGCAACATTTGAACGTAATAGTTGTGCGTACTTGTACGAAAAGATGAATGATGAAAAATTAATAATACTCGTGTCAAAATATGAGTGTTTATTTGACATAACCAAGCCATCATATAGCGATCGGATAATGAAAGACAATGCATGGGAGGAAATTAGCAAATGTCTCGGAATAAGTGGTAAGTAAGGTTTTCATTGTTTTACACCTACCCCCAGATACTCAAACGAATTTTAAAGCAAGGGCTTCTTAAACTCGTGCTGCGACGTGTTAGATTCAAAGTCAAAATAGGAATAACATGAGTTTAAATGCGCCCTTACTTTAAAAACTCGTTTGAGTATCTGATCGTTAGAATATACTTATGTAGTAGACAATTTTTATTAAATATAACTTAAGAAACTCGCGTAGCCACTTGATCTTGCCAATCTAAAGCACCACTTGATGAAAAATAATCCTTAAATTTATTCCTTGTGGTTAGAACTGCGTCGCTATTAGAACTGTTTTCATTATTATTGTCTGTTATTGCTGTTAATAAATTTATATTGCTGTGAAATTCATTCTCTTGTCCTGGCGTCCGATTTTCTATTAAAAAATTATGTAAACATGTAGTTGCTAATATAATTAAATCACAGTACTTCGGCTGAATTTTCATTCGTTTTTGATAAATTTCAAATCTTTGAGTTAGCATTCCAAATGCACATTCTACGACTTTTCTTGCCCTGCTTAAACGCAGATTAAATACTTTTTTTGATAATTCTGTTCTTGCTTGTTCTCTTGGATACGGCCGCAATATATTATTGCTCAAAGGAAATGCCTCGTCTCCTATAAAAACATGTGGTAAGCTTTCAGTGGTACTAGGTAGAGGTTTATTTGGGGGCAGCTTTAACTTATTGGTGTTGAGTTTTTTCCAAAATTTTGAATTCTGTAAAATTCCGCCGTCGCTATTTTTACCATATGATCCGACATCAACAATTAAAAAACTGTATTTCGCGTCGACCACAGCTAGTAACACTGTACTGAAAAAGTTTTTATAATTATAGTATAAGCTTCCACTATTATCTGGTGCCTGTATATTGACATGCTTTCCGTCTATAGCGCCCAAACAGTTAGGAAAATTCCAAATATTAAAGAAATCACGTGAAACCTTTTTCCACATTTCTTCATCTGGCATCTGCATAACTATGGGCATCAAAACATCACAAATTACTCTGATTGTCTCATGAATAATTGAATGAACTGTAGAAATTCCCATTCGAAAATTAAATGACAAGTTTTTGAAACTGCAACCAGTGATGAGGAATCTGTAAAAATAAAACAAACACACAAAATAGAAATATAAGACTGCCGTACCAAAACGAACTATAAAATAAAAAAGAGTTATGTTATTAATTTTTCATTTCTGTTCTTTCCAGTGACGCAGTGCCAGGATCGTTGGAAGAAACTGCGAGATAACTTCAGAAAAGCCTATTATAACCGAAAAGGCAAGAGTGGCGATGGTGCAACTACGTCCAAATTGATAAAATTTGAAAAAGAACTTTCTTTTATAATACCATTTTTTCGCAATCGAAACCAAATATCTAATGTAACATTATCATCGGATGATTCAGAGCCTGGCACACCAATACCACCACCATCGACATCATCTAAACGTTCTGACCATTCTGAAGTTGAATCGCTTGCAAGTACTTCTGGCTCGAAAAAGAGACCACGCTTAAGCAAAGATGTTGCTACGGTTTTCGAAGAGTATCTTGAAGAAAAAAGAAATACTACACCCCGTGACAAGGCATTACGTAATTTTTTTTTGTCTATGTCAGATACAGTGGAAACATTCCCAAAAGAAGTCCAAGCACGAATTAAAAGGCGCGTGTTTAACATTGTTAATGAAGCTGAATTAAGTCTGTATGAAAATAGTACAGATTTGAATTATTCTTTGTCTATAAATTCACCGCCATCGACTAATCAATCTACTTACCTAGTGTCAAACGAAACCTATATTCCTCAAAACTATCCAGATCAGACTACTTACGGGTACAATACCAGCACACAAAATACAAAATAATAAACAATCAAAAACAATAATAATTATAATAATAATAATTAAACACACACAAATCTGTACTATTTAATTACATTTCATTAACGTAAATAATGCTTAATAAATGGAGGGCTGTGATTTTGTGATCTATTTAGATGTTTGTGTTATTTAACATGATTAGTATAAGTAATTTACATTTCATTAACGTAAACAATGCTTAATAAATGGAGGGCTGTGATTTTGTGATCTAAATAACATGATTAGTATAAATAATTGTTTTTTATTTACCTTAAAGTTACCGTTAACCTTTCTTCGGCTGTAATGGTGCAACGATAATTTGTAGTCTTTTTTGTTATATGTACTCTTAACAAATCTGTCAATTTCAAAAATTGCCAATATTCCATACGATAATACTCATAAAATTTTAGGCTATCTCTCTTCAATTCCTCGAAAATGGTGTGAAACTCCCCATGGATTAGTCTGTTTTTCCAAATATGTTTTACCCATATTTGTTTCCGCTTGCGCTTACGTTTCCTATGTTCTATTTCAAGTAATCTTGCTAACAAATATATTTCTTCGTCGGAGCTATCTAAATCCATGTTTCGAAAAGCACACGTTAACACACCGAAAACAAAACTTAGACTGCGCGGAATACTGGCACTGCCTTTGTAGTGTATCCACCCGACTCCGAGCGCATCCGACCGGCTCCGAGCACATCCAACCGCACCCGCTTTCAGATCTCTTCCAGCCGGTCGATGTGAAATAGTTGGCGGCTCCGCTCCGGCCAATTCCAAGCGTATACGACCCGGTCTGTGTGAAAAGAAAAAAGCAGGCCGATGCTCTCCGAGCCGGTCTGTGTGAACGGACCCTTAGCGTTACACCCTGCGCCGTCGCCAATCATTGGTCATGTATAACTAACTACATGCTAAATTCTAAAGTTATATTTCGGTATGCTAAACGAAACTAAATGATCATGAACTAATGACAAGTGGCGATAAATAATAAGTACTTAACAAAGATATACAGGTAAATGTGAGTAGGTTAAAAATATGTACTTAGATGAAAAAAAATGGACGAGGAAAGTACAAAGCATTTGTAAACGTATCAAGACTTTGCTTACTTTAATGTTTTGATTAGAACCTAAGGTAATAAGTGCGGAATGTAATTAACTGCTTAGGTGATCGTTTATAATTGTTATGCGTTATGAGTATTTCATAAGAGTAAGTTAGTGATAATATAAATAAGATTATAGTAGAGTAGAGACTTTAATAAGGTATTTTCCCGAATAAATTGTGAGCATGCCTTATCAATGATGTGGTTGTAAACTTCGACTAATTATTTCCTCATGGAAATGTGACGATCTCTACATTATCTAACTGGATCGCGCCACAAAGATCGATGTCTTCACAAATAATGACCATGTATTATACCTACAACTTCCAAAGATGAATGCTCGGACGTTCCTATTGTTTTAGTTTGACGGCTGACTGGCGCAGTGGGCAGCGAACCTGCTTTCTGCTTTATATTCATAACAATATTCATCAGCTGTCTTAGTACCCATAACACAAGCTACGCTTACTTTGGGGCAAGGTGGCGATGTGTGTACTGTCGTAATATATTTATTTATTTATTTATTGTTACGGTAGAGCATATCACCTTAGCTCCCACATAGATAAAAATCGATTAACTATCAATGGAGATAAATATTATAGTGGTAATCATCACATATTTATTATTATAATAGAATAATAATAATATTCTTTGGAGATAAACATATACTATTACGGACTTTTTTGTAGAACTTTTCAAGGTCTACAATACTGTAGTAAGTATATTATTTTGATCTATCTCATAGGTTTCAGCCTAATGTAAGCGCAGAAAATGTGTTTATTGCATTATATAGATTTCTAAAGAGATGTCTTAATCTCTTTAGACATCTATATAATGCATGTATTATACATATAAAACTTTCTAAGTCTGTAAAGCTGTGGGAGAAGATACATTTTTATCCTTTCCCGGGGATATAATTATCTCCTGCCCATGCTGTGCTGGTTTGCAAAAACGCCCTTATCACTAAAGCGATTACTACCAGACAACCTTAGGCGAAAGTAGTTCTAATAAGGAACGTGTTGGTGCGGCTATAAAAATTATGTAATTATAATATTTCAAGATATACTTCATGTTTTAAATTGTAATACTAAACATATAATTATTATGTTTAATACATACTGTTCATACATATAATAATAATAAACTACATACATTTAAATGTTTTTCAAACGACTTTTAAAAAGAGGCAAGGATTTTGTCTGACGTATGTCAGCTGGTAAGGAATTCTAGAGTCTGACACGATTATGTTTTGCTATCGAGAATTTTTGAAGCTGTAAGTATTGTAGCAAAATCTTTACAACTCACATTGGACGTTAATTTGGGCTAGGAGTTAATCCATACTAATATTATCAATATGAAACTTTGTTTGTTTATTTGTCCTTACTTACCGCCGTAACTAAGAAATTAATTGATTTGTTTTCGTACATAGAGGTATTTGAAAGGACGGATAGTTACATAGGTGCAACATTCCGGTGCGGGTGAATTACCTATATGGAGTAAACATTACGACAATGGTTCGGGAAAAGTACCTGATCGTTGTTCCGTGCAGCTGCATCTACAGTCCAGATAGCCAAAATCGTCAACCTTCGATAGGAGTCGGCACTGCAAGAAGGAGTTACCTTTTAAAATGTGTTTGTGATTGGGAAAATACTCGTAACTTGAGCGAGTACCTACTTAATCTATAGAGACTATTTAGTTAGCAATTGACATCTAAAGAAGTATAACGATGTGATAAAAAAGTCATATGAGATGATAGTAACAAGTGGACAATGATTTATATAAAAAGGAACTCGTCTTGATTCCATATCATACGATTAGTGTCTAAGTGAATCAATCTTGTAATTAAAGATACATTAGCTTCCATTAAACATGAATTTCGGAAAGATATTCTGTTTGTTCTTGGTCTTCTTCATGGGATTAGCTCTGACTGTGGCTGCACCAGCACCGAAATCGAAGTTTTTTAAGAAAATTGTAAGTAAATTTATTATTTAGTTTTATTTAAGACTTCCATGGCTTGGTTTAAGCGGAAGGTCGCCTGTTCCAGCCCCGCCAGGATAGTTTAGAAGTTATATTTTAGAAGGCCGATTGGCGCAGTGGGTAACGACCCTGCTTTCTGAGTCCAAGCCCGTGGGTTCGATTCCCACAACTGGAAAATGTTTGTGTGATGAACATGAATGTTTTTCAGTGTGTAGGGGGGGACTAAAAACACGATACCTAATAAAATCTAGAAGTTAAAGTAAATAGAATTAACAAGGCTAAATTGTAAATAATTAATCTAACATAATTATTAACAATTTAGCCTCGTTTGTTTAGTTAAGAATGCCGATTTTGTTTACATTCGATTAAGATTTAGCTTAACTTTGTAAACTATTCCATCCTTTAGTAAACTTCTTACAGTCTTACAGTCTAGACTTTATTGGAATTGGAAAATAGATACTGGAATTATAATAACAACAAGGCTTAGATTAAGTTCTAGCAAGAAGAATATTATATAGATATATTCGTTATCATTATTTTGTTCTGATTATGGCCTACTGGCTTCTTCGACGTCCCTTTCGTGGGTCTAAGTTCGATACGCAGCACGCACTTCTGAATTTTTTATATGAACCTCTAACTCTTATACGAACTCGGACCCCCGAAAGTGAAGTTGAGCTCCTACCCACTGGGCCATCACCACTGAATAAAAGAAATAAATAGCTTCCTTAATTATATAATATAATTTTTATTAATACATAACTATAACCTAAAATAAACTATTATATAAATAAACTATATGCCTTTTGGAGTAGAGACTTTGGGACCTTGGGGTCCGGAGGCAAGAGCCCTTTTCAAAGAATTATCGAAAAGGGTTATCGAGTCTACCGGTGATCCTTGAGCGGGCAGTTACCTTGGCCAACGTATTAGTTTGGCCATCCAAAGGGGCAATGCTGCCAGCATCTTGAGAACTGTGCCTCGCTGCGGTGGTTTCGAGGACGTTTTAGATTTTATTTAGTTTTTAAATAGTTTATTTTAGGTTATATTTATAATTTTATTTCAAACTGTTCTAAATAAACTATTTAAAAACTAAATAAAATCTAAAACGTCCTCGAAACCACTGCAGCGAGGCACAGTTTCTAAGATGCTGGCAGCATTGCCCCTTAATTATCTAGATAAATTATGAAAATTAAGCTTAGTACGCTATACTCTGCGAAAAGCAGGAGAATCTGTATTATGTAATTTTTAATTTCTTCAATCTTTATTCTTCTTCTTCTTAGTCGTTTCAGTCTTGACAGACTGGTCGTGGTCGTCATCTGGGTGTTGTGGCTCGCTTCACAATACTTCGCCACTCTTCTCTAACGGTTGCCTTTCTTGCGCATTCATGTAGAGGAGCCTCGATTGTAGCCTTCACTTGGTCCGTCCATCTCATCGGTGATCTTCAATCTTTATACTCCACCCCAAACTCTACGCACGTTTCGCTCCGACACCGGAGCATCCTCAGGAGATGTTGTCTTAACAATTATTCTTTGTATTTCATATTACGTTTGACGATCTCCCTGGCGCAACGGTGTGCGCTGAATTTAAATAGGAAGTCCCGTGTTCGATTCTCGGCAGAGGCAATATGAGAATTTATAATATCTGAATTTTCTCTGGTCTGCTCTGGCGGGAGGCTTCGGCCCTACCTACCGACAAAGACGTGCCGCTAAGCGATTTAGTGTTTCGGTGCCATGTCACGTAAAAACCGATGGGTATTACAGCCATAATCCTAACAGGTAAGCCCGCTACCATCTTAGACTGCATCATCGCGGTACAAGCAAGGCTAGCATAGGCAGGGGACAATAATTATAACCCCCCATATAGTTAACGTGTTCACCTGATAAAGCACGTGAACATGGAATAGGAGAAGTTTATCCCTGTGTATTACACATATATTATTTCCACTTGTGCGCCAATGTTCTGAGAGTTAAAAAAGCTGTTTGAGAAATTAAATTTTTATCCTTTACCCGGGGAGAAAATTGTCTCCTTAATCATGGGCTATCTTGTAGTCAAATAAAAAACGTCAGTGATAGTATAGCAAATTAAGCTTAATTTTAATAATATATTTTTTTAGAATTTCGCTAAGTGACGTAATACCTAGTACTATTACGTACGTAACTTTTAGTACCCGTAAAATCTAAGTACCTAGATAAATTAATTTAAAGCAATAAAACTTGTTCTTTTCCAGGAGAAAGTTGGCCAGCATATCAGAGATGGGATCATTAAAGCAGGGCCTGCAGTGGCTGTGGTGGGGGCGGTTGCTCACCTTGGAAAATAGTAAACTATTAATATAGACAATTTCTAATAAAATAATTAAAATTATGTAACTGTGTTTAATTTATCATCACATCAACACATTACCGGACCACTACAGAGCATGGGTCTCGTGCCACAATGAGAAGGGGTTAAGGCCGTAGTCCACCACGCTGGCCCAGATTGGTGGACTCCACACCCTTTTGAGAGCATTATGTAGAACTCTCAGGCATGCAGGTTTCCTTACGATGTTTTCCTTTACCGCTGAAGCAAGTGATATTTTAATTACTTAAAACGCACATACCTTAGAATAGTTGGAGTTGCGTGGTGGAATTCGAACTCGGCCCCCCGAAATTGAAGTCGTGCTCCTACCCAATGCGCTATCACCGCTTCAGTTTAAGTTATACGCCCACTTAATATAGAAGTACGTCCAAAAGGCTCCGATTCTTCGTCCAAGCAAACGGAATTGTATATTTTTAAAAAGCACCACTGCGCCAATCGGCCGTCATTATTGATAACAATTATTCATTGTTACGTTAGCACTACTCGCATGGCCAGGAGAAAATTATCTCCCCGGGGAAAGGATACAAATTTATCTTCTCCCACAGCTTCATCATCTCCCAGAGCACTGTCGCACAAGTGGAAATAATATCCAAATAATAATTTAAGTGTAATAATAAACGAGGGAATTCTCCTATTCCATGTTCGCGTACTTTAGCAGCACGGCTATCGTGGGCAGGGGACTATATCCCCGGGGATAGGAGAAAAATGTATGTTCTCCCACAGCTTTAGTAACTCTCGGAGCACCAGTGAAAATAACGTCCAAATAATATATGTGTAATACCTACTAAACGGGGGTAAACTTCTCCTATTCCATGTTCCCGTGCTTTAGCAAGTGGACACGTTAATTATATACCTTGTAAAGGGATATAATCGGGGGATGTAGTTTTTATCTCCGGCCCGTGCTAGCCCTGCAAAGGATGCTCCGCTGTCGGAGCGAAACGTGCGTAGAGAGTTGACAAATATCTGTTTGGTGTGGAGTATAAAAATTGAAGACTTTATAAAGTACATTCAGGTTCTCCTACTTTTCGCGGAGTGTAGCAAATTAAGCTTAATTTTCAAATTATATCATGGAATTCCGTAAAGTTACACCTGCTTCTATCCAATATTCAAAATCCTATTATTTATTATCGCAAAGTATCTGTTTATCAAATATCTGTCGTCAAATTTCAAACTTAGAATGGATATCCGATCAGTTTCTGACTATCCTCAAAAAAATATTCTAACAAAACTTCACTCACGTATTCTTAATTCAACCTCAGACGTACCAAGACATCTGCACAAATGAGATAAGGGTTATGCGTATATGTTATAGTAGTAGGGGAGCCCACGAGGCTAAATGGGGATTTACTCGAGCGTCGTAGAGACCTATTGGCATGCAAAGCTTAGATGATAAGAAGAAAAAAATGTTATTTAATATACACCTTTACATCGGTGGGGGAAGCGGCTATAGATTTTTAAATATGTAAAAAAAAAATGTTGCATAGACATCCTCGAGCGCATCAGATATTGATAGCATCAATGCCCTACGTATTTTTAATAATGTACGTATGTTAATCTGATCGTTTGCATGATGCGGTTGGTTGTATTTAAGGGTTGAAAATGAAAAAAAAAAAATTTAATCGAGCGCGTCAGATTTTCTAAGGGAGTGTTAAGTACACCAAAAAAAAGCTCTCATTCACTAATCTGACGATTTCGATGGGACGCAAACTCGCGACCATTTTCATAATGTGCAAAAAAAAATCGCCATTTTGAAATACTCAAGCGCGTCAGATTAAGATATATATGGTTCATCTTTATGTTCTAAACGTACTGTCTCATAATCTGACGATTATCTAGAGGGATTCGCCTGATCTGACAAAAAAAAATTAGAAAAACGGTTCACTTTAAAGTGTGTGGGTGTGTGGGTGGGTGGTGTGGATTAATCCCTGCAACTTCCCGCTAATTCCATTCCTGGGCGCTTGAAATTGTACTTATGACATTTTTGAGCTCAAAATATAATTTATGTGATATTTTGAGTTCGCTGAGTTCAAAGAAATAATATTTCTATGCATTTGAGCTCTCCCAGCTCGAAAGTCTGATAAAAGTTTCATAAAACACTATTTTTGGAATTTCCAAACCGCAATAACTTTGGAATGGATCAACCAATTTTCACGCGGTTGGCACCATTCGACGCAGTTTTATAATCCTCGTAAGTAATTTTGCAATTTTAATTGTTCGAACCACAAATTTTGGAGTAATCCCGAAAAAACACTTTTTCGGGTTTCTTTCGTTCACGATATCTCTCGAACGAATCAACCGATTTTGACCAGCTTGGTGGCGATCGACGTGGTTTTTCAAGCTCAAAGGCGGATTAGTTTTTGAAGTTAAGTTGATGATTCCATCGACAATTCGAGGTTATCATATGTTCCTCGAGATTTTCGGATAACCGGCTTGCTCCGACGATATTCCAAAATATTTACACATTTTTTTAATGTTTCTACCGTAAATTTAATTGTTTTTTGTAAGGTACTTTCACCACTCATATTAAATATTTATAAACTTTAACTCACACAAATAATATTAAAATAGCAAAAAAAGCCAAAACGTTGGAAACACGTTGTAAACAGTAAAGACTCGTTCGTGGCGAACGAGTCTTTATGATCAGCTGTGATGGCGTCATGGCAACAGAAACCAGAGTGGGGACGGAGTGAGAGAGTAATAGATAGAGAAAGAGTGAGAGAGGAATAGAAACGCGGAGAAGGAAATGTAGGCATCACGCAGCTGCACGCATTTAACTTTATCGACGAATTTTTGTTATTTCGGCTTGCGGAATTCGTCAGATTATATATTTTTCATTATTCTTGAATTATTTCCTTCAAAATAAAAAAAAATTTAGCTACGCTCGAGAATGTCGAGATGACGTTTTTTTTTTACAACTTTGTTGCCCTCCCCTTTTTTTACGTCACTCTCAAATTGTCAGATTAGTGGAATATACACTTTTTAGGATGTAATTAACTCACCCTACCTTAATCTGACGCGCTCGAGAATTTCTGATGGTCAATTTTTTTTTACTAATCTGATCCTGTATCCTTCACGGGCGGCCTTATATATGGGCCTCATGTTTTGTGGAGGTACTTAACCGGGTACAAGGTATCCCCCTGTATATTAATCTGCCGCGCTTTAGTAAATCCCGAAATCCCCGCTTGGGCTCCCCTACTATAGGTACTTACTTACTCGGAGCGTTTACGTAACATGAATCTGTTCATTGAGTGTTTTATCTTCACTTCACACGTCACTTCACTGCGAATTAACGAAACAATGTTGATTTGCGTCTTTACAAAGAAAGCATTCATTCGTTTTTCTCGTTCATTTACTTCTTATGTTCAAATAAGATTATAATAAAATTGATGGCACATAAATGAAGGATGCTTGCTTCTCTAGCAGCTTTTTGGTTTGTTTAACCAATTTTTTGCTAGAAATTTTAACCGATTTTGAAGCCAATTAATACCACAAATAATTGGCTTAAAAACAAGAAACACATGTTACGCGGTTTTAAAAAGGGCCACCTCGTACGATATGGAATAAAACTTGCTGACAAAAAGGATTTATTTTTAATGTGAAACAATTATATTTTTATCAAAATCAGTGCAAGAAATCAGCATCAAAAGAAGAACCCAATATAGAAACAAGCAATCACGTAATCAGACACACATTCCTATCTATAATGTACTATGTAAAAGGGGTAGGGAAAGCGCAGTTCGTTAAGTTCAACAGAAATAGCAATTACGTAGTAAATGTGTAAATGCTAATATTTTTTCACAGGCAACTAATAAAACATAATTTTCAGTAAAAAGAAATAAAATGTTATTAACTTCACAAAGTAATTCAATTTTTTTTTATGTTCGTAGAGTAGTTTAGTGTAGCGATTAATTCATTACAACACTAATCTCTGCCGCGTGGATAAGCCTCTACTGTCACGCAACGCCGTAAGAACAAAGCAACCAAAACTATAATTTCAGTTGAAACAAAAGCCATGTATTATTAATAAGCAAATTTAAGGCACACAATGTAGCCTTGTGGTTATTGATAGCCATCACCCTCACGATACCTCGCACGCAGCCATTTTAAGGAACAAAAGGGAAATTATAGATTATTATATAATAAACGATCAAAAGCCGTCTGATAAACAAGCAAAAACACGCCAAACTATGCTTGGCATATTTTTTTAACATCCGATCAGATACAACCTGTTTAAGAAAAAAATGTAAAGTAGTAACTAGGAATGTAAGTAGGTCCCAGTGGCGAGCATAGAGGGTATGCAGACGATATTAAATGAAGAAAATCTCCAGTACGAGTTATAAAAAAACTTAAGGAAGGAAAAGCCTACCCTCAAGTATTTATAACCTACTGGAGTTTTTTTCATTAAGGGGGAGTTAAGCCTCATGTTCCTTTAAATACACTGGCATCCACGTTGTTCAGACCGTAACACAGCAATTCTTCTTGGCGGCAGAAATAAGTGGGAATACATCCTCGGTCCAACAAATTATTTATTTATTTATTTGGTATCTATGACCCATCACTGCGCACTACACTATAACATAAATAGAATAATTGAAAACTAAACTAAATAAAAAAAAAACTTACATTAAATATTAATATGCAATATAAAAAAAAAAGTCTGCGTCCAGGCTGCCCTATGTGGAGTTATACAATGTCTGCTACAATTCAATAATTTTTTGAATGTATTATTTTCAAATGATCACGACATCGGATCGTATAATGTGGGAAAGATCTATAAGCGATGCGATCAGAACATTACTTAGTTTTCTTCCAGTTCTAATATAGTTACTGATAACTTTTATATGTATGCGACAAACGTATTGCACAGTCATTGTCGTGGTTTGTGCGATACGGTCACGGTAGACTGAATCCATACTGACTGACTGACAAATATGATCATCAAAGGTGAATCACTCAAACGACCTTGCTACAAATCTGATTCATCGAACCTACGAAAATATATTGTAAGAATAGGAAGACCTTCCTCCATTCCACTATGGAAGATGTTAATAATATTGTACTGCGAATTGAAAAATTAAATTAAAGGATCTTGCCACAATTTTAAATTCAAACATGTTTTATTCATGAAGACCTTATCACAGGCAATTATGAAGCGTTCATACATTTAACATGTTAATACTAATGTTAGTGATAGTGATAACTGCATTCGTTAACTTAAAACTAAAGCTAGGAGGGTTCTAAACGCGCCCTGGTCTAAGAAGAGCCCACAACAAACTTAGCCAGGTTTTTTTTGTTATCACCATCTCACAGTCGAGTTAATGTTTATTAGCTATGAAGTTAGAGCAATTCACACCCAAGTTTTTGACGTGACAACGTCTTATAAGAAAAAGAAGAAGAAGAAAAAGTCTTTATTGCACATACAAACATAAAATCAGGTTAACAAAAAAATAAAAAATAAAAAACTATACATATGCACAAAGGCGGTCTTATCGCTTGAAGCGATCTCCTCCAGACAACCTTTGGTTGAAGAAACATATTAGAGAAAACGGGATAGTGCAATAATTAAATTGTGCTAATTATAAACATTACATACTAATACTACATATATATAGTAAAACATATATATTTATATATTTGTATATAAATATCAATATATATATATATCAATATATAAACTTAAATACATATTACTATTTAAACATACACATAAAATACATAGATATTTTGCTACATACTAGACAGGAAATAGTCTTTTAACCGTGATTTAAAGATGTTTAATGATTTGGACTGTCTTATATCCCTTGGCAGCTTATTCCATAAATTAACCACCTTTACCGTGAAAGAATTGCCATACGCCAATGAACGACTAGCAGGAACGTGTAACAAGCTGTCGTTATTAGCTCGCAGATTTAAGTGAACATTGCTACCAAGAAAGGTGAATCGCTCTTTCAAATATGGTGGAGTTTGCGGATAATATAAAATGGAGTAAAGGAGAGAAAGAGCGTGTAAGTTTCTACGAGAACGAATTGGTAGCCACTTCAATTGAGCACGATACTGAGACACATGATCAAATTTACGTATGCCGAAAATGAACCGTATACACAAGTTTTGCAGCCTCTCAAGTTTGTTTAGCATGGTCTCAGATAAATCCAAATAGCAGACATCTGCATAATCCAAAATAGGCAGTAATAATGTATTAGCTAAAAGAATTTTAGTTTTAATAGGTAAAAAGTTTTTCCACCGCCCCAAACACCGAACAGCACCAAAAATTTTGCGACTCATTTGAGAAACGTGTGGTACCCAAGACATAGTATTATCTATAATGAGTCCAAGATTCCTGACCGAAGTACAAATCGGAATAGCCGTACCATCAAAGAGAACTGGCGGTAAACTATTATACAATATGGAAGAAAGGAAATAACTACTGCCTATAATAGTTACTTGAGATTTATCTGCATTTACCCGAAGACCAAAGGATCGACACCAAGCCGTTATATTATTCAAATCAGTATTGAGAGATTCAATCGCATATGCAAGATCATCAATTGTCGCCGAAACATAAATCTGCAAGTCATCAGCGTATAAATGATAGGACGAAGATATAACAGAGGAAATCGAATTTATATAGATAGAAAAAAGAAGAGGAGAGAGAACACCGCCTTGAGGCACTCCAGAAGTAAGAGAAATGAAGGAAGATAATTTATGATCCAACCGTACACACTGTTGTCGATTACGTACATATCCCTGAAACCAGTTTATCATCCTCAAGACAGCCAAAAGCAAGTCAAAATCTACAGTGTTAAATGCGTTACTAAAATCTAAGAGAGCTATAACTGTAAGGAGTTTATTGTCAACAGCGTACCGAATATCATCACATACCTTAATCTCTTATAATTTGATGGAGCCGGCTGCACGCACGAAAAAACATGACGTATGCGGCGTTACCTCGCTCTGAGGCGTTCCATTCAAGGCTTGAAGTGCAAGCGAGAGCGCGGAACGAGCGACAAAGAGGCACAGTCAGCCTCCGCGTTCGACATCTGTCTCTCCCCTACTTGAGTGAACGATGCGTCCGCGTGGACAGCTTCTATACAATAATACATTTACATGTTTTCGGCAAAGATGAAGTGCAGTGAAAAGTGAATGTGGTGTCGATTGTTTATAGCCACGATAATATCTATCAAACAAGTAAAATTAAAATTTTCTTTTGAAAAATGCAACCATTCCATCAGTATTTTCTTACGACGTTGTCACGTTCAACTATCGTCAGTAAGCCGACTTTACAGACAACCAAATTTTTTTTATCGTACATGTAATCCTTAATATTATAATAGGATTTTTCTATAAGCTTATGTTTTATATAAACTTTGAACTTATTGAGAGACATCTCAAGGATTTCTTCTGGTAATTTGTTGTACCCCTGCTCTTCCCGCGGAGGTCATACAAGGCGACTGACATATGTAACGGAGAACGGGTAGCAGCGTCTTCTGTGCTACTACTACGATCTACTGCTATCACCAAGCGTGGTGATCATGGGCTCCTCCCATTCTGAAAGGCGTTTAGTCCAGCAGTAGACGGTTACAGGATATTGATGATAAAATAAACATAGCTGTGTATAAAAGCGCACTAGTCTATGATACTAGGTTATGCTTTAATGGGAATATCAATCTCTTTTGATATTTAAATTATTTATTACCAAGCGTTTTGCATTTAGATGATAAAAACATCGTTACCTGGGTAAACGACTAAACGCAAGCGTTTAATATTCGGAAAGTTATCGATTTTACTTTGTTATTGAGAAACCTTACAAAATCAAAGTGTGTTATTATTCATAAAATAATTTTTATATATACAAGGTTAAATAAATAAATATCAAATTAGTTCTACGACTTTTCAAAATACAACATTATTTTATTTCAAACAATTTAAATAATAAATCATATTATTTCTGTAAAGTGACATTACACTGTGAAAAGAAATACATTGCTCTCTTACCAAACTATTACGAGTACGCAAGATAGATTCGTGGTTCGCGCGCTTTTGCAGACTTAACATCACAGAGTAGTAACAAGTAGAGTAGGCATCTATGTAAAAATGAACATTGACTATTTCACAAACTATTGAGATATATAAAAATATGATGAACAAAAGTTGTTTGTTTGAATGTATATAAAAAGAGGCCGAGAGCTTTCTGGAATTATTTATTTCACCCTGTATAGTACTGATTGACGGACCAGGCAGGTTGTCTGATGGTAAGTGAAAAGCCATGGCCTTTAAATAGAGCAACACTTCGCAGGGCATGCTCGGACGGCCTGCAAAATGCCACCCTGTACCCACCAAACTTATATAATAGCTAATAAATATTAAAAGCTAAACCTCATGTACCTGCAATTACACTGGCAACCAAGCCTTTCAGCCCCGAACACACAATTGGTGGCAGAAATAAGCAAAGCGGTAGTAATTCCTCAGACGAACTCTGTTACAAAATGCTTTACTTTTTTATTTTCTTATAATTACAAATTGATGGACAGAAAGCCCACCTGATGGTAAGAGTAAAACTATAGCTGCAAGCAATTCTACGTGAAGGAGCAAGGGTCGGGAAAACGGAAAAACCTTATATTTAGAGTTAACTTAGAATTACGTGACCCTCAAGAACAGTGTGACGGCTAGCGTCACATAAAATTGCTAACAACTGGCGCCCCACGTTGGGCGCCAGTTGAAAGCAATCCTACATGACGCAACAAGGGTCGGAGGTACGAAATTATAAAAGACACGTGTATAGAAAAACCTTATATTTAGAGTTAACTTAGAATTAAGTGACAGTCAAGAACAGTGACCCTAGCTAGCGTCACGTAAAATTGCTTACAACTGGCACCCCACGTTGGGCGCCAGTTGTAAGCAATCCTACGTTACGGAGCAAGGATCGGGGGTACGGAATTATAAGACACGTGTAAAGAAAAACCTTAAGAGTTAACGTAGAATTAAGTGACAGTCAAGAACCTTTCAAGCCAAAAACTCTTGCTCTATCACGTAGAATTGCTTACATCGCCTATTGTGTATAGTAACCAGGTCAGGCAAGGAACAAATCCTCCAAAGTGTTGCTCTACGGCTATCAACCTTAGGCGTAGGTGTTAAGCCTGTGGTTACATCAGCAACCACGCTATTAAAACCAGAACACAGAATTGCAATAACGCTGCTTAGCGGCATACTACATAAAGTATTTTACTACTAACAATGCTCTAAGACAAAAATTCTAATCTTTTTACTCTGGCCATCGGAATAAAGTCAAATTAATGGATACTAGCCTGACCCTAATGCCACTCTCACAAAATGGCTTAAAAAACGTGTAATTGAAACTCCTTTTATCCGGAATCTATAGAGTAATAACTTTGCAAAAAGGTAAAATATTATTGAAGATATTATTCAAGGTAAGAGAAGTAATTTGGTTTTTGTAAACCTTTCTTACGATATAAAATAACAAGAGGAAAATAAACTTAAACCACTTCTTACTTTTTCAGCTGTAACCTTAATGCGAATGTTTTATTTCTTATTTGTTTAGATGCATTAAAACAAAACTATGCTAAATAATTTGGTTTGATGGTCTTTTTAAAATATATTATAATAGCTGCTGCCTGCGACTTCGTCCTCGTTGGGTTTTGTTTTTAAGTATATTTTAAGTTGTGTATTCTTGTAAAAAAATGGAAAGTAGTTTTTAAAAAGAACTTTTTTAATTAAGTATATTTCTTAAAATATCGACCCATTACCGGCCCACGACAGGGGGGGGGGGGGGGTCCATCACGCTAGCCCAGTGCGGATTGGAGTACTTCACACACCGTTGAGGCAAGTGATATGACAATGACTTTGAAAAGTTGGAGGTATTTAGATATAATATTTAATTTGCAATAAAAATATAACTGCGCCCGGACTACGTATATGAAAACGCCGCGATCGCCCATAAAATCAGCACGGGGCGAACACTGAAGGTTATTCGAGTGATCCAAAGCTACTAGGCCAGAGGGAACCGAAAGCCTTGCGTGGAAGGGGTATAACGCTTTTTCCTTACATGATGATTACCAATTAACTCCTACCGAAAATTTCGGTAAGGTCTTGTGGCGGGTGGATCCAAAAAATTGTGAATCAATTGCAAAATCTGATCAAGTTGGCCATATTATTGCAATTTTATAACGAAAAGTAAACTTATGTAATTATGAAATCGATAAGACTAGCAGAAGTCATAAACATTATTAATTTCAAACTGATTATTAATTGCACCAGTTTAGACGAAACTGATAAAACAGCTAATCAGATATTTACGGAACATTACAAAGGATCTTTCGAATGGATCGTTCGAATATAGAAAGCCGCGTGGAAATCGGTCTATTAAAGTAGGCCACATGACAAAAACGCACAAAAGGCTATCCCTCAAACCCTTTCTCATAGCGTCCCTGATTTATTAGCACATGAAGTTTTATAGAAGCGTTGATAGCCTATAGTGCATAAGTGCATCCCCTTTGGTGGAACCGAGTTAGATCCCAGCAGGCACCTGTAACTTTCCATGTGCCTTATGTGCATCATATAGCTTCATTTGTGCGTTATTAATTGAAGCAATTTGAATACGTCTTCACTTTCGAGGACGAGTTCGAATTCCAGCACCTCTAACTTTTCTAAGTAATGTGCGTTTTAAACAATTGAAATGTCAGTAGTTTCAACGGTGAAGGAAAACATCGTGAGGCAACCTGCATGCCTCAGAGTTCTCCATACTGTTCTCAAAGGTGTTTAGTCTGGGCCAGCATGGCGGATTACGGCTTTTACCCCGTAGGTCGATATGTTTATGATGATGATGATGAAATATCACTTGCTGCAGCGGTGAAGGAAATTCAGCGTGAAACCTGCGTGCTTGAGAATACTCATT
Organism: Pararge aegeria; assembly: GCF_905163445.1. Taxonomy (NCBI): domain Eukaryota; kingdom Metazoa; phylum Arthropoda; class Insecta; order Lepidoptera; family Nymphalidae; genus Pararge; species Pararge aegeria. The sequence goes on along the minus strand of NC_053202.1, from coordinate 8,026,589 downwards.
GGTGTTTGAATCCGCATTTTGCCACCTTAAGGTTAATTAGGGTCTAATCCTTTCTCATTCTGAGAAGAGCCAGTGCCCTGTAGTAGGCTAGTATTGGATTGATAATGATGACGATGACGAAGAATTTTATTTGCTTTTCTTTGCCCTAATAAATATATTTACAAACACTTCACTTTATACCTGTAACGATAAAAACAACGTTCGTATAGGTATTTTATTCGAGTTTCTCTATCGAAAGTACCTAATCAAAAGGTAATTTTCTCTTCAAATTATAACTACTTACTCGCTAATGCAACTTCCGCTAAGCTCTAATAAATCTCAAAACAGTAACAACATGAAAAAGCAATGAAAAGTATAGTGAAATAATAGATCAATCAAAATATTATTTTCGTATTTTCGATGGCCATAATGTTGCTTTCAAAATATGAAAGTCATTAAACACGTGAAATATAGTTATGGACTAACTTCAGAAATGTGCGATGTCGATAACTATTTATATCGATATAACAAGTTTAGTGAAATTTCTAATTGTGTAAAAATTAATCTTTAGATACTAAAAAATTATAAAGCTTTTGATAACGATGCATTATTTTTCAAAGTAAAATTCAAAAGTATAAAATGTTAAATTTCGATTGATTTCCGTAGGATTTTTAACCATGGGAATCAATCGAAATTAGAATGTTGATTAAAAGGTAATAAGTTCATATAAAAACTATGATGATAAGTTATTACTACTTACTTAAAATACAGCCAAATCTAAACTATCAACACCAAGTTTTAGTTACAAGATACACATTATTTTAAATTACCTTCATATTTTCAATCTTTCTGAACCGCTTATCCCTATAATATTATTTTGAAGGGCAAAATTCACTTTAAATTGCCCATTGCGCGAGATCTTACGGTCTAGGGCCCCCGGCATACCTATATACCAGTGGTACAGTCATTACAAACAAACAGACTAGTCATTTCATAAGTGCTTGTAGGATACAAGCACTTTTGAAATTTGTAATTAAATTAAATTTCTAATTAATTACTAATTACATATATTGATGAAAACACTCCTACATCCCATGTAGCATCGGGTGCCGATGGTGTGTATTTTATCGATAAAAACTATTACGTCCTTAGCTCCATACTATAATGTCGAATGATTAGTACGTCAGTCGTTATAGCTCCGTGAAAGATCCATCGTACCATATCGATACACCATCTATTATTTAGTCAATGTTACGAGATTTGGATGCTAAATTACATTGCTACCATTTATATTTAATACGCGTTAGTGCGAGTGGATTGAGCATGGAGAAAAAACTCAAGTCTCATCGGATTGAAGCGGTTATAGCGCATTGGTTAGGAGCTCGACTTCACTTTCTGGGGGCCTAGTTCGAATCCCAGCACCTCTAATTTTTCTAAGTAAAAATACTACATTCTTGAACGGTGAAGGATAACATCATGGGGAAACCTGCATACCTGAGACTCTACATAATGTTCTCAAAGGTGTGTGGAGTCTACAAATCCGAATGGGGCCAGAGGGTGGAAAATGGCCTTAACTCCTTCTCACTGTGGGAGAAAATCATCAAGACGAAACCTGCTTACTGAGATTTCTACATAATGTCCTATGAAGTCTAAAGTGGCACTAGGTGGTGGACTGCGGCCTTAACTCTTCTCATTCTGGGAGCAGAACCTATAATGAGTTACTATAAGTACAATTTAGCCAAGAATATTTTTATCTTCCGCAGGAAAACACAAATTTCACGGCCGATGTTACAAACTCTTCAATAAAGTTGGTAAACATGGTACCCAAAGTTAAAACGTACTCGTAAAGTTCCGAATTCAATAAACAAACTCACAAAGCGAATGGCACACTTAGTATAATACGTAGGAAACAGTATAACTTGTATCAAAAAGTTTCACTGAGTTATAATACTGCAAAATGCTTTTATATTTAGTGTGACCAGCTTTTCTATTCCTTGAAGAGTTATACCACCATATAGAAGTTTTCTGTCTTACGCTTCACGTTTTCTTTTTAATGTTGTTAAATACGGCTTATCTTAAAAGTATTTACATATTTATACATTTTATTTCATATTTTTATTTCCTTAATTTATGCCATTAGTAATTTTTCAATACTTATAAAAATTTCGAACTGGTGGGATTTGAACCTGCATTTGTGCGGCTATCGCAACCTAAGTGTTTTGCCGTAGAAATGCGGACTCGGAGTGCCCCGTTTATTATCTTTTTAGAAATCCTGAGGGAACCGGTTTTACTGGGATAACAAGTACTCTGGCCTATATTACTCTCCGTCCTTACAACTAACTCGGTGCCAAAAAAACCAAAATGATTGGTTGCTTACTTAGAGCGTGAAGGAAGGACAAACAAATTAATTCACTGTCACATTTATAATATTAGTAATGATATTAATTGATATTTACTCTTAGTTTACATAAAAAATAAAAGCAGGACATATGAGTTCAAATCCCGTTGTTTCGGAATGTTTATAAGCATTTTTAAAATCATATTTATTTGATATTTCCTCCAAGTTTAGATAAAAATAAATGTATTAAACCGAGTTGAAACCCGCTTAATGAAAGATATGCTAGCCTTATTCTTATTTAAGCTGGAAATAGAATAAAAACAACAATTCAATTAAACGGAAATGCTAAAGTTCTGCAGGCTTCCTTTCCTTTTCAGACAGATTTCCTTTTTGTGTAAGTAATTTCCTATTTCCAGCCATTTTTTGTGACGTCAACAACCCAGCGGTCTTATTCTTATTTGAAGACGGATATTAATCGTTCATCTTTATTCCTATTAGTTTATATACAATAGCTATGAGGGCGAATTCGTCCACGTATGTTTTGATTCATTTATAATCTACCAGTCAACTTTGGTTCGTAAAATAAACATTGGTAGAGAGAGTGCAAAAAATGCATACAAAATATTATATTTTTAATTAAAAATATATATATATATATTACTAAATAAAAAATGAAAATAAATATTAGCCTAACTCCCGCAACAAAGACGAATCTCGCGAAAACTCATTTATTAGGATCCATCAACCCGTTTTTGTTGTAAGACATGCCTAAAGAGTTATGGATTTTTGTGACCGCTCGCTAGTAATAATTAATGACATAAACAGCTTAACTCTAGAGATTTATGACAATGTATGCCTGCATAAGTAAAGCGGCGATAGTCTACTGGTTAAAACTTCGGCTTTTTGTTCGAATGGACCGAGTTCGATTCGATTGAGTCAGCGTGGCTCGTCGTACGATACCTACGATACGTCGTACTATGGGTCGATATGATGAGTTTATCGATATATAAACTTGGATCACGCGAATCCCTTCGTACCAAATTTAAAGAAATAGGTATACTAACAGTAGCCTCGCAATATATTTATAATAATATAATCTTTATTAAACAAAACATAAGTAATTACAAACAAAAAGTCGATATAAGCAGTAGACTAACTAGAAACTGACATAAATTAGTGATATCTGCATATCGCAGAAAAGTGCAGAAATCCTTTGTGTGGATGTATATGCTTTTATAACATGATACCGAAGGTAATATTAGATCTACCTTTACCTCAGTTTAAACAATATATTAAAACACATTTAACAAATCGTGGTTACTACACGATTGATGAATTCCTTAACGACAAGGCTGCTTGGAAGCAGTCCGCCCTCATCTCTCACAAAAAAGAAAAATTGTAAAGATTGTTAAAGTTTAAAATTATGTTGGAAAAGAGAAATCTGCTGAGTTTCTTGCCGGCTCTTCTCAGTGGAATCTGCCTTCCGAACCGGTGGTAGAGTCACTACAAACAGACTGACTTGACGTTTCAAAAGTGCTTATAAACTAAGCATAGTTGAAATAAATGAATTTTGATTTTTTTTTTTGAGTTCAAACAGCGGGACTAACTCAAACGTTTCGGAGCTATAAGCGTTTTTAATTTACACAATTTGAATATCATTTGCTTTAACGGTGACAACGACTTGAGGGAAACTGTATGCCTGAGAGTTCTCCATAACGTTCTCAAAGGTGTCACTTGGCCAGCGTGGTGGCCTACACCTTCCTCATTCTGTCAGGAGATTCTGCTGTATCCTGATGAGTAATGAGCTGGTGATGGGTGGATTATGATGATGATAGCCCAGTAGGTAGGACTTCGACTTCACTTTGGGGGGCGGGGGGGGGGGGGGGCGGCGAATTCGAATCCCAGCACGCACCTCTAATTATTTTCGTTTTAAGCAATTGAGATATTATATATTATATATACTGTACCTGAGAGTTCTCCATTTTAATAATAATAATAATATCTTTTTTTATAAAAAAAAACGTATACATTTCATAAGTGTGAAACCCTGTCTCCTGCGGTAGTTTAAACTGTGTTTATAGGAGGCAGTGTCTTCCCTATATCTATGATCTTATTAACAAACGTTTGACAATTAAACAGGCAAAATTATATAAAACAAAAAGAAATAAATAGAATAGAATAGAATAGAATAACTTTATTGCAACACAACACAATAGGAAAAATACAAGGAAAACAGTTTAGTACTTAGTGAAATAAATAAATTTAAAAAAAAAGAAAGTATGTGCGTGTGTGTGTTTGTGTGTATTTTTTTTTGTTTTAATATATACAATACATAATGTTCTCAAAGGTGTGTGAATTCCACCAATCCGCACCGGGCCAGCATGGTGGACTACGACCTTAACTCCTTCTCGTTGTGGGAGGAGACCCGTGCCCTGCAGTGGGCTGGTAATGGGTTGATATGACGCTGATGATGAGGCTTAGTAGGATATTATTTCCACCCATGCTGTAAAATAAAACTGTATATTTAATCTTTGTCCGCGGAGAAAAAAACTCCTGCGCAGGCAATCCGCGCAGTGAAGCCTAATATTAGATTTATTAGCCTATCTATTGACGAGACATTCTGTGAAGAGATCTAGTAACAAGTTGATAATGATGTGGCCTGACAGGAAGCAAACTAAAAAAGGAAGAAGGATTTAATAAATATGAATAAAACAAGTACCAAGCGTTTTCTAAAACCGCTACCTAAATAAGCTTCGGGGAATTGAAATTGCAGCCGGTATTTTACATCGGAATTAGATCACGAAGAAATGAAATGCAGAATTGGACAAGCTAAAATCAACTTTTTACAAAACTTCCCTGACCCTTAAATTCCATTTCCTATTATATCGAGTTTGCATATATTATGTCTAAGTTTGCTTTTTGTTACTCATGGCTTGTATTGAGAAGTTCTTAGAAGAAAACCTCAAACCTTAAGACTTAAGCCGAAAATTTAACCCTAGCTATGCTAAGTGGAGGATGTTAACCAATATACCAACGATACTGTTCGCTAACATACAAATTCTATCAAGTTTCCCTTCTCAAAATGCAGTTATGAGTGTGTGTTGGAACTGCATTTGCTACACACATTTAGTACGCAAGTAAAGTCACGGAAAAAAAGAAAATGCTTAGGTATATTTTATAGCATAATATTGTGGAAATATGCTTCAGGGACAATCAATTTCCCAAATAAGGACAGTTTATTACTCGCCCATAGCATTATGAAAATAAGGCTGTTGACAGACTATGCCACTAGACAAAGAATGCGACGTTTATAGCACTGGCCCTTTTTACCATGACATAAATAAAGGTGGAGTGAGATTTTCTCGAGATCTTTAAGTTGTTTGGCGTACTGGTTTCGGTACTAGTCAGCGTTCCCAAGGCTTCGCAATCAGTTCTTACTAAAAATGGATACAAATTATTATAAGTTGCATCGTAACATAGTCAGTGCATAGTACATAAATCCTTTGTGGTTTTATTATATGGTTTTATAACATAATTCCAAGGGTAACTCTAGAACGTACATTGCAGAGAAATGCATTCAAGAACATTTAAAAGTTACTAAAAAATATATATTATATTTTTTTAAATAAAAAGACGAAGCAAACTGCTCTGCATTTTATGAAAAGATGAATGGGAAAAATCGGCACAGAAGATAAAATAGATGAAATTGTGAAACGATGACCTTTATTCAAAAGAGCAAATGCTGAGGTATTTGCCGGCTTTTCAATAGCAACATTATTCCAAATCGGGGTATTGGCATAGCATGTTAAGTAGGTTCACTTAACATAATAAATATTTGTATTTTTTTATTTCACTTAAATCTCACCTTGCGGTAAGTGATGATACCTGGATATATACCATAACTCGTATAGTATTAAAAAAAATCCATTTTATGCCATCTACCTCCTTTATGCATAGCCTGGTCAAAAGCTATATGCACGCCGCTGGTCGCCTTGTACGACACCCGTACTGTATTCTGATCCGCCGTCGCTTTCTGCAAATAAATAAAAGTATGCTATGCACTAAAATCGCTTTGTTTGAGAGCGGCCTTATTGAAATAGTCTCAGCGTTATTCCGATCACGTAACAGACGTGGCTATGGCCAGCGGGTTCCGCATAAAATTATAGGTATGATGCATCACGGCATTCTATGAAATAATTTTCGGTCATTTATCGTTGAATACGTCCCATTTTCCATCTATTTAGATGCTTTCAGCATAATGACAGTGGCCTCCAATTTATGGTAGTGCCTGTTTTTTACCGACGATGCAATAAAATCGGTATATGCGTGGTTGTGTGTTTATGTGTTGTGTACGTGTTGTTTGTTTGTTATCGTTTTCTTCAAAAACTACTGTGTCAATTCAAATACAGTTTTTAGGACCACCCTGGAAATAGACCACTCTATTCCATTGGATGTAAGGATACAGAGCTTAGATTTCTGCAAAGATTGGTAGGTATTAATTAAATCATATAAATGATTATGATAACATAAGGTTGAAAATAACGAGGCAAGATCGCTCTTCTTGTGAAAGGATTTCAGATCCGTGCGCCAGATTCTTAACTCCAGGCTGGTACTAAGAATCCCTTAACAGAATAACCCACAACTTGATAATTTAATTGACACTGATATGGAATATATATATAATGACTACGTTTTTGCGGCGCTTGCGTTTGAGACTCTAGGCCCATGGTGTTCGGACACGAAAAAATTTATTAACATCGTGTCCCAAAGATTGGTCCTTACGTCTGGTGACCCAAGAGCTGGCGCTTATTTAGCCCAACGTCTAAGTGTAGCAGTACAAAGGGGCAATAGCGCCAGCATTTTGGGTACCATGCCCATAAGTGAACAGACAGACGGCTTGGCTTGTAAATATTAATTTTAGTTTGTATCTATTATTTCCCTAGAAAAATACATACCATTATATATATAATGACTACGTTTTTGCAGCGCTTGCGTTTGAGGCCCATGGTCTTCGGACACGAAAAATAGTCAAGTTAGTATTATATTTATAGTTCCATAGTAATATTTTCATACTTCAAAATGCACCGAATACATACAAACAAACATACAACAAATCTCCATCAGTGATTGACTGGTTTCATAGTTATCTTCATGGTCGTCGGCAGCGTATTCACACTGAGGAATCTCATTCCTCATGGTGTGATATTACTGTTGGCGTACCTCAAGGCGGCGTGCTATCTCCATTACTCTTTTCTATTTTCATCAACTCCATTACTCGGAATATATCTTTTCTCTACCATATGTATGCTGACGATGTCCAAATTTACACCCAGTCAACCTTTGATAATCTTCCAATCGCAATAGCTAGCATTAACAAAGACTTGCGCGTTATTTCAAATTGGAGTATAGCGCATGGCCTTAACGTAAATCCAAAAAAAACTCAAGCTATTGTTATTGGCAGTCGAAGGCAGATTTCAAGGATTGACTGGTTTTCCTTCCCCTCCATTGAGTTTGATAGTGTCACAGTCCCATACTGTGAAAATGTAAAGAACTTGGGCATTTATCTTGACCGAACCTTAAGTTGGACGTACCATATTAATGAGATCAGCAGAAAGACATTTGCAGCTCTAGGCTCTTTGCGTCGTCTTCGGTATTTACTTCCTATACCTACCAAAATTATGCTCGCACAGACTCTACTCCTTCCCATTCTTGTCTACGCTGACGCAAGCTATGTTAACTTAACTGATGATCAGTTAAATAAATTTGAGAGACTCCAGAATTCTAGCATTCGTTTCATATTTGGGTTGCGCAAATATGATCTTATTTCTCAATTTCGGTCTCGTCTCAAGTGGTTACCTATCAGACTTCGCAGGAATTTGCACATTGTTTCTATTCTGTACTGTGTTTTATTTCATCCTTCTACTCCTCTTTACCTGAAAGAGAGGTTTTAATTTGTAGGATTCCCAGACGAACTTCGTTCTACGAGGAAGTTAGTCTTGAAGGTGCCTGGTCACAAATCCTCCTTCTTCAACGGATCATTTACGGTTCAGGCTATTAAAATATGGAACGCCTTGCCGTTAGATATCCGTGAGGCACAATCGATTGGGACCTTCAAGAAACTAGTAAAGGATCATTATTTGTCTCTTTCAGCCGAACAACGCTGAAGCGAATCATTTTAAGTTTGTAATTTGAATTATTTATGTATTTCATACTAATTGGGGATGTTATATGTAATATATTTATATATATATATTATAGTTATATTTATATATATATATATATATATATATATATATATTTTATTTATATTTATATATTTGTATAATTTTTAAATCTTATTTATTGCACCACCTACCTCTTTTCTATGTTTTTTCCTTTTACGCCATTGGTTGCCTGGAAGAAATCGCTATGTAGCGATAAGGCCACCAAATTGTACTCTCTTGATTTGTATTTATATCTTTGTAACTACTTTTTGTTTCTTTGGTGTACAATAAAAGTGTATTCATTCATTATTCAGTGTATTCACCGAATACCTAAATCCTTTATACAGTCATAATAATCATCATATCAAATCATTACCGGCCCACTAAAGGGTACTCCCACTCACATAATGAAAAGGGGTTAAGGCAACCACGCTGGCCCAGTGCGGATTGGTTCTACAATATCTATCTGAAATTTTAGCTTCCAATTTGCGTAAATACACACCTTTGGATCTTACTACCAGAACATATTAGACATTGCCGATCGATGCACTCTTTTAAACACAATGTAAAGGAGCATTATCTATCGTTGTCATAGTATATTTATCACTGTTTACTTATTATAGATATATATTTATATTTATATTATTTATATTATATAAATATTTATTATATTATTTATATGTATTTTGTATACATAGTATATTCAAATTTTATTGTATTAGTATGTAGAATTTTGTTATTAAACATCCTTAGTTATTATGAAGTATATTGTACCTTTATTTGACCTATACCACGATTAAATCATCTTACTTACATCCTGGGGTAGCTGGAAGAGATCTCTTATAGAGATAAGCTTTCCTTTGTACACTTCATGTATCTTACGTTCACAATCACAATTTATGGTACATAAATAATAAATAAATAAAATAAATATTTTTTTTAATTTTCTCTGTTTTGCTCTGGTGGGAGGCTAAAGCTGCAGCTAGTTCCCCAAGATGTACTGACAATCGATTTAGAGTTCCGGTACGATTCCGCGTAGAAACAGTTAGAGGCATGGATATCAAAACTGCCGTACCCCTAACGGCTTAACCCGCTACATCGTAGACTGCAATATCTGGTGGTTGGTGGTAAGAAAGTTGAAATAGTAACTAGTAACTAGTAACATGTAGTAGAATAAAAACATATAAAACTCCTGAACTCAACAACGCCCGCGAAGTAAAAAGCCGGAATTTTATTACGTAGGTATGATAACGTCATTTCATTACGCATCATTCGTACGGAATCCGTGAGGTGTTTTACAATAAAACCGGTGCTGACTAAACCATTTCACTTTCTAGTACCGAAACTGAATGTGTTAAATGCGAGTCGCAATTTTTCTTGCAATTATAGGCAAGTTTTGGCAGCTAATACTTCGAATCACTTCACAGGTGTTACTTCTAATGATTTTCACTTGCAATAAATTACTAAAAAAAAAATACAAGTTTCTTTAATTTAATTGATTACTATTACTGTTTTCTTTGTTTTTCCTACTGTGTTTTATTGTAATAAAGTTTTCCTATTCTATTCTAATTATTTTTTTACATAAAAAAATACAACTTTCCATACAATATATCAAACAAAATATATACAATATATCCAAGTGTACAATTAATCCATGTCTGCTAGTGAAACAGTTATTTTTCCGTATGCGTTTTTGTGTGAAAAACACTTTAGTAGCAGGGCTGTAATTTATTTCTGGCGTATGTACAGACGGCGTATCTAGCGTTACCATGGACATTGCCCGACTTTGTGGTAAGCTACTTGGTTTATCTTTGTAAATTTTATATTCCGTACCGTGTTTTATTGTTAATTTTTATTTTTATTATGTATAGACTTAAGGTTTTGGTATGGATGAAGCAGTCGCAAACACGTCTGTGAGCACACAGGGTCCCGCTGAAAACCAGCGCTGCAGCTCGCTGCGGCTTCGTGCTGAGGCGGAACTCTATTTGATATATTTTTGTATTACTGCAATTGTAATCGATTTTGTGGGCAAATATAAATTTCATTTCATTTCAAACATATGTGAAAGTATGTCTGATGGTTTGTTAAATAAGTTCAGACCATTTCATAGATCTTGTTGAAATTTTCTCATTTATAGTTTGTTGGAATATTCGAAACGTTTCGCGAGGTTAAAACCGTATAACTGGTACAGTTACCCACCACGCTGGCCCAGTGCGGACTGATGGACTCCACACACCTTCGAGAAACGTGTGGAAAACTCTCAGGCATGCAGGTTTCCTCTCGATGTTTTCTTTTTTGTGTTGAAGCAAGTGATATTTTAATTGCTTAAATAGCATATTACTTAGAAAAGTTAGAGGTAGCATAGAGCAGCTAGCATTCCAACTCGGCCTCCCGAAAGTGAAGTCGAAGTCCTGAGACCCACTGACTTGCACCCACTAAAAACTCGACTGACCTGTAACTGAAAGTACGGGATTCACTTGCGTATTCACCACACTAAACATAGGAAGTATGGAGGGTAGAGGTAAGGAGAGTCATCTGTGTTTATATAAATATTGTTAGAGTAGGCTTGAAAAATAAACAAGGGAGTATGGAGATACAAGGAAGTAAGGTTATATTTACCACAATATTTTGTACAACGTAAGTTGTTGAAATTCTCAATAATTAACTACTTTAGTCGATAATGACATTAAATTTTTTAACTCGGCATACTTCAATTCATCTACGATTGCTACATTCATACCATAGCCTGTGCATCCACCAGCGCCATTGTGGAGGATTTTTGAACTGTTATTTAGCGCAACAACTGGACACTTTTTCAACTTTTCTCCCATATAAGATGACTCTCCTTACCTCTACCCTCCATAATAGGAAGGACCTAAAATCATAGACCATAGAACAACCTAAGTGATGAAATACGAGTAATTCCTCTTATGCATTTCAGTAGTTAGGATGTTCTAGAGCATAAAAGCCTTAAAGTGATAGTTATAGCCGAAATAGGTATATCTTATATAAACTTCGTTTTACAAAATGGGAATACCAGACGAAGGAGGTCGAGATAATAGATCATATTTTTTTATAAATTTCTTGTTCTTTATATCATATATATGCCGTACAATATATTATACTCGTATGTGTGTTTATTTTATTTTTATTTCATTTCACACTTCTCCATTTATAATCTTGATAGGGGGAAGGATTCACCATGTCAAACCACAAAAAGTTCTGCGAAAGGGAAAACAGTTGGAAACAATTTCACTTCAATAATAAATAGGTGCAGAAAAAGATGTTTTCTGACGAACCAAAAAATCACTTTCACATGCGTCCAAAACTGGCAATTTCGTAAATTACCAGTGGATGGACAACTTTCACCAGATGCTTTTAACGACTATGTTCGGAAACGATGAATGTTTTATTTTCTCGGTTAAATGTAACATACGAGAATACATTTACCTTGTGTCTGGCGTTTGAAATAAAGATATAAAACATGTGTACAAAATTAGAAGATATTTGTATCAGGTACATACAAATATCTTCTAATTTTTTACACATGTTTTATAGTAATTTTAACTGACTATTGTATTATATTGTCTGCCGTGTGGCGACTACAGTTTAGAATACATTTGTCACCTTTCTTCCCACGGGTGTACGAGGCGATTAACGCAATATAACGGAAAATGGACAGCAGCGTATTCTGGACGGAAGATCAGAACATAATTACTGTCATCAACAATGTCCATTAACAAACGTCCTCTGTAGTACTATAATAATATCATTTACTGACATCACCAAACCGTCTGCCAACGTGGTGATTATAGTTGAACCCTATGGGCATATTTGACGGCCGACTGGCGCAGTGGGCAGCAACCCTGCTTTCTGAGTTCAAGGCCGTGGGTTCGATTCCCACGACTGCAAAATGTTTGTGTGATGAGCATAAGTGTTTTTCAGTGTCTGGGTGTTTATATGTATTTTCTAAGTATTTATGTACCTATATATAATTTATAAAACTATTCATTAGTCATCTTAGTACCCATAACACAAGCTACGCTTACTTTGGAGCTAGGTGGCGATGTGTGTATTGTCATAGTATATTTATTTATTTATTATTTATTATATTGGGATTTTTTTTAATTCAAAGGTTGCCTGGCAGAGATCGCTATGAAGCGATAAGGCCACCTTTTGTATTCTACTTCTTTCTTTTTGTTTTATTCTTTATTGCTTTTATAAGTGAATATAAATAGGCTATTGTTGAGAATAAACACTATTTTTTATGATATTTTTAAATCTCTTTTTAGTATTTAAACTAATTAAAAAATTGTTTAAAAAAGTAAGTTCTGTCTTGGACGTCCGTGTGTCTGTATGTGCGGATCCCGTATCTTGTGGTCACGATAACGAGCGAAATACTTCACTTATGTTTGAGTTGTTTTTTTTATAGGCTTCAGTATTTTGAGGAATAGAAGCCTGTTACTTTTCACGGTTTAATTAGATGTAGTTTAATTATTGAATGAATGAGATTATGAGGCGTGCACTTTTGGGTTTTTCAACTATTATATTTTGTATATGTTAATGTTGTGGTATACAAATAAAGAGTTTAATAATAATAATGGGCGTCCAGGCAGTGGCGTGCATAGAGGGTATGCCGAGGGTATGCAGATGATATAAAATGAAGAAAATCTTCAGTACGAGTTATAAAAACTCAGGGTAGGATTTTTGTGACTCTTACAATGCCTATCCATTTTTTTTTTATAACTCTTTCTGAAGATTTTTATCACTTTATATTATCTACTCGCTTAGTGCATACCCTGTATGCACGCCACTGCGTCCAGGTCCAGCAGTGGACTGTTAAAGGCTTTTTGGTTATTGTACTATAATCTACATTGGAGCAACGTAGTATGTCTAGACTTAAATTCTTCTTCCTCTCTATAAGGGGAATTTTGTGCTTGGGATAACATAGTATGTCTAAACTTGAATTCTTCTTCATCATTTGACAGCCGATGGGCGCAGTGGGCAACGACTCTGCTTTCTGGGTCAAAGGCCGTGGGTTCGACTCCCACAACTGGAAAATCTTTGTGTGATGAACATGAATGTTATTCAGTGTCTGGGAGTATGTATGTTTATATTTTTTTATATTATTCATAAAAATATTCATCAGTCATCTCAGTACCCATAACACAAGCTACGCTTACTTTGGGGCTAGATGGCGATGTGTGTATTGTTGTACTCTTTATGGGAGCAGTTCTGTGCTCGGGAATGAAGAATAAATATGATGGAAATGATGATTTCAAGAGGTAGTAGTTTTTTATGAAACTGTGATGTTAGGGAATAACCACCGCTATGAATATTTCAGCCACCAAGCAAACACCAATACCCACTGAGTTCCGGTCTAAAGGCTGCGGTTGCCGGTGTGATTATCATCTGATCCATGTATGCAATTAATCCTAGTTTTCCAGACCGATTTCGACCACAGTGGACAATCTACATGGAGATTTTTCAACTACACGGAATAAATTACTGAGCACAAGTGTGTGTTCAAGCGCAGACGAATTCTTTCCCACACTCTCATAGTCTGATAAGACGGTAGGTCCGACACGACCTGAAAAAGATCAGGCGCAACTGTTTAACTCGCTCTACGAGACACGGGTGTGAATGACGGGCTAGTACTAAGAATTTCGTGATTGGAAAACCCAAAACTATTCAGAAGCCCGACCCGAATCTCGAGCCCAGGACCTCGTGATATGCAGTTGTATATGCTCACCACTAGACCATCGTGACAGTGAAACATACGCATGATTCACCTGACCTTTTCCACTACATAGTGAGAAATCCTTAACCAATATGTTTATTGGAGAAAGCTGATGAATCTCATGTGGCTAACACCATTTCACGGGCGACGTATATTAATTACTATTAAATTCTCACGGAAACCATGTTTTTTTTTAATTTGTGACGCATCGGGAATTTTTATCAAATAATTTACTAGCTAGTTAACATGAAACAACTTTAAAAGATACTCGTAGTCGTAGAAGAGTGGCGTGCATAGAGGGTATGCACAGTTTATGCAGATGATATAAAATGAAAAAAATCTCCATGATTAATTAATGATTTTTTTAAGTTATAAAAAACTTAAGGTTAGGCTTTATAAGAGTTATAAAAAGCCTACTTTTAAGTATTTATAACTCGTACTGGAGATTTTTTTCGTTTTGATATCGTCTGCATACCGTGTGCATACCCTCTATGCACGCCACTGTCATTGGTATAATATGATGGTATAATAGGAACGGGCATAAACTAATTTAATATCTGCATATCGTCTCCGAAAGGTGCAAGAAGTTCTTTGTGTGAATGATTGTACGCTTTTATAACATGTTTCCGAAGGTAATTATCGGCCAACCCAATGTATATGCATTTAAAACACATTTATTATGGCGAGTCTACTAAAGAATTGATGAATTTCTTAGTAACAATATAGCTTGAAATAAATGAAATGGAACAGGGCTCCGCTCGCATCTCCTGCAAGATAAAAAGATATTACAAATGTTGATGTTGGAAAAGAGCAACTCTTTTTTCCTAGCTTTTACTCGGTATAATCTGCTTTTCGAATCGGTGATAAAGTCACTACAGACATAAATACTTGACGTTTCAAATGTGCTTTTAAAGTAGGCCTACTTGAAATAAATGAATTTTGAATTTCAAACGACTCTGGAAATCTTGAAAGGCATTGTAACTATCTATATAAATTTGTGTGTATTATTGTTTGAAAAGAGCAACTGCTATGCTGCTTTCCTAATCGGTGGTAAAGTCACTACAAACACAAATACTTGATGTTTCAAAGGAGTTTATAAAGTAAGCCAACTTGAAATAAATGAATTTTGAATTTCAAACGGTACTGGAAAGCCTGAAAGGCCAATGCCTTTCAGGCATTTATTAGATAGTTACAATTAACTATCTAATAAATGGCTGTTCCATACGACCGTATTACGTAAGTCTTCTAGACTCCGCACATAACAAAAGCAAAGGCCCAAATTATCAGCCTCATTACTTTCCTATTGTAAGGCATTGTTATGACAAAGGCGACCCGAAAGCCTACAGTATTTGAAAATGATTGCTCTTACAAAAGTCGCACGCAAGAGCTGATAATGTCTTTATCTACTTTAGCTTCGAAATGTTACAGTTATGAATTTGACAGTATGTATGATATCAGGGCAATAACTATACTATATTATACTATACTATATATATTTATATATTACGACAATACACACATCACCGTCTAGCCCCAAAGTAAGCGTAGCTTGTGTTATGGGTACTAAGATAACTGATGAATATTTTTATGAATAATATACATAAATACTTATTATATACAGATAAACACTCAGATACTGAAAAACACTTATGTTCATCACACAAACATTATCCAGTTGTGGGAATCGGCAGGGTCGCTGCCCACTGCGCCAGTCAGCCGTCAAATATGTATAGGCCGTATACTATCTATGTAAAAACTGTATTTTTTTCTTCACTTGGCTTTTACATTATTTTTCTTGCTAAGGAGTCGGTTACAAACATACAGGTGAAGCTAATACAAAGCGTGTAAATGATTCCAAATAATAATATGACAGAGTAATGGTGTATAATCGACAAAATGTTTCATACAATTCCCTACCCCACAAGAACCCTATCATTTCTCAGGATAAAAATAGCCTGGTAATTAACCAACAAGTATCAATAGAAGAAATAAAAGAAATATTAAAAGATAATGTCAATAATAATACGTTTATTCCTTGCATAGGCGATTATTCTTCACACAATAAGCTGCGCAACATGGCGTTATGCTACTGGCAAAGATAAAAATATATTCATGAAGAAGTTCGGTTTTTGGTCTAGGAAAATTACTATCTTAAAACTGAAATGCGAAAAGGCCGTGACTTATTACGAGACTTATTACCTACTTCCTTCGCCGAAATGATCATAAAATAAGTGGAGCTTGTGATTACAAAGAACCAAGAATCTTTCTTTGCCTTTGGCGTCTTCAAGAGAACCGCTAAATCAGAGGGCGAAATCTAATTGACAAAAATTACTATCTTTAAGAAGTCTTTCTCCAAAAAATATTAATTCTACCATTTCTACGCTTTTTCGACAAAGCTTTTGCTTAACTTCATTTGCGTCTTAGGTAGTATATGTATGGGCCAAATGTTGAAAGCCAATATCGAAACCTGGATTTTTCTTCTCAGCCCACTAAACAATAGAAACGGTAACGAAAAATGATAGGGATGATTCAGAATAAACTTATAAAAAAAAAAACAAATGTGTGTACTCATGTACACGCGATAGACGTTATACTTTGGCGTAACAGGATAAAAATATTACCAAAAATTTTATCTTTCGCCTTTTTCTGCGTTTCTAGAAAAAACTACTCTAACAATAGAAAAAGGTATTTAGTACATTGAAAGATTTATTATAACGCATTATCTAGTTATTTCATTATCGGAAAACCAAGTTTCATTATTAAAATTTGTGATTTTTGTTTGTACAATTGAATCAATTAAATCACCGGAATGAGCCCGCAGACTTTGACAATTCAAATTTTACAGTGTCAAACCTTTTATTTAAAACAAAATTTTTGACTACAGCTCAGGGTGTCGGTTTTTCGTGACGGTTTGCGCGCATCGTAAAAATTCACTCCCATCATTTTTCCCTAACGCGCCAAAAGAAGTATAACTTCAAAAATATCAGAGAATCCACGGGTTTGAAATCTCTGCCTCCTAACTAGTATTATAAATACGTAATGGTGTTTATCCTTTCTTTTCGCTCTTACCAAGAACTATCAACTTTAATTTTGGCACTAAGTTAGTTGAAAGGATTGGGATTTGTAAAAAACCGTAATAAACGTAGACGGAAAACGCTGGCAGCAGCTAATGTTGAATAAATTATGAACGCGTAGATTGTCGTGACTTCATCAGGTTTTTGCATTTTTGTTAAAGTAGAGCTAGCATTTTTAGTCTTCGAGTTAACTTAAGTGAAATAGCATTTTATCCTTCAGTTTATTCTTCTGTCGTTCCGTTTTTCAATTTCGAGTTTTCAACTTGACATCTCGCACCTCCGCAGTCCAGTCGTGATCACAATCCATGCAACTGGGTCGAAATATCGACAAATCGCATAATATCATCATGGTACGTTGAACGGATTTACTTTTTTTAAGAAATGTTGACTAAGCACGAAAATCGTACTAGTTTAATATCTTTAACAAAGGGAATCTCAAACAAAGTACCATAGGTAATATTTTAACCAAATTTTACCTTTCACATTAGTTGTGCACTAAAACGCTTGTTAAAACAAGGCCTCGCTGTTGGCCACTCTCCAATGGGCTTGCATTTGTAGCTACCTAAGCCTTGATCGTTTAGAAATTTCCAACTAGTATACAAAGTAAAATATACATTTCAGGGCGTGTTTGTTTGTAGCTTTAGTAGAAGACTTTCATGCTCGCAATCGAGCATTAGACCATTAGATCCAATTTAGTTTAACGGTTGATACTCTAAAACGATGCCGATGATATAAATAGCAATTTTTATAGTTACCACTGGAAAATGGAGGGCTTCATACACATTATAATCTCCTATGGGTACACATTATAATCTCCTATTTGTGTGTGTGTGTGTGTGTGTGTGTGTGTGTGTGAATGAACGGATTTTGAATTCGTTTTTTTTTTGTTTAAAAAGTGAATTAGTCAAAATTCCGCTGCGACAAAATGGCATGTTACATATTGTTTCACAACTCCTTCGATTCAAATGAAACGGCTTGACTAGTTGAATGTTTTTTTTTTTTTTATTACCGTTGCCAGAGACAACACTTCACAGAGCATGCATGGAACACATCCTTGCCCTGTGTCCATCAACCTGAGGCGTAGATGTGAAGCCTCATGTGACTGAAATTACACCGGCATCCACGACTATCAAGACCGGAACACAGCATTGTAACAATGCTGTTTAGCGGCAGAAATAAGCATAGTAGTACTTCCCCGGACGAGCTCTGTCACAAAAAGCTCTACTATATCAAATTAAATCAAAGATTGCCGCCACCACAAAATGGCGAATCACATTTTTTTCCTACCTCAATATGGGTCTCAAATGAAAATTCTTGACCAGTAGAATAATGTACACTAAGTCATGAAACGAAAGTCGGACGCTTTCTAAATTTACATTTTATTATATTAAATACTATTTAGAGAATATGATTGTAGTATGATTTGGTTGATGGACATTATTGGTGCATTCTATTTGAACAAGCTGTAGGTACCTACTTGGTGGTGGGTTGGCACTCGCGACGGTCAAGTGCATTCACCTGCCTTGAACTGCAGTACTGTTGAAACCTGAGTCAATTGTACACTTTCGCGATTTCTACTCTTTTTTTAACGAAAACAGGTTTGCGCTTCACAATTGTTTTTTTTTTAATTGGTAACTAGTAGGTTTTCGTCTGTGTTTAATATAGTTTTTTACAAATCCCGAGGAAACCTTTTGTATTCTTGAGATAAAAAGTATTCCATATTAATCTCCGTTCTATCAACTAACTTTATGCTTAAAATCAAGTCGATTGGTTGCTGTGTTAGGGCGTTAAGAAAGGACAAACAAACACACTTTCGCATCTATAATATTAGTTAGTACATCACCAGTTATCGACCACTGGTTGGTTGCTAACTATGGGCCTTATAAGAATGCTCAGACGTCTGACAGGTTATAAGATGATGATGTTGATATCACCAGTAACCTCAGCTGATTGTAAATGCAGATGTGGCCTAAGAGATGTGGTTGTATTCCTTTTTTAACGAATACAGATGTGCGCTTCAGGATTTTTTTTTTCGGTAATCGACTAGCGCTTGCCCACAATCTCATGATCGGAAGTGCTCATGTGGCCTAAGATGGGATGCGCTTGCCCAAAAGATGCCTATTCACTCTTGTTTTAAAGATACCCAAGTTGTAAGAGTTAGGAAACACAGAATACGGGAGTGCGTTTCAAATCACAGCCATGCATGCCATGTTACAATTCAAATTATAAGATGTCTTATTTAGAAACTGTAAATGACTTCCTGTATGGGTAATTTAGCTATTTATTTATTTTAGTAAACGGTGATAGTCTAGTGGCCTAACCACTTCTGTTTCAATTTCGGGTGCCGAGTTCGAATCCCAGCACGCACCTCAAACTTTTCTAAGTTATGTGCGTTTTAAGCAATTAAAATATCGCTTGCTTTAATGGTAAAGGAAAATATCGTTAGGGAATGCATACCTGAGAGTTCTCCAAAGGCGTGTGGAGTCCACCAATCTGCATTGGGCCAGCGTGGTGGACGGCCTTAGCACTATTGTGTGAGGAGACCCGTACCCTGTAGTGGACCGGTAATGGGTCGATACGATGATAATGAAAATAAACTTTTCCGAGTAAAATGGCCGCACACAGAACTGTAATTAACTGGTTACCAATAAAATTTATACCACTTAGTTATACATAACATTAATTATAATAACATTATCCACTATTTGATTAGCAATAAATATAAGAGCTCCAAAGTTTGTTTGTTTTCACGCACTAATCTCAGAAACTAAAAGTTAGATTTATAAAATTATTTTTGGATTACCAAGTACTGGATTACTTTTTAAAATGTCACTTTTACGGGATTAAATAGTTGGTTAAAATGTGTAAGGAAGTCATCAATTTTTCAAGTTATATCTATATAAGTTGGTTAAAATTTGACAATAATAATGGTAGAATACATGTTTTAGGTTTAAAAAAATGAAGGGATGTAATTGGGAAAGTTAGTTTATAAAATGCGCTCAACTCAGAAAACACCAGTTCTTATATTTATTTTACATTTGCTAGCCCAATTCTTGTTGACGTTATAGGATTTTTCTAGATAACGGTGCCCCTCGATAATTCCATATCTATAATCGTATCTGAAACCGTTATAATATTATTCATAATAGATCTGTATCCATATTCAGATACGAAATTTCATATCCATAACATCCCTGGTTTAGACATTGCGCGTACGCGGTTCGGCGCGCGAAGTTTTAACTTTCACTGTTATTGTTTTCTTATTTATTATTCAATAGAGTTCCGCAAGTAATGGGTGCGCTTGCGCATAACATGATGTGAAAACGGTACTATGATATGAATTTGTTATAGGGAAAAATTGGCGTCTAGCGCTTATTTAGCCCAACGGCTATGTCTAGCAATTCAAAGGGGCAATAACGCCATCCTTTTGGGTACCATGCCCATAAGTGAACAGTTAGACGGCTTATATTTTTCGTAAATATTAATGTAAGTTAGCAATTATTATTATGTGTTTTCTAATTGGAATTATACTTACGTACAAAAGCGGGAAAAAAAAGGAAAAATTACTCATAAACCAACTTTTAGTCTCAACTTTTTCCGGTTGGTTTGTTGAATATACTAAGCAGATTGCCCAGCTGATAGTATGTGAGTAAGCTAACTATAATTAATCACGCCGATGCCTTGCTCCGTCTGAAACTAAAATCCCACTTTTGCATTTTATAATATCAATATAATTTATTTCACTAAGAAAGTCCTAACTCCTAAGAAAACTGATCGGGTACTTATAACGAAAGTATATAATGATAATTACAATCTTTATAATGCAAATACCGACTATAAAAAGTAGTAGATGGCCACTATAAAACAGCTATTAACTTTTTGTCATGTTTGATAGTTACCGTAGTTGGTATCAGTAAATTATTATGCACTATTCTTTATAAATACACGAGTAGAAGAGCTTAGTAACAAAAGTAGCGTAACAAGATGCGAACAAACTGACAAGGGGCGGAACATGTAGCTCGAAGAAACGATGAACTTTGGGGTCCTATGGAAAAATGCCACTTTAAAGACCACTTTTATGTTATTCCCCTAGAAGCTAGCCCTTGACTGAAATATCACTTGCTGGTAAGTAATGATGCAGTTTTTGATGGTAACGGGATAACCTGTGTATGGCAGTTATGTTAAAACCTAACCAGTGTCTCATTGACATCGTACCGGAACTCTAAATCTTCTATAAAGGGTGTTAACTAGCCACAACTGAAGCCTCCCACCAGATCAGACCTGAGCATATTTAGAAATTGTAAATCCCAAAGTTGCCTCTACAGCGCCCACCGCTCATCAAAAACTCCTCAGTAGACTTACAGTAGAGAGAGACTTTATCGCACCAAACCGTTGAACAGGAGTGGCAAAGACCTTGATACAGATACCTATATGCATCAGTTGTTTTCATGATAACAGAGATGAAAATTTTACATAAAAACATAGGAAGTGCTTACCTATTTATTGCACTACGTGAACAATGATGAAAGTTTAATTATTCATCTGTTTTCCGACAGAGAAAAACGCACCTCAGTTATGTGTGGGAATGATGGAATGAAATGTGATTTCAATATATGAAACAATATCTTGCGTTTACAATAAATAAAAGAAATTGGGAGGTTGCTCAAAACGAAGTAAGGATCGATTCGTTATTGCCACTTAAAACTTTAGGTTATTTATTTTGGTTGATTGAGCCGTCTTGTCTGGATCTGAATGTTTAAAAAAAAGAGTCACATAAAGATCATCCTAGATGAATGGTCGAATGTTGAGTAGGATGTATGATGTGATAAAATGTGTCAGAAGTGTCAGAAAAGATGAGGAGTTATAGTTTTGCATGGTATGGTAAATATGCCAACAGAAGAATGTTAAATATATATGAGAAAGTACAAAGAAGAAGAGAAACATAAAAAGAGATAGATGGATTTTGTGAAAAAGATATACAGACCTCTCATTCTATATGCTTACTCGATATGTAAGAGAAAGAGAGGAATGCACGTTCCTCCAACTCCGCGGATTAAAGTTCTCTCCAAGTCGTGATCAAACTCCGGACTTGTAGTAAGAACTTCTTGTCAGAAAATTCAACTATGATCCTCTGATGAGCAATGAGAGAGAAAGTTTTAGAGCTAAGACTTACTTTCCTTCTGCTGCGAGTGGCAATAACCGTGATCGACGGTTTAAAGTCTCCTCCGAGCCATAGGAGCAGAAGCCGTTAATTTCTTAATACATTATGGGTTATGTATGGTACTTTAAACTTCAGGATAAAAAAAAACCTTATATCTTATTACCTACGTCTTACATACGATCTCGTGGCCCGTAGTTTTAGGTAGAACAAACTAGTTGAAGATATAATATTCTTAAGGACTACTTCTTAAGATCTTCTTAGTGCTTGTGAGTATTCTCTTTTCCTTTTATCTCTAGCAAGATAGAAAAATAATTGTAAAGACGGAAAAGAACAACCGCTGAATTTAATTCCTTCCGAGCTGGTGGTAGAGTCACTACAAACACTTAGACCTGACTTTTCAAAAGTTTTTATAATGTTGGCGTTGATAAAATATATTCCTTTATTTAACAAATGACTGATATGTACTGTATATATGGGTTATAGTTAAGTACGCTTTTAAGTTTATTACAAAACAGAATATAAATTGCATATCCACAAAAGCCACACGCCGTCACGGCCAATTTATTTTGACCTACGCGTGGCACACGACTTTTTTGCCCCAGCAAAACTGGTGGGAGTGAAAGATACGGCCGACCATGGCAGTGGCGAAGAAACTGTAGACCCGTGTGATACTATACGAGGCAAGCAATCGTGCTATTTGGCCAGTGCACCGAACTATTTGTGTTGTTTCGCTCCCGTTTATCATCGCAAGAAAGTGTTGTGTGCCACATCCTTGAGGTCGTTGAACCGTGGAAAAGAGGTGATAAAAAAACTGGGTGCGCCGTTTTCTCTTTCGGATTCGATTGGATTTTTTTGGTGAGAGCACTTCCGAAATGGAGGCACTCGTTTATTTTAGAATGTAAGTATGAATTTTTAATATTTTTTCGCGTCTTGTTTTGTTTTTTCGATACAATTTCTCTAGCTTACGTATCTATCGGTCAATGGAGAGTATTGAACTATTTAATAACTGGTGCACTGGTTCTATAGTGCTCGATAATATTAAAAAACTTTTAACCATTCAGGTTGAGATTATATTTTAAAAGTGACGTAAAACTTAACAATACCTGGATGACGAGTTGTCAACATTTACTCCACGAAATGCGTCTCGTGCGCAGATAAAATTTTACCTCTGATTTTCAATTAAGTTCTAATTGTAACACATTTTGTATCGCAGCTTTTGACGGGCCTTACCAGGCATTGTTTAAGTCTACAAACAATCATCCTTTTCTCAATGAAGCTTGTGGCAAAATGGAACACTGTTTTTGTGTATGTTTTTAATAATTATTAATGAACTCTTATTACACTAATAACAGTAAAGAATTTGTCTATAATAAACCATTTTGATCTATAGAGTTTCGTATTGTTTATGACGATACTCTACAACTTAACATGAATCACTACAACTCGATTTTCCTAGCCGTAACTGTTCTGGAAGAAATATAGCACTTGTTAGAATGAATGGAATAATTTCCATAATTGATTTCTTAGCGCACCTGAACACTGAAGTAGCCGCTGTGATTTGCTAGT
The DNA here is from genome assembly GCF_905163445.1 of Pararge aegeria. Lineage (NCBI taxonomy): Eukaryota > Metazoa > Arthropoda > Insecta > Lepidoptera > Nymphalidae > Pararge > Pararge aegeria. The sequence continues at coordinate 8,002,528 of NC_053202.1, read as the reverse complement.
ATGTATTCTATAAACCTTAACAAGAACCTCACAACTTTTATACACCTTTTTCTAGGAAATAAGTTATAAGGTATTCTAGAAGATATATGTTTAAACTCCTCGTAAATGGTTTCTTTGCGCACCTGGTTACTAAACGAAACGCTGCGTTTGGTCAGTACACTTGAACGAATGCCTTTACCTACGTAATCCGATAAAAACACAAATTTTCATAGACAACGGCAACCTACATGGATTTGATTTCTTCATCGCCATGTGTTCCTAGTATTTCATAAAGCATAATATGCTAGCTGCATATGAACTCGCATTCGGGCAACGTGGTGGGTATTAGCTCTTGATCTCTCCTATGAGAGATACCAGAGCCCAGAAGTGGGTTGTTGATATGCTGAGGATCAAAAATATCGTAACCCATATTTGAAAGGTAACAAGATTCAAGAATCCGTTCACAGGTTAGGATCACAGCGATCTGTGAATACCGGATAAACCAGTAACACAGGTTTAGTATCATTTCCACTCAGAAGTTCCAATACCCGGCATCGATAAGTTAAGTTATAAACACATACATGCAATGTCAGGGACATGGCTGGATAGTTCAATTACCGTTCCGATTAAAAATTTGCGCACTGGCTCATTGTTTATCGATTTTAGCGGACCAATTTAGAAAAAATGGTAGAAGAGTGTTTGAATAATTGATACACGTAGTGACACTGACAAAGGTGTAGAATTCAGGTACTTCTCTGAATTAGGTACGAATCAAGAATTGCAGCAGATGTTCTCTTTAGAAGACAACTTGTTTTGGATTAACGTCGTTTGACAACGATTTTCGCAGCCAGACAGAGGATTACAGAGGAGATGAGATAACTTACTTTTTATTCCAAACACTAAAGGTACCCCAAAATTTCACTTTTAATTTTTTTAATATGTAAACTTGTGATATTAAAATACACATTTAGAAAGTTACAAAGCTTGGAAATGTTTATTTATTTATTTATACACACAACTCCATTAAATTGTAATATGGATTTTAATTCAAAAAAATATATATTTAGGTATCACTAAGATGAAATTCCCGAGTTCAAATTTTAACTTTAAGTCCCGTAAAATCTTCTATTTACATATTCTTAAAGCTTCGGAATAGTGAATAGCTTGGGGAAAATTTACTTATAGGTCAGTGAATAAAATAGTGCGATTCGCCTGACTGGAATTTAATCCTACATGTGCCTGACTCAGTAAGTTTGTGTTGCGATACTCCATTACTTGGCCGTCCGAAGTGCAAATATAATATTACGGTTAAGACGGAAACACGAAGTCAGAAGAGAGTCGATGATTTGCAAAACTTAAAATATGTTCATGCTTAGTTTCTAAACGAACACACTTTGTTATGTAGGTTCCGTCTTCCGGTGACAAGTCATGTCTGTTTTATTTGTGTTTTTGTAACATAAAGCGACATGTTTTTTTTTTGCTATCCCATCTTCGAGTTATAATAACTAATCAAACTAGTAAGCGGTGATAGCACAGTGGATAATACTCCGGCCTCCCTTTCGGGGGTACCAAGTTGATCTTCGGCACGCAATTCTAACTATGTAGAGTTATGTGCGTTCTAAGGTATTGAATATCACATGACTTGGCGGAGAAAGAAAACACCGTGAGAAAATATTCATGCCTAGAGTTCTTCGCAATGTTCTCAAAGGCGTGTTAAGTTTATAAATCTGATTCTGTAATGGACCGGTAATGAATTGAAAATGTTTTATTTTAATCCGCTATAAGTTAGCCCTTGATTACAATCTCACGTGGTGATAAGTGACGTGGCAGTCCAAGATGGCAGCTGGCTAATTTGATTAGAGTATCCACCCCAATCGGTTTATACGCAGCATCGTACCGGAACGCAAAATTGCTTGGTGGCACTTATGTGTTAGTAGAGCGGTAACTAAGAAGACTCTGACCTGACCTGTGAAAATTCTTCTGAAATTATAAATTCCCAAACAGCCCCCGCCGGGATCTAACCCGGAATCCCCACCAAAAGACCACAGCGCTCACCCAGGTAAACTAATCAGTTTTTGGTTCAACTCGATAATCGAACTTGGGACATCGCACACTTAATCGATCATGCTAACTTCTAAACCCACGTGGCATTCCTAATTATTAGCAAGCTGTTACAGTCTCACGTTGAAATACTCTACGGTCTTAATAAACACATAGCTTTTATCCTAGAACAGTATTTTACGAGGTTTAATAATGTCGGTGACACACTGACACGCCTGCGACCACAAAAGCAAATTCTCGACCGCAAATGTCCGGTTGCCTTTAAAGAAAGTGTGTATCATTAACATTATGATATTAATTTACATAAACAAAGATTTTGGATGCAAATGTGAATATTTTATCGGATCTCGGCCTCGCGGTTTGGGAACATGTATGGGTACCTACTTTGCGAGTTCTGTAGTTAGCTGTGCTAAATTTATGGCAGCGAAAAAATTTAAGATGCTTCACAAGTATGACAGAAGAGAATTAATTTGAAATTTGACAGAAAACTGAACTAAAAAATAAATTTAAATTAAGAATAGTGTTAAAAATTTCAATAAACATAAATTAATTATTATTAATTTATATTTATTGTAATTTTGTTAACAAAAAAAAAATATTTTAAAAAAAGCGTACGTTTTTATAATATTAACAAAATAATAATCACTCTACTCATATCTGTCAATAAAATATTTATAACTATTGACACCATGCATCCCACAATTTAGTTAAAATAATGACGGTGCATAGTCATGGTACATATTTGAAAATTTAATTTATGTCCATAAAAGTATAACAAAATTCAAAAAGAAAATGGACTGTAACAGTATTATTATTAGGAGCAAAAATAAACTCGCTGTGCAGTGTACTACACAAAATTTCTAATTCATTCAAGGGCAATTGTATATTATCTGAGATGTATCTTAATAAGTTCAAAGTTTATATAAAACGTAAGTTTGCAGAAAAATCCTATTATAATGTTTTAAAAGAATTACTAGAACGATAAAAAAGCATGGGTGTGAATTTCTCTAGCTGAAGCTAGAGCTTAATATAAATAAACAGTGAGATGGTGGTAAAAAAAAAAAATCCGGCTAAGTTTGTTGTTGGCTCTTCTTAGACCAGGGCGCGTTTAGAACCCTCGTAGCTTTAGGTTTAAGTTGGCGTACGAAGTTATCACCATCCCCTTACAATTATGTAAACATATGAACGCTTCATCAGTGCCTGTGATAGGCCTACATGAATAAAAAAAAATTGAATTTGAATTTACATTTTAAACGTTATCTTATACGTAACCGAAAACGAAAACGAAAACGTCATCGTATACGTAAAATTAAAACAAAAACGTCATCGAATACGAAAATGAAAACGTTATCGTATACGAAACCGAATACGAAATATACGTATACAAATACTACAACGTTATCGTATACGTAAATAAAAAATGTAAAATGTAAAATTTTGATGTTGGAAAAGAGCAACTGCTGAGTTTCTTGCCGGCTTCTTCTCGGTAGAATCTGCCTTCCGAACCGGTGGTAGAGTCACTACACACGGACAGACTTGACGTTTCAAAAGTGCTTGTATTAGGCCTACTTGAAATAAATGAATTTTGAATTTTTTGAATTTTTTTTTGTAAACGAAATCGAAAACGAAAACGTCATCGTATACGTAAACGAAAATATAAACGTAAACGTCATCAAATACAAAAACGAAAACGTTATCGTAAACGAATACGAAAACGTTTTCGTTTTCATTTACGTATACATTAACGTTTTCGTTTTCGTTTACGTATACGATCACGTTTTCGGTTACGTTAACCTAAACGATTACGTTTTTGTTTTTGTTTACGTTTACGATAACGATTTCGATTTCGTTTACGTATGTGATAACGTTTTTGTTTATGTATACGATAACGTTTTCGTGTACGTATATTTTCGATGACGTTAACGTTTATATTTTCGTTTACGAATACGATAACGTTTTCGTATTCGTTTACGTAAACGAAAACGTTTTCGTTTTCATTTACGTATGCGATAACGTTTTCGTTTACATTTACGTATACGATGACGTTTTCGTTTTCGTTAACGTATACGATAACGTTTTCGTATTCGTTTACGTATGCGACGAAGATTTCGTTTACGATACCGTTTTCGTTTACGTATACGATGACGTTTTGGTATTCGTATACGATATTGTTTTTGTTTTCGTATACGATAACGTTTTCGTTTTCATTTACGTATACGATGACGTATTCGTTTTCGTTTACGTATTCGTTTACGTTTACGATAACGTTTTCGTATTCGTTTACGTATGCGACGACGATTTCGTTTACGATACCGTTTTCGTTTACGTATACGATGACGTTTTGGTATTCGTATACGATATTTTAATTTGTTTTCGTATTTGATGACGTTTTCGTTATTATTTTACGTATACGAAGACGCTTTCGTTTTCATTTACGTATACGATAACGTTTTCGTTTTCATTTACGTATACGATGACGTATTCGTTTTCGTTTACGTATTCGTTTACGTTTACGATAACGTTTTCGGTTACGTTAACCTAAACGATTACGTTTTTGTTTTTGTTTACGTTTACGATAACGATTTCGATTTCGTTTACGTATGTGATAACGTTTTTGTTTATGTATACGATAACGTTTTCGTTTACGTATATTTTCGATGACGTTAACGTTTATATTTTCGTTTACGAATACGATAACGTTTTCGTATTCGTTTACGTAAACGAAAACGTTTTCGTTTTCATTTACGTATACGATAACGTTTTCGTTTACATTTACGTATACGATGACGTTTTCGTTTTCGTTAACGTATACCATAATGTTTTCGTATTCGTTTACGTATTCGATAACGTTTTCGTTTACGTAAACGATGACGTTTACGTTTATATTATCGTTTATGTATACGATAACGTTTTAGATTTCATTTACGTATACGATAACGTTTTCGTTTTCATTTACGTATACGATGACGTTTTCGTTTTCGTTAACGTATACGATAACGTTTTCGTATTCGTTTACGTATGCGACGACGATTTCGTTTACGATACCGTTTTCGTTTACGTATACGATGACGTTTTGGTATTCGTATACGATATTGTTTTTGTTTTCGTATTTGATGACTTTTTCGTTATTATTTTACGTATACGAAGACGCTTTTGTTTTCATTTACGTATACGATAACGTTTTCTGTTTCATTTACGTATACGATGACGTATTCGTTTTCGTTTACGTATTCGTTTACGTTTACGATAACGTTTTCGTATTCGTTTACGTATGCGACGACGATTTCGTTTTCATTTACGTATACGATCACGTTTTCGTTTTCATTTACGTATACGATTACGTTTTCGTTTTCATTTACGTATACGATGACGTTTTTGTTTTGTTTACGTTTACGATAACGGTTTTGTTTTCGTATTTGATGACGATTTCGTTTCATTTTACGTATACTATGACGTTTTCGTTTTCAGTTACGTCTACGATGACGTTTTCGTTTTCATTTACGTATACGATGACGTTTTCGTCTTTGTTTACGTATACTATAACGATATTGTTATCGTATTCGATGATGTTTTCGTTTTTATTTTACGTATACAATGACGTATTCATTTTCATTTACGTATACGATAACGTTTTCGTTTTCAGTTACGTCTACGATGACGTTTTCGTTTTCATTTACGTATACGATGACGTTTTCGTCTTTGTTTACGTATACTATAACTATTTTGTTATCGTATTCGATGATGTTTTCGTTTTTATTTTACGTATACGATGACGTTTTCGTTTTCATTTACGTATACGATGACGTTTTCGTTTTCATTTACGTATACGATGACGTTTTCGTCTTTGTTTACGTATACTATAACGATATTGTTATCGTATTCGATGATGTTTTCGTTTTTATTTTACGTATACGATGACGTTTTCGTTTTCATTTACGTATACGATGACGTTTTTGTTTTCATTTACGTATACGATGACGTTTTTGTTTTTGTTTACGTTTACGATAACGATTTTGTTTTCGTATTCGATGACGATTTCGTTTTCATTTTACGTATACTATGACGTTTTCGTTATCATTTACGTATACGATAACGTTTTCGTATTCGTTTACGTATACGATGACGTTTTCGTTTTCATTTACGTATACGATGACGTTTTCGTTTTCATTTACGTATACGATGACGTTTTTGTTTTGTTTACGTTTACGATAACGATTTTGTTTTCGTATTTGATGACGATTTCGTTTTCATTTTACGTATACTATGACGTTTTCGTTTTCATTTACGTATACGATGACGTTTTCGTCTTTGTTTACGTATACTATGACGTTTTCGTTTTCATTTACGTATACGATAACGTTTTCGTTTTCGTTTACGTATACGATCACGTTTTCGTTTACGTATACGATCACGTTTTCGTATTCGTTTACGTATACGATGACTTTTTCGTTTTCATTTACGTATACGATTACGTTTTCGTTTTCATTTACGTATACGATGACGTTTTTGTTTTGTTTACGTTTACGATAACGGTTTTGTGTCCGTATTTGATGACGATTTCGTTTCATTTTACGTATACTATGACGTTTTCGTTTTCATTTACGTATACGATGACGTTTTCGTCTTTGTTTACGTATACTATGACGTTTTCGTTTTCATTTACGTATACGATAACGTTTTCGTATTCGTTTACGTAGACGTTGTTTTCGTTTTCATTTACGTATACGATGACGTTTTCGTTTTCATTTACGTATACGATGACGTTTTTGTTTTTGTTTACGTTTACGATAACGATTTTGTTTTCGTATTCGATGACGATTTCGTTTTAATTTTACGTAAACTATGACGTTTTCGTTTTCATTTACGTATACGATGACGTTTTCGTCTTTGTTTACGTATACTATGACGTTTTCGTTTTCATTTACGTATACGATAACGTTTTCGTTTTCGTTTACGTATACGATAACGTTTTCGTATTCGTTTACGTATACGATGACGTTATGTTTTCATTTACGATAACGTTTTCGTTTTTATTTACGTATACGATGACGTTTTCGTTTTCATTTACGTATACGATGACGTTTTTGTTTTTGTTTACGTTTACGATAACGATTTTGTTTTCGTATTCGATGACGATTTCGTTTTTATTTTACGTAAACTATGACGTTTTCGTTTTCATTTAAGTATACGATGACGTTTTTGTTTTTGTTTACGTTTACGATAACGGTTTTGTTTTCGTATTTGATGACAATTTCGTTTTCATTTTACGTTTACTATGACGTTTTCGTTTTCTTTTACGTATACGATAACGTTTTCGTTTTCGTTTACGTATACGATCCCGTTTTCGTATTCGTTTACGTATACGATGACTTTTTCGTTTCATTTACGTATACGATTACGTTTTCGTTTTCATTTACGTATACGATGACGTTTTTGTTTTTGTTTTCGTTTACGATAACGGTTTTGTTTTCGTATTTGATGACGATTTCGTTTTCATTTTACGTATACTATGACGTTTTCGTTTTTATTTACGTATACGATGACGTTTTCGTCTTTACGTATTCTATGACGTTTTCGTTTTTATTTACGTATACGATGACGTTTTTGTTAACGTATTCGTTTACGTATACGATAACGATTTTGTTTTCGTATTCAGTGACGTTTTCGTTTTAATTTACGTATACGATAACGTTTTCGTTTTCATTTAAGTATACGATGACGTTTTCGTTTTTGTTAACGTATACGATAACGTTTTCGTATTCGTTTACGTATACGATCACGTTTTCGGTTACGTAAACGATAAGGTTTACGTTTATATTATCGTTTACGTATACGATGACGTTTTCGATTTCGTTTACGTATGCGATAACGTTTTTGTTTATGTATACGATAACGTTTTCGTTTACGTATATTTTCGATGACGTTAACGTTTATATTTTCGTTTATGTATACGATAAAGTTTTCGTATTCGTTTACGTAAACGATAACGTTTTCGTTTTCATTTAAGTATACGATAACATTTTCGTTTACATTTACGTATACGATGACGTTTTCGTTTTCATTAACGTTTTCGTATTCGTTTACGTATGCGACGACGATTTCGTTTACGATACTGTTTTCGTTTACGTATACGATGACGTTTTCGTATTCGTATACGATATTGTTTTTGTTTTCGTATTTGATGACGTTTTCATTATTATTTTACGTATACGAAGACGCTTTCGTTTTCATTTACGTATACGATAACGTTTTCGATTTCATTTACGTATACGATGACGTTTTTGTTTTTGTTTGCGTTTACGATAACGATTTTGTTTTCGTCTTCGATGAAGATTTTGTTTTCATTTACGTATACGATGACGTTTTCGTTTTAATTTACGTATACGATAACGTTTTCGTTTTCATTTACGTATACGATGACGTTTTCGTTTTCGTTAACGTATACCATAATGTTTTCGTATTCATTTACGTATTCGATCACGTTTTCGTTTACGTAAACGATGACGTTTGAGTTTATGTTATCGTTTACGTATACGATAACGTTTTCGATTTCGTTTACGTATGCGATAACGTTTTTGTTTTCATTTGCGTATACGATGACGTTTTCGTTAACGTATACGATAACGTTTTCGTATTCATTTACGATAACGTTTTCGTTTTCGTATACGATGTCGTTTTCGTTTTTGTATACGATGTCGTTTTCGTTTTTGTATACGATGACGTTTTCCTTTTTTTTACGTATACGATTCAAGTTAACGGTTTTATTTTCGTATACGATTAACTTTTGCAATTTTGTTTTCGTATACGATAACGATTTCGATTTTGTTTACTTATGCGACAACGATTTCATTTACGATAACGTTTTCGTTTACGTATACGATGACATTTTTGTATTCGTATACGATAATGTTATTGTTGTCGTATTCGATGACCTTTTCGTTATTATTTTACGTATACGATGACGTTTTCGTTTTCATTTACGTATACGATAACGTTTTCGTTTTCATTTACGTATACGATGACGTTAACGTATTCGTTTTCGTATACGATAACGTTTTCGTATTCGTTTACGTATACGATGACGTTTTCGTATTCGGTTTAGTATTCGATAACGTTTTCGTTTTCTTATACGATTAACGTTTTCGTATACGATGTCGTTTTCGTTTTTGTATACGATGACGTGTTTATTTCGTATTCGATGATGTTTTCATTTTCATTTTACGTATACTATGACGTTTTCGTTTTCATTTACGTATACGATGACGTATTTGTTTTTGTTTACGTTTACGATAACGATTTTGTTTTCGTATTCGATACCAATTTCGTTTTAATTTTACGTATACTATGACGTTTGCGTTTTCATTTACGTATACGATGACGTTTTCGTATTCGTATACCATATTGTTTTTGTTTTCGTATTTGAAGACGTTTTCGTTATTATTTTACGTATACGAAGACGCTTTCGTTTTCATTTACGTATATGATAACGTTTTCGATTTCATTTACGTATACGATGACGTTTTTGTTTTTGTTTACGTTTACGATAACGATTTTGTTTTCGTCTTCGATGACGATTTTGTTTTCATTTTACGTATACTATGACGTTTTCGTTTTCATTTACGTATACGATAACGTTTTCGTTTTCATTTACGTATACGATGACGTTTTCGTTTTAATTTACGTATACGATAACGTTTTCGTTTTCATTTACGTATACGATGACGTTTTCGTTTTCGTTAACGTATACCATAATGTTTTCGTATTCGTTTACGTATTCGATAACGTTTTCGTTTACGTAAACGATGACGTTTACGTTTATATTATCGTTTACGTATACGATTACGTTTTTGTTTTCGCTTACGTATACGATAACGTTTGCATTTTCATTTACGTATACGATAACGTTTTCGTTTTCGTTAACGTATACGATAACGTTTTCGTTTTCGTTTACGTATACGATCACGTTTTCGTTTTTATTTACGTATACGAAGACGCTGTCGTTTTCATTTACGTATACGATAACGTTTTCGTTTTCATTTACGTATACGATGACGTTTTCGTTTTCATTTACGTATACGATGACATTTTCGTTTTCGTTAACGTTTACGATAACGTTTTCGTATTCGTTTACGAATACGATCAAGTTTTCGTTTACGTAAACGATGACGTTTTCGTTTTCATTTACGTATACGATGACGTTTTTGTTTTTGTTTACGTTTACGATAGCGATTTTGTTTTCGTATTCGATGACGATTTCGTTAACGAATACGATAACGTTTTCGTATTCGTTTACGATAACGTTTTCGTTTTCGTATACGATGTCGTTTTCGGTTTTGTATACGATGACGTTTTCCTTTTTGTTTACGTATACGATTAACTTTTGCAGTTTTGTTTTCGTATACGATAACGATTCCGATTTTGTTTACGTATTTGATGACGTTTTAGTTATTATTTTACGTATACGAAGACGCTGTCGTTTTCATTTACGTATACGATAACGTTTTCGTTTTCATTTACGTATACGATAACGTTTCTGTTTTTATTTACGTATACGATAACGTTTTCGTATTCGTTTACGTATACGATAACGTTTACGTTTACGTACACGATGACGTTTTCGTTTCGGCAAATTCACCACGCAAACCAATGAATATTTATGTGCAATTTATAGACCGAAAAACAGAAGCAAACACTTGTTTATCGATGAGCTGGACTACATTGGATACATTGCAAAGAAGTATCATCGATCCGATATGATTCTGATTGGTAATGTGAATATTATCATAAACATATTTTAAAATATATGTACCAAATATTTAAATATGATGCACCAATAAAGCCTTGTGAGCGGAATCGATAGTTTCACGCGGATCGAAAACGATCAACGATCATCTACAGTTGGATATATCATGTATCAGTTGGATATATCATACAGTTGGATGCATCATGTATTCGTAAACGAAAACGAAAACGTTATCGCATACGTAAACGAAAACGAAAACGTCATTGTATACGTAAAATAGTAACAAAAACGTCATCGTATACGTAAACAAAAACGAAAAATAAAACGTCATCGTATATGAAAACGAAAAAGTTAATCGTATACGAAAACGAATACGAAAACGTCATCGTATACGAAAACAAAACCGTTTACGTGAATCGTATACGTAAAAGGAAAACGTCATCGTATACAAAAACGAAAACGTCATCGTATACGAAAATGAATACGGAAAACGAAAACGTCATCGTATAAAATTCAAATTCAAAATTTCTTTATTCATGTAGGCCTATCACAGGCACTTATGAAGCAATTATATGTTTACATAATTGCAAGGGGATGGTGATAACTTCGTACGCCAACTTAAACCTAAAGCTACGAGGGTTCCAAACGCGCCCTGGTCTAACAAGAGCCCACAACAAACTTACCCGGGTATTTTTTTTTGTTATCACCATCTCACAGTTTATTTATATTAAGCTGCGAAGCTAGAGAAATTCACACTCATGCTTTTTATCGTTCAAGTAATCTTTAATATTATAATAGGATTTTTCTGTAAGCTTACGTTTCATATAAACTTTGAACTTATTGAGAGACATCTCAAAGATTTTATTTGGTAATTTGTTATAAAATAATATACAATTGCCCTTGAATTAATTAGCAATTTTGTGTAGCCTAGTACACTGCACAACGAGTTTATTTTTGCTTCTAATATTAATATTGTTACAGTTCATTTTCTTTTTAAATTTTGTTATGCTTTTATGGACATAAATAAAATTTTCAAATATGTACTGACTATGACGGTGCATAGTCATTATAATCTAAACTAAATTGTGGGGTGCATGGTGTCAATAGTTATAAATATTTTATTGACAGATATGTGTAGAGTGATTATTATTTTGATAATATATAAAAGGCACCCTACGCTATATTTATTAAAATAATTAACACTATTCTTAATTTAAATTTATTAAAATTTATTTTCTATGTTTTAGTTCGGTTTTCTATAAAAAGCGTATTTTTTAGTTTTTTTTAACTATTATTTATTTTCTACGTTTTAGTTTGGTTTATTTTAAACTGTTATTTGATCTACTCTACTATCAATTCCGTGATAACTCTAAGTACCTAGCTGTTATTAATTATTATTTAAAACAGGCCATTAAAAAGTAACAGCTAACACACTCTAGCATCTAGTAGCTTAATGTTTTCTGTGGAATTTGTTAGGTACGCGAACGCCATCTGTTGGTAACGCCATAGGTTGTTTACATTTGGGTCTAGATGGCGCTGTAGTAATTAGTAAAAAATCTTATTTTTTATATTGAAAATTGGAATAATCTTCTGAGATTAGTGTATCGTCATCGGTCCTCGATATGTCTACAAAGTTTGAAAGAAATATGACCGTTCAAAGTGGGACAAAATCGAGCTCAAAGGGGTCGGTTACAAACATACATACATACAGGTGAAGCTAATAAAAGCGTGTTAAAACAAAACACGACGCTGGGCAGACGAGTTGGTGATCGCTGTAGACTCGTTGCCCGGTCTACTTTATAATCCCTTATACATTAGTATATGAAGTGGGGTGGCGACAATCTACAAATCAGTGGCGTGCATAGAGGGTGTGCAACGGGTATGTAGATGATATAAAATGAAGACAATCTCGAGTTCGAGTTAAAAATACTTAAGGGTTGGCTTTTTATAACTTCTTACAATGTCCCCTTAAGTGTTTTAGGTATTGGAGATTGTCTTTATTTTAAATCATTTTCATACCCTGTGCATACCCTCTATGCACGTAATTAGCCAAATTTAATCTGGGCTGTAACAAAAAGACATATTTTCACATTTTTTTGTTTCACTACAAGTTAGTCCTTGACTGCAATCTCACATGTCAAGTAATATTTCAGTTTGAGATTGTAGCGAGCTAACCTGTTAGGGGGTATGGCAGATATAATAAACCAATACCGCTAATCGGTATCTACCTACGCGATATCGTAACAGAACGCTTAATCGCTTAGCGGCAGGTCATTGTCGGTGGAGTGGTAACTGGCCACGGCCGAAGCCTCACACCAGACCAGACCGGAGATAATCCAGAAATTATTAATTCCTAAACTGCCCCTGCTAGAACTCGAACTAGGCCCTAGTTCGAGTTCTCTAGGTGTACTTAAGGGAGTTTCTGGCGTGACTTCTTATCGATCATATTATCGATATTCTATAGTGCATATAAAAAAATGTATCAAACTAGTGGTTTATTAAAAGACGTGACCTTTCGCTTTATAGAGGCATTAAAAGGCAGTTAGTTGATATAATCATTTTTCATTTATATCCCGTAAAAGTTTATCACATATATATCTCCATTATACCAGTTATCGCTGCATTAGTATAATGGAATTTAGCCTGAGTTGTGCAAGATTCGTCGGTTACAATCGAGGAGTCGTTTTAACCATCAATAATCTATAACGATGTCAATCATAGGTAATTAAGTTTTCTGTTAATATGCAACTTTCGTTTGTTTATATATTAAATTCTGTGTTATTATTTTTATGATTGCTTTGAACGGGGCTGACTGAATACCAGTGGTGCGCTTTTTAGCATGCAGCTATATTGAGCCAGCTCCTTTGTCACGCATTCTTATTTTATTTTAAACAAATTTATGATAGAAATGTATCATTTTACACAAATGTGTGAAAATAAAGTCGTTTTTTCTTTCTTTTTTTTCTAACGAAATGAAATGGGCCTTATTTTACTCGTTTGAAGTGGCGTGCACTGGGTTTCTTACCAGGGTATGCATACAGCAGGAAAATTGCATAAAACGGCAAAAATCGTCCTGCTAAAAGAGTTATATATCAATTGTATGGTAGACAATGCTTTTGTACATGTATGAAGTGCACGCCACTGCTCGTTCGGGGTTGCAAATCCGGTTATTCTGATTTCATTCTGTGCCAAAAGACCTAACTGAAAAATTGCAGACAATTTGAGCTTTCAATCAATAAGATCTATTTTACTCTGATGTTTAAAGTTTTTAAATACTCGAAAACGAAGATTAGCACCTGCCTGGAAGATTAACGCCTGCAAGGCCAGTGAATGTTTTATTAAGGGTTGTCAAGACTATCTTCAGTGATGTACGATCGACCATAGAGACAGAGAGAGAGAGAGAGAGAGAGAGAGATTTAAATGCAGAAACTCTTTTACGTCATTAATAAATACTCTATATACTTAATGATATTTAATTAATGCATGAACAAAGCATGTATTACTCGGTATAGCGGTTTCTCTTTGCATAAGGCAGAGTATGTCCGTTAAACAAAAGGATCCCTGACGTTGGGTTACTAAATATATGCCATTTGAAACCCTTATGGAAAATAACGACAAAACACGGAATACTTTATATCTGACGTTCTTTATATTTGACGACCTTCCTGGCACAACGGTGAGCTCTTTGAATTCAAGTAAAAGGTCCGTGGTTCGATTTCCGGCAGAAGCAATTTGTAAATTTATAATTTCTGAATTAGGTTGTCTGGTCTGGTCTGGTCTGGTGGGAGGCTTTTGCCGTGGCGAGTTACTAACCTACCGACAAAAACGTGAAGCATCGTGAGGTGCCATATTATCACCCTAGCTTAATTTTATAAATGTGAAAGTGTATTGATTTGTTAAGATTGCAATTTTTCTTAATAAACAACCAATCCAGATAATTTTTTTGTATAGAGTAGTTAAAAGGACAGAGTATTTTATAATTTCATAACAGGATAACAATCGGTTCAAAATTTGGAAGAACCTGTAAAGAACGAGGACAAAAGAAGGATAACAGCTAGTTGTTAAATGTTGATGTTGAAAAAAAAGCAAGATGGCGTCAGCTCCCAGTAGAATTTTCCGTCCGAACCGGTGGTAAATTGTCTACAGAGACAAGGTTCAAAGAGTAAATTACAAATAAATAAATGTTGCCGTCTACAGAGACAAGTTTCAATGAGTATACTTCAAATAAATAGGTAAATGTTGTCTGAAAAGAACCGGACTGCTTCTTTGCACTGTTATTGTTAAAACATCTCATTTATAATTAATTAACAGCGAAATATTTTTCAGATTAGGTACGCTCAAATATTTAAGAACTCTTTCATTTATACTTCGCATGGGATTTGTAAAAAAACTGTAATGAACGCGGAAGGGAAAAGCGGGCGACAGCTTGGTTTTTGTAAAAAATATGTAGTCAGAGGAGTGTAAAACCAGTCTAACTTTTCTAGTTCAATTTGGCATAACACCAACTCGTTATTATGTAGATAAGATGGCTTTACGGGCGTAAAGCCGTGCCAAATAACCACTATTATGTATGTTCTGGGACGTGAAGGTAATTTTTTCTTCGATAGCTTTAAGAATCGTTTTGAGAAAACGTTTTGGACGTTTCTTTAATTTAAATTATTTTGTTGGGCACTTCGTCAAATCAAATCAAAAACTATTTTTTTTTTTGCTAAACTTGGAATAAATAGTTGTGGTGTTCGTTTTCATTTTGTCTAATCTATATATACTTAAAATAAAACTGTAACTGGAAGATTTCTGTACATTTAATATATTTTGAAAATTTTGACCGGGGGATGGATGCTTTATAATCAATACTGAGTCCAAAAAAGATTTTTATTTTAAACTACTGAAAGGATTTAAATAATATATGGTATAGTGGTAGCTGATATTCCGGGTCAACATATAGTCAACTTTTTATCCCGATAAACAATCATTTTCCTCCGAGAAATGGGATGATTTTTTTTATAAATTTTACTTCACCATTCAAATGTAACGGAGATACCGTTACATTTGAACCGATATTATTATTATTTTTTTATTTGAAAGTGTAAACAAGCATGTATGGTTTTACTCTTATAAGGATCTGATAAAAATTGTCGGAGATAAAGGACATAAATCTTCACAAATAACAGTAACTCTCAAGGCATATGGGACAGCGATCGATGCATGCGTAACATCCTACTAATAATGTAAATGCGAAAGTTTAAGAAAGTATGGATGGATCAACTAAAATAATGACAACTCAATATACCACGTAAAATAATAGTAGGTACATAGCTAGCCACGATAATTATGATGTTAGCATCAGATCTATTCGAGCTTCTCAATTGACTCATACGCGTTCGAAGTCGCGAGGGTCCGCTAGTATTTTATTATAATATTTATTTATAATTATTTACATAAAATTTGGGAATTATTTAATGATAAACTAGTAATTAGTCGAGACCGAAAACTACAGTGAGGGAGCTTTTCATCATCGTCATCTATAGCCTATAACAGTCCTCTGCTGGTCTAGAGGCCTCTCCCGACGGGAGGGTCAGCCCATAAACACGATGCTGTGGTTGTTGATCACAGTAGATGGTACTAGTAGCACGGAGGGGGCTGCTGCCCATTCTCAATTGTATTCCCTAGTATGACACCCGATTAGCCTCGTACGACACCCGATTAGCCTCATATGGCACCCGATTAGCCTCGTATGACAGAAAGGCGGTGTTATTTTATTTTGGTCTGCCTGCACAACACGGAATCTCTTCTCATCAGGACAATTGACACCATCCGCAATGCATCAAGCTTGCATCTTGGACGAAAATACATTTTTTTTTTTTCTTTTTTTTACAAGTTAGATGGTGATGGGATGGGTGAAGATGGTGGCGGGCTAACTTATTAGATAGTATGGTAGTCATACCACTGATCGGTTTCCATCGCACCGGAACACTAAATCGCTTAGTGGCACGGTTGTAACTAGCCACGGCCAAAGCCTCCCACCAGATCAAACCAGAAAAAAAATCTGAATTTATAAATTCCCAAATTGCCCCTGACGGAAATCGTCACTTTCTGATGACATTTAATAAGAAACTTAAAAACGTAGTATGACCTCTTGAGCCCTATAATGATATTTAAAAGTCAGCTACGTTTAAAATAAACTGGAAAAGAATCTCCTCGTGTTTCCAAACCCCCATTTTGTTACGTTTTATCACTCAATAAATACTCAAAAGGATTTCGTGCCGTTATGAAATCGTTCGCATAAATATATTATTTCGGTTCCTTAGAGAACGTTCATTCAATTAACCTGTTAAACGAAGAACAATATTTTAACAGGTTACTTACCAAAATTAACCTGTAATTAAAACTGTTTCCGATCCCTGCTGAAAAGCCTGTCAAAATGTAAAATAAATAAAATGTATAAATTAATTAATAAAGGTAAACTGTAGGTGTAAAATACACCTACTTGATTATGCAAATTGTACTCAATGTATACCGAACCGTTTTTACGTGTCTGAGAAAATAAACCGCAATTTATTGTAGTAAATTTACGGTCTCAATGAGAAATGACAACGGTATCGTCAAGTACACTTTGAATGCCGTAATGTGGCCTTTGTTTAATTGACATTTCGTACTCTTGGCGGCTCTTGTCTCTAATTATTTCGACGTGAAGAGACAATGGTTGACTAATATATTTTTACTATCTGGCCGGGCGGGGCTTCGACCGCGTGTACCTACTGTTCTTATAATTCCCTTCTCATAATTGTCTTGTAAAAGAAGGTAGTTACTTAAGTTGTAGTAGATAAATAAAAAAGATAGATATCATTTGATTGAATAAAAATAAATAAATAAATATACTGCGAAAATACACACATCGCTATGTAGCCCCAAAGTAAGCGCAGCTTGTGTTATGGGTACTAAGATGCCTGATGAATATTTTTAAATTAAATTAAAATAAATATTTAAACTATGCATATAAACACCCAGATACTGAAAAACATTCATGTTCATCACACAAATATTTTCCAGGTGGGGAAATCGAACCCACGGCCTTGGACTCAGAAAGCAGGGTCGCTGCTCACTGCGCCAATCGGCCGTCTAAATTAACAATCATATGTGTGATTAATAATATTATAACTATGATAACTATAGGATTTTTTTGGTTTTCCTCTGTTATAATATGCATGAACACTGCATGTAATCAGTAATAATAATCATGGAATCAGTTCTTGAAAATAGCAGTGCATTGCTCTACTGGGATCGAACGATTATCACTGACAGGTATATTACAGCTAATATACCTGATATAGTGCTAGTCGATCGATCAGTGCGCCGTGCAATAATTATTGACATTTTTTATTCCACATGACGATAATCTGGTGAAAGCTGAAAAGGAAAAAGTATCTAAATACTTGGACCTTGCTCATGAGATTACCGCCATGTGGAATTTTGAGTCGACCGTTATTGTTCCGAACGTCGTTTCAGTCAATGGTCTTCTCGCGAAAAGGTTCGACCAACATCTTAAGAAGCTTTCGCTTGGTTGTTGGATCAAGGGTCGGATACAGAAGGCAGTAGTCCTTGAAACTTCGCGTATTGTGAGGAGGTTCCTCACGCCGGTTGCTTGGGCATTCAAAAGCCCTGCAAGCGGAGGGTGGATGTTTTTTATACATTTTTAATAGTGTTTTTTATTTTTTTTAAGAATTGATGAGAATTAAAAAAAAATTGAAAAAGAAAAAATTATAGTATATCATAGAATTAAGAACATGAAGAACCGTCATGCAGCCGTTATTGCATGCATTGCATTGTGTCCAAAAACAGTGAAAACTGACTATCACACCTGCGGAATGTTGCTAGCTCACAAACTTTTTCTCATTTTCCTCTTTTCTATTATGAAATTAAGCTTAATTTTCTATACAAAACAACAGCAGGATAAGCTATATGGTGTAATTTATAATTTCTTCAATCCGTATACTCCACACTAAAACAGATCCTCGGCAATGTACGCACGTTTCGTTCCGAAACCGGAGCATCCTCAGGAGATGTTGACTTTATAATGAATAATTCTTAACAATTATTAGTATAGCAAATTAAGCTTAATTTTCATAATATATTATGGATTTCCGCAAAGTAACGCCTGCTTCTATCCAATATTCCTCTTTTCTGGTAAACGTTCAGAACATAAGAGGTAAAATAATTACTGTCAACTGCTAAATGAAATAAAGTGACTAACCTGCTATTCGAGAAACACTGCTAAAGTGGAGCGGTTTTCGATGCCTCAATATTAGTCTTGTACGCGGTTTCTGCATCTTCTTAATTCTGTGGTGATGTTATCGTTAATGGAGAAATCGGATACGCCAAATTTTTAATAAGTAGGTATGAGGGGTATTGGCAAATGTTCATCATTAGAACGTAATATTTTGATTTCTTTAATAAAAAAACCCCGAAAGTTGCGTGCCAAGTGGAACTTGGTACCCTGAAAAGATTGTACACTAAACAGTAGGCTGTTGCTTGGCCATTTAAATTTACATAACGTTTAGGGGTTTATGTTTCACGAAACAATATGTATCTTTTCACCACAAACCCAACAGGGCGTTAACTATAAATAGTAATGGTTACAACCACAGCCTCATTTCGTTTAATATCCACCATTATTTGAATAAACTATGTTCGTATCTTCAGAGTGAGACGGCGCTCTTCCAAGCCATTTAGCACTTTTCAATTAGTTTTATTAAACCTTACGTATAATATACAACGTGTAATGGAATCACAAAATACTGTTGAAGTGTACATAATTGTACTTCATAAGGATCACTCTGTAAAAATATTAAATCAAAAGAAGCATTTTTATTTTCCAAACAAACTAATTCAAAACATTACTTCTGACAACCCTATTGAAGATAAAAGACCGACGCGTGCATAGTACTACGCTACAAAGTATGACTAAAAGTGGGAATAATATCCTAGGATGATTATGATAAAGTTTTATTCGCCTTGGACTAGAAACATGATAGGTAATAAAAATATCAGAAACTACTATACTAACTATGAAAATCTTTAGTCATGTCTTTTTTTTATTCATTTATATTTATGTACCTGTATGTATTTTTTCTTATCCTCTATGTAGGTAATATAAATATTGTAGTTATATAATATAATTTCATGTTTTCGAAAGTCTCCACAACATTCTATTACTAGTGTCTGTACCTACTAATATGATAAACCTGAAGAGTTCGTTATTTTGTTTGAATGCGCTAATATTAGGAACAATGAAATTCGAATTAAAAAAATATATTTCTGCGTTGGATAGTCTATTTATCGAGGAAGGTTACAAAGCAACACGCTACAACCAATAGGAGCGGACTACGAGTAAAAAAAATTTTACTTATATGAAGCAAAATTTAAACGAAGTGAAATTCTTAAATTCTATCTTCTATTGGAAATTAACTAATATATAAATACTGACTTCAGAACTCACCAAAAGTATGAAAAATATAATAATTTGAGTGTGAATATACGAGATAAAGCATAATGATTTATAGCAACATAAAAGCAAAGACGATGTAGAGATGTACGTTGCCGTGTTACCATAATTTAAAAATTCGTATTTTTCGTCGCTCGTTCAGTCACTCAAACGAATACTTAAGTAAGAGAAATTGCCAAAATATATCTCAAAAATCACGACAGGATTTCAGGGGACGCCAAACTGGGGCAAGTTGTTGTACCTATATCTTATTCCGTGGTTAACAAAATAACCTTAATATCAAACATAAACTAAGTAGACTCATAATCATCGCATCAACTCGAATAAATGCTTTTTTTTATTTTTCTGGGATAAAAAGTGGGCTATTGGACTCTCTATGTCAAAAATCAATCGGTAACTTAGTTAGGGCGTAAAGTAAGGACAAACAAACAAACACTTTCTCTTTTATTATATTAGTACGGAGTCTGGATTTTAGATTTGGTAGAAAGTTTGCACCCATTCACGCTGCCTTATCGGTAATGCGCGGAAATGTTAATTTTATGTAAGCCGGACCCAAACGGTACGACTCGACAAATTTTTGCCTCTACAATGTATTTAATAGCTTAGGAGTTGCTCATATAATAGTTTACACAAATTTGTATTATATATACACCACAATATATAAGAATATAAAAAAAGCACGCACTTTAAGTAACAGGATATTAAAGGTGGCCTTATCGCTAAGTTGCTGTCTCTGCTAGGCGACCTTAGGATTAGAAAAGCTATCAAGAAAACAAATTCGTATGTAGGTTTTACAATAGGGTATACTATTAAAACATACATACGAATAACTACATTATTATGCATACACCACATAAACCAGCCTACACAAAATACCCATTTCTCAGAGCTTTGAAGTGGTCCAAGTTTTAAGTGCTAACATGACAACAAAATATAACTAAAGCACAATTTTTTTGGAAGTCTGTCATAAATAAATAGAATATAGAATCAAAAAACGAAAGAAACCCTACGAGACACTAAATAAATATCGGCGAGACAACACTATAAAAGGCTCAATATAAAGATAGTATTTTCTTTGATTGTGAAACATTGAATGTCAATACAATTGCTGTTCTTATTTTATTTCTTGTATTTTTATCCTAGCGTCATTGATTGATTTTCTTGTAAAACTAGCACTTATGACACTTTATTATTGACGGCGATTGCAGTGGGCAGCGACCCTACTTTTTGAGTTAAGGCCGTGGGTTCGATTCCCACAATTGGAAAATGTCTGTGTGATAAACACGATTGTTTTGCAGTGTCTGGGTGTTTATCTGTAAATTATAAGTATTTATGTGTATCTTAGAACCCATAACACAAGCTACGCTTACGCTTTTTAATATTTATTTATTTTATTTTTATTGCTGTTCTTATTTTATTTTTTGTATTTTTAACCTAGCTTTTGGTTGTTTTTCTTGTAAAATAACATTTTATCACTATTACATTGTATAGGCCAAAAACAATCGAAAATTCAATGTTGATAGATTTATTTATTTGGTGCTTTGGCTGGCTGTCTTGGGTTAAACATGTGCAAATTGTATTGCTAGCTGTGTCCCGCAACCGCTATTCGTTCTTACTAACGACTTTTTTTTTGACGACCTCCCTGGCGCTACGCTGACCGCTGTAAATTTAAAAAGGAGGTCCCGGAGTCGATTCCAAGCAGAGGCAATTTGGGAATTTATTACTTCTGAATTATCTCTGGTCTAAGGCTTTGGCCGTGGCTAGCTACCATGCTTCCTACCGACAAAGACGTGCCGCTAAGCGATTTAGTGTTGTGCGGTTTGCGGTGAAATCGATTAGGGGGTTTGACTACCAAACTCCCTAACAGGTTAGCCCACTGCCCTTTTAGACTGCATCATAACTTACCACCAGGTAAGATTGCAGTTTAGTGGAAAAAAATATGCTTTAAAAATCCCTCAGGAACCCTATAAATTCTTTCGCCATCTCCAGGATGTAAACTATTGTATGTAACTATTGTAGGCATAAAAATGCTTTTTTTTTTTAATAAATCTAACGTAACCTGTTTTTTTCGGAAAGAAATATACGTACAGAAAATATCGTCTTGAAAAATAACGAAAGCCATTTAGTTGTTTGTCAACTTAACCGATGAGCCATGACCTCTTCCGGTACCTCCCATAAGTTGCCGGGTGTTTTAGGCACGCCTTTATTTGAGAAAGTCATTTTCTACTACATACGTTTACTAGACAGCGGTGGTTGCCAACAAACTAATTTTTAAAATAGGAAAAAT
This sequence comes from Pararge aegeria, assembly GCF_905163445.1. NCBI lineage: Eukaryota > Metazoa > Arthropoda > Insecta > Lepidoptera > Nymphalidae > Pararge > Pararge aegeria. Next base: position 7,979,956 of record NC_053202.1, on the reverse strand, counting down.
GGAACACTTAGGCCGCCCGCACACAAAATAAATTAATAAATACAGTATAACAATGCACACATCGCCATCTAGCCCCAAAGTAAGCGTAAGCTACGCTTACTTTGGGTAGTATGTTATTGGTATAAAGATGACTGATGAATAATTTTATAAATACTTTATTTTAATACTTTTTTTAAATACAGATAAACAGCCGGATGCTAAAAACATTCAAGCTCGTCACACAAAAGAAATCCAGTAGCGGGAATCGAACCCACAGCCTTGACTCAGAGAGCAGGGTCGCTGCCCACTGCGCCAATCGCCAATATTAATGACAATATTTTTTCAAATCTTTATCGCAGTCATCTCCACACACAGGCAATATTATTGACAGTATGCAGAATATTGTCAACAATAATGACGTGTATACGGGCAGTCTTATGTCGTGAGTCCATCCTTTGACAGCCGTTTATCCCACGTTTATCATGTAAATCTACTAAACCTATCGATATGAAATAATATAATATGAAATAAATAATTTGAAACAGTTGCTTATAATAACAGTAGGTAACGTTTTTGAAATACCGTTACTCTGTTTTTTAGTATTTGTTGCTTTAGCGGCAACAGAAATATATCATTAACGTCGACCCATTACCGGCCACCTAAAAGGCACGGGTGTCCTCCCACAATGAGAAAGGGTGAAGGCCGTAGTGGACCACGCTGGCCCAATGCGGCTTGGTACAGTCCTCACACCTTCGAGAGTATTATCGAGAACTCTCAGGCATGCAGATTTCCTCGCGATGTTTTGCCTCAACTTTTGGTGTAAATATAAAACCGTAACTGTATGCCGACCTTGGGAGTTAAATGTCCGTCTTTTTAACTAACTATATGCTAAAAATCCAGTGGCTTAGTTGCTTAGTTGGGGTGTTAAAGTAAGGACAAACAAACAAACAAACGAAATATTAGTATGAATTTGATCAAAACTACCTCCAATCTACTGCAAATAGGTAAGCTTTATATTGTCTTTTAAGGGTAGATTTATAACAAGATCATTAAACTGGTAACAACCAATGACGTTATCATGAGAATAACATAAATACAAGAGAAAGACAGAGATTGAAACCTTCTAGAAATGACCACAGCATGCTTAATTTAGATAATCTAAAAGCTAATCAAATAAAGCAAAATTTAAAACTGAAATACCTGCAATACTATACAATGAATAGTGTTGATTAATTTAAGTTATGTAAGTAAATGTTTGACATGTTTTTTGAATGAGGAATGAGGAAGTACTAAAAATGTCACAGTTATTTCAAAGTGTAAGCATTTAAAAGTGAGCAAATTCGAAAGACAGGCGCATGTTGTCCTGCCTTGGTCCGACAAAAAGGTAAATGAAACGGTTTCCGATTTTGCAGGCGACTACCCGAACGCGGTACACAAAACTTCAACCTCTCCAATATTTCCGTTGACTCAATGTCTCCATTGATGACTTTGTAAAAAAAAATCATGTCTAGCATTTTACGTCTGTTTTTTAGTGACATTATATTGTAACAACGTAGTATTGTAGTTTATGTCATTCGCTGCCAAAGTCCGAAAAAATAGGTGGAGTCGCTCCAAAAGTTTAGCCTTAGTGAAGAAACGGACATATTATAGACCCGAATTTCGAAAAGGGGTATTTCGAAGCGATTCCAAAAGGGATCGTGTCGCTCATGTAACTATAATATTATTTGAATAAGCCACACTAGAAATACCTGTGCCCACTTCAAAGTAGAAACTTAATTGTTATTTATTTCTAGAGATTGATAAAGAATTCAGGTATTTTTGTTCCTATTTATTCTTTAAGTAGGTACATTATATTAGTGAAATTATACAAAAGTTATTTAAAATAGGATTTTTCTATATTACCATTTACTGAAGCTGGATCAAAGCAACTCAGAAAAGAACAACATAAAATGAATGTAACCATTTTTATCCACAGTCCCTAATCTTATAGATTACAAGAAAACCTCTTGAAGCAGGCGGTTGAGCACTTGCTTTCACTTGACCCCGCTTAAATCCTTGTGCTAAGGATAAAGGTACTTAAAACAACTTAGTTCATACTTAAGTAACGGATGCCAGCAACTTATTCTGCGTAGAATTTCTGATATCCCGAAATTTTCCAGTGGTTCCCCGGTTATGTATCAAAGATAACACAAAAATGTATGAGTACGGCCTGGCCGATGTGAAACATCTGCTGAGTGAACATCAACGGCTGATTGGCGCAATGGGCAGCGACCCTGCTTTCTGAGTCCAAGGCCGTGGGTTCGATTCCCGCAACTGGAAAATGTTTGTGTGATGAACACGAATGTTTTTCAGTGTCTGGGTGTTTATGTGCATATTATGAGTATTTATGTATCCTATTCATAAAAATATTGACCAGTCATCTCAGTACCTACCCATGACACAAGCTACGCTTACTTTGGGGCTAGATGGCGATGAGTGTATTGTCGTAGTTTATTTATTTATTTTTTATTTATTTATAAATTGTTTTGTATAAGTTATATGCATAAAAGAACAGATTTCAACAGGAGTCAGATGTAGCATACTGCAAAGCTAAAGCATTACAATCATATTGTGATCTTGCTTTCTGTGTAGGAAGTTGCACACTTTCGCTTCCTGACTTATTGCTGTCAGAAATTTTTTATTGTCAAAAATATTTATGTGAGTTAAACACAGTTTATCCTCAGATGTGCAATGTGGTAAACAATACTGTATACGCATAGTACATATAGCATAGCGGCATGTATCGCTACGCCAACAATAAGGTTTACCCTCGCCTAAAGATGTTTCACATCAATAAATGTGAAAACTCAAAATGTAAAGCTTGTAACATGAAAAATGAAAACTCCTTAGTCTTTGGAATTTTTAAAAGCTGTGTAAAACATGTACAACAACTTTATTATTTATTGCGGAAAGTCGAAATAAGTACTTGAAAAATCAAAGACAAACATTCATCACCTATAATAGGAAAATCGGTATTATAATTTGAAACTACCACGCTGTTCCAATTTGGATTGGTGGACAGTAAATATTGTTATCACGTAAGGTTAATTCCTCTGAAGCATAAGGATGGACAACGTTAAATTCTAAACTCCGGCTTATACCCAACACTTAACAATTATTGGTCAGATCCGGGAATCAAACCCGGTTCTAAGCCTCAACTAATCACAAGATCAACGACGCTGTAATCAGTGAAAGAAAAGAAATTTTAGGTCTGGTCTTTTGTTACATGACAACCGTTTTTATTAACTCTCACTTTTCGTGCCTTTCATGTTCGGAAAAATTTAAATGCTTACTTAAGTAACAAAAGATTTAAAATTAGCTAAAAAAAATATATATGGAATAAAAGGAATCATTGTTTGTTAGAAACGGTGATAGCGCATTGGGTAGGAGCTTGACTTCACTTTCGAGGGGCCGAGTTTCGAATCCCAGCTCGAATTTATGTGCGTTTTAAGTAATAAAAATACCACTTGCTTCAACTGTGAAGGAAAACATCTTAGGAAACATGCATGCCTGAGAGTTCTACATAATTATATCAAAGGTGTGTGGAGTCCACCAAACCGCACTGGGCCAGCGTGGTGGACTACGGCCTTAACCACTTCTCATAGTAGGAGGAGACCCGTGCTCTGTAGTGGGCCGATAATGGGTTGATATGATGATGATGATGATGATGATGATATTTGTTATGTAGCTATGATAAGTTTTATCAAGAAGAACCATAATTTGGAAACAGTGAGAATTTATTTGAGCGGCATAAACGAGAACGCTGTAGGGATAAGTTTAGGTTTCCCCCTCACAAAACCGCGTTCTTTTACAAAAGTGTCTGTGTGATGGCTATACAAATATATAATAAGTTACCAAAGATCGTAAGGGAAAATAATTTAATTAATTTTAAAAAAGAGTGTTTTAAATTTTTAGTTAACAATACATTTTATAATATTAATGAATTTTATAATTAGTTTAAATATGACATTTAATGTACTAGTTCTAAATAATTAACTTTAGTCTGTAAAATATAATACCTACTCTGTAATTGTTGCACGCCCAAATAGGCAATATACATTGGGACTTCATACTTATAATTCTATCCAACCTGACCTGTAATATGCAATAAATGAATTTGAATTTGAATTTGAATTTGAATTTGAGTAATTTCCCCCCAAACCCAGAGTTACAAGCATACAAAGAGTCCCGAAAATTTAATGGCAATGGGCGGGGGACCATGGCTCGGAGAAACGATGAACATTGGGGTCTTAAGGTAAGAAAAGGAGACCACGGTAAATGCAGCGTAGGTAGACTCTAGACCACGCTCTTGCTGTTTAACATCAATTTACACGACCCGGGTAGGACAGCAGCTTGCCGTAGCCATAGCGCGGCAAATGAGGTCGGGGGAATATTATCTCCCAGGACGAACTCTACATGCGCTGTACGAGGGAGGCACCGTTGCGTTCTTAGGAGATCCCGGAGCCTCCCAATTATGTGCCGAGGATGGCGACCGAGGGGGTTTTAGTGGGTAAAAATCCCACATAACCCGATCTTCCCTGAGGTCGGGTATCTTTGAAGATTTCCCCCCCGATAACAAAAAAAAAAGATAGAACCTAGAGGAGGTGGACGGGTGACATTAAGCGTGTCGCAATGATCCGTTGGAAACAACAGGCTCAGCACTGTGGATTTTGAAACTCCCTACAAAAGACCTATGTCCAGCAGTGGACGTCTATCGGTTGATGTGATGATGATTAATAAATATAATAAACATACTACGACAGTAGATAGACACATAGCTAAAGTAAGCATAGCTTATGTTATGGGTACTAAGACGAATGATGAATATTTTTATGAATAACTAGCTGTCCCGGCGAACTTCGTACCGCGGATCTTTTTTTTTTGATGAATGTTATATTCTAATACTTATTATCTTATTCGGGACTAACAGAAATCCAAAAAATCTAATATCATAAATTGGTCCAGTCGTTCTTGAGTTATAAATGGTGTAACTAACACAACTTCCTTTCATATAAATGTATACATACATAAATACTTACAATAAAGGTCCAGATAAACTTCGCCCAGAAAGGGAAAAAAAATCATGTCCATAACATAAACATTTTCCAGTTTGAATCGTACCCACAGCCTTGGACTTAAAAATTAGATGTTAAAGATACACGTAAAATTGTAGTCATAATACTAATTATTTGCGACTCATTCCGAAACATAAATCCTGCTTTAGACAAGTACAAATAGAAACGGATAGACCAACGACGAAATAACAGCTTCACGTTTAATTCCGGAACCACAAAGAAAAACGAAAATGAAACAAAAAAGTTCCTACATCAAAGAGAAGATAAGATAAGAATGAGCGTATTATGTTAACTCGTGGAATTATTCGAACGTGACGTGCTACAGTGAAAGGTAGTTTTCGTCGGATGAACACACACCATCGGAATGCAGAAAGAAGATGAAAGTGGAATGAAAAAAAAAGCATCTGATAGTTAGTGGATACGAAACATATCGTGCTGGAATGAGTGACTAAATAAAGATGGACATGATCTTCATTTGGTGTATTATATGATTTGAGACAGACTTGCCATCGTCGTTGAATAGAATAAAATAGAAATTTATCGTTCACTGTTTTTTTTTTAAATTCAAAATTCAATTTAAAAATTCATTTATTTCAAGTAGGCCTAATATAAGCACTTTTGAAACGTCAAGCCTGTCTGTGTGTAATGACTCTACCACCGGCAGATTCTACCGAGAAGAAGCCGGCAAGAAACTCAGCAGTTGCTCTTTTCCAATATCAACAATTTACATGTTACATTTTAAAATACATTTTTCTATCTTGTGAGAGATGAACGCGGAGCCGGATGCTTCCAAACAACCTTGTCATTAAGAAATGCATCAATTGTATAATAACATCGTTGTAATAAATTTGTTTTAACACAATCTTTAAACTTATGCATTGGTAGGTCCAAAATTACCTTAGGAATCATATTATAAAAGCGTATAAACAATCCCACCAATGACCTTTGCACCTTTCGCAGTCGATATGCAGATGTCACTAATTTATTTCTTGTAAGTTGTTTATATCTACTTTACATATAGAAGTTGACAAGTCCTAGAAAAGCATTCTAAACAGTATACCCACACAATATCAATAGATGACTTGACGCTGGAGGACGTTATGGGGAACTCTTAGGCATGCAGGTTTCCGCACGACGTTATCCTTAAACGCTAAAGCCAGTGATATTTTACTGCTTAAATAAAAAAAGCACTCAACTCCGAAAAGTTAGAGGTGCTTGTCGGGGGTCGAACCCCCCCCCCAACCGGCTGTTGAATATAATAAATAAATAAATATACTACGACAATACACACATCGCTATCTAGCCCCAAAGTAAGCGTAGCTTGTCGTATGGGTACTAAGATGATTGATGAATAATTTACGTAAATACTTAGAATATACAAAAACACACCACGAAACTGGAAAACAATCATGCTCATTACACAAACATTATACAGTAGTGGGAATCGAACCCACGGCTCCGACTCCAGAAATCAGGGCCGCTGCGAACTGCCAATCGGCCGTCGAAAGTATAGCGGAGGAGTGTATGGGAATAAATTACGCAGAAGTAGTATAGAACAATCTTTTAAACGGGTGTCAAAGTACTCTTTATTCACGACACTATCCGCATTGGGTAAGGTAATCGGTACTTTACATGTAATGAAAGTAACCTAATATAAGTAACATAATCTTTTTGAAGGACGAACTGACCTCGAACCCTCTAGATATTCACATAAAACGCAAAACAGGGCACAACTTTAATAGTCTTTTAAACCACTATAAGGAAACTGCCATAAAAGGTCCTTTCGTAATGTATTTCGTATAATGTATACTTTAACACGTTTAAAATAAGGTTCAATGTTGCTTAATATAAATTTAGAAATTATTAGAGCTTCCTGTTGTAACATAGTTGTAAAGTAGTTTTAGGGTAGTATTGTGGTAAAAGTGTGATATAAAGACGTGGACGAGACATAGTATATGTTTTAGTACAACAATATATCTAGTTAAGTAGGTACCCAGCTTAAGACCATTGTTTTAACTAAACGTGATATGATCCCACTTCTGATGAAAAAGGTCGGGTAAGATTATTTTTTTTTAGTTGGATATCGTGATTTTCACTATGCGATTAAAAAGGCATTGCTTTTTAAACCGAAATAAACCAACTAAGCATTCCGAAGAAGATTTGATGTCAAACAGCTATGCGGTCGGTCGTTAAATACGCCATTAAAAAAAACTATGTTATGCTAGCATAATTTTTACAAAGTTAAGTCGTTGTACACGTTAGAGCCTACCAACCTTGATAGAAGCTTGGTGGTGGGTCCATGCTAGAAAACAGTCCTTCCTATGAGACGAGTTGGGTGCCCAGCAAAGGAAGGTTAAAAAACTGAGGATGATGATGAAAAATATAGAAGGTATCTTACGATCTAAGTCTTGAATATGGAAAAGATTGTCTAAGCTACTAATAAGCCAAACTAAACCCAATCAACGTAAAGCAAAATGTATTGGAAAGTCTATTAACAAGTTGAAACCAGTTTCACATTAGTCCTTCAAAACCATGCCGAGTAAGAAGGTCATACGGTGTGCCTGCACGCTTGCGTTTTCAACTTCATCTTCCTGTGACGCATAATAACCAGTAAAGCATATCAGAACCAAAATCTCTAAGTAGCCATAATATTGTTTAACTGCTGGTTAGAAACTCTCTTCTGTTTATCATTTCCTAGTACCCCACTGAAGGGTATAATTTAAATTTAGGATTGAGAATCCAGTAAAAAGGGTAGGTATTTTATTTATTTAGTTACATAAGTTTTTATAGTTTTGATAATACATTAAAAGTTTTTTTTTTTAACATTGATTTTATCTTCACACCAAAAATCATTATTTATGAAGACACAAGGCGTTGCTTGATGCATTCGATATGGAAGCTTACTAACCTGTTCATGGTTAACCTACGAAGTTTTAACTTTGAATGTTACAGTGGTACCCACATATTATGTATGTTTGTGTGCGGATGACATCTAAAACTTGCGAAACGAAACTGAACCATCTCGGAAAAAATGATAAGGTTTAACAATTTAAGCAGAAATTTCAGCAGGAATTCCCTTAACAAATTACCAAGGCACTTTATTTATGCATTTTATTTTATTTAATTCCTTGTATTATATCGGTGATGCGAAATCACAAGATCCAAAAGTCACCCTTTCAAAAAATCGAACAGATACAGTGAGGTCGTCGGTGACGACCTATAAATTTTCACTTCAATAATAGGTATTATCAGCGATTCTATTCCTAATCGTAGAAACAGTTTATATTTGTATAGACTTCCAGAAACTTCTTTAATGATCCGTTATGAGGATCGCAGATGTACAGAGAAGTTTATGCAAACATAATAATGCTAAAGTTTCGAACCCGTACTTACCTTAAAAGGTAACTAAAATATAAAGCTTTCTTATTAACTCTTTGTTCTATAAATTATTTTCTCACTAAAGGTTAAATAATGCGTTTATCTGTAACTCCTTTGCTATGTGAAAGAAAGGCAAACCTACTAACTTACCGTCATCTATTTATTGGAGATAAAAAGTGATAAACATATCCTACTTCAAGAAATATAAAGTATTCTGAACGTAGGTAAACATGGTAGGAATTATTATTGCTATGGGTGTTTTGACATTATTTTTCCATCATTTTACGTCGTAAAATTATATTTACTAGCCCTTTTATTGACTACTATATCCAATAAAGAACCATTCAGCTCGTCACTTGACTGTAAAAACAAAATATAAGTATAAAACGACCCTCCACCCCATGATATAGACGAGAAAAAACATTTCTACTTTCCGCGTAGAGATGTTTCCTGAAAGAAATGTTTTCTAGTATTATGAGTATCTGAGCTAAACTGCGAATTGAACTGACAGACAGACACGCATGAGAAAAGTGTGCTTATTCGTAAATCTAAGACACATATACCAAAACGTTATCGAAGTACAAAGCTGTCGAAAATTTAGGTACACAGCTTTATAAGCCTACGTGTTTTAGTCATACGTATCTACTTTTATGAGACTGTTTTTGACTATTTGCGTACAAGATTCTGCGCCTCATTTCGCTCACCGAGGCAAGTTTGATAAACCTTTTCTTACTTTAACAAACTTGATAATATAGTTGCGATTTCTACAAAAGTTTTATTTGCTTTCTTTATTTATTTATAATTTATAATTTTTTATTAATGAAGATGGAAGAAAAAAGATGCACAAATAGAAGTAGATTACAAAACGTGGCCTTATCGATTTTTGCCAGACAAATTTAAGATTAAAAAATCGGATACCACGTTGATACCCCATCATCTTCAACTTGTTTCTTCCACTACTCATTATTGTTTATATACAAGACAAAGCAGATCAGATTGTTTCAATGTTTGAAAGTTTAAATCTCAGGAATGACTCATTCGGTTTTATTTTTTATTCCTCTACAATCTTAGATGGTAGCAGTATTTTGCATCCTACCGACAAAGACACGCCGTTAGGCGATATAGCATTCTGGTGCGATGCAGCTTAGAAATTGATTAAAGGCCAAAGTTTGATATAACTGACAAACCTGTCCCTAACAGATTAGCCCGCTTTTATATTAGACTGCATCTCTCAGGGCAGGTTACAATCAAAGGCTTTTGTTGTGAAACAAAATAAAAAATCTTCACACAATTTAGTCAAATGCAAGTCCAGTTAAATTTTAAAAGAACATTTACCTCCACTATATAATCTATAAATGATCTTCCGTAGGAGCATAACTAAGATCTTACGCATCAGCATCATGCCAGCCAATGGATGTCCGTCCACTGTTGGGCATAGATCTTTTATAAAGAGTACTAAATACCACAATCTGGTGCCGCTTGGGTCAAACTGTTCCCTGCAACTCGTTCGATGTCATACGTCCACCTCGTGGGGTCTAACAACGCTTCGTTTAGCGGAGCGAGGTCGCCATTCCAGCAAAGTCCATCGTTTCTCCGAGCTATATGTCCCGCCCACTGCCACTTAACTTCGGGACCCTTTGATTTACGTCGGTTACTCTGGTTCTTCTATGGACCTCCTCATTCCAGTATTGATCACGAAGATACACTCAAAGCATAACACTCTCCATCGACAGTTGATTGACCCTGAACCTTCTTATAGGACCAGATAGCGACCGAGTATTTAATTCACATATCATAACCTCATATAAAAGAATTGAACTTGCTACAAGCTTATAGTCCAATAACATTTTATCCGGGAAAATAAATTAACACCTACAGTTTTCATGTCACCCGTCAACGCCAAATACGAAAATTGCACCTTTTAAACCCACTGGTAGTTCACATTGGACATCGAGGGCATTCGCTTCATTTTTGTGACACGTTTCGGTGATCGAGCCCGCAAACCACCGGTTACGTGGTTATATGCCGTGTCATACAGAACCGGGTCTTTGTAAATGACAATATTTGTCTATGCAATGCATATGCAGCTTTCGCACTTTAATCATAGCCTTGATTGTATTGCAGATACGGTTTTTGATTCCACGATGAAATTGTATTCTAAGTGGTCAACCACACATACAACAGCTTTGTTTGTTAAATGGTGCCAGCAGCATATTGCAGTCTAAAGAACTAAGACCTCAGACTGTTTCTACCCACAGCCTGACAATGAAGCCATGGGAATGCTTTTGCACGCAATCACGTCTCACTAGCAAACCCACGTCAGGTACTACGTAGAAGGTTTCGTTCGCTTGCCGTAACCTACACATCATATTTAGTAAACGCATTTGTTACGCATGTTCGATACTACTTTATGAATGCAAATCCTGAGCAAACTAAGAGGATCTTAGGAAGCGTCTAGAACCTTATCCACACAAACTAAAAATCCGCTGGACGAAAAGATTAACCATGAAGAAGTCTTGCGACGAGTTCGTCTCCAATGCTAACCTCATTCTCTCTGCAAAAGAATTGTATTCCTTATCAGAGGCAAGTGCTTAGGCATGACATATATGGGCTCCTACAAATGATAATAATGGGCAAAATTTCTGGGAAAAGGCGTTTAGGTCATAAGATGTATTCTTGGTTGCGCATCATCAGGGAGTCGACTGGAATCACAAGTGCCGTTCAGCTGATAAGCCGAGGCAAAATATCAAATTCTGACGGCTTACCAGAAGGTCACTAGTTTAAGAAGCACCTAATAAAGAGAAAGAAAATGATTGCTACCTGGAATTGGTGCTCTCCGAAGTACGGAGGACAATTAAAAGTCAAATCTACATAGACATAGACCAATTGACGCTTTTGCAGCTTGGCCACATCCAGCCTATATATTCTTTCGTTTACAAAAATTCAGTGTCCAGGGATTAATAAGGATGATATGTACCTTAATAAGATTCGCAAGGCTGAGCACATCCAACCTCTCTCCAAATGTTCCCGCGGGGATAGACAGGTATTCCCCATTTGGTCGGGATAACAACATCACTGCCTCATCGAGTAATTGTGTCATCAATCCGATATTTTTCTTCACGTATTTTGTTAGGTTTTCCTTCATCCAAATCCATACTAATATTATAAATGCGAAAGTCTGCTTGTTATATTGGCTCTTCTTGAGCTTGAATTTTGACAAAGAGTAAGTTGAAAGTAGAGTGAAAAAAGCTACGTTTGGTCCTTGAAAAACATCTAAACTCAAGGGTGGTTCACTAAATATCGTCTTTCTTTCACGTCCTAACAAAGCAACCAAACGAATTATTTATTGCGGGTAAAAACACGGGGCGTAGCTAATATATATACATGTAGACAATCAAGCTGACCTCGAATAAAAGCTCATTTTTCTTCGGGCCCGATGGTAGATATAATAATTATGTTCAATGTTTCTGGTGACCATCTTTATTATGTTGTATGTAAGACAACCTGAGCTTGAATGAATAATCCTGCATTACTTTATTAAATGAACTTGAAAATGACTTTAGTAGTATTGGCAATATCTCTACATGTCTATGCCTACATGAAATGTAAACAGTAGTTTCCGTAAAAACAGTTACATAAATTAACAAACTCACTGTCCATTGTACGTTTATTTTGTATTGTTTTATTGTGTTGTTTTTGCTTATAATTTAATTTCTGTTAGGTGTACAATAAAGTGTATTTTCATTTCATTTCATTTCCATTACCACAAATGCTATATAACGCTATATTGACTTTATCTTCCGAATAGGTGGGTGGATACCCTTCATTTATTCTTTACTTGTATCTACTTAACTGAGTAAAGGTTTATCTTATCAAAATACTGATAACGAGATGCTGGGATGGCAGCACAACTCTGCTCCATAAAACACAGCCTCGTTGGATTCCTATTAGATGGACAAACGAGTTGTTTAGAGCTGCTAAACATAAGCGAGGCTTCGAAGTGAGAAACTCTAACAAAACTAGACAGAGATAAATTTTGGGATAAAAGTTGATTTAAATCTTCGCCTTTTATATAAATCTAACGAAAAGTTTAATAGACATACTACAAACCGGCACCGACTGACGGGTAAAAGCAAAAAAAAACATCGATTGCCGCTTCGGTAATCGCGTCATGAATACAGATTGCCGTTTACGCGCAACAGAACTTTCACTGGAAATGTATTCAGATACGCAACGCTTGGATTGCTCTCTTAACACCCGCAAATTGGTTGAATTGATACAACACGGGCCAAAATTAAAGAATATTGGTTAAATAATAGTTTCTTTTTTAAAGTAAAACTTCTTTAGGCGCGCCGACGGGAGTTAATTTTTTTATGACGGAAGTAACGTCAGACGTCTGTGTAGTTTCCGCTATTTAAAAATAATTATTTGAATTGGTCGTAAGTATATGACGTATACTCCACTCTTCTTGACTTATACGCCAGCTAGTGTCAAATATCATAATCAATTTGGATTATTTTTTTCCAATATTTTCAAACGGATCAATAGCAAAGTGAATAAAAATTCAACAGTAAAAAAAAAATGCAATTTTTTTTTAAAGTCTTTAAATACACTTTTTTAATAACTTTTCTTACGATTGCGACAATCTATAATATTCAATGACAAGTTTATATTGACATGTGCTGATCTAACCTTCAATTTTCTACTCTCAATTATTCCATTTAACAAATAAAAATAATTATAAAATGAGAAAGTGATATTAATGAATTTTAATTAGAATTTAAAATGAAATAGTGAATGATTAATGTAATGGCGGAGTCCCAGAAAAATTTTACTCTTTTATCAATAAATAATAATAAAAGTTTTACTTCAATCGCACGTAAAGGTCCCACGCAAACACTTTTTTTTTCACTACTGTGATGGTATCGGGCAAAGCTGTTGTGTTATTATGTATGTAACTCATAGGATATGGATAAGAATAAAACGATGTTTGATTTTCTGTACTTAAAAATTCTACTATCTATTTCTTCTCCGCCTTAATCTTTATCACGATGGCAACATTTTAATACTTAATTACGTAAAGGCCTTAGTTATTTGATAATGAACTTCCTACAAGCTTTTGGGTACGTCAAAGTTATCTTGTGTACAATCAAGGGTTGTTATATAATCAGGGTATGGATCAAAAGCATAGTTTTGGTTGAAATCACAATTTCACAACCCAACAAGGAACGAACGAACAAAGCAATGCCTACGTAAGTAACGCCTAATCAAAGAAGATTATTTGTCATTTACCTTTCACCATTTCACAATTTTACTTTTTGTTTTCGCGGTAAAAAAATTGATCTGTTATTCTGTCGCCATCCCGAGATGGTATGAAGCGAGGTCACCTAGTTTATAATATTACACTGGGAACTATTTCCCATGAGGTCACTGGAAAAGCCCAAAACATCAGGCAGTCAAAGTTGCAATGGACGGGGCCCTTGTCGTTGGTGCGATGGCCGTTGGACCAGATGTCCATGAGTGGAGACCGCGAACAAGCAATCGTAGTGTTGGACGCCCTACAGCACGATGGACTGACGTCATAAAGTGAGTGGGGGGATTGGTAAATGAGTAACGTAGAGGATGGTGGTGGTTTTGTGGAAAGGCGTATGTTTAGTAGTGGGCGTCCGCAGACTGCAATGATGATGAAGAATTTGGAAATACACATAATCATCCACAGCCCATTAACGTCCCACTGCTGGGTGCCACCAGTGGTGGTTAGTTTTAGAGAGTAAACCCAGTGTCTCGGGTTGGTGGCCTCGTTATATATATAGAGGAAGATAAAAAATGGACGGCACAATACTTACTTTGATTAAACATAAAAAGGCCGATTTAATTTCGTGAAGCCCATAAAGTTTTCATTGTGTTTGCAGGATAATCCCGGGATGCCGGGGTTGATTGTGATGAATCCCTAAATGTTACGGTGGTGAAATAAGACCGCTACTATTGTATCGATATCCATTAAATAAGAATTGGGGATCGCATTTTATCTTGAATTTTAAATCCTCTACGTATAAGGCTGTCCGTACAATGTACCATCCCATTAGATTTGTTTGTACTAGTTTTTTAACTTAACTTTATTCTAATAAATTTAATACATTTTCTGTTGTACTAAGCCGTAATATGTTTATGTATTTTTCTTGTTTATGATCGCGACATTTAACATTAAAAAGAGCATGAATTAAAATGATTCAAATTGCATATAACTGAGTAGCAGTTGTCCGCGTAATTCTTCCGCGTTAATTACGGTTTTTGAAAATTCCTTTGGAACCGTTTGTTTTCCACATAAAAAATATTGTTAACTAACTCAATTTTGAAAATCAAATCTATTGGTTGCTTAGTTAAGGCGTAAAGGAAAGACAAACAAACACACTTTCGCAGTTCTAATACAAGTTAGAATAAAAGGCTATTATTAAAAAATCTCCAAAACATGTTTTCTATATCGATATTACCGATAGATCGTTGGTAGAATAAACATTGCAAATTACTGTTTAAAGGTTGTTATACGATAATGCTAGATATAAGAGTATTAAAGGAGACCGCCGGGATAATTGAGTCTTTTTCGCAAATGTACAAAAAGCGACGTTAGGGTTTCGGAACACATGTCCACAACAACGGAACAAAATATTTCAGCCTCCGAAGAAAATTTAGGTTGCTCGAGCCATCGCAACCGATGTACGGTCAGCCTATGGTAATCCTGGGATAATAAGATATATTGTGGTAAATCGCGGAGTGAAAAAAAATGCGGGATTCGTTATTTAATGTCGTCCTGTCCCTTCTTTTTATTACTTTTTTTGCTTTTAATCTTAAAAGATTTAAAGTATTAAATTACATTACGGTGCGTAAACAGCTTTACTTAAATTGTGGCAGTAATGCTGACTGTTGAGCATTTTTCATAATTGTTTTTTCCCTTCAATTATTACTTGAGTTACGATCTCACTGATTCATAATATCTTCATCGTCATTATCAACAGAATATCGGCCCACTTCAAAGCACGAGTCTTCTCTTACAATAAAAGTGTTAAGGCCATATTCCACGCTGTCCAAGTCCCGATTTGTAGACTTCCGAGGCATTTAATAAACATCATGAAGAACTATCAGGCATGCAGGCTCTTTCTCACGATGTTTTCTTTTAACATGAAAGCAAGTGATATTTGTGCCCTGTAGTGGACCAGTATTGGGTTGATATAATTCAAAATTACAGTTAAAATATAGATATAATTAATACATATAAAGGTTATACATTTACGTTTGTATTCTCTTTCAAATAACTGCATGCTTACCGTCTGTCAGTCAATAATGTGAATGCCTTTCTATAATCGAAAGTGGACATTCGACACTCAATGGTTAGAATTAGAGAGTGTTGACTTAACACAGTGGCCTTGAACGGGTGATCTGCGTCCGGGGAAAGATTAGACATCATAACTATGTTGATATTATTTGCAGATTATTGTAATGATGACGCCAATTATTAAATCGAATAGGTAAATTGGGTTTATAAATAAATTGTAACAGTTTATGCTGGAGCCTTATTTTGAGGGACAGAAGACACCGCTCTTCCATAGCTAAAAATAAACATTACAGGAGGATAGGTGGTATTAGTTTCGTCTAATATTTCATATATAAAACCTATATATGAAATATTAGACGAAACTAGACTCTAAAATCAAGGCATGGTTTTCTTGCAAAGAAAATAAATAAAAGATGATAATTCCATAAAACTAAACTGTTTTGTTTTGTATCTTTTGTAGAAAACAGCAGATTCTGAATTGTCTTTCACTTAACTTCAATTAAAAAAACATGAGAATTTTAAATATTTATAAAAATGTATTTAAAATAGTATACGCATTTTAAATCTTAATGTAAATAATACGAGGCGACCACCAATTCGGAAACCTAATTCGTGTAAGAATTAGGTCAAGAAACCTCTCAGAACTGCTGTAATTCTTTCGATACACAAAAGCTTATTCAAAAATGTCTATTAAAAACTGGAATCAATTCCGTTTGTTGAATACAACAAATCTGTTGAAGAGATCTATTAAACTAACTATAATGGGGGAATCGATAATGAGTGTTCTGACCAGTGGAGTCACGGACTTACTAAAAAAACGATTGCCTTGACGACGATTCTACTAAATAGCTGGCATACAGACTCGGTTCGATAAAACATCGGCTTGATAACAAATATATAATCCAAGGATAAAAATCTAGGTAAGGTTCGGTTTATTTGAAAATCTGCTCAGACTGGGTCTAGTTTAAGATTTCAAGGGTCAACTTTTATTCAAGACTTTCTGAAGAACTTGCTGAAGGTTAAGTTAAAGTCAACTTTTCTGAAAAGTGAACGCACATACTTGTCATCATAAACGATCGCCTTGATGTCAAGTATAGTTACCAGTTTAGCACAAAGACTCTCATTAAAGATAGGCTCGATAACTAATGCGCTAAAAAGCTAAATGCTAAATTCTAAAAGGTTCGGTTTATTTGTAAATTGGCTTACAAACTCTGTCTAGTTCAAGCGATGTAAGTCCAAGGCCGTGGGTTCGAATCCCAACCTGGAAAATCTTTGTGTGGTGAACATGAATGTTTTTCATTGTCTGGGTGTTTAAAAGTATTAATTTATGTTATTCAAAAAAAAATGTTCTTGTTGATTTGTGTCATAGTAAATTAATTAATTTATTACAATTATTTTTATTCTCTTGATTCCTGTGATCCGGAATGCTTTGATTGACAATTTTTACTAATAATTGTAGCTGTTTACTACCGCCTGTTTAACGAGTCCGTTTTATATGTTCGTGATATCTTCAATCGTTACTCTGTGGGAACCTCTAAATAGCTACTCTGTAACAGAAAAAAAGAAAACTCACTTGTTTACTTATACTATTACTGTTAATACTGATTTATTTAAGTTGTTTAAAATAAATTGTGATACTAGAAAAATTGTTGTTTGTTGTTTTTGTTTAGGAAAAATTAAGGCTTACTGTAATACTACATGTTGCACTAATGCCCACTTTTAATGCCTGATTGTTTAGGCGATGGCTATAGAAAAAAAACTTTTTAGGTGATAACTACTTATTTAAGCTTTGCACTGTTCGTCGTTGGGCATAAGCCCCACGCTCAACGCTTCTATGACTGAAGCTGTATATAGGTGATAAGATAGCGCTAAATACGTAGAAGTGTCATAGAAAGCGTCGTGACTCTCGGGACATCATTTGCATTGATTAGCACTTTAAGTTTCTCTGGCGAATGCTTAAGTCACAAACTGAAGCGAATTAGTTAATTCTTTTGTCTTTTAAATGGTTGTGCCTTGGCGTTATTTTAATCACCCGGTACCAAATAAGTCGGTTAATGTTTAAAAGCAGCCTTTAATCGCTCAACTTTTAGGGGTGTGCATATAAAGAATATAAATAAATAAATCAAAGTCAAAACTCTCTTTATAGAAATATATCTAATACACTTTTGGTGCGTAAGAACCACTACTTTAAAAAACAAACTGAATTAAATAATGAATATTTAATAAAATCTTCTTTCTTCTTCTTAGTTTCTTAGTTTTCAAGAAAAACATATTAAAATACTAAAAAATAGGTCTTTGAGTTACCAAATAATCGCTTAACATACAGCCGAAATTATTTACGTTCAATGCTTTTGTCTATAACAAGTAATCGACCCACTTTTCGATTATTAGTACTTGTAGGTATCATCGTTGTCAGCATATTAACGTCCCACTTCTAGGCAGACCTACTTGCTGATGGGAGGGTTTTAAAGTACAACGCCACCGCGCTGCTTCTGTAAGAATAAGTAGACTTTAAAGACTATTGGTGCTGGAATGGTGACCCCGCACAGGTAAACGCAGTGTTGGTCGGCCACCAACGAGGTGGACAGACGACATCAAACGAGTCGCTTGGAGCCGCTGGAAACAAGCGGCCAAGGACCGTGGATTTTGGAACTCCCTGATCCATACTTAAACATGTTGACCACTTGACCAACGAGGCGGTTTTGTTAGGTAAACGAATAGATATTTCGTATTCTTTAGCTCCTCCTTGTGACGGCTGATTGGCGCATTGGGCCGCGAACCTGCTTTTGAGTCCAAGGCTGTGGGTGCGACAAATGTTTGAGTGATAAATTACTGGGTATTTATCTGTATTTTATAAGTATTTTTGTTTATTTTTCGTAAAAATCTTTAGTCATACGCATAACACAAACTACGCTTTCTTTCGGGCTAGGTGGCGATGTTTGTGTTGTCGTAGTATATTTATTTATTTGACTATGGGCGATAAAAAAACTCATAATAAATGTATGAGCTCGGAATAAATGTGTATAGTGAGAACTGTGTTCAATGTATCTCTACGTGATCAAAGCGTGTTTTCATTTCGTCCAATACAGAAGATTTAGATTAGATACTTTTTAAACACATGTTAATTCCCGTAAAGCTGAACCTCAAATGTTGACTTAACGTAACCTTAAATTGCAAACAGCACTGTCGTTAAGATTACATGTCTGTTTTCGTTAATTCAGTCACATCAGCTCGGGAGAAGTAGAGCTTTGTGTGTCAGAGCTCGTGCGGGGAAGTTTCACGTTAGCTTTTTTTCAAATGTATAGACAAGAGCTTGGCTGCAATCACACCTGATGGCAAGTAATGATACCGCCTAAGATAGGGCGCGCTTGCCTGGAAGATGCCTATTCACTCTTGATTTGAAGGTACCCAGATTATAGATTATAGCTTACTAGCTGTTGACCGCGTCATCGTCTGCGTTTGATTTTGTTTTTTTATGTGGCATTAAATTTAGTTGTAGATCTAAAAAAAATTAAAGTATTCAGTATCGCTAAGCCTTAAATGAGGGGTTTGCTGCTGTCCGCTGAGGAGTTCTGTCCTCTATCTCCAAACAAAGTTTGGGCTAAATTATAACCTCATATTATAACCTCTATAGTACAAACATAATTATTTAAATCGGTTATAATTTGTCGGAGCTATGGTGTAAAATCGTCAAACACTCATCCCCTCTCCCAAATGAACCGAACTTAATGTAATGGGATAAAAAGTATCCTATATTACTTCTAACACTTCCAAGAATATTCGTGAAAGCGTAACAAACAAACTTACATTCACATTTATAATATTAGTAGGGATAGGGATAGCTTATTTCCTGTGTTCCGAACTGAATCGCGTGATATCCGGTGTAGTTAAAGGCACTTGAGGCTAAACAACTACGCCTCAGGTTGATCAGAACAAGGCGGCATGTTGCACGACGAGTTCCATGCATGCCCTGCCCTGTGTTGCATGCCTTGCCTATGTATTCCTTCTTACCGTCATCTGTACCATCTGCTTGGTAATCGATCATTATTAAAAAAAACAACTAATCTTCTATAATTTGGTCCAAACACGCACAACTCGCTGTTTTGCCTAAGCGAAAGCATCGGCGCGAGCGGGTCATATAAAGAAATCGTCTCCTAATTGCTACTTGAAAATATAAACAACTAATATTTAAATACAAACTGCTTTTGTGTGCTAACTCATATAATACGTGTGAAAAAGGACAATACTATATGTAAATTGAGTGATAACGTAAAGCCGTGATAGAGTAGCGGTTAGGGCTACGTTTCAGAGGGACCGACTTCGATCCCCGGCACGCAGCTCTAACTTTTCAGTTATGTGCGATTTTAATAAATATAAATGTCACTTAAACTTCGTGAGGAAACCTGCACGCCTGCGAGTTCTCCATTACGTTCTCAAAGGCGTGTTTAGAGTCATTGCAAACGGACGTAAACTTGACGTTTCAAAAGTGCTTTTAAAGTCTACTTGAAATAAATTAATTTTTAATTTTGAATTTAGAATATGTTAATATTTTTCTCTTTTTTTCCTAATTCTAAGGTTGCCTGGCAGAGATCGCTACTAAGCGATAAAGGTCGCCTTTTGTATTTTACTTGTATTTTTATGTTACTTTTTTTTTCTTGTATAATTCTTAATGTGGTGTACAAATAAAGAGTTATAATAATATAATGTTGAATAAAAATAATTTTGAATATATTGTACATTTTAGGTTGCATTTATAAAACGATTTTCCGTCTGAAAATTATCTCATACGTTTATTTCGTATGAAGGAAATCATTGGTTTTTATACTTTAATCTTTAGTAATAACGATTTCCAATAACGATGTTTAAGTGTCGAAGTCAAACATATTTTTAATGCATTGTCATGAGACGAATGTTTCCGAACGAAACCATTGGAAGTAATCGTTGATGGATCGTTTTGTTATTTTCTCGCGAATTCGACGAGTCAGTATTTTTAATTCTATGGCCGTTTTGTTTTTTATTTGTTGTTTTTTGTGTGCTGCTTTATTATCTATTTATTCGAAAGTGCTTGGTCATAATGACATGTCAATGTCTTGAGTGATAATGACCGCAACAATTTTAAATGTATACAAATAATTATACGTTTGATAAAGTTATAGAATCTGTTTGTAATTTATAAATAACGAATTGAAAAGCAGATTTCCCTAATTAACAAAAATTTAGCAAACGGATGCCTAAATCGAAAAATGTTTTTAAGACAAATATACAACGTGTAACGGAATTACGATATACTGTTCAAGGCTGCATAAGTATATTTGATAAGGAATCACCCTGTAAAAATATCAAAACAAAAGAATATTTATTTTTCCATACAAACTATTTCAACAATTCAAAACATTCCTAGCGTTTACTTTTGACAACCCTGTTGAAGATAAAAAACCGACACGCGCATAGAATCTACGCTACGCGACGCGTATCTAATAAAGTGACAGGATTCACTTGATTTTACTTCTACATGAGATGTTAGGGCTGTATCTGATTTATTTCTATTAAAACCTATAGCAATGGTTTACTCAAAAACTATATACGTTTCGGTTTAACAGATAAGTCTCTGAAGCCTCTGAAGTATTATATCGGTTTTCATTCAGAGGTTGTATAAAACATAATAATTTAACGGAAATATGTATTTTTGAAAGACCTCAGCGGCACCAAAATTTAAAAATATGAAAGACACAGGTCTTTCAACGACTACGTTCGAGAAATAATTCTTTTTTCAAGCTTTTCTCGTTGACTAAGATTCCCTTAAAACGAGTGTCAGTTTAAAAACAGGCATTTAGTGCATGAACAACTTTGTTGGCAATTGTATAGAAGTTGATAATTACTCAGAAAATAATAATGTGCCCGAACAAAGGCGTTCTTTGTCGAAGTTATTAAGACTTGAGTTTTGATAGGATATCGGGTTCGTCGGTCCGTAAGGAAGGGAAATTTATTGACTTTATAATTTACTGCAAGTTATTAAAGTTTTAGCGACCTGGCTTCCTGATGAGTGCTGTAGACTTATAAGTGAGTGTTTCGATATCTGCGAGGAAATTTACGGAATTTATAATTTACAACGCTTCTTTGGTCTGCTATTGTTATTTATGTCTACTTACAGAAAGACTTAAAGGGCTTTATGACATTCACAGATTTAAAAACAAACAGAATCCTCATTCAGCCATATCAGCCAAAAACAGTGAAAACGCCCATCGCACGTCTCACTTTACACCCGCGGAATGTTGCTAGCTCACATTTTCCCATTTCATGGTGTACGTTTAGAATAATAGAGGAAAAATAATTACTGTCAACTGATAAATGGTATGAAGTGACTAACCGTTTGTTCAAGAAACCATTCTAAACTTGAGTGGTTTTTGATGCTTCAATATTAGTCGTGTACACGTTCTTAATTCTGTGTATAGAAGTATGGATAAGGAAAATCAATTCCCGTGGTCATGCTCAGGATTTATAGTCATAATGCCAAGGGTTTTTCGAGTTCCCATGAATTATGTCTAAGAAAACTCAACTGTCATTTTTTACGACCCTTCTCTTATTTCATAGTTCGTGACGAATGCTATATGCGTTGACAGCGGAAGCGGTAACAGCTTCCTCCCCAAGAGAGACTCGCCATTATTTCTACGAATTTCTATGTTGCTAAATAACTGAGAGCTACAATTTATGGCGATAATTTACTATCATTGTAGCGGTCTCCACATTACATAACTAGATGGCGCTACAAAAATCCTGCATCGCGCTAGCGAATTGTTCACTAAGAATGCCTATATATACAACTTTCAAAAATTAATGTTCGGACCTCGGTCCCCGAGCACGATCACCCGCTCGGAGGAAGATCTTCCTATTGTTACGGTCGAGCGTATCACCATAGCTTCCGTACAATCATCATAATTGGCAGAGCACATAGCTCGAAGAAACAAGGTGTTCTTACCTCTACCTCGGATTCCAAGGTGTTGGAGTAAACCGCACCGGTAAACGCAGCGTTGGTCGACCCCCAACCAAGTGGACAGACGACGAGTCGCGGGTAGCCGCTGGATACAAGCGGCCCAGAATGGTGGTTTGGAAAGCCCTACAAAAGACCTATGTCCAGCATTGGACGTCAATCGGTTAATTTGATGATGATTCAAAATTCTAAAATGTTTTATTCATGTAGACCTTATCACAGGCACTTATGAAGTGTTCATAAACTTAACATGTTACACTCATGTTAGTGATAACTGCAATCGTTTACTAAAGCTAGGAGAGTTCCAACTAAGCGAGGTTATTTTTTGTTATCACCATCTCACAGTCGAGTTAATGTTGAGCTATAAAGTTAGAGCAATTCATACCCAAGCTTTATTATCATACATGTAATCCTTGATATTATAATAGGATTTTTCTATAAGAATACGTTTTATATAAATTTTGAACTTATAGAGAGACATCTCAAGGATTTCTTCTGGTATTTTGTTATAAAATGATATACAATTACCCTTAAATGAATTACAAATTTTATGCAGCCTAGTAAACTGCACTATAAGTTTATTTTTACTTCTAATATTAATATTGTAACAGTCCACTTTCTTATTAAATCTAAAACCACTTTCTTATCAAACTTTATATGATGAATCTATTAACGCAGGTCGCAACTTATACTAGCACGCGCTCCATCGACCACGGTACCGGTACCCGAAGACGACATGGGGTACCTATGGGGATAATTTAACTACCATACCCCGTATCATCACGTACCACCAGGTGTGTTAGCAATCTAGAACTAGCTTGTAATCCCTACTAATATTATAAATGTCAATGTAAGTTTGTTTGTTACGCTTTCACGCAAAAACGACTTAACCGATCCTCATGGAACTTTGTACACATATTTTTGGAAGTGTTAAAAGTAATATAGGATACTTTTAATCCCGACATTAAGCTCGGTTCTTTTAGGGGACTGGATGAAAGTTTTTGGCGATTTTACACCATAATTCCGACAAATTATAACCGATTTTTAATATATAAATTTAAAATGCATATAAAAAATTTCGGAACCGACAGGATTTGAACCTGCGACTCTCTGGCAATCGATAGTATGTCTTTAATTTTGCCCAAACTTTGTGTGGATCTGATGAATGATGAAACAGAACTCCTCAGCGGACAGCAGCAAACCTCTCATGTAAGGCTTAGCGATAATCATATCTTAAATTTTTTTTACAACTACAACTAAATTAAATGCCACAAAAACAAAATCAAACGCAGACGAAGTCGAGGGCAACAGCTAGTAGATTATAAACATATATGTGAGGTAAATACTTAACAGGCATGGCTGAAATCAAAACTAAGTTGCAACATAAGTTAATATTAAATAAGTCTGTCTGTTCGTCCGGCTGTCTTTCCCTGACAGAGCTAAGGACATTCTGAAACAAACTTCTGAACGTCGTGACTTCAAATTCACAACTTTAGCTGTTTAAGTTCTATGCAAATAATTGAAAGTCATACGGCTTTGGCAGCTGGCTTTGCAAACTAAGAAATGCCATTGCCTGGAGCCGTCGCTTAGTACTTTGTTATGAAGTCTCCTTAATATTATTATCATTTAGCAGTTTCCCGCGACTTTGTCCTTAGTTTACGTGGGAACCTTTAGTTTTTAGATAAAAATATCTTCTGGGCATCTCCATGCAAATGGTATTCTATAAGATATATTTCGGATAGTGTGCTCAGGAACTGTTTATTCTAGTTTCCACACCTTTTACCGTCGAACCGCGAGGCGTCATAAGGTTTCTGCACCACAAGGATCTGGAATGCCCTTCATATTGAGTATCTTAAAATCAAGAGTGAATCAAGAGGCTTCTTCTAGGCAAACGTGCTCTATCTTAGTAAGTCTCAGCTAGATGCCCTGGATTCGGTGGATCGCCGTGCTAGAAAGCTCATCGGCGACCTAGCCAATAAAAAACTTAAGAGTTTGGAACATCGTCGCAAGGTTGCCTGCCCTTCGGTATTCTATAGGATATATTTCGGAGAGTTTGCTCAAGAACAATTTGATCTAGTTCCCCCCTCGCCTTTTTACCATTGAACCGCGAGGCACCGTAATGATCTGCATTCCTACGTGGTCGATATACCGCGGGCGCGTACGAAGCGCTTCGCATCTTCGTTTCTGATCCGCACCGCTAGGATGTGGAATGCCCTTCCAGCTTCCATTTTCCTTAGTGCCTACAATATGAGTACCTTGAAATCAAGACTGAATAGGCATCTTTTAGGCAAGTGCGCTCTACCTTAGGCTGCATCATCGCTTACCATCAGGTGTGATTGCAGTCAAGGGCTCGTCTATAACCATAAAAAAAAACCTTCAAATCAAGAGTGAATCAAGAGGCAAACGTCGCTCTACCTTAGTAAGACGCTCGTCTATAGACATAAAAAAAAAATCTATGGAAAATAAAACCGAGACCTTGAAATAATTAAGAGTTAAGATATATAAACCGTCGGTCAATTACAAGTTAGCCCTTGACTGCAAAATGCAGTCTATGATGGCGGCAGGCTAACCTGTTAGGAAGTATGGGAGTTGTATTTAACCCATTCTACAATTCGGTTTCTACGCGATCGTACTAGAAGACTGTTTGGGGGGTTGCCAGTGTGATAGACAGAACGCGGCACTATGCTGGACGTATCTATCCATACTGCAAAGCGTTGCTCTGTTTATTTCCGATAAGTCCACCTACATTTCGTTTTGACTAGCGGTCGCTCGCGTGTAAGTCAACCCTAAAAGATATATGACGGCCGATTGGCGCAGTGGGCAGCAAACCTGCTTTCTGAGTCTAAGGCCGTGGGTTCGATTCCCACAGTTGGAAAATGTTTGTGTGATGAACATGCATGTTTTTCAGTGTCTGGGTGTTTATCTGTATATTATAAGTATTAATGTATATTATTAGTTAAAATATTCATCAGTCATCTTATTACCCAAGCTACGCTTACTTTGGGGCTAGATGGCGATGTGTGTATTGTCGTAGTTTTTTTTTATAGACATGCTGTCGCGCACTTTTTTTAAAACATTTAAAGGAGAACAACTACGTCATACATGATCTTATTGAAACTCTAACCGTTTAGGCAACGGACGGAGTGGAAGCCGCCGATTTTGAAACAATATTCATTGATGCTATGCTCCTATTGATCTTATCGTGATGATATAATATAGCCTATAGCCTTCTATAAATGGGCTATCCAACACTGAAAGAAAGTTTCAAGTAAGATAAGTAGTTCCTGAGATCATCGCATTCAAGTAAACAAACAAACAAGCTCTTCAGCTTTATATATTAGTGTAAGGTGTAAAAGTGTGTCTGTTTGTCCTTCAATTACGCCCGAACTAAGCAACCAAAACACTAGATTTTTCGCAAAGTTGAAAGGATGAATAGTACGGAAAGGCAGGGTAATTACGAACACCCAAGGGAACTCCCTTGAAATAAATCGAAAGATAGTATATGTAGATCAACTTGTCCTCTGAAAGTCATAAATGTCATATTAGAACTACTATTAGTTGATAAGTTACACTGTGTTCAATTTATAGGAAAATTACACAGAAAGTAAGTAAATATTTGAATTAGTTTTACCTTGTCCTGTGTGCACCCATATCGATCTGCTGGCGTAATTTCTAAGATGGCGGTGAATGAAATTATGTTATCTGTTTCTAACGTAGTGAAACAGCTGTGTTCGCGATTACCCAGCGTTTGTGTTTCCCCAGCCTTCCACTAACATAGGTTTTTTTTATACCAGGAAAGAAAGAAGTTCCCACGGGATTTTTAAAAAGCCGTTATAAACGACGAAAAAGAGCAAAAACTAGTTATTACTATAAAAAAAATAAGGTTTAAGTTTTTTCAGTTTTTTGAAAACCGTAACAAAGGAGTTTATGCAGTCACAACAGCTAGTTCATCTTATTGAAACCCATAAACTGATAACATGACCTATAAAATACCTCTTTGAACATTCGAAATTCAAAACCTATTCCTTATTCGAATATGATTTCACAAGCTCACTTGGATCTCCAATTACCA
Organism: Pararge aegeria; assembly: GCF_905163445.1. Lineage (NCBI taxonomy): Eukaryota > Metazoa > Arthropoda > Insecta > Lepidoptera > Nymphalidae > Pararge > Pararge aegeria. The sequence continues at coordinate 7,953,095 of NC_053202.1, read as the reverse complement.
CGAACTTTTAACAAACCCGACATTCGAAATGCAATTTCTATTATGCGATTTCCACAAAGGCTAGCGGAAGTCCAGAGCTAAGCGCTTTATGGTAAATTTCCATACTAACTACTGCGAAGTGCTAATGAATGTTAATTCCTGAAAAGCCACAAACTACGTAGTTTCCCAACCACTCCTCACTTGGGAAAGCATATTTCATTGTTCAAAAGCCGTTTTTCCGGACTCATGGACACAAGTACCGGTCGGGGATGTCTGTATTAATGTTAGAGATGCGCGGTTGGTAAGAGGCATTTTTTTTTTACTATTTGTATTCGGTTTTGTTGCCGAATATATTCGGTACAAGCATTTTTATTAGTAGTGTTTGTGCAGATGATATATATTATATGAAGAAAATCGATAGTACGAGTTATTAAAAATTTAAGGATAGGCATTGTTATAGTTATAGAAAGCCTACCCTTAAGTATTTATAACTCGTACCTACTGGAGATTTTCTTAATTTTATATCATCTGCATACCCTGTGCATATCCTCTATGCACGCCACTGACTTTCTTGGGTTGTTTGTCAGTTACCCAGGAAAAAGCCTTTAATAGCTGTTAAAAAAACGATACTAAAAACTTTTGCAAAGCAAGCTTTTTTTGTGTCAAACTTTATAAAAATCGGTGTTCGGTACATAGGTAATAAACAAGTATACATCTTTCGCACTCAAAACTTTAGAATGGATTAGAATCATCATCACATTACCGACGCACTACAGGTCACGGATCTCCTCCCACAATGACAAGAGTTAGGCCACCACGCTGGCCCAGTGTTATTCTCTATTCTATTCTCTCCTTTACATAAATCTTACCAGCTTCAACACGGTTCCGAATCGTGTGATCGTGGCTAGACTGGATTGTCACACCGTTTTTTTAGTTTGTTTATTTTTAGTTTGTTATTATATCATTTACTTATTCTTTTTCATTTTTATTTTTTTTGAATTCTTAACAAAGCTTAAAAATAAAATAAAAAACACTATTAAAAATTTATAAAAAAAACATCTACCCTCCGCTTGCGGGGCTTTTGAATGACCAAGCAACCGTTGGTCAGGGCTCCAGAGTGAGGAACCTCCTCACAATACGCGCCGTTTCAAGGACTACTGCCTTCTGTATCCGACCCTTGATCCAACAACCAAGCGAAAGCTTCTTAAGATGTTGGTCGAAGCTTTTCGCGAGAAGACCATTGACTGAAACGACGATCGGAACAATAACGGTCGACTAAACATTCCACATGGCGTTAATCTCGTGAGCAAGGTCCAAGTATTTAGATACTTTTTCCTTTTGAGCTTTCACCAGATTACTATAATAATTAAATTTATTCTGACACAAATCTACCAAGCAATCTTAATAAAGAGAATTAGAACCCGTAAATCCGTACTGTGGCGTAGAATCCAATAAAAACAAGTTTTCATATTATCGTTAAGTTGAAAGTGCATGGTGGCCCAGATTACACCGATGAATACCTAGTCATTATCTCACTAAGAACACCACACATTATTGTAGTGAAATTTGGACGTATATATTTTACCACCTCGCGACACAAAAAGGGGTGTTATAAATGTATCTTATTAATGTCTGTGTAATCTTTTGGAGGGCCAAGTTTGAATCCCTGCACTCACCTCTAACTTTTCTAAGTTATGTGTGTTTTAACCTCGACGCAAAACGGTGGTATAAGTTTGAAGTATGTGTATGAGTGTGTGTCGCGCGCTGCATACCTTGGCTCCCTAACATCACTCCCTGAAGCACTTGGCGACCTGGGCGGCCCGCTAAGCTTCTGGAGTGAACCAGTGGGGAGCCGTACCAGTGGCACTACGTACAACGGAAGGTTCCGGCCGACCAAGTACGGAGACAAGCCCAGGGAAAAAAGAAGAAAAAGAGTGTGTGTCTGTCTATGGCATCGTAGTGCCCGAAGGGACGTATTGAAATTTTTTTTTATGTTATATATATTTTTTCAATATAAGTATCAATTGAAAGGGATTGAAAAGTTTAATAATGTACACGGAATTGAAAGTCAGTGTTTTTAAATATTAATTTTACATATTTTAAAACATTTTTTAATCAAAAATAGCACTTGCTTCGACGGTGAATGAAATCATCGTAAGGGGGCGGCCTAAATGCTTGGCAGTGTGGGGGAGACTCATGCCCTTGACTGGGCTGCCGGGCTTTAAAAACCATTGCTTCACCACCATGAACCAGCGCCCATTTCCAAACTTCTGGCTGGTACTAAGAATTTCATCATAGAAATAAATAACCCAATGTATGATCCTACGTAAAAGTTTTAGAATAAAAAGGTATATACTTAGTATTTTATTTATTTGGACGTATGCAGTGTTATCTTGTGTTATTGTCGTGGGATAATGAAATATTGTGTGTAACCTGGTAAAAGCAATCCATGACCCTCGTCGAACCAAGTGATAAATCGTTCAAAACAAACGGATTACTTTCCAAGCGAAATTCCTACAAATGTAAAAATATATATTCGTGACAATTATTTTTAACATGCTTTTAGATCTTGAATATATGTACGAATGTAGTGAAAAGCATTATTGTATGAATGGTCGGTGGACACAGGGTGGCACTTTAAAGTGCTTGCTCCTTACTTGCTCTGCAAAGTATTGCTTTGTTTATAGGCGATCAGACGGGCCATTTATTTGTCCGTCAACTCTTCTGTAATATCGTTAATGCAAAAATGTGTTTGTTTGTTTGTTTGTTTGTTTGTCCTGCCTTAATGCCTTCTCAATTAACTTGATTTTTGGCATCGAGTTATTTGAAGGGACGGAGAGTAACATAGGCTACTTTTTATCAAGAAAACAAATGATTTTCCGGGAATTCTAAAAAACTGTAATTAACGCGGACGATAAACGCGGGAAACAGCTGGTTATTACTATAAAATAAAAAAGACAATTAGAGATTTTGAACTAAGATTCAACACGAAGAATCAACATTTCTTAAATATAATTCAACGGGTACATACCACGATAATATTATGGGATCGATATCACGATCCATGCAGATCGTGATTACTATTGTACTGTTTAGGGATGAGATGTCAAGTTGGATGTCACGGGCAGAATCTGACACGCTTTCGTGTTGTTTTTGTTGGAATTTCACGAACTGATCGGACTTACTACAGTGCGTGAAGTACCAAAAAAAAGAACACGAAAGCGGGTAGTCAGATTCTGCCCGTGACATCTAACTTGATATTTTGTCCCTCGGCAGTGTCGTCGTGACCACAATTATCTACAAATCCCATAATTTTATCGTGGTATGTACCCGTTGAACAATATTTAAATAGAATAATAAAATTTACAGAACACTTAATTTTACAACTTTGTAGATTTATCAAAGTTTAGAAAACTGGGTCAATCCTGGCAATGCAAAGTTTATGGTCGATGTAATTATTGGAGGATTTAACCTGCGGGACCGTTTAATGTTTAAACTAGACCGGATTAGCTTTCGCTCTCCTATATTAAACTCTGGTTTATTAGCCGTGCACACGTCTGATCGTGGCTTAGTATGAGTTGTTTAATCCCCATCTCTACTAATGTTATAGATGCGAAAGTTAGTTTTTAAGTAACTAAATGCTATTCGCGGTTTCACGCGCTTTAACTAAAAGTCGTAACATATAATTTTTTATTGGACCTTTTTATTATATTTCGGAGAGTGTGCTTAGGAACTGTATGATTTAGTTGCCCACTCACCTTTTTACCACCAAACCGCAAGGCACTGTAAGGATCTGCACGCCTACGTCGTTGTGATACACATTAGTGAGTTATAATGGCGATAACTACATTCCTAAACCTAAAAGTAAAGCTACAAGGGTAATAAACGCGCACTATATTAAGAAGAAGCCCACAAAACCGGGTGTTTTTTTTGCTATCGCCATCTCACATTATCATTTAAGAATATTTTTAAAAGCAATTTCCCTTTATTAAAATCAATAAGATCAGAACTCAGAACACTTATAAAGTGATATGAAAAATTGCACCTCGTTATATTTCCATTTGTGATCTTTTACTGTACTTTCATAAGTAAAAGCACTTAATTTATTGCCTTTTTTTTATCTACATTAACATACAAATGGACCGAGAAATTTATGATCCCTTTTACAGCCTTGAAATATTCTATTTGCAAGGTGCAAATACCTCGCGATATTCCGAGGGAAACTTCGCATCGGTTTGAGAATCGTAGCTATCAAACACACTTTCGCGTTTACCGGTTTTATTCGGAATTTCTGTTTTCCCGTGGGACTTAAATATTGTTCCGGGATAAAAGTATTCTTTGTGTAACAAAATACATAATCTTATATAACCAACCAGGCCAAGCCAAAAGCACTTTTGAAACTAAATGTTTTTCCATTTATAGTGACTTTATGACGACTTCCCACAGGCACAGTGCGCGCTGTGGTTTAAGTGGGAGGTCTCGGGTTCGTTACCCGGCAGGGTAAATTTAAGACTTGATAATTTTAGATTTTTTTCTGGCCTAGGCTTCAGCTGTGGCTAGTTACCACTTTAACGATAAAGACGTGCTGCTTAGTGATTTAGCGTTACGGTACGATGACGTGTAGAAACTGATTAGGGATGTCCGGTTTTAATATCACTACCATAACCCTAACCAACCGGTTAGGTTCGGTTAGGTTAGTGGGCTAACCAGCCCACTACCATCTAAGACTGCATCATCACCTACCAGATTGTGAGATTGCAGTCAAGGGTTAACTTGTAGAAGAATTTAAAAAAAACTCCACCACCTCTCAAGTAAAACTCCACTGGTCAAGGATTCACTTACTGCTATGACAGAGTGTCGATGATGCGGTATCAAATTAACATTCTACTTATAAAAAAAAATTAAACACTCTTATGATCATGTGATACAGTCGATTGCATAAAATGTATTAAATTAAAAGTGTTATTTATTCGTTGTATTCGTATAGACAGGACGCTTTACTACGTGTCGCTAGACGCAATACGTCATGAGCATGTCGAGGTTATCGATGACGCGAATAGATTTTTTCACTTTAAAAATTTATTTATTTATTTATTATGAAGCCATACACCCTATCTTAATATATGGACATATTTAACAATAGCTTTATAATGTTTTACAATCCACTAAAAGGCTAACTCAGCATGCATAACACAAAATACACTCTTTGTCTACAACCAAATATTGTGATATTTAGCAGCTAAATAAAAAAAAAATACTGCAATATGTACTTACATAACGAAGAAAAAGAAAATAAGTAAAAAAAATTACTAACTATCATGCCGCACTTTTAAAAGTTTTGTGAGTTCTTTTTTTGAAACACGGAGGGTCGAAAAATATCCATGTCAACAATTCCAACCAAATTGTTGTAGGTAACTCTTCTACAAAATGGAGCGGATCTGCCTAGACCTGATCTAGTGATACTAGGCCTGAACGTTAGCTTGTTCTTAATATGCGACCTTGCATTACGCTTTCGTATCGCCAATCGCACCCTGCTCACAAGATTTGGACAATCGATACTTCCGTCAATAATACTTAAATATAAAAAACACTTGTTACACGTGATAGGGAAATCATGTAAACGGGAACACTAGTAATACAGTATGTTAAACCATAATTACGACATAATTACTGACATATCAGTTCACGACGAACCTAACAATACGCCATAAATACTATGAACCTCGTAATAACAATTGTGTGAACATTTTATTGGATCGATTGTATGAATCGCGTTTCCTTAGAAATTCTACGTACCGTTAGTGTCTCCAACCTATCTGAGTGTTTAGAATTTCTGGTACTGAGATTTTTTTATAGAAAAAGCAAAAAAAACCAAACTTGAAAATTATTTTCCTCAGCTGGGAATAGCAAGAACAAGCAAGGGTCTGGATTGTCCTTCCATCTTCCGTCTTCCTCGATACCTACATATAATCTGGGTATCTTCAAATCAAGAGTGAATAGGAATCTTCTAGGCAAGCACGCCCCATCATAGGTGTCATCATCACTTGACATCAGGTGTGACTGCAGTTTAAAAAAAACAAAAGCATGCGTATATTGCCAGGGATCTGTTTGGTGTAGAGTAAAAAAATTTAAGAAATTATAAATCACGCCATACAGATTCTCCTGCTTCTCGCGGTGTATAGCAAATTAAGATTTATTTTCATAATACACCAATCCAACTGCCCAGTGTGGTGATTATTTACAAACCCTGCCGTTGGGAGTGGTCTTTAGCGATTCATTGATAGCTGATGTTGTAGGCACCTTACCGTAACCGTAATACATATAAAATTTATTGTTTCAGATATCTTACCAAATGAACGTAGAAAACGACGCAAATACGAAAAATCAAGCATCCGGTGATGAAGGTTGAACGGAGTTTCACAAGATGGCCCCAAATGGATCAACCAAAAACATGTATAAGAGAAAAGCTTGGAGGTTCCCGGACAACATACTCTCAGTCACTTTGTATATAATACTTTTATTAGTCACAAGCAGTTGTCAGACTAACCACAAAGATGAATCGAGTCATATCGATAGCTCTACCAAATCAGATTTAAATAAATTAGATAATACAGTAGATTCTAATAAATGCCATAGCTGTCAAAATAGTAATAGTAAGGAAAGTAGCATTAATGCGAAAGGCAGTAATATGTTCTCGGATTTTATAGATACTGTAAGCACATTTTCTGAAAAATATGTTTTCGTGAACGAAACAGAAAAAAAACTACAAAATGTATTAGAGAAAATGTTAGATGAAGCAATCGAAAAAGACAAATACGAGTTAATTGAAGGAGTAGAACTCAAAGCGATAGATTCGAAAAACGTATCAAACAGATCAAAGAAGAGTCTAGAGGTTAATAATGAAGAGAGAGCTCTATTTAGCTCATATACTTATGAGTATAGATTGTTTCAGAAGATAAAAAACTTTATCGATACACACATAGTGTCAATTAATCTACCTAAAGCTGTGGGACTAGCAGGGTTTCGGTGTAAGTAAAACTACTGTAAATATTGTATGCTTATCCGCAAGATTTCCATCCGCTATATTTTCTACACAAAAGTCCCGTCCACGGACTATCTTAACTTGATAAAATCCGGAATGAGGAGATCCGTAGAAGAACCAGAATTACCGTTAATGTCTATAAGTCACGAAGCTGGCCATGGGCAGAGCACAAAGTTCGGAAAACCGATGAACACTGTGGTCCTCCGGTGCTAGAATGACGACCTCACACCAGTAAATGCAACGTTTGTGGACACCTGACGAGGTGAACAAATGAGTAGCTAGACCTAAGCTGCTGCTTAGGTCCAGCTACTCATTTGATGACCAAGACCGTGGTATTTGGAACTCCTTACAAAATACCTACGACCAGCAGTGGACGGCCATTGGTTGATACAATGATAATGATACCTCTCCATACCGTGTCGCATTGCCCGACCGCCTTTTTAATTAGTGACGACCTCCCTGGCAGTTTTGAGTTATGTGATTTTAAGTGAGAGGAGATTCGAACCTAATTAGGGAATTTATAATTTCTGAATTTTCGCTGGTGGGAGGCTTCGATCGTAACTAGTTTTAGCGTTCCGGTGCGATATCGTTTTGCAACCGATTAGGTTTGATAAAACTGCTATACTCCCTAACAGATAGGCTCCATTTAAACAACATCATCACTTACCGCCAAGTGAGAAAGCGGTCAAGAAATAACTTGGATTTAGATAAAAAAAAAGTCTTACGCTCCTAGCTATTATAAGCTGTTGATATCACGCATAATAGGACTAGCAAATTCAAAATAAATCACGTCCACGCGGTTGATCAGCAGAAGCTATGCCACCTAGTAATTATAATCCGTAAAAAACCAAGGCAACTGCGGCACTGGAGAGAGGTTTTCAAAATACTTTAATATTTACTTAACACTTAAGTACTTTTTGCTTTTTTGCAGCATTTGGACTGAAAAAGTTCTTTTTGCCAATCCTTATCGGCGTTCAAATTTTCAAAAGCATACTTGTAGCGATGTTTCTGCCAAGCCTTTTGGGAAGTTTCGGCAAAATTCTCGGAAAAGGTAAGAGTCTTGTTCGATTTAATCTACGCAAATTCAAAACGCTACCGACATCTCGTCAACCCCTCTAATCTGTCAAAGTTTTACTTACTTTTAATTGTCTTAACTAATCCAGTTTATAAGTGAACCTCAGCAATAATAAACGATGTTTTAGATGTAGGCTAAATTACATCAACGTAAAAGTTCGCGGGCAGAAATATTTCTTGAGTTGTGTTTAGGAAATGTAAAATTACAAATTTCAATTACCATCAATGCGTGATAGAGTCCTAACATATGTTTACAAACTTATACGAGTATTTGTACTAAACCTGATTTATGTTATATGATGTAATAAATATCGGGTTATATTAGAAATAATTTTATAAGCATGTAGTTTTATACAAAATATGACAATAAAACTAACTGCTTTTATCTTATTGTACTAATTAAATATTTTTGTGTGCAATTGATATTATGTTTTTTCATTGTAATATATAATTTTATAGCACATTATACTATGCGTGAGCTATCAGCATATTATGTATATTTGATTATAAATCTATAAATGTTTATGCTTCCGAAGTCCGATTCAACTTGCCGTTTTTCATAACCTAACTTCGGTAGTAACTGTCAATTTCCGACATGATATATTTCCTGCCGTTTTGTTCTTTTTTTTCTGTGGAAAGTATTTTACTACAAATACTCTACTTAACTTGAGATATTTTAACAGATTTATCACATTTGTTATAACTTTGCTGTACATTTTTTTGGGCGACAGATTTAACTCCCTAACTAGTCGAATTATAACTTTTGTTTTAGTTCATTTTTAGTTTTATTTAGCTTGAAGCAGCATTAGATTGTTAACATATTTAAATTGTCTATTTCGTCTCCCAACTTCTGATGACGTGTATAGCGCGTCAGTAAGCGTATGACTGGTTAATTATTTATTTGTTGACACGGAATTCGGTCCACCAAATAAATTATACCAGATAGCTCTTGGTCTTGTAATTCCATGATTAAAACTAACAACTAATGTTATACCACTTTTCAAAATTCAATATAAATTTATTTCATAAAAAATAATAAATCATGTTATTTCTGTACACATAACGCTTTGAAACCAAAAACATGTTCCATAACGTCACGTAGTCGGGTCTGTGACCGCAGGATAGAGTCGAAATTTGCGCGCTGTTGCCGATGTTACATTACAGAATAGTAACAACTAGAGTGTTTATTAAAGTATTGAATATTTAATATTTCACAAAAAAAAAAAGGCGTTGAAAAATTCGTTAGCTTTAATGTAAACAACTACAGGCCGAGAGCTTTCTGGTTTATTTATTTAACCCTGTATAATTTTTTTTTTTAATTTTTAGGCATATCCCAAATATCTGCAGCATCGAGCCAAGCAAGCTACCCACCGGCGAATACAGACGACCAGACCGCTTATAACAACGATAACAATAACTTCATGGGCTATGAAACTAACCCAGCAGCCACGTATGCTTATTCTCCGGACATGTATGGGAATATGGAAGTGAATGACGTCAACGATCAATCAACTATTGACATGTCAAGGTAAGAGCAATAAAGGTTCTCACTGGACATGGCTGTTGCCGTGAGTACCTGTTTCGAATTGGCCACGAAATACACCCCGGTGTCATCACTGTGACGAAGGTACATGTAGCCGTACCTACCAGCCAGGCACGTGAGATCGGGGGCCGTTTCTCCCGGGATGAACCTTTTGTACAAGGTCCACCTGTGTGTTCCCAGGAGATCCCGGGTTTTCCCATCACAGGGGCAACCCATGGCCATCGAGGGGGAGGGTTTTGATAGTGATAAGGATAAGTCAGTAAGGTGCTTAAACATATAATATATAAATGTAAAATTTAAGAAACCACCGACTTTCAATGTCTTGTAATTTTGTTCTACTACCCTCTCATTGGTGAAAAAAAACTTGTAGAAAAGGAGAACACGAATTTATTCGAAAATATGTTAAGTTAGGCCGGAGGCAAAAGCTAACAGGAGATATTTTGATTCAAGTTAATGAATGTTACACAGCGTGTGTTCATACTGTATACAATCACATTCTTTGGTAATATAAAAAACCTTTCTGCAATATACGAAGCTAATGGTAGAAATCCCCATTAGGATTTCTTTGAGACAATTTTTGCTTTTCCCATTTACAGCCATATTTCGCGCTGGCGTATTTTATGAACTTTATGGCGGAAACATAACTCTTTCTGCGAACTTAGTGGCAACGTCACAATATTTTCTCTACACATTGTCGTAATGGCTTAAAACTTTTCATCCCGCAAATAACAAATAAACTTGCAAATTTAAACTTTTCCATTCGTTCTACATATGAGTTACCGCAGGGAATATTCTTCTAATAGGGGCTTTTTAAAGATTTTCTTCGTTACTATACATTGGTTTTTATTTATTTATTTATTTTATTTATTTATTTAAGAGCACTAACAACATGCATATTACACGTTTTTTAAACATAGCACACACACGAACACATGGACTGATATGCACGTCAATGACAAGTGCACATAGCATTGACAAAGCGTCATATAAACTTAATTTGCAAAGAAAAAAAAAATTTAACACAAAATTTAACTCACCGATAAATGTTCGGTGAGTTTTTTTCTAAAAGCTGTGGGTGAGTCATGGAAGATATCGATGCTAGGTATCTTTTTAGATAAATCGTTGTATTTCGCACAAATACGTATAATAGGCGCTTGTTTTCCGAGATGGGATTTAGTAAATGGTATATGAAAAAAATTAGTGGATTTGTGGTTGGTTCATACTAATGCGATTTAAACCAGCGTTTTACAATAGCTATTTGCGTTAGGGCTTCGGCTTAGTACGTTTTTGATATAAGTAATTTAATTACTTTAACCGTAAGGGGTAACATTGTTGAGAAAACCTGCTTGTCCGAGAGTTCTCCATAACGTTCTCAAATTCGTATGAAGACCACGCGTGTCTAGCGTGGTGGACTGCGGCTCAAACCCTTCTTAATCTGAGAGGAGACCCGTGCCCTGTAGTCCGATAATAGATTAATATTGATGCTGCTAAATTGCAAACAGAACTCAGCGATTTTCGAAAGCTGGGAGAGTGTAGGAGCAAAAATTTTTCCGTACATTTATAAATAAATAAATAAATATACTAAGACAATACACACATCGCCACCTAGCCCCAAAGTAAGCGTAGCTTGTGTTATGGGTACTAAGATGACTGATGAATATTTTATGGATAATATACATAAATACTTTTAATATACAGATAAACACCCAGACACTGAAAAACATTTATCTTCATCACACAAACATTTTTCAGTTGTGGGAATCGAACCCACGGCCTTGGACTCAGAAAGCAGGGTAGCTGCCCACTGCGCCTGACTTCGTCCGCGTATGAGTCAATGGAGAAGCTAGAATATATCTGATGTTAACATCATAATCATCGTGGCTATTTATATATATATCTGCTATTATTTTACGTGGTATTTTAGTTGATACATACATACATACATCCATCCTCACACTTTCGCACTGTCCCATCCGTTGTCCATGCCTTGCGACTAACAGTTATTTGTTAAGATTTATGTTCTTTATCTCCGGCGATATTTATCAGATCCTTAATAAAACAAACCCATACATGCTTGATAGTGTATACTTTCAAATAAAATAAGAATTAATAAAATCGGTTCAAATTTAACGGAGCTATGAAGTAAAATTAATAAAAATTATCATCCCATTTTCCGGAGGAAACTTATTGTTTATCGGGATAAAAATTATCCCATATGTTGACCCGGAATATTAACTACCACTATACCAAATTTTATTTAAATCCGTTCAGTAGTTTTCGCGTGATGCTCGGACAGATAGACAGACAGACAGACAAAAATTAAATAAGAATCGGTTTTGGACTCCGCATCGATTATAAAGCATCCCCCGGTCAAAATTTTCTAAATATAATAAATGAACAGAAATCTTCCAGTTATAGTTTTATTATAAGTATAGATTTATATCCTTCTCAAAATGTTCCGTATCCTATCTTCACCATTCTGTTTATATTTCTTGCGGATTACAGCAAAGAATGCTTGGTGTTTGTTGCCATCCGTGATCATCCATTAAAGTAACGCATTCTTCCATAAAACGTTTAAAAGCCATCATCATCAATTGACGGCAGATTGGCGCAGTGGGACCCTGCTTTCTGAGTCCAAGGCCGTGGGTTCGATTCCCACAACTGAAAAGGCTTGTGTGATGAACATAAACGTTTTTCAGAGTCTGGGTGGTTTATATGTATATTATAAGTTTTTATGTATGTTATTCATAAAAGTATTCATCAGTCACCTTAGTACCCATAACACAAGCTACGCTTACTTTGGGGCTAGATGGCGATGTGTATATTGTCGTAGTATATTTATTTATCTATTGCCTTTAACAGGGGTTGCCCTCTGGTGGTGATTTTGGGCAACCCTCTCCCAATGGGAAGACGGAACTGATTGGACGGACTGATCGTGGAAGCAGTGTTCTCCGATGTTTTTCTTTAATCGCCTCGTACGACACCCACGGGAACGGGATGGGTGGTGACAGCTGTATTCTGGTCTGCGGTCACCACACGGCAGAAAATACAGTCGCTTTAAATACATTATCGATTGCTGGCTTGCCTTTTAAAAAAGTAATTTATTATTTCTCGCGGAAATATATTCATATTACGAATCTCAATTTAGCCGCTTCGTCTCAAAGGAATACACAAGCAACCTTGAAACGTGAGCTAGGAACATAAAAAATAATAATTTCTCCTTTTAAATTAAGGAGACTTGATTTATTATTGATGAATGCCAGAAACTGCATTTGATCATCATCATCATTTCTAGTCTTTTGATGACACACTGTATCGCACAGGCCACTCAAATAAAGATTTTTTATAGTAAATATTGATATTAAATGGTAAATGGCAAACCAACGCCTATAAAAAAGCAACACTTCGCAGGGTGTGCTAGGAACACTCCTACTAAGTGCCCTGTGTCCATCAACCTCAGGTGTAGGCGTTAAGACTCATGTGGCTGTAGTTCTCCTAGAGCAAATCCCCATCACGCTGTTCCAACGCGTGTTGGTGGGCATTAATGTTTGTATTATCTCCATATGTAAGTGGAAATAACCACAAAAGGACTGCTTATCTTGCTCTCTGCGACATAGAAAAGGATACAGGAATTCTTAACGTAAACATTTAACATCTAAGAATACTTTTTTTGTGGTGTACCAATAATATCTTTATATATATATTTCTTGTGTGCGTGTGTATGTCACTGAACTCCTCCTAGACGGCTGGAGCGATTTAAATTTTTTGGTATACGTTTGGATGTCGTGTGGGTCATCTCCAAGCGGCCAATAGGCCGGTCGGGGGTACGGGCCTCGAGGCAACGCCTCCTTACCCGGGTCATATTCGCAGGGCAGCTATGCTGCCCTGGTATTTGTTGTTTTAGCCCCTGTCTAGGGGCTAGGGCCCGCCATCATTGGATTTGGGCCTGTTGGTTTGTCGTGTCCGTGAAATGTCAGCGTCACTGTCAGCGTAATCGTCGTCGGCGCGCGCGGGGATGTTATTAATTCCGATGGGCCTTGAGTCATCGATGTCACCATTTGTGCCTCCGCGTTGTCGCGCTGGCGGGGGTGATTGGAGAAGCTCTCGAGGTAGTGGACGCCCTGTTATAGGTCTGTCCAGCGCTGGGGCTATTCCGTGGAGGTGTTCGCACGGCCCGTAGTCTGCGTGAGCGAACATGCGGCGTGCGATTGTGCGGACGAAAACCTCCACGGTAGGCGTCCTGGTGTCTCGATAGGTGACGTCATTTCTGACGTACCTTGGAGCTCCTACAATCAGGCGCAGGCACTTGTTCTGCTGAACCTGTAGCCGGTCTTTTTGGTGGGCCGAGCAGAGAGTAAACCAGGCTGGGGCTGCGTACGTGATCCGTAGATCCTCAGTTTGGTCCTTATTGGAAGTCTGTAACTTAGGACTTGGTGCAACATCGACGCGGCTGCCTGTGCATGGTTCACTGCATGATTGACCATACTCACCATGCTCAATGTCGCGTCCATGTGGCACCCTAGGTAGCGAACTGAGGTCTGCCACGCTATGTCCTGGCCTCGGAGTTGGAGTTGACGCAGTGGCTTCCGCACGCCGAACACAATGGCGGCCGTCTTACCCACGTTGACAGCCATCCTCCACCTGTCCAGCCATTCTGGAAGCAGGTTCAGCAGACGTTGCATTCGGTTGATAGCGACGAGTTGGTGAAATGATGACGCAAAATATGCACTGTCATCCGCATAGAGCGACATCAGTACGTCTTCCTCCCCCTCGCGCAGGTGTCCGGCGAGAGTAGGGATGTCATTTGTATACACCGCGTACAAACACGGTGACAGGCAGCTGCCTTGCGGTACTCCGGCACGTATTGGACGCGGCTGGGATTCAGCGCCCTCTACGGAAACATAGAAGGTTCTACCTTCCAGGAATGATGCCACTATTCGCACGATTGCGAGTGGCAAGGTTGTTTGGAGGAGCTTCGCCAGGAGGCCGGTATGCCACACTCGATCGAAGGCCTTCTCGATATCTAGCAAAACCGAAAAACGTTTGGATGGCTCCCTGGATGGTTTAAATTCACAAATTAGCCCGACGGCGCTGGGGTCCGCTATTAGAAATATATGAAGCTGAAGAGTTTGTTGGTCCGGTTGTATACTTGAACGCGATGATCTCAGGAACTACTGGTCCGATTTGAAAAATTATTTCAGTTTTGGATAGCCTTGTTATCGAGGAAGGCTATGGATGTATATCATCACGCTACGACCAATAGTAGCATAGAACCAATAAATAATGTTTCAAAATCGTAGTTTTTTGAAGTTATCCTTTTTTTGGCACGTTAGGGAAAAATGGTGATAGTAAATTTTTACTATGCGCGCGCACCCACCACAAAAAAACCGACACCATGAAGTTAGCTATAGGGTCAACATTTTAGTTTTTCTAAAAAAGGTTTGACAGATGACTTTCAATAATTCAAACAATACCTTTTTCCTATTGTTAGTGTTTTAGGGGGGCAATGCGTTGTGAGTTATGATCTTCCGATGATGTTTAGGTTTGTTTTAAATGTTAAACACACTTGTAGTTCAGGATCACTTTACTCCGATATTTACAATATTGTTTAGGGCCGATAAGAAACACAATAACATTCGTTTTACATTGAGCGACACGACTGATGCACGAATCCAATAGCGGACTGCCGGCACGCGGTTAGTTTACCGACTACCTACATGCAAACGGCGCCGTCATAATACCAGTCGGCAGTTTGTGCGTTTCAACTGCGAGATCGGTATGGACTATTGTTGATTTACACCGGTAGGTACGATCGTAAATGTAAGTTTGTGAATGTTGATATGTATGTTTGTGTGAATGTTTGTATGTTCGAATTGTTATTGGTAAATTAGAATAAGGTGTTAAGTTATATATGTATGTAAAGTATTTAGGTTAATTATTATGATATAAGTATTTCGTTTATATATTGTTATCAGACCCTACACCACCCCCCTCCAGAGACCGTCAAGGGCGATAAAAATTTGGTTTTCTGACTTGGCGGCCGGAATGAGTTCGATAACCATTAAAATTACATTTTTCAGATGGCTGCTCATCTTCATTAGGATTGGGGTCACTTTGGTCGTTTAATAAATAGGCTGGTTTAAGGCGGTCTATTGATACCGTTACTTCCTTGCCATTAACTAATAGATTGAAAACTTTGTCGTTGCGAGATAACACTTTATACGGTCCTGTGTAGGCAGGTTGTAATGAGCCACGTGATGCATCTTCTCTAAGAAAAACGTGATCGGTAGTCTCTAAAGCTTTGAAAACAAAAACTTTGTTCCTACCATGTCGTGCAGCGGGTACAGGCCGCAATTTCTCAGCGAACGAGCGCAGACGGGCCGTAAAATCGGTTATGTCTGTGGTAATATTTACCGAGGAGTGAAAAAATTCTCCAGGTAGCCGTAAAGGTTCGCCATATAAAAGCTCTGCCGAAGAAGCTTGAAGGTCTTCCTTAAAGGCACTTCTTATCCCCAGAAGCACCCAAGGTAATGACTCTGTCCATTTATCATTTGCATGACAGACAATGGACGCTTTGAGTTGCCTATGAAAGCGTTCGACTAAGCCATTGCAAGAGGGATGGTATGCTGTTGTCCTTTTATGCTCAAATCCAGCTATCTTTGACAGATAACTGAACAGAGCGGATTCAAATTGGCGGCCTCGATCTGTGACAATAGTCTCTGGGCTGCCAAAGCGCGATATCCAACCTGACAACAAGGCTTTTGCTGTCGTTTCGGCTGTAATGTCAACTATTGGTATGACTTCCGCCCATCTAGTAAAACGGTCTACGGCTGTCAAACAATAGCGATAACCTTCTGAAGACGGTAAAGGCCCCACGATATCAATGTGGATATTTTTGAATCGTGCGCGGGGTAGGTTATATGTGCCTAAGGGTGCAGACACATGCCTGCTTACTTTTGCACGCTGGCAAGGTAGACATGATTGTGCCCACGACCTGCAATCTCTCCTTATGCCCGGCCAAACAAAACGTTCGGCTATTAATTTGGCAGTTGCGTTGACGCCTGGGTGGCTTAGGGAGTGCAGGCTCTCAAAGATTTGTCTTCTTAGCTGTTTGGGAACGAATGGTCTGGGAGTCGATGTACTGACGTCGCAGTAAACAAAAGATTGACTTCCAGGTAGATTCGTCCTTTGTAAGCGAAGAGAAGACTTTTCCTTGAGATAATTAGCTAACTCAGGATCTGAAGCTTGACATTCTGCTAGAGACTCAAGACTGACTGGAGCATGTAGTTCATCCACTCGAGATAAGGTGTCGGCTACGACGTTGTCCTTGCCGGATATATGCCTTATGTCGGTGGTGAATTGCGCTATAAAGTCAAGGTGTCTATACTGTCTTGGAGAACAGTTGGCTTTTCGTTCGTGAAAAGCAAAACTGATAGGTTTATGATCAGTATAGATCACAAAATGTCGAGCCTCTAACATATGTCTGAAATATTTAATTGCTTCATATATAGCAAGCAGTTCCCTGTCATATGGAGAATATTTTTTCTGTGAAGGAATTAGCTTCCTAGAGAAAAACGCTAAAGGTTCCCAATCTTCACCTTTTTTCTGTTGCAGAACTGCTCCTATAGCCACGTCCGAAGCGTCTGTCACGAGTGCGAGCTTAGCCTCGAAATCAGGGTGTGCTAACAATACTGCATTAGCCAGGCTATCCTTGCAGTCCTGAAATGCTTGAAGTGTGTCCCCCGTCAGATGTATTGGTTGAGATCCCTTCGCCGTGCCAACTAATAAAGCATGCAAAGGGGCCTGTATTTGAGCTGCTTTCGGCAAGAAACGCCTGTAGAAATTTAGCATGCCCAAAAACCTTCTGAGCTGACGGATATCTTTAGGCTGGGGGAAATCTTTAATAGCTTGAACTGAAATATCCAGTGGCTTAGTTCCTTTTTCTGAAATAAGGTGTCCTAGAAATTTTACCTCTGGGACGGCAAAGACACATTTTGAGATATTAATTAGCATACCGTAATCCCTTAACCTACTAAATATCTGGCGAAGATGTTCTCCATGTTCAACTTCGTTTCTGCTAAAAATTAAAAAATCGTCCAAGTAACAATAACAGAAGTCGAGTCCCCGGGTCATCTCGTCTACAAACCGCTGGAACGTTTGGGCGGCGTTGCGGAGACCGAATGTCATAAACGGGAACTCATAAAGCCCGAAGGGTGTTGTTATTGCAGTCTTCGGGATATCCTCGGGACTGACAGGTATCTGATTATAGGCCTTCACGAGATCAATCGTGCTAAAAACTTTACAACCAGCTATGCTGTGGGCAAAGTCATGGATATGCCTGATCGGATACCTATCTGGGATAGTCCTGGCATTCAGTCTCCGGTAATCACCGCAGGGACGCCAGCCATTATTTTTGTTGGGAGCTAGGTGTAGAGGGGATGACCACGGGCTCTCTGAAGGCCTAGCTGTACCAATTTGCAACATGGTGTGGAATTCCTGTTGCGCTATTTTAAGTTTATCAGGCGCTAAGCGCCTTGGCTGGCAGGAGACTGGAGGGCCGGGTGTTGTGCGGATGTGGTGTACCGTGTTGTGTTGTGTAATACGTAACGTACCTGCCGGTCGAGTAATTTCTGGAAACTCGTCCAAGATTTTATGATAACTTGATTCACCAGTCATGACCTTTACAGAGGAAATTGAATCAAGTTGAGCAATTGACGCAATAGTTTTTAAATTAGTAGAACTATCAATTAAACATTGGTTACGACAATCTACAATTAATTTATAAAAAACTAAAAAGTCTACGCCAATTATAGGTCTCGTCACGTCAGCCACAATAAATCGCCACACAAAATCACGACGAAGTCCGAGGTCTATATTAAAGTTTATATAACCGTACGTTTCAATGGACGAACCGTTGGCCGCACTTAATTGGTAATTCGCGGGCTTAAAACTACCGAAAAGCAAGGACCGGGGGAAGACACAGAGGTCGCTTCCTGTATCGACCAGGAACTGTATCTTCGTTCTTCGATCCGTGATGAAAAGACGACCAACAGCAGGAGGGCAATCGTCGGTCGCCATTAGCGACTGCCCTTTTCGTTTTCCGAGGTTTTGAAGTCGCAAGGTCGAACGCACTTATTGGCTTGGTTACCGTATTTGGAGTGGTAGAAACAAACCGGGTATTTGCGGTAGCTTGACTGAGAACGGCTTCGTGAGCGCCCTCGTTGTGGTTGTCTGGCACTCTGGCGAGATCTATTGCTAAACTTGGATGTCAGCATCTCAATTTGCCTTCGCAGCTCCGATACTTCTTTTCGCAGGTCGTCGTCAACAGGTGATGGACTTACACTAGCATAAACGTTGGGCGTTGAATAAGCTATATCCATAATCCTGTCTGCTAGTTCGGCCTGTTCTTCTAATGTAGCCGATCTCTGCGCGGCAAGAACTGTTTGGACGTTTACTGGTAGTCTACTGATCCATATCGTGTGCAAATACTCGTCAGGAAACTCGGCACCGGCTAGATCCCTAAGGTGCCGGAAAAATTGCGAGGGTTTTCGGTCACCAAGTTCCTCGTGGCGCAGCAACTGTTTAATTTTAGACGCTTTCGATGCGGACAATCTATTAATTAACTCAGATTTGATCTTGTCATACTTTTGAGCCGCTGGAGGGTTCACTATTATGTCCTTTATTTCTTTCGCGTATTGATGCTCAATGTGACCAATGACGTAGTAGAATTTAGTCATATCACTGGTAATATTAGCTAAAGCAAATTGGCCTTCTAACTGAGCAAACCAAATTTCGGGATCGTCTGGGTAAAACGGAGGCACTTTGATACCGACCTTATAAATCTCAGGTGGTCCATCCGGTGAAACACACTTTGTATCTTTTCGAGTTGTTGTACTACCTCCCGCTTCTTCTTGATCACCAACATTACCGCCAAAGCTGAACATGCTGGTAGGTGTTCAGTAGCTTCCTCCACGCGTTCCCGAATGACCTCTTCCAAGGTCAAAAAATAATCCAAGGGTCACCAGTTTGGGGGGGCAATGCGTTGTGAGTTATGATCTTCCGATGATGTTTAGGTTTGTTTTAAATGTTAAACACACTTGTAGTTCAGGATCACTTTACTCCGATATTTACAATATTGTTTAGGGCCGATAAGAAACACAATAACATTCGTTTTACATTGAGCGACACGACTGATGCACGAATCCAATAGCGGACTGCCGGCACGCGGTTAGTTTACCGACTACCTACATGCAAACGGCGCCGTCATAATACCAGTCGGCAGTTTGTGCGTTTCAACTGCGAGATCGGTATGGACTATTGTTGATTTACACCGGTAGGTACGATCGTAAATGTAAGTTTGTGAATGTTGATATGTATGTTTGTGTGAATGTTTGTATGTTCGAATTGTTATTGGTAAATTAGAATAAGGTGTTAAGTTATATATGTATGTAAAGTATTTAGGTTAATTATTATGATATAAGTATTTCGTTTATATATTGTTATCAGACCCTACAGTGTCGTTTTTTCTACAAACGTAGAATAAGGCAAAAGATAAAATCTTACAAAACATTTTAATCTTGTTACGCGAAAGAAGTATAACTTCTAACGCGTGTACATAAGTACACACACGTTTTTTTTCCTATTGAGCGCTTCCGCGGTGTGAGCTACGTAAACGGTTAAAGTTTCGATTAAATCATGAACATGACAAAGTAGTTCCCCTTTAAAAGTTCTAAAAAAAAGTCTGCTACAAAATATATTTAAAAGTTGACTTATAAGCGGACGAAGTCGCGTGGTTCCGCTAGTAAATAAATAAACGTATGTGATAGCGCCACCTCCCGAACTAACACCCAATACCTTATGCCGAATATGCTAACAACTAAGCTAATAAACAATTTCATAAGCATCAAGGAATAAGAGATTACCGCTACCTAAACACTGTTCCGATGTTGGCTCGGTTAGATCGCCCAAGAAGTTTGACTCGACCCTTCATATGTTTCGCTTTATGATTTCAGATTCGGAGCTGGAGGTCAGAAGGTGTCATATTTACCAACCAAGAATAGTTACTACAAAAATCAAATGACCACCAGCAACAGTTATAAGGTTACCTACTAACAATAGTTATCTTAATATTTTAGGGGTTTTCAAAGTGACATTAGCAACAGTGAGTTTATCAGTGCACTCCAGTGAATTAAAAACCCGACTTTATGTAAAAAAAAACAAAAAAGTACCGACTTGGTATAAAACTAAAAACACAAGAAATAAATAGTCTCTACAACATTTTTAAGTCGTTGCTGAAAGTTACTACGTATATAAAATGACGGTTGCTTATGTCACTTTGTAAAATAATGTTGCCACGTTTATTTTAAAAGTGATGTTTAAGTTCAGTAGCGATTTAACTCAATTGGAAGAAGCTAATGGGAACATGACTAATATATAATAATTCTACATTTGAATTTTAGTATGGGGTCAATACAGGCAGATTTATTTAAAAATGTGTTATTCATGTAACTGTGATTTAATAATCTGACAAGTGTTTTTTAATCTGTTGTTTAAAAAAACGGGTTAACCAGAGGGAAAAACACAGGTTACAGCGATTATTAATCTAGATTACGTCTTAACATTGTCTGGGGACCGATATAAGTTCAAAACCTATCATCAATTTATACGTAAAGAAAATAATATTGTGTTCCAGATATTCCAGAAAATTCCGGCCTCGTCTATGATTCTGAGCAACTATGATCCTTTCTACTCACCGGTGCTTTCCCGCCTCGATGGAATTTTTGCAAGGCTAGGTAAGCTTATTTGAGCACTATCTTTATCACAATAAAGTTGAAAATCCTAAGACAGTAATCGGTACATAAATATTATTATCTACTATGCGAGCAAACAAGTCATCGGTGCATATTTTATCCTTCAATATAAAAAACGTTGGATTACTTTAAATTTTTTTTAAAAAGGTAGCTGTGTATTTGTCAAAAAAAAAGTCAAAAGTCAAAAATATCTTTATTCAAGTAGGCCCCCATAGGTGGCACTTTTGATGGGTATATAAGAATTACACGGTAGTGAGATGATGGCGATAACCACATTCGTAAACTTAAAACTAAAGCTACGAGGGTTCCAAACGCGTCCTGGTCTAAGAAGAAGCCCACAAAAAACTTAGCCGGGTGTTTTTTTTTTTTTTGATTTTTCAATACCTAGACGATACATTAAGAACGCTTTTAGGGTCACAGAAATTAACCGTCGGAATCGACGTTTCAAAAGAGCATGTAATGTATTGTGTTATTCTTACTACCTGAAATACTTTTGCGAAGATTATTTTACATAATCGAATTCAAAAATGCTTCGGCTTTATTTCGGGGAAGCCGAGTTCGAACCACGACACGCACCTCTAACTTTTCTAAGTTATGTGCGTTCTGAGCAATTAAATATCCCTTGCTTTAAACGTGAGGGATCAAATCATCAGGCCTGAAACCTGCATGCCTGAGAGTTCTCCATAATGTTCTTAAATGCGTATGTATAAGTTCACCTATCCGCACTTGGCCAGCGTGTTGGACTCCGACCTAAGCCACTTCTCGTTAGAGAGGAGATCCTTGCCCCGTAGAGTACAAAAAGAGATTTCCAAATTTTAACCCTGAAAAAAAAAACCCTTGAATCTGTAGATTATTTAAAGAATTAGAGTAAAGAAGACTTTGAAGATAGAAACAGCCACCAGATCAAGTATTGACTTGTTGTTAATAGATATTTTCATATTACAAGAAGCAGTTTTTTTCTCCAATACCACCTGAATTAAGCGTGATGTAGTAAGCGATGATGCAGTCTGAGATAGTGACGGGCAAACCTGTTAGGTGATTGGCAGTTATATTAAAGCCATACTCCTCATTGGTTTCTTTGCGACGTCGTACCGGAACCGTTAGTTATCCAAAACCTAACCGAGACCGAGCCTGAGAAAATACATAAATTATAAACTTCCCAAAATGCCCCGGGGATCGAACCTAGGACCTCCACTCATAAATCCAAAGCACTCAACACTGCGCCACGAAGGTCGTTAATGAATGATGAATTTTCTAATTGTAATATTGTTCTAGGTCTCGCTCCGACAGAAACTACGACGGAAGACAGCACCATGATCGGTGGTCAAACCCTTAGCGATGTTAAACTGGAGGCATGTCGTGAACAGCTCATATGCCTTATGTACTCTAGTCCTGCGAAGTACGCGCCTTACAGTAACCTGGTATCGGCGCAGTTGAGTAGGTATGTATAACCTTGACGCGTAACATTATGTCAAGGTTACGGCATCAATTGAACTAATGGCGTATTTAAAGATTCGGTATCCCGGGTGGATGAGATTTTTAATATTATTAGCTTCTTCCGATAATTAATGTGATTTTTGATTTTTGACACTAAGTCCGCTCCTTTGTTTCTCTTCTCCTTTCATGGATGTCCCATCCTATAAAATAAGAAATGTTTTTACTATATTGTTTAAACTTAAGATTTTTGGAAATAAACATTATTATCATTATTTGTGTAGAATAGTTGTTACCTACAACAATTTGGTTGGAAGTCCTTGGATATTTTTTGTCACTCCGCCCCGTGTTTCAAAAAAGAAGTCAAAAAACTTTTAAAAGTACGGCATGAAAGGTAGTCATTTTTTTTTAGTTATTTTCTTTTGATTCGTTATGTAAGTACCTATTATAGATTTCTTTTCCATTTTATTATTCTTTTATTTAGCGGCTAAATATCACAAAATTTTTGTTGTAAACAAAGAGTGTCTTTTGTGTTATACATGCTGAGTTAGCCTTTAATTGGAGTGTACAGCATTATACCTAAAATAATTGTTAAATGGCTTCCTAATAAATAAATAAGCAAATACACAAAAAGATTGTTTAAGTGTTCCTTTAAAACGACAGAGAATTCCGTGGGGTCTTCCAATATTTTATCTTCCCAGTATAACGAACATGATGCAAACATACAACTCGTGAACTTACAATATCTCGTATATACAAATAGCAGTTCAAATACGGGTATAATCTGTCAAAGCTTCAAGTTAAAATCTCTGCGCCCCTATCTGCGTCTGAAATATTAGGAAATATGTCAGATTATTTGGTATGAAACGCGTGTTCCTGATGTAACGCCAGTTTAATTAAATTCCTGCAACAATTTAGCAAGCTCGTACCTTTAACACTTAGTACGGAAATGAATTGCAAACCGTTTATTTATTAAATGAACAGATTTTTTTTATTAAAAAGAGTAGCAGACACACTTTAATTTGAATGTTGAATATAATATACTATGCAACGGTGAAGGGGAGCATCGTGAGCAAACCTGCACCGATGAGAATTCTCCATTTGTTCTCAATAGGCTTGTGGAGTCCACCAATCCGTACTGGGCCAACGTGGTGGCCTAAATGCTTCTCATTGCGGAAGAAAACCTGAAACCTGTAGTGGGCCGGAAATGGATTGATATGATTATGTGATGGTATGGTATGGTATGATAAAGCTAGCAACGCATCGGTGGCTCCACTGGTGCTGCAGATGTTTATGGGCGGCGGTGATCATTTACCATCAGGTGACCCATTGCCCGCTATTAATATTAAAAAAAAATCAACGATACAATTCACGTGATACCAACACCTTTCTGCTTCCAGGGAGCTTAACGAACTTCGTCGTCCAGTGTCGGACAATCCGGAGATTCTGCGTTTCTTCCGATACATGCGCGCTGCCAGGAGGGGTCAAGAAGGCACCGACTGCATGACAGCCCATCCAGCATGTTCAACTAACACTGCACCATCACACACTATGATAGCCGCTTATCATGACATCAACAAACTTGTGACCGCGAGAAAATTGTATACATAAACATTTGACTGGTAAGTAAGCGAAAATAATTCTTTTAGGAAGCTGTGATAGCCTAGTTATAAGGCTTCGGCCTCTCTTTCGAAAATACCGAGTTAAATTCCCAGCTCTTACTTTTCGGGGTTTTAAGCAATTAAATTTCACTTGATTCAACGGTGAAAGTTAACATCTTCAGGAATCATGCATGCCTGTGAGTTCACCATAATCCTCCCAAAAGTCAATCAATCAAAAATACTTTATTGCACACAAGAAAGAAATAAAAGACAACAAAGGTACAAGTCATTTAAATTTGTGTAACAAAGGCGGCCTTATAGTGATTTCTACATCCATTATGAGGAATTGACTCACATATGAATCCTTATAGCGAATATACCTACATACATATTAATAATTACAAAAACAGTACATATATAAAACTAATAAATATTTCCCTATGGTAAAATTTACGGTATAATAATTAATAGTAAAACTATATATAATAACTAGCGGACCCCAGCGCCATCTGTCGGGCTGATTTGTGAATCTAAACCATCCAGGGTGCCACCCAAACGCATACCGAAAAATTCATTCAAATCGGTCCAGCCGTTTAGGAGGAGTTCAGTGACATACACACGCACACAAGAAATATATATATGACTAGCTGACCCCAGCGCCATCTGTCGGGCTGATTTGTAAATCTAAACCATCCAGGGCGCCACCCAAACGCATACCGAAAAATTCATTCATATCGGTCCAGCCGTCTAGGAGTTCAGTGACATACACACACACACACAAGAAATATATATATAAAGACTAGCGGAGCCCAGCGCCATCTGTCGGGCTGATTTGTAAATCTAAACCATCCAGGGTGCCACCCAAACGCTTACCGAAAAATTCATTCAAATCGGTCCAACCGTTTAGGAGGAGTTCAATGACATACACACGCACACAAGAAATATATATATAGATAATGTTAACGGTACAGAAGGTAAATGTGGAATATAAGATTCATAATTACAGTGTTAGATAGTAATTCTTTAGAAGACTCTTAAAAATATTATGTGATAAAAATAACGGATAAAAATAATATAAATTGAAAACATAAATGCAAGAAGAATAAAAATGCGCAAAGGCGGTCTTATCGCTTTAAGCAATCTCCTCCAGACAACCCTTAATGGCAGAAGAAAATGATTATGGAAACGGGATAGTGCAATTTTAAAATATGTCATAACATAAACTACGTCAACTATATATAACAATAATACATAAATAGCTAATACAAATACAAATTATATAGAAAGAAATACATACACATATACATATATATATAGTACTCTGTAAACTTATATATTTGCTCTGTATGTATTTGTATATATTTATATATATATATATATATATATATATATAAATATATACAAATACATACAGAGCAAATATATAAGTTAAGCAAATGTATATATTTATATATATATATATATATATATATATATATATATATATATATATATATATATATATATATATATATAAATATATACAAATACATACAGAGCAAATATATAAGTTTACAGAGTACTGCAGTGTTCAATAAAACACCAAATTGTACCTTCCATCGAACTTGCTCTATGAATTCTTGTTTCTTGTTAGTGTTTTTTTCTGTAGTGTACAAAACTTGTTAAAATAGTGACTGACAAACAAATTTCCTCGAGATCTTGGAAATCTAACGGCCTGTGCACACCACGTGTTTTAAACACGCCGACGACGGCCGTTTGTAGCGATACGCAAGCGAGTCAGATGCATCCTGTAGACCTTAGTGTAACGTGGTAGACGTTGGCCGAGTGCGGATTGGTAAACTTCACACGCTGAGAACATTCCATTCAAACTAAGTGCTTACTACTATCAAGCTAGATGTTTGACGGCCGATTAGCGCAGTGGGCAGCGACCTTTCTGAGTCCAAGGCCGTGGGTTCAATTCCCACAACTGGAAAATGTTTGTGTGAAGAACATGAATGTTGTTCAGTGTCTGGGTGTTTATATGTATATTATAAGTATATATGTATATTATTCATAAAAATATTCATCAGTTATCTTAGTACCTATTACACAAGCTATGCTTACTTTGGGACTAGATGGCGGTGTGTGTATTGTCGTAGTATATTTATTTATTTATTTATGTAGGACTTTAGCCTACTTTAGTTTATATTAACAATTATGTTTAACATTGCAGGCTACTGTGAAGCTGGATCCATAAAAAGATTTACTATACAAGCGAGCTCCATAAACATACCACACCACCACAAATTGAATTCACATAAAAAAGACACTCAAATTTATACCATTTGCATGAGTTGTGCTATTTAGTATTTTGTGCATGTTCTCCTTCCTTCAAACTGTACCACTTTAGTCACTCATCGATAAATCTAGATGTAGAAAAAAGTGTACTTATAGACACCTTTCTCATATAATAACCACGTTTGTGGTATTAAATACATAAATATACTTAGAAACTCTAATGAAAGGCTGCATTTAAAACACAAGGCATCTGAAAACTGCAGTGTGAATGCAGAATATTCTTTATCATTTTTTGGGTGTTATCAGGTAAAAAAAAAGATATCCAAATTATGAATTTACTTATAAGTATTACAAAACTTAAGATACCGCAATGGTATATGTTCAGATATGTAAGTACATGAACGGCGTTTTTAATAATATCGCACGTCCATGGGTAAAATCAATGTAGAATTATAAATATAACATCTCGTAACAATAGTATATTTATAAGTATGGTTTCCATGTAAATTTAAAAAGACAATTCCTAATAATTAGCAAATGAAAAAATAAGAGCCTTAACAGACTGCAGCATTTCCAAGCAAGTAGAATAATATAGTCACGAGTTCAATAATTGAGCATGCATTCATAATCAAATATACATTAGCATCGCTGAAATGCGTGAAAATTATATACTTTACAATGGGTCGTAGTTATTAATCATGCATATGTCTCTCTCTCTCTCTTTAGTCGCTCCCTCATGACTGAGGATCGTGATCACTGGTACGGCGAGTAATCTTGTCATATAAGATCTCTCTCCATCGGGTCCTGTCTTTGGCCATTTGTATTGCGTTATAGAAGGTACGGGCACCAGTTTCTCTCAGTTGATCTGACCACCGGGTTGGAGATCTGCCATGCATATGTAATTAAGATAAAAACACTGTGTATAAACATTTTACGTTCTTTAAGAGCACAGATCATAAAAATATCATAGAATACGTCATATAACCAAATATCTACGTCTGTCTTTATAGTTTTCACGGAATACTAAAAGAAACATAAATCACACAAAGTAGGTGCTAGTATGTTAAAGGTCTATGGAAATCATAATAATATAAAGACATTGCAGCATGGTGGAGCATGATAAGTACCAAGATTAAAGTTAATGCTCGGTGAAAAGCTAAAAGGAATTATTAATAACTCAGCCGGAAAAGGATGCCATTTTTAAGAAAAGAAAAACTAAATTTTGGCTGCATACTCGTATATCTTATGATATGAAAAATCTTATTAGCAGCAAGAAATTACTTAAGAGGTTTTTATATGAAAAATCTTCGAATAAGATGAACAAATCTCAATTGTTTCAATTAACATATATATAATAAAGATAAATATTTTCATCGCGTCTTTTCTATTGGCGGATTTAAATTTGCCAGTTCAGTTTGTAAAATAATACAATTAAATAACAGAGCGTCTCTCTGCGGCTTATGTGAATCGAGTTCGGGTAGAGTTTGTTACGAATGCCAAACAAAATAAAATTCAATAAAAAAAACGTGTGTGTACACGCGTTAGAAGTTATATTTCTTTGGCGTAACAAGATAAAAATCTTTTCAAAACTTTATCTTACGCCTACGTTTGTAGAGAAAACGTCACTATCAATATAATAATATATAATTAATAGAAAAAAAGATATTTAATACATTGAAAGTTTTAATATAACGTATTATCTAGTGATCTCATTATCGGAGCACCAAGTTTCACTCAACATTGAAATGAACAATTGAATTAATTAAATCACCGTAATAAGCTTTGACAATAGAAAGTGACGCTGTCAAACCTTATAGTTACGAGTAGCTAACTTCAGGGTGCCGTTTTTTTGTGATGGTGTGCGCGCGCATCGTAAAAAGTGAGCCGACGGACGAGGCTCTCACTCGGTTTCGCAACTACCTTCATCCTGCTAAAGTCGTGTAACCATGTGCGCGCGTAATCATCGTATAATTTTACTCCCATGCAGAAGTATAACTTCAAAAGAAATAATTAAAATTAAGGAATTGTAAATAATCAATAAGCTTAGGTTTCTTAAATCTTTGCACACTACGTTATTTTCACGCGCAGTCGAAACACGTCATAAGCGACATAAACGTGCTGCGATTAGGATACAGTCTCAGTAAATGTTCATTGTTGACTGGATACTAACCAACTGTAAACTCGTAGAGTTACTGGAAAATACCTCCTTCCAGTGACTCTACGAGTTTACAGTTACTGAAGCTTTACGTGATGCCACGTCTCATTGCAAACGAGTCCCAGCAATGGATTGCAGCAACCGATTGCACGTGTGTGGACGGTAAATTTGAAAAGATGGATCGCTGCGACTGTCTATCTTTCGCTGCAACGGATTGCATTTGAATCGATCGCCTTGTACGGTTTTTTTTTATCTGTGACGTAGTCGGCTGTACTTTAATAGGTATGTCGTAGTTTGCAAAGTCCTTAATATAAATTATTATAATAAGTATTAATAAATAAATTTAATTAAATATTATTTATAAAAATTTGAGATATTATTTATTGAGTGATTGTAATTTATTGTATGCATGTGTGTATGCCGTATATTTTATTTAAGTTTTAGAAAAAAGTGTTATTTATTATAGTTTTATAATATTTCGAACTTATTATGAAAATAAATTATTTAGAAACCATGGTTGTTATTAATTATTAGTAATATACCTACATGGCTTGTCATTTTTCTCCTTTGTAACGTAAGTAATACCACAAACACCTTATACAGCCTTGAAGAAAACTGGGTAAAAGCTAGACCAAGGCAAGTTTGCGTCCTGCTTACGACGAACCAGAAGACTGTTAGGTACTTGTCGCGTAAAGGCAAGGCCAAGCCGAAGCATCTAGGATTACGCCAAGGGAACGACCGATCACAAGTGATGATTATCACCGCGCGATGAAGTAAGAGTGTAGGTTAGAAGTATGGCGTTACTTTGCGGAATTCCATGATATATTATAAAAATTAAGCTTAATTTGCTATAATACTCTACGAAAAACAGGAGGATTTGTGTGGTGTAATTTATAATTTGTTCAATCATTATATGGAGTATACCAAACCGATTTCCGGCAATATACTCTCTACGCACGTTTCGCTCCGACAACGGAGCATCCTCACTACATGTTGACTTTACAATGAATAATTGCTAACAAGTATTTATTGCAAAGTTAGTTTACAAATTATGAAAGTCAGGATTTATGATCTAACCAAGGACCTCCTTACAATTACTAAACCGACCTACAAATCACAGCGCTCACCGCTGTGCAGGGAGGTACTCAAATGGATTGAAATGATTGGTGATATTCTAAAACCTCGCCATTCATTGCTGTGTAATAGAACAGCAAGTTAGTTTTTTTATAGACCAATCAGATGGTCCACCTGACGTAAGTATAAAACCATAGCTTAAAAACAGAGCAACAGCACAAACAAACAAACTATCCAACTGTGCCTGTAATAACACTGACAACGCCCTTTAACGCCCGCAGGGTGATTACGTATCTCACGAAAGGCTGGGCGTAAATCTGACAATCTTTGATGTCAAACGTTGTGCAAGTCAAGTCAAAGGATTCAAGGTCTAATTTATTGTAAAATAAAAAAAATCTCATCGCTTGTCTAGCAGATGGACCAGGTAAAGTGGCTCACAGGCATATTACAGCCTATCAAAAAGGATTATTTCTATCTGTCCCCATGGTCTGTCCCCTCAGGTGGACAAATAGAAATAAATATTGCTGTCTGTTCCCCTGCTGCCAACGAGTGGACAGATCTAACTATTTTTTCCGGTCTATTCTCCCCGACCGAGGATAGAAAAGAATGGAAGGCTTTAAAACTGAAATCCGGGCACGTCCGTCAGTAATGAAAAAACGACGAAGAAGAGAAAGTTTCTATTACTACTAACGAAGTTTTTTCAAAAACAGTAGATTTTAGTACAAAAGCGTTGAAAGATGCAACAGAGATTCATTGTTTCTTGTTAACTGTTACATATTCTAGAGCACCGCAGTACATTAGTCTTGATACTTTAGTACTTGGAACTAAACTAGGAATTCGTCCGCATGTGAAATGAGTGGCAACTGCTTACAGAAAGAGAAAAAAATAAATGTGTTTAAAAAATTTAACTCTTACAAGTGCATAAGTATATATTAAATGTCCTAGCCAAGTCTTACAACAGTTCTTAGTATTTCAAATAACTGTTATGAAGTAACTCTAAAATACGCGTATCAGATTTTTTTTATAAAATATATAAACTCCTGCAGCATTTAGAACATAAAAAGAGTCTTTGCGTTATAAGAGTTCCATGCCTGAAATGAGCCATCGAACCCTTTAATACCACACCTCCGCTATTTGACAGTTAAGAGTTCTCTATTGGTTAAAGCCGCCAGAAATAAAACAATAATAAAAATTGAAAATTTAAGTGAAGGAAACCTAAATAATACTGAAACATATTAATAACTTAATACTATGTTGTTTTTTTAAATTACTTCTGTGTTTCCTTATAGAGTTTTGAAACGAGAGTTTCATTTACATTTTATTTTGATAGTGGTTTTTCAACATTATCAACATTATTATAAGCAACAACACAACAACTGAGCACAGGTCTTCTTTAATTGAGGGTTATTACAACAGCACTGTACTCCAAACGTAGACCATCTTAAAGATCACAATGATTAGTGCATAAAACTAAACAAAAAGTCGTGAAATTTTCACCTCAAGCAATTTTATTGGCTCGTTAAAAAGTTATTTTATTCAATCCATCAAAGTACAAGAAAAACAGTGGCATAGGCATTAATATAATACCTTATGTAAAATTTTCATTGTAACCTATTGACACAAATGACGTCATAAAAGTATCAAGACTTACTCACCCATGTCTAGTGAATGTAGACGCAGATCCGGTTCGCACCTACTCTACCAGTAGAAAGCTGACCTCCCTTCATAAAGTTTTATTCACTGCTCCAACCTTATGTTCATTGAAATAGAGTTCTTTTTCAAACTACAGAATAATTCACTTATGCGATTGGTCGCATATGTTACTTCGAACGGTAGAAATACAACCATAAGTTCTGATTCATAAGGTTTAATTTCTAATAATATTATATAGGGATTTTTTAAATTAAACCTCACTGCATAATCTTGGGTAACGCATTATATTATGCTTTTCGGTTAGTAGCTCAATCGAGGGTTTTGGCGTTACGTTGAGTCATAAGTGGGCAAGGTCATGTTTACATTTTCGTCTTATACGCAATTTTTATATTAAATCTTATATGATGATGGTAATGTCTAAATTAATCATCAAGTCATCATCAATTCATTTCCGCCGCCCTCAAAGGCACGGGTGTAAAAAGTTTAAGCTGTAGCCCACGACGCTAGCCAAGAGATGATTCTTTCCATGCCTTTGTGAACTTTATGGTGAACTCTCAGGCATGCGAAATTCTCACGACGATTTTCCTTAACCGAAAAAGCGAGGGATATTTTATAACTTACGAAATTAAAAGCTCACATAACTCCGAAAAGTTAGAGGTGCCAACTCGTTTCCCCCGAAAAAAGAGTTTTGTAGTAAACTTTATTTTTGTGTTATCTTATCTTATATCTTTAAACGAGCAATTCTTATATATATAATTGCGGAATCAGCTCCAACGATTTTCATAAAATTTAGTAAACACGGGGTTTTGGGGGCGATAAATCGATCTAGCTAGTATTCATTTTTAGAAAATATAATTTTATTCGTGTTTTCCAGTAATAACCGATTTGGTGCAGACGAAATTCACTGGTCAGCTAGTTTTTAATTGGACGGGACTTCTCCTCCACAGAATTGTCTTTTCTTTTCCTTTACCTCTTTCTTGCTTTATGAAGCAACCAAAAAAACCCCTTTGAAAGTGCGTAAGTGCGTGCATGCAAGCGTATACACATTTTTTTTATAGTTAATAATTGATGGACCGAGCAGGTAGCCCACCAGGTGGTAAGTGGAAAATCATTAAATAAATATAAAATACTACGACAATACACACACCGCCATCTAGCCCCAAAGTAAGCGTAGCTTGTGTTATGGGTACTAAGAAGACTGATGAATATTTTTTCAATGAATAATATACATAAATACTGATAAAATACATATAAACACCCAGACACTGAAAAACATTCCTGTTCATCACACAAACATTTTCCACACACCGCCATCTAGCCCCAAAGTAAGCGTAGCTTGTGTTATGGGTACTAAGAAGACTGATGAATATTTTTTCAATGAATAATATACATAAATACTGAGAAAATACATATAAACACCCAGACACTGAAAAACATTCATGTTCATCACACAAACATTTTCCAGGCCTTGGACTCAGAAAGCAGAGTCGCTGCCCACTGCAACAATCGGCCGTCAAGGTGCCTATAAACAGAGCAACACGTCGCAGGGCATCAAAGGAACACCGTTGCCCTGTGTCCATCAACCTCAGGCGTAGATGTGAAGTCTCATGTGCCTGTAATGACACCGACACGGTCGCCCTTCAGAGCGGAACACAGCATTGCGACAATTCTGTTTAGCGGCGGAAATAAGCATGGTGGAAGTATGAGCTTCCCCGAACGAGCTCTGTCACATAAAGCTCTACTACTACATAATATACACGCGTGCGTGCGTGTACACGTACACGCGAGTACACATATTTTACACATGAAGGTACTCCTTTTTAGGGAAGGTCCTTAAAAATGTTTTGCTTAAAATCTAAAATTACGTCTACGTTTACAAGTTTACGAAAACCGTAAACGACGTAAGTTTACGAATTAAAAAAAATATAGGCCTGTTTCAATCCCTATCCCTATCCCTATCCCTACTAATATTGTACATGTGAATGTACGTTTGTTTGTTACGCTTTCGAGCAAATACTTCTTAACCGATCCTCATGAAACTTTGTACACATATTCTTAGAAGTGTTAGAAGTAATATAGGATACTTTTTATCACGACATTAAGCTCGGTTCCTTTGGGAGAGGGGATGAAAGTGTTTGACGTGTTTACACCATAACTCCGACAAATTATAACCGATTTCAATAATTATTTTTGTACTATAGAGGTTATAATATGTGTTAAATTTGGTCGAACTTTGTGTAGATCTGAATGTGGTTGGAGATAGAGGCCAGAACTCCTCAGCGGACGGCAGCAAACCCCTCATTTAAGGCTTAGCGATACTGAATACTTAATTTTTTTAGAACTACAACTAAATTTAACGCCACATCAAAAAACAAAATCAAACGCAGACGAAGTCGCGGGCAACAGCTAGTAAAGAAATATTTGGCTTTGATTTTTTTCTTTTTATGTGGCGTTCAAATATCTCTGTAAAAGTCACGCAAAGCTTCTCCTAATGAGGATATGTTATTAACGTTTTTTTTTTGCACCAAAGACAATCACTTTATGAATCACCTGTTCAAGCATTTGAGTTCCAATGTAGGTCAGTGAACCGGTAACCAAGTGACCCAATGTTTAGTAATTACATTATACGATAGTCCCAGGCCCCCAATTTTTTTGGGTACCGAGTTAAATCCCATCTCGTCCACCTTTAACAGTTTAAGTTATGTGCGTTTTAAGTAATCAAAAATTGAAAATTCAAATTATGTTCTCGAAAGGCGTGTGAAGTCCACCAATCCAAACTGGGCCAGCGAGGTGGATTACGGTCAAAGTCAAAAATAACTTTATTCAAGTAGGCCCATCGGTGGCACTTTAGATACGTACATAACATGTAAAATGTGTAATAGGAGTGATTTGATGGCGATAAATAAATTCGCCAACATAAAACTAAAACTGCGAGGGTTCCAAACGCGCCCTGGTCTAAGAAGAAGCCCACAACAAACCTAGCCGGGTGTTTTTTCTTTGTTATCACCATCTCACATTGTCATTTAAAATTACCAGCTAACCCGTGCAGTTGCACCAAATCGGTTATTACCGGAAAACACGAATAAACTGACATTTTCTAAAAATGAATCCTAGCTAGATCGATTTATCGCCCTCGAGAAACCCCCTATATACCTACTAATTTTTATAAAAATCGTTGGAGCCGATTCCGAGATTCCATATATACAAGAATTGCTCGTTTAAAGATATAAAGATTAGAAGAGCAACCTGGTTAGAGCAATAATTCACAACCAAGCTTTTTTAGCGATTACGTAGTCCTTTATACGATAATAGGACTTTTCTATAAGCTTACGTTTAATACAAGCTTTTAACTTTTTAAGAGACATCTCCAAGATGAAGGGTCTAAACACTTCTCACACTCGTGGGTTCGACAACCCAGTGGGTTGTGGTGGGCCGGTATTAGGTTGAGATATTATCTATATATTCATATATATATATATAATATATATTATTGCAGGGAGGATTTCCAAATCGGTCTTTTGTATTTTTTTCCTTTAGATTAAGAGTTCTCATATCTAAGACGTGCTTAAGGTAATTAGTTCTACATTTTTTTTTATGAGGCCCATTGTTAGCGTAGTCAGAAGTCAAGAAGGCTCAGAGTCACTCAGCGGGAGAAGGAGAGAGCTATGCTATGCAGAAATGAGGAGATCCGTAGAAGCACTAGAGTTTCCGACATAGCTCAGCGAGTCGCGAACCTGAAGTGGCAATGGGCAGGGAACATAGCTCGGAGAACCGATGGACGTTGGTTTCTTAAGGTGCTGGAATGGCGACCCCGCACCG
Organism: Pararge aegeria; assembly: GCF_905163445.1. NCBI lineage: Eukaryota > Metazoa > Arthropoda > Insecta > Lepidoptera > Nymphalidae > Pararge > Pararge aegeria. The sequence continues at coordinate 7,917,634 of NC_053202.1, read as the reverse complement.
GTAAACGCAGCGTAGGTCGGCCCCCAACGAGGTGGACAGCTGACATCAGGCGAGTCGCTTGGAGCAGCTGGAGGCAAGCGGCCCAGGACCGTGTATTGTGGAACTCCCTACAAAACACCTATGTCCAGCAGTGGACGTCGATTGGTTGATATGATGATGATGCTTTTTTTTAAACGCCCGGTTTTAGTTGCTCGCATGCTGGACGCAGAACTTGACGCCGTCGCGGACGCAGTTCGGACGCCATTGTCCTTGCCCTTATTCTTAGTGGCATTCATCGTAATAAGTCGCAAAACAACAAAAAAGATAATTTAAAACTTTCGGCGCGTGATACAAATCCTATAAAGAACTTTTTATGTGTATTTTTATAAACGATACAAAGTTTGGCGGGAACATCATTGCCACAAAAAAGTATTTTCCATGGCAATATCTATATTATTATGGGGAAAGGGTTTATGTAGGTTTATATTTTATTTACGCAGCAACGAAGCAATAAATTTACGTTATTTTTGCTTATAATTGTGTGTTTTGGAGCGTGATATAGGATTTTTATACCGGCAAATATACCTAGACGGATTGCGATTTTTTTTGGTATTATTTATTTATTTCTAGTAGTATTAGAGTTCGAATCTCAGCACGCACCTCTAACTATTCTAAGTTATATGACTTTAAGTTAATTCTCATATCACGCTGACGGAAAACGTCACGAGGATACCTCGTGACGTTTTCCGTCAGCGTGATATTAGACCTGTGAAGTCCACCAATCCGCACTGGGCCAGCGTGGTGGACTACGGCCTCAACCCTTCTGACTGTGGGAGGAGATCCATGCCTTGTAGACGGCCGATAATGGGTCGATGTAATGTTGATCCCAGGCTATAATTAAACTCTGTGATAAATTTCTGTTATACTCGTAAAATTCGAATATCTATATTCTGTATATAAATACGTGAAGAGAAAACTTTGTACCCCATTGTGTTGTTTACATGAATTGCGCGGAAGGAGGTATATGAAATTTAAAAAAAATCAGTAAATAATTTAAATTAGGTATGGTTGAATTTTGACCAGTGGGTGACCAGTAATTAGTATAAAATAAGTATCGACTAGTTCTACCCACAGTTTCTCACATATTCTATACACAATAGATCCATCCTGAAGACGGAAAAGGGATAATTCTCATCCCCAGAAAATGAACAATTGGCTCGGGGTTTTTTTAAACCAGAAACCAACGCGAATAAAGCCGCAGGCAACAGCTAGTTTGTATATAAGAAGGGTAGGGATTTACATGTTTTTGCAACCCCATGGGGCGAGTTTCCTAACATCAATCCGAAGTTGAGGAACCTCCGTATTTCCATGAACCAAATTATGAAAGCTTACCAGGATATCAGCGGCTCAGTTGTATAGAGACAGCTTTTATAAAATATTCAAGTAGTAGAATGGCGCGGGCGCGACGTATGATCGTAGGAATTATTCATAGTGCCATTATACATCGAAAACCAATTGGCTCGAGGTTACCCTGCAGGTCTTAATATTATATACGTTAGTTGAATAAGCAAAAAATAGATGGATAACGCTATTTCCCTATTAGTGTAAAGTTATGTTAACGTTACATCCGCTTTACTGTAAATCTGACATTCCATTTTTTTTGTTCGTCAATTTTATATTTTGGCTATTTACGTAATTATAAACTCTACTTTTTTGAGGAAAATAAAGGTATACAGGAAAATAAATGAGCAGGTTAACAAGAATGAGTTCTGACCTAGTCGATTGACCGCTCTTAATCGATGTTTTATCTGTATCTCTCTAGCTATCTCAGTGAATGCGCGACGCATTCCCTGAGATTATTTTTATATTGAAGTTATTATTTTGTGGAAAACAAGCGTATTAGCGTAGAAATAGGCTAGATGTATTATTGGATAGATATAGCCTGTTTATTTACGAAATCAGTTTAGTCTAAATAAATAAATAGAATTTGTGTAAGTATTACTGTGTATGCATTAGTCTTTATATTTATTTTTCCAAAAAGTTCAGTTTTGGAACATTTTAAATATTCACATAAACCCTCTTCGGAATTTCATGTTTAATTAAAAAAAGGCTGGTAATTTCAAGAAAATCAAGGTTTAAAAGAATGCATTAAAATAGTCCATTTCCATAATATCAAACCGTGAAACAACAGCTGGGGTATCCCAGAGTTGCGCTAACTTTGTTCAAATGATCATTTTGTGAATTATTAACGCTGTAATATTGAACCGTAAGTTGTTTATGTTATGTTTCATTTTACTTTGACAATAATTTCCTTAAGCACACCGATAAAAAACATCATAGCGCAAACAAAACTGAACTTTAACTTAAGCAAATACAATTGAAATTAAATTGCTTTAAATATTTGTATGGATGGCGCCTTACTCATAGTAAAGAAGATGGTACTGATTTCCAATAAACAGCGTTTTTGTAGTTGAATTTAGAGTTTATTTTCCATTGCACTGTAGGCTCTTCATAAACTTCTTCAAAGCGTTGAAAGATTTCAAGTATCAAAGAAATATAGACTTTAATGGAATGGTTTAAGGTTAAAATTTAGCCGTAGTTATTAGATTTGGTTTCATACAATGCGGATCCAAGAAGTTTATGCAATTCTTATGTTGTTATTATATAAGGTTTGACTGTCGGTCGGTCATTCTCGTTTCCATCGTTCAGTGCATTGAACGTTGATCTACATTTGAGTGTTACTTTTCAAATTATTAAATTAGGTGAGTGTCTTTTCTTAATAAGTAAATAGTAATGAAAGCAGATAAACAAATAATGTGGTCTGATATTATAACCATAAAAGTGTTGACATACTAGGTTAGAATCCCGGCACGCACCTCTAACTTTTCTAAGTTATGTGCGTTTTAAGCAATAAAAATATCACTTGCTTCAATGGTGAAGAAAACATCGTTTTCTGGAGGAAACCTCCATGCTTGAGAGTTCTTCATCAAGTTCTCAAAGGTGTGTGGAGTCCACCAACCCACACTGGGCCAGCGAGGTGGACAACGGCCTTAACCCCTTCTTACTGTGGACTGGGCCCATGCCCTTTAATGGGTTTATATGATGATCTAAAAATATACGTAACTTTTTTTTAATTTCTAGTTAGCATCTCCTCACTAAATAACTTATATCGTAAAGTATGACATAGGCTCTACTTGAGCTGAGTCTACTAGACTTCCCACAATTATGCGTGACAGTTGGTGATAACAAAAATAAAACCCCCGGTTAAGTTTGTTGTGGGCTCTTAGATTAAGTGAACGAATTAATTAAATAACGAACCCTCCTCGTATTAGTTTTAAGTTAACGAATGTTGTCATCACCATCACCTAACATTAATATTAACATATGAACGCTTCATAAGTGTCTGATATGTGAATTAAACATTTTTCTAGTAAATCTTTATTTATAAATTTCTTAAGTGCGTGTGTATGTCTCTGAACTCCTCCTAGACGGCTGGATCGATTTTGATGAAATTTTTTGTGTGAGTTCAAGCGGATCCGAGGATGGTTAAGATTCACAATTTGGTCAACTGGAAAATGTTTAAAAAAAAATACGAAGTTCGCCGGGACAGCTAGTATCATATAATCTTTTATATCATATATAATTTTTCGCAAAAGGCGGATTCTATGGCGGATATAATTTTAACTTGGTAGGCTAGAACTGTAAGATCTAGTGAAAGTGCTATGATATCCTATACCTAGTTCTCTTGACACTTGTATCATGATGTACTCAGCAAAATTCGCGTAACAATATCAGTTCGCTTGCATAATCCCAGTTACACCTACGTAACTAAAGTTCGCAAAGTATTTTTTTAATGGCGCACGTTTCGTTCTAATAAAGTTACTTTATCTCCTAAACTATGCCACAAATGTATAGAAATAACAACTGTGTGGTGGGTCTTGATATTAAAACTCTTTTTTTTTTTAAACACACTTCTAATTGCACGCCTCATAAGCGAAGCGTTGAGGTGGGTATTTTAATCTATGACTAAAGTCAGTTATTTATTGACTAAAGAGTAACTTTCGCACGCGTTCTGCGTAAGCGTTTATTACGATATTCCTCTGGGATAAAAAGTAGCCTATATTTTTTTTTACTACAATACACAAAACTCCATCTAGCCCCAAAGTAAGCGTAGCTTGTGTTATAGGTACTAAGATGATTTATAAATATTGTTATGCATAATACATAAATACTTATTATATACACACAAACATTTTCCAGTTGTGGGAATCGAGCCCACAGCCTTACTCTCAGAAAGCTGGGTCGCTGCCCACTGCGCCATTCGGCAGTCAATCCATCAAATCCTCTGTCCTTTCAACTAACTCCATGCAAAAAATCAAGTTGATCGGTTGCTTATTTAGGGCGTAAAAGAAGGACAAACAAACAAAAAAATAAACAAGCACACTTTCGTATTTATACGATGTTTTCGCAGATTTTTTTTGAATCTGTTACATCTAGCGAGCTGTGGGCTCTTTGACTATAATGAGGATGACGTCACATGTTTGTAATAAAACAGATTGGCTGCTTCTGTCCCATGCTAATGTCGCGGTAGCCTCACATCGGTCCGCACATTGTGTCGTTCAGTTATAAGTTAGGTTAAAACACCAATGTAGTTATACAATTAAAATAACAGTTTTCGACAATTCTGGTGTTGTGATAATTAATCTTTTAAAGACCTGTTACAAATAATAAACAAATTGCATAACAAATACACTTACATTGTCCACAGTTGGCCCAGAAGGCCAGTTATGTCATCTGTTTGGTAACACAAATGTGAACTGTATATGAAGTTTATTACACTTGTATAATACTACTAGCGTTCCCTCGCGACATTATCAAAAATAAAAATAGCCTTTAATTCCAGAACGTAATTTCATACATACTAATAAACATTTTAATACTTTTAAATTTAATAAACATTAATATATTGAATGGTTAGGTTAGGTATGGTTTAACAATAATATTGAATTAAATTTATTTATTACTAGCGTACCCAGCCTGCTTCGCCGCGCTAGATTTTGCTTTATTTTATTAAAACAATAAACATACATCATTAAATTTTTAATTTAAGTCTCATAATATATTAAATCACTTTTTTCTCTACGTATTCATTCCCTTCTATTCTCTTCTCGAGCGGGTGAAGATTATACACAATAGAATATCATCATAGTAAATAAAAGCTGTATTTGACAGTTTGACAGTTCAAAAATAGGAGTGCTCCGATAGTCACCAAACTTTACAGGATTACTCGCCAGTTCAACCCGGAGATTCCCTAAAAGTTTCATTGAAATCGGTCCAGCCGTTTCGGAGCCTATACGGAACATACCCACACACTTTCTCTTTTATATATACAGATAGATGTCACGCGTTTCAACCGCGTATAGGTTAACCTTAAAAGATAGAAATATGTTGTCACAGACTTTTTTAGAACTTTTAAGGTGAAACAAAAAATGTTTAATATAACTGGCAAACCCCTAACATGTAAACATGCCAATGGCTAACATGTGGTAGAATTAAAAACAAACAACGCGTGTTTCCACTCTTTTAAAACGTGCAAACTCTGAGCTACTAGCGCAAGCTCCAAGGTACAAGCACGAGCTACTTGCACAAGTTACTGGTGCAAGAGAACGCAGAACGGATCGTCTGAGAATGGAGCCCCTAAGTAACAGCTTCCATTAAAGTTTCCAATGAATAGGGTTACTGTTGAAAAGTCCGAAAAAAACCATTCTAACCTCATTCATATTCTCAGCTCGTCACGAAAACAAAAGCCTTTTAAAAGTCGCTCGCGCTAAATTTATTCCCATTGAAATATTGTCTATTCAACTCCCACAATACGGAGGATGGTAAAAATAAACTTTCATTAGATTTCTTACTTGAAAAGAGATAAATATCTTATTCCGTTACACCTTTGACGCCCTACCTGACGCAACGGCGAGCGCTGTGAAATTAAGCAGGAGGTCTCGGGTTTGATTCCCAACAGGGGAAATCTGTGTATTTATAATTTCTGAACTCTCTCTGGTCTCCCACCAGAGGAGGCTTTGGCCGTGGCTAGTACCACACGAACGACAAAGACGTGCCGCTACGCGATGATGTCGTGTAGAAACCGATTAGGGGTATGACTAGCATACTCCCTCACAGGTTAGCCCGCTACCATTTTAGACTCCATCAATACTTACCACCAGGTGTGATTAAAGTCAATCTTTATCAGAATTTGGTATATTTCTGCAACCATTAGGACCTTAATCACTCATAGGTGAGAGAGAGTCGGAGCTGCTGGACATAGGTCTTTTGCAGGGAGTTCCAAATTCCACGGTTTTATGCTGCCATTCCAGCGCCTTGGGACCCTAACGTCCATCGTTTCTCCGAACTATGTGCCCGCCCATTGCCACTTCAGCTTCGCGAATCGTTGAGCTACGTCGGTAACTCTGGTTCTTCTACGGAACTCCACATTTCTGATTTGATCAGGTAGAGATACTCCGAGCATCTCTCTCTCCATCGCCCGTACAGTGATTTTAGTTATTGAACTATTGAGTTATTACAAAATGATTATAATAACTCAATAGTGTCTAAAAATGAAACGGACGGGTTTACGTGCTCTTCTGGACGCACAGTTGGACAACGCTAATTACGGAAATCCGGGCAGATACAGATTTTGATTTGAGAATAAACTCAATATTATTTACTAACTCAAGACCTCTTCACCTCCAGACCCTCTCAGATCCGTAGTACGCTAACTACCAAGGAGATTCGCCAAAATAGCTAAAAAAAAATAAAATAAACATAAACAGAGGGCTAAACTAAACATAAATTAATTATACACGTATGCCCAAAGGTGTACAGCAAAGAACTTTGCAATTTCCCGCAAATTCGAAACTCTTTTAGCGATGGTAAAAAAAAGCTCTACACAGTATAAAGCGAAAAAAGTGTCGCCACATCTGGCCTTTATACCAGTTTGAAAACCCGACGTGTGTGCCACAGAACAATTACCCACAAAGAACTTCCATTGACCATCCAATTTAACACCCAATCTGTGAGTCTAATCCCATGTCTTTGTTTGCAATCCCCTGATAAATTTGATGAGCAAAACGGTATTAAAGGATAAGTCGCTATTTCTAGTTTGGCCTTTGTTCTCAAGGCTTTCCTAATTATCTTTTTGACTAAATAGAGTGATAATATCTTTGTTTAGCTCCTTTTACTTTGAGACATCTTAGCTTCTAGATGGATGATCATATCACAATTTTGTTTCTTTGATTTAAAAGTTTGTTTACGGTACGGTGAATAATCTCTGTTATCTGTAACTAACCCCTAAATTATTTATTTATTATTTATGTATCATAAATTGTGAATGAGAACATATGATAATATATAAATTTTTTTTAAACATTTATTTATTTGCCAATTGTGGGTACATAATAAGTGCACATTTCACTAAACAGACCCTTCACAATCGACTGTCACAGTGTGCAAATGTTTTTTAAAAAATAAAATATAAATTACAATAACAAATGTTGTTGTACGGTTTCAAAAGTTTACTAAGTAGCTATATTACTGCCACTAAGGTATTCTTTTATACTATAATAGTCTTTTTTTTGGTGAGAGTGTATGATACATTAAGTGTGCAAAGGAAAGCTTATCTCTATAAGAGATCTCTTCCAGCTACCCCAGGATGTGAGTAAGATGATTTTATGGTATAGGTCATAACATACTGGAGTGGAGAGGTTAAGCTCCTGAATCTCTCTTTCTTATTAGAGAAGATGTTTGACCAGCAGTAGGGTAGTAGAAGGCTGATGAAGTTATTTTATTTATGTATTTATAAGTTTTTCAAGGGATACACAATACTATTATACATAAGAGTAATGCCAATTTTTTTTAAATGCATAAATAACGACAATAACCACATCGCCATCTAGCCCCAAAGTAAGCGTAGCTTGTGTTATGGGTATTAAGATAACTAATGAATATTTTTATGAATAATATACATAAATACTTATAATATACAGATAAACACCCGGACACTTAAAAACATTCATGTTCATCACACAAATATTTTCCAGTTGTGGGAATCGGACCCACAGCCCTTGACTCAGAAAGCAGGGTCGTTGCACACTGCGCCAATCGGCCGGCAAATCACATAAACCAATAAACTTTCTACAACTTAGATAACAACGATAACATTAATCACATATTTCTTAGGAATTAAGTACAAAGAATTAAATTAAAAAAAAAACTAAGACTAATAAGTTTATGATACTTAGGTATTTTGCCGTAATTATTTTCCCAAAAGTGCCAATTTTGACGTGAAAAATGTCCGTCTTACTATATTTGCTGTTGAAAGCATTGCACGCACGATATAAAAAGTTATTTGCCCAATACTTTGTCTTCCCACGCAAAGGGAACGTCTAGCATTTGACCGACGACAGGCAAAATCAATTTTACTTAGAATAAGTGGGAAGTCAATTAAAATATGTATTATTTAATATAACAACATTTGATCACTTAAATCACGTCTTTTTTCTAAAGTAGCAGTAGCGGATATACTATGATCAAATACTAAATTACGACGTTTAATATAATCACTTTAAGTAGGTAAGCATTTGACTGCAATCCCATGGTATTTATTTATTTATTAAAACGTTTTATTTGTACACCACTACACAGTTAGGAAAATAAAGGACGAATAGAGAGAAACACAAAGACTGGAGTAGAATACAGAAAGCGGCCTTGTCGCTTAAAAGCGATCTCTGCCAGGCAACCTTAGGATTAGGACAACAAGAGCGAGAACAAATAGGTGGTGTAAAATTATTATAAACCTACATTGAAATAACTACATACGAATACATAAACAAAAATACAAATAAGTAAAATAAAAACAGTATGATAAGTGTTGATGCAATCTAAGATGGTATCGAATAAACCCGTTAGAGGTATGGTAGTTATAGGCCATACACCTAAGCGGTTTCTAAGCGAAAAAAAGATCCCGCAAAAAATAAAGCGAAAAAAATCTCGCTACTACTACGCTAAATCGCTTGACGGTACGTCTTTAATGGTTGAGTGGTAATTAATAACAGCCGAAGCCATTCAGACCAGACCAGAGAAAGTTCAGAAATTTGCCGCTGGGGAATCGAACCCCGGACCTAGAAAACTTATATCACCAGAGTGGTCACCACTGCACCAGGAAGGTTGTCAAAATGGTGAGGATTATGATGAGCTGCTAATTTTGAATATTTTCTAAAGCAATAAAATGGGGCAAATTCAATTAGACGCTACAAATAAAATCCATTACAAGAATACATTACTTAATTACGACAGTGCAATAAAAGTGGTGACCCGCTCAGTATTCAGAAAGAGTTCTCACTAATAGCACTACCAAGTTCCATACCTCGAGACAGACTAAATAAAATTTGAAGAAGCGCAACATAAAACAATACTTGATAAAAAGTTTATAATCTTCATGTAATAGGTATGCTACTTGCTTGTGACATACCACTTCTAAATAAGAAACTTCAGTATTTAAGTTTCAATAAAGTCCGTCGTGACTCGTGGTCATCCCTGCACGGATAGCATGGACAAGAGACATCGACGGCCGACCCTGCTTTCTGAGTCCAAGGCCGTGGGTTCGATTCCCACTACTGGAATTTTTTTGTGTGATGAGCATGAATGTTTTCCAGTGTCTGGGTGTTTATATGTATATTCTATGTATTTAAGTATATTATACATAAAAATATTTATCAGTCATCTTAGTATCTTTTGGACATATCACACGCCGCGGAAACGAGAGCATTGAAAAGTTGATAGTGGTTGGAAATGTAGAAGGCAAACGTCCCCGTGGCAGATCTCCAACCCGGTGGTCAGATCAACTAAGAGAAACTGGTGCCCGTACCTTCTATAACGCAATACAAATGGCCAAAGACAGGACCCGATGGAGAGAGATCTTATATGACAAGATTACTCGCCATACCAGTTATCACGATCCTCAGTCATGAGGGACCGACTAAAGAGAGAGAGTACCCATAACACAAGCTACGCTTACTTTGGGGCTAGACGGCGATGTGTGTATTGTCGTAGTATATTTATTTATTATTTTTTTATTTGAGAGACATTTTCTCCCCGGGGAAAATACAAATTTTCCTAAGGTTGCCCCTGGCAGAGATCGCTACTAAGCGATAAGGCCGTCTTTTTTATACTGCTTCTGTTTGTGTTTTTTTTTATTCTTCTTCTGTGTTTTTTGTGTGTGAATAAAGAGTATAAATAAAATTAATAAATATCTTTTTTATCTTCACCTAAAATAGTATATGCGTATTAAACGGGCGTTACAATTTATCCCTTTCCCCTGTGGCCGTACTTAAGCAGGTGGATACAGAAATTTTATATTTTCTCAGTTCTTTATTATTATTATATGTAAATATTTTTATAGTTTATATATTCTAATTGATAGAAGCAGGCGTAACTTTGCGGAAATCCCTAATTGTTACTTAACAATTATTCATTGTAAAGTCAACGTCCCCTGAGGATGCTTCGGTTTCGGAGCGAAACGTGCGTAGAGGGATCTGTTTGGTGTGGAGTATACGGATTGAAGAAATTATAAATTACACCATAAAGATTATCCTGTTGTTCGCAGAGTATAGCAAATTAAGCTTAATTTTCATAATATTTATGTATTCTGTAATTTCTGAAAATTTTGGTAGCCTTATATTGTAATTTAGACTTTAGAAAGTAGACAAAAACTGTAGTTTTTCCCATTACCTGTCGTTATAAGGCTTATCAGAACCCGTATAATAATTTCGGCATCGATAGTAAGAGTATCTTGGCTCAATCGGCAACGAATTCTATACAAATTATAAATAAAACGAATTTATTCTTGGATATTGTAACGGATTCAAACGCCAAAAACATAACAAATATCAAGCAAACATTTCTCAAGGAAAAGTTTAAACACGTCCATTTTTAAAAATATGCCATTACTTTGTATTCCAAAAGAGTACGACAACAACTCTTCCGTACCGTTACACAAAGAACAATAAAATTTGTCAGATGTGGCGCTTTATGAAACTAAAAAAAACACATTTAGGTATAGGTCACTAATACAGCTGTGCACAAAAATAATACCGCTTGACATCTTGGAGATGTTCAAATTTTGTATTTTGTGCTTATAGAAAAGTCCTATTATAGTAAAAAGTATTACCGATAAAAAGCTTAGGTGTGACTTATTGCTCTAACTAGGTTGCTCTTCTAATAATGATGATGGTGATAACAAACGAGAACACCCGGCTAAGAAGCTTTTGTTTATAGTAACGAATATCTCACTTTCATCAAACGAATATCTATCTCACTTTCATCAAAATTTCGTGAAAAGTTTTTTGATTTTGGCGCCATATTATTTTCACCACATTGTCTATGGAAAGGAGGTTTTTTTAGACATAATAATGGGTTCAATCTCCGTACAGAAAGGAAATTATTAGGTATTGGCTTTTTTAGCAAAGAAACTTACAGTTAGGTTTGCGTTGCGTACAACCCAATCATTTCCTTTTTTAAAGAACTGTGTCTTCGTCTTTTATTAACCCCTAGTATTTAGGCTTATTTCTGACTTTTCTTAGGGTCTAATGATGCATGTATTCCATCACCCATCATCATTATCATCATCATCTTCATCACATAACAATAAAGGCAATGGGCCGTCTGTATGAATATGTTTTGAATTACATAGCTATATACATAGTGTATGGATTTTCTTAAATTGTTCACCCATACATAATGAAAACGCTTTAATACACTTTTACACGGTTGCTTTTGCATGTTGCTTATGTCATAGATATCATTTTGCATCAATCAAGAGTAAAAATTCTATATTAATACAATAAATAATATTACCAACCATACATACATCTTGAAATTCTTTTATCATGTCTGTATATACTATTCTACGGTACTTTGCTATCAACTCACGCGCAGTTCTCGACCGCATTTCATACCTCTCACTCGCACATAGAAATGTGTTTTCCAACTATACCGCAGTATGTTTTTTATCGTGTCCATATTCAATGCAATTACTATAAGTGGCTAAAAATACTTTAAGAGTTGTGTGTGACACTGTGTTCAATCACTAGGAGATTTGTTCCAAATGTATAATTGAATGGTACGCCATAGTTTATTCGCAATAATTTATATATTTTTTTATAAACCTCTCTATTCCTCGTTAGTGTCAATTTATAATTAAAATTATATGTCTACAAGTTTTCTTTTAACATTTTCTCGCGATAAAATACCTACCTATGTTTTTTGCTCCAAAACATGGTCTGTATCCAAGCTAAATTGCGATTCAAATACATTAAGCCGTTTATGAAGTAATTGAGTTACTCACACACTACCATTACCTACTTTGACACAGCATCATTATACATAATATCTAGATAGATAGATAGATAGTTAGATATCATTAAACATGATATAAAACTCCCTTACTTTATCATAATAATTTAAATTAGAACTAAAGAGAAAAATATTAACTGTGCATGCAAATTTAAACCTAAAAAGTATTTTTTTTTTTTTTTTTTTTTTTATTAACGATAGGCCAGCGTTTGACGACAATCATGCCCGTTAGAAAGCAATGATGAGGTCTAGGTTGGAGCACGCTTGCCTAGAAAAAGCCTATTCACTCTAGCCTTGAAGGTACCTAAATTATACGTGGCAGGAAACACAGTTACCGGGAGGGCGTTCCACATCTTAGCGGCACGTATCAGAAACGTGGATAAAAAACGTTTCGTGCGTGTTGATGGGATATCAACCACATAAGGATGCCACCGCTCTCGGTGTCTCGCTGTTCTGTGGTAAAACGGGGAAGGGGGAACAAGATTGTGAAGTATGTTATTAAAGTAGAAAATCTATTTAATAATGCTATTGCTGCTAGTCAATCGATGCCAAATACAGGCGAAAGTGTCGAGTAAAAGTGGGAAAAATATTCGTACACTTAGTGTTCGATAAATTAGTTACGGTGCGACATCGATTATGTGCAAATTACTTCTTGTAATGGTATAACTTTAGTACTCTGTAAAAGTTAAGCCTGGTAGATAATGTAGTACCTCTAACTTATGTGTGTGTGAATTGACGAAATTATGTTGGAAGATTTATTATAAACGTAGAGGTAACAAATAGAATATATTGCTCTTTTGTATTTTATCTTCTATTCGATTTTGCACAATCGTGTATCCAATATTTGCACCTGTGAGTTTCCTGTCGATTTTCTGACGCTACTTTTCTTGTTAGAAATACAAAATTCATGGTTGGATCCGTTTTAAATTTATCTAAGATATATGTGATTTCTGACTTTGCTAACGTTATTTTCGAGTGTTTTGGTTACTACGTAATGTTTTGGTCGCAAAGCCGATAATCATAATGATCCTACTGTTTCTTTGAATTTTAAAATGCAATTAAGATATCATGACAAAACATCATCATCATCCATAACATGAGCGGCCATTATCGGCCTACAAGGTACTGGTCTCCCCTCAAAATGAGAAGGGTTAGGGACGACCCTAACCCTAGCCCAACACGTTACCCGAGTGCGGGTTGGTAGATTTCAAACGCCTTGGAGACCACTAGGCTATCACCGCTTTTTCATCATATCAACCCCTTTTAAGAAAAGGGGTTAGGCCCTAGCCCAACACGTTGGCTCAGGGCGGATTGGTGGACTCCATACGCCATTCAAAACTCTCAGACATGTAGATTTCAGGTTTCCTCACGATGTTTTCCTTCGCCGTTGAAGCAAGTGATATTTAAATTGCTTACAACGCACATTACTTAGAAAAGTTAGAGGTGCGTGCTGGGATTCGAACTCGGCACCCCGAAAATGAAGCCGAAGTCCTAACTAGGCTATCATTGCTACACTAGGCTACAATTAATCATGTAGATGTCCTAGCGAATATTGACGTAATAATAAATTAAGCATTTCTGTTACCAGGACATCATAATAAGCAAGGATGTTGAATCGAGCAAGGTGGTTGATGCTCGCCATATCGGCACTACTGGCGCTGCAGTCGCGAGGAGATGGCGGGTTCAGGCTTCCGGATCAACCACCGAAAGAAGAGACTGAGGGACGGAATTTACACTTTAGCGACAATGACCATGGACGATCGGTTAGTTCTCCCTGTTATCACACATTAAAATCAGCTCCCGTATGTTTGTGTCCACAAAACTCAAAAGTTTTATACTGGATTGACTTGAAATTTATACACAATATTAAATATCTATATAATAATGTTTTTGTACAATTTATACATTAAGAGACGGAAACAAGAAATTCTAACCCATTTAACACCAAAGTGAGCCACGGGAAATGGTAATGAACATACAGGTAAACGAAAAAGTCTATTTAATAGATAACAACGTGGAAGTTAAGTTCGCAAGGTACTGTTTAACGAAAATAATCAAAGATTAGCAAAAAATGGAGCTCAATATTTCCGCTTACTTTAACGACTTTAAGTGTTGCTTTATTATTCGTCTTAAATATACTTGATATTTTGACGGCCGATTGGCGTAGTGGGCAGCGACCCTGCTTTCTGAGCCAAGGCCGTGGGTTCGATTCCCACAACTGGACAATGTTTGTGTGATGAACATGAATGTTTTTCAGTGTCTGGATGTTTATCTATATATTATAAGTATTTACGTATATTATTCATATAATTATTCAACAGTCATCTAGTACCCATAACACAAGCAACGCTTACTTTGGGGCTAGATGGCGATGTGTGTATTGTCGTAGTTTATTTCTTTATTTATTTATACTTATTTTTCTCACATTGTTTCCAGCCTGAAGCTCAAGGTCGTGGTCTACTTGACTGGATTGGTCTAGGCGAAGACCAGGATCCTTACATCCAGCAGTCCACTCAGCAATGTCTCAACGGTGACCTTGCCGACTGCTTCAAGGCTCAAGCTTTGAGATCTTTCGATGACTTCTTTGATAAACAAGCTTACCAGTAAGTTCCTTTTTTGATGAACGTTTAAAGTAAGGCCTGATAGAAGGCAATGAGTTTTGGGTTGGTGTATTTTTGTGTAAACGTCTACTCAATAAACGTAAACTTGCTTTGAAATTCTTTTACTAGTAATCACCCTACCGAGAGGTAGGTTCTGCCAAGCGATTTAGAGTTCCAGTACGATGCTGCGTAGAAATCGATTAGGGTGTGGGTCTTACATAACTGTCTTACTCCTAACAGAACAGCTCGCTATCTTAGACTGCCTCGGCACTTATCGGTATTTGTTAATCCTGAGACTATTTAAAAGGGAATTTTACTATTTTGAAAATTAAAATTTATGTCCATAAAAATATAATAATATTTTAAAAGAAAATGGACTGTAACAGTATTAATAGTAGAAGCAAAAATAAACTCGTCGTGCAGTGTTCAAGGCTACATAAAATTGCTAATTAATTCAAGGGCAATTGTATATTATTTTATAACAAAATATTACCGAATGAAATCTTTGAGATGTCTCTCAATAAGTTCAAAGTTTATATAAAACGTAAACTTACAGAAAGATCCTATTATAAAGTTAAGGATTACTTAAACTTAAATAAATTTACTGTGAGATCGTGATAACAAAAAATTAAAATTACCCGGCTAAGTTTGTTGTGGGCTTTTCTTAGACCAGGGCGCGTTGGGAACCCTCGTAGCTTTTTGAGTTGGTGAACGAAGTTATCACCATCCCCTTACAATTATGTAAACATATATGTATGAACGCTTCATAAGTGCCTGTGATAAGCCTACATTATTACATGTATAAAGAAATTATGAATTCGAATTTAAATTTATTAGGGATCTTGATTATTCAGTGTCTGTAACATAATTACGTAGACTGTCGATTGGTGCAGAGGGCAGTGACTCTTCTCCGAGTTCAAGGTCTCGGATTTGATTCCCACAACTGAAACCTTTCATGTTCATCAGAACATAAATGTTTTTTAGTGTCTGTGTGTTTATCTGTATCTGCGCCAGTCGGACGTAAAAATGTCAATCATTATTGAATTTTCAGGCTTTCAGACAACGCAGTCCTAGTCAAAGTAGAATCCCAAGCACGTGCACTATCCAGAGAGCCACCGCAGTTGGCATCTCAGCCTAGAAGCGAAGACTCCGACTGGGATGGACTCGTCAAATACGGAATGAGGAAAATTGAAAGGTAAATACAGGGTTTTTGTTCGCCTTATTTATATGTTAAATTTTGAACATGCCACCGTCATCGGAGCAGTATTAGGGTGCTGAGTCTTCGTTCATGCTTAGGCCGAAATCCACCACACTGGCCAAGTGCGAATTGGTAGACTTGACACGCCCTTGATAACATTATGGGGAATTATAGGCATACAGGTTTCCTCACGATGTTTTCCATCACCGTTAAAGCAAGTGATATTAAATTGCTTAAATTAAAACGCTCATAACACCAAAAAATTAGAGTTACGTGCCTTACACAATAGACTATCACCACTACTGACTTTTACCAGCTCACTACATTAGTGTAAAAAGCTGTAATCTCTGGAACCATCAAAGAACATACCGATGTCAATGATATTATGTAAAACATTGTGTGACCGGCTGCTGCTATCTATATTGGAGATAACAGAATAATATCCGTTGGAATGAGCATCATAAAATAGAATGGCCAGACGAGAAACAAAGCCAGCAGCGCAGTAACCTGTTTTATTCCTCCGAAGGAAATCTTTGAAAACAAAACGCTAAATATACAAGGCTATAAAAATGGGGGTACTATGCTTTCGGATGGAGAGAGAAACGCGGTGAAAGCAAAGGGGCTAGAACTTGAGAGTTTTTTTTTAAATTTAAAACCTTACAATGGCACTTCTTTAAACGGTGAGGGAAAAAATCGTGAGGAAACCGGCACGCATGCGAGTTCTCTATAATGTTCTCAAAGGCGTTTAAATAGCTAGATAGATAAAAAGTCTTTAATGCACATACAGAAAAAAAACACAAATTAACAAAACAAAAGGTGAATAAATATATTTGCGCAAAGGCCTGATGAAGCATGTTTGGTAACAAAACGGGATGGTGCCAAATTCAATTTAAAAATAAATAATTGTTATACACTTCATAGCACCTACTAATAATACATAATATAAAGATAAATCATATATAAATATATAAAGCAGTAGTTGTACCCCGCCACGCTTCGTTGTGGCACATTTTTATGGAATGGTTGAGAAATGAGAAACAAAAAAAAATACAAATGCATACGAGTGTTTTTCTCACTTTCGGCAAATGGCGCGGTCACTGGTACATCGATCGTTAAAAAAAACTGTAGTATCGCGGTCGCGGATATGTGATTGATGCAAAAAATAGATAAAAACAATCCTTGATGTGTATTATATATCACGCTAAAATTTCAGCTCGATCGGTGCAGAACTTTTTGAGTTTTTGAAGCGTACACAAACCAACCTAACATTTTTATATATATACATTACATATTAGATAGGAAATAGTCTTTTACGCGCGATTTAAAGATAAATAAATAAATAAATAAATAAATAATAAATAAATATATTACGACAATGCACACATCGCCATCTAGCCCCAAAGTAAGCGTAGCTTGTGTTATGGGTACTAAGATGACTGTTGAATATTTTTATAAATAATATACATAAATACTTAGAATATACATATAAACACCTAGACACTGAAAAACATTCATGTTCAACACACGAACATTTTCCAGTTGTGGGAATCGAACCCACGGCCTTGGACTCAGAATCGCTACAAACTGCGCCAATCGGCCGTCAAATGTTTGGAGTTTTAGACTGTCTTATTTCACTCGGTAGCTCATTCCACCACAGACTGCTAGGTGGACTACGGCCTTAACCCATCTCATTCTGAGAGAAGACCCGTGGCCGGTATTGGGCTGATAATAATAATTATGATGAAGATGCTGACGAAGTATAAGAGTGCCTATTCATCATGAACAAAAACTTTAGTTGTCAGAACTTTTTTCCAAAACAATTCTTTCATAGAAATAACTTTAAAAAGTATTCAGAACAACAATACGCAATGGCAACCACATGATCAGCTGTGCTTACATAAAGCTCGAAACGGGTCGCTTATTGCTTTCGCATCAAAAAAGATTACGGCCCTAGATATTAGTTAAATAATAATTCTCATACACGTTCACAAATACACAAATGCGATTACAAGTCATTACAATGAATTAAGGTAATCAATTTCTCGTTTCTTGTTGTTTAATATATTTATTGTTCCATAAAGGAGTTTCCACTTACATATAACTTACAGGCGCTTTTATAATAAGGTACTTAACTAAAGTTCGTACAATAAATACATTGTAAGCGTGTAGTTTCTAAGCACCATTGCATCAAATTCATACCGACACGACGGTTGACGGTTGGCGCGAGCCGCGGCTGTGACTCTTTATTGATTTATATTTTTTAAGCACTTTGCATCAAACTCATACCGACACGACGGTTGACGGTTGGTGCGAGCCGCGGCTGTGACTCTTTATAGATTTAAATTTTTTAAGCACTTTGCATCAAAATCATACCGACACGACGGTTGACGGTTGGTGCGAGCCGCGGCTGTCTTCTTCATCATCATCGTCATCTTTATAGATTTATAGATTAATTATTATAGACTTAAATACTTACCTACTACTACTACTACTACTTACCTGCCAACATTGGAGCAGCATAGTGGGTACTCTAAAACCCTTTCTCCTTTAATAGAGGAGGCCTAGGCCAAGGACATTCCTGGACTAAGATAGTGATTAGTCTACACCCGAGTTGGTGCATAATGGCACGAATGGAATAATGTATACGCTATTTACAAAGCTCATGTTTGTAATACCCATTATACAGAATGCCATACACTGGTCCGTCCCGTAGCCAATATGCCATGGACAGTGTGTAATTGCTACGTCAGATCTAACAGGAATTAGTTTATGAAAAAGCGTTTACAACTGACGATATTTTTCTCGTCTAATCCGATTAATCGTTTGATACTAAGCCAATAAAAGTATACATATTTTGTATAGAAGCAGGCGTTACTTTGCGGAAATCCATAATGTATTATGAAAATTAGGCTTAATTTGCTATACCTACTCCGCGAACAGCAGGAGGATGCTCCGGTTTCGGAGCGAGACGTGCGTAGAGGGTACATTGCCGAAGATCTGTTTGGTGTGGAGTATACGGATTGAAGCAATTATAAATTACACCATACAGATTCTCCTGCTGATTCGTGGAGTATAGCAAATTAAGCTTAATTTTCATAATACATATGATTTACTGCCCATTTTACCTGTATTTTATACGCTTTTTTCCGTTAAAATCCCGCGGATACCGACCCCGGTTCAAAGAATTATAAGTTCCTACCTCCGAGATTTAACAAACGCTACAAAGACATTAGCGGTTTATAATCTAAAATTTTCACCGGATCATTACCTCGGAATTTTTCTGGAATTAATAGTCCATATTCAAGGTGCCGTAAGCTTTAGTGCCAAATTAAGAACGGTGGAGTGGTTGAGGAGAACATAGGTTTTGACAAGCTCGCTGGCGCAGCGGTGAGCGCTGTGAATTTAAGTAGGAGGTTCCGGGTTCGATTCCCGGCAGGGCAATTATTATTTCCGAATTTTCTCTGAACTGGTCTGGTGGGAGGCTTTAGCCGCGGCTAGTTACCACCCTACCGACGAAGACGTGCCGCTAAGCGATTTAGTGTTCCGGTGCGATGTCGCGTAGTAACCTGTTAGGGGTATTACTGCCATACTCCCTAACAGGTTAGCCCGCTACCATCTTCGACTGAATCATCACTTACCACTAGGTGAGATCGCAGTAAAGGGCTAACTTGTAGTGGAACAATAAAAAATTGGTAAAAACGTACAAACAGACACATTTTCGCTTTTATAAATTATACAAGTATGCCTGAAGGAACACAATGTTTATTTCGAAAAATTCACGATTCTTATGTGGTAGTTATAGCCTCATGTTTTAGTTATTGGAAAAAAATGTTTTATTGAAAAACTTTTCATACAGGCAGTTCTAAACGATCCTCAGTCACTTAACCTATATCCGACAGCACGGGCTCTGTGTTTGCGTATTAATATCTTATGACTTCGTCTTTCTAATTTCCATCTAAACTGCCTTTCGAACTATAAACATGGCACGGAATATCTAAATCTCGAGAGTAAATATAAATGATACATTTAAAATCAGACTATCCCAGTTAGCTTTCGAATTTCAAAACCCCTATCCCTATCCCTACTTCCCTACTAATATTATAAATGTCAATGTAAGTTCGTTTGTTACGCTTCCACGCAAAAACTACTTAACCGGTCCTCATGAAACTTTGTACTTACACATATTCTTGGAAGTGTTAGAAGTAATATAGAATACTTTTTATCCCGACATTAAGTTCGGTTCCTTTGAGGGGATGAAAGTTTTTGACGATTTTACACCATAACTCCGACAAATTATAACTGATTTAAATAGTTATTTTTGTACTATAGAGGTTATAATATGTGTTTAATTTTGCCCAAACTTTGTGTAGATCTGAAGAATGTGGTTGGAGATAGAGGACAGAATTCCTCAGCAGACAGTAGCAAACCCATCATTTAGCGATACTGAAAACTTTAAATTTTTGTAGAACTACAACTAAATTGAATGCCACATCAAAAAACGCAGACGAAGTCGCGGGCAATAGCTAGTAGTTATATATTAATGAAGACCTCCCTGGCGCGACGGTGAGCGCTGTGAATTTAATTAGGAGGTTCGATTCCCGGACGGTGCCATTGGGGAATTTATTATTTCGGAATTTTCTCTGGTCTGGTCAGGTGGCCGTTGGCTGACCAAATATTTACCGCTAAGCGATTTAGTGTTCCGGTGCGATGTGACTACCATACTCCCTAACAGGTTAGCCTGCTACCATCTTAGACTGCATCATCACTTACCACCAGGTGAGATTACAGTCAAGGGCTAACTCGTAGTGGAATAAAAAAAAATGCCCAATTTTTTTATTCAATTTATCCGTGTAGACTTATTACTTAGGTACCTTTTTGTTGTTTTCAGATTTCTAAGATCGACAGCCATGGAACTAGAACTAAACGATGATGTGACATCCAACGGTGTTATAGCTCCGAGATTCCTCGATGAGATCGCCGACGAAGTTGACATAATTGAAGATAAAAAAGCCCCGCCTTTCCGTAAGTAACTTTTCGAGGTGAAAACTTCTTTAGCCGCGTTGGGTGATTTTTGGTCAACGCGTCACGGATGACCTCGACACGCTGACGTATTGCGCCTGACGAGTGACGTTCAATATAGCGGCATGTGTATATACACTATTACATTGTATACACTCAACTGTATCATAAGCTTGTTTCACTTTTTGGATGGGTACAGCCTTCGAATTGTACATCACTGACTGGTTCTATTTTTGTTTTTTGTTGTGTTTTGTTTTGAGTTTTTACTTCCATCTGCAGTTCTTATGAATGCCTGTTTTAATTTTAATTAATATGAATGTGTCTATGAGATTTTGAGACTTTATTTATTTTCTTTGTAGTAAAATGTTCACATTAACTAACTGCCAGCCCCTCGAAAAGTTAGTGTCCACACACATCCTTTCTAGAATTATTTTGGTATAGGTGGAAATAATTTCGAAAATAAGAGAAATATTTACTGTATAATATTTAGCAAACTAAAATCATGAATTTTAAAACTCCTTGTCCTAACAATTCTTTATCAACTCTTAACGAAGCAATTTAAACTTCAATCAACTGATAAAACTATATTCTAGTAGTAGTAGACCTTTTTGTGACAGCTCGTCCGGAGAAGCGTCACGCTTATTTCTGCCACAAAGCATCGTTGCCTAAATTTACGATTAAAATTATTGAATGCTTCGTCAGTTTTATTCAGTAGACGAATATCTGTTATATATATATATGTTTCTAGGTTTATATTTTGGTTTACTTTATATTATTTAATTTTGACTTGACATTGTTATTTAATTTCACAGTTTTGATACCTTAATTTTCTGATATTTTGGATAATATGGAAAAATATTTTTATAATTAACGTGTTATTATACAAGTTATAACATATACATGCCATAGAATGGCAGATTGTAGCACGAAACTTGTTTGTTTGTTTGAAGTCTTTATTGCACACACACATTTCACACAAATACAGAAGAAACTTAGAAAATAAAATAGCATGCAAACATATGCGTGGGAGCTTGTTATGTTTTAATATAAGATCAAATTTTTAAACTGCAATCATGCAAATAAAGATTTGAATTTGAATTTGTTGAAATACTGTGTTTTGGTCTGATGGGAATGGTTTCCAGTGTTATTACAGACACATTAGGCTTAACACCTACGCCTCAGGATAATGGATACAAAGCGACACGTTGTAGGATTAGTTTTTTGCATGCCCCGCTTAGTGTTGACTTGTTTATAGACGATGGTTTTCATCTTACCATAAGGGGGACTTATATAAGTAGTTTGGAACAGTACTTTTACTTAATACAAACAAGGTCGGTATATAATGTTTACTATTTTGCAGGTCGTCACAAGCTGAAGAAGCTGATCATCCCTATGCTGTTAATCCTGAAGTTGTTCAAGCTCAAACTGCTCTTGTTCCTGCCCCTGATCCTCGGTTTGGCCAGCTTCAAGAAGTTCCTTGGATTCATGGCTCTTATTGTTCCAGGTTTGAACCATGCTATTATCATTCCTCTAGCAATAGATAATATGCAGCTGCCCTACTCCCAAAATTTCACAAAACAGCCCCGGTCGATCTAATCCAAGACAAATTTTACTTGGGAGTTAGATTTGTAGTCGCCATAACAAATTCACTCACTTAGTATTTTAGTAAGCGATATTCATTTATGCCTTTAGTGAACATTAATATCCGCTCGTTTAAATACGCCGTGCGCTTTTTATTTTATTTTGTGATTTACAGGTGTTATTGGTTACTTCAAGTTCTGCAAGCCCAACCTGACCTCACCGTTTTCGTCCAACCATTACAACGGACCTCAATACTCTCCTGCGGGTATTGGTTTGAGCCCCTATAGGGAAGGCCATAATCCGTCGAATTATGGACATTACGAAAACTACGCTGTAAGTTTTGTGTTTATTTATTTCATCATCACCATCACCATCGTTATCCTCATCATCATCATCATCATAATCATCATCAACAACAACAACAACAACAACAACAACCCATTACCAGGGTTGTTTCACGGCACATGGGTTGTTTCAGGGCACGGGTCTCCTCTCAGAATGAGAAGGGTTTAAACCGTAGTCCACCACGCTGGCCAAGTGCGGATTGGTGGACTTCACATGCCGTTGAAAACTTTTCAGAGAACTCCCATGGCATGAACCGTTTAAAGCTTAAATAGCTTAATTTAAAAACGCATATGATTGGGAAAAGTCAATGGTTCCACTAAAGGAAGGCCGACCCACTATGCTATAACCGCTTCATTTATTTATTTATTGTTAATCCAACGCCGTTACAGATTTTTTGTATACATTTGGTTCGCGGATAAATTGGCCGCACTTAAGACAAATTGTGTCATCTTGTTTTCAGGGTAACCAATATAATAAATATGGTTCCAACGGCGTGGCCTTCAGGGAACACGAAGTTAATCCCCAAGATCTGGCGTACCAAGGTTGGGAGTACCGTAATAAAAAAGGAGCAGAAGACATTAAAGCCGAAGAAGCGTGAGACTAAAACAGTTGTAAAATTTGACGATTTTAATTAAAGTCTTAATAAGTGTATAAACAAGCTGTAATCTGCTTGAAGAATGCATGACGGACGATTAGTTTTAAGCAAGCCATTTTTTTGTCATAAATACTTTAAAAATTATCATCAATAAGCAAAGATGATTGCAAGACATTTAAGTGTTAATAAATCTGAAAGAAGGGTTTACTCGTATTCAATGTCATAAAGAAGAAACAAATTATCATTGATTCTAAATACAAAAAAATTAGAGACAATGATGTGAAATAGTTGAGCATCGATAAATCTCACAGAAATTTTTATTTTGAGCGTTTTTCTCATTTAACTTAGCGAATAAACATACTTTCTTTGCTAAATACTCAACATATGTCTTCATCGTGTTAAGTTTCCGATCCAATTTGACAAATAAACGTACATTTGTGGCATGTATATGTCTTCGACGTTATAAAGAGGGAAACGAATATTATTGATTACAAATACAAAAACAAATATGAAAGTCAATAGACATCGGAAAACAAAAGCCAAATCAGACGCTTCGTCTTGTTCTGTGTACATAAAATTCTATGATTCTAGTCTTGTTGATCTGTATTTGCTTTTTTATTTTGAACGCAGACAAATGAACGTGTATCTAAAGGTAGTCAAACTGATATCATTTATTTTTATATTAGGTTTTATACAAAGAAAATGTTTGAATATTTTTCGAAACATTATACTTACTTAAATTATTTTATATTGTATTATTAATTATTAATATAATAGCTCGTAAGTACCTCGTTGGCATTCGTCTTTAAATTCAGGACGTTTACGTGTAAACTTTATAAGTAAATTGTAAATAGAATCTATTGTTGTATATTAGATTAGGTATGCTTTGTATTGAAATATTTGCAATACGAATTTGTACTAGTTCACCAGTTATATTATTTGCTTTAATATTTTTGCGTGTAAGTTGGCAATATAACCCTATGTTTGAGTGAAATGTGGATAAGAAGTGGTATAATGAATCTTTCTTTAAGTTCAGATCTAGGAACTTCTAAAGCTTTAGTGTGTATCAAAGTCTAGTATTTTGTACGTGTAAATATTGTCAATTAGTATAGATTTTTTTATTAAAATAAAACTTATTATCTATGGTTATTCATTGGTTTTCATTAAATACGGGGTTAATAAATCAAAACTTTTTACAATATTCCAAAAATAATATACTTTTCCTATCCGAAAGTAATTTTTGACGATTAATATTGTTTCCATTGTTCAGATTTGATGGTGACAATTTCTTTTTTCAACTTAAAAACTATAGTTTCCATAGCGGTTTCAAATCACCCCGGTAAGGGTACAACAATTTTATATACGGTAGCACTGGCGTGTACAATCCATTTATCTACTGGTATCTTAAATTCTAATCAATTACTTATACATCGGTGGTAGGCCTATTTGTAAAAACTTTGGCTACCATCGGTGGACCTAGACCCATTTTAAGCAATAAAACATAACCTACCTCAACAGTGGAGGATACAATCGTGAGGAAACCTGCATGTAAAATTTCACATCCAAAAATGTTTATGTGTATGTATGTTTTGTATTCATGAAGACCTTATCACAGGCACTTATGAAGCGTTTATACATTTAACATGTTACCACTAACCAAAGAGAATAACAGGGAAAATCAATCTTAACAGGGAATTAAAGTTGAATGTGGAAAATGTATTACAAAATAAACGTGATAGAAGACACAGGCAACCGATGAATAAAAGAAATGCATTTCACGCTTTCGTATACAATTTAATAAAGATCCCTAAATCTACCAATAATTTTGAATATGAGCCTTAACAACATCGTAGTCTTTATCTTTGCTGAGAAATTCCATTTCGTCCAAATCCTTAATTATAAAAACATCATCTCTAACGACCTCCCGTTTATTTCTTTTGTGTGTTATTCCCTTTTTTGTTTGAAACTTATGAAACGGCATTGGGTATCTGACGATCTTTGAATTTTTCCTCGGCTTCCTTTTGTGATTGTGCTCCGTTGATACCCGGGCTTCGTTATTCTTATATGTACTGGCTTCTGTGATCTCTACATGTACAGAAGACTGCGTTGGTTTTCGGGTCATTGGATTTACGTAGATCTTCCTGCTTCTGCTCTTGCCATTTTTTATAATCTTCTGTATGGTCCTTTTCGGTGACTTTGTTATCTTACTTTTCTTTTTCCGCTCCTCGTAGAACTTCTTTGGTACGCGTAGTGGGTTCTCGTCTTTGTCATAGTATGTTTTGTTCACAGGTAGCTGAAAAGCAATTAACATTTTTTTTTTGAGAAATAAACAAGAACGTCACCCTACATAAGTGAAGTGGATTTTGAGTATCGAAACACTTCAAAGTCAGAGTAAAATGGAACTCATCTTAATCAATTTAAAGCTCATATTTGTAAACAATTCTACTGGTATTGCTCTTGCCAGAATGTTTGTAAAATAAAAATTAGTAGTACAGAATTACGGAGTTTGCTTTAAAGTTCTTGTGGTTCGATACCAGTGACTCCAAAAGAAGAATTTCTTATTTATTGTGAGTAGGAAGTTTTTTTTTTGGCAGTGACTTAATTGAAACTTATTTTTATAGTTTGGCCGATTCACACAATATCTTTATTAATATAGCCCACTTTATTAAGGGCTATATGTACCTAACGTAAAATGCATTTATAGAGTAGGGAAAAAGTTGGATAATTTTTTCATTTATTTATTCAATAAGATTAGCTCTCAAACGTTTTAGCATAGTATCTTTTGTACATATTTACGGAGTTGTGTAAAATTAATTTTTATCCTCCATTTTATGACGGTGGCCATCTCGAAATCTCACTAAGTAATAAAAATCGACCAAAAAAAGAAACAGAATCAAAATCGGTTTATCCTTACTGGAAATACGATGCTACAGACAGAAACACACACCCACAAGCACATATACACACATACACACACACGCGCGCATGCGACAAACTTATATACTCCGTCGTTATTGCGTCGGCGATTAATAAAAGAGTAAAAGCTCTATCATTACCCGGTTCAGAGCATCTTGTAATCCCATCTATCTTACGAGTTAGCTTTGAACTTCGTTTATAGGAGATTTGCGAGCACATCGTACAGGTACGAGTACATTCAATTAATCGGATTTATAAGTCCTGTATCAAATCCGCTTTTGATTGGATTGAATGAACCCATTTGACCAATAAATCGATAGGTAGGTAATCTAAACAATCACAAATAAATTATATTGAAGTGTCTAGTCTGGCTATATATATATAGCAGAGCTCTTTGGGAGAAAACGTCCAGGGGCAAATGCTATATAAAGCTTATATATATAAAGCTTAGCAATAGATTGCAATATATGCTTACCGGGTTATTGTTAACAGACGCATAAAAACTCAGAGCTCCTTGATTTGGCTTAATACGCTTATCTCCGAGGATATTTGCGGATGTATCCTGGATCAAAAAAAAATAATGGATTGTATCTATAGAACAAAATACTGCTGCATAAAGGTATGAGCATCGCACACACACAGGCCACAAGCCTCTTCTCTCAAAAAAGAGAACGAGGGAAACCTTCCAGGTTTTTCCACTGTGGGTATATTTTAATTTACTAATAGACAAACTAAAGTTTATATTAGTAAAAAAAACACGAAAATTGCAACAAAAAATTCAGCAATAAAATGAATACTAAACCAACTAAACACCTACGCCATGATGCTTACAGGTATAATCAGGGCCTTAATAATAAACGTAGCATAACGACGGAATAGCTGTGTCACCTGACAGCGCCTTTCAAATATCAGAGCATGAACACACTTCCGACGTCATGCCACGTTCTAAAATCCTAGTGGCCCGCAACGGCTTCGCGCGGATGGATATAAATTAATTAAAATTTTTTTTACATGAAACTACTTTTTGTGCCTTAATTATAAAAGTTAGACATATTCTGCCCTGGCTTTATTATTAGCATTAACTAACTGTACCTACAACTATTCTCAAGAACTCAATCATGATCCAAATAAAAAATATCTCTCATTGTCAAGGCAGCGTTCGCAAAAAAGGTTGTCGTTCCCCCTTTTTTTTTAACTTTGTTTGAAATTTTTCGTGTTAATATATAGCCTATGACACTCACAGATAACGTAGTTTTCTATTGGTAAAAGAATATTCAAAATCAGTTCAAAAGATCCGGAGATTTGAGAGAGAGCCTACAACCTTGATAATAAATGGGGCAAATATTTTCTATTTCTATTTCTATTTCTATAATCTTATCTCTTCTTATCTCTTTATAATATTAGTATAAATAAAAAATACCTGAATAGATTCGGAAGCTACAAATACGTCTCCGAGTACGTACACCATAACCAATAGAACTAGCATAACGTGCAAATACCCCTAAGAATTATTGGAAAATGAAAAAGGTTTCCTTTTAACAAGCAGCTTTTGTAAACCAAGAATCTTTATTACCATCTAACTCAAAACAGCATTGTTATAACCGCTCGAATGCTGTTTGTTTAAAAGTTTGTTAGAATAATGCTACCGGATCGCAACGTTTGTTACTTGCACATTTTTCACGTCCGAAAAACGACCCTGGCAAATCTGATCTGGCGGGAGGTTTTGATCGTAGCTAGCTAACAACCTGCTTGGAAAGAAAGGTTGTGTAAAGAAACCCGCCGAGAAGATGAGATGATGATTCCCACTGTTGGGCATACGCCTCCTTTGTTATGAGAGACGGTGTTACACCATATATCCCCCACGCTGCTCCAATGCCGATTGGTGGTCTTTAATGACTAACCGGGCTCAGAAAGAACGCTTGCTCTCTGTGACAAGGGGACTACCAATTTGCTAACACTGGGCTGGTACTGAAAAATCTTAAACAATAAATACACGATACCAAAACAATTTTTGGTCCGACCCAAGATTCGAACCTAGGACCTCGTAATTCGTAGTTCAACATGCTAACCCCTACACCTATGAGGCAGTTATAGTTTTTTTTATCTACTGCAAGTTAGCCCTAATCAGATTCTGCAACATAACATTGTTGGTAGAGTTATCCACGGCCGAAACGTCCCATCAGAGAAGCAACCAGTCTTGTCTCCATTTTTATTTCTATATAAAAATTAATAATTTGTTTGTTCTTGGGCAGAATTTACAATTACGAAATAAAGTATTTTTCTAAAAGTAGATTAGACGTTTCTTCATTGGAAATCTGTTTATGTTCTGGTCTGCTGTCACCAGAACATACTGGTCACCACCCCTCCTTTTCTACTACAATCTACTGCAACTGCAACAGCGTCCTCATTGTACTACTAAAATCTACTGCGATCAACAACACCCCACCCACCCGTCTGGCGAGCGTGGTGGGCTAACGCTCCTATTAGTCCAGCAATGGACTCTTAGGCTATGGATTATACCAGCCCTCGTTTTTCAAAGCAATCTCTTAATAAATTAATTAAATTACGTTGCGTAAATAAAGCTGAATTAATAAACTATTACTATTCAAAAACAAATGTTTACGCCCAAATTCAAGATCTAGGGATTCACTTTAAGGCCTCGAGGCAACTTAGTCGAGCTCTTATTGACTCGCCGGATGTAACAAATTTATAATGAACAACTAAAACGAGGTTCAGACATACCGAGTGCGAGCGGACCGAAGATTTTTTCTCGGATTTGTTTGTTAGCACTTGACTGTAAAGTCGAGCTTGAAGTAGGCGACGATTCTAGGATAAAACTGCAATAACCGGGGGGTTATAGCTGGTTATTAAAATTCTAAATTCATCTATTTCAAGTAGGCCTTATTTAAGCAGTTTTAAAACGTCAAGTACGTCTGTTTGTAGTGACTCTACCATCGGTTTGGAAGGCAGATTTTATCGACAAGAAGCCGGTAAGATTTTATTTAGATTAGGTACATTTATATAAAAATGAAATTCTGTTCCTTAGTCTCACTAAAACTCGAAAACGCCGCTCCGATTTATATTAGCGTAAAGCAATCAATTTAACTGGCTTAGTGAAATAGATAAGTCGGTAACTGCAGAGAAGTTCGGCTGACAAGGTTCGAAGGGGAATACTCACATTCCATGCAAAAAGAGACCAAACCTGTCAGTAAATCCAGCATGTTTTCCTTATCCTAAGGTTGCCTGACAGAGATCGCTACTAAGCCTTTGTATACTGCTTCTGTCTGTGTTTTTTTTTAACTTGTAGTGTGCAAATAAATAGTATAAATAAATAAATAAGTATTTGGGTGGGTATAACTGTTTGTAGTAAAATTACCACCGGTTTGGAACGCAGATTCTACCGAGAAGAAGCCTGCAAGAAACTTAACAGTTGCTCTTTTTTGTATCTGAAATCTGAAAGCAGAGCTGTGTTTTTTCAAGCTATCTTATAATTAAGTGAATTGTATAGTAACCACACTGTAATACCAGCAAAAATAAATAGGCTCATTGTAATACGATATCTTTGCCTTATTTGCTTTTGTAATTTGTGAACTAAGTACTCATGAACTTGTCATTTACGACTGGCCTAAAAGTTTTGAAAGCTTCATCTTTAATTTATACGAACGCAATAATATGCGTTTTAATAATATAAGTCGAGTCTTTATGACGTGCAAAAACCATAAAACCATCCGAGTAGTACCTTGCTATTACCAAATCACGTTGTCAAAGTGATCATATTTACCTGAACTCCAAAGAAAATACAAGAGATTTGACAAAAAAGCTATTGATACTGACTTTTTATTCTGTGACTCCAAACACCATTGTTTTAACAAAATCAGTTAAAAAAAATTAAAATTTCAATTCACAGGTGGTCAGTTATAATTTTATGTGAAAATTAGTAGACGTGTAGACGTGTGAAACAAATAACTAAGATTTAGGGTTTCAAGAATAAAGAGATAAGAGGTATCGAGATCATTTATGTTATAACTAGCTTCTGCCCGCGACGTTGTCTGCGTGGACTTCAGAATTGGGTCAAAAGCTTCGCTCGTTAACAATTTTTAATCCTACCACGGGAACTGTTTGAGGGATCAGTATAGAAAGTACATGTCCTTTTCCATAGCATACCAAATTTCAAAGCTGTCTGCGAGCGCCTTAGCTCGTAAACAATTTTTAATTTTCCCTCAGAAACATCTTAAGGAATCGAGATAAAAGGTAGCCTATGTTCTTTTCCATGTCAAAGGCTACATGCGTGCCAAATTTCATTCCAATCCGTTCAGCCGTTTTTGCGTAACTGAGTAACAAACACATATATATATATATATATATATATATATATATAGATATAGATTAGCCACAAAGTAAGCGTAGCTTGTGTTATGGGTACTAAGATGACTGAATATTTTTATGAATAATATACGTAAATACTTATAATATACAGGTAAACACCCAGACACTGAAAAACTTTCATGTTCATCACACAAACATTTTCCAGTTGTGAGAATCGAACCCACGGCCTTTGACTCAGAAAGCAGGGTCGCTGCGAACTACGCCAATCGGCCGTCGACCTGATGACGTAAGAAAACTAAATACTAACATGTCGAATAAAATAAAGCAACAATGAAGAACCAGGTAACATTTCTTTTATATTAAGACTAACTAGCACTTGGCCGCAATCACACCTGACGGTAAATGATAAGCCATCATCAAATGTGGAGTAAGTGTTAGGCCTCATGTGCCTGTAATTACATCGAACTTACTCTAATACTTACTCAATTCGAATACTTTCACATTAAAATAAATACTCGGATTTTCAGATACTTCTACCACACTAAGACGCTTGCACCCGCTATAGAGTGTTTCTTAATACACCAATTAAATAATTAGTGTCATAGATTTTATGATAAACCGCTCAGGCCGCGATTTCCAGAATTTTTGCGATCGCATGTTCTAACCCTATCGGTTCCTAAAATTGTATATGCATTTTAAATTTTCTAAAATTGATAATTCTTCCAAGTTTAGGTACGAATACTAATAAAAACAATAAAATTATAAAAAAGCAATGTATCATCTCTTGTTACAAAAGTGTCTAAAAAGTAAAAGTAGATCGAAACTGCAATGTTTCCTACTAGATGGCGCTACAGTCGCTATAAGACTGATGTAAAAGGCATATACTAATTTCGTCATCGCAGTAGGAGAGCCGTAGCTTAATTTGTTATAGCGTTTAGGCCGCGATTGATAGAGAGTCGCAGGTTCAAATCCTGTCGGTTCCGAAAATTTGTATATGCAATTTAAAATTTATAAAATGGGTATTTTCATAGAGAGGTACTCTTTTGCAAATGATTGTTTGATCAGATAACCAGGTCGTCGTGTACGTGTGTTATTCTTTTCATTGTTATTTTTTTAGTTGAAGATACCTTTGATACTAGCGATACTGCACGCAATTGTGAAATGCTCTCAAGTGATAGACAAGATACCGGAGCAAACCCTCTTTGCTACTGACTACTGCATGCGGTTAGGGGTGTGTCCTGAGGGCACTCACATTATGTGCACGCACTTTAATCCCGTGAGTATATTATGTCACGTTTGCCACCCCTAAATCTTTTTAAAAATGGATTTATACTACGCACCTATACACCTACTAAGCTTTCTAATTTCCAAACCAAGTTGTAGTACATGGTTTGGAAATTAGGAGTCATTAATAAGAGCAAATATGATTCCTATTGTTTCCACATCTTCAATCATGAGCAAAACAATTACGATTAAACTTGAATCAATTTAGTTTTTAAAATAATCTATTAAGCAACTTCATATGTCGTTGCGCCGATATGTATATCTATATATATAAAAGAAAGTTGTGTTAGTTACACCATTTATAACTCAAGAACAGTGGACCAATTTTAATGATACTTTTTTTACCTACGCTTAGTCCGGAATAGGATATAAAGTATTGAAATATAGTATTCATGAAAACAAAATTGTTAGGCGATACGAAGTTCGCTGGGACAGCTAGTTATTCATAAAAGTATTCATCAGTCGTTATAGTAGGTACACGGGTAGTACAACATATGTAGGTATGTATAACAATATGTGTATTTTCATATAGTAATAGCGTACCCAGCCCGCTTCGCCGAGCTAGATTTTGCTTTATTTTATTTAAACAATAAACTTACATCATTATTTTTTTTATTTAAGTCTCATAATATATTAAATCATTTATTTCTCTACGTATTCATTCTCTTCTATTCTCTTCTCGAGCGGGTGAAGATCATTATCTACACCCATGTACACAATAGAATATCATCATTGTAAATAAAAGCTGTATTTGACAGTTTGACAGTTCAAAAATAGGAGTGCTCCGATCGTCACCAAACTTTACAGGATTACTCGCCAGGTCAATCCGGAGATTCCCTGAAAGTTTCATTGTAATCGTACCTGCCGTTTCGGAACCTATACGGAACATACCTACACACTTTCTCTTTTATATATATAGATTTATTTATTTACTTAAAAAGTGTTTTTTATTTACAGAATAGAGCGATGGGGCCACTCTGCGTTGGTACAAGAAACGTATCTATCACCTCAGAATACGCTGAATTATTTCTTGATTTATTTAACCTGTGAGTTGCGTGTTCATCCCTACTATCCCTATACCTACTAATATTATAAATGTGAATGTAAGTTTGTTTGTTACGCTTTCACGCAAAAACCACTTAACCGATCCTCATGAAACTTTGTACACATATTCTTGAAAGTGTTAGAAGTAATGTAGGGTACTGTTTATCCCGACATTAAGCTCGGTTCCTTTGGGAGAGGGGATGAGTGTTTGTCGATTTTACACCATAACTCCGAAAAATTATAACCGATTTAAATAATTATTTTTCTCCTTCCTCATTTAAGGCTTAGCGATACTACATACTTTAATTTTTTTTAGATCTACAACTAAATTTAATGCCAAATAAAAAAACAAAATCAAACGCAGACGAAGTCGCGGGCAACACCTAGTACTTAATAAACAATGCTAAAAAGGGGTTACTACGCCTTTTTTTACTGTTCGTTGTTAAAAGCTTTAATGCTATCTCTATCCCAACGGCGAGACGGAGGTTTTACGGGACCTTCTCTGAATGGGAGTAAACACTAAACGTAAGAGAACTAAACACCATCACGGCACATCACTCTTGTTGGTTTTACTAGACACCCGGGGAACCCGGGGAACCGGTTGTGTACTTCCTAGACATCTGTCAACCACCCCAGCGAAGTGTTTAGGTTCCAGCGCTGCAAAGGAAGGAGATCGGGACAGCTTAATCCGGGTTAAAATGCCAAAGAATATAATAGAAAAACCTTTATTTCAACAGAAGGAAAAACGCAAAGAAAACTGGAATAGTAGATACTCAGTGCTAGGGTGCAAAGGCGTATTGCTAATAGTGATCTTTAAAAGGCAACCCGAGCGTACGGAGCCGATATAAAATTATTTATTAATAAATAAATAATGTTTAAAAGTGGACGGTGCAAAAAAAAAAAACGTACTGAAACATACATACTATATTTACTAACTACAATAATGCCATGCCATGCCATGCAATAAATGTCATGTGTTAATCCAGGGTATATCTCCATTCCAAACTACAGTCATATGTTTTTTGTAGATTTTGCGTGAAAGAGTACGAAACATCCATTCATCCATATACCCTCGTAAACTTTTACTTTTATAATATTAGTAGGAAGATAATATATACACGTCTTATATACAATTGGAAGAAAGTCTTATGATGAAACTTTTATGATGAAACTTTTATTCTAGTATAAGAGGCAGATCAGCTAAAGGCAGGACGATTGGACTTGCAAATCTAACTCTACCAAGAGCTTATGGGATGTATCGATTAGTAAGGCCATTTTACTTTTTTTTTAATAACAAATACTTCACTTTTATGAGAAGTACAAGCGAAACGTCTGACTTGCGTCCTATCTGTCATTTAAATTTATTTCCTAACTGCAATCGACCATTAAACACGTCTGTTTGAACAAGAGTTAAATGACTGATCGTACACAGAATTCTTTTTTTTTATTCCTCTACAAGTTAGCCTTACCTGATGGTAACTGATGATGTATTCTAAGATGGTAAAGGGTTAGCATGGCAGTTATTTAAAACCCATATCTCTAATCGGTTTCTACGCGACAGCCTACCGGAACGCTAAATCTCTTTGGTGCACATTTTGTCGGTAGGGTGGTCAGAAATCATTAAATTTCAAAATGCGGGAGTCGAAGCCGAGACCTCAAACTTAAAACCACTGCACCATGGAGATTGTCAAATACACATTACTCATACTCATTTTAACCCTGCAAGTTAGATTCGGCGCTGTAGTTCGCTTTTGGTTCTTTATTTCGCGATAACCAGTGTTGCCCACTTGTGGGAAAATCCTCCAGCTGGGCCAGGCTTTTAGTCCAGCAGTGGGCTGTCACGGGCTATTGATGATGATGCCTATGTTATTGTCTAACCCCTGAACTATCACAATGCAAAAATGACGATCTCACGCTCTGTAAAAATCGAAAAACAATTACGGGATAAAAAGTAGTCAATATGTTAATCCAGTAAAACTTATTTCTGTGCTTAATTCAATCCAGATCTGCAGGTTGATAACGTGTCTCACGACAGGCTCGCGACAGGCGTAATTCTTGCAATCTTTGCTGTCAAACGTCACTTTCTTTTATAATGCATACAGAAAAAAACGCGAGATTTATGCCTGTCGCAAGCCTGTTGTAAGATACCTGAACACATGCCTTTCAGGCTTTATTGAGTTACAAACATACATCCAAACTAGTTACAATATCAGATGGATTGAATACCTATCGTAAGCAGTAAACCAGAGATTACAGCAAACTCGCAGAGTCGTCTAGTATTGGAGCAAGCCCCAAAAAC
Organism: Pararge aegeria; assembly: GCF_905163445.1. Lineage (NCBI taxonomy): Eukaryota > Metazoa > Arthropoda > Insecta > Lepidoptera > Nymphalidae > Pararge > Pararge aegeria. Next base: position 7,882,043 of record NC_053202.1, on the reverse strand, counting down.
TCCGACATAGGGTCTTAGGAGGCTCGAAAATGACCGGCCATTTTGTTTGTTTGGTTTCCGCCGGGTTTTTGGAAGTGTGCACTGCCCCTTGTCATGAATTATCTGTAGTTGACAGATCTTCGGGATCGTTAAGGACGTCATTGGAGTATCATGAGAGTCAACCGAATTCTTGTAAAGCTATTTGAAGTGTTGAGCTCTTGTACGGAGATTTATATACGATATTGTTACACCCCACAAGTGTTAATGGTTTTTATGTATCGAAAATCTGGAACGTCAGAGCAAAATGGACCGAAGGCGCCTCAGTTATAAGCCCTAATTTCGTACCAATCGAATACCGAAACCGATTTCCACAAGTTATTTTGAAACTTTATTGTTTGCTACAGTGTAACTCTGAATGCTTATGATTTTCGCATGGCCATTGAGGAGTTCCGTAATTTATGTTCTAAGGTCATTATAAACAGAAACTCGACACATAAAAACAAGAAAATAGTTTGCCGTAACATCATCTTAAAAACAGCAGTCGTATTAATAAGGTGTTCTTTTTAGAAAAATAAATTTTTTGACTGCTATCTCACGCTGATGCAGTCTAAGAGCGGTAGCGGGCTAACCTGTTAGGAAGTATGGCAGTAATATTACCGTACCGTACCGAAACGTTAAATCGCTTCGCGGCACATCGGTGGGGTGGTAACAAACCACGGCCAAAGCCTCCCACCAGACCAATCCAGAGAAAATTCAGAAATTATAAATTCTTCAAAAAGATTCCTGCCTTGCCGGGAATCGAACCCGGGGCCGACTTAAATTCACAGCAGTTGCGCCAGGAGGTCGACAAAACACGCGCACAACCATAAAATTACTTTCTTTCTTTCTTCTGGACTTTCTTTAGGACTTTCAAACTGCCTAAGTAGATGTTTAACGAAATTAGTCAGGTGAGAAGATGGTGATAACTATATTAATAAAAATCGTTGTCTGGTGGGAGGCTTCGGCCGTGGCTACCACCTTACCGACAAACACGTGCCACTAAGCTATTAAGCGTTCCGGTATGAGGTCGCGTAGAAACCGATTAGGGGTATGGCTTAAATATAACTGCCATACTCCCTAACAGGTTAGCCCGCTACCATCTTAGGCTGCATCATTTCTTACCACCAGGTGGAATTGCTGTCAAGGGCTAACTTTTAGTGTAATAAAAAAAAAACTTAAGCACCGAGGTTCCCAAAAGAGACCTGGTCTGAAAAGAAGCCTCTAACAAACTTAGACGAATAATTCTTTTATACCTCTCCCATCTACAGCTACATTGTCTCACGAAAAGTTTTCCAGAAGTATAAAGTTGTACTAGATATAAGTAAAGTAATATATTATATATAATATATAGTAACATATTCATTTAATTGCTTCAGCAGTGGGATCCCGAACTGTCCACGTTAGCCCAGGTGTGGGCTAACACATGTATTATAAGTGTTGACATGTGCAGAGCTACCAGTAAGTATAATTCATCGTCATCATCATAATATCAACCCATTACCATGCCCCTCCCACAATGTTAACCCCTCCTGTTAAGGCCGTTGTCCACCCCGCTGTCCCAATGCAGATTGGTGGACTCCACACACCTTTGAGAACAGTATGGAGAACTCGCAAGCATGCAGGTTTCCTCACGATAGTTTCCTTGCTTCAGCAAGTGATATTTTAATTGCTTAAAACGTACATATCTTTGAAAAGTTAGAGGTGCGTGCTGGATTTCGAACTCGGCCCCCCGACAGTGGAGTCGAAGTCCTACCCAATGGTCTATCATAATGTTCTCAAAGGCATGTGTAGTACAACAATCCACCAATCCGACTTGGCCCGCGTGGCCTAAACACCTTTCATTCTAGGAGACGGCACATTTCTTATAGTAAGTGCTGGAACGGTTTTTTAATGAAGAAAATATGCTTAAGAAAATAAATATAATATGATGTATTGGTATTCTTTAAGAAAGGTTCCCTGATCCGGCTCAATTGGCGGGCTTAACCCGCTTCGATGAAAACTGGATACCAATCAACGCCAGAAAACTATTCAACTACACAGGTTTCAGTTTGGAGAAAGTGAAATACGGCATTCACTCAATGTTAAGATCGTGGTACAGAACTAAACAATCTGTTCACCCTGAGGACATCACAGAGGCTGATGATATATGGTAAGGAATAATATTTATAATCTATTCTCCAACGTTATTACACCTGTTGTTATAGATGGACTGTAGTTGATAACCATAGCGTCTTCGGGGGCTTAGGGTGAGCGCAAAACTCACCAGAAGTTAAGCCTCAGGACTCGACAAAATCGGTGGGGGAAGGGAAGTTTTTGTAGTAGTATAGGTTCTTGTAACAAAGCTTGTCCGAAGAAGTGCTCATGATTATTTCTGCCGCCAAGAAGCAACGCTGTGTTCCGTTCTGAAGGGCGTTGATGGCGATTTAATCGCTGGCTTAAGACCTACGCCTGAGGTTAATGGACCTGATATTTTCTCGGCAACCATGACCAGCCGAGAACACATGCTTGGCGGCAAACAAACCAGGCGGTAGTATTTCCCTGGACGAGCTATGTCAGAAAAAGGGCTTCTTTGTCGTTACAGTCTTGACAGACTGGTCGTGGTCGTGATGTGGGTGTTGTGGCTCGCTTTACAATCCTTCGCCACTCTTCTTTAACGGTTGCCTTTCTTGCGCATTCATGTAGAGGAGCCTCGATTCTGGCCTTCACGTGGTCCGTCTCATCAGTGATCTACCGCGCGCTCTGGTACCTTCTACTTTCCGTTGAACCACAAGACGCTCAATGGACACGTCATTACGCCTGGACACGTGACCGAAGAAACTAAGAATTCGCGCTTAAACTGCAGAAGATAGGCGCTGTTTGATGCTGAGTTCGTCATGAAAAGATTCATTAGCACGAAACATGTTATAGGTCACTCCCAACATTTTCCTCCAGCACCACATCTCTAGAGCATCTATTTTTTTCTTCTCAGTCTCCCTCAGGGTCCACGTCTCCGAAGCGTAGTCTACTACTACTACAAAGCAAAAGTATTCTTCCTAATGAATCATGTAATACCCTATCGTAATTGTAATCCCTTCCTTATTTAACTAGTTTCATGGTAGTCAAATGGTATTATCCTGATAGTTCCCCATAATGTTCTGAAAGGTCTGTGAATTCTACCAATCAGCACTGCGCCTGCGTGGTTGACAACCGCCTTAACCCCATCTCTATGTGGGTCTGTCACGTGCCCTGTAGCCCTGTATTAAAATAGTTTAATTTTATTTTACCTATACCTGACACTATAAAGTGTCTACACTTTTTTTTCAAATAAAGAATTTCAATTTCAGGCCGAAACATTTAGGATCCAATGCATTTTTGGCACTCGTGCATGGCCGTGTTACACACGTTGGTTGCGGCATATCCGTCTTCAAGGAATATTCTTTTCATGCATCTGTAGAACACAAAGTGGATTTAATACACAATGTAATGTATACCTTTTGAATATAATAATATTTTATCATTATAAGGCCACTAAATGCCCGATATAAAGCAAGCAAGGGTGTCCTCTCAGAGTGAGAAGGGATTTGGCCGTATTCCACCAAAGTTGAAGAGAGGTTTGGTGATTGGTGAAAAAAGTAATCTTTAATATCTCAAAACGCACATAAAATTGTAAAAAAGATGAAGGCACTGAAAACCATTCATGTTCATCACACAAACATTTTTTCAGTTTTGGGATTCGAACCCACAGCCTTGGACTCAGAAGGCTGGGTTGCTGCCCACTGCGCACGCAAACTGTCAAAACTTATCATCTGCTTGGTGCGTTAATTATAACTTAAGAAAATATGAATAAACAATATGGCGGGATTTTTCAGGTCGTTCGCGTCGTCTGCAACCTATCATCAAGGCTCCATACTACACCGAGGAAAGACCGGGTATATAAGACTGATGCCCCCACTCAAGTAGGTTATACCGTCAAATGCGGCTGCCCTATTGGCTATGATGAGGACGAGGACTGCTTATGCTACGAAAGTGGTAGGAAACTACGTATGTATTTAAGCATTTTTTTTTGTCTCTATCCGCCGAACATCGCTGAAGCGGATCATTTTAATTTTAATTATTTATGTATTTCATATAAATTGAGGATGTTATATGTTATATATTTATATAGGTATTTATGTTATATATTTACATATTTATATATGTTGTATATGATTGTTAGTAGTTTACATTAATTGTGGGTGATTTCATGTATGTTTATATTTTATTGGTATTTATATGTAATATATTTATATATTTGTATAATTTTAAATCTTATTTATTGCACCGCCTATCATTTCTATGTTTTTTCCTTATACGCCATTGGTTGCCTGGGAAAAATCGCTATGTAGCGATAAGGTCACCAAATTGTACTCTCTTGCTATGTATTTATATCTCTGTAACTACTTTTTTTCTTTGGTGTACAATAAAAGTGTATTCATTCATTCATTCATATTTATACTAATGAGAACGCAGTGGTGAAAGTTGTTAAATTTAATGCCAAATCTTACAAGGAGACGTCGATACGCCAGATCTTCATTACAAACTGTATTGTAAATGTGGCACTAAAGGAAATAACCTTCGTCCATGAAACAATAAAAAAAAAAAAACCACTCTGCACCCTTTCGTTGCCACGAAGATCGGCACCAAAAGTTCTGTGCTGGTAAACACGTTGCAACTTAGCTGTACAAGTCACTTGTATAAAGAAATTCGGTTAATAAACAAGGCTTTGTACAGCTTTAAGGGCATTAAAAAGCATCTTTGAACTATGAAAGTAAGTATACACCGACTGAGAAGAGTGAGATTTATGAAATATTTCTATTTATTCCAGCGAGTTCGTGCAACGGTATAGAGAAGAAACCTCCCGTAGTAGTTTTGCCGATATTCACTGTGGAAAATGTCCCATCCAAGCTCAACATAGAATTTCGGTAATATCTGCTATCATAAAATTCAGTAAGAGTAAAAGTGAGCAAGAAGTAGAAATTACCTCAGTTTTATACCTCAGCTTTACACCGAATTAATGCCCTGGCCTGTAAAATATATAGAAGATACCAGAGGATACTGAGCAGTCAGTCCGCTACATATATAAAAAATAAATTATAAAAAAATCAACTAACAACATCTTCTTGCTAAACACGCATTAAGTGGGGTCGGCACAACATGTTTTCTTCTTCCTCTTACTTCTATTAGCCTTCATCTCACTATCCACTCCTTTACACGTATTTTCTATCACAAATCAAGACATCCCTTCCTTTGTCCTGCTCTACCTTTTTGTCAATATAAATTCATTAAAGTAAAAGAATATAATTAATTTGCTATTGGTGTTTCAGAAAAAATGGAAGTAATTGCAACACAAGCACAAATGAATTACATCTAGATCACCTAGATTATACTCGTTTGAGGGTAAGATTAAATTTTGCGCACAAACTAATAAAATACTCTTTCGACCCTACACTTCGCGCACTCTATATATTATATTATACATAGTATTAATATAAACTCAGCCAGTGAATTCGAGTTAAGAAATATTTAACAAAATTTTATTTCAGAGACACGACCTAAGGGGAAGTGTATTTTTAAAACCATCAGTATTTGAATTGCCTCCAAGAAAACTAATGACTGAAAGTGCATTAACAAAAAATCTTAAAAAGGATGTAAGACCGAGGAAAGATTTCTCCAATGTACGTTATCTAGTGTCAAAATACTTAAATATAAGACGACGTTCAAATATGACAAAGTTGACGCTAAACGATGATGTAGAAGACTCCAGTATAACTTCACCTTCAAAACAGAATAATTTCATGGAGCTTACAAGGCGAAGAATAGTTTATGATAATATTTCCTCACAAAATACAAACATTTCAAACGGAGATTCTAACAACAAATTAATTAACTTGTTAAATAAACTAGAAGAAGAAGCTAAGTATGTCAAACTAGCCTGCGATAGAAAAAAATTACTGGATCATAAAATTCGGAAAATATATAACGCATTTGCAGAGAAAGCTTTTATGCCAAAAATTAATAGTAACATAAATAAAGCAACAGATGAAACTTTAAGCCTCACTGACTTTCTTGAAAATAAAAGTTCTAGTAAAAATGAACAGCAGTTCATCTCTTTAAGAGAAAAAAATCTTGTTGAAGTTCATAACAATAAAACTATACCAAATATTCAACCATACAAAAACACAAATACAAACTCTATGAAAGTGAACCTGATGGATGGTAATCTAAAAGACAATTCATTTACTTATGATAACGAGGAATTACTAGAAATACTTAATAAACATGGAAATAAAATTAATCAAAATAGCAAAGGCGAAAAAACAACTGGTTTTCAAAATGAAGACTCACTTATGCGGCCGGAAGAACATTTACTGACCCTTGAAAAGAGACAGTTTTATCAAGACAAGCTTAATTATTTAGAAAGAAAACTTCAAGATTTTCACAACCATGGAAACAAGAGCGAAGTAAGTGACGCTATAAAATTTATTTCAAAATTTAAATTGACAATCAGGCATTCAATGTTCTTATTTCTTTATGTTCAGATGTACGCTGACCAACATATGAGAAGAACGCTGCCAAGCTATCATGAACTTCAACTAAACAGTAAAAGGCCATATTCTAAACGAATTTTAGAATTTTGACCAAAAAAATATTATTCCACACAAATTTTATTATGTCATGTTCTAAAGGTGACCTTTCTAAAGGTCATCGAGCGCTAAAATAGATGTTTGTCAATCGGGTCTAAAATGAAAGCCGCCGATAAAAAGCCGCCAGGCTGCGTAGGAGGGTCAGCGGCTTTTATGTCTCCTTCCGCAGCTGTCTGCTGATAGTGTTAAATCCAGAAGGACTGGTTTTTCATGAGTACATATTTTACTGAGGTAACCTCATACGTCGCAGGTTTATTTCTACGTCACATAGACTGTTTTCTGTTTTATTTATATTAAATATCAGTGGCGTACAAAAGATCAATTATTTATAATACAGAAACATAAGAAATATTTAAACTAAAAGAAACTGCTACCATCAGCAAAGATTAAAAAAAAAATTACAAAGTAATTCCAAATATAAAAGCTGTATTTATCTGTATTACAATTGGTCTTGACGTCTGGTGACGCTTATTTTTATCCCAACGGTTAAGTCTAGCAATTCAATAGGGCAATAGTGCCAGCACTTCGGGTACCACGCCCATTTGTGAACAGTTAGACGGTTTATATTTTTTGTAAATAATAATCTTAATATATATAAATCTCCTGTCACGATGTTTGTCCGCGATGGACTCCTAAACTACTTAACCGATTTTAAATTAAATTGGCACACCGTGAGCAGTCTGGTCCAACTTAAGAGATAGGATAGCTTGGATCTTTAATTATAGTCGCAATTTTATTTTATTGCAAATTATTTGTCTATAATTAATTGACAGTCACGTGTTATATATATATATAGATATATATACTACTATACTCATTTAAGGCTTAGCGATACTGAATACTTTAAAAACAAAAGTAAACGCAGACGAAGTCGCGGGCAACAGCTAGTGTATTATATAATAATCTGTAATTATTATTATGTTTGCAAATTGGAATTATATAAATATATTATTTAGCAAACGGTGTACAAAGTATATAGTATTTTACATGGCACCGACCTCAAAATGGTGTATATCTTGCCTTTTATTTAGTATCATTGATATATGAGTACCTAGATTATAAACACATAATAGTACATTCGAGTTAAGATCCGTCCCCATACGTCGAATATATAACGTTTAAATGATTATTATACTAATTGCAAATATAATAAATTGTCTATTAACATGTATGTTTATGATACTGACGATGTTGATACCCCTCGAAAACATGACTTAATGGGTGTTGGTAACGTGTTTCGAGAGGTTCAGTTCAATAAAATCGTAGTGTAGTTATACGAAATACTAAGATTTTATTTGACTCAATACGCGTGGCGTTGCGGTCGATTGAGTGGGGTTGCATTAGGTACCAAAAGATATTTATTTTAACAACGAGTCTTAATTAAGACGTAACAAAGAAGTCGGTTACAAACATACAAGTGAAGCTAAAATAAAGCGTGTAAAAATGATTGAATTTCTTAAGACTACAAGGAAAACGAAAACTATGTCCGTAGTAACATGTGTGTTTTGTAAACAGTTAAATGTTTGCCTTTATGTTAATCGCTTTCTTGGTGGTACAGTTGTTTGAACATTAGCTACTTGAAATGAAGAACATTCAACTCGTAATCAGCTCCTTTCTTTGCGTATTCATTAATATAAGCTTTGAAAATAAGGTAAGTAAATGATTTTGCATTATTATTAAGTTAATTTTTATCTTGAAATATAAAACCAAGCTAGTCTTAAGCTTGATATAAAATGATATGAACCATATTTGTATTATCTTCCTTGGTTATTTCTAATTCTGACGGCCGAGTGGCGCAGTGGCCAGTGACCCTGCTTTCTGAGTCGAAGGCCGTTGGTTCGATTACCACAACTGGATAATGTTTGTGTGATAAACATGAATGTTTTTCAGTGTCTGGGTGTTTATCTGTATATTATAAGTATTTGTGTGTATTGAATTCATAAAAAAAAAAACATTAGCTATCTTAGTACCGATAACACAAGGTAAGCTTACTTTGGGGCTAGATGGCTATATGTGTATTGTCGTAGTAGATTTATATTTACTTAAAAAAAAATCATATATGTATATATATATATATATATATACATATATGATTTTTATATATATACATATATATATATATATATATATATATATATACATATATGATATATATATATGATAATATATATATATATATTATTTAAGCTTCAGTCAAAGCCAGTTTGGCTTTTGCAACATAAACAAAATCCTTGATATAACTTTACTTACAGGTGCAAGCTAAAAATAATGAAATAATACCCTTAAATTCATTTTTTGGAAGTTGGGAAAGACGGCATATTCAAGAATTACGGGTAAGATTAATTATTTAAGTACCAATACACGAGAGGGGGATTCTTTTACCAGGGCACGCTTGGAAATTTTGTAGCATTTGTCAAGATCTGTCAAGATACAGAAAATGAACAAAATCGCCTCACTGCAATACCACCTACTGGGAAACTGGTGGCATTTAATTATAGAAAGATTTAACTTTGACTTTATAAATATATTTTTTTATTGCAATAATTAATGGATCACCAGAAATTTCATGGAAAACCATCGCCTAGGAGCAGAGCAACACTTCAGACTGGAACAAAGCAATGCTGCTTCGTTCCAGTCTGAAGAGCGTAGGGTTCCTGGGGTTTTGAAGATGGGCAAGCGTTTGTGATATTTTGGCATTCTATCGCCGCCACTCGGAAGTTCGCTGCGTTCGGGATATTCCGTACCGCTGCGTTCGAATATCGCACAGTGTAATTCTGTGGGCCGGTTGCTTCCACACCTTGAGCCGTAGTGTTTTTATACTCATTGTGCATACACAGTTGTGTCAAAGTTAATATTATAGTTTATTTCCTCATTCCTATCCAGCATAAATTATTTTAGGAGATTTATTGTAACGCAAGCCGGGCTTTCCGGCTTGTATGTAAAATATGATTGACAGTAGCACTACGAGCTGTGTCACAAAAAACTCTACTTCTATGTATTTTTTTTTTTGCAATAGGATACGCAAGTGCATCAAAGGGACCCTACTGAGAGCATAGAACAAGAAAAGACAGAATTCGAAGAATTTCGAAAAAGACGACAAAAGAAAAACAAGAAGGTGTCAAAGAATAAAAAGGCTTTATCTTCTAAAAACACCATCAAATTAACGCAGAAGAAGAATCAAAGAAAGAAGAGAAGGAAGGACAAAAGTAACAGGAGGTTTGTTAAGACTACGCTCAACGATGTCCTGACGGACTCAAAGATGTCAAATTCGAAGGAAAGCGACGGGAAAGGAAAACCAGTTGATATTATCGTACACATTAAAATGAATGATTAAACATGCATTATCTCAAAAGTCTCTGTAATTTATTTGCCTCTTTAGTATATTTTTTAAATTTTTGTAGTGTTTAGGAACACTTGGAGGAAATGTCAATTTTATTAATTCAAAATTCATGTAAATTTTTTTGGAACCGGTAGGATTTGAACCTGCAACTCTCCGGCAATGACGGCCTGAGCGCTGTGACCACTACGGGCTCTTTAACTGCCGATGGCGAAATTATGTATTTATTTATATCAGTACTATATGTATTTATATCAGTCTTTAATGTTAGTATTAGACGAAGGCAAAAAAATCGTGGGGCTGCTGTTAAAGCTGTGTCGTGTGTTGTTGTTCAGATACATAAAAAAGAAGAACTATTTGCTCTCAGTGTTGGTAATACCGAACAATGGCAAGTATTCTTGACAGAGCAAGAAGAGAAAATTACCAGTCACCTCTTACTACGGCTCCCCCACTGCCGATGCCGAAATTAATACTACATGCATTGATGTCAGTCTTTATAGCGACTGTAGCGTCTTCAGTATAGTGTCCAGGGTTTATACCTTGTCCAGCTAAGCTAAGCTAGGCTAAGCTCTTTATTGCAATTATATTTGGTTGTTCAATGACAAGGAAGTACTAATAAGTCAATACTAGTAATAGCAATCAATCTACTTGATTTGGAGGTTTATATTGGCTAATTTTTATCCCAGAAAGATAACGGTTCCCACGAGATTCGAAATAACCGTAATACGGACGAAGAATGCGGGCAACAGCCAGTCAAACTAGCCCTTGACTGCAATCTCCTCTGATGATAAGTGATTACGCAGCAAGATGGTAACGAGCTGACTGGCTAGGGTATGTCAGTGATATTAAACCCATACCCCCACTCGGTATCAACGCGACGTCGTACCGGAACGCTAAAGAGCCTTCGGCATGTCATTATCATTAGGATGGTAACTAACCACGACCGCCCACCAAACCAGACCAGAGAAAATTATGAAATTATAAATTCTCAAATGTGTCTGCCGGGATAGAACCCGGAACTTTGGACTAGAAACCACAACCACTGCGCCAGGGAAGTCGTCTAAATTGTCGTCCTATTTTCAGAGCAAAGATGTTCCGAATATAACTTATGGTTGGCTAACAATAGATGAACAAAATTGAATAAAATTTAGTGGAAGAAGGTACAAATTTACACACAAATTAAATAAAAGAAAAGTTTATTTGCTAGTTCCCTCGGTTTTTTACGTTCCTCAAATACAATTGTAACTTCTTCTTCAAAATTCGCATCACCTTTTTATTATTCCATGCCTGTTTTGTACCTTTATTATTCACATCCGGGTATTTCTGTTTTAGTGCTCTTAAAACATGAGTTATTATATTTTCAGTCTCTGGCTTTATATGACGTGGTATCTGAAAAAGTTTGATAATCAAGACTCAACGTTAGGCTCATAGGATGGAGGTTTTATTCCATACATTCAATAGTAATATAGCTTTTTGTGACAGCTCGTCTCGCGGGCTGATTACGTATCTCGAAACAGGCTTGCGACGGGCATAAATCTTGCAATCACTGATGTCAACTTTTCCATACTATAAATAAACAAAAGTGACGTTTGACAGCAGTAATTGCAAGCTACCCTACGGGTTATAATAATACGCTCGGGGCTAGATGGCGATGTGTGTATTTATTTATTTATTTATTTTATTTATTTATTTGGTATCTATGACCCATCACTACACACTACACTATAACATAAATAGAATAATTAAAAACTAAACTAAATCAAAATATATATATATATTAAAATTTATATATATAAAAGTATTGTCGTAGTATATTTATTTATTTATTTATCTACGGCAATGGGTTGGTAATGATTGCGGTAGTCTGTTTACAAAACTTTTAAACTCACCCTTAAATGAATCATCGTTTTATGACCGGCATTAAACAGATCACTTATATGGAAACTCTGGAATAAATATGATTAATTAAATATTAAATTAAACTTAGACCTAACTGATATAATCATCGTCAATATTATCATATCAATCAATTGCCGGCCCACTACTGTGGTCTCCTCTACTGAGAAGGGATTAAGGCCGTAGTCCACCACGCTAGCCCAGTGCGGATTGGCGGACTCTACACACCTTTGAGAACATTATATAAAACTCTCAGGCATGCAGGTTTCCTCACGATGTTTTGCTTCACCGTTGAAGCAAGTGATATTTTAATTACTTGAAACGCACATAACAGTAAAGTGAGGTGCGTGCTGGGATTCGAACTTGGCCCCTTGTGAAACCTATAATTTATTATAATTATCTTTAACTGAGGACTATTACTAAATACTAGCGGACCCCAGCGCCATCTGTCGGGCTGATTTGTGAATCTAAACCGTCCAGGGTGCCACCCAAACGCATACCAAAAAATTCATTCAAATCGGTCCAGCCGTTAAGGAGGAGTTCAGTGACATACACACGCACACAAGAAATATATATTTAAAGATTATGTGTTGTGGATAATTATTATCGGTAATCCGAACCCTTGATCTGTTATTAGAGAAAAATAGTAACTACTATACGGAGGCAGTTAAAGTTTTTAACCGGATAACACAAATTTGCATAAAGTTTTAGGCGTGCAAAGGTTGCCTTATTTCTGCAAGCAATCTCTAACAAAAGCCCTATCTTCGCCGAGTATGGGCTAGTTTAACTTACGTTAGTATTTATTGCTGCGATGTAACTGATTTTTGTAAAAAGAATGACCATAAAAAAATTATAATAAAGCGACATCCTACTACCACACTTTATAAAAAATAAAAAATAATACGTCTAATTTTTAATCTCCACAAATTCCAAAAACAATCGAATGAATATCAAAAACTTGTTTAATTAAAACTTCCTGTCGACATTATTTTCCGATCTAAACAGAAAATTCAATCAAACAAGCTTGTGAAAAGAAGGTTTTTTACTCGTTTTATAGACGTTTGTATTCGTCGTAAAACACACACAAAGTCTCTTACTATTGCCTTCAAAATAATGGCCTTCCGTTTTCTTTCTGAAGTTTCGACAGTTAGAGCACTATCGAGAGCTATTACTGAAAACGTGCAATATCGCAACCGCCCTGGCGCAGTGGCGAGCGCTGTGTTCTTAAGTAGAACGTCCCGGGTTTGATCTCCAGCAGGGGAAATTTGGGAATTTACTATTTCTGAATTTACTCTGGTCTAGTCTGGTGGGAGGATTCGGCCATGGATAGTTATCACCCTACCAATTAAGTCGTGCCGCTTGGTGTTTAGCGTTCTCGATTTAGCGTTCCGGTACGATGTCGCCGTAGAAACCGATTTATGAGTACCGGTAGTGATAACCCGAGGTATGAGTTTAATGTAACTCTGTCATACACCTAGCAGGTTAGCCCGTTACCATATAAGACTGGTGATATCACCAGTCTAATATGGTAACGGGCTGCAATATTGCAGTTAAAGGCTAACTTGTGGTAGAAATAAATATAAAAAATGGTTTGTGATCTTTATTTCTCACAAATTTATTTCTTTTATGCAATTTAATATCACTTCCTTTAACAGTGGAGGAAAACATCGTGTGGAAATTTGCATGCCTGAGAGTTGAGTATAATGTTCTCAAAGGCGTGTTGAGTCTAACAATCCGCACTTGGCCATGGTAGGCGACTACTTCCTCGTTCTGAGAATAATCTAATTAAGTGAAGTTTAAATTGAAAACTCACTTAAATTGTTAACATAGACATAAAGCACCTTAATCAAAACTTCTCTAGAATATCAAGGGATTTTTATATTAAAACGTGTCTCTGAAACTGATAAAATTGAATAACTTTGGATTAATTATTAAAGCAATTATGCGGCCGGCCCTACGAAGTTTAGTCTTAAAGTCTTACGTCAGCACTTAAGTTAAATGTCAAAATTGGCCTATCAAAACTTAAAAGCAGCTTATTAAAATATTAAAATTTGTTGACTTTATTAATACGTTACGGAATAAAGCTTGGTTACACCGCGCCGGGGCATTCCCGGGCAATTCTCAATGTTAGTGTCATTAATTAATGTGTACCTAACCACTGCCACACAAACTGCAATACCCACGCCCACACCCACTCCTACTGCCACACCCACAGCTATACGTACTCCAATGCCAATCCCACTGCCACTCCGCCTACCACTTCCATAGCCAAACGCATGCATTTCCCCGCGGAAAGAAAGAAAAGAGAACCAAACCACAGCCACTCCCACTGACTCTCCGACTGCCCACCCAAAGCTTTTCCCACAGCCACTCCCACACCCACTGCCACACGCACTGCCACACCCACAGTCAGACCTACTTCCACTATCACTAGCACTGCCCCTCCTGAGCCACAACCAAACCCTCACCCACTACCACTCGCACAGCCACACCCACAGCCGTACCCTTAGCCGTACCCTTAGCCACAACCACATGCAACAGCCACCCCACAGCCACTGACATTTCCACTGCCTTTCTCACGTATACACCCACTACTTCTGATACGATCAACGTACTAGCGGTTCAAGGTTTGCCTTGCAAACAGGCTTTGTGTGTGGTGAATGCATATCAGAATACAGTTGCCACCAACCCTCCTCTTGCCTCGGGTGTCGTACGAGACGACTAAGGGAATATAACAAAGAATAGGCAGCAGCGACCATTTAAAAAAAAAATCAAAATTTCTTTATTCATGTAGGCCTATCACAGGCCCTTATGAAGCGTTCATACATATTTGTTTACATCATTGTAAGGGGATGGTGATAACTTCGTTCGCCAACTTAAACCTAAAGCTACGAGGGTTCCAAACGCGCCCTGGTCTAAGAAGAGCCCAAAACAAACTTAGCCGGGTAACTTTTTTTTGGTTATCACCATCTCACAGTTTATCTATATTAAGCTATGAAGCTAGAGCAATTAACACCCAAGCTTTTTTATCGTTCAAGTAATCTTTAATATTATGATAGGATTTTTCTGTAAGCTTACGTTTTAACTTTGAACTTATTGAGAGACATCTCAAAGATTTCATTTGGTAATTTGTTATAAAATAATATACAATTGCCCTTGAATGAATTAGCAACTTTGTGTAGCCTAGTAAACTGCACAACGAGTTTATTTCTGCTCCTAATATAAATATTGTTACAGTCCATTTTCTTTTTAAATTTTGTTATATTTTTATGGACATAAATTAAATTTTCAAATATGTACATTTATGCTTCTACTGCCATATACTGCGTAATACTGCGATATCCGTCTGCCTAGCGTGGTGATTATGGGCAAACCCTCCCGTTGGGAGAGGCCTTTAGTCCAGCAGTGAACAGCTTTGTTGCTGATGTCTACCCTTTTCCCTCAAGTAGGAAGTTAACACACAAAGGGAGAATAAATGAAACAGCATGTTGTAACAATATATTTAAATTGAGCACTTACTTAAGACCATTATATAAAATATATACTCAGAAGCCTACCATCGCTAAAAGCCTTTAACATCTATTATTACCGCTGGAAACTTAGCTGTCTTTTTGTTATATCTCCAATAGATTAAAATAAAAAGCACTTTATTATAATACCAAGAGAATGGCTTTACAAATGGGGCCAATAACTTTCATGTGTCTAGACGTTTGCACTGCTACTCCAGTGTGTTTAAAAAGTCAGTTTATAATTAGGTCAGAGCGAAAGCCGTATGATTTTAAATAGCAGATTTATATTGCTTACCGTGACGTTTAAGATTCATAATTATTACGCATCTAATCAGTCAAGCAAGTATCCGGAAGAATATTGTACAGATACAAATTAATATTGATTAACAATTCATAAGTATTTTATTGTTCGGAAACAATCCAAATAATTAACAATAGAAACTTTAGCTACAATAATTAGAATCTTGCTAACAAAGTGACTATTTTCAGTGATTATTCTTGTATCAAGTCAATTGTCTGAAAGGTATTGATAAAAGTATGGCCAAGGGCGTCAAATTCCGTCAACATTATTAAAATAATACTATTTTTAAGCGATGGTAGTAAGCTTCGAACCTTAGCTTTAAATTATCCTTTAGCGATGGTCCCGCTTTGGGTGGAAGCTGAACTAGCTTTTACTCCATTACGAATGTTATTGCCAATTCTATCCTGTAAGGAAAAAAGTACAAAAATGTAGAATTCATTTATTTCAAGAAGGCTTACTCTAATCTACGTCTTCTTTTGAAACGTGAAATCTGTCTCTATAGTGTCTACCACCGTTTCAGTAGTTAGATTCTACTGAGACGCAACCGGCAAAACATTGTGCATTTGTTCTTTTCCAAGATCAATCATTCACAATTTAACATTTATTTTTCAATCTTGTAAGAGCTGAATGCAGAGCCCCGTGCTTCTAAGTAACTTAATCATTACGAAATTACCGATTGTGTAGTAACCTCGCTGCAATAGATAGTTATTAACCGTAGAAATCATAATAACAAGACACTAGAAATGTTGTCTACGCGTCAATTTGTCGCCGCGAACGGGGTTCAGAACATACCAATTGTTATTTGATACTAGAAAGGAATTTTTAACAATTTGTTTTGATTGTAATTTTTAAACTACGTACAAATTCAAATTCAAAATTTCTTTATTCATGTAGGCACACATCACAAGCACTTATGAAGCGTTCATACATATGTTTACATAATTGTAAGGGGATGGTGATATCTTCGTTCGCCACCTTAAACCTAAAGCTACAAGGGTTCCAAACGCGCCCTAGTCTAAGAAGAGCCCACAACAAACTTAGCCGGGTAATTTTTTTTATTGTTATCATCATTTCACAGTACATTTATATTAAACTATGAAGCTAGAGCAATTCACACCCAAGCTTTTTTATCGTTCAAGTAATCTTTACTTATAATAAAACTGTAACTGGAATATTTCTGTACAGTTAATATATTTTGAAAATTTTTACCGGGGGGTGCTTTATAATCGACACTGAGTCCAAAACAGATTTTTATTTAATTTTTGTCTGTCTGTCTGTCTGTCCGGGCATCACGTGAAAACTACTGAACTTTAAATAAAATTTGGTATAGTGGTAGCTGATATACCGGGTCAAGAAATTTTTACAATTCTTTTTTTATTTGAAAGTGTATACTATCAAGCATGTTCTGTCTAATTTTAATGAAGATCTGATAAATATTGTCGGAGATAAAGGACATAACTCTTCGCAGATAACAGCAAGTCGCGAGGCATATGGGACAACGATCGAATGCATGCGTTCGATCATCCTACTAAATATTAATATTATAATTCAGTTTTAAAATATACAAATTGAAGCTATCGCTTAGAAGTTGCGACGGGTATAGAATAACACGTACGGCCGCGAATAACATAGTTTAGAAATAAAACAGGTCCACCTGGTAGGTAGCGCTGCAATTAGTTTCTAGGTTTTTCGGGTCAGCTAGTCCTTAATATTATAACAGGATGTTTCTGAGTTGCAATGCTGTGTTCTGATCTGAACGGTTTGGTTTTCGTTGTAATTACAGACACAAGAGGCTTAACGCCAACGCCTCAGGGTGACGGTCACAGGGCGGCCATTTGCAGGACGTTTTCTGTACATGCCCTACGCGAAGTGTTGCCCTGTTTATATGCTTTCCAATGAACATCAGATGGGCCATCTCCTTTGTCCGTCAATTATTATTATAAAAAAAAAACTTACTGTCCATTTCAACATTATCACACATTGTTGTAAACTTAATAAAAAAATATCTAAAATTTTACTTACTTTCACGACGACACACGTTATGGGTACCTGTCTTGCCTGCCACTTTTCGGTTCAAAGCGGTAAGGTAATCTCCTTTTATTCCTAAAGTGAATCAGTTACCTGAGCCCACAATTATGTATATCCCATTACAGATCCTCTCTGGCTCTTTGCATGTTGATAATTATTCAGGACTAAAAGGTAAGAGAATAATTACTTACAATATTCTTGACTATTTTCCACCTTGGGCTAGGTGCTGCATTGGCAGTGCCCAGCATCATCGAAATCATAGCGAAGACGAAAAAACAAACTCTCAAAAAATTCATTTTGCACTCACAACTGTTCAACCTAACAAACGAATGTATAGTAGAGTGAAATCTTGCGTCTTTATACAGTGAAAAGTAGAGCAAATAATTGTTTGCCACAACAAACCTACGCCAAGTTTATTCCATCAAAGACTTTATATTTACTGACATAGAAATTAAATGTGAGTAAAACGTTGATATTGTGCGCAAATAATAATGGTTTACTTAAAATAGGTTATAACCCCAGAGGTCCTCGGGAATGATGAACTCACATTATACCAGCAAGAACAGCTAGATCCGAACGCAGCGATTTTCCCATTTAGGTTTTCTCAGTTAGATATACACCAAGGGGCCCTGTGGCTCAACCTTCTTGATCTGGTTTATTCTCACTTGCAGTCTCTGCTACTTGTACAATGACTTTCAGCTCTTTCAATTGGGGGAGAAAGTTTGGTGCAAGTTCTTTAATTATTATAATATTATGCGTTTTCAAATAACTATTTCAGTATTTCCTCCAGCTGTTTTTTTTCTTTTTTATTTATTTAACACAGAAATCAGATCATGACATAAGATAAAAGTAAAACTAGCCACTCTCTCTCTCTCTCTCAATATATGTATAACTTATTTAAAAAAAAAAAAATTATTCGTATCAAATAATAATTTTAATTTTTGGGACATAACAATATGTCGTCTAGTAATCGTTTAGAGCACTCGAAATTGTCGACGGATACGTACACCTAGGACACCGAAGCCATCTTGGATTGGCAGCGTTCGGGAAACCCCGTAACATATTTTCGACCAAAATACCTCAGTGCCTCAAGACCAAAGTCTTCGAACAATGTGTGTTGCCAGATGACTTATAGCTTCGAAACATGAGCGCTGACTATGGGTCTCGAAAGAAGGCTCAGAGTCACTCAGCGTTAAAAGGAGCTCGGAGTATCTCTACATAATCAAATCTGGAATGAGGAGATCCAAAGAAGAACCAGAGTTACCGTTATACAACGAGTGGCAATAGGAAGGGCAAATAGCTAAAACACCATTGGAAGACCCCCGACATGTTGGACAGTTGACATTAAACGAGAGATCTTACGGCTAACTTTTACTCTTACTAAATTGTGCAATCGCGTGTGTAAATCGCGTCTCAAATATTCATACCAGGTCTTGGATGATCCACAGTTCAATCTCCGGCAGGAGCAGTTTGGAACCTATATCAGTATGACTTTTCTCTGCTCCAGTGGGAGGCTTCGGCCGTACCTAGTTACCACCCTAGCGAAACATACATGCTGCCGAACGCATGGTGTATGTAAAAACCCCTCACAGGTTAGCCCGCTAGTATCTTAAACTTCAACATCACTTCACCACGTGATATTGCAGTCTTTTGGAATAAAAAAAAACCTGACGTGAATACCCTCGCAGTAGGATCCTGTGACTTCTTAATAGTCACTAAATTTCTCGAACTCGATGGAGTATCAACTTGTGGGAAATTATTAGAATGCAAAGATTACTGCGTTCCTAAGTACGAGTGGAGCGCAAGCTAGGAGTAATAAAAAATAAAATAATTTTAGACGGATAAAGGTTAAGAGTTATATTGTTACTAAGCATAGTAATTTTCCTTAGTTTACAAATATTAAAACGACCCAAAAGCGGCTCTGTTGCGAGCTTGGCATAGGTGAACGGCGAGATTCAGTCTCTTATCAACATGCCCCGGCATGGAGACCTCCGGAGTCAGGGCCTTTTATCTGCGCGGGGTTTGAGGAGAGGGAGGTATACATGCAGTATACAAATAATATACATGCAAGCCGGTAATGCTCGCGGATATAAACCATATCCTTAACTGTGGTGCAGTCCTTAGAAATAAATAAAGTAAAATAAAATAAAAAATAAAAAACCATATAATATTATCATTAATATTATTGTTTAAGGATCTCTCTCTGAGTAAAGGCCTCCTCAAGATTTTTCCACAAGTCCTTAGAAATAAGTTAGGTTTAAAGATTATTTATTGACGACCTCACTGGCGCAACGGTGAGCGCTGTGAATTCAAGTGGAAAGTTCCGGGTACGATTCCTAGCAGGGGCAATTTGGGAGTTTATAATTTGTGATTTTTTTCTGGTCTGGTCTGGTTGGAGGCTTCGGCCGTGGCTAGTTACCACCCTACCGTCAAAGACGTGTCACTAAGCGATTTAGCGTTCCGGTGCGATGTCACGCAGAAATCGATTAGGGGTATGACTACCATACTCCCTAACAGGTTAGCCCGCTACCACCTCAGACTGCATCGTCATTAACCACCAGGTGTGACTGCAGTCAAGGGCGAACTTGTATTGGAATAAAAAAAAAAGTAGCATAGTAGTAGTAGAGCGTTTTGTGACAGAGCTCGACCAGATAAGTACTACCGTCGTTTCTGCTGCAAGGCTGCAAAGCTTGAAGAACGTGGTTGCTATTGTAATTACAGGCTCATGAGGCTAAACACCGCCTTAGGTGTATGGACACAGGGTGGTACGTTATAGGACGTGTTCAAAATTTAGATTTATAGGTAGTCACCTATAACATCTAGTCATGTGCCCTGCGGCTTCGCCCGCGTAATTTTGGCAGGCAAGCGTACTGTTTCTGTTTCTGGGAAGTATACAACGGGTTCCCCGGACGTCCAATAAAGCCAACGAGAGGGACATGCCGTGGTGGTTTTTAGTTCGGGTAAACGAGTTCCACATAACCTCTGCCCTGCCCAAAAGAACAGAGGTAGCCATAAAGCTTTTCCACCACGACAAAAAATAAAATAAAAAAGGCAGCGTACTGCTACATAGTCTACACTTTAGTTTTTTCCACAGACATTTTTTTATCTTACGTAAGTTTTTTTTTCAATGTAAATTATACTATATGTCGGAGTTTGATTAGAATCAGAATTTTTAAAAAGGTCATGACCGCTGACTCCTTTAGAGCCATCGGCCATGTTGTCTTTATTCTTTTTTAATCACAAATAAAATAATAAAAATCGAGTGAAATGACTTATTAATCTTAACCTAATTTTATTACTTCGATGAATTCTAAATCTAACAGGGTAATTTTAATTTGACTGTAAATAAAAAAGACAAAGCAATTAATATTTGATTTATAGTTTTAGTTAATCTCGAAATGAATAATTTAACAAACAATCAAAAATCAAGTAAAATTATTAAAAAAATAATCGCACAAAAATAGAAATGAAAGACCTCACCGCTCGAGCGCTCGACACAAAAGGTGTCTGAGCTCCGCCGCGTTCGGTCTTAAATAAGCGAGTGCACGTGTCACGAATCCCCACTCTCGTAACTCAGAGGCGACAAAGTTGCTTCGTTATTGCACTCATTTATTTTTACAATGTTTTCTAAGTTGCGTAATAATTTAAATTACAATGCAGTTATTAATTTTAAAATATGAAACGATTTTACGGAGGTCTAAAACCTCTCAGAAATAATATTAACCAAAATGCAAACTTAATAATTTATTTCCTGCGTCAAAATGTCATCCATTAACAATTCATAAATACTTTTTGTAGCTAGTTTGTTTTAGTAGAAATTAAAACTATTTAAGTCCAAATCATTGCAACAACATTCTACGTTTAAATCATTAATTGTTGCCCAAGTTTATATTAAATGGTTGGTAAAGTAAGGTTATAATAAAGAAGCAGTTTTGGATAACCATATTACAATAAAACTATCAAGACCTATGAGCTAATTTGTTTACGTCTAGATGTAAATTTCACGCCTTGGTATATCCGCGGCGACACGGCCATACTGATGTGCGGTGCGTGCTCTGCGCCGTGTATCTGTAATGAAACTGATTTGTTTTAGTCTAGCTAGGTACTTCCACAGTAAACCTAGGTATTTATTATCTATAGTTTCACATTATATTTTGGTAATTTGTAACTCAATATTAATTCATCTGTTATCTAAATTATAAATGCATGGATTAATCGGCTCAATACTCTAGCATTACGCAAACCAGTACATAGGAAATTTATTTGGTTACTTTAATACTTGGATTTTTATTGTTGGATATGGATCGTCTAAACGATCTTCTATCTAGTCTTCTTAATATGGCTTTGGGGCATCACTCGAACACACACAACATCTTTCTAATTCGTTATAGAACGTCTCCACCCGTCTATAACATTATCTTAGTAATATTTGCCCAACAGTAGGGTTGTTCTTTTAGTAATGTTTGCCCAACAGTAGGGTTGTTCTTTTAGTAATGTTTGCCCAACAGTAGGGTTGTTCTTTTAGTAATATTTGCCCAACAGTAGGGTTGTTCTTTTAGTAATATTTGCCCAACAGTAGGGTTGTTCTTTTATTATTATTATTTGCCCAACAGTAGGGTTATTCTCTTATTATTATTTGCCCAACAGTAGGGTTGTTCTTTTATTATTATTTGCCCAACAGTAGGGTTGTTCTTTTATTATTATTTGCCCAACAGTAGGGTTGTTCTTTTCGTGGTTGTATGACGCCTCCACATCGTCAACAACAAGTTTTGTGGTTGTGGGTCGGATCCGCACGCCAAAGGCATCTTTTGAGATGAGCTATTTGAACACCAACATGTGCGTAAATAGCTTAGTAAGCATATTAATTAAACCAGTGACTAGTAATTATTATTATTATCACATTTTTTTTTTTTTTTTTTTTTTTTTTTTTTTTTTTTTTTTTTTTTTTTTTTTTTTTTTTTTGAAATAGAACAATAATAAGACCACGTGTTAAATAATTTAAAAGCAACTAGTGTGAAAAGAGCTCACCAGATTACGATGGATTCACCAAGCAGCCAGAGACAACTAGTCATCTTGAGAAGAATCGTTAGCTTCCGCTGGGCGAGTCGATGGACTAGTTTCCTGTTCGTTTGGCTGGGCTTCTATCTGTACAGATTCAAGTTCGTTAGACGGCGACACGGTCATCAACCTTTCGCTACTGTATCCCGGCTGTGGTGCTCGACGTAGTTGGTCGTGAGCTACTTTTCGAGGACGTCCGTGATGACCAATAACTTTCTTCACAAGGTAGCGGTCATTATCGAGTACTCTATGGATTTCATAAGGCATGCTGAACTTTGGATCAAGTGAAGTTTGGTTCCTTGGGTTATTCTTGATCAGAACAAAATCTCCTCTCTGAAACCTTTGTATTTTTGCTCTTCCTCTTTCAAACCTTTCTTTATCTTTACCAGCCGCTTCAACCATCCTTTGTTGAATTCGCCTCTGAATTGTTTCAAAATCGATTATCTGGTTGTCAAAATCTACCAAGTTCAGTAGTTCTGGCGGTACACAATTCTGGCGTCGAGTTAGCAGTGTGAGTGGAGCGATACCAGTTGTTTTGTGCACCGTACAATTAAATGCTAACTGTAGACTTTCAAGGGCAGTATGCCACTCAGCTACCTCATAGTTTTTGATCATTATTAGACCATTTTTCAATGTGGCCATCATTCGTTCCACTTGGCCGTTAGCTCGACTGATTCCGGGTGCAATTGAATGTATTTCTATGCCGTACTTATCGCAATAGTTCTTGTACTCGCCAAGGAATTCACGTCCACCATCTACCACTACTTGCTTCGGTGCTCCGAATAGGTGTATCACTTGTTTCAGAGCTCCAAGAGCGCTATGCTGACTTTTATCGTTAGCGTAACGAAGCAATACATACTTGGTGTAGGCATCGATGGTGACCACGACGTATTCCTGGTCTTGAGGTGTCCCAAGCTTCCCAGTGATGTCCATGTGGATCACCTCGAACGGTACTGTTGGCTTTGGTATGGAATGTAACTGTACCTGCGTTGCCCCAGAAGACTGCTTAGATATCCTGCATACCACACAATTGTCGACGAATTCTCGGATAATGGTGTTCATCTTATCAAAGTAATAGGTTTCTTTTATCTTACCAAGAGTTTTCTCCCAGCCTACATGCTTAAGAGCGGTATGAAAAGTGTTTATCAGGCTCCATTGGAAAGATTTAGGAACCATAGTAAGCTTCTGTGCACCTAACACCTGGTCTGTCCTTACATACTTGAGGGCGTTACCTTCGAGAACGTATCCGGGTACCGCTTCACCGTTGTGCAGGGCATCTATGATTGGTCTGAGCTGAGGGTCTCGATGCTGCTCCACAACGAGCCATTCCAAATTTCTTGTCATCACGTTGACCGTAAAGGAGTTGGGGTTTCGGCTGAAAAAATCAGCATGCTGCATACGCTCGCCTTTCCTGTACTCTATTTCGAACTCGAAATTCTGTAGGTAAGCCCACCATCTATGAATCCTTGGTAAAAGATCCTTTTTATGCTCTGAAGCTTTTAAGGCATTACAATCTGTAATGACTTTGAACTTACGCCCGTAGAGGTAGTGTCGAAAGTGCTTGATTGCTCGCACAACGGCTAGTGTCTCCAGCTCATAGGAGTGATATCTGCTTTCAATGTCAGTCGTCCGCATACTGAAATAGGCCACGACGTGTTGTCGACCATTGATTACCTGCACGAGAACCGCTCCGAATCCAAGACAGCTGGCGTCGGTGTGGAGTTCAATTGGTTCGCCTTCCCTAAATATTGTTAGTACAAGGCTAGAAGTTAAATGATGGATGACTTTTTGACGTACCTCTTCATGGTCATTTGTCCAGGACCACTTAACTCCTTGCTTTGTTAAATTGTACAAGGGAACCATTATGCGTGCAAAATCTGGGATAAATCTACGGAAATAACCCGCGAGACCATTAAATTGACGAACCTGCTTTACGGAGGTTGGAATTGGAGCTTTTAGTAGGGCATCAACCTTTTTGGGACTTGGGTGAACTTTACCGTCTTCTATTATATTACCAAGGTACTCAATGGATCGCTTAAAAAACGAACATTTTTCGACATTAATTGAAAATCCTGAATCTCGTAAAGCAATAAAAATTCTTTCAAGATATGTAAGACCAGAGGGAAAATCATAGCTCTTACTAATGACATCATCAATGTAGACTTGAGCGATACTATCTATACCATTGTGGGCACTACCAGGGTTAAGAAGTTGTCCTAAAGCACGATTAATACATCTTTGGTACACTGAAGGTGCATTACAAAGGCCAAACGGCATAGTTAAATATTCGTATAACCCGTCGGGTGTGATGAACGCTGTTTTTTCTATTGATTCAGGGGAAATTGGGATTTGGTGGAAACCAGATGCCATATCGAGTGTATGGAAATATTTACCACCTGCTAATTGGTCTATTTGGTCTCCTATAAGAGGTAGTGGATAGTGGTCACGAATGGTATTAGAGTTCAACTCTCGGTAATCAACACACAATCGATCGTCACCGTTCTTCTTCTTTACTAGAATAATCGGGCTAGAGTAAGGGGATTTACTTTCTCTAACTATGTGGTTCTCGATCAACTCTAAAACAATAGACTTAACTTTTTGGCGCTCAATGGGGGTTAATCGGTAAGGCTTACGTTCTACATATTTATCTGGGTTTTTCAAACGAATTTCGAGCTGTCCAGTATTAACGCGGGTTTTTGCAAAACCAGTAGTAAAGAGATACGAATATCGGTTAAGTAGTGACAGTAATCGATCAATCTCAGATTGGTCAGATAAGCCATGGTTTAAGTTACTGAAAATTGAACTATTAGAACGAACATGCATGATTTGGGGCTGAGATACTAATGTCGCAGTGTTGAGAGTTATAATTACGCTCAAACCGGTATTGCTCAGTAAGTCTGATCCAATCAACACATTAGTTGTCATTTCAAAGTCGGGTAGTACATAAAAAAGTATTTCTACATTAATATTATTGATAGTACAAACGGTTTTTAGCGTATCTGTAGATATGACGGGTACTGGGCCTAATCCACGTAAATAATTTACTACCTGCTGCCTACGTCCTGGAATCTTCTTAGCGACAGTCTCTCGCATCACCGAACACTCAGCACCGCTGTCAAAAACTGTGTCAATTTCCATTTTCCCAACATGCATACGCATAGTATTTAGCTTACCTTTGTTATCGCTGGTTATGGAGTTTACGTTGGAGGCAACTTGTTCTTCACGACGAAAACAGGTATCAAAAGTGTGACCAGGTTTAGCACAAAATGAGCAATATTTACTTACGTTGACAGCGGTGGTTGGTGCCGTGCTGCTGGATGGAATAGGTTGTTTTATTTGATGGCTAGATTCATTTCTGTTGCGACAGTTTTGCCAGACATGACCTAACTTATTACAGAAACTACATTGAGGAATGTTTCTATGATCTTGAGAGAATCTAGCTCGTTTCTGAGGGGGCGTATTTGAATGCGGAGGAGGCATGTTAGGGCGTTTAGTTCTGATGGAAGATGCCACTGAAATCAGTTCAGGTACAGTCTTGGCCCTAACATTCATCAATTCTATCCTCAGACGTTCGTCACTTACCATTCCAATGACGGCTTCCACTGCATCACTGTTGTCCAATTTGTCTTTGGTAACTCGTCTCCACAGTAACCAACCTTCGGACAAGAATTCTGAAATATTCTTATTGGGGCTATAAATATGTTCTCGAAATTTGAGGATATCGCGAGAGTACCTATTTTCTGGTTCAAAGGTTGTTATAATGGTCTCACGAAGTTCGTCCCAAGTGGAGGTAGTGACTAACCAGTTGTCAGCCCATATACGAGCACGTCCTTTGAGTAAGCTATTTACTTTCATCCGGATGTCGTAATCAGTAAGTTTGTACGTACTTACAGCCGTAGAGATGTGATTGCACCATTCACGTACACCAACGCTGCCATCTGGGTCAAAGGAAGGTAAAAATATGTCCGTTATCTTTACCCTTTCACTTGGCTTCTGTAGAAGACGATCGCTCATGCTCTGCATCATGGTCATCATCTGCAAAAAGAACTGGGGAGGTATAACGTTACCAATCGATGGCAATGCTACAGGGTCCGTAGGTGACGTTTGACTGATTTGTTGAGGCGTAACTGCTGAAGAAACATCTGCACTGGAAGGTCCTATGATAATGTCAGGGTCTGTAACATCATGACCGGCAGAAAGGGATCGCAGGAGCGATCCCACTTCTGATGTCGGAGTTTGATTAGAATCAGAATTTTTAAAAAGGTCATGACCGCTGACTCCTTTAGAGCCATCGGCCATGTTGTCTTTATTCTTTTTTAATCACAAATAAAATAATAAAAATCGAGTGAAATGACTTATTAATCTTAACCTAATTTTATTACTTCGATGAATTCTAAATCTAACAGGGTAATTTTAATTTGACTGTAAATAAAAAAGACAAAGCAATTAATATTTGATTTATAGTTTTAGTTAATCTCGAAATGAATAATTTAACAAACAATCAAAAATCAAGTAAAATTATTAAAAAAATAATCGCACAAAAATAGAAATGAAAGACCTCACCGCTCGAGCGCTCGACACAAAAGGTGTCTGAGCTCCGCCGCGTTCGGTCTTAAATAAGCGGGTGCACGTGTCACGAATCCCCACTCTCGTAACTCAGAGGCGACAAAGTTGCTTCGTTATTGCACTCATTTATTTTTACAATGTTTTCTAAGTTGCGTAATAATTTAAATTACAATGCAGTTATTAATTTTAAAATATGAAACGATTTTACGGAGGTCTAAAACCTCTCAGAAATAATATTAACCAAAATGCAAACTTAATAATTTATTTCCTGCGTCAAAATGTCATCCATTAACAATTCATAAATACTTTTTGTAGCTAGTTTGTTTTAGTAGAAATTAAAACTATTTAAGTCCAAATCATTGCAACAACATTCTACGTTTAAATCATTAATTGTTGCCCAAGTTTATATTAAATGGTTGGTAAAGTAAGGTTATAATAAAGAAGCAGTTTTGGATAACCATATTACAATAAAACTATCAAGACCTATGAGCTAATTTGTTTACGTCTAGATGTAAATTTCACGCCTTGGTATATCCGCGGCGACATATATTATTTCTAATACCTCCAAGAATATGTGTAAAAAGTTTCACAAAGATCGGTTCAGTGGGTAGTTTTCGTAGCGTAGCCAACAAACTTACATTCACATTTATAACATTAGTAGGGATATGGATAGGGAAGTTTTTTAGGCTATGTATAGCCTGCATGGTAAGTCAATTATAACTATACAACGTTCAACAGAATTACGAAATAATATTGAAAGATGCATAAGTATATTTCATAAAAAAATTAAATAAAAAAAATTGGTTGCCTGTAAAGTCGGTATACGGGCGAAAGTTTTACGTGACAACGACTTTGAGTGGTAAAATAATTTTAATGTGAATATTCATTCGTATAGTAGGAAGAAGGATGAAATAATAGTAACAATTTAAAACATTTATTTATACAAAGAATTATATTTAAAACATTAATTTATACAAAGAATCTCGCACTGAATTTCATATTAACGAAATTTTATTTTTACCTTTACACATACATACGTATTTATATACAAATATACATACAATAACTTGCAATACATTTGCGTACAATGAAACAGCGTTTACTACAAAGGGACGCGTGCCTTTCACTTTTTATGTCTGTCTCTCTCGCTCTTAGGCGGGCTAACCATGCCCGAGTGGAAGGGAAGCGTGCCTCTCACTCGCTCTCATTGTGAGCGCATAACGTGAGCGGAGCGTAACGCAGTTTCTTGAAGTGTCACCCGGCAAACCAATTTATAAGACGTTGTCACGTCAAAAAAACATATTTATTTTTCATCAAATCATTCTAAGTGTTTACTAAGTGTGCACATAGTTCGTAGGGACGTTGGTGTCCCGAGGTGCTGGAATGGCAGCCCCGCACTGGTAAACGCACCGTTGGTCGACCCCCGACGAGGTGGACCGACGACATTATGCGCGTCGCTGGATTCAAGCGGTAAAAAACCGTGGAATTTGGAACTCCCTACAAAGACCTATGTCCAGCAGTGGACGTCTATCGGTTGATATGATATGATGATAAGTGTTTACTTATGACAACCCTATTGAAGATAAAATACCGACACGCGCATAGTACCTATGCTACACGTCGTGGTACTATAAAGTGACAGGAGTCACTTGATTTTAACTTTGCATCTGATGTGGCAGCATCGGCAGTGATTTACTCAAAAACTATTAGGTTTTCGGTCTCACAGATGAGTCTCAGAACCAGTGCAAAAAGTACCTCTAACGCCTGTGGAATAATATTTCGGTTTTCATTTACACGTTGTATAAAAAATGAGACAAAATATATTACAAAACATTTATTGATAAAATATAACTGAATACTTAATAATAGTTTAAAATAAAAAAAATTAAAGTTATCCTTTAGCGATAGTAGCGGCTTGGCCCACCACTCCCACCGCTGGGCCCGCCTTTATAATTCCATTGCGAATGTTGCGGCCAAATTTTTCCTGTAAGTAAAAGTAACATTATTTATGTGATACTTTAAGGTCGTATTTTTTTTTGTATTTACTAGCTTTTTCTTGCGGTTTTACCCAGAATAATAGGGACCCAGAGTTTAAAACATAAACGCCACAAAAAAGTCGTACAACTCAGTTTTCGCTGCTTTCTATGACTAGCTCATATCTCAGTTCCAAACCGACCAAACCGATTTGAGAAGTTTTGGATGAGTACATTTTGATGAAACTTGGAATAAAACACATTCAAATTTTATTCCTAAAAACCTACTAATAACACAAATGAGTGTTAGTTGGTAGAGAAGTGTGTGACAGTACAAACAGTAAAAGCTTTTTTTTTTAATTTTATTCCTAGCTTTGTATACCTGTTACTATCTATAGTGTTACATCTTCTATACACAGCCGATTAGCGCAGTGGGCAGCGTCCCTGCTTTTTGAGTCCAAGGTCGTGGGTTCGATTCCCACAACTTTAAATTGTTTGTGTGATGAACATGACTGTTTTCAAGTGCTGGGTGTTTATATTTAAATTATAACTATTTATGTATATTATTCATTAAAAGTATATACTAAGTACCCATAACACAAGCTACACTTACTTTGGGGCTAGATGGCGATGTGTGTATTGTCGTAGTATATATTTATTCTGATTTCAGCACAACAGGGTGAAAGTATTATTTCTTTTATGTTATTTAAACTCTTCATTTGTAAATCACTACACAGTTTGGAATATAAAGGACGAATAGAGAGAAACACAAAGACTGGAGTAGAATACAAAAGTCGGCATTTTCGCTTAAAAGCGATCTAATATACTCGTAAGTATGTAATTCCTATCCTATCCTATCCTACCAATATTATAAATGTCAATGTAAGTTTGTTTGCGCTTTCACGCAAAAACTACTTAACTGATCCTCATGAAACTTTGTACACATATTCTTGGAAGCGTTAGAAGTAGTATAGGATACTTTGTATCCCGACATTTAGCTCAGTTCCATTGGGAGAGGGGATGAGTGTTTGACGATTTTACACCATAACTCCGACAATTTATGACCGATTTAAATAATTATTTTTGTACTATAGAGATTATAATATGTGTTTAATTTTGCCCGAACTGTGGTTGGAGATAGAGGACAGAACTCCTCAGCGGACAGCAGCAAACCCCTCATTTAAGGCTTAGCGATACTAAATAATTTAATTTTTTTTAGATCAACTACTAAATTTGATGACGCAGACGAAGTCGCGGGCAACAGCTAGTAAGTAATATAAGTACGTGGCTGAAATCAAAGAGTGGGCAGGGATAGAGTGGGATATATATTTTTCTTTTAGAATTATTAAGGGGGAAAAAACAGAACAGCCAGCCAATCCACATTGGAACCGTGTGTTAAGTCAAAGATCTAAATGTTTAATATATAAGACAGGCCTATGATACCAGGGGGGCATAATATAAGCTGTTGATTATGACGACAATGAAACAACCTCTAGTAAAATAAAAACTTACAAATTTCTTGAAGCCCTTCCACCTAGGGCTAGGTTCTGCGTTGACAGTGCACAGCATCACAGAAATCACAGCGACGACAAAGAAAATTATTTTCTTGAAATTCATTTTACTATCAGACAGTTCAACTCGCTTTCAAGTATATAAACCAAAAGAACACAAGCGTTTTTATACCGTGAAAACTGGAACAAATCTTATTTACCGCCAACCTACCTACTTCACGGATATCATCAACTTAATTCTATTGTCACAGGATTATAATGTGACTAAAATGTAAGGCGCCTGCAAATATTTATTGTTTGATTATACTAGGAAACCCCTCAGGTTCTTCACCTTTAGTAGATATGATATATGTATAGACGATCGTAAACTCGTTTTCTAGAAACAAAATCTCGGGTCAATAGTGCACTATATATACGATACCATATTAAATCTAGCAGCGTCCGGTTTTTGTTTCTTTAATAATTTTATCGCCAATAAATAAAAAAAAAACGTTGCGATCTCTTGATAGAGATAGAAACAAAATCTATCCAACGTGATTCAAATCAAATCAAATACACTTTTGATTTGATTACACTTTTGGTGTTTATATGTATATTATAAGTTTGTATGTATTTTTTTCATAAAAATATTCATCAGTCATCTTAGTTCCCATAACACAAGCAAAGCTTACTTTGGGGCTAGATGGCGATGTGTATATTGTCTTAGTATATTTATTATTATTATTACTTTATTGTATACCAAAGACAAAGTAACAATAAAAAAACACAATTGAAATAAAGAAAGGAAATAGGATTCTACAAAAATACTACACGCTATCTTATCAGCGTTTAACAGCTTCGTGTTTGGAAGTTTTTGCGACTTGCCTTAATTAGCCACAACGAGGTTTGTGGATTTATTGTTTTAGCTGGTTTTCTGCTTAATCTGTTTTACTGCATAAGTACATAAGGAAATCATTAGTTAAAATTTCTACAGCCGAAGATTGTGTTTCTATTTGTGTTTAAAGCAGCAAATCAGCATCAACCAATACGGACTTTGTATACGGCACGGGTCTCCTCTCAGAACGAGAAGAGTTTATACCATATTCTACCACGTGAAGTGTTGGTTATGAAAAGATTGTTTACAGAATCTGATAAATAAGATATAAACAATAGATAAAAAACTAATAGATACGCTTTAATGCTAAATTAAACTAAAAATTAAATAAAGCTAAATTAAAGACAAGTAACATATCAATAGTTATTAGTTTTATTGAATTCTCAAAAGAGCTTTAAGAGGCTTCATTGAATAAAACGAATTTGAAATAAAAAATTTATTGACTTTATTTATATGCCTTCTGAAACCATGTGTACAGTCATAACAGTCAAACTTGACGCTTAAAAAATATTATGAAATTTTTGAAATTAATGAAATGAAGGCAGTTTGGCGCAGTGGGTAGTGACCCTGGCTTCTGAGTCCAAGGCCGTTGGTTTGATACCCACAACTGGAAAATGTTTCTGTGATAAACATGAATGTTTTTCACTCTCCGGGTGTTTGTATGTATATTATAAGAATGTATGTATATTAAACATAAAATTATTCGTTAGTTATCTAAGTAGGTACCCATAACACAAGCTACGCTTACTTTGGGGCTATATGGCGATGTGTGTATTGTCGTAATATATTTATATTTATTTTATAAATGCATCTTGAACGGAATCGTGAAGAAAATTATTCTGGTATTCAAAAGCCGTGAAGAAATCTCGCCCGATCTGGCATGTAGTACGTATTGACGTGATCGTTCGGTCTGCGACGTTGGTGTTTTTCTTGCTTCGTTGGACGAACATGTCTAATGTCACGATCCTCGGACACCTATAACATAAAAGGCCTAGACTTAATGTGTAAGGCTTAATGGACGTAATAGATGCATATAAATCGGAAATGACACTTTCCAAAAAGTAGCACAGCTGTACCTACTGGCGATCTCAAGTAACAAAAATCCATCCAAACCTTCGTATTGGATAGGAGCTACAGTTACTATACTTCGCAATGAAGTTAAATATTAATTTGATGTTATAATCCACGAAAACTAAGCGAGTCTGTAAAGAGTACATATTACAGTTTCTTAAATCTTTACACTCCAGACCAAACATATCTTCCAAAACACACTCTGCATACTAAGGTTTTACATGACTCTTAAAACATTTCGAGTTTCCAAAAATATTTTTATCATCATCACATTAAAGTATTAAAAAACTATAAACGATGCTACAAAGAGTGAAGGATATTATCTATTTGAATTGAAGACAATTTTTATTGTTAATCATATAATCAACTGATTCATCAATAGATTTTATTGAATAATTGTCTCGTAAGAGTGCTTTGTTTTGCATGTTCAAAAGAAACTTAAATTCTTCACAAACTTTATTCAAAATCGGTCTACTAGCACCATAAAAAAAACATTAATTCCACAAAAACTGAAATCATAAGCAAGTAATCAAGCTAGAAATATTTATAGTAGATAAGAGGTAAAATATTTTTAGTCTTACATGTTTCGTGTGATGACTTCTTTTAATATTATTAATTCTTTTCTGTAAATTTACTAACTTTTGGTGATAATATCTTCTTCTTTCACTACCTAGTGGATAGTATTCGTACCCATCATTTCTTGAATGAAGATTTCCATGATTAAATTTTTCTCTAAGGTCGTGTATATTTCGGAGTTTTCTGTCTTCAAAATTTTCATTACCGCCAATAAACATACTTTTTGCATTCTTCCCATAATTTCGTTCCATTTTATTTTTATAGTTGGCCACTGTATTGTATTTATCTGCATTGAACCTATCAACTTCTGGTAAATTCTTAAAATTAATGTCACTAGTAATCGATTCATTCATTGAATCTTTACTCAATAACTTAAACTCTTGGTGCACTAAATTGGGTTTACCTATTAGAGCTCCATATATTTTACGGATTTTTTCATCAAACAGTACTTTTTCATTTGAATTCAATTCCATGTTTTTTACTTCTTCTTCTAGGTTATCTAAGATGGTCATGAGTTTTATATCATCTTCTCCTGGTGGGTTTATGCGAGAGTGTTTTAATGGATGATTTGTTATACTCAAATTATTTATGAAAGTATCCTTTTGATTTTCATATTTTAAAACATCGTTTTTATTTTCTTTACTTCTTTGAAGCGTTTTGCTATTATAATTAGTGACTGTGACTGGTCCACGAGATATATAGCCATCGCTATCAGAGGCTGGGTTCAACTGTTTTCCGCTTCTCTTTTTGTCTAAATAATTAGAAACAAGTTTTTGCACTTTAGTAAAGTCTTTTCTAGGCGCTACATCCTTTTTAAATCCTTTGTCTTTGATTTTATGGACAATATTCATAGTCACTTGTTTCCTTTTTTTAATTGGTAACTCAAATATTTCAGCCTTCGAAAATATGCTTTGCTTTTGTCTTGAAAAGTGTCTCTGTAATCAAAACGTAATTTTTTAATTTGAAATACTGCATTTTCCGCCAGGATAAATTAGCCACAATACTAGAATCAACTATAGTATTATAAGAAAGTTAAGTGATAAACACTTGATTACGACAAAATTCCTTAATATTTGGGTACTACTCACTCTGGCATATGTAACACCGGCCAAGCGATATGGTGATTTCGTAGTATTGTCAGTATGTGTAATTTTGGGTTCCTTAATAATATATCGAGTGTCTCCATCAGTTGGGAATCTTCTGGATAAATCGCTGAAATAATAAAAGGGATTTATTGATTGCCTCAGATAAAAAGAATAAACATTACTGAAAAGTTCATTAGTACCTTTCATAGTCCATGGCTTGTATGTTGTTGAAAATATCATTGTAATTATTTAACGGTATCCGCTGAAAAATGTAA
The DNA here is from genome assembly GCF_905163445.1 of Pararge aegeria. Classification (NCBI taxonomy): domain Eukaryota; kingdom Metazoa; phylum Arthropoda; class Insecta; order Lepidoptera; family Nymphalidae; genus Pararge; species Pararge aegeria. Next base: position 7,847,303 of record NC_053202.1, on the reverse strand, counting down.
CAAGGAAATAAGTAAGTAAACATGCATAACAAACCTATAATACCGTTATGCACAACCCTGTATAACAATTGAATGAAAAATTTAATAACCCTCCGACACAAAATAATAGAAATAGTGCGAACGTAAAAAGCCATATTAAGAGAAATGTGAAAAAAATGTAATTCGCCTCTTTGTGGTTGCGGTTATTTGGATTTGAAGTTTGTCATTATGTATGTTATTCTAATAGTCAAGCCATAAATAATATGTAATCCGCCATTTTATGGAGTCGGCCATCTCGGACCGATTTTCATCAAACATCGCTAACAACACTGCCGACTAGTTAACTTTTCAAACAAAAAAATCTTTCATAATGAAGATTAGCGTAATGTAATCGAAATTTAAACAATAATTTTTTGGTATTTATAATCCATAATGAAGATTAGCGTAATGTAATCGAGATTTAAACAATAATTTTTTTTTTATTTATAATAAACATGTTTCAATTAAAAAATTGGTTGCCTGTAAAGTCGGTATACGGGCGAAAGTTTTACGTGACAACGACTTTGAGTGGTAAAATAATTTTAATGTGAATATTCATTCGTATAGTAGGAAGAAGGATGAAATAATAGTAACAATTTAAAACATTTATTTATACAAAGAATTATATTTAAAACATTAATTTATACAAAGAATCTCGCACTGAATTTCATATTAACAAAATTTTATTTTTACCTTTACACATACATACGTATTTATATACAAATATACATACAATAACTTGCAATACATTTGCGTACAATGAAACAGCGTTTACTACAAAGGGACGCGTGCCTTTCACTTTTTATGTCTGTCTCTCTCGCTCTTAGGCGGGCTAACCATGCCCGAGTGGAAGGGACGCGTGCCTCTCACTCGCTCTCATTGTGAGCGCATAACGTGAGCGGAGCGTAACGCAGTTTCTTGAAGTGTCACCCGGCAAACCAATTTATAAGACGTTGTCACGTCAAAAAAAAGCAAATCAATATCGGTTCAACTGTTCGGGAGCTACCATGCCACACACACACACACTGACACACAAGACACATCAAACTTATAACTGCCCGTCGTTTTTGCGTCGGGGGTTTGAAAAGGTGCATCTAATATTAAAAAGTATTTTGATACTATAAAGCCTCTACGTATGTACTTTACTTACCTTATTCACTGTATCGAAGTTATCGAATAAGTCGTTCCTCGTTTCCCTCAAAATACTGCTGTTGCTTCTAAAAAATGAAAATTTTGAAAAGTTGTTATTCATTTTATGAATTCCGTAGGATTTGAAAATTTGAATATTCAATGCTCTGTAAAAATTTTGCGATCAAAATCGATGTGGTGATTACCAATGTACATTGCTATCAAAATGATATACAAACAAACATGCACATTTCGGCATTTATAATATTACTAGTATAGGAAACTGTGTAAATTAGTTATAATAAATAACTTAATTATTCCCTAAATTATAATAATATTGTATTTACTTGAATTTCAATACAGGATATTGTTTCAAATACGTGTTCTATTTTTAAATGTTATAGATATATTTTAATGGCTCTGTAAAAGTGATATTTAATTGATAAACTTAATAATATGATTTATTAATATTATTTATACAATAAAAACATACTTTTATCATTCAACGATATAAAAAGGCGGAGCTCGAATGTAAGGGGATCATTTGTGTTTTAAATTTGGAAGTGAAATAAACGTCTATTGCAAGCGTCGTTATTATCTTGTTCTACCGTTATTTTCTAATACTAGCTAGTTCCCCGCTTTCTGTCCCCGTTTATTAAGGTTTTTTTACAAATCACGTGGGAACAGATTTCTTGGGATAGAAGGACCCCTATGTTACACTCCATCCAGTGTCGTGCACATCATACATGCACAAAGGCACTGCATACCCAAACGATTTTATATTGGAGCGGATTTATTCTTTTTTATGCTATATATCCGCTTTATGCATACCCTGGCCCTGTGCATGCCACTGACTCCATCTTTTCAACTATGCCAAAAAAAGTTGTATTTTTGATGGTTAGTTAGTGCATGAAGAAAGGTCAAACAAAGAAACAAATAAGCACGCATCCGCATTTATAATATTCATCATAGCCCACAAAAGTCCACTGCTGGACTTTAGACCCCTCCCAACGGTAGGGTTCTAACAAAGGCCCATAATCACTATGCTGGGCAGACGGTTTGGTGGTAGTAGTGGCACAGAGGACTGCTGCCCGAATTCAAATTCAAATTCAAAATTCATTTATTTCAAGTAGGCCTAATTAATAAGCACTTTTGAAACGTCAAGTTAGTCTGTTTGTAGTGACTCTACCACCGGTTCGGAAGGCAGATTCCACTGAGAAGAGCCGGCAAGAAACACAGCAGATTGCTCTTTTCCAACATCATTTTAAAGTTTAACAATCTTTAGAAATTTTCTGTTTTGTGAGAGATGAGAGCGGAGTGCCCTGCTTCCTCCGTCCTCCGGTATATTCCTTAGTCGCCTCGTACTACACCCGCGGGAGAAGGGGTGGTGACAACTGTATCCTAATCTAAACAAAAAGTGGATATAAACAGTCGACTTACAAGAAATGGTCATAAATGGTGGCATCTGCATATCGTCTGCGAAAGGTGCAGAAGTCATTTGTGGAATTGAGTATACGCTTTTATGATATGATTCCTAAGGTAATTTTGGACCTACCAATGCATAAGTTTAACGAATGTGTTAAAACACATTTATTACAGCGAGGTTATTATACAATTGATGAGTTTCTTAATGACAAGGTTGCTTGGAAGCATCCGGCTCCGCTTTCATCTCTCACAAGATAGAAAAATGAATGTTAAAATGTAAAATGAAAATTTTTGATGTTGGAAAAGAGCAACTGCTGAGTTTCTTGCCGGCTTTTTCTCGGTAGAATCTGCCTTCTGAACCGGTGGTAGAGTCACTAGACACGGACATACTTGACGTTTCAAAAGTGCTTGTATTAGGCCTACTTGAAATAAATGAATTTTGAATTTTAATTTTGAATTTTTACCGTCACCACGCGTCATTAATAAGGAAGTAAAAATGGTTAGAATTATTTATAATATTAAGGAAGGATAAATAGATAGTTTGTATATTTATGAAGTTCTGGTATTTATCAAAAAGAACAATCACTTGTTTACATATAGTGATAGCGAACGCAAAATAAATTATTGTATAAGCCACATTCCACAGCGTTATTTGGGAATAGTATTTTCATTATGGCGCATAAAATATACAACACATTGCCAGCGTCGCCAGCCAACCGAAACAAACTCGTAAATCTTGTAGATTTTAAAGATAAGATTATAAAATTGCTTATTGGGAAATATAATTATATCATCCAAGAATATTTAACAGACACAATAGTATAGTTTGACATTTACAGTGATATTATAATTTGACATGAAAAATAATAGATAAGATATTTGTAATTTTGATATCAGTATTAAATTTGATTCTTATTTTAATAATGTCGATTGATTTAACATAGTATTATTATAGTAAGTAGGAATCCCTAACAATATTATAAATGTGAATGTAAGTTTGTTTGTTACGCTTTCACGCGAAAACTAATAAACCGATCTTCGTGAAACTTTTTATAGATATTCTTAGAGGTATTAGAAATAATATAGTATACTTTTCATTGAAAAAAAAAATTACGTAAGATAAAAAAATGTTTGTAAAAAAAAACTCAAATCTCATAAATGACTATAGGTGTAGACTATGTAGCAGTACGCTGCCTGCCAAAATTATGCGGGCGAAGTCGCAGGGCACCTCTAGTTATATATTTTTTTTGCATGCCATCTTAGGCAAATTGTTTGTCCCTATATTTTATCTACCAACAATATGAAACCAATCTGCAAATAAACGATTTGAATTTGAAATTTGAATTTAAATTTGTAGTAAATTCACAATATACGCACACCTCATATTATAAAAAACATAGATAAAAAAAACCATAAACTTGACTTACCCAACTTTCGAAGTGGTAGTATCCTCGATGGTAAAAATTGGCAAGACGACCACAGAAGGCTTGCATTGATCTTTGTCCTTGCATGAATATGCTAAAAATATTATAACTGTGATGAACAAAAAGTTTTTTTTTTCACAGCTAGCTAACCTCCGTGTCGGGTTCGATTTCCGGCAGGGGCAATTTGGGAGCTTATAATTTATGAATTTTCTCTGGTCTGGTCTGGTGGACCTAGACGTGCAACTTTGCTACCGACAAATTCTTGACCTACCAATGCATACATTTAAAAAATGTGTAAAAACGCATCTAGTACAGCGAGGTTACTATACATTTGATGAATTCCTCAACGACAAGATAGAATGGAAGCAGCCAGCCTCGCTCTCATCTCCCGCAAGATAGCAAAATGATTGTAAATGTTGATGTTGGAAAAGAGCAACTACTGAGTTTCTTGCCGGCTCTTCTCGGTAGAATTTGCTTTCCGAACTTGTGGTAGAGTCACACAAACATACATACTTGACGTTTCAAAAGTGCTTATAAAGTAGGCCTACTTGAAATAAATGAATTTGAATTTGAATTTGAATTTGACAAAGACGTGCCACTAAGCGATTTAGTGTTCCGGCGCGATGTCGCGTAACCGATTAGGGGTATGACTATCATACTCCCTAACAGGTTAGCCCGCTACCATCTTAGACTGCATCATCACTCACCAATTGAGATTGCAGTCAAGGGCTTACTTGTAGTAGAATAAAAATGCTTGACTGGAATCTGCAATAAACGCATAACTACTTTTATCTACGTAAAAACTCATATCTTATTGCACTACTTGTTCACTATTCTACTATGACTGATATTCTAATAATCATTTATCAGTGTGGAAAATCTGTTTTATCCTGGGGTTGATTAGTCAACTTCTAAGGCAATAATTTTTCAATAATAGTTGAAACAAAAAATAAAATAATGAAATAAACTTTCCCCCTCGTTACCATAAACTTATTATTGAAAATTTATTGCTCCATGACCGTTTCCCGGTTTATTTGGAGCAAAAATGTAATGCTTACGTATCTTCCTGCCAGTTTCATAGCACAGACAAGTCTCATCTTCGTCGAATCCCACGGGACATCCGCAGCGGATCGTGTAACCGGGTTTAGTGGGTGGTTCTACGGTATAAATTGGCTCTCCGTACTTGGGACGCGATGAGAAATTGCAGACAATTTGAATGCACTGGAATTATTAACGTATCATGTATCTTCTTAATATATATAAATCTCCTGTCACGATGTTTGTCCGCGATGGACTCCTAAACTACTTAACCGATTTTAAATTAAATTGGCACACCGTGAGCAGTCTGGTCCAACTTAAGAGATAGGATAGCTTAGATCTTTAATAATTATAGTCGCAATTTTATTTTATTGCAAATTATTTGTCTTTAATTAATTGACATGTGATACATATATATACTACTATACTCATTTAAGGCTTAACGATACTGAATACTTTAAAAACAAAATCAAACGCAGACGAAGTCGCGGGCAACAGCTAGTTAATATTAAAAATCAGAGTATGCCCTCTTCCTTCTGCAGCACAAAATTAATGCCAATATCAGCAACATTCATCATTATCGTCACTTCAACAGATTCACGTCCACTGCTGCACCTAGATTATAATTAATTAATTTAATTTATTTATTTATTAAATCTGAGTCTTTTATATTCATTTTATTTTAATCCCCGAAATGAAATGATTTTATTTTAGTTATTAATAGATCTTTTGTAGGGCGTTCCAAACTCCACAATTCTGGGCCGCTTGTTTCCCGCGGATCCCCGCGCCTCGTTTTATATTATTAATTATCTTATATTATATACCTATTTATTTCCTTAAATACATTATTTACTTAAATACATACTTATTTTCATAATTAACTTAATTACATTATATAGTAAAGCACATTATTTACTTATTTACATTATATACTTACGTACATTATTTACTTTTTAACTTATTTATTTACTTCAGTACATTATTACTTTCGTATATTTTATACTTACATATATTATTTACTTATTAACTTATTTATTTACTTATTTACATTATTTAATCAAATAATTTACTATTATATACTTTTTTATTAACTTACATACATTATATACTTAAATACATTATTTACTTATTTACATTATTTACTCATATAATTTACTTACATTATATACTTATTTATTTACTTACACATATTATTTACTTATTAAATTATTTATTTACTTAAGTTCATTATTTAGTAACATTGTACACTTTTTTATTTACTTACGTACATTATATACTTAAGTTTATTATTTACTTATATAATTATCTTGCATTATATACTTATTTATTTACTTAAGTACATTATTTACTTATATTATATACTTACTTATTTCCTTAAGTACATTATTTACTTACATAATTGACTTATATTATATACTCATTTATTTACTGAAGTACATTATTTCCTTAGATACATTATTTACATTATTTTCTTATATAATTTACTAACATTATATACTTATTTATTTACTTAAGTACAATAGCACTGGCAGACTTTCTTCAGCACTGAAGTGTTAATCAAGTGCAAGTTGGTGGGCGAAAAAAGACTTTAATAATGTTTTTGAATACTTCTACTTATCATCATCATTGTCACATAAACCCTTTGCCGGCCCACTACAGAGCACCGGTCTCCTCCCATAATAAGAAGGGGGTAGTCCACCACGCTGGCCCATTGCGGTTTTGAGGACTTTTGAGAACATTATATGGAACTCTCAGGCATGCATGTTTCCTCACGATGTGTTCCTTCACCGTTGAAGCAAGTGATATATTTGAACTTAGAAAAGTTAGAGGTGCGTGCTGGGATTCGAACTCGGCCCCCCGAAAGGGAAGTCGAGCTCCTGCCCAAGCGCTATCCCCGCTTATATAACTAATAGAAAAAAAAAAAATACTCTACATTAAAAAATAGTTCAGCCAAATTGTCCTTGTACGCGTATTCTTTATAAACAGATATACCGCAGCCCATATGTGTGAGTGGTCCGTGAACCAAATTCAAAAATTTATTTCGTAGGATTGAGGGGCCCCTGTAAAAATATAAATTAAAATTAATTTATTTTTATTAATTAATTATTTTACTGGCCTACTACAGAGAACGGGACTCCTCCCACAGTGAGAAGGGGTTAAGGACGTAGTCCACCACGCTGGTCCAGTGCGGATTGGTGGACAAAAGGGCAATGCTGCCAGCATCTTTGGTACTATGCCACAAAGCAGTGGTTTCGAAGACGCTTTATATTTTATTTAGTTTCATTTTGGTACACGGGTTATTTTGAGTTATTTTCTTTTATAAGAACTATTCCACCTGTTTTAAGGTTACAAATAATAATTAAATTTATTTTTATTTTTTGAAAATCTTTATATAAACGGGTGATAACGGGCGATTTCTAAATTGCTCTGGCATCGCACCAGAGTCCTTCCACATCACTACAATGCTATGAAACTAAGTAACATAACATAAGATAGAAAGAAAATACATTTATTCATGTTAAGTGTTTACAAACCGTATATCTTACAAATAATATAGAAACAGAATGTCTGTGTGTAACACCAGACAGAAAGGGTGTACAGCTCAGCATTTGCCATGCATTTTAGGTACACTGGCCGCTGATTTTCAGCTGAGACCCTAGTGACGTTACGGTTAATTAAATAGATAAATAAAACTAAATTAAATAAAGTGAAGCACAGTTTATTCCCATCAAAGGGGATATAATTTATCTCCAGCACGGCAAGCATGGGCAGGAGACAATTATATCCCCGGGGGAAAGAATAAAAATTTATCTTCTCCCACAGCTTTATTAACTCTCAGAGCACTGGCGCACAAGTGGAAATAATATCCAAATAAAATATGTGTAGTGCTGCGGGAACATGATGTAGGAGAAGTTTACGCCTGTTATATTCTATCATTTATTATTTTTCTTTTTTTTTTTTAATTATTAACAATACTTAAGAATAAATTAAAAAACACTATTAAAAAATTTAAAAAAAAAAACTTCCACCCTCCGCTTGCGGGGCTTTTGAATGCCCAAGCAACCGGTGGTCAATGCTCCAGAGTGAGAAACCTCCTCACAATACGCGCCGTTTCAAGGACTACTGCCTTCTGTATCCGACCCTTGATCCAACAACCAAGCGAAAGCTTCTTGAGATGCTGGTCGAAGCTTTTCGCGAGAAGACCATTGACTGAAACGACGATCGGAACAACAACGGTCGACTCAACATTCCACATGGCGGTAATCTCGTGAGCAAGGTCCAAGTATTTAGATACTTTTTCCTTTTCAGCTAGCAAGGTCCAAGTATTTAGATACTTTTTCCTTTTTACCCCTGTTTATTATTACACATATATTTATTGGATATTAAATCCACCTGTGCGCCAATGCTAGGAGAGTTGATAAAGCTGTGGGGGAAGGTAAATTTTTATCCTTTCCCCGGGGATATAATTGTCTCCTGCCCATGCTAGCTGTGCTGGAGACAAAAATTATATCCCCGGTTATATCCCTGACAAGGAAAATTAACGTGTTCGTCTGCTAAAGCACGGTAACATGCAATAGGAGAAATTTACCCCCGTTTATTGGATATTAAATCCACCTTTGCGCCAATTCCGGGAGAATTGATAAAGCTGTTGGGGAATATACATTTTTCCCCTGGGATATAATTGTTTCGTGTCTATGCTAGCCGGGAAGCTAGGGCTAATGTGTAGAGCAATAAAAAAACATTACGATCTGTTGAACTGATTCACGTCCTCCGCGGAGACCGTCTCCTTCATATCCCACCACGCCTTCATCACCGACTTGAGGGCATACTTCACCTTCTCTTTAGTTAGCGTGGTATCGTTAAAATCAGATTTGTGAATTGGCATCCAATTGTTCAGAGATAACCGGGTCATGCCGAGCGCTTGGCCGACATTGGGAAACCTCTCTGGAATAATGAAAATATACAGTTAACTATTAGTAGTACATAATATACACAGTGGCGTTCCTAGGGTTTTGAATTACCTAAAGGATAAATTTAACTCGTCATGATCTCTAAGTCACCATTCTTGTTGTGCTAAATGACAAACTATATCAACAAATCTTTGAAAAACACTACGATTAAGGTCAGCACGCGAATTATGATTGGAAATTTCGATTGATAATTGGTTGGATAAAGAAATTACTATGCGCTGTTTGCCAAAATTAAAAGTAATTATAGATGATACTGTGCTCGCACGCCATAACTTGGCGAAGGAAAACATCGTGAGGAAACCTGCATGCCTGAGAGTTTTACATAATTTTCTCAAGGGTGTGTGGAGTCCACCGCACTGAGCCCTTCTCATTGTAGGAGGAGACCCGTGCTCTGTAGTTGGCCGGTAATGGGTTGATGTGACGATGCACTGTCCGACCAGTTTACTTATTCAGTCGTATGGCACTTTCTAACAATAAGCGGTTTGAATTATATATAATGAGTCAGTATTGATTTTATCAACAAATTATTAAGTTATAAATCTACGTCAAGATTCTCCAACCATGTGATAGTCCGAGCATGGAGATCACAAAGGTTGTTAGTGGGTCGACCAGTGTGTTGCCTTTTTTTTTCAAGAAGGCGCAAGATAAAATAAGCTCAAGAACGCAAGTAGCATTCTAAGACTAATTCTCATCTATATGAACTAATACTTTGTGTACTTTAGCTTCGTCTTATCATAATAAAAGTTACCATAACCTTCAAAATCAGTGATACATGGTTTTTTTTTATTTTATCGCAAATTTGTATGAAAATCTCTCTGCTGCTACCTATGAGCGTTTAGGCAGAAATATTCTCTAAAATATGTTTTTTTACTGTGAGAAACTCCGTGTAACATTTATTAATAGAGATTTGTGTAAATCTTTTATGAATCATAATGAATAATAAATATAACTCACTGCTGGATCTACACATATCCAAACGAAGAAGACATTGGTTCGCCCAGACTTGTGCAAATGTTGCCAGCTCTTCGTCCCAAACCTAAAATAAAAATTTAAAAATATAAATTTTGTACTAGGATAGCATAGAATATAACACGCATTATATAGTTAGGATAAGTGTTTATCTTGATTATACCTAATTGCGTTGGGATTTATAAAAAACTACACCTTATGTTCTTATGTGGTTTCCTGGGCTACGATTTTTCCTTACGATTATTAGTTCCATACGATTAAGCTGACCGCAAACTTTATGCCAATGACTGCTAGTCAAATACAGAGCTGGTACAGAGAATATACTAATGCGATTAACCAATAAGAAAATGTACATACCACTTTGAACATACCATAGCCCCTTGGCAGGGTTAGACCATTCTTAGCTTTTACTTGGCCATTTGCAATTTTACTTCGAATTCTGAAAAATATATAATAACATTTATCTTTACACTATCTTTACTTTTAAACATAGCACTTAATTTGGTTGCCACTTATATCAGTCAGTGGCGTTCATAGAGGGTATGCACAGGGTATGCATATGATATAAAATGAAGAAAATCTCCAGTGAGAGTTATAAAAACTTAAGGATATGCTTTGTAAGAGTTATGAAAAGCCTACCCTTAAGTATTTATAACGAAGTGTACATAAAAGACCTAAAGTCTCAGGGGTCTAACTCAATGGGTGTTCCACAAGGCGCAATTTTGGACCCCTTACTATGTTTAGTATATAATGATGAAAAATGCGGTGATTACGTAATGGGTAAGGCTTCAGCCTTCCTTTCGTGGAGACCAAGTTCAATCCCCGGCATGCTGCACAGACTCTTCAGAGTTATATAGATTTTTGATATAAGCAATTTGTAAATCACTTGCTGCATCGTGAGAATACCTGCATGCCTGAGAGTTCTCCATAATCTTCTCAACGTGCGTAAACTACGGCCTAAACCCTTCTCATTCTGAGAGGAGATCCGTGCTCTGTAATGAGCCGGTAGTGGTAATGATGATGATAAAATTACTAGCCATACCATATCAATAGCACTTCTGACATTGTACTGTTTACACATAGTCAATGGAAGAAAGAAACAAAAGAAGAAGGAACACTTTATTGCACGTGTGACAGACAGGAAAAGAAACAGTAAGGAGTATACAGTAAACAATGTTGACATGCAAAGGCGGCCTTATTGCTGCAAGCAATCTCTTACAGGCAACCTTTGTAGATAGGACTTACAGCTAGAGAACGGGATACTGCCAAGTGTGTTGTAATATAGACATTAATACCAAAATGCATAGATACAAATACAAAGATAATTTAAATAAATATACGTAATATTTATATAAATATATAACATTCATCTTTATATAAATATATTTCTTGTGTGCGTGTGTAACTCCTCCTAGACGGCTGGACCGATTTGAATGAATTTTTCGGTATGCATTTGGGTGGTACCCTGGATAGTTTAGAATCACAAATCAGCCCGACAGATGGCGTTGGAGTCAGCTAGTAATATATATAGGTAGATTTTAATAAATAATTTACAAACAATGAAAGAAACTATTAAAAGTAAACATAATTCTGATGGTATGAACCGAATCGTGGAGTGTCCATACGATAGACTTGTCCATCGGTTGAAATAATAATGGTAAAATTGTAAAATGAATGTTTAAAAAGAAAGGAAAAAATATACGAGAACCTGTTAGTAATTCTTAGTATGAGTTGCGCGTACTCTGGTGTTATTGTTACATTCGTTAAAAAATCGTAACAAGCAGTTCCCATGACTCTGGCCTGTAAAGGATAACGAAAAGGTGAAAAGACGATGCAGCCCCAGCCATGTAGGTACTGCTGGTTTGATAATTGTTATCTCAATCGCTCTGATACAATTACAGCGTTAAGACTTCGTTCCGGACACGTTCCAATAAATAAGTTTGCCTACCTCATTGGTAAAAATGAAAGTCCTAATTGCCTCACATGTGGGGTAATTGAGGATATTTATCACGTTGTGTTGGAATGTGTTCGGAATGAAAAACTCAGAATAAATTTACTAGATCGTTATTTAAGTATAGTAGATGTAATTAGCTTTTTAGCGTTTCCTCTTAGATCAGAATCAAAACTGATATATAAATTATCAAAATTAAGCTTAATTTGCTATACTCCGCGAAAAGCAGGAGAATCTGTGTGGTGTAATTTATAATTTCTTCAATCCTTATACTCCACACCAAACAGATCTTCGGCAATATACCCTCTTATAATTTCTTCAATCCTTTTACTCCACACCAAACAGATCTTGAATGTTTGGTGTGGAGTATAAGGATTGAAGAAATTATAGTTTAATTTTGATAATATATCATGGATTTCCGCAAAGTAACGCCTGTTTCTATCCAATACTGATATATAAATTAATTAGAGCATATTTTAGATTAAGAGAATAAATATCTGTACATAACTAATAGAGCGACATAGTCACATTAAGTGACTAGGCTCTTTAAATAAAGAGAAAAAAAAACGGTGAAGGAAAACATCGTGAGGAAACCAGCATTTCAGATAATTCTACATAATGTTCTCAAAGGTGTGTGGAGTCCATCAATCCGCACTGGTCCAGCGTGGTGGACTAAAGCCTTAACCACTTCTCATTGTCGGAGGAGGAGAACAGTGCTCTGTAGTGGGCCAACAATGGGTTTATTTGATGACGATGATGTCTATAAAAGCTATAGAACATTTACATAATACGCTAAGTAATAAAAAAATGCTTATACAGAACTGGTGAAATAAGAAAAAAACGCCTGAGCTATAGATAATAACAATGCTACTCCGGTTTCAAAAGAAGATATCATAAGTACCCAATTATTTTACTCATCTCTATAAGCTTCGTTAGTGAATATTATCAACTATTGAGACAAGAGAATATTATACAACTTGTAAATGTAAACCGAAATATTACTTCACAGGATTTTGAGGCACATTATTTACTGTCTTATTTGTGAAATTGAAACGCTAATAGTTTATGAGTTAACCTCTGCCATAGTTTTTACTGAAAAAAATCAGATACATAACATGCAAAATTAAAATCAAGTGACTCTTGTCACTTACTTAATCTATACCTTTAGATAATATTAAAAAGGGGTAGTTTGTGAATTTGTGACAATGTCGGCGGTAATCTCTGGATCTAGGTACTGAACCGATTTTGAAAATTATTTCACCAATATAAAGCCATATTTTATGTTAATATCATTGGCTATATGTTAACCTGAAAACTGAAAATAACTTTTCTTGGTAGTCGGATTAGCAAAGTAAGTCTGAGAAAAAACGGTCGAACGAAAAAGTTTCTTACGAACGCTGCCTTAACGATGAGAGATAGAGAGATATAGTCCGCTATAGCATATGTATAACTTTTAACGTAACACAAAGTAGTTTTTTTATATTTAAAAAATAATTAAAATCATAGACATGCTTATTGGTCATTTTATTAAAAATTTTGAATTGTTATCAAAATAAGTAAACTTATTGTCTCAAATATTTAAAACAAAAGACTTTTCCCCTATACTGCATTTAATTTGGACGAATAATTAAAGAGATAATAAGAGATAGGTATAGAACCGCGACCAATTCGTACCTAGTCTTTTGGGTGTTTTTTTTTGTGTTTATAGACAAGCGCTTGACAGCAATCACAGCGGATGGTAAGTGATGAACCAATTCCTAGTCTTTTAAGTGTTTTTTTTTTGTGTTTATAGACAAGCGCTTAACAGCAATCACACCTGATGGTAAGTGATGATGCAGCCTAAGGTGGAACGCGCTTACCTAGAAGATGCCTATTCGCTCAAGATTTGAAGGTACTCATATTGTACTGGGGAAAATTGAAGCTAGGTACCTATGCAAGTGTAGGTCTTTTATCTTCAAGAGGTTTAATAAGTATATAATTTTAAAGTGGTTTAGTAATATATAATAATTAATATATATTAGTGCAGAGGGCGCACTAATATAGCGAGCGCAAAGATCTTCCATAATGAAGATTAGCGTAATGTAATAGAGATTTAAACAATATTTTTTTTTTATTTACATAAACAGGTTTCAATTAAAAATTTATTTAATAAACACTTGTATGTAAAAAATAAATATGTTTCTTTGGATTTAATATTTTCACTGGGTGTCGGGTGATTCCCTATGAAATATACTCATGCACCCTTCAACAGTATATCGTAATTCGGTTACACGTTGCATATTATATTTTTTTTTAATAATTGTCGTTGTCTTATCCGGCTCTGATATTCTCATTAAAGTTTCAGTGTGACACCTTTATCACTACACGCTTCTTAAAGTTAATTTTGCAAACTTAAAATCGAGGTGATAAAAGTTTCAACAAGAAATAAGTAGGTAACAAGTTATTAGCTTGCCGAAACGAAAATTACTCTAGGATTTAACAGAATACCTAAGTAAGTTTAATTATGAAATGTATAGCGTCACTGACCATTATTCTTATTATGTAAGTGTATAGCGTGATAATCCCTATCCCTATCCCTATCCTTTCCCTACTAATGTTATAAATGTCAATGTAAGTTTGTTTGTTACGCTTTCACGCAAAAACTACTAAACCGATCCTCATGAAACTTTGTACATATATTCTTGGAAGTGTTAGAAGTAATATAGGATACTTTTTATCCCGTCATTAAGCTCGGTTCCTTTGGGAGAGGGGATCAAAGTGTTTGACGATTTTACACCATAACTCCGACAAATTATAACCGATTTATATAATTATTATTGTACTATAGAGGTTATAATATGTGTTTAATTTTGCCCAAACTTTGTGTAGATCTGTGGTTGGAGATAGAGTACAGAACTCCTCAGCGGACAGCGGCAAACTCGCGATACTGAATACTTTAAATTTTTTTAGAACTAAGTACAACTGAATTTAATGCCCCTTCAAAAAAACAAAATCAGACGCAGACGAAGTCGCGGGCAACGGCTAGTATTTTATAAATTTGCATTACAAAATTGCCCTATGATGTGCGGAAATTTCTATGCAAAAGATATCTTATTATTGAAATATTGATATAAATTTATTACTTTGGCAGTTACCTTGGCCAAAGAATTAGTTTGGCCATCCAAAGTAGCAATGCTGCCAGCATCTTATGAACTGTGCCTCGCTGCGGTGGTTTCGAAGACGTTTTAGATTTTATTTAGTTTTAAATAGTTAATTTTCGGTTTTATTCATAAAACTAATGTGAAAGTAATTATAATAAACCAAAATATTTTCGGCGACAACGCTCGCCGGGTGACATGGCCACCCTTGTGACGTCATAGGCAAATAAGAGCTTTAGTGAGCTTGATTTTGGTATTGATAACAAAAAACTTACCAACTGATTACTTATTAATCACAAAATACTTGATATACGCAGAGATTTTCGAAATTCATGCGGTACAAAATTATGACTTTAACATAAAAGTTAGACATAAGCTGTTCCTGGTTTTTTTTGTAGGCATTATCGAGCTCTTCAACTTTTATTTAGAACTCTGTCAAATATCTCATCGTGTAAAAGATTGTCGTTTTCCGGTTATTACCCGACTTAATTTGCAAATGAACAAAAAAATAATTTCAGTTTCAGGGTAATATAGCGTATAATAGCCACCAACAAATAAAGTAGTTTTCTATTGCTAAAATAATTTTTTAGCAATGCAAGGTAACGCCAGCTTCTTATACTGTGATTGAACTCACCGAATTATAAAGGCACATAACGTGCGACCCTTCTCCACATTCTCCAATTCTGGGACAGTAGTCGGAAACATTGAGCGCTCTCTGAGTATGGATGTCCTCAACTCGCGAACATTTTGAAACACAAATGTATAGTGCTATAGTTAAAATACGAATCTGTAAACATAAATTATAGTGTTTATTCAATCGATTTAAGAATATATTAAGGAAACCGTTAGAGCCGAGCTAAATTCTGCGCCTGGTAAAAAATAATATCATAAAAAAAAATCTCGCAGAATGAGAAATTGCTTTTTTAAAATAGTAGGCGCGTTAAATAAAATAAATTCGTTTAAATTGTTTTTCATCATCATTAATCATTATCATATCAAATAGATGCCTGATCACTGGGCATAGATATATGGTATTCCAAAATTATACGTACTCTCCGACTCTATTGGTGATCATCTTATCGCGTGGGGGGACACCAGTAGTTTTTTATAGCTAGATACTATCGGATAGGTCGAGTCATTGCCAGCCCCCTACAGCGCAACCCCTTCTCACTCTCTCAAAAAGCTTAGACCGAAGTACACCACGTTGGCCAAATGCGGATTGATAGACTTTTGAAAAATCTCAAGCCAAACAGACCAAATAATTAATCTAACTTTTATAGCATCCAGGGACTCACACAAATACACTCTTTTGTAAAAATGTACTTATACATCAAAATGTAGAAAAGGAGTTCAGCGAAAAATAAACGTACATAATATACGAACCTGATTATGCATTATATTAGATACATTATTCCATGTTACTTATGTTTTTTTTATATGTTTGTAGTAATACACTTAATGTGCAAAAAACTTGAATGTACACGTCCTAAAATAATTATTATTTATGTTAATGTATAAAATAATATCGGTACTAACATTATTAAACAATTTAACTGGAACTTGTACCTAGTTACTACTTAATGCACTATTAAAGTGTAGGTACTCTGATTTCAAAACATCCATGTTTAGTGTTTTGAGTAGAAAAGTCATAAACTATGCGTTAAGCAACAACGTAAGAAACGCTTTAAATGCATTATTAAAGTCGATTATGAAGCACCTATTAGTAAATTATTTAGTAATATACCTATAAATATCTACCTACAATGATTGTTATCTAAATCAGAATAGGTAGACTACCTATCATATTGTTATTTTTGCAATATCGCCATATTGAGAAATATGGAATTCAGTGGTAAATTTTTTAAGTGGGTATGAAATGTTCAAAAAAATTCTACATACCAGAAAGCGCGGACGGAGTTGTGTGTATGTTATGTCCTTTGTTAAAAAATTATAAACAAAAAATAATTAGAAAGTTAAAGTAATAGTTTGGTAAACAAAATGTAACAGAATTACGAAACAGTATTGAAGGATGCACAAGGCTATTTCATAAGGAATCACACTGTTAAAATATTAAATCAAAAGAAGCAAATTTTTCATTCTACCTGTTTATTTATGACAACCCTATTGAAGATAAAAGACCGAACCGCGCATAGTACCTACGCCACGCGACCCGTGCCTAATAAAGTGACAGGAGTCAAATGATTTAAATTTTGCATGTGAGGCTGTATATGATTTCTTTCAGTAAAACTATGGCAGTGGTTTACTAAAAAACTATTAGGTTTTCGGGTTTACAGATAAGTCTCAGAGACAGTACATAATATACAATCAAAGCCTGTGAATTTTTTGCGGCTTTCATTTACGAGTTGTATTAGAAGCATCATATATCGAGTGTAAGAAATGAATCACTAAGAAAATCGAGTGTATATATATTCACCGGCAACCACGCCTTCCAGACCAGAACACATTAATGCTGCCTGCTGACAGAAATGCTGCTTGGCAGCAGAAATAACCATGGCGGGATACTTCATAAGCTACTAGTGCTGCTACTCTGAAACCTAATTCGTATCTTTGAGCAAAACAAAGTAATAAAGTTACCTAAACGCAATACACTTTATCATAATTTGTGAAAGTAACAAGGTTTTACTGCCTATATAAAAACATGATGAAGGATGTCACAGTCGGACACGTTGGTAAAGTCGTTATATTATGTTTTACGATATATTTTCAGCGAAAATTCGTTCGCACTCATTACGCCGAAACCGACTCTAATTTACGAGATAACGTTCCCTTTCTTGACTCACTCCCTGAATTTTGAGGGCTCGTTTGAATAATAAAGTTAAATTACTCAGTATAGCCGAAATGTAAAATTTACATATTTTATTAGGTGCGTGTTTACATTGTATTAATTGTATTTGTCAAATATCCTTCGTTATTCGTAAAGGGTTGAATATTTATTCAATACGTTTGAAAATGAATGATAATTGAAAAGTTTATTGACACGGATAGTAAAACTTATTTATCCTCGAGACTGCATTAAAAGCCTAACTAGTACTAGTAGTAGTAGCCTAAATAAAAAAAAAGTTCTGGAACTCACTAGGCCAGGGGTTCCCAACCACTTTAGGGAACGCTAATAAAATTAGAAATTTTGAATTTTTGAAATAGATCGGTACCTAATGATTAGTTAAGCGGATGGGCACAAAAAATTAAAAATCCACTATTTCCATTAAAAAAATATATTTTAACAATTAATATTTAAGAAAAATGAAACTACACCAACCAGTGTAACAACAAATAATGTCAGCTTGGTGATCTCCAAAATTTTTTTCAAAGCGTGGACAAATAAAACAATTTAAGGCGTGGCGGAGAAATTGAATTATTACTGTTAGTTTTTTTTTTAATGAAGGACTTCTGTACTCTTACGGTGCACAAGGGGAAGCCCTCCACTAGATAATTGTTGTTTAGCAGAATAGTTTAAGTAGTACTTCAAACGTGCGTTTTCATAATAACGGTTACGTAACGATCCGTAGATATTATAACGTTACTAGAGCACGTGATATACCGTTACACTAACGTTGAGTTAGAGGCACATCACTAACCTGCTTAGCATGATATCTATTAACATACGTAATTAATTTAATTAAAATGTACGCATTAAAATATACAAAGAACATAACATTCTAGTATTTACTTTTAATATTAAGTTCTTGTTTGAAATGTGGGATATTCAAATTCAATTCAAAATTCATTTATATCAAGTAAGTAGGCATAATATAAGCACTTTTGAAACGTCAAGTCTGTCTGTTTGTATTGATTCTACCACCGGTTCGGAAGGCAGATTCTACCGAGAAGAAGCCGGCAAGAAACTCAGCAGTTGCTCTTTTCCAACATCAACAATTTACATTTTACATTTTAACATTCATTTTTCTATCTTGTGAGAGCTGAAAGCGGAGCCGGATGTTTCCAAGCAACCTTGTCATTAAGAAATTCATCAATTGTATAGTAACCTCGCTGTAATAAATGTGTTTTAATAAATTCCTTAAACTTATGCATTGGCAGGTCCAAAATCACCTATTATTTATTTTGAACATTTTCAACGCGGATAAGTTTATTTTACATGAATTTCGAATTTATGTATTAATTAAATTATTATAATATTTGCATATATTTAAACCGCGGGTGTCGTACGAGGCACCCAAGATAACGTGACAGAGTACGGGATGCAGCGTCTCCTATGCTACTACAACAATTTACATCTCATATCAGCAATCCTTCTGCCCAACGCGGTGATCGTAAGTAACCCTCCTGTTGGTAAAGGCCTGTTATAGTCCAACAGTGAACTAGTATAGGCTATTATAGATGATAATGACGATAATTTTGATTTCTGTAATTATTAAATTTTTATTCAGCTTTATCTTGGAGAGATATGCTTGGGAAGTCTTTTATGTACATAACTGTTTTTTTTTATATACTGCGACAGTACACACATCGTTATCTAGCCCCAATGTAAGTAATGTATATGTATATATATATATATATATATATCTTATTTTATTTATCTCTAATAATTTATTATATTAGTTATTAGTGGTATGTACTTAAGTGTGTAAATTTATGTATTGTTTATTGTAATAGCGATTTCCCGTCTCTCATGTATTATTCGTACTATCGTTAAGGTTACCTGGCAGAGATCACTTTTAGCGATAAGGTCGCCTTTTGTTTCTCTTTTTTAAGTATATTTGTAATTTCTCCTTTTCTACGCAATAAAGATGTTTAAATAAATAAATAAAATAAGATGACTGGGGAATATTTTTATGAATAATACTTATACATAAATAATTATAATACACACATAAACACCCAGACACTGAAAAACATTCATGTTCATCACACAAACACTGTCCAGCTGTGGGAATCGAAGCCACAGCCTTGGGCTCAGAAAGCAGGGTAAAATAAATAAAATTAGTATGTACTTATTTTGGTTTGTTCTTAATCCAGTTGGAACCTGGCTTTTTATACCGGTTTTCTCAGTATATAAAGTCCTATATCCGCCTCCAGGATGCAAGCTCTCTATTTCCTAAAAAACCTCTGACTTTAAATATAGTGTACATTATTCTACTACCTTTCATTTAATTCCCATATCGAGGGAGTGGTGAAAAAAAAGCCATTTGCCATTTTGTGTTTTGCCATCTTGCATTTGAAATTTGTCATACTGTGTAGTATTCTTCTAGTCAAGCCGTTTTATTTGACACCCATATTGGGATAGTTGTGAAAAAAGATGTAATGCGATACTTTGTGGCTGCGGCCATCTTGGACCGATTTTCGTTAAACTTAGCTTAGAACATTTCCGACGAATTCACTTTTCAAACAAAAAAAAACTACATCAAAATTTGTTCACCTGTTCGGGAAATGCCATAGACAGAACCAAAAGACAGTCGCGTCAGCCTTATAATATCCCGTCGTAAAATGATACATTTTACTTGCATAAGCTTCACTCAGTCGACTTAATTATCTTAGATAGGTCCAAACGTTTATGCAAATTAATTGAATTTATACAATTAAAACCACCTCAACCACTAATAAAGCTTTAGAGTCCAGATTAAGACCCCTAGGCCTTAAACTTTATAAAATAAAAATTCTATTGCACCAATTGCCTTCGTGACAATTATAATAACAATTTAGCCAAACTGCGAAGCGAGAGTAATTAGGATTCTACTAAGCCAAAGTTAACCAAGTTTTTGTTGAAAAAAACCGGCTAAGTTTCAGACTCGTGCACTGAAGATTTCACCTTGTAAGGAAATATATATATTTAAAAAATATACAACATTCCGTTTGTTTAAGCAGGATCTGTCTCTCTGTATCTCATAGGGGGCCTAAATTCGCGACGGAGCTCAGCTCTAAAACGGCTTGCGGTGGTACGTTTACAAGAATGCAGAACCTAATAAATATGATTATATGCAATACCTTATATACAAAACATATGCTTAGTGTCACCATTGTCTATATTAATTTTATATTTTTCGTTATACAAATTTCCTAAATAATGGAAATAAAATGCTTATTTCCTACATTTTTATGATAACGGTGAAAGAAAATTAAGAAACTATTAGAATCCTCAAAACGAGCCTTAGATACCCCTCGTAGAACATTTATAAGTATACGCAATACTGAGATTTTAAAAGAACAGTGTCCGAACTACGTTGCTTTTAGAACAACAGTGATCTATTTTGCTTATAGAAAAATAAGTGTACGAACTACGTCAACCTAAGAAAGAACACTAGAGAAAGACAGACTCTTATCTGACAGAGCTATGTCTCTTAGAAGAATTATAAGCGTACCAGCTAGTAGAAGAATAAGTGTCAGAGCTACGTCGCATCGCTCGTTAAAATTTATAAATGTGCGAACTTGTAGAACAACAATGTAATAACTATGTGGCTGTAGAAGAATACGTGTAAGGGCTACGTCGCTCGTAGAAGAATTATGAGTGTACAAACTACGAGATGTGTCGCTCTGAAAGTAGATAAAGCTGTGATAGCCTAGAATTGTTGGATATTCGGCCTCTGTTTCGGCATAACCAAGATCAATGCACTTGCATTTAACTTTTCAGAGTTATATGCTTTCACAAATTAAGACATTTAAAATATCAATTGCTTAAAATTCTCAAAGGTGTTTGAAGTCTACCAATCGGCGCTTGGCCAGCGTGGTGAATCACGTTTACCTTCCTCATCTGTAGTGAGTGGGCCGACAATGACGATGATGACGAATGTCGCTCATAGAGAAATAAGTTTCTGAACTGTAAGATATCACTCGTGCTTCGTGTTACGAGTAGTTGCATGCAGTCTGCATTCCTTTATTAGTATGAATTTTCGAACATGGAACGTTATCATAAACAAAATACCGTACGGTATGAGTCACTAACCGTCGTTAATGTTTCATTTCTTTTGCTTTTGAAAGTTGAGTATAGTGGCAATATTGCTAGTCAGCATTGACTTATTATTACGTTATTTATTACATTAAGAAGCGGTGAAAGCATAGTGTTTAACAGTTTGGCCTCCCTTTTAGGGAGACCGAGTTGAATCCCCGAACCGCACCTCGAACTATTCGGAGCTGTTTTTTTTAATTAAAAACATCTGATTTCTTAAATAAAAAAAATCTAAAATCAAGACCCAATCTAGAATCAAGAAGAGAAGAAGAAGAGAGAAGTTCTGTATTTAAAAAGGCCCATATATAGCACTTTTAATGGGTTAATTACAAACAAAATATGTTCATGATTGACCGATGATGAAAATAAGTACATGCGTAAACTTAAAACTAGAGCTACGAGGGTTCTAAACTTGCCCTGGTCTATGTAGAAGCCCATAACAAACTTAGCTGGCGTGTTCTTATCATAGAAGTTCCTGAATGCGTTTGCTCATCGGGTTGGCAACCATACTTTTATAGGGGGGAAACCAACGTAGACGTTCCGCTACGCGGATTTTGCGTTCCGGTATGACTCCCCGTCGATTATGGTTATGTTTCTGTAAACAGATACACAAGAATACCTAATAAGACTTCGTAAACTGTTAGCTTACATATTCCACTAAAAGTTTACGAAAATAATGAGTGAGTATGGGTTTTTTTATTATTAATAATTTAGTTTTTTCACATTTTTATATAATTTATTACATTAATATTTTAAAAGCTACAATTTTTGAGAAAAAACCGTCCTGCTTCTGCGATTTGATACATCAACTCGGCTATATGACAAGTAAAAAAACAAACCACATAATTGTATTTATTTGACATTAAAACTTAGAATTGTGACATAATTACTAATATCATGATTTAATATTACACTATATATCTCAGAACATTATTTTATATAATTTATAAAACAATTAAGATTATTATTAATATAATTTAATGTTTAAATATTTCATGTTGATGTAACAGCATTGTTGGAACTTTATATACGAAACACCTAGAACTATTTAGCAAATTGAAGATTTCATTTCATTTCATTTAAAAAAAAAGGGATTTTTATTAGCACTCTTATTATAACGCTTATATATTACTCAACCACTTGGGATAACTTAGGATGGAGTTTACCAAGCCGGTATAGGATTAGTGACTTTAGCTTGTAGAGGGACGCCCCAAGACACTCGCAAAGGAACTGATGCTCCAGGCAGAGACTTCTGAAGCGGGGACACTCCCGGAATAGATGGTTAAGGGTCTGGCTGGTGGAGTCTTATAAATAAATAATAAATATACTACGACAGTACACACATCGCCATCTAGCCCCAAAGTAAGCGTAGCTTGTGTTATGGGTACAGGTGACTGATGAATATTTTTATGAATAACATACATAAATACTTATAATATACATATAAACACCCAGACACTGAAAAACATTCATGTTCATCACACAAACATTTTCCAGTTGTGGGAATCGAACCCACGGCCTTGGACTCAGAAAGCAGGGTCGCTGGCCACTGCGCCAATCGCTTATGGAGTATTTGTTGTACGCGTATCCAGTAAGAGCCTGCGTGAGCGTAAACGAGATGTCCGTGAGCTTGAACTGCTCGCGGATGTCCATGATGGTAGCCAGCTGTCGCTTAGTGCTGCCCTGCGCTTCGCTCTCACATCGTCTCTTCCAAGTGTTGAGGTTTACCGTTCTTATATTATATTTCCTATCGGGTATTGACAGTAAGCCCGGCCGCGTTTTTGGCTGCGGCATCGGCCGGCTCGTTACCCTCTATGCCCACGTGGCTACAGACCAAAGCAAATTGTACGGTTTTAGAGTTCGCATTCACTGTCAATGAACAAATATCTTCTTACCTGCTTATATTTATGTACACAAACGAGTAATTTTTAAAGTTTTGAATATTTAGCAAATATGTAAACCTTTTTTAGCCTTGGCATAGAAAAGAGTTTTCTTTTAAAAATCGAATTTCGAGAATTCGAGACCACGATAAAATCAATCATAAAATCGTCACGCCGTTTTTCTAACTCCGGGCTGTTACTAAGACAGATAAACCAAATAAATAAAACCTATACTGCTATTTCAAAAAAGGAGGTCAAAGGACCTAACAATGGCATAGCCTGGAAATAACAGTAAATCGATTATTATTTTGATCCTTCCCGCCTTCGGTCATTCGCAGTCACGTTTCGCACCCAACTAATAATTATATAGCCCTCTCTTTTCCACTTCAACTCTAAAACAGTGTATATAAACGAGAAGTGAGATCCCAACGGGACTTTTAATTTCTTGAAGCGCCGTGTTGAGAGTCAAGGACAAACGCACTGAGATACCCCATACCTGTGTAAGAAAGGGATGGTGCTACACTAGTGATAAAGACCAAGATAGTCGCTCTGTTCACAAGAAAATATAATACTGACGCGTGCTGACGTGACGTTGCGCTTACGCCGCGAAAGTTCCGTGTTCGATTTTTTAAATTTAAATTGCTGTCAAGTCAACTTTTTAATTTTAAAGTGAAGGTTCTTCTTAATCCCGCCTGTTTTGACGATATGTTGTGTAATTAAAAAAAATATTTATTAGGCGATACGCTTACGTGGTGCGCGTCAACCGGTGTTTAGCTACCGTCATAAATGCTATCAGGAAAATTATCGCAATAATTAAATCAGTCAGTAATTAAGACATTTATATTTTCAGTTGATAAGTTAACGTTATTGTTATTTGTAGTGTGTAAAAAATATTCGTGAATTTGAATTTGGAATTGTGACTCTGTCGGTAAGTATTAAATTTATTATTTTTAGTAGTTTTCTTCGACAAAGCATCATATAAAATATTAAAAAACTATAAGAAGATGTATTGAATTGACATACAAAGATATTTAGTTAAGGTAGATAAAATTTTCCCTGAGAGTTTTACCTATCAAACCCCTGATTACATAATTTTCCTGCGACAAATAATTAGGTACCTAGACTAGAAAAAAAAAATTGATAGAAAGAGTTTTAGAACATAGACCCACCACACGCGTAGGAATGCGAGTTGATCGGCGTTAATAAACCTATCTGCTCTTCGCTCCATATGCCACTTGAGCAAAACAGAGGCACTACAGTCTTGCTGCTATCGAAAAAAGCCAGTCAATGCGACTGAAAACCGACCATGGTAGTCTTATTTCTTCGAAACCCGAGATCTTGGCTTTGGTTAAGAATTCTATGGGCACTGTTATACGCCACAGGGAAGATGAGTCTATTCGAGATCTTGAGCTGTTTGAGAGTCACTCTAGACTCTCAAACAGCTCAAGAACGGCATGACGCCAGGTGACGACAAAATAACAGCAGAACTCCTGAAGGCAGGTGGAAAGCCGATACCGAAAGTGCTTCAGCGATTGCTTGGTCCCTTTATTTCCCAAGACACAACGCCAGAGTCATGGCTCAGGATGGTTCTAAATGACTTAGTAAAGGCAAGTGGAAAACGGATACTGAAAGTCCTTCAGCGATTGTTTGATTATGATATTCACCAAGGCACAATTCCAGACGCATGGCATAACATATATCCATACTGCAATACATAGTGACCGTTTGACCAGAATGATATCGTCGTCATCATCATATCAACCCATTACCGGCCCACTACAGGGCACGGGTCTCCTCCCACAATCAGAAGGGGTTAAGGCCGTAGTTCACCACGCTGGCCCTGTGCGGTTTGGTGGACTTCACACACCTTTGAGAACATTATGGAGAACTCTCAGGTATGTTGGTTTCCTCACGATGTTTTTCCTTCACCGCTGAAGCAAGTGACATTTTATTTGCTTAAAACGCATATAACTTAGACAAGTTATTGGTGCGTGTCTGGACTTGAACTCGCTCCCCCGAAAGTGAATTCCAAGTCCATGCCACTGTGCTAACACCGCTTCGTAAAACTTTTGAAATGATGTGAAATTATTAAAATAATATTAAGTGTAGTTTTAAGACAACCATTCCGCACTGGACCAGCATGGTGGACTGCGGCCCTGTAGTAGGACGGCAATTGGTTGATATGATGACGATGAAGTGTAGTTTTGAGCATTCTGTATCCAAAGGGAATAACGAGACGCTATTACTAAAACTCCACTGTCCGTGAGTCTGTCTATAGTTCTGGCACATGTATCCATAGTGTGCGTGTGGTTTTTTATTAATTCTTATTTTTGCCTCTCTTTCTGTTTTCTTTTGGAAAGGAATTGAATTTTAATAAAGATTTTATTTTCATTTATTTATTGATAGTGTTCAATCCGCATTAACAACAAGTGGAAAGAATTTTGAACCCTATCGCTTAAACGTTATGAGCGAATTTAGCGCTATTTCGACTCGGCGCCTTAAAAAAGCTTTTATTATTAAATCTTGCTAAGGTCCGACACTAACATAAACACGTTATTCGCACGTGAAACACCAAGAGAATACATGTCTTTGGTAAGAACATTCGAGTCCCTGTGGATTTTTGTATGTGTCGTAACTTGAAACTTTCATAAAGGGCAGTAGGCTGATGGAATTTGAAACATGGTTGTTGTTTCTAAAGAACTCGGTACCTTTCAAGATATATTTCGGAGAGTGTTCTCAAGAACTATTTCTTTTGGTTCCATCTTCACCTTTCTACCATCGAACTGCAAGTCATCGTAAGGATTTGCACTATTACGTAGTTAATACCTCATGGACTCGTACAAAGCGTTGTGCTTCCTCGCTCCTAATTTACGCCGCAAAGATCTGGAATGCCCTTCCGGCATCCGTCTTTCCCGTTACCTATAATATGGGTTCCTTCAAATTGAAGAAGAGCGAAAAGGCATCTCCTAGGCAACTTCCGTCTTTCCCGATACCTATAATATCCTTCAAATCAAGGAATTTGAATAGGCATTGGTAGGAGATGCAAACACTCTCTGTCCTAGGACGCACCATTACTTATTTTCGGGTGTGATTTCGGTCAAGCGCTAGTTTATAGATTAAAAAAAAATTAATTTGGGTTCTGGGATTTTGAAACCAATCTTCAATTAGACGTATACGAGCAATGAAGGAAACGAAATCATGGCCAATGAACATAATTTGCTATAGTCCGGCGAAAAGCAGGAGAATCTGTTGAATACAATTTATAACTTATTCCATCATTATACTGCACACCAAACAGATGTTCCGCAGACTCTCTACGCACGTTTGGCTCCGACACCGGAGCATTCTCAGGAGATGTGGACTTTACAGTGTTGTTTTTAACACTATGTCTTAGTAGAATTAAGAGTGTGACTTAACAATTGTTCATTGTAAAGTAATTTATTATTATTATAATTTTGGATTTATTTAGTTAGTTTAGGTAGGTAGTATTCGTTTTATTGTTGTATTTTTTTAACTTTTGCTTTTTTTTCCCTTAGTTTATTATTAAATTAAAATATTAAAATGTGGTCAGTGGATGGCTACGTGTTTCCGTGGTGTTACCTGGTACAAGGTGCCAACTGAAAATCAGCGCTGTATGCACCCACTGGCGCATGCAGCACAATGCTGAGCTGGCACCTTTTTTCTAGGTTGTGCCACACATAACATATGTGGTGTCGTGAATATTGTAATGTGTGGCGCAATGAAATGTAAAAAATAAATTTTTCTTTCTTTCTTTCTTTCATTCTAAATATCTCCTAAGGATGCTCTCGAGTTCTGGAGCGAAACGTCCTTAGAGCATACAATGCGGAAGATCTATTGGATGTAGACTGTAAAGATGGAAGGCTTCAAATTTATCTTGGATCACGTGTAAATCTGCAGCACGGGATAGATCTGATTGAAATAAGTAGTCTCGGCCCTATGCTCCACCAGGTATTGAGACGTAAGGAAGATGCGATAATTATTATTAATAATAATAAATAATTAATAAATACACTTTGACAATACACACACTGTCACACAGATAAACACCCAGACACTGAAAAACGTTCATGTTCGTTGCACAAACATTTTCCAGTTGTAGGAATCGAACCCACGGTCTTGGACTCAGAAAAAAGGTTCGCTGCCCACTGCGCCAATCGGCTGTCTAAATTATTATAAAGAAGAATGTGTGGCTAACCTAAATAATAAAACCAACGAATAAAACAATTAAGATTATTATTAATATAATTTAATGTTTAAATATTTCATGTTGATGTAACAGCATTGTTGGAACTTTATATACGAAACACCTAAAACTATTTAGCAAATTGAAGATTTCATTTCATTTCATTTAAAAAAAAAGGGATTTTTATTAGCACTCTTATTATAACGCTTATATATTACTCAACCACTTGGGATAACTTAGGATGGAGTTTACCAAGCCGGTATAGGATTAGTGACTTTAGATTGTAGGGGGACGCCCCAAGACACTCGCAAAGGAACTGATGCTCCAGGCAGAGACTTCTGAAGCGGGGACACTCCCGGAATAGATGGTTAAGGGTCTGGCTGGTGGAGTCTTATAAATAAATAATAAATATACTACGACAGTACACACATCGCCATCTAGCCCCAAAGTAAGCGTAGCTTGTGTTATGGGTATGGGACTCAGAAAAAAGGTTCGCTGCCCACTGCGCCAATCGGCTGTCTAAATTATTATAAAGAAGAATGTGTGGCTAACCTAAATAATAAAACCAACGAATAAAACATACCTTGCAGATTTACTGCCGACTGATTATATTTTGTTACCATTACAAAAATATAAAACATAAATAATAATCTTATCATCAATAACAATAAATTCATTCTAAAGGGCACTCTACGCGAGACGATCTATCGCTTCGAACAATCGCGAGCAAAATTGTGACGATCTCCGCTTCAAAACTATCATATATGGAGCAATTGAACATTTACACCTGCATCGAGTTATATCAAAATCGAATCATTCAGCGTAGGACTTATAAATATTGTAGATTGATATTTATGAAAATCATAATTGCAAGATTTGTTGCGATCTCAGATTACCACACTACTACCTAACTAGGCGTATTATTTTAAATATAATCCTTTTCTAGGGACATGAAACGTCATATAAACTTTTATTTAAAACTGCTAGTAAACCCTCTGCACTAATAGCATGGGCAGGATACACTTTCTCCACGGGGAAGGACAAACTGTTTATCTTCTCCCACAGTTTTATCCACTTCCCGAGCATGAGCGTACGGCCAAAACAATTTACGTGTAAGTAATATCAAGTCAATGTTGTCGCGCTTTGGCAGGTGAAAAATTTGTAGGGGTATAATTATTTCTCCTAATTATGTCTCCCTCAGTGGCATAGAGGGTATATACTAGCCCTCAGTGGCGTAGAGGGTATGCACAGGGTATGCAGATGATATAAAATGAAGAAAATCTTCAGTACGAGTTACAAAACTTAAGGGTAGGCTTTTTATAACTTTTACCAATGCCTATCCATAAGTCTTTTATAACTTGGACTGGAGATTTTTTTCATTTCATCATCCTCCTTCTCCAGCGGATCATTTACGGTTCAGGCTATTACATATTTATATATGTTGTATATGATTTTTAGTAGTTTCAAATCATTATGGATTACCCATGATTATTCATGTATGTTTAAATCTTATTTGTATTTATATGTAATATATTTATATATATATATATATTATATATTTGATTATATCTTGATTGCACCTATGTTTTTGATTGTTTCTATGTTTTTTCCTTTTACGCCTTTGGTTGCCTGGAAGAAATCGCTATGAAGCGATAAGGCCATGAAATGGTATATTCTTGCTCTGTATTTATATCTCTGTAACTACTTTTTTTCTTTCGTGTACAATAAAAGTTTATTCATTCATTCATTCATTCATCTGACCGCTTAGTGCATACCCTGTGCATACTATGTATACACGCCTCTACTAGCCCTGCTGATGTGTTGCTCGATACTGTAAATCGTTGACGATATCGTCATACCCTAGCGTTCTGTCGTCGTTTCGATCAATCTGAAAAGGCAAATCGCCGTGTGTATGTGGGCCGTATGCTATGATAATTGTCTGTATCGAACTGTATACATTTTTGCAACAATGCATCTTAGAATGCAAGACCTACTTACCTAGATCGTGATATGTAACATATATAGCAAGTCAGTTCGTATCGCTTAGAAATTCTTAAGCCTTAAACAATTCAAATACTTATTCATCACTTATCCAATATCCATACTAATAATATGGTAAATGCGAGAAAGTGTGACATTTGTTTGTACCAACTATAGTATTTGAAATGTGAATGTGTGCCTGTTTGTTTGTAAATCAGGTTTGGCTTAGCTTTTAAACTTACTTTGCATCCTGGAGATGGACATGGCATAATATTTTATCTCGGAAAAGCTGCTGGTAAAAAATAACCGCGCAAATAAAAAACTTGCATTCGTTAATGATGCATAGAATTCGACCGCTTAATTTATCTTGATGAAATTTTGCATAGAATTTTTATTTTTAAATGCATTCCTGAGAAATTGGTATAGTTTTTATAAAGAGAAAATAAAGAGTTTCTACGGGGTTCATAATAAGAATTCGTTTTGTAGTAACACCACGATGAAGTTAGGGAAATAAAAGCTGCATAGAAATACAAAGACGGAAGTATAATACAAAAGGCGACCTTATCGTTTAGTAGCGATCTCTGCCAGGCAACCTTAGGACTAGGACAACACGAGCGAGAACACTCCACTACTCTGAACAAAAATATATTGCCCATAAAAAATAATTATCCCAGGAAACAAACGGTTCCCGCAGAATTTGTAAAAACCTTCATAAACGGCGAAAAACGCGGGCAACCTTTTAATAAATATACTTACCTGTATTGCAATCTATGCATGGTTTGTTTACGCAAAAAAGTTACAAATTCTATTGAAGATGGCACCACATGGAATAGCGGTCAGGTGGAAAGGCAAATGACCTGTCGAGGTATAGTGACGTCACGAATACCGCTACCTGTTAGGCTTGGCGCAGACATTGGTAATTTCCGCTTTTGCTGTACTTTGATATACCGTGTTGCGGTGTTGCTATGGTGATAAATTGTTCTAACTAGATAGGTTCTTAACAACAAACACAACAGTATGGCTTTTTGTGACAGAGCTCGTCCGGGGAAGAAATAAGCCTGGCGGTATTTCTTCAGTAACATGGCTGTATTCAGTTTTGACAGGCCGGGCGTGGTTACACATGCGGCTTACCCTGACGATCAGATTACTACTTACAATGCTCCCTATCAGGACACACAATCCACCTCTGCACAGCGTCTTCGCCGGCGAAGACGAGTTCCCCGACTTCTGACGTCATCCGTGGGCTCGCACCACGATCTCGGAAGTTTGCGGACTAATCACCGTCCGTAGCCCTTACACTCCTACCGTCGCCGAGGTTCGGCCTCACATGAGGAGCTCTCAAGCCGACGCTTTGCTTCTTCGAGCCCCAGTGTTCAAACTCTTCCTGTCAGAGCCCCATTCCGAGGCACGCTAACAAGCCCGCGTTACACTGTTAAAACCGTTAGGGTTAATCAGCTACACACAATCCGAGAAAAAACCATGCGGCTTAAGACCTCAAGCTTTTTGGACACGGAGTGGAACTCTGTAGTTAAGTAGACTGCATGCCCAACGATGAGTTGCTCTGTTCATAGACGATGGTTTTCCACTTCGCCTCTTTTTAAATATATTAACTCGACTGTGAGATGGTGATAGCAAATAAAACGTTAATTATATCCCTTGTCCGGGGATATAATCGGGGGATATAATTTTTGTCTCCTTTAGGATTTATGTGCAATCTGTTGTTGTTCAGAGAAGTGGAGTGTTCTCGCTCATGTTGTCCTAACCCTAAGGTTGCCTGGCAGAGATCGCTACTAAGCGATAAGGCCGCCTTTTGCATTCTACTTCCGTCTTTGTACTTATATTCAGCTTTTATTTCGTGGTTTACAAATAAAAAGTTAAATAAATAAAATTAATTAAATATACTACGACAATACACACATCTAGCCCCAAAGTAAGCGTAGCTTGTGTTATGGGTACTAATAAATACATAAATACAGATAAACACCCAGACATTGAAAAACATTTTACTAATAAATACATAAATACAGATAAACACCCAGACATTGAAAAACATTTATGTTCATCACACAAACATTTTCCAGTTGTGGGAAGCGAATCCACGTCTTGGACTCAGAAAGTAGGGTCGCTGCCCATTGCGCCAGTCGGCCGTCGCCGATTCCGTCATGTTTTCTTTACTGTTATCGGAAATGATATTTAATTACTTAAATTAAAAACGCACGTAATTTCGAAAATTATAAAAGCCAAAGCCATAACTGCTAGGCTGTATCTTATCACCGCACAGCTATACTTAATAGTTTTGTTTTTTATATAATACTATCACTTTTATATTAATATTCAAATGACGCTATTTACTTTCATATAAAAACCACACATAATTACATACAGAACATGACTAATATTGAAGCATCAAAAACCACTCCACTTTAATAGTGTTTCTTGAACAAACGATTAGACACTTCACTATGTAAATTGAGTTTAATTTGCTATAGTTCGCGAAAAGTGAGTTCTGAGTAAAGTATTTTTAGACGGAGTTTCAAATTGTCTCTAACCGTAAACCAGTGACGCAAGTCCTCATTTATTTATTTATACTCTCTTTATTTGCACACAAATAAAAATACAGAAGAAGAATAAAAGAAAACACAGACAGAAGAAGTATACAAAAGGCGGCCTTATCGCTTTGTAGCGATCTCTTCCAGGCAACCTTAGGACCAAAAGGATAACATACTGCAGGTTATGCATATTAAAAAAAAATACCTACTAATAACTACATACTAATACTTAAACTAGATTACACAAATAAAATAATATATAATATAATTAATATTAAAAATTATTAAATATTTAATCAAATTCGTTGGTCTTTGGTTATTGCAATATTTTAACTTTTCGCGGACTATAGCAAATTAAGTTTAATTTTCATAATATATTATGGATTTCCGCAAAGTATCGCCTGCTTCTATCCAATAGACACTTTATAGCATTTAGCAGTTGTCTGCAATTATTTTACCTATTATGTTTTAAACATTTACCATAAAATGGGAAAAAGTTAGGGCTTTTTCACTGTTTTTGGACACAATGCATACTGCATGCAATAATGGCTGAATAAGGATCCTGTATGTTCTTGATTCTTTTAAAAACTATTACCAATCTAAAAAACTTTTAAACGACGAGCTAAAATAATTTTTTAACACAAAAGGCACTTCTCATGGCAAATTCCAAATACATTAGTCAAGGCAAATTTAATAGTATATTATTTAATAGTTCATAGATATTTTTTTATGTAATCTGTCTCACAATTTAGTAGACTTTCTGACGCTTGGTAACCGATATGGTTTCGTCACATCAAAAGTAATGTGGATTCCGTATGTTCTTAATTCTGTCGAAAACCATTCGCCTTATCAAAAAAACTTAAACGACGAAGCGAAAATATTTTTTTAACACAAAAATCACTCCTCATGGCAAATCCCAAATACATTAGTCAAAGCAAACGTAATGTTCATAGGTATTTTTTTTATGTTATCTGTCTCACTATTTAGTTAACTTTCTGACGCTTGGTAACCGATATGGTGACCTCACATCAAATACAATTGCGGATTCTGTATGTTCGTAATTCTGTTGAAAACCATTACGCCTTATCAAAAAACTTTTAAACGACGTAGCAAAAATAATTTTTTAACACAAAAGGCACTCCTCATGGCAAATTCCAAATACATTAGTCAAAGCAAACTTAATGTTCATAGGTATTTTTTTTATGTTATCTGTCTCACTATTTAGTTGACTTTCTGACGCTTGGTAACCGATATGTTGACCTCACATCAAATACAATTGCGGATTCTGTATGTTCGTAATTCTGTTGTAAACCATTACGCCTTATCAAAAAAACTTTTAAACGACGCAGCGAAAATATTTTTTTAACACAAAAATCACTCCTCATGGCAAATTCCAAATACATTAGTCAAAGCAAACTTAACGTTCATAGGTATTTTTTTTATGTTATCTGTCTCTCTATTTAGTTGACTTTCTGACGCTTGGTTACCGATATGGTGACGTCACATCAAATTCAGTTGTCCTCTGTGCTATCATGTACTGCGATCACCAACTCGTATGCCCAGCGTGGTGATGGGCAAACCCTCCCGTTGGGAAAGACAACTAGTCCATCACTGGACTTTTATTGTCCATTGATGAACTATTCCTGCGTTTCAATGAGTAAAAGTTAAAATTATAAAATTCCTGTAAAATTATGTTTTTTTTTTTTTTTTACTTTCTTCTAAGCTTTTACATAGTCATGAGACCCTGTCAGGGCGTAGCAATAATAAACAGTTTGACCCTTCTTAATTATTACAAATGCACGATTTCAGGATTCTAAATAGTGTTAATAGAAATATATATGAGATTTCAGAATAATTTGTTACTATTAAAGATCGTCAAGTTAATAAATCTATTACAATATTAAATAATTGTTCAGCAAATTGTTTAGTCATTGAATTATGTTAAAAATTACTGGTGGTGTGTCATAAATTCAATTGAAATAAGGCGATTATTTAATATTATACTTTTAAGAAATACAATCGATTAGATGCATGTCGTGATTTTGAGGTCTATAAAGTTAGAAATTCTTGAATATTCTAAAAACATTTTTGTTATGACCATTCTTTGATTTTCCTCTTAAACTCTGTACGCGTAGTTTATACAGTTGTTACCTACAACAGTATAAACTAGTTACTTTATCGTTGATCATCGACACCCCCTTTGATCTATCCGATCTAAAGTAACTCTCAGAAATAAATGAAGTATAGAACACCCGTTCTACTCCTTAGCACAGTTCGGCACTGAGAAATTTGGAAGCAGCTAATTAAATTAAATACTTGTATTTGTTTGAATACTTTTTTTCTGATACATGAAACTACTACAATTCATTTAAATGATTCCGACACTGCACTGCGTCTATAGCACTCGATATAGGATGCTTCTTATATACCAAATCCTTTTGTTGGGGTTAGTTAAAAGGGTTAGGAAATGTAGGTACTAATGATAGTTAAAATTGCGCGAAAGTATCTAGTATTTATCGTATCAACCTTTACCGGGCACGGGCCGACTACAGAGCACGGGTATCCTCCTACAATGAGAAGAGATTAGGCCTTACTCCACGTTCCACCACGCTGGGCCAGTGCGGATTGGTGGACTCCACGCACCTTTAAGAACAATATGGAGAACTCTAAAGCATGTGAGTTTACCCACTATGTTTTCCTTCTTCATCAACGGTGATGGAAAACATGTGAAATTTTGATGGCTTAAAACGCACATAACTTAGAAAAGTTAAGAGATGCGTGCTGGAATGAGAACTCGGGCCCCCGAAGTAAAGCCTAAGTCCTAACCTCTAGGCTATCAACGCAACGAGCGCTATTTAGGTTTACTATCTAACAATGATATTGTCTCATTAAAGCGTGAATCAGACCTCGCCGGAAAGGCAAGATCTTTACTTGGTAACAATGATTCACTAGAAAGTTAGGAATTCTGTCTTCTATTCATTAATAACTTAGAAGACGAAGGAGATACACTTTATTGCACGTATAACATACAGGAAAAGAAATAGCAAGGAGTATACAGTAAATATAATGATCGCTAACTATGGGCCTCATAAGAAGGCTCAGAATCACTCAGCGGGCGATGGAGAGAGCTATGCTCGGAGTATCACTACGTGATAAAATCAGAAATGTGGAGATCCGTAGAATAACCAGAGTTACCGACATAGCTCAACGAGTCGCGAAGCTGAAGTGGCAATGGGCGGGGCACATAGTTCGGAGGAGGGATGTTCGTAGTGGTCCCAAGGTGCTGGAATGGCAGCCCCGCACTGGTAAACGCAGCGTTGTTAGACCCCCGACGAGGTGGACGGACGACATTAGGCGCGTCGCAGGTAGCCGCTGGATTCGACGGCCGAATGGCGCAGTGGGCAGCGACCCGACTCATGAGTCAAGGCTGTGGGTTCGATTCCCACAACTGGAAATTGTTTGTGTGATGAATATGAATGTTTCTCAGTGCCTGGGTGTTTATTTGTATATGTTAAGTAATTATGTATATTATTCATAAAAATATTCATCAGTCATCTTGACAACCACAACACAAGCTACGCTTACTTTGTTTTGGGTTAGATGGCGATGTGTTTATTGTCGTAGTATTAGACGCAAAAATGAGCTTAAAATTCATTTCTTATGTTACTGGACTGCTGCAGTCTGATGGCGACTTGATCTTTTAAACCAGAAAATAAAACCTTATCTTGTTTTCCAAAATAAATAGTTCATAAAATTATATATTTTGGAAAACAAGACAAAGATAAACACCAGCTAACCACCAGTGAGAGTCAATTCACCGCAGTTGATTGCCTCATCTAGTGACAAAAAGAATGGCTCATTTTTGCGCAAAGAATCAGCCTGGCTGTTTAGCGCGGAAATGCAGGCAGCATTCTTGTCACCATTCCACACGAGCATTACCTTTATAGTAATTAAATTAGTAACAAATTGTATTGTTACTTTACATTAGTTATATTTATATATTTGTATAATTTTAAATCTTATTTATTGCACCACCCACCTCTTTTCTATGTTTTTTCCTTTTACGCCATTGGTTGCCTGGAAGAAATCGCTATGTAGCGATAAGGCCACCAAATTGTACTCTCTTTATATGTATTTATTTAGTCCCCAACGCTGGCCCAGTGCGGATTGGTGGACTCCACATACCTTTGAGAACATTATG
The DNA here is from genome assembly GCF_905163445.1 of Pararge aegeria. Lineage (NCBI taxonomy): Eukaryota > Metazoa > Arthropoda > Insecta > Lepidoptera > Nymphalidae > Pararge > Pararge aegeria. The sequence goes on along the minus strand of NC_053202.1, from coordinate 7,810,509 downwards.
TAGAACTCTCAGGCATGCAGGTTTCCTCACGTTTTCCTTCACCGTCGAAGTAAGTGATATTTTTAATTACTTAAAACGCACATATATTAAAAAAGTTAGAGGTGCGTGCTGGGATTCGAACTCAGCCCCAAGGAAGTGAAGTCAAGCTCCTACACACCGCGCTATCACCGCTTTAGCGGTTATTGTCAATAGCGATAAATTAATTTGTAAATTATTTAATAATATGATGAGTTATAGCCTAGCGATTATGGCTTCGGCTACCCTTGTACCGAGTTCGATCCCTGGCTCGCACTTCTAACTTTTCTAAGTTATGTGCGTTTCAACTTAAGCAATTAAATATCACTTGCTTTAACGGTGAAATAAAACATCGTGAGGTAAACTGCATTCCTGAGAGTTCTCCATAATGTTTTTAAGAACGTGTGATGTTTACCAATACCGCACTGGGTCATCGTGGTTGGACTACAGCCTAAACTTTTCACATTCTGAGACCCGTGCCCTGTAGAGAGCTGATAATGAGCTGAAAAATGATAAACAGTATAAATAACCATCGAAACAAAAAGTAAATTTATAAGTATAAAAGATAATACGTTAAAAAAAACCAATAACGTTTCTACAAATTAATTCAAAATAAACGTTCATGAACCATGACAAGGGATCAAAAGAATAAAAATATTAAAGAAAAAACTTTGAACTTATTACTTTCATGTGCCAGAAGTATTATTTCTAAACGCGCAATTTTTAATATGAAAAATGTCCATCTCATTATATTTTCTGTTGCACGCACGAGAGAAAAAGTTATTTGCGTAGTTTTCCAGGTTTTGACGGTCTCTCTGGCGTGAGTGTTGTGGTTTTAAGTTGGAGGTGCCAGGTTCGATTCCCCACAAGGGCAATTTGGGAATTCGTAATTTCTAAATTTTCTCTGGTCTGGTCTGGTGGGAGACTTCTGCCGAGGCTAGTTATCAACCAACCTACCAAGACATGTCGCTAAGCTATTTGGCATTCCGGTACGATATAGAAAACCATTCGGGGTATTGGCTACATTAGGGTGATTTTATTCTTATGGGAATTTAAAAAATGCGATACGGTCAATCTTAATATTAATGGCTCATCTTTTCACAGATTTTTTTTTGAGCCTGTTCGGAAAAAAAAAATTTTTTTTTTTTTGGATCACCCTAGGCTACATATATAGAAATCTTAATAACACTGTTTCACCGAAGCCCGTTACCATCTTAGACTGCATCAAAACTTGGCAGGAGTAACTTGTAGTGGAATTAAGAAAAAGAGAAAAAGGATTCTGCTTTATCGCTTACAGTTATTGCATGAGGAGAGTCCTAAATACATTCTCATATATTGATGAGCGATGAATAAAAGATCGGTAAAATTACTTCACGCTTCACTTCTACCGCCTGCTGGAATCCGCTGTTTATAATTAAAAGCGAAATCGCATATTAAAGTAGGGACGTTGAAAAACGTGTTAACAGACGTCGTTGTATGCGGTGCTCTTATCTTAATAGAAGTTTAAACACGATAGGTAAAAAAACACCTTTTGAATTGTTTTAAAATTTTCATAGGCCGAGAACTGCTGGAAAGATTTGTTTCGTGAATAAATTTATCAACTGCTTCATTATATTGATCTAGTAGTTAGCGTATTCTGATAAAAATCCAGATGGATCTCTTTTAAGGTTTTAAAAGCTGTCTCACGCCATGTTTATATAAATATTGTACTGTTCGCATCAACACTTTGTATGCAAACAGTTCGCGAGCTCTTATACCAATAAAAACTAAACAATAAACATAAAACACTTATCACGTTTTACTTATTTCAGGTACCAAAATGGCGCGAGTAACATTAGTCCTGCTTATTTGCCAAATTTTAAGTCTGCCGATACTAAGTTACGGCAATGAAGACAATCCTCTCCTGGACCTTGCTTCGTCATTCCTGCAGAATATGGGAGAGGATGGTAATGACAAATTGGAAGGACTGTCTGCTATAGGAAACATTGTTGGAACATTGATGCAAGGAGACAACGCTAAGAATTTAGGCTCAATGCTGGGACAAGATGGCGGTAACGCTGGCGATGTTCTATCGGGTAAGTGTTGCTTAATTTCAATTTCAATTTATTCAGCAAAAAAAAAATAAAAAAAAAATCATTCCACCGTAGGTACTATATTCTCTTCTTTCTTTGTCTTGATGTCTGGTGACCCAAGAGCTGGCGCTTATTTAGCCCAACGGCAAGTCTAGCAATTCAAAGGGGCATTAGCGCCAGCATTTTGGGTACCATGGTCAAATACATGGTAAACATTTAGACGGCTTATATTTTTTGCAAATATTAATGTTAGTATTGAGGCCTACTTGAAATAAACTTTTACGTTAATTAATTCAGCACAAAACATAATATCATCATTATTCAATAGCCTATAACACTACAGTACTGGACTAAATGCCTCTTCCGACGGTAGGGTTTGCCTATAATCATTACGCTAAGCACACGGTTACGCTGGTAGTAGTAGCACAAAAGACGCTACTGCGCTTTCTATGTTACATTCCATTAGTCGCCTTGCATGGCACCGGAGAATAAGAGGGTTGGTGACAACTGTGTTGTGATCTGACGTCACAACACGGCAAAATACTATATACCAGGGCTTCACAACCTGGGCGTGGTAGAAAGTACACCGCCAGGCGCTTCTTCTGTACTTCAAAGCAATGAAGGAAAATATTTTGTTGATAGATTCTGTGCAGCGGTGACAGCGGTCCCACGCTTTGAAAAATTTTGTGGAGATCACCAAATAAAAGATAAATAATAATATTTTCTGAAATAAAAGATTATTATTATTATTCAGGTTATACTTCTTTTGGCGCGTTAGGGAAAAAATGGTGAGAGTAAATTTTTACGATGCGCGCACGCATCTCCGTCACAAAAAACCGACACTATCAAATTAGCTATATAGTCAAGATTTTATTTATTCTAAAAAAGGTTGACTTTCAATAATTCATACAATACCTTTTTCTATTGTTAGTGTCGTTTTTTCTACAAACGTAGAATAAGGCGAAAGATAAAATTTAAAAAAAAAATTATCTTGCTACGCTAAAGAAGTTTAACTTCTAACGCGTGTACATAAGTACACACATGTTTTTTTAAATATTATTATCAATCACAGCTTAATAAGGTTGGGAACCCCCTTATTTACAATTATATATTTCATATTTACTTAACACAGGCACGTACATGACCAAAATCTCACCTTATAGGAGGTTTGACCTCCTGTGTTAAGATAAGATGTGTTTGGTGATATAAAGGTTTCAATTCGATCCCTGAATTCAACTTGGGTACCATCGTTGTAAGAATCTGGAAAACTTGATTTTGGGAGGCAGTTCCAAAGCCCAGTCATACATAAGCGTATGAGACACGCAAATGAGATATACGAGTACGTATGACCTGTTGAAAAAAAGGAGTTAAAACCCATCCGGTGTCTTACGTGGCTATAGTAATATGATGGATGGAAACAAGATTGAATAGTACTTAAGTTCACTCTCCGAAATATATCTTGACTGACCAACCAACTAGCTTCCGACGATGATCATTAAAGATTTGCCTGCAGTGAATCTTAGCCTATGATTTTCCTGGCTCGATAATCAACAGAATCTATAGCCAACTAGCAGAGCCAATGTCTGCAGTACTCCCATTAGTTCCAAAATTATGCTGTTGATAAATGAAAACTCTGCATTCTCTTCCAGGTCTGGGTAGTTTACTAGGTGGCCAAGATGGCAAAATCAATCCCTCACTTGTTGGATCAATGGTATCGATGTTCGCCAACCAGATGGCGTCTAACGGTGACCAGCCCAAGCGTGAAAAACGGGAAACAAAAGAAAACGGCATGGAGAACATACTTAGTATGGTGTCAGGTAATTTTAATTAAGTTTTTTTTTGTTGTTTTATCCGCAACCAGACCAGAATTAGTGATGAGTGAGCTGTGAGTATCGAGGACACTACTAGGTACATCCTCTTGTGCAGCTAGAACAGCTTGCCTACTTCTTTTTTTGACGTCCTCCCAGACGAATGGGTGAGCGCTGTTTTAAGTAAGATATCCGGGTTTCGGTCCCCGGCAGAGGCCATTTGATTTGCGGTTTTGTTCTGTCTTAGACATCTTTGTCCTCGAGCGAGTGAAGGACTTTTCTGTCATCATAAGAAAAAAGTCCTGCTGTAAAATTCATTATATCCTGCATAAGTTGTTAATAAAAACTTCGGCCAGTTGAATTTCTGTGAATTTGAGTGTGAGGTCCTTTGCTCTCCGTACTTTGTCATACATGATTTTAAACGAAAAATTAACCGTTGACGCAGCACACGCAGCAGAAGCTCTCAAAATGCTCTTGAAACATTATTCATTGGTGCTATGCTATATACTAATATTGGTCGTAATGATATATAACCTTTCTCGATAAATGTGCTATCCGACAGTGAAATATTTTTTAAAATCGGACCAGTAGTTCCAGAGATCACCGCGTTCAAATAAACAAACAATAAACAAACTCTGCAGCTTGATATATTAGTAACCATGTCTTCATATCCTTTTTCAGGACTAGGTGGTTTGCTGGGTGGGCAAGATGGAAAAATAGATCCATCCCTCGTTGGAACTGTAGCATCAATGTTCGCACAACAGCTGACGTCAAATGACAAGGAAAACCAGCGCGAGAAACGACAGGCCAACTCCAAAGAAGCTGAACCCGGTGATATTAACATGGGGAGTATAATTAACATGGCATCAGGATTGCTAGGGAATAAGAACGTAGCAGGAATAATGCCAATGATCATGAACACTTTAAGCTCATTCTCTGATGAAGAGTCTAATAAGAGAGCGGATGAACATAAAGACCATGCGTCGTTCCTCCCACCGTTTTTAGAAAAAGCTCATTTATATTGGGATGTTTTTATTAATTCGGAATTAGGTAAAACTATCTGGGAGAAGTCAGGCTTTAAGAAAGCCACAAAGTCCTTCATAGGACCAGATGGAAAACTTAGTTTCGAATTGATGTTCAAGAACTTCGAGAATCACTCATTTAGACGACACTGGATCAAGGCTGTTGCGCAGTATCTAACTGATATGGTGGTGCATGTTGCTAAACCTGAAGTGTATCAAAGGTAAGTGTTTTTATTGGAACTTTGGTCTGTGATTCAAAAAGTGGGAGGTCCCGGGAATTTGGGAATCTATAATTCCTGAATTTTATCTGGTCTGGTCTGGTGTAAGGCGGTGGCTAGTTAACCACTCTATCGATATAGCCGTACCACAAACCGCTAGCTGCCATATCATCATAGCCTGCATCATCATTAACTATTTACAGTAAAGAGAAACAGGTGAATTTACAGTGAAGGGGTTAACATTTGTAGTGGAATGAAAAGTACTATAGGTAACCAGCGTTGATTTGGAGATAAACTCATTGAGTACACCGACGAATAGTTAGCGTTTTAACTGCGGATCACGAGGTTCTGCGTTCAATTCCCACGCCAAAAAATTGAATAATATTGGGGTTTTCTTCAAGAATAGCATCCTGCACCGTTTCCATATTTCAAAAGATGGAACAATGTATGTTAAAATATAATTGTTGATATTAAAATACTGCTGATACCGGCTTCTACACAGTATGCCTTCCTAACTGGTGGAAGAGTAACTACAAACATACTATCTTAACGTTCTGAAAAGTGCTTATAAAGTAAGACTACTAGAAATAAATAAATTTTGAACTTATAAGAATTTTACGATAAAGCTGTTACAATAAAGCAACTTTTAATGTAAAAAGCTGAAAGTGTTCTGTTCAGTTTTATTTATTCAATCGTCTCATTTTATCTTACAGGTAGCACAGGCATACCTAACGATGGTACTTTCAATCGATTCGTGATTTCAATAAATTTACCAATGTTTTATTTGGTCGTGTCATACATACATGATAAAATCCCATAAACCGACGCACGCTACCTAATAATAAAATTCTGTCTAGAAACAATAGTACTGTCAATCCCGTATCCCGGCTAACAAGGTCCTATTTGCGAAGGCTTTCGGGAACAAATGCGACATATTTCACGAGAAAAATCCGGAATATTTCCGTGTTTACGCACGCACGTCTCGTCTGACGGATAGTCATCAACATAAATTGTAGTTTGATCCCATCCGGGGAAAATTGACAGATCTATTTTTTGCTCACGTACGGATGTGGATGTTTTTTTTAAGATTAGAAAAAAGGGATGTAGTCAGATGACCTTGTCCGTAAATTTTCTGACAATTGCAGACCGGCGCGGAGGAGGACTCTTCGTCTCCGTTAAAAAAAAAACCTACGCTGAGTTTACATTTGAAACCGTCAGTTATTTACATCATCAAATTCTAATTTATATTCAAATATTATTTATTCATGTAGGCCTATCACAGGCGTTATGAAGCGTTCATACATATATTATGCTTACGTAATTGTGAATGGCGATAACTTCGTTGGCCAACTTTAACCTAAAGCTAGGAGAATTCCAAACGCGCGCTCTTTGGTTTGGTATAAGTAATCCTTAATATTATAAGAATATTTTTCTATAAGGTTACGTTTTATACTAACTCTACTTCTTGAGAGACATCTCAAATATTTCATTGGGTAATTTGATACAATAAATATACAATTTCCCTTGAATTAGTTATTAATTTCATGTAGCCTCGTAAACTGCACGAGTTTATTTTTATTTCTAATATTCATATTGGTACAGTCCATTTTCTTTTCATATTTAAATTGTTGAACCATGAGAGATGAGGCATATGACGTGTCCCTGAAATCAATACTATAATCGATATTATAATTGTATAGTCTAATCGGTAGATAGTTAGAATCTCCAATCTACTATCTAAATATCTACTATCGATATTTAAATCGATATTGTAATCGATATAACAATCGATATTGTAATCGATATTTTAATCGATATTTAAATCGATATGATAATCGATATTGTAATCGATATTATAATCGATACTTAAATCGATATAACAATCGATTTTGTAATCGATTTCATAATCGATATCATAATCGATATTCAAATCGATATTGTAATCAATATTGTAATCAATTATGATAATCGATACAAACTAAAATTAATATTTATAATAAATATAAGCCGTCTAACTGTTCACTTATGGGCATGGTACCCAAAATGCTGGCGCTATTGCCCCTTTGTATAGCTAGACTTAGCCGTTGGGCTAAATAAGCGCCAGCTCTTAGGTCACCAGACGTAAGGACCAATTTTTTTGACACTATGTTAATAAATTTTTTTGTGTCCGAAGACCATGGCCCTAGAGTCTCAAACGCAAGCGCCGCAAAAACGTAGTCATTACAAATAACGGAGTATTTACGGCGCTTAAGCATTTGAGCAGATTCGGCAGCTGCTGCCGCTTTTTGGGACGTACTCGGCAAGTGAAAAGCTGCCAACGTATCAACGCAGGTCGCATCACACACCAGCGCACGCCCCATCGATCACGGTACTATAGTCATACCGTAAGGTTTATTGTGCAGGAATAGACGCAGAGGCCAGAGCGCGACGTATATCATTAATAGCGCCGTGACGATACAAACGGCCACCACTTCGATTACAACTGAGCCCATGGTGACCCAATTGAACCACACGAATGCCACAAGGGCAGTAATGAGGCTCGCATACCTTAATTCCCAAGCGTAAACATACGGCCACACGAAGCTTTGTCCGGTCGAATATCGTCCCTAAGCTGTGAGATGGCAAAGCGTGTAGCCAGTGACCTGACTCCTTTTCGGATACCGCTATAATTCGCGCCATATCCGATGCCGACGTGCATTGTGCGAAGAGACCCGCGTGTGCTAAGTTAACACGCGGTTTATCCCAAAGGCCTTGACATTCCACAGCCGAAGGAAAGCTCTCACCAGGACAAGAAGCACTCCAGGCTGACCTCGCATCCACAAGACTCTGCACCAGAACATCAGACGGACATGACAGATTAAGGATCTGACTGATGAGTGGGGCAGAACCAGAAGCGGAAGATAGGAATGCTGGGGGTGCTACGCTTGTAATGGAGCGTATGCCTAAGCCCCCGTATTTAACAGCAAGGCTGGCTTGAGTCCAGGCGTGGTCATCGAAATGTAAATTTAAAATTTTGTATAGTATTGTATATTGTAATCATTATTGTAATCGATATCATAATCGATATTGTAATCGATATAACAATCGATATTGAAATCGACATAACAATCGATATTGTAATCGATTTCATAATCGATATCACAATCGATATTCAAATCGATATTGTAATCGATATGTTAATTGATATTGTAATCGATATCATAATCGATATTTTAATCGATATTGTAATCGATATCATAATCAATATTGCAATCGATATTTAAATCGATATTATAATCGATATTGTAATCGATATCATAATCGATATTCAAATCGATATTGAAATCGGTAGATAGAATCGATATCAATATCGATTACTGTAATCGATACTATAATCGCTAATCAAATCTTTATCGTAATCGATATTGAAATCGATACTAAAATCGATATCATAATTGTATATTCTAATCGGTAGATAGTTAGAATCGATATTGTCATTTATAACTGTAATCGATATCGTAATCGATATCGTAATCGATATCATAAGCGATATAATAATTGATATTCTAATCGATAGATAGTTAGGTTCGATATCGTAATCGATTACTTAAATCGATATCATAATCGATATTTACATCGATGCTATAATCGATAGTAAGAATCTATATCGTATTCGATTACTTTAATCGTAATTATGTCAATATTATAATCGACTTTGTAATCGATATAATAATCGATATAACAATCCATACTGTAATCGATATCATAATCGATATTTTAATCGATATTGTAATCGATATCATAATCGATATTGTAATCGATACTGTTATCGATATCATAATCGATATTTTAATCGATATCATAATCGATATTGTAATCGATACTGTTATCGATATCATAATCGATATTTTAATCGATATCATAATCGATTTTGGAATCCATATTTAAATCTATATTATAATCGATATTGTAATCGATATAATAATCGATATAACAATCGATATTGTAATCGATAGTTTAATCGATATTTGAATCGATATTATAATCGATATTGAAATCGTTACTATAATCGATATTATTGGGGTGTAAGTGGGTGTGGCTAGTACCAGTCAGCCTCCCAAATTGCCAACCTCACCTGCACGTGGTGCACCCTGCCGTTTAACCGACGAGGCTCTGGCGACCGACAAGTGGCGGTATAACCACTTCGAATTGGCTAGGCTGAACAAATGGCACAGACCGGTGTCGGGCAGCAGCGACGCCGGGGCGATCAGTCTAGCCCTGCGATGACCAACCCGCCTGCCCAGCGTGGTCATTATCGGGCATATCTTTAATGGGAAGGAGAAAAAAACCACAGCCCCTAGTTCCCGGCGGCCCCGCTATTCCTGGCTCTGGCAGCGGTTATGGTAACGGCGGGGCAAGGGGTGTTAAGAATCTCCGGCAGAGATTCCGCTGCCAACCCCGACGACTTGACCTGGCAACATACAACGCACGCACGTTGAGGACCGATGGAAAGGTGATTGAGCTGGAAGAAGTGGTGAGCAAGTTGCGCTGGGATATTATAGGATTGTCTGAAGTCCGGCGAGAGGGGGAGGACTCGATAATCTTGGAATCCGGCAACTTGTTTTACTACCGGGAGGGTGACCAACAGTCACAGGGTGGTGTCGGGTTTATCGTCCACAAGTCTCTCGTCAACAATGTTGTAAAAGTCGAAAGTGTGTCGAGCAGGGTAGCATACCTTATACTCAGAATTACCAAACGGTATTCGTTGAAGGTCATACAGGTATACGCGCCGACTTCGGCACACCCAGACGAGGATGTAGAGGTTTTGTATGAGGACATTTCAAAAGCCATACATGCCTCGAACACCTACTACAATATTGTGATGGGGGATTTCAACGCGAAGCTTGGCGAGCGAACTGGTTCAGAGTTGAGGGTGGGGCAATTTGGGTATGGGCAACGGAACCACAGGGGTCAAATGTTGGCTGACTTCATGGAGAAGGAGGGCCTTTATATGATGAACTCCTTCTTCAAGAAGCGGCCACACAGGAAATGGACCTGGATAAGCCCCGATGGTTCCACGAGAAACGAGATCGACTTCATCATGTCGACCAAACGGCATGTATTCAATGATGCTTCTGGAATGGAACGGACTTGGCATCAACATTAACGGCGAGTACATCACTCAACTTCGGTTTGCCGACGATGTAGTCATAATGGCAGAGACTCTGGGAGACCTAAATACGATGCTCGATGGCCTCAGCAGAGCTTCTCAACAGGTTGGCCTACGAATGAACATGAGCAAGACGAAGATTATGTCTAATGCTCATGTTCCGCTTCAACCAGTAATCGTTGAGAACACTGCACTCGAAATTGTTGACGAATACGTATACCTAGGACACACGATCCAGTTAGGTAGGTCCAATTTCGAGAAGGAGGTGAACCGCCGAATCCAACTCGGATGGGCAGCGTTCGGGAAACTCCGTGCCATCTTTTCGTCAGAAATCCCTCAGTGCCTGAAGACGAAAGTCTTCGAACAGTGCGTGTTGCCAGTGATGACCTATGGCTCTGAAACATGGTCGTTAACTATGGGCCTCATAAGAAGGCTTAGAGTCACTCAGCGGGCGATGGAGAGAGCTATGCTCGGAGTATCTCTACGCGATCGAATCAGAAATGTGGAGATTCGTAGAAGAACCAAAGTTACCGACATAGCTCAACGAGTCGCGAAGCTTAAGTGGCAATGGGCCGGGCACATAGTTCGGAGAAAGGATGGACGTTGGGGTCCCAAGGTGCTGGAATGGCAGCCCCGTACTGGTAAGCGCAGCGTTGGTCGACCCCCAACGAGGTGGACAGACGACATTAAGCGCGTCGCAGGTAGCCGTTGGATCCAAGCGGCTCAGAATCGTGGAACTTGGAACTCCCTACAAAAGACCTATGTCCAGCAGTGGACGTCTATCGGTTGATGTGATGATGAATCGATATTATAATTGTATATTCTAATCGGTAGATAGTTAGAATCGATATTGTAATTTATAACTGTAATCAATATCGTAATCGATATCATAATCGATATAATAATTGATATTCTAATCTATAGATAGTTAGAATCGATATTGTCATTTATGACTGTAATCGATATCGTAATCGATATCGTAATCGATATCATAAGCGATATAATAATTGATATTCTAATCGATAGATAGTTAGGTTCGATATCGTAATCGATTACTTAAATCGATATCATAATCGATATTTACATCGATGCTATAATCGATAGTAAGAATCTATATCGTATTCGATTACTTTAATCGTAATTATGTCGATATTATAATCGATTTAATAATCGATATAACAATCCATACTGTAATCGATATCATAATCGATATTTTAATCGATATTGTAATCGATATCATAATCGATATTGTCATCGATATTGTAATCAATATTAAAAACTATATTATAATCGATATTGTAATTGATATTGTAATCGATATTTAAATCGATAGTTAGAATTGATATCATACCGAATAATCGATATCGTAATCGATACACTAATCGATATTTAAATCGATATTGTAATCGATATCATAATCAATTTTGTAATCCATATTGAAATCGATATTATAATCGATATTGTAATCGATATCATAATCGATATTGTATTCGATATCATAATCGATATTGTGATCGATAATATAATCGATATTGTAATCGATATCGTAATCAATTTTGGAATCCATATTTAAATCGATATTATAATCGATATTGTAATCGATATCATAATCGAAATAACAATCGATATTGTATTTTATTCGATATTTAAATCGATATTATAATCGACATTGTTATCGATATCATAAATCAATATATTGATCGATATTTAAATCGATATAACAATCGATTTTGTAATCGATTTCAAAATCGATATCATAATCGATATTGTAATCGATATCATAATCGATATAACAATCGATATTGTAATCGATATTTTAATCGATATTTAAATCGATATTATAATCGATATTTAAATCGATATAACAATCGATTTTGTAATCGATACTGTTTCTGATATCATAATCGATATTTTAATCGATATTATAATCGATATTGTAATCGATATCATAATCAATTTTGGAATCCATATTGAAATCGATATTTTAATCGATATCATAATCGATATAACAATCGATATTGTAATCGATATTTTAATCGATATTTAAATCTATATTATAATCGATATTTAAATCGATATAACAATCGATTTTGTAATCGATACTGTTATCGATATCATAATCGATATTTAAATCGATATCATAATCGATATTTAAATCGATATCATAATCGATATTTTAATCGATATCATAATCGATATTGTATTCGATATCATAACCGATATTTTAATCGATATTGTGATCGATAATATAATCGATATTGTAATCGATATCGTAATCGATATCATAATCGATATTGTAATCGATACTGTTATCGATATCATAATCGATATTTTAATCGATATCATAATCGATGTTTTAATCGATATCATAATCGATATTGTAATCGATACTGTTATCGATATCATAAACGATTTTGGAATACATATTTAAATCGATATTATAATAGATATTGTAATAGATATCATAATCGATATAAAAATCGATATTGTAATCGATAGTTTAATCGATATTTGAATCGATATTATAATCGATATTGAAATCGTTACTATAATCGATATTATAATTGTATATTCTAATCGGTAGATAGTTAGAATCGATATTGTAATTTATAAATGTAATCAATATCGTAATCGATATCATAATCGATATAATAATTGATATTCCAATCTATAGATAGTTAGAATCGCTATCGTAATCGATTACTTTTATCGTAATTATAATCGATAGCGTAATCGATATAATAATCGATATAACAATCGATATTGTGATCGATAATATAATCGATATTTTAATCGATATCATAATCGATTTTGGAATCCATATTTAAATCGATATTATAATCGATATTGTAAACGATATCATAATCGATATAACAATCGATATTGTAATCGATATTTTAATCGATATTTAAATCGATATTATAATCGATTTTGTTATCGATATCATAATCAAATCAATATTATAATCGATATTTTAATCGATATAACAATCGATTTTGTAATCGATTTCAAAATCGATATCATAATCGATATTCAAATCGATATTGTAATCAATAGGTAATCGATATTAAAATCGGTATATAGGCAGAATCGATATCAAAATCGATTTCTGTAATCGATACTATAATCGCTCATTAAATCTTTATCGTAATCGATAATGAAATCGATCCTTAAATCGATATTATAACTGTCTATTCTATTCGGTAGATAGTTAGAATCGATATTATAATTTATGACTGTAATCGATATCATAACCGATATAATAATTGATATTCTAATTGATAGATAGTTAGAATCTATATCGTATTCGATTACTTTAATCGTTATTATAATCGATATTATAATCGATATTGTAATCGATATAATTATCGATATAACAATCGATATTATAATTGATATTGTAATCAATATCATAATCGATATTGTAATCGATATTATAATCGATATTGTAATCGATATTATAATCGATATTGTAATCGATATCATAACCGATATTTTAATCGTTATTTAAATCGATAGTTAGAATCGATATCAAGCTGAATAATCGATATCGTAATCGATATCATAATCGATATTAAAATTATATTGTAATCGATATTGTAATCGATATCATAATCGATATTGTAATCGATATTTAAATCGATATTATAATCGATATTGTAATCGATATCATAATCGATATTGTAATAGATATCATAATCGATATTGTAATCAATATCATAATCAATACACTAATCGATATTTAAATCGATATTATAATCGATATTGTAATCGATATAACAATCGATATCATAATCGATATTCAAATCGATATTGTAATCAATAGGTAATCGATATTCAAATCGGTATATAGGCAGAATCGATATCAAAATCGATTTCTGTAATCGATACTATAATCGCTTATTAAATCTTTATCGTAATCGATATTGAAATCGATCCTTAAATCGATATTATAATTGTCTATTCTATTCGGTAGATAGTTAGAATCGATATTATTATTTATGACTGTAATCGATATCATAACCGATATAATAATTGATATTCTAATTGATAGATAGTTAGAATCTATATCGTATTCGATTACTTTAATCGTTATTATAATCGATATTATAATCGATATTGTAATCCGTATAATTATCGATATAACAATCGATATTATAATCGATATTGTAATCAATATCATAATCGATATTGTAATCAATATCATAATCGATATTGTAATCGATATTATAATCGATATTGTAATCGATACCATAATCGATATTGTAATCGATATCATAACCGATATTTTAATCGTTATTTAAATCGATAGTTAGAATCGATATCAAGCCGAATAATCGATATCGTAATCGATATCATAATCGATATTAAAATTGATATTGTAATCGATATTGTAATCGATATCATAATCGATATTGTAATCGATATTTAAATCGATATTATAATCGATATTGTAATCGATATCATAATCGATATTGTAATAGATATCATAATCGATATTGTAATCAATATCATAATCAATACACTAATCGATATTTAAATTGATATTATAATCGATATTGTAATCGATATAACAATCGATACTGTTATCGATAAAACAATTGATACTGTTATCGATATCATAATCGATATTTTAATCGATATTGTAATCGATATCATAATATAATATAATTATTATTCAAGTGTTTCTTTTTTGTTTCAACTTTAATTTTATCTTTACTTTCTGTTTAATTTAATTCCAAGTTGTGTACACATACTTTGGGTTGTAGCTTAGAACTTGTTATTACTTGTTATTACTTATATTTAGATCTACTTTTAGTTATTACCTGTTTTGTGTACCTAATAACAATAAACAATAAACAAATCGATATTGTAACCGATATTTAAATCGATATTATAATCGATATTGTAATCGATATCATAATCGATATTGTAATCGATATCATAATCGATATTGTAATCAATATCATAATCAATACACTAATCGATATTTAAATCGATATTATAATCGATATTGTAATTTTTATTAATACATAACTAAACTAAAATAAACTATTTATAAACTAAATAAAATCTAAAACGTCCTCGAAACCACCGCAGCGAGGCACAGTTCCTAAGATGCTGGCAGCATTGCCCCTTTGAATAGCCAAACTAATTCGTTGGCCAAGGTAACTGCCCGCTCTAGGATCACCGGTAGACTCGATAACCCTTTTCGATAATTCTTTGAAAAGGGCTCTTGCCTCCGGACCCCACGGTCCCAAAGTCTCTACTCCAATAATATACTATATTGTAATCGATATAACAATCGATACTGTTATCGATAAAACAATTGATACTGTTATCGATATCATAATCGATTTTAAAATCCATATTTAAATCGATATTATAATCGATATTGTAATCGATATCATAATCGGTATTGCAATCTATATCATAATCGATATAACAATCGATAGTGTAATCTTTATTTTAATCGATATTTGAATCGATATTATAATCGATTACTGTAATCGATACTATAATCGCTAATTAAATCTTTATCGTAATCGATATTGACCTAATCGATATCATAATGACTGACGATGATCCTCGATTCGAGCTCCGATTGGAGCAATGTGGGGATGGTCTGGTCTGATGGGAGACTTTGGCTGTGACTAGTTGCCATCCTACCGACAGACGGAGCACCAAGCTATTTAGCGTTCCGGTTGATACCGCATAGAAACTCAGCCGGGTTCGGGTTTAAACTACCTGCTATAGCCTATACGCCTTACGGGTTAGTCCGCTATCATCTTAGACTGCAGCATCACTTGTCTACCACCAGCGAAAGTTACAAAGTCAAATTCAAATTTCATTTATTTCAAACAGGCCTAATATAAGCACTATTGAAACGTCAAGTATGTCTGTTTGTAGTGACTCTACCACCAATTCGGAAAGCCGTTTCTACCGAGAAGGAGACTGCAAGAAACTCAGCAGTTGAGATTTTCCAACAACATTTTACAATTTAACAATCATTGTTCTATCTTGTTTGAGATGAAAGCGGAGCGGCTTGCTTCCGGCAACATTTGCATTAAGAAATTCATCAATAGTATAGTAACCTCGATGTATTAAATGTGTTTTTATACATTCTTTAAACTTATGTAATGGTAAATCTAATATTACCTTCGTTTGCGATCAGTCGTTAACTTGTAGTTGAATAAAAAATTATCATAGCTACATGAAATGATCCATATATTAGTTACTAGATGTGCCCTGCGGCGTCGCCCGCGTAATTTTGGGAGGCAGCGTGCTGCTACATAGTCTACACCTATAGTCATAAATGAGATTCTGAGACTTATTTATCTTACGTAATTTTTTTTTCAATGCAAAGTATACTATTTTATTTCTAATACCTCGAAGAATATGTATAAAAATTGGTTGTCTGTAAAGTCGGCTTACTGACGATAGTTGAACGTGACAACGTCGTAAGAAAATACTGATGTAATGGTTGCATTTTTCAAAAGAAAATTTTAATTTTATTTGTTTGATAGATATTATCGTTGCTATAAACAATTGACACCACATTCACATTTCACTGCACTTCATCCTTGCCGAAAACATGTAAATGTATTATTGTATAGAAGCTGTCCACGCGGACGCATCGCTCACTCAAGTAGGAGAGAGACAGATGTGGAACACGGAGGCCGACTGTGCCTCTTTGTCGCTGGTTCCGCGCTCTCGCATGCACTTCAAGCCTTGAATGGAACGTCTCAGAGCGAGGTAACGCCGCATACGTCATGTGTTTTCGTGCGTGCAGCCGGCTCCATCGAATTATAAGACGTTGTCACGTCAAACATTTTAATGAAGATCTGTTCAGTAGTTTTCGTGTGAAAGCGTAAAAAACAAACTTACATTCACATTTATAATATTAGTAGAGATAGGGATACATTGTATTGTAACCTCAACTAAATCCACAATATTTCTATCTTTAGGTACATAGTGTCTGCGCAGTATATAATGAACAGCTTCCTAGACTCTCAAGGACTACCCAAGACAACTCATTTCAACATGAATAATCCAGAAAAATCCATTACCTCACTGACCAACTACGTATTGAAAAAGTACCTCGATATGGACACAGACGTTTCGGAGTATGTTAAACCCGCCATGGACTACATAAAGGTACACTTAATTATAATGTCTAGAATAAGGAATTTGATAGTTTTTTTTATTGACGTACCGACCAGATTGTTCAAATCCAATAGAATAAAGAACATACAGAACCCTCATTCGGCCATGATTGCATGAAGTGTAGCGTGTCCAAAAACAGTAAAAACGCCCCGCGGAATGTTGCTAGCTTACATACTTTTCTTTTTCCCATTTTCGGTAAAATAATTACTGTTGACTGCTCAATGGAATGAACCTTCAGTTCGAGAAACTACTACTAAACTAAGAAAAAAATGTTTTATTTAAAAAGAACCTAGGTATCTTTTTAAGATATTAAGGAAATGATAATTTTCTTCTTATGCACCATTTCGCACCATGCACCGCACGCTTTTTTTTTTTAATAAAACATTTTTTCCTTATTAAAACTATATATTTATTATTCATTTATATTTGTTATAATTCTTAACACTATTGTTAATTCAAATTTATTAAATTTTTTCCTATTTCTTAGTTTGGTTTTCTATATAAAGCATGTTTTTTAGTTTTTTTTTAATTATTATTATAATGTCAAGCAGGGGGCGTCGTGATTATAATAAATACCTACTTTATGAATTTATGTATTTCTTATAGCAAATCCTAAAGATGGCGCAATCCGCCTCGCAGAAGTTCGCCAACCGCGCCGACTACCACGCCGTCGCAGACAGACTCACAGACACGCTCAACTTGGAGGTCATTGAACCCGTTCTCCGCGTGTACAGGGCATATAAGCACTCCCTCCAGGCGCCGCACTGCCAGGAACATCTCATGTGCGTCGTGAATAAGCATCACGATCAAGACAAACATGGTGAGTGTCCAAATTCTATTTACCAACTAGTACACTGATTACAGGCATTTGTATCTGCATTATTACTATTAACAAGATTCTCGCAACCGTGAAGTAGATTTCAAATATCGAACGCTGTACGATCAAAGCAAAATGTACCTATAAAACCTGGTTTTAGAGTAGCAAATTCCGTAATCCTGTTTTTTATTTTGTCAAGGTATACAAACGGTAGTATACAAGGTGCAGAAAGTTAGTTTTACTCTGACGTTACAGAGTATCGATAGTCGAAATAAACCTTTGATTAGGAGCGCACAAATTTTACAAGGGTACTATTGTATGTTGAGGTTGTATACTTCATGTTGTGCTGCCGACCTCCCTGGCGTATTGGTTATTGCTAGTCTTATAAGTGGAGGTAAAATAAAAATGCGTGTCAGAGGAGCTGGCTCAGTATAGCTGCATACTAAAAAGCGGATCACTGGTTTTAAGCCATTATTAGACAAGTTGAAAAAAATTGTGTACTAAAAAAACACTTTACCCACACTTTACAGGTGTGTGTAAAGTGTGTGTGTGTATTGTCGTAGTATATTTAACAATTTATTTATTTTTAATTTAATTTACAGGTCTCCCGGGCTTCAAAGCTGGATTAACCAAGCTTAGCAGTATGATAGCATCGGCAGCGCTAAGCTTCCAGCACGGCAACGGTTTCTGGGACCTCTACAAAGCTATACAGAGCGATGTTAACTGCGATGTAAGTGCTGCTAATGTTAATCACTTCACACTGTCACATTCATAATCACATCATAAATATAAATAAATAAATACACTTCGACAATACACACATCGCCATCTAGCCCCAAAGTAAGCGTAGCTTGAGTTATGGGCACTAAGATAGCCGATGAATATATTTATGAATATAATACACATAAATACTTATAATATACAAAAAAACACCCAGACACTGAAAAACAATCATGTTCATCACACAAACATTTCTCAGTTGTGGGAATCGAACCCACGGCCTAGGACTCAGAAAGCAGGGTCGCTGCCCACTGCGCCAGTCGGCCGTCAAATCATGTCTATTAACTTCACAAAACTGGGCACTACCACTCATGGGAGAATTTTTTTAGAGGACCTTCCATAATCGATACTGAAGCTAAAACTGTATGTTAGTGATGATAACCAGGGTCGACAGCTTTACGTGCTCTCCGAGGCACGGGGGTTGACACCATTAATGTCCTACTGTATACTGAGCGACGCGATGGTTCGCAGTACAGAATTACCTACACTGGATTTAATAGTGTACTACCTGCTGTATACTGTATTGCTTTTTAATGTTTAAAATATGATATTGTATATATTTAAACTTATTAGATTTTAGAGGAATGTGCAGCGTCCAAATAAACTCATGTGAATTTCAGGATGCGAAGAATAATAATTTTAATAAGAAAATAAGAGTTTGTGTAATAAAAATAAATAAATAAATAAAAAAAAAGTTCCGAGACTTTGAAACAGAAAAACCCAATACCTCTTTACCCAGTTCTTGGGCTTGAGCATCCTTTCTTGAGCATGGTAACAACTAGATTAACGCAACGATGCAGTGATATACCTACATATCAGTGGCGTGCACTTCTTACATGCACAAAAGCATTGCATACCCTAAAAATTTGTATTACTCATAAAGGGGATGGATTTTACCATTTTATGCCATTTCCCTTCTTTATGCATACCCTGGTCAAAAACCCTGTGCACGCCACTGCTACATAATATATAACATTTAAAAAAGTGAAGATTAGCGATCTTAGCCAATCTACACATTTATTTGAAGATTGATTCCCTCATTAAAGAAGTACTCAATAAGAAATACTCAGTTGAGATTGTTGCGCATTTCTTCTTAAACCAGTGCATAGTGTAGCTTGTGACCCTTTTAGCTTAAATAATTGACGAAGATAGTTTTATATTTGCCCCAAATCAAACGTTGACTTCAAGTCTCGACAACTAAACTAAAGGGTAAAAAAAACTTTAAAATCCATTCCGTCCTGACTTTCGATATTCTCTTTTTTTAATCCCGGAAAAGGTACCTACCGGTACTTTATCTGCAACATAGAGCAGAATTCCTGATAAATAAAAAAGTTATTATTATGATATTTGCTTCTGTGTAAAGCATAATTATTTTCGATAAAACAAAATATTATTTAACTTTTGTGTCAATCGCTCACACAGTTACTGTGGTGAAAAACGCTAGCTGATGCAATACTGATTTATTTTTCGTTCACGCCGGTATACACATACATTATTATTTGAGTACACACATTAACTGTACATATTATACCACATCTCCCTCCTTATAAACATAAGCTTCATTAATCTATATGGGTACCTCACATACATTACAAAGAGACAAATACACAATTCTCCTGACAATAAGAGCAATACAACTATTGTTGTTATTATTATCATATCACATTTTACTTTTTAAACTAATGATATAATATTTATTTTCAAATCATTTTCTTTTTTGAAACATTCAAATTACAAACATGTTCTTAATTTATACCAAAACAAGCCACTCGCAATTTAGTACTCGTATATTAATGTTTTCCTACTTTTATTTATTTGTTTATTTTATATTTTTTATCATCGAAATCATTTATTTAAGACTTATTGTTGTGTATGATTATATATACCGTGTTGTGACCGCAGATCAGAATACAGTGTCACCTCCCCTCGTCTACCAACGGGTGTCGTACGAGGCGTCTAAGGAAATATAACAAAGAACGTGGTGGATATGGGCAAATCTTCCCCTGGGGAGAGGCCATTAGTCCAGCAGAGGACTGTTATACGCTATTGACGATGACAACGTTATTTTAATTTTCTTTTTTTTTTTTTTTTTCTTAAATTAATTATTTATTTGATTATCTCTAAAATATAATTTTTATTAATACATAACTATAACCTAAAAAAAACTATTTAAAAACTAAATAAAATCTAAAACGTCCTCGAAACCACCGCGGCGAGGCACAGTTCCTAAGATGCTGGCAGCATTGCCCCTCTGGATGGCCAAACTAATTCGTTGGCCAAGGTAACTGCCCGCTCTAGGATCACCGGTAGACTTGATAACCCTTTTCGATAATTCTTTGAAAAGGGCTCTTGCCTCCGGACCCCACGGTCCCAAAGTCTCTACTCCAAAAGGCACAAAAATGAAGCTGCTATCCAGGTTTTCATATTTACGCCTCTTGGCCTGCTCGGCACTGGAAGCATTATATTTAATTGTTAATTAACATTATATTTATTTTAATTACTTTTTTTACTTTCCTGTGTAAAATAAAAGATTTTTTTTTTGTGTAAAATCAATTTATTTGTTATTTCAGGCCAAATATCCCGCGGACTGCGCTGCTTTCCACGAGCACGAAATGAAAGTAACTACAGAAGTGTACCATAGCGAATTATAAATAAAATTTAGATAATAAATAATTATTGTACTTAATTAAAATTAATTTATTTTAACACAAATTGCATTTCATTATAATATGGCCGCTAAAAGGAAGTGATCCTGACATCTGCGAGTATTTAGTTAAAAAATAATAATAACCGGATAACGTGACCTTGTAACAGCGCAGTAAGAATTTTAAAAAGAAATCATAGCTTATTCATAATTTAGCGCAAGACTAAAAATAAAAAAATAAGAAGTTGATATTCTACAAATATTTTTTTTTAATTATATAATTGGTTAGTTGGGAAAAGCAATAATATTTTTTTTCCAGCGACATTTTCAAAATGTTTTTTAAACATACATCGTAAATTCAATCATCGTAATACATGATCTGTCAGGAATACTTTTGACGGCCTCATTTTAATATATTTAGGTAATTTTGCATTTAGTTAATTCCGTTATGTTTATATATTGAAACAAATGTATACTACGACTATTAACTTATTGCATAGCATTATAAAACTTTAATAATTCATTCCACTGCTCGACCTCTCCCACCAGAGGGCCTGCCCATGTTCACCACGCTGGGCAAACGGGTTGGTGTTATAATTGAAGTACTTCCCCGGACGAGCACGAAGCTCTACTACTACTAAAACTATTAATATCAATTGTAGCTAGATGGCACTCTTTCGATTTCTTACAAATCTTAGTTACCTTTCACGCGATCGATCTTTCACGTAATTTTTAGCATAGAGATAGTTTATGGAGCGAAAAGTGACATATTATGCTACTAATGCGGGTTGGTGGTTTCGTATTAAATTAAAAACAAACAAAATTTATTATTTATTAAATTCAAAATAAATAAAAGTCGGTCTGTTTGTAGTTACTCTATCACCGATTCGGAAGGCAGATTCCACTGAGAAGAGCCGGTAAGAAACTCGGTAGATTGTCCCTTTTCAACATAATTTTACAGTTCACAATCTTTTGATTTTTATTCACTTACAAGCTGCGTTGTTCTAAATCATCAATAACCAGGGTTTATTAAATGTGTTTTAACACATTGTTTCAATTCATACGTTAGTAGGTTCAAAATAACCTAGGAATCATATAATAAAAGCGAAAAATCAATCCCACAAATGACTTATGTACCTTTCACAGACGATACGCGGATGCAACTTATGTCCATTTCGAGTAGGTCAGTTGTATGTATTAACTTTTTGTTTATAAAGAGCAAAGCTTTGTCTTAGGAATATAACGTAATAATATACTAATATACTACGACAATACACACATCGTCATCTAGCCCCAAAGTAAGCATGGCTTGGTACTAAGATGACTGATGAATAATTATAATATGAATAATATACATAAATACTTATAATATATAGATAAACACCCAGACACTGAAAAACATTCATGTTCATCACACAAACATTGTCCAGTAGTGGGAATCGAACCCACGATATGATACGATACGATGGTATTGTTATGAATAGGTATATTGTGACAGTACCTAAGTTTATTTTTACTAGCACACATTAGTGATATGAACGGGTACCGAGTACCTACCATCATCCGAACCCAAGACATTCTAATCCGTAGTAGAATTTGCTAACTACAAAGATAAGACGCATTTGTCATATAGTATATTATTAACTTATTTATCTTGAAATTATTATTTTTTAGTAAATCTTACTTAGTGTCCCTTTAGAATAACTTAATTTAAATAAAGTGCCTCCACGACATATTGATAAATGATAGCTTTCAAACTTGACACAATTAATCAACTGGATATTTTAGAGATAAAATTATTCGCATCTCTCAGTAATTAATAATATTCTAGACATTTATTCGACAGCATTTTTCTTCATTTTTTGTAAAGCCAAAGGACGTCAGAAGCGATTCATACAATTTTAGCCCAAAGTTGGAACTGCTGGACAAGAAAATAATTGTGCTGATTTTGTTCTTACTAAAACATTTTTTTTACGAGATAAAGACAATAATTGTATAGCCAACTTTTCCTGAACTCGACTTATGAGGAAATCGCGGATGTTTTACGTAAAACAATAGGTATATTTCTTAATAATAGAGAAATAAGTCTGTATTTTTTTGTTGTTTTACATAAAGCATAACAAACCAAGGTACGCTTCGGAGCCGGCATTCAGGTTTGGACCAAAATAGATGATGTTCTTTGTATTGAGTGGTCAAGCTTTTGTCCTGCTAAAGGACAGATTTAGTTAAGCTAACGTGTGTATATATGAATTTAGATTTTTATGAAAATAATTTCCAACTCAAACTGTTTAAATAAGTTGCACCAAAGCTACCAAATAACTGATATATTAGACTTTCTTTCTCATCTAATTTTGTTTTTTAATGAATTACATTTATCTTACAATTTACAAAGTATTATTATCATAAATTACTGAATATTTCATAGTTATAATAAAAAATGATCTTGACGGTTCAATATAATAGGAAAATAAGAAGAAAAAACAGCTGTCTATGATATCTTACTTGGCTTAAATTTCTCTTACAAATTCTATATTTAATTAGGTATTACATTTGACTAAGATTTATAGATTTTTAATTAGGTAAGTAAAAAAAGATCCCTATTTAAAGTTTTTTATTTGTAATTTTAATTATTTTAACGTGAGTGAAATTTTATTATTAGGTAATTAGTCGGACTTACCGAAAACCACGCGAAGAAAGTCCAACTTTTCTTCTCACATAATAATGTATAAAATGTTATAATAAAATATAATGTGATCGTTCGAGTTTGAATTTATTAATTTTATGGAATGTATTTTTTAAGATAGACTGATTTTTTTCACTTATTAATATACCTATTTTTAAGTTTTTTGCTGGACATGGTGCTAAAAGTTCTTTTGTAATTTTGCTAAAATAAAATGATACTTAATATATATTCCTTTTCTACTTATTGTTGTTTAATAAAAATCTTATAAGCGAACCCACTGGAAAAGCCTTGGGAGTAGCAAAATTAGGAAATTTTGTTTATTTATTAGTTGATTAAATTCCTATTTACATTAAAAATTATGTAAATATATTTGATACATACATGTTATTCCTATGTAATATTGCTCATATGGGACTTTATTGGGTGTTAAAATAAAATACTTTACTTACTTTGTGAATTTGTCTTTTATTTAATTAAATAATGATTAACAAAAGTATATTGGAAGAGAGTTAAATACGAGAAAATTACGAGATGATTAAAATGATTTAATATTAGAATAATAATAAATCTACAGTGCGCACTGCTTTACCTATTTTTAACGACCTCCGATAAGTGCTGGTGTCTTATAAGTGCGAGGTTCCGAGTCCGATTCCTGGCTGGAGCAATTTGGGAAATAGTTAATGTTCACCAACCCGCACTGCGTCAGCGTGGTGGGCTAGGGCCTTAGCCCCTTCTCATTGTGGGGGGAGACCCGTGACCTGTAGTGGGCCGGCAATGGGTTGATATCTCAATGTCATCTCCTGATGATGATGATGTGGTTGGGTCTGGTGGAAGGTTTACGGACGTGTCTAGTTACCACCCAACCGACAATGCCATGCGGCCCAGTGATTTGGTATTCCGTTAGCGTTCCGGTGCAGTGTCGCTTAAAAAGCCAATAAGAGGTATGGGTTAATATAACTCCCTTGCCCCTAGACTTATCACCCACCAGATGGGATTGGAGTTTACTCCAATCCCATCTTGGGTTAGGTCTAACTTGTAGAGGAAAAAAAAATTGCGCTCGTGTGAATTTACCACATTTTGATTCTGATAAAATGCTACAATGAGGTAATTGGTAAATTCAATAAAAATATAACATTAAACCTGGTCGTCATTATGAAAATCAAGCATGACTTGCTATACTCCGCGCAAAGCAGGAGAATCTGTATGGTGTATGTTACAGCGAGTTTCCCTCGTATTTTGTTTGTATGCAATTTACGCGTAAACGCTTTATAATTTTGATAAGTACTTATGGTTTACTTTATAAGACTCATTTTCGCTAATTACGGGTCATCACTATGCCCGTGATCTATGCGTCTACGCATCGCCGTTTTAGGCGGTTTAGTTGTCTTTGAACTCCGCTCTGAGAAAGACGATATTGCTGCCCTCTCTAATTAAGGAGAACAACCACGCGCCGCGACAATCTTTGAAGTGTTAGTGCTGTGAGACTGATTCGCCCTGAAGAAAGATCACCCCCGAGAACGAGTATATAAGGTAAGTCGTAAGTGACTGTCAACGTTACTTATCTTGTGTAATTGGTATAGATAAATACTTGGGAATCTTTCTATTGCGTTCGTCATCACTCCGCCACATTCAAATTTGTCTTCCGCACACAAACCCCCTGGAGGAGCTATTTATACGCCCCTCCAGTGTAATTTATAATTTCTTCAATGCTTATACTCCACACCAAACAGATCTTCGGCAATGTATCCTCTACGCAGAATTATTCATTCATTTTGTCACTTAACACTTATTATTTATTGTAAAGTCAACATCTCCTGAGGATACTCCGGTTTCTAAAGTGCGTAGAGAGTGCACTGCCGAAGATCTGTTTGGTGTGGAGTACAAGGATTGAAGACATTATAAATTACACCATACGTACAGATTCTGCTGCTTTTCGCAGAGTATAGCAAATTAAGATTAATTTTCATAATATATCATGGATTTCCGCAAACTAACGCCTGCTTCTATCTAAACCTTGTCGTCATTTTATAAACATCATAATTATAAGTTATATGAAATATATTAACTTTAATAATATCATAGGTAGGCTACCTAGTGAGTATAGATATTCGTGATTTGTTAATTTATTATTTAACTATTTGTTTATTATTTAACCAATGGTCGAAGCAATGACCATTTTGATTAGATAATTTTCTTGTTACGATATTTTTTTGATTTTATTCTTAAAGTAGGTATATTTATTTAAATATTACTTTTTAGTCGGAATATTCTTGCAAACCCACTCCATGCCCTCCTGAAAAAAAAAGAGTAATTAGAATTTAATAAATTGATTTCAGACATTCAGCAGACGATGGAGAGAGCTACGCTAGCTCTACGTGATCATAGAATTGGGGAGATCCGTAGAACAACTAGAGTTACCGATATTGCTCAGGGAGTCGCGAAGCTGGGCGGGGCGGGCATTCAGCTCGGAGAACTGATGGAAGTTGGGGTCCTGCGGTACTGGAATGGCGACCCGGCGCCGGTAAACGCAGCGTAGGTACGCAGGAGTTTAGCAAATTAAGCTTAATTTCGATAAATTTATCTTTTATCATTAATACCTCTTTATAATGGATAATACATTGTAAAGCGTGCAAATTACTGATGACAGATAAAGCGGAATGACTATAAACTACAAAGACTTTTCTGTCTTTGTTTAATTACATAGTTTACTTTTTTTTTAAAGAAATACCATTCCAACAACTTCTTTTAAGTAATTTTACATGATTTACTAATTATCCTATTTTTTTTTTCCCTCTTCCTTACCAACTTTTTGCATTTAATTTACTACTACTTAAGATTAGCGGGTAATCATAATTATTATATTATGTGTACCTGCTATCCACATCCATGTCGTGGTCTTAGTGGTTAGAGCTTCGCCGACCTTACAGCGGGACCAAGTTCTATCCCACCGCGCACGACATTACATTTCGTAGTTACCTACTCGTATGTGCTTGCTTTGACGGTAAAGGAATAACATGGTGTGGAAACCTGCATGTGTGAGCGTTCTCCATAAGGTTCTCAAAGGTGTGTGAAGCCTGGAACTTGGCCAGCGTGGTACACTACGGCCTAAACCCTTCTCATTATTGAAAGAGACCCGTGTCCTATAGAGGGCCGGTAATGGGTTGGTATGTCAAAGTCAAAGTCAAAGTCAAATATTTCTTTATTCAAATAGGCACATAGATGGCACTTTTGATGCGTTATTATATACAAAATGTGTACATAGCAGTGAGTAGTGATGGCGATACCTACAATCGTAAACTTAAAACTAAAGCTACGAGGGTTCCAATCGCGCCCTGGTCTAAGAAGAAGCCCACAACAAACTTAGCCGGGTGTTCTTTTTGTTATCACCATCTCACATTGTCATTAGAATATGATGATGATGATGATGACGAACGGGTCTTATAATAAGGCATTGTCAATCGAGTAATGTGTAAAAGCTATTACAGCATCCCTTTGTGGTCGATAGCATTTCAAAATCAACCAAGAAGTAATATATATCAAAGTGAAAGAAATCTCATTAAAATCAGTCCAGTAAATTTTCTGTTAAATGATTATAAGCAAGCATAAAAATACCTAACCTCGTGATGACGTGAATTTAGAATTTTTTAATTTTTAATTTTATTTTGCAGGGGTTATAAAATAAAACAGTGTTACCTTTACGCCGGTACCATCAGTTGCGACGCATGCCTGAATTTGCCAAGTCCGATCTCTGATCAAATGCAGGCCGAGGAGTGTGGCCACCTCACTAGCTGGCAAAGCTGTAATTTACCAAAGGAGAATAGACTATGGGAACAAGACTTGAAACCGAATTTTGGGCAAACCAATATTTATTTCAGTTAAATCAGCGTATTAAGCCCCACAGCACAGCACAAGCCGTCTCTAATAGGAGTGAGGGTTGAGCAGCATAGACCCACCATTGTGCTCCAATGCGGCTTGGTGGGCTTTAGTAACTATTGTCACGTGTTAGTGAAAATAATCGGGACCGATGACTTAAAGTCACACCTCGGACACTGCCAGTTTCCTAATGGCGATTTATTTTCGTAAAAATATTTGTCGTCGTCAAAAACCAAAAGGGTCGGCCCTTTTGGTTTTTGACGACGTAACAGTGAGCGCTATGAATTCAAGAAGGAGGTCCAGCAGGGACAATTTAGGAATTTATAAGTCTGGTGGGAGGCTTCGGTCGTGGCTAGTTACCACCCTACCGACAAAGACGTGCCGCTTAGCGATTTAGTGTTCCGGTGCGATGTCGCAAAGAAACCAATTAGGGGTATGACTTCCATACTCCCTAACAGGTTAGCCGGCTACCATCTTAGACTGCATCATCACTTACCACCGGGTGTGATTACTGATTGCAGTCAAGGGCTAACTTGTAGTGGAATTAAAAAAAAACCGCGGGGACTAATACCAGGGCCTCATGATCCATAGTCGAACAGCAACCAGTCAACCTAGGAAAATACACTTTAATAGAAGATCGTAGTAGGTATGCGAGAATATCAGAAATATGATCTCCCACTCCTATTTCCTCCCACCTGTAGCCAAGTCCTGTTTATTTGCGTACACCAGTAAGGGCACACCACGCAACTTGTCATCTTGTAGTAGTTCTGCCAGTTCCAGGCTGGTTTCCTCCAACCTTTGATGGTCAGAGCAATCAACTACATAGATCTGTAATAGGAAGAAATGATTTTTAATATAACAAAGGTACGGCTTCTAACTATGTGCCTCATAAGAAGGCTCAGAGTCGCTCGGTTGTGTAATGGAGATACCTATGCTCGGAGTATCTCTTCGTGTCTCAGTAGAAAAACGAAAGCTACTGAGATATCTCAACGTGTTGCGAAACTGAAGCAGCAGTGGGAGGGGAGATTTGAAATGGCGTACACGCAGCGTTGGTAAACCCTTAAAAAGGTGGACAGACCCATGGAGCCGCTGAGCGCTGCATAAAACCATGAAATGTTATTTTATTTTTATTATTCATGTTCTAAATTGTTAATGAGAACATATGATACATGAAGTGTACAAAGGAAAGCTTATCTCTATAAGAGATCTCTTCCAGCTACCCCATGATGATTTTACTGTACCTTATTTGACATAAGGGTAATATACTATATTATATACTAAATGACAACTACTAAGAATATGCAATATATCTAAATATTAACAAATATTAAGAATTCTACATACTAATACAGAAAAAAATATACTATGTCCGGCCGTGGATTTTTATCGGTTGATATGATGATGATGAGGTACGGCTGAATGCACAAAAGTCTTAGAAATACGAGATAAACAATTTAAAAGTTTCAAACACATTCATGTAGCTTTATTATTTACTTACATCATCACGTTTCCATACAATAAGTTTATTTCAAGAAGGAATTATATTTTATTGTTTCTGCTTACGACTACACAGTATTACAAGGGGTTTCTTAACTTTAACAAATATATAATGCTTTATTGTCGCCTTCGTAAATAATACGAGCATCATACGATGATTTGCATTAACTAAAATTTGTCTATTAATATTGCTTAACCCGCCTTTTTATGGCTAAGAAGACTGAATAGATTTAGAGAAAAAATTTCGGTTATGGCTTTCATAATCAATTAACCAATCTACACATACGAAATTGTGGGTGGTAATTTATATGTTCTAAGTTAATATCGAATTACCTACTTACAAGTATGTCTGTATTTTCAAAGTAATTCCTCCAGTAAGGTCTTATTTTCCTCTGACCGCCAATATCCCATACATTTAACTTGAAACCGTTGGAAAGGACGGATTTAATATTAAAACCTGCAGTAGGTGTTACATGAGCAACGTCTTCCGAAGCCAGTTGTTTTAGAAGTGTTGTTTTACCAGCGTTATCTAGTCCAAGAAGTAGGAGACGAAGTTCTTTTTCAGGATTAGAACGCAGTTTCTTTAAAATATTCAGTAGACCCTGCAATAAACAAAGGTATTTATTATGTGAACATTTCAAATAACAGATGATGGTTCTTTATGAGGAAAGATCCATAAAATATTATTATCATTCTTATTTAGTTAAACCATTAGTAATGAAATGATTCAATAAAGGCACATCCAGCTAACTACATACCATCATTGATGCAAATATGAGAAGGCTAGATAAAGTTTTATATGCACGGAATCCGTTACAGATAAGACGTGATATTAGACAAAATGTGTTTTCCAATTATAATTGTTTGTGTAATTTGGTTTGCTAGTATTTGTTGACATAACACAATTACCATGGTTACCGTTCTTTTAGACCTCAGCTTTTAGACCTCTTTTAGACCTCTGGTGATCACAGTGTGGTCAAAAACATCATAAAACGAGGTCACGCATTGTGGTATAGGTTTATCAACGTAATAATTGCGTGAACTTGTTTTAATTGATTAATCTCTCTTTAAATTAATAGGCATAGCTCTTATTGCTGGCTCTGATGCCACAGAATGCGATACTTTACGGAGCCCATTTCGAATGAGATTATAAACCCCTTTGTGAGCGCTGCAGTAAAAAGATTATGTATGTATGGAGTAGAAACATGTTTAATCCAAGTATATGTATATAAAATGGAAGAACGGTTTTCATAATATTACTTGAACCCAGAGCAGTGAAACAAGCCATTAAAAGATTATCTGTCAGTTTGTCAAGTGTCAGTTTGACATCGACATTGTTTATGTTGCTTCGCTTGGGCCACGCTTGGAGAATCGAATTTTGATTCGCATTCTGCACGTGGTGTACAAAATAACTTTATATTTTATTATTATTATTACAAAATGGGCAAAGTTAAACAAGAACCAGTAGAGCAGGATGACAAAGGTGATGTTACCATCAAAGATGAACCACAAAGTTACGATGACAAAGTTGAACATTGCAGTGTTATAGCAAAACCCATGGCACCAAAGAAACTAAGCAAAAAAATATATAAACTCATCAAAAAGTCCAGTGGTCACAAGAATTACATAAGGAACGGACTGAAAATTGTTCAGAAACAGCTAAGATTGGGTGAAAAAGGGTAAGTAATTGAATATTAAGTTTTTGAGGTTATTATTTACTTACGAGTGCCTGCCACTTCGTTTTGCCATGAACAAGTTATCGGCAGCAGTTGCTCTTTTCTGTCTTAAGATTGTAGCGGGCTAATCTGTTAGGGGATAACACAGACACATAGATGTGAACTTACCACTTAGTGATGCCAAGTGCAAACTGGGGTTTTTAAAATCTACTTAAGAACACCTATATATTTTTAAAAATAGTATCAAGTATGATGATAAGTCTGTGCTGGCAAATAAAGCAGTGTAGTAGCACTTTTCCTTTTTTGTGGCTTTAATAATACCATAACTTGGGATTAACTCACTTAAAATATAGGTTTCTATTGGCAAAAGAAGGCATTCAATCCAAATCTTTCAACTTTATAAGCTTAGATAACTATGATTCTAATGAGACATCAAAGCTCTAGGCTAGTAGATTCATAAAAACTGACAGTAGTGTGCCATAATTTATTAAAGAATTCTTTTCCATTCTACTGTATCAGAGAAATATTGATTAGTATTTCCAGCCTTCTTAGTTCTCAACGTTTGGTGAGATTAAGTTTTATATTTTCAGAATTGTATTCTTTGCGGGCGACATTTCACCAATAGAAATCATGTGCCACCTACCAGCAGTATGCGAAGAGAAAGACGTCCCATACTGTTACACACCCAGCCGTAAAGACATAGGGGCTGCCATGGGTACCATGAGAGGTTGTATAATGGTGCTAATAAAAGAACATGAGGACTACAAGGAATTATATGAAGAAATAAGAGATGAAATTAAGCATCTGGGGCATCCATTATAATTAACTAATGTAATTTAAGTTTTAAGCAAAATAGTTAAGTAAGTAAAGGATTCACAATAAACACAATTTTGGTCTGAAAGTGAAAAAGCCTGCAAAAAAAAAATGTTCCCTATTATTTTAAAACTTAACAATTTATATTACAAATATGATTATGACATAAGTATTTGGTCCACTTTACCATAAAGGTAACTAGCTACACAACACCCAAAAATTATGACAATATTGTGGATTCTATGTTCAAATTTCACCAATACTTAGGAGATAATATTTGAAATTTTTGCAAACATATTTGGTAGAAAAAATACAGACTTGAGTTGTTATTAAAAAAAAATATAGGTTGATATTCCTACAGCTTCAGTGTCATAATAAAAAATGGTTAGGTAAATAAGTTTTAGGGAAATACAGCAAAATTATTTTTATGGCATACACTTTAAGATTTCAGATTTTGGTTTTTGGAAGACAGATATGATAATTCCTGCTTTTGTGGTATTTTTAAATTCTTATTCTTAAAGTATGTTTGAAATCGCTAATCTTAATAAAAAAAACTTTATAACAACCATAAAGTGTCTTTATTCTACTTATTAAAAAATAAGCAATTTCTCTATGCTAAACCAACATTAAGTCTGCTCAAGACCAAAACTTGCTCTCAGTTCAATGTTTCTTAATTAATATGGGACTGAAAACCAGGCGCTTTGAAATTACTATTTTTCGTATTAAAAAACTCTCGAACCTAGAATTTGTGACGAGCATCTTGTTTATAGTAATATGTGTTAAATGAAACCAAAATAAAATTAATATTTTGGCAGTTTTACCTTCTTTATGTTATTCCAAATTTTGAGCCCAGCTAATAGTTAGGGATGGGAAATAAAAGCTGTTTTCCATTACACATAGATTTATTAGGTACACTTATTAAAATCTAAGGGTACGTAAAAAATGGCAGATTGTCTAACCGACAGTGATGATTGGCAAAATACATTAGGTATTTTAATTATGCACTAGAATACTAAGACTAATAATAATGGTTGTTTCACACTTACAGAATATACATATACACAGAAACCTTGTGCACACAGCTTTTAAAACTTGTAAAATTGTAAAAAAAAATGTTATCAAACACAGGCCAACAGTTAATGTCAGTGTGTCTGATTTAAAAAAAAAGCCTCTCCTAAAAAGCTTTATGATATTAAAAGAGTCCATCCAAATAATAATAATTGTCAGGGGAATTTAAAGAACCTTTCACTAACAGGATAGAACTTGCTTTGAAGGTAAACCATAATATGAGTATTTGCCTTGAAAAAAAATTGTATTGTACTTTTACACTTAACAATTGTTCATTGTAAAGTCAACATCTCCTGAGGATGCTCCGGTTTCGGAGCGAAACGTGCGTAGAGGGTATATTGCCGAAGATCTGTTTGGTGTGGAGTATAAGGATTGAAGAAATTATAAATTACACCACACAGATTCTCCTGCTTTTCGCGGAGTATAGCAAATTAAGCTTAATTTTGATAAGGATTATTCTAGTTTACATAATTGATAAAACTGCATGAAAATCATATTTTGCACAGGTGAAATAAAAGGAGTTTACATTATGCCTAGGTTCCTCTGAACATAAAAATTGCAGTAGGTATGCAAACTATTTAAATTTTTTTATTATTATATTTCAAAGTTATTGATTTTTTTTGAGTGCTTTGAAATTTGAATAACGTGTTACTCGTGAACAACTGTATTTATCTGTAAATGTGAAACTACCTTTAAGTAAAAAAGATTTCAGTAGGTATTTCATGGATGTCTGTATTATTATGAATGTGTTAAAACAAATATTAAGTATTAATAATGTTGGCTGCTCAAATCAGTAGGTACAAAATAAATTTGTATGTTTGTAATCACAGTAAAATGTGTCAAAGTGAAATGGACATAATGGCTTAGTTTTGAAGACTAATCTACTGATTTTTATATAAAAGACGCTCCACTAGGTGTGGGGCTGTAGCATATAAGTGCGAATAAAAAAAAGGCTTAAAGAAAGCTGTATTAAGTCCATTTCAGTATAACATTACAGTATTTAGCGACTCAAAAATACAGACTATGAGTGCAAGCATACAAATTCCATAATATTGAAATATAATTTCAAGAAATTATTGATACATATCTAAAGAACTGTCACTCTTAAGTAATCTACTGAAATCTTTCCACTGAATCTATCAACTAGTAATTGAAGCAATTTTTTTTCCCCTAAACGAAACTGTGCCGAATAAACAATGCCTAAATTAATTCAATATAT
Organism: Pararge aegeria; assembly: GCF_905163445.1. Lineage (NCBI taxonomy): Eukaryota > Metazoa > Arthropoda > Insecta > Lepidoptera > Nymphalidae > Pararge > Pararge aegeria. The sequence continues at coordinate 7,775,988 of NC_053202.1, read as the reverse complement.
CAGCATCATCATATCAACCCATTATCGGCCGTCTAAAGGGCACAGGGCACAGGGGTTAAGGCCGTAGTCCCACCACGCTGGCCCAGTGCGGCTTGGTTGACCCCACACGCCTTTAAAAACATGGAGAACTCTCAGGCATGCGGGTTTCCTCACGGTATTTTATTCCTTCACAGTTGAAGCAAGTGATATTTTAATTGCTTGAACTCCACATAACTTAAAAAAGTAAGAGGTGCGTGCTCGGATTTGAACTCGGCCCCCCGTAAATCAAGTCGAAGTCCTACCCCTAGGGCTATCACCGCATCTATCAAATATCACTCATCAATACAATTACATCATCAGCCTTATTGTTCTAATACGTCTTCCGAAGATGAATGGTCGGACCTCAGTCTCGGAGGAAGACCTTCGCATTGGTAAGGTCGTGCGCCTGCGAGTATCAGCGGGGAAAGAAGACTCTTTATAGCTTGACTCTAGTAGTGACTCTACTCTACTGACTCTAGTGACTATCTTTTAATTTCTTTTACGAATACTTTTTTTCTTATGACTTTTCACAGATTAGCCAATGTAAAGTTGTACTACACAAGTTTTTTATTTCGGAAACAAAACTTACCTCACGTACGTATTTACTTATTACACGATGCCTTTTTTCGGCCGAAATTCTGCAATTTATTGGTAAAAAAAAGAAGAAATTTTAATTAAGTTTTCTGTACAAGAAGCATCCGATATTCAGTAGCGGCGCTGTGAGCGGCGGAAAATATTCAAATAGTTTAAACAAATCAGCTTATTTCAAATTTGTAAAGAAATTAATGTTTTTTCACTGGTGAAGTAAACTTTTACTATATCTATTTTGAATATTAAAAATTACGGCGTTTAGCACAAATATTCTAAATCTGGAACAAAATGAAAGTTTAAACACTTCAAACATAGTTTCGTCTAGGAGATCCTTAAGAATAACCCTGCTTTTCAGTGCACTGTCAATAAGATCATACTATATTTTTTTTATTCAATAAAGTGTAAGAAAATAGTAAAGACTTTCATTTACATACGCCATGTTTTTCTCAGAGCCGAATTAAATGTACGTTGGGAGCGATTGCACATTATTAACTTATTTTTTTAAGCGAGGGTAGTTTGACATATTTAAATCTTTATTGAAACGTAGCTCTTATTTTTAGTGCACAAGGTCTTAATCACGTGCTGTAATAATGTGCAACGCTATTAACTACAGAAAGGGGGAATATTTGTGACAACTTTTGTACTTCGAATTTCTTAGAAGCCGAAATGTTTTGCTATTCCTAACTACTTATCTATATTAATGGTTAAGCAGGATTTCATACAGCTGCTTAGGTGGTCTAGACTAAATAATAAAAAAATAAACCTATTTAGTACTTTTTTTTAACGTACAGAGATTCAAAATTACAATACAAATTATAACCCAGACAAGTCGACAAGACTTATGGAAAAAATAGAAAAAGGACGTGAATGGTATAAAATCAATAATCTTTTTTTCTATATCAAAGCTATAATAATTGAGACGCAAAAAATAATATCATAATATTATAGATTATAATACGCATACTATACTTTAAAATTTATTTTTCTTGTCGTACTTGAATCTCTTACGTTACACATTTTTTGGTGATTTTATAAATTTACTTTCGAGCCTTAAGAACAATAATACCAATATCTTACACCTAAAATATAGAAATACCATTCTTAAATCAAAAAATATTGACTATAATTAAACACCATATTAGATTAGACAAATATAAAGTTGCTTATTATTTATTAAATAAATAATGCAATAAATACATTTACGGGACCTGGATATAAAAATGTTTCGCCGAAATATAATAAAAAAATCCCATAAATTATCCACTATGTCTAATTTGCTATTGTGCGTGAGCAAAATTTTTTTCGTGGTATTGGAATTATAATTTTTATCCATTTAATTTTACATGAATAAACGTTTCATATTTTACAAAATAAGTGCTACGCTTCTAAGGGACCCAATAAAATTTACAGTTTCTTTTTTTATTAATAAAATTATGGAAAATTTTAATAGTTTCAACAAAAGCATAGCAAACAAAACAAGACCAAGGATGTAAATAAACCACTGACCTCTATGCGTACCTACTTTAGTTTATTAGAGGTCTATCAAATAAACGTTTAAGCTATGACGTCGTAAGAAAATGACAGAAACAACTTTATTGTTGGCTTTGCTTCATAATAAGATTTCAAAATCCATTTCGTATATTAACTTATTTAATAAGTGCAAAATATATGCTAACAGTGAAAAACAATACATTTCATATTATTAAACATTATTATTATTAAACAATTTTTATACAATAGGGTACCTTGCTTGCAAGCTAAATACTATAAAATTACTGTAACAATCAAATCCCAAGCATTATTTATATTTTTAATCGGTTTTAACTAAACGAGAGAATCGAATCTAGACATAGAGGTATTTGTTAATTAACGCTAAATAATAAATAAATAAACTACGACAATATACACATCGCCATCTAGCCCCAAATTAAGCGTAGCATGTGTAATGGGTACTAAGATGACTGATCAATATTTTAATGAATAATATACATAAATACTTATAATATAATATATAAACACCCAGACACTGAAAGACATTCATGTTCATAACACAAACATTTTTCCAGTTGTGGGAATCGGCCGTTCAAAACTAAATAAAAATCATTTAGGCTTTTAGTTAGTTGAAAATTTAGTACTTAAAAAAAACCGTCATCTTTACCTTATTTTTGTCCAACTGATAGGTTCTCATACGTTAAAAGTATTTAGAGCTTCTATCTAATTCGATTCATTTCAGTAGTAGTACAGCTTTCTGGGACAGATGGGCCGTCTGGTATGTCCGTCAATTGTTCCAAAAGAAAAATGGCGAATTTTAATAATAATTACCATATTTTAGTGCTAATAAGCGTAGTCAGTAAGTATGCTACGTGGCGACGGCGGATCAGAATACAGGTGTCGCCAACCCTAGTCTTTCCGCGGGGTTTGTACGAGGCGACTAAGGAAATAAATATAACAGAGAACGGACAGCAGCGTCCTCTGTGCTTCTACTAGCATCCACTGCGATCGCCATCCCTAAATATAAAATATAAATAATATTTAAAAAAAAACCCGTCTTATGGCACCCGTGATTATGGCAAACCCTACCATTGGCAGACGCCTTTAGTCGAACTGTCGACTGTTGCTGATGAAGCATAATTAAGAAAAATAATAGGGTATTTATGAAAACTAACTTGCAAAATTAGAGCATAATTAATTAAATATTTGTTAAGACTGACAAACTTGCAAAATAAGAGTAAAATTAATTAAATTTTTTTTATGAATTAATAATGATTCATTGTAAAGACAACATCACCCGAGGATGCTCCGGTTTCGGAGCGAAACGTGCGTAGAGGGTACGTTGCCGAAGATCTGTCGGGGTGGAGTACAAAGATTGAAGAAATTATAAATCACACCATATTCTACTGCTTTTCGCGGAGTATAGCAAATTTAGCTTAATTTTCATAATATGTCATGGAATTCCACAAAGGAACGCCTGCTTATATACAATATTTAATAGGGTAATGTTGAAAATGAAATTAAAGCTAAAACCGACTAAAAATATAATTCTTTGGTACATCCATTGCATGGTTTGACCATTCTAATCACAGATCTGATATTAACCTATCACAGCACAAACTACTTTAACACCGTTCATTTAGAAAATTCCATTTAAGTAATACTATGTTATTTCGAAATATTAGTGGCTGACAGTAGAAATATACAAATTTAAAGCGAAAGGCTATTTTTTGTCTGCGTGCTTATTGTAATCATACTAAAAACCACATTCAGTACTTAATTTGCTTATAATAATTCTATGGTTTGACTTGACTCGAAACGCGAACGTGTGTCGTTGTCTTAAAACCAGTTATTTTTTTATCCACATACCTAACAGGAATTTTATAAATGGACAGCAGATTATTATCTACATATTTATGTAGGCTTACAGCAAACTATATCAAATAATATCTACTTATATTTATTTACAAAATATATTAGTAATACAAGCATATTGTATACAAAAGTACGTTAACATTTTACGTGTCATATAAAAATGGAGTTATTGACATTTGATTTGTGTTTAAAAATAATGACGCTGTTTGATAATCCATTCCGAATATGCGATTCATTCTTCAAATTAATATAGGGTTAATTTTAGATAGTTGACTGTATTTGTGATATATTCATAATAAAAAGTTTGTTGGTTGGTTCGACCTTCTTTCACGCAGCAGCGGAGCAATGAATTGACGTATTGCACAGTGACAGTTCAAAAGCCAGATAGTGACAAAACAAATACACGTTAGACTAGTTTTTAGTCTAATTGCGCCCTAACAAAAAAGGCAAAATAATTTGGTGCTGAGATCAAAAGGCTTTTAAAGATTATGTTTTGGCTAATTTACTTTATAAAATAATAATAATAATATTAATTTATTCTTTATTTTCGTAACTATGATATAATAGAATAAATTAGAATATAATAATAATAAAAAACATACAGTATGGTTACAAAGTGGAGTTTCTGACACCAGGCAACCCTACATGTAGTTTGATATGGTGCTATAAGGCAAATAAGACTAGTAAACAATTTCTGTCATTAATAAACTATTGATTGTGAGAGAAAAGAATAGATTTATCTTGTTTGACCTGTTCTCGAACGCAGGAATGTCAAAGTTCAATTCCAAATTTTTTCTCGTCTCGTTAGCCTTTACTTTACAACAATATTAGATATAATATAATAAATATACGAACTATATAAGAAATATGCGACGTCAAATTGCCGGGAACCGACTACGAGTTTTTGGCAACAATACAGCGACTTCATCTACCTTACTTAAACTAAACTTTCACATTATAAAGACCAAAATTGTTAAGGCTCTGGTTAAATAATTAATATGTACTTAACAGTTTATACAAGTGAAATTAATTCATACTTATATATAATGTTAACTATGATGTACATGAAAACGAAATACTGTTTCCCAGTATTGTCCCTAGATGGCGCTCTACCGATTCCATACAAATCGTAGTCTACTTTAATGGGACTGAATAGGCAAAACATCTCACACTAGGTCTGACATAAATAGAACTTCAATGTGTACTGCGGCCAAATGACAGAACTTATATCCTGTATAACTGACAGATCCGTATATTATAGACAATCCAACAGTAAGCACGTAGACTTTGCGTGTCGATACTTTGTGCAAAGATCAAAGTTACGAGTCGAAAGCTCGAGCGCATCGAAATAATGCTTTAACTAACCAAACAGAACCTTTGAAGGCTTTTGCTCGCGCGCCAAAACGACCTTGAATGATCCTCGTGCCACCATTTGTACTTAAAACAAAGCCAAATCAACTTCCACTGCATAGTTCTATGTAACTTTACTTCAAAAATCTCTCGAAAACCCAACCCCCTCTTACACAGCACACCACTTTGTGCAATGAAAACGCGATGTTAATTGTATAATAAAAAGTTTATGTGTAAATGTGGAACAGTATTAGTATAGTCAGTAACGTGCTCATGAAGCACATTGACACTGGCAGGAGAACCGCAAAACGGAGCGATCTGGAAAAAAAAATCACATATCAACATGGTCAAGGTCAAATATTTCTTTATGGGATTGATGCGTACGTTACATTAATAATGTGTGCTTGGCAGTGAGAGGATGGTGATAACAACATTCTTAAACTTAAAACGAATTCTACTATGGTCCCAAACGCGCCATGGTGTTTGAAGTGGCACACAAAAAACTTAGTGTTCTTTTTGTTATCATCACCTCATATTGTCATTTAAAATTATTCAAAAAAACCTGGTTAGAGCAATATTTAAGACCCAACATTTTTTATCGTTACCCAGTCTTTTGTACTACAATAGAACTTTTCTTTAATTTCATATCATTTATGAAGTCTAGTATGTTGAAAAGCAAGTTTATTTGGTTCTTCTAATGTTTAAATTATTGCTCACCAAGAAAACCAAACCTTAAAGAGGTGATAATCTAGTTAGAATATGGCCATCATGTACCTCTAACTGGTCGGAATTATGTGCGTATACAAATAAATATCGCTTGCGTTTTGCTTTAGCGGTGAAGGAAAACATCGTTAGGAAACCATCACGCCGGACAGTTCTCGAACATCGCCAGTGCAACCTTACCTCTTCTCAGTTTGAGAGGAGACCCGTGTGTAGCATAACTCCTGTAAGGCAGACGTCAGAGCGGCTTTTTTTGCAGCTCAAGTGACCCTTTGTCTGGAATTGTGTGGTGCGATAAGCAGAACAATACATACAGTTCGGTTAACTCTATCCGGTGAAACAGAAAGGTCTGCGTACCCTACGTATCCATGAAACTTTCTGATGGCTGTAACGGAAATTGTCCGTCCAGTAGAGTAGATGTCAGAGCGTCGGTTGGTACAGATCAAGGAACGCTTTCTCCTGAATCGTGTGGAGAATAAGCAGAATAAAACATGCAGTTCGTTTTACCCTATCAGGTGAAACAGGAAGGTCTGCGTACCCTACGTAGCTACGCAACTTTCTGATGGCTGTTACGGAAATTGTGCCTCCAGTAAAGCAAATGTCAGAGCGTTAGTTGTTACAGATCAAGGAACGCTTTCTGCGGAATCGTGTGGTGCGATAAGCAGAACAAAACGTGCAGTTCGCTTACCCCATCTTAAAACAAGCAGGCCTGCCTACCCAATTTAACGAAGCAAGTATAAATCCGAAAGTCCTAATCTATGAACTCTGTCAAATTTCTGACGGCTGTTACGGAAAGCGTACCTCCAGTAAGGTAGATGTCAGAGCGGCGGTTGTTGCGGCTCAGTGCGGCACAATGCGGTCGTCGCATCGGCTACCGTGCCGCTTTCCCGGCGACCTTTACCTGTTAATAAAATGCATATTTCAATACATTTGAAGCACGCTCCCTGTCGAAGTTTTATTGTAGTGAAATTTTCTTTTTGGGTAAACAAAAACTAGCTTTTGACCACATTCTTCGTCCGTTTTAATTAAGGTTTTTTAACAAATTCCGTTGGAACAGTTGGTTTTTCTGGGATAAAAAGAAGCATATGTTATTATCCAAAAACTTACTCTATGCCAAAAATCATGTTGATTGGTTGCTTAGTTTTTGGCTTGAAGGAAGGACAAACAAACAAACACGTTCGTATTTATTATATTACTATGCAATATGGATTTGTTTTTTTTTTGTTTCTGGCGCGACTAGTAGAATGTGACAAATTCAAATCCAATCCAAGATGGCCTCCACCTAGTGAGCTGAATACGTTAGTGCTGTGAATACGCAAGCGAATCCCGTACTCTCACTGTTTGACGGCCGATGGGCGCAGTTTGTAGCGATCCTCTTTCTGAGTCCAAGGCCGTGGGTTCGATTCCCACAACTGGAAAATGTTTGTGTGATGAACATGAAAGTTTTACAGTGTCTGGATGTTTATCTGTATATTATAAGTATTTATGTATTTAATTCATAAAAAATATTCATCAATATATTTATTTTTATTTTTATAGGTCCCACATAACTACTCCGCTTTCCCTAACGAATGCGTCAGGCATTTTCGCTATATAAAAAAAAACCGCTACCTCAAAATGGCGAATTAAACTTATTCACAACTTCATCAATATGGTTATCAATTGGAAGGGCTCGAACAATTTTACACTATATTGAAAGTCGGGGTTTTTTTTTAATTTTTAACGAACATGTTAAGGAATAAAAAAATTGTACTCTCTTGCTTTATATTTATATCTCTGTAACTAGTTTTGATAAAAGAGTATTCATTCATTCATTCATGCATGCAGACATTCATTCATATTAACAAATGCAAATAAGCTGATAAAAATACTTACTGGTAAAACAAAGACAGCCAGTTTGTTGGTTGGCTTGGAGCGAGGTGGTCGGTCGGATTTCCTTTTGATCCTTCGACAGCTCCGTGACACACTTTTGGTAGTAATCAAATTCTTTCACGTACCTGAGAAAGGATTATAATAAGACATCAGATATACTGGATGAGATACACCACGTGTTTTTTAATCAACAAACTTGTTTTTCGATATATTCACTGTTTACATAAATTCAATCATTCAGACATTTCTGTACCGGGTTTCTATGATTGGCTCGGTGGCACACCAGTATCGCGTAATCGTCAACTTTCGATGGTGGCCTCGAGCGAAGCGATTTAGCGTTCCGATACGATGTCGCGTAGAAACCGATTAGGGGTATGAGGTAAAAATAACTGCCATACATACACGCACGTTACCATCTTAGACGATATAAATTTTTACTTTTTATTTTCCCTATCGCCATTAAAAACTATATTACAATGTCAACTTACGAGAAATAATTATAATTTTGCGCTAAACTTAAAGTTAAATAACTAGGAAAACAATTTCTTATCCACACTGTGCTGTTACAATGTCATATCAACTGTTAATTATTGTTTTATATTACTCCATTCAGCGGGCGGACCTCAGACTGGAGTCAAATGAAATGTTGGATACAAGCAGGCGTTAATATGCGTAATTCCATGATATACAATGAACGTTAAGCTCGTTCGTTTGGTTTGGAGTATGAATAAACACACACATAAGCCTAGATACAGAAATTACTTTTATCACATTGCCGGCCCATTAAAGGGCACGGGCAGTGGCGTGCACTTCATATATGCACAAATGCACTGCATACCCAAAAATTTAATACAACTTGTATAGAAGGTGGATTTTATGCTATCTTCCTGATTTATGCCTGCCCTGGTTAAAGCACGCCTATTCACGCCACTGGACACGGGTCTCCTTCCACAGTGAGATGGGGTCAAGGCCACTACGCTGGTCCAGTGCGGATTGGTGGACTACAATTACCTTATAAGCGTTATTTAAGCCAAAAAGTCTATAGCTCACCAGACGGGCGGCCAGCGGTTGTCGGCTAAGTACTCCCGGGAAGCCAGACTGAGGTGTTTTGCGCGACACACGCGGTCGTACGCGCCGCACAGACGCCATGTACACCACTCCGACAGGTTGTGTGCGTTGTGCAGCTGTTAACACACATATAACATAAAATGACGACCACCCTGGCGCAACGGTGAGCGCTGTGAGTTTAAGCGGGAGGAGTTAATTCATAATTTCAGAATTTTCTCTGATCTGGTCTGGTGGGAGGCTTCGCCGTGGTTAGTCACCCTACTACTACCTAGCGATTCAGTCTTCCGATGCGATGTCTACCATACTCCCTCACAGGTAAACCCGCTACCATCTTAAACTGCACCATCACTTGCCACCAGGTGAGATTGCAGTCAAGGGCTAACTTGTAGGTGAATAAAAAAATAATTGACAGAACAAGAAGACGGCCTGGTAAGAACAAAACAGAGCAAACCTTGGTAGGGCACCGCACGTGGGTTCAAAGTGCCCCCCTGTGTCCACTAACCTAAGGCGTAGGTGTGTCTGAAATTACATCGGCAACTACGCCACTTTAGACCGGAACATGGAAAAACACCGCCAAACAGCATAACGGTAATAACACACACGCGACATACATTCACTTTCCCATGCTAGCCAAAAAGGTTATAGAAATAGAAAATATTTATTAGAAAAACTAAGTACAATAAATCTTTGGAATCCTGACCCCTGAACTAGGAAATCCCGTATCTTAGGGGCCAGTGCCTTCCCGAACATTGATTCAATCTGTGAAAAATTGAGATAATGTATCGTGTACTTTAACAAAGGAAACTTTCAAAGGTGTGTTGAGTTCTCTAACGGTTAAGTGAGAATAGCATGCTGACTGGAACGCATGTGTATGTGTGTGTGGTTATGTGTATGCGTGTTTATGTTTGTGTGTGTATGGGTCTGTGCGCCCATCTGTACCTACTTGAATGTTGTGAGAGTATTGAATGTCGTGCGTGTGCGCACGAACTTCCGTTTATAAGATTATATGATGTTGGAAACTAAATATGATATAATATATTAATATTTTTTTCTGTTTCGTTGTAGTTATATGCTATGAAGAGATTTCATTAAATATTTTTTAAGTCTATGCTTAGTGAAATGAGAAATTTTTGTCTTTTTATTCAAGCATCTATACATAAACGGGCGTAAGTAATTGAACTGTCTTCTAGAAAAGGCAGGTTTTGTTTTAGGTGAGGCAAAGTATGTCTTGAATTGTCATCTGTTAAAATATGCCTTTAAGGCTTCTCATCTGTGATGTCATGAACAAAATTCATAAAACCTAGTATCTTTTGTAAAAAAAAAGTTCGCCATAACCGCTTATTGTTTGACAATACTTAGGCAAAGAAATTTATTAATCGGTTAATAAGAATCTCGTGTGAGCTTTAACTGGGTTGATTGACCGCTCGGCTTTGATATTCTCGCAGCAAGTTCGCGCGTTAAGTTTTGTTACGATAAAAATTTGCTCGAAAGAAAAGGAAATTATGAATCCGGATTTAACCTATACATCCATTTGATTAATTTTGCTTGTTTCCTCCCACCGAGCATAAAGCTAAGGGTATGGCAAAAGGCAAATTTGTGGAATTTATACCGATTTTTAAAGTCTGTAGTAGTTGAAATTTCGCCAATATTGTGTATTTTAATCAATTTGTCTTTTACAAGTGGCACATTCCCTTCAAACCTCACCACGACTATAGTTAAACCCCTTCATAAAAGAGGTTGTTTTACGGAAATAAATAATTATCGTCCAATTTCACTCGTTTCAGTTTTTTCTAAAATATTTGAACGAGCAATGCACAAACGAATTAGTAGCTTCATGATGAAACATAGAGTTATAAGGAACGAACAAAATGGTTTCCAAAAAGAGAAATCCACCAACATGGCACTTTTTATGTTAATTAAGAACATAATTTCTCTTATCGATAAAGGAAATCCTGTTTGTACTATTTTTTGTGATATGTCGAAGGCTTTTGATTATGTTTCACACGGCTTGCTATTGAAAAAATGCGAGTATTATGGCCTACGAGGGCCATGTATTTCATGGTTACAAAGTTATTTAAAAGATAGAAAACAGCTTGTTGAAATATCAAGGCTAAATGAGAAACAGGTATTGACGAAGTTTTGCTCAGAGCTTGAAATAAATTCCTTTGGTGTACCGCAGGGTAGTGTTCTTGGGCCTCTCCTATTTCTGATATACATCAACGATCTTCCTGATATCACTAAACATAAATGTGTTATGTTTGCAGATGACGTGTCTGTTATAGTACCATGTAAACAAAAAACTGACAATTCACCAGAAATAAGTAAAGTTCTAGGTGACATACATGAATGGCTTCTATATAATAATCTAAATTTAAATTTAAAAAAAACTAAATTTATGACATTTAGAAATAGAAAAATGACTATAAACAATAATACTGTGACATGTGCTAATGAGAATATAGAACAAGCATCTATTATAACATTTTTGGGTATGCAATTAGACGAATTTTGTACTTGGAGAGCTAATATTGAAACTATATGCACTAAAATCAATAAGTTTGTATTTGCTCTCAGAAGAATTTCAAAAATTGCTAATCAAAGTACAGCATTACTGGCATATCATGGGTACGTTGCATCCAGTATGCGGTACGGGATTATGCTTTGGGGAAATGCTCCTGAAGTCAATAGAATATTTTTAATACAAAAGAAGTGTATTCGGGCCATATGCAACAAAGGTCCTATGCAATCATTCAAGCCGCTCTTTAAATCTCTCAAATTACTAACGCTGCCAGGTATCTACATTTTAGAATCAGCATGCTTCGTAAAAAGGTACAGAAGTGATTTTTTTGAAATATGCGGAAACATTGTACCTTTCAATACCCGTTACCGAAATAAAATATTCTACCCGCGATGTAACACAGCACTCGGTTCTAAATGTTGTTATCATAATATGATTTTGATTTACAACAAATTGCCTAAAGCTATTAAAGATTTGCCATTTTTGAAATTCAAGGCAAAATTACGTGACTGGTTGGTTGATAAATGCTATTACTCGGTAAAAGAGTTCTTGGATAATAAAATATAATTATTAGTTTAGTTATTTTTTACTTGACATCCCAAGTTTATTGTTCCATACAGCAAAAATAATGAAATTTTATTATATTCAGCCGATTATTTTGATTTTATTTATTTTGATGTTTTATTAATTATTACATAAATGAATTTGTTTAAATTAAGATTTGCATGTCATATATTATGACTAAACATGTATACCTACAATGTTTTATGCAAATAAAAGGATTTGATTTGATTTGATTTCGATAAATTTCAAAAATTCTCACCTTTACAGGCTCCAGTAAAGATAGGGCTATTTCGACGACCTGGTCATCATCACCAACTCTGAAATTAAATTTAATTTATCAATATTTAGGTTCTTCTACATATCTAGAAAAATGCACGGTTCTTGGATAGTGACAAAAACTTTCCTTTTTTTTTTTTCCTCTAGGAATCCTTCATATAGGCTATTTATGATAAATTAAAAAATAGAGTTAAAATCAGTATGGCGACTTGTAAGTGCCACCAGATAATTTTGAAGATTCACCACTTTTTCCTAAGCTTCAAAGACTTGATCATCGTCGTAAGTTAGCCAATTTATAAGTGTTTTATTGGATGTATTTCACAGTGTGCGATCGGGCGATATTCGATTTCCGATCACCATTTAACCACAGCACCGCGAAAAATCTGACGGATTTTCGTTCCAATGTCGGAAATATTCCGATATTATATTAGGTCCTTACATATGAAATCTGTGGCGTTTTGTCGTACTGGCTCCTTTGATTTCAAACATCTCCTCTTGGTTTAGGAATTCCAATTTCTTATTTTACAGAGATTGACCCATGCTCATGTTTTTGCTAACTCTAATTCATTTGTTTTTTCCTCTTTTGGTTTTTTTCTTTGCGTCATCAAAGTTAGAAACTCATAAAACTCATTTTACAAAATAGAAAACTTGCAATATCGCGTTCGAAATCGTACCGAAACTCTAAATCGCTTGGCGGTCCGTCTTCGTCGGTAGCGTGATTATTAGCCATGACCTTAGAGCCTCCTACCAGACCTGATACGAGAAAACTTAACATAATTGAACTCCCACTAATATGACCACAGCGCTGACAGCGCGCGGGAGGTAAAAACCCCAGTTGTAAACAATGACTGAACACTTTCTGACTTACTTCATACATAATCTGTTAATAAAATTTTGCAAAAAATCTTTTAACTCATTTTGCCTTAATAGTTAAAGGCGTTAATAAAACTAGATCGTCCTTACCTGTCCTGATGCTGCAGTGTATCAATGACCCTGGCTTCCACCAGATTGACGAGTCGGTTCATGCACAGCCTATTTGCCAGCTCCAGTAATTCTAAGCATCGAACCGGTTCAACTGTCGGCACTTTGTCAGAGTAAATGTAGCACAGGAGAATGTGGAAAGCGTACATTTTAACTCCGGGGAATGCAATCTAGAAAATTATAAAAAACAGAATAAAAGTAACTCTATAATAATAGAAATGTGGTGATAGACCAGTGGGTACTTCGGCTTTACTTTCTTTGGGCAGAGTTCGAATCCCAGCACGAACCTCTAACTTTTCTATGTTCAGTCCATTTTAAAGAAATAAAATATCGTGAGGAAACCTGCATGCCTAAAAGTTCTCCATAACGTTCTCAAGTCCACCAATCCGCACTGGGCCAACGTGGTGGACTACGGCCTTAACCTCTTCTACTGGTACTGGGTCGGTAATGGGTTAATATGATGATATAATAGCAATATTCATATTAATATTACCAATGGTAAAGCGTATGCGTGTGTCTGTTTATTTGTGACCTATGGTTCTCGCTTCGACCACAGCGCTGATCTTTATAAAATCTCAATGGCTAGTACAGACAGGAGAACAACGTTATATCCCCCGATTATATCCCCTTGCAGGGGATAAAATTAACATGTCCTGCCAATAAAAATAATAAATATAAATATACTACGACAATACACACATCGCCATCTAGCCCCACAGTAAACGTAGCTTGTGTTATGGGTACTGAGATAGCTGATGAATATAATACACATAGATACTTATAATATACAGATAAACACCCAGACACTGAAAAGCATTCATGTTCATCACACAAACACTCTCCAGTTGTGGGAATCGAACCCACGGCCTTGGAGTCAGAAAGCAGGGTCAGAAAGCATGATAACAGCTCGGCTAACATGGGCAGGAGACATTTTGCTCCACTCTCCGAAAGTACGAAATTTTCTATACTTCCACAGCTTTATCAACTCTTCGAGCATTGGTGCAAAGGTGGGATTAATATCAAAATAATATACTTGTAATAATAAACGGGGAGCATCCAGGAACTATTCTCACAGGATAATAGTAGTCGCGGGCAACAATTAGTGGATTATAAAGTTGAAACCGGCAAGAAGGATTTGCGATCGTTAGTTTTAAATAAAAGCTTGTATAAGTTACCACTCTAGAAGTGCTCTCCCTGAAATGCCCTTGAAACATCGCCTTCATGGGGTCGCATCGCGCCATGAGCATGGACCTGTGAGCCAAGTGTATCCCATCGTCAAGGTCGAACGTCACATCCGCAAACAGATTCTGCTCCACGCAAATGTCACGCATCCTTTGTGGTAATGGCTGGAAATAGAGATGTCTTTTATTCCATTGCAAGTTTGACTACGTAGTCTTAAAGTGCGCTAATCTGGAAGGGGTATGTCAGATTTACTATATGGACTTTTAGTAGTAGTATAACTATACCAAAGTTTTAGTAGTTTTTTCTGACAGATCTCGTCCGGGGAATTACAACCGCCAAGCTTATTTCAGCCGCTAAGCAGCATCGCTGTGATGGGCACACTTACGCCTCAGGTTGACAGTCGTTGCAACACTTTGCAGGCCAGTCAAACTAATTTGCTATTTGTGAGGAAGAATCCTAATTTATTTCCTACATTACATGAAATTTATCCAAACAGGAGGGGCAGACCATATCCTAAATATAAACTTTGGGTACCAACAAAAAGGTTGGCTGTGTTCTCAAACAATTCATTTTGTATGGCTATAACTTTGTACAATAAACTTCCGGACTGTAACAAAAATCTACCACTAGTAAAATTCAAGCGAGCAATTTTTCATACTCTCAACAAAAAAAAGTTAACTTTTCTAACTGTATAAAACATTTGTAATTGTATTATTTGCCTAATTAATTTAAAATGACATTACTATTTATTTCTGATTATTGTATTTTTATTCTTTAAATTGTAATGTAATTTATATTTTATTTTTATAAACATTTGCACACTGTCTGTGACAGTCGATTGTGAAGGGTCTGTTTAATGAAATGTGTTCTTGTTATGTACCCACAATTGGGCAAATAAATAAATAATATTATTATTATTATTGTCCAACAGGAATAATTTTCGAGATGGTCAAACTTCTTGGATAGTGGATTATTTTTATCATTGTGGTAAGCAATCGTGGTAAGCAGTGATGATTAAATTAACTATCAATCACGTAGACGATAATGATACACAAATAATTATAGAAAGTATAAAGGTGTGTAAAAGGTGACTATAGAGAAAACAGTCGCTTACAATGGTACGTCGTAATAGAATGGTTGAGAACTATCTATTAATCGGATTGCGCAGGATTTGTAGTAGAAGTATAAGTATCATCTCTAGAGATCTTATTTTTTATTTGGAAAACAAACAGCTAAAATAATTTGTTACATAGCATAAAGTAAGTATAGATCTTACACAAGGAACTCAATTATAAAAACTCTTCGTATAATTAAATAAAGAACAAGAAAGGTATTTACAGATCAGACGAGATCGATTTCATCAGATCTTTGCCAAATTAATCTTGGAAATAAAAAGAAAAGAATTATATTAATAAAAAAAAACGATTTATCTTACGAGGCTCACCGTATGGAACTGATGCATGAACCCCTTGTCGAACAGCAAATGTTGGTCCAATATGAACTGGCTCAACTTCGTCAGCTCGTGGAAACCGAGCAACTCGGCCGCTTGGCGTATCTCCTGTCATAAAATTAAGCAAGTTGGTATATGTGTAGCGAAAAAATTATTTTTAATACGAGTTTTTAAGTTAACGAACGTTTTAGAAATGAAAACTTTATTAGGCACGTTAACCATTTTTCGGGTGAACAAAAATCATGGAAATCTTTCCATGAGATAGATATATTATGCATGTATGAGAACTTGTGTACAAAAAGCGAGAAACTCGCATCATAGTCATCGCACGCTTCCCATGAGCTATGTGTATACTCTATATATATCGAGCCTTTACCGACGAATTAGCGTCACCGAAAATTACAATTTATACCAAAAGAACCAAAACTAAAAAAGAATACAAATAAACCTTCTTCTCTAAAATTATTGATTTGTTTGTACATTAATTTAGTTTTTACTTATATCAGCAGTCAATCTCTTAACTAACAGATCAAGGTCATCCAAACAAAGTGATTCCCCAATTGGAGTGATAACCTTGAAGTTTACCATGACAAACAAAGATTAGACACCTAGTATTATTACATCGTAGAACACTTTGAGCCCTTTCTGATGTGAGAGACAACCTGTCCTAACGTTTTCATCCGTGACCTTTCACTACCAAGATCGCCCAAACACAGTGATTCCCAAAATTAAGCGATACTTTTTGATATGTTTGTACAGATTACCATAAAGATGAGACAACATCGTGGAGCTCTTGCTCCCTTTCTGATCTAAGAGACGGGGCCTGTGCCCAAGTACTCGTATAAGCTGACCGTGGATGATAATAAGGCAAATTCGACAGGTTAACGAAACTATGACGTAACCTTCGCTAGCTAGAAAAGTGACACAAGGGGCTTAGTATCTGAGCAAGATTTATGAGTAGCTAGACAGTAATTATTTAAATAGAACTGGCCGATAGAAAATTAACTAACCTTTCCTTAAAATTAACTTTTCCTTTTGAACTAAGCATGAATCTTTTAATATACTAAGTACGAAAGTAGACCAACGAGTAATTATCTAATTAATTGCACTTTAGTTATATATATTGAGACTTAATAACGTTCTATATATGTGTTCAATTATAATTAAATAGTATTATATGACATCGCCGAATGTTAAGTATAATTATTAATTTTATTATCAAATTAATGGCGGTCGTTCAAAAAATCCCTGATATATGACTAGCTAACAGGATGTCCCATAATCCTAAAAACCACGCTCCTACTCCGCAATTAAGGAACTTTTTTGTCAGCTTCTAACTAATGGCAACGATCCATCTCCATACAAAATTTTCTGTGAGAATATTACAGTGGCTGTCAAAATAAGCTAATTGTATTAAGATTTTCATTCCTATTTTAAGATTGAGATTCTTGCAGCTTCCGAGTAGTAAATTCAAAACCTCGGACTTATTCGTTCTATGTTTCTAATTTAAACGGAACTATGAAGGAGGAGCGTGGAAAACCATAGGATCGAGAATATCTTAGAAACTGAGCTTTGGAGCACTCATCATGAAACCTCCAGCTTCTTATAATCTCGACATTTAATATAAAAATAATAAAGTTTACTATGTCAAAATAAGTGATGTACCATGACTTGATAATTACTAATGCGCGTGCAACGAAGAAAATAAAAAATCCAAAAAAAATTATATTGTATACTTTATTTCAAAAGTGCTATAAAGAAAAGGAAGCTTTTAGTGAATAAATTGCTTATCGAGATGTAAAAGACAAAAAATAACTTATCTAAATACAGTATTAAACTTTCATTATTAATAATAAATAATAATAATAATGACAAAATTAATAATCATGATTTATGAGTTATTTATTATAATAGTTGTTACCAGTAGTATTCCGATAGCAGCGGACTGAAGAAGACCATTATTAATTTATTATCATATTTTTATTTAATATTATAATAATTATTTTACATAGAATACAATAATTGTCATGTTAAACAGCAATAGAAAATAGAGACTAATTAGAAGAAGCAAGAATAAAAGCAGCGGAAAATATTTACGAAATTTAATAAGATATTAATAAAAACGAAGCGAAGGTTCTGGAGTCCACTGCGATAATCACAGCGAAACCTCTACATTTAGTGGAGGAATAGAGAATCTATACTAATTAAGTAACCCATATCTGCACGACTTCTCTGGCAATAAGTACAAACTTAGTAGTAGGTAATATAGTGATATGCCTCTTGTTACCATTTCATATACAATTTTTGAAGACGTGGAAGATTATAATTAGATTTTTTTTAAGTCATACGAAATAAAACCTAACTTCAAAGCTGACATGTTTTATTTTTAGCCCGCTCAACCAAAGTAGTAATAATACATTTAAAACTTCAGCTAACTTAAAGGCTTCCAACGCCAGTTTTGAAAACATACTCTCACCGTGTGGACTAAGTCCGTTAATATATCTATTAAAAATTGCAATAGTCACTAACAAGATTATTGCATAGAACTTAGTTAAATCAGGAATTCATAAAAAAACAACCGGAAAATATAAAGCACTTATAAAATCTAGAAGAAGAAAAAACACCAACGCAGTGCACCCCAAATCCAAGGCAACAAGAAGCCAAACCAAAATACGCTGTATCACAACAATTTCAAGTTCATTTTCCAACTCACCTGTTGTTTGAAAGCCGTATTATCCATCACGCCAGTGTAGACGAAGTTTATAATCTCTTGCATAACAGTCTGCGATATGAGCTTGCTCATAGTTACGATTGTCTGAGTTTGAGATGTTGCATGTTGGATTTTTTCGCACTAAAAGAAGCGTTTTGGTATTTGCATCAATAAAAATACAGGAAACTTGTAATCATTCTTTGTATAGGGAGTCCTTGACTAACTAACTAACTATCTAAAACTAAGATCTACTTTATTCAATATTTCCAACCGTTATTAGATTTTTTTTTCATTTCGCATTAAGTTTTTTACAAGATTTTTTTTAACACCCCCATGATTTAACCATTAGTTTAATAAAGCTATATAACTGTTGTATAACATCTTACTTTACATGTAAATAATGACTTTAGATTTTCATCGTAAAGACATTATTATTTCTTAACGTTTCATACAAAACTGCAGTTTATTTTACATTACTTCAATTAGGTGTTTGACATCCCTATCTAAATAAACCTAAGGAGGATTCTTAAATATCTATAAGATTTGATTATAAAGTAGAATTATGTTTTTAGCATACGTTAGGCTACAGTGAATGTCTGATTGGAAGTCTCTCGCCTTAAAGTTGCTAAAGATATACGCGACAAGAACACAATCGCCGGAATAATTTTTAACGGATTAAACTTAAAAAAAACTTTACCAAACAACTTTTATTAGTAAATAAATTAGTAAATATGAACCTACCTTAACCACTCGGATAGAAATAATGGCAGGATGGTTCACTTCTCTATATAAGTCTGGCGGTCTCTTACAGTTATCACTAATCGGTAGAATCTGACACGATGAACGACGTTTGATCTGATCCCATACTCTACAAAAAGACAACATTATTCCTACGTTACACTGGACTCGAATGCGTCGAAAACCTTCCACTGTACTTATATAAAAGCTGAAGTGTTTGTTTTTCTATCGTTTGAACGCGCCTGGAGCTATTAGTTGGATTTGAAGCATCGTTTTTGCACTTGACAGCTCAATTCTTGACCCTTGGGAGCCGATCAAAAATAAATAAGTCAGAAATTTTTCTTGGGCATGATACCCTCTGAAAAGTGACTGAAAAATCTGGTTCAGTCATCGTTTTGTCTTCCTTACCTCATTTGCTTGGCTTGATCTTGTCGAATTAAATATTCTGTGTCTTCGTTAAATTCACCCGCCGTCGCTTCCCCCATACTGCTTACCTTAAATGAGACGAACAACATTTAGCTGAGCAAAGATTTTTCTTTATACTAATGACAAGTTAGCGAAAGGACAACAGACATTTTGATTTTCCTCGTGCCGTGAAATCCTACTATCGTATCATGGATCAGAGAAATGACGAAAATATTTTAATAAGTCCCTAAGAATAACAGCAAATAAGTCCTATTTGAAAAGAAATGCGTTAATTAGCCTAGCCTTTACTTACGAGTAGTTAGAGCAGGTAAAATTTCGGGGAACGGTTCGTAATGAATAAGTCGAAAAACACCATTAGCATAATATGACGCTTACCATACTGCTTTCACTGGAGCTCCTAGCAAGCTCCGCGGACAAACTGACGCAATCTGTTGTGAGCAGACGATGAAACGCCTCGCAAGCGGCCGCCATAACAAAACGATGTACCGGGAATCCCTTCGCGCCGCAGATTATTACCATATCCGAGAAATACTGATGGAAAAATATATATTATCTTACTTCCATTCTATATCTAGAAACTGACAAACAAGGCAATAATTCAATTGTAGGCGTAGTAATTTATGCACTGCCAATGACAATGGTTAAAAAAAATTGATAAAGTGGAACACCCTGTGGAACACCTAGTAAAAATGTAAGTTAGCCTTTGTGAGAGATTTGCGCACTCGCAAATTTAGTTATTTTCGACATTTGAAACATTTTCACCTCGGAATAAAATAAACATAATTAACGCCGTTTAAAGCTTAACTTAAATCCACTATTTTACAGACATTACTTTAGAGGAACGTTTGTTAAGAATAGCTCTATTTTTAGACATGTCAATTTAGTTTAGCTTAGAGACATGTGTACAATAGATTGGGCACCAGTACTTTATTAAACTTTTAGTGGGTGTGCCACAGGGCGCTCTAATTTTTCCGTTACATGCGAGTGTTGTCATTGAAAATTATCATTATTATTCTCATCATTTTACCGTCACATTTTCTTTACACATAAACCGTTTTCTATTTCTTAGAAGGATCCTTTTCCTCATTAATAAGTGTTAAGATATATTTAATGTTTTAAAATTAAGAGGCCCGATGCGATATATTACCTGCTGTCGTAATAACGTGGTCATGTTTTCCAAAAATACGCTGTTTACGATGACCACATCAGGCTCTAAAGGCCTAGGTGGCCGGAACGGTGCCTGGAACAAAAAGTATATAAATAAGACCCGTTAGTATAAATATGTAATTAACTGTATCTTTGGTCCAATGGTAATCATATTTAACTACGGATCACGAGGTCTTGGGAACATAGAATTTTGAGAGAAGGTTAAATAAACGTGAGCTAGGGCTAAGTTGCAAAAGGCTTCTAGAATGGTATACTAATACTAATGCAACAAGGCTGACAAGTTTGTATGTTTGATCGCCCTAAAGTCAGGAACTTTAAGTCACTTTTAAAAAATATTTTGTAAACAAATAGCATGACTGTATGAGGATCTTAGTACATTTGTGATACTAACGTCGGAGAAAGCTCGCGTGGATTAAAGTTTTTTTTATTCCCACAGGAACTCTCTTATTTTCCGGGATAAAAGGTAGCCTAGGTACCTAGGTAGCCTAGGTAGTAGTTCTTTTCCATTGCAAAGGCTACATGCATGCCAAATTTCATCCGAATCCGTACAGCGTGTTTTGTTTTTGTGTGATTGAGTAACAAACATCCACACTTTCACTTTTATAATTTTAGTAGGATTTTGAAAAGAAAGGATGAATGCTGCCATTTTAATGAAAATTTGTAAAACAACGAATGCAGGCTTTTTAAAATCGGATGCACCTCGATTACTGATACGTATCCTTAATATGCCTTGGTATCCCTTTTCAGGTAGTTGCGTTTACCTACTAGCACGTTTAAAATAGTTATAGCAACAGCTCACCTGTATAAGCGGTCGTTGAACCCGCTTAAGGTTCGTCATCCAGAACCTCTGCTGCCGCCTCGCTATCAACGCAGCTCTGATGGCGTTTTCGAAAACTTCGTTGACGCCGTAGTAGGTGAACACAGATGTCTCGTAGTAATATATGCCTAGTTCATGGGCCAATGCGCGACCTTGGTCTGGCATTACAAGGTCACTTTTTCTAGGAGCCCTATAAACAAAAGCGAATTAGAAATCTTGCGCACTTATTAGTGAATAAGGAGAGTAAGAAGTCACAGGAAGGTCGAAGACATTCAGTAAATACGGGATGGAGCGGGATGGATCCAGTAGTAAGGTACCTAAATAGCCTCTGTACGCTGTCGAGACACTATCTGAATCATGTCGGTATTGACCATAAAATCAAAGGTAGACACCTTAAGTACTGTTTGTCTTCTTTATATAGGTAACCACTAGATGTTGACCGTGTTTCTTGTCTGAGTTTTAGTACATTTGTCTACAAATCCGAGTCGTTTGATTTTCTGGGATAAAAAGTACCACAGTTAACTCTATGCCAAAAATCAAGATGATTCGTTGCTAAGTCAGGGCGTTAAGGAAAGACAAACAACAAACAAGTAAATAAATACACTTTCCCATTTTTTTCACTTGGTCAGAAATATGGTCAAGTATAACATTTTTTTTTTTTGCGGTATACATTTTCATAGAATTAATAATAGTTTATTTGGTTTGCATCTTTTTTTCGAATACTCAGCATATTTATGGAAATTTTAATTCAACGAACTAAGGTCTTTTTTTGCCGAGCTGATGTCACCTCAGTCATGGCAGACCGGGTGTAGTCCTGACTTAAACTTTGTATTAAACGTAAGCTTATAGAAAAGTCCAATTCTAGTATTAAGGACTACAACAACGATAAAAATGCTTGGGTGTAAATTATTCCTCTAATCAAGTTGCATCTTTAATAGTTTTGAATGACAATGTGAGATGGTTATAACAAAAAAAACCGGCTAAGTTTGTTGAGGGCTTCTTCTTAGACCAGGGTGCGTTTGGAACCGTCGTAGCTTTATTTTTAAGTTGACGAATTTAGTTATCGCCATCAACTCACTTCTAGGTCACATTTTACATGTAATGTACGCATCAAAAGTGCCATCTATGTGCCTATTTGAATAAAGAAATATTCGACTTAGACCTTGGCTTTAGGCGTTGTGGGTCTCTAATTTCCTCTGTTATGAGAGGAGACCTGTGCCCAGAATTAGGACATTCATAGACTAAAGATAATGATGAGCTGCCTCCTGGACGGTTCTGAGTGCGACTCGCGAGTTGAGCAAAGATTTAATAAGCTTTACATTTTTCTGCTTAAAAGTAAGAGGTACCATCTCGAAATTTTTCTGCTTAAAAGTTAGAGGTACCATCTCGAAGATACGAAATTAGCCATGTACAACCTCGTTCTTATAATGATTAAATCCCACAAACCCTCACGTGAAGCACGTGGTGCTCTTAAAATCCTTTTACTTTGAAAGTGGTGGCCCGTCATTGGCGTGCACTGCATATACAAATGCACTGCCTACCCTAAAAATTTCATACAACTCAGATTTTTTTAATTTTATACGATCTTCCTGCATATGCACGCCACTGAAGTCGGAGCGGCCGGTAGGACGATATAAGGCCGATGATGACGAGGATGGTGATTATGATGATGAAACATGGTCTTACCTGATAAAAGGGCTCCGATCTTTACAATAGTTCAAGTAGGTTTCATCCCTGTACATATAGCGAAGATCATTCTTACATCCCACGAGCAATATTGGTGTGTTTGGGCAGAAACGTCTGGAAATTCAATGTAACATGTATTCCTTTTTTAAGTAGTACCTGTTGTAACAGAGCTCGTCAGTAAAGTAAGTACCGCCATGCTTATTTCCTACGCCGAGCTATATTCCTTCCGCCGCCAAGCAACATTGCTGTGATGCGATCTGAAGAGCATGGTTGCCGGTTTAATAACAGGTTGAACCTACGCCTCAGGCTGAAGGCCACAGGATGATACATTTAGAAATATCCAACCACATACAGATCTACACAAAGTTTGGGTAAAATTAAACACATATTATAACCTCTATACTTAGTACAAAAATAATTATTTAAATCGGTTATAATTTGTCGGAATTATGGTGTAAAATCTTCAAACACTTTCATCCCCTCTCCCAAAGGAACCGAGCTTAATGTCGGGATAAAATGTATCCTATATTACTTCTAACACTTCCAAGAATATGTGTAAAAAGTTTCGTGAGGATCGCTTAAGTAGTTTTTGCGTGAAAGCGTAACAAACAAACTTACATTGACATTTATAATATTAGTAGGGATAGGGATAGGGAAGTAGGGATAGGGATAGGGATAGTATTCCACTTCCGTCTTTTACTTATCTAACGTACAATCAATTTTGACGACCTCCCTAGCGCAACGGTGAGCGCTGTGAATTTAAGTAGGAGGTCCCGCGTTCGATTCCCGGCAGACGCAAGTTTTATTTTTTAGAGACGAGCGCTTTACTGCAATCACAGCTGATGGTAAGCGATGATGCAGCCTAAGGTGGAGCGCGCTTGCCTAGAAGATGCCTATTCACTCTTGATTTGAAGGTACTCTTATTGGAGGAACTGGGGAAAATGGAAACTGGAAGGGCATTCCACATCCAAGCGATGCGAATCAGAAACGAAGATGCGAAGCGCTTCGTACGCGTCCGCGGTATATCGACCACGTAGGGATGCAGATCCTTACGGATCCTTACGGGGAATTTATATTTTCTGAATTTTCTCTAGTCTGGTCTGGTGGGAGGCTTTGGCCGTGGCTAGTTACCACCCTACCGACAAAGACGTGCCGCTAAGCGATTTAGTGTTCCGGTGCGATGTCGCGTAAAAACCGATTAGGGGTATGACTACCATACTCCCTAACAGATTAGCCCGTTACCATCTTAAGACTGCATCATCAATAACTACCTGGTGAGATTGGGCTAACTTGTAGTGGAATAAAAAAGAACACTTTCAACTGAAATAATATATTATCAATGAACGAGAAAATCCAGCAATTCAGACATTGAAATTAACTTGCATGAATTTCCCTCTCTCTTCAGACAGTCCATAATGAATACTGACTGAGGAACTATGAGAGGTATGAGATATCCCTATTAAGTTTGATAAAAATGGCGGATGAAATGTAAGTTAAAAGTTTCTAACCCCTAAAATGAAAGGATGTTTGTCGAATTTAAATAAAATTTTGTAAAAACATCGAGTAAAGGTCATGCAAAATGGATCTACTTCGATTCGATACCAACGGCCTTGGACGATTCTAAAAAGTTTGAAACGTCTTGCTGGATTTTATATAACTAAATCTCGTTGATTGATCATATATTATCTCAGTTTAAAGTGTTTTTTTAAAGGTCATGCAAAATGGATGTACCTCGGTTCGATACCAACGGCCTTGGACGAGCCTAAAAAGTTTCAATGAAACGCTTCGTTAATGGACTTTTTTCGATATAATTTGCGGAGTTAAAACATTTGCTAATGACGGCGGTAAACAGAAATAAAACAACACACTGGACTAACAGTCATCATTTCAGCTAAAACCTAATGCCTCTTCGGCTTAATGACTTGTCGGCCCGAATGCCTTCGTTGGTTGGTTCGAATCCGGAATCCCGGATCGGCCAAAAATTGTAAGGTACGTAAGTACTGTGTTTTATTCTGTTAATTAATTTCCAGTTTCGGTGTAAAAAACCGTGCATCGGAGAGCACGTTAACTTATGATAAAAGTCGTTAAAGTTTACCAACCCGCTCTGAAACAGCGTGGTGGTCGAGCTTTAAGCTGTACTGTTAATAGGCTGCGGATTAGTGTTTACTAAGTATGAAAGTAGGTTATTAGTAGTTAGATCTACTACTAGCAGTCTCTCGCGACTTCGTCCATCCCTGTCTCTTAAAAGGAGAAAAAAACCTAACATTCTTCATTAGTGTTAGTCTGCGTACTCATAAGCGTCCAAGATTGCGACCAGAGTACGACCAATCAAAAGAACCATGCCTTCGATGCCATTGGGCGCTCGCAGGCCGGAATTCCATACCCAATAATATCGCCACTGCATCAAAACTGCTTTATTTTCTCATCTCCTGTCGTATAAAATAGAATACTCTGGTGCAAAATCGTATTCGTTACTGAAAAGTTGGAACTGGGTAAATAACAACGCACTTACCTTATTTCTGGATACCACATCGCTCCACAGTGTCTCAGTGATATTGGGTTGGTGATCGAGAAGCACAGCAGTACAACGTCCGACCTAAAAGTATAGACAATAAAAACATTAGGAAAGCAATTATTTATGTAACCTTATCTAACTAATATCATAAATGCGAAAGTGTTTGTTTGTTTTTTTCCCATATTCGGCTCAACCGTTGAACCGATCTTGACGAAATTTGGGCTTTGGCACTCATGTAGGTTTGTATCCTGGCGATCTTTTTCCTGGCATCTTGTGATCATGAATATTGTTTAGAAAACCTTTATTTTTAACAATATAAACAGGTTTATCATGCGGTTTTTGTATAAAATGATACGGAAAGTGTGTATTGCCTTTCCTCAAAACTGTCATAATTTAAATAACGCGTCCTATGAAGACTTATGAAAGTACCTAGTACTATTTTGATGAGACTGAATGGACATACCTATTCATATGATGTTTAGATTTATAAATAATAAATAAATATACTTCGGTAATATACACATCGCCATCTAGCCCTAAAGTAAGCGTAGCTTGTGTTTTGGGTACTAAGTTGACTGATGAATATCTTTATGAACATAATACACATAAATACTTATAATATACAGATAAACACCAAGAAAAACATTAATGTTCATCACACAAACATTTTCCAGTTGTAGGAATCGATCCCACAACCTTGGACTCAGAAAGCAGGGTCGCTGCCCCCTGCGCCAGTCGGCTGTCAATTTGTCAAAAATATGAAATAACAACGTCAAAAAAAAATTTAAATCAAATTGATATATTATGAATAATTGTTAAGTAACATTTCATTCATTTGTTACTTAACAATTATTCATAATATATGAATTTGATTCAATTTGTATTGTTAAGTAACAATTATTCATTGTAAAGTCAACATCTGAGGATGCTCCGGTTTAATTGTTCCGGAATAATTGTTAAGTAACAATTATTCATTGTAAACTCAACATCTCCTGAGGATGCTCCGGTTTCGGAGCGAAACATGCGTAGATGGTACATTGCCGAGGATCTGTTTGGTATGGAGTATACGGATTGAAGTAATTATAAATTACACCATACAGATTCTACTGCGCGGAGTATAGCAAGCTTAATTTTCATAATATAATATCAATTTCCGCAAAGTGACGCCTATTTCTATCCAATATCAAATTGATAAACTCCTTTTGATAGAGAGTTGAAAATACAAGTCTCTTACATTATATTGTTTGTATTGTCATCATCCTTATTATGATTAGAAGATCATCCTTTCTGATAGAAGAGAGAGAGTAGAGAGTTTTATAGCATAGACTCCACCATGATGTTTCGATGCGAGTTGCTAGGTTTTAAAGTTTATTCTTACATATTGTTAACATATAGAAAGAAGTGTTCTCTATAACTTGTGAAGTGTTAAATTGTGAAGTCTATTACATTGGCCGGCGTGGTTCCTCATTCTGAGAAGACCCGCTAATGGGTTGATGATGAAGATGGTGAGTATTTAAGATATGGCCCGAGGACGGATTTTACTGCGTATTTCCAACCAAAAAAAACCCAATTACTTAAAATTTTTGGCCTGACCCGGCTATCGAATCTAGAAGATTCTAGATTCGTGATTCCTAGATGAACATGCTAAGCACTAGAACAACGAGATGAACCAAATATTAACTGAAAATGCCGGAAACCTTCAAGTCAAATTGAACTCCACCTTCTGGCAGTTGGTTGAAAATATTTAAAAGTTACGTGACATAAATAAAACCAGCGTTACCTTAATTATTAAATCAATATTTGTGGCATACTAGATTCGCCCGCATGCACAGTTCACGTTTACTGTGCTCCCTGCATTTCTAAACCGATTTTGACGGCCGATTGGCGCAGTGGGCAGCGACCCTGCTTTCTGAGTCCAAGGCCGTGGTTTCGATTCCCACAACTGGACAATATTTGTATGATGAACATGAATGTTTTTCAGTGTCTGTGTATTTATCTATATAATATAAGTATTTATGTATATTATTCATAAAAAATATTCATCAGTTATCTTAGTACACATAACACAAGCTACGCTTACTTTGGGACTAGGTGGCGATGTGTGTATTGTCGTAGTATATTTATTATTATTATTATTAAAACTTATTTTATGAAGCCGAAAATTGTTTCGTCAAAAATGGACGTCAAAAAACCACCGTTGTATTTTTAACTTTTTCTTTCCAATTATAACAAACATAAAACGTAATAAAAAGGGCGGACATAATGCTAATGTGTTTTCTACCAGCCAATCTTCTGACATGCAAAAAAACGAGCGTGAGTGTGGACAGAAAACATGTTGTTAAAATATAATATTACTTATATGAATTTATAAAAATATTATTGATAATTAATAATATTATTGACCTTAAAATTTGCAGATACAGATTTGTCAAGATATAAAGTACCGTGTGTTTTAATTAGATTACACACAGAATTCATAAAAATCTCTTAGGTCATAGGTGAGTATGAAGAGGTAATAAATAATAACGTAATTTTTTAACTTTTCTCGGAGGAACGTATCAAATGTACTTTTATAATTTCCCACAACTGTAGGTAAAACCTATTGATAAAAAACCATGTATCTCATGTTTGAAAAGTTGATCGAAACCGCAACGTTTCCCACTGGGCGGCGTTACAGAGGCTAATTTTTCCATACAAGCTAATTCTACACATTCTAAGTGTTAACTTACGACAACTCTGTTGAAAAGAAAAGACAGACACGCGCATAGTACCTACGCTATGCATCACTTAATTTGAGTTTTCAGTATCGGTTTTCATGTTGTTTTCCGATAGCACAAAAACCATGACTTGGTTGCCAAAACTATTATATGCATTTAATATGCATAATTTTAACCGTGCAAATTTACGTCAAAAAAGTAGCATATGTTATTCCACGGCTTATAAATTTGTCTCTTTCTATCCATTCAAGTCAATCTGATATAGCATGAAAAAATGATAAATAAACCGACACTTTCGCATTTATAATATTAGCAGTGATTTCATAAATAAATTACCTTCCATAAGCAAATCTTCTATCTTTCTCGTGGTCTCCAAAAGTGTCCCACAGTCTGAGGGAAACATTGACTCCGTCTACGACTTCCCATGAGCGCTCCAGTACCTTATCAGAGACAATCAATTGTTTTAAAATCATTTGCATCGCTCTTGTGGAAATACTTTATTGTACACAAAAGCTATTATGGTAAAGTGGACCTTATTCAACTCAGTTTAAAGCCGCTATTCTAGCTCTGCCAAGAGAGAAGCCTGTAGAAGTGTGAACGGATTTGAGCTTTAATACTAGGTCAATAAATCCATTTTACTCTGTTATTATACTGTTTCGATACTCGAAATTATATCTACGATTCCGAGCGTATAAATCATAATGCTATCCTGGATGTATGAACGTCTAATTCTTCGTTCTAATATAATACTATCTAGGACTTCGTGACGCGTTTGACTTTAAATGTAAACGCAGCTGATGTTATGGTTGTTACCGCGTATTGTTTTATAAATTCAATTTTTAGGATTTTTATATAAGCTTACGTTTCATTGAGAGACTTTGAACTTTTTCAAAGACATCTCAATGATTTCATTGGGTAGATAATTGGTTATAAAATACTCTACTAACAGTTATTTATGTCTGCTTTACTGCAACTTTTTTCTAGGATCAATACTTATATTGATCCTAGAAAAAAATTGCAGTCATTATAATGTAATAAAATACTTCATAGAAATAGTACGTCTTACTATTTTTTTTAATACAAGTTTACCTTGACTGCAGTCTGCAATCTCATCTATAATTTTTTTTTATTCCACTATAAGTTAGCCCTTGACTGCGATCTCACCTGGTGTGTGATGATACAGTCTAAGATGGTAGCGGGCTAACCTGTTAAGGAGTATGATAGTTATACGCGACATTACACCAGAACACTAAATCGCTTAGCGTCACTTCTTTGTCGGTGAGGTAACTAGCCACGGCCAAAACCTCCTACTATACCAGAACAAAGAAAATTCAGAAATTATAAATTCCCGAATTGCGTCTGCCGGGAATCGAACGTGGGACCTCCTACTTAAATTCACAGCGCTCACGGTTGTGCCAGGGAAGTCGTCAAAACGAGGGTCTGTAATGAGTACTGACCTCAGTCAGACGATCCTCAGATCGTGATAACTCCATGACAAGTATTCTTGCAGAAAAAAAACGACGGGTTGGTAAGCTAAAAGTTTCAAACCCCTAAAATGAAAGCATTATTTTTGAAAGTCAAATAAAATTTAGTGAAATCATCGGTTGAAGGACGGCCTTGGGCGAGCCCAAAAAGTTTCAATGGAAAGTTAGCTTGATGAGCGTTCCGCGATATAATTTGCAGAGTTAAAAAAGTGATTATGTCTGCGATAAATACAACTGAACATCGTAAAAACCAAAACACTACTAGCTTAACTAACGCCCAGCTATTCCGGGTTGGATACTTCTACGGAACTGCTAATTCCTGATTGGTAACACGTTAATACAAAAGGACTGATTTTCGCTGACCAATGTGACGTTTTTATACTTATAAACTAGCAACCCACAATTTAGCCCGTGGTAATGCAAACGCGATGATGCAGTCTAAGATGGTACTTAGCGGACTAACCTGTAAGAGATATGGCAGTTAGGTATAACCCATACCCTTATTGGCTTTACGCGGCATCGTACTGGAACGCTTAATTACTTGGCAGCACGTATTCGTCGGTAGGGTGGTAAATAGCCAGGGCCGAAGCACCCCCACTAGACCAAACCAAATTATAGATTTACAAATTGACGTCCCCGGGAACTCTCACATAAAAGACGCTATTGCTGGCAAGAGAGGTCGTCAAAAGATACGTCAAAAACTTACATCTTTATAGATGCGATACTGGTCGATCGCCCAAACTGTTGGCACGTGCGTGGTCATCAGCTGGGACAGTGAGACGTGTTTGTTGCATGCGCGCGCGCATATCAACCGCGTCTTGCCAACAGCTGTATCCCCTACCACCACACATTTCACCAACTCCTGGTGTGGCTGCTCGTTATCCATAATCTGAAAGGGAACAAATTGTGGAATAATCTCTCTTAAAATTACGTACCTACAGCGAGACGCCATGAGCGGTGGTATCTTTATGTGATTGATAAATAATTAAACAATCAACTGATTCACACTGGTAAGCATTTTCGACTGTTGATCACAAGGTCTGGAAACCAGGACCTCGTCGGGCTATCATTCTCCTGGCGCTTTCCCTATTTGGGGTCGGCCGTTCTGATACTTGTCAGACATTTAATACGGTCTTGTGTCATTTCTGGCATTGGAGTGAATTGGAGTTTTCTAACCTAAAAGTCATTATTGCTCTTCAAGAAACAAAAATTAATAATATAATATATAGTAAGTAAATGTATACGAGAGATCATTTATCTACTAAGGGGTGATAAATTTATCACATACATAATATATGGGAAAATAGAGAAAAATGGTGGAGAAGGACGTCTTAGAATTGACTTTCTAGGACAAAAAAATTAAAGTTTTAAGTAGGGACTTATAAAAAGATGAAAGAGAGGGCTACAACTACTATAACTACTAAAAAGATCTAAGCTTGATATACACAAAATTATAACCAACAATTTATAGAACCATTCGCAACGTCAGTTCTAACCTGAAAACCTAATAAGTAAATCTTAAGATATCTTTAATGTTAGAATACCAGTGTCATATATTTTTTGGAAAAATAGCTTATATTAACCTCTCAGATCTCAAGAAAATTATGTGGTAATGCACATTATAGGATCGGACAGAACTCTCTAATCTACCTAGTCATTATAATCCAAAATTATAATACCTATTACAAAATTGATGAAATTTGGCACATATACCGCTGGCAATTTTAGACCCAGAAAAGCACCCTGAGAACAGTCCAGAAGGATTACAGACTCTTTGTTCCCTGAGCACAGGATCACAACCAAGTCATTTTTTTTCTAAAATTTGTAATACCTTCTGTCCTGAACCCTCACAACAGAAAGTCTACCTGGAAAACAAAAGGTTCCTGTAGGATTTAAGAAACCGAAACAAAACGCAGACAAAGTTATGGGCAGAAGGTAGTAAAACTAAAAATTTACATTGATCCCAGGGAAAACTATGAAAAAGAAAAAACCTTAAGATATTATTAAGCTTATTAAAATGGATGGATCTAGGCGGGAATCAATAAAGCTCAGTGGGGCTGGAATCTTCTACAGCACCATGCCAGAGAAGAAACACATAATAAGCCTAGGCAAATTTGCAAGTGTCTTCCAAGCTGTGACATATGCCATCATGGCATGTGCCAATAGCTTTATAGACACCCTAAGTACAGAGAACAAATTTATTATATACAGCGACAGTCAAGCTGTACTAAAAGCCCTCAAAAGGAAGGATACCACTTCTGCCCTAGTGAAAGAATGTAAAAATACATTAAATTCACTAGCCGAGAGAACAAAAGTGTTGATTGTCTGGGTTCCTGGTCATCTAGGAAGTCCGGACAAAGAAAAAGCAGATGAGCTAGCAAGATTGGGCACAAGCATCGAATTATAAAGACCTGCGCCTTGTTTACCCATTCCATATAACATCACAGAGTGATAGAAGGCATTATGGAAAAAGAGAATCAAACACAAGATTAAACAATTCAACGTAATATAGGCAAACAAAATTGTCTCAAAAGTTATTCGACAAAGTAGCAGGCATAACCACAGGACATTGCCTGTTAAATAGACACCTAACAATAATGAGAATTATAGAAGATCCATTCTGTCCAGAGTGCAGTGAGGTGGGAACTACAAGGTTAGGGTAGAATAAGTGAAGAAGACCTAGCAAACCTCTGTATTGGGGATATTGTTAGGTTCACCAAAGAGACTGGTAGGTTGCAGGGGAGGATGCTCCTGGGACACCAGTAAACTCAAACATGGCAAATATGAAGAAAAGTTTCTTACAGAGAACTGATCACCTGTCTGGCAATGGCAGGCGTCCCATCATTAAATATATATAAGCTATTTAAAACCTAACTTTAGTCCACTTCACTTCCTGCGGGCCAAGTTCAAATCCCAACACCACTCTACCTCTATCTATAATGTAATGAGGCCCGCTTCAGCGGATGCACTTCGACCCTCCAGGATCTTTTGTGCTCGACTACTACTTTACCTCTAACTTTCCTAAGTTATGTGTATTTAAAGTAGGTAATTAAAATATCACTTGCTTCAACGGTGAATGAAAACATTGAAAAAACCTGCTTGCCTGAAAGTTCTCCATAATGTTCTCAAAGTCATATGAAGTTAACCAATCCACACTGGGCCAGTGTGGTAGACTATGGCCTAAGGCCTTTTTATCGTGGGAGGAGACTCTTGCCCCGTAGTGGGCCAGTAATGAGTTGATCTGATGAATGTATATAGTGTTCTCATTTTAAATGTACACATTAGATTTGCTTTTCTCTTCACTTGTATGTTATAATGATGGAATCTTTTTTCTTTATATATGTATATTGTGATAAATTGTAACTGCTCTAGTAAATAAATAAATCTCACATTGTCACTTACCCTTTCTAAAATACTTATTAAATTAACCATAGATCTACTGACCTGGTAAGTAAGAATCAAATAACAAGTACTTAAAACGAAAACTTAACATCTTTTCAATTGAAAAACGATACAAATTAAAGGACATAAGACCTAACATTTCTATATAACAATATATTCAAATAAACTTTTTACGTTGTGAATAGAGACTAAAAGTTTTAAGTTTCTGTTGTACCGGTTGTACTTCATCAAAAAAAAATTATAAAACATCTATGAAAGTAACTTGATTTCCTTTTGCAAGGAAGTAGAAAGACTAGTTGAGTTGCTATGATAAACTTTTAAAAATTCAAAAGTCAAAACAAAATAAAGCTCATAAAATCAGCTGTTAAACACAGACGATTAATATTAATGACATTTGACAACGATTAAAAAAGCTCGTATCGGTCTTGTTTCCAATGCGTTCAAGAATAATAAGCACAAATATCGCAAGAAATTAAAGTAAAACATATTATATACAATTAAGTTATTCATAGCTGTTCAGTTTGGGAATTAAAACATATGGACCTTATTAGACAAACGAAGAAAAAATTTGCAACAAATTCTTATTAATCAATAATATCCTGTAATAATATCGATTAGACATTAGTTAAAGTTAAGTACTCCGAAAAAAACTCATAATTCACTTACGGGAATTTTCAGTGAATAATGAATCGGTCCAGGCACTAAAAACCAATGTTTATAAGAATCTTGAAGATCATCTAAACATTTTCACTTTTATTTTTCACAACAAGAATCGCGTTTATCACGAATTAACACAGCGGCATCACTATAATCCTTAATTTAAATATTAATGAAAATATAGCCGATACCTATCCCGAGCGATTACAGAGTGAAGTTGATTTTGTAGCAATGCAGTGTTCTGCGCATGTTTTATGAATGAACCCCCTGCGCAGATCCGCAAGCAAGCTGGCCGAGCACATTTTAATATTGCTATTGACAATTTTCATCGAGTCAATGAACTCTAAAGGCAGTTTTGTTTCGATGTCCGAACTCGAGTTATTGCCTTCATATCACATTTGTTGCGTGGTCAATAGCCCTTAATTACATTTCTCGGTCACATTGGCTCAAATTGACTACATCGCAAACGACATCCTTTAATAAATTTACTGCCGCGTTCATTTTAAAGATTTATTCAGAAATTATGCTTTATGTTAAATATAAGATTGAGTAAAATAGAATTAGTTCCATTTATGTTTTGGCTTTTGAGTATTGATCATTATCTTAACAAGCGTAGTTTCATGTAAACTACATCAGCTCGGATGACAATGATTTTGCTACGCCTAGTAATCAAACGAACAATTTCGTGGGTACCGACGTGTCCAGAACATTGCCTTATGGAGTTTTTATTTATTAGGCTTTTTCATATCACCGTTAGATTTCGGCCGTATAATTTAGAAAATATAATAGGACATCTTAGGCACAGGTTGATTCTCACTCAATTTTTTTTGAATGATAGATCAATCTTATCCAACATTTTCGAATGCAGATTGAATTTAGTACCTACCTAGTGATATTCTTATTAACAGTGAAGCGATATGTGCGAAGGGATAAAGTACGAAGTAATAAGGATGAAAGGAAGGGGATAGCAATACTAATTTCAATCTGTGATGTGCCATTTGAAGATTTTGAATTGGACGTACTTATAAGTATGAAAGGATCCAACCCATATTGAGGTAGTTTTTTGACCCTGATGGGCTATGGCCTTATAAATGATCTGACGTAACGTCGCCATAGTTAAGCAGTGTTTTGTCACACTTCAACTGTATGTCAAATGGCAAAGCGTAAAAAATACTACATTTATAATACTACTACAACTATTCCGACCCAACGCCACATTTATTTGAAAATAGATATCTCACAACTATCTTAATGTCGGTTGAATTATATTTGATTGATTCGATTAGATACCTCCAAATAAGAAACTGTGATAGTATAATATGTTTCGAAATTCGGCTTAAGTATTGGGAGGGCGAGTTCGAAACTAGTACCACTAACTTTTCTTCTTCTACCACTAACTTATGTATGTGCGCTTTAAGCAATTAAATATTAAATATAATTTTCTTGAAGGCGTGTGGAGTCCACCAAACCGCACTAGGTCAGAGTGGTAAACTACAGCCGTGCCCCTGTATTGGGACGGTAATGGGTTTATGGTGATGATGATGATGATGATGATGATGATGATGATGATGATGATGATGATGATGATAGATAGATAGATGGATACATTTTACATATTTATAGGAAACAGTAAAAGAAACAAAATAAAAATGCGCAAAGGCAGATGATATGATGATTAAGGTCGACCTAGACCTTCTTTGGCACCTAGATTCCTAAAAAAAATAACAATTGTGAAGTGAAAGACTTCTGACACACCAAGTCAGAAAAAATATCATTACGTCGAAAAAATGCGATTATTATGGGAACAAATAGAAACACTCTTGGAAAATTGGTTAATTCATCAAATATTAACCAACTCAGAGAGCATTTTCTAGAGAGTAGTTAAAAAGTATCCTGAAAATAAATACGCATACATGGCCTATTTCACCTCCCTTTGGAAGGCGAGGATAATAGAAAAATGCAAAAGGGAATATGAAGACGAAAAAATTAATTCTATTCTTGCATCCAACACCAAAATTCCTCGGAAAACAACAAGTGTGATGCAAACATGGCGTATTTACAGGCGTGATACCAAAACTCGAATAACTGGGAAATTGAGAAAATTGTTCCCAGAGGGTTCATCTGTATCAAACTTTTATTATTACTTGCAAACTGACAAGGCGTTTCCTAATTTTGTTTTGAAGAGCGTCGGCGGGTTTCTCGGCGGTATTGTGCTCACGTATCTCTGCTTTATGTTCTTTGTGTTCCAATTGTCGATATCGCTGATCCACGCGACCATTATGAGTTCTGTTATAGGTGTTTTGCTCACTCTGGGTCTGGCCTTCAGTTATAGAATCAGGTAGGCATTTGTGCCAATCCTATTATTTATGTATGTATAAGTCATGTTAAAAAATAGTGTCATACTTTTCCATGACACACATTGTGAGAAGAACAGGAACTTGCGTTTCGACCAGTCAATTTAGTTAGATTTGTGTACAACAGAAGTCGTAGCTCACTTAGCGCGTAGCAACTGCCTAATTGTTGTTGAGGTTAGTATTTAACTACCGATCTTATTTCCGGATATAGACAAGACTTGGTATTGGGTTATTCTATAAAAAGCCTAAGTACCAGCTCGGAGTTGATTCACTACTTTGGCAGCTGTCAATTATATTAGTAATTCCACACAAAACAGACTTACAAATATTGCCATCCTTATTCCACTGCTCGCTGTTGTAAATGATTATTGTTCCAGCTGTCAGATTAGTTAAGCATTCGTCGACTTCTGAATAAGCAGCGATTGCAAAACTTGTTTTTAATGATCTGAGAAAGCTAAAAGTTTTTGTTTTCTGAATAGTAATTTTGAACTCAGGACATTCCCGCCTAGAGGTCGTATGGTTACTATATTAATAAAGCACATTTTCAAAACTAGATTCTCGCTTTTCAGATGTTTAGTATTCCTGCTCATTCCGCAATTATTCTCCCGCGTGGGACGGTATACGATCACTTGCTACGCCCTCGTCTTGATATTGACGGGACCCGCCACCAATACATTCAAGAATTTGGAAGTTTTATCGGAATCTATGGCCTGCAGTCAGGTGAGGTAATCTCTTAATCGAGGGTAGCGTGCATATTTACGGCTTGCGTGCGATCGATTGCAAGTCCATAGCTCAAAGTCAAAACCGCGTCACGTCTGGTATTTTCTCGTAAATTATAATATGTAGGTATTTTACGTTATATATCTGCCAACCGCGTTGAAATCAACTCAGTTGGAAACCTAGGTTTCCAACTGAAAATGCAAAATATGGATTTAACAGGTTAGGTTAGTGTACTTTCCATAGTGGCTAAGCTATATTTGATGTCAACTGAGATACAGAATCAGCCTGCACGTTATTCAGTCATTATTTAAATATATTAAAATGCGCTGTATCTATGCTTAAAGTTAATGGCGCGAGATTGAAAATAATAAAAAGTAACGTCTCTTCCAAACCATTAGTTTTAAGCATTTAATGTACTATGATGAAACAGTAAAGAGATTTTGTTAAATCAACGTCTTGTCACCTTTGACTTTTTATATTAATCATTGACACACTAAGCAGATAGCCTACCTGATGGTAAGTGGAAAATCGTCGCAAATAAACAGAGTAACACTTTATAGGGCATGCAAGGAACACGTCCCACAAAGTTACGATGCCTCCCTGCGTCCATCAACCGGAAGCGAAGGTTCCTCATTTTCCTGTAATTACTCCGGCATCCACGCACTTCAGAACGGCAGTAGTTTTTTGTAGGCTAAAGTGACGTTTGACAGCAAAGACGCGAGATTTACACCTGTCGCCAACGTGTTGCGAGATACGTTATCACCCTTCTCAATACAACAGCTCTATCACAAAAAGCCCTACTACTATTAGATCTAGCAGATGTAGAGCCAGTTTTTAAGTCGTTAAACACATTTCCATATCTGAGTAATTTTTAAGGGCTCGCATCTATTTGTCATATTCATTCCTCACAATAGAAGGCTGTATAACAATTGCCCAGTATGATTGAATGAATGGATACACTTTTATTGTACACCAAAGAAAAAAAGTAGTTACAGAGATATAAATACATAGCAAGAGAATACAATTTGGTGGCCTTATCGCTACATAGCGATTTCTTTCAGGCAACCAATGGCGTAAAAGGAAAAAACATAGAAAAGAGGTAGGTGGTGCAATAAATAAGATTTAAAATTATACAAATATATAAATAAAATATAAACATACATGAAATTACCCACAATTAATGTAAACTACTAACAATCATATACAACATATATAAATAGGTAAATAAATAATACTCCTTTTTAATTTTTCTTTTGTTTAAGACAGCGGTTTATTAAATAATATTGCAATCTCTGTAGCGCAATGTTAAGCGCTGTGGTCTTTTAACCGGGTTGGTCGCTGGGCACGGGCAATTTTTAATTTCCTAATTTTCATTGGTCTGGTCTTTTGGGTGGTTAGCAGCATGCTAACAAAGACGCCGCCCAGCGATTAAGCGTTATAAGTTTAATATAACTACCGTACCCCTAACCTCCACCATCTTATACTGCATCATCACTAAGTAAACACTTAAGCACTACGGTCACTGGCAGTGTAGGAATTACAACAAACTGTGGACCTAAATCAAATGAGCACAAAAATTTCAGGGTATAGATAAAATACAATTCTTGTAAATTAATCGTTTAGACAAATAAGCACTGTGTTGACGATTCACCACCAGTGAGATTGCAGAGAAAAAAAATATTACTTTTGGCTCCAGGAACAAATAAAAACGAACGTTAAACAAATAAACGAGTCAATGAAAAAACCTTTTGACGCGATGAAGGACAGTATAAAGCTAATGGTTGAGACAATCAACCGCCTCACCTCCACTGTAAACGAGATTATATTCAAGATAAGTGTATTGACCACTAGTATCTGTAAGTTAATCTGTTTTATAACCAACATTTACTCAGTATTCAAAGTATTTTATTTGTCACTAAGGGTTCAGAAAGCAAGAATGTAAAGCAAAAGTAAGTAATGATCAGCACTTTATGGCAAGCCAAGCTCAATGGACTGTTTAGTTGCCATGATTCTAGAGTCGCAGCCCCGCACCTGAAATAGTAGATTGTTTAACGGAATAAGTACACCCCAGTTTCACCCCAGATTTTAGTCGCACGAGCGTAGCAAGGATGCCCTTGCTGATGCTTGATGCCCGGATCTTTACCTGCCCTGAAGGGAGAACCAAAAACAACACAATCAGAGAATTGCGAAGTACCTACTTATGAGATGAAAGGCTGTTCCGACTTTCTTTTTCTTTATTACTTTACCAACCGCGGGGCGGTAATGAAGTGTTTTGCACCCGCAGTTTAGATAAAGGACGCCAATTATTCGAACATGGGATATTAAAACTGAAAATGTACTTGTTACATTAGTAGATTAACGACCAACTAGATCTTAACTAATAACGGTTTCTGAAGTTCGATCTAATATATAATTTGACTGATACTTGAAGACTTGTTCTCAGCTCGAGGTGGATTTATTACGATTATCGTTACGTTTTTACGAGTACAGAAATATAATATTCCCAAAGAAGGTTAACGTCAGATTCAGTTGGTCATAAAACTGTGATAAAACCAAATCAACAAATCTGTCTTCAAGTTTGAAGAAGAAATGCTGTTCTTACCCCAAATGGTAATACTTGGGATAAGGACAATTGCATTTAACTCGTTCAAGGTGAAAATATCGCTGTGTCCAAAGTATAGAAGTTGGATTTAAGTGGAACTAGTCACGCTGGATATGTCACCGAAAGCGGTCGTGATCGCAATCTGTACTGCTACGCGAACTAATCCAAAAATTGTACCATTACATCGTTTAAAATAGATGGCACTTGTTTCTTCAACTGTGGCGAATGCATCGTATCTAAAGATATTAGTAGACTCATATATTTGGTCATTTAAATTTCAGCGGACGTTATCCAATCATCCTTATCGTGGTTAAATTCCGTAGGCGATATTTGTAACCAAAAGTTTGGAACGCCTTATGATTATTGTATGAAAGCTGTTAACCGAGGAGTGATGAACTGTAGGAAGACATTCAGTGAAGATCTCTCGTGGCTCTGCACTGCTTCTTCTGCTTCTGCAAAGTCAGCTTGTTTGACTGTAAAACCGTATAACTCTATTTGCTTTATAGCAGATTATTCCACTACGTCATTTGCAGCAACCATGAAGCGAAGTAAGATTTTCTGTCATTTAATCTATAACTACTTCTCAACCTAAAACCTTCACAACCTTCTGTACCTATGTACCACCAATATTTCCGAAATTTTGCATATATTTATATGCAAAATTTCGAAATAGTATATTTTATATAGTTTACCATTTTCTATTATATCTGGTTTTCTATGCACATATTAGAAAAGTAGCTACATCAATATTGACGATCGTTTTTAATGCTTGTACAGTTTTATTGCTTTTTATTTATACAACAATCAATTATAATAAAAAAGTGGGCGAGTGTATCAGTTTTAACTTAAATTTTTATTTCAGAGCTAAAAGTATTTACCGACCGAATCAACAAAATGTTTTTCATTAAAGTGGAAATCCAGCATACTTATACCTTCACCAGCAACGTCAGTGACTCGGTTAGTCAAGTCGCTGCTGGCATTGTCACTGAGATAAGGAAAAGAGCTGACCCTCTCTTGACTTGGTTATCTTGGAGCTCCTGTGTCACAAGCTTGTTCCTATTGCTGATTATATTCAGGTAGCCAATAGCTCAGCATATATTTCAGTCTGTCACTTGGCAAATGGGCTGGTATCTTTGCTGAAATAAAGAACATAGCTGAGCCTTTTCTAACTTGGTATTCTTGCACCTCTGATTTTCACAATTCCTATATTTCTGTCCTATCTGACTTAGACTTTCTTTCCCTGATCAATAAAATTTTTGGGGCCTTTTTTATTTATTTGGGAATCTGATCTCCTATAAATGTTTAAGTTTGTGATGAAGTGGACGTACTTCAAATAGTTATTTCTGCAAGAAGAACTCTTTCGACGTAGATAATAAAGTTATTTCTGTTTTATTTTAAGAGCTAAATATTATCAGCATATGTTTGAAACAAGATCACGATTCGATAACCGCTACGTGACTCAAGAGCTGCGTGAATTAGATTTGAAGAGGTACCTCGAGGGTCGTGAGACCATACTGCCGCTGAATAGGAGGGAACAAGCCAAATATATAAATGTAAGTTCATCAATGGTCTTGAACCATTTCTTCTCTGTGAGAAGGCAGTGGCACATTTTAAAAAACAGAATCATTATGCAACGTTGATTTAAGTCAGGTAACCGATGAATGTAAAGCTATGGCGGTTCAAACTTGCCCTTTTACTTTTCTCTATTGCTCGAAGAACCATCAGCCGCCCGATTCACTAACTTTGCCAAAAGTTTATATGCCGTTGCAACTTGTATCGTATATAAGCCATGCTATTATCACTTATTACACCGGGCAATAACAGATAAGGTGTCAGAGTACATACGTCTGGTCTTAGGTAGTTATATTCCAAGGTTTCGGGCCACATGGGTCAGGGAGCCCCTGCGACTCGTTTTATCTCACCTGTCCACGTTAATGAGGGTATTAACAATTCCGATCTAGCACTGTAAATATATATAGCTATAGGCTATAGCTTGAGATGATAATCAAAATGAATTTTTAGGTAACATCGTTCCGCTTGGTAACAACCGAGAAGCTTTACCTCACACGTTCCATGATTTTCATGACGATAACGACTTTCAAGCTTTTAGTACACATTGTCGCCGACTACAGTTTGTACTGGGTTCTTATGACAATACGCCGCAATGGACGATCCCAAACAATATTGCCACGTTAGTAGTATAATGTTTTTTTTAGTGGTAAACTCTGGCATGTGCCGCGTGATGACGGCAGAATAATACAGTTCCCGCCAAACCTCCTCTTTCCGCGGGTGTGGAACGAGGAGAATAAGGGAATATAACGAAAAACAGGCAGCAGCGTCCTCTGGGCTACTGCTATCATCTATTGCGATCACAAACTCGTCTGCCCAAGAGTGGACTACAATTCATCATTATAATCATTTCAACCAATTGACGTCCACTGCTAGACATAGGTCAATTGTAGGGAGTTCCACAATACACGGTCCTGGGCCGCTTGCCTCCAGCAGCTCCCATCGACTCGCCTGATGTCATCTGTCCACCTCGTCGGGGGCCGACCTACGCTGCGTTTACCGGTGCGGGGTCGCCATTCCTGCACCTTAAGACCACAACGTCCATCGGTTCTCCGAGCTATGTTCCCTGTCCATTGTCACTTCAGCTTCGCGACTCGCTTGAGCTATGTCGGTAACTCTAGTTCTTGTCTAAGTTTTACCATCAGCACACAAGAACATACTTGAAATGCTGGCGTTAAAATGCGTCCCACTTGCAACCAATCACAAGACTGCTGCTAATCAGTCAGGGTACTGACATGGCTGATAGAGCCATGTCAGTAGCGTGGTAACATACACAGCCAAAACCTCCCACCTCTACCACTAAACCAAGCTGGAGCCAATTGATTAATATAATAAATAAACTTCATTGCCCTCACCGGAGCTCTAAAAGAGCTACCCGCGTCCTTGAGATTTACAAATTATTCTATACCAGAAAAACACATAAACACGCCTAAGATAAATAGTTATTAATATTCAGTTTGAAAGCAGAGGTCGAGTCGCGGCATGCACTGTTGAAACATTTCATATTACTGACTATAACCTAAACTTAAGCCTGCATGCCTGAGATTTCTTCATAAAGTTCTCAATGCATGCAAAGTCTGATAATCCGCACTTGGCCAGCGTGGTGGACTACGGCCTGCACAATTCGAATTCTAAGAGGAGACCCCTGTCTGATGGTGTGCCGATAATGGCGACTATTTGCATACCCACTGAATTCATAATCAATCACCTTGTTTGCTAGCTGGACCATCCGATGCTGGTGTTCATATATCGGGACATGGGATAGTAGCCGATTTTATCCGGTACATATTTAATTCTCTTACTATTCCGCTGGTGCCGAAAATGCCATCGCCTGTGACCTGTCTTCCCAATCCGTATACACCCGATTTGCAGCGGTATTCTCAAATTGGTAATCAATTCTAATTAATAAACAA
Source organism: Pararge aegeria (assembly GCF_905163445.1). NCBI lineage: Eukaryota > Metazoa > Arthropoda > Insecta > Lepidoptera > Nymphalidae > Pararge > Pararge aegeria. The sequence continues at coordinate 7,732,555 of NC_053202.1, read as the reverse complement.
CGTAATTTTTGCAAAATGCATATCAAAATTTCCAAACCGGAATGGTTCGTCCCTCTGGCTTTCGCAGTCTAAGTGTTTTACCAACTTTTATGTAATATATACCTTTTTATAAGCCCTATAGCGACTGTAGCGTTCATATTTAGTAGGAACCATTGCGTTTATTTGAGAATATATGAAATTCATAAATTTAAAACGAATAAAAGAGTGTTTTTGGAACAAAAAGAAATATGCTATCGTAAGATGTCGAAAATATACTATCCGAAAATATTAATGAATATTTCTCTTTTGAAGAAAAGTTACGGAGTAGGAACTAGGAAAAGGTAAAATAAAAAATGCCAAAGAGCTCTCGGCTTAGTTGCTTACTTTAAATCTATTTATTAATTTTTGGAATGAAATACATTACTGCTGAAGTTATATCAAATATTTCTTTATTCAAATAGGCACATAGATGGCACTTTTGATGAGTTACATTACATGTAAAATATGACATAAAAGTGAGAGTGTTGGCGATAACTAAATTCGTCAACTTAAAATTAAAGTTCCGAACGCGCCCTGGTCTAAGTAGACCACAACAAATTTAGGTGTTTTTTTTTTTGTTATCACCTTCTCATTGTCACTTAAAACTATTTAAGAATCAACCAGGTAGTGCAACAATAACTAATAAATAATTCGTAGGAAGTTCAACGCATGCCTTCATGATGAATGCCTGCCTTCATGCGTGAATAGATCCAGGAAAGCTTCTTAAACTGTTATAGCGGAAGGAAAAATCATCAATAATAAAATTTTAGATGCTACATCGCTGTATAACATACATGTTTCTAAAGAACCTATTTATTCTTTTTTTTTTTACTTATCTATCGAAGCTTGATTTACCGGGGTTTGATACTTTGGCAAACACAAGAAGGTTGTAGTTGATTATTTAAAATTTTATGTTCTAGCTGTATTAATTATGCTCCTATGGTTCTTTTCATTATTTGAACCATACGGTCTTCGACTGCGTCACGTTATAATGGGGCATTATAGACCGGAGCGTGCGAAAACACGTGCTGTATGGCTTTACAATCACATTTTGAGAACCAGAGGTGCGTATTAAATTTTTAATGTAAACAAATGTCCACAGTATAACCATATTTCTGTTATGCAAATCTCAATATCTGTTTCTCTAAAATGAACTAAAATAGTGCCAATTTTGTTGGACAAAAATCTCTAAACTTAACTATAATAACAAATCTAAAAACAGTAACTTACAATTGTCGTTATTTGTTATTGGCGGGAAATATCTGTGTGTAGAATTGCCAATTTTGTTAAGTTAGAAGATTTGCGTGTGAAAGAATAATTTTGACTTTCGAAATTAATTATAAAAAAAATAATATATATTAATTAATTATAAAAAAATAATATCTTGCTATACTTGAATAATTGGTTCTCATTTAAGCATTTTAATATTAAGCTTTTATATGATGATAGGCAGTTTTATGAAATTGGCTCGAAGAAAACTCCATCGTGAATACAAATATGCGGACCAAGGAAGTCTCACATTTCAGCACTGGATAAATTCAGTTTTACCGTAAGTAAAGTTTTGTACCATAGCAAACAATAACTATAATTTTAAAATAAATTGATAGTTAAGGCTTTTAGTTTAATTTATTCATTAATGTACGATCTTTATATCCTTTTGTTCTTTAGTTGCAAATAATAATCTTTTTTAGTTGTTGGTTCCTTCGATATTATATGTTATGCATGGGCAAAGTGCCCAAAGAACCCAATTGTTTACTATGTAACACTTCAGATGATGGAAATGATACAGATACAAAACTTATAAGGTAACAGTTTTGCCCTATTGATAGTGGCGTACACTTCATATATGCACAAAAGCACTGCCTACTCTAGAATTTTTCTAAACCTCAGAACGGGAAGGATTTTTCATTTTCTGCCAATTTCCTCCTTTATGCATACTCTGGTCAAAAACCCTGTGCACGACAAAGCATGATAATAATTAATTTTATTTGTATGGTATTTTTGTAATGTCATTGCATATTTAAAATTTCTTGTAAGTATTTTAATAACAGATAAATCTATCATGTTATGTACAACATAGGTAATTAGTGCTCGCATTAGCTTATACATAACTAAATGTTAAGGTTAGCTACAACAAAAAATACACGTAATAGGTACTTATTATAGTACTTATAAGTACTTATAAGTACTTATAAGTACTTATAAGTACTTATAAGTACTTATAAGCCGAAAGTTCCTGGTAGATTTATTATGAGACACAGATATCTAGTTAGGAGACAAATATTCACCCAAACATTATTAATTATTATTTTATTTATTATTTTCTTGAAAATAACTCTCTAGGAATCAAACCAATATAATGTTTATAAATATACCATTAGTATCTATTTGAGTACTTTCTCTGTCGTCAAAACACTTCCTATAAGGGCTGTAATAGTCAAACCCTGTGCAATAATTCGTATCTTCATCATGTGCTGCGAAAGTCTACTTTGGCCTTTTCGAAAGTTCCAAAGTCCGATTGCCAGTGCACTTATAGTTGTAAAACAACCTAAAGGGACAAAAAGTTTGTCTTTGAAATAGAGCGTATTCTGAATAGGTCTCCGATTTTTCACCGCTTCGCTGCTCAATTTAATCGAATCTTCATTATTAGAGGGCTGAATAGTTGCCATTATCGTTTTTATAAAACACTAAGAAATAGCATGGAATTTGATTTAATTATTTTATTTGAAAGGTTAGGTATATTTTTTTCATAGATTGTACGTTTTTACATATGGCCCATTATTCTTATTCAGTAAAAATTTTACGTGTACCTATATAAATTAATTTGTATAACCTTGGCTGTAAGTGGGTTAAATGTATAACTGATGTATATGTACTTACAATAAATAAATAAATACCTAATAATTGTTTTAGTCACATGCAATCCGGAATAAACTGGTTTGGAAGTTATGTTTCTGTATGAGTGGAATATTATCATATAATAAACATATCATATAATCATATAAGAAACATATGTTTTACCAGATGGATGTTAATTGTTCTATGTGTGTTTAGTTGTAAAGCTACAAAATGTCCCGGAGTATACTGCACTAGATGCTACTGCGATATTGGCCATTTGTGTACCATTTGTTTGTCACCCGAGGATTATGGCGATATGAGTGATATCAGCCTAGAAACGTGAGTTAATATATTGACTTTTCAGCATCTTTAATAATATCAAGAAAAGTATTCTATTATATTTTTTAGTAAAATAGTTAAGTATAAATTATTCTTGAAAATTACCTGGTTTCTAAAAAAAAAATTCATACTTATCTGCTATTTTCTATCTACTTAGAGGTTCATCTGATGATAGCAGTGATCAAGAAGCTGAAAACGATACAAGTCGCGAAAACAATAATACAGTAAGAATGAACAATAAGACGAGTTAATTATAATAGTATATAGATAGTTATAATGAGAGAGATAAATATTATGAAACTAGCTGTTGCCCGCGACTTCGTCTGCGTTTGATTTTGTTTTTTTGATGTGATATTCAATTTAGTTGTAGTTCTAAAAAATTTAAAGTATTCAGTATCGCTAAGCCTTAAATGAGGGGTTTGCTGCTGTCCGCTGAGGTGTTCTGTCCTCTATCTCCAACCACATTCAGATCTACACATAGTTTGGGCAAAATTAAACACATATCTCTATATACCTCTTTAGTACAAAAATAATTATTTAAATCGGTTATAATTTGATTTTTTAATTCAAACACTTTCATCCCCTCTCCCAAAGGAACCGAGCTTAATGTCAGGATAAAAAGTATACTATATCACTTCTAACACTTCCAAGAATATGTGTACAAAGTTTCATGAGGATCGGTTAAGTAGTTTTTGCGTGAAAGCGTAACAAAGAAACTTACATTGACATTTGTGATATTATCAGGGATATTTAAATATTTTTTGCAGGTTAATATAACTAAAGGTAACGACGATGAAAGAAAAAGACTTTTAAAGAATCCTGATACATGTAATAAAAGAAAATCGAGAACAGCTCATAAAGGAGGCAACAAACAAGCTCAGGATGAACTGTTATTACCTTATGACGAAACAGATGATAAGTCTGATATGAGTAATAGTAAAAAATATCAAGACACTTCCAAAACGAAGACGCTTTTATACTTTATTCTTGGAATAAGAAATAAATCAAATCCTTTTTTTAAAGAACTAACTGATTTTAATAAAAGTCAAGATTCCATAGTTCATAATCATATAGATTGTAGACCAATTTTAATTTTATTAATTTTCAATATTTTTCATCAACTTTTTGATTTGTTTAAATTACGCCGTAGAAAAAGAAGAAGAAGAAATAAAGGATGTTATCCATTTGATAGACTATTGAAAAAAACATCCGTTGGTTCATGCCTTAAGACCTTCCCATATTCAAAAATTTTATTAAATTTTTTGTATAGTATGAATGTCTATAATATTGAATTAAGAAAAAAATTTGTTCATGTATCAAAAATAAAAGTACATTTAATGCATTTTAATACACGTAATCACAGACAATATAGTTCTTACAAGCTTAGAAACAAAAGGAAAGGAAAATCTTCGAAACAAGTTTCAAATATCAAAGCAATATCTTTAGCTGGAAGCAAATTTAAATCATGCATCAATAAAGATAAAAAAATTAAAAATCAACAAAAGAGTATTGAGATGAACACACCGTCAAGAAATAATAAAAAATCTAATAAACAATTAAGAAATCATAATAATGACAACAGGGAGAAAGGTTTTGCTGATGAAAATGTATCAAAAGAAGATTTCAGAAATACAAAGCAATCCAATAAAATCACTAAAGGTAAACAAATCTCTAAAGGAGTCCAAAAACTTTGTAGTCTCTGCTGGTCTTGTCTGACGACTAGCACAGTTAAAAAAGGTATTCTGAAAGAATACTGGTGTTGTTGTTTAAGTGATAAATCCAACTATAAACGTAGAAAAAAAATATCCATTAAAAGCAGAACTAAAAAATGTTACAAAAATTGTTTGCCTAAAGAGGAAGACGTGAATACAAGAAATTACAGATTATCTTCATATCTATCTGATCAAAGCTGGATACCGCAAAAGAGCTGTAAAGATCCCGATAAAGATAATGCTAAGATCAAAAGAGCCATTATTCCACGCCGTATAGAAAATGATGCAGTTAAAAAAACCTATTCACTAAACGTAAGAAGTTGAAACATTAAATAACTTAATAGCACCAATTAAACTTCGTTTATTTTAACAATCTAGCGTGAGTAGAAAGTTATAGACACAAGATCTGGTAGATCAAGGATACAAAATTAGCTCAAAAACTACATGAAACTAAATTGAACACTCATTAGTCATTATCAAATGTGAACATTGTCAATGAATAGCAGTAATTGTAAGGCTTTACATTTTTGTATGATAGCATAAGTAAAAAGATTAGTGATGTTAAGTTGACTCGAAGTACCCATAAAGAACCATATAATGTATAATCTGAATGAGTTTCAGATTTTTAAAAATGATATGAAGAACAAAATAAAGAAATACTGCTGTCCGTCTGATGTGTACAATACCGAACAAATTCCGAAAGAAAATAATAAGCCGAACCGTAAGTTGAAATATTGCTATTGCATGATGAATAAAAACAATTTTAGTAGGGATTAGTTCTTAGTGCCCGTTAAACAAACAATATTAACGGAACTTAATAATATATTAATAAAAAGGAACGTTATTTTACACCGGTTTTGGTTAATTAAGCAATCGTCTAACACAAAACAAAAAGTATCCACAGGAGAACACATTAGTCTCTAAGCTAGAAATTACCGTATATTATAGGCGCAGTTAAGCGTAGCGAACCGCTTAAAGCAAAGTTTCGTGCAACTGTGATTAGACTTTAAACTATGACAAATAAACCTTTTCAGTATTGTGATCCAGAAATAGGAAGAGGTTCTCAATTCTGATGTTCTTTTTCTGTTTGCTGCCTCAGAACTTTTTTAAAGTAAAGTAAAGAACATACTTTTAGATTTCTTTTTCTTCGAATTCGGTCTTTTCACTCATCATTATTAATTTAACTTATACGTTTACCTCAGTTTCATATTTCACTTTCCACAGAATCACTAGAAGCAAGAAGGCTTAACTTTTATGCTCGCTCAGGAAATCAAGATTTTGGGACAATTCCTGGTATGTGAGTATTAAGATCTTATCAGTAAATAGACTTGCATATTCTGGAGTTGAAATATTATAGAGGAACAATTAATAGCACGTGCCTTTCTACACGGTATAATTATTATAAATTATAATTAGTGGTCGTTTTTTCAGTCCCGAAGCAGTTTTTTCCTGTTCGGCAGAGAAAAATAAAAATGATGTATGTACCGAATTGGTAAGGGTTCCAATTACATTTCCATATAAAAGTAAAATACAATATTTAATATAAGATAAACAATGCTCTTAAAAATTCTAACGTCACTAACTGAAGGGGTCGGAATAAAAAGGTTTTATGTGACGATATTACCCAAAATAAGTTATGGGTATCTCTGAAATCGGCGTCGAATTCTCTATGGCATTATTAAAATGCATACTAATCTTATAAATCCCAAGCTTTTCAGTGTAGTAAGGGCTTAAGTGACCTAAGGCAGCCGTTGGCACTAACTCCAAAAAAGTGAATATTATTTTGTAGTATTTCTGAGAGAAATTAATTGTACCATTAATTCACAGACAGATGTCTCCAACTTCGTCAGCTCTTCTAAGACCAAAACAAGTACAAATGCAAATTCTTGGAGTTTTGACAAAGAATGGATGACCAAAACTTTAAAATCGATGAATTTCAAAGATATTAAAATGTATGTACAATTTTTTCCATACTGCAAACATAATTCAATCTCAGATTTGCAGTCTTAACCTACAGAATAAAGAACATACAGAAACCGTGTAGACAAACGTAGACTAATACATAATATTGAAGCATGAAAACAACTCCACATTTGTAGTGTTTCTCGAAAAGGCGGTTAGTCACCTCATTTTATTTAGCAGCTGACAGTAATTATTCTACTTCTGATTATCTAAACTAAATATAAAAATAGGAAAAGTTTGTTAGCTAGCAACATTCCGCGTGTATGAAGTGTGACGTGCGCGGGATGTTTTCACCGGTTTTGGACACAATGCACTGCATGCAATAATGGCTGAATGAGGGTTCTATATGTTCTTAATTCTAATTCACATGAATTAATCATTTTAAAGTTCGAATTCTATACTAGTGCTAATTCTGTTCAGCATTATATAAGATTTTGGATTATTAATTTCGAGCGTAAATCAACGAAATGTTTGCTTGCAATCTCGCGCCAGCAAATTATCTTGCCTTTACGAGAACATTTTTTACTCCCGTAATATTCTAACAATGACGCTTATAATAAAAAGAATAGCTACTAAAAATCTGTATGATACACTTCGCTTTTTCAGAGCTATATCAGAACGGTTTCTACATCTAAGGTGAGTTTTATAGCTTAACAATTATCATTGAATTATAATTCTTTATTATCAAATTATCATACATTTAGTTAAACAATTTTCATTCCAATATTAAAGGTTCACAATTTTTTTTTTTTCCTTAATTCTTGGCATTTAATATCATGCAAGTAGACTTCGACTTTCGACCCCTTGCAAAAATCAGCATTCGTGGAGATCTCAACCCCCTTATCTAATTAAAATCACGGTGATAATTCGATAGTCGACCTTTAAACAAAATTGAAGGATCTGAAACTAGTGCCATCTTTGCCTTACTTTGACTAATGCTTCTGCAGGCTAAATTGGCAGGTTTAAAAAGTAGTGTCGCTTTTTTAAACTTAGTATTTCTTCTTATGTTGAAACATATTATCTATCTCAAATTTAAACCTGTCAATTTAGTCTAATATTTTTGTAGTAGTAGTTGAAAAAGTATGGCACTAGTTTTCTGTCAAATTGTCTGCACCGACAGCTAAACTTATTTCCCGAATTAGCGTCAAATATATATCAAGGCGTTTCAAAATTTATGCAGAATGAAAAATCCACTACCGATGATGCGGGAACTGTATTCCACGTTGCTAGAAGCTTCGTCTAAAGTGATGAAAGGGAAACAAGAAAATACACGCAAGGAAACAGGTGTGTTGTCATTTGTATTTAATTAATATATACTCACTAGGTACGTATCATCAAAGACTATTTGAAGCATACAATTATTTTTTTCCGAGGTGGACAGACGACATGAAACGAATCGCTGGGAGCCGCTGGAAGCAAACGGCCCAGGACCGTGGATTTTGGAACTCCCTACAAAAGGTTGATGTCCAGCAGTGGACTTCAATAGGTTGAAGTGATGATGTTGATAATGACGGATTGACAAGAAAAACCGATAGATATTCTTTGTTATATATTATTTTTCATTGTTTTTACAGATGCTGAAGTGGAAGTTCTTACACAAACTTGTACATGTGCTACACAATATATACAGATTAGTGACAAGACATGCAGTTGTATGAAAGTAGACAAAAACCTGATAAAAGGTATTTAATTGTGTTAACACTCAACATTCTTGTCCCACTTGTGTATAGCAGCTCTGTGCGTCTATTTTGATGTCGGCTTTCTACTTAATTAGAGGCTACAGATGTTACCAGTTTCAAATAAGAAAAATGTTACTACTAGAATATAAGATAAGACATAGGCTAAATCAGTTAGATCTAACTTCTATAAAATATGGCCATTTACGGTCTATCATTTATTACTATTCAAAAAATCGAACAGTCCCTTGATTCCCCGTGCAAGTTTAAATAACAACGAATTCTTTTTTCAAAATTATTCATAGGCACGTCTATTTCATTTGAAACCTATTATGTATTATTGCTCTAGAATTTGGTGATACAGCAAATATAGAAGAGTACTCCACAGACATAACCGAATCCAGTGTAACGTTGAGCACAATTTCCCTTACTGATGAAACAAAAACAGATACAACAGAATGCAACAGGGTGGCAATAGACTTCGAAGTTTCACCACGGCGTGGGAAGCCAAAGAGGAATGTTAGAAAGATCAAAGTAGAGTTTATAACTAAAGCTAATCAAGGAACAGCTACTGATAAAGCTAAGTTATGTGATGTTAGCACAATCACAAGTGATTGGTGGAGTCCTTTGGTTGATAGAAAACATGGCAAGGTTCACTTGAGCAGTGGAGAAATGTACAAAAGCATAGAACACAGTGGACTTTACAGTGATAGATCGGTGTCTGCTGATGGAAAGATTGTCACTTTTAAGAGTCGAGCTCAAATGATTCCTCCTGGTAAGGGAATTATTTGGTTACCTGTATATAACAGTTAAAGAGGTTTTCGAATCGAATCGAATAGCTGAATTTGTGTAATAGTGCGATTGTTCAAATTAGGTTAAATTGGAACGTCTTACACATTCTTCTTAGTTATGGATAAGTAGACTAAGGAATGAATCGTATTTCTTGTGAACTAAAGATTTTACTGTGGTTAACTTGTCGGTGTTTACACGTAAACTCAATATAGGTACGTAAGATTAAGTAAGGTTATCGATATAAAAACAGAAGTCGTTATATACCAAACGAATACAATTACTCTTCTCGATTTTATTGAAAATGATTTTGATGTGGTTGCTTGTCTCGTCAACGCAGATTCTTAGAGGATAGATACACTTTACGGTGATAGGGTAGACGTATACTTATTATTATATTATCTAGTTATTCCATTTTTAATCATGAATAATCGCTTACAGATAAAGGCGATATATTATCACCATCGCGTTATTTATTAGAGGTAAATACTCATAAAAAATATAAAAGTTAACTAAAGTAAACATTTGAATATTCGTAAGCTGTGGTTTGATTTCAGATTCCATTGGAAATAGAAAAGGGGCAAATTTTGTTGTAAATAAATCTCTAGGGATACACTGAAATGAGAGGACTACTTTTAGAAATGTCAATTAAGTTTAGTTTAGAGATTTGCAAACAGCAACTAAGATTCTTTATGTGTTTTCTGGGAAAAAGTATGGAACAATGTTAAGAGCTGTCGCTTAAGTGTAGTTTATTCTTCATCATCATCATATACACCCTTTTCCGCCCCACTACAGTGCATGGCCCATGGGAATTATTTATTAATAGTTGCAGTTTTTAGGTTAAGAATCATGTTGTCGTCACCACCGTCGTAATGTTTCAGCAATTTAATTAATGAATTAATGAATACACTTTTATTGTACAGCACATAAAAATACAGGAAAAATTATAAAAACTAGTTTACACGATGTATACAATAAGTCGGCGTGAATGATATAATCAATTTAAATTTAATTTTTAATTTATTTTGACATAACTATTCCACATGACGATAATCTGGTGAAAGCTGAAAAGGAATAAGTATCTAAATACTTGGACCTTGCTCACGAGATTACCGCCATGTGGAGTGTTGAGTCGACCGTTGTTGTTCCGATCGTCGTTTCATTCAATGGTCTTCTCGCGAAAAGCTTCGACCAACATTTCAAGAAGCTTTCGCTTGGTTGTTGGATCAAGGGTCGGATACAGCAGGCAGTAGTCCTTGAAACGGCGCGTATTGTGAGGAGGTTTCTCACTCTGGAGCCCTGACCACCGGTTGCTTGGGCATTCAAAAGCCCCGCAAGCGGAGGGTGGAAGTTTTTTTTTTTTTTTTATATCAATTTTTAATAGTGTTTTTTAATTTATTCTTAAGCATTGTTAATAATTAAAAAAAAAAAAAAAGAAAAATATTAAATGATAGAAATTATAATGTTCATGTATTAACTTTCGTCAATTTCAGTCACAGAAGTACTACAACGAATTATTTTCTCCGAATTCTAACATTCGTTCATATCCGATGACTGGAAAGGTTTGTCAGATTCCCTACCTACTGACACTACTACATTAAGTTACCACACTACATTTAGTAAAAAGCTGTTATTATGACATTATAAACAGACACTTTCATTTTATTTCGTGGTATTCTTTAATTAGCACACTCTTAAAAGAAGTTATGTATAGTCGGTACCTAGTCTTCGATAGTCGTATAACGTATGGTTGTAAAATACACCTACCCAATTTGTTTTTGTATGAAACTTTTCTTTATTTATAGGACTCGAAAAACTTAGATAAACATTGGTCTTCGAAGGACTTTAAAACTAGAAAAGGTAAAAATAGCAAATATCTCAACTTTTAAACCAAATGTACATAATAGCGTAGCGTGCTCTGTTAATTTGAGTAAAAGAGTTTTTTTTATGTAACTTTTTATATATGTTAAACGGGTTTAGGCCATTTCTGACGTAAGTACCAACCTAGGTATGGAGGGTAGCTACCCTCCATAAACCTAGGTACATAAATTGACTGTTCTAAAAATAGTGCTAACATTTTACACTTGCGAAAATGTCAACACTGACTTTAGACCAGTCAGTTTAGAGATAAATTTTTGTGTGCGACAGAGTTGGTAGTTGGAATCATTTAAGCTGATTATGTTGCAAAAACAGATTGAACTAGGTAAACTAAATTAAGACAAATAAAAGTAACGGCATCGATTACACAGTACACTGGTATTAACCTACTTAAAAAAAACTGATTTTGGAATACTGTCGATTTATTTACTTTTTTTATATTTATGTACGAAACAGTTGGTACTACTATCCACTTCAATCTTGCGACGAAGGGGTTTTTATACTTTTCATTCAGTTTCATTGACTCTTGCATCCTGATCAGTGTCAAATCTTTTATATTTTACTTTATTTCTAGGAAAAACAAGGCCAACTAAAAGGTTAAATAAAAATCTTCCTCACGTTTGAAGGAAAACTTTTATTTGGATTACTAACCTATTAGATTAAATCTAGACCTACCAGTCTATTAATGTGGAACATATACTAGGTACAGGCAGTGCTGACAGTGGCCGTACAAATTGGTTGAGATTTCCCTTCACAAATTTTAAACTTAACGTTAATATTTATTTTAAATTAAAAAATTTCAGTTTTGTCAAAAACACCAAAATAATGTTTTTTTACAGTTCGATTAATGATAGCTTCTAAAAGTAGCAAACCTCATATTAAAATAATATAGTAACATCATACTTATTTGTTTTTGTTTTCAGATAACCAAATCAAATATTGACAAAATACGATCGGAAGAAAGTTCTGGCCATAACTTGAAATGCGGCCTCTAGGCATAATTGGAAACGTACCTACGAGATTGAGATTAATACGGAACTTTTATTAAAATTTTACCGTTGAATTATTTTGTATTTCAATAAAATTTACTTTCAAATATGCTGTTTCTATAATTAAATAAAGTAGTAATCTAACAAGTATGTACTACCGATTTAGTATCAGTAGTGCTAACACTGCTAACTCGATTATGAAAAGTCTTACACTAAATTGACAGTTCGAAAAGTAGCGCCGTTGCCACAGAGATGGTACCACTTCTAAACTTGTGAACACACGGGTTTATCATAATAGCATAATATTCATTGTTACCAAAAATTGGCATTTGGCATTTCCATTTCCATCAACCTCATTTTTAAACGGTTTTATTTAGCTCACCCCGTTTGTTTTATTTATTATTCTTGGGTCAAATTTAGTAATTCAAATTTCACCCTCTTCCTGTCAACCGATTAATCTGAAATTTTGTATACACTGGATTTTGGTGACAATACAATTATTTTAATCAATAAATGATCCGAACTTACAGGGAAAAGTTAGGTATGTATGAAGAAGATTTTAACAGTCCATAAAACGATCACCCCAAGAAAATCTGCCTTTATTTACAAAGAAATCGTACGATCAAGAATATTAGATCCAAACTACGAACCAGAACAATACTTTGAAGAGAGAGAAACTTATAAAAAGGACAGTCAAGAAAAAGAAAGGGGAAAAGCAGCCTCGGATGATTTCATTTGATTAGTGATCACTGAACTTTTTGAAATTATACATATTTTGGCCCGTTACGGAAAAATGATTTTTTACGATGCGCGCGCACACCGTCACAAAGAACCGACACCTTGAATTTAGCTATAAGGTTTGACTATAGTTTGACTTCTAACGCGTGTACATAAGTACACAGTACACACAACTTTTTTAAACGGAAAAACCACGTGTTATACTTTAAGACATTATTTATTTCATTTAATAAATAACATATAACCTTATAATATATGTGTCTATTTCAATTATTATTATTCTGAATTTGTCTATGCACATTATACAGCTTTCGACAGTTGGACATGTAAATTTAATAACTTTGATTATCTAGTGAAATCTTTTGGCCGTGGTTCGTTAAGTTAGTTACCAATTTCCCGATAAAGACATGGCATACCAGTGTGACACCACGTAGAAAGGGTATGGAGTTAATATAACTGCCAATTTTCTACCATCTTAGATATCATTAGCCACGAAGCAAGATTCCAGCAAAGGGCTCATTTAAAAAAAGCGATTCCTATCGAAAATTGAAAGAAGTACATCACTAATCGCTCAAATACCGGTTACAGTTAGGAAATCTGTAACGTCGTGTAATGTCAAAATTGTTTTGTTTATGTGTCACCTGTCACTCTCGAGAAACACATTTCCAATTTGCTTTATTAGTTTTAATGGGAAAATGTGCGATTTAAATGACAATCCAATTAAGTTAAGCGTTAAGTGGAACGGTAAGGAATATGAAATACCAGAGTTATCACCATCGGATTCGGTGGCTATGTTAAAAGTAGCGATCGAAAATGCTACTGGTGTCCGGCCGGAACGACAAAAGCTTTTAAACGTTAAAATACAAGGTAAATATAACTTTGTTTACTTTACGATCACCCTTATCGCTTTATCTACAACACAAAAGCACTCCACCGTCTTTATTAACATACCTTGGTGCTTTAATTTGCACCCAAAATTACATTTGTTACTTTACCGTACAAAACGAACACTACCTCCCTATTTTAAAGGAACTACAACTCGATAGGTGTCTACTTTTAAGTTCCATACATCATCATTCTAATTAATGCAAAAAGAGGGGTCTCCTCTTAAAATGAGAAGGCCATGGTCACCCCACCAAGTGTAGATTTGTAGACACACTAATTTACCTACATTAAATGGAATAATGCACTTTAGTTTTTAAGCTCAATATGCTCAATACCTTTTGAATCGAAAGATGGTATTCCACAAACAAAAATACTTCAAACAAGACAAAAATCCAAGGGTGGATGGACATTTTCTCTCAGAAAATTGTACAAGTAACAATATTTAATATAAAAAGACATCTTTAGAGTGCAAAGTTAGATGGGTCTCACTACCACCAATTCACCTTAACATGCTTGTACTGAATGAATTGATAACTTGCTATTTTTTCCCTAGGTAAAGTGGCAACTGACAACTATGCGTTGTCAGAGCTTAATCTCAAACCAAATCTCAAGATTATGATGATGGGTTCATTAGAGGAGGCGATAGAAGGAGCTAGAACGAAACCAGATATAGGTGATGAGGTTGTGAATGACCTAGATATTGAAGAGGAGGAGGTTGATGTCGAGAACCAAGAGGTAAGAAGTTTGTTTTGTCACCCAAAAAACCATTTATATAACTGTTAAATCAGTTTTCACATAACATATTGAAATATTCAAAATTCAAAATTCATTTATTTCAAGTAGGCCTAATTAATAAGCACTTATGAAACGTCAAGTCAGTCTGTTTGTAGTGACTCTACCACCGGTTCGGAAGGCAGATTCCACTGAGAAGAGCCGGCAAGAAACTCAGCAGATTGCTCTTTTCCAACATCATTTTAAAAGTTTAACAATCTTTAGAATTTTTCTGTTTTGTGAGAGATGAGAGCGGAGTGGCCTGCTTCCAAGCAGCCTTGTTGTTAAGGAATTCATCAATTGTGTAGTAACTATGATTTATTAAATGTGTTTTAATATATTGTTTAAACTTATGTAAAGGTATTGCATATTTAATTCATAACAATATTCATCAGTCATCTTAGTACGGATAACACAAGCTACGCTTACTTTGGGGCTTGGTGGCGATGTGTGTATTGTCGTAGAATATTTATTTATTATTATTTATTCAACATTGCCACTTTACCTTAACAAGCTTACTTTTTTTTCTATTAATGATCAATTAATTTTACATAGATAGCTTTCTTATTAGTAGAAACTATGGAAAAAAATAGTTTGTGAACCGTTTTTCATGGTGAAAGAATAATATTAATAATTCTTTCACCATAAGTTGAAGAAATAATATCTAAAAAACATATACATTCTATGTTTTCTAACATTGTTATAGATTAAGTTTTAAAATAACTTTCACTTTTGAGTTTATCTCTATGATACCATTCACATAATTTAGGAAAATTTAAGTTATGTTACATGCTTACTAACTATTTTTCAGTGCTGATTTACAGATTACACATTTAAATTACAGATTTACTTAGCAAAAATAAATAAACGAGTGCGAGATTACAAAATAAATATACTGAATGAACCCCGTTCTGGCAAAAAATTACTTGTTTTGGATATAGATTATACACTGTTTGACCACAGATCAGTTGCAGAAACGGGTAAGTTTTTTTTTTTCACCCTGCATTATTTTCTAAACCATCACAAAGTACAGACTTCAGCTTATATCACAACTACAACATTTACAAGTGTAATGCAAACTTAATTTAATATAGTCAAATATACAGGGTGGCCGTAAAAAAGTCATAAAAAAATTTTGGTCCGGTATGTTGTGCGTTACCCAAATCACCCCATCCCGTCCGCGATTTTTTATAGTTTTGGAGTTTCGATTTTTTGAGAAATTTCGACATGACCATCTTAAAAAATTTCTAATCAGCTTCGTAGCTTGCATCAAGCAAGTAATTCAATTCTAATTCAAATTCATTTATTTCAAGTAGGCCTACTTTATAAGCACTTTTGAAACGTCAAGTATGCATGTTTGTGTGACTCTACCACCGGTTCGGAAAGCAGATTCTACCGAGAAGAGCCGGCAAGAAACTCAGTAGTTGCTCTTTTCCAACATCAACATTTACAATCATTTTGCTATCTTGCGGGAGATGAGAGCGAGGCTGGCTGCTTCCATTCTACCTTGTCATTGAGGAATTCTTCAAATGTATAGTAACCTCGCTGTACTAGATGCGTTTTTACACATTTTTTAAATGTATGCATTGGTAGGTCAAGAATTTCCTTAGGAATCATGTTGTAAAAGCGTATACTCAACCCCACAAAGGAGTTCTGCACCTTTCGCAGTTATCAAAATGTTGGTCTAAATATACAACATACTGGACCAAAATTTTTTTTTACGACGTCAACTGACCGGCCACCCTGTATAATTATAAACTTACAAAACATCTATTTATGAATAACATTAAAATATTATAAACAAAAATAACCTAAAAAACTGCTGAAATTAAAGTAAATAAAATCTAAAATGCCTTTGAAACCACCGACTAAGATGCTGGCAGCATTGCCCCATTGAATGACCAAACCAATTCTTTTTCCAAGTTCTAGGATCACTCATGGACTTGTTAATATTTAAATAGTAAATAGCTAATGTTGAAAAAGAGCAACTGCTGAGTTTCCCGCCAGCTTCTTCTCGGTAGAATCTGCCTTTCGAACCGGTGGTAGAGTCACTACAAACAGAGAGACTTCACATATTCAAAAGTGCATATATTAGGCCTACTTGAAATAAATGAATTTTGAATTTACTTACGTATAAACTGTTTATTCAACAAGCATAGCAAGCATACTTCGGTACAAATTAAAAGCCAATAAATTATAATTAATTAATCTAACTTATGACTAACAGTTTGTGAGGATGCAGGTAATGACAGATTGAATTCTCCAGTGGCCATTTCATATTATTTGCTCAATGTTTAAATCTCATTCAACCCCGAATGCCTTTCTGAATTAAAAATGATAGTAGGGTTATTTTTTTGACGTTATAACGTCTTATAAATCTAAGAACGCTGGGTGCACGGACGAAAAAGTATGACTCATTGTCACGTTACGCTTGAGCCGTCTGCACGTCTCTCTGTTTTCTTCGGACGCAAGTTGTCACGTAAAATTATCGTCCGTAAACCGTTTATCCAGACAATTAATTTCATTTTACTCCACTGGAATTTTCGAATGACGAAAGTAATAACTTTTACTTTATATATTGAAATGTAATCTTCCAGGTTACGAACTAATGCGACCCTTCCTTCACGAATTCCTCACGTCTGCGTATGAGCACTACGACATAGTGATATGGTCTGCGACCGGCATGAAGTGGATAGAGGAGAAGATGAGGTTGTTGGGTGTATCGACGCATCAGGAATACAAAATCATGTTTTACCTGGACTACCTGGCGATGATCACAGTTCACACGGCGAAATATGGGACTATTGACGTGAGTTTTTCAAATTCAAAATTTATTTATTCATGTAGGCCTATCACAGGCACTTATGAAGCGTTTATACATATATGTTTACATAATTGTAAGGGGATGGTGATAACTTCGTACTTAAACCTAAAGCTACGAGGGTTCCACACGCGCCCTGGTCTAAGAAGAGCCAACAAACTCAGCAGGGTAATTTTTTTTTTTGTTACGACTATCTCACAGTTCATTTATATTAAGCTATGAAGCTAGAGCAATTCACACCCAAGCTTTTATATCGTTGAAGTAATCCTTAATATTATAATAGGATTTTTCTTCTGTTTTATTGATAAATTCAATTTTTTTAAGACCATGACGATACACAAATCACCATCAAACCCCAAAGTAAGCGGCGTTTGAGTTGTGGGCACTAAGATAACGGAGAACAGGCATGACACTGAAAACCCTTCATGTGCATCACATAAACATTTTCTACCTGTGGGAATCGAACTTAGCCTTGGATTCAGAAAGCAGACTCGCTGCCCACTGCGCCAATCGGCTGTCAAAATTCAGAATTTATTTATTTCAAGGTCTACTGCGAGAGCACTTTTTAAACATTAAGTTGGTCTGTGTGAAGTGCCCTTTACCTTAGCTTCAGAAGGTAGATTCTACCAAAAAGAAGCCTACTCAAAATTGTATGATTCTTTAGTTACAAATATTGTTTTTTTTTATATATTATATGTATTAAGTAATGAAATATATATTTTATTTTTATATTTGTATAATTTTAAATCTTATTTATTGCACCACCTACCTCTTTTCTATGTTTTTTTCCTTTTACGCCATTGGTTGCCTGGAAGAAATCGCTATGTAGCGATAAGGCCACCAAATTGTACTCTCTTGATATGTATTTATATCTCTGTAACTACTTTTTTCTTTGGTGTACAATAAAAGTGCATTCATTCATTCATTTTATGGATAAATGTATATATGCACAACCTAACTATTTTCTGTAACTGTTTTTTATCTTCGCCATTGGTTGCCTGGAATTAATCGCTATGTAGCGATAAGGCCGCCAAATTGTATATGTTGTTTTGTTATACTTTTCTTTTTGTTCTAAGTACTCCTTGTGGTGTGCTATAAAAGTATATTCATTTATTCATTCATTCAATGGTAACAAATGTTATGAAAATCGTCATCTTCTTCATTATCAACCCGTTAACTGCTAACTTTAGGGCACGGGTCTCCTCTCAGGAAGAGAAAGGTTTAGGCAACAGTCCACCACGCTAACAAAGTGCGGATTGGTGGACATCACACGTTTGAGAATGTTATGGAGAACTCTCAAGCATGCAGGTTTGCTCACGTTGTTTCCATAAAAAAGTTACGAGATGCGCGCCGGGAATCGATCTCTGTTCCCTCCGAAAGGGAGGCGAAACTACTAGGCTATCACCGTACCTACTGTAGTTAAGCCTTATTAAAGTTCAAAATTCATTTATTTCAAGTAGGCCGTTTGTCCTATTCCGAACTAAGAGTCATTAAAAAAATCAAATATCATAAAATTTAGCGCAGTCGTTCTTGAGTTATAAATGGTGTAACTAACGCAACTTTCTGTTATATATATAGATTATGTATATTACGTAGAAGCGGTGATAGCGTGCGGGTAAAAGCTCGACTTCACTTTCGGGGGGACGAGTTCGAATCCGAGCTCGCACCTCTTAAGTTATATGCGTTTTAAGTAATTAAAATATCACTTGCTTCAACCGTGAACAAAACATCGTGAGGAAACCTGCACGCCTGAGAGTTCCACATAATGTTCTCAAAGGTGTGTGGAGTCCACCAATCCGCACTGGGCCAGCCTGGTGGACTGCGGCCTTAACCCCTTATCACTGTAAGAGGAGACCTGTGATCTGTAGTGGGCCGTTAATGAACATACAAAACATGTTTTTGTAGGTTAAACCTCTTGGCGTGATATGGGGCAAGTATCCGCAGTACGGCTCAAAAAACACGATAATGTTCGATGACATCAGAAGAAACTTCATCATGAACCCGAAAAGTGGTCTCAAGATACGACCATTCCGGCAAGCTCACTTAAACAGAGACAAGGACAGAGAGTTGTTACATCTGGCCACGTATTTGAAGGACATCGCACTCTACTGTGAAGATTTCGATACTTTAAATCATAAAAAATGGGAGAAATACAAGCCCGATAAGAGATCGCAGCACGCCGGTAGTAAAAGAAAGGCCGAAGACAGTCCGTCGAAACCTAAATAATGAAGTTAGATGCTTTAAGATCTCATTGACACAGTTTAGCAATCATACAGTTCAGATATTTTTAGTTGTTATGCCCAAATAAGCTGACAATCTTAATGCATATTGTGAGAGTGAAAATCTGAATTTAAAAACTGCACTCGCTCATTCGCTATGATTACGTTTAAGCAATAAATCGAACGCGTCCAACTTGCCAAGTAAAAAACTTTTACGTAATTTTACATAAAAAACATTTTTTTAGTTTTACAAAAAAAAAAATAGAAAAATAGCCTCACAACAAGAAATTGTTTGCAAGATTAATTTATACCGAAGCTTCTGAACGGTTAAAGCAGAATAAGCTTCTTTGTATCATATAATTACTTCAATATTGGATGTCGGCTCACGTTTGCTTACCTAATTTTTGACGACCTCCCTGTCGCAACGGTGAGCACTGTGAATTGAAGTGGGAGGTCCCAGGTTCGATTCCCGACAGGGGCAATTTGGGAATATAATTTTTGAATTTTCCCTGGTCAGGTCTGGTGGGAAGCGACGACCGTTACCACCCTACAAGGACGTGCCGCTAGGCGATTTAGCGTTCCGGTACGATGTCGCGTAGAAGCCGATTAAGAGTATGAGTTTAATATTACTGCAATACTCCCTAACACGTTAGCCCGCTACCATCTTAGACTGCATCATCACTTACTACCAGGTGAGATTGCAGTCAAGGGCTAACTTGTAGTGGATTAAAAAAAAAATTGGTTTTTCAAACATTTTTATGCAACTTGCTTACATGCACATATAAATAAGATTATATCAATTTTTCTCTAGCGACTCAATATTTCTAAAACGGAGTGTTTCGATATACCATTTTTTAACATGTATAGCATATGCCTTTTCCGAACTGTATGTTTGCTAAATTTCTATTTACACAGAACCGAGTGCGGGCCGATGTTCTATTGAAAAAAAATGCTTTCTTACTTTGTGCCGATACTACAGACGGTTGTGAGAGTTATTACACGACTTGAAAACAGATTAATTTCTCCTAACAACTGAAAAACATAGTAATGCGTAATGAAATTCATTAACCCGGCAATGAGCTGTTATCTTTTGTGAGAGTTGACCGGGTTGATTGACCGGTTCTGTTCAATCTTGCTCTGGCAATGGCGGCCTGAGCGCTTTACCAAGGAAGCTACGGCTCTCATGCCGTCTATGCCGAAATTAAGATATGCCTTTTTATAAGTCTTATAGCGTCGGCGTGCTGTATTTTTCTACCCTTGGCCTAGGCCAACTGGGTACACTGGAGTGAGTTAACCGTAAGTCATAATGTAGAATAAAACTCTGTGTGAATAGACCTTAAGAGCCTTTGCACATGACGACATTTATGCAAACGCTACGCCTATGATTCCGATCGAAATACAACAACATTGTAAAACGTTACGATCTTTATTTTAAAGTCCGAATTCGTCCTTATATAGATATGCCGAGGGCGTTCATCGGAAGTTTACTTGTACGGAATTTACGACTTTTTAAGATAATGACATAATAAAAACGGATTTAAAATTCCATTTTGCCATGTTATTGTCTCAAAACTGTTTATCCATCGAAGCTCTCGAAGGCATTTAATCACGTACTGAGGAAACTGTACCCAGTAGTAGGAATTATAAACGCTAGTGTCTTTGGTTTTCTTGTCAGGACACTAAAAAGTAAAGTGGGCCTAATGACAACCAATGAGTGGTTGTCAAACATTAAAAACCTCAGAAACCAAAATTAATACAAACACAACATTAACAAGTTCACACTCTATAAATTAACCTTTTTTCATCAGTAGTTGCAAGAAATAAATTCAAGAACGATAAATTCAAGGGACTTTGCGTTCGTTCTTTGTACGCATACAATCGTAGATACGTTTCGAAACACTTTAATATAGAGTAAAATAGTTGGAAAATCCAAAAGTGCACGCCTCATAATCTCATTCATTACAATAAAATTGAGATTATTTGTAAATAATAATTAAACTAGATCTAATTATACCGTGAAAAGTAACAGGCTTCTATTCCTCAAAATACTGAAGCCTATAAAAAAAACCAACTCGATAAGTGAAGTATTACCCTCGTTATCGTGACCACAAGATACGGGATCTGCACATACAGACATACGGACGTCCAAGACAGAACTTAAAACTTAAACAATTTTTTAATTCGTTTAAATAATAATAAGAGATTTAAAAATATCATGAGTGTTAAAAATAGTGTTTTTTCTCACTTATAAAAGCAATAAAGAATTAAAAAAGTGTAATTTTAAGTTGGAGAATCACTCGGTGTGCGTAAACTGACAGTAATACCGACCTCAGCGCTTCGCTTATGAGGCGTGCAATTGAACTTATGAAACTTGTGTTCAGTTCTCATATTCTTAGATACTTCAGCTCTCTGGTCAGAACTGGCAGTATTAGCGTCTCGTAAATTAGTCGATTAAGGTCAACTTTACTTTAACTTCATAACGTTTCGGTACTCGAAAACGGAAAATCGTTTTCGAGTATCGAAACTTTCTGATAGCAAGTAAAAACTGAGTATACTAAGTTGTAAATAAGATTTGTGTACGTTTGCAAAACTAAAGAGACTGTTGCGTCGGGTTTTACATGCGTTTGCGCAACTAAATGTCGTCGTACAGGCTGCGAAAAGATCTATTGTGGTGGCAATAAAGTTTACGCCTTATAGCTTAAAAGACTGCAGATAAAGATAAGACTTGTGTTCACAAAATAGTGTTGGGAATATTTTTTGTATACTTAGTTAAATAGTGATGTCGATGTTTAAAATAATCGGAAATACAATTTAGTAATATTTTACTTAAACAGTAGATCGATTAATTAATAACAACAAACATTGCCCGTGTCTATAGTCTACTATCACTATACTATAGACACGGGCAACCGATTGTGATTGGACGGTTTAAACAGTCACTAATCTGTTTGTAAGATACTGTTTACTGTTACTGTTTACTGGATGTTTTAAAAATACACACAATTCTATGAAAAATACATAAGATATGTGGGAGGTAGCCACGATTAATAAGAGGGGGAATAACCCACCTTTGATGCCTCAGTTAGTAACCAACTAGTCTTATATCCCGGATTAATTTGGGCTTGTATCAACATTTTAAAGGCATTTGAATGGTGAAGGATGGCGCCCGGCTTACCTACTGTCCGCCATTTTTGTTTCTTATTCTAAAATAACGGCTGAAATTGAAACTGAAATTAACGTAGGTATTCTTAGTCTAGATCTACAAGAGATCAGTTTTCAGATCATTCTATATTTTTTTAAGGTACTTTTTTCCATAATAGCTTCAGGCTTTCAAGAAAAATATAAACATGAATGAACGAAAAAAATACCAATATGTAAGTTTAGTTTTTACTATCAAGTGACGGCAAACGCCAGTAGAACTGACTGAGTGAGCCTTGTATGATTCTTGTGTAAATTGAATCTATTTATAATAAAAAAAAAAGAAAAATGGCGGGCTTGTATTCAATACAAAATATTAATTGAATACAAATCTAAATAAAATCTTTATTTACGTTACCCCCCTACCTCTTAAAACCTGGCTACGGCCTTGTGCTTTGTTGTCAAACAATAATAGTATGCGATATATGAAAACCTCCAATTCGTAGTGCCTTGCTAGAAAAAATTGAATGTGCATTTAAATTATCTAATCGAATTAGCTAATTTTGTTGTAAGCCAATCTAAAGTAAATTTAATTACAAGTGTAAAATGAGTGTTGTTAAGATATTTGTGTACAACAAAATTGGCACCGCTGTTAAGTGTTACCCCACCTCACCGACTTAGAATTAAATGGACTTATTGATGTAAGATGTGCTGGAATTAAAACTACCAATATATCCGTCGATAATGGAGTTGATGGATGCTAGGGTACCTACCAAGATGCACTGTTGTATGTCTGTTGTATCTTTCGATCAATTACAACGTTCGATGTCGGTCGGGTGTGTGTGGTCACACTTTTTTTTCTTATTTTATCATTGAATTACTAACTCACAATCAAATCACCTGTAGAGTTCACTTTTTAAATGTCAATATTCACCATATTATGACTTAAAACGATTTATGCAAAAAGATAATACTATTTATATTTGTAGGGTAGAAAAAAAAATGTTTCGACCATAATATAGGTACTTATCATTTTTTTGCTGTAAATAAAACCTTGGCGAGATTAACGTTCAATTCAACGTTCAGTTCGTTAAGAATTGTTCGCTCGCAATCGAGGAGACGTTTTCGAGTATGGAAATACTTCAACATCGGAGTAAAATGGATCTTATCTACATTGTATTAAGGCTCCAATTTCCCTACAATTTTTTTGCTCGGCCTTTGGATAGAACGTTTGTAAAACAAACATAAGGATTAATAAATCTAAATCTAGTGACATTTGGCGCATTTTACTTTGACGATACATAGTTTGATATTCGAAAACGACTATTTTGCGAGCGGGCAACTCTTTTATTATGGCTACAGAACGTTCACGATGGCAATAATGTATTCGTCTAAAGACTGTGTCGAAAATGATGCGGTTTAAAACTTATGGAGATGATATTAAATTATTATTTTACGTAGCTATGTTAAAAATTTGTTTTATACGCGGTTGTGTAAGTAGTAATTATATGAATAATTTGTAGGTACAATATTAATTATAATGTGAAATCTCAAATTGGGTAACATTGCTTTGCTATGTAAACTTTGACACTCAATAGAAAATCTGTATATGGAATTAATCGTCAATCATCGAATCCAAAATCTTCAGATAGCAGATTAGAGTTAGTAGTGCTATACTTTTCCTACTGTTATCGATATAACTACCGTGTACAGTGTAAAGGTAGTAGTAGTGTAGCACTACTCAATTCAGGCGTATGTCGATAATTCACAGAGCCCCACATTTGTAATATCATAACATGGAGATACTTCGACCATAGAGACTGAATTTTCCTAATCGTAATAGTGAACATAGTTGCTTAGCAAAAAGGACTGGAAAAAGACATTTTTTTTACTTTTTTCAGCGGTAAGTTATATCTATATGTTTGTCTCTGGCATCATTAAGACGCTGATTGCTTCTATATAAGATTGAAAGAACTAAAACTTTTTATAATCTAAATAACTCTTCACAGCGGAAAAAATATAAAAACTTTCACATTTACTTTAATAATAGTGAGAATTTTCAGTATAATTGTTTGGTTACAATAAAATTTAAAAATTTTGCATTGAATGTCAAAATTACACTAAAATAACAAATTTACCCTATTTGACTGAAAAACATGGCATACTTATGTATTTAATGTAGCGAAATAATTAATGCCTTTACTAGATATAAATATTTACCTATTAATAAAGTTACTTATAATTTTATCGAAGTAAGTTTTTCATAAATAAAAGCTTTTAATATTACATCCATACCTCTTTTGACTATGTGAGGTTAATCCTAATTTCTAAAATACTTAACCATCTCGACGGTATTACGGTAAGCAAGGGATCACAACGTCCTGGGTTTGTTTTTCGGGTCGCAGTAAACAGGGTGCCACAGCATTCCAATTAAGGTTCTAGGGTTTAAAAAACCGAAATCGTACCTTTACCGCAAAACATAAATAAATAAATATACTACGACAATACACACATCGCCATCTAGCCCCAAAGTAAGCGTAGCTTGTGTTATGGGTACTGAGATAGCTGATGAATATTTTTTTATCAATATAATACACATAAATACTTATAATATACAGATAAACACCCAGACACTGAATAACATTCATGTTCATCACACAAACATGTAGGAATCGAACCCACGACCTTGGACTCCGAAAGTAGGGTCGCTGCCCACTGCGCCACTTGGCCGTCAATAATAACATATTATGCGGTATTCGATTTTCCTACGAGGAAAATAGAAACAAAACTGGGAATTTCACACCTCTTTTATATTATTTTTCCACTCTCTGTTTTAGTTCGTGAATAACGAAACTAAAATGGGTGTGGAATTCCCAATAAATATGATTTAGATTTTCCTCTTAGGTTCCTGCCTATCAAAAGAACTAACAACATGCATATTACACGTTTTTATAAAATATAGCACACACATGGACTGTCAAGCGTCATGTAAACTTATCTTTTGACAAAAAATCTTTTTGGATAACTCGCATATATACGTATAATAGACGCTTGTTTTCCGAGACGGAATTTAGCGGTTAGACTTTGATTTAACGTATATAGAAACTTTCTAATGCAAACCATGAAAGATATGAACATATCGAAGTTGATATCTTTTACAAATATTACCCTTGTAAAAACAGACTGCAGAATAAAAATCCAAGCGGATCTTTTGGAGTCTCCTTTCTGGTAATTGAAGGTTCACGGCGAGGTGATGCTTGCCTGCTTTTTAATATTGTACGAGACAAATACTTTACTATAGAAATGAATCTCAGATAACCGATTTCGCTGTTTTATGTTGTAGTATTTCTTGAAGTACGAAGTACGAAATTTAAAAAATGGCTGAAAAGTCTAAACACAACACCTTTCTATACCATTGATTCGTAATAATGCTTAAAAGTCAATTTAACTTGAATACCATAACATAAACTTTAAATATTAGTGGAGCGGTTCCGGAAAGGCATAAGGTAACGACGGGTAAAGAAATATAATATAAGTTTGGAAATAAAACTGGACCCGGTAGGTGGCGCTGGAATTATGTTCAAGGTTTTTTAGGATATTTGGTGCAGACTAAGTTGCGCAGTACAGCTAGTTTTCTAAAAATCTTTTCAGGTTTTAGGATTCCTGGCCGACTTGGACATTGTAAGCAGACCTCGGTAAGCCTTGAACAATGCGTACCTTTTTTTGTTGACGGGGGGGAAATCTCCTGATTACGAGATACCCGAATTGTAAATAATTGGGTTATGTGGGATTTCTACCCACTAAAACCCCCTCGGTGGCCGGCCTCAGCACTGCGGGCCCCCACCCACTCATCTTAGCCTGAGCGTAATTTTTTGAGTGAAACTTAGTAAGATGTGGTTGGATGTTGAATTTATTTGATGTCACAGAAACGTGAAACGTTACAACTTTTCCTACTAAGACAATTCACATCAGACACTCGGTGCCCGACTATTTCTTTGGCGTATATAATTTGAATAATTTCATACGGTAAACGCACAAGTTCTACAATGGTACCATACTTCCTCATATTTTTGTATACTTTTTACGGATAGCTGCATATGATTATTTTGATATATTGAATTGATTCCAAAAAAAAACATTTTTTTAAAGTTTTTATTTTTGAGAATTCTCAAAATCTTCTTGTTCGAATAGGTTAAAATTTTCAGGAAATCAAAGTTTGGCGAAACTCAATTCCAATCGGTCAAGCTGTTTAAAAGTTATAAGAGGTGATACATACATACATAAACACACACAAACACACTCGTACATACAGAGCCATAGCAGATCAAGGGCTCTTTGAAAGAATTTGCTAGGGGCCCCACGCTTTCTTAATCTGGCACTGCCTAGCACTGGAGAGTGCAACCCAAGCAGCGCGAATGTGTGTCAACCAAGATAAGACAGTACATGCCGCGGTTTTCAGCGACCAAAAGACCCCACTCGAAGAAAATGTAAATTGGCACGAACACCACAGTTAGGGAGTTCGTATATCTTGGTGTTCGTCACGTCGGACAACGAAATTCACATGAGAATTACATCGGCAAATAAATGTTACATTGGACTTTTACCTTTTCTGCGATCCAAGATTTTGTCGAGAAGTTTCTTTCGGGAAGGTTCGTTCCGGTCTATAACCTTGCTCCGGCCAATACTTATAAATGGCGCTGAATGAAGGGTGTTGAGGCGAGTGTTTGGTGCTATCCAGGATAATGGTTTTTGTCGCATTCGGTACAACCACAAACTGTACTAAGTTTATAAATAACTGAATGTCGTCAAAACAATTAAAATGTTAAGAATGCAATGGGCAGCGCAAGTGCAACGTATGGTACGAAGCCCCAAAGAGGTTGATGGAGGGCAAATTAGGGGGGGTAGAGGTGGAGTGAAACCTAGGAGTCGGTGAAGTTGTGAGGGTTTTGGGAGTTCGGAGCTGGAAAGTTGCAGATTCTGACTGCCTCAAATGGAGATATTTGCTTGACCAAGCCAAGGCCCACCCAGGGCTGTAGAGCTTTGGTGACGGTGATGACTTTTATTGATAGTTGAAAACTCGGTCTAAAGAGGTAATTCATGATTGTTCGCAATTTAAAGGTTTATTCGACTCTTTATGGACAATTCAAGAGAATTTGACAAAGAATTTGTTACATTGAGGTGAATTATTTTCTACGCGATATCGCATCGGAACTATTTTGGTAAGAATCTAGGGTAGAATATACAGTTTTGAATGTGTGTCAGTGTTGGAAGAAATTAACTATATACGTACTTTACCCTGAATCTATGCGATGAAGTAAAAGATTAAAATTCAAAAAAGTATAAAAAGAAAAATTTGGAAAATCCAAAAGTGCACGCCTCATAATCTCATTTTTTTCACAATAAAATTGAAATTTTTTTAACTGAAACTTTCAATGCTCATTACAATTTTTTTTTTCATATTAATTATTATTCATTTTTTGTAAACAAGACACGGGAATGTCATAATGATTGCACATTGAAAGTTACGATTAATATTAGCTAGAATAATTACATGGAAATTTAACGACAGTGAACGCTCATATTAACTAAGAAATTATGTCGTGTGTTACTTTAGATAATTAAAAAAAAAATATTCCGATACGATCATTTTTTCGACCAATTTTGATGCCACATACACCCGTCCATACACGGACGTCCAGAAAAGATTATGTTTAATGTTATTATTTACTATGTTAAACAAAAAAATTGTTATTGAAATGTATTTTATGTGCCTGACAAATTATTTGACTTTATATTAGTGTACTCAAATTAACCTGTAAGTGCATTATAAATAACAAAAAATCAATTTCAGTTTCGAGAAAACTGCTTTTTTTGAAATGTCGAAATGTCATTTTTGCACAACCTCAACGCTTCGCTTATGAGGCGTGCAAAAATGATTTTGTAAAACTTAGGTCACAACTCAAAACTTACTAGTTAATATGAAGAAGAATGCTTCCAAAAGCCATTTCGAAAAGGGACGTAGAAATCCTCAAAAAGCCAATAGCCCAGTGGAAGTTCGGTTCCTGTACGTCACGTTGCTTTTTTAAGGACTCTAGCGATCACGAGATTTGAAAGCATTGGAAGCTCCCGCCGAGGTATCGGGACTAAATAAGGGCCACTCAAATTCGCACCTAACGTTACGCCGTGACGATTTGCTCAAGACCTCGAGGTGACATTATTTTGTGCCCGATTGGTCCCGGGGCCTCGCCGGGCGTTGTGAAAAACGCCGTCATCTTCGAGTGTTATTTTGTGCGCGGCGTGCTTAGAAATAGGTTTAGAAACCTCTGTGAAAACTATGAAAAGCTCTTAATGTTTATTGATTTAAATTGGTTTTAGCCTCTTCTCGAAAGTACACGAAAGTTTATTTATTCACAACGAAATCTATTATTTTGTGGAACTGCTGTAAATCTTCCCGCTAAAAAACAGAAAATTAAAGATCGACATGCCTTTAGATCAAAATGAAAACTAAACAAAAAATGGTTTGTAAGTGTAATGGTACCACAGTTAATTTCATACAAACTCCATAGTATTATTATTTCTACGTACAAAGTACAAAAAAATATACCGCAGTAGGAAAGTGGGAATCAGCAAACGATAAAAACAATAAATAGGTACGCGATTAGCCATAGCAGGAAGAAAATCACGTTAAAGTTTTAACTAATCTATAGCGGTCTGCTTCGATGAGGATATAAACACGACGCTACTAAGCTGCCTCTGAAGCCATAACATAAATTATTAGCATAGAGTTAAGCTCTCGCTAGAGTAAAACATAGTGTTAATTTTGCTTTCCGAGACACTAGATAACAGTCTCAGTAGTTCATACTTCAAGATTTATTTTTATTGCAGTTGTTTGGGTATTAAAAGCTATAGTCAATAATATTATTTATTATCAAGCTAGTGTATGTGCGATAAGTACCACAGCGTACTAGTTCTAAGTGGTCAAAGTGTAGTGTTGTTAGTGCTGCCCTGTTATTTGTTAAGGAGTTGTCTGCATAAAATTATCAAATTTGAGAGACTTGGTGTTAAAATATAACAATGAGGCTGTAAAAATCGGATTAATGAACAAAAATAGATTTGTCTCTGTACAATGTCAAAATATGTGGTAACGTCAAAGCCAAGGACAGAGGCAAAGACTAATTCTGCAGAGCCTCCTTTGTCAAATAGCTATGAAAGCATTGTGCCAGCCGATGACCAATGTTGTTTCGTTTACTTTTACAATTTGTACTTTAGCTGGTGCCGCTGTTCTGGCTGTTGCGATGATAAAAAACGGAAGAGAAGAATACCCCAAAGAAGTGCATTTAATAATCATAATAAGTTTAATGATGACAACAATACAACATACTTCCTAAATGAAGAGTCTTATCCTACACAGCCATACAGCGACTACACTGTAGGTGACGGACGGAATGATAATGATAGCTACTCTATCGTTGATTCTGAAGGCAAAGCGCTATCAGGTTGTGAGGAAGGTCGCTCAGGTGATCATAGTGGAAAAGCAGGGCACTCTGAGGTCATAGACGACTCAGGTGGACATATTGGGAGTGGAGATTCCTCTGGTGGCGTTACCCACTCAGTTCGCCACGGCGTCGGTGGATGTCACGCTAGGACCATAGACCACTCAGGTGGACATATTGGGAGTGAAGATTCCTCTGGTGGCGTTAGCCACTCAGTTCGTCACGGCGGCGGTGGATGTCACGCTGAGACCATAGACCACTCAGGTGGTCATAGTGGCACTGGTGGTCACACTGGGAGCGTAGACTACTCTGGTGGTCATAGTGGGGGTCACTCAGGGGGTGCAGATAGTGGTTGGGGTGATAGCGGCGGAGGAGATACTGGTGGTGATTGCGGAGGAGGTGGAGACACTGGGGGTGATTGTGGAGGAGGTGGAGACACTGGTGGAGGTGGATATGATTAGTGATTATCAAATGGAAATGATGTACTTACTACTTAGTAATAGTTTGGTCTTATTAATTAATGTACAACGGACAATTTGAATCTTTATTTTTAAAAAATGCAATGTAGACAAACTCAAATCGGTGATAATAGTCACAAAAGATCGAATAGTAATTCTAGGTTCGTAGCGCTCTTAAACTAATATATTACAGCAGTAAAAGATGAGACGCTAGGGACACGATACTGCTGCCAAATTTTATTATCGCTGCATGCATTTGTGTGTTATGTGCCCAGAACTTTTCATTACGCATATACATAACCGATACTCCATAACCGATTTCAACGACATTATTAGCGGCACGTCTTTTTCGATAGGGTGGTAACTAGCCGTCCCTAAAGCTTCCCACCAGAGCAGAACAGAGAAAATTCAAAAATTGCCCCTGCCGGAAAACGAAACCTGGGACCTTCTTCCTACTTAAATTCACAGCGCTCACCGTTGCGCACGGAAGGTCGTCCACGAGAGCGTTGCATCGAACTAACCCTCATTTGTTGCTTTAAGATTTTTTTCGGGCTTTCGTGTTTTGGGCGCGGCTATTGTCCGTTTAAACTTAGGTAGGACTGATAATTAATGTTATGGGTTTACGGTGCATCTACATATGCTTTACTCTTTGTGAAATGTCAAAGAACGTGACATCATCTCGTGACAGCAGAAACTTTAACTCAGAAGTTCTAAAGAAACACCTATAGTAAAATATCTAGGTAGGACTACTTATCATTACTTTGCATTTTCATTTTTCCTCTAGGTGTTATGTGACCCTTAACATGAATTATTTAGTTACATTACAATTATGGTATTAGGTTATGGGCGCGTGATTACGTTTGTATATAAAAGCTGATATATGGGTTTATATGCCTTTAAATAAAAACTTTATTATTTATTATTATTATTATTACAAAAACCATCGCAAAAAAACTCTCCTTTTTATTCAATCCATTATTTAATGTTGTTTAAATTCATAATAGTCAGCAAATTCAACTAATTTGCAGACTATTATGAAGTATATCTATAGTATACTATCCTTATCCCCCGTGAAATAATTACAAGCGTCAAGCTCAGGTGGTCACATCCAATAGTAAAATTATTTCTATGTAATAATTCAATTCAATTCAATTCTTGTTTATGGCTTTTGTCTGTGCCAACTGGGCACAAGGTACTTCGCCAATGTCTTGTAGATGAAGAAGGCACGAAGGAGATTGATCGGTGAAACTAATGAAAATCTATGTAATAATAACAATAATTTTATTATTGGGTGTGCCACAGCCATACCTGTGGTATAATGTCAAATGGCAAATGACAAACAACTTTTTTTATTCTTGTCCTGTAACTTTAAAGTTAGGCTCGTTCAGAATTTAAAAAATTGACAAATAACATTTTCTCGAGTTCTTCATTTTAAAGCATTAAATATCCTTAATAAATTATTTAAATTCTCTGAATCTTCCTGCTCCGCAACACAGACTATAAACTTTGAGAATAAAACGTGTCATACTAATATGATCACCATGAACCATATTGTGAGTTAATCTTTCCAGCTGCTAAATAAACTACCTCTTCAATACAACAGAATCAACAATGTCCGATGCAATTACCACACAACCTGGATCAAGAGCGGCAAATGAAAGCAGCGAGTCCGCAGATGTTTTTTTGAATTTAGAACCTAAAGAGAACATAGAGACACTTATTGAACCTGTCGCAGAAGAGTTGAATGATCAACAGAAAAAAAAGAAAAATAGCGACCACACTTGTGTATCTTGTTACGATGATGATGATAACTGCAATATATTTTTTCTTTGCGAATGTTTCTCATGGTTCTTTGCGAACTGTGCAGAGTGTATAGAATGCTGCTGTACAGGATGTTGTGAGTGTTTAGCAGAAGTATGTACAGCTTGCAGTGGCTGTGACTGTGACTGCGATTGTGACTGTACGGGCTGTGATTGTGACTGTTCAGACTAAAAATGGCTAAAGCCAGGTCCAAATAGGATTAATTAATTTATCATTTGACCAGTGCCCATTACCACGTATCCATACAGCCGTATTTTTTGTTATACTGTAGGTTTTAAGCGCATTATCTAATGGTTGATGACTTTTACCTTAATTTAGCCATTGCACATTGCCCGAGTTCTTCACCCTCATTTATTATATAAATAAAATAAATATAAATATACTACGACAATACACACATTGCCGTCTAGCCCCTAAGTAAGCGTAGCTTGTGTTATGGGTACTAAGATAGCTGTTGAATATTTTTATGAATATAATACATATAAATACTTATAATATACAGATAGACAGCCAGACACTAAAAAACAATCTTGTTCATCACACAAACATTTTCCAGTTGTGGGAATCGAAGTCGGCCATTATGGGGTTGGAAATGGCCAATGATACTTTCTGTCCTTCTAACTAACTCTATGCCAAAAATCAAGTTGATTGGTAGCTTAGTTAAGATGTGAATCAAAGACAATCAAACTAACAACTTCTTATAAGTTTCCCATACTTATTATATACAATTTACTTTTGTTTTACAGCATAATATACATAAACCAACTGGTTGACTCTAAGTCTCAACAACAATTATTAATCTGTACATTATATTTTATATAATGTAAACAAAATTGGTGCTCTAATTTTTATATGAAAAAACTGTACGACTATTATATTTTAATATTTACTTAGTTATGTTTAGCTGTTAAATAGTATAAAGAAGGGTTTGATTTAACTGGCATTTAATGTAACAAAGTCATATTTTTTAAGATTTCTATATCATTTATACTATAATATTGACCTTATATACAAAAGATCTTAAGTGTTATGGAGAGTTATATATTGTTAAAGAGGTCACCATCAATACAATTGTGTTACTTCAATTGTTAATAATAACAACACATTTTTATTTATGTTGTGCCAATAAAATGAAGAATCCAATAGTTATTGTATTACATATTTGACAAGTCTGAAATAATTTAATTAGTGAGCTCAAATAAAACAGAATGTTATATTAATGATTGATGAATTTTGAATGCTGATGAAATTTACTTTATTTATATCAATTAAGAAATAACTTATGTTTAAAATATCTATGAAATAGTTGAGATTTATAGACTTTAGTTTTAAATTGCTGCAATACACAGTTACATTATTGTAATGATCAATGCACAAGTGCTTCATAAAATATTTTTCAACACACTTGTGAGAATAAACACAAACAAAAATTTTCAGTATGCCATAAAAAACACTGCACCATAAATATTGTTAACATTTTAAGTGTGACTGATGCCTCATGCATGCATGCATTAATACTGTGTTCTGTATTATTTTGAGAATTTTAAGAGCCTAATGCACTAATTATTTAAAAGTTAAAAGTTAGTGATTCATAAAAGTCTTCCCTCCAAACGTGACCCACGTGTGCATTCTTACTTCAGTACTCTGTCATATTGGCTCAGAGTATAGCACTCCACATAGCACACTAGTACTATAACATACTACTAATGAATCAAACTTTTATATTATAACCTACTTACAGCTTGGATACTTTTTATTATAAAACATGTTTCTACTACTATCTGCCCTTTTTGAAATGGATTAAAAGGAATTTAATTTTGACTTAAGCTTCTACCTAGCTTAGGATAATAAAATAAGGATACTTACAGTATATTATGGTAGTAAAAAATACTCGAAAGTTGCCAATAAAATATACACAATACCTACTTAGTTTAACTAAATAGGTATCTACAAAGTAGTAACATTAAAAATTTGCATTTTTATTGCAATAATTTTATGCCATATTAAATTTAACTGTGCCTATATTATATTTGTGATAGAATATTTTGCTACTACAGAATATTTTTAATATTGTAAATCTATTTTTAACGAGTATATTTTTATAGTAAATCAAATTAAACAATCACTTTGTTTTATTTAACAAAGCTTTGAATTGAAACATATTAGTCATCATCATCACCCCCAACCTAACGAAGTCCAACTGCTGGGTGCAGGCCTCTAGTATCATCGGAGAAATGTTTTTAGGGCATAAACCCATTACGCTGCTCCAAGGTTGTTTGGTGGGCTACAACAGCTATTACCACATGTGAGTGATAATGACACTTTACATGCTCTCTGAGGCACGAGGGTTGACGTCGAGTTTTTCCTTACTCCGGGCTGGTACTGAAAATATCTTGATTGAAAATACAGAATACCTTTTATAATTTTTGTCCTGACTCTGTATTCGAACGCAGGACCTCAGGGAACTGGAATATTCTACCACTAGATCAACAAGGCAGGTAACCGCGCGTCGCGCGTATTTTTTGAATTTAATTTTTATAAATCGAGTTGATGCCAGTAGAACGGTCGGGCCGTTTCTATTACGGTTTTTAAAAATCGTGGGTAACTTCTTTTCCTAGGATAAAAAGTAACCCATGTTACTGTTCGTTTTTTGGCACAGTAGATTATGCGGGAAAGAGTAACACAAAATCATCCATCCATATAAACTTTCGCATATCACAGATTAAAATAATATTAGAATAGAATAAGTAGGGATTTATATTATCGTATTTTTCAACAAGCGCATGGCTTAATGTCACCACTCTCCACTGATTATTATTAATGTACATTATTACTATGGCCGACATGCGTTGTCCGTCAATATGTTTCGATCGATTTGCAGTTGTTTTTTAAAATATTTTATCTGATTAGGTACCTACTGCTAGGGATTATTTTAATTGCTCTATTGTGTTAATCGTATTTTTATTGATTGATTTAGATAAGGTATTGACAGGACGGTGACGGTAGCTTTAGTTTTAAGTTTACGAATATGGTTATCGCCATCATCTCACTACCGTATACTTCTCATGCGTGTGTGAGGCATCCATCCCTATATTTTTTAACACGTGCAGCATAAAAAGTGCCACCTATGGGCCTACTCGAATAAAGAATTTTTATTAATTTTTATAAAAAAATTATTAATTTATTTTTATTTAGATTCCTCTCACCATCCTAGTTCCTCAGAGCGATGCGTTGTGTAAAATTTGTTCAGGTAGGGTGACAAGAAAATGTACAAAGTTAAAAAATATGTTATTTTACCGATGCGCGATGCAGGGACGTTTATTATTGCTCAGGATTACGCCTGGTATATCAACTCCTTTATTGTAACGAGTATAAATTGCTTCGCATCTATATTAAAGAAATCAAATTGCAACCTGTGTTATAAACGCTTCGGTGGCAATCCGCGGTCTTCATCAGTTTAACTTGACTATGATTCCCAAAGAAAATGCACATCTTATTATAACTTGTTGGCTTAAAACGTTATAAATGTAACTATCATAATTTCTCCAGGATCTTCGCCATAAATCTCGACATTTCAATAAAATTATGTCACCTATTTCTTTAACTTTACTTATGCACTGCGTATAATTAAGCAATTTAAATAAAAGCGTAAAAATTTAAATATCAATTGCTTTAAACGGTGAATGAAAACATCGTGAGGAAACCTGCATGCCCGAGATCTCTATAACGTTCTCAAGGTCGTGTGTAGTCTACCAATCCGCACTTGGCCAGCGTGGTAGACTACGGCCTAAACACTTCTCATTCTGAGAGACCCGGGCCCTGTAGTGGGTCGGTAATGGCTTGATGATGGTAAAGAATGATGAGGATGAAGATGACTGCGTATTGCTCAGAGTAAGTAGGTACAAGATCCGAAAAAATAATTGTTATTATTTTAGTTTTAGTTGGGATCTACAATACGGATAACATGCCTTTATATTAATCAAATTTGATATTGCTGGCTACGTGTCGCATAGAGTTGTCTAACGAGTTAACGACTGAGTAAAATGCCAGTTGCTTTTGCGAACAAATGACACTGCGTTACTGCTGGCCAATCACGGCTGGTTCCTTGCTGCATGACATACAGTAGAACCAATCATGTATTTTACCATTCAAGTTACGTTGTATTGGTGCGTGCGCATATAGCCTGATTGGTACGAATTTCGAATGTCGATTTGTTAAAAAGGGCGACTTCTATTTTTTATAGTAAGAGGAGGAGGATTTTGAGAAGTTGGAAAATAAAAAACAGATCAATTCTCATTATTTCAATTTTATTGACACAGCTAGGTACATTATAATAAAATGACTAGACACCAATATAATAATTTATTTTTAGCTAATTTATAAGTACGTAATGAATTGAAGTTAAATTCATTTTTATAACTATTTAAATAACATTTATTAAATTTCATTTAAATAAAAACTAAATATACATATTTTAACTATTTAATAGGTACAAATAATCCAGTGGCGAAAGTTTGGGGGGGGGGGGGGGATAACATCAGTTTCAGGGGGCATCAGCATTCTCATTCTTCATAAATTGTGATCTTAAGTTGGGATTCAACTGCGGCGTTGAAACAGCGGAGTCGATAAATGAGCAATGTCCTATAAACCATGGAAGGAACCTGGACTACAGGAAACATCAGAGAAAAATGGAATTTATACTCCTTGCTTTAAAGCTCAGATTCGTCCACATTTCCACATAAAGCGAAATCTTGGCAAAATGAAATACTTACAGAATTTGCAACTCTAAAATGTGTCACATTAGGACCATTTTGCTTTAAATTACATTTTTCGATACTTGAAAAGGAATTTCGTTTTGCGAGCATGGAAATTGCAAGCCTATTGTTTCTAAAACACTATTAAACCTTTAGTGCACCCGACATATGTATACCAAAGAGATGAATTTTGACAACTCTGTTAATTTTGACATTAAAAAATTGTGGTTACGGTATGCAATGTCTTTAAAGAAAGAGCTGGTATGAGTTATGTTATTTGCACAGTTTAACTTCTGAGTAAAAGTGACTAAGTTCGTCAACCAAGAAACTTTGTAGAGTGCAAAAATGATGACTTTAAAACAAGCAACAATGTGTTGTTCAATGGATTAATTTTACATTGACCACAAATTGTATACGCTATTTTGTTATGCTTTTCTGTTTTTATGTGTCCCCCTTTTTTTTGCATACAATAAA
Source organism: Pararge aegeria (assembly GCF_905163445.1). NCBI lineage: Eukaryota > Metazoa > Arthropoda > Insecta > Lepidoptera > Nymphalidae > Pararge > Pararge aegeria. The sequence continues at coordinate 7,694,782 of NC_053202.1, read as the reverse complement.
AGTATATTCATTCATTATTGACATTATACTGTTTTGATATTTAAAAAAAATACAAATTCAATTGGGACAGGGTACTGGAATACCGTTATTAGAATCACCAGATGCCGCCACTTGCAAGTGGCAAAAGCTATTGTAAGGCGCTAGAACGCGGGTTTTATTTAGTTAAATAAAATATTAAAAAAAAGAACATGACTCATCCAAAAATTAAGTAAATGTAAGTTGGTAGGTACTCCGCACATTTTTTTTGTTTACACTCTTTATTTGTAGTCCACAACATATAAAGAAAAAAAAATCACTCTTAAAGTAGTAGGATACACAAGGCGGCCTTATTGCTAAGTAGTGATATCTGCCAGGCAACTTTAGGATTAGGAAAACGAAAAAGAAAACAAAAAAGAAGTATACTATTAAAACATACAAATATATTCTACATACATTCATAAACCAGACGACACACATAAAACGATACTTACAACTTAATTAAGTTTTTTTTTAATGTGAAACATCTATAGGCTTAAACATGATTTTTGGCGTGGCGACACAGGCCGTGGCGATGCATCGCCAAGCGATATGATTGAATTTTTGTATTTCGTATGTAACAATAAAAATGAATATTAATTTTGTAATAAAACAGTCATTATTAACCGACTTACAAAAAGGAGTGGTTATCCATTTGGTTGTATTTTTTTTATTTGTGGAACAAACTTGTGATCCTTAATCTTTTTAATCTTTTCATCGTGCAATATCTGCAATAACTTACAGAAAACAATTTCGATGTGTCACATCTGCCAGGCGTCCCGTGACGGCTCACATATTTTTTAATTGTTATATTTGTGTCGAATTTTCTGTCTTCAAAAGTAAGCAGACAATTTTAACGTCACGAATTGTATTTAGAATTAGGTTTGGAGTGCGTTTCGATTAGAATATAATTGCTAACATTGCTTTGGTATGGCCGAGGTCAGTGCCTCGGCCATACCAAAGCAATGTAATGGATAAAACCAGGCTATACGCAAATAAAACTATAAATCTACCCTACGTATCTACTTTGTAATGGAATGAAAATTAAAACATTACGTAATATTCACTGACGAACATCTATAAATAATCTAAGGTTAGAAATATAACTTTAAACTTTAATAGAAATACGTACCTATAATTCCAAAACTGGGATTCTAGTCTGCATCTATTTGGCAAAAATAGTGCCTCTTAGTGCATTTAAATATTTAACATCAATATTTTTCATTAACTAAAATATATATCATTAACTAGTAACATTCTTATATAACAATGGGTATATCCAGTTTTATTTCACGCATGTGCTAAAACAAAAAATAATAATTGTGCCAATAATTCGACTGCACAAAAATATGCAAACTAATTTGCCAGGTCTGAAAGTATTGCTATCCTTTTCGCAATGGTCGCTGTAGGAAACGACAGCACCAAGATACCCTGACGATTTTGTAAAGAGGCATGAGGCGATTCCAATTCGGCTGTACATAAATCTATAAATGCAGCTAAATTGAAAGGCCTAAAAGTCGTCCTTTCCCACCTATCGTTTTAACAGTTCCCTACATTGTGAAAAGGAAAGCATTATTTTAAAACTTGTAAATTTAGTGTAAAGCTAATTTTATGTCCAACCCAATTAGCACCACTAACTATAGAGTCCTGATTGTCTATGATATCTATAATATTGACACTAAACAGAAATTTTGAATACAAAATCTGTGTCTAAAGCGTATGCGGTATACGACATAGAGAATCAGTCTTGAAATAAAAATAATAATGAAAGTTGAGTAAATGGGTTATATTTTTCCCACTACAAGTTAGCCCTTGACTGCTGTATTTTAAGGTAAGTGATGATATGGGGCTAACGTGTTAGGGGTACGATTATTATATAATATTCATATTGATTCTTAGTTTATATATTTATCTACAGGACACCTCAATTAATAGGGGACACATTTTGTAAAATAGATTTTGTTTGCATTATAAATCTTAAACGTTCAAGTTTCAAATTATTTATTATTAGTTCAGAAATAATCGAGTAAAATCAGCTAGAAAACTGCTAGGATTTCGATTAAAGTATCTATTTGATTGAGCTTATTTTGACTTAACATTTACAATCATTTTCAAGTTTGATTTTTTTTGTATAATTGAATACTTGTAGTCAGCACTCTTGGCACTATCCCGTTATCTTGCTGTAAATCCTATCTACAAAGGTTGCCTGTAAGAGATTGCTTGCAGCAATAAGGCCGCCTTTGCATGTCTACTTTGTGTACTGTATACTCCTTACTGTTTCTTTTCCTGTGCAATAAAGTGTTTCTTCTTCTTCAGAATATACAAAACACTAATTCAGATATTATTAGGTGACAAAACACTAACGGATAGTCGTCATACTAACTGAACAGAATAAGCAATATGTATACTACATAGTACGAGAACATACTAAATCCACTTAAAATAGCAGCTGTAAGTTTTGTGTGTGATTGTTTGATGGTTTTAGTACCCACTTACAAAGCAACAACGGAGTACCTAAGCTATATATTTCAATGTTTTTTTTGCTTCTTTTAGTCGACTATTTCCGCTCTTTTTTTTTGCAAAGAGTCAAATTTATTTATCATAGGTAAGTACATGTATAGCAAATATAATTATTATACAAACAAATGCGCACTTAACATCTTATGTATTACAGGCGACAGTGCTCTCCTTTTTTTTTTTTTTTTTTTGAAAGTATACTTTTATTTATTTATTTAAGTAATAATACATATAGATGGAAATAATAATTACAAACTAAAGAAGAGTCAAATTAGACTATAATTATAATTTTAGTTTGCCATTGTTTTATATAATATTCTATTCTATGAGATTAACAGTCAACACAGTTACTACACATCACTACAACACCAATATATTTGAAAAATAAATACATCTAGAGTTTTCATATTATAACTAACGGACCCCAGCGCCATCAGTCGGGCTGATTTGTGAAAATAAACCATCCAGGGTGGCACCCAACGCATACCAAAAATCATTAAAATCGGTCCAGCCGTTTAGGAGGCGACAGAGTCCAGTGACATACTCACGCACACAAGAAATATATATATAAGATTACTAAATATTTATCTTGTATTATCCTTCGATTGTACGCATAATTCTAAAAGGTATCAAATAGTGCTTTCACAAAGCAAATACTTTTTCACAAGGTATATTGTAAGGGAGTGTGAATAAAATAGCACTAGTAATAGACTGAGATCTTAGTACTTACCGAATAAACAACATTATGCACTTTAAGTAGTCATATATATCTACCAATAATTTTGTTATATTAGATAATCCGCTTCTATATATATATATATATATAGAAGCGGATACCTATTGTCCATAAGGTAATATATATATATATATATATATATATATATATATATATATATATATATATATATATATATTACCTTATGGACAAATTCTAATAAACTAAGAGAGAAACTCTTCAGAAGACTATTTTTTTTCTTTAACCACAAACACACTATTAACGGCTTACTGACTGACGCCCAAATTACATGAGACAGACGAAAGAGAAGAAAACAAGAAGATAGTGCTGAAGATAGCCTAGACTGACTAGAGATAGATAGACTGACGCTGGTAACTGCAGTCAACTGCAGTTATCAGCGTCAGGCGCATAAAGGTGACGTGACAGTGATTTTCAGTAGAATATAAAATCATATCAAGGCTAAACAAAAACTGATATTTAATGTTAACTAACTTTGATTTTATATGCAGGTAAGTACTTTCTCTCGTACGATAGACGCGTTCATTTGTTAATATTATTTATCCTTTATTTAGCCTTAGTTTAAACATATAGTATTCTAACTTATAACTCTTATATGTGTTTATTGAGGAACATTGCGTTTAAATTTGATTCCAGTAAATTTAATTGCGAGTCACAGCTAACCTATGTATAATTATATAAAAATCGATTCAAATTTAAAAAATAACATAGGTAACTCCTTAAAATGAAATTATATTAACAATCACTGCAGTAAACTTCCATGAAAAAATCTACCCTGTGATTATTTTTGGCTTCTTTTTACATAAAATGTATTCACTAATAAATTCGTATTAAATAACATTGGCATGAATCTACTGTAAATTAAATCCAAGAAAAGAATTTTTCATTGTTTTTAAGTTATCTTATAACAATTATCATTACTAGATATCAAAGTTTTCAAGCTTATATTATGTAAGGAACATACATGGTTTAAGTGACAACAAACAGTATTTTATTAAGTACTTAAAAAAACTATATCGAATAATGCTTCAAGATCGGTACTCTCTGTAGGAGATCCGTAGAAAACCCAGAGTAACCGACATACGTCAAAGAGAATTTAAAAAATATTTATTAATAAAATAATAATCAATATGCACGGAAAGATTTTATATTTGTAGTACTAAATTGATAAGCTTTGATTGACTAGAATTAAGATTATGAATTTTATACGAAATAAGTGTGTGAACAAAATATATTTAATTTTATCAAGAAGTTTTATTTATTATTTGTAAACGTTACTAATTCCACATAAAAAATCTTTGAACAGTGCGTATTGTTGTGAGTGATGACTTCGAAAAGTAGTCGGTAAATAAGGGCCAGGTAAAAAATTTACTCAGCTGGCGGTGGAAAGAGCTTTTTTGTATCTATATAAACAAATTCGAAATGAGGAGATGGACGATTAAGATGGGCGAATTTTTAACCTGTGTATACGCTAATGATTTAAAAAGTTAAATTACATTTAATCATATTTTAAGAATTTAATTAATATTTTAAGGAATGACTAGCAACGAACATTAATTCTAACGAAAACTGAGTATTACACACAGAAACTTGCGCGGCCTTTCTGTAAGATCCATAAGTCGGCAGCTTTGCCCCGTACGCTCTGTACGCACTCTAAATAATACAATGCTTCAGTGAAAAACACAAGATCGGTACTCTCTGTAGGAGGAGATCCGCAGAAAAACCAGAGTTACCGACATACGTCAAAGAGTCGCGAAGCTAATGTAGCAGCAGGCGGGACGCAATACGATGGATTTTGGGGTCTCAAGGTGCTGGAATGGCGACCTTACGCCGGTAGATCCCCGATAAGGAAGACAGAGGATATCAAGCGAATCGTAGGGAGTCGCTGGAAAGAAGCGGCTCAAGACCTCGGATTTTGGAACTACCTATAAAATACCTTTGTCCAGCTGTGGACTTCAATCGGTTGAAGTGTTAATAATGGTAATGACAATTATCTCTTTCGTGGCCCGCAGATAGAGTATTCCACAGGTTCGCGGACATTTCTGATCGGTATATTTTTCAGAACGAGCCTAGAGTTGTTAAATATTGACGCGGCGAAAGATGGCACGCGAATGTCATTTTTGAACAAGTCATTAAATAGACTTGGTTTGTTAAATTAATAAAAAAACGACGCTGGCTAACCTCGCAGCAACGTGTCATCCTTGAATCTTCTTTCCGAAGTAAGTTCGAAGGATTAGTAACCAAAAATGTCCAGTTCTATTATTAAAATTCAGTTTGTTTGTAGTTATTTTTTAACGCAGTTTAATCTGTGACTGAAATACAGGCATCTTCACAGATGCAAGTTATATATCATGCATGTATTGGGAAAATTTACCGATTAAAATGGTAACACCCATTAAATCCTTTCGTGTAAACGACTAATGGCCTTTTTTTGTTTGTTAGATGGGTGGAAAGTATTTCGCCAACTTGATATGCTTCTTCCTGCTTCTTTTAAATGTCAGTTTCTTTAAATATTATGTTATTTGGGTTAGAATTGAAGTGTATGTAGCGAGTATTCGGTGCGTCCGTGTCCTCGGGGTCTTCAGCGTTTTGCTTCGGCGATGTTTCCGAATGCAGCTCGTGGCGGAAATTCCCTGAAAAGTTTACATTTACATGTATTTATGTACCCCGTAGTTAGCACAACAGGTTTGTTACTAGACCTCAGTATCGCGGGGCTTTTTTATTAAACTCTTATTATAATAAACGTTGTAAAACGTTGTAAAAAGTTCAAATTACTGAGAATACTGTATAATCAGCTTTACAATGTTTATTAATTTTATCTACTTCGTCATTAGTTAATCCATGCCACGTAACTAATAACACCAAAATAATATTGATAATGAAACAAAACAATTTGAACGCGATAGGAAACAGTTTTTGATGGGGAATCTTAACTTTAAAATTAGAGTACCTCTTAATGGGGAAACAAAATTATCCTTGTCACATAAGAAACCAGTGGCAATAATAATGAAAGCCGAACGACTCGCATGGATCGGGCATAACGCTTTTCCCTTACGTGACGATGTCTACCAGTTAACTCCTACCGCAAGCCGCGTTAAGTAGCTAAATTCTCAATTGCTTCTTTATTATTGCTCTAATAAAGCATTTCCAAGGATCAATTTTTTTATGAGCCCAGTAGATACTGTAATTAATTGGATGTTGGCATGAAGATACCTATAGGCCAATATTTCAGGAACACTGCATAAGGGCTAGCAAAACGAGCATAACATCTAACTAAGAATAAAACAAACGATAAAAAATACTTACAAGCAAAGCTTCACAGATGCGGTCGTACACATTCTGAAATTTACTATAGTCTACCTACATCAAAAATTAGAAAAAAAAAAAACTACAAAAATATGCACAAAACAACTGTTATATACTTGTGGTAAGTTTGAAATGTATATGTGCTTGCTCTTGCTCTTGCTTGTGTAAGCTTAACATGACGTTACCTTAAATAATGTATTTTATTGTAAATTAAAAAAAATTACACTAATACCAATAAACAAAACTTTTCAAAAGAGTATTTCTAACCGACTTGGTAGGTGATTATACACCATGGTGGTTTTGAGTTTTGGTATAGTCCCACATAACTTTCGTCCTGCCAAAGGATCGGAGGTAGCAAAAAGTTTTTCCACCACGCCACGGATTTTCAAATTTGGTTAGTTTCGGAGACAGACGACATAACTCCTCAAAAAAATTACAGCAAATCAATAGCGATTGCTATTGTCGCGTAAATATGAATTGTTCACCCAATTTGGCGGCCGATTGGCGCAGTTTGCAGCGACCCTGCTTTCTGAGTCCAAGGCCGTGGGTTCGATTCCCACAACTGGAAAATGTTTGTGTGATGAGCTTGAATGTTTTTCAGTGTCTGGGTGTTTATATATATATTATAAGAATTTATGTATTATATTCATAAAAATATTAAACAGCTATCTTAGTACCCATAACACAAGCTACGCTTACTTTGGGGCTAGGTGGCGATGTGTGTATTGTCGTAGTATATTTATTTATTTATTTAATTAAGCAACATAAAATCAAGCCTATAACACTCGAAGGAGTTACGCAGATGTATTCAGTATATCGAATTAAACAAAGTTAGAAATAGTTGCAACTGGAAGTTATTGTAGCACATCTTGTAATGAGGCCCGCTTCAGCGGGATGCACTTCGATCCTCCAGGATCTTTTGTGCTCAAACTGTAGCACATAGTATTCATCCTTGACTTATGCAGAAATGTATTTACTTTTTAGTTCGTAAGTACAACAAACATAAACGATATCGTTTTTGTATTTGTTAAAAAAATTTGGTCTGTTTTTGTATTTTGAATACACTGATCTCTGCTGGACTCTCTGGACGTATCATTACTTCAAGATTTACTCGTATGCCACATTTGGCTTAGCAAAGTTATTAAACAAAGTGCGTTAATAACAGAGGCCTGCATTGGTATGCTAAGTGAAATGTGTAAATAAAAAAAGCTTTAGATTATATAGATATAGGTATTTATTGGTAAAAGGTCCATTTGAGCATCCGTTAGACTAGAATCATAGACCATTTGGTATAATTTCACTTCGCTTTGTATATAAAAGACAAATTAAAAAAACTTGACACAGCTGAAGACTTACATCTATTATGTACGTTGGTTAAATTTATACTCCGCTCACTCTATTATTTGTATTCTAAATGATACCATAATATTCAAGGTCAGAATTTTTTTTTAAATCAGCTGCAGAACGTCGGAGAATGAATTTAGCACATTTTAGTATATAATTAGGTACCTAATTGCGCATCAGAAGTCAGTTAACCATACTGAATAAATTATTTATAATATATGTAAAGTGCTCTTTTCCTAAGTTCGTATATCGAACCTTTTCTTAAAGTCACAAATTTCTTGATTTAAAGACCTGAAGTAAAGGCTTTAAATGTTGTTTCTTGTATTTTCACAGAAACGCAATTTTGTCTTTATTTCAACTACCCATTGATGGGGAAATTATAAACATTATTATGTATATGTTTTATTTTTCTGTTTTATATATCAATCATTTTTAGAATTTATTTTTGAATCTAAAAATGATTGCATCCTAAATAAAAAGGTTTTGTCACAGAATATATAGGCAATGCTTTAGTAACGTCAGTATGCTAACGTTTAACATCCGTACAAAAGCAAACTGACATCGAGAATAGTACAATGAGCGGAATGTAACTTTTATTTTTTTAAATTCAATATGTTCTTAAGTAGATAAAATATACTTTAAAAAATCAGCTGTGCCATAGACTAGTAAAACTATAAAAGTGTATAGTAGAATCACACATTAAAAAGTTAATAAAAAGCGTATTATAAATCTCGGCAAATAATTTGAACCGTTATTATTCGCGGGGAGCGGTATTTTAATGTGTTGTACACTTTTAGCCAAAATATTGTCGTATCTTCAAGTCAGTTTCAATGTTTATACGGTTTGGTAAAAAAAATCATAATTCCATACTTACGACCCTGCAAAAAAGTGATACGGCTTTCAACCGAATTTTTTTTTAATGTAAAGTTAACATTTAATAATAAAATAATTTTATAATTTTAATGTATGATTGATTGTTTATGTTTGCGGTTTACTTCATTGATATTTAATTTAAAAAAAAAGTCAATTACAAAAAGCGAATCGCTTTTACCATTTATATTATCTTAAATTTGTTTTTCAAAGTTGTCATGATCATACTTTGCCTTAAGAACATAACATAACCAATAATATAATATTTTAAGAGCTCTTCGCGCCTAAAGGGGAAAAATTATATACAACTAATTTTGGCCGTAAATGGTATAGCTGTATACGCCCAAATATCATTCCATGACTAAAACTTGTGTTCAACTTATTTGCCATGATTATGTACTCTTAACGTATTCTAATATTGCAAAATAAAATGCATGCGATATACTAACGTAATAAAAAGGTGATATTGTAAGTGCTGTACTGAGATATTAACTAAGTTTTTGCAAAAGAATTTAGGTTCTTAACATTTATTACTATCAAGTATTTCTAATTATTAAGTAATTATTTATTTAGTCGTAATACTATGGGTAAAACATGCGTCAAAACATTTACTTCAAGTAAGCGTCAAAATATTAATGGTAAATTACCATTGTATAAGAAATAACTAAAATGCGTATGTTATAGTATCAAGTTGACTAATCATTACGTTTTGATGTGAAACATTTATTGGCGTGCATTGGCAGTAACATGGTACTAGTATGCCGTCACGAATAACGGCATGACGTTCTCTTATAGCGTCATGCCGTTCTCGACTAAAAGGTAAACATCGAACCAATACCACAGACTTTAGCGTAACCGACAAAAATCAAATTCTACGTTCTTAAGTTTGCGTTTGAAATAGTTTTGCTTATACTTGTGCTGTTTAACGATATAATGTTAAATTTTACAAATGCATTAATATGTAAAAATATTAAAATTAATTTGTCACTCCTGTATTTGCGTTTTGTCCGTTACGCCAGCGGGTTACGCTACTTCGCAAGGTAACCGGTTGATATTATATTGATTTTATTAATGAATCTCTTTTTTTTATTAAATTATTTTACTTCATGATTCATCGGTTCTTTCTTCATGTTTTGAATTTATCAAAAATTCAAAAATTCTAATATTATGTTAAATGTTTCACTTCTAACGGGTCCCGTGGCGGCCATCTTTTTATATATAGCCATTTTGTTTATTGCACCTAGAAATGAGCACGCCTTCCACAAGTCTTGAGTCTAGAGTACTCGACATTTAAACGGTATAGTATATGTTGCTCTGTGTATGCTATGAAAAGTGTTAAGTCTCTAACATTGGTTAGAAAATATTGTTAAATACTTTAAAAGCGACACTGGAATTCTTTGGTTGTCGTGCCGGGGAAATTTTTACTAAGACCGTCTGTCGGAAGAAGGTTTTTTTTATTTATAATTTTTTTTTAAATAAACAGATTAACCGTACACCAAGGTTGTAAGGTTAGGTTAATACACGCTGTATGCTGGTGATTAGTTAAACAATGATTTCTCTTTCTGTTATCTGTAATTTAACTGTCAGTTATTAGTAAGGGGGATATAGTGTAGGGAACTATAACTTGTAATCTATGGTAATGAACCTTAATGTCAATAATCTTCAGATGTTTTTTTATTAAAATGTTCAGAAAAAATATTCGAATATTTCATTTCTTGGATGAAATCATGGATATTTTTAGGACCCAATTTATTCAATTCCTTTTCGCTCGATGGTATAATTTGGGACTTAACACACTTTTCGCAGCAAATACAGAATTATACAGTAACACAGTGTATAATTAGGTCCAAACTTAATTATTGTGCGTGTAGGTTTTAACTGCTAAGCTAATATAAACAATTAAGAATAAAAAAATGCAATAATTAAGCAGTGAGACAAAGACAGTTACATATATATAAGAAACTATTTATATATCCACGTATATATATATATTTTCACAGTTTGACACTTTTAAATCTTTTGAACTGTCATGATATTGACCCAGAGTGTCGTAGAAAGACTTTGAGTCATCTGTCTTAGTTACATACAATACAATAAGTAAGTCGCAATTAGGGAAAAAGCGCAATCTAGTTTTCTAGTGTCATAGAGAAACGAGACCTAAAATAATTGGTAATTGGATAAATCACCAATTAATCCTTTTTAGAATGAAGCCATTTATGTTCATATTATTAGCTGTCTTTGTCTTATTCACATCCGTTAACGGCCAAATATTTTACTACAGTTGAAAGAATGCGTTCCTTACAATTAATTCGTTTTAACCAGACAACCAGTTACAGTTTGTAAATTTGAAGTGGCATTGAATATTTATTTTAATAATATATTCTGTTTATTATTGAAATGGAGGGTCGAACTCAGACATGCGATCGGTCGTAAATATATGTCAAAATCAAAATAACAACTGTTCCAGTTCCAGAGTTGAATATCTAAATTGCTGTGAAGGCGATCGTTTAACGCTTAAGATCATGTAGGCCATTTGCTTGGTAAGCCGATGCAATAATTACTAAAGTAAAATGTATAACATAAATTTTAATAAACCCCCGACTCATATAACTTGTAACCGAATTACGAAATACAGTTGAATGGTGCTTAAGTATATTTCATAAGCACCCTGTAAAAATATTAAATCAAATGGAGAATATTTATTTTTCCATAAAAAAACTAATGCAAAACATTCAAGTGTGCACTTGTGACAACCCTATTGAAGATAAAAGACCGACACGAGCATAGTATCCACGCTACGCGACGCGTACCTATTAAAGTGAAAGGAGTCATGGGCAGCATGTGATGGGTTGTATCTGATTTGTTTCGGTAAATACTATGGCAGTGGTTTATTCAAATCTATCAGCGTTTCGGTTTAGTGCACATTATGCTATAAGTCAATCCCTTCCATTTGAAACCCGCACTGAGGGAGTTGTGAAAAAAATTGTAATTCGCCATTTTCTGGTGGAGGCCATCTTGGATTTTAATTTATCATAGCATTTCAATACCCATATTTCGATAAAATATGTAGTCCGCCATTTTGAGGCGGCGGCCATCTTGGAACGACTTTCATCAAACAGCTTGTCTACGACTAATTCAACTTTCAAACAAAAAAAAAACAAAATCGAAATCGGTTCATCCGTTCGGAAAATACAATGCCACAGACAGACACAAACATTCAGACACGTCAATCAATAACACCCCCAATTCAAATAACACCCCGTCGTTTTTGCGTCGGGGGTTAAAAAAAAGAAGACGAATGTGTTTTTTTTATTAATGCTTTATATGACCAAGTAATAGAATTCAGGAGCGCATTCTCTCATCTGCCGCTGAGTGTAAGGTAAGGAACAACGACACACGTTCAAACGTCATGAGGTGCAACACTTCAAGCCACTACAATTACAGTTGACCTTCCGCGCCCTGCTCCTACAGAACCCGTAACACTTGAGCGCCAAGCAACACAAGCCACCCTTTTTACTACTACCCGACTTGCAGGACTCCCTGCTATCAAGTCTTTGCAGCGTTGCGTTTTTATCGCTGTCCCTGTTCAACAACATATCCAATCTAGTTTTAAGTTGAGACGGCGATACGCTTCTATCTCGTGGCAAATTTAAACTTGTCACGATTATATCATCGACGTCGATGTCTGTCAAATCGGATCCGGACGCGTCGGCGTTCGGTGTGTGAGATTCGACGCTTTCCGGCGTGTACGGATCGGAGAACTGTTTGGGATTCAACAGCGATGTGTCGATGTCGTTCACGAAAATCCCGTCAACGCTCGAATAGTCGACGCTAGTGATTTCTACGTACGGAATGCGTAGCATCTTTTCGTTAAGCGAACCCGTTCTAGTGCGTTTTACTCTACGGTCGTCGGGTAGTAGTTTGTCAGGGTGGCTGGTGGAATATTCTAGATTGTTTATGGCCAGTATTTTGTTCGCGTAAAGGTCCGGGTCTGTGGGGAGACGGCGGAGACGCGGATGCGGTTTGCACTTTACGGTACCTCTATCGCTTTGCAGCATCACCCGGAGATATATCGGCTGTGGACAATGTTTAACGGTTGGTAGAAGTATGCAAGTGAATGTTTTATTTAAAAAAAAAAAATCAAAATATTAAGTTATACTTCGTCGATTTCCTTCAAGATACGACGACATATTGAATTAAATCCATACTAATATTATAATTGCGAAAGTATGTTTGTTTGTTTGTCCTTCGTTTATTCCCTAAATAAGCAACCTATCAACTTAATTTGTGGCATAGTTTTATGATAGGACGCATAGTGACAGAGGCTACTTTGATCCTAGGAAAACATACGGTTCCCAAGGGATTTGTAAAAAAAACTGCAATAAACGCGGATGAAGTTCGCGGGCAAAATCAAGTTAGAATATAAGTTGGAACTTAGTTTCCGGCATTTTAATCATACTTTTTCTATCTCTCTTTTTTTGTATCTTTCAAGAAAATCGACGATATCAAATTCAATTTATTGTTATTCTACTTTTTTTTAATAAGTTTAATAAGCTTGCGATTACAGCTGTATAAAAATGTTAAAAGTAGTAAAAAAAATTAAAGTCAATCTATAGATTCATTTTGATAACAAATTTACTAAATGGCAGTTATAATAAAATATTATTAATAGTGTCTAGGACATGCAGTGTTCGGAAAATAGTAGATTTTTTTTTAAAGTTTTATAAGTATAGTAGAATTTTGTACTAATTGGTAGAAAATGGTAGTTTACCTTATGGTCACCCATACAAGCAGCCTCTCCTATAACTCCATACTCGCTCCGCCGTCGAGCCGGCGCGTCAACCAATCGCCGCAATTCAGCCGATGTCTCACCAGATTTTGGGGAACCTTCCGACTGATTCCGTACAAGTTTGCGTCGTCCTGGAGAAACTTCGGAATCCGATACCCTGCACCAAAAACAACTACTTAATACTAGAAGGTAATAATTTAATAATCCAGTGGCGTGTATAGAGTTTATGTACAGAGTATGCAGACGTTATAAAATGGCGAAAATCTCCAGTACATCGTTATAAATACTTAAGGGTAGGCTTTATATAACTCTTACAATGCCTTTTCTTAAGTTTTTTGAAACTCGTACTGGAGATTTTTTTAATTTTATATCATTTGCATATCCCGTGCATACCCTCTATGCACGCCACTGATATTATCATATTCATTTGTTATCCCACAACAAGTCAGCCCTTGACTGCAATCTCACCTGGTGGTAAGTTATGATGCAGTCTAAAATGGTAGCGTATGTAATGGTAGTCTAACATCGTACCGGAACGCTAAATAGCTTATCGGCACGTCTTTGTCGGTAGGCGATTTTGTATTCCGGTACGTTGTCGCACTATATACTCAATCCTGCAAATAATTTCTGATAACTTTCGCAGAACTTTCTACTAATTTCATAAGTTTAAATTTTTAAGCCTCATTTGAAGAGCGGTGTAATTAAATAAAATTAGTGCTAGGTAATTGGGTTGTATATAAAACACATATTTTGTGGAAACATCTATCCATACTGATAAAACACAAAACAACATTTAGAATACAAACTTAACTTTGATAATATATAGTGTGAGTGTACATTAATTATGAATGAGTGTGTGAACGAAAAAAAAAGATTATGAGTGCAGGAATCCACCAAAATAACACGGATGTTTGTATAACCAAACTTTTAACATTCATAATCCAAAAAACATTTATCGCCATTTCATTAGCAAATTTTAACATTGAGTGTACATTTATGTGTGTGTATGTATGAAAATATATATATATACATATATATGACTATGAGTGCAAAAAACCACCGAAACAACTCTTGATGTTTTTATAACAAAATTGTCACATTCATAATTTAAATAACATTTATCTCAATTTCATCACAATCGCAACATCCCACATCGATTGACTTACTGTTTTTGCTTTGTGAAAAATTTCCATTTCAGTCTGTAAAAGTTTAGTTTGGATACAATTTATTAAAAGTTTATACAAAATCAATAAAGGATTAAACGTCCTTTTTATACATTCTATTTTATTCTAACTTGTCTTATGGTGTAAAAAAAATCATTTCTATTAAGTATATATGTTTTAAAAATATAAAAAAAAACACGTGTGATAAAATAAATAAACACAAACATGTTTTTATTTTAACATATTGAAATAAACTTAAAGCTAAAAAGTAACGAAGAAATTGTTTACATTATAAGACAGGTGAGAAAAAATAGACCTTCAGTTAATTTCATCTGTGGCTTCACTAACGTTAAGTTCGATTTTTATATAAACTTCAAGCCAAATTTGGCCCTCTTAGGTGATGAATGAATTTTCAGAAATCAGTGTCAGTCAGTCAGTCAAGATAGTCAGTAACCTTTTTTTTAATTAATTACCTTGTATAAAAACTTTGAAAAACTCTTTCTAGTGGAGACCAGTCCATTTGGAAACCCTTTTTGATGTCGGCAATAAATTGAAGGGCTTACCTAGCATTAATAGCTTGCTGCAAGCTGGTTGGATCTGCAATGCTTTTCCTGCTAGGCTGTATGGTCGGAACATTCAACACGTCCAATTCCGCTGCGCTGCTCTTCTTCTCCAGGGTTTTGCTAGGACTCCATTGCTGAGAAATAATCGATTGAGGAATTTAAATATTGATCTATTCATCCACAAAAACATTTATTGTCTATATTCAGCTTAATACGATTAAAAACTATCTTCTCTCTTCTCAGTCGGTTCGCTCTTGTCAGAGCGGTCGTGGTCGTCATTTAAGGGTTGTGGCACGCTTAACTATTCGTCGCCACTCCTCTCTGGCAGCTGCCTTTCTTGCACACTCATGTAAGGGGACAGCCACTGCAGCCTTTATTTGGTCAGCCCATCTCATGAAAACTATCTTCACTCATAGTATAATTTAACTTTCCATTCAAATCGTAAACCCGAACGCAAAATGATGGCAAAATGAAAGGAGACTGATGAAAAAATTAAATCAGACTGATGGCAGAATGAAATGAACTGATGGCAGAAAAAAATTACACGTATTGCAGACTGAAATTAGATTGATGACAGAGTAAAATTTTAATCAAGGCCGAAATTATTTACACAGACTGTATAATGAAAAGAGACGATTGGCAGAAAAAACAGAACCTTAGCAGAAAGAAATGAGACTGATGGCAGAATGAAATGAGATTGATGGCAGAATGAAATGAGACTGTTGGCAGAATAAAATAGGCCTATAGCAGAAAGAAAGGAGAAGCATGATACTGACAGCAGAATGAAATGAGATTCATGACAGAATGCAAGAGACTCATATTAAATGAAATAAGACTGATGGAAGAATGAAGTGAGATTGATGACAGAATGAAATGAGACACTTATGGCACGCTATAAATGAAACTCTCAGCTGGATGCAAATGAGACTGGTGGCTGGAAGAAATGAGATAAGTGGCAGGATGAAATGAGACTGATGGAAGAATGAAATCACACTGAGCTCGGTGACCGATGGTCAGGTTGGCTCGAGACTAATACCTGATTGTTATGTCTCGCCGGTGAGCCAGACCGGGCCGGGCTGCTGTCTGAAGATGACACTCGTCCGCTACCACTGTCCGTGGAATCTGCTACAGACTTCCTAAAACACAGTTACTATTTTTATAACTAACTCACAGACTCATATGTGGACGCATTCTTTCCATGTCTGAAGCTGGATAAAACTATTGGATTTTTAAGTATTTGGCATTATTTAATCATCGTGCTTTGGAGAGAACGTAAAGCCACCCGTCCAAGTTATCGCACACCGCAAACCTGATTAAAGTATTGTAGGGAATCTTAACTGTTAATAAACTGCCCATGCACAATAAACATGATTATGGTAAAAACGGTATGAACCTAGTATTCCGATTACTAACTCACCTAGAGCTATGCAATCTATTCTCGCCAGTTCTTGCATCGCCTTGCTGTATTAACAAGCGGGCGGATTGAGACAGGAAAACTCTGTCGCACCAAGCAGGACATCTGTAAAAAATACCATATCACCTAACATGCACTTATTCTTGATTATACAAAGCAGAATAAAATTGTCTTTTATGCTCTTGTGCATTAATACCTTTGTTAGAACAATATAGTATGTATGGAATTTCTAGATAACCAAAAACATTGTACGAGTGCATTTTAGATTGAGCAATATCAGACGATCGCCTAACATTTTAATTAGAAATATTATATATAGGTTCTAAATTCAAGATCTTTCAATACCTATAAATGTTTAGTTCTCGTTGAAGTGAAAATAAGTCGAATAAGCATTTATATAAAAATAATACAGGATAATGAGTTTTATGTATTTGAATATCAGATACCCTACATAAAATGCTTTAGGTAGATTCGTTGACCTCTTTTCGGTCTGTTTCCGGTCACTTGATCTCTTTCCGTTCGCATCAGATCTGTTTTCTGCAGACTACGAGAGTGAGGGAATATAGATTGCACCGGTTTTAGTGGACACACTTGTGAGTTATTGACTATTGCATCTCCCGCATATATGAAAATCTCGCTGGAGATCGACCACCGTGCCCGAAATTGATCAGGGAAACTGTTTTACACACTGGGGAACACATTTTTTTAAACGTCTTTCAA
Source organism: Pararge aegeria (assembly GCF_905163445.1). NCBI lineage: Eukaryota > Metazoa > Arthropoda > Insecta > Lepidoptera > Nymphalidae > Pararge > Pararge aegeria. The sequence goes on along the minus strand of NC_053202.1, from coordinate 7,677,327 downwards.
TGATCTATAATTTTTTAGAACAAAGTAGCCGTTTAAGAAGGAATGTTAACAGTTGAAAAATAGAATTCACCATGTCGGATAAGCTACTTGAACGAAATACACACCTGGTCTTCATATAATGCGTGGGTAAATGCACATCTTCTTCGAATGGGTAACTGGGAGGAAACTTCACTGGGAACTCGTAGAGATTCGGTTTGAAGGCTTCTAGCTCGCGATCGAATTTTTGCAGCTGGAACATGTGATATCAGACTAAGCTAGGAGGGTTCCAAACGCGCCCTGGTCTAAGAAGAGCCCATTACAAACTAAACCAGGTTTTTTTTGTTATCACCATCTCCTAGTAGAGTTAATGTTTAGCTATGAAGTTAGAGCAATTCAAACCCAAGCTTTTTTATTACATATTTAATATTATAATAGGATTTTTCTATAACCTTCTGTTTTATATAAACTTTGAATTTATTGAGAGACATCTTAAGGATTCCATATGGTAATTTGTTATAAAATGATATACATATAATTACCCTATAATGAAAAAAATATCTTCTTTAACCCGATTCTATGCGGGAGAGATTGGGTTATATGGGATTGAAGAAAGGGCTAAGATAGACTACAGTTTATGTATATAATCACTTACCCATGGCTCTCGGAATATCTTCTGATGGTCGACATGCGCGAACTCCTTCTTGCCCACAGTTAGCATGGTTCTATCGTCCGCTTTGGCGCGATATTGCAATTTAGACGAGTCCACATTCGCTCCGTTTTGGAGACGACAAGCCGATAGTTCTTCTGTTACTTTCTGGGAAAATTGAATTATTATATTGTAACAAAGAACTTTATTACTAGGGAATTAAAGTTCATACAAGCCACACTTAAACATTGCCAATCGCAAATGCCCGTCCCGAGGACCTACTCCCATTTTTCTGTATTTACTATACTTTGAATTTCCCATAACAATAATGATTTTTGGTTTAACTTACGCACTAGATATTAGTCGATAGCAGTGAGTAACCAATGTCGATCCAAGTCAGTAAATGGGTTTGACAACGTAACGTTTAGGTACCTAGTGTGGTTGTACCGAATACCTACGACACAACAGAAATTCTAGTATTCAAAATTCGAAACGTGACGTGCTATATATACCATTCTTTTTTTTACGATTTTCGAGTAAAGGAGGTACTATGCCTCCGAAGAGTGGTGTAAAGTGGTGTCATCCGATGCGACTGAGCCAGTTTGCTCTGAGACCAACTCGAAACAACTTCGACAGCGATACAAGTGTTTAGTAATTAAGAAATCTCGGAATCTCCCATTCTGGAATACGATTGACCAACGATTGGAAGTGTCTCCTGGAACTTTGTGTTGCAGAGAATATAAAAGGACAAAATAATTTAGAGTAAGAAAAGTCATCAGGTGTTCTTATGGAAAACAATAGCATATAAAAAGAGCAATACTTCGCAGGACATGTAGGTAAACGTCCGATAAAGTAGCGCCCTGTGCCCATCGACCTTAGGTTGTTGTCCTCATTTGCCTTTTATTACACCGGCAACCAAGCCCTTTAGACCTAAATACAGCAATGCTACTAAGCAGCAGAAATAAGCTAGCAAGAGGTCTTTAAAGATAACTGCAGTATAGTACCGGTACATACAAATAAACTAACTGTATAATATCTAAAAGTTGTATCTAAATCTCCAACTGTTCTGATGATTGCAAAATGTTAAAAGCCTTTAGGCTCCACTAAGGGCAATATGGACTTCTGCACCACCATACATCAATGGCCTATAACAGTCCTCGGCTGGAGTAAAAGCTAAAGGGGGGTTTGCCCATAATCACCACGCTGGACAGACGGGTTCGCACAGACATCGACAGATCGTAGTACATGGTAGTAGCAGCACGTAGTACGCTGCTGCCCTTTCTCTGATATTTTTCCTTAGTAGCTTCGTACGGCACCCGTGGGAAGACGAGAGGTGGTGACAACTATTCTGATCTGTCATTAAAAACGTCAAATAATAGTATTTATTTAATATCTATGTTTATGTATGTCTATTATATCTATTTTCGAATATATATGTATATATAATTGCACTATCCCGCTCTCTTGCAGCTTTTCCTTCTGCCAGAGGTTGCCTGTAAGATATTGCTTGCAGCAATAAGGCCGCCTTTGCATGCCTAAAATTCTTGTTCTTCTGTTTATTCTTTATTTTAAGTATATTTTGATGTTTGTGTGCAACAAAGTATTTTTTCTTCTACTTCTTCAAATCCGCTTAAAATTAAGTACCTTAACAACAGCTCCAGTATCAGTCCTGAAGTTGAAGTCCCCGAATATGAAAAATGGCGGCGCGTTCAAATCCGAGTGCAGATGACGCAGTGTGTGTCTCAAAGCACGCCGTCGACTTCGACAGTATACCTTAAACCAGGCGGTAACATATTACAACCACGCCTTAAACATTCAGCTCATAGGCATGGTAGTGAGATTTTTTAGGTCAGATCGTCCGCCACTGTTTTGTAAAAACTTTTTTAGAGGGCCCTCTTTAAACAATACTGAAACTAATACTGTATTTTCCTTATTTTTTGTCCTGTCTGTCTGTCCTGAGCAGTGGCGTGCATAGAGGGTATGCCCAGGGTATGCAGATATTATAAAATGAAGAAAACCTCCAGTACGAATTATAAAAAAACATACGGATAGGCTTTGTAGGAGTTACAAAAAATCTACCCTTAAGTATTTATAACTGGTACTGGAGATTCTATTCATTTTATATCATCTGCATACCCTGTGCGTACCCTCTATGCACGCCACTGGTCCTAAGAACGCCTATGTATTTATTAGCCCCTAGATGTTGCCCGCATTCTTCGTCCGCGTTTCTTGCGGTTTTTACAAGTCCCGTACCGTTTGTGTACATAAGATGTAAAGTAGCCAATGTTACTTTCCGTACTTTGAACTAGCTCCATGCCAAAAATCAAGTTGATTGGTTATTTAGGGCGTAAGGAAAGACGAATAAACATACAGTAAGTGAGTACAATATACGCATTCATACAAATTATTAAAATTGAAGTGTTCCTACGCTTTAGATCAGATAAACGTGTTAGCCCTTGACTGCACTCTCACCTATAAGCGATGATGCAGTCTATGATTTAGCGGCTTACCTGTTATGCGTATGGCAGTTATATTAAAACCATACCATCATATGGGTGGTAACTAGCAACGTCCTACCAAACTGAGAAACTCCTTAAATCATACAATTTGAAAATCAGTTTTTCAAAAATCGCGCGTGGACTATGGGTTCAAAAGGGGTCAAAAGGGTATATCCTTTTTATATAATCACTCACACAGCTAGCTTCTGTCCGTCTGCGTGGACTTCAGAATTGTTTCTAAAGGTTCGTTCGTTAAATGTTTTTAATCCTACCACTTTTTGAGAGATCGGTATAGAAAGTACATGTCCTGTTCCAAAGCATAGGCGACGTGCATACCAAATTTCAAAGCTGTCTGCCCGCAGCTTAGCTCGTAAACAATTTTCAATTTTCCCTGGGTAACTACTTAAGGAATCGGGATAAAATAGCCTGTTATTTTCCATGTCAAAGGCTACATGCATGCCAAATTTCATCCAAATCCGTTCGGCCGTTTTTGCGTGATTGAGTAACAAACATCCACACTTTCACATATATAATATTAGTAGGATTATCTCAATTTTAAATTTAAGTCAAATCCGTTCAGTAGTTATTGCCTGAAATAGTTATAAACATATATATACTAACAAACGTTTATAATACGTTTACATCACGTTTATAATATTAATAACGATGATAATACTTACAGACGGAAAAGCCTCCATGGCGAGCAAGTTGGAAGCATCATGGAACAGATGTATGTTAACGAACTCGACGGATGTGCTGCGGATCGACCAGCGCGTTCGCAGGAACCCTTTGCGAGACCATTTGCACTACAAAAACTATACGGTTTAGGGCTAAAGAATAGATTCATTCTGCTCAAAATAAATTAAATAATAATTTTAAGATCGTGTCGCGCGCTGACTCTGAGTATGCCTTTTCATAGAACTAAGTTCTATGAGCACTCGTTTACAGTGGAAGCCATAGGCGCTGTGGAATCGACAATCGACATAAGGCAGTCTAAGTCACTTTGTATTTTTAAGAAAGCTGTCAAAAACCACTATAGTTTACTTTGAAGACGACTTGTAATAGTATTTACTGTTAATGTATTTATGATATGTTATAGTATATATTAGTTTATTGTTTATTTTAATATTTAATATATTATGTATTATTTTATTTGTGTAATCTAGTTTAAGTATTAGTATGTAGTTATTAGAATGTATTTTTTTTAAATGCACAACCTGCAGTATGTTATCCTTTTGTTTTTTTTATCCTAAGGTTGCCTGGAAGAGATCGCTACAAAGCGATAAGGCCGCCTTTTGTATACTTCTTCTGTCTGTGTTTTCTTTTATTCTTCTTCTGTATTTTTATTTGTGTGCAAATAAAGAGAATAAATAAAATAATAAATAAATAAATCTATTTAATTTTGTCATCAATCTCATTTCATTCTGCCGTCAGTCTCATTTCATCCATCCATCAGTCTAATTTCATCTATCTTACTATTAATTTTATCTGGATCGCTGTTAATGTACCAACCGTGAACCAATGGTAAAGAAGCGATTTTATTACATAGTCGTATTAATTGAAGCGGTTAGGACTTCGACTTCAGTTTCGGGGGGCCAAGTTCGGGCCTCGCACGCGGCCCTGACTTTTTTGAGTTATGTGCATGCTGAGCAATTAAATATCACTTGCTGGAACGGTGAAGGAAAAGAAGAAGAAGAAACCCTTTATTACACGTATTACATACAGCAAAAGAAACAGTAAGGAGTATACAGTACACAATGTAGACATGCAAAGGCGGCCTTATTGCTGCAAGCAATCTTCTACAGGCAACCTTTGTAGATAGGACTTACAGCAAGAGAACGGGGTAGTGCCAAAAGTGTTGATACATAAATACCAAAATGTAAAGATAAAAATACATATATAATTTAAATAAATATACGTAGATTTTAACACACAAGAAATTTCCTTCAAATTCCATCACTCAAAGAGAGGTAAGTAGTCCTTCGGACGACTCTTAAATATCGGAAGGGAACTACTTTCATCCATTGAAAACATCGTGAGACATGCCTTAAGTCGTGTGAAGTACACAAATCCGTACTGGATCCGGATCTGGTGTCGTGTGAAGTACACAAATCCGTACTGGATCAGCGTGGTGGACTACGGCCTTAACCCTTCTAATTCTGAGGGGAGACTCGTGCCCTATAGTGTTCCCAATTTAAAGCTGTGGTTGGTTGCGAATGGTTTCATATATAAAACAACTACTTCATTTTAAATAAATAAAAAATATATATATATACTAAGACAATACACACATCGCGATCTAGCCCCAAAATAAGTGAAGCTTGCGTTATGGGTACTAAGATGACTGATGAAATATTTTTTTAATTACTAACTGTTGCCCGCGACTTCTTCTGCGTTTGTTTTTGTTTTTTGATGTGGCATTCAATTTAGTTGTAGTTCTAAAAAAAATTCAAGCATTCAGTATCGCTAAGCCTTAAATGAGGGGTTTGCTGCTGTCCGCTGAGGAGTTCTGTCCTCTATATCCAACCACAGTTTGGGCAAAATTAAACACATATTAAAACCTCTATAGTACAAAAATAATTATGTAAATCGGTTAAAATCTGTCGGAGTTATGGTGTAAAATCGTCAAACACTCATCCCCTCTCCCAAAGGAACCGAGCTAAATGTCGGGATTAAAAGTATCCTATATTACTTCTAACATTTCCAAGAATATGTGTACAAAGTTTCATGAGGATCAGTTAAGTAGTTTTTGCGCGAAAGCGTAACAAACAAACATACATTGACATTTATAATATTAGTAGGGATAGGGATAGTAGGGATATTTCTAAATAAAATACTTATATTATGCAGATAAACACCCAGTAACTGAAAAACATTCATGTTGATCACCCAAACATTTCCCGGTTGTGGGAATTGAACCCACAGCCATGGACTCGGAAAGCTGGGTCGCTGCCCTCTGCTCAAATCGGCCGTCAAACTATGAGTTAGTTTGACAATTAATTAAATTCAGGTTATACTTACTTCAGGGAAGAAGTGCTGCGGAAATTTCGCCTTCTCCTTAGTTGTGGCTTTCTCAATGTTCCCACTGTTGACTTCCTTGCCGACCACATCGACGTACGCTTTCAGTTCGAAGTCCCAAATCTTGAGATCCGTTAGTGTGGAATGAGCGAAGTACATGTTGCCAAGCGCCTGGAAAACAAATTGAATTTTGGACATTAAAAAGTTATAATTATTTATTTAACTTATATAAAAAAAAAAACAAAATTCTCAAAAAGTCAGTCTGTTTGTAGTGACTCTACCACCGGTTCGGAAGGCAGATTTCACTGAGAAGAGCCGGCAAGAAACTGCAGATTGCTCTTTTCCAACATCCCCTAGATGTATCCAAAATCCAGGCCACCTCGTCAATAGTGTGTGCGGATGCCACCAGCGCCGAGCAGGCCAAGATTCGTAAAAATGAAAACCTTGATAGCAATTTAATTTTTGTGCCTTTTGGAGTAAAATAATAAATAAATATGCTACGACAATACACACATCGCCATCTAACCCCGAAGTAAGCGTAGCTTGTGTTATGGGTACTAAGATGACTGGTGACTATTTTAATGAATAATATACATTATTATTATAAGCATCATCAACCCATTACCGGCACACTACAGGGTAAGGGTCTCCTTCCACTATTAGAAGGGGTTGGGGCTGTTGTCCACCACGCTGGCCCAGTTTTCAATGGCGGAATTCACATACCTTTGAGAACTTTATACACATCTCTCAGGTATGCAGGTTCCCTCACGATATTTTCCTTCACCGTGCAGCAAGTGATTACAATAATTGCTTAAAACGCACATAACTTAGAAAAGTTAGAGGTGCGTGGTGGAATTTGAACTCGCTCTCCCCCGAGAGTGTGGTCGAAGTCCTACCCACTGAGCTATCACCGTTTTGTCTTGTCCTTCAATTATTACCATAAAATGCTAAGTTTTAGACCAACGAGGACCATGAAAGACAATATACTTATATTGGTATTATATTGGTATCCATAAAATAGTTAATAGTTAAACCTAATCTCGTAAAACAGATTCTCTATTTCGACGGCCGTATGGCGCAGTTTGCAGCGACCCTGCTTTCTTAGCCCAAGGCCGTGGGTTCGATTCCCACTACTGGAAAATGCTTGTGTGATGAGCATGAATGTATTTCAGTGTCTGGGTGTATATTCTAAGTATTTATGTATATTGTTCATAAAAATATTCATCAGTCATCTTAGTACCCATAACATAAGCTACGCTTACTTTGGGGCTAGATGGCGATGTGTGTATTGTCGTAGTATATATATATTTTTTTCTATTCTCGTTCCTTCGTTTTTCCTAACCTCAAAGGTTGCCTGGAAGAGATCACTTTAGTAATAAGACCGCCTTTGCATGCTCTATTTTATTTTCTAAGTTTCTTCTGTATTTGTGTTTAATTTGTAAAATGTGTGTGTGCAATAACGATTAATAATTTGTTAAGTTTATTTTAATTGTAATGGAAGAGCGGAGTGTTCTGACACAGGGGTAGAAATACTACTCTTAAAATAAGGCTTCAGCGATATATTGATACCACTTTGTTTCTTACCGAAATAAACTATTGTTATTAATTTATAAAAAAAAAAAATTTCAAACAAACAACAAACAAAGTAACTAGAGCTATTATATTTTCGATTCACCTTGTACTCGGCTTACGTCAAAAGCTTTTTAATAAGTAGGTAATACGAATGTTGGAGGGCTTAGCACAAACCTAATATCTGGTTATATTAGTATCAGATACGATATCAGCATCGTCGAACCCCATTTCCATGACTGATCGATTACTTGTACGTGAAAATTTCCATAATTATAATTTTGCTGCTTTACTTCCCGTTTGCCTTGTGGTGGCTAGATTTCAGTTATCAATCCCTTCCCTTTCCGTGGGTGTCGTACGAGGCGACTAAGGAAATAGAGCGCACAATGGGAGAATAGAGCGCACGAAGTCGCGGGCTATAGCATTGCGAATTAACTATAACAATAAAATATAAATTTTAAAAAAATGTTATTCGCTATTACATGGCGGCGGCCATCTTGGTCCGAGTATTATCAAACACAGCAATCAGAACGCACGCGGCTAATAAACCTTTGAAACAAAAAAAACCATAATCACCCCGAGACAACCGTTTGTAACCCCCCTGCCGTCTACAACTGGTACTATTGATATTATCAATGATATTGGATAGAAGTAGGCGTTACTTTGCGGAAATCCATGATATAGCCTAATCTGCTACACTCCGCGAAAAGCAGGAGAATCTGCATGGTGTAATCTATAATATCCTCAATCCCCATACTCCACACCAAACAGATCCTCGGCAATGTGCCCTCTACGCACGTTTCGCTCCGAAACCGGAGCATCCTCAGGAGATATTGACTTTACAATGAATAATTGTTAAGTTATTATCGATGATTTTACACAGGAAAATTTGTCAAGATCGTTTTGTATGAGCGCGTTTTTAGCGTGAACCGTTAAAAAAGGATTACGTATAGGTTTCTATTTCTTCACGTATGTTTTGTTCATATTTGTCTTTGGTAATGAAAAACGTGAATTTTCGGTCATTTTATAAAGTCAGATTTTCAAAAGTTATAACCTTGCAGCGATATGTCACACTTAGATTTTTCGAAAATCTATAATCCAGAGAGGAAATATGGTAAGAAATAAATTAGTATGAAGAATCCCGCTAAGTCAAAGTTAAGTCAAATATTTCTTTATTCAAATAGATGACACTTTTGATGCGTTGATTACATACTACACATAGTGGTGAGTAGTGGTGGCGATAACTACATTCGTCAACTTAAAACTAAAGTTACGAGGGTACCAAATCCGGCCTGGTCTAAAAAGAAGCCCACAACAAACTTTGCCGAATGTTCTTTTTGACCATCTCACATTGTCTTATGAAAAATAGTTTAGAAGCAACCTGGCTTTTTTATCGTTTACGTTATCTTCTATACTATAATATGGGTTTTCTATAAGCTTCTGCTTAATACAAACTTTAAACTTTTTTAGAGACATCCCCGAGATATCAACCGGTAATTTATTTTTATACTAAACCTTAACTCGTGCTGATATCGAATAAAAAAAGTGAAGGTGGGTAGAACCTTTGCGAGTATTTATGAGTATTTATTTTTGTATCAGGTCAAGGGTGGGACGGCCGTTATTTATTTACGCCCCAACGAAGGGCGCACGCCCTGTAAACCGTTATATCTGCCTTGCAAAAACGGATACAATGTAAAGAGGGCTACGTAAGCGTATAGGCCATATTTTAGAAGAGTAAACAAAGGTAAAGCGGTGATAGCGCATTGGGTGAGCTCGACTTCACTTTCGAGGGGCCGGGTTCGAATCCCAGCACGCATCACAAACTTTTCGAAGTTATATGCGCTTTAAGTAATTAATATATCTATATATCTATCTTGCTGCAACGGTGAAGGAAAACATCGTGAGGAAACCTGCATGCCTGAGAGTTCTACATAATGTTCTCAAGGGTGTGTGGAGTCCACCAATCCGTACTGGGCTAGCGTGGTGGACTACGGCCTTAACCCCTTCTAATTGTTCGAGGAGACCCGTGCTCTGTAGCAGGCCGGTAATGGGTTGTGGAGACGATGAGGAAACAACGGTAAACCAATTAATATTAATAACTATAGCGTTCTCCGTCCGCGTTTATTACGGTTTTTTTACAAGTCCCGTGGAAACACCCGACACAAAAAGCTGTACTACTTCTATACGTTTTTTAGGAATACTTTTAAGACGTATGTCCAACTCGCTGGAACAGTCTTATAAGTGCGAGCATGGAGGTCCCGAATTCGAACTCAGCAGATAATTATAAGAATTCATAATTAGGTGGGAGGCTTCGGCCGTGGCTAATTACTACGCTACCACGACATGCCGCCAAGCGACAGTTCTGGTACGATACCGCATAGAAACCATTTAAGGGTATGAGTGACAGCTGTTTACCCCCTAACAGGTTAGACCATTACCTCCTTAGACTGCATCATCATATACCACCAGATAACATTGCAGTCAAGGGTTAACATGTGAAGAAAAACATAATAATAGAAAAACAATGGAATATATTCTCAGTATTTGTCAAGTAATGCTATTAGAATCTGCACAATCCCATTTATAGGTGACGTACAATGGAGTGACGTCATTAAGCCATATCGGATTTTTTGGTCCTGCGTGTCACCTTATTTCTACAAACTGTTTATTCATCATCCCTACAAATAAGGCTACAGCGGATCTCTCAAGCCCGCCAACCCAAATTGGATGCTTTCGACTTATATCCCGATGGGGTTTAAATTCATTTAGAGGAGAATGATGATGAATCGTTTTCCATGGCCTGCTGCCAGAACGAGTTAATTAAGTTAAAAGACAGTAAAAAAGCAATGTAGCATAACCATTTAGATTGCAATCAAGGGCTAACTTGTAGTGGGAAAAAAAATTAGCGGCACAGGGCTCCTCTCAGACTGAAAAGGCTTTAGGCAGAAGTCCACCACGCTGGCCAAGCCATTGCTGGTTTCCTTCTACGCGCAATTTTCCTTCATCGTTAAAGTGAGTAAGGTTAAATTAAAAACGCACATAGCTCCGAAAAGTTATATAGATGCGAACCGGGGATCAAACTCGGCCCCTCTGAATGTTTAACTGAAGTGTAAACCACTAAGGTATAACAGCACCTAGAGGGTACAAACACCAGAAAAAACATAACACACCTCTCGGCAAAGTCACGCAAAAATAACACGTAATAAAACGGGAAATCGGCACCATTCTACGTTAATGCAAATGCGGAATTCCATTTACATGTTTGTGACGTTCGATGACGTCATTACGCCATATTGGATTAATACGGTCATACAAGTGGCATTCTTTTCCACAATCCATTCCATACGTAATACAACCATATGAGGGGCGATCTATAAATGGCTTCTGTGAAGTTTATAACCTCTACGATTTAATACCAATACCAGTAGTGATGACTCAAATTCGTTTTCACTTAACCTAGGAAAAGCTTAAATCGGATTCCTAATGATTAGAGTGATCCGTAGTAAACACATTACGTAAAAACGTTTTACCAACCCTAAGATGATGACTATCTAAAGCGCCATCTAAAGTTACACCGATCCAGCGTGGCGGTGTACGTTTAGGTGACTCGTAAACTGACTCTTGACAGATAATAGAAATATAAATTAGGTTTTATTTTATAACCTTAAATCCATACAAAGCATAACAAATATGATTATACAAACAACACCTTGTAGCAATAATCATAGACACGTTAGGTTATATGAGTTGCCTAATGAAAGTGGAATTGGTGAAAGGTAAATGTATGCCTAGGAATCCATTGATTAGGCGTTACTTACTTAGGCATTTCCTTGTTCTTCGTTTGTGAAAACGGGCATCAGTTTTTAAAGCATAGACTAGACTTTGCCATGTTTCAATAATAAATCCTAGGGCTCAATGGAAAATCGACTTTTAATTCTTACCAGAACGAAAAAAATAAGCCGTTACTCAAAAGACGTCCCATGATTCATGAGGTTTGTTCATAGCACCGTTACCGGTACCGAGAATTCTGTATGATGTACGTCGGGAATCAAGTTAGTTCCTACTTAAGTCACTTTAAATGATTGTAATCATGACTCGCATTTTTTTCCACATTCCATTCAATACTTAATACATCCATATGTGAGATGTGAGTGTCTTCTGTATAGTTTATATTAAATTTGGTTCTTGAGAACCAGTGGACCTCATAAGAAGGCTCAGAGTCACTCAGCGAGCGCTGCAGAGAGCTATGCTCGGATTATCTCTACGTCAACAAATCAGTAATGTGGAGATACGTAGAAGAAAGAACCAGAGTTACCGACATGGCTCAACGAGTCGCGAATCTGAAGTGGCAATGGGCGGGGTGCATAGTTCGGAGAAAGGATGGACGTTGGGGTCCCAAGGTGCTAGAATGGCAGCCCCACCATTAGACATAAAAAATATTCTGCGCTGGCGTATTTTCACGTAATGTCTAGACTAGCCTTTTAAAGCTTACTGAGAACTTAACGCATTTATGACGTCTAGAACTTTTTAATCCTACTTCTCTTTATAATAACGATTATATATATAATGATGTGGAGTACATATTTACTCACTCTTTTTATTACGATTTAAGCGTCATTGTAACTGAATAAATTTATTTTTAATCCAGTATCCTGCTCATTATGATATAATAAAAGTTTAAATCATTCACTCAGAAATGTAAGCCTAAACATGAGCTTTTGGCAATCATAAATCTACAGAATATATCGGTATTTTTACTATGAAAAAAAATTGTAAGTTTCAATATTTTTTTTCCGTCACTAATAAATAAAAAACGGTAATCAAAAATAAAGTCGTGCAGGAACCCTGGAAATATGAATTTAGTTTAAGTGGAGTTACACGCTTTTGTGAGAACGGTCTGGGGAAATCTAATTTTAGTCGAAAATACGAGAAAACCCACTTCTAGCCAGCGTCAGAGGTCGCGGTATCGATTTTCTCCGTGCGGAATGCTAATAACTCGCTTTCCACGAGTTGGGTAACTCAGTTGGAAAAAGTTTCCAATAGACAGTATAGTAGGTCAAATCGTTATTTATTGCATGAACCAATAACTTCGATTTATCGTTAAGCTTCATCATCATTCCCGGCCGATTAACATGCCACTGCGTTGGTCTTGATAAGAAGTTATCCGACCAGTGGCGTGCACTACATAGATGCACAAAAGCACTGCTTACCCTAAAATATATGTACAACTCGTTTATGAGGATTTTTAAAATTTAGATCATCTTTTTGCTTTATGCAAATTAAATTAATATTCAGAGCACGCCACTTTACCAAACAGTTTTGACCAAGCACGACGATATTCGTCCACGATACCAGGACCTCGTTTCACTAGATTAACGAGTCGGTTGGTTCTACTATTATTAGCCTAAAAAGGTCACATGCTAGACACAAGGCTTGATCTCACGTGGGAGAGAGGGTTTGAGAGCTTAGACCCACTACGCTGCTCCAATACGGGCGGGTGTTTAAGATTATCAGAACTAAAAGTTTAAAGTACTCTGAGAAACATGGACACCGTTAATTTCCTTACTTTGTTAAAAGGTTGGACTGATTTCTAACAGATAACCCAAATCCTTTAGGTCCAAAATTTGAATAAAACGCAGGGCCTCGTCATACATAATAACCACTAAACCAACGAGGTGTTATTTTAGTAACTAAAACGAAATACCTTTGCACCCAAATTCGTCTACACATCTCATTGGGCACGTCTGATTGCTCTTGGCCGGTTAGTTTGGGGAGAGTTGAAAGGTAACAAAAAATATCTCATATTTTTATCACCCTGGCGCAACGGTGAGCGCTGGTTCTTATAAGAGGAGGTCCCGGGTTTGATCCACGACCGGGGCAATTTGGGATTTTATATTTCCTGGATTTGTAACTCTCTTTTCTGATGGGGTTCGTGGCTAGTTTTACTTTTTATAAGCGTTCTGATGCGATGTCGAGTAGTAACCTATTAGAGGTAAGGATTTAATGCAACTGTCTTAACACCTAGGAGGCTAGCCCACTACCATCTGAGACTGCATCTTCAGAAGACAAGATTGTCGTCAAGAGCTAACTTTAACTTGTACAGGTATAAAAGAAAATCTTACGTAACCATGTATTTACGTAACTTAAAGAGCTCATACTTACGTAACCTATATACGTAACTGAAGAGGTCCTAACTAGAAATAGAAATAATGAGGCCAAAGGTAAGCCTTCGGAAGGGACACTTGTGGGGTTGGTCGTTTAAATATATATAGTCCACTTTTTACAACGGTGCTAGCTCAGTAGGTAGGACTGCGACTACACTCACGGGGGCCCCAGTTCGAATTCCAGCACGCGCCTCTTACTTTTCTAAGTTATGTGCGCTTAAAGCAATTAAGCGCACATAACTTAGAAAAGTAAGGGTAACTTAGAAAGGTAACTTATATCACTTCAAATGTGAAGGGAAAACATTGTGAGGAAACATACTTGAGAGCTTTTCAAATCGTGTGGAGTAAACCAATCCGCAAGGCCATAGTCCACCACGCTGTTCAAATGACCAGCGTGGTGGACTATGGCCTTCCCAATGGGGTAGGAGACCCGAACTACGTAACGGATTTTAATGCAGTTTTCTGCAATAGATACAGTGTTTCAAGAGGAAGGTTCATTTGTATTAAAAATGCATGTTATTGATGAGAGAAGACAATTAATTCAAACACATTTTTATGTGCTTACATTGCAAACGCTGGCTAAACGAAATAGATTAAATTAGTAATGTGTTATGTATATGTATTAACACATACATCGCTCCAAAATGTCCTCATTAGTATCTAAGTTACACCCGTACAAATAAAATAAAAATAAAAAATAAATTAATATACTACGACAAAGTAAGCGTAGCTTGTGTTATGGGTACTAAGATGACAGATGAATATTTCTATGAATAATATACAATATCTTTTATATATTTAAACGAGCAATTCTTGTATATATATAATTGGAATCTCGGAATCGGCTCCAACGATTTTCATGAAATTTAGTATACAGATGGTTTCGGGGGCGATAAATCGATCTAGCTAGGATGCATTTTTAGAAAATGTTATTTTATTTGTGTTTTCCGGTAATAACCGATTTGGTGTGTACACCGGGGTCAGCTAGTATATTTAAAATCCGGGACTTGTAGCTTGTAGTTAATTACGTGACCGAAAATGCCTCGTGTGGTTTCAGCCTAGTATTCACACAAAAGTAATATTTAAACGAGCGAATATGTATTTACAATAAAGGTGTTAATACAAACTTATTTTATTCTTGTTATATCCTAAATTATATATAAAAATAACAGGCAAGATGCATCTTGGTTTAATATTATAATATTGTCTTTTTTTTAAGACAAGTAATAATAATCGTTATTCAAAGGTATAAACCCAGTTATTCAAATACAAAGATAATATTCTATCTCTTTAAAAGATCACTGTAAGTGATAAGGCCACCTATACACAAAACAAGTACTTATGTCTTAGTTTTTCTTTGTATAGTTTTTTTATGTTTTGTTGTAATAAAGTTATTTTATCTATTTATCTATTTTATGCCTAATGATGAAGATTACCTTATAATAATTACATTATATAATAATATAGATATAAGCAGTAACCTTCCTTTAATTATTCTATTAACTTTGGAAATAAGAATAGAAATGGAGTATTTAAAGACTGTATTGCCTATGTCTATAACATTGCCAACATATTTTAGAGGTTCGTATCTAAAACTCTTTTAATGAAAACTCCCGCATGCAATGGAAATGCACCCTAAGCAATATTCAATTTACATAGATTGCAGCATCGCTTATATCCCAAGGAAAATGTCGCAGTTATTACGGAAACGATGTTGCATAATGACTCTGACTAGCAGGACGTATAATAGGGCTTTGAATCTTTATTACACTCTGCTAAAACACAGAGTATGTTACTAGGTGACCATAGCCAGGTTAGAAGAGTAATAGCAGATAATTCTGGAGTGTCAAAATTTACATCATAAAAGGGCATTGTCAATAATAATTAGCGCAAAATTTCATACCGTTTTATAAATAATATAAAAAAACCCTTTTCCCTTCACCTTCCCACCCACTCTAAGTACATTAAAATTTGAGATTTTTGTACTATTTTATTTATGTACGATAATTGAATCAATTAAAACACCGGAATGGGCCTGTGGTGAGATTGTGGTCAAGCGCATTATCAATAAAAGAAAGAAAAAGAAAATGTGATAATATTCATAAATTCTTACCGTAAATTTTTCCGGAGAACTGAAGTCTTCGTCCAGGAAAATCCTGATCTTATCATATAAGCGCAGTTCTGGGCTATCGCAGAGCCTTTGCACGAAGTCTTTGACATATTGCATGGACTTTTCGTACGCTTTGCCGCCGACCTCTTGAAGATGGAGTGCTATAAACTTCGGGTCCATGCGGGCTACTGCTTGGAGAAACTCAGAGGTCCAGATCGGCAGCATTACTGACGGCTGAAAATATACAGAAATGAATAGATTTAAGAATGCTTTCAGGGTCCTGTACCCAAAGGGGTAAATCGGGACCCTATTTCTGGGAATGTTTGACGACCGCTCTGGCGCAACGGTGAGCGCTGTGTATTTGAGTACTAGGTCCCGGGTTCGATTCCCGGCAGAGGCAATTTGGAAATTTATAATTTATTAATTTTGTCTGGTCTGATCTGGTGGGAGGCTTTGGCCGTGGCTAGTTAATTTAGTTTACTGTTGCCTATAGCGGCACAACAGATACTGACAATCAGAATAAAATAAATATTTAAGGTGCTCTCATACAACAGGCATGATTTTTTTTAATAATGGCAAGGATCACTTCGTGCGCGAGAACGACTCTCACTTGGCCGTTTTCTTGCTTGTTTAAAAACAAAGACATAGGACTTATCCGAGTTTGAAACATAGTGCTTTGGGTTTAACCACATGCCGATAAAAAACGTCACCAAATAAGAGTGAATACAGTTTTTTTTTTTATTCCACAACAAGTAAGTCTTTGACTGCAATGTCACGATGATAAGTGATGAAGCAGTATAAGATGGTAGCAGGCTAGATTTATTTAACTCTCATACTATAATTTTTTTATTTTTTTTATTTTGTCATCTACAATCAGTCGATAGACTATAAGTAGATTTTTTGAAGTTCTTATTGACTTTGACAGTTAAGAGGGCCATTGTCCTCAAGTCTGTACCGTATCGAGCACTTCTGCCCGTTTCAGACGTCTGGTTCTTTCCACAGTCAGTAGGCTGTGTGCCAGTGGATTGGGGTGTTTAAGTTAACTAAAATTAAGCACACGTAACGTACCCAGGGTGGGATGGGTAGGGTTTTTCTACCAAAAAGAAAAAAAAACGTACGGGAGGTATACACCGGGTTTCCAGGGCGTCTAACAAAGCCAATAGGCGGTGGTTTTTAGTTTGGGTAAACCCCTGTAGAGGGGGGAATCCAACATAATCTCCGTCCTGCCCAAAAGTCAGCGGTAGCAATAAAGCTTATCCACCACGCCAAAAAAAAAGATTTTTCTACCACGAGTTACAGAAAAGATTTTTTTTTTCTCAACAACAATAATAATTTATCTTTATTAGAGTTCTTGTAAATAACTTATTACCACAACACTTATTATGTTTCCTGTTTGTAACTCAACGTGACGTCAATTGCGGTTTTTTTTTCCTAAATTATTTTTAGCTAAATCTAAATAATTGCTATGAAAAACAAAAGGAAAAAGATAAATAAAGATTAAATATTTTCAATAATTCTAATAAATAAAAGGATGGGTCTAATAAATAATATGTGATTTTTTTTTTATGTAGCTGTTATTTTGTTCACTGGAAGTTATTTTAGGCCTTTTTGCCATAGGAACTAACAGTAAAAGACGCATTAACAATTTAGTTGTGCACAAATTATAAAGAAAAATGGCAGCTATAATAATATAATATCATCTCCATCCTTGGGCTAGAAATGTCTCACAGCAGGGATCCACAGTCTAAGATAGCAGAGGGGTAAACCTGTTTTGTTTGCTAAACCACACATGGTTTTTAAAGAACGTCATATGGGAACACTAAGTGAATGTTGGAGCCTGGTAACTTCTTAGGCAAAGCCGAAGCCTCCACGATTCCAGGCTAGAGAAAAGTAGAAATTATAAGGCCTAATTTATCCCCACCCGGAAGCAGATTTGAGACATCCGACTTACGACTGGAAGCTAATTATAGAAACTACATTAAAATATAATAAATAAATAAAATAAAACAGATCATAGGATTTGTAAATTAAAAAACCAAAAAAGTTCACAAATGAATGCCTATCATAAATACTAATTTACAAATGCGTAATGAAAGCAAAACTTTTGTGATAAAAATGTCTGGCATTTCCATATTTTGATAAAAAATGTTGATTACCTTTTAACTATTTATGAAGTAGGTATATGTTTAATTCAGTTATCACATTAATAGTTATTTAATTGACAAGCATTTTGTTTTGTATTAGGGTAATGGTACTGACTAGGTATACTATATTACTAATGGAACCGTGTGATATCACCATCCCTCGTCTTCCCGTGGGTTTCATAAGAGATTTATTTATTTATTTATATTATTTTATTTATTTTACATCTTGTTAGTACGGCAGGACTTCTTACAGAAACTAGATAGAACTACATAATTTATGGAAAACAATACTATAAGACAAAAGAATGAAAGATGACATTAAACATTATACAAGACACAATATTAATATAGTTTACTGTATTAATATCATGAGATAACTAAGGGAGTATAATAGAGAACGGGCAGATGCATACCCTGTGCTACCATCTACTGTAGTCACCTACTCAGATGAGTAGGTGACTACAGTAGATGGTAGCACCTCTACTGTAGTCACCTACTCATCTGACGCAGATGCCTCTACATAGTACCTAGATTATGGGCACACCACTGTGGAACTATAGAACTGTCATAGGCTATTGATGACAAAAAGCTTAGTACAATGGGATTATGCATTATATATATTATGTGAGGTTTGTGCTCAGCAGTGGGATGTTAGCTGAGGATGAGGTTAATGAATGCTCCAGACGTTAGTAGGCAATTTGTGGGGATCGGAGCATGACCTGTAGAACTCCAGTTCCCATCAAACTCTACAGTTTTAAAAGCCATTCATAAAATAAAGATTTTCCTGAAAATAAGTACAATGATAAACTTTAAATATAACTGCCATACCCATGACAGTTTAACGCACAACCATTTTAGACTGCACTTAACGCTTGGAGAGATTACAGATTGCATAGTAGTGTTAACTGGATTCAAATGATTTTACTAAAATTAAACTGTGACAAATGATAGTCTTAAATTGCCACAATAACTACAAAGTGTAAGTTTAACACTTTTAAATACAAATGACAATAAATGAAGTTTAATAGCACACCTATAATTTTAATGCATCGATCTAAGCCTGCCTAGTGCTGCTTGAGCGATAACTGTGTAATGCAAAAGCTGCATCACTTGTTAAAATAAACACAGACAGGCAAATTTAAATCACTGATCTTTTTGAGTTGAGGTTTAAAAATTTAATTTGCTTAGACATCTGGACAAATTATAAATTAAAATTGCAGCAAAAACTTGAAAGTCTCTCAAACACTTGTTTCAAAATTAGAACTTTAATCAACATCATCATATCAACCCATTCCGGCCCACTGCAGGGCTCCGTATCCTCCCACAATGAGAAGGGGTTAAGGCTGTAGTGTGGACTCTACATACCTTTGAGAACATTATGTAGAACTCTCAGGCATGCAGGTTTCCTCACGATGTTATCCTTCACCATCAAAGCAAGTGATATTTTTAATTACTTAAAACTTAGAAAATTTAGAGGTGCGTGCTGGGATTCGAACTCGGCCCCCCGAATGTGAAGTCGCGCTCCTACCCACAGCGCTATCACCGATTCGATTTAAAAAATGTGGGTAGGCAAAGGCTGCTAATAGGTCAGCCTGGGTCAGTCAACTTTTTTAGGATTAAATAGGTGATACTTACATCCTCGAATATGGATCCAACGTTCGCAGTCACAAGCAGCAACGGCACTTTATCGGAACCCATTTTTTTGAACTTCAACATACCGAAAACGTACAACAAACAATTATTATCGCTCGAATTATAAAAATTGCTTAAGCAATATTACATTTACAGGAAGACTGTGTGCATTTGATATGCATACGCCCCATTACTAAGCGCCACTGATAACATTGTTACAATAACAAATATTATTAAGATATATATTAGTAAGAAGCTAAAACAGCTTATTTATGTTAGCGATATCACGAAATCGCCTTCCTCGCCCTTTCGAGCATCTGACATTTGTAAACGAAATACGATGAATGGACAGAATGACGTTAAGTTTCAAGTGTAAAAGTTGCATAAGTTTAGAACAAAAACTATAAGCGTAGTTTTAAAATTTTCATAACAGCTGAAATATTATCAAATCCTAATTTTATTATAGCGCCATAACTTTTGAAATATATTCAATTCAAATCTGTGTCTTATTATAATCTAAATATTCTTTAGAATAAAATATGACTTTTAGAAATTCAGTAACGGAACGTTAATTTCAATACAATACGTTGGAACTAAACCGACCGTCAACCAATGAGAATCTATGATGAGAATGACGTCGCGACTTGCGCGGTGCGCCTGTTTCACGTCACGCCCTATTTTCAGGGACGTATTTGCTTATTTTTATCGTAAACGTAAATAGGTAAATGAGAAGTAAATTGTAAGTTAATAAATATGTATTCAACATCTATTTTTTTTTTGGTATTTTTGCTTGAGTATTGCTATTCTTATTACTTAGTTTGATAGATTTTGTAAAAAAAAATATGTAGTTACACGAAATTAATTTAATTGAAATATTTATGTACGTGCTTGTTGCTTTAATTCATTTATAATAATATGAAAAACATTGTTGCTGCTGTTTCAGTTAGTTATCTTAAAAAATGTACGCCTCGGTTGGATGTGGCGTATATTCTGCACATTTAACATGAGACGTGCGTTAAGCTTTCATTTATAGGTAGTTAGATTATAATAGGTAATCGAAATTGATTGTTTATATTTTGAAGTAGGTATGTGTGGGTAGGCGTTCATATTGTTAGACTTGTTTTCCGCTTGACAATTCTTATTTTAAAATGTTAATAGAACGCTACATTTTTTAATTTTCAGAATATGACGCTAATATTTATGTGGTTGTTGACATTGTTCTTTGGCGTACCAACATTAGGGCATGTTTACAATGCGGTGGAAACAGAAATGTTTGCAATACCAATAAGCCCGAATCTGTTTAACTGGACATATCAAGGTAAGTGTGGCTGATTTATTTGATTCTCACTATTATAATGATTATTATACAGAAGGTACCTATAATAATTATGACCATATAGGTACTATACAACATAAACTCATAATTATATTTTCAGCGTCGATATGTTTTTAGGGAGTATTATTAATTTCTTCTTCTAATTAATATTGAAATAGTCAGGTAATTTAAGGTATTTCTAAAGAGAGCGAACGAGTATCCTGACAGTTATTATCACTTACATGGATGATGACGATGACTAAGATAGCGAACGAGAACTCAGATTTATGTATGATGATGACGATGACTCTTTAGTCATGTAATTGTACTCAATTATACTCGACCATAGTATCAAGTGATAAAAAATATTTTACCGCCATTTAGCTAGATAAAGATATAATATTATATATTTATCTAAGTTTACTATCTTTATTCCATTCGATCCTTAATATTTACTTAAGAAATTAGTGGAAATTACCTAATTTAACGAGATCATCACGTCATTGAAATAACTTTTGGGGGATTCACCCACTGGTTTTCTTGTTTTGTTTTTATTAAAAGTAAATTCAATAATTACTAAAATTCAAATTGATAATAAATGACGTACGGAAAGTACTCTTTCGAGTCGAGTCTATTTAGAATACAGCGTAAAAAGGCGTACCTAATCAAAAAGAAACAACGATTCCGGTTCTTGGTTTTGCTAAAAATTTAAGATTTAGTCAACTTTGCTAAATATAGCAAAGTTGACTAAATCTTAAATTAGTAGTTTCCTTAAAGTATTTGTAAAATGCTAGCCTCTGCCGTAATGGTACTTTATTCATCTTTCTGTTTACACAGAATTTGATCAACAGTATCGCTTTCACGCCTCGTTGATCGGTAAGCCGGAGCTCCCGCCGTGGCTGCGGTACATTTACAGCGGCCGCCACCACTCCGGATTTATTTTTGGAACACCACCAAGGAATACCAAATCGCCGATCACTGTAAATTTGTTTTCACTTTAACGTTTATTTCTTTGAAGTTTCGATCGTCTTATTTATTACTCATCGTAAAATTTTTCGGACGGTTTCGTATAAACATTCTAAGCTATCGACGATCGTGAGTTCACCAGTTACAGATCGAAATCTGGTAGTTGTTGAGAAATTTTAGATATAGAGTAGAAATCAATCAATCACATTTTATTTGGAAAAATATGGACAGTTATTATAATAAATATTTTTTTACTAACAGTCTCATAATATTATTATAATGTGACCTAACGGTCTGTTGCTCTAATTACGTTGCGTTTGTTTTAAATGCTTTACCCATTAGCTGGAAATGTCAAGTTCTTAGGGTAATGAGGATTTTCTATTTCAAACGCATTGTATCGAGTTCTAAGGGATTTTCTATAAATAAGACATTGGATTTAATGAACAAATTAATGTACACACCTACGGAAACTCGATTCACCCAGTAAACCATTGAGATAGAGAAAGATCCAAAAATCTATTATGGTTAGCAATCAAACAAGTTTAGCAAAGTTAAAATTTTCAGCTGGAAATTATAGGATTAAATAGACAAGATTATGAAACCCGTCGAGTGTTACTGACTCTGAACGTCATCCCTAAAGATAATATGGCGAAACACGAAGTGGAATTGAAGATCGATAATCTGAATGTTGAGGATTTGCTAGATGAGCATAGGTAAGGAAGTCTAAAAACAAAATAGGCTCAGGGAACATCAAGTTAACTTTGGCTGTAATCTATAAGAACCTAAATAAAGTAAGAAAGAAAGAAAATGATGATGATGTATGATGTCAAACCTCACAGTTATTCAAAGACACTTTGGGCACGTTTCATGTCGACCGCGGCACCTAAGTTCTGTCTTAAACTTTGATCCAAAGCCGAAAATAAAATTACAAGTACCTAATCAAAAGAAGTATTTAAAGAGGGATCTCATAGAGGAGATGTTGAATCTGCTAAACAGCAAAGAGGAAAAATGCGTTTGAAAACCTTTGTAGTAGATTAGAAATCTTTGTGATGAATTAAGTTCTTGAGGATTCCAAAGTAACTTGTTCTTCCTGTTTGATGGACGTTTGCAATGCTTCCATCCCGTAAAAAAAGCTCTTTAATTCAGTTGATAATTTCCGTTTGTCTTATAATCTTGTTTCACCAAATATCCTTTGCTTGTATACTTTTATATATCGTAAACACTAAGCAATAGAATAACTTGAAGTGTAAAGTATCGATTTATCCAAATTGTTTCTTGCAGGATGACACGGCTCAAAGATATCTTAAGAACGAAGTTATGGATAGAAAGTAGCACGGATTTGTATCCTACATTTCTTGCATCTGCCATTGATTTAGGGGCGCGCTTACCTCTGAAACCTAGCGACGGAGAAGGGTGAGAATCATAATATATGTAAAAGGCGAGTTATATTCAAATTATAATCTCTTGCTGCCCAAGGCTTTTGCAGCACCAGAGAATACATCAATGCAGCGCATTGGGTTCTGACTGACTTGAGATTTTTAGAACTTACATGTTTCCATAGAAGAACGTCCAAAGACACTGATCAGGCCCACAACAGGGCACGGGTAGGAGACCCAAAATAAAAATGCTTTAAGCTGTAGTCCACCACGCTGGCTCAGTGTGTATCGATGGACTCTACACGGCATTGATATCATTATGGAGAACTGTCCGGCATGCAGGTTCCCTCAGAACGAATTGTTAGCATTTATGTTTGTGTTTTATTCGTATCGTATTGAAATTTAACATAGAAAAGTTAGAGGTGAGTGCTGAGATTCGAACTCGACCCTCCGAAAGTGTAGCCGAACCTCTGGGCTACGACATCTTCTCTGATTGCTGTTATACAATTTCAGGCTCGTAGTTCGACTGGGCAGTTCTATGCCATTCTCGTCAGAACTAAAAAGGCTTAGAGAGGAAGTGCGACCATTATCACGTTTGCCAAGTTGTCCCCGTGAATATAAACGGACCACCGTTGAAAGACTGTTCAGAGACGCGGGATTGACTCTTGATTGGTGCAGCTTTGAATTGGTAGGTTTTAAATAAATGACTATCAGCATATTTTTGAGGCTGTCGTAGGATCCAGTTGGATTAACTCTGCACCCACTAAATATTAAAAAATATGATGATAAGTCAGAATACAGAGTAGATTAAAGCATAAACATTAAATATTTTTTTAAATTTCAAAACACTGATAGCTAACATTTCTTAAATATAGTTCAACGGGTACATACCACGATAATATTTTTGGATTTGTCGATATTTCGACCCAGTTGCATTGATCGTCACATGGTCCCGTCAAGTCAAGGGACGGGAATTCCGTCCGTCATATTTTTTAATATTTATAACGAAATGGTCGCAACGTCATGCAACTGACTGCAGCAATGATCGCGTCAACAACGGCTAGCTAAATCCTAAGCCGCACTTTTGTTTTTATTTCAGTACAATACAATATACAAGGAACGTACCACAGAACATTTGGAGTACTTAACGGAAATACCAAATGGTTCTAAATCGGCTAAATCAAAAGGCTTAGGGACTGAGATTTGGTCTGCGCCGTACAAGCAATCTTTGCCTTCGCGGAGCTACGTGCAGCAACTAACAGCAGCAATCGCTGCGCCAATGGTGCTTCTTTTGCTGTCCATTGCTGCGCTTACAGCTGTGCTGTGCTTCCATTATGCTGCTATGTGAGTAATGAAACAATTTATTTTAGTAATTTATCCAACCTGCGCGATTTCATAACAAACATTCTAATATCATATATCAAATATAAGAATATATTATTACAAATTGAGTCGAGTTTAACCTTTGTATACTTACGTCGATTAACAATTAGAAAGAGTGGATCGATGATTTTATATAGAAAATGTTATTAACAATATTACGAATCAGGTTTTAATAATGGAACTACCAACATGATAAGCATCTATTAGTAATCTGGAGATAAGTAGTTGTTCTTATCTGTACCAACCTAACGTTAACTAGCGGAGTTCTCATGATCATCACGACTTCAAAGTCAGAATAGCTCTAAGGTATAATAATAATGCACCGAATATCCCACCGAAGTACTTTACCAAATTTCATCTCAATCGAAAGTCAATGTGAAGTGTTAAAAAACAATCTTGTGCAAAAAAAAAAGGAAAATAAAAAGACGTGAACCAACTCAATGTATATACAGCCTTATTTTATTTTTAAGCATCGTACTTTTCTGTTTTAAATAAGAAAGAGTTAAATTCGTTCGTTAATGTATTATTGATGGAATGGTAAAGAAGATTTCGAATTTTTCATTGAACAGTCTATACTGACTATTTAAAAGTGATTATAATGAAGCTTATAAAGTAAGCGTACTTGAAATATTTCAATGTTGATTTTTAATTTTTGCCGATCATTCAAAAATATTTCACTTAATTTTAACAGATTGAGGGAATTTTATATTCAATATCGAATTTCAGACCTGATCCAGAATCCGATACTTTTCTTGAGGGAATTTATCACATTTGCGAAGAATATAAGAAACGCAGGTTCGATCTTGTGTCCAATTTGAATTAACTAACTTATAAAATATACACGTTGACTCTTTTTTCGTCTTTGACTACAATCAATATTTAGTAATTAAAACGACAACCCAGTTAGTGAGCCGAAAGCTTAAAAACTAACGTAAGGAAAACAAAAGAAAAATAATTAATGATTAGATAGCAGTGGCGTGCATTTCATACACGCACAAAAGCACTGCATACCCAAATTGTCTTATATAGCTCGAATTGGAGGGAAATATTTCTATTTTATTCTATATATCTGCTTTATGCATACCCTGGCTGAAGACCCTGTGCACGCCACTGTTAGATAGGTATATTAAAAATACCCTATACCGTGGTGTACGAAGAAGCGCGACCAGGCTTCGCGTATCCTACACTGTTTTGTTTTTCTCTAGCAATTTCAATCTGCATTTTTTTTATATTAAAAGGGCAGTCGATGTAATAAGATAAAAAAAAGCCATCGTGTATAAAATTAAAAATAACAATTTAGAATGTAAAACTACTATCGCTTATCTACCATCGTTTTGTCTACTTGATTAACAATTAACCACGACCGTACAACTCTTCAAATTAAAATGGCAACTACTGAACTCATTAGGCAGTGTGCAGTGCGTACATAGTGTTTTTCTCACGGTTCACGTATAACACTGCGAGGGGAGTTACATTATTATTATTCACTAAAGAAAAATAAATACTCTCTGCCTTTATCATCTCAGTTTAATTTTTGATTGAACAAGTTTATCCTGGAAGCACCATTAGGTTTTAAACAAGCCTTTCAGGCTTAATTCTTACTAAGGATATAAACTATATATTAGATCACGCTACCACCGTTAGGACCTAAAAAAAAAAACTAAATTATTATGTATACTGCAGGAGGGCGATGTAACGCAGTGGAGGCAGGTCGAGGTATATTGTGTAGAATCGCGGAATAAAGTGTGTATCGGAAAAGTTACTTGATAGATTTTTATTACACCAGAAATGGTGCGCGGATGAAGTTGCGCATTCCGCAATACCGGGATTCATTAATGAAATAAAGAAACTGATTAATAAGATAGTTTAATACAGTTAAATTTAGGGGCGATTATTAAAATATAATAAAGTAACAATTTCAAAACAACAATGTTGAATTATTAAACCGAAGTGGTAATAAAATAATGAGAATAAACAATTAGCGGAATGCTTATGCAAGCTAACAAATTAAAATAAAAAACATAGTGTCATCAACATCTAATAAATCTGACAACCCACTAAATGGTGCCAATAACAATTTCTCACTACAACTGCCATCACTAGATGGCGCTAATAACAAGTAGCGCTTTCATATGCTACCCATTTAACGAACTCCGGATAGTATTCTGAGTTCTTTGTACTAATCACATTTTTATACACTTTTATCCAATTATTCCAGAGCACACAAGTCAGCAAAAGTGGAACTTTGTAGGTACGGCACTGGCAACACTGAACAGACTCAAGTGGGGGACAATGCAAGTCAAAAGAGTTTGGGACTCAGGTTAGTTTGAATTACGTGCTCCTTTTTATCTTACTTGTCTTTGTGATTAAATATCTTTTCGTTATTTTTGAGTGTAAGGACTATTTTAAAAACGAAAAAATTAAAAAATATTTTTTTCGTTTACCTAGTTTAATTATTAGTTTTAAAACATAGGCAAGGAAAACGTGGTTTGAATATAATGATTAAAATTTATCAACTCTCCGAAAAAGAAACAAAGCTAAATAAATTACGCCAATGGTACGGTGAAAGTACCATAGTTTTTGAATAAATGAGTGAAATAAATTGTTAGAGCGCCTTTTGCAGCACGCGTCTAAAGCTGTTTTAGAAAAATGACAATATGTCGTACTATTTCATTAGCACGACAGAGTTGCTAACCTCCGATAAGGGAAACTATAATTGTGACTTTTGTTTCAGTCCAAACAACAGCCTGGCCAGGCCTTATAGCCCGAAGTCAACCACGAACCTAGCGGCTAACTACAACCGACCCCAACCCCCTCCATATATGGGCACCAACGTACACCACCGCAAAACGCACGAAAGAACACCATCCACACACTCTCACACACCAGAACACAACAGGCATCTAGCCTTAGAAGAATCACTAAAACTACTAAACGAGGCCAACATTACTAACGAATTCGAGAATCTACTGTTGCAGGGAAAAATAATCGACCTAGCCGACGGCTCTGATGATTACGTCCCAATAAAACCGGATCCAACCGAGTATTCGTCGATGAAACCGGATAAAACCGGTTATGTCCCGAATAATCGGGATTTAGACGATATTAATGTGCCTGAGCTGGCCAAATACGGGATTTCCGGGATTGGGCAGATTTGACATGACGTCACTGACGGTTCCGAACCGCCTGTGAAGACTTGGTTTTGCTAATTAATACAATAACATAAAAAATAAAAAGTTACGATATAAACAAACTTCCACAGTAGATAGGGATCTTTGTTAAAGTAATCTAATGGCCTCCCGCACCAGAATCATCTCTGTAGGTTTAAAAGATAGCTGTAAACATCTTGCGGCATATAACCGAAAAACTACAACCCTAAAGTAACAATTATGTAGTAGGATGATTATACAATATATGTATATATATTTGACCTAGAATACGCGACTTATCCCTCAATATAGAAACAAATATTTGGCCAAATTACTTTAATCAAATATTTATTATAAATATTCAGAATACAGCCCATGTTATATAGGTTATGGGAATAGATATGAAACAAAACCGCACACACTACGCATTTATCATTTCCTTGTCATCGTGGGTAAAAATATTACCAATAGGTCTACTGATACTTCATAGATTTACATAGCAAAACATAATAATACAGGTAATCAATAGGAAGAGACGTGTAGTTCAGCAATATAGACGTTAGTACTCACGCGCTTTAAAAATCGTTAAATTTTTTGAGAACGGTGTAGAACTACCTACGCCACGTCTCATTTTTTCTCATCCTATTTGTATGATATGATATGACCAGATGATTGATGAGATGGGTTGAAAGAATTATCTTTTGGCGCCGTGCTGGGTACGAAATCTGGTTTTCTGATCGATGACAGGGTTGTTTGACCGCACGTATTCGATCTGCAATTTAGCAGTGCAATGCAAAGGCGGGTGTGTGTTGTAATTTTGTTAGACCCTCCGCACACCTGGAAAAACATATGAATTTGCTCGAACTGGAAGTGTCGATTTCAATTCTCAATCTACGATCAAACATGTACATGTCATGTGATTTTACTATACAGTTAATAATTATGGTTAAGTATTTATTTAGTGAATAAGTATAGCTGTGTCTTATAGCTGCCGCAGTTTTCTAGTCGATTTTATTACTAGTCAAAATAAAGCTATTAAAATGAAAAATACTATTTTGTTTTATTTCAATACTTACTATTATAATGACAGTCAATAAAAAAATTATTAAATTCATATCTGGCAGATATTTATGAGAATTCTTAAGAAAATTTACTATTACAAGAAAATGTCCAATAAATATATAACTGCCATATATCTCGGTTAACTCGCTACCATCTTAGACCGTATCGTCACTTATTTAGAGGAATGAAAAAAACATACTATTTGATTACATGATAGTGTTTATTCTTTAAAAATCACATGGGGTACATTGAGATAAAAACACTTACATTTTAAAACATTAGAAAATGCAAATGAAAATAAACCAACTACATTCAGGGTTTTTGTTTTGCTTTATAAAATGGACAGATATATGTTAATCAACAAGTTATCATTTATTATGGAATACAGTGTAATATACCACACAGCGTTATGTAACATTTTACATAACACTTTATCATTGAACACAGTATTTTGCTGCTATTTGTTAGATTTTGATAGATACTCGCTTTTACTTCAGATATTGTGATAAATTCACTCACAGGAGTGTATAAATGAATCAAAGTAATTTCCCTTTATCAGCATATACACAAAACTGTTTTTTTTTTAATCTTTGGGGGAGTACCTTTCTATACCTTTTTCATTTTTACTATATTTTAACCATTAGAACGTTTACTGTCACTATATTTTGTCTTCAATTGATTGACGCCATTTTGGCGCTGCAAGATGAGCGTCCAAGGAACTAAAATTAGAAATACTTTAAACACTATATTATTAGTTGCAGAGGCACTCGTATGAGACAAAGTTTAAGCTGTAAAAATAAATTCATCACTAAATTTTTTTTAATGTTTATGGAGATGAATGTGCTGTTAAATTGAAATTTTATGACATTATGTTAAATTATTAAAATTAAATTTAACTAAGTAAAACTTAAATTTGACAACATCTCTATTTTTAAATATTGTAATAACTCCCCTGTAAAATAATTAGTGTTTTATCGTTTATGCTTGGTCTGCGGTGATGGCTCTACGTGCAGGCAAGCAAATCCAATCTTGTTAATAATAGAGGATAGTTTTCTTTATGGAACTAGACGAACCACAGATTAAAAATATTCACTTTTGCCAATGTAGTCAATTTACGAACACAATAAAAGTAAATACCCTATAATAATACATGCGACTCACTCATATTGTTTTTAGTGTAAAACGTCAGAAAATATTTTGTTTTTTTTTAAATACTAAGGGTCTTTCTAATACACGTTGTATAGCTTGTTTTCTCTCTCTATCTGTCATTCAATCAATCAATCAAACAATCTCAATAATTTGACATTTGAAAGAAGAAGACAAAACATTGCGTAACTATACAACCTTTAACGATTGTTAATAAGTGGTTAAGATTATTTTTAGTTAGTGTTTACTAAACATTGAATTCATATTCTACCGCACTAGTTCATGAAGAAAAATTGATTTTAAGTTATTGCTTAAAATCAATTACAAAAATATTTTTGAATTGAGAACGCTGTGTATTGGATTTTCATTGGTTCGTTTCGCTAACGTTTTCACACTCCACTGCAGTTTGTTTTAAAATAAACGAAACTAGGCGAGACTTTTGTGACTAACAAGAGTAAATTATCGATTTGTTTCTTGTGCCTCAGAAACCATCATTTGTTGACGCTATAAGATTCTTACGTAGAATTCGTAGTTGATTCAACTCGAGAGATAACAAAAAATGATGATGATAATATTTTGAGAATATAGCTATACATTTAAGAATGAAATCCAGGTATTTTCAACACAGGATATTTAAAACTTTCTTTGAAGGTTACAAAAAATTGAGCAACTATTATTATAGATTCATATCCAATACTTTATCGAAAACGTCGCGACTGGTTAGACGTAGCACATGCATTGTGTAAATAAGAGGCAATCCATAACGTTACAATCAATTAGAGGTTATTCTCAAACATATTCACTCCCATGTGACATCTGTCTTCCGCCGGCTCCTTATGTGACGTCACATATTTAGGAATCATATAAGCATGAAAATTATTCGTATATCTGTTTTGATAACTGTATATTGATAGCATCTTACCGATAAACTAAACACATAGCTCTAAAAGTAGTGCTATCCTTTTCAAAATGTTATCTGTTGCAAAGCATAGCACTATTTTCAGACTTGTCTATTTAGATTCGTTTTGAGATTTATGTGATTTGATTTCTTAATTGGTCTCAAAGTGGCAGACGCTAATTTCCTTCTTCTATTATAAAATTAATACTAAGCCTAATTTGCGATGTAATTTATAGTAATATTTCTTCAAGATCTTCCGGAGATCTGTGTGTATGAAGATTCTTCTATCAAATATCTCTAACGAAACGTTTTACAATAAAAACAGCAGATATAAATAAGACTGAAAAAAATATTTTAACAGCAAAAATCTTAAATAATACAATTAATATGGACACGAGTATAAGTTTTAAACCAAACTAACATTTATGTCGACCGTTTTTACACCGTTGAATGAATGCTGGTAGTTTTTTAAACAGGAAACTCCAGCACGGAAATTAGAAGAACTCTTTTCTGGCATGCGTCTTGGTTATTTTAAACAATGACTAAGGAAGTACTTGTTATAACTAGGTAAAAAGCGTGCCTGCCTAAGTATGAAGTGGATACTAAAATGGCTAATTACGCTATAGCATCCCATTTCTGCAAATTTTTTATATATAACGAAAAGACACTCAACTATGAAATACAGAATTTCAACTTGAAGCCAGTGAAGACATGTTCAAAATGTGGACACTAATGGCGATTTGGCACGCTCAAGCTATATGACTATAGGTACCTTAGGGCAGTTTTAATTAATTCGGTGCATTGCGAAACGCCTAGCAGTAAAACGGGGGCGCGGAGCGGCATCGAAAGATTTTTCGAATTAATCAATATGAATGGCCGACAATGTGAAACGATTCAAAAGTCGACTCTTGCGCATTGACGAAGTTTCTAATACCAACCGCTGCAGTCGTAAAATAGTCAATTGCAGTTATATACGCAAGTGTTGTCTTATATACGTATACTCACAGAGAGTATAAGAGTATCGCTGTTATCATCTGAGTATGAAATAGAGACAACGCCATCTAGTGACTGTCTGAGTTTCCAAATATTGAAACTAGATGGCACCATTTGGATTTCATAAAAATAGTAGTGAACTTTGACGCAATCGAATAAGGATTCGTAGGTAGAATATCTCACAATAGGCACCCTGATCATAAATCTATTTTATCAATAAATAAAACGGCCCGGACCGTGGATTTTGGAACTTTTACATAAGACCTATATCCAATAGCAGACATGAGCTGGTTGATATGATGATAATGAGGTCAATCTTCAAGACGCAAGTTTTATATCTTCCAAATTTGCCAATTCCATTTTCCAATTTGCAATTTCCATTGAGATCAGCGCACTGGTTGAGGTGAACTTGCTAACAATAAAACAAACAGCCACACGTTCACATTTATATTGTAATAGCAGACTTGAGGCCATTTCCTATTTATTATCGTGATTTTCCTTTCCACATTGAGGATGTTACTAAAGCTTATAATATAACGTCTCAGATGTTAAGTTCAAAGTTTGTATTAAACGTAAGCTTATAGAAAAGTCCTATTATAGTATAAAGGACTACGTAATCGATAAAAAAGCTTGGGTGTAAATTATTGCTCTAACCAGGCTGCTCTTCTAATAATTTCAAATGACATTGTGAGATGGTGATAACAAAAAAAAAAAAACACCCGGCTAAGTTTGTTGTGGGCTTCTTCTTAGACCAGGACGCGTTAGGAACCCTACTTTAGTTTTAAGTATACGAATGTGGTTATCGCTATCATCTCACTACCGTGTAATTCTTATGTACGCATCAAAAGTGCCACCTTTTTGACTTGACTTGACTTGACTTGACTTGATGACAATATATTTCCATGCAGAGCAAGAGATTTTCAAAATTAACAATCTCTCGTTTCATAATTACTACCCGTTTTTGTATCACAATAGGATTTATAAAAATAAAATCACATGAAATATTCAAAAACACAAAAACGTGGCGACATAAATAACGACATAATAACATTTCGCAGGTTAATATGTTTTACATGACGTATACTTTCTCTACGCGCTTCATACAGAACACTTCCTTTGTTTTCGGGCATATGATCGATCCGTGTTCCTTCATCATATCTTTAAGGGCCTGCAATGAAAACAAAATTATATTTTACTACGGAAAATTCGCTTTTAAACCAGCTTTTTTTTTAGAAAATATTAAGATTTTTAAATGGCAGGATTCGATTCAGAATGCATCGTTGAAAATTGGAATTAATTTTTGCAATTTTTGATGCATTCTAGGAGTTGTCGAGTTCATAAAAAATTAAAAAGTCATGTTACCTTTTGATAAATATTTCTTTTGATAAAAATAAGTATTAATTAGTAATAAAAAAAAAATGAGAGTTATTTATTTTATCCCTAACTAGCGTAAAAATTCTAATAATGTTAGAAACGTGCTCAGATAGCTCTAGAGTGCTTCAGGAAGAGATTCAGAGGAGCAAACATATGCAAGTCTAATCAAGTATAAAAAAAGCTGAGCATATTCCAGAAACGTAGCAGGCCGTCCAGGTGACATTGTGGTTCAGCAGGTTACATAGGAGTTCATATTTTATCAACAGTAAACTCAGCGTTACAGCGAAAGCAATCAAATATCCGCGCTCAACTTTTTATATTTGATAGGATACCATACCTTGACTCCTCAGCATCACTCAATAAACCACAATGTCACCAGCAAGGCTAGCAAAAATTATATCCCCGATTATATCCCCTGGCAGAGAATATAATTAACGTGTCCGCCAGCTAAAGCACGGGGACATGGAAAAGAAGAACTTTATCAATTAAACATATATTATTTGGATTTTCTTTCCACTTGTGCGCCAGTGCTCTGAGAGAGTTGATAAAACTGTCGAAGAT
Source organism: Pararge aegeria (assembly GCF_905163445.1). Taxonomy (NCBI): domain Eukaryota; kingdom Metazoa; phylum Arthropoda; class Insecta; order Lepidoptera; family Nymphalidae; genus Pararge; species Pararge aegeria. Next base: position 7,643,344 of record NC_053202.1, on the reverse strand, counting down.
GATAAATTTGTATCATTTTCCCGGGGAGATAATTGTCTCCTGCCCACAGGAGAAACAGGGATAAACTTCTCTTATTCCATATTCCCGTGCTTTAGCTGGTGGACACGTTAATTATATGCCCTGTCAGGGGATTTAATCGGGGGATATAATTTTTGCTAGCCTTGCTGGTGACATTGTTCAGGGTTCAGGGAGCGATGCTGAGGAGTCAAGGTATGGTATCCTATCAAATATAAAAAGTTGAGCGCGGATACCTGATTGCCCTCGCTGTAACGCTGAGTTTACTGTTGATATGAAGTAAATTCCGATGAAGTTAGAATCCTCACCTTCTCCCCTTACACCTATTCGTAAGAACAGTATTCCTATGAAGTTAGAATCGTCACCTTCTCCCCGTACTCCTGTCCGTAAGAACAGTATTCCTATGAAGTTAGAATACTCACCTTCTCCCCGTACACCTGTCCGTAAGAACAGAATCCTCACCTTCTCCCCGTACACCTGTCCGTAAGAACAAAATCCTCACCTTCTCCCCGTACACCTGTCCGTAAGAACAGTATTCCTATGAAGTTAGAATCCTCACCTTCTCCCCGTACACCTGTCTGTAAGAACAGTATTTCTATGAAGTTGGAATCCTCACCTTTTCCCCGTACACCTGTCCGTAAGAACAGAATCCTCACCTTCTCCCCGTACACCTGTCCGTAAGAACAGAATCCTCACCTTCTCCCCGTACACCTGTCCGTAAGAACAGTATTCCTACGAAGTTAGAATACTCACCTTCTGCCCGTACACCTTTCCGTAAGAACAGTATTCCTATGAAGTTAGAATACTCACCTTCTGCCCGTACACCTGTCCGTAAGAACAGTATTCCTACGAAATTAGAATCCTCACCTCCCCGTACATCTGTCCGTATGAACAGAATCCTCACCTTCTCCTCGTACACCTGTCCGTAAGAACAGTATTCCTATGAAGTTAGAATCGTCACCTTCTCCCCGTACACCTGTCCGTATGAACAGAATCCTCACCTTCTCCCCGTACACCTGTCCGTAAGAACAGTATTCCTATGAAGTTAGAATACTCACCTTCTCCCCGTACACCTGTCCGTAAGAACAGTATTCCTATGAAGTTAGAATCCTCACCTTCTCCCCGTACACCTGTCCGTAAGAACAGTATTCCTATGAAGTTAGAATCCTCACCTTCCCCCCGTACACCTGTCCGTAAGAACAGTATTCCTGTTAAGTTAGAATACTCACCTTCTCCCCGTACACCTGTCCGTAAGAACAGAATCCTCACCTTCTCCCCGTACACCTGTCTGTAAGAACAGTATTTCTATAAAGTTGGAATCCTCACCTTTTCCCCGTACACCTGTCCGTAAGAACAGAATCCTCACCTTCTCCCCGTACACCTGTCCGTAAGAACAAAATCCTCACCTTCTCCCGTACACCTGTCCGTGAGAACAGTATTCCTATGAAGTTAGAATACTCACCTTCTCCCCGTACACCTGTCCGTAAAAACAGAATCCTCACCTTCTCCCCGTACACCTGTCCGTTGGGCAGCACCATCGGCTGGTTGTGCTCGTTGAGCGGCAGGCGAGAGATGCGGCAAACGAGACGCGAGTGCGAGCAGTGTGCGTGCGGCAACAGTCGCGCCAAAGCGTTCAGCGGCGGCTGGCACGCCGGGCATGCGGATACCTGGGTGCTCTCGTTGTAGCACTGAGTGTGTTTTAGTTAAGGTATTTTAATTTCATCATTATTTATTTAGTCGTGTGGCATTTTCTAAAGGTTTAAATTATTGATATTATCTACAAATTAATATGTTACAAGTCAATGTCCACATTCTCCAATCATGTGACAGCCCGAGTAGGGAGATCAAAGAGGTCGTTGGGCAATCCCTGGTATGAAAAGATGGGGCAGCGCTGGATCATATCATATCATCATCACAAGTCTCAGAATGAGGAGGTGGACCCTCCCAATTCAACCAAACGAGAATAACGTTCTCAAAGCTTTGTGGAGTCTATCAATATCTCAGACAACTCTAAACCATGCAAATTTTCTCACGGTGTTTTCCTTTACTGTTAAAGCAAGTGATATTTTAAAGTCCTTCAATTTAAAAAGCACATAACTCTATAAAGTTAGAGGTCAGTGCCGGGGATCGAATTCGGTCTCACTGAAAGGGGGGCCCTGTCAGACTAGCATCACTGATTAATTTAATTTAATTTTAATATATTTCTGGCACTTTAAAGATTATTGTTTATTAAAAATAAAAGTGCGCCAATTCATAAATAGGACGACATAATTAGATAGCAAACGAACTGAGTAATTTAAGATAATAAAGGCTATACCCAAAAATCACTTTCAGCAACAATATGTCCCATAGCACATTTCATAGGTAAATACTTCACAGGTTTAAGATGTACATTATATACCGTCTCTGAGACTTATTTGTCGAACAATCCAAATAGTTTTTAAAACCGCTGCCATAGTTTATCCTGAAAGAAATCTGATACAGCCCTACACATCACATGCAAAATTAAAATCATGTGACTCCTGTCACTTGAGGTACTACGCGCGTGTCGGTCGTTTATCTTCACAACGTAACACTTAGAATGTTTTGAATTAGTTTGTATGGAAAAATAAATATGCTTTTTTTCATTTAATATTTTCACAGTGATTACATTTTTTGTTTTTTAGTGATTCCTTATGAAATATACTTATGGATTCTGTTGGATTGAGGATATTATTTCGTAATTCTGTTACACGTTGTATTCCGTCATCAGCGCAGTAGCCGTTTGAACGTTCTTAAGAGCGCGTTATTAGCAGATCACAACGACATTTTGAAAAATCATTTTCGTGTCATTCGATTCTACTACTGTCCACTGCTGTACATAGTTGTTATTGTAAGGAGTTTCAAATACCACAGACTCGAGCCGCTTGCGTTTTTGACAGTGTAAACAAATTTGAAGACACAAAATGCACTTTATACTTAGTTAAGTTTAACATCTTAATGTAACATAAAAATTAGGTCCTAAGAGAGTTTTTATGATGTGTTATTTTGTAAAGTGACACCCTGTATTAATGTTGTAAATCAATGATAAAAATAAACTGCCTGCGACTGGTTGTCATCTGTCACTCCTCGGGGATCTACCAAAGCTGCGTTTACCGGTGCGAGTTTGGTTCTCTAACCTACGTGCCCCACCCACTGCCAATTTAGCTTCGCGACTCGGTTAGCTATGTCAGTAACTCCGGTTCTTCTATCGATCTGCTCAATCCTAATCACGTAGAGATACCCCAAGCCTGTAGAATTAACATAAAATTTGGATGATATTTGAAAAGGATATGGCGTGTTTAAAGCGGCGAGGCCCAGTTGTAGCGCGACGGGCAAAGCTGGGAGACGCGCCGGGTGCAGTAGTCTCGCGTGCTCCCAGCGGAATTGCGCCACTAGGGCTCCCCAGCGCCAATTTCCCAGTAGCGACCGGTAAGGCTCCACGTCTGTTCGGAGCGAAAAATGATTTTAAATCAAAAACCAGCCAAGTGCGAGTCGGACTCACGCACGAGGAGTTTTGCACTATAAGAACGGCATAAAAATAGCATATGCGGCCGCGGGAATAGCAATGCGTTTTTTTTTAAACTAAAAGTTAGCCCCTGAACTTATAAGTTATTATTATATATCACAAAAGGCGAAGCTGAGTTCGAGTTGAAACCCACGTTGTTTCAATACATCTATATATATAAAAGAGAAAGTGTGTGAGTATGTTCCGTATAGGCTCCGAAACGGCTGGACCGATGTCAATGAAACTTTCAGGGAATCTCCGGATTGACCTGGCGAGTAATTATGTAAAGTTTGGTGACGATCGGAGCACTACTATTTTTGAACTGTCAAATACAGCTTTCATTTACTATGATGATATTCTATTGATGGGTGTACATGGGTGTAGATAATGATCTTCACCCGTTCGAGAAGAGAATGAATACGGGAGAGAAATAAATGATTTAATATATTATGAGACTTAAATTAAAAATTTAATGATGTAAGTTTATTGTTTAAATAAAATAAAGCAAAATCTAGCCCGGCGAAGCGGGCTGGGTACGCTAGTTTATTATAAAACGGTTGCATAAATAACTATATTTTTGAGACGCCAAAAAGCAACAATAAAATAAATAGAAGTTTAAGGATATAACATACCAGTGTCCTTAGGAAAAGCGAGCATTCCCATGCAATGTTGGATATCGTCGAGTTGTCCGTCTTCGTATGTGGAGAAGTGCTTCTTCGCGTAACGGACCGCCTCGAGACGTCGATCATCACGGACCAACTCTATAAACTCCTGCAATGCATGTAAATATAATTAGAGATAATAGCATATCGTTTTTTTATGTATGTTAGGGCATACCTCCGTCAGTGGCGTGCAATTCGTACACGCATAAAAGCTCTGCCTAACCAATAAATTTCGTATGACTCATAAATGCGAAGGATTTTTTCTAATTTATGGCATCGTCCTTCTTTATACATACACTGGTCAAAAACCCTGTGCCCGCCACTGACGTCCGTCTTTTTGGACATCCGACGGACTTCCTTCAAATAGGAAGAGGTTATCATATCGTCTTTTTATGTATGTTAGGGCATAACTCCAGTCATTTATTGACGGATTAGCAAAATTATTTTTTTTTCCAAATGGGATTTTATTCGAATTGGTCCCATCAAAATATAATATAGAGATAGTTTCGGATACAGAAAACTCTTAAAATAATAATAGCAAACCAACGACGATTGCTGATCGTTTAAATTCGCATTGTTAATGCTATCACCCAATAACATGTAGGTTTACACTCGATTAAAATAAGGGTTGCGCAGACGTACTTATTTTAACGGGGTACACACACACTTTCTATCACAGTTAATAATAATTTTATATGTTTTCGCGACTGAATGCTAGCTGTAGCAATATTCAAGCTCGATTTCTTCAACAAATTACTTTATTGCAGGTATAAAATGTATAAACGAACTCGGTTTTTCATGGTACAAATATATACATAGAAAATGTAGAAAATGTTCCCTACACACGAACTGTGTGTTTGAAACACGCATACAAACACGCGCACACCCACTCACCAATCAAATGTACCTACGAACCCACCTCATCTTATCATTCTTTTTTTCATTTATTTTTTCCTTTTATATAGTTAAGCCTGTTAACTTGTCAAACGTTTGTTATTAAGACCATAGATATTGGCAAGACACTGCCTCCTGTAACGCAGTTTAAACTACCGCGGGAGACAGGGCTCCACACTAACGAAATTTATAATATACGTTTTTCTGATTAAATAAAGATATTATTATTATAATTCCCTATAAATTATTTGTATACTTTTATTTTAATTTTAAACAGTGAAATTATAAAAGAAAAATAAAAAACACTATTTGGTGTACCAACCAAAACCAACCAAACTTGGTCGGCCAGGGCTCCAGAGTGAGGAACTTCCTCACAATACGCGCCGATTCAATGACTACTGCCTTCTGTATCTTACCCTTGATCCAACAACCAAGCGAATGTTTATATTATTATTGTTATTATTGTTAAAATATATCATATTTGAAAATTTAATGTACGTTCATAAAAACATTTCTAAATTTAAGAAAAAATGTGACCAATAATTTAAACATTAGAAGTAAGAATAAACTTACAGTGCAATATACTAGGTTGCATAAAATTCATAATTCGATTAAAGGAAATTGCATACTATTCTACAATAAACTACCAATTGACATCTTGGAGATGTATCTTAAAAAGTTCAAAGTTTGTATTAAACGTAAGCTTATAGAAAAGTCCTATTATAGTATAAAGGACTACGTAATCGATAAAAAAGCTTGGGTGTAAATTATTGCTCTAACCAGGTTGCTCTTCTAATAATTTAAAATGACATTGTGAGATGGTGATAACAAAAAAAAAACAAAAAAACACCCGGCTAAGTTTGTTGTGGGCTTTTTCTTAGACCAGGACGTGTTTAGAACCCTCGTAGCTTTAGTTTTAAGTTTACGAATGTGGTTATCGCCATAATCTCACTACCGTGTAATTCTTATGTACGCATCAAAAGTGCCACCCATGAACCTACTTGAATAAAGATATTTTGACTTTGACTTTGACTTTTATCTTTTGTTATACAGATAATTTGTCTAATTAAATGTAAGAGATCACCAATAAAACCAAATACACATAAATAAGTTGGATACTGAAGGCGGTTTTTACCGGTTTCCAAGCCCTGAGTAAGAGTGCAGGCATATACCTGAATGCGTATCTTGAACTCCATGGTTGAGTTGAGCTTGCGCAGTTTGGAGCGGTTGTCGGCGCACCACTGCAGGCATCGGCCCGTACGACGCGCGGACAACTCGGTTTCCACTTCTGCGGCCGCTGCGTAGATATCTGCGAGAGAAGTATACTTTCGCATGAAGAATAGCAAAACTAATTAGATGATATTTATTATTTCTGCCACATCTAAGTTAAAAGTTTTTTGGTCTGGTCTGGTCTGGTGGGGGGCTTTGGCCTAGTTACCACCCACCCAGTGTCTTGCACAGGATCTTCGACCAGGGTATGCATAAAGCACGTACATGGCATAAAATGGAAAATTTCCACTCTTATTCGAGTTATATAAAATAATTTGGGTATGCAGTGCTTTTGTGCATGTATGAAGTGCACGCCACTGCACCCGACATTGACGTGCCCCGCTAAGCGATTTAGTGTTCCGGTGCGATGTTGCGTAAATATCGATTAGGGGTATGACTACCATACTCCCTAACAGGTTATCCCGCTGCCATCTTAGCCTGCACCATCACTTACCACCAGGTGAGATTGCAGTCAAGGGCAAACTTGTAGTGGAATAAAAAAAAGTTTTGTCTGGTGTGAGGTTTGGTATGCGGCTAGTATCCATACTGACGAGTTATTTAGCGTTCCGGTACGATGATACGGTACGTTCCGGTACGACGGTACGTATAATTCGTGATATGTTTTTTTCTCTAGGAATCACCTAAAGCACTAGGCATCCGGTTAAGGCGATTCATAGGTTCAGTTAAAACGGGTAAATAGATTAAGAGTTGCCTAGTAAAAACCTATTTTTTTTTTCAAATTCAAAATTTCTCATTCATGTAGGCCTATCACAGGCACTTATAAAGCGTTCATACATATATGTTTACATAATTATAAGGGGATGGTGATAACTTCGTTCGCCAACTTTAACCTAAAGCTACGAGGGTTTTAGATAAATAAACTTAGTGACAGGTATGTATGTATGCCGGAAATGTATGCCTAGAAAATAGATTTGGCATTCCTTATTCAGTCATAGCCTTGTTTTCCGTTAGTGGCACACAAAATGGCACTGGTCGCCCTGGTTTCACGTTAGGATCTGTTGTGACCCCAAAAGCTGTTACTACAGTTACAAATTAAATACTGACCAACATTGGTAAGGTCTCTTAGGTCCCTCTTATCTGCCAGCTTGTTAGCGGAGTCGTAGTAACCGTTACGCAGGAAATAATCCACCAGCATCCTGTCCAAACGCACACTACGCCATTGGTTCATTTGTGTCTGAAAAGCAATATTTATATCTGTAAAATAACTCCCAAAACCGACACTGGAATTCATAGACGAGAGCTGAAATGTTTCCCCAAATTTAACAATCAAGCCGAACAAAAAGTATCTTAAAAAAAAATATTTTTGAAGTTATACTTCTATTGGCGCGTTGGGGAAAAATATGAGAGTAAATTTTTACGATGCGCACGCACACCGTCACGAAAAACCGACACCCTAACTTTCTAAAGAAGTTTTGACAGTGCACCTACAGTCTGCGGGCTCTTTCCAAAATCTCAAATTTGAATGTAAGTTAAACTTGGTTGAACGATAATGAGATATTATAATAAAACTTTAAATGTATTAAATACTAAATCTATCGTTAGTGTGGACTTTTCAACAAACGTTAGAATAAGGCGAAAGATAAAAAATTATCTTGTTACTCCAAAGAAGTGTAACTTTTAACGCGTGTCTCGCACTTCGGGCCTCGCAGTGAACGCTGTGTACTTTCTAAGGCGCCCAGGTCGGGAAGCCTTGCTCTAGGGGGATTGTTTGGTAATTTGGTCAACCAGGATGCAGGCCCTAACATCTGGCAAGTTGGGGTGGGGGTTACTCTTAGCTATGAAATCAATAAAGGTTGAATTTGCCGAGCCCAGGAGCCCCATTCATCTAGGCAGCCGAGTGGCGCAGTTGGCAGTGACCCTGCTTTCCGCGTCCAAGGCCGTGGGTTCGATTCCCACACCTGGAAAAATGTTTGTGTGATGAACATGAATGTTATTCAGTGTCTGGGTGTTTATATGTATATTATAAGTATTAATGTCTATTATATTCATAAAAATATTCATCAGCTATCTTAGTACCCATAACACAAGCTACGCTTACTATGGGGCTATATACCGATGTGGGTCTTGTCGTAGTATATTTATATTTATTTATTTATCTTGACTGTGAATTCCACTGTATAACTCACTGACTTACGAAAATGAAGGGTCAACTGGCGATTTTATAAAATTTTAGAACACAAAAGCTGATATTGCGACTATTTACATATACTCCCTTGCAGACCTTTTTTTAGGAAATAATGAGTACTTTGATATCGAAGTACATCCTTTTTATGTTTTAAACATAGTTTTTTCAGTGCACGCCAATTAATGCATTTTATAGTCAAAATTCTGCTTTTTTACATTATTCACGCCCGCCGCTTCAGCTCCAAAAACAAATTAAAATTTTATTAGAGATAGGTAGATAGATAGATTGATTATTATAGGTGATAGATTTTTTTAGGTGGTGATCTAAGATAATGATTAAAGATCAGAAAGATCTAAATAAATATGATTGAATTTTTTGTATTTATTATTATAGAATTTTTGGTTATTGTTTTTTTTATGTACTCGTAGCTTATTTTTATGTTTTATTTTAATTTTATGTAATTATTACTTGTTGTTAAATTCTTTTAATAGCCCCGGGGAGACGAATTGGGCAACTGTAATGTCTTCACGGGGTGCGTTGCTAAATAAGTAAATAAATTATTGCTATTTTCCTTAGGATCGCGATTTTTTTTTGAAAAATTTAGCCTCTGTTACTTCTTGATTGTTTCGTTTCCTTTTGAAGGAGAAGTGGTTAAAATCGGTGCAGTACCTTCGAAGCCTATTGGGTGCAAACAAACAAACAAAAAATCTTTTCGTTTTGGTTAGCTGTTACTGTGAAAGAAAAGTAACTGTGGGGGAAAAGAGCAATCTGCTGAGTTTCTTGCCGATTCTTCTCGGTGGAATCTGCCTTCCGAAACGATGGTAGAGTCACTACGAACCGACGGAACGATTGATTTTTTTTTCAAACCTTAGCTTGCGGTGCGGCAGGTTCTGTGAGCGCTTCGGCCTGCTCCTTGAGGTGTTCTAGACGCTTCTTGCACACGCACGCAGCTTGAACCTCCTCCGTTATAGCTTCTGATGCTTTGCGTTTCATTGTTGTGAGCTTCTCCACCTAGAATTCATAATCAGAAATATAATTTTCATCATATTGCCTTGTGTCATTAATTGAGAGATTAACATAAAATAAATTTAAAAGACACTCAAATTTAAAAACATAAATAAATAAAAAAAAAATAACAATAATTAATTAAACTCCAAAAATTAAAAATTAAAAGTGGAGAAAATTTAATTACAATTATAATTCAACTGTTGGGAATTATGTTCCTCCACGGGGAATGTTTATCTCCTCCCACAGTTTAATCAACTCTCCAAGCAGATATAGGAAATAATATCCAAATAATAAACGTGTAAGCTAATATTATAAAATATAATTGATAGCGTGTGTTAAGAAAGTAATGGATCTCTCAGCGGGTGATTTAGAGAGCTATGCTTGGAGTATCGCAACGTGATTAAATAAATAATGAGGAGATCCGTCGAAGAACCTGAGTTACCGACTCTCAATGAGTCTCGAAGCTAATGGCAATGGGCGGGGCACATAGCTCAGAGAACCGATAGACGTTGGGGTCCCAAGGTGCTGGAATGGCGACCTCACACCGATACAAGCAACGTTGGCACAGCCCCAACAAGGTGGACCGACAACTGGAGCAGCCAGACCCAAGGTACCACAAGACCAGGGTATTTGGAACTCCCTACAAAAGGCCTAAGTCCAGCAGTGGACATACATTGGTTGACATGATGATGATGATGATGAATATATGTGTGAAAATAAATGGTGGTAAACTTCTTTTATTCCCTTTTTCCCTGTCAGGGGATATTATAGGGAGATAATTGAGACAAAGTCAAAAATATATTTATTTAAGTAGTCCCATAGATGGCACCTATGATGCGTACATGGTAGTGACATGATGTACACTGTCATTATTTTAAAATCTTAAAATTTGTCTCGCTAGCCATGTTGAGAGACTTCCACCCTATCCCCTCTTGTACTACTGCGCCATACATTGATGATGAAAACTAATATAATGGCAATAATTTTACACTGTGGATATGATGAAAAGATTCTACTTCCAAGTCTTACCATTCCACCAAGCAGTGAGTCAATCTCTCCAGTTGTCGCACCTTTCTTGGTAGCAGCATCAATGTCACTTACAGAGGTGGTTACTTGTCTTGCTTCCACATCCAGCACTCGCTGAGCATTTCGGTAGCGCTTGTTGAATACCTCGTAGGGTACCTACAGTAAAATAATTAACAATATAATAAAATAAATAAATAAAATAGCCTTTTATTTTAGAGAAAAGTGAGTTTTTACATTTCATTTTATCATTAAATCAAGTCTCTTAGCTATGTGTGCCTGTCAACAAAGGCCTCCTCCAGCTCTCGCCAGTGCTTACGATCCTGTGCCACCCTTCTCCGTAGTGGACCAGCTGTAAGTTTCAACTCATCTTCCCATTAACAATAAGTATATTTTTTATTTATGTTAGGATCAGTAGTTATCAATAATCTAAAGCTCTAAACCGATGCTGCTTTGTGCAATCCCTTAACTGGAGGGTTTGCCCATAATCAACCTGTTGGGCTGGCAGACTGGTTGCTAGCAGTAGATGGTAGAAGAAGAACAGTAGACTCAGCTGCCCACTCCCAATTATATAGGAGTAACTAATATAAAATTTCATCATCAGTGGCGTGCACAGGGTTTTTGACCAGGGTATGCATAAAGCTGGTACATGAAATAAAATGGAAAAATTCCCCTCCAATACAACTTATATAAAATAATTTGGGCCTGCAGTGCTTTTCTGCATGTATGAAATGCACGCCACTGTTCATCATCATCATCATCATATCAACCCATTACCTGCCTACTACAGGGCACAGGTCTCCTCCCACAATGAGAAGGGGTTAAATCATGTTAATTGGTTGCTTATTTAGGCAGTAAAGGAAGTACAAACCAACAAATAAAAAAAACACTCTGACACACTTAAAACATTACTTAGGATTTGGATTATATTGAATTATTATGAAAGATTGATTTCATGCGAAATGAAATAAACTAAATGTATAACCAGTGATATCTATAAAAAAACTGGTTGTTTCACTTAGTTATTACACAAAATGCGGAGGAAGTTTGTTAGTAAAGTAATGAACATGAATTAAATGAATACTATAGCTATAAAGTGATCTCAAAATTTTTAATACTCACGCAAAGAAAACGTAAGCAGACTTCGTTTTTATTGATTGATTAATTGAAAATAACTTGTTATCTTACCTTCAAAGTGGCATGTTCGAGTGATTTTATTTCGTTCATTGCAAGCAATCTGTGTCACTTCCTCTAGATACGTCCAATTGCTTCGTTATACAAGTTACAACCACCCTCACTAACGAAAACAAAACTCAGCTGATTGTGTGTTGACTACTCAATACTCAAAAGACAACCAATCTTAGTAGTATTGTAAAACATGTGAATGAAATTAGTAAACCAATTTAATTAACTACAGGTGTTGAAATAACGATATATTTGGGCTTCACGGAGAGCGAAACGCAATAATTACTAGGATTATTAAATTTTTTGACAAAAGAAAATGGAGATTTATTTACGATTATGTACGTCAAAGTTCGAATCCAAAAGTGACAAAGAGAAACGAAGAATCATTTTAATCGAGTTTCTGAACGTAAGACGTTTTGTTATTTTTATTTATTAAAACGTTTTTAAAGTTTATTAAAACTGTACTCGCAATTATGGTTTTACTGAAAAAAGTCAGTTTTATGAAAATAAAGGTTACTGAACATTAAATTTATTGTTATGTCTATGGGTAAATTAAATTATTACGTTACATGGGCTTATGCAAGGTGCAAGTATGAAATAACAAGCCTTTAGGCTGGCCGCAGACACCAGTTTTCCGTATTCGATTTCCAAATGCGTAATTTCGATTTGGTCTTCCGTTAGACTAGCGCAGACTGTCCGCTGGCGCGGTCCAGAATGGACATTTTCAAACAAAAACAAAATGTATGCAAGCGCTGCATTTCGCATGACGTCATCAGGTTTTTTCCGAGTCGTTTACCCGAATTTGGGTAAACTGCATTCGAAACGTAAGAACGGAATTTATTTTGTTCGGAAAAAAAGTTAACATGATTCGTTCTAACTTTCAATGATCTTCCAATCAATTGCAGCCCATAGTATGTCTTGTCATGTTATTGAATTGTCAACACTCAATGTATCGGAGTACTAGCTATCTTTTAAATTTTGATAAACGCCCTTAAATAATAAAAGTTAAAACACGGAGAGTACATTTGTAATATGCCTAAAAAATATTGTCTGGTATTTAAAGAATCAATAGATCACGTTAACAATTCTACAAACAGAATAGCGCGTGAACAATCACGAACATTTTTCTGGAAAAGTAAGTACAAAAATTTCAAGTAGTTTTTTAGTTGGTTTAAGTAGCTTCCATAGTTTAGTAGATATCCAAATCAAAATATAATCCCACTGAAAAAAATATAAAAAACGGCCATAATGATGCTATGAAATATCTTTAATTGATAATTTTCCTTCTATCGCGCTTTCTATTCTGAGCTGCATCGTACAGGAATCACCATTATCACAAGTGACAATCCAAATAATTTTAATTATCCGAGTTTCAGAAAGTGGCCTGAATTAACTGGGGTAATATTGCATTATGTCCGTCTGACCTTCTATCAATCCATCCGTCCAACAACTTAAAATGTACAAATACTATGATATTCTTATTAGATATCATTTGGTACCAAGCTGCTATATATTCTGCCAACAAATACAAACGGAAGTTTTGTATTTATTGGCAGAATCTAATATATAAAGTTTAATCTATATATTTTAGGGCAAAAATTCTAAAATTATATTAGAAATATTCTGCTAGCTTTTATATGCTTGTGTTGTATTAGTGTAATAAGGCCCACTAGTGTAATATTTGTATAGTTGGTTCTTTCGCGGCTGACCGTTGTATGTAATTTAAAAAAACTGTATAGGCGTTACCTAAATAATTGATCCGCAATGTAAACCGTAGTCTTTATATTTTCTTTGCAATGGCAAACACAATTCGGTTTCGTAGCTTAAGTAGAAAATGTGGCCATTTTATAAGCACGCTTTTACACGTACCGTGTCGAAGCACCATCACTTTAAAATCCATAGACTAAACATAAACTTTTGTATCTATGCAGTAGTCGGCGCGTCACCGCGTCACTTTCTTAACGCGAATCCGCCATTTTGTACGTAGCTGGCGGTGATTCGGGGTTCGCTTTCCCGGCTAAGTGTTTATTGCGTGAAAAACCTGGAAAACTTCGTTCAATTGCCTTCTCCAATTGACTTTAGGCGATACTGACATTGTAGTGAATAAAATTTGCGTCGGTACAAAGTGCTATCGTGATTTGTGAGTGCACTGTAATTGGAGCGCGTGGCTGGTTACTCTTTGTTGTTGGATTCGGCGTAAAATAGGTAAGTTTCACAAGTTTTTCATTTGATGCATCAATTTTAAGCTAGATTGCAGGCGGACATAAGTTTCGTGTCTTAGAACAAATAAGTTTATTTAAAGTTTTGGTAAATACGTTGGCGTCATGCGGGTGGGAATGCCAGGGCTATAGGCATTTCGAAGTGATGAATCTTTGCTTTGGTCTTCGTTATGCTCATGTCCTTTGTCGACGCTTGGCCGCACTACAACCTCGCAACCGGTAATCGCGCTGGCTGCGTCAGTATTCTAGAATATACTAACTAAACGTTCGACACCACGCGGTTTTTGTACGAATGACGGGTTGCTGACCTAGTTGGGGTAGAAAGTTAGTTTACAGTAAATAATTCAATAACTATAACAAACTTTTACGTGTTTTAATTATCTATCAATGTGGGTTTTGATGATAGCTAGACTAAAAATATTACTTTAGGAAAAACGTAATTCTATCCTAACAGATAAACCGTTATTTCTGTATAAACTTTATGTATACACGCACCTGTCACACAATACATGCATTTTATGTAACATTCTATCTATGAACATGTAGTTCTATAGTTACTTTAGAAACGACGTTTTGTCGTATATCTGATGCTAAAAACACAGTATAATGTATGGAAGCCACATTTTTATGATGATGATAATTGTTAAAACCTGATTTAATAACTTCATGATAGTGATATAGCTTTCTTGATTACATACTTATGCAAAGCTTTTAATCTTTTGCATTCTTCAGTGCATTTCAGTGGAATCTTAGAGATTAAAATCAATTTGGTAGTTCCAAAGGCAAATGATTACAACTTGAGACACTTACATATCATACTGTCTTTATTTTGTAGGCCAAAAACAGAAATAAAAGTGTAAAATCCCATGCATGTAAGTTAATGTTATTTGATTAAAGTTTCTTGTTGTCATACAAAAGAAAAAATACTAATTATTATATTTGTAGTGTTTTAACAAAAAAAGGTTTCCTTATCTTGACTGTTACACTAATGTTAACAAAGACTACCAATGTACATTTATCTTTATACATTTATAAAGTGATAAGAATTTAGCAATGTCACTGTAGGTACTTGTTATTATAGGTACATAAGATGACCTGCAAAAATAATCTGTGTATTATTTCAGAGTGTACCAAAACTGGTCTTTATCTACTTTGAGGATTGGATATGTAGAGGATGGAATAGGGGTCAACAATAATACATTTTTAAAAGATTGACTTAAAATTAACAAAATTTGCAGATTATCTATTTATCATTCATTACCTTATGCAGAAATTGTTTTAGGATTACAAATCTACACCTAGGCTGCAATACTATCAAAATTAAAGTTGAAACTGTTTATATCAAATCTGCTTCAACTTGAAACACTCCCACAAATAAACATAAACACATTTGTAATTATCTATGCCAGAAAACAACGATACAAAACCTTGTTTAGGTTAAATCTGGAGTTATGGAGCATAAGCTGTTGCAAGAAAACTTTTAAACTATTATTACCTTAAATGTACATAAACAAATGAAAGATCATTGACTGACTTGACTTAAACTTTAAAAAAACAGGTTTTTCAGTATCGGAAAAAGATTATTCAAGTTTTGGTGAAAGATCTTTTAAGATTTTAATTGTGTTTCACAATACACAATTAAAATCTTAAAAGATCTTTCACTACAGAAATATTGTGTAATGTGGGTAAATAAATAAAATTTTGATAACTAAAAATTATAGTTTATTTAAAGAAAGGTTAATTTCTTTAATTTCATGCTTTGTTTTTGATAAATTAAGGGTTTCTTTTACAACAAATGCCTATGACATTGAGTTTGTGAGATAACTATTTTGATTTAAATAAAAGTGCATTTAAATGCACTTAGTCTTTTATTGACACTCAGACACAGTAAAGATACCTCCTGAAGTCTTATTTGTTATCAGTAAACTAAAATGCATTTACTTCTTTTCTAAGATATCCCTGAAAGTCATTAAACTGTCAAGTACTTTCCTCCAAGGCAATATCTAACATTGTTTCCCATGTCCTTTAGAAAAGTTAAATTAGTACCTACTCGCTCAACTAACTTTGAATTGGGTAAAAAGTTTGAATGGATTTCATTTGGAAGTTTTCCTTTTCATTATTTACCTATTTGGCTTTTTGTTTTGTTTTCAGAGTTGTATGGTTAAGTTTTGTCAGAATTCTTTGCAAACTTTCATTAATTTCAGCTATTGAAGTTTCCCTGGGGTCAGAAGCGAAACAAAAAGAAAGTTTTCTATTGAATTAAGAATTTCAAAGAAGCATGTTTGGAAATTTATTGTCTGAAATGTTTATTACTTTTTCATTGAAGTTTTGAAGTTTTATTTTTCCTTAAACAGTGTTCCCCTTAACACCTGTGTTCGTAATATAGCCTGGTACCTTCAAACCGAGACTAAATAGGCATCTTACCAGTTTGTGTCAAGTTAAGGCTGAATTATCACTTAAGTGACTGGGCAAGGCAACCTTTATATGGTAATACATTAGTGCTCCCTTTTATCTATCCAATCTGAAATGTATCTATACTATATGTTTTGTATTTAATTAAAACTAGATAAAAAAAAATACTATGAATTGGTATTTAAACTATTAGTAAACTTATTTAAACATATTACGATAGCGTTGCAGCGTTTCTTAACAGTAAAGGTTAAAGTACTGTCAGTTGTAGTGTAACAAAACAAATTTTGAACACAAGGCAAATTGTGACACATTCAACATCTAATGCCAACCGCATAAATACATCTAGTCACTGTTCCATTGGAAGGTAAAAAGATACGCTTAAAAACTGAAAAAACCTATAAAAAGATCAACGAAATGGAGCAATTTTCACAATCGTAATATGAAACAACGTCACAAGCAAACTCCCTCGTGAATCTGATAGTGCATGAGTTCACTGTAGTTTAAATAGCGATGTCGTAAACAAAGACGCTCGCCTCGACCTATCAGTGCTGTTGTAGGGCTATGGGTGAGAGTGTACACATTGATGTTGATATTATATAATCATGTGCATGATATTACAGATACTTTAATGATGCTGCTAATGAGATAATAGAATATTATATGTTCTATAATGATATTAATTGTGTGGGCACGCAAATGCCAAACGAAAATTAAACGGCAATAAGGTTGGCATTCAATTAGGACACGGGGCATATAATCCTTATTTAGGGATGGCAAGGTAGTTCATATCAAACTGACATTCTACGGCAAACAACTACGCGGCAAAAGACTATTTAGACGTTTTGATTATCTACTCAATGACCCGGAGAATTTTGTACTACCTATAGAACGCCATTTATTGTAAATTATCTGAAGTGGTAATTCCAATACAAAAATTAAATTACCATTTATGATTTTTTTTTTATTTCGATGACGAATTATTTTTGAAATAAAACTAAATTAAAAATATTTAAATCGGCCAAGCGGATTGCAAGTTTTTGCGAGACACACACAGCATAATTTGTTTATATATATTTAGATTTCATATAAGGAGCTCTTTACCTGTTGTTCATCTTATATCTGTTGCTTAACAAAAATATCGTACGAATTGTGCCAACCCTATGTACATATATTGGTAGAAAACATTTCGCCACGTAACATCCTCCCCATTGTAGAGACGCAATGCGACTGTCGACTGAGCTCCTAGGGAGTATGTATGTATTATGCACGTACGGAATACGGATCTCATGTGATACACTTGTAAAAATATTGTGTACAATAATACGGTAAATCTTTTCTGTGTTTCATAGTAATTTTGTGTAGGAGCGGAATCTTTTATTTTCCATTTTTACACAGGTTAGCCAATGACCGGTGTACAGATAATAATTGCTAGGGAAACTATGTTTCATTTTATTTTATAAATATTAACATTTATTTAACATACTATTCTATAGTTTGATATTGTGTTTTTTAGAAACACAGTTACTCTTTTATAAACATAATATTAATATTTAATAAACAAACTATACAATACTCCTTACGAAGTTCGAGAAGAGCTTATTGGTTCTCTCCCGCATATTTAAAGCCCCGTTCTTCTGGATATGTACATAAAATTATTTTGTAGGGATCCATTCCCTATAGTGGAATCGCGTTGTTGGATTTTTAATTTTTCACGCCATACACGCAGCAGTTTTGACCTGTTAACATCTTAACACGTAACATTATTTTGGTGGGAACTTCATTTTACAGCACGTGTTATGTAAAAACTGGCATTCTATCGCCGGTTACTATTGGTAGATAATGTTATGTGACTGAAGTAAGGAATAAAGGGCTGACCTTCGCGGATTATCGAACCAGTCCGGGACATATTTTCATGAGTTTGTTCGCGCGACCGGCGTACCGATGGAGGATGTTCTGGATGTGTATGAATGAATGTTTTGATAATATTATGATCATAATAAACTAGTGACAAATGTATATCGTCAGCGAAAGGTACGGAGTTCATTTGTGGTGTTGACTTAATTTTTTTATAACAAAAACTATAGGATAATTTTAGACCTACAAATTCATAAATTAAAAAAAAGATGTTAAAACACTTTTTGTGACAGGTAGAGTATTAAAAAATCATAACATGTTGAGAAACAATTGATGAATTTCTTAAGTGAAGAAGTTGCTTGAAAGGAGCACACCCCTCCGTTCACCCAAGACTAAAATAGTTAAAATGCAGATTTTTGGAAAGCCATTTTTAGTAATATTTACTTGACGGCAGCTTAAACTAAAGTTAGTGTGATTAACATAACGTCGTCATCGCTACAGAATTTGAACGACCCTGACCGCAAAATGTGGTAAACCTTCAAATTAATGTACCTTCTGTAGAATATTATAATTCCATGATTAATCATTACCTCGGTTTATTACGCGCTGATTTCGCACATCTGATTGCTTGGACACTTAATTTATGTTAGGTACTTAGAATTTATTTTTAATCTAATTGCTGATGACTAATTACTTTAGTTTATGCAAGAATTTAGTAGAAACAAGTCGGTTGGAAATCGCTTTTTATTCCAATAATTCGATTTGTAACCCTTTATCTTGCTTTAAAGCTTACTTGGTTGGTTAAAGACTGACGCAATTAGTGATATATACTTTTATGGAAAGACTGAAATGGCCAGAAGTTGTCTCGTATAGAGAAATGGCTAAAATTAACCTACCTATCTATCTATCTTTTATATTTTAACTAGTCATTCTTATTCATGTGAATCAATCTTAACAACTTGGGCCTAGTTATGTTTTAAGATATAGCTTTGCTTTTCTTTTTATCTCTATATAGGTGTATAGTCTAAAACGACTGGGTATGTTCACAAAAACTTTTTTTTACCGTCATCTATTAACTATCTAAGGTACTTGCACTTTGTACTTTTTACTTTTGGATGTTATTATACAAATTTTAGTTTTAACATTATCCAATTAAGAATTAGTCGGCACAACTATTGCCATGAAAATTTATATTGACAAGGCTATCTCAAACAGTTATTTTATTAAAAAAAAAAACCGATATAACGATTATAATATACAACAAGTTGAGTAAGTAAAAACTCAATAGTAAACTAAACATATCAAAAGCTTATTATGTGAATCACAAAACAAAAACTCCCCTTCAATAGTTCGCACGATGCCTTTCGAAGTCTAAGCAAAAACGTTGAATATACACGCAGCACATCCGTTCACGCACACATGGTCACACGTACACAACCATAGTACAGTAACCGGTCGCCTCGGGCTGATCGGCTATCGATTGCCCGGCTCCGAATGCGGAGACGCGATTTTATTTCATTTTGTATAATTCCTAGCGGCAATTGACTTATATTCAAATGAAAGTCTCTCTAATAGGTGAAAAATCAAAAAATAGCCAAACAATCGTGTTCTGGGTATATTACTAAACGTAGAATTTCTAAACATTATAAAGTTATCTAAACTTTTTTAGTGTGAAGTATTTTCTAAAAATAGAAAACGAAAACAAGTGCGTTAAAGTTAGTGAATAAGTACTTAATTTTTTTTTATATAAATACTTTCTCTAGATAAGGTGTGTTTGAAAACTTTAAGGAAATTTGTTTATACTCCATGGACATGTCATCTTTAGGCAATAAATGCCACATGGAGAGAGAGAGTTAGAGCTTGCTGATAAACCTCAAACCCATGCTGGAGCAAATTCCTGTGCTCCAACATGGGTTTGCGGTTTATAAGGATTGTTTTGACATGTTTGATGTCACTGACGGTTTAACGCACTGTCCGAGGGAAAGGCGCGGGAACAGATGACGCTTCAGGTAGTAGGTACTCAAAATACCGTGACCGAAATTCTTGGACTTATGGCCGTTTTCACTGACGACGGGCAAGGCAATGCATAAGTTACTCCTAATCAAATAATATTCCTAGGCATTCATTTCACCAATCGATTTTGTCGAGGCGAATCATATATCCATATATAGCTTATCTATGGTTCTTGCCACAAAGTTTGGTGTAAGTTTGTATTATTACAATTTTAAATAGGATGAATTTAAGATTGAAAAAAGAAACGAATTTAAACTTTTTTATCTGTCACGTGTCAGTTTACGAGTCACCTAAACTTTACGATACGCCGAATAGGTGTCGTAACTTTAGACGGCGCCTAATGTTGTTGGACATCACATAAAGAGTTCGTGAAACGTTTTTTTTTCCTAAATCACTTAAAGGCGATTCTTAGCTTTATTGGCAACGGACGGGACATGATTACACTAAATACTACATAAACATACGAAATACTGGACCAATGCGTCCGGCCGCGAATAACATAGTTTAGAAATAAAACTGGACCTGGTAGGTAGCGCTGCAATTCATTTCTAGGTTTTTAAGATATTAACACCTCTAATAAACGGTTCGGTGCAGACGAAGTTGCGCGGGTCAGTTAGTGTCACTTAAAGCTATTTAAAATTCTTAATTAAAAACTAATTCACTAAGAACTAGAAGTTACCTTCAGAGCGCGACCTGTATACAAAACTTGCAAGCTGTTCACTTGCAAACTACATTGTATGGTTGGTAGGTAGGTATAATGATAAATTATTAAGACGGAGTTACAAACTTAGCTGAGTTAGAAACTGGGCAGTCTCTTTATCATCTTGTTTTGCTTGTTAGGCATTATAATTTATAGACGATTTATATAATTTTCCTCGTGTGAAGTTCTATTCCGATTAAAGGCGGAATTATTGTTATTAAATACTATTGGCGTTTGTTTTGTTGGTAATTTTAAATACGTTGGTAATTTTTAAATCAAAACCGACTTATAAAAGGAAAGAGGTTCTCAATTGTTGTAAACAGTTCAAGCTTAGGACCACATAGTAATCGGTGTTATTTGGGTTTTTTTTTAATCGCAAGGGAATCTTTTTTATATTATAAAATAATCTTCTATATCGCAGTAGTATCTCATAGAAAAACTTAAAATCAAACTAATAAAATTAAAAACTAGAAACAGTTTCCAAACAATTATCAATAAAATAATTTGGACCGACGTCCTTTTCAATTGAAATACCACTTGAAAACCCCCTAAGCTATTGAAACCAAAGGAATTGCAAAATATGTTTTATAACATCTGTAAAGCATAAAATATTTATTTTATTCATATCACGGCCTATATTGCTCGCAAAATAAAACTTTTCTTTGTGGCGTTTTAATTATGCGCATACAATTGGGTTACTCTGTTATGGTGAAACACAGTTTTAATCGACCTCCTAATATATGTTACCAGATGTTAATATACTTAACACAGCAGTTAAGTTTTATTATGCAATTGAGTTTGACTACGGATCAGTAGGTTCTGGGTCAGACAAAAAAATGCTAGGGTTTTCTTTTAATAATTTCCTAATTGACAGTCAGTCCGGAGTTAAAAATTGACTTGTTAAGCCGGTTAGTGATTACAACCGTGTAATCACTAACATATGACAATAATTGTTATTAGGCTTTTACCAGCATACCATTAGGCATAAATAGAATCATGATATTTTCAAGCTTTATCGAGCCGAAGCATATATACCCCGATAAATATTACCTCTACATAAACGTGTATATATAGTTCTTCGGTTAGGTAAAATTTTTGTCAGTTTTTTCTATCGATAAATATTATAAGGAATATGATCAAGAATAACATTTCTCTTTCCGCTGCGAAGAACTTCGTAGAATTAATAGTAATCTTATATTTTTTTAACTTTTATCTTAGAACACTCGGCATCTTATTCAAGAGCCAGTCGTTTTAAAAACGTAGCACGATGTAAGAAAAATATATCCTTTCAACGTGTTAAACTTAGCGTGCGCAGACATTGACGCTTTCATTATTTCGAATAGGACTCGTTCGTGGCAAATTGGGCTCGTATGTCACGCAGAGGGTTTTCCCTTGACGCCTCTATGAATTACTGGCGCAATTTTTTAAGGGTTGTCGCTGCGTTTTAATTTTATCCCTTCCACCACAGAGCTGTTTGAAAAAGCGTAGATGTATAGATTAGTAATCTAATAGATGCAGGTCCGTCTGCCAGAAAACTATAACTTTCTATTCAATTAGAAAATATCCCTTGGTTTCATAAATATACAATCTTTCGTCCTAAAGCGACAATGAAATTAAAACAAATTTAATTTTTTTTTATCCTTACAGACGCTTGTAGAGTAGGTTTTTTTTTTTTTATATTGTAACACAATTATTACTATTCGGACCAAGCTGATTTCCCTTTTGATAGTTGAAAGCCATCGTCTATAAACAAAGCAAGACTTCACAAGGCACGCAAGGAGCACGTCCATCAATTTAAGGCGTAGGTGTTAAGCCTCATGCGACTGTAATTACACCGGCAACCGCGGCCTAAGCTAAGCATTGCAAGAATGCTGCTTATCGGCAGAAATAAGCATGGCGATAGTACTTCCCCGGACGAGCTTTGTGACAAAAAGTTCTACTACTACTGGGTATCGTTCTTAAGAATTTTTATGCAGATATAGCCCTTACAAAGGCTTCTGGAGTAGGTACAGTCCTCAAGCTATTAACAAACATAACTTTTTATCTACTTATATATTTGACGTTTAAGTATTCAGGAAATATCGTTCTTAAAAATGAAACTAAGCTTTTGTGAACAATTCTGTAACGATTAACATGGTATTGAAAAGTTTCAGCCGCCACGTGCCTAAACCTTTAGCGGTACGTCTGTTGGTTATACGTATAAGTATTTAGGCACGTTTTTTTTTACAATTGTTATGTAGGTACATCTTCATTCATAAACAAAAGGACTTTGTTCGAAGTT
This sequence comes from Pararge aegeria, assembly GCF_905163445.1. NCBI lineage: Eukaryota > Metazoa > Arthropoda > Insecta > Lepidoptera > Nymphalidae > Pararge > Pararge aegeria. The sequence continues at coordinate 7,620,137 of NC_053202.1, read as the reverse complement.
ACTACAATAAGACCACAAAACTTGCAGTAAATAAAGTTTCAACGTCGGAATCACGCGCTCACCGTTCAATAACATTATCAAAAGCTGTACAATAATTTGAGTTACGTAAACCCATTGTATTCCCACCCTCCAGCCGGGACCGCTCGTGGGCGTCTCACCCCCCAGCCTCACCCAACGCTGACCGACCTATTAAAATTGTAATTACCAGACGGCTTTGTGTATTATTGCCGAAATGATGTCATATTGATTTTCCCCGGGCTTTTCTGTTTAATATTAAATGGCTCGTTAAAAGAAATTGGTCGTTACATTTTCATGAATGCAAAGACAGCGTTTGCAAAAACGTTCGTCAGCATCCGAAGCAATTAATGTAAAAAGATAAAAAATACGGAAAGGTCTCGAAGGAAAAACAAATATAAATGTTATTTTTACATTAATTTAGGGTTTACGCCCAATCGATACAAGACTTTATTCTATACATACGTTTAATTAAAATTTAAAGCTGTCTGTTCTGGTGACATTTAATTAACTGAATCTTATATGATTTATATTTATATCTAGTTATATTATTCTTACCGGCCCTAATGTGAGTTCTCATGTAAATGAATATCACATACACATAATATAATTTAGTAATTAACTAAAATTACTCTTAAGTTCAATTTGTTAATAACTTTGTAAGTTAGACTACCATTTCCTTACCTTTTTCTTTCTAGACCTTTAGTTTAAGATTTGTACATCGTTGAATTATTTAAATTTTAATGCTGAGCTTATTCTTTTAACACGTCGCTGGGCATACGGGCTGGTGACATTAGTAGTAGCACGGAGGATGCTGCTGACTGATCTCTTGTCATATTCCATTAGTCGCCTCATAAGAACCCGCGGGAAGAGAAGAGGTGGCGACGACTGTATTCTCATCTGCCTTATCACGCAGTACTTTAAAACAAGCAGCATTAATAGGTCCCCTTTATTAAGTGGCCGAACACTCGAAATAGATTACGACTGCGTGTTTACAAATAACATTACTAAGGGGTTAAGGGGAGTAGGCATCAAGTGTTCATGTCAGATTTATGGCTTCAAAACATAACCATTTCGAATAAAGCATAGAATTTCTTGCTAACCAATCTACTTTACGTTTTAGCTAGTATATTTAACTGAGATCCGGTTCTCGCAAAGCTATCTAAAGGTCGCCTACGAATGGCCGATGCTGTAATTGCGATTTTGTGTAATAAAACTCTCCACTGTTATTGCTCAGCATTTCAGACGAAGTAAGTAGTTACATAACACTCCATTCCTAACGCGTAAGCGTTTTAAACCAGCAAGTAAAGTTTTTACCTATTTCTATTTGTGGGTCCAATCTTCAGCCTATTAATGTCTCTTTAGACATTAAAATCTGTACCCCCCAAGCGCCAGTGCGGGTTTACCGCTTCTTACGATTATATTATTATCACATGTTATTTACCGAACATGTGATAATTATAACAATAATTATATTCTAGTGTATCTGTGATTTCGAAGTTAGTACGTGTGTATCATCATAGTCATGTATTCCAAAATTATGCTTATAACCCAAACACTTTTTAAATTTTTGACAGTTTATCTAGACTCGTTTTTTTTAGCGGGACTTTCGTGAGAAAACAAAAGTACCGATTATTTTTTACATAAGTATGCTCGTAGTGTGTAGATAGCAACATTTTTTGTCGGTAAAAATTATGTTACAAACGTATTACGAAACGTATGACACGCTATTTGTAGAATGCATATTTTTCACGATGATACAATTCCAAAGTCACCATAATTCTAAAATAGACACTATTTACAGCACACACCCCATACAAAGTTACTCGATAAAGTACAAAAGGTCGTGGCACAATAGTAAATGTGATTTGAACACAAAAGGGTGTGCTCGGGAAAGACGGGAGCTCTCCCTCGAGGACGGTATTGGGACACCTAACTCAAGATTCGAGATACGACCTTGTTTCATCCCCTTCGCTAACTCACTTATTACAAGGCGGGGGTCTACATCCTGATTTATAAGTGCGTTGAGTTCGTTTATCGTGATAATAAAGCACCAAACCTAATTTTGGAAACTATCTGTATTCTAATAACAGTTTAGGAGTTTTTTTTGTTTGAATACACTCTTATCTGGAAATAACAATCTGATTTAAAATCCCCCATAATTGAGGAAGGCAACAGGGTTAATATAACATTTTGATATTATACCTCATGGGGAGCACAAAAGTAACATGTTCATGATTAATAAAAATTATACCACCAATAGAATAGGTTTTTCTTAGACATTTGTTTTGGGTTTCACTCAATACAATATTGCTTATGCATTTGTAAGCTAATAGGAAAAATGCTAATATAAAAATATAAATATACTATTAAGTATAAAGATTACGGATTGAATTGCTCTTGAGATAGTTTTAAATGACACCGTTAGTGGTGGTCGCAATAAGAAAAGTATGTCTTGTATATAGTTCAAATAAACGGACCAAGCAGATGGCCCATCTGATGGTAAGTTGAGAACCATTTCCTATAAAAAGAGCAACACTTCGCAGAGCATGCAAGGAACACGTCCTGCAACATGCCGACCTGTGTCCGTCAACCTCAGGCGTAAGTGTTAACCCTTATGTGCCTGTAATTACACCAGCAACCACACCCTACAGACCGGAACACAGAATTGCAACAATGCTGCGTAGCGGCAGTAATACAAGGTGGTTGTACTGCCCGAACCAGCTTTGTCACAAAAAGCTCTACTACTACCAAAAATGATACATATGTTAGACGCGGCGCTTTCAAATTAACTCATAAAGCTGACTTTATAAAATACTAGCGTACCCAGCCCGCCTCGCCGGGCTAGATTTTGCTTTATTTTATTTAAACAATAAACTTACATCATTAAATTTTTAATTTAAGTCTCATAATATATTAAATCATTTATTTCTCTCCGTATTCATTCTCTTCTATTCTCTTCTCGAGCGGGTGAAGATCATTAATCTAAACCCATGTACACCCAACATAGAATATCATCATAGTAAATGAAAGCTGTATTTGACAGTTTGACAGTTCAAAAATAGGAGTGCTCCGATCGTCACCAAACTTTACAGGATTACTGGCCGGGTCAATTCGGAGATTCCCTGAAAGTTTCATTGAAATCGGTCCAGCCGTTTAGGAGCCTATACGGAACATACCCACACACTTTCTCTTTTATATATATAGATTACCATAGTTTTAAAACGTTTATTCGCGTGGATCAACATATAACAACTAGTTATAATAGTATCTATTCGAAAACTGCAATTTAAGAAACTTTGTATTTCTTGCAGAGCTATGTCCCCGGAGACAAATATCAGAAGTTGCTTTCTGACTTTAATGCACACTCGTAGAATCTTCGCGGGTGCAATAACATTAGTGCTTTTTAGTTCAACTAGTGTTTTTATTACTTTCCTGCAATCGATTTTTTTTATCTATAGCACTATAAAGAGTTGGTATTAAAATGTCTTGAAACGACAATATTTGTCTATAACTATTAACTATGGGCTTTGTCGGCAAGGATTTTCACAGATTGTCACAGATCGGTCCACAGTGATAGTGGTTAACATATGGGCCTCTCTTTCGGCGGTACCGTGTTTGACCCCAGGCACGCTTCTCTAACTTAGCGAAGTTATGTGCCTCTTTAATTTAAACAATTGAGTATCACAATAAATACATCGTCATGAAACCTGCATGCCTGATTCTCCATAATGTTCACAAAGGCACGCGAAGTCTACCGATCCGTACGTGAATTACGGTCTAAACTGTTTTCATTCCTAGAGGAGACCCGTTTCTTGGAGTGGGCAGGTAATGAGCCTAACAAGCGCCTAAAGGTCAAAAAAGTCTTCTTTTCTTAACAAAATCAAAATTCCTTGATATATATAAAGTTACAAGATCGCTTAACCCTTTAAATTTTGAATAAAAATCCATAGAAAGTTTAAAAAATCTCAAATGATACAATCAAAACAACAATGGCGGCGTGGAAAAAGAATCGCTCGCTTTAAATCGCATATTTCAAATTCAGTTTCCCAAAAACAAGTTCACGCGGGGCCCCTTGCAAAAAAAAAACCCGATTACGTGTATAAAGCCAACGCAACGAGTATTTTTAGATAACCTTAAATACTGCAGCAATCGACGCCCCCACGATTCGTACGTTGAGACATGCTCGATATAGCTGTGGTATTTTGATTATTACATTATTTCGAGACCGCTGAACGGTCTGGTTCCGTGCAGATGGAGTGCTCGCTTCAAGCGGTCCCAGGTTTGAAGTCATCAAAATCTGTACGTTTTGTTTGGTCAGAGATTGTATCATTAACACAAACAATTAGGTAAGCTGGTGTTGATGAAAATAGTCATAAATATTGTTATGCTATCGTGTTGAGTCTGGGCTTACGCATTGATGTTTTAAGGTAAAAATAGTTATTAGGTTTAGTAAAAATAATAATAATAATAATAACTAAACGATCGCTGCGCCGCGAGATTACGTAGCTGAGTACTATAATTTGTTTGTAGAGTACTAATTTTGTGTTTTTCTTTTATATTTCATTTATGTATATCAACTAAAGGTGTTTCAGATTTTTGACTTTAGGAGGTTATCAATTTGACGCGTATTTTATGGCAATACCATACTCAGTCAAATAATCTACCGTCTAGTTCATTATCATTTATCATCCTCAGGTCTCCTCTCAATTATTATCACATTTGTTTGATAAAAACCGGGACCTACGACTTTAGGTAGGTGCCCACCGAGGCACGGATATTAACAATGTAATTTTTTAAACTACGGTATGCTACTAAAAATTTCAACTGTATAATCTATAGTATTGTTTTTTTAACGTGAGCCGTAGTTTGTGTGTTTGTTCGTATTTGTGTGTGTGTGTGAACATAGTATTTCGCTCTGCTGCTGTGTAGCTAGGAGGCTAGGAACGGAATTCTTCTACAGATAAATCTAAATTACAATAAATTAGTGAATTAGATTTTTAGTTAACGATATACTTTTCAACCACAAGTATAACGCATTGAAACCGATAATATAGTATATTTAAAAATCATATTATTCAAAAGAGTATTGACCTCAGCGTTTATACTAATGTTATTCGGCACGCGCGATATTACGTTGCCTGTTAAAATAGACTGTCTCCTATCTCGAGACAATTCGCTACAATAATATAATTCTAAAAGTAATTTAGCATTACCGTATATATTTCCTTGAGTGTGTCTAATAACAGAGCACAACACGAGCGGCTATCTAAAAAACATTGCCTTCATAAATCAACAAAACTAGTCTAGTCATTTGGGAAATCTTTCGTTATTTTCTACTAACATCCTTAAAAAAAGAGTATCTCCTAAATCTTTGGAGTTTTTTGTATGTATGAGCACCGATGTCTTAAATAGCGTTATCTAATAAGGTTTTTTTTTTTTTAATAAATTAGGGTCGTCCTATCATCTTAGACTGTATCGTAACTTATCACCAGGTTTGATAGCAGTCAAGGTCTTACTTATAAAGAAATTATAACAAACTTTACGGCCTCGAAGCTAGGACAAAGGGTACCCTTTGTCCTTTTCTGCAACGATTATAACGTGTATGCATAATTGTATGATCGATTGAGTAGTTAGGCGAAGTAGAACAAACAAACTCACATCTGCATTTATAATATCGCAGTTACATATAACCCTAGAACTTCTCCTTATCCTTTTTATTGCACCTTGTGTGTGTAACCTTGCGTTCAACTTACGAACGAAGATAAGCAGAGAAAAAACTTCCTATCCTTTGCGTCAACCGTCTGCCTGCCAAAAACGTAATTCGCATTTACCCTTGTTGACAGTGCGTTATAATTTCATTGAGTCTATATGTCAAATATTTTCGTGTCTGTTATGCCAACCCCGCAGCGACTGGCATTCTGTTTTGAAGGAGGAATTTGTTATGTGAGTAATGTCTGATGTCATGTAATTCTGGGTGGGACTAGGGTTACCACGTTATAGGTTATTTTCATTATAATCACGTTAGCCGTTCACAAGAGACCGGATTGTGATCAAAAACATAAATGACGGTATATTGTTCCAACGAACATAATTTAATATATTCAAGTACAGTACAACAAGTACACATCTGTAAAGATAAGACTATATCAAACGAATAGAAGGGTGCAGCTGGACGGCACAAGACTGGAATTTTGAATTAATTCCCATTGTGCAGCAGAGAAAGTCTCTATTGGTCGACATGATGATAATGATATATCGATTTTAAATCGTTTTCTCTGTGTTTATGATAAACTATAATTATCAATGTTTTTTTTAATTATACACAACATAATATTGTCTCTAATTTTGTTATCAATGTAAACAATTTATGTGAATATAAGGTTTTTGTTTGTAATATTTATCCGAGTTGGTCGGGGCACATGGATACTTCAGCTGGGATTAAATTCTACATTTTCCGCGTAGGCGGTGTCACATGTGCAGTTGATACAAACGGCAATAACGACTGTTGCGATGCAATATAAACACGCGAATTATCCATTTGAGCGCGATCATTCCGTTGTTTATTGCGAACGGCCGCGGCGATAAAGGATTTATGGCTCAATTTCGCCCATACTCCGCCGATTCTGCACCATATCTCTCGTATCTTTTCCCCTATCCAGTGCGTGATCGATAAATAGTGCCCTAGTTATATAATTCGACTAGCGGTTATCGGAGACTTCGTCCACGCCATATAACGGCGTCCCGCAGTCTAAAATAGCATTGAACAATCATTGTGCAGCCAGTTTGTATAATAGTTGTAAGCCTACTAATTATTACAGATAGCACACAAACATATAAATAATAACATTATAAGTTACATATAGTTGAACTAGGTATTGTGTCATATTCAGTTTTAGATCTTAATATTTTTTGCAATAATATTTGTTATTTTCTTATTTAAAATCCTTACTCTTTTAATATATATGGGAATGATATTAATATTTATTAAAATGTACAAAAATAAATTATATATATACTTATAAGTTAATATATCATCGAAACTTTAAGAGGGTACGAAATCAAAATTTATTTATTTCAAATCATCATCATCATCAAATCAATCCATTACCTACCGGCCCACTACAGGGCACGAGTCAGGGCCTCCCAAAATGAGGTGTTAAGGCCGTAGTCCACCACGTTAGCCCATTGCGGATTGGTGGGCTAGTAGAAGTAGGCCTAGTTTATAAGCCCTTTTGAAACATCAAGTCGCTCTGTCTGTAGTGTCTCTACCACATCCGCGCGGTACTTTTTCGATTGCAAAGTTGTTGTCATACGATGAAGCGGATAGTTGCATAATTTTGAGCACTATTCATTCCAAAATCCAATAATAATGTATATAATCAGTGTTGTTGAAAATTATTTAAAACACCCCTTATCCTGTAGGGCCTTTAAATATGTACAAATGAGTTTTTCAAACGTTAAAATTTTTCTATTCTAGTAAACATAAAACATTTTGAATATTGCATGGATAAGCAGTGGATAGGATACTGACCCTGGTTGTTCATGTAGAGCGATAAAAAGTTGTCGTGGTTGGCACACAGTATGGTATTCTGCTAACTTTTTGGCCACACTCTAGCGCGTAGCTCAGGGCTGCCAAACAGATTGAAGACTACTCTATAAAGTTAAATTAATTCTAATTTTTTGAATCTCAATCAACTTATTACCATGAGGGCATTTTATTTCAATTTAGCTGCTTTTTGATACGCAGGAACTATGTTGCGTGCTTAGTCGCCTAATTTCGTTGTTATCTAAAGAAATTAAATTTATACACAAAAACTATAATCATAAGGCGATTCTTTGACGTAGGTACTTAACTATTGTAATTTCGAGTTTTTATTTTCGAAATTTAATTATAATACATTTTGTGTAGTATACTAATGAATGCCATCCGTGTGGCTACTGCTATTCAAATGTTATCTGCGGGTTGTTACTTAACATAAACTCTTTCAAAAACACAATCAACTAAATTGGCTTTCATATCAGCAGTATCCATTAACTGGGTCATAAAGTACGGAAAATTCCGATTGTTATCAAAAAACAATAACATTGTAATTACTGAATATATTTGTCAATTACATTAACTGTCTCGCTGGTCCAATGGTTAGCGTGTACGACTGCGGATCACGAGGTCCTTGTAGACCGGAAATCGAATTCCGGTTCGGAACTAGTTCGATTTACCAATTTATACAAACACTTTCTTTTTCAGGTAACCTTACAAGCTCTTTTAACCAGCTACGAAAGAGGCGGAGTTTCTATATTTGGTGCGTTGCATAATTTAAAGTCTTATTGATATTAGATATAATGGATATCGGCGTAGAAATTACCATATTATATGTACCAGGTACCTAAATTAAAATAATTCAATAGATAGCCATAAGAGTTGTGGATTTAAAATGGACACTTTCAAAATAATATCTTCAAGAAAACGTTAAAAAAAAAAAAAAACTATAAAACGTATTGGTACTGTTTTCTTGCGAGACTTATTACGAGGTATTTTACGGTTTCCGCTTTTTCGGCCGTTTAATAAAAGCCACTGGGATGGGATGGCTAATTGGATTTCATTTTGTATCGGAAACAGCCGGCGATGCCACGCTTTCTATGGGGTCGTTCACCTTGTTTTGATGTCTTACCAATTTAAATTCAATTAATTTAAATAGATCTTAAGGTATCATTCAGTTATTGAGATAACGATACTGTCATATCAAATATCTGGGAATTTATGTTTACAGTTCTGTGGCATAAGAACGCACCCTTGGTACGAATTATTTCCTTCTCAGTAGTTCGTACGAGGTTCGCAGCTTGCCTTTTGGTGGGGCCGAGAACCTATAGCGGGAACGCATCCTTTAAACTTTCGGAGTTATGTGCGTTTTAAATATATGCGATTAAATATCACTTGTTTTAATCAGAAACACAAGAAAATCCATGCATGCCCACCCAGGGAATGCATGTGTTTTCTAAGTGCCCTGTAAATGGTAGATATGCCAAATAGCATGGGTACTAATTTGGTAATGCATTTTTAAATTATTTTAATCCTCCTTTAGATTGTTAATTTTTAAGTGCTGACAAAGGTTACGGCACATTTATGATCTGATTTGATTGAAACCCACATTTAAAGTTTTCATAGTTTTTACGAGCTTTTTCACATAGGTATAGGATATTACTTAGTAGACTTGTATTGTATTAGTAGGTAGCGTAAGCCTATTTCAGGTCAAAACTTCGCGGTTTGCCTTCGGAAATATTAGAAGTCAACTAACTTTATCCTTGCCGGCAAACTTTTCAATAGCTCTCGGAACCTCGACAAAAGTTACTCTTTCTCCGCGCATATACAAGACTTTATCGAAACTTTTATTAAAAGAATAAAAGGCGAAGTCTCTATAATTTATTCCCAGTCGCTCACCTTTGTCATTGCCAATAGCGCTATTACAAAGTGTTTTATTGGCATAAAAAAATCTGCGTTACAACGAAAAACAAGTCTCAAAAGTAGCACGATGTCGATTTTGATATAAAGCTCAGTGCTGAGTCACGTAAGTGGCGACCGTGGGGAGCTGAGTAGGTTCGCGGAGGCGGGTGGGGAGGGGAAGAAACCGTTCGGCTCAGCCACCTATTGTAGTACTGTGGAGGCACGTTGTTTTTGCTGAGAGCGGTGTCAGCGACACACCGGGACGTGAGGCGACGTGGCACCACTGAACCATGTTGTTAACGTCGCGGAAAACAGGGTTTATGCTACTCTTAACTTGTTGTAATGCCCGACCGACAATCTTTCCCAATTTTGGTATAGTTTGTTGCGTAAACAGCGTAGCCATTTTGTAACAAAATCATATTCATTTGAAACCCTAATAATGCAGCGTATTATTTTAACACGATACAAATCTGCTTATCCATGTCTAGGTTGTATACCGATATTAACGACCCGTGAACCACCTTACATAATCACTACAGTGCACGATCGTAGGGAAAACTTAATGAGCGTTTACAGTCACTGGAGATGAATTAGTTAACTCTACCACTGCGACGATAAAACTATCGATATGAAATAAACGACAAATTAATGTTGTTTGTTTGTTGATACATTAATGTATATTAAGCAACGGTTATCGGGGAGGTTTATTAATGTTTAATCTTCTTTTGATGATTTATTAATGTCTTTCTACTAGGCTATTCTATGCCGTACCTATTGGGGAATGTAAGTTAAATTGCACAGTATATATATATCTAAGCTTGGTGAAAAGCTTGTCATATGGGACAAACTTTGTCTTTTTGTTTGTTACCTATGTTAAGATCAACCGCCACACGCTTCGATCGATTCATAATAACATTAATTTTGTAGTGTATGTTACCTATGTTTGGGTCAACCGCTGAATCTAAGCTATATATATATATATAATGCACCCTGGAGGCTGAAAAATCCTTTTAAAACCAAGAAATTAATAAAAATATATATTTTCTATAATTTAGAACTTAGCTACTTAGTTCTATAAGAATTAAAAGACGTCTAGCGAGTTTTATGTTTTCTAAAATTCCGAACCGCTCAACATGGCATCAACCACGTCAGGATGAGTCAGCTTAAAATTGCTCGCGACGAAACTGTAAAAGCCAATTACATAGTCGGCGCGGAGTTTAGAAAGATCCACAGCTTAGCTCCTGTACAGAACTAAAGTAATTAAATGTTAAAATAATTTTACAATTATTGTAAAATTGACAAAATAGCACAGTATTTTGTCAAAAGTATCTTGAAAGTACTTAGCTCAATTTTTTTTATGATGATTATGATTTTTTTACAAGTCATGCCTGTTTGTCATTCGTTGTGAATTTACCATCGGTATAGAAAGTCGATTATATTGTACAAGGTCAGCAACAAACTAAACATTTAACAAATACACGGCTATAATAATTCACTTTTAACTCCCTCCAATTAAAGTTTTTGTTAATTCTGGATTGGCTTCTGGAAATTCTTGGGTTATGTTATGTTGTAAGTGTACACAACCAACTGTTTTTACCAACTGTGTCTGTTCTTCAAATTAGAAATTCAGACAAAAATTGTGTTTGTTACTATGTTATGTTTTCGGACTGTTTGATTTTTAAACTGTGTTCAAATCCGTCAGCGCATTTGGAACTGTTACAATTCTTATTTTCCTCGTAGTTTTGCCCCTTTCATGTTGTTTCCGAACACAAATAGTCGCAGGATGTAGTTTTCTCTTCTACCAACTTTGTCAGTGCTACGTTGTTTTGTTTTTTATTTGTCTTCTTTTGTGTTCTTATTTTTTGATTAATTTCGACATGTCGTTTATAACAATCAAAAAATCGTTTCTTTGGTTTTCACAATTTATACTAATATTTATCACAAAACTAAAAGATTTATATATTTTAATGTTTGTTTGTTTATTTCTAATCGATAGATTGTGCAATAATACAATTTTAGCCGAAATAATGGTATTTGTAAACTAAGCCAGAAGAAAAAAAACGTACTCGGATCTGTTTTAAACATTGTTTCATCTGCCACAGGGATGGCGTGCCACTGATGGCATGCAGTAAAAATATTTCGGTACGACACTTTTGAGGAATTTATTACTTAGACTACGACTATTTAGTAAGATCGACAAATTTGCGCTTCCAGCTAGCAATGCTCCCTATTATTCGACGTATTTTATGAGGTTAATTTTATTAAACCCTTTGTATTCTCGCCTGTTACAGGTATTGTCTTTCGTAATAGGTAATTTGTTTTAGTTTGGTTTATAGCTAAACTAGAACTAGCTAAATCCGGCGTTTGGTAAGCTGGATGGATTAACTCCATCAATTAATTTTGAGTTGTACGAATCTAACATAGACATGTCATTACGTGTGGGCGGTCATTGCCTATCAACTCTTGACGAAGGTGTTCACGATCGGTCATTCTCTATCAACTCTACATCCATCGTAATTTTCGAAAATAAGACTTCAAAGGCATTCCCTTATAGGTTTAATTACAAAAAATAGCTGCGTAATCTCACGTAGGGATAAATACGTAGCTCATATGCAAGCATATTGCTTCCGGAACGCAGCGAAGTCTGACCCAGGTTCTAACGCCATGTCTTCAAAAGAAATTCATTCACTGCCACCTTCACGCTCTGCAATTTACATGATTAACTATTGACAAAACTAATTCATTTGCAAAATAAGGCCACGTGTATCTAAAAAGTTCCCCCCTTTTCCCATCTAAGTGTAGGATGGACGGTTTATTGCTGACAAAACTTTGTCGGCGCTGTGTTAGGCACGAACCGTCTGAGAGCGACAGAAAACTTAAAATTTGAACTCGTATCGTGTACAGACTCGTAGTTTGCCCCTTTTAGAATTGTTACTGGCACGAATTGTCGCTTGATGTTGTTTACTCTTAACTGCAACTTTGTTGCTACGAATCCTTTTCATTTGAACTCTTTGTGTTTTAGTTTTTGATAAATGGCCGCAGTTTGTTGGTTGATTATATCTTTGCATGGGTATTGTTTGTTGTATTTATTGTTTAGTGAGCTAATGGTAGGTAAATGACCCTAACGTTGTCTAAATAAAATATTAAGAATGACTTATGATCGTTTGACTAACGACGAACAACATAACGCCTCATTCTAGGCATACATCAAACGTTCACCAATAATTATCACCTTAATGTTGGTGAACCGTTTTTTCCGATAGATATTGCCTAAGTCGTACTGCATTTCATTAAGGTGATGTCTAGTGGGTTGATGTCAGTCATAGTCTATAATTAAGTGTAGCAATGTAACGTTAATGTTTCAAAAGTGCGAAATATGTAATAACCTATTTTGCTGCTTCTTTGGTCTAGTAGTTAGGATGTCTCAATACGGATCACGCGGTCCATTGGATCGGTCCGACGATGGGTCGGTGTGGAATAATCCAATATTTGGTTTCTCTACCAAGAATTTCTTAGTTCCAGCCTGAAGTCACGAAATGAGTATTATTGCCTCAGAGAACACACTAATATGAAATTAGATTACTCATCATTAAAGCACTAGTTTTAAATCTCTTTCTCTCTCTCCTAAAAGAGAGTTGGCATTACCTAATAGTTCATTATTACCCTGAAAATGATAAATATATTTCGAAAAAATATTATCCTGATTACAATTTTTTTTACTGATACCACTTTTTTTTAGGTAAAATACACGACACGTTCATCTCGGATTGCTAGTCATTTTTAAAAACACTGCGAGTACCTGACACAGCGCGGACGACGGAGAATGAGTCAGCTATAAAATAGTTCGTGACACAACTAAAAGGCAATTACTTAGTCGACGAAAAAGTTAAACACTACTTTGAGCAGTAGATTTTTTTTTTATCTTTTAATGTGTAAGTGCCTCGAATAATTTTGAGCTTTCTAAAGGTACCTGCAATTCGAATGCTTGCCTTATACTAAGAGTTTAAACTTTGCAATGGACGATTTATATAATAAAATGCAAATAAGTGCGATAAATATTAAAGAAGTATTAATTAATATAAGCGTGAAAACGGCAGTCGATTTCGTTCCATATTATTAGCACGCCCTTATATTGCGCGACAGGGATAGGACGTCATCGGCTGGCTTTTGAAAGAATCCATCAATAGCCTATAACGACCTATGATTGAACTAAAAAGCCTCTCCCAACGGGAGGGATAGCCCAAAATCACCACGCCTGTCAGACGGATGATCGCAGTGTATAGTAGTAGTAGCACAGCTGACGCTGCTGGCCGCGGCGCGGGGCGAGGATGTCCTACGAGCGACTGTATTCTGATTTGCTGCCACCACACGGCGAGTATTGTGCGAAGGAGACATAAGTCGTCTTTTAAAGAATAAATAAATATATTTCCTATTCTTAATGGCGCTGGTTAAAATGATATCTTGTGCTACGAGTTTATTCTTTCTTCATTACTATAATAATTAAAATACTGACTAAGTTTAAAAATAGAAGCCGGGGATAATTAGAAACGCTTTGGAATTGAGGACGGAATTTCTTTTGCTTCTACTTCTTATTGTAAAAAGATAGTAGGTCGCGGGCATCACGATAGCTGGTCAATTTTCTGCTTTCTAAAAACACGAGACATTTTTAACGCAAACTACGAATAATGAATCCTAAGTCATTATTAGAGTAGTTAACATAATTTATTGTTATGAGTAATTTACCTAGTAGTAAATTGTCTGGTGGGAGACTTCGGTCGGGGCTAGTTACCACCTTACCGACAAAGACGTGCCGCTAAGCGATTAGCGGTATGGCAGCTATGTTTATCCTACCCCACCCCTCCCAGGTTAGCCCGTTGCCACCCTAGACTGCATCATCACTTACCATTGAGACAGAGAGAGATTGCAGTTAAGGACGAACTTTGAGTAAAATATAAAAAAACCTAGATTCTTTTCTATTTACTCGCGTAAACTAAATGTTATATAAAATAATGTCCCATAATATTAATTTTTCATTATCTTTTAAACAATATACAGCGGTGATAGCCTAGTGGTAAGATTCAGCGGTGATAAGGACTCCGGCTTTAACTTCGGAGGGCCGTGTTCGGATTCGGCACGCACCTATAACTTCTCAATCTTATGTGCGTTTCATCGTGGGGAAACCTGCATGCTTGATAGTTCTCAATAATGTTCTCAAAGGCGTGTGACGTCTACTAACTCGGTCGGCGTAGTGGACATCGGCCTAAACCTTTCTCATTGCAGGAGACCCTGCACACTACCGGCCCTGTAGTGGGCCCGTAATGGGTTGATATGATGATGATCTTCTGAACTATGCAAACCAGTAATATGTTGCAAAGGGCAAGCAAGGATTATCTATATAAGTTACCTGTAATAATTAAATGACTGCTTTTTTTTTTTTTTTTTTGATGCAACGACTAATATTTTATAATAATATTTTATATTTTATTTTTTATACTAATATTTTTTTTAAGTCCTAAAATGACTATTAAACACATTAACTGTCATGTATTTTTTTGACCTGAAATGTTTTATTCGGGCTTATTCTTTACACATTCGTACCAAAACCACTATTTCATGTTGAGATATTATCATTGCTGGAATTAAGTATAGCCTACTTTACTTGTTTAACGTATACGTTAGTTCTGTTGTTTCAACGTTTTGGATTAGAGACAAAACAATTTTTTTCTCGTTATAATATTAATATAGTATGTCCAGATCGTGTTTGAAATGCGATTAATATGAGTTTAAACGTTAACTGTTGTATTTCTGATAACATACAACATATTATTTATTTGATAGGGAAATGGGAATGGTTAATTTATTTGTATACTTAAACTAATTAGCTATTTTTTTACCAGACCAATATTAATTCTCAAGCTTTTTTGCGTTCTTTTATGTGTTTTTTAGATCCTTTAACATTAACTTATTTACTAATTAATGGTTTTATACCCACCTAGTGAAAGTTTAACGAACTCTTAACGTTAACGCGAAAGACAAAGGGAAAACTGTTTCAAGCAATTGAAGCTTTCATAATATTTGTTTCCAAGGTTTTGAAGCCTTTTATGTCCAACGCGACCGAGAGAAAGGTTTCGCTTTATACAAACTTTACACGGAAGTTGCTTCAACTCTTTTCTTTCTGTTTGTTGTCTTTGATAAATTGCAACGTGGCTATGTTGTTTAGACGAATGGGGTTTGCTTTGGTAAGACTTTGTAATGGGGAAAGTTATGTTCCAAATGTTTCATTAGTAACAGTAGCTGCTTATTTATGTCGCAGCATTGCTGTGTTCTTAAGGGTGTGGTTGCCGGTGTGATTACAGGCACATGAGCCTTAACACCTACGTCTCAGGTTGAGTTCGGTATTTTGTAGGCGTTGGTTTTCCACTTACGATCGACTTGGTCTGTCAATTAATACTTTGTTAAAACATTTATAAGAACTATTTATCGCACGAACTAAAATCTTACTTCATATAACTATTTTTTGTTACTCAATCATCACATCAAAACAGCTGAACTAATTTGAATAGAATTTGACACACAGATAGATTATAATCTCGAATAAAGTATAAGCTACTTATTATACCAATGAAATATGCAGTTGCAGTAGGATAGTTTTTTTTTTTTTTCACAATTAACATAATGTGGTTTCCGCTGGGACATTACCTTTATGTTGGGTTTGACTTGCTTGCGAATGAGTCCGTTGGCTCAATTCACTTTTAATGAGATAAGGCCCCTTTTGTAAGAAAGTCCCGACCCGACGAAGTTTTCACATTAGTGTATAAAGTTATTCTACTTGAAGGTATAACCTAACTTCACTTAGAATTTATTAATTACTAGCTGTTGTCTGCGTTTATTACGGGTTTGTTACAAATCGCGTGGAAAGAGTTTGTTTTCCTGGGATAAAAAGTAGCCTATGTACTCTCCGTCCTTTCAACTAACTATATGCCAAAAATCAAGATAATTTTTTGCTAAGTTCGGGCGTAAAGTAAGGACAAACACATTCCCGCATTTATAAGATTTATTAGTAAGGATTGCAACTTAAGTTCGTCAATGTTGTACCGGATTTGCTTATATATCAGGAAACCTCATTAAACCGATTTCACCAATAGAATATATGTTGAGGTAAATGATTAAAAAAACTGTTATTTATAAAGAAAAGCCATATTATGTATCGACGCGATTAAAGTCACCGCCTAAGGTCGACAAGGAACGTAGCTATCTTATCTCCGAGCCGAATTTACTCGATTTAGGTACGCTCTAACTGGTTATAACTAGTTGAGATAACAATTTACTATAAGTAAATTAGTTACAAAATAATATGTAAGAAAACAATTTCATCATCATTAGTTTCGTTAATGTAAAGGGCGCGATGGATAAGCGCAAAAGTCACGCACTAGAAAAAGGCGATACTTGAGTTTACATTTTCGCTAGAAGAAAAGGTAGTTTAGAATGTTAGACACATTCTAAACTCTTTACGAACTCACGATTTTTACGTGAAGCTGAATTTCGAATTACGATAAATAGTTAATTGGCCAACTTAGACGTCCCGTTGCGCCATTTTGATTATATAAACAACTTGAATTCCAAATTGCAATATGGTAACATAACGTGTTGCCGTTTTCGACAGTTAATTAGGGCCGCCATCTGCGAAAAAATCGAGAGACCGCTGGAAATAACATAGCAGGATATATTAGACCACCATACGGCGTTTCATACTGCTCCAATGAGGTATATGATAATATTCGTGAAATAAGCCCAGTATGGACCGAAGCATGAACATGTTTTGAAATTCTGAATGTACTATATCCACGGCAAATACCTTATATAAACGTCAGAAAGATGAACGTATTTTTATCGCGCTATAAAATTTCTACGTAATAGTCGATAAAATATAATACTGATAAGTGGCAGGTATATCTAATACAGTTATTTATAAAAGCGTATCTACGTAGGTTGATTCAGATATATTATGTACTTACTACTTAGCTAAGTCTAGGGTTGACACAATATTTTTGCATTTACTATTCTATGATCCGAATAAATAAGCTCAAAAAATTACTCGAACGATAGCGCAACCGCAACCCAACTTTGCTGTCTGTCTGTATGTTAAATAAACTAATCTTTAAAACGACTAAACGGATGAGCTTATACGGGATATTGGGTTTCCGTTGTTGAAGCTTATTTTTGACGATCTCTCTGGCGCAGTGGTGTATTTTACCACATGTCTTAAATGTGAGTGTGAGTTTCCAGCAGAAGCAATTTGGGAATTGATAATTTCAAATTTTTCACTGGTCTGGTCGGGTGTGAGGCTCCGGCCGTGGCTGGTTACCAATTGGGGTTGTGATTTAAATATAATAATACAATTCCTTATTACTTCATATATGAAAAGCTTATTACTCGGGTGTAACGGCGACCTGATAGTGATCTCTTCCTGGCAACCTGTGTAATGAAATAGGATAGTGGTTAATGCACAAATGAAAAGATACATAAGGTAAAATAAACTTACATGTAATTACATAAACTATGAGTTACATACTAATTTATAAATCTTTAGCGGGCTAACCTTTTAGGGTATTTTAACAGGTTAACCCGCTTTGTAAACTAAGACTGCATCAACACTTACCACCAGTTGCAGTCAAGGGCTAACTAGTATTTGGATAAAATAAAGCAGCGTTACCGCTAAACCTATTATAATTTTCTCCATAGGTGTGGAGAAAAATTATAATAGGCTATGGTGATAAACTCGAAAGAAAGGTTTGTTTAGAACGTGCCAACCCTAGCAAACAGCGCTTAGTCATACCTACACACACGTCATATACATTAATATCGCCATGTATGAAACTTGAACAAATAGTGGAATGTCGCGTTGCGCTCGTTTGCGCGATAGCGGTTGGCTTAGTTAGGGTGACCACAATTTACGCTATCATTGTGTACTCCACTCATTGTGTGGATTCTAATGGAAATGATAATGGAACGGATTACCTTTAGTTACGGCTGCGTTGCGGTTAGCATGTTTTCATACTGATCACTGTCCTGGGTTCGAATCCCGGGTTAGGCGAAGTCAATTTTAAATTCAAAAATTCTGTTTTCACGTACGCCTATCACAGCGGCCTCATAACGCGTTTATACATTATTATCTTTATTTTATATACCTATACATTGGGTTATTATCACTTATGTTTGATAATATTCGTTAAAGCCAATCATGAAGGGTCAGCGGCCGCTCTATGATCTAAAATCTTCTCCTAACGACGAGGAGTATTATGCCCAACTGTGGGCCGTTAATAGGCTAAGGATGACCGATAGTGAAAATCCACGTAAAACATTTAAAGGAATTCCTAATATACCATACCATACCGCATCTACAAATAGATTCGTCGTTTATTAATTTTCGCGGTATTTCCTTTCTTTGTCAACTGATTTCTAGGAGCCTTTTTGAAATTGTTTAACACCTAATTTATAAATACACACAGTTACAGTACTACACAATTGACGGAGAACTGGGGACCTAAATGTAATACCGTCAATTACCGTAATCTATAATTTTATATCCTTTTGAGTAAGAAAAATGTTATGATTTTTGATACATAAGATATTAATTTACAATATTAACTCAGTCTGTGGTTTATTCAATAGAAAGCCGGTTCAAGTTACTGTAACCTAATAGTCTGGTTATAGCGTAAATTTCAGAGACTCTTGTTTTGCTCTTTAATTTAAATTTAAGTCATTAACGCACTCGGAAACTACAAAGTTTTAATATGTCGCACCTACTGCTAAAAAACTAAACCAAATTTTGGCAGCAATGTTTAAAAAGGTCCGTTACTCTCCTGTTAATAATATTAAAAGTTATTTGTGCTGCTTGAGAGTCGTAAGTTTTTTTTTATTTATTTACAAAACACTTACTAGCGTGTCCACAATCTCATTGGGTGGAAAGTGTAGATGTGTTCTAGGATCTCATCCTAAGACACTTCTACACTTTCCATGCATGCGCAGTAGTGTTGCCCAAATGCAAGAACAAGACGAGACTTAGCCAGTCTTGGTCTTGGTCTTGCGCCAATACACCTGGTCTTGGTCTTGGTCTTGGTCTTGCGCTCCCAGTCTTGGTCTTGGTCTTGGTCTTGCAGCAAGAGTCTTGCAAGTCTTGCAATTACCTATTAGTCTATTACTATTTATTAAAGTTTACTTTAAATCTTAGAAAAACGTATTAGAATTGGAACATTGTGAGCTTGAATTAACATAGCCATAGTAAAGATCAAGCAGATTAATAAATAACTGAAGATTTGATAAGAAATTCGAAAAATCAACTGACCTATATGTCGTTTTCCATGGAAGTAACTGTTTCTTAATAAACATTTATGATTTATAAGCTTACATTTGCTAAAACAACTTGTAAAAACTTAAGAAATATAATGACTAAATGTACAATAATAGTACCTAAGTAATTAGTTTAAAACCATATAAGTAATCAATATTATAATTACTTACTAGAATGAATTATTATGACATCTACTACCTATCCTCACCATTTTATCCTAATCATAATACTACTTGCGTGATCAGTATAATGTATTCATTTTCATTCTAAGCACTCTGAAACTTATTTATTCTTTGGAACACCTGTAGGTACTCTTAAAATTCGAAATTATTTTGCATGAATAGTGTCAAATGTTATGATTTCGGCGCGGCGGCAACGATTGTTTTAGATTTCAAAAGAAGCCGCCGGCGAGTGTATCATAACCATGTACTTCCGAAAAGCGGCAAATTTCTTTGAGAAGTAAGTACAAAACCTTTGATGCCGCATTATCAAAGTGCCGATGGTTAAAACATAACTATGCATGCACTCAGTTTGATTTTAATAGATATTTTTTTATTCGCTATGTTTATGGTATTAGTCGTAATGCGCATTGGTCCAGTTTTTCATATTCTTTGATATAGTTTTTTGCGTCTCATAGAATTCCTAAGCGTACCTACCTACCTATACACCGAACTGTTACACCTAACTACTCCGTGAAATAGCGCTAAGTCCTAGCTGCAAGACGCAAGAGTCTTGCAGGCTATGTCTTGTTCTTGCTCAAGTCTTGCACGGTCAGTCTTGGTCTTGGTCTTGCTAAAAATACGCGGTCTTGTTCTTGGTCTTGGTCTTGCAAAAACGCAAGAACAAGACCAAGACTGCAAGACCAAGACTGAATTTGGGCAACACTAATGCGCAGGCCTACAAGATGCCGACGCTTGTTTTTAAGATACCAAGGTTGTAAGAATTAGGAAACAGAACTCTGCATGTGGGTAACAAAATTCGCATAATAAAAGAAGATGCAAATCGCTTAGTGCGAGTTTTTGGGATATCGATAACAAAGGGATGAAACCTGCCCGATGTCTTGCGGTGCGATGGTAAAATGCTTAAGACGGGACGAGATAGAAATAGTTCCTGAGCACACTCTCCGAAGTATATCTGCCAGCACTATTTCCTAACTCTGCGTTACTTTTAAGATTTTTTGATCCGAAAAACCCAGTAGGCTAAATGTTAATGGTCGGACCCACGAATCATCCCCGGACCTCGTGATCAGTACTTGCACGTGTTAACAACTAGACCAGCGAGTCAGAGCAAACACTACTGTGGAAGTAACATAAATATTTAATGTAAGAGAATAAAAGAGCTGAGCATATTTAAAAGTAAAGGTTTTTGGTGGGTAGGCACAAAAGAAACAAGACATAAGTTTTCTGCTCTCATATTTTTTATTGATTTTAATTAATAAAAGTGCTTAATTTTGTACAAAGGATGTGCCTGTGAGTAGCCTAATCCTGCCAGCCTGCACACAAATATTTGCACAAGAAATATTTCTCAGTTTTCACCGTGTGGTAACATAACCTTACTTTTACACTGAAACACTGAATTATCACTATGGAGTCACTGAAGCGTAGCTTGTATGAAATTAATGATCACTTCAATGTTAGAATGGCGGAGTTCCAGAGGGAATTGAAAGGTGCCATCCCTGCCACAAGCCCTACTTCAAACATTAATTCTCAGTTTGGGGCTTTTCGCTCATTTGTTCTTACTGCGTTAGAAAATCTCCAGTTGCAAGTGGAGCTCCTGGCAAGGCAGCAGGATGAGTTAGAAATGCGCTCTAGGAAAAAGATTCTTCTTGTCCATGGTGTTGCGGAGGCTGACAAGGAAGATTCCGGCACCTCTGTGTGTAGTCTTTTATCTAGACACCTTAATTTATCACAACTGTCTACCCAGTCTTTGAGCCGTTGTCATCGTTTGGGCCGTGCTGGTGGTGACAAGCCTCGGGCTGTGCTTCTGAAGTTCAGAGATTGGTCTCTCAGAGATGCAGTTTGGTCTGCTAAGACAAACTTAAAAGGCACTGGAGTAACTATTTCGGAGTTTCTCATTAAAAGTCGCCACAAGATTTTCCTGGCGGCGCGGCAGCGCTTTGGTGTGACAAAGTGTTGGACAAGGGATGGCAGTATCATGGTGCTTGACCCCGAAGGTAAGCGGCACCGCATCGCAACCATGTCTGAGCTGAACGCCATTCCCACTTCTGTTCGGGGTGAATCTGCGCCTGCCACTGCTGTCGCTGCTACTCCGGCTGCACCTGTTGCTGCATCTGAAGCACCGAAGGACCCCAAAGTGGCTAATCCAAGAATTAAGAGAGTGGTCAGGAAATAAGCTGCCGTGAACAATTGTTTTACTTTTCTTATCAGTGTGCTGTTTGTTGTAAGTTGTATTCTGTATTTGTTTTATGATCTTAATTGAATGTATTGTTATTTTCTGATATGCTTCGATTTTAATCTGGCGTCTAATGACAATTGACACTGACAGAAGTTTTTCTCAATGTTCTGTTAGTCTGACATTTGACAGCTCGTTCGGAAATTATTTATCATGTTAAGCCCGCAGCACACTGGTCGTTTTTTTTTTTTTTTTTAATTCGTTACTGTTTTTTTTTTATTTCATGTGTTTTATTTGTTTATGTGTAAATATTCTATACTCTGTTTTTATTCTTTCCTGAGCAGCTGGCGGATTGGGCAACACTAGTATATTTATACAAAACTTTTGTTTTTTTTATTTTTTTTTTTAAGTATATTTAGTTTATTTATATTATTTATATTTTATTACTTATGTCGTCAATCAGTATAGATAGTGATCTTTTTCTGTCTGTGTCATCTAGTTTTGATAGTTTCCACAGTACATCTCTCCTTCCACTTAACCTTACTATTGATTCTTATTTCTCAGATTGCCTGAAAACCTTTAATGTCATACATATTAATGCACAAAGCATCCCGGCTCATTTTCCTGATATGCTTGCGTCTTTTGATTCTCGTAATTTACATGCCATCTTAGTTTCTGAAACTTGGCTTAAAACTTGTTTACCTTCAACTTCCTATTCTCTACCAGGTTTTCGGTTAATCCGCAATGATCGTGTTGGTAGGGGAGGTGGTGGAGTAGCGATCTATTTGCGATCTTATATTCCTTTTTCTGTTGTTAGTTCGTCTGCTCAACCACCTCCTCCCGATACGGCTGAGCACTTACTGGTCGAAGTTCTCCTATCCCAAACGAAAATCCTTCTCGGGGTATTCTACTGCCCGCCCACTATTTCTTATTACTTTCATTCTCTT
This sequence comes from Pararge aegeria, assembly GCF_905163445.1. Classification (NCBI taxonomy): domain Eukaryota; kingdom Metazoa; phylum Arthropoda; class Insecta; order Lepidoptera; family Nymphalidae; genus Pararge; species Pararge aegeria. The sequence continues at coordinate 7,597,030 of NC_053202.1, read as the reverse complement.
GAAACCTTGTTAGAGAAAGAAGTCCCCTCGTATAGCCACTCTATAATTATGGGAGATTTTAATACGTGCTTACTCAAAGACGACTATCGTAGCAAGAAATTACTGACTTCGGTGGAATCTTGTAGTCTTTCTGTCCTGCCCCTTGCTGCAACGCATTACTCTCCCGGCTGTACACCCTCTCTTCTTGACTTAATTATAGTTTCTTCTCCTGAATTCGTCCTCAAGCATGGTCAATGCCCTGCTGATGCGTTCTCATATCACGATTTGATTTACGTTTCCTATAAAATACGTCCTCCTAAAGCAAAATCGAGAATATTTCTGCAGCGTAACTTTGGAGGAATTGACAAGGATCGTCTTTGTGATGATGCCAGACATTTGGATTGGGCTGCTATAGCGGATGTTAACTCTATTGATCGCAAGGTTGATATATTTAACACACTGCTCACCAAACTCTATGATACACATGCTCCGGTAAGGCCTGTTAAAATGAAGCACTTACCAGCCCCGTGGTTGTCAGAAGAGATTAAAATTTCTATGCTTAAAAAGAACTCTGCAAAATTCAAATATAAAGTATTAAATTCCGAAACAAACCGTTCAAAATACCATAAAGCACGGAATCGCTGTAATACATTGTGTAGAGATGCTCAACGACGCCACATCCATAAGTCAGTTGAAAATGGTGATACAGCCAAAACGTGGAAATTTCTTGAGTCACTTGGAGTTGGTAAATCATCCCATAAGACTTCCGTCAACATTGATATCGAGCTCCTCAATAAACATTTCTCTACTTCCGATACAATGGATAGCATCGATAAAGATCGTACCCTTAGTATTCTCTCTTCGTACGCAACTCCAGACTTTTTGCCCTTTACCTTCAAGACTTTCACTGAATGTGATGTTAAGAAGAGCATACTGTCCATCACCTCGAATGCTGTTGGTACTGACTGCATTAGCCGTAATATGATCATTCCTATTCTTGATGTTGTTTCCCCTGTCTTAACTCATATTCTAAATCATTCTATCATGACTAGCAAATTTCCCGAAGCCTGGAAAAAGGCTCAAATTATCCCTCTTCCTAAAAAGGCCAACCCTGCATCTTTCTCCGATTTTCGTCCGATTTCAATTTTGCCGTTTATTTCAAAAGTCCTTGAGAAACTAGTATACCAGCAACTTAGTCTTTTCCTTAATAAAAACTGTATTCTTAGTCCTCTGCAGTCTGGCTTTCGCCCTGGTCATAGTACGGTTACAGCACTAGTAAAAGTTACCGATGATATTCGAAGGGCGATGGATAACAAGGAACTCACAGTACTGACTTTACTTGACTTTAGTAATGCTTTTAATACAGTAGATTATGACATCCTGTTGAGTCTCCTGCGCTCGATTAACATATCTCCATCGGTGTTAGAATGGTTTCGGAGTTACCTCAATGGTCGTCAACAGCGCATTCGGATTGAAGAGTCCTCATCGTCCTGGTGTGATGTTGCGGCTGGGGTACCTCAGGGTGGCGTGTTGTCTCCTCTACTCTTTGCTATTTTCATTAACTCAATTACTCATCGTATTTCTTCTCTCTATCACATGTATGCAGATGATATTCAAATATATCGTCACTCTACCCTTGGAAATCTTGGTCCTACTGTTTCTGCAGTTAATAGTGATTTATCTAACATTTCTGAGTGGAGCAGGCAGTATGGACTTAAGGTTAACCCTGTAAAATCTCAGGCTTTCATTATTGGCAGCCCGGGATTGGGTGTTAGAGTTGATTGGCAGAATCTCCCTCCTGTTGTATACAACGGTGTCACTATTCCCTACTGTGATACTGTTAAAGATCTAGGCTTATATCTTGATAAACAACTATCATGGTCTGTGCATGTCAACGTATTGAGTAGGAGGATGTTTGCGACTATTAGGTCATTGCGTCGCCTGCGTTCTGTTCTTCCAATTCCGACCAAAGTTATGTTGGCACATTCTCTTATTCTCTCTATTCTTGATTATGCGGACGCAAGCTATCTTAACCTGACCGAGGACCAACTGAACAAACTTGAGCGTCTTCAAAATCTCGCTATTCGGTTCATATTTGGCTTACGCAAATATGATCATGTATCTGAATTTAGACTAAAGCTTAAGTGGCTCCCTATTCGTCGTCGCCGGGATCTGCATGTTCTGTCGCTTCTGTACTGTGTGTTATTTAACCCTAAAACTCCCTCTTACCTAAAGGAGAAATTTAATTTTCTTGGAGTGCAGTCAGATATACGTTCTTGTCGTACGCTGACTTTGAGCATGCCGTTTCATAAAACTAAGTTTTATAAGCATTCATTCATTGTTCAAGCTACTGAACTGTGGAATGCACTCCCAATAAGCATACGACAGTCAAGGTCACTAGACATATTCAAAAATGCTGTTAAAGCCCATTATCTTGAACAATAAAGACGACAGTGATTAACTCTTACTCATATTTAAGTATGTTTTAGTATATATTAGTTTATTATTTTTTTATATTTATTATTATTAATATTTTATGTGTGTAATCTTGATAAGTATTAGTGTGTAATTGTTCGTAAGTATGTATATAATAATAATACACCCCACCAATCGGTTTCCCTTGGTTTTCCTAATCCTAAGGTTGCCTGGAAGAGATCGCTACTAAGCGATAAGGCCGCCCTTTGTATCCTACTTTTTAAGTTTATTTTTGTTGTGTGCATTGTTTTTTTTTTTTACTATTTGTAGTTTACAAATAAAGTGTATAAATAAAAAAATAAATAAAAGTTTGTAGTTAAAAAAACCTATATATTCAGAATCATTCTGCAGGTATTAAATGTGTAAAAGGAACAAATACATTCGTACTGATTAAATAGGTCCGGTCCATCCATCCATCCAGCCGAAATGAAACGTCGGAAATGTAACTAAATACGAAAAGAAATTGGAAACGATTGTGCAATCAACGGAAAAGCAGCATCGTCGGCTTTCTCTTTGTGCTCAGTTTGCGCTTAGTGGGCAAAAAGTAGCTGACATGACCAGCTGGAAGGTTTGACCGAACTAGACGCGGGCACTTCAAAGAGCTTTTTATCATCTGTAAGCAACATTGTCAGACATTATCAGGAACCGGATTCTGACGTTAGAATTAAATTCAAAATTCATTTATTTCAAGTAGGCGTACTCTATAAGAACTTTTGAAACGTCAAGTATGTAGTGACTCTTAACACCGGTTCGGAAAGCAGATTCTACTGAGAAGTGCCGGCAAGAAACTCGGTTGATGCTCTTTTCCAACATCAACAAATACAATCAATTTTCTATATTGCGGGAGATAGGAGCGAAGCTGGCTGCTTCCAAACTACCTTGTCATTAGGAACTTCATCAAATGTATAGTAATAGTAACCTCTTAATGTATTAGATTTGTTTAAATGCATGCATTGGTAGGTCCAGAATTACCTTAGGAATCATGTTGTAAAAGTGTATACTCAACGCCCAAAAGAGTTCGCAGACGATACGCTATCCGCATCTCACTAATTTATGTCCATTTGTGGTAAGTCGATTTTCAAATTAATATCGACAAATATTAGTTGTTGTTTAAATATTTGATGATTTTCCGCTTATCATGAGATGGGCAATCTGCTCGAAAAATGCAAAGTAGTAAATTAAATTGATTACGTAAAATAATGTTATGAAAGCATTCAATTAATATGTAAAGTAAAAAGTGTTAGGATTAGCTTAATTAATATGGACATGTTTAAAAATACCCATTAGCCGCCAGTTCTGCAATCGTTTTGTATAAACTGGTTTCGAAGCCAGGTGGCACCCGACCGGCTTGTCAATGTCAATTAAAAAAAACGCGTCTGCAAGCCGGCTGGTGGGCAATTAGCATCTTCTGCGAATGAATGGGCGTTTTAAACTCCACGACAAATTGTGATACAAATAAAACGTGCTTACTACTCGTAAGGACCTGGTTGTATTAATACGCGTATGTTATAAAAACACGTAAATATTAAGTTTTACAACTATAACCACTCGAATGGAAGGTATGCATAGGTCTGTTTTTTTAAATACTTTTGGTTGAATGGTGCAAAGTGAAACTATATACTGTGTTTAGAAACAAATTCTTATAGCGCCTGAACTAAAGTATTGTAGTCCTGATAACAAAGGACGCGATTCATTGTTTTGATGTGGTGAAAGTTTTTGCATTAATGATATTAACTAATCCTTTTACTAATTGACTTTTAAAGCTGTTGTATAAATATAGTCGTATCATCTTCTGCCTTCGAATGTCAAATTACTGATGACAAATTGGATTTTTTTTTATAAGTATTCTCCAGCTTTACAATAAATGTACGTCAATAGAAACATATTTTTTGTTTTATTTGAATAAATGCTAAGTTCTGAAAATATTAATATTTCGTTAGTCGTAGTCGTGTCGTTGCATTTCGCTTTAAAAGCACTCGATACTAAAGGAACCTGTATTAACTATGTGATAATTCGTAATGCTTAGTTAAAGGTACTTTAACGTTATATCAGTCTTCTTTTCTTGGTTTTATGGTCATCAGGTATGACTACCTGTGTACCTAGCTTGTGACAACAATGTTGCTGTAAAGGAGAATGCTCATTTGGAAACCAGTATTAAAAAGGTAAAACACAATGTAGTTGAAGTCTAACTTTCAAAACATGTCAATTGACGTAAAACTAAATAAGTAACTAAAAATAGTTATTTAATCAGTTATCAACCAACGCTGTCAATTCACGTTCCATCGCATCCAGAAGAAAGCTATAAACCTAAATGGCAAACTGCAAAGTTGACAGAGTTGGTTACAAAAACGCTTATACGAATAACAAATTAAGTTTATAAACTTTTTTTTTTTTTTTTTTTCTTTCTTCTCTCTCTCTTTTCTTAAAGGGTTTGGTTAACAATGAACATGTCACCCTCATAGTTTTACACTTTGTTGTATCTACACTCTCTACGCCGCATTGTTATATAAATCATTTTGTATAGCATTCTAGCCTCTCGTAAAAACGGAGAAGCCAGAATGCTATTAAAAATACCAATATTCATACATTCTAATTTAAACTTATTAAATAAACTTATATTATAGTCATCTCAATGCGTGAATCTCAGGAAATATTAAAAAAAAAAATTGACATATTTGAAACGGCGAAACCATTTTGTATACAAAATATATATATCTATGGTCTGAAATGACACATGGTTAAGGAAGTTTAGGCTAGATATAACACTTTCGCGAGAAAAGCTGCGGGCTTAACATATATGACGCAATAGGTATAGTGAGTCACTGCTACATAAACAGCGGCGTATTATTTTAATCTTCATATCATAATACGTGATTATATTCACTTGTATGCAGAAATGTTACATTTCATCTGCATAAAAAACATATTTGAAACACGTTCCTAATATTCATAATGCATTGAGGATCGTGAATCTGTATCATATTGAGGACTAGCGGTTCTCTGCGACTGCGTCCATTTTCTCCCATAAGTTTCCCGTATAAATGGCATGACCGAAATATGTCCCAGACTGTCCAAACATCTCATCATTATATTTTTTTTAAATGATGTTACAATGCAAAATTAATTTGAAATAAGTACATATTTATATTTCATAGCGGTAACTGGAAAAAAATTTAAAAAGAGAAGTTTATAAGCTTTTTTTTATTCGAAGTCATTTGACCGTTGTTTTATAAACGTTAGATTATCATTTTTATTTGCTTGTTTTAATATGTACGATGATAAAACCTATTATTTTAATGTTCCCAGTGAATAATGTCATTCAACTAGTCTAAGGCTTTAGTAAGTTGATGGAGTAAGATATATCAAAATGGCAAAAGTGAGCTAAGAAAAGTACTTTTTTTTTAACGTTCATAGTTTTTACCTGAGACTGCATAGCTACATGTAACTTAATTATCCTGTAAAAAGATCTGTTCTATTTAATTATATAAATTTCATTTCTGGACATTCGGGGGCAGACATCAATACAATTTTGTCATGTCCTTTTATGAATGATTACACTTTTATTGTGTACCAAAGAAAAAAGGAGTTACAGAGATATTAACACAATAGAGCAAGAGGGTACGCGATAATCATCCTCTACTTTGCAGAATATATTCTGACCCACCGCTTCGCATCACCTGCCTGCGCGCTCTAGAATTAATAAAAAAAATTCTCAAGAGTTGAGCTACCACATGAAAAAAAAAAAATCGTCGTGAGGTAGAGCTCTAGAGATTAACGCCTTTACATTCAAAAATTCAAAATTCATTTATTTCAAGTAGGCCTAATTAATAAGCACTTATGAAACGTCAAGTCTGTTTGTAGTGACTCTAACACCGGTTCGGAAGGCAGATTCCATTGAGAAGAGCCGGCAAGAAACCCAGCAGATTGCTCTTTTCCAACATCATTTTAAAGTTTAACAATCTTTAGAATTTTTCTGTTTTGTGAGAGATGAGAGCGGAGTGGCCTGCTTCCAAGCAGCCTTGTCGTTTAGGAATTCATCAATCGTGTAGTAACCACGATTTGTTAAATGTGTTTTAATATATTGTTACCTAATATTACCTTCAGTATCATGTTATATACCCATCCCCACAAAGGATTTCTGTACTTTTCTCAGACGATATGCAGATATCACTAATTTATGTCCGTTTCTAGTTAGTCGACTGTTTATATCGACTTTTTGTATTTATTATATTATGTTATAATTACTTAGGTTTTGTTTAATAAAGATAATATTATTATAAATATATTGTGAGGCTACTGTAAGTATTTCTTTAAATTTGGTACGAAGGGATTCGCGTGATCTAAGTTTATACATCGATCGCACAGCTCTTTTCTGTAGTATAAATATAGTTTCTATATCAGCAGCTCTGCCCCATAACAAGATCCCAAACGACATATCAGACAGACAGACATTCATTCAGAAAACCTATAGCTTTATAAGTATGTAACAGAAATGGTATACTTGAAATCTACATAACCTTGTCCGATCGGCACGGAGGCTTGTTAAAAATGTTTATACCGACAAGAACAAGATGTTATTAATTAAATAGCAGACCTTCCCAATGAAAACTTGCTAATGTGTTATTTATTGAACAATCTATAAGGAACATAATAATTTCCATTCTAAGTCTTCGGCCTGGCTGGACTAATCTTACCATTAGCATTAGAGTTTATACTTAGCATATTGGATTATCAACTACGTGGTCGCAAGGCCTGGAACTAGTTATGTTATTTCTACCCCCGATTATATCACTATTTGCTTTACACTTACCTTGATTCTTTCACTATGGTTAGAGATCGCTTTAACCGGTGAGACAGCAATCACGATTTTTTTTTTATTTATTAATTGTTTTTTTTTTCTTAAATGTTTACTCTAATATAAACTATAGCACTATTTGACATGTGTATACAATTGTGCCTTCTCGATGCGAAAATAGCATGCAAATCCGCTGGGTACATAAACAGTGAACAGCTAATATATATATATATATATATATATATATATATATATATATATACACATAAATGTAAAATATTAAATTTAAAAAAAATATTGTGGAAATAAAATTACTTATTTTGTTTAATTTTCATGATTATTCTTATTTTATTCAATGTTATAGAGAGTTTAGGCGTCTATCCATCAATATCTGCAGTAACAGTTGGGAAAGCTGGCACATTAAAACGGCTATACGGTAATGGTTCTGTATATTTCAAAAGCATATCGTTCGTCCGACGCAGGGTCAAATGTCGCAATAAATAAACATGCAATTTGCACACAGCCGTCAGTATAATTTATGGATTGACTGTTACTATCGGCTGGAATATTTATGTGGTATACGTTTTTTAATAAAAAATTATTCACATCATTTATTTTGGCGCGTGCCAAATTTAATTAAAAATAACAATAAGGGTTTTATTTTTAGCGTTTACGTTATATGTTACTATAAATAATTCTTAGTCCCATTTTATTTTATTTTGCAAATAAAAGCTGTTAGAATAATTTATGTTAATAACAATTCTGAAAATTAAAGAAACCAATAAATGATTAATTTCTTCTATTTTTGACAACATCGTTAAATCTTTGGGAACATTGCAATTAATATTGCTCACTTACTGGTTTTAGATTTTCCATAATGCAATATCTGAAGCAAATAATTTATTAAAATATGAAAAAAAATACACATTTATGCCGGCTATCTATGGTCAATTCAGCCGGCACTTTCAAAACTTATTCTTTTAAAAAATTAAAAACAGTTTTTAGGCAGCTCCCAGGCCAAATATATGCACAAACCTCATGTAAACAATCCATTAACTATATTTTCTTATAATAACTTACCAAGAAATAAGTAAAATTAAAATACCTAATACCAAAAACTTTGACTCTATAAAGAGGCGTGGGTTTCGGCGGACTTTAGAATGTTTGTGGGTTACACATTCGATAGTCCGTCGTAAAAGTAGGAATCATTGTCCCCCTTTAAAATGAAATATCCAATCACGTTTTATTTGTAAATTGCTAAACTAATGGAAGTGACTCTTTCATATCCCTTCTCCCTGCTATGATTTAAGTTTGGGCAAAATCGACGCGGTCGCGTGCAAATTTACGACCAAGCCGCGTAGGTTTTAGCGATTCTTGTTTTCGGTCGTAACTAGAACGTAAATCTGCACGCCACCACAGACGCGAACGTAGATGCCTTGTTTTTCAGTCGTTCGGTAAAATCACATAATATGCACGACCTTACAGAATGCTTAGCCGGCGATATTAATGTTGAATTTAATTGTGTTAACTTCCTGTGTTCTAGAAATTCATAAAGTGTCAGCAGTAAGTAAACACGTTTGCTTTGTTAGAGTATAAGGGGGGAATAAAACATGTTCGTATTCAATTACTCGGAATTTGCGACGCAAGCTGTTAAAACATCTGTAGAAATGTCAAAAATCTGGTGTTCACAAGTTCCAATATAGTTTACAAAAAAATAAGTCTGCTTGGAAACGATTAAGTGCGACAACTACACAAATCTGTGTGGTGTTTTCAGCAGTAAAATAAAAAGTAGTAATAGGCAAGTAGAGTAAAATCTGAGAATATGAAACCTGTTTCCTCTGATAGGTTTTTATGGAAACGTAAACATTTGTATATTTAATACGTCGAATTTCAAAGTCGACCAACTTATCACAGAACCAATGGCATGCTCGCGATCTTTGACTACGCTGACATTAAGCAGGCAGGAACGGTAATGGAAAAATCCTTTTCCGATACGATGATAAAAACTTTACGGTAGGCTACATATACATCCATGAAGTTCACGCCGATGTGACTATAAAAGTTTTGCCGGCCGTAATGTTTGATATGGCGGTAGAAACAAGTATACCCGTTATCATAGTAAAATAATGGTTTTCTCTTTATATTGTATACAATATTTATATAACACTAACGGTCACCCGCGACTTCGTTGGCGTATGACTCTCGCGTAACGTTAAATTAATAGATAAATGCTGTCGCAGACTTTTTTAGAACAATGGGAAATAATTCTGTCATATATATTTTATTGATTTGAACTAGTAGTTCCTGAGATTAGCGCGTTTAACCAAACGCACTCTACAGCTTTATAATGTAAGTATAGATTCGTCCGAAGAATTGCTACCCAACTAAATTGGAGTAAGCAGTGTTCTGTCTGTAAATATAGATTAAATAAAGCAGCGTAGTAAAAAGAATCATCTGGAGTCAGATCACATCTTAGGCGAGAAGTGGGTGGTAACTGGGGGTAGTGGGAGGGTGAGGCTTGTGCCAAGGTCGCCGCCCTTGTCTGCGTAACCCCGCCCGACCTAGCTAAGCTCCAACGCCGGGCTCACGCATTACGATTTTATAGAACGAATTTTATTTACATTATTAAATTGATTGTTAGGTTCTAGGGAACAGGGATGTTAGGAACATCGTTACGTTACAATTACTGAGACAAACTGCCTCGTTTGTATAGTGGTTATCATATTTGACTGCAGATCACGAGGTCCTGGGTTCGATTCTCGGGTCGGACCAAGGAATATAATATACCTATTCGAATTTCTATCAAGAAAATATTAGTACCCGGAATTTGGAAATTGGTGGTGATAAACCCTTGTGCCTCGGAGATCACTTTAATATAGGCCTAATGTTCTTAAAGTCGCGTGGAGTCCAACAATCTGCACTGGGCCACATGCCCTGTGGTGGGCCGGTAATGAGTAGATATGATTTTATAAATTTAAAATGCATATAAACATTTTCGGAACCGACAGGATTTGAACCTGCGACTCTCTGGCAATCGCGTTAATTGGATAAAGCGCTCAGGCCGCGATTGCCAAAGATTCGCAGGTTCAAATCCTGTCGGTTCCGAATTTTTTTATATGCATTTAAACACTAATAAAAATTAGTAGTTTTGATGATATTTTCCCTATTTTGCTCTAGTGCGAGGACATTTTCCGTAATTTACTAGAATCAGGTTATTGTCCAAAATCAGGTCTTAAATTTCTATTCTCCGCGATACATTGTGAAAAGGACACACCTCAATTTGGGAGAATTGTGTACAACACAGTGAGCACCAACGTGAACACGTCTCACGATGTCGCAGTGTGCTCAACATCCGGAGAAGTAATATATGTGTCTGAATAATATTTTATTGTAAATAAGCTCATACGTATTATGAGTTATAATCAATATTTTAAACACAGCATATTATAACAAATTGAGCGGCTGGGCTGTTCTTATTCGAGCCTACAGAATTAAGAAATATGAGAATAAACGGAGAATCCAGTGAAATATAATACCAATATGTAAAATAAAAAGTCGGGATTTTTTCTGTTAGCTTTTGTATAAAGGATGATTTATGCTAGACAGCAAGACCGAGGCGTACGAGATACGGACGAGACGAATATTTTATATGAAGCAGTTTATGATAAACCGTGCGGCGCGCGGCGCCCGTGGTTCAAACGAGGCTCAGTCCGTACCCGGCGCCTACAATAAAATTTGGCGCTTCATATATATACGGGACACGGCTCGTTCCCTGCTCTCCCAACTCGAGGACTTGCCCACAATCACCCGCCCCGGGAAGATTGGTTGGATGTTATCGATCACCGACGACGCTGGTGTTATATTCCCTTAGTAGACGCGGGTAGAGGAGGGGGTAGTGGCAACTGAATTCTGATCTGCCGCCACCACACTACTAAGGTCTATGGCTATAGGCTAATCCTTTAGCCGGCATATCTAGTAGGTATATACATAATTATATGTGTCGTGTAACAACAGCTTCGTTTCCACAACTAACTAACCTACTGTTATACTAAAGAACTATGGAAATTCCATTTTGTGTCATTCATAAAGTATCCTTTTTTATTTTTCCAGGTAAAGCAATTAGCGGCATAGCAACTTGACGCCTAACGCCGTGAGTCACAAGCTTTCTCCTTAATGAATTGCGTCCGCCGCCACGTTTTCATGGAAACCCGGCAGCTCTGACTAAACGACGTTTAAGTCTTAATTAATTTGAACGACACGGCGGCGCGACGTTCCCAAATGTTCGATTCCTTTGTTCTATGACCTAGTCCAGAGATGCCGAACCTTTTTTATTATTTGTCTAAGAAAACCTTCTGCAGCTGAAACGTATCGGGTGATATGATTTTTACATAGTAGCAAATATCTTGGAAAGTTATACCGAATTGATATTTGAAAGTTAACCTGAATAGGTCTAATTAGGTTAAGAAGAAAAAACTTTAGCAATCGCTACTGTTTTGTTTAGCGGTTTCGATTATTTGTAATATTTGCTTACAAAACAATTTACAACATTTAAATACCTAATATTACCTAGTTTTAAATAGGTAATAAATGGGCAAGGAAATCGAGCAATTTTTTATTAAAATCTATTAGTTTAAAATTAAAAATGCATCTGAAATAACGAGGTATCCAGCTATATTATATCTAGTGTCTTTTCCTAATATCACAAATAATATCCCAAAACCAAATCAGTTGTACCATTGGTTCACCATCCCTGAGCTATTCGTTTCCCTAGACACCACCAGGGACCCATTATTTTGAGTGTTGACCTATATTTGGACTAACAATGACTTTCATGATCCATTATTTGTTATTGACGGGTATTTTCCATAACATTTACAAGCAAACAGCACTACAATCGTGCCTTGATTTTAAAGCCTTTCTTTATTATCGGAGTAAATACGCGCAACTACAATCCGATGGTATAGTACAACTATAGACATAGGTTACTACGTCTACTTCCGTTACAACAATAACGATTTGAAGATAAGATATTATCTCAACAACACCATGAGATTACAAATATATCAATAAACAAATTGCAACCTGAGAGTAAAAAGAAATATTAAGCTATAGTGGCATTGGGCTTGCGATGTATCCATGGGTATTCGGACGCGATTAAATGAACGTCTACTATGGTAGCTAGTTAATCACAGCTCAAGGTGCGGCAATCATTTGTCCCAGCTAAAATACATTTTGAGGGAGCGATGAACTGTGGAGTCCCAAGGTGTTGAAATAATAATAATATGTGGTTCTTATCGTTATCTCTACCTCAGGGGCTATTTCCAATAATCTTCTACATAGGTTTGGAAGAATCTCTGTATATCGGCTTGCGTTGATTTTCGACATTTTTAAGCAGCGTTGTCTAACTGCACAGCCTACGTCAACCTTGATGTAGCTTGGAAACAAACAACGCAAGACCATGTAGCTAGGAAACTCCTACTTGTGACTTGTATGGCCAAAAGGCATTCATTAATAGTTTATCATCGTACACCTAAATATTTAAATGCAACATAAAATCGGTGGTTTAGTAAACTGCTTCATCGAAGGTTAGGAATTACGATACGAAGAGTAACATAAATAATTTACTTATTATGCCAGGAAAACAAACGGTTTCCACGGGATTTGTAAAAAACAGACGGAGTACGCAGCAAACATATAATCTAATAAAAATTACATAATAAATAATTTATACAATGAAACTCACATATTCATAATATTAGTTATTCGCCCGGTTTATCAGTTCCCCGTACCTACCGTCGCGTCGGCGCATCGGCTCAACTTTGAACTACTTGGAACACAACTCCCGACAACTCCGCAACTAGAAACTTTCCCAAACTTGTACCCATACGAATATTTATGTACATACCTATACTAGCACTTCGAGCACAATCCCCTATGCGTAAACTTTAGCTTGGAGGATATAATGAAGTTGGTTTTGTAATTAACTAACACCTCTTTTTCACTTGTCATCCAAGTCTAAGAGAGTTCTCTTTTATGCTTAGTGTTTGTGGGCCAGAACTAGGGTTCATGATTTCTCGAGCTTTTCAATTTCTCGGGTCTCGAGAATTCTCGAGGCTAATTTCTCGATCTTCTCGGGTTGTCGAGAAATTTACATTCACGTAAGTTTTCTCATATTATTTGGTTCCAATAACGTCAACAAATTCAGTGGTTTTTCTCTAAAATAAAAGTATCAAATTAATCATAAAACTTTTATTGATTATATTCAAAAATATTATGCTTAATAAGCTAATTAACTTAAAAAAAAAATACAGAAATAATATTATTTAAACTTATAATTATAATAACAGCACCATTTTTGGCTGGTTATTTAGAACTTATGAACAAAATTAGCTTCTATTAAACTAAACAGAAAATCAACATGAAATAAAACGTTAATATCTTAACTTATAATTAAATTACAATCACAGCACCATTTTTGGCTGGTTATTTAGAACTTATAAACAAAAATAGCTTCTATTAAACTAAACAAAAAATCAACATGAAAGAAAACGTTAATATCTATAACGAAACATGATTTCTCGAGTTCTTGACTTTTCTCGAGCTTGATTTCCCGGGAACAAAGCCCAACGATTTCCCCGGGAATGAACCCTAGCCAGAACACTTATGCTTTCAATCTAGGCGATTCCTAAGTTTAGTGAAAACGGGCATTAATGAATGAATAAATGATGAAGAATGGCAAAATATATAATTTTCGTAAACCTAATAGCAGTTATATTTTCTATGTAACCTGAACTTATGTTTAGTAGTTTTATTTTAAATGAAAGACAATCTTACGTAAGAAGCCATGTATAAATAAGGTTTATTATGTGTAAGATCCGCTGTAACATCTTTTATGCAGATAAATAATAATTTGTATGCCTACTGTTTTAATAATAAAAAAAAAAAACTCGTTGATATAATGTTGAGATGCTCCGATGTATTAATAAAAATGCTAATTCTCACGTAAATCTCCACAGATTTAATTATTACGTGAGTCCAACTTTGAACATGCGAAAGTAATTTAAAGACTCGAAAACCTGTTTGATGTCGACCCAGACGTGTCATTCCGCTTATAGATAAATTTATGTTTAAAAAGAAAAAACATATTCAGATGTATTATTTATTTATTGGTAGTAGATGTTTGTGTGTTCAGTCACTGTTTAAAAATAGTCTTTTACAGCTCTACTTTTAAACGAAAAAGAAAAATAATAGACCAAGAAGCGAAGAAGAATTTATATAATGTGAATCGATGCACTACAGAAGTTGTTGAAATTTTTAGAATTAGCCTAGTACTGTATAAAAAATATTAATCCAATTCTTTTTTTACGACGCAGTTATCCAAATTAATCAATACAATTTAATATTATTAAATTAATAAACATATCGATATTAAAATTATGTATATATTTGCTATCAGGGCTACGTTACGTTTTTAATATATATTTTTTATTAAGCTGGAAAAATTACCGACGTGGTCGTGCTCTACATAGAAAGAAAACATTTTTATTTATTTTAAGTTAGCAGTTACATAATTATAGCGATCTTTTCGTGCGTACAGAACGTGGCTTCGTTTTTTTTTTGAACGTGTTCAAACGCGAACGCGATCTCTTTTACTACCATCCTGATTTAAAAATCTCTTTAGCATTTTGTAGCCCGATTCTTGTGGCTATTCAAAATCTTGCTACTACGAACGTTAGAAGTAAACAAACTTATGCAATAGTCCTTGCGGGCGAAGATATTGTGTAGAAACTTGGTTGCGAGAAAAAAATACTTATGAGAAGTTGCACACCGACATAGTCACGGGGCACCGTTGGTTGTTTTAGTGAAGTAAGTGTAATGAAACTACAGATCAAATGTACCTAATAAACAATAACTGCTATTTTATATTCTCACTCTTTATAACTCAAAACTTCATCAAATGTGCGTTTGCAAAACCGGTAATGAATAGTATTTGCGTTTATAGTTCAGGAGACGATATTAAAATGATGTCAACGTTTCATCTATAGACAATCACTTATCGTGCTCTAGGTAGTGACGATAATTATCGAGGGCTAGTATCAAAACATACGGACTGCATCAGAACTGCACGCTAGCTGTAGGGTTGTTATGCATTCCTAATGCAGATTCATGATTCAACTGCATCAGGACTGCATAATAATTTAAAAAATTTCAGCAGGGCGTGCAGTCAATGTGTCCTACACTGTCTTAAAGACCAGATTAACGTGCTACCCGAGGCACGAAGGAAGAACAGTAACCAAAAAAAAGTGTTATTTCAATATAACATTTTATAAAATAGTTTTAGTTTGCAGAATTGTATAATGCTTTTAGTTTGGTGAATTGTAAACATGATTTTTTGTTATTGTTCACTCATTATTAGCCACGTTAATGGTCTTAGAAGCAAATTGGTAATAAATATTCGAATTCAAATTCGAAAACTTTTCATGTTTGCCTATCACGGTCCTTCATCAGATCAATAAGTACCCTTAGCGCAAATAACAATAATAATATTGCGGGCTACTGAACTCCTGTATTGAATCGATGTGAATTCATGCAGCCGCCTCTCAATTTGCTATGCCGTTTGCGGCTTAACAATCGGTGTCTTTGTGTTGTACAGGACGACTAGCGTCTGTTATTATTAATAGGTATTATTGCTAGCAGGAAAATGTGTCTCGAAATAGCGCAATTGTGCGATGGCGAGGCGAGCGGCCGGCGTCCGCCATTATTCACTTTTTGCTGAAGTGAGCTAGCTCCGCGATGCATTGTGAATGCCAGATGTATAAACACTTTTTTTGGGACACTTCATCGAATAGACTTTTTTTCTTTTCTTTTTTTCTATCGGTAGGAGCTTGATCCCGATCATTACGTCGCTTCTTAAGGGACACCATTTATTATACAATTAATAACTTAATTAATTAATAATTTCGGTAGCTTCGATTAAGGCTTTCTTACTACTTAGGCGTGAAATATTGGATAGATGCAGGCTTATCTATGCGGAAATCCATGATATCTCATGAAAGTTAAGCTTAATATTAAGAAACCGGAGCGTCCGCAGGAGATATTTGACTTTACAATGAATAATTGTTATTTTATTAACAATTATTCATAGGCGTGAAATGTTATGTTAATAAATACGTGCTTCATACTATGCTTGCTTTGTAAAATGTAATTAGCGATACGTAAGTAACTACAAAAGGTGAATAAATTAAATTTTATGATAGAAGTAAATATAAAAAATATTCCATCCTAAATCTTAGTCAAAACCTAAACCATTGAGCTAATAGGGCTTTTAAATGTTATGAGACTATCCCAGAAACATGATAGAGCTGGCGACCTTCGCGGGCGCTCGTTTGGTCCACGCGGACGTTTTTGCGCCACGCTTCGCTTGATACGGCCGTTGTCATTTTTGGACGACCACTCCGGTTTCCGGGCTCGGATCGGCCGCGTCGAATAAAAAAAAAAGTATTTCGATTTCCATTTCAGACGGTTCTGCTTCATTAGCGGCCATTGTTTTGTCGATTGTCACATTTTATAGGTGTGTCTCTCCCCAGCTGTACATTATGTAGATTGTCTTGCGGAATATTTTTAACTTAATTTGCAATGTTGCAGAAATTTCTGAACGGTAGGTAAGGTAGGTAAAGTACCTACTTTTTTCGACTTTCGTATTTGTTTTATTTTTCTAAGTATTTTTTAACGGCGCAGCGGTAAGGTTTTTAAGGATTCGATTCCCGGCAGGGGATATTTGGGAGTTCATAATATTCGAACTTTCTTTTAACTGGTCTGGTGGTGGGAGGCTTTGGCCGTGGCTAGTTACCATCCTACCGACAAAGAACTGCCCCTAAGCGATTTAGCATGCCGGTACGATGTTGCGTAGGGGTATTGGTTAAATACAACTGCCATACTACCCTAACAGGTTAGCCACTACAATCAATCAAACAAGTACTGACTTGCAATGAAATAAAAAACAAAATTAATAGGTAATAGTGTATTGTTTATTTAGAATTTTAGTGTGATTGGTATTGTATATTTTACTAGTTCTATTGTATAATAGATACAGGCATAGAGATCGCTATATAGTGATAAGGCCGCCAAATTGTATACGTTGTGTTGTGATTGCTTTTCTGTTTTATGTACTTTTTGTGGTGCACAATGGAAGTATATAAATTCGTTCAGTCATTCATTAATTCCTTCATAAAGGAAATATGTGTCGAATTTAATATACAGAGATACTTAAGGGGTTGAAAATTAGCCTCTTGCTATTTTGTGCATTTAATTTCAACAAACAGTTGTAATGTATAAAAATTACAATAATAATATTATCAAGCACCTTAGCTAAATCTCGATTGAGGACGGAACTATTTATTGCATTACGCGTTAATTGAAAGCATAATTAATTATTAACATATAATTGAAAAGTCCAAACTCAATCATTAGTCCCCGGACGTTGATTGAATCCGTGCACTGGAATTTCCAGTCGCCAATTCCAGATTGAAATTCGGGACAGCTTAACTCGTATTTCACGCGGCCGACTTCGGGGGAATACGAAACGTCGCCTTTTTTTGTAGGTTCAAATTAATTATTTTAAAACTCTATCATTGGTATTTTTTGTCGTTATTATACATTAAGGATATTCATAAAATATCGGCACGAAAAAGCCGTCTAGATCAAGCATAGTGCTGTTAGTAGGCGAAGAGCGACCCTTATTGACCTCAGTAGTAAGGGCCCGATAAACATGCGACGCTGCAACGATGCTGGCATTTATCACTAGATCAAAGAAGAACTATTTCTTCTTTATTCTGCGCTACTATTGTTTTGGAGAGTTGAGAAACTGGCGCGTTTGATATAATTTGTTTGGAATAATTAGTATGCATAGCGACTACAGAATCGCGACTCTCAAAGGAATTCTCTAACTTACGAATATTTCAATTAACAAATGCATAAACTTTATATTATTTTTTATCACGCTTCAATTTTATCAGAGACTAGCTGGATTTACAAAAACGAACAGTTAGATCGGACCCATTTGTATTCTATTTTTTTGTTAGTCAAACCCTTTAGTTAGTTAGACCCTAAGAACAGCTATTATTTAATATTTGATATTTCGTACATGCGGTAATGAATTTTATATAGGTGAATAATTCGTCTATGTAAGCGGACTCCTAATATAATTGTATGTTTATAAATCTCTTTTTAGATTATGCCAGACCTATTTTACAATTTTCTCTGTACAATACTTGAATCTAATGAGACGTTGGAGACACCCTAAATTTAATTCATATAAGGCTGGAGCGGCTGAAGAAACTACTAATGTAACGCAATATATTTCAATATGAGGCAATGACACGAAAAGCTGCCGACAGAAGAACTAATTTAGACAACTCGGCAATACTCGCTTTAATAAAACAAGTGAGACGTATCCGACGGTTTTTATTGCTTTGTAGGCGACTTCGGTGGCTTGGGAATCTCGTGTCATTTTCTATTTAAGTGGATGGTAAATCGAAAATCTGTTATCTGGTACAAACTATTCTTAATTTGAATTCTGAGTTTTGTGGATTACAAAAGTGGTGTAAAAAACAAGGACTCAAGTCTGGTACTGAAGTTTACACAACTTGAAAAAAAAAAACAATGAGTGTTTATTGATATTAAAATATTTTGTGCAACAAATAGTTGGTTGGTTTTTCGGTCACAAAAATTCGTGAAAAAACTAACAGTACTGGAACGGTAAATAGCTTAGATGTACGTCTAAATCGGTAGGGTGGTAACTATCTACGGCCGAAGCCTCCACTAGACCAGACACAGAAAATGCTGAAAATAAAAATTCCTAAATTGCCTCTGCCTGGAATCAAACCCGGGACCTCCAACTTAAAACCACAGCGCTCACCGCTGCGCCAGATCTGTAATATAACGTGAAATAGATTTTTACTAGTACCTAGTAGGTATTTATAGAATCGATATATATATAATGGGATTTCCACCCACTCAGACCTTAAGTCACCTTCGCCTTAAAATGCACTTGCAAGGCAAGAGTAAATATTCTCTTATCACTATAATAGCATTGCGCAATTCCTTCGAAAAATAAACAAATGCCGGCAGTCGAGAAAGCTCCACGAGGCGTTGGATTTCTTTTTAAATATTTTCCCAAAAGCCACGGTACTTCGTGTATTATTTGTTTAACATTTGATGAAAACTGAATCCCGTGCGTATAGCCTTGAATGGGTCGATATGATTAATAAAATAATAATCGTGTAAACCCGCAAACCCACATTAAACCAAGGTCGAAACTCTAAATCCGTTTTTCAAAAAGAAAAACTGCGGTGAGAATAATGAAAAGGTTTCCCAACAAAAAGTATATAATAAAATTATGGACTCTTGATTGTACTCTTGATTTTTCGACGATGCAATGTGAACGTAGAGACAGGAATCAAATAACGTTTTCACCGGCGCGCGGCGTGAAAGGCAATCGCCGCTCGCGGCTGCATCGAATTTATAGCAAGATTGATAAGTAACCGCCTGGCCTAACCGCTCCGTAATCCGGACCGCTCTTACTATACTATAAACCTTATTTACTGCCGCGAGTCTAGTGTTTAGTATGTTTGACTGCAGATCACCGGGTCCGGCCAAAGGAATTTGGTTTTTCTATCGAGATATTCTGAGTTCTAGCCCGCAGTAGGGAAATGCCGCGGAAAACGCGAAGCTGTCTGTCTTGTGCCTGGTCTCTTTCCGGTCATCTTTGAACTGCTGTCCTAAAAAGTAATTATATATTACTTTTAAATTGTATTATTGTACCCATAGTTTTTAAGCGTCGCTCTGACAGTGCCTACCGTCCAAACGTCACGTCTGGCTTCACGGAAGATCAGCGCTGTGTCTTAACAGGCACTGCAAACATGCTGAGTGAAGACCATTTTGGGATCACACCGTTCCTATAATTGTTGTGTAGACTATTAAGTTGTATTTTAATTCTAGTGTGTGTATATCCAAATAAAGCTTTTCTTTCTTTCTTTCTTTCTTTCTAGTATACTTACTGCTAGCCAAAACGTATACTAAGTCAGTTACAGATGTACATTACAAAAATATTAGTTCATTTGTCTGAATATAATTTAGGAACTTGAGCAATCATATTGTTAAGAAACGAGAGCGCGCGAAATGTTGGAGCATTTCGAGCATAGTGCGTACGTAACGAATAGAGTGAAAATAGTGGTAATCTTTCCCTGCAAGTTCGTACCGTTTTACCAGGCACTCGCACAGCTAACGAGCATTTGGTAAGTGTGTCTGGATTGTCAACCTTATTATTAAGAAGTAGTGTAAGAAACAGGCCCTCCTACGCCTTTGTTCCAAAGTATCCAAAGACACGAATATCTCCCGCGTAGTTGGAAAAGTTCTCCGGAAATCGATCCGTCAAATAAAACAATGCACGGTCACGATAATAAAGGCAAGTGAGTTCGCCGTACTATATCAATGTATTGAAGCCGGGACTGCAATGGTGGCTCATCTAGCACTGCAGAGGTTTATGTGCGGATGGGCATCACAACGCCATTTCTGCAATCACATCCGCCATATTTAATATAAGACAACTTTTTGCTCGTCTCACTAAGATGGTCGGTCTAGTTAGTGATTCTGGTATTCTGCGCAGAAGTACCTTATAGAGAATATGTCAAATGTCAAAGAAAAAGACATTTGTATTGATAGACGATAATTTCAATTTCACTTTGTTCAGCACCATACATAATGTTACATTTATAATACAATATTTAAAATAAATCTAATAATATAATGTAACGTATGTACACCCAGAAATTTTCGTGTATGGTGTTCCGAACCCATGTTGTCAATATAGTTTCGTATATAAAACTAATTTCATCTCAGGTCATCCAAAAAATATTTGCATACTAGAAACTGGTTAGAATATAAGAGTGAGTGTGCACCTGTGTTTGCGCATACACTTAAGCGCAATGAAATCTCCCCGATCACTGATTTGAATCATCGTGGCCGAAAATAGTTCAAAAAGAAAATAGTTAATATACATAGATACTTATAAAATACAAATAAACACCCAGACACTGAAAAACGTTCGTGCTCATCACACAACATTTTCAACATTTTCCAGTTGTGGGAATCGACTTAGTAAGCAGGGTCGCTGGCCACTGCGCCAATCGGCCGTCAATCATTATCACCCGTAGGAGTATAACATAATATAAATACGCAGTCTTTTTAAGCTAATTTTTTGAGAACGGCCTTAAATATGCCGCGCCGTTTGTCGATACATCGCACACGTGGCGTGGCGGGGACGCGCTTTCGCGTGTGTGCGTACCGCGTTTATATGGAATTCAGTGATTACGCCACCTATCTACGTCCGAGGCGGCGAGACCGCGTCCAATAATAATAATAATTAGCCAGTTGTTGTCGGCCGCCGCTCACTGCCGCACGACCGCGGCAGATGCAATAATTTTGCACCGCGCGATCGGAAAGTATCGCGTACAACTAACTGTAAACGTGCTAGTGTGACTATACCTCTCCCAGTCGTAAATCGATTAAGTGAACTGTCATTTCTCTTTTGTTAGAATAAAAACGTACGTGCGACCGAATCTTTCCGAGTGTATGTGTGAGTGAGACTGTTTTTAACTTAATAAGAAATCGATGAAAGAAATTTTCATTTTCGTGTTATCAGACGATCGAATCATTGCGTGTGTGTTTTTGCGAATGTTTTTACCAATCAATTGTTCGATGAAATTCGGTCGCCAATTCAGTAATCGGCAGTGCGCACAACCGCGGCAGAAGCACTTATACCTAAGCGCGATTGAATAATATTGCGTGTACTCAACTGCTTTCTTTCTCCCTCATAGTTTGCTAAGTCAAGGAAATTTAAGTTACTGTTCTATATTATTATACAGGACGCGCGACCAAATTTATATTACAAAATGTGTCATATTTCGGTGAAGTTCATTTAAAGTTGTATATTCTATGCAAGGCCACCTGGCCACCTGGCCTGGCCTTTTTTTGTAAATAATTTGAAAATTTTGATTTAATGTTTTGATTTTATTTATATACTTACTTAGTGTCCTTCCTTTAGTGTTTCTTAAATTTTTTTTTTTACACACAACAAAAAAATTTGATTTTTTTTACAAAACCTTGAGTAAATACTCTGTGTCACAGCCTTAGTTAGTTTGCCAAATTTTATTAAAATCCTTTAACTCAAAAACAAACATTCAAGAATATAAACAAATTTAAATTTTTTCATAAATTAGTGTCTTTTTAACTCTAGCGTAGACATTACGTAGTCGAAAGGTTTTTTTATGGTGGCTTTGTCAATTCACAGCGCCATATTATGAAACGCAGTACAAGCGCCTTCAGTTATTGTTGGACAAGTTCTATTGTGATATCTATCTACTGAGTGCGGTGTACCTGCCGTGCTATAGTGCCATTGTGATCGGATTGTTCACAGTTCGAACCGAAGGACTTATCAGGTACGTTTGTTTGACTTGGGTTATGTAAACAATGGTTCTGCGAGTGTTTACCTAGTCACCGATGCAAATAGGGCTGCCTCCCGTCTACAGTGCAGTTTAAACAGGCTCATTACCGCCACTTAGATATCTAACCGGTAAAGCGGCAAAGCCTGACATAATCTATATAGCCGAGTATCGTTTACTGAGCTTGATTTCAATGTTTCTTACAGGAAATGTATAAAGTGGGTAAAATAATTAAACTTTTGATAACTATAAATTCTCATTTTACAGATATGTATTTTATTTAATTGATTAGGATTTGTATAAATAAAAATCCTAATCAATTAAATAAAATATCTGTACGCTAATCATTTTTTAGTTAATTAGATAGCTTTCAAGTAACAATTAAAATTATATTTGATTAACAACCTATGTTCATGACATTGAGTTGGTTGGTATTTTGATATAATTACGGGTGCATTTTCTATACACTTCAGACCTACATGGACTTCGAACAATGCAAGATACCTTCTGGGGTCTTTTATCAATAGTCTTCTTTGGAAATCTGTGTTGGTGTGGTTTTAATAAAATATTGATTGTAATTCAGTCTAAATTAGGCAGTTTGTCGACAAACTGCCGATTTTCCTTTGCACCAATTTTAACGTTCAAATTCCGGCTAGTTTATTAACAAAGGCGATAATATATATATATATTTTTAATTAAAACAATCTTAAGTTTAAAAAGGTGTAGAATTGGAAAACTCCCTTTAAAATTTTAAGAAGGGTACGCACAGGATAACCGCTAGTATGTTATATATACTTACATACTATCATTTATGCAACAATATCAATCAGTCAGCAACAATAGATAAGTCCAAGTTATCATGACATCATATCTATTTACGATGATAAATTACTATCGCTTACCGGACCTACATATTAATTAAATGAAATATATATACAATATTTATTTATATAGAATGTGTTCAGCGTATCTCAAGATAAAAAAGTGTTAGAGGTTTTTTAATTGGAAGCATATGTAAATAGATAAAAAAAATCCTTTAATTTTAGACTTCCTTATTTTTAAACTATAAACCTATTTTCTGTGACTGTATTTATTTTATATAGATTATATATATGTATATTCGAGAGATCAACTATAAAAAGCTCTCATTCTATTGCACTTTGTATAGAAAACCTTGAAGGGAAATAATTAATTGCACCCTTAATCTTACAAACATTTTATAAGTTTTGACACCCCTACCTATTGAAACTATAACAAATAGGTGAACTTGTGAAGTAGGTGCGCTAGGGTTCGCTTAGGTTCCGCTCGTTATGTACGAGCGTTCAGTGACCTTGTTTGTGACTAGACGCGCCCCGGCGTATCGGACACGTGGCGGCGAAACTGTTTACCCGTCTGATTAACCTTCTTTTATGACGTTATTATTACACAATACAATAATAACATACCAAATATTAACCAACATTATACTTATCATCACTATCAAAATAGCCATCTTCTTCTTCTTCTGTTCCTGGGCCGTTTCCGCACTTGGTTGGTAACGTATCCCGTCTAATGCGGCTCCCCGCTGGATCACTTCAGCCAGCCGAGCTCACTCCAGAAGCTTAGCAGGCCGCCCAGGTCGCCGAGTGATTCATGGAGTGTTGCTGTTCTATATCAAAATAGCCTATAACAAACCACTGCTGGACAGGCCTCTCCCTACGGGAGGTACGTTAGGTTTGCCCATAATCACCACGCCGGGCAGACTGGTGGGTGATCGCAGTTTATGGTAGTAAGCAAAGAGGACGCCGTCCGTTCTCTGTTATATTCCCTTAGTCGCCTCGTACGACAACCGCTGGAAGAGGGGTGGTGACTACTGTATTCTGATGTGTCTTCATCACAGTTATGTAAAAAGAGCAAGTATTGGTTTCCTTGCCGGTTCTTCTCAATACAATCGGCATTCAGAATCGGTGGTAGATTTACAGATTTAGCTTCTCGATTATAGGCAAAGGTACGTTTGGGTCGCAAACTTTAGTCAGGATGGTCGAATGTTAAAGTAATTTTATAAAGTGCGTAAATAATTAAACTTTTTATAACTATAAATTCATATTGGTCAGATATTTTATTAAATTGAATTGTTTTTTTTTACAAATACGTTAATGATTATTATGTTTTGTATAAATAGTTTTCAAGAAACAATAAAAATTATATTTGATTAACAACCAATGTTCATGACAGTTGGGTATTTCGATATAAATACTGGAGTGTACCGATAATGCAGTCGGCATTATCGGTACACTCCAGTCCTACATGGACACGAACGATGCAAAAATACCTCCCGGTGTGTTAATCGTTTATCACGTGCGTGTGTTATAAACACAATACAATAGCAATCAACTGGACGTATATTGTAGCACTACCAAACAAATTTATATAATCATGACATCGAATACATTTTTCGCTTTTGTGAAGTTTGTGCACCCCTAATTATGAAGGCCATATTATTAAAAAGGTGAGTTTGAGAAGTAGTTATACACCAACGTTCAAAGGCTTCAAATGGCATGTATTATCGTTTAGTAACCGTCCGACTATTTGAGCGCATTCGTGTACACGTGTTTGTTAAACGTTTAACTCTACTTTTATGACGTATGTGGTTGTTAAAGAATGTAATGAAACACGAGAATTTATTATTCTCCTTCTTTGCAATCACGCTGGCCAAGTGCGATGGTAGCCCACACGTTTGAATCAAGTAAAAAATGGACCGATTCATCATGAATACAATATGTTTGTAGTTAGACACATTTTCAAATTCAAATTCAAAATTCATTTATTTCAAGTAGGCCTAATATAAGCACTTTTGAAACGTCAAGTCTGTCTGTTTGTAGTGATTCTACCACCGGTTCGGAAAGCAGATTCTACCGAGAAGAAGCCGGCAAGAAACTCAGCAGTTGCTCTTTTCCAACATCAACAATTTACATTTTGTATTTTAACATTCATTTTTCTATCTTGTGAGAGCTGAAAGCGGAGCCGGATGCTTCTAGGCAACCTTATCATTAAAAAATTCATCAATTGTATAGTAACCTCGCTCTAATAAATGTGTTTTAACAAATTCTTTAAACTTGTGCATTGGCAGGTCCAAAATCACCTTAATCACCTTTTTCATTTTGCTATTCATAATCTTAATTAATTAAATATTCTTTAAAGAAAAACTTTAAGTTACTGACCTTATTCTGCCTTAATTTATATCGAACTAAGGAAGTATAATTCCATCAAAAGGCATAATTCCATAGAAAATCCCAATAAATAATACAACGCGACCGAAGTTTCGAGCATAAACTACATAACAATAAGGCTATCGTGTTGGTTAATTTTCGTTTATGTAAATGAATACGTGTTTTTTGTATCAAGACAGTACGTAGATTTTGAATTTGTCTTCACACTGTTGTTTGACTTTCGCACACGTGTAACAAACTCGCATGGTAACAAAATGTTTCTGCTGACGTACGTATCTGAGGATCACGACACCTGTAGTACCTGGTTTTTTCTCTACTAGACTAAAGGCTACTGATTGTGGTCCACGGGGAAAAACTACCAACATTAAAAGTCACACAGTGACTAGTAGTTTTCCATCTAACAAATTATTGAAGAGTTCGTGTCATACATAATTCATACTTTTATACTAGGGGTTACGGGTTATATTAAACTCACAACCCCCGAATACAATTTTAACGCGGCATCGCACTGTAACGCCGAATCGCTTGGTGGGCACGGCTTTGTCGATAGGTTTATATGGATAGAAATATAAATAACTTAGAATTGAAACTCAGTAGGTACAAAAAATCTTTGGAATATTGACTCTAGTCTAATGTTATACCGCATCTTAGGGCCCAGTGCCTTACCGAACATTAATACAATCATTGACATATTTACTTGTACACTTTAACAAAGGAAACTATACTATAACATACAAAAGTGTGTTTAGTTCTCTAATAGTTATAAATTGGACAATTATTTAAATATTTTTAAAAGCAAATTAGTAAATTAAGTAAGTAATTAAAACTCTCCCTAAAGTTACACATGTATTTGTGTTCTAAGAAATGTTGAGTTATATCAAAACTTTATAGCGCGCTGAAAACAATATTGAGTTTACAATGTTCAGACCGAAGTTTCTCTTCCGCACTTGGAGCGTGTAGATTAGCGTTACGTACAACTTTTGTTAGTAGGTAAGATTTGATTAAATTAACTCAGGTATTTTTTGTCGTAGATTGCTATCTTGATGAAACTTTTCGGAAATATTTTATGATGTTGTGTTTAGTTTATTGTTTTCATCATCATCATACGAAGATTTAGAATCTCCAATAGTGGCAGGTAGGTTAACTCTGACTACAAAAATTGTTATTACCTACTCACTGCAATCGCTTAAATGGTGTTATTTTAAAATTGGTTGATTCCCTTGTTTAAGAATTATTACCCTTATTTGAAGGTAGTTGAGGTATGTTATATAAAATATGTTGTTTTCAAATAACATTGCTGTTCAAGCAATGGTGTTAAGCCATCCTAGTTTTAGTCATAGGGACCGGCATCAATGGTATAACGAGCTCAGAGTAACATTGTATATTGACCTCCGAACATTATCAGCCGTTGAGTTGGTGACCATCCTGGACCGATGATGATGCATTTTTGCACCACAACATAGTTACATAGGTTTTACTTTCTAAATAGGATCTTAGATGATTTTAGGCTGTATACCTTAAGGGGTTGCTGCAATCTTGTTAACATTTTTTTATTTTGATGCAGATTTTTGCACACAGACAAAAAACACACCATACTTTAAACAACCCGCTTTTTCGCCATAACGTACATGTTCAAATGCGCTATGCCAGCAATCCGTGTTCATTACCCATGTAACTGTAGCGGCGTAGAAAAGTACGCGGAAGTCGGTTGCATAACGCGAAATTGCCGACGAGCCATGTTATTCCAAGTTCCACGCTCGTGTGCATCGGTGCTTACGAGGCAGGGCCGAATGTCGCTTACCATGCGTGCGTACACCGTGAATTGAGAACAACGTATCGGGACAGAAAAAAATTGACACGCTAATCTGCTCGATTGTACCGGAACTCTACTTACCTATACTAATAATAGAAATGCAAAAGATATTGCGCTCCCTGTATTAAAATATATTCTGTATAAAACTTACCCAACTTAAAATATTAGTAGTAGCACTGGGAAAACGAGAATAAACTTTTTCGTAACACCATTTATCGCCTTATAGTGGATCAATCAATTTAAAATTTGCCCATTCAGTTCTTTTACTAGCAAGTCTTAATTTAGCAATCACGTCAGTTCAGATTTGTTCAGCCCCCGTTCAAAACTCACAATGTGTAAGGAGAAACGAGTACAAAATTAAGCTCGTTGCAAAACTGCTCTTATATTATTTTTGATTTATTATATTATCAGCAGCTGAGACATGGACCATTAAAGCAGCTGATAGACAACGTATTGACGCTTTTGAGATGTGGTGCTGGAGGAGAATGTTGCGAATCCCGTGGACGGCACGCAGGACCAACGCATCGATTTTGAGACAGTTAAAATTACAAGAAGGCTATCAACCACTGTCTTAAGAGGATTCTCGAGTACTTCGGTCACATTGCCAGAAGAGATGGAGACAATCTTGAAAAGATAGTGGTCACTGGCAAAGTGGAAGGAAAGAGACCTCGAGGACGTAGCCCGATTCGTTGGTCGGATCAAATCCGCAGTGCT
The DNA here is from genome assembly GCF_905163445.1 of Pararge aegeria. NCBI lineage: Eukaryota > Metazoa > Arthropoda > Insecta > Lepidoptera > Nymphalidae > Pararge > Pararge aegeria. The sequence goes on along the minus strand of NC_053202.1, from coordinate 7,568,545 downwards.
CTCGACACCAAAGTGCATACGGCTTTAAACGTTGCTCAAAGCCGAGTCAAATGGCACAAAATCGTCCAAAAAGTTGTTAGTGGAAGGGGTCACGACCCTCAGCAATGAGGAACACGACGTAGAGAGAGATTATCAGAAGGGTTTGTCAGACATGAGTAATTTAAAAAATGTGAGTTAACATTGTAAACGTAACTTGCAGCGTAAGCTTACTATCCGGAAAGTCCTAAACCGTAACCAAACGTGTGGTACCCGTTGACGCGGCGTGTAGCGAAACGTGAGTGCTGTTACAATATTGTATATACTTACTCGATATGTACGTGCATGTACGCAAGTGGAAATGTTTCACTAATGATGTCACACTCAAAGCGCGTTGATAGCGATCGCAATTTGCCGACGTGTGCGGAAACTCGCGTGTTTAAATATTGTTGTCTGTGACCACCTTTTAGTGATGTCGGTAATTTCAAAAAAGTATCGATATATCTCATAATATATCTTTGAAGTTATTTACTTGAATTCAGGTACTTTTTTTACTTCAATTCAGACACATTCAGATTTACTTCCTAAGAAGTAAGTAATGGGTACCGTAAATTTTTTTACGATCTAAATACCCTGGGACCGATTTGTTTTGCCCATTCAGTCACGGTTCTTCTGCCCACCAATGCCATTTTTGTATGTCCGTGGTAAACTAATTTGTATGTACGCCTACCGCACCTTTAAAAGTGTTAAAAACTCTTCATTGACTGCGTAACTTACCTACTTTTTATGTTGATTTAAGACTTTTCATGCAACTGATATAAACTTAAATCTGGCTATAAAACTAGAAAACGGCCTTTAACAAACATTGGCAAGGAGTGAAACATGTGAAGAAAATAGTTTTATCATCGCGCTAAGAAAGATTTATATGGAGAGCGACTTGAAAAGTCTGAAAGGCAAACCGTCTATTATCAAGCAACTAGACGTTATTTATACTGCAGAGCCGGGCATTTATTAAAACCGGTCTGGCACACATAGGCAGCGGGCTAGAAAATACGCTCGGGGATCAAAGAAAGTTGTACTTGTAGTGCACTAGTGCCGTAGGTCAATGCGTTTACATTTTACAATGCGCGGACGCGGGCGGAATAGAAAGTTGCGGCTGGCTGTTCTGCGATACAATAGATAGTTTCGCAATAAAACGAATAGCTAAATCTATAGATTCGCTAGAAAACGAGTATAGTTTTATAGTTCCTTGCTATAAAATTGATTATTATAAATTGATGCAAATAGTGAAGATAGTTTCGCGATAAAGCGGACAGCTAACAGCAAAGCTGCAAAATGAGTAGTTTTCTTGTTCCTTGTTATAAAATTGATGATTATTGATTAATAACTTCCTATACAAGTGTAGATAGTTTTCGGATAAAGCGAATAGCTCACTCTATAGCTATCAGCTACAAAACGAGTAAAGTTTTGTTGTTTCTTGATATTGATTGATTCCCGGTACAATTGTGAAGATAGTTTTGCGATAAATCAAATAAATAATATTAAAATTATACGCTAAAATAACGAATAACGTTTTGTTGTCACTTGTTATAATATCTAAGATTATTTTTTATTGATTTTACTATAAAATTTGATAGTGAACTAACTACTGAAGTAGAAGGTAGGATGCTGTTGTTTTTAACCATAAGTTTTTATTCAGGTGGATTACAATCACCAAGTTAAAATTTATGGTCAATAAAGTAGACGTACGGAAGATTCATGACCTTGGCCAGTTTTGGGTCAGGATTTGAGGATGTGCCTAACCGGATGTGCTTTTTACTGCATATTTTACTATCATGCCGGTGCACTTTATAATAAAATTAAAGCTGGGAATCCTGTTTTATAAATGGCGCGATGTGACGCGACAAGATCCGCTATCAACATTACTCACCATTCATGAATTAGCATTGCCTGAATAACAAGCATTCTAGAAAGTAGACCTATGTTTATAACTTGTAGTAGGTAGAAAGGGTTGTTGTATCGTTTTACAGTACAAGTTAGTGCAAGACTAGTGGTATCTGCTTGTGATTGAACTGCCTCAAGTACATTAAAAATAACATAATAAAGTTGTATTGTTATGAAATCCATGATTCATGCATGAACGAAAACATGGTATAATTTAAGGATTAAATCGATCTAAGTTCGCGTTCGTATTTTGACAAAAGCCCAGTTTATGCGAAAACCCGCAGAATATAAAGTAGTATTTGGCTGTGTATCCCGAATCTTTTGGTCATATTCATGTACGACCTCAAATCTTAATAGACCCCTTACCCAGTTAGTACCTTTTTCCTTTTCATTTATAACTCACATTCACAACTGTCTAACCATAACCAGCTTGGGTTTATAAAAACCTTTAAAAATTGAAGAACAAGACAATTCCAAGACTCCCGCCTAGCAACCTAAGAGAGCGTTTCTATCGGAACACTGCAATCTCTACACGCGTGAAGGTAGTTGACCTTATGTCATTGTTGAAATCCACCGGGTAATTGGACGTTGTCGTGTGAAAGCTGTCTATCTAACCCGGCAACATTTCGAATTCATAATAATAATGATATAAAACCGCGTGTAAATTATCTCTACAAACATTTTTTTACGTGTTTGTTAACCGACGACAGCTTCCCAAGGTATTGTGATATTTTTCGTGACGAAATACATTATAATCTGATTTTGGTGGTTACTGGCGCAGCGGTAGGTACACGAATTTCACGATGTCGCCTATAAACCACCCACATATATGTATTTAAGTAAACTTTTACTGAAAATATGGATACATAGACACTCATGTTGGTGGTCCTGTTGGTGGTCCTGTTGGCACTGCTGAGTAGACTAAGTACGGTTTGCCGGGACTGTGCGGTTGCCGCTACCAGACACAGAAAACACGGTTTCTTATAACGGTTGCGTACGTCGGCAACAAAAAGTGTCTGCGTATGCGCAGCGCCTAAGGTGTTATTTATTGGCATATCTACGGGACTTCGTACTTGCGTGTTCTGTCACGCCACTGGCTCGGTTATTTTACGTTGAATGATTTTCGCGTTAAAACGTCATAAGCGAACTGATTTATGGAATGAGGCGTGACACTTTTCCAAATGTTTTTGTTTTTATTGATATAGTACCTATCGTCTGCCAAAGAATTTTAAGTGCCGCGTCTTATTGGTATGTATGCTCTTCTCGGAAGAAGGGGAAATACGCGGTTTGCCAAAACATATAAAACAGCTAACACAGTGATGGAAATCCTTTAATGATGATATGCAAAATTACGGCAATATCATAAATCTCCAACAGTGGACTGTTGGTTGATGAGAATTTCTTAATAGACAAAACCCCATACCTACGAATATTTAGTCTTTTCTCTCAATCCAACCCTGGAACTCATGATCCCTAGTCGAAAATGTAATTTACGGGGCTTAACTAACGGGGCAGTTTATAATTTTGACAAAATGACACGGTTTGCTGAGATGTAAATAAGTATGTATAATACACATTTTAGTGTGAGTTTGTGCAATTCGTTTGCTGGACTAATTCAGTATATATTGAACTTGCTTACGAGTTAAAATACTACTTAAAATGATAATCCGTGATAAGACTAGCTGTTTAATAAAATATTTTATTCAGCTTTGTAAAACTGAAGTCAAAATGAAAAGATAGAGGAAAAGGATTGATTACATTACAAAGTTTAAACAAAATGCCGGAGCGACCCAACTTTTAACTAAAAGAAAGAAATATTTTATTTAAGAACTTCCGATATATCCGCCGGTTGGAAACTTTCAACCAGTAAATCAATGCATTTTAATAGCGTTTTCCAGTTTACCATTAGCAAAAGAAAGTGATTGTTTTATATGTGAGTTTAAAGGAGCATTTATTTTATTATAAAGCTTGTGGTAATTGATTATTGCACTGTATTAGTTTCAAAGTGACTTTTTATAGAGTAAATTTTTTATATAATATTTTTATAGGGTATTTCTCGCGTCTTCTTAAAAGGGGGTTTCTTTCATGAGCTTCTTTTTCATCCTAATCCCTATTTATAGCTTTATATAAATTGGCGAGTGTAGTTATTCACAATGCAAAATATATGTATGTACGATTTATATTTTCAGATATACAATAACCTTATTGAACTCTAGATAGGTAATTAATTTGTGCACGATCAGCGGATTTTTTGGTCAAAAAAAATTCGTTATATCAGATATATAAAACGTGATGTGAATGTTCCTTGTTTTAATGATTGAATTTAGTAGTCATTTACTATTATTAGTAGTAATTTTTATGCTCTTTTCATTACATGTAACACTGAAATTCTAATCTATGTTTTCGAAATTTGGATACTTCGTCAAATTATCATAACTAAGCGGCTTTTAAGTATCGACGTTATCGCCGTAGACAAATTTAGTTATTACGCGCATCAAAATCTGCTATGTCACAAATCCGTCTAAAAATATTGCACTTGGCACTGAATGAAGCGGCGTTAACTCTTTGAAACGCGGCCAAAGTATTCTCTGCGACGACCTCACTTGCAAAGTGGTGCGAGCTCTTATCTCAAGAACGAAACATCCAGGGGCTCTATTCCTGGTTATTTCAACTTACGAATCTTTTAAAAAAAGTTAAATATTTATTCCTATTGATATTAAAAAAAACAAATTTAATAAAAATTTAAAGCGCTTCTGTCCGACTCAGTGGAGTGCGCTGTTGGGTTGCTTGTAGAGTCACTACATTCAATTAGTTTGATGAGTATCCTTCAAATAAAATCTAATTGATTTAAAGACGTAGTCGTATTATATTAATCAACACGCAAAATCTGCATTCCAATCAGGGGTAGGATTCATAACTGCAAAATAATAGATACCTACGACTTAGTGTTCAAAAGGTTCAAGAGTTTTCCATCTCTCCGTAACACAGCTTATTTCTAGCTTTATTTTATTTATATTATTTTTGCCACAGTATTCCTAATAGATTAAAATTATATTTATATAACACATGGATTAATTACGGTCTGAACCTACCTCCGAGGCGTTAGGTGTAAAAAGTGTTACACACAAAGTCACAATCATAATATTACAGTAGCACTAGTCTTCTAGTATTGCGGCATTGAGGTAAAGTAGTTATCATCATGCTTTATCATAAGTGAGTTATGCAGGTGAGATAGTATCAACGTAAACTGTCATCGATAAAAAAAGGTTTTGTTCTGGCTTGTTACCTGCCCAAAATACAATTTTATTATCAGTTATCGCTTATATTTGCATATAAGTATCGCTATGCTGATAATATGGCTTAGGATATCTAGAGCAAATTGTGTAACTAATAAGTACGTAGGTATTACTAGGCTAAAAAAGATATACTGGTTTTAGTACAATGAACTGAACGTCTTTGTAGCGAGGATTCACGTGTATCAGAAACACCCACCTATGCCAATATAAACTATGAAAATGAATCAATCGTATTGCTTTTTTTTCTCATTGCTGTATGTCAGATCATAGCTCTCTATATTCGTATGACTAAAATTGTCCACACAGTTCAAACATCAACCTAAGCCGAGGTCCGAGAGCCAATAGTGAAGGCGGCGTCCCTTATGTCGACGTCCCGACGTCGTCGAGCCCTGGGGCTCCTGCCGATCTTTTGCGCTCTCCCGCATTCCCCGTGACGCTGTTATAACACTTCAGGTGGTTATCAGCGACAAGATAGGAATAGGAATATGTTGGTCGATCGCTAAACTTGTGATTATAATATAGCAATTACATTTTAGTTAATCTGTTAGGGTATGGCCATTTAATAAACCCTTACCCCTAATCGGTAACTATGTGGCATCGTACCGGAATGCTAAATCGCTTTGTCGATAGGGAGGTAACTAGCCAGTTAATGCCTCCCACCAGATATTTAAACGAATTGTTTCATTCAGCACGCTGAGTCTCTTGTCAAATCATTCCAATATGATAATAAAATAAAAAGAAAGTACATAATTCGCCATCTTAGGGTCGTGTTGGATGTGATCCACGCGGCACTCGACCTCCACAAGGCCGGGCCTTTATTGATTTTTTATGCGCGCGGTCCATTCGTTACATTGCTATGCGAGGAGGTACCAACGCCCCATCTCGACACCCAATAGTATTATTGTTATTACTACAAAAGAAATCGCTTATACTCCCTAACTTCGAGAGAGTTAAAGGGCGCTTAGTAGGTATGAGATTTGCACGCTGGCGTAGTACTTTCTCAAATATCAATAATGACAAATTGACACTCATTATACGGTCGCAATTCTATGCCATACATTTTTATTTAACAATTATTGTTCTACCAAAAGCATTGTTGTAGAAATTGTAGACTAATTTGAGATTTAATACGACAAAGATATGTCAGATTTTGCATCGTAGTTCCAGCGTTTCGATACAAGATTATAGCTTACTTATAGCCCACAAGAGTTGTTTGCATTGAAATCACTAATCCCTTTTCGCTGAAAAAATTCATCCCCTAGATGCGTACTGGCAATTATATAGATTATAACTATATAATTGCCATCTAGGGGATGATTTTTTTCAGCGAAAAGGGATTAGTGATTTCAATGCAAACAACTCTTCAGAAAACTCCGCGTTTATAAATTCGATAGAACACACAAAGAAAGCTAACATCTCTTACTTGATCCTCATACATAATACACCCACGAGGTCAATATTTAAGACTGGCTTTTACGCTTCGCCAGCGGGATATTTGGGTCAAGCTTTTACTGACCGATTTCAGTCAAAAGTTTGAGCGATACTTTAAGTTAAACTAAATGCTTTTGAACTGTTCAAAACAGATGGGACTTCAAACTTGCTTCTTAGTTCCGAAGCTCATCGGTAGTTTTCCGTGAATCGATTAACTGCTTTGTCTGTCTGACTGTCCGTCGCGTCGCTCAGTTATCGCAGTGCGCAATAGAATGGACCGATGTGAATGCTTTTTTTTATATTTAATCAAATATTATGTTAATAATTAACCTCTGTTAAATGCCTGAAAAAATATTGAATCTATTTTAATGCATTTTTTTTACTGCACAGATTAAATCTTAAAGTATCAGATAATCATATAGTCATCAGATAATATGTGCAAATAAAGGTTAAGGACAGCGGGAAGCGTTGTGGCAATTAATAATTTACATTTGAGTATCTAATCTTTGTTGTAGAAGAGCAAAGAGACGAGATACCTTGGTATGATTGAACTAATTTGACGTTTTGATTGTAATACAGAAAATCCGTTAATTTAATTCCTCGGGCAAGTTGTCATAACTTGCCCGAGGAATTAAAACGTCAAATGTATCCATCAGATAAATACTATTTAGCGATTGAGAAACCTGCCCTTATCCATTTGTGCCAAACCGCATCAACTAGTATTATAACGAAAATGAAGCCAGTTATTCAATAAATCACAAAACTAGTTAGCGGAATTCGTGATAGTTTTATACAAAGTTAAATGTGCTTAGGAGCAGTTTGGTAGTTCGACAAACTTCCTAAAGCCATCTTGGCGTCATATTTATAGCACTATAATAAATTAATGCGCCTACTTGTTTGTTTTAGGTCATTGCCGGAGCAGAAAGCAGTTTGGACAACACACAGTGAGTTGTTATTTATTAAATAATTTGTAGATTTACTTGGGCAATTAATGTCGTTTTTGATGTGTTTATACAGTTAGACGTTCACAGTTAGAATGACGAACAAGTTTCGAAATTAGTTGAATCAAATTAATTACAGTAGGTATACAAGAGGATAGCGGCAAGTTCGCTTCTGGGTACATTTAAACTGTCGAATAAGCAGTTTTTTTTATAGTTTTTTTTATTTATTTACCACACAAAACAGATAATTACATAACAAAAACATAAGATCAACAACCCATAATAATAAAACTAGCCATTCTTCACCACATGCGTGTATAAATTCAGTCAATAGATGTGACGGACTTACGTTCTAGGATATTTTCCTAAAAAAATCATTTTATTCTACACTATAACTCCGACAAATTATAACCGATTTAAATATTTATTTTTGTAATATAGAAGTTATAATGAGTGTTTAATTTTGCCCAACCTGTGGTTGGAGATAAGGGACAGAACTCCTCAGCGGTCAGCAGCAAACCCCTCATTTAAGGCTTAGCGAGACTACATACTTTAATTTTTTTTAGATCCAAAACTAAATTTAATGCCACACCAAAAAACAAAATCAAACGCAGACGAAGTCGCGGGCAACAGCTAGTAAAAGAACATAGTGTCAGAGAATAGTGTCGAGTTAAATTATGAAAAATTAATTTATTTTTCAGTTGTCAAGCATGGTTTGTTTTATTTATAGCATACTAACAATGTAAAGACAATATGAGTTTTATTTGCTGAAATTCGCGAGAACCAGCCAAATCTGCAATTTGGTTCAATATTAATAAACCACACCACGCAGAAATTCGAAAATGTATCATTAGTGTTCCTTGTATGATATGGACTTCCGCAAAGTAACGCCTGCTTCTGTCCAGTATTATGTACGAAAAAGATGTTTATACTACATGCTGGGATTAACTCAACCTGATCATATCAGAATTTCGGTATGAGAAGGCTAAAGCATCGAGAGTTACCGATATAGCTGAGTGAGTTGCTAAGCTGAAGTGGCAATTGCGACGTTGCTGTCCCAAGGTGCTGGATCTGTGAACAAGCCTTATAAAATGCAGCGTTGATTTTTTTATTCGCTTACAATGCAGGCTACGTTGCCGGCGAATAAAAACACGCTTGCCCTTAGGCGTTATAGCGTAGGGGAAAAAAATATGTGTTTGCTGTAAAAAGTAGGTATTCAAAATTCTTAGGATTCTGGGGAGCATTCTTAAAAACTCTTAGACTGACCATTATAAGCTGATAGTATTTTGAATAATGCCTATAACGATAAAGCACAAAAAAAAACTGACAAAACGAAAACCCAAAATTTTATATTCCCTTTTATATACTCTAAGTAAAAAGTAAACACTTTTCACAGCGGGCTTAAAAAATTGGGCTCACGTTGCTAATGAATACCAGGTTTGATTTGTCCAAATTAGTATATCGTCTGATAGTTTTGATTACACTATATACCTATAAAGTGAACTGCGCTATAATAAATTGTCCACATATCTTTACGAGTCCACTATTAATCATTGTTATGGATGAGTTATATACAGTGGGTCGACAGCTCGCTAGATGAACGCTAACCACACTACAAATCATCACTCGACCGACTCCACAGGAATCTCCTGCCCCCTATGTCCCCCTCCCCTATCCTCCTCACAACTAATTCCCACCCATAAATGTCTCATACAATAGTTCTACGGTATTAAGTTTTAGTATCGAGGCCGGTACCTATTAAAGGCACCAGTTGTAAGTCCAATTAGAAGTAATGGTTGTCACCCTACGAGATGATTCTACAATAAGACCTAGACGCGATTAATGATTCCCTTCTCAAATACATGCACACTGAAACGGTGTTACGTAGCTTCGAACCAATCAATATGATAATTCCGAAACAAGACTAAAGCTCGCTTAACAATGAACTCGAACTACTTTAAAAAAAATTGCATACCAAAATTATGCAAGATACGATTTGTATAATGGCATCTGAAGTCGATGAATCGATCGAGTGTGTTGTCGCAGTAGTTTTGGAAAAAAATAATAGGCAAAAGAGCTATTCCAAAGCTAATTTATATCACCTTTTTCTTTTAATCGTTGATATAGCTCCGGCTTGCGCCGTGGACTCACAAATGATGCAGTAGTATGTTTCTAAACAACACTAATCGGAATGCTGAATTACTTGGCGGTCTTACTCGTTGGCACAGCCCCGGTAAGCTCGTAAAACGATTAGCTAACGTAAATTCCTTGTAAAGCTTTGTGTTGTGTAATTTGCGTATTCTTCCATGGCCTTGTCTTGACGTTTCTTCTTGTTATCATCATTAAACCATTACCGACCCGCTATAGAGCTTGGCTCTGCCCTAAAAATAAGAAGGCTGTAGGAGGGGGAGGTGCCCTAGTCAAGCACGCTGGCAAAGTGCGGTTTAGAAGGTTTTTATTAAGAAGTCTCACGCATCCAGGTTGCCTGTTTCCTTTTCTGTTTAGTTTCCATGTTTTTCTCAACTGTAACTTCGAAAAGTTCGAGTTCGAGTGGCGTGCCGAAGTGTTAAAATAGGGCTATAAATTATGGTTTTTCCATTTTGTTATTGCTTTGAGATTACATCATCGGCACGCTCGTTTCACATTTTCTCAGTTTGCTTCCCTCATTAGACGTGGGTAGAGAAGTTTAGATTAAAAAAAAACAAAATAAATTATAACAGGCCGCAGCTGGTCTGCTGTTTGTATGGTAGGACCTTAAACGTGTATCTGTTAATAGTAATTGCGATTGTCTGGCCATACGTGCGCGGCGAGTTATGGCGCAGTGGCCAAGCGACCCTCCCCCCTCTCCCCTCTTCCCTCCCACTCGGATCAGTAACCGCTTCTTAAGATGAAATGGCTTTGTAGTTGGTCGTACCCTACAGCTTGAATGGGCGCCCAGTTTACATTTACACAAGCAAGCATAACAGTTTTCACAGGGTGTCGACCGGAATAGGCATTTATCCTTAGCCTATCGATAATTCAAAGAAAAGGGTTACAGGACCCACGCTTCTCCAATGTTATGATGTGTCACCACTGGGACTAAAGTCTGTTTCATGCTCTCCGAGTCATAACAATGCACAACGCTATTTTCTCAAATCTGTGCGGGGGTCCTGTTAATTTCGTATAAAAAATCCAACAACATTATTCTTTAGATGAGGCATTTAATCAGTAAAATTAAACAAAATTGAAAATTCTTCAAACTAAGTACATGTTGTAATTTAGGTGTAGAAATTGCTGCTTTTTGCTATACATAATTATTTAATCTAGTACCCAGGCTAAAGATAAGGCCGTCATGAGACAATAAAATTAAATGGTTTTGGGGAGAGCATCAGGTTTTACGTCAGCACTTACGTAAACGCATAGCCTATTAAAAACGTAACCGGGTAGCTAAATACCATCACACTAAGCAGTATTGTTGACGCTCTTGTAGTAATATTATAATACTTATTTTAGATACGTCAAGGTATGTCATATAATACTGACATTCTAAAATAATACTACCTTAAGCGATGGCAGTAAGACCTTTGATCGAACATCCTGCACACTGCACTGCATTAACTTAGGTTTTTTGTCTTTATTAACGCATTCCACCACTTGCCACGAGTACACGGCAAAAACCACATTTTATAACGCTGAAGAGTGGACATGAAGCGCACGCCAATTTGACAAGCCTGTCTTTAGATGCGAAGCCGATTAATAATGTTTTTAACCATTCGCGCTGGTTGATGGGGTTTTTGATTAGAACGGTTAATAATAACGGTCACGTTGGGCTATAAAGATGTTTGCACTAGTAACTACTTCTTTAAATTAAATTTTTTACCCAAACATCATTATTATCATATCAACCCGTTACCGGCCCACTACAGGGCACGGCTCACCTCCCAGGAGAAGGGGTTAAGGCCGTATTCCACCACGCTGGCCCAGTGCGGATTGGTGGACTCCACACACCTTTGAGAACATTATGTGGAACTCTCAGGCATGCAGGTTTCCTCTCGATAATTTCCTTAACCATTGAAGCAAGTAACATATTTGAATTACTCAAAACGCACATAACTTAAAAAAGTTGGAGGTGCGGGCTGGGATTCGAACTCGGCCCCACGAAACTTAAGTCGAGCTCCTAATCATTGGGCTATCACCGCTACCGAAACATACTTCCGCTTAAAGTAATACATAATAATCTAATTCATATATATATATATATATATAATCGCAGCCGCTACGGGTATAACTTGAAAAATTGAAGTATATAGCTATAGCATTACAAAATAAGTAGGTAATTCAATCTGACCATAAAGCGTGTGGCTGCGGGCCGTGGACATTTTTTAAGTCGGCAAACAACTGTTGCAACTTTAGAGTGAACTATTTATTTTGAAAGTCCTATGTTTACGATTTTTAGATACGGATAGATGTCTTATACCGCCATTTCTACAACATTGACTTGCATTTTTGAATTAAATATTTCTCTGCAGTCACGTCGCTAGAGTAACTTTACGCGAAGGCACATTAAAAAAATTATGAACTATAAAACATGTCAGTCGTAATAATTAAGCACTCGGTGCGGGCATGTTCTCGGAATCGCTAATGGCGGGCTTTGAATTCTTTTAGGGTCTTTAATTTCTACTAATAAGGATTTGCGACACGGTTCATTTAAATTAAATATCTTTATCGATTGTATATTAAATTTTATGGGGCAGTTGTACTTGGCTCGATACACGTAGCAGATGTACGTTTATCGCTATTTGATTGAACGGTTCAACATCGTCCTTAATATTATAGGTACTTACTTTTAAGGGCCTATCCTTAGCGTTAATAATACGATTTATTAAGGTCCAAGTTGAACTATTTAAATTAGTGATACTATTAGTAGTATGGTGCGACATGATTACAAATGATGAATGAAGGACGATGGATGACGAGCCCTTTGATGGACATTACAGCCTTAAAGGATGGATATGACCATCAAATTCAAACTGATTTCCGTAACAGTTATTTTATAATTTTTATATTCCTGTTTTTACCTACACTTATTATGAATTTTATAAATTGAAAAATGCATATAACAATTTTTGGAACTGACTGGATGGTAACCTAACCGACTCTGGCGCTCGCGGCCTGAGCGCTTTAACCACTAACCTACTGCTATCCTAACGCCGATGCCGATGCCTTATTTTTAAACCTGTCTCATTTTAATATGGACCTTTGAAAAAAAAAAAAGTAGACCAATTCCAGACTGCAAAGTTCCCTACTAGATGGCGCTATAGCCAAACTCGAAAATGATTCATTTAATTTTTTTGCAAAACGTATTAGTAGATAGAAGTAACGTACCTTACTGACCTAACTTACTGTAACAAGGGGTTTCGGTTGCGGGTCCTACTCTGAACTTCAAATCGTTGTAAAAACTTTTTGATTGAATATGTTCTGTAAGTCATAAAAGTTTGTCTTTAACTCGCATCAATGGCTTCATTTTTTGGTTTTAGCTAACTGAGCAAAGCTTCCTCTCATACAAACCTTAAACTTTATACTCTACCGTAGATAGTTGCTATTAAAAATATAATAATCGGTACAGCGGATCCATTTAGTTTATAGGAATTATTAAAAAAATATTATTAATTATTCCTCTATGTATATTCCGCTTACATAAAACTATTTCATTAAGTCACCTTGCTTTATAATTAATCGTTTATCAACGAATTAGTTTGGCCATCCAGAGGGGCAATGCTGCCAGCATCTTAGGAACTGTGCCTCGCTGCGGTGGTTTCGAGGACGTTTTAGATTTTATTTAGTTTTTAAATAGTTTATTTTAGGTTATAGTTATGTATTAATAAAAATTATATTATTCTGTTTTTCATTAATCGTTTGTGAAACATAATGAAAGATTGTTTTTCTTCAATATGATTTCAATAGAGTGGAGGGTATCGGAATAATAGAAGTATTGTTACGATTTCTCTTTCTTTGTAAAATTTTAGGATACAACTTTTTGTGATTCTCCATTTTTAGTTCGACGACTACTATAACTGAGTTTAATTATTAAGGGAAGAAAACTTTAGGCTCAGCGCCGTTGTGAAATAATTATATATAATTTTTCAATTCGAAATTCAAAATCGATGAAAGGTAACATTAATTGACCTATCCCTTAGGGCCTTAATAAACGTGACATAATGTCAGTATTGTTATTCAGTGTTTTGTCACGCTCTGATATTTGAAAGACGCGGTAAGTAAAATGGTGAAAAACACTTCCTCGCTAATCTAATCTATGCAGTATTTTTTCCCGATCTGACATTTGAAGATTACTACTACGTAACTATTCCGAAGTTATGCCACGTTTATTAATAAGTCCTGTATATTTCATTCTGCAACCTCAGTTACAAACCAAGATTCAGTGCCTATGACTTTTTTGGTCTAGTTTGACAGATAGTTTCTAAAGTATTTTCATATCCGAAATTGATATACGAAATAAGGCTGTCCTAGTCAAGATTATGGTGTAGCTAGTTTATATAATTGCTAGAAAATTGCATTGCTGTGCATTTTTTTATTATTAATAGACTTTGCTAACGGTCATAAAATTTGAAAGCGTGTTCAGAAACGGCAGCTGAAAAATGTAGATAAGCGCTTTTCCAGCTTACTTTGCTATAGTACTTTTTCCGTTAGGTTGCACATTTTTACGATCGCGCCCGCCGGGTCCGAAATGGCGGTAATTTAACACAGGCGGGAGGAGCGGACTCTCACGACCGGTCCCCTACGTGATCTCCGGCGACGCTTGCCGACTTCTTAATAGCTCCGAATGTAAGGGCCAACCTGCACTGCGGAGTCAAGCCGCTCGATCAACTGTAAAATACGAATAAAGCCGAATTGAAATGGAGGAGCCGGTACAATGTTGCCGACTTCTTAATAGCTCTTTAGTTAGGGATTAGCACTGCGAACTTAACCGCGCGACACACGAATAAAGCCAGTGTTAAATCGGCAGGGTGATTACGTATCTCGCGACAGCAATGCGACAGACGTAAATCTTGCAATCATTGCTGTCAAACGTCACTTTTGTTTATTTATTGTATGGAAAAGTGACGTCTGAGAGCAGTGATTGCAAGATTTACGCCTGTCGCACTGCTGTCGCGAGATACGTAATCACCCTGCTGGACACTGTGCTCTCTAAAAATCTTATCAACTCGAGACAAGTTGTTACTTGGTACCTGATATTATTAATTGATTAAATTAAAAAAATAAATACTATGTTGCCTAGAAATAAGCAACGAGAAATCCCTAAATACATATTACAACATACGCGCATTACATCCTTAAACTATAGAATATAATCTTTTCAATTTTCACATTATTTTACGATCTTCACCGACTGACCCCCGAACATTTAATTATTTTATTCAACATGTTTTTAATCTGTCCATTGGTAACAACGATAACAATAAAAACTGTAGATACCTAATATATACTTTGACTATAGTACCATCGCTATGTATTAAGAAATTCCTTGGAGCCCTCGAACGATGAATCGGGCAACAGTTGTGGCGTGATGTTGTGTTTTTTTAATGTAATTATAATTTTGAGATTTCATTTATTTTAATATATTTCGCGCGGAAACTTTTAGGTGTGCTATTCTTAATATCTAAATACACTTGCTTGTATTCAACACTGGGCCCGCTAGCGAGCTGTGTGCAACGCTTATTGCCATCTGATGTAGTTTCCATGTTCAGTCGAGTAAGGCGCTTTAGGTTTATAGCGTCGTTGAAGTATCTAACGATCATAATATATAGTGCATATTGTTGCAATGTTCCATTACTTTGTATGATACTTATCTAAATCTGCTGTATTGCTAATTAACAAAGTAATATACTGATATGGACCTGGATAAAAAGTCGTTGTCCAAATAATTAATTCGTGGTCATTTTGTGGCTTAACTACTCGTATTATCTGCAAATATGTTTACGTCAGTAAATATTAGGTAACCTCTATGGCATTTCACTTTTTAATAGATTTCAACAAACAAATATACCTGTATGTTTATATTAGAGAGGTTTTATCGCTGATCATATCTTTTTATTGTACAAATTGATTACAATAATTTGTTTTACCTTCATAATAGGGG
Organism: Pararge aegeria; assembly: GCF_905163445.1. NCBI lineage: Eukaryota > Metazoa > Arthropoda > Insecta > Lepidoptera > Nymphalidae > Pararge > Pararge aegeria. Next base: position 7,552,820 of record NC_053202.1, on the reverse strand, counting down.
TTGGTACACGTTGAAGGTGGGTCTCAACCACCAATGAAGCACGTGTTCTCGACGGTTTTTAAAAATAAAGTTAAAAAACATGAAGGACCGAAATCACTAAAGACTTATGGTAGAGTGAACGGAAATAGTAGGGAATAATTGGTGTGAAAAAATATTGGTTCCTAATTAAACTGAGCAGAAAGTTTCCCTTGGCATTGCAAACGGAAGGGTTAGTAGTATAAATTTATATATTTATTTATAGTTAGCACGTTACGATCATATTCGAGGCATTCAATGCACCCATCTGTAGTGCTATTCTCAAGACCAGCAATAGACAGAAATGGCGAAAAATTGTGAAGGGAGTGCTATCTCTTAGGAGCCGATATCCTCAAATTAGAGGCCACGATGCGAGAAGAAGTTATATAAAAGTGTCCTCTATACTTTGGTAACATCGAATTATATCCACGTGGAACAGCAAAGGCTTTTGTCTGCATCGGCTAATCTATGGCATTCGCTCGAGGAGATAAGGTGGAGATAGACTATATATAGGTACCGAGGTACATTTTGTGGTGGCCGCAACACTAAAAGCATCCAATAGATGTGCCAACAAGTACGCTCCCAACACGGTCAAGTATCCTTATCACACTTGCCGTTGCATTGTATAACTTTTTTTAGATAGGGTTTCAGTTACTAAGTTCATGTTGGTATGTTGATGGTGACCTTGCATAAATTTATAATAATTAATTAGATCGCCTTTTGTGCCCCACTTCTTTCTTTATGTTTATGTTTATGTTTTTTTTTTATTCTGTAGTAAAGTTAACTTGTTGTTGTATACAAATAAAGAACAATATTAAATAAATTGGTGTTGGATGTTGGTGTATCTGTAGAAGCCATTTAAGAACTCGGGCGAAAGGAGAGGTAGTTATACTTTACTATACAGTATATAGGTATCTATCTGCCTACATTCCCTGCGGCAGCAACACAGAACGCTATACACACATGAACACACGCACAAACACAATAAAAGGCGCATTCCGACGTCCTTGCTCGGTGTTATCGGCTTTCGCATACCAATACTTGCCGACTATCGTTTCTTGTGAAAGACGGATCGGAGGAAATAGGGAATAAGGCGTAGTCTACACTCTTATATATAATTTTCGTTTTGTTACTTGTTTTTCGTATAGGCATCCAAGGCAATCATTGACACGTATATATACATAATCACATTTGTGTGTAATTTACAAGTTGTCACTAGATCGCCCACCTCCTTATTCAAAAGAACGCCGCGGTGGTATCAATTGCGTCGATAGCAACTCGTCCGTTTGAATTGACCCGCCTCAATTATTGCGACCGACGTTCATTAGCACCAGCGACGCCATTCTCGAGACTCACAAAAACGTAGATACTTACCACAAGGTTCCGGATGAAGACGACCTTGAAAACCATCTTAGTTCCTGGTAAAACTTGGGAACTAGTTAATAGAATTGGGTACGTTTGTGAAATATTATTTTGAGAACGGAATCCAATAACCGTTTCATTAGAGGTCTCCTTTCATTAGGTTGATTGACCGCGTGTGTTCGATTTTCCATTTAGCAACGCAGTGGGGAGAGAGCGTGCGATTGTGCATTTTGTCTAAGTTCCTTTGACCCCGTGTACTCGTGTAATAAAACTTTTAAAGAGCCCTTGTTTGATGTTACTTACATCGTTTCCAAATTTCAAACGTAACTGATAAAACCTAACTCTTTTACTTTAAAACAATTCTATTCTATGGGACTATTGCCTGAAAATAAAGAATCACTATTATTATTATTGTTTTTGGTATTGTCAGTCTGACACTGAATGCAGCTGCGCCCTTAGTATTTAATTTGTGACGACTATATTATGGTGTTTTCGAATATTAAACACAAAAACCTCGAAAAGAGTTCAGCAGAAGATGTTTGTCATTTGAAATAATTAGAATTATGTTAACACATTGTATTTAATTTTAAAAGCGGAACATCATAGAATTATACATTTCATGCGTGAAGTAGGTATAAATAGGTAGGATCCGTCAATTAACATAAGTTGTGGCATTTTTATTTATGTAAGCTTAAGTATATAATGTTTGGACTCGACGGTGTGACGCCGACAAGTTTATTATCAATTCTTTTGTTACTTGGCAAGGTTTTCAATACGTAATTAGGTAGGATATTAAGGCATGTTTGCATAGGCGCAGACTGCAACAATGCATTATAAAATCTTTCTTTGATCATGTTGTAGATTTTGTATGGACCATAGTCCATTATATGGTACTAATAAACAGTAATAGATTTTTTTTAACCGACTTTCAACAGGAGGAAGTTATCATTTTTATAATACTAGGTAACTTGCGCAGTGTTACTATCGGTTTTATTATCTTAAAAAACCTAGAACTCAATTGCAGCGCTACCTACCGGGTCGAGTTTAATTTCCAAACTATATTACACGTGGCTGGGCCCCGCGGCATTTTTCTTTCTTTTAGCATGTCTGTACCCATCGTACCCAACTTCTTGAAATCGATCGTCCAATTTGAATAATTTAAAAAGGAATTTGCAACATAATCAATAATAAATATAATGATAGGAATGTTACCATCTTTCGATTGTACCCGTGTTTTGATTGACAAATTATATAAAAATTAAAGCGGTTATGTTATAAATTTTTTGTTGTATTATAAAATTGCTTCGAATAAATGGCACAGCTTTTAAATTTTTAAGGTTTTCCTAATATAATAATATTAGCCGGGGTTTCCGGTCTATAAAAAATTCAGAGAGAGACCGTTTAATGAAGCCATGAATGACCTATGCCAATCTTTACTTTTTTTACTATGTTTAAGGAAGTATGTGGTAGATGTTTGGTACGTTGCTGCTTGAAAGAAATAACTTTATAATATGATTACCAAATATACTTTTATTATATTATTTTAGTAATAAGAGAGATGTCAAGAATATGTCATAAGTTTTGCGATATTTCATTAGACATTTTAGGTTGTGCAAATCTAATATACCGTACAATCGACTTATCTAGGCCACACCACCCTCAATATTATGTATTCGCATACATACATACATATCTCGAGTAGATTGTGCGATTGTCACTGTTCACTAGATCTCCCACCTCGCCTTCGCACTATTCCGCCCGCGCCATTTCCAAATGTTAATCCTGTTGAAAAGAAGCATGCAGCTGTCACTCTTTGATTCTATTCTCTTGCGTGCGTTACTTCATTTTATTTGCGGCCATTATGTGCCGCGTGTAACAATAGGTGTGCCTTTGTAATTGTTTGTCGGGCTTGTGAATAATGTGCAAATACAAGGCGCGATCTGTCAACGCTCGCGTCTCGCGGTCGGTGTTACCAACGGAGGTAGGGCTGGCTCTCTGTCATAAAATCTAAAACAAGCATGCATACAACTAGAAAGTATGTCTACCGATTGTCGTGTCTATCTTTTAAGAAAAAATACAAGTAACGGGTACAGATAATTATCTCGTGGCACGCATGCTAGCCCTACAGCTGCCCGATAACACAGCTGCCCGAACTCAGATTTCCAACAGTTGCTAAGCAGTGGTCACCCGTTATACGTGATAAATTTGACATAGTTCATGCAACAGCGAAGCGGTGATAGCCCTGCAGATAGGAGCTCGACTTAACTTTCATGGGGCCGAGTTCGAATCCCAGCACGCACCTCTTAACTTTTCTAAGTTACGTGTGTTTTAAGTAATTAAAATATCACTTGCTTCAACGGTGAAGGAAAACATCGTGAGGAAGCCTGCATGCCTGAGAGTTTTACATATTGTTCTCAAAGTTCTCAAAGGTGTGTGGAGCCCACCAATCCGCACTGGGCAAGGGTGGTCGACTACGGCCTTAAACCCTTCTCACTGTGGGAAGACCCGTACCCTGTAGTGAGCCGGTAAGGGGTTGATATAATGATGAAGATGATCCGGCAACACAGCAATTTTTCTAGGGATTAAGAAAAAGCTAAACAGAAGCCTTCAATTTTAATGTGAGGTTCGACAGCCACAAATGTTATCTACTAATTGTTGACCTCGCCCAGTAACCGAACCCAGGGCTTCGTGATGCGTTGTTAATATTCGTAAGTAAGTGTATTTGTTGCTTTGGCAGCCCTGGTGACCCTCCATTTATGAAGTCAAATACCGTAAACAGGAAAACGTTGTGGCTTCGTAACCGGCCTTCGGCCCCATCCTTGCGTTCGAGGAGCTTAACACAATATTGAACGGAATATATCTTGTATACTGTCTCATATACTTTTTTTCACATAATATTACCACCGCCTTGAAGCGGAAATCCCATGTAAAACATTTTGTCACACCAAATTGTACTGTATTTCTATACGACCGTAGGGTTATATTATGACGTTGGGTGTTCTAATAAAACTGTCGTAAAGATTTGTTCACGAGTTCGGAAACTCAATTGAGCACTGTTAAACACCTTTTTGTCGTGAATAACCTAATAATGTATTTTTGAGAAGGTACCCAGACGATATTACTTTTGTATAGAATTCGAATCAAACATCTGGAAAGGATGTAGACCTAATATAAATTTTGAACTTATTAGAAAAATCCTATTACCCACGCGAATGTCAAGATAAATATTTAAACTTCGCTGTCTTATAACACTATCTATTGTCTTGTTATTTACCTTCTGTTATTCAGTATCTTTATAAGATACTGACTATATTGGTCTTGTAGTTGACGTTTTTAACTGAGGGTAAAGTACAAACCTAGAGCGTTATCGATCTATTCCTGAACAAGCTTGAGGAGCTCTGCATCAAGCTGAGACAGACGAACGAAACTTGTACTATTTGTCATTTTGATAAAACTGAGTTTCAGAATTGTCCTACATATGTAAAAGGAGTTCTTACTACGTATCTTGCTGATTAATTCCCAAAAAACGAGAAGAAACTTAGGTAGATCACCATTTGCAGAGGCAGGACAACTCTGAAATTCAGTTGTAGCAAATACAAGACCAACTCTCGTTTGGTGAAGGCAGATCAGAATACTAACCTAATAGACTACATAATAGTCTGCGTACTCGGTTCTACTACTACCATCTAGTGCGATCACAAACCCATCTGTCCAGCGTGATGGTTATGAGCATACCCTGTTATAGGCTATTGATGAAGACCATCTGAGTCAGAACTTATAGACTGAAACTCAGTTTTAGTACAATTTCTAAAAGACGCATTCTCCATTAGCACGGGTTAGTTTAACCATTTTAGTAATGGAAGCCTAAAAAGTAAGTTGCTTTATGGAAAATATTTATATCATGGAGAAAAGCAAGTTAGGCTAACGCTGCTTCAATGCAATGCGGATCGTTCATCTATGTTCGTATAACGGCGTGACAGATGATTTGTAAAACGTGCGCCACGTTTCGCGAATTACCGCCGGCTACGTCTTATTTATTTTAGTTTGTACCTGACAGTGTAACTATTTTAATGCGCCATAAACATGTCTTCTTAAGTTGGTTAGTTTCGCGCCCGGGGTGTGTTCACGAATCGCGCAATGCTTTCGCAAGTATTTATTTAGTTTATCATAATATTGTGAACTGAATGCGGTGATAGCTTAGTGTTCAACTCTTCCCCTTCCCTTTCGGGAAAAACAAGTGAATTTCTCAGCATTTTGTAGTTATAAATATACTTTTACGCAAAAAATTATCCCTTGCATTAACGGTGAAGGAAAACATCGTGAGGAAACCTGCATGACTTTATATAACAACATCATCCCATCCCCGGCAACATGGCACTGGTCTCCTTTCAGAACGAGAAGTTAGGTAGTAGTCCACAATGGTCAGTGGCGTGCACTTCATAAATGCTCAAAAGCACTGCTTACCCTTAAATTATAGCTCGTATAGGAGGAGGATTTTTGCCATTTTATGCAATTTTCCGGTTGTATGCATACCCTGATGAGAAACCCAGTGCGACGACGACGGTAGCTAAGTGCTAATTGGTAGACACACACCCGCGAGAACGTAATGGAGAGCTCTCAGTGCATATCTGAGAGTTCTCACGATGTAGTCCTTCACCGTTAAGGCAAGTAAGTGCGTGCCGGGGATAGAACATGGTTCCCCCGTATCACGATTTCTGATTAACAGTGACCCAATATAATCCATGGAATTCCGATAGTAACATGATACATAGATAGATAGAATAACCGTTTAATACACACAAATTCATCAGAACAAACACCTATGAGATACAACATGGTCACCCTTCTAGCCCACCCACAGAGAGTATTAAACCAAGCAAGTACAGCACCGCTACTCGTATATCGTTATGTACCGGTACAGATTCTGATAACCGCGCCGACCACACACTAACTAACATTCTTTTACTTTAATCTGTATAATGAAAATGTACGGAGAAGCTAAATTATTTGTTGCTTCCGTTTCATAGTCTTCAACTAAGCGTTTATACCTATTAAATGTCGTTATGCTAAGCACAAGCCACATCTTATTGGAGTGGATACGATCTAACAGCGTATAACCACCACGCTACTTCAATGCGATTTGGCTGGGTTTAGTTAATATCCTACACTTTAACTCAGATCTGTAAATCGTACTTATTCTTACCTCAGACTTAAGAAAAGTTAGAACCGGGAAATTTATGTTTAGTTATACATCAATCTCGGTAATGGTCGTGTCCGATGGCTTATCTTGCTCTCTAGTAATAGCTTATAGAGTCAGTTTAAAAAAAAAAAGTCGGTCAGTCAAAAATGCGGACTGGCGTCACGCCGAGCAGAAATCGCGATTCGTGAGTAAGAATTTGGACGTCGCCCACGTAGTTGAACATTGGAATAACATGAATCTTAATTAGATTATGTTTGAACTCAAATATTCCTAAAATTATTTAGCTTGGTTCGTTCGGCATAACATCTATAATACAAAATTCAGATGTGCAGGATTTGCGACATCAAAAAGAGAGTCATTGTCATCCATTTAACTCTGCCGATATAGAGTTTACTACTCAAAATGATACCTTGTTGCGAGCAAGCAAATCTTGTACTAAGGCTGCTAGTAACTATTATCAAGTACTTTGACTATTATCGAGTGCTAATGATAATGACAGTGGCTGACGTCTTTTCTAGAAGTTAGTGACTCAAAGTCAGTTTAAGAAGGAAAACTATTCCCTGTATATATATATATAAACTAACTACTAAACTATCTACACAGATTTTAAATGCGATTTAACTTGTTTTTGTAAACTCTGAGCGTAGTTACTGTTATTTATTCAGGTATCGAACGGCGGCGAACTAGCCTTTTTACTTTTTTTTAGCTATGCCGCTCGACTGAAATGTCTATTTGAACAGACTATAAAACTGGGATTGGTATATCGAAAAAATAAAAAGAGTTTATGGTTTAAGCGAGAGCCAGTCGCGCGCGCGTTTAACTCGCGTTAGCGGCGTTTTAAGTTTGCGTCTTGCGGACCCAGGAGCCAAGTTCTGCTATTGTCTCAGGGTCCGATGAAAAAATAAAAAAAATTAGTTAATGGAAACAAAAAGTTTGTTTGCAGCAGAACGAATCAGCAGTGGACTCTTTGTTCTTAAGTGAATTACGCAGTAGGGAAAAGTGACACATCTTGTTATCCACGATACAGGCTTTCCTTGTCTGGATATCAGGGTTAATTTAATTTATGATTAATATATAGTAAATGTTTTCCTTTACTTATGGAACTAAAATTTGAAAAATTGTGAGTGAAAGGATGGTTTTATAACTAGTCCACTTTAACATGCCAGGAAAGAATTATAATGTATAACTATGTCCGTCTTCAGGATACAAGCTTTCTCAGTGGCAATCTTTGTCAAGATAAGTTATAGCAGACAAGCATAACAGTGGAACATACTTACCAATTACGAGTAAACAGACACACTTTCGCATGTATATAAAAGAAGTACCTACTACCTACCTAAACTTTTATATGAAAAGTGAGTCAAGTGGAGGTTTACATTCGAAAATTTTATAGATAAGGATTCTAGAATTCTAGTTATGTCGCATCTACACAAAGCGTCTGTCAGAGATATAGTTATCTCTGGGAAAATGGAAATGTTTTAAAATTTCCAGCACTGCAACCTCCCGTTCGTAGTAACACTATAAAATCTTTGTTTTCAAGCTAAATGCTCAAAGTTTTAGATCCCACATTTAATGCATGGCTACACATCGCCTTTGTGGAGATTCTACTTGAGATATTTAGAATTAATTACTTGCATACTTAGAGTGTCCTATTTGAAGCGTTATAGTGAATAGAAATTGAATTACAAATCAATGTTAGTAAACATTCGGATCAATCATCTGTTGATAATATTATTTTTATACTTATACAAACAGACATACTTTCGTAATTACTGCTTGTTATTTATTTTCGGCGTACTCACTTCACCTATCGCAGCTAATTTTGCATAAAGATAGCTTGCTACGAGATCCGATAGACAAACAAAAGATATCTCTTTATCCCGAAAATACTGAAAATACTAATTCCGCAGAATTGAAAACAAAAATTCTAAATCAGCATCTGTCTGAGAGCATAATTTGGTGTGTTGTTTAAATATTTATTTAAATTGAAGTCAAGTAGCTATTGCACGGGTTCAAGACGTCCACCTTTATTCTGGTTTTTACTTTGTCCCGTGGGTGCAGTTTGTATTCCTGGGATACAAACGCTTAAAGGTGCCTATTTTATTCCACTCTTCTTACGAACTTAATACCAAAAATCAAGTTGATTGGTTGCTAAGGTAGTGCGTGAAGGAAGGATAAAATTAGTATGGATAAAGTGAATATTATTCCGTGCATATCAATCATTGACTCGCGCGAAGTAGCGCCTACTTCTATACATTACTTTAAATACTCGCAGTTTACACGCAGCCCTATATTTGTGATCCAGGTCGGCCCCTGACCCGTTTCCCACAGTCGCTCGCAACAATGCCGGCTATGTCCGCCCTCCGTCTTCGGACTGCCATTGAAAAATCCGATTTATTGGTACCTTTACAATTGCTGGTTCGCATTGTACGTAATTCTTTATGCGCTTATTCCGTTGGTTACTTTTTATCACGCAAAACTTTAAACTTTGTCGACAGATCTAGAGTCTCGGAACTATGAGGCTGCGATGTAGAGTAAAAAAAAGAGATACAAAGTTTAAAAAACTTTAAAAACAAGCTGAAGTAAGAATTTTTCATCGGTCCTTGATTCCTATTCGATTTCCTTTCCTTGTCCTAGTCCTATGATTCGGTTACATACATGAACGTGTTAATAATGAGACAGATTTGTATCAGACACAACGATAGTAACATATTAAATCAATGCAGACACATAACTGACTCGTTTTAACTTAGTCTTAAGTTTGCGTAAAGTCAAAGTACACATCATATATCTCAGCCTTAAGCTTTACGCAATATATGGATAAGTGAACGCTTAACCTAAAATTTGATTTAATAGCTGTAGACGTATCATTCTGAGCTTATTTTGATCATACAAAGCATTGACTAACTAGGTATTTTTTTGCTTTATTTTCTTAAACTCTCAGGTGTCGTAAATAATTGGTATCGTGGTATAACTTATTATATCTATTAAGTTATAACTTATTATATCTATTTTTAGTTTTTCATAAGTTGTCAATTTGGAAATTTGCTTTGCTCCAAATTATAAGGTTGTGAGGAAATTGTAGTCGGCCCCGCTTTCCTCTTACACAAGATGTTGGAAAACACTAACTGCTATGTTTCTTGCCGGTTAAATCTTAGTATATTATGCATACCGAACCGGTGATAGAAACTCAACAAAAAAGACAAACTATTTAAACTACTTTTAAAGTAAGCCTACTGAATTCTTTTTTGTGAAGCGTAAAAGCCCACTAACCGCATACTACAGCAGCGTGGTGCCCACCATAAAGTGCTGATTTCCCGTCTCCTATAAGTTGAGCCATTTGCCCAGACATAAGACATGATAATGTTTTTGAACTTTCCGAGCGCTAATTAAGCACTGTTCCCAAAGAGTAATGAATGTAAAGTTTCATAATACTACCATTCATTGCATTCACAAGTCTAGTTGGCGAATGACGTCGTGCGAGGATAGGTTCAAAGTCCTCGCTCGTATTCTAGACGCCGGGTCACGCATATGAACACAAAACTTTTAAACGTGTACGTGTTATTAGCTTGCATGCGTGTGTGTAAATAAGTGTTTAGTGTAGTTACTAAACACGCGTACAATAATGCTTATGTTTCAGTGATGAAATTCAGTGATGAAATGTTATTAATCTAGACTAGAGATAACAGAGTTTTGACGACCTCCCTGGTGCAACGGTGAACTTTGTGAATTTAAGTAGGGAGTCGCGGGTTCGATTCCCGGCAGTAGCAATTTGAGAAATTATAATTTCGCAATTAATGCTTCGGCTTCCCTTTCTGAGGGACCGAGTTTAATTCCCGGCACGAATCTCTAATTTGGTCGGAGTTATTTGCGTTTTACGGAATTAAATATTAGTTGCTTTAACGGGGAAGGAAATCATTGTGAGGAAACCTGCATGCCAAGTGAAGGGCGCGTGATATACCAATCCGCAGTTGGCTAGCGTGCTGGAATACGGCCTAAACCCTTCTCTTTCTGAGTGGAGACGCGTGCTCTGTAGTGGACCAATAATGGGTCGATTATGACGATGATGAACTACAACAAAATACTGTCATAATAAATTATGGATTTCTCGAATAAACAGTAGCTTATACATATACCTTCCTGTTTTATACCTGCTTGTCAAAAACCTTCGAAATCGGTTTTTTAATGAAATTTATATGAGTGACTATTTTTAACGCGGGTACAATCGTCAGGCACAAGAGAGAAGAGAAATTTTTAGCAAAAAAAATGTAACATACCTTTTGCAGATGCAGGACAGGTCTGAAACCCAATTTAAGTAAAATGCCAAAAAGTCGTCTTTTCACTAGCGCGGCATTATTATAATGACTAACGTGGCGCCTTAACTCGATTTAGATTACGGAATTTATTTGCCTATCGCAAATGGCTAATAAAAAAAGACCGACTACTAAACAGCAAGCAAGTTTCACTGGAACCGGTTAGTTTTACCTTCTACTAGCGATACCGGGACCGCAACCCGTTTTGTGTTCACCAAGAGCTTGAGAAAGCTTCGGGATGATAGATAGCCTTAGCTTGCGTAAATGTACAAGTAACTAATGTTTAATTTATATGTAAAATATTTATACCATATTTAGTGTTTGATAATCCCATCCTCGTTGTTTATAGTAGATGCTAACCACTCCACTTACATCAGGAGCGAGGTCCTGGGTTTGAATCCCGGATCAGGCCAATACATCTTAAGTGTTGAAAGGTTCAGCACCAGTCAGGAGTTAGAAAATTGGTGTGTCCACCACTGTTACTCGGAAACCACGCTTATGAGAGGGTAGATATGTGCCCACCCGTGGAACATTATAACGCTGGAGCGGTATTACCGCGTACTTATCATTGTGAAATAATTAATGGTAAAGACTCAGGAACTATTGAATATTCTTGCTCTCAAGGCACTGAATTCTTAAGTATATTATCTAATCTAATGTAACTGTCAATTTATATATTTATTTAATCCTTAATACTTAGTGAAACTGTGTTTTTTTTGTTCTTTCTTACTCTCCCTAGAATTGCGTTGAGTTGAGTTTGATTGAAGGACGGAGAATTACATAGGCTACTGTTTAACCCAGCAAAACAAACACATTGTATTCTATACCATAAAATAATGTTTTTGAGGTTTATACGGAAGAATAAAAGATTTTATTTATCCGCTATCTCTGTTGTCAATTGCGGGTGTGGTGACGCTGTCCGCTGTCAGCGGCACAAAACTTTTCAAGATTGCAGCCAGAAATTGTGGAGATGGGTTTGTCTTTCAAATTCGTTTGTTCGGAAGCGCCTTTGTGGAAACACCGACGCCAGTCTTTTTGTTGGCATCTGCAACGTTCCGGACGACGCGCCGCTATGAATAAAATTTAGTTTTCAATACTCTACTTTAGTGAATGTGGGTTCCCTCAACTTTGTCGCATAAGTTCAAACGCCTTCTTACTATTATGTTAATTCGACACTTGTGTTTACTAAAATGCTGTTAGTTTTTTTAACAGATTTTTATGTCCTTGTGTTTGATTACAAATGCCAAAGTATTGGGTTCTATTTTTGGGATGTGCCAAAAATTTGCTTTGCGTTTGGTCAAGATATTTTGAGTAAAGTAAACGCATCAACTAATGATAATAACTAATAATAATAAGTAAAGAAGACATTAGAGTAGCGTGGTGGGTCTATGCTCCAATTCTATCCCCCATAACGGACCCTGTGGCTAGCTTTGTGTCGTTAATAGGCAGAAATAATGACGTTGCAAATAGATATAAATACTCCACTCATCTTCAGCCTCCGTTAGTTAAACACTTAGTTAACGTTACCGCGTGACTGCAACTTCACTTGATGTTAATAACGATACTACAGTCAACATGAAAGTGGCAAGAGATTAGAGGTGACGAAAGATCTCTTGGAATCGAATCCAAGACCTTACACATATGTCACAGTGTAAACCACTTTAGTATAAAGGTCACCGAAAAGAATCATACTTCTTTTGTTGCGGCAAGGTTCAAGCTGCATTTAATGGCTTCTTTTACAATTGACTTATGAGGTTTATAACTTTTGAACCATAAAATCAACCACGTGAAAGGTGAGATAAAGAAAAAAAAAACAAGGCTTGTAAACATACAAAAGTTCAATATTACTTCAGTATACATATATATAACAACAGAACAAGTGAAGTTTGTAACGAAGTTTCTGTTTCCATCTATTGGGTGTAAACAAGGTATCGATTTGTCAGATGACACTGTACGAGCGGCCATCTTCGAAAAATTCACGGTTCACGGGATAAAGTTCTAACTTTGTGTGTCCGCGTCTATTTCGACGTGACGGATACGACTGCAAAACTTATTTGCTTTAAAATAAATTCCTTTTAATATTTTTTGAAAAAAAAAATTAAATAACTATATGAAAATATAATTATCAGAATCTTATAAGAAAATTTTGCTATTCAACCGTTGATGTACTTGTTAACCATTGGTGACCTGTCACCTCCATACAAAATTTGCGTTGCATAAACAACCGAGCGCTGTTAAATAACGCGTTTTAAATGAAGACGGTCGGCAGTAATATTATTGATACCAAGACACGTTCTCGTTTTCCAAATATAGCTCAAGTATTATCAAATATTTATGCAGATGAATTTTTAATTTATAGTCCATTAATTTAAATCACCCGCACCATTGACATCTTTGTTCTAACATAATGAGAGGAAAAACTACATTCTATGATACAATAGTCGGCCAAGCAATAGGGCTGGGTCGATCTATTGTAGATTTGGGGAATGGAGTATGTAAACAACATCGTATCGATTTGTCAAACGTGCTCGCGGCCATCTTCGAAGAGCTTACGGTTCACAACGTAACGCACGCGTCAAAACTTTGACGACTTACGATACGACTGAACAAAGTAAAACCTAAAATTTTAATCAAAATTTGATTGAGTGATTTATTCTTTTTTTACGTATGTAAGTATGAGAACATTCTTTGTTAAACGAAATGCGATTGACAACAGCTGGCGGCGGCATATACCGTGAGACAATTGAAAGTAATAATACGAGTTTTCAATAAGGCGGCACGCTTGTTGGGAAATTTTAGAAGAGACGTCTAAGACAATAGAATGGGGTTTTATCTAAGCTTACAATGTATTGACGAATTGCCGGACAAAAAAGCAACGCCAAGGCAAATAGCAACATGTCTGAGTAAAGTGCGCGGTCGGTCTTACTTATATCCGTTCACTTTTTTTCTCGAATATATTCATTCCCAGAATCGTCGTTTCAGTAAATGAAACAAATTTTTAACATTAGACTGCAAAACTACGTGCAGGTTTAAACATTATAACCAGATCTTCTGTATAAAAAAATGAGAGCGCTGTTTTGCTGCGCTGTTCACAAAATTTTGAACGGAGTGTCAGCGAGATATGTTTTTTTATCCCGGAATAATGCATGCCATGCAATTAATTCGTCATTCTTAGAAATGGCTGAACGGATTTTTATGAATTTTGGTTTTAACATTCGCATATCTCTTTCGTATTTTATTTCAAACACATGAATAGGTAAAAAAGGGCTGCCCACACACAGTCGAATGATGACAATATTTTTCCAATATTATATCATCAACTCTTCAAGACGCCCCGCTCCGCAATACACAAGCAATATTATTATTAATATGAAGAATATTGACAATATAATTGACGCGTTAGCCCCCGCAGCCAGACACGCAAATCAAAACTGGACACTTTTATTGTTTGGTTTTGTATCGAACTACATTATAACCATGATTGATTGGAGATAACATCCAAAGAATCGTAGTCGTGTCGCCTAACGTGAGCAGACGCGATGACGACAGTCGGTCCGGTCGCGCGGGTGAACGACCCCAGCGCGTCCCCGCGAGCGATCGAAGGCCCTCTACAGCCACTCCGCTCGCCCTGCCATGCCGCCTGCCTGCCTGCCCCACTTGCGCGACAGACATTTTACCGTACTTTCTGTTTTCTCTGCCACTAGCGCTGTAGGTTCACCATAACTCATTTTATATAATTGTTCGGTCTTTGTTACGAATTTTCAGATGGGGATTGTTTATTGTTTGAATTTTAATGTAAATCTATAATCTAATTCTAATCAAAATAAATTTATTTCATGTATTTATTTCATGTAGGCCCAGTTTATAAGCACTTGAAACGTTAAGTCAGTCAGTTTGTTGTGACTATACCACCGGTTCGGAAGGCAGATTATACCGAGAAGATATTATTAATTGTTATCTAATGGTTCGTCGAACTCTCTAACCACGTGATGCATGATGTAGTAAACGATCTAATCAGTTCCAAATATAAAAACAGTTTCCTTTTATTTTTTTGATAGCTAAAATTATATAAAATTAATTTGGAATAAATTTGAAATGTTATCTTGCTTAATGTAGAATATTTCCCACATAAATTATTTTTAAATATGCAGGTGGCTGCCGGTTCAACTTCAAACGCCGTTATGCAAGCGGCGCGATATTTTATAAACGAAGCGTTATTTAAAAAGCGGTAGTCGAAGTGGGTAAAAGTTAAATTCTTAATAGTAGATACCTAGGTAGGTAAGTGGTGAAGATAGGTACCTTCACCACTTACCTACCTTGTGCGAGTAGAACGATTTTAAACGACCTTCATAACTTTGTGCGAGTAGAACGATTTTAAACGTTAATAAAATAAACGAACAACCCGCAGGTATAAAATTATAAATTAATTTGAATTTCGGTTGTCAAAATTCAAAATTCATTTATTTCAAGTAGGCCTAATATAAGCACTTTTGAAACGTCAAGTCTGTCTGTTTGTAGTGATTCTACCACCGGTTCGGAAGGCAGATTCTACCGAGAAGAAGCCGGCAAGAAACTCAGCAGTTTGTCGGTTGAATAATGCCAAGATTTAGAATATTTTAAGTTTGGAATTCGTAAATATGTAGGTAACCATATTAATTAATGAAAGGCATATCTCTATTTATTTACGACTACGTTACAATATGTGGTTGTCATAAGGGACGAAATATCTGAACCAAATTAATAAGTTTAAGATTAGTGTTACCCTTTTTTATAAAGAGCTTTGTGAACAGTGAAGGACAGCCTAATAAAAGTATACGTCCTATTTAGTTTAGTTTAGAGATTTGCGTACAAAAGAATTGGTACCATTAGTTGACAAAAATAGAGATTTTTCATATTTTTTAATAGGATAGGGATATATTTTGAAATAAGTAAAAAAAAATTAATTATTATGTATTTTGTACATTTTAGATTTGTTTTGACTTCATAAGTAAATATTGATACAGAAGAATTATAACAGTTAGATACTTTTTCAAGCCTATTTTTGAGACTGAGGAAATAAGATATGCGTAAATAATAAGCGACTAAGTTATAGTAAATTATTACTTTATTCAAATAGGAACATATATATTACTTTTCATGGATAAATCACATCACAAAATATGACAGAAGGAAGACCACATTTTTACATAAGATTTTCCTATAGGTTATAGAAAAAGCTTGCTCACTTTTTAAAATGTTTATCTAACTAGGATAAAAAACTCTGTGGCACTTGTTTCAACCTCGTCAATAATTTCTATCGAGTTCACAACTACCATTATAGGGCTGACTGTGTTACTAAAATTTGAGCATAAATTTACTACGAGCAGCGAACTTCGTCGGCAATTTCCAAGCTTACCAACTTTAACTTTTCAACTAATCCTTCAAAAACATACTTTACCATGTACCTACTACACCTATCTACAGTTTTAACTAAGTTTGTAAGCGCTAGTTCGCTCGTTAGTGCACACGGTTGCATCAGTTCCCATTCGAAAGTAATCGCTTTTCATAACTCACGTTACACTTGTTTTTGCCGTCTTGTTATTCTTTACTAACAAATGCGCCGTGTTGAATGATGAAAATTTTGTTACTTCTAAGATAGTTTGCTAAAATAACGTCAGAAAGTCAGAATAAAAAATGTTGCTCATTTAAGTTAGTTTAATTTTGATTATCAGCTTAACCGGCTAGTTCCTAATCGGTTTTCATAGAAATACATAATTTGGCATTTCCTTGTAACTATATTATGCAATATATTCTATGATTAGAAGTAACTTTAACAACAGGTTTAAAAATTACACAAATTATCACAATTTACTGAATGCATTGATTGCAATGTCAAAAAAAACCAAGGAGCTTAT
This sequence comes from Pararge aegeria, assembly GCF_905163445.1. NCBI lineage: Eukaryota > Metazoa > Arthropoda > Insecta > Lepidoptera > Nymphalidae > Pararge > Pararge aegeria. The sequence continues at coordinate 7,536,036 of NC_053202.1, read as the reverse complement.
AATCATCGCTTATGTATGCATCGCTAATGTAGTATAACTAAAACCCCTATTTATGGACCAGAAACTGCCAAAAACAAAATTCAAAAAAATTCAAAATTCATTTATTTCAATTAGGCCTAATTTATAAGCACTTTTGAAACGTAAAGTTAGTCTGTTTGTAGTGACTCGGATGTCAGATTCCACTGAGAAGAGCCGGCAAGAAGCTTTTCGAACACTTTCCTTTCTCGAATAATTCTGCTTTAAGCGATGGTAGTAAACCGACAGGGCTAAGTAGTTAACAGAAAACCTTAACCTTACCCAAAATTTATTACGTAAACCAAAATTAATTACGTACAAAAATTAATTACGTAACACTAAAATTATATTTTAGATTAAAATAGACTTAATGATCATTTGTTAGCTAGTAGTTTTTCTGTATTATCTTCTTATTTTATTTTCCAAAGTAAACTTAAAGCACTATGTCAATTTAACTCGACGTTGAAAACGCAAGAATACCGGCAAGTTTGGCAGCCACGTGAACTTAGAAGATTTTCTTTTTCGTCTTAAAACTGAGATAGTACCTACAGTGTGCTCTAGAAGTTTTAGTACACGATTCCTTAGCCTTAAATGGAGAAGCCCACCAATGTTGTATAATCCCTCAGAAACATGATGCAGGATACCTGTTTATAGTTCCCACTAAGTTGGCAAGTTCAGTTCAACAGTTAGCGCAGCATGCAGAAGTAACTTATTTGGAAGTAAAATAGAAGCTTTCGTCGTACGTACTATCTATGGCTTATGAACTTGCTGTTTGTTTTTATTGTTCCCTGTGTGTGAACTTTGAATTTCAGTCCGATAGTTTGGTGTTCGTAGCCTGCTTACTGCATCAAGTTTCTTGGTATTATTATATACAAAATCGATTTCATAAAAAAAAAAAAAAAGGTATGACTTCGATTTTGGCATAATCTGAAGGATATGGATATGGAAATGGTAACATAATATATTTTGATGGTGGTATTAACAAGTCCCAGCTTAAAATTACACGGCATACCGATAAAAAAAATTGTATACTTACTCGAACTGACATATTGAATAGTGTATTGCTTCTTTTGCCCTACAACAGCGCAATTGTTTGCAGCGCTGATATATATTTAACTACATTCCTTAAAAAGTTTACGAAAAGTTAGTTTTTAGTTTACGAGAGCATTAAAGTATTAGAATAACTTTGATGTAATTATAAAGTTTTCTTCTCTCTTGCTTTATGCGAAGTTTTAACTTTTGTTTTTCGCAATGTTAAACCTACGCCAACAACACTGGGGAGTTTTCAAAACTTTACCTTCCCTTATTAATCTGTGTTCAAAGTTTAAACTTTATAAGTAATGCGATATATTTTAAAAAATATTTGCGGACAGAGTAGCGAAACTTTTTGATGTGAAATACGAATGATGTTTATTGTCGTTATATGAAATCGTATTCACGGTCAAGCGGGCGACTGACTAAATCCTAGTCCAAAAACCCACACGCGGTCCAAACGTCGACCTAAGCCCGGGCCCGAGCTCTTAGAGGAGGCGCCATTAGGTTTAGGTTTCCTATTTCTCCCGATGTCGAGCCCTGGGATTCAGCTCAGTTTTTGTGCTATAATGTGAACAAAAAATAAATTGGTTCCCATACTTATATGATTAAGACTGTTGCATTGAATATTTGCAAACATAGATATAGTACAGTGCCTCCAAACGCACAATGTATTTTATATTTCAATAATTATTGAAAGACTATGATATCCATTCATTTCATTTTTATCCTCTATTACTCAGTAGGTAATTTGTTAAATATGATCTTGTGGAAGAATTAAAACGGCAAGGATGCCTGTAGTACGGCTAGCGACACACATACACGTATATTATTTGGATATTATTTAAACTTGTGTGCCAGTGTTTGGAGAGTCTGTAAAGATGTGGGAAAAACTTAATGTATATCCTTTCCAATGGGAGAAATGTATCCTGCCCATGCTAGCCGCATATCTGATTATGAACTCGTTTTAAAGAAATTGCAAAGACAACTATAGTAAAATAATTGACATGATTGAGTTACCGGGTAAATTTCATCATAGGGAGAGTCATGAGACATTACCGAAATTTGTTTTATCACAGGTCAATACCGTCAGTGGTTTCGGATCATATTTACTTACCAGCCCGCCCGCGATCTTGTCGGCGTACAATTTTCAAAACGCATCATTTCATCTTCCATACTGCAGGTTAACCTTGACGACTGTTCTAAAGAAAATGCTTTTATCGGTATTGTATTTAAAAAAACTTGTTTTTTTGTACTTTCTTTAAAACATAAAGCACTCCAACCTCCTTATCACTTTTTTAAGGGTGGTTTTTATAGAAATATTGTCTTAAGAGAAAGCAACAGCCTAAAAGAAACTTACCGTCTGGTTTGTTGTAGCTGCAATTTTAGGACTCGCATTAAATTTTCCAGCCCTCACTTGACCTTCTTTAGGGGTAGATAGCCACTAGCCACATCAAGGATGTAAAAAAAGAAATACGTAATAAAGTAAACTGGAACACGAATACAAAAAGGTAGATAGATACAAAGTAGTATAAGTAATGTAACAAACAGACAGTAGTCAGTGGCGGCGTTCGGGGTACGCGAACTTAGTTGCAAAAGATTTTAATGGAAGTTGGTCCGCTTTGTTTAAGTTCGGCGCTCGTCCGTTCAACTTCCCCCGTCGCCAAATGTTAGGGGTGACGACGACTTTTATGCATACTCGTAAAGTATGAGCTAAAAGTTACAGCGAAATTCCAATAGCACAACACGGAAGAACGGAAAATTATTTATGACATCTATTAAAACTTCAGAGCTTGTAACCTTTTAGTAATACTAGGTTCGGAGTGTTAAGTTCACTTTACTCAGCTGTTCTCATGTCATGTTATGGTTTATAAAAAACAATAATCCACGTTTTTGTCACGTACCGCTAAGGTGTACCCTAACACGCCCTCCAGACAAATTTTCTGATCTGCCATATATATACATATTACTTTAGTAACATCAAGGCAAGAGTGAATAGACATTTTGCAGAAAAGCGCGCTCCAACTCAGATCTCATCATGGTTTTCCAGCAGGCATGATTGTCGTCTAGCGTTAATAAATGTCTGGAAAAGCCAATATCCTTAGCCTGAGATTGAAATCGTTTAGATTTAACCTTGAACAGGAAAGCTTTGCCACTGTATTTATGACTTATCAGTTATCAGTAATAAAAAGTTAAAACACGTTTTAAACACACTCATTGACACTTTTTTACACATATGCACATATTTCACCAATGTGAAACATGGGAATATTTTTCTTACATGGATAGCAACATGTACGATTATTTCATAAAAATCAAATTTAACGAAGCAATCGTGCATTAATAGCGAAACTGTAAAAACATAAATTATAGCTAGCTAGCTAGCTAGTGATAATAATGATTGTTACTGTAAAGTGAAAGCGTGTGTAATTACTCGTATTAATTCTGTGATAACACGAACTAGTTGCCAACTATTTCTAACAAGCTGTACCAGTTTAATAGAAAGAACACCTCGCAAGCGTCGATTATATTTAAACCAACTTCCAAAATATGTGTACACCTCTATTACTAACCGATTTATTTTCCTATTCAGTGCTTTCGACGGGATCCCGTTTAAATTATCTTTTCATTATAATTTAGTTATTTATCTACTTTTATTTTTCGACCCTATTTCTGTAAAATAGACATAAAATGAAATAGGGTGCAAGATGTAAAAAAGCATAAATGCAGATAATAAAAGCCAATGGTATGTACAAATGTGTGAAGACGGGCGCTTTGTTATATTTTCAACAACATTTTGCCAAATGCATTATTGAAATTTGATCTTTCTTTACTAATCAATGGTTTATGGAGATGATGTTAAATAAGGAGATGCGAGTTATAACATCTGGAACGAGTGGAAGAAGTGGAGTTAGTATAGCCCTGTTACAAAATTGACGTAATATGACAGTAAGTTGTCATTCTCTTAAAGGAAGGTAACGTAGTCTAATATTCAAAGTACGAGTGAGTAAAACAACATACAGGGCTCAGTGGGGATGGGGACATAGTTGCAAAAGATTCAATGGAAGCTTGGCCGTCTTTGTATGAGTTTGCGCATTTCTAGTTGCACATAACTCTTGTTTTGTAAATTTTAGGGCTGTCGGTTATGATATTTGCGTGAAACTAATGAAATCTTAAATAACTAAATTTGTAGAAAGTAAAGTGTTTAAACTCAATTCTATATTTAATTTTATTTTGCCCCGCAATGGCTATAGAATCTTTTCTTAAAATCGTTTGACGTGAAGCTTTAATGCAAATGTTAACAGCTCGTAATATAATACATTACGCATTGGTCTTTAAAGAAACGGGAAAATTTGAAGAAAACAACAAGGACTCGAGACATCTCGACTCCGATGTAACAATTTGAATCTATTTAGCCGCTATTAAATTTACATTTTCACGGATCCCGCGAATACGAGTAGCAACCCTACAAGAATGTATATCCAGGGGTGAGAGAGACTGAAGTTTTATTGCTCCTGAATTTCATTATAACTTTCCAAGCCCCCTCTGTTTGGCATCTTTAACGTGGATTGTTGTCGAATTTGTACGTATTAAGACTGAACGAATATTGGTTATGGTGCTTCTTAAAGAGAAATAATTGGCTTCTTGTTGGAGCCGATCTTGGTGTGCCGATGTGTAATCCCTATCCCAACTAATATTATAAATGTGAATGTTAGTTTGTTTGTTACGCTTTCACGCGAAAACTACTGAACCGATATTCATGAAACTTTTTATACATATTCTTGTAGGTATTAGAAATAATATAGTATCCTTTCATTGAAAAATCTCGTTTGTGAAAAAATCTCAAAATCTAACTATATGACTATACTATAGGTGTAGACTATGTAGCAGTACGCTGCCTCCCAAAATTACGCGGGCGAAGCCGCAGGGCACATCTAGTTATTAATATATAGCTACATTTTTATGATCGTGTTAATTAGTTGGGTTTAACTTTGAGGTGCCCAGTGGTTCTCCATGAGATTAAAGGAACTTAAAATATTAATAATATATATCGGCAGTTCTTTGCAGTGAAAAATGATACCATATTTCTGACGAAATGGTTGTCCGCTTTACAAGATTGACTGAAATTATTTCGAATGAAAAAACTTTTAAAAAGTTACCTAGTAACAAAAATTATAAGTTTTACTTACGTGTGATTTATTAAAAAAATTGTATAAAATTACCAAATACGTACGGACATACTGAATTTTAGTTATTTTTTACCTTTCAATTATATATTTTGACTGATGTAGCTTATATAACATCTTCATACATATGTATAATTTAATTTATGATGAACTGCATACTGAAATCGAATCCGGTCATGTCACAATCTTAAAATCAGACTAACTAGTTACCAGCGATACTTTTTACGCACGAATTCGCCTTACTTTCCAATCCTTCTTGCGATTTGTTAGTCGCTTTCTCTATTCAAGTCTCCTCAAATGCAATCACCGCCGACGAGGCAACCGTTTAATTCACAAAAAATGATAGCGGATGTCACGTTCTCGGTTCTCGGGAGTTATAATAAGGCCAAGGCTACATTATTCTACAACTTGCGACCAACGATATGCTTTTATCTAGAGTGCACACTAACTGTCATAAACGCAAAGTATGGATCGTGGTTGGTATATTTGCGAAAATATTACAATTACTAAAAAGGGGGAAAAGTAAAAGCAATAAGATAAAAAATAAAGAAAAATATTAACTTTGGTACTATTAGCTTTAGTTAGAGATTAACTTATGTAATAATTATTACTATAACCACACAAATATAAAGAAATAGATATGAACGCTGACACTGATGCATGATGTGAAATGCCGATTTGAATATTAAAATCAAAGTTCCAAAATTGAAACTCGACGACAAAGAAATTAGACTTTTAGGATACAAATCTAAAACTAGTCTAAAAACAATAAAAAGTTTTAAACCTGATTTTATAACATAGATCTTATATTAAACCAATGGTGTAGTCGGTGGCCACCGTTGTGGTGTCTATCATCAGATAGACACCTATAAACAGAAAACCTTCGCAGGTCATACAAGGAACACGTCCTGCAACGTGCCTCCCTGTGTCCATTAACCTAAGGCGTATGTGTTAAGCTTCTTTTGCCTGTAATTACACCGGCAATCACGAACTTACTTCCCCGGACGAGCTCTGTCACTTAAACCAATAATACTACTAAAATATCGCGCGTCTACTAAAATGGCGAGCCAATGTAACCCCAGCCTTAACCACGACTCGTGCAAGTGCCCTTGCAATCGATAGTTCGACGACCTCAACTAGTCACTGAGTTTCAAAACCGTTCACGGTTGCCGCTCGCCAACTTGATAACGTTGCCAGTACCCACTTAGAGCCTTTGTTGATAGTGGGATTATTTATATCTTATCCGATTTGTTGGTATTGCTTATTTTGTTTCAATCTTTACATTAAACGTGAGCTAGAAAAAAATCTGTTATAATTACTTATATTATAAATGTGAAAGTGTGTTTGTTTATTTGTTTGTGTATCGTTCCTTTACGCCTTTAACTCAGTAACCAACTAACTTGATTTTTGGCATAAAGTTAGTTGAGAGGACGGAGGCTTATCTATCCCAGGAAAAAAAGCGGTTCTTAACTATAAAAAACCGCGGACAACAGCTAATGAGTATTAAAGGATTACGTAAAGTTTACAAAGGCATGGGTGGGAATCACTGTTTTTGTCTTGTGACGGGCTTCATTCCTGGCTAGTTACCATCTACGGAAATAGACTTGCCGCAGCGATTTAGCGTTCCGCTACGATTCCGTGTAGAAGCCACCTTTCTTGATATTGGTTGAAGTACGATGCAGTGTGGAAACCGAATAGGAGTAACGCACGCATTATAACTTCGTATTATGTGATATTGCAGTCAAAAGGATAACTTTCCAAGATAAATAAAAATTAAATAAGTGTTCAATGTGAAATAGTAATAACGTAGGCTAAGTTTATCGTTAACTTTTTGGTAGACAGTTGTATATTTAATATATACTTTCGATTTCTATGAGATAAGACAAGAAAAATAGTCGATATAATTATCTCGTCCGCACGCATGTTCGTTTGCATCCCTCGTCGCTTTAATTATAAATTTACGAGTATAACGTAAATTCATATGCACCTGAAACTTTTCAGTGCCGCACGGCACTATGAAATAACAAAAGTAAAAGAGTAACACAGAAAATTGATACCAACTAGAAATAACCACGACAGTCGTAATTTATATAATCTAAAAGCTAATCAAGCAACTGCACAAAATAAAGAGATGATTTAAATATAAAAGAGAAAATAATTTAACTTTAATTTATATGAATTCATGTTTGACATGTTTTTTTAAAGATAAAATAACTACTAAAAATGATACACAGCTGCTTCTGTAAATTAAATATCACTTGATTAGCATTGCTTTGTGGAGGAGAACATCGTGAGGAGCCAGAGATTTATCGTCAAAAATATATTGATTCGTGCACTATTATAATGCTTATCAAACCGACAAGCAAACGAAACAAATAAAAGAGTTGTCTTTAGAAAATATTTTATCTATAGCGGCCGGTAATAAAGCTAACATTTAACTTCAATTAAAAGATAAATGGAACAGATAATAATGATACAGTTGCGTCGTGCGGTTATCGCATTAATTGTACCAGAAACCCAACCACGATAGTTTCTGTCGACGGCGTGAGTGTGATTGAAAAGGAATAAACACGGAATAAAACGTTGTTCTCAGTATTTTTTTAAATACAATATAATAAAATTTATTTGCAAGAAACATTGTAAAATGACGGTACAAAATCGTTTACGCGCCCAAATATGTTTCGTCCAATGATATACAATAGGTTGATAAAATAAGAAGCATGAATATTCAATTGATAATACTTTCGTTTAGTTGATGTGAAATGTCTTCCGCTATTTGCTGTAATACATTTTATTTATTTATTATTATTTATAATTAACACATCATCATCCCACTGTAAGACCACTACGGGGCACGAGAAGAGTTGACGTTGTGTTCAACTACGCTGGCCTAGAACAAAACTTTACGAAGTACTCAAGCATGCAGGTTGTGACGTGATGTTTTCCTTCACCGTTAAAGCAAGTGATATTTAAATGCTTAAAACGAACAAAACTCCTTAAAGGTTAAGAGTTGCGTTCCAACGAACTTTGTCCTTCAGTAATTGCTATCACCGCTTTTTGTAGCGTAAATAATCTGCTACGTAATATAGTTCAACGGGTGGGATTTGATCCTACGATGCGAACTAATGCCAAGACATTTAATTTTAGCTCCTAAACTGTTATGTTATTGAAGCTATATTCGAGTGTAACCTCCGTGAACGAATGCACTTTTCCCAACAAAAGGTAAACTCGCACCGGTAGCGATCAAAGGCTCTTTCAATTAAAAGTTTCCCTGTAACCGGTCGCTACATTGTTGAGTTGCCTGTGTGCTTTTTGTGGAATTGTATACACTCAACTTGTCTTTTTGTACACGCGGAGTTTGTGTTCGCGGGGAAAAGTTCAGTTGAATACCTACCATACTGCCGTTCAGGTATGTGTTTTACATTCCGTTGATAATTATCATGCACTAACACTGTCCGCAGCGTCGTCTGTGTACTATTTGCGGTTACTTTTATTCCGCATCCCTACTGACTAAGTAATCATCATCGTCCCATTAACCTATTACCGGCCCACTACAGAGCACTTTGTCCACCACGCTCGCCAAGTGCAGATTGGTGGACTCCACACACCTTTGAGAACATTACGTAGATCTCTCAGGCATGCAGGCTTCCTCACGATGTTTTCCTTCACCGTTGAAGCAAGTGATATTTTAATTACTTAAAACGCACTTAACTTAAAAAATTTGGAAGTGCGTGCTATGAACTTGCCTCCCCCCGAAAGTTAAGTCGAGCTCCTACCCAATGAGCTATCACCGCCTCACTAAATAATAAGCTATCCCAAATCAGTAGGCTTTTAAGGATAAATATGCTAAGGTACCGTGACCACCTAAGGAAATAATTTCAGAGTTTCATTAACAGCAATTGAATTTTTTTTATAATTTCTGAAACTGCATAAAAAGATTTCTCCCGGATAAGAAGTACGTCACTCTTTTCCCCGAAAAGTATGGTTACGCAAATGCAATATTATGTTTGGCAGCATTGCACAAAACTTTACACTTATAATTACGTATGTTATGTTTTTACTGTTGCCATTAGTTCTGTACTATAGAGTACCGGCAAATAGTTAGGCCATTCAGCTTGTCTTGAGACTGAAGGGCTTTCCGGCACGATACCGATATTATAGGGTTGGTGCACGTGGTGTCTGGTGCCCTATCGCTCATTTGCGGTTGCCGCCTTTTATTTGCGTTTGCGTAATAGTTGCGTTTTACTGTACGGCGTGAATATACCTTTATTTGACCTTAACTGCAATACATATGGAAAAGCATTATTTGTAATTGGTTTTCGCAAGTTAATATCATTATTACTACTATCTTAAATAGCAGTGAGAATTTGCGACAGATGAAAAGACAGACATATATATATAGACTCATTTAATTATAGTATAACCGTATATATAAGAACTATATACCGCTTATCGTGGAAGTATTTTAAAAAAGTACTTAAGTAGACAGTCTGGTTTAGTTCTGAACTTTGTTTTGTTTTTGAGATACTTTTTCACAATGGATGCCAGACTTGGGAAATGTTCTTTCAGCTCCCAAGTAAAGATTTTCAGAACGATTTTCATTTACTCATATTATTGTTAGGTATTTTAATAATTATAGTTTAGCTTTTTTGTTTTAAATACCGATACCGTCGTAAAAATTATATATACTACGTAACTAACATTGCCGAACAAATATTAATCCAGAACCAATACTGCATATGTGATATTACTGGCTGTAATATTAAGTTTTTTTGTACATTTGCTTCAGTGCGCAATAGTGTACTTACGCACTGGGCAACAATGTAGGTTACGCGATTGGTAGTTTTAACGACAATGTATCTTTGATACATAAGGTTAAGGTTTAATTTACACTACTTAGTGTCAACAGACTGTTTGTAAGCATACACTTGCTAAACAATATTTAAGGTCATAAATCAAATATATCTTTTATTTGATTATATGCGATTTCTTATAAACGGTTGTCATTGTTCATCCTTTATTTATCTACTAAATTGTTGTAGGATTTTCTTTTTTGCCTAACCTAACTTTTATGTTTAAGTGCCGCTCAAATCTTTGCAAAAAAATCAGAAGACCGATGCCGATTAAATTACAAATTAGAATTCCTTTGGTTTCATAACTCTAGATAACTTTTGAGTTATATTTTCCTATTTAGTATGAAAGGTAGCCCGTAGTCGGATGCCATCCAATCGTCCTTTCAATTAAAAGTTTCCCTTTTGAACAACCGCCGCGGGTTGGTTTTAGTTGGTCGCTTTTTGTGGAAATTGTGCGTTTATCGCTTTTGTTTCCACTGTGTACCTACTATCAACTTTTATGTTTCGACTTCAGGGTGGAGACATTATTTTATACTTTCAAGTGTTACTACTGAACAATTTTGGAACTTTCCATTAATTAAGTGACTTACGAAGCGGGAGAGGGTCCGATAACTGCAACTGAGTTTTACTATCATAGTATTCAGGCAATGTAGGCAAAAAACAATAAACTTGTTTTGCATTTCTATAAAAACAAACTGCATATTAGATTGCCGTGAACATTCTATTGTACATAAACCTCACAGAAAAAGTTTCATTTAGTTTTGTTTAATCATCGGCTGAATTTCACACTATTCGGCGTCCGAGATCTAATATTCGTAATCCCCGATCTTCTTTAAAAGAAAAATACACGTGTTGAAAATTTCTGCTTTTATTGCATACAGGAAGTTATTATTAATGAATGAATACATACGAGTACATATCTTTATAGAAAAAATACAACAGAAAACCAGAAAACATAGAGCAAGTTAGATAGAGGGTACAATTTGGCGACCTTATTATCTCTCTTCAAGGCAAAAGCGTAAACGAACATAGCTATAGAAGTAGTAAGAAAACAGATTACAACACTTGAACTAAAATTTGAAATGAGGACACAGGTTAAAAAAGGCAGTTTAAAAGCTATAGAGCTATCTCTTTCATACAACCTTAAGGCTGGGGAGATATTAAAAAGGGTGTCACATTGGTAGTGGTAATATAAAATACGACTTGCCTAAGTTTATAGGTACTACGTGAAAACAATAGAAGCTACGTTCCTAACTCTGTATTATAATAGCCACAATGTCTGCCGCTCGGTTTATGGACCGTAAAATATTACGCCGGTCCGCGCAATGCTATAAAAATAATCTTTGCGAGTGCTTTCGTACGTTGTGCCCCTCGTTCAATGTATGTAGGTCTGGGTCTAGGAACAACTAAATCATATAGAGACAGTTCCTTGTTGCAGATTCTTTACATAACTTTTGTTACGAATATTCCCACAAATAGATTATCTTCTAAGTTTCTAACACTGATGGTTCGATGTGTACCTACGCTTCAGTCTCAAATCAGGCACATCAGCGGCTATGAAATAGTTTTAATATTAAAGTTGTGATTCGGTGCCGGGTGACGACAGGCGTTTGCAATTGACCCCAATCAAGTAAATATCGCCCTTCTCTCGAAGAGTTCGATAAACTTGTTACCTAGCCTACCTAGTTGTGCTTTGACAGCGAAAATCATTCATTTAGCAAATTTAGCCTTTAAAAACGTTGAATCAGGACATCCGATCACCGATCCGATCCGACACCAATCCTGATGGTTGATATCCCAAATTTGGTATTTTTGTGTTTGCATTATTGAGAATATTTAACAGAAGGTCACATTCGTGCCAAAAAAATATAATGTTTAGACAAAAAATTTAATGAATGTAAATTTTTATTTTCTACGGTTTCTGTTTGATATGATAGCGAGGTGGGAGAACGACTTATATTGCCATTCTAGTATGTTTATAATTAGTTGATTCTAAAGAAACATCGGTAGCGTTGCATTTTACTTTTTTATTACGCTTTTAAAGTTTTATCTATCCCATTTGAATCACTCCGCTTCAACAGGCCATAAAAGATGTACCTATTCACTGCGCGATTATTATTCATTATTCAACAATCCGCATTTACCGCGGCGACTATCATACTGTTTACACTTCGCGTGGGCGTAACGAGATCGTGAAAGCGTGTTTCTATCTAAACGGAAATTGTAACGAACAAAAGTCAGCGTATATACATACATCGTTTAATAAACAATTATTTACATGTAAGTTAAGTGACACGACTTTTATAATTAGACTGTTACATTAAAACTCTTACTTATAACTCATTTTAAAAGAAGTTTATTGAGATTTCGATTTAAATAATTTTATGACCCACCCGCGGATTGGTGGAATAAAGAGATCTTATCTCAGTTGTAAACCATTACAACCAGAGATTAGTGCCATTAGATCATCAACTGAGGTTATGGAATGCATCTTTTCATAGTTTCTCACGTAATTTAATAAGCTTGCTGTTTTGCACTCGGTCTTCATTTTAAATATCCACGTGTACGAGTTGTTTACATCAATTCTTTACTAATGACTTGTTTTTCTTGTTGCAGGTGTAAAGTGCGGGAGGTGTGTGTGCGTGACGGCCTCGCCGTAGTGTGTGCCAGTGCTGTCGGTGTAGTGTCAGTGTGTGCACGGTGTACAGTGACAGTGTGTGTGTGCGTACGCGCGTCCGAAGTGGCGCCGGCGCGAGAGTCACCTCGATGCAGGTGCGTCGATGGATCGGTGATCGCGATCTGACTACATCGCTAGAGCAGCGCTGGTGAGTTGAAAATAACCTTCAAATAACCATTAAACTGTAATTTTGATGGGTTATGAATTTAAACCCCATGTTAATTAATAGTCCATCAAATCCAAAATTTGGCGCGGTGGTCTTGTAACAGGTTCCGGTTCGATCCCAGGGCTATTTACGGTTCCCTGCTTATTTGATCTACGCCATAAACCTAGTAATTTCGCACTGTTGAGCACAGGTTACTTTATACTGCGCTGCTGCTTCAATACCGATTGGAGAGCTTTAACGATAATTATTGAACGTCAAGCAGTGATATCGTAAAAGTTGATCGTCTTCGCTCGCTCGCTCTCGCTTCTTCGCTTTTCTTTCCGAGGACCGAGATCAATCCCCGGCACGCACCTATAACTTTTAAGAGTTATGAGCGCTTTTAATTGATGCAATTAAACATTACTAGCTCTAATGGTGAAGGAAAACATCACGAGTAAAACCTGCACGCCTGAGAGTTCTTCATAAAGTTCTCAAGGGCCTGTGGAGTCTGTCAATCCGCACTTGGCCAGTGTGGTGGACTAAGGCCTCAACCGTTCTCATTCTGAGAGGAGACCCGTGCCCTATGATGAGTCGGTAATGGGTTGAAAAATAAGATGACAACGATGTACACATGTTAGTAATTAATGATAATAACTGGGACCAACGGCACGTGCTTTCCAGGCACGGGTTGTACTATGACTTTGATACTGCGGGCAGTTACCAAGAAATTTGCCAGCTAATTTGTGAACTGACCCCGAGATCGGACACAGTGTATTCTAAATCACATACTAACCACAAGACCAATGAGGCGGTTATTCTTTTAGGCCGATCAATCATTTACGTAATATTCCTGTTCATCGTAGGTAATTAGATACGCCTCCATGAAAGCCCACCCTGTAACAAACTATACAGGCATATTATGATATAATGTTAGCTTTAAAAATACTCACATAGTAAATCACTTTTAATATGAATGAATAAAATGAATATAGCAATGTATAAATAAAATTTGCTTATGCAAGGATCAATTATTTTTTAAAGCTGATACATATTATTTTATATATATAAGACTTATAACTAAATGAAACTTTAACCTAAACTTAATACTGTACACGTCATGCCCGCGTGGCAGCATGGCAATAAAACAGCCATGCTGATCCTTTGCGCAAAACATGATGCACTTTAGAAAAAGAGGGTGTTAAAAGGAATGAAAAAGATGGTTTACTAACATATGATACCACCTGGTATTGTAAGCAGATTGAATAAGGGAGGTCATTAGAAGGCTGAGAGTGAAGGATATAAACATAGTCTAATTATGTACAAATTGATGCGCGAAGTTCAAACATTTAATGAAGACTCGTCACCTCAAAATGGCTCACTTTACATAAGACTAACATGACCCACTTTTGAAAATTGATGTTCTCGCGAAATCTCGGCCGCATTTCAGTCTGGATTGCACGAGCGTGATTCTCAGTATTTCGCTGCATTCTTGCTCGTATGTTAAAAATAGCTGATGCCGGTAACTTCCGCGTGGAATTTCTGACTACCCGTAAAACTAAAATATTTTTCTCTAGACAAGAAAGTAACCTTGACAATGTCATGTCTGATGTGAAATTAAAATCTTTAACAAAGAGACAAATGTTCAAATATTATAAAGGGAATAAAATACAATTCGCTTAAAAAACAACTAGAAATATTAAGGTATGCTTTAAAGTTTATTTTTTTAAAAATTACAGGCACGTAAGACTTTGTAGGGCTTTAGCGTCACTCTGCTTTTTTATAGTATATAATGTTTTCGCTATAGGCGAAGGTTTCCAATTAACATCTGCCATAAATTATTATAACTGAAAAAAAAAACATACTATTAAATTAAGCAAACGTTTAATAATGTTTGTAAATATTTTTTGAGTACTTATCAAAATTCCAAAACCCTTTGGATTCGAACCAGCATTTTGCTATCTTGTAATCGCAATTGAAAGCTTTGTCAATAATGCAAACATGGCATTAGGTAGTCTCAGACGAACGCGGCGGTTTTGGTATTAACGTTTCAGAAGTACGTAAGGAACAAGTCTTATTTTTAATTTATGAAAATTATTGATACTTATTACAAAGTAAAATTTCTTTAAATGGAGATACTCTGAACCGATAAAAAATATACATGAATTATGCTATGCACGCTTATTGTTATGGCCTTCATTTTGTTTTTTTTTCTAGAGTGTAGGTACTAGCCCTGGCTTGTAAAAAGAGTAAAAAGAAGTTTAAAAAATTATTGGACGTTCCAGAGATTTCGAATTCTGTGCCAGAACCCCAGAACCCAGAACCTTGTGATCCGTAGTAATTTTTTTTTAAGATATCTTACATAATTTCGATGGAAATATAAATTAAAAGCGTAGATTAAAAAAAAACACGCGATAGTAACGTGAGAAGAGCGTAATTAATTTATTAAATCATTATTCAGTGCAAGGTCACCAGGCGACACGTTCTGCCGCAAGCAAAGAGGTTCATTAATTCAAATGACCAAACACATAGCGTAACCGTTTAGACTATTCTGAGAACTATATTACATTGTAGGTGCCGTGTAATGTACATCTACGAGAAGGTATATTTGCTTTTTCAAGCCTAGCAGGAGACAAAGATTGCATCCCCCGATTGTATCCTATTGCCAATAAGTAAGTGAATTTACTTGTCCATCTGCCCAAAGCATCATGAAACATCATGAACAGCATGGCTAGCATAGGGTATTGTATCGTTTAGCCCCGTCACGTTCGCGTTAGCACGGAATTTATAAAATTGTGCGTGAAGATTATCTATATATATCTGCATCTTAGTTATATGTATATTATTCATAAAAATATTCATCAGTCATCTTAGTACCCACAACACAAGCTACGCTTACTTTGGAGCTGGATGGCGATGTGTGTATTGTCGTAGTATATTTATTTATTTTATTATATATAAGATTTTGTCTTTTCCCCGCAGAGAAAAGTGTCTCCTGCCTATGCTAGCGGTGCTGTAACTGAAATGTTTATTAAACAACCATTTGTTCACTAAACGAAGTCCATTTATGCAGAGAACAATAATTAATTATCAAAACAGTGTTTAAAACAAGTTAAAATGTTAGTTTGATACTGTATTCAGTGCGGTATATTTTCATACCGCAAAAATCTATATATACCTATTGGAATTAATAGAAGATAACTGTTTTAATACCCTCTAGGTCGCAGCGGTGCGCATTGTTACTCACCAAGTAGGGCGGCCTGGGTTCGGTTGGGAAACAATGCATCATCAATACTATCAACTCATTACCGTTCAACTACAAACCACGAAGTCTCCCCCAAATTAAGAAAGGGTTTAGGACTACTACGCTGACCAAGAGCGGTTTGGTCAGCGTTTGGTAGACCTACACGCCCTTGAGAATACTATCATAATTCTTAGCGTATCAGTGCCCCATCGCTGTGCACGGGATATAGATAGACCGAACTACGAATCGAAAGAACCTAGTGACCCGCATTACGACTTTCTAACCACTAGACGGTAGTCATATCTGTTAGACTTTGTTAAAATGTTCTTGCTAACTTACACTCAACCATGTTTTTTTTTCTATTGTATTCTGAAGAGAACGTTATCCTTGTCCCTAAGGGCGTCGAATAATTATGTGGCTTCGCCCTCTGCTGAGGGTGATGTTGGGAATGAAAGATTGTCCGTACGCTCTGCTAAGACCCGCATGCAGTGATGCATGGATAAAAACATAACCCAGAATTAAGATGGCGTATGTGATCGGGGGCCTATTATCTTAAGTTTTTTTACTATGGAACTTCATGCGTTGAAACAGCGGTTTTGAACAACCTTTTACAAAAAGAAGAGATTTTGGTGTCAAATCATTTTGCATTTTTTGTGCTGTTTAAAGGCACGTTGACCCGAGTTGGTAGCTGGGTGGGTAAATCCGCATTCAGCCTTTACCTTCCATCCTTGCCTCGGAGAGTTTATTAAGCCATCGCAAGCAATGTTGTGAGTCGACGCTCTGTATCACATTTTCCCACGAAACGAGTCTCCTCTCAGAATTAGAAGGGTTTAGGCCGCAGTCCACCACGCCGGCAAAGTTCGGATTAGTGGACTTAGCACGCCTTTAAGTACATTATGGACAGCTCTCGGTCATGCAGGTAACAAAAATCAAAAATATTGGACATATCATAAAGCGGATATTGGTTGTACACCATATAATTAGCATCGTAATAAGATCTATTAGGTTAACCAATTTCGCAATCAAGTTCATTGCTAGATTGATTGACACAACTAGTTAATTATTACCGTTATCTTTGCAGAAAGTAACGTGAGAAACTTGTAATTAATTAATTCGATGCAAGGTCGTGCATCTGACACGTTCAAATGCGGATAAAGGCTACGTAACTAATAGTTTATTGATTCTGAGAAGCATTTAGTAGCCATGTAATTATAATACGTATTACGTATTATACATAGAATGAAATAATTACTGTCCTATATTTAAGTTGTTGCATATTTTGTAGAAGGATATTTTCTTTGTGTGTGATGTGTCACTTAGCAGCATTTCTTTCGTTAACGGATCTTTATTTCTATATAAATATTATAAAGACGAAAGATTTTTATGCGCTTGTTTATTTTTATCTTGACTACAGTACCAATTTTAACTGATTCTTGACCAACAGCATGTTTATTTATCAGGAAGTAACATAGGCTATAATGTATTTCCAAAAAAATAGAGATTCAGAAAATAATGTAACCCAGAGTAGCCATATTTTGCCCATAATATTCATAACGTCACGTGCGCCGAGAAAACTATTCATGAAACATAAAAACTACTAGACTGTTAAAGTATTTATTTTAACTACAAAAAAATCCGCGAGGACATATAACTTACTATCATAATTAAGTCACAAAAGCAGCTTTGGTGGTCTGTAATTTAATTTAATTTCCAAAACAGTTGGTTGTAGAACTAGGTACATCCGATTTTTATTTATTAGAACCAGTAAGCTTATAAACAGTAACACATTAAATAAATGATTAGATTTTTGTATGAGAATAGATGTTGAGATTAGATATTTGTATGACACAAATATCTTTAGAACTACACCGAAATTGAATTATTTTTCACAGAATAAGTATTTTTATATCTTTATTTAATTATTTATTTGAGTCACTACGAGTACGATGTTGACTCTTAATTTAAAGATCAGGTCTATTCTATTCGTTGTTAGTCATACGCTAGCTATACGCTAAATTCTCAAACCTCCAAAGTCAGTCCGGGATTTATAAAAACTGAAACAAACGCGGATAAAGCCGCGAGCGTATAAAACAAGTATGGATAGCTCTTCAGATTAATTAAAGTTTTCTAAATTGTAGCTTAACACTTTTTGAACCTCCTATTACGTAACTACTAAGGTTTCTTGATGATACTATTTTCCGCATTATGATCATCATCAACAACCCATGACCGGCCCACTATGGGGTACGTATCTCATTCAAAACAGTTAAGGCCGTAGTCCACCACGCTGGACAAGTGTGTATTGTTAGATTCACATGCCATTGAGGACAATGAGGAGGAACTTTTTATTTTAGTGCTGATTCTATTTATTATTATTTATATAGTATTAGTAATACATACATTATTTCCCCTTACAACCAATGATACTAATAGTAAATCTATTTTTCTCATTTGCCTTATAATGTTTTTGTAACTTTTAGTGTAAAGTTTATTATTAAATTGTTAAGAAAATAATAAAAACTCGCATACATAAAGCAAATCTTGTTCTTCTGTGTTTGTTTTATTTATTTTATCGCACTTTTAGACAACTTAAAAAATTTAGTGTACAAAGATCGCCGAAATATATACTACAGTCAATATTTTCTGGTCTTACTCGTTTTAGTGATTAGTGGTTTTTGATGTTTATTTGTTTGTTAGTATTTAGTTTTTTGAGTTTTAACTTAATTTAAAATCATCAAGAAAATAATTTAAAAAAAACACAAAGAAAATCATTTTTTTTTAATTGCTCTGTTTTATAATATTTAAAAAAATGCTATTTTAAGTAAAAAGCAATGAAAAGATTGTTTTTACTATAAGAAAAGTAAGATAAAAAAGTCACTTACAACGTCTTACTTGAAACAGTTTTAATTACTTCGCAGATATTTTTTACAAATCTAGTATTAGTTACTGTATTGTGTATTAGGTATTTGCATTCGCTACTATATCTGGTTGTTTGGTGCAAACTATTGGCCTTCTAATAAGACCTTGTATGGTATTTCAAATTTCATTTATTTCAAGTAGGCCTAATACAAGCACTTTTGAAACGTCAAGACTGTCCGTGTGTAGTGACTCTACCACTATTTTAATTGTTAAGCGTATAATTTAATATATTATAAGTATAGATTTATATTTGATAATCGATTGATAGCGGTATTTGTTTCTCACGATACGTTAAGCTAAAAGCTTTTGAGATGACTTCGTTTTTGACATACCCTAAAAAAACATTCCTCTAAAGACAAGCCCCGTCCGTCATTTCCCAAGGTAGATTATACTTGAATACAAAACGCTCTACTTCATAAAGCTTATGGTAGCTCAACAAAAACCCCCTTATCACATGTATAAGTATTTAAGGCTTGACTTACAAACCTGGTCTGAGAACAAATAGTATATTTAATCACTAGGTTAAAGTTGTGCAGAACTTCGAATGATTTTTGTTTTGTACCTACTGACACCGTTCTTGCATATTTAATGTCGTTCTAGTGGGCCTTTGAAATTGTATTTAAAATAGGATGTTTCTTCTAAAATATGTAATTAACAATACAATTGGCATAGTAATTAAACAGTTGTGTTTTTGCTCTAGGTAAAATGAGCGCAGCGCGGCCGAGAACGATTTGCCAACCCTAATGAAATTAAAATTGTGAGTAGCCAACCCTATATTATCTATACAAATAAAAAATTTAAATTGAATTGTATGCCTCTGATTACTAAATGAACGCTCCTTATAATGTTCATGACTAATTTGAAGGATGGCATATCATAACACACTGTCAGCGCAGCTGGCTGTTTGTCGTGGCTAATCTTTGGATCAGTGTCAGCAGTGAACCTATTTTAACGGAACTTTCACTGGCATTACATGGGTACAGGAGTGACAGGCTTTTTGATTCAGGAAATCTACTCATAGGGGAGCAATATTAGGAGGGAAAAGGAAATAAAGATTTGGTTTGAAAGTTTTTAGGAATTTTCTATGTTTTATTTGTTTAGAGCTAAAGTTTCAGTTACGAAGTTACGCTAATAGTTTCAACAAAATACCGTTCCATGCATATTTACTATCCTAAAAATGGAGTTACAAAATGGGGTTTGAAAGTTCTTAATGTGTGGTTATAAATTATACGCGGCGGAAACTAAAGTACTAATATAATAAAGTTGAATGTGCTTGTATTATTAAACTCTCTAAATATATTTTTTGCCATTTACGAATTTACGAAACCGTGGGTACAGGAATGAGTCGTTAGGTTTTCTTAGTACTTATTACTTCGGTAAACCTATAACTTTATATTATTATATTACTTTGTTGTTTGTATCTCCATTCTAAAATAAACTAAAAATAAATTATTCTTTGAAAAGGTTACAATTATTCCTTTTTGTATTTAATGATCCATATTCCGTACTTTGTCGGCCGATTGGCGCAGTGGGCAGCGACCTTGCTTTCTGAGGCAGTGGGTCCATTCCCATAACTAGAAAATTTTTGTGTGATGAACATGAATGTTTTTCTGTGTCTGTGTGTTTATCTGTATTTTATAAGTATTTATGTATAATATTCGTAAAAATTTTCATCAGTCTTCTTAGTACCCATAAAACAAGCTACGCTTACTTTGGGGCTAGATGGCGATGAGTGTATTTTCGTAGTATATTAATTCTTTTTTTTTTATATTTTGACTCTAAGATCAATAAGCATTTATCGTCACTGGTACCCAATCGTGGAATCAAAATTCAAAAATTCAAAATTAAAAATTCCTTTATTTCAAGTAGGCCTACTTTATAAGCACTTTTGAAACGTCAAGTATGTATGTTTGTAGTGACTCTACCGCCGGTTCGGAAAGCAGATTCTACCGAGAAGAGCCGACAAGAAACTCAGTAGTTGCTCTTTTTTTAAAGATTATTATAAGGGTACGTAACATTATAATATCCAGCGTATAACCGCCCACTGCTGGCCACAGTAGCATCTCTCCGGAATTGAAGTAGCGTGGAGCTCTTGGGAGGCATTATATTACCTAAGACCGCCGCCATAACATTGTTTTATAGCGGATATAGTAGACTATCTACGTGGTTAACACTTTGCCCTTACCTTCGCGGCATGGCGTGTTAAGTCTATCAATTCGTACTTGACCAGCGTGATGGACTACGACCTAAACCCTTCTTATTCTAAGAGACTAGCGTCCTTAAGCGGGCCTGTAAAGGGTTGCTAATGATAATAATGACGGAATAAAACATCCTTTGCGGTACACGAGGGTGGGCTACGCCAATTTCCTTGCTGCGGGCTTGTACTAAGAATTTCCTGTGAGAAAAAACTAAAATCTAACAATTTCTGGTCCGACCCGGGAATCAAACCATGACACCGTGATCAAATTGCCAATTCATGATATATATGAATACTGCCAATTCCCGATATCCATGCATATATATGAGACTGCATATTTTCGTTGAGCAAGCACTAAATATGATAAGTAGAGTCTTTAAAATTCAACTATTCGCATTTAAAGAAAATAAAAATAAGTATCCGTTACCATAACATTTCTCGTGCAGCTATTGTCCGATTTGGAGGTTATCCAAGATTTTATACAATCGCACGGTTTTACGACCTCGCCGGCTTTCGACCTAGCCCGCGGTCAACTATTGAAGCTGACTTAACATCTTTTCAAGTGGCTTCATAATAATTCTTTAGATCAGCATTTCTCTTAACTTTATTTACCGTGGCCTAGTTTTGTATGTGAAATCGTTTTATTTATTTCGCTCGCACTAAATATTTGAAATAATGTGACCTAAAAATATTTACTTTATAAGTGTACTTATGCCATCGAAAGAGTATCGTTGTACTTTTTCACAGGAAGGATTACGAGGAAAAAATATTAATTTTAAAATAAATATACTTTTTATTGTTTAACTAAATAAACTTGACTGAAATTGTAGAAAACTTATGATTGAGATACCTACCTTGCCGTATTTGTAATGGATTGTAAAATACACTTGCTCGTAACGTGGACCTTATCACTTAGAAGTAAGGCTCATAATCCAAGATATTAGACACGGGTGTTTTATTTAAAATAACCGTACTTGTGCTTTATTTATGATGACCCGATTAAGTTTAGTTTGTACCTCACTGCAAGTAAAAATCTTTTTTTTTTTTTAGCAACAAAGAGTACTCTTTGTAACAACAAAACAAAGTTTACTCTTTGTTGCTTTAAAAAAAAAGAATCTGTATTACCCGGCTAGATTAAAAATGGTTCATCTTCATACTCATAGTATGAAGATGAACCATTAAAAAAAAAAAGACGGCGGCTTAAATTAGTAGGCATTTCTTTAAATGAACAAATATTTTCATCAATTGTAATAAATAATACTAAAATCATTCATTTGGGAACACCGACACAGTACAAATAAATAAATAAGTATTAAAATTATATACATAAACAGACAATATTAAAACGACAAACTAAGAACAGCCAGTTGAATTAAAATAACTTATATAAACAAGATTAAGATCAGTAAGTTCTGAAAATAAATAACAAATAAAAAATAAAAAAGCTACGAAAACATATCTGTAGTGTTATTTAATCCCAAACAGTACCGAACCGAGTTATAAATGAACGTTGATATTAAACGTTCATTTATAACTCGGTTCGGTTTTAATTATTCACAATTCATAACTCGTTGTTTTAAATAAGAAAATATTCATTTATTATATTTTTAATGTAGGCAGTATGAAGCGAACGGTGCTGGCGGTATATCGATAAAAAAATCGTCGCGACATTTTCCGTAATTAATATTGTGTTTATATTTTTGCTTTTTCGCTATAATTAAAAATTTAAAATGTCCAGTTTAAATAGGAAAGTTGAGCAATAGTTCATTTTACTCCGCCGGGGTAAAATCTATTATTGCTCGATCTTAAATAATCGAGGCATTGGTGCCTAAACTGTTTCGACTAAAATCTAGAGAGCGCCTTACTGTTAGGGTGTCCCTCTTCGTGCTGTCAGATCAATGAATATGTGGGTCTCGAATAAGTCGCACTAACAATTCTTTAGCCCCAAGTGAACAGTTTTAATATTTGTTTAATTTGAATAATACGAATAATTAACTCTTTTGAACTTTGCTTTAGGATTTTTTTTTTCTTTTAACCACAACAAAACTTACTTTGTAGTTTATTTTGCAACTCTTTCAAACATTTAAGCATACCGTAATTTCTAATATTATGCGTTTTGTATTTTCAAATAAAATTGTAGGTAAAAATAACTTAAATAAATAACAAATCTAGGTTAGATCGAATAAACATATTTAAATATTTTTCTTCACACATAATATAAAACACACGGCACTTTATAATTTATTTTTAAATATGTAATATCATAAGCGACTTCATTATCCAACCATTACTGGGCTGGGTTTTCCACCCTTTTGAGAATATTATGGAAAACTGTCACGTATGCAGGCTTCCTCGCGATGTTTTTGTTCACCTATAAATCAAATGGTATTTAAATTGCATAAATGAGAGTTTCGTGCCGGGGATCGAACTAGGTCCTTCCAAAAGGAATTGTGTATGGTTTTATATTGTAGAACAAGAATGTGTGTTGTTTTGTGTGCAGGCAAATTATGAATTTCCTAACTTATTATGCAAGATTATCCGATAAATACGTTTTATAGACATTTTATTTTAACTTACGTTGTATAGACATTACACCTACATTACACGTTACGACTAATGTCTTTCTGTGATTTAAAAAAACGCACAAGATGTTCGTGGCGGGATTTAGTCTTTGACATTAAAAACCAGTTTTTAATTAAAGGCCTTTCGATGAAAGTGACCTTCTGAAGTCTAAACGAATTCATCCAAACAATAGCTTTAACAAACTGAAACTTTTCCTCAGCATCATTCAATAGAAAAAAACTTTGTTCTTTCCAGGTGACGCGCTGCGGAGCGGTGGTTAAAGCGGCTCTGCCGCTTTAAATGGATAAACGCAAGATGCTGCCAAAGAGAGCGCGTATGGATAGTATGCGGGGTCCAATCGCCAATGGACCCCTGCAGTCAAGGTGAGAAAAATTATACATTTTTTAAATTCTGTTTATTATGTTGTTTTCCTTTAGTCCCTTCGTACGACACCCGCGGGAAGATAAGGGATGACCTACCAATACATAAGCTTAAACCATGTGTAACAAATTTAATCCAGCAAGGTTTCTACACAATTTCTTTTCTTGCCAGCTATTTTCAATCTGTCTGAACCGGTGGTCGCGAAGAGACTTAGACATAACTTATAAAGTAGGTCTACTGTACGGGAACTATGGTGACTTATGATTGGTACACTCGACCCTAAAAACAGAAATATCTTCGTCCGAGCGGGTGATCGTGCTCGGGACAGAGGTCCGAACATTGCATCTCAGGAAGTTTGTCAACTTTTAGTAAGACCGCCACACCTACTTAAAATAAATTAATTTTGGACTGTAATATATCTTTAAACTGAACACGAATGTAGGGCGGTTATTTTATTATACACATAGTCTGCATGCCTGTTATCTAATTACATCATACTCGTTGTTGCCAAGGA
Organism: Pararge aegeria; assembly: GCF_905163445.1. Lineage (NCBI taxonomy): Eukaryota > Metazoa > Arthropoda > Insecta > Lepidoptera > Nymphalidae > Pararge > Pararge aegeria. The sequence continues at coordinate 7,511,313 of NC_053202.1, read as the reverse complement.
AAAAAACTCACGAAATTCCGCCGTAACATACTTTTTTTACTGTAAGTACTTAACTTTAATTCCAAAACGCTGTACACGGTGACCTTCATTCGCCGCCGACTCATAAATTCTTAATCGGTAATATTATCGCAACCATTCTTGCATACATTATTTAACTCGTGTAGACGAGTTTCTTTGGACTGTGTGGTCATTCCTTATAAGGAACAGTGTTTTGTACATACCTAACTAAGACAATTGGAGGTCGGCCTGTGCAATGATAGGTTTAAATGCGGGAATCATATCGATGTTTTTTTGATTATAGGTCAGTATAGTTTTAAGAACTGTTACAAACCCGGGAGAAGCAATTTTGTTTGTGGGATAAAAAAGTAGCCTGTATTGCTATCCATCTTTTACACTCTGTGCCAAAAATCAAGTTGACTGGTTGGTTAGGTAAAGCGTGAGGACAAAAAAACAAAGAACACACATTCGCATTTGTAATATTAATGAGGATTAAAACAGTTAAAAAAAATATGAATCACATTTATGATTTGTATGATTTATGAGGGCAGTGTCACTCAGTTAATTGCGCTAAGAAACGGTTACGCTACTACGGGTGTATTTTCACCACCTGGAGGAGCACCTTATGCCCTCGGTAACTCTTATAATTGCAGGGAAAAAGAATTTCACTTCCCCTTTATCTATTTAATTTTACGACGATTCAGATGAAATAACAAATGCCATAACGAAAGCATCGCGCGTAATTATCAAATATTTTGTAGGGATTCTACAAAATATTTGATATCTATATCTATTGATATCTATTTGATTTAGGATCTATTTTTTCCTGCGACATGTTAGATGCCGTCTATGAACAGAGAGTTTTGTTTGTGCCCTGTGTTTATAAATGCGAGGTCGACAGCGTTTGCACCTTAGGACCTCCGATTTATGTGATCCGCCCATTGGCAAGATGGCTTCATAAATCGATGAGCTGGTTCGGTCGTTAAATGTTGTTCTCAACATATCTTTTCAGCTAACCTTACAACAACTATAGCGGTCAATGTGCTCTTGCGTGATTTAGTTAATTTATACAAAATCATCATCGAAATCATCGTAATGCCAAAAAACTCACATTCGCAAACACACACTCCTAAATTAAAAACGAAAAAAAAAATCATCTCTGTTCTATGGGGCCCCCCCTTTATTTTATTCTGTACTGTTTTTTAGTATTTGTTGACATAGCGGCAAAATAAATAAATCATCTGTGAAAATTCCAATTGTCTTACTATCACGGTTCATGAAACAGCCTGGTGACAGACGGACAGACAGTTTGGGTCAGTCTGTCTGAAGTACGGAAATTTTAAAATGACTATAGCTTAAGTCCTCGTTACGATAGTTTTATTTATTGAGGCTTTAAAATGTCGCTGGCATTGTATTTCTTTTACTTTGACTACTCCACACATTAAAGAAACAACTGCAGTGCCATTTTCATCCCACCTTGACCCATCTAACATTTCTATGATTGCCTGCATTGCAGTTTTGCTCTTTAAACTCTTTACGAGTATTTTCTCTACATATTTTTGCAATATTAAAATTGCGATCGAGATTAACTTAAGGGCCAGGTTTGGTCATAATTGTGTGATCTTAGTAAAGGTTAAAACTATTCATATCCCTTTACTATTGTCACCTGACAGACTTGAAAAATGATTGGAAATAATACGTACTGTGTAGAAAAAAATAAACGTCACCGAAAATGATACTTCCAACGGAACACTTTTAATTTGACAGAAAATCCGTACGTCTTTCCGTTACAACAGGCAATATTTTTACTGTTAAGTTAGAACAGGCAGATCGAATTTGTATGTTCGTTACAGCTCGTGCATTTTACTTTTCTTTATCGCAGTCATTTTATTTCGACACCGTGCTATATAAAATCGACTAAAAAAACCTTTATTTTTTGTGACACCTGACAAAAGTGAATCTTTGTGTACAGAATTAACAGCCTTAATTGCATGCAGCGCTTTGTGTCAAAAAAATCAAAAAAAAAACGCACCGCGCACGACTCACTTCACACCGACGTAATGTTGCTAGCCTACAAACTTTTCCCATTTTTCACATTTTCCCCATTTTATAGTTCACGTTCATGAGGCAAAATAATAACTGTCTACTGTTAAATAGAGTGAAGTGACTAGCCTGTTCGAGAAACACTACTGAAGTAGAGTGGTTTTTGTTGTGTACACTGTTTTTTTTATGTTCTTAATTCTGCTGCTTTAAGCTTCACCTTTTTTTTTTGTAGAAGGACAACTTTGAAATCCTATAAGTATGACTTGACTAGATAGTAATCGAATTTGTTGAATGTTTCTCCCCTGAAAAGCTTTAATTTGATTTATCCTATCAACCTATTACCGGCCGACCAGTACTTCGATTACTACGTTACTTCGATTAACAATAATTGTTAAATATTGCCTTTGTATCTAAATCAAAGACGCTAGCTAACAGTATAAACAATCTGATACTTAAAAGCTTTAACACCCAAACTAAGTTCTCTAATTCGCTTTGGAAGTCCTTGCAAACCCTTGCGAACGCCGGCCCTATTGGGCTCAGTCAACTTATTCTTTTCTCGCGCTAATCCTATTTGCCTTCCATCAAAACTTGCCCGAAGGGTTCGCCCCCCACGCCCCATCCCTTTGTTTGCCCCCTCCAAATCTGTTTTCGTCTGCTCGGGGAAGTTGGCGAAATTTTGTAAAACTCTCCCGGAATTACTTTTCCGTTTCGCCGGAAACTTTCCACGGCGGTAATAATAATAATAATTCTCCTTCGCTATGACGAAAGTTTAATTTATTAGTTTAATCGTGCTGGCGCGGCTTTAATTATTCCCGGGGTCCCGAGGGGTCCTCGAATCGATTTAATTTAGTTATATGTTAGTATCGCTTACCCGAGTAGTCGATATTTGATTTCAAATTCGATTCAATTTCTTTTTCATTTTAAATTTGAACCGATCCTAAAGATATTTTGCATAAAGATTTCTTGCATCGGGGAGACATTTTTTTAGCCCAGGAATACTAACTTTTCCCGCAGTATATTCAATAAACCGGAAAAACTAAGTCTCAAATAACTGCTAGTATGTAATTTATAATATAATATTAAAAAAAATATCATCGCCATCTAGCCTTAAAGTAAGCGTAGCTTGTGTTGTGAGTACTAAGATGACTGATGAATATTTTAATGAATAATATACATAAATACGTATAACATACAGATAAACACCCAGACACTGAGAAACGTTCAAGTTCATCACACAAACATTTTCCAGTTCTGGGAATCAAACCCACGGCCTTGGACTCAGAAACCAGGGTCGCTGCCCACTGCGCCAATCGCCCGTCATAGAACGCCGCCCGTTACTTGAATTTTGCTACCCATTTTCTAATTCTTTAACAACCATGTCTCCCGAAGATTCTGCTCGGCATTAAAGAATTATTATGACTGCGTCTGCGTAGATATGGCTCATTAAAAAGGGCCCATTAAAACCACAGTTACAACGTGTAAAGTTCGCATGGGAAATTAACGTAAGTTTATTGCATTTCCCGTCAGAATCCCTACTTCCCTACCCTATCCCCACTTCCCTACTATAATATTATAAATGTCAATGTAAGTTTGTTTGTTACGCTTTCACGCAAAAACTACTTTACCGATCCTCATGAAACTTTGTACACATATTCTTAGAAGTGTAAGAAGTAATAAGGATACTTTATTCCTGACATTAAGCTCGGTTTTTTTGGGAGAGGGGATAAAAGTATTTGACGATTTTACACCGTAACTACGACAAATTATAACCGATTTAAATAATTATTTTTGTACTAAAGAGGTTATAATATGTGTTTAATTTTGTCCAAACTTTGTGTAGATCTGATGAATATGGTTGGAGGTAGAGGACAGAACTCCTCAGCGGACAGCAGCAAACCCCTCATTTAAGGCTTAGCGATACTGAATAATTTAATTTTTTTTTAGAACTACAACTAAATTGAATGCCACATCAAAAAACAAAATTAAACGCGGACGAAGTCGCGGGCAACCGCTAGTACAGAATAAAACAAGCTATGCGTCGTTTAACTATACCGTCTACTTTGCATCTTGTATATGTTACGAATAAAACACTACTATTGTAGGTCGCGTCGTTATATGAATTACGCAATAAAATGGCTTTATGTTAATGCGGCTTACGTAAGAGCTGTGTATCTCTTTAAGGAAAACTGTATGTCAAATACGAATAATACATAAAGTATATTATTTCATGCTCCAAGACAATAGTTATTTTTACTCTATTTCGATTCAACATCATGTACCTACCGTCTCTGAGACTTATCTGTGAAACCGAAAACCACATAGTTTTTGATGAAAGAAGTCGGATACAGCCTAACACCTTTGCAAAATTTATATCCATGTGACTCCTGTCACTTTATTAGGTACGCGTCGCGTGGGTATTATGCGCGTAGAATAGTAAAAAATACAGTTAGAATGTTTTGAATTCGTTTGTATGGAAAAATAAATATTCTAATGATTTAATCCTGTTACAGGATGATTCCTTATGAAATATTCTTATGCATCCTATAACATTATTTTGTAATTCGGTTACACGTTGTTTATACTAAGAAATGCCCGTGAAAAGTTTCATGCTTTTAGAAACACTGGTTTAAGCTGCATTATAGACTGGCTGAAGATAAGAGATTAAGTGTTAAATTAACATCTGAAACTAATAGCCGCATTAAGTGCATGCATGTTATGAAGAGGAAGAGGTGAAAATTGCTACATGAAACCTATATCGTGGACGTCTCTAAAATGTTCATATAACGATGGCTATGTTAGCTGGGATTCATAAAATATATAATATTTTATGGGATTCATAAAATATATAATATTTTATAAGTGTAGATATTATTGACCTTGAAACAAACTGTGTATTAAGTGTCTGAATGAAATTTTTATGCTTTCCTATAATTTCACCAAGGAAATAAAATGGAGTCCTTTGAGTCGTTCGAAAAACATTTTTCTCAAAATCTAAAAGATATGAAATTATTGAGATTCAGCTAATCATTATATGTTATATTTAATTATCTGTACCGATATCGAATAGCTCTCTCTTCTATACAAAAGGAAGTTGTAACTATTCAACTATTCATAAATTGTGTGTGCTGGAAACATTATATGTTATATTTAATTATCTGTACCGATATCGAATAGCTCTCTCTTCTATACAAAAGGACGTTGTAACTATTCAACTTTTCATAAATTGTGTGTGCTGGAAAACTGCCTCCCTGGGGAGTTGTGGTCTGTTATGAAGCTGTGTCAATAGTAGCTTTTTGTGGTACATGAAGTATAAGATATTGTTGTAGATTTTTACGAAACGTTGCTTTAAATGTAAAAAGCATTCGAAACAATAATAATATTCATTATTGTTTCGAGTGCTATAACATTTAAATTTCAACTACGACATTGATTTGACCTGGCATTAGACCTTTTATACTGCTCCAATGCGTACGTACAGTATTTTAAGATTACTTAACTAATACATGTTAGTAAAATAATAGGGACTAATGGCTCAATGCTCTTTGGGTGCCACGGGACATGCAACGAAGCCAGCGGAGCGTCTAGTGACTGAATAAAAGGTATGGAAATACCAACCACGCGACGCGGGGTACCTGTACCTTCATTTACTCACATCGTGCGACAATTCCCGTGACGCGATTTGTCCCGTGGAAGACATCTTGATCCTGATCCTGATCTAAGGGTTGGCATGATAGCTGCGATGATGGTAACGATGTCTCATCTAAGAAACATGTCAAAAGTGGAGTCGAGTTATGCCTGTCACAGCTGCATAGTGCATAGTGAAGCGTTCATACATAATTTATTTTCATTATTGTGAGGTAATAACTTATCGTTCCATTAAAACTATAACTTCAGCCATTCCCTATTTAATACATACCTTTGTCGATGTATGTCGATGTAGATCTGCATACACTATCTCTTACTTTTGTCGACACACTCGATTATTGATATTGTGAATGATATGTGTTTCTCCCTCATTCCAGGCCCCTCGTGGCGTTACTTGACGGCCGGGATTGCACCGTGGAGATGCCGATACTGAAGGACGTGGCGACGGTCGCGTTCTGCGACGCGCAGTCCACATCGGAGATACACGAGAAGGTGCTCAACGAGGCGGTGGGCGCTCTCATGTGGCACACCATCATACTTACCAAGGAGGACCTAGAGAAGTTCAAGGCGCTGCGAATCATAGTGCGCATAGGCTCCGGCGTCGACAATATAGACGTTAAGGCCGCTGGAGAATTAGGTAAAATTCTAGTTTTCTTTATATCATGTTGATGTTCTGTGTTTTACAGCCTGTTGATGTTCCAAGGCTCCGCTTGAAAGAGTGAAGTTCAGAGCTTAGATCTTTCACGCTACTAACATGTAGGTTGGAGGGCTTTACCGATGTAGAGTATCCTATGTCCAGGATGCAAGCTATCCTATGGCCAGAATGCAATCTTTCTCTGTGCAAAATTTCGCTATAATTTGTGTAAAATTTCAATAAAATTTCGCAGCAAGCCGAACATAGTTAACTAACAAACAAAGTAACAAACAGTAAAACTATTTTTATATTGTCGGGAAAAAACTCCCACTTAAACGTAGGAGGTCGTAAAACCTAAATATAACTCGTCAAAAAGTTACAGTTGATGATGTCCATTGTTTGTTTCCAGGCATAGCTGTATGTAATGTGCCAGGCTACGGCGTGGAAGAGGTAGCGGACACGACGATGTGTCTCATATTGAATTTATATCGACGGACATACTGGCTCGCCAACATGGTGCGAGAAGGAAAAAAATTCACAGGTATGCTACCCTCATTTTACATCATATAAATCCACTAATCAATCAATCAAAAAAAAAAGATGAGTATTCCACAAATCCTTATTTGGTCAGCACAGTGGACCACTGCTTAAACCCTTCTCTTCTGGGAGGATACGGTCATGGGTTAATAATAATCATATCTTCCCTAGAGTCACACCTTTAAATAAATCTTGGTCCACTCGAAGCCTTAGGTTTTGGCATCATCATCATTATCATTGTTATCCGTCCGTTACCGGTCCAATATGGAGCACCGGTCTTTGCTCAGAATTCGAAGGGTTTAATGCTGCTCAGACTTAACACACCTTTGAGAACTCTGTGGAAGAACTCTCAGGCATTGTGGTTTCCTAATGAAGTTTTCCATCACAGATAAAGTATGTGATATTTTAATAGCTTAAACTCTGAAAAGTTAAGTGCGTGCAGGGGGTTAGACTTGGCCCTGCACAGACTTTGTTGACTCGCCAAACACTGGCGCACAAGTAGAAATCACATCCAAATAATATATGTGTAATAATAAACGAGAGTAAACTTCTATTCCCTGTTCCCATGCTTTAGCAGGTGAACACGTTAATTATATCCCCTGTCAGGGGATATAATCGGGTGATATAATTTTTGTCTCCTGCACAGCTAGCATGGGCAGGAGACAATTATCTCCCTGGGGAAAGAATATAAATTCATCTTCTCCCACAGCTTTATTCACTCCCCGAGCACTGGTGGAAAAGTGGAAATAATATCCAAATAATATGTGTTATAATAAACGAGAGTAAACATCTCCAATTCTCCGTTCCCGTGCTTTCCACCTGCTGGACACGTTAATTTTATCCCCTCTCAGGGGATATCAGGGGATTTTTGCTAGCCTGTGCTAGCCTTGCTGAAAGGGGAGTCGAAACCCTAACCACTAGGCTATCATAGTTTTAACCATAGATGGGTAATAAAAAAAATTGAGCTGTACTCATCGGTTTCCAGGCCCGGAGCAGGTGCGCGAGGCGGCGACGGGCTGCGCGCGCATCCGCGGCGACACGCTCGGCATCGTGGGGCTGGGTCGCATCGGCTCGGCGGTGGCGCTGCGGGCCAAAGCGTTCGGCTTCAACGTCATCTTCTACGACCCCTACCTGCCCGACGGCATCGAGAAGTCGCTCGGCCTCACCAGGGTCTACACGCTGCAGGTGATCTTATTCTTATTCTCCTCTTTACGGGCCATACTCTTTTTTTGTTTGTTTTAAAACCAGTTTGCTCTTAAATGCAATCTCACCCGCTGGTAAGTTATGATTTCTAAGATGGTACCTAACAGGCTAACATGTCAGTTAGTAACTATGTTTCTACGACATCGTACTGGAACGCTCAATATTAGCGGCACGTCGTCGTTAGGGTGGTAACTAACCTCGGCAGAAACATCCAACCAGACCAGACCAGACCAGAGAAAATTTCGTCATATCAACCCATTAACCGCCCACTACATGGCACGGGTCTCCTACTGCAATCAGAATGTTTTTGCTGCATTCAGTTGCAGTTTATTTATTATCCTCTTTAAAAATAAATGAGATATCCTCGAAAAGATTCGATCAGCGGGCGATACATAGAACTAACTATACTTGAAGTATCTCTATGTGATGAAATCAGACAAGGAAATCTGCAAGTTGCCAAGCTGAAAAGTTATGGGTGTTGAAATAAAAAACAAACAGTTGAAAAGTAGTCTTATTGGAGTGGAAAATTCCACGACTAGTCATTGATAACCAAGATCTTTACGGTAGACCTTAACCTCTATATTTCTCTCACATAAAACCTCCGTGAGCATTGATAATCTAAACTAATAATGTTACGTTTCCAGGACCTCCTATTCCAGAGTGACTGTGTGTCATTGCACTGCAGCTTAAATGAACACAATCATCACCTTATCAACGAGTTTACTATTAAACAGATGCGCCCAGGTAAAAATATCAGATTTTATTAAATTAAGTTATAGATACCTCATGATCATACACATCCAAGTATTTTAGACAACTAAAAAAAAACAAAAATTTAAAGAATTTATATACTGATTATAGAATTAATAGTAAAATTACTTGATGTAGTTTTTATAATTTAAAATTTTGAATTTTATTACTTTTCAGTTGCATTACACATCTGAAATGGCACAAAAATAAATGCCTCAGAGAGCACTTTAATCCGTCGTTCTCGGTTATTGCCATTAACATGAGATAATAATTGTTAAAGCCCACTAAGTCATATTGAAGCAGCGTGGTGGATCAATGCACTTGTTTCTATTTCTATGGGAGAGGAGAGCTGTGCCCAGCAGTGAACATTATTAGGCTGTGCAATATCAATAATGAGCGAGAGGGATGATGATAGAACATAGAATTAATCTGGCTCAGTGGATGAATTTGATTTGATTAATTTGAGGTGTAAAGGCAACAAGAAGCGAGTCACTGGAAGCCCGCTGGAAACGAGAGGACCAGTTATCACACTTAACATTTGTTTCCCAAAGGCCTAGAACCTTCAGTCGGAAATTGTAAATTAGGAATCAAAAGGAACGATCTAGAAACTTTTTGAATTATTCCTATTCTCGTAATTATTTGGTGTTTCGTTGGTTACTTACTCGACACAAGCACGTTAAGTACCTACATGTTTCATTGACGCGCTATAATGAACTTTACGTTCCTAGGTTGTTTTGTTAACTTTAGGTTGTTTGTATAATAATAAGATTTGTTTGGTGATGCCTAGGCGCGTTTCTGGTAAACACGGCGCGCGGCGGGCTTGTCGACGACGAGGGCCTCGCGGCGGCGCTCAAGCAGGGCCGCATTCGTGCCGCCGCGCTCGACGTGCACGAGAACGAGCCCTTCAACGTCTTCCAGGCGAGTACCAATTTTTTTATTGATTTCTTTTTCTCAAATATACCAAGTTTGGGAATTATTATTAACAACCTTCTTCAAAATAAATTGGAATTATTGTACTGGCCAGATACATGCGAGGGAATCCATATATGTCGTGGTTTAGCAATTAAATGAATAAAATAATAAACTCATGTAAATAAATAGTAAATTTTGAAGTGGCTTGCAATTACATAGAAAGCTGTTTATTTGAAAATAAAAACAAATAAACGCTTAAAAAAATAATTAGTTCAAGATAAGGAAACATTCCTTAAAGTACTAAGTATTACACAAGCCACAACTAGGCACTGTTGGAAAACGCAAGAGTTTGTATTCAAACATTTTAATGAGGTATATTTTGATTACGTCATTAATTGAATTGAAAGTATAAAATTCCTTATGAAGCGTCAAGAGATTGAAAAATACAATAAGGCGGTCCCTCTGAATACTCTTAGCCAACTAGTCATTCATAATACTTAATGTATGATTGTTGTCTATCTCTGTATAAATATAAAAAAATTAGATATAATTTTTTTGTGGCTTGCATGTTTGTTAGCCTTATAGCAACGGCTAGCAAAGCTAGGAGTAAAAAAATGTATTTCCCCTAATTCCATCCACTGACAGGGGATAGTTACCTGTACAAATTACAAAACAAGTAAAAAGAGAAGTTTATCTCTGTTTATTTAATCAATTTTATTGATTGAATGTTATTTCCACTGCTGTGCTCCAAGTTTGGAGAGTTGATAAAACTGTGGGAGAAGATAAAGATTTTGTCCATTCCCATGAAAAAAAAATTCTTGTGTCCATGCTAGGCCTGCAGGGCGCGACTGGAGCCCTCGTAGCTTTAGTTTTGAATTTACGAGTGCAGTTATCGACATTATCTCACTACCATGTACAAATATTGTATGCATACATCATGCTTTTTATGTGCCTATTATATTATTCGATGGCCGATTGACGCAGTGGTCAGCGACCGTTTTGTAAGTCCAGAGCCGTGGTTCGATTCCCACAACTGGAAAATGATTGTGTGATAAACATACTTAAAATATTTAAATACATAATATTATAATATTTTGTGTTTATATTTTTGTATTTTGTAATGCGATGTTAATATGTTACTCGGGATTAAACGGCTTATTTTTTTTATTCATAAAAATATTCATCAGTCATCTCAGTACCCATAACACAAACTACGCTTACTCAGGGGCTAGATGACGATGTGTGTATTCTCGTAGTATATTTATTATATTTTACTTGTATGAGCCAAAGATTTCACCACACTCGGTGGAGGTCGCTTGATAATGGCCGTGTTCGCGCCGCAGCAGGGCCCCCTGAAGGAGGCGCCCAACGTGCTGTGCACGCCGCACGCGGCCTTCTACTCGGACGCGTCGGCGCAGGAGCTTCGCGAGATGGCCGCGTCGGAGATCCGGCGCGCCATCGTGGGCCGCATCCCCGACTGTCTGCGCAACTGCGTCAACAAGGACTACTTCCTGCCCGGCGCCGCGCCCGTGCTGGCGCCGCCAGCGCCGCCCATCCCCGCGCCGCAGCCGCCGCCCAGCACCTACAGCGAAGGTACCCGCACGCTAGGCTAACAGTATTCCACAAGCACAGAATTAAGAACATACAGAAACCGTGTACACTACTCATATGCATCAATTGATGGCCGATTGGCGCAGTTTGCAGCGACCCTGCTTTCTGAGTCCAAGGCCGTGGGTTCGATTCCTGCAACTGGAGAATTTTTGTGTGATGAGCATGAATGTCATTATTCTAAGTATTTATGTATATAATTCATAAAAATATTCATTTCTATTTCCATTTCTATTTCTATCTGCAATAACTTGCCGAAAACAATTTCGGTGTTGACTGACATCTGCCAGGCGTCCCGTGACGGCTCACACGTTCTTTTTTATCGATAATTTTTTTTTTTTGATGAATATTTTAATACTTATTAACCTATCCTATTCCTATATCATAAAAATTTGTCCAGCCGTTCTTGAGTTATAAGGTGTAATTAGCACAACTTTCTTTTATATATAAAGATGTAATATTTAATGGCACATCTTATATAAAACGCAGGCATTTATCTATCTTCAGCGGATCCACTTCAACCCTCCAGGATCTTTTGTGCTCGCCCCGTCCTTGAATCCCCCTCACCCTAAATAGCTTCAAATATCCACTCTAAGAGTTTGATTGAAGCTTTTAGGTTGGAGGCACAGTAATCCTCTGGTTGTGGATAGGCCACTCCCAAGAGGTCCAACCGCTTTCTAGCCAATCCGTCGCATTCACAAAGCAAATGCTCCATGGTCTCGACGGTCCTCGTTGCAGGCCCTACATGTAGGGTCATCAATTATGCCCATTTTTTGGACCCCTGTGCCAAAGTCTGAGCCGGTCTCCTACTCAGTCTGTTAAACTTGTTTGGAAAACAAACTCCAATTGCGCCCAAGAATTTCCTGGAGTGCCTTAGACCTTCTAATTTGTTCCAAAAGACCTTACTTCATAGGATCATTTCTATAGTAAGCTCTTCACGAGACTCAAACGCTGGCACAGTTTAACGTGGGTTTGTCCTTAGGCATGAATGGCGGGTACTACGGCGGCGGCGGCGCGCAGGCGGCGCACTCCACGACGGCGGTGCACGAGGCGCCCGCGCTGCCGCCGCAGCCCGCGCCGCAGCCGCCGCCGCAGCAGCCGCCCATCACCCTCGTGAGTACCCAGCTTAAGCTAATATGAAAGATCTCATACACACGGAAATCCATCCAATCCAAAAATTCAATACAAAATTCAAAATTCATTTTTTTCAAGTAGCCCTAATATAAACACTTTTGAAACGTCAAGTCTGTCCGTTTGTAGTGACTCTACCACCGGTTCGGATGGCAGATTCTACCGAGAAGTAGCCGGCATTAAACTCGGCAGTTGCTCTTTTCTAATATCAACAATTAATATTTTAACATTCGTTTTTCCATCTTGTGAGACGAAAGCGGAGCCGGATGCTTCCGAGCAACCTTGTCATTACTTTTTACCTAATTCAAAGGTTGCCTGGCAGAGATCGCTACTAAGCTATAAGGCCGCCTCTTGTTTTCTACTTCTTTCCTCATGTTTCTGTTTTTATTTTATTTCTGCATATGTTAATGATGTGGTATACAAACAAAGAGTTAAATAATAATACGTTAAAACAGATAACTAGTGAGTGAGTATAGAGACAATGAAGCTTAATTTTCATAAGATCTAGTACACATCCTTAATATTTAGCTATGAAATTAGAGCAATTCATGGGCAAATTTTTTTATCGTTTAATTTAAAAGAATTATTGAGAGACATCTCAATTCGTTATAATAATATACAATTTCCCTAGTTTACTAGGCTAAAACTGGTAATTCAGTCAATTACCAGTTTTAGCCTAGTAAACTGGACTTGAAACTGCTTTTTAACCTTAATAAAGGCGGAGGTTATCAATTCGGATGGGTTTTATGTATCATCATCATCTTCAACCCACCACCGGTCCACTACAAGGCACGGGTCTTCTCTGAGAATGTAGATTGGTAGATTTCACACACCCTTGGAGAACATTATGAAAAACTCAAGCACGAAGGTTTCCTCACAATGATTTTATACACTGTTAAAGCATATTAGATTTAATTACTAAAATTAAAAACGCTCTTAACTTCGAATTTGGTTTAACATGTTGTAATATGAAAATATTTGTTTAATTCCAGCCAATCAACACTTCGGACCCGGCTAACCACCAGATGAAGCAAGAGAGCTCCGACGTCCACTAGGCGACACGCTACGTTGCAGTACCGTCAGCGCCGAGCAAAACAAACAAACATACAAACAATAGTTTTATTGATTCCATCGCAACTATGTCATAAGTACCTACGTCGTAAGCCAACGAGTGATATCAAGTGGACCGACGTTTGCATACGCATGCCTATTAGTTTAGTTCCCGAAACTATTCAGCCGAAACATGTCAACGTCAGGAGGGGCTGACACCAGCCATGGCGAGACTCGGACTGGTCCTGTCTGGATTATATGCAAACTATGTCGGTATGTTTTGGCTACCCTACAAACTGCTATGGCAAGCGATGCATTATTGCATGTTCCAGCAATTTGTTCTGCGGTAATCCTCCAGAACGTACTCCTAAAGCTATATTTAAATACGCCTTTATAAGTGTAAAAGACATTTAATAAAAAATATAAAGTGAGAAAAGGGAGCGTACAAAATAATAAATGTAGCTTTATAGTGCATGTATTGAATGTGAAAGACTGTGTTGGGGGTGTTTTGAATATTTTGCAAATCTATTGTCCAACAGACTCCGCTTACGGACTTTGAAGTATATTTGATGTGTATAAGTGAAGCGTGTTGGTGCAAACGTCGTTTGAGCGAATAGTTGATTCTGTGTTTGTATTTGGTAAGTTGGGACAGCTATATTATATACTGTTATAATTGCGTGCAAATATCGCGGGCCGATGTATGTGTGTAGAGTGAAGGGGCGATGTTTCGAACGTACTATAGTATGATGGAATTGAAATATTATTATGTTAAAGGTATGATTTGGAGGAACGCTGGACTGCAGACAGCAGTTTGAAACACAACAGCAGTATTTAGAATTCCTTGAACTCTAAAATGAAAATCAGCAATTTTCATGTGACGGGGCATTGACCGAGTTGATTGACCGCTCTTGTTCGATCTCATTTAGCGGATCGTTTGGGTGAGGGCGTTGAGTGGCGGATTTGCAATATTTTTTAGTTTATTTACCCATATAGACGTGCAATAAATCGGTTAAAGAGAGGTTTGATATATATTCAAATTGTTATTCAAGCTCAAAACGTAGTGTTGTACGTCCGCAAGCAGTTCTGGCGGCGAACTCAAAATAAAAAATTCACATCGAATTACGTTTACACAGACACACTCAGGAGTCAGGACTGCTGTCAGCGGTATTACTGCTGCTAACTGCTGTCTGCAGCGTTCCTGAAAGTCATACTGTAAATCTACTTAAATTGTAAGAATTATATTTTTTTTTTTAGTATACGAAAATTTTTACTAAGTGGAACATGTTATAAATTCTATTCAAACGAATACCTAATGCTTTGCTTGTGTAATGGTAGAAACACAATATGTCCAACACTCCTGATTCTACAGTCCGACATAAGAAAGGTGTTGGTAAACACTGACCAATGTCCGGAATACGCATTATGTGTTGACAATAAGTCCATAACTACTTAAGTGCGGATGAAGTGGCCAGTGGTTAAGTTATGTTAGTGCTTTCGAAAAATACAAAATACTAAACTGATTTGACTCAACACTCTTGGCGTCACGTAGTGGGTGCGGGTGTTGTACAATGTGTTTCTACCATTAGGCAGTTAGGGGATGGATGTTTTATAGCTTTTAATGCAAAACTTTCTGTATTTTGTAATTATACAAATACTAAAATTAGTATTTCCTGTAAATGTAGATTTCTCTATATTCTATCAATATATGGTCTATTCAGCCAATGCTTTATTAATTTTCATAGTCAGTGAAATGAATAATAGCAAACACTTATTTTGACATAGAAAGTTTTGCACTAAATACGATCGTATTATTATGAGATGTACATAATTATTATGGTTTTGATTGAGTTTTTATAGAAAAGTTATGACTCAATTAGAAAGACAGGTCGTAACATACGCGACGATTCAATTTAACGTCAAAAACAAATTTGCGACGAAATTTCGGGATATGGGTGTCGTAGTTTTATACGAAGCGCGTTAAGTTCCCACTCTTTTCTATGTTGTGTCTCGTTACGTATGCTATTACTTTTCTGGTAGAAAAATATTGGGAACACCCACCCCACGTGACGCCACGCGTGTTGAGTCAAATAAATTAGTATTTTTTGTATGCCCAGAAACACAAATACAACAAACTTGTCGCAACGCGAGTACACGCAAACGGTAATCATAATCTGTCGTTTATGGTCATTACGAAGCGTGTTTTCGGGTGTCGGCCAGTGTGTTTCTAGGTGACACCCGACGGTACGCGTTTTTCGTTCCACGTTGCTGGTGTGGGATGGGATCGCTTGGCGTCCAAAACACGTTGCGTTGAGTGAGGTGTTTGTTAAGTCAGAACTAATATCCTAGGGCTTGAAAACCGGTTTAATATATTAGAATCAAATAAATAATAGCAGTGGATAAGTTGGTTTTATTTGGTAAAAATTTGAGAACGAAATTCATTATCGGGGTAATTATGGGGTTCCTTGACTGGGTTGATTGACCGCTTGTGTTCGATCTAGCGGCGGCGTGCGTACGGGATGCGCGGGAATTTGTTTAACCTAACTGGATTCAAGCCCTGTTTCTATCATTAAGACTATAAAGGCCTGACCATTTTGCCCTAAATGACGATACAAGTTTATTATTTGAAAGTTGGATCCATCGCCCCATTCTTGTGTTCAGCATTTGTTCGCATTTGACCCCGCTCGCCCGAGAGCCTGCACATATGCATACAAACTGTTATTTTTAAGTATCGACAATGGACTGTAGACCTATCATCACACTTTAATTAATTAAAAAGAACAGGAGGACTTGTTTGTGTTTTTTTTATTATTTTGAAATGTACAAAAATCATGCTTTCTTTTTTTTTTCTTTTTCTAAATAGAATTAAGTTACGGATTTGTAAATGAAGCGAAACAGCACGTTTATTATAGACGGAACGCAATAGCCACCCAGAGAATCCGGCAATCGTGATTGGTATTTAAAATTAGTATTTACTTACAGTTTAGTTTAATGACAAAAACAATGTGTATATTTTATGAGAAAGTGAAAAGTTCTTAAATAAAACTATTGTTTTCGGATTAATGACTCTGTTGTTTTATTTTGTTTACGTCCCTCAGTCTGTATTTCATTAGTATAGTGAAAATATATTACCCCACAGCTACTGAAAATCGATTCAGAGTACCAAGGTGTGTGAGTGATTTTTTTTTTGTCTGTTTAAGTGTAGTTTAGAGATGTTTGTAAAACCGAATTGGCACTAATACCAAGTACGGTATTATTGGTAAACGAAAGATAACATATTTTATCTACTCCCATGTTTTGAATCCTCTATAAAAGATTCTGAAACAGTTGCTTATTGCAAACATTAAAACACCCAATGTTCTTTTAACCATTGTATCATCCAAACTGATGATAGAATTTTGTACTGCATTTCTCCTTTGTTTTTTTCTATCCCTTCTGCGTAGAAGGTAAAACACAGACAGTTAATTTCTTAAAGCTCGATTATTACTGTCTCTGAATTACAAAAACGTAGGTTAATCCAATACCTAATCAAATCTTTTTTTATAAATTATTAATATAAAATAATTGTTGTTTATAAAAAAAAATCATATAAAAAATAGTATATAATAAATATAATTCTTAGTTGCTCTCAAACTTTCAAACTGCAAAAATGGAAAGTACGAGAAAACCACTGTGTATTTGCAAAAACTTTTTACTGAAACACGAGAAAATAGTTAATGTTGATAGACGCTTTAGATTAAGTCGCTCAACCGTGTCCACAATGTGGAAAAATAAAGAAAAAATTCTATTATTATTAAACTCTTTATTTGTATACCACAACATTAACATATAAAAAATATAATAAAAACAGAAAAATATAGAAAGAAGTAGGATACAAAAGGCGGCCTTATGGCGCGATCTCTGCCAGGCAACCTTTCCTTTGAAAAAACTTTTCCTTTGAATTAGGAAAAAAAAGAGGAGAATATAATGCTGGTGGAACAAATTTTAAAATACATAAGTACATGCAAATAACTACATACTAATACATAACCTAGTGTACACAAATAGATCAAAAGTACATAATACAATAGTAATTCTACAAGCAGACAAGGATTGAAAATTATAGATACAAATTAAAGTAATTTGAAACATGAAGATTTCTTTATCTCTCCGCTTAACAACAACTCTCCATAACGTCAAAATATGCACAGTTCCTTGAGTGTCGTTATAAAGTGTTTACACTGTACTTGTAGAAAATTTTTCCGCGGTCACTGATCCCGCTTAACACGTTCATGGACAGAACGCCTCTCGACGTTGTTACTGTAAAAAATAATATGACAGTACGCCTGTCGACGTCAATGTTTTTACGTGTATACAACCAGTACGCCTCACGGCGTTCCATTTTCTATACTGACACAAGGAAGGGCATTTTGTAGTGTCACCGTAGAGAGAATTTTTACCTTTTACTGTCATATCGTGACTTAAAAAAAAATCACTAAGCAAAATTGTGCCTTACGCACACATGGATAGTTGGGTCACGCACACTACGCCCGTGGACGTGGTTATTTCATACATTTCGTTGAGTAGTGTTCGGCTGGCAGCGCACGAGCGTGTTTGTACACGTTTTGGCGCGTAAACGGTTTCTAAAAGGCAAGTAAGTGTTTATTTTGCGTATTACATTAATTTGATTTATAAAAATAAATAGCTCAAGGGTTGTTGCTTTTGGTAACCATAACAATGTTAGTAAATTTATGTTTTTAACACGATTACATCTATTTGAATTCGTACTAATATTTTTATAGATGTCGTCTAAAAGTTCATACGAAGAGCTTCAAAAAAAGCTTAAAGCTTTGTTCGACGATGTTTCTTCGCCTGAATCTAGTCAAGACCCTTATGTTGATGATGGGACATTTGGTTCTGATCAAGATTATGAACCATCTGACGGCAAATCGACGAGTTCTGAAGAGACAACTTGTGCTTTACAAAGCAGGCAGGTAAACAGGAATACTTCGATTTTACCTTCTGATAACTCTTTGTCATCGGCACCCAGTGATGCAGATGATAATGAAGATAACAAAACAAGTTCTCAATCCGAAAGAAATCTTGAAAATATTGATAATATCCAGTTTTCTGCTGAGCCTGTAAATCAGATCCAACCATCTGTTTCGGTGTTAACTGCTGAGGCTAGAGAGTATGCAGAATATCCAGATGTATCCCCAAGAACCTCTGGTGTGCCAAATTCAATAAATCCTACCCCTAGAAGACCAGCCACTCCTGTTATAAATGAATCTTGGTCTAATACAGTTATGACCATACCAAATTTTGACTTTGATAGTTCGGCGTGTGGTATTACGGTCAATGTTGATAACATGGACAAAGCTATTGATTTTTTCCAACTTGTGTTTCCTAACGAATTTATAGAATATTTAGTACAATATACTAACAAATATGGGAATGCTCTTTGT
Organism: Pararge aegeria; assembly: GCF_905163445.1. Taxonomy (NCBI): domain Eukaryota; kingdom Metazoa; phylum Arthropoda; class Insecta; order Lepidoptera; family Nymphalidae; genus Pararge; species Pararge aegeria. Next base: position 7,492,362 of record NC_053202.1, on the reverse strand, counting down.
TGCACTAATCGACCACATACCAGACACAGCCGAAAAACTGTCTACCGCGAAATAACTTGTGAAGAAATGTTGCATTTTCTGGGTCTTCTCAAAGGTCACATAAAATGTCCAGAGCAAAGACGTGTCTTTTCACAAGCTGATCCGCTATATTTTCATCCAATATTTAGTTACGTAATGTCAGGACGAAGATACGAGCAAATTTTGCGCTGTCTCTGTACATCGGAATTGGGTGAAAAAGGTGAAAACAAGATTGTGAAATTTATTGACTTGTTAACTTTAAATTTCCGAAAACTTTACAATGCTGGAGAAGAATTATCTCTAGATGAGTCTCTTCTTCTATTTCGGGGCCGCCTACAGTTTCGACAATATATCAAATCTAAAAAAGCTCGATATGGTATTAAATTTTATTAGCTTACACACGACGGTTATGTGCTCAATATCAGACCAAATGTTCTTTTATTACTAAGTCCTAATAATTTAAAAGTGCAAGACTGATTATAATTTTGTTATACTAAGTAATAATTATGTTAGAAGATTTATAAAAATTATTTTGTAATTTGTTCTAATCTAATGATTCAGACTGATGGCATAAGTAACTTACTGTGATTAAACGTTAATTTCATAATAAATATTAAACTAATTTCCTATTGTTTTATTTATTTATCATAACACATCAATTACGCCCAAAGGCGTAGTGGCACAATGCACAGTAAAATGCCTAGCACAATGTGACAGAACGCCTTGTGACGTATACGCCTATAGCTGTACTGTCAAATCACATCATTTATTACTTTTGCGATGTGACACAACGCCTCTAGGCAATGTATGAAATTTTGTAGTGACTTATCACAATCAACCATCGAGGTCATACTGTCCGTGAACGTGTTAAAGTGTTTTTTTATGCATAGATATACCTATTGCTTTTGCAAGTTTACAAGTCTTAAGTCTCTTTAACGTAAGTTAAGTACGTATCTTATACAGGTCGCAAGTGTCTTTTGTGCAAGTACAAGTCTTGTATAGGAGTTTCAAAAATGGCGTGCACACTGTTTTTGTTCCAAGTATACATAAAGAAGAACTATTTTGCTTACTAAGTTTCCTTTAAAACGAATTCTATTTATGCAGCTGAGAATGATTTTCTTCAAATTAGGTAATAAAATTACACTTGTTCCTGTTGAGTATCTACCTACCTTAATTAAATAGGTAAACTGGTAGCTTTATATACTAGGCAGTGCCAATCCATCTATAAATAATTATGCTTATTCGTCCAACGTGTCCTAAGGCAGAGTAACACCTAATTCAAAAACCGTGTCTCATTGCCCTCCGTTTGCTCGACGAGTCGTGCGCTCATTCGTTGTTAAAGAATTGGGCTATCAATAGGAGGTTCCGGGTTCAATCCCAGGCGGGGGCAAGGACTAATGGTATTATAATGAATACGAATATAAATAATAAAGGAAAATTTACCTAAATGAAGAATATGAGTAGATAAACGAAAGTATAATGGACACTTTTTCATCCAGCGAAGTGTTGTATTTTACCTAAGGGTCCAACGTCATTACGTTCAGAATCCATACTAAAATATCGATACCTGGAATAAAATCTATTCGACGTAGGTACTACATCAAGTACAACATTTTCTGCCAAAGTAATCAAACAGAATTTTACACTACGGCATGGCACAGCGACATAAAATGCCAAATTTTTCTGCGGATGTACACCGCACACGGCACACACGGCGTTCTTGGACAAAATGCGGCACGGGCCAATACTGCACGGCACAAAGGCGACCGCTTCTAAGTGAATGGACTATATTAAGGCAACTACAATGTAGTATTGTAGTTACGTATTCCTTCCTTCGGCACTAAAAGTTTTTATTATATTATCATGAGAGTCGTATTATAGCTTGGAAACTTTTCTACTCCATTTTATTTACAACAAAGTTATAAAAGGCAGTCTTGAAGGAACCTAGTTCACATTATTAATTCCAATCAAGTTCACTTCTGTTCTGGACGTAGTAATTGCAATTAATTTTTAAACGTCTTTTGAAAATAAGTTTTAATTTCGATATTTATTAATTTGTGATGTACTTAGGTACCTTAAAGTCAAAGTCAAAGTCAAATATTCTTTATTCAAATTGGCACACAGATGGCGCATCTAATGCGTACATTACATGTAAAGTATGACATACAAGTGAGTTGAGGGCGATAATTAAATTCGTCAACTTAAAACTAAAAGCTACGAGGGTTCCAAACGCGCCCTGGTTTAAGGAGAAGCCCACAACAAACTCAGGCGGTTGTTTTTTTTTGTTATCACCATTTCACATTATCATTTAAAACTATTAAAGAAGTAACCTGGTTAGACCAATAATTTATAACCAAGCATTTGTATGTACGACGTTTGATCACAGATCACAGGCTTCTATATAACAGAGTGCAACTCCTGGGACTAAAGAAAACTAAAAGATTACTAGGTTTTTAATATTTTCAACTAGCTTCTCTGGTAGGAGGCTTTGGCCATGGCTGGTTACCACCCTACCAACAAAAACATGCTGCTAAGCGATTTAGTGTTCCGGTGTGATGTCGCGTAGAAACCTATTAGGTGTATAGCACACCATACTCTACCAAACTCCCTAACAGGTTAGCCCGCTACCATCTTTGCGAGGATTGGTTGAAGAAATACCGTGGGAACTCTTTAATATTTTGGGATAAATAGTATCGGTCAAGTTTAATGGAAAACAATTAAGCGTCCAAGGCGTGAAAAGGTTACCTACTTACGAATTTAAAATTATAATATTAGTATCAAATGAATTTCTGTAAAATAGAACTAAAAATCTCCGAAAAAGTGGAGTTCGGTCCTCAGAGGTCGTCCAAAATACTTGGCTATCACCAAATTTTTATTTCAAATAGAAAAGAAAATAATTCTTCGATTTGAAACTGCATAGTTCTGAAAAATGCCTGTATTTTATTATTCTCGACCTAATTTTTATAGTTACGTGTAATGCAGCCCCGAGCAAAATGTGAAATTTAGGTCACGACTGCCATTAGGGGTTTTCATTAGAGCGACGACCTGCCCCTTTAGGATTTGCATAAGACCTCTCTAAGTTATGGCGTCCGGAGATTCCAACTTCAAACGATTCTAAATGTGTTGAGCAAACAGATTTACGTTTACTGTGAATACTCTCGTCGTAGACCAAAGTTACAAGTAGTTATGCGTATACTAAAGTTGTTTATTGAGATTGAGTTGATGATTTTTTGACCAAAATTGCTTGCATGTGCAAAAGGTACCTCTAAGTAATCTGTTTTTTTTTGTATTTCCGTTTCAGGTTTATTATTATTTATTTTTTATTTAACTCTTTATTTGTACAACGTATAAAGTTGGGAAATAAAAGAATTACAAAGACGGAAGTAGGATACAAAAGGCGGCCTAGTCGATCGAATCGATTACAGACTTCTAAGTTAATTTTCAATATGTAAGACTTTCCAATATGTTCCAAGTTAATTGACTTCGCTGATGATGATTGTAAAACTCTAACATTTCATCATCATCATCAACAACCCATTACCGGCCCACTACAGGGCACGTATACCCACACAATGAGAAGGGGTTAAGGCCGTTGTCCACCACGCTGTCCCAGTGCGGATTGGTGGACTCCACGGTTGCATGCATGCAGGTTTTCTCACGATGATTTCGTTCACAGTTAAAGCAAATGATATTTTTATTATTTAAAACGTTAATATTTTATGGTCCACCCTAATTCCTATTTATTACGTTACACCACCTAGCCTTTACCCATTTTGTAATTTTCTACTCCAAAAAAACATTTAATGGTGATTTTCGAATGACGTCATTTTCTTCATAATTAGAATTTAAAGACGGCCTCTTCTATTGCCAATAAAATAAGGGCCGCGTATTTATGGTAAATCTAAAATGAAACTAAACTTTTTGAGGTATTGAGTGATTTTGCTCTTTATATACCTAATAATATTTCGTGTTTAAGACATAGTTAGTAATATGCATGGTATATTCACTTCGATTATTATTGATTGATTTGACGGCCGGTTGGCGCAGTGGGCAGCGACCCTGCTTTCTGAGTCCAAGGCCGTGGGTTCGATTCCCACAACTGGAAACTGCTTGTGTGATGAACATGAATGTTTTTCAGTGTCTGGGTGTTTATCTGTATTTTATAAGTATTTATGTGTATTATATTGATAAAAATATTAATCAGCTATCCTAGTACCCATAACACAAGCTACGCTTACTTTGGGGCTAGATAGCGGTGTGTGTATTGTCGTAGTATATTTATTTATTTAGTATATTTATTATTGGGGCAAACTAGTGTTAAGTACATCTTGCTCCTAAACATAGCCAGAATAACATTGGAGTTCAGTCTAGATAGTAGCGTGAATGAATGAATGAATACACTTTTATTGTACACCAAAGAAAAAAAGTAGTTACAGAGATATAAATACATAGCAAGAGGGAAAATTTAGCTTGATCTCCTTTTTAGCATGATGGCATCTCTGTCAGTCTGCAAATTTAGTCTCAGTGCTTCCATAGCCTTTTGTAAAAAGTTGAAACTTAAAAACATCCGATTTACAGTAAAGTGTATATTATTTTACTAGTCAAGCCCTTTCGTTTGATACATTGCGAGAGTTGCGATAAAATATTTTCATCAAACATAAGAACACTCACAACCTATCAATTCACCTTTCTAATAAAAAAAACAAAATCAAGACCCAGACACGTCAAACTTATAACAACCCGTCATTTATGCGTCGGGGGTTAAAAATAAACATGACGCGAATTATTTTATGAGTTTATTTTATTATCACCCAGACACTGAAAAACAATCATGTTCATCACACAAACATTTTCCAGTTGTGGGATTCGAACCCACGGTTCTGGACTCAGAAAGCACGGTCTCTGCCCACTGCGCCAATCAGCCATCAAAAATTAATTCGGTAACCGGTCGTTCGGTCGGTCTGTCTACCCAACAATATACAAAAGTAAATAAATGTAAACGTTACGCTTTCGCCCTTTTCTCCAGTGGCCAAGTTCAAACAAAATTTACTTGATAGTCAAAACAATCGGAATCCGTTTTATTATTGGGGCGGAATCAACAAAGTCATTTGTTTTGGCAATTTAGCAAATCGCCGACAAATAATGGAGAAACGTTTGCAAACGATTACAGAGTAGGAAAATGGGGCGAGAGCCCAATAATCATCTTAGGGGTCTTAAAAAATTATTATAAAGTCTGCGACTTCGTCCGCATTTATTTTGGGTTCTTACAAATCCCGCTGGAATCCTTTATTTTCCCAGAATAACAACATGGCTGTCTCAAAATATTTTTGTCATAAAATATAAATAAATATTTAGGGATTCAAAAAATACATTACGAGCGATTCTCAGACCTACCCAAAATTCTGAAAAAAAAATCATAAATATCTGCGTAGCCGTTTCGGAGGAGTGTGTCCCCGAACACTATGCCACGAGAATATTATATATTGGACATAACTACCGTACCGTACAGTACGTAGGTACTGACGTACTGTCAATATTAACTAAATATTGACGGTACGTCAGTGGAACAGTCATTACAACAGACAGTCTTGTCGTTTCAAAGGTACTTTTAGACAGAGCCTCCTCGAGATATTACTCCGGTGACTTCGGTCCGCGAGATTCTCAGATTTCGGTTTGGTGCGGTGGCTTAGGTGACTTCGTGTCTCAGTGACTTCAGTGTTCGCGTTGACTCAACTTAGTTCACGCGCTCTTATTTAGAATCCACATTCGCTCATACAGAGACTATTCCCCCACAACCTCCAGTAGTACTCTTACGTTATATAAGTAAATTTTCGTAGTAGTCTAAGATTTTTGTGACAGAGCTCGGAGAAGTACTATCGCCATGTTTATTTCTGCCGCTAAGCAGCATTGTTGCGTTCCTCGTGTAGGTCTGAAATTGATATACACAGGGCGGCATGTTGCAGGACGTGCTCCTTGCATGTCCTCTGAAGTTTTGCTCTGCTTTATAAAGCGGTGATTGTTCAGTGGGTCGAACTTTGACTTTACTTTCGGGGGCCGAGTTCGAATCCCAGTGATGTGCGGAAACATCGCGAGGAAGCCTGCATGCCCGAGAGTTCTCCATAATGTTAAGTCCACCTAACAATTTCGAACTGTTTTTTATCTTCGCCATTGGTTGCCTGGAAGAAATCGCTATGTAGCGATAAGGCCGCCAAATTGTATACGTTGTTTTGTTATATTTTTCTTTTTGTTCTATGTACTTTTTGTGGTGTGCAATAAAAGTATATTCATTCATTCATTCATTCAATATTTTCAAAGTTGTGTGTAGTCCACCAATGAATGAATGCATTTATTAAAAGTGGTTAATTAATAAATTGATTATAAGTTTTTTCTAACCTTGAATATCGAAAAAAGAATAATCGAACGAAAATTTAAAAACTGTAAATCTCTAAACATTTTTACCCTGTGCTTTAATAGACCGAAAGGCCGGGGCGATTGGAAGTGCTGGGTAGGTATCGGTGGCGTGCACAGGGTTTTTGCCCAGGGTATGCATTAAGTAGGAAGATGGCATAAAAAGGAAAAATCATTCACCCATAAAGGGCTAGCGTGGTGGACTACGGCCTTAACTCCTTCTCATTTTGGGAGGAGACCCGTGCCCAGAAGTGGGCCAGTAATGGGTCGATATGATGATATCTCCCTTCATGTGAAGGAGTCCACAAAAAGAAGGATAGATTTCCATCCACAGAAACAAACTTAATGGATGTTAGTTACTCTTTCACGGAAAAAAAGATTCGGCTGATATTTGGAATAAAGTTAGCTTTCACCCTGGATTAACACATACACTTTTATCCCGAAAAACAGTACGGTTCCTGCGGGATTTATAAACTACCAAAAAACGATAGCAAGAGCCAGTCTTAAATAGTTGTGGCTTAAAATATGTTTGAATGAGACGCCAACTACAAAAATAGTCGGTAGGCGTTAGTCCTCATCATATGAGTGACCCTTGTGATATGGGTCACAGACTAATGTCACTTATTTAGGTATTTTTTGCGACATCTCATGCTACAAGGTGAAATAAAAAGGGATTTGGAAATGGCATCTGTCTCTTTTTATCCTCCTACAAGCTAGCCCTTGATGGTACCCGGTGTTAAAGCTTTATTTAAAGCAATAACTAGCTTTTCATCCGCGTTAAGTACCGATTTTTACACATTGCGTTTGTTGACCGGTTTTTTTCCTGGGACAAAAAGTAGCCTTTGTAACTCTCTGTCCTTCCAAATATATATAAATATCAAGTTGATTGATTGCTAAGTTACCCGTGAATGAAAGACGTACAAACATACACACCTCCGATCTCCAGCAATATACTCCCTAGATTAACCAGTTCAAATTCAAATTCATTTATTTCAAGTAGGCCTACTTTATAAGCACTTTTGAAACGTCAAGTATGTATGTTTGGAGTGACTCTACCACCGATACCTCTAGTTACCTGTGATAGACCGCATACTATGTGCTATGTGCTATAAACTTATAACTTATAAAGTACCTTCTTATAATAATGCATATGGCCAGCGTACCTGGGAATATATGCTCCCATCACTTATAAATATGCTTCCAGTTAATTTGTTTGATAAGATTAAAAACACTAATAACATTAAATATTTTTATTAGAATTTTGTTGTAAAATAACTTTATCAGTGAGAATGTTGCGTGGGTTAGGGATCTGGTATGTCATCTATGTACAAGTTGTAATCACAAACTTGCTATGATGTGTACTGAGTAAGGGTTGTGATTGGAATTTAAATAAAAAATAAAAATTGTTTTTAAAATGTCATTAATCTATACCTTGTCACATAAACTCTGTGTGGTTTGAGATGAGGTGAGTGACCTAGTTGTCGTTAATGGTTTTACTCTTAACCAATGAAATAAAAAATAAAAAAAAACAACTGTTTCTGCTCTATATTAGCTCAGCTTCCCGCCAAGCCTGTATAGAGTTCGTTATCCAACCCTTGTGCCTAAAGACGGTGAGCTATGCCAGTGTATAGTCCGGCCTGTGACCTACATTTTTAGCAAATTTCAAATCGCTGAATGCTTCGCCTAGTAAAGCGATGTCTGACCCAGATTTAAATGCTGCTCATGATTTCTATATTACCGCGAACTCGAAAGAATATTTTCAACAATCATGAACTCAATTGAAATAAAATTTGGTCTATTTAAAAAAATCTTTAAAATCTATATATATATATATATATATATATATATATATATATATATATATATATATATATATATTATTTATATATTATTTATTTTATTTAAACAACTCTATTGCATAATAAAGGAAACACACACAGCAACACTTACATTAACATAAATTATATGCAAAAGGCGGCTTATCACTAAAAGTGATCCCTTCCAGGCTACCTTAACTGCTGTACACAATACACTATTTATTATTTATTATCGCCATCTAGTCCCAAAGTAAGCATAGCTTGTGATATGGGTAGGTACTAAGATAGTTGATAAATATATTTAGAAATAAATAAATAAATATTTCAGTACATTTAAAATTTTGGTTTTTATTCTGATTTGAATCGTAGATGCAGAAAACATGTTTATTAAGTTTCGTCACACTTTCTTGTAGCCTTGATTTCATTACATCGCTTTTAAGTTAATAATTTAAGTAAATATGCGACCCCCAACCAGGTGGTAAAAAACGGCCCAGAAACGTTCAGTTTGGAAAACCCTACAAAAGACGGACGATAATCGGTTGAAATGATGATGACGATGACTTGTTTTTAATAATATTCTGATTCGTTGATTGGCGATAGTTTTCCACTTCAAATTAGGGCGATCAGTTTTGCCGGTTAAATAATAAAAAAAAGAAATAAAAAAAAAGCTTTTTAATGTTATCTTGAATACGAAGCATAAGATATTAAGATTTAAAGTTAAAATAAACTAGCACGTCAATTATTATTATTAAAAAGCGTCATAAAATATTGGTAAATGGATGGAAGTTCGCTTTCGAAATAGACGGTGGTCAAGTCAGTACCGACGAATATAAAGACTCAACTTTTAAAAGTAGGCATCTCTAATAGGTCTGACTACTTGAAATAAATTAGAATTTTAAATTTGAGGAGTGCAAGACGTAGGGTATATGTCCTTTTTGTAATTATTCTATACTTTTACATTAATTCTATTGTAGAAGCGGGGGTTATTTTGAGTAATTCCATTATAATATACAATGAATATTACGCTTAATTTGAAGTTATCTAAAAAACCAGTCAAATGTGCACGGTGCTATTTTTATCAGTCTTTGAGCACCTCATAGAACTGATCTTCCAAAGTACCAATTATTCTTAGCAATTTTAGATTCTAAAGTCAATAACTGAGGGTGCTCCGGTGTCAGAGCTAAACCTGCGTAAATCTGTGTGATGTGGAGTATAAAAATTGAAGAAGTTATTTATTTTTAGTCATTTATTTTGAAACCCAGGGTGACATTACAGTTTCCGAATTCTTTTCTGTAGCCTACATTTATGACTAAAAGTTAAACAAAAAAAATTAAAAATAATATAACTTTCATATAATATTAACAACTTAAAATAAACCAATTATTACGATGGCACGATATCACGTAGAAACCGACGAGGGGTATGGGTTTAATATAACTACCATCAGTGGCGTGCACTGGGTTTCTTACCAGGGTATGCATGCAGCATGAAAATTGCATAAAATGGAAAAAATCCTCCTCTTATACGGGCTATATTTCAAGTTTAGGGTATGCATTGCTTTTGTGCATATATGAAGTGCACGCCACTGACTACCATACTCCTAACAGAATAGTATGTTATCCATACAAACCAGAAGGTGAGATTGCACTCAAGGTCTTACTTGTAGTGGAAAAAAAAAACTTGTTTTATGACATAAATTTGATTGCACTTGTGATGGGTGTAAAAGATATCCATGTCAAAATTATAAATTGCACCGTGCACATTTGCCTGGTTTTCACGGATTAAGTTTAATGTTCGCTGAACTAAATCTATTTCATACATGTAGCTTTATTCAACGTAGCACTTTTTTGTCAAACTTATCTGTGTTATGAACCCAGCCAAACCAAACCATGCAAAAAATGGTAGCATATTTTCTGTTGACAGAACTTAATCCTGTCATATATTTCACGCGAACAAATGCTCTGTGGCATAACAGAGATTTATTGAGTTGATCGCAGACTGCCGCACCAACCGCAAAAGGTATAAATGCAAAAAAAATGTAGAACACTTGCAGCATTGGATGCACGAACGCCATCTGTTATATAGTTTTAGAGCGTAGCTTGTGTCATGGGTACTAAGATGAATAATGAATATTTAAATTAATAATATACCTAAATACTCATAATATACAGATAAACACGCAGACACTGAACAATATTCATATTCATCACACAAACATTTTCGAGTTTTTGGGAAACGAACCTACGGCCTTGGACTCAGAAAGCAAAGTAGCTGCCCACTGCGTCATTCGCCCGCCACCTTGAAATGAAAAGGGTCTGATAAGATAGCCATTATGTAGATCATCATATCAACCCATTACTGTCCCACTGCAGAGCACGGGTCTCCTCCCACAATGTGAAGGGGTTAAGGCCGTAGTCCACCACGCTTGCTCAGTGTGGATGGGTGGACTCTACACACCTTTGAGAACATTATGTAGAATTCTCAGGCTGCAGGCCTCACGATGTTTTCCTTCACCGTTGAAGCAAGTGATATTTTAATTGCTTAAAAAACACATATAACTTAGAATTGATAGAGGTACAAGACTATTGAGTACCTAAGTCGTAACTGTCATGCTACATACTTATTAACTGGCAACATGTTTTAATGATGGAAAAATATTAAGACACAATTTAGACGTAGTTAAATTAAAAGGATATATATGTATTGAGGTAGTTCGGAAACTTTAGATACAGGCTTCAAGAAGAAATATCTTAATCATGAAGCAATATATAAATAAATGGGGCGTAATGTCGTAATATTTGTAGTTTTTGTCACATTTTAACTGACGGCACCTTTAAATGTCAGTGTCTAAAAATACACTACATAAATATTTCGACATTATGCTAAATTTGTTTGTGGATGGAAAACCACCTTCATGTGGATTGGATTCTTTTCCTTTAGTTTTTTTATGGTAACAACTGTACTTTAATATTAGTTAAAGTTTTATTTATAAGCTATTTGCGCCAGAGATGTCGTCAAAATGTCGTCATGATGTTATCGACCTGACTCTTGCACAACTCGCGGATCTCGCGGCAGTCTACGATTAACTTTACGCTTTCTAATCCCACGTCAGCCACCTACAGAAAGCCTTGTTGTTTTACTTACAATAACAGTTGTATTTATTTTGTCATACGTTTTGTGTGGCTTGCTTCGAGTTACTTTTTAGGGTAACCTTTTTTTTATTTAACTAAAAGCTGAGGCTTGAATGTGGTTTCACGATATATTTTATGCCACCTACCATGGTGGCATAAAATATATTCCAAGTGAAATTTTAATAGCTTAAAAAAGCGCACATAACATAGAGCTGGGATTCGAACTCCTCCCCCAAAAAATGATCTTCTCCACAGCTTTATCAACTCTCAGAGCACGAGCGAACTAGTTGAAATAATATCCAAATAATATATATCTTATATCTTTAAACGAGCAACTCTTGTATATGTATAATTGGAATCTCGGAATCGGCTCCAACGATTTTCATGAAATTTAGTATACAGGAGGTTACGGGGGCGATAAATCGATCTAGCTAGGATTCGTTTTTAGAAAATGTAATTTTATTCGTGTTTTCCGGTAATAACCGATTTGGTGCAGACGGAGTTGCACGGGTCTCCTATTCCCTGTTCCCGTGCTTTATCAGGTTAATTATAGGTCAGGCAGGTAAAATATATAGGGGAGGCCGGGGCTGGAAGTTCCCGGGGCACGTTGTTCCGACAGTAATAACTTTGTAAAGAAAAGAGATAGCAATACACGTGAAGTGCGTCGTTGAAGCATCAGGCGGCGCGCCACTTTGGCGGCCATCTTAGTTGCTTCGACGGCGGCGAAAGAGTGGCTGTGTGCACTGTGCTATTAGAACACCACGTGAGTAAATTTTTTCGTAATTAAACTTTTTGGTCTATTTTTCTTTATTATTGACCGATTTATGTGCATCTTTCCAATTTTAGAGTGGCATTTGTGAGGTATTTTATAGCTAGACAGTTTTTATCCACAAATATAATTTGGGGCTACAAGTTCCCTCCCAAAGGGGCTAGTTGTTCCCCGGAACAACTTACCCCAATCGATCCTTAAATTTTCTATACATTTTTACAGTATATTTTTCATTTTTTTAGGATGGTACGTACCTACAAACGGAAAACTGAGAGAGGGAAAATATCCGAAACGTTATTACGTCAAGCTGCCAATGCTGTCATACAACTGGAAATTTGCCACATGACATTACATCGATTTAACCATTAATAGTGCCCAAGAACTTCAATTTACACCAGTAAAGATGAATGCTTCAGCTGTGTTTATTCCTGAAATTGTAAAGCCTTTACCAAAGGCATCCCCAAGATTGCAGATGGCTACAAAACGCCGTATTAGAAAGACAGCTGTTTTGACCGACACGCCAGAAAAAATGCATTAGCTGAAGAACAGGTAAAGAAGAAATCAAGGAAAGACGAAGCAATTAGAAACAACGGGAAAGAAAACAACAATAATAAAGAAAAAGGTAAAGGCAAGGGAAAAGCTCAAAAAAAGCTAAACGAAGAGTATTACAAGAAAACGAGAGTGATAGTGATGATGAGGTTCTGGAATGGTACTGCATAATTTGTTGTGATTCATATTCAAATTCACTACCAAGAGAAAAGTGGATAGAATGTAGCTTGTGTAAAAATTGGGCACATGTTAAATGTATAAATGAAACTGATAACATTACTTATATGTGTCCCAACTGTGAGTCAGATGAAGAATTTAACGATGAATAAGAATAAAAGTTACCAAAGTTGATTACGACTGATTAAAACAAGACTGATGACTTGTCTTCATTGTAATTTTATTTCACTTAATAAAAATAATTTGATAACCTCAAGGTGATAAATAATTTGACGTTATTTGTTTAGTTATTATAATTGTAAGTTTTGATCTCACTTTCCATTAAATTTATTATTGAAGCGTTTGCAAGAAGGTTACCTATTTTGTTATGTAGTTAAAATAAGTGCAAATATGTTTGTAAGGTTTTTAACTTGATGAATCTCTATTACAGTTGAATTAAAAGAAATATTTATCTGAAGATTGCCAGTTATATTCTGTTATCTTTTTTAAAGTTCAGTTATGGAAGTGTCAACATTTCAAAATGTTAATCTAGATGTAGCTAGTAATTTTTTTTTATTGTTTTTTTAAAGTTTATACTATTTCATAACAACGTAATGAACGTAACTATAGAAATTATTGTTTTATTTCAAAGAAACCTTATATTATCCTTTTACTTTATTTAAATTATCCAAGTGGAACAATTTGCCCCACACATGGAACAACTCGCCCCAAAGTGGGGTTAAATGTTCCTTTCCAAAATTATGCAAAAATATGCCTGTACAAAAAAATATATTGAGAAACTAGCAGAAATGACTTCACTATTACAGAGACCGATTAAGACTTTTTAATAAAATCAAATATTAAAAATTGAAATCTTATTTTTTTATCATAAAATTACATGTTATTTGAAAATCGGAACTTTCAGCCCCGGCCTCCCCTATACATGTCCACTTGATAAAGCACTAGAAGACTGGCTTTGTCGGTTCCTGCCCGGAGGATGCCTAGTTTGCACACAGATAGCTCGCGTCACATATATATTGTTTATTGTTTATTGTTATTAGGTACACAAAACAGGTAATAACTAAAATTAGATCTAAATATAGGTAAGTAATAACAAGTTTTGTTCCAAGCTACAACCCAAAGTATGTGTACACAACTTGGAATTCAATTAAACAAAAAATAAAGATAAAATTAAAGTTGAAACAAAAAAGAAACACTTAAAAAATAATATAAAATGATATCACTAAAGATTATGTGGAATAGTGCTTAATAATTTCATTTTCAAAAATATTTAACCTTTTGTTAATAATGTCAATATTACGATTAATTTATACTAAATCATTATAAAGGCGGCACATGCGAACGATGGGATTGTAAAAGGAAGTATTGTTCTTGTGGACACTTAGGAAAAAGGGTTTAAAATATTTTAATCTGGTATTAACACGAGTATTTATAATAATGAGCGAGAGTATATATATCAATAGCATAGGATATAGTATGATGATATTAAGATTTTTTTTATAAAAAAGCTTTTATCGCATTAGTTTTAATCATTCTGTCATGATAAGTGTTAGAATAAGAATATAAAAATGAATAAATATTATTTTTAGCCCGGAAAAATAAAATGTTCCCACGGCATTTATAAAACTGAACTAAAACGGACAGAGGCGCTGGCAAAAGCCTTATATCAACTACGTGGTAGGCATCCAATATTCAACCAAAATACGTGTTAGCCGTTAGGCCTACATCCTGTTATTTATTTTCAGCTTTAATTAACCCTAAATAACTTTGCCTTGATAATTTTGAACGGCCCTTTCTAATTATGTTTTGGCTACATTATTTCGAGCTAAGTAGACAGAAGGGTAAAGAATATATAACCACTGGTATGTGTATAGGTACACACAAAAAACATTGCCGACTAATAGTAATATTGTAAATGTATTTACAATATTACTATTAGTCGGCAATGTTTTTTGTCGATGTGTTTATTCGACATTAGTAGCGATCTCTTCCAGGTAGCCAAGAGAAACCGATTGGTGGGGTTGTATTATTATCTTATACATACTTACGAATAATTACACACTGTTAATTATCCAGATTACACACATAAAATAATATATATGTTTTTTTTTTAAATAATTATAGGCCAGCGCTTGACGACAATCATGCCCGTTAGAAAGCAATGATGAGGCCTTGCACGCTTGCCTAGAAAAAGCCTATTCACTCTAGCCTATTTCAATATTAAACTAATGTATACTATAACATACCAAACATGCTTAAATATGATTAAGAATAAATCACCAAATGACGTCTTTATTTATTTTTTATTTATTTAGCAACGCACATTGATAATGGGTTTGTATATTTGTTTATTACTTATGTTCGGCTCAAACGCTGAACCCATCATGATTAAATTGGGAGCAAATGTTATCGAGATGGACAAAGGATAACATTTGTCAAGATCTGATCATCGGCTAGATACCAATGATAACATGTTTAGAGGCTGAAGTTTTCTTTCTATATTATTTAGTTCTTTACTATTTGTTATATTTTATGAAAAACAAAAAAACTTCCAACCAAGTCGACGTAAAGTAGACATGGCATACTTTTTTGAACAAACCTCTAACTTTAACGAGTTATGTGCGTTATTAATTCAAGTAATTAAAATATCACTTGCTTTAACGGCAAAGAAAAACATGTGATAAAACAAAGGCATGTTATATCTACCAATCCGCAACTGTGCCCTATAGTGGGCCAATAACGGGTTGTTAAACACCATCATCATTAGATGATGAAGTAAACTTAACAGGTTGTTAAAACGGCAGCATTGACGGCCGATTGGCGCAGTTTGCAGCGACCTTGCTTTCTGAGCCCAAGTATACGGTGGTAGCCGTAGGTAGTGGCTAGGATTTCGGCTTCATTTTCAGGGGGCCGAGTTCGAATACCACCAAGTACCTCTAACTTTCAGATTTCTTTCGATGATGCAGTAGCAGGCTAGCCTGTTAGAGGTATTACATTAGTCTTACTAAATAACTGAATAAGTAAGTGATATTTTAATTGCTTAAAACGCGCTTAACTCAGGAAAGTTAGAAATGGGTGGTGGGATTCGAACTTGGCTCCCTAACCTTCCTAAGTCCTAACTACTAGGGTAGTAGGTGACCTAGTAGTTAGCATACCGCATGAAAACAAAATTTTAAATTATTTGTCACGTAAGTTTCACTGGCACATTAAAAACTTTTATTACCTAGATTCATCGCGGAACATTTTGTTCTTCAACCAATCTAGGTCGAACAGTTGCGACAAAGAGCTGAATTTCAAAAGTTTCGCACTGAATTTCTAGATAACCTATGATATAAAGCACTCAGGGGAAGAAATAAAAAGTCGCTCGTAAAGATATGTAGGCTATCATAATGGGGCAAGATTGCTATCGAGGTTTCTTAAATCGACGAATTAGTCATCATAATATGGTTACTACAATTGTATTTTTTAATTTTCTTCATGATGATGAGATGATGTGGAAATAACGGATAAGGGAAAATAACGGATTTTCTCCGTTATTTTCTCCTTAGTCGGAATAAAACGGAGAATATGCAGCAGTGTCATCTATACTATTACTACAAACTATTGCGATCACCAATTATTTTTTATCACAAGTTAGCCCTTGACTGCAATCTCATCTGGTGGTAAGAGATGATGCAGTCTAAGATGGTAGCGGGCTAATCTGTTTAATATGACAGTTTTATTAAACGATATCCCTAATCGGTTTCCACGGCATTCTTAGCGGCACGTCTTTGTCGGTAGGTGGTAACTAGCCATGAATGAAGCCTCCCACCAGACCAGACCAGAAAAAAATCAGATATTATAACTTCCCATAGAAATCGAACCAAGGACCTTCAACTTAAAACCACGCCCACCACACCGCCAGGGAGCTGGGGGACGGGACGGTCGAGGGCCAACTTAAAAAAAGCGAGTGGTGGGTCAGTGATCTATTTCCCTTTTTCCTATGAGATGTTGCATTATGATGATGTATTTATTTTATTAAGAAGTCCAGTGCGAGGAACTTCGACTTTACTTTCGAGTTAGTTTCGGCCACGTTGGAATCCCAGCACGCACTTCTAACTTTTCTAATTTATGTACGTTTTAAGCAATTAAAATATCACTTGCTTCAACAGTGAAGGAAAACATCGTGTGGAAACCTGCATGCCTGAGAGTTTTCTATAATGTTCAATTATACCCAATACGCACTGAACTAGCGTGGTGGACTACGGCCTTAACCCTTTCTCATTGTACGAAGAGACCCGTGCCCTGTAGAAGGCCGGAAATGGGTTGATATGATGATGACGATGATGATTGTTATTTTCATTTTTTAAGGCTCAAACAGTTCACTCAAAACTAAGAATTAAACAAAGTAAAAAACAGCATACACCAATAAAGTAGCCGCTAGTAAAATTAATCCTAAAGATACAAAAAAATAATGATAAAAATTTATTGCGTCTGTTTGTAACATTTCCTTGCGATTTATGCTCGGGATGGTGGATCTAGAAATGTTTCCGCAAGGCGAATTTAGCTTCTTCATGGACATAAGGCTGAGGTCTTAACTCTAAGATAGAAACATCGATCATCTTTTCCATCGAAGTCACAGCGACTTTAGCAGCGTTTCATAAGCGGAAGGTAAAACCGTTAAAACACCGTAACCAGATTTTAGGATCCAGGATTTGCATCGCTGCTATTGCGATACAAAATTTCTTGTCTCTTTGCGTAATTGATGACCCGAGTAGATGGCCAACCTGCTGAGAAGAAAACAATAGCATACAAACAGAGCGGCAGTACGCAAGAAATACGCACTATAAGTGCCGCCCTGTGTCCATCAATCTGTACCGATGTAACCAGGATTTAGGATCCAGGACTTGCATCGCTGCTATCGCGATACATCATTTCTTTTCTTTTTGCGTAATTGATGGCCCGAGTAGATGGCCAACCTGGCGAGAAGAAAACAATAGCATATAAACAGAGCGGCAGTACGCAAGAAATACGCACTACAAGTGCCGCCCTGTGTCCATCAATCTGTACCGATGTAACCAGGATTTAGGATCCAGGACTTGCATCGCTGCTATCGCTATACATCATTTCTTTTCTTTTTGCGTAATTGATGGCCCGAGTAGATGGCCAACCTGGCGAGAAGAAAACAATAGCATATAAACAGAGCGGCAGTACGCAAGAAATACGCACTACAAGTGCCGCCCTATATCCATCAATCTGCGTAGATGTAAAGCTTTCTGTGCCTGAAATGATACCGCCAACTACGCCCTTCTGCAGTGTCGTGCATAGAGGGTATGCACAGGGTATGCAGATGATATAAAATGAAGAAAATCTCCAATACGAGTTATAAATACTTAAAGGTAGGATTTTTATACTGCCGTCATAATGAAAAAAGGCACATCTAACATTTTATAAATATGGAGAAAATCGAGTTTAAAATTTTTATTGGTTTTAGGCAAAAAATATCGATTACAATGTTATTTTTCGAGAAAAGATGAATGAAAATAAATTCATTTTCATGATTTCTATACGATTATTGAAATGTAAGTTTTCTATTTGCATTTATTAAATAATCAACATTTTCTCTTTCAATGTAGCATAAAAAATTTATTAAAGTTATTAATATTACGAATAGAGGGCATAACTACCCAATTGTGGCTTTTCATTCTGACTTTTTGTGGAAAAATATGAAATTATGCAATGATAAGGCATATATATGCCTTTTCATTTTAATAATTATACAAAAAACAGATAAAAAAACAATTAGGGCATTTAAATAAAACTTTTATTTTGAAAAGGTAACAAAAATTATCGTATCTAAAATTTACATTTATTAACTGTAACTTAACAAATTAATATAAATTAACTGTAATTGTTATCAGTCATTAAGGAACTTATTTGGTTTTTTTAGTTAAAAAATGTTAGTTGTGCCCTTTTTCCTTATGACGGCAATATAACCTTACCACGTGTTAAGTTAACATTACCACGTGGCGCATTTGTCATCCATACTGATCGCCAAGTGTGCAAGATATCTTTTGACATTTGCAGTTTATTGCTTGTTAGTGCATGTATTTTTAACGTCAGTTATTGAAAAGTTCTACTGCTACCTAAATTAATACAGACCGAGAGTAGCTTAGATGAAATTGTGTGCTATCAATCAATAACTGTTGTGGGTAAAATTCTTACCGATTTCATTCAACAGTTGTCCATTTACAACCATGCAGAAGTGATCATTGACGGAAGGGATTTGACGGCCGACTGGCGCACTGGGCAGCGACCCTGCTTTCCGAGTCCAAGGCCGTGGGTTCGATTCCCACAATTGGCAAATGTTTGTGTGATGAACATAAATGTTTTTTTAGTATCTGGGTGCTTATATGTATGTTATAAGTATTTTATTTTTTATTTTTATTTAAACATTTTTATTGCGTGATAAAGGAGAAATTACAAATATACTTAAAAAAAAGCAAAAGGCGAACTTATCACTAAAAGTAATCTCTGCCAGGTTAACGATAGTTCACAATAATACCTGAGAGACGGGAAATCGCAATTAAAATAAACAATACATACATTTACACACTTAAGTACGTACTACTAATAACTAATTTATTATTTATGTATATTATTCATAAAAATATTCATCAGTCATCTTAGTACTCATAACACAAGCTACGCTTACTTTGGGGATAGATGGCGATGTGTGTATTGTCGTAGTATATTTATTTATTAAAAAAAAAAATAAAAAAATGAGAAGGCTTTAGGCTGCACGATTTCATTCAACAGTTGTGCATTTACAACCATGCAGAAGTGATCATGGTCATCATCGTCACCAACCCATTACTGGGTCACTACAGGCTCGTCATGAGAAGGGTTTAGAATGTAATCTAATCTATTTTGCTACAGTTCATAAACAAAATAAACTAAGCTAATTAAACTAAAACATAACTTATTAAATAATAATTGTAATTATATAGCTTTAATGAAATTAAATGTAATTAATCAAATTCTGAATGTTATTAATTATTTTTAAGTTAAGATTTGCATGCCTTTAAATGCGCTAAACATTGTTCTGTATAACTTTTTGTAACATCTAAAATTTTACGTTTTTTGCAAAATTAAAAAAAAAAACGATCACGCTGGCCAAGTGCGGATTGGTAGTCTTCACATGCCTTTAAGAACATTATGGAAAACGTTCAGGAATGCAGGTTTCCTCACAATGTTTTCCTTCATAAAGTTTAATGCACATAGCTTCAAAAATAAGAGGGAGCTAACGCGGTCCCTCCAAAAGCGAAAGCGATGCTGAATAGATATACTATGCGATTCATTCACTAAGGAATTCCTTCTGTCACGCGTTTAAAATGAAGAATCGCGCTTCTGAATAGCTGCAAAACGCCATGAGTGACGGATTACGGTCGCTAGACTTCACAAACACCCACTTAAATAATCAGGTTTCGCAAAATATTTTTCGGTTTCGGTAAAGGACGGGGGTAAACTTTAATAATAATTTTTACTTGTTTTTATGCAGAAACGGGTTTGTTTTACTTTCACTCAGCAACGAAGTAACGTATAATGTGTTTTTTTTTGCACAGGTGTGAGGTAGATTCCGAGTCGGAAAGTGACGTTCTTTACTTCTTCGAAAAATAAAATCAAAAAAAAATAAACAGTGTATTTATGTTATCTCTACATGTTATCAGAAATCAATGGCTTCTGTTGTCATTATAATTACGTGAAAATACAAAAAGCATATCGCATTCGATCTGGCTACAGCCTTAGTCGGAACTACAAACAACGGTCACGACACTGGAGTCTTAGGTCACGAGTTCAATACATCATTTTAGATCCGCCAGGATATCCGGCACGCTCGCAGACAACCAGTACGGATATACCGATGTGCTTGTACAATAGCGTACTATGTTATAGTATTCAGTAGTAGAGAATTTTGTGACTGAACTGACTGACTGACTGTTAGAACTTGTCTCTGTGCTCGTGCGGAGAAGTTTTACAGCCATGCTTATTTCATCCGCAAAGTAGCAGTGTTGCAAGGCTGTGTTCCAGCGTGAAAGGCATGGGCTGACGGTGTTATTTTAGGCTCATGAGGCTTAACAACTACGCCCAAGGCTGATGGATACATTATGGCATGTTGTAGTATGGAGTTCCTTGTATAGGGTTCGGAGTAGGGTGAATGAAAACACGACCACTTGGTTGGGATTTTACTTTTATTATAATCATCATACAGTTAATACATGGTTTAAATAGTAATGCTTAGCACACTTGGCCTGACTCCACACTTGCATGCCCTGTTTAAAGGCGATGTTTCTCCACCATAATGGGCCATCTACTTGGTCCGTCACCTAGGTCCTTTTTAGTTCTAGCTGTTATTACGATTTGTTGTTTTCCTGGACCTAAAGTAGTCCACCTTACTCTCCGTCCTTTCAACCAACTCTATACCAAAAATCAAGTTGATTGGCTTATTTACGGCGATAAGCGAGGACAAACAAACGAATAAGCACACTTTCGCATTTATAATTGTCGTCCCATTTTCCGGAGGAAAGTTATTGTTTATCGGGATAAAAAGTATCCTATATGTTGACCCGGAATATCAACTACCACTATACCAAATTTTATTTAAATCCGTTTGGTAGTTTTCACGTGATGCCCGGACAGACAGACAGACAGACAGACCGACAAAAATTAAATAAATATCTGTTTTGACTCAGTATCCCTATCCCTACACGTTTGTTTGTTACGCTTTCACGCAAAAAATACTAAACCGATCATCATTAAACTTTGTACACATATTTCTGAAGGTATTAGAATTAATATAGGATGCTTTTTATCCCGAAATTAAGCTCAGTTCTTTTGGGAGTGGGGTAGAAGGTGTTTGACGATTTTACACCATTACGCCGTCAAATGATAACAGATTTAAATAATTACTTTTGTACTTTAGAGGTTATAATGTCTGTTTATTTTTTCCCAAATTTCGTGTAGATCTGATGAATGTGTTGGAGATAGAGGACACAACTCTTCAGCGGACGGCAGCCAACCCGTCATTTAAGGCTTAGCTATCCTAAATACATAAAGTGCGTAGAATTACACCTAAATCGAATGCCACATGTCTTTCGAAAAACAAAAACAAACGCAGACGAAGTCGCGGGCAACAGCTAGTCGATTATAAAGCATCCCCCGGTCAAAATTTCCAAAATAAATTAAATGTACGGAATCTTCCAGTTACAGTTTT
The DNA here is from genome assembly GCF_905163445.1 of Pararge aegeria. Classification (NCBI taxonomy): domain Eukaryota; kingdom Metazoa; phylum Arthropoda; class Insecta; order Lepidoptera; family Nymphalidae; genus Pararge; species Pararge aegeria. Next base: position 7,470,240 of record NC_053202.1, on the reverse strand, counting down.
TTTATAAGTATAGATTGGAATAACTTATTTACGCTGCTACCCGTTCTCCGTTCCATCGCCTTAATATAATGTAATTAAGTCAAAATATCTACAAACAAATAGATACTTTATTAGATTAATGCAATGGGTGCCATCCGTTTTACGGATACAATGTCGCAATTTTACCGAGTAAAATGGCAAATAAATAATTAATTAATTTACGCACAGACACCGCTTGCATTTAGCGCGTGACAGTGACAAACTGTCTGCGGGCGGGACTCCTCGCTGATGTACCGCTTCTGGTTACAATTTACATTTGTACAACCTGAATAATGTAGGTAGATCATTTCTATATTAAATTTTACATTAGAAGGTTATCCTCAGATAATCTACTAATACAACGGATGTTCATAGCCTTATCGTTAGAACTCTGGTCTCCCTTCCGGGGTGACCGAGTTCCAGCCCCAGCACCTCTAACTTGATCTTGACGGCCGATTGACGCAGTGGGCAGCGACCCTGCTTTCTGAGTCCGTGGGCGTGGGTTCGATTCCCACAACTGGACAATGTTTGTGTAGTTAAAATTAATGTTTGTCGGTGTCTGGGTGTTTATCTATATATATTATTTATGTATATTGTTCATAAAATTATTCATCAGTTATCTTAGTACCCATAACACAAGCTGCGCTTACTTCGGGACTAGATGGTTATGTGTGTATTTAAAAAAAAATTGGTAGTCTGTAAAGTTGGCTTACTGACGATAGTTGAACGTGACAACGTCGTAAGAAAATACTGATGGAATGGTTGCATTTTTCAAAAGAAAATTTTAATTTTATTTATTTGATAGATATTATCGTTGCTATAAACAATTGACACCACATTCACTTTTCACTGCACTTCATCCTTGCCGAAAACACGTAAATGTATTATTGTATAGAAGCTGTCCACGCGGACGCATCGCTCACTCAAGTAGGAGAGAGACAGATGTCGAACGCGGAGGCCGACTTTGTCTTTGACGCTCGTTCCGCGCTCTCGCTTGCACTTCAAGCCTTGAATGGAACGCCTCAGAGCGAGGTAACGCCGCATACGTCATGTTTTTTCGTGCGTGCAGCTGGCTCCATCGAATTATAAGACGTTGTCACGTCAAAAAAACTTTTCGGAGTTATGTGCGTTTTTGAATTTAAGACATTTTAAATATCACTCCTAATGAAAGGAAACTTCAGTGGTCCGGCAATAGGTCGATCATGATGACTACAAAAGGGGCAATGAGTACGGTTTGGTCCGTGGTCCACCAGGCTGAAAAAGTGCAGATCGTAGGCTCCACACGCTTTTAAGAACGTTATGAAGAACTCTCAGGCATGCAGATTTCCTCACGATAGTTTCCTTTACCGTTAAAGCAAGTGTTAATTGCTTTGACGGCCGATTGGCGCAGATTGCAGCTACCCTGCATTCTGAGTCCTAGGCCGTGTTAGTATGCCCAAAACTAAGCTACGCTTACTTTAGGGCTAGATGGCAATGTGTGTATTGTCGTTGTATATTTATTAATTAATTTATTTATTATTTAAAACGGTAATAACTCCGAAAAGTGCGTGCCGGAACCAAACTAGGTTTAAGGTTGTTTTAACTATATATATGTAGTATTAGTATGTATTGTATAAGTAATGTATATAATTGGCAAATTTGAATATTGCACTATCCCGTTTTATGTAATATGTTTCTTAAACCAGAGGTTGTCTGGGGGAGAAGCTTATTCAAGCGATAACGCTGCCTTTTTGCATATGTTTTGCATTATCGTATATTTTGTTAACCTGGCTTTCTATTTGTATGAGCAATAAAGACTTCTTCTCCTTCTTCCAGGTCTCTCCGCATGATGGCCAAAGAGTAGAGTAACACTGGAGTATCACCCTTGGAGCAAGTTAGCGTGTTTACATCTAAGCTTGCATCGTTTACTTGACAATGGATAAGAAAAACTTATTATTTTGCTTCAAAGTGGGAGTAAATAAAGAAAACAATTAATTTTATGGCTCGAAACATTAGTATTCTAAAGTGGACCAATAAAACTATCTCGCAAACAACACGACATCCTATTGGTTTTACTTTGCGCCGTGTCTAGAAGTTATAATGACTTTCTTGGGTACAAATAACGAGACAGACTTCATTTTGAAAGTAGAGACTTCACACTTTATTTTGTGGCGCGTAAAGCTGAAAATATTTTGAAACGACATTGGACCTTTGTTTATAAAGTGACAGGTTTAAAAGTGATGTTTTTGCGTGTTCTTGCTTAAGCTGTTCTTTGTTTTTAATCCGTAAAAAACTACTTTTTGGTATAAGTTTGATGTGTCTTTGTGTGTGTCTGTCTGTCTGTCTCTGGCGGATTACCAGACTACCGACTAATTCACCTTTCAAACAAAATGAAAAACGCATTTTGTTTGAAAGGTGAATTAGTCAGGAGGTGAATCAGTTCTTAGCTATGTTTGATGAACATCGATCCAGGTTGGCCGCCGCCACAAAAAGCCGGGTTGCTTCTTCTACTCCCACAATATGGGTATCAAAAAAAGAGCTTGACTAGTATAATAATGTGCAATGAAAGGCTGGGGTGTTTTAAATTTTTAATTTAAATATTTATTTTTAACTTATTACATTTAAATAAATTCCATGCAAATCTTCCAAAAAGTATTGAAGCCAGACAACGGAACTCTTCGAGAAACGACAGAAAATCAACCGCGATTGCTGCAATCGCTTTAACATGCATTGTATATGCAATTACACAATATATTAACATCAAGACTACACTTGAAAAGGTTACGCAGACGTTTTTAGTATATCGGGGTACACCCACATTTTCTATAAAGTTAGTAGCAGTTGAAAGTTTTCTCGCGCCTTAGAACTACCTATTTGTAGCATAGTATGAAGGCTTGATTTATACAAAAATGTATTTACTTTAGAATTGGTATAACAATGTGTTATCGAAGTCAGTGCACGGCTAAGATAGGCAGGAGACAATTATCTCCCCGGGGAAAGGATAAAAATGTATCTTCTCCCATAGCTCTATCAACTCTCAGAGCACTGGCGCACAAGTGGAAATAATATCCATACAATATTTGAATATATGTGTCCTATTCCATATGCTTTAGCCAGTGGACTATAATTTTTGTCACCCGCCCTGCTGTTTGTTAAAAATTTCACTTGTTATCTGTTTTAACGTATTATTATTACCTTAACTCTTTATTTGTATACCACATCATTATACAAAAATAAAATAAAAATGGAAACATGCGGAAGTAGAATACAACAGGCGTCCTTATCGCTTAGTAGAGGCAGGCAGGCTAATTCAAAGGCTGCCAGGCAGCCTTTGAATTAGGTAAAAAGAAGAGGAGAATAGATTGCCGGTGTACAAATTTTTAAGAAACATACATGCGTATAACTACATACTAATATTGGATGCAAAAGCAGGAGAAAGCCAGGTTAACAAAATAAACGATGATAAAAAAACATATGCACAAAGGCGGCCTTATCGGTTGAAGCGATCTCCAGTCAACCTTTGGTTTAAGAAACATTTTACATAAAACGGTATACTGCAATATCCAATAATATATATATCAATATATAAACTTGTATTGTTGTACTTGTAATGGAAACATGTATTTACATGTTTCCATTTAAACATACACATGAAACTACATAGATATTTTACTACTAATATAATTAATAAATATAAAAATAACCTAAAATATACGTATGGATAGTAAATTACAATGTACAAGCCGACTTCACTTAGCAATCCCTATTAAAACTAATCGCTGATACGTTTAGAATGTTTCAATAGCTATCGGTAATTCACATTTGTGCATTAATACGAGAGTACGTTAATTATAACCAGAAGCCGTAAATCAGGGCAATGTCGAGCTCGCCGACAGTTTGTCACTGTCACGGGCAAAATGCAAGGTCCATTTGAAAATTACCTACGTATCTAAATATGGGACTACTAGTTTGCTTTTCTCCGTAGTCTCAGCAATCTCGGTGATAGCTAAGGTGCTTTGGACTCCCTTTCGGAGGGACCGGATTCGATCCCCGGCACACACCTCTGACTTTACGAAGTTATATGCGTTTTTAATTTACGAAATTTAAAATATTACTTGTATTCATGGTAAAGGAAAACATCATGATTGAAACGTATGCCTGAGAGTTCATCATGACGGCCGAGTGGCGCAGTGGGCAGCGACCCTGCTTTCTGAGTCCAAGGCCGTGGGTTCGATTCCCACAACTGGAGAGTGTTTGTGTGATGAACATGAATGTTTTTCAGTGTCTGGGTGTTTATCTGTATATTATAAGTATTTATGTGTATTATATTCATAAAAAAATATTCATCAGCTGTCTCAGTACCCATAACACAAGCTACGCTTACTTTGGGGCTAGATGGCGATGTGTGTATTGTCGTAGTATATTTATTTATTTTATTTATTTATTTATAATCTTCTGAAAGGTGTGTGAAGAAGAAGAAGAAGAAACACTTTATTGCACGTATAACTAACAGGAAAAGAAACAGTAAGGAGTATACAGTACACAATTTAGACATGCAAAGGCGGCCTTATTGCTGCAAGCAGTGTGTTACACGCAACCTTTGTAGATAGGACTAACAGCAAGAGAACGGGATAGTGCCGTGAAGTGCACCAATACGTATTAAGCCAGCGTAGTGGAGTATGGCCAAAACACTCCGGCCCACTCACTATAGCGCACGGATCTTCTCTCAGCATTCTGAGAAATAATAATAAATGACTATAGACTGGTATTAGGCTGATCATCGTATATAATAAATAATTAGCAGTAAACAAGTTGTATATTAAACTCCACGTAGGGCTGCCTGGACGCAGAAATTTTAATTTTTAACTTTTTGTATATTGCATATTAATATTTAATGTAAGTTTTCTTTTTTTGATTTAGTTTAGTTTTTAATTATTCTCTTATGTTATAGTGTAGTGTGTAGTGATGGGTTATAGATACCAAATAAATAAATAAATAGCGAAGTGCATACAGAGAGACTAGTTTTAAAGCTGTATTTTCTACAAATAAAGTAATAAAGTGTTTATTTACAAAACGAAGTTCATCTTGTTAAATTGTACCTAAGAAAGTCATTATAACTTCCAGACACGGAGCAAAGAGAACCGATAGGATGTCGGGATGTTTGCGATACAGTTTTATAGTTCCACGGTGGAATACGAACGAATGGAGTCTTGAAAATAAATAGTTTCTTCCGTTGAAAGGCGTTTTGACTTGCAGTTAGAAGCCAGTTGCTTTTCTTTTAGTTTTGTAATTGAATTATTCTTTTTTTATTCCACTACAAGTAAGCCTTAGCTGCAATCTCACCTGGTGGTAAGTGATGATGCAGCCTAAGTGGGTAGCGGACTCACCTGTTAGGGAGTGTGCTAGTTATACCCCTAAAAGGTTTCTACACGACATCGCACCCGAACACTAAATCGCTTAGCGGCACCTCTTTGTCGGTAGGTCGGTAACTAGTCACGAAGAAGTTTTATAATATAATAAATATACTATTGGTAAGGTACTAAGATGGCTGATGAATATTTTAAAGAATAAAATACATAAATACTTATAATATTCAAATAAACATCCAGACACTGAAATACATTCATGTTCATCACACAATCATTTTCAGGTTTAGTTATCGGACCCACAGCTTTGGACTCCGAAATAATGCTGGCTGCACCTGTGCGCCAATCGGCCGTCAAAAATTAAAATGCACATAGCTCCGAAAGTTCTGAGTTGCGTGCGGGGTAACGAACTCAGCCCACCCGGATACGAAGTCGAATCTGTATCCGCTACGCTATTTAAAAACGCATCACTCTGGCAATCGCAGTCAGAGTGTTAGCCGAGTAAATCTTATCGGGTAATTACTCATCGGCTAACACTATCCAAGCAGTAATAGTCTAGTGCCTAAGGTGTACGCTATCCTTACGTTGCGACCGAGTTCGATTCCCAGCACGAACCAATGACTTTTCGGAGTTATGAGCGTTTTTTAATTTAAGCAATTTCAATATCGCTCACTTTAACGGTGTAGGAAACAACGTTAGGAAACCTGCAAGCCTGAGAGCTCTCCGTAATGTTTTTAACGGGCCGTGAAGTCTACCAATCCGCTTTTGGGTAGCGTGGTAGACGGCCTAAACCCTTCTAATATTGAGATCGGAACCGCCCACTACAGGAACCGTGCCCTGTAGTGGGCCGGTTATGGGTTGATGATGATGATGAAAAGGTGATGATAGGAGAAATTGTTAACCGATGTTTCCAGGATGCATTGGCCTGAATGCTACTCTACCCCTCGGACGAATCAATAGGAATCGAAGCACTCAAAAAGTGTTTTTTTTGGTTTCTGATGTAAATCGCGTAAAATACCTTTACTTAACTATACTCAAAGGGCACTGAACACATAACTTGTACAGTATAATAATGGGTTAAGGATACTGTTGGGTTTGCCGAGGTTCTGTTCGGCGCCTGGGATATTCGCTCAGGAGCGAATCGATGATTTTTACGCCATTATAAGGGAAAAGACGGCATTCCTCCTGACAAGGTTGCGCTCGAGCTCGAATAGTATCCTGAATATGTTATCGGGAAAGTTGGATTCACCTATCTTGCAACACTTCATGTCGGTGCTTGTACGGTTAAGCAATCTTGAATTTATCCTAAAATATAGCATAATTTTTTAATATAATTAATTAATACTAACATAGTCGTTTAAGTTGTATTACTAACAAAGGTGGACCTTAGTTTTATTATTATTTACGGTATCTGTGTTTTAATTTTTACTTCAATTTTCTTTTATTTGTAGGTATGTAGCGTGTATATCACACACACCTTCAGTCTGTTTAAGTCCATTTGCTGGGCACAGTTCTTCTTGTTCTCTAAGAGAGGGTTTTAGACCCACCACGTTGCTCCAATGTGGGTTGGTAGGCTTTGGCGACTTTTATCTCAATCTAACCGAAGGCACAGGGGTTGACATCACCAATTTCATAACTCCGGACTGGTACTAAAAATTCTGTAACAGAAGATTGAATACATATAAATTTTGGTGCCAAAGGGGATTCAAACCTAAAACCGCGTGATCAGTAGTTTAACATGCTAGATTAACGAGGCAGAAGGTGTGTTTATAATATATGCAATTACTTGTTTGGATATAGAAACTCATTAACGTCTATATCTACACACTGTGTTGCCATGTACCGACAGATGTTATTAATTAAAATAACGTGTTCATATTCCATATACGTAATATCGATGTAACACATACAAAACGGGCAATTTTTGTAGTAATCATACTATTAACATATTAGCGAAAGTATTATGTTACTGTGTATGTTAGGTTCTCTTTCACGATGGTACTACTGAACTAATTTTAATGTAATTTTCAACGGAGTTAGATTATACTCTGGATTAACTGATTCTTCAGAAGATCGTAGACACAAAACTGTATTACGTAGAACTGCGCTTGCCTACGCAGAGCTTTAGTGCTACAGAGCTACAGAGCTCTACGTCGGAGGCAACGCAACTCTACGATTTCTTTTCCGGTATGACTTGAAATAAGCGTCGCAGTAAATTAAGTAAAATCGATTAAAATACAGTTCTTTTTTCTCTGGTTTGTAACTGAACAATTTTTGAGGAACTAAAGCGCGTATATAAACTTACGAGTCATATACACAGTTATACTAGTCTAGTGAAATAAACCAATCAGGTGACACGTGAAAGCGACTGGTGATGCAGCGTGCGGCGTTTATTCCTATATATTTATTGACAACGCACGATAATTCGCGCGGTACTAAAGTCCCGTGGCCCGGATAAAAAGCGATTTAAAAAATTAAAAGTGATAGGACACTTCTGTAAGTTAATAAACGTTAATTTAGCAAAATCAAATAAAATAACGGTTTAAACTATTCGACATTTTTAGCAGTTTTAAAGCACTGTTCGAAACCCCTTCCGATCGTTATCTAAATATGATATACAAACAATATAAGGATGGACAAACTGAACTCTGTAGATATTTTCACATAGGCGAAACATTTATTTATTTATACTCTTTATTTGTAAATCACTACACTGTTAGGAAAATAAAGGACGAATAGAGAGAAACATAAAGACTGGAGTAGAATACAAAGGCGGCCTTATCGCTTAGAAGCAATCTCTGCCAGGCGACCAAAAAAAAAGGATTAGGACAACAAGAGCGAGAACAAACAAGTGGTGTAAAATAATTATAAACCTACATTCGAATATCGAATACATACTACATACGAATACATAAAAAAATACACAAATAAAAAATATATATAAATAAATAAATAGATATACTACGACAATACACACATCGCCATCTAGCCCCAAAGTAAGCGTAGCTTGTGTTATGGGTACTGAGATAGCTGATGAATATTTTTATGAATATAATACATAAATACTTATTATATACATATAAACACCCAGACACTGAAAAACATTCATGCTCATCACACACACATTTTCCAGTCGTGGGAATCGAACCCACGGCCTTGGACTAAGAAAGCTGGGTCGCTGCAAACTGCGCCTATCGGCCGTCATATATGTAATAAATATAAAATACATATATATGTAAAATATATGTGTATGTATGTATATGTAATAAATATAAAATAATCTCCAAAATTTTAGCTTTTTAAGCTTATCATAATATAAGCTAAAAAAGTTCAAATATTGGAGAAGTAAAAAACGTATATATAGATATCTATATAAATATAATAGGTATGTATATCATACAATATACCAACATCTCATCTTACGGAGATTTTTTTATTCCACTAAAAGTAATTACTAATCACCCGATTATGACTGATGATATAGTCTTAGATAGTAGCGGGCTAGCCTTTGAGGAGTATGGCCGTTGTTTTAAACGCAAACCCCTAATCGATTTCTACAAAAAGAGATACCTATAAAGCAACATCAAACAAACAATTCCACGCGTAGACTTTTGTTGGAAAGTCATTGAAAGAAAGAAGAAAGGTTGATAAAATATATAAGCAGAGAAGTTACCAAAGTAATTAAAATAAGGTTAGTGAAAGCGTTAATCAAACTTGCGGCAATTCGCTGATTGGATTCGATACAATTTCAATGAGCCGATAGTGGTGCGAAATAATATCGAACATACTTTAATTATTTACTGGCTATCGCCTTCGACATCGATCACGTTTGTTTCAGTTTTTTTTGCCCGACGCAACGACGGGTTTTGTGTATGTGTGTGTTGTGTTGTGGGTCTGTATGTAAAAGCTTAATTAGATGCTAGTGTTCTTAGCTATGATTGATGAAAATTGGTCCAATATAGCCGCCGAGAAAAAATGGCTAGTTACACATTTTTTCACTACCCCCAAAATATGGGAATCTATCCCCAAAGTAAGCGTAGCTTGTGTTATATGTAATAAGATAGCTGATGAATATTTTTAAGAATACAATACACATAAATACTTATACTATACAGATAAACACCCAGACACTGAAAAACATTCATGTTCATCACACAAAAATGTTTCCACATGTGGGAATTGAACCCACGGCCTTGGACGCAGAAAGTAGGGTAGCTGCCCTCTGCGCCAACCTGCTGTTAAATATTAATTATAATAAAGAGTTTGTCTTGTGTGTGGGAGGTTTCGGCCATGGCTAGTTACCAGCCTCAATATCATCATCATATAGATATAATCATATAAACCGGCCCACTAGTGCCCGGGTCTTTTCCCACAATAAGAAGGGTTTAGAACGTAGTCAACCACGCTGGCCCAGTGCGGATTGGTGGACTCAAATTAACAGGCTATCGACATGGATGTGCCGCCAGGCGATTTGGCGTTCCGGTACGATTTCGCGTAGAAACCGAATAGAGGTGTAGGTTTAATATAACTGCCATATCCATGCAGGCCATAACTGCCATAGCCTGCTACCATCTTAGACTGTATCATCACTAACCACCAAGCCAGCTTGCCATCAAGGTCTAACTAGTAGCTGAATAAAAAACTAAAAAGAGTATGGATTTCAACAAAGGTTCGTGTAGCGGTCTCTTACCGTAGAAGCACAGAAAGCAATATAAATTCCTATTCCAGATTTTCCGCCCGATTCCTACCCATGCTAGCAACGAATAAATCGGTCGCAATCGATTCAAACGTAACAAACGAATAAATCGGTGATAATCGATTCACATCCGATACGAAGGCAATGGGCTCGTAAATAATTTTTTATTGCATTGAACACTCGGATAGGTTTACTTTGTCGGGTTATCGGTGGATTTATATTCAATGGATTGCGTTTGATAGGCGCGTGGAGCGGCTCGCGATTTAATTTTTTACCGACTACGGAAGGGCGATTTTAGTACCCTTTTTTAAGTAAAAGTTGTTATTTCATCATTATTTTTTTGTAGCCTTTTTTTACGTAAGAGTTGTAGACTTCTGAAGGGCATTGTTTTTTTAGTAGCCTTTTTTTAAGTAAGAGTTGTAGACTTCTGAAGGGCGTTGTTTTTAGTATCCTTTTTTTAGTAAGAGTTGTAGACTTCTGAAGGGCGTTGTTTTTAGTATCCTTTTTTTAAGTTAGACTTCTGAAGGGCATTGTTGCTGGTGTTATTAAAGGCGCATGAGGCTTTACACCTACGCATCTAATTGATGAACACAGAGCGGAATATTGCAGTACGCGCTCTTTGCACGCACTGTGAAGTGTCGCTCGCACAATAACTATTAAATTAACAAAGACAATTATGAGGTATGAATTATTGAATTATTAATTTAGGTATAAGGCATATATTTAAATAGAAATATTCATAATATTATTTTTATGTATTTTGTGTATAATATAAAATCTTCAAATTTTATTCTGTACTAGTTGTACCCTGCCACGCTTCGCTGTGGCACATTTTTATGGAATGGTTGAGAAATGAGAAACAAAACAAAAAATACATTACATATGTCAGCGAGTGTTTTTCTCGCGCGGCGCGGTGCGTGGTACATCGATCGTTAAAAAAAACTGTAGTTTCGCGGTCGCGGATATGTGACTGATGCAAAAATTAGATAAAAACAATCCTTGATGCGGATTATGTATCATGTTAAAATTTCAGCTCGATCGGTGCAGAGCTTTTATGAGTTTTTGAAACGTACACAAACCAACATCACATTTTTATGTATATAGCATTGCTACATTTTTATATATGTAGCATCTTGTTAATATTTATATACTCGTATATTGCATATTTTTAGTAGTTATAATTTAGTATATTGTACCTTTATTTGACCGATACTACAGTAAAATAATCTTACTCACATCCTAGGGTAGATGGAAGAGATTCGTATAGAGATAAGCTTTCCTTTGTACACTTCATATATCATATATTCACAATCACAATTTATGGTACATAATATACTAAACACAGTGGCACATCAGCCAAGAGCAGCTGGCTGTATCGTTCCCGCTCGGGTACACTCGGCGATTCTAAGTTCGATCAGCTTTTCATCTTAGAGCGTGACGGTTCAGCCTAACTTACTATCTATAGAAAAATCTGTGTAAAAAGCGGTTTTCACTTTGAAAAAATACCAAACAGGAAGTGGAAGATCTTTGCCTATAAACAAAGCAACAATGCGTGTGCAAGGAGCACTGACTTGGTATTTTTAGCAGTACTAGTAGTGTGTCTTTAAGCTGAGGAGTAAGTTTTAAACCTCATGTGGCTGTAATTACAATGACAACTACACTCTTCAGACCGCTACACAGCAATGTTGCTTGGCTGTAAAAATAAGCAAGGCGTAATACTTTCCTGGACGAGGTCAGGTACAAAAAACCTCTTTTGGGACCTTGACAAAGGTATTCTTCAATAATTTTCAATCACCTCTATTTATTGACGTGAATGGAAAACGGTCTAATGGATCAGTTGTGAAAAGAGGTGTCCTACAGGGGTCTATATTAGGACCATTTCTGTTCCTTATTTACATTAATGACCTTCTTTACCTTGCCAAGGACAAACACGGGATAGTTCTGTTTGCCGATAATACATCACTGACTTTTAAAATAAATCGACGTGAACTAGCTTTTGACGACGTAAACAACTCTCTCGCTAAAGTGGTACAGTGGTTTGAAGCCAATAATTTGGTTCTGAACGGAAAAAAAAAACCAGTATATAAAATTCTATTTACGTAATGTTAAACACGTGAAAACCACTGTTCTATGTATTTAAGTAAATAATGTACTTAAGTTAATAATATACTTAAGTATATAATGTATTTAAGTATATAATGTATTTAAGTAAATAATGTACTTGAGTAAATTATATATTTTAGTATATTATGTAAATAATTTAAGTATTTAATATACTTAAGTATATAATGTATTAAAGTAAATAATAAACATACATATTGCGCCTGTCCTACAGTAGAATATGTTTCAAATATAAAATATCTTGGACTGCAAATTGATAACACTTTGTCCTGGAAACTGCACATATCTAATTTAACATCTAAAATAAGGAAACTAATATACATATTCAGAAATCTTAGATCATCAGCAAATAAATCAATTATTTTTATGGTATACCATGCAATAATTCAGTCTTTACTTTCATACTGCATTTCTGTCTGGGGTGGCAGTCATAAATCAACGCTACTACAGTTGGAGAGAGCACAAAGGGCTATCCTAAAAGTGATGACTAAAAGACCTTTTCGGTATTCCACTACAGAATTATACAGAGATTGTAAAGTTCTATCAGTTCGCCAACTTTTTATTGTTCAAACATAATTTTACTACTTACGTTAAAAGCCAACATAAAAGAAGAGGGGACATAATCTTTCAAACAAAAAGGCACAAAAGTAAACTAGCTGGGAGGCAGTACTACATCGTTAGCTCTAGAATTTACAATAAAATCAATAGAGATATAAATATATACCCTCTAAATAAAATTAACTGTAAAAAATGTGTAAAAGAGTGGCTACTTTATATACTTAAAAACATTATATACTTAAATACATTATATACTTAAATATATTATATTCTTAAATACATTATATACTTAAGTACATTATTTACTTATATACGTTATTTACTTAAATACATAATATCCTTAAGTACATTATATACTTAAATACGTTATATACTAAAGTACATAATATACTTAAGTACATTTTATACTTAAGTACGTTATATACTTAAATACGTTATATACTTAAGTACATTATATACTTAAGAACATTATATACTTAAATACATTATATACTTAATTACATTATATACTTAAGTACGTTATATACTTAAGTACGTTATATACTTAAGTACGTTATATACTTAAGTACGTTATATACTTAAATACATTATATACTTAAGTACATAATATACTTAAGTACATTATATACTTAAGTACGTTATATACTTAAGTACATTTTTTACTTATGTACGTAATTTACTAAAGTACATTTTTTACTTATGTACGTAATTTACTTAAATACATTATATACTTACGTACATCATATACTTAAATACATTATATACTTAAGTACATAATATACTTAAGTACATTATTTACTTATATACGTTATTTACTTAAATACATTATATACTTAAATACGTTATATACTATAGTACATTATATACTTAAGAACATTATATACTTACGTACATTATATACTTAAATACATTATATACATAAATACGTTATATACTTAAGTGCGTTATATACTTAAGTACATTATATACTTCAGAACATTATATACTTAAGTACGTTATATACTTAAGTACATTATATACTTCAGTACATTATATACTTAAATACATTATATACTTAAGTACATTTTTTACTTATGCACGTAATTTACTTAAATACATTATATACTTACGTACATTATATACTTAAATACATAATATACTTAAGTACATAATATACTAAAGTACATTATATACTTAAGTAAATTAAGTACGTTATATACTTAAATTCTTTTACTTCCTATAGTGGACTACGCAGACACGTGTTATTCTGATATACCCCAGTACCTTCTTAATAAACTTGAGCGGCACCAAAATCTAATCATAAGATTTATCTTTGGGCTTAAGAAATTTGACCAAATTACTCATTACCGTCAGCAACTCAAGTGGGTAACTGTTAATGATAGGCGAAATATCCATATTCTTACTTTACTTTATTCTCTTCTATATAGTCCTATCTCTCCGCTTTACCTTAAAGAGAGTTTTTCCTTCTCTCAGCATCTTGTCAGTCTCCGGTCGGCGAATGACAACAAGCTTGAGATTCCCTTATCTCGCTCTCAGCGCTATAACGAGTCATTCACTGTTAAAGCTGTAACACTGTGGAACTCACTCCCCTGGGAAATACGTCATTCCGAAACCATTCACCTGTTTAAACATCGCTTAAAGAATTATTACTTATCTATGTAATTGAGTAGTATGTAAGTTTATAATAGCATAAATATATATCACATATATCTATCATAGTATATATAAATTTATGTTGGTATTTGTGTAGTTAATATGTAAATGTAGTATGTATGTTCATGTAAGTTTTTATTACATTTCTTTTTTTTTGTTTTTTTTTTTGTAACTTACTTTATGCACCATCCATTTTCCACTCTTTTATCGGCTTCGTACGCTCAGTTTGCCTTTAAAAGATCACTTTTAGTGATAAGGCCGCCTTTGCACCCTAGCACTAAGTACTATTACTGTTTTCCTTGTATTTTCCTTTTTTTTGTTGTGTTGCAAAAAAGTTTTTCTATTCTATTCTATTAAATACATTATATACTTAATTACATTATATACTTAAGAACGTTATATACTTAAGTACGTTATATACTTAAGTACATTATATACTTTATTACATTATATACTTCAGTACATTATATACTAAAATACATTATATACTTAAGTACATTATATACTTAAGTACGTAATATACTTAAATATATTATATACTAAAATACATTATATACTTTAGTACGTTATATACTTAAATACATTATATACTTAAGTACATTATATACTTAAGTACGTTATATACTTAAGTACATTATATACTTAAGTACGTTATAAACTTAAGTACGTAATATACTTAAGTACATTATATACTTAAGTACATTATTTACTTTAGAACATTATATACTTAAGGACGTTATATACTTAAGGACATTATATACTTAAGTACGTTATATACTAATGTACATTATATACTTAAGTACGTTATATACTTAAGTACATTATATACTTTATTACATTATATACTTAAGTACATTATATACTTCAGTACATTATATACTTAAATATATTATATACTTAAGTACATTATTTACTTTTGTACGTTATTTACTTAAATACATTATATACTTAAGTACATTATATACTTAAGTTCGTTATATACTTAAGTAAATTATATACTTAAGTACATTATATACTTCAGTACATTATATACTTAAATACATTATATACTTAAGTACATTTTTAACTTATGTACGTAATTTACTTAAATACATTATATACTTACGTACATTATATACTTTAATACATTATATACTTAATAACATTATATTCTTAAGTACGTTATATACTTAAATATATTATATACTTAAGTACATTATATACTTAAGTATATTATTTACATAAGTACATTATATACTTAAATACATTATATACTTAAATACATTATATACTTAAGTACATTATTTACTTATGTACGTTATTTACTTTAATACATAGTACATACAGTCTATATATATTATATACTTAAGTATATAATGTATTTTAGTAAATAACGTACATAAGTAAATAATGTACTTAAGTATATAATGTATTTAAGTATATAATGTATTTAAGTAAATAATGTACTTATGTAAATAATATACTTAAGTATTGAAGTAAATAACGTACTTGAGTAAATTATATATTTTAGTATATTATGTAAATTATTTTAGTATTTAATGTCCTTAAGTATATAATGTATTTAAGTAAATAATATACATACATATTGCGCCTGTCCTACAGTAGAATATGTTTCAAATATAAAATATCTTGGACTGCAAATTGATAACACTTTGTCCTGGAAACTGCACATATCTAATTTAACATCTAAAATAAGGAAACTAATATACATATTCAGAAATCTTAGATCATCAGCAAATAAATCAGTTATTTTTATGGTATACCATGCAATAATTCATTCTTTACTTTCATACTGCAATTCTGTCTGGGGTGGCAGTCATAAATCAACGCTACTACAGTTGGAGAGAGCACAAAGGGCTATCCTAAAAGTGATGACTAATAGACCTTTTCGGTATTCCACTACAGAATTATACAGAGATTGTAAAGTTCTATCAGTTCGCCAAATTTTTATTGTTCAAACTATAATTCGTAAACATAATTCTACTACTTACGTTAAAAGCCAACATAAAAGAAGAGGGGACATAATCTTTCAAACAGAAAGGCACAAAAGTAAACTAGCTGGGAGGCAGTACTACATCATTAGCTCTAGAATTTACAATAAAATCAATAGAGATATAAATATATACCATCTAAATAAAATTAACTGTAAAAAATGTGTAAAAGAGTGGCTACTTTATATACTTAAAAACATTATATACTTAAATACATTATATACTTTATAACATTATATACTTAAGTACATTATATACTTTATAACATTATATACTTAAGTACATTATATACTTAAGAACATTATATACTTAAATACATTATATACTTAAATACATTATATACTTAAGTATATTATATACTTAAGTACGTTATATACTTAAGTACATTATATACTTTATTACATTATATACTTAAGTACATTATATACTTCAGTACATTATATACTTAAAAACATTATATACTTAAGTACATTTTTTACTTATGTACGTAATTTACTTAAATACATTATATACTTACGTACATTATATACTTAAATACATTATATACTTAATTACATTATATTCTTAAGTACGTTATATACTTAAATACATTATATACTTAAGTACATTATATACTTAAGTATATTATTTACATAAGTACATTATATACTTAAATACATTATATACTTAAATACATTATATACTTAAGTACATTATTTACTTATGTACGTTATTTACTTAAATACATAGTACATACAGTCTATATATATTATATACTTAAGTATATAATGTATTTTAGTAAATAACGTACATAAGTAAATAATGTACTTAAGTATATAAAGTATTTAAGTATATAATGTATTTAAGTAAATAATGTTCTTATGTAAATAATATACTTAAGTATTGAAATAAATAACGTACTTGAGTAAATTATATATTTTAGTATATTATGTAAATTATTTTAGTATTTAATGTCCTTAAGTATATAATGTATTTAAGTAAATAATATACATACATATTGCGCCTGTCCTACAGTAGAATATGTTTCAAATATAAAATATCTTGGACTGCAAATTGATAACACTTTGTCCTGGAAACTGCACATATCTAATTTAACATCTAAAATAAGGAAACTAATATACATATTCAGAAATCTTAGATCATCAGCAAATAAATCAGTTATTTTTATGGTATACCATGCAATAATTCATTCTTTACTTTCATACTGCAATTCTGTCTGGGGTGGCAGTCATAAATCAACGCTACTACAGTTGGAGAGAGCACAAAGGGCTATCCTAAAAGTGATGACTAATAGACCTTTTCGGTATTCCACTACAGAATTATACAGAGATTGTAAAGTTCTATCAGTTCGCCAAATTTTTATTGTTCAAACTATAATTCGTAAACATAATTCTACTACTTACGTTAAAAGCCAACATAAAAGAAGAGGGGACATAATCTTTCAAACAGAAAGGCACAAAAGTAAACTAGCTGGGAGGCAGTACTACATCGTTAGCTCTAGAATTTACAATAAAATCAATAGAGATATAAATATATACCCTCTAAATAAAATTAACTGTAAAAAATGTGTAAAAGAGTGGCTACTTTATATACTTAAAAACATTATATACTTAAATACATTATATACTTAAGTACATTATATACTTAAGTACATTATATACTCAAGAACATTATATACTTAAGGACGATAGATACTTAAGGACATTATATACTTAAGTACATTATATACTTAAATACATTATATTCTTAAATACATTATATACTTAAGTACATTTTTTACTTATATACGTTATTTACTTAAATACATAATATACTTAAGTACATTAAATACTTAAATACGTTATATACTAAAGTACATAATATACTTAAGTAAATTTTATACTTAAGTACGTTATATACTTAAATACGTTATATACTTAAGTACATTATATACTTAAGAACATTATATACTTAAATACATTATATATTTAATAACATTATATACTAAAGTACGTTATATACTTAAGTACGTTATATACTTAAATACATTATATACTTAAGTACATAATATACTTAAGTACATTATATACTTAAGTACATTTTTTACTTATGTACGTAATTGACTTAAATACATTATAAACATAGATACGTTATATACTTAAGTACGTTATACACTTAAGTACATTAAATACTTCAGTACATTATATACTTAAGTACGTTATATACTTAAGTACATTATATACTTTATTACATTATATACTTAAGTACATCATATACTTCAGTACATTATATACTTAAATACATTATATACTAAAGTACATTTTTTACTTATGTACGTAATTTACTTAAATACATTATATACTTACGTTCATTATATACTTAAATACATAATATACTTAAGTACATAATATACTAAAGTACATTATATACTTAAGTAAATTAAGTACGTTATATACTTAAATACATTATATACTTAAGTACGTTATATACTTAAGTACGTTATATACTTAAGTACATTATATACTTAAATACATTATATACTTAAGTACATAATATACTTAAGTACGTTATATACTTAAGTACATTTTTTACTTATGTACGTAATTTACTTAAGTACATTTTTTACTTATTTACGTAATTTACTTAAATACATTATATACTTACGTACATTATATACTTAAATACATTATATACTTAAATGCATTATATACTTAAATACATTATATACCTATTTACATTATTTACTTAAGTACGTTATATACTTAAGTACATTATATACTTAACTAAATTTTTTACATATGTACGTAATTGACTTAAATATATTATAAACTTACGTACATTATATACTTAAATACATTATATACATAAATACGTTATATACTTGAGTACGTTATATACTTCAGTACATTATATACTTCAGTACATTATATACTTACGTACATTATATACTTAAATACATAATATACTTAAGTACATAATATACTAATGTACATTATATACTTAAGTAAATTAAGTACGTTATATACTTAAATACATTATATACTTAATTACATTATATACTGAAGTACGTTATATACTTAAGTACATTATATACTTAAATACATTATATACTTAAGTTCGTTATATACTTTAGTACATTATATACTGAAGAACATTATATACTTAAGAACATTATATACTTAAGTACGTTATATACTTAAGTACTTAAATATATTATATACTTAAGTATATAATATACTTAAGTACATTATATACTTAAGTACGTTATATACTTAAGTACGTTATATACTTAAGTACATTATATACTTAAATACATTATATACTTAAGTACATAATATACTTAAGTACATTATATACTTAAGTACGTTATATACTTAAGTACAGTTTTTACTTATGTACGTAATTTACTTAAAACATTTTTTACTTATGTACGTAATTTACTTAAATACATTATATACTAACGAACATTATATACTTAAATACATTATATACTTAAATGCATTATATACTTAAATACATTATATACTTATTTACATCATATACTTAAGTACGTTATATACTTAAATACGTTATATACTTAAGTACGTTATATACTTCAGTACATTATATACTTCAGTACATTATATACTTAAGTACGTTATATACTTAAGTACATTATATACTTTATAACATTATATACTTAAGTATATTATATACTTCAGTACATTATATACTTAAATACATTATATACTTACGTACATTATATACTTAAATACATTATATACTTTATAACATTATATACTTAAGTACATTATATACTTAAGAACATTATATACTTAAATACATTATATACTTAAATACATTATATACTTAAGTATATTATATACTTAAGTACGTTATATACTTAAGTACATTATACACTTAAGTACATTAAATACTTCAGTACATTATATACTTAAGTACGTTATATACTTAAGTACGTTATATACTTAAGTACATTATATACTTAAATACATTATATACTTAAGTACATAATATACTTAAGTACATTATATACTTAAGTACGTTATATACTTTAGTACATTTTTTACTTATGTACTTAATTTACTTAAGTACATTTTTTACTTATGTACGTAATTTACTTAAATACATTATATACTTACGTACATTATATACTTAAATACATTATTTACTTAAGAACATTATATACTTAAGGACGTTATATACTTAAGGACATTATATACTTAAGTACATTATATACTTAATTACATTATATACTTACTACTAATACATTATATACTTAAGTACATTATATACTTAAATACATTATATACTTTATAACGTTATATACTTAAGTACATTATATACTTTAGAACATTATATACTTAAATACATTATATACTTAAATACATTATATACTTAAGTATATTATATACTTAAGTACGTTATATACTTAAGTACATTATATACTTTATTACATTATATACTTAAGTACATTATATACTTCAGTACATTATATACTTAAATACATTATATACTTACGTACATTATATACTTAAATACATTATATACTTAATTACATTATATTCTTAAGTACGTTATATACTTAAATACATTATATACTTAAGTACATTATATACTTAAGTATATTATTTACATAAGTACATTATATACTTAAATACATTATATACTTAAATACATTATATACTTAAATACATTATATACTTAAGTACATTATTTACTTATGTACGTTATTTACTTAAATACATAGTACATACAGTCTAACGTACATTATATACTTAAGTATATAATGTATTTTAGTAAATAACGTACATAAGTAAATAATGTACTTAAGTATATAATGTATTTAAGTATATAATGTATTTAAGTAAATAATGTACTTATGTAAATAATATACTTAAGTATTGAAGTAAATAACGTACTTGAGTAAATTATATATTTTAGTATATTATGTAAATTATTTTAGTATTTAATGTCCTTAAGTATATAATGTATTTAAGTAAATAATATACATACATATTGCGCCTGTCCTACAGTAGAATATGTTTCAAATATAAAATATCTTGGACTGCAAATTGATAACACTTTGTCCTGGAAACTGCACATATCTAATTTAACATCTAAAATAAGGAAACTAATATACATATTCAGAAATCTTAGATCATCAGCAAATAAATCAGTTATTTTTATGGTATACCATGCAATAATTCATTCTTTACTTTCATACTGCAATTCTGTCTGGGGTGGCAGTCATAAATCAACGCTACTACAGTTGGAGAGAGCACAAAGGGCTATCCTAAAAGTGATGACTAATAGACCTTTTCGGTATTCCACTACAGAATTATACAGAGATTGTAAAGTTCTATCAGTTCGCCAAATTTTTATTGTTCAAACTATAATTCGTAAACATAATTCTACTACTTACGTTAAAAGCCAACATAAAAGAAGAGGGGACATAATCTTTCAAACAGAAACGCACAAAAGTAAACTAGCTGGGAGGAATTACTACATCGTTAGCTCTAGAATTTACAATAAAATCAATAGAGATATAAATATATACCCTCTAAATAAAATTAACTGTAAAAAATGTGTAAAAGAGTGGCTACTTTATATACTAAAAACATTATATACTTAAATACATTATATACTTAAGTACATTATATACTTAAGTACATTATATACTCAAGAACATTATATACTTAAGGACGTTATATACTTAAGTACATTATATACTTAAGTATATTATGTACTTAAGGACGATAGATACTTAAGGACATTATATACTTAAGTACATTATATACTTAAATACATTATATTCTTAAATACATTATATACTTAAGTACATTTTTTACTTATATACGTTATTTACTTAAATACATAATATACTTAAGTACATTAAATACTTAAATACGTTATATACTAAAGTACATAATATACTTAAGTAAATTTTATACTTAAGTACGTTATATACTTAAATACGTTATATACTTAAGTACATTATATACTTAAGAACATTATATACTTAAATACATTATATACTTAATAACATTATATACTAAAGTACGTTATATACTTAAATACATTATATACTTAAGTATATTATGTACTTAAGTACATTATATACTTAAGTACATTTTTTACTTATGTACGTAATTGACTTAAATACATTATAAACATAAATACGTTATATACTTAAGTACGTTATACACTTAAGTACATTAAATACTTCAGTACATTATATACTTAAGTACGTTATATACTTAAGTACATTATATACTTTATTACATTATATACTTAAGTACATCATATACTTCAGTACATTATATACTTAAATACATTATATACTAAAGTACATTTTTTACTTATGTACGTAATTTACTTAAATACATTATATACTTACGTTCATTATATACTTAAATACATAATATACTTAAGTACATAATATACTAAAGTACATTATATACTTAAGTAAATTAAGTACGTTATATACTTAAATACATTATATACTTAATTACATTAAATACTTAAGTACGTTATATACTTAAGTACGTTATATACTTAAGTACATTATATACTTAAGTACATAATATACTTAAGTACGTTATATACTTAAGTACATTTTTTACTTATGTACGTAATTAACTTACGTATAAATAATATAATGTACTGAAGTCAGTACATTATATACTTAAATACATTATATACTTACGTACATTATATACTTAAATACATTATATACATAAATACGTTATATACTTAAGTACGTTATATACTTCAGTACATTATATACTTCAGTACATTATATACTTAAGTACGTTATATACTTAAGTACATTATATACTTTATTACATTATATACTTAAGTATATTATATACTTCAGTACATTATATACTTAAATACATTATATACTTACGTACATTATATACTTAAATACATTATATACATAAATACTTTATATACTTAAGTACGTTATATACTTCAGTACATTATATACTTCAGTACATTATATACTTAAGTACGTTATATACTTAAGTACAATATATAATTAATTACATTATATACTTAAGTATATTATATACTTCAGTACATTATATACTTAAATACATTATATACTTAAGTACATTATATACTTAAATACATAATATACTTAAGTACATAATATACTAATGTACATTATATACTTAAGTAAATTAAGTACGTTATATACTTAAATACATTATATACTTAATTACATTATATACTTAAGTACGTTATATACTTAAGTACATTATATACTTAAGTATGTTATATACTTAAGTACGTTATATACTTAAGTACATTATATACTTAAATACATTATATACTTAAGAACATTATATACTTAAGTACGTTATATACTTAAGTACTTAAATATATTATATACTTAAGTATATAATATACTTAAGTACATTATATACTTAAGTACGTTATATACTTAAGTACGTTATATACTTCAGTACATTATATACTTAAATACATTATATACTTAAGTACATAATATACTTAAGTACATTATATACTTAAGTACGTTATATACTTAAGTACAGTTTTTACTTATGTACGTAATTTACTTAAAACATTTTTTACTTATGTACGTAATTTACTTAAATACATTATATACTAACGAACATTATATACTTAAATACATTATATACTTAAATGCATTATATACTTAAATACATTATATACTTATTTACATCATATACTTAAGTACGTTATATACTTAAATACGTTATATACTTAAGTACGTTATATACTTCAGTACATTATATACTTCAGTACATTATATACTTAAGTACGTTATATACTTAAGTACATTATATACTTTATAACATTATATACTTAAGTATATTATATACTTCAGTACATTATATACTTAAATACATTATATACTTACGTACATTATATACTTAAATACATTATATACTTTATAACATTATATACTTAAGTACATTATATACTTAAGAACATTATATACTTAAATACATTATATACTTAAATACATTATATACTTAAGTATATTATATACTTAAGTACGTTATATACTTAAGTACATTATACACTTAAGTACATTAAATACTTCAGTACATTATATACTTAAGTACGTTATATACTTAAGTACGTTATATACTTAAGTACATTATATACTTAAATACATTATATACTTAAGTACATAATATACTTAAGTACATTATATACTTAAGTACGTTATATACTTTAGTACATTTTTTACTTATGTACTTAATTTACTTAAGTACATTTTTTACTTATGTACGTAATTTACTTAAATACATTATATACTTACGTACATTATATACTTAAATACATTATTTACTTAAGAACATTATATACTTAAGGACGTTATATACTTAAGGACATTATATACTTAAGTACATTATATACTTAATTACATTATATACTTACTACTAATACATTATATACTTAAGTACATTATATACTTAAATACATTATATACTTTATAATGTTATATACTTAAGTACATTATATACTTTAGAACATTATATACTTAAATACATTATATACTTAAATACATTATATACTTAAGTATATTATATACTTAAGTACGTTATATACTTAAGTACATTATATACTTTATTACATTATATACTTAAGTACATTATATACTTCAGTACATTATATACTTAAATACATTATATACTTACGTACATTATATACTTAAATACATTATATACTTAATTACATTATATTCTTAAGTACGTTATATACTTAAATACATTATATACTTAAGTACATTATATACTTAAGTATATTATTTACATAAGTACATTATATACTTAAATACATTATATACTTAAATACATTATATACTTAAATACATTATATACTTAAGTACATTATTTACTTATGTACGTTATTTACTTAAATACATAGTACATACAGTCTAACGTACATTATATACTTAAGTATATAATGTATTTTAGTAAATAACGTACATAAGTAAATAATGTACTTAAGTATATAATGTATTTAAGTATATAATGTATTTAAGTAAATAATGTACTTATGTAAATAATATACTTAAGTATTGAAGTAAATAACGTACTTGAGTAAATTATATATTTTAGTATATTATGTAAATTATTTTAGTATTTAATGTCCTTAAGTATATAATGTATTTAAGTAAATAATATACATACATATTGCGCCTGTCCTACAGTAGAATATGTTTCAAATATAAAATATCTTGGACTGCAAATTGATAACACTTTGTCCTGGAAACTGCACATATCTAATTTAACATCTAAAATAAGGAAACTAATATACATATTCAGAAATCTTAGATCATCAGCAAATAAATCAGTTATTTTTATGGTATACCATGCAATAATTCATTCTTTACTTTCATACTGCAATTCTGTCTGGGGTGGCAGTCATAAATCAACGCTACTACAGTTGGAGAGAGCACAAAGGGCTATCCTAAAAGTGATGACTAATAGACCTTTTCGGTATTCCACTACAGAATTATACAGAGATTGTAAAGTTCTATCAGTTCGCCAAATTTTTATTGTTCAAACTATAATTCGTAAACATAATTCTACTACTTACGTTAAAAGCCAACATAAAAGAAGAGGGGACATAATCTTTCAAACAGAAACGCACAAAAGTAAACTAGCTGGGAGGAATTACTACATCGTTAGCTCTAGAATTTACAATAAAATCAATAGAGATATAAATATATACCCTCTAAATAAAATTAACTGTAAAAAATGTGTAAAAGAGTGGCTACTTTATATACTAAAAACATTATATACTTAAATACATTATATACTTAAGTACATTATATACTTAAGTACATTATATACTCAAGAACATTATATACTTAAGGACGTTATATACTTAAGTACATTATATACTTAAGTATATTATGTACTTAAGGACGATAGATACTTAAGGACATTATATACTTAAGTACATTATATACTTAAATACATTATATTCTTAAATACATTATATACTTAAGTACATTTTTTACTTATATACGTTATTTACTTAAATACATAATATACTTAAGTACATTAAATACTTAAATACGTTATATACTAAAGTACATAATATACTTAAGTAAATTTTATACTTAAGTACGTTATATACTTAAATACGTTATATACTTAAGTACATTATATACTTAAGAACATTATATACTTAAATACATTATATACTTAATAACATTATATACTAAAGTACGTTATATACTTAAATACATTATATACTTAAGTACATAATATACTTAAGTACATTATATACTTAAGTACATTTTTTACTTATGTACGTAATTGACTTAAATACATTATAAACATAAATACGTTATATACTTAAGTACGTTATACACTTAAGTACATTAAATACTTCAGTACATTATATACTTAAGTACGTTATATACTTAAGTACATTATATACTTTATTACATTATATACTTAAGTACATCATATACTTCAGTACATTATATACTTAAATACATTATATACTAAAGTACATTTTTTACTTATGTACGTAATTTACTTAAATACATTATATACTTACGTTCATTATATACTTAAATACATAATATACTTAAGTACATAATATACTAAAGTACATTATATACTTAAGTAAATTAAGTACGTTATATACTTAAATACATTATATACTTAATTACATTAAATACTTAAGTACGTTATATACTTAAGTACGTTATATACTTAAGTACATTATATACTTAAGTACATAATATACTTAAGTACGTTATATACTTAAGTACATTTTTTACTTATGTACGTAATTAACTTACGTATAAATAATATAATGTACTGAAGTCAGTACATTATATACTTAAATACATTATATACTTACGTACATTATATACTTAAATACATTATATACATAAATACGTTATATACTTAAGTACGTTATATACTTCAGTACATTATATACTTCAGTACATTATATACTTAAGTACGTTATATACTTAAGTACATTATATACTTTATTACATTATATACTTAAGTATATTATATACTTCAGTACATTATATACTTAAATACATTATATACTTACGTACATTATATACTTAAATACATTATATACATAAATACTTTATATACTTAAGTACGTTATATACTTCAGTACATTATATACTTCAGTACATTATATACTTAAGTACGTTATATACTTAAGTACAATATATAATTAATTACATTATATACTTAAGTATATTATATACTTCAGTACATTATATACTTAAATACATTATATACTTAAGTACATTATATACTTAAATACATAATATACTTAAGTACATAATATACTAATGTACATTATATACTTAAGTAAATTAAGTACGTTATATACTTAAATACATTATATACTTAATTACATTATATACTTAAGTACGTTATATACTTAAGTACATTATATACTTAAGTATGTTATATACTTAAGTACGTTATATACTTAAGTACATTATATACTTAAATACATTATATACTTAAGTACATAATATACTTAAGTACATTATATACTTAAGTACGTTATATACTTAAGTACATTTTTTACTTATGTACGTAATTTACTTAAGTACATTTTTTACTTATGTACGTAATTTACTTTAATACATTATATACTTACGTACATTATATACTTAAATACATTATATACTTAAATGCATTATATACTTAAATACATTATATACTTATTTACATTATATACTTAAGTACGTTATATACTTAAGTACGTTGTATACTTAAGTACATTATATACTTAACTAAATTTTTTACATATGTACGTAATTGACTTAAATACATTATATACTTACGTACATTATATACTTAAATACACTATATACATTAATACGTTATATACTTAAGTACGTTATATACTTCAGTACATTATATACTTAAGTACGTTATATACTTAAGTACATTATATACTTTATTACATTATATACTTAAGTATATTATATACTTCAGTACATTATATACTTAAATACATTATATACTTAAGTACATTATATACTTAAGTACGTAATATACTTAAATATATTATATACTTAAATACATTATATTCTTAAATACATTATATACTTAAGTACATTTTTTACTTATATACGTGTTTTACTTAAATACATAATATACTTAAGTACATTAAATACTTAAATACGTTATATACTAAAGTACATAATATACTTAAGTAAATTTTATACTTAAGTACGTTATATACTTAAATACGTTATATACTTAAGTACATTATATACTTAAGAACATTATATACTTAAATACATTATATACTTAATAACATTATATACTAAAGTACGTTATATACTTAAATACATTATATACTTAAGTACATAATATACTTAAGTACATTATATACTTAAGTACATTTTTTACTTATGTACGTAATTGACTTAAATACATTATAAACATAAATACGTTATATACTTAAGTACGTTATACACTTAAGTACATTAAATACTTCAGTACATTATATACTTAAGTACGTTATATACTTAAGTACATTATATACTTTATTACATTATATACTTAAGTACATCATATACTTCAGTACATTATATACTTAAATACATTATATACTAAAGTACATTTTTTACTTATGTACGTAATTTACTTAAATACATTATATACTTACGTTCATTATATACTTAAATACATAATATACTTAAGTACATAATATACTAAAGTACATTATATACTTAAGTAAATTAAGTACGTTATATACTTAAATACATTATTTACTTAATTACATTATATACTTAAGTACGTTATATACTTAAGTACGTTATATACTTAAGTACATTATATACTTAAGTACATAATATACTTAAGTACGTTATATACTTAAGTACATTTTTTACTTATGTACGTAATTTACTTAAGTACATTTTTTACTTATTTACGTAATTAACTTAAATACATTATATACTTACGTACATTATATACTTAAATACATTATATACTTAAATGCATTATATACTTAAATACATTATATACCTATTTACATTATTTACTTAAGTACGTTATATACTTAAGTACATTATATACTTAACTAAATTTTTTACATATGTACGTAATTGACTTAAATATATTATAAATTTACGTACATTATATACTTAAATACATTATATACATAAATACGTTATATACTTAAGTACGTTATATACTTCAGTACATTATATACTTCAGTACATTATATACTTACGTACATTATATACTTAAATACATAATATACTTAAGTACATAATATACTAATGTACATTATATACTTAAGTAAATTAAGTACGTTATATACTTAAATACATTATATACTTAATTACATTATATACTTAAGTACGTTATATACTTAAGTACATTATATACTTAAGTACGTTATATACTTAAGTTCGTTATATACTTTAGTACATTATATACTGAAGAACATTATATACTTAAGAACATTATATACTTAAGTACGTTATATACTTAAGTACTTAAATATATTATATACTTAAGTATATTATATACTTAAGTACATTATATACTTAAGTACGTTATATACTTAAGTACGTTATATACTTAAGTACATTATATACTTAAATACATTATATACTTAAGTACATAATATACTTAAGTACATTATATACTTAAGTACGTTATATACTTAAGTACAGTTTTTACTTATGTACGTAATTTACTTAAAACATTTTTTACTTATGTACGTAATTTACTTAAATACATTATATACTAACGAACATTATATACTTAAATACATTATATACTTAATTGCATTATATACTTAAATACATTATATACTTATTTACATTATATACTTAAGTACGTTATATACTTAAATACGTTATATACTTAAGTACGTTATATACTTCAGTACATTATATACTTCAGTACATTATATACTTAAGTACGTTATATACTTAAGTACATTATATACTTTATAACATTATATACTTAAGTATATTATATACTTCAGTACATTATATACTTAAATACATAATATACTTACGTACATTATATACTTAAATACATTATATACTTATTTACATTATATACTTAAGTACGTTATATACTTAAATACGTTATATACTTAAGTACGTTATATACTTCAGTACATTATATACTTCAGTACATTATATACTTAAGTACGTTATATACTTAAGTACATTATATACTTTATTACATTATATACTTAAGTATATTATATACTTCAGTACATTATATACTTAAATACATTATATACTTACGTACATTATATACTTAAATACATTATATACATAAATACGTTATATACTTAAGTACGTTATATACTTCAGTACATTATATACTTCAGTACATTATATACTTAAGTACGTTATATACTTAAGTACATTATATAATTAATTACATTATATACTTAAGTATATTATATACTTCAGTACATTATATACTTAAATACATTATATACTTACGTACATTATATACTTAAATACATTATATACATAAATACGTTATATACTTAAGTACGTTATATACTTCAGTACATTATATACTTCAGTACATTATATACTTAAGTACGTTATATACTTAAGTACATTATATACTTTATTACATTATATACTTAAGTATATTATATACTTCAGTACATTATATACTTAAATACATTATATACTTAAATACATTATATACATAAATACTTTATATACTTAAGTACGTTATATACTTCAGTACATTATATACTTCAGTACATTATATACTTAAGTACGTTATATACTTAAGTACAATATATAATTAATTACATTATATACTTAAGTATATTATATACTTCAGTACATTATATACTTAAATACATTATATACTTAAGTACATTATATACTTAAATACATAATATACTTAAGTACATAATATACTAATGTACATTATATACTTAAGTAAATTAAGTACGTTATATACTTAAATACATTATATACTTAATTACATTATATACTTAAGTACGTTATATACTTAAGTACATTTTATACTTAAGTATGTTATATACTTAAGTACGTTATATACTTAAGTACATTATATACTTAAATACATTATATACTTAAGTACATAATATACTTAAGTACATTATATACTTAAGTACGTTATATACTTAAGTACATTTTTTACTTATGTACGTAATTTACTTAAGTACACTTTTTACTTATGTACGTAATTTACTTTAATACATTATATACTTACGTACATTATATACTTAAATACATTATATACTTAAATGCATTATATACTTAAATACATTATATACTTATTTACATTATATACTTAAGTACGTTATATACTTAAGTACGTTGTATACTTAAGTACATTATATACTTAACTAAATTTTTTACATATGTACGTAATTGACTTAAATACATTATATACTTACGTACATTATATACTTAAATACATTATATACATAAATACGTTATATACTTAAGTACGTTATATACTTCAGTACATTATATACTTAAGTACGTTATATACTTAAGTACATTATATACTTTATTACATTATATACTTAAGTATATTATATACTTCAGTACATTATATACTTAAATACATTATATACTTAAGTACATTATATACTTAAGTATGTAATATACTTAAATATATTATATACTTAAATACATTATTTACTTTAGTACGTTATATACTTAAATACATTATATACTTAATATCATTATATACTTAAGTACATTATATACTTAAGTACATTATATATATATACTTAAGAACATTATATACTTAAGTACATTATATACTTAAGTACGTTATATACTTAAGTACGTTATATACTTATTACATTATATACTTAAGTACATTATATACTTAAGTACATTATATACTTAAATACATTATATACTTAAGTACATTATATACTTAAGTACGTTATATACTTAAGTACGTTATATACTTAAGTACGTTATATACTTAAGTACGTTGTATACTTAAGTACATTATATACTTACTTCTTATACATTTTATATACTTAAATATATTATATACTTAAGTACATTATACACTTAAGTATTTTATATACGTAAGTACGTTATATACTTAAGTAAATTACATATATACTTAAGAACATTATATACATAAATTCGTTATATACTTAAGTACGTTATATACTTAAGTACGTTATATACTTAAGTACATTATATACTTAAGTACATTATATACTTAAGTACGTTATATACTTAATTACATTATATATTTAAGAACATTATATACTTAAGTACGTTATATACTTAAATACATTATATACTTAAGTACATTATATACTTAAGAACATTATATACTTAAATACGTTATATACTATAGTTCATTATATACTTATGAACATTATATACTTACGTACATTATATACTTAAATACATTATATACATAAATACGTTATATACTTAAGTGCGTTATATACTTAAGTACATTATATACTTCAGAACATTATATACTTAAGTACGTTATATACTTAAGTACATTATATACTTAAATACATTATATACTTAAGTACATAATATACTTAAGTACATTATTTACTTATATACGTTATTTACTTAAATACATTATATACTTAAATACGTTATATACTATAGTACATTATATACTTAAGAACATTATATACTTACGTACATTATATACTTAAATACATTATATACATAAATACGTTATATACTTAAGTGCGTTATATACTTAAGTACATTATATACTTCAGAACATTATATACTTAAGTACGTTATATACTTAAGTACATTATATACTTCAGTACATTATATACTTAAATACATTATATACTTAAGTACATTTTTTACTTATGCACGTAATTTACTTAAATACATTATATACTTACGTACATTATATACTTAAATACATAATATACTTAAGTACATAATATACTAAAGTACATTATATACTTAAGTAAATTAAGTACGTTATATACTTAAATTCTTTTACTTCCTATAGTGGACTACGCAGACACGTGTTATTCTGATATACCCCAGTACCTTCTTAATAAACTTGAGCGGCACCAAAATCTAATCATAAGATTTATCTTTGGGCTTAAGAAATTTGACCAAATTACTCATTACCGTCAGCAACTCAAGTGGGTAACTGTTAATGATAGGCGAAATATCCATATTCTTACTTTACTTTATTCTCTTCTATATAGTCCTATCTCTCCGCTTTACCTTAAAGAGAGTTTTTCCTTCTCTCAGCATCTTGTCAGTCTCCGGTCGGCGAATGACAACAAGCTTGAGATTCCCTTATCTCGCTCTCAGCGCTATAACGAGTCATTCACTGTTAAAGCTGTAACACTGTGGAACTCACTCCCCTGGGAAATACGTCATTCCGAAACCATTCACCTGTTTAAACATCGCTTAAAGAATTATTACTTATCTATGTAATTGAGTAGTATGTAAGTTTATAATAGCATAAATATATATCACATATATCTATCATAGTATATATAAATTTATGTTGGTATTTGTGTAGTTAATATGTAAATGTAGTATGTATGTTCATGTAAGTTTATATTACATTTCTTTTTTTTTGTTTTTTTTTTTGTAACTTACTTTATGCACCATCCATTTTCCACTCTTTTATCGGCTTCGTACGCTCAGTTTGCCTTTAAAAGATCACTTTTAGTGATAAGGCCGCCTTTGCACCCTAGCACTAAGTACTATTACTGTTTTCCTTGTATTTTCCTTTTTTTTGTTGTGTTGCAAAAAAGTTTTTCTATTCTATTCTATTAAATACATTATATACTTAATTACATTATATACTTAAGAACGTTATATACTTAAGTACGTTATATACTTAAGTACATTATATACTTTATTACATTATATACTTCAGTACATTATATACTAAAATACATTATATACTTAAGTACATTATATACTTAAGTACGTAATATACTTAAATATATTATATACTAAAATACATTATATACTTTAGTACGTTATATACTTAAATACATTATATACTTAAGTACATTATATACTTAAGTACGTTATATACTTAAGTACATTATATACTTAAGTACGTTATAAACTTAAGTACGTAATATACTTAAGTACATTATATACTTAAGTACATTATTTACTTTAGAACATTATATACTTAAGGACGTTATATACTTAAGGACATTATATACTTAAGTACGTTATATACTAATGTACATTATATACTTAAGTACGTTATATACTTAAGTACATTATATACTTTATTACATTATATACTTAAGTACATTATATACTTCAGTACATTATATACTTAAATATATTATATACTTAAGTACATTATTTACTTTTGTACGTTATTTACTTAAATACATTATATACTTAAGTACATTATATACTTAAGTTCGTTATATACTTAAGTAAATTATATACTTAAGTACATTATATACTTCAGTACATTATATACTTAAATACATTATATACTTAAGTACATTTTTAACTTATGTACGTAATTTACTTAAATACATTATATACTTACGTACATTATATACTTTAATACATTATATACTTAATAACATTATATTCTTAAGTACGTTATATACTTAAATATATTATATACTTAAGTACATTATATACTTAAGTATATTATTTACATAAGTACATTATATACTTAAATACATTATATACTTAAATACATTATATACTTAAGTACATTATTTACTTATGTACGTTATTTACTTAAATACATAGTACATACAGTCTATATATATTATATACTTAAGTATATAATGTATTTTAGTAAATAAAGTACATAAGTAAATAATGTACTTAAGTATATAATGTATTTAAGTATATAATGTATTTAAGTAAATAATGTACTTATGTAAATAATATACTTAAGTATTGAAGTAAATAACGTACTTGAGTAAATTATATATTTTAGTATATTATGTAAATTATTTTAGTATTTAATGTCCTTAAGTATATAATGTATTTAAGTAAATAATATACATACATATTGCGCCTGTCCTACAGTAGAATATGTTTCAAATATAAAATATCTTGGACTGCAAATTGATAACACTTTGTCCTGGAAACTGCACATATCTAATTTAACATCTAAAATAAGGAAACTAATATACATATTCAGAAATCTTAGATCATCAGCAAATAAATCAGTTATTTTTATGGTATACCATGCAATAATTCATTCTTTACTTTCATACTGCAATTCTGTCTGGGGTGGCAGTCATAAATCAACGCTACTACAGTTGGAGAGAGCACAAAGGGCTATCCTAAAAGTGATGACTAATAGACCTTTTCGGTATTCCACTACAGAATTATACAGAGATTGTAAAGTTCTATCAGTTCGCCAAATTTTTATTGTTCAAACTATAATTCGTAAACATAATTCTACTACTTACGTTAAAAGCCAACATAAAAGAAGAGGGGACATAATCTTTCAAACAGAAAGGCACAAAAGTAAACTAGCTGGGAGGAATTACTACATCGTTAGCTCTAGAATTTACAATAAAATCAATAGAGATATAAATATATACCCTCTAAATAAAATTAACTGTAAAAAATGTGTAAAAGAGTGGCTACTTTATATACTAAAAACATTATATACTTAAATACATTATATACTTAAGTACATTATATACTTAAGTACATTATATACTCAAGAACATTATATACTTAAGGACGTTATATACTTAAGTACATTATATACTTAAGTATATTATGTACTTAAGGACGATAGATACTTAAGGACATTATATACTTAAGTACATTATATACTTAAATACATTATATTCTTAAATACATTATATACTTAAGTACATTTTTTACTTATATACGTTTTTTACTTAAATACATAATATACTTAAGTACATTAAATACTTAAATACGTTATATACTAAAGTACATAATATACTTAAGTAAATTTTATACTTAAGTACGTTATATACTTAAATACGTTATATACTTAAGTACATTATATACTTAAGAACATTATATACTTAAATACATTATATACTTAATAACATTATATACTAAAGTACGTTATATACTTAAATACATTATATACTTAAGTACATTATATACTTAAGTACATTTTTTACTTATGTACGTAATTGACTTAAATACATTATAAACATAAATACGTTATATACTTAAGTACGTTATACACTTAAGTACATTAAATACTTCAGTACATTATATACTTAAGTACGTTATATACTTAAGTACATTACATCTTTATTACATTATATACTTAAGTACATCATATACTTCAGTACATTATATACTTAAATACATTATATACTAAAGTACATTTTTTACTTATGTACGTAATTTACTTAAATACATTATATACTTACGTTCATTCTATACTTAAATACATAATATACTTAAGTACATAATATACTAAAGTACATTATATACTTAAGTAAATTAAGTACGTTATATACTTAAATACATTATATACTTAAGTACATCATATACTTCAGTACATTATATACTTAAATACATTATATACTAAAGTACATTTTTTACTTATGTACGTAATTTACTTAAATACATTATATACTTACGTTCATTATATACTTAAATACATAATATACTTAAGTACATAATATACTAAAGTACATTATATACTTAAGTAAATTAAGTACGTTATATACTTAAATACATTATATACTTAATTACATTATATACTTAAGTACGTTATATACTTAAGTACGTTATATACTTAAGTACATTATATACTTAAGTACATAATATACTTAAGTACGTTATATACTTAAGTACATTTTTTACTTATGTACGTAATTTACTTAAGTACATTTTTTACTTATTTACGTAATTTACTTAAATACATTATATACTTACGTACATTATATACTTAAATGCATTATATACTTAAATACATTATATACCTATTTACATTATTTACTTAAGTACGTTATATACTTAAGTACATTATATACTTAACTAAATTTTTTACATATGTACGTAATTGACTTAAATATATTATAAACTTACGTACATTATATACTTAAATACATTATATACATAAATACGTTATATACTTAAGTACGTTATATACTTCAGTACATTATATACTTCAGTACATTATATACTTACGTACATTATATACTTAAATACATAATATACTTAAGTACATAATATACTAATGTACATTATATACTTAAGTAAATTAAGTACGTTATATACTTAAATACATTATATACTTAATTACATTATATACTTAAGTACGTTATATACTTAAGTACATTATATACTTAAATACATTATATACTTAAGTTCGTTATATACTTTAGTACATTATATACTGAAGAACATTATATACTTAAGAACATTATATACTTAAGTACGTTATATACTTAAGTACTTAAATATATTATATACTTAAGTATATTATATACTTAAGTACATTATATACTTAAGTACGTTATATACTTAAGTACGTTATATACTTAAGTACATTATATACTTAAATACATTATATACTTAAGTACATAATATACTTAAGTACATTATATACTTAAGTACGTTATATACTTAAGTACAGTTTTTACTTATGTACGTAATTTACTTAAAACATTTTTTACTTATGTACGTAATTTACTTAAATACATTATATACTAACGAACATTATATACTTAAATACATTATATACTTAAATGCATTATATACTTAAATACATTATATACTTATTTACATTATATACTTAAGTACGTTATATACTTAAATACGTTATATACTTAAGTACGTTATATACTTCAGTACATTATATACTTCAGTACATTATATACTTAAGTACGTTATATACTTAAGTACATTATATACTTTATTTTATTTTATTTTTTCTTTAATTGGAAAACCAACAGTTGTAGATACTAACTAGTTAACAGATTGATTGACTTAAAACTAATAACAGGTTTCCACAGATAAGTCTTATATAAACAAGGGTACCTGATAGAACCCAGCAGAAACGCAGCAAACTAAAACAAAGTGTTAAGTTTACCTAGCATGCAACAGTTTATCTACTAATTTGCGACGTACACTATTCATATTACCATAAAATAGGTCAATTTCGGGGTCATTGTAAACAGAATTAAGAAGGCGAGAGACACGGATTAAAAAGTAATTAAATCTATTCTTAGTTTTAGTTAAGGGTACGTGCAGAATCTTTTTATGCCTAGGTAATCGCGAGGGTACAAATAAATCTAACTTAGTAAGTAATTCCGGACTATCTATTGACCCTCTAACAATGTTAAGTAAGAGACAAACGTCGGCAATGTTTCTACGTGTATGAAGGGGTACAAGGTGTAAATCCGAACATGATATTTCGTAGGAAGTTTTAGGAAGGTGAAATTTGTGCTTAAGGAATCTAATGAATTTCTTTTGAATACTTTCTAATTTATTGATATAAATGTGATACGCAGGATTCCATATTTGGCAAGCATACTCTAGTTGACTACGGACCAGTGAACAGTAGAGGATTTTGATGGTTTTCATTTTTTTGAATGGTTTACTAACACGTATAATAAAACCTAAAGCTTTAAATGCTTTGGTCACAATAGCATCTATATGATAATCAAAAATTAGTTTAGTGTCGAGGAGTACCCCGAGATCTCTTATAATATCAGTTCTGTTAAGGTTTTGATGTTTTAAAATGTAGTCATAGAGAAAAGGTTCCCTTTTCCTAGTAAAAGATATAGAGTTACACTTTAAGACATTAAGATCAAGTTTATTTTGAATGCAGTAATCATCTAATCTAAACAAGTCAGCTTGTAAAAGTTTCGCATCTTTAACATTATTGACTGTACGAAATACCTTCAAGTCATCAGCAAAAAGTAAAAATTTTGAATGTATAAAGCAGAGATCGATATCATGAATAAAAATAGTGAATAAAAAGGGTCCCAACAAGGACCCTTGGGGCACACCCGACGGTACTGCCATCCAATTTGATTTAAAACCATTTAACACAACTGTTTGAAGTCTGTTATTAATATAAGAAGAAAACCAGCGAAACAAATCTCCTCTGATCCCAAGGGAGGCCAGTTTTTTTAGAAGCAAGATGTGGTCAATCCTGTCAAAAGCTTTGCTATAGTCAGTATATACAGCATCAACTTGGTCACGACTATCTAACTTATCAGTAAGAAAATCTAAGAATAGTGCCAAGTTTGT
This sequence comes from Pararge aegeria, assembly GCF_905163445.1. NCBI lineage: Eukaryota > Metazoa > Arthropoda > Insecta > Lepidoptera > Nymphalidae > Pararge > Pararge aegeria. The sequence goes on along the minus strand of NC_053202.1, from coordinate 7,430,652 downwards.
GACCGTAGATCTACCCTTTAAGAAACCATGTTGGTTCTGACTAAGTTGCGACTTTAGGACATTATAGCATTGATTATATACAATACGTTCCAAAACTTTGGCCACAAGGCAAAGTTTAGAGATTGGGCGATAATTCTCTACCATATTTCTTGGGCCATTCTTATGAATAGGGGTAATATAAGCAGATTTCCAAAGAGAAGGCATATATCCTTCAGATATAGACCTCCGAAAAAGAATAGAAAGGGGAACTGATAAACTATGCGCACAACTAATCAGAAAAATGGCAGGAATTTCATCTGGGCCAGCTGATTTATTAGGTTTTAAAGATTTTAGGGCTTTTTCTATAACTTGGGGAATGAATTCAATTGTATAAATGTCAGTTTTAATAGAATCTCCTGGCTGCACATGCGAAGATGAAGAAGTTACTTGTTGATAGGTTGAATGAAAGTATGATGAAAAGAGTTCACATATACCTGTTCCAGTGTCAGATTTAGAATGGGAATAAGTCATAGACTTAGGATAGAAGCTAGTTGCACGTTTGGCAATACTACGCTTAACATGTGACCAGAATAATTGAGAATCTTTCGTGAGAGACTCTTCAAGTGAATTAATGTAATATGAGTAACAGTTATCTTCAAGTAGTTTGACTCTGGTTCTTAGTATATCGAATGAAAGCCTGTCTTCTAGGTTTTTATACGTACGATATTTAACTAAATGTTTGTATTTCTCTTTAATTGCTTTAATAAGTGGAATACTATACCAGGATGGATATTTATTACTTTTATTTTTGATTAAGGGAACAAATCTATCTCGCAGTTCATACAAAATTTTATAGAACGATTTGACAACAGATTCAAGATCCCCGACATGCAATAGAGTATCCCAGTCATAATTCGATAAGGCTTCATTAATCTGAGAAAAGTTACCTCTTTTATATGCATACATAGTTCTAGATGACAATGGTAGTGTCTGGATGGAAAAGAACGGTAAATTGATACAAAGGGCCTTATGGTATGGATCTTCAGGTACTAGAGGGTCATCACAATGTAAAACAGTCACTGAATCATTCGATAAGACTAAGTCCAATATGCGACCGAAGTTATTTTTAATATTGTTAAATTGATTAAGGTTACATAAACTTAATGTATCAATAAAGTTCCTTGAATTATTATCATTTAAATTATAAGCTTGAAGGCCCTCTTCAGTTTCATTCCATCGAATGGAACTCATGTTAAAATCACCTAAAATTAAGAACATATCATTAGGATGTTCATTAGTTAATTTTTCAAGATTGATCAAAAAGTTATCCAATTGTTGATCAAATGAGTTACCTTTATTCTCCGCACAGAGATATATAGTGCAAATATGAATACGCGAAGTGTTACGATTTTTGTTGTGATAAGTGACTGAAACCCAGAGGTCTTCAGCTGAGGATTGCCAATCCGACCTACATTCAACATTCAGGCTCTTTTTAGTAGCCACAGCTACACCACCTCCCCTTGTCTGACACATTTGCTTGTAATCACGATCACGACGCCATACAGAGTATCTTGTGTCAAAAAGTTCCGTGTCCGAAACACTATCAAGCAACCAAGTTTCCGTCACTGTAATTATGTCGTAACCATTCAATAAAATATTTCTGGAAAAAGTGTCCGTCTTGGTCCGCAATCCCCTAACATTTTGGTGATAAATGTTGAGTTTAGCTAGAGTGAACACTGCACACAATAACTATAAAGAAACCAAATAAGCCTAAAAGTAATCCACTTATAGACCATAGTAATTAATACACAATAATAAGAATACTGCAGCCTTCCAAATACACACGACTTAGTTGCAACACCAACATAGGTTATCAATGACAATATGTTGAAATTAATAGAAATAGTAGGTCCGTTTCTTGTAAAAAACGTTGTATTTAAACATAAACAATGGAGAAACTTACACCAACTACTGTTTGTATTATCATACTTAAGTGCACTTCTTAATTCTGCAGTGTACCTTAATAGTAATCCATTAACAACTATAAAATAGTGTAATAGAAATCGACGTCTTCTAATAGCAATAATATACGCAACTAGTTTCCAAATGCCCTGAATATGGTAAACAGTGTATAAAATTAAAATGTAACCAATGCAAACAGTAAATAATACTCGGTTAAGAAAAAACAATATTTTCGAATGAATTACATAACGTAAGTAGAAATAATATAAATTATCATAACACCGTTCAAACTTAGCAATATTCATTGCAAAAACTACGGAGGCGCTCGGAATTACAAATGAATAGCTTGCGCCCATCGAACAAAGGAGCGAGATAAGAACGCCAGTGCTTCCCAACCTTGCGGTACGAAGAGGTATGAGGTTAAGATTAAAGTTTATTTCTAGGTATATACTTCTAATAAATGTTATTTTAGTTACAAACTTTATTTTACTTTCGTCAAATCTTTCTCTGCTTTGATACTTAAGACGGGGGACGTTTCGTTTTTTCTTACAAATAGTTTGGAGTGCTTCACCCAAACAAAACGGTAATTTTTCTCCTTAGCAAGGAGTTTCGTTTTAGATAACAGCTGTTTATTTTTGACCGTCAGGTGATCATTAATGAAGATACATATAACATTATATACTTAAGTATATTATATACTTCAGTACATTATATACTTAAATACATTATATACTTACGTACATTATATACTTAAATACATTATATACTTATTTACATTATATACTTAAGTACGTTATATACTTAAATACGTTATATACTTAAGTACGTTATATACTTCAGTACATTATATACTTCAGTACATTATATACTTAAGTACGTTATATACTTAAGTACATTATATACTTTATTACATTATATACTTAAGTATATTATATACTTCAGTACATTATATACTTAAATACATTATATACTTACGTACATTATATACTTAAATACATTATATACATAAATACGTTATATACTTAAGTACGTTATATACTTCAGTACATTATATACTTCAGTACATTATATACTTAAGTACGTTATATACTTAAGTACATTATATAATTAATTACATTATATACTTAAGTATATTATATACTTCAGTACATTATATACTTAAATACATTATATACTTACGTACATTATATACTTAAATACATTATATACATAAATACGTTATATACTTAAGTACGTTATATACTTCAGTACATTATATACTTCAGTACATTATATACTTAAGTACGTTATAAACTTAAGTACATTATATACTTTATTACATTATATACTTAAGTATATTATATACTTCAGTACATTATATACTTAAATACATTATATACTTACGTACATTATATACTTAAATACATTATATACATAAATACTTTATATACTTAAGTACGTTATATACTTCAGTACATTATATACTTCAGTACATTATATACTTAAGTACGTTATATACTTAAGTACAATATATAATTAATTACATTATATACTTAAGTATATTATATACTTCAGTACATTATATACTTAAATACATTATATACTTAAGTACATTATATACTTAAATACATAATATACTTAAGTACATAATATACTAATGTACATTATATACTTAAGTAAATTAAGTACGTTATATACTTAAATACATTATATACTTAATTACATTATATACTTAAGTACGTTATATACTTAAGTACATTTTATACTTAAGTATGTTATATACTTAAGTACGTTATATACTTAAGTACATTATATACTTAAATACATTATATACTTAAGTACATAATATACTTAAGTACATTATATACTTAAGTACGTTATATACTTAAGTACATTTTTTACTTATGTACGTAATTTACTTAAGTACATTTTTTACTTATGTACGTAATTTACTTTAATACATTATATACTTACGTACATTATATACTTAAATACATTATATACTTAAATGCATTATATACTTAAATACATTATATACTTATTTACATTATATACTTAAGTACGTTATATACTTAAGTACGTTGTATACTTAAGTACATTATATACTTAACTAAATTTTTTACATATGTACGTAATTGACTTAAATACATTATATACTTACGTACATTATATACTTAAATACGTTATATACATAAATACGTTATATACTTAAGTACGTTAAATACTTCAGTACATTATATACTTAAGTACGTTATATACTTAAGTACATTATATACTTTATTACATTATATACTTAAGTATATTATATACTTCAGTACATTATATACTTAAATACATTATATACTTAAGTACATTATATACTTAAGTACGTAATATACTTAAATATATTATATACTTAAATACATTATTTACTTTAGTACGTTATATACTTAAATACATTATATACTTAATTACATTATATACTTAAGTACATTATATACTTAAGTACATTATATATATATACTTAAGAACATTATATACTTAAGTACATTATATACTTAAGTACGTTATATACTTAAGTACGTTATATACTTATTACATTATATACTTAAGTACATTATATACTTAAGTACATTATATACTTAAATACATTATATACTTAAGTACATTATATACTTAAGTACGTTATATACTTAAGTACGTTATATACTTAAGTACGTTATATACTTAAGTACGTTGTATACTTAAGTACATTATATACTTACTTCTTATACATTTTATATACTTAAATATATTATATACTTAAGTACATTATACACTTAAGTATTTTATATACGTAAGTACGTTATATACTTAAGTAAATTACATATATACTTAAGAACATTATATACATAAATTCGTTATATACTTAAGTACGTTATATACTTAAGTACGTTATATACTTAAGTACATTATATACTTAAGTACATTATATACTTAAGTACGTTATATACTTAATTACATTATATATTTAAGAACATTATATACTTAAGTACGTTATATACTTAAATACATTATATACTTAAGTACATTATATACTTAAGTACGTTATATACTTAAGTACATTATATACTTAAGAACATTATATACTTAAATACGTTATATACTATAGTACATTATATACTTATGAACATTATATACTTACGTACATTATATACTTAAATACATTATATACATAAATACGTTATATACTTAAGTGCGTTATATACTTAAGTACATTATATACTTCAGAACATTATATACTTAAGTACGTTATATACTTAAGTACATTATATACTTAAATACATTATATACTTAAGTACATAATATACTTAAGTACATTATTTACTTATATACGTTATTTACTTAAATACATTATATACTTAAATACGTTATATACTATAGTACATTATATACTTAAGAACATTATATACTTACGTACATTATATACTTAAATACATTATATACATAAATACGTTATATACTTAAGTGCGTTATATACTTAAGTACATTATATACTTCAGAACATTATATACTTAAGTACGTTATATACTTAAGTACATTATATACTTCAGTACATTATATACTTAAATACATTATATACTTAAGTACATTTTTTACTTATGCACGTAATTTACTTAAATACATTATATACTTACGTACATTATATACTTAAATACATAATATACTTAAGTACATAATATACTAAAGTACATTATATACTTAAGTAAATTAAGTACGTTATATACTTAAATTCTTTTACTTCCTATAGTGGACTACGCAGACACGTGTTATTCTGATATACCCCAGTACCTTCTTAATAAACTTGAGCGGCACCAAAATCTAATCATAAGATTTATCTTTGGGCTTAAGAAATTTGACCAAATTACTCATTACCGTCAGCAACTCAAGTGGGTAACTGTTAATGATAGGCGAAATATCCATATTCTTACTTTACTTTATTCTCTTCTATATAGTCCTATCTCTCCGCTTTACCTTAAAGAGAGTTTTTCCTTCTCTCAGCATCTTGTCAGTCTCCGGTCGGCGAATGACAACAAGCTTGAGATTCCCTTATCTCGCTCTCAGCGCTATAACGAGTCATTCACTGTTAAAGCTGTAACACTGTGGAACTCACTCCCCTGGGAAATACGTCATTCCGAAACCATTCACCTGTTTAAACATCGCTTAAAGAATTATTACTTATCTATGTAATTGAGTAGTATGTAAGTTTATAATAGCATAAATATATATCACATATATCTATCATAGTATATATAAATTTATGTTGGTATTTGTGTAGTTAATATGTAAATGTAGTATGTATGTTCATGTAAGTTTTTATTACATTTCTTTTTTTTTGTTTTTTTTTTTGTAACTTACTTTATGCACCATCCATTTTCCACTCTTTTATCGGCTTCGTACGCTCAGTTTGCCTTTAAAAGATCACTTTTAGTGATAAGGCCGCCTTTGCACCCTAGCACTAAGTACTATTACTGTTTTCCTTGTATTTTCCTTTTTTTTGTTGTGTTGCAAAAAAGTTTTTCTATTCTATTCTATTAAATACATTATATACTTAATTACATTATATACTTAAGAACGTTATATACTTAAGTACGTTATATACTTAAGTACATTATATACTTTATTACATTATAAACTTCAGTACATTATATACTAAAATACATTATATACTTAAGTACATTATATACTTAAGTACGTAATATACTTAAATATATTATATACTAAAATACATTATATACTTTAGTACGTTATATACTTAAATACATTATATACTTAAGTACATTATATACTTAAGTACGTTATATACTTAAGTACATTATATACTTAAGTACGTTATAAACTTAAGTACGTAATATACTTAAGTACATTATATACTTAAGTACATTATTTACTTTAGAACATTATATACTTAAGGACGTTATATACTTAAGGACATTATATACTTAAGTACGTTATATACTAATGTACATTATATACTTAAGAACGTTATATACTTAAGTACATTATATACTTTATTACATTATATACTTAAGTACATTATATACTTCAGTACATTATATACTTAAATATATTATATACTTAAGTACATTATTTACTTTTGTACGTTATTTACTTAAATACATTATATACTTAAGTACATTATATACTTAAGTTCGTTATATACTTAAGTAAATTATATACTTAAGTACATTATATACTTCAGTACATTATATACTTAAATACATTATATACTTAAGTACATTTTTAACTTATGTACGTAATTTACTTAAATACATTATATACTTACGTACATTATATACTTTAATACATTATATACTTAATAACATTATATTCTTAAGTACGTTATATACTTAAATATATTATATACTTAAGTACATTATATACTTAAGTATATTATTTACATAAGTACATTATATACTTAAATACATTATATACTTAAATACATTATATACTTAAGTACATTATTTACTTATGTACGTTATTTACTTTAATACATAGTACATACAGTCTATATATATTATATACTTAAGTATATAATGTATTTTAGTAAATAACGTACATAAGTAAATAATGTACTTAAGTATATAATGTATTTAAGTAAATAATGTACTTATGTAAATAATATACTTAAGTATTGAAGTAAATAACGTACTTGAGTAAATTATATATTTTAGTATATTATGTAAATTATTTTAGTATTTAATGTCCTTAAGTATATAATGTATTTAAGTAAATAATATACATACATATTGCGCCTGTCCTACAGTAGAATATGTTTCAAATATAAAATATCTTGGACTGCAAATTGATAACACTTTGTCCTGGAAACTGCACATATCTAATTTAACATCTAAAATAAGGAAACTAATATACATATTCAGAAATCTTAGATCATCAGCAAATAAATCAGTTATTTTTATGGTATACCATGCAATAATTCATTCTTTACTTTCATACTGCAATTCTGTCTGGGGTGGCAGTCATAAATCAACGCTACTACAGTTGGAGAGAGCACAAAGGGCTATCCTAAAAGTGATGACTAATAGACCTTTTCGGTATTCCACTACAGAATTATACAGAGATTGTAAAGTTCTATCAGTTCGCCAAATTTTTATTGTTCAAACTATAATTCGTAAACATAATTCTACTACTTACGTTAAAAGCCAACATAAAAGAAGAGGGGACATAATCTTTCAAACAGAAAGGCACAAAAGTAAACTAGCTGGGAGGCAGTACTACATCATTAGCTCTAGAATTTACAATAAAATCAATAGAGATATAAATATATACCATCTAAATAAAATTAACTGTAAAAAATGTGTAAAAGAGTGGCTACTTTATATACTTAAAAACATTATATACTTAAATACATTATATACTTTATAACATTATATACTTAAGTACATTATATACTTTATAACATTATATACTTAAGTACATTATATACTTAAGAACATTATATACTTAAATACATTATATACTTAAATACATTATATACTTAAGTATATTATATACTTAAGTACGTTATATACTTAAGTACATTATATACTTTATTACATTATATACTTAAGTACATTATATACTTCAGTACATTATATACTTAAAAACATTATATACTTAAGTACATTTTTTACTTATGTACGTAATTTACTTAAATACATTATATACTTACGTACATTATATACTTAAATACATTATATACTTAATTACATTATATTCTTAAGTACGTTATATACTTAAATACATTATATACTTAAGTACATTATATACTTAAGTATATTATTTACATAAGTACATTATATACTTAAATACATTATATACTTAAATACATTATATACTTAAGTACATTATTTACTTATGTACGTTATTTACTTAAATACATAGTACATACAGTCTATATATATTATATACTTAAGTATATAATGTATTTTAGTAAATAACGTACATAAGTAAATAATGTACTTAAGTATATAAAGTATTTAAGTATATAATGTATTTAAGTAAATAATGTTCTTATGTAAATAATATACTTAAGTATTGAAGTAAATAACGTACTTGAGTAAATTATATATTTTAGTATATTATGTAAATTATTTTAGTATTTAATGTCCTTAAGTATATAATGTATTTAAGTAAATAATATACATACATATTGCGCCTGTCCTACAGTAGAATATGTTTCAAATATAAAATATCTTGGACTGCAAATTGATAACACTTTGTCCTGGAAACTGCACATATCTAATTTAACATCTAAAATAAGGAAACTAATATACATATTCAGAAATCTTAGATCATCAGCAAATAAATCAGTTATTTTTATGGTATACCATGCAATAATTCATTCTTTACTTTCATACTGCAATTCTGTCTGGGGTGGCAGTCATAAATCAACGCTACTACAGTTGGAGAGAGCACAAAGGGCTATCCTAAAAGTGATGACTAATAGACCTTTTCGGTATTCCACTACAGAATTATACAGAGATTGTAAAGTTCTATCAGTTCGCCAAATTTTTATTGTTCAAACTATAATTCGTAAACATAATTCTACTACTTACGTTAAAAGCCAACATAAAAGAAGAGGGGACATAATCTTTCAAACAGAAAGGCACAAAAGTAAACTAGCTGGGAGGCAGTACTACATCATTAGCTCTAGAATTTACAATAAAATCAATAGAGATATAAATATATACCCTCTAAATAAAATTAACTGTAAAAAATGTGTAAAAGAGTGGCTACTTTATATACTTAAAAACATTATATACTTAAATACATTATATACTTTATAACATTATATACTTAAGTACATTATATACTTAAGAACATTATATACTTAAATACATTATATACTTAAATACATTATATACTTAAGTATATTATATACTTAAGTACGTTATATACTTAAGTACATTATATACTTTATTACATTATATACTTAAGTACATTATATACTTCAGTACATTATATACTTAAAAACATTATATACTTAAGTACATTTTTTACTTATGTACGTAATTTACTTAAATACATTATATACTTAAGTACATTATATACTTAAGTATATTATTTACATAAGTAAATAAGTAAGTATATAATGTATTTTAGTAAATAACGTACATAAGTAAATAATGTACTTAAGTATATAATGTATTTTAGTATATAATGTATTTAAGTAAATAATGTACTTATGTAAATAATATACTTAAGTATTGAAGTAAATAACGTACTTGAGTAAATTATATATTTTAGTATATTATGTAAATTATTTTAGTATTTAATGTCCTTAAGTATATAATGTATTTAAGTAAATAATATACATACATATTGCGCCTGTCCTACAGTAGAATATGTTTCAAATATAAAATATCTTGGATTGCAAATTGATAACACTTTGTCCTGGAAACTGCACATATCTAATTTAACATCTAAAATAAGGAAACTAATATACATATTCAGAAATCTTAGATCATCAGCAAATAAATCAGTTATTTTTATGGTATACCATGCAATAATTCATTCTTTACTTTCATACTGCAATTCTGTCTGGGGTGGCAGTCATAAATCAACGCTACTACAGTTGGAGAGAGCACAAAGGGCTATCCTAAAAGTGATGACTAATAGACCTTTTCGGTATTCCACTACAGAATTATACAGAGATTGTAAAGTTCTATCAGTTCGCCAAATTTTTATTGTTCAAACTATAATTCGTAAACATAATTCTACTACTTACGTTAAAAGCCAACATAAAAGAAGAGGGGACATAATCTTTCAAACAGAAAGGCACAAAAGTAAACTAGCTGGGAGGCAGTACTACATCGTTAGCTCTAGAATTTACAATAAAATCAATAGAGATATAAATATATACCCTCTAAATAAAATTAACTGTAAAAAATGTGTAAAAGAGTGGCTACTTTATATACTTAAAAACATTATATACTTAAATACATTATATACTTAAGTACATTATATACTTAAGTACATTATATACTCAAGAACATTATATACTTAAGGACGTTATATACTTAAGTACATTATATACTTAAGTACATTATGTACTTAAGGACGATAGATACTTAAGGACATTATATACTTAAGTACATTATATACTTAAATACATTATATTCTTAAATACATTATATATTTAAGTACATTTTTTACTTATATACGTTATTTACTTAAATACATAATATACTAAAGTACATTAAATACTTAAATACGTTATATACTAAAGTACATAATATACTTAAGTAAATTTTATACTTAAGTACGTTATATACTTAAATACGTTATATACTTAAGTACATTATATACTTAAGAACATTATATACTTAAATACATTATATACTTAATAACATTATATACTAAAGTACGTTATATACTTAAGTACGTTATATACTTAAATACATTATATACTTAAGTACATAATATACTTAAGTACATTATATACTTAAGTACATTTTTTACTTATGTACGTAATTGACTTAAATACATTATAAACATAAATACGTTATATACTTAAGTACGTTATACACTTAAGTACATTAAATACTTCAGTACATTATATACTTAAGTACGTTATATACTTAAGTACATTATATACTTTATTACATTATATACTTAAGTACATCATATACTTCAGTACATTATATACTTAAATACATTATATACTAAAGTACATTTTTTACTTATGTACGTAATTTACTTAAATACATTATATACTTACGTTCATTATATACTTAAATACATAATATACTTAAGTACATAATATACTAAAGTACATTATATACTTAAGTAAATTAAGTACGTTATATACTTAAATACATTATATACTTAATTACATTATATACTTAAGTACGTTATATACTTAAGTACGTTATATACTTAAGTACATTATATACTTAAATACATTATATACTTAAGTACATAATATACTTAAGTACGTTATATACTTAAGTACATTTTTTACTTATGTACGTAATTTACTTAAGTACATTTTTTACTTATTTACGTAATTTACTTAAATACATTATATACTTACGTACATTATATACTTAAATACATTAGATACTTAAATGCATTATATACTTAAATACATTATATACCTATTTACATTATTTACTTAAGTACGTTATATACTTAAGTACATTATATACTTAACTAAATTTTTTACATATGTACGTAATTGACTTAAATATATTATAAACTTACGTACATTATATACTTAAATACATTATATACATAAATACGTTATATACTTAAGTACGTTATATACTTCAGTACATTATATACTTACGTACATTATATACTTAAATACATAATATACTTAAGTACATTATATACTTAAGTACGTTATATACTTAATTTCATTATATATTTAAGAACATTATATACTTAAGTACGTTATATACTTAAATACATTATATACTTAAGTACATTATATACTTAAGTACGTTATATACTTAAGTACATTATATACTTAAGAACATTATGTACTTAAGTACGTTATATACTTAAGTACATTATATACTTAAGAACATTATTACATTATATACTTAAGAACATTATATACTTAAGTACATTATATACTTTAGTACATTATATACTTAAGTACATTATATACTTAAGTACATTATATACTTAAGTACGTTATATACTTAATTACATTATATACTTAAGTACATTATATACTTAAGTACGTTATATACTTAAGTACATTATATACTTTATTACATTATATACTTAAGTATATTATATACTTCAGTACATTATATACTTAAATACATTATATACTTACGTACATTATATACTTAAATACATTATATACATAAATACTTTATATACTTAAGTACGTTATATACTTAAGTACAATATATAATTAATTACATTATATACTTAAGTATATTTTATACTTCAGTACATTATATACTTAAATACATTATATACTTAAGTACATTATATACTTAAATACATAATATACTTAAGTACATAATATACTAATGTACATTATATACTTAAGTAAATTAAGTACGTTATATACTTAAATACATTATATACTTAATTACATTATATACTTAAGTACGTTATATACTTAAGTACATTATATACTTAAATACATTATATACTTAAGTTCGTTATATACTTTAGTACATTATATACTGAAGAACATTATATACTTAAGAACATTATACTTAAGTACGTTATATACTTAAGTACATTATATACTTAAATACATTATATACTTAAGTACATAATATACTTAAGTACATTATATACTTAAGTACGTTATATACTTAAGTACATTTTTTACTTATGTACGTAATTGACTTAAAACATTTTTTACTTATGTACGTAATTTACTTAAATACATTATATACTAACGAACATTATATACTTATTTACATTATATACTTAAGTACGTTATATACTTAAATACGTTATATACTTAAATACATTATATACTTAACTAAATTTTTTACATATGTACGTAATTGACTTAAATACATTATATACTTACGTACATTATATACTTAAATACATTATATACATAAATACGTTATATACTTAAGTACGTTATATACTTCAGTACATTATATACTTCAGTACATTATATACATAAATACGTTATATACTTAAGTACGTTATATACTTCAGTACATTATATACTTCAGTACATTATATACTTAAGTACTATTTGATAAATTCTCATTAATCTGTGGTCGAAGTAATAGATAATGGCTACACTATGGATTTCCATCCTCCATTTTTTATATTTCCGCATCCTTATCTGCCCGCATCACGCCGCCAATTAGTTGCACACCTATATCCGCGGCAAACGCACGTCAATCTTCCGCTCATCCATTCAATAAAACCACATGGTCGGCCGGCCAAAGAACCTTATACTGGACGATTAATAGTATTTAAACCTACATCAGTGCTTTAGTGTTTAGTGATAACCTGTGAAACCTTGTGAAGTGACGAGAAATCAAGAGAACTGCATTACGACGAACTGTAAGTCCACGTGCAAATACTTTTCTGTCCAACCCTAGTTATCCCTTGTTCTATATCCTTTAAAGCCATAGTTTAAACATTAAAAAGGGGAAAAGAATCCAGCAAAACCTAAAATATACAGTCCACTAAATTTACAAAGAAAATAAATACCATTTTATGGTGATGATTCCCCGAAAGTAAACTTGGTCACTTCGAGCCGATTTCATAAAAAATATTTGATCACTTCCATCGAATTTCATAAATTTTAGTCATTCGATCCGAAGATCGGCCGATTCGATTTAAATTCATAATTTTAGGATTTAAATTATCGTTAATCATTACATTCTATGACTTTAAAGTTCGGAATTATTATTAGTCTATGCAACTTAAAGTACGCCATATTGTAGGTATTCACTAGTTCAGTTTGTAAGTTTAATACCGCTAAGATATTGTCTACATAATAGATTTAACGTTTTGTTTACTAAGTAAAGAAGTACTAAGTATTTTATAATTATATATCTCTTTTCCGCACCGCTTGCTTCGTATTTCTATATAGTTTTACCCCGCTACTTAGTATTAAAAACGGATGAATCGTAGGTAAAGATATCTATTTCAAACGCATCATACCTACCAAACAATGCGCTCGGCCGCAGTCGTTTTTGTCGCTCGCTGCATTCAAGGTCACGCATGACCTCTAACTTGTTAATTGTTATACCTAGTTCTTTGCCCGGTTTAGTTTTTAAAATAGCATTATAACACTTTTATTTAACCGCTCGCGTCTATAAAGGGGTTGTGTGTTTATTATTATAAGACTGCAACTACTTTATATATTTTACGCATTTCTTGACGCATTTGCAAACACATATACACCTTTTTTATTATATTTTTATTGTTATAATTCGGTTTACTCCTTCAAAATGAATAAACCAGAGTCGGTTTCTTCACCAAGTCCATATAGCAAGGAAGAATGTAAGTTACGGTTGTTGGAAGGCAAACGGGACGTTATATTTGCTCGTATGCAAAGAATGTTTGACACCGCTATTCAAGTCGAATCGGACAGCAGTAAGCTGCCTTCTTTATTGTCTCAGGCTTCAAACATAGACACTTTACGCAAAGAGTTTGAGTTAAATTTAGATTTATTCAATGAGGCGCAGTTAATGTTGAATCCAAAGGCTATGATTAATTACCAATCGTGGACTTCATTTGAAGAAATGTTTTGCTATGTCAAACAAATAATGGAGCGTCACTCTAATGTTGATAATACGAGTTCAGAGAATGACAGCGCACGTCCTATCTCTAGTTTTCCTAAATTAAAATCCCATCTTCCGCCTATAGACTTAATGGAGTTTGACGGTCAGTTAACTAAATTTCCTTTGTTCTACCAGCAGTTTAAAAACATGATACATGATAATCCTAACTTAACCAATAATGAAAAGGTATTTTATTTAGTTGGTAGGTTAAAAGGGAAAGCCGCATCTGTATGTGCAGGATTGCCAGCCACCGCAGAAAATTATCCTATTATTTGGGAGGCGTTAATACAAAAATACGACGATCCGCGTTCGTTAGCCTGCGCTTATTTAAACCAATTATTGCAATTTAAACCGCTTGCTAGTACTAATGCTAATTCATTAGATAGCTTTATAAATACATTTAATTCTTCAGTAGAAGCTCTCAAACAATTAAAAATCGATCTTACTGATTTTATATTCTTTCACTTAGCCACGCTTAAATTAGATGCTGATACAGTTAAAATGTTTGAGATAATAAATCGCAAAAAACAAATTCCTACCTATAGGAGTCTTATAGAATTTGTGAAGGAACAGAATAAAGTAATGTCGCGCTCTCTTAATAAAGGATTAGAATTACCTCAAAATAGATATAAGGGGAATTCGATTCCGAAGCCTTCTACCAAAAGTTTTGTAAGTACAGAAACTGTAAATACTTTAAATAGTGCAGCTTGCAGTTTGTGTAAAATTGGTCAACACACACATCTTTATTCTTGCCCTGCATTTATGAAGTTGTCTCCGCATGAGCGGCATTTACATGTAAAAAATAATAACTTTTGTAACCGATGTTTATCGACTCATCATAAAACTTTAAACTGCTCTTCTCAGCGAAACTGTAAAAGGTGCTCATCGGTATCACATCATACTGAATTGCATTTTGAACGCAATAATTACAACGCTAAAGATTTATTACATAAAACGTCCAAATCTAACATAGGTAAACCGCCCTCATCTCCTAACGCAATTAATTCGCTTCGCGTGTCATCAGTTATTACTGAGGCACCTTCGACAAGCTCCTCTAGTGAAAATACACTAAATAAAAATAATTTTATGTCTCAGACCACAAATACCACTTTGGTATGTAACGTATCATATGATTGTTTAGAACGCGTCACAACAACCACTTTGTTAGGTACTGCGAAAAAAGAGTGTATGACAAAAATAATTGTGCACATCTTATAAGATGCCTAGTGGATCCCGCATCGCAAAGAGATTACGTTTCAATCAGTTGCTGTGAAAAATATTCGCTACCTATTAGCTTTCAGAGTCGTTTTTCTGAAGTTCAAGGCATCGGCGGAGTATCGCAAAAAATAATTGGTGTTTCAGAATTTACGTTTAAATCTCGTTTTAATGACGCGAATGAATACTCAATACGCCCTCTTGTAGTTGAGCGAATCACTTCAAATCAACTGCCTGACTCTCATGTAGACATCACAGCCATTGATGGTCTTATTAAAAATTTACCTCTGGCTGATGATGATTTCGCAGAACCTGGTCCAATTGATATATTACTAGGGGTAAATGTGTATCGCAAAATAGCAATGGCTGATAAAATAAATGGTTATGAAAATATGCCTTCCGCATTTGAAACCTCTTTGGGTTATATAATTATGGGCGATGCACCTATTTTATCTAAACCTAATAATTCCCGCGCTTTGTGTTTTTTCACGAGTGAACCTTTAGATAAAATGTTAGAGAGATTTTGGACAATAGAAGAGCCTCCTTCCCGCAAATTCTTAAGTCCTGATGAACAAAGGTGTGAGGACATATATACGGCTTCCACTGTACGCCAACAGGACGGAGCATATTCGGTAGATCTTCCCTTTAAAGAAGATCCTAATTTATTAGGTGATTCGTATTTTACCGCAAAGAAGCGTTTTCTCAATCTGGAAAAACGATTCATTAGAGATCCCGAACTTCATATTAGATATAATGAAGTTATTAAGGATTACCTTGATAAGGGTATCCTCAAACGCTTACCACCTGATGAACCTGCTTCACCAAGTTATATCTTAGCGCATCATCCAGTGATACGCGAAGACAAGAGTACCAAGGTACGAATCGTACTAGATGGTTCTTGTCCCACTGATTATTCTCTTCTTAAAATAGAAGAACCCTCCGCAAATAGGAAATTATCTTTAAATGATATTTTGTATACTGGTTGCAATTTGCAAGCAGATATATTTAACATTCTTTTGAATGTCCGCATTTTCCGCATCGCATTTTTTGCTGACGTCCGCCAAATGTATTTGTCTATATATGTCAATTCTCCGCACCGCAAATATCAACGCATTATTTATCGATCTTCACCAAAGGACCCACTTGAAATGTATGAATTTACTCGAGTGACCTTTGGTCTCCGCTCATCGCCCTTTTTGGCATTACGCACACTGCGCCAGCTGGCTAGTGACGAGCGCCAGCAATGGCCTCTCGCTGCATCAGTTGTAGAGAGAGACGTCTACATGGACGACCTAGCTTCTTCCGCCTCATCTCTAGATGAAGCGGTAAAGATAGCTAAAGAGTTGATACAACTGTTTAAGGCTGGTGGATTTGACTTAGTGAAATGGACCAGCAATTCGACTGAATTGCTCGGACACATTCCTTTATTTCACCGCCAATCTGAGTCGATCTCTCTTGACACTGATGACTCCTTTAAGATTCTTGGTCTTCATTGGCTTCCCGCATCTGATGAATTTATTTTTAGAGTTTCGCAACCGCAAAGTGATTGTACCAAAAGAGCTATACTTTCAGCTACCGCGCGTCTTTATGACGTTCTAGGTCTTGTTGGTCCAGTCATTTTATTCGCTAAATTACTCATAAAGGAGTTATGGCTTCTAAAAATAGGATGGGACGAGTGTCCCCCTCAACACATATGTGAAAGATGGCAAAATTATATAATTGAACTGCCTATTATTCAGAATCTTAAGTATCCTCGTCATGTTGGAATAGAAGACACTTCTGAAATTTATCTTCTCGCATTCTCTGACGCTAGTGAGCAAGCATTTGGCTCTGTTTTATACTTATACGTTAAAAACAGAAATCAAAGGCCTATAATTACACTTATTTGCTCTAAATCCCGCGTAGCACCGGTAAAACCAACGGTCACGCTAGCTAGGTTAGAGTTAAATGGAATAGTATTGCTTGCTCGACTTGTAAATTCAGTATATAATATATTGTCAACCCGCATCAAAATAAAGGAAGTACTCGCGTTTTCTGATTCAGAAGTCGCCCTTTGTTGGGCACTCTCTTCGCCACACAGGTTTAATACATATGTGGCTAACCGCATCTCTCAAATTCATACGCTATTGACATCAATTAAGGTGAACTTTTATCACATACCTGGTGTTCAAAACCCCGCGGACTGTGTGTCTCGTGGCCTTATGCCCACACAGTTTTCAAAACACGACCTTTGGTTTAAGGGTCCCCCATGGTTGTCTTTATCTTCAGAAGAGTGGCCCATAATAAAGTTTTCCTCTCATCAGGTTTCTTCATTACCTGAGGAGAAAACTACAACGCACTTAATAATATCGCACGATGAATATACAATTATAAAGCTTGGATCTAAATGTTCTTCTTGGACTAAATTTCTTCACGCCACGATTTATGTACTCAGATTCATGAAAAAACTTCCGCGCAGAGATATTATTACAGCTGAAGATATCAATGCAGCTGAATTACTGATAATTCGCACAGTACAACGCTCAGTCTTTCAGACTGATATTGACAACATTAAAAATAATAAACCATGCTCGTCATTATTATTACGAAAATTATTTCCTTTTGTTTCTGAGGACATTCTTCGGGTCGGTGGACGTCTTGCTTACTCGTCGTTAGATTACTCGCATAAACACCCAATTTTATTACCCAAGAAGGGACACATAATAGATCTGTTAATTGATCACTATCATCGTAATCATTCACACGCTGGCCCTCAATTGCTTCTGTCTATATTGAGACAAAAATATTGGATATTATCCGCTCGTTGTGTGGTACGTCAACGCATACATAAGTGCAATGCATGTTTTAGGCATAATCCTAAGCCTACATTTCCACTTATGTCTGACCTTCCTAAGTGTAGGATAGAGAAAAGTAAGGCATTCCTACACACAGGTGTAGATTACGCTGGACCTCTCTATATCACATTGACTAGGAAACGCGGCATACGTAGTCAGAAGGCATATATATGCCTATTTGTTTGTTTGGTTACAAAGGCGGTGCATATAGAGCTAGCCTCTGATCTGAGTGCCGCCGCCTTCTTAAATTGTTTTAAAAGATTCCAGGCCAGGAGAGGAAATTGCGAAGTCCTGTACTCAGACCAAGGGACCAATTTCGTTTCATCCAAGGCTTATTTCAATGAGTTACATACCTTTTTAAAGTCAGAAGATTATTATAAGGACTTTAGTTCCAAATTAGCTAAATATCGTATAGATTGGAAACTTAATGCACCAACTGCAAGCCATTTTGGAGGAGTCTGGGAGAGTAATATTAAAAGTGTTAAAACTCTACTTTTTCGCGTAATCGGCAAACAAATTCTGACATACGAGGAAATGCTTACTGTACTTAATGAAATTGAGGCTGTACTTAACAGTCGACCTCTGTATGTTTTAAGTTTAGATCCCTCTGAACCCTCCGCGCTAACGCCTTCGCATTTTCTTTCAACCGTACCTTTGGAATTCATTCCAGCTCCAGACGTAACTGGAGAACGCGCTGGTCTTTTGTCTAGATTTTCTTTATTGGATTCTCTGGTTCAGTCATTCTGGAAGAGATTCAGAACGGAATATCTGCACAATTTGCAAGTGCGTCAAAAGTGGAACACTCCCACGAATCCGCTTACAATAGGGACTGTTGTGATAGTTATTGTACAAAACGCGCCGCCCTTACAGTGGCCACTTGGGGTCATTACTAAGGTGCTACCTGGCAAAGATGGAGTTGTCCGCGTAGTTCAAATAAAAACTAAGAACGGGACTTATATCCGGCCTATCGTTAAGTTATGTCCGCTGCCAACTCAATAATTTTATCACTAGTTCTCATTTAATCTTATTATGCTTTAGTTAATTTATTTTATTTTTCTTTACTCATTACTCTTGTATAGTATACTTACAATATTAGGTCGTATTATAAGTTGCAATTATGTTTATATCCGTTTTATGAAGGGTTCCTTCATGTCCGGGGGGATATTTGATAAATTCTCATTAATCTGTGGTCGAAGTAATAGATAATGGCTACACTATGGATTTCCATCCTCCATTTTTTATATTTCCGCATCCTTATCTGCCCGCATCACGCCGCCAATTAGTTGCACACCTATATCCGCGGCAAACGCACGTCAATCTTCCGCTCATCCATTCAATAAAACCACATGGTCGGCCGGCCAAAGAACCTTATACTGGACGATTAATAGTATTTAAACCTACATCAGTGCTTTAGTGTTAAGTGATAACCTGTGAAACCTTGTGAAGTGACGAGAAATCAAGAGAACTGCATTACGACGAACTGTAAGTCCACGTGCAAATACTTTTCTGTCCAACCCTAGTTATCCCTTGTTCTATATCCTTTAAAGCCATAGTTTAAACATTAAAAAGGGGAAAAGAATCCAGCAAAACCTAAAATATACAGTCCACTAAATTTACAAAGAAAATAAATACCATATTATGGTGATGATTCCCCGAAAGTAAAAATGGCGTCACCAAGTACGTTATATACTTAAGTACATTATATACTTTATTACATTATATACTTAAATATATTATATACTTCAGTACATTATATACTTAAATACATTATATACTTACGTACATTATATACTTAAATACATTATATACATAAATACTTTATATACTTAAGTACGTTATATACTTCAGTACATTATATACTTCAGTACATTATATACTTAAGTACGTTATATACTTAAGTACATTATATAATTAATTACATTATATACTTAAGTATATTATATACTAATGTACATTATATACTTAAATACATTATATACTTAATTACATTATATACTTTAGTACATTATATACTGAAGAACATTATATACTTAAGAACATTATATACTTAAATATATTATATACTTAAGTATATTATATACTTAAGTACATTATATACTTAAGTACGTTATATTCTTAAGTACGTTATATACTTAAGTACATTATATACTTAAATACATTATATACTTAAGTACATAATATACTTAAGTACATTATATACTTAAGTACGTTATATACTTAAGTACAGTTTTTACTTATGTACGTAATTTACTTAAAACATTTTTTACTTATGTACGTAATTTACTTAAATACATTATATACTAACGAACATTATATACTTAAATACATTATATACTTACGTACATTATATACTTAAATACATTATATACTTATTTACATTATATACTTAAGTACGTTATATACTTAAATACGTTATATACTTAAGTACGTTATATACTTCAGTACATTATATACTTCAGTACATTATATACTTAAGTACGTTATATACTTAAGTACATTATATACTTTATTACATTATATACTTAAGTATATTATATACTTCAGTACATTATATACTTAAATACATTATATACTAACGTACATTATATACTAAAATACATTATATACATAAATACGTTATATACTTAAGTACGTTATATACTTCAGTACATTATATACTTCAGTACATTATATACTTAAGTACGTTATATACTTAAGTACATTATATAATTAATACCATTATATACTTAAGTATATTATATACTTCAGTACATTATATACTTAAATACATTATATACTTACGTACATTATATACTTAAATACATTATATACATAAAAACGTTATATACTTAAGTACTTTATATATTTCAGTACATTATATACTTCAGTACATTATATACTTAAGTACGTTATATACTTAAGTACATTATATAATTAATTACATTATATACTCAAGTATATTATATACTTCAGTACATTATATACTTAAATACATTATATACTTAAGTACATAATATACTTAAATACATTATATACATAAATACTTTATATACTTAAGTACGTTATATACTTAAGTACATTATATACTTAAGTATATTATATACTTAAGTACATTATATACTTAAGTACGTTATATTCTTAAGTACGTTATATACTTAAGTACATTATATACTTAAATACTTTATATACTTAAGTACATAATATACTTAAGTACATTATATACTTAAGTACGTTATATACTTAAGTACAGTTTTTACTTATGTACGTAATTTACTTAAATACATTATATACTAACGAACATTATATACTTAAATACATTATATACTTACGTACATTATATACTTAAATACATTATATACTTATTTACATTATATACTTAAGTACGTTATATACTTAAATACGTTATATACTTAAGTACGTTATATACTTCAGTACATAATATACTTCAGTACATTATATACTTAAGTACGTTATATACTTAAGTACATTATATACTTTATTACATTATATACTTAAGTATATTATATACTTCAGTACATTATATACTTAAATACATTATATACTAACGTACATTATATACTTAAATACAATATATACATAAATACGTTATATACTTAAGTACGTTATATACTTCAGTACATTATATACTTCAGTACATTATATACTTAAGTACGTTATATACTTAAGTACATTATATAATTAATTACATTATATACTTAAGTATATTATATACTTCAGTACATTATATACTTACGTACATTATATACTTAAATACATTATATACATAAAAACGTTATATACTTAAGTACGTTATATACTTCAGTACATTATATACTTCAGTACATTATATACTTAAGTACGTTATATACTTAAGTACATTATATAATTAATTACATTATATACTTAAGTATATTATATACTTCAGTACATTATATACTTAAATACATTATATACTTAAGTACATAATATACTAATGTACATTATATACTTAAGTAAATTAAGTACGTTATATACTTAAATACATTATATACTTAACTAAATTTTTTTAATATGTACGTAATTGACTTAAATACATTATATACTTAAGTATATTATATACTTCAGTACATTATATACTTAAATACATTATATACTTACGTACATTATATACTTAAATACATTATATACATAAATACTTTATATACTTAAGTACGTTATATACTTCAGTACATTATATACTTCAGTACATTATATACTTAAGTACGTTATATACTTAAGTACATTATATAATTAATTACATTATATACTTAAGTATATTATATACTTCAGTACATTATATACTTAAATACATTATATACTTAAGTACATAATATACTAATGTACATTATATACTTAAGTAAATTAAGTACGTTATATACTTAAATACATTATATACTTAATTACATTATATACTTAAGTACGTTATATACTTAAGTACGTTATATACTTAAGTACATTATATACTTAAGTATATTATATACTTCAGTACATTATATACTTACGTACATTATATACTTAAATACATTATATACATAAAAACGTTATATACTTAAGTACGTTATATACTTCAGTACATTATATACTTCAGTACATTATATACTTAAGTACGTTATATACTTAAGTACATTATATAATTAATTACATTATATACTTAAGTATATTATATACTTCAGTACATTATATACTTACGTACATTATATACTTAAATACATTATATACATAAAAACGTTATATACTTAAGTACGTTATATACTTCAGTACATTATATACTTCAGTACATTATATACTTAAGTACGTTATATACTTAAGTACATTATATAATTAATTACATTATATACTTAAGTATATTATATACTTCAGTACATTATATACTTAAATACATTATATACTTAAGTACATAATATACTAATGTACATTATATACTTAAGTAAATTAAGTACGTTATATACTTAAATACATTATATACTTAATTACATTATATACTTAAGTACGTTATATACTTTAGTACGTTATATACTTAAGTACATTATATACTTAAATATATTATATACTTAAGTACATTATATACTTAAGTACATTATATACTTAAGTATGTTATATACTTAAGTACGTTATATACTTAAGTACATTATATACTTAAATACATTATATACTTACGTACATTATATACTTAAATACATTATATACTTACGTACATTATATACTTAAATACATTATATACTTAAATACGTTATATACTTAAGTACGTTATATACTTCAGTACATTATATACTTCAGTACATTATATACTTAAGTACGTTATATACTTAAGTACATTATATACTTTATTACATTATATACTTAAGTATATTATATA
Source organism: Pararge aegeria (assembly GCF_905163445.1). NCBI lineage: Eukaryota > Metazoa > Arthropoda > Insecta > Lepidoptera > Nymphalidae > Pararge > Pararge aegeria. Next base: position 7,406,074 of record NC_053202.1, on the reverse strand, counting down.
CTTCAGTACATTATATACTTAAATACATTATATACTTACGTACATTATATACTTAAATACATTATATACATAAATACGTTATATACTTAAGTACGTTATATACTTCAGTACATTATATACTTCAGTACATTATATACTTAAGTACGTTATATACTTCAGTACATTATATACTTAAGTACGTTATATACTTAAGTACATTATATACTTTATTACATTATATACTTAAGTATATTATATACTTCAGTACATTATATACTTAAATACATTATATACTTAAGTACATTATATACTTAAGTACGTAAAATACTTTAATATATTATATACTTAAATACATTATTTACTTTAGTACGTTATATACTTAAATACATTATATACTTAATTACATTATATACTTAAGTACATTATATACTTAAGTACATTATATATATATATACTTAAGAACATTATATACTTAAGTACATTATATACTTAAGTACGTTATATACTTAAGTACGTTATATACTTATTACATTATATACTTAAGTACATTATATACTTAAGTACATTATATACTTAAATACATTATATACTTAAGTACATTATATACTTAAGTACGTTATATACTTAAGTACGTTATAGACTTAAGTACGTTATATACTTAAGTACGTTATATACTTAAGTACATTATATACTTACTTCTTATACATTTTATAAACTTAAATATATTATATACTTAAGTACATTATACACTTAAGTATTTTATATACGTAAGTACGTTATATACTTTAGTAAATTACATATATACTTAAGAACATTATATACATAAATTCGTTATATACTTAAGTACGTTATATACTTAAGTACGTTATATACTTAAGTACATTATATACTTATGTACATTATATACTTAAGTACGTTATATACTTAATTTCATTATATATTTAAGAACATTATATACTTAAGTACGTTATATACTTAAATACATTATATACTTAAGTACATTATATACTTAAGTACGTTATATACTTAAGTACATTATATACTTAAGAACATTATGTACTTAAGTACGTTATATACTTAAGTACATTATATACTTAAGAACATTATATACTTAAGTACATTATATACTTAAGTACATTATATACTTAAGTACATTATATACTTAAGTACATTATATACTTAAGTACGTTATATACTTAATTACATTATATACTTAAGTACATTATATACTTAAGTACGTTATATACTTAAGTACGTTATATACTTAAGTACATTATATACTTACTTCTTATACATTTTATATACTTAAATACATTATATACTTTAGAACATTATATACTTAAGGACGTTATATACTTAAGGACATTATATACTTAAGTACGTTATATACTAATGTACATTATATACTTAAGTACGTTATATACTTAAGTACATTATATACTTTATTACATTATATACTTAAGTACATTATATACTTCAGTACATTATATACTTAAATATATTATATACTTAAGTACATTATTTACTTTTGTACGTTATTTACTTAAATACATTATATACTTAAGTACATTTTTTACATCTGTACGTAATTGAATTAAATGCATTATATACTTACGTACATTATATACTTAAATATATTTTATACTAAAGTACATAATATACTTAAGTACATTTTATACTTAAGTACGTTATATACTTAAGAACGTTATATACTTAAGTACATTTTTTACTTATGTACGTAATTTACTTAAATACATTATATACTTACATACATTATATACTTAAATACATTATATACTAAAATGCATTATATACTTAAATACATTATATACTTATATACATTATATACTTAAGTACATTATTTACTTAAGAACATTATATACTTAAGGACGTTATATACTTAAGGACATTATATACTTAAGTACATTATATACTTAATTACATTATATACTTACTACTAATACGTTATATACTTAAGTACATTATATACTTTATAACATTATATACTTAAGTACATTATATACTTCAGTACATTATATACTTAAGTACGTTATATACTTAAGTACATTATATACTTAAGTACATTATATACTTAAATACATTATATACTTTATAACATTATATACTTAAGTACATTATATACTTAAGAACATTATATACTTAAATACATTATATACTTAAATACATTATATACTTAAGTATATTATATACTTAAGAACATTATATACTTAAATACATTATATACTTAAATACATTATATACTTAAGTATATTATATACTTAAGTACGTTATATACTTAAGTACATTATATACTTTATTACATTATATTCTTAAGTACATTATATACTTCAGTACATTATATACTTAAATACATTATATACTTAAGTACATTTTTTACTTATGTACGTAATTTACTTAAATACATTATATACTTACGTACATTATATACTTAAATACATTATATACTTAATTACATTATATTCTTAAGTACGTTATATACTTAAATACATTATATACTTAAGTACATTATATACTTAAGTATATTATTTACATAAGTACATTATATACTTAAATACATTATATACTTAAATACATTATATACTTAAGTACATTATTTACTTATGTACGTTATTTACTTTAATACATAGTACATACAGTCTAACGTACATTATATACTTAAGTGTATAATGTATTTTAGTAAATAACGTACATAAGTAAATAATGTACTTAAGTATATAATGTATTTAAGTATATAATGTATTTAAGTAAATAATGTACTTATGTAAATAATATACTTAAGTATTGAAGTAAATAACGTACTTGAGTAAATTATATATTTTAGTATATTATGTAAATTATTTTAGTATTTAATGTCCTTAAGTATATAATGTATTTAAGTAAATAATATACATACTTATTGCGCCTGTCCTACAGTAGAATATGTTTCAAATATAAAATATCTTGGACTGCAAATTGATAACACTTTGTCCTGGAAACTGCACATATCTAATTTAACATCTAAAATAAGGAAACTAATATACATATTCAGAAATCTTAGATCATCAGCAAATAAATCAGTTATTTTTATGGTATACCATGCAATAATTCATTCTTTTCTTTCATACTGCAATTCTGTCTGGGGTGGCAGTCATAAATCAACGCTACTACAGTTGGAGAGAGCACAAAGGGCTATCCTAAAAGTGATGACTAATAGACCTTTTCGGTATTCCACTACAGAATTATACAGAGATTGTAAAGTTCTATCAGTTCGCCAAATTTTTATTGTTCAAACTATAATTCGTAAACATAATTCTACTACTTACGTTAAAAGCCAACATAAAAGAAGAGGGGACATAATCTTTCAAACAGAAAGGCACAAAAGTAAACTAGCTGGGAGGCAGTACTACATCATTAGCTCTAGAATTTACAATAAAATCAATAGAGATATAAATATATACCCTCTAAATAAAATTAACTGTAAAAAATGTGTAAAAGAGTGGCTACTTTATATACTTAAAAACATTGTATACTTAAATACATTATATACTTAAGTACATTATATACTTAAGAACATTATATACTCAAGAACATTATATACTTAAGGACGTTATATACTTAAGTACATTATATACTTAAGTACATTATGTACTTAAGGACGATAGATACTTAAGGACATTATATACTTAAATACATTATATACTTAAGTACATTTTTTACTTATATACGTTATTTACTTAAATACATAATATACTTAAGTACATTAAATACTTAAATACGTTATATACTAAAGTACATAATATACTTAAGTAAATTTTATACTTAAGTACGTTATATACTTAAATACGTTATATACTTAAGTACATTATATACTTAAGAACATTATATACTTAAATACATTATATACTTAATAACATTATATACTAAAGTACGTTATATACTTAAGTACGTTATATACTTAAATACATTATATACTTAAGTACATTATATACTTAAGTACATTTTTTACTTATGTACGTAATTGACTTAAATACATTATAAACATAAATACGTTATATACTTAAGTACGTTATACACTTAAGTACATTATATACTTCAGTACATTATATACTTAAGTACGTTATATACTTAAGTACATTATATACTTTATTACATTATATACTTAAGTACATCATATACTTCAGTACATTATATACTTAAATACATTATATACTAAAGTACATTTTTTACTTATGTACGTAATTTACTTAAATACATTATATACTTACGTTCATTATATACTTAAATACATAATATACTTAAGTACATAATATACTAAAGTACATTATATACTTAAGTAAATTAAGTACGTTATATACTTAAATACATTATATACTTAATTACATTATATACTTAAGTACGTTATATACTTAAGTACGTTATATACTTAAGTACATTATATACTTAAATACATTATATACTTAAGTACATAATATACTTAAGTACGTTATATACTTAAGTATATTTTTTACTTATGTACGTAATTTACTTAAGTACATTTTTTACTTATTTACGTAATTTACTTAAATACATTATATACTTACGTACATTATATACTTAAATACATTATATACTTAAATGCATTATATACTTAAATACATTATATACCTATTTACATTATTTACTTAAGTACGTTATATACTTAAGTACATTATATACTTAACTAAATTTTTTACATATGTACGTAATTGACTTAAATATATTATAAACTTACGTACATTATATACTTAAATACATTATATACTTAAGTACATTATATACTTAAGTACATTATATACTTAAGTACGTTATATACTTAATTACATTATATATTTAAGAACATTATATACTTAAGTACGTTATATACTTAAATACATTATATACTTAAGTACATTATATACTTAAGTACGTTATATACTTAAGTGCATTGTATTCTTAAGAACATTATATACTTAAGTACATTATATACTTAAGTACGTTATATACTTAAGTACATTATATACTTAAGTACATTATATACTTAAGAACATTATATTCTTAAGGACGTTATATACTTAAGTACATTATATACTTCAGTACATTATATACTTAAATACATTATATAGTCAAAAATATCTTTATTCAAGTAGGCCCACAGGTGGCACTTTTGATGCCTACATAAGAATTACACGGTAGTGAGATGATGGCGATAACCACATTCGTAAACTTAAAACTAAAGCTACGAGGGTTCCAAACGCGTCCCGGTCTAAGAAGAAGCCCACAACAAACTTAGCCGGGTGTTTTTTTTTTTTTTTGTTATCACCATCTCACAATGTAATTTTAAATTATTAGAAGAGCAACCTGGTTCGAGCAATAATTTACACCCATTACCTTTTTTATCGTTTACGTAGTCCTTTATACTATAATAGGACTTTTCTATAAGCTTACGTTTAATACAAACTTTGAACTTTTTAAGAGACATCTCCAAGATGTCAATTGGTAGTTTATTGTAGAATTGTATGCAATTTCCTTTAAACGAATTATGAATTTTATGTAACCTAGTATATTGCACTGTAAGTTTATTCTTACTTCTAATGTTTAAATTATTGCAGTCACATTTTTTCTTAAATTTAGAAATGTTTTTATGGACGTACATTAAATTTTCAAATATGTACTGACTATACACTGTCATTATTTTAAAATCTTTAAATTTATCTCTCAATGACTCTCTCGGACCCATTTTGTAGATAGAACGAGCAGCCCTCTTCTGCAGCACGAAAATAGTGCTAATATCAGCAGCATTACCCCAAAGTAAAATTCCATATGACATAATGCTGTGAAAGTAACTAAAATATACCAGTCTAGCAGTTTCTACGTCGGTCATATGGCGTATCTTCTTTACCGCATAGGCAGCAGAACTAAGCCTGTTCGATAAATTATTTACATGAGGGCCCCATTGAAGTTTAGAATCTAACGTTATTCCTAGAAAAACTGTCGTATCCTCCAGTTTCAGTTTCTCATTATTAAGTAGTACAGTGGTTTTCACGTGTTTAACATTAGGTAAAGTGAATTTTATACACTTGGTTTTTTTTCCGTTAAGAACCAAATTATTAGCTTCAAACCACTGTACCACTTTAGCGAGAGAGTTGTTTACGTCGTCAAAAGCTAGTTCACGTCGATTTATTTTAAAAGTCAGTGATGTATCATCGGCAAACAGAACTATCCCGTGTTTATCCTTGGCAAGGTAAGGAAGGTCATTAATGTAAATAAGGAACAGAAATGGTCCTAATATAGACCCCTGTGGGACACCTATTTTCATAACTGATCCATTAGACCGTTTTCCATTCACGTCGACTTTCTGAATTCTATCGCGTAGATAGTTACTCATTAAGTCTAGAGCTACACCCTGAATTCCATAGTGGTGTAGTTTCCTAACTAACGTTTCGTGTTGAACACAATCAAACGCCTTAGATAAGTCACAGAACACACCAAGTGCATCACGTGACTCCTCCCAGGCTTCAAATATGTTTTGTATTAGCTCAACACCTGCGTCGATTGTTGAGCGACCCCGTGTGAAACCAAATTGCTTAATATGAAGTAAATTATACTTATGAAAATGGTAAAGTAATTGATTTAAAATGAGTTTTTCAAAGATTTTACTGAAAGTGGGTAGTACGGATACTGGTCTAAAGTTAGTGGGGTCAGAAGTACTACCCGATTTAAACAATGGAACTATTTTACTAAGTTTCATTAAGTCAGGAAACACACCACAATCTATACAATTATTAAATATTAAGGCTAAATCGGGTGCAACAATATCAATTAATGATTTGACAACGTTTACGGAAATGCCCCACAGATCATTTGTTTTTTTATTAATTAATAATTTAAAGGCTTTAATAACGTCAGAGCCACTAACATGCGTGAATTTAAAAGAATGGTTACACTCAGGCACATTTTCCTTTAATAGAGAGAGAGCCATATCTGGTGAAGAGTTTAATGATTCTGTTGTGGAGACGGGAATGTTGGTAAAGAAGGTTTCAAAAGCAGTAGCCACCTCGAAATCTGTTGTTAAGGCTTTATTATCTACATTAAGTTTAAAGTTAATATTTCGTGGTGTTACTCTTCCCGTCTCCTCATTAATTATGTTCTAAGTAGTTTTGATTGCATTGCTGCTATTTTTAATTTTATTTTTGATGTATCGCGTCTTTTCTAAGTGGCAAGCGCGTTTAAAATTCTTGGAAAACAATTTAACATAATCCCCAAACTTATCACCAGTGTTAAATTGACGTTCAGCATACAATTCGTACAGCTTTTGCCTATTTTTATGAAGTTCAACTGTCGCCCACTCACTAAAATTTAATGTATCAGTAATCACAACCGACTTACTAGTAAATATAGAATGAAATAGTCTATTAAAGGTATTGAAAAAGGAGCTGTACATTGCATTTGGAGTCGCCCCTGAGGGTAGGAATGGGAGGTCATTTACTAGGCTATATCTCATTTTCTCTATGCGGTTGGATGTTACAGGAACAAATGTTATTTTACGTTTAGAAACATTTTTCTTCACATTTTCAAATTGAATAATTTGACCACAATGATCAGAGTCTAATTTACTAATAATATTTTTGCTTATAGGAATTATATTTGTAAAGATGTTATCCAAACAGGTGGCGCTAGTAGCAGTTATTCTTGTGGGCTCCATGAACATATTTGATAGATTGTAAGTTTTAAATAAATTCAATAACTTGATACTTAAAGAGTTATTTTCTAAAATGTTTACATTAAAATCTCCGCATATTATTAACTTTTTATTACACTTTGATATTTTAAATAACACTTCATCGATTACCTTTTCAAAAAGTTCAAAGTTTGACAAGGGTGGCCTATAAACAGTAACAATTATAAATTGCTCTAGTTCAACCGAGGCTAGCTCTATTGTCCGTTCAACAGAAAGGCTAACAATATCGTTTCTTTTTTTAAATTTTAAATTTTTATTTAATAAAATTAAAGAGCCTCCATGAATCGCTGTAACCCTGGTGAACGAACTACCAACCTGGTGGTTACCAAAATTAAACAAATATTCATGGGTTTTCAACCAGTGCTCAGTTATACATAAAATGCTAATGTTAAAATCATTTAAAAATAATTCAATCTCTAAGTCTTTTCCTCTAATACATTGAATATTTTGGTGAACCAAGTTGATATAATTAGAATTAGATTTTTTATTATATTTTTGGTTTAATAGTACATTGTGCGACCCCTTACTATAATTTTTTTCATATATGCCTGAGGGAGACTCAGTTCTCTGCTTTTCTAAGCAAGAGAAAGCCTCTGTTGTCTCCTTAACTAGTTTAAACTAAAATGACTTGGAATAATTTCCAAGGTTTTCATGTCAAAACTATTACACTGCTCAATAAAAGCAGCTGGTTTAGCCAAGTTCTTGGCTGTTATGGTAAAAAAATACGATAGCGAAACAGCTATCTGTTGTTTAAAATAGTGTGATAGGTAATATCTATCTCGGTACAAATTATAAGTAGGATTAGCACATTTGCTAAAGTCTATAACATGAAATTTCTTATTATATGTACATAAATTGTACAAAGTCATATTTAAATTATACCTAATAGTATTTTCTTGGTGTGGCAAGTTATGAAAATAAGGAAATGTGTATAATACAATACTATTTACATTTAATGTATTTAAAGAATCAATAAGTTTAATCAGCTCAGGTTTGTTAACATTCCCTCTATTTCCCATTATGATAATTAAATTAGTTTTACAGTCAAACATATTCCTATTTCTACAAATTGCAGCTACAATAGCTTTTAAATTTGAGTTGGGTAAACAGTAGTTCAAAACTGTGTGTCCATTCAACTGAGAGTTAAGATATAAGCCCATGTTACATCCATTTTCATCGCTGTACATAATTGTTTTTATTGAACTGCTACTATGAGCGTTTGCTTCAATAAAGGAATTATTATTAATATTAATATTATACTATATACGTATAAATATTATACTTAAATACATTATATACTTAAGTACATTATATACTTAAGTACGTTATATACTTAAATACATTATATAATTAAGTACATTATATACTTAGTACGTTATATACTTAAGTACATTATACACTTAAGAACATTATATACTTAAGTACATTATATACTTAAGTACATTATATACTTAAATACATTATATACTAAAGTATATAATATACTTAAGTACATTTTATACTTAAGTACGTTATATACTTAAGTACGTTATTTACTGAAGTACATTATATACTTAAGTACATTATATACTTAAGTACATTATATACTTAAGAACATCACATACTTAAGGACGTTATATACTTAAGGACATTATATACTTAAGTACATTATATACTTAAGTACATTATATACTTAAGAACATTATATTCTTAAGGACGTTATATACTTAAGTACATTATATACTTCAGTACATTATATACTTAAATACATTATATACTTTATAACATTATATACTTAAGTACATTATATACTTAAGAACATTATATACTTAAATACATTATATACTTAAATACATTATATACTTAAGTACATTATATACTTAAATACATTATATACTTAAGTACATTATATACTTAAGTACATTATATACTTAAGTACGTTATATACTTAAGTACATTATATACTTAAGAACATTATATACTTAAGTACATTATATACTTAAGTACATTATATACTTAAATACATTATATACTAAAGTATATAATATACTTAAGTACATTTTATACTTAAGTACGTTATATACTTAAGTACGTTATTTACTGAAGTACATTATATACTTAAGTACATTATATACTTAAGTACATTATATACTTAAGTACATTATATACTTAAGAACATCATATACTTAAGGACGTTATATACTTAAGGACATTATATACTTAATTACATTATATACTTAATTACATTATATACTTAAATACATTATATACTTAAGTACATTTTTTACTTATGTACGTAATTTACTTAAATACATTATATACTTACGTACATTATATACTTAAATACATTATATACTAAAGTACATAATATACTTATGTACATTTTATACTTAAGTACGTTATATACTTAAGTACGTTATATACTTAAGTACATTATATACTTAAGAACATTATATACTTAAGTACATTATATACTTAATTACATTATATACTTAAATACATTATATACTAAAGTATATAATATACTTAAGTACATTTTATACTTAAGTACGTTATATACTTAAGTTCGTTATATACTTTAGTACATTATATACTTAAGAACATTATATACTTAAGTACATTATATACTTAAATATATTATATACTTAAGTACATTATACACTTAAGTACATTATATACGTAAGTACGTTATATACTTAAGTACATTACATACTTAAATACATTATATACTTAAGTACCTTTTTTACTTATGTACGTAATTTACTTAAATACATTATATACTTACGTACATTATATACTTAAATACATTATATACTAAAGTACATAATATACTTATGTACATTATATACTTAAGTACGTTATATACTTAAATACATTATATAATTAAGTACATTATATACTTAGTACGTTATATACTTAAGTACATTATATACTTAAGAACATTATATACTTAAGTACATTATATACTTAAGTACATTATATACTTAAATACATTATATACTAAAGTATATAATATACTTAAGTACATTTTATACTTAAGTACGTTATATACTTAAGTACGTTATTTACTGAAGTACATTATATACTTAAGTACATTATATACTTAAGTACATTATATACTTAAGAACATCACATACTTAAGGACGTTATATACTTAAGGACATTATATACTTAAGTACATTATATACTTAAGTACATTATATACTTAAGAACATTATATTCTTAAGGACGTTATATACTTAAGTACATTATATACTTCAGTACATTATATACTTAAATACATTATATACTTTATAACATTATATACTTAAGTACATTATATACTTAAGAACATTATATACTTAAATACATTATATACTTAAATACATTATATACTTAAGTACATTATATACTTAAATACATTATATACTTAAGTACATTATATACTTAAGTACATTATATACTTAAGTACGTTATATACTTAAGTACATTATATACTTAAGAACATTATATACTTAAGTACATTATATACTTAAGTACATTATATACTTAAATACATTATATACTAAAGTATATAATATACTTAAGTACATTTTATACTTAAGTACGTTATATACTTAAGTACGTTATTTACTGAAGTACATTATATACTTAAGTACATTATATACTTAAGTACATTATATACTTAAGTACATTATATACTTAAGAACATCATATACTTAAGGACGTTATATACTTAAGGACATTATATACTTAATTACATTATATACTTAATTACATTATATACTTAAATACATTATATACTTAAGTACATTTTTTACTTATGTACGTAATTTACTTAAATACATTATATACTTACGTACATTATATACTTAAATACATTATATACTAAAGTACATAATATACTTATGTACATTTTATACTTAAGTACGTTATATACTTAAGTACGTTATATACTTAAGTACATTATATACTTAAGAACATTATATACTTAAGTACATTATATACTTAAGTACATTATATACTTAAATACATTATATACTAAAGTATATAATATACTTAAGTACATTTTATACTTAAGTACGTTATATACTTAAGTTCGTTATATACTTTAGTACATTATATACTTAAGAACATTATATACTTAAGTACATTATATACTTAAATATATTATATACTTAAGTACATTATACACTTAAGTACATTATATACGTAAGTACGTTATATACTTAAGTACATTACATACTTAAATACATTATATACTTAAGTACCTTTTTTACTTATGTACGTAATTTACTTAAATACATTATATACTTACGTACATTATATACTTAAATACATTATATACTAAAGTACATAATATACTTATGTACATTTTATACTTAAGTACGTTATATACTTAAGTACGTTATATACTTAATAACATTAAATACTTAAGTACATTATATACTTAAGAACATTATATACTTAAGGACGTTATATACTAAAGTACATTATATACTTAAGTACATTATATACTTAAGTTCGTTATATACTTTAGTACATTGTATACTTAAATACGTTATATACTTAAGTACATTATATACTTAAGTATATTATATACTTAAATACGCTATATACTTAAGTACATTATATACTTAAATACATTATATACTTAAGTACATTATATACTTAAGTTCATTATATACTTAAGTACATTATATACTTAAGTACATTATATACTTAAGAACATTATATACTTAACTACATTATTTACTGAAGTAGTACTTAACTACATTATATACTTAAGTACATTATATACTTATGTACATTATTTACTTAAGTACATAATTTACTTAAATACATGATATACTTAAGTACATTATATACTTAAGTACATTATAAACTTAAGTACATTATAAACTTAAGTACATTATATACTGATTTCCTGAGTGGACGATCTTTTCGAGTTGTCTTAGATGGCTCCTCATCAGATCAAATGGCAATTAATGCCGGTGTCCCTCAGGGGTCTGTTCTCTCCGCTACACTTTTTTTGCTTCACATTAATGATCTGCTGAAACCCGGTATCTTTGGGTACGCAGATGATAGCACTAGGGGTGTAAGGGGGAGGCTAGTACCAGTCAGCCTCCCAAAATGCCAACCTCACCTGCAAGTGGTGCACCCTGCCGTCTAACCGACGAGGCTCTGGCGACCGACAAGTGGCGGTATAACGACTTCAAATTGGCTAGACTGAATAAATGGCACAGACCGGTGTCGGGCAGCAGCGACGCCGGTGCGATCAGTCTAGCCCTGCGATGACTAACCCGCCTGCCCAGCGTGGTCATTACCGGGCAAATCTTTGTACGAATGGAGAAAAGAAAGCCACAGCCCCTAGTCCCCGGCAGCCCCGCTATTCCTGGCTCTGGCAGCGGTTATGGTAACGGCGGGGCAAGGGGTGTCAAGAATCTCCGGAAGAGATTCCGCTGCCAAACCCGACGACTGGACCTGGCAACGTATAACGCACGCACGTTGAGGACCGATGAGAAGTTAGTCGAGCTGGAAGAAGCAGTGAGCAAGTTGCGCTGGAGTATCATGGGTTTATCTGAAGTCCGGCGAGAGGGGGAGGACACGATAATCCTAAAATCCGGCAACTTGTTCTACTACCGGGAGGGCGAACAACAGTCCCAAGGTGGTGTCGGATTCATCGTCCACAAATCCCTTGTCAACAACATTGTTCGAGTCGAAAGCGTGTCGAGCAGGGTAGCGTACCTTGTACTCAGAATAACCAAAAGGTATTCCCTGAAGGTTATACAGGTCTACGCACCCACAATTGCGCACTCCGACGAGGAAGTAGAGGCACTGTATGAGGATATTTCGAAAGCCATACATACCTCGAAAACCTACTACAGTGTTGTGATGGGGGATTTCAACGCGAGGCTGGGCAAGCGAAGCGGTGCAGAGCTGAGAGTGGGGCAATTTGGATATGGGCAACGGAACAAACGGGGCCAAATGCTGGCCGACTTTATGGAGAAGGAGGCCCTCCTTCTCCATAAAGTCGGCCAGTCTTTATGATGAACTCCTTCTTCGAAAAGCGGCCGCACAGGAAATGGACCTGGCTGAGCCCCGATGGTTCGACGAGAAATGAGATCGACTTTATCATGTCGACCAAACGGCATATATTCAATGATGTCTCTGTGATCAACAGGGTGAAAACCGGGAGCGATCACCGTATGGTAAGAGGCACATTGAATATAAATGTAAAGCTGGAAAGGGTCAGACTGGTAAAGTCTACGCTCCGGCCTACTCGTGCTCATATCCTAAACCCCTAGAGCTTTCAACTGGAACTGCAAAACCGGTTTGATTGCCTGGACTGCGATTCTGTGGACGATCTTAACAACAGGCTCGTGGAAACTGTCCATACGGTTGGGTCCAAGTTCTTTAAGACCCACCGTAAACATAGAACCAAAAAGTTCTCGGCCCATACACTCGGGCTTATGGAGAAGAGACAAGAAATGAGACTACAGTCTTCAAAAGATGCGTCTGAATATCGGCGTATTACTATTAATCTGTCTATACAGATCTCGAAGTTGCAGACGAAAGACTTGCGACACTTTAACACTGAGAAAGTTAAAGTCGCCATTGAGCGCAACAAAGGCTCGAAAGTGTTCGCAAGAGATCTGTCTATCGGACAGAGCCTGTTGACTCGCCTGAAGACTGACAATGGTAGTCTCATTTCTTCTAAACCAGAGATCCTGAGTGAGGTTGAGAAATTCTATGGACAGTTATACACCTCAACACAAAAGCCTGTTGAAAGTTTGGCTAAAGACCCTAGAGCCAAATTGACCCGACACTTCACTGAAGATATCCCGGATGTCAGCCTTTACGAGATAAGTATGGCTCTCAAACAACTTAAGAACAACAAGGCACCGGGTGATGACGGAATCACAGCAGAACTCCTGAAAGCGGGTGGAAAACCGATACTTAAAGTCCTTCAGCGGTTGTTCATTTCCGTCATTCATCAAGGCACAACGCCAGAGGCATGGCACAGGAGCGTGGTGGTTCTGTTCTTCAAGAAAGGTGATAATACCTTGCTGAAGAACTACAGACCTATCTCGTTGTTGAGCCATGTCTACAAGTTGTTCTCGAGAGTCATTACGAATCGTCTCGCGAATAGGTTCGACGACTTCCAGCCTCCCAAACAAGCCGGTTTCCAAAAGGGCTTTAGTACCATAGACCACATACATACGCTGCGGCAGGTTATACAGAAGACTCAAGAGTATAACCGGCCACTTTGCTTAGCGTTTGTGGACTATGAGAAAGCCTTTTATTCGGTGGAAACCTGGGCTGTGTTAAGGTCACTGCAGAGATGCCGAATTGACTACCGGTACATCGAAGTTTTGAAGTGTTTGTACAAAAACGCCACTATGTCAGTCCGTATACAGGACCAGACTACGAAACCGATCCAACTGCAGCGAGGAGTGCGACAGGGAGATGTTATATCCCCGAAGCTGTTTACCGCTGCGTTGGAGGACGTTTTTAAGCTTCTGGATTGGAACGGGCTTGGCATCAACATTAACGGCGAGTACATCACTCAACTTCGGTTTGCCGACGATGTAGTCATAATGGCAGAGACTCTGGGAGACCTTAATACGATGCCCAATGACCTCAGCAGAGTTTCTCAACAGGTGGGCCTTCGTATGAACATGAGCAAGACGAAAATTATGTCCAACGCTCATGTTCCGCTCCACCCAGTAATAATTGGGAGCTCTGCACTCGAAATTGTAGACGAGTATATATACCTAGGACACACGATCCAGTTAGGTAGGTCCAATTTCGAGAAAGAGGTAAACCGCCGAATCCAACTCGGATGGGCAGCGTTCGGGAAACTTCGTGACATCTTCTCGTCCAAAATCCCCCAGTGCCTGAAGACTAAAGTCTTCGAACAGTGCGTGTTGCCAGTGATGACTTACGGATCAGAGACGTGGTCGCTAACTATGGGCCTCATAAGAAGGCTCAGAGTCACTCAGCGGGCGATGGAGAGAGCTATGTTAGGAGTATCTCTACGTGATCAAATCAGAAAAGAGGAGATCCGTAGAAGAACTAGAGTTACTGACATAGCTCAGCGAGTTGCGAAGCTGAAGTGGCAATGGGCGGGGCACATAGCTCGGAGAACCGATGGACGTTGGGGTCTTAAGGTGCTGGAATGGCGACCCCGCACCGGATAACGCAGCGTAGGTCGGCCCCTAACGAGGTGGACAGATGACATCAGGCGAGTAGCTGGGAGCCGTTGGAGGCAAGCGGCCCAGGACCGTGCATTGTGGAACTCCCTACAAAAGACCTATGTCCAGCAGTGGACGTCCATTGGTTGAGATGATGATGATGATGATGAGATGATAGCACTGTAACGGAGAGATATATGCCCGGTCCCCGTGCTAGTGGTGCTGAAATTTTAGGACACAGAGAGGCTTTGGTGGAACGCATTAATCTGACCTTAAATGAGGTGTCTGATTGGGAAGACGCCAATTTGGTCAAATTTAATGCTACCAAAACGCAAGCATGTTTATTTACTACCAAACGGAGTCCATTTCCCTTGACTCCGACTTTCCGAGGTATATCTTTGCCTATTACCGACAGTTTAGAGCTTCTAGGTGTCAATATTTCATCCAACCTCAACTTTGGACAATACATCGAATCCAGGGCAAAAACAGCTGGCAAGAAACTTGGCATCCTCAATAAGGTCAAGCGGTAATTCACGCCTGAACAGCTTCTTACCTTGTACCAAGCTCAAGTTCGATCGTGCATGGAGTACTGTTCCCATTTATGGGATGGCTCTGCCAAGTATCAGCTTGATGCCCTGGATTCGGTGGATCGCCGTGCTAGAAGGCTCATCGGTGACCTAGCCAATAAAAAACTTAAGAGTTTGGAACATCGTCGCAAGGTTGCCTGCCTTTCGGTATTCTATAGGATATATTTCGGAGAGTGTGCTCAAGAACTATTTGATCTAGTTCCCCCCTCGCCTTTTTACCATCGAACCGCGAGGCACCGGAAGGATCTGCATCCCTACGTGGTCGATATACCGCGGACGCGTACGAAGCGCTTCGCATCTTCGTTTCTAATTCGCACCGCTAGGATCTGGAATGCTCTTCCAGCTTCCATTTTCCCCAGTTCTTACAACATTAGTGCCTTCAAATCAAGAGTGAATAGGCATCTTCTAGGCAAGCGCGCTCCACCTTAGGCTGCATCATCGCTTACCATCAGGTGTGATTGCAGTCAAGCGCTCGTCTATAAATATAAAAAAAAAAAAAAAACTTAAATACATTATATACTTATATCTTATATATATAAAAGAAAGTCGTGTTAGTTACACCACTTAAAACTCAAGAACGGCAGACCAGATTTGGGTGAAAATTGGTAGGGAGGTAGCTTAGAGCCAGGAGACGGACATAAGATACTTTTTATCCCGTTCGACAGCGTTCCCGTGTGACTTGACATGAAGCGTCAGTCACTATAAAACGTGGTATAACAAAAAAGAATCAGACTTGGAATAACAAAACGCAAATGATAGCTATGTAGTTGACGTATATTGACAGCTATGTAATGACGTATAGATGACAATTTGATTTTTGTAAGAAATCAATATTCAAACTATTTCTATTAAATAAATAATTAACAATTATAATGTTATGATAGTGCCATTGCCCATTCGTATAAACAGTGAAGTGAACATAAAACTCGGTATGGTTGAAAATTTGAGTTTTGAAATAAATTTTTAGGTCAATTATAGTGAAGTGAAGTTTAATTAATAATTCCCGACAAAGCCGCGAGCAAGACGATCGAATCTTTCCCGACAAAGCCGTAATGCAAGAAGAATACGAAATACTGCAAATGAAAGGCCTGAAGAAGAACAAGAAATTGAACGTGAACAGCGCCGCGATAGTATGGCTCGACTTCGTGCCTTCTCAATTACGAGAGCAAAGTGAAGCAGCCCGTGAAACAGCTCGGTTGGCAATGCGGAATCGTCGAGCGAACAACAGAGGTCAACAAATAGATAATTTGCGACGCAGAACAAGATATTTATCAAGTGTTGATTTGAATCGAGCAGCGTTTCGATACGATTGCAGCAATGATTACAGCTTGCATCCTAATGTTTGCATTGGGCAAATGGACGTTTTTTGTGAGTATTGTGGTGCATTAAAGTTTTCCGGAGAAACGGCTGGATTATGCTGCCTTAATGGTAAAGTGAAATTACCGTTGTTGACTCCGCCACATGAGCCATTGTATTTATTCATTGCTTTGTGGCGAAACACAAGAATCACGCCACTTTCTTGCAAACACCTAAAAATACAATGGTTGTTTCCAAATGACGTCATTTGAGGCAGATATTATCGAAAAACGAGGATTTAATCCGACATTTAAGGTATTTATAATTGTACTTACATAGAGTGTAGTTAAAGAATAACTTACTTTATCTATTGGTTTGTATTATATTTGCTAATTCTGAACTCTACTCTCCCACCGAAAAAAGTGTTTATAACCCAGTTAATACTGTCTGGTTTTTATTTTGTAGATACAAGGACAGATTCACCATCGAATTGGATCATTACTACCTTTCAAAGATACACAGAATACATTTTTACAAATATATTTCATGGGCAACATGGAAGAACGACTTGATCGACGCCTAGGGGAATCAATGCAGGGATGAAGCGAGCAATTCTTCAAGAACATCATGCGTTGTCAGGTTGTTTAAGAATGCTTTAGAGCGCATGCCAAGTGATGACTATAAAGTTGTCATCAAAGCAGATAAACGACCATCTGGAACACACGAACGCACATTTAATGCTCCAACATTAGACGAAGTTGCCATCCTGATTGTTGGTGAACAATTGGAAAAACGCGATATTGTGCTTACACGTCGCGATACTGGACACTGCAACAAATATCTGAAACTCATCGATATATAATGTATTTAAGTAAATAAAACATTTAAGTAAATAATGTACTTAAGTATATAATGTATTGAAGTTAATTATATACTTAAGTAAATAATGTATTTAAGTACATAATGTACTTAAGTATATAATGTACTTAAGTATGTAATGTACTTACGTTTATAATGCACTTAAGTAAATAATGTATTTAAGTGTACAATATAAATAAGTATATACTGTATTTAAGTAAATAATGTATTTAAGTAAATAATGTACTTAAGTATATAATGTATTTAAGTATTTAATGTACTTAAGTATATAACGTACTTAAGTAAATAATGTACTTAAGTAAATAATGTACTTAAGTATATAATGTATTTAAGTATATAATGTACTTAAGTATGTTATGTACTTACGTTAATAATGTACTTAAGTAAATAATGTATTTTAGTAAATTATGTACTTAAGTTAATAATGTACTTAAGTATATAATGTATTTAAGTATATAATGTACTTAAGTTTATAATGTATTTAAGTAAATAATGTATTTAAGTAAATAATGTACTTAAGTATATAATGTATTTAAGTATTTAATGTACTTAAGTATATAACGTACTTAAGAAAATAATGTACTTAAGTTTATAATGTATTTAAGTAAAAGATGTATTTAAGTAAATAATGTATTTAAGTAAATAATGTACTTAAGTAAATAATGTTCTTAAGTAAATAATATACTTAAGTAAATAATGTACTTAAGTAAATAAAGTACTTAAGTGAATAATGTACTACGTTTATAATGTATTTAAGTATATAATGTACTTAAGTAAATAATGTATTTAAGTATTTAATGTACTTAAGTATATAACGTACTTAAGTAAATAACGTACTTAAGTAAATTATGTACTTAAGTATATAATGTATTTAAGTATACAATGTTAATAAGTAAATAATATATTTAAGTAAATAATTTACTTAAGTATATAATGTTTTTAAGTAGACAATGTACTTAAGTATATAATGTATTTGAGTAAATGATGTATGAAAGTAAATAATATACTTAAATTTATAATGAATTTAAGTAAATAATGTACTTAAGTATATAATATATTAAAGTAAATAATATACTTAAGTACATAATGCAATTAAGTAAATAATGTACTTGAGTAAATAATGTATTTAAGTATATAATGTACTTACGTATATAATGTTTTTCAAACAATAAGCAAACTGCTTGTAAAGGTGCTGGAATGGTGACCTTGCGACGGTAAACGCAGCGTAGGTCAGCCCCCAACGAGGTGGACAGCTGCCATCAGGCGACTCGCTGGGAGCCGTTGGAGGCAAACGGCCCAGGACCGTGGATTGTAGAACTCCCTACAAAAGACCTATGTCCAGCAGTGGACGTCAATTGGTTGAAATGATGATGATGATGATGATGAACAAGCAAACGAAAATATTCTTTCGTTGAATTTGACACATGAACATAAAGTTTGTTCCGTAGATTTACACGATAAAATAATATTCCTCCATATGACTGTATAGACTACTCGTAAAAGTATTCCTGCTTAACCCAGTTTCGGCCTATCATTTATCATCACACATGAGCCGAGGGTTGTTATTAACAACGTAATAATGACTTGTAATTTCTTTATCACGTACACTGATCCGGGGTGGGTACTATTAATAGTCGGGTGGAAAATGATAGATTGGCTAAGCCTAGGCGGAAAAGCACTTCGAGCTGGCGTAGATTGAGCACTGTTAATTAACTTGTACCTACTACCCATGTTCCGCACTTGTATTCCCAGTGACTTTGTTTATTAAATTTATTAGTTACTTCATCGTCGTAGGTAACAGTCTTGTCAGAGTTTCTATTTAAAAATATAATCAGACCTTTTGTTTTTTTTTATTAGTAAAGGGTCTTAAAGGGGACATCCGTTAAGACCTGATATCCATTAAAAATTGACGTAGTTTTCCGGTCTGTCTGGTTGGAGGCTTCGGCCGTGTTAATTATCACCCTACCGACAAAGACGTGCCGCTAAGCGATTAAGCGTTCCAATACGATGTCGCGTCGAAACCGATTAGGGGTAGGGGTTTTATATAACTGCCATATGCCATAAAACAGGTTAGCCTTCTACCATCTTAGACTGCATCATCACTTAAAAAGTAAAGTATAAAAAGTCTGTAAAAGCGTTATTAGTTACTTCACTTGATACTATTTTTTCAGCGTGACACCAAGATACAGACATAAGCATAGATAGACAGTTAGACGGACAGACACATAGACAGACAGGCAGACATACAGACAGATATACAGACAGACGGACAGCAGGGCTAGCACGGGCAGGAGACAAAATGATATCCCTCGATTATATCCCCTGACACACTCAACTTCAACTTCGGTTTGCCGACGATGTGGTCATAATGGCAGAGACTCTGGGAGACCTTAATACGATGCCCAATGACCTCAGCAGAGTTTCCCAACAGGTGGGCCTACGTATGAACATGAGCAAGACGAAAATTATGTCTAACGCTCATGTTCCGCTCCACCCAGTAATAATTGGGAGCTCTGCACTCGAAATTGTAGACGAGTACATATACCTAGGACACACGATCCAGTTAGGTAGGTCCAATTTTGAGAAAGAGGTGAACAGCCGAATCCAACTCGGATGGTCAGCGTTCGGGAAACTTCGAGACATCTTTTCGTCCAAAATCCTCAGTGCCTGAAGACCAAAGTCTTCGAACAGTGCGTGTTGCCAGTGATGACTTACGGATCCGAAACGTGGTCGCTTACTATTATATTTTGACATGAATATAGAAACATTCTGATTTATTTCAATAAAGTTCCTTGATATTGAGTTTCCCAACACCTCAGATATAGCCTCAGACGAAGACGTGCTGTTAGGCGATTTAGTGTTCCGGTGCGATGTCGCGTCGCGAAATTCATGAAATTTGATCACAATTAGACAGTCTCCTTTATGTACTTAGCTACCTATCTTTCTAAAGTTCCATAGGAAAGTTTTTGAAGAGACCCCCTCCAATCGCGGCAAAGGGCGTGCTTTTCAAAGGGGCCTCATTAGCGCAACTCTTGCACTGGGACAGAAGGTCGTCTTCCTTTACGTAATTAGGTCGTTCACTGTTTTACCCAAATTAGAACTATTTGTTGGAGCGTCGATTATTTTTGGAGTCTGATTTTACTTTACAAGGGTAACGCTTTTGAGACTTGAAAAAAGGGCGGAGATATTTAATTTGAAGTATAGCCATTTACAATATGATTCCTAAGGTAATTCTGGACCTACCAATGCATGCATTAAAAAAAATGTGTAAAACACATCTCATACAGCGAGGTTCCTATACATTAGATGAATTACTCAATGACAAGGTAGATTGGAAGCAGCCAGCTTCGCGCTCATCTCCCGCAAGATAAAAAATTGATTGTAATTGTTGATGTTTGAAAAGAGCAACTTCTGAGTTTCTTGCCGTCTCTTCTCGGTAGAATCTGCTTTCCGAACCTGCGGTAGAGTCACTATAAACAGACACACTTGACGTTTCAAAAGTGCTTATAAAGTAGGCCTACTTTAATAAATGAATTTTGTTTTAAAATTTTGAAGAGTTTTAGTAACAAAATCAGTGGAGTTAGGAAATTGACGGTATCAACCCCCTTGCCCCGAAAAGCACGTTAAGCCGTGCTCCGGCTATTATCAATAACTTGTGATAAAAGTCGCACTGGAGCAGAGTGGTGGCTCTAAATTCGTCTCCGTTATCAGAGGCGATTTTAGAGCGTAGAGCCGATATATGATGGCCTTCCTTGCGCAGCGGTTGGAAAAATGGTTTTAAATAGGAGGTCCTGCGTTTGGTTCCCGGCAGAGGTAGTTTGGAAATCTATGAATTATCTAAGGTCTGGTCTGGAGGTTTTGCTCGTGGCGAGTTACCTCCCTATCAACATAGACGTGCCGCCAAGCGTTTTAGCGTTACGGTACAATGCTGCGTAGAAGCCAATTGTGTTTGATATAACTACCATGCTCCTAACAAGTTACCCAATACCTTAACTGCATGATTACGTATTGCAGACAGGGCTAATTTGTAGTAAAAAGAAATATAAAAAAAAAACGACTTTGTTAAACAACTAAAAAGCAAGAAATAAATACTCTACATGTTTAAGTCAGTGCTAAGTCAATGTAAAATCGCTTAATTTATATTACCTAACAAGGAAAGTAACTAGCAGGTCTATAGTCGTGAAAAGTCTAGTCTAGTTCTAGTCTTTGTTCCTAGTAATGCTAAATGAAACTTTTAATTGCCTATAAATTTTTCACGACTATAATCCCACTGATGGGCAAAAGCCTGCTCTTTACAACCGACTAAAAAAACCGTCCTTTTAATAAGGTAAGATACCTTATTTATAGGCCGTAAAGTTATGTTTTCCTTCTTGTACCTATAGCAGATGTGTTTAGTTTGTCGTCTGTTGTAAGGCCCACCGAGTTTGTCAATTAATTAACATCAACAGTGATCTATATGCAAATTGTTTGCCATTCATTGGGTTTGATGACAGCGATACCGACTAATCTGTTATGTGCTTAGACCGCCTGCTGTGTTTATTGTATATCAATATCAGTGGTTTCAAACTGTTTTCCGTTTAAGAGCGGGTAAATCAGGAAATAAAAAATCTAATTTCACCCGCGCGCCTCACACGCCCCGCTGTAGTCCGTAAAGTTCCGAATGCTACTCGGCAGTCACCGCCCACCGCACGCTCGGATTTTTTTGCACAGCATGCAATAAAATATTAGATAATAAAAATATTCTTCGCAACTAGTCAATAAATACACGATGGAAAGTTATAATATTAGTTTTATAAATTTAAAATGACAGGATTTGAACCTGCGACTCTCGGGCAAACGCGGTCTGAGCGCCAATTAAGCTACGGCTCTCCTACCGTCGCTCCCGAAAATTAGTCTATGCCTTTCACATCAGTCTTATAGCGACCGTAGCGTCATCTAGTAGGAAACGTTGCAGTTTCGATCTACACCTTCAAAGATCCATATTACAATGAGACACGTTGGAAACAAGACATGACACATTGCTTTTTTTATTGAGATTTTTTTTTATTTTTGAATTTTTTGAATTTTTTGGTGAAAGCGCTCAGGCCGCGATTGCCCGAGAGTCGCAGGTTCAAATCCTGTCGGTTCCGAAAATTTTTATATGCGAAATTTTTATGTGCGGAGTCCACCAATCCGCAGTGGGCCAGCGTGGTGGACTACGGTCTTAACCCCTTCTAATGAGAACCCCGGGGAGACCCGTGCGCCGTGTAGAGTAGCCATTAATGGGTTGATATGATGATGATAAACAAACTAGCTCCGTGTGGTTACAACGGTGAATTCGTCTGTATACGTATCCAATTGCAATAAAAACTACTTTACTTAGGTACTTTAAACACGACTTTTACTTGTAATAAATTTAAATGTGTCACCGAAGTACGAGTATGATGCATGTCTAAGATGATAGAGGGCTAACATGTAAGGTTTATATTATACCCTCAAATGGAATCTTGTGAAATTCCACTGTGAACTGTGGAATGCACTCCACAAGGTCAAGGTCACTAGACATATTCAAACATGTTGTTTAAAGCCCATTATCTTGAGCAATAAAGACAGTTATTAAACCTTACTCATATTTAAGCATGTTTCGTATGTTATAGAATAAATTAGATTTTTATTTTTACATTTATTATTGTTAGTATTAGATGTGTGTAATCTGGATAAATATTAGTGTATAATTGTTCGTGAGTACATATTTAATATTAATATTAATTGACGGCCGATTGGCGCAGTGGGCAGCGACCCTGCTTTCTGAGTCCAAGGCCGTGGGTTCGATTCCCACAACTGGAAATTGTTTGTGTGATGAACATGAACGTTTTTCAGTGTCTGGTTGTTTATCTGTATATTAAAAGTAGTTGTGTGTGTATTATTCATATATACATCTTAGTACCCATAACACAAGCTACGCTTACTTTGGGGCTAGATGGTGATATGTGTATTGTCGTAGTATATTTATTTATTTTATTTTATTTATTTATTAATACACCCCACCAATCGGTTTCCTTTGGTTTTCCTAATCCTAAGGTTGCCTGGAGGAGATCGCTACTAAGATATAAGAGCGCCTTTTGTATCCTACTTTTTAAGTTTTTTCTTGTTGTGTCCATTGTTTTTTTTATTACGGGTAAGTATTTATTTTTAAAGTATATAAATAAATACCTACCGGAACGCTAAATATCTTGGCGGGTTGGTTTCCCTTGGTTTTCCTAATCCTAAGGTTGCCTGGAGGAGATCGCTACTAAGATATAAGGCCGCCTTTTGTATCCTACTTTTTAAGTTTTTTCTTGTTGTGTCCATTGTTTTTTTTATTACGGGTAAGTATTTATTTTTAAAGTATATAAATAAATACCTACCGGAACGCTAAATATCTTGGCGGGTTGGTTTCCCTTGGTTTTCCTAATCCTAAGGTTGCCTGGAGGAGATCGCTACTAAGATATAAGGCCGCCTTTTGTATCCTACTTTTTAAGTTTTTTCTTGTTGTGTCCATTGTTTTTTTTATTTGTGGTGTAAATCCTACCGGAACGCTAAATCTCTTGGCGGCACGTCTTTGTCGGTAGGGTGGTGACTACCTACGGCCGAAGCCTCCTATCAGACAAAATATTACTACATCTAGTATATAAAACGCCCCAAGACTCTGGATATTCATTAAGGAGCGGTAGCGTTGATCATCTATAATTTATAATAGTGTTATTTAATAGACCCGTTATCGCGTTGTTAGATGAGGTAAACTTTTAGCTTTGAAGCCTTAGAGTATAAACTATCAACTTATATTGTTAAGTGTTTACAAGGAAGCTTTATAACAAGAAATAAACGTATTATACCATGATATATTTAATCAAGGAATGGTTTTGGTTATAAAAATAAATTGAGAAGAGTAAAAAATATTACATAATAAATAGAAATACATAAAATATTACATAGCCCATAGTAAAAAAAAAAAATTAATGAATGAATACACTTTTGGCGGCCGACTGGCGCAGTGTTCAGCGACCCTACTTTCTGAGTCCAAGGCCGTGGGTTCGATTCCCAAAACTGAAAAGTGTTTGTGTGATGAGCATGGATGTTTTTCAGTGTCTGGGTATTTATCTGTGTATTATAAGTATTTATGTGTATTATATTTGATAAAAATATTCATCAGTCATCTTAGTACCCAGCTAGATGGCGATGAATGTATTGTCGTAGTTAAATCCCTATCCCTATCCCTACTAATATTATAAATGTGAACGTAAGTTTGTTTGTTACACTTTCACGCAAAAACTTCTTAACCGATCCTCATGAAACTTTGTACACATATTCTTGGAAGTGTTAGAAATAATAAAGGATACTTTTTATCCCGACATTAAGCTCGGTTCCTTTGGGAGAGGGGATGAGTGTTTGACGATTTTACACCATAACTCCGACAAATTATAACCAATTTAAACAATTATTTTTGTACTATAGAGGTTATAATATGTGTTTAATTTTGCCCAAACTGTGGTTGGAGATAGAGGATAGAACTCCTCAGGGGACAGCAGCAAACCCCTCATTTAAGGTTTAGCGATACTTAATACTTTAATTTTTTTTTTAATCTACAACAAATTTAATGCCACATCAAAAAACAAAATCAAACGCAGACGAAGTCGCGGGCAACAGCTAGTATTAAATAAAAAAAAAAAACAAAAAAAATGCTGTGTTCCGGTCTCCAGTCTGCGTGGTTGCCGGTGTAATTACAGGCACATGACGCTAAGCACCCACGCCTCAAATTGATGGACAGGACGTGCTCCTTGGATGCCCTGTGAAGTGTTGTTCCGTTTAAGGCGGGGGTTTTCCACTTGCCAGGTAGGCCATCTGCTTAGTCCGTCAATTGGTACTATAATAATAATAATAATAATAACGAGAATGGCGGTAATCTCCTTGCTCACGAGATTACCGCCATGTGGAATCGACATGCCAATCGACCGCCAAGTCGACCGTTATTGTCCCGATCGTCGTTTCAGTCAATGGTCTTCTCGCGAAAAGCTTCGACCAATATCTTAAGAAGCTTTCGCTTGGTTGTTGGATCAAGGGTCAGATACAGAAGGCAGTAGTCCTTGAAACGGCGCGTATTGTGAGGAGGTTCGCCACTCTGGAGCCCTGACCGCCGGTTGCTTGGGCATTCAAAAGCCCCGCAAGCGGTGGGTGGATTTTTTTTTTACAAATTTTTAATAGTGTTTTTATTTTATTTTTAAGCATTGTTAAGAATTTAAAAAAAAAAGGAAATAGAATAAATGATAGAATTATAATAATAAAGAAAAAGAAGAAGCTTTCGCTTGGTTGTTGGATCAAGGGTCGGATACAGAAGGCAGTCCTTGAATCGGAGCGTATTGTGAGGAGGTTCCTCACTCTGGAGCCCTGACCGCCGGATGCTTGGGCATTCAAAAGCCCCGGAAGCGATGGGTGGATGTTTTTTTTATAAATTTTTAATAGTGTTTCTTATTTTATTCTAAGCATTGTTAAGAATTTAATAAAATAATAATAATAATAAGAAATGCTTTTAATCTAGGCCAAATACCCATATGACATAAATGAAAACAAAAATACAAAATACAATACTACGAGTACTATAAAAAAAAACTCACTATAAGGTATTTTTGACTTTGTAAAGAGGTGTTAAAATGTAATAAGCTTTGCGATTAGCACTTTTATAAAATTTCATAAGCTGCTAAGCCATTCTTTTACACTTTCCGCTTTAATCGCACGTCATGAAAGGTTGTAATAAAAAAGGATTACCACTTTATGAGCTATAATTCATTGTGGCAACACCGACATGGAATCGTATTTAATGGTTATCAAAACCAGCTAGTAGGTACTACACAGTCTACAAAGTAAAAAGTAAACTTTAGTAACATGCAAAGTATAAGTACATTACAACTAATCTAAACCAATTTGTTTGTTTGTTTGTTTTCGCTCAACTGTTAAACCTATCTTGGTGAAATTTGGCACTAATGTAGCTGGCATCCTGGAGATGGACATACGATTATATTTACCCTGTAAAATATAACGGAAAAACATTCCTGAGTGATTTTAAAATTGTAACTTATTCCGCTGAAATTTTGCATAGGAATTGTTTGCATAATCACGATTTTTGGCAAAAAATGTTGTACAAAGACAGTTTCCGACGTAGAGAAGGATATTTGTTACTCTGAAAAACGAACGGTTCCCAAAGGATTTTCCAAGCTAGTAAAAATACGTGAAATATTTTTTTTTAAAAACACCTTTAGATTTGGCGTTGAAAATACCAATGAGTTTTAGAACCTTTTTATTGTACGTTTATTGTAAATGTTTGTGTGATGAACATGAATGTTTTTTATCGTCTGGGTGTTTATCTGTATAGTATAATTATTTATTCATAAGCGGTGATAGCCCAGTCGGTTGGACTTCACTTTCGAGGGGACGTGTTCGATTCCCGACTCGCACCTCCAACTTGTCTTGTGCATTTTAAGCAATTAAAATATCACTTGCTTCAACGGTGTCGGAAAACCTGCATACCTAAGAGTTCTCCATAATGTTGTCAAAGGTGTGTGAAGTCCATCAAACCCAATGGGCCAGCGTGGTGGACTATATATAGATTTCGGTCTTAACCCTTTCTTATTATGACCTAATATATAAATTTTCTATCATTTATAGAAAAAAAATATATATTTATTATTATATAAAAGATTTAGAAGAAAATATTTTAGGAAATTGCTATTAAGGTCTTTTTTGAAAAGGCCACTATGCCCACTCTTATTTAAGTAGTACATTATTATTCAAAGACAGTAAAGAAGAAGATATGCCTTTATTTCATGAAAAAGATGGGAATGTCAATGTAAAATAAATCGTATCACAATGGTATAAAGTATAAGTTCAAATAAAAACACTCTTTAGGAATTACCATATCGCATTTGGCCGGTCTTGTAAAAAGGTGTCATGGGACATATTTGCATGGATAAAAATACTTCGGTCAACGTAATTGAGAGGTGGGAAAACCCTAATACCTAAAGGCGTGGCTTGGTTTTCTTGAATATTGAATAATTGGGAAATCACAGAGTAGGTGAAAGGCCCTTGTTACCTTTTTACCTGACCGTGGGTATTTCAAAGTATTATACTAAAATATGGAACGCCCTGCCGTTCGATATCCGTGAGGCACAATCGATTGGGAACTTCAAGAAACTAGTGAAGGATCATTATTTGTCTCTATCAGCCGAACATCGCTGAAGCGGATCATTTTAAGTCTGTAATTTTAATTATTTATGTACTTTATATAAATTGAGGATGTTATATGTTATATATTTATATAGGTATTTATGTTATATATTTTATTTGAATTTATATGTATTATATTTATATATATATTTTATAGTTATATTTATATATTTTATTTATATATTTGTATAATTTTAAATCTTATTTATTTCACCACCTACCTCTTTTCTATGTTTTTTCCTTTTAGGCCATTGGTTGCCTGGAAGAAATCGCTATTTAGCGATAAGGCTACCGAATTGTACTCTCTTGATATGTATTTATATCTCTGTAACTACATTTTTTCTTTGGTGTATAATAAAAGTGTATTCATTCATTCATTCTAAGAACTTAATCAAATTCTTAACATCTGCTGAAGGACGCATAAGTATATTTCATAAGGAATCACTATTTATAATTGTAATTGTCTTTATTGTGTCTCATTTACAATAGATTCTTATAATCTTAGGAACGGTAACAACTGTATCAGTTAAAAACTTAGTGTTACAGCTGTTAAGGCCCACCTCTGGGTTTGCTTATATACAAAAAGACTAACACAAAGGAAATAATTTTGTAATGTGTATGTGCGCGCGTGTGTGTGTGTGTCTGTGTGGTGTATGCGAGTGTATCTGTAAGCTAACTAAATCAAAATAAGCATATTTATTTTTTCATACAAATTGGTAAAAAACATTCTAAGTGTTTACTTACGACAACCCTATTGAAGATAAAAGACCGACACGCGCATAGTGGCCACGCTAAGCAAAGCGTACCTACCCAATAAAGTCACAGGAGTCACTTGATTTTAATTTTACATGTAACGCTAGCTAGGGCTGTATCTGATTTGTTTTAGTAAAAACGATTGCAGTAATTTACTTAAAACCTATTAGCGTTCCGGTTTCACAAATAAGTCTCAAAGTCAGTAAATAATGTAACTCTAAAGCATCTGAAGTAATATTTCGGTTTTCCTTTACACGTTGCATAAAGCTGAAGAGTTTGTTTGTTTGTTTGCTTGAACGAGATGATCTCAGGAACTACTGGTCCGATTAAAAAAAATCGACTGAGGAAGGCTATGGGCTATATATCATAAGGCTAAGACCAATAGTAGAATAGCACCAATGAAGAATGTTTCAAATTCGGGGGTTTTATTATCTTAAAACGTCCGCTTTGCGTTCTGCGTAACACACTGAAAAACATGTTCATCACAGAAACATTTTCCACTTGTGGGAAACGAACCCCCCGCCCTTGGACGCAGAAAGCAGGGTCGCTGCCCACTGCGCCAACCGGTTTTTAATAAGCCAACCGGTTTTTAAACTTAACACTGCACCACAGGGGGCACGGTATCCTCCGAGAAAGTATCCGCTTACTAATTAATGAACGCTCTAGACACTTGCAAGGAGAGAAGCATGTACTTAATTTACCTCCGCCTAGTTGATACTACCTTAATAACCTCGTTCTTAAGCGAGTAGTTAGTTGACATCCGTTTTCACTACACTTAGGAAACGCATAAATCGGATGCTTAAGATCTAGGCGATGCCTGGAGATAAAAACTGTTTTACTAACTTTTAAATAATGACGTTAAGGGCCATCTAAAGTTACGACGCTTATTCATCGGAGTGTAATGCTTAAGGAACTCGTAAACTGACATTAATTTAATATAACATTTTATATAACATTAATTTAATAAGAGAGTAGTACTAGTAATAGTACTCAATTAACAAAGTTTCTGGAAAATGGAAAAATGATACCTGAAATACAGTCTGGATTTCGCACTGGGTACAGCACCGCAACTGCGCTTGCAAAAGTATCCGACGACATTCTTTGTGAATCAGACAAAGACATGGGAAGTATTTTAGTGCTCTTAGATTTCTCTAGAGCGTTTGATTGTCGCAATATGGATTTATTAATTGCTAAGTTATTGTACTACGGTATATCGAGCACATCAATTAAATGGTTTTCATCTTTTTTATCAAACAGACGTCAATACGTTGAAAGTGAATCTGGATAGGGTGAATTAGTACAATCAAACGTAAGAAATATTAATAGGGGCACTCCACAAGGATCTATATTAAGCCCTATACTTTTTATTTTGTTTACGGCCGATGTTGTCAATTCTATAAAACACTGTAAAGTACACTTATATGCTGATGACACCCAAATTTATTAATCTTTTGACCCTCAGCATACACGCACAGCTATAAATTTAATAAATGAAGATCTAAAGGCTGTTGGAGACTGGGACAAAAATCATGGTTTCATCCTTAGTCCGCTTAAATCTAAATTCATTATTTTTATACAACCACTACCGAAAGTCCAAAAATTTAAGTACCTGGGGTCTATGTTAACAACAACAGCAACAGTAGACGAAGATGTGACACACAGAGTGAACACCGCATGGCTACGGTGGCGAGCATTATCTAGAGTCCTCTGTGACAACAGAATGCCTTTAAAGACCAAGGGAAAGGTGTATAAAACCGCGGTTCGCCCTGCTTTGTTGTACGGCGCGGAGTGCTGGGCGACAAAAAGGACGCATGAGCAAAAACTGCACGTCAACGAGATGAAAATGTTGAGATGGGCAGCAGGTGTAACAAGACTCGATAAAGTGCGTAATGAATACATCAGAGGCAGTTATAAGGTCGCCCCTATAACAGACAAAATGACGGAAGGCAGACTACGGTGGTACGGGCACGTTATGCGGCGCGGTGACGATCACGCCGTGCGAAAAGCCTTGGCACTCCATGAACATAAAAGAAGAAGAGGACGCCCTGCTTCCACGTGGTGGACGACGGTGGCCAAGGATATTAAAAACGCAAATCTAATTGACGTGACAACCCAAGACAGAGAGTCCTGGCGCAGAAAGACAAGAAGAGCCGACCCCAAATGATGGGATAAGGCTAGGGCAAAGAAGAAGACAAATATAACATTTTGCACAAATGTGTGACAATAAATGCGATTTTTCTTTCTTTCAAAAATTTTGACAGATGAAATAAATAGTTTCAAAAAATTTAATGTATACAAAAAATTAAAAATGTGATAACACTAAATACGACTGAGGCAAGGATCATAGAAATGTAAGGTAATAATATGAGTTGTCTAGTTAAAATCTATTGATGATAATTAAATAAAGGCCTAGGAATCTCCTTAAGCTTACTTAAGCCTTGTGTAAATAAGTTTAGCAATTCCATTTTTTCGTAAAATTAAAGTTTAGACTTGTCGCATTTTCTTTACGGCTTTGCGAAATATGAATCTCTAAAAAAAATCGAAAATTCACCTTTTTACCGCAATGTTTAGAGTACTCAAAGATTTAGTGGCCACGCGTACAACGGACGGTTCCAGCAAACCAAGTACGTAGACAGGCTCAGGAACAGAAGAAGATAATATAATTCCTTCATAACGTTTATAACTTGTCCATAGCTTATTTCAAAGTCAAAGTCAAAGTCAAAAATATCTTTATTCACGGCCCATAGGTGGCACTTTTGACGCGTACATTAGAATTACACGGTAGTGAGATGATGGCGATAACCACATTCGTAAACTTAAAACTAAAGCTACGAGGGTTCCAAACGCGTCCTGGTCTAAGAAGAAGCCCACAGCCTTCACCATCTCACAATGTAATTTTGAATTATTAGAAGAGTATCCTGTTTAGAGCAATAATTTACACCCAAGCTTTTTTATCGATGACGTAGTCCTGTATACTATAATAGGACTTTTCTATAACCTTACGTTTAATACAAACTTTGAACTTTTTAAGAGACATCTCCAAGATGTCAATCGGTAGTTAATTGTTGATTTGACGGCCGACTGGCGCAGTTGGCAGCGACCCTGCTTTCTGAGTACAAGGTTCGATTCCCACAGCTGGAAAATGTTTGTGTGATGAGCATAAGTGTTTTTCAGTGTCTGGGTGTTTATATGTATTTTCTAAGTATTTATGTATATATAATTCATAAAAATATTCATCAGTTATCTTAGTACCCATAACACAAGCTACGCTTACTTTGGGGCTAGGTGGCGATGTGTGTATTGTCGTAGTATATTTATTTATTATTATTTATTTATTTATTTATTTAATTGTAGAATTGTATGCAATTCCCTTTAAACGAATTATGAATTTTATGTAACCTAGTACATCTCACTGTAAGTTTATTGGTATTTTGATTACGTAAATGCAGTGACCATTATCGGAGATCAACGCCCCTGAATAAATGTATGATTGGACCATTTCACAGTTCGCAATTTGTGTTACTTCCGGCGCATTGTTGTTGATCCGGTCGAAAGTCGTTATTTTTGTGTCGGCGATAGCCCAGTGGTATGACCTTCAGCTACCCTTTGGGGGCTGACAGAGTTCGATCCCCTTGCTTTAATAGTTATGGACAACATCGTGAGGAAACCTGCATACCTGCGAGTTTCCCATAACGTATTCTAAAGTGTTTGAAGAATGAAAATGAAAATTGAAACCTGCATGCCTGCGAGTTTCCCATAACGTATTCTAAAGTGTTTGAAGAATGAAAATGAAAATTGAAACCTGCATGCCTGCGAGTTTCCCATAACGTATTCGAATGTGTTTGAAGAATCTGCATCTAGTGGAAACCAGCTTAGTGGATTATGGCTTCGAGCCTGCTCATTCTGCGAGGAGACCCTTGAACCCTTTTAGGGTCCAGTAATGGATTGATAATAACGATGATGAGAATGGTTTAAGGCCAAATTCTGATGCTTTTCATCTCTTGCAAGAGATCGAAGACAACAGCGTTATAATTTTGTATTACAATCTGTATTCAAAGCCTTAATTTAGTAAACAAGAATAGGCGAGTAATGTTTTGTTCTATTGTCTACCCTTGTTACAAACAGGGTAACAAAGGCTTACATCAAGGTTTAGTAAGACACTTAATTTATATTAAGTAATTATTCTTATACATAATTAATATATGATGCCAGATATATTTTGACGACCTCACTGGAGCGATCAGTGAAGGGACCTGGTTCGATTTAGGCCAGTTTTAGCTGAAGCTTAACAGGAAAAAGTTAACCATTTTCAACTTGGTTTTGGGTTAAATTCCCGGGTCGCGGGCTAAAAACTTGTGTTCAATTTCATTGATGTACTCTCATATCAATATCAATACTCAATACGTTGAGTTAGGAAATTGGCGTTTCCGCTGTACCTTGTCGATAAAGCCGGCCTGACAGATTTGGAGCAGTGTGGTGACTCTATGCAATACGCCGCTCTTTCTAATGAAAGAGGAGGCGTCTGTTTTGATAGCTAACAGATGTTACTAAGAACAGGGTGTCGTATGGTGACGGCAGATAAATAAATATAAATATTCAACGACAATACACAAGAACAACAACCAATAACAATAAAACTAGCCAGTTTTGTTATGTGCACTAGGATTACTGAATATATACTTACATGTTAATAATAATAATAATTTCTTTATTTCAGGCAAAACCTATATTCATACATTTAGAACAACAATTAGTATTACTTAATATACAATATCGAATTAAAATTAAAATTACAGTATAAATTTATTCAAATGGCAAAATATAAAATTAAAAAACAAAATAAAAAATAAAAATTAAATTAAAAATTACAATGAATAATGATAATTATTAAATTAAAAAAAAAAAAATTAAAATATAATACTATTTGCTTCGTGTGTGTGCATTTAAACCCACCCAGTACCTCCAGAACTAATACATAATATATAAACATACAGATAAACGCCCAGACTCTGAAAAACAATAATTTTCATCAAACATTTTCCAGTTGTTCGAATCGAACCCACAGCCTTGGACGCAGACAGCAGGGTCAGTGACAACTCCCGCCAGGCCCAATAGGCTGTCTAAGTTCAGAACACGGTTGTCATCACCCCACGACTGTTTTAAAAGATGACTAAGAGAATATATCTACTGCTACCACCCACCCTGCTTGTGGGCAAAACCTCTGCCAATCATAAACCCTAATCCCAAGATAAGGGTTTATGATTGGCAGAATTCACGCGCCCCTGAGATCGTTATGGAGAATACTAACCGTGCAGGTTACCTCACGATGTTTTCCCTTACACCGTTATAGCAAGTGATATTTAATTGCTTAAATTATAAAACGCATGTAGCTCCAAAAGTAAGAGGTCATGCGAGGATCGAATTCGCTCCCGACGAAATGGAGGCCGTAATTCCAACCATTAGAATACCACCGCTTTTCTATCTCTAAAATTATATTTTGAAAGTTATGTATAGGATTATAATGTTGATACGATTTTACCCCGCAGACTGAGTTGATGGGGCATTCACAGTCATTTGAACTCTAACGACCGACAAACTCGCCAAGGTGCTTCTAATTAAAACTATTCATCAACTAAGACGGTTGATGTTAAAATTTCAGATGTGGTAGAATTTATGGTTCGTTTTAAGTTGGATTGAGCAAATTGGAAATTGCCCTTTCATTTGATACACATATTTGTAGAGGAGTTGTAAAGAAAAAAAATAATTCGCCATTTTTTTGGTGGCGGCCATCTTGGATGAAAGTTGTCATAGTGTATTCTACAAGTCAGGCCCCTCCATTTGATACTCACATTGAGGGAGTAGTGAGACAAAAATGTAATTCGCCATTTTGTTGCGGCGGCCATCTTGATTAATTCATTTTTCAACCAAAAAATAACACACACACACACACACACACACAGACACGTGCAACTTATAACACCCCGCCTTTTTTGCGTGGAGTGTGATAAAATAGCCTGTCACACCGTATCCATGCCGCTTCGTTCCGCGACCCAGTAAACGAAGCTTCGACATCGCAAAAATTAAACTTGCACCGCAAACAAAACACACGCAAACTGTGGCCTCGCATGCGATTGTGCTGTTCAACCCAATTAACCAATTTTATCCCGGTAATCTACTGTAACTATTGAGTGTAAGGGCGAGATTCGCGTGGTTGTTAACTTTGGCACTAGTAGGCAAATATTCCAGGAATTGGATTTCCGGTGTTTGCTGGTGGCAATATGTTATGTGGCTTTGTATTACAAAGAATAAAATCCTG
Organism: Pararge aegeria; assembly: GCF_905163445.1. Taxonomy (NCBI): domain Eukaryota; kingdom Metazoa; phylum Arthropoda; class Insecta; order Lepidoptera; family Nymphalidae; genus Pararge; species Pararge aegeria. The sequence continues at coordinate 7,370,137 of NC_053202.1, read as the reverse complement.
AAAAAAGGTAGAAAAGTAGGTAGTTCTCACAAAGACTGTTAGGGTCGTATTAATAAACCGATACCCGATAGCTAAGGACAGGTCCTCAAGACGTATGGGTTTCGTCATTTACACTCGCATGCATCATGGTCTGAATTTAAGTCATGCTTAGGACATATTTTTAAAAATCAAATTATTAAGCACTATTCCACATAATCTTTAGGGAAATAATATATATATTATTATTTAAGTGTTTCTTTTTTGTTTCAACTTTAATTTTATCTTTACTTTCTGTTTAATTTAATTCCAAGTTGTGTACACATACTTTGGGTTGTAGCTTAGAACAAAACTTGTTATTACTTATATTTAGATCTACTTTTAGTTATTACCTGTTTTGTGTACCTAATAACAATAAACAATAAACAAAGTGTGTGGGTTTTTTGGTTTCGTATCCTTTTTTAAATTTCATTACAAGTTAGCCCATGACTGCAGTCTCAATATTAAAACCCAGAGCATAGTTTCTAGGCAGTATCGTACCGGAACGCTATATCGCTATATCGCCCGTCTATTTCGGTAGAGGTGTGAAGATTTTACCACCGTAACTAGCAATGATAATCGCTTCAGACATCCAGCCGATAGTTTCCCGATCCCTTTTCTCTCTTTTACCTTGACGGCATACGGTAAGATTTCACTGCCAAGGCGTGCCAATAAAGAATTAGCATTATTCACACGTTGTTAAGGCATTATTTTCAAAAGCGACGAGGTCATATAAGTTTGACGTGTCAGTTCGTGTGTTTGTCTGTGGCTTTGTGGCTCCCAAATGGATAAACCGAATTTGTTTTTGTTTTTATAAGTCAGAAGTGTGCTTAGCTATGTTTGATTAAAATCGGTCCAAGATGGCCGCCGCCACAAAACGGCGGATTAAATAGTTTTTCACAACTCCCATACTCAATCATACAGTACTAAAATAGGGATAAATGTTTATTGTTACTAAGCTTGATAAGACTAACATGGTGATAAGCAGTGGCGTTCCTAGGGTTTTGAATTTGAGCAAGCCCAGTTACCTAGAGGACATGCTATCGTGTACGGCTGGTTGCTACCACAGAGTCTACCTGCCAGAGTAGCGTAGTGCTTTCAGTAGACAAAGAGAATATACATTATTGAGCAAAAGGTAACACATTGTGTTTATATCCTCATTGCTATCAAGTGTTAATTATTTTGTTAATTTAATTTCGGAATAGTCGAGAAAAATTTAAAAGAGATATTTATTGTAACGCAAGCCGGCTTTTCGGCTTGTATGGTAGTACCGCCACTGGTAATAAGCTATCTTAGTTACGTTTTTTAAAATTAATAATTAATAAAATTAAATAAAATTGAATTAAAATTAAACTGAAAGTAGGGAGCTTTTTAAATTTATATTTTTTCTTATAATACAGTTTAGGCATTAGGTACGTAAATTTTTGTCGATTTCTAGCTCGGCGTAATAGAGATCCAGTTACAATTTCTCGCACGTTCCTGTGTTATGGATTCCGAGACTGCCTTAAATATATACGCTAGAGAAATGAGACGAAATCAAGTAGATGAAACTTTAAACGGAAGGCAATGAACATGATAATGTTCTAAACCACCACTCTCCAAAATCCTCTCCTAAAATAAAGTGCGTGTGTGTGTGTCACCACTGCGCCAGGAAGGTCGTTTAAATAATAACAAAAAAGCTACACGCAATACTCCATTACCAATCAAAGGAATAAAAAACATACATTAGGTATTAGCTTCTTTTCTTTATACAAAGACGTTTAGACTCATATATAATATTTAAATTGAAAATAAAAAAAAAACCCCTGGCTTTCAATATGGTGTACATTATTCTACTAGTCAAGAAAATTCATTTCAGATTTGGGTATCACAGAAATATTGAGTAAGTAAAAAAATCTGTAATCCGCTAATCCGCCGGTGGCCATCTTGGACCGATTTTTATCATTGCCACAGATAAACACACACGCACAGACAGACACGTCGAACTTACGAGTATAAAACCCCTTTGGTTTTGCTACGGGGGTTAAAAACAGATAGCGCAATAGCCTAGTAAAAAAACTCTTTCGGGGGATGGAGTTCAATCTCCGGCACGTAGTATGTACGGATAGACTTTTAGACTTAACATAATAATATAATTTTTTAAAGCCAAAATTTAACCAAAGATTTTTTATTTCTACATACATCTTTGGCCCCCGATTTATTTACAGGCGTAGATCGTCTTACAAAAACAGTGGAAAATAAATAAATAATAAAGAAATAAATAAATATACTACGACAATACACACATCGCCATCTAGGCCCAAAGTAAGCGTAGCTTGTGTTATGGGTACCTACTCAGATAGCTGATGAATACTTTTATGAATATAATACACATAAATACTTATTATATACAGATAAACACCCAGACACTGAAAAACATTCATGCTCATCACACAAACATTTTCCAGTTGTGGGAATCGAACCCACGGCCTTGGACTCAGAAAGCAGGGTTGCTGCAAACTGCGCCAATCGGCCGGAATATGAGAGGGTGTTCTCTTTTTGAATTACTTTGCCACCCGCGGGGCGGTAAAATAGTGTTTAACCCGCAGTTTAGTTAAAAAACGATATGAAAATATCAATTGATTTAACTGTGACGGAAATCATAGTAAGAATATCTGTTTTCATGAGAGTTTTCCATAATGTTCTTTAAAGCGTGTAAAGTCTAAAATTCCTCACTTGCCATTTCCAAACCTCGCTTTGTTACATTGCTAGCTGTATGATGAATTGATGAACACGTGATAGCAGTGTGCAGTGCTAGCCCGTTGGGCATATACTGCTAACGTGGTACGCGGCGGCGTTTCCTCTCTCTAGTATTTTTTACTCTGAGATTGACCTGTTTTTATATCTAAATTGGTATCAACTTTGAAATGACTTACAATAAAATTTTATTATAATTCCAATTGCAAGGGTGTATGCACACTAAACGCGTCGATTAAGCGGTGTGTATTGACCTTCTGCCAATTGCCTTGTTTGTATAGTGGTTCATGTATGATGATGTCCTTGGTTCGATTCCGGTTACCTGTACAGTTGGAGAATTAGGGGATTTTGTCAAGTGATTTTCAGAACTGGCCATCCAACTGGTACCATCGACCCCCTTACCCCGGAGAGCACGTTAAGAAGGTGAGTCAGCTGGACATTACCTTTATATTATAGTATTATTCTATAGTACGCTTCTATAAAATCGCCAAAATGGCGAACAGAAGCCGATGGAGACAGTTTACCAGCGCGAAGTTAAGATCTCATCAGGACCAAGATCTTCAGTGATGAAGGAACGACAAGAGAGAGATAATATTTTGAAGGATTCGGGTTCGATCGAATTCGAATTTATAATTTCAGATTTTTTTCTGGTCTGGTCCACTGCATGGCTTCGGTCGTGGCTAGTTAACTACCCTAACGCCATAGACGCCTGCCAAACGATCAGGGGTTATATCATTGCCCCTAACAGGTTATCCCGGTACCATTTTAGACTGCATCATCATTTACCAACACGTAAGGGTGCTGTCAATGTCTAACTATTAGTGGAATATACAAAACTAACAAGAGTTAAATAGGCGAAATATAAAAAGACACAATTTGACATAACACGGTAAATTAAAATTTATTAGGGCTTGTAAACCCCACGAAATCCCCGTAAAGCATTTGAATGCCAATCTCAGAGCAATATATCAGGTTAGTAGGTCGTAAATCATTTATAACGCAGTAGGACAATTTGGGCCCAGCGCCCTCTAACAATATATAGGGCCTACAAAATATCTCAGCGCCGAAACACATAAAAACCGCCTTCCTAGTGGATTCGGAGAGGTATAGCCCTTCAGAGAGAAAGCTATAAAACTGTTGAATCGTTGGGGATGTATTGTGTACACACGCTTCATAAGAATGGTAAGCAGATTTTTTGCCGAGCTGCATTGCAAAATTCAAAATTCAAAATGCATTTATTTCAAGTAGGACTAATATAAGCACTTATGAAACGTCAAGTTTGTATGATTGTAGTGACTCTACGACCGGTTCGTAAGGCAGATTCTACCAAGAAGCCGACAAGAAACTTAGCAGTTGCTCTTTTCCAACATCATTTTACAATATAACATACATTGTTCTATCTTGGGTGAGATGAAAGCGGAGCAGCTTGCTTCCAGGCAACCTTGTCATTAGGAAATTCATCAATAGTATAGTAACATCGCTGTATTAAATGTACTATTATAGATTATATTGAATGAATGAATAAATGAATACACTTTTATTGTACACCACATAAACATATAGTAAAATTATAAAAAAAAAATTAACAAAAGTATACAATTTGGCGGCCTTATCGCTACATAGCGATCTCTTCCTGGCAACCAAAGGCGTTAAACACAGCTCAAGAAGAGAGGTAGTTGGTACATATAAATAACCATATATATTTGCCCATATATACATATATAATATATACTTATAATAAACTTACAATATAATATATAGATATTGATAATTAATACATACCTATATAATTAATATCAATAATACATAAATATATACAATATTGTCAAACCCCAAATAAAACAGAAGGGAATAGGCATGTTAAAGTTCCGAAGATTCAGACCAAAAAATGATCTTTAACAAGTTTTTTTAAAATGGTAATAGACTGTACCTCTCGGATTTGAAGAGGCATTATATTATACATTCTTTAAACTTATGTAATGGTAAATCTAATATTACCTTCGGTATCATATTATAAAAGTGCAAGTGGCAGAGCCGGTCTAAAGAGCGTGGAGGAGCGTAATAACCAGGCGCATGAGGCTTAACACAAACTCCTCAGATTGATGGACACAGGACGGCACTTTGCAGGACTTCTCCCATGGATACCCTGCGAAGTTTTGCTCTGATTATAGGCCATAGGTTTGCGCTTACCGTCAGATGGGCCATGGTACGTCATTAAAAAGAGACGATCCTTTACTCAGACTTTAAAAAGAAGTAAAGTGGAAGATAACACGTGCCCTTAAAAACCTGATTGCTTTGTTAGTACATTGGTTAGCTTGTTGTACTACGAACAACGAGGTACTGGGTTGGATTCCAGGGTATGAGCTGTGCGCCAACGGATTTTTCTGTTTAAAATTTCGAGTACCTACATACTATACCGTACTTCAGAACACGTCAAGGCCTCGAACCTGGTTAAACTTAATAATTGTTTAAGTGTTAAAGTTCACCGACCTGCATTGGAGCAGCGTGGTGGTCTAGGCTCTACAACCCTCTCTTGTGTTGCCTAGCTCTTGATAGACTAGTGATGATGATAATGAAATTCGCTTATCGTAAACATAATCTGCCAATCGACATTTAATAGGCGTGTGTGTCTTAGTTAAATCTGCTTTTTAATTTGAAACATATCCTAATGTACCGATCGGCTTTTGGCGTGGCGTATAGTGGGCGTAAAATGGACACACGCAGACAAATTTGACCTTTCTGCAGTCTTAATTATAATATCTTTATATTATCAAAATAAACGTATACATTTCATGAGTGTGAAGCCCTGTCTCCTGCGGTAGTTTAAACTGTGTTACAGGGGACAGTGTCTTCCCTATATCTATGGTCTTATTAACAAACGTTTGACAATTTTACAGGGAAAATTATATAAAGGAAAAAAAGAAATAAACAAATTAAAAAAAAAAGAGAAAAATATACATTTTTGAGGCGATTTGTGTGTGGGTGTGCGCGTGTTTGTAGGTATGTGTGTGCGTGTATGTGCGTGTGTGTTTGTGTGTAATTGAGAACTAGTTATTGCCTTTGACGTCATCAGGGTTTCTTTGCTGTTAGTTTGTTAACTTCTTAACTAGCCGCGACCGAAGTTACTAGACCAGACCAGAGACAATTCAAGAAATTTAAAGTCCAAAATTGCTCACGCCAACATGGGACTTCAGCAATTATGAGACCTCAGCGCTCATCACTGCGCAAAGAAGATCGTCTACATACTATATTCTATAAGTAGAATGAGGGGATAGGGCTATAAAGAAGAAGGTATGAAGTTCTGTCAAGATTCGCTGAACGCGAAAACTGTGTGTATCAACGCGAACGCGAGAAAAATTTATTTAGTCACACCCTAGGCTCCTGGAATAAGGTTTTTTCCCCCCTCACGCGTTCCTACCTCTTTACGGTGAAACTGTAAATTTTCAATTGACGACATATATATTCTCGTACATCATATGATCGAAAATATATTTTAGGAAAACGCAAAACATGTTAAAGTAAAGTAATAACATGATTTTGTTACGAGTGGGAATTTCCTTCTTGTTGAAAAAAATCGATGCTCCAATTCTACACCTATTTAAATATAATAGAAAAAAAAGTTCGCCATCATGTTTTGGCGGCCATCTTTGATTCGAAAATTGTCATAAGTACTGTATTATATTTTACTGGCCAAGCCTTCTTATGTGATACCCATGTTGTGAGGGTGTAAAAAAATACGTAATCTACCATTCATAAATTCGTTCATCTGTTGGGAAATATGATGCCACAGACACGTCCAACTTGTGACACCCGGCGTTAATGCGTCGGGGTGTTATGAGGTATCCTGCATGCCTGAGATATGTCCATAATGTTCACAAGGGCATGTAAAGGCTATCCATGCTCGCTGGGCCAGCGTGGCAGACTACAACCTAAAGCCTTAACCTATACCATTTTTAGTCTCGTGTCATTCGGCGTTAATGCTTCAGGGTGTTGTGAGGTATCCTGCATGCCTGAGATATGTCCATAATGTTCACAAGGGCATGTAAAGGCTATCCATGCTCGCTGGGCCAGCGTGGCAGACTACAACCTAAAGCCTTAACCTATACCATTTTTAGTCTCGTGTCATTCGGCGTTAATGCGTCAGGGTGTTGTGAGGTATCCTGCATGCCTGAGATATGTCCATAATGTTCACAAGGGCATGTAAAGGCTACCCATGCGCGCTGGGCCAGCGTGGCAGACTACAACCTAAAGCCTTAAACCTATCCCATTTTGAGTCTCGTGTCATTCGGCGTTAATACTTCAGGGTGTTTTGAGATATCCTGCATTCCTGAGATGTGTCCATAATGTTCACAAGGGCATGTAAAGGCTACCCATGCGCGCTGGTCCAGCGTGGCAGACTACAACCTAAAGCCTTAAACCTATCCCATTTTGAGTCTCGTGTCATTCGGCGTTAATACGTCAGGGTGTTGTGAGGTATCCTGCATTCCTGAGATGAGTCCATAATGTTCACAAGGGCATGTAAAGGCTACCCATGCGCGCTGGGCCAGCGTGGCAGACTACAACCTAAAGTTGTAGTGTCCTGTAGTTAAGATAAACAAACAAACTTTCACAACATCGAAGCGTATAAATCCAGGTTTCCGAATATAAAAGCAGCTTAAGATAGATATTTTTTTAGCTAAAGTCGCTAAAAGCTGGTCTTGACTGCTCCAAGTAGTAGCCAATAAAAGAAAATGCAATCCGCGCGCCCGTATCTACCCCATTAAAACTCTTCAAAGAAACGGAATCACTGCAAGTATTAAAAAAAAAACTTGGCATCCAACTGAAGAAAAGTTATATAAGTGGTAGGTAATTAAGAAGCAAAACGAACTTGGCAATGAGCCCTTTTTCTGTGAGCTCTGAAGTAACGAAAGCCTTAATCAAAGTTGTATCATGGAGCACTAAAGGAAGATATGGCATAAGTTTTTCATCTATCTTCGTTGTTAGGTATGTATGATACATGATCAGTGGTGTAATCATATCCATAGGAGCCCGTTTTACTTACAACTAAAAAGGTAAACAATAAATTTTATCTCGGAGTTCGTACAAACGCCATTTTAAATATTGTGTAACTGTGAATTTAAAGAAAATGAGTTATTTTATTTAATTTAAAAAATTCTTTCCCGCGAAAAAAATTCGTATTCGTTTTATCCAAAAAAGCCATTGTTCGGATTGACGTCCCCCTTTCCCCGTTGTCGTAAAGCCCTGGGGCTCTCTTAAAGCGAGCTTTTGCACTCGCTCTATCTTCTAGATTTTACCTTTAAGGTAGTTACCAGCTACTGTTCGTCCGAAAACTGAATTCTTCAAAATATGACAGAGTTCCGAGGTAACAAAAATGATAAAACGATAAATAAATCATCATCATCATCATCACATCAACCCACCACCGGCCCACTACAGGGCATGGGCTTCATCTCTTCAGGACCACAATGCATATCGGTTGAGTATACGCCTTTACAACGTGATTCCTAAGGAAATTCTTGATCTACCATTTAAAAAATGTGTAAAAACGCATCTAGTACAGCGAGGTTACTATACATTTGATGAATTCCTCAATGACAAGGTAAATTGGAAGCAGCCAGACTCGCTCTCATCTCCCGCAAGATAGAAAAATGATTGTAAACGTAGATGTTGGAAAAGAGCAACTACTGAGTTTCTTGCCGACTCTTCTCGGTAGAATCTCCTTTCCGAACCGGTGGTAGAGTCACTACAAACATACATACTTGACGTGTCAAAAGTGCTTATAAAGTAGGCCTACTTGAAATAAATGAATTTGAATTTGAATTCATTGTGGCCCTGGCCACAGTCCACCATCCACTGGCCCATTACGGATTGGTAGACTTCACCCATCTTTGAGATCATTATCGAGACCAAACACTTATCGGTGAGTTAAATTTTTCGTCAAATTAAGTTTACATGACGCTTTGTGAATGCTATGTGCACCTGTAATTTACGTGCATATCAGTCCATGTTTTTGTGTGTGTGATATATTTAGAAACATGTAATATGCATGTTGTTAATGCTCTTAATAAATAAATATACTCTTAGGCATTCTGGTTTCCTCACGTTGTTTTCCTTCACCGTTGAAGCAAGTAATATTTTAATTTCTTAAATTAAACATAACTTAGAAAAGTTAGAGGTGTGTACTGGGATTCGAACTCGGCCCCCTAAAGTTAAGTCGAAGTCCTACCCACTGCACTATCACCGCTTAGACAAATAAACGACCAATTTCGAACTCGGCCCCCTAAAGTTAAGTCGAAGTCCTACCCACTGCACTATCACCGCTTAGACAAATAAACGACCAATCAGTTTCTCTTGGTTTTCCTAATCCTAAGGTTGCTTGGAAGTGGTCGCTACTTAGCGATAAGGCCGCCCTTTGTATCCTACTTTTTATTGTGTCCATTGTTTTTTTTTCTATTTGTGGTGTACAAATAAAGTGTTAACATAAATAAATAAGATGGGGTGAATAAGCCACATCCGATACCTTAGTACACTCGCATATAGTTTTCAACAATTCATTTGATGAGTTAACTAGCTGATTCAAGTATCTCGTCGGAATTTGATCGCAGCTCGATCTGGGCGTAGTGTACAAGTAGACGATCTCGTTACTCGTTAGTCGCTCATGCCTTTAAGTGGCCTACAATGGAATCGATACAATACAGACGGGTATAGGTGTGTGCTGATATCGGTTCTGTTTCTATCCAGGCGTATATGTTTCCACATATAATATACTAAATTATAAACAATGTTTGTTTGAAAGGGGGTAAAGGGTAAGACGATGGGGTTTCCTTACTATTAATGTAATCAGCATTGCGAATTTTTGTTTGTATGTTTGTCTATACTTTCCCATAATAAAATGTATCTTATGTCCAATGAATTAAGAAGATACAGAATCCTCATTCAGCCATTATTGTATGCATGCATTAGTGCATTGTGTCCAAAAACAGTGAAAACGCCCCGCGCACCTCTCACTTTAAACCCGCGGAAGCTTAGAACATTAGAGGTAAAACTATTACTGTCATCTGCTAAACCGTATGAAGTGACTTACCGTTATTTCGAGAAACCATTCTAAAGTGGAGTGGTTTTTGATGCTTCAAACAGCATAGTGCAGTCTATCTCTAAGATGCGAGATATATGTGTGCCAATAGTAATTAAGATCAGTGTAAAGGTTGAGTCGTATCTAAAACACAAACATATACACTTTGTGTGTTAAACGCCTTATATTAAAATTTATCAGATACACACACATACATAGCTACCTTTTTATATTATATATGTCGTTGAAATTAATTTTCAATTGTATTTCAGTATAAATAATTCGTATAACTGTCAATCAAAGTCAAGCATTAATTGTGCTTTTAATTTCCAAACATATACAAAAAGGAAAATTCTGTAGGGTTGAATCTCGTAGTATTTCCTCGCTGGGTATTTCCCTCTGTAAAATAAGCCACCATAATACACAAAGGGTTTTGAACGTCGAATTGGCGAAAAGTTTCTATAAAAATGTTATCCGCGGAAACGTCCCGCTATCTACCCGAAATACCTCCCTTTAAGTAGGATTCTTGAGAGAATTTTGTGCAGACTGCTAAAAGGTTTTGCGTCCGTTATTTTAGCATCCTTTCATTGTCAGCTTACCGACGTCCCATGGCTGGACACAGGCCTATGGGGGAAACGGAGTGGTTATATGGGACATTAAGACCTATGTGTGTCCTTCGGCCGACCTTATAGGGTGCGATACTTAAATAAAAATTCTTTAACAAAAATAATAAAGAAATACTATTATAATATTAAGGATTACATGTATGATAAAAAAGCTTGGGTATGAATTGCTCTTACTTCATAGCTCAACGTTACTAGACTGTGAGATGGTGATAGCAAAAAAAACCTGGCTAAGGTTTTTGTAGGCTCTTCTTAGACCAGCGCGCGTTTGGAACCCTCCTAGCTTTAGTTTTAAGTTAACGTTAACGTTAACTTCATAAGTGCCTGTAAGCGTTTAAATAAATAAGTATACTTCGACTTAATTTGGGGCTAGATGGCGATGTGTGTGCTACACATCGCCATCTAGCCCCAAATTAAGCGTAGCTGGTGTTATGGGTACTAAGATGATTAACGAATATTTTTGTGAATAATATACATAAGTAATTATCAAATACAGATAAACAGTGTCTGGGCACTGTAAAACATGCATGTTCATCACATAAACATTTTCCAGTTGTGGCAATCGAACCCACGGCCTTGGACCCAGAGAGCAGAATCGCTGCCCACTGTGCCAATCTCTGACTCTCTCATAAAAGAGAAGGATAAAGAGTTTACATTCTCTAAGGTGATTCAATGAAGGTTGCGGGTTTTAAAGATTATTGACGGCCGACCCTGCTTTCTAAGAATATTCTCTGGTCTGCAGTGGCGTGCACAGGGTTTTTGACCAGGGTATGCATAAAGAAGGAAGATGCCATAACATTGAAAAATCCTTCCCCTTTATGTGTTATACAAAAATTTTAGGGTATGCAGTGCTTTTGTGAATATATGAAGTGTACGCCACTTCTGGTCTGGTCTGGTGGGAGGCTTTGGCCGTGGCTAGTTACCACCCTACCCACAAAGACCTGCCGCTAAGCGATTTAGTGTTCCGGTGCGATGTCGTGTAGAAACCGATTAGGGGGTTTAACTAACATACTCACTAACAGGTTAGCCCGCTACCATCTTGGACTGCATCATTACTTACTGGTGAGATTGCAGTCAAGGTGTAACATGTGGTGGAATAAAAAAAAGATAAGAAGAAATGATCATCATCAGCCTTGAAGGCTCCATAGCTGCTTAGATTATCACAGCTTTTTACTCACTATTATGTTACCTTAGTAGCTCTAGTCTTAGAAGCTCGCTAAACCATATTTGCGAAGCGTCGGGGATCCTAACTCTAAATCTCTCTCTCCTATAAGAGAGGAGACTTAGACTAGACCCAGAAGTGAGATGAAAAGCCTGAGGATAATTATTACTTTCATCTTTTTTCATAAACAAATGAAATCTGTCTTTTGGCTTCAAAAACCCTGTTGTGAGCTCATAGGCTTCGTTATGTATTAGAAGTGACAGAGATGCGTGGTATTAAAATAAATTACACGCGCTAAGTTAGCGAGCGGTGAGCATCTCTGAGAACCTCTCAGCTTTTATGAAAACTTATGTGTAACAATACATCATCATAAACTTGACGTTCTCAACATTAAGAGTGAAAATCTACGTATCAGAGTCTTAATTTTTTTTTAACAGAGAGTAGGTTTTTCAATCATTTCTGATTTTATTTACTTTATGGTTTTAGATCAATAAATATTTTCCGTTTATAATATTTTGATCGGTATATATACTTATAATAAAAACAAAAATAACCTTTGTACTAAAAAAAAACAAAATAAATCTAAAATATCTTTCTCTATTCTCTAGTGCCTATAATTTCAGTATATTATTATCATCATATTTGACGGCCGACTGGCGCAGTGGGCAGCGACCCTGCTTTCTGAGTCCAAGGCCGTGGGTTCGATTCCCACAACTGGAAAATGTTTGTGTGATGAGCATAAGTGTTTTTCAGTGTCTGGGTGTTTATATGTATATTATAAGTATTTATGTTTTTTTATCTTACTTAGTTTTTTTTTCATTGAAAAGTATACTATATTATTTCTAATACCTCCAAGAATATGTATAAAACGTTTCATGAGGATCGGTTCAGTAGTTTTCGAGTGAAAGCGTAACAAACAAACTTACATTCACATTTATAATATTAGTAGGGATAGGGATTAAGCTTCATAAATTGCATCCAATACAATGGTTCGTTTGGATGCACGAGTACTCAAGTTTTGCTTTGTAGTGGAAACGGTAGAACGGGCAGTTTGAGTCCCCTGTATTCAGACTTAAGTTCTTTTGATATATATCATTACTTTCGTATATGCGAGCGCATCGTTAAAACTTCGTATACCAAACATGAGGAGCGATTTCAACATAATACTCGTTATATGAATGCAAGGTAGGTACCTACTTCTTTGCAATAATTCCACATGAAATATGAAAGATAAGATTGGCTTGCTTGTACTTATCCCTTTCTTCTAGTGACATTTAAATTCACGTAGATAAGTTTTTTTAAATTCCACTACAAGTCACCCCTTGACTGCAATCTCACCTGGTGGTTAGTGATCATGCAGTCTAAGATGGTTGCGGGCTAACCTGTTAGCAGTGGCGTGCATAGAGGGTATGCACAGGGTATGCAGATGATATAATATGAAGAAAAACTCCAGAACGAGTTATAAATACTTAAGGGTAGGCTTCTTATAACTCTTACAATGACTAGCCTTAAGGTTTTTATAACTAGTACTGGAGATTTTTTAATTTTATATCATCTGCATACCCTCTATGCAAGCCACTGTTTGTTAGGGAGTATGGTAGTCATACCCCTAATCGGTTTCTACGTGACATTGTACCGGAACACTAAAGCGCTTAGCGGCACGCCTTTGTCGGTTGGTAACTAGCCACGACCAAATCCTCTCACCAGACCAGAGAAAATTCAGAAAATATAAATTCACAAATTGCCGGGAATCGAACTGCCCGCGTTTTCTTTGTTTTTCCTAAAGGTTGTAGCATGATTTTCAGTAGATATAAACCTTCATTAAGAATCGGGATAAAAAATGTTTGTTCTAGAGAAAAAATAAATAAATAAATAAAGGGTTTATATGAATTACAGATTGGTGCTGCGTAAGCAAGGCGTTTTCAAGGTGTGAGGGGTTCTCAAAGCTTAGGTCTTCATTAAAAGTCAGTTTGACATAAAACGGCGACTTTTGAGTGTTGTATATAAGTGGGTATATTATCTGTTGCCCGCGTTTTGCTACCACTAGAGCTGTTTACAATTCTCGTGTGTTTTTCTGGGATAAAAAGTAGCCTATATTACTCTACGTCATTTCAATAACTCTATGCCAAAAATTAAGTGTACTCGTTGCTTACTTAGGCGCTGGAAGTAAGGACAAAGCAACAAAAAAACACTTTTGATTAATGATCCATGGTCAGGCAGGGCTATCGAAAATTATGCACATGCGTTTAAAAATCCGCAGGATTAGGAATTCGTCACGCTTCTCTGTTGATTAATGCAAATTGGATATCAAAACAAACATATGGATAGCAACAAAAACTTAATGCATTTTGCATTAAGTTTTTGTTGCTACTAGGTTCTGCATCTGGGTTCTGCCAGATGGCATCAAAGCTATTTACGCTTTTAACCTTTCTCATCTATAAAAGATGAGAATCAATATTCAAAATTTATTTCTTGTATTAGGCCTACTTGAAATAAATTTTGAATTTGGATTCTCATCTTTTATAGATGAGAAAGGTTAAAAGCGTATGCAACCACAACGCTGTTCGATTGTCGGTTGGTGGGCACTAACAATTATCATAGACAAGCTTCCTACTCAGTCTTAAAAGAGAAACCAATGTTACTTAACATTTGAGGACACACGGGAATCAAACCCAGGAACTTGTCAACCACAAAGCCACCGAGGCAAGAAATCATCGACACAATCAATATCCATTACAGGCTCATTTCAGGGCACGGGTCACATCTTATAATAAGAAAGGTTATGACCTCGCTGGCAAGTGCGAATTGGTAGACTTAACACACCTTTGAGTACATTATGGAAGACACTCAGGTTTTCTCACGACGTTTTCCTTAACCGTTAAACCAAGTCGTTATTCTTTGAGTATTAAAATAATTGCTTAGACCATAAGTACTCAGCCGATCGAGTTTTCACCAAAATAATCTTTCAAGAAAGGCCCACCAAGGTCATGTTCCGAAGCAGCGGTGAGTCAGCTAGTTATATATGGTAATGATATTGTCGGTCAGTTGGATAAACCAGTATTGCGTATTGCATACAAATTGCCTATTTGTTATGATTTTCTTGGTTTCGGTTGGGTTATGAAAAGGGCACGTTTATATTTGATTTGTAGTTGTTTTCACAAAGATCGGTAGGTGTAGCTTGTTGGAACGAAGTTCCTTAAGAGCGTGGTATGAAGGGATTCGATTTTAAAACACTGCAATTAACTCGCGACCTAATAAGCTACGTCGCCGCTCCGTGCACTGAAACATTTCTATTTTTTTGCGATTTAAATAAAATTAAACATAACCAAAAACAATCAGTAATCCGTACACATATTATATCATATACCTACGGTATTTTTAATTTTATAACTGACTTTTATTTATGTACCGACGTTTTTTTTTTTGTTTGTTTCCTCAGAACTCTTTTATTTAGAATTTTAGAAATTTTCGTTTGAAAAGGTATAGTTCCCAAGTGGTCCAATTTCATCAGATCAAGATCTGTTAAAGGGATCCGGGAGAAATCGAGGGAACTCTTCAAATATTATAGGATATCCTATTAGAGTGTCTATTATTAGGATAACGATTTCAGTATTTTTTAAAGTTAAGACACTTGAAAAAAATACTCAAATCGCTATCCAAAGGGGCTTTTCGAAACTCGAAAGCATTTCACCATTTGCTCAGGGTGTGCATTTTTTAAATGTTGAGTTTCCTTTAACTAATCGTTGACAGCGTTTTAAATAACCATTTATTCAGGAATATCGTCAACAATAACATGTCTTTTTCAGGTGTAAATAGCTTTATAGTTTTAATAATACTTCTTATATTATTTTGTTTGAACCTCAGCTTCGAATATTCCGCATCTTATCGTAGTTTGCGGTAGGACTAAAATGGTAGATATCGTCACGTAAGGAAAAAGTGTTATGCACCCCTACCTAGTCGTTTTTTAACAGAAGACCCAGTTCTAGCAGTGGACGTCTATGTGCTGATGATGATGGTCGTGATTTAGAAGGTTCATCTCTTACTCTCTCTAGCACTGCAGAATATTTCAAGCGGGTGACACCGCGGTGCGCAGCTAGTTTACTAACAAACTATGAAGTTTGGTTTTCTGCTCACTAATCTTACGTTATTGCCATACGTTTATTAATATAGCTTTGAGCAGTTCTTATATTGCTCTTCAAAGGAAAGGCCCTGGGTACGTAAATAAGTGATATTAATTTCGAATGACCTAAACGACCCCTTGTTAACGAATATTCGTATGTATGCAGGAATTTCTAGAGAGTTCTATTGCCCTCATCGGACTACGCTCACGTACTGAATTTTGGTACTTTTGCGAAAATTGCTAGCTGCCCCGTACGACGGACCGCGGGTATCGAGTGTACTGACAATGATTTTAGTGCTCTGATATATGGTTAGAACTAGTGGGCATAAAGTTTGTTACACGAACTAATACTCAAGGAGGATTCCATACTCTTTTTTTTGTTAACTATACCAGAGCTTGACCACAATCCACAATGTGGCCTAAGATGGGACGCGCTTGCCTAGAAAAGCCTATTCACTCTTTTTGTAAAGATACCCAGGTTTTAAGAATTAGGAAACATAAAACTCGGAAGGGTGTTCCAGACCCCAGCGCATGGCTGGGGTCTGGTCTAAGAAAAGAAGTAGAATTTATGGGATATTAAAAACATAGTGATGAAAACTCAGGGTAAATGCAACTGACTGCAGATTTCGATTAACAAACTAGGTATTATGACTGTACAAAGATAAACCTAGGATTGTGGCGAGACTAATAACAGATTCATTATCATATAGATTCATTACCGGCCCACTACAGGGCACGGGTCTCCTCCTACAATGAGGAGGGGTTATCCCAGTACGGATTGGTGGTGGAGTCCTCCACACACCTTTGAGTACATTATGTAGAACTCTCAGGCATGCTAACCTGCATGTTACCTCGCGATCTTTTCCTTCACCGTTTAAGCAAGTATTTACTTAAAACGTTACTTAGAAAAGTTGGACGTGCGTGCTGGGCTTCGAACTCTGCCTCATGAAAGTGAAGTCGAGCTCCTGCCCACTGGGCTATTCCTTCACCGTTTAAGCAAGTAATTACTTAAAACGTTACTTAGAAAAGTTGGACGTGCGTGCTGGGCTTCGAACTCTGCCTCATGAAAGTGAAGTCGAGCTCCTGCCCACTGGGCTATCACCGCTTCAGATTACAGCTTACTAAACAGACATCTTTCAATCAAACATGTCACAAACACACCAACACACGTGATGCTGGACTGTACGGGCATGGCAGATCAACCCAAAATCTACCTCTCTTCCTGGAGAGAAGGAGGAAGAGTTCGAAGTACAACAAGCAGAAAACTAGCGGTGAATGAGAAGAAGATAGTTAGAACTAACTGCCTCATTGGTTCAATGCTTAGCATGTTCGATTGCAGATCACATGGTCTTTGGTTCGAGAGCACGTTAAGCTGTTGGTCACAGTCTCGTGTATACGTGTCACCGGCAGCCCTCGATGTAGTGCATGCATGTGTTTTTATCATGTGATTCTGAAGTGCACGGGCGCGGCAGAGCTCCCTGGCGCAACGGTGAGCGCAGTGGATTTAAGTAGGATGTCCCAGGTTCGATTCCCGGCAGAGACAATTTGGGTAAATTTCCCAAATTCCGGAGTCCCGTCGGGACCATGATCCATGCAACTGGGTCGAAATAGCGACAAGTCCGATAATATTATTGTGGTATGTACCCGTTGAACTACTACTATATTTGTGAAATTTATAATTTCTTCATTTTCTTTGGCCGTGGCTAGTTAGTAGTTACCAATAAAGACGTGCTGCTAAGCTATTTAGTGTTCCGGTGCGATGTCACGTAGAAAACGACTAAGGATATGACTACCTTACTCCCTAACAGGTTAGAGTAGCTCAACGGAGTGTTAAGAGTTTGACGTACAACAAGTACAAAGCCTTCTTACCGAAAACGGCCCAAAAAAGAAGAAGGTTAGGTAATGCGCTGATCTCTTTCCAGATTTAATTAAACTGCCGTCTCATTGGACTATGAGAGTGACGCAATGGAGAGTGCACCTACGAGTATATTTGCGCGTGAATTTGGGCACTATTTATCCTTATGACTCGCGCGTAGTTGGAAAAGCTTTGCTTAAAGATTCAACTTGCGCACAAAATGATTCTTTACGTATTGTACTATACTGAAATATTGAAAGAAGATTTCAGTATTACCGTAGATACTACATAGTGCGCCAGAAACCTGAAAAAGGTCGTAATCGGCAAAATTATATTACCACGATCCCTCTATAAACGACTTGCCAAAATCGTAAATATGGTACAAGTGTCGTAGCAAATATAATATTTTTTTTATCATTGTTTTTATACAGATTTCCAAAACAGAGGTTAAAGTGAAATACGTTTTGTATGTTTGACTGAGTTTTATTTTTTTGTAAATTATCACTTGTTTCATGGTTAAGGAATGCTAAGCAAGTAATATTGTGAGTGTGTGAGAGATTAATTTTTATCCTTTCCCCGG
Organism: Pararge aegeria; assembly: GCF_905163445.1. Lineage (NCBI taxonomy): Eukaryota > Metazoa > Arthropoda > Insecta > Lepidoptera > Nymphalidae > Pararge > Pararge aegeria. The sequence continues at coordinate 7,351,974 of NC_053202.1, read as the reverse complement.
GGAGATAATTGTCTCCTGCCCATGCTAGCCGTGCTGTTCGAGAAACACTACTAAAGTGATGCTTCAATATTAGTCGTGTACACGATTTCTGTATGATCTTAATTTTGACTATCTTTCTATTACTTTCTCCGACGACGTGAAATCCCGCTGAGGTTAAAACGCCTAAGCTTATATCAGAGACCACAGCTTCCTTTCACCACGACATCATTATCTGCCCAACACAAGCGTGATATTAGGAAGGACTATTTCATTATATTTTTCCGAGGGATTTCTTCGTTGGAGCTCAAAGGGTGAGGGAGGTCGACTCTTTGACGTTAATGTGTTTTGTGTGACCACCTTGAATATGTGGCTTTAGAGTCCCGTACATATTGATTTTCTGATAGATTTAAGGCAATGTTAAACATGAACACACCAAGACACACTACTCAATCGATTTTTTTTTAAATCTTTTCTGCTATGGAAGAGCGTGGCGTGGTTTTGATGCTTACTAGGAAATCTCCACAACACGTATCATTTACAATGTAAGAAACGAAATAAACGCGGGTTGGGGAAAAATGATGAGAGTAATTTTTCACACACCTTCACGAAAAACCGACACCCTGAAGTTAGCTATAGTCAACATTTCAGTTTCAAAAAAAGGTATTTTGATGCTTACTAGGAAATCTCCACAACACGTATCATTTACAATGTAAGAAACGAAATAAACGCGCGTTGGGGAAAAATGATGAGAGTAATTTTTCACACACCTTCACGAAAAACCGACACCCTGAAGTTAGCTATAGTCAACATTTCAGTTTCAAAAAAAGGTTTGATAGTGTACACTTACAATTGTCAAAGTCTGCGGGCTCATTCCGGTGATTTAATTTATTCAATTGTGCAAAAATCTCAAATTTTAATGTTGAGTGAAACTTGGTTGTCCGAAAATGAGATAACTAGATAATGCGTTCTAATAAAGCTATCAATATATTAAATACCTTTTGCTCTAATGTTAGAGTCGTTTTTCTAAAAACGCAGACTAAGGCAAAAGATAACATTTTTGAAGAGATTTTTATCTTGTTACGCCAAAGAAGTATATCTTCTAGCGCGTGCACAAAAGTACACAAACGTTGTTTATATTTTGTTTATTTTAATGTCGCGTCCGTGGTGGCGAGCAAATTTTTCGTCATACTTGCGACATTACAAAAGACTCGTTTAAAACAACGAATGGTTAGACTGTTGTGTTTTATAATTAATCGTTTTAAATGCCACAGCTGACGCAAGGTTTAGGTTTGGCCTTAGCTTAACTGACGACTTAAGCTTCCGTAACATGGCCCCGATGAGAAAGAGATACAGAAATAGGGAGATCTATAAAGTGGCAAATAAATAAATATTATTATTATTTTTATCATTTATTGATTATATTTTTTTTTCAATTCTTAACAATGATTAAAAAAACACTATTTAAAATATAAAAAAAACTATTATTTTATTAGTCCTAGTTTGTAATAAAGGGCGATGATAGCCCAGTAGTTAACTCTTTGAATCCCTTTCGTGGAGACTGGACCTGGCACCTTTAAGTTTTAAGAAATGTGTGGTTTAAATTTTAGCACGTAATTAATTACTTGCATAATATATGTATAAGAAACATCTAGAGGAAACCTGCATGTTCTTTTTTTTTTATTCAAATACAAGTTAGCCCTTGACTGCAATCTTTCTGCTGGTCTAACAGGGTAACGGTCTATGAAGATAGTGAGACGAATTTTACATCCAAGATGGCCGCCACCATTAAATTACGAATTACATTTCTTTTCACAACTCCTTCAATATGCGTATCAAATGAAAAGGAATAATATACACGATATTTAAAATCTGTAATGTATACCTATATTATATTATCATTAAAATTTGTCGATAATTTAAGTTGGGGATTTTGATTACAGAATCGCCCGATGAACAAACTGAATAGTCCGGCAAGATGGAGAATTGTATAGAACCACTTCGACGTAGTAATAAATGGAATGAATAAGTACTTTACAACGAGATAAACAACAGAAACAGGCAAGTAATGAGTAGGTACGAGAGCGTACTCAGAGTTCTTTCGTGAAGTACCTACCTATACAAATCATTTACGCGAGAGGTTCCCAAACTTTTTTCTTTTATTAATATAAACTAATACTAATAATCTATAATAATACTAGCTGTTGCCCGCGACTTTTTCTGCGTTTTATTTTGTTTTTAAAGTATTCAGTATCGCTAAGCCTTAAATAAGTGTAGTAGTATATATAACATGCGACTGTCAATTAATTAATTGCAATAAAATAAAATTGCGACTATAATTAAAGATCTAAGCTATCCTATCTCTTAAGTTGGACCAGACAGCTCACGGTGTGCTAATTTAATTTAAAATCGGTTAAGTAGTTTAGGAGTCCATCGCGGACAAACATCGTGACAGGAGATTTATATATATTAAGATTTTAAATAGCGAACTCCTATACGCTTGGGATTATTATAAGGTCGATTGTAAGGTAACGTAATCAACAGTCGATGGTCGTTAACGCTAACAGTGCCACATAAACTATGTTTTGACAGGTCTTCTACGACCTTTGCGGCAGAACATAATAAAAATAACTAGTAAGAGAATTTTGTAACATAGCTCTTCCGTGAAAGTACTCCCGCCATGCTTGTCGTGCCGCTAAGCAGCATTGTTGCAATGCCGTTTTCCGGTTTAAAGCGTGTGGTTGCCGTTGTAATAAAAGTCACATGAGGCTTAACACCTACGCCTTAGGTAAGCCATCTGGTCGATCAGTCAATTATTAAAAAAAAATACTGTCACAGCGATTTTCTTTGTAGTAGGTTTAGCTACAATTCTATGCTTAGTGGCTAAAGAGTAGCCTAAGTATTTTGGTAACGACCTTAAACGGCATTCACTCTCGGATACCTCCATTAATATCTCAGGAACGGCCATTTTAATTTTTCATGGACATTAAACCTTTGCAGGTCGGATTCGTTACGACCACTTTGGGAATGGCTGGCGTCTAAAACGCACGAAATGAATGTTTACCTTGTCTCGATAGGGCTTTTAAATGCTTGTAACATAATATAAAGCTTTCTGCTCAAACATAACATATAATGGCAGGCATTACATGTTATGTTTGAGTATATCAAATTTTCGGGGTCCTAGAGTACGGGGTTTGTATTTTTTGTAAAATCTTAGTAGCTTTTGTCTCTCTTCCACTTCTTTTTCCTTAGAATGGCTATGCATCTTAAAGTATAGCTAGTCGACAGTTATTGCTGTATGGTGATCTCCTCTTTTTATAGTTACCAACCAGTACCGGTGATTGATATTAGTTGGTAACTGTAAATAGCTCTCGTAGTAACCTGCTATGAGAGAGGACTCCTGTACCCAGTAATGTTTGCCACGACCACGTGACCGTTTGCCTTCCACTTTCCCCTGGACAACAACGGGCAGGGGACAAAAATTATATCCCCCGGTTATATCCCCTGACAAGCGATATAATGACCGTGGCCACCTGCTAAATCACGGGAACATGGAATAGGAGAAGTTAACCCCCGTTTATTAATACACATATATTATTTGGATATTATTTCCACTTATGCGCCTTTGCTCTGAGAACTGATAAAGCTGTAGGAGAAGACAAACTTTTACCCTTTCCCCGGGAATATAATTGTCTCCTACCCATGCTAACCGTGCTGATGTTAAGTAATGATGCAATCTAAGATGGTAGCGGGCTAACCTGTTAGGGAATATGCCAGATTCATTGAAACCATATCCCTAATCGGTTTCTACGCGACATCGTACCGGAACCCTACGCTTAGCGGCACGTCTTTGTCGGTCGAACCCTCCCACCAGACCAAACCAGAGAAACTTAAGAAATTATAAATTCCCAAATTGCCCCACCGGGAATCGAACCCGGAACCTCCAGTCGTCAAAAGTACTTCGAAAATCATTAAAATATTTAACGGTCACTAAAGCTTAACAGTCACGTAAATGCTGCACAATTTTATGAGACCTTTATAATATAGTAAAGCAAGAGATACAATTAAGTAAATTTTGTCTTTGTTATGGGTACTAAGATAGCTGATATATATTTTTTTTATGAATATAATACACATAAATACTTAAAATATACAGATAAACCCAGACACTGAATAACATTCATGTTCATCACACAAACATTTGCCAGTTGTAGGAATCGAACCCACGGTCTTGGACTCAGATTGCGCCACTCGGCCGTCTAATATGTTGGCCGACGACACGTGCGCCTAGCTCGAAGTGTTGATTTAGCTATGAGAGAAGATAATATTGTGTCCTTTCCCCAGGAAGAAAGATATAAATGGATACATTGGGGTTTGTGACTTGTTACTATTACTCGATCTGCGTTATATGAAAGGGAATTAGGATTTTAAAATGCTATAGTCTTTTTTTTAATCCACTAAAAGTCAGCTTTTGACTGCAATCTCACCTAACCTGTTAGGGAGTGTGGTAGTCATCGTACCGGAAAAATCGCTTAGCGGGCACGTCTTTGACGGTCTCAAAAATAGTGTCACAAAAATACTTTACAGTCACGAAAATTCTATACATTCACCAGAACGCATTATCGGAAAGTAGCATTCAATTTAGAATTAAAAAAATACAACAAGTCGAGTTTTGTCGACAAATATTTTTAAAATGACTATCGAAGGAATACCTCAGCGGATGTGAGGTTTTCCTTCCTTTTACCCCGGAAATGAGACTCCGAAGACGATGTCAGTAATAGGGAATCTAAAATGGAGTATATTCTAGCGTTCCAGATAGCGTTTATCCAATATTATATTGTCGTCCCAACTAACGGGAGATTGTTCTAGAAACTATTGTTAAACCTGTAAAAGATAGCGTCGGATTTATGTCGTGGATTATTGACCGAGCGAAGCGAAGTCTTATAGTTCACTGTGTCATAGCACTATAACTCTCAGGTTAAAAGAATGTAGTACCTTCTGTATGAAGAGAATTCGAATGTAAAAAATTGGGTAGGAGCTTCACTTCACTTTCGAGGGGCCGAGTTCGAATACCATGTGCGTTTTAAGTAATTAAAATATCACTAGCTTTAACGATGAAGGATAACGTCGCGAGGAAACCTACTTGCCTTAGAGTTCTAGGTATCATTATGTTCTCAAAAGGATTGTGGAGTCCACCAAACCGCACTGGGCCAGCGTTGTGGACTACGGCCTTAACCCCTTCTCATTGGCGACTCGTGCTCTGTAGTGGGCCGGTAATGTATTGAAGCAGTGGCGGTACTACCATACAAGCCGAAAAGCCGGGTTTGCGTTACAATAAATATCTCTTTTATATTTTTCTCGACTATTCCGATATGAAATTAACAAAATAATTAAAACTTGATAGCAATGAGGATATAAATACAATGTTTTAACTTTTGCTTAATAATGTAAATACTCTTTGTCTATTTTACTGCAAGCACTACGTTACTCTGGCAGGTAGTCTCTGTGGTAGCAACCAGCCAAAAAGCGCGGCGCCGCGCCGAACTATCACTATCGCGCTCTTCGCGTGTCTTCGAACTTAAAGAAACACTTGGGATTACTATGATTACTTTTTAATTTTGGCAAACATTGCATAGAAACTTCTTTATCATAATTCGCGTGCTGACCCTAACCGTAGTGTTTTTTGTTTATAATATGGTTTGTCATTTAGCACAACAAGAATGGTGACTTAGAGATCATGACGAGTTAAATTTGTCCTTTAGGTAACTGGGCTTGCTTAAATTCAAAACCCTGGGAACGCCACTGGGTTGATGTGGTGATAAAATAAAATTAGATGTAATTTTTGTTTAATCTAAAAGCACTGACATTGCGCTTGTAACTAACTCTATGCCACAAATCAGGTTGCTTAGTTAGGGCATAAAGGAAGAACAAACAAACAAACTTCCGCATACATAACATTATTAATGTACTCCAATGTTTTTCCTTTCGTTAGGATAGTTGGATTCTACGCGTAGTTACCGACGTGGTATTTAGTGTTATGAATACAATTTTAGAAACGGTATTCAGTATCTTTGCTAAACTCTTGCTGAGGGTACCTTCATCTTTACAAAAACGTCTCCGTACAACTGGCTATCAAATATATGCGTTTTTATGGAGATCGGTTGGCAACTTGTGTGTTGAAACGTAAGTGAATCCTTTAAATTTTACTTCCACATAATCATTGTTATCAGTGGTAAGATCAGGAGTAAGGTAAGATCATTTTGTATATACCTAGGCACATAGATACGATATGAGTCAATACGAAAATAAAGAGGTTTGCTTATTTGAACCCTCTATGAACGGCCGATTGGCGCGGTTGGCAGCGACCCTGTTTCCGGAGTCCGTGGCTGCGATTCTCACATCTGGAAAATGGTTGTGTGATGCTTTTCAGTGGCTGGGTTTTTATCTGTATATATATTTGTATTTATGTATATTATTCATAAAAATATCCATCAGTCATCTTAGCACCCATAACACAAGCTTCTCTTACTTTGGGGCTAGATGGCGATGTTTGTATCCTCGTAGTATATTTATTATTTATTCTTTACTAATGGCCTAGAAATAAAAAGTAAAAGCATGGGCGGGTGATGCGACGCGGTGGGTCATGGTATATTGTGCAGAACGGAAGATGGAAGTTTGTGTGGGAAAAGTTTACTTTATGTTATGCTGAGGCAACTGCTAGTAAAATATAAATTGCAAGCGCGCGGTCACTCTCAAGGGAGTTACCTCACTTTTATACGTGCAAAAAGCTGTTCCAAGGAATAGCCATCGATTTATACCTAAGTTTATGCCCCTAAGTGAAAAGATGGCTTAAAATATCTCCCATAGGAGACGAATTTTACCACCACCATTTCACCTTAGTTTCACATAGTGTCAAAAAGTTGATCTCTCCCGTAGGACACATTTGTAGTCGCATTTAGGAAATTTTCCCGTGAACATAAAAAAGATTTTTTTACAGAAAAGGTAAACTTGTTGTTGCCGGCGAATACGATCGTGGTTTTATAAAATGACCAGGTACGGGAGCCTAAGCCTGTTGGAACAGTTGTAACGTAATATCCTTATTATTTAACATTATCCATTATTTTTTTTCATTTACGCGTGTTATATTTGTAATTATATCCCGAAACTGGTTTTATCGGGTGACGGGTGCGGTGTGCTGGGATCTACCGACGACGTAACATAAATCGTAAGCTTACAGAATAATCCTATCATGATTATGAAAATTAAGCTTAATTTGCTATAATCCGCGAAAAGCAGGAAAATCTGTATCGCGTAATTTATAATATCTTCAATCCTTATACTCCACACCAAACACATCTTTAGCAATGTAACCTCTACGCACGTTTTCTCCGAAACCGGAGCATCCTCAGATGTTGACTTTACAATGAATAATTGTTAACCTTTAAAGCAGTTATGCTCTGGAACAATCTGCCTGCTGAAATCCGTGGAAGTAGTTCCCTTCCGATATTTAAGAGTCGTCTGAAGGACTACTACCTCTCTTTGAGTGATGAAATTTGAAGTAGATTTTTTATATTCTTTTTTTTTTTTTTAACTGTGTGTTAAAATCTACTTATATATATTATGTTTGTTATATATTTATATATATTATGTATATTTTCTATTTATATATCATGTAGGTATATTTTATATATTACGTATATTTATTTATATTATATATGTATTTGTATCTTTACATTTTGGTATTTATGTATATCTATCAACACTCTTGGCACTATCCCGTTCTCTTGCTGTAAGTCCTATCTACAAAGGTTGCCTGTAAGAGATTGCTTGCAGCAATAAGGCCGCCTTTGCATGTCTACATTGTGTACTGTATACTCCTTACTGTTTCTTTTCCTGTATGTTATACGTGCAATAAAGTGTTTCTTCTTCTTCTTCTTCTTCTTCTTGTTAAGATCAGGAGATAATTGTTAAGATCAAAGTTTATCCAATATTCCTATTATAATGTTAAGAATTACTTGAACGATAAAAAAAGCTTCGGTGTAAATTGCTCTTACTTCATTGCTGAATATTAATTTACGGTGATGACAAAAAAAAATACCCGGCTAAGCTTGTGGTGGGCTCTTCTTAGACCAGGGTGCGCTAGGAGCCAACGTAACTTTCTTTACGTTTAAATTTTCCAACGAAGTTATAACCATCTCCTCACAATTATGTAAACAATAAACATATATGTATGAACGCTTCATAAGTGCCTGTGATTGGCCTACACGTGTCTCAAACACAATCTATAACTAGTTTGTGTTTGTACATTTTAATCATTATTTATATCATTCACTATTCATATCAACATAAATATACGTTATTTATAGGAATTCCGAATAAGAAAATAAAATTTTTTTTGCAACAATTATCAAGATCTGAATATAACTAAAATATCACAAGTTTACACTCATAACTTTTAATGTGATTGATATGCTAGCTATAAAAATTATAGAAGGCTTACAAAACGTAGACAAAGTCGCGGGTAGGTAGTTTTTACTTTTATAAACCTTAATGCTCGAGCCACAAAAAAGCAAATTGCTCAGTCTACTATCTAAAAACCCTAAATCTAAAAGTGTTTACTACGTAGAAAGCCGTAGTAACCAGCAAATGTTTAGAGTGTAAAAGGACGGCATTTACATAATCTTTCCATTACCAATCCTGGGAGGTCATGAATATTTATTGAACGACCGGATTCACTTAAATTTCGGGACCACAATGTTTGACGATGTACAAGTTTGGCGAAGACTATTTACGTACATACAGTTCATTCAGGGAAATAGATTGCAGTAAACACACACGCTATTTTGGAAACTATGTAAAAATATTTTCTTTTTTTTGTCTACCATTAAGTACAACGCTTTAATTTGTATGTATTACGATTTATCCGTTTTACATTGCCAATGAGTATCTTAATTTCGGCTTAAAATTTTTGCTTAGATTAAGTTACATCTCAGTTTAGCCCAAGTGCGGCAGATCATCAGTGTGACCTCCCTGGGGAATTAAAGTAGGAGGTCCCGGGTTCGATTTCCAGCAGGGACAATTTGGGATTTTATAATTTCTGAATTTTCGGGCGGCCAACCTGCCCGCCTGTCTGACGGCCTGACGCCCTTCTACCCACCTGCCTGCCCGCCTGTCTGCCCACCTGCCCACCTGACGCCCTTCTACCCACCTCGCCCGGCCGCCTGTTAAGTACTCTTAGTTCGGAAATAAAACTGGACCACGTGGGTGGCGGTGCAATAAAGTTCTTGGTTTTTTAAGATATTAAAACGGATAATACGCTTAATAAAAATAAAAAATGATAAAACCATATCAACAAATGAACTATATAATGTCCTGGATCTGCCCACATTCCACAGGTACAGGTTCATGTTATAAATGCGAATGTCACTGGGTGAAAGTAGGACAAATCTCATACTATCTTAAGTTAGAGTTTTTCGGGTTAAAAGTATATCCTTTGAAGAAAGAAAAAAAGAAAAAAGTTATCTGGAACCTAAGATACCACAAAAACCATTTACCTGAATGTCCCATGGGAACCGTGTATTTTTCCTATTCAACTCGTTCCAAAATCCGCTGCTCTGTTGCTGCGTGAAAGGAGGAAGTTACCTGCAAACCGACTTATTGATGTTAGGCTTTGACGGCCTCCCTGGCGCAACGCTTAGCGCTGTGAATGCAAGTAGGAGGTCCCGGATTCGATTCCCGGCCGGGGGCATTTTGGGAAATGATTATTTCTGATATTTTACTGGTATAGTCAAGTGGGAGGCTACGGCTGTGGTTAGACCGCCCTACCGACAAAGACATGTCGCGTAGAAAACCATAAGCAGCTATATTAAAGTCATACCGAGTTTAATATAGCTACCATATCCTAGCAGATCATGAAAATCGATTTTGCGATTAAAATAAAATAAACCAAAAACCAACACAATAGGTTTCGGGAAAGCACCAAAGAGCAAGGCAATTACTTTATGCATTAATAAATTAAAAAAGAGAAAATAATCCCGGAATAATTAAACAATTCCAAAATGATTTAAATAAACCCAAAATCAACGTCTCAGTAATCCCAGGCGTTTTCTTAATGCAAGCTTAATAAATAAACCAACTTGTTCCAGGAAACTGTCAGAGGAATTTACTTATCATCCCGGAAAAATACTGGATTTATATAAAAAACTCAAATAAACTTCCCAAATCCCGGGAGAAACCATTAGTTTTTATTATAAATTCCTTGCAATTCGAGCACGTAAATACGTCATTAAAGACGAGCCTCGTACTATAGAATTTGGCTTATTGCGAGGGATCTCCGAAAAGTCCCTTTCATTAGACGCCCTCTCATTTCACAAATGATCTTATCCTATTGATTACATCTTTCATTCGTTAGGAACAATATAATGAAGCAGATTTCCTTATTAACCTTGTTTACTTTTAGATAGGCATTAATCTTTCAAAAGCTTTCATTTTAGCTTAAATAAAATGCTTGGAATAAATATAAATAAATAAATAAAAAAATATACTACGACAATACACACATCGCCATCTAGCCCCAAAGTAAGCGTAGCTTGTGTTATGGGTACTAAAGATAGCTGATGAATATTTTTATGAATATGATACACATAAATACTTATAATATACAGATATACACCCAGACACTGAAAAACAATCATGTTCATCACACAAACATTTTCCAGTTGTGGAAGTCGAACCAACTCAGAAAGCAGGGTCGCTGCCCACTGCGCCAGTCGGCCGTCATTTAATAACTCAAGTAACCTTACAACCATGAAACGGTTCGCTTTTGAACTGGAGCGATTTTGATGAGATTTTTATGAAACGAATTCTTGAAAATCTCGTAAAAAACGCTCCAGTCGTTTCAGAGATTAATAATAATATTATGAATTATATTTTTTAAATTCAGATAAAACCCAACTTAATACACAGGTCAAACAAATACAAGATTATAATAAGTATTTTAAAATATCGAAATAATAAAGAATGAAGAAAGTTTAATTAATAAATATAATTAAAATGTAATAAATTAACGCAAAAGTGGGTTTGATAAGCCAAAATGATAGTTCTTTTAAAAATTGTTTTTCTTTATAAGTATCTATAGTATTGTACTTTTATGTCCATTTAGTAAAAAGTTTTATTTTGGCATCTCAATTTTCTATAATTTTTATAGATGTATAACAGTAGTAATCGTCTAAATGCCTGTGAATGCTCCTTCGAAATCGGTCCAGACGTGAATTTATTATCAGTACCGTATATACTCCCATCAATAAGCAAAAAGCTGTAAGTATTATTGTAATTTCGACATTATAAATAAATAAATAAATAAAAAAATATCCTACGACAATACACACATCTAGCCATCTAGCCCCAAAGTAAGCGTAGCTTGTGTTATGGGTACTAAGATAGCTGATGAATATTTTAATGAATAATATACATAAATACTTATAATATGCATATGAACACCCATACACCGAAAAAACTATCATGTTCATCACACAAACATTTTCCAGTTGTGGGAATCGAACCCACGGCCTTGGACTCAAAAAGGGTAGGTTGTTACATACCAACATTAAAATACATACTGCAATAAATATAGATAATAAGTCAAGACATAACTTTTACGTAAACCAATACACCACACACATACACATAAATTCACACACTTCCATACACACACTCTCGTACACATACACACACTCTCATACACATACACACCAGTCACGTTCTTTCATGCATATACGCAGTTGTGAATATCTCTAAGTTATTGTCACAGTTAAGATTCGTAATCTAGATTTGGCCTTATTTTAGCATATAAACTTGAACAAATGAAAAAACTCTGGAACGTGTTCGCTAACTATGGTCTCATGGGAAGGCTTAATGGCATTCAGCGGGAGATGGAGAAAACTATGCTTGGAGTATCTCTCTCTATCTATAGGCAATTAAGTCAGAAATCAGGATACCAAAATAAGATGCGAAGCTGAAGTAGCAAAATGCGGGGTAGATAGCTTGGAGAAACGATGATGAACGTTGGGGACCCCAAGGTGTTGGAATGGAACCCCCGAACCACAGCGTCGGTGCAGCGCTGCAGAGCGCCGGCTAGGTGGACGGATGACATCAAGATATTCGCAGGGAGCCGCTAAACCAAAGCAGCACAAGACCGTTGCATTTGGTAACCCTCTACAAAATAATTATGTGTATCCCAGTGGACGTCCATTGGATGGTGATGAAATAAAAAGATAAATATATTTGTATGTGAAACTCACTGCTATCCAGGTCTAAGACAGATTTTTGAGTACTCTTCCTTCAAAGGTCTTTAGAATTTAAACTAAACTTTGACCTATAATGGAAGAGTACTCAAAAATCTGTATTTCGTTAATGAGTCTACCAATAATAACAGGTAACTAGGATGGGAGGAAGGAAGGGTAGTGCCGTTAAATCAGCCTGCGAGAAAGGGTCCCAGATGAGGTAGCTTAGTAAAGATTAGTAGGGGAGGTTCATTTATTACTTCTCATCGATCCGTATTGGGTTGTACCTTGCCTACTTCATCGTTATTCGTCCGGATACGAAATAACAATGTTATAAGTTATTGAGTAAAGAGAGTTTCATCATCATTATTACGACTGGTGCAAAGGTGAGCGCTGTGAATTTATGTAGGAGGTCCCGGGTTCGATCCCCAGCAGGGGCAGTTTGGGAATTTAAATTTCTGAATTTTCTCTGGTCTGGTCTGGTGGGAGGCTTTGGCCGTGGCTAGTTACCACTCTACGGACAAAGACGTGCGCTAAGCGATTTTCGTGTTCCGCTGCGATGTCGGGTAGAAACCGATTAGGGGTATGACTACCGTACTCCCTAACAGTTTAGCCCGCTACCATCTTAACCTGTATCATCTTACCACTAACTAAATAAGGAAAAAAAAAAAATACTTCGTCTGCTTTTTATGGATGCAAATTAAACCGTTATGTCGTCGTTCAAAGTATCTCCGGATAGTTAGTTCCCAGGATAGCAATTTTATCCGTTGCGAAAATTCGCCAAGATCGGTTTAGATTTAGTTTCTGTTTTCGTAGCAGTAGTTATTTTTGTGACAGAGAGTTTGGACCGTCAGATGGGCCAGCTTCCTTCAATTATTATACTGTTAAGAAGAACATTATTATTATATTATTATTATTATTAGAATACTATTAAGAAGTGAGCCTACGATTATGTGGAATTGTTAAATCGTTGTATGGAGTTGTTTGTTTGGAACCACCTTTAAGTTTGTTGAGCGTGGAAGTAATATCTTGCTTAGTTGGCGCAATATCTCTGGGGTTGGAAAGTCAATTAGAGATAAGAGCCCTTCCATTACACGCCGCCAATCCATTACGTGTAATTTTCCTTTGTCCCGTTCATAATACCCTCACCTTAACAGAATGATAAGTTTTAGCGGGAATCCAAGGTAAATTTTACATGCAGCTTGTTTATATTGTTCCAGAAGCCAGTCTATCCAACGTGGTATCAGTGGTATTATCTGATCCAAAGTGGCTGATCCAAATCTACTGAAGTAGCAATAGCTTTAGACACGTTTTTATATGTATCAAAGTCGAATTCTTCATGACAAACATCTAGTGACTATCCGTGAAAGGAAAAATACCCTTTGAGCTAGTGAGGTGTACTGCCAATCAGTAGGTACAGTTAAGCCCTTTAATTCGCCAAAATCAAAATTAGTTAACCCGTTGGGGAAAGACGATTCCACAGACACACAACCACAAACAAACACGCACACCCACACCAAATCACCACCCAAATACATACACCCACACACACTCAATTACAAACGCACACACACACACCAAACACACACACACACACACACACACAGACACACACACTATTAGACACGTCATAGTGTACGTGCGTTATTCGTCGGGGATAAAATCTAGTGTATTAAGAGTATTAAGATCAAGTGAACAAAGTGAACGTTAAATCTTATTTAGATACTGTATGTACTCATTGGACTATTTCATAGTTGTAACTAATCATAAGGAGAAGTTTGAATCAAAAACAATTTTCGCATTAGTCAAGTAAATAGACTAGATCGTAATAGGCAGTGTCACACTGATGCTTTATGGTAGATAAAAAAAAACATAAATAATTGATCTAGAAATATGTACTGTGTTTATTGTTAAACTAATTTTGCTGAAAAAGCTGAACCAATTTTGACTTTGAAAGGCAGGTAGAGAATTAAACAAGTAATCTACTAGATTACTTTTGAATCTAGGATCTACCCTTGTAGGGGTGAAATAAGGGTTTTGCGTGACAGACCTATGTTGGAAGTGCCGATTGGGCGGACAAATTTATTAAAAGAGTAACGCGCGCCCTCCGCATCCTGAATGCCAAATCAGAATAATAAATAAATAAATAAATATACTACGACATACGACACACATTGCCATCTAGCCCCAAAGTAAGCGTAGCTTGTGTTATGGGTACTAAGATAGCTGATGAATATTTTTTTATGAATATAATACACATAAATACTTATAATATACAGATAAACATCCAGACCCTGAAAAACATTCATGTTCATCACACAAACATTTTCCAGTTGTGGGAATCGAACCCCCATCAGAGCAATGTGATTTGTAATGCTGCGCTCTGAGTGAATTCACAAGGATCGCAATGTGGGTTATTTGTTACGGGAAAAGATAATTAAATAGCATAAGGATGTTAAGATTTTTTTTTAAAAAACTTCACTATCGCATTAGGTTTAAGTATTCTGTAATGATAGTGTTAGAATAAGAATATAAATAATAAATAAGTATATGTTTTTATTGGAAATGTAAAATTTTAAAAGTTAGGTTATTTTTAGAAACATAATCTAGAGCGAGAAGTAATTTTAATTTCGCAGAAAGTAATATAAGGCACTATACGTAGGCAAATAGTATTTACTTTAATCGGGTGGCTTAATATTCTTCCTAATAAGGAAATACGTAAGGGACAACCATAATATCTTGGCCCCCGTGTAATGAAAGGACGTGCCCTAATATTCATTTAACTTCCTTAAACGCTCTACAGACGATGCCATCTTACACCTTGAGATCCCTCACAAGCGACTTTACAGGCGATAGATTGCATATATTGTCTAATGTCCATGTTTCTAAATAGAAAGTGATTTTTGAGATTTACTTCGATTTGACGCGTTCTCACCTGCAAGTACACTCAATGGCGTGCACTTGATACATGCACAAAAGCACTGCATACCCTAAAATTTTCATATAACTGGCAACAACTTACTTATTTATGCTTACCCTGGTCCAAATTCCTGTGCATGCCACTGAGTACACTAGCGTAAGTTTTGCAACCTAGTGCAGTGTTTTTTACTGGCAGCGCGGGTTTTAAGAATGCGATTTATTCTTAGTTATGTACCTAGTTTGTTAATTAGTGGACTGGATTTCATGGTCATTACGTATGTTTGCTCAATAGGTATTTAAATTAAATGGTATATACAGTTGTAAGAAATAGAAATCTAGAACAGAAGAAAGCATGCTCGTAGCTGGATTCCTTCTTCCTCAAACTAAATGAGAACATACAGAAAACAGAGTAGCTTGATGATCTTAACTAATATATTGATAAGTGTAGTTAATAACAAAAAGCAAATAAATAAAAGAAAGCGGTGCAAACACAACTATGATAACAAAGACTAACCGTGTCACCAAAAACATAATGGCGTAATCCGTTTTCTTCAACTTCTGTCTTTGTTTATATTCTTTTGTGTCTTCAACGATTTGCGTGCAATCGATTGCTGCGTGAACGTTGCCCTTAACACGAAAGGAGATTGGGCATCTTATTACTCGTATTTATACCAATAACTATCTAAATAGTCTGTTGGGAAATTGTGAAGCTAGCATAAAGTAGGTACATATGACATTCATTTTAATAATGAATGCAAACAAACAATATAACTAGACCTATAAGAGCCACTGGAAACAAGCGGCCCAGGATCGAGGATGTTGGAACTTTATACAACAGACCTAGTCCAACAGTGGACGTCAATCGGTGTAATTGATGATGATGATGACATCGACTAGACCTAAGATAAAATACATAGTTACCTCAATATGTAATTTCATTAAATCCGATGAACCCTTTTAACATTAACATTATGATGCTTTGACATATATGTATCACCTTTAGTAAACAGACCATACTTTTTTTTTAAAAAGCCGTTACGAAATTACTAAATTATCGCTATCAAATAAAGCAAATTTTCTTAAGCAAATAAAATCACGGCAATCAATGTCAGTCTTTTACTGTTATTTTGTTTTGTGACCATCTAAAAATCGTAATCTAAAAAAAATAAGACACTAATAGAGATTTTAGGAAAAGTTAGGAAAATACAATAAACCGTTTTGATAATCCAAGAAATAAATAGGTAATGAAGAATAGGAAATTAATGTTTTTGGAGGAAAACATGAATTTTCTATTCTCTTATCATAAATACTAGTCTATCTTATCTTGTATTTTATAAATTATCATCTCGTTCTTATTTTATATGACACTAACTATACTTACTCCTACGTACACCTAATCAATTTTCCGGAACGTTGATTTTTTCACACTCCTTTCTCCTCACCTTTGTGAATGTTTCCGGTTAGGTGAGCATTGAAACAAAGGTTTAATTGCTGAATTAATAAAAGAATTAGTGATGTTTTTTTTGATAAATTATTTAGTATTGAAATTTTCAATGAATGGATGAATAAATACATTAAAAAAAAAGTAAGCTTCAAACAATGAATTTTGACGGCCGACTGGCGCAGTGGGCAGCGACCCTGCTTTCTGAGTCCAAGGCCGTGGGTTCGATTCCTACAACTGGAAAATGTTTGTGTGATGAGCATTAAGTGTTTTTCAGTGTCTGGGTGTTTATATGTATTTTCTAAGTATTTATGTATATATAATTCATAAAAATATTCATCAGTCATCTTAGTACCCATAACACAAGCTACGCTTACTTTGGGGCTAGGTGGCGATGTGTGTATTGTCGTAGTATATTTATTTATTTATTTATTTAATGAATACAATTTCCAACCAATTGCAATGACGAAAAGAATAGAATACTGAAAATAGGTGTAAAGTATATATATGTATAAAGCTACTTTTGATTTTAAATTTGTCATAGTGTATAGTATTTTGTATTTGTACGTGTATTAATTTTAGTTTTTTATGCCGTGTGGTGACAGCAGATCAGTATACAGTTGTCAGCACTCCACCTCTTCCCGCGGGTGTCGTACGAGGGTACGTGGCGACGGTCATCTTGGACCAATTTTTATCAAACAAAGCTAAGAATACTCCCGACTTATTTTAAACACTTCTCAAACAAAAAAAAATAGACAGACACACAGAAGCGTCGAACTTATAGCACCTCAAAAATGAACTATGTGTTGTGTGTGTGTTACTTGGCTTAAAATTTGTATTTTGTAATGGTGGGGCACATAGCTCGGAGAACGGATTCGCGTTGGAGTCTCAAGGTGTTGGAATGCGACTCCGCACTGCGCGCAGCGTTGGTCGACCTCCAAAAACGTGTACAGACATCATCAAGCGCGTCGCAGGAAGCCGCTGGACGCAAGTGGCACGAAACCGTAGAATTTGTTACTCCCACCAAAGGGCCAATGCCCAGTAGTGGACGCCTATCGGTTGATATAATGATGATATCCTACTAACTATATAAATGCAAAATTTTTTATTATGGGATAGATGGATGGATGGCTTTAGTACACATGAACTTTTTGCATGGAACAATTATTAATGTCAGGTGAAGGAAATTCCATTTTTGTGGATTTATCAATTTTATAGAGATTCTCCGTTTCCATGTGGTTTTCAATTTTTAAAATTCGCCACGCACTTTATATTGCATTTAAACTATTTTATTGAGAGTAAACGCAGTGCGACACGAGCAATATACAGCACAATTTACACTGTCCGAAAGTACTTTATTAATCTTGAAAAAGATGAGGTTTCTTATCTGCACAATAAAATGCCACAAGTGTGTTATGGTGTAGAAGGTCATTTATATAGATGAACAAAATTTGATGAATTTCTTATTAACACTAATTTTATTAAGCTCTGAATTTTACTCAACAAACTCAGAGTAGTAATCTGAGGTCGCAGATTTCCTTTTATAATTTATCAAATATACTATCATACAATCTTTTAACTAATATCCCGCGCCGTAAATGTGTTTCTGTGAAACATTTACCACGCCATGTAGAAATATAATATTTTGGTTTACACGGTACATCGATATAATATTGACCTCCATGTTTTGTTCTCGTCTGCAGTTTGAATCTAAACCACTTTCTATGTAAAAATATGTCCCCGTTTTCTATTTTAATTTCCGCCCTTCCCGGGCCAACAGTTTTTATGCGGCGAATTTTAATTTTAAATTTCAGGTGCAGCTCTTTTATTTGGGAAGTAGGACACGATTGTGAAAGACATTTTCTTTGTTATTAACTAAAATGTACGATTTAATTTTTATTTCTGCGTTCATTTCATTTGCTCTAATGATAAGTAAAAGACTTAACTGACGAAAAATAAAACACTATTATTGCAAAGGGTGGAAAATTTATAACCAAAAATAACCTTAAATAATAATTTTTATGACTCAAAATAAAACAAAATTAAATTTTAAATGTCTTTGAAACATCTGCAGCGAGGCAAAGTGCCTGAGATTTAAGCAGAATTTTCCATTTGAATGGCGAAACTAATTCTTTGATGATGTTTTTATACCATGTATCAAGGTTTTTATATTGGCACCTCTTGGCTGGCTCAAGACTGGACAAGACAAGACAAGACAAGCCAGTCATCACTGGCTGATGAGGCTATATGAATTTGTGATATAGGTTATTAGCATTGCAGTATTACAGTAATTAGCATTGGGTTTTTTATCAAAAAAATCTTAGCCCACCAGTTACCAGCCCAGAGTTTTGAAATTGGTAGCCCCGTGTCCGTCGGTCCTGCACCTGATCTCTTTAAGGTCATGTCTGAGCTACCGTCATCCCTCATGGTGACATCTTATCAGACTATGTCTGAACAGAGAATAGAGAGTACACCTAGCGTATTTGTGCGCTATAATGCCTTGCGGGTATTTGGAAACAACCTTTCCAGCCTTTAAGGAAAGAGCGTTCTCCCATTGGGACAAGAGTCATATTACCAGGTGTTACATTGAAATATTATGGAAATAGCAAACATGAAAAAAATCGTGTGGTGTAGTCATTATACATATATACTTGGTCCGCCAATTATAAGTGTATAAAAAAAACCTAGAAATCGTCGAAAATTGCAATGTCGAAATATAATCTAATAGACGCACATAAACATGCCACGCTCTTAAATTTTGAGCTGCCATACTATTCTCTCACTAATACAAAGCTCCACAGATATCGTTGTGTCAACTGTACTCTAAGTAAACTGACATTAGCCCGGTCGGTTCTAATTCCATTACAGTTTCAGGATGTTGACTTTTCTTAGTGCAATCGCGAGCTGTGTCAATCCCGTCGGATTTCAGGTTGTGTGTTCTGGAAATTGTTTGATTTGTGTTACACGAGGATTATACCCTTTGATATAAAAATAGGAATTTCAGTTTTATTTAGAAGGGGTTAAGGCCGTAGTCCACGCTGGCCTAGTGTAGATTGGTGGACTTCAAACAGGTTTGATATCATTATGGAGGATATAGTTCAACAGGTACATGCCACGATATTATTTTTGGATTTGTCGATATTTCGACCTAGTTGCATTGATCGTAGTCCCGTCGTGACTTAATCACTTCACAACCAAATATTATCGTGGTATGTACCTGTTAAATTTTATTTAAGAAATGTCGATTAACCACGAAAATCTTAGTTTAAACTCTCAGGTATGCAGGTTTTCTTACGATGTTTTTCTTCACCGTTGAAGCAAGTGATATTTTACATGCTTAAAATGCTTATAACTTAGATAAGTGTTGGGATTCGAACTCGGCTATCACCGCTATACTGGGCTATCACTGCATCGTCGAGGGCTAACTTGTAATCCAATGAAAAATCCAATCATCCCTTCAATCCAAACCTAACCGTCTAGGGTTAACGTCATTTGAACTCCACATTCGTTTCATACGTTATCGCATAGCCACACCACCCTTCCATCTAAGCTTTATGTGGAAATACATTTTATTCCAAGGAACAAAGTGTATCAACGTAATGCTCCGGAATAAGGAAGAGATAAAGTTTCCACATAAATCCCAGCGTCACGCCGATAAGTAGGTTTACTTGCCTCTCAAGGCTTCTATACCACCGTTATAGCACTTACAATCACAGACCTTTTTTGGAGTCTTAAGAATCGATTTTCATATATAAGGCGCCCGGTATGAGAAAAATGTGAGGAGTAAAATCTACTAATGAATGACCTCGTTACGTTTTCGCTGTGCGACGTTGCATGTCCGGCAACCGTGATGCGCAAACATGCAACGTCGCTTTCGTTTAATTAACTTATTTTACCTATTTAAGTTACCAAGGAAACCGAATAATATCTGGATAAAGAAACAAACACATAATAGGACAGAGTGAGATAGAAAACATAATACATTTTTTTACCTATTCTAGTTACCAGTAGTAGTAGTTACCATGGAAACTAAATAATAAACATTACATTTATCCTAATAGTTCAGTTACCTACTCTACATCCACCTCAATCTCTCGTAGGCTACTTTTATGAAGTTACACTTCCGCTGTGTGTGAATAAATTGCACAGGATTTTTAATTTACCCTTTCATAAATAATCTTTATTCAGTTAAATAAATTATTTTGTGTATGTTTCGACAATCGTACTTAAGGAGTAAACTCCAGTCGTGCGTCGGAGCTGACACACACTTTTTTTTAACCCCCTGGAAAAAAGAGGGGTGTTTTTATATGACTTCACTAACTGTTTGTCATCGGAGCGCTCAAAAGGTACCTACTTAAGATACACGTACACGAAGGGTTCCCCGCACCATTCAAAACCACCAATCCGCACCGGGTCAGTGAGGTGGACTACGGCCTAACCCCTTCTCATTGTGAGAGAAGACCCATGCCCTGTAGTGAGCCGGTAATGGTTTGATATGATGATGATAAGGTCTACTTTATAAGCACTTTTGAAAGTCAAGTATGCTTGTTTGTAGTGAATCTACCGACGGTTCGAAAAGCAAATTCTACCGAGAAGAGCCGGCAAGAAAGTCAGTAGTTGCTATTTTCCAACATCAACATGTCCCATTATTTTTCTATCTTGCGGGAGATGACAGTGCAACTGGCTTCTTGCAATCTACCTTGTCATCAAGAAATTCATCAAATGTATAGTAACCTCACTGTATTCAATGAGTTTTAAATTATTTAGTAGGTCCAAATTTTTGGTAGGTCCAGAATTACCTTTGGAATCATGATGTAAAAACGTATACGGTAAAAATTACCCCACAAAGAAGTTCTGCGCCTTTCGCATTATCTATAACAACAGCAAAAAATCATGTCTGTGTATTGGAGTCCCCTTTAATATATATTTTTTCTGTTTTCTAATATTCAGTGTTATAGTGGAAACAGAAATATGTGAAAATATCAAGTTGTCTTACTATAACGGTTCATGAGATACAGCCTGTTGACAGACGGACAGCGGAGTATAAGATTCCGTTTTACTCTTTAAGTACGGAACCCTAAAAATCCCTAAAGTTGTGGGCATGTAATGTATGTAATATTCTATAATATAAAAACTAAGGCCAACCAATTTAATATAGAAAGTTGAATATGTTTAGTTAAATTTCATTAGTTACCTTGAAACTAAAGCTATGTGGGTCCGAAATGCACCATAAGTCTAAGTTGAAGCCAAAGACCAACTCAACTGGGTATATTTTTGTTATCAACATCTCAGCGTCACTCAAAACTCTGACCTCTCTCCACCCTTCGAATTAATAAATGTCAGGCTAGATAATAAATGTGTTTTGTATCACTTCAACTGACGGCACCTAGCTTGGAACTAATTAGGGGACTTCGTTATGTCCTATAATATTTATATTTAAAATAAAACTGTAACTGGAAATGTACATTTAATATATTTTGAAAATTTTGACCGGGGGATGCTTTATAATCGATACCGAGTTCAAAACAGATTTTTATTTAATTTTTTTTCTGTCTGGCTGTCCGGGCATCAAGCGAAACCTACTGAACGGATTTGAATACAATTTGTTATAGCGGTAGCTGATATTCTGGGTCAAAATATATACCTTTTATTCCGATAAACAATTAGTTTCCTACGGGAAACCTGATGAAAAATTTTATCAAATTTATTACTTCATAGCTCCGTTAAATTTGATCCTATTTTAATAATACTTTTTTATTTGACAGTGGGTACTACCAGGGATTTATTGTCTAATATTGTCGGAGATCGAGGATCATAATTCTTCACAGATAACAGCAAGTCGCAAGGCATGTGGGACAACGATCGAATGCATGCGTACCATCCTACTAATATTATAAATGCGAAAGTTTGTGAGAATAGATGTATGGATGGATGGATGTATTTATGGATGGATAGATGGAAGTATGTTTGTACGCTTAACCTACAATGTAGTCTGGAATAGCTCATAGGTTTCTTTTTATCCCGGAAAAGCCAAAAGCTTCTAACTGAATCGCTATTTTTTCCACATTTGATTTTCAAAATCCGCGCAACGGAGTTTTTAGATTGATGTGGTTTTTTGGATGGGCTAAATAGAAATGTTATGAAGTCTTACAACCACTGTTTCAGCCCCTTTAAGGATAAATTTTAGAAAAACTCTTTCAAAATAGTGTTTTTATTAAACAAGAAATTAGAGGTAAAAGTTTTATTTATAGGTTAAATAAATAAATAAATAAATATACTACGACAATACACACATCGCCACCTAGCCCCAAAGCGTAGCTTGTGGTATGGGTACTAAGATGACTGATGAATATTTTTATGAATTATTCATACATAAATACTTAAAAAATACATATAAACACCCAGACACTAAAAAACACTTAATGCTCATCACACAAACATTTTCCAGTTGTGGGAATCGAACCCGCGGCCTTGGACTCAGAAAGCAGGGTCGCTGCCCACTGCGCCAGTCGGCCGTCGGGTAGGTTGAATGTTTCTTGCTGCGGAAATTCATAAAACTCTCGAACCGCTGAAGGAATCATAGATGCGGAAAATTATGTAAATAGGACTAATAAAGCAACAGACGTTTTCATTTTTATTCTCATCGGGCCTTTTTATCACGAAAATGAGGGCCTACTCAATTCTGTTTTAGGTGAAAATATATTACCATTTAGCGATCGTAAATTAACAAAAAAAGGAGGGAAAAAAGAAAACGAAATTAATGACCCTCGTTATCTTTAATTACGATGGATATAAATTCTGATATTTGCTTGAAAGATAATTCTTTTCTGTTTCCGAATTAATAGGGACTTTTGCGGAAACATAAAAAGCCCAAGCGTCATTATGCGAAAATTTATATGAATATGTGGTATGCCATATTACTTCATCGAATGCTAATGCTACATTTTTATTCTATACTGTATTAAATCGCGTAGAAATTTTGACTTCAGTGAGGACGAAAATAAAAATTAATGACGTTTTTGTATCTATAATATATTTCCATTATAATTCTGATATCTCTTTGGTTTCTAAATGTATTGTTACTTTTGTAGAAACAACAACTCAACTATGTGATAAACGACTAAGACACCGGGAGGTATCTTTGCATCGTTCGAGTCCAAGTAGGAATGCGGTGCATCGATAATGCAGTCGTATTTATATCAAAATACCCACCAACTCAATGTCATGAACATAAATATCTGGCAAATATGAATTTATAGTTATCAAAAGTTTAATTATTTACCCACTTTATAAATATACTGTAACATATGTTAATGAGCGCATTCAAATAAGTTTGAACTGAATTAAACAATAAACGACACCGAAAACTACAAAGTAAAACAAAATCATATCAACCCATTACCGGCCCACTACAGGGTTCGGGTCTTCGCCTACAATGAGGCGTAAGAAAAACAAAATATTTGATGAAAATGAAGATAACCTCCATCGTTTTGATTAACTGAGGGCAAAAATCAAGTTTATTGGTTACTTGGTCAGTGAAACAAACATATTGAGTTAGGATTTTAAAATAACGTCCGTTTTCTATGTTTAATTTTTAACGACAAGGCTGCTTGGAAGCAGGCCACTCTCATCTCTCACAAAACAGAAAAATTCTAAAGACTGTCAAACTTTAAAATGATGTTGGAAAAGAGCAATCTGCTGAGTTTCTTGCTGGCTCTTCTCCGTGGAATCTGCCTTCCGAACCGGTGGTAGAGTCACTACAAACAGACTGACTTGACGTTTCAAAAGTGCTTATTAATTACGCCTACTTGAAATAAATGAATTTTGAATTTTTAATTTTAATCAATCTAATCTAGTAATTTGTTAATAAGTTTCTAGGCAAAGTATTTATTGTTAAAGATTGTTAGGATAGTTTTTTTCGTACGGCTTAAGAAAAATATCCTAGAACGTAAGTTATTTATGTTTTGTTATTATCTGTTTTGTGTGTTAAATAAACATACCCAAAAAAAAGAAAAAAGGATTGCTTTAAAATGCACTGAACTCTGAAAAGTTAGAGGTGTTGGTCAGGGTTTGATCTCGGTTTCCCCGAAAGAGAGTCCTAACCAGTTAGCAACTATTTAATGTATACTGGGCATGGTAGCTGGCATTATTCTCTTTTAGGAGACTATAAAAATACCATTTAGCGAAATAATAAGCGTGCAAAATAATCGCATGTTACGCAATAATAGAGGTTTACCAACAGAAATATACTAATAATATAATATTGACGGCCGACTGGCGCAGTGGGCAGCGACCCTGCTTTCTGAGTCCTAGGCCGTGGGTTGGATTCCCACAACTGGAATATGTTTGTTTGATGAACATGATTGTTTTTCAGTGTCTGGGTGTCTATCTGTATATTATAAGTATTTATATGTATTATTTTCATAAATATATTCAACAGATGTTTTAGTACCCATAACACAAGCTACGCTTACTTTGGGGATAGATGGCGATGTGTGTATTGTCGTAGTATATTTATTTATTTATTTAATTTAACTCTCAATAAAGTCATATCTGGCACTGGCCACAGGTCTCCTCCCACAATGATAGGGCCACCATGCTGGGCCAGTGCTGACTGGTGGACTACAGATTTTTTTAAGGCGGCTAAGTTTGTTGTGGGCTACTTCTTAGACCAGGACGCGTTTGGAACCCTTGTAGCTTTAGTTTTAAGTTTACGAATGTGGTTATCGCCATCATCTCACTACCGTGTAATTCTTATGTACGCATCAAAAGTGCCACCTATGGGCCTACTTGAATAAAGATATTTTTGACTTAGACTTTGATTTTGACTTTGACTTTAATGGATTTAATATAGAAAATTTACATAAGAGACGTATCTTAGTCGTAACAACGTTGTAGTGCACAAGGTCCTTCATATGCAATAAAAGAAGGATTTCATTTAGATTAAACACCCCCAATTAGATATTCAAAGAAGTGATTGCTTCAGCGGCCTTGAGTCTTCAATTGTCTTTTAAATCAATTTCTTTAGCTGAGCAGGGCTTCCTCGCTCTTTCAATTTGTTTCCTTATAAATTATTTTAAATGAACCAGAGTCTGCAGTAAGAATTGTATTAATTGGACATCGTTAAGGCTTCCCACTATTATGATGCAGCAATTCACGTAGAAATATAACTATTTATGAATATTATTCATTTCTTTTTTACTGTTATTTATTATTTTATTCAAATTCAAAATTTCTTTATTCATGTAGGCCTATCACAGGCACTTATGAAGCGTTCATACATATATATTTACATAATTGTAAGGGGATGGTGATAACTTCGTACGCCAACTTAAACCTAAAGCTACGAGGTTTCCAAACGCGCCCTGGTCTAAGAAGAGCTCACAACAAACTTAATTATTAGCCGGGTAATTTTTTTTTTGGTTCACCACCTCACAGTTTATTTATATTAAGCTATGAAGCTAGAGAAATTCACACCCAAGCTTTTTAATCGTTCAAGTAATCCTTAATTTTATAATAGGATTTTTCTGTAAGCTACGTTTTATATAAACTTTGAACTGATTGAGAGACATCTCAAAGAGTTGTTGTTTTGGTCTTCCAAAAGGGCAATCCTGCCAGCAACTTGGGAACTAAAAGTTGCGCTATGGTGGTATAGAATGAGTTTTGAACTTAATTTAGTTTTATTTTCGTGCATAGGTTTTATTTTTTCGATTAAAAACATTTTTATTTTAGTTTCGTATCAACTCATTACCGGCTTACTACAGGGTACGGGTATTCCACAATGAGAGGGTTTAGGCCGTAGTCCAACACGCTGGCCCAAGGCGGATTGGTGGACTAATAATAATTGTAATTTTAGTTTATGAAACTATTATTAATCCATAAAATCCATACTTAATAATATTATAAATGCGAAAGTGTTTATTTGTTTGTTCTTCCGTCACGTCGTAACTAAGCAGCCAAAATATATTTTGGCATAGAGTTAGTTGAAAGGACAAAGACTACTTTTTGCCTTGGAAAAGCATCAAACTCCCAAAACTTATATTATTCCAATTCGAAAGCACATTATAATAATAACAATTGTATATAGCATATTTTTATGTTTTAATTTAATTTAGTTTCTTGTAATTATTACATGTTTTAACAGCCCCGGTGAGACGAATAAAATATCTTCACTGGGCGCGTTGCTAAATAAATAAATAAATAACATTAATATTTACAAGACAAAAAAAAAAAAAAACGCCTTTAAAACGGCGTTTTTACGCCAAATATCGTCCTTTTTCACGTCGTAATAAAGCAACTAAGACTAGTTTATAATTTGTTTTTTTCTTGACATAGTCTATATTAGCACCAGCGTCGCTTCGACGATGTTCAAACGATACGTCGTTTTAGGTTAATCAAAATTATTTACTTTATTGAAGGCGACATCCTCCTCTCTCTATATAACATTGATACAAAGTTATTGATGTTTAAAAAGCTATTTTTACCATTGCATAGCTTAAGAACTAAACTGATCTTGGAAAGTGTTGCATAGCGATAGCGTTTTTCTTAAACTGTTATTTTTATTAGAGCAAAATTAATCGGTAACCCATTCACCATCAAATCTTAGATGATAATTAGATAATTTTAGTTAATATTAGAGAAATCGGCTTAATATAATGGTGCCTTAACAAAAATCTTATTTCGCAAATTGAATAATCTTATCAAATTAGTGTATTGTTATCGGTCCTCGATATATAGTTTAAACGATGACTTATACTGTTTCAAGAGTCAAAAATCAAGTCCAAAGGATTCGGCTATGAAAATATAAGCAAACACCCTAATAAAAAGTGTAAAAATTAAAAAAAACGTGTGTGTACACGCGATAGACGTTATACTTTTTTTTTATGCGTGAAAGGATAAAAATGTTTTCAAAAATTTTATATTTCGCCTTATTCTGCGTTTGTAGAAAAAACTACTCTAACAACAGAAAAAGATATTTAATACATTGAAAGATCTAATTATCTCATTATCGGAAAACCAAGTTTCATCATTAAAATTGGAGATTTTTGTCTGTACAAATTTAATCACCGGAATGAGCCCGCACACTTTGACAATTCAAAGTGTACAGTGTCAAACCTTTTATTGAAAAACAAAATTGTTGACTATAGCTAACTTCAGGATGTCGGTTTTTCGTGACGGTGTGCGTGTGTGTGGTGCGCGCGCATCGCAAAAATTTATCATTTCTCCCTAACGTGCCATAAGAAGTATAACTTCAACAAAGTAACGTTTGCCGCATGGGTACAAAATATGCAGACAATAAACTAAACCTAAAGTTTACAGTGTTAAAATTTTAATTATATTTAACGGGAAAATAGCTAATTTTGTTCTTAACAGTTTCTACAATAAAAAAATTCCAGCGGTATTAAGTACATGAAGGCCTTAACTTTGCTGAACCAACTTTTCGGTTACTTGTTCCTTTTTAGTGCCGTACTTTACACGGGTTTAGTTTAAAGTAGTTTTGTGTGTAAGTGGGTACAATTCATACTTTAGCGTATCCGAGCTTTACTTTAGCCCCGATTAGCCAGCCTCACTTGGCCTTTGTTGAATTCATGCCCTTACTATGATATCACGCAGGTTTTTAGTATTCAAACGGTACCGGCCCTTTTATAACGTTTATTCATTTTTAGTAATTCTGAATGTATCTTCAGCAATACTGTATCTCAAAGTGATATTTAATAGCTTAAACTAAAAACGCACATAACTCCGAAAAGTTACAGGTACATTGTGGGGATCGAATTTGGTCCCCCTGAAAGGTCAACCTAAGGCTTACCCACTCGGCTACCGCCGCTTCTCACGGTGCCAAAAAACACATACATAGCCTTAGAGTTCTACATAATGTTCTTAAGGGCATGTGAAGTCCACCAATCCGTACTTGGTCAGCGTGATGGACTACGGCCAAACTCCCCTCGCCCTGTGGACCGATAATAAGTTAATGAGCAAAAATACATTTTATCTCATACCATAATATATAATTATTTTGTGCCTGTCAAATGACTTCTTCAAATGTCTAAGCCGGTTTGGACGAAATTTTGTGTTTCTATTTGGATGGGTTCCTGGATGTTTTTAGAACATATCAGACATCATATCAGTCACGTATAAGTAACATATCAGGTAGTTAGCTCTTTTTTGCAACTCTTTATATACATATCGGTTTGGCTTATCAAAAAAATTAAAAAAAACGTTTCATATAAGCTCATGTCGGCACGGCTCAGAAGCTGCGCTGAACTTGACGAATTATATCATAGGGATAGTTAAAATCGTAGAGAAGAAAAATCGTTAAGAGTTAAGAGTCCCTTTAGCAATGGAAAACAAAAGATGTATTTTTAAATAAAACAGATGCAAGTGAAGTCTGGCAATTGTGTTATATATTTTATAAGTTACAATAAAACTTATAAGTGTACTGTACCCGCGCTGACCAGCGAGGCTGATTCTTTGTGCAGAAATAAGCCTGCCCTTCTGACATCGGATGACGCATCATTAAATAATAAATAATAAATATACTACGCCAATACACACATCACCATTTAGCCCCAAAGTAAGCGTAGCTTGTGTTGTGGGTACTAAGATAGCTGTTGAATATTTTTATGAATATAATACATATAAATACTTATAATATACAGATAAATACCCAGACACTGAAAAACAATCATGTTCATCACACAAACATTTTCCAGTTGTGGGAATCGAACCCACGGCCTAGGACTCAGTCGCTGCCCAGTCAGCCGTCAAACTCAAAAAAACTCTTAAGTTAGATTGCTGCGTTGAAATTTATTTTGGCTGGCATTTTTATTTGCGTTACATAATCCTGCTTAGTCTCGGAGCTTCCAAAGTTTCAACACAAATCGTCTACGGACTAACAGTTTTTATTTCCACTTCGCAAAGCTTAGGAACTTTCGTCGATAAATTCAAATTATTATTTGTATGAATATTTTTGTACAGTGATTTCATCCACGGAGTTTGGTAGTAAAAATGTTTCACTTAACAAAAATAATTCCTATATTGTTTTTATGGCTCGCTTCATTATGGGAAGCTGAATTCATTATTGAGATATGCATGCAACAATTATTTAATTCTGTTACTCTTTAATAGGAAAAACACTATAAAAAAATATAACAAAATACCCGGCTAAGTTTGTGGTGGGCTCTTCTCAGATCAGGGCGCGCTTGGAACTCGTAGTTTCAGGTTTAAGTTGGCGAACGAAGTTATCACAATCCCCTTACAATTACGCATATATGTATAAAACTTAATAAGTGCCTGTGATAGGGCCTACAAGAATAAAGAAATTTTGAATTTGAATTTGAATTTTGAATTTATGAAAAATATTTTTTGCCCTTTGAATTGCTAGACTTAACCGTTGGGCTAAATAAGATCTCATTCCTAATTTTTGATTTTTTAATTTGAACAGAGTGACAATTCTAATACTTATTGTTTAATGCTTATCAGGCACTCACAATACGGGATTACCTAGTGGGTATCAACGGATGTATCATTATCTTGTGATATGATGATATGATGTGTATATGATGTTATCATTAGTTGTTAAGTTGTTTTTTGACCACTAAAAATATTTTTTTTTTTATTTTCATTTTATTATATAAGTATGAATACAATGAATTCATTAAAAGGCTGTATCCACCACATGGGATAGACAAACTACTCTATAAAGCTAAGGATTTTGTAAAATGTTATGCAATTTTATGCACTTTAAGTCAAAATTCGTCACCGTTCTAATTAAATTCCGCCATTCTTGAAAACTAAGGCTTTTATGCAGCGAATCTTAATTTTAAATTTAAGGTAGGAACGCTGTTACTTTCGTAAAATTTAGGTCAATGTGTTATCTCTGAACTGCTTTGTCGGTTGGTTAACAAATTTGATTTTACGGAGCACAAGGTCCTAGGTCGGATTCCCGGGTCTAGCGAGAAATTGTAACGTTTGGTTTTCTTCCGCACAAAAAATCTTAGTTGTTGCTAATAATTTGCATTCTAAGCAAGCATAAGTTTGGTTTCAGCATAAATTTTGCACAACAAGAAGTTGGTGACGGTTACTATCATGAGCACGTCTTATTAACACTTTAAGCCCGCCATTCCTAATTGCAGCGTAATGGTGGGTTTAAGTTCTAAATCTCTCTCTCTCTATTATAAAGGATGCCCAGACATGGGAATTAAATAGGCTGAGTTAGTTCATAATATTTTGATGGGCCTTTTTTTGTATATATATGGCTAGCGGGCGATGGACAGAGCTATGCTAGGAGTATCTCTACGTGATCAAATCAAAAATGAGGAGATCCTTAGAAAAACTAGAGTTACCCACATAGCTCGCGAAGCTGAAGTGGCAATGGTCAGGGCACATAGCTCGGAGAACCGATGCATGTTGGGGTCTTAAGGTGCTGGAATGGCGACCTCGCACCGGTAAACGTAGCTCAAACAATGTGGACAGATGACATCAGGCGGCCCAGGACCGTGGATTGTGGAACTTTCAAAAGACCTTTGTCCAGCAGTGGACGTCAATTGATTGAATTGATGACGATGATGATATTTTTGAACTGCAATAGTTTCACTTAATATTAGTAGAGTGATTTTCCAATTAAATGCGCTCAATAAAATAAAATATAAACTATACGACTTTATTGTTACTTACTAGAGAAATAAAACCGAGCATTGGGTAAAAAGTGGATACGCAAAACCTCAGCGGAAGTGAGGTTTTTCCTTTTTTCCCGGGAAATGAGACCCCAGAGACGTCGCCGGTAATAGGGAATCAGATATAGAATATTTCCAAGCGGCCTAGATGGGATTTTCCATACAATTCACGTCAGGTATTTCTACAAAAAGCTATCGACTAACTTAAGATTTTAAACTAAATGAAGGCTTAGCACCAGGAAAGCAGGAACTTTAAATAATTATCGACAACACCGATTAACACATCTTATGTTCTGGAATTTTACCAATCGTGTTCACGAAATATCGTCTAATGCTACGCGTACTAATGCTAGACGTACCTCTGGCCATATATCAAAAAACTACCGTACAGATGTACCTTCAAAAAGTATCGTTGATCTATTATGTTATGACTAATGCTACAGTAAATGTATAAAGTGAGTAAATAATTAAACTTTTGATAACTATAAAATGTTCATGACGTTCATGGGTATTTTGATATACATACGACTGCATTATCGATGCACCTCAGCAACGTAGATCTCCACCGAGACCTCGATCTTAACACCATAGCCCAGTACATGAAATCATTATCAAAGACCTACTTTGAAAATGCAGTCCGACACCCCAACCCCCTAGTGGTCGAGGCGTCCACTTATACCCCCGTCCCCGACGTCGAGCCAAAGCGGCGACCTCCGAAGCATGTCCTTGATGACCCTGACGATAAAATAACTACCGACAACGTGTCCCAACAACACACACACACGCAACATACACAGCGTCTTCGCCGGCGAAGACGAGGGCCCCGATTTCTAACGTCATCCGGACGTGGATCCTCACCACGGTCACGGGGGCGATCGGACTAAGCAATGATTAGTCCAAAAGTCCACCA
Source organism: Pararge aegeria (assembly GCF_905163445.1). Classification (NCBI taxonomy): domain Eukaryota; kingdom Metazoa; phylum Arthropoda; class Insecta; order Lepidoptera; family Nymphalidae; genus Pararge; species Pararge aegeria. Next base: position 7,319,772 of record NC_053202.1, on the reverse strand, counting down.
ACAGTCAGATTAACGTCGAACCGAGCCGAGGTCCGAGTCCTCGCAGGAGGCACCCTCGGGTCGACGTCTCCCACTCTCCCCCCACTCCCCCGGTGACGCCGTAGCAACCCCTCAGGTGGTTATCGGCAAGTGTACTTCCGAAAAAGCAAAAAAGCAAAGGTGCACCTCAGTCCTACATGGACTCGCACGATGCACAGATCCCTCCCGGTGTCTTAGTCGTTTATCACTAGTTTTTGTTTCTACATTTTAATTATTATTAATATCATTCACACGTATATTTATAGGAATTTCGAATAAGAAAGTAACAAATATTATTGCAACAATTATCGAGATCAAAAAAAGCATATAATATAACAAATATACATAACTTTTAATGTGATTCTTTATACGCTAGTTATAATAATTATTACTAGGTTTACATTCCATTTTCGTGGTTAATCAACATTTCTTAAATATACTTCAACGGGTGCATACAACGATAATATTTTTTGATTTGTCCATATTTCGACCCAGTTGCATGGATCGTGGTCGCTACGGGACTGAGTGGGTACGAAATGTCAAGTTGGATGTCACAGCAGAACTGCATCATCACTTATTTAATTTAATTTAAACATCTTTATTGCGTAATAAAGGAGAAATTACAAATATTGTTAAACAAAAAATTAAAAGCAAAAGGCGACCTTATCACTAAAAGCGATCTCTGCCAGGTAACCTTACCGATAGTACACAACAAAACATGAGAGACGGGAAATCGCAATTAAAATAAACAATACATAAATTTACACACTTAAGTACATACTACTAATAACTAATATAATAAATTATTAACAGAGATAAATAAAATAAGATATAAATAAATATATATATTTATATATATATACTTACCACTTACCACCCGGTGAGATTGCAGTCAAGGGCTAACTTTTAGTGCAATAAAAAACATCTTACCACGGGTGTCAAAAACACCCAGGTGAAATTATTTGGAACATACTGGGTCGAAGAGACCATGACATAATAATGGTCATGATAATCATACGGTTTTATGTATATGTATTTTTACGTATTACTTGATATCGTTTGAATGTGACCAGTGGATTAAGGTAATTATGTTCGTTCCGTCCCAAAACCAATGTAATGATAAAATAATTACGTCTTCCCACGCAAGCGTAATACACCCAGGTCAAATTACTTGGAACATACCGGGTCGAAGAGACCGTTAGATTATCATCTTAGGGTGTCTACCTAATAAGGTAGGCTGTGTTATCTCGGTTAAGTAGCAAGATAGGCCAGGTCGGGAGGCCTAATAAAGATTAGCGAAGGCATGGCCTCATTACATTGAACCGTTTGTCCTGATTCGTAATTACGTTATACGTAGAAGTTACGTATTATAGGAAATTGGAAAGGCAAACTTTGTGATATATATTACACTAGCTATTGCCCGCGACTTCGTCTGCGTTTGATATTGTTTTTAAAGTATTCAGTATCGCTAAGCCTTAGCCTATGAGTATAGTAGTATATATATAACATGTGACTGACAATTAATTAAAGACAAATAATTTGCAATAAAATAAAATTGCGACTATAATTAAAGATATAAGCTATCCTATCTCTTAAGTTGGACCAGACTGCTGACGGTATGCCAATTTAATTTAAAATCGGTTAAGTAGTTTAGGAGTCCATCGCGGACAAACATCGTGACAGGAGATTTATATATATTAAGATAGGTATGAGTGGACATTCAGTGGCGTGCATAGGGTGTATGCACAGGGTATGCAGATGATATAAAATTAAGAAAATATCGATTACGAGTTATAAATACTTATGGGTAGGCTTTTTATAACTCTTACAATGCCTATCCTTAAGTATTTTTAACACGTAATCGATATTTTCTTAATTTTATATCATCTTCATACCCTGTGCATACCCTCTATGCACGCCACTGTGGACATTGTATACATTTTTTTGAACAGCCTCGGTGTTCTAGTGGTGTATATGATCGACTGCAGATCATGAGGGTTTGGGTTCAATTGGTTCAAAGTATATAAGTATTAAGTTTCTAAAGAAAATCTTAGTACAAGCTTGAAGTTTGGAATTCACTCCCGTTTCTTCGAGAGCTGCACCTGTTCTTCTTCCGGGCTGTACCATCAGATTATGAGAGTGAGGGAATAAAAAGTGCACCTGTGTTAGCCCACACTAGTTCATCATCGTCCGTAGTCCCACTGCTGGGCGCAGGCCTCGCCTCTCATAGGAGAGCCGGTTTTAGAGCATACACCCACCACGCTGCTCCAATACATTTTGGTATACTAGTAAACTAGGTATAATATCTCAAGCGCAATCTGGAAAATCTTTTTGAAAACTGATCACCCTGGCCGTAATCGGTCAGAGAAAATGCATTAATATTTCTTATGACATATCGGTCCTTGGCAAACACTTCAAACTTGTCGGAATTATTATTTTATTTATTATTTAAACTCTTTATTTGTACACTACTGCACAGTTAGGAAAATAAAGGATGAATAGAGAGAAACACAAAAAACTGGAGTAGAATACAAAAGGTGGCCTTATCGCTTAAAAGCGATCTCTGCCAGGCAACCTTAGGATTAGGAGACAACAAGAGCGAGAACAAATAGGTGGTGTAAAATTAAACCTACAATCAAATAATTACATACGAATACATAAACCAAATATACATAAGCAAATATAAAATCATAAAATAAAATATTTATATTATATTTTATGATTTTAATACACATTATATCCGTTTTAAAGAATTAGATAAAGGCTTTTAGCCTTAGAGTTCTCCATAACGTTATCAAATGCGTGTGAAGTCTCCATTCAATCAAAACTTCTCATTCTGAGATTGCGAGTATTGCGTCTTAATGCTACTAGCCAATTTTAATGTATAAATAATATAAAGATAAGACTTTCGTTGACGGTGCAGTTACGAATATCTATATATATATTAAAGTTTTTTTACCCACATCTCGAAGAATGAGGGGTCGAATTAACGATTGGTGGTGCAAGGACAAGTTGAAGGAAAAAGGGCAAGAAGGCGGTTGATAGATACGGTGAAATCGTTGACCCAGGCAACTGTGGTAGATTGCTTTCGACATGCTACCATCCGCCAAAAGTGGAGAAGACTTGGACGGGAATCCGTGCGATACAATGATGCCTAACGCCATGGAATTTGTACTGGAGCTATGGTGACACGCTCGACCGTAGCAATAGGAAGATCTTCCTCCGAGCGGGTGATCGTGCTTGGGGAACGAGGTCCGAACATAATTTTTTGAAAGTTGTATATGAAGGCATTCTTTGTGAACACTTCGCTAGCGCGATGCACGATTTTTGTGGTGCCATCTAGTTCTGTAATGTGGAGACCGTTACAAATTCATCTCAGCAGCCACGACCACTCTGCCAAGAGTGCACGACTAAGAAGATATATTTTTATGTCAATCACGTCCATTGCTAGTTTTTTACTTGTTTATATCATATCTAGTATGAGTAGGCACTAAAGCCGCCTATTGTTATATCGATTCTAGCATTCCTATCAAAAGTTGTTTCAGGTGGAATTTAATTTTTATCATTTTCAATCTGGTTTCCGCTCAGGTAGTGCGGCTTTTAATCACTGTGGATGTGAACTCGGTATACGTAAAATCTAAATTGATGGATTTGCCTAAAACGATGGACTTATTGAAACGAGATTTAAATACAATTATGCAATGGAGCGGCGATAGCCCAGTGGGGTGAGTTCGAATCCCAGCACTCACCTCTAACCAGTGTCGTGCATAGAGGGTATGCAGATGATATAAAATGAAGAAAATCACCAGTACGAGTTATAAAAAACCTAAGTATAGGCTTTGTAAGAGTTATAAAAAGCGTTCCTTTAAGTATTTATCACTTGTATTGGAGATTTTTTTTATTTTATTATTTGCATACCCTGTGCATACCCTCTATGCACGCCACGGCCTCTAACTATTCTAAATTAGGTTCGTTTTAAGCAATTAAAATATCAATTGCTTTAACGGTGAAGGAAAACATCGTGAGGAAACCTGCATGCCTGAGAGTTCTCCATAATGTTCACAAAGGTATGTGGAGTCCACCAATCCGCACTGAACCAGTGTGGTGGACTACTGCGTTAACCCCTTTTCATTGTGGGAGGAGACCCGTGCCCTGCAGTGGGCTGGTAATGGGTTGATATGATGATCATGATAATGCAATGGAATAAATCACATGGTCCGTTGTACATCAAACCCTTATTTCAATGTTCTTAAAGTGTTCACAAATATTTGATAGGAATATTGTACAACAAAGGGTAATGCAAAGTCTTACGTTACATGTACCGGGATAAATTCCAGGTAACCTAGTGAAATCCTGAGTGTAACGAGGGGTTTAGGGGCGCCCAAAACTAAGATAACGTTAACTCTGATTTGAATACTCTACTTTTCATACCTTGCAAGACTGCGTTTCGATGATAGGTTTTGGTGGGAATTGATGAGCGATTTATACTCTGTGATTCGCGCTTCACGTGTTCTGTGATTGACTGGGACATAAAATTGCCATAACTAGTTAAAGCGCGATATGCACCAATTTCAGAACCATCCCCCTATTGGGTGTCCCGAAGGGTGTAATTATTTTACAACCACGCTTAGGATTTAGAATATAATGCTGTACGTTTTCTTTCGAATCCAAGCTACGTAATTAGGCATTGTCAAGCAAGTGGTGTGAAAACTAAACCTAAACAAAATAGTATTAGGATTCTGTTAAAGTTATTTCCTTTTCCACAAAGAGCAAGTAGTGAAAATGGTGAGAAATTTTAGACAGTACTTTAATTAAGTTTTATAGCTACAACTATCTTTATTTTATGTTAGTCTAGTTACAAAAGACTAACATTGGCAACTTATTATTTAAATAAATAAAAATATACCAACTATATACTTTCTGTTAAGTAACTGCTTTATGCATAATATTCTGTTACGTAACTGTAAAAGTTTTGTCACTATTGGTAATTTTTTTAATGAACAAAATAATATGTTAGTAACAAATCTTGTAGGCTTTAATTTCCGAGCGATCTAACTTAATTATAACGTCTAAACCGTAAGCGTCCCTTTAGGGAGTAAGTCCTTAACATCTGAAGATTAAACGTTAAAGGTTAAGATGGATAGGGGCTTATCCTTTTGATCTCTAACCGACTTTTGACAGGTTAGTATGTTATTTCATTAAATGCTCAATTTGTACATAATCGTACTTATATTAACGTGAAAGTTTATTTTTTTGTTTGAATACTTTTAATTCACAAAACAAAATAAAAAAAGAGGAAAAGAAACAATAGAGAAACGCTATCGCTAAAGCGATCTCTCCCAGACCACCTTTGATGAAAGTAATTTGTAATGAGCGGCCCGTTAGTGAGGATGCATAGATTCTTGATGTATGGATTCTTGTTACCTAGATGTATGGATTCTTGGTGATAGCCCGGATTAACAAAAAGGCTACTTTTTGCGTTGGAAAAAATCATGGTTCCCCATGATTTTTTCCAACGCAAAAAGTAGCCTTTCAACGCAAAAAAGCCTTTCCCATAGCTATAGTTTGCCATAGTTAATACCCCCCCAATTCTGAATTGCCGCGTTGGTCTAGAGGTTAGCATGTTTAACTACGAATAATGGAATCCGCGGTTCGAATCTCTCTCGTATAATGACCGAAGTAATTTGTAATCTGCAGTAGAACTTTCATGGGGCGAGGGGCGACTTTAATTGTGTGTGCCAATAGAATAATAACTGGGAACTGGCAACTGGCGTCTGGCAATTAGTAGCTGGCAACTGGCATGTGGCGACTGGCAACTGGCGACTGGCAACTGGCAACTGGCTGGAAATCTTCCAGACTTTGAGACAGAAGTGCCGCCGAATGGTTGGGAAAGCAAACCAATTTCTATTCATCATAGAAGGAGAAAAACTAAGACAGCACAGTGTTACGTGTTGTTATAAATTAGAGTATCACCACTATTAAAGTTTTATTATGATTTGATTAAAGGAGAGGCCAGCGATACTAAATAGTTTATCCATTTCTGATGAACATAAAGTTTTATGTTACGTCCATTTTTATTGGGAATTAAAGTTTTCACAAATTAAGGTTCTCAGCGCCGTAAATGAGATTGATGATGCTGAAAACTTCTAGAAAAGATTAATTTGTTACCATTAAAATATTTATAAACAAAAAATAACTTATGTATACTCAAATAAGACAAAATAAAATCTTAATGCAATAAAAATTATCTCTAAACTTAATAGATTTATATGCCGAGTTTATAAGCTCTTTATCTCGATTGCTTGTAAGAGACGTGTGTATCCAGTGAGATGATAATATAATTTATGTACATAAAAATATAACGAAATTTAAAAAGAGGGTTGTTTGTAACAATATCAATATTAAAAGTACAAAATAAACTTGTATTGCAGTTTACTAAGCTGCATGAAATCATTAATTCATTTAAGGGTATTTGTATATCATTTTATAACAAATTACCAAATGAAATCTTCGAGATGTCTCTCAATAAGTTCAAAGTTTATATAAAACGTAAGCTTAAAGAAAAATTCTAGTATAATATTTAAGGATTACAAGTATGATAAAACAGCATGGATATGAATTGTTCTAAATTGATAGCTCAGCATTAACCATGTGAGATGGTGATAACAAAAAAAAACCAAAGGAAAAGTTTGTTGTGGGCTCTTCTTAGACCAGGGCGCGTTTGGAACCTCCTAGCTTCAGTTTTAATAAACGAATGCAGTTATCACCATCACTAACATTAGTGTTACATGTTAAATGTATGAACGCGTCATAAGTGCCTGTAATGAGGTCTACATGAATAAAACATTTTTGAATTTTTAATTTTAGTGGCGTGCACTTCATACATGTACAAAAGCACTGCCTACCCAACAATTGATGAATTTCGAGCCGGTCGTTGAGTCACTTGACTTTATTTATTGCTTATTGTCAGCCTACTTGAAATAAATAAATTTCATTTTTTTATCAGGTATCATCAATAACCTGTAACAGTCCACTGCTGGACTAAAGACCTATCCCAATTGGGATGGTGGTAGTAGCACAGATTACGCTGCTACCCGTTCTACGAATGAATGAGTGAATGAATATACCTTTATTGTACAACACAAAAAAGTGCATAGAAAAAAAGAAAAGTATAACAAAACAACGTATACGATTTGGCGGCCTTATCGCTCCATAGCGATTTCTTCCAGGCAACCAATGGCGAAGATACAAACAAAAGGTACAGTAAAATAGTAAGGTGGTGGCGTTCTTTATTATATTTTGACGCCTCGTACGACATCCGCGGAAAGAGGACTGGTAACAACTGTATTCTTATCTGCCGTCACCACACGGACGGAATTTTTTGTTATTAAAAAATTTGGTCCTAATTTTATATTGACGAGTATCCCCTTAAAAGCTTACATATCCTCTTACTGGTATTAATAAAAAAATCCATTCCATAAATTACACGAAAACGGGACTTTACTATGATTACTATAATTTACTTACACTCCAATATTAATTTGGTAATTTATAACAGAACTTTCCACAGATACGCACTTTCGGAGATAAATGAGACTCCTGGGACATGTTAATCTGCGTAGGTGCTCTTCATTACCGCGATAAGGACGCTTCCAGACTGTTTCTATTGGAATGTGCTTCCAATATGGGTGCAGTGCCGTGTCACCGACAGCCCTCTTTGCAGAGCATGCATGGAGAAGAATGAAACACCTACGCACGTGATGTTGGAGTGCACGGGCGTGACAGAGCAACGCGAGATCTACCTGGGCTCACCAGCCACTATCCCAGAAGTCCTCAGCAACCTGGGCGGCATGCTGGGATTCTGGAACGAGCTTGGATGGCTGGAGTAGCGAGCAACAATGGGAAATTTCACGTACAACAAGCGAAGCGCTTACGTGCGGAAACTGCCCAGAAGAAGAAGAAGATGGGTGCAGTGCCAATTATATTATGGTTTAAAGTCAAAGTCAAAGTCAAATTTAATTTTTTATTCAAATAGGCAGATAGATGACACTTCTGGTGATTTCATTACATACAAAATGTGTACATAGCAGTGAGATGATGGCGATAACTACATTCATAAACTTAAAACTAAGGGTCCAAAACGCGCCCTGGTCTAAGAAGCCACGACAAATTTATCTTCTCATTGTGGGAGGAGACCCGTGCCCTGTTGTGGGCGGTAATAGGTTGATATGATGATCATGATACATGTACACAGAAAGCTATACTGCGGGTTGCTAGTCTCGCGCAATACATCAAGAGCATGTCGAGGTCATAGGTGACGCGAACCATTTCCACTACAAGAAAGAACAAGAAAGAACATTTTCCACTACAAGAAATCGCTCAATGTGGCTAAAGACATTTAACTTAGATTTAGCGATGATAGTAAATCTACTGATAACATAAATAAAAAATAAAAGAATCAGCTATGTTAGTACCCATAACACAAGCTACGCTTACTTTGGGGCTAGATGGCGATGTAAAAAAATAAAATGAAAATACACTTTATTGTACACCTAACAGAAATTAAATTATAAACAAAAACAACACAGTAAAACACAGGTACAATGGGCGGCCTTATCGCTAAAAAGCGATCTCTGCCAGGCAACCCAACAAAGGAAAGGGGAAAAAAACACAGACTTAAGGGTTAGGTTGTACACAAGAGCAGAGCAGTTAACAAATTTGAAAAAAAAAATATATTTCAATTGCGATCAGCGATGTGTGTATATATATCAGCGATGTGTGTATTGTCGTAGTATATTTATTTATTTAATGTGTGAAGTACCTACCTTAAATGACCCAAAATTAAGAGGTCAAAGAGCTCGCAGCATAACATACGATGGAATTACTTCTACCATCTCACCCTTGCCACCGCTTAATGTTAATTTCGCAATTTATATTGAACTTAGTACAGATTCACAATTTTGGTAATAAATTACACTCCAGGGAGGTGCTATTCTGGAGCGTACCCTTCATTATAGTGATAAGGGTGGATACAAGCGCGTTCGAGTATAGCATAAGTTTTGGCGTGCTCCCAAAATGCAAGAGGTTTGAAACCTCTGTTTATCACAAGTTTTGTCTATGTGATTATCTCGAAGAAGTGCTTAGACATTCAGCTTTTCTCCTGCACGAGAGGATTGTCTATGGTCGATGATAAGCATTTTTAGTGGGTTATTATTAAGGATTACATGTATAATAAAAAAGCTTGGGTATTACTTCAGTGGCGTGCACTGGGTTTCTTACCAGGGTATGCACACAGCAGGAAATCACTTTATAAAATAACTGTAACATTCGACCATCCTGACTAAAGTTTGCAACCCCGCAAACGTACCTACAAGAAGTTGCGTATCTACCACCGATTCGTAATGCTGATTGTACTGAGAAGAACCGGCAAGAAACTCAATACTTGCTCTTTTAAGATAACAAACAGACATATTTTAATAGGTTAGTGGCATGGCAAATATGGTTCGGCTACGGCTCACAATTTAGATGGTCACACAGACGTCATCGTAGATGGTCACATAGACTTTCCCGTACATGGGTCACACAGAAACATAGCTGACGCGGAATATTAATAGCACAATCACCACTTTTGCCAAAAGCTTGGTAAACAATCGTTAAAGATGGCCACAGTCTGAAAAACAATAGTCACTAAGAACAATGAAGGACCATGAAGGACTGAGGTGCATCGATAATGCAGTCGTATTTGTATCAAAATACCCACGAACTCAATGTCAATCTAGCAAATATGAATTCATAGTTATCAAAAATTTGGTTATTTACATACCTTATAAAATAACTGTAACACTAATCATGCAAAGATAAGCAGGCAATTCTAGTCTTTTAAGTGTAATATAAGCTTTTAATTTTTTTTTTTTTTTGGTTTCAATCACCGATAAAGGAGATTTCAATGCAAAATGACACAATCTAAACATAAATTAAGTGGTTGAATAAAAACTCTGTAATTGGATTGGATCAACAGTAATATAAAGAATAAAGAAACAGTAAAAAGCACTAGTGCCAAAAATCTTACTTTCCATAACTATAAAAGGCAACACGTTATAAGTAACTTTATTATAAATGAACTTAGGGTTCTATACCCAAAGGGTAAAACGGTACACTATTTCTAAGACTCCGCGTCTATCCGTCTGGCTGTCTGTCCATTTGACGCCAGGCTGTATCTCATGAACCGTGATAAAAATTTAAATTCTCCCAGATGAAGTATTTATGTTGCCGATATAACAACAAATACTAACAAACAAAATAAAGTAAATATTTAATGGGACTACCATACAACAAACATGATTTTTTTCCTTTTCTATAGATCGCGGCCGGTTTTGTTTTTATTAGTCGTCATTATACGCTACCAGTAGCAACGTCCGTATTTATATCATGGGTCAAAGATTTCAATTATTAGAAGAGCGGTTTTTTTTTTTATATTGGTATCTATAAAGGCTAGGATTTACTAGTAAGCAAGAGACTTTCATTAAAATAAGTACTGAAATCCGGCTCCAATCGTATAAAATGCACTTCACGGTATTAGCGGATTGTCAAAGAGCCCGGACTTTCGTACCACTGGAATTAAATACAGCTTTCACAAAGATTTTATTTTATTTTGTGGTGCAGTGTTGTGAGCTAGCTGTCGCACGCGTTTTTCGTCCGTGTTAATCACGGTTTAAAACAAATCCCGTGGAAATCGTTTGTTTTTCCGGGATAAAAAGTATCCTTGTTACTCTCTATCCTGTCAACTAACTCCATACCAATAATCAAGTTGAAACGGCTTAAAGTAGCCAAAGATTTTATTTAGTAGAGAAAATTCAATGTGGTTTACTTAATACTAGCAGACCGGCGTAACTTCGTCTGCACCAAATCGGCTTTAACAGTTGTTTCATATGCTTTGCGACTCGCTGATATCTGTGAAGATGTCCTTCATCTCTTCATTAAAATAAGACAATACATGCCTGTTAGAATACACTTTCAAATAAAAAAGAACTATTAAAATCGGTTTAAATTTGACGAAGCTGTGCAGCAAAATTGATAAATATTTTCCTCCCATTTCCCGGAGGAAACTTATTGTTTATCGGGATAGAAAGTATTCTGTATGTTGACCCGGAATATCAGCTACTACTATACTAAATTTGATTTAAATCCGTTCAGTAGTTTTCACGTGATATCCGGACAGACAGACAGACAAAAATTAAATAATAATCTGTTTTGGACTCAGTATCGATTATAAAGCATCCCCGGGCAAAATTTTCAAAATATATTTAATGTACAGAAATCTTCCAGTTACAGTTTTATTATAAGTATAGATTTACAGTCATATCATGATAATTAGACGATAACATAATACATTATAGAATGAGGATTCACCACTTTTGGCTAAACTCCAAAGACTTGATCATCTTCGTCATGTAGCCAGTCTGTCGGTGTTATATAGGATACACTTTGGAGAGTGTGCTCAGGAACTATTCGATCTCATCCGCTCCTCACCATTCTACCATCGCACTGCAAGATGGGTTTTCACCCCTGTGTTGTTAATATCGCAAAAACTCGCACGAAGCGATTTGCGTCTCCTTTTCTTATACGCATGAGGTTTGGAACACCCTTCCGAGTTCTGTGTTTCCTATCTCTTACAACCTGTTAATCTTTAAAACAAGAGTTAAGAGGCATCTTCTAGGCAAGCGCGTCCAATCTTAGGCCACATCTACACTTTCCATCAGGTGAAATTGTGGTCATGTTCTATAACAGTCGAAAAAAAAGAAAGAAAAACAAATTACCACAGGTCACGAGTCTCCTCTCTGTATATAAAGGGTGTAGGTCGTACTCCAGAACGATGGCCAAGTGCTGATCGGCTAAAACCACATCCTTTTTATAACTTTCTGGAAAACTCTTGGGCATACAAGTTTCTTCAGGATGTCTTCCTTGATCGTTATAAATAGAAATAGAAAATATTTATTAGAAAGACTCAGTACAATAAATCTTTGGAATCCCGACTCCTAAACTAGAAAATCCCGTATCTTAGGGGCCAGTGCCTTCCCAAAAATTGATTCAATCATTGAGATAATATATAGTGCACTTTAACAAAGGAAACTTTCAAAGGTTGTTGAGTTCTCTAACGGTTAAGTGCATGCTGACTGAATCGCGTTTGTATGTGTGTATGCGTGTGTGTGTGTGTGTGTGTGTGTGTGTGTGTGTGTGTGTATAAAAATTATATTTAATTTCTTAAAATGCATTTAACGCTGAAATGTTAAAGAAGTTCGTGCCAGGAATGGAACTCGGACCTTTTTATTTTATTAATTAGGTTTACTTACAAACACTAACACTAATAAAACCGTTTTTTAAATTTTAACTTTTCTATTTAAGTTTATTGTTTTCTTAAAACTAAACACAGCATATGAAAATATATAATAAGTTACAGTTATATTATAAATAAATAATAACACCAAGTATTGTGAATGAGAATATAATAATAAAATATCTCACACACTATTAAAAAAATATACTGTTTTTTTAAAATTATATAGAGGCTAGGATTTAAGTAAGTACAGTTTTTATTAAAATAAGTGAATCCGGTTCCAATCGCATAAAATGCACTTCACAGTATTAGCCGATTGTCAAAGACTCAGGATTTTCGAATCGCTGGAATCAAATACAGCTTTCAAGAAGATTTTATTTTATTCTGTGGCGAAATCAGAATATCCCCATCTGATTTCTCTTCCAAGCTTTTCAATTTGACTTATTGGAACGAAGTTACCTAATGTAGCAAAAAAGTATTAAACAAATAATGTTTTTTTAATCTATTTTTATTGGAATAGCGATATTGTAAATCAAGCCAATAAAGTAATAAATGCTTTAATAATTAACCAACCGGCATTCAACTAACAAAGCTAGGACTAGAAATACTGAGTGGGCGAATTTTATACTAAGTGTGCGACTGTGAAATTCCATGTGATAAATATTTACTTATATCTTAAGTTAGATTAGGTTAGGTTACAGCATCAATATTCAATTCATGTCATCATCATCATCATGAGTTCAAACAATTGACGTCCACTGCTGGACATAGGTCTTTGGTAGGGAGTTCCACAATCCACGGTCCTGGGCCGCTTGCCTCCAACGGCTCCCAGCTACTCGGCTGATATCGTCTGTCCAGCTCGTTGGGGGTCGACCTACGCTGCGTTTACCGGCCCGGGGATGCCATTCCAGCACCTGTGCCCTTCCCATTGTCACTTCAGCTTCGTGACTCGCTGAGCTATGTCGGTATCTCTAGTTTTTCTACGGATCTCCTCATTTCTGATTACGATACTGGTTAATAATTAATCTATGTTCTTAATATTTTTAGCCTCAATAGGTACGTTCGCTTACTTAGTTAAGTACATTGATGTTACTATGTTTAGTAAGCAATATGCAGTAATTACGATACTTATTATATACATCCATATTTGCTTTAAATAATTAATTAATTAATTTTAAAATAAGCAGATATATTATTATTACACAGACACACACAGACACAGACAGATAGCATGGTGGGTCTATGCTCTCTCTCCTCCGAAAGACCTGTTCCCAGCAGTGGGATATAATTGTACTGGCAGCGTTGACTCCATTTTGATTGCTAACAGTAGAAGTTTGGCTTTTGTTCCAGGAAAATCCATTGAAAACGTAGTCAGGTCAAATGAAGGTTAAATCTACAAATATCGGGAAAAATTTTGCGTCGAAAATCAGACTACCCATATTCCGCCTACCTACATTCGGCCCCGGAATAGTTTTTCAATGGACTCAGCTGGGTCTACTCTCGCAATAATTTTCCGGGCTGACACTTTTCCCGGCCCTATGTGGAGTTTTCGCATTTTTTCTCATATTTTCAATGCGCACGCTAGGCACTAAGTTATTATAGGTTTTTATTAAATTTTTTGTACGGTTTTTATTTGTAACTGGCGGTTTCCCGTGATATCGAGGCCGTGGGTTCGATTCCCACAGCTAAAAAATGTTTGTGTGATGGACATAAATGATTTTCAGTGCCTGAGTGTTTATCTGTATATTATAAGTATTTATGTATATTATCCATAATAATATTCATCAGTCATCTTAGTACCCATAACACAAGCTACGCTTACTTTGAGGCTAGGTAGCGGTGTGTGTATTGTCGTAGCATATTTATTTATTATTTATTTATAATATCCGTGTACAACTTCTGATGAATTATTTTATCTTATATGAATTATTTATTCTTAAACGCTTGACTGCAATCACTCCTGATGACAAGTGATGATGCAGCCTTAGATGGAGTGCGCCTGCCTAGAAGACGCCTATTCGCTCTTAATTTGAAGACATTCATATTATAATAGTAGAAAATGGATGTCGGAGTGGCAATCCAGATATTTGCGGTACGAATCAGAAACGAGGATTCAAAGTGCTTATTACATGTCCATAGTATAACCACGTAGGGGTGCAGATCTTTACGGTGCTTCGCGGTTCAATGGTAGAAAGGTAAGGGGAAAAACTAGATTAAAAACAAACTTGAGCTCAAATACATCTTATAAAATACCTTAAATTTTTAATTACCATGGGAAAATTGAAAATATTTATTAAAAAAACTCATTAAAATAATCTTTGGAATCCTGACCTCGTTACTTAGGCGCCAGCGTCTACCTTCAGTAAACTTATAACTAGTTGCAGCTTATAAGTACTTGTTTAATTTATAATTTCACCGCCATATCATAACTCGCCACATTGCCAGAATCTTAGCTTGTAGCTTGATTTTATCAGCCATTAAAACCTGGAACCCAACGCCCATTAAATATGAGGTCGTGTTATCACAGAACACTTATAGTCTAATATTAGAACGCAGCAACTGGAAATGTTGAGTTGGATATTATCCAATGCTCAATGATAGAGAGCAATGTCACCGCATATAAATAAACTTCTTCCTTACTTCCATGCGCACTGCAGTAATCCGGATTTTGGTAGTACAGATGGAAGCTGTATAAAAACTGTGTATTTTTCGGAAAAAACACGGATTTCTCTTAACGGCCCGCAATCACATAATTCCGTGTCACTAAGAAAACAAAACTAAAGACTAACATTGTGTATACCCTTAAAAGCTAACTCAACATGCGTTATCGAGTAATATAAAATGGGAAAAAACAAAATTTTACTTCGGTGGGTACAAAAGATAAAAACAAACAACACTAACAATAAAAAAAGGATCGAAAATGGAAATAATAAAAATAAAAATAAAAAAACTGATGAATAATTTTATGAATAATATACCCACATAAATACTTATAACTTAAAAACATCCGGACTCAGAAAGCAGGGTCGCTGCCCACTGCGCCAGTCGGCCGTCAATAGATATATAGATACATAAGATATGTCTTATAGATATATAAGACATATCTTATACATAGATTTACGTTTAAATTCGCTTTAAATTTATTTGATTGCAATAAATACTAAAAGCTAATATAATGTCATAGTGTGATCTTACTCATTAGGTCTTGATTTTTAGTTTAAATGGTAAAATGGAATAACTTTAACGAACCCCTTCCTCTACAGAATGAAGAATGAAAACTTTTACAGCGATTTACAGCGATTCAAGAATGCGATTCGTCATTTGCGACGCGCGACAAAAGCAATTTAATAGCGATATAATGAATGAGTAGCGTTATGTGCGTTTTTAATTTGTGCAATTAAAATGTCACTTACTTTAACGGTGATGGAAAACATTGTGAGGAAACCGGTTTATCTAAGAGTACGCCCTAACGTTCTCATGTGACTTCTGTAACTCTATTAGGTAAGATTCGCGTAGCGTAGGTACTATGTGGGTGTCGGATTTTTATGTTCTATAAATATGCTTCTCTTGATTTTATATTGAAAAAAAAAAAAATTGGTTGTCTGTAAAGTCGGCTTACTGACGATAGTTGAACGTGACAACGTCGTAAGAAAATACTGATGGAATGGTTGCATTTTTCAAAAGAAAATTTTAATTTTATTTGTTTGATAGATATTATCGTTGCGATAAACAATTGACACCACATTCACTTTTCACTGCACTTCATCCTTGCCGAAAACATGTAAATGTATTATTGTATAGAAGCTGTCCACGCGGACGCATCGCTCACTCAAGTAGGAGAGAGACAGATGTCGAACGCGGAGGCCGACTGTGCCTCTTTGTCGCTCGTTCCGCGCGCTCGCTTGCACTTCAAGACTTGAATGGAACGCCTCAGAGCGAGGTAACGCCGCATACATCATGTTTTTTCGTGCGTGCAGCCGGCTCCATCGAATTATAAGACGTTGTCACCTCAAAAAATTATGAAAAATACTTAAGCATCCTTCAATATTTCTTAATTCTGTTACTCGTTGTACATTTTAAAATAATCGATCTAAAGAAACTCATTTTTGCGTGAACTGACATGCCAGTAGCCACTTCGACCAGCCGCATTATATATTTATTAAGATGATGAATAATGACAACTTTCAGTAGTTGTAGAACTTTTTGTGACAGAGCTCGTCGGTGGAAGAGGCAGCATATCTGCGTTATGGTCTGAACTCAATTTTATTGTAATTAATGAGATTATGAGGCGTGCACTTTTGTATTTTCCAACTATTTTGTTCTCCTGCTTTCTGAGTACAAGGCTGTGGGTTAGATTCCCATACATGGAAAATGTCGTGTGATGAATGTTTTTTAGTGTAAGTATAAATCAAGTTTTTGCTTCGATCAATTTTTACAATAAAACCCCCAAGAAAAAAAGATCGCATTGTTTTACAGCAGTGCGATTAAACCTCACTTGCGACAGTGACAAGTAAGCGAGGTTAAAATTTATGTGAGTGTGTTCCGTTTTACGTATTTTTTGTAAATAGACACTTTGATATTGTAATTATATTGTCACTTTTTTATTATATTTTTAGGAAGAAATAACAAAAAAATAAAATTTATCGAAAAATGGGAAATTACGTGTGATATTTTACTAAACGATTATCGAAGCTTTCAGTTCACTGCGCTGGTTTGGTACTGATGCAGCTATATTGTTTTAATGTACGAGGTTAGTTTAAAAAACAATACTAGATGTTACCAGAGACTTTGTCCGCGTTTGTTAAGGTTTTTAAAAACATACAGAATTTTTGCATAACGTAAAGGATAAACGCAGACGGAAGCTCTCCAAAGGAATATTTTCTCCTGTTTTTGCAACATTGTTGGACTACCCAACACAAAAATAATTTTTCATTTTAAACTAGAAGTTTCTGAATTTAGGACGATCAACCAAACAAATTTCATGTTGTAGGTAATCTTTGGCACTTAATAAGTAAATAATAAATAAGTAATGTTCGTTTAAATGTTTACCAAAGAAGCTTCTTTGAACTTACCACACTGTACCTACTGTGTAACTATATTTTTTTTAAATTTAAATATACTACGACAATCCATTCACGCCATCTAGGCCAAAGTAAGCGTAGCTTGTTTTATGGGTACTATTATAATAAATTATAATATAATAATGAATAATATACATAAATACTGGGTCAAATGGTGGGTCATATAAGCACCCAGACACTGAAAAATATTTATGATCATTACACAAATATTATTCCAGTTGTGGTAATCGAACCCATGGACTTGGGCTCAAAAAGCAGGGTCGCAGCCCACTGCACCAATTGACCATAAAAATGATGTGTTGGTGCAAGCATTATCAAATTCCCTAACAGTAGGTACGTTATATTAATTCGAGTAACCTTTCAAAAATAAGATAAGGCACGTCAACAGTTCCAACACCAATTCATACACTCGTATGTAAATCCGGCCTGATTTATGGTTTTCGGTCCAAAAGGTCTTATCCTAACATTTGACAAGTGATGAATGTTGTGTCAAGCATGAAACCGTTTTTAATGAAAAATCATTCTGTATTTTTATAGCCTTTATATTAATATACTGAGAGCGGTAAGTTTTTAGTCCTAGTAATGCTTTTTGTGACAGAGCTCGTCCGGGGAATAGAATAGAATAGAATAGAAAAACTTTTTTGCAACACAACACAATAGGAAAAATACACGGAAAACAGCTGTAATAGTACTTAGTGCTAGGGTGCAAAGGTGGCCTTATCACTAAAAGTGATCTTTTAAAGGCAACCTGAGCGTACGAAGCCGATTAAAAAGTGGAAAGTGGGTGGTGCATAAAGTATGTTACAAAAATTAAAATAAACTTACATGAACATACATTTACATATTAAATACAAAAATACCGATATAAATTCATATATACTATAATAGATATTTATGCTGTTATAAACTTACATCCTACTCAATTACATAGATAAGTAATAATTTCTTAAGCGATGTTTAAACAGGTGAATGGTTTCGGAGTCACGTCGTTCCACAGTTTTAACAGTGAATGACTGAGCGCTGAAGCCTTTTTATCGTTTAAGTAATCCTTAATATTATAAATACGACCGATTGGCGCAGTTTGCAGCGACCCTGCTTTCTGAGTACAAGGCCGTGGGTTCGATTCCCACTACTGGAAAATGTTTGTGTGATGAGCATGAATGTTTTTCAGTGTCTGGGTGTTTATCTGTATATTATAAGTATTTATGTGTATTATATTCATAAAAAAATATTCATCAGCTATCTCAGTACCCATAACACAAGCTACGCTTACTTTGGGGCTAGATGGCGATGTGTGTATTGTCGTAGTATATTTATTATTATTATATGTATATTCAAAGTATTTAGGTATATTACTTATAAAAAATATTCATCAGTCATCTTAGTACCCATAACACAAGCTACGCTTAAATTGGGGCTAGATGGCGGTGTGTTTATTGTCGTAGTATATTTATTATTTATTTATAAATATTACATCACGGTGAGGGAAAACATCTTGAGGAAACCTGCATGTCTGAGAGTTCTCTATAATGTTCTCAAAGGTGTGTAAAGTACGCTAACCCGCACTTGGCCAGCGTGGTGGACTATGGCTTATAGCCGTCTGACAGGATTTTCCTATCCCCTAGTGGGTCGGGAATGGGTTTATGATGATAAGGGTTTATAAATAAAACCAAGAAAATATTATATACGAAACAATTTGTTTATTTTGCAAAAAGCATTTTTGATTACACGCACATATTGGGTGTTCACCCGTAAATTATATCTCACGATGCGAGAATGGCCTCATTATGTAACTTAGATATATCTTATCTTATACTATTGTGCAAACATTGATTTTTTGTTTATGTGTTGAGTTGAACGTGATGATCTCAAGAACTTCTGGACTGATTTGAAAAATTATTTGTATTGTGTGTTGTATTTGTATCTCTGTAAATGTTCTCTGTGGTGTACAATAAAAGTGTATTCATCGGGACTTTTTCCCTTTTGAGAGCTTCCGCTGCTTGCGCTGTGCAAACGGTAAAAGTTATGATAAAATCATGAATGACAAAGTTGTTCCTCTTTAAGAGTAAAAAAAAAAGAAGTCCGCGACAGCATATTTCTATCTTTAAAGGTTGACTTATACGCGGAAGAAGTCGCGATCCCCGCTAGTTAAATATAAAACCGCGGCAAAATATTAGTTTGATTCATTCTAGTATAGACATTCTATGATTGTATTTTATATTAGACTAGCTTTTGCCCGCGACTTCGCACACGTTTCGTTCAATTTTTGATTCGGTAAATTTTAACTACAAAGGTTTAAAAAAGTGTCTTACTGCGAATAGAAAAATATGAACGTAAATTACTTAAAAATATCAGTAACTTTCAGGTAAATTTTTCACCCCTATTTGATGTCTTTAGGGGTTGATTTTTTAAAATTTGTGAAACACTTATTTCTTTATTTTTAATCGAAAACCTAAAATGAAAGTTCTATGGATGTAACTTGAAAAATAAATTCATAAATGAAGGATTTTTTACCAACATTCATCCCCCATTTAACCCTCTTAGGGTTGGAATTTTCAAAAAACCCTTCTTATTTAAAATCTTATTAAAATTTCAGCCCGATCCACCAAGTGGTTAGAGTTGTGCGTTGATGGATCATTCAGTCAGTTAGTCACCTTTGCGTTTTACATATATAGACTATCAAACTAAGTTTTTGAATATGCGTTAAGTATCACGTCACAAAATAATTTATGCAAAACATTTCACGATGGATGTTAAAGTGAATTTCTATCCTGGATAAACGCATAAAAAGTATATAAAAGCAACAGAAGCAATAATTATGCAAAACTCACTCGTGTTCCTACGACGATCGTGCTGGTATTGTTTTAAATTTTTAATATATTACGCCATCTTACTCAACTTTGCGATTTCATTACCATTTTACTAATAATACCTGAACCTTACGTTTCATGAGTTTTTTTTTAAGTAATAATTGATGGACCAAGCAAATGGCCCACCTGATGATAAGTGGAAACCTTCGTCTATAAATATAGCAATACTTCACAGGGCATGCAAGCAGTGCCGTGCACAGAGTTTTTGACCAGGGTATGCATAAAGAAGGAAAATGGCATAAAATCCTGCCCCTTTATGAGTTATACAAAAATTTTAGGGTATGCAGTGCTTTTGTGCATGTATGAAGTGCACGCCACTGCATGCAAGAAGCACGTCCTGCAACTTACCGCCCTGTGCCCTTCAGTTTTAGGCGTAGGTGTTAAGCCTCGTGTGTCTTTGATAACATTGGCAACTACGCTGTTCAGACCAATTTAAGATTTTGGCCGTTTGAATTTGTGATACTATTGTTCTTGTGCGTTCCTTTGTTCTCACTACCGTATTAAGATCAGCGTTGATTTTTGATAAGTGAATCCTTGACTTGGTTTTTTCACGCGTTTTATTAGCTTTACTTGTATGTTTGTAACCGACTTCTTTGGACGCTATTTTGACACACTTTAAACGGTCAGATTTCGTTCAAACTTTGTAGACATATCGAGGACCGATGACAATAAACTAATTTGAGAAGATTATTCCAATTTTGAATTTGTAAAATAAGAATTTTGTTTATTTATATAATTTTTAGCTATAGTCACTAAGGCAGGTTTGATGTTCATTTTAATTTCCAACCAACTTCTCTCTTTGATCTCTTATTATCTCTTTGATAGTGAATGGGTTAATTTTGCTCTAATAAAAATAATAGATCAAGAAAAACTAAAAAAAAACGCTTTTATAAATAAACTAAAAGGTAGAAATTAGTTTAGTTTTTTATACCAAGCGTGCTTTTTAGTTTGTTTGAACCATTTAATTTATATTATATCGATGTAGCGGCTGACAAGGTCTTTTCAATTGAATAAACGTTCATACAATATACTTTATATGGCTTATTTCTGCTGCCAACCAGCGTTACTGTGGTTGCCTGAATCATTAGAGGCCTCAAGTGGCCACTTTTCAGAAATAGTTCTTTGCATGCCCTATAAAGTATTGCTCTGTATATAAGCGATAGCTTTATATTAACTATCGTGATCTGCTTAGCCCGTAATTATAACTATAAAAAAAAATTACCATGGGCAGAAATTTTAATAAAAATAGTCGTTACTTTGCACAAATCATACGCCCCCGCATAAAAGAAAACTAAGCTTAATTAACTTGAATCAGGGGAAAAACCAGTATGTCATCAATCTTACTGTCACATTAGCAACGTCAATGTTAGCTTACTTTGTGACTCTGGTTCTTCTTACCTTACTTATTTCTGATTCGGCCCGGTAGTAACACGGAGCTATGAAGCGATAAGGCTGCCAAATCGTTTACGCTGTTGTGTTATACTTTTCTTTTTTATGTACTTCTGGTGTGCATAATGTCATATGTTTCATAGAGTGAACTTACTCGTAACTGATAAAAACTGTGTTTGTTTGTATATTTGACGCGCTCTTCTCTGGAACAGGCTCATATTATACATAGAACATAACCAGAGAATTTTCAGGTTGACTCAATAATATAATATAGTATTCTTGCATTTGCGTATGTATTTTTTTGCAATCTATTGAATGTTGGATAGAAGCAAAAAGAGACAATTGAAGAATGCTTGAACTGCTTCTATCGTCGTAGAAGATTTTGACTCTGACTATGAAGAGTCCATGAGAGACATTGATGGCGATTAGTAATATTATAAAGGCTCCTCCAAACAAAACGCGTTAACGCGCGTCAGTGCGCTTGCGTGACGCTGCGCTATAGCCATTATATGTGTTTGTATATATTGTATATCACAGTGCAATATATACATGTATTTGATATACTGTGACGGTAATTTACTGTCAAATAGTGTGCCGCGGCCTACAGAGGCCTTGCGCTGGGTTTTGTACTTTTATACAAATTGACAATCTAGCGTCCGACAATATAGTCGGAGCGACTTATATACTGCATTACGACAGAAAATGTGATAGAATGGGTAGGAAACAACCCTGCTTATTTAATTTGAAAGGTTATGTCAACTCTGGCGAATTGTTTGTTGCGTTATAGAGCGTTGCGCTAATCTAATTAATGCCAGTATGACAACAAATGAGCAGGACGTTAAAATGTGATATTATTAACGCTATAACGCGCGCTTTCAACGCATTCTATTTGAAGAAGCCTTAATTCACCTATCGTTATGTTTATTGTGAGGTTTTATACACTACGTGAATATAGACTTCGTTTAATATGACTGTTCTTATTTGAAGTAAGATATTTCACTAAAAAAGTTAGGTTACCACGCTGGCCTAACCCGCCAAATAGAGCGAGTCTCAGGACACAAATAGCATAGGAATTATGTGTTTGTAAAACAAAGCTCTAGCCAGAAATACACTTTAGCTCTAGACCAGAAAACATAAGTCAAAATTATTTGTGACAACATAATATTCATGTCACCTTTGGTCTAGGTTCTAGCCTCACTTAAGATGCCCTCAGTTGAAATTCGACGACACATGATTCATTTTCCACAGAAATACAATTTCAGTATCACGGAAAAGCAGAGTTTTGGTATTTCAATTTTAAATTTTGAAAATCGAACCTAAGTCATATTTTACAAACTGGACATGAATATGATCAGTGTTACATAATGAGACCATTGCATTTTTGTTTCAAATAATTCCAACGAATCTATTATAATGATAATGATAGTACGATAATGTATTGATATACTTGTAACACTATATAATTTAAAAATACTATATACAACGAAATATTACATAGTTGGTATAGATATTTAACGCTTATAATCATGATACGACCTAAAAGCCTTCATTCATAAAAAGGTTACGAAGAGTTAAATCATCTGTTCTAAAACCTCGTGATACCTACTAGGGCATCATACATCATGTAGATATCGTCAATCTAAACGAAATGGATACCTATCACTTTGCACTGCTATCGTTACACGATGTCAACATAAAAGGATTTTAAGTATAAACTTTGCTTGTTTTTAATTTTTAATCCTACCACGGGAACTATTTAAGAGACCGGTATGGAAAGTACATGTCCTTTTCCATAAGTGACATGCATACCAAACTTCAAAGCTGTCTGCCCGCAGCTTAGCGTTTATTATAAACCATTTTAAGTTTTCCCTCGAGAACTACTTAAGAACAAGGTTAAAAGGTAAATGTTCTTTTCCATGTCAAAGGCTACATGCATGCCAAATTTCATCCAAATCCGTTCACCCGGTTTGCGTGATTGAGTAACAAACATCCACACATTCCCATTTATAATATTAGTAGCATAGGACTAATCCTACTATGCTACTAATATTAGTATGTAGATTAGTATTTATTTTAACTCATGCCTTCTTCTATAGTCGACGGTTTGTAGAAACAATCGTCGCTGTAGTACTTACAATCCATTGGCTCACTACTACACAGTCACGAGTGCAGGCACACGTCCAATCCGTACCTTTAGTTTTAAGTCGTATGTTTTTGCTCGGTAATATTTGTGAAACTACCCGATTGTATGAACATTTTTTTTTAGCTGCATTGAGTTATGCTTTATAGATTTATATGTACCTTCTATAGTGTACGCTCACAACATGTTTGAGTTTTAAGTGTAATGTTTTCTCAACTAAGCTACTTTTTTGTAATTCTTTTGAGAAATAAAGATCTTAAACCATACCTTGTCCGTCACTCGACTAACAGCTACCCTCTCTGCTTGGGTACGTAAGACAATGTATGTGTATCTACTTAATAGATTACAGTCTTAATCGACATCTTACTCGCATCCCACACGGAAGTGCTCAAGGAGACGGATAACAGATCTCAAGGGGGAAGTTATAGCAAGCTTTTTCCAGCAATGCTAGCAAGACCAGTTAGCACCACTCTTTTGGTAGACATATAGAGATAAGACGAGATACTGGGTATAGATGATTATCTCGTTGGGCGCATCCCAGCTGTACTGGAGACATTCTCCACGGGTAAGGATGAATCTTTTATCTACCCACTGTTTTATCCTTTCTCCGAGTATGGGCAAACGGGTAAAACTAATATTCAACTCATATAAGTGTAATATTTAACAGGGGTAAGTCTCTTTTCAGGATTCACAATCTCTTGTAAGGTTAAAATGGGGGGATCTTTTTATTGTCTCCTGCCTATTGTTGTATACTAGCTGTGACTTACCCTAGAAGATTGCTGGTGACAAAATCTATAACATGAGTTGGACAGTTGCTATAAAATCATTTCTGACAGGTTAGCACCTTAAGCGACCTTATCTGTACACACTAGCGACGATTGTTCAATCAGCGTTTTCAAGTCGTGTGTACTCTATAAGGTTTTTTATTCCACTACAAGTTAGCCATTGACTGCAATCTCACCTGCTGGTGAGTGATGATCAAAATACCCAAGATCAGTTTCTATTCGACGTCGTACCGGAACGCTAAATTTTAACGGCCCGTCTCTGTCGGTAGGTTGGTAAGTAGCCACGGCCTAAGCCTCCCACCGGACCAGACCAGAGAAAATTCAATTATGAATTCCAAAACCTCCCCTGCCGAGGATCGAAACCGGGATCACGCTTACATCCACAGCGCTCGCTGCTGCGTTGTCCAAATAGTTTTATAATGCGGCTGCGCTAGCAATAACTTCTCCCCTATGTAAATTATACTCAAGCCATAACTAAACCACAGTTACGATATTAAAGCATGGAAACTACGAATAAACATTCGAATTATCACACTCATACACATGTATGCACTGACGAGGCCCAAAAGCTGTTGTCGCAGGATCTTATTGGGGTACTAGATTTGTGGCATCGTCGCCGCGTGCATCTGTGTGCGTTTGTGCGGACGTTTGTTCGAAACAGCACTCTAACACAGATGCACAAACAGCACAGGTACCTACAGCTTTTATATATTTACTGTGACAAAACCTTTAACGAGGAATACAACGTATCACAGTACTAAAAAAAATATATATTGTCTGGTTTGAAAAACAGGTGACAAATAAACAAAAGACTTGACGATAGACAACCACACATAGTTTATTTGTTCTATTAACGTAACTTAAATAATATTCTCCGAGAAATAAACAAAAAACAAATAAAATTGCGAGTCGTGGTTCACCTGACAGAAGCAAATCGTTTTGCGAATTGGTGGTGAATGTGAAACTTAAATTCTAAGAAGGTACAATTCATAACTTCTTAAATATTTTCGAGGAATTAATTAGGAACGCACGTCGAAACTCTTATGAGTAAATAAATAAAGCTCAGTACTTTTTAAAGGTATCCATTTCACACGAGCAGAGAATACCAAGATGGAAATAATAAAATTGATAGTGATTCATGCAAAATAGACTAACAAAACGAATTTAAAATCCAAAATAAAGTTAAAGTATGTTTTATTACCATTAACTACTCTATACACTGATCTACTTATTGATAATGACTTTTAAAATTACATATTGCTGTTTGACTTTGAACTAGAACTACCTACATTTATAATCGAAGAAGTTCTATGAAAGTCAAATAAGTACCTAGGGATATTATTTTCACAATAACTATTTACATTTTTCGAGTTACATGAATTTACGTCTACACCATATTTATTAATACACAGAAATTATCTAGACTCTAAACCCCTTGTTACTAAAAGTGTCGTGCCGTCGGAACATTTTCGCAGTGTTTTGGTGACACTTTAGCTGAGAGCACCTATCAAATGACAGATCGTATCAAAATGTCACCATTACAACAATGCACCACGTTTTTTAACACTGTTGGAATAAAGCTTGGCATAATGTCGGAATAGTTACGCGGTGTCTTGTGACCTGAAATTTGAAAAGTGCTGAGAGTTGAAGTTTAACTCTCGTGGGAATAAATAATGAAGTAGTATCCCGTTGCTTTTTACATCGCGGTACTACAGACACAATGTCCGTAGAATTCTGTTAGTGAACCGATTCAGAATATATCGTTCTGGCGCTTTCCCACAGTACCTACCACTGCCCTCCACCAGGATCCAGGTACTATGCCCCTGTGGCTTGCCTCCTTCGCTGGTTGGACCACACCGACAACTATTGTCTCCGATCTTCTCCATCGTTGACCGTAACAAGTGGGGGCGCATCGCGGGGGCTGCTGTAGCCAAAGAAAATGTATCATCGTCATCACGATTCGACCACTTTGTGAAGAGTGACTAAGGAGGAGTCAGTTGAAGTGGGACATAATCCTGCGAAACTGTTCCGACGGTACGACACGTTTATCAATAAGGGGTTAATGAATAGTGCCGTAAAGGTACGCGTTGACTGGCTCACACTGACTACAACGGCGACACGGCACGCTACGAATTCAATAGAATTGTCGGTATCATAAGTTCACTGCATTCATAGCTTGTGGACTTTTTATTTTTTCCTTCTATTTATGAGTAAGTGCCTCCTTACAGGGAGATTGACAAAGATTTTGTTAAGTTGGACGGGTGGGCTGTAACGCAACCTGAATATAACATATTTCATATGAATAAATATCTATATTAATTAACACTGAATATACCAAGAATCGTAGCATGCCATACGTGCGATACTGCTAGACCAAACCAGTCAACCCGTCTCTTATGTGTAAGTTTTCAAGTAGCAAGGTGTTTTGAAGATTGCTTTCAGAACTGTATGTCAGTAGAAGTTGTCGATTCGAATGTAAAAAAGAATAGCTTGATTTCACCGCGTCATGATTTTGCTGACTTACTGAAGATTTCAGTGGGTCTAAAGGCATTGTTCCATTGCTGCGCTTCGCACGAAAATTTACTTCAATGCATTTGATTGATAGACGCGCGGTCTACTTGGATATGTCGTCCACGAGGCTCAAATGCTATGTATATTATATAATATAAAAGCTAAAGAGCGGTGGTAGAGCTTCCCGGCACCCACCTTTAGCTTTTCGGAGTTGCACTACAAGAATATCACTTTAAAGGTGTAGAAAAATACCGTGAGGATATCTAAATGCCCGAGAGATCATCATAATATTCTCAAAGGCGTGTGAAGTCTACCGAGCCGGTTTTCGCTATCATGGAAGACAACGGGCAGACTCCTACTCATTCTGAGGGGAGACCCGCGCCGAGTGGGCCTGTGATGGGTGGTTAATGATGGTGATATTAAGTTAACCTATTGTGTTAAAGGCCACGCCATGTTGTGTTTGGCTAAATAGCCGTAGTATTAGGTACGTAATATATCTTTCACTTTTACTGATATTAGACCGGCACAGTTAAGATTCTACGCGGATGCAGTAATGGGACAGTGCCTTTATTCTATAATTATGTAGTAAAAGGTTTTAATACGTCATTTGATCCTGCATACAAAATAAGTTAAGCAACCTAATTAACTTCCTCAAAACCTTACACTAAACATCTGATAAAAATTACAAAAGAGTGAATGATTAAAATAAAATTACTTTGGACGGATTCAACAGAAATAAATTAAATTTCAATTGGGCTTAGAAATCTTCCTTATACAAATAAAATTTATAATTCACAAACAAAAACGATTCAAAAACAACGTTAAATACTCTAACAAATTGATTAATATTTCATGAGTAATTATTTTTTAAGCACTTTAAAACAAACATAACATTTAAGATATGATTTCATTAAAAAGTTAGCTGTAATATCTAAAGAATTCACAACCATATATTATTACTTTTATTACAATTACAGCCCATTTTAACATTTAGATTTATTACAATTATTATTTTATGAGTCTAACCCGAGGGCGGTGACAGTGGGGACAAGGAGTAAAGTTGCACTCTTCCTGTATTCTAAATGTATGTGGAAATTAAGCTTTGATGACGTCAATTTTGAATATCATACGACCATTAACACATTGAAATAAATATTGTATTGACAGTACCGTTTTTTTCATTTAAAACTAATTCTATGTTTTATTTACGTGATAAGAGTTCCAGGTCCCAAATGTCTGCCGCTAACCCGGACTTAAAAAAGTCGAACTCATATATTAGGGCTCACATGATTAATACATCTAGATAAAAATTGGTTATACGAGTATGACCATATAGGTATATGCTAAAATTTTGTTTCCTATAATTTTTTCTAATACAATTACAACTTGAGCCTTAAATACTTATTTAAAAGGAAGACACATTGAGTTTAAAAAGGCGATATCTTATGGAAGCTGTCGAAAGTGTCAGAATTCACGTTATTCCATCATTAGTGAGTGTAAAAATTTCGAGTGTACGGATTTTCTGTAAAGTTCCTTCAAATCAAAAACACAAACTTTCCTTTAAAAGGAATTAATCTGGAATATTATTCTCAATTTGCTATTTAAACCAAACTTTTTTTACATAGTATTAAGTTTTGGGATATTCATTTGATTTTGGAGTAGACGGATAGGTTTTTTATTTCCTACAGCTCTTTGTCACCGATATACCAATAACTCTTCTTAAACATCTTAAACAAAGCATAGGTAGCTTAAGTCTGTAACGACCTTACAATATCAGTGTAAATGGAGTCTTAAATCTCTTCTAACTTTAATAAAGGAAGAGAAGAACATTGAAATAAAAATATTGTCAATACTGAAATTTTCAACAACTCACAAGTATTATGACATCGCGGAGTTTAAGCGAAGATCTATATTATGGACATCGACAGACAGATATTATTATATATGAGGAATTAAGATGAACACCGAAGAAAATATTAAATCTATGATTTGGCGTCCATTTGAAAATTTTGAGCAGCTATGCTGTTGACGTTTTTAATGAAAGAAATTACATTCAATCAGATACAAGTTCAGCGGATTATTTTTCATTCATTGCTTCAATATAAATTAGTGCCATGAAACGAACATTGATAATATATAAAATTTTATGAAATCTTCTTACCATTTCACCCTGATATTTATAAAAGTGATGCACAAAATATACACTCATCAGAATTACGTAAATAACATAAACTAATAACTTGCCAGACACTAAGGGTGCGTTTTTTATCACTAATTTTTCGTGGAATTCAAACTTGCTGACTATAGTCAGCAAGTTTGAATTCCACGAAAAATTGATCATGGTAATTTTACGCTTCACTCGAAATCTTACTCGATTAGTCTAGCATTTTTGGCAAATATATAAAGAGAAAAAAGAACTTTTCAAACAAAATATATGCAAATCAATTGAAAATACAACGTTCGAAAATATGTTTCGCAGAGATGAGTTTGCAAACAATGACAATAATATTATTTACACAAACTACACTATTAAAACAATGCATTTTTACAAACAAATATTCTTTACAATAGATATTTATAATTTTGTGTCTTAAAAATCTACATGCACAACATCTCACGCTGCTCAAAATTTTAGACGTAAATCGCAATTATCCATCGAATTAGTCAAGGTTAGTATTAAAATGTCTACAGATATTGGTAAACACGACACCAACACACCAAAATCTAATCGGTCTGTTAAAGTTAATAAATAGCACATCAATTATTTTAAAACTCGATTTTTCTATTGAAGCGTTATTTGTCCCCATAATCATTATCATATCTCTCTATTAATGTTTAAAATGAAATACATTATCCTATAAATTATCTTTACTTAATCTACTTATAATATCTACTTTTCTAAGTTTACTCTTAACTTTATTTACAACTTGAACGCCGGCGGCATACAAAACTTTATCATCGAAATTACAATTCGCCTCTTATCCGTGGGTGCTAAGGGAAAGGAGGTTCAACGAATAACTAAGTCAAAATTTATTTAAATTCAACAAAAAGTTAGATCTGTTCATTAGTTCAATACAAAGCTAAACGTGAACTTTGATGTCAAATTAGTGATTTGAAAACAGGCTAATTACATTTAAAAAAAAACATGTTTATGTTTACGCTATTAAATAAATAAAATTCTCTACTTTGTTAAAGTTTAATAAAAAAATACACTGGTTCTAATACAGTTCACATAATCTCTAAACTAAACATAGTTGGTTATCTTAAAAATAAACCATTACTCTTGACTCAATTTAGTTTAATGATTTGTCTCCAACTGTATTAGCACCACCACTCTCTATCTTATAATTGGGTTTCTAATTCTCTTAGTTAGTACTAAGCGAAAAATGTATCATGGCTATAGCCATCAAACTTTAACCTTTTAAACATGTCAACTTATTATCATAGCCGTAAAACTAAATTCATTTTGTTATGATCATCTACTTATTCCTAATAACCACTTCTTATCTTTATTTACATTGTGATTTCTAAAAAATTTAATTTACTGCATACTTTTAATAAAAGTAGTATCTACAACGTACCTTTACAATGTGCCTTTTAAAACTTGTTATTTTTAGCTTTAGGCCATCCATTCAGCCACAATCATTTACTTCTAATTTCTAAGTATTTACACACCAAACTATATACATTTAAATGTTATATAATCAAAGTATAGCATAATATCTCTTTATAGAAACTGAAAACACATAGAGAAACAAATACCGTTAAAACTACTATTTGAGAGTTTGAATACTAATTATTTCAAATATCGAAGATAAAAATTACTGTCTTGAAGGCCATATCTAACAATTCAAAATAGAGAGATTCATTTAAAAATATTTACAGCAATAATTACATTGTTCTTAAATCAGTCACTTACGGAATTAGTTACGTCGTAAAGTATTTCGTTGAGACACTAGGCCTGTCATACGGCTGTCACTTCGTCACGCCGTGGCGATATTCAAAGAGACGCAAGGTCTGACGCTCTTCTAGAAGGGAGCGGCACTCTCAACTGGGCTGAGGCCCGCCTGTCCAATCTGTCTAACGCATCCGAATCATGAGATCCACGACGGCAAAAACTACAAAACGCACAAGCTAATGTGTTCTTGAAAGCGTTGCGAAAGTCTCTATTGAAGTACGCGTAAATAATCGGATTTAACGCTGAATTAAAATAACCAGTCCAAAACATGATTACACTCACTACTTCGGGGTATTCACAAGTATCACATAATGATGTCGACAAATAGAATAGAAAAAATGGCAGCCAGCAGAGGATAAATGCGCCCATAATAATGCCCAACGTTCTCGCTGCTTTGTGCTCTCGTTTCATTTTCAAAATATTCTTATCTTTGGTTGGAGTATTGGCGTTGATATGTAGTCCATTTTTATCACCGACGTCTCTTGAATGGCGATGCATAAGCATTGCATTACCAGCTCGGGCATGAAGTGCCTTTTCTTGACGATTTGCTTCTTTGAAAATGGCAAAGTACGTAAATATCATTATTGTGCATGGTATCCAAAACGATATCGAGCTGGATATCACTGCGTATGGTTTATTAACTATGAACTCGCATTCTTTTGGTTTCCGGTTTTTTAAATGGTAACTGGTCGTGTACCAGCCCATAAAAATAGGCGCATATGATATTGTTATAGGACTTAGCCAAGTTGCTGCTAACATAACAAACGCCATCTGAAATAGAAATGGAAAATATCAATTAGGTTCTATCCACCTTATTTAAATACTTATAAAGTTTTCGATGTTCAGTTGAGAGCTTTTATTTATTGTTTGTTAAGCGTTACATAAAGTTATGCGAAGAACGAAATAATTGCCATGTTGCTAATTCAGCACAAGCGAGATAAACTAGACTCCGTGGCGAAAACATTCGATTAAGTATCTTTAAAAGCTTTCTGCTGTTAAAACTCATTAAATTATAACAACATTTGCCTTGTAAAAGTTTATCCGCCTTTGTATAGCTTTAAATTTGTAAAAGTTAACCTCTTCCAAATAACCCTTTTAGTAGCATAACATTTACAAGTAGACGATTATTTTAACAAAAACGTTTTAAGAACATAACTTTGCTTTAAATGTTAAAAGTGAATAAATATTCAAGATACGAAAATACATAAAATCTATGAAAATTGTTAAAAAAATAGTGAACAAAATTACTTTTAACGCGTTATTTACATTCTTATTTTGAATTAAATTACATTTTTAATTTTGAAAACCAAACTAACAAATATACTATAACAACACTAAAGTAATGTTAGTCTCAATAGCCCAATAGTTTAAAGGTTATATTTAAATAAAAAATATCGTTGGAGGATTGCCTGATAAACTATTCATTATTTTAAACACAAAGCAAAGTGGAAGAATCCAAGGATAAACTAGATATGTATAAAATAAAAAGTTACAAACCTTTTTCGTCATTTTGATTGGATATTTTAGAGGTTTCACGATAGCGTAATATCTGTCAACGGATATACAACACAGATGCAAGATCGAAGTCGATGTGAAGTACACGTCAGATGAATTCCATAGATCGCAGATGATGGAGCCGAATATCCACTCGTTATAGAATTGCACGCTGAAGTTAAAGGGCATAACGACCATGGCGACGAGAATATCCGCAAAAGCTAGTGATACGACGAAGTAGTTTGTTATGACACGAAGTTTTCTGTAAAAGAAAAGGTTGATTTAGATAATATCAGGTATCAGGTATTGCCTTACAAATCTAAGTAATAGACGTAGCAATTCAAATTGTTTTATGACCGGAACACGTCTGCTTATTTTTAACGGTTTTTGATCCATCAGCCGTGCTATATAATTTGGTGCTAATCTTCGATGGAATTAGATAAATTTTTATTCATCACACGCCAGGTTTGTGATCGCAGTAGACGGTAGTAGTTGTAGTAGTAGTAGTAGCACTGAGGACGCTGCCCGTTCTTTTTTATATTCCCTTGGTCGCTTCGTATTACGTTCGCGGTGAGAGGATATTATGTAGGGTGATTACCTCGGGATCGTACGTAGGGGTTTCACTACAGGCGTAAATCTTGCAATATGTGTCTTTGTTTTTTTATATGCTAAAGTGATGTTTGAAATCAAAACGCGAGAATAACTCCTGTGGCAAGCCTTCTGACACACTATTCTGATTTTAAATAATTAAATGCTTTGTTATTACTTTCCTTTATTTTTTATTTTTTTATCTAATACTTCTTAATAATATTTTACCTGTGCCTCATGACACTGACTATCACCAGCATGTTCCCCAGCACAGCCATGATTACGATCAGCAGCAGTATTGCGGTCCGCAGCTTGAACATCACCGTCTGCGTCCATTCTTGGCCTTCAACCTCCGTCGCATTGCTCGTCAAGTTCCGAGTCACGTTTACTTGATCCATAAGGGGCAGTCTGAACAACACATTACTAATAACCATCAACACTGATTTAACTATAATAATTAAAAACTAATGCTAATATTAATATTACAAATGCGTATCGGCCAATTGTTACATTATTAATAAATAAATACTTAAGATTTATAAAAATTGTGTGAGAATACTAGTAGTAGTAAGTATTTATAATAAAAGCGAAATAAAAAAACTAATCATTTTGACCAATAAGCATCGTACTTATTCACGCGCTACACAAATGAGGAAGTACAATTAGAAATCTGAATTTATGGTTAAACTGTACTGGCAAGACAAGGTGGTAGAATTATACTTGGGTGTGTTCGACTAACACGTTTGAAAATAGAAACAGTATTATTAGATTAACTTATATTGAAAAATATAAATAAATACTAACCTACCTACCTTTATCTTTCCTGTCTAAATCTCTTTACACTAGTTTCATCGTCACAAACTTCCTCAGTCCTTATTCTTGATACCTTTTCATTGATCATCCTCACTTAAGTTATTGTAATAAGTTCTGGGCCAAGTAGATTTTCATTTTTTTCTTTTTAACTGTCTCCGAACCAATTTCCAATGTTCTTCTCACATACATTTTCAGCTATAATAACTTCATATTTATGGAGTACGTATTTTTCTATTATTTCTATCGGCTGTTCTATCTGCAACAAAGACAATAAAAACAAAGTAATTCTCTTGTTACTCGTATTTAAAATACATCCTGTAATACGGATAACAGAAAAATGGTTCTAGCGTTTTTGTTAAAAATAACAGAGAAAGCTCATATATCTGGGACATAATGCGCAG
The DNA here is from genome assembly GCF_905163445.1 of Pararge aegeria. Lineage (NCBI taxonomy): Eukaryota > Metazoa > Arthropoda > Insecta > Lepidoptera > Nymphalidae > Pararge > Pararge aegeria. The sequence continues at coordinate 7,285,390 of NC_053202.1, read as the reverse complement.
TCTAAAATACGACTTGCTTCAACTCATTATTTCGAGATAGGTAGAAATAGAAACCGAAAGCCGAACGAAGCAAATCTGCGGCTAAGTATGAGTACTAATTCACTGTTAAGAAATGGTGAATATAGAAGCATTTAAAATAATACCTATTTAGGTAGGGATCCTCTAGGGTCCACGATGTTTCTTATGATATTAATATATATAAGGTAATATTAATTTCAAAGAGGGCTTAGAAATGCAGTGTATTCTCGGGTGTAAGAAAAAAATATTCGCTCATTATTAACGCCCACAGTAAATTAATGGCTTTCAATAATAAGAAATAAATAACTTCATAATTTATCTCTAAAATCAGAAACCATCACCGTACCAAATAAGCAAAGTGGCCGAAACTTTATGTTAAAATATTTGGGCATATTCTTACTTTTATGGTCTTACTGTGGATTTCATTTATTATATGTAAGGTTTCACCCATCCTCAAATTCTCATTATCAGCTCAGCTAAGAGTTTGGATGTTGAAAACGTCGTCCGGCTTGCCCTGAGACTGAGAGCATGTTATGCATTTCCCACAATTAAGACTTATGGAAGGTCCAAGCTCTGAGCACCTCTTTTTTATTAGTTACAAGACCTATGCTCAGCTGTTTGAAATAAAATATCTAGAGAGTCAGAAAGTAGCCAAAGAAAAAACTGTATTGTTAACGTAAACAATACTTAATTATTAAGCTAAATAAATTATAAAAAGGTCGTTTTATATGTTACATGTTTGAGGTAATAACATAATGAAATAAACGGCTGCGCAATATTTATTTAGGGTCTCAAAAAGGAAAACTCGAAAATTAAATTTAAAATGCTCAAGCATACTGGATTATCTGATAGCCCGTGACATTTTGGTGGATACTGATTTTGAATATGAAAACAAAAGCAATGTATCCATCATATTAATTACCGTATGGTGTCTCGTAAAAATCTCTCTCAATAAGTTTTTTAACAAGCGCACTGTAGTAAATCTTTAATAGGAAAGTTCAATTATATTATATAGGACATTGTAAACGAAGAAAGTACTAGGTACAAATTATTGTTCCAAGTTGCTTTCGAATTGTGATAAGTGTAAATATTCATGATAACCAGCGATCAGAATATGTGGAGTGTATTTACCTAAACTTTGAAGAACACAGACAGAAAGTGGGGACCTCTTTGAGCTTAAATTTTTTTTTTGACATATCTGCGGGTCATTTTATTTTAATGGAAAGTGCGCAATTTTTTTACAATAATGGGAAACAGTACTAACAAGAAACAGAATGGAAAACCTTCAATATATGGCCCTCGTTCGATTCCATCCATACATATCGTTGTACACGACATATCACACGATCGAATAGGTAGACTATCTCTAGGTACTTAGAACTTTGTAATGTTATAAAATACGTTTCCCAGAGTTCAAATAAACGAATGTAAAGAAATGAAATTTCACCGAAATGAATTTTTTACTCTTTCATTAAATTAAGTAAAATAAATTAATAACGCTGAATTGTTATAATACAACCGTAATCCGTTTCAATAAGACCTCGAATACGAAATTCTTTTGTTCTCTAGGATAAATTTACAGTTAAAATATACGATGTTTTGTTCAACGGTTAAATTCCTCGAATTTCATGTTTAATAATTCATTTTCTTTATTAATAAACCTCGATACAAAGTTATTATCGCTTTTGCAAACTTTAAATGTATTTTTGTATTTTTTAACGTAGAGAAGAAATTAAAATTCTTCTAGGATTTTTTAAAACGCATTTAAACACTGTAATTTATTTGGTTTTTTTTCAGTTTCTTTTATTTGTACTCGACGATGACCACTATTTGTGTTATAGTTGGAAGTTTTGACGGCTGATTGGCGCAGTGGGCAGCGACCCTGCTTTTTGAGTCCAAGGCCGTGGGTTCGATTCCCACAACTGGAAAATGTTTATGTGAGGAACATGAATGTTTTTCAGTGTCTCGATGTTTATCTGTATTTTATAGGTATTTTATAAGTATTTATGTGTATTATTCATAAATTATTCATCAGTCATCTTAGTACCCTTACCACCAGCTACACTTTATTTGACGCTAGTTCGCGATGTGTGTATTGTCGTAGTATATTTATTTATTATTGTTATTACTCAATGAGATCAAATTATTTTTCACCATTAAATTTTTCATTCCTTCACTCTTAAGAACATTCCAGAACGCTTCTGAATTCCACATGACCACGTGTTTACGTCGATTATCATTATCACATAATTAAATTTAGTAGCAGGTACAACTGGTAGGTAAAAAATTATGGCTCTAAGAACTTGGTCAAACATCCAATACATCCAAGTTAGGTCTCATTGGGTTTTCAGCAAAATGCTATCAAACGTACAAACACAAATCCACACACACGCATGCACCCACATACACCATATTATATACGCTAAAAAGCTACTCATCGAAATATAAATTGAACAAAACAATAGTCATTCAAAACGATCGGGAGACCTCTTGACAGGAAGTCCCTATTTAAACTCACCGCTTCATTCTACAGGGTTATAAAATACTGGATACGGTTTTGTGTTACAAATTTTACAATACTTTTTTTAATAATGCCAAATGATAAATAAAGTAAATAATCATAATGTTTAAGTATGTTGCTCATGTTATTAATAATAAAACATAATTTTTTCTTCTTGGTTTTTTTAAATCCTAAGGTTGCTTGGCAGAGATCGCTACTAAGGTATTTGTATTTTACTACTTTTAGTTTTTGCTTTTCTTTAGATTGTAACTTGCGGTGTGCAAACAAATCTTATAAATGAACAATAAATGAAAATACGTACGTCTTAATTATTAGCCTAATAAGAGTATCTCTTGTTTATGTGAAAAAGGTAAAATTTAGACCTACCACGCTGTTCCGATTCAGATTAAAACCTTCTTATCATATCATACGTAAAGTACTCTTTGATGTTTATAACGTTTGCAAAGCGTGGCCTTGATATATATTATATCTATTGGCATGATCAAATTTCAAATAAACTATATATTTCTTGTAAGAATGAAAGAATATATCGTGTTGAATCTAGAAAAAAATACAGAAAATAGAAAAAAAAAACAAGCTAACACAGTGAATGTCGCACATAGCGACAGGCAACTAGAACATAAACCAAAATAAACAAAAACATGGAATCAAGCTCACATTTCAATGATTACGAGTAGTTAATCTCAGGATTACTGAGTCGAGTTTTTAAAAACAATATTAACGGCGCTGTGCTTCGTCAGATTTTCAATGTTGCCAAAACTTATTCCTTTCTTGCATTTTACTAAGCACTTTCATTTTAACGTTATTAAATCTCATATTTGTTATTCCATTTCCTTAACATTTACACTTTTTCCCCTTTTCTTTTTTTCATCAAATGATATATCTGCTATAAGTTGCATACATGCTCCGACACTGACTGTTAGATAACGACAAACAAAAAGTTCGTTATGTCACACTTAAAAAAACTATAAAGATATCACTTCCAGATTTTTTAGCTCTGAAATATTGCCGGACGTTACTAAATGGATAACTTCCTATGAATTTTGTTGTAATAAATTTTTACGTTTATTTTATAGAAAAATTTAACTACAAATTACTTGTAATCGTATGGTAGGTATATTTTTACTAGTTTTTGTCCGCGAAATCGTTCGCGAAAGTAAAATCAAGCAGGTGTAATACTTTGTTATAATGGGATGGGATGGGAATTATTATTATATTCTGAGAAGAAGTTAAGCGGTGATAGCGCAGTGCGTAGGAGCTCGACTTCACATTCAGGGGGCCAAGTTCGAATCCCAGTCCGCACCTCTAACTTTTATAAGTTATGTGCGTTTTTCCAGTCAATAAAAAACGTACATGGCCATCACACAAACATTTCCCAGTTGTGGGAAACGAAACCACAGCCTTGAACTTATAAAGGAGGCTCGCTGCCCACTGCGCCAATCGGTCGTCGATTGTAGATTTGAAACTTGTAGCTTTAGTTTTAAGTCAACGAATGTCGTTATCGCCATCAACTCACTTCTATTTACACATTTTCCATGTAATTGTACGCATTAAAAGGGCCATTCATTCATGTGCCTGCTTGAATAATGAAATATTTGAAAAAAAAAAAAAGAATCCGTGACCCCACTCATACCCACAGCGATCACTGCTGTACCAGAAAGATCGTCCTAAACCCAATATTGCGATTATCAGAACAGAGAGCAAACGTACAACTCGAAGCAGATAAAAAAAATATTAAAATTGCGCAATTACAATAACAACAGTAAACGCCATTTTTTCAGCTTCACCTTGTTGTGACTGGAAATATTCAGATGACCAGAACGAAAATAAAATGCATTTCGAATATCATGCATCCTGAAACACAATACAAATAATGGGTAGGTAAATAGCAGCAGTAATGAAAACACACATTGGATTGCTTTTGTTTGGTTTCATTGTTCACTAAATCGGTGCAGTAAATTAAACAATAGCGCAACGCCTAGAACCGTGAGATGCAGGTTTTATCTTCATGATCAACAACTGGGCAATATCAAAAAAGGCTGTAGGTCTTTAGTCTGTAGTCACCACGCTGGCCTAGTGCGGATTGATGCAGTATACACAAATTTTATAAATTTAAAATGTATATAAATCAAATTTCAACCCCTTAGTTACTCTTACTCTCTCTCTACTGTATACTCCACTCTTAGTTGGTTAAAGCGCTCAGACCATTGCCAGAGAGATTTTGGTAATCGCCGCCCGAGCGCTTTAAGCAACTAAGCTACGGGTCTCCTACCGCTGATGCCGAATTTAGAATATGCCTTTTATAAAAAATAATGGAATAGAATAACTTTATTTAATAACTAGCTGACACGCGCAACTTCCTCTGCACCTAGAAAAACACCTAAAAACTAATCGCACCGCTACCTACCAGGTGGACCTGTTTTATTTCCAAACTATGTTACTCGCGGCCGTACGTGTTATTCTATACCCGTCGCAATTTCTAAGCGATAGGTTCAATTTGAATATTTTAAAACTGAATTTGCAGGTATATAATCAAACTTAATATTTATATTACTTTATATCGATTATAAAGTGATAAAGCATCCCCCGGTTAAAATTTTCATAATATATTAAATGTACAGAAATCTTCCAGTTTCAGTTTTATTATAAGTAAAGATAATAATAATAAGTAATAAATATACTACGACAATACACACATCGCCATCTAGCCCTAAAGTAAGCGTAGCTTGTGTTACGCTTACTTTGGGGCAAGATGAATGATGGGTACTAAGATGACTGATAAATTTTTTTTGAATAACATACATAAATACTTAGAATATACATATAAACACCCAGACACTGAAAAACATTCATGCTCATCACACAGACATTTTCCAGTAGTGGGAATCGAATCCATGGCCTTTGGCTCAGAATGCAGGGTCGCTGCAAACTGCGCCAATCGGCCGTCGAAATGCTATAATAATTTGCTAGAATGTGGTACATATTTTGGTGTTCTAAAATTTATTTGTACACTCACCAGATTTAATAGTATCCAAAAATTTAAATTAAACTATATGATCATAAAAAACTAGGGCAACCTGCAATGCCACTTGCAGATTTTATTTAATAAATATTTACTAATAAGAAAAAGAAAAGAATAATAGTCACAAATGATTAATAAACGTGCATTTCAAATACAAAAGATTTTAATGTCTTAATATTGTCATCCTTAGTCCAAACTTTCAACGTAATTTAATTTAATTTTGGTACACTTTAATTAATATTTAATTGAACAAATTTATTTGTATTATAAATGTTTTTTTCCATCATCATTGTGCTTTAATTTTAACTTAAAAGTTTGGAGACGGCCTGTATCTGTGCTTTTGATCTGAAATATTGCTTAGTGATAATTCCTCCAAGAGGAGGTGAAAACACTAATAAAAAAATTATAAAAGTTTCCAAATTATACCGTTTAGAACATTATGGACAACTCTCAGGCTTGCAGGTTTCCTCACGATGTTTTCCTTCGCCGTAACATAAAAATTTGATTGATTTATTAAAAAATCGCCGCAAAGTTAGAGGCTTGGAAGTTAGGTTGGTACCTAACCACGAGCAGATACGAAAATTCAGAAGTTATGTGGGTTCTAGCATTGTTGTGACGTCAGATTAGAATACAGTTCTCACCACCCCTCATCTTCCTGCAGATGCCGTACGAGGCGACTAAGGGAATATAGCGCAAATCGGGCAGCATCGTCCTCTGTGCTACTACTACAAACTTTTGCGATCACCATCCCGTCTGCCAGGTGTGGTGATTATGGGCATATCATTTTGTTAGGAGAGGCCTTTAGTCCAGCAATGAACTGTAGGCTATTGATAATGTGGCTACTTTATACCGCGATCGACAAAAGCATATTCTGTCTATATATATCCGTTTTTTCCACTTCAAGTCGACCAACCTTATTGGTTAAGATAGTAACGGGGTCACCTGTCAGGGGGTATTGCAGTTCCATTAAAACCATATGGGACGGGACATCGTACCGAAACGCTAAATTCCTAGGTGGCACGTCTTTGTCGATAGGGTTTTACAAGAGTTTGATAACTAGCCACAGTCAAAGCCTCCCACCAGATAAGACGAGAAAAAAATTTGCCTTTACCGGAGATCGAACCGGGGACTTCTAACTTATAAGACTGATTACCACTGCGTCAGAGAGAGAGGTCATCAAAACTTAAGTAGGCTACTTTATAAATGGAAAAAAACATTTATTCTATGGATAGAAGATATGTCACTCGGTAGAAATGCGTATACGATTATCACACATAAACGGAATACATATGATTGCTTTAGTGGCCGTGATGAAAAGCTTAATAGAATATTATAAAGATAAAATGAACACATTACGGCCCGTCCGTTGGACGTAAATGCGCTATTTGCTTGCAAGTCTGTCCTTGTCACTGTTATACCCGGGCATAACTCATAAATGCCGCCTGAATAATAAGAGGAAATTCCATCTTTAGGACTGAAATGGGTCTGCCTTATTAAGTTGCAGAGTTTATGGGATAGAAGCAGGCGTTACTTTGCGGAAATCCATGATATATTATGAGCTTAATTTGCTATACACCGCGAAGAGCAGGAGAATCTGTATGGTGTAATATATAATTTCTTCAATCCTAATTCAAAAAAAATCAAATTCAAAATTTCTATATTCATATAGGCCTATCACAGGCACTTATGAAGCGTTCATACATATTTGTTTACGTAATTGTAACGGGATGGTGATAACTTCGTTCGCCAACTTAAATCTAAAGCTACGAGGGTTCCAAAACGCGCCCTGGTCTAAGAAGAGCCCACAACAAACTTAGCCGGGTAAATTAATTTTTTTGTTATCACCATCTTCCAGTAAATTTAAATTAAGCTATGAAGCTAGAGCAATTCACACCCAAGCTTTTTTATCGTTTAAATAATCCTTAATATTATAATAGGACTTTTCTGTAAGCTTACGTTTTATATAAACTTTGAACTTATTCAGAGACAACTCAAAGATTTCCTTATACTCCACACCAAACAGATCTTCGCTTCGAAACCGCAGCATCCTCATTAATTAATCATTGTAAAGTCAACATCTCCTGAGGATGCTCGGGCTTTCGAAGTGTTAATTGAAGTAAAACGCGCGATTGAAGTAAAAGTTCAATTATTAATTACCTATTGATGAACGAGTAAAATGTTCCTGGGACTCCGCCATTTCATTTAATATTAACTATTTCATTTTATATATTTTTTTAATATTTTCATTTGTTAAATGGAATAATTGAGAGTAGAAAATTGAAGGTTAGATCAGCACATGTACATATAACCTTGTCATTTAATATTATACAATGTTGCAATCGTCAGAAAAACTTAAAGTATATTTTTTAAAACTGTTGATTTTTTTTTCACTTCGCTAATCACAATTGATACGTTTGAAAATATTGGAAATAAATAATCCAAATTGATTATGATATTTGCCACTAGCTGGTGTATAAGTCAAGAAGCGTGGAGTATATGACATATACTTACGACCAATCCAAATTATTATTTTTAAATAGCCGAAACTACGCAGACGTCTGACGGAAGTAACGCTTCCGTCAGACGGAAGCGTTACTTCCGTCAGAAAAAATCTGAGTTACTCCCTAGTCGCGCCTAAAGAAGATCACCTTCAACAACAAAAATAAATAAAGTTAATTGAAACGTTGTCAAAGCTTCAGGGAATCTAATTACCTATTTTAATAACAATTAACAAGCCCTTAAGCCTTCAAGTTCTTACTGTGTTTAGGGTACTTAATTTGCGTGCCTCAAGATATTATATCACAAATCCCTTCTAAGTCAGCGGAGGAAATTCAACAATAATAATTATTAAATTATTTTATGTATACACTTATAAGGTTTATTTATAAGATTTGACAGCCGAATAGCGAAGTGGGCAGCAACCCTACTTTCTGAGTCCAAGGCCGTGGGTTCGACAACTGGATAATATTTGTGTGATGAACATGAATGTTTTTCAGTGTCTGGGTGTTTATCTATATACAATAATATTAATTACTTATCTTATTACCTATAACACAAGCAACGCTTACTTTGGGACTAGATGGCGACGTGTGTATTGTCGTAGTAAATTTATTTATTTTATTTATTATTGAACGATAAAATGGGGTTTACTACCGAGTTAAGCACTGCTTTTAAATTCGTTTGTGAAAATTATTTTATAATTTCTGATAAAGGCAAAAATAAGTCATATACCTATTTATTACCTACTTCACACCCACAGTCACTCCCACTGCCACACATTTTATACCCATGTTCAGGGAGTTATGAAAAAATATGTAATCCACCATTTTGTGTGAGGCGGCCATCTCGGATAGATTTCGTCAAACCTAGCTACTAAAATTGCTAACATTAGAAAAAATACAACATATTTTATAATCAATAAAAGATTTTAGTTATAAATAACCTTTCCTTATACTATCATATTAATAAACATAAAATTTAAGTAATAACCTAAGCTTATCACAAGTTAAACGATTTCAATATTGAATTGTTTAATTAGTTTAAATTATGAGTTCTATCGGGCGTACCGAGACGTACATGTTTTTGATTTGTTACAGTATATTTTATTATCAATAAAATCGCTGTTGGTTAGAGTGAGAGAGGAGTTTACTGGTTTAAGCGGTTTACCCTCCCATAAGTTATCACTTACAAAGTTTAAAATCCTGATTTAATAATGAACTCAAAGGCGTAGTCGGTGGCCACAACAGTGTCTTTGATTCAGTTGTTTTCCAACACTGCCAATTGTGACCGCTTAAAACCCGTTAAAGTGAACTAAATTAAATAAGTGGGCTCCGACTACACAACAATTTAAGGCTCATACAACAATTTAATAAAATGTTTTTCATTAAGTTATCGCAAAATATAAGTAAGCAATAATGCTAAAATGTGATAGGTAATAAAATATGCTATATGGAACATTCGTGATACTATGGTTCAGCAGACAGTTATCTGAGGAATTTTGGGATTTGCTGAAATATTGGTTACAGTATAAGGAATTTTTCTCATACTATCAATTTCGGGCAAATATTTGTAAGTAATTTATCACTCTCGGTAATAATAATATTTTACAACAAGAATTCTTTGTAATATATGTGTAATATGTCTTCTTCAAACCTGAAGACAGAAGTGCAGTTTTGGTTTTGGCATATTTCTTTGCTACTAGCTATTGCCCGTGACTTTGTCCGCGTTAATACGGTTTATTTGCAAATCCCGCGGGAAATCTCAGTGCCTATTTTCATGCAGATCGGCGTTATTGAGTAATAAACATCCATCCAAACATTCGCATTTATAACCCAAGTAAGATTAATATAATCCTCGTGACAACTTTGAAATTTGATATCCGATTCGAATAAATTAATTATAATTAATACATGAATTTTGTATGCAAAATTTTGCTTCTTTATGTTACACTATTGCAATTTTCTTAAGGATCTCCAATTTTGTTTTGGAAAAGACTTACCTGAAGGCCCTTTTCATTCGTGATAATTTAGCTATCTATTTGTAAAAAAATGGTTATAATCCGTCCATTAGTTCCGAAGCCTATTAGGTACAAGCAAATAAACAAACAAAAAATCTTTCTTTCTTCTTTTCATTTTATTATGGGGTAATGCTGCTGATATAGATTCATTTTTCGTCCTGCAGAAAAGGGCTGTTCGTGCGATATATAAAATGGGCCCAAGAGAGTCATTAAGGGATAAATTTAAAGAAGTTAAAATAATGACGGTGCATAGTCAGTACATATATGAAAATTTAAATTATGTCCATAAAAATATATCAAAATTTAAAAAGAAAATGCACTGTAACAACATAAATATTAGAAGCAAAAATAAACGTGTTGTGCAGTTTACTAGGCTACACAAAATTGCAAATTCATGCAAGGGCAATTGTATATTATTTTATAACAAATTACCAAATGAAATCTTTGAGATGTCTCTCAATAAGTTCAAAGTTTATATAAAATGTAAGCTTACAGAAAAATCCTATTATAATATTAAGGATTATTTAAACGATAAAAAAGCTTGGGTGTGAATTGCTCTAGCTTCATAGTTTAATATAAATTTACTGGAAGATGGTGATAACAAAAAAATAAATTTACCCGGCTTAGTTTGTTGTGGGCTCTTCTTAGACCAGTGTACGTTTGCAACCCTCGCAGCTTTAGATTTAAGTTGGCGAACGAAGTTATCACCATCCCGTTACAATTATGTAAACAAATATGTATGAACGCTTCATAAGTGCCTGTGATGGCCTATCACAGGCACTTATGAAGCGTTCATACATTCGTACGTTCATAACGTTCATACGTACATGAATAAAGAAATTTTGAATTTGAATTTGAATTTTTCCTCTTATAGATGATGTAGAGGTGGATGTATATAGATATAGACTAATACTTCATCTTCATCATTATCACATAAACCCATTACCCGCCCACTACAGAGCACGGGTCTCCCACAACAATGAGAAGGGGGAACAATCAATACCTCAGTCCACCACGTTGGCCCAGTGCGGATTAGTGGACTCCACATACCTTTGAGAACATTATGTTGAACTCTCAGGCATGCAGGTTTCCTCGCGATTATTCCTTCACCGTTGAAGCAAGCACTACCGTTACGTACCGTTACAAACGTACCCTTAAACTAATACTTGATGAGGAAATTTACCTCAGAGGTAGACAAGCGGTGTAAAAATAATACTTGAAAACCTTTGAGGGCATTATGTAGAACTCTCAGGCATGCAGGTTTCCTTGCGATATTTTCCTTCACCGTTGAAGGAAGTACTACCGTTACGTACCCTTAAACTAATACTTGATGAGGAAATTTACCTCAGAGGTAGACAAGCGGCGCAACAATAATACTGGAACCTTAAAAATCAATGATATCATATGCTATTAGTTAATGCTGGTATTAGAATGTCAAAATGATAGAAATTCAAAGAAATCACATAGATTTTTTAAAGGCTAGCATTAGAATGTAAGAGATAATCAAAGCGCTGTACTAGGCGAACATAAGCAACCAGTTTTTAGTATTTTCACGTTTCACCGCACTGCGACAGTTGCACGTGTAAACGCAATACCTACTCCTACAAGTTTGAAATAGTTTAGGTGCCATGTTACACCATACGTTCTCATAACTGGCACATGTTGTAAATTGGCTAAATTGTAAAATATTGTTGTAAGCGAGACGAATTATTAAAACGAGCGATGCGCTGTTGTGTTAATTAGTAAATGTGAATTTAACATCAAGCCCGCTGGAAATACGACCTTTAGAAATGTATTTATTTTTATTTCAATAAAAACCTACATTTTTTAAATAAATAAATATAAATAAATAAATATACTACGTCAACACACACATCGCCATCTAGCCCCAAAGTAAGCGTAGCTTGTGTTATGGGTACCAAGATAGCTGATGAATATTTTTATGAATATGATACACATAAATACTTACAATATACAGATAAACACCCAGACACTGAAAAACAATCATGTTCATCACACAAACATTTTCCAGTTGTGGGAATCGAACCCACGGCCTAGGACTCATTAAGCAGGGTCGCTGCCCACTGCGCCAGTCGGCCGTCAAATATACTACGACAATACACATATCGCTATATGGCCCCAAAGTAAGCGTAGCTTGTGTTATGGGTAAAAAGAAAACTGATGAATATTTTAATGAATGATATACATAAATACTTATAATATAAATATAAACACAAAAACACAGACAGATACGGAAAAACATTCGTGTTCATCACACAAACATTTTCGGAATCGAACCCATGGCCTTGGACTCAGAAAGCAGGGCTGCTGCCTACTGCGCCAATCGGCCATCAAAACATAATACACCTATTACGGCGTAACAAAAACTCAATCAGGTTTATCCATACATCGGTATTCATCGTTCAGCGCTCGGAATTATGAGTAGGTAAGTATTTTTAAAGCTACATGCAAAATATGATGGGGGAGTGAGGGTAGTCTTTAAAACAATGATTGCGTTGCAAATAGTAGTACTATTCATAAAACTAGCTCCGCATCGCACTTCATCGTTAGAATAAACCTTACACATATATATACAACACACACCATGATAATATTTTTAAGATAATAGGATATTATTGTTCTTTTGGAAGCAGATTCTGCCCGTGACATCCAACTTAAATCTCTTACCTACGCAGTCCCGTCGTAACCACGATCCATGCAATTGGGTCGAAATATCGACAAATCCAAAAATAGTATCGTTGAACTATATTTAAGAAATATTGACCACCAAAATCTTTGTTTAAAATCTTTATTTACACAGGCTGTTTCGGCTATATATTATTATATTTTTTAGTTTGAAAGAAAAATGTCTTAAGCTTCCCCTTTATGTTTTTAGTGTGGATTTTCAGCTTTAGTTTGTAAGGCAAGCTGTTCAGCAAAGTCGGCACTAGAGAATCCAGGGTCTGCCGTACAGAAGGGTGGGAAGGTGACTGAAAGTGCCGTCACTGGCATACGCCGGGTGTTCGACAAGATTAGGAAGAAGCTTTTTGCTGAGTTTTGAGAAAGTATTTTATGGCTATATTCTGCAGCCAAGCAGCATTCTTTTCTTTCGGTCTGAAAGATATGGTTGCCGGTGAAATTCTTCTTTCTTGCATGCCCTGCGAAGTGTTTATCTGTTATACTGACCATTTGAAGGCTATCTGCACCGTCCGTCTATGTGTAATAGTGTAGCATTTTGTATCATCAGCTCTACATGATCAGTACCAGGTACTGGTTGTAGTAATCCAGATGAACAACCGGTCCTATATTTTTGAGAATCGTGTTGGGCGGAGACTGACCATCGTGGTCAAAATCGGTCACGGAAACTGTGGGTGAAACTGTGAAGCAGATTTTATTGAGTGTGCTGAGAAGGAGTCCGTAGTTGCTTTGTACTTTGTACGAGTAAATAAATAAATAAAACCCTTATTAACCACAACCTTTTCGGCATACGTAAATTTGATCATGTGTCTCAGTATCGTGCTCAATTAAAGTGGCTACCAATTTCTCGTAGAAACTTACACGCTCTTTCTCTCCTTTACTCCATTGTATATTATCCGCAAATGCCGCCATATTTAAAAGAGCCTTACCCTAGCCTAGCCTAGCCTACCTTTCTTGGTAGCAATGTTCACTTAAATCTGCGAGCTAATAATGACAGCTTGTTACACGTTCCTACTAGTCGTTCATTGGCGTATAAATCAAGTAAATCATTAAATATCTTTAAATCGCGGTTAAAAGACTATTTCCTGTCTAGTATGTAGCAAAATATCTATGTATTTTATGTGTATGTTTAAATAGTAATATGTATTTAAGTTTATATATTGTCATTTATATACATATTTAAAAATATATATGTTTTTACTATATTTATCTAGTATTAGTATGTATTGTACATGTAATGTTTATAATTAGCACAATATAGGTATTGCACTATCCCGTTTTCTCATATCCGAGTTTTCGCGTCAAAGCGTAACAAACAAACTTACATTCACATTTATAATATTACTAGCTGTTGCCCGCTACTTTGCGTTTGTTTTTGTTTTTAGAAAGACATGTGGCATTCAATTTAGGTGTAATTCTACTGAAATTTTTAAGTTGTGTATTCTTATATAAGAAAATTAAGTAAGTAATTATTTAAATCGGTTATCTTTCGACGGCGTTATGTCGCCCCCTCTCCCAGAAGAACTGAGCTTAATTTCGGTATAAAAAGCATTCTATATTACTTCTAATACCTTCAGGAATATGTGTACATAAGTTTCATGATAGTTAGTAGGGATAGGGATTTGTTATCATTATTATCATATCAACCCATCACCGGCATATTACAGGGCACGGGTCTCCTCCCACAACTAGAAGGGGTTAAGGCCATGGTCCACTACGCTTGCCCAGTGCGGTGAACTCGACACACCTTTGAGAATATTATAGAGAACGGTCAGGTATGCAGGTTTCCTCACGATGTTTTCCTTGACCGTTGAAGCGAGTGATGAATTTCTTTAAACATACATAACTTAAAAAAGTCAAAGGTCCGTGCTGGGATTCGAACTCGGTCCCGGGCTATCACCGCGTCTGTTTATTATTTCTAAATTGTTATGGTGAAAATAAAAGTCTGCTTTGTACAAGAGCTATCGGAGAAAGTGTTTAAAAGAATGAATGTAAGTTCAGGCAGACCAAGCAATTTTGTTGCAATGTTTTGTTCCGGTCTGAAGAGCGTGGTTTCCGGTGTAACTATAGGCCCATGAGGCTTAACACCTACGCCTCAAATTGAAAATTGGAAGTATTTTGACGGCCGATTGGCGCAGTTTGCTGCAATCCTGCTTTCTGAGTCCAAGGCCGTGGGTTCGATTCCCACAACTGGAAAATGTTCGTGTGATGAGCTTGAATGTTTTTCAGTGTCTGGGTGTTTATATGTAAGTATATTCTAAGTATTTATGTATATTATTTATAAAAATATTCAACAGTCACCTTAGTACCCATAACACAAGATACGCTTACTTTGGGGATAGATGGCGATGTGTGCATTGTCGTAATATATTAATTAATTTATTATTTATTATTTATCCACTTATCCAGATGGGCCACTTCCTTGGTTGATTAGGTGAATAGGCTATAATATAAATTTATTCCACTACAAATGAGCAGTCTAGCGGGCTAATGGGTTTTTACGCGTACCGGAACGTTAAAACGATTAGCTGCATGTCTTTGTCGGTAGGGTAACTAGTCACAGCTGAAGCCTCCTACCAGACCAGACTAGAGAAAACCTGGGGCCTCCCACTTAAAACCTCTGCGCTAGGGAGGTCGTCAAAGTAAAGCGTACGTAAACATAGTTATGAAGAAATTTGGCTTAAACTTTATGCTATAAGTATAGTAAGTATAGTAAGCGTTATGAAACAGTGGTTCCAAATACCAGTCAGTAATACGTTATTTTTGTAGCAATGTTTTTATGTTACCAGATAATGAGGCAGAAAAAATAAATTTCCGGAAAAAAGGCGCCTAGACTTAACGAACATTTGGTCGAGTTCCCATTCTTGCCGTTGTTGGCCGGAAACCGAATGCCGGAAGTGCGTTTTCACGCCTAAGAAATCTGTTACAAAAATCAGTACAGTTATTTTCAAAACCAAGAAGATCGAACCTTTTCCCGGAGCAGTTTCTGAAGAAGGATTTATCAGCGATGTAATTGTACTGTAAACATTTCCGTCGTTGTTTTATTTTGACTGCAATCTCACTTGGTGGTAAGTGATGATGCTATCTAAAATGGTAACGGGCGAAATCTGTTAGGGGTAGGTATGGTAGATTTATTAAACCCATACCCCTAATTGGTTTCTCCAGGACATTGTACCGCAACATTAAATATGATAGCGGTACTTTTGCGGTAGTGTGGTAGATAACTCAGAAATTATAAATTCAAAATTGCCTTTCAGGGGACCGAACCTGGGACCTCCCGGCTTCTTCAATACCGTCTATTTATATTAGAATATAACTGATACTGACTGTAGCTGAGTATGAACTGTGTAAATAAACTTAACCGTATGACCTCTATTACGATATCTACTGTCTACTATAAATGTACTACTAAAAATGTTTCGACCAAAAATTGTGAAAAATGTTTTTTTTCTATAACATTTATTTAGTCGGTATTTTCAGTAGTTTAGTCGGTTAAATGTTCTTTGTATAATATCTTCTCTTTTTTTTAACTCTGTTGAAAAGCAAGATACATTTTATTAAATTTTAACGCAAGTTACAAAAATAACTTACGGGTTTCATCTGTATAAGAAGTACCTTAGCGTGGGGTACCAGGAACCCAGCAATTCTATAGAGGCCGAAATTAGAAATCCTGTACAACCTACTTGGAAGAATAAATTCTCAGCTCCTTGAATTTTTCTTTGTATTTTCATTTACCCGGGCCTCATAGAAACTCTACTGGGGTATAATTTAGTATTATGTCTATCGTTAGGTTTACAAAAGATAAAGTTTTATAAGTGAAGTAATAAGCGATGATAAGAAAAATCAAAGGCGAATGTCGGAATAGCAAATTTCAGACTCAAAACCAAGATGAGAGAAAAAAATTGCTAATTTTACGTTACTAAAGTGTGTTAATATTACAATCCAACGTCATCTTTTACAGCCTATTTATTTACTATTAGAATCTCTCTCTTCTATAACAGAGGGATTTCTTTTTTAAACCACTACAATTTAGCAGTCTAAGAGGGTAGCGGGCTATGGGTTTTCACGCGTACCGGAACGTTAAATCGATTAGCTGCATGTCTATGTCGTTAGGGTGGTAACAAGTGACGGCCGAAGCCTCCTACCAGACCAGACTAGAGAAAATTCTGATATCATAAATTTCCAAATTGCCCCTGTGTAGGATTGAACCTGGGGCCTCCCACTTAAAACCACTGCGCCAGGGAGGTCATCAAAGCAAAGCTTATGTAAACATTGTTATGTGGAAATTTCGCTTAAACTTTAGTGATATTAATTCGTACGCGAAGTCAGAGCAAAATATAGTAATAAATAAAATGAAAAAGACAAATTCTACTCCCGTCGAGGGAATTAAAAGAGAATAATTAGAAATATCTTCGCTTTCGAGGACCGAAAACACCTATTAACACTAAAAGCCTTCGCAGACACGGCTTTTAAACGCTGCAAATTAAATTAACGCTCATTGAGAGTATACTCTTACATCTACTTTCATTTCTCAAACGAAATTTCAAAATAAAATAAGCGTCTGTATGTACCTTCGCGTGCCCTTACTTTTTTTTTAATTGACTTTCAAACCAGTTTCTGAATTCAGTTCGTTTTATTATTGCAATCTTTGGTGCTAATCGGCAAACTCAAAAATGAAACTTAATCCTTAATCTTTAAAGTCAAAGTCAAAGTCAAAAATATCTTTATTCTAGTAGGCCTAAAGGTGGCACTTTTGAGAATTACACAGAAGTGAGATGATGGCGAAAACCATATTCGTAAACTTAAAACTAAAGCTACGAGGGTTCCAGACGCGTCGCATTTGAATTTGAATTTGAATTTTGAAGCAACCTAGTTTTACACCCAAGCTTTTTTATCGATTACGTAGTCCTTAGTGGCCTGCTGCATAGAGGCATATAAAAAGCCTACCCTTAAGTATTTATAACTCGTACTGGAGATTTTCTTCATTTTGACTCGCATACCCTGTGCATACCCTCTATGCACGCCACTGGTAGTCCTTTATACTATAATAGGACTTTTCTTTAAGCTTACGTTTAAAACAAACTTTGAACTTTTTAAGAGACTTCTCGAAGATGCGAATGCTTAGTTTATTGTAGAATTGTATGCAATTTCCCCGCCGCTAAGCCGCTAAGCAGCATTTTTGCAATGCTGTGTTCAAGTCTGAAGGACGCGTGTGCTGGTGTCATTACATGGGGTAATGTTATATGCTATTTATAAATAATGACCACGGCTTAAATTGCTCTACGGGCTAAGGAACCTGGATTCATAGTTTGGCCGGCCGATTATCACGGTGGACAGCGGCCCTGTTCTCTGAGTCCAAGGCCGTGGGTTCGATTCCCACAATTGGAAAATGTATGTGCGATGAACAAGTATGTTTCCAGTGTCTGGGTGTTTATATGTATACTGTAAGTATTCATGTATATCTATATATATATATATATATATATATATATATATATATATATATATATAAATGTTATGTTGCTGACATATGTAATGTAAAATATGCCACAGCGTAGCGTGGCAGGGTACAACTTGTTATTCATAATAATATTCATCAGTCATCTTAGTACCCATAAAACAAGCTAGGTACGCTTACTTTTGGGCTAGATGGCGATGTATGTAATGTTGTAGTATATTTATTTATTTATTTATTTCTAACCGCTAGACCAAAGAAACTATTTAGTAAAAAATAAATACACAATGTCATTTAAAATTATTAGAAGAGCAACCTGGTTAGACTTAAGAGCAATTTCTTAGATTTAGAAATGTTTTTATGAGCGTACATTAAATTTTCAAATATGTACTGACTATACTCTATACTCTCATTATTTTAATGTGGAATGAACCCTTCCCATTCACGTGTCCTGTAGTGATGGATTGGTGATGAGTGATATCTTTAAAGGTTGACTTTTACGCGGACGAAGTCGCGAGGGACTTTTCTTATTGAGGAAAATAAATAATTATTTATCCGAATTGTAAACTAGGATATATGTAGTTTAAAAAATTGGAAACCTTTTTTGATTGCTTAGTGAAAGTAACAGTAGTTTAATAAAGTGACGGTTTTTAGTCTTTGCCGCTCCAGGCCCCAGGCCCAGAGCGTTTGGAATATTAAGGTATTCTGAAATATTTCTGTTTTTAGGAGCGTACATTAAATTTTCAAATATTTACTGACTATATACTCTCATTATTTTAATGTGGAATGAACCCTTCCCATTCACGTGCCCTGTAGTGATGGGTTGGTGATGATGATGATGATGATGATGACTAACTGAGTTTTATAGTGACGTAAGAGCCATTTTACGAGAAAGTATATTGTGCTGTATAAAAGTTCTTTATTAGCAATAACATTTCGGAATGGATCAGTGCAATAGGCAGTCTCAAGATAATGGACACATTATACGTGAGTTGGCATCATTATACCCTGTTGTTATTTTTTACGTTAAGTGCCTTCTTATAACGATATTATAAATATCTCTATTTTTAAGCATTCTTTGCATTTTTGAAAATACAAAATCGACTGTTACTTTTATCTTTACTAGCTGACCGATGCAACTTCGTCTGCACCAAATCGATTATTACCGTAAAACACGAATAAAATTACATTTTCTAAAAATGAATCTAAAAATGGTAGCTAGATCGATTTATCGCCCCCGAAACCCCATGTATACTAAATTTCATGAAATTCGTTGAAGCCGATTCCGATATTCCAATTATATATATATAAGAATTGCTCGTGTAAAAATATAATATACTTGTGTATGTCACTGAAATCCTCTTAAACGGCTGGATCGATTTGAATGAACTTTTTTGTATGCGTTTGGGTGGCACCCTGGATGGTTTAGATTCACAAATCAGCCCGACAGATGGCGCTGCAGTCAGTATCTAGGTTATTTATCTATACTGCAACTGAACGGCTGATTTATTCAGGAATGAAAAAAAAAAAACAGTGTTGGATAGCCCACCTATCGAAAAAGGCTATAGAGTATATATCATCACGATAAGATTAATAGGAACACATAAAAAATTGGGTTTTTTTCCCTTTTGAGAGCTCACGCTACGTGCGCTACGTAAACTGTTAAAGTTTCGATATGATCACGACAGCGACATATAAGAAGCGACAGATGTAAAGTACTTGACATGTGTTTTTTGTATAAAATAATACACAATAAAATATAAAGTGCAGTAATGAATGCAAGTGAGTGCAGTAATTTACTTGGACGGATCTATCTTTCTGTCCTAAGTAGACATCCCCGTTATTGTACAACTCCAACACGAAAAACTACTATTTGTTTTCTTTTTAGTTTTCCTAATCCTAAGGTTGCCTGGCAGAGATCGCTACTTAGCGATAAGGCCGCCTTTTGTATCCTGCTTCCTTCTTCATGTGTTTGTTCTTTTTTTGACGTGACAACGTCTTATAAATTGGTTTGCCGGGTGACACTTCAAGAAACTGCGTTACGCTCCGCTCACGTTATGCGCTCACAATGAGAGCGAGTGAGAGGCACGCGTCCCTTCCACTCGGGCATGGTTAGCCCGCCTAAGAGCGAGAGAGACAGACATAAAAAGTGAAAGGCACGCGTCCCTTTGTAGTAAACGCTGTTTCATTGTACGCAAATGTATTGCAAGTTATTGTATGTATATTTGTATATAAATACGTATGTATGTGTAAAGGTAAAAATAAAATTTTGTTAATATGAAATTCAGTGCGAGATTCTTTGTATAAATTAATGTTTTAAATATAATTCTTTGTATAAATAAATGTTTTAAATTGTTACTATTATTTCATCCTTCTTCCTACTATACAAATGAATATTCACATTAAAATTATTTTACCACTCAAAGTCGTTGTCACGTAAAACTTTCGCCCGTATACCGACTTTACAGGCAACCAATTTTTATTTT
This sequence comes from Pararge aegeria, assembly GCF_905163445.1. NCBI lineage: Eukaryota > Metazoa > Arthropoda > Insecta > Lepidoptera > Nymphalidae > Pararge > Pararge aegeria. Next base: position 7,264,675 of record NC_053202.1, on the reverse strand, counting down.
TTGTCTCGTTTTTCTGAGTGGTGTACAAATAAAGAGTAAAAAAAAAAAACCTTTCATATACCTTTCGCTAGGACGCATCTTGGAAAACAAGCACGATTATTACCTGGCATCGACATATTTTATAACTCTTACCCGGTATTTAAAAAAAAGCTTGTCGCTTACCTATCGATGAGCCCTCCCTTAAGATAGATATTACATACAGAAAACCTATTCCTATATTTATGAATATTTTTATTTTTGTTTACATGTCATTATTATTATTAAATTTTGTGAATGTCATGGTCACTTGTTATAGATGTACATATACCAACCAACCAACCAACCAACCAACCAACTTGCTCAACAAGGCGCCGCTGACGCGCGCGATTCGCACCCTAAACGACATAGCTGAGAGAACGGATCTGTTTTGTTGTACTCTGACTGAACTCACAAAGGTTGCTTTGTGGTGCATTTGCTACTCTGGTAAAGTTTAGTGTGTAGGTAGGCATCAGTATCTACGCTAGTGCATTAGGAAATTCCTGTAAACTAGTCGTAAGTTGGAAATAAATAAATAAAATAAAAATAAGTTAATGTGTAAAATACTCTACAAGTTTATTACTGTTTATGGTAAATATGTATATTGTTAGTGTCCTTAATAAATAAAATCACGTATGAATAAGTTGTTGCTCTTTAAAAGTTCTAAAAAAAACCTAGGACATCGTATGTGTATCTTTAAAGGTTGACTTTTACGCGGACGAAGTCGCGAGGGACTTTTCTTAGACTTTTCCTATTGAGCAAAATAAAAAATTATTTATCCGAATTGTAAACTAGGATATATTAAGTTTAAAAAATTGGAAACCTTTTTGATTGCTTAGTGAAAGTAATAGTACCTTAATAAAGTGACGGTTTTTAGTCTTTGCCGCTCTAGGCCCCAGACCCAGAACGTTTGGAATATGTAGGTATTCTGAAATATATCATCAGTGATTTTTTTTTTACGATTGACCGCCCTAGACCAGCAGGGGTCAGGGATCATTTACGCCTGTCGTAAGCCTGTCGCCACGTATCTCGCGACAGGTTTACGACAGGCGTAAATCTTGCAATCACTGCTGTCAAACGTCTCAACATTCACGAGGTACAACGAATCTACTTCTTGTGTCGAGAACTAATAATGAAGATAATACAGTCTGAATTAAATTCACAAATTACGAGTAACATAATGCAGTCTAAAACGGAATTGCTAGAGTGTAGCTATATTTTAATATTTTTTAATGTTATATGATATTAAAATGTAATACGAAATTTCAAAGTCGGTAGTACAAATCACAAAAATATAAATAAAATAAATAAACTACGACAATACACACATCACCATCTAGCCCCAAAGTAAGCGTAGCTTGCGTTATGAATACTTAAATGACCGATGAATATTTTTATGAATAATATACATAAATACTTATACAACAGAGATAAACACCCATACAGAAAAACATTCATATTCATCACACAAAATTTTCCAGTTGTGAAAATCGAACCCACAGACTTGGAATCAGAAAGCAGGGTCGCTGCCCAATGCGCCAATCGGCCGTCAATATCTCAAAAAAGTCTGTAGTTTATAAAAAAATATTACATTAAAATTATGAAAGCTTGCTTAGGCGTAGTCATGAAAGTCAAGCGTAGGCATAATTAAGCATCAAGACCAACGTCTTACAAAGGCAGAGGTACATTTTTTAACCGAATTACAAAAAAGAACGAGGTTCTCAATGCGGTTGTATTTTTTTATGTTTGTTAGCTCAGAACTCTGTCATTAATAAAACTATTAAAAAAAAATTGAGAAGGTATACTTCCCATGTGGGACCATTTTCATCAGGACAAGATCTGTTGAATGGATCTTGGACAAATTGAGGGAAATTTTCAAATATTATTTAAAGTATATAAAGTAACTTGAGCATTCGCTATCGAAAAGCACCATTTGGTCAAGTGAAACTGATGATGTAGACCACGTATGGCGACCGCAACTACAGAATAATATGTATAACATTGATTGCGCTTTTTTAAACGTAAATAGTATGTAAGCAAATTATGCTCGTCCCATTAAAGGAGCTGATGGGGAAGTGCCGGGAAACTCCTCAAGCGTTAACGCCCCGGCTTCGGGTAAAGCAATATCTTGTAGAAGGTTATGAGCAGTTGACCTCGTTGGCTATTATTACTTACCTAACACCTACCCACTGAAAAGCGCGAAAAAAAAACTACAGGTACTTTTCTTGCTTCTATATGAAAAGGAATACGAAATATCACCAGCACCGACTTAAAAATGTTGTAGAAAATATTTATTTCTTGGTTTTTAGTTGTATTACAAAGTCGGTACCTATTTATTTGTAAAATTATTATTTTGTAATTCCTCGTTGGGCTATATAATTGGTTTGGCATTGGTTTGCTCGATTCTCGGGTTGGGCCAAAACGTGTTGGGCATTGGAATTTAAGCAGTCGCAACACAGTGACGCTGCTGGATCCAAGCTTTATCCAGGTATTTTTGGAATCCTGTTAATTACCATAAGTGTGTATCTCGAACGACGATTACCTGTGAACAATAAAAAAGAATTAAAATTTCTAGTTTATTTTCTAAATTAATCAGTTTCAGGAATCGTTTATTTTTCGGGCTGAATAGTACCTACGCTATGTCCATCTCCATGAAGCCTCCCACCAGACCAGACAAGAGATAATTCAGAAATTCCGAAATTAACCGCTGGCAATCGAACCCTGCACCTCCAGCGCACACTACTGGGCCAGGTAGGTCGTCATCACAGTAAAAGTTTTTATTGATCAATGACAATAAAGTTTTAATATCTTCCAACTCCCTTTTCAGAGAGGCAGCTTTTGCCCAGCGGTGGGACCTTACAACGGGCTTCTAATGATCACCTTTTTAAAAATGCATGAATTAGTGAATAAATTACCGAAGAGTTCGGTAATTTCACGCTCGTAAAAGAAAAATAAAAGAAAATTCTAATAAAAGCTCTTATTAAGGATTCGCTAAAGGGAGGGTTTGATCAATGAAAATACGATCATTACTAGGCCGGAATACAGAGTAGCTGTACGCAATAGATTTGCAAGTTCTGATCAATTCATATCGTTGATTATACAAAGAGTTTTACAAATATAACATTCTATAAGTGAAACATCTAAATGTATATTTACCACAGAGTTAATAACATATAGAAACCGTGTACACGATTAATATTGAAGCATCAAAAACCACTCCACTTTAGTGGTGTCTTTCGAACAGGCGGTTAGAATAGAATAGCATAGAAAAACTTTATTACAAAATAATACAAAAAAATACAAGGAAAACAGTAATAGTACTTAGTGCTAGGGTGTAAAGGCGGCCTTATCACTAAAAGTGATATTTTAAAGGCAACCTGAGCGTACGAAGCCGATAAAAAAGTGGAAAGTAGATGGTGCATAAACTATGTTACAAAAAAATAAAATAAACTTACATGAACATACATACCTACCTACCGATATAAATTTATATATACTATAATAGATATTTATGATGTATATTTATGCTATTATAAATTTACATAATACTCAATTACATAGTTGCATAAGTAGCTTCATTCCATTTAGCAGTTGACGGTAATTATTTTACCTATGTTCTTAACGTTTACCATAAAATAGGGAAATTAAGAAAGTTTGTGGGCTAGCAACATTCCGCGGGTGTGAACTTAGACGTACGTGGAGTGTTTTCACTGTTTTTGGACAACATTCACTGCATGCATTAATGAATGAGGGTTCAATCAATCATTAAATCAATCAAAAATACTTTATTGCACACAAGAAGAAAATAAATAAAAGAGAACAAAGGTACAAGTCAATTAAATTTGTGTAACAAAGGCGGCCTTATTGGCTCACATATGAATCCTTATAGCGGTGCGCAAAACTCTAACAATATGCACACATATTAATAATTACAAAAACAGTACATATATAATATAAAATAAATAATACTAAAACTATATATAAAAATGTTAACGGTACAGAAAGTAAATGTGGAATATAATCATCATACTTACAGTGTTAAGAAATAATTCTTTAGACTAGGAGGATTCTGTATGCCCTTTACTTTGTGATATTGAAACAACATTATTTAGAATATTTATTTGTCTATATTTCAATAACCGAGATCACAAAGTAGATCCAACAACCACTGAGTCCATTTTGATTTACTCTCGACTTATTTCTAATTGTCTATTGCGAAACGCTAAATTGTAATAAATACAAATTGTGTAAAGATTTTATTGACAGAGCTCTTCCGGAGAAGTATTCTATGATCAAAGTCAAAGTCAAAAATATCTTTATTCAAGTAGGCCCTATATAATTCTTATGCACGCATCAAAAGTGCCCATAGGTGGCACTTTTGATGCGTACATAAGAATTACACGGTAGTGAGATGATGGCGATAACCACATTCGTAAACTTAAAACTAAAGCTACGAGGGTTCCAAACGCGTCCTGATCTAAGAAGAAGCCCACAACAAACTTTGCCGGGTGTTTTTTTTTTTTTATTTTTTTTTTGATTATTTATGCCTTCAAGCAGCATTGTTACAATGCTTTGTTCCGGTGTGAAGGTCGTGGTTGCCGGTGTAATTTTAGGCGAATGACCATCAGGGCGGCACGATCCACGACGTGTTCCTTGCATGCCCTGCAAAGTATAGCTTCGGTTTATAGGCAATGGTTTTCTACCTGTTTAGTCCGTCAATTATAACCAAAAAAAAAAAAAAAAACTGATTTTTAAGTGACATCGTAATTTTTAGTAGCCTAGCAGCTAGCCGTGCCCAATAAACATTTTTCATTCAGAATATCTATACTTATAAATGCGAAAGTTTGTGAGTATGGATGCATGTGTGGATGGGTGTATGTATGGATGGATGGACATGGATAAAGTTATCATTATTACCTACAAAAAAGTCCGGGAGGCTAAATGTCTAACTGTTCAGACACAATAACCGCTTTTTGTTGTAATTTGTCAATCAAAACACGGGTACAATCTTAAGATGGTGACGTTCCTATCAGATCCAATTGATTACGTGCCTGCAAATTCCTCTTTAAATTATTCAAATTGGACCTATCGTTGAGACGTTATGACGAGTAAGGAATTAAAAAAGAATTTAAAAAGATATTAAATCCGATAATAACCGATTTGATGCAGACGAAGTTGCGCGGGTCAGCTAGTATAAAATAAAACTTCGATGTAGGTACAACAGCAAAAATGTAGAATCGCCAATGTTTTATGAACCTTAATTAACTAACAGCGTGAAAAATGGGTTATACGTTTTTAAATCGGAACAACTTTCAGGAAACACAACATATCTATTACGAGGGAAACTGGAAAGGTTTTTCTATTCGATACCTACGAGTATGTAAATGAAAAATAAATCCGCTATGCACTAAAAATTTTGAAGTCACCAACGAATCCGCAGCTTACTAACGTCCCACAACTGGGCAAAGACCTGGTCTCTCATAAAAAATACAGTTTTTGGAGCATAGATTTCAGACCCAGCAGGCTGTTTCAATGTGGATTAGTGGGCTTTAACGATTATTATCACATGTGATAATCAGTGGGACCAGCAGCTTAACCTACTTAGAAGCATGGGGGCTGGCAACCCCAATTTTCCAACTCCAGGCTGGGACTGAAAATGCTTCAACAGAAAATACACGATACCTAACTTTTTTTACCCACTTGGGATTCGAAACTAGTCCCTCGAGATTTGTAGATTATATGGTAACAACTAAAATAACGAGGTAATTACTAGATTAACACCTCATTAACTATAATTAGTTGATAACAATTAAATGAACTTTATCATGCGTAAAGACAAAGATTTTCCCCCTCTGTTTATCGCCTACTCTATGTTACCTTACAATAATAAAATTGTAAGGAAGCTGGCGAATTAAGTTTTGTTTTACTTTTAAAATAATATTCCCATTCAGGCCATACTTTCTATTAATTACTCAGAAATTAAACCTAATGCCTAACCCTAGTGGTTACGAAGGCAGGAAGGTAAAAACATATTTTCAAAAAATACAGAAAATGTTTAAAGTAAACAAAATACGTATCTGTGACACTTAGGTACTTACTCACGATAAGTACACAATAAAAAAGGTATACGCTGTACGATAGAAATAAAATCAAGAATAGTCCACACCTCATTGACTTTAATTAATCGAATGCGAGTTTAATTCCAAAGAAAAGCGTGAAAAAATATAAAATTTTCGAGCGCAGAACTAAATGGACTTTATCATGCGGAAAGTCAAAAGATTTCCCCCTCTGATTAGTATCACCTACTCTGTGACCCTACAATCGTGGGCGTTCGAAAAGTTTTTTTCTACATTTGAAATTACGTTCAGCAGCCTTAGGCTCACTCGCAATTGAGGATTCGTTTTCGAGTATGGAAATATGTGAACATCGCTGTGCTACAGAAAAATTTATCTTATTCGAATTTAATTAAAGCTCAAATTTACATACCATTCTTTAGCTAGGGCTTTTGAAAGTACGTTTGTAAAACAAAAATCAGAAGTACAGAATTTGCGACTTTAAACTAGTGATGTTAGGTCCGTATTAAATTGACGATACAGAGTTTGATATGCGAAAACGACTACTCGATTGCAAGAAAACAAATCTTGTACTAACGCAACAGGAAATAAAAGTTAATGAGCTGCATTATTGGCGAGTTAAAGTTTGTGCGGGCTTATTTAGTTAATTAATCAAAAGTTTAAGAGTTAAACCGGTTCCTAACCACTAGACATACTCAATTAATACCAACGTGGAGTTATAAAATAAATCTACGGTAAAGTTTGAAGTGCTTTTATAAACTAGAGGCAAGCCACTCAAATTTAAAACTGTTTAATGACCGAACGAACGGAAGTTTACTCCAGTTAGGCTTCTTTCGATGATCTGCCAGTGTGTCCGTCTGGAAAGAGCCCTGTAATTTCTTAATTAAAAAACGTAAATTCTGATAGGTTTTTAAATATTTTTGTTTTTTTTTATAATAAATAAATATACTACGACACACATTGCCATCTAGCCCCAAAGTAAGCGAAACTTGTGTTATGGGTACTAAGATGACGGATGAATATTATACATAAATATTTATAATATACAGATAAACACCACACACTGAAAAATATTTATGTTCATCACACAAACATTTTCCAGCTGTGGGAATCGAACCCACACCTTGGACTCAGAGAGCAGGGTCGCTGCCCACTGCGCCAGCGGCCGGCCCGGTATTATTGGCGGACCAAGCAAATTATTATGTACAATAATATTTTAGCATTAACCTGCTAAAAGCAGTAAAATCAGTATGGTGAAATTTTTATTTTTTTCAATATTTATATCCCACACTAAACAGGTCTTCCACAATATACTCTCTGTGTACTTTTCGCTCCGACACCGGAGCGTCCTCAGAACATATTTATGTATTTTCATTTTTACTAATGACAATGGCTTGTTACATCATTTAGTGGTAGAATTTCAAAATATCCTTTGCTAGTGGATACTTACACTATATAATGAACACAAAATTCAACTCAACTCAACTCAAAACTTCCGAAATTCATGAATGTGGGGCCAACAGTTTAGGCTGTGCGTTAATTTCCCTATTTCATTCCTTATTAACTAACCAAGTAGCAGTTTTAGTTGTCACATCTAGTTGTGGATGGATTCATGTTACCTTTGCAGTGACATAGCCGCGGCTCGCGTCAGCCGTTGACCGTCGATATGATTTAGATGCGATGGAGATTCAAAACTACCCACTTACAATTTACAATTTATTTATTGTGGTATTGTGTGTAATATAATTACCCTCTTTTTGTAAATTAGCCTGTAAGTTCCATTTAAGTGGATATTCCTTTATGGAACAATAAATATCTGAAAGCAGATTAACCTCTTTGGTGGTAGAATTTCCAAAAAACTGGTATACACATATTTCTTTGTTGAATTTCAATAGCCGAATAACCAAGTTTTATTACCTATTACTTGAAAAATTACAGACTATCATATAAAGTTTAAGCCCATATTTAACCCACTTGGGGCATGATTTTCAAAAATCCTTTTTTAGTTCAGTATAATACATAAAAGAAACCTCCTGTCAAAATTTCAAGTGTCTTACCCCAGCGGCTGGGCGTTGATTATCAGTCAGTTAGGACTTCGAATTTTATATTTGTAGAAGAAGAAAAAGATAATATTATTTCGACACGCGATTATTCTCTCGGCTTAGTTTTGGCTCCCATACACTCAGCAAATGCTCCTAATAAAAGGATCATGATATAAAAACGTTTTCTCTGAGGGATCTAAAAATTTACCCTTTTTGGGATTAAGTGGCCGTTTCCCTAATATCGAGTGGGAGATTAAATGTACTCAGTAGGGTCAAGTTGGAAATGCTGTATAAGCTGGGGGTAATGTACACGAATAACAAACGCTTGGTTTACCTCAATGTACAAAAAACTGGTCAAGTGCGAGTAAGTCGCTCACAAAGGGTTCTGTTACATCATACTATATGTACTATCATAATCATCATATCATTGGGTCTTTTGAGGAGGGGTTAAGGCCTTAATCCACCGCGTTGGTCAAGTGCGCATTGGTGGACTCCACACACCTTTGAGAATGGTATGGAGAACTCTCAGACATGCAGGTTTCCTCACGATGTTTTCCTTCACCGTTGAAGCAAGTTATATTTTAATTGCTTATAACGCACATTACTTAGAAAAGTTAGAGCTGGGATTTGAACTCGGCCCCCCGAAAGTGAAGTCGGAGTCCTACTCACTGGGCTATCATCATCATACGTACTATGACACTATGAAGTTATCAAGAAGAAGAAAGAAGAAAAAGTATTTATTGCACATACAAATATAAAACCAGGTTAACAAAAATAAAACGATAATAAATATATTGAAGCGATCTCCTCCAGAAAACCTGCTTGATTAAATTCTTGCGACCTCTCTGGCGCAGTGATAAGCACTCTGGTCATATAAGTTGGCGGTCCTGGTTTCGTTCGCCAGCTGGGTCCAGTTTGGGAATTCCTAATTTCTGAATTTTCGGGACAATATACCAAAACGCTAAGCTTCTTATCGTTCTGATATGATGTCGCGTAGAAAACGATTAGGGGTTACAATACTCTAACTCAATATAGTCCTAAAGTAAGCATAGCTTGTGTTATGGGTTCTAAGATGACTCATGAATATTTTTATGAATAATCTAATATAACATGCATATTATATATATACCCATCCACTGGAAAACATGCATGTTTATGACACAAACATTTAACAGTTGTGGGTATCGAACCCACGGCCTTGGATTCAGAAAGCAGGGTCGATGCCCACTGCGCCAATCAGCCGTCACGTATGACTGCCGTACCCCCCAAAACTTAGGTACGCACACCATAATTGGTTATAACATCTAGTACAACGGGACCGCTGTTCATGAAAAAAGGAATATTCATTGTTGGAAAAATGTGCTAAAAAAATATTCAGAAACTATTATTAGTAATTGTTATTATTATAACAATTATTTATCTTTTTTTTTTGTCATTTAATGTGTAATTTCGTCAATAAAGTCGGATATCCACAGCTTTGCGAGGCTATGTTGTTCAAGCTGTCTTTAAAAACAAAGTTAATTTCTAAATAATTGATATCACTCTAACATCGGGATTATTTATAAAGCGACGAATCATGTGTGATGTGTGCTTATTCGTTTACTTGTACGTCACTTATAATGGTGATCAAATTCAGTTGTACACAAATCTCTGAACGAACTAAGTTGATAGGTTTAAATATATCTACTGCTACAACGTTTTCCGTAAGAAAGAATAGCAAGCAATATTGCTAGACCACTCAATTTGTGTGAAACAGAATTAAACATACACTACTAAAATACTTAAATGTACCTCACGTTACAGACCTTAGTGAAAAAGGACACATAGCTTTGCATCCACGCACAGTTTTGGTGGAACGCCAGCCTAAAGCTTGCGTGATGCGCTTAGCTACAATATGAAAATAACTAAAGGATTTTTTGCAATAGAAAGTCCGGGCGTCGATCTGTTTGTAAGACCCTTCGGATGTCTCTGGTTTTTTTCAAAGTGTAGGTATATATAATGCATCGTGTTTGGATTTTAATCTAATAAATACTTATAATATTGTCTTTATATATTTATTTGTATATAAAATATATACATATATATATATACTACGACAATACACACATTGGCATCCAGCCCTAAAATAAGCGTAGCTTGTATTAAGGCTATTCTAAATTTTTTAAGCTCATATAATTTAACAAAGATGTATGTCGGTATGATTATTTTATATGTATGTCGGTTTATCTGTTTTTCGGCTATTGATTGCCAGAACCTATATGTTCATTTAAATGATATATGTCATAACGATGAAGGCATCAAGAGGTGGCAATGCGCCGTGTGAGTCTCTAAACAGGACTGGAGTGTATCGCAAATGCCCCCGTATTTATATCGAAATACCAAGCGACACATTGTCATGATTCCAATATATATTTTTTTTATGATTTGTAGTAAATTGCTTGTTGAATTAAATAGGAATTATAAGAATATTTGTACAAATTCTAATCAACTTAGTAAAATATCTTGTACATTTTCCTCTTTGCAAAATAAGTGTAACATATTATAAAATTTAAAAATATATATATATATATATATATACTACGACAATACACACATCGTCATCTAGCCCCAAAGTAAGCGTAGCTTGTGTTATGGGTACTAAGATAGCAGCTGATTTTTTTTTTTTTTTTATGAATATAATACACATAAATACTTATAATATACAGATGTATGTGTATAGTTCGTTTACTAATACTTGTAACATTTAATATGCTGCAGTCCACTGGCTATAACTTGTCCCCTACATTATATAGGGACTATACTGTATTTGACGGCCGATTGGCGCAGTGGGCTGCGACCCTGCTTTCTGAGTCCAGGCCGTGGGTTCGATTCCCACAGCTGGAAAATGTTTGTATGATTAACATGAATGTTTTCCAGTGTCTGGGTGTTTATCTGTGTATTATAAGTATTTATGTAAATTATAAAAATACTAAGCAGTCATCTTAGTACCCATAACACAAGCTACGCTTACCTTGGGGCTAGATGGCGATGTGTGTATTGTCGTAGTAGTATTTATTATCTATTTATAGAGGACAAGTTCTAGTAAAACCACTGTAGTCGGTAATACTTAATTTCACTTGAACGATCACAGTAGGCAGCCCTATCGCAAATAAAGAAAAATCCACACATTGAAATCGACTTTCTTTGAAGGTAGACCTATATTAACCTTTTCTGGGATTAATCACGTATTACCCATCAAATGGAAGATTAAATGTACTCAGACTGGTCGAATTAAAATGTTTACTAAGCCGGGTTAATGTACGCATTTTAGTATTAAGGCTATTCTCACTCTTTTAAAAGAAGCTTAAAAAAGTGTTTTGCTGCATAGAATTTTTTGCTAGTGGCTATGTAGTATTTATATTAACTGCCTCATTATGGCCTAGTGGTTAGCATATTTGACTGATGACCTTTGCGAGCAGTGAGTGGGTTCTAGGTTCGGTTTTAGGGCCATAAATTGCACAGAGTTTGGAAAAATGGCGTGCTGCACTTCGCAATTGGTATGACAGAGAGCACTATATATGTATATGTGATCATATACATTAAAGCCCACTAGCCCGCGATAGAGCAGCATGGTAGAGCTAACATGTACATTTTTCTCTACTTTTTGACTTTCTTTTTATAAGTGGGTGGTCCAGGATTCAACCCCTGGCAGGGGCAAATTGGTTAGTTTATATATTCTGAATTTATTTTGCTCTAGTTTGGTCAGGTTCGTTGTCAATTTAGAGAACAAGTTGTCAAATTATGTAGTGCACCGAAAGAAAACGTTTTTTTTATTCCACTACAAGTGAGTACATCAATTCTCATTCACCTGGTAGTAAGTGATGATGCAGTCAAAGATAGTAGTGGGCTAACCTATTAGGGAGTATGGTAGTCATACCCCTATTCGGTGTCTACGCGATATCGCACCGGAACACTACATCGCTTAGCGGCACGTCTTTGTCGGTAAGGATGTGAAAAGCCACGGCCAAAGCCTCCCACCACACAAGACCAGAGAAAATTCTGAAATTATAACTTCCCAAATTGCCCCTGCCGGTAATCGAAACCGGGACCTCCTACTTAAATTCACAGCGCTTGCCGTTGCGCCAGGGAGGTCGTCAATAGCTAAACACCGTAGAATTATTTAGCGCTCCGGAACAATGTCGAGCAGAAAAAGAAAGATATTGTTATAATATATCTGCCATATATAATATACCAGGAAAGCCCATTACCATTTGAGACTGCACCATCGATCGTGTAATTTTAGTCTAGGGCTAACATGTAGTAGAATATAAAAAAAAATCTGAGCTTTCTGAGGCCAAGCAGTAGAATATAAATAGGCTGATAAGGATTAAAATAAGAATATAAATAAATTATTTAGTTTAGTTATTTAATTTTTATTGCAACATCCTGTCCTACTAATATTATAAATACGAAAGTTTGTAAGGATGGATGGATGGATGTTTGTTACTCTTTCACGCAAAAACTACTTGACCAATTTGACTGAATTTTGGAATGGAGATACATTGTAACCTGGATTAATACATAGGCTGCATTTTATCCCGGAAAAATGCACGGATCCCGCAGGATTCATGAAAATCTAAAAGACCGCTTACGAAGCCGCGTAATCAATAAATCAAATAAGTACAAGTGGCGCCAGGGCGTTATCAAACAACACGCTTACAGTAAAAAAATTTAAACATCTGAACTCCCCAGGCGTACCCGCATGCATTGTGCCAGTTTCTAGGTCAACGAGTGCTCACTGGGAAGCCTTATGTTGGTATTAAAGCGACCTTAGACTATATCTAACCCTTTTGTATACATCTATCTATATCTATAATATATCTATCTTTTTTACTAAGCTATAGTTTGGAAGAGGGAATAAAGCCAATTGGGTATTGCAATATTTTAATGTTAAGGATTACTTTAACGATGAAAAAGCTTGGGTGTGAATGACTCTAACTCTGTAGCTTAATATTAATTTACTGTGAGATGGTGATAACAAAAAGAAACCCGGCTAAGTTTGTGGGCTCTTCTTAGACCAGGGCGCGTTTGGAACCCTCGTAGCTTTAGGTTTAAGTTTGCGAACGAAGTTATCACCTTCCCTTACAATTATGTAAACATATACGTATTAACGCTTCATAAGTGCAAGTAGCCTACATGAATAAAAAAATTTAGAATTTGAATTTAGAATTGTAGAATGATATACTGAAAAATCTAACCCTCAGTTGTTTTGAACGTTATACACGATATAAAAAGTAGCCCATAGTTGCAAACGATAATCTATCTGTGTTTAATTTCATCCAGATCATTGAGTAACAATCTTCCATCCAAACTTTCACATAAAAAATATTAGTAATTTTTTTGTTTTTTCATAAAACCCCTGAAGCTGTATTTTAGACTATGCCTTATATCAGGGTATATTATTGTATATTTGGAACCTATCTACATTCCAAATTTCATACAAATTGGTTTAGTAGTCTTTGCGTTCAGCAGACAATAACAAACAGCCATCAATCCATACAAACATTCGTATTTATAATAATAAGTAGGAAAAGAACATTATTAGATATTGACGGCCGAGTGGCGCAGTGGGCAGCGACCCTGCTTTTTGAGTCCAAGGCCGTTGGTTCGATTCCCACAACTGGAGAAGATTGAAGACTGTTTGTGTGATGAACATGAATGTTTTTCAGTGTCTATTATAAGTGTTTATCTGTATATTATAAGTATTTATGTGTATTATATTCATAAAAAAAATATTCATCAGCTATCTCAGTACCCATAACACAAGCTACGCTTACTTTGGGGCTAGATGGCGATGTGTGTATTGTCGTAGTATATTTATTTATTTATTTATAATTTTGATAATAAGTATTATAATTTTGATAAAAAGGTACGGCGGCTCGGAAATTTGTAGAGATGAACATATTTTCATCCACAACCTTATTTTTGTATCATTAGCCGAGGGTAAGATTTATGGAAATCCTGTAACGCGAAGAGCAAAATAAATTTTCAATCATTTTTCAATTTTCGTTGGCGAAAGCATTTTTCGATTTGGACGGGTATTCACTTTGAATGCCTTATGTTATCGATATCGGTATAATATCTGTCTTTTCAAAACTTTCTGTAGCTAAGAAGAAAATATACATACATACTTATTTATACTTTTATTTAAATTATATCTCCTAACGAAAGTTGAGGTCAGACATACGAGCAAAACCAGCGCTTAAACATACTATCCGAACCTGATGACCGAGGAGCAAAATAAATTTTCAATCCTATCTGTTTTTTTCAATGATTTCTATAGCTAAGAAGAAAATATCGATCGTCTTTAAGGCTACTACACTCTAAGTAAATTATAGCTCCTATTGAAAGCTGGGGCCAAACATTCAAGCAAACCTACCACTTAAAGATACTATCCGAATCTGACCCATGCCAAACAGAACCAAGCGACTTGTATGATTCGCTTGGTTTCATTGGATAACGATTGGGGGGCATAAAAAGCGGTTTCTAGCCTTCTTCGTTTGAGTTAATTACTGTTTTTTGCAGAACCCATGGGAACAGTTTGTTTTTCTGGGATAAAAAGTAGCCTATGTTACTCTCCGCCCTTCCAACTAAATTCCTTCTATGCCAAAAATCAAATAGATTGGTTGCTTAGTTAGGGTGCGAAGTACTAACAGAACAAACAGACACACTTTCGCGTTTATAATATTACTATGGATTAATAATGAGAACTCTCGGGCATGCAGGTTTCCTAAAGATGTTTTCCTTCACCGTTTAAAGCTAGTGATATTTAAATTAAACAAGCTATGCTTACTTTGGGACTATATGGCGATGTGTGTATTATCGTAGTATATTTGGTTATAATTGTTGTTTTCTATCTTGTGGGAGATGGCGGGAAACCTAACAGCTTCAAAGAAAACTTGTCATAAATAAATTCAATTATATAGTCACCTCGCATAAATGTGATATAGCCTAGTTTAATTAATGTATGTATTAGGTCTAGAATGTCCTTCGGAATCATGTTATAAAAGCGTATACTCAATATACGCAGTGTTGATAGGTAAGGGCTTTCCGTTCGGGGGGACCGAGTTCGATCTCCGGCCCGCATCGCTGACATTTCGGAGTTATGTGCGTTTTCAATTTATACAATTAAATATCACTTGCATAAACGGTGACGCAAACTGCACCACTGAGTGCTCTCCATAATGTTGTTAAAGGCGTGTAAAATCTACAAATCTGATCTTTACCAGCGTGGCGGACTATGGCTTGAATCCTTTTCACTCTGACAGGAGACCCGAGCCCTGTAGTGAGCCGGTAATGGTTTAAACTGATGAAACTCGATCCCACTTATTGCTTGAGTTAACAACTTTTAAGAAAGTAGCACAAGGTATACTAACTTTGAAAGTTTATTAAAAATGATTAAATTTGCACGTAATTTTTGTCCCATTAGCTTCTAACGTTACATAACATGTAAAAGGCAAAACAGAAATATAAAATCCTTTATATGACGCCATAAATAACCCGTGTTCCGGTCAATCATGACCAAGTCTGATAAACAGGAAAATAAAGGCAGAAAATAAATAGCCATATATCTACCCTTCTTCGGAAGATGCCAACGTTTTTATTCACAGTCATCTCCTTTAAGTGCGTTCCTTTTGAAAGTTTCTTATATTGTAATAAAATCGTAAGAAAACCATTTTTTTCGGCATCGTAATCATAAAGTTAGAATTGTTTCCGTAAAAAAAGACAAATCTCAATATTACTGATATAAAGTATAGCCTATGTTTGTTGCTAAGAATGTTGTTGTTAAATGATTGCTTATAAAAAAGTTTTACGTGACAACGACTTTGAGTGGTAAAATAATTTTAATGTGAATATTCATTCGCATAGTAGGAAGAAGGGTGAAATAATAGTAACAATTTAAAACATTTATTTATACAAAGAATTATATTTAAAACATTAATTTATACAAAGAATCTCGCACTGAATTTCATATTAACAAAATTTTATTTTTACCTTTACACATACATACGTATTTATATACAAATATACATACAATAACTTGCGTACATTTGCGTACAATGAAACAGCGTTTACTACAAAGGGACGCGTGCCTTTCACTTTTTATGTCTGTCTCTCTCGCTCTTAGGCGGGCTAACCATGCCCGAGTGTAAGGGACGCGTGCCTCTCACTCGCTCTCATTGTGAGCGCATAACGTGAGCGGAGCGTAACGCAGTTTCTTGAAGTGTCACCCGGCAAACCAATTTATAAGACGTTGTCACGTCAAAATTCAAAAGATTTTTTTATACTCAGTCAAAGAGTTTTTATTAAAGAAATCATTTCTAACTTTAGTATTGATTTATCATCTTCATTAACAACCCATTATAGTACTACCATACTACTAATGGCTAACTACACGACACGGGTATCCTAGCATGCGAATGGTTTAGGCCGTAGTCGATCACCCGACCACCAAGTTCCAATCAGTTTACTTCATACGCCATTGAGAAAAATTATAGAGAACTCTCAGGCATGCTGTTTTCCTTCACCGTTAAATCGAGTGATATTTATTGCTTAAAATGCACGTAACTTCGAAACGGTGCGTGCCGGGGTTTGAACTTGGAGAGTAAAGCCGAAATCCTAACCACTAAAGTATAACTAGATAATTTAGTGGCTTGTTACTTGTTAAAGGCTTGTAAGTGGTTAACCGTCGCCTTTAACCAGATCTTCATCTCGCAGGGCAGGCGACAATCATGTTCTACAAAGTGCCTCCCTGTGACCATCAACTTGAAGCGTAGGGCATGTTTTTTTTAAATTTTAACGGAGACCTTATGTGTCCGTTTAAATTTATGTATGGCATTTTTATTTCTTTATTTATCTATGCGTGTGCGTAAAGTTGCTAAAATCCGCGAAAAACTCACCTAAAGCCGCTTACGCTGGTACGGTCATGTGATGAGGCGAGATGATGACCATATGACAAAAAAGTCATTAATATAGAGGACGGAAAAAGAGGCCGTGGACGACCACCAATAACCTGGCTAAGAACAATTAAAAACGACATAATTACGAGCAACACGACAGAAGGGACAACCCACAACCGCAAGGTGTGGCGCAGGAATACTAGGAGGATAAAAGCCAGGAGAAAGAAGAGAAGAAGAAGATTTATAAATGCGCGTGCCCGCGTAGGACAAGTAAGGCCTCAGGTGCCTGTATTACACCATTAATATAAATCAATGAATTACACATCAGGCGAGTCAGTGGGAGCCACTGGAGGCAAGCGGCCCAGGACCGTGGATTGTGGACCTACAAATGACCTACAAATGACCTACGCCCAGCAGTGGACGTCCATTGGTTGACGCCCTTCAGACGGGTACATAGCAATGCTTCTTGTTTGCAGTTATAGTGATGGCGCTAGTATTTTCCAGACGAGCTCTACCATAAAAAGTTCTACTACGAATATTATAAATACCGATTGAAAAATTCGTACTGTACAGCAATAGCGTTGATTGAACACAGTACGCGCATTTACAGTAACATTCAATATGAATGATACAATCCATTAAGGACTTTGTTTTACAAGTGATGAACTACGTTAGATATATTTGAGAGCCTGACCTAGATATAAGTTATAAATCATTTTGACTTAGTTCACGCATTTCCGAAATAAATAATTGCGTAATAAAAGCAAATAGGTTGTACTTTTGAGAACATTGTGAAGAACTCTCAGGCATGCAGTGATATTATAAAATGCACATAGCTCCGAAATGTTAATCATAGCCATATCTCCGAATATGAAGTCCTAAACAGTCGCTTCATCGATTTAATTTTAAAATACACGCACCTTGCGGTAATAAATGTTTTTTCCAATAGAAAAAAAAACAAAATTACCCTCGTGACGATATTTAAGACCCGAGGCATATTGATTAAATAGATTTAAAAAAATGTATGTATGTATGTATACTGTGACAATAAACACATCGCCATATAGCCCCAAAGTAAGCGTAGCTTGTGTTATGCGTACTAAGATGACTGATGAATATTTTCATGAATAATAAACATAAATACTTATACTCAGATAAACAACCAGATACTTTTATACTTATATAGAGATAAACACCAAGACACTGACTCAGACACTATGTTCATCACACAAACATTTGGGAATCAAACCCACAGCCTTGGAATCAGAAAGCAGGGTCGCTGCCCACTGCGCCAATCGGCCGTCTTAAGAATTGATGAATAGAAGTAGTGTATAAAGGTATTTCAAGACCATTAATCATAGTACAAGTGGAATAATAAACTAGAATGGACCGTAAAGTTCATTTCTAAGAAAAGTATGTAATAATGTTACGGCTTGGCGATGCGCCAAGTGTGTCAGGTTCATCTTTATAAGTAACTAGCTAATCACAAAATACGACTAATGAGTCATCTGTATCATTCACTCTCTGCATTACTGCTGAGTTTCTTGTCGGGTTCTTCCCGGTTCAATCTTCCTTCCGAACCGGTGGTAGAGTCCACTACAAACATACTACAATATGGTAGAGGCCTACTTGATAGAAATGAATTTAGAATTTTGCAATCTAGCAATTTCACAGCATTCTTTTTATCCCGGAAACCAAACGGTTCCCACGGGATTTGCAAAAAAAACCGTAACAGACACAGGTGAAGAACGCTTGCGAACGCTACAAAGCATATGGCAAGAGATTTTTAATAAAAGCGTAGGTAAATTCAGCGTTACACTAAAATTGAAACATTTAATAAAAGTTGCTAGCGCAGGCCTAATGGTTTTGCTATGCAGTTGTACGCTAATGGGGAGTAAGGGGTAAGGGGAGTGGGGAGGGAGGGGGGGATGAAGATCTAGGTCAAAGAGCTTAGACTGAAGCCGCAGTCACTTACACCTGTACCCTGTCTCAAAATCTTTACTAATAATATAAATGTGGAAGTGGGTTTATTAATGTGTCCTTCTTTCACGCAGCAACGGTGTGACAAAGTCACGTGATTTTTTGCATAGAGATAGTTCATGGGCGAGAATGTGACTTTTAAGAAGCAGTAGTACAATAGAACTAGACTTAGATGACCGATTGGCGCGGTGGGCAGCGACCCTGCTATCTGAGTCCAAGGCCGTGGGTTCGATTCCCACAACTGGAAAATGTTTGTGTCATGAACATGAATATTTTTCAGTGTCTGGGTGTTTATAGTATATTATAGTTTAGTGTATATTATAAGTATTTCTGTATGTTGTTCATACAAATATTCATCAGTCACCTAAGTACCCATAACACAAGCTACGCTTACTTTGGGGCTAGATAGCGATGTGTTTATTGTCGTAGTATATTTATTTATTTAATTATAATAGAAGTAGTACAGTAGTAGTAGTAACAGTTTTAGTAGAAGTAATTAATATCACTGAACGGTTTCTATGGGATAGGTCAAAAGCGTAATCCATACTGATGCTCAAAGTGATGACTTACGGATCTGAAAAGCGTTCGCTTACTATGGACCTCATAAGAAGCCGAGTCACTCAGCGGAAGATGGAGAGAGCTATGCTAGGAATATCTCTACGTAATCAAATTTTTGGCTTAACTACACATTTTTCTGACATTTTATCTAATTTTGACGTAAAGTTAGTTGAAATGTCAGATTATGGCTAAATTCAAATTCAAATTCAAAATTTATTTATTCTTGTAGGCCTATCACAGGCACTTATGAAGCGTTCATACATATATGTTTACATAATTGTAAGGGGATGGTGATAACTTCGTACGCCAACTTAAACCTAAACTAAACTTTAACCTACGAGGGTTCCAAACGCGCCCTGGTCTAAGCAGAGGCCACAAACTTAGCCGGGTATTTTTTTTTTTTTGCTATCTCACAGTTTATTTATATTAAGCTATGAAGCTAAGGCAATTTTTTATATATGAGCTACTTTTTATCTTAAGTTTCCGTGGGTTTTGTTAAAAGCCACCTCGGGCAACAGCTAGTTTGAAATTTAAAAAAAAACATTTTAGTCAAAATGTGCATGAATGTAGAAAAAAGGTGTGTGGAATCCACCCATCCGCACTGGGCCACCGTGGTGGACTACGGCCTTAACCCCTTCTCATTGTGGGAGGAGACCCGTGCCCTGTAGTGGGCCGGCAATGGGTTGATATGATGATGATGATGGTGCAAGATTATAAAGTAATTTGTTTTGACATCGAGTGATTTCATTTTTTTTATTCCGCTACAAGTTAGCCCAATCACAGCTGGTGTTATGATGCAGTCTAAGATAGTAGCGGATCAACGTATCGCAGTTATGTTAAACTTCTTACCTTACCTAACACCTTACCGGGTTTTTACGCAACATCGTATCGGAACGTATAACGCTTGGCGGCATGTCTTGTAGCTGGAGAAGAATATAAAAGAAAAACTTTTAATAAACTTTTTTCATTACAGTGACAATCTTTGGCACACGTTTATTTTGAATTGTTTATCTATTTACATAATTTAATTGGAATAGGAAATATTTTAAATACCTCTAGGGGTAATAACAACTCATTCAATTCACGGGCATTCCTCGTTTAGAGACCAGGTGCAGAACCAAATTAAAATGGGCCATCCGAATAACGAATTATGCAAATGTAGAAAAAAACTGATAAAGCTTGCTATCCACTCCAAAAGCGATACGATAAAAAAAAATTGTAGTCCCATTTGACGGACCAAGCAGATGTGAAAAACCACCTCCCATCAACTGACTAACTTCGCAGGGCATGCAAGGAACACGGTCTGCAACCTGACGCCCTGTGTCCAACAACCTGAAGCGTAGGAAAGGTAAGAGTTAAGCCTCGTGTGCACGTAATGACACCAGCAACCACGCTTTACAGACCACAGCATTGCAACAAATCTGCTTCACGGTAGAAATAACCATGGCGGCAGTACTCAATTTATGAAACGTTGATCAAGTAATTTGTCTACTAAAACAGTTGTTAATGTTAACAAATACATTTTGATCTTATCGCAGGAATGCCATAATTTGTCATAATAATTACCATGCAACATTGAAAATTGATAAGCATTTCGCAAACCCAAATAATCGCTCTGATATTAATTTAATTAACTAATTCGTTATCAACAAATCGAACCATTCTGGGAAATATCAACTTATAATAATTCAATTCCATAATTTGATTAATCATAAGCGCAATATAATTGGAAATAATCCAGGTTATAATTTAACGTGTTTTTCATACAACGGAAATGTTGGTTGGTTTATTCGTAAGGTGAAAAGCTATTTCGCATTTGTAGTCATATTTGATAGTTCACATTAAGAAAAAATAGATCTATTAATTATTGGCTTTGCCTAGTCTTTATTATTCGGGTCTATATCTTGTGATATAAGTGCGAAATTTCGTGTTTAGCTACATATTATATATTACTAGTAGGTATTAAGGTAAACCATAACGTTAACACTAAGTTATACCGTTAAGCAATTTAAAGGTAACTTATTAAATACTCCTGACGTAAAAGTTGGTTAAGTCACTCTCACTTATATGAAACTAACACTAAAATAATGAAATACAAACACACTTTTGCATTAATAATCACATGTCACAGGGATTTAGTACCTTTCCTAATATTTAAAACATAAAATATAATATGCCGGGAAAAATAAATTTTTAAAATGTTTTAGGATCATTTGCCGGAATTGTACATTTATTTGCTCATAGGATCCAAGTCCCAATGTCCTCTCTATTCTATATGATTTAACTTACGTAATTCAAATTATTAATTAATTAATTATTATTATTAATTTCCTCATTCAATTGAATTATTTTAATTATTATTTATTATTATTATTGAAATCTATCGCGTTATTCGTTGTTTTTTTAAATCAATGGCTTCGTCGCATGGTCAAACCCGCGTCCCTAGTGGCGTTCAAGTGTGGGACGAATTACAAGAGCAAATTGGGGATTTAATAATTTCAGATTTTTCTCTGAATTTTATAACCAACCGATAAAATTTTCTAGTAGGCTAGTTTCCACCCTACTGACAAAGACGAGCCGCTAAGCGATTTAGTAAGCCGGTGCGATGTGGCGTATAAACCGATTACGGGTATAACTACCATACTCCCTAACAGGTTAGCCCGCTACCATCTTAGACTGCTTACCAGGTGAGATTGCAGTCAAGGGCTAACTTGTAGTGGAATAAAAAAGAAAATTATTGAAATGTTTTTTTTTCTGTACACATCACCCAAATCATTAGGCATCCGATTTAAGCAATTTCTAGGTAAAGTGAAATAGTATTATAGCTTCAATTTCGTACCTTGCGCTATCGCCTTGAAGTGAAGAACTGGCCTTAACTTACCAATATAGCTTTAAGCTCCAAATTAAAAAAGTTTACCCGAGACTAAAGTTTATCTGTTCCATATTACAGATATGCTAATGGATTATATCCGGATATTAAATAATGGACGAAAAATTTCACATCAGATTCATTAATAACCTTTGATTGTTAGTTAAATTTTATATTTCTACGTAATATTCTTTAATAGCGGTAAATTGTGCCTCGGATTTTTTTTATTTGAATTTCTGTTTACCAATTAGACTAAGTTTTCCCGCGTTAAAACTAAGATATGTGTTTTCAAAGACTGTTTTAAAATTACCCGTCATAGATGTTTCGAGATTTTTTTTTTAAGTTCTGTTTCATCATTACCAACCCATTACCGGCTTTCTGCTCGGGTCTCAAAATGAGAAGTGCTTAGGTAGTACACGCTGGCCAATTAGTTGACTTTACACACCTATAAAAATGCCTTACAGGTTTTCTCAGACGTTTTCCTTCAGCATTAAAACAAGTGAAATTTTAATTGCTAATATATATAAAAAAAACACGTAACTTTAAAAGGTAATCCAGCTTAAATTACCCCCTTAGACTATAACCGCAGCGCCTTTAAAGTGTCTGAGACTCATTCATTATTCTGAGGCCTTATCAATAACCTATAACAGTCCACTGTAGGAATAAAGGGAGGTTTTGCCTATGATCACCACGCTGGGCAGATGAGATTGGTGATCGCAGCAGATGGTAGTAGTAAAGAAGATGTTGCTGCCCGTTTACCGTTGTATCACCTTAGTCACCTCGTATGACACCCGTGGGAAGAGGGGGTAGTGACAACTGTATTCTGATCTACTGTCAACACCGGCACGGTGACTTATGAATTATTCTGAGGCCTCAAATTTAGTCCAGTGTTTGCAGTTTTTTAAATATAGAAATTAACTAGAAACAATCATCATCATCATCATCATCTCAACCAATTGACGTCCACTGCTGGACATAGGTCTTTTGTAGGGAGTTCCACAATGCACGGTCCTGGGCCGCTTGCCTCCAACGGCTCCCAGCTACTCGCCTGATGTCATCTGTCCACCTCGTTTGGGGCCGACCTACGCTGCGTTTACCGGTGCGGGGTCGCCATTCCAGCACCTTAAGACCCCAACGTCCATCGGTTCTCCGAGCTATGTGCCCCGCCCATTGCCACTTCAGCTTCGCAACTCGCTGAGCTATGTCGGTAACTCTAGTTCTTCTACGGATCTCCTCATTTCTGATTTGATCACGTAGAGATACTCCTAACATAGCTCTCTCCATCGCCCGCTGAGTGACTCTGAGCCTTCTTATGAGGCCCATAGTTAGCGACCATGTCTCTGATCCGTAAGTCATCACTGGCAACACGCACTGTTCGAAGACTTTAGTCTTCAGGCACTGGGGGATTTTGGACGAGAAGATGTCACGAAGTTTCCCGAACGCTGCCCATCCGAGTTGGATTCGGCGGTTTACCTCTTTCTCGAAATTGGACCTACCTAACTGGATCGTGTGTCCTAGGTATATATACTCGTCTACAATTTCGAGTGCAGAGTTCCCAACAATTATTGGGTGGAGCGCAACATGAGCGTTAGACATAATTTTCGTCTTGCTCATGTTCATACGAAGGCCCACCTGTTGAGAAACTCTGCTGAGGTCATTGAGCATCGCATTAAGGTCTTCCAGAGTCTCTGCCATTATGACTACATCGTCGGCAAACCGAAGTTGAGTGATGTACTCGCCGTTAATGTTGATGCCAAGCCCGTTCCAATCCAGAAGCTTAAAAACGTCCTCCAACGCAGCGGTAAACAGCTTCGGGGAGATAACATCTCCCTGTCGCACTCCTCGCTGCAGTTGGATCGGTTTCATAGTCTGGTCCTGTATACGGACTGACATAGTGGCGTTTTTGTACAAACACTTCAAAACTTCGATGTACCGGTAGTCAATTCGGCATCTCTGCAGTGACCTTAACACAGCCCAGGTTTCCACCGAATCAAAGGCTTTCTCATAGTCCACAAACGCTAAGCAAAGTGGCCGGTTATACTCTTGAGTCTTCTGTATAACCTGCCGCAGCGTATGTATGTGGTCTATGGTACTGAAGCCCTTTCGGAAACCGGCTTGTTCAGGAGGCTGGAAGTCGTCGAACCTATTCGCGAGACGATTCGTAATGACTCTTGAGAACAACTTGTAGACATGGCTCAACAGCGAGATAGGTCTGTAGTTCTTCAGCAAGGTATTATCACCTTTTTTGAAGAACAGAACAACCACGCTCCTGTGCCATGCCTCTGGCGTTGTGCCTTGATGAATGACGGAATTGAACAACCGCTGAAGGACTTTAAGTATCGGTTTTCCACCCGCTTTCAGGAGTTCTGCTGTGATTCCGTCATCACCCGGTGCCTTGTTGTTCTTAAGTTGTTTGAGAGCCATACTAATCTCGTAAAGGCTGACGTCCGGGATATCTTCAGTGAAGTGTCGGGTCAATTTGGCTCTAGGGTCTTTAGCCAAACTTTCAACAGGCTTTTGTGTTGAGGTGTATAACTGTCCATAGAATTTCTCAACCTCACTCAGGATCTCTGGTTTAGAAGATATGAGACTACCATTGTCAGTCTTCAGGCGAGTCAACTAGAAACAATACCAAGTAAATATTAACAAATCATTCAGTGCTTCTTATCTGATTAAGGTTGTTTGCGCATATATTTACTAAGACAATTAATAAGATCCCGAAGATAGGAGACAGATGGCTCCAAGTTATATAAATATATCGATACTTGCATTATAAATGCAAAAGTGTGTTTGTTTTTTACCTATGGTCGTTTCAACCGTTGAACCAATCCTGATAAAATTTGGCACTCATGTAGCATGCATCCATGGAAGTGGACAAATAATTATATTTATCCATTAATGGTTCTAGTTAAAATTACTATTACTATAATTTATTGATATTCATGCATAACTTATCTTAGTGATATTTTTCATAGAAAAAGTTTGCATTCTAGAGACGGTCATAGGAAACATTTTATATCGGGAAATGCGGAATTTTTAAAAAGCTACAAAAAAAACTTGTTGACATACCATTTTAGAGATGATGACGTTAAGTCTATTTAAATAAGCTTAAAATCGCCTACATTGATGCTGTATTTATACACTGTCGATCTACTAAGGCGACATAAGTTCTAAGACAAAAATCTAGAAAATCCATGCGTGCGATTTTAGAAACGCGCATCGATGGGTAATCTTCTAAACCTAGATAAGATAGAGAAGCATAAGGCTTTATGCTACACGTTTCAGATAATTACTTAGAAGTTTGTTATGACAACAACCTTTGATCGGTGAACATACAAAAGGATTATATAGAAAAATATAAAATATTTTTCTTAAAAATATAAAATATTTTTCTTTTATCCCTTTTTTTTACTACACGTTTTTTTTTTTTTATAAAAGCATGCAGCGCTGATTTTCAGCTGGAATCGGTAGCTTCAGTCATGCGTTGCAAACGCTACGAACGACCCTAAGCGATGCAGGTGAGTGCTAAGCAAACACGTTACTAAATGGCTTCTGTTTTTCTATTTTTTATTCGAAATTCAAAAAAAATCTATATTCATTTATTTCAAGACGGCCTACTTTATAAGCACTTTTAAAATTGATGGTCAGTCTGTTTGTAGCGACTCTACCACCTGTTCCGGAAAGCAGATTCCACTGAGAAGAGCCGGCAAGAAACTCAGCAGATTGCTCTTTTCCAACATCATTTTTTAGTTTAACAATCTTTAGAACTTTTCTGTTTTGTGACAGATGAGAGCGGACGTTATTTACTTACTAGCTCTTGCCCGCGACTCTGTCAGCGTGGACTTCAGAATTGGGTTTAAAGCTTCGCTTGTTAAAAATACTTAATCCCACGGTAACCATTTGAGAGATCGATATAGAAAGTACATGTACGTTTCCATAGCATAGGTGACATGCATACCAAAATTCAAAGCTGTCTGCCCACGGCTTAGCTCGTAAACAATTCTAAAATTTAACAAAAAAAAATTAGAAGCTATATATTCCAATTATTTTCTGTTGGGGATCGAACCTGGAACATCCCGTTTTAAACTGCGGCGCTTAACACTGCGCCAAGGAGGTCGTCAATTGATATCGGGGTCAAGCTTAACCTTGTAAGGTATCGGATTCGTCTTTTGAAAAATGTTAGTACCAGTCCGGAGTTTTGTCGACCCCACTTGTTGGATAAGACTCAGTCTTAACAATTAATCATTGTAAAGTCAACATCTCCGGAGGATGCTCTGGTTTCGTAGCGAAACGTGCGTAGAGGGTACATTGCCGAGGATCTGTTTGGTGTGGAGTATACGGATTGAAGTAATTACAAATTACACCATACAGATTCTACTGCCGTTCGCGGAGTATAGCAAATTAAGCTTAATTTTCATAAGACCCCACTTGTGCAGTGGCTCTGTGGCTTGTGCAGTGGCACTGCGGCTTTCTAAGTGATAGATCCAGCCAGGTATTTAGAAATTGTAAAATTTTTAGCCTGTGGTCGTTAAAGACTTCGAGACCGCGAGGTGGGCTTAAGTTCTATATATCTTAAAATGCTAATTAAACTATACGCAATGTCTACATATAATATCATTGTGTCCTTGAGAAACTTCATGTTAATAATCAATCGATAGCATTTGTAACCTTGATAAAAACTCTGCTATGACGTCAAATGCATCAATTATATTATATACACTACAATAACTTATTTATAGCTTGCATTGCCGCTTTTTATTAATCCCTACTAATACTAGGCAGATTGGCGCAGTGGGCAGCGACCCGGCTTTCTGATTCTGAGTCCAAGGCCGTGGGTTCGATTCCCACAGCTGAAAAATGTTTGTTTGTTTGAAATCTTAATTGCACAAGTAAACACATATACAGAAAAAACTTATAATAGAAAATAGAGCGTGCAAAGGTGGTCTTATCACTAAAGCGATCTCTTCCAGACAACCTTTGTTTGTTATGACATGAATGTCTTTCAGTGTCTGGTTATTTATGAATATATAATAAGTATTTATTTATATTATTCATAAAAACATTCATCAGTCATCTAAGAACCCATAACACAAGCTACGCTTACTTTGGGGTTAGATGGCGATGTGTGAATTGTCGTAGTATATTTTTTTAATATTTATTAGGACTTCAGCTTCCCTTAGCGGTGTCGACCCGCGTGCCTTGCAGAGCACGCTAAGCCGTCGGTTCCGGTTACTTACTTGTGATGCAGTCGTTAAAGCCCACTAACCCACATTGAAACAGCGTGTAAATGCTTTAAAAACGGCTCGCTTATGAGAAAGGAGGCCTATGCCCAGATGCTGCGGAAGGTGTTGATAATTTTAAGCTAAGAAAAAGGTCTCATGTATTTGTTAATCCATCATTAAGACCCAATTTGAGAACCTGTTCTGATCTCAATGTTGGTTTATTATTACCGGCCTATAAATTGTAATCTTCCACAGCATCTTATCCTTCAATGTATCAATGAGATGCATTGAACGATAATGCCCGTGGGAGCAATATTGTGTCGAGGAGTAGACACTAACATATTAAGCAATTACTGCTTTGCTGTTTATATGGTTAGCATTTCGGACTATAGATTATGAGATTCTAATCCGAAGCGAGCTTGCGAAAATGCTACCTATATCTTCTTTGATTAATGAAAGAGAGACTATCGTTTTCATAATTTGCTTCATGGATAACCTTCGAAGAATAAAGGCGTCAATAATATAACAGTAATATCAGGGTCTTTAGATACTGAGAGATAAGAACTCCATCAACCTCGGTGGTATCGCGATCTTCCTATTAATTGGAAAGGCTGAACCAATATCAAGGTTTATGTATCTCGCCGGATAGAATTTATTGATTTTCGTCATTCCGCGTTGATGAGATAGCTGTAAATAATGACCCACCTGACCTGATTTTGTTACAAGATGTACAGACTGTAAACATACTTTTTTTCACGACGGCAGAACCTAGGACAGAACGTTGAAGAATTTTGATATGTGGTATTATGTATATGTGTGTGTGTGTGTGCTACCATCTTAGACTGCATCATCTCGTACCTAGGTGGTATTGCAGTCAGTGTAGCGGAATAAAAAAAAAACCTGAGACATAAGTGTTAAGCCGCACCGGAAACCACGCCCTCCAGACCGGAATACAGCATTTTTGCTACGTGTCAGAAATAAGCAGTGTAGCAGTGTGCAGCATGACGGCAGTACTTACCCGGACGAGCTCTGTCACAAAAAGCTCTATTGTAATATATCTGTCATAATAAGCATATAAAAATAATGCATGATTTTCCCCTTTACTATTATCGGCCCTTTGGTTTCAATTTAACAGAACATTTTTAATCTGACCAACATTATGCCGTCAGCTATCACGTTTTTAAGCTTTTTCAATAATTGGAGGTAAGGAAAATCTCCCGCTTTTCACATTTTCACGCGTTTATTTCAAGTTATGTGGGATATTCGTTGTTGTTGAAATTTTTTAACTAATTGCGTTTTTCGTAATCATTTATTCCTTTTTTTTTTTAATGTTGTTCTCTTCTCTCGCGTAGTGTGGATTTTATTAAAAAATTCGAGCTGTTCTTTCTAAAAGTTATTTTATCTTTGTTTCTGGATTACATTGCGTTCTTTTCTGTACCTACTCCTGACATCGTATATGTATTATTTCATGATGATCTCTTAAATACTTAAAGCGCGAATGTGTAACAAATAAACTTAGCCTAGTAACAAAAATAGCCCGCGAATACAGAACTAAGAACATACAGAGCGTTCATTCAGCCATTATTGCATTGTATCCAAAAACAGTGAAAACCAAGATGTATCACTTCACACACTTGCTTTCTGTATCCAAGGCTATCGATTTCAGTGTCTGAGTGTTTATATGTACATTATCTGTATTTAACTATTTATGTATATTATTTATTAAAAAGTTCACACGCCATTTTAGTTCCTTACATACGGGTGGGTCCTAAGATACTATTGATTTCGGAAAAGGTCTCAGATGCCCCAGAGTCTTTTTCCCCAAACCCGGTTAGGACCGGGTTTTAAAATATAAAATGTCTTACATATATATATATATATATATCTAGATCACTTATACACACACTAGGTTAGTATTGTATTGTTTATTATATATATTTATATATATATATATATATATATATATATATATAAATATATATACGTATATACTCGTATGTACAATACTAACCAAGTAAAGGTGCCTCGCAGTTCCATTAAACAAAGGATACGAACTTTTGACGACCACTTGACCATTTGTGGTTTCAAGTCGGTTCGATTTCCGGCAGGGGATACTCGGGAGTTTATACTTTCAGAATTTTCTCTGGTCTGATCTGATGGGAGGCTTTGCCCATGGCTACCGAGAAAGACGTGTCGCTAAGCGATTAAGCGTTCTGGTACGATGTCGCGTGGAAGCCGATTAGGGGTTTGGGTTTAATAAAACTGCCATAGCCCTAACAGATTAGCCCGCTACCATTTTAGACTGCATCATAACTTATCATCAAATGAGATTGCAGTAAAGGGCTAACTAGTAGTGGAATAAAAAAAAAAGGAACTGTAACATTTTTACTCACCTTTCATTTAATGAGAGAGAAAGAAATAGAGTTAGAAAGAGTCTACTTCTAATAATTATACTGAAGAAAAGTGCAGACTTTTATCGCTTTCTAAACCTAAGTTACTTTTAATGTGTTTTTTATTTTCTAACAGCAACAATTTAAACTGAAATTTTTATAACATTATACTTCCCTTTTCAATTATCGTGAGACCGCTCGAACGTTTAGATTAAACTGGAGTGCAATTTTAATTTATCACACCACGCTCGGCGAGAACGCTTTTAAAATGAAACCGATATCGGAAGCAGCTTCTTCAGGGGTTATCAGGGTCACTTCGGGAAGGAAAATAATTGTTTTTGTCATTATGCTTGCGTCATCATTTATCACTAGGTTGGTCAGGTAGGTCAGGTAGGTTGTAGGTAGGTTTGGTTGCCTGGAAGATATCGCTATGTAGCGATAAGGCTGCCAAATTGTATACGTTTTGTTAAATTTTTACTTATAATTTTTCTATATGTTTATGTGGTGTACAATAAAAGTGTATTCATTCATTCACTAGGGTGTTATAACAGGTCCTGATCCCCTCCTTGCCAGCGCGGGAGCCTCGAAAATTGGTTGGGTTGGTGGATAAACGTCCGGGAGGTATGCAACGGGTTCTCCGGGCGTCTAACAAAGCTAACAAGAGGGACATGCTGTGGTGGTTTTTAGTTTGGATATACCCCCTTTAAAGGGGAGAGACCCACATAACCTCCGTCCTGCCCAAGGGTCGGAGGAACCAATAAAGCTTTTCCACCACGCCAAAAAAAACCTCTAAGCTGATAGCCTAGAGGTTAGCTCCACTAACTTTTTTTTTACTGTTTCCAAACTCTAGACCTTATTATATCTGCAAGCCACGCAATTATTCTATCTACAATTTGACGGCCAAATGGCGCAAGATGCAGCGACCCGGCTTTCCGAATCCAAAGCCGTGGGTTCGATTCCCACACATGAAAAATGTTTGTGTGAAGAACATGATTGTTTTTCAGTGTCTGGTTGTTTATCTGTACATTATAAGTTTTTATGTAAATTATTCATCAAAATATTCATCAGTCATCTTAGTGCCCATAACACAAGCTACGCTTAC
The DNA here is from genome assembly GCF_905163445.1 of Pararge aegeria. Taxonomy (NCBI): domain Eukaryota; kingdom Metazoa; phylum Arthropoda; class Insecta; order Lepidoptera; family Nymphalidae; genus Pararge; species Pararge aegeria. The sequence goes on along the minus strand of NC_053202.1, from coordinate 7,233,484 downwards.
TTTGGGGCTAGATTGCGTTGTGTGTATTGTCGTAGTCTATATTTATATTTATTTATTAAAATAGAATTAAAAAAAAATGTCGTTTCTGAATGAAGAGTTAAAACTTATTGGAATATTAAAGTCTCACTATTCGATTCGATGGCCTGCTCTCTCTTAGGATAGACGGTTTGGAGCATTAATCAAGCACCAGGCTGCTTTGATGCGGGTTGGTGGGCTTAAACGACTATTATCACAGGTTAGTGATACTAACCGGGGTGGGTTTTACGTGCTCTCTGACACTGCCAATATCCAAACTCCGCACTGGTACTGAAAATTTTTTAAGTGAAAAAACATAAAACCCAAAAATTTTGGGCCCGACCCGTTATTCAAACCTGGGATCAAGTGATCTGTAGTTAAACATGCTAAAACTAGTTCTAACGAGGCAGTATAGAGGAGATAATGGGTAGACATGATTCTCTCGCGGCTTGCATGTTAACTTTACTGGACATACTATAAGCGTAAATGAAATTCAATACCACTGAAATGTTATAAGTCCGACCAAACGAAACTCCAATTCGCCCCAAGGGATATTTCGAGGTAAAGCAATAATCGATATAACCCGTCCCCTGGCACAGTTTAATGCCTCAATTACCCTTCTGTTCCCTTTAATCTATCCAATTTAAGGAATTTTATGGATACTGGAAAGTGTGATTTTAAGTTAGGTTATGTTTATCGCAAGTTTTAAGGCTTCCTGCATTTGGTTGAGTAAAATATTTATTTTGAGGACCTTCATGGCGTAGCGGTAAGCACTTGGATTTAAGAGGCACCGGGTTCGATTCCCGGTTTCAGGTACATCAGGCTACGCCTCAATTAATGGACACAGGGCGGCATGTTGCAGAACATGCTCCTTGCATAACCTGTTAAGTGTTGCTGTTTATAGGCGATGGTTTTAACCAAAAAAAACTGCCATAATCCTTTAGCTACCATCTTAAACTGTATCATTACTTACCACCAGGTAAGATTGCGGTCTTGAGCTTAATTGTAGTGGAATAGAAAAAAAATTAGCATACCAGTAACCATCGATTTAATATGTATCAATCGTAACGGCCCACGGTGTGATTTTTTGCCCAAAAAGCGGCTATTTTTATTTGCTTATTCGATAGAGCTTTTAATTTGAAATCGAAGAGTAGAACTCCCGCGTTTCAATTATATACCAATCTCACGATACATTGTTTAAATTTCTATTATAAAAGACCATAAAACAGTTAATGTCTCCAAGAGGATCTAATTATAACTTTGTCTTTTATTGTGTGGAGGTCCGTCTGTTTTTTTTTTTTTTTTTTTTATTTATTTATCAAATAAAGCAATTACATATAAAAACACCGAAAAAACCGCAGAGGTTTGTCCTCGGTGCCTATCTGCAACGATTACCTAAGGTGTTAATTAGAAGAATAAAACCAGCTGTGGGAAAAACATACTGCTACATTGTAGAACGATAGGAACCAAGTAAGACTGTCAATTTTAATTAGTTAGTATTGTAATTTATTAAAATAAATGAAACTGACAGTAACAATTCTTTAGACGAAAATATTATGAAATTAATTTTTTGTAGGCTTATCTAAAGGTATTAGCAACCAATTCTGAAACTAAATTATAGCTTTTGCATGAACAAACGTCACTGAAAAAAATAGCATCCAAATCACATTGGAAATGGGGGGGCAACTGAATCTTAAAATTTTGTATTGGGGCTGCTACCAACTTACTTGTTTCCTCACAATGTTTTCCTTCACCGTTATTCTAATCGTTTAAAACGCACGTAACCTAGAAGAATTATAGATTTCTTTTCTTACAATTATAGATTTTTATCCAAGTTTCTGATACGTGCCGCTAAGATGTGGAACGCCCTCCCGGCAACTGTGTTTCCTGCCACGTATAATTTGAGTACCTTCAGGGCTAGAGTGAATAGGCTTTTTCTAGGCAAGCGTGCTCCTAGATCTCATCATTGCTTTCTAACGGGCATGAACTATAAAAAAAAAAGATTCATGCTGGGATTCAAACTTTGCTCGATGTGAAAGTGAAACCGATCATTAGATTATCACCGGTCCCGATCAGTAATGTATATCCAATACAGAAGTAGTGAATCAAAACAAAACTTTTTCCAATTAATGGGAGTTCCCCAAAAAAAAGTTTACCCCCTAATTTCGCGTGCGTGTTCAAACATCATAACAATCACGCTCGCGTGACCACGATATATATTGTATCTTAATAGTACGCTACACCCGGTCTCAGTTGGTTAACGATTGTTTTGACCCGGGAAGTTTCATCACCTTATTCCTCCGGAAATAGGTAGGAGACTACGATAAACAGATAGTATAATTCGACTCGACGGGCGTTTATAATGGTCTTTCCAACTGGATTTCGTATCCAATTCAAATCAAATCTTCAGATGTAGGCGATTTAGTTTGTTATCGAAATACGTAAAATAAGTTCCTATTGTTCTGTTAGTTAATTAGTTATTTTACGACTTCCCTGACAAAGCGGTGAGTGGTGTGGTTTTAAGTAGGTCCCGGGTTCGGTTCCCGGCAGGGGTTATTTGGGAATTTATAATTTCTGAATTTTCTCGGGTCTGCACTGGTGGAAGGCTTTGGCCGTGGCTAATTACTACCCTAACGACAAAGTAGTGCGCTAAGCGATTTAGTGTTCCGGTGCGATGTCGCGTATTAACCGATTAGGGGTATGACTACCATACTCAAGAACGGATTAGCCCGCTGCCATCTTAGACTGCATCATCCCTTACCACCAGGTGAGATTGCAGTCAAGGGCTAACTTGTAGTGGAATAAAACTAAATAAAAAAAAAGTAGCAGGTCCCAAGTTTGAACCCGGGCAGAAGCAATTTCGGAATTTATAATTTCTAAATTTTCACTGTTCTGGCTTGGTGGCTATGGCCGTGGCTTTGCCATTTTATGGCGCAGCGTGGTTTGTCATTATGTATTCGTAAATAATATATATATCTATATATGTATTTCTGTTTAGGTAATTAAATATTACTTGCTTCAACGGTGAAGGAAAACATCGTTAGGAAATCTGCATGCCTGAGAGTTCTCCATAATGTTCTCATAGGTGTGTGGAGTCCACCAATCCGCACAGGGCCAGCGTGGTGGACTACGGCCCGAACACTTCTCATTGTGGAAGGAGACCCGTGCTCTGTAGTGGGCCGGTAATGGGTCGATATGATAATTCTAATAAAAAAACCTTTTTATTAAATACCGATATTGAGTTAGTTGTAAAAATTCGCCATTTTGTGGTGGCAGGTATTTGTGTATATTATTCTACTAGTCACGCCCTTTCATTTTGTACCTATATTAAAGGAGTTGTGAAAAAATTTGTAATCCGCTATTTTCTGGCAGCAGCCATCTTAAACCGATTTTTCACTAACTTACCTTTTTAACGAAAAAAAACAAAGTCAATCGGTTCATCCGTTCGGGAACTACGATGCCACAGACAGACACATACACACACACACAGACACACGTCAAACTTATAACACCCCTGGGGGTCACCCATAATGAAATAAAAAATAAAAAAAAAATTGGAAAATCCAAAAGTGCACGTCTCATTAATAAAATAGCTATCCAATTATTTGTCAATAAATAACGAAAAAAAACACATGAGTCGTGCAAAATAAAAAGAAAAAAAAAAAAAAAATTTAAAACAGCTGTACTAGGAAAGTGATGCACAGGCGCCCCTGGTGGAATAAAATGTACATAATATCTATAGATATAGATATATCACCATCCATGTTAATTTTACATGGATATATATATAGAGATATACAGTCTTGCAGTTTTCGTTTTTTATTAATTGCAATTAAACTACACTGAATTAATTAATCATTCGCATTCAGTGACCTACAATCGTCGATTAGAATTAAAAAAAAAAAAAATTAAATCATATAATGGATTTTTTCACAAGTTAGAGTGTTTTCGGGTTTCACACATAACGGACAGAAAATTTTTTTGACCTATTTTGGTGTTTTTTTCCAATTCTATTGCAGGAAATCAATTTTTTTAAAGTATGGAATTAATCTCCATTAAATTATCTCGACAATAGTATGCAAAATATCTTGATTCCGTGAACTAACAAGGCTTTAATAATAAAAATAGCCGCCGAAATGAGGCGAAAAAAATTTTTCGATCGTAAAGCACTCTCTGATGCTTCGCATCATGAGTCGTGCAAAAGATATGACTTTCCCATAATCTTTTAACCCTCATTTAACCACAAGATCGCGTGACCGAGCCAAAGAGAGCACGCCAAAGGAAATATAACTTCAACGTGTTCTCATGTGGAATGACTTATACCCCAATTACCATATTGTATAAACTCGATCACCGAACATCTATTATTTTGGTCAAACGATCAAACAGCGGTGGTGATTTCTGAAATCAATCAACATTATTTACTGAACGAGTAAATACGTTAGAACCCGATTGGTAAGCAGATTCAGTAGCATAATCTCTTTAGGTAGATTGGAAGCAGCCAGCCTCGCTCTCATCTCCCGCAAGATAGAAAAATGATTGTAAATGTGCCGGCTCTTCTCGGTAGAATCTGCTTTCCGAACCGGCGGTAGAGTCACTACAAACATACATACTTGACGTTTCAAAAGTGCTTATAAAGTAGGCCTACTTGAAATAAATGAATTTGAAATTTAATTTCAATTTATTATTCTGTTTTCTGTGTTCTTTGCACTACTAATTTGTAAGTGGTAAACATAAAGCATGATATCGGATAGAAGCAGGCGTTACTTCTCGGATATCCATAATATATTAGGAAAATTAAGCTTAATTTGCTATACTCCGCGAACAGCAGGACAATCTGTATGGTGTAATTTATAATGTATTCAATCCGTATACTCCACACCAAACAGATCCTCGGCAATGTAACCTCTACGCACGTTTCACTCCGAAACCGGAGCATCCTCAGGAGATGTTGACTTTGTGGAGAATACGGATTGAATAAATTATAAATTACACCATACAGATTCTCCTGCTGTTCGCGGAGTATAGCAAATTAGGCTTTATTTTCATAATAAAGCATGATATATAATTGTATGAAAATATATAAATCCAAATTAAATACACCCATAGCAGGTGTTGTTCAAAAATAAAATTAAGAGTCGGGATTTTCATACCTGTCCTATCTCACATCCATACTTTTGAAGATAATAAATAGATAAATAAATAAATAAACTACGACAATACACACATCGCCATCTAGCCCCAAGGTAAGCATAGCTTGTGTTATGGGTACTAAGATGACTGTTGAATACCTGTTTTTATGAATGATATACATAATTACTTATACTACGCGGTACTTATACAGTAGACAGCGACCCTGCTTTCTGAGTCCATGGCCGTGGGTTCGATTCCCACAACTGGAAAATGTTTGTGGGATGAGCATGAATGTTTTTCAGTCTCTGGGTGTTTATATATATATTATAAGTATTTATGTATATTATTCATAAAAATATTCTTCAGTCATCTCAGTACCCATAACACAAGCTACGCTTACGTTGGGGCTAGATGGCGATGTGGCTCTTCACCATGTTCTTAAAGGCGTGTGAAGTCCACCAATCCGCACTGGACCAGCGTAGTGGTCTACGGCCTAAACCCTTCTCATTGTGGGAGAAGACAGTGATAGATAGTGGGCCGTTAATGGGTTGACATGATGATGATGATGGTGATGTGATCATAGTTAAAAGCGTGTGTTAACTTAAAATAATTTTGTAAGAGATAAATATTTTCGTTTGGATTCTTAGTTCTTTGTTTTCTTTTCCAATAACACTTCTAATATCGGGCTAATAGCACAAACCAAACGAACAATATCAAAATTCCGCTGACAATATTTCCTGCTCACTGCGAAATACTGATAAAACCCGCATCCTGCAAGTGACACTGCGGGCTTAAAGTATTGAAAAATGGCCACACAAAGGAACTACCTATATCTGATATCCTTTGTGGATTTGGCAAAATTACTTTTCTATAGTTCTTTGCCTACAGTATAATCAATGCTGGTTCTCATTAGCTTTGGTAATTAATTCAAATCGTCTGATTGTTCGGTAAAGACTTAAGAGCTCTTTGAATATTTAAATATCGAGATTACTTACGGCCCGCCATTTTATATTCATCATTCCAACCAATTGAACTCCACTGCCGGACATAGGTTTTTTGGAGAGAGTTCCAAAATCCACGGTCCTGGGCCGCTTGTTTCCAGCAGCTCCTGGCGACTTATTTGATGTCGTCTGTCTATCTCGATAGCCCACAAACCTGCATTGAAGCAGTGAGGTGGGTCTATACTCTAAAGCCTTCTTCTTCTACTTTCCCTGGGCTTGTCTCCGTACTTGGTTGGCCGGAACCTTCCGTTGTACGTAGTGCCAATGTTGCGGCTCCCCGCTGGGTCACTCCAACCAGCTGAGCTCACTCCAGAAACGTAACAGGCTGCCCAGGTCGCCAAGTGCTTCAGGGAGTGATGCTAAGGAGCCAAGGTATGCAGTGCGTTGCTCTGCTACTCCTCTACATCGGAGCAATACGTGTTTCGGCGTTTCATCTGCCTGAATGCATGCTATGCACAGAGGACTGTCGGTTATACCTAAAATGAAAAGGTGTTTGTTTAGTTGGCAATACCCTATTATCATGCTTACTACCGTCCTTAGTTTGTTCCGATCTAGTTTTAGTAGTTTGGTCGTCAAACGTGTGTTAATCTCTGGAAAGGCCGTCTTAGAGTTTTTACACTAATTGTCGTTAATCTATAGCTCTCTAAAGCCTATGAAGGCTACGAGCTGTGCCCAGCATGTTGCAGCAGTAGGATGTTAATAGGCTGCGGATGATAAGACCGACCGATAACGTATTAAAATTATGATTATTAGGTCAGAATTTATCTGAGCGTGTAATTGCATCCAGTTAACCAAAATACCACAACGTAATGTAATCAAAATGTAATGTAACGCCACAAAATGTAATGACTTTCATTATTTACAAACATTGCGAGTTTGGCTCGATGACAAGTAGGTTAGCCTTCTCGACAATGTCACGTAATTATGCTCGGATTGAGGAAAATTGTCCTTTACGTGTATTAATACAAACCGTTAACCTTAAACGGTCCAAAATTATGAGTTTAGTGTAATTATATAAAAGCTACAGTCAGAATGCCACGGTACAAGATACAGTATAAGTCTGATAAAGTAGTTAACATAACACACACACTTTATTTTACACAGTTGCTTGCATAGAGGGTATGCACAGGGTATGCAGATAATATAAAATTAAGAAAATCTCCAGTAGGTACGAATTAAAAATTAAGGGTAGGCTTTTTATAACTCTTGCAATGCCTATCCTTAAGTATTTATTACTCGTACTGGATATTATCTGAATTTTTTTACATTTTCATACCCTGTGCATACCCTTTATGCACGCCACTGATTGTACACCAAAGATAAAGCGATCAAAAAAATTTATCCGGTGTAGACATTCGGTTTATTGAAGTTGTACTCTTGAAGTTATTTTTCGCATGTTATGAAATATCGAAAGAAAATTATTAAGTGTTCCAGTACGATGTCAACTATAGAAGATTTTTTCGATAAAAATTACAAGCATTATACATATTTTATAAGAAAGTGTATTTTTTTAATAAAAAAATTGTACTGTTCCAAAAAAAAATTACTCTATTGTTAGTCACCCTCAAATAGAATTCGCTTAGTTCCAATACTGACCAAAATGCGAAAAAGCCTGTACACCGCTTACAGAAACGATTTGTATTCCTTCCTTCACGTCCTAACAAAGCAACCAAAAAACTCATCACAGGTAATCGCGGGACGCAGCTAGTCTTAGATCAAAAAAAATTTTTTTTATTCATACTACGCTGTTACAATATTACTTCAAATCTATATATATAAAAGAGAAAGTGTGTGGGTATGTTTCGTATAGGCTCCGAAACGGCTCTACCAATTTCAAAGAAACTTTCAGGGAATCTCCGGATTGACCTGGCGAGTAATCCTGTAAAGTTTGGTGACGATCGGCGCACTCCAATTTTTGAACTGTCAAACTGTCAAATACAGCTTTTATTTACTATGATGATATTCCATTGTTCGGTGTACATGAGTGATAATGATCTTCACCCGCTCGAGAAGAGAATAGAAGAGAATGAATAGGAAGAGAAATAAATGATTTAATATATTATGAGACTTAAATTAAAAATTTAATAATGTAAGTTTATTGTTTAAATATAATAAAGCAAAATCTAGCCCGACGCGTTTATTATTATTTTAATGACCGACTAACTATCAGGAATGCATTTTTTTGGCATATGGATTATAATCCAAATTCGGAAACCTCGCAGTGCTCGATCAATATGTTTGACCTGCAATACTTTTTTTTTATTTAAGTTCATAATTTATTTATTGCCTCAAAAATGATTTCTTAACCGCGCAAGTTAGTTTAAAGAGACGTTTCAAGTGTCCCACTTCCTGAGCTATTACGAGAAAGCCATATCCGCATGGAATTTTCCATTTCGACGCAATATTTTCGTTCTATTCATTGTAGGAATCCAGACGGACGGAATTTCTGGAATACGGAGCCTGTGTGGAAGATATTAAAGTCGGGCGATGAATAAAAATGTTCTACGAATGACTTTTTCAAATTGGATTTATTCTTTACATTTTTTGTATATTGCGTATTTGACAACATTAAGGCTTCACTGGAACGTATAAACTCCAATTCTTTTTACTTGCCTTACAATGTAACCTTCAGTGCTAGGATGGTTTATATCGTTTATCTATACTGATAATAAAACTGTTTTTATTATTTTAATTTAAAATTAATATTTAGATATTTTAAAATTTTTGTTGGGGGCACTCTATAACCGATACTGAGCCCAAAACTGTAATTCTTTTCATTAGTGTCTGCCTGTGTGTCTCTCTATCTGTTTCCTCGCATCACGCTGAAACTACTGAATACTGTGTACCGGTCTGAAGAGCGTGGTTGCCACCGATACTGGACCCAATGTGCAAAGTTCACTGTAGTTTTATTCATTCGTGTCTGTCTGTCTGTATCGGCGCATCACGCTGAAACTACTGAATGCTTTGTACCGTTCTGAAGGGCTTGGTTGACGGTGTAGTCACATTAGGCTTAGCATCTACGCCTCATATTGATGGAATCAGCGCCGCACGTTCCAGGACGTGTTCCTTGCATGCCCTGCGAAATTTTTCTCTGTTAATAGGTGATAGTTTTCCACTTACCACCAGGTACCACGGACCAAGCGTGTGGCCCACGCTTGGTCCGTCAAATATAACTATAAATAAAAAACTTGTCCAGCGTAGTGGAGAGCCGTTAATGGGTTGACAATGCTGATATACGCCAAGTTGGGACCACAGAATTAAGAACAGACCAAAACCCTTAGTAGCTTAGTAGCGTTTCTTAAACAGGCTAGGCGGTTAGTCACTTCACTCTATTTAGCAATTAAAACGTTTACCATAAAGATGGGGAATGTAAGAAAAGTTTGTAATGACTTATGAGCGAAATTACGCGGGTGTGAAGTGAAATGTGCGCGGGTGCTTTCACTGTTTTACGACACAATGCACTTATGGCTGAATGAGGGTTCCATATCTTCTTAATTCCGTGACAACTCAAATTCAAATTTTCTTTATTCATGTAGGCCTATCACAGGCACGTATGAAGCGTTCATACATATATGCTTACATAATTGTAAGGTGATGTTGATAACTTCGTTCGCCTACTTAAACCCAAAGCAACGAGGATTCCAAACCCGCCATGGTCTAAGAAGAGCCCACAACAAACTTAGCCGGGTAATTTTTTTTGTTGTTATCACCATCTCACAGCAAATTAATATTAAGCTTTGAAATTAGATCAACTCATACCTAAGCTTTTTTATCGTTTAAGTTATCCTTAACATTATAAAATACTGGCTGTTGCCCGCGACTTCGTCTGCGTTTGTTTTTGTTTTTTGAGACACATGGACATTAAATTTAGGTGTAGTTTTACTGAAAATTTTCAGTTGTGTATTCTTATAAAAAAAAAAAAGATCTATTCGCATAAACAATATTTGAAAGAACTGTCTGACCAGTCTTAGCTCCTCCTATCTCTTACAAAAAATAGTATACGTTATACGACGAATCGAAATCGCATTGTTAGTTGATTTATATGCTAAAGGTTTACGAAGAACATTTTTAACATTTTTTATAGGTATAGTCCATGCGTAAAATCGTCATACTTTTTCATTAACTCTCCCAAAGGAACTGAGCTTAATTTCGGGATAAAAAGTATCCTATATTACTTCTATTACCTCCAAGAATACGTTTCCAAAGTTTCATGATGATCGGTTCATTAGTTTTTGCGTGAAAGCGTAACAAACAAACTTACATTCACATTTATAATATTAGTAGGGAAGTAGGGATTAGGCTGTACGTCTTGAGAGACGGCTCAAACACTGTCTAAGCGACACTTTTTTGTATGGCTAACTGAACCGATGCGCGAGCGACATTTACTGCCGCAAATATGGTAGTTGAACACTTTGGCGCAATCTGAAGATCCCGTGGTATGCCTCCGTATCTTTTTTTTTTTTTTTTGACAATACACACACCGCCACCTAGCCCCAAAGTAAGCTTAGCTTGTGCTATGGGAACTAATGAGTAATATACATAAATACTTAGAATATGCATATAAACACCCAGACACTGAAAAATATACGCTCATCACATAAACATTTTCCAGTAGTGGGAATCGAACCCACGGCCTTGGGCTCAGAAAGCAGGGTCGCTGCAAACTGCGCCAATCGGCCGTCTTTTGAGCACCAAGCCAAGCTTCGTGATAAATACGGCATCCCTCAATAATGCTCTTGCGCAATTCATCAAAATTTTAATAGGAAAACTCATAGGGGTACCGTAGTTGTAAGTAACTGTAGGTAACTAACTGTTAATACAATGAAACAGTTTGCAAGTAATAAATAGTATGACGTGACTTAACCAACAAATAATAACGTATTATTACTATTATAGGACCAAGTATGTAACGCAAACAGTTAAACGCTCTTTTGTATACCATTTGTAACACGTATGACCTAATGTTAATGTTTCTGTTTGCGAAGCACTATTTGATTGTATTTGCTTTTAATGTCGGCCATTCAACTGGTTATTTGGGATATTAATATTAGCATTAGATATTCTAACACGGTCTTATTAATATATATTTGTTATGCCTACCAGTATAATAAACTAGGTTGTGCCCCGAAACAACATTCGTGTTTTTGTCCGGGGCCGTTTATATTCCTGGGATAAAAAAAAAATATGTATACATATATTTGATTTGATACATAGGTAGGAACTGGGCTTCCCTTTCGGGGGGCCGAGTTCGAATCCTAACATGCACCTCTAACTTTTCTAAGTTATGTGCGTTTTAAGTAATTAAAACTTGCTTCGACGGTGAAGGAAAACTTCATGAGGAAACCTGCATGCCTGAGAGTTCTTCATATTTTTCTCAAAGGGATGTGGAGTCCACCAATCTGCACTGGGCCAGCGTGGTGGACTACGGCCTTAACCCCTTCTAATTGTGGGAGGAGACCCGTGCCTTGTAGTGAGCCGCTAATGGGTTGATATGTTGAAATATCGGTTTAGCTGTACATCCAATAACAAAAGAATTCTTTAAATACCCTGGGCACAAAAAAAGATGTATAATGAAATCCTATGCCTATCTCCTAGATTCAATCTGGTAGAGATATTGTGTCAAAAAAAACAAAATAGGCACTTTCGAATTTATATTATTAAGTAAATATATTGAGAATGCAGTATGGATTAACTCAAATAAAAATATTATATTTGTAGTCTCAAAAGTCGGAGTTCCGGTGTTCTATTCGCCGGTAGACCATTGGCACGTCATTATTTCAGATTTGTGGTCTCATACGCGGCTTTGATAGAAAGGTACGGTGATGGAAGCCGATTTAGAGCTGGCCTATAACTGTCTCAACCCTTTTTTTGGTCGAAAAGCTATATGGCCCTCGGCGGCAGGACATAGGCTATTTGAGGCTCCCCCCTCTTGAGGGGGAAGTCCCAAATAACCTAGAGACCTAAATTAATAACCACCACTGCATGCCTTTCTCGGTTAGCCCGCATCTTTGTCTGCATCATCACTTACCGTCACGTAAGATTAGGTCAAGGTCTTGTGAATAAATAAGAAAAAAAACGTAGTAAGAACGTTACATAACCGACGCAATCTCGTGCAGTCCCATTTGCCCAGTTATAACGTAGTTGTTTCCCACTCAAAGCCCGATAAACAAACATAAATATTTATCATGGAAGCATCACGATAGTCCTTTGAATGCGTTGACGTTTCACTGTGGCACCTGTCGCACTACTTTATCCGGCTTTGTAAATAAGCTTTTCCCAAACATAAGCGGTAGCGGACGCGGTCGCGGTTTACTACGGCAGGCTAGAGTACACATCACTTTCCTCGGCCTATTGTCCCACAGACGGGCACAAACCTCTTATCTCATGGAAGAGTAGCTAGCAGGCGTGCAAGATCTAATCTAACAGATGACATGATACATCATTATCCTCAGCGTTTTATCCCACAGCTGAGCACAATCCTCTCTCTTGGAAGGAAGTTTTGACTTTAGCTGATGCGGCCTCTAGTAGGTGAGTCAAAATGAAATACCTACAGTTACATGTTCACCAACGATCGGCAAATGGTGTTATGATTTTGTATTATAATAGCCCGATTACTTCGCCTGTGTTCTTCTTCTGTTCCTGGCTTTCCGTACTTGGTTGGCCTGAGCCGTCCGTTATATTTGTACGTTTTTGCTTGTGGTATAAACATCCCCGTAGCTCCGTGGAAAAATATTCTATAATATAACTTATAAAATGAATACGCACCACGTAATTCTAGTAGGCACTTACTTGAATTACCTGGTGCGCCAGAAGCGACGCAAATGTAATAGGCGCTTAAGGCGGTTTTCGGCACCCTCAAAACCATGAGTATGTCTATGTTTCACCTACTTCGTTTGTAAAATGGGCACTGGTTTCAAGGGATCATATCTACAACCCTGAACCCTGCTCTTATATGGTTTAAAGGGCTTTAATTAGCTTAACCAGTTCAGATATACTACTGCAATTTTTCCGGAATTGGTAAAATTTGTCGGAAATTCCGGAGTGGATAATGTTTCTACCGAATGGAAATTATTGATTGTAGAATTTTTCTTGACAGAAAAACTCAACAGTCAGGATCTCGTGATGCATAACTGACCATGCAAACTTTAGACCAGCGAGGCAAAAAGAACGCGGTTTTAATAAGGAAGTCCGTGTGCACAAACCCTACCTCGCTATGTGTACCTTATAAAATTTTTATGTCTTTATAGAAAGATAACATAACCGAGGCTGTGTCTTCTTCTTAGTTTCGCGAACGCAACCTCTTCTGTTTTGAGGGCGCTTTATCTGGCGTCGTAAATAAGTCAGCCATGCGTCATACTGACAAGTACTGCGTATTCGGGTGCATCGACAAATACACAACTTTAAAGGAGAACCCTGTAAATAAACTAAACAGCCATAGGTTTAATCGATTTAATATAGTTACTGGACTCCTCCGAACATCATCCTTAGTATGCACAATACTTGCCTCATAAAATACAAAATTTTTAGCGTGATAAAAATTTAGCTTTTTTTGTGCGATTTAATAAAGTTACTGGACTATATAATATTATCGTTGAGTATAGCATGCACGCACAATAGGTAAGTATTGTGCGTGCATGCTATACTGCTCTTTGTTTGCTATGCTATATAAAAACCAAAATTTTAGCATGCTAAAAATAATTCTACCCTAACACTTGCACACTACATTGTGATTTTAACATTACATTTGTGAAATTTTAAGTGTCAACCCCCGTGGTTGGCTGAGTAGGTTAAGACGTCGGTCTTGGTTATTATAACTTACTGTCTGTAATAAACTAAATTGATGAATTTATACAGAAAAAACTTTAAGAAACTGCGAAAAGAACTACGAAAATGCTTTCGAGCGCCCACAATGTCGCAACATTAATGAAAGAAGCCGCAATTCAAAATATAGAAGCCGCATTAATAGCGTATTTTATAAACGATCGTGCGCACGATGACATAATTATAAATCACTGCGCTGTTTCTCAATAAACAAGCTTTTTTTTTCATATTATACCTGACGTATGCGTTATTTTGATACTCCTGTGGCGCCACGAGCTGGCGGGAAGTTTCTGAAGTGGCGAGCAGTGTTGCTGTAATTCAGCGAATGATGTGAGCGAGAGAGATATACAAGGAGATATATCTTGCGCGAACTGAAGTGCTGTAATAGTACATATCTTTTATCTTTAAACGAGCAATTCTTGTATAAATATAATTGTAATCTCGGAATCGGCTCCAACGTTTTTCATGAAATTTGGTATACAGGGGGTTTCGGGGGAGATAAATCGATCTAGCTAGGATTCATTTTTAGAAAATGTCATTTTATTTGTGTTTTACGGTAATAACCGAATTGGTGCAGACGAAGACGCAAAAAAAAAAAAATTTACCCGGCTAAGTTTGTTGTGGGCTCTTAGACCAGGGCGCGTTTGGAACCCTCGTAGCTTTAGATTTAAGTTGGCGAACGAAGTTATCACCATCCCGTTACAATTATGTAAACAAATATGTATGAAATAGGCCTACATGAATAAAGAAATTTTGATTTTTTTTTTTTTTTTGAAGTTGCACGGGTCAGCTAGTAGTACATTATCGCAAGAAAGTTACTACGTATGTGTGCCTTTAATTAACACGTTCGTCTGTTAATGATTACTTATGGACAAAACAGATGCGCAAGAGTACCAGCTAAACATTAGTTCTTTATCAACAGCCACTTAAGTGAAACAAGCTTGGGTACACTTCGATTTAGCTTCGGGTAAAAGAAAAGCATTTTTTTTTTGTTCGCTAGGCGAATATACCTCTCCGTAGTGTTACATTACGTATATCTAAGTCAAAGTCAAAATCAAATATTTCTTTATTTAAATAGGCACATAGATGGCACTTTTGATGCGTTATTATATAAAAAATGTGTACATAGCAGTGATTAGTGATGGCGATAACTACAATCGTAAACTTAAAAATAAAGCTACGAGGGTTCCAATCGCGCCCTGGTCTAAGATGAAGCCCACAACAAACTTAGCCGGGTGTTCTTTTTGTTATCACCATCTCACATTGTCATTAGGAAATATTTAAGAAGCAACCTGGTTAGAGCAATTGTTCACACCCAAGCTTTTTATCGTTTACGTAATCCTTTATACTATAATAGGACTTTTCTATAAGCTTTCGCTTAATACAAACTCTCATTTACATACAGCAGTAGCCAGGACTGTCATGGAGAGACGAATTGTTATTGTCACTTCTCGATACCAATCCCAACCAATCGCAACAGTTTTCTTGCTGACATTGAATGTGGGTACGCCTGCACACTGTTAAAATATACAACGGAGCTTAGAATCAGCTTACTAAAGTGCTGTCGTCGGTAATTTTCGTTCCTGGCACATTCCATTAGAATATGGACAGCGTCTTCGACCACATTGCAAAACGCAATTTAATTATTAACTAGTTGTACCTATCCATGTCAAAAATGTTTTATTCCAGAAAAACAAACGGTTCCAAGAGGAATTTTAAAAACAGAAGCGGGCGTTGACTTAGTCCCTTGTATTGCACTTATTCTTTATAAACAGCACTACGCTCGGCTACGCTTCGATCTTGCCCTCCGGGTAAAAGATGTCTGGCCACTAGATCGCCGGAACACAATTGACTCCCTTGTTATAGTTATGTCGAGATAATATAACCAGTAAAGGTTTTGTACCAGTAGGACTAGCATGCGCAGCACGAGGAAACTGTGTCTACCTGGTTATCTCGACTATCTGTATCGAAAAAAATCGAGTACTAGATAGCGACAATTATCTTGTTGCACGCATACTAGCCTAACACCCTTGTTATAGTTATGTCGAGTAAAGGTTTTGTACCAGTAGGACTAGCATGCGCAGCACGAGGAAACTGTGTCTACCTGGTTATCTCGTCTATCCTTATAGAAAAATTTCGAGTAATAGATAGAGATGATTATCTCGTTGCACGCATACTTAAATCACACAGGCGCAAAGTTGCTACGGGTCATGTTCTTCGCCTAAAGCATATTTATCTTTATTATTTCACTAACTGTTGACCGCGTTATGCTTCCGCGTTTATTACAGGTTTTTACCATTACCTTCAGGTTTTCTGCATTATAAACAAATAAATAAATTATTATACTACGACAATACACGCATCGCCATCTAGCCCCATAGTAGGTATGCGTAGCTTGTGTTATGGGTACTAAGATGACTGATGAATATTTCTATGAATTATATACAGATAAACATCTGTATTACCAGACACAGTTTTGGGAATCGAACCCACGGCCTTGGACTCAGAAAGCAGGGCCGTTGCCCACTACGACATAACAGTGATTCGTTTAATAGAATATATACCAACTGGTATATATAATTGTCGGGTTCTATATTATTTTACCCTTATGTATGTAAAGCATGACATGTCTCAACGCGCCAGTGTGAGTTGAACATATAAACATCAACTAAGATGGACCACGCTTGGCTACGCTTCGAATTTGCCCTTCGGGTAAAAGTTGTCTAGCCCCGAGATCAGCGCCCGAACACAATACACCCCCTTGTTATACTCATGCCGAGACATATTTTCTCATGCGTACAACTATGGATAAATTCTGGGTAAAGTTATTTGTGCCACGTTGAAATGTGAGCAACAATTTTATTCTGCCTCCGGCCAAACACAATAATCACTTGTACTTACAATAAATATTGAATAATGAACGTAAATATGTAAGAATTCGATTACTGGGCCTTACTGATAAACGTTGTATAGCTGCTGATTATATATACAATGTTTTACTCTGTATCATCAGTAATACATTCGAAGGTAGAAGACAAAATATTGCGCAACTTTGCAACCCTTTTACAACGTAAGTATTGTTTAAAAAAGATTGGTAATTTTTTGAACGGTTTCATTGTTTGTTTGCAGTCAGAACGTCTTAAGTAAAGCGATCTGCTTATGACTAATATCAAAAATTTTGCTCGAAAGAGCGCTTTTTGTGATTTGTCGCTCGTTGGACGCAAATTTGAACGCCGTTAAGGACGCAGGGTGGACGCTGCGGTGCCCACCCGACCTGTTTAAATAGACGTCAGGTATTCTTAATAGTACACAACACAGACGTGTTTTCATAAACAGATAATTATCGTAGAAAGAGTCAACGTTAAAACTCTCTAATATTTTCGAGCATCATTTTTTAAAAAACCCCGCCCTCCTATATTTTGTAAGAGACGACACAAAACGTATGTTGTCCACCCACACGATATATTATATGAATATATCACGCTATTAATACGTGTGGCCACTCATGTGTTTATTTTTATAAATATTAACCTACGTCATCTATGTATTAATTCCAGAGGGACATAATGTTCTACAAGAACCAAATACAAAAAAAGTTAAATATAATATTGTGACTTTCTGTTGTCTTACAGCAGTGACAATTGGAAAAAATATAAAATAGGTTGGTTTAATTATATTAACCCTTTGTTGCAGGCTAACGATTACCAACTTACATATAAAAGTTCTACTCATACCTTTAACCAAAACTAAGAAAATATGTGACTGTTTTACTCTCCGTGCTTTTCGCCTTCTTAATTCTGTATATAATGAGCAGCAAGCTATTAGATAAACTACTGTATGTTACGTAAACATAGCTTTTAGGCATTGCTGCATTTTGTCTGGGTTCTGCCAGTAGGTACCCTTGTTAAAATTGGATTTATCTGTTAAAACCTGATATAAGTTTTATGTCAACACGTTTATAAACTATTTTGTATTGACAGCTGTTGGTTTAACAATTAGTAAAAAAAATTAAAACCATACTCCTAATCGGACTTTCTACCAAAAGACCCTCGACCAGACCAAACCAGTAGGCCTAGCATGCGCACCACGACATAATTACCTCTAATCGTTACTCGTATATTTTCTATTGAGACAGACGAGACAATGGGTAGACACAACTCTGTCGTGGCGCGTGTAGCCCTACATACCAGAGAAATTAAAAAAAATTATAAAACCCAATTTTATGAATTTGCCCGGGACAGATTATTTTGAGTGGTGATCATTATCATCAGTAATGAGTGAACAACGCAAGAAGAAAGAGCTGCAGTCACAACGAACGTATAAATATTAATGTACAAACCGATTTCATTTCACCAACACGATTAATGCATATTGTCATAAAAAAACAGTCTCATGCTAAGAAATAAATAAAACAAACAAGCGAGATGGTACTATAAATCATAAACATCAATTTTTATATGCCACTGAATCTATTTTTGGTTTTGGAATCCGTCCAGATGGATACAACGAACACTGTCGCGTGTCGAACTATTAATATAGATCTGTAGCTATATTTAATGGCCTTAGCACACCATACTCAACTAAACACTGAATAGACGTTGAAGCACGAATTGAAGAATTAATTTAAACAAAATATTTATATAAAATACCTTTTTTTTTGACAACTGCAAAGCTAGGGAAATAAAAGAAGAAGAACACAACATTCCTTTAGCAAAATGTGAGCATTTTAATAAAAACATACACTTATACTATCACATTTAGCAAATAAAGATTATTTTATTTCAAAACAAAGATAAGACCAGGGCGCGTAGCGAACCCTCGTAGCTTTAGTTTTGCGTTTACGAAAGTAGTTACCGCCATCACTACTCACTGCTATGTACACATTTTGTATATAATAAACGCATCAAAAGTGCTATCTATGTTCCTATTTGAATAAAGAAATATTCGACTTTGACTTTGACTTTGATGGAAGTAAAATACGAAAGACGGCCTTATCGCTAAGTAGTGATCTCTGCCAGGTAACCTTAGGATTTGAACGAAACGAAAGAACAAACATAATACTATATTATAAATATTAGAATATGTTAAAGCGATCGAAATTTACCACCAAGCAGTATAATTCGTCCGAGTTCGTGATAAATATGACAATAAACAAAGCGGGTGAATACAAAAACTGAGTAGGCGAATTTTATACCAAGTGAGCGACTATTAAATCCGAAACGATGGCATAAATGCTCCAAAACAGTAAAGGCTCGCTGTCCCTTTGTTACTGCTAATATCAAAAGTTGGGCTAAATTAGGTTATTTAGGTGATTAATAATATATGCCTATAGAACATAAAATGTATTGACGTCATGGAGAATTTAATGTATAATACAATTCATTCGCTCGTCCGCCATTATCTCGTATGGCAACCGCAGGAAGTAAAGAGGTGCTGACATTAAATTGTATTTTGATATACCGTCACCATAAGGCAGTTTTACTTTAAATCAAAGTAAATTACCCTTACAGGCTGAAAATCTACTCTGAGTTCGATTCCCTGTTCGGACAATATAAATGAATTTTGAATTTCAATTTGTCCTAAATCCTCACATCTCTAAGAGAGTTGGAAGACGTAGATAAGCACCTCATCGTCCACCTCATTCGTCTGGTGGGAGTCATCTGCCGTGGCCAGTGACCAGTGGTTCAGTAAAGACTAGCTGCGAGTGATTTTCTCTGCTACCATTTTAGGGGTAAGATTCCGGTTAGATAAGTGATGATATGATTTAAGGTTTCAGTCAAGGGCAGTGTAGTGGAATGAAAAATCATTGCTTTCTACAGCATCAAGAGCAAGCCTAGCCGGCATAATTAAAAAAATAACATCTTCACTGAAGTGCTTCCGATTAGAAAAACCTCACGTCGTAACCTTCAGTAGAGCCAGACTTGTATACAGAGATAAGGTAGGTCAAGAACGTTCCTAAACTAAAGCTAAGAGCACACAGTGTAGGCACGTGATGAGAACTACCAACGCGGAAGTGAAGATGGAAATTGGCACAGCGCTGAGCGCTGTGGTTTTAAGTTTAGGATTCGATTCTCGGAATTCTCAAATTGACCCTCAATTTGAGAATTTATGATTTCTGAATTTTCTCAGAAAGGTCTGGTGGAAGGTTAAAGCCATAAGCCGTGACCCGTCTTTCCAACAAAGACGTATCGCTTAGAAATTTAGCGTTCCGGTACGCTGTCGCGTAGAAACTGATTAGGGTGTTGGGTTTAATATAACTAACATACCCCTAAAAGGTTAGCCCGTTACCATCTTAGACTGCGTCATCACTCAGCAAACAGCATCAATTGTGACGATCACAAGACAGATGACATGACAGAAAAAACAATAAAAAAAAAAATTAACAACATTTTTTATTATACATGCGAAAGTTTGTTTATTTGTGTGGCCTTGCTTCACCAGATTTTTGGCATAGTGTCCTGGCTTCACCAGATCTTTAAAACAAGAGTGAATAGGATTTTCTAGGCAAGCGCGTTCCCTCTTAGGCCACATTTACACTTTCCATCAGGTGAGATTATGGTCAAGCGCTAGTCTATTATAGTTAAAAAATAAATAGAGCTCATTAAACGGACGGAGAGTAATATAGGCTTTTATTTCTGGAAAACTAACTGTTCCCACGCGATAAATTACCGATAATATATATAATACCGACGAAATACCAATGTAACAGTCAACTGTTGGTTGAAGGCTTCTCCCAACTCGAGGGTTTGACCATAATCACCATGATAGAAGCACGGCAGATCAGAATACAGTTGTACTACTACCATCCACTACAATCATCAACCCGTCTGTCTAGTAGTGGACTGTTTTAAGCTTGATGAAGATGAATAATAATTAATGTTACTGCTGGACTCCGCCATCTTTCGCATAGGAGAGAGAGAGAGAGAAAATAGAGTTTGGAATGCTCTCGTGTAATGACTGGCGATATCTGTTTAGTGAGATACAGAAGAAAAGGTCAAAATTGATCCTTCAAAAATGTACACCAATTCAGTTACCTAGTTGTGTAGGTGTTCAGTTTTATATTGCAGTTTTTCAACGATTTGGATCTACGTTGAAAAATTGCTACTAAAATGTTTTTATTACGCCGGTGGTTAAACTAATATAAGTATGCATTATTTTAATGGTACAAAAGTTGCCTACGTGAGAGAAGCAAGGGCAAGATCATTGTCTTGCCAAATAAAAGATAGTATCCGTAGTCTTCCTCATCATTAACATCCGCAGCCTATTGTATTCCCACTGCTGGGCACAGCCCTTCTCTCCATAGGAGAGACAGTTTTAGAGCATAGACCAACCACGCTGCTCCAATGTTGGTTGGTGTGCTTTAACAACAATTATCACAAGTTAGTTACAGTAACCGGGAGCGACTGCTGAAGTGTTCTCTGAAGTGTTCTCTGAGGCATGGGGTTTGTACTGAAAATTATTTAACAGAAAAAACACCTTACAATTTTTGGTCCGACCTGGGATCCGAATCCAGGATCTAAACTCACACATATTAATGCATAGTTGCATATTGTCCTCACACGTCAACACAGATTCGGAGCTCTCATATTTTCTCATCACTACCTTGTGATCTTAGCTTTACTTTCGGAGTGCACTTGACCTTATATGTGAATGCAAGTCTAGTTCCGTCCTCACATCTTTTGAGAAAGTTGCTACTAGCTAAGCCCTTAGTATTAAAAAAAAACCGCCCATGCAAATGTTTCATGTATTTTAAAAAGAAGCTTCTGTAAGTTTTCGCAAGGTACCTATAACTGTTACCATTTACATACTAATACGCTACTAATATTATAAATGTCAATGTAAGTTTGTTTGTTACGCTTTCTCGTAAAAACTGCTTAATCGATCCTCATGAAACTTTGTACACATATTATATATTCTTGGAAGTGTTAGAAGTAATATAGGATACTTTTTATCCCGACATTAAGCTCGGTTCCTTTGGGAGAGGGGATGAGTGTTTGACGATTTTACACCATAACTCCGACAAATTATAACCGATTTAAACAATTATTTTTGTACTATAGAGGTTATAATTTGTGTTGAATTTTGTCCAAACTGTGGTTGGAGATAGAGGACAGAACTCCTCATCGGACAGCAGCAATAATCCTCATTTAAGGCTTAGCGATACTGCATACTTTAATTTTTTTTAGAGCAACAACTAAATTGCCACATTAAAAAACAAAATGAAACGCAGACGAGGTCGCGGGCAACAGCTAGTATATTATAAACGAGAAATGCCTGTGGTTTCATTTTTCAGTTCTAGAACCGTTAAGTTATACCTGGTATGAATAACCATACTCCTATTTTCTCCAAGATGTCTGATGATCCATTACCGGACTCCAGTGCTCGTGTCTCCTCTCTGCATGAAAAGGTTTTAGGCCTTAGATCGATAAATGCGGATTGGAAGACGTACTAATAGTGCTCATAATTTCTCGTACAGTAATTTAACCTGTGCAAAATTCAAAATTTATTTATTTGAAGTGGGCCTAATATAAGCACTTTTGAAACGTCAAGTCTGTCTGTGTGTAGTGACTCTACCACCGGTTCGGAAGGCAGATTCTACCGAGAAGAAGCCGGTAAGAAACGCAGCAGTTGCTCATTTCCAATATCAACAATTTACATTTTACAGTTTAAAATTCATTTTTCTATCTTGTGAGAGATGAAAGCGGAGCCGGGGAATGGAACCTGCTACCAGGTATCCACACTGGTAAATCCACAGCGCATCGTTGTGCCACTGAGATGAAAAACAGAGTACAAACTCGTACAAAAACAAACATAACGTAACTAATTGCTATGCTAATTAAACAGACGAGTCTGGTATACGTAACAAAACTCCTACCAAAGTTTTAATGCCATGACAGCTGTCACTGTACGAGACGATGACGCGCGTGAAAGTGACAGTCAAAATTCCATGTTAACATAGTATATTTATGATGCTATTAAAGTAACAATGAACTTGTATTTATGTTAACGCTTATTTGTATTTCCGATAGACCGTGAAAGATTTTGACTGCGACTGCGAATTTAAATAAAAATTTATAAAGTGATTATTGAAAACTTATGATTGAGAGATATATTTATACGTATTTATGACTAGCAGTTGACCGCAAATTCGTTTACGTACAATTTGTAATGCGCATAACTTTCCCATACCTACATTCATTTCTTTTTGAACTATTATATTTAAACTTTGCAGATTGTTGTGCCGAGTGGTGACGGCACTCCGATGACTGATGACAGATGACCGATAAACACCCAGCAATACAAAAAATCACATTCGTCACACACACATTTATATTATGAAAATTAACCTTAATTTGTATCTCCGCGAAGAGCAGGAGAATCTTTATGGTGTAATTTATAATTTCCTCAATCCTTATTCTCCACACCAAACAGATCTTCGGCAATGTACCCGCTACCCACATTTCGCTCCGAAACCGGAGCACGCTGAGGACATGTTGACTCTACAATGATTAATTGTTAACAATTATTAATTGTTAACAATTATTCATTGTTAAGCAAATTACGCTTATTTTTTATAATATACCATGTTCTTCTATCCAATATAAACATTTTCCAGTTGCAGGAAACGAACCCAAAGCCTTGGGGTCTCAGAAAGCAGGGCCACTGCCTACTGTGTCAATCGGCCATCAAAATGCAATGCAAAATGAATGGAAAGCAAAGCCCATTGATCATAGTAAATATACCACACAGAACAATAATATTAGTTCAATGATTATTTAGAGCTTCGATGCTACAAATCAGACATATACTCAGAAAGCTTATTAATTTAAAGGTGCATTCCCACTTAAGCTGCACGAGTTAGTGGTATTAGTGCTTTTTGGACTTCCTCCGGAGAGGAACCTACCACTATGCTTATTTCGGCCGCCAAGCAGCATTGTTGTGTCCCGTTCTCAAGGGCTTGGTTGCCAGTGTGATTAAAGGCACACGAATTCACACAATTTGCACATTTTAATCCGCCCCCATACACGAAAAAATAAACCTCCCAAACAAAAAACTAATTTTTACAATTTTAATTATCAGATAAGTAAATGCTGAGAAAACATTTTAAATAATATTTAAAATGTTCTCTCAGCATTTACTTATCTGATAAGCAGAAAATCAAAATCTATACTTAAAATTAAACTGTAACTGTACATTTAATATATTTTGAAAATTTTGACCGGGGATGCTCTATAATCGATACTGAGTCCAAAACAGATTTTTATTTAATTTTTGGCTGTCTGTCTGTCTGTACGGGCATCACGAAAAACTTCTTCTTCTTCTTTAGGTGCCTCTCCAACTAGTGAAGGTTGGCCGTCAGTTTTTGATACTTTTCCTTTTCTCTCGCGAGGCTAAACAGCTGGGCGGCACTCGCGATCCCAGTCCACTCCCTTATATTGCGCAACCAAGACTTCCTCTTGCGACCGATGCGTCTCTTTCCAGCAACTTTGCCCATCATTATCAGTTGCAGTAGCCTGTATCTATCATGCCGAAGCACATGCCCTAGATAAGCAACTTTATTCTTTTTGAGGGTCTTCCAAAGTTCGCGCTGACAACCAACTCGTCGAAAAACTACTGAACGGATTCATATAAAACTTGGTAGAATGGTAGTTGATATTCCGGGTCAACATATAGGCTACTTTTTATTTCGATAAATAATAAGTTTCCTCCGGGAAATGGGATGAGAACTCTTATCAATTTTACTTAATATCTCTGTTAAATTTGCACCGATTTTAATCATTCTTGTTTTATTTAAAAGTGTATACTATCAAGCATGTATGGTCTTATTTTAATAATGATCTGATAAATATTGTCGGAGATAAAGAACATAACTCTTCACAAATAACTGTCAGTCGCAAGGCGTATGGGACAGCGATCGAATGCATGCGTACCATCCTACTAATATTATAAATCGAAAGATTGTGAGGATGGATGTATGGATGTATGTTTGTATGTATGTATCAATTAAAATACCACGTAAAATAATAGTAGGTACATAGCTACCCACGATGATTATGATTTCACCATTAGATATATATACCAGCTTCTCGATTGACTCATACGCTGACGAAGTCGCGGGGGTCCGCTAGTTTAGAATAAAACCGTCGCAAAAATGTTTTAGTTAATAAATAATATTAAATCCGTCCGTAGGTACATTAAGTGTTATATACGCTGTTATCTATGCAGTTTGTGTTTTTTTAATTATGGTGAAAAAAGTAATGTTTCAGAACAATATTGCATCCTTGTATCGCTCAAATACCTCGCACAGTATAGTGTAAAGGCAGTCTAACTCGAGCTGTCTCATTATATTGTATCAAAATACACATTTCAATGAGTATTCGGATATCATAATCGTATCTAAACGGCTGCACGCATTGCCAAATGACTATGGGCGGCCATTTTGACGTCACTATGCAATGCTCGTCTGGATGCTTCGGGCTTCTGGCATTCGAGCAACGGGGAAGGAACATCGGGCGCGAGCCAAATTGTACGATTTGAAAGTGGACAAAGTTATTTAGCTTCCTCTTCTACTTTTTTTTGTTTTAAGTTTAAAATAACTTTGAAATAGGCTCGTTCAACATGGACCAGATATTTCATTATACTGCGGTACTTACGAGTATTTTCTGTGACAGCTTCGCATTAGACCAGATTAATTTGGTCATTAGGACTCAAGAAGATAATATAAGTGCTTCTGAAATGTCAAGTCCGTTAGTTTTTAGTGATGTCACCACCGGTTCCAAAAGCAGATTCTAATTTATGAATATACTTTTATCGTGCATCACAAAAAGTACATAAAACAATAAAGTAAATCATACAATTTGGCGGCCTTATCGCTTCGAATATAGTAGTATAAAAACAAATGCAGAAAATAGTTTTTCTACCGAGAAGAAATCTCAGCAATTGCTCCAACAGCAACTTTTCAAGTATATTTTATGTCTAGTGTAGATATATCGCTATCTTTTATTTTTCTTGAAAAGATGAATTGTCTAGAAAATCTGACCCTCTAAAATGATCAATAAATTACCCTTTTCCCGCGATGTTCAGAAGACACAAAGACAAATAAAAAGAGTAAAAGAAACAACACGAAAGAAAGAGAAACCTAGTCGCAATCTTTCTTAAAAGTTTTATATTAAAAATTATTGTATCCGCTCAGTTAAGGATGAGAAAACAGGGGAATACATACTTAAAACGTGGATCTCGTCAAATTTTTAATGCTAAAATCAGTCTGAGCTAAAGCTGTCTCTATCGCAGTTTACGAAGCAAGACAGGCACAGCGGGGCAACAATCGTTTTTTCAAAAATGTTCGCAACCACATAATAAATTATATAATAATTTTGAGTTTAAAAAGTCTGGACTAACGTAGGTACGTGCCGTTGATCAAAGTTCGAACTCTTTCCCAAAGAGAGGTTGCTACGCTATCACCGCTATCTGTTTTTAACCCCCGTAGCAAAAACAAAGAGGTGTAGCTGGAATTGATGCTTGCGGCAATCTGAGATAAGCTTTAGTATCTGTGCTTATATTAGCTGTTTAATTTGTGTGGAAGAACATCGAAGAATACCAGAAGTCTTAAACTGCACGTCAAACTTCGAAGTTTCCAAGTCCGGGCGGAACTTTGTCTGCAGAAAAGTTTCTAACTTTAACAAAACGAGTAGAAAAGGAAAGTTTAAACTTCTCCGTTTTGTTGGTAGATTTTAAAGTTTAGTGATTCATTCTTATTAATATAAAATAATTCGAGTCATAAAACAGTAAAAGTGGAGCTGAAGAGTTTTATTTACTGCGATATAAAAGAGGTATTCGACTGAAAAGTCTCTTTACTATGAAAAAGAAGATATACTCATTTAATTAGATAATATTTAATCTACATGTCCCTACTACACACACTTACGCTGCCATAATAATCCCTATCCCTATCCCTATCTCTATCTCTACTAATATTATAAATGTGAATGTAAGTTTGTTTGTTACGCTTTCACGCAAAAACTACTTAACCGATCCTCATGAAACTTTGTACACATATTTTTGGGAGTGTTAGAAGTAATATAGGATACTTTTATCCCGACATTAAGGTCGGTTCCTTTGGGAGAGGGGTAGAGTGTTTGACGATTTTACATCATAACTCCAACAAATTATAACCCATTTAAATAATTATTTTTGTACTATAGAGGTTATAATACGAGTATGTGTTTAATTTTGTCCAAACTGTGATTGGAGATAGAGGACAGAACTCCTCAGCGGACAGCAGCAAACCCCTCATTTAAGGCTTAGCGATACTGAATACTTCTACAACTAAATTTAATGCCACATCAAAAAACGAAATCAAACGCAGACGAAGTCGCGGGAAACAGCTAGTTGAACATAAATCTGTTGTTAAAAATCACATGAAAAAAGTTTTAGGATTCATTCTTCTTAATATAAAATAATAAAAGTGTATTGATGAATAATACAATATTCAATAGCTGTGGTTATTTACAAATCCCGTGGGAACCGCTTGCTTTCCTGGGATACAAAGTACTCAAAGTAGTGGTACTCTACGTCCTTTCAACTAACTCTGTCAAAAATCGAGTCGTTTGTTTGCATAGTGAGCTAAGCAGTACAAACAAACACACTTTTTGCCTTTATAAAACTAAAAAAAATTTCAAATACGTTTAAATTATTATATTTATAATAATAATAGGCAATGCAGATTTTAGAACTTTGAAACATTACCATTTATATCGGTGTTCTACAATACAAGATGTATTTCAGAGAGTGTGCTCAGGAACTAAATTTAGTTTGACCGTCAGCTTTCTAAGATCGAACCTTTACGTGTTGATAAAGTGTAGAACTGTAGGTGAAATATTAGCATTTTTTTAATTATTTACACCAGCGTTTCCCGTGCTCTACAAAGCATGGTAGGCAAACGTGGGTGGACAACGCAAATTTAATTTCCTAACCCCGGGTAAAGTACTGCGAATTTTTCGATAGAAAAACCTAATACCTTTTTAACTATTTTGGACGGCCGTTTCTCAGTGGGCAGGAACCCTGCTTTCTGATTACAAGGCGGGGGGTTCGATTCCCACAACTGGATGATGTTTGTGTGATAAACATGAATGTTTTTCAATGTCTGGGTGTTTATCTGTAAATTATAAAGTATTACATAAATACTTTAAAATTTTATTATTATACATAAATACTTTATATATTTATTATACATAAAAATATTCATCAGTCATCTTAGTACCCGTAACACAAGTTACGCTTATTTTGGGGCTATATTGCGTCTGTCTGCCCGCGGCTTAAATTGTAAACAATTTTCATTTCTCCCTCGGCAACAACTAAAGGAATCGGAATAAAAGGTAGCCTATGTTCTTATCCATGTCAAAGGTTACATGTATGCCAAATTTCATCCAAATCCTTTCAGCCATTTTTGCGTGATTGAGTAACAAACATCCACACTTTTACATCCTACTGATATTAGTAGGATTATTGGCTCCAGCCACGAATGTATCCCAGGAATTTATACCGAATGAACTCCGAATGAACAAATTAACCACTAGACCACCGAGGCTGGCAGACTTTTCGTGTATTTACTCCGAAACTGTTCCATGTTTATATGTCACTTCTGTTTGGCGATGAGCCATGTTGGATTTATATGTGGAGACAGATTATTTCGGGATACACTGACAAGGTCGGCATCAGGGACAGTCTTATAGTAAGGAGGCCAATGCACCTGTCCATACCCATATTTCGTATCCCTCAGACATGCCATAAAACATGCCATTGTAATATTAATTGCCGTTTTCACTAAACCTAATCGCTTTAGTCGAATGCCTAATGATGTTGATGTGTTCATAGGAATCCCCGTAGATTATAAACCAAAATTAAAAAAAATTATTGATCTGTTCTGATGCCCAAACTAAGTATAAAGTCAAATATTTCTTAAAGTAACATAGATGGCACTTTTGATGCGTAATTTACATGTAAAATATGACATAGAATTGAGTTGATGGCGATAACTAAATCCGTCAACTTAAAACTAAAGCTACGAGGGTTCCAAACGCGCCCTGGTCTAAGAAGAAGCCCACAACAAACTTAGACGGATGTTAATTTTTCACCATCACCATCTCACATTGTCATATAAAACTATTAAAGAAGCAACCTGGTTAGAGGAATAATTTACACCCAAGCATTTTTATCGTTGACTTTAGTCCTTAGTACCATAATATAACTTTTCTATAAGCTAATATAATATATTATACTCTGATTATAGTCATCAGAGCTCTCCTCTTCACATGAACGAGTTTATTGTACATTAACAGAACAAACAATAATAGCTATAAAAAGCTTCTACCAACATCTTAAGAAGCTTTCGCTTGGTTGTTGGATCAAGGGTCGGATACCGAAGGTAGTCCTTGAAACGGCGCGTATTGTGAGGAGATTCCTCACTCTGGAGCCCTGACCACCGGTTGCTTGGGCCTTCAAAAGCCCTGCAAGCGGAGGGTGGAAGTTTTTTTTTTTTTTAATAAATTTTAATAGTGTTTTTTAATTTATTTTTCAGCATTGTTAATAATTTAAAAAAAAATGAAAAATAATAAATGATAGAAAAAAAATAGCTATAAATAATAATAGCTTAATTGTAAGGAATACTGCGGTTTATATATAATGACGGCCGAGTGGCGCAGTGGGCAGCGACCCTGCTTTGTGAGTCCAAGTTCGTGGGTTCGATTCCCACAACTGGATGATTGTGTGATGAACATGAATGTTTTTCAGTGTCCGGGTGTTTATCTGTATATTATAAGTATTTATGTGTATTATATTCATAAAAAAAATATTCATTAGCTATCTCAGTACCCATAACACCCATAACTAGCTACGCTTACTTTGGGGCTAGATGGCAATGTTTGTATTGTCGTAGTATATTTATTTGTTTATTTTATTTAATTTTAAATAAAATAAACTGTTTAGGCTAGTTTTACATAATACTATATTCGATTCAATATTTCTTGTATGGTCCGCCTTTGGCAGTAAAAAACTCCTCCATGATTAGCCAGGACTTTCTATTCATAGCTGCTCATGCCCATGTTTTTCCTGCTATTTGCATTGTATCATCAGACCAACTTCATAATGGTCGTCCTGCGCTTAGAGTCTCGTGGGTACCAATTGGTAACTATGTGTGACCACCGCTCGTCTTTGAATTGAAAGTGTAACGCAGTTTATCGGGATTCAGCCACATGTTCTATGAAATTTTGTAGTAGTGGTTTTATATTTTTTCATGGCTGGAATCTAGTTGTAGCATAACGTATTCGAGATTAGTTGATACAAGAAGAAGAAGAAGAAGAAACACTTTATTGCACGTATAACATACAGGAAAAGAAACAGTAAGGAGTATACAGTACACAATGTATACATGCAAAGGCGGCCTTATTGCTGCAAGTAATCTCTTACAGGCAACCTTTGTAGATAGGACAACAAGAGAACAGGTTAGTGCCAAGAGTGAGTAGTGAAGAGTGATACAATATTTATTAAGGTAGTAGGTATACCATTTATTCCACAATTCGTTGTGATTTCGTTAAAAAAAAAATTAAATACCTTTAATTAAACCTCATAATATTTTTAATATTATTTAAAAAGATCCAAGCTAGTGGCGCAAATTTTTTTTTGTGGCTCACATTTAAAACTTAGGTGGTGGTATTTGGTTGATGGTGCTAAAAATCGGTCTTAATTAAAAAAAAACTGTAAATGGCTTCTACGGTGCTAAATTTTTGCTTTAATGACACAGACGGACGGATGGAAGATTTTTTTTTTCTGTTGATATCTCTCCTGCTTGTAAATGATGATACCGTCTAAGATGGTAACGGGCCGTTAGGAGTTAAACCGTCACCTAATCGATTTCTACGCGACAACGTACTGGAACGCTTAATACGCTTAATACGAGTGGCACGTCATAATCGGTAGGATTACAAGTTAGCCATTGACTGCAATCTCACCGGCTAGTAAGTGAGATGTAACGGGCTAACTTGCTAGGAGTATAGCAGTTGTATTAAACTCGGTTTATACACTACATCGTACAGGGACGATAAATCGCTTAGCGGCACGTCTGAAGCCTCCCACCAGACAAGAAAAAGATTTAAAAGATTCGTAATTTTTTTCAAACAATTTTTTTTGTGTTATTAAAATTAAGATTCATTTTCATAATATATCATGGATTTCCGCAAAGTAACGCGTATTTTTTTTCCTTAACCGTTAACCTAGCCAAAATGTTCTTATCTGAAATAACTTTTCGCCAGTTTCTCAAAACATTTCGAGAGGTATATCATTTTTCACGTCACGCGAAAATTCTACGGCCGCGGCTCACTTGAGGCCCAGCGGAATTGAAAAACATCAGCGATCTAAGATTACTTTTACTTTCAAAGATAACGCGTTAAAATTTTTTAAGCGACTGAATAAAAAGGAAGTTGTGAATTTGATGCCTAAGATTTGAAATGTTGTGTCATCCATTTCTGTTTGCTTGTAAAACTTTATTGCACGTACATTTAATAATACAGAAAAAAAAATTAAAAAAAAAACTTAAAATAAACAATTTGCTTGCAAATGAACCAAATGGGTTCCATCTCTTCATTTAAATTTGATGTATCTTTTTTTATCAAACGCTTTATTCGGTGTAGTGTCATTTCGGTGTAACATTATGAATATATACTCGGTATATGGAATATTTTTGCAGTGTGGTGACGGCAGATGAAAATACAGTTGTCACCACCCGCGGGTGGTGGTCCGCGGGTGTCGTACGAGGCGACTAAGGGAATATAACAGAGGCGGGAAGCAGCGTCCTCTGTGCTACTACTACCATCTAATACGATCACTAACCCGCCTGCCCAGTGTGGTGATTATGGGCAAATCTTCCATTGGGAGAGGCCGTTAGTCCAGCTGTGGACTTTAATAGGCTGTTGAAGATGATGACGGTATATCAACGTAATTCAAAGCATGCTATTACTAAATTTTTAAATAATAACGGTTCAAGCGATTATATTCAACATTAATTTGGTTATCTAAATATATATAATAATATAATATAATATGTGTGTGTTTCCTTTATTATGCAATAAAGTTGTTTAAATAAATAAAATAAATAAATATCCTAGCCATAACGAAAATAGAAATGTTTTCAAAAGTTATAGCCGTAGTTTCATTTGATATACTAAATAGACTCCGAATTTCAGCTTTTTGATTTTGATGAAAGAATATATAAAATACGTCAATTTGTCACAACGTGTATGTATTCATTACCTACAGAAATACAAATATAGTTGGAAAATCCAAAAGTGCACGCCTCATAATCTCATTCATTACAATAAAATTGAGAATATTTGTAAATAATAATTAAACTACATCTAATTAAACCGTGAAAAGTAACAGGCTTCTATTCCTCAAAATACTGAAGCCTATAACATAAACCAACTCGATAAGTGAAGTATTTCGCTCGATACGCGATCCGCTCATACAGACACGAACAAGATACGGGATCCGCACATACAGACACGAACGTCGAAGACAGAACATTTTTAAACAATTCATAAATTAGTTTAAATAATAAAAAGAGATTTAAAAATATCATGAGTGTTAAAAATAGTGTTTTTTCTCAACATTTGTCTATTTATTTTCACTTAAGTATAACATCAATAAAGAATAAAAAAGTGACATTTAAAGTTGGAGAATCACTCGGTGTGCGTTAACTTCGCTTATGAGGCGTGCAATACGGAAAATAGAATAATTTTCATAAATAATATAAGCATTTTCTAATCTATTTCTAGTATTAATATTTGTCTAGTGGGAGGCTTCGGCATTGGATATTTAACACCCTACCGATAAAGACGTGATGCCGAGAGATTAGGTATTACGGTAAGGAGCCGCGTAGAAACTCATTATAATGCCATATCCAGTGGCGGTGGACCTTAACACAGCCCAGGTGGAAACCTGGGCTGTGTTAAGGTCACTGCAGAGATGCCGAATTGACTACCGGTACATCGAAGTTTTGAAGTGTTTGTACAAAAACGCCACTATGTCAGTCCGTATACAGGACCAGACTACGAAACCGATCCAACTGCAGCGAGGAGTGCGACAGGGAGATGTTATCTCCCCGAAGCTGTTTACCGCTGCGTTGGAGGACGTTTTTAAGCTTCTGGATTGGAACGGGCTTGGCATCAACATTAACGGCGAGTACATCACTCAACTTCGGTTTGCCGACGATGTAGTCATAATGGCAGAGACTCTGGAAGACCTTAATGCGATGCTCAATGACCTCAGCAGAGTTTCTCAACAGGTGGGCCTTCGTATGAACATGAGCAAGACGAAAATTATGTCTAACGCTCATGTTGCGCTCCACCCAATAATTGTTGGGAACTCTGCACTCGAAATTGTAGACGAGTATATATACCTAGGACACACGATCCAGTTAGGTAGGTCCAATTTCGAGAAAGAGGTAAACCGCCGAATCCAACTCGGATGGGCAGCGTTCGGGAAACTTCGTGACATCTTCTCGTCCAAAATCCCCCAGTGCCTGAAGACTAAAGTCTTCGAACAGTGCGTGTTGCCAGTGATGACTTACGGATCAGAGACATGGTCGCTAACTATGGGCCTCATAAGAAGGCTCAGAGTCACTCAGCGGGCGATGGAGAGAGCTATGTTAGGAGTATCTCTACGTGATCAAATCAGAAATGAGGAGATCCGTAGAAGAACTAGAGTTACCGACATAGCTCAGCGAGTTGCGAAGCTGAAGTGGCAATGGGCGGGGCACATAGCTCGGAGAACCGATGGACGTTGGGGTCTTAAGGTGCTGGAATGGCGACCCCGCACCGGTAAACGCAGCGTAGGTCGGCCCCAAACGAGGTGGACAGATGACATCAGGCGAGTAGCTGGGAGCCGTTGGAGGCAAGCGGCCCAGGACCGTGCATTGTGGAACTCCCTACAAAAGACCTATGTCCAGCAGTGGACGTCAATTGGTTGAGATGATGATGATGATCCAGTGGCGTACATAGAGGGTATGCAGTCGATATAAAAAGTAGAAAATCTCCAGTACCATTTATAAAAAACTTAAGGGTAGGCATTGTAAGAGTTATAAAAAGCCTACCGCCGCTGGCCATATTCCTTATCAGTAATCCTATAGGAGGATGGTCTTTGCCGTATGCATACCCTGGTAAGAAACCCAGTGTACGTCACTGAATGCTCACTTACCAATAGCCGAGATTGCACTCAAAAGTTAACATGTAGTCCAATAAAAAAAGTATAAAAGTATGGATCAAAGGCCGACCTACTAAATCGAATATCCTAGTCCCAATCACATTTACTGTCCCTCAGAGTGTCTAAGAGATATCCTTAATATAATATCTTTGAAAGCAATCTAAGAAAGTCGACGACTTTAATCCCGTTGGGTCATAAAAACCAGAACTGTGGCCGTAGAATTTTTTCTTGCGGCGTGAAAAATGATATGCCAC
This sequence comes from Pararge aegeria, assembly GCF_905163445.1. NCBI lineage: Eukaryota > Metazoa > Arthropoda > Insecta > Lepidoptera > Nymphalidae > Pararge > Pararge aegeria. The sequence continues at coordinate 7,199,007 of NC_053202.1, read as the reverse complement.
TTAAACGTTGTCAGAGAGGCTCCCAAAAGAGAAGAATTGTTTAATTTTTGCAGATTACGTTTCCCATTTTATGTGTGGGCGTTCTGTATGACATTGGAATTGAATCACATTTGTTACTGTTTTTGACGTCAAACATGACAGTTCTTGTGAAAAGCGGTGTTATGTATTACATTGGAATTGAATCACATTTGTTACTGTTTTTGACGTCGAACATGACAAATCTTGTTTGAAGTGGTTTCAAAACATGACACGTTTGTATGTAAGTATGGCTGCTTTCATCATATTATGTTGTATTCTCTATACGAATATTCGTGACCTATAGATTTGGTATTTAGCGATAAATTTTGTTTGACATTGTTGCAAACAGTCAATGTGACAATTGATAAAAGTTAAAAAAAAACTACAAGCCTTAAGTATAGGTACTCACCTTTTCAACTATTATTTTGTGGTAGACTCAGTTAATGCATTAAAAATGTTTGTATTCTATTATTCTATTTTATTCTATTAAATACTTAATACGTCGAAACAAATTATAATTTACACAAAATATAATAAATACAACTGTTTGTTTCTAAACACATGTTAATTCACGAAAAACTAAATCTTACATTCTAATTAAACTATAACGGCTCAACAAGCAACATTACATCACATAGCCAAATTTAAAAAAAACAACCAACTTGTAATTTACTAACTGCTAATGCTATTGTTATTACATCAATGCTCTGTTTTTGACGTCAACAATAACAGTTCCTTTATGAAGAGCTGTCAAAAGCATGACACAATACGTATTTAATTCGTACGCGTGGCCGTTTCCATCATACGTCGTACTTTCTAACGAATAGTCAAGCCTACATAGGTTTTGTATTTAGTGATCATTTTTCTTTGGAAACATTGTGGCTAATAAACAATGGTAAAAAATATTTAAGTATAGGTACTTGACATTAGTTTGTCTGTGATAGGCTATTGATTTATAATTCGTAGAAACTTGTAACAATAAAGTTTCGAAAACAATGTCTACTTCCTAAACACATGTTATAATAGGAAAAACTGAATCGTGAAGGTAAAGTCAAGGACACATTACAAATTGGCACATAGATGGCACTCTTGATGCGTATATTACATGTAAAATATGACATAGAAGTGAGTTGATGGCGATAACTAAATTCGTCAACTTAAAACTAATGGTACGAGGGTTCGAAACGCGCCCTGGTCTAAGAAGAACCACACAACAAACTTAGCCGGTTGTTATATTCTTTATTATCGCCATCTCATATTGTCATTTAAAGCTATTAAAGAAGCAACCTGGTTAGAGCAATAATTTACACCCAAGCATTTTTATCGCTGACGTAGTCCTTAATACTATATAAGGACTTTTAAATAGGACTTTTCTTACAGACATTGAACTTTTTAGAAACATCTTCAAGATATCAACTGGTAGCTTACTGTAAAATTGTATACAATTTTCTTTAAATGAATTACTTATTTTATGTAGTCTAGTATATTGCACTGCAAGTTTATTTTTGATTCTAATGTTCAAATTATTGCAGTCACATTTACTCTTAAATTTAGAAATACTAGTATTTTATAAAATTTTCAAATTTGTATGGGCTAAAAACTGTCATTATCTTAACATCTTTAAAGTTATACTTTAATGGCTAAACAACAACACATAGCGTCACTTAAAAAAACCAACTAACTTGAGATTTACAAAATTCTACGGTTATGCACCGTAGCACTCACATCACGTCATAACATCAATGCTCACGTATATTGCGTCAGTGCTCAGTATCTCAAGAGAAATCAAAAGACGTATCTATGCCCAAAACATGTGTTGTGTTTTTAAAGAGATTACAAGATAAAGCAATGTCCATCAGATTTATGATATTTTGAGAGCTTTATTTTCAAGTAAGGATTGTAAAATCCTAGTTTTTTTTAGTCTTTATTGCACAAGTAAAAAAATATTGTGTTAGGCGCAAAAAAAATAACGTATGAAAAATTTTTGTATTTTGTTTAAATATGTAACTTGTATATTACAAAATAACTTTATTTTATTATGACAAAATATATAATAAAAAACTAAAATAATATTTATAACTTTATGTTTAAAAAACATATATTACGTCAGTGAATTATGTACACAAATAATAAATAAGCATCAAGAGAGTACTGTGCTGTGTTGCTTTGTTTATGGGCGATGGTTATTCACTTGCCATCAGGTAGGTCATTTGCTTGGTCCGTCAATTATAACTATAAAAAAAACGACAATACATACATCGCCATCTAGCCCCAAAGTAAGCGTAGCTTGTGTGGTAGTAAAATGACTGTAAAGTATTTTTATGAATAACTAGTTGTACCCTGCCACGCTTCGCTGTGGCACATTTTTATGGTATGGTTGACAAATGAGAAACAAAACAAAGATTACATTACATATGTCAGCGAGTGTTTTTCTCGCTTTCGGCAGATGGCGCGGTCACTGGTACATCGATCGTTAAAAAAACCTGTTGTTTCGCGGTCGCGGATATGTGACTGATGCAAACAATAGATAAAAACAATCCTTGATGCGGATTATATACCATGCTAAAATTTCGATTCTCCTCTCACCACTCGATTGGTGCAGAACTTTTTAAGCTTATGAAGCGTACACAAACCAACATAACATTTTTGTATATATACTAGCTGTACCCTGCCAAGCTTCGCTGTGGCACATTGTGATTGAATGGTTGAAAAAAATAGATAAAAACAATCCTTGATGCCTATTATATATCATGCTAAAATTTTAGCCCGATCGGTGCAGTTCTTTTTGAGTTTTCGTACACAAAACAAACAATAACATTTTTATATATATAGATAGATATACATAAATATTTATAAACTAAGATGAGTGATGTATATTTTTATCAATAATATATATAAATACGTATAAAATAAGATGACTGATATTTTATGAATAATATCCATAAATTCTTATTATATTGAGATAAATACCCAGACACAGAAAAAAAAATATTTTCATCACACAAACATTTTCCAGTTGTGGTATCGAACCTGCAACTACATAGAGCGTACATGAAAAACTGCGCTAAAGCTACAGATCGCTACTACGGTTTTTATCGACGGGCAAACTTAACACATCAATAAAACGTCTGGTTTATGGCGAAAACAATTTCAAACAAACTATCTAAATTTTTATTGCTCGTTCGATGCGGTTCCCATATGGTGCAAACGTTACTCTTTTATCGCCAGTTACGCTTTTTACACCAATTACATTACCTATAGAAGCTGATGCCCGTGACTTCTTAAGCGTTGCTGGTGACCTCTGTTCATAAATAAACCGTTATAAGATTTATTTAACCCGCTACAAGAATAACTTTATAATTCAATAACTTTAAATATATATATTTTTTATTTATTATACTTTGTATTAGTTTTTTTATACTTTGAATGCATTCATTCATTCATATCAACCCATTTCCGGCAGGGAACGGGTCTGCCACACATGAGAAGGGCGTAGGCCATAGTCCACCACACTGGCCCAGTGCAAATTGAGAACATTATGAAAATGAAAATGAAAAAAACTTTTTTTTTTTTTTGAAAATGAAAAAGTTTTCAATATAAATATTTAGAACTCTCAGACAAGCATGTTACCTCACAATGTTTTCCTTCACCGTTGAAGCAAGTGATATTTTAATTGCATAAAACGCACATAACTTAGAAAAGTGGTGCGTAATAAATAAAGTAAAAAGATATATATATCTATATATATCTTCAAGCAAGCCAAGTCACTGTCGATGGGTCTATTCTCGAAACTGTTAAAGAATATACATATCTTGGACAAATCGTTCAGTTGGATAGAAACAGTTTCGAGAAGGAGATCGATAGAAGAATACAGCTGGGCTGGGGAGCGTTCGGCAAACTCCGCCGAGTCTTCTCGTCACCCATACCGCAATGCCTGAAGACAAAAGTTTTCGATCAGTGCGTCCTGCCGGTCATGACTTACGGTGCCGAAACGTGGACACTGACAGCGAGGCTAATTCACAAACTTCAAGTCGCTCAGCGTGCTATGGAAAGAGCTATGCTTGGTATTTCTTTGAGGGATAAGATCCGTAACGAAGTGATTCGCCAAAGAACTAAAGTAACTGACATAGCCTTTCGTGTTAGCGTACTAAAGTGGCAGTGGGCTGGTCACGTTTGTCGGAGGACCGATGGACGTTGGAGTCGAAAGGTTCTCGAGTGGAGACCGCGTGTCGGTAAACGGAGTGTCGGACGCCCCCCTACTAGATGGAGCGACGACCTCCGAAAAGTGGCAGGCATCGACTGGATGAGGAAAGCCGAAAATAGGAAAAGTTGGCGCTGCTTGAAAGAGGCCTATGTTTAGCAGTGGACGCACAATGGCTGATGATGATGATGATGATGATGATGATCTATATATATATATATAGAGAGATATAAGTTTATATCAGATCAGACAGATCAGTTTATATAAACTTATACACTAAAAGCTAATCTTAACAACTTACCACCTACTACATTGAAAACTGCCGTAGGATCAATCAATAGGTATTAGTGTATAAATAAGTAGGTATTCGTTATTATAATCAACCCACTACGGAGACAGGGCACGGGTAGGACGAGATGTGACCTAAAGTGGGTCAGTAATCTAGTAATCAGTATAAGAAGGGTGTTCTATTAGTTAGAAAGTATAATATTATTAATTATTCAAATTCAGTGTATATATATCCCTGATTTATTATTAAATATTAACTATGATTAACAGATTTTTGATTAAAGAATTAAATCTTTTATATCTAAGGAGATGTTTTACAGATCAACGCCAATACTAAAAAAATTATTACTGTTTATAGTACTACTAGCTGTTGCCCGCGACTTCGTCTGCGTTTGATTTTGTTTTAAAAGCATTCAGTATCGTTAAGCCTTAAATGAGTATAGTAGTATTATATATATATAACATGTGACTGTCAATTAATTATAGAAAAATAATTTGCAATAAAATAAAATTGCGACTATAATTAAAAATCTAAACTATCCTATCTCTTAAGTTGGAACAGACTGCTCACGGTGTGCCAATATAATTTAAAATCGGTTAAGTAGTTTAGGAGTCCATCGCGGACAAACATCGTGACATGAGATTTATATATATTAAGATTATTATATTCAAAATCAATTTCGGTTGGATGAAAATATGACGGCAGAGCATCACTGATTATTTATCTAATATTAACAATGATTAACAGATTTTTGATTGAAAGATTAAATCCTTTGCATATGTATTTAAAGATCTTTTACAGATCAACAGCTATATAAAATAGGTACTCACAGGTGGTACCTTTTTTATAGTAAAAAAAAGTAATTAGAATCAATTTCGGTATGATAGAAATATGGAAGCGTAGTGGCGTATTAGGTACGTACTTGTACACAATTGGCAAATTACGATCACTAGCCGATTTGTTCAAATAATATAGTTGTTATAATGTGAGTGTTTCAATTGTCTATTAAACAACGAATAGCGTTTATTTTAGTTGATTAAATTTATCAAAGGTATGTGGAGTCCACCTATCCGCACTGAGCCAGCGTGGTGGACTAAAGCCTTAGCCCCTTCTCATTGTGGTTTGATATTATGATGATGATGGTGATATTTATCATTTGCGCAATTTATCACTCAATCTTTTAACCATTACTTTGACCTGCCTCTCAGTAGCTGGGACAAAACAATATACAGATGCAGAGTTCATTTAAAACTCGTCGTTTCCTCGTTTTATTTAAAGCCGAAAGAAGTTCTCGCAGTGATAAGTTGTTTCAAATAAGGAAACTTTTTCTCATTACAGTGGAAAAGCAAGGGAAAGCCTTTGTCTTAAAGTCAACGCCATCTGGCTTTGTATTGTGGAAAATGTACCGAACACTATTTTCTCTAGATAGTATCTAAATGTCGCTCTTTGATATAAAACCAGCTTATGTTCCACTTTAAAACGGGAATGTTTTAAGAAAGAGTATGTGTGTCGCTAAGCGATTTATGGTGCGATGTCGCATAGAAACCGATTAGGGGTGTGGCTACCATACTCCCTAACAGGTTAGCCCGCTACCATCTTAGACTGCATCATCACTTACCACCAGGCAATATTGCAGTTAAGGGCTAACTTGTAGTGGAAAAAAAACATTAGATACTAATTATCCCACTGTGTTACTTTTATATTCTGACTTCCTTGAATATTATAAATGCGATTATTTTCGCATTTATAATATTCGCACTCCCTTGATTTTCACGCAGCACCTATAAATAAATATTATTTATTTATAGGTGCTGCGTGAAAATCAAGGGAGTGAGTTTTTCATGCAGTGACTTTCGCATTTTACAAAGTGAAACGAAATTACTGATGAAGGATGCAAAAGTATATTTCATAAGGATCTATAAAATATTAAATCCAAAAAAGCGTATTTATTTTTTCATAAAAACTTAGTCAAAACATTTTAAGTGTTTACTTTTGACAGCCCTAAAAACCCCATTGAAGATACTCGTAAAATACTGGCTCACGCATAGTTTCTACGCTACGGGACGTATACCTTTACAACAGATTAAAGTTTCTACGCTACGGGACGTAGACGGGAACCTTTACAATAGATTAAATAACTGACAAGAGTCACTTGATTTTAATTTTGCATTTGATGTTAGGGCTGTAGCTGTATCTAAAACTAATAGCGTTTCGGTTTCACAGATAAGTCTAACATACAGTAAATAATGTGCCGGTAAATCCTGTGAATATTTCGGTTTTCCTTAACACGTCGTAAAACATGAAGATCGTATGTTTCTGTTATTTTGACCAATAAAAACTTACTAACAAAACTCGGTTCTGACTCAGCTAACGTACCTGTAACAATCAATTAAAGTACACATAAAAAAAACGCAATAATAACAAACGTTCAAGCGCAACATGGCGACTAAATCGAGTGATTAACATTCTAAGGATTTCGAACTCAACAGCGAACATTGAAAAGAACGCATCAAAATTGGTCCCGAAAAAAATGCAATCAAAATCGCCCAATTTTCTTTTAATTTACCTGGAAAATGGTAACAATGGTAAAGAACGTGGGTAAGCAGTAATAATCTGAAAACGGTAATAAATAGATACGACTTTCCAATTTACAAGCTATATTTTAAACTATAGGGCTGCCTGGAGACATAAATTGTAATTTGTAACTTAATGCACATTTAATATTAATATCTCATGTAAGTTTTTTTTTTTTAATTTCGTTTTGTTTTTAATTATTCTGTTATATAATAGTATCTACACTACAGGGTCATTATCGAATAAAAAAAATATTATTATTATTATTATAAAGGATAAAAGCACAACTACTGCATATACAGTGTGGCCTATTTAGGAGCAGAATCTAAGATATAGATTCTGCTCAAAATTAATGAAAAAAAATCCTGTGCAATTTATTCATACACGGCAGAAGTGTAACTTCTAAAAAGTACCCTACGAGAGATTGAGGTGGATGTAGAGTATCGAAAGTATTAGGATAAATGTAAGGTTTATGATTTAGTTTCCATGGTAACTAGAATAGGTAAAAAAATGTATAATGTGTTCTATCTCACTCTGTCGTATACATTTATGTGTTTATTTCTTTATCGAGATATTATTCGGTTTCCTTGGTAACCTTAAATAGGAAGCAAAATGTGTAATGTGTTTTATCTTATTCTCTCGCCGGCTGAAACCTATACATTTATGTGTTTGTGTCTCCTATGAACTTATTTTTTCGCTTTATCGAGTTTGAAATCACAACGATTCCAAAGAAGTTTCACTTCAAAACTATCATTTTATTCGTTCCTGATATCGCTACGCATTACGCATACTATTAAACCTGCTGGCCAAGGACTGCCAATGAATGTAAAACATGTATGGAAATATAAAGTCAAAGTCAAAAATATCTTTATTCAAGTAGGCCCATAGGAGCACTTTTGATGCGTACATAAGAATAACATGGTAGTGAGATGATGGCGATAACTTAAAACTAAAGCTACGAGGGTTCCAAACGCGTCCTGGTCTAAGAAGAAGCCCACAGCAAACTTAGCCGGGTGATTTTTTTTTGTTATCACCATCTCACAATGTCATTTAAAATTATAAGAAGAGCAACCCGGTTAGAGCCATAATTTACACCCAAGCTTTTTTATCGATTACGTAGTCCTTTATACTATAATAGGACTTTTCTATAATCTTTTAATACAAACTTTATATATATCAATTATAAGTATAGAGTACCATGCCAGCCAGCACGTAACGATCCCTAATCTTTTGCCCTAATGATTGCGTTCATTAGTGCTATCGTTTTTCAATCCCCATTATTATGGACAGGGATCATCATCATTACTTCTACCGATTGACGTCCAGTGCTGGGCATCGGTCTTGGGCCGCTTGTTTTCAGCCAGCGACTCGTTTGATGTCGTCTGTCCTCCTCGTTGGGGGCCGTTTACCGGTGCGGGGTCGACATTCCAGCACCTTAGGACTCCAACGTCCATCGGTTCTCCGCAGATGGGGATAGAATTATTAAATTATTACTATTTTGCATCGGAGATTGTATCATTTATATAGTCTTGGTAAAACTGATTGCGGGCAGACGAAATTACAGGCATCAGCTAGTTTACTATAATACTAAAACTAATGTCGCATTCACACCACAAGAGCGAGGTATTCCAATTATCTAAAGTTAGCAGCACCTCAAGTTCGCAAAAGCAGTCGCAGTATTTCAAAGGAAGTTTGAATTTCATACAAGACAGTTATGGCAGGTTTACATTATTCCTGTTATTGGAACTAGTAAGTTCATTTCAGAGGTACTGGGTATAGTAGATAGCTTTGTCTATACAATTTTTGGCATTGAGTTGTACTCTATGGATGCAACCTATTAAGTTGCACTCACACGTCATTAAATATGTCTTTTGCCTAGCAGCCGTATTAACTTACTCAAAGGAAATTTGAATTTCAAACAAGACTATTATGCCAGGTTTACATTATTCCTGTAAATTGATCTTATAAGTTATTTTCAGTGTTGCAATGCTTTGTCTATATGATTCAGGCATTGAGTTCTATTCTATGGATGCCAACAACCTATTAAGTCGCACTCACACTTTATTTAGTATGTTTTTTTGCCTAGAAGCTGTATTAAGTCACTCTGGATTTTATAAAAGAATGGCAATAATTAAGTCACTCTGGATTTTATAAAAGAATAGCAATAATTAAAACAGCGGCCTATGAGAGTGAGGGAATAGAGAGGGCACCTGTGTTTGCGAACACACTTGTGCAAAAAATTAACCATCATGGCCGGAAACAGTCAGAGAAACTGATAATTTTGCAGTGCGAATACAATTTAGAAACAAATTTATATTAAAGATTCTGACTGAGTAGTTGACTATATTGCTCAGTAGTTCAGTAAGTAGTGGCATTAGAGATTCAATATAACTAAAACGCAGTAAAGATAAAATATATATTTTAATTATTCACATTACATAATATATTAAATGGAAGTCTTCTCTGATTCTTTAAGAAATTTTATAGATTGTAATCTGTTAATGTAGTTTATTAGTTTTATAATTAAGTTTCCGAGACATGAGTTCAAGAATACATGCCGTGGTGGTTTTAAGAGTCCCCCATAACCACCGTTCTTCCAAAGGGTGGGAGGTAGCCTTAAAGCTTTTCTAGCCCAAAAAAAGAGTCCAGTGGAAAAATATCGATACTGGAGCAATGTAAGCTTGCTTTAAGGACATTATGTATAATTATTGTTATGTAACAGTTAAGTAGCGATGTTCTTGCATGCGTTCCTCACTAAACAATGTCGCTGCGCGGCCCCTGCAGTTCCGCTTGGCTTAATGTCAATTACGGTAACTACGAGTAGGTATACCTCGCGTCATGTTTTATGAGTGCAGGTGTATTGTGTTTTTTGATTTACTTTTTAACTAGCTGCTGTCCGCGTTTTTCGTCCGTTTATTACGGATTTATACATATCCCGTGGGAGCCGTTTGTTTTTATAACCATAACCGTTCTTACTTTTTATTCAAATTTAAGTTGATTTGTTGCTTAGTTAGGCCGTAAAGAGAGCACAAACCAACAAAGACACTTTCGCAATCCTTATCTTTACTTTATAATAAGTAAAGATAAGGATTTAATTTAAAAAAAAATTGAAAAATGTATTTGCAGCACGCACAGTTTGGACACGGCCTACCATCAGATGATAAGAAAAAAATCGTAAATACCCGTATTGGCCCCCGCTGGCAGTTGAACCCGGGATTTCCAACTTAAAAGACCGCTAGTGCTATATAGCGCATGCCACTGAACTAGAAAGGTCGTCATGAGGTGTTTTATTTAAAAGAATTAAAATTCAAGCTAACTATACTAATGTTATTTTTAGTTTTGTATTTTACTAACAAATTACGATCCACATCAGTCCGAATAAAATAATTTGAATTCTTTTATTGCACGCCTCATAAGCGAAGCGTTGAGGTTGTGCTCTACTCTCGACATTTCAAAAAAAGCAGTTTTCTCGAAACTGAAATTGATTTTTTGTTATTTATATTGCACTTACAGGTTAATTTGAGTACACTAATATCAAGTCAAATAATTTGTCAGGCACATAAAATACATTTCAATAACATTTTTTTTGTTTAACATAGTAAATAATAACATTAAATATAATCTTTTCTGGAAGTCCGTGTATGGACGGGTGTATGTGGCATCAAAATTGGTCGAAAAATTGATCGTATCGGAATAATTTTTTTTTAATTATCTAAAGTAACACGACATAATTTCTTAGTTAATATGAGCGTTCAATTCACTGTCGTTAAATTTCCATGTAATTATTCTAGCTAATATTAATTGTAACTTTCAATGTGCAATCATTATGACATTCCCGTGTCTTGTTTACAAAAAATGATTTATATTATATACACTTTTAAATATAATTAATTTTATTGTGAAAAAAATGAGATTATGAGGCGTGCACTTTTGGTTTTCCAAATTTTTTAATTTCTTAGTTTCAATAATAATACTTAGTTTTAATGCTGTCCGCATTATGACCCTAGGCTGCCCTTTTTATTATACAGAGAAAATGTCTGACGCATACAACTCCGTTGGGTGAAACGGAGTAGTTATGCGGGACTGGCTGCCTAATATATTATAGCTTATAGAAAATTACAGCTAGCTTAACATATAATAAATTGCTATAATTATAGACATTCATGAATTAATTTTATTTTTGAAGTTTTAATTTTTTATTTAATCTGTTATATTATTTCCTTTTGTTTGTGACTTTTAATTTATTTAAATGTGACTTCTTATTTAATGTGGAAAATTTATATAATGATTAACGACAAATTTTAAATTTTAAATCTTGGCAGGATATGTGACACTTACAAAAATTTATGAACACCTATGTAAACATGTTGCATGCATATTCAAGCAAAATAAAAACTGATTGATTGGTATATTTATAAGTATCAAGTATTATGAAAACGATTAAAAAGCTTGGGTGTGAACTAATAATTGTTGTAACCAGGTTGCTTCTTATAAAGTTTTGAATGACAATGTGACATGGTGATAACAAAAATAACAAGAAAAATAATGTTCCTTGCGGGCTTGTACTTAGACCAGGCGCGTTTGGAATCCTCGTAGCATTTGTTTTAATTTTGCGAATGTAGCTATCCCCTATCATCTAACTACTATGTACATATTTTATATGTAGTGTAAGCATCAGAAATGCCATCTCTGTGGCTATTTTAATAAAGAAAGATTTGACTTGGACTGCAGTATAACTTCCCTTGGCGCCATTTCGCAAAAAAAGCGTACTTTACAATACAAGGTATATTATTAACAAAATAGGATTGTCTCAGTATTTGCTCGCACGCCCCCATTTTTCCGAATCCGAGTAGAAGGGTAAATTGAAAATAAAGATTACACGGGCTTCGAACTTGTTTCCAATCAATACTTCAAACGGTTTATAGCCCCGGGGCGGATTTGGTGCGAATAAAATGAGAATCCCGGATATGTGAGAGATAGAGCCTTGGCAATTTTCCCCGACAGATAGAGTCGAATATAATGGTGTTTGTTTCACTAATAAAATATCTTTTATTTGATTATTTTATTATATTTTTGTATAAATTAAATGTATCAATTCTTTCACAACTCAAAATTAAAACACGTCTTTCTACCATTTGTCTTCAGCGCATCCTTAGTTATTTTGGACATATCACACGCCGCGGAAACGAGAGCATTGAAAAGTTGATAGTGGTTGAAAATGTAGAAGGCAAACGTCCCCGTGGCAGATCTCCAACCCGGTGGTCAGATCAACTAAGAGAAACTGGTGCCCGTACCTTCTATAACGCAATACAAATGGCCAAAGACAGGACCCGATGGAGAGAGATCTTATACGACAAGATTACTCGCCATACCAGTGATCACGATCCTCAGTCATGAGGGAGCGACTAAAGAGAGATTTTATTTTTAAAGTTCCATGCCTCATAAGGGGAAAAGATCGTTAGCAGGTATTTTTTAACCCCCGACATAAAAACGATGATGTTTTATGTGTTTGACGTGTCTTTTTGACTTTGACTTTGCCCATCACCATGAGAAGTGTTAAGCCTCATTTGCCTGTAATTACACCGGCAACCTTCACACGGGAACTTCAGAATTCTGTTTTGCGGTAGAAATAAGCACAATAATACAATTACAATTTCTATACCAGATGCACGTTCCTTAACTAGAGAAACTTCAATTTGAGATATATTATATCCGAGATAAGCGATGATAGCGCAGCGGGTAAAAGCTCGACTTCACTTTCGGGGTGCCGCATTCGAATCCCAACAGGTGAAGGAAAACATCGTGAGGAAACCTACATGCCTGAGAGTTCTACATGTTCTCAAAGGTATGTGGAGTTAACCAATCCGCATTGGGCCAGCGTGGTGGACTACGGCCTTAACCCCTTCTCATTGTGGGAGGAGACCCGTGCCCTGTAGTGGACCGGTAATGGGTCGATATGATGATGATAATATCCGAGATGTTACTCTATAATACGTATCCTCCTTGCATATTTATATTAACCTGCACTATTCGCCATCTAGCCCCAAAGTAAGCGTAGCTTGTGTTATGGGTACTAAGATGACTGTTGAATATTTTTATAAATAATATACATAATAACTTAGAATATACATACAAACACCCAGACACTGAAAAACATTCATGCTCATCACACGAACATTTTCCAGTTGTGGGAATCGAACCCACGGCCTTGAACTCAGAAAGCAGGATCGCTGCAAACTGCGCCAATCGGCCGTCCAAGAGTCTTCTGTCTCTGTCTCAGTTTGAAGCAACACTAAATTATTACAAACTAATTTCTTCTTCTTCTTGCGGTGCCTCTTCGACTAGCGAAGGTTGGCAGTCAGCTTCGTAAATTCTTGTCTATTTTTCGCGAGGTGAAATAATTCTACTGCACTAACTTATTTAACAACTGTCAAATCTTTTGTTTATTTATTTACATCATATAGTTTGCTATTATGTAGTTACACGAGACCCGTCAGTGCTCAGCAACCATATATCTAACTTCATCACTGCGATATTTTTAACTACACACATTTTCTATTATTAGTCTAAAATTATCACTCAATAAATAAAAACAGAATAAAACTTACTTGGCTTTGGGATTCGAACCAGTAACGGCCGTAATACGAAATGCGGGTAACCCCGCGCTACGCCGCTGAACTCATTACTGTTATATACTACTCATGCATACAATGTGTGTGGATGCCAGAATGCATGCAAGGCAACTTATTTACTTATTCTGTTTGGACTCTTGTCGCCAACCGTACTTCCCTAGACGAGCTCTATCACAAAAATTTCAAAAACTACTACTGAATCTTTCTTTTTGGATCATTCAGAATATTACAAGAGTTAAATTAGTAGAAAGTTTATAGCATCTCATTCGCTGGAGACAACTCCAAGGAATGAACCATTCTCGAGTGCTAATAAGACCATTCAACAAAAGGGCCGCCTCTGAGGCATTAGCTCTCAACAGAAAAAACCTATGCATCCTAGTGCGAGCGCTTACGGGGCACTGTGGGCTTAAAAGACACATGTTCAACCTAAAGCTGCAGGACACAGATCTATGTAGACTCTGTAAGGAGGCTGCGGAGACGCCGCTGCATTTGATCTGTTCCTGCCCCGCGCTGATGCATAAACGCAGCACTCTTTTGGGGAAACACATAATGCAACCAGAGGATGCTAAATTTCTTTCAGCAAGGAAAGTGCTGCTTTTCCCGAAGGCGACCAACGCTTGCTGGGAGATCTAGACAGCGGCGTCACAATAGATCGTAGCCGGTCGACGTGACACCAGGGACCAGACGAACCTGAGCCGCAAGCAGAAGAAGAAGAAGAAGAAGTTTATAGCATTCAATGCTATAAACTTCAAAGTGTATAGACCTCAATTATTGATCTGGTATACCAACTGAACGGGATAGCGTACTTCAAAGTGAACGTCTAACTTTAAAATAACGCCTTTAATAACTTCAAAGTGAACGTTTAAACTTTGTCTACGATAATATAGAGACTCATTATTCTAATCTAAATCAAATAAGTAATTAAATTGCTTTATGTGTCGACGGTTTTGAACGTGTACCTACAATTTTAGGACACGCTTTCATTAAATAAGCGAGTGATTACTATCTTCGTCTGAGATTAATATCATAGAACGATTAATCTTTCACAGAACCGATGGACGCTGGGGTCCCAAGTTGCTGGAATGGCGACCCTGTGCTGATTTATTTATTTATTTTATTTAAACATCTTTCGCGTAGTATAGGATAAAATAAAATTATATATAAAAAAAAATTAGATGCAAAAGGCGACCTTATCAGGTATATTCTCGAGAGACGGGAAATCGCAATTACAATAAAACAATATATACATTTAAACACTAAGCTACATACTAAATGTACATAAAATAAGATAAGTAGGGTGGCGCAAAAAAAACGACTATTTTTTTTTTTTGAGTCTCGGATGAAAAAATGTTAGTTTTTGATGTTTTAAGAGCCCTCTCCAAAGGACAGCTCAAAAAAAAATTTTTAAGAGGTCACTCCAAATTTTTTTAAATTTCGAAAAACGTCGAAAATCGAATATTTTTTTTTTTAAATTTTTTTTCTCGTTACGGTATAATTTTATAGACCAAAAAAAAATAAGTTTCTGAAAGTTTCAGTTAAAAATTTTAATTTTGAAAGGTCGCTCATAATTTTTTTTAATTTATTAGTAAATGACTTTAGATTTTTTCGAGTGACCTTTTAATATTAAAATTAAAATTCCGGCCATTTTTTTTCCTTTATTTAGTACAATAATCTATAAAAATACACCACGAGATGAACTAAAAATCAAGGATAACAAAAAAAACACAATTTTTTTCTAATTTTATCATTTTATTTAATCAACTACAACATTTTTACAGTATTTTAATGAACTAATAAATTAAAAAAAATTATGAGCGACCTTTCAAAATTAAAATTTTTAACTGAAACTTTCAGAAACTTATTTTTTTTTGGTCTATAAAATTATACCGTAACGAGAAAAAAAAATAAAAAAAAAAAAAAATTCGATTTTCGACGATTTTCGAAATTTAAAAAAATTTGGAGTGACCTCATAAAAATTTTTTTTTGAGCTGTCCTTTGGAGAGGGCTCTTAAAACATCAAAAACTAACATTTTTTCATCCGAGACTCAAAAAAAAAAAATAGTCGTTTTTTTGCGCCACCCTAATATATAGTAAATAGATATATAAACGCATATATAAGAACAACAGTATAATAATGACAAAAAGTGATACCTAACACGGCTTTTGAAAGCTAGGGATTTAGAGCGACGAATATCGTCAGGGAGCATATTCCACAGCAGCTTTTATTGCGAAGGATTCTGATGAGCGCAATCAATCAATCAATCAAATTTATTTGAAAAAATATGGTAAAAATACAGGTCTAATTAATAATATTTTGAGTTACATTCATATTTTGTCGTTACCGACGTCCAAATATTTAAATTACACATTAATTAGGTGGGCCATCTGATTGATGACGTCAGATCAAAAACGCTTCCGCTTCCGCTTCACTCCGCACTCATAGGCGCATTCCTTGGAGTAAATTAACTTGTTTAGACGATACGCCCGAAGCTTCTATACAATTATGTAGCTGATCAAAATGCTGAGTTAATTATTTGTCGTTGTTTTGTACTGCTCTTGTTTGGGTCTTTTGGAAGCTTTTTAAGGCGGTGCGCGATAACGACAATGCTTTATCGTTCAATGCAGACTTAGAGTACTCAAAAATCGTGTTGTATTATTGCTCCGTTGCTGCAAGGTAAGCCTATAACACTGATGCTACCCCATGCGGGAAGGCCTGCCCTTAACCGTCAACCAATATACTATAGACCTTAACGGGAGGGTTTATCCATATTCACCACGCGGGGCAGACGGGTTGGTGATCGCAGTATAGTAGAAGTATATTGTAGTAGTAGTAGTACAGAGGACGCTTTTTTATAGCAAAATGAATCGACCAGATGGCCCACCTGAAGTGGAAAACTATCGCCTATACACAGAGCAACATTTCGCAGGACATCCAAAGAAGGCGTCCTACAAAATGCCGCACTGTGGCCTGTGTCAAAATGGCGTAAGTTGTTGTGGCTGGTACACCACACTGGCAACCATGTTTTACATACTGACGGTACTAGCTCTGTCACGAAAAGTTCTGCTATTACTAACGCAGCTGCCCACTAAATCGGTTTAAACTAAGAACAGTTGTAGGTATGATAACAGGGCACTGCCCACTAAACAAAAACCTTTCCATTTTAGGCATAACTGACAGTGGAGACATGGAGACGGAAGAAACACTAATACACGTAATGCTCCAATGCAATGGAGTAGCAGAACATAGCGTAGCACACCTTGGCTCCTCAGCAACACTCCATGAAGCACTCGGCGACCTGGGCGGCCTGCTAAGCTTCTGGAGTGAGCTCGGCTGGCTGGAGTGATCCAGCGGGGAGCCGCATCAGTGGCCATACGTACAACGGACGGTTCCAGACCAACCAAGTGCGGAAAAGGCCCAGGAACAGAAGAAGAAAAAGAAGAACGCAGCTGCCCGTTCAATAATTCAAATTCAAATTCTTTTATTTGCTTAAAACATGACAAAATATTACACATGTGCAGTCTACGTTCTCCATTATATTCCCATAGTCTCAGTACGAAGCCCGCGAGAAGATGGTGGTGACAATTACATTCTGATTTGAAGATTCGATTGCAAGCAGAGAATGGATAAGGTCTTAGATTTACGCAGTTTGGGAACACTTTTCACTTATGAGGACTGCCGGACTGCCTTCCTGGATTAGGCTTTGTTTCTTTTCTTTCTTACAGTATTTTTAAACCCCGACGTTAAAACACGTGTGTGTGTCTGTGAGGGAGTGTGTGTGTCTGTGTGTTGGTGTGTGTGTGTGTGTGTGTTTTGGTGTGTGTGTGTGTCGGGAGTGTTCTTAGTTATGTTTGATGAAAATCGGTCCAAGATGGCCGCCACCATAAAATGGCGGGCTACATATTTTACACAACTCCCTCAAAGTTGGAATCAAATGATAGACTAGTAGAATACTACATAATATGACAAATTTCAAATTCAAGATAGCCGCCAACATAGCTTGGCCTTTTTAAATTTTAAATTCATCTCTTTTAAATGTTTTAGTTAGTTAGTTACTGAGATTATCTTAGAGTTGTTTAAGAAAAGTAAAAAAATCAGAATAAAAAAAAAACTCTCACGATAGACCTCGTGCAGTGCGCCTTGTGGTGCTCGCAGTTTACTTTGTGCCACGTTTCGCGATCAAGGTCATGTTTATATAATATCGTACTAGTTTAAAACTAGTGTAACATCTTCCGACGAACATCCACTTGAGTTCTGCTGTCTATTTAGTTGAATGTGTTACGTTTTACTTTTGAAATCTATTTAAAATTCGAATTCCATTTTTAAACTTTGATACGCATTATTGCATAGTTAATTTTTTCAAAAAATGGTCAAAGGGCAAGCTTATTAAAATTTCAGATTTAAGAGAGTTAAGTACGGCTAAGGTTGTCAATAATATCACAATAAAATTTGCCCTCTAGAAAGGTTAAATAAGGGATAAAAGTTTATTTGCTAGAACTTGCTAAACTTAGGAAAAATCAGTTCAACTATCAAAATATTTTTGACATTTGATAGTCCAGTGTAGCAAAAGAAGTACCTTGTAGTGTAGATGGATGATGGGACGTGGTAAGTCAGGGAAATTTGTAGAGAAAACTTATTAAAAATTTATTGTTTGATGTCGACTGCATGCACAAAATATAAAATGCATTAAAATAACAGATGAAGCTGCTAAATAAGCTACTAAAAATACTCAATATTCAGACGTGAAAAGGCGGTTTTATCGCTAAAGCGATCACTCATACTCAACCTATGTTGATTGCACATAAGAAATAACTGGGATGTGACAGTAAAATTTACGCTAGTTTACAAATTTATAAGTTACTTTTTTCAATCAAACAATTTCAGAATCGACTGTTATAGGAGAGTCGTAGCTTAATTGGAGGAAGCGCTCAGGCGCGATTTCTAGTTCAAATCCTGTCGGTTCCGAAATTTTTTTATATGCATTTTAAATTTATAAAATTGATAATTCCTCGAAAAACACTAATAAAAATTATAAAAATTTATAAGTTACTATTGTGTTTCATTCATATTCATCATCTACTCTTCTCACAACAGGGCACGGGTCATGGGAAGAGTTTAGGCGGTATTCCACCACGCTGACCAAGCGTGGATTGGTGGTCTTCACATGACCGATAACTCAAGAATCATAGTCATGCCGGTTCCCTCATGACGTCTTTCCTTCAGCGTTAAAGCATGATATTTAATTGCTTACATTAGAAACGCACATAACTCAAAGTTAGAGGTGTGCTTTAGAAGTGGTAGAGCTTTTTGTGACAGAGCTCGTCCGGGGAAGTACTTTCGCCATGCTTATTTCCGCCGCTAAGCAGCATTGTTGCAATGCTGTGATCCGGTGGTTGCCGGTGTAAATACAGGCAATTGAGGCTTAACACCTTTATATAGCTTAATTTGTTATTGCCTCAAATTTATCTGAACAGAGTAGCATCGAAGGCGATGGTTTTACGATGTTAGTTGGGAGTAGTAGTAGGGCCTTTTGTGGCAGAGCTCGTCCGGGGCAGTACTATCGCCTTACTTATTTGTGCCGCTAAGCAGCATTGTAACAATGCTGTGTTCCAGTCTGAAGGGCGTGGTTGCCGGTGTAATTACAGGCAAATGTGGCTTAACACCTACGCTTCAAATTGATGGGCACAGAGTTGCAAGACGTGCTCCTTGCATGCCCTGTGAAGAATTGCTCTGTTTGGTAAGTCAGTTATTACTATAAATAAAAAAGTGCGGGATCAAAATTCAAAATTCATTTATTTCAAGTAGGCCTAATATAAGCACTTTTGAAACGTCAACTCTGTCTGTTTCTAGTGACTCTACCACCGGTTCGGAAGGCAGATTCTACCGAGAAGAAGCCGGCAAGAAACTCAGCAGTTGCTCTTTTCCAACATCAACAATTTACATTTTACATTTTAACCATTCATTTTTCTAACTTGTGAGAGATGAAAGCGGAGCCGGGTGCTTCCAAGCAATCTTGTCATTAATAAATTCTTTTACCATACGTACAGTTTATTATGCAGCAATTAGTAACTTCTTGCAATTAGTTTGCATATCAATAATCGAGCCGCTTAACTTTGCGTTCACGTACATAAACTTATAAGTGAAGCTTAAAGCTTCGTGTAAATATCCAGTGTTGTTCCCTACAGTAAGCAGTTTTCAAAGAGCTTATGCAAGATCTTAACGTCATCAAATTACCTACTTTGTTAGCTTAATACAGAACTTCACAGTTTAAACATATTATGGTATATAGTACAAGGTGTTACTTTGCGGAAGTCTTTATTATAAAATGAATTTTAATCATACACACTAATAATATAAATACAAAAGTCTGTCTGTGCGTTGCCTATGATCTGGCCAATGCTCTCCTCCGATCTCGATGAATTTTGGTACATTTATAGTAGTTAGGACCTAAAAGACGATTTGGATACTTTTAATCCCGGAAAACCAACGACTTCATTTAAAAAAAGTTAATATAACAAAGTCGTGGTTAACTTAAGAGTAGATTAATATTTTATAATTATATATTTTTATAATTAGTTGACAACCGCAATAGATTATAGCTGAAATTTTATGAGTATTATGATTGTAGTGTTTATATCCTTTGTGTTATTGACTTTAAGGAAGAAAAGGTCCCGTGTATGTAATGTAAATTGACATCAGACGCCGACGTAATATTTCAAAGGACTATTTGTTTATAACGTACCTAGGCTACCCTCATCCCCTCCAGTTTTTCATGTCTATCTGGACATTACAGGTTGACGTTCCGTGGGATACGTGTGCTTTGCATACAACAAGTGTGTTCCTATATCACAGATTTTCATATAAAATCAAGAGTGTTATATTTTCGCTCGCAATCGGGCAGTCGTTTTGAGCAACGACATGCTTGAACAGCAGCGTAAAATGGATCTTATGATTATTGTATTAAAGCTAAAATTTGCCTACAACTATTTAAATGGTGACTTTTTAAAAAGTGGCATTAGCTCCATTTTATTTTGGCGGTATCGAGTTTGATATGCGAAAACAATTCCCCGATTGCGATTGAGCAAATATTGTACCTACTAAGGCTACAGATATCGTAATGCGTTGCATAAATTGAGTACGTGGGATAAGTTTGTCGCTAGTCTTGTGTATCTGATTTTAACTTATGAACCACAAAGTAGATCTGTACAGATCCGCACAATCAGCTTATCCATTTCAATGAATCTGATGGAGTGAGTATTGTGATAAAATCTGATCAACAATTATTATAGTCCGAGAGCATGTAGGCAATTTGTACGGGGTGTTTGATTGTTTGGAGAATGTGTACACATTTAACTGAATCACGTTTGCGAAAAAATAAAACCTGTTTTTGGATTTATTACTACCTTCTTTAATAGCAAAAATTTTTTTTTCCATTTGTTGATATTTTCAATGTGTCGTCCCGTCCTACTTGGTGGTAAATAAAAAAATTACAATAATTAACATTTAATTTTGTTGAAAATAATAATGACTGTAAAACTAGAACCATCTACATCAAGTGCGACTTGTGCAGCAATGTATCACTGTATATTGTATAGAAGCAGGCGTTACTTTGCGGATGTTGACTTTACAATGATTAATTGTTAAGTCTTAAGATGTTGACTTTACAATGATTAATTGTTAAGACTTAACAATTAATCATTGTCATCTCCTGATGATGCTCCGGTTTCGGAGCGAAACGTGCGTAGAGGGTGTATTGCCGAGGATCTGTTTGGTGTGGAGTATAAGGATTGAAGAAATTATAAATTAGACCACACAGATTCTCCTGCTTTTCGCGGAGTAAAGCAAATTAAGCTTAATTTTGATAATGTATCACTGTATGATAAAAGGAACTTTATTAAAGTGATAACTATCAAGCATATTTCCCCTGTTAATGTGTTCAATGACACCTCATTGTTGATAAATAAAGAAAATGTCAATAATTAATATATAAGTGTGTAGTGCATTAAGAACTATCCTATAGCCAGTGTGACTTGTGCTGCGATGTATCATTGTATGAGAAAAGGAACTTAATTTCAGTTATAACAAGCTTTAAAGCATGTATATTATACCAGTATGGCGTGTTTTTATAACATTAACATGATGGCAATAATAAACCGTGACCCAAAACAACATAATGAATCTACCCCAGTCACATGAATACTTTAATCTATCTTATTCAAAAAGGTCCAATGACGATAGTCTACGCTTGCCGAAAAGAAATAAAACCTGTTTTTGTTTTTATTATTACCACCTTTAATTAAAAATATGTATCTAGATTTTTCCCCTGTTGTCAATAAATGTCAATAATTAATATATGCGTGTGTAGTGCATAAGAACTTTCCTTTACCAAGTGCGAATTGTGCTGCTATGTATCATTGTTTAATAAAAGGAACTTCATTAAAGGTATGAAAAGCTCTAAAGCATGTATATTATACCAGAATTATGTGTTTTTTTTTTCCGGGGGGCGATTTCGAATCCCAGCACTTCTAACTTTTCTAAGTTATGTGCGTTTTAACCAATTAATAATATCACTTTCTTCTCCATAATTTCCTCAATGGTGTGTGAAGTCCACCAATCCGCACTGGGCCAGCGTTATGGATAAAAGCCTTTACCCCTTCTCATTATGAGATTAGACCCGTGCCCTGTAGTGTGCCGGTAATGGGTTGATATGATGATGATGACGTGTTTATACAACTTTAACTTGATGGAAATGCAAAACCGTAACCCAAAACAACATAATGAATCCACCCGACGCAACTGAAAACTATATGCCAAGACTGGTTCGTGAAGCGATTGAAATTCGGAAGCACAAAAATTTCAATCGTGAGGACGGTTTTAAATTAAATTAAGTGTGGGGAACCCAGTGTTAGAATTATGCAAGCCAAGAAAGTATCGTGCCGTTTCTCAATTTAAAAGTGACGTTGTCAGTGAAGTGTGTCGATATTTTCGTGAAATACCGACAAAAAGTACACGAAAGCGGGTAGTCAGATTCTGCCCGTGACATCCAACTTGACATCTCGTGACTACGCAGTCCCCCACGATCCATGCAACTGGGTCGTAATATCGACAAATTCAAAATATTATCTTGGTATGTACCCGTTTATTTAAGCTTAAGAAATGCTGAATATTATAGTTTATCTTATTCAACTCGAAAACGAATTAATGTTGCAGTATTAATTTGGCTTTAATCAAACAGCCCCACAATATTGCTCACTGCCTCTTGCAATGTTTGCATTTCAGAAATA
The DNA here is from genome assembly GCF_905163445.1 of Pararge aegeria. Lineage (NCBI taxonomy): Eukaryota > Metazoa > Arthropoda > Insecta > Lepidoptera > Nymphalidae > Pararge > Pararge aegeria. The sequence continues at coordinate 7,176,011 of NC_053202.1, read as the reverse complement.
TTGTATGCGGATATAACGAGTCATTCACAACCAAAATGCTTTGATGTAGTAGCAATTAGACTTATTGCGTCTGATATATGTCATAATGGCCCAGTTGCAATTCGCTTTATTGGAAATCTCACCAAACTGGGAATTCGGAAATCCGGATCGCTCCGTGATAACTCTCATTTGGATAGCACCAATTGATTATACGTTTTTTAGGTTAGGAAAAAGGCAAATATCCTACCTATTATAAATTAAAAAATTGTTATTTCAAGGTCACAGTGAATCTATAAAATTACAAAGTCGGGGTTTGTTTGTTTTGCCATTTACATATTTACAATACAAAACTGAATATTATTGTCGGTTTTGCACGATCTCTGGTTGCCATTACGGGACAAGAAGTTATTCTTCTGCAAGGTGTAAGTAACGAAATATAAACCTACTCAAATCTGACATGAAATGCGTACCTACAGAATCTGTAAAAGTCCTACTGCTTTTATAGAAGCGAAAGTTTGTTTGAATGAATAATGTACGGATCAACATCTATACATCCATATGGATGTTCCATATTGATGTTTGTTACTCTTTCACGCAAAAACTAGTGAACGGATTTTGATAAAACTTTGCAGTAATATAGGTTATACATCAGAGTAACACATAGGTTATTTAAGTAATAAAGATATTGTGTAAATTGGCCAAAGTGTGACAATAAGGGCATGAGAAATTTTATGGGTCAGATCGTCCGCGGCTTTTTTAAACCGATACTGAAGCCAAAACTGTATTTTTTTTTTCTGTTTGTATCATGGCGGTTATACATTTTTTAGAGAGTTCATACATTTTCTGGCAGCTGCCCTCCCCTGCCTCCCCCCTTAGTATGGCCCATAAATGCACATTTTATAGTATTAAATTAATTCTTATCAAAATAACTACCTTTATCGCTTCTGATATGTCAAGTACACAAACGTTACACTACGTAATACATAAAGATTGAAAGTTATTAACGATTATCTACTAAAACGTGGTGTTTTAATCGAATGGAACGCGGAGCGCAGGGTGGCAGGGTAGGTTTCGAACGCGGACAAAGTCGCGCGCATCCGCTAGTACAAAATAAACATGTAATCATTTTAAGTGATTAAATAAAAAAACGGAAGCGGTGATAGCCCAGTGAGCAGGACGTCGACTTCACTTTCGGGGGCGCGAGTTCGAATCCCAGCACACACCTCTAACTTTTGTGCGTTTTTAGCAATTCAAATATCACTTGCGTCAACGGTGAAGATATATATACCTGAGAGTTCTCCATAATGTTTTCAAAGATGTGTGAAATCCACCAATCCGCACTGGGCCAGCGTAATGGACTACGGCCTTAACTAACCTAACTCATTGTGGGAGAAGACCCGTGCCCTGTAGTTGCCAGTTTATATGATAAAATTAAACAGCAACCATTCACTGTTGTCTTAGCAGAGATAAATCCAACGGAGTCGAAATTAGATGGGACCTATCCAATAATGTACAGAAGCCTTCCACTAAATTAAGCTCGAAACAGAAATTCTATGTACGTGAATTCTTTAGATACTTATATTTAGTTACACTCGTAAAGCGTAGGAGGGTATACCATCCAAGATATCTCATACATAAAGGTTTTTCCTTTACGTTTGGCTTTTCAAGTATCGTGTATGGTTTTTGTTAGGAGGAATCTGAAAGCTTTTAAGCTTTTTGTATGTAATTCATTGATGAAATGAAAGTAAAATTAGCCAAAATATATACGTTTCTTTTTTCAATCATTGAATAAGACTGAAATATAATCTTCATCATCATATCAACCCATTACCGGCCCACTACAGGGCACGGGTTCGCCACGCTGGCCCAGTGCGGATTGGTGGACTCCACACACCTTTCAGAACATTATGTAGAACTCTGATAATGATCTGAGATGCATTCCACCCTCACCATCTGGATGCCTGGTATTCTTCTACTGTTCGAAATACCAGATCATTTCTACCGCGCACTTGCAAATTATGGAAAAATCTCCCATCTGATGTGTTTCCTCATAAATACAATCTAGGGTTATTCAAGGGGCGGATAAACAAATTCCTTAAAATCCACGCATCGGTGGCTCCTCTTATGCTGCAGATGTTAATGGGCGGCGATGATCACTTGACATCAGGTGACTCACTCGTTTGCCCGCTATTAATATAATATAAAACAAAACTCTCAGGCAAACAGGTTTCCTCACGATGTTTTCCTTCGCCGTTAAAGCAATTGTTATTTTAGTAACTTAAAACGCCCATAATTTAGAAAAGTTGTAGATGCTGGGGACCGAGCTCGGCCCCCCGAGATGACCCCTCTCCCGCCCCTGATCTCTTTCCGATCCCATTGGACTACGAGAGCGAGGGAATAGAGAGTGCGCATGCGCTTGCGCACACACTTGTGCACTATAATATCCCTCGCGCAGTTAGTAAATCATCCTGTAGATGTTAAATCGGTAATTGCTTTTTTTGAAAATAAGGTATCTAAAACAAAACTGTGCCGAAACCCGCGATAAAAATAATATGTTAATTCATACTTAATTTTAACTGTAAAATGCTCCGTCCTGACTAACCGACAGCAACTTAGAGCCCAAAACGCTGAACGTAGAAATTTAAACACTGAAAAAACCAAAAAAAAAAGAATTTGCTTCATAGGTTTTTTTTAAATGATATCCTAAGGTGGTTTACACAAGGCAAGAACTTTGGCGTGAGTAAAAAAATTAAAATTTTAAAGTCGGTTGAATTGTTTTTGGTTTTTTGGCTTTTGAAATAATACCGAGCAAATAATAATAATATCACAAAGCCGACTTAAAAATCTTGTACAGCGTAAAATAGAATTACCTGCTTGAGGCATTCTAAACTCTAAGAGAATATAAATAAATCCAAACTCTTCAAATAATAGGTGCCTTTTCAGGATATACTCAAGCGATTTAAGATTTCCGATGTAAAATGTGCCGCACTTATAGAAGGAAAACGGGAAAATAAGGAAAATCTAGGTAGAACGGGAATTTATAGAGCGAGTAAAGAGCGCACTCAATTACGGTAAAAGTCCCTGTTTGTTAAGCGTATAATAAATCTGTACAAATAAAAAATTGGTTGTCTGTAAAGTCGGCTTACTGACGATAGTTGAACGTGACAACGTCGTAAGAAAATACTGATGGAATGGTTGCATTTTTCAAAAGAAAATTTTAATTTTATTTGTTTGATAGATATTATCGTTGCTATAAACAGTTGACACCACATTCACTTTTCACTGCACTTCATCCTTGCCGAAAACATGTAAATGTAATATTGTATAGAAGCTGTCCACGCAGACGCATCGCTCACTCAAGTAGGAGAGAGACAGATGTCGAACGCGGAGGCCGACTGTGCCTCTTTGTCGCTCGTTCCGCGCTCTCGCTTGCTCTTCAAGCCTTGAATGGAACGCCTCAGAGCGAGGTAACGCCGCATACGTCATGTTTTTTCGTGCGTGCAGCCGGCTCCATAAAATGATAAGACGTTATCACGTCAAAAAAGGCGGAGTTAGCCCAATGGGTAGGATGTCAACTTTTGGGAAGACCAAGTCCTCGATCCTCGGCACGCACCTCTTAGCTTTTCAGAGGACTTGCTATAGCGATGATGGAAGACATCGCGAGGAAACATGCGTGTCTGTTCTCAAAGGGCCATGAAGTTACGAGTAGCATGGGAGAATATAATAATAATAAATTCCGTCGTCTATCTTTAAGCACCAATAGAGCTTTTTGTGACAGCTCGTCCAGGGAAGTACACGACACGATGACTTTTTGACAACCTCCCTGGCGCAGCGGTGAGTGCTGTGAATTTAAGTAGGAGGTCCCGGGTTGGATTCCCGGCAGAGGCGATTTGGGTATTTATAATTTCTGAATTTTCTCGCTGGGAGGTATGGCCGTGGCTAGTTACCACCCGACAAAGACGTGCCGCTAAGCGATTTAGTGTTACGATGCGATGTCGCGTGGAATCCTTTTGGTGGTATGACCGCTACCATCTGCAACATTACTTACCACCAGGTGAGACTGCAGTCAAGGGCTAACTTGAAGTAGAATAAAAAAAAGTACAACTGTAAATAGTATGGGGTGAACACCGGTTTTTCTCATTCTTAGAGGAGAACCGTGTGCTATACTGAGCCGGTAATGGTTTGATGTGAAAAAGCGTTCTATTGCGATGACGTAAAGACTGATTGGAGCTATCCGTTCAATATTTCCGCCATGCCCCTTACAGGTTACCTCGCTACAATCTTAAAAAAAACGTTTTTTCGTTTTTTACATTGTAAATGATACATTTTGTGGAGACCTAGTAAGCATCAAAATACTTGTGTCAGGAGGCCTCACTCTTTCATAGCAAGGACAAGATAAAATAAAAACACACATATGGTGTGTTTATGTTTGCGTGTGCGCGTTTGTGTGTGTGCGTGTATGTACATGTTATTAAGTGCGTCTATATCCATTATATCAATATATATAAAAGAAAGTTGTGTTAGTTACACCATCTATAACTCAATAATGGCAGGACCAATTTTTATGCTATTTGATTTTTTGGATTCCTCTTAGACCGGAATAGGATGGTAAGTAATAAAATATAACATTCATAAAAAAAATATATCCGCGGTACGAAGTTCGCCGGGTCAGTTTCTTCATAGGTTAGTGTCTTCAGCCAGGTGAGATTGGAGAAAAGGGCCAAATAAAAATCAAATGTCCGAGGCCTATAGATGGCAGGTAATAGGTGGATGCCACCAAACGATTAAGCGTTACGCTACGATGCCAAGATCAATATCTGCCATAACCTAAAATGTTAGCCCAGTACCGTCACCCGGCGGTATTGCAGTCAAGGGCCAACTTGTGGTGTAAAAATAATCATTTAAAATAAATTTTATCTCACCACGCGCCTATCTAGTTCCCGACTAAAATGACTGGGAATTCTTCACCCACCACAATACCGTGTCATCAAATCAAAATACATCAGCCGCATTCACAAATACAATACCGACATCGTAACCATAGAGCGACACGGTCTCTTGCCATTAGACTTCTAAAAAGATAGTATATGCGGTATTCTACCTTGTTGGTCTATTGGTGAGCATGTCCGACTGCAGATCACGGAGTCCTGGGTGCTATTCCCGGAATAGCAAATAAGCATCTCTTGGGTGTTTCTATCAAGAAATTTTATGTACCGGCTTGTAGTATAAAAACGTTTTTTTAATAGTAATAATTGAAGGACCAAGCAAACGGCCCACCTGATTGTATCGCATAAAAACAGTAGCAACACTCAGTGTCATGCATGGAGTGTATGTACAGGGTATGCAGATGATATAAAATGAAGAAAATCTCCAGTATGAATAACAGATACTTAAGGCTTTTTATAACTCTTACAATGCCTTAATTTTTTTTATAACTCGTACTGGGGTATTTCTTCATTATATGTTATTCGCATACCCTTGCACATCGCCATCTAGTCCCAAAGTAAGCGTAGCTTGTGTTATTGGTACTAAGATAAATGATAAATATTTTTTTGAATAATATACATAAATACTTAAAATATATAGATAAACACCCAGTCACTGAAAAACATTCATGTTCATCACACAAATATTGTCCAGTTGTGGGAATCGAATCCACGGCGTTTGACTCAGAAAGCAGGGTCGCTGCCCACTGCGCCAATCGGCCGTCAACATCTAATATGAACGCCACTGGCAACACTTTGCAGAAAGCAACGCGTCCTGCAACGTGCCACCCGGTGCCCTTCACCCTGAGGCCCTTAATCCTCATGTGCCTGTTATTGCAAACAAGCCCTTAATATCTGGTACTAAACAGGATTGAAAAAATGCTGCTTAGCGGCAGAAATAAGTAATAAGTATAATACTAGTACTTTTCCGGACGGGCTTTTCCACATTTAGTACTAGCTACTAGTACTTTTCCGTTTATTGTAACATCAAAGTCTAGTGTACATTTCTGTTACTCGTTACCTTAGAAAATCAAAACCACCTATACATTCTTCATCTAAGGACTCAAAGACAAATATGTAAAAAAATAACACGAAACAAAGAATATAATATGAATATACTACGACAATTCACACATCGCCATCTAGCCCCAAAGTAACCGTAGCTTGTGTTATGGGTACTAAGGTGACTGATGAATATTTTTATGAAATACGCAAATACTTGTTATATACGGATAAACACCAAGACACTGATAAACATTTATGTTCATCACACAAACATTTTTCATTTGTGGCCCACGGTCTTGGACACAGAAAGTAGGGTCGCCACTGCGCCACTTGGCCATTCGATTACGTGAAGGTGAATCCTACACGTAATCGTAAAATTTTCATAGATTGAATGGATTGGATGCGTAAACAGCGGAATACGAAACGTCGATCTTGTCATTTTTAATGGGTAGAATCGGTCCGAGCTGAATCTGTTTTTTTGGCACTCTAGAAGGAAGACATGAGGAGTTCAGGCTTAGCGCAACGGCAATCGTTTTTTCAATACCAATTCATCAAATTCATAACGTAATTCAAGTAAGTAGCTTTCAAGAATTCACGCCCCAATGCGGATTGTCAGTGTTTGATGTTTATTATCACATTCTGATTCCCTTCACAAATTTCCTAACCAGCGAGCCATCTTAACCTAACCTAACCTGACCTACCAATACATAAGTTTAAAGAATGTGTTAAAACGCATTTATTACAGCGAGGTTATTTTACAATTGATGAATTTCTTAATGACAAGGTTGCTTGGAAGCATCCGGCTCCGCTTTCGTCTCTCACCAGATAGAAAAATGAATGGTTAAAATGTAAATTGTTGATTTTGGAAAATAGCAACTGCTGAGTTTCTTGCCGGCTTCTTCTCGGTAGAATCTGCCTTCCGAACCGATGGTAGAGTACTACACTACTCGCAGACAGACTTGACATTCCAAAAGTGCTTATATTAGGCCTATTGAAAAAAAATACTTTTGAATTTTTGAATTTATAATAACATAAAAGTTACACAGAAGAACAAAATATAATATGATTTCATAGCATATAATATTATTGTAGTAGGTACTGGGTATTATATAATAATTTAATTATAAATTTGGAATCATCAATTGGTGGATTACGGTCTCTTGTGAATCATCCAATTAGGTGGAACATGTAAACCCCGGATCCGAAATCCATTTGCAGAGATTAAATGCACGGTCTAAAAGGTATTTCGTATATTATTATTGCATATATTCCTCAGAATATATTGCTCTAATTTGGAACTACCATAAGCGTTTTTATATCATCTCCTTTTTTATTTTGTTTGTACTGTTTTTTTCTTCAGCTAAAATGTCTTAAGCCGGTTTCCAGGGCGCAAGTTAATAGAATAATTGAAATTTATGCATGTTTAAACGCACTGATTAAAAGGAAAACTAGAGAGTTTATAAAATAATATTTAAGGTTTTTTTTTATAGACGATTAATGATTATTATATTGACAAAAGTTATAAGCATTATTAAATTTGAAAATTATATGCGCTTTCAATTTACATTTAGCATTCATTAGTATATTGAATCAAATCCTATTAAAATTGCTAGTGTTTATTTACTGCTTGCTCCCATTAGCAAAGAGGCACGACGCGGCGAGTAAAATGCCTCGTCACAGTAGTTTTTTTAGAATAATTAATAGTTAACGCGCTGATCTGAGGAAATAAAAATTTTCTTTAAAAGATCAATTTAAGTAACTTTTAAATTCAATTACGTTTATTGGAGAAGGTTAAACTCTTACCTATGCTATAGTAACTATCCTTCAATTGATTTTTTCAGATATTTCAATAATTTTTAGAGTGTAAATTTTTGTGTAAATTTAAATTGAAGTGGGCCAATAGAAACACTGAGTTGGCGAATTTAATACCAAGAGAGCGATTTTAAAGCTTTTTAGGTTCTGCCCAATGAAAGATTACTTTCATTGGGCAGACACAAAAGGTATCGCTTAAAGTGAAAACTTAAAAAATGTATTTATTCTAGTATAAAGGGCCCATAGGTGGCACTTTTTATGCGTCCATAAAATTAAAAGTACATGGTAGTGAGATAATGGCGATAACAGTATTTGAAAACTAAAAACTAAAGCTACGAGGGTTCCAAACGCGTCCTGGTCTAAGACAAAAAAAATTAGCCGGACCGGTTTATAAATTTCAAGTCCGAATGGGCTGATAGCTTGGCAGAGGGGACGTTGCACATGTCTCCTCTCCCTGAAAAGGCAGTTCGCTTAACACAACTCAACACAATTGCTGCTCTGCAGTAGAATGAATGCGCTATATAGGTCACAATGTATAAGATTGCAAACTAACTAGTTATATGGACATTGCACACGATAAATTCACTTTTTTAAACTTACTAGTTCTATTGCCGTTATCATATCATCACCCCTTCTCATTGTGGGAGGAGACCCGTGTCGTGATATGATGATGATGAAACCTTGACTGCAATTTCATTGGTTGTAAGTGGTGATGACTGTCTAAAATGGTGGCGGGATACCCAGTATGGCAGTTATGGCCGCGTCGTACCGGAACGCATTACAAAACTTTTCTTTCAAGTCTAAGATGGTGGCGGGCTAAGCTCAGGGTATGGCAGTTATGGCCGCATCGTACTGGAACGTACGTAAACACTTCTTTTAATTTAAGGGTATTTTATTTATTCACAGTGATTTTACTTTGTTATTACAGCAGCGCGGCGATAAGTGTCCAATTTCTGCAAACACAGATGTCTTCTTTGATTCATTCAAATAAAAAACCATCTTATTTCCGTGTATAAGAAACATCCTATAGAGAGTGTGAGCGCGATGATGCGATGTAGGTAGCAATAATTTATTTTCTGTGCATAGTGAATTCAAAAACAAATTTTGTTTGTCTTAAAAACAGTTTCCTATAATAGTTCTAGTTCGCAGTAAATTGTGAGCAGAAATGCAATTTTTTTACGGAAAGCAAATATCAAAATGTTCACCCAAATAGTTACCGACTTAGGTCAAGGCAACAAGTATAATTAACTGCCTTCGCTAGGTCACAGCACTCTAAACATTGATCAACAACAAAACCATAATAATGGAGTAAAGTCGCCGGCAAGTTACATGTATTCTTACTACTAGCGGTGACAGTTCGAATTCCAGCACTGAACTTTGCTGAGTCTTCACCGGTGAAGGAACACATCGTGAACAAACCTGCATGCCTAAGAGTTATTCATAATGTTCTCAATGGTGTGTGGAGTCCACCAATCCGCACGGGGCCAGCTTGGTGGACTATAGCCTTTTTTTTTTAGGGGTTACCCCTTCTCATTGTGGGAGGCGACCCGTGTTCTGCAGTGGGCCGGTAATGTGTTGATATGATGATGATTCTTGCTACACTGTGTATCATACATTGTTGCACTTGCAAGTAAAATTTAATGGATACGGCATGACAACTGTTAAAGTAAATGGGTCAGATAATAGAGGGGTAGCTACATGCAACCGCGATGACTATGCTGAGATGAATAATTTGGGTTGTAATAATAAAAAATACATTATTATAAACTCTGGCACAGTGGTGAGCGCTATAACATTTTTTTTTTTTTATACTACGACAATACACACATCGCCATCTAGCCCCAAAGTAAGCATAGCTTGTGTTATGGGTACTAAGATGACTGATGAATAATTATATGAATAATATACATAAATACTTATAATATATATAGATAAACACCCAGACACTGAAAAACATTCATGTTCATCACACAAACATTGACCAGTTGGGGGAATCGAACCCACGGCCTTGGCTCAGAAAGCAGGGTCGCTGCTCACTGCGCCACTCGGCCGTCGGTTAAATGTGAGACTCTCTCTCCAGCAGGGTTAATTCGAGAATTTATACTTTCTGAATTATCTCTAGTCTGGTCTGGTTGGAGATTTCGGCCGTGGCTAGTTTTTTTTTTTTTTTTTTTTTAAATAAATCAATAAATAAATATACTACGACAATACCATCTAGCCTCAAAGTTACCGTAGTGTTAGGGATTCTAAGATGACCATTGAATATATTTATGAATGTTTATGCACAAAAAATAACCTAGAAAAGTTCGAAAAAAGATTAATTAATTTTATTTCCAATGATTCTGATGCAAAGGGAAATATCTCCGATTAAAAGAAGATTGCAGCTTAACCTCTTTGAACTGAGGAGTAGGTACTTAGTGATTATTCCACACAGACAAACATTCGTTTGTTAAATATATGCCAAAACTGAATTACTCTGTCGGAAACTACGTCCGAGTTTCAGTCCGTCCATCAGTGGAAGACAATTGGTATAATTAATGATGAAGATGATGACTAAGGAAACAAGGATACTTACTTCCTTACTATAAATGCGAATGCACTTTATGCACTAACAAATTATCCAATCAACTTGATTTTGGCACAAAGTTAGTATAAAGGACGAAGGGAAACATAGGGTACTTTTTATTCCAGAAAACCAAACGGTTCCAACAGAATTTGTCGAAAGCTGTGATAAAAGCAAGTGCGGGAAATAGCTAGTATGTTATAGGTACGCAACAACATTAAACGTTACCATTGTGTACCGAACAATTACCGTAATTCAATTGAGGAGAAGTAAGCATTAAGCGGGTTGCAATTGAATTTGTAACAGGAATTATCGATTGGAACAATTTGAATAACAATTGATGTAACTTTGTGTGCTCAGTCGTAGATAAGAGTAATGGACTGTGTAATGTGAGTTAAGTGTACGACAAGTAATGGAATTAAGACAAGATGTCGATGGTTTATAAAAAGTATTTTAGAAGCAAAAAAAAAAGTCGATAAAACTTTTCACTATTTTTAAAATGACCTCAAAAGCATATATATCAAATAAAATGTAATTGAAAAACGCTAACAACTATATAAAACAAAAAAAAACAAAAATAAACAAAAAAAGAATCATAATCATATAATTGGCGGTTTTAGTTAATTTTAAGTCGATTGAAAAATAAAAAAACATGCACTTATATCCTAAATACTGTTTGTGTAAATCCCGTATAACGATGATTATATTATGTAATAACACATAAAAGTCTTTATTTTAATTAGATTGTTAGTCCAATAATTAGGAAACCTCATGAAAAGTATAGTCTGTCTGTCATTTGCAGGATGCAAACTCACAGAATCTCTGAGTAAATTTCGATATGATTGTTGCAGTGTTTGGGTCAAACAACAGAAAAATATCAGATACACCTTCGCATTTATAAAATAATAGTATTGTTTACCATTATTATAGTATATTCTACACTATTCTCAGAAGTTCTCACACAAATTAAATTACTAGGACCCTGTAGTAATAAAATACAATCTCACCGAGGGTTTCTCTACGGTCGCTCTTTACACGTTCTGCGTTGCGGACCGCCACGCAGATTGCCAATTACAAATCTTCCGTTGATCGAGCAATCTTTTCATTTCGTTCGATGGCCCTGCCACATTCACGATTATTGTGATGGATTGAATTCATTGAACGGTTCCCTTCTGAGATATTTCAAAGCTAGAATGTCGTCTTCAATCGAAATCATATAACGAAAATTATCAGTAAATAGTGGGGAGAACTGGAGCCTTCGTTATGGAGGGACCAAATTGGGGATCATAGAACTAGGCGAAAAAAAGAATTTTTTCTTTTTATTTTAAAATATTTCATGTTTTAACTCCCGACGCATAGACGACGGGGTGTTATAAGTTTGTCGTCTCTGGGTGTGTTGTGTGTCTCTGTCTGTGATATTGTAGCTCCCAAACGGCTAGACCAATTTTAATTTTGTATGTTTTGTTAAAAAGGTATATAAGTAGGGAGTTTTCTCAGCTACGAATGGTTTTACATATTTTCACGTCTTTATTAGAAACACCTTCAAAAATTTATTGTTCAACGTCGCAGCCGAACAGTGAGGTACTTTAACGTCCAACGGGACCTACCTACATACGAGAAAATCACTGCTAAGGTTTTTAGGTTTGTGTCAAATTGTTTCGTGTCGATTTCTCAGTACACGGATAAGACAAGGTGCGGGTAATTATACCATTGTTATATAGAGATTATTTGGAACAAATCGCCGTGTGATTCATTAATATGTAACATCATAATTTTGGTGAGCCTATGCCCTATACAAAAAATATTGTCTCCTTCAGGATCTTTTTCTTTATATTAAATGAATAACGCCTTTGTTCGTTTATGGGTAAATAATGTTTTCATTCCATTCAGTCACAGAGCTAACCTTTGTTACAAAATATAAAACAATACAGCTTGTTTTCTTACATTAGGCGCTAAACTAAGATAAAACACGTTATATGGTTTTCTTGTCTGCTATTATGGATAAACATTAAGAATTAAGTGTACTATTGTATATTGTACTGTGTAGTGTATCATATTTTCATGTGACGATTTAAAAAAAAAATAGAAACACTTGTAGCATAAACATAGAATTTTATGATTGCATTATTTATTTGTAACCGAACCCTTTTATTACAAAACGTATGTGTAGGTGAAGACGTTTGAAATAATATCCAAGAATAGATCAAAGAGCAAGACTTTGTGTTGTCTCCCATCTCGTCTACCAAAGAGAGTAAAGGATCTTTGGCAGCTACCAGAACTATTTGAAACGGCTAGCCAATATTGGTGTGACATTCCTAGGCTGCAGGCTGCACACAGCGCAAGTTTTCCTTTGTTATTGTTCTGAGTTTTCAAGTTAAAAAACAAAAGCTGGTGTTGCATTTATCTTCATTATAACGAAACTCCAGAACATTAACAGAAGAATTTCAGTGACAATTGTTAGCATTCGTCAAATAAGAAAAATTTGCTATATCTCATTCGGTTCAATCCGGCGTAGTTTTGGTATTTTCGTCAAACGCTGGGGGACATATTGCTTTACATCATGCTATAGTTAAATGTGATTTTTTTCAGACGGTCAGAATAAAGTACAGTACTTTGTTTCTAACGAAGGTCACGCGACTACACACGTTTTATCAATGATTTGGTACATTTGTAGGTAGTTCTTTTGTAACCACTTGTGTTTTCGAAGATTTATTCGCGGAATAGTTATAAATGGATGTTTGTACTTTGAGGATCTAAATTTTATCTTTTATTTTAATTCGTGCCTTGGAAAAAGCACCCTATGTAGGGCTAGCATGCCCCCCACGAAAAAATACTAGTAAAAGGATGGGATAAATATCTCGTGGCACGCTTGCTAGCTGCGCTATCATTTGATACCAATATTTACGTCAAAATCCACCATTTTTCAGCCCACCAACGTTAATTAGAACAGCGTGGTGGCTTTATGATGAATATTTCACTTAAAACATTTCACATTTCACATTTAATTAAATTTTTACTGTGTAACAGAAAATGTAAACAGTGACACAATATGCAGTGTTACATCCATTCGCAGAATTTTAATGTTTAGAGAAACTCTGTACTGCAGACGACATAAAAATTAAAACATCGGGAGGAAACCTCCAGGATTTGGACTCCTCTCTCGGGGGACCAAGGTCGAGTCCCAGCACGCACTTATAACATTTTTAGGTTATGTGCGTTTTAAGCAATTCAAATATTACTTGCTTCAACGGTGAAAAGACGTGAGAGTTCTCCATAACGTTCTCAAAGGCGTGTCATTATATTAACCCATTATCGAATCCCATCAGTTGTAAGGGGTAAAGGCCGCAGTCCACCATGCCTGATGGACTCCACACACCATTGAGAACATTATGGAGAACTTTTTTTTTCAATAAAACAACAAAAATAACATATGTACCAAAATAAATCCAAATAAAATCTAGAACGTCTTCGAAACCACCGCAGCGAAGTATAGCGCCTAAGGTGCTGGCAGCATTGCCCCTTTGAATGGCCAAACTAATTCTGTGGCCAAGGTAACTTTCAGCTCCAGGATCACTGGTAGACTCGCAACTCTTTTTTACGATTCTTTAAAAAGAGCTCGAGTCCCAAGTCCCCACGTCCCCAAAGCCTCTACTCCAAAAGGCAAAAAAATGCACTGCGCCCACCATTGACGAGGTTGCCTTGATGTGATACAGCTAGGGTATCGACACACGTTGCTGGTGGCATCCCACACAAGCGACCTAATTTTAGTGTACGAATTTGCAAGAATGTTACTATTGAATATGAGTACTCATTACAATGTTACTTTTGTAAGGTACTACGTTAATAATGAAATACTTCATTATTATGACCCTTGATTATAAAGTAGGCATTTGCGGATCAAATTGGGAATGAGGACATAAAGTGTTTTGCGTAAGTAATAACACGCGTAATGTAATAATATATTAACATACACGTGGCCAAAGTTGCAGATAGAGGGTAATAAAAATATTTCAAATTATTGATAAAATAATATCTGTAGAAAAACACAAATTTCACGCCACAGTTGAATTCCGTTTGAATATTTCAAAAATATCGCATTGCGACAAAAAAGTATAACTATTGTGGATCTGACTATTTTTCCATTGCTGACAATTTAGATTTCCGTTAACAATTCTTAACAATTTCCGTTAATAAAATTGAAAAGGGTATGTTTTTGGATTTATAAAAATTAAATTCCCAAAGAGGTTTAATATGGAATAAAAGTATATTATTTAGAACACACTTTATGGAACTACTCTGCCTCTGGAACCACCAATCAGATTGAAATTTTCGCATTATTTTCATACCCAAATTCTTGTGGAAATCTACAGGATAGTTTAATATTACGGTAAAACTTTTGGAGTCGGGCATCGGGCGATGCAACACAGTGGGTCGTAGAATGAAAGTATGTATAGTAGCTGGTACGGGATGAAAGCTTGTGTGGGAAAATTGTAGGTACCTTTTAGATTATGTACGCGGACAAAGTCGCGGGTATCAGCTAGTCTATAAAGATTTATATTGTTTTTTTTTTTGAACGCGCTCTATATTCCATGCTGCTGCTTCCCGTAGTTTGCGAGAACGAAGGTGCAGGGCACAGTTTCTTTTAAATTATTTTGTGTGAACCTATTATAAACAAAAACTTTAAGAACACGCAAAGAGAAAAGTGTTTTTTTATATCCAGAAACTTCCAGTATATTTAGTTCTAAATTAAATGTTAGGTTATGTTTATAATATATCCACTCACCATAAACTCCGGAAGACTGGTATTCAATCGATGACGTTTCGAATTACCTGTAAAGATGAGTTATTAAAGTTTAGATCTACTTAATTGACAGCTGGTTGGTGCAGTGGGCAAAGACCCTGCTTTGGCTGAAGGCTGAGGGCTCGATTCCCACAAATGGTGATGATCATGAATATTTTTCGGTGTCTGGCTGTTTATTATGAGTACCAATATTATAATTATTTATGTATAATATTAATAAAAAAATCATCAGTCATTTTAGTAACCATAATACAAACTACTCTTACTTTTGGGCTACGTGACGATGTGTGTATATTTATTTATCAAAAAAAATATATATTGATTCTTGTACAAGTTACAACAAAACTTTTAGTACACTTAAACCAGTTAGGTATTGTTATTACCTATTAACTGTCTATATCTCTCTGGTGCAGTGCAGCAGTGAGCGGAGTGGTTTTAAGTGGAAAATCGATTCATGGTTGGGGCGATTTGGGAATTAGAAATTACTATCTAAATTTTCTCTAGTCTGGTCTGGTGGGAGGCTTCGGCCGTGGCTAGTTACATTCCTAGTAATAAAGACATTCCGAAAAGCGATTTAGCGTTCCGGTATGATGTCGCGTAGAAATCGATGAGAGATATGAGTTTAATATAACTGTCATACCCTCTAACAGCAGCTACTCCTCTGACAGCATAAACAGGTGAGATTGCAGTCAAGGCCATAGAAAAATAGGTTTGCTTCAAATACATGCTTTTTCTAATTAGAAACATGAACGCCTGTTTTCACTAACTACTGACAAAGTAATGACTAATCAAAGAAGATTTCTAGGCATATATTTATGTTTCACCAATCGATTTACTCTAGGCAACTCATATAACCTAACTTGGTGGTGGTATTTTGTGTTTATATTTTTATATTTTTAATTTTACATACCCACGAAAATACCTACATACGAAAAATTAAAAACATGATAGGTAATACAAAATCAAAAAGAAGGTTATTATAAAAAAAAAAATTTTTTTTTTTTCATCTGTCAAGTGTCAGTTTACGAGTTCCCTTAACCCAGGAACAATACATTTTTCGCACCGCCGAATCGGTGTCGTAACTTTAGATGGCGCCTAGTGTCACTAGTCATCATCTAAGAGTTGGTGAAACCTTTTTTTTCTCTATGAATCACCCAAATCGTTAGGCATCCGATTTAAGCATATCCTTGGTTTAGTGAAAACCGGCATAAGTTTGATTTCACATCTTTTAATTACTATTCCAGTAATACTCTTCAGCCCATTAGTGTCCCGCAGTCACAAACCTCTCTCAAAGAGGGAATTATAGCATTGTGCTACCACACTGCTAAGGGGAAACCAAAGGAAACCGGGGAAAAGGGCGATTAAAAAAACATTTGTTCAACTAATTATACCTATTGTAGACGAGGTATTATTTGAATTATTTTCTTTCATATAGGTAACTCTTTTTCACGAAACACTTAGATAGAGTTGCATAAACATATAATAAAGACATAGCAGTTTGTCACCAATGCACGGCTCATTAAATTGATCTTGAAGAAATTAGCAGAGAAAGCTTGAAACGATCAAAGGATATTTATTAACAAATGTATTCCTATCCGATAAAAAATTATTTTGTTGCATTGAGTTTTCATAACAACCCATTACCGACTCACTACAGGGCACGGGTCTCCTCCCACAATGAGAAGGGGGTAAGGCCGTAGTTACCCACGCTGGCCCAGTGCGGGGACTCCACACACATGAGAGAACATTATGGAGAACTATCAGGCACGCAGCTTTTCTCATATTTTTTTCCTTCACCGTTGAAGCTAGTAATTTAATATAAAAAGTAGTTTTGCACGTAAACACTATAATTTCCTTGCACCTTGCCTATACAACCTTTTAAAAAAGGTACCTTAAAATACGTGACCAATAGAGAAATTAAGACATACATTAAATCTTGGCTAAAAGATTACGATTACGAGGGTACAGAGAAAATATTTCATAAGAATATCTAATTTAAATAAAACAAATTACAAATTAAACACAAACACACACGCATATAAACACGCGCACACCCACAAACAAATCAAATGTACCTACCTAAGCACCCGCCTCAAAAATTTATATAATTCTCTTTTTTTTTTTTCATTTACTTATATCTTTTTTTTCCTTTATATAATTTTCCCTGTAAATTTGTCAAACGTTTGTTAATAAGACCATAGATATAGGGAAGACACTGTCTCCTGTAACGCAGTTTTATCTACCGCAGGAGACAGGGCTTCACACTCATGAAATGTATACGTTTATTTTGATAAAATAAAGATAGTATTATTATTTTTTATTAATATTTAAATTAGAAAAGTTAGAGGTGCGTACTGAAATTCGAATTCAGCCCACCGAGAGTCAAGTCGAAGTCCTGCCCACTGGGCTTTCACCGCTTCTACATTGCATTGAGTAATAAAGTTAATGTAGTAGTACAGCTCAATTCAATTCAAAATTTATTTATTCATGTACGCCTATCACAGGCACTTATAAACACGTTCGAGATGGTAATAACTTTGTTCGCCAACTTAAACCTAAAGCTACGAGGGTTCCAAACGCGCCCTGGTCTAAGAAGAGCACACAACAAACTTAGCGGGGTAATTTTTTTTTGTTATCACCATCTCACAGTAAATTTATATTAAGCTATGAACCTAGAGCTAGCTAGCTCTTTGTGTCCTAGCACGTCAGGGGAAGTCGTGTTTTTATTTGCTTGCAAACAACTTTGCTGTGTTCCGGGGTGGTTGCCGGCGTAGTTACAGGCATGTGAGGCTAAACACCTACTCTTCAGATTGATGGACCCATTGCAGCGTTGCTCTGGTTACAGGTAAGGGTTTTAACTTAAAATCAGGGGGACATTTACTTAGTCACCATAATAACACGGGTTCAACGGCCTCATTGGTTGGGCAAGTGTATTTGGTCGTGTGACCTCCCGGTTGCAACGGTGAACGCTGCGAATTTAAATTAAAGTTCCTAGGTTCGATTCTCGGCAGAGGCAGTTTGGGAATTTATAATTTCTAAATTTTCTCTAGTCTGGTCTGCTGGGAGGTTTTGACCACTCTACCGATAAAGACGTGCCGCTAACCGATTTAGTGTTCCGGTGCGATGTCGCGTAGAAACCGATAAGGGGTATGACTACTATACTTCCTAACTGTTTAGCCCGCTAACAGCTTTGACTGCATCATCACCTACCACCAGGTAAGATTGCAGTCAAGGGCTGGAAGTTGTAGTGGAATCAAAAAAATGTTTTCTATCAATGAATTTTTAGCATTAGCTCGGCTTTTGGAAATTGGCAGTGAGTCGACCTCGTTTCTCGGAGAGTACGTTAAACTGTCGTTCTGCGCCTGATCTGTTTCCGGTCGTGTTGGCTGCCGTCCTATTGAACTATGCCAGAGAGGGAATAGAGAGTTCAACTCTGTTTACAAACTCACTTGTGCATTATAACACTGATTGGCCACCTTGGCCGGAAACAGTTTTTGTAAAGATGCGAACACGTAGGACCATTTAGTATCATATATCACATATAAACGGCTTCCCATCAGGGTTTGATCGATGTGCTTGACAATCGTAGATAGATTTACATCAATTTACATGCAATTATTAGTACGCCTAGACATTCGTCATCATAAAGTACCCATACCGGATGAGGTTATCTAATGAAATACAATGCGTTTCGATCTAAAAAAATAACCCAGTCTCACCTGATTTTTAGTACTCCGAAACAAGAATTTCATAAATTAAACTATATAGACGCTTTCCAAAGTGAATAAAAAATGTTTTTTATTCACTTTGGTACGTTTGTGAATGAATGAATGATGAAGAACCAGAAAAATTGTAGATAAAAATTGTACGCAAAGTATACAATAAGAAATGAGAAGATCCGTAGAAGAACTAGAGTTACTGACATAGCTCAGCGAGTCGTGAAGCTGAAGTGGCAATGGGCGGGGCACATAGCTCGGAGAACCGATGGACGTTGGGGTCTTAAGGTGTTGGAATGGCGACCCCGCACCAGTAAACGCTGTGGCGTCGGCACCCAACGAGGTGGAAAGATGCCAGCAGGCGAGTTGCTGGGAGCCGCTGGAGGCAAGCGACTCAGGACCGTGGATTGTTAAACTCCCTACAAAATGCCTATGTCCAGCAGTGGACGTCAGTTGGTTGAAATTATGATGATACAATCTGGCGGCCTTATAGTTACATAGCGATCTCTTCTAGGCATTTGTGTATAAGAGTTTATATATTAGTATCTAGTAATTAAATAAATAAATAAATAAATATACTACGACAATAGACACAACGCCACTAAGATAGCTGATGAATTTTTTTTTTTTTATGAATGAAATACACATAAATACTTATAATATACAGATAAACACCCAGACACTGAAAAACATTCATGTTCATCACACAAACATTTTCCAGTTGTGGGAATCGAACCCACGACCTTGGACTCAGAAAGCAGGGTCGCTGCGCACTGCGCCACTAGGCCGTCAATAAGAAATGCTTATTCGTATGTATGCACTTTATATTTTGTACCACCTGCTGTTTGTTTTCTTGTTCTTTTTTCTAATTCTAAGGTTGCCTGGTAGAGTTCGCTACTAAGCGATAAGTCTGCCTTTTGTATTCTGCTTCTATTTTTATACATCTTTTTCTGGTATAATTTTTTTACTTCCTGTGGTGTACAAATAAAGAGTTAATAATAAGTTTAGAGACATCAATTATTATGCTATAACCTTCAATTTTATTTTTACACATGTTACTTGTTTGATATATTTGTGTCTTTATATATACAGCGAAATAAATTCAGAGTTACAGATGTTTTATTTTCAATTGGATGTCAAACTGGCCCTTTATTGTGATACTAAATAAAGGTCAATGCCGATATAATCATAAATGTTACATAATGGCTGTAGATTGAACTCTGAATTCTGATTATTATTTATCTTTCTTTTATTCCCCACTGCTGGTTTGCCCCATTAAGAACTAGGATGCTACAATGGCCTTTAAAGACTTTAATGAAATAATAATAGATAATTTATAGCCGGGCGAGACATGCATCAATCCCTACTAATATTATAAATGTCAATGTAAGTTTGTTTGTTACGCTTTCACGCAAAAACTACTTAACCGATCGTCATGAAACTTTGTATACATATGTTTTGCAGTGTTAAAAGTAATATAGGATACTTTTATTCCTACACTAAGCTCGGTTCCTTGGGGAGAGGGGATGAAAGTGTTTGACGATTTTACACCATAACTCTAAGATTTTGTACTATAGAGGCTATAATATGTTTTTAATTTTGCCCCAACTTTGTGTACGTATGATGAATGTGGTTGGAGATAGAGGATAGAACTCCTCAGCGGACAGCAGCAAACCCCTCATTTAAGGCTTAGCGATACTGAATACTTTAAATATTTTTAAAACTACAACTAAATTGAATGACACATCAAAAAACAAAGTCAAACGCGGACAAAGTCGCGGGCAACAGCTAGTATAATATATAAACACCCGAAAACTGAAAAACATTCATGTTCATCACATAAACACTTTCCAGTAGTGGGGATCGAACCCACGACCTTCGACTCAGAAAGTAGGGTCACTGCCCACTGCGCCAATCGGCCGTCAATTTGCCAATCTGAGCACTGTATTAATGTGCTGGTGCGTATCATTTAGTGATAGTAGTAGATTAAAAGGGTATAGCGTTGTTGTAAAAATTCGGCCCACCATATCGTGTTCTGCGAGGTTAAAAACCTAACCTTATAATTTTGTCTTGACCCGGGAAACAAATCCAGGACCTCGTTGGTGATCCATAGTCGAATATTCTAACTAGACCAGCGAACCATAATACCTCTTTGGAATTATGCTGCTAAAAACTAAATTATCAACAAAATTAACTTACTGTAGACCACGAAAACCACTCTATGCGATCATACAAATACTTGACCGGAATTTTCTCTCGATTATAATAAATGAAAGAGCTATACATTCGTTTGAATAAATATTTCATCCGCACGTATGTTCCGCATTAAATATTATTCATGAAATAATATATAGTGATATTCCGCATTAAATATTATTCAAGAAATATTTAATGCGGAATATATTGCGGGAAGGCGACAACATAAAAGAGATCGATCGAATGATGCAGGAATTTCATTTGCACCCTACTATGAGATGCCACGTCACTATGCAATGTACATAAAGCAGTGTGCCGGCAATATATGCGCAGAAATTGGGGAAGGCTTTTTAGCCAACCACGACGTGACAACATTTCGGATTACATTTTCAATTCTATGAATACATCTCTGCTGCTCCTCTCTCGTAGCAGAAATGGATTTAGAGATCAGACTATTCACGCTGCTTCAATGCATTACTGGGGTTTAATACTGTAGAATAATAAGTAACTCCGGGAATATTTGTTACAAAAATTTTTCTTCTTGACTATTTATTTTTATACTAGCTGTTTGTTTTTAAAACAAAAGTAATTTTTGAAAATGACATTTTCAATTAGGTTTAACTTACGATAACTAATATAACCCACTTTTGTTTCTATTTCATGAAAATCGTTGGAGCTGTTTCCGAGATTCCAATTATATGTACATATATTTATTCCAATTATATGTATATATATATATTTATCGACAAAACACGAATAAAATGAAATTTTCTAAAAATGAATCATAACTAGATCGATTTACCCGACACCCCCTGTATGAAAATCGTCGGAGCCGAATCCGAGATTCCATGTATATGTATTATGTATATATATATTTTCTTTTTTTGTAGGTAATAATGAGTAGGTACTTTATTCATGTAATACCTGCATGTTTTCATATGACTCATCAATAGTTTTAGAAATAAATTTTGCTTTATTGGGTACAAACAAAGAAAAAAATGATTTATTTTTATAATACTTTATTTATATATTTTATAATACTCTACAGAATTTAGCAGTCATCAGTGTTCTTTCCACAGGTATCGTACACGGCGACTAAATGAACGTCTTCCCAGTGAGGATATTACGGGCAAACCCTCCCGTAGGTAGGTAGGTAGCCTTTAGTCCAGCAATGGACCGTTAAGATATCTTATATCTAGGCCTATAAGACATATAATATCTAATATAAAATAAACTAATAAAAATTATAAGACATCCCACTTCAAAGTTAAATGTTCGCTTTGAAGGCAGCGGCACTCAGATAATTATAGATAACTATTTATAGGCGTTATTTAAAGCGGTGATAGCCCAGTGGGTAGGAGCTTAACTGCAATTTCGGAGGGCCGAGTTCGAATCCCAGCACGCAGTAACGTTCATAGAGGGTATGAATAGGGTATGCAGATGATGTAAAATGAAGAAAAACTCCAGTACGAGTTATAAATACTTAGGCTTTTATAACTCTTACAATGCCTATTCTTAAGTTTTTTATAACTCGTACTGGAGATTTTCTTCATTTTATATCATCTGCATACCCTCTATGTACGCCACTGCCAGAACGCACCTCTAACTTTTTAAAGTTATGTGCGTTTCAAGTAATTAAAATATTACTTGCTTCAACGGTGAAGGAAAACATGGTGCATGCCTAAGAGTTCCTCATAATGTTCTCAAAGGTGTGTGGAGTCCACCAATTCGCACTGGGCCAGCGTGGTGGACTACAGCCTTAACCCCTTCTCACGGTGGGTGGAGACCCGTGCCCTGTACTGGGCTGGTAATGGGTTGATATGATGATGGTGTTGATGATTTAAAGCTTTATATGAGAAGCGTTATATTTGCGTAATGTCCGGTGGAAGGCTTCGGTCGTGGCTAGTTATCACCCTACCCACAAAGATGTGTTACCAAAGGCTACTGTACGATACCGATACAAACTGATGAGGGGTATAGGTTTAATATATCTGCCATAAACCCAACAAGTTAGCCCGCTATCACCTTAGACCTCATCACTTAACAGGTGATATTGTATATAAGGACAATTTTTTTTTTAATTATTTAAGAAAAAAATATAATGTTTAGAGTTTACACATCGCAAAATGGTCTTACGTGTTACTTAACGTTTTATTCTAGTCACGTGGTGACAATTAAAAACATAATTGCTTGTAGAGCCGATCCGAACCAAAATATGTTCACGCGATTTTGACACATCCATTATGCCGCATTATGTCCTAAATTCCTTTGTCTGTATTAGATTTTTGAGCATTTGTTTCACAGTAACATTATCTTTAGTAAAATCTTTTCTTGCAACACAATGGCGTCTGTATATGTATCCATTATGATCGTTAAATTATTACGTATGGTTAGATGCGCTTATGAGTGGAAAATATGTGTGGAGATCCAGAGTTATGCCAGTAGAGCTATTTATATCAAATAGGCTAATGAGAGGCGATCGTAGTTCTATTGATCGTTATTAAGATAGACGGGCAACGATGATTCACCAGGTGTTATATGATAACAATTCCCGAACCACGGTGTATGTTATATCGCCTCAAAACCGGTTTTCCTTTTGCAGAGGTTAGGGCATTCCTGTAATTATTGTACCCATTATTTTTAGCCTGAATAAATGATTATTATTATTAAACTTTTATCCAAAACCCCATACATGTTAAAATATACTTAACATTTATAGAATATACCTTGTCAGTAAGTTGATCACAATTCTATTTCTGACCTACCGAGGAGGCTATCATTTCGAACGTATTTTTTATGTTTGTTCAGACATCGTTCCATTATATCTGGATATATCCCATTCAAATTTCAGACAACGGAAGTCATGATTGCAAATACACTGTTATTGCTGCCATCCAAAAAAATATGCATTGTTTACGCAATCACAAAGCATAACAGCATAAAGTATTCTGTATATTGGGGAACACTCATTTTCTCTATCAAAGTAGTAGTTGCATAATTATTCGCATAAATAAAGTAAATATGCACTTTTTGATTGCTATAATTTAAATCAGAAGTCGGTTTCGTTTTTTTTTGTTAAATGATCTTTTATTGATAAAATATTATATTTAGATGCTCATCCACTTTGTCTTTTGCAAAAAAAAAATCTTGTTTAAATATAAATATAATTATATTTAGAAAATAATCAAGTTGCTAAAAGTTGCAAGAAAACATTCGCACATTCATTTTATTACTTCAAATGAGATTCACTCGGAACTTCTCGAGGCAGCTTTACTAAAATTAAACTAATAAAACTCACCCAACTTCCAGCAGAAATATAAATCTTAAGTTGATGAATATCTTTTGTAACAGTTTCAAGCTCTCCAGTAATATACTTGGGATTTTAATTGCTGAAATGAATTAAAATGTCCGTCCTCCTGCTTTTATGATCGCTCAAGTTGCAGTTTTAAAGTTTAAGCGCACTTAAGGAGAGATTAAGAAGCGGCGTGGCACTTAAATAATGCATTTTGGAATGATGACTAAGATTAAATGGATCGCTCTTTTTCTCTCATACAAATTAAGCTGATCTTTTAAAATAACCATTATAGCTTGAGTTCGCTGGTTTGCAACTTTGCACATTTACCTATTCAACGTTAAAAGATTTTCTTTAAGCGATCTTACTAGATAACGGTTAAATCCGAACTGATTTAAATGGTTTATGTCAGAAGGTGATTTGTTTAGTCAGATCCATCAAAACTGCATAGAGATCTAATGTTGATTTTTAAAGGTAGACAGGAATAAGGTACCTATCTCCCCAACGATAGACAGCAAATCATTATGAACCTATCAAAATCAAAATATTCTCCTTTTTTGTCAAATATGTACTAGGCGTTCATAATAGTGAGAGTTACTCTTACCTAAAGATGCTGGATTAAAAAATATAATCAAGTCCTATGGCTAAGCACAGGCCTCCTCTGTCACACCAAGGAGGTTATAAGAGCAAATTCCCACAACCCTTCTCCCATTCGAGTTGGCGGGCTTTTTTTATTTTATTTATACTCTTTATTTGTATACCACTACAAAGTTAGGGAATTAAACGAAGAATAGAAGAAAACATATTAAAGTAGGATACAAAAGGTAGCCATAGCCAATTATGATTTAATAACGATCCTGCAGCTATTCAAATAGCTACATACTAATACTACGCACATAAACAAAATTGCAAAAATATGAAAAAATTATAAAATAATAACTATTGTTACAATATTATGCTACTGACTTTAACAGGGACTTAAGACTTAACGTGCTCGGGCACGCGTATTCTTTGGGCTTCGTACGATACCAATTCCTTGACTATAGGTTGTTGCTGAAAATGACTCGAGAGAAAAACTTTTTACCCAAAAACTACCGGCCCTAACTACGAAATTAATCCTGGAAGACCTCGTAAACGCAAAGCCAGTAGACAAAAGAGGAAGTTATGGAGTATAAAAATAAAATCTCCGTATACAAGAAGTTTCAGGCTAGGTAATACTTGTAAATTAATCTCGAAACTTGAAATGGGATTTAATAGAAACTTTCCGAGGCAACTTTAGCGAAATTAAGTCAATAAAATGCACCCGGCGTCAGAGGGAAATCAGAATGCTGAATCTCTTGATGAATGTAGCGCAAAAATGGATTAAAATATTTGATCCACTAACTTTTTGATGTTTCAATATCTCGACAGCTAACGTTTGAATTAATATTATGAAAATCTAGTTTCGGAGATCGGAAATTCTTTACTGAAATGATCATTTCAATTTTGGGCCTAGTTGCATACTTACTTTGAATAAGATAAAAGTGTTCCTAAATTATTAGGAATATGTTACTATGGGCCTCATGAGAAGACTCAGAGTCACTCAATGGGCGATTGAGAGAGCTATGCTAGTAGTATCTCAGATCATCGCGTCATCAGATCAGAAATAAGGAGATCCGTTACAGACAGCGCGAGTCACAAAGCTGAAGTGGCATTGGTTGGAGCACATGGCTCGGAGAACCGATGTGCATTAGGATCCTTAGGAGCTGGAATAGCGACCCCGCACCACTAAACGCAGCGTAGGTTGGCTTCCAACTAGCTGGAAACAAGCGGGACAGGACCGTGGATTTTGGGACTCCATATTAAGATTAATGGCCAGCAATTCACGTTCAGCATTCAGTTTTTTTTTCAATCGATTTCCAAAATAATTTGTTAGTTTGTTTTATTTATGTGTGTTATCACAAAACTCAATAACTTAAAAACCTTCAAATTAATTCTATAAATATTTTATCGAATTCGCCATATATCCGAGTAAACTAAATTTAGTTTTTTTTTATTATTTACGTAACGTACAATAAAGTCGGTGTTTCATCTTTGAAAATCAAAAAAAAACTCCTAATTATTATGTTGTAAAGCCCGTGCTACACAGTGGAGTAAAGTTAATACAAATAATAAAAATAAAGTTTTTATTAAAGGCAAAAGTGTGTTTAACTGCTTTTTTTCAAATTCAAGTTAATTTTTTTTTATTTTATGTTGAACTATCACAGGCACTTATGAAGCTTCCGTGCATATAATATCTTACTATCAATCTTAGGTAATGGTAATAACTACATTCGTTAACATAAAACTGAAGCTAGGAAGAGATATCTAACGCGCCGTTTAAGAATAGCCCAAACACAACAAACAAAAAGCCGGCAACGCATCGGTGGCTCCTCTGGTGCTGCAGATGTATATGGGCGGCGGTGATCACTTATTATCAGGTGAGCCACTTGCTCGTTTGCCCGCTATTAATATTTAAAAAAAAAAATATTTTTTTTGCTATCACCATCTCACACTCAAATTAATAAATTTATATTTTGTTTGTACCAGAGTTGATCTTTCCAGGACAAGTAAGTACTGTAAATAAATTTTTACTTCAGCGACTTTAAAATAGACTTTGTGAGCGAGATGTAAAATACAAAGTATTCTGCTCGAAGCCCTATAACAATAGAATTCATCAGTGCACCACTAATCAAATATACAGGGACAACGTCTCGACGTTGAGAGAGCAGATCTCCCGGCTAAACAAATCTGCTCTCCTCTGAATTAAAATCTGTAGAGTAGTGATGAAACAGAAGCTGTGCATAACACTATCGCAGTTTTTAGTGACATATGAAACAGTGCTCTGAGAGACTGATTCTTTGATGACGACTAAAGGTACAAATATGAAATCAATTTAACGTGTTGCTTATAGTTGAAGGAGCCGGGTTTACTGAGAAATGGTTTTTCAAACTCCATCCCCAAGAGGGAAGTAGGGGATGATTTTTAATGAACTGCTAGAATAATATTATTCTTATTCTAAAACATTCAACTAAATAATTAATGATTTTTTTATCTTGTATCATAATTTTTTATACTACCAATTTGTTTTATTGGGAAAAAATGTTTTCTGTTTTTAAAGCATTTCTATACTTATTACGACTTTAATTCTACTAAAAGTTTTATAAAAAAACCACAGTTACAGCTGAATTAACCGACGGCGAATCAAAGGTGATTTGTTAAGACAACCAGATTTGCTGACATTGCAAAACAGCTCTTCTCTGAATTAAAACCTGTAGACAACGACAGTACCGAAGCTACACCAATAAAGCTTGCATGTTATATACAAATATATTTATTAAATTAATGCTTTTTATTTATTTGATTATCTCTAAAATATAATTTTTATTAATACATAACTATAACCTAAAATAAACTATTTAAAAACTAAATAAAATCTAAAACGTCCTCGAAACCACCGCAGCGAGGCACAGTTCCTAAGATGCTGGCAGCATTGCCCCTTTGGATGGCCAAACTAATTCGTTGGCCAAGGTAACTGCCCGCTCTAGGATCACCGGTAGACTCGATAACCCTTTTCGATAATTCTAATCTATTTAATAAATAATAATAAATATACTACGACAGTTAAATTAATGCTGTAATAATTTTTTTTTATTCCACTACAAGTTAGCCCTTGACTGCCGGGCTGATCTTACCTGTCGGTAAGTGATGATGCAGTCTAAGATGGTAGCGGGCTAATCTGTGTAGGGAGTATGGTTATACCCCTAGTCAGTTTTTACACCACATCGTTCCGTAACACTAAAACGCTTAAGCGGCAAGTCTTTGTCGGTAGGGTGGTAAGTAGCCACGGTCAGAACATAGAAAATTCAGAAACTATTAAATTTCGAAAATTCCCCTGCCGGAAATCGACCCTGGGACCTCCACACTTAAATTCACAGCGCCCACCGTTGCGCCATTGTGGTCTTCGAAAAATACCAAAAAAAAATTATATCTTGAGATTGTTCTATAGTTGGCAGCACTGACGCAGTGTTGATTTATTAAAAGCACCACCAACAGAATCATATGTAACACATTGACATATGATGATAGCTTAAAGTACTAGATACACATGATTCAACTTATGGGTAGCTAAAAGATGCATAATAATTATTCAAGACTAAATAAAACGCAAAATAAAGATGGAAACTATAATAATACACAGTAAAAATAACCTAATATTTCAAAGCTATAAAAAAGTAAAAGAAAATGGCGAGAACAGACAAATTACTCATTGACGTCATTGTTTGTAGACCAGACAATGATATTTTCTACAAACATGGAAATAGCACCCAAATCTAAGTAAAGTTACCTACAGCTTTTATAACAAATGGTCTCGTCAAAGTACTCATAGCTCCGATAACAATATTCTATTGGCAATACAATTCTTTGGCACGTCATGTATGTTTATGACGCATCATTGCTTGATTGATGCCAAACAGTATCATTTGTCGATGTAATTCATCTCAATAGTATAATTAACTTTTATTAGTCTAGCACAGCGTGGCTTTCTATGCTTTAAAAATGGTTGCCCATAACTATTTAAACAAAGGAATTTCTGTTCGTTCACCGAGTATTTCCTTTCACTACAGGGCATAGGTCACCTCTCAAAATAAGAATGGTTTAGGCCGTAGTCCACCACGCTGCGTTGGAGGTTTCCTCACGATGTTTTTCTTCACCGTATAAAGCAAGTGATATTTAAATTGCTTAAATTAAAAACGCACTTAACACCGAAAGGTCATTGCTACGTGCTGGGGCTCGAACTCAGTCAATCCGGACCCATACCTCGCTTCTGCAGCAGTTGACCTTTTCGAACATCAATTTACAATTTATCAATATTTTTTCTATCTTTTGTGAGTTGAAAACTGAGCAGTTGCTCCAAAGCAACCTTGTCATTAAGAAATTCATCAATTTTATATTCATTTCATAGTAGTGCCATAGATGCAGACTTGGTCAAAGATACAATTGAGTCGCGAAATAAGGTATTAATAAATGCGTGAAATACTGTTCCCGCGGTTTTGTAAACAAATAAATACGAAGTCGCGAGCGAAAGCTAGTAAAAATATACGTGGGAGTGTCCTTTGAAACTTGGCTCGCACTCGTACTCATGTTGCCTTCAAAAGAAATGTAATACAACACACAAGGGAAGTGTTTCTGAAGTGAGACAATTTGCAACGAAAAATTCTGACAGATTCATAAAGCGTCCATTATCAACTGTCGACAGCTCATCGGAGACAATACCATTTAAAAGCTACGGCCTTGAGAACATTTTAGTTTTACACGCAACCGTGCAATTCGTAACTATTGTTCGTTCTCATAAAAAATTGACATCTAAAGCCAACCGATGTAAGCAATCTACTAATACGCAAACAAAAATTGTATTTTTTATTGATAAAACTATAAACGTATATGACGAATGCATATTTTATTTACACCAAACTAAGCCTATACGATATTGATTTTGGTGAGCTAGATTGCTCCCTGCAAATTTCCGTTCTATAATTCATATTGGTACTTCAACGTCTTTAAAAGCAATTAAAACTGTTTGAACAAGATTTAAAAAAATCAGCGGGTAGTGTGAAATGTTGAAACAGAGGATCCCCTGACATCCGAGTTGATTCGTTTATATATTTTTAGTTTTGGCTTTTTAGTTCGCCTTTACAATTTCGTTTCGGTAGGTACGTGATGCCTGTTCTACCACACTCATAATCAAAATACATTAAACTTTTCAAAGTTTAACGGGCTGCAAAATTTTATACATATTGGTTTTTAAATATCAATCAACTTTTTAGTTTTTCGCAATTCAACCGTCCATTGTTACGACACTTAATGTTTAGATTACCTAAAACTCAAAATACCTAAAAACTCTCTATCACATATCTACTCTGCAAGTTTCCACAATGTCCACTGTAGTACTTCTTACTTATGAGGACATAAAGCCCATTCACTAATGAGACAAATTTCCAACTTCTCCACAGGGCATTGCTAAGAAGTAATAAGGGTTTAGAAGTCAATAACAACTGACATAATGAAACTATTGCTTTTCTGACTCAGTGATTTAGACATGAAACTGGTCAGGTCTACTGTGTCACATAAATAGGTACAAGGCCACCCAGTCCTAGCTAACCTACGTTGCTTCAATGGGCTATTTAAAAATGATCTCTCCGGGTTATGAAGGCACCTAAATCCGTGGCTGCTGTAATGGGATTGGCCACATGTTATTTCGTATTTCTAATTTTTAACCGTCTCAAGTCTCCGGAGCTTTACTTCTCTGACTCAGTGAATCAAAGAGAATTATTTAAACATGAAACGTCAAAACTCCCGATTCTACTGCGTCACATAAAAAGGTAAAAGACTGCTTAGTCCAAGTTAACCTGCACCACTTCAATTTCTTTCTTTCGGCTATTTTCAAAACATTGGCAAAACCTTACAAACGATATAAACCATTGATACCCAGAGCATCCAAGAGGGCATTTTCTATTAGATGTTCTGGGTGTTGAAGCCATCTAAATCCGTGGCTGCTGTAATGGGATTGTCCACCTGTCCTTGCGTATTTCTGAGCTTCCACAGTCTAAATTATCTGGATCTTAACTTCTCTGACTCAGTGAATCAAAGATAATTATTTAGGAATGAAACGTCAGAAACTGTCAGCTCTAGCTCAGCGTCACATTAATAGGTTCCATACCGATTTTTGATCTTTCACTATCTAAAGCCACAGTTGTCGCATCGGGTTAGTTCCAGGATTTGACGGACTATCTTCCTGCATACGGAATGCAGGAAGAGCCTAAGTGGTTATAGCCTAGTGGTTATAGCCTAGTGGTTAAGATTTCGGCATCAGTTCCCGGGGGGGGGGGGGGGGGAACAAGTTCTCAAACTAAGAACTTAGACCAGCTAAGTTCTAAGTTTTCCAACTTATGTGCATTTTAATGACGAAGGAAACATTGTGAGAAAACCTGAGAAAAAAATTCTCTATTGTATTCTTAAGAAGTATGGAATCCACCAATTTGGCCAGCGCATCTCATTCGGAGACACATCCTGTAGTGGGCCAGAAATGGCTTGATTTATTTATAATCCAGAACCTTAAAACAAATATCTACGTAGGCGTAGTAAGGATTTGGTCAATGCAGCATTCAAAACTACATTCAAAACTATCATTAAAACGCCCATAAAAAAGAACCTACACCTCTAATTAAATCGCATATATAGGAATAGATATAGATAGTATGAAGTACGATGTGATGGTGGAGTTTCCTTAAGCGACAAATTGTTACACAATATAATTAGGACAAATTAATTATTACCGTAGAAATAATTACTATGAAGCCGAAACTACTTGAGTAACGCACCATTAATTGGTGTAAAAGGCATCAGAGCATGCATTCCATAAATACCAGCCTAATTATTATAGTAGGAGACACATTGCTTATTGCTGAGTTATACGTTTATAATAATATGTCTATCTATTCGAAGTACTGAAGACATGATATCCTAGACATGTTATCAAAAGCAAGTTTGGGTGGAATGGAATTCCAAGAACATGTTGCGGAGTCATCTTTTCTCACTAGACAGTCTGTAAACTTTACATTTAATTTTAATATTGTATCTCGTTTAGCTGTAGTTCGTTTAAATTATGTATCTACGTTTTACACTATGTGTCTTAATTAGTTATTGATATATGTACGTTTTTGACGTGACAACGTCTTATAATTCGATGGAGCCGGCTGCACGCACGAAAAAACATGACGTGTGCGGCGTTACCTCACTCTGAGGCGTTCCATTCAAGGCTTGAAGTGCAAGCGAGAGCGCGGAACGA
The DNA here is from genome assembly GCF_905163445.1 of Pararge aegeria. NCBI lineage: Eukaryota > Metazoa > Arthropoda > Insecta > Lepidoptera > Nymphalidae > Pararge > Pararge aegeria. Next base: position 7,143,795 of record NC_053202.1, on the reverse strand, counting down.
GCGACAAAGTGGTGCCTCTTTGTCGCTCGTTCGAGCCTCCGCGTTCGACATCTGTCTCTCTCATACTTGAGTGAGCGATGCGTCGACAGCTTCTATACAATAATACATTTACATGTTTTCAGCAAGGATGAAGTGCAGTGAAAAGTGAATGTGGTATCAATTGTTTATAGCAACGATCAAACAAATAAAATTAATTTTTTTTTTAGAAAAATGCAACCATTCCATCAGTATTTTCTTACGACGTTGTCACGTTAAACTATCGTCAGTAAGCCGTTTACAGACAACCAATTTTTTTTTCGATTATTTCTTGTTACTTGTATAACTTTTGCTTAGTTTATTATTAAATTTAAATATTAAAATGTGGTCAGTAGATGGCTACGCATTTCCGTGGTGTCACCTGGTACAAGGTGCCAAACTGAAAATCAGCGCTGTACGCTCCTATGTGCTGCATGCGCCAGTAGGCAGAAAAAAGGTGCCATGCTTAGCTGGCAACTTTTTTCTAGGTTGTGCCACACATAACATACGTGGTGTCGTTAATATTGTAGTGTCTGGCGCAATGAAAAAATAAATTTTTCTAGCTTTATTTCTTTCTAGTGGTTTAAATTTCGGTCTACCTTTCAGGGTGATCAACCTCGGCATATGGCTCTAACTTAAGGGTGTTAGTCCACAGTAGACTTCAGACGCCTTTGAGATCGTAATGGAGAACTCTCCGGCATGCGGGTTTCCTCAAAAATTTTCCCTTACCGTCAAAGTATGTGTTATTCAATTGCTGAAAAAAAAAGTTTGGGGTGAGTGGGATTGAAGTCGCCCGAAGAGAAAGCTGGAGCCCTAACCACTCGCTTCTCAACTGAAATAAATAAAACATCATCATTTCTTCTCTCATCGCTATAACTGTCCACTGATCCGCTCCAGAGATGGTTGATAATAACTGCGACTCAGTCTTGCACTATAGCAGTATTATCGAATTTGGGTTTCATGATACACATTACCTTATGTTCGCCTTATTTTGTACTATTTTTAATTTGTGCCTTTTGGAGTAGAGACTTTGGGACCGTGGGGTCCGGAGGCAAGAGCTCTTTTCAAAGAATTATCGAAAAGGGTTATCGAGTCTACCGGTGATCCGAACCTTGGCCAACGAATTAGTTTGGCCATCCATATGGGCAATACTGCCAGCATCTTAGGAACTGTGCCTCGCTGCGGTGGTTTCGAAGACGTTTTAGATTTTATTTAGTTTTAAATAGTTCATTTTAGGTTATATTTATAAAACAATTATTTTAAAGAATAAATAAATAGTTTAAGTAGTATTAATTAATAAAGTTATTGAAATAAACTTATTATTATTATTATTACTGATGGACTAAAAGTCCAACCAACGGGAGGGTTTGTCTCTAATCACCACGCTGGGAAGACATGTTGGTGATCTTAGTAGATGGTCTAGTAGCACAGAGCACTGCCCGTTCTTATTTATATTAGGCGCCTCGTACGAGACCCGCGGGAAGAGAAGGGACTGTGACATCTGTACTGCCCGTCACTATTCGTCAAATTAAAATGAAATAAACTGGTAACTAATACCTTTGATGTGTACCGGACGTTTAATGTATAAAGTTAGTAACGAGTTTCGGCAAAGTTCGTGAACATTTTGCATCGTTGCAGGGTGTTTGGGAAACTTTCGACCAACTAGCTATTGTGTTCAATCATAATTTCCAAAGGATTACATTTTCGGTACAATGCAGGCCGAGTGTTGTACCAAGTTTTGCTAAATGGGCAAAGATTTGATAAATTAGCTTTTGTTTGGATACATTGGGCATCTTTTTTGGAAAATTGAGAAAATTCGAAAAAGACAGTGAGAGTGCGAGACGGGAACGTTAACGTGCTCTCCGAGGCACGGGGGTTGACACCATGATATGTTACGATATGTACACTGATATCGCGAAAGTCCTTCTGGCTTCTGTCTTTACCAGTATCTATAATTATCATGATAATCCCATAACATTCTACTAATGGACTAAAGGCCTCTGCATACGGTAGGTTTTGTCTATAATGACCACGCAGAGCAGACAGTATGGTGATCGCAGTAGAAGGTTAGTAGCACATATGGCACTGTCGCCCATTCTCCGTTACAATACTCTTAGTCATTTGACGGCTGATTGGGTGGGTCAGTGTCTGGGTGTTTATATGTATATACTAAGTATTTATGTTTATTATTTACAAAAAATATTCATCAGTCATCTTAGTATCCATAACACAAGCTACGCTTACTTTGGGGATACATGGCAATGTGTGTATTGTTGTAGTAAATATATTATTTGATTTAAAATTACGGATGCCAGATAGAGACAAAACAATTTATAACTGATCACGAGATATACCACGTTTACATTAGTAAAGCCTTAAGAATTTAAGAAATGAATGTATAACGGGTATGTAAATCCTTTCACTCGCATAGCACACGGGGTTTTTTATTATTATTATCTAAAAATATAGTGCTTGTAACAGTAACAAAAAGCAGTTATGTCTGTGAAAATTAAATTCCAAATGTTCTATCTCGCAAAAAGTCTATGACATTATGTAAATATAGCCAGTAAATTCTGTTTTGATGCCTACGTAGGCATATAAAAACAAAAGCCTTCTAAGTACTAACTCCCCCAACCTAGACCTCATAATAGCTTTTTATCTAGAATGATAGACATAAATTTCAGATATAAGCCGTACAGTATGAATACTTATTTGGATAAATAAGTATTTATAATAAATAAAATAAATAAAAAAATATACTACGACAATGCACACTTCGCCATCCAGCCCCAAAGTAAGCGTAGCTTGTGTTATGGATACTAAGATGACTATTGAATATTTTTATGAATAGTATACATAAATACTTATAATATACAGATAAACATCCAGACGCTGAAAAACATTCATGTTCATCACACTAACATTATCCAGTTGTGGGAATCGAACCCACGGCCTTGTACTCATAAAGCAGGGTCGCTGCCCACTGCGCCACTCAGCCATCTATAGGATCCCATAAGATTGATCACCAAACCGCATTACCTATTTTGGTATTTAAAATGTTAATCCTGGTTTTAAAAAACACTTAATAACTGACTAAATGTTGCTTTATAAGTACACACATGCCACATAATATATGAGGGTATGACCGCTAATACGTCTTTAAAAAATGGTAGCAATTTTCTTAAGTAACCTTTTGCATATGAATCAGCAAAGCTGAGATAATAGAAGCTTAAACCGACACGCGCTGAATTCTCTTACCATACTATAAATTTCGTTACCCATACAGACTTAAGTCAATGTTGCTTGACCAGCGCAATCGTCGTTGGTGCTGCTTTTTACGTCATTAATATCTCGATTATTAGTAGTAAAACGTTGTGTTAGGGCGTGAAACATATAACAGGTAAGATGAAACCGTAATAGGTCTCAGGGACGGTTATTTACGATAGACAATGTTGTTTGGGAAGGGTCTGTTTATTTTCTATGTTCGGTTTTCTCTGTTATTAACTTGATGACATTTGGCACTAGGATAGCTTGCTTCATAAGGGACATAGGATACTTTATATTCCTGAAAAACACAGTGTGCGGTTTTCACATAGTTCAAAAATCTTACTTTTATAAGACTTATCAGCGAACCAAAGAGAAAATTTTGCATAAATATAGCATTCCGGTGATAGAAATTTCATAATTTAAAATTTTTAACAAACGCGGCCGAAATCGTAGGCTTCAGCTAGTATTATGATAAATAGTGGTTGGTTACGTAACAAAAAGCGGTTAAGCCTGTATAAATTTCAATTCCAAACGTTTTTCCCCACAAAAAGTCTATAGCATTATGCAAACACCGCCAGTAAATTCAGTTTTGATGCCCACGTCTGCAAAATGTCCTTACCTACACAATACCGTGCGGTGATTGTCCCCATTGCATTGTGGCGCGGCTTCACAATACTTGTGTGCGGCTGAGCTAGCATTCGCTGCGATTGTGTACGCCTGTTGACTCATAGTGCGTTAAAATAAAGGCTATTATGCGATATCGCAGTTTTGCGATGAGTTCCCTTTAAGCGTTATGAGGAAAATACGGTACATGGTTTTAGTAAAGCGTGTGAGCGAAATTGTTTCGAAAAGTCACTACAAAGTAAAATCGTGCATTCGTCTTTTTTGCTGCTGGAGGTTCACTGCTGGACATACATAATAAAAAAATAAACAAAATTCCAAATTCGTTTATTTCAAGTAGGCCTAATATAAGCACTTTTGAAACGTCAAGTCTGTCTATGTGTAGTGACTCTACCACCGGTTCGGAAGAAAGATTCTACCGAGAAGAAGCCGGCAAGAAACTCTTTTCCAATATCAACAATTTACATTTTACATTTTAAAATTAATTTTTCTATCTTGTGAGAGATGAAAGCGGAGCCAGATGCTTCCAAGCAACCTTGTCATTAAGAAATTCATCAATTGTATAACCTCGCTGTAATAAACGTGTTTTAACACATTCTTTAAACTTATGCATTGGTAGGTCCAAAATTTTCTTAGGAATCATGTTATAAAAGCGTACATAAGTCCAGTGTCGTGTATTTCAAACATATGTGTATGTATGGCATGCACGCTAAAGCACTGCCAAACCTATTTTTTAATATTTTGTATCATACAAAACAAGACAAACATTTAAGCGTTTTTTTTATTTGATTATGTACAAGCACTTGGAGTCAATTTCAAAAATATAAATTCCAGACGCATATAAAAATTTCAACACCGTTAAGATACCCGCATCTCTATCGCAATTGCCACATTTGCCAACGAAACCATGGATTAAAAACCCATTTTGAATTTTAAATTTTATTTTTAGTTTAATTGGCAAAGCATGTAGTATAATTGGCAAAGCATGTGGTTTAATTGGCAGGCTGCGAATGTCAAAGATATATGTTTTCACAGTTTTAAATTCCTATATTATGCATTTCAAGTATTATTTATCTTATTTATATTATCGGTAACAGTTTTGATTGTAACAAACGGTGTGACCGTTTGTTACATCACAATCACAACAAACGAATTACTTTTTACGATTTTCACGATGGAACCTTAAAAATGGCTTAAAGGAGACAGAATATGAAATTTGCGTTGTTCTCAATTTGTCTCTGATACAACAATTGTATGCGATAGTACTTGAAACAAGCCCTGAAGTTCAGGATTTATGACAAACTAAGTGGGAACGTCCTTATACAATCCTAGCCGATGATTGTACCGTTTCATTGTAATTCAGCTTGACTGTATTCGAAGAGAACTTAGTTTGCGTTTGTTGTACAGTTTGTACGCTTCTTGGTTATTGCTGCGTCGCAATAAAAGGGTATTGTGTCATTTCCCAGATTGTTTGTTGATTCTAAAGTGCGCCAATGTAACCACGTACCCAACTGTAAATAGCCGTCATTTACATAAATTGGCCGCACTGTAGTAATAAAGTTATTCTTTGTTAGATACTATATATATTATTATTTCAGAAGTTCCACTACGGACTCTATCTGGAATTGCTATTGAAAATTTGTATACCAGAAAGTAAATGCGTTACATTTTTTTCCATGTGGTAGATATTATATTAAACACAAATATTTTATTGTGTCTCTATTCCTTTGTTACCTATCTTCAGCTCAACCGTTGAACCGGTTTGATGAAATTTTAAAATGCAGGAAGCAACAGACGGCCAACCTCCATGAGCGGAGAGGCATAAAAAGAGACAGAGAACACGCATGCAAGCCTGGTGAAGGACAAATCATTCATCTTAATCGAGCAATATTAATACATTTATTGCTATATTTTTCCGCCTTCCCAATCAGCCTAGCAATCATATTGTAGTAAATTCACGTATCCTAAAGAACGCGATCCTAGAGCTTGCTATTTGTTTACATTTCAATTAGGGGTACAAAGATTTATCATACTAAGGAAAACATCGATTACTGATATTTTCCAACCACTCCTCGAAGTAGTTATTAACGAAATTGTGTCAGTAGTTAGATCATATACACTATACAAATACCGTACGTCATAACAAACTATGTGTGTATAGAAAAGTCAGCTAACTATCTAAAGATGCAGACTATAGTAACGTGTTCGTTTTCATTGGTTTAGAGTTTCTAGTTCCTATTAATTTCGACCATTATCATCGTTATCAAATCATTACCGGCCTTTTAAAAGGCCAGAAAGTTTTCAATCTGTTTCGGCCGGACAAAGTTTGTGAGCTAGGAACATTCCGCGGGTATGAAGTAAGACATGTGCGGGGCATTTTTACTGTTTTTGGACACAATGAGGGTTCTGTATTTTCTTAATTCTTTGTCTATAGATTTACGACTTAGCAGTTTGACATGTATTTATCAAAAAATATCCATTCAATTTTCAAAACTTTTTAGCAACTTATCAACAGATTGCATATAGATTGGATATACAAAACGGAAGCCCACATCTCAAACGCTTCCAGTTTTTTGACACTACCACAGTAGGTATAGGCCATGCTAATAGGGGAGTAGGCTATATTAAGGTCAGTAGCTACATGTGCCTATTGTTCTATTGTCTACCCTCATTACAAACAACCGTACAACGCGATGACAAAAGATATTGATCATATCACATTCATTATTATTAAAGCCATGTTTTAAACCGGAAAACTAGAACTATAAAAGAAAATGTATTCGTTCGTAAACATTAGGATTTAATATGAATACTTTTCCACGTTACTCTCATTTTATAAACATCACTTTTTAATTATACAAGGATATTTTATTTTATACGTGTAGCATGATAAAGGTGGAGGCGTGTGAACTCTCATTATCATCATCATCATTTTAGGCAATTGACGTCCACTGCTGGACATAGGTCTTTTGTAGGGTGTTCCACACCACACGGTCCTGGGCCGCTTGCCTCCAGCGGCTCCCAGCGACTCGTCTGATGTCATATGTCCACCTCGTTGGGGGCGGACCGACGCTGTGTTTGCGAAGTCGCCATTCCAGCACCTTAAGACCCCAACGTCCATCGGTTCTCCGAGCTATGTGCCCTGCCTGTTGCAGGCAATCGGCTTTCCGAACGTGGTAGAGTTACTACAAACACACACACTTGACGTTTCAAAAGTGCTTGTAAAGTAGGCCTACTTGAAATAAATTATTTTGAATTTTGAATTTTATCGACCCGCTTTTGGCCAGCATGGTGGACAACGGCCTTAACACTTCTTGTTATAAGAGGACACCCGTGCCCTGTAGTGGGCCGGTAGAAGGCTAAGAATGATGATGAATTTACAAAGAATAAAGATATAATTTTTTTTTTTTTTTTTTATTAACGATAGGCCAGCGTTTGACGACAATCATGCCCGTTAAAAAGCAATGATGAGGTCTAGGTTGGAGCACGCTTGCCTAGAACAAGCCTATTCACTCTAGCCTTGAAGGTACTTAAATTATACGTTATTATTAAATTTGAACTTTAATGCTCAAGTATGACGAAGGCGGGCGGGCATGTTTACCATTCGACGAATTCCAATTAAATTTTGAATCGAGTTTATTGTAAGCATTTAACTGCTTTACTTGTGTAGGAATATAGCTATTTGTGACAGAGCTTGTCCGGGAAAGTACTACCACTCTGCTTATTTCTGGTGCTAAGAGGCATTGCTGTGTTTTGGCCAGAAAGGCATGGTTGCCGTATATGAACAGGATCTTGATGCTTAACATCTTCGTCTCAGGTTGATGGACACGGGGCAGTACTTTGAAGGACGTGTTCGTTGCATGCCCTGTTAAGTGTTTATAGGCGATGGTTTTCCAGTTATCACGTGGGTATCTGCTTGGTCTGTAAATTATTACAATAAAAAATAATATGACCAAGACTGCTGCAGGTTTTGTTAACAGTACTAATATTCGTCATACAAAAATCCAAAGTATAAAAAAATAAATAAACTACGACAATACACACAACGCCATCTAGCCCCAAATTAAGCGTAGCTTGTGTTATGGGTACTAAGATAGCTGTTGAATATTTTTTTTGTGAATATAATACACATCAATACTTATAATATACATATAAACACCCGGACACTGAAAAACAATCATGTTCATCACACAAACATTTTGTTGTGTGGTTGTGGGAATCGAACCCACGTCCTAGAAAGCAGGGTCATTGCCCACTGCGCCAGTCGGCCGTCGAAGTATGCACACAGTTTGTACCGCATCCATCTTTGCACCTATACAAAAGTAAGCCTATCCATAAAAAGTTTATTTCGGTAGTAGTTTGTTAAATGCCCGTACCAAAGTAGTTTACGAAACCTTTTTTCAGTGAGTAATCAGAACTTTACTATGAACCCACTTCACTATACAATCTTAGGGCTGCTACCATTGATAATTTTTTTTTTTTTTAAATGCATGGTTTTAAACTTTTCTTGCATACTTTGAGTAAACATTATCGCCATACTACTGGTAGACAAAACCAAAGAAGGTTTTGTCTCATAGAAGATAGCGGGTTGTAGGGCTTTTGATCCGGTATGAGTATCAGCTTTTGCAATACTTCTAATAAAATAAAATAAAATACAATTCAGATATTTATTAAACATTTACAAATATTTTAATTCAATGCAATTTATTGCAATGCCATCATGATATTACTCAAGGAGTTAGAAAAAAATGCTGACCCAAGCCTTATCCATTAGTTGTATGAATTGCATAATTTAGTAAGTGATTTTTGTTACCTGAAATATCTTATGATTTCACTTTTTAACTCTTAATTAATGTATCTATAGTGGTAGCCCTACCAAAACATTTTTTGCTGTTCTCAAATGAATGCAGCCGAGCTTAGCTATTGTGAAATGATATTTCAAACGAAGTAGGATCGTGAGATGGGAAAATAGGTCACAGAGACAGAATCGCTGTTCCACATTAAACACATTTTCAACAATTTAAATGTATTTTCCTAGTGTAGTCAGTTTGTATCCCTTACTTTTACGTAAACGGGTTTTAAATTTTTTTCTACCCACGTGTTTCATTTTGTTATTTTTTCCATAATAGTAGGATAACTTTTGCTGTTTTTATTTGTGTTCATTGATTCTTAACCAATATGTCTACGTCGACCTCGTCATCAGACAGCAAATTGGAAAATACTGCACCTGACATAATAATTGTTCCATGCACAATATTTCCTTAACCAAATTCACCAAAACCAATAGGTTTCAAATTGTAGTGTTTTTTTGTATTTATGTTTAAATATAACTTTCACATTTGTTTTATGAATATAAACTTAAATAAACTATGTAAAACTAAATAAAATCTAAAACGACGTCGAAACCACCGCAGCGAGGCACAGTTCCTAAGATGCTGGCAGCATTGCCCCTTTGGATGGCCAAAGTAATTCTTTGAGTGTTTTTTTTTAAATAAATGGATTTTATTTTTACATTTATTTCATATCTAGGTCGTAGAAAATTTGTGTACGAAAATTCACGTATTGGTAACAGTTGCATAAATAGCTACATTATTCCACCTATCAGAACTTCCTCAGCGTGGTGAACTTTGGGCTAAACTCTTCTTGTACTGAGAGGAGGCCCGTGCCCTGAGATAATGACGAAGATGATTAATTTGTCTTGCAATTTAAAAATGGGCATTTTTTGTCTTTATCATTATCATCATTTCAGCCCATCTATCTCTCAAAGTGTGCTCTTCCATACGCCTTTGGGAACTAACTAGACAAAATAAAACAATTTAGCTAAGCCTGGATATTTACAGGGCGGCTGATTGGCGCAGTGGACAGCGAACTGCTTTCTGAGTACAAGGTTCGTTCCCACGACTGGAAAATGTTCGAGTTGATGAACATGAATGTTTTGCAGCGTCTGGGTCTTAATCTGTATATTATAAGTATAAAGTACTTATCTGTATTATTTATAAAAATATCCATAGTATATTTATTCATATTTTTAATTTGCCAGGTACATTGGTTTCAAATCCAGACATTGAGATTTCGGAGAATAAGAAACATATGTATCTGTTGTCCTTAATTTATCAATGGTTACAAAAAAAATCATGTCCTCTTTTTAACGAGCATTTTATCCTGTAAATAAACAGCGATGTAAAATAATAACCAAATTAACAATTTAACACACCTAGTTTTGTTTATATATGTAAGACGAAAATAAATATTTAGCATACCTATATTATACTCTTTATGATAAACAAGGATATGATTATAGGTATATATATGATGCTTCGAAGAAACATTTCGGTGACTGAGTTCATGTATTTAAAAACGTTATATTTATTTTTAAGTTACACAGCGGACTGCTTTATGAACTAAGTGATAATAACGGTGAAGTGTTGATTCAATCAATAGTTCAACAATATTGTGCTGGATTTGATTCCGGACCCACATCACACGTAGGTCAAGAGATGTCGATTCAAGTTAAACACTAATATAGAGTAATGAAATATAGAGCTCTTATATAATATTTTAGCACCGACATATAATTTATTTAGGGATAGTTACGACCTTAATCATAATGTGATTATTCAACCGTACGTTAATGTTACGTTTTTAATTTAGGTAAAACAAATTTGGAAGAGATATCCATAATTATAGTAGCGAAACTGTGTTTGCTTGTTTGGTCCTTCCTTCACGCCCGAATTAAGCGATTGACTTGATTTTTGGAACAGAGTTAGTTGATAGAACGGAAAGTAACAGAGGCTTCTATTCTTCCCGGAAAAACACAAAAAATAACCATTATTGACATCCTATCAAAACAAGTAAGCGACTCTATTTTTGGCATAGAGATAATTGAAAGAACGTAGAGTAACAAGCTTTCCAGGGGTGGTAAACAGGTCTCAGATGGGCGGCTATTAGTGTCCTGATTGTGAGTCCTATTTCGTGCTTACAAAATTAATTTTACTCAGTCTAGGAAATTTTAGAGCACAATAATATTTAACTTGATATTTAGCATTGCCTTTACTTACATTATACTTTATATTGTACTTTTTAATTTACCCTTAATATTTGCACGACGAGAACGACAGAATATACGTGAAACACAAAATGTTAACATCTACATATATGTGTTAGTAGTACCTACTATATTTTTTACAAATAAATAATTATCAAAATTAAGGTTAATTTATCAAAATATATAATAATATATCATGGATTTCCGCAAAGTAACGCCTGCTTCTATCCAATACAAATAAATAATATGAATTTGAAAATTTGCACAAAATTTACATCTCTTAGTGGTTAATGTAAATACACGCAACACACTGAAATAGTGAGGTGTATTGGCAAAACTTTTCAATTTTCAAAGCTAGCAAAGCAGCTTTAAATATCTAGTAATTTATATTAAACTCGAAGAATCCTAGCAATCGTCAAAAATTAAAAAAAAAAAATTGCAACTTTCAACTGCACACACTGAAATCGAATCTTGTCACGCTTTCAATCAATTGCTGCCAATTTGTCATCACAATTTGTGTAGCAGCATGTTGATTCGTTCAGTAATGATTGATGGAAACTTTTTCATGTGGTTTCGAAATTTTAAAAAGATTTCTCTGGGTATAATTTTTACAAGCTATATAATTTACCAGTTATATTTACCATAAACTGTTCTCTACTGTTTACAAAATATGTTCTCTAAGGGTTAAAATTTTACTAGATGTAGGTACCAATAAACGTCTAACGAGTTCTCACGGGTCTTAATATTATATAATGTTACTTAAGAATTTTTGTGTATCCCCAAAATCTTAGTAACCTATTATGATAATTAAGCTTAATTTACTATACTCCACGAAAAGCAGGAGAATCCGAATGTTGTAATTTATAATTTCTTCAATCCTTATACTCCAAACCAGAAACAGATCTTTGGCAATGTGCCCTCTACGCACGTTTCGCTCCGAAACCGGGGCATCCTCAGGAGATGCTCACTTTACAATGAATAATTCATCATGGATTTCCGCAAAGTATCGTCTGCTTCTATCCAATACTTAGTAACCAAACCTAATAAGGGTTGTAGTTAGCCACGACCAAAGTCTTTCACTAGACCAGTCGAGGTAAAATCCAGAAATTTTTAGTACCCAAATTGTCTGTGCATTAGATCGACCCCGAAGCCTCGACTGGTACGGCCACAGCGCTCAACTCTGTTCTAGGGAGATGATTCTGCTGCCCAAGTACTCTGTACTGATAGCCGTCATCCAATTTCGCTGGATCTTCCGAAGTGCCACTCACTTACACGCTCGAAAAGATTAAGTTCCCATGTTTGCGTCTTATGCCTACTTACAAGTTATTTGTTATGGAGCATCTGATGTTCAGCAGTCAATAACTCAATGTCAACATAATAAGTTGCCCTATTTTTATCGTAAACTATATTTTACCAAAAACTCCGTAACCGTGAATTTATTTTTTCTTTAACTATTTAGCTAATGGCATTCTTTTTGAAATTTAACCATATTTTATAGAGATAACTAGCTGTTGCCCGCGATTTCATCTGCGTTTGATTTTGTTTTTCGATGTGGCATTCAATTTAGTTGTAGTTCTAAAATAGTTTAAAGTATTCAGTATCGCTAAGCCTTAAATGAGGGGTTTGTTGCTGTCCGCTGAGGAGTTCTGTCCTCTATCTCCAACCACATTCATCAGATCTACACAGAGATTGGACAAAATTAAACACATGTTACAACCTCTATAGTACAAAAATAATTATATAAATCGGTTATAAGTTGTGGTGTCAAACCGTCAAACACTTTCATCCCCTCTCCCAAAGTAACCGAGCTTAATGTCGGGATAAAAAGTATCCTATATTACTTTTAACACTTCCAAAAATATGTGTAAAACGTTTCATGAGGATCGGTTAAGTAGTTTTTGCGTGAAAGCGTAACAAACAAACTTACAATGACATTTATAATTATAATGTTAGTAAGGATAAGGATAAGGATTTACGAGGGAATTATTTAGGAGGGATTGTCGAACTAAGCAGATTGCACAAACGGTTTGAAGATCGTGCAAGGAACACTTTTTTTATAAGTATGGAAAGTTTGTATCTGCAATCAAAAAATGCACTTTAATTGTTTCTTTCTTTCTAAAGAATAACTTTTTAAAAATTAATAATCTTTTTTTCGTTAGTAACTTATCATTTAGATCATTTTAATAATTAGTGAAAACTTTATTGGCTTGTGTCAGATCTATAATTTAGTTTATCCATTGTAACAAATTATTTATAGCTTAATTATTTGTTTTCCAAATAAAAAAAACACGTCCTAGAAAGTAGCGCGCTGTGTCCATCAACCTTAGGCGTAGGTTTTAAGACGGTCTGTAATCACACCGGCAACGACGTCCTTCAGACCCGAACGCAGCAATGCTTCTTAGCAGCAGAAATAAGCTTGGCGATAGTATTACCGAGGACGAGCGTCTACTACTACTAGAATCTATCTACTGATTTCCCAAAGAAGTCAACTGAAACCACACTTTTGCTTTTGAATTATTAAATTCTGCCTCAGAATCCTGAAGGCAGGCTTATAACATGAACGAAATGAGAGTCGGCTTTTTGATTTATACAAATACTTCTGGCTGACCGGCGGAGTAGGCCCTGACTTCTGAGTCCAAGACTGTGGGTTTGATTCCCACAACTGGAAAATGTTTGTGTGATGAACATGAATGTTGTTCTGTCTGTTTATCTGTATATTTGAAGTACTTTGGGGCTACATGGCGATGTGTGTATTTTCGTTATACATTTATTATTTATTTACTTAATTTGAGTAAACACTAAACAAAAATCTTGCTTTAAATCTTTATAGCGACATTTCATAACCTTAGGAATAAAATATCTAAGGGTTCGAATCTACGTTGACTTCGTTTCGGAAATGATCGGAAATTGGCTCAGTTCCGCCGACCAATTTAATGGGAGGCTTTAGCTGTGGCTTGGACGGCAGTATCACTATACCTTCTATAGGCAATGCCCATTAATGCAAGCAAGCTAGAGCCATAAAAGTACTTATAACCATCTGCACGGCTGTAGTTAGGGAATTTAAATTTCATCCCCCCGATCATATCCACTGACAAGGGATAAAAACTACATCTCCATCTGCCAAAGCACGGCAACAGGAAAAACTCGTACATTATTTAGATATTATTACCACCTGTACGTCTTCGCTCGGAGAGCGGATAAAACTGTTGGAGAAGACAAACATTTCGTAGTTTTACCAAGAGGAACGGCCAATGTTAGCGGTGCTGTATAAAAGAAATGATATGGCCCTGCGAATAAATAATTGACACTAATTCGATCCACAAATAAATCAGAGCCATCTGTTATAATTATTAAGAACTACTGCGTTTTAGGTCTATGCTCTAAACACTCCCTACACCCATAAGACAGGAGGCAGCATTTGTGTCCAGCAAAAGGTCGATTATAGGCTGTTAATGGTGATTTTATTTTAGAGTTGGAGTTTAAGTAAATAAGTCTTATTTAATGTTATATTAAACTAAGTGGCTACGGTTTATGATGATTTGCCGTGTAGTAAAAAACTAAACAAAGCAGACAATATGCGCAAGCAAATTGCAAACACAAAGTCTTTACTTGAGACGTTACTAAAATCACTGGACGTGGCCTTGAAGTTGTGTGGCTTAATTCACAAGAGGTAGTTGTTAAAACATACATGGGTCTCATTTAAGTTCGGGTAGGGTTTTGGCTGTAGTCCACCATTATGGAGAACTCTCAGGTATACAGGTTTTTTTCTTCATCTTCTTCTTTCTCGAAGAAGAATGCAAGTCATATTTAATTACTTAAAAAGCCATACCTATGAAAGCTGTGAACTCGTTCCTCCGTGTAGTTGAAGATCTTACCAAAAGACTATTATGGCTTCAAAACAATATAGAAATAACTAAAGTGCTGTTGCGACCCATATCCATACTTATATTGTATTGAATAATAATATAATCCCTACCTAATAATATTATAAATGTCAATGTAAGTTTGTTTGTTACTCTTTCACGCAAAAATTACTAAACCGATCCTCATGAAACTTTGTACACATATACTTGGAAGTGTTAGAAGTAATATAGTATACTTTTTATCTCGACATTAAGCTCGGTTCATTTGGGAGAGGGGATGAAAGTGTTTGACGATTTTACACCATAACTCCGACAAATTATAACCGATTTAAATAATTATTTTTGTACTATATAGGTTATAATATGTGTTTAATTTTGTCCAAACTGTGGTTGGAGCTCAGCTGAGGTCCGAACTCCTCAGCTGACAGCAGCAAACCCCTCATTCAAGTTACTGAATTCTGAATATTTTTTTAGAACTACAACAAAATTTAATGCAACATCAAAAAACAAAATCAAACGCAGACGAAGTCGCGGTCAACTAGTATTGTATAAGCGAAAGTGGAAACAAAAATATTTGTTTGTTTGCTTGTTCTGCTTGTTTTTATTACGCAGATATTATTTATCTTAAACAATGGAGACATGGTTACTTTTTATCCCGGAAAACCACCAGAGTTGTAATTTATAGATATACAAAGGCGAAATGCTTGGCCTTTAAAATTAGTATTTAATTTTCACCATCAGCCTATTAACGTCCCACCGCTGAGCATTTATTTTTCCTAAGAAAGACGAGTTTGGAGCATAAACCCACCACTATGCACCAATGTGGATTGGTGTGGCCCAACATGTATCTAAAAGTTAAAAGTTTAGATCGAGTGATAACAACTCTCTTGTGAATTATCCCAAACTGGCCATCAACACGGCTGTCAGTCGAAGTCAGTTGAAACGGTCGCATGGTGATAACAGCTGTCTGTTTCGACCACCAACCACAGTGCGTGGTGTTACCATGATTTAAAATGACAACTTTTATTAGTTTTTCCATTGGTTTCCAATGCTCTTATGTACTTTATTTTCGGATTATACTAAGCATACTTTACGTAGATAAATAAATAATTTCTAATTTCAAATAGTTATTATATCGATTTGTAAAAAAAATGCTTAAAACTTAACAAAAGGAATAACAAAATAACGGAAATAAAACCTAAATAATTCGAGAACTTCTTTGATACCACCGCATCACGGTGATGGCTACATTGCGGCTTCAAAGGCACATTTTTGTTATAGAAGCAGGCGTTACTTTGCGGAATTCTATAATATATTATGAAAATTTATTTTAATTTGCTATAATCCGCGAAAAGCAGGAGAATCTCGATGGTGTAATTATTCAATCCTCATACTCGACACCTCAAACTTTTGAGGGTACACTGAAGAATAATAATTTAAAAGAAAACAGATAACTGCTTTAGGCCCGGTAGACTCGATGTGTGATGTGTACTTTTAGATATATTTCAGCCAAAATGTTTTACCAGAAAAAAAACATATATTAGAAAAAATATCTTATTTCGAGTCTACCAGGCCTAGAGTTGACATCTATCTGGTTTTTTAAATCATAACAAAACTCTGTAGCCTTTGAATACGATGATATCTTTGTGCGCTTTAGACTGTGCTTCGTAGGCGAAATTAAATATACTGCTTTTGTAAGGTGTTTCCATTTTTCGATTTAAGGTATATCGATGGTCGTGTCTCGCTGTAGATGCGAAAAGCAAATTACATTTGACATGACAGTAATATCACAAAATAAAGATTGTATCTCTTTTCTATATTGTGGTAATAGAATTCGGTGTATAGAAATGTGGCAATATTATTTCAAAAACGCCTTCTGCTTTTTCACGAAAATATCAACTCATAGAAATACTCATTCATCATACAAACCCATTAACAGTCATTCTTGTTTCTGCCACCAAGTAGAATTGCTGTGCTTTAGTATGAAGGTTGCGTTTGCCGTAGAAATTGCAGCGACATGAGGCTAGGTAACTACGCCTAAGAGTGATGGACTGCGAAATGTTGTTCTTTCACTACAGGGTCCACCAGGCTAGCTCATTGCGGCATGGTGGACTTCACACGTCTTTGAGAACGTTATGCACAACTCTCAGGCATGTAGATTTCCTCACGATGTTTTCCTTCACCGTTGAAGCCAGTGATATTTTAATAACTTAAAACGCACATATAACGGTGCGTGCTGGGACTCTAAGTCGGCCCCCGGAAAAGCCCAAGTTCTAACCACTGGGCTATCTAGCTTCATGTGGCTGTAATTTCACCGGCAACCACAATCTTCATACAAGAGCACAGCAATTCTACTTGGTGACGAAATGTGTCAAAAAAGCTCTACTGCTAACCTATGTCTAGAACGAGCAACTACGATGATTAAATACTTTTTTATTATTTATTGAGCTTAGAATATTCTAGCTATGTGTAAAACCGCAGTTTTACCTGCATAAAAAAGTAAACTAAAAAAAGGTACTTGTTTACAAGAATAGCACGTTTAAAATACACACTCTTTAGCTGTTTAAATTAGCCATAATATAGATAAAATAGTGTGATATTAAAAAAACATAGCAAACATAACAGGAAAAATACAAGGAAAACAAAAAAAAAACACAAAAAATCAATGAGCCATTAACGTAAAGAATACGAAATATGGTAGAAACATTTTTTGTTTCGCTAACATTCTCGCATATTTAACGTCATATTTAGTATGACTTTTTTACATTCGTATTTTTGAAAATAAAAAATTGTTCACATATTAGGTGCTACTCTGAATGGGTTTGGTATAATAATATTTGGATGCTCAGAGAGAATACCTTGATCACAAACTTAGTCCCCTGAACGGAACCGGCCGGCTGGTGGTGTTATTCCACCAAAGAAGACATCCCCAAGGATGTTTGAGAGACATCCCCATGGACATGGCAGGTTGTAAAAAATTTGGCCAAATCAAAACAACACAGCCGGTTCTGCTTTCTGCATCTAAGGCCGTGGGTTCGATTCCCACAGCTGGTTGTGCGATGAACATGAATGTTTTTCAGTGCTGGCTGTTTATCTGCATATTATAAGTATGTATCAATAAAATAATAAATATATATATAAATATATAATAATAAATTATTTTCATCAGCTATCTTAGTACCCATAGCACAAGCTACGCTTACTTTGGGGCTAGATGGCGGCGATGTGTACATTATCGTAGAATATTGATATTTATTTATAACAACTGTCTCTAAAATATAAGGAGACTGGTTGCGCTGAATCCAAGGTCAAGAAGATATGACTTTAAACAAGTAGTATAGCTTTTTGCAAAAAAAAATCGTTGTGTGCTAGCCCTGAATTATTACATAAATTAAAGTTACTCACCCCCGTGCCTCGAAGATCACTTTAAAGGTCATAAAAGCCCGCCAATTCACATTGCATTGAAGAAGCGTGGAAAAAGGAGAGCTGTACTCAGCAGTGACGTTGGTTTATGCTGATGATGATGATATTGGATTTTTTTGTTATTAAATCATAAAACATAACATTACAATATCAATACAGATGATATATTATGAAAATTAAGCTTAATTTGTTATACTCCACGAAAAGCAGGAGAAACTGAGCGTAATTTATAATCTTCAATCCTTATACTCCACACCAAACATATTTGGCATTTTATTTATTTAGAATACTTTATTGCACAAACTTAGAAACAATACAAGAAACACACAAGAAAACAAAAAAATAAGTAAAATGAAAAAAAATTAAAAAAAAATAATAATAAAAAACTTAAATACAGTTGTGTATTTGTAATGTACCTGTTTGGCAATGTACCTTCTACACACGTTTCGCTCCGAAACCGGAGCATCTTCAGGAGATGTTGACTTTACATTTACTCTAATAATATATTATATTATATTACTAGTTGTACCCTGCCACGCTTCGCTGTTGCACATTGTGATTGAATGGTTGAGAAAAATAGATAAAAACAATCCTTGATGCGTATTATATATCATGCTAAAATTTCATCCCGATCATTGCAGAACTTTTTGAGTTTTTGAAGCGTACACAAACCAACATAACATTTTTATATATATAGATATGTGTTTTAGCACTAAAGATGTCCCTCCTATGTGTCCTTCCAGAGGCAACCAGTATTATTTGGAAATTATAGATAGTTGCAATCATTGACTGCAAATCTTACATAGACTCTTCCGCACTTAAAGTTTTAGTAGTAGTACCTATAAAAGCATTTTGTGGCCAAGCTTGTCCAGGGAAGTCCCTACTACCCCCATGCCTATTTAAGCTGCTGAGCTGCGTTCCAGTCCGAAGGGTGTCATTTCATAGGATGTGTTACTTGCATGGCATTCAAAGTGTTCCTCTGTTTATGTAACAAATTATGGTTTTTCACTAATCATTAGGTTACCACAGCTTGGTCCATCATTTATTACTATAAAAAACCTTTAGGATGTTATCAACAATTATAATTATATAAATAATTTTAACAATCTCCTCTAGGGCTAAAATTTTTCGAAATCTGATAGTAAGTGACCTTAATTTAACAAACATGAAACTTTTATTAAATTTTAAGTCTGTGGGAAAGTTTTATAAATTTAAATGTGGGAATGTTAGTATAAAATTTTCATTTTTTTTCATTAGCACCCCCCGTAACCGATTTTGTGATTTAAACTTCATTCAATACATTCTTGTTTGCTCATAGCCCAAAAAAATTCTGTCCAAATTTCATGCCTAAAAGAGTTAAAATTCAAAATTTAGTTTTTTATGATTTTTTCTAATCATTAACGCCCCCGCTATACACTTTAACAATTATACAAAAGTTAGACTATCCTTTAAGTCAATGTATCCTCTACATGGATGCAAAATTACAATTCAATCGGATGTATAGTTTAATAGTTTTAACGGAAAAACCGTAAAAAAACTCTATAGATTTATATATTATTATAGATTTTGTCACATGCAATAATTATCGATCAAAGGTAAATAAACACGCACAAAACACTATATAGGTACGAATTTGTTATGTGTATCAATTGATAAAAGCAAACTCATTAGCTCATTAAGTAGGAGGTAACCGAAAATCCAAGAAAAAAACCCACTGAAATTGACAGTTTGCTGTTATTTCTTTATTAATTTGACTAAATTGAACTATTCGATTTCGTTTTCTTTTTCTTTTTTGTTTATCTGTGCTCCAATGCACACTGTTTTGATAGATATGATTGAATTTGAACTTTGTACAGAGGTTATAAAGTGCTAATTGACTCTTTGACGTTAGGAACATACCTACATTGTTTAAACAACAGTGACTGCTTGTAATTCAATATGAACTTTATATAATAGCAATAAAGCTCGTTTTAGTTAGAAAACGTTTGTATGGGAAATAGAAAAGGGCTGTTTTTTGGGTTTTTCCGGCAATTATTCGAATTTTTCTCGCCGTAAAAACCATCTTTGAACTTCAACAAACATTTAAAAAAAAGAATTGGCCAAATTGGTCCAGGCGTTGTTGAGTTATGCGCTTACCAACACATTTTGTGATTCATTTTTATATTATAGAGAAGATAGATTTAGATTGAGGCGTTAAGGATAGTACCAGACATCCTTAAAAGTGCCAAGTTTACCACGTGGTGCACCCTGCAAACTTACCTACGTGGCTCTGGTGACCTACAAATATCTATATACATATAAGGCGTTATCACTATCTTTTATCAGCTGGCCTGAAGTTCACTGACCGGTAACGGTCAGCAGCGTTATCGGTGTGACAGGACCAGTACTGCGATCACCAATTATTGGCCTTTCTCTGTACATGATTGGATGATAAGTGAACTGCCTACAAAAACCAATGTCCAGCATTGTCTATCAGTTGATATTATCATGATAATAACAACGTAAATTGAGCATAGTAAGAGATACCGCATACTAAAGTAATTCATTTTGCTTTATGGATTTTGATCATGAATTAATTATTTCGAGTGAACCAAATATCATGATAATAAATTTCGTTACAGGTGATTTTGATGCGGGCTCTGTCATTTAATGTGGCTTTATTAATACGAAAATATTATTATCATCAAAGTATTATCAGCTCAATATTACTAAATATGCTAGTCGATACCTCATCAGTGTAATAATTGAACGCTTTTTGATTATTATGGAACGTAATATTTTTTATATTGTCGGGATATCCTTATAAATATCTCTCGCCACATGGTAGAGAGACTATGTCAGACTTCTACTAAGGTTTTCTTACACATCACCTGGTGACTGGGTTACGGGAACGCTTTCGCTCGTAACCCAGTCAGAGAGTCTGGCCAAGTCAGACCCACATCTGTCACCACAGAGATATCTACTTACCGTCGAGGAGTAACCTCCAACGGCCTACTCAGATTCCCCATGTCCATTGACTAAAGGTAACAAGAAGACAAAGGACGATCAACAATCTGCGACAGACTCATGGAACGTACGACGAACGAACGCAGCTGAACACTAACAAGAGAAGAAATACACAAACACAGTTCATAGCTTTTGCCCACGCTTTTCTTCCACTTTTATTACGAGTATTTTACAAATCCCGTGGGAACCGTTAGTTTTTCTGGGATATAAAGTAGCCTATTATAATCGCCATCTTTACAAGTAATACTGTGCCAAAATTCAAGTTGAATCGTTGAAATACACACATTGGTATAATGTGCTATTTTACCACAAAAACTACTAAAAAGCTGTTTTCATTCGTTTGAAGAACTCACAATTATTGTGACGTGCCAACGTCTTATAAATTGGTTTGCCGGGTGACACTACAAGAAACTGCGTTACGCTCCGCTCACGTTATGCGCTCACAATGAGAGCGAGTGAGAGGCACGCGCCCGCCTAAGAGCGTGAGAGACAGACATAAAAAGTGAAAGGCACGCGTCCCTTTGTAGTAAACGCTGTTTCATTGTACGCAAATGTATTGCAAGTTATTGTATGTATATTTGTATATAAATACGTATGTATGTGTAAAGGTAAAAATAAAATTTTGTTAAAATTAAAATTCAGTGCGAGATTCTTTGTATAAATTAATGTTCTAAATATAATTCTTTGTATAAATAAATGTTTTAAATTGTTACTATTATTTCATCCTTCTTCCTACTATACGAATGAATATTCACATTAAAATTATTTTACCACTCAAAGTCGTTGTCACGTAAAACTTTCGCCCGTAAACCGACTTTACAGGCAACCAATTTTTTTATTAACTACTTGCTGATTTCAATTCTTAACTGAATTCAATAAAATAAGAAAGTAAGTTAACTTAATATTTCGTGGTAAACTAGCGAGTTTAGTCATTTCCTAATTTCAAATGTATTTGTTTACGTAATTCTTAACCTCGTATTAAAAATATCTTATAACTTTCATTAAACTACCTCTACGACTAAGGGTCTTTTTATAATTAAATATAAAGATGAAAAACTTCACAGCTAAAGTAATCCAAATTTACTTTATGCTTATTAGATAAAAAAATAACGTATACTAACGATTATTTAACGGTAACGTAACAGACGATATTTTTCATTTTTTATCTACGACGATAAATAATGTTTTAAGTTATATCGATTAAAATTGTAACTTAAAAAATGAGAGCATAGTAGTTAAGTTGGCAAAGAAAATAAAAGATAACATGTTTAAGGATTTGTAGCAAATACCCCCGAAGGTAAATAGGGGATGAAAGTTTATTGGTCACAACGCGTTAAATTGATTGGGAGTGAGATATTACTCCGAACTATGTATTTACTTTCATAAATAATATTCAGATTTATTAGATAAATATTTTAATTAATATCAAGGCAAACATTATTATACATAAAGATTGTTGTTTTAAAAAATACCTTTAACGATCTTTTCAGTAGGTACCAAAACGATTACAACACAGTGACGTCAGTTATTCGTAGACCTATTATTCTATTTGAGATAAAATTGACTTTATAGTGTATTGTAAGCAAAACAATCGAATTATGTAACATAATGGCGGTTAATAAATTAAAGGGAATATATTACTACCGAGCTATCGTCAGTTTTGTTTGCCTATATGGACGTAAACGAACTGTTGAGTGAATTGAATAGCAAGTACCTCAGGTAATAAGCGTTTGATATGAAAGCCATTTATTCTGATTACCCACTCGTATCGGTAAACCACTATTGTGTATAATATATTGTTGCGGGCAAACTTCATATAGTGTTCAAACTTTGTCCGACCTTGGCAAATCGCCTTTTTTATTACATTATATAGCTGTTGCCCGCGACATCGTCTGCGGTTGTTTTTGTTTTTGGTGTGGCATTCAAATTAGTTGTATTCTAAAAAAAATAAAGTATTCAGTATCGCTAAGCCTTAAATGAGGGGTTGGCTGCTGTCCGCTGAGGCTTTCTGTCCTCTATCTCCAACCACATTCATCAGATCTACACAAAGTTTGGGCAAAATTAAACACATATTATAACCTCTGTATTACAAAAATAATTATTTAAATCAGTTATCGGAGTTATGGTGTAAAATCGTCAAACACTTTCATCCCCTCTCCCAAAGGAACCAAGCTTAATGTCGGGATAAAAAGTATCCTATAATACTTCTAACACTTCCAAGAATATTGTACAAAGTTTCATGAGGATCGGTTTAGTAGTTTTTGCGTGAAAGTGTAACAAACAAACTTACATTGACATTTATAATATTAAGTAAGTAAGTAGGGAAGTTGGGATAGGGATATTTTGACGACCTCCGTGGCCGTCAGGGGCAATTTGGAATTTTTTTATTTCTGAATTTCCGCAGGTCTGGTCTGGTGGAAGGCTTTGAACGTGGCTAATTACAACCCTACCGACAAAGACGTGCCGCTAAGCGATTTAGCGTGCCGGTGCGATGTCGCGTGGAAACTGATTAATGGTATGACTACCATACTCCCTAACAGGTTAGCCCGCAACCATCTTATACTGCTTCATCACTTACTATCAGGTGAGATTGCAGTCAAGGGCTAAGTTGAAGTGGAATAAAAAAAAATATGGATACATTTAGATCAAATGTAAGGGAAGGTGGACAACTAAACTGGAAAACAGCGCTAGGCATTGTGTCATTGCACATACACATTTTGGCCATTTGCTTCATTGTTGGATTTATTTGCAAGTTGCTGCATTTAGGACAAACTTTTCTGTGTCCATCAATCATGAGCGCAATAAATTGATTTTATTATAATCATTTAATTAAAAATAATAGTTTTGTAACAGTTTGAGTTATTATCATGTTCGTAAGATCAAATTGAATCTATAAGGTATTGTAAACAAAACAATCACAATGTTTAACATTAATATTAAATGGGAGCGAATGACTACCGCATGCCGCCAGTGTTGTTTGACTTTATCGTCGTAAATTGAACTGTAGAGTGAATTGAATAGCAAGTACTTAACGTAATGAGCGTTTCACATGAATGTCATTTGTTCTGATTACACACGCGTATCAGTAAACCAATTTTGAGTATACTACTATATTGTTTTTTTTATGAACGTTGGATAGAAGCAGGCGTTACTTTGCGAAATTCCATGATATATTAAGAATATATATATATATTAAGAATATATATATATATGTTGTTATTATTCATCGTAAAGTCAATCTCTCCTGAGGATGCTTCGGTTTCGGAGAGAAACGTGCGTAGACGGTACATTGGCGAAGATCTGTTCTCAGTCTGTCAGATTCTCCTACTTTTCGCGGAGAATAGCAAATTAAGCTTAATTTTCATAAAACATCTATGAATTAATTGCAAAAATAAACACATTAATTATACACAGCCCTACAAAAAAAAATTGTTTTGGTGCAGCTCTGTTCCTATCTGTAGTCGGTAAAGAGGTTAGTATGAAATACATTATTGCTCCTAGACGTCAGCTGACAGCTCTGGTTTACCTACAATTCTTCTTTAAATGTTTTACGGTTTAATTCAAAATCTGTCGATGTTATAACTACTTTTATGACATTCATTGTATAAATTTATGATGGCAAGTAAGTCAAGAAGTTGCATTTACGATCCTTATATGTTTCGCTACATATGCGGTGAGTATATAATGAAAGATCAACGAAAACCGATTATGACAAGGTAATTCGCTTGTCTGCTGTATATTTTGGTATTGAAATACGTAACCTCGTCATTATTCAAGTAATTACATTGATTTCCGAACGAGGCAGCTTATATTTCGAAGAGTATGTTCAGTAACCATTTCATGTCACTCCACCCTCACCTGCGTACCATCGAACCAGCAGCCTGTTCAACCCTCGATTCTTTTCACTTTTCGTTTCTCTTTTTAGGCTTATTCAATCCCCTACCTATAATTTTATATTTTTCAATCCCCTACCTATAGGATTGAATATATGGGTTCTTTATTCAAAATTAATTACTTCTTCTAGTGCCATCTCCTGTCGCAGCCTGCAACAGGACAGTGGTATTGCGAACAAATATATCTCCAGGATATTGAAAGCATCCGCCTGGACCTCCAAATCTAGAAAGCTTCCAGCTCATTGCTAGAGTGAGTGTCCAGGCTTCTACTCCATATAATAATACAGAGAATATAAAACAACGCGTTATTCGCATACGAAGGAATATTTTTGTTGCAGTGACTCTACTACCGGTTCTTTATATGCTATAAGCTTAACAGGTTAGCCCGTTACCAACTTAGACTGCATAATCTCATAGCGCCAGGTGAGTCAAGTACCTTAGTAAAATAAAAAATTAAGATGGCAAAAAACTTTTGGTCCAAATCTAATTCATAAGATCAATAATTTTAGAGAACTAACTAATTGCGATGCCAAGTAATTATAATTATTTAAGATTGAGAATTCTTTGTTTTATGTTTTGATTTACTTAGAATATAACAATACATTAGAAATTAAAACCCACCGACTCTAGTGAAGCCCTTTCATTTGATATCCATGTCAACAATTAAACAAAAAATCGGTTATTTTTTTCGGGAGCTACGATGCCGTAAACAGACACACACACACACACACACACACACACACACGCACGTACACACTCTCACACAAATACGAACAGACATGTCAAACTTATAACACCCAGTCATTTTTGTGTCGGGGATGAAAAATCTAAAATATATAATATATAATATCTAGTTTAAGTAAAATAAATACAATACGTTTTACTTCAATTTAAAATAATTTCTATAAATGCAGTATTAGTGTTATCAGTTCAAAGGTGATCCTTGTACCCCTTTTCAAAATGACCGCTGATATAAAAATGTAATCAGCCAGCTTTTGTTTTCGGAACATGAAATTTCTTTAGAAATTACCCAAAGGTAATCTTCTTAATTAATAATTAATCGGTATTTCTAATAATTAGTTAAATTGAAGCGAAAATTTCTTATTATACATCTGAGAAACTTTTTAACAATTTTTTTTCTGTAATTATATATTAATAAATGTTAAATTAAAAATTTCATCAGTAAAAGCACTTCATCGGCCTCGATGTCGGCATGGAATTTATATTGCGTACTTATGTTTGAAAAATAATTAAACGTGATTAAGAATTATTTAATTAACAGCCTGTTAATGTCCAATTAAAAGGACAAAGGGCTTGTTTGTAAAGGGAAAGTAAGAAATAGAAATAGAAAATATTTATTAGATCATACTTTCCAGTTTTGATCTTAGACCCAGTACCCAGCTTCTGTGTGGGTGGATCGGTTTAACTGGTAATTGTCGATTGACTCGCTATATTGAACTTCGTGGCTCAACGTAGTTAACAACTAGCAAACAATAAAACCATGTAGTCTGTCCACCAATCCGCACTGAGCCAGCATGGTGGACCCCTTCTCATTATTTGAGGAGATCCATGGCCTATAGTGAGCCGGTAATGTGTTGATATGATGATGACGAAGATATCCTCATCTATAAGTGGTATTGTCTTGTACTTTACCTTAATTTCTCCTTTCGAAGACAATTCATATAATAATAGACAAGCAGTTCTCGTGGTTTCCTAGACCACGTGGGCCGTGTTTACATTACTTATAAACGTTAACAAACGTTTGACAGCCGATCGGCGCAGTGGGCAGCGACCCCTGTATACTGGTCAAGGCTGTGAGGTTGCTTGGAAGCATCCGGCTCCGCTTTCATCTCTCACAAGATAGAAACATGAATGTTAAAATATAAAATGTAAATTTTTGATGTTGGAAAAGAGCAACTGCTGAGTTTCTTGCCGGCTTCTTCTCGGTAGAATCTGCCTTCCGAACCGGTGGTAGAGTCACTACACACGGACAGACTTGACGTTTCAAAAGTGCTTGTATTAGGCCTACTTGAAATAAATGAATTTTGAATTTTGAATTTTGAATTTTGTGTATTCGATTCCCACAACTGGAACATGTTTGTGTGATGAACATGATTTTTTTTCAGTGTGTGTTTATTTGTATATAATTATAAGTATTTATGTATATTATTCATAATTCATCAGTTATCTTTGTACCCATAACACAAGCTACGCTTACTTTGAGCTGGATAGCGATGTGTGTATTATATCGCCTGTCGCCTGTTAAATCCCCTTATAAATTAAATCCCCCCTTAAATCCCCATACGTACCTATTTATTATGTCCTAAACTTTTCAGCCATATAAAACGCTGTAAATCCAAGCACGTTTGAATATTAATAGCTATAAAATGCGTTAGTGTTTATAATTTAAAACAAATCTTTAAAAAAGCCAATATTTTTGTAATTAGTAGAATTCAAAAACTAAATAAATAATTTTAAAAGTTCTACCTTTTTACCTACTTACTCTCATATAGTCAGATTAAAAGAGCAATATTTGGAGTCTTACAAAACTGGCCATACGAAATTTTTCCGCAAGAAAAAAACAATCCATCATGGACGTCCTACCTGAACAATGGTCATGCAAATGAGCCAAAATCAAGCTAGCGTGTAGCGAAAGACGCAGGCACTTGAAAACAGAAAACAAAAACCTTTATAGAATTACAAGTACATACAATTCGCCACGCTATTTTATTTGCACGAAGCGAGAAAATTGCGTGTAGCATTTTGGGTATTTAAGTCTTTTTGTTTTCGCACTGTAACCTAATGTAAATCACTTGAATATTCTATCTTAGGATATGAAAGAGTAAAAATATTTTTGATCCAAATGTATTGATTTAAGAGATTATAATATGTTTACTCAAGTGTGTGTGCGGAGCCCGATCAAATAAATAGTTTCTGAGCGAACTCTCCGAAGTTTTATTATAATATTTATAAACAAAACTAGTTGTTTAGTGTAAACCAAGTTTTTGAATTAGAAAATGAAACTGGGTAATTATTGGTATACACAAATACCAGAAGCTCATATTTTAAAAAGTTATCTTAACAGTTGGTACAGTGGGCTAGTAGAATCGTGTAGAACTGACTGTTTCTATTTGAACGTAACTACGTAAATACCTCAAAAACAATTCTAAAGCTCGCGATAAAATATTATAGTAAAGGTACAAAAGTCTTATATTTGTTGGATTAGATATAATCAAATTGAAATGTTTTGAAGTAAAATGTATCCAATATTTATTTAGTATCCGACTTTGTGAAACAAATATAAATCAGAAAGAAATATTTTCTACAACATTTTTAAGTCGGTGTCAAGTAAAATGAAATGCCTTTTATAGTAGAAACTGAGATATGATATACCAAACAAAAGAATATTATCAAAATCATTGTATAAATGGCGGAGTAATTGCTAAGCATATTAAAAAAAAAACACAGTCGAACAGAGAACCTCACCTTTTTTTTAAGTGGGTTGTGAAAATATTTTATGTTACTCTCCGCCCTTTCAATTAGCTTTATGCCAAAAATCAAGTTGATCGTTAAGGGCTTGAGAGATGGACAAACAGACAAACAAAGAAATAAACAAACACACTACTTTATTACACATAAACTTACGAAGAGTTTTTGAATTAGATAGACCGGGATTAATATGGAAAATGTTGCATTGCAAATTTAAATACATGCAAATTTATTTTCAAATACCGTGAGTTCATAACTTATAGCAAAGTTCACGTGGCAGTTGGTCCAATGGATAACCAAAATTGGTTTACTGCGTAAAATAGTCCAAAACTGATAGTTTCTATTTAAGCGAACAATGCATATTGATATTCGAATTTCGAAGTCTCGTAGGAAACTGAACTTTGATAGCGCTATTAACTCACTGAGCGATCTGTTTTTTATTTATTTATTTATTTGGTATCTATGACCCATCACTACGCACTACACTAAAACATAAATAGCATAATTAAAAACTAAACTAAATAAAAAACTTACATTAAATATTAATATGCAATATAAAAAAAAAAGTTACAAATTAAAATTTCTGCATCCAGGCAGCCCTACGTGGAGTTTAATATACATCTTGTAAATTGGAGAGTCGTATCTATTTATTAGTGCTTTCAGAATGCCGTTACTGCTTACCCACGTTCTTTTCATCAAGGATGCTATTCGATTTCTTCTGATGGCAAAAAAGTCATCAGTATGAGCCATGGCGAACATTTCTGATGCACTACAGTAACGGGGTAAGCCCAACAGCATTCTGAAACCATCATTATACTGAACTCGTAGAGTACTCGTACTTTTTATGTAGAGACTTTACTCACTTAACACGTTATTGTCATGGATCTATGGATCTTATCATTTCTCTTCTCTGTCCTATGAAAGATATGATATGTTCTAGTCATTGGCTAAGCAGAGTAATTTTAATAGGCTTAGAATGATGGTATGTTAGCAAATAAAATAAATGACGGCCGATTGGCGCAGTGGGCAGCGACCCTGCTTTCTGAGTCCAAGGCCGTGGGTTCGATTGCCATAACTGGACAATGTTTGTGTGAAGAACATGAATGTTTTTCAGTGTCTGGGTGTTTATATGTATATTATAAGTATTTATATTATTCAGACAAATATTCATCAGTTATCTTAGTACCCATATCACAAGCTACGCTTACTTTGGGACTAGATGGCGGTGTGTGTATTGTCGTAGTATATTTATTTATTTATTTATTAGGCTAAAAACGATGAGGATTAACAAATAAGATTGTTATGACTCACTGAGCAATCTGTTCCTTTAGGTAGAGCCATTACTCACTTAAAATGTTATTGCTATTAATCAAATAGTTCCGGCAAATCTTAATATACGCAGATTTAATTAACTTCCCCTCGTAACCTGTCAACTACGTGCGCACAGTTTCATAGGAATGTAAGATGTATTACGGTCGAATTAATGAAGCAATACACATTAATTATCAGGAAATTCCTATTTGGATATCCGAGCGATAATTAATTTGTTGTTAACTGTGGAAGTCAAGGTAGGAGGGAATTCAAAATTCAAATTCGAATTCAAAAATGTTTTATTCATGTTGACCTTATCACAGGCGCTTATGATACGTTCATATATTTAATATGTCAACACTAATGTTAGTGATGGTGATAACTGCATTCGGTAACTTAAAACTAAAGCTAGGAAGGTTCAAAACGCGCCCTTATCTAAGAAGAGGCCACAACAAACTAAGCTAGGTTTTTTTGTTATCACCATCTCACAGTCAAATTAATATTTAGCTATGAAGTTAGAGCAGTTCATACCATAGCTTTTTATCATACATGTTATCCTTAATATTGTAATAGGATTTCTCTATAAGAATATGTCCTGTCCGAGTTACAAAAAACGTAGGGATTTGTACGTAGAGACATTGTAAGAGTTATTAAAAGCCGGGTAGGCTTTTAATTAAGTATTTATGACTCGTACTGGAGATTTTCTTCATTTAATATCATCTGCATACCCTGTGCATACCCTCTATGCACGCCACTGCTTCGAAGCCATTATAGTAAAAATGGTGGGAAGTAAATTGATTTAAATTGGATACTATATTTAAATTCCAAATTTATTATATTAAATTAATTCATATCAAGATAAATACCTTTAATGCTACTCATATTTACAGTACACAAACTTTTACACTAAAGTAATAAGGATATTCATTTAGTTTCAAAGTGATCTTTCGCCAAAACATGACGGTTAACACAGAGTATGGCAAGGCAGGGTTCGATGCGACAAGAACACTTCTTGCACATAACAAATTATAAAATCAACGCAGACAAAGTCGCGGGCATCTACGATTATAAATGCAAAATGTCTGTTTGCGGAATAATAAAAAAAATCCTACTGTAGCCGTTGCAGAGTTTACGGATCACGGATCTAAAATCTTCTGAGTTCATAATGTGGTTTTATTAACTGTTTGGAATACTGAGCGAAAGGAACCAAACATATGATGTCAACAGATGTAATTTAGAATTGCCCACAATTTAAACACGTAGTTTAATGATACAATGTATTCAAATGAAGTAACACTTGGACTGTGGGCAAATTAATAGTGGGTCAAGTTTCTTTTTAATAAAAGAACATACATGTTTTGCCACTACAGGGCACGGTCAAGAGACCCGTGAGGACCTCTGACCCGCGGATAGGCTTTAGGCTGTAGACCAACACGCTGGCAATTGGATTTGTACGCCCTTGAGAGCTAATTGAAAAACTCTAAGTCATCACATAAGGTTTCATCACTGTTTTGCTGCCATTAAAAAAAGTGATGTTTAATACCTTAAATTAAAACGCACTTAACTCCAAAAAGTTGAAAGTGCCGGGGTTGGAGCTCGGTTTCCCCGAAATGAAAGCCAAGCCCACTAGGCTATCACCGCTCGACCGATATCGACGAACCTTTTAAGTACCAGGGGATAATAATGTGCAATGTGCAGCATTATTTCAAAGCTAACGTGAATACAATGCAGGGTTTCACAACAGTTAGACGAGAGATTTAACGTGAGCAAGACGAAGATTATGTCTAAGACTCATGTTCCGTTCCACCCAGTAATTATTGGGAGCTCTGTAGGTACGAAGTTGGGGATTGTGATTACCCAGTACCAGAGGCATTTGTAGTTTTGAGAGATTTTAATCTAGATTAGGAGCTGAATTATGAGAGATTAAGAAGAGGTATCACTGTTAGGTATCAACCAAATCTAACAGTTGTAAATCAATTGGTAATATATTTTACTTATTTACTAACTATAATAACGAGGCACTACAAGTATTTGTTCGCAATTTCACCTACCGATGTTAATGTGATTTTTTCTCAAATTCTCTACTCTACTGAGTAAGAAGATACACATCTCTGTGAGACAAAGGCGGACACAATTAATAACAAAGTATTATCAATCGGACAATCTTAAATAATTAATAACAAAGTTTTTTCGAAGGAAATAAAACTTAAAACTAAATAACAGATAATCATAAGAAGTAAAAACACCCAGCTGGGTAATACGAGTCCAAAAAACGGACAGAAAATTAAGTGTACACTAAATAAAAAAGATAATTAAATAGCCATTCCATTTCATTTT
Source organism: Pararge aegeria (assembly GCF_905163445.1). Classification (NCBI taxonomy): domain Eukaryota; kingdom Metazoa; phylum Arthropoda; class Insecta; order Lepidoptera; family Nymphalidae; genus Pararge; species Pararge aegeria. The sequence continues at coordinate 7,111,525 of NC_053202.1, read as the reverse complement.
ATCTTTATCAAAAAAGTTTTGAATGGGGCTCGAGGGGTGGAGCTTTTTTTGAGATAAATGTTTTTGTTTTGTTTATTAATATTAAGAGGGGCTAGGGACTAGACATTAGGAGATGTTTGAGATAACTCTAAAAGGATAAATATTTGATCCTTAACCTGTGAAGAAAAAGGTCTCCTGCCCTATCCGCGCTGGTATATTGCGGTTCGATACAATAATGTTGAACAATACTTTTTATCTTGTTTATTTAGAAAATACAAAAAGGAGATCCTACATTAATTTAATTAAACATAAATAAGATCCTATTACAAAGTAGATAAGAGACATAAACGAATCCATTCGCTGAGTAAACACAAGTCAGATAATGGCATAACAATAAAATAAGCGATAAAGAATTCCCGTTGCGAGCAAATGAATTAGATTTCCAAATGTCTTAAGCGTTTTGTAAAATGAATCGGGTTTAAAAAAAAAACAGTTTGAAAGTGTTTCGTAATCACTCCCGATCTCTTATTTTAATTCTCTAGAAGTCTTGTGATGAAAGCATGTAAGCAATCTTACGTAGCATGAAGCTTCAGTTGGCTTTTGGATGGTCATAGAAAATAAACTAGTAGTAATTAATAGTTCAAATTCTATTGTTTTTATCTCTTGTCCACGACCTCGTCCACATTCCAAAACTAGGTCCCTTAGGAATTATTATATTATTTTTTTGGGATAAAAAACATTACATCTTTCCGGCCCCAGGCTCCAAACTATATATGTGCAAACCTTCGCCAAGATTACTTGACTTTTATTGCTGTAAATAGATAACACAGAGTTTTTTTATTACCTATGAACGTTACTTTAATATAAAGTATTCCTATTTTTGTGCCAAATTACAGCCAGATCTGTAAAAACAAACGTAAACTAATATAGACATGGATATTAAACGTAGCCTCTTTTTTTTCATTTTACTCCAAGGCTTGCTGCAATTCTACCTGGTGGTAAGCGATGATACCGTATAAGATGGTAGCGGGCTAACCGGGTAGAGAGTAGAGAGCATACCCCTAATTGGTTTCTCTGCTCCATCTTCACCTTTAGTTTTAAATATGAATTATGTGTCATTGTCACCTCAACGGACTAAAGTAAACCCAGCAGTAGGCTGGATATTCTTTTGTATTTCCACCTTTGTAGCTTCCTGTGACTTCCTTAAAATCGTTGCTCTTCGTGAGGTATCTCACAAAGCTACATTTTTTGATACGAGATCGTCGTCACAAACATCTTGGGCTACTTCATCGCTCATCTTTAATGCCCATTTTCACTAAACCTATACAAGTAAATCGTTTCACCAACTCATATGTGGTAACTATTGATTAACTCCTTAGATAAGCGTTACTTATTTAGGCATTGCCTTGTTCATCGTTTTTGAAAACGGGCATAAGTGTCCTTGATTACTACCTTACCTTGAGCATAGCTCTTTTCGTTCTTACCTTAACAAAATATGTTTTTAATATCAACGCGTACTTGTCAAAGGACGGTGTTTTAGTAATCGAAGCTCCTTTAATAACTAGCACTGAAAAACCGGTACCCAAATAAACGATGTTAAACATTGGATATACCAACATACAATGTGTAACAGAATTACGAAATAATATTGAAGGATGCATAAGTATATTTCATAAGGAATCACCCTGTGAGAATATTTAAAAAAAAAAGAAGCATATTTATTTTTCAAACGAATTCAAAACATTCCAAGTGTTTACTGATGGCAACCCTATTGAAGTCAATCGTCCGACACGCGCATAGTACTTACGCAACGCGACGCTTAATTATTTAAGCGATAGGAGTCACATGATTTTGATGTGTATGTGATGTTAGGGCTGTATCTGATTTCTTTCAGTAAAAACAAGGGCAGTGGTTTACTCAAAAACTATTAGCTATTCGGTTTCACAGATTAGTATCAGAAACAGTACATAATTTACCTGTAAAGCCTGTTAAGTATTATTACAGTTTTCATTGACACGTTGTATAATATTATGTTTCACCTATAATTTGTGCACCATCAACTCATTTCCTTACAACTTTAAACTCAGGTCAGAATAAAGCCACCTTCATACCCAGGCACTGTGTAGATTCCTACTAACTTTATTTTTCTTGTGTATGTATTGTTGCGTTATAGTTATAACCTATCTACCTATCTAACCTTCGACATTTATTTACCATACCACAGCTGTTGACGCCTTAAACTAACCACAAACCGTATAGTTCTAAATTTAAGATCGATACTTAGCTTCTAAACTGTTAAGTTATTGATGCGCCTAACTGTGCAAAGTAGATGGTGATTATCCTTTTTTTTTATAACTAGGAGGGGAAAATCCTCATGGACATCCCTATGTATACTGCCGGACTCCTACCGACTAAAAACCCCTCCAGCGTTCTAAACGTTAGTGTACCTGCCATTTGGCCTACCACTAACGTCGTTGTCCTTTTACCTTCCTTCTCTTTCGTACCTTTCCTTTACTTTTATTATCTCTTCCATGTATTTTTTTATAGATTCCCATTTCTTTTCTTTGACGGCCGATTGGCGCAGTTTGGAGCGACCCTGCTTTCTGAGCCCAAGGCCGTGGGTTCGATTCCCACTACTGGAAAATGTCTGTGTGATGAGCATGAATGTTTTTCAGTGTCTGGGTGTTTATATGTATATTCTAAGTATTTATGTATGTATCAGTCATCTTAGTACCCATAACACAAGCTACGCTTACTGTGGGGCTAGATGGCGATGTGTGTTATGTCGTAGTATATTTATTTATTTATTTCTCTAGCATTATGGAGGTTAGGTTTTCTGTCTTTATTTCACTTCATATTTCCTTCTTCAAATTCTCCCTTTCTTCTTCAAATTGTGGGCAGTGAAACAGGGTATGTTCTGATGGTGATTATCTGCCACTTATCTTTCATAAAGTTTTTTGGAAACACAATGTCCAAGTTACCAACCAACTAGCATATAGTTAAAATGCCATAAGCTAAACTGGTATAAGAATACGTTTTTTCACCACTGCTAATATTTTTTTGTTAGCTCTGTATTTTTAGTATGACATCATCAAGGCCTGTTACAGCCACTGCTGGACTAAAGGCCTCTCTAGACTAAAGGTAGTAGTTGCACGGAGGACGCTGCTACCCGCTCTCCGTTATATTCCTTAAATCGCCTCGTACGAAGCTTGAAGAAGAGAGGAGGTGACAACTGTATTCTGATCTGTTGCCACCACACAACACATATTATGAAAATCAATTAAATGTTTGGCTTTTTTTAACGTATCCTGTAATAATTATTACCACTTTATTTTATGAAAATATCACTCGTCTAACCGCAGTTTAACAACCGATAGCTCCGTAGGATGATCATAACTATTTGTACTGAACTTCTGTTCTCTCTGAATACTTAATGTCTGCATTCTTATAGAAGAGTTAAATCCATTCATTGGTGTCTACGGCTGGACATACTCGTAGGTCTTTTGTCGGGAGTTCCAAATACCGAGGTTTTGTGCCGCTTGATACCGCCATTTCTCCACCTCGTCGAGGATTTTACCACTATATATAAATTATTGTCATGTTACCTATTACTGTAATACTGTATTTTCGTATTTTTTCCTAACTATATTTAACTTTTTCCCGCGACTTCGTCTGCGTGGCCTTCAGAAATGGGACTAAAGCTTCGCTCGTTAGCAATTTTTAATCCTACCACGGGAACTATTTGAGAGATCGGTATAGAAAGTACATGCCCTTATCCATAGCAAACGTGACATTCATAACAAATTTCCAAAGTGTCTGCCCGCGGCTTATCTTGTAAAAAAAAACCATTTTCCCTCGGGAGCTTCTTAAGGAATCGGAAGAAAAGATAGCCTATGTTTTTTCCCATGTCAATGGCTACATGCATGCCGAATTTCATCCAAATCCTTTCAGCCGTTTTATAATATTACTAAATGTGCCCTGCGGCGTCGTCCGTGTAATTTTGGGAGGCAGCGTACTGCTACATAGTCTACACTTATAGTTATATATATATATAAGATTTTGAAATGTTTTCAGATTTTTTTTATCTTACGTAATTTTTTTTTTCAATGAAAAGTATACTATTTTATTTCTTATACCTCCTTAAATATGTATAAAAAGTTTCATGAAGATCGGTTTAGTAGTTTTCTCGTGAAAGCGTAACAAACAAACTTACATTCACATTTATAATATTAGTAGGGCAATATATAATAAAGCATGGCAATAAAGTTATTTATTATTATTATTTATATGAAAAAAATCTGTATAATTGAGTTTTACTATGGCTTCTGTTAAGCTGTAACTTTATTTTATTCACGTGCAAACGACTTACCACTAAATACGAAAAAAAAATTAAAAATTTACACATGACATTTTCATTACTTCTCGGGGATCTAAGCTCTTTAAATAAGAATATATGTCAAGTACTTTCTACCTCTTAAATGAGGTAGAAAGTACTTGACATATGATTAAACAATATATTTAAACGAGCTAAAATAAATGTATAAAGGTACCGTAATTATTGAATGTGGCTTAACAAAATACTTACTGAGCGAATTTATTTCGGGGACCACAAATCTTGATAGCAGCCGCTATTTATTACCAAAGTTCATATAACATGAATATTTATGTTCTAACCCAACTTAACTTGAGATATTAGTAGTAGCACGGAGGCAACCGAACTACTCTTATTCGAAAAATTTTTTAACGCTTCGGATTTTATCGTCGCTCACTTGGTATATAAATCGCCAACTCAATATTTTAATGCACCTGCTTTAATTTTAATTTGCTTAGATATTAAATCAAATAAAACATTGCAAATAATAAAACTGAATTGATAATAAATTCTGATTAATTATTTACCATGCTTAGCAGATCACTTTTTGCACTCACACACATTTTTAGCAAACATTATTTAATTCTGTTAAAGTTACAGTTTCACATTAGAGGTCGCATTAAATTTTTTATTTGGTTTATTTGACAATTTATAAATGTCATTCAGTCATTATTGATGTATTATATCTACACATTGTTTTAACACTGAGATTGTTAAAATAAGTTTGTACTCGTATGTTGAACTAGATTGATTTCAAATCAATCTTCCATAATGCCATAATTTGTAGCTAAAAACAAAAAAAATACTTTGTGACTTTCTGGAATTTTATGTCGAGCCGGAAGATTAATTTATGTGCTGGATTTTAGCTTGGCATTCCATGTATTAAATAAGTAAAGACCAAACTTACAAAATTTGTTACTTAACTACGTAAGAAATAGAACTTTAAGTTTATTACTTCAAAGGTCGATCTACTAACTAAGATCGCACACACTCTAAATTACAATATGCTAAAAGGCTTGCCCGTAAAGCAGAAAGCTTTTAAGCCCCCACCTGCTCTGAAGTAAATGAATGTCGATAAGTTTGGACTACCCGATTAACCGCCTTTGTGACTTTGTTCCTAATAAGGTCAGGAACCGTTAGAATGTATTATTTAGGCATTGAATTAAGAACATCATCATCTCAACCAATTGACGTCCACTGCTGGACATAAGTCTTTTGTAGGGAGTTCCACAATACACGGTCCTGGGTCGCTTGCCTCCAGTGGCTCCCAGCTACTCGCCTGTCCACCTCGTTGGGGGCCGACCCACGCTGCGTTTATCGGTGCGAGGTCGCCCTTCCAGCACCTTAAAACCCCAACGTCCATTCATTCTCCGAGCTATGTGGTCCGCCCATTACCACTTCAGCTTCGCGACTCGCTGAGCTATGTCGGTAACTCTAGTTCTTTTACGGATGTTCCACAAGACACGGTCCTGGGCCGCTTGCCTCCAGCTGCTCTCAGCTACTCGTCTGTCCACCTCGTTGGTAGCCGATCCACGCTGCGTTTACCGGTGCGGGGTCGCCATTCCAGCACCTTAAGACCCCAACGTCCATCGGTTCTCCGAGCTATGTGCCCCGCCCATTGCCACTTCAGCTTCGCGACTCGCTGAGCTATGTCGGTAACTCTAGTTCTTCTACGGATCTCCTCATTTCTGATTAGATCACGTAGAGATACTCCTAACATAGCTCTTTCCATCGCACGTTGAGTGACTCTGAGCCTTCTTATGAGGCCCATAGTTAGCATTGTTGTATGCAGTACATTGTGTCCAAAAACAGTTAAACCGCCCCGCGCACGTCTCACAATTCACGTTGCCAGGTCACAATGAATGAATGAATGAATACACTTTTATTGTACACCAAAGAAAAAAAAAGTAGTTACAAAGATATAAATACATATCAAGAGAGTACAATTTGGTGGCCTTATCGCTACATAAAAATTTTACATATAAATACAAATAAAATATATAAATATTTTTTTTAGGTCAGTATTTCTAAGTTAAGCAAAAGCTGCTCCTACCGACCATAGTTATAACACTAGCGCTCCCACGCGACTTCGTCCGCGTACAAAAAGATAGGCATGTGCTGTCCCGGATTTTTAAAATTTTATATCGAGGAACAATTCTCTTGTACATTGTTTTGGTGTAGCATTAACTATTTACGCATTGTACGCATCGGTAGCCTTAAAAAGGAATAAATTTCGCATTTTGGAACATTTTTCACTGGTTTCGCTTCAATTGGTTGCAGCGTAATGTTATATAGCCTTTGGCCGTCCTCGATAAAGGACTATTCAATACAAAAAAAAACGAATTTAACCATTAGTTCCTGAGATTAGCGCGTTCAAACAAACAAACTCAGCTTTATAATATTTTTTGTTCCACTACAAGTTAGTCCTTGACTTCAATCCAGATGGTGGTGGGCTAACCCAAGCAGTGTAACAGTGATATGTAATGCCCATTTGTTCTTGAGCGACACCGTACCGGAACGCAAAAACACTTTCCGTCACGGCTAGTCTTTGTTGGTAGGTTGGTAGCTAGCCATGGCCGAAGCCATCAGACGCAACAATCGTGTATACAAGTCGCAAGCTTTAATACTCTTATACATACTACACTGATGAAGAAATTCTCCATTATCTTCATAAAAACATATAACCAGCCCACTACAGGGCACGGGTCCCCCTCTCACAAAGAAAAGGGGCTAAGTCTGTAGTCCACCACGCTGTCTCAGTGCAGATTGGTGGACTCCACACACTCTAGCATGCAGGTTTCCTCGCGAGATGTTTCTTCACCGTTGAAGCAAGTGATATTTTACATGCTCAAAACGCACGTAACTTAGAAATGTTATCCGATCCAAAATTGACATTAGCTGTGTGGCCTTAAGTACGTTCGCTAACTGATACGATTACAATTGAATCAACAAACGTCATTATGGAAGAATTTATTTCTACGGTTACAGTTTTATAATCATATTTGTACAACTATCAGAGTCCACAATTATCTTCATACCTACCTAATATAATACAAACCTTTTTATGGTCAAATTTTAACGCCTTACAACAGTGACCTGCCTCCTGTTCATTGGTAGAATAATAATAAATAATAAAAATAAAGATAATTCAGTTTGGTGGTAAAGAAACATCCTATATCGAGTGTAACTTGTGCGGTGCTGCGGCGGTATCAATTCAATCAATTGCGATAGTTTCGTGTAGCAGAAAATTCGAAAAAGTGGGTACTTTATTTTATCAGCTGCTTTTCCTAAATGCAGAAATTAAACTTTAATTATTATGAAAATTGCTTGCAGTTGCTAAAGATCAAATAGATGAAAATATTAAATCCAGATCAATGTAATATTGGGATTTATAGTGACATAGGCTATATCTTTATATATATATTTCTTGTGTGCGTGTGTATGTCACTGAACTCCTCCTAAACGGCCGGACCGATTTGAATGAATTTTTCGGTATGCGTTTGGGTGGCACCCTGGATGGTTTAGATTCACAAATCAGCCCGACAGATGGCGCTGGGGTCCGCTAGTGTATATATATTTTTTTAATTTTAGTACCTATAATGCAGTGACAAAAATGTTTTAAGCCATAGCTTCTAATTGATCCCCTTTTTATTGCAACGAAGTAACATTAAATGTGCTACACAAAACACTCGAATAAAAAACAATATTTTAAGACGCAAATGAAAAAATTCCATACGAGTATAATAGAAAGAAAACGTATTGTTATAATTATTACGACATAGATTTTGAAAAATATGTTATCATTCAAGAATATTGCCTCAGGTTATTATAAGAAAATCCTTTGACAGATTTCCCGCCATCGGATTTTGTTGATCAGCTTTATAAAAGGTAGAATGTGGATAAAATGAATATTATGTACCCACGGAAAATTCATATCACGGTGTAAGATCAACGTCACCAGATTTCAAATAAAATGAATGTAAAGATTGGAGCATACTAGCGTGACTCGACTGAAACATTTTATGATAACACCAGTGTACGGGAGCTATGGTGATACGCTCGACCGTAACAATAGGAAGATCTTCCTCCGAGCGGGTGATCGTGCTCGGGGACCGAGGTCCGAACATTCATATTTGGAAGTTGTATATACAGTAAATTTTTGTGAACACTTCGCTAGCGCGATGCAGGATTTTTGTGGCGCCATCTAGTCCGGTAATGTGGAGACCGCTTCAAACATCATCATATAAACATATTGCCAGCCCACAGGGCACGGCTCATACTTAGAGGCACATAACTTAGAAATATGTATTAGACGTGCGATTGGGATTTGAACTCGGCACCCCGAAAGTGAAGTCTAAGTCCTACCCACTGGGCTATCACCGCTTCCTGAAGAGATCATCCAATACAAAATAGACATCAGCTCTGTAGCCTTAAGCGTGCTCTGTATTTCCATAAGACTTATCTTAAAAATAGCTGACAACCATAAAAAAATAATAATTAAAAATAATGTGCACGTCACACTGACAAGAGAAATAAACCCACTTCTATCCTTTCTCTTGGCGCACTGTAGTATTTCTTAATAGAAATACTCTCTTACTATTAAGAAATACTACAGTGCGCCAAGCAGTATAGAAGCCAATACTATAGAACCAATACTATAGAAGCTCACCTTATGGTTTTACTCTAAATAAGTTTCAATATAAATTAAATAGAAGGGCTATTCTTCATTCTTATTTCTGCTAAATTACTATCTGCGTCGTGCAACCATAGAACTCAGCACTCCGACTAACAATGGTTGAAAAAAAATGGCACGCTCTCTTCCATGCTTCACAGCTTTATAATCTGGCGAAATTCGTCCAATAAATTTTAAGCCCAAAAAAGAATTAATACGCTCTATCCTAAGCCTATCACTATATGAATAGTGAAAAACACACTTCTATTTTATTTAAGAGCTTTAAGTCACCGAGGTAATCTTTTTTTTTAGAAAAATACTCCTTCTTCTTTTGCTTTTTTTGGCTTTTAGGTGTGCCAAATCGGCCGTTATATTTCGCCAATGTCACGTATACTTGGAAGATCCACAAAGGTGATTGTCAAAAAATAAACATTATATAAATATAGCACTATACTTTTTATAAATCTTAGTATTCCAAAATAACGCGTTCGTAATGGAGTCTTTGGTTAGTATTATAATTCAATGATTTTTTTTATTATAAATCATAATGAGATATATTTAGAGTTTAATTTTGTTAGATTGAATATATTTACATACAAATTTTACATAGCTACTAAAAACTAGCATAAGAACATGATTTTGGCATCGAAAGGTTTTGTTTAGGACAGAGAGTAACATAAGCTCCTTTTTGTCCCAGAAAAATGAGAGGTTCTCTTGGGATTAAAAAAAAAACGTATCATACACGGCCGAACAACGCGGGCAACAGCCAGTATATTAAAAGGAGTAAATACGTCTGGCTTATCGACATCAAGTTCAATCATGTAGAGTAGATAGTTACTTTATCAATATACTCGATCAAATATTCACGTGATTAGGTAGCTGATTTTATAGCTGAATATAAAGAAGTTTTTCCCTAATTGGTCTTGACATTTATATTGAAAAGTATAGCCGTAGTAAATTGCCTACGGCCTACGGGCATTTTCCGCGGAGCCTTTGCCAACTTTCGCTGTATCATTGGTTATTTATGAGGTCAGCTTCACATGTGTGGCATATGATATAAAAAGCGTGTCATTATAGGACATTAGTAGTGAAATTATATATTGATTTTTATACTGTTATTTTGTTTTTTTTAGTTATAATTGACGCGACAATCAAAAGTTAGCTTAGGTTAAGTAAGTAGTTAGTTAAATAGAACTTTAATTCAATGAAATAATAGAAAAGATACACGGCATAATAAATTAAAAAGTTAAAAAATAAAAGTGTGTGTGTATGTTAGTGTACACACGAAAGAAGTGACTTCTTTATGACATATTTTTCATATCATTATTACAATTAATTGATATTTATTAGATTACAGTTGTATTAATTAATAATTGCTAGTTTTAATATAAAAATGTGACTCAGAAATGAAGACGGCGCGTAACCGAAAAAGATGGCGCGTAACGGAAAAATGTGACGCGTAACCGAAAAATGTGCCAGTAATTTTCTTCCAACGCCGATAAAGGAGTTTCACTTCAAAAAATATTCATTAAAAATAATATAACTAATAAAAGGGTGAAAGAAAATAACTTCAATTTGCTCGTACATAGATATACTTTATAATAACCTTTATTGAAATAGAAGTTTATTGTAAAAATATCTATCTTTCAGGTTAGTAGGGTAGTTGCGCCTACGTAATTTGTGGGTGGCATCTATAAATGTTGAAGTTTTACGGTCAAGCGAACTTGTTAAAGTTGGGAGTAACTACTTTGAATAAAACAGTTTACGGTCATACCCCTTTTCCGAGAATATCTTACTTAGTAACAATATTAATATGGACTCGACCTTCCCTGAAGCACTGAAGTGTCGTCTCAACTTTCAACGTTTGCCTGCGGTATTGCTCGGAAAAGAAATATGATATTCATATATTTTAAGTTTCGTGCCAGAATGGAAAAAAATACTTGTTGCGACTCAGTTTCTTACTTTTAACCCCCGACGCAACAAACGACAGGGTGTTATAAGTTTGATCTGCCTGTGTTTATAACATAGTAACTACCCAACCGATAAGCCGATTTTGTTTTTTTTAAGGTAAATTAGTCAAGTGTCCTTAGCTATGTTTGATGAAAAGCAGTTATAGATGGATTAAAAAAAAACGAAAAATAACAAATTAAAAAAACACTATTAAATAATATAAAAAAAGCAAAACCAAAAAAGAATTGAATAAGAAAAAGAAGAAATAAGAAAAATATATATATTTGGAAAATAAAATTACATATTTATGTGTAGAATAACTACTAGAAGAATTCAGGGATAGGCTTAATTATTTATTTATTTTTATTTTTTTTATTACACAAACTACTAAAATTATTGCATTTGTTATATGCTTCGCATCCGGAAACTCACATGAGTTTATTTGGACGCTGCACATTCCTCTAAAATCTCATAAGTTTAAATATATACAATATCATATATTAACCATTAAAAAGCAATACAGCATACAGCAGGTAGTACACTAATAAATCCAGTGTAGGTAATTCTGTACTGCGAGCCATCGCGTCGCTCAGTAGATACGAGCGACCGGTTTGGCGCTGCCCCGAATGCAAACGTTATAACGTTACGTTGTTATACGTTAATTAAACTAATACATATACAGCTGAAAGAATTACAATTTTTATTCGGCTTGAAATATCAAGTCAATAACGATGCACCCGGAGAGAGAGCAATACATGTACTCAATAGCCCTCGGCGCTTAGTTCCATCATTGCACCGGTCTATTTACCATGTTACTACCATGTTACAGGTTATTACCATGTGGTTATAGGGTTATATAATGGACTAGATTTTGGTAAATCGGGATGTCATAATGACATTAATGTTTCATACAGTGTAATAAACATTGCTACTTACCGTGTATGTACATTTTTGCTCAATGTACAGCATATAAAAATTATTTGAATTTGGAATGAACTCGTATTTAGTGTTTTATATTTTTTTCGTTTTTCCCTCATTCTACAGAGAATAGAAGAATAAGACTTTTGTTTTTTGTGTATTGTATTGTAGTGTTTTTCTTGTTTGTATACTTAACTTGCTGAAGTGCCTAAATAATAATAAAATGTGGGTAGTTGATTAATAAATTAACTTATCCTGTATTTTTGTTACAGTTCTGTATTATTTATTGATCTATAATATACAGATAAATCCATACATTAAAAAACATTCATGTGCATCAAACAAACATTTCCAGTAGTTGAAATCGAACCCACGGCCTTGGACCCAGAAAGCAGGGTCGCTGCACACTGCGCCAGTCGGCCTTCAATAACAAATTATAACAATACTAGGTCTGCATAATTTATAAACTATGTATAACTGGTATAAATGGTGTGCGTAAAACCTTTTATAATTTTTTCGTAATAATTTCTGCACAACTATTTATTATACAACCCTTTCGAAGTACCCACATAGAACCTTTCATTAGGTCTGTCTGCTCAAATTGACATTAGGAAAAGGGGTCCCCATTTAGAGTTCCCCCTTTTATATCGAAGTCCGCAAATAGAAAAAAGCTCTCCTCGTTTATTGGGAACGAAATGGTGGCTCCGAAGTTTTTAAGCCTTTTTACAGTGGAATTGATTTCTGCAAAAGTTGTTTACGTCGAGTGTTTGGCTACTATTGCTAGTTAGGATTTTTTTATATCATTGAGAGTACTTTTGTCTTTAAATAAATAAATAAAAAAATATACTACGACACGACACACATCGCAAGCGAGCCCCAAAGTAAGCATAGCTTGAGTTAAAGGTACTAATATGACTGATGAATATTTTTATGTATAAAATACATATATACTTATAAAATACAGGTAAACACCCAGCACTGAAAAAACTTCATGTTCATCACACAGACGAACAAACAAACGGTCGCTGCCCACTGCGCCAATCGGCCGTCAAATTTGAATGTTTGCAGTCTTGCACTCTAAAGATAATACACAAATAAAAAAACTCTGTATGGACACAAACGGGCAAAGGAATTGATCACAAGGGATCTTTTATATATACTTTATCATTACAGTCTCATTCTAATGCGAACCTATCTAATATTTATACAAACCATACACCTAATTTAAATCAGACTATTAGTGTGAACATAAATTTTTACGTACACACACACAGTTAAGAAAAATGTATGCTGAGGAATCTGCTTACATAAGGGCCTACTTATTTAGGCAGCGCCTTGTCGTCGTTAGTTAGGAATAAATCGCTTGGCGGTACGTCTTTATCTACTAGCAACAGCTGAAGCTTCTTCGGTATCAGAGTAGAGAACATTAAGAAATTATAAATTCCAAATTGTCCTGCCCGGGATCAAACCCGGCACTTAAAAATCCACAAAGAATCGCCACTGCGCCGAAAAGTTCGTCGAAATTACTTAAAATATTATTTACAAAAATAACCTATGTACCTAAATAATACGAAATAAAATCTAAAACGTCTTCGAAACCACATTCTTTATTTCAGGTTATTTTTTTTAAATATATAAATATATATAATCTTTATTTCGAAGCACTAATAATTACTACTTCTTCAATATTATCTTCTTTTTTTTTTTATACATGACCTTTTAATATGATGCAACTCCCTCCGCTTTCTTTTTATAAAGCTAGCAGTAACTTTGTCTTTGGTCCTATACAGAGTTGCAGACTTTTGCACAATAGTCTTGAAATGTACAGTCTCATTGGGAATTGTAAAACAAAGTTGGACGTACAGTTGTACAAAACTGCGATTATTGTAGAATTGGGAATACGAACTCAGACATAGTTTTCGTTGTTTATACTGTCGTTTTTCTGCATAGAGCTTCTGATGTTTTATTCAAAACATGAAAACTTTCATTTTCACAAAATTTAAAGCAATTTTTTTTTATTTATATCAAAAGTAAATACTTTTCGTTGTTTCTTTATTTCACCTATCCAGCTTATAAATTCATCCTACTCAAAACTTAAAGTTTCTTAGCTTAGCTAGAAGAGATTTCTTATAAAGATAAGTTTATTTTTGTTAACCTAACAAACTATAAATGTTTGTAACTATTTCCGGTACATAAATATTAAAAATAAAATAAAACTAAGTTCTCGATATGGTTTTTTCAATCGCAGTGTTCGTCAAAATGGATGGTTCTTATCTTCGTTATATATTTATTATAGAAGTGGAGACGAGTTCAGCAGGGCAAACATTTGTAAGAATCTAAGTGACCTAAATTTCTAGGGGATAATGAAATCATGGGGTTACTGGTTGCCTGTGTGGATGGTTTGTACCCTAGCTGGGTACCACCTGCTCCACTACAACACGGACAAGCTCTATGAGAATACAAACCACTGCATCAAATCAGGTTTTCGATTTTTAACGAAACACACTATTGCCATCTTCAAATAATGATGATGTTATTAGTGTTGCTGGTGTATGTGACAGACCGGATAAGAAGCAGATTTCCCACCAGATGGTCAGTGAAAAACCATCGCCTATGAACAGAGTAAAACTGCGTAGGGCATGCCACTTTTCCTAAAAGTACCGTCATGTATCCATTAACCTGAGACGTAGATGTATGCCTCATGTGATTGTAACAAAATAAATAATTTATAATATATATACTGCGACAATATACACATCGCCATCTAGACCCAAAGTAAGCGTAGCTTGTGTAATGGGTACTATCTATCTTGTAATGAGGCCCGCTTCAGCGGATGCACTTCGACCCTCCAGGATCTTTTGTGCTCAAAAAGTTATGGGTACTAAGATAGCTAATGAATAATTTTACGAATTAGTATATTATAAGTGTATATATTATAGTTATACATCCAGACAATGAAAAACTTTCATGTTCATCCCACAAACATTTTTACAGTAGGGGTAATCGAACCCCACTGCCTTGGACTCAGAAAGCAGAGTCGCTGCTTAATGCGCAAACCGTCTGTCCACTGACAACAACGCACTTTAGATCGGAGCTTCTGTTTGGCGGCAGAACAAGCAGGGTTATAGTGCTTCCCCGGACGAGCTCTGTCATAGAAAGGTCTACTACTAGGTATTAAGGCATTTATGTCTCACTGCTTGCTATAACCCTTTCTTCTATAAAAAAGAGCTATATAGAGCTGAGACACACATAAGAGAGAGCGACATATAGAGAGAAATGAGGCTTGGTATTCTAAAATTACATGAGTGCCTACTGCAACTCTGTAAATTATTATTGTTAGGTTTGAAGTGCCCAGAGTGAATAGACACCATTTAGGCAAATTACCCTCACTTTAAGCTGCAATATTATTTATCATAAGGTAAGATTATAACAAAGCTTTAGTATATATTATATCAGGGAAGAGATTTCAGTCACGTGAGAAATTAAGTTGTGTACTCTAATCTGACCATGAGAAAAAGTTACAAATATAAATCAAATATGGCGGCCAAGGCTTTGACGATTATATAAGAACTACGCCGGACGAAACGCAAAGAATCGAATAGAGGGTGGATAACGCTTTTTCCTTACGTGACGATTTCTACCAGTTTACTCCTACGTATCAAGGAATCGCAGAGAAAGGTTAATGATAGGAAAAGTCTTATTCTAACCTTTGTTGTCCTATTTGGTTACCAAATTGGATTAACATCACTTAACGAACGCAATCAATTGATTTGCGCTGTTACTGGGCTGCACCAGTGCTATCCGTCCTATCTTGTTCATCTTGTTCAAAGGCAAATCGAAATGGATTGCCAAATTCAATCCACAGCAAAACTACGTAATCCTTTGTAATCCCTTTATCGAGCTTTCCATCTTTCAGTTTTAGGGACACATTTGCGGAATATCAGCTTATCCCTTTTTCCCGAATAAAGCTTTCGTTATACGTAGTTGTTTTTTTATGTTTGATTAACTCTGTGTTAATAGCTCTGTTACAAAGTAATCATTACTTTGTCGCAGAGCGGTAACTAGCCACAGACGTAAACTTTCACCAGACTTCTCGTCGTCTGGTCTGATTGGAATATCCGGCATATTAAGAACCCCAAATTCCCAAATTGCTTCTGCTTTGGACCTACCCACTGATTTCCACAAATAAGATCACAGTGCAAAAGATTGCGCTGGATGATGATGCCATAAGCTCTTGAAAAGATTGTAAAATTAAGCATAGTCATTTTACAGTTCCAAAATAATTTTGACCTTTATTGTTAACTAGGTAGTTAGTAAAGAACTTGACTTTAAAGCTACAAAAGCAAGAAAATGTCAATGTTTTAAAAAGCACTAGCATATTTAAAAAAACTAGAGCATCGGAGAATGCCGCGGAATTTACATTTTATACTCCAAAGTGGGACAGTTAAACAAAAGGAATACAAGACCGCGTACCGTATAAAGATATGTACTAGTAACTCGTATATTTTTTTATACACACACTATGAGTATATTTTTTTTTAATTTAAGGGCGAGGGTCTTATATTTTTAATCTAATGCTGATTTAATTGGCTAGAATCCGCGAAAACCAGGTAAGTCTGCACGGCTCATTTCATAATTTCATCAATCTTTATATACCACGCTAAGCAGATCTCTCAAAATGCACGCACCACGCATTGTTTGCTGCACACCAGAGCATACTCAGATGATGTTGATTTTATGAGTGTTTGGTTTAAAGAAAGTTATAAAGAGATAATAATGAAAATAAAGATTACATTATTGACAGTATTGTAACACACATTTGCTTACAATTTTTAGAGTTTTATATTAGAAAAAACTAGTTCCGTTGAAAAATAAATGAAGACACTTGAAATAAAACGAAATTTTTAAGTTGTAAACTGATGGCCGGGGAACTGCCAATGTTAAATAGGTTTAAAATGGTGCAATATACCCAGTTCCACATTTTACGTGGAAAAATGTCCTTTTTCAATTTGTGTCAAACGTTTGGGATTTTGTAACATTATGAACCAAATGAAATACCTATCGTTCAATTTTTCAAACTTTGAAATTGGTTCAAATATTCGATATATCTTAGTTACTTACTCGTCTTAAACAATTCTCGTAAACAATTTTTTTTTATTCGACTAAAAGTACCGAAAAATATTGGGTTAACAAATGTTACAATAAAACTTATAACTAAACTTATTACTGTAAAGGTCATGCCCGTGGAATGATGCAAATAATACTGGCTGCATTTCCGCGCTGAACAGCCAGGCTGATTCTTTGAGCAAAATATGAGCCAGCCCTTCTATCACTAGATAGTTGATGGAATAAATTCTTTATTCATGTAGGCCTATCACCGTTTCTATATTATTACGTGATGGTGATAATAACATTCCTAAACCTAAAGCTAGGTATAAGGGTTCCAAACGCGCCCTGGTCTAAGAGCTGACAAGAAACTACTCTAGGTTTTTTTTGTGTTATCACCATCTCACAGTCAATTATTAGTTTGCTATGAAGTTAGTGCAATAAGTAACTACATTGTGTAATATACATTTTAAACCCCTTTCCGATAACGCTAGGTTTCTAATTGAATCGTTCGGTTGAATATTTTAAGTAGAAAGTTTAATTTTGCCACGTCAGATCCAGCTGTCCCATATTAAAGTTTCGACGTGTTCTGGCGCACTCTGCAACCAATAAAACATGTTAGCGACGTGCAGTTTCAAAGCGTTAAGTTTAAATTACAATGGTTTTTGGCGCAAAGCTTTTAATTATTTGTTATATGTGCGGTGAATCCATTAACGGGTTCGCGATCCAAGAGGATTGGTTTAAGCACGTTACTAAGTTTTAAGAGTTATTATGTATATGGAGGATGGTTTTCCGGTTACCATTGGTTCCCCCCGATGTCGTCGAGCCATGGGGCTCTTCTCATGGCGAGCTTTCGCGCTCGCCCCACTCCACCGGTGACGCCGTAGCAACCCCTCAGGTGGTTAGCGGTGTCCATCCGAAAATCGAAATCGTTCGAAATCGGTTACCATTGTAAAAAAAACTTTATTTTCATAAAGTTTTAGTTGAGTTTTAGTTTCATTGAAATTCGAGTACTGTAATGCTAACTGTAGGACTTAGTCCAATTTTTTGTTTTACTGCTCTACACGCTAGCCCTTGACTGCAATCTTACCTGGTGGTAAGTGATTATGCAGTCTAAGATGGTAGCTGGCTAACAAGGTAGGGAGTATTGTAGTCATACCCCTAATCGGTTTCTACACAACATTGCACCGGAACTCGAAATTGCTTAGCGGCACGTCTTTGTCGGTAGGGTGGTAATAAGCCACGGCCAAAGCCTCCCACTAGACCAGACTAGAGGAAATCAACAATTATAAATTCCCAAGTTGTCCCTGCTGGGAACCGAACCCAAGACCAGCTTAAATTCACAGCGGTCACCGTTGCGCCAGGGAGGCAGTAGAGTGTTTTGTGACAGAGCTCGTCCGGGTGGCGGGTACTACCACCACGCTTGTTTCTACCGCTAAGCAGGATTTCTGTGGTATATGGTCGTATGCGGTATATGGTATATTGTGGTCTCTGAAGCGTGTGGTCGCACACTTACTCGTAGCTTAGATGAAACTTGTTATTATTTATTTTTATTTTATTTTTATTTAAACATCTTTATTGCGTAATAAAGGAGAAATTAAAAATATAGTTAAACAAAAAATTAAAAGCAAAAGGCGACCTTATCACTAAAAGTGATCTCTGCCAGGTAACCTTACCGATAGTACACAACAAAACATGAGAGACGGGAAATCGCAATTAAAATAAACAATACATAAATTTATACACTTAAGTACATACTACTAATAACTAATATAATAAATTATTAAAAAAGATAAATAAAATAAGATATAAATAAATATAAATATATATATTAACAAATATTTATATATATTTACTATAGATACATAAGTACACACTACGAACAACAAAATTATAATGACAAATAGTGATGTCTAACACGGCTTTTGAAAATAGCTAGGGATTTAGAGCGACGAATATCGTCAGGGAGTGCATTCCACAGCGTTGCAGCTTTTATTGTGAAGGATTCCGAGTAACTTTGAGACTTCATCATTCGGAGAATATTCTCCCTAGCAGAACGCTGAGATCCTTGAGACGGACACGGGCAAAGGAAATGAAAGCGTTGTTTAAGGTAGAGTGGTGTCCAAGGATGAAAAAGAGTAGAATACAGGATTGAAAGGACATGCAGATTACGCCGATGCCTAATAGGAAGCCACTTCAATTTTTTGCGATACTCAGAGATGTGATCATATTTCCTGAGACCAAATATGAATCTTATGCATTAGTTTTGTAGTCGCTCCAGCTTATCCAGAAGGTCCTCAGTCAAGTCTAAATAACAGGCATCGGCATAATCTAAAATAGGAAGAAGAAGGGTATTGGCTAATAAAATCTTAGTCTTGATAGGCAAGAGATTTTTCCATCTTTTTAAGGACCCAAAGGCACTAAAAACTTTCTGGCTTACATGGGCTACTTGCGGCCTCCAAGATAAACTGCTGTCCATGAGAATGCCTAAGTTTTTCACAGTTTTGCTATAAGGCAGCAGAGACCCATCAAAAGTGACTAGCGGAATACCAGAAAAATTCACTTTCGCAATTTGCCTAGAATTACCCAAAATAATTGACTGAGACTTGCTGGCATTAACCAATAACCCATGAGATCTGCTCCAGTCACAGATAGCACTAAGGTCAGCGTTGAGTCTATTTACAGCCTCAGGAATATCAGAAACCAGAGCAGACACATATATTTATATTTCGAATAGGTATGGTTATAGAATAAAATATAGTTTTACCCTAACGTGCTTTACCCTAAATACATCAAATAACAAAAAAAAAATCATGATTCAAATCTAGTTGAATAAATATATATAAAAAAAAAGTTGTAAATTGTATATTTGATTATTTCTTCAAAAGAATAGCATCAACATCATCATCAAACCATTACCGGCCCACTAAAGGGCAAGGGCACGGGTCACTCTCAAAATGAATAGGGCTTAGGCCGTTGTCTACCACGCTGGCGAAATGCGGATTGGTAGACTTCAAACGCCCTTAAAAACTCTCAGGGATGCAGGTTTCCACACGATGTTATCCTTCACCATTTCAAGCAAGTGATAGATAGATAGATAGATAGATAGATAGATAGATAGATAGATAGATAGATAGATAGATAGATAAATTCTTTATTGCACACAATTAAGGGATAAAGATAATATAAATTGAAAACATAAATATAAGAAGAATAAAAATGCGCAAAAGCGATAACCGTTAAGCGATCTCCTCCAGACAAATAAATTAAATTGTGTGTGTGTGGGTCTCGAACTTTGTCCCTACGATAGGAAAACCAAAGGTAACCCACTACGCTAGCAACGCTAAAATAGTATATGGTATTCAATTTACGTTATTATTAATGCGGATTCTATTGGCGTGATAACAGGCCTAAAACGTCAGAGTTATATGGATTTGAAGACATTGTGGCAATATGCAACACCGCAAATCAATCGATTGCGCTGGGTGCCTAAGTCGGTAACCGGATGTGTGTCCGACTTAGATCTGAAGTTAGTCTGTACCTACTTTAACCCCGGACATAAGAGACCGTCGATCCCAGCTGATATGTTGAAAGATAAAAGAATCTAAAAATAGCCAGAAAGCATTCAGCTCCGCAATCAGTAAAACAAAAAAAACCCAAGTGCGAATATATAGATAAGTACTATATATATATATATATATTAGGTTGGGGAAAAAGTTTCTTCGCATTTTTTAAATAAATTCAAAACATTTTTTAATATAGTTAATTTACATTTAACTAGGGTATGTAGATTCGATAACTTTTTGCCATCTTGTAGGTAGGGACAGAATCCCATTGCTATTGAAATTTTGCTATAAAAACCGCGACAAGTAGTTTTTTTGTCCTCTCATGATGTTAACCTGACACTGCCTAAAGGATTCTGAAGAGACCAAAACAAAAATCTGTTTGAAATCTGAGGGTGCAAGGTCAGGACTATACGGCGGACACATTAACGCCTCCCAGCCAAACTCTCTTAAAGATGTCTAGCGTTATCATGATGAAAAACCACACCCCTTCTGTTGATTAATTCCAGCCGCTTTCTATCAACTTCTTGCTTTAAACTCATCAGTTGTAAGCAGTAGAGTTCAGAATCGATGGTCCTGCCTGGTGGTAACAGCTCATAATGAATAATGTAATCCAATCCCTCCACAAACACAGCATCGCCTTTGCGAGTTAACTCGGGTTTTGCCACAGTCTGTGAAGCCTGACCGGCCTTTGACCACTAAATAGTAACGAAAAGATTGTTCACATTTTACGACAGCTAAAAAAATACTTTAGACTTCACAGGGTGACGGGAGCGGTGGTTCCAAGCTTTAAAATAATAATAAATAATAAATATACTACGACAATACACACATCGCCACCTAGCCCCAAAGTAAGCGTAGCTTGTGTTATGGGTACTAAAATGACTGATGAATATTTTTATCAATTATATATACATAAATACTTAGAAAATACATATAAACACCCAGACACTGAAAAATACTTATGCTTGGACTCAGAAAGCAGGGTCGCTGCCCACTGCGCTAGTCGGCCGTCAAAGTGCTTTGGAAAAGGTTTATGTCACTTAGTGGATTTTTTCAAACTGGAATGGTGGCAGTGTAGGATAAACAGAGTTTCTTGAGGATATAGCGCTTTGAGAGGCTCTTACGGTAGTCTGCGATCAATTTTAAGGTAATTTATTTTGTTTTCATATTCAACGTAAGACTCGGCAGCATCTACATTAAAGTTCAGACAAGTTCGACCAATCTGTTGCTTACAAACTTTGGTGTTGCGCATTTTCTTTATTGCAAGGCTTTAGTTAGGTAAACCTTATTATATTATTATTTAGATTAGAGTTTGAGTTTGTAGTAACACTTGTGGCGAAGGAAAGTTCCTGATGAAAATCAGTTTTTGATCTTAAACTTTAAAATTATCTTTTAGTTTCTTTAAGGTACCTTCTCGGATTTTAATAAGTACTGGTTTAAAAAATAATGTTTTTTTTTTTCAATTCTACTACTAGCAGCTCCCTGCGTCCAGGTATCTTCTTCTTCTTCTATAAATCCCGTGGAAACCGTTTGTGGGCTAAAAAGTAGCCAATGTTACTCTCAGTCCTTTTAACTAACTCTATGGCAAAAATTTACTAGATTAGATGCTTAATTAGGGCGTGAAGGAAAGACAAACTAACAAACACACTTTCGCATTTATAATTTTAAATTAAGAATTATGCCCTGAACTGCAATCTCACCTGGTTGTAAGTGTCGATGCTGTATAAGATGATTCAGGACTAACCTGTTAGGGTTATATGGCAGATATATTAAACCCATACCACTAATCGGTTGTAACAGCGTACCGGAACGCTTAGTGGGTAGGCAGAATCTCTTTGTGGGTAGCTTTGTAACTAGCCACGCCCGAAACCTCCAGGCAGTGAGCTGAGCAACATATTAAATCAATACCCCGATGAAATACTTGGCAAGACTTGATATGTCGTTCGTAATTTGCTTTTTACTTTACCAAGAAGTTTTTAGTTAAAAACAAAAATTAAAAAAACGTACATATAGTAAAATAATAATATTACGTTTTATAGTAATAATATACTACTACTGGATTGTAATAAGAAGTTTTATTGAAAATCGATAGACTGGAGCAGAAAATCTAAAAGTTAAATGGATTGAAACGACGGGGAAAGCGGCCAGTCTTTTGGGAACACTGGCATACGAAATTGATGTGGCCACTTTTTTTTTAAATGTACTCGGGGAATTCGAGCATATTTGAAGAGTTTTTTTTTTCAGAATGACCTTAGTTCATAATAACAAAATAAAAGAAGAGCCGTTTGGCTTCAAGATAATATAAGAACTTTTAGTTTCTAATTTGAGAACGTCTTAAAAGGCGATAATAGTTAATAAGTAAGATTCAAATTTAACTATTATTTTATATTTTTGTTTTTTATAAAAATATTTTTTTTAAATACTGCTTGTTTCCAAAATGGGTTTAGTCTTTTAACAAACTGTGCCAACTTATCACACTCAGGAATAAAAACAAAAAACAAAATACATAAATGAAAATGCTATGAATGGGTCCAACTTACTTTAAATTATATACCATAAAACCAGTTGGATGAACCGCTTTTTGCCATAGAAGACAATTCAATTAATTTATCTGCAGATTGAGTTTTATACAACGTGTAAAGGAATTACGTTATAATATTGAAGGATGCTACACATCCTTCGTCCGTTCGGTCCGAACATTACCGAACTAGATGGCGCCACAAAAATCCTGCATAGCGCTAGCGAAGTGTTCACAAAAATTGACTATATATAACTTCCAAATATTAATGTTCGGACCTCGGTCACCGAGCACGATCACCCGCATTTCATAAGGAATCCTGTAAAAATATTAAATCGAAAGAAGATTATTTATTTTTCCATACAAACGAATTCGAAACATTCTAAGAGTTTACCTATGACAACCCTATTGAAATTAAAAGACCGACACGGACGTAGCACCTACGCTACGCGACGCGTACCTAATGCAGTGACATGAGGTACATGATTTTCATTCTGCATGTGATGTTAGGGCTGTGTCTGATTTCTGTCACTAAAAACTTTGGTAATGCTTTACTCAAAAACTATTAGGTTTTCGGTTTCAAAGATAAGTCTCAGAGACATTACATAATGCACCTCTAAAGCCAGTGGAGTATTATTTCGGTTTTCATTTGCTCGTTGTATAGTTGGTATTAGTAGTTCAGCGCTACAATCCGCAATGGAATGTCATGGAAATTTAATACCTTAAAATCAATTAACAAATAATTGTTATTTTAATCAATTCTTATTGTAATGTAATAAAAACATAGGTATTAATTGTTGCTGATACAGGGCACACGCAACTTGCTCCAATACTCAAACGCCTTTCATTTCCATAATTTCGTTTATGAATTTTGTTAAAGGAAAACTGCTGTTTAAAACGGACTTTGTGTTTGTGCAATCTCTTTGCTAAAGTTTTCATTCATAAAATCATGGTAACTATTCAAATGGAAAGTTTCTCGGTTTTAAATATTGCTCACTAAAAAGTTAGCAATTTGTTCGCTGAGACGCCTTTTTTTTATTTGACTACAAGTTAGCATGATGCATTCTAAAATAGTCACGGGCTCACCTGTAAGGTGTATGGCAGTTATACAAAGCCCGTATCGACATACGTACGCGACATCGAACCGGAACGATAAATCGCTTAGCGGTTCATTTCTAACAGCAGGGTGGTAGCCATTGCCGAATCCTCCCCACCAGACAAGACCAGGGAGAATTCCTAAATAATAAATTCCCGATTTGCCCGAATCCCTGCCAGGGATCGAATCCGGAACTTCCCACTTAAATCCGTAGCCCTCACCGCTGCGCCAGAGAGTTCTTCAAAAAGGGTTAGTTTCCAACACGAATGTATTTTCCAAAAACGGTAAAATTTTTGAACGTATATAATTATATATATCTTAACTTTTACACAAAATCGGTAACGTTTTACAGTCCATTTTTAAACTGAAAATGAATGAAAATATTCTACTAC
This sequence comes from Pararge aegeria, assembly GCF_905163445.1. Classification (NCBI taxonomy): domain Eukaryota; kingdom Metazoa; phylum Arthropoda; class Insecta; order Lepidoptera; family Nymphalidae; genus Pararge; species Pararge aegeria. Next base: position 7,086,956 of record NC_053202.1, on the reverse strand, counting down.
GCCAGGCTATTCTGTGAGATTCTATTTTAAAAGCTTTTATTTAGCTCTTTACGTTCGGGTGTATTTCCGGTTTGAAAATTGTATCCGTTTTCTACGCACTTGAAGGCATTGACCTGAAGACTGATATATTTAGATATGTACGTAACTTTAACTTTAATATATATACATTTTTTTTTGATGGATCAAGCAGATGGCCAACCTGATGCTTAATGAAATACCATAGCCTATAAAAAGAGCTGTTAAGCGTTGCTCTGTTGGCATGCAAGAAGCACGGCCTGCGACATTCCACCCTGTTTCCAACAATTTTGGGGGTAGGTGCTAGGCCTCGTGTATCTTAAGTTAGGAACACATCATTGCAACAATGCTGCTAAGCGGTAGAAATAAGCATCGCGATAACTCCCGGATGAGCTCTGTCACATAAACCTCTTCTACTACTCGATACAATATTAACAAACTGGTACATAAATATAATGATCATTACAATACAATATCAACATACTGGTGGTGATATCAGATTTGTATATATTTTTCACCACTCTTCCCGCGGGTGTCGTACGATGATACTAAGGAATCATAACGGAGAGCAGACAGCAACGTTTTCTGTGCTCCTAGTACCGATCTAATACCTACCGTAATATTTGCGATCACCAACCCGTCTGCTCAGCGTGGTTGGCAAACCCTCCCATTTGGAGAGGTGTTTTGTCCAGCAGTGGACTGTTATAGGCTATTGATTGATTGATAGTATAATCTATAATAGAGCGTGGTGGAAACGTGTCCCGTACGATATACGGACGAGTAGCGGATCCTAAGCGTCATCAACATTTTATATGAAGCTCCGCCATGTTTATTGCATAAGACTATTAATATTCCAATTAAATATTGAAACAGTGTTTTAAAACAGGTGTATTGGGACGCGGTGTAACATTATCAGCGATTACAGAAGACATACAGTTGGCGATGTATCTTCGCGCGGATCTACTCTAGTATAGAACGTTACACCTCCGCATTTCTTGCACCCAAGTGGTTGCATGATTTCTTATATTAATGTGTTAAACTCATTTAATACTTAACGGTTGGTGAATTTCTCAACGACAAGGCGGCTTGGAAGCAGATTCCGCTATTTTACAGTATTTGTAAACTGTAAAATGATGTTGAAAAAGAGTAATCTACTGAGTTTCTTGACGGCTCTTCTCGATGGAATCTGCCTTCCGAACCGGTTGTATAGTCACTACAAATAGACTGACTTGATGTTTCAGAGGTGTTTATATATTTAATAATAACAATAATAAGTTTTATTATTAATAATAAACTTGAAGCAATATACAAATAATTATGAAAAGAAAAGAGAGAGAAAAAAATTGCCTTTTTCCTCAGCTGTGTGTTGCAGCACCATTAGGTATCTGCCAGGGAATACGGCAACGCTGATTTTCAGTTGGTACCCAAATGATATCTTCTCCTATTTCATAAATAAAAGTTTGACAAGGATGGCATAACAGTCCTTTAACTTGTACAACATAATAATAATTTTAAAAAAACTGCGTTTAATGACATCATTATGAATGAACTACGCAATGAACCCCAGTATTAAAATAATGAGACAATTAATAGTCTAGCACTATGTAATATACCTTAGATTGGAAGTGAATGGATAATCTTAAACCGTGTGCTGCATATAAAGTAGATTCATATCTTCTTTAATGTGATTTATTGGCGACGTGCCCTTAAGAGGCTTTGAGGTCGTATAGTTGATATATTAAAATCCCTACTTGATACTATAAATGCGAGTGAATGCTTCTTGGTTAGCCCTTTTTCACGCAGCAAAAGAGCAATAATTCATATGTTTTTTTTTTGATAGAGGTCTGGACCGGAGACATGTGTGATTTTTATCCCGGTAAAATGCATAGCATCTTTGGAATCTTAAGCCCAATTGCGTTATTACTTCTATGTAGCAAAATGGCTGACTGCTTTTTGATAATTTTTTTTTAAAAAGCTTAGAATAATAATAGAATACACGCTATTCTATTGTAATTTTTAGCTGTCTTGCGCAGTGGTGAGTGGAGCTTTAGTCTTATATGTGGGAGATACTAGGGTTACTATATCTTACCTACAAACACCCTCCGCAAAGGTACGTTGCCGCATACAAATCTATTAAAGGTATGGTTTTACTATATATATCATACTGCTAACTGTTGAGATTGCAGTCAAGGACTAACTTGTAGTGCACTAAGAAATCGCTCCTTAAGTGCATTTATTAATTACGAGTTAAACGCCATTGTTCTCCAAGCAAAAAACCGATGATAATATTGTACTTAAACGCTGTTTTGCAATTAAAACCTGTGGTATATAAGTGACATCTTTTATAGTAGTATTTTGAACGTAGACATTCATAAAAAGGTGATAAGTTAAACGCCGTACGGCGTTATAAAACAAGTAAGGCCTATCGGCTAAGAATATCTAAGTAAACGCACACGCATACATAATTTCCCGCTTAATACATAATCTGCATGATATACTAGGAAATGAAATAGGATGAGATAATGTTAAGCGTAAACTTAGTCACATTTCCTTCCTTTGTCATAATATGAGTAAACGGTTTGTACATCTGATTAAATTAAAAATAAGTGGCCATGTAAGGCGGAACATTTTAGAATGCTAGAATGTTCCGCCTAACACGACCACTGTTATTTAAAAAAATATCGAGTAAAATATTAAAACCATACAAATATTATAAATGTGAAAGTTTGTCTGTCTGTTTGTTGGTTACCTATGTTCAGCGCTTTGGCACACATGTAGCTTGCATCCTGGATAGTTAGGACAGTATTTATCCCGGAAATGCTGCTGGTAAAAGTTACCTGCTAGATTAAAAAAGAAACATTTCCTACCTATGTGTAACTTGACTTCTTAACTCATCTCTTTATCACGGGAAAATAAAAGCGTATTTAAGTCACGAGCTATTAAAATGCTTAATAATTTTATAATAGCGAAACTGTGTTTGTTTGTGCTTCGTTTACGCGCTAACTAAGCAACGAATTAACTTGATTTTTGGTATTAAGTTAGTTGAAAGAACGGAGAGTAACATGGGCTTCTTTATATCCCAGAAAACAAATGGTTCCCACGGGATTTTTAATAAAACGTAACAACGCAGCGAAGAACGCGGGCACCAGTTAGTAATAAATAAAATCAATATATTATTTACACACGTTGTATTGTGCCGGCTTTCTAAGCATAATTACGAGCAAGGCTTTATAAATAAATAAATAAATAAATAAATACACTACGACGATAGTGCCTAGCTGCCTAGCCCCAAAGTAAGCATAGCTTGTGTTATGGGTACTAAGATGACTGACGAATATTTTTATGAATAATATACATAAATAAATAGCAATATTCATATAAACACCCAGACACTGAAAAACATTCATGCTCATCACACAAACATAACACTAACCTAACATAAAATTTTTTTTTCCCAATTCTAAGGTTGCCTGGCAGAGATCGCTACTAAGCGATAAGGCCGCCTTTTGTATTCTGCTTCTATTTTTATGTTTCTTTTTTCTTGTATAGTTCTTAATGTTGTATACAAATAAAGAGTTATAATAATAATAATAAAATATTTTCCAGTAGTGGGAATCGAACCCACGGCCTTGGACTCAGAAAGCAGGTCGCTGCAAACTGCGCTGATCGGCCGTCGTCGGCTTTAGCGGTGGCATGATGGCTTATGACAGCCATATCTTTGCCTTCATTTCATATAAGCGATGCTCATTCGACAAACATTATAAAGATTAGCACGCTTGCGATCATGAGATCGTTTCGGAGCTATAGAGCCTCAGATTCTGTGCTATTGATTTTGAGTCTCTCACGATGATTTTCCTTGCGATAAAATTCCGTTATATTTTAATTTCTTAAATCAAAAATACACTACGGAAAATAGAGGTTGAACTCGGTTCTGGCTAACCACCGCTTATTATTATTATTATATTCTAACAAAGATCAAACTCCAGCATTGTTATCTCAGAAATATATAAAAAATTTAAATATTCCATGCCAACAGTGCCTTGTGTTGTTGGCGGAAACAAATTAACAATTTAAATTTCAATGAGGTCTACGAAGAAAGACTCCGCTCTGTCAGAGAATCGTCCAGCTAACGTTTAATTGGTTCCCAAAAAGAAAATCAAATTGTCTCTCAATTGATTTTTTGTCAAAGCCCTCGAGTCCACGTCGCTTAAATTCAAACGAATTAATCAGATAGAAAATCTAAAATAACGCCGTTTCACGGAGATTCGAGCGAGCTTTAATGAGTCACTGGATTGGAAGTAATATTTAATGGCGCCATAAAAACAGAGGGCTTTAATAAAATTTGCCGTTACTTTAAAAATTCGCACCGTCACCAACGATACAAATGATAAACGATTACTGCAGTGATTTTGCAGCGCATCGTGTATGTTCGTGAAAGCGCGTGTAGTCGAGTAAAATATTGCCTTATTGCAATAACTTTGCCTTTTATTTATAAAAGATATACGTATAATTTAGACATACCGATATAGCTTAGCGAATCGCAATGCTGAAGTGGCAATAGGCGGGGCATATAGCTCGGAGATCCGATGGACGTTGGGTGCCTAAGGTGGAACGAACCGCACCGGTACACGCATAGATCGGCTCTCAACGAGGTGGACAGATGACATCAAGCTGGGTGAAGGAAGGGAGCTGGAAACAAAAGGCCCAAGATCTTGGATTTTGGGACTCCAATCGCAACAGTGAGATAAATCTGTACAGAGAAATTTAAGTTCCTAATTTTGATAATATCAGATCACACGATTTAAATGTATAGAGTCGTGGTCCCAACGTGGACTAAAGCATTTAATCTCCAAAGCAAATACTTTGCAGTAAACGTCTTCTAAGTTTTTTCGCCAGCATCAAAATTTAGAATCGTTTGTCTAGTTCGGCTAGTTACCATCCTACCAAAGGCTTGCCGTTAACGATTTAGCGTTTCGGTACGATGTCGCGTATGAAGCGATTAATGTAACTGTCATACCTTTAACATGTTAGCCCGTTACCATCTTAGACTGCAATATCACTTCAACAGCAGGTGAGATTGGAGTCCAGAGCCATTTGTGGTGGAATAAAGAAACAAATTCTATGATTTTAAGTAAGGAAATATCTCATTTTCCTAATCCCTATATTAATGAGTTTTTGTGAGATCATATTCCGCACATAACTTGACATGATTAGTTTTCCATATTTGTTTCATCACAATGAATATTTCCATCATCATTTTTCTAAATTATGATTTCTAAATCTGCTGAAGTTCCGTTTTGAGGGTCTCGAGAACTCAAGTTCTACAAAAAGAGACGCTCTTTTAAGAACGATTTGTTCATAAATGTTATTTTGAAGGACTGTGTTTTTTTTAGTATAAATTGACAGACTAAGCTCACATAGTCAGTGGCAAACCATTGCCTTTATACAAATAATGTGCCTGTAATCCCATATTGAAACAATTATTGGCTACAGAAATAAGCATGGTATTTGAGCTCCATCACAAAAAAGTTCTACTTCTGTTAAAACTGCGAGAATAAAGGAATTTGAAATTACGCTGCTGTCGCAGGTTATATCAAATTTAACTTAATGTACAGGTGTCTGTATGAAATTTTCTAAGCATTAAAAAGCATTAAAATTCATATTCCCCAACAATACCAATGATAAATGGTAACTGCCCCGATTTTGCAGCGCATCGGGTCTGTTCTCCAAATTGCGTGTATAGTCTACTTTTACGATGCCGTAGAATGAATTATTGCCCTATGTAATAACTTTACCTTCAATTTATAAAAGTTAATGTTGACGGTATATCTCAATTAATGTTTTCTGTGTTTAACAGGAAATAGATACTGTCATTTTAGAAGCTTATTTTTAACTGACTTAGTTGGTGAAGTATCTAAATAAAATTGCATCTTTTCCTATCATAATGTGTGCTATAAACTGATTTGCACAACTATCAGGTACATTGTCGAACATTGGCAAACTTATATAACTACGGAGCCACCGATTTTTTTTTAATAAACCCGCCAAAATGAAATAAACGAAAAACTTGCAAGCCAGTTCAGCAGTTACCTCCTTGGTTGCCATGTTTTGGAGTAAAAGATCGTTCAATTTTTAAGTTACACGACAGATATGAGTTTCCTTTGTAAATTATTTGTCCGCTAAACCACGACAGATATACATTTTCATGCAACTTTTGCCGGCCGCTGCTCGTATATATTTTGCCAGTAAAGCAATTTGGATTTATCTCAAAGAAGATTGTTAAAATAATGCTCAATTTTTTTTAATGTTTAAGAGACCTTTTTTCCGCTTGCCCTTTAGTTTTTTTTACATTTTGGTAGATGTAAAGAACAATGCGCTAGGTCGTGGAAATTTAGCGGGTGAGGTGCAACAAACACAGGGATCATTTGTGGGATTGAGTATACGCTTTTATAATATGATTTTGGACCTGCCAATGCACAAGTTTAAAGAATTTGTTAAAACACATTTATTACAGCGAGGTTACTATACAATTGATGAATTATTTAATGACAAGGTTGCTTGGAAGCATCCGGCTCCGCTTTCAGCTCTCACAAGATAGAAAAATGAATGTCAAAAATGCAAAATGTAAATTGTTGATGTTGGAAAAGAGCAACTGCTGAGTTTCTTGCCGGCTTCTTCTCGGTAGAATCTGCCTTTCGTACCGGTGGTAGAATCACTACAAACAGACAGACTTGACGTTTCAAAAGTGCTTATATTAGGCCTACTTGAAATAAATGAATTTTGAATTATTTTTTTTGAATTTTGAAACACGTTATTTGGAGAACCGTGTCGTGGTGATGCGAGAGAATTTACAAGACTTCTTACTCCAGCTGCTTGTAGCTTCAAAATCATGATTGTTTTATTGCTTTAACACTACATCGTTTTTGTATCTAACTCATGCAGTTTATCATATTTATTTCATCATTAGATAACATTAACATATAACTGACGATTTAAATTACCATGGTTTACTGAAGTTATTCTTTATACATATTACACTCACGATTCACCTTTGAACATTAATACGTCAAAGAGGAAACACATTCATAACAGATGACGACGTGATTACGTTTTCCGTTGCTATTAATACAATTTAATTATTTCAAATCAATAGTTAAATTGCTTTGATTCAACACCTTACTACTCGACAAACTTAGATTACAAAATTATCAAAACTTTTGTACTACCAATAATCCAATCCAATCAAAACTTCTATTTCATGACGACGCCATATTTAAACCTTATTTCGAGGAACAAATAATAAGGACCAACTTGTAAGTACTCTGTTGATAATAATTAGAATCCTATAACCATTATAGAAATAGTATACAGGTATTGGAACCATAATATATAGTTTTAGATTAACTTCTATCATTATAATACAGTGCTATGCTATAGTAGACATAGAGTGGTAGTTAGGGCCTCAACTTCCCATACGGAGGGACCGAATACCGGGATACCGGGGTCCCTAGTACGGTTAAAGCACCTCTGATTTTTAAGCAAACAGCAAACATTGAGAAATATGTATGCCTGGAAGTTCTCTATGTTCTCAAAGGCGTGTGAAGTCTAACAATACGCACTTGGACGGCGTGGTGCACTACGGCCTAAGCCCTTCTTATTCAGACAACCCGTGTCTTTTAGTGGGCCGGTAATGAGAAGATTAAGATGATAATAAAGTGTTATATCGTTATAGTACATAAATAAAATTTAACAAAGATCTCTGTTGCTTGCAACATTAAAATAGTCATAAAATATATTGTTATTCTAAAAATTCATATATATTTTCATATATAATGGTCTCAAACTCAGTAATAATCTTCAGCACTTTTGTAGATTGTCATGAATATTGTAAAAAAAAAATCCTGTGCAATTATCACACGTTAAAAGTGAAACTTCTAAAAAGTAGCTTTGGAGAGATTGAAAAGGATATTATGAGATAGTATCAAAAGAATTAGGAGAAATTAAAGGTTATTTTTTTTTATAAAGTTAAAAAATTGTTTAATTATTTATTGTAAAATATTATTTAGTTTCTATGATATAAAGTAGCTTTGGAGAGATTAAGATGGATAGTTTCAGAAGAATTAGGAGAAATAGAAGGTAAATTTTTTTTGTGAAGTTCAAAAATTGTTTAATATTTTATTGTTAAATATTATATTACATGTTATTCAGTTTCTATGGTAATTGGAATAAAAAGTGTAATGTATTCTATCTTATTCTCTCGCCGACTTAATCCCGACTCGCCGACTTAAATCGTAACGCTCTCGTTTCTTCGAGTTTCAAATCATAACGTCAAAAGAAAATTCAAAGATAAAAAATATTTAATATTATCTGAGTAAATATAAAATAAGATTATTGGGTTCGGACACTATATTTCTACATACATTTTATTAAGTCACCCTCGTCAACATTATCCACCCAGGAAAAACTAATGTGACTTCGCTAATATCATTTCAGTTATGTGACATCCAACTTTCTTGTGATAGTGCTCAGTTTTTGTTACAGATATAAAACTAGGAGGTTAAGGATAACGGACAACGAAAATATTTCTTCTAATATTACGGATAGGATATCTTATGTATAATAAATAGCATTATCTCTCAGTTTTTAGCGGGTAAAGTTGATTGATTGAATTAATCTTTCTTACTAACTCATCTGTTGTCCAGAAACATCTTCTGGAGATTTTGGTTTACAATTAAGAAAATTCAACATCGCTTGAGGATACTCCGGTTTGGGAGATAAACGTAGGTAGAGGCTACATTGCCGAAGATCTGATTGGTGTGGAGTATAAAGATTGAAGAAATTTTAAATTACACAAAACAGATTTTATGGCTTTTCACGAAGTATATCAAATTAAGCTTAATTTTCATAGTTATATCATGGAATGCCGCAAATTAACGCCTGCTTCTATCCAAGATTCTTTCCGGTGGTATAAAGTGACCTATAGGGGAATTTGGGGACCTATTGGGAATAACCAACTAGGACTCGTTAGTTTTAGTTTTTTTCCTCAAACCCTTTTTCAAACAAATTTCTGAGGTTCTTAATACTAAAATAATAAGTAAGTTTTCTATGCTTAAAAGAAGACGTTCATTCTTAATTTTATTTATTTCAGCCGAAAGTTTAAATAACATTAAGTGTAACAATCATTTTGAACACGAACCCTTTTGCCCGCAAGTCTGTGTTTAACAAGAGGCTTAAATCTTTTCAAAGGACGCCTTTTGTTACAATTATTTTCTGTTAATAGCATTAAAATACACTTATTTTAATCTTTGAGGAGTTATTTTTGGAAGTATACTCGATTATTTATTTCAAAATTAAATCATCGTCAGATTAATATATTTTATCCCACTGTTGTTTGTATGTTTTCAAAAACGAATAAAGAAGTATAAAATGTGAGAGCCAGAAAAATAGAATAAAAATTATACAATACAAACCTTTGGTAAATACTTCTTTATACATGAAGATGAGGTGAAATTTTCTTATAAGGAAAATTTCACACAATGGTTTTGTATATGTGTTTGGTTTTGTCGCCATAGTCCGATATCCAGTGCAGATTGGTGGACTCGACACGCCTTTGAGAACAATATAAAGAAATCTCTGGCATTCAGGTTTCCTCACGATGTTTTCCTTCACCGTTGAAGCAAGTGATATTTTTATTGCTTGTAACGCAAATAACTTTGAAAAGTTATAGGTGTGTAGGGATTTGAACTCTGGTATATGTGTTTAAGAAGTTTAAAAAAGGAGCAATAAGTGGGAGATTAATCAAAGAATTTTTTGTAGACGCTGGCCAATAACAGCTCTAGCGATGTTTATGATAAATATTACTCTTATCTGATGATATACTTTGAGTGTCCAGGCAATCAGTGTTTTGTTTTTCAAAAACGATTTTTCTAAGGGAAGAAACTTATTTAGTTATTCGTGAAAATCAAAACGTCCTTCTAAATGAAAAAATCCTTTAATCATCAGGGCTCTTTTCGAGCTATAAAATATATATAAATTAACATAAACTGCAGTTTAAGAAGGCATTTAGTTCATTTTTCTTGCGCAGTGGGCTGCGTCCCAGCTTTCCGAGTCAAAGCCCGTGGGTTCGATTCCCACAAATTTGTGTCTGGGTGTTTATTTGAATATTATAAGTATTGATGTATATATTATTCATAAAAATATTCATCAGCCATCTTAGTACCCACAACACAAGCTATGCTTACTTTGGGGCTAGATGACGATGTGTATATTTTCGTAGTATATTTATTAAATTATAAACTATTGAAACACACTGCCTTATATCAGAAGTTTATTTACATTTGATACATTTTAGTATGCGGTCGATCTTTTCTGCAGAATCTAGCTGAAACAGCGCCATGTTCTGCTAACTTAAAATAAGTCTTTATTATGGCATTTAAAAATCATCTGATCTTGATCAATACGTTTCCTTAGTATCTCGAAAAATATCGAAAATACGTAAAGCCATGTGATCTGGTTACATTTAGTGAAACCTCATGACGCGAGCCCTCAAACTCTTAGACGCGTCCAAACTCTTGCATGGAATATCGTCTACGCCAATCTGTGGGTCGTAGTAAAACGTTCGATAAAATCAAACTCTGACCTTGTTGTCAAAAGTATAAAGAAAAATCATTCAAAAGGCATTCTTGTCACTAGCAAAAATTATAGAATCCATCACTGAAAAGTAATAGCTATCTCAGGAAAATATAATAAAAGAACTATTTCTATTTCAACTTAGTGTTATAATATAGATGGGATTCAGTTTTCATTATAGCCTAGTCAGTTTTGTCATCGTGACTATTCGATTTTTGAATCCCTTATATCTTCAATGTCATGCGATGAGATTATTGGGCAGCTAAGATTCGGAGGAATATAGTTATCTCAATGTGTATATTAAGCCTTTAAGTATTAAATAGCAATAGTGTTGTACCTTTCTTGTATTTAAACTAGACACCAATTTTATTAGACTGAATTGTAAAATTTTAATTCAAGTTACTCATAACTAGACTTACTTATTTTACATTAAAAGTGTGAAAACCTACTAAAAATCGCAGCGTATTTGTTGAAATTTAGCGGTAAAATTTTTCGCATTAACATCCTTTTGTCTTTCATTAAAATACAAGTTGAAACTGAAAAGAGAAATAAAAAAAATGTAATTATAACTTACTTGATGGCTTCAGATAAATACGATCACAGGCAAAATATCCCCTTTGGTTCACACTAACACAAAACACTAGAACATTCGACGAAATTCCCCACTGTCACCATTAATTCATAATCCACTGAACGCTTTAGATCGGACGACAAAAATAGTTGTCTGTTGCGACAAATTTTTACGCCTTCATTATTTTTAGAGACGACGCGATACGTGCGCACTACGCGGCGCTCCGTGAACGACTGGCCTGGGAAGTGGGAGCTACAGTCGTGGGAAAACGCGGGAAATGGTGAAGGAAACGCGCGATTTTTTTCTTAGCATGTTCCTGACGTTCTGAAATTGATGGTCATTGATAACGTTTTCGAAGGTTTTATTGAATTGTACAGAGCACTATTAAGCCCGTGATTCTATTTAGTAGGCTTTTGTAGATTGCTCTAGTATTTTTATTTTATAATTTTTGTATTAAATTATTTATATGGATCTTTCAAAAAAAAAAACAAAATATATTTGTTAAAAATTGGCTTGGTAAAGACTAAACTCTAGCATTTTTAAAATATCAAGTCTATAAGTTTGCTCTGATTGTATCACCAGTTCGCAAGGAAGAATTTTAACGAGAAGAAACCAGCAAGAAACTTAGCAGTTTCTCTTGTTGAACATAACAAGTTGCATTTAAAAATTCATTTTTCTTTCTAGTGAGAGTCTAACTAGAGCCGTAGCAAGCAAATTTTTCATTAAGAAATTAATCAATAAATTTAATAACCTCGCTGTAATAAATGGGTTTAGTCGTGAAATCAAATACATGAAATAACATTTGGAATAGTAAAAATGAATCAAGAACTTATAAATATTTAAAATACATCTAATAGGAGTCACTGTCGCAAGATTAAAAAATCCGTGAATACAAACATACCTACATACAACCTGTTGTATACATCTTCCTTTTGCTACGCTGTAGCAAAAGGAAGATGTATAAGAATGACACAACACATCGTAGTATATTTATTTATGATTTATATTTATTGCACTAACACTGATTTATTGCATTTTTTACTGTTTTATTCATATTTCTTGTTGCGCTTTTTTTAAATTTGAAATAAATCTCCGCACTCTTAACTGACTGACTGACTGACTTAGATGTTCTCTAAAATAGGACGCGCTTGCCTCGAAGATTCAATCCTGTTTTAAAGGTTGTAAGAATCAGGAAATACAGAAATAATTAGATCAATGGAATTAGCTTTAAGCAAAGTATAATAATTTAATCTTTTGTTTTTCCTTCCTACACTGTATACACTTTCATCTTGTTTGTGTAGTTGTAAGCTAGTTTAACGCTATTTATTGCATGCGGTGTTTACCTGTAAGTAGATTCAGCGTAAGAGTCTTCATACAGTATAAGCTAGTTTAATTTGTTTTTTTTGAAATGTAAAGCTGTTGGTAAACCAAATAAAAAAAAATAAAAAAGAGGTATTTAATATAAGGCGGGTATGGAAACCAACCTGATGTTTGCTGAAATAGTTAAGAGGGAAAGAGATCGGAGATCTCCTGAGCATACCATTTGAAATATATCCTGTTGAACACTGACAAACTGGATCTATGTACGCTACGAAAGCCAGCGACAAGAGTAAATTATCGGGAAGCAATATCTACCTAAATATTTTACGTATATATTTTAACTTCATCTACTTACCTACGTTGTAGTCAGCTAAAAATAATTCAACTAGTTGCATTGCACAATTTAGTTCTACGTAATGTTCTCAAGGGTGTGTGGAGTCCACAAATCCGCGCTGGGCCAGCGTGGTGGACTACGGCCTTAACCACTTCTCATTGTACCGTACCGTAGTGGACCGGTAATTGGTTGATGTGATGATGATGAAACTTCCATACAAATATTATAAAGCGTATGTTGTTTGGTTTGTTATCCATAATTTGCGTAACTGCTGATGCATCCTGAAGAGTATAGGATATTTTTAACCACGAAAAAACACTTTGGTACCGCTTCCTCGGGATATAAAAATCGATAGTTATAACTTTGTAATGGACCTTTATGGTTTAGAGCATACAGATAGCTTGCTTCCTAAATATAAAATACTTTTTATATCGATAAAACAACCGCTTCCCTCGGGATTCAAATAGTAAATAAATAAACGCCACTTTTGACGCGGGCTTGTTTCTACAAAGTAATCGAAATATGAAGATTTAAGTGCCTGGTAGTTACTCGCACCGACCCGACGTGGTGGCCGTGCTAATCGACCTCGAAAATATAAACCGTTTGAAGTAACACCTAAGTCCACAAATTTAATTATATGTCTTACATAAAATATATATATCATAATTCTTTTGTAGGTGATGATGCAGTCTAAGTTAAGGTATGCAGGTTAAGGGCAGTTATATTAAACTCAAAGTTTTATTTCGTTTCTACGCGGCATATAAAAATCGATTGGGGACACTTATTCGTCAGCAGGGTGGTAACACAGCGAAGGCCTGTTCGAAACGAAGCAAAGCGTTGTCGTGTACAGTTAATGATAAACACGATTAAATTGCTATCGCTAGTACACCGTGAAATTCTCCTAAATGTTCACTAAATTCATAATATTATTTCACAAAAGACACTTTTGTGTAACCATTAAAACACTATTAGCAAACAAAATAATGTTTATTTAAATGCAGACATTTGCTACGTTTTTCAGTTCTTTTGTTTTCACAAACTTGACGACGTGCGCCCCAAGTGTGCTGTAGCTGTTGATATTTAACAACTCTCTAGGGCTAGAAGTAGGGTGGCGATCAGTCCTGCTAAAAAAAGACATTCCTAAAAATCGATGACACGTGTTAGAAATCGATTACATCTGTTATACTCGTATATAGAGCTAGCATACGCGCCATGGAAAATGATCACAACCCGTTTCTCGTCTTATCTCTCTAGAGATACTATATAATTGGTAGATATATTCCCTCGGTGCCTATGCTAATGGACACTTATTCTCGTATCAGAACACCCATCCCCTTAGCGGATCATATTTGTCGGTGGGGTGGTAACTAACCACGGCCGAAGCCGCCGCTGTATGGCATTACATCTTCGCCGATAGTGTGATTTATTTACCAGCCATAGTTGTATAGATGACACCTCAAATAATGTACCTAATTAATAATAATTGAAGGCCGACTGGCGCAGTGGGCAGCGACCCTGCTCTCTGAGTACAAGGCCGTGGGTTCTATTCCCACAACTGGAAAATATTTATGTGATGAACATGAATGTTTTTCAGTGTCTGGGTGTTTATCTGTACATTATAAGTATTTATGTATTTTATGTATAGAAATATTCATCAGTCATCTTAGTACCCACAACTCAAGCTACGCTTACTTTGTGTCTGGCGATGTGTGTATTGTCGTAGTACATTTATTATTTATTTAATATCCAAATTATAAAATATCCAATAATAATGTCGTACTCTCAATAACTGCAATTCACAACCGCTTTTTTGGCAATGGTATGATGAGGTGTAGGAATTGGCGCCTTTAAATTGGAATCACAGCCATGATATACCACATTATATACATAGATATAATTAATATTGTGAGGTAATTAAACCAGAAAAGTTAATGTATCATGTAGCAGGTTTTTAATCATTATGTTACGTAATGCATTGGAAAAAGTAAAACAAGTGTCATGTCTCAGTTTTGATTGTCATGAATGTGGTAGGCCTAGTATACTCGTAGGTGTAAGTATAGAAAAATATAATTTTAAGGAGTCTGTTGTACGTATATTCAAAAACCGTTTTAGATTTAACATAGTATTTATATTAAAGATGGCTCGTTTTATCTAGCTTCGCCTCTTTACCTCTTTTTTGCAATATTTATTTCACGAAGCGAGAGAAATATCTTAAAACACTTTCATAATAACAAAGTAGTTTAGCTAAATACTTAACGTAAAGTAATTTAAAATGCTCAGTTTTTAAATTAATAAGTATATATAACCGGCAAAGTTTTTGTAATAAAAGAGGCCTAGAGCTTTTACCCACCACGCCGCTCGAAAGCTTGATGGCGGATTACAACAAAAATAATCACATAGAACGCTTTTTTGTGCAGGGCAAGGTGGAAGACACTAGAGCGCTGGGTAGGTCACTCATGCGATGGACCGATCAGATCAAATCCTCAGTGAGATGTCCCTTGCATGAGTGTACCGGACTATCTGCAAATTGGGAGAAGTGGCGAATGATCGTGAGGCGAAAAATAAAAAAAATAAAATAAAAAAAAATTTAAATTGAAGTAACAACTGCCACAAACAATGTTCCACCGTGATGACCACGGCCACCCTGGCAAGAGTGTTACGATAAAGAAGAAAAGAAGAAGAATCACATGTCAATGATAATTTACTTAGCTTGCTTAGCTTAGCGTGATCTCTGGGGTACGAGGATGGACGACGAAATATTTTCCTACGGTCTGCTTATCAGACAGCAACTAACAAATTTTGGCCCTACCCGGGTAATTCCCAGGACCTTCTGATCCGTAACAGGTATGTGGTCTATACAACTGCCTGGTTTGGATGCTGATTTAACAAAAAATAAAGTACAAAAATAATAAATAAATAAATATACTATGACAATACACACAAAGCCATCTAGCCCCAAAGTAAACGTAGCTTGTGTTATGGATACTAAGATGACTGATGAATATTTTTATGAATAATATACATAAATGCTTATTATATGACATATAAACACCCAGACACTGAAAAACATTAATATTCATCACACAACTAAATGTGTGTGATGAATATTTAGTTGTATTTACCACAATAAACGAACGATTGTGGGAATCGTGGGTTCGATTCCCACAACATAACAAGGTTGTGGGAATCGAACCCACGGCCTTGGACTCAGAAAGCAGGGTCCGATGCTCACTGCTTGAATCTGGCGTCTAATTGATTGTATGAGGTACCGATATTTATGAGTTATTGTTAAGAACTTAGCGGTGATAGTCTAGTGAGTAAGGGTTTAGCTTCTCGTACGAGAGGAACCGAGTTAAATCCCCTGCACGCACCTCTTACTTTTTAAGCAATAAAATATCACATGTTTCAACCGTGAAGGAAAACATCGTGGGGAAACTTTCATGCCTGAGAGTTCTCCATAACGTTCTGAAAGTTGAGTTCAGTCTACTAATCCGACCTTGACCTTCTGGTCAAGAATAATTACTATTGTAGTGGATCGGTAATGGATCGATGATGATGGTAAACTAAAAACATAAATCCCACGTTGGATTTGTTTAAAATAACTCCTTCAATAAATTGATGAAGCAAATTATTCCGGCCACAGAAATCTCTAGAAACGTCGATAATTTCAATAAAAATAAAAATGGAGTATGCCCCAAGAGCCCTCAATAGATCTGAAAGCAAAGAATATTACAATTTGATTTGAACAATTAAATAGGCCGGACGGAAAGGATTCGATGATTTGTATACTTCAGGCTGATTTAAAATATAAAGGTTTTATGCGAAATGAAAAGAGTACATTTATTTTTTACTCAATTTCTGTTAGCCCCTTGTGGTTTTTATTAGTATTTAGACCTACTTACTATTATAACAAAACTCTTAAAAAAACCTAACTTAATATAAAACGAAAGGGGTCGATATTTATAGGAGGTACGATAGGGCTTACCCATTTGACTAAAATCTTGTAAAAAAAAAGTTGATTCTTAATAATCCGGAATCTTTATTTTTCCAGGGATACAAAGTATCCTATGTTCATCTCCAGGGTACAATGAATGAATGAATACACTTTTATTGTACACCAAAGCAAAAAAAAAGTAGTTACAGAGATATAAATACATATCAAGAGAGTACAATTTGGTGGCCTTATCGCTACATAGCGATTTCTTCCGGGCAACCAATGGCGTAAAAGGAAAAAACATAGAAAAGAGGTAGGTGGTGCAATAAATAATAATTAAAATTATACAAATATAAAAATAAAATATATATTATATATATAAATACAAATAAAATATATAACATAAATACCTATATAAATAGATAACAAATAACATCCTCAATTTATATGAAATACATAGATAATTAAAATTACACACTTAAAATGATCCGCTTCAGCGATGTTCGGCTGATAGAATATAACAAATAACAAATAATGATCCTTCACTAGTCAACTACAATATGTCTCTACAGCATAAAAAACGTGACAAAATATTTTTTTTTATAACCCACCCGGAGTTTTAAAAATAAATTCTTTTTGGGATAAATTCTCAGAAATTTTCGCAACGTGAAGGTTTCACACTGTTTTAACAGTAATTATAATCAAATTTTAGTTATAATAACTAACGACTCAGACGACTTCAATTGCTCAACCAGGCACGGCGTAGCTCGACTTTCTAACTCTAAGCTGATGCTCAGAATATATTTACAATATTTGAATAAAAATGTGGAATTCCCTAAGATCAAAAAAGTATTTATCATCATCATCATATCGTCAAATTACCGGCTCACTACAGGGCACGGGTCTCCTCCTACAATGAGAAGGGGTTAAGGCCGTAGTCCACCACGCTGGCCCAGTGCGGATTGGCGGACTCCAAACACTTTGGAGAACTTTATTGAATTCTCAGGCATGCAGGTTTCCTCACGATGTTTTCCTTCAACGTCGAAGCAAGTTATATTGTTAATTACTTAAAACGAAAATAACTTTAAAAATTAGGGGTGCGTGCCGGGATTCGAACTCGGCCCCCCAAAAGTGAAGTGATCTACTGCGCTATCACCGCTTCTTAAAACAATTAGGTATCGATAATCTGATAGGATCTTTAATCTAAGATGCTGGCCACTAGACCAGCATGACCAACAACGAAGCTGGATTTAACTGAAGCTTTGTAACTTTTTTGGGATCTCTTGTATTATTTGTACTCTAAACAACAGTAAATCCATATGTCCGTACTGCAATACGGAGTGATGGATTTACTGTTTTTCAGAGTATACACTGCTCCGATACGTGATGTGGGCCATGAGCAGCGTAGTGGGTCCATGCTCTAAAACCATCTTTCCTTAGAAAGAAGAAGCCCATGCCCAGTAGTAATACCTTAATAGCCAATTTTTTTTTTTTATTATACTACAAGTTGCCCTCGACTGCAATCTCACCTGGTAGCGGGATGACCTGTTAGGGAGTATGGCAGTCATATCCCTAATCGGTTTCCACGCGACATCGCACCGGAACACTAAATCGCTTAGCGGCACGTCTTTGTCGGTAGGGTAAGGCAACTAGCCACGGCCAAGGCTCCCACCAGACAATTACAATAAAAATAATAATAATTATACCTTAATAACCTATCAATTGGCATTGGCGAATTCAAAAACGTAATGAGAATTTTAAATGAATTCGTTGTGATTTTTTTTACTTTTTAAATTGAAGCATTCAGTTCAAATATCCTTCTAGCCACACATAACCCCTGTCATCGCTAAAAAAATATAAATGTATTCAATCAGGCAAATTTCACTGAATCCCTTAATTACTTTCGATACAAACATACGCGAAAAACGATGTCGCATTTACTTTTATTGAATATTCAATGAAATATAACGTGGCGACCTATTGAATTTTTAATGTAATATTTTCTGTGCTTTACATATTTTATAAAGCCTTTATGTAATTTTACTATTTGATGAATAAAATATGTGTTCAATATTTGATGCCTGACAAAAAAGGTTTTCAACCAATGCGTCGTACACATACCCACTTATGGTGCGAAAACCTGACAGCTAACAAACTGTCTAATCGACATCAAAGTCGCTTTGGATTGGGCTATGTTAGGAGTATAAGATATTCTTCGAAAATAATTGAGTTCAATGGGAAAACTAAGATCCGGGACGTAGCCCAAATCACGAGCATAAATTAGTAATAAGCCATGCTTGTCGCAAGTGCGATTGCCGTTGGAGCTAGAAATTCTGAATGTAAACCGTGTACAAATATGCGTAGTGTGACATCAATTAGTAAAATGGACTGACGTCATAAAGAGCGATGGGATGTATAAGGTTACGAAAGGCTAAGAAGCAGGTGTCTCACAGCCAAGACATCAATAGCAATATATCACATGTTATCAATGTGTCCACTACACTCTCACTCACTAAAAACTTATCGGTTAGTTGAATTTTGTCAAATTAAGTTTACATGACCCTCTGCCGATGCTATGTGCACTTGTAACTGACGTGTAAATCAGTCCATGTTTTTAGAATAGAATAGAATAGAAAAACTTTATTGCAACACAACAAAAAAAAGGAAAATACAAGGAAAACGTGTTTTGTGTGTGTTCTATATTTAAAAACGTGTAATATGCATGTTGTTAGTGCTCTTAATCAATAAATAATATAAATAAATATGCATTTCCCACCATGATCTCAGTAGATGCTAGTATTTACTAATTCTACAGATAACGCTGCTGTCCGTACTCCGTTATATTCCCTTAGGAGATTAGGGGTGGTCCCTTATGTATTCAGATCTGCCGTCTTCCTCAAAAGTTGTTGTGGATCCTCTGTGGAAAATGCCTCTGTACTCAGATGATGACGATGATGAATATTCCCGCAGAATTATTATATTTCTTTGAGCCCCGGCTTTGAACGTTATGACAATGGGTGCTAGTTTTCAAGTGGAATATGACGCCGTGTGGGATTTCATTGTGCTGTTATAGCTGTGGCACAATCTTAGTAACCTTTGCACTTATATTTAGCACTAGCGGACCCTCGCGACTTCGTTTGCATATGAGTCAATCGAGAAGCATGATAGATGTAATGAAAACATCTTAACCATCGTGGCTAGCTATGCACCTACTATTAATTTACGTGTTATACTGAGTTAGTAAGTGGTCATTATTTCAGTTGATACAAACGTACATACATATCCATCCATACATCCATCCTAAATAACTTTCGCATTTATAATATTAGTAGGATGGTACCTACGCATGCCTTCGATTGTTATCCCATATACTTGCGACTTGCTGTTATTTGTGAAGAGTTATGTCCTTCATCTCTGACAATATTTAACAGATCCTTATTAAAATAATGCTAGAAAGTATACACTTTACGGTTATTATTCTGAAAGTAAACGATTTTAATAATATTATATTCCTTCTATTCTTGAACGGTTGTTTCTTTTTAAATACGCATATTTATACAAACGTTAGGTTTTTTGCTTATTTGAGCATCACATTTTACAGAAAAGTCCTACTATAGTATAAATAAATAATAATAAATAATTATAATACGACAATACACACATCGCCATCTAGCCCCAAAGTAAGCGTAGCTTGTGTTATGGGTACTAAGATAGCTGATGAATATTTTTATGAATTTAATACACATAAATACTTATAATATACAAGTAAAGGATTTCCTAAACGATAATTGAGTTTGAATGATTGCCCTTATCAGTTTGCATCTTCAATCGTTTCAATTGACAATGTGAGATGGTGATAACAAAAAGAACACCCGGCAAAGATTGTTGTGGCCTGGTCTGGTTCGTTTTAGAACAGGGCGCGTTTGAATCCCTCGTAGCTTTCAGTTTTAAGTTTGCGAATGTGATTATCGCCTTCACTACTCACTACTATGTACACATTTTGTATGCAACCAACGCATCAAAAGTGCCACCTATTTGCCTATTTGAATAAATAAATATTTGACTTTGACTTTGACAAGTTAATTTTAACTCTTTTCAGGAGAAATCATTTATGTCTCCAGCCTACGCTAGTCGTAAATGGGACATATGCAGGGAGTTCCTAAGGACATCAACTTAGGACAGCCGTATTTCATAATCAGTAAATTCAGTTTAAACTTTTGAACCACAATTTCCTTTTGAATCATAGAACGTCTAAAAAGTTGAACCAAATGGATGGCACAGTAACGTTGGGTTTAATAAAAAATTATTGGCAATAATAACGCGAGCCTGTAACTGAAGTTGCGAACTTCATTCCGTTGTTTAAAGTTAGTTGTGCTCGAAAGCCTCGCAAACTAAACGCGCCCTGGCTAGTACGAAATTGCTTGGGACGGAAGCGGGAGACAGCGCACCAAAATATATTGCATTTGATGCTGATAATAAGAAGAGTTTCGGCACTCGAGATTGCAGTACTCGAAAATAATACACGGGAACTTTGTTATCGTGTACAATAACAATCGCGAGCTACTAAATACCTACGTCATCATCACTTCAACCGATTGAAGTCAACTGCTGGACATAGTTGATTGGTCAGGGGCTCCCAATGACCCATTTGATTTGGTTTTGGAACAACAGTACATTAATGGTATGGGGTCGCCATACCAGTAAATTAGGACCCTAACTTCTATCAGTTCTCTGAGCTATTTGCCAAACCCATTGAAACGTCAGCTCGTTGGAATGGCGACCCCGTAACCGACACTCTACGGTGAGGACGGACGATTTCAAACTAGTCGCTGAAAGCCGCTGAAAATTTGCGGCCCAGGATATCCAGCTGTGGACGTCAATCAGTTGATGTGAAGAAAATGATGATGATTTTACGCCGCGGAAACGAGGGGATTAAAAATTAATAATTGGTTGAAAATGTTAGAGGCACCGCCAATAGTCGGATCTCAAACCCGTTGATTAGATCAACCGAGGGAAAACGCAGCCATCTACGTTTCGTAGAAGGAGCAAAGAACTGCAAAAAGCAACCATTATTTGTTTATTTTCTTTTTTGTAGAAATTAACATGGCAATGGTACGGACTATTGAGTCACTCGGCTCAGTGCCCGGAGCATTCGACGGTACAATAACTCGATAGGTTCAATTCGTACACTTTAATTGTACAGGAATAGCCCGGAGGTTATAGTCTGAGAGCTGTCAACTAAATAACCAGCGAGATTTTATTGTCATTAGATAATTTATACACATACATCTATTGGTACATAAAAATAAAAATAAATAAATATACCACGACAATACACACACCGCCATCTAGACCCAAAGTAAGCGTAGCTTGTGTTACGGGTACTAAGATGACTGATGAATATATATTCAATGAATAATATACATAAATACTGATAAAATACATATAAACACCCAGACACTGAAAAACATTCCTGTTCATCACACAAACATTTTCCAGTCGTGGGAATCGAACCCACGGCCTTTGACTCAGAAAGCAGGGTCGCTGCCCACTGCGCCAATCGGCCGTCAAAATGGGGATCTTTAAACATGCCACAATGCCTGTAAAATTTTTTACGGACTATTATTTTATTACGAAAATGACAAGAAACTAACACGAACACACCGTAATCTAAAGTGTATTTGTTTTGCTACGGGTACTAAACTAGAACGAAAACTTTCAACTGTAATACCTTTGAACTCCACTAATAAAACATCGAAAAATCTTATATTATGAATGCAAAAGTGTGTTTGTGTATCTTTCCATCACGCCCTAACTAAACATTAGATGAACATATTTTTTTATTGGTTGCTTACTAAACAGGCCAGAGATAAACACAGGTTACTTTTTAACCCAGAAAAATTTGCGGTGCCCATGGGTTTAGTAAAAAACACGGACGAAGAACGCGAGCAATAGCTAGCTAATTAGATTATAAAGATAATTATGAAACTGTAAATTAATGCACATTGTTACCAATGTTATACACCTATTTATCTTTCTCCGGAGAGAAAACACAATTTTAGCAATATACCTCATTATAATTTTATAACTTTTATTACTGTTTTTGCTTGTTCCTACACTTGGAGAAATTATCAATTTTATAAATTTAAAATACATATCAAAATTTTCGGAATCTCTCTTCTGAGGTCTTTCTGCATTTTCTTAGTAGATGCTACACCTTACTGCTTTAATAAATAATAAATAAGAATAGCAAGAATAAATAAAGTGGTAGTTTTTACAACGGCTTAAAAAATCATAAATGCTTTTTAAGTGTTATAAATACCACGCTAAGTGTAATAAAACCTGAATATCACGTTGAACAATTAATTATTAACATTAACATAAAAATTGATGTAAAAAGCGATAAACATGAAAACACGTGTAAGTTTTAGTTATTATAGTATATATAGTTATTATATTTATATAGTTTTTTTTTTTTAATTTTCGTAATTATTTTTCGAAAGATATTTCAAACAGCTATAAGAATGTCGTTTGATTATTAGTAAAACTATTATTATTATAATATAATACTACCTTTATTCTCTAATTAACAAAGCCAATAATCCCGTCTCATGCCTCCCTTGTTGGTGATGAACGCTATGGCATTTTTTTGGCGTTTCCACGACATGACACCGACATATCTATATTTAACTTGTTTAGTTCAAAAAGCGAAAAGGCTTATTGAGCGGAAAAAGCGGTTACTGTAACATCACAAAATTTTCTAATGGCCCTTACAATCACGTCAATGACACGTCGCGGCAAAAACTGAGACCACACAGTAGAATTTGTATTATGAATATCATGCGACTCGACGCGAAATTTTTATTACTTCTTATTATAATTACCTTCATCATATTCCTGTTATTCCTCTTTGATTATTTTTATAATTATTTTTTTTTTTCAAAAAGGCTCATTAAAGTTAGATTAGGTTAGTTCAGGTTACCGCCCCATTCCGGAACCAAGGACCGTCCAAGTACTAGACTGCGGGAGGCGTTCAGAGGCTGGTTGTAGGTTCAGAATGTTCTTCCTGCGCGTTCATCCTGTTTCTCCCAGTGCTTTTGAGGCCTCCCCGTTTCCCCATGGCGCGGAGGTATCCATGAGGATTTCCCCACGAAAAAAAAAAATTCTCCCGCGTTATATATTTACTTCATTGCATTCTTAAAATAGTAATGCAATTTAGGTAACTAGCTCTTAGACTACACCATTCATAAAAACGGCAGCGGTGATCTGATCTTTCATTTTTAACTGTTAGCTATTTGTTTGCAGTGCTGTATTTTCTTGTATAAAAATATTGATATCTATGAAAGTTACATTGTTTACGCTGTTTAAGTAACAAGATTTTAAAGTAGGTACAAGGAATTTCATTCATAAAGTCAGTATTACCCTGTTGTTTTGTTTATTTTCCTGTTACTATCTTCTTACTTGCGGTGCACTGTGTCTTATGAATATTTTGAAATCATAACAAGTTTCATAGCGTACTCTTGATAGCTTGCTTCTCATCTCCACAACACAGTTCTATAAATGTTTAATTACACTAAGATTACTTAAACCGCCGTATACTTAGGTCTAACTGGTGACCTAGTTTTGGCCACTAGCTCTTAGACTACATCAGTCGTGATTACACGGCCGGCATCCCAGCAGCAACGCCATTTAATCCTTTTTTCTGTCTAATTAACTAATTGTGTTTATCACACCGTTCGTACTGTGCTGTTGAGCTGGTACCATATACTATCGTAGAATGTAATTTGGCTTGCTTTGTTTGATATTTCCACCTGGAGTGAGGACATTGGTTTTGTTCGCTTGACGACGACACGTTATTTTTCCCTGTCATTATAACTAGCCTGAGGTAGATAAGTGAACAATCAAACAATTCAGCAGATTGCTCTTTTCCAACATCATTTTAAAGTTTAACAATCTTTAGAATTTTTCTTTTTTGTGAGAGATGAGAGCGGAGTGGCCTGCTTTCAAGCAGCCTTGTCGTTTAGGAATTCATCAATCGTGTGTAACCACGATTTATTCAATGTGTTTTAATATATTGTTTAAACTTTGGTTAAGGTAGATCTAATATTACCTTCGGTATCATGTTATAAAAGTATATACCCATCCCCACAAAGGATTTCTGTACAACGTGCACATTACGTGGCCAGACGATAACGAATAAGACTGAGTAAAGTTTAAGAACTAATAAAGTCTAACTTTTGGCCTAGTTTAAGACACTAGCTCCTAGACTACACCGGTCGTGATTACACGGCCGGCATCCCAGCAGCAATGGCAGGCGATCCGTTCTTCTGTCTAATTAACTAATTGTGTTTATCGCACCGTTTGTACTGTGATGTTGAACCGGTATCCTATTATCGTAGGATGTAATTAAACTTACGATGTTAGGTATTGGGATTTGCCAAAATTCTAACCTGCCCTGTGTACAGACTTGGCGTTTTTTAGACCCTTGTCTTGTAGAGCACGTTGAGCTAATATGCAACTTATGCTACTGATTAGTATGAGCACGTACCAAGTAAGAAAAGCAAAGTCTCTGGTCAAGTCAAGTCTGCACTGGTAGCTTCGGCCATTGCTAGTCACCACTCTACCAAGAAAACGTGCTGCTAAGCTATTTAGCTTTCCAGTGCGATCTCGCTCTCCCTGCTACCAGTGGCGTGCACTGGGTTTCTTACCAGGGTATTAATACAGCAGAAAATTGCATAAAACGGCAAAATTCCTCCTCTTATGCCAGTTATATATAAATTTTTGGGTAGGCAGTGCTTTTGTGCATGTATGAAGTGCACGCCACTTAGACTGCATTGCCACTTACCACAAGGCAACCATCAAGGGCTAACATGTAGTGGAAGAAAAAGAAAAGTAAAACACCAGTAATGAAGCAAATGGTGTGCACCCCAGGAAGTACTATAGTAGAAAGGTAAAAAGTATTATACTTGGAGTAGTAAGGAAAAGAGAAGAATTTTTTTGGTCTCGATTACTTAATCTGGAAAGTTTGAGAGACCCCAAATACATTCGATTTTGAGTTGATTCTGGAAGAATATACAGCATTCAGCAATCAGCATTTCGTCCAATCTAAGCTTTGGACAATGCATCGAGTCCAAAGCTAAAACTGCTGGCAAAAAACTTGGCATCCTCAACAAAGTTAAGCGCTACTTCACGCCAGAACAGCTTCTAACCCTGTACCAAGCTCAGGTTCGGTCGTGCATGGAGTACTGCAGCCATTTATGGGATGGCTCTGCCAAGTACCAGCTCGATGCTTTGGATTCGGTGGATCGTCGTGCTAGGAGACTCATTGGCAACGACCTTGTAGTCAGTAGACTTCAAAGCCTTGAACACCGGCGCAAGGTTGCTTGTCTGGCTGTTTTCTACAAGATACATTTCGGAGAGTGTGCTCAGGAGCTATTCGATTTGGTCAAACCATCTCCTTTCTACCATCGAACTGCGAGGCACCGAAAGAATCTGCACCGTTACGTGGTTGAAATACCATCAACACGTACGAAGCGTTTTGCTTCTTCCTTTCTGATCCGCACCGCAAAGGCCTGGAATGCCCTCCCATCTTCCGTCTTCCCTGATACCTATAATCTGGGTACCTTCAAATCAAGAGTGAATAGGCATCTTCTAGGCAAGCGCGCTTCATCTTAGGCTGCATCATCATTTACCATCAGGTGTGATTGCAGTCTATATACTTAAAAAAAAAAAAAAAAAAAAACAGTCAGAAGTCATTGTCACAGTTTTTTATATAAAGGTATACTCTGGTATACTATTAAATCCATAGTACTAGAGCCAGTCATCAATAACACGGAGTACGTAAGGTCACGTGACGTGAGCCTTTGAGAGTAATGGATTAGTGATAGCTGAAGGGGCGGACTCGAGGGTCAACGAGAGGTCTAGCGGGCTGAATTATAGGTCAATTAAGGTCTTTGTGAGAATAATAGAAACTGGTTTATTTAGTTTTGGTGCTTCAAAAGAAAAATAAGCTTTGTATAATCGCTCACGTACTCTATCCGTTTTTCTAAAACAAATTAATGTGACAGAATCGACCCGATGTTTAACGCGACTCTGTGAACGCCATAATCTTTTTCGACCGGTGTCGTTATACGGCGCTTGACTGCAATCACACCACATAATACGTGATATTGCAGCTTAATATTAGATAGAAGCAGATACTTTGCGGAATTTCAAGATAAATTATGAAAATTAAGCTTAATTTGCCATACTCCGCGAAAAGCAGCAGAATCCGTATGGTGCAATTTTAAACCTCCATTTAGCGAATTTATCTCCTGAGGATGCTCCGGTTTCAGCGTAAAAGGTACCTTGTCGAAGATCAGTTTGCTGTGAAGTGCAAGGAATGTGAAGGTTGTAAATTGCACCATACATATTCTCCTGCTTTTATCTGCTTTTATATTTTCTCGCGGAAAATAGCAAATTAAGCTTAATTTTCAAAATGGTGCCTAAGATTAAGCACGCTTAATCTTAGGACGCACGCTTAATCTCTCTGCTTAGGAGTTGTCTATTCACCCTTGATTTAATGAATATTAGAGATAGTGGGGAAATATTTAAAATTATATCTAATCTTTTTTTTTTATGTTTATCGATGAGCGCTTGACTGCAATCACAACTGATGGTAATTGATGATGCAGCCTAAGGTCGAGCGAAAAATACTGGATTTTCATAGTATTAATCGTCGGACCAAACAGATCACCCAGCTGAAGGTAAAAAAAAACCATCGCATCACGTCGTAGAAAGTGCCGTACATTGCCCATCAATCTGAGAAGTAGGTGCTGTGCCTCATATTTCTTGAGTTACACTGGCAACTATGCTCTTCAGACCGTAACTGGAACCAGACTGCTTTGCGGCAGATACATAAAAAACTTCAGAGTTTCAGAGCGTTTTCGCAAGGTTGTCTGCCTTTCGGTATTCTATAAGATATATTTCGGAGAGTGTGCTCAAGAACTGTTTGATCTAGTTCACCTTTTTACCATCGAACCGCGAGGCGGCGTAAGAATACGCATCCCTACATGGTTGATATACCGCGGACCCTTGCGCGTTTGCATCTTCGTTTCTAATGCGCACCGCAAGGATCTGGAATGGCCGCCAAGCATCCATTTTCCTTTGTACCTACAATATAGGGTACCTTCAAATCAAGAGTGAAAAGGCAACTTCTAGGCAAGCGCGTTACACCTTGGGCTGCATCATCCCTTACCATCGGATGTGATTGCAGTGAAACGCTCGTCTATAAACAAAAGATATATATATATATAAACATGGCGGTAGTAGGTAATTTCCCGGAAGAGCTCTGTCACGCAAACCTTTAGTACTACTAATGGATGATATGCCATGAGACATGAGATTGGTCATCAAAGCACAACAATAATCATCAACATCACCAAAACTCTATAGCACTGGATGAGCCTTCGTCATGTCAATTTTTAATTCAAAGGATGTTGGAAGCAGCTTCTTAACAACTCCAAACTTCCGAAACACTTATATCTCTATACCTCTAGATTGGTAGGTTACTTTTTTGCGGGTTTCGTACTATTAGAGCGAAAACTACATACTAGCTGTTGCCCGCGACTTCGTCTGCGTTAGAATTTGTTTTTTGATGTGGCATTCAATTAAGTTGTAGTTCTAAAAAAATAAAGTACTCAGTATCGCTAAGCCTTAAATGAGGGGTTTGCTGCTGTCCGCTGGGGAGTTATGTCCTCTATCTCCACATTCTTCACACATTCCTCAGATTTACACAAAGTTTGGGCAAAATTTATTCATATTATAACCTCTATAGGATAAAAACAATTATTTAAATCGGTTATAATTTGTCGGAGTTATGGTGTAAAATCGTCAAACACTTTCATCCCCTATCCAAAAGTAACCGAGCTTAATGTCGGGATAAAAAGTAGCCTATATTACTTCCTAACACTTCCAAAAATATGTGTACAAAGTTTCATGAGAAACGGTTAAGGAGTTTTTGCGTGAAAGTGTAACAAACAAACTTACATTGACATTTATAACGAAAATGTAATAATGTATAATTTTTTATTTTTTATTTTTTTTTACTGTTTTAAGTAGGGATAGGGATATAATTTGTAAACTTGTAATATCCACATTAACCATTTTACTATTTACTTGTTGTTATACGAGTCGCGGAACCCTTTAAGGGTTTATTCAAGCCGGAGTAACCTTATCTTTAATCTCCTTGCTGAAAGCCAACCGGCAGGCAGAAACCATGTCCGTAGTTGAGCAGCAATTCGACTGAAGAATAAGAACTAACTAAATTTGGCAAAATGAATCGATTTTATAGGCCCATTTAGATCGACAATTTAATAGTGACATGAATTAGGAAATAGCAAGTCAGCAATATGCAGCCAGTAGCTGGGGTTGTAATTACAGTACGTCCGCGCAGTTTCCATGCCCCACCCTTCGCAATGTTAACAGTTTTGACTGCATAAAATAAACCAACCGATAAAACGACAGGAGGTCAATTTCGAAAAATAAAGATACAAATGTAACAGAGCAGAAAACTAATCTTTGTAATGTAAATCTCGATTCCGATATAAAATGTTTGCAAGCGACGCAATCACTGTGTACAGTAAACCCTACGCATACTAATGCTAAATAATTCGCGTATCAAATTCAATTTTATTTTATCAAACAGTCATTTACTTTACATTTACGAAATTGCCAGATTTGTAGCCACTTCTGTGGGTTCGGGGCCGAAGATTTTTACGGTAACGAGGTAACGGAAGTGACGGTATATGCGTTAGGCTTTAAGTGTAATAAGCTTATGCCCGTGACTTCATCCGCGTCTCTGTAGGTTTTTAAAGAATCGAGTTTAGGAACAGTTTGTTAACCAGGAATTAAAATAATGCAATGTCTATCTCCAGGATCAAAACTATATTTATACAAAATTTTCTCAATATCAGTTTTACTGAAAAGTAGTACACAAAATGACAACTGGAAACTCCTACCTCTGTCCATTTTCACGATACAATGTACCTATCCTGTGTCTTTATCCTACATTGTCTAAATTTCAAGAATTTATTTCAGAACTATTGTCAGAACTTAGAATTTTATATGTATATAGATTATAGATATGTCATTATTAACCCAAAAACCTTTAGTGATGGTGTAGTGTAAGTGCTGCGGTGAAGAACACTCGAAAAGAGTGACACTTACTATCAAAAAGACTAAGATGCGTTGTTGGACTATCTCTGAGTGTATGTTGTTTTAGAAGTGTAGGTTATAATTAAATTTCCAAATAATCTACTCATTGGGCTAGATTGTAATAGTATTGGGGACCCTATTGGTAGTGGAGAACTCTCAGGCATGCAGATTTCCCCACGGTATTTTCTATGAGATAATGATAAGTTAAGATTTTTTTATTATTTATTTAGCAAAAACACACCCCGAAGACATTACATTTTCCCAATTCTCCCTGTGAAAATAAGATGGGTATGCCGATTCCGTACGCGGTTGTCACTAGGCTAACACTCTATCATAGTATACGTAAGCACTAATAGTAGTGAATCAATAATGCTAGATACATACCCATCACGGTTCATAAACAGTGAAGTTTATATTTGCAATCGATTTAAATGAGACTTATATTAAACGGTCGCGTAATAAATTGGCTTCTTTTTTTCTACAAGTTAGCCCTGGGCTGTAATCTCAACTGCTGATGATTGTTAATGTAGTACAAGATGCCACCGGCTAATCTTATATTATGTCTTTTTTCTTGCGATGCCTCTCCGGCTAGCTAACAGGTTAACAGTCAGCTTCGTAAATTCTTGTCTACTTTTCGCGAGGTGAATAAATTATTATATGTGTAGGTTATTGAATATGTACGTATATATATTAAACGTTATAGTTTACATTTGGTATTTGTATATCATTGCATGTCTATGTATTGTATATCTGTATTCTTTTAGTATCAGTTATTTCTTAAAGTACCTACTCGGCATTTACCCGTTCAATTTTTCTCACATTTGAGGGCTTCTGGAAAAAAATCTCTATAGAGATAAGTTATCCTTGTGCACGTCTTGTCGTTTTTCATGTAAATTTTAATATTTTTTACTAAATTAATAAATAAATGCCTGAAAAATCAGGTTTCAACTGCAAACTTTTTTTATTTAATCTCAAGTTTAGTGTAGGGTGTAGGATGGGAACTAGTCACGGATAAGCGTCTCCCCAGAAAATACAAGAGAATCTAGAACTTATAAATACAAAAATTTTAGAAATAGTGGGTTTCGAAACCGGGTATTATATTTCTTAAGTTTAAACAATATATTAAAACACATTTAACAAATCGTGGTTACTACACGATTGATGAATTCCTTAACGACAAGGCTGCTTGGAAGCAGGCCACTCCGCTCTCATCTCTCACAAAACAGAAATATTCTACAGATTTCGAGCAATCTGCTGAGTTTCTTGCCGGCTCTTCTCAGTGGAATCTGCCTTCCGAACCGGTGGTGAAGTCACTAAAAACAGACTGACTTGACGTTTCAAAAGTGCTTATTAATTAGGCCTTGAAATAAATGAATTTTGAATTTGAATTGTTTAAAGTCTTACACACTCACGGCAAACTGCTACGTACGTAATTCAAAGAGCCTAATAAAAGTGATAAATTGATATCACTCGTTTAATAAAACAAAGTTTAAACTGATATTATTATCATATTGAAATTGGGGGATTAAATATCATTTTAGCGATAATAATGAACAAGCAAATTAATATCGATTTTCTTTTAAAATTCATCCATAAATGCTATTATAATTTTATAATTGGCACAACAGTCGCGTACAGTACGCTCGCCTGAATGGCAGCTGAGGCTCGGGTCTGACCAATTTAATTATGTCGTTAAACCACAAGCGTTTCTGTTTATAATTTCTGGCAAAGCCGCGAGCCTTTATACTGTACTGCACTGAGCTTTGTATTCACAAATTTTCAATTAATTAAGAAAAACAATACTTCTTTAACTGACTTCCGATAATAGTAATGGTTCTGATTTCAAATCAATTTTTATATTAAGAAGATGAATTATTTTAGAACACATAAAACACAGACACCACAATGTCAAGACCATTCAAAGATTTAAAAGGCGGCCTTATTGCTACTATCATAAATAGCCTAAAATGGTAGCAGTGGCTAGACTATGCTGGGAGGGTTTCCCATAATCACCACGCTGGGCAGACGGGTTGGTGATCGCAGTATATGGTAGTAGTAGCACAGAGGACGCTGCTGCCTTTTCTGCATCTGTAGATTTTGCAATACTATGGTTCCTAAGTCCGCCTTCGTAGTCTTTGAATACAAAAAAAAAACTTTTGAATTTCACAAATAAATGCTTTTATAATTTCATAACTGGCGTTTGCCAGTTATAAAATTATACATAATCGTTAGCGTATGTTTAGTCGCTAACGTTTATACGCTTGATTGGCAGTTTGTGTTCGGTTCTGACTCATTTTATTATGTTGCTAAACCACAAGCGTTTATGTTTAATGCTGTAAAAACCGCTAAGCTAAATAGCTTTGCATGTAATAGAATTAAAATGATTTGAACTGCAGAATTGTTTTTTTGATGTTTTATAACATAGAAAAATAGATAACACACGAGTACGGAAAATTAAAGGCATGCAAAGGCAGCCTTATTGCTGCAAGCAATCTCTAACAGGTTACATCTTGTTACGAGAATACAGCTACCCCATCTCACTGTGGGAGGAGACCCGTGCCCTGCACTGGGCCAGTAATGGTTTGTTATGATGATACCAGAATATTATAAAGAAGTAAAGTTTGAGTGGTTAGAGGAGGTAATGGATCTACTGAACCAATTTTAAAAATTACTTTACGTATAGAAAATAACAATTTGTGTTAGTGGAATAGGTTCCATATTAACCCGACAAAATTTAAGAACTACGAGTTTTTCGTGGTAATCGAATTTGAAAAACTAAGTTAAGAACGTTACCTTAACGTCGAGAGATTTAAGATATGTTTGAATCAATATTCGTTATTAGCTTGAGTTAATAAAATCCTTTTAAACTGCCGCTTTAAGCTGATTTCACATTACACTGACGTGCTGTGTCACGATGCGTCATACCATTGTCATACATTTAATATGAGCACCGTACCAACAGTCTGTAGTGTTCACGTCTACATATAAAATGTATGACTGATGCATCACGGCATAACACGACAGGTTAAGCGTTTGTTGACGAGATAACGTTGCCGATGTCGCATGCATATATTACTCATTACATAGTAATATATTACTATAGTAAGCTTTAGCTTAACATATTAATGTATTTACTATATACTAGATGCTCTCATGTACTGTACAGAGTACTCATGTTATTAGTCTTATTTTGTAGCTGGTTACGAATTACAATACCTATTCTTGATATGTAACCTGTACCCTAACTAGAGAAACTACCGCAAAATCCACGTTATAGTAAATCTGTCATTTTATGAAGGAACGCACGTTGCAATATGATAAAGCCATACAAATTTGACAGATATTATCATCACATCAACCCATTAAGAAGAGAAGGCCATTAAGGCCGTAGTCCACCACGCTAGCCCAGTGCGGATTGGTGGACTCCATACACTTTGGGAAACATAATGTCGAACGAGAGTTGTAGGAAAACATCGTGAGAAAGCATGCCAGTTTCAAGTGATATTTTCATTACTTAAAACGCATATAACTTAGAAAAGCTAGAGGTGGCGTAGAGAGACTATCCCAGCTAGGATTCGAACACGGCTGCCCGAAATTTAAGTAGAGCTCCTACCCAATGCGCTATCACCGCTTATCTGACAGATATACGTGAGTCAAAAGTTATGTTTATTACCTTGATAAGTTGTATACGGCACACTTGTGAAAAGGCGAGTAGAGGCAGAGTATTATGCCTCGCCTTTTCGTAACTGGTTACAGAAAAATTTCTTTCTTAGCACGTCACAAAGTCAAAGTCAAAGTCAAAAATATCTTTATTCAAGTAGGCCCACATGTGGCACTTTTGATGCGTACATAAGAACCACACGGTAGTGAGATGATGGCGATAACCACATTCGTAAACTTAAAACTAAAGCTACGAGGGTTCCAAACGCGTCCTGGTCTAAGAAGAAGCCCACAACAAACTTAGCCGGGTGTTTTTTTTTTTTTTTTTGTTATCACCATCTCACAATGTCATTTTAAATGACTTAGTTTCACTTAGTTTCGAACCCGGAAAGTATCAATCTTAATTCTTAGCTGGTTATAAAAGCGCTACGAACACGAATTAAATATTCCTATTCTGTGATAAAAGACGAAGGAGCAATTTAACTTAGCTGGTTGCGAAATAGTTAAATTAACTTAAATTAAAAATTGTTGATCTTTAACCGTGTTACCATGAAGTCTTAATATATTAGTTCCTGGTCAAGAAAAATAGTTAACAATAGTTATAACTTGGATGAGAAGGAAACTGGCGTCAGAAACTCCTTACTACTGGAGCAATTTAACTTAGCTGGTTGCGAAATAGTTAAATTAACTTGAATTAAAAATTGTTGATCTTTAACCGTGTTACCATGAAGTCTTAATATATTAGTTCCTGGTCAAGAAAAATAGTTAACAATAGTTATAACTTGGATGAGAAGGAATCTGGCGTCAGAAACTCCTTACTCTTAATATTATAAATGCGGAAGTTTATTTATTTGTCTCTTCTTTACGCCCTAACTAATCAACCAATCAGCTTGATTTTTGGCATACAGTTATAGTTAGACAGAAATTAACGTGAACTTTTTATCCCAGGAAAAAAACCGTAATAAACGTGGAGGAAGAAAGCTGGCAACAGCAGTATAAGTAAATACGTGATTCGGTTACATGCTATATTCTGTGAGGCGACCCTTATCGCGAGAGTTGATTTTCATAAGTAAACTAAGCCACATTAAACGTAATGAGATTTTGGTTCTAATGTGATTTCAGGAACATTTTGATAACACCCTACTCACCTTCTTTTCGTAAACCTTTCAAAGTATTCACATGAATATTGTATGTATTTTAACAATAGGAAATTTTGTTCAAATAACCTTTTTCTTTCCAAAGCGCATTTTAGTAAAAATCAGTATTTAGTTTCACAGATTATTTAGGTTGACAGTTTTGTTTTATTTTAAGCCGATGCAAAATTAATTTTCAGACGAAAATATTTATTATTTGCACTGAAAACTAATATGAAGGTAAACGTAAAAAACTAAAAAAGACAAATTCTAGTCTCGGATTTTTTAGTAACGTGCACAAATAGGGTTACCAAACGTCAAGTGTATACGGAACTGTTATGAAATTATGTAAATTAAGCTTCATTTGCAATTTGTAATTTATAATTTCTTCAATCTTTATACTCCACACCAAACAGATCTTCGGCAATGTAGGGTACATTAATACGCAGGTTTCGCTTGAAAACCGGAGCATCCTCAACAGATGCTAACTTTACAATGAATAATTGTTGTGAGTTCTAAATTTAAAATAAGCTTTAAAAAATAAAAAAAACAAAAAAGCCATTTGTTCTACTACCATAATTATAAATTTCTCTTAAAATTAAAATTATTGTTAGTATTTCATATTGTTATTTTACAACATTATTTACTAATTCATTTATTCCTTCAATTAAATTTACAACTTATTTATAAACATTGTACACAAATACAATACATAAAAAAATGCACTAAATTTATTTTCATAATATTTTATGGAATTCCACAAAGTAACGACTGCTTCTAGCCAATACGGAACTGTTGTCAATAGCTTAACACATTGCTACAGTCAGTAGTAGTGTCAGTATTGGTCCAATTAGTATAATAGCTAAATATAAAAACAGATTAAAGGTTAGTGGCATTGAAAACCGGATAAAAAAGATAGTGCTTATGTGCATACTTTACAATTATTCAAAGTTTTTACTAAACTTAAGGTTCCTATAAACACAAAAAAAAACAGATGATAAACGAGTTAATGTATTAATAACTTAAGATTACATGGTTAGGTTAGGGTACGCGCCTCTGTTATGAGATAAGTAGTAGTAATATGAGAGTCTTTTTTGTAGTAGTAGTAAAGCTTTTTGTGACAGAGCTTGTACGGGAACCGCCATGCTCATTTTTGATTCAGCATTCCTGTGTTCTGGTCTGAAGGGCGTGGTTGCCAGTGTAACAACAAGCAAAGTGTTAACATCTTCGCATCGGGATGATAAACCCAAGGCGGCACTTAGTAGGACGTGTTTTTGCATGCCCTGTGATGTATTGCTTCGTTTTCCACTTACCATCAAGTGGGCAATTTACTTGGCATGTCAATTAGTACTGTAATAAATAGCTCTCTTCTTCAGAAATCTGCCCAAAGACGCGTCTTTAAAATATAAATATTCGTATCATCTCTGGTATAAGAAAATTATCAAAACGACATCAAAAGTGATAGACTGTCCTGTATTAGTAGAAATTATGGCAACACTGTACATGCCTATACCAGCAAAAACATTTTATCCTATTGACACCGCCGTCTACTCGAGTTTAAAAATGCGATTTTTTTTTCAAATAAACTGTAAAAGCGACTCTAAAAACTACGCGAATTCATGTCGATTGGTTTTATGGAACTACGTACCTACGAGAACATTTTAGCACATTGAATTTTTATCCGCTATGGAATGGAGAGACTCCTAAATCTGAACGCAAAAATGTAAAGTTATTTTGAAAAAACAATAAAAAAACTTTCAGTTGATTGGATTGCGGTTTTTTGCATTCATCATCATCATTTCAACCTATTGACGTCCACAGCTGGACATATGTCTTTACAGGGAGTTGCACAATCCACGGACGGCTTGCCACCAGCGGCTCCCAGCGACTCGCCCGATGACGCCATTCTAGCACCTTAAGACCCCAACGTCCATCGGTTCTCCGAGCTGTGTGCTCTGCCATTGCCACTTTAGTTATGTCGGTAACTCAAGTTCTTCTGCGGATCTCGTCATTTCTTAAATTAAAATTAATTAAAAATTCATTTATTTATGATCAGATTACATTGGATCAATAACAATAGAGACGATGGCGACAGGAAAAGTTTAAAACTGCGTTCCAGCCGCCGCGCCCACCTCCGAAACTAAAGCTATTATTATATTATGTTCTAAACCAAGTTGTTGTATAAATAAAGTATACAGTTAGTTCAGCATGCAAGAAACATAATAATTGTTGTGTGTATGTGTGCATGTGTGTGCATGTGTATATGTGTGTGTGAGTGTGTATGCTTGTTTTGAGTTGGAGTGATAATGCGAGCGTGTGCATGTGTATAAGGCGAAAGAGTATGAAAATAAACATTATTTAACTACTAATAGCAGTTTTTCAGTCTCTTCGTAAGAGAGTGACTGAAGCCATTTGGAACATTTTTCTTTACAAATGTGAGTTGTGAGGGGAAGTATGTTTAATAATTTGTTAGCTCTGTTGTACAGTAGACAACTTAAGAAAGGATAATGCCGTTTGGAAATTGCAGTACGAACAGACTTATATGTAGCCGCCAAATCCGTTCTTCGTTTTGTTTTAATAATTGGATCGTAGGGAACTTCGGGGTGTTTTCGTAAAATGGTACATAAAATAAACAGTTGTCGCACTGTCAGGACCTTAATGTTTGCATAGAGCTCACAAGTTGGAAAAAGGATGGGTTTATTACACATGACTTTTAAAACTAATCTTTGAGCCCTTTCAAGTCTCAACATTGAAGTTGTCCCGGAGCCGCACCAACAGGTTATGCAGTAGGATAAAATTGACTGAGCTAGGGAAAAGTAAACAATTTTTAAGGAACTCATGTCAAGCACATTTCTCAAGCGCTTGAAAACAAAAATGAGTTTTCTCAGTCGAGATACTAGAGAATCGATCTGGTGGTACCATGTCATGGAACCATCCATAATCACACCGAGATACTTTGTGCTTAGTGAACGCTCTAGTAGTGGACAGTTACAGACACTATCAAGACTGGGACAATGGTGAGCTCGAATATTAAAAGATGAAGGTGCTTGTGAGGTTGAGGAAGAAGCAAAGGTAATGAATTTTGTTTTGGAAATGTTGAGAGTAAGCAAATTTAGTTTCAACCAATTCAAGACTGATTTCATGCAAGATTCCGAAAATTTGTGGGTTTCTTCCCAGGTTTTTCCATATACAAGGAGTACTGTATCATCCGCGTATGTGATAATCTTACAGTTGGGGAGAGGTAGGCAACACAACTCATTTATATATATGAGAAACAATGTAGGGCCAAGGACACTTCCCTGTGGAACGCCGTAGTCAATTGAGGACTCGTTGCTAAGGAAATTACCTATCTTGACGTATTGGGTACGCCGTGTTAAATAACTCTTAAAAACTTTAAAAGCCAGACCCCTGATACCTATTTTCTCGAGTTTAATAAGCAGCTTTGGGATGGAGACGGTGTCAAAGGCTTTGGAAAGGTCAAGATAAATAGCAACAGATTTTAATTTATTGTCGATATTGTTTAAAATATTTTCAGTGAGTTTCGAAACTGCGTCTTCCGTTGATTTGCCGCTGCGGAAACCAAATTGGTGGTCTGATAATATGCCGTTTCGATTGATGTAACTTAGCAGCCTCTTGTTCAGTATTTTTTCAAATATCTTGGACAGAGATGTTAGTACCGAAATTGGTCTATAGTTTGTGACACTGCCTCTATCTCCGCATTTGTAAATAGGGTGCACAACGCCTTTTTTGAAAGCAGTGGGAAATATTCCTTGAGAAATGCATAAGTTAAAAAGGTGTTGTAAAATTGGAATGAGAACATGTGCACCGGCTTTAATAACTGCAGATGGAATACCGTCCCAACCCACTGCGCTTTTGTCTTTGAGACTACGTATTGCATCTACTATTTCATCAAAGTCTACTGGAAGTAATGCCATAGCATTTGAGGAACTATTGTTGGGAGAGTAGGCTGCATTCGTTGGAAGCCCAGGTGGTATAACGATTTTTTCTGCAAGATTTGCCCCTACATTGGAAAAATAGTTGTTAACCATGTCAACAGAATCATTTGGATTACTGCACAAATTTAGCAACTCAGAGGAGGTAAACTCTTTTTGTTTGAGATTAGCAACTTTCTTAATCATGTGCCAGGTTTTTCCAGCATTATTTCTAGCCTTCTGAAATTCATTACGCTCATATTCTTGTTTAACTTTCTTGAGGATGTTATTACAGAAATTACGGTAACGAACAAAAGTAGCTTTAAGAGTTAAATTGTCTTGCTGTTTTTTTGATTTTCTGTATAAGCTGTCTCTATGTCGAATGCATCTCAGTAGGCCGGGGGTAATCCAAGGTTTTATAATTCTTTTTTTACTAGGGATGACCAAAGCATGACTATTGGCCTTTTTAGCATCAGAAATTGTATTAATGAGCAAAACAGCTGCTTTGTTAGGGTCAGAATAGTTGAGTATCGGATAAAAATCAGCTTGTTCCAAGTTTGTAACCACGCCTTTGATATCGAGCTTCTGAGTTGTTCGATTTATAGATTGAGCCCTTGTTTTGATATTGCAATAAAAAATGATAGGTGCATGATCAGTAATGAAGGTGTCCAAAACCAGAGTGGTGACAGGATTTGGGGATCTAAACATAATATGGTCTAGACAATTATTGAGTCTTGTAGGTAGATTGTGTGCAGGTAGCATTCCATTCACAGCAAGCATATTGAGATATTCATCAGTAGAGGTATCACGATTACCAGCTGCAATGTTAATGTTTAGGTCACCAACGAGTATTGCATGCTTATAAGAATTGTAGAGCTTTAACTCTGAGTCAAGGCTAGTAAAAAAAGGTTTAAGGTTTTTATATGATGGGGAGCGGTATATGGCGATTACAGCGATGGAATTAGAGATTATTATCGAGAGACTGTTTGCATCAATTAAATTCGTGGTTTTGACTTCATGGGTCATATTTGATCGTATATAAACAACGATTCCATCATTTTGGCTATTAAATGATGAAGCATAGGCATTGAAACCATCTAAGGGGGGAATGGACGGTGTCTTACTTAGCCAACATTCGGATAAAACTATTAGGTCTAGGCGGTGATTTATTCTGTGTAACAGAACCAGCAAGCTTTCGAAGTTGCAATTAATACTGCGTATATTTATGTGCATAACTTTTAAGCATTCGGCTGGATTGGTCACGTGAATTAAAGTCTCATCAGGGGAACATACCATGGATTTCGATGTTGTTATCAGTTCTATATCCTTTGCTATGTTGAGGATGTCATCCATTATGTAAGTAAAATATTAACACTGGAGAATTAACAGAAGACTCAGAAATAGGGCTCCGTGGATACTCTAGAAACGGTCTTTTGCTTATTAACATTGTTACTGTAAATAACAAACAAAAATTGAGAGTAGAAGAGGCGAAAAACTTTATGGATGGTTGCTGCATAAATGTCGTGTAAAAGACGAGTAGTGCGTATGAAGTGTATGTGTAAAAAGTGTGTGAAATAACTATGGTAATGAAAAGCACAAAGATACAATAGAAAGTCTTATAAAAGTTAATTATAAAAGAAATATTCTCAAATTCGAAGCCAATGATTCCAAGATGCTGGGTTACTGTTTGAAAGTCTAGTCACTTTTGATTCTTAAGGTCAGATAAGTCGGATTCGCCAGAGATTTGAATAAGCGGACCACCCTCTCTTTTCCGTAAGTAAATCCTGCCGTGCGACACCCAGCAGAACTTGAAATCATTAGTTTTGGCATAATCACGAGCTAAAAAGAACACTCTCTTCATTTTCGTCGTCAAGTTTTCCGAGATGAAAACAGGCTTGGCGGGCCCTTGGATTTTTAGATGTTCAGTCGTTAATTTATTCTGTCCCTTGTTGAACCTGCGGACCGCGCTTATAATCTTTTCTTTCAATATGACGCTTGTTAAATCGACAATTATGGTTTTTCTGTCTAGGGTTTTGGTTTTAATACGGAAAACGTCTTTAATCTCGTGTGGCTGGATATCTAAATTAAGGGCCTTGCCAGTGTTGATTACTGTGTTTAATAGGTTATTTTTCGACTCTGCGCTCTGTGTCGGTATATTTCTTATTTCTAGGCAAGTAGCCCTTGAGGACTTTTCTGTTCTTTCTAGGGCATCCTCCAACATTTTTATATGGTTAAGATCTTCCTTACGGTCCGTTTCCAATTTTTCATACTTGGAAGCAAGCAAGTCGTATTTCTCAGCCAAAAATTCAGACCGAAGAGCGAAGATCATCAACTGTGGAACACAATTTTTCGATGGTTTCAGATTGCTTAGCTTGTAATTCCTGAAACATTAGTCTCATCTCCGAAATGAAGTTCTTAACATCGCTATCGGACTCAGAACGTCTCCTTTTCAGATTGCGTATAGTGAATTTTGGTGTACTACAAATAGTTTCATTACTGGTTTGGTCCAAGGCGGTATCAGTAAGATTTTGTTCTAAAGATAAAGAAGAGGCATGATCCTTCTTCGGCTGCGCGCGATTTAGCGGCATCACTGCGCGTGCGCAGCTTCGAGTACCAGGCGTTCAGAAATATATAAGAGTAGAAAGGACAGTTCGTTGATCGGCGCCACGGAGGGGTCAACGTTATTTGGTGACAATCGGCGATTTCATACAGTTTTGCTTTCCGTCCAGTATAAGTTGATCCCGCCTGGTCCCAAGTAAAGTAAAAATGCTCCTTATAATTGGAAGCTTATCGTTATGTACATACGGCTCGAAACTTGGTTCCAGTTAATACAGCAGTATTGTGGGCGACGCCGAAGTAAATCACTACGCGGCTCTTCAGATTTTATGCTGTCCGATTATTTGGCACAAATTTTTACTACGCAATATAAATTAACAAATTAATTTAAAACATAAAAACAAAGTGAACACGTCTTATTTGCACGGGGATCCGGAAGGAAGGAATTTCTTATATGATCATGTAGAGATACTCATAGCATAGTTCTCTCTATCGCCCCCTCACTGCTATTATACACC
The DNA here is from genome assembly GCF_905163445.1 of Pararge aegeria. Classification (NCBI taxonomy): domain Eukaryota; kingdom Metazoa; phylum Arthropoda; class Insecta; order Lepidoptera; family Nymphalidae; genus Pararge; species Pararge aegeria. Next base: position 7,045,160 of record NC_053202.1, on the reverse strand, counting down.
TTTTATACTTTTCTTGGAACGTGGAAATAATAATTTACACCATACAGATTCTCCTCCTGTTCGCGGAGTATAGCAAATAAAGCTTAATTTTCATTAAATATCATGGAATTCTGCAAAGTAACGCCTAACGCCTGCTTCTATAAGATATTTTAAGACTGAATTCAACAAAACGCTGGTGAGTCAAATGTAATTTTAATTAATTCTTTAAAACTATCACACAAAATATTACTTGAGACATAAATATTACCATTATTAAAAGATATACGAGACGAAGAAATAAAAAAAGTATTAAGTATATAGAAGTGAACTATCACCGGCCTTCAGACGACTGAGAGAATTTTAAGAAGTCTTTTTAAAGATGTTAACAGCTTATTCGTCCCTGATATTTGAAGGCAAAGCATTCTTTAGCTTAACAGCTTGAATTGTGTAAGATAAGTCAAGGTCATACTGAGAGAGGAGGCCTATTTTCCAGCAGTTTTAAATAAAAAGGATTTCAACCAATGGACGTACAGTGCTGGACATAAGTCTTTTGTAGGGAGTTCCACAATACACGGACCTGGGCCGCTTTCCTCCAGTGGCTCCCAGCGACTCGCCTGAAGTCATCTGTCCACCGAGTTGGGGGCGGAACTACGTTGTGTGGTGCGGGGTCGCCATTCCAGCACCTTAAGACCCTAACGTCCATCGGTTCTCCGAGCTATGTGCCCTGCTCATTGCCACTTTAGCTTCGCGACTCGCTGAGCTATGTCGGTAACACTAGTTCTCCTACGGATCTCCTCATTTCTGATTTGATCACATAGATATACTCCTAGCATAGCTCTCTCCGCCGCCCGCTGAGTGGCTTGAGCCTTCTTATGAAGCCCATAGTTAGCGATCACTAGAATAATCATGATAATGATAAACGTGCCTTACCTTGCATACAAAAATTATAGCCTTCAATGTACTGCAACCGAATAAATTTAGATACGTTTAGATGTAAGGTGGGTAGAAAATGTAACATCCTCCCAAACGAGGCGGGCCCGATTCGATGCCCCCATCAAAGCGAAACGCTCTGTGAATGTTAATTAATTAAATTCTATCAGCACTTTACCAATTCGCGAAATGCTAACTTACATACTAGAATGAGATATGCGAAAATCCGAATATATTCTGATCAGATACGTTATTATGATCACTAGATTATGACCAAGGTTTCCGCAGCAATTGTAATAAAAAAAATTTGGAAAATCCAAAAGTGCACGACTCCTAATGCTCATTTAATTATCAAATATTGAAAAAAAAAAAAAAAATTAAAACAGCTGTACTAGGAAAGTAATGCACAGGCAGTGGCGTGCACTGGGATTCTTACCAGGGTATGCATACAGCAGGAAAACTGCATAAAATGGCAAAAATTCTCCTCCTAGACGAGCTTTATTTCAATTTAAGGGTAAGCAGTGCTTTTGTGCATGAAGTGCACGCCACTGTGCACAGGCGCCCCTGGTGGGATAAAATGTACATAATATCTATAGACATAGATATATCACCATCCATGTTAATTTTACATGGATAAATATAGACATACAGTCTTGCAGTTTTCGTTTTTTATTAATTGCAATTAAACTACACTGAATTAATTAATCATTCGCATTCAGTGACCAACAATCGTTGATTAGATTTTTTTTTTTTTTAAATTTAACTTAAATAATGGATTTTTTCACAAGTTAGAGTGTTTTCGGGTTTCACACATGGCGGACAGGAATTTTTTTTGACCTATTTTGGTGTTTTTTTTCAATTCTATTGCAGTAAATCATTTTTTTAAAAGTATGGAATTAATCTCCATTAAATTATCTCGACAATAGTATGCAAAATATCTTGATTCCGTGAACTAACAAGGCTATAATAATAAAAATAGCCGCCGAAATGAGGCGAAAAAAAATTTTCGTTCGTAAAGCACTCTCTGATGCTTCGCATCATGAGTCGTGCAATATTTGACTTTGACTTTTGACTCTTTCCTAGTTTCGTCCCCTGGCAGAACAATTTTGGTAAGTTTAATATTTAAATTATTTAATATTATGCAATATTATGAATTTCAGACAAGTTTCTCAAACGCCTTCTATCGATGTTGGATTATACCTACATAATAGTACTATATATTAAGTGCGTTTCTAATTTCAACAATTTAAATATCACTTTGCTTCAACGGTGAAGGAAAGCATTGTGTGGAAACTTATAATATTACATATTTACAGCTATTTTAGTAGTAGTAAGGCAACAGCTAGTAAAACACATTTTAAGCATTGTTCTTGTCAGACAGACTAAACCAAGCAATCGAGGAGTAATTTTGTTTTATTATATATATGTATCTTACGTGGCAACCCTAGCAGGATCCACCCATACTTTTGCATTCCGAATATAAAGTATAGATATAGATTCCCGTTCCGTATCCAGAAAATCTATTTCAAATTTCCCCATCGTCACCCATTGTGGTCCTGAAATTTGAGTAAAACTGGCCATTTCATAAAATATTCATGCGTTCTCCGATTGGCAATGGGAAGATTATTTAAATACATTCCCCGAACTCTAAATACCCAACATTGATGTTATACATTCATAGCATAATAAAATTAACTTTGTGTTTGTAACTTTTGCCATGTGGTGACGGTAGAACGCATCTAACTTAGAAAGGCCCCCCGAAAGTGAAGTCGAGCTCCTACCCACTGCGCTATCACTGCTCACGCGTACTTTTATAATAGACTAGCTGTTGCCCGCGACTTCGTCTGCGTTTGGTTTTGTTTTTTGATGTGGCATTCAATTTAGTTGTAGTTCTAAAAAAAGTTAAAGTACTCAGTATCGCTAAGCCTTAAATGAGGTGTAACCACCCATCATCTTTGCAGTATCATAGGGTAGCAGCGTCCTCGGTGCTATTACTACCATCTCCTTACTGCGGTTTCAACATGGCTTCCCAGCGTGGTTATTGAGGGAAATCCCTTCAAACAGTGGAATGTTATAGCCTACAATATAATAAAATTATAACTATAATGGACAGCTTTGATGAGACATAAATTGCACCTGCAATTATTGTTTTCTGTAGACGAGTCAAGATATACCATTATATATGTTTAAAATTTTCACCCAAATCTGTTCAATTATATATACAACGTGTTTATGAAAACACATTATTTGCCGTCTCTGAGACTTATCTCTGAATCCGAAACGCTGTAATTTTTTGAGTAAACCTCTGCCATAGTTTTTATTGAAAATAAATCAGATACAGCATTAGCATCACATGTAACATTAAAATCAAGTGACTCCTGACACTTATTTAATCTATTATGAAGGTCACGCGTACCTTGATAGCAATGAAAGCGCAGGGGTATGAGCACGACTTCACTTTCGGGGGGCCGAGTTCGAATCCCAGCACGCACCTCTAACTATTCTAAGTTTTAAGTAATTAAAAATATCACTTGCTTCGACGGTGAAGGAAGACATCGTGAGGAAACCTGCATGCGTGAGAAATCTACTTAATGTTCTCAAAGGTATGTGGAGTCCACCAATCCGCACTGGGCCAGCGTGGTGGACGACGGCCTTAACCCCTTCTCATTGTGGGAGGATTTCTGCAGTGGGCCGGTATTGGGTCGATATGATGTAAGGTACGCGTCATGTAGCGTAGGTAATAAACGCGTGTTGGTATTTTATCTTCAATAGGGTTGTCATAAGAAATCACTTAAAATTGAATAATAAATATGCTTTTTTTGATTTAATATTTTACAGGGAATATACTTTATGAAATATACTTATGCACACTTCAACAGTAACAGTATTTCGCAATTCCGTCACACGTTGTACCTATATCTTGAAGAAGTCAAAAATATCGAAACTTTCACATTAATAAAAGATGTTAAACTAGAACATAACCGATATTAGGACAAAATTTTATAAGCGTTCGTTTAGCGTACGAGCTGTGGAATTGTGGAATGCGCTTCCATTGAGCATACGACGATCCAAATCACTGGCGATATTTAAAAGAGCAGTTAAGGCCGTTAACGACTTTTAATAGTATGTATATACTTACTCATTTATTGTATGTTAAAGTATTTAATTATGTAAGTGTTGTTATTATATATATTAGTTTATTTTTATATTTATTTATTTATTATATTATTTACTTTTTATCTATTTGTGTACACTAGTTTATGTATTAGCATGTAGTTATTCGCATGTATGTATTTTAATATTTGTACCACCAGCAGTCTATTCTCCTCTTCTTTTTTTTCCTAATTCTAAGGTTGCCTGGCAGAGATCGCTATTAAGCGATAAGGCCGCCTTTTGTATTACTACTTCTTTCGATGTTTCTGTTTTTGTTAAATTTTAAATATGTTAATGTTGTGGTATATAAATAAAGAGTTTAATAATAATAATAATAATTACCGACATAAACAATTATAAAGCATGATTCGCTAATTTTACGAGCTGAATACCGTCGTCATTATAATGTCTTAGAGATAAGCGACAAGCGGTTAATTAGACTGAGCTAATAGAAGTTAACTGTTTGTCTATTATGGGGTTTAATGTAAGGTTAATAGGGAATTAATATGCAAACGACTACCAATTGGCTTCGACAAATTTGTATACCTACTTATTTGTGACTGTAAGCTTTATTACACTACAAGTAGCCCTAGAATGTTATCCCAGCTGCACGGCTAGCGTGGGCCCGGAGACAATGATATACCCCGGGGATATTTATCTTTCTTATTCAAATTTATCTTCTCCTTAGCTTTATCAATTCGCGGAGTAACTTACGAACATTCTATACTTATAATAAATCTGTAACTGGAAGATTTCTGTACATTTAATATATTTTGTTAATTTTGATGCTTTATAATCGATACTGAGTCCAAAACAGATTTTTATTGAATTTCTGTGTCTGTCTGTCTGTCCGGGCATCACGTGAAAACTACTGAACGGATTTAAATAAAATTTTGTATAGTTGTTGCTGATATTCCGGGTCAACATATAGGATACCTTTTATCCCGATAAACAGTAAGTTTCCTCCGGGAAATGGGATGAAATTTTTTATCAATTTTACTTCATAACTCCGTTAAATTTAAATCAATTTTAATAATTCTTTTTTATTTGAAAGTGTATACTATCAAGTATGTAGTGTCTTATTTTAATAAGGATCTGATAAATATTGTCGGAGATAAAGGACGTAAATCTTCACATATAACAGCACGTCGCAAGGCATATGGGACAACGATCGAATGCATGCGTACTAATCCTGGAATAGCTCATAGGCTTCTGTTTATCCCTGAAAAGCCAACAGCTCCTACAGGATAACATTGCTTTTTTTCCGCATTTGTCTTTCAAATTCCGCGCAACGGAGTTTTAGATTGTCGTGGTTTTTTTAGATGGGCGGCAAAAAACATCTTTTTTGAGAGATTCCGATGCGTGCGATGCGTGAACGGGTAACATTACGCCAAACGACGGAAATATGTAGTAAGTATATCGGAATTGTTTCTTTAAAGTTCTTTAAAACATTCCGCGACAGCATACGACTACTTTATTAGGTAGACTCATTCGCGGACGAAGTCACGCGGGTCCGCTAGTTGGAAATAATATCCAAATAATATATGTGAGATAATAACCGGGGGCAAACTTCTCCTATTATATTATATTCCCCAAGTTCCCGTGCTTTAAACCGTTCACTATATCCCCTGTCAGGGGATATAATCGGGGGATATAATTTTTGTCTTCTGCCTGTGCTAGCCCTATGCTATGCCGCGGCTAGTATGGGCGGGAGACATTTTCCCCACGAGTATAGGACATAAATGTATCTTCTCCCACAGCTTCATCAACTCTCTGAGCACTGGCGCACAAGTGGAAATAAAATATACCCTGAGGAGAGATATAATTAACGTGTCCACTTATCTAAATCACAGGAAGATCGAATAGGAGAAGTTTACTCCCGTTTATTATTTATCACACATATATTATTTGGTTATTGTTTTCACTTCTGCGCCAATGCTCTGAGAGTTAATAATGCTGTGGGAGAAGATAAATTTTTACCCTTTCCCCGGAGATATAATTGTCTTCTGCCCATGCTAGCCTTGCTGCTGGTGGTGACTGATGATGCAGAGTAAAGTAGTAGTAAGAAGTAGTTTTTCAGATCGGGTGTAATCCCAGAGTATTGTACGCACAAAAATGGAGATGGTCAGGTCATTCGCAAAGAGATCGTCAAGAAAAGTGGTGTAAAATAGTCACAAATTGGTATCCGCGTGACGGAAACAGAAACAGAGGGAGACCATATACAAGATGGGAAGACGAAAAAAAAAGACCGCGGGACCAAACTGGCGTAGAGTGAGCACGATAGAATACAGTGGCGGGAGCTAGAGGAGGCCTTTGCTAATAGGCAATCTGAAACGCGCGACATAATTTAACCTATTTTGATATTATATAGTTACTTAATTATATTTTTTTTATTATTCTAATAATGATATCAACAAATTAAAATTAATGTAATATTTTTAATGATAGATGTAATTTATGTATTGTAAATGTTTTTATGAACTTAAATAATTTTAATTTGCATCGTTTTATCGCATGTTTCTAGAAATAAAGGCTATTTTTATTTTATTTATTTTTATAAGAAGCAGTTTGCTAAGTAGTCCTTGATCTTTCTGTGACAGAGCACGTCCAGAGCAGTACTACCACCATGTTTAATATGCCGCTAAACTGCATTATCGCAATCTAATCTAACACTATTACTCTTGCCGCTCGCGTTTGAGATTTTCACCTAAAATCCAAGATACCGTGATTGGATCAAGTTTTTAATAAGGCAACCTAATACAGTTAGATACGGAATAAAATAAGCTTTCAGCTGATATAACATATGATGAAGTAACTGATGAGTGTATATCGATAACATTTAGGTACTTACCTGCTAATACCTGGCAACCGCACAGTTGGGCAAGGGGAACAAAGCAACCTTAAAGTTTTCAACTCTGCAGGGTTTGTTCTTTCAACTGGTGTACGATTTTTTTTTTTAATAACTTTAGTATAGGACGTAAAAATATGCTTTTTTGTTATATTTGATCATTTGTAGGATATGTTGCGTTCCGTAAAAAATAAATAGTATATATCAGTAGTGAACTATACTTGGAGGAAATATCAGATAAAATTAGTAATAGAAAAATATATTTTTTTTTTTTTTTTTATTTATACTCTTTATTTGCACACAAATAATAATACAAAAAAAAGAATAAAAGAAAACACAGACAGAAGAAGTATACAAAAGGCGGCCTTGTCGCTTTGTAGCGATCTCTTCCAGGCAACCTAAGGATAAGGAAAACAAAAGGATAACATACTGCACATAACACACAACATACATAAAAATAATCCAAAGCAACAAAAATACTCAACAACGTTTACATAAATAGTACCTATTTTATGTTCCATCCCAATATTTTGTTATGTAGGTAACTAAAAAAACTTCTTTATGTTTTCTTTTATTGAACTTTATGAATCTTGTCTAGCCGAAAGCCATTTCGATCAAGATTACAGATCATTAATTGTTTGACTAAAAATCTGTTTTAATATAAACGATCTTAAACGTAAGTATAATGAAGCGTATGCCCCGATTAGTACGTCGCTGGCTGTAATTTATTGCCGAAAGTACGTATCTCTCCGAAGTTCCAATATAAATTGCCAAATTAACATTTAAGCTCCGAAACGAGTAGAGTTAGCATAGTTCAGTACGTAAATACTCCGAACTTTGGAGGTGCTTTGACGTCTTAAAGATATATGTACCTACTCGTATATTGTTGGATGGTGGTTTTGTTATTGAGAGTATTACGAATGATATAATATTTCATTAACATTTTTTTTTTTTTAATATATAGACAAGTGCTTGATTGCAATCACACCTGATGTTAAATGATGATGCAGCCTAAGATGAAGCGCGCTTGTCTAGAAGATGCCTACTCACTCTTGATTTGAAGTACCCAGATTGAGGTATCGGGGAAGACGGAAGATGGGAGTGCATTCCAGGCCATTGCGGTGCGGATCAGAAAGGAAGAAGCAAAACGCTTCGTACATGTTGATGGTATTTTAACATCATCCTCAGGCTATTAATTTCTTTATAACGGGTTCGTAATCACGCAAAAGCGATTGAACGGATTTGAATGAAATTTGGCATGCATACATAGGCTATCTTTTATCCCGATTCCTTAAGTAGTTCCTAACGGGAAATTCAAAAATGTTAACGAGCGACGTTTTAGACCCAATTCCGAAGTTCAAGCAGACGAGGTCGTGGGCAGAAGCTAGTAAAGAATAAATACTTATATATAATAAGAATACATCTTTTTCTAACGGAGTTTTATGGTTAAAAGTTCTCTCCAAGGCACGGGGTTGGACATCGCCAATTTATTACATTTACTTTTGTACTGCAAATTGCAAAGGTGAAAACCCCTATAGATGTTTAGACCTACCCGGGAATTGAACCATGTCTACGTGATCCGTTAAACATGCTTACCACTAGACCAATTAGGCAGTACATGATATACCAATACTTAGTAATATTATTATTGAGAAAGTCTGTTTGTTTGTTTATTCGATCGAAATAAGTAAATAATCAACTTGTTTTGTGCCATAAAGTGAATTGGAAGGCCGGAGAGTAACATAGGGTACTTTTTATGCTAGGAAAGCAAACAGCTCTCGCGGGATTTTTATTAAACTGTGTTATGAAAAAAGCGTAATTTGCTATAATCCGCGAAAAGCAGGAGAATCTGTATGGTATAATTTATAATTTCTTCAATCCATATACTCCATACCAAACAGATCCTCAGCAATGTACGGTACGTTTCGCTCCAAAACCGGTGCATCCTCAGGAGATGTCAACTTTACAATGAATAATTGTTAAGAAAATTAAGGCGGGCGAAGAAAGATACTACCGCACGTCGTGAGTTTATAGAGTCAGTCTTGATCGTATGGAATTTTATTTGACTCAACAATCGTCGCGTATCGTTTCGGTTATTTTTTATGGTTACGGCCCAACAAATTATTTGTATAAAATAGATAGAAATAACGTAAAATGAGCTAAACTATAGGGTCGATTTAAAAACATTTTGTTTCCCAAAAAGAACACAATAGTTCACTTCACATCGAGAATACAATAATATTAATAATTAGTAAATATAAAAACTCAAAGTGCGTTAAAAATGTACCATATTATTTCAAAGTAAAAAAAAAATTAAGGTGGTTAAAGAAAAAGTTAGCTAGCGATAAAAGAAATCGTTTTATGAAGGAGAGGTCACGTTAACTTAACTGAACGTACACGTTCAAAACGATTTTAAATTTAAATATTGGTAAACTTTTGGTGTTAACGATTATCACAGGTAATTAATGTATATTTATATACATTATTATGTAAATAATACCCAGCATCCCTTTGTTTTCCTATTAGTTTTCCTAAACCTAAGGTTACCAGGCAGAGATCGCTATTTAGCGATAAGGCCGCCTTTTGTGTCTTACTACTTAAACTATCCAATTTTCTTTCGATGTTCTTAATATAATATGGGTGAGATTATAAATAAATAAATAAAATATTTTAATGGAGCGTAGAATCGGGTGTAACTCGTTTCGCGAAACGTATGCTAAAAATAAAGCATCTAATAGTTTGACAATCATGAAAATATCAGGTCTACTACATCCGTCTTACTTTCTCGCCATTTGTGAATTCATGCGGTAATGAATTTCGTTCTTGACTAAACCGTAAGAGCACAATTTATTAAGCGTCTAGTCCGCGAAATCTTGACCAGTTTCATCTTTTTATGTTTAGAGTACAAAGCTAGTGATACCGAAGTTTTTGTAATGAGCGATAGCTTATCAGGTCCATTATTCCTGTTAAGGCTAAATTGCACCCATTAGCACACACCATTAAAATCAGATTTGGACTGGTGACCCTTATGAGTAACTCATATATATTTTTACGTAAAATTATGTATGTGTGAATTTTTTTGACCACCTCCCTGGCGAAACGGTGAGCGTTGTGAATTTAAGCAGAAGGGTCCCGGGGTACGTGTAGATGGCACTTTTGATGCGTACATTACATGTAAAATATGACATAGGGGTGAGTTGATGGCGATAAATAAATTCGTCAATTTAAAACTAAAGCTACGAGGATTCCAAACGCGCCCTGGTCTAAGATGAAGCCCACAAAATTCAAAATTCATTTATTTCAAGTAGGCCTAATATAAGCACTTTTGAAACGTCATTCTGTCTGTGTGTGTGACTCTACCACCGGTTCGGAAGGCAGATTCTACCGAGAAGAAGCCGGCAAGAAACGCAGCAGTTGCTCTTTTCCAACATTAACAATTTACATTTTACATTTCAAAATTCATTTTTCTATCTTGTGAGAGATGAAAGCGGAGCCGGATGCTTCCAAGCAACCTTGTCATTAAGAAATTCATCAATTGTATAATAACCTCGCTGTAATAAATGTGTTTTAACACATTCTTTAAACTTATGCATTGGTAGGTCCAAAATTACCTTAGGAATCATATTATAAAAGCGTATACTCAGTCCCACAAATGAGTTCTGCAGCTTTCGCAGACGATATGCAGATGTCACTAATTTATGACCATTTCTTGTAAGATTCGATGCGACTGTTTATATCCACTTTTTGTTTATAAAGACTAATATGTTGTCTTACAAATACTATATTGTTATAAATATATTGTGAGGCTACCGTAAGTATACCAATTTCTTTAAATTTTTCACGGAGGGATTCACGTGATTTAAGTTTATATATTGACTGTACAGCTTTTCTGCGATATGAATATAGTTTCAATATCACAACAAACTTAGCCGGTTGTTATTTTTTTTTTTCGTTATCACCATAAGAAGAAGAACCCCACAACAAGCATATTTTTTAATGTGGCGTAGTTCTAATTTATTTATTTATTTATTTATTACATAAAGTTTCCAAAAAAAATAAAAAATAATTATAGCTAGCATCAGAAAACCACCCAGGTTCGTAATATATGCTAACAGAGAATTAAGTCTAGGTACGTTAACTACAGAACAGTATTGCCAGTTTACCATGTTGTGTATAAAAATGATCATAAGTTACTTAAGAAGAAGGACTTCAGTTTTTTCTTAATATTACCAGGATTAATATTGTCTCGTACATCAGTGGGTAATTCATTAACCCATTAATTATAAATACTATAGAGGAGGCTTGTGCCCAACAGTGGGACAATAATAGGCTGTGGATGATGACGTAATGGTCTGGAGTCGGTAATCGAACCAACAACCCGTATTCAAGTATCCAAGCCTTCGTGGCAAACTTACTTGGAAGAGAAAATTATGGAGTTCTGACAAATTAATCAAACTGATTTCATTTTGTCAACGTAGCATGTTTGAATATAAGGAAAAACATTATTTGCACAGGAGTTTAAGCGTAAAATCAATAAAATTTTCACGTGTAAAGCTCTCAAACAAAATGAATTCATATATTCATGACAGTCTCTAGCGGTACATATATTAGGATTATCTGAATAAGTTTTATAAAGGCCTTTGAATTATTCACGTTGGTATATATTATATGAATCAACCTTATTGCACGGTTGGAGTATATTAAATATTTGCGCGAAGTTCTTTTGTCGGCGGTCATTCAAGTTCGGTTCAGGTCAAGTTTTTCTGAGTCATTAAATAATTATCCGTTAGTAATTAGGTGCTGAAGAGAAAAGATATCACGAATTTTCAGCCCTTTTTAGCTACTTTACTTAACATTCGGTATGTATGCCGAATTACGAAAATAAAATAAATAATTAAATATAAATAAATATAAATAAATAAATATACTACGACAATACACACATCGCCATCTAGCCCCAAAGTAAGCGTAGCTTGTGTTATGGGTACTGAGATAGCTGATGAATATTTTTTTATGAATATAATACACATAAATACTTATAATATACAGATGAACACCCAGACACTGAAAAACATTCATGTTCATCACAAAAACACTCTCCAGTTGTGGGAATCGAACCCACGGCCTTGGACTCAGAAAGCAGGGTCGCTGCCCACTGCGCCACTCGGTCGTCAAAAAATGCTCATATTAAATTTTTATTTTTATCACAAAATACTAAATAGTCATGAAGACATAAAATTAATCAACGTTAAACTTTGCAGAAAGAAACTACAAAAACGCATGTGAGCGTTGTGAATTTAAGCAGAAGGGTCCCAGGTTTGATTCCCGGCACTGGCAATTTATTTATTTATTTATAGCCTTTTCAACAATCGTATCTTACTGATTATTTACTTATCGAGACACCGGTTACGCTTATTAATATTAAATAATTTAATAAATTATAATTTCTGAATTTTCTCTGGTCTGGACTGATGGGAGGCATTGGCCGTGGCTAGTTACCACCCTGCTGACAAGACGTGCCGCTAAGCGATTTATTGTTCCGGTGCGATGTCGCATAGAAACCAATGAGGATATGACCAGTGGCGTGCATAGAGGGTATGCAGATGATAAAAAATGAAGAATATCTCCAGTACTAGTTATAAATAGTTAAGGGTAGGCTTTTTATAACTCTTACAACGCCTATCCTTAAGTTTTTTGTAACTCGTTTTGGAGTTTTCTTCATTTAAATCATCTGCATACCCTGTGCATACCCTATATGCACGCCACTTGGTATGACTACCACAATCCCTATCAGGTTAGCCCGCTACAATCTTAGACTGCATCAACACTTACCACCAGTTGAGATTGCAGTCTAGGGCTAACTTGAAGTAGAATAAAAATAAATAAGGGGCTTGATCTTTTAAGTCTTCATTATGTCGACATTGAGCATTATTACTCGCTCGTAAACGCCGTTCGTGAGGTACCACAGCAAATTATAACGATGTCCATAAATCTCAAGTTAAAGAGTAATAACGGAAGCAAGTAGTTAATGATTAGTTAAGGCTTTGAATTTAGAGTTGATTAAACGTTAATTTTTAATTGAGGAATATTGACGGATATTAAGTTGATAGTGGGATAAAGAAAATCGCAAACTCCCACGTGTTCATTCCTATGTCATATCGCTTGGGCTGGATCAATATATAAATATATAAAAAAATATATTACGACAACGCATACACCGCCATCTAGCCCCAAAGTAAGCGTAGCTTGTGTTATGGGTATTAAGATGACATGAATATTTTTATGAATAATATACATAAATACTTAGAATATACATATAAACAACCAGACACTGAAAAACATTCATGCTTATCACACAAACATTTTCCAGTTGTGAGAATCGAACCCACGGCCTTGGACTCAGAAAGCAGGGTCGCTGCCCACTGCGCCAGTCGTTCGTCAAATATATTAAGACAACGCACACACCGCCATCTAGCCCCAAAGTAAGCGTAGCTTGTGTTATGGGTATTAAGATGACATGAATATTTTTATGAATAATATACATAAATACTTAGAATATACATATAAACAACCAGACACTGAAAAACATTCATGCTTATCACACAAACATTTTCCAGTTGTGAGAATCGAACCCACGGCCTTGGACTCAGAAAGCAGGGTCGCTGCCCACTGCGCCAGTCGTTCGTCAAATATATTAAGACAACGCACACACCGCCATCTAGCCCCAAAGTAAGCGTAGCTTGTGTTATGGGTATTAAGATGACATGAATATTTTTATGAATAATATACATAAATACTTAGAATATACATATAAACACCCAGACACTGAAAAACATTCATGCTCATCACACAAACATTTTCCAGTTGTGGGAATCAAACCCACGGCCTTGGACTTAGAAAGCAGGGTCGCTGCAAACTGCGTCAATGCCTTTTCCTCTTGCCTATTCGTTACCTGATCTGTGATTCTGGCCTTATAAACGGCTTCACTTACAGAGGGCCAAGTATACATAAATAACTAGGACAACCTTACACCAAATTAGCGTTAGAGAGTAATTTTGAATATGTTTTTAGTCGCGAAAATTTTACTTAGTCCTTTATAGCGGACATCATTAAGTCAGAAATATGCATCAGTCATCTTAATACCCATAACACAGACTACGCTTACTTTGGGGCTACATGGCGATGTGTGTATTGTAGTAGTATTTTTATTTATATATTTGTATAACGCTATTTTAAAAAAAGGGAATGTAAAATTCATTTTTAATTATGAGTCACGCAATTTGATTTGTTTAATTGTTCATCTATTTGGTTTTATTTTTAATGTACCCAAAAGTTTAGTACAGCTTTAGTAGTGGAGTTATTTTATTAATTATAGAGCCCGGAATACTTATTTCTGCCACTAAGCGAAATTCCGGTTTGAAGCGAGGTTGCCGGTGTAGTTACAGAGATACGAAGCTTAACGACTCTGATTGATAGGCACTGGGCGGCACTTGATCCTATAACATAATCGTGGCACGTGATCCATGCATGTCATGAAAATGTTGCTCTGTATATAGGCCATGGTTTTTCAGTGGCAATTTGGTGGGCAATTAGTTTGAATTTAACAATGTGAGATGTAGATAACAAAAAAAAAACACCGGTGTGGGCTTCTTCTCAGACTAGGGCGTTGGAATCCTCGTAGCTTTAGTTTTAGGTTTACCAATGAAGTAAAGTCGCCATCACTGCTCACTACTGTGTACATTTTTTGTGTGTAATGAACACATCAAAAGTGACATCTATGTGTCTACTTGAATAAAGAAATATTTGACTTTGACTTTGACTTTGTGCATCTACTATAAAGTAGGTACTTATTAAGCTTGTAAAATAAACAAATAAATAAAACAAATATACTACGAAAATATAAACATCGCCGTCTAACCCCAAAGTAAGTGTAGCTTGTGTTATGGGTACTAATATAAATATTTTTTATGATTAATTTACATAAATACTTATAAAATACAGACACCGAAAAACATTCATGTTCATCACAGAAACATTTTCCAGTTGTGGGAATCGAACCCACGGCCTTGAGCTCAGAAAGCAGGGTCGCTGTCCAATGCGCCAATCGGCCGTCGAAAATATGTATTATGATCTCAGTTCGCCGCGTGTAATTTTAACTTAAGCCAAATCACATCTCACCTCCATGTGCAAAACATAATATTATGTGTTATTGGGATACAAAGTTTTCTTTTCCGGTATTTATTTTTAGAGCTATAGGTATATTATGAACACATCGATACACACGATTCCTTTACACCTGAACGGATATAATGAACTGTCAGTATCAGGACTTCCGTTTAATTTGGTTGTAAATGTTTATTGACGGGTTAAAATACTTAAAACCAAGAGAACCGAAATGCTTGGTGTGGTGAGGTTTAGTACAAACTCATTAAGGTAATTCTTACCAGAGATTTAGGATATCCTATAGCCTATAAATGATATTTATAGTCATCTTAAATCTATTGATTTCCCACAGAAGGACACATACTTTATTTTTAGTAAATGATGTATTAAGTGCTTAAGCCCTTCACGCTGCACCAATGAAGGTTGGCGGTTTCACACGAAGTATTCCTACTAATATTATAAACTGAAAGTGTGGATGTTTGTAACGCAATCACGCTGAAAAACGGCTAAAAAAATTGGATGCAATTTAGCACGCATGTAGCCTTTGACATGGAAAAGAACATGGACTACCTTTTATCCCGATTCTAAAAGTTGTTCCCGTCCAAATGAAAAAATTGTAAACGAGTTAAGCCGCGGACAGCTTTGAAGTTTTGTATGGATGTCGTCTGTGCTATGGAAAAGGACACCGAACTCTCAAAGTTCCCGTGGTGAGATTAAAAATTGTTAGCGAGCGAATCGTTAGACCCAATTCTGAAGTCCACGTAGACGAAGTCGCGGGCAGAAGCTAGTTGTTAATAAACCGGAAATTACGGCACATCTTGCTGTACGACGCACGGAAAGCAATTATTGGTCCGACCAGAAAATCAAACTTAGGACCTCGCGTATGTATTCGACCAAGTTAAGCAACAGACCATCGAGGCAGTTAAAAGATGAACTAATAAAAGCAAAAATACCGCCTCAGTTCTATGTGTATGTATTGTGATCTATTTACTAAGAAATAATTAAAAAAAAACCAACTACAGAACGATTGACACGTGATGGCTCCGACATATTACATATTGTGACGTCACTACAAGTTTCGGTTTGATAATAATGATTCGATCTAAATATTTACTGTTTTTGCTAATAAATTAAGTACTGTAGTTCTTTGTGATAATATAACCATCTTTATCTCATAATATTATTATTGGTTCGTTTTGTTGTAAACATTGTAAACGTTCTCTGAGTGTGTGTAGCCGTAGACGCATTGCATTGTCGACCATTCATTTTGTAAAAAGTATTTGAATCCAATATGATAATAGTCTTATTTTCCTGTCGAATAGGTACATATTAATATTAATATATTCATGAACGAAAACAATTTTCAGAGGATTACTTCGGCTCAGGGATAAGGTGACAATAGGAGGTAAAAATTACGTGGACGATTTATTGAGTACTCACATTTTGTAGCCTAAACATCTCAAAGACTGAGTGGCGTTTTTGTAAATATACCTTGCCCTTATCCCACACTAAATGGTGTCAGCAGCACATAACTTCTTCTGTCACTTACATTATCAACACACTATTCACTCCTTTTCATTCCTTTTACACGTATATCCTATTTCACTCAACCCATCCATCACTTCTTTCAAGTTATAAGTTCTGTCAAGTTCGTCTCGCACTTTCGCGTATAAAATTGCAAGTACCTAACTTCTACTGCGTTACTAACCTACATGACGTTGCTTTCCCATCAATATTTAATCATCAATTCAGTATTGCCGGATTAAACACGTGCTTAGAAGTAGATCGAACTATATTATGTTGTTATATATATATATACTGCTACTATGAATATTTATTTATTATTATCATTTAATGAAAAATATACATTTTTGTTAACATAATAATAACATTTATTACGGCGCAACAAACAACCAATCTGGTTTATCCGTACACCGGTATTCATCGTTCAGCGCTCGGAATTATAAGTAGGTAAGTATTTTTAAAGCTACTGTTACGGTAATTTTATAAAGTGGGTAAATAATTAAACTTATGTTCATGACATTGAGTTGGTGAGTATTTTGATATAAATACGGGTGCATTTTCTATATAATTCAGTCCTACATGGACTCGAACGATGCAAAGATGTCGGTGTCTTAGACGTTTATCACTACATACAAAAAATGATGGGTAGTTCTAAAAAAAATATAAAATAAAATAATGATTGCAATTGAACTAGTACTATTCATAAAACCAGTTCCACATATCGCACTTTATCGTTTGAGTAGGTAAACATTACACAGGATGTTCCGGCTATTTATTAATGTATTTTTTAGTTTGAAAGAGAAATGTCTTGAGTTTCTCCTTTATGTTTTTAGTGTTAATTTCCTGCTTTAGTTTATAAGGCAAGCTATTCAGCAAAGTCGGCACTAGACAATTATTTATTCAACTTTTACTTCCATATCTCATTGGCCGGGCTACCAATTTAATTCGTTACTAAAAAGCTAAAAAGCCGTACCATTTTTATATTTTTGAATATTATAATTTACCACCGTTCGGCAAATTTTAATAAATCCAAAATTTGCGGCGAGAAATGACAGTCGTTTAGCAGTCGTCCCCATTAGGAATCTTGTTAATTAAAATTAAAATATCGCATAAATTATATTGTGAGCGGCTGCGAGGCCCTTGGGCGTGGATGTCACCCATTTAAGGGCTTTATTGCCACTTACTTTATGTAGGCGTTTTTAATATAAGAGCGTGACTTTTAATATATTTCTCTGTCATTGAATGCATAGTAAAAGTTTAAGTCATATCTCAATAAAAAAAAATATAAGTGACTGCCTGTAGCTACAATAACGGCTTCTTATTGACAGCATAACCTAAAAGTTCAATAAACGTTATGTTAGTATGTTATTTTTTAGTCGGAAGGACATCGGCTTCACTTTCGGGGGCCGAGTTCGAGTCCCAGCACGCAACTCTAACTTTTCTAAATTAAGCGCGATTTAAGTAATTACAATATCACTTGCTTCAACGGTGAAGGAAAACTTGTGAAGAAACTTGCACAACTGAGAGCTCTCCATAAAGTTCTCAAAGGCGTGTGAGGTCCATCAGTCCGCACTGGGCCAGCTTGTCCATCACACTGGCCCAATCCGGATCGGCCTACGCCCTTCTCATAGTAGGAGTAGACACGTGCCCTGTTGTGTCTTGATATGATGATGATGATTGAAAGAAGACGGTTATTAATTCTAGAACACTCAGCATCATAACGGAAAAACAGGTCTGATATATTTTTTTCCCATAAACAAAATTGAAATGAAACTTGAAATACTGGCACTGCATTGGAAGCATCGTCGTCAGCTACCTCTTTGATTTTAATAGGATCGAACCAACTTGGAAATCTTTATAGTTGAGGTGGACTGAAGAGTGAATGTAACGAATGCTTCGCCAAATAAAATACTGAATTCATCTGTCTCAATATTGTCAGCATGTTTTACTACCCTGGGGCATTGGTTCGATTCCCGAATGGAGCTAAAACTATATAGCTAAGTTTTGAGTTTTATGTCAACAAAATTACAGTACCAGCGAGCAGTTAGAAATTGGCGCTGTCTCCATGCCTCAGAGTGCATGTAAAACCATCCGTTGATACAGTTCTAAATTGTTATGATGTAATCTCTAAAGCCAGCTAACACGCACGCGTGAAGGTTTAAGCTCTCAATCACTATTTCTTAAAGTGAGAAAATTTGTGAACAGCTGTGAAGAGAAAAGGTGTGTGCTGGGTTCTGAATCTCTTTTTTTTATGAGATACTAAGCCCGTGTTCAGAACGGGGTTATTTTTCTCAATAATAAATAACAATAAAGAGCTTCTCTAATACCTGTTAATGTAGCTTTTAAACCCCTTTTTTAGTACAAAATATGTGCGCGGATGTCAATTGTTTGTAGTTAATTAATTGGAGGGTTGTATTGATTTAAGATGATCACGATAAGCAGATCCAGATCTTCCTTCCTATTTGTTTTCAAAATTATTTATACTCTGCTGCTATATTCCTCTCGACTTGTAGCTGTGAAACTTCCCCAATGCGTGTTGTTTTTATTTATTACTTTTATCTCCATATTTCACGAACTAGCTGCCTTGTTTTCATTCTGTTCTTGAGCTTCGAGTGGAAGATGCATAATTATACCATATGCATGCATAATACTTATGACGTTGTCAGCATAGTATTAGGACATAGTAGTAGGTTGTTTACCGTGGCGTTCCACTTTTGATGTGAAACATCAAGGTAATAAATATCAGTATTTATCATTTGAAAATTAAGTCCTTCAACCACCTCAGTTATTGAGATATGAAGGGTAAAAATTTACTACACAAAATGTCATTCGCAGGTAGTTACAATTCAGACCCAGGACTTTGGATGTATGGATGAGAGAGTAATATAACAAAAAATAACTGAGACAGAGTAAAGTGAGGCTTGCGAAGTTTTCCCCCAGTGGATGCGAGAGGTCCCTTGGCGGCGTCTTGATAGCCTTCAGAATTAATTTTCTGTGTCGCCGCTCTACTTAATTGCGCGTTTTACTGTGTCTAGATATACTATATGCCTGTACACATTTGTTTTGAGACTAACCAAAATTACAGATCAGGGATGGCAAACTGTTGGCATGTGTCGAAACAAACCAAACCTCGCTATTTTTTTATTAGGCTCATCGTTACTATCTTGAACCTTTTCTTACAGTGGCCCACAGTTGCAGGCTACCTCTTTTATAGGTGCACGTTACGCTACTTCAGTGCACGCCCGTGTTTTTCAACGATTATTATAATGTGTAACTCGGTACTGATTTTTTTTTCGGCAGAAAAACCAAACGACAACGACATGATCACGCTCAAACTTACTCTCAAAATACGAGTATGACCAAAAAAAATGTGGAGCTCAAAGTCCTGATATAAAATCCAATATCCGCGATAATAGTCAAAAATATCGCCTTCGCTACACTTACGATTTTTTGTCAAAAATATGTATTTGGTTTTCGATAAAGTAATTTGTTATTTTACAGTTATCTATATTTACCTATTCGGTGGATCAAACAAGTAATGCGAATACCTACTCATTCTATCACATTTAGTTGAAAATGAAAATGAAACAAATGAAAAATGCTTTATTGTCATAAAGAAAAACAAAACAGAATCAAAAGTACTTAAACATAACACATAAAATATATACAAATTTTGTTTTATTTTGCACAGATAAAAAGTGTACCTGTTCTCCGAACTAGTTGAGACTGTGTCTCGGAAAACAGGGCTAACCCGCTCGATGACATAGCTTACTACTAGAAATTAAGATCACTTGTATGCCCATGTACTCGTGGTTGTGTTTGAACGTGTGATAAGTGTCCTTGTCAGAATTATGTGTGTGCCAATGCGTGTGTTTGTGACAGTGCATGTGTGTGAGTGTGTATATTTGCGTGTGTGTGTGTGTGCTAGCGAGTGTATTAGTGTCTGTGTTTGTGTGTGTGTGTGTGCGTGTGTGTGTGCGTGTGTGTGTGTGTGTGCTTGCGTAAATGCAACTATGATAAATTTGTAAAAGCGATTTTCAATTCACCCAATAAACTATACTAGTATCTCCAATAAATTTTCGGTTACTGCGTAATTTTGTTTAAGAAGCCACTTTTTAAGATTGCTTTTATAATTATAAGTATTCAGAGTGTGCAGGGCATGATGTAACTTGTAATAAAGGTAGGGTCCAAGTTCCAAAGTAATTTTTGATTAAAAATAATTGGTACGTATTTATAAAAAGGTTCGCCAACCCTGTTGTAAATCGTCATCAATTATAAAGCCCTTTGTGGACATGATACGGTCGATGTCTCGATTTATCTCAGTCCAGTGCTCACGATTGTCTACCAGCTCAGATTAGCTTTTGCATCTAAGCTAACAATCCAGCGCTGCTTTGGCTGGTAGCATTGGACTTAGACCCATTAGCTAAGGACTCTCTCACAGGAAAGAGAGATTTAGATAGATGGCTTAGTTGCTCCAAAGCTTCGCCAATTAGACTCGGGTGCACGTACTAACAAGTAGCAGAGTCCAAGGTGTTGAGGTAGGTAAATGTGTATGTTACGTTGATGTTCACCCGTTTTATAAGATAAACTATTTTAATTGGTTGTAAATATATTTTTTAATTCCACAATAATTAGCACTTGGTTGTAATCTTAGCGGGCTAACCTGTTAGGTAAGCCCACTGCGATCTTAGAGTGCATCATCTCTTACCACAAGGTGAGATTGTAGTCACCTGTAGGTGAATAAAAAGAATAAAAATAAAAAAAAAATATACAAATTTTGTTGTAGGTACCTACATGTGGTTGTGTTTGTGAGTCAATGCGTGTGTGATTAGTTACGGAATTATTATTTTGGTTGTGCTTCCGCGGACTCGAAAACACCGTGAAACTTTAGTGATGTTTTAATTAAGGGTAGCAAATTATTTTGTGGCAAAACATAATTCCGAATTTAAAACGTGAACCCACGTCCCTACTTTGAATCAAAAACATCGACTTTATTCTTAAATATAAGGGACATTTCCACTGTCTCTGACTTGAACGTGGTTTCCTCGGATAAACGTAAATTAATTACATTTTTAATCAATGTTTTTCAAGAAAGAGGTTCCTATATTTGTTTCCAAAGGCTCCATGTTTCTGACAAATCCGAACATTATGAATATTTTTAATTAAAGTGTATTTTTTAACGTACTGTTTATTTCTTACAAATATCTGACGAATTTTGTCGGGACTTTACGACCCTTATTAGTGAGTACCTTCAAACTAAGCTTGTTTAATGCTCAATCACAGGGTCTTTGTAAATCAAGGTTGTAAACTTTATTGAAGTATTCAGTTTCAGCTTTTTCTTTATACACTGTGGTAGTTTCCCGTTGAAGTTCAAAAGTACAAGACAAAATAATAGTAATTATCGTGAAAAGGGCGACCTTATTACTTGTGGTGATCTCTTGCACACTTGAGAGGTGGGAGATACACGTAAGCTTTAGACATCATCCGTCCACCAATTCGCACTGGGCCAGCGTGGTTGACGGCCTTAACCCCTCCTCATTGTGGGAGGAGACCCTTGCCCCCTGTACTAGGCCGGTAATGGGTTGATATTATGATGATGCCATCACGTGTCTCCAACAATGAGGAGGGCTTAGGCCGTAATCCACCTCGATGGCCAAGTGCGGATACCAAACTACCAAGATTCAACGCGCCTTTGAGAACATTATCGAAAACTTTGAGGCATACTGGGTTCCTCACGATGTCTTACAGCTAATCGCTTTAATTAAACAACGCACTTCATTCTGAAAAGCGAGAGTTGCTGTGGTTCGAACTCAGCCCCTCGAAAGTAAAGCCGAAGCCCACCCACCAATTTCCTATCACCGTTAAAAAACTAACTTAATAAGTGAGGTACCAAGTATTCCAAAAGTTTTTCGCTAAAATATCCAATTTATTTTAAGTTGCTAGCGCAGTCAACTTCAAATAGCTCAGTCCATAAGGGTACTTGCGAAACTCACGAGGGCGCAAATGTTGAAAGTCTGTTCCAAATGTGAGCCTTTTGAAAAGCGGAAAATTTATAACTTTTATTTTGCAGACAGACATCGCTTTGAAGGGTGCACTTTTGTGAATTGCTGCTATGAAAAGGACTGGCGAATGTTAAAAATATACCGTGGTTTTGCACAAGAGCTATTGTTTTAATTTCTCGAATACAATGGTTGATTAATTGAATTACCGACGACATACAGTGGTGAGCTGTGGCTTTGAAAGTAGAAGTCCTTAACTTCAAATAGCGTACTTGTGGAGGATTAAAAAAAAACAAATACCTCTTTGTTTTATATTGAAAATTAAGCTTATATCGCTATACTCCGCGAAAAGTAGAAGAATATGTATGGTGTCATTAATAACTACTTCAATCTTTATACTCCACACCAAACGTTTGGCAACGTCTGAGTTCTTCGTTCTTCGTCCTTTGAGCGAAACATGCGCAGAGGGTTACACCTCACGCACGTTTCGCTCCGAAACCGGAGAATCCTCAGGAGACGTTGTCTTTAGAATGGATAATTGTTTCTTTCTATTGCAATTGCGTATGGGAATCGTTTTTAGAACATTGAATAGGCGATACTTCCATATCCAATAAATATTAAGATTAATTTGCTATAAATCGCGAATAAAGGCAAAATCTGTATGGTGAAATTAAAAATTTCTACAATGAATGTCTACACGTCTTTCGCTCGTTTCGCTCACACACCGAAGTATACGCAGAAGATGTTGACTTAACATATAAAAATTTCCAAATGCAATTATTTTATAAAAGTTTCTAACTAATCTTATCTTGTATATATATATAAGTATAAAATGTACTTACGTATATAATGTATTTAAGTAAATATTATTCTTAAGTTTATAATGTATTTAAGTAAATAATTTACTTAAGTATATAATGTTCTTAAGTAAATAATGTATTTATGTATATAATGTACCTAAGTAGATAATGTATTTAAGTATATAATGTACGTAAGCAAATAATGTATATCAGTAAATAATGAACTAATGTAATTAATAGACTAAAGCAAATATTGTATTCAACTAAATAATGTACTTAAGGATAAAATATATTTATTTAAATAATGTACTTCAGTAAATAATTTACTTGAGTATATAATGTACTTACTTTAGTACATTATTTACTTATTTACATTATATACTTTAAAACATTATATACTTAAGTACATTATTTACTTATTTACATAATATACTTAAATACATTGTATACTTAAGTACATTATAAACTTAATTATATTATTTACTTTGGTACATTATATACTTAAGAGCATTATATACTTTAGTACATTATATACTTAAGTACATTATATACTTAAAAACATTATTTACTTAAGTACATGATATGTTCTTAATTTTAGGTGATTTTAACATGAGTTCCATTCGATGGAATGAAACTGAAGAGGGCCTTCAAGCTTATAATTTAAATGATAATTCAAGGAACTTTATTGATACATTAAGTTTATGTAACCTTAATCAATTTAACAATATTAAAAATAACTTCGGTCGCATATTGGACTTAGTCTTATCGAATGATTCAGTGACTGTTTTACATTGTGATGACCCTCTAGTACCTGAAGATCCATACCATAAGGCCCTTTGTATCAATTTACCGTTCTTTTCCATCCAGACACTTCCATTGTCATCTAGAACTATGTATGCATATAAAAGAGGTAACTTTTCTCAGATTAATGAAGCCTTATCGAATTATGACTGGGATTTTTGTTTTTCACAAGCATTTTTATCAGTTTTTTGTTGGAACTCAATGAACGTACTTATTAACCCTTAATGCGTGAATAATGATGAATACGTGTCCAGAAACGGGTCTCAGAATCAGAAGGGGTTAGGAATAGATCCATTTCTCCGTTGCTGTGTGAAAGTAGGGCAAACCAACCAACATAATACTTTTGCAATCAAATTAATAATATTTTACGTTTTTGAAGTTTCGTTCAGTAATTATTAAAAAGGAAATTGTATACAATTTTACAATATACTACCAGTTGATATCTTGGAGATGTCTCTGAAAAGTTTAAAGTTTGTGTTAAGCGTATAAGCTTATGGAAAAGTCCTATTATAATATTAAGAACTACGTCAACGATAAAAATACTTGGGTGTAAATTATTGCTCTAACCAGATTGGTTTTTTAGTAGTTTTAAGTGACAATGTGAGATGGTTATAACAAAAAAAAACAACCGGCCACTGTTGTGGGTGTCTTCTTAGACCAGGGCGTGTTTGGAACCCTCGTAGCTTTAGTTTTAAGTTGATTTACGCCACCAACTTATGACTTGATTTTCACTTTGAAGTTTATATAATTTAATATTTACTAGCGTTTGACCCTTGCTCAGAAAAAAATATATATACCTTCAAAAATATATGTTTCAAGATAAAGGGTTTAAAAGCATCTATAATGCTGACAAAGTTACAGAAGGAAAAGCACAAAAGCAAACACATGGATTGCGTTATCTTGTTACGCCCATTTGCAAGATTAAAAGTAAATGTTGACACCCTCTAAAAATATAGGAGAATTGTAGAGAGCACACCAAGTGCGAGTTAAATTAGCTCATTTCGGATTCCGTACCTCTAAAGGAAACGTAAAAAAAGTTATCTAACCTGCCTATCCTCCGAATAATGAAATGTATCCAATATCTTTTAAGGCTATTGTGCTTTGGAGTAATTTGCCTGCTGACATCCGTGAAAATTAATCCCTTCCCATATTTAAGTGTCGTCTTAAAGACTACTATCTGTCTTAGAGTGAACTAATTTGAACAAATATCGTTATTAATGTGTCATCATCATCATAATCCCATCAATCCATTACCGGCCCACAACGAGGAGGGGTTAAGGCCGTAGTCCACCACGCTGGCCCAGTGCGGATTGGTGGACACACACCTTTGAGAACATTACGTAAAACTTTCAGGCATGCAGGTTTCCTGAATATGTTTTCCTTCACCGTTGAAGCAAGTGATATTTTAATTACTAGAAACGCACATAACTTAGAAAAGTTACAGTTGCGTGCTGGGATTTGAATACGGCCCCCCTAAAGTGAAGTCGAGCTACTACCGAATGCGCCATCACACTTATTAATGTGTATTTTTTGTATTTTTCTTTTTTTATATACATTATTTTCGAATATATGTGTATATCAAATTGCACTACCCCACTCTCCAGCAGTTAGAGTTACTTCTGCCAGAGGATGTCTGTAAGAGATTGCTTGCATCAATAAGGCAGCCTTTGCATGCCTATAATTTTTCTTATTTTATGTATATTTTGATGTTTGTGTGCAATAAAGTATTTCTTCATCTTCTTCCTTTATCTATGTGCTTTTTAAGTAATTAAATACCACTTGCTTTAACTGTGATGTAAATCGTCCTGAGGAAACCGTCATGACTGTAAATTCTTTATAATTCTAGCATAGTGGACTACGTCTTACACCCATCTCAAGGCTTAGTGGGTAGTGGGCCGGTAAAGGGTTGATAATATTGATAATGTGAATCTATTATGAAAAATTGTGAAAATTAAGCCTAATACAATAGCTTAATGATTCGCGAAAAGCAGGAGAATCTGTGTGGTGTAATTTATAATTTCTTCAATCCTTATACTCCACACCAAACAGATCCTTGGCAATGTGAAGCGTGCGTAGAGGTTACGCACGTTTCACTCCGAAACCGATGTAAAGTTAATATGAAGTCTTTAAGTATAGCAGGAAGGTACTCTGTTCGTGGGAGAGACCAATACATGGTTTTTTTATTAATTCTCCCTCGCGAAAAAAAATTGGGAACTTTTGATTTATTTGAGTACTCTTAGTATTAACATTTGTTGAAGAGATTTGGTGCATCCAATTAAAATTATTATTATTTCCTGATGTAAAAACCGCCAATAGTATAAAATTTGTCACGAAAAACTAGTTTTACAAACAAAAATTCATTGTACTAACCAAAAAATAACCATTTTTTTATTTATAGCACAATATCTTAACTTAAACTGCGAGCAAATGCTTGCATCAAAAAAAAATATTTATAATTTACTTTGTAATTTCCAATTTGGGACATTTTATTTGACTTACTTAAATAATGAACTTAAGTAAATAATGTACGTAGTAAATAATATGAAAAAGTAAATAATATATATAAGTAAATAATGTATTTGAGTAAATAAAGTACTTAAGTAAATAATGTAAATAAGTAAAAATTGTGAGTAAGTAAATAATGTACGTAAGTAAATAATGTAAATAAGTAAATAATGTACGAAGTAAATAGTGAAAAAAAAGTAAATAATATATTTAAGTAAATAATGTTGATAAGTGAATAATGTACTTAGGTATATAATGTACTTACGTATATAATGAACGTACGTATATATTGTATTTAAGTAAATAATGTACTTAATTTAATAATATATTTAAGTATATTATGTACTTAAGTATAAAATGTAAATAAGTCAATAATGTACTTAAGTATATAATGTTCTTAAGTAAATAATGTATTTAAGTACAAAATGTACTTAGGTATATAATGTACTTAAGTAAAAAATGTACTTAAGTATATAATGTATTTAAGTACACAATGTACTTAAGTATATAATGTACTTAAGTATATAATGTACTTAAGTATATAATGTATTAAAGTATATAATGTAAATAAGTAAATAATGTACTTAAGTAAATAATGTACTAAATGTATAATGTAGATAAATAAATAATAAACTTAAGTATATAATGTACTTACGAATATAATGTATTCTAGTATAAAATGTACTTACGTATATAATGTATTTAAGTAAATATTATTCTTAAGTTTATAATGTATTTAAGTAAATAATTTACTTAAGTATATAATGTTCTTAAGTATATAATGTACTTAAGTAAATAATGTATTTATGTATATAATGTACCTAAGTAGATAATGTATTTAAGTATATAATGTACGTAAGCAAATAATGTATATCAGTAAATAATGAACTAATGTAATTAATAGACTAAAGCAAATATTGTATTCAACTAAATAATGTACTTAAGGATAAAATATATTTATTTAAATAATGTACTTCAGTAAATAATTTACTTGAGTATATAATGTACTTACTTTAGTACATTATTTACTTATTTACATTATATACTTTAAAACATTATATACTTAAGTACATTATTTACTTATTTACATAATATACTTAAATACATTGTATACTTAAGTACATTATAAACTTAATTATATTATTTACTTTGGTACATTATATACTTAAGAGCATTATATACTTTAGTACATTATATACTTAAGTACATTATATACTTAAATACATTATTTACTTAAGTACATGATATGTTCTTAATTTTAGGTGATTTTAACATGAGTTCCATTCGATGGAATGAAACTGAAGGGCCTTCAAGCTTATAATTTAAATGATAATAATTCAAGGAACTTTATTGATACATTAAGTTTATGTAACCTTAATCAATTTAACAATATTAAAAATAACTTCGGTCGCATATTGGACTTAGTCTTATCGAATGATTCAGTGACTGTTTTACATTGTGATGACCCTCTAGTACCTGAAGATCCATACCATAAGGCCCTTTGTATCAATTTACCGTTCTTTTCCATCCAGACACTACCATTGTCATCTAGAACTATGTATGCATATAAAAGAGGTAACTTTTCTCAGATTAATGAAGCCTTATCGAATTATGACTGGGATACTCTATTGCATGTCGGGGATCTTGAATCTGTTGTCAAATCGTTCTATAAAATTTTGTATGAACTGCGAGATAGATTTGTTCCCTTAATCAAAAATAAAAGTAATAAATATCCATCCTGGTATAGTATTCCACTTATTAAAGCAATTAAAGAGAAATACAGACATTTAGTTAAATATCGTACGTATAAAAACCTAGAAGACAGGCTTTCATTCGATATACTAAGAACCAGAGTCAAACTACTTGAAGATAACTGTTACTCATATAACATTAATTCACTTGAAGAGTCTCTTACGAAAGATTCTCAATTATTCTGGTCACATGTTAAGCGTAGTATTGCCAAACGTGCAACTAGCTTCTATCCTAAGTCTATGACTTATTCCCATTCTAAATCTGACACTGGAACAGGTATATGTGAACTCTTTTCATCATACTTTCATTCAACCTATCAACAAGTAACTTCTTCATCTTCGCATGTGCAGCCAGGAGATTCTATTACAACTGACATTTATACAATTGAATTCATTCCCCAAGTTATAGAAAAAGCCCTAAAATCTTTAAAACCTAATAAATCAGCTGGCCCAGATGAAATTCCTGCCATTTTTCTGTTTAGTTGTGCGCATAGTTTATCAGTTCCCCTTTCTATTCTTTTTCGGAGGTCTATATCTGAAGGATATATGCCTTCTCTTTGGAAATCTGCTTATATTACCCCTATTCATAAGAATGGCCCAAGAAATATGGTAGAGAATTATCGCCCAATCTCTAAACTTTGCCTTGTGGCCAAAGTTTTGGAACGTATTGTATATAATCAATGCTATAATGTCCTAAAGTCGCAATTTAGTCAGAACCAACATGGTTTCTTAAAGGGTAGATCTACGGTCACAAACTTGGCACTATTCTTAGATTTTCTTACTGATAAGTTAGATAGTCCTGACCAAGTTGATGCTGTATATCTGACTATAGCAAAGCTTTTGACAGGATTGACCACATCTTGCTTCTAAAAAAACTGGCCTCCCTTGGGATCAGAGGAGATTTGTTTCGCTGGTTTTCTTCTTATATTAATAACAGACTTCAAACAGTTGTGTTAAATGGTTTTAAATCAAATTGGATGGCAATACCGTCGGGTGTGCCCCAAGAGTCCTTGTTGGGACCCTTTTTATTCACTATTTTTATTCATGATATCGATCTCTGCTTTATACATTCAAAATTTTTACTTTTTGCTGATGACTTGAAGGTATTTCGTACAGTCAATAATGTTAAAGATGCGGAACTTTTACAAGCTGACTTGTTTAGATTAGATGATTACTGCATTCAAAATAAACTTGATCTTAATGTCTTAAAGTGTAACTCTATATCTTTTACTAGGAAAAGGGAACCTTTTCTCTATGACTACATTTTAAAACATCAAAACCTTAACAGAACTGATATTATAAGAGATCTCGGGGTACTCCTCGACACTAAACTAATTTTTGATTATCATATAGATGCTATTGTGACCAAAGCATTTAAAGCTTTAGGTTTTATTATACGTGTTAGTAAACCATTCAAAAAAATGAAAACCATCAAAATCCTCTACTGTTCACTGGTCCGTAGTCAACTAGAGTATGCTTGCCAAATATGGAATCCTGCGTATCACATTTATATCAATAAATTAGAAAGTATTCAAAAGAATTTTATTAGATTCCTTAAGCACAAATTTCACCTTCCTAAAACTTCCTACGAAATATCATGTTCGGATTTACACCTTGTACCCCTTCATACACGTAGAAACATTGCCGACGTTTGTCTCTTACTTAACATTGTTAGAGGGTCAATAGATAGTCCGGAATTACTTACTAAGTTAGATTTATTTGTACCCTCGCGATTACCTAGGCATAAAAAGATTCTGCACGTACCCTTAACTAAAACTAAGAATAGATTTAATTACTTTATAATCCGTGTCTCTCGCCTTCTTAATTCTGTTTACAATGACCCCGAAATTGACTTATTTTATGGTAATATGAATAGTGTACGTCGCAACTTAGTAGATAAACTGTTGCATGCTAGGTAAACTTAACACTTTGTTTTAGTTTGCTGCGTTTTTGCTGGGTTCTATCAGGTACCCTTGTTTATATAAGACTTATCTGTGAAAACCTGTTATTAGTTTTAAGTCAATCAATCTGTTAACTAGTTAGTATCTACAACTGTTGGTTTTCCAATTAAAGAAAAAATAAAATAAATACATTATATACTAAAGTACATTATATACTTAAGTACATTATATACTTTAGTACACTATTTACTTATGTACATAATATACTTTAATACATTATATACTTAAGTACATTATATACTTAAGTACATTATTTACTTATTTACATTATATACATTAATTCATTATATACTTAAGTACATTATATACTTGAGAACATTATTTACTTATTTACATTATATACTTAAGTACATTATTTACTTAAGAACATTATTTACTTAAGTACATTATATACTTAAGTACATTATATACTTATGTACATTATATACTTAAGTACATTATTTACTTAAGTATATTATATACTTTAGTACATTATATACTAAAGTACATTATATACTTAAGTATATTATATACTTAAATATATTATTTACTTTAGTACATTATATACTTAAGAGCATTATATACTTTAGTACATTATATACTTAAGTACATTATATACTTAAATACATTATTTACTTAAGTAGATTATATACTAAAGTACATTATATACTTAAGTACATTATATACTTTAGTACATCATTTACTTATTTACATAATATACTTAAGTACGTTATATACTTAAGTACATTATTTACTTATATACATTATATACTTTAATTCATTATATACTTAAGTACATTTTATACTTAAGTTCATTATATACTTAAATACATAATATATTTAAGTACATTATATACTTGAGTACATTATTTCCTTAAGTACATTATATACTTTAGTACATTATATACTTAAGTACATTGTATACTAAAGTACATTATATAAATAAGTACATTATATACTAAATTACATTTTATACTTAAGAACATTATATACTTAAATATATTATTTACTTAAGTTTATTATATACTTATGTACATTATATACTTAAGTACATTATTAACTTAAGTACATTATTTGCTTAAGTACATTATTTACTTATTTACATTATATACTTATGTACATTATATACTAAAATACATTATATACTTAAGTACATTATATACTAAAGTACATTATATACATAAGTACATAATTTACTAATCTACTTTATATACTTTAGTTCAATATTTGCTTAAGTACATTATTTACTTATTTACATTATATATTTAAGTACATTTTATACTAAAGTACATTATATACTTAAGTACATTATAAACTTAAATATATTATTTACTTAAGTACATTATATACTAAAGTACATTATATACTTAAGTACATTATAATCTTAAATATATAATATACTTTAATACATTATATTCTTTAGTACATTATTTACTTATTTACATTATATACTTTAATGCATTATATACTTAAGTACATTAAATACTTTAGTACTTTATTTACTTATTTACATTACATACTTTAATTCATTATATACTTAAATACATTTTGTACTTAAATATATTATATACTTAATTACATTATATACTTAAGTACATTATATACTTATTTACATTATATACTTAAGTACATTATATACTTAAATACATTATATACTTATTTATATTAAATACTTAAGTACATAAAATACTTAAGAACATTGTATACTAAAGTACAATATATACATAAGTACATTATATACTTAAGTACATAATTTACTAATCTACTTTATATACTTTAGTACATTATTTGCTTAAGTACATTATTCACTTATTTACATTATATATTTTAATACATTATATACTTAAGTACATTATATACTTATGTGCATTATATACTTAAGTACATTATTTACTTAAGTACATTATATACTTTAAAACATTATATACTTAAGTACATTATATACTAAAGTACATTATTTACTAATCTACTTTATATACTTAAGAACATTATATACTTTAATACATTATTTACTTATGTACATTATTTACTTATTTACATTATATACTTAAGTACATTATTTACTTAAGAACATTATTTACTTAAGTACATTATATACTTAAGAACATTATTTACTTATGCACATTATATACTTAAGTACATTATTTACTTATGTACATTATATACTTAAGTACATTATTTACTTAAGTACGTTATATACATTAGTACATTATATACTAAAGTACATTATATACTTAAGTATATTATATACTTAAATATATTATTTACTTTAGTACATTGTATACTTAAGAGCATTATATACTAAAGTACATTATATACTTATGTACATTATATACTTAAGTACATTATTTACTTAAGTACATTATTAACTTAAGTACATTATATACTTTAGTACATTATATACTAAAGTACATTATATACTTAAGTACATTATATACTTCAATATAATATTTACTTAAGTACATAATATACTTAAGAGCATTATATACTTTAGTACATTATAAACTTAAGTACATTTTATACCTTAATACATTATATACTTAAGTACATTATATACTTGAGTACATTATTTCCTTAAGTACATTATATACTTGAGTACATTATATACTTAAATATATTATATACTTTAGTTCATTATATACTTAAGTACATTATATAATTTAATACATTATATACTTAAGTACATTATATACTTAAGTACATTATATACTTTAGTACATTATTTACTTAAATACATTATAAACTTTAATACATTATATACTTAAGTACATTATATACTAAAGTACATTATATACTTTAGTATATTATATACTTTAGTACATTATATACTTTAATACATGATATACTTAAGTACATTATATACTAAAGTACATTATATACTTAAGTACATAATATACTTTAGTACATTATTTACTTATTTACATTATATACTTAAGTACATTATTGACTTAAGGACATTATATACTTAAGTACTTTATATACTTAAATACATTATACACTTATTTATATTATATACTTAAGTACATTGTATACTAAAGTACAATATATACATAAGTACATTATATACTTAAGTACATTATATACTTTAGTACATTATTTACTTATTTACATTATATACTTTAATACATTATGTACCTAAGTACATTATATACTAAAGTACATTATATACTTAAGTACATTATATACTTTAGTACATTATTTACTTATTTACATTATATACTAAAGTACATTATATACTTATTTACATTATATACTTAAGTACATTATATACTAAAATACATTATATACTTATTTATATTATATACTTAAGTACATTATATACTTAAATATATTATTTACTTATTTACATTATATATTTAAGAACATTATATACTAAAGTACATTATATACTTAAATATATTATATACTTTAGTACATTATATACTTAAGTTCATTATATTCTTTAATACATTATATACTTAAGTTATAAGTATACTATATTATACTTTAATACATTATATACTTATTTAAGTATATACTTACATTAGTGAACTGCCGAATCCAACTCGGATGGGCAGCGTTCGGGAAACTCCGTGCCATCTTTTCGTCAGAAATCCCTCAGTGCCTGAAGACGAAAGTCTTCGAACAGTGCGTGTTGCCAGTGATGACCTATGGCTCTGAAACATGGTCGTTAACTATGGGCCTCATAAGAAGGCTTAGAGTCACTCAGCGGGCGATGGAGAGAGCTATGCTCGGAGTATCTCTACGCGATCGAATCAGAAATGTGGAGATTCGTAGAAGAACCAAAGTTACCGACATAGCTCAACGAGTCGCGAAGCTTAAGTGGCAATGGGCCGGGCACATAGTTCGGAGAAAGGATGGACGTTGGGGTCCCAAGGTGCTGGAATGGCAGCCCCGTACTGGTAAGCGCAGCGTTGGTCGACCCCCAACGAGGTGGACAGACGACATTAAGCGCGTCGCAGGTAGCCGTTGGATCCAAGCGGCTCAGAATCGTGGAACTTGGAACTCCCTACAAAAGACCTATGTCCAGCAGTGGACGTCTATCGGTTGATGTGATGATGATGATGATACTTAAGTACATTATATACTTTAGTACATTATTTACTTAAATTCATTATATACTTTAATACATTATATACTTAAGTACATTAAATACTAAAGAACATTATATACTTTAGTATATTATATACTT
Source organism: Pararge aegeria (assembly GCF_905163445.1). Taxonomy (NCBI): domain Eukaryota; kingdom Metazoa; phylum Arthropoda; class Insecta; order Lepidoptera; family Nymphalidae; genus Pararge; species Pararge aegeria. The sequence goes on along the minus strand of NC_053202.1, from coordinate 7,010,575 downwards.
AAGTACATTATATACTTAAGTACATTATTGACTTAAGGACATTATATACTTAAGTACTTTATATACTTAAATACATTATACACTTATTTATATTATATACTTAAGTACATTGTATACTAAAGTACAATATATACATAAGTACATTATATACTTAAGTACATTATATACTTTAGTACATTATTTACTTATTTACATTATATACTTTAATACATTATGTACCTAAGTACATTATATACTATGGTACATTATATACTTAAGTACATTATATACTTTAGTACATTATTTACTTATTTACATTATATACTAAAGTACATTATATACTTATTTACATTATATACTTAAGTACATTATATACTAAAATACATTATATACTTATTTATATTATATACTTAAGTACATTAAATACTTAAGTACATTATATACTTAAATATATTATTTACTTATTTACATTATATATTTAAGAACATTATATACTAAAGTACATTATATACTTAAATATATTATATACTTTAGTACATTATATACTTAAGTTCATTATATTCTTTAATACATTATATACTTAAGTTATAAGTATACTATATTATACTTTAATACATTATATACTTATTTAAGTATATACTTACATTAGTGAACTGCCGAATCCAACTCGGATGGGCAGCGTTCGGGAAACTCCGTGCCATCTTTTCGTCAGAAATCCCTCAGTGCCTGAAGACGAAAGTCTTCGAACAGTGCGTGTTGCCAGTGATGACCTATGGCTCTGAAACATGGTCGTTAACTATGGGCCTCATAAGAAGGCTTAGAGTCACTCAGCGGGCGATGGAGAGAGCTATGCTCGGAGTATCTCTACGCGATCGAATCAGAAATGTGGAGATTCGTAGAAGAACCAAAGTTACCGACATAACTCAACGAGTCGCGAAGCTTAAGTGGCAATGGGCCGGGCACATAGTTCGGAGAAAGGATGGACGTTGGGGTCCCAAGGTGCTGGAATGGCAGCCCCGTACTGGTAAGCGCAGCGTTGGTCGACCCCCAACGAGGTGGACAGACGACATTAAGCGCGTCGCAGGTAGCCGTTGGATCCAAGCGGCTCAGAATCGTGGAACTTGGAACTCCCTACAAAAGACCTATGTCCAGCAGTGGACGTCTATCGGTTGATGTGATGATGATGATGATACTTAAGTACATTATATACTTTAGTACATTATTTACTTAAATTCATTATATACTTTAATACATTATATACTTAAGTACATTAAATACTAAAGAACATTATATACTTTAGTATATTATATACTTAAGTACATTATATACTTAAGTACATTATTGACTTAAGGACATTATATACTTAAGTACTTTATATACTTAAATACATTATACACTTATTTATATTATATACTTAAGTACATTGTATACTAAAGTACAATATATACATAAGTACATTATATACTTAAGTACATTATATACTTTAGTACATTATTTACTTATTTACATTATATACTTTAATACATTATGTACCTAAGTACATTATATACTAAAGTACATTATATACTTAAGTACATTATATACTTTAGTACATTATTTACTTATTTACATTATATACTAAAGTACATTATATACTTATTTACATTATATACTTAAGTACATTATATACTAAAATACATTATATACTTATTTATATTATATACTTAAGTACATTAAATACTTAAGTACATTATATACTTAAATATATTATTTACTTATTTACATTATATATTTAAGTACATTATATACTAAAGTACATTATATACTTAAGTACATTATATACTTAAATATATTATTTACTTAAGTACATTATTTCCTTATTTACATTATATATTTAAGTACATTATATACTTAAGTACATTATATACTTAAGTACATTATATACTAAAGTACATTATATACTAAAGAACATTATATACTTAAGTACATTATATACTTTAATTCATTATATACTTAAGTACATTATATACTTAAATATATTATTTACTTATTTACATTATATTTAAGTACATTATATACTAAAGTACATTATATACTTAAGTACATTATATACTTAAATATATTATTTACTTAAGTACATTATATACTAAAGTAAATTATATACTAAAGTACATTATATACTTAAGTACATTAAATACTTTAATTCATTATATACTCAAGTACATTATATACTAATCTACATTATATACTTTAGTACATTATTTACTTATTTACATTATATACTTAAGTACATTTTATACTTAAGTTCATTATATACTTAAATACATAATATACTTAAGTACATTATTGACTGAAGTACATTATATACTTGAGTACATTATTTCCTTAAGTACATTATATACTTTAGTACATTATATACTTAAATTTATTATTTACTTAAGAACATTATATACTTATGTAAATTATATACTTAAGTACATTATATACTTATTTACATTATATACTTAAGTACATTATATACTAAAATACATTATATACTTATTTATATTATATACTTAAGTACATTTTATACTTAAGTTCATTATATACTTAAATACATAATATACTTAAGTACATTATTGACTAAAGTACATTATATACTTGAGTACTTTATTTCCTTAAGTACATTATATACTTTAGTACATTATATACTTAAATTTATTATTTACTTAAGAACATTATATACTTATGTAAATTATATACTTAAGTACATTATATACTTATTTACATTATATACTTAAGTACATTATATACTAAAATACATTATATACTTATTTATATTATAATAGCTTTTACCCGCGGCTTCGCTCACGTTAAGTTTTATTTTTGATTTGTTAAATTTACTACAAAGGGTTAAAAAAGGTCTTGCTGCTTATAGAAAATATGAACGGAAATTACTTAGAAAATCAGAAACTTTCATATAAATTTTGATCCCCTATGAAATACGTATTTCTTTATTATAAATCGAAAACCTAAAATCAAAGTTTAATTGATGTAGCTTGAAAAATAAATTGATAAATGAAGAATTTTTTACAAACTTTCATCCCATATTTAACCCTGATTGAATTTTAAAAAATCCTTTCCTAGCGGACGCCTACGTTGTAATAACTATCTGTGTGCAAAATTTCAGCCCAATCCGTCAAGTGGTTCGAGCTGTGTGTTGATAGATCAGTCAATCAGTCAGTCAGTCAGTGACCTTTGCCTTTAATATATTTTGATAATATACAAGTTATCAGCTGCTCAATAAATATTTTACGCAAAAAGGGTAGGTTAGGTATACTTTCGAAAATTTGTGCAGTTATGCTGATAATGCGTTTGGTGAAAATAATTGGTCATATACAATAACCAATCAAGTAATCGGTGAGTACTAAAGCAAAAATGATAACTTTTAGTTTTTTAATCGATGAAGTGCGTTTGAAATAAAAAAAAATATTTTCTAAGATTACGTTGACGAAACAGAGACAACTATTGCCATATCCTGTACAACCAATAGCTTGGACATGGTAATTATTAATGATATTATCACTCGCGTTTAGATGTAATTAATGTTTTAAAAGATAAAATTTAATTAAAAAAAAAAAATTAGGGATTTTTCATAAAATAAACTTCTTTCTAAAAATATAAGATAAAATTAAATTTATATTTAAAAAAAAAATGAATTAAAATAAAACGATAATTGTAAATAAGAAATGTGAATAATAAATGATTAAATGTAGATTAAAATTGTAGCTATATTGAATTAAAAATCGATTAAAATAATTTCTCAGCTTGAAATGACAGCTTAATTTATGTTATTTTTATTTATAAATAATAAAGACAAAAACAAAAGGTTATATTGATAAAAAAAAATCTATTTCAGTTTCATACTCTATATTTAATAGAAGTGTGAAGTTGTTTACTCAAAACCTATTATGTCATTATTACTTTATAAAACTATTTACACTGTAACTTATAATTAATCTTACTTAAATTTGTATTGTTTATCGAAATTATTACAATTTAAATAATATTATTTGTGTAGCACCTGTTTTATCTATTTACATAAATAATTAATTAGTTAATTCTTTTCTATTTACAATTTAAATTAACTATTTATTATTATTAAAGTCTTGAGTATACTTACTAATTAAGAGTATTATTGACTTTCATTAAATTACACTTACAATTAAAATTACAAATCAATTTTTTTAGTACATGATCATGTTATTTTAAAATTATTATAAGTTATTTTTTATTTTATTGCTTTATTTTTATTTTCAATAACAAATGATATATTTGAAGTTAGCTGATTTGCTTTTTAAATAAATTATATTTTTTTGTTTACAAAAGAAGGTTAGTTATTTCTTTTATTTTCTTATTTAATATAAGTTGTAAAATAACTCATTGAATTTAATGAGAAAACATTTTATTGCATTCATTGCCGCATATAAAATTTTGAATCAGTTGATCGCTATAGAACTTAATGCATTGAAGCGCTATATGATGGTGATATTTAATAACATGGACATCATATTTACATTCTCCGTGGAAAAATACATGGTCATACCAATTTTTATGACAATCGGTTGAACGGGGCGGAAGTCGATACTTGACAGCGCCGCCTGGTGGGGAGTTACATCAATGGACATAGCATTTTCTTTTTCTCCGAGGAAAAATAAATGGTCATACCAATTTTTATGACAATCGGTTGAACGGGGCGGAAGTCGATACTTGACAGCGCCGCCTGGTGGGGAGTTACATCAATGGACATAGCATGTTCGTTTTCTCCGTGGAAAAATACATGGTCATACCAATTTTTATGACAATCGGTTGAACGGGGCGGAAGTCGATACTTGACAGCGCCGCCTGGTGGGGAGTAACATCAATGGACATAGCATGTTCGTTTTTTCCGTGGAAAAATACATGGTCATACCAATTTTTATGACAATCGGTTGAACGGGGCGGAAGTCGATACTTGACAGCGCGGCCTGGTGGGGAGTTACATCAATGGGCATAGCATATAAACCTTCTCCGTGAAAAAATACATAAGCATACCAATTTTCATAATGATCGGTCAAATAGTTTCTGAGTTTATCGATGACATATATACAAACATCCTCTTTTATATATATAGATACTAAAGAAGATTATATACTTACGTACATTATATACTTAAATATATTATTTACTTAAGTACATTATTTCCTTATTTACATTATATATTAAAGTACATTATATACTTAAGTACATTATTGACTAAAGTACATTATATACCTGAGAACATTATTTCCTTAAGTACATTATATACTTAAGTACATTATATACTTAAATATATTATTTACTTAAGTACATTATTTCCTTATTTAAATTATATATTAAAGTACATTATATACTTAAGTACATTATATACTTAAGTACATTATATACTTAAGTACATTATTTACTTAAGAACATTATTTACTTAAGTACATTATATACTTAAGAACATTATTTACTTATGCACATTATATACTTAAGAACATTATTTACTTATGTACATTATATACTTAAGTACATTATTTACTTAAGTACGTTATATACTTTAGTACATTATATACTAAAGTACATTATATACTCAAGTATATTATATGCTTAAATATATTATTTACTTTAGTACATTGTATACTTAAGAGCATTATATACTAAAGTACATTATATACTTATGTACATTATACACTTAAGTACATTATTTACTTAAGTACATTATTAACTTAAGAACATTATATACTTTAGTACATTATATACTAAAGTACATTATATACTTAAGTACATTATATACTTAAATATAATATTTACTTAAGTACATAATATACTAAAGAGCATTATATACTTTAGTACATTATAAACTTAAGTACATTATATACCTTAATACATTATATACTTAAGTACATTATATACTTGAGTACATTATTTCCTTAAGTACATTATATACTTGAGTACATTATATACTTAAATATATTATATACTTTAGTACATTATATACTTAAGTACATTATATAATTTAATACATTAAATACTTAAGTACATTATATACTTAAATATATTATTTACTTATTTACATTATATATTTAAGTACATTATATACTAAAGTACATTATATACTTAAGAACATTATATACTTCAATATATTATTTACTTAAGTACATTATTTCCTTATTTACATTATATATTTAAGTACATTATATACTTAAGTACATTATATACTTAAGTACATTATATACTAAAGTACATTATATACTAAAGTACATTATATACTTAAGTACATTATATACTTTAATTCATTATATACTTAAGTACATTATATACTTAATTATATTATTTACTTATTTACATTATATTTAAGTACATTATATACTAAAGTACATTATATACTAAAGTACATTATATACTTAAATATATTATTTACTTAAGTACATTATATACTAAAGTACATTATATACTAAAGTACATTATATACTTAAGTACATTAAATACTTTAATTCATTATATACTCAAGTACATTATATACTAATCTACATTATATACTTAAGTACATTATATACTTAAATATATTATTTACTTTAGTACATTATATACTAAAGAACATTATATACTAAAGTACATTATATACTTAAGTACATTAAAAACTTTAATTCATTATATACGTTAGTACATTATATACTTATCTACATTATATACTTTAGTACATTATTTACTTATTTACATTATATACTTAAGTACATTTTATACTTAAGTTCATTATATACTTAAATACATAATATACTTAAGTACATTATTGACTAAAGTACATTTTATACTTGAGTACATTATTTCCTTAAGTACATTATATACTTTAGTACATTATATACTTAAATTTATTATTTACTTAAGAACATTATATACTTATGTAAATTATATACTTAAGTACATTATATACTTATTTACATTATATACTTAAGTACATTATATACTAAAATACATTATATACTTATTTATATTATAAACTTAAGTACATTAAATACTTAAGTACATTATATACTTAAATATATTATTTACTTATTTACATTATATATTTAAGTACATTATATACTAAAGTACATTATATACTTAAGTACATTAAATACTAATCTACATTATATACTTTAGTACATTATTTACTTATTTACATTATATACTTAAGTACATTTTATACTTAAGTTCATTATATACTTAAATACATAATATACTTAATTACATTATTGACTAAAGTACATTATATACCTGAGTACATTATTTCCTTAAGTACATTATATACTTAAGTACATTATATACTTAAATATATTATTTACTTAAGTACATTATTTCCTTATTTACATTATATATTAAAGTACATTATACACTTAAGTACATTATATACTTAAGTACATTATATACTAAAGTACATTATATACTAAAGTACATTACATACTTAAGTACATTATATACTTTAATTCATTATATACTTAAGTACATTATATACTTAAATATATTATTTACTTATTTACATTATATTTAAGTACATTATATACTAAAGTACATTATATACTTAAGCACATTATATACTTAAGTACATTTAATACTTTAATTCATTATATACTTAAGTACATTATATACTAATCTACATTATATACTTTAGTATATTATTTACTTATTTACATTATATACTTAAGTACAATTTATACTTAAGTTCATTATATACTTAAATACATAATATACTTAAGTACATTATTGACTAAAGTACATTATATACTTGAGTACATTATTTCCTTAAGTACATTATATACTTTAGTACATTATATACTTAAATTTATTATTTACTTAAGAACATTATATACTTATGTAAATTATATACTTAAGTACATTATATACTTATTTACATTATATACTTAAGTACATTATATACTAAAATACATTATATACTTATTTATATTATATACTTAAGTACATTAAATACTTAAGTACATTATATACTTAAATATATTATTTACTTATTTACATTATATATTTAAGTACATTTTATACTTAAGTTCATTATATACTTAAATACATAATATACTTAAGTTCATTATTGACTAAAGTACATTATATACCTGAGTACATTATTTCCTTAAGTACATTATATACTTTAGTATATTATATACTTAAATATAATATTTACTTAAGTACATTATTTCCTTATTTACATTATATATTAAAGTACATTATATACTTAAGTACATTATATACTTAAGTACATTATATACTTAAGTACATTATATACTTAAGTACATTATTTACTTAAGAACATTATTTACTTAAGTACATTATATACTTAAGAACATTATTTACTTATGCACATTATATACTTAAGTACATTATTTACTTTTGTACATTATATACTTAAGTACATTATTAACTTAAGTACGTTATATACTTTAGTACATTATATACTAAAGTACATTATATACTTAAGTATATAATATACTTTAATATATTATTTACTTTAGTACATTGTATACTTAAGAGCATTATATACTAAAGTACATTATATACTTATGTACATTATATCCTTAAGTACATTATTTACTTAAGTACATTATTAACTTAAGTACATTATATACTTTAGTACATTATATACTAAAGTACATTATATACTTAAGTACATTATATACTTAAATATAATATTTACTTAAGTACATAATATACTTAAGAGCATTATATACTTTAGTACATTATAAACTTAAGTACATTATATACTTGAGTACATTATATACTTAAATATATTATATACTTTAGTACATTATATACTTAAGTACATTATATAATTTAATACATTAAATACTTAAGTACATTATATACTTAAATATATTATTTACTTATTTACATTATATATTTAAGTACATTATATACTAAAGTACATTATATACTTAAGTACATTATATACTTCAATATATTATTTACTTAAGTACATTATTTCCTTATTAACATTATATATTTAAGTACATTATATACTTAAGTACATTATATACTTAAGTACATTATATACTAAAGTACATTATATACTTAAGTACATTATATACTTAAATATATAATTTACTTATTTACATTATATACTTAAGTACATTATATACTAAAGTACATTATATACTTAAGTACATTATATACTAAAGAACATTATATACAAAAGTACATTATATACTTAAGTACATTAAATACTTTAATTCATTATATACTTTAGTACATTATATACTAATCTACATTATATACTTTAGTACATTATTTACTTACTTACATTATATACTTAAGTACATTTTATACTTAAGTTGATTATATACTTAAATTACATTAAATACTAATCTACATTATATACTTTAGTACATTATTTACTTATTTACATTATATACTTAAGTACATTTTATACTTAAGTTCATTATATACTTAAATACATAATATACTTAAGTACATTATTGACTAAAGTACATTATATACTTGAGTACATTATTTCCTTAAGTACATTATATACTTTAGTACATTATATACTTAAATTTATTATTTACTTAAGAACATTATATACTTATGTAAATTATATACTTAAGTACATTATATACTTATTTACATTATATACTTAAGTACATTATATACTAAAATACATTATATACTTATTTATATTATATACTTAAGTACATTAAATACTTGAGTACATTATATACTTAAATATATTATTTACTTATTTACATTATATATTTAAGTACATTATATACTAAAGTACATTATATACTTAAGTACATTAAATACTTTAATTCATTATATACTTAAGTACATTATATACTTAAATACATAATATACTTAAGTACATTATTGACTAAAGTACATTATATACCTGAGTACATTATTTCCTTAAGTACATTATATACTTAAATATATTATTTACTTAAGTACATTATTTCCTTATTTACATTATATATTAAAGTACATTATATACTTAAGTACATTATATACTTAAGTACATTATATACTTAAGTACATTATATACTAAAGTACATTAAATACTAAAGTACATTATATACTTAAGTACATTATATACTTTAACTCATTATATACTTAAGTACATTATATACTTTAATTCATTATATACTTAAGTACATTATATACTTAAATACATAATATACTTATTTATATTATAAACTTAAGTACATTAAATACTTAAGTACATTATATACTTAAATATATTATTTACTTATTTACATTATATATTTAAGTACATTATATACTAAAGTACATTATATACTTAAGTACATTAAATACTTTAATTCATTATATACTTAAGTACATTAAATACTAATCTACATTATATACTTTAGTACATTATTTACTTATTTACATTATATACTTAAGTACATTTTATACTTAAGTTCATTATATACTTAAATACATAATATACTTAATTACATTATTGACTAAAGTACATTATATACCTGAGTACATTATTTCCTTAAGTACATTATATACTTAAGTACATTATATACTTAAATATATTATTTACTTAAGTACATTATTTCCTTATATACATTATATATTAAAGTACATTATACACTTAAGTACATTATATACTTAAGTACATTATATACTAAAGTACATTATATACTAAAGTACATTACATACTTAAGTACATTATATACTTTAATTCATTATATACTTAAGTACATTATATACTTAAATATATTATTTACTTATTTACATTATATTTAAGTACATTATATACTAAAGTACATTATATACTTAAGCACATTATATACTTAAGTACATTTAATACTTTAATTCATTATATACTTAAGTACATTATATACTAATCTACATTATATACTTTAGTATATTATTTACTTATTTACATTATATACTTAAGTACAATTTATACTTAAGTTCATTATATACTTAAATACATAATATACTTAAGTACATTATTGACTAAAGTACATTATATACTTGAGTACATTATTTCCTTAAGTACATTATATACTTTAGTACATTATATACTTAAATTTATTATTTACTTAAGAACATTATATACTTATGTAAATTATATACTTAAGTACATTATATACTTATTTACATTATATACTTAAGTACATTATATACTAAAATACATTATATACTTATTTATATTATATACTTAAGTACATTAAATACTTGAGTACATTATATACTTAAATATATTATTTACTTATTTACATTATATATTTAAGTACATTATATACTAAAGTACATTATATACTTAAGTACATTAAATACTTTAATTCATTATATACTTAAGTACATTATATACTTAAATACATAATATACTTAAGTACATTATTGACTAAAGTACATTATATACCTGAGTACATTATTTCCTTAAGTACATTATATACTTAAGTACATTATATACTTAAATATATTATTTACTTAAGTACATTATTTCCTAATTTACATTATATATTAAAGTACATTATATACTTAAGTACATTATATACTTAAGTACATTATATACTTAAGTACATTATATACTAAAGTACATTAAATACTAAAGTACATTATATACTTAAGTACATTATATACTTTTACTCATTATATACTTAAGTACATTATATACTTTAATTCATTATATACTTAAGTACATTATATACTTAAATATATTATTTACTTATTTACATTATATTTAAGTACATTATATACTAAAGTACATTATATACTTAAGTACATTATATACTTAAGTACATTAAATACTTTAATTCATTATATACTTAAGTACATTATATACTAATCTACATTATATACTTTAGTATATTATTTACTTATTTACATTATATACTTAAGTACATTTTATACTTAAGTTCATTATATACTTAAATACATAATATACTTAAGTACATTATTGACTAAAGTACATTATATACTTTAGTACATTATTTCCTTAAGTACATTATATACTTTAGTACATTATATACTTAAATTTATTATTTACTTAAGAACATTATATACTTATGTAAATTATATACTTAAGTACATTATATACTTATTTACATTATATACTTAAGTACATTATATACTAAAATACATTATATACTTATTTATATTATATACTAAAGTACATTATATACTTAAGTACATTATATACTTAAATATATTATTTACTTAAGTACATTATTTCCTTATTGACATTATATATTAAAGTACATTATATACTTAAGTACATTATATACTAAAGTACATTATATACTAAAGTACATTATTTACTTATTTACATTATATTTAAGTACATTATATACTTAAGTACATTATATACTTAAGTACATTATATACTCAATTAAATTATATACTAAAGTACATTATTTTATTTTATTTTATTTTTATTTTTTATTTTTTCTTTAATTGGAAAACCAACAGTTGTAGATACTAACTAGTTAACAGATTGATTGACTTAAAACTAATAACAGGTTTCCACAGATAAGTCTTATATAAACAAGGGTACCTGATAGAACCCAGCAAAAACGCAGCAAACTAAAACAAAGTGTTAAGTTTACCTAGCATGCAACAGTTTATCTACTAAGTTGCGACGTACACTATTCATATTGCCATAAAATAAGTCAATTTCGGGGTCATTGTAAACAGAATTAAGAAGGCGAGAGACACGGATTATAAAGTAATTAAATCTATTCTTAGTTTTAGTTAAGGGTACGTGCAGAATCTTTTTATGCCTAGGTAATCGCGAGGGTACAAATAAATCTAACTTAGTAAGTAATTCCGGACTATCTATTGACCCTCTAACAATGTTAAGTAAGACACAAACGTCGGCAATGTTTCTACGTGTATGAAGGGGTACAAGGTGTAAATCCGAACATGATATTTCGTAGGAAGTTTTAGGAAGGTGAAATTTGTGCTTAAGGAATCTAATAAATTTCTTTTGAATACTTTCTAATTTATTGATATAAATGTGATACGCAGGATTCCATATTTGGCAAGCATACTCTAGTTGACTACGGACCAGTGAACAGTAGAGGATTTTGATGGTTTTCATTTTTTTGAATGGTTTACTAACACGTATAATAAAACCTAAAGCTTTAAATGCTTTGGTCACAATAGCATCTATATGATAATCAAAAATTAGTTTAGTATACTTAAGTACATTATATACTTTAATTTATTATATAATTAAGTACATTATATACTTAAGTACATTATATACTTAAATATATTATTTACTTATTTACATTATATTTAAGTACATTATATACTAAACTACATTATATACTTAAGTACATTATATACTTAAATATATTATTTACTTAAGTACATTATATACTAAAGAACATTATATACTAAAGTACATTATATACATAAGTACATTAAATACTTTAATTCATTATATACGTTAGTACATTATATACTTATCTACATTATATACTTTAGTACATTATTTACTTATTTACATTATATACTTAAGTACATTTTATACTTAAGTTCATTATATACTTAAATACATAATATACTTAAGTACATTATTGACTAAAGTACATTATATACTTGAGTACATTATTTCCTTAAGTACATTATATACTATAGTACATTATATACTTAAATTTATTATTTACTTAAGTACATTAAATACTTAAGTACATTATATACTAAAATATATTATTTACTTATTTACATTATATATTTAAGTACATTATATACTAAAGTACATTATATACTTAAGTACATTAAATACTTTAATTCATTATATACTTAAGTACATTATATACTAATCTACATTATATACTTTAGTACATTATTTACTTATTTACATTATATACTTAAGAACATTTTATACTTAAGTTCATTATATACTTAAATACATAATATACTTAAGTACATTATTGACTAAAGTACATTATATACCTGAGTACATTATTTCCTTAAGTACATTATATACTTAAGTACATTATATACTTAAATATATTATTTACTTAAGTACATTATTTCCTTATTTACATTATATATTAAAGTACATTATATACTTAAGTACATTATATACTTAAGTACATTATTTACTTAAGAACATTATTTACTTAAGTACATTATATACTTAAGAACATTATTTACTTATGCACATTATATACTTTAGTACATTATTTACTTATGTACATTATATACTTAAGTACATTATTTACTTAAGTACGTTATATACTTTAGTACATTATATACTAAAGTACATTATATACTTAAGTATATTATATACTTAAATATATTATTTACTTTAGTACATTGTATACTTAAGAGCATTATATACTAAAGTACATTATATACTTATGTACATTATATACTTAAGTACATTATTTACTTAAGTACATTATTAACTTAAGTACATTATATACTTTAGTACATTATATACTAAAGTACATTATATACTTAAGTACATTATATACTTAAATATAATATTTACTTAAGTACATAATATACTTAAATATATCATTTACTTATTTACATTATATATTTAAGTACATTATATACTAAAGTACATTATATACTTAAGTACATTAAATACTTTAATTCATTATATACTTAAGTACATTATATACTAATCTACATTATATACTTTAGTACATTATTTACTTATTTACATTATATACTTAAGTACATTTTATACTTAAGTTCATTATATACTTAAATACATAATATACTTAAGTACATTATTGACTAAAGTACATTATATACCTGAGTACATTATTTCCTTAAGTACATTGTATACTTAAGTACATTATATACTTAAATATATTATTTACTTAAGAACATTATATACTTATGTAAATTATATACTTAAGTACATTATATACTTATTTACATTATATACTTAAGTACATTATATACTAAAATACATTATATACTTATTTATACTATATACTTAGGTACATTAAATACTTAAGTACATTATATACTTAAATATATTATTTACTTATTTACATTATATATTTAAGTACATTATATACTAAAGTACATTATATACTTTAGTACATAAATATACTTAAATATATTATTTACTTAAGTATATTATTTCCTTATTTACATTATATATTTATATTATATACTTAAGTACATTATATACTTAAGTACATTATATACTAAAGTACATTATATACTAAAGTACATTATATACTTAAGTACATTATATACTTTAATTCATTATATACTTAAGTACATTATATACTTATTTACATTATATACTTAAGTACATTATATACTAAAATACATTATATACTTATTTATATTATATACTTAGGTACATTAAATACTTAAGTACATTATATACTTAAATATATTATTTACTTATTTACATTATATATTTAAGTACATTATATACTAAAGTACATTATATACTTAAATATATTATTTACTTAAGTACATTATTTCCTTATTTACATTATATATTTATATTATATACTTAAGTACATTATATACTTAAGTACATTATATACTAAAGTACATTATATACTAAAGTACATTATATACTTATTTATATTATATACTTGAGTACATTATTTCCTTAAGTACATTTTATACTTTAGTACATTATATACTTAAATTTATTATTTACTTAAGAACATTATATACTTATGTAAATTATATACTTAAGTACATTATATACTTAAATAAATTATTTACTTAAGTACATTATTTCCTTATTTACATTATATATTTAAGTACATTATATACTTAATTACATTATATACTTAAGTACATTATATACTAAAGTACATTATATACTTAAGTACATTATATACTTTAGTACATTATGTACTTAAATACATTATATACTTATTTATATTATATACTTAAGTACATTATTTACTAATCTACATTATATACTTTAGTACATTATTCACTTATTTACATTATATACTTTAATTCATTATATACTTAAGTACATTATATACTTAAGTTCATTATATACTTAAATACATAATACACTTAAGTACATTATATACTTGAGTATATTATTTCCTTAAGTAAATTATATACTTTAGTACATTATATACTTAAATATATTATTTACTTAAGAACATTATATACTTATATACATTATATACTTAAGTACATTATATACTTATTTACATTATATGCTTAAGTACATTATATACTAAAATACATTATATACTTATTTATATTATATACTTAAGTACATTATATACTTAAATATATTATTTACTTAAGTACATTATTTACTTATTTACATTATATACTTTAATTCATTATATACTTAAGTACATTATATACTTAAGTATATTATTTACTTATTTACATTATATACTTAAGTACATTATTTACTTTAATAGATTATTTACCTAAGTACATTATTTACTTAAGTACATTATTTACTTTAATAGATTATTTATCTTAGTAAATTATATACTTAAGTACATTATATACTTTAGTACATTATTTACTTATTTACATTATATACTTTAATACATTATATACTTAAGTACATTATACACTAAAGTACATTATACATTATAGTTTTATTTACTTAAATACATTATTTACTTAAAAACATTATATTCTTAAGTACATTATTTACTCAAGTACATTATATACTTAAATAGATTATGTACTTAGGTACATTATTTACTTAAGTACATTATATACTTAAGTACATTATATACTAAAATACATTATATACTTAAGTATTAAAGTAAATTATTTATTTAAGTAAATAATGTATTTTAGTATATAATGTATTTAAGTAAATAATATACTTAATTTAATAATGTATTTAAGTTATCCTCATGAGATGTTGACTTTACAATGAATTATTGTTAAATCTTTTATCCAAAATGTAAATCTTATCAACTTCTAATATTTTAAAATATACCTCGAAGTTTTTTAAATTTTCATCGTCATTTGTTGTATTGTTGTCTTATTTAGATCTTCGGTGGTTTTATTTACTCGTATAATTTCATTTTATTAGTGACACTGACGTCCTTTCATCGGGGCAGAAATTGCTGAATGCATGTAATTGTTTGTATTGAAACAAAATCCCACTGCCACGCCATGGAGGCGTAGCGTAGGGCGCTATGATTTCAAATTCGATTCCCGGCAGAGGCGATTTGAGATTTTATGACTTTTGAATTTTCTTTGGTCTTGTCTGGCGGGAAGCTACGGCCGTGGCTAGTTCCCACCCACCGACAAAGACTGCCGCTAAGCAATTCAGCGTTAAGGTGCGATGTCGCGCAGAAACCGATTAGGTGTATGGATTAACTGCCATACTCCTAAAAGGTTAGTCCGTTACGATATTAGACTGCATAATCACTTAAGATTCCAGTCAAGGGTAAACTTGTAGTGAAAGAAAAATGATTAGGGCAATAATCCGGAAACCACTCACTATCCGCTACTTCAGCTCCGAAAACAAATTAAAATGTTATTAGAGATTGGGTGATCTGTGATAATAATTATATGTTAGAAAGTTTAGTTTTATCATTTTCAAATTTTTAAGTTATTGTTATGATTATTGTTTATTTTAATTCTTAATTTTATATCGCTATTTATGTTTCATTTTTATTTATTTTCTTGTCATTATTTTTTATTGTTGTTAAATTCTTTTAATAGCCCCGTGGAGAAGAATTGTGCAACTGAAATGTCTTCACGGGGTGTGTTGCTAAATAATAATAACATACAATATAGTTATGAATAACATACATAAATAAATAGCAATATACATATAAACACCCAGACACTGAAAAACAATCATGCTCATTCCAGTAGTGGGAATCGAACCCACGGCCTTGAACTCAGAAAGCAGGGTCGCTGCAAACTGCGCCAATCGGCCGTTTTAAATAAATAAATAAATATAAAATCATCTCAACCGAAGGATGTCCACTGCTGGACAAGGCCTTAATCCACCACGCTGCGCGTATTGTTGAAATCCACACACCGTAGAGAACACCAAGTTAATACGGTATCCACTAATTAAATAAGTTATCCACTTTTGACTGAAGAGTATCCTTTGAAGCATCCGATGTTTCAATGCGGGGTGGATCTTTAAACTTACAAAACTAATTGGCGTTCTTTGAGCTATATTAGCCACGATCAGAGAACTCAAAAGCTTAATTAAAAATACTTCAATCACGAAATTCTTGTAGTTTTAAACTTAAGACCGCCGCCGATATAACCGCATCCCAATTAGGGCGAAGCCTTGACACGTACCAGAATGTATAAACTGTGGATTCGGCACTTTCATTCAGTAGTAGAAATTTATGTTGCAACTGAAGACCTCCTTGGCGCAACGCTGAGTGCTGTGAATTTAAGTAGGATGTCCCAAGTTCAAATCCTGGCACGGGAAATTTTGGAAAATTTTATTTTCTGAATTTTCTCTGTTTTACCCTACCTAAAAAGACGTGCGTGGAAACCGATTAGGGGTATAACTACCATACCTAGTATACCCTAACAGGTTAGCCCGCTACCATCTTAGACTGCATCTTCATTTACTACCAGGTAAGATTGCGGTAAAGGGCAATCTTTTAGTAGAATTTATAAAAATGGTTCAACTATTTTTAGAACCCTTTCAACAGAAGTGTGGCAGTTATTCTACCAACTAAAACATACACAAGAAGTCCAGCTTCAAGGTTAAAGACGAAAACAAGTCGTCCAAACAAACGACATACAAACAAACAAACCTACTTTCGCATTTAAAATAAATAAATACTCCCTAAGAGTTTAGCCCGCTACGATCTTAGACAGTATCATTATTCACCAGGTAAGATTGCGGTCAAGAGCGATCTTTTAGTGGAATAAAAAAAAATGGTACATCTATTTTTAGAATAAGTCTCTTTTATAGTATATGTTATTTCATTAAAAACCCTTTTAACAGAAGTGTGGCGGGTATTCTACTAACTAAAATATACACAACAAGTCTAACTTCTAGATTAAAGAAGAGAACAGGTTGATTGACCTCTGGGCTCTGATATAACACAGGATAAGGGTAAGAAGAAGAAATTACAGTTATTTTATCTGCGTGGGATTTCCTTTACATTTCCCATTTAAAGATAGCCTTGGCCACCACGATTAAGCTATGCTACCACGCCAGGTTTAGGTTTAAAGACTTCACATGCCTTTGAGAACATTATGGAGAAATCTCAAGCATGCAGGTTTCCTTATGATGTTTTGCCGTTAAAGCAAGTGATATAAGTGATATTGCATCTTATCAACCCATTAACGACCCACTATAGAGCACGGGTCTCCTACTATAATGACAAGGGTTTAAGGCCGTTTAGTCCACCACGCTGGTCCAGTGCGGATTGGTGGACTCCACGCACCTTTGAGAACATTATTTAGACCTCTCAGGCATGCACGATGTTTTCCTTCATCATTGAAGCAAGTGATATTTTTATTACCTAAAACGCACATAACTTAGAAAAGTTTGAAGTGCGAGCTGGGATTCGATCTCGGGCCCCCGAAAGTTAAGTCAAGCTCCTACCCAATGCTCTATCACCGCTTCAAGTCTCCCTCGCCGAGACCCGGAGACAATGTTGGTTTCAACGTCAAGAACGTTTCAGTCAAGGAATTGCGTCGTGGTTGTGTTGCTGGTGACTCCAAGAACAACCCACCTAAGTGATATTTAATTGCTTGAAACTCACATTACTCTAAAATACGTGCTTACTCGGCGCTCTCGAAAGGTAAGCCAAAGTCTCACCCTGTAGACTGTCTCAGCTTCCACAGATTTTCATACATCAACGAAACAGCAATGTTCAATTTGTTAACAGCAAATTGGATGCGGTTGGGTATCACCGCCGCGAACATTTAGATTCCAAAAACGTGGAACAGAACGAAACACTCGTATCAACTTTAAATATGCACAAAGTTAGAGGGCCGCACTGTATTGTATCACGGCTGAAATTGTAGTGCTCAGCAGATTTTTATTATAGTATTAGCTGTTGCCCGCGACTTCGTCTGCGTTTGATTTTGTTTTTTGATGTGGATTTAAATTTAATTGTAGTTCTAAAAAAAATTAAAGTATTCAGTATCTCTAAGCCTTAAATGACGGGTTTGCTGCTGTCCGCTGAGGAGTTCTGTCCTCTATCTCAAACCACAGTTTTGGCAAAATAAAACAGATATTAAACCTTAGTACAAAAATAATCGTTTAAATCGGTTATAATTTGTCGGAGTTATGGTGTAAAATCGTCAAACACTTTCAACCCCTCTCCCAAAGGAACCGAGCTTAACGTCGGGATAAAAAGTATCCTATATTACTTCTAACACTTTCAAGAATATGTGTACAAAGTTTCATGAGGATCCGTTTAGAAGTGAAAGCGTAACAAACAAACTTACATTGACATTTATAATATTAGTAGGGATTTTATATATGTACTGTTTTTGTAATTATTAATATGTATGTATGTTCTTAGTTTTGCGCACTGCTATAAGGATCCATATGTGAGCCAATTCCTCATAATGGTTGCATGGAAGAAATAAGTCCGCCTTTGTTACAAAAAATTTAATTGACTTGTACCTTTGTTCTCTTTTATTTATTTCTTCTTGTGTGCAATAAAGTATTGTTGATTGATTTGATTTGATTTTTATGACGTCATACGTGAATAACAGCTTTAGTTAACGGCTCTTGGTAACTCTTTCATCATTGATATCATCATATCAATCTATTTCTGCCACTACATGGCACGCGTCACCTGCCACAATGCTAATGAGTTAAGGCCGTAGTCCACCACGCAGCTACACACGTTTGAGAACATTATGGAGAACTCTCAGACATGCAAGTTTCCTCACGATGTTTTCCTTCGCCGTTGAATTGAGTGAAATTTTAATTGCTTAGAACCCACATAACTTAAAGTTAGTGGTGCATGCTGAGATTCGAACCCGTAAGTGAAGTCGAAAACCTCCACACGGGGCTATTACCGCTTCCAATAATTTATTCTAATTTGTCCTAATAAATGCACTTTTGTGAACCGGCAAAAGCTGGCAAGGAACTCAGAAGTTTTCCATTATCAACCTTCTATAACGTAACAGGAATTATTATTGTCTTTTAAGAGAGATGGACGGGAAAAAGTTTGCTTCCGAGCAAGTATTTTTTTTTCTCCCCTACAAGTTACTTGAGTTAGATGATTTGAAATAAAAACTACCTGATGACTCTTGTAAAATTTGAATCAGCTCTTTAGGCCAAGGTTCCAAAACTCGCTTCCAATCGCAGGTTATCTGGTCTAGAATGGTAAACGAGATCACTTGTTTCGAAGTTAATTCACTTCGATCTCAGAGCAGACTCATTTATGAAGTAAGCTCGCTATATACCACTTATCAGAATTCTAGAACCTTCTTTACTCGGAAATCGTAAACAAAAGGAATCAAGAAACATTTTGTTTATGACTACTCTCCGAATTACTTTGTGAAATATATAAGTGTTACACGATCATGCGCGATAATAAACTTTAAGCTACAAATAATAAGGTTCTTTATAAAGATGTGTATGATGATAATAATATCAACCCAACGCTATAAACGCCAGGCATGACATAATATAAACGAAAACGTCTTCAGTTGTAAATAATTCCGAATTCGTAAGATTAAAAGTTATAAAAATCGTTCATTTACCCAGCTAAAGTTAGGAACCTTGTAAAATGTGACACCTGCCGTGTAAAAACAAGAATTTTGAACTAATACTTATTCTTTGCTTAGAAAATTCAAGTATCATTGATATTTTAAGATAAAATATCAAAATATGTATTTAGTATTTTTATTAAAATAACTTTATTGCATAAGAATACATAAACAGTACAGGACAAAAGACATAGCTAACAAGCGACTTTATCACTTTAGCCAAGCGTAGCATTGATTCAATTAATATGTTACAATCGTTTTCATAATTTTCTGTAGTAATAAAAGCAGATTAAAATCTGTTTTATGTTGTTATATTTCACACAATGTGTCAGTATGAACTCCATCCTTTGCCTTCACAACAAAAAAAAAACAAGAATGGTTAGGTTTTATAAATGGCTGCGATTCGTCATGCTATCGACACATTTATCGGAAATGGTTCACCTTTGTCGTGGAAAATAAATTGTTCTAGTTAAACGGAAGTAGATACGTCAGTTTGTTCAAAGTTTTGAAACTTGACTTTGTAAATATTGCCATAATTATAAAGTTATCATCATCATCATATCAACCGATAGACGTCCACTGCTGGGCATAGGTCTTTTGTAGGGAGTCTGTCCACCTGGTTGGGAGTCGACCAACGCTGCGCTTACCAGTTCGGGGCTGCCATTCCAGCACCTTGGGACCTCAACGTCCATCCTTTCTCCGAACTATGTGCCCGGCCCATTGCCACTTCAGCTTCGCGACTCGTTGAGCTATGTCGGTAACTCAGGTTCTTCTACGAATCTCCACATTTCTGATTCGATCGCGTAGAGATACTCCGAGCATAGCTCTCTCCATCGCCCGCTGAGTGACTCTGAGCCAAGTAAAGTTATATATCATCTTAAAAATGCGTTGAAACGTTAGTTTTTTGGGCCAAAATATATGTTATCACGGTCTCCGGGGTATTTTTTTAAAATTATTAACAAGTTGTAACTTTCGGACTAAGCAGATTGCCCGACTTATGTTAAGTTTAAAAACAGTAAAAAAACAACGGCAATAAACAGAGCAACACTTCGCACGGTATGTAAGGAACACGTCTTCCGTGGTGTCGCCTAGTGCCCATTTACCAGACGTGAAGGTATTAGGTCTCGTGTACCTGTAATTCCACCGACATCTACGCCTTTCAGACCGGAACACAGAGATGTCGCTTGGCGGCAGAAATAAGCATGGCGGTGGAACTTCCTACAAGGATGTAGGAGTAGGACGAGGGTGCTCACAAAAAAAGTACATTCTACTACTAAAGCTTCAAAATTGTTTTTATGACGTAGACGACCTTTCTAAATATGATGCTAAGACCTCAATTACATGATATCTTTTTTCATTTTCAATTTCCATAAAATGGGATAGGAATTTATTAGTACAGAATTATTAACATCATATTATTTAATTGCAAATTTTTTGCATGTTATCATTAAATTATCATTATTGTCCAGTGTAACATGAAATAAGCATATACGGTCCTTTGATGTCAAAGCGTTGAATGAAGCTTAGTTGTTTTGTACTGTTGCGAGTAAAAGTGCTTTTGAGAAGACCTTGTTTGAACATAAACAAAATCATGTCTCCTTTTTCCACAGGGAAGATATTATAGCACTACTTCACGTTAAAATTAAATGCATGAACCGTTTGCGTTATAATAATAATGCCGATACATTATTATTATATCGCAAATATAAGCGGTGGTAGCTCAGTGAGTATGACGTCGACTTTATTCTCGCGGGGGGGCCGAGTTTGATTCCCCATACGCACCTCCAACTATTCTAAGTTATGATCGTTTAAAGCAATTAAAATATCATTTGCTTCAACAAAACATCGTGAGCAAACCTGCATGGCTGAGTATTCTCTTTAAAGTTTTCAAAGGTATGTGGAGTCCACCAGTCCGCACTGTGCCAGCGTGGTGGGCTACGGCCTTTACCCCTTTACATTGTGGGAGGAGACCCGTGCCCTAGGCCTGTAATGGGTTAATATGATGATGATGATGATGATGTATATTAATGGGTTAAAATAAAACAAAAATCAGTTGCCATTATTCATCATAACCCTATGCATTCTGAGATGGGTAAGGCCGTTGTCTACCAGAATACATGTTTTTATTTCATCATAATATAATTATTTCGATAATTTTTCACCCATCCGCCCACGCTTGAAGAGTGGAGAAGTGGAGTGGAGTGGAGAAGATAAACATTTTATCCTTTTCCTATGTAAATAAATTTCTCTTACCCATGTTAGCCGTGCTAGACCGTTTTTTTTTTAAACTTGCAGTATAAGTTACAAACAACATGGCATGCATATGTATTTATTTCGTAATAATATAATTATTTGTATAATTTTTCACCCATCCGCCCACGCTCGAAGATTGGAGAAGTGGAGTGGAGTGGAGAAATTAAACTTTTTATCCTTTTCCCGTGTAACAAAATGTGTCTTACCCATGTTAGCCGGGCTGGACAGTTTTTTTTTATTTGACTTGTCGTACAAGTTAAACACAACATGGCATGGGTCTCCTACCACAATGAAAAGAGGTTAAGGCCGTAGTCTACCACGCTGGCCCAGTGCGGAATGGCTGACTTCACACACCTTTGGAACATTATGGAGAACTCTCAGGTATTCAGGTTTCTTCACGATGTTTTCCTTCACCGTTGAAGCAAGTGATATTATAATTGATTAAAACGCATATAACGTAGAAAAATTAGCGGTGCGTGCGATTCGAACTCGTCCCCCCGTAAGTGAAGTCGAAGTCCTAACCACTGGGCTATCACCGTTTTAATTAATAAATAAATATACTACGACAATACACACATCGCTATCTAGCCCCAAAGTAAGCGTAGCTTGTGTTATGGGTACTGAGATAGCTGATGAATACTTTTATGAATATAATACTCATAAATACTTATTATATACAGATAAAATCCCAGACACTGAAAAACTTTCATGTTCATCACACAAACATTTTTCCAGTTGTGGGAATCGAACCCACGGCCTCGGACGTGAAAAGCAGGGTCGCTACCCACCCGATATATACAATACCTATTTAGTATACGCTGCATTTGAGTGTGCTTAATGCAGTCTACTAACTCTCATGCATAACATCGTTTGGTCAGCTCCACAAACTTTATATTTACTTAAACGCCCTACCTCCACAATCAATATACACAATCGTGTATTTTAAATTCATTCAATTTTGAACTATACTGTTACTTAGTTACATATCAAAATCGCTTGCTACAAAAAATACATTAAGTCAATTAGCTAGCGCAAACGTACGTTGCAGTGCAGGAAATAGTTTCAGGCTGTATTCATTCTTAAAATAAACAAGATAGATATCTAAGTCAATTGCAGTATTTCAGTTATATAATTGAATGTTGTGCTAAGTGCTCCATCGTAAGTTTGTTTAGTGTTTCTCAAATCTGAAAGTTTAGGTTTAACAACCCGATTGTGGCGATAACTGTCCCGCTGTATGTTTATATAATTGCCTAGAAATGAGTTTTATATCTGATACTAATATATAAAGTTAAAGTGCTTGTTTGTTTGTTTGTTTACTTGAACGCGATGATCTCAGGAACTACAGGTCCGATTTGTAAAATTCTTTTAATGTTGGATAGCCCCTTTATCGAGAAAGGCTATAGGCTATATATCTTCTCGCTAAAACAAATAGGAGCATGGCACCAATGAAGAATATTTTTAAATCGATTTTTTTTTCTTTTGAGAGCTTCCGCTATATATAATAAAATATTAACTTAATCAAAATTAAGCTTAATTTGCTATAGTCCGCGAAAAGCAGGAGAATCTGTATGGTGATTTTTATAATTTCTTCAATCCTTATACACCACACCAAACAGATCTTCGGCAATGTACCATCTACGCACGTTTCCGCGAAGTAACGCCTGCTTCTATCCAAAATCAAGTATGACACAGTTCCCCTTAAAAAGTTCTTAAAATATGTCTATCTTTTAAGGTTGACTTATAAGCGGACGAAGTTGCAAGGAACCCCTAGTAAGGGATAAAATATTAGACTAAATAACTTTTGAATGAAACTATCATCATCAGCATCATCACAGATTACAACCACAGCACAGGTTTCCTCTCAATATATAATAATAATAAGTTTATTTCAATTAACAGTTACAAAGTAAATTAAAAAATAATAGTTTAAAAATATATATATATTAAATAGTTTAAAGATTATTCCAATTTTCAATATAAAAAATAAGATTTTTTAGTTTTTTCGAACTAAATTTAAATTTTAATTTAAATTTTTTTTAAATTAAAATTTAAATTTAGTTCGAAAAAACTAAAAAATCTTATTTTTTATATTGAAAATTGGAATAATCTTCTCAGATTAGTGTATTGTCATCGATCCTCGATATGTCTACAAAGTTTGAATCAAATCTGATCGTTCGAAGTGGGTCAAAATCGCGCCCAAAGAAGTCGGTTACAAACAAACATACAAACATACAGGTGAAGCTAATAAAAAGCGTGTAAAATAGTACAAAATAAAGCAAACATAAGGTAATGTGTATCATGAAACCCAAATCCGATAATACTGCTATAGTGCAAGACTAAGTCGCAGTTATTATCGCCCATCTCTGGAGCGAGAACCATACACTTAAATTAAATCTAGTGAGATGAATAAAAATAGAAACCTAAAAACCTTTTGAATTAAATTTAATTGAAAGCATTGATAAACTCAATTTTTTTTTCTTTTTCTACATTTACATAAATACATCCATGAGTTTTTTTTTTTAAATATAGCTAATTGTACTTAAAAAATTAAATATGAGTGTGTGCGTGCGCGTGTGTTTATGTGTGAGTGTGGGTGTGGGTGAGGGTAAGGGTGTGATTGTATGTATATAAGAAGGGTTTAAGCCGTGATCCATCACGTTTAATCCAAACGCAGAATGGTGGACTTAAAACGTCTTTGAAAACGTTATGGAGAACTCTCAGGCTTACAGGTTTCCTTAGGATGTGTTCCTTCCAAGTGATATAATATGAGTACAAACTTTTTTGTAAATTTAAAAATGCATATAAAAATTTGGGAACCGACAGGATTTGAACCTGCGACTCTCTGGCAACCGCGGCCTGAGCGCTTTAACCACTAAGATGGGGCTCTCTTACCGCTGATGCCGAAATTAGTATATGTCTTTTATTTCAGTCTTATAGCTACGAAATTACACTCCAGATATTGACAGCCGATTAGCGCAGTGGGCGGTGACCATGCTCTGAGGCCAAGTCTGTGGGTTCGATTCCCATAACCGGAAAATGTTTGTGTGATGAACATGAATGTTTTCCAGTGTCTGTGTAATCTGTATGTTATAAGTATTTATGTGTTTTATATTCATAAAATATTCATCAGCTATCTTAGTACCCACAGAATTAAGAATATACAGAATCCGTGTACACCACTAATGCTGTGGGAATCGAACTCACAGCCTTGACTTGGAAAGCAGTGTGTCTGCCCACTGCACCAATCGGCCGTCGAATGTATATTATCGTCAAAATTGATTAGGAAAAATCTTTATCTAGGTATGAAAACAAAATAAATAACTAAACAATTTTAAACTAAAAATGTTTGGTAGACATAACATTTTTGATCAAAGAGAAACTTTGACTGTGATAAGAGGTATTTCATCAAAGCGTATTTAAAAACCGACAGGTTGTTAACCATAAATAATTTAACTTCAGTGTTAATTAACAAAGTTAGATAAAGAGTAATTTTATTAGATAGTTTTCGAAACATTTGAAATCTAACAAGATAACAAGCGATAGTCAGATCTTAAGTACCCGTTTAGGTAATTATTTGTTACTTAATTAACTCCCGACACAAAAACGAGGGGTTGTTATAAATTTGACCTGCCTGTGTAGTGTGTATGTGTGTGTATGGCATCGTAGCTACTGTTTGAAAAGTAAAGTCGGGAGTGTTCTTATTTAGATAATGATGAAAAAAAATGTTATGGCGGATTACATATTTTTTCACAACTCTCTCAAAATTAGTATCAAACTAAAGAGTAGACTAGTAGAATACTTTAAATGTACTATAGAATAATTTCAAATCCAATCGTAGCGTCTTTAATTTGGATATCAAATGAATCGGCTCGACTAGTAGAATAGTGTACACTATACTGAAAGGGAATAATTTTAAAATGTTACAGTTATTATTAATGTTATTTTGAGTTTGAGACTCATTACTTGGTTTGAGTTTCAAATCATGTAACATAACTGTTCCATTCATTAGCTGACAACGATCTATAATTGGTAATTTATACATACATAAGTACAGATAACCCCATAATGTGTAGAGTATGCGGTCAGATGGTGAAAGAAACCATCTTGAGGAAACCTGCATTCCTGAGAATTCTTTATGATTTTCTACCAATACTTTGTGTACTGGGCCATTGTGGAGGACTGTCTAAACACTTCTCATTCTGGAGGAGATCCTTTGAGGAGAGAGTAGTAGCCGTTAGCCGGGTTTTATGATGATTGCCATTTATACTGTATAGTAGAGCAAGAGCCCAAAACTATTAAGCTTTTATACTATAACGTAATTTACTCCTAATAACTATTTATTATAGTTTAAGAATCTCTGAAAGGAGGTTGCAATTATGTTTGTTTATCTAACAAAACTTATTTCAAAAGATAGAGTTTTAATACAAATCGGTGGTAGAGTCACAATAAATAGGCAGGGTTAACTTTTCTTCTCCACTTGAAATGAACAATTTAATATTTATGTTAATTTGTATTCTTATATAGAATTAAAACCCATAGATTAGACCTGCCTATAGGTAGCTTTAAGAACTTCCTTTAAGGTTGGGAAACGAAAGCCAGATCTCTACGATGCAGAACAGGGTTTCGTATATTTAAATTGGATATTAATTTCGTCACGGTGCAGATCTTCACTATGCCTCGTAGTTTTATAAAAATGTTCCTGAGCAAAAAGTCCAAAATACGTATTATATTTTTTCAAATAATTTATCAAGGATTCGAACTCAAATATTTTTGCTTGCAAAGCTTTCAATCGAATAATTAATACAATAAAGTTGGATAGATTGGGCTTGTTCTTGACGTTGGATTAACTGTCCATTGAGCGTCAACTGCTGTGCCTTCTTGCCCCCTTAAAGAACCTCCAAAGTGTGATAAAACATTATGCTATGTTAAACCTCCAGTGTGAAAAAATATTATGCTAGTAACTTAAAAACTCTGTTAGTAAAAATGAATACGTACTTTGTTTGTTATAATGAATGCTGACGCAGCAACCTCAGAAAATTCGTGAAGTACGTTTTTCCACAGATTTTTATTTTATGATGGGATAAAAAGTGTCTATGCAAGACACTTCTTATCGCTTTTATTGTAAAAACATTGTTTGTGGAGTAAACATCCCTTGACAAAAGAATGTCTTTAAGGAGGATATCTCGCTATCGCTTTTTTCTTACAAAACCTTTTTCCATTAACAAAGAATGTAAAAGTAATGTACAATATTTTTTAGAGTTTATATTTTATGAAATAGTTTCCTTTGTTTTAAAAGATTTACAAAAAATGAAAATTCTGTGGTGATACAAAAACTTGGTACCTGTAATACGGGCAACTGGACTAGGTATTTTGAGATGTGATACTCTACATATAATGGGATAATAATTCAAAGGATGGTTGCGTTTTTCGGTCACACTCTGTAGTTTCAGCGTGATGCGCGGCCCAGATACAGAGGGAAAGACACAGTATCGGTTATAGAGTGTTAGTATCTTCAATGATGCGGTACAGTTTTATTAAGAGTATAGATTATAAATTATAAAAAATATGTTTTCGTAATCATTATCAATCCCTTACCGGTCCTCTACTGGGCACGGATCTCCTGTCATAATGGGAAGGGCTCCAGTCCACCAGGCTCTCCAAGTCCTCCAAGTAGACTTTGAGAACATTATGGAGAACTCACAGCCATGCAGATATCCTCAGATGTTTCCTTCATACTTAACGCAAGTGACATTTAATTTTTAAACGCACATAACTCCGAAATGTTAGAACGTCTAACTCGTCGGTGACCAGGGCTCGAACTCGGTCCCCCCATAAAGAGAGCCGAAACTTACAATAGATTATTACCGATCATATTTCTATTTATGGATCAACAGAATTAAAGTATAGGTTAGTAAAGTTAAACAGTAATGGGTACTAGAGTTGAATAAACGAATCATGAGTTTGACGGAAGCTTTAGCTTTCTCCAGTTCTCATAAAGTGCATAATAAGCTTGTCAAGAAATACTTTCATACCCTTAAATACTTTATCAAAAGCTTGTCAACGGATGTCTGTTCAGTAAACAACGCATAACACAACAAAGGCGAAGTACCTAGGGAGAAGAAACGTTTCACGAAATAAATCTCAGTATAACTCGACTGAACAAAGTTGGGCAAAAATTATTCCAGATTCCCCTACCCTGATGGGCGGTTGGAAAACGAATTATTAGTTACTAGATGTTCCCGCGGTTTTACATACCTTAATTTCTATGGATAGATATAGATATTAAATAAATAAATATACTACGACAATACACACATCGCCATCTAGCCGCAAAGTAAGCGTAGCTTGTGTTATGGGTACTAAGATATCTGTTGAATATTTTAATATACGGATAAACACCCAGACACTGAAAAAAAATCATGTTAATCACACAAACATTTTCCCGTTGTGGGAATCGAACCCACGGCCTAAGACTCAGAGATCAGGGTCGCTGCGCCAGTCGGCCGTCACATAATAAATCAATATTGTTTTTTTTTTTAATGTCTATAGACGAGCGCTTGACTGCAATCACACGTAAGCGATGATGCAGCCTAAGGTGGAGCGCGCTTGCCTAGAAGATGCCTATTCACTCTTGATTTGAAGGTACTCATAGGAACTCATATTGTAGGCACTGGGGAAAATGGAAGCTGGAATGGCATTCCAGATCCTAGCGGTGCGGATCAGAAACAAAATTGCGAAGCGCTTCGTACGCGTCCGCGGTATATCGACCACGTAAGGATGCAGATCCTAACGATGCCTCGTGGTTCGATGGTAAAAAGGAGAGGGGGGAACTAGATCAAATCTTATCAATATTTTAGTTAGGTTAGCTAGGAGGCTATTCATTGAACAATTTCTTTTTTCGTATGTGTTTGTGTGTAAAACTACTTTTACGACTACTATACGATACTACCCATGGACACTGGCTAATTTTATGGTCAGCTTCTTAATTTAGCTCTGTAAATTTTATACTTCGTACCGTGTTTTATTATTATTTTTTATTATTTATAGGTTTAAGGTTTTGGCTTGGGTGAAGCAGTCGCAAGCACGTCTGTGAGCACACAGGGTTCCCCTGAATACCAGGGCCCCAGCTCGCCGCGGCTTTGTGCTGAGGCGGAACCCTATTTGTCCACTGTGTGCAAATGTGTGCTTACAGTTCGTTTTTTTGTATACAATTGTAAGCATGTGGGCAAATAAAAAATTTCTTTCTTCTTTCTTTCTTTCTTTAAAATATAAATATGAGAGCTATAGTGACGCCATCGTCGGACATAATAGAAAAACCGTCTGAGCTGGTGTTTGGCTCAAGGACCGAGGTCTTTATTGGTTATACCTATAAAGACCTCGGTCTTAATAGCAATGTCTTAATTTCAATCTGTCTATGCATGTTCCGGGAGCGAGGGCTGGTTATCCTTAACACAGATAAAATCTAGCTAGGATAGTCAGTTTGTCAACTCATTATATGTGCAATTTTGATGAAAGAAATAAACAATATTATTATTATTATTATTTTGGAACTGTTCGTATTTCTCAGCTCTTGGCTGGTTTTAACTGCATTTACGGGCCTTAACCAAGTAAATGCAGCGTGTGGTGTGTTTTTATATTGTATTTTTATGTAAAACCTATGCTTCCGTCAACCTGCAAAAACTTTCTTACTGTTGTACATGTATTTAAAATGGCTGCTTTTTGCAAACCGATGTAGAGAGATTCTTCCAGACCTAATATTTTTAAGCTATGTAGAAGGTTATTGGGAATAACCCCTGTAGTAGAGATAACGATAGGTACCACATGCACTTTGGCTTGTTTCCAGATTCTCGTATCTTATTCTTTAAGTTCAGTGTATTTGCTAATTTTTTCACTTACTGTTTTCTGTATTTTATGGGTATTAGGAGAATCTGTATGGTGTTATTTATAATTTCTTCAATGCGTACTTTACAATGACATCACCAACTTACTTAATAATCAACATCTTCTGAGAATGCTCCGGGAGCGAAAAGTGCGTAGAGGGCTCATTACTCCAGCTGTTCGCGGAGTATAGCAAATTAAGCTTAATTTTCATAATACATCATGGATTTCTGCAAAGTAACGCCTGCTTCTATCCAATATTTGAGACCTTTTTTCATGGCCAGCTAGCCCCAAAGTAAGCGTAGTTTGTGTTATTGGAACTTTTGTATTGGAGCTGCCACTTACACATTTATTTTAATAGATGACGTTGTTTTGGTGATACAAAGTTCACCGGGTCGTCTACTTTAGCATTAAAATAATACCCACATGAATACAAATAAAAAAATATGAATTTCAAGAATACTTCGAGTAACTTTTATTTAACGTGGAGCGTCTCGAGAGTCCACTTAAAAGTTATTATTGTGAGTAGTTTTATTGGAAAATTAAATGGAGCGAGATTAGATTTCAAATCGTTTATTGAATCATAAATATAGAAAATTTTACTGTACCTTTTAAAGAGAAAACTTAATACTGTTTTATACCAAAACCGTAAAATCTTAACCTTGAGCTTTCGCTTATTTATCAACTAAATACCGTGTCAACGCTCGTTTAACTAAAGTTTAACCGTAAACACCTAGTGTGGAAGGTTATTTTTTTTAAACTACCTCGATGGTCTAGTAGTGAGCACTGAGCATGTATATTCTTGGTATAAAAACCTAACTAATTTCTACCATTTACTTTAGTTTTCTTAAAATAGTATTTTAATAAGAGTTAAATTAATCGGTAACCTATTCGCCATCAAATGTTTTAATATAAAAGAAATCGGGTAAAGATAATGGTTCGAAATGAATATTAACATAATTCCTACCTCATCGACTACAGATGAAAATGAATATGAGAAATGGAATAATCTTTTTAAAATAATATGTTGTCATCGGTTCTCGATATATCTACAAATTTTGAACGAAATCGAAAGGGTCAAAATCAAGTCCAAAGAAGTCGGTTTCAAACAAACAAACATACAATCAAACATACACGTAAAGGTAACAAAGTTTATAAAATAAAACATTGATTACGGTATTTCATCAAAACCCTCTTAAATAATATTCGTAGTAGAGGAAAGTCATAATTATACCGCGAGCATTTCAGTCGTAATTTGCCAATGGAGTCGGTTACAAACATACAGGAGAAGCTAATAAAAATCTTGTAAAATAAAACAGTTATAACGGTATTTCATCAAAAGCCCTCTTAAATAATACTCGTAGTAGAGTAAAGTCATTATTATAGTGCAAGCATTTCAGTCGTAATTTGCCAAAGGGGACGGTTATAAACATACAAACAAACATACAGGTGAAGCAGTGGCGTGCATAGAGGGTATGCACAGGGTATGCAGATGATATAAAATGAAGAAAATCGCCAGTAATTATAAATACTCAAGGGTAGGCTTTCTATAACTCTTACAATGCCTATCTTTAGGTTTTTTATAACTCCTACTGTAGATTTTCTTAATTTTATATCATCTGCATATCCTGCGCATATCTATGCACGCCACTGAGGTGAAGCTAATAAAAAGCGTGTAAAATAAAACAGTGATAACGGTATTTCATCAAAAAACCCTCTTAAATAATACTCGTAGAAGAGCAAAGTCATAATTATACCGCGAGCATTTCAGTCGTAATTTTTAAATTTCAGTCAGTAATTAAGCGACTTAAAACACTCGTGTTTCATTGAGATAAAAGTCGCCATAAATCAGCCGGAAAGCGATCCTATCCCGCTCCCCCGGTTAAAGTTCTGCCCGGGATTAAAGCTACCTACAATTTTTCAACGACTTCAAAAATGGAGGTCGTTCTGAATTCGACTAATGATTTAGATCGTTAAATATACCCTGTAGCATTCGGAGTATTGGAAAAACGAGTGCAATTATGTTACAGTTTTAATGTAGTGCATCTGAAATGATCGCGAGGGTTCATACTGATGCCATAAGAATCAAGAGAGAAGCATCTTTGATAAAAAGAACGTGGAAAGGATGTAACAGCATTCTGAAGGCGCTAATAGGTGCATACGAATCTCCAATGTACAAACACTGTATTAAATTTTATTTAATATAGTTTTTTATTTCGGTTTGTCTGAAGGTAGAAACTCAAATTTGTATTATATGAATTATATGAATATGTAATGTATAAGTTTTTTGATTATTAGTATAATAATTATTTTGTGTTTATTGTATATATATGGTATTTATGTATATATTTATAAATATATTTATATGAACAACCTACCACTCGTTTTGAGCAGTGTTTTACACCATCGCTTGCCTGGAAAAGATCGCTGTGTAGCGATAAGGCCGCCTAATTGTATACATATTTTTATGTGGTGTACAATAAAAGTGTATTTCATTCATTTATTCATTCATTATTTTATTTATTGTTTTATCACTAAATTATGATGATGTGGAATCTTTATTAGAACGTTTTATATAAAATTGAATTTATCAGTCGTGAATTTTCCAAATTCTGTCTTACACAAACATACACACACACACACACACACACACACACACACATGCACACACACAAACATACACAGAAACACGCATACTTATTTTGTATATTATAGGTTGTTATTTTTTTATTATCATTTAAATTTCTTTATAACATGTCTGTCCTTTTGTATATCATTGTATATCTTTTTTTGTTTGTTTACCTACCTTCATTTTAATGTATTTTGTTAAGTTTATTTTAATTGTAATGGAAGAGCGGAGTCTTCTGACACAGGGGTAATACTACTCTTAAAAGAAGGCTTCAGCGATATATTGATGCCACTTTGTTTCTTACCGAAATAAACTATTTTATTTATTTATTTATTTGTATTATCAAAATTAAGCTTAATTTGCTATACTCCGCGAAAAGCAGGAGAATCTCTGTGGTGTCATTTATAATTTCTTCAAGTTGTTTCATTGTATTGAATTGTTAACAATTATTCATTGTAAAGTCAACATCTCCTGAGGATGCTCCGGTTTCGGCGCGAAACGTGCGTTGAGGGTATATTGCCGAAGATCTGTTTGGTGTGAAGTATAAGGATTGAAGAAATTTATAAATTACACCACACAGATTCTCCTGCTTTTCGTGGAGTATAGCAAATTAAGCTTAATTTTGATAATATGAAGTTGGTTTATTATTATTATACTAAGAAAGGCATACCATACTTAATTACGCTGTTGCTACGTCTGGATAGATCTATGACATAATAAGAAGGTACTAGACAGTGGCGTACATAGAGGTTATGAACAGGGTAAGCAGATGATATAACATGAAGAAAATCTTCAGTACGAGTTATAAAAAACTCAAGGATAGGTATTGTAAGAGTTATATAAAGCCTACACTTAAGTATTTATAACTCGTACGGGAGATTTTCTTCACTTTATATCATCTGCATACCCTTGCATACCCTCTATGCACGCCACTGCTACTAGTAGGTATTGTCTACTAATGAATAAAATTTATATGGAAATACGTACCTAAGTTTGTTTATTGCAATCAGCAACGTAGATACTTTTGTTTAATGATATTTCGTGTCAAGTCGCCGGCAGAAAAGTGACTACGTTAATCCTAATGATATTATAAATGCCCAATTATTATCATAAATAGGTGACGAGCACCGGTAAACGCAGCGTTGGTCGACCCCCAACCAGATGGACAGGCGACATCAAACGAGTCGCGGGGAGCCGCTGGATATAAGCGGTCTAGAATCGTGGAGTTTGGAACGCCCTGCAAAAGACCTATGTCCAGCAGTGGACGTCAATCGGTTGATTTGATGATTATAAATGCGAAAGTGTGTTTGCTTGTAGGTTTGTTTGTTTATTTTAGTTCCGCCCTATCTAAATCAACTTGATTTTTGGCATAAAGTTAGTTGAAAGGACGGAGAGTAACATCGCCACTTATCTAGTAACGGGAAAACAAACGGGTCTCACTGGGTATATCGAAAAGCGTGACTAACGCGAGCAAGCAACGGGGGAAACAATTCGTAAATTATAACGACTTTGCAAACGTTTTCCTACTATTATTGTTCATTTTGTACAGGAACATCAAATATTGATATCGTTCGTATAAAGCGACCCTTTAACTCATTGTATCAAGTTATAACCTATTCTAAGAGCCTTAACAATCATTGAAGTTTGAATCCCGTTATAGTTCACATAATCATGGCATACATTATAATGAACGTCAGTAAAGCGATTTCAGATACAATCCAATGTAGTCTTAGAGCTAGCTGGTGGGAATTGCCAAGAATTATACGATGTTTATTTTTATACACAGTTAATTTTTTTTTGCCTTACAACAATGATAAAGTTAATCGGTGCAATATCTAGTTCATTGGTAAAAAACATTTGCAAAAATTAAGAAAATTTATTAATACTTTGGGGTATAAGAAGCATCCAATATCGAGTGTCAGCGGCGCGGTTGTATCAAAATTAATAAATTTCGTGCAATAGAGAAAAATAAACGTTTTTTTCATGATAAATTCATGATCTAGTTTCACTCGAGTAATAAACTTCAATTATTTTGAATATTTCTAAAAGTTACTGTAGATCGGATTGATCAAAAGGGCTGTGAATGATCGATGATAAATAGGTCTGTGTTTGGCGCAGCTCTATCGCAAATGTGGCGCAGACTAATTTCTCGACTCTATATTCTTTTGTATTACAACAATACCTAGTTAAAATTACTGAGTAAATTTTGTAGCGATTTAAAAACACTTCAATGTGATCGAAGATCACTCTTTATATTAGATGTTTTACAAAAATCTCCTAACATATAATAAGTTATTGGTTACACACGGTACCCAGCGCGAGCACTGCAACCTTACAACTATCACCAATTCTCTGTGAACTACACCATGGCCACAAGACATTCGCACCACCGCTGTCTTCCACCCGACCCATGCGTGGTATATTTAGATAACATTTGTTACTATCGCGAGAAGTTTACGCCTTGAAAATGGTCTGCATGGCCAGATATCTGGAAACCAAGTTTGAAGTGTTGATTGTGACGGTGATATTTTCTTTACCTTTCCTTTCAGTCAGAGTTATCTAATAGCTGATATTAATCGATTCTGTTTATTATCAGTTTGTTTGATCTAAGCTGAATAATTCCACTCTCCTGTAAGAGGACGCCTGGGCTGGTATGCTGATAATAACAACGATATCACAAACTACATTCTCTTATAAAGTATCTTTTTAGAATTTCCCACTAGCTCTTTGGTTAAAACTAGACCCAAAATTTCTCATTAATGCCCGATTCAAGCAATTGATTTTCGCCTAATGACTTGCTATAAAACGGCTACAAAGCGATATTTGTTTCGGAATACCATTATGATTTACGGTTCAATAAGTAACAGTTAGCCATATTACGGTTAACTCGAAATTTCCTTATTGGTCTGACTAATACATTTTTTTTAGGAGGTTTTAATGTTTTAGTTTGGTTTTGAGTTTGAAATCTTTCATACCACCGTTTGATGGTGGTATGAAAATCAATTATTGTATAATTCAGTTATGATATTTTCGATGCAATTTTTATTGTGTAATCATATAGTTACGTATCTATATTAAAATAGCTATTTATGCAACTGATACGTAATGGAATATAATAAAGAAAGGAATAATAATAAGCTTTTACACACAGCTTCTCAGAGCTGTGTGTAAAAGCTATACCTATTGCCACTCTAGAGTTGTATATCGCTAAGCTATTTCGATTTTTTTTATTACTCTTCAAGTGAGCCCTCGACTGCAATTTCACCTGGTGGTGAGTGATGGTGCAATCTCAGACGGTATTCGGCTTACCTGTTTGGCAGTATGGCTGTTCTATATAACCTTTACCCCATGTCGGTTTCTACGCGACACCGTACCGGCATAGTAAATCGCTTAGCGGCTCGTCTTTCAATAGCCGAGGTCGAAGCTTCCCACCAGACCAGACCAGAGAAAATTAGGAAACAATAAATTTCCAAATTTTCGAGAATAAAACCTCCAACTTCAAACCACAGCTTTCACTGCTGCATTAGAGATGGCGTAAAAAATATTTTCGTATGTCAACACTTTTGGATAGTTCTCGTAATAATGATCGTGATTAAGCACAAGTGATTATCTTGCCTTTACCTCACTGGATATTAATTTTGCTAGTAAATAAATTGAGCAATTAACAATTTATATGAGTTGTCGATTTGATATGGCTGAAGGTTTAATAGGTTATTGGGATTATTATAGCTTATAACATAATAACATTGAGTTGGGCGTTTGTAAATAGTTAAATATACCCACGCGATCCTTTTGCAATCATGTATTAAACATTGAAATAATTCATAGTTTTATATTATACTAGCTGTTGCCCGCGACTTCGTCTGCGTTTGATTTTGATTTTTGATGTGGCATTCAATTTAGTTGTAGTTCTAAAAAAAAATTAAAGTATTCAGTATCGCTATGGCTTAAATGAGGGGTTTGCTGCTGTCCACCGAGGAGTTTTGTCCTCTATCTCCAACCACAGTTTGGGCAAAATTAAACACATATTATAACCTCTTTGGTACAAAAATAATTATTTAAATCGGTTATAATTTGTCGGAGTTATGGTGTAAAATCGTCAAACACTTCATCCCCTCTCTCAAAGGAACCGAGCTTAATGTCGGGATAAAAAGTATACGATATTACTTCTAACACTTCCAAGAATATGTGTAAGAAGTTTTATGAGGATCGGTTAAGTAGTTTTTGCGTGAAAGCGTAACAAACAAACTTACATTGACATTTATAATATGAGTAGGGATTATTCGAAATTGAAAGAAAATTAATGGCAAATAGATATAAATTATGGTTTTAAAGCTGTTTAGCGTCCCGTTACGATGTTGTAACGGGACGCTAAGTCGCTTAACGTACGTCAGTAGAGTAGTGTCTAGCCAAGGCCGATGCCTCCCACTTGGCTAGAGAAACAATTTGGTTTATGTTCAAAGGTTTAATAGTCCCAATAACGTATTAAACCTTCAGCTATATCAAATTGACAACTCAACTCGTATACATTGTTTAGACGGTCGATTGGCGCAGTTCGCCGTGACCCTGCTTTCTGAGTCCAAGGCTGTGGGTTTGATTACCACTTATGGAAAATGTCCATATCGGTATATTATAAGTATTTATGTAAATTATTCTTAAATATACATCCGTTTTCATAATAATCATAACAGAAACTACGCTTACTTTTGGGCTAATAAGCGATGTGTATACACATTGTGTGATAAAAAATATAAAAAAAACTGTTTGGTTAGTATAGGTTTAATGAAACTGCCGTGAACCTAATTTAGACTGCATCAGAGATGATCCTTCTTGGCTCTTGACTGCAATAAGAGTTGCAGCTTGATGCAACTGGAGGTAAGAGATTACCTCCAGTTGAGATAGCAGTCAAGGGTTAACGTGTAGTGGAATAAAACAAAAATCTGAACTCTGAGGATTAACGTTCATGAAAACATCTTCGCATTGTTCTCACCATAACATGAAGATGTTTAAGATCATCTTAAGTTGACTCCGTGCAGGAATAGAGATTTAGATTTGGATTATAATATGTATGACTTTGATAGAAACGCAACGTTTAAATTGGATCTCAAATATTGTACTAAAGTACTAACTCGACCGAAATTGCTTTGGCGCTTGGCATACTGATGCGGTTTAAGTCAGGGTTGCCAGCGGCGATTCGAATGACAATGGGACACTTAATTGTGCTCTTTTGGGTGCAATTAGGGACCTTCTGTTCACGATGACCGAAATACGCTTACCTAATATATATGTAATCATCAAATTAAGCTATTACCGGTCCACTACAGGGCACGGGTCTCCTCCCACAATGAGAAGGGTGTAGACCGTAGTCCACCACGCTGGCCCAATGCGGATTTGTGGACTCCACACGCCTTGGAAAACATTATGGAGAACTATCAGGCATGCAGGTTTCCTCACGATGTTTTCCTTCACTGTTGAAGCAAGTTATATTTGAATTTCTAAAAACGTACATTACTTACAAAAGTTAGAAGAGCGTGATGGGATTAGAACTCGGCAAAAAAAAATCGTAATAACATTCAATCAAAACGTAATAGATGAAAAATACTAGTTATCACATAAATGGTAGTATAATAAAGACTTTATTTTATTTCATTTATTGTATAGAAGCAGGCGTTACTTTGCGGAAATCCATAATATGATGTTGACTTTAAAATGAATAATTGTTAAGTTAAGTCTTAGCAACTAATTGTCTTAACTTTAATTGCTAAGTCGACATCTCCGGTTTCGGAACGAATTTCAGAGGATACATTGCCGAAGATCTGTTTGGTGTGGAGTATAAATATTGAAGAAATTATAAATTACACTATACCAGTTCTCCTGCTTTTCGCGGAGTATAGCAAATTAAGCTTAATTTTCATAATATATCATGGAATTTTGCAAAGTAATGACTGCTTCTATACAATTTGTATTCTACTACAAATTTAGACTACAAAAATGCACAGGAGCTCCATTAAAACGCTTAATCTTCTAACTTAGTCCTTTTCATCGTATAGAGAAATTATATTGAAAGTAAATAGTGATTAATATTCATTGCTATCTCCAAGGATGTATAGTATAGCATGATTAATAGTAAACTGCATTGTATGAGAAAATGTCAAGACAACTTTATATCGCGATCTGGGGTGCTAGCATTACATCCTCACGCAGCGCGTTGCAGCAAGAATATTAATGTGAAGATTATAATAAAGCTAATGTGCTTGGCTCATCTGGCGATAGTTACATATTAAACTATTATTATTTTAAAGTAAACTTTATTGAAACAAAACAAAAAGAAACAATACATAGGAAAACAAAGACATAAGTACATAGTGTTAGAGTGCAAAGGCTTCTTTATATTTCGCTTGATCTTTTAAAGACAACCTAAGCGTAAGAAGCTCTTCTCGGTAAAATTTGCTTTCCGAACCGGTGGAAGAGTCAATACAAACAGACATAGATAAAGTTTCAAAAGTGCTTTTAAAGGCCCACTTAAAACAAATGAAATGAATTTTGAATTTTGAAGCTATCAGTTAAACGGACAGTGGATGGTGCACGAAGTAAAGATATAAAATAAATGTACATAAATAAATATAGTCTTATCTTACTTAGAGCCAGTTTTTTATTCTTTAAGTAATCTTTAACTGTGAAACAATATGACATTATGACAAGTTTTTAAGCGAAATAAATAATACATGTGTTAAAAAGGATGACAAAGTTATTATCATCGATATAAATCTGATCTTATTGTATAACCATTGACTAGCTGACCCGTGCAACTTCGTTGCACCAAATCTGTTATTTCGGGAAAACACAAATAAAATGACATTTTCTTAAAATGAATCCTAGCTAGATCGATTTATCGCCCCCGAAACTCCCTGTAGGTATACTAAATTACATGAAAATCGCTGGAGCCGATTCCGAGATTCCAATTATATATATATAAGAATTTCTCGTTTAAAGATATAAGATTTAAAGTAAATAACCCTTGGCCGTTTAAAAAAAAAACAAAAAACCATAATTGCGTTTTTTATGTTTCGACAACTCAGCTAGCTCAAACATTACATTGGTTGTGATGATGATTATGGTACAGACCCGAGACATAGACAGATAGAAAAAAAACAACAAAATAGACAAGAGAAGGATTAAAAATATAACGCAACTCTTTTGCATCGGTTATTGGACAGAGTTTGTAAAATAGGTTTATTACTAGAGAATTGAATATTTCGTACATTGTTATTTCCAGCGGTTACCCACAAAAAGTTTTTAAATACAGGAAGGAAAAAGTTTACTTTGCTGTAATCCGCAAAAGCAAAAGTATTTATTAGGGCTTAACAAGTGTTAGAGAATAGGTAAATAAAGCTCAGGTGTAAGTACAAATAGTACTTACGAAATTTGCATTAAAATACGTAAATAGTAGTGTCAAGTACAACTCGTGTATACCAAATATATTCTATAATAGCTGTCCGGCACAACTTCGTCTTCACCACATACATGGGTTAACCGGTTCCTATTGTAGATTCAAAATTAAAATATTAAAAAAAAAACCGTAATCTTATTTTTGCGCCCTATGTATGTAAAGATATTTTTGCCGACTTTAATTGGGTACCTTTATTCTGATTTATAATTGAAAATATAATATATAAGGTAACAAAAATAAAAAGTTGTCTATATAGCTAAGTAATAATAAGGAAAATATATCTTTCTCACAGTGAAAGAATATTTAAAATTGGATTAGTAGTACCAGAGATTACCCCCAACATCCAAACTCACAAACTATAACTGATAAAGATAGAAATTGCTATCTATCTGTACGTTATTGAACGTAAATACGTGCCTATAGATAGATTTTGATACTTTAGTTAGGTAAAACCACGGATAGTAAGGTTTTTGAAAACGGCCGTAAGGTGGTAGCGAGCTTACCGTTTAGGGATAGGCTAGTAATATTACACCCATAGACCTTGTAGAAAATGTGGATGCACCTAGCCGTGCATTACGAGGAGGCCTCGAGGCAAGGCAAGTTCCGTGTTTTCCAATTGGCCAGCTGCCAAATGGAAAGACCGACACGCAAAATGCATACACAATACAGTACTCGCCCCTTTTTGCACCCACAGAAAAGGCAAAGAAGTAAACAACGGCAGACCATTGCAACGGACGATTAAACAAAAAACATTGCATGCCTGAGAGCGAAAAAGCATGCGAGTTATATGAGGTTCGAGAATGTTCGAAATTTAAAATTTAAAAATAATTGCGAATAGTATTTTGTGCTTCAAATTGACTTTAACGCTTTTTGTCAGAATTGTATACTGTTAGTGACAATGTTTTATTTAGTAGCGTGGCATGCA
Organism: Pararge aegeria; assembly: GCF_905163445.1. Classification (NCBI taxonomy): domain Eukaryota; kingdom Metazoa; phylum Arthropoda; class Insecta; order Lepidoptera; family Nymphalidae; genus Pararge; species Pararge aegeria. The sequence continues at coordinate 6,967,831 of NC_053202.1, read as the reverse complement.
AAAATGCGCGTTAAATTATTATAATATCTGATGCCCGTTTTCAACCGAATGCCTAATAATTGATGAATGATGTCTATGAAAGAGAACGTTTCACCAACTCTTAGGTGATAACAATTGGTGAACGGTTGATTTATGCCTAGTATTATATTAGGCATTACTTATTTATGGCCTTTTTCGACGTTAGTGAAAACGGGCATTAGTGCACTTTTTAAATTTATTAACAATTATTCAGTGTAAAGTCAATCTGAGTATGCTCCAGATTCGGAGTGAAAAGGGTACATTGCCGAAGATCTGATGAGAGATCTGATCTGATCTTTGATTAGAGTATAAGGATTGAATAAATTATAAATTACACCATACAGATTCGCCTGCTTTTCGCGGAGATTAGCAAATTAATTTTTATAATATATCATCATGCAAAGTAACGCCTGCTTCTATCCGTTACATTTATTTGTAAAAAAAAAAACAGTTGTCATCACCCAGGGCCACGTGGAAGCGTACGTGAGCAAGCGGACATCCGCCGTTTGGAACAATAACCAGGATAGATAGCTTAACGTGCTCTTCGAGGCATGCGGGTGGAAACCGCCAATTTTCCAATTCAAGGTTGGTGCTAACAATTTTTGGTAGTGGTAGACAGGAAAAAACTCAATACCAAAAAATTTGACGGCCGATTGGCGCAGTGGACCCTGCTTTCTGAATCCAAGGCTGTGGAATTCCCAAAACACCAAAATGTTTGTGTGATGAACATGAGTGTTTTTCAGTGTCTGGGTGTTTATTTGCATATTATTAGTATTTATGTACGTTACTAATTTAGAAAAATATATTTAGCTGTCAATCTGTGGAAATATATCTATAATATATTTTTATTAAATTGGATTATTTGTCCAATCCGGGAATTGAACACATGGTCACGTGGTCCTCAGTTGATCATAAAAATCACTAGACCAACGATGCAGATTTATAAAACTAGATATATTTAATCGTGTTGTGTTGATGCCGCTGCCCAAAATAACGCTGTCATTAATCATTCCCTTTTTTACTTTTTTATTCCAAGAAACTGTATTTCCTTTCAAAAAAAAATATAAGAGATGTCTTTACTGCCAACACGCGAAAGCGCAATTATTCGTTACTGATCACAGTTCTTTAGTTCAGAACTTTTGTTTACAGAAATTTGCGGTGATACGGATGCCGTCGGTTGAGTCTAATAAAATATTTGGTAGCAGCAGGTGTTACTATGCGGAATTCCATGATACAACAATAAAATAAATAAATATACTACGACATTACACACATCGCCATCTAGCCCCAATGTAAGCGTAGCTTGTGGGTACTAAGATGACTGATGAATAATATTGAAAATAATATATATAAATACGACGATATTCGTCGCTCTAAATCCCTAGCTATTTTCAAAAGCCGTGTTAGACATCACTATTTGTCATTATAATTTTGTTGTTCGTATATGTGTACTTATGTATCTATAGTAAAAATATATAAATATTATATTATATATATATTTATATTATATATTATATATATTTATTTATATCTTATTTTATTTATCTCTTTTAATAATAATTTAATTAGTTATTAGTAGTATGTATGTATGTACTTAAGTGTGTAAATTTATGTATTGTTTATTTTAATTGCGATTTCCCGTCTCTCATGTTTTGTTGTGTACTATCGGTAAGTTTACCTGGCAGAGATCACTTTTAGTGATAAGGTCGCCTTTTGCTTTTAATTTTTTGTTTAACTACATTTGTAATTTCTCCTTTATTACGCAATAAAGATGTTTAAATAAAATATAAATAAAATACTTATAAAATACAGATAAACACCCAGACACTGAAAAACACCCATGCTCATCACAGAAACACCCTCCAGCTGTGAGAATAGAACCCCAATCTGCCGCCAAAATACAATAACATAAGCTTTCTTGCTTTAGTCCACAAAAAGCAGGAGAATGTACATTTGTGTGTTGTAATCAATCTTAATACGCCACCCCAAATAGGTCTTCCGCAATGTACTCTATACCACGTTTAGCTTCAAGCTCGGAGAATCCTCAGGCGAGGTTGACTTTATTATTGCTAAGAATATATGTATCAACACTCCTCCCACAATGAGAAGGGTTAAGGCCGTAGTTCACCACGCTGACCCAGTGCTGATTGGCGGACTCCACACGCATTTGAGAACATTATGGAGAACTCTCAGGCATGCAGGTTTCCTTGCAATGTTTATCTCAACTTTTGAAGCAAGTGATATTTTAATTGCTTAAAAGGCACATAAGTTAGAAAAGTTAAAGAAGCACGTTTACTAACGCACTAACTAACTAAGCACTAACTAAGCATTAAGAAACTAAGCACGTTTAACTCGGGCCCCCCGGAAGTGAAATCGTAAGCCGAAAGTCCTATTCATTAGGCTATCACCGGTATACAATGCTATAACCGCTACATTCGGCTTTGCTGGCTGTAAATAGGTGACTTTAGGACCGAATACTCAGTTCTATTTAGAAGCCAATACAGTAAAGATCAAGAAGAAGAAATAATTGAAGAAAAGTAGTGGAGCTGATCCTTGTATGTGTCACAGAGTTTCTGGCAAGTTTGTGACGTTTACGTTCTAATAAAGGTACCAGCACCCAGATTTAAGCATCCATGTCATTCCAATTCCCGTTCTCTAGCTCGTAACAATCTTTAATAGGTAAGACGGGTGAAGCTTCAGGCAGAGGTAATTTGGATAAATTTATTGTTCTTTGGGAATCTTGCAACACTGTGCAAAATATCTCGATATTGGACGTCCAAAATATCTCATATGAGACACAAAGTAACCTTAATTTACCTAACAAAGTAGAACGCCAACGGCCAGTACAACAAACATAAACTTCCAGATACACTAAAGTAACTAGCCAGGATCCATCATAGCACATACAAACTCATTATTCGATAAAGCACAAACTATTTTAATCTCTATGTCCCTATGCAAAAAGTTGATATCTGATTGGAGAAGTTCAGCTAATATCAGGAGCGAACAGCGGGTGACGATGGCCCATAATTCTTAAGTCTGCAAAGGATTTTGATATTTATGTCATTTAATATAAGGGTTGAAATCAGTTGAAGTGTGCTTGAAAGTCAAGTTGGTACAGTAAGGTAGCACGTTTAAGCAAATATAAAGTTTGCTAAGCGATGTTTAAGAGCCGATTTATTCAGTAAACTCAAGGTTCATCCTTGTCCCTTGTTGATCCTGTAAAACTGAAAGCAACAATTTCATGAAATACCTACTCAGAGTAGGTACTTGTTTATATTGACCAAATAATCACGCGTAGTTTATAATGAATTAACTGAACGTTTGTTTAGTTAGTGGCATTTGAGATCTCTCAGTAAGGGCATTTGATCCAAAACTATCCAACCATCTCTTCCTAAGTCGTTTGCTGGCTCGAAAATTGAGTAGAAGTGATACTGTATTAGCCTTAAGACTTCGCTCCGGGCAAATCCCCCTAAATGAATTTGCACACCTAGTGGGAAAATCTGCCTCACCGAAGTGCTCAGAGTCCAATGCTATCGAGGATGTTAATCACATTTAGGTGGAATGTGTCCGAAGCGAATTAGAAAGACTCCCGTTCAGGGCTCTCTTTAATCTTCAATTGCGGGAACTGGGTGTTTCTAACACAATTTTGGCGCATCCATCCTTAAATAAGGAGGCCAGAAAACTTTATGACAAATATAAAGTGTCCATTGAGCGTAAGCAGTAATGGATATCCTTTAAGTAGTTCCGATGAAGGTGGCATGTTCAGAATTGAAAAAACCCTCCATTAAATTTAAGAAAAAAAACCTGTTATTACAATAAGTCGATGTCGAATGATACGTTCCAAAAGGTTCCGGAATGATATATTGCGTATAGTTGTATACAATATTCAAAATGGAAGTAATAATAGAGCTTTTTGTGACAGGGCCAGTCTGGTTGCTGGTGTCATATCAAGCAAAAAAGGCTCAACAAGACCTAAGTTTGATGGACACAGGGTGGAAGTTTAGGCCATGGAAGTATTGCTGTGTTTATGGGCGAGTTATTTCCACATACATCAGCAGGGCTAGCACGGGCGGGAGATAAAAATTATATCCCCCGATTATATCTCCTGACTAGGGATATAATTAACGTGCTAGCCTGCTAGATCACTGGAATATGGAATAGGAGAAGTTTACCCTCGTTTATTAATACACATATATTATTTGGATATTATTTCCACTTGTGTGCCAGTGCGCTGAGAGTTGATAAAGCTGTGGGAGAAGATAAATTATATGCTTTCCTCGGGGATAAAATTGGTTTAGGTTCTTGGTCCATCAGATATTAATTATACAAAAAATAAAAACTAAACAAAACTGCCTCGTTGGACGAGGCAGGTGATTTGAATCCTGGGTCGGTCCAAAATTTACAGGGTACTGTGTACGTAACGGAATTTTTTACCATCAGCCCAGAGTTTGGAAATTTGCGGTGTCAACTTCGGAGAGCACGTTGAGCCATCGGTCCCGGTTATTATCACTTTCTTTTGGTAATAGTTGTTACAGCCCACAAACTTGCATAGGAGCGGCGTGGTGAGTATGCTCTGAAACCGCTTCTCCCATGAGAGACGAGGCCAGCAGTGCGACGTTAATAGGCTGCGGATGATAATGAAAAAATAAACAATCTTCTTCACACGAGCACACGATCAGTTCATCGCTTGCGACCGATTGCGAAGCAACGGATCACCACGTGAAGCTCAAGTTCAAGAATGTAATGAATAAAAAAAAATTCAGTGTATATAATTACAAAAGTAGTAAAGCGCGAACATTAATGCATCCTCCCGTCCATTCTCTTCTTTATCTAGTGGAGCGTACATCCGCTATAAGTACATGAAGCCAGATTTAATGTACCTCACCCCTTGGAAAAAAAACACACCTAAAATATAATTTTTTACTATCTAAATGTCATATTACCTATGCCCAGCAGTGCATGACCTGTGGTTGTAAATTCATAGCTAAATACTTATTCGACTATGAGATGGTGATAACAAAAAAAACTGGCTATGTTTGTTGTGGGCTCTTCTTAGACCAGGTCGCGTTTGGAACCCTACCCTACTAGTTATGACCATAACCTCATATTGGTGGTAACATGTAATATGTATGAACGCTTCGTAAATGCCTATGATAAGGTCTACATGAAAAAAACATTTTTGAATTTGAATTTGACTTTGATTATGTTGAAGATGATGATGATACAATTAATATCTTCTTATTATCTTAAGTTCCCCAATAGTATTCGTATTGTATGAAAACTGTAGTTATATTCAAATGTTACAAGTACGTACGAAGAATGTTAACGTCATACTACAAAGCCGTAGAACAAAAACATTGATACAGTTTCAAAAGAAACTTTTACAAAAGCTTCATAACTGTTGGAAGTATTTAAGCATTTCTGAACACGTACCGTTTTTGAAACTTTTGCGTGTCGTTTCGTGATATAATTTCTTTATGTGGGAAAAATAACTTATTTTTTCCATCTACGGTAGGTCCCCTATGACTGTGTTCGTGACCACAATTATTATGACGAGCTTTCTTTATAGTGCAAGATATTTTCATCCCATTTTTGTCTGTAGTCTTTACTTAGTAGCAAATCTTATAGTTCTCTGTTTTAAGAAGAAGAAACACTTTATTGCACGTATAAAATACAGGAAAAGAAACAGTATTGAGCACACAGTAAACAATGTAGACATGCAAAGGCGGTCTTATTGCCGCAAGCAATCTCTTACAGGCAACCTTTGTAAACAGGACTTACAGCAAGAGATCGGGATAGTGCCAAGAGTGTTTATATATATATATATACATTGATACCAAAATTAATGTATGATACAAATACATAGATAATTTAAATTAATATACGTAATAAATAAATAAAAAATAATCATATTATATATAAGTAGATTTAAATACATAATTTACAAACAATATAATAATAAAATGTTTCTTGACAATAGTTTAACGGGGACGTGATACGATAATATACAGTAGTAGAATTATGTAAACGAAGAAAGCATCGTACATCTGACGGCCGACTAGCGCAGTGTGCAGCGACCCTGCTATTTGAGATCCAAGGCCGTGGATTCGATTCCCACAGCTGGAAAATGGTAATGCTATAACTGTATGTATCATATCATCAACCCGCACGGAACGGGTCTCCTGTCAGAATGAGAAGAGTTTACGTCGTTCAGTTCACAGCTCTGGCCAAATGCGCTTTAGTGGATTAAAACGTCTTTGAAAACGTTATGGACAACTCTCAAACATGCAGGCTTCCACACGATGTTTTCCTTCACCGTTAAAGCCAGTGATATTTGATCGTAAAGCGTCACGATGTTTTCCTTCACCGTTAAAGCCAGTGATATTTGATCGTAAAGCGTAACTCAGAATACGAACGTATTCCGAACTGGGCCCCACGAAAACAAAACCGTAGTCCCACCGGTGGCGTGCACAGGAATTTTGGCCAGGGTAAGCATAAAGAAGTAAAATAGCAAAATCCGTTGCCATTTATATTAAAATGCTATGTTAGGCAACGCTTTTGTGCTTGTATGAAATGCACGTCAATGAGTCCCACCCACCAGGATATCACCGTTTTTCATGAATGTTATAATTTTTATCCTAAAGATGTTTTCTTTAAATTAATAACGTTAGTAAGGAAGTAAAGATACCGGTCACGCGTCTTAAACTGTGGGAATTTGGGGTAGTCTTCTAATATGAGAACCCACTGTGTTTGTTAGATTGCATTACATGTTGGCTATTGAATGCAACGCCACTTACAGGCACGTCTTTGTCAGTGGGATGGTATCTAGACCGATTTTTCCCAACCAGGCCAAAACCAAGAATATAGAACAGAAATAGAAGAACTTTATTGCAACACAACACAATAGGAAAAATACAAGGAAAACAGTAATAGTACTTAGTGCTAGGGTGCAAAGGCGGCCTTATCACTAAAAGAATATATCCGAAATTAAAAATTCACAAATAAAAAAAGGCTATCATATCTGGGACCTCCCTCTTATGGACAACTCTCATCATTGGCGGCCCATTGGCGCAGTTTGCAGCGGCCCTGCTTTCTGAGTCAAAGGCCGTGGGTTCGATTCCCACGACTGGAAAGTGTTTGTGTGATGAACATGAAAGTTTTTCAGTGTCTGGGTGTTTATCTGTATATTATAAGTATTTTATGTATATTATTTATAAAAATATTCATCAGTTATCTTAGTACCCATAACACAAGCTACGCTTACTTTGGGGCTAGATTGCGATGTGTATATTGTCGAAGTATATTTATTTATTTATTTATTTTACTTATACGCCTGCAGCGCTCATCACGGTACCAGGGAGGTTGTAAAAAAACCTTCCAGCTTTTCAGAATCAGCACTTTACCAGAAGTGTTTAAACTTTAATGTTGCGACGATATCTTCACATAAAAACGTTTGCTTGTTAAGAATTCAAGAGATTAAACGCAGCCCCGAAGCGTCAAATGTATGAGATGTATGCAGACTCCAAAATAGCTTCTTGAGATGAATAGACTATTTTGGAGCCACTTTTCATATATTACGCCTCGTAACGCTTATCTATACTTATATTTAAAAAAGAGGAAGGATTTTGCCGTAAGATTGTTTCTTTTTAGTCCATCCCTACTAATATTATAAATGTCAATGTAAGTTTGTTACGCTTTCACGCAAAAACTACTTAACCGATCCTCATGAAACTTTGCACACATATTTTTGGAAGTGTTAGAAGTAATATCGGATACTTTTTATCCCGACATTAAGCTCGGTTCCTTTGGCAGAGGGGATGAAAGTGTTTGACGATTTTACACCATAACTCCGACTAATTATGACCGATTTAAATAATTATTTTTGTACTATAAGGGTTATAGTAATATGTTTAATTTTGCCTAAACTTAGTGTAGATCTGATGATAGTTGTTGGAGATAGAGGACAGAACTCCAAAGCGGACAGCAGCAAACCCCTCATTTAAGGCTTAGCGATACTGAGTACTTTAAATGTTCTTACAACTACAACTAAATTGAACGCCACATCAAAAAACAAAATCAAACGCAGACGAAGTTGCGGGCAATAGCTAGTAAACTTATAAAGTACTAGAATGCTCTTCTCATAGAAACAACGACTATTTTCTAAACCAAACTAAAACTAGAAAACTCGTAGCTTTAGTTTTAAGTTTTCGAATGTAGTTATTGCCATCAACTCTATAGTCTATACTATGTACACATTTATAGTATTTTGTTGCAGTATTCTGGTTAGCACTGGTTTTCTTACCAAGGTATGCATACAGCATGAAAATAGCATAAAACGGCAAAAATAGCATTGCTGTGTTCAATTTATGAATTTGAATTTTGAATTTAAATAAATTTGAATTTTTAAATTGAATTTTGAATTTGAAATTTGAATTTGAATTTTGAATTTGAAATTTAAGTACATGAGGCTAAACACCAACGCCTCAAATTTAGGGCGGAATTGAGGGCGGTATACAGTGGTAAAGCTCCACTTAGGCTGCATCACCACTTACCATCAGGTGTGATTACAATCAAACGCTAGGCTATATAGGTACCTATATAAAAAAGAGTTATCATAATCGCTCTCATCATAGAATTTAACACTGGTCTATACAGTATAAATGGATGCTAATATATGTGAAGAATTACAGACCATTAGTAGAATAATACAAGTTAACAAATAGCTACATGTCACCAAAATATTGTAATGGAGATTCATTCAAATATGCTGTAATAAAAGTGAAAAAAAAAAATTTAATAACACGTTGGTTTAGCGTCCAATGTATTCAAGTCGAGGAAATTATAGGCGGGTGATACAACTGGAGTTTACTCCACTTTTTTGTTTTGCTTTACGTCATCACCATCAACTCATTACCGCACTGAGAAGGCTACAGGCCGTAGCCTTCTCTACACGCTGGCCCCGAAGTGTTGGTTGGTGGACTTGACACACATTTGAGAACATTAAGGAGAACTCTCAGTTTTCCTTCACCATTGTAGAAATTGATATATTAATTGCTTAAAACACATAACTTAGAAAAGTTAGAGGTGCTGGGATTGAAACTCGGCCCCCGAAAGTAAAGCTAGGTACTATAGTATCATCTAACTGGTCTTGTTGGCATCTAGTTTTCATCTTATAAAAATTATCAGTTTTCCAGCAAGTAAGTTAGTCATTATAAGCGTTTAGAGATTAAAGCCCGTTTTGACTAAACCTAGGAGTCGCCTTAATCGGATGTCTAGTGATTTAGGGGATTCCTTAAGAAAGAAGAAGAAGAAAAAGTCTTTATTGCACATACAAATATAAAACCAGGTTAACAAAAAAAAAAAAACGATAATATAAAACGATTTCTAATCACGTAAGTCACCGCCTTAAGTTACGACACCGATTCGGTTGATTGTAAAGTTTAGAAGACTCGTAAACTGACACTTGACGGATGAAAAAAATTTAAATTGTATTTTTTTTTAATAACTTTAAATCCATACGACAATTTCTAAATATGATGATGCAAACACAAAATACCCCATCGTGTGACAAGAACCATAGACAAGTTTGTTATATGAGTTGCCTAGTGAAAAACAATTGGTGGAAGGCAATGCCTAGTCCTAGTAGTGAAAACGGGCATAAGACTTCTTGTTTAGTAACTCGTAGAGATAATTATTTGTTAGAATATATTTACATTAATGTTATATATATATGGGAAGACGGTAGTGCCAGTAGATAATATTGCTAACGCTGTGGACGCTGCAGCCCGTTCTCCGTTATATTCCCTTAGTCGCCTCGTACAACCCTCCTCTTCACCACACGGAGGAAAACTAAGTACTTTGAAAGACAAGTAGGATGCATTTGTTTACAAAAGTAGTTCAACCCGTTAGCGGCAAGTTCTTGGTATCTAGCTTTAGTTTCGTGCCAATGGCGACTATTTGCGCCAGTTTAAACACGTACATACTAGCTTGACACAATCGGCGCTAGAGACTTCCGTCCCACGTCTCCTGCGGTACTCGCCTCTGTTTGGACCTTAGTACAGTGACATTAAAGCTATGCTTATCTCGGTTCGTAAGTGATATTGTGATATATTCTGACAAAGTGAAAACAATTTGACCTACTAAAGTTACGTCTCTGAAAGAAAGATAATATCTAAATCCGGCGGGCAAGTTGAGTAAAATTATAGTCAAAAAAAAATTTAAACAAAAAACGGTTGTATGTATAGGAATCTTATTTATCTCCTATGACAGGACGCCATATGGTGTGATATTAATGAAACAAATATAAACAAATAAGCAAACAAATTAAAACAGGCTTACTTGCTTCCTTCGCGGATAAGTGCAATGGCAATAACTATCCGACTGCCCAAAAACAATATCACCAAAAGTAAAATCACGAATACGATAGATAGCGCGATTAAAATGGCACGCCATATTTTATAAGTCGGACCTAAACCAAACTTATATTTTTACATATAATATTATTAAAAAAAAAAGTAGAGTAGCATAGCAAACAAGCTCACTATAATCTGCGATATCTCCACAAGGCGGGGTAAAGAAATATATCTCGGGGAATATTACCAACCGGGAGTGAATTACGGGCACCTCGCAGTTTCATCTTTACACAACTTCCCAGCTCTTCCCTTGTAAATTGAAACCTGAAGGAAAAACACTTGTATTTTAACTGGATACATGTCGATAGCTTGTATATTAAAAATAATAATAATATCGTTTATTTCTTTCATCAAAATTGCACATATTTTGTTTCAGAGTTGACGAACCAAATATTGGAAAATATATGTATTTATACTACTAGAGGTACCGCAGTCGTCAAAATACGACCATAATTAATTTAAATAATAAGTTTTAACATTATTAAGCTTCTATTGTCAAAGATATATATATACTTACATTATATACTTCTATCAGACTTTGCCAAGACACTGACACTGTGAATTTGCCTATTTTTTCAAACAATTTTATTTTGAATAAAGATTTTTATTTGTGATCGATGGAATAAAGAGTATATATGCGTGTGTGTGTCAAATACGTGGTAGTATGTGTAATGTTTTTTCAATGTGTGTGTGAAAATTTATATGTTATGTAAAATTTAAAAAAAATTAGTATCCCTCCACTTTCCACCTTTTTATCGGCTTTGCACGCTCAGGTTGCCTTTAAAAGTTCAGTTCACCCTAGCAGTAAGTAATATTTCTGTTTTCCTTTTATTTTTCATTTTGTATGTTGCAATAATTTTTTTCTGTTCTATTCTATTCATTCTATATATAACCTATGTGTGGGAAATTTTTATCCCTTTTTGCTTCACGTATACTTGCTGTATTTTTTAAACTGTCGTGTTTGGTTACGTTTTTCATATGATCCCACAGGAAACATTTATTTTCCCAGGCTAAAAAGGAAACTAAATCTTTCTCCAGAATACTAGCTATCTCTATAAAAATGTTCTCAAGATCAGCTATACTGTAAGGTAAACTGTGCACATAACTGTGTGTAACATACTTGGGTATGTTAAATTTTGCATTGAAGCTACGTGGTGGGTTTATGCTCCAAAACCCAGACAGAAGAGGCCTGTGTCCGGCAGTAAAAAGGCTTATAATGGATTAGTTTGTTAACTTGATGATTGATGTTAATTTTGAAAGGTAAACTTTAGGATAACTTAACTGTAAAGGAAAAATAACTGCCTCGTTGGTGAAGTGGTAAACATGTTCAATAACAGAACAGTAGGTTCAGGGTTCGAATACTTGTTTGGGTAAAAATTTATGGGTATCTTGTAAAGAATGTTTAGTACCCGCGAAATTGTCAGTGTCAACCCTCGCTGTGCCTCGCAAAGCACATTTAGCTGTTGACTAAATTGTGATAATTTTCGCAAAGCCCACCTAGCCTGACTTAAGCAGCACCCACCACGCTGCTCCAATGCGGGTACCAATGCTCTAAAATAATCTCTCCTTTGGAGAGGAGGCCTGAGCCCAGCAGTGGGGTGTTAATAGACTGCGAATTATGAAAAGAAATTTTATTTCATAAATTTGATTTTCACACTAACCGACCCGAGGTCTCTCCCAACTTGCCCATAATCTTCAGCTTGGTTTGCCAGAAATCACCACACTGGCCAAATGGGCTGGTGATCACAGTAGCTGGTAGTGGTAGCGCAGAAAACTTCCGCTCGTTCTCCTTAATAATCCAGAAGTCGGCTTGTGCGCAACCCGCAGAAACATCAAGGTTGGTAAAAGCCATATTCTGATCACCACACGTCACAGCTCAGAATCACTCAGCTGGCGATGGAATGAGCTATGCTGGGAGTGTATCTTTATTTTATGTTTATAGACGAGCGCTTGACTGCAATCACACCTGATGGTAAGCGATGATGCAGCCTAAGGTGTAGCACGCTTGCCTAGAAGATGCCTATTCGCTCTTGTTATGAAGGTACTCATATTGTAGACACTGGGGAAAATGGAATCTGGAAGGGCATTCCAGATCCTAGCGGTGCGGATCAGAAACGAAGATGCGAAGCGCTTCGTACGCGTCCGCAGTATATTGACCACGTAGGGATGCAAATCCTTACGGTGCCTCGCGGTTCGATGGTAAAAAGACGAGGGGGGAACTAGATCAAATAGTTCTTGAGCACACTCTCCAAAATATATCCTATAGAATACCGAAAGGCAGGCAACCTTACGACGATGTTCCAAACTCTAAGTAACTATGGTCATTGGAGTCCCAAGGTGCTGTAATGGCGACCTTGCACCGGAAAACGTAGCCTTGGCCCCTACTAGGTGGACAGACGACTTTGAAGCCGCTGGAAATAAGCGGCCCCGGACCGTGGATTTTAGAACTCTCAACAAAGATCTATGTTCAGCAGTTCGCGTATTATCACCCTTTAATAGATTTAGTTTTAAGTTAGCAAGCATAATTATTTATATCAAAGTAGAAAAATGCATGTGCTGATACTATTGGTAGTTTGCTAAGAAATTAACACAAAACAAACAATTACTTACCGCTTTATAACAGCTTCACCGATATATTATATTAGTTTAATACACGAGTGGAGAGGATGGCAGATGGCGGCAAAGCTTGCAACTATCGATTTAATTCAGAACCACTATTACATCGGGACTCTTTTATAATATATATTTAATATCTTAAAATAAAACCTGTCCTCTGTTCAAAACTACTGTTACTGTTTTTACCTACACTTGAAGGAATTATCAATTTTATAAATTTAAAATGTATATAAAACACTTAAAACACTAATAAAAAATTATAAAAATATAAAAAAGCAATGTGTCATCTCTTGTTTCAAACGTGTCTCATTGTAATATGGACCTTTGAAAAAGTAGATCGAAACTGCAACGTTTCCTACTAGATGACGCTACAGTCGCTATAAGACTGATGTGAAAGGCATATACTAATTTTCGGCAGCGACGGTATGAGAGCCGTAGCTTAATTGGTGAAAGCGATTGCCCGAGAGTCGCAGGTTGTCGGTTCCGAAAATTTTTATATGCATTTTAAACTTATAAAATTGATAATTACTCCAAGTGTAGGTAAAAACACTAATAAAAAATTATTAAAATGTATTAAGTATTTTTTGAAAAAGGAATCAAACGCGCACAATTTTACGTGGTATAATAGATATATTCCGTGGGATAAATCATTATTGGAAAGAAATATATTTAGTATCCCAGTGTGATAGTTCAGTAATGTACAATTCACAGCAGAGCGCCACAGCACCGCGCTGGGCCGTGTAACACCATTTACATTTCCTTGTTATTGTAACGCACTAGTGGTGCAATGCGGCTGCGCTTACGAATGCGATATCCATTTATCTTTATTCAGTTGTAAAAATTAAAAATTAAGGTCAGGTCGTGCACAACTTATCTCTAAGAGATTTCTTGTATAAACACATATAATAATATATGAAATACCGAATGAAAGATGCACTAAAAAACGAATTATATAGAGAAGCTAGATAGAGCTGCCTCAGCCTTAACTTGAACACATTCGAAGCTCTGTTTGGAATTCTTCCACACAGAGTATTGTGTGGAAGAGAAATCCAAAGTAGCGCAGCGAGAACTGCAAATGACTTGGTGAAATAAATAGTGTTATATCTAATTTGAAGCCGTGCGCCCTACCCAATGCGCTATGCATTGGGTAGGAGCTCAACTTCACTTTCGGAAAAGAGTTCGCACGAACCTCTAACTTTTCTAGGGTGAACGCGTTTTTAGTAATTAAAAATATCACTAGCTTCAACGGTGAAGGAAACCTGCATGCCTTAGAATTCTACGCAATGTTCTGAAAGGTGTGTGGAGTCCACCAATCCGCACTGGGCCAGCGAGGTGGACTACTGCTTTAACCCCTCCTCATTGTGGGAGGAGACCCGTGGTCTGTAGTGGACCTGTAATAGGTTGATGTGATGATGATGATGATGATAATATTTGATTTATGACGCAGATAAAATAACCGTATGCAGTTCCTGGTTTTTAAAATGCAGCAAAGTTTTACAAACCTTTTTATTTCATAGATTAAAAGTGCACGGCTTTCGAGGAAATCCTGCAGATTATTCCTGAAACTCGTGACACCGATGCTGAAATTGTTTTTCGACTTGCGGCTGAATAAGTCGACGGCCGACTGGCGCAGTGGGCAGCGACCCTGCTTTCTGAGTCCAAGGTCGTGGGTTCGATTCCCACAACTGGAAAATGTTATTGTGATGAACATGAATGTTTTTCAGTGTCTGGGTGTTTATCTGTATTTAATAAGTATTTATGTATACTATTTATAAAATTATTCATCAGTCACTTAGTACCCATAACACAAGCTACGTTTAATTTGGGGCTAGATGGAGATGTGTGTATTGTCGTAATATATTTATTTATTTATTATTTATAATAAGTACCCAGCCAGTATGTACCCAGGGCAGCGTTCGGGAAACTTCGTGCCATCTTTTCGTCTAAAATCCCTCAGTGCCTGAAGACGAAAGTCTTCGAACAGTGCGTGTTGCCAGTGATGACCTATGGCTCTGAAACATGGTCGTTAACTGTGGGCCTCATAAGAAGGCTTAGAGTCACTTAGCGGGCGATGGAGAGAGCTATGCTCGGAGTATCTCAACGCGATCGAATCAGAAATGTGGAGATTCGTAGAAGAACCAAAGTTACCGACATAGCTCAACGAGTCGCGAAGCTTAAGTGGCAATGGGCCGGGCACATAGTTCGGAGAAAGGATGGACGTTGGGGTCCCAAGGTGCTGGAATGGCAGCCCCGTACTGGTAAGCGCAGCGTTGGTCGACCCCCAACGAGGTGGACAGACGACATTAAGCGCGTCGCAGGTAGCCGTTGGATCCAAGCGGCTCAGAACCGTGGAACTTGGAACTCCCTACAAAAGACCTATGTCCAGCAGTGGACGTCTATCGGTTGATGTGATGATGATGATGATGATGATTTATTATTTATAATAAGAGTTATTTGAATACGTTACGCTTAATCGAGTTTAAAGCCTCACGTGGAACGTTTTCATCATTGGTCCATTAACATGATTTATTTTTCCTATATGTGGACGTGGAACCTACTATTACAGCAAAGAGTTCCCAGGTTCGTCACCATCATCATATCAACCCATTACCCACCCACTATAGGGCACCACGCTGGCCCAGTTTTGGTGGACATCATCTATTAAGGTTATTTTAACCATGATAAGGTTTATCTGTTCCCAGGTTAGCTAATTGAAACCTTTTTTTTCACTACAAGTTAGTCATTGACTATCATCACTTAATACCAGTGACTAACTTGTAGTAAATTAAATTGAAAAAAAACTTTCAACTGAGTTGGTTGGTTGAGAGGTGAGAACATCTGATAAGTGTGTGTGTCTAAAAACAATGCATAATACAATTAATTTTGCATAGTTTTTATTATGTGGCCAGTGTCAGGTACGTACTAGAGATCACAACAAAAATGATCAAATCAGAAAATGAATATAGCACAATACAATTATCAAACATTGATTTAATGTTATCTTGTATTTTTAAGCACTGTCAAAAAAGTCTAAGCAGTCTCGAAAAAATCTATAATATCTTTATATAAATATTTCTTGTGTGCATGTGTATGTCACTGAACTCCTCTTATTATAGAATATGTATTATCTTAATTATTAATAGAATGTACTTTAGAGTGTAAATTAAGTTTTCTTTTGATGTAATAGCGATGTCTCTTATGTAAATTTCTTTCTTTTATTTAACCTGGTAGAGATCACTTTTAGTGATAAGGTCGCCTTTTGTCTGTAAAATATATTTTAGTTTTTCCTATACGGAGCAATAAAGATGTTTAAATAAATTAAATAAAATCCCTACTAATATTATAAATGTGAATGTAAGTTTGTTTGTTACGCTTTCACGCAAAAACTACTTAACCGATCCTCATGAAACTTTGTACACATATTTTTGGAAGTGTTAGAAGTAATATTGGATTATCTTTTTATCCCGACATTAAGCTCGGTTCCTTTGGGAGAGGGGATGAGTGTTTGACGATTTTACACCATAACTCCGACAAATTATAACCGATTTAAACGATTATTTTTGTACTATAGAGGTTATAATATGTGTTTAATTTTGCCCAAACTTTGTGTAGATCTGATGAATGTGGTTGGAGATAGAGGACAGAACTCCTCAGCGGACAGCTGCAAACCCCTCATTTAAGGCTATGCGATACTGAATATTTTAATTTTTTTTAGATCTATAACTAAATTTAATCAAAAAACAAAATCAAACGCAGACGAAGTCGCGGGCAACAGGTAGTAAATAATAAATGGTAATGAACTAAATCGTTATATATCTACTATACTTAGATCTACTACTAGGAACTGTTTCCTACTAGCAATATAACCTGCTTCAACGGTGAAGGAAAAAATGAGAAAATCTGCATGCCTGACAATACTCCATAACGTTCTCAAGGGCGTGTGAAATTCAACGATCCGCACTTTGCCAGCGTGGTGGAGTACTGCCTACACCCTTCTCAGTCTGAGAGGAGTTCTGTGCCCTGTAGTTAGCATTTATTGAGTTGATGATGAAAAATTACTTTTTGTTTAGATTGTACTTCAATTTTGCCATTGTCAATTTATGCATGCTTAACTATATAGGTGTATATACCTTGTACCTTGAGTATAGAACAGCCCATATAAAGGTAGTATCAATCACAAAGACGAATGATACATAGTCAGAAATCAACAACCCTATTTAATCATCAAAATAGGACACTAATGGTTATAGTACGGTCATTAAACATAAACTTGTGCAGACACTAGGGCAACTAACCGGGAGTTTTTGGAACACACAATACTTACTCCATGCAAAATACTACACGCGATTTTAGCACCTTGTTACCTAAAAATATAGGAGTAAATCGCGTAACAACATTCAGTGAACGTTGAATAAAACGTACAGCAAGCAGCTTTGAGTTATAGCTTCAAATGTTGCAAGCAATTTTCACTTTTGTAAGACGCCAGTGAAGAGTCACAATTGCTTGACATAGAGATGTTTATGCATGTGTCTAAGGCGAGACGTCTAAATAAATAGAGCTGGCCAAATTATGTTACTGATCCGTTAGGAGGTATACTGTTTTATACTAAACAGATTTATAGAAGGTATAAAAAGCTCTTTGGTTGGTGACTGATTACTCAAAAAATTCAAAATTTCTTTATTCATGTAGGCCTATCACAGGCACTTTTGAAACGTCAAGTCTGTCCGTGTGTAGTGACTCTACCACCGGTTCGGAAGGCAGATTCTACCGAGAAGAAGCCGGCAAGAAACTCAGCAGTTGCTCTTTTCCAACAACAAAAATTTACATTTTATATTTTAACATTCATTTTTCTATCTTGTGAGAGATGAAAGCGGAGCCGGATGCTTCTAAGCAACCTTGTCATTAAGAAACTCATCAATTGTATAATAACCTCGCTGTAATAAATGTGTTTTAACACATTCTTTAAACTTATGGATTGGTAGGTCCAAAATTACTTTCTTTATTCATGTAGGCCTATCACAGGCACTTATGAAGCGTTCATACATAATTGTTTACATAATTGTAACGGGATGGTGATAACTTCGTTCGCCAACTTAAATCTAAAGCTACGAGGGTTCCAAACGCGCCCTGGTCTAAGAAGAGCCCACAACAAACTTAGCCGGGTAAATTTATTTTTTTGTTATCACCATCTTCCAGTAAATTTAAATTAAGCTATGAAGCTAGAGCAATTCACACCCAAGCTTTTTTATCGTTTAAATAATCCTTAATGTTATAATAGGATTTTTCTGTAAGCTTACATTTTATATAAACTTTGAACTTATTGAGAGACAACTCAAAGATTTCATTTGGTATTTTGTTATAAAATAATATACAATTGCCCTTGAATGAATTTGCAATTTTGTGTAGCCTAGTAAACTGCACAACGAGTTTATTTTTGCTTCTATATATTATATACTCTATATTTTGTTTTAATAATAAAACTAGTTTCCTGACCTTGACCCTGATGCTTTAAGGAGAAAGGTCAGAACACTGTAGAGCTTTGGATATAAAAACGTCTACTTCATTGTTGTAGGCTTGTAGTTACCCGACTATAGCGTAGCAATGGAAGGGTAATGTTCAAATAGTTAATGCATACAATATATAATAATGTTTGCTGGTACATGATGCTGTGTTATTATAAATCTAAAAGTGTGTTTGTTGGTTTGTCTACTTTTCACGCAAAAACGGATTGTCGTGAAGATCCACTTCCACATCATATATCCACTTTTTACTAGAGTATGAGTATTCGTATGAGTGTGAGTTTTAGCCACTCACAGATCTTAATAAAGTTTGTATTGAATTGGAGATAAACATTAGTGTATTTTAGGCCTTGAAATTAAATGGATATTGCGGATGGATAGAGCGAAACATAACCTAAGGAATTCGCGATATATATTTCAATATAAAATACCAAACATTATTGTTTAAGACCAAAGTGCTTAGTAGTAAATAAAACATAATATAACGAGTATCAATGTTCCTACTTCCAGAGCTCAATAACATATTTCTAAACTGCAAAGTGGCTCAAATATACTTTGCGTCAAACCTGAAGGGCTTCAACCAATAGTAGTTCTTAAAGCACACACTATACAGACTAAAATTGAATGTAAAGAATTTGGCATTCAACGTATCAGGGTTCTCGAGAAAGCAATACTGGCTAAACGCAGCCATTGCATTAAAATCTCGAATGCAACAAGTATAACGTCTTAAACTTGGGTTTTATTGTAAACAACCTCAAAACTATCCATTCCATTTACGAATGTTCTAAAACACTTCGTCTTGATCGTATATACATTTTTAAATATCAATGAAAACATTTAACGACAATAAAGCATAATGGAAAGAAATGATGGGGCTTTGTTTGGAGCGCGTTGGCCTAGAAAATGCCTATTCATTCCTTAAAGCTAAGCGTACGGTTTATGTAATACAGATGCCAGAACATCATAGTAGCGGTAGGTATAAGAAACGTAAAAAATATTTTTTTGCGTTTTGTTTAAATTGTAATCATTTTTAACTACGGATCACGAGGTCCTGAGTTCGAATCCCGGGTCAGGCCAAAAATTAATTATACAGGCAAAAAACAGTACTCCTGCTGAAAATAGGTCACGGCGGCGTTCCACAATGTACTGGCTGCTCTTACGTCGTAGGCAGTATCTTACAGTTTGATTTTGAGCACATTGATCTCAAAATCAAAACAAAATTATTTTGGCTGAGGTGTTAAACTGTTACTACTAACCCCCGTTACATCAAGCCCCCGTCTCCCGTACGAGGCACCGTGTACAAAAGAGCTGTACGATCAGCACTGCTATATGGGTCTGAATGCTGGGGAATGAGGAAGAGTGACGAACAGAAAATACATGTTACTGAAATGAAGATGTTGCGCTGGGCTGGGGGCATTACAAGATTGGACAAAATTCGGAATGAGTTCATCCGAGGCTCTTTTAAAGTTGCGGAAGTACAGCATAAGATGCAGGAGAGCCGATTACGCTGGTACGGGCATGTAATGCGTAGAGACAAAAGCCACATGACACAGCGAGTAATGGCTATAGATGAAGGCAAAAGAGGTAGAGGTCGCCCACTTACCACCTGGACTAGAACCGTTTTCAATGACATGAAAACTCTGGGCCTAACACCAGAAATGACACAAGACCGTATTAAATGGCGGACAAGTATCAGGAGGGCCGACCCCAAATAGGGAATGCGCCAGGAGAATGATGATGATGTTTTCTGTTCAAGAACTTTCAGTTTCAGCTTGGAGTAAAGGAAATGGGCTGTGTCAACTTCCGTGCCCCAGAGAGTACGTTAAGCGGTAATAGTCGTTTAAACCCACCAATCCAAAGCGGAGCAGCGAGATGGGTCATCCTGTTAAATGACCTGACCTGGGCCCAGCTGTGGGATGTTAATAGGCTGCAGATGATGATGAAAGATGCCACTGCTCATAGTATACTCTCTGTATTAAGTAACTTTGCGCATATATTTTTTAGTATCGTCTGTTTTGTTAACTTAACTCTCTATCTGTATGTGCAATAAAGACTTGTTTTATTTTATTCTATTCTAACTTCATTCTTCTGCAGTCCACTGCTGGACAAAACGCCTCTTCCAACGAGTGTGTTTGCCCATGATCACAACTCTGGGCTTACGTGTTGGTGATCATGGGCAAACTAGCTATTAGTGGTAGCACAGAGGACGCTTATGTCCGTTTTAGAAGTCACTCGCGGATAGAGGAAGGGAGCTGACAACTGTATTATGATTTGACATCACCCCACAGAACCAACGAAAAGAACTACTATGAAAATCGAAAATGTTTTAGTGAACGTAGTGTCGGCACACAAGCTAAAGTTCAATCTAAATAAACAGGATTGATCGAAAAATACTCTTTTCCATAAATCATTGTCCACGAGACCCACGAAAAGCCGTTTCCAGAGAGGAAATGGTAGAGTATACATCTGTGATTGAGTTGCTGCATTTTTATGGGTAAGACTATGATTTATTGAACTGAGTTTATTTATGTAACCGATACATTGTTGTATGTTTTATAATAAATGGTCTCCCTGGTCTGGTCGGACGCAGTTTTTTTAACAATTCATAATAGAATTGTGAAATAACAATAATAGTGAATTGAATTCATAATAGTGTGTATTACTGTCAGTTTACGCACACCGAGTGATTCTCCAACTTAAAATGTCACTTCTTTTATTCTTAATTGCTTTTATAAGTGAATTATAAATAGACATATGTTGAGAAAAAACACTATTTTTAACACTCATTAAAAATTGTTTAAAAAAGTTCTGTCTCGGACGTCCGTGTGTCTGTATGTCGATAATAGATGCAATAGTGTGCGTGTATTTCTTTGTAACCTATCTATTTATTTTTATTTATTTGGTATCTATGACCCATCACTACGCACTACA
The DNA here is from genome assembly GCF_905163445.1 of Pararge aegeria. Taxonomy (NCBI): domain Eukaryota; kingdom Metazoa; phylum Arthropoda; class Insecta; order Lepidoptera; family Nymphalidae; genus Pararge; species Pararge aegeria. Next base: position 6,946,332 of record NC_053202.1, on the reverse strand, counting down.
CTATAACATAAATAGAATAATTAAAAACTAAACTAAATAAAAAAATAAAAACCTTACATTAAATATTAATATGCAATATAAAAAAAAATATATAAATATCTATTAACGGCTCGGCCTTTGAACTGACCACGATTAAATTTCGCACTCATGTTTTTTTTTTATCGTAAAAATTTATAGACCAAGCATATGGCCCACCTGATGTTGAGTGGAACACCATCGCCAATAGCAACATTTCACAGGGCATGCAAGGAGCAAATAAATATAAATAAATAAATATACTACGACAATACACACATCGCCACCTAGCCGTCGCAAAGTAAGCGTAGCTTTTGTTATGAGTACAAAGATAGCTGTTGAATATTGTTAAAGGTACCTGTTAAATCCTGTGGCACGCTGCCCTGTATCCATCAATTTGAGGCTCACATGCCTTTTAGACCGGAACACAGCATTGCAACAATGCCGATTGGCGGCAAAAATAAGCATAGCGATAGTACTTCCTCGGATGAGCTCTGTCACAAAAAGTTCTACTGCTACAAAATGTAGCTTGCATCCTGGAGATCTACAAAGGATAATATTTATCGCGGAAAAACTGCTGGTGAATGCAACTTTCTTGGAAACCTTGCAATAAACACTCAGAGCATATTTTACTTAATAATGTAAAAAACCCCGCTGCTGAGCACAGGTCTCCTCTCTCATAGACCAGATAAATTGGGAAATAGAACACCAAGCTACTCTAATGCGGGTTGGTGGGCTTGCATTTAATCAGAGGTACAGCAAAAACCGTAGCTTTTAAAAACATACTGTAGAAAAGCGTTATTACTTCGAATTATCAGGAGTGATCGTCATAGATAAGAAATATGGACTTGAGTATCCAACATTATTTTCTGCCAACAAAGTATTAAGCAAGAAAACCATTACCGCGATAAGAAACTCGTCTCACGTTGTGATATTACGTCGTAAAGTTGACATGTTATATAAAACAAAAATCCTGATGAGAGATTCCGTATGAGAATATAATATATTGTTATGGTACTAGATCTAAAACGTTTTTCATATGAAGTAAACTTTGTAGTAGCACTAATCTTAAATTCCTGTGTATCATTTCATCATCACCATCATAATATCAACCGAATACGGGGCACGGGTCTTCTCCCACAATGAGAAGTGATTAGGCCGTAGACCACGCTGGCCCATTGTCAATTGGCGGAGTCCACACGCCTTTGAGAACATTATGGAGAAGTCACTGGCATGCAGGTTTCCTCAAGATGTTTTCCTTCACCGTTAAAGCAAGTGATATTCTGATTGTTTTAATCGCATATAACTTAGAAAAGTTAGAGGTGCGTGCTGGGATTCGAATTTTGTGAAGCTTAAATCCTAACTACCGAGCTATCACCGCTGGCATCAGTTCATCGTTTGAAATTATTTTGGCAATTTTTAAACGATTTTTACACACCAAATAAAAAATATGAAATATATTGACAATTTATAAACTAGCTTAACATGTGAACCGAGTTTTTTTCCATAAAAAGGATGATAAGAAAATGTAGGTTGCAGTTTGCGTAGTAGGTTTTCGTCTGACATCTATCTTTCCGGCATCGCATAACTTCAGTACCCATACAATAAAATTCAAAAAAATTCAAAATTCATTTATTTCAAGTAGGCCTAATTAATAAGCATTTTGAAACGTCAAGTCAGTCTGTTTGTAGTGACTCTACCACCGGTTCGGAAGGCAGATTCCACTGCGAAGAGCCGGCAAGAAATTCAGCAGATTGCTCTTTTCAAACATCATTTTAAAGTTTAACAATCTTTAGAATTTTTCGGTTTTCTGTTTATAAAACTAATATTTCAAATGAGTCGAAGTGTAATGGAGACGATATGGTGTACGAAAGCCATATAGATGTCGCCATTTCACGGCGTATCGCTGGTCTGTGGTTAAATGATAAAGTGTTTATTCTAGGCCAACTAAGTTTATTAATATTTAAGTTCCCCATCTTCGTAGCACGTAGCAGGTGCGTAGCCTCGTAGCAACTTCTCGTAGAAATAGGCAATAAAGATTTTCCTTTTCAAACATCTGCTGACCTAAAATTTATTTTACAGCAATTTTATAACTTTTCTTACTTTGAGGCACTTATTTTCTAAGCATTAAGTTATTATTTTCTACAGTAGCGTCAAACTAGGTATAGTATGATGTGGGTGTGGCCTATTTGTATAGAAAATGTCAAATAAATGCGTTAGTAATATCATCTTTCAGAGAATAAGGGTTTTGGAGCATAGAATAAAGATTATTAAATTATAAAATGATGTTGAAAAAGAGCAGTCTGTTGAGTTTCTTGTCGGCTCTTCTAGGTAGAATTCGACTTCGAATCGGTGGTAGAGTCAGTCTGTTTGTAGTGAAGAAATAGACAGGCTTGATGTTTAGAAAGTGCTTATAAACTAAGCCTACTTATCATTAATATATTCCTCAGGCGGGTTACTTACCGATTAGAAATCAGCGCTTAAAATTGATAGAAATAAACAGTGATGAGAGATTTACGTATCTAGTAAGGAAACATTTTTCACTAATGCGACCAATAAATAAATCAGGGCAACCAGATTAAAATGTCTTATTGATTTCGCAAATTGATTTTACAAATCAATAAGACAACTTATTTTTAATCTACTACAAGTTAGCCCTTGACTGCAATCTCATCTGGTTGTAAGCGATAGTGCAGTCCAAGATAGATGGTATGGCAGATATATTAAACCCAAACCTCTCATGGGTTTCTACGCTACATCGTGTGTAAATCGCTTAGCGGCACATGTGTGGTAACTAGCCACGCCCGAAGCCTCCAACCAGACCGGCTCAGAGATAATTCTGAAAGTTTTAAAATCCCGAATTGCCCTTGCCAAGAATCGAACTCGGGACCTCCCTATTAAAACCACAGTGCGCACCAACAGGGAGGTCGTTAAGAAACTATTTATCCGTTTATATAACACATAAATAATAATTAAACATATATATAATAATAATTAATTAAAAATATAGAAAAGGTTGCTAGAAAGCAGGCCGCTTCTCTTTCATTTCCCACATGATAGAAAAAATATAGTTAAACGTATCATCACGTTGGAAAAGAGCAATAGCTAAGACTCTTGCCGGTTTCTATACGGTAGAATTTGCCTTTCAAACCGGTGGTAGAAACTACAAATATACGTAAACTAGGCCTCGCTAAAATTTTTATTGAATTTTAAACAATCTATGTGCTTTCTTGGTTCCTTTTTAAATTTTAGCGCCAATAAGTTGGTGACATTTTGTAATATAATATAATATAAATATAAATATACTACAACAATACACACATCGCCACCTAGCCCCAAAGTAAGCGTAGCTTGTGTTATGGGTACTAAGATGACTGATGAATATCTTTATGAATAATATATTACATAAATAATTAGAATATACATATAAACACCCAGACACTGGCAAACATTCATGCTCATCACACAAACATTTTCCAGTTGTAGGAATCGATCCCACGGCCTTCGGCTCAGAAAGCAAGGTCGCTGCAAACTGCGCCAGTCGGCCGTCAATAAGGCTCATAGTCCTTAGATAAATGTTAGTACCTTTTTTTTCAGCAAAATACCTAACCACTACAAGGAATATTATATTATTTACTAAACAAAAATTAAATTATAGTAAGTGCATGGCAGTTGACATTACTGATTTGAGTGCCGGCTGGGTCAGGTCAAGTGGACTAGGGCGGTACCCGGTTTCCCAGTGAGACTGAAACGACTCCAATCATATTCATTACTGAAATGTACTTGTTATTTTAAATTTAATGAATGATGAATATTTTTATGAATTATATATACATAAATACATAGAAAATACATATAAACACCCAGACTGAAAAACACTTAATGCTCATCACACAAACATTTTCCAGTTGTGGGAATCGAACCCACGGCCTTGGACTCAGAAAGCAGGGTCGCTGCCCACTGCGCCAGTCGGCCGTCAATTATGGCGTCACGACAAACGACATGACGCTATTTTATGTCGTCATGCCACCGCATGTTTAATGTTTTTATTATCATTGTTTATTACTTTATTATAATTAACTTTAATTATCTGAACAAACTTTTTTTACGAAATAATTATTTTATAAATTGGAAATATTTCATTATTTATAATAGATATAAATAATAAAATATTTCCAACATGAATCGGCGGATTTTTTAAGACCTACTAAAAGCTAAATATTTTTGTAGTAAAATTAACACATTATGGTTAATAAAGTCAGCGCACTCGGATACAGCAGCGTAGTAGCATTTTTTTCTTCTGGCTTGCTTTACAAATTAAAGTAAAATAAAATAAAAAAAAAAAAAAAAAAAAAAATTAAAAAAAACTATTTTTTACAAATTTAACCAATATTTCAGACTGAAATCTTATTCCATTAAACCTAGCCTATGTACCTACCTTCTGGATGAAATTGCTTTCAATTGTCTAAAAAATGGTTAAAATCTATCCAGTAGTTTCAGAAGCGATACAAAGAAACCAAAAAAAAAACCTATTATAATATTATAAGCATAAATATAGACAATTAAGTCTTATATAACTATATTAGTAAAATATATTAGTCTTAATTAAGTCTTATATATTATAACTAGCTTTTGTCCTCAGCTATGCTCGGGTTAACGTAGATTCTGTGAAATAATTAGCATTTCCTTTTCTAAAAGTAATTTTTCCATCTCTCAAGAGAAATCCTTTTTTATGGATCAAAGATATCCCATGTCCATTTCTATGTCCCTAACGACGTATATGGAAAATTTTATGATAAATTCAATTTCAAATTCAAATCTTTATTTGCATGATTGCAGGTTAACAAATTTGATCTTATAATAAAACATAACAAGTTCCGCGCTAAAATCTGCCATTTTATAGCATGCAAATTATAACAACACCTAAATTATAAAATTATATTTTCATTTGATACAAAATATAAGAAAAGGAAGGTATCAAAACTGTGAAATTAAATAACAATGTCAACTTAAAATAAAATAATATAAAGTAAACCAAAATATAAACCTAGAAACACAATTACTTAAACCTTAAGTTTCAGATATTCTTCCACTGAATAAAACTGACGAAGCATAGCCACGCGAGCAAAGCCGCAGATAAAATCTAGTAAGAAGTTCTTTTATATCATTACTTAAGTGTGCTCATGCAATAATTTACGGTAATCTCCCAAAGAAATTACGAGTAAAAAGTTTTCACTCGCATTCAACACGAATTGTGTTGGCGAAGTTCGTCGAAAGTAACCAGAGATAACAAATATGAGCAGCTTTTCAAGAGCAATTACTTGTTTCCGACGTAAAGGAATATTTAGATGTGCTTGCAAATACTTTTACGTCAACAGACATTTTTCCCATCTGTATTTTGGATTTCGTTTCACGTTCTACTCATGTATAAATACAGTATTATTGTACTAACTAAAGGCAAACACAAGGATTTGATAAATAGACAACATACTATCCAAACATACACGTCTAGTTTAAGATATGTTTGTGTAAATGCAGAAACTTCTATCTTGGCAACAGGCCCTGGAAAAGCAAAAGTCGCGAAAGAAACCCCACTTTAGTTACTTCGTACTTAGTGTTCCGGCCCGGTCAAATGACGTTTTCTTCATTTCACACATTTGAACTGACGGCATAGTCTACCGTCGTCGAAGCGAGACACTGAAACTTGTCTAAGATTAAGTTACCTTTTATATTCATTGATTTCAATATTTTTATAGATATATTTTAAAATATTTTACGTCCTTTATATACATAAATAAATAATAAATAAAATAATAAATATACTACGACAATACACACATCGCCATCTAGCCCCAAAGTAAGCGTAGCTTGTGTTATGGGTACTGAGATACTCGTAGCTGATGAATATTTTTATATGAATATAATACACATAAATACTTATAATATACAGATAAACACCCAGACACTGAAAACCATTCATGTTCATCACACAAACATTCCAGTTGTGGGAATCGAACCCACGGCCTTGGACTCAGAAAGCAGGGTCGCTGCCCGCTGCGCCACTCGGCCGTCGCCGAATGATAAGTGATTGTCTAAATACAGCCTTTGAATGAAGAATAATGATGTAGGTAAGTAATTTCTATTAGAGTGCCATTGCAGCTGATAATTATAAAGTCTGGTCTGCCATACGAAGTGACAGATAACGCCAATTAAAAAGACTAATCAAGCCGCCGAAATACGCTGAATTAATAATTTCTGATGTCTGTCCGTGGGTCTATAAAATAAATAAAATAAATAAAAAAGCCTTTATTTCTAAAACGTATTACATTTATATTTTACATATTTTTACTACAAATAACTTTACATTTACTAAAAATACATATACGTTTAAGTCGCCTCTACGGCGTAGGCCTCCCCCAAGTCTCGCCAAAGTTTTCTGTCGCGAGCCTTTCGCATCCAGTCCGGTCCACACCTCTGATGGAAAATATCTCGCCACCTCTTTCTTGGTCGCCCTCTTTTCCTCGTCTCATTTCTTGGAACCCACTCAGTCACTTTCTTGGTCCATCTCTCTGGTTGCAACCGGCAAACATGTCCTGCCCAATTCCATTTCAAAATTCTTATCCTTTTCGTTACATCTACAAGTTTGGTTTTCTTTCGAATCTTCTTGTTATTTACTCGGTCTTTTACCCTTAAACCTAATATGCTCCTTTCCATTTTTCTTTGGCAGATGGCCAGTTTCTCTTCATCTTCTTTTCTTAATGACCATGTTTAGCAACCGTATGTTAGACATGGCATAATCACTACCTCAAACAATTTCTTTTTTATTTTTAAATTTATCTCTTTATTTTTCATGGGTCTATAAAACAATAATAATCAGTTGATAAACCTAGCAGTTATCATTATCATCTATGTAAATCCATTTGCATCCTTTTACCGTTACAACAGGTGATATATGGCCGGGAATCAAACTCGGTCCCTCAAAAGAGAGGATGAAGCCTTACCTCATAGGTTGTGTTTGGTTGTTATAATTACCACTTTGTAGCACTTTGCAAGCTGCCTACTTGCTACAGCTAGTTTTAGCCAAAGCCATTCACCATGCCTAACCAGTTATTTTTATTATATTTTTTATCACACGTTAGTTCTTGACTGCAATGTCTTATGATGATGCAATATTAGATGACAGTGGGCTATCCGGATTAGGGTTTGGCACCCCCAATCGAAATCTACGCGGCACGTCTTTGTCGATAGGTCGGTAACGGTAACAGAAAATTCTGATTAGTAATTTCCAATCCCAAATGACTCGCGCAGGGGATTGGACCCGGTACCTTCCACTTATAAGACCACAGCGCTCAGTGGCACCAAGGAGGTCATCAAAAACCGGATCCGAAAAAAATTGGTTGCCTGTAAAGTCGGTATACGGGCGAAAGTTTTACGTGACAACGACTTTGAGTGGTAAAATAATTTTAATGTGAATATTCATTCGTATAGTAGGAAGAAGGATGAAATAATAGTAACAATTTAAAACATTTATTTATACAAAGAATTATATTTAAAACATTAATTTATACAAAGGATCTCGCACTGAATTTCATATTAACAAAATTTTATTTTTACCTTTACACATACATACGTATTTATATACAAATATACATACAATAACTTGCAATACATTTGCGTACAATGAAACAGCGTTTACTACAAAGGGACGCGTGCCTTTCACTTTTTATGTCTGTCTCTCTCGCTCTTAGGCGGGCTAACCATGCCCGAGTGGAAGGGACGCGTGCCTCTCACTCGCTCTCATTGTGAGCGCATAACGTGAGCGGAGCGTAACGCAGTTTCTTGAAGTGTCACTCGGCAAACCAATTTATAAGACGTTGTCACGTCAAAATTCAAGATTCTTTGAGCTAATTTTCAATACCATCCCGCGGTGTTTACAAAGAGCATTTGAACTAAAGTTGTATTTCTCATTTTTGAGTAAGCAAACAAACAAGAGTGAAGTATATAACGGTGCAAACAGTACAAGCATACACAATCGCAGCATTGCAAATATATAATATACTAGCTGTTGCCCGCGACTTCGTCTGCGTTTGATTTTGTTTTTAAAGCATTCAGTATCGCTAAGCCTTAAATTAGTATAGTAGTATTATATATATATAACATGTGACTGTCAATTAATTATAGAAAAATAATTTGCAATAAAATAAAATTGCGACTATAATTAAAAATCTAAACTATTCTATCTCTTAAGTTGGAACAGACTGCTCACGGTGTGCCATTATAATTTAAAATCGGTTAAGTAGTTTAGGAGTCCATCGCGGACAAACATCGTGACAAGAGATTTATATATATTAAGATATAACATTGCTTAGTAAATTGAACGCGTTACTACAGATTCTCGTTTCAAAGTTAAACAATTGAATAAAATTCAAAGTTCATTTATTTCAAGCAGGCCTAATATGAGCAAAATCGTCTAGTTTGTATGTTGTTAGTGATTCTACCACCGCGCCGGTTCGGAAGGCAGATTCTACCGAGAAGAAGCCGGCAAGAAACTCAGCAGTTGCACTTTTTCAACATCATTTTACAATTTAAAAATCATTGTGGTATCTGGTGTGTGTGTTACACAGGCAACCTTGTCGTTAAGTAATTAATGAATGAATGAATGAATGAATACACTTTTATTGTACACCAAAGAAACAAAAAGTAGTTACAAAGATATAAATACAAATCAAGAGAGTACAATTTGGTGGCCTTATCGCTACATAGCGATTTCTTCCAGGCAACCAATGGCGTAAAAGGAAAAAACATATCACATAATTAATCAATAGTATAGTAACCTCGATGCATTAAATGTGTCATTATACAATCTTTAAACTTATGTAGAGCTAAATCTAATATTAACTTCTTTATCATTTTATAAACGCCTATGCCCCACAATGGTTTTCTGCACGTTTCTAAGACGATATGCTGATATCAATAATTTATGTCTAGAAAGTCGATTATGCACTTTTTCTTATAAAGACTATAAATGTTTTGTTTTAAAAACATACGTAAGGATACCTATTGATTTAAATTTACCACGGAGAGAATATTTGTTAGTAGTAATAATTGTTAGAGTTTAACTAGATAGTTAATATGATGATTAAAGTATTGTTACCAGTGAGGTTTTGGAGATTAAAAATTAAAATAACTACTACCTATATACTATACTTTAAAGCTTTTATAAGCATGTCCACGTTACAAACTTGCTGGAAACACACACACACACACACACACACACACAGTGCCTTTTACGCAGTCTTTACATGGTTCAACTTGACTACTTTACTTAACTAAGTTATTAACATAAAATTAAAAAAATAAAACATAACAATTAACAGAAAACCTCAATGGAATAATGAAGAACATGTGCTACACATCAGGGAGTGGTGCGGAATTATTTATATTCGAGAACTCATAGTACCAATTTTCTCTTGAGACAGCTCGTGACTGTATTTAAGTCATCTGAGAATTATTTGCAATCGCAGTTCACAAATTCAGTTACGATGCAAATTACTTGCTAGCTCTTCATCGAGGTCTAGGATCTAAGTTGTGGTCTAAGAGTTAATTCAGTTAAGTCAGAGCTGAGATTATATTATGTTGCTAGTACATTCATTTAGCGGTTGGAACATTGCAACTGACTGTAGGTAAACTAAGGTAACATTACCCAATCTAAATCAATTTACAAAAAACTAACACTAAGCGGTTAGTACTTCATTCCAGGACCCTTGTCCACCAATCCGCACTGGGCCAGCGTGGTGGACCCCTTAACACTTTTTCATTGTGGGAAGAGATCCGGGCCTTGTTATGGGTTGATATGATGATTACTTCTGGTTGAAAGCTTTGGCCGTGGCTAGTTACCTCCCTGCCGACATTGACTTGCCGCTAAGCGATTTAGTGTTCCGGTGTGATGCCGCCTAGAAACCTATTAGGTGTAACACTACCATACTGCCTAACAGGTTAGCCCGCTATCGTATTGAACTGCATCATCACTTACCAGGTGAGCTTGCAGTCAATGTCTAACTTATAGTTTAATTAAAAAAAACGTTTAGAAAAAAGTCGATGAACTAAGCACCTTATTCAAAGTCAAAGTCAAAGTCAAAAATATCTCTATTCAAGTAGGCCCATAGGTGGCACTTTTGATGCGTACATAAGAATTACACGGTAGTGAGATGATGGCCATAACCACATTCGTACACTTAAAACTAAAGCTACGAGGGTTCGAAACGCATCCTGGTCTTAGACCATTTTTTTTTTATTACCATCTCACAATGTCATTTTAAATTATTAGAAGAGCAACCTGGTTAGAGCAATAATTTACACCCAAGCTTTTTTATCGATTACGTAGTCCTTTATACAATAATAAGACTTTTCTATAAGCTTACGTTTAATACAAACTTTGAACTTTTTAAGAGACATATCCAAGATGTCAATTGGTAGTTTATTGTAGAATTGTATGCAATTTCCTTTAACCGAATTATGAATTTTATGTAACCTAGTATATTGCACTGCAAGTTTATTCTTACTTCTAATGTTTAAATTATTGCAGTCACATTTTTTCTTATTGTAGCTTTAATCAAGTATTCATAGAAGTTCCCGTCATTAGATTTCTCTCAAGTGAGCTCAGTTAAACGGTGCTTGTATTATTTGCTAATACGCTGGCAATTGCAACTAACGTTTACAATAGTAGTGCGGGCTTCGTTTCACAGCAAAGTTTCTCTTGGACAAGAAACAAAGTTACTCGAATATCTAAGAGAAATACGTATATGGCCAAATCCAGAGAGAAGGCAATTTAGATTCTGCAGGTTCTAATGTTCTAGTATCTAAGAGAAATACGTATATGGCCAAATCTAGATAGAATGGATTCAAATTCTGCAGATTTTGCAAAGGGAGAAGGATTAAAATAAGAACTATAGGTAAATGACTGGACTGGACTGGACTGGTAAATGACGATGAAACATCAACGCGTAAGTTTAAAAAATAAACGACTTCATCAATTATCTCAAAATTATTCTATGTACTTTATCAGCAATAGAGTTATAAAAATGTGGAATGCCTTGCCTGAAGATGTAGTGACTGCAGTATCACTGAATAAAAATACACAGAGCGCAAGAAATGATATAGACGCATCAGCGAAAGCTGTTTAGTATATTATATAATAATAATAATGTACTTAGAGAATATAAACAAAAAAAAATCTGTACAAGAATTGAAAGCCCGTCGCCTATAAACAGACAAACACTTTGCATATACTTATCTTTGTATAATCACAAAGGCAACCACGCCCATAATAACCGGAACGTAGCTGCAATGCTGCTTTGCGGCAGAAATATACAGGGTGTTAGAATTTCCCCGGACGAGTTGTTACAAAATGCTATAGTATAACTATACTACTGATGTTTCTGGAAACAGGAGCATTGTATTCGTTTTAGTCGGCTGTTATAGTGATTATTTTGTAAATCGTAAACCATCAAAGCTACAAAATTCGGAGCCAAGGTACCGACAATTATTTGACGGCCAATTGGCACAGTTGACAACGACTCTGCTTCTGCTTTTAAAACTGCATTATGTTTGTTTGATTTACATGAATATTTTCCAGTTTCTGGGTATTTATCTGTATATGATTAGTTAATTTAGATATATCCTACTTCCTACTATATGTATGCATTTTATATTATTTTATTTTATATAATATTATAAATGTGAAAGTGTGGATGTTTGTTACTCAATCACGAAAAAACGGCTGAACGGATTTGGATGAAATTTGGCATGCATGTAGCCTTTGACATGAAAAAGAACATAGGCTACCTTTTATCCCACTTTCTTATGTCGTTCCGGAAGGAAAATTGAAAATTGTTTACAAGCTAAGCCACGGGCCGACAGCTTTGAAATTTGGTAAGTATGTCTCTCAAATAGTTCCCGTGGTAAGATTAAAAATTGTTAATGAATGAAGCTTTAGACCCAATTCTGACTTCCACACAGACGTAGTGGCGGGCAGAAGCTAGTTATTCATAAAAATATTCATCAGTCACCTTAGTACCCACAACACAAGCTTAACTTAGTTGGGGCTAGATGGCAATTGCAGACAAATGCTAGAATACTATATAGAGTGTACTGAAATAAAAAAAATAAAAAAGTGGTCATTCAATCTTGACGGCCGAGTGGCTCAGTGGGCAGCGACCCTGCTCTGCGATTCCCACAACCGGAAAATGTTAGTGTGATGAACATGAATGTTTTTCAGTGTCTGGGTTTTTATCTGTATATTATAAGTATTTATGTATATTATTCATAAAAATATTCAACAGTCATCTTAGTGCCCATAACACAAGCTACGCTTACTTTGGGGATAGATGGCGATATGTGTGTGTCGTATTATAACAAAAAAAAAATCTTATCATGCAAAACAGCAATCACTTCAATTTCTGATTAGAGCCAATTTCAAACTAACATTTATTTCAAGCAGGCCTAATATGAGCAAAATCGTCTAGTTTGTATGTTGTTAGTGATTCTACCACCGCGCCGGTTCGGAAGGCAGATTCTACCGAGAAGAAGCCGGCAAGAAACTCAGCAGTTGCACTTTTTCAACATCATTTTACAATTTAAAAATCATTGTGGTATCTGGTGTGTGTGTTACACAGGCAACCTTGTCGTTAAGTAATTAATGAATGAATGAATGAATGAATACACTTTTATTGTACACCAAAGAAACAAAAAGTAGTTACAAAGATATAAATACAAATCAAGAGAGTACAATTTGGTGGCCTTATCGCTACATAGCGATTTCTTCCAGGCAACCAATGGCGTAAAAGGAAAAAACATATCACATAATTAATCAATAGTATAGTAACCTCGATGCATTAAATGTGTCATTATACAATCTTTAAACTTATGTAGAGCTAAATCTAATATTAACTTCTTTATCATTTTATAAACGCCTATGCCCCACAATGGTTTTCTGCACGTTTCTAAGACGATATGCTGATATCAATAATTTATGTCTAGAAAGTCGATTATGCACTTTTTCTTATAAAGACTATAAATGTTTTGTTTTAAAAACATACGTAAGGATACCTATTGATTTAAATTTACCACGGAGAGAATATTTGTTAGTAGTAATAATTGTTAGAGTTTAACTAGATAGTTAATATGATGATTAAAGTATTGTTACCAGTGAGGTTTTGGAGATTAAAAATTAAAATAACTACTACCTATATACTATACTTTAAAGCTTTTATAAGCATGTCCACGTTACAAACTTGCTGGAAACACACACACACACACACACACACACACAGTGCCTTTTACGCAGTCTTTACATGGTTCAACTTGACTACTTTACTTAACTAAGTTATTAACATAAAATTAAAAAAATAAAACATAACAATTAACAGAAAACCTCAATGGAATAATGAAGAACATGTGCTACACATCAGGGAGTGGTGCGGAATTATTTATATTCGAGAACTCATAGTACCAATTTTCTCTTGAGACAGCTCGTGACTGTATTTAAGTCATCTGAGAATTATTTGCAATCGCAGTTCACAAATTCAGTTACGATGCAAATTACTTGCTAGCTCTTCATCGAGGTCTAGGATCTAAGTTGTGGTCTAAGAGTTAATTCAGTTAAGTCAGAGCTGAGATTATATTATGTTGCTAGTACATTCATTTAGCGGTTGGAACATTGCAACTGACTGTAGGTAAACTAAGGTAACATTACCCAATCTAAATCAATTTACAAAAAACTAACACTAAGCGGTTAGTACTTCATTCCAGGACCCTTGTCCACCAATCCGCACTGGGCCAGCGTGGTGGACCCCTTAACACTTTTTCATTGTGGGAAGAGATCCGGGCCTTGTTATGGGTTGATATGATGATTACTTCTGGTTGAAAGCTTTGGCCGTGGCTAGTTACCTCCCTGCCGACATTGACTTGCCGCTAAGCGATTTAGTGTTCCGGTGTGATGCCGCCTAGAAACCTATTAGGTGTAACACTACCATACTGCCTAACAGGTTAGCCCGCTATCGTATTGAACTGCATCATCACTTACCAGGTGAGCTTGCAGTCAATGTCTAACTTATAGTTTAATTAAAAAAAACGTTTAGAAAAAAGTCGATGAACTAAGCACCTTATTCAAAGTCAAAGTCAAAGTCAAAAATATCTCTATTCAAGTAGGCCCATAGGTGGCACTTTTGATGCGTACATAAGAATTACACGGTAGTGAGATGATGGCCATAACCACATTCGTACACTTAAAACTAAAGCTACGAGGGTTCGAAACGCATCCTGGTCTTAGACCATTTTTTTTTTATTACCATCTCACAATGTCATTTTAAATTATTAGAAGAGCAACCTGGTTAGAGCAATAATTTACACCCAAGCTTTTTTATCGATTACGTAGTCCTTTATACAATAATAAGACTTTTCTATAAGCTTACGTTTAATACAAACTTTGAACTTTTTAAGAGACATATCCAAGATGTCAATTGGTAGTTTATTGTAGAATTGTATGCAATTTCCTTTAACCGAATTATGAATTTTATGTAACCTAGTATATTGCACTGCAAGTTTATTCTTACTTCTAATGTTTAAATTATTGCAGTCACATTTTTTCTTATTGTAGCTTTAATCAAGTATTCATAGAAGTTCCCGTCATTAGATTTCTCTCAAGTGAGCTCAGTTAAACGGTGCTTGTATTATTTGCTAATACGCTGGCAATTGCAACTAACGTTTACAATAGTAGTGCGGGCTTCGTTTCACAGCAAAGTTTCTCTTGGACAAGAAACAAAGTTACTCGAATATCTAAGAGAAATACGTATATGGCCAAATCCAGAGAGAAGGCAATTTAGATTCTGCAGGTTCTAATGTTCTAGTATCTAAGAGAAATACGTATATGGCCAAATCTAGATAGAATGGATTCAAATTCTGCAGATTTTGCAAAGGGAGAAGGATTAAAATAAGAACTATAGGTAAATGACTGGACTGGACTGGACTGGTAAATGACGATGAAACATCAACGCGTAAGTTTAAAAAATAAACGACTTCATCAATTATCTCAAAATTATTCTATGTACTTTATCAGCAATAGAGTTATAAAAATGTGGAATGCCTTGCCTGAAGATGTAGTGACTGCAGTATCACTGAATAAAAATACACAGAGCGCAAGAAATGATATAGACGCATCAGCGAAAGCTGTTTAGTATATTATATAATAATAATAATGTACTTAGAGAATATAAACAAAAAAAAATCTGTACAAGAATTGAAAGCCCGTCGCCTATAAACAGACAAACACTTTGCATATACTTATCTTTGTATAATCACAAAGGCAACCACGCCCATAATAACCGGAACGTAGCTGCAATGCTGCTTTGCGGCAGAAATATACAGGGTGTTAGAATTTCCCCGGACGAGTTGTTACAAAATGCTATAGTATAACTATACTACTGATGTTTCTGGAAACAGGAGCATTGTATTCGTTTTAGTCGGCTGTTATAGTGATTATTTTGTAAATCGTAAACCATCAAAGCTACAAAATTCGGAGCCAAGGTACCGACAATTATTTGACGGCCAATTGGCACAGTTGACAACGACTCTGCTTCTGCTTTTAAAACTGCATTATGTTTGTTTGATTTACATGAATATTTTCCAGTTTCTGGGTATTTATCTGTATATGATTAGTTAATTTAGATATATCCTACTTCCTACTATATGTATGCATTTTATATTATTTTATTTTATATAATATTATAAATGTGAAAGTGTGGATGTTTGTTACTCAATCACGAAAAAACGGCTGAACGGATTTGGATGAAATTTGGCATGCATGTAGCCTTTGACATGAAAAAGAACATAGGCTACCTTTTATCCCATTTTCTTATGTCGTTCCGGAAGGAAAATTGAAAATTGTTTACAAGCTAAGCCACGGGCCGACAGCTTTGAAATTTGGTAAGTATGTCTCTCAAATAGTTCCCGTGGTAAGATTAAAAATTGTTAATGAATGAAGCTTTAGACCCAATTCTGACTTCCACACAGACGTAGTGGCGGGCAGAAGCTAGTTATTCATAAAAATATTCATCAGTCACCTTAGTACCCACAACACAAGCTTAACTTAGTTGGGGCTAGATGGCAATTGCAGACAAATGCTAGAATACTATATAGAGTGTACTGAAATAAAAAAAATAAAAAAGTGGTCATTCAATCTTGACGGCCGAGTGGCTCAGTGGGCAGCGACCCTGCTCTGCGATTCCCACAACCGGAAAATGTTAGTGTGATGAACATGAATGTTTTTCAGTGTCTGGGTTTTTATCTGTATATTATAAGTATTTATGTATATTATTCATAAAAATATTCAACAGTCATCTTAGTGCCCATAACACAAGCTACGCTTACTTTGGGGATAGATGGCGATATGTGTGTGTCGTATTATAACAAAAAAAAAATCTTATCATGCAAAACAGCAATCACTTCAATTTCTGATTAGAGCCAATTTCAAACTTTGCTGCGAATAAATATTTCAAATGCAATTGAAAAAGTGAAATGCTGATGTTCTTTGTGCATCAGCAAATAAAACGAGTGCCACTTTAACTGGCTTTGGCGAACTGTAATTGCGAGTGTGTGATGAAAAGTACATACGTATCGAACTGGGAACCTTTTCTTTTTATTCCCTCAAAAGCCTTTTAAATTACATACTAAGTAGGATCTAGCTATTTACGTATTTATCGATTTGCTGTAAACAAAGCTTAGTTTGCTATACTCCCCGAAAAGAGAATTCGTATCCTATTTTTTATAATTTCTTCAATCTTTATACTCTACATCAAACAGGAGGTTGACTTTCCAATTAGTGTATTTATCGATTTATTAAAAACCGAAAAGAAGCCATTTTCATTCCTGGGCCTTTAAAGTTCTTTAATCTTCTATCTACGCCTAAAAACTAACATATATCTTTGACGACCGACTGGCGCAGTGGGCAGCGAACCTGCTTTCTGAGTCCAAGGCCGTGGGTTCGATTCACACTACTGGAAAATGTTTGTGTGATGAACATAAATGTTTTTCAGTGTCTGGGTGTTATATGTATATTATAAGTATTTATGTATATTATTCATAAAAATTTTCATCAGTCAGCTTAGTGCCCATAACAAAAGCTACGCTTACTTAGATGGCGATGTGTGTATAGTCGTAGTATATTTATTTATTATTTATTATTTATTTATCCCTCAAGCTTTGTTTATCTCCACGATGCGAGCTTTTTTTATATAAAATATTGTCAACATTTGTGTTTGGATGTTTTTTTTTAATTTACTACAAACCAGCCCTCGACTGCAATTCCATCTGCTGATAAGTGAAGATGCAGTCCATGATTGTAACGGGCGTGTTAGGGGTATGAAAGTTATAATAAATTCATACCTCGAATCGGTTTCTAGGTGACATCGTACCTGAATGCTAAATCATTTAGGAGCACGTTTTTGTCAGGCGGTAACTAGCCTCGGCCAAAACCTCCAGAATCACAAGACCAGAGAAAATTCAGTAATTATTAATCCTCAAATTGCCACTGTCGGGAATCGAACCCAGGCTCTCGCACTTAAAACCACAGTGCTTAACGCTGCGCCAGGGAGTTCGTCAATATTGTTAGAAATAAAGATGAGACCGTTAGAAAATCGAATTCATGCGAGAAACAATATGAGAATAGGAAGTGAGACCTATCATTATCTTGTATTCAAGTGGTTATAAATATTGTCAACTGATTCGATGTTCTTTATACTTAAGTTTCAGCACAACTTGTTCCTGCACATTATTCAACAGGCCTCTTACGTTTATTTTGATCTTAACCTAAGAATCAGATAGAAGTTATAATATTTAAGTTATTATTAAGTAGATGGAGCGAAGCGTTTGATAAAGTCATATTTGTGTCCACGATGATACCGTTGTACATGACCGCATACAAACAGACAAATCATATACATATAGGTATATGATTTGACTGTTTTATGATTTGTCTCTGGTATATGATTTGTCTCTTGCACCCTCCTTTTTGTGTCAATGGAGAAATCTAGACAAAAACATAGCGTAGACTTGTACAATGGCGCAGTTTTAATCAGATAAATTTACAGACAGCCAATGCCAAGCGAAAGTATCGGAAAAAAGATAACTTGCATCAATGAGAAATGGCTGAAGATTTAAAATAGACGGGGCAATCTTCCACTCGATATTGTGTTTGTGTGGGATAATTTATTTTCATATTCTAATAGAAGTCAATAGTTGCTAGTTATTGCAATTTAAGAAACTCTTATATTGCTATAATTATTATAAATTTAATTTCAAATGTCTTTTCGTAAAATCTCTTGCTATTTGCTCGTTATGTAATATTCGGTATAATTAAGGAATGCTGACTGAAACTGAAACACAGTTTATACTAGTTCAGTAATCTATGAACAATCGGATTGTTTTAGAATTACACAAAGGTATTTGTGATGTAAAATGTAGCTAATAACTATAACCGATAATAAGTTTTTACATATTTGTAGTTGTGCTATGTGTAAAAAAAATATACATAAATATTTCTGTCTGTTTTGGAGGGACGGAAATGATGCCGAGCTATGTTCGTTTTAGGCAATTACTTAAATGTAACTTGATTTAACGATGACGAAACTTGAATGCCTCAGAGTTCTCCGCACTTAGCCAGTGTTATGGCCTTAGGCCTCAACTCCTCTCGTTTTGTGAGACCTGAGATGGTTTAGAGATAAGATGAGATTAATCGTTTAGAGATGATTATGTAGGAGAATTCATCATATTAAGTTCAAATAGAATGCGTACTTTATCTGTGCAAATTTTATTAAAAATAATTTCACTGGTTTAACAAATAGGTAGGTAGCCAAGTTCCATACTTAAAATATTAGTGTTTAATTTTTTTTTTATTTATGCGATGTAACTATTCGTATTTTTTTATTCTCGTTAGTCTTTTCGTTTGCATTGTCCAGTACTTGAGGATCATGACATTAGGAACAATCATTTAGTTATAAATAAAAAAGAAAGAAGGTTCTGTATTATATGCCTCCCAATTACTGAAGGTCAAGTTTCAGGCTCAGTCTTGTTTTATAATTCTTTTGGTCTATTGTGTCTTTATACTTTCTTCTTCTTTTATTCTTCTAGTTATTGCGTAGCCCGGTCTTTTTTCTCCTTTCGACTGCTCCTTATCCTGCAATCTTCTCCATTGGGATCATTCTTCACTACTTTGCAGTCACTTCATACATTATACATGATGGCTGACAGAGCGTACATTGCTTGTGACCGAGTTGGTTTTCTTTTGCTATCTGGAAATGTTTTCATCGTTGCATAACCTAACCATGCAGCTTTCATAATGATACTGCTGTATACATATATAATTGATTATTGTAATGGCACTAGGCAGAATTTGTAATTCTAATACTTCATTCAACTTTTTGCATGTTTCTACAACTAATTGCTGGTTTGTCCAGAATAAAAATGTTTGTTTTTCTTACAGTCAAATGTTCTAAGGAAGTATAATTTTGATCCGATCCTCTTACGCATAATAAGCTAGAAATCAAATAGAAAATATTCATTCAAAATGTTGCTATTCCGATACGATAAAGTTCCTTTCTGAATCTTGAATCTTCCAAACTTTATGCGAAAGTATTTATTGGGAAGAAGATAAACTAACATGACTAAAAGTAGCATATCCTCTCTGTCGAAGAGAGGCGCCAAATTTTGTGTTTAATCCCATTTCAAATTCCAAACTCCTAGACTCCCCGGTCAGAAATGTGAACATTAAAAGTTTACACGCTAATAAAGTTAAATACTACTCTTGTTCATTTTATACCCATATTGCGCATTTTTAGCGACTCGGATACTGGGATGTCATTTCATTATAAATTGACGTTGATGGTCTCAACCGAGCATGCAATACAACAGATATTAACACGAAAGCGTTGCAATATCATTAAGTAACTAAATTTGTATAAAGATTTGTTTTTTAAAGCTCCTGTTTTCCTGTGTACCTAACAAAGAGAATCATATAACATAGAAGAGAGCAATAAGGCGAATCTTATATTCATTCTCTATCTTTGTTTTACTTTTCTTCTTTTATTTTCTTAAGTTATAAGTGTTTAAAATCTATGTTTAATTAGTTACTTAACTAACTAGGCAAAATAAAGCATGACTCAAAATCTCATTATATGTAATGGAGAAATATAATGTTTTAAGCTCAATTATGATTTATAAAAATGTATGGTAGACGGAGAGAAACCAATCTAAAAATCACTTCTCCGAGACGTGTTGTCGATTGGCCAAGAATATGGCATGGCGGAAGTTTGAAGTAACTAATGATCTAACTTGCCCAGTGTAACTTTTCTGACAGTTACTAACTGTGACCTGTCATCGACATACGATTCATGGTTTGACAGTTGGTTCAGCGCGAATTCACCTTCTTATTTTACACAACTTTATGAGCTATTCTTCATTTACAATTATTCATCATTAAGAACACTGAATGCGCCAAGTTATATTAAGTTATTTTAAGATTTTTATTTCGAATGAGTGGACTGTATTTTTTGCGGTAAATTGGTGTACAAAAGAAAGATACAAAGGAATCAGAGCACAAGGAAGACTGCACTTACTTGACCTTATTTTTCATGGGTATCCGGTAGGAGCACGCCGTCCGTTGATCCAAATATTCCTCACAAAGTCTTCTCTTCTCGAACACCACCTAAGTGGTGGTGTTATATTTCGGCACACACATAAATATAGGAATTATGCTTAAAAGGATCTCATTGAAACTTCTAAGATATATTATGATATTTTATGGCTTATTTTCAGGCAGCCAGTAAACTCGTATTGCCCGTTACTTTTCGCAATCGGAAAGCAAGTCGTTCGCAAACGTCTTAATCGTTTGCTTTCGTTAATTTAAGTGACAGCTCTGCGTTCTAGTGTTTTTGAGGCGTATGAGGGCGCCAGTCTCTTCACGGAGAATCGTTCAGTGCTGTTTTGGATATGGGAGAATAGGAACACCAATGAAATTTTAAATTATTATTTAAGACTTAATTATAACTTAGCGCAACCAAACACGAACAAACATGTAATCCTTATTATTATGATAAAGATTACCTGGATTGTAATGGGCATGGGCCGATTACAATCTTTGAATTATCGACATGGGCACTTAGCATCAATGTCATTATCATCATCATCACATCAACCGATAAACGTCCACTGCTGGACATAGGTCTTTTGTAGGGAGTTCCAAGTTCCACGGTTCTGAGCCGCTTGGACCCAGCGGCTACCTGCGACGCGCTTAATGTCGTCTGTCCACCTTGTTGGGGGCCGACCAACGCTGCGCTTACCAGTTCGGGGCTGCCATTCCAGCACCTTGGGAACCCAACGTCCATACTTTCTCCGAACTATGTGCCCGGCCCATTGCCACTTCAGCTTCGCGACTCGTCGAGCTATGTCTCAGAAGAACTCTGGTTCTTCTACGAATCTCCACATTTCTGATTTGATAGCATGAATGTATTACCGGCTATTAAGTCTCTATCAGACCCTTTAATAACAACATATTAATTAAAGAGGTCGTTTCCCAATATGCAAGTCATCATCATCATCATATCAACCCATTACCGGCCCACTACAGGGTACGGGTCTCCTCCCACAGTGAGAAGGGATTAAAGCCGTGGTCCACCACTCTGGCCCAGAGTGGATGTGTGGGCTCCACATACCTTTGGCAACATTATGGAGAACTCTCTAGCATGCAGGGTTTACTTCGCCGTTGAAGCAAGTGATATTTTAAATACTTAAAACGCACATAACTTAGAAAAGTTAAATGTTCGTGCAAGGATTCGAACTCGGCCCTCCGAAAATGAAATCAAGCTCCTACCCAATGCGCTACCGCTAATTTGCAAGTGCGCGACAGAAAACATCTGATATTAGGGGTGGTTAAAATACCAAAATCAAAGAAAAAAAAAAAAAAAAACTTTGCTTTAGTTATACAAGTCTAAAAATACACTTAATGTTAGTAATAGTTGGCATTACTTTTGCCAAGATTCACCTACTTAGAGCTATTCGTTACGGTTTAAATAAAATACTGAAACGCTGATTTTCAGTATAGACCTATAGGGATTGAGAATTTTGGCTATCACGATGATCTATGTATAAATAGAGCGGAGATAACCTAGTGGTTAACACCTGGGCCCCCCTCTCGGGAGGGACTGATTTCGACCCCCGGAAAAGTAAGATGAATTTAGCGGTGTAACTGATTTTCCTTAACTTCAGCCATAACACCTAAGAAAACAGACACATTCGAATTTATAATATTATGGAAGGAATAAAACTGTCATCTATATTATTCCATTCGAGTGATTTTTTAAGCCCCCCAAGGAATCAAAGACATAAAATCAACGCTACGTGACAACACGTAGATACGTCTACCGCTATACAATTGTCTGTATACCGAAATGACTTTTATTTTTATAGCAATAAGATCTGCATACGCTTGATCACATTTTACAAATACATACGTGTAATATATTATTTGTTGGGGTATACATTTCATAACTTTACGCTGTTTGCTGCCACAAATATCATTAGAGCAAAGAAGATTATATCTTATACCTTATGAAGATCAATTTGTGTCACATAATAAATCTATCTATCTATATATATAAAAGAGAAAGTGTGTGGATAAGTTCCGTATAGGCTTCGAAACGGCTGGACCGATTTCAATGAAACTTTCAGGGAATCTCCGCATTGACATGGCGAGTAATCCTGTACAGTTTGGTGACGATCGGAGCACTCCTATTGTTGAACTGTCAAATACAGCTTTTATTTACTATGATGATATTCTATAGTTTGGTGTACATGGGTGTAGATAATGATCTTCACCCGCTCGAGAAGAGAATAGAAGAGAATGAATACGGAGAGAAATAAATGATTTAATATATTATGAGACTTAAATTAAAAATTTAATGATGTAAGTTTATTGTTTAAATAAATTAAAGCAAAATCTAGCTCGGCGAAGCGGGCTGGGTACGCTAGTAAATAATAAATTATCATAACTGCCTAGTGGTTTAGTGGTCTAAATATCATTTTTATAAAAAAGGCCGGCGTTAGACTTCCGGGTCGAATGAAAAATTGCTAGGTATTGGTTCCATTTTTAAGAAATGGTCAAAAGGTACCAGCTCAGTGCTTAAAAAGTTGAGTTTTTCGAACCCTTGCATCGATGAGGCGCACCGATCGCCTCCACCCTACCAATCATAATAAGTCTTGTAAGCAGATGGCCTACCTGATGGTAAGTGGTAAACAATCACCAACCACCAACACTTATCAGGGCATGACGCTCTACAAACTGCCACCCTGTGTCTATCACCTGACGTAGGCGTAATGTATCTTTAATTACACCGGCAACCTCGCCTTTCAGACTGGAACACAGTAATGCTGATTAGCGGCAAAAATAAGCAATGCTGTTTAGCGACAGAAATAAGCAATAGCAGATCAGCATCTCACGCCGTATACATAAATTCCATCCTCATCATCTGGATGCCTGGTATTCTTCTACTATTCGCAATACTAGATCATTTCTACCACGCACTTGCAAATTGTGGAACAATCTCCTATCTGATATGTTTCCTCAAAAATATTATCTAGGGTTATTCAAGGAATAAACAAACTCCTTAAAATCCGGCAAAGTATCGGTTGCTCCTCTGGTCCTGCAGCTTTATGGACGGCAGATCACTTGACATCAGGTGACCAACTCGTTTGCCCGCTATTAATATAAAGAAAGAATGACGGTACTATTTCCCCAGACGAACTCGGTCAAGCTCACTATTACTAAAATTAATTCGCATAATTGTACACGTTCAATGGCAATAACATAGAAAATCGATTTCGCTATTAAATTTAATTTGCCAGCTTCAGGTTTCAGATTACAATAACACTTCTAGGTTTAGACGATCAGCCTAAAACCGAAGTCAAAACTAGTTCACTATAAACAAGAATAATACAGAACACGAAAATCAATTACGAACAAAAGTTCAAATCACATAAAATAAATAAAAACGCATTGTGTTAAGAGCCCGAAAAAACTCACTTGTAAATAAGTATAACTTTAAACGGTTTCGCTTTGTGTCAATAAATCTATCAGTCACCCATTGTATCCTATTATTCAGAGAAGGGAAGGCAAGTACCCAACTTCACGACCCTTAACGCATGATTGCGTCCACTTACCTCAAAGAATTATTGAGGGTTCTTGGAAGAAAGATCCAATTCCGGGTCAGCCCTTAAACTTGCTTGTTCCATTAAATCGTTTGTTTACGGGTTTACCTCTCTTGTCGCTTAACCTTAACTATATCGATCACACGGACCGACGTTTTCGAAAATTGCGTATTTAACTTTATATACAGATTTTAATTGAAGCGGCGATAGCCCAGTGGTACTCGTGAATCCCAGCAAGCACCCCGAAGATTCTAAGTTATGTACGTTTCAACTAATTAAAATATCTTAAATAAATATACTAAATAATTAAGGTAAGGTAATTGGGCTGATATGATGATAATGATGACGACGTACCCGTTCAACTATTTTTAAGAAATTTTCTTAGAATCTGTTCACAAAAAAATACTATTTGAACGTTGACGAGGTCGATAGCTACTCGTATATATAATACTAGCTTCTGCCCGCGATTTCGTCTGCGTGGACTTCAGAAATGGGTGTAAAGCTTCGTTTACAATTTTGAACCCTTCCACGGGAACTATTTGAGAGAAAGCTAGAGAAAGTACATGTCTTTTTCCATAGCATAGGTGACATGCGTACCAATTTTCAAAGCTGTCTGCCCGCGGCTTAGCTCGTGAACATTTTTCAATCTTCCCTCGAAAACTACTTAAGCAAGCTGGATAAAAAGGCTACATGCGTGCCGAATTTCATCATAATATAACAAACATCCTACTTTAATAATATTATAAACGTGAAAGTGCATCACATTTATAATATTATTAAAGTAGGATTTGACTAAGACTTGGTCATTTGGACTCTCAGTCTCTTTAACATTGAGTCTCTAACTTTCGCCATTTTTCATCCATGACTGTAATAATTTCCTCCCAAATGTAGGTACATTTGCGTTCTTTTGAAAGTAACTCGCAAAAGTTAACAAATTCTCATCGTTTCTTTCACTTTAGATATCCGCTGAGTGCCACAATTTTTGACCGTCTAAATATATTTTTAAAACTGGAAATGGGATTTTCAGGCTATATAAGTCGAGGAATTATGATTTTCTTCAATATTGCCCGTCATATTTTCCGTTTTCAACTTCAAACGTGGAAATAAAAACGTGCCAGTTGGTTTCCGCGAGGGAGAAACAAGCTTTGCCAATTTTAAAATTTCATCAGGGAGCTAATATTATAGAGTACTTATATTTGAAAACAACAGAACATAAAAAGCTTTACTTCTGCAGACCGTATACTAGATAAATAAATATACTATGACAATACACACATCGCCATCTAGCCCCAAAGTATGCGTAGCTTGTGTTATGGATGCTACGATGATTGATAAATATTTTTATAAATAATATACTTACTTAAAAGCTTATAATATACAGATAAACACCGAGACACTGAAAAACATTCATTTTCATCACACAAACATTTTACAGTTGTTTGAATCGAACCCACAGCCTTGGACTGCGAAAGCAGGGTCGCTGCCCACTGCGCCACTCGGCCCTAAAAACTGAATAGCCCTGTGCTTTAGAGTATGGGTAAGACTTAACCATTAATAGAAGAAAGTTTGAATAATTTGGGCATGTGATGCGGAACACTAACAAGCCTGAATTCCTTCAAATTATCATTCAAAGTTGCAGGCAAGAGAGAGCCTGTCTCAAAAGAATATAATGGCATACAAATGCAGATATAATTAATTTATGTCCGTTTCTTGTAAGTCGTTTGTTAATATCAGCGTTTTTTAAGTGAAACTTTTATGACATCGCCTCAGACTTTTTCGACTGTGTGTCGCATGTCGCGTGACGGTCGGCCGCGAAGTAGGGAAAAAGTAATAGGCGCTCGTCAGAGCAGCCGAGGCCAATATGACGGCGCCTATAGTTCGCATCAGCAGACCGTGTATTGTATAGACTATCACTCATTCGTGCGAGTGCTCCATAAAATATTGGTTACATTTATAAGCTGTAAAACTCATGATGAAGATGTAATTGATAATAGAATTATTGAAAATATTTTTTTCAGTTTTTAATATGTGTATATCATCTTAATAATTGTTAAGTAATATGCATGTCATACTCTAAGTTCAATAAAAATATTAGTTGGAGACCCAGTCTACTTTTATCATTTCCCATTAACTTTCCATTTTCCAAGTACTTTTATAATGATAAATATCTTGTACCACAAAGAAACATATATTATGAAGCTACTGTAAGTACTACCGTACCTACATATTTTATTTATTTTTACGTAGCGAGTAATTTCTAGTGAGTAATTTCTAAGTATCTAGATAGAACTTATGATATAGATCCTTATGATAACACTCAGTTAGTTGCTAGATGGGGATGGATGGAATTAAATATACAGTACCTATACGACGATCCCACCATACGTTTTTTATAAACATCCCTCCAAGAATCTTTTGGCACTATTACAAAAGTGGGTAATAGTATAACCACAAAATAACCAAATAAATAATAATGATTATTCAAAGAATATTTGAAAAATTAAGTTGATCGCATACTTTCTCAAGAACAACAAAACCGCAACAGCTGCAGCATTCAAATTTTCAATGCTGATTTTTTTTTTCTTCTATAATAAAATCTTCTTGAATCCATTTTAAAATACTTATTTACAGTGTATTCCCCTAAAAAATCTGGCAGCAATGTTTTCGTTCCATTTTTTTTTATTGATAAATATTTTCGTTGACCTACGAGTATGTAACATTTATTTTATTATATAATCTCTAAGAATAAACAATCCAGGTGTAGATAAGATAGTTATAGCTCTGAATGGATCGATTATTATTTATTATATATCTTGGGCGTATATTTATTTCAGATCAACTTTATAGAATCTAAGTTGTAAAGTTTTGGCTATGTTATACATACGAACTGACAGGTAGATAGAAAGAAAGGCGGATAAGACAATGGATTAGACAAAACAAGCACTCCGTGTACGGGACATTAAAAAGGTGTTAGAGCTTCCGCAAATTTTACGGTACTTGTATGTGCGATCAACATTAACCGTCTTTTCTCTTGGCGACGACAAATTATGAATATCTCCAAATCGGATTACGAATAAGTCGAATTGAAGTTCGCGTTCACTTTAAACTTTCACCATTCCTTATTCATGGCAGTAATCTTTTTCCCAATACTTTTTTTAGCTTTAAAAGTAACTTAGCTACGAAGGTACTTAACTTTGTGAATTATTGATGGGTAGGCCTTTTTGTAAATTTATTGCGATGGTACTGTAAACTCTTTTTTAATTTTCTTTTCTCGGCCTCACAGGAAAGCTCAGATTCACCGCGAGAGAGAATTATGCTCTGAGTACGTGATCAAATTAGAAATTAGGTTATAAGAAAACCTACGTTATCGACATAGCGATATAAGTCAATGTGCTGAATGCTGCTAAATAAGGTTAAAAAGACTTTAATTATTAATAATTCTATATATTTCTTCTTCATTGTAAAAGAAAACGATATGAAGTTCTAGAACATATCTCTGACTAAATCCGCTATGCTTGGATGGCGTCCGGTTATGTTACGATCTTAATTGCGCTATGTGGCAATGGACAGGCAACATAGTTTGGGATACCGATGGTCGGTGGGGTCCTTCCTTGTTTCTGGAATAGTTAACCCGCGAAGAAAAACGCAACTTTGGTAGACCAATAAGTGGATGGAAAAATTATCCGAGTCACTGGTTAGGTGGGAAACTTCTCGGACTTAAGCCGTGGTATAATACCGTTGAGATTGAAGCTTTTTGAGACAGCGGTTTCTACGCGACATCGTATCGGAACGCTAAATTGCTTGGTTGCACGCCTTTGTCGGTGAGATGATAACCAGCCACAAAAATGCAAACCCTCTCACCAGACAAAGATTCATTCAAAAAACGTTCACTGTTAGATATTGATCCTTTAGTTGAGGTGATGATGATATAAAATAATAAATAATCAATTAGAATTAAAAGGAGTAATGTTAGTGTTATTTAAGACTACAAAGAAAAAAATAGATTATACTTTTCTTTAAACCAAGAAAAACAATCCAATATGTTTCAAAGAAAAGCATATAGCTTTAGTTGTACCTATGATAGGCGGACTTATCGCTAAAAATGATATCTGCCAAGCAATAATAAATAATGAAGGTAATTCTCAAAGAGGTCCGAAGAACTGTTCCATTTTTCAGAATCGATAAAAAATATTATCAAATATCAATATGAGAGAGAAGATGTAAACCTTAGCCATATAATATCGAACCCTGGTTTTATAAGAGCTCAGGTGAGCCAAAGAACCTTTTCCTATATTATTATTTTCATTCCAGTAAATTTCAAAACCTCAAGGGACTCTAAAGACTTATAAAATCAACTTACTTCCCCGCATGTACGGTAAACAGCAAACCTATGTTTTTAATGGGATATAATAAAATAGCCTCTATTGCAATGCATTAAAGGATAAAATTGTATAAACTGTCGACATGTGTGATGATGTGTAGAGTGAATCTCATAATTTTACGGTCTTTGCTACCGCAAATGTCATTACAGTGAACAAGACTCTGAGATACTTTATATAGATTAATTTGCTGATAGAGGTGATTATTTTACACCATGCAGCCTTTTTGCATTATTGTTCAACTCAGTGTTCAACTAATAACAACTATTTATATCTTCAACTATAATTAAATTTCCGTCAAATTGATTATCTTCATTTTGAGAAATTGATACGTACATAAACGTATCATTATCATCAACAGATTGCCGACCATTACAGGACAACAGTCTTCTCTCGGAATAACAAGGATTTTGGCCGAAGTCCACCACGCTGGCCAAGTGCGAATTGATAGACTTTACACGCAAGTGATAACATTCTCCTTCCATCTCCATCTCCCACACTAACTCTCTTTAGGTAAACTGATAAAGATATCTTATAGAGACAAACGTTTCCTTGTCCACATCTTTTCATGTTTATAATAGTACACCGCTTCCACATCACGGTGAACGTCGCCTTTAAGTGTCCGAGCAACAACCCCATCAGCCAAACCCATGACCATTTATTGCAGGAATGTCCCCGCTTCGGAAGACTCCGCCTAGACCATGAGTTCATTTGCAGTCACTTTGGGGCGTCCCCCGATGAGCTGCGGTCTCTGATGCGAAAAAGAAACTGTCTTGCAATCTTTCACCGACATGGCAAACTCCACCCTCAGTGGCCTTAAATAATTCAACAATACCTAGTGAGTAGATTATACATTTTTAGTTTTAATTATTACAAGTATGTTAATTTTATATATAGTTTTAGTTTATCTAAGTGTATGAGAAGAACAGCACGGCAGATGTATCAAATCGTAGAAGCAGGGCTGTTCTTTTCGAAAAATTGAATCTTACGAAATTAATAATTATAAGCCTTTAAGGTAAGAAACTGTATTAGGAAAAAAAAATGCCACTTTCGTTGGTACCATGCCCACAATATTCACAGCGCCACAAGAAGTTTAGGAGAACTAAGGTAACCGATTGACGTACTCAAATCAGCTACTAGTCAGATAAATCTGACTTCTGTGCAATCAGTACTCTATGCTCCCTTAGACAAAAGACTCTGTGAAAGAGATTATTTCAGGCTTTTGTTTCATTGTCTAAATAGTGGCATACCATTCTTGTAGCAAGACTTTCATCGGGAAATAATGACTTTGTTTGCTATTGTTTCTTTTGTGAGGTTAAGGTCACTTTTATACTAAAACTGTGCGTTAGATGGGCGGAGCCAGGATCATCATGTCAACCAATGGACCTCCACTGATGGACAAATGTTTTTCAGAAAGCTCCAATCACCACAGGCTTGTGGTACCTCTTGGATCCAGTGGCTCCCTGCGACTCGCTTGATGTCATTTGCCCACCTCGTCAGGGGTCTACGAACGCTTCGTTTACCAGTACGTCATTCCAGCACATTGGGATCCCAACGTCCATCTGCTCTCCGAGCTATCTGCCCCGTCTTTTGCCAGTTTAGCTTTCATCCAGTATAGGAGCTAGGATGAATCGTCTGAAATTATATAAGCTATCCATAAAGCTATGCTATGTAACGGAGTGATATACATTATAAATAAAAATAAATAAATATACCGCGACAATACAAACATCGCCATCTAGCCCCGAAGTAAGTATAGCTTGTGTTATGAGTACTAAGTTAGCTGATGTATATTTTTATGCATTTAATATACATTCATATTTATTATAGACAGATAAACACTCAGACACTGAAAAACATTGATGTTCATCACACAAACCTTTCCCAGTGGTGGGAATTTTACGGCTTTAGACTTCGGAAGCAGGTTCGCTGCCCACTGCGCCATTCGGCTGTCAAAATGTGCACTATACTCAGTAAATTTTGATTTAAACGCCGTTAGTGCAGTGGCGAGCGCTGTATACTCATGGGAGATCTAGGGTTCAGTTCCCGGCAATTTGTGAATAATTTATAATTTTAGAAGTTTCTTTGGTCTGGCCTGATCGTAATGCCGCCTGGCGTAGCTAGTAAGGCCACGTAGAAACCTGGGGCCTGAGTTAAATTTAACTGCCGTAAAGAAAGAAACGCAAACAAATGCGGACATTGCCTCGGGCGAAAGCTAGTACATAACTTACACCCTAAAGTATTATGCTTCTAACCGATTTAAGCAAATGAAATTATATATTTGACGTTATTATGAAGTTATGTATTTTCTTGAAAAACATTGCTTACTTTCTGACTTTTACAATCTCAGGAAAATAAACGAATCCCGCGAGCTTTTCAAAAACCAATTCATAATACGAAGTTTCTATATATTTCTCTGTTGGAATTATTATGTTTTTCGTGTCCCCGAGACATGTATCGAATTTACTAGAACGTGATCAAAAGTATCGTGATAAAGGAAATCCTTCGGGAACTGCGAAAAACTTCCACAAACATTTATAGATAAACATGCTAGATGCACACGACATCGTTTATTAGTTGGAAAAGTAATGAAGCTCTAACTGGCTTTTAATAACCACTTATTCGATCCGGATTCGATTCCCGGCTGAGGAAAATTTACAATTTCGATATTGTACCGTCGCGCCGCGAAACTTAACTTGACTGCGTCTTTACTTAGCACCAGGTGCAATCAAATAAGAACAGATCGTTTATGCTTAGCCAGTTTAATTTCATTATCATATTTAATCAAAATATGAAGATAGCCCAGTGGTTACAGCTTCGACCTTCCTTGCGGGGACCCGTGATCGATCCCCGGCACGCACCTCTAACTTTCCGAAGTTATCTACGATATTAAAACCATTTAATTTAACGGTGAAGGAATACATCGTAAAGAAACCTGCATGCCTAGGAGTTCTTCATAACATTCTTAAAGGCGTGTGAAGTGTACCTACCAATCCATACTGGTCAAGCGTAGTGGACTACAGCCTAGAAGTCCTTAACACTCTGAGAGTAGACTTGTACCATGTAGAAGGTCGGTAATCGGCTGATAATGACGCGGATGAAAATATCTATCCATCATTATCAGCTAATAATAGTGTAAGTCTATGAAAACATTATTTAATACTTAGAAAGAACAAACATACTTATAACATAGTTCTTACAACTTGGAAAGTAATAAAGCTTCTTGAAACTAAACAAAAATACCTGAGTCCTAAATCATTAACGTAACAGAACATTTTCGTTTCAAAATTCGAGTTTAACTTCGGAATACGCTTTGACTTTAAGACGAGGAAAAGGTATTTTAACGTAACAACGCGGATGTACATCTAAAAGATTTCAAAGCAACTTTGTTCTCTATGTACTCTAGAAAGAACCTGCTTTCTAACACTTTTGAAAGCTGGAACGTTTAAAATGGACTATACAATTAAAGTACATATTCAAGGTCTGAAGAAGGTACTTTTATATCTTAACATATCTGGGTCAGAAAGATGCCACAGTGGAATGTGCCAAACTCAGCAGATTGTAGCACAGTGGAAATGTCACTCATTAATTACTTTCCCTAAAGCAATAATACCACTTTAGCATACTGATGTTTTTAAAATATTATTTTAATGTTATTCATTGTAATGAATTAATGTACGAAGAGTATCAGGTATCTTTGTACCTGTATTAAAATACTAAATACCCTCAGCCCACTTCTAAAGCTCATTAAGTTCGTATCAGAAAAAAATACGATTTAAAAAAATTAATTGGTTCCCGTTTCCAAACGAGAATGTATTTTTATTTATTCCTAAAGGAACTTCTGCTTGCAATTCAAGAAAAACATTCTAATTATTGAAGATGCGCTTTATTTGCTAAGTTTCCCGCAGCTGATTTCCTTGCTCTTAGAAATGTATACTTTAAAAACGCAGAAGCGAAACAAGTCAAATAAAACATCTCAAAGAAAACTCACCGTCAGGTAAATGAAAATTATTTACTTGCTCATTTTGTATTCGAGGCTACATCTTCTATATTACGATCATCTTAAAATTTTATTTAAATATAATTAAGATATTGAATATCCCAGAATGAGGTTCAAATAACAATGGCATTTATTGTTAAATCGGTATCGTTATTTACAGCGATAACAGATTAAGTTATTATTACACAGATTTCTGAATAAATTGTTGTTGGATGTAAAAACAGGATTCAGTAAAAACATCTGGATGGAAAAAAATACAGAGATACTTCTTTGCATTGCATTTGCATTACGGTTTTTTAGTTGTTTATTAAAATGCATAGTATAAGGAATAAGGCATAATTATAATGCACTACTGATTATTTTAAAATAACAATCAATACTAAAAACGTAAAGGATACACTTACAACAATTGTCTTTCAAACTAAAAATATAATAATAATATATAGCCGGAACATCCTATGTTCAGTTAACTCAAATGATGAAGTGCGACATGTGGAACAGGTTTTATGAATAGCACCTACTAGCTGCAACGCAATTATTATTTTTTAGAGCTACCCTCACTCATCCATAATATTTTGTATGAAGCTTTAAAAAATACTTGCCTACTCCTAATTAGGAGCGCTGAACGATGAATACCGGTACCGATAAACCCGATTAGATTTCTGTTACGCCTCTGTTATAGATGTATTTATTATGTTTATTTAACAAATATACTCGTATATTTTTCTTGAAATAAATAAATAATACTGTACTAGATGACTCAGAAAATAGCCAAATACATATTTGCAATCTTGGTTCTAGTTCGCTGATGTCACGCTCTTAATTAAATGTAGCATTTAAGATCGTCAGCGTACAATTTTTGATTTCCTGTGAGATAAAATTCTACCACAATAACCCCCAATACTCTGTCCTATTCTACTTAACGTAAGTGTCGGAGTCCGCTGACATCGATCCAACCGTTGAACCGTGAAATGCTAACGAATAAACTAACGAAAAATGCGTACTTACCCATATATATATCATAAAAAATAAGTGGATTTGAATTATCTGTTTATAATAACAGCTTTTTAATAGAAGTATATTAGACGCTATAAAAAACAATGTGTCTATCTGGATGTTTCTTTAGGCTGGTACTAGTACGCAACAAAAAACTTGAAGAAATAATACTGATTTTGGCACTTTCACTGGCCTAGGCCAAAGGCCTAGTTAATAGTAAAAAGTAGCTTAAAAAAGTAGCTTTTAGCTTGTAAAATACAATGTAAATTTTTCAGGTTCATCTCAGAAAAAAAGTTAAAATCTTTATATTAATCTTTTAAAAAGGATTGAGTGGTACCTTTCTCCACGGCGTAAGCACTTTTGTCTCCATGTTTTCCCCTTAACACTGTTTTATGTATTTATTGCTTTTTTTCTTTACTGTCACAAGTTTGAATATAAATGTATAAGTATGTCTACAAATTGTTATATATGTATATATTACGTATTTAAAAACTCTCTCGCTCGTTTTCTATCACATTAAAAGGTTGGTGAATAAATTAAAGAAAAAATATGGACGAGAATTGTTGCACATGTAGTCAAAGCTTTTCATTCGAAGAGTATATATTTAGTTTAAAACTTCGAATAATTCTAGTACTCTATTAGACTTAGTCAAAAAAGAGTAATTTTCCAACCCGTTTAAGGATATGGCCAAACCCTATTTGAATGACGGTAAAACAAGAAATTTAAACAAACAAATTTACATAACTTATTTAAATTGTACGTCTTAGTATCAGCGTTTTCCGGCGGCATGAATAAAACATTCTCATTGCGAATTCAAAAACCGATCTAATCCGTCCTCATACCTGCAGACATCACACTGTCCAAGTAAAATGCGATAAATACGGAACGGATCTGCCTCGTTGGTATACTGGTTAGGTTTTGGGTTCGATTCTCGGGTTGGGTACAACATTATTATGTACTAGTCGTGCCCCGTGGCTTCGCCGCGCAAATTACGGACGCAGCGTATGCGTACATAGAGTAACACTTTGCAGGGCATGCAAGGAACATTTCCACCAACCTCAGGCAAAGGCTGCATAGAGGGTATGCACAGGGTATGATGATATAAAATGAAGAAAATCTCCAGTACGAGCTATAAAAAACTAAAGGATAGGCATTGTAAGAGTTACAAAAAGCCTACCCTTAAGTATTTATAACTCGTACTGGAGATTTTTTCAATTTTATATCGTCTCCATACCCTCTATGCACGCCACTGACCTTAGGCATAGGTCTTAAGGCCTTATGTGCAATGTAATTAAACTGACCACGTTCTTCAGACCAGGTTATACAGCATGCTGAGATTATACTTCGAGCTCTGTCGCAAAAAACTCTACTACTACTGTATTAGTATTATTTTATTGAAATAAAATATTACATGTGGTTCTATAGCTGCGAAACAAATGCTTTTGTTTGTTTGTCTGTTTCCCATATTCGCCATAAAGAATACTTTTTATTGCCAGGTAGTAGGTACATATAAACACATTTGACGTCACTAAAAATGTAACCCTACCCTCAAGCGACACTACAGTGTTTATTTATTTCAGATCTTCCAAGAAAGCCGACGCCACAGTTAAAAGGTATAAAACATTATTCCTTTTATGTCAAGCGAAGACAAATAGCGTTTTCTATCCCCATTTCAAAATGGGAAAAACATTCCATTTCGGTTAAGCATTGTTTCGAAATTAGTCGTTATATTTGCGCTAAAAGTTGCTTGAGCACATATTTTTTCGTTACTACACTTCTTTGTCAAGGGGATATTCTAGATTTTATGAACTATAAAATCGAATTTATAGTTTCCTACCCCATTTCGACAAGGATTTAGGATAAAATCTGATTTCATTTTATTATGATATGATATTAAATCTTCGGATATAGTATCATAATTATTTTTTATTGTTACAACAGAGTTCTGAAAAAAAATACCTTTTTGTGGCACGAGCTCCCTAGCCTAGGTCTTACAATTCTTTTCCATAGGAAGCGTGGTAAAAAAGGTATCGCATTACCATTTAAAGCTAGCCTCCGGAACTTGCTGCGCCGAAGTAACTTGAACATGATGCGATACGGCCGTTTCTTACAGGGGTTTTACTAGTAGAATCAAACCCCTTTCATTCGATACGGGATATTGAAAATCGGGGCGTCTTATTACTCGTATAGTAATAATAAGAAGAATCAAGAAAATGGCCCAACTCATGGTGAGGGACATACCATCGCCTATGAACAGAGTAACACTTCGCAGGGCATGCAAGGAACTCATTCTACAAATAACAACCCTGTGTCCATCATGCGGTGTTGTTAAGACTCATTTTCCTGTAATTTAACCGGTACTTACGCCCTTCAGACTTCAAAACAGTCGGTAGTACCAGTGGCGTACATAGAGGGTATGCACAGGGTATGCAGATGATATAAAATTAAGAAAATCTCCAGTTAGAGCTATAAAAAACTTAAGGATAGGCATTGTAAGAGTTATAAAAAGGCTACCCTTAAGTATGTATAGCTCGTACTGAAGATTTTCTTCATTTTATATCATACTAGCATACCCAGCCCGCTTCGCCGGGCTAGATTTTGTTTTTTTTTATTTAAACAATAAACTTACATCATTAAATTTTTAATTGAAGTCTCATAATATATTAAATCATTTATTTCTCTCCGTATTCATTCTCTTCTCGAGCGGGTGAAGATCATTATCTACGCCCATGTACTAACCCAACAATAGAAAATCATCATAGTAAATAAAAGCTGTATTTGACAGTTAGAAAGTTCAAAAATGGGAGTGCTCCGATCGTCACCAAACTTTACAGGATTACTCACCAGGTCAATCCGGACATTTCCTGAAAGTTTCATTGAAATCGGTCCAGCCGTTTCGGAGCCTATACGAAACATACCCATACACTTTCTCTTTAATATATATAGATAGATAGATACCCTGTGCATACCCTCTATGCACGCCAAGTTCTTCCTTAGACAAGCCCTATCATAAAAGTTCTACTAAAATATATTATTAATATTATCAGGTTATTTGCCTGAATAATCGCAATATACACTTTTAATACAAGGAAGTTACAGGAACAAAAGTAAGATTCGAGATCTATTATAGCTCTATTTGTTCAAGAGATGAATATAAAGGTATACCTACTTATAACAAAAACAAATCTTCCAGAAAGTATGTTCAGGAATAATTTTCGCCTAGAACGGACGATGTTTTATATCCCTTTTTGCCAAGTCTAACTAACCGTGTGGGTATCTTTTTATCTTGAATACAAAAGAGTCTTTTGTTTTATTTACTACAGCGAAAATATAAAAGAGATTCACAGTCGTATGCGCAAATAAATAGAATCTTGTGTTTGGCTATTACTTACGTATGACGTGAGCAAGTTATGAAAAATTGTAGTTCCATTGGAGCTTCAATTCATAGTTGAATACAGCCCTTGGGAAAACTGAAAATAAGAGCTTTTTACACAAATCACGCGAAGTACGTATTTGCTACATTAATATTCAAATTACCGTAGGAAGTTTAAAATTTTCAAGTCTCAATGTGAGATTATGATACCAAAACAAAACCATTCGAAATACCAGATCATTTCTACCGCGCACTTGCAAATTGTGGAACAATCTCCCATCTGATGAGTTTCCTCAAAAATACAATCTAGGGTTATTCAAGGGGCGGATAAACAAATTCCTTAAAAGCCGGCAACGCATCGGTGACTCCTCTGGTGCTGCAGATGTTTATGGGCGGCGATGATCACTTAAAATCAGGTGACCCACTCGCTCGTTTGCCCGCTATCTTAATATATATAAATCTCCTGTCACGATGTTTGTCCGCGATGGACTCCTAAACTACTTAACCGATTTTAAATTAAATTGGCACACCGTGAGCAGTCTGGTCCAACTTAAGAGATAGGATAGCTTAGATCTTTAATTATAGTCGCAATTTTATTTTATTGCAAATTATTTGTCTTTAATTAATTGACAGTCACATGTTATATATATATATATATATATATATATACTACTATACTCATTTAAGGCTTAGCGATACTGAATACTTTAAAACCAAAATCAAACGCAGACGAAGTCGCGGGCAACAGCTAGTTAATATATATAAAGAAAAAACCAGGCTACGTTTCTTGTAGGCTTCTAAGAAGTGGGCGTGTTTGGAACACTGAAAGCTTTAATTTTAAATTAAGAATGTATTTATCACCATAATTTAAAAACTTGTGACGTATCATTATGAATCAAATTTACTTTGCCAGTTCCCAGAATCCCGAAGGAGGAGTCCTGGCACTCTCGATCCCAGGAGTTAGAATCCTGGCACGCACCTCTAACTTATGTTAGTTATTTGCATTTCAAGCAATTAAAATATCACTTGCTTCAACGGTGAAGGAAAACATCGTGAGGAAACCTGCATATTTGAGAGTTCTCCATAATGTTCCCAAAGGTGTGTGAAGTCCTCCAATCCACACTGGGCTAACGTGGTGGAGTACTGTACCGCTTCTCATTGTGAGCCGTGCCTTTGGCTGCAATCTCACCTGGTGGTGAAGTCGAAGTGGATGATGAAGTCTACGATGGTAGCGGGCTAACCTGTTAGGAAGTAGGCTTATCTTACCCCCTAATCGGTTTCTACGCGACATCGCACCGGAACACTAAATTGTTTAGCTGCACGTTTTTGCCGGTAACCAGCCACGGCCAAAGCCTCGCACCTGATCAGACCAGAGAAAATTCAGAAATAATAAATTTCCTAATTGCCCCTACCGGATATCGAACCCGGCAACTCCTACTTAACTTAACACAGGGAGATTGTCATGTCATCTGTTCAAAAAAAATAAACTGTAGTAGTTTATTTTTTATTAACGAATCAAGCCTTAAAAATTTCTATTAACGTTCTATCTTAATATATGTAAATCTCCTGTCACGATGTTTGTCCGCGATGGACTCCTAAACTACTTAACCGATTTTAAATTAAATTGGCACACCGTGAGCAGTCTGGTCCAACTTAAGAGATAGGATAGCTTACCTTTAATTATAGTCGCAATTTTTTTTTATTGCAAATTATTTGTCTATAATTAGTTGAGTCACATGTTATATATATATATATATATACTACTATAATCATTGAAGGCTTAGCGATACAGAATACTTTAAAAACAAAATCAAACGCAGACGAAGTCGCGGGCAACAGCTAGTAAAGTTATATAACTTTGCGAGAGCATCACAACTTCCAAATAGAATCCGACGTTAGAAAAGAGCTTGTATGCATAATATAGCTTATTTTGAATTTCAAATGCCAAACTGTATATTAATGAAACGAACTCTCAAGTAACTATCTAACGAAACTACCAACTATCTAATACCGTGTGCGACAAGCAAAGTTAGGAACGTACTAATTCTGATCACAACTTATCTGAAGCCTTAATACGAGATTTGATCGCTCGCAATCGAGGCAATCGCATTTCCATATCAAAGTCTCGTATCTTCAATGTAAAATGGACTTAATGTCACACGTTTAAGAGTTGAAAACCATCTAATTTTTGTTTTACAAACGTTCCATCAAAAGTCTGATCTAAAAATTTGTAGGCAGATTTGAGCTTTAATGCTATGAAAATAAGTGCCATTTTGATCCGATGTTAAAGTTTTTTCATACTCAAAAACGATACCTCGATTGCGAGCGAGTAAATCATGTTTAGGACATCGTTTAAAATAATCTTCACAATAATTCACAATAACTAACGGTTGAAGATAGTAAGATAGAACGATAAATATGAATGTATTAATGAACTCTTTCTTTTTCATTATCATCTTTTTTAATCAATTACCAGCTCACACCGTTATGGCCCACCACGCTGGTCAAGTGCGGTTTGGTGGACTTAAAACGTGATTGAGAGTTCTCCACTGTCACTTCTCAGGTATGCCTGTTTCCTCCCTATGGTACCTACATCTTTTAGGAAAGTTACATTTAATCTTATATCTTTAAACGAGCAATTCTTGAATATATTCTTGTATTTATATATATATATATATATATACATATATATATATAAAAATGACATTTTCTAAAAATGAATCCTAGCTAGATCGATTTATCGCCCCCGAAACCCCCCTGTTTACTAAATTTCATGAAAATCGTTGCAGCCGATTCCGTGATTCCAATTATTCGTGTTTTCCGGTAATAACCGATTTGGTGCAGACGAAGTTGCACGGCTCAGCTAGTTGCTAATAATCACACATAACACCGAATAGTTAGACCAAATGTTATATTCGTTTTAAGGAATCCGATAATCTTTTTGGATATTTCACACAGTTCTTTGACTAGCTTATTATAAGTCATACTTTTTATTACCTTACCTTAGCTTTTCCTTCGCTTACTAACAGAATAAGGTGATTCGAAATACCACACGCGTGCCTCTGAAGTAGTTGATAAATAATGCAGAGGGCTGAAGTGCTAGCGTGGAGTATTACACCTTCACGTAATAACTTAGTACGTTATGTTCTGAAATATCTAGATACTTTAAGAATGTTTAAGCGCTTATGATCAAAGTTTTAGCCCTAAAGGCTGAGTTTCTAAACAGTTATTTAGGTAAGTGGATTATTAAAGTATCAGTAAGAATTCTAGGAATTAATGAAGTATAAATTTTAATTTTTAAAAAAAACCCCGACTTTCATTATAGTGTACGTTATTCTACTAGTCATTTTTGATACCCATATGTGAAAAATGTAATTTGCGATTTTACGGTGGCGGCCATCTTGTATTTGAAATTTGTCAATGCGTATAGTATTCTACTAGTCAAGCACTTTCATTTGATACACATATTGAACGATTTGTGACTAAATATGTAACCCGCCATTTTGTGGCGGCAATCTTAGACCGAGTTTTATAAACTATTGCTAAGAGCACTCCCGAATTATTCACCTTTCAAAAAAAAAAACAAAATCATAGTCGGTTCATCCGTTCGCAAACTACAATGCACACACACACACACACACATACAAGCACACACACGCACGCACGTAATAACACCTATGTAGTTTTTTTAGTAAATAGAAAAATTTAAAAAAAATTGACAAACATTTAATTTTTATTTATCTGTACACCACTACAAAAAAAGGGAAATAAAAAATTCTTAGAAATAAATCGTAAATAGACTTTTCACTGCGTATTCTATTTTAAGGCGGACAATGGAATTAAGGATCGGATATTTATTTGCAATGAGCTATTTTGCCTTCAAATTAGCTGCAGACATTATCTGAAAGAACAAACGATTTCAGACTACGTTTATTCTGCGAAGTATAGATTCATGCGGAATTATACTCAATAGAACATCGGGAAACTAACTTAAGCTACATCAATATTTTAATTCAAAATATTATTTTAATAACAGTAGAATACTTGTTCTATGCAGTACTAGTATAGTAGGACCGTAAAATCATTCATAAACTTTTTATGGTTTCGTTACACGCCCATAAATTAGAGAAAACTGGTCCGTCCGCTGTTAGGAAAAACTTAATGTATTGGAAGCTGATATCCACATAGGGAGAATATGAATTTATGGAGCTTGCGAGTTATTTTATGATTTGTGTTCTGTAGGAGAATTCAGAAATATAGAAAAATATGATTTATGTTGAGTCAGAAACTCACAAAAGTATAAAAATTGCGATTTAGGATGAATCAAATTTAAAAATTCATGATGAACAATCATTTAAAAATTACACAAAATGACAAAAATCTTTTCAAACCTATCGTTATATATACTATCGTTATAATTTGCAAGAAAACACCGAAAAGAACTCAACAAATCTATCATTTGAAAAGTCAACATAAATACATCATTGTCACAAAATTTAATTGTTCAAAATCATAAATGTTACTATTACAAGTATCGTTTGCGTATAATCCGCGAAAACCTGGATAATCCTGGATAATCTGCAATTTTTACGTCTTTAATCATTTTACAACAGACAGATCTTCCAAAACACCATCTCGTCATTGTGAAATCGACGTGTCCAGAGGATGCTCCGGTGTCGGAGCGAAGAGTGCGTAGATAGTGCATTTTAGAAGAGAAGTTCTGGGGTGGATTGAAGAGGTTATGAATTACACCAATACCTAATGCCTTTTTCTATCCAAAAACAGTATCATATATACTGTTTTTTTATTACGATTATTTACACGGGCAGACCAAAGCAAGGGTGACTGCCTTGTATCTTTTTTTACTCGTAACTAAATGAATGTGTTTTATAACACTGTTAAAATTTTGGTATATAATATAACAGCAGGTTTAACAGAATATGTTATTACATTGTACTTTTGTTTATTATCCTTTTTGCACGGGAATTTCTAATGATGTCTTTTACCAAAGCTATCTAATTGGTGAAATAAAATCCCTAGAACAATTTTGCAGATTAAACATTTTTCTCAGCAGTATCCCAAGCACAGACATGGGTATTTTAAAGTAATACTTAAAAGTTCGCTATTATTAAAAAACTATACTGAATGTGCTACGCAAGTTTTCAACTTTTTATTCGAGCTCCATCTATACCAAATCAAGTAAAGCAAAAGGTGTTAGGGCAGCGGAGATATTACTCGAACGGAAGTGGTTCGAAATGTTTACAAACTCAACGTAGTTTACGGTTAGATTATTAGATGGCGCTGTCTCTTAGTGTGTGAGTTTTTAACAAATGAAAATCTCATATAATGTACTTAATCGTTTTTCACCACAAGAAATTAGCCTAAACCAGGGCCTTACTACCATCGCTTAAAACAGTATTACTTTAAAATAAACAGTTTATTTGTACCTTCACGTCGTAAACATCGTAATTATGTTTTTTGTTACAATACGTGAACAATTACTGGTTTAATTACTTCTGGTACATAAAAAAAAAATTTGATATCTTACATAAAGTGTAGTAGCATTGGAAAGACTACAAGGTAACTTTAAAAGGGGGTCTAACATACAACAACTGTCGCTCAAACGAACTTAAATTAATCACATTAGTACGTAATTAAAATTTCAAGTAAAGTAAAGACCAGTTTTCATTAAAAAGAATAAAGGTTAACTCTTTCAACCTTTCCTTAACGTTTCCTTACCTTTTTACCATTGAACCGCGGGGAACTGTAAGGATCTGCGTGGTTGATATACCGCTGACGCGTACGAAGCGCTTTGCATCTTCGTTTCTGATTCGCACCGCAAGGATCTTCAATGCCCTTCCAGCTTCCATTTTCCCAAGTACCTACAATATGAGTACCTTCAAATCAAGAGTGAATAGGCATCTTCTAGGCAAGCGTGCTCCACCTTAGGCTGCACCATCACTTACCAGCGGGTTTTTTAGGACTTTAAAAAAACAATTCCGTCATACCTACTATAAACTCGTACTCTCGTCGATTTGGCGAAACGTTTACCATTCACGCATCGCACGCATCGCAAACTCTCAAAAAGGATATTTTTGCAGTTTTTGCAACATTTCTTTTTGATGATCGTAGCGAGGTCATGGTAGCTATTGGTCGTATCGTGA
Source organism: Pararge aegeria (assembly GCF_905163445.1). Lineage (NCBI taxonomy): Eukaryota > Metazoa > Arthropoda > Insecta > Lepidoptera > Nymphalidae > Pararge > Pararge aegeria. Next base: position 6,903,153 of record NC_053202.1, on the reverse strand, counting down.
CTTTACGTAGCTTTAAGCCTTAAGCCGTGCCCACTTGAGCGGTTCTCTGTACCTATAGCTATACCCTATGGGTGTTAGGTTTCTGCGTTTGCAAATACAGTTGAAACCGGTTAAAACCAATTTAATGGAGACGAAGTTGCGCAGGTAGTAGCTACTATAAAAAAATTATTATCGAATAACTTTTTCTTTATCTGTTGCGATGGAAATCCGTAACCGCGGTTGATCTTAAATTTACAGTCGATAATATCGTTGCCACCCAGTTTTTTAACAGTTATTCCTGTATTAATCCCATAAAAAGTTGCGGAGCAAAAGCTTTTCATTTTCATGAATACTGTAATAATCTTCCGGCATAGCACAACCCCCAACCTTTTTGCTTGCCTTTCTTAGAATAGAATAGAAAAACATTTTTGCAACACAACAAAAAAAAGGAAAATACAAGGAAAACAGTAATAATACTTAGTGCTAGGGTGCAAAGGCGGCCTTATCACTAAAAGTGATCTTTTAAAGGCAACCTGAGCGTACGAAGCCGATAAAAGAGTGGAAAATGGATGGTGCATAAAGTAAGTTACAAAAAAAAAAAACAAAAAAAAGAAATGTACTATAAACTTACATGAACATACATACTCTAATTTTGTTTTCCACATTGGATGGGCTATACGATCGTAGTGATATCATAATGCAGTCGGGAATAAAAGAAATGAAAATTGAATTCTAAATTAAATCTACAATTCATCGAATTTCTTTCTTACGGACCTTCCAACGACGGTTCTTGCATAGTAGTCTCTTGTGTTGTATGCTTTAATTTATAGGAAACAGCGTTTTTTAAGCGTAAGGTTAGAAAATAGTTACGGAAATTGTAACCCGCACTAAAGTACCTGTAACACACGAATATATGTATAAACGGTGACCGATAGGCTGTCTCTTTCGCACAATCATCGTCACCATATCAACTCATTACCGGCCCTCTAAAGGTCACAGGTCTCCTCCCACAATAAGAAGGCGCTAAGACCAGACTCAGAAGTACGGGGCTCATGAGAAGGATCAGAGTCACTCAGTGACTCTGATCCTTCGATGGAGAGAGCTATGCTCGGAGTATCTCTGCGTGATCAAATCTGAAATAAGGAGATCCGTAGAAGAACCAGAGTTACCATAGCTCAACGAGTCAAGTGGCAATGGATGGGTATTTGTTGTAGTGTGTTTTAAGTCATTATAATATCAGTTGCTTCAACGATGAAGGTAAACATTGTGAGGAAACCTGCATGCCAGAGAGTCCTACATAATGTTCTCAAAGGTGTGTGGAGTCCACCAATCCACACTGGGCCAGCGTGATGGACTACGGCCTTAACCCCTTCTCATTGTGGGAGACCCGTGCTCTGTAGTGGGTCGGTAATGGGTTGATGTGATGATGATGATGATGATGATATGGTATGTTCGAATACGGATCACGAGTTCCAAGGTTTAAATACCGGTCTTAAGAGATACACAATTAAAGCTTTTTAATTTTGACGACCGATTGGAGCAGTGGGCAGCGACCCTGCTCTCTGCTATAGGCCGTAGGTTCGATTCCCACAACTGGAAAATGTTTGTGTGATGAACAGGAATGTTTTTCAGTGTCTGGGTGTTTATATTTATTTTATAAGTATTTATCTATATTATTCATGAAAAAAAATCATCAGTCATCTTTTAGCACCCATAACACAAGCTATGCTTACTTTGGGGCTATGGCGGTGTGTGTATTGACGACGTATTTATTTATTAAAGCTTCTGGGCTGATATCAAGTATTTACCGGAGTCTCTTTTGGTCATCCTTAGGAAATATGCATTGCATATCTTCATGCCTCGAAAAGCATGTTCAGTTGTAGGTCTTCTGAGGAAGTATTACTGACATGGTTATTTCTGCCGTCTAGCAGCATTGCTGCGGGAGCAGTGTAGTTGCCGGCGCATGAGGCTTAAAACCTATGCCTCAAGTTGATGGTCATAGGGTGGCACATCACAGGATGCATTTTTTACATAAACTGTTGCTCTGTTTAAGGGCGATGGTTTTACACTTACCGTACTGCTTGGTCCGTCAATTATTACTAAAAAAAAATTGGTTGTCTGTAAAGTCGGCTTACTGACGATAGTTGAACGTGACAACGTCGTAAGAAAATACTGATGGAATGGTTGCATTTTTCAAAAGAAAATTTTTATTTTATTTGTTTGATAGATATTATCGTTGCTATAAACAATTGACACCGCATTCACTTTTCACTGCACTTCATCCTTGCCGAAAACATGTAAATGTATTATTGTATAGAAGCTGTCCACGCGGACGCATCGCTCACTCAAGTAGTCTCCTACTTAAGTGAGCGAGACAGATGTCGAACGCGGAGGCCGACTGTGCCTCTTTGTCGCTCGTTCCGCGCTCTCGCTTGCACTTCAAGCCTTGAATGGAACGCCCCAGAGCGAGGTAACGCCGCATACGTCATGTTTTTTCGTGCGTGCAGCCGGCTCCATCGAATTATAAGACGTTGTCACGTCAAAAAAGATTACAGCCGTAATTGCCACTAATATTCAAACTGATAATGTCACTTATTAATATAAAAAAAAACCAGCTATGATTGCAATATTCATACTACAAACTAAGCAAATTTTATTTTTTACGCTTTGGTAGAACAGTTGTACTGATTTTGATGAAACTTTCACAATCTTATACATATATTCGGTAGATGGGGAATTTCATGTAAAAGTGGTTTTTTGTTACTTTTGTACAAAAGACTATGGTAAATAAAGCTATTTATTTAGTAAACGCTTCGCTTATTATTTAGACCAAAAGTCACATCTGCTTCGATAGCATTCTGACCTAAATTTGCAAGGGAAAGATGCCTTAGCATCTGTTACAATCGTGCTACTCAATTATCAACCGTGTCTCTTTACAATACGGTTCATATATGTATTCCAATATGTTCTTTGTTTCTTCGATAGTAACCATGAATGTGATTATTATCATCCAACGGGGTTTAATAAGCTTCATATTTAAACAGTGTTGTATTATGTCAAACTATCTTTTGACGTTAATCGTTAAGAGCCCACTTACCCTCTTTGAATTACCGTGATGGGTTTCAGCTCTCAATCTCTCACATATAAGATATCAGTGTAAATCAGCTGAAGATATTTTATTTATTTATTTTATGTATTTATGTGTGTGTGAGTGTATAAATATTATTATTATTATTATTTAACTCTTTATTTGTACACCACAATGAAGTTAGGAAAATAAAAAAACAAAATAAATACAAAGACAGAAGTAGAATACAAAAGGCGGCCTTATCGCTAAGTAGCGATCTCTGCCAGGCAACCTTTGGATTAGGACAAGATGAGAGAGAGCGGACAGGTGGTGTAAAATTATTATAAACGTACACGTACATTCAAATAGCTAAATACAAATACATAAACAAAATTGCACAAATAAGAAAAATATAATAAATAAATATAAAATAATAAACTAATATATACTCAATCATACATATATGAACATATAGATAATAAAAATAAACATAATCAAGGTATAATAAATGTCGTCAGCATTGTGCAAGATAATATGCTTTCACCGCGTTTTTAAATATTTCAAGCGATTTTGCCTCACGTATATTTAGTGGGAGCGCATTCCACAACTCAATAGCTTGCACTGTAAACGACAGTTTGAATTATGTTTTGGTGCTAACTGGCCTGTGTTATGTTTCGGTTGGCGCAGTGGGCAGCAACACTGCTTTCTAAGTCCAAGGCAGTCGGTTCGATTCAGTGGACTCCGCACACCGTTGAGAACATTATGGAGAACTCTCAGACATGCTGGTTTCCTCACAATGTTTTCCTTCACCGTCATAGCTGGTGATATTTTAATTGCCTAAAACGCACATAACTAAGAAAAGTTAGAGGTGCTTTCTGGGATTCGAAGTTAGAGTTACAAGCTGGGATTCGAACTCGGCCCCCCGAAAGTGAAGTCGAAGTCTTGCCCACTGGGCTGACGCCGCTTGCGTAAATTTAATTGCTAACTGTTAATTTTGGTTCATACTCTAGAATCCGAATGTATGCGACGCAGATTAAGCAATGTCTTTGATCTAGTTACAGCTTGATGCTACGTGCTGATTAAGCATGAAACACTGTAATCTAAACTAAAACTAACTAACCTAAATGTGGAGACTACTACATAATTTAGATAACGTAATTCTTAAAATATGCTATATATGTACCTTTGGAATAGGCTACCGAAGGAAATATTAACACACACAGACTAAATCTCTAAACATCTTTAAATCGGGCGTAAAACACTATTTCATATCTATGACGTAATGATTTATATATTTATCTATATATATAAAAGAAAGTTGTGTTAGTTACACCATTTATAACTCAAGAACGGCTGGACCAATTTTTATATTTGATTTCCTCTTAGACCGGAATAGGAATAAGTATTAAAGTATTAAAGTATTCATCAAACAAAAAAATGATCCACAGTACAAAGTTCGCCGGGACAGCTAGTAAATAAAAAAATATTTATTGCACACAATTAAGGGATTGTGATTATAAATATTGGAAATAGTAAGACATGAAAAATAAAAATCTGCAAAGGCGGTCTTATCTCTCTAAGCGATCTCCTCCAGACAGCCCTTAGTGAAAGAAGAAAAGAAAGAAAAGAAAATGATTATGGAAACGATACTATATATATATTATACTCATTAATATGATTTACCTTTATATCATGTAGTATTAGTATGCAAAGTACGTGTAATGTAAATATATCAATTATTTACTTTTAAATTGAATGTTGTTCTATCCCGTTTTCCGTACTAAACATGCCAAAGGTTATCTGGAGGAGATCGCTTGAAGCGATAAGGCCGCCTTTGCGCATATATATTAAATATATATTCACCTTTTGTTTTGTTTTATTTGTTTTTTTTCTTTTCTTTCTGACTTTCTGTCTATCTTTCTTGAACTTTAATATTTCTCTGTTTATATATACTCACTAGCTCTTCCCTGCAGTTTTGTCTGTAGGAGGCTTCGGCCGTGGCTAGTTACCTCGCTACCGAAAAAGACGTATTTTAATTATATATTTTTTTATTTAAATCGGTGAGAGCCATGTTAAAGCTATTCCTTTGTACTTTTTAATGATTATAATATTTTTTTAAGATCAATAAAAATAAAATAAATAAAATCTCCAGTATAAGATTAATTTTATTGTTAGTTTTATTTTAGCCTTAAGCTATCCGACACTTGCCAAACGGTGGTGAATAGTGCCCATATATTCAATCTGCAGCCTGCTGCGTCCCCCACATTTAAGTATTTTTACATTCTTACTATAGATATATAGACGTACGAACGCAATATCTGCCCGCAATAAGTCTACATTCGCATAGTAGGTAAAGCCCGCGCTGTTGTCCGATATTGTGGTAATTCCAGCACACAATACCACCCGACGTCAATTGAATGCCGTGCAGTGGAAACTCTGATAGGCATCGTAGGGTTTAATTAAACTTCGACAAGGTTTTTACTAAAACCTATATATCTGCCGACTGCAATGTACCATGTAACAATGTTTGAGTAGTAGTAGAAGCTCGTCGTAGTAGTAGGTACTACCACCATTCTTACTTCTGTCGCCATGCATTGGTCTGGTCTGGTCTGAAGGATGTAGTTATTGATGTCACAGGAACGAGGCTTAACACCTACGCGTCAGATAGACGGACATATGGCGGCATTTAGTAGGACATATTCCTCGCATAAAAGCGGTGATAGCCCAATGGGTAAAACTTGGAATTCACTTTCGGGTTGCCGAGTTCGAATCCCAGAAAGCACCTCTAACTTTTCTTAGTTATGTGCGTTAAGCAAATATCACTTGCTTCAACGGTGAAGGTGAAACATCGTGAGGAAACCAGCATGTCTGTGAGTTTTCCACAATGTACTCAAAAAAGAAGTGTTGGCTCAGAGCGGCTTGGTGTTAGAGTCCACCAAGCCGCTCTGAGCCAGCGTGGTGGACTACGGCCTTAATCATTTCTCATTGTGGGAGGTGACCCGTGCTCTATAGTGGACCCATAATGGGTTGATATGATGATGATGAATTCTCGCATGCCTTGCGAAGTTTAGCCGTGTTATAGGTGATAATTTGACAGCCGAATGGCGCAGTTTGCAGCGACCCTGCTTTCTGAGCCCAAGGCCGTTGGTTCGATTCCCACTACTGGAAAATGTTTGTGTGATGAGCATGAATGTTTTTCAGTGTCTGGGTGTTTGTATGTATATTCTAAGTACTTATGTATATAAATCATAAAAATATTCATCAGGCACCTTAGTGACCATAACACAAGCTACGCTTACTTTGGGGCTAGATGGCGATACATGTAATGTCGTAGTATATTTATTTATTTATATTAATTTTCCCCTTACCATCTGGCACGTAGGCTTAACACTTACCTCTCAGTAGGAATGTTGCTTTGTTTATAGGCCGTGGTCGTTATGTTTCTGCTGAGCTTCTGGTAGGCCGTCTGCTTGGTCTAAAAATTATTAGGTACCATAAAAAATACGTATCCAACCCAGGTGTGTGTTAAAAGAAAAGTCTCTTTGTATAATAACTAGCTGACCCGTGCAACTTCGTCTGCACCAAATCGGTTATTACCGGAAAACACGAATAAAATTACATTTTCTAAAAATGAATCCTAGCTAGATCGATTTATCGCCCCCGAAACCCCCTGTGTACTAAATTTCATGAAAATCGTTGGAGTCGATTTCGAGATTCCAATTATATATATATATATACCATTTTTACCCTAAAAATATAGTATCCGGCGAACCTCTGGTCCATCAGTACTAAACCATTTCCGGCCAGCCCTCTTCAGGGCAGGGGTTTCCTAAGAAGGCTCTACGCCGTAGTCCACCACGCTGGGCATCACGCCTTTGAGAACTTTATATATATATAACCTTACCTTAACGAGTAATGTTTTATTACTTAAAACGCATATACCTACGAAAGCTAGAGGATGACGATTTTCATGAAATTTAGTACAAAATACTTTTTATTACTTTAAAGAATTGCTCTTATATATAAGAGCAATTCTTGTATATATATATATATACAAGAATTGCTCGTTTAAAGATAAAGATTAAAAGAAAAGCCTCATTGTATAATAACTAGCTGACCCGTGCAACTTTGTCTGCACCAAATAGGTTATTACCGGAAAACAAATAAAATGACATTTTCTAAAAATGAATCCTAGCTAGATCGATTTATCGCCCCCGAAACCCCCTGTATACTAAATTTCATGAAAATCGTTGGAGCCGATTCCGAGATTACAATTATATTTATAAATATATATACAAGAATTGCTTTTTTAAAGATATAAGATATTCATAGCCCCGATATAAATCGATTCGTACAAATTCGATGTTCCACAAACCTATATACGTTTGGAACCAAGTGATCTAATCTAGAAACTCCCAATCACTAAACGTTCAGTGTAACTAGGTCGCCTGTACATATTATATCGAAACAATACTAATATGTTAAAGGCGAAATGTCTGTTCGTTCATTTACTATTTTTTTATTGGCTCAATGTTGGCAAAAAAGCTGCTGGTAGAAGTTATTCGTGGGATTTTAAAAAAAACATTGAAAAAGTTTAAATCCTGAAGAGTACATTTTGTATCCCGGAAAAATAAAAATTCCGGTGCACCTGCGGGATTTTAAAAAATCCAGAATATAGCCGAATTGATGGAAACCTAGTACTAGTATAAATGCCAAAGTGTGTTTGTTTGTTTATTTGTTTGTTACCTATGTACGATTGCTAAACCGATTTTATTAAATTTAGCAAATATGTAGCTTGAATATTGACGATGTACATAGCAATTTTAACCATGACCGGATTTTTACAATGTTACATAGACGTAGCGTGCATCAGAAAATACACGGTTCCGGCGAGTATTAAAAAAAACTTTAAAAATGCGGATGTAGTGCTAGAGACCTAGTAATACATATTTCTATGAACCGGACCATTTAATAACGGTCTTCTGGCTTCTTTACTAATATAATTATATCGTTCCTACATCTTAATATTACTAAAATTCAATAAAGCCTACGCGACTTAAATTATTATTTGGGGCAATTATTAAAATCGGCTCAGCAGTTTGGTTAACAGACAACTCTTTTCATACATTGATCGTAAAGTTAGGTAAATCCGCGGGACACATATAGCAATATGTGTCCCGCGTCTTCACATATAGCAATTTGTGTCGTCGTCTTTTCTATGTTTTTTCCTTTTACGCCATTGGTTGCCTGGAAGAAATCGCTATGTAGCGATAAGGCCACCAAATTGTACTCTCTTGATTTGTATTTATATCTTTGTAACTACTTTTTGTTTCTTTGGTGTACAATAAAAGTGTATTCATTCATTCATTCATTCAATATGTTCATTCGCTAGCATGGTAGAATTAGCTGTATTTAACGTATAATGAAACACTTTGCAATAGGTATATAAAACTAGCAGAACAAAATCTAAACGTAAACAAACAACCTCAAAAAGCGGTTTAAACTTTATACAACAAAACCGCAACACTTTGACAGATTACGCGAACGCTTCCAGTTTTCTCCCGAAATTCAATATTTAGTAGAAAGTAAATATTAAACAGCTGTATGTATCTATATGTATTCAATCAATAAATTAAAATAAGGTAGTGACCAAAGAGTAAGAGAGGGGCTTATGTAGCCCACGGCTAGCTCTGGAAATCATCAAAAGCATCATAGTAGTATTCCATTATTAATATTACATTGAACATTCTACCCGCCCTTTAGGTTAAAATAACAATTGTTTTCGTTAATTTTTATTTATTCCACTAATCATGGAAAAATATTCAAATAATACGACCATTCTCAATTTCATGTTGATAGATTTAGAAGGTAGTGAAATATTATCAAAATTAAGCTTAATTTGCTATACTCCGCGAAAAGCAGGAGAATCTGTGTGGTGTAATTTATAATTTCTTCAATCCTTATACCCCACACCAAACAGATCTTCGGCAATATACCCTCTACGCACGTTTCGCTCCGAAACCGGAGCATCATCAGGAGATGTTGACTTTACAATGAATAATTGTTAAGACCTTCATTTGTTGTCATTGTAAAGTCAACATCTCCTGATGATGCTCCGGTTTCGGAGCGAAACGTGCGTAGAGGGTATATTGCCGAAGATCTGTTTGGTGTGGGGTATAAGGATTGAAGAAATTATAAATTACACCACACAGATTCTCCTGCTTTTCGCGGAGTATAGCAAATTAAGCTTAATTTTGATAATATATCATGGATTTCCGCAAAGTAACGCCTGCTTCTATCCAATATTTGGTAGTGAAATAATAAAGTGTGACGTACGAACGGACAAAGTTGCATCACGAGTACCATTTTTATCCTAAAAATATATTATCCGGCGAACCTCTGGTCCATCATTATTATACAATTTCCGGCCAGCCCACTTCAGGGCAGGGGTTTCCTGAGAAGCCACCACGCTGGGCATCACGCCTTTGAGAACTTTATATACATATATATAACCTTACCTTAACGAATAATGTTTTATTACTTAAAACGCACATAACTACGAAGGCTAGAGGATGCCTATATGGAAAATGCACCCGTATTTCTATCAAAATACCCACCAATGTCATGAACATTGTCTATGTATCAAATATAATTTTAATTATTATTTGAAAACTATCCGTTAGTTAAACAAGAATTATAAGCGCATTTCTTAAAATGCTACTCAATTTAAGAGAATATCTGGCATTATGAATTTAGTTACAATTATTAAAAGTTTCAGGCAAAAGTCTTCGAACAGTGCGTGTTGCCAGTGATGACCTATGGCTCTGAAACATGGTCGTTAACTATGGGCCTCATAAGAAGGCTCAGAGTCACTCAGCGGGCGATGGAGAGAGCTATACTCGGACTATCTCTACGCGATCAAATCAGAAATGTGTAGATTCGTAGAAGAACCAGAGTTACCGACATAGCTGGACAGGCGGACAGACGACATTAAGCGCGTCGCAGGTAGCCGTTGGATCCAAGCGGCTCAGAACCGTGGAACTTGGAACTCCCTACAAAAGACCTATGTCCAGCAGTGGACGTCTATCGGTTGATGTGATTAAAAGTTTGTTTATTTACCCTGTAAAAATTACCGTAACACATTTAATACGAGATCGTTGGGTACTCTTTATCATATTTACCAACGAAATATAAAACCTCACAATGTAAGACCACAATATCTGAAACTTCTAAAATTATTCACCTTTCTATTATATATATATATATATATATTCTACATTCCTCTTTGGCGTTCGCAACTTTGTATTATGTTCTATTAAACTTTCGTGGAAATGAACCAAATTACACTGTTCCTCCGAAAACGTAACGCGTGGCGAATGTGTTTCGAAAGTTTTTTAATAATGAAATTTTTCATATTCCCACCACCAACGTCAATAAACAGTCTGCGTTTATCAAAAAACTCCGCGAGCAGCTGAGTATGAGTTATTTTTGTAATATTGTGATAACGTGAATGTTACCAGTTATTACATTTTTCCCGTTTGCGACAGTACAGTTAATGTTTTTAAGGCGTATACTATACCTTTTTTTTTAAATTTATCGATACACTAGCTGTTGCCCCCGTTCTTCATGTGCTCTTATTACGTTTCTTATAAATCCCGTGGGAATTGTTTTTTTTCTTGGGATAAAAAGTAGCTTATGTTACTCTCCGTTCTTTTAAATCTATGCCAAAAATCAAGTCAATTAATGGTTTATTAAGGGCGTGAAGGAAATACATAAAAAACAAAACACACATTCAATAAGGACATTTATATATAAAAAAAATACTTTGATTTCGTTTTATTTTTTAATTTTTATTTTTATTTAATTATCCATTTAAATATGATATTCTCTTCTGTCATTGGACAGAGACTTCTGAGATAAATGAATTCAAATTTTATTTAATTAATTACAAAGGATTTAGATGCACAAATGTACTTGAATATTTCGTCAAACTGGACCTTCCGGCTAGTGACCAGACGGTATGACTAGTAGTACCGTGGTCGATGGGGCGTGCGCTGGTGTGGGATGCGATCTGCGTTGATACGGTGGCACTTTCTCACTTAACGAGAACATCCCAAAAAGCGACAGCAGCTGCCGAATTTGCTAAAATATAGTAAATTACTCCGTCGTTTGTTATGACTACGTGTTTGCGGCGCTTGCGTTTGAGACTCTGAGCGCATGGTCTTGGGACACGAAAAGTTCGTGGCCTAAAAATTGGTCTTGACAGCTGGTGACCCAAGAGCTAGCCAATTATTTAGCCAAACGTGAAACGGCTAAGTCTAGCAATTCAAAGGGGCAATAGCGCCAGCATTTTAACGATGATACCGTTTTCAGCGATGGCAACAAAACGAACCAAATAATAATATTGTACGATATTAGTTTTCGGTAAGACACAAACTGTATAATAATTAATATATTTTGAAAAATTCATAAATATTTAGAATAGAATTATTGCGAATCATCCAAAGCAAATAATCTTAATATATATAAATCTCCTGTCACGATGTTTGTCCGCGATGGACTCCTAAACTACTTAACCGATTTTAAATTTAATTGGCACACCGTGAGCAGTCTGCTCCAACTTAAGAGATAGGATAGCTTATATCTTTAATTATAGTCTCAATTTTATTTTATTGCAAATTATTTGTCTTTAATTAATTGACAGTCACATGTTATATGTATATATATATATCTATATACTACTATACTCATTTAAGGCTTAGCGATACTGAATACTTTAAAAACGCAGACGAAGTCGCGGGCAACAGCTAGTTATATATATAATGTAATATGGCCTAGCGTAGTTGATAGTCAGATGTAAATCGTCAGTCTAATAAAAAAAATAAAAAATCAGCAAACCAGCCAGGCGCAAACTTATAATTTAATGCAAAAAAATACAACATAATAAAACACTGTAATTTCTCAGGTCGTCTTGGAAATATTTAATTAAAAGTTGCTTCTCGTCTCAACGCGAATAATTAAATCCAACCACGCAAATTTACTATTTCTTTGGAAAAAAAGGCTCGAGGGTAAAAAGTATTAGTGACGTAGTAAATGGGAAAAGTTAAGGGGTTTTTACGGGGAAGTTAGCCATTCTCTTTGTTTCGTTTTAAAGTAATTATTGACGGACCACGTTGATAAAGGTTAATTTTATCCCCTGGGATATATTATCACAAGAGATAAAATTAACCTTTCCACCTGCACAGCTAGCAGGGGCACGAGACAATTATATCCCCGGGGAAAGGATAAAAATTGATCTACTCCCACAGCTTTATTAACTCTCTATTGGTGCAAAAGTGGAAATAATATCCAAATAATGCAAGCATGTTCCCGTACCTGTAAGCATTTTCCCGTAGCAGGTAGGTAAGGGCATACAATCCTGGGTATATAATTTCTGTCTCCTGCCTGGCCTAGCCCTGCTGCCTTTGCTAAAAGACGACGACCTGGCGCAACGGAAAGCACTGTGAATTTATTTTAGGTCCCGGGTTTGATTCCTGGCAAGGCAATTTTGGGAATCTATAATTTCTGCTTTTTCATCAAGGTACAGATTGTTCAATGCAACGTAACTTAAATTAATTTCTTTTGCTTTTAACATAATTTCAATTTTGTCGTTGTTTTTAATAATTCAATCAGACAGAAAATTGTATATTTCTATAGAAAAAATGGCCGGAGGCTAAAATGTATTAGCGGCGCAGTAAATGAGAAAAGTTATGGGCGAAAGTTAGCCAGATCGTACCCCGTATCGCAGCTTGACTAATGACCGTAATTGCTTAGAATAACCAATGCTCGTTATGCGAGAGAGGAGAGATGGTAGGTTTTTCTTCGCTCAAGATTAATTTGACCCTGTTTTTACTAGTACTTTTAAAAGTATAAAAAAGCTAGCTGTTGCTTGCGACCTCATCGCCGTTTATTTTTTATTCCTGCAGTAACCCTTTATTTTACGGGGATTAAATGTTTCCATTGGCCATCTCAAGGATGCCAATTTTTATGCGAAATTTCACCAATTTATTTATTTATACTCCACAATTAAGAAAATAAACTATTCACGTAATAGGGAAAAAAGGCGGCCTTATCGCTAAATAGGAATTTCTGCCAGCCAACCTATAAAAACACACGTGCGAAGCAAAAAGGTGGGGTGTACACAACTAAGCACACATACCATTAACTACATACTAATACATAAACCAGACTACGCACATAAACCAGTACTAATATTAAAAAGTAAGAAAAATAATTAAACTAATATATACTTTCAAATACCATAAATACTTTGATATGACTTCGATATGAGTACCAATATAAGGGGGCAAGCCACGCATAGGTAATAAATGCTTTGGGTAACTCTTACCAACAGATTTTCTGAAATGAATGTCCTTATCCAGGTGTTACTTTATGTGCCAATTTGTATCAGGAACGGTTCAGCGGTTAAGCTGAAAATAGGAAACAAACACACAAACAGACACACTTTCGAATTTATAACATTATAATAATTTCTCTTTCCTTCACGCCCTAAGTTTTAGTTAGGAAGTAAGGATAATTTAAATGTAAGTAACCTTAAAACGGTCCATAGAGAGCTACTGATTTTGTAACGATACCAAAACTCTCCTTTGGGACATTCAATTCTGAACTCATAAACGTTTATTCATATAAAACCCAGTTTAGGTTAATTTCCTACTAAGTTAGGAGTCTCCATCCATCCATCCATAATCTCTGGCGCAGTGGCGAGGGCTGTGGTCTTATAATTAGGTAGTCCAGGGTCAAATTTCCGACAGGGGCAATTAGGAAATTTATATTTTCTGAACGTTCTCTGGTTTTCCACCAGACCAGGTGGGAGACTTCGGTCTGTTTTAGTTACCACCCCACGACAAAGACACCACCGTTTTGCCTAGCTAGCATTCCGTTACGATGCCGCGTATAAACCGATTAGAAGTATGGGCTTAACATAACTCATATCCGACAGCCGAGCCACCGAATCTAACTCCGATTGCCAGCCTTCGGGAAACTTCGTGACATCTTCCCGTCCAAAACACCGCATTGCTTGAAGACCAAAGTCTTGGTCTTTGATCCTTTGCTCCTTTGGTCCTTTGGTCTTTGGTCTTCGTCTTGGTCTTTTTTCTTGGTTGTTGAGTGGTGATGACTTATGTCTCTAAACGTGGTCGCTAATTATGGGTCTCTTAAGAAGCCTCAAGGTCACCCAGCGGGCGAAGAGCAGAGCTATGTTTGTAGTATCTCTACGTGATCAAACCAGGAATGAGGAGATTTATTTATTTATTTAGGAAAACTAACCGCTAATACATTTTTTCTTGTCCAAGATTTTACGTTGTGAGCTAAGTGAATGTTCAGCTTATTACAGGTTTTCACTACGTTTGAAAATAATTTCAAAATTAATTACATTTTATATATAACTGCATTACAAAATAAATGTCTAAAAATATTTTACTAATTAATAAGGTTATAATGTTAAAAAAATAAATAGAATTAAAATTCAAATTCAAATTAAATTAAAAATAAAATTAAAAAAAAAAATTTAACATCAATGTCCAAGTTTAAGCTTATTAAATTTTGAATATTTGATAACATAGTCAAGTATTTATTTTATTTTTATCTTGAAATGTCAGATTGTACAATTAAAAGTGTCAATAATTTTACGCCTAAAGTCAGTGAATTTATTATGAAATAAGTCTATTTATTTTTGTTTTTTTTACGTCATCGTTATAAATGTCGGATATTCTTGGTAAGGGAGAATATTTACCCAACTTCGTTCTATAAGGCCTGTGATACAACAAATTACAAGGAACCCGAGGTATGTTTGTGCGCGGTGTTCTAAGATATGCATAAGAACCAGAGTTACGGAGTAGCTCAAAGAGTCGCGAAGCTAAAGTGGCAGTGGATGGAGCACATTCTCGTAGTTTGGAGAACCGATGGACGTTGGGTTCCAAGGTGCTGGAATGGCGACCTTGCACCGGTAAACGCAGTATAGGTAGACCTCCTAATGAGGAGAAGGGATTAAATCAAGCAGGGTTGTCAAGATTGTTGTATTTGAAACTACCGACCTACGAAAGACCTATGTTCAGCATTGGACGTATATTGGTTAACATGATGATGATATTCGCCAATGGATTGGTCGCTACCATGTAATACTGCGTCGTCACTTACTACCAGATGAGAATAAATAAATAAATAAATATACTACCACATCGCCATCTAGTCCCAAAGTAAGCATTGCCTGCGTTATGGGTTCTAAGATAACTGATGAATAATTTCTAGGAATAATATACATAAATACTTATAGTATATAGATAAACACCCAGACACTGAAAAACTTGATGTTCATCACACAAACATTGTCCAGTTGTGGGAATCGAACCCACGGCCTTGGACTCAGAAAGCAGGGTCGCTGCCCACTGCGCCAATCGGCCGTCAAGAAAGCAGCTTGCAACTAACAAGTCGTTGAATAAAAACTTATACATAATAAAATAAAGCTTACGGAAACCTAAAGAAAACCTAAACACAATTCCTAAGTTAATCTCTATCATCTACTATCTTCATTGTAATAATTGTATTTGAGATACGCCTCAATTATTTCGCAAAATAGCTCCATTGAAAACATTGTTCTTTGCTAATTACAGCCATTGTTAAACTTTTGACATTTTGAAGGGTGTCGTTGAGAATAAGTGGTGTGGATACAGTATCTGGCGACGTACGGGATAAGGGTAAACCTCTTAAGTAAAGAAGCTCAATTATTATTTAACTGTGTGACTGAACTGCAATTATGAGTAGACTGATACAAGACAAGGGTTGACTTAAATTAGACCTAGACCTAGATATTGTACGATTATTAAACATTATTAAATCTTGCAGTGATGTTAGTTGCTATATATGATTTTTTTATTGCACTACAAGTTAGCCCTTGACTGCAATATCACCTAGTGATGATGCAGTCTAAGATGGCAGCGGGCTAACCTGTTTGGGTGTACGGTAATCATACCCTCGGTAATCGGTTTCTACGCGACATCGCCATTTGACGGCCGACTGGCGCACTGGGCAGCGAACCTGCTTTCTGAGTCAAGGCCGTGGGTTCGATTCCCACAACTGGAAAATGTTTGTGTGATGAACATGAATGTTTTTCAGTGTCTGGGTATAAGTAATTCTGTGTATTATATTCATAGAAATATCCATCAGCTATATTAGTACCCATAACACAAGCTACGCTTACTTTGGGGCTAGGTGGCGATGTGTGTAATGTCGTAGTATATTTATTATTTTTATTTATTTATCGCACCGGAACACTAAATCGCTTAGCGGCACGTTTTTGTCGGTAGGGTGGTAGTTACCATGACATGGCTAGTTAGCCATGTCCAAAGCCTCTGACCAGACCAGAACAGAGCGAATTCAGAAAGTCCTAAATTGGCGATGCCGGAAATAGAACCCGGGACCTCCTACTTAAATTCACAGCGCTCACCGTTGCGCCAGGGAGGTCGTCAAAAAAACTGTGAGGTGTGCTGTGAAGATGAGAAACCAGTTGTCGCACCTCCTCCTCCAACGGGTGTCGTACGAAGCGACTAAGGCAATATAACGGATAACGGACAGAAGCTTCCTCTGTGTCCTCTGCTGCTACCATCTATAGTGTCCATGGTGGACAGATGGATTGGTGATCCAACCCATCTGTCCAACGTGGTGATTATGTGCAAACCCTCCCTTTGGGTGAGGCCTATCCAGCTAGTCCAGCAGTGAAAACATAACGTTATTGTATCACAGATTACTCTAACAACATTGTAATTTTCTTTTTGAGCTGGAGCGGAGGGATGTGAAATATGAATCTCTGAATTTTATTAAAACCATTATGGATACTGGGTCCCATTTTGTAACAAACAAAAAGTCTCAATGTATTTTTTTTTTAAGAATAAAAGCGTAATTTTGTATTGTCACTCACGGTTCTGTGGTAAGATGAATAACTACAATCGTTAACGTTTTTTATTCACGTTTCTGATACGTGCCGCTAAAATGTGGAACGCCCTCCCGGCAACTGTGTTTCCTGCCACGTATAATTTGAGTAACTTCAAGGCTAGAGTGAATAGGCTTTTTCGTATAATTTGAGTAACTTCAAGGCTAGAGTGAATAGGCTTTTTCTAGGCAAGCGTGCTCCAACCTAGACCTCATCTTTGCTTTCTAACGGGCATGATTGTCGTCAAGCGCTGGCCTATCGTTAATATATAAAAAAAAGTCTCGAACGAGCTTGGATCCCTCAAAGCTAGAAGCTAGCAAGAAGGTATTTTTCAAATCTTCTCTAAACTGTGACTCCAAAGCACTAGATCACACTGTAGTAAGGCTTTGCCTACGGCTGAAGCGTCCTATCAAATAAAATGGTAACAAAACTTAAATTATCTAGCTTTTATTTTTTGCTAAAATAACAAGTAGGTACTTAGTTGAAAGTGGTCCGCAGTGTAGAAGTGGAAGCTACACCGGTCGGCCATTAGCCATGTTTGCGGTTAGAATACAAAATGAATAGTTTGGAAAGGTACGCACTCTTTCTGAATTATTTACGAACAAAAAAACATGAGAATAAATGGACATTGTAAAAAATATCTCTAGATACGAAAGATTCTAGTTTCACATCATTACAATACCATGCAAAAATGCGTGATACGTAATGATCAAATTGGAAAATGAAAAAAAAACGTTCGGTGTTCATTGCTATAACATACTATAAATACGTACATACTAACTTTTAAAAGACCTCAAACCGAGTCGAGTGATTTTCGCCGTAAAAACATCTCAATGTCTAACTACTAAAATATTCCAAATATGTATATTTTATGGCTTTTTTAAAAACCTGGCTAAGTTTTTTTGTGGGCTCTTCTCAGACCAGGCCGCGTTTGGGACCCTCCTAGCTTTAGTTTTGAGTTAACGAATGCAGTTATCACCATCACTAACATTAGTGTAACATGTTAAATGTATGAACGCTTTATAAGTGTCTGTAATAAGGTCTACATTAATAAAACATTTTAGAATTTGAATTTTTGAATATTAAACGTAGTCGGTAATTACAGGCCTCATTAGAATGCTCTGTGCATCGTACCTTATGCTCAACAGCTTAACATGTTTATCGCTAGAAGACTACGGAAGACAAAGTCGCGAGCACCTTACTGCAATCAATAAATTGATTTAACTCACAATAGCAAAAGACAAGAAAAAATAAAAACGTTTTACTGTAGAACAATCTATCTATCTATATATATAAAAGAGAAAGTTTGTGGGTATGTTCCGTATAGGCTCCAAAACGGCTGGACCGATTTCCATGAAACTTTCAGCGGATCTCCGGATTTACCTGAAGAGTAATCCTGTAAAGTTTGGTGACGATCGGAGCAATCCTATTTTTGAACTGTCAAACTGTCAAATACAGCGTTTATTTACTATG
Source organism: Pararge aegeria (assembly GCF_905163445.1). Taxonomy (NCBI): domain Eukaryota; kingdom Metazoa; phylum Arthropoda; class Insecta; order Lepidoptera; family Nymphalidae; genus Pararge; species Pararge aegeria. Next base: position 6,884,650 of record NC_053202.1, on the reverse strand, counting down.
AAAAATTGAAACGATATTGGTTCAAAAATGGGTTGACCGTTTCTATGGAACTCATCAAAGAAGTGTTTGGCCGTTCGGTTTAAAAAAAATTTTTTTTTTTAATTCTAGTTAAATAGAGGATGAAAGTTTTTATGAACTTAGTAATTTAGGTTTTGCTTAAAAATAAAGAACTACTACCCCCAAAGGGGCTAAATATGAGATAAAAGTCGTGGGCTACCCCTAGTAATAAAATAATTCTACCAGGATTACAGGATTCCGGGTAATACACAATTTCTTTCCAAGTAAGATTAGCCGAGGTAGTAAGTTCGTACACTTTATTGACTTAGGACGCTCAGAGGTTGGAGCACTTAATGAATAAATATTACTCGGTAAGCGTTTACCAGATTTAAGAGATGTTTGTTTGGAAGACCCGACAGCTGGTGAAATTTGATTGCCTTTTTACGCGTAGATTCTATAAACGTAAAATTATATAAACGACTTCGTCTTCGGCTTGGAATCTTCTCGCTTAAACAATTTTCTGTGACAAAAAGTGTCATAAAATTATGCGTTAATGACATGGTATGTCTGTCATGATACTTCTTTCACATAAATAATTATCCATATTAATATTATAAGCGGTGACTGTTATTATATTACTCAAATGCTAATTTGATCAAGACTTAGCGTTCTTGATAAAGTTGGCATTTTTACAACTTGCACCCTGTATATAGACATAGGATACTGTTTATCTCCTAGAAACCCCCGGTAAGCGTTCCGGGATATAAAAATAGTGCTATTTACCGACGGACAGCTTAAAAGCTGAACCTGTATAACTGAACTGATGCTGAACCTCTCTTTGTGAAACTTCGCAATAATAAATATAAATAAATATACTACGACAATACACACATCGCCATCTAGCCCCAAAGTAAGCGTAGCTTGTGTTATGGTTACTGAGATAGCTGATGAATATTTTTTTATGAATATAATACACATAAATACTTATAATATACAGATAAACACCCAGACACTGAAAAACATTCATGTTCATCACACAAACATTTTTCCAGTTGTGGGAATCGAACCCACGGCCTTGGAAAGCAGGGTCGCTGCCCACTGCGCCTATCGGCCGTCAATATAATGAAAACATTTTTCCATTTACGCAAAATCTAATAACACAAGAAATGTTTTTTTTTTGTTTTTACTATTTATTTGCATACTACAAGTTAAAAAAAACTCAGATAGGAGCAGTATACAAAAGGCGGCCTTATCGCTTAGTAGCGATCTCTGCCAGCAGATAAGGAAAACAAGAAGATAAAAGACTGCAGGTTGTGCTAAATTAAAAAAAAAATACATACGAATAACTACACACTAATACTTGAACTAAAACACAAATAAAATAATACACAATATAAGAAATATGGGGGTTTATTGGGGTTAGTTGGTAAATGGGGCCTCAGACAGCTCTTTCTGTCATAACAAAGCCCTACTGTATAACGTAATTATATTATTAATAACTAAACAATTAAATTATTAACATAATCAAGGATATCTTGGAAATACACCTTGCTTAAAAATAATGGAAATGTTTACCTCTGATTTAAAAATCCCCATACGAGGTCTTCCAACTGTCTACGAAATGTGATGATCAATTCATCTATGAACGCCGCGTCATCAAGGGAGAGCGTTACGCCATTTTTCGTGACGGCATACGAGTACAATAGTATGGTGAGCCAATAGACGTATCACATCAAAAATTAAATGATAAGTTTTAATAATCGTCAAAAATTTTACAAGCTTCATTAACTTTCAATGCGATTCTTTGTATGATACTGACTATGCCATCTAATTTTCAATCCTTTGTCATATAATGGAATATCAGAAGTTCGTTCGCCTTTTGTTCTAGCCTGGGGTTTCAAAATCCGATATTTATTATATTTTGTGAAAGATGTATTATATGTAATACATAGATATTTATGTATATGTATATTTAATTATATATAATTATATATATGTACTACAAACAAATTGTTTAAGTCTATTTTAAAAAATATTTAGCGATTCTGAGCTTCGAACATCTTTAGGTAGAGCATTCCATAACATTCATTAGTTTAATAATATTGCGTATTTGTAATTAACAGTAAAGTACCGTTGATTTAAATAACATTTCATACTGCAAATTGCATAGTGACATTTAAATAAAATAATGCGTATGCGAACGTGCTTCACTTTAATTAAAACTGCATGATTTTATTTACATTCGATTCGATAATTTATTAATAACGGCGAGTAAGGAAATAATTCAACATTTATTTCGAATTTCCTTCTCGTAAATATAGTTCATCGCATGTATGCATCGGGGAACTACTAACGCCATGCTTATTTCCATGCCATGCCGCTAAACAGCATTTTTGCAATGATATGTCCCGGTCTGAAGGGTGTAGTTGCCGGTGTTACAGGTAGGCTACGTAAGGGTGTTCACCCACGTCTCAAATTGATAGACACAGGGCGGCATGTTGCAAGACGTGCTCCTTGCATGCTCTGTGAAGTATTGCTCTGATTTTATAGGCGTTATTTTCCGGCGTTATCAGGTGGGCTATAGATATATATAGGCTTGGTCCGTCTAGTAATACTATTAAAAAAAAAAAATAGGCTTCAATCAATAATGCGGTAATTTTTTTTTCAATATCGTTGGGTATTTAGGTTACTTAGGTATTTTAAAACTGTAGGAATGTCTAATCTCTATAATCATAACTAGCTGACCCGTGCAACTTCGTCTGCACCAAATCGGTTATTACCGGGAAACACGAATAAAATTACATTTTCTAAAAATGAATCCTAGCTCGATTCATCGCCCCATAAACCCTCTGTATACTTAATTTCATGAAAATCGTTGGAGCCGATTCCGAGATTCCAATTATATATATATATAACGATATATATATACGAATAAAATTACATTTTTTAAAAATGAATCCTAGCTAGATCGATTTATCGCCCCAGAAACCCTTTGTATACTAAATTTCATGAAAATCGTTGGAGCCGATTCCGAATTATATATATACAAGAATTGCTCGTTTAAAGATATAAGGTATGGAACATAATGCATACTTATTAATGTATACTAATATAAAGCGGTATAGCCCAGTGGGTAAAACTAAATAAAATCTAAAACGTCCTCGAAACCACCGCAGCGAGGCACAGTTCCTAAGATGCTGGCAGCATTGCCCCTTTGGATGGCCAAACTAATTCGTTGGCCAAGGTAACTGCCCGCTCTAGGATCACCGGTAGACTCGATAACCCTTTCGATAATTCTTGATACTCTCTACTCGAGATACTTCTTAATACTCTACTCCAGTCTCTTTTAGTTTTATTATTTGTTTTTTCCATAATTTTATTGTGTGCGTTTAAAGCAATTAAAATAAAATTTACTTTAACGGTGAAAGAAAACATCGTGAGACCAGTGCTCTAATGTAATGGGTTCACGTGATGCAATAAACTGATTTTGATAAAAGTTACCTTACCTACCTACTTAGGGTGTTAGAATAAACCATGTGCATGGATGTTTTGACATTAATTCAACAAGGTTAAATTTTTACAGAAATAGTCCCGAGAAAATTAAGGTTTCCTGTGGGATTCTGTAACCCAATAATAAACCCAAAATGAACTCAGATGAAATCGCGGGATACAGCTAGTTTGAACTGATATAGAAATACGTATAGTTTATTATGTATAGTTATTTAAGTACAGTATAAGTCTATGGTATAAGCGGATATTGCTAGTATTTTTTTATATTTTCGAAGGTATAAGACTCTGACAGAATACTTGCGGATACTAACTTACGGATGAATACCTACTTACTGTCAAGTTAAGGTAAATCCTTTACTCTATTTTATAACATAAAGAGGTCTATACATTCATAAGATAAGAGTGGCTGGATTCATAAGTATATTCGCTAAATCTTAGAATTAAAATAATTAAATTTGAACACAACACTGTGAAAATGGGTGGCCATTTAACGTCATTGTCAATTCTTTGTTCCGAAAGGGTAAGTTGGGGTGAAATAGGGTGAGATGAAAGGAAGCCGGGGATAATTGGAATCGTGACTCAATTATTCAGCTTTTGTTCTAGCGTTTTGAGAAATTTGAACGTCTTCAATTTGCTGACTTGTATTTGGAAGTATTTGTTTATTTTTTGCGCTTTTAATCTTGTTTTATCTATGTCCGAATTGTTTTTGTATTTACAATCAAAGTTTATGAATAGATGAACTTAATAATGCCAAGAGAAAGGAGAAGCAGTACCTGTTTTTTAGGAAACATTTTAATTGCGTATGAGGGTAATGTAATATAATTAGATAAAAGTTTAATTCGTGTGATTCCGTGCGTTGAAACCACTTAAAAGTGTTGCTCCGTAACAACAAAGATTTATTTCGTTAGTTTGATTACATTACGCTACAATTAAATTTTTAGACAAATATGTACGACATGTAAAGTTTATTTCTTAAGTAAATTCAAAAATAGTTTTTGATTTATTCTTTTATGAACATTATTATAAGCCCCGCACAATGACACTTCAAATTGTCTTTTTGATTTCCATATTTGTCACTGTCTTATCATAAACTTGAACTGCTTTGCCGACGGCTTGGAGCGCGGGAAAATTTAAATTTGAGAACTATGAAACTCTAAAGAAATATACTTTCTTTACATGTATAAATAAATGAAGTTGCATCAAAATAAATGCATCTTATTAAAAGGCATAGCACAAACTAAACAAATGTTTTGTTTATGAAATGAGACCTTCAAGTATTCTCGAAAAATTAACACACTTATTTCAGATTTTTTTTTTTTTTAGATATATTTTTCTTTAATAAACACTATTATACTTCCTTAATACAAACGATCATAAATACAATTCATCCGATGGCCGTGCGTCTCTATTACGTATCAATCATAATTATTAAGATGACATCCATCGTTAATAAATTCAAGAGACTTTAACTACTCGACTTCAATGCCTACATAATACAAGTATTAAACCGTATAATTGTACAGTTTACGGTGCGCAACGTAGCCGCCATGATTTATAAGCGTAATAATTCAGTGGCTGAACGTAGATTAAGGCAGTTGCACACTAAGACCCATAAAACATAGTTAACTTAATAGTTGAAACAGAATACATATAGTACTTAAGTATTTAATTTTAACACGTACGTAAGTAATTATGTAAATGGCTCGAATGAGTTCCACCGATTTTACTAATCATGTACTTTACTCGATTGTATAACTTACTTTTTTTGGTTTCTCCGATAGTAATTTTTTTTTGTTAAAGTCTATTTAATCGGGACTTTTCTTACGAATGTCAGCCCCATAATTAATAAATTTAACATTAAATTAACATATTTTAATGCTTGAAAATACAATCGGTGAAGGCTTAATTTAAAAAAAATATATAGTATTGAAAATTACCACAACTCAAAAATTGTAATATGTGTGTGGTGTTGTAATTTTACGTCAGAATAAACAATGTGCAAGGGCAAACGTCGGAAACAATCGTTCTGTTAATTTCAAAGCTTAATGACGAAACATATATACGTACATACGAAAGTATTTAGAATTTATGGCAAACAAATAATTGTCAATGTCAATTCCAAGAACATCGGAAATTTAGCTTGGAAATGTTGGTAAATATGAATTAAGCTATGCACAATATTTATTCAGAGGGTACTGTATGCAACATGCAAACAAGTTCAATATTTTACAATGGCCTCTCTTTTGTTATGTGCGTTTTAATCAATTGAATATCACTTACTTGAATATTACTTACTTGAATATTACTTACTTGAATATTACTTACTTTATTGAAAATATTCATCAGTTATCTTAGTACCCATAACACAAGCTACGCTTACTTTGGGACTAGATGGCGGTGTGTGTATTGTCGTAGTATATTTATTTATTTATTTATTTACTTACTGTAACGGTGAAGGAAAACATCATGCCTGAGAGTTCTACATAATGTTCTCAAGGCCTCGAAAATTTTGAAAAATATAAATTTGGCCATATAACAAGCAAAAAGGTTGTAAAACCAAACCTTACCTTTCCAGTAAACGATATACTAAAAGCGGTGACAATCGAGCGGTAATAACTATGGCCCGAGGGGGTACCGAGTTGGAGCCCTGGCAAGCAACCTACATTTTTTGGAAATGCGTTAATGTGCGTTTGACGAAATTAAATATCACTTCGAAAATCATCATGAGGAAACCTTTATTTTTGCGAATTCCACATAAACCCACCAATCCGCACTTGGCCAGCGTAGTGGACTACGGTCGGTAGTGGGCCGGTAATGGTTTAGGGTTAATAGTGATAATGACAAGAAACCAACTTCTTATACTCGTATTTACGAGTATGTAAAATCATGTCTATGGGCCTCATAAGAAGGCTTAGAGTCACTCAGCGGGCGATGGAGAGAGCTATGCTCGGAGTATCTCTACGCGATCGAATCAGAAATGTGGAGATTCGTAGAAGAACCAAAGTTACCGACATAGCTCAACGAGTCGCGAAGCTAAAGTGGCAATGGGCCGGGCACATAGTTCGGAGAAAGGATGGACGTTGGGGTCCCAAGGTGCTGGAATGGCAGCCTCGTACTGGTAAGCGCAGCGTTGGTCGACCCCCAACGAGGTGGACAGACGACATTAAGCGCGTCGCAGGTAGCCGCTGGATCCAAGCGGCTCAGAATCGTGGAACTTGGAACTCCCTACAAAAGACCTATGTCCAGCAGTGGACGTCTATCGGTTGATGTGATGATGATGATGATGATGAAAATCATGTAATATTTAAAGTATGTACCGATTGTAACACCATCTTTCTTGCTATTTGAACTCCGGTGGGTTGTAAAATAAATTATAGGCACATAATTCTCAGTATTTGCATGCGTATACAATCGAAAGAATATTAAAACGCTAGCTGGGATTACATTGAATTGAAGAATAAATTAAAAGATATAGTTAGTACTATGCATTTATTATATTAGCTTTTCCTGCTACTTTGTGATCGTACATTTTTGTTAAAGAAATACAAACCAAGAAAATATGAGATATAGCGCCTGCTAGAGACACGCTAGGCGGCTTTGCCCGAGGATATGCCTTGCTGAAGATATGCTTAGGGTCTTTGTAACTTAGATTCTTTCACGACACGTATAAAAACGTCTGAGATCAAGCATGAAACATTCTTCATGGGTGCTCTTATTGGTATTAGCTTGAAAAACAAACAAAATCGCTGCGCTTTATATATTAGTTGTATTTGATAATAATATCTGATAATAATAATAGGAATAGGTAGCGAAGTGAAATAGTAGAGCGTTTTGCTTGGCTATAATTTATTAATCTCTGTCTGATAGTGAAAGATGTTTACGCCACCTTTGGGAGAAATCTGCGAATTCGTGTTACAAGCTGCATTAAAGAGGTCGTTAAAAGCTTGTTAGAGAATTGCTTTTCTTTACCTACAACGTCACGCCCAAGCAAAAGGAAGTCGCCAGCTGAACTTGTATCTTACAAAGACACGTCTTCCATAAAGTTGGGAAATAAAACGTAACAACCTACAAGTACCATATAAGTGCCTACCTACGAAGTTGCTTTCGAGTGTTTGCGGGAAATCATAGTAAGAGTTCTACATTTTTCTTTCAGCACAAATGTTGCGCAGTACTATTATAAAGTTTCAGGCACTTTCTTCAATCTTTCGTTTTAGTTTTATATTTTCCTTTTCAGCTAATGTTCCTATATCGCGTGCAATTCCTGAGGATTTATCTTAAGATTGCATTATAATAAAGGAACGCCTAGTGGCAGCACGAACCTCTAACTTTTCTAAGTTATGTGCGTTTTATGTAACCAAAATATCACTTGCTTCAACCGTGAAGAAAAACATCGTGAGGAAACCTACATGCCTTCATAATGAGGAGGAAAAAAAAAAGCAAAAAAAAAAGCCCCAAAGGCTTTTTTGTCATGAGGAGTCCTATATAATGTTCTCAAAGGTTTGTGGAGTCCACCAATCCGCTCTGGGCGAGCGTGGTGGACAAAGGCCTTAACTATCCTTGTGGGAGGAGACACGTGGTGTGGCCGGTAATGGTTTGATGTGAATGAGTGAATAGGTATTCGAGTAAACAAAAACAATAAAAATAAAGTTTTTTTTTAGTCCACACCACAATAAACACTTCGCCATCTAGCCCCAAAGTAAACGTAGCTTGTTTTATGGGTACTGAGATACTGGTGAATATTTTTATGAATAATATACATGTACAATTATAAACACGCAGAAACTAAAAAACATGCATTTTCATCACTCAAAAATTTTGAAGTTGTTGGATTCGAACCCACAACCTTGGACTTAAAAAGCAGGGTCGCTGCCCACTGCGCCAATCGGCCGTCATTTCAAATTAGTTCAAAGTTTTTTTGTAAGTGAACAGTATTATTTTTGGAGAATAAAGACTAAACCCTTAGATGTGTAAATGTTATATTTATTCCATCCTATTCTTAATATTCCACTTTGACTAGGCCAATTATGATAATTTCAGGCTTATCCGTTACCGGTACCTATAGTTGGTGATGATTATACCTCTTTCATAGTTAGTTCATCCACCTTTATCATTCATCATCAGGTTAAAGGTTTGATGATCTCTGAATCATAAAAATAAATAAAGAAAGGAAATGAAAAACTACGTAGTCATTACGTAGAAATGGGCGAGTTTTTCCTGACCGAAACATCGTGTCATAAATTTTCCCCTGAAAAAATTATTATTCGTTAAAAATGCTTTCCGGGAGACGATTTGTGAGCCATTAGGTAGTAAGGAGCGTCGTAAATTGTTCTCAAGTATTATATAACGGTGTAATAAACAAGGTAGAAATACTAAAACAATATGCGATTTCTTTTCTTTTGTAATTGATATCAACTGTAAGATCATATTTTTGATTTGCTCTTGGATTTTAAGTTACTATCCCAGCCCGAGTTTTCGTAATGGACCGACAGCACGGTATTCACGTTTCTCACGACAGGCTTGCGACAAGCGTAAATATTGCGGGGTGCCAGGTCGGGTAACCTCCTCGTGTAACTGAGTGCTGTAGGTAGGTTGATTCGTCCGTGGGGAAGAGCAGCATTCAGGCCGATGCACCCTGGAAACATAGGCTAACAATTTATCTTAAGAGATATTGTTATCTGATGGCTAATGACCCGACGAGGTGGGGGTTAACTCCGCGCGTCCCTCCGATCTCCAGTAGAGGACGCAGCGGGAGGTGGTTGGCCCGGATAGAAATGGGACTGGAAGTTGACGCGGGATGGGCGGCAAGTTACTTGCTGCTGGTCGTCCCTTTTGTGAGGTTTGTGACCCGTTCAGGTATTGGACTGGCGGAGAAGTGGAGGCTTATACCTCCGGAACCATGGACCGTCCAGGTATGAGACTGGTGGAGGAGTGCAGGCTCATACCTCCGAATTCCAAGGAACGTCCAAGTATGAGACTGGTGGAGGCGTTAAAAGGCTGGTCGTAGGTTCTGTCGCAAGCCTTTTGTTAGAAATGTATCTCACAACAATCACCTGCGAGATTCCAGTTTTCCTTTTCAATTGAAGCCCGATTTGCCGATTGGCGCAGTGGGCAGCGGCCCTGCTTTCTGAGTTTACAGCTGTACCCTAATCAGTTTAGACGAAGATATGTCCAGCTTACGTTACGAATCGTTTCTTATCATTTTGATGGATCGTTTATATTATCTGATTGTGATGAAACCGACCTACTGAAATGGACGGGTCATAACGCTTTTTTCTTAGGTTACGATTGCTACCAGTTAACTCCTACAGCAAGTCGCATTAAGGAACTTGGTTCCAATAAATTTATTCAAAATTAGTTTTTTAAATAATTCTGGTAGTTCTGAAGATTTTAATACAAGCAGGTTAGGATATACAAACCTTTCACCTATATTCATTAGTATCATGTCGTTCCGTACATTGAACATTCTGTTAGCGCTCGATCCGGAGGCCAAGTTTGTTCGGTTAATCTAAAGTTTTATTAGTTTTCGCATAGCAAGAGTGATAAACCATTAGGTAAAGAGAAAATCCAAAGTTTGATTTACTTAGTATTACGTAATCAGTTTGTCTATGTTTACCATATGTAGCACCACACCATGTACAGTAATATGTTTTTGTGGCGCCGGCCATCTATGAACGATTTTCTACAAACATAACTAACATCCCAAAAATTAAGAAAAAGGGAGTTGGTTAATTCACACCCACACACGCACACGCACACATATACACACACACACACGCACACACACGCTCACAGACGCACACGCACACACACTCAACTTGGTATATAAGTTATTTATTACTTAAATATCCATAATGTTCTCAAAGGTGTGTGGAATCCGCCAATCTGGGGATTGGTGGGGCCTGTGGTGGTGGACTACGGTATTAACCCCTTGTCACTGCGGGAGCAGACCCCTGCCCTGTAGTGGGGGTGGCGATAATGGGTTTATATGATGATGTTATTTATTAATTAGTATTTTGTTATCACAGTTTTTGGTACATAAATAATAAAAATCTTTTCGATTTTTGTTTAAAAAATAAGTTAGTTAGCTTTTTGAATACTACCCTCAAATGGCTGATATGGGAAATGAAAGTTTTCTTTATCTTTCTCCAGGATATGAGGTCCATATTAAATTTTTTGTCAAAATCAGTTTGCTGCTAAGCATAGCCAATTTATTCTTCCCTGGGTTCTTTTCCGGGAATAAGAACATCCTATGTCCATCTTCAGGATACACACTATCTCTATGCAAAATATCATCATTATCGGAACGGTTGAACTGAAGACAAACAGACAAGCATTGACTTTATAATATTAGATTATGATCTAAAATGTCCGCCACTCTATTTGCCTAACTACGGCGCCGAAATATATTGACTTTCCGATTGACATTTACCTATATTAAATGTTATTTGTAATCACGTGAAACTGGGCCCTTGGGAGTTTGTGTGGGACTCCACGCGTACAGGTCACGTGATAAAATTAATGCAAACTTATAATAAATAAATACATCGTCAATTAACACACATCGCCATCTAGCCCCAAAGTAAGCGTAGCTTGTCTTATAAGTACTTAGATGGTTGATAAATATTTTTATGTAAAATATACAGATAAACACCCAGACACTGAAAAACATTCACGTTCATCACAACAAGAATTTTCCAGTTGTGAGAATCGAACACAGCCTTTGACTCAGAGAGCAGGAGAAGCACTGCCCACTGTGCCAATCGGCCTTCAAATATATTTTTTTAATATATAGACCAGCGTTCTTCTGTAATCACACTTGATTACCTGGTAAGAGGTGAATCGGCCTAAGAAAAAGGATCCTTCAGTGCAGAATGCGCCATGGCGCAATCGTGAGCTCTGTGAATTTAAGTAGGAGGTCCCGGGTTCGCTTTCCGGCAGGGGCAATTTGGAAATTTATTATTTCTGAATTATCTCTGGTCTGGTGTGGTGGGAGGCTTTGGCCGTGGCTAGTTACCAACCGACCAACAAAGACGTGCCCACACTAAATCGTTTAGCGGCAATGTAAGCCCGCTACCATATTAGACTGCATCGTCACCACCAGATGAGACTGCAGTCAAGGGCTAACCTGTAGTGGAATTAAAAACTGTGTTATTTTGTTTATTGTGTGTGTTTCACATTGTGCAGTGTGGTAACACACCATCGCAGATCAGAACACACCCTCCCTCACTACCCCTTCTCAATCAATTTAATATTACTATTAAATTGCAATTTAATATAAATAAATTAAATACATATATAATATGTTTAAAGGGTGGAAGATTACACCCTGACAAGGGAAACCAGTTGGCCGTAGGCTATTTTCATCCGATGTTATTAGTATCTCAGGCAATGTTACGTGATGTTAAATACAATAAATATTTATATGGTAAAACGCTAACTATACTTTACACTAGATTAACCGGTGAACTTCGATCTATCCCAATACAAAGTTTTTGATTTAGATTTTCTTAATTTTTCAACTGTTCATATATTTGCCATTTGTAATCATTAATATGGTAATATTAACATTTACAAAAAAAAAAGTACCAAGACAATATTATGTCTTTATAAAAAAAAATTACTTATCAACATATTTTTTTGTTGTATATTAGAGACCTTAAAGTTACGGGACATGACAAAGGAGTTCTCCTTTGACATGTCCCGTAACTTTAGAGTAAAGTATCCCGGCCGATACATTTATGTTTTTACATTAAGACCTGCAGTTAACGTTAAAACCGTGAAAAATAGCATGAAACATGAAAAACATATATTCAAACCGTTGAATCGAAAATAAGCGTGACAAGGGAAAGCGATTAAAAACTTTTACAGTCAAACTGGTTTTAATAACTTTATACGAAACAAAATGGGACATAATTTTTTTGCCGTCTCCAGTAATATGTCATAGTACAGCGGTTCCGTTAAAAAAAACGCGTTTTTGCAATAAAATCGTTTGTATATTCGAGCATTTCCGCTACTTCATTACGCCGTTTTGTTTATTCTGTAGAGTCCTTTTGTGCGTCGCCTTTATGTCGAAAAGTCGTCTATAGTCGCGACTAATTCTGGCCGACTGGCGCAGTGGGCAGCGAACCTGCTTTCTGCGTCCTAGGCCGTGGGTTTGATTCCCACAACTGAAAAATGTTTGTGTGATGAACATGATTGTTTCTCAGTGTCCGGGTGTTTATCTGTATATTGTAAGTATTTACGTGTATTATATTCATAAAAATATTCAACTGCTATCTTAGTACCCATAACACAAGCTACGCTTACTTTGGGGCTACATGGCGATGTGTGTATTATCGTAGTATATTTATTTATTATAATTTATTTATTGATTCTATAATGGACATTGAAATAAAATATTGTTAATGTCTTCAGTTGTTATATTTTGTTTGTTTCACAATATACTTTGACACCACATGAATAAGCTAAAACTGTCCTCTACTGAACTAATAGTGTTTCCCAATGGGCGGCCTTTCCCATAATAACGCTGAGCTTGGTAATCGCAGTATATAGTAGTAGCACAGAGGACGCTGCTGCGTGTTCTGCGTGTTGTGCCCTTAGTCACTTCGTATGACACCCCGGGAAGAAAAGGGGTGGTAACAACTGTAATCTGATTTACCCTCACCATATGCAAACATCTTTTACATACTATATTTACATAAATATATTTGAGACACCACACGTCACTTCATCTTTCAAGCTTGGGTCGAATAAGCTTATTCTGATGCTGTTAGCATGTACACTACAGATAACCAGGTCCTGCGTTTGAATCCCAGGTTACGGGAATAATAACCCCCGTGCCTCGGTGAGAATGTTAATCCATCCGTCGCGGCTATGATCGTTAAGTTACGATAACAGTCGTTGAAGCCCACCAACCTGCATTGGATAAGCGTGGTGAGTCGATGGTCTAAAACAGACTCTACTAGTAGAGAGGTCGCCTGTGCCCAGTAGTGGGACGTTAATAGGCTGCGGACGGTAAATAATCTGATAAGCTCTGAGTATTGCTTGGAATTGTTTTATCCCACAATCGCAATTTTTATCAGACGTGTCTAACATGAATGACCTTCTAACGTCTCATTCGATATTTGTAGCTTATAATGCTAGCTTTACACGTTCGAACATGCGTGCCATTTTCATGACGAATTTGCTTTTTATTAATTGCGATAGCCAAACAGTCATAAACATTTTTTTATGTATGTAGTACAGCAACAATACCGGGACTTTATTCAAAATCTTATAAAAGTTAACTGATGTGCTGCAGCCCCCAAATAGGATTGTTTGCAAATGATGACCACGCTGAGTGTCTCGGTTTGATGATGATCTGAATAATTTTAATACAAATGCATTAATGTTAAGTAATTTAAAACATCAAGTCGGTCTGTTAATGCAGATTTTAACGCTAATTTGAAATTCAACAGAAAAAAAGATCGATTACATATTTAACAATTGCTCATTCTTGTATTACCTTTTTAAAATTAAATAACCAGAGCACCACTAACCACGTTCCAAACGTGAAGAATGCAGATTCAACTGAGAATTAATCAAGCAAGCATAAAATCTCAGTAAAATCATAGTATCTGTATGTGTAGAATAAATTGAAAAAAACAGCGAGAAACAGAGCTGAGCCAATTGCTTTTAAAAACTTTTAAGTATTTTCAAACATGCTCGACGTATCCCAATACCGTCGCACGGGTACGTACGTGGATACTTAGCGTAAGAAACTCCACCCTCTCTGAGCTCTGGCAGTTTGATGCCTGCCAGTCCCTACCATAATTAATGACAGACGTTGACGAAATCGAATTTCCTTTGAGACATTTAATATTGTTACATAAGATCATTTACTCTCGAAGTGTGCTTTTGATATAGCTACATCGTAAAAGACCAAGCTTTTTTTGATAGAAATAGTATTTTCACTGCCAAATGGTAAAAGCTCTTATTTTTTTATCTAAGAGATAACAGCTCTTTGTCTGAACTTTATTGTAAGGAAAACATATTTCTATCTATTAAATTATCGTATATTTTTATTGATGTTTAGTATATTGCTTTTAGTTCATAACATAAGCCGCGAGACTAAATCTTAGTGACTTTGATTTTTCCCTCATAAAGTATTGTTTAAAGGAGTTAGTTAGTTAAGTTTTTGCCAGTTTCTTGTTGATAGAATCAATTTTTCAGTAGAAGAGTCCATCATAGAGGCAGGCTTGATATTATAAAAGTACTCATATGAGACTTCATTATCAACATCATTTCGACCAATTGAGGTTAACTGTTGGACATATGCCTTTGTAGGATTCCACAATCCACGGTCCTGGACCACTTGCAATGAACTCGCCTGATTTCATTTGTCCACCTCGTTGGGGGCTGACCAACACTGCATTTACCGGTGCGGAGTCGCCATTCCAACACCTTAAGACCCATCGACCAGACATCCATCAGTTCTCCGAGCTATGTGCCCTGTCCATTGCCACTTTAGCTTCGCGACTGGCTGAGCTATCCCCGGCACTTCATCTTCAGCTCAAAGTCAAAGTCAAAAATATATTTATTCAAGTAGGCCCATAGGTGGCACTTTTGATGCATACATAAGAATTACACGGTAGTGAGATGATGGCGATAAACACATTCGTAAACTTAAAACTAAAGCTACGAGGGTTCCAAACGCGTCCTGGTCTAAGAAGAAGCCCACAACAAACTTAGCCGGGTGTTTTTTTTGTCTTACAATGTCATTTAAAATTATTAGAAGAGCAACCTGGTTAGAGCAATATTGGCTCCTTTATTGTGACTATATAATATATCATAATGAATAAAAAGATTGTATAGTTTCAGTGGCCATTCTTGGTCATCATCAGTTTGTCGTGTCTAACTGGTACTTTTCGAAAGAAAATGCTGAACTTACGTTACAAAAATTACGAACCTGTTTGTATTGCCTTTGAAATAGAGAATTGATAATAAGTCCAAAGTTATGATTACCAGCAAACTTTAAAAATAACTAATTCTTTCGTCAAATATTAAAGTAGGTATTACACAATATTATACCGCCTTAGAAACTTTAGTGCACATAAAGCTTAATGTTGGAATTTCATTAGCACTTAATATTTTAATAACCAAAAGTTGGTTAGTCGAGTTATTTGAAGGATTACTTTTGTTTTACCGCTTTTGAGAACTTTTCATTCTTATTCATGAGTAAATAAATTACTTTATTTAACTATCAAATATCTATGTTCCAATTTCCTTCTCTTCTTATCGTGATAAATTCAAATTCAAATTCAAAATTTCTTTATTCATGTAGGCCTATCACAGGCACTTATGAAGCGTTCATACATATTTGTTTACATAATTGTAACGGGATGGTGATAAATTCGTTCGCCAACTTAAATCTAAAGCTACGAGGGTTCCAAACGCGCCCTGGTCTAAGAAGAGCCCACAACAAACTTAGCCGGGTAAATTTATTTTTTTGTTATCACCATCTTCCAGTAAATTTAAATTAAGCTATGAAGCCATCACATGAGCATACCACATTGGGGTTGGCACAACATGACTTCTCACTTACGTTGGCCGTCATTCTTCTTCTACTTCTACTTCTTTGTTCTCCCACGTAAACATTTATATACAGAAATGAATTACCGTGCATGTGTCTCGCATTAAACTAAGAAATTACCAGACCGATTTGAATAATGGTTTTTGCAATGTTTGCCTCAAAATAGGAGTAATTAAAAAAATATTGAAACCCAGCCAAAGAGTTTAAAAAATCTTTTGTATGGCAACTACCAGTTTTTGAAATTGTATAGGGATAAATTTCAATAAATGTTGTTTTAAGTTTAAAAAAAAAGACCATAGGTACTGGGACGAGTTCATTATTTTCCTTCAGTTCATTGAAATATTTAACAGTTTACAGGTCATAGGCAGAGTTTAAAGCCTGCGAGATCCACAATACCTGCAATCTGTGGCTGACAGCGTAACTAGGTCATTGCACAAAGAGTGCGGGCAAAGACTATTATTTTATACATAGGTACAGTAAGTTATTAACAGTTTTCTCGGCGCTTGAGCTGAGACTCTGGAACCCATGGTATTTTGCACACGTCTGGTGATCCAAGGGCTGGCGCTTATTTCTCCTAACGACTAAGTCTAGTGATTCTAAGAGGCAACAGTGTTTTGAGTATTATGTCCATAAGTGGACGACCTATATTTTCGTTGATACTATTGTTATTAGTAGGTCATTTTTGTTTAAACAAAATATTCTTTTTCCGTATTTATTATTATGCAATGCAATAGGTTGATCACGATGACGATTATATGATGAATTATTATTGCGAACTTATTTTTGAAGTTATACTTCTGTTGGCGTGTTGGGGAAAAATTATAAGTTATCTATAAGGTTTAGTGTAGGTACACTTTCAATTGTCAAAGTCTGCGGGTCATTCCGATGATTTGATTTTAATTGATTCAATTGTACAAATTTTAATATCGACTGAAACTTGGTTGTCTGTCCGATAACTAGTCTATTAGTATTCCAAATTTACTACGTCCATTTCTTTAACTATGTAGAAATATTTTTTTTAGATATTTAAATAAACTTTATATAAGTAGATAACGCGTTATAAAAAAACTTTCAATGTATTAAATACTTTTTTACTATTGTTGGTGTCGTTTATCCTACAAACGTAGAATCAGGCGAAAGATAAACTTTGAAAAGATTTTTATCTTGTTACGCCAAAGAAGTATAACTTTATTTTTTATTTTTTGTGTATGTAAAATCGCTGGTAGACCCAATAAATAAAACAGGAATAGATAATAATGTTCTTACGAATATTTTATTGTTCTTACGAAGATATAACATCTTCAGTATTTGTTTTCAAAATTGTTGAGCAATGTATATCAATGAAATAGGTTTTACTCTATGACGCGCCAGTTCAGTCGTGAAATCAATAGTGCGGTGAATGACCGAGCTTCGTCCGGGTATGCCAAGGGCGTTTATGTTGTCCCGTGTTCTAGGAGGGCCATGGTTATTCAAACATATATGCTCATAAAAAATGACGACGTGTACATCGTCAGCACTTGCTGAGCGTATTTAACGTAGACATGAATGCTTTATTGTTAACTTATACTTTTTACCTGACTACTACAATCTTTATATCTATAATCCTATGTATAGATAATCTTATCCTACTAAATACCTTTAAATCCTACTAATTAAATCCTACTAGTTCTATCTTGTCTGAGATGAAATTTCTTTCCACCCGTCTTCTCACTCTCCGGCATTATTATTATTATTATTATAGCCTCTTTATTTCCATAATACATTTTTATCAATTATTAATACATTATAATATGTGCATGCATAAAAATGATATATATATATATATATATTAAATTCTTAGTAATAAATAATAAAATCAAGTTTCACTATGGACCCCTATACGGGTGAAGGCCTCCTCCATTTTTCCCCACGACTGTCTGTCCTTTGCTTTAGTTAACCAATATTCACCGGCTTTTCTTATTATTTCGTCAACCCATCTTTCTTTCGGTCTACGTCTTTTCCTTTTGTTTGTTGGACCTTGCCAGGTAGTTACTCTATTTGTCCATTTTTCCTTGTCCATACGTGCAACATGCAACTCTCCGGCATTACTTTTCATGTATTGTTTTGTTTATTCTTCTAAATGTTAGCCATTGACTGATGTAAATGCTCCTTAGCGGCGGAAATAAGCGTGGTGATAGTACTTCCCCGGACGAGCGCTGTCACACAAAGCTCAACCTACGACTACTAAAATTTTATTTATATACATAACTTGAATTTACCTTTACTGGCTTGATTATTGCGATTGTATAAAATTTATTATATACTTTATAAAACTCATACCAGTCATACATCTAAATATCCATTCAAAAACTAAACATAAGCACAAAATTTATCATTTACCCCTTCACTAATAAACTTTGTAAACTGTACAAGTTACATTGCGTAACTTTGCGTTCGGTCTTTTTTTTCAAATTTCTGATGACAGATAGAGAAAAAACCATTGTATAACTAATTATCAGCTATACAACGTCTATTAGTAAGACCCGTATAAGTTTGATAGTAACTATAGTAAACTACATTAATACCATGTCTTTAATCTTATATCTTTAAACGAGCAATTCTTGTATATATAAATATATATATATATATATATACAAGAATTGAATATATATATATATATATATATATACATAAAATAGGAATCTCGGAATCGGCTCCAACGATTTTCATAAAATTTAGTATACAGGGGGCTTCGGGGGCGTTAAATCTAGGATGATAGGGCGATCTGCCTAGGATTCATTTATATTGGAATCACGGAATCATTTATATTGGACATACGACTATTTTTTTAAGTCGACTCATTCGCGGACGAAGTCGCGCGGGTCCGCTAGTAATGTTTAATGTCATCTTTCATTCATTTATGTTATAGTTCTCCATATAGTTCTATCCAGTAAGTATGTAAGTGGCCCTGTCGTAGTAACAAAATGAAGAAATAAATAAATATGCGTGACACACAATATACAGAACAATCTGTATTCTGGGGTATGGTAGTGTGAAGAAAATGCTGTGTCATGGCAACCAATAAATTCTCCTGCGAATAACAGAAAGAATATCCCATAATCCTTTGGAATTGCGTTGAAAATGATAAATAGCTTGTTCAGCTTACGAAAGATGAGTTTTCACTGGGCTCATAACTTTTTCCGCGACACTGGCAGAACAAAACGAAAAATTAATATTTTAGTTAAGTTTTAAGTTAACGGATGTATCACCATTACCTCAGAATAATGGAAACATATCATTTGTATGAACGCTTCATAAAGCGTGTCTGTGATAGGCTAACATGAATAAAGAATTAAAAAATTTGGATTTTAAATTTAGCGTGAAATGTTTTACGATAAGTTTAAAGTAAGGGAAATCATAAATGTTTTTAAATTATTTTCTATGTAAGAAAGAAGGGAAATACATTATTATTATTATTTATTTATTTACATAAAGTTTACAAAAAATAAAATACACAGGAGTTGAAACATTCAACTCATTAAAAACTAGCGACTAAAATTAATATTCACAAGCAGCGTTTATATTAAATTAAAATTAAACTAAGTTATAATTTATTATTGTTATTTAAGTTATAATTTGACAGCCGATTGGCGCAGTGGGTAGCGACCCTGATTTCTGAGTTCGTGGGTTCGATTCCCGCAACTGGGAAATGTGTGTGTGATGAACATTAATGTTTTTCAGTGTCGTTTATCTGTATATCATAAGTGTTTAGGTGTATTATATTCATAATCATTTTCATCAGCTATCTTAGTACCCATAACACAATCTACGCTTACCTTGGGGCTAGATGGCGATGTGTGTATTGTCGTTGGTTATTTATTTATTTATATTTTATTTTAATTAATCCAAGCCTTTGCAACAATATGTCGCAGAAACAAAATGGTCACTATTCAGCTTGTTGCTGCAACTTTTTTAATTAAAATTTGTATGAAGCCAACATTCTTCTGAAACACAGTTTATACTAGTTCAGTAGTCCATGAACAATTGGTTTTTTTTTCACTTCATAAAGATACGTATTTATGATGTAAAATATGTTGGTGTTCCTACCAACTATTGCCGATATCATTCATTTAAATAATTTCAGAAAAAAACTATATTATTCTAATAATACTTTAACTTTATGATCTCAGGAACTACTGGTCTGATTATAAAATACTTTCAGTGTTGGATAGCCCATTTATTGAGATAGGCTATGGGCGATATATCATAACGCTAAGACTAATAGGAGCATGGCAACGATGAAGAAAAAGGGGGTTTTTCCTTCTTGAGAGCTTTCGCTGCGTGAATGTCAAAATTCATCATCATCATATCATCCGATAGACGTCCACTTTGGACATAGGTATTTTGAAGGGAGTTCCAAATTTCACGGTTTTGTACCGCTTGGATCCAGCGACTACCAGAGATGCGTTTAATATCGTCTGTACACACCGTTGGGTGTCGACCAACGCTGCGCTTACCAGTTACCAGCGGGGCTGCCATTCCAGCACCTTGGGACGCCAACGACAAAGTTGTGCCCCTTTAAAAGTCTTCAGAAGGGTGATTTATACGCGGACGAAGTCACGAGGCTCCGCTAATATTACACTAAGACTGCTTTAAGCAACGCAAGTAATACAGAACGTAAAAATAGTCAAAAAATGTATTTATTACCTTTCACCACAGCGGGTCCTTGAGACTTTGGGGGTGCCGGTAGGTCTGGAGCAGGGAGGAAATAAGCTCCATTTAACATAATGTTTTATGACTCTTTTGTACTTGAACTATGAAAGTGGACTTAATAAATTTATTATTGTAGTTACATATATAAGGTTCGTAACTGCGTCGTTCGATTAGTATCAAATTAAACTGCAGATCACGGGTCGTTGGCTTGATTCCTTTTTCGGGCTAATGTATTGCGATTTTCTGTCACGAGATTCTAAGTACCAGCCCATAGTTTGGAAATTGGCGTTGGCTAATCCCGTTCCTTGGAGAGCACCGGATATAGATAGATCCATTTCCGGTCGCGTCGACAATGTCGTGCAAATGGATTATGAGAGTATAGTGAATAATGCACCTGTGTTTGCGCACACACTTGTGCACTGTCATATCTCCCGCGTTGTTGGAAATCTCTCTGGAGAGAGATAATATTCTTTAAATTTAATAATTTCAATAAGGAAAAAATGTATGTCGATTTTTAATGATTTTTAAAATTTTAAAAAATTCTGAGCGAACTTTTAAAAAAAATTTTTTGAGCTGTCCTTTGGAGACGGCTCATAAAACATCGAAAACCGATATTTTTTCACGTGAGACTAAAAAAAATAGTCGGTTTTTTTGCGCCACCCTAATATATATATATACATAATAATATATAGTGTAGTAAATTTTCTAAAGATCGCTTTAGCCTTTGATCGTGTTTAAATTACACAATACTAACAAAAAGCACACATTTTTAATCTAAGCCAATGGATAGTTACATCACTATGTACTTATGTACTTGCTTGGGCGGTTTTAGCTTACATGTACGAGTACCATTTCGAAGAAAGCAAATAGTCACCACCTTTTTAACGTATCAGTAAAACTCGACTTAGACAAATTATATAAAAGTAAACTTAAATAAATTGGCAACCCTAACTGTGATTTTTTTAAATATTATCTCGGGACAAAAACTCCATTTGACCTTAATATATGTATATACAGCTGATGAGATTGTTATCACTGCTTATATTTTATGAAAAGTATTTTTCAGAATAAAGTATTTTATTTATTCTTTTACAAATTAGCCCTAGACTTAAATATCACCGGTGTTAAGTGATGATTCGTTCTGCGATTACTGATGAGTTCAGAAAGTAGAGGAATCGTAAGCTGAGGTCTCCCATGAAACCAGGCTAGAGAAAATTTAGATATTATTAATTCCCAAATTTCCACCGACGGGTATCGAACCTGGCTTCTTCTACTTAAAAGACCACTGCGCAGTGGTATTTTAAGTACACACCACCACTGGGCTAGGAAGGTCGTCAAAAGTCAAATTCAGGACATCGCCATCTATATTTGACGGCCGATTGGCGCAGTTTACAGCGACCCTGCTTTCTGAGTCCAAGGCCGTGGGTTCGATTCCCACAACTGGAACATGTTTGTGTGATGAGCATGAAAGTTTTTCAGTGTTTGGGTGTTTATTTGTAGATAATAAGTATTTATGCATATTATTCATAAAAATACACATAACACAAGCTAAGCTTACTTTGGGGCTCGATGGTGATGTGTGCGTTGTCTTAGTATATAAATAAATTATAAATATATAGCATGTTAAACCTTAGACCATCGAGGAAGTTCAAAATTAAAAATTCATTTTGTTTTAGTACCCCTAATATAAACACTTTTGAAACGTCAAGTCTGTCTTTTTGTAGTGACTGTGTAGGTTCGGAAGGCAGATTTGAGAAGAAGTTGGGAAGAAACTCAGCAGTTACTCTTTTCCAACATCAAGTTAACGAGAATGTAAGCAATAAAAACAAAAAGCGCGCACAGTTGTAGGGTTTCACTTTTTTCGGTTTTTCCGGTGACTTGGCAACATTACGCCTATCCGGGCCAAATAAATTCGACGTGACTTGCCTCACTTTCCCATATCGCAGACATATCGGCGTCCGCCAAGGTTGCCCTTGATCAATAGAGGTTATACCAGTCGTTTATCTCCGCTAATCCCATTTATACTTTTGTAATAATAAGGTCGCAATTAAAGGAAATAGCCATTTTCATTGCCGCATAAATAAAAGTCAAGGACAAGACCTAATACTAAGATTTGATAGGTACTTACCTAAATCTTGAAATATCATTCAATGTAGCTATGCTTCTATTATTATTTATTCTGTTAATATGAAAACCTGGATAGCAGCTTCATTTTTGTGCCTTTTGGAGTAGAGACTTTGGGACCGTCAGGTCCGGAGGCACGAGCTCTTTTCAAAGAATTATCGAAAAGGGTTATCGAGTCTACCGGTAATCGTAGAGCGAACAGTTACCTTGGCCAACGAATGAGTTTGGCCATCCAAAGGGGCAATGCTGCCAGCATCTTAGGAACTGTGCCTCGCTGCGGTGGTTTCGAAGACGTTTTAGATTTTATTCAGTTTTAAATTGTTTATTTTAGGTTATATTTATAAAACAATTATTTTAAAGAATAAATAAATTATGCTTCTTTTTTACTGAATTGCAAATTGAACAAACGAATATATAATCCGAATTAGTAACTTTATTAGCTTTTTGTGACAATGCTCTACGGCCACGCTTATTCCTGCCGCCAAGCAGCAATACAGTTTTCCGGTCTATGATCTTGGTTGCCGGTATAATCCGTAACCGGCACTTTGAAGGAGGTGTTCCTGGCATGCCCCACTAAGTATTCCTCTGTTTTAGACGATGGGTTATCAACTCACCATCTGGGGCTTGGTCCAGCTATTATTCCAATATTATGCTTTACCCTGCTGAACGTCTTACGTTCCCGGCGCAGTTCCTGGTGAGCCAAGATGAGGTGGAGCGGTACCAATCCGAGCTGACGACGCATGCAAACCATATATTCACGGATGGCAGTAGGCAAGAAGACGGCACAGTCGGGGCAGCCTTCGTCAGCTACTGCCGGGGACGCATAGTCGCCAACAGGAAGTACAAGCTGCACAATTGCTGTTCGGTTTTCCAGGCCGAGCTGTTTGCCTTACTGCGCGCTTGCTCATGGGCTGCCACACTCTGCGACACCCATACTTATATCTACACAGACTCCCGCTCCGCCATAAAAGCCATCCAGGATCGCAGCAATACACACCCTCTGGTCGCGGACATCCATCGAACAGTGCATGCGAGCTCTGGAACCGTACAATTTGCTTGGGTCCGGAGTCACGTGGGCATAGAAGGTAACGAGGCGGCCGATGCCGCAGCCAAAAACGCGGCCGGTCTCTACAAGGCCCCGGCTTACTGTCACTACCCGATATCTTTTGTGAGACATAACATAAGAAAGGAAAATCAAAACACTTGGCAGAGCCGATATGAGAGCGAGGCGCAGGGGCAGCACACTAAGCGACAGCTGCCTACTATCATGGACATTCGCGAGCTCTTCAAGCTCACGGATATCTCGTTCTCGCTCACGCAGGCTCTCACTGGACACGCATACAACAAACACTACCTACACCGCTTCCACATAACCACTGACGCTAAGTGCCCTTGTGACAACTCCGCCAGCCAAACCCTTGACCATCTATTTCGGGAATGTCCCCGCTTCGGAAAACTCCGCCTGGATCATGAGTTCCTTTGCGGGCACCTTGGGGTGTCCCCCTATGAGCTGCGCTCTCTGATGCGAAAAAGATCTGCCTTGCAATCTTACACCGACATGGTAAACTCCATCCTGAGTGACCTCAAGAAATTCAACAATACTTAGTAGATTAAAAATTTTTAGTAATAATTATTATAAGTGTGTAAATTTTATAGTTTTAGTTTATCTATGTGTATAGGAAGAACAGCCTGGCCGATGTATCAAATCGCAGAAGCAGGGCTGTACTTTTCTTTTCAAAAATTGTATCTTATGAAACTGTTAATTATAAGCATATAAAATAAGATAATGTAAGAAAACTAAATTAACAAAAAAAAAAAAACAATTCGAAATTTTTGTTAATGAATAATAATTGTTATAATGAATATTTCTTAACAACTACTCAAACAAAAGTCAACATCTCCTGAGGATGCTCCGGTTTCGGAGCGAAACGTGCAGATAGGGTACATTGCCAAAGATCTGTTTAGTGCGGAGTATAAGGATTGTAGAAATTATAAATTACACCATACAGATTCTCCTGCTGTTCGCAGAGTATAGCAAATTAAGCTTAATTTTCGTAATTCTCGTATATCATTGATTTCCGCAAAGTAACGCCTGCTTCTATCCAATAGCAATAACATAAAGTTATTGAATACATAAAAATATGTCTCAAAATAACTAAAGCTTTTGAATTACATTTTTTGTCGCGAGAAGATAAAGAGAGAAAATCCAAATGTTTAACGCGGGTTAAGTCACGGGCAGCAGCTAGTGTTTAATAAATCATAAAACAATATTCGATGATCGCACAGACCTCTGATATGAAACAAATTCCTCGGCTGTCAAACAGATTCTTCTCAAGCTGCCAACGTCATTTTGCCGTAATTTGGAACCACTTGATACTGAAAATATTTATATAAATTTGGTGACCTCGAATACTCGACTGAAAGACTCGACCTGAAATACTCGTTGATTCACTAGTTTGATTTGAGTCTATTTTCCTTTGTTTTTACTATGCTGTGTCACGAATGGAAATTTAATAATGGGTCCGATGTGAACTTTCTCTTTGATAATGTTATATCCAAAAAGTAAATATAATAATGGCCGTGATTATTTACTACGAAGATAATCTTCTTGTCAAATTTAATTAAAACAATTTCGATAATTTTGGCAACTCGCGTCCATGAAATCTATATGTGCCTAAGTTTTTTTTTCCAGTTAAATGTACTACATATATTGTCGTACTTCTTTGAAGGATACCGAACACTTAGTGAAGTGAAATCAGTTGGGAAATAAAATAAATCTAGCATTACATGATCGAATAAATATACACCCTGTCAATCGTGGGAGGGCTTTTAGTAATAATCAAAGATGTTTATTTCGTTTTATATTCTGGCCATGAAGCCTAAACGCGCCACTATCATATACAATAATAGACACAAAGTTCAATGAGAACAATAATCAATAATCGAGTAGGTTATGTACACAACCTCATGCCTACCGTGTGTTTGTCATAAGTTTCATCGTTAATTTAAAAAAGCATTAGCGTCTTGGACGTAATTATGGCTTTTTTTTCTTGTGGGAAATCCTCATGGGTACGAACGAGTGGCACAGTGGGTTGCAACCCTGCTTTCTGAGTCCAAGGCTGTGGATTCGACTCCCACAATTGAAAAAATGTGTGTGCGATTAATATGAATATTTTTCAATGGACGGGTGTTTATGTGTACATAATAATCCCATTACAGAAGACGAGTCTCCTCCCACAATGGGAAGGGGTAGTCCACCATGGTGTCCCAGTGCAGATTGGTGGACTCCATACACCTTTGAGAACATTATATTGAACTCTCAGGCATGCAGGTTTCCTCACGATGTTTTCCTTCACAGTTAAAGCTAGTGATATTTTAATCACCTAAACGCACATAACTTAGAGTTGCGTGCTGAGATTCGAACTCGTCCAGTCCGTCGTTCACAGGGCTCACCGCTGCGTTACGAAGGTCATCAAAAAAGCAATATCAACGCTTCCTTAACTATTATTCCTACATAATATTAGATATGATAACGGGACCAAAGGTTTAACCTTGCCGAGGCACGGTGGTTGACAATGCCATTTTCCAAACTTCTGTACTAAAAACACCTAATTCCTACCAAATTATGGCCCAACACGGCAATGGAAACTGGGAACTCCTGATCACTAAACATATAAGCCGAGACGATCACTAAACATATAGACGGCCGATTGGCGCAGTTTGCAGCGACCCTGCATTCTGAGCCCAGGGCCGTGGATTCGATTCCCACAACTGGAAAATGTCTGTGTGATGAGCATGAATGTTTTTCAGTGTCTGGGTGTTTATATGTATATTCTAAGTATTTATGTGTATTATTCATAAAAAATATTCATCAGTCATCTTAGTATCCATAACACAAGCTTCGCTTACTTTGGGGCTAGATGGCGATGTGTGTATTGTCGTAGTATATTTATTATTATTTATCTCTATCATTTATTATTTTGCTTCTTTTTTTTTTTAATTATTAACAATGCTTAAAAATAACTTAAAAAACACTATTAAAAATTTATAAAAAAAAAGTATTTTTTTTTAATTTATTATTTATTATATTCTATCATTTATTATTTTTCTTTTTTTTTTTTTAAATTAATAAAAATGCCTTAAAAAACACAACTTAAAATTTAAAAAAAAAAAAAAAATATTTATTATTATTATTATAAGCAGTTACGATGGTTTTAGGCAAAATGATCTAACTAAAAATCAAAATGCTCTAACTTAAAATCAAATAACCTTCTGATTATTAAATTTAACATTCACATCACCTCGCTTGGTAGTTCAAAGCGTGTGCAGAATTGCACTTGACCTGGCTAAAATCAACCGGCGTCGATCCGTCTACGAACCCTGAACTCGTGAAGCCGAGAAAGTTTGGCAAGCGTTCGTGAAATTTTTATTTGCAGAGCATTTGGAACGATTTTCTGTGTATATAACGTCAAATCGGAAGGTCTAATAAATAACGTAATATGAAATGTGTAACTTTATTTTCTCCGCAGCAACGAAACTCAATGTAAGTGAGAACTAAAAAGCGAAGTAGCTTATGTTATGTATAACTTTTTGTAAAGACCTAAGCAAGAACGTAAATTAATCTAGGCTTTTCTTTTTATCGATTGGGAATAGCGTGAAGATGATTTTACTGGTCCTCAAAATTTACTTCATTTGTTCTTATATTCTGTAAATAATATCTTCTATAAGTATAAAAGGTTTTGTCCTAACTAGCAGAACCTAGAGTCGAAATGTTGGAATTTGTAATTTCGAGAGAATATTCTTTGAACACATTCCTAGAGAAAGGATTTATTAAAATATTACTCATATTGACATTTTTCAAGTTATATCAATGAAATTCGGTATAAGGGCTGGGTTTGAAGTAACAAACACGTGTTCCACAGTTTTTGAAAACACTATCCGAACGGATTGTAGTAGAGCTGTAGCAAGGCCCTTAAGGAAGGGCAAACAGACAAACTCACTTTCGCATTTATAATATTAGTGAGGACTAGTAATGATAATAAGTTCTACCTACAATTAAAGTTTACTGTAGTTTGACATATCTGCTAGAGCTGCACCTTTTTGTTTGAATTAACTTTTCCATGCAACGAATTCCACGAGTAAAAACAAGCAGGTTCAAAGAAAAGCTATCGTAACTAGGTCACTCCACCCAAAACCCTATAAATACTTATATTACGAGCCTCGCGAAGAGATTTAATTCATTAGTGCCAGCATTGGTTCGTCTTCCAAATCGGATAGATCAAGGCTAATGACCGCTTACAATCTACAGTGAACGGGTTCTGCTCTGGTTTACTGATAAGTTAACTTTTATATATAGAAATACAATTTAACTTTTTAATGCACAAAAAAGGCAGTGATAGCCTATTGGTTAGAGCTTCGGCCTTCCTTCCGAGGTCCGAGTTTGATTCCCAGCACCTCCAACTTTTAGCAGTTATCTGCGTTTTTAATTTCAGCTATTAAAATATCTATAAAACTCTCCGACATGAATTACAATTACATTATGTTTCCACCTTTTTCGCTTTAGTAATAATTATGTAAAAAGAGCTACTACGAGAACTAATTGAAGTTTTTCAATAAAAATCGGCCAAGTGTGAGTAGGACTCGCACGCGAATGGTACCATCTATCTATATATATATATAAAAAAGAGAAAGTGTGTGTGTGTATGTTCCGTATAGGCTCTGACCGGCCGGACCGATTTCAATGAAACTTTCAGGGAATCTTCGGATTGACCTGGCGAGTAACCCTCTAAAGTTTGGTGACGATCGGAGCACTCCTATTTTTGAACTGTCAAACTGTGAAATACAGCTTTTATTTACTATGATGATATTCTATTGTTGGGTGTACATGGGTGTAGATAATGATCTTCACCCACTCGAGAAGAGAATAGAAGAGAATGAATACGGAGAGAAATAAATGATTTAATATATTATGAGACTTAAATTAAAAATTTAATGATGTAAGTTTATTGTTTAAATAAAATAAAGCAAAATCTAGCCCGGCGAAGCGGGCTGGGTACGCTAATTATTTATGAAAACGCCAACAATATCATATTTGTTTTATAGGAAAAGTTATACCCCTTAAATATTTTTTGTGTTCTGTTTTTTAACATTTGTTGTTATAGCGGGAACAGCAACACATCATCTGTGAAATATTCAACTGTCTAATTTATTGTACACCATAGAAACTTATTATTGTGAGATAATAAAATTAATTACAAAAAGGAGGTCTTTCTGCTTAAGAGAGATATCTTCCAGACAACCTTTAGGCTAGGGAGAAATTTAAAGATGGACAGTGTCCTAACTATCAAGGTTCATGAGATACACTCGGGTGATATATAATTTTATATCAAGTAAATAAGTAATTATATAATAGAATCATAGTATGTCAGCCATATGTCAAACCTTATAAAGATGCCATATTAATAAATTGGTAACCCTATTACTAAGACTCTATGGGTTATTTTACGCTATGGGTACGTAACCCTAAAAACTTGGTTTAAAAAGTTATAACAAGGTTACTCCCGCCGCAACCTCTTATATATACACTTTCAGTACTAGCCTTGCAAAGAGATTAAATTCATTAGTGCTCACGTTGGCCTGTTTGCCAAATCGGAAAGATCAAGGTCACCAACGGCTAACAATCACATTGAAAGGTTGCTATAAATAAGAGTTGACTATTGAATGAATTAAAGAATGAACGGATGAGCGAATGTAGTTTTATTGGACAATACAAAAATTTTAACAATAGATTATACAAAACAATGTAATGAGCTTTTTATAGGGTTGTCAACATATTGTTCCCAGTTTAAAAAGAATAAATGAATGACCGATCATTCATTACTCAAATTTCCAGAAATGGAGTTATTAACGAGCAGATTGAATAATTGAATGAACAATTGAATAAATAATTTTATCTGGTTCTTCTCAAGATTGAGAGGTATATGATACATAACTATCTTTTCACAATCGTACATTGACTTTAATCTTGACGTATTTTTTTTATTCCTATTCCTATTTGCATCTGTCCTTTAATTTGGCATATAAAAAAATAAAAAAAATGTATACTTACTTAGCATTCTATAATAGCCAAACTTTATAAGTAAGCATAAAACGGCACAAAAAAACACCTTCATGAAACTCTCGACAGTCGCATAAAGTAAACGAAAAAAAAAAAATTAAACCCTCGGAAATCCTCTTGTGACCCATTATTTATGTTATGTTTAGTTTGAAATATTGTCTCATTCAAATAATTTAGCAACATAATACGTACTTTATCATGTAAAACATATTGGTATGTTTTGGAAACGAAATTTTCATTATAAAATCATTCTTGATAAATGCCTTATATGGACTATTGAAAACGCAAAGCTAAGAAGGAGTCGCATGGTTTCCAAAAACTTATTGCTCGAGAACAAATTATCTATATAAATTATCTATCCATAATAGACAAATGGACGAAAGTGATTTTCTACATCCCACAAATACGCAGAATTCCAAATTCCAAAGGAAAATTTTATATTCATTCGTGATTACAAAATTCTACAAAAACCGAAATATCCGCAACATTTTTCAAAGACAGCACTCGATAGCTTTGTGCCTCGGCAAAATTAATTTGTCTGCAAAAAGGATACGCTCCAATTCACCTTAATTGATTCCACCCCTTTTCTAATACAATAACATGAAAGCCTTTTAACTTAAAGATGTTTGCGTGTATTGTTCTCTGCTCTAAATTAAACATATATTTTAATATAGTCTTACTATAAGCCTAAATTATGTTTTCATATTAAATACTAGCTGTTCCCTGTGGTTTCCTTCATTTAACTCCGTTTAACTATCAGTCGTAATGAAATGCATTTGAGAAAAGAATTTAGCGTAATATGAGCCGAACGGATACCTTACTTATAGACGTAATATTCAATCCCGTGACCGTATTCACCCATATTTTCAACCGACTTAAAAAAAGGAGGAGGTTCTCAATTCGATGTTATGTTTTTTTTATTTAAGGTTTAAGATCTTTATTTTTCTCAGAAGAATTACATAAAAATTCGCTTATTGAGAAAACATTAATTAACTTACAAGTTCTATTACATAGTGTGAGCGTACATTATTATTTAGTTATTATTATTTATTATTTAGTTAACGTACGTGCACCATGACCCGCCGAGCTGTTTTTTTTTGAGCTAATAATACTTACTCCCTTTATGTCTACCCTGAACAAACTACTTGTGTACCCCACTTCTTAACGACAGGTTATTTTAAGCTTTATCAATTTAAGGTAATATTGAACGTCTCTATTTCTTTTTGTATATTTTTTATTCCACTACAAGTTAGCTCAGCTCTCTAATCTTGTGGGAAGTGATGATGCAGTAAAATGGTAGAGCTTTAGCCTGTTAGAAATATAACAGTTACATTAAACACGCACGACGACGCATCGACGCGCCTCCCACCAAAACCAGATCATTACTGATTTTTTCATTTCATTCAGAAATTCGGTAATTGAACCGACGACATCCCACTTTAAGACCATAGCGTTCACCACTGCGCCATGTACGCATTCAAAACCTAAGAACTTTGTTTCAAAAAAATTACCTTTTGTAATGAAGGTTATAACGTTACTTAACTTCTACACCAAGGGAATTATCTAAGGCGAAGCCGCGAATAAAAGTTTAAGCTAATAATTCTTTAGGAGTCCATTTAAAAAAGTAACTTAGCGAAATTGGAACCAACATTTTACATTAATTTCATACATTATAATTTAACTTTTAGCGGACAATGTTGTATAGCCATAATAAGTACCTAATTGTTTTTTTTTGACAAAACTCGTCGAAAGTACGTATACCATGCTTATTTCTGCCGCCTAGCAATACTGTATGTCGCTCTGAAGTGCGTGGATTCCTGTGTCATAAAAGGCACAGTGCCGCCTTATTACACTGAGGTCCTTTTTACACGTACACGTACACGTGTCTGTTGATAGACAAAAGTTTTACACTCACAAGTAGGTAGGCTATATGCTTGGTTCATTAAATTATTACTAATATTAAAGTAAAATGTATATGTTATTTTATACGTTTTTTTAAAATCATTATTTACAGAAGTCCAGATCTTTGCGTGTTGAGTCTGCGAAGGTTACTTTGACATGACAAGGTTGCTTGGAAGCATCCGGCACCGCTTTCATATCTCACTAAATAGAAAAATGAATGTTAAAATGTAAAATGTAAATTGTTGATGTTGGAAAAGAGCAACTGCTAAGTTTCTTGCCGGCTTCTTCTTGGTAGAATCTGCCTTCCGAACCGGTGGTAGAGTCACAACAAACAGACAGACTTGACGTTTCAAAAGTGCTTATATGAAATAAATGAATTTTGAATTTTGTTTTTTTTTTTTTTTGACACATCACTTATATAAACAAAGTAGTAAGAAAATACTTAGTTTTGTATAACTATTCGTCCTTGGCCGTAGATGTTATATCGTTTGTTAAAACGAATTAACGATCGACGTAATTTTTTTTTATATTACCTGAAAAAAAAAACATTTTATAAACCTATGCAATAAAGTTATTAAAGTTTATTAAGTGTGTAAATGATGAAGAATTCAAATGATCTATGTAGTTCTTCACAGCGAAAACTTCCTCGAATTGTAAATGTGTAGCGTATTTTTTTTTTTTTTTGTAAAATTTAACTTTTGATCTGGTTTGTCACCTTGACGACTCCTAGAATGGATCAAAAATAGCAAAAAAGAAATTATAAATAAAATATTTGCAAATTGCAACTCTGTCATCTATGGATCTTAAGCCTAAAAGTGGTCTTACGTATAGACTCCACTTACAAAATTACAGCCCCAAATGGAACAAACTTTGATATAGAAGAACATTTTTTTTAAAGTCAACCCTTATTTCATTCCTATTTTCAACGACAGCGGTTTATCGATTCCGATTTTTATACGCCTCGCAATTTATTATTAAGGTCCCTCGATATTTTGCTGTCGTTCCTATTATGTGAGGTTTAAGGTAAAGTTTCCAATAACATTAAATACCAACTGTGTGCAAATGCAATTGTCTTTCAATTTTTTCCCTGTCAAGAAAATCAAGGCTTTGAAATATCGTATAACTAAATGAATGGTAAGGTTTTTACGCGTGAAGAACTTGAATGGAGCAGTATATATTTTATGGATTAACGATTTCAATTTAGCTACAGCGAAATAGTCTTAGATTTTCAGTACCTACTCATCGAAATGTTCTTGACAGCATATTGGCCTGGACAGTCAATCGAGTAGCACTGTCTTCTGAACATAAATGAGTTGCATAAATAATATAAAATGTTACCGCAATTTAAATTAATAGTGGCTACGTACCCAAATCGCAGAGTACAACAAATTCACGCGCAATCAACACGAAAAGTTATAAAACCGACAATTTTAATTTAGGATGTGAGAATTTAAAATTTATACACATTTTTCCCAAAACCGCCATTTCGTGGTCGAACGCTTGTCGCCTCGGGACCGCCCCGTTTTATAACAGAAACGATATGGTGTTTAATTATTTTGGACTTTTGTTCAAGTTTTTGTGTACGTAGTTTTATATACCCAAGAGAGTGAAAACGTTTCACATTCAAAATAATATATAAATAAAAAAAACCAAAAATGTACAAATAAAAAATCTCGACTTTTAATATAGCGTATATTATTCTACTAGACAAGCCCTTTCATTGGATGCCGATATTGCCGGAGTTTTGAAAAAATATGTAAGCCGCCATTCTGTGGCCCTCTTGCACCGATTCTCATCAAACTAAGCTAAGCTAGCTAAGAACACTCTCGACTAATACATCTTTCAAACAAAAACAAAATCAATATCGGTTCATCCATAGAAATCTTAAATACAAGTTCATCCGTTCGGAAAACATGATGTCACAGTCAGACACACACACAGACTTAAAACACCCCGTCGTTTCGGCATCGGCGGTTAAAAATAGCACATAATCGAGTGAATAAACAAAAGCCAAATATTGCTCACTTACTCTTCGCTTGGTTACTTGTGCCTTCTGAAAGAACATGGTCATAGGTAGAGACCACTGTTTAGTCTAAATCATAAGAAGGCTCAGAGGCACTTAGCGAGAGATGGAGAGAGCTGTAGTCGGAGTATTTCTACATAATCAAATCAGGAATGAAGATATCTGTACAGTGCCGGATTAACCACGTAGCAAGAGTAGTAATTGCTAAGGGCCCCGCGCGAAAGAAGGCCCCGCATATTTATTACCACTCATCTCTGCCTGACTGACTGACTGACTGACTGACAAACACGCACACGCACACGCCCACGCACACAGACATCACCTATAGAAATTTACTACACTATTAATTACCCACAAAATTGTAACCTATAGATAGCAAATACGTTTTGTGTTTAAGATACGTTTATACGTATTTAAGATACGTATTGAGTATTGAATTGCATCTTAACTACTTTATACTTAACAACCCATAGCAGATCAGGGGCTCTTTTATAGAATTTGCTCCAGGCCCCGCGCTTTCTTAATCAGGCACTATATCTGTGGAAGAACCAGAGTTACTGAAACAGATGTGCCGCGAAGTTGAAGTGGCAAGATTTGTAGACACTCCTTTGGGAACATTAAAGAGAACTCTCAGACATTTCTCGCACCATGGTTTTTTCACACACACAGTTTTTGTATAGAGCTAGTTTATGGGCGACCTAGGGTACTTTTTATCTTAATCTACATCTAAAATATATATATTTGCATTGGGTTCATTTATGGATAGAAAGAATTTGGTGCGACGTGGTACAATAAAACGGCAGCTGGAATTGAATATTTGTATTGTTAAAATTTAAGGTACAGAGTTACTGTGTCATGCCGCAATTTTTTATACAAAGAGAATTTAGAATGGCGTATAATCACTGAAACAGATTTAAGTATTTCAACATTATAACAGATCAAAACTATTACAGATAATTAATTTACCCGCACCAATCCATGCTGGCCCAGTGCGGATTGGTGCGGGTAAATTAAAAAATTAAACATTGCCAGCAATGGGTGGATATGATGATGGTGATGATGATGATGATTAATGAATTTAAAACTCCTAAGTGATGACGCAGAGCTTTGTGGCGGGAAATTCAAACAATGCGCTAACAAATTATAAAAGATATAATTTGCACCAGGTTGCATACTATATACCTATTTGCTTAATTCGGAAGCAATCAGTTGAGCTGCAAACAAAAGTTGTCTTTAAATCACCTGTGAATATTACCGTGGTACTATCCGGGACCAAAATTTATAATATGTGCATCACCAGGATGCAAGCTATATATACCCAAAATATAGTTGAACGGAGCTAATACATAAAGAAATAAACATACAGACACACTTGCAAATTAATAAAATTACTATTAATTTATTAAATTTGTTTTCAGTTCGGCTCCAAATTCCACTACTGAAATAACACGACCGATGGCACCTCAAAAAGTTTCCAAAACTTCTATCATCAATCATCGAGCTTGTTAGTGCGAATACATCAGATACAAACCGAAACTTTGGCGTTTATCCCAATTTAATTTGCCCTATTAGCAATAATACAAAAGTACCCTTAACTCGAGTGCTATAAATGGTGGGAATTGTTGAACCCACTAGGATTTTTTAATGTACAAACACAAAATGGATAGAGTATGTCCATCTAATAACAAACGTCCGATTGCTGCTACCTTTTTCATACGCACTTCAGCAGTGGACTGTTATAGGCTAACGATAAATGGACATAAAAGCTTGTGGGGTACAAGCTTTTTCTTCTTGGCGTGATGGGAAAGCTTTATAGCTACCTCCGACCCTTGTGTAGGACGGAGGTTATAAATAAATAAATATACTACCACAATACACACATCGGCAACCAACCCCCAAAAAAGCGTAGATTGTGTTATGGGTACTTGATAGCTGATGAATACTTTATTGAACATATGTCTGGGTCATTGTCCCAGACACTCATAAAATTCATGTTCATCACACAAACATTTTTCAAGTTGGACTCAGAAAGCAAGATCACTGCCCACTGCGCCAATCGGCCGTCAAATTAGCCACTAAAAGGGGTATACCCAAACTAAATACCACCACGGGATGTCCCTCTTGTTGTTAGACACTCGGGGAACCCGTTATATACTTTCCGGAAAAGGGAATCAGACATAGGACTACCATACGATAGAACAGCGAGACGCCGTGAACGGTGGCATCCTTATGTGGTTGACATACAGGCAACACGCACGAAGAACTTTTCATCTACGTTTCTGATACGGACAGCTAAGGTTTAAAAGGCTCTTACGGCTTCGGTGTTTCATACAACTTAACTCAATGCCTTCAAGGCAAGAGTGAAAGCGCGGCCCATCTTAGACCGTATCATATCTTTACATTAGGTATGATAGTTGTCAAACGCAAGCCTATCTAGTATAAAAATAAATAGGAGTTATTAGCTAAAGCAAAACAAACAGTTTCAATAAGATAAAGGAAACGAAAACGAAGCTCATCGACATCATCATAAACAAAGCCCTCCTCTTTAACATTTATTTATATACTTTATGACATGGATATGAAAAGAAGAATCTTAAAAGGTAGGACACAATTGGCGGCCTTATTGCATAGTAGCGATAAAGACTAAGACACCGTGAGGTGTTTTTGCATCGTCTAGAGTCTTATAAAAGACTGAAGTGTGTCGCAAAATGCACCCATATTTTAATTTAATTAATCAAATAAGTAATATTAACACAATTGTTAAAATGCTAATAAATTTAATAAAATATCTGACATAAATTAAATTATAGTTATCCAAAGTTTTATTAATTACCCAATTTATAAAACTACTGCAACATTTATCTTCCAGGCAACCTTAGGATTAGGAAAACCAAGAGAGGGAAAGAGAAAACTATAAACTTCTCTTTTATAATCATTTGCGACCACGTTTCAACGTGTAACTTAAACCACGTTTCACATTTCATGATTATAATACCCCCAAATGATAAGTTAATGGTGAAATTTGATAATACTTGAAGATATGGTGGATTAATCTCCAACATAAATCAGTCGTCTATTTAAACTTTTAGGAGATTCCATTTGTCGTTTAGAATTTAGATGATCCCTTCGTTACTCGGTAATCTCAAAATGGACTTTACTTTGATCAGAATAAAAACCATTTTGCAAATTAAGGACCTGTAACACCGTTCTAAAACAAGTATACAATTTGCATTCACCATTACTTTGTTATGCGAAACTGAATTTTATGTTTTTGGTATTAAGAGTCACTGCTACACTGAAGAATGTAGGAGAAAACCTTGTAATCTTGGTAATGAAATTTTATTCTCACGGTGTGGAAGGTTTTGAATTGTTCATTTCGCTCATGTTTTTCTTACAGTTCTGCAGATTAAGTTTCTTTCCCTCCAGGAAAATTGTGGCAGCTTCGTGATAAATTTTACTTTTTGTACTGAAATTCTTCAATGCATTTTTAACCTGAATGCAAAAGGAGTGTTACATTTTCTAGAAAGTTCAAACGATTTAAGCCATGTACTTACTAGTTTAGGTACAAATTTTAAAACAAAAATAGGTCTTCAACAACTTCATCATATATTTTTGGTGTTTCTTATAGCAATTGATGTATTTAAAACATAAATCAACATTTTGAAAAAATCATTTATATTCAGAAACTAAAAACAACTTCGTTTTGATTGCTATTTTAAAGTAGTTTTCTTTTTCATTTCAATACAAATCGAGTAAATGGAAAAAAAAATTGCGGATACCCTCGTTTAAAGCATATAATTGTACAAAACTCAGACAAATTTTACAGAGCCTAAACACAAGCGGTCCTTTTCAAATTTTATTCATTATTTTTTAAAGCTTTGTATCTAATATCGGCAGCTATATTATATAGCTATAAAAAATATGAAGCACTATATGCTTTATAATAACTGCCGATATAATTTTTAAATGTTAAAAAGCTATAAACGCAACACACAACAATACCTAGAACCAAAAAATAATCACAACTCAACGTACCTATTTATCGCAATCTCTTCCATCTTCTTCTTTCCCTCTTCTTTTACGTGTAAAAAAACTGCTATTGCAACATAAGCACAAATGAATACGCGGCTTTATGAGTAATGTATGGTAGAAGTAATGCTTTTTGTCCCATCCGAGGAAGTACTATGCTTGTTTCTGCCGGTAACCAGCAGGTCTGTCAATTAGTACTAAGTATAAAATATTATATACTGCTGTAGGTTTATAATAGAAATAGGAACTTTGTGTGAATGCGTTTAACGTAACGTTGTGTTCGGCCAATAGACTAGCTCTTAATTATTTAAGTGTTAGCAAAGACGACAGGTAAAATTTCTCCGAGGACAAATATCATTAACCTACCTAAATTCCAATAAGGGAAACTTCTGCCACCGCTTTTACATAGTTATGGTTTTACACCCAAAACAATGAGGACGGGGGCCATAAGTTTAACGTGTCTGTGCGGTAAGATGGCCGCCGCGACAAATGGCCAAAATACGTTTTTTTTCAAAACTCAGAATGGGTAATGTAAACTTTTAAAAGTTGGGAGTTTTATTTTTAATTATATATTTATCATTCATTATGGGTAAATTTACGTTTCTTCTTTTTGATACACTAGTTAGCCCTTGACATTATCTGGTAAGTGAGGCAGTGGCGTGCACAGGAATTTGGACCAGAGTAAGCATACAGAAGTAAAATGGCACAAAATGGCAAAACCTTCCTCCGTTGCCAGTTATGAGAAAATATTAGGATAGGCAGCGCTTTTGTGCTCGTATGAAGTGCACGCCACTGAAGTGAGGTATGGTAGTATTACTTAACTCATACCTGTAATCGGTTTCTACGTGACATTAAAATACAAAAGTGACATTTCGCAGCAGCGACGAGATTTACGCCGTTCGTAATCATTCCGCGGGGAATTGCCTATATAACCTTGCTTATTTGAAAGAAAGAAAGAAAGAAACATTTATTTTTTACATTGCGCCACACATTACAATATTCACAACACCACATATGTTATGTGTGGCACAACCTAGAAAAAAAGGTGCCAGCTCAGCATTGTGCTGCATGCGCCAGTGGGAGCATACAGCGCTGATTTTCAGTTGGCACCTTGTACCAGGTAACACCTCGGAAATACGTAGCCATCCACTGACCACATTTTAAGCTTATTTAAAAAAAAAAACTAACTAAATAAATCCACAACTATAATAATAATAAATTAAAGTAACATATATTTATATAAACTTGAAAATAAAAACGTACATATATCATTAACTTATTAAGATACACAGTAAATACACATAAAACAATATAATAGTAATAAAATTATTAAGTGGTAAAGTAAAGTATAGTAAAGTATACAGACTGTCTCTAGAGAAAAGATGACTCCGCCACATGTTCTTGGAATTCCACCTGTTTGGCCAATAAATATTGTTTAATTTGGTTCTTAAATCCAAACTTACTTTTAAAGTTCTTGATTGGCGGAGGAATATTATTCCAACACTTCGTGGCGGAGTACGTGAACGAGCCCCTAAACGCAGCAGTACGATGAAGTGGGATGCGAAGCTGGTTTTGACTGCTTCGAAGCTTCCTTTCATCGTCAATAACCCAATTCAGTTTATTTATTAGATACAAAGGCTTACCTTGCTTTATTACGTCATAGAGAAGACCTGCAAGATGCAACTTCCTTCTAGAACCCATTTTTAACAAGTGATGATTGTTTAAGAAAGGAGTTATTTCTGCTCACGCATGCCCTGCAAAGTACCGGTCTGATTATCTGATCTGATATATACTTGGTCCGTCAATGAAACCTATAAAAAAACTGAAAAAAGAATAATCCAAAGTAAAAATATTATTACATCATCATCATATCGGCCCATTACAGGGCACGGGACTCCTTCCACAATGAGAAGGGGTTAAGGCTGTCCACCACGCTTCCTCACACAGTTCCTCACGATGTTTTTTTTCACAGTTAAAGCAAGTGATATTTAAATGACTTAAAAAACACATAACTTAAAAAAGTTGGAGGTGCGTCGTCATAGTCGAGCTCCTGCCCACTGGGCTATCACCGCCGCTTAAAAAAATATTATCATTTCTAGTTAATTATGGCTTTTGATATCGGTTATATCAAAATCATTTAGATCGTATAAAGTTTTATTCCTCACAGTATCTAAAGTTAGTTTTTAGTTTAACTGAATTTTAATCATAATTCTATCGAACCAAACTTTATGAGTCGGGTTCGAAAGTCAGAATTAAAACGCATCTCGAAATATGCTAATGGAGTTTTACAAGCTCTTTTGAATCATCGAAGCTCCTTATTTACATATTCATAGATTTCGAGCTAATTTTCGCCAGCAAAATGCAAGAGTACGATTACGATTACGATTTATTGCTTGATAGCAGATATTCTACAGTCTTTTTTGCTTTATAATTTGAACGCAATATAGTACGTGACATATCCTATTTTAACGTACAAGTCTAAACTAAATCTATTTTTCGAGAAAAATAACACTGTTAAAGCTTCAACTCTCCATCTAATACGGTTTAAACAGACATACGGACGGATGACAGACGAACAGCGAATGCTCGATTGCAACTTTGTGAAAACTTCAACTCTCTATCTTAGGTTTAGACAGACAGGCGGACGGATGAAAAGACGAACAGCGGATGCTATAATGCACCCATCGGATTTAAACAGACAGGCGAACGGATGAAAAGACGAACAGCGGATGCTATAATGCACCCATCGGATTTAAACAGACAGGCGAACGGATAAAAAGACAAACAGCGGATGCTAGAATGCACCCATCGGGTTTAGACAGACAGGCGGACGGATGAAAAGACGAACAGCGGATGCTAGAATGCACCCATCGGGTTTAGACAGACAGGCGGACGGATGAAAAGACGAACAGCGGATGCTAGAATGCACACATTGGGTTTAGACAGACAGGCGGACGGATGAAAAGACGAACAGCGGATGCTAGAATGCACACATTGGGTTTAGATAGACAGGCGGACGGATGAAAAGACGAACAGAGGATGCTAGAATGCACCCATCGGGTTTAGACAGACAGGCGAACGGATAAAAAGACAAACAGCGGATGCTAGAATGCACCCATCGAGTTTAGACAGACAGGCGGACGGATGAAAAGACGAACAGCGGATGCTAGAATGCACACATTGGGTTTAGACAGACAGGCGGACGGATGAAAAGACGAACAGCGGATGCTAGAATGCACACATTGGGTTTAGATAGACAGGCGGACGGATGAAAAGACGAACAGAGGATGCTAGAATGCACACATTGGGTTTAGGCAGACAGGCGAACGGATGAAAAGACGAACAGAGGATGCTAGAATGCACACATTGGGTTTAGGCAGACAGGCGGACGGATGAAAAGACGAACAGCGGATGCTAGAATGCACACATTGGGTTTAGACAGACAGGCGGACGGATGAAAAGACGAACAGCGGATGCTAGAATGCACACATTGGGTTTAGATAGACAGGCGGACGGATGAAAAGACGAACAGAGGATGCTAGAATGCACACATTGGGTTTAGACAGACAGGCGGACGGATGAAAAGACGAACAGCGGATGCTAGAATGCACACATTGGGTTTAGACAGACAGGCGGACGGATGAAAAGACGAACAGCGGATGCTAGAATGCACACATTAGGTTTAGATAGACAGGCGGACGGATGAAAAGACGAACAGAGGATGCTAGAATGCACACATTGGGTTTAGGCAGACAGGCGGACGGATGAAAAGACGAACAGCGGATGCTAGAATGCACACATTGGGTTTAGACAGACAGGCGGACGGATGAAAAGACGAACAGCGGATGCTAGAATGCACACATTGGGTTTAGATAGACAGGCGGACGGATGAAAAGACGAACAGAGGATGCTAGAATGCACACATTGGGTTTAGGCAGACAGGCGGACGGATGAAAAGACAAATAGCGGATGCTCGAATGCACCCATCGTATGGACCCAAACAAAAGGGGAGTAGTAGTAGAGCTTTTTGTGACAGAGCTCGTACGGGGAAGATCTACCACCATGCTCAATTCTGCCGCTAAGCAGCATTGTCACAATGCTGTGTCTGAAGGGCGTGGTTGCTGGTGCATTCATAGGCACATAAGGCTTCACACTGCAAGATGTGTTCCTTGCATGACCTGGGCAGTGCTACTCTGTTTATAGACGATGCTGCTTGGTCCATAAATTAGTAATCATAAAAAAGCTGTTCATGAGATACAGCTTTCTAATAGACAAAGGAACGGACGGATGACCAGCAGGGCTAGCACGGGCGGGAGATAAAACTATATCCCCCGATTATATCCAAGGGATGTAATTAACGTGCCCACCTGCTAAATCACTGGAACATGGAATAGGAGTTTACCCCCGTTTATTAATACACATATATTATTTGGATATTATTTCCACTTGTGCGCCAGTGCTCTGAGAGTTGATAAAGCTGTGGGTGAAGATAAATTTGTATCCTTTCCCCGGGGATATAATTGTCTCCTGCCTATGCTAGCCGTGCTGAGTAATAGTGGAGGTTTGGTACGTCCCATTCACCCTTCGATTATAGAATAAAAGAAACTTTCATTTGTTTTCATCAACGAACACAGAATAGTATTGTAACTTCGTTGTAATTGTAACTTTTCATATAGCTCAACTCAGTAACAGTGCGGTAAACTAATTGACTTCTCCGAATAGGCATGAAGGAAGGTCGCTCAGAATTTTCTATTACATCGATCGCTATTGTCCTTGCGAAAAGAGTACAACTGGCTATTTGCCTTCAATCATTACTGCACTAAATCATAATATGAGTCCCATACAATAAGATGTTACGGAAAAGATGTCGGTTATGTTTTAAAATTTTATATATTTGTGATAGTTTTAACGTCAAATGTGGGGCGGCGGCCATCTTGATCCTTAATTTAATTTAGTTAATCAATCATAGCTAATAACAATCCCGTCTAATTCAAATTCGAAATTTCGAATTAGAAACAGAAAAAATCGAATTCGGCTCGGTCGTTCGGTCGCTATTGTGCCACAGACAGATAGACACATGCATATACACTAACACACTCATACATACACAAACACATCCACATACAAACACACACACACTCACCGACACACTCACACACACACACCATAAATAGCATATTTAGATAAATTCATAGTTTTCGAATTAGAAGGGTCCTATTAAATGTGAAAAATCTATGGGAATCTTATGAAAATGATTTGCTATACTCTGCGAAAAGCAGGAGAATTTCTTAATCTCGCGAGATATCAGAAATTATACACAGACAAACATACTGGCATCCGCTAGTATTAAAATATAAGAAGTCAAATTTCTGCGATCATTGCTCATTTTAATATCAAATACGTACGAAAACAAAAAAACATTATTTCAATTTTTCATTTTGATCATCGACTTGTCTCGTATTTTGTCGCTTCAATATCTTTTCATCTGCTAATGAGGTGTTGCTTACAAAGTTTACATAACATTTCTTATTTTGATATTTAATCCATTTTAAGGTTTCTTTATCGAATGTACATCAACAGAAGCCTATTAAGCCTTGGATGCCCGCATATCCTATGCTCCCATTGGTCTTATCGTTACATATAAATAAATAAATATACTACGACAATACACTCATCGCCATCTAGTCCCAAAGTAAGCGTAGCTTGTGTTATAGGTACTAAGATGACTGATGAATAATTTTATAAATAATATATATAAATATTTCAAACACCTAGACGCTGAAAAACATTCATGTTCATCACAGAAACAATTTCCAGTTGTGGGAATTTAACCCACGGTATTGAACTCAGAAAGCAGGGTCGCTGCCCACTGCGCCAATCGGCCGTCAAATATATATGCCTATATGTCGCTTTTAAGTGTAGCACAATTGTTTTAAAATAGCTGGCGTTGTAAATAATAACTACTAAAATTTAAATCTCTTTATTTTTCATATAATACCTACAAGTTTTCCATGAACTAAAAGTTTTTTCTTGCTCAAAACACGACTTCTGCAAACCTTAGCATAGCAATACTAAGTAATAATGATGACGCAGGGTAAGCGCATTTCGGCTTTATATAAACTGAAAAGGTAGTGTACGGTGGCTCAATACTCAGTAATACTTATTACGTATGTCATAAAGGCTAAATTTCTACCAAATATTATTGAGTGTTTCGGTGTACGCTACGATTCCCATTTGTATTTATTTTAAACTCCACTCTCGTTTGAAATAGGGTTGTGTTTCTTTATATGTATATTTTTATCGATAAACACGTTGTGCAAACTAACTTAATTATATCAAGCCATTAGTGGCCCACTACAGGGTACAGGTCTCCTCCATAATGAGGGGGGGTGGGGGGGGGGGGGGGAGTTAGGCGGTAGTCCTCCACCCCCTGGCCCAGTGCTGATTCAGAAAAACAATTCAAAATTCATTTATTTGAAGTAGGCCTAATATATAAGCACTTTTGAACGTCCAGTCTGTCGTTGTAGTGACTCTACCACCGGTTCGGAAGGCAAATTCTACCGACAAGAAGCCGGCAAGAAACTCAGCAGTTGATCTTTTCCAACAACAACAATTTACGTTTTAAATTTTAACATTCATATTTCTATCTTGTGAGAGATGAAAGCGGAGCCGGATGCTTCCAAGCAACTTTGTCATAAAAAAATTGATTGTTGCGGAAAATCGTTTACTAGCACGTCTTTGTTGGCAGGGTGGTAACCAACTATTGCGGAAGCCCCCTACCAGACCAGACTAGAGAAGATTTAGAAATTAAAAGTTCCGAAAAATTACCCTTGTCGGGATTCGAACCCGGGACCTCCAACTTAAATCACTTAAAATGATAATGATTAAATTCACTTGCCAGATCAATTTTTCAAGAGAATAACATTTCGCT
Source organism: Pararge aegeria (assembly GCF_905163445.1). NCBI lineage: Eukaryota > Metazoa > Arthropoda > Insecta > Lepidoptera > Nymphalidae > Pararge > Pararge aegeria. The sequence continues at coordinate 6,839,754 of NC_053202.1, read as the reverse complement.
GTGTAAAACTTTTCTTTCGAAACTTACTTTCATTGTTATCGGTACAAGTAATACAGCATCTCGCACGATTAACGCTATTGGCAAAGCAAGCAACGATCTGTCATATCACGCCATTTATAAAAATAATGATCAGTAACCTTAGTGACCATAATACATGCTACGCTTACTTTGGTGGCTTCGGCCAGCATGTTGGACTTTGACCCTTCTCATTCTAATTCTGAGAGAAGTCCCGTGGCCTGTAGTGGGCGATAATAAATGTCAGAGTCGCCATCTCTAGAAAAGTCATACCGTAAGTATATTGCCAGAATAGCAAAACTATTTAGCCTTTTACACGTAAAGCGTAAATTCATTTACAAAGTTTGTAAAAGGGATGTACAAGTAATAGACTTTCATTAACTTTTATCGATACTCGGCTTACCGGCATCTTAAAGATTAATGGGAAATAATTGAGTTTTACTTAGAAGGGATAAAGAGTAATAATTTAGTTACTGACTACTTTTGGATTCCCTTTAGACTAAAGTATTACGTGTTTTATTCGTACTAATCACACAATTAAGAACGTGCAGAATCCTCAATTTAGGGGGTAATGGGTTGGCGAGTTATGATCTTCCGATGATATATAGGTTTGAAATAAATGTTAAACACACTTGTATTTCGGAACACTTTACTACAATATTTACAATATTGTTTAGAGCCGATAAGAAATACAATAACATTTGTTTTACATTGAGCGACACGACTGGTGCACGAATGCAATAGCGAACTGCCGGCAGGCGGTTAGTGTACCGACTACGTACAAGCGTACGACGACGTCATAAAACCAGTCGGGAGTTTGTGCGTTTCAACTGCGATCGGTATGGACTATGGTTGAATTACACCGTTAGGTACGATCGTAAATGTAAGTTCGTGAATGATGATATGTATGTTTGTGTGAATGCTTGTATGTTCAAATTATTATTGGTAAATTGAATGAGGTGTTAAGTTATATATGTATGTAAAGCAGTTAGATTAATTATTATTATAATATAAGTATTTTGTTTATATATTGTTATCAGACACTTCTAAAGTGGAGTGGTTTTTGATGCTTCACTATTAGTGCAAACTTTTTTTGTAATAAAATAAGCTACAAAATGCTTACAGGATGTTTCTTAGGGCCAGGTGATCTAACATTGACCTGACTAGGCATGTATCGGTAGCTAACGTGAAAAAATCTGAACTTAGCCAAAGAGATGGTCGTTGGTCAAGAAACAGGCAAATAAATTGAAACGTTTAAAAATGCAGTTAAATCTTATCATCTTGCGCAATAAGACGACTAGTTTTTTTTCCATCTACTTATTAATATAGCTTATTTATATATATTTAAGAGATTTCCACCTATATATTGACTCATCAGGATAAAGTAATTGCAATCGCAATCGCAATCACTACCACCATGTAAAATAATGGGAACGCATCGTACGAAACAGTACCTCCATGGTAATGTGGAAAGCTGTGTTATTTATTGTTTTAACTCCTGGCAATAAATAAGCTTTACGTAGTTAAGGGTTAGTTTATTTCGTAAGATCCGTTCATGATAAATAATTAGGCTGGATAACACACTTTAATATTTCTTTCACTTGGCATGTATTTTATGCCACGCGAAGCGGGCTGGTAACGGCTTGTCATAATATGTATTAGTTTATTATTTTAAAAATAATATACATAACTAGATGGCGCTACTAAAATCCTACATCGCGCTAGCGAAGTGTTCACTAAGAATGCCTATATATACAACTTCCAAAAATGAATGTTCGGACCTCGGTCCCCGAGCACGATCACCCGCTCGGAGGAAAATCTTCCTATAGTTACAGTCGAGCGTATCACTATAGCTCCCGTACAGTGGCGACCCCGACGTGATGACGCACACCCGACGCGATCATCGCAGCAGCATCACCGCCATTCAAGCCAAACGCACACCCGACGTGATCATCGCAGCAGCATCACCGCCATTCAAGCCTGACGCACACCCGACGTGATAATCGCAGCACCGCAACACATGCCTGACGCACACCCGACGAGATAATCGTAGCACCACAAAGCACGCCTCACGCACTCAATCACGCAATCAACGCACGCACGCTCTCAACGCACGCACCGCTCAACGCTCGCAACGCTCAACGCACACAACGCTCTCAACGCACGTAACGCTCAACGGTCTCAACGCACGCAACGGTCTCAACGCACGCAATGCTCAACGCACGTAACGCTCAACGGTCTCAACGCACGCAACGGTCTCAACGCACGCAACGCTCAACGCACGTAACGCTCAACGCACGCAACGGTCTCAACGCACGTAACGCACGCAACGCTCTCAACGCACGAAACGCACGAAACGCTCTCGACGCTCTCAACGCACGTAACGCACGCAACGCTCTCAACGCACGAAACGCACGAAACGCTCTCGACGCTCTCAACGCACGCAACGGTCTCAACGCACGTTACGCACGCAACGCTCTCAACGCACGAAACGCATGAAACACTCTCGACGCTCTCAACGCACGCAACGCTCTCGACGCTCTCTACGCACGCAACGCTCTCAACGCTCTCGACGCAGGCAACGTACGCACACGATTGGTGACAGAGGCATACTACAGCAAGCAACACTGCTTCAATGGTACTTCCAGTCTCGGAGGGGAATACTGTGGCCATCTAGTTATGTAATGTGGAGACCCACATTACATAACTAGATGGCGCTACTAAAATCCTACATCGCGCTAGCGAAGTGTTCACTAAGAATGCCTATTTATACAACTTCCAAAAATGAATGTTCGGACCTCGGTCCTCGAGCACGATCACCCGCTCGGAGGAAGATCTTCCTATCGTTACGGTCGAGCGTATCACGATAGCTCCCGTACATATAACTATATATTTTTTTTCTTTTTATTTTTGTAAATGTCTTTTATGTTTTCGTATTTGAATGTAGGTTTACAATAATTTTACACCACCTATTTGTTCTCGCTCTTGTTGTCCTAAGGTTACCTGGCAGAAATGGCTTTTAAGCGATAAGGCCGCCGTTTTGTATCCTACGCCAGTCTTTGTGTTTCTCATAATATATTTCAAGGAAAACATGAATTTTTAACTGTAACTAAATGGAAAAGAAGAATTGCAAACTTTAAGCTGAAGACTATTTACTTAGTAAGAAATAGCGCACTTCGCGAGCTTCAGTGGTTTTCGAATATCGTAAAACTCTAACGTTAGTTTAAAGAAAACCTAAAACGCCATGTTCTAAGTCCATTTTCTTGTTTTTTATTTTGAAAAGTTTCCGTTGGAGACGCTGGCTATCTAAAGTCAACTAAAAACAAACTTAAGCTCTAAGACAAGAAGTGTTAGGACCATGTTACTCTGGTGTCTTCGATATTTAAAAAACCTGAAAGTAGGTGTGCAATTTCATACTAACGGTATACAAAGAAAGTACCAAGTTCATTAAAAATTCATGCGGACAAAGCAACTCGATGAAAGCGAAGAAACTAAAGGAAGTTTTTCAACTTTTATGTTTATTATAATGTCAACAATCGTTCGCATAATCTATAGCTTATAAAATATTCAAATTTATGAATAGCTTGAACAACATATAAATAATTTTAACGACAAAAATAAACCGGCTGCTGGGTGATAAATGTTGAACCAAATGAAAATAAATAAATATACTACGACATACACACATCGCCATCTAGCCCCAAAGTAAGCATGGCTAGTGTTATGGGCACTGAGATGACTGATGAATAATTATATGAATAATACACGAAAATACTTATAATATGTAGATAAACACCCAAAAGAAAGCTTAATGCTTGTATATATAAATCAAACTTAAATACTTTGTACAAAGCTAACAAATGTGTCAATCGCTATTATAAAGCTTGCTTCCAGTTGCAAATAATATGCAACTACTACTAACTTCGATAGAAAAGTACAGGTGGATGTTACGTTGGACGATTATATGTAAACAAAACATATTTATGCGGTTGCTGCAATCGCAGTTGATCTGCTGTCATTTTTTAAAGAGGCCTGTTGTTTTTTTGCCCGAACTCTTCTCTCTTTCACAAACCCCATTCGAACAAAAAAAAATGTTGCAAATCTGTCTATAGGTTTTCAAGTACGGAAATACATAAAATCTCCGCATTAATAACCTCCTCTTTTTTTAAGTCGGTTGAAAAGTACACAGACACTGTTATATGGCCAGTGGTGTGCATACATGAAGTAAGCGGGTGCATACTGAGTGCGTACCAAAAAAATCTCTAGTTAAAACCCTTAAAATCTCTTAAAAACCTTAAGGCTAGGCAATGTAAGAGTTATATAAAGCCTACCCTTTGGTTTTTATGACTCGTACTAGAGATTTTCTTGTTTTATATAATTTGCATACCCTATTAGTAGCTTCGCAATACATTTATAATAATATAGTCTTTGTGAGGCAAAATATTACTCTTTATAAATCAAAAGCTGAAATTAACAATCGACTTACCAGAAACGGTCATAAATTAGTGATATCTGCATATCGTCTGCGAAAGGTGCAGAACTCCTTTGTGGGGTTGAGTATATGCTTTTACAACATAATTCCTAAGGAAATTCTTGACCTACCAATGCACACATTTAAAAAAATGTGTAAAAACGCATCTAGTACAGCGAGGTTACTATACATTTGATGAATTCCTGAATGACAAGGTAGAATGGAAGCAGCCAGCCTCGCTCTCATCTCCCGCAAGATAGCAAAATGATTGTAAATCTAGATGTTGGAAAAGAGCAACTACTAAGTTTCTTGCCGGCTCTTCTCGGTAGAATCTGCTTTCCGAACCGGTGGAAGAGTCACACAAACATACATACTTGACGTTTCAAAAGTGCTTATAAAGTAGTCCTACTTGAAATAAATGAATTTGAATTTGAATTTGAATTTGTGTGCATACACTCTATTCACGCGACTGACTATAGCATATAGACTGAATGTAGACTGATCCAATCGCAGAAAGACCGGAGCTGAATTGGCAATATACTGCATATGAAAACAAAAATCAAATAAAAAAAGGGTGTGTGTGTGTGTGTGTGTGTGCAAGTGAAACTTCTGAAAAGTCCCTGATTAAAAAACTTTTTTTGACGTGCACGAATATCTCGGATAGGTTCCGTAGAACTTTTTGTGATTTTTTAAATTTTAGTTTAATTTTTTTCCGCCAGTATTCAAGATTATTTCAACTTTAGTTTTTGGCATAATTTTAAAATTAATTTAACAAACAAACACATGGAGTCCGAACGTCTAATGTGTTCTATCTCATTTTCTCGCCGGCTGAATCCTATACATTTATGTGTTTGTGTCTCTATAGACTTATTTTTTCGAAATCACAACTATTCTAGAGAAGTTTAACTTCAAAAACTTTCACACCTCATTTCACCCTGTTAAAGATAATTTTACTGAAAATCGTCCATCGGTGCACTGTCCTAGATAGGTTGTTCACGTTGAATTATTTAGGTTCAACGGTTTAGGTAGTACGTTGTTTATCAGTAAGTCTTAAGAGTTATATTCCGTTGATATAGTAAGTTAAACAGTTGATGTATTTAAGAGTGCTAAAATCGATACCTACTAGCTAGGTTATTCGTTTTCTTTAATATATCACTATATTTAGCAAGCTTTCGTTAGCAACGATTGGAGGCTTTTAAAAATTCTATAGGAATCCTTTTTTATCCAGAGACAAAGACTAGGTCGTGTTGTAACTTAAATGTATAAGAAGCCACGTAATTTGTAAAAAAAAAGCTCAAACAGATAAACAAGCTCACTGTTATACTTGTTTCGTTACTTAAGTTTAATACGCTAAAGTCAATAAAATATTCATTAATCTATTACCAAAAGTTACAGACATGATACTTAAGGTATCATCAAATATTCTATTTATCATAGCATTGAAAACAATCTAACTATTGATGAGGAAACATTAATAAACTTACATGAGGAATTAATATTGTTGTGTGTCGTGTGTACATTGGACGATGTAAAAGTTGTAAGTATAGGTTACATACTCGTAGTTCTCATTATCGATATTATCAAAGTTCACATCCCTAAATTCAGATTTAATGAGCATAGCTTTATGTTGAACGCAGACTGCTGCAAAATCCGCAAGAGAATGCAATGTTTTTTTACCTTCTGAAAATACAGGATAAAGAGTAATTTGCATTCGATTTTTCAAACTGTTATGACGTTCGCACAATATGACAACCAACTAGGCCCGAATTCAATTATTGCACTAGGTGATTTAAGTCATGAGATACAGAGCGTTGTTTTAAGTCTGTGACGCGTGGGAAATGAATGGTCAACTCGTTGTATTCTAAGCATATGCCACAACTAGGCGTCATTAATCTCATATTATCCTATCCTTTGCATCATGATTTCCTAGCATAATCGCTGCTAACAGCTGCTAAGCTATTTGATTATTGTTTGTTAATTCTAGATAATCGGTTCGATTCCCGCACCTGGAAATTGTTTATGTGTAATGAACATGAATGTTTTTCTAAGTCTGGTAGTTTATCTTTATATTGAAATTGTGTTTGTATATAATTAATAAAAATATTCATCACACAAGCTACTTTGGAGCTAGATAGCGATTTGTGTATTGTTTTATTATATGCATTTATTTATTTTATTAATTTATCTATATAATAATGGTACTGTACTCCTAAACCTACCTACGTATTCTCTCTTTTATGTTTCTTCTTCTATATAATGTCAATGTCGCCTATGGAAAAATAACATGTTTGATGTACAACATACAAACCTGCCTGAGTTTACCTTCGTCCGGTCGAAGTAGTTTGAATAAATTAGGAATAATCCCTACTTTTTACTTTTCTTGCAATCCTGTCTTTCTTGCCCTTCTTTACTCTCATTCTTATACTTCAACGCTTATTGACGAAACATATCTGCCAGCTCGAAAAACTTCTAACAATTTTAACACCTCTTGTTTAATACCTCTTGCGGTTCTGACAAATTAATATGTAACTTTGTCACGCGGTCCTGGCACTTCTGCCGGCTATATCATCTCTAGCGGCTTTGACACTTCTTGAAGATCTAGTACCGGTTCATGTAATTCTCGAAGTCCTTGCCAATGACTTATTTACCGATTGCGGCTCTTGCAGCAGTGTGCACTAACTTTTAGCCCCTCAAGTTCAAATAAAGCACCATTCAGGAGCTTGTAACATGACATCAGATAACCCTCTTCAGTATGTTTTTAAATCCATTTCCTTGTAAAATTCTCGTGTACATTTGAACGTTAAGGGATAATGTACCTAGATTGATAGATGACTCTTTTTAGGGTGTCGTTATTAAACAAGGAATGATACTAGTTCTATACTAGTAATATCTCTTCGGTTCGTTCTCTTTAACGCCTTAAGGCATTCGAATACGGATTGAATTGGCAAAATCAAAACCATGGGTTTTTTATTAGAAGATGTTTTCATACAATGAATTCACATATATTTACATTGTAAAGTCAAATCTCCGGTTTCGGAGCGAAACGTGCGTAGAGAGTACATTGTTGCAAATCTGCTTGGCGTATAAAGATTGAAGAAATTATAAATTACACCATACAGATTCTCTTGCTTTTTGCGGAGTATATCATATTTAGCTTAATTTTTTTACGAAAACGTATTGCCAGTAAATGAAAAACTATGTAACTGTTCTTGTTTCATAATGTAGATTCCCCACTTAGAGCTCAACTCTTAGGCTAGACTAATAAATGAATTTTGCACGTTTAATCATCATCTTCATCTTCATCAACCCATTATCGGCCCACTACAGGGCACGTAGTCAAGGGGCAAGGGTTTAGGCCGTAGTCTACCAAGCTGGCCAAGTACGGATTGGTGTGTTTAATATGAAACCTTAAATAATATTTAACTATTTATTCGTTTTAGTTATTAAATATCACAATATCGAAAGGTTGACTATAGTTTTAAGCTGACGTGGTATAAAAGTGCTGGTTTAAAAAAGTACTGTCAAACTTCCGGGCGCAGAGCTGAGCGCTGTGGTTTTATAAATTAGATTCCGGATTTGATCCCCGGCTAAGGTAATATGCAAAGTTATAATTTCTGAATTGGTTTTGGCCGTGGCTCACCAACTGGTGTACTGAGACAAGGTTATTTAGCGTTAGGTAGTGGTATTAATCCGAGTAAAACCGATTTAGGATGACTGACTGCATCATTACTTCCCGCAGGTGGTATCCACTGCATTCAGAAGCTAACTTGTAGCGCTGACATAACTTGAATAGCGACATGTTTTTTTTAAATTAAATGAATAGACGATGACTTTAAGTTTTTGAATCAAACATAATACCATCAATACCTTTTGATTATATGTATACAACCCTTTTTGTAAATGGGCCCAGTAATATTTTATCAATGGACATGAACCGTGTCATTAAGGCTTACAATCTAAAGGTCAAGGCTCCTTGACTTATTCATATCCGACCTTAGATAAATAAATAAATATAAATATACTACGACAATACACACATCGCCATCAAGCCCCAAAGTAAGCGTAGCTTGTGTTATGGGTACTACGATGACTGATGAATATTTTTATGAATAATATACATAAAATACTTATAATATACAGATAAACACCCAGACACTGAAAAACATTCATGTTCATCACACAAACATTTTCCAGTCGTAGGAATCGAACCCACGGCCTTTGACTCAGAAAGCAGGGTCGCTGCAAACTGCGCCAATGGGCCGTCTATAATTTTGTTAAAATTAGATGTTAATATACCTTCATGATGTAGCTCTTAACACATATAACATAAGGTTCATACTTCAGAAAAGTATTCATGCTTACGTGGAAAGACGTTGTCAACTTAAACCGCTTTCTTTTTTCAATTTCTCATACTTTTAGCGATAATGATAAAAACTGATTTCTTTGTTCCAAATACTAAAGTTTGCAAGGAAATAAAAAATATATGAGTTCCTTTAGTAGGTTTGAATGCTTAAGGAGCTGCCTATAAAAGTGTAGCACCAACAAAAGTTGAATGTCCCATTCCAGTTTTATTTACTATCGTATCAAGAAAGAAATATTAGCAATGCAAGCAGATAATATGTTATCTGTTTTAAACAATGAATTATTAGAAAAATACAAAGCGATTTATGTAACTACAATTATTATAAGTAAATTAAGGTTGCGATTTATATTACTACCATTATTATAAGTAAATTAAGGTTATTATTAATTTTACTGTCTGCTAAAAATTAATTAAAACCTAATAATGTTATACGAAAAAGTAGCCTGTACTCTAACAGAGATCCTGTCCAGGAAACTCGAGGCGTTCGAGATGTGGGTGTACAGACGTATGTTAAGATATCTTGGACAGATCGTGTACGGTGGTTAATCGGTAAAGTTCCAGAAATACTCCTAACAATTAAAAGAAGAAAGCTAGAATATTTTGGTATGGTAAAAAGTATGAACTTCTTCAGCTTATCATACAAGGTGAAATGGCAGGCTGAAGAAGGCTCAAAAATCATGGCTCAAAAATCTATGACAATGGAAAGAGCACAAAATCATTATTTAGAGCAGCGGCCTCCAAAGTAGAGATCGCCCTTTTAATTGCCAACCTTCGTAAGGAGACGGCTCTCTAAGAAGAAGAAAAAAAGAGTATTTTTTTTTTGGTATAATTGGTGGTTAGTGAGAAACCACCACCTATAAACATATCAACAATTCGCGGGGAATATTACACTGGCAACAGCAAACACAAAGCCCTTCGGACCAGAACAAAGAAATTCTGCTAGATAGCAGAAATAATCATGACGGTAGTACTTCCCAGGGCGAACTCTGTCACAAATTTTTTTGTCTGGTGGGAAGGCTTTTGCTGAGGCTAGTTAAATAAGAAGTAAGAAATAAAGAAGTTGCTCCTAGATTTAGATATATAAGAATATAATACCTACCGTACATATACACATATAAACACACATTCACATACTCACAAAACTACTATTAATAGATAGACTAGATATTAATTATTATGTACTTTGAAATGTTGTATTTATAAGCACAAAGCCTATGTCTTATTATATATGCAACTGTTAACTGAGGAGAGCACTGATAACTATCATACGAGTTTATACTCAGTTTAGTTATCCGGGCCTCTAGCTTACTTTGTAGTTCAGCTTTGGTTACCTGTTTACATTGTTTTTTAGAAAAATAAATGATTATATTATATAGTTACCGGCAAAGACGTGCCGCTAAGCGATTTAATGTCCTGATGCGATGTTGCGGAGAAACTGATTGGGGGTATGGCTACCACAATTCCTAACAGGTTAGCCCGCTACCATCTTAGACTGCGTCATCATTTACCACCAGGTAAAATTGCAGTCAAGGGCTAACTTGCAGTGGAATAAAAAAAATACTACGCTACTAATAAGTAATATTCTTGAACTCAAACGCACGGCTTTAAACCCAGAAATCTGGGTCGCTGCCCACTGCGCCAATTAGCTGTCAATAGCTTAAAAGTTAACAAGAAATCGATATTGTTATCTTTTTAACAACTGGAAGGACCTACCCTTTGTACACAGGTTTTCCTTCCGCAGAGGTTAGGACATTCATGTAATATTGTATCCATTATTTTTATCCTGAATAAATGATTATTATTAATAATATAAATGATTATTATTATGAAATGATTATTATTATTATTGAAAGGATTAAAGAAACGACATATAACATAATAGCGTACAATGTCAACCCGCGTTTAATGAGCCCCGATAATTTCTTTGAATTTAATTTCATTCGTTAACTGACGAATAATAATCGATTTAGTGCGTGAGGATGAGCGTAAAATATAATATAATGATACGAGTATCAAAACAAACAATTTATGTCCGTTTTACTAACGGCGATCAAGGCTATGCCTAGACTGTAACAATATTAATATAAGAAGTAAAAATAAACTTGTTGTGCAGTTTACTAGGCTGCATAAAATTAATAATTAATTTAAAGGTAAATTAATCGTATATCATTTTATAACAAATTACCAGAGGAAATCCTTGAGATGTCTCTCAATAAGTTCAAAACGTAAGCTAATAGAAAAATCCAATTATAATATTAAGGATAGCATGTATGATAAAGAAGCTTGGGTATGAATTATTGCTCTTACTTCATAGCTCGACTTTAACTAGACTGTGAGATGGTGATAACAAAAAAAAAACCTGGTTTAGTTTGTTGTGGGCTCTTCTTAGACCAGGGCGCGTTTGGAACCCTCCTAGCTTTAGTTCAGTTAACGAATGCAGTTATCACCATCACTAACATTAGTGTAACATGTTAAATGTATGAACGCTTCATAAGTGCCTGTGATAAGGTCTAATGAATAAAACATTTTTGAAATTGAATTTGAATTTAATAAATAAGTAACTCCTAATCTAAAGATATTTCTAGGCTTTCATTTTTACCTTTTTTTAAGTATTCTGAGCTCTTATCAATGGTTTTTTAGAAAGCCACTCATAAGCCTACGCCAAAATTTATAAAACTTTAATTATTTATTATTATTCAAACTATAAATTAACACATGAATACGTACATCACACAAAGTTTTAGAAACAAGAAAAATCTTTGCGTTTTCTAAATAAAGCAAAGCTATAAATCTAAACTCGCCGATCTTAACCCGTCACACGGTGGGTATCACGCGCTTGACAAAACATAACTTTTAAATTCTCGTTTACATTACTCCAGTTTTTGGTTTCGGTGTATTAATTCAAGCACTTGACTAGAATGAATGTCTTGAGGTATTATTTATACCTGGATGTAATAATATAGATACATACATATAATTTAACAAGCCACACAGTAGAAGGGTACTCGTTGAAACTTGAGATTCTTCTCTTCTATAAAAAAAGTTCTTTAGGATCTGAGATTCCTATTACTTAATTTTACTTTGGCCATTTACATTGTCTCAACAAGGTGCTAATTCAGCTAGATGCTGCAGCTGAGATGTATTGCAATAATGATTTTCAGGCCGAGTTTTATTCCATTTAGTTTTCATAATTATTATAGAAAAGTTAGTAAAAGTAAGTTGGCTCTTAAAATGGGCAACTACTATGAAACTAACCAACTAGAATACTCACCTGCCTCTAACATATGACATTTTATAATACTGCACGAAAACACTGTCTCACTATTTCAGGAGCATTAAAATGCTTGAGTGCATCCTCATTGGCTTAGTGGACAAATAAAAGTTAATAAATAGACAGTTACTAGAATGATGTGAATCGGCCGTTAATCCCTGTTACACGGAGAAAATTCTTTACGCCAAAACGGCAACAATGATTCCAGTTGAAGCCCTCAGCAAACAGCCTGCTACAGCCACTGTATTGAGATACCGTATTTAGAGACAAAGACAAACATACGAATCCCAGTGAGCGGAAGCGAAACAAAAATAACACATTATATTGGCACTCCAAGCTCCGTAGCGGCTACGGCAGTATTCTCTCGTAGACCGAACGCGTAGCACGTCTACGCAATATTATTTCTTACAAAGATTCGTAAACATTTCGGGCATGAGTGAATATTATATATTGTTCCGCGCGTATATTGTTATGTAAAAAGTGGATAAGTTTCTGTCTGACAAGCCAACGTACAATATCATAGTGAGAGGGAATGCGAGCGGACTCTATGGATTGGAAGGTACCTATTTTATTTGGTTTGATTAGAAATTGGTTTTGAGAATATTTGAAAACCACTCCATTTTTTCGCCAGGTTATAAGAGAAGAAATAAATAGCTTGTAGAACTTTTCATAGAGATATTTTGCTTGCAGTTCTAGCATTATTTAACAGTAAATTTACTCATAAATGAAACCGTAACTTGTATTGTTTTAAAATTATAGACAGGAGTATGAAACTTTTACGTAACTTAGACTATTCTGCGCGAACCTAAAATTTATATTTCATAGTGTTTTTCACTTACCTATTTGTCAGTTACCCAAAAATGTTATTAAATCTTAATAAACTAGTAATTTGTAATTTGATTTTATAATAGGAATTAAATAAAACTATAAAAATGTCGGCTGCGTCACATTAAATGAAGTTTGCGGTTTGTTATATTTTTATCCATTACATAAAATTGATTGTTATATAACACTGCAAAGAAATTTTTGTTATGAGAAGCTTTATATTGCAATTTTGTTTATTCTATTTTTCGTTCAACCACAGCTAGGAACTGTAATGTAAATTTATGAAAGTTATTCTTTAAACTAACTAAATTTGATATTCAATAGAAATGTGCCTTTTTCAAAGTAGTTCATAAAAAGTTATCTTTTATTTATTTAGTAGACGTCAATAGTAAAAGAATAATATGTTAAAATGTATTCATATTTTTTGACATCATATTTTTTTTTACAAACATTTTCTGGATCCGCTAACTATCGCTTAAAAGAGTATTCTAAAATGACGGCTATGTTTTTTTTTATATTATTAAGTTTGCAATTCTTTAAAATCGAATCCAGCTATATTACGCATATGATAATGCCGTAAGGTTAAGGCGCATGTTTCCAATTTCCTTTTGGAAACTAGCAGGTATTTTCAACTCATAATAATTGTACACACTACATCGCTAAATCAAATAGCATTGTCTTTGGGCAGTAACTAGCCATAACGGAAGACTTCTACTAGGCATGATAATTGCGCGAAAATATGTTTCAATGTCACTATGGATATCAACAGCCTATTAATATCAAGGCCAGCCTTTGGGTGCAGCCTAGTCTCTCATAGGAGAGGGGGAATTCGGACAGTAACCTACCACGCTGTTCCAATGCCAAATGGTGGACTTTAACGATGCTTATCCCGTGTTTGTGATAAAACCCAGCACTGACGATTTAATGTACTCTCAGTGGCACGAGGTTTGACAAAACCAATTATCTGAGAAGGTACTATAACTTTCAAACTGAAAACCCCAATACTTTAACATTTTTCTTAAGTATTGGGATTATAACAGAATCGAAACCTAAGTAGAACCTCCTGAAGTTCAAATTGCTTAGAAGAACACTTTTGTAATAATGAGTATTATTAAAAAAATATAGTTGTTGTTGTAGGTAAAATATTTATAAAGAAAATATATAAAGTCTATTGGGTTGGAAATAACCACGGCCGACACTGACGCCTAGCTTACCTACATTCGAATCTGTGTCACTGAAGATGAGGCCGACTTAAAAAGCGAACTGTATTACCTTCTCCTAGTTTTTAGTTCAACCAACCACAACAGTTAAAGTTGTCAGTGAAAACTTTTAACTCAGAAACGTGATTGCTTATTGAGCCTTATAAGAAACTTCATAGTCGCTCTGCGGGCGATATAACGAGATGCTCTGTATATCTACGTGTTCGAATCATTCCTGCACTGGAAGTTGTTAAAGAGTTCTTATAGATAGGATACGCGATCTGGTTAGGTAAGGCCAATTTCAAGAAAGAGGTAAACCACCGAATCCAACCTAGTTGGGCAGTGTTCGGGAAACTTCTTAACATTTTTCGTCCCCAATACCTTAGTGCCTCACTCAGTGCCTGAGAAGAAAGGACCTATTGGTCGCAAAATATGGGCCTCATAAGAACGCTCAGAAGTACTAAGAGAGAGTTCAAAGTATATCTAATTGGTCAAATCTCAAAATCCGTAGAATACCTAATTCTACGGATCTCCTCATTCCAGATTTGACCAAGTAGATATACTTTGAACTCTCTCTTAGTACTTCTGGGCGTTCTTATGAGCAACCGACATAGCTCCACGAGTCGCGAAGCCGAAGTGACAATCGACGTGACATGGAACTCCATACAAAAGACCTATGTCCAGCAGTCGATGTTAATTGGTTGATGCGATGGTGATAACGATGAGTTTTACCACGGATCACTAAGGTAAGGTTCGACAAAGCTAAAGTGGGCGTTGCTCGCACCTCGAAGATCATACAGTCGCTCGGGTGATCCCGTACTGGTAAATAAAGCGTAAGCTGGTAGTGACACTTCTCTACTTCTTTGTTAACTCTATGGTTGTAAAATCTTGATTTGTAAAGATCAATCTGAGAGAGATCAAGGAACTATTTCAGAGATCGGTATAGAAAGCAAAGGTGGATGCATACCAAATTTCGAAGCCGTCTGCTCGTAAACATGTTTCCCTCGAGAACTAATTAAGGAATCAGTATAAAAGGTATTTTCCATGTCAAAGGCCATGCCAAATTTCTTCCAAATCCGTTCAGCCGTGTGGATATTTTTTAATCAATCAGATTTAAAAACATCCACACTTTAACATTTATAATATAAGTTATATTATATTATACTAGCTGTTGCCCGCGACTTCGTCTGCGTTTGATTTTGTTTTTTTATGTGGCATTCAATTTAGTTGTAGTTCTAAAAAATTTGAAGTATTCAGTTATCGCTAATATATTATATTTTATATAGTAGGATAAGCTTCTAAAAATACTGCGCATTTATCCATCGCTACTTAATGTTACCTACTTTGACTCCAAAAATTCATTTATAATATGACAACGGTTCACTCAACAAATTTAAGATGTAATATGTGAAATATGCTTTTACCAGAACGTGTTATACACCCAGTACAAGGGGGATTAGCGTCACTAAATTGACGCTGAAAGCTTTAACATGCCCATACTAAATGTAAGAATGTTATAGTACCACACCTGGGGTGAATAATAAACGCTAATTTTATTAACCCCCGACGCGAAAACGACGGGGTGTTATAAGTTTGCCGTATCTCTGTGTGTGTCTGTCTGTGGCAGCATGTTTCCCGAAAAAAATACCCGATTTTGATTTTGATTTTTTGTTTTGATAGGTGGATTAGTTGGGATTGTTTTAAGCTTCAGCCAAGCCATCTTGAACCGATTTGCATGTTTAAAGCAAATCGGTTCAAGATGGCTGCCGTTGAAAATGTTGAATTGCAATTTTTTCATAACTTCCACAACATGGGTGTCAAGTGAAATGGCTTGAATAGTAGAGTACTATTCACTATGATAAATTTTAAATCCTAGTTGGCCACCACAAAATTGCGAATTACATTTTTTTTACACAATTCCCTCAACATGTTATGAAATTTTTTCATAACTTCCACAACATGGGTGTCAAGTGAAATGGCTTGAATAGTAGAGTACTATTCACTATGATAAATTTTAAATCCTAGTTGGCCACCACAAAATTGCGAATTACATTTTTTTTACACAATTCCCTCAACATGTTATGAATTTTTTTCATAACTTCCACAACATGGGTGTCAAGTGAAATGGCTTGAATAGTAGAGTACTATTCACTATGATAAATTTTAAATCCTAGTTGGCCACCACAAAATTGCGAATTACATTTTTTTTACACAATTCCCTCAACATGTTATGAATTTTTTTCATAACTTCCACAACATGGGTGTCAAGTGAAATGGCTTGAATAGTAGATTACTATTGATTAATTATATCAAATTAAGCTTAATGTTCATAATAAAACTATGACTAATTTAATCTCCGCCTTGAGCCTATTAAAACAAATATGAACAGAATTCTTGCCTTCTAGGACACGGGGTAAGGCAAGAAGGCCATTTTACAATCGTATTTTAATAGTTTAACTCATACTCTCAGCCTCTAGATGTTTTCTTACTTTAAACTAGTAAGAAAACATCTAGAGTATTTGTACTTTTAATCCATTTGTATACACTGGTTTATGTATAAGTATGTAGTTATTTTTATTTATTTTATTTATTTAATGTTGTGGTATACAAATAAAGAGTTTAATACTAATAATATTTTTAGTATGAAACTGTGTAGAAAATAAATCAGGTTGCTCAGTAGCCACTTAATCTAAATTTACGAGTTTAATTTCACTCTTGATAGCATGTCAAGATTAGATATTTATCGCGTTGGGCATATAAACTTGTAAGCTATAAATAAAGTAGCTTTCGTTCTTGCAGAGCGAGGTGAACTTAGTTGCTTCAAATTGGAGTTTCTTTAATTTATTGTTGAGAAACTCACATACTAGATATTATATAATCAATACTAATCTGTGAGCTTGTCAGGATCGTCATACCAACCGTCTTGGATAGAAGCAGGCGTTACTTTGCGGAAATCCATAATATATTATGAAAATTAAGCTTAATTTGCTATACTCCGCGAACAGCAGGAGAATCTGTATGGTGTAATTTATAATTTCTTCAATCCGTATACTCCACACCATACAGATCCTCGGCAATGTACCCTCTACGCACGTTTCGCTCCGAAACCGGCGCATCCTCAGGAGATGTTGACTTTACAATGAATAATTGTTAAGATTCTTAACAATTATTCATCACCAACCATCTGCTTGGTCCCATCGATTATTACCATAAATTATTATTAAATAAACTAAGAAACACTCTTTGTATAAAAAACAGTCGATCTTTTAGTTTAATTTATTTCTAAAATAATAATAATATCGTAACGGATAAACTCCATAGCTGGTAACAATTGTCCCTCTCAAGCACTTGATGTAGGATTGTGTACTAAAAGCGTGTACATTTTCGTATTTTTAGTGTTTTTTAAACAATTATTTTTATTAAAACAAAATTAATCGGTAACCCATTCACCATCAAATTTATTAATTAGAGAAATCGGCTAAAGATAATTAATTGGTTGTAAATTAAAATTACATCATTCCTGCCGTATCAACTATAGATGAAAGTTATATTAATATCAAACATCTTATTTTGCAAATTAGAAAATGGAATAATCTTAACAAATTAGTGTATTGTGTTCTCAAAAGTAATCAGGCTTGTGAAGTAATCAGGTATTTATATAAATACCTGATTACTTCACTAGCTTCGAGAACACTGTTATATAACAGTGTGGATTATATTTAATTATTTAATTGTTAATTAATAAAGGTGTTCGTTCCTAGTTTTTATTTTTTATTTTTTGAATTAGCTAATTTATCGCACTATACAGATTAATATAGTTTAGCAAATAAATAATAAATAAGTTTAAATAATTATTCGTGCGTCTAATGATTAATTGTTACGAATAGGTACAAAAATTTCGTAGCCATTTGGCGAACCAAATAAAGCCTCTTATATTGTTAGTTAGTTCCACGTGTAAACTGCATAATGGCCACCACGTAATATTGCATGCCATTAAGTAAACGCTATTCACTATACGAACAGCAAATCAAATATTGGTCCGAACTAAATCAAATGAGTTAATTGAATAATCAATAATTTATTCGTTAAAAGGTTTTAGTTTATGTCACAAGTTTTGAACCAATATAAACAACAAATATTTATTACTTAGACGGCCGATTGGCGCAGTGGGCAGTGACTCTGCTTTCTGAGTCCAAGGCCGTGGGTCCGATTCCAGAATCTGGAAAATTTTTGTGTGATGTTTTTCAGTGTATGGGTGTTTATCTGTATATTATAAGTATTTCCGTATATAATTCATTAATTATCTTAGTACCCATATCACCAGTGGAGTGCAAAGGGTCTTCGAACAGGTATAAAGCAGGACCATGGCATTAAATGAAAAAATTCCCCACCAATACAAGTTATATAAAATAATTTGGGTAGGCAGTGATTATGTGCATGTATGAAGTGCACGCCACTGCATATCACAAGCTACGCTTACTTTGGGGCTAGATGGCGGTGTTACATACATAGTTCAACTGTCTACAGATAGAGAGAGAGAGAGAGAGATAGAGAGTCATAGTATTCAGGTAATCTATTTATAAGTTTTCCAGTGGTCTGCTCTTCATACATGCGTAGAAGCACTCTAAAAAATTATTTATTTATAGCCTTTTTAACAATCTTATCTTACTGATTATTTACTTATTGAGACACCGGTAGGCCTCCCCCAGGTTCTTCCATGCTTCGCGATCATGGGTTTTTCTTGTCCACAGAGGTCCTGCTGTCGCTCTCAAGTCATCTTCCCACCTTCGGAATGGTCTTCCCCTTCTTCTCTTACCGTCTCTAGGAATCACTCGTAAAAATTATAATCAAAAATTATATCACTCGTAAATTAGGAGGATTTTTCCATTTTCTGCCAAGTTACTGAATTATGCCTGCCCTGGTCGTAAACCTTGTACACACCACTGATATGCAGTAATCAGAAGTTCATCGCGGTCATTTGGCGAACTGAATGAAACCAAATTCACAATAGGAAGTTGGTTCCACGTGTAAACTACATAATAGGTATCTAGTACAGTGTACTCATAAGCAAACGCGATATCTTCATCCAAATCGTTGATCAAATATTGGTTCAAACTAAATCGAGCGAGTTGATTGAATAATCAATTGCTCATTCAGCGATGAAAGGGTTATGGTTTAGATTTAGTAATCTTTTATTATATGATTCACTTTGTACTGACATTGTTTTAACTGTGGTATTCAACTTAGTCTAACCACTACATACTCTATCATTACGTAGCAAATTTTTAACAGTTTTTATACAGTACTGAGAAATTGATCACACACATTTGGCGAACAAAATGAAGAAAAATTAACTATGAAAAGTTAGATCTACGTGTGATCTACATGAAAGGTATGTAGTATCTTTTGTACCCATAAGCAACCGCGATATCTTCCTAAATCATTGATCAAATATTGGTTCAATATTAATGGTTGGAGTTGATTGAATAATCAATTGCTCATTCGGCGATGAAAAAGCCTTATGGTTTGGATTTAATAATTTTTTATCATGCGATTCACATTGTACTGGAATAGTTTTCAATGTACTGTTCAACTCAATCAAACCAACATCTGCTCTCTCTAATAGCCTCGAGAAAAAAAGGTTGGTGACAACTGTATACTAATCTGCCGCCACCACGCGGCACATGATAATCTTCATCCAATAAAATATAAGCCAAAATAGGTACTAAGAATCTTAACATTACTGAAACCCGATCGCAGCTATTTAACTAACAAACTGTAGCTAAATGCACAATCATACTGGTACCAGGTGTACACAGTGTAATCTAACATAATATTAGATTGCATTCCTGAAAGTAAACACAATGTCTACATACAAATATTAAACCAAATGTTGGTACAAACAAAATCGGGCGAGTTAATTGGCTAGTCATTGCGCATTCAATCACCACTGAATAAGCAAAGACTAGCTGAAGGGTTTTGGTTTGGATTGAGTAATCGCACACACTTGTGCACTAGAATAGAGATATTATAGTGCGCAAACACCGGTGCACTCTCCACAAACTTTATTATTAATAAATATTAATTCGACTGTGTGGTGGATTTTTTTTTGTAATCAACAAAAAAAATCCTAGCTAAGTTTGTTGTGGGCTCTTAGACCAGGGCGCGTTTGCAACCCTCCTAGCTTTATGTAGGCAGCTATAAAGGTAGTATATATAAACACATCAAAAGTGCCCGTGGTAAGGTCTACATGAATAAAACATTTTTGAATTTTGATTTCGAATTTAATACAAGAAAGGATATCCCAGAATAGAATCGAGTTTAAATATTTTTACATTACAATTTATCATAAATATTTTCAGCATCTGCAAAAACAGGCTCAACTTTAAACTTCAATCATTCGAATAAATTGTTGAGCGAGAGGAAAACTCAATTGATTTGATTTTATAGGCAAATTGGCTAGAATTTTTGCTTATACGACCCACTAACCAATGCCTTAACTTAATTTTAATAAATGCTCGAATTTTATGAATTTTGGTTGGATGGTTTGATTATCGGTTTTTTTCTTTAGGATTCTGCTAGAATACTACGCAAAGAGTGCTATTCACAAGTTGATTTTTTCAAAGATGGCAGCACTGATAGATTGACATGTTGCCATCTTTGCAATACAAACTGTAATTGAAACACATCACGTGTTTCGAAGTAGAGCTAGTTACCAACAGCAACCTGGTCAGCAATTTTTTTTTTTTTTTTTTTTTATTTATTTAATTACATATTGTACACATAGCAACTACAAAATACGAAATTGTAAAAACTTCACAAATTATTTAGATGTATAATATTTATAGGTTGTAGTTATTAGGTAGGTACATTTACATCGCAAATACCTATGTGTAATTGTAAAACAGTCCAATTGTTCATTGACTACTGAACTAGTATAAACTGCGTTTCAGTAGTCAGCCTTCCTCAATTATACAGGAAAAATTACACAACGAGCAAATAGTGAGAAACTTTAACAAAAGGACATTTAAAATAAAATATATAATTTTGGCAAGCAAATATGTTCATAGTGGTGCTATGTATACGAGTATGTAGATATGTATAAGGGGTGTGAAGTGAAAGTATGCAAAGTAATGTGTGTAGTATGGTATTCAAAGGTAAAGGTGTAGTTGGTTTGACATTCAAAGTAAAATAGTGTAGTAAATGTATGCAAGATTTCAGATGATGCTGTTCAAAAGAATTGACATGTGTTTTATAAGTTAAACCAATCATATAATTATATTATTTATTTTCCTTTTTTCGTTAATGATTATAATTTACCAGTGGTTCAATTAAATCAATCCAAGATAGAATTACCACAGTCTAAGCTCTGACATCTGAATCGCACCAATACGTACTGGGCCAGCGAGGTGGACTACGGCCTTAACCCCTCCTCATTGTGGGAGGAGACCTGTGCCCTGCAGTGGGCCGTTAATGTGACGATATGATGATGATGATATTTGTTTCAAAATTCAAAAAATTCAAAATTAATTAAATATACGCACTTTTGAAAGGTCAGGTTCAAGTTTCTACCGACTTTTAAGAAGCCGCCTAGAAGCTCAGCAGTTGCTCTTTACCAACATCATCTCACTAATTGTGAATTGTGAAAACGATAGGGCCCCGTTTTTTCCATTGGGCATAAAACCTAGAACTATTAAAAATTCAAAATTCATTTATTTCAAGTAGGCCTAATATAAGCACTTTTGAAACGTCAAGTCTGTCTGTTTGTAGTGACTCTACCACCGGTTCGGAAGGCCGATTCTTCCGAGAAGAAGCCAGCAAGAAACTCAGCAGTTGCTCTTTTCCAACATCAACAATTTACATTTTACATTTTAACATTCATTTTTCTATCTTGTGAGAGCTGAAAGCGGAGTTGGATGCTTTAAAATATTCATCAGTATTTTAAGTACCCATAACATTATATATCACTACACGCATCAATACACGCATCGGTATCTAGCCCCAAAGTATCGGGCTAGATACCGATGCGTGTATTGTCGTGGTATATTTTTTTATTAAATCAAAATACTAAAAGATCCCTCTTCTCTTTTTTCATTTGTTAAAATAAATTAGTGACCTGTTAAACCTTCGCTGTGTTAGACAGAGAGCAAAATAATTGAATTAGAAACCCCATTTATCTCTCCTTAATTCACTGTGCCAGTATTTAATGGAACACCGAACTATTGGTGGATTCATGAAAGGTCACTTCGACAGCTTGCTAAACCGGTAATTTAACATTTGCTCGACAAGCCCTAGTTACTAATGCCTGGTGTTTAAAGCGTGGGCTGCTATACAAATTAGCTGTATGTGAAAGCAGACATTAATTACAACTAAAATTTAGTTAAAATTCTTCCACCACAAATTTAAAGTCAGTCGACGAGCTATGGAGAGGGCTATGTTAAGAGTTTCCCTGAAGGTTTTAGAAACGAAGAGATCTGCAGGAGAACCAAAGTTGAAATGGCAAAAGGCAGGCCATGTTTGTCGAAGGTACGATGGACGTTGGATCAGCAAAGTGGAGACCACGAACAAGAAAGCGCAGTGGGAAACGCCGTCCATCACGATGGAACGACGACATAGAGGGAGAGACTTTTTTGAAGTAATACTTCCTTTGGCGCGATGGAGAAAAATGATGAGAGTGAATTGCAGGCAGTGCAGGCAACAATGAATCATCATCGTCATCATATCTACCCATTACCAGCCCAGGGCATGGGTCTCCTCCGTAATCTTTAAGTCCCTAGTGGTAAAGTACTTTGTAACAATATTATATGACTGCGTCGCAAGCAATCACAAACATCCCGTACAATATAAATCGATACTCTCCAATTTACAAGTTGTATATTAAACTCCACGTATGGCTGCCTGGACGCAGAAATTTTAATTTGTAACTTTTTTTTTTATATTGCATATTAATATTTAATGTAAGTTTTTTTTTTAGTAAGTTTAGTTTTTAATTATTCTATTTATGTTGTAGTGTAGTGCGTAGTGATGGGTCATAGATACCAAATAAATAAATAAATAAAATAAAATAAATAAAAAAATATAGATTGGTTCCTGAAAGCCATTACGTACGCATCTGGTGTTGTAAACGGTATAAATTTCATTAGTCGAAGTACTGAGAGAGGATGAACCTAATTCTCTATAAAGGCTGGAAAAGCTATTCAGACTATACATCATAATCATTATCATCGCATCAACTCATTACTGGCCCACTACAGTGGTCTCCTCCCACAATGGGAAGGGGTTAAGGCTGTAGTCCACCACGCTGGCCCAGTGCTAATTGGTGGACTCCACACGCCTTTGAGAACATTATGGAGAACTCTCAGGCAGGTTTCCTCATGATGTCTTCCTTCACCGTTGAAGCAAGGGATATTTTAATTGCATAAAACGCAGATTATTAAGTAAAGTTAGAGGTGCGGGCTAAGAACTCAGCCTTTTTTTTTTTTCTTTTTTTTTTTTTGTCGTGGTGGAAAAGCTTTATGGCTACCTCTGTCCTTTTGGGCAGGACAGAGGTTATGTGGGACTCGTTTACCCGAACTAAAAACCACCACGGCATGTCCCTGTCGTTGGATTTATTGGACGTCCGGGGAACCCGTTGTACACTTCCCAGACGTCTACCAACAACCCCAACTGATTGCCAGGGCTACTAAGCTAAGGAGGAGGTGATCAGGACAGCTTGACCCCCCCTCAGACAGCAGGGAGACTCGTATAGGGACGGGTAGCTAGAAGAACTCGGCCCTGCGAAAGTGAAGTCGAAGTCCTAGCGAAAGTGAAGTCGAAGTCCTACCCACTAGGCTATCACGGCTTTAAAACTCATTCAATGAATTGATGAACAAGTTTAAATTGCTGAAAACTTGGCTTGAAGCGAACTAGAATTTTAAGTCCGTACCTTTTTGAGACTATTCCGATAAGGACCGAATTTATACTTTCCACAAAGTTTCGAGAAAATGTTTGCGCAAATTATTTACATTACCATTGGTCTGGTAGCATATTCCGGATCTCGAGGACCTGGATTAAGTTAGGTAAACGGTTTTTCTGTCAAGTACACCTCAGTACCAATCCGGCGTTAAGGAATTGGAGAGTGACAAATACATTAGGATTTCGGAGTTCCTCTGGGAGACAACAAACGTAGGCTACCTTTACCTCATTTAAATTGAGAAATAAATTTAATGGAAATACCATTTTGTTTTGAAGGAGTCTAATCCTTGTATTATTTTAACCTTAGTACGTTTTATATTTGAATGAGATTAATTACGCATTTCAAACTGAAATAATATAAATTACTCTACTGACCATCTTTGCACAAACTGTAGGTTTAGATTTTTTTTAGATGGAAACAGTGTTATATTACCTCTGCATCAGCTTTTATTGTGGAAAAACCGTCTGCAATTACACCTGCCTGTGCCATCTCCCCTATTTTTGGGATATAAAATACCTTGTCTCACCTCATATTAAAGAGTTAGATTAAAGAGCCGCGCATTCTCTTTTCACCAGATTACGGTAAGGTCACGTGTTAGTGCTTCATCTTATGAAATTTATTCTGTTAATAAAGCCTTTACAACATTTGTTATATGCAAAGGTAAGTAATGGCTTTAAAAACCAACATAGTACAAGCAGGCCATCTTAGAAACAAAAACGTGTCAGAAGTGATAACTTAAACTGATCTAAGTTTATGTAATTTATTTTATCACTAGTTTTTACTGTTGCATTATTCCGTTTTCCGTTACTTGACTCCAGATAAAGGGTTGTCTGGAGGAGATCGCTTAAAGCAATAAGACCGCCTTTGCGCATTTCATACAATTTATTTTTGTTTTTGTTATTCCTCGTTTTCTCTTCTAATTTCTGCAAAAAAGACTATCTATCTATTTAAACGGACCAATTTAATACTGAAATAGTTTAATGTGAGAAAAGCGTTATTATTTATTTTATATGATAACAATGTAAGGTAATTTATTAATAAAATATATTTTATTCTTAGTTAAATTCTTCAATATGTACATTGTAATTTTGTGTATGTAAATTATAAGTTTCATTATTTTATCCTATAAAAGCAACAATCTGCCTTCCACTCTCGTATGCGCGAGAAAAAGGGAAACTAGACCGACTGGTGCCGTAACGCGTTACGTAACGAAACGTACGGCCATGGAATTCCAATAATGTATTGATGTATTATAACTGTAATGTTATGAACATCTCTTTAATTGAGATAATATAATAGTCTTAAGCGGTGATAGCGCATTGGGTTTGTGCTCGACTTCACTTTCGGGGGACCGAGTTCGAATACCAGCACGCACCTCTAACTTTTCTAAGTTTTGTGCGTTTTAAGTAATTCAAATATCACTTGCTTCAACGGGGACGGGAAAAATATTGAGGAAACCTGCATCCCTGAGAGTTCTACATAGTTTTCTCAAAGGTGTGTGGAGTCCACCAATCCGCACTGGGCCAGCATGGTGGACTACCGCCTTAACCCCTTCCCATTGTGGGGACCACTGCAGTGGCCGGTAATGGGTTAATGTGATCATGGTGAATGATGGTGGTGATGAATAGTCTGAATAGCTTTTCCAGCCTTTATAGAGAATTTGGTTCAAAAGCACATTCTTTCTTAGTACTTCGACTAATGAAATTTATACCGTTTACAACACCAGATACGTACGTAATGGCTTTCAGGAACCAATCTATATTGTACAGGATGCTTGTGATTGCTTGCGACACAATCATATAATATTGTTACAAAGTACTTTACCACTAGGGACTTGAAGTTTACAATCGCTCGTGACTGGTCATCAAATTGATGACCATTCTAAAAACCTGATACCACAGAAGCGTCAAAAACCACTCCACTTCATACCATTAAGCAGTCGACAGTAAGCCACACTAGTCTTAAGCATGGTGATGGGGGGTTCGGACTAATCGACCTTAGTTAAAGTCCTAGCCTCACAAGAGGATCCTTAAGGTAGACGTTCCCTACTGCCTTGAATGCCGTCGAGCCCTGAAGCGTTACTTCTCGCGAGCTCTTGAGATCGCCCTTATCCCCCAGTGACGTTGTTTAAACCCTACAGAGGGTTATCAGCCTCAGAGAATGCTATGGAGAACTCTCAGGCATACAGATTTCCGCACGATGTTTTCCATCACCGTCAAAGCAAGTGATATTTTAAATTTCTTAAATAAACGCACATAACTCCGAAAAATTAGAGTCACACCGGAGATTAAATTCGGCAACCCCGGCTATCACCGCTTTTTCAACAAATAGTCTATAAAATATTATTATCTATAATAAAAACATATATAACATTCCCTTAAAATCAAATTTAGAAACCAATAGGTAAAAATATTTTTAATAATATTACGAATACAGCGATAAAAAAATAACTGTACCGTAATAAACCCGCAGAAAGCCATACCTCGAAAAATAACGCTTTGATAGCTCTATTTTTTGAGCTATCATAAAATTTAAAAGAACAGTATCATAAATGAAATTAAATTCCCAACACGTGTATAAAAGAAAATATAAAGCATGTTTGTTGTTTCGGTTTGTTTTAATTCCAGCTTCGTTCCTGGGAAGATTAAAACTGCAGTCAGATCTAAGGTAAAATATTTTTATGAATGCGCATTCATAAAAATATTTTACCTTTTATATTGTCTTGCATGGATTTCAAATTATATTTCGCTACAGGTAAATAAATGCAATGTATTATTTATGTCATGAATTTTAAGTTGAATGTACTAGTTAACACCATTGATTGAATGAATGAACATACTATTATTGCACACCACAAAAAGTACATAAAAAAAAGTATAGTATAACAAAACAACGTATACAATTTGGCGGCCTTATCGCTTCATAGCGATTTCTTCCATGCAACCAATGGCGAAGATAAAATATACAGAAAATAGTTAGGTTGTGCATATATACATATACCCATAAAATTAATATTTCATTACTTAAAAAAAAATATATAATATATATAAGACAAATAAGTAACCATTATAAATATGATAAATAAAAATAATATTTGCTTAAAAATAATACAAAAAATTAAATATGAAACACAATACATAAAAAAAATAATCATAAATACCACTATTATTGCACTACAATGTAAAAAAATGTACTCAGAAATCCAAAGTGCCTTCTGAAGATTAAAGGAGTAACAAAGAACGGGGTAGGGCAATATAATATTGAGTTTTTGATGGATCAGCCGGTTTTTATTTATTTTTTGTAATTTGACAGAATAATATATATTGACAATCAATCAAAAAATAAAAGCCTTTGAAGATAACAACCGGGAATTCTGTAATAATGGGTCGCATCACTTATTGTCCCTTGAGGCGACTTGGTTAGATCCATTTGTATTTTTATACGGAATAAGAATGAGTTTTATCCTTGAAAATCTGCGAGTGGGTAAGATTGCCATTTTTTAACAGTAACTTCTTTACCTTTTTTGAAACAGCAAGAACATGGACGTACAAAAAATGCTGGACATTACACATAGTACGCTGGATAGTACATTAGAATGTGTAGACCGTTCTCAGACTAGTACTGATCTAATAATTTGATAACCTATAGCATATTGTAACACCCTATGCCTTGCCAATCAGGAACTTTCATAAGTCAAAAGTCAAAGTCAAATATTTCTTTATTCAAATAGGCACATAGATGGCACTTTTGTCGTACATTACAGGTAAAATATGGCATAGAAGTGATTTGATGGCGATAACTAAATTCGTCAAGTTAAAACTAAGCTTCGAGGGTTCCAAACGCGCTCTTGTCTAAGAAGAAGCCCACAACAAACTGGGCCGTTTGTTTTAAACTTATCCCGTTGTTATTAAAAACTATTTAAGAAGCAGGTTAGAGAACCAATTTACACCCAAACTTTTTTATCATTGACGTAGTCCTTAATACTAAACTAGGACTTTTCCCTTAAAGGAATAGTTTGCCCATAGTGAACACGCTGTGCAAAGTGAATTGGCGATCGCAGTGTATGGTAGTAGTAGCACAAAGGACGCTGCTCGCCCTCCGTTATATTCTCTTAGTCGCCTCGTACGACGCCGGCGGGATGAGAAGGGGTGATGTCAACTGTATTCTGATCTGCCGCCACAATACGGCACAATAGTGCTATTCCAAGATATACATAGTTTTACATCACAAAATAATGCTTAGTCGTGTTTCCCATATTATAGAGAAATATGTACAGTATTTTACAGT
This sequence comes from Pararge aegeria, assembly GCF_905163445.1. Lineage (NCBI taxonomy): Eukaryota > Metazoa > Arthropoda > Insecta > Lepidoptera > Nymphalidae > Pararge > Pararge aegeria. Next base: position 6,811,368 of record NC_053202.1, on the reverse strand, counting down.
ACACTTATATTCATACCAGCTATAGTATGCTACAGTACATTTATCAGAACATATAAAACGAACGATACCTTACGATCATGTTCGCAATGTTTATCGTGTGGCTCGCCCCCTCCACACGTCAATATTTAATACAATATTCTGCATATTTTCAATAATATTGACTGTGTGCAGCCAGCCTATGTCTTAGTAATTATTTTAGAAATAAGATCAACTTTGTTGTTTCTTGAACGAAATTTAAATCTTCTTAGAATTTGTACATTTCGTTACTCTTTCAGTTTATTTTATTATTAAACAGTATCCGTTGTATCCAATACAACAATGCATGTTTTAATAGATTATAAAAAAGTAATTAAGTCAAACAATTCACACATATTACTAAGTTAAGGTTTTCATACATATAAAGTTATGTATGAAACACAGTGGTGGACACAGTGGTGTCAAAAACACCCATTGTCTAAAAGTTTCCGTCCCTTTTTTCAGCCACAGAAATAAGGACCTCGTTTTCGTTTTACCTAAAACGACTAGAATAACGTTAAAGTAAACGTAAATCAAATCCCAATCGAATAAAATTGCATGAGACCGCTACTGGCTGTGAGAAGTAAAAACGTTCACATCGTTTATTGTCCCCCGAGGCGATTTGATGTAACGCTCAGTAATACAATTGTTTCTTACCCGGGGGAAGATTGGTTTTTCTCTACAAAAGCTACAATACTTGTTTCCCTGTTAGACAAAGGGTATTTTAATGTTCGTTTTTTACGTGTTATCGGTTTTAGATTGGATTTTTCACGCTTTATTTCTCCACGTCGTAATATAAACTTGTTATCCTCATTACAAGGGGTAATGGTGTTTTTGTTTCGTGAAAGTGGTGATAGCCTAGGGGGTAACTGGGTGGGTGTGAGTTTGGCCTCTCTTTCGGGAGATGATTTTGTTCCGTTTCATTTTTAAGTAATTAAATCTATAACTTGTGTTATCAGTGAAGGAAAACATCGTGATGACACCTGAGAGTTTTCTATAATGTTTTTTGTCCCGTGGGCGATAGAGTGTACTTGAGTCTACGTATTTGATCAGAAATGACCAGTTCCGTAAAAGAACTAGAGTTACCGACATAGCGTAACATGTCGCGAAGCTGAGTGGTAATGGGTATTGCACATTGCGCAGAGAACCGAACTATAAGGTCCGAAGGGGCAGAAGTTGCGGTCTATATCCTATCTAATTCTGTATTAATTAAATTATCTAGTCTAATTTAATAATCTAGTCGAATTAATGGCATGTCCATACTATAAAAACATCATGAAATTGCCAATAATTGCTCTACCTATCGATCACAGGCTATAAAGTATCAATGTCGGCAAATTAAATAAACGCTAATAAATGCTTATACACCTACGATTTCCGAGTGAGAATGGTTCCTAGATATTATAAACATAACGTCAAAGGAAAACGATCGATGTAACTTTTTATGTTCACGTATTTCTTGTGCACCAGTGGTCTGTAAAATAGGCCTCCTAAAATCAATTTGAACGAAAAAATACCATTACATTACTCCATAAGATACTTTATTTGAGCTGACTATAAACAAGCATTTAATTGTGTATACCACAATGAAATGCTTGCTTACCGCGTGGGATACGCACGTACGCACACGAGAGTTAACAATTGCAAATGATCAATGTGATAACGCCCTAACGCATACCCTCCTCACTAGGAGTTGGGTAATCTTGAACATAATAAATCTTGTCCTTTTCCGCTCTAACGATGACGAATTATAGGATGCAGTGAGCGAAATTAACCTCTATCAGCTAACTCACATGGTTTAAATTAGGTTCACATTTGTAAAATAACGTAAAATTAACAGATTTCTTTTCTGGCCTTCCTTAAAAAGCAATTTCACGGCTCCTGTCGATAACACTGGGTTTACAGTAATGGTTATACGATAGTATCTGAGTACTTGATTTCGTTTTAGAAACATTTTTTTGTGTCTAGTTCGATTTTTTTAGAATATATTGTGTTTAGGGTTTGTGGATATCGAACAAGATTTTTTTTTTGTGTCTAGTTCGATTTTTGTAGAATTTTTTATGTTTAGAGTTTGTGGTTATTAAACAACATAGTCTGAATATTTCTCATAGATCATTTAATATCACCTGTAACCAGAGCCAACCGAATTGATAATCGTCCATCGGATCTTCTGGGCTGAACAAAGTAGTAGCTTATTTTACATAATGAATTTTCATAATGCGGAGATTGTCTTCAATAATCCTCAGATTAATTTATTATATATACTTTTTACAAAATTACCATCAATATAGCTATAATCTTACATTGTTTGAAATTCTCTTTCATGTTTTAAATTACATACAGCTGCAAGATTCTAGAAACCATCTGAAATTCGGGATATATCTCGGAAAGTATTGTTCATCCTTAAAGATGTCCTCAAACAAATCACTTCAGTGTCTCGGACACCTGATAACTTTTACCCTTCTCACTAGCAGTCGGGTAATCTTGAACATAATAAATCGTGTCCTTTTCTACTGTAACGATGACAAATTACATAGTGACGTAACTGAAATGAACTTGTTTGACAATGATTTAAGGTTTAATTTAGTTTGACGCTTAGGAAATTAACAGATTTCGTTTTTACCCTCTTTCTTAAAATGTATTTTCACGGTCACAGTCGATAGAGGTTGTAAGGTAATAGCGATAATATTATCGTCTCTTTTATTTGGGATGGTTAAAGAGCTTTAAAATTATTTTTTATTGTAGTATCTACTTCAAAATGTAAATATTAAAAACATTAAGCGTAAACTCAAAGAATACTTTTTAGCGAAGTTAGTTGGCTGACTCTTTTGTATCTCGTATAGTTTATATTCATTTATTTTAGTAGTCCCTACTATTAAAAATTAAAATTTACACGCTTACTTAGTTCCTATCTTTCTAAAGTCAAAAGTAAAAGTCAAAAATATCTTTATTCAAGTAGGCCCATAGGTGGCACTTTTGATGCGTACATAAGAATTACACGGTAGTGAGATGATGGCGATAACCACATTCGTAAACTTAAAACTTAAGCTACAAGGGTTCCAAACGCGTCCTGGTCTAAAAAGAAGCCCACAACCAACTTAGCCGGGTGTTTTTTTTTTTGTTATCACTATCTCACAATGTCATTTTAAATTATTAGAAGAGCAACCTGGTTAGAGCAATAATTTACACCCAAGCTTTTTTATCGTTTACGTAGTCCTTTATACTATAATAGGACTTTTCTATAAGCTTACGTTTAATACAAACATTGAACTTTTTAAGAGACATCTCCAAGATGTCAATTGGTAGTTTATTGTAGAATTGTATGCAATTTCCTTTAAACGAATATTTATGTAACCTAGTACTACAAGTAGTAGTAGTTCTACAATGTAGCAGTATGTTTTTTTTTTTCCCACAGCTGGTTTTATTCTTCTAATTAACACCTTAGGTAATCGTTGCAGATAGGCACCGAGGACAAACCTCTGCGGTTTTTTCGTTGCTTTTATACTAACCATTTTAATGCAATTGTTTTATTTGACCAATAAAAAAAAAAACATTAGTACGGATAAATAAAATGTTTCGTTTGTATTAAATTTGCGCTAATACCTTATTATGTTTTATCATCATCAATCCTCGGATTTTGTTCAACATAGATTTGCTCTCTAATATGAGGGAAATTTAAGAGTATAGTACCCATGATGTTGCTCCAGTGCGAGCTAAGCTAATAAGCTGGGCCGATGGCGAAAAGAAAACTTTTCGCCATCGGCCCAGCTTATTTTGCTTTTCGAGGCACCGAAAATGATACCGCAAATTTCCTAACTCCAATCCATTTTTAACGTACCCAACTATAAAAAGCGAGGGTATGTAAAAGCTTAAATTAAACTAAACTACCTCTCGTTATATTTTTCTAGCATAAAAAACACTTTTATCGCTCACGTAATGTACTTCGAACGTAAAAGGTTGTGATGTTTCAAAGAAATATATAAAGCGGTATATTTTAACGTAGAATGCGCTCTAGGATTTTTATATAAATTACCACAAGAGGAGTGGTGGTACTTTCCGGTGGATCGCGCACGGAGGATAAGTTTAGTTAGTTTTGCGTTGCAAGGGGTCAAATGGAGGCCAGATAATATAATTCTGCTGTAAGTCTGTCTGTTTATAACAAATTTTTGGAACAACTGGTGTGTTTTGACGGAACTTTCGAATGCTGATAGAGTTTTTATACACGGTATTATTAATGGTTCTTCGACGAATTAAACTCCTATTTTTTGCTAGTAAGAAATTTTTAAATATACAGCAAGATTGGTAGTTTTAGTGAAAATAAATCTATTAGTATTTTTTTTTAAACAATCAAGTATAATGTATTTAATAATCATTAAATCCTTAATTTATCATAAATACTTGTATGATTAATTAATGATTTTTATGATTAATTAATTATTCATAAAAGTATTTATGATAAATTAATGATTTAATGATAAATAAACTAGATCTCGGCCGCATTTTTCATCCGCGTTTTAACGTTTTTTTTCATCCTGTGGGAATAGATTGTTTTCCTGGAAAATCTAGCCTATGTTACTCTCAACTAACTCTATGCCAAAGATGAAGTTGATTGGCCGTAAAGTTGTGAAGTCATTATCATGTCAACCGATAGACGTCCACTGCTGGACATAGGTCTTTTGTAGGGAGTTCCAAATTCCACGGCTTTGTGTCGCTTGGATCCAGCGGCTACCTGCGACGCGCATAATGTCTGTCCACCTCGTTAGGGGTCGACCAACGCTGCGCTGATCAATGTGGGGATGCCATTCCAGTACTCTTTTCTCAGTTCCAGTTCAGTAGATCTCCACATTTCTGATTTGATCACGTAAATCGAGTAACCGAGCCTCTGAGCTTTCTTATGAGGCCCGTAGTTTTTAGTAAGGAAGGATAAACAAACAAATATACAAATACACTTTCGCTTTTTTAATTTTAGTTAGGATTAGTTGGGATAGGTTTCCTTTCTTTCGTCTTACCTTAACCGCTATTGAATTTCGCACAAAACCTACACGTAGGTATACAAGAACTTTTGTCTAAGACCCACGTTCTATATATGTAGTACTTATAGAACGTTGATTCTTCTTTGCATGTTAGTTCAGAAACTTACATTTACGAACACAAATACCGCTGTTAATTAGACAGAACATGGTAAACAAAATTTGACTAATGCACGTCATGTAAGATGGATGGCTGGATTCGGTATTCGTTTTAAAGCTTCGATCAATAATGTACTGGATATACAGTCATCAACAAAATATGTCAGGAAAAAATGTCCAGCTTTTATAGTTTTTCAACCGACCACAAATAGTAGGTGAATATATTTTCGCAACTATAATTAAGCTATAGTCGTACGTAGTACTCGAGCTTGATTTATGCAAAAGTGTATTCACTTTTAAGTTGATGTAGAGAAGCGGCGATAGCCAGGGTAAGACTTCCACTTCACTTTTTGGGGGACGAGTCCGAATCCGCACTTTTAACTTTTCTAAATTATGTGCGTTTTAAGCAATTAAAATATCACTTGTTTCAACGGTGAAGGAAAACATCGTGAGGAAACCTGCATGAGTGTTATACATTTCTTCTTATTTAAGCTCATTAACTCCCAAATTGATTCTTCCGTCTTGCTCTCGCTCATTACTATAAATACTCGCGTTAATCCCAGATTAAAATATTTTAAACCATTTTCCCTAAGTGTCTACAAGAACAATACTTCCTTTTACAATCCCATCGTTCGCACGTGCCGCCTTTATAATGATTTAGTATCAAGTAATCATAATATTGACATTTTTAACAAAAGGATAAATATTTTTAAAAATCAAATTATTAAGCACTATTCCACATAATCTTTAGTGAAATCATTTTATATTATTTTTTAAGTGTTACTTTTTTGTTTCAACTTAAATTTTATCTTTACTTTCTGTTTAATTTAATTCCAAGTTGTGTACACATACTTTGGGTTGTAGCTTAGAACAAAACTTGTTATTATTCCTTATATTTAGATCTACTTTTAGTTATTACCTGTTTTGTGTACCTAATAACAATAAACAATAAACAATAAACATAATGTTCTCAAAGGTGTGTGGAGTTCACCAATCTGCACTGGGCCAGCGTGGACTACGGCCTTAACCCATTCTCATTGTTGGAGGAGACCCGTGTTCTGTAGTGGGCCGGTAATGGCTTGATGTGATGACAATGATGATGTTTTTCCTGATTAAAACCCATTATAGTGATTATTTTAGTGTCTATTTGTACCAATAACAAGACAAAGGCGGCAAAATTTAGAAATCCATACAAAATATTTCCTTTATGGTAAGCAGCGGAAGCCAATCCGTTGAAATTGTTACAAAATTGGAATATGTGATCAAAATATACCGATGCCAAGCCGGTACTTTTATTATCACGTGTGCCATATAATAAATGTAAAAAAACTCCAAGACATGCCCTGGCAGGATACATTGCGGCGCATGCGCAAACACAACTTGGTCCTACCGCCATCTAAGTTAAAAATCCACAGCACCGGCCCCAAACCCCATGTGCACAAAAATTTACAACAAAATCCCGGAACATACAAAAGAAAAAGGAAGCATAAACTTATTTACAAAACCCTTAAAACATTATTTACTGGAGAAAGCGTATTATAAAATAAACGACTTCCTAAATGAGAATATTTAATATTGACAATAATAAGTCCGCCTCTCAATCTGGTTACAGGGCCCTAGCAGAGTTCCATTTCAAATGTAAACATTAGATTGATATTCTTTTTTGAAAATATAATAATTACGTAATCTATATGACATTATAATGGACTTGTAATTGAATAAATAAAATAAAAAATATGCCAATAAACTCGCTTGAAACTTTACAACACAGTCTTAAAGTACTGAGGGCTAAATTAAGCTGAAAGAACTTAAACTTTTAATTATGCATTAAGTTCTCCACGGTGACATGAAAGATTAAACTCTTGACCTGATAATATATTTCTCCGATTATCTTTCTTCACCTTAACATGATTTAGTAAAATTATCTGGATATAAAAAAATTATATAAAGAATTTACAAGATTGAATTGATTCTAACGAAAACTTGAAGTACTTTTTTCTTGGTTTATAAAAAAATTTAATATGATAAGAAATACGATTTATGTCGACTCAGTATTTAGATTGTTAAAATTTTTTTTTATTTCTAATTACTAATTCACATTGATATTTCTATTAAATTTATATTACGTAACTCTACAATGCATAAGAATAAAAAAAAAGAAGAATTGCAAATCGTAACGTTTCACACTAAAATTGAATTCAGACTTACACTATTTCTTTACCGAATTTTCTTTTAAACAAAACTGTCCATGTTCACGAGCGCATTCGAATTGTCCAGAATAAAACTGAAAATCGAAATACGTTCTAAATTTAAATTGAAATTTTTTTGCATTCTCTGAGGTTTCTTGAAAAATTCTTACAGGTCAGCCATTCTCACACAAAGTTTTCTTGCTATTTACCTACTCTTCTGCAATTGATATAACTTATCAGTTTGGCAGTACATACCAGATTTAAGGCTGCTAGTCCACAGAGTGATCTTTAGGTAATTCTAAAATGTTCTTTACCTAAAGATAATGTAACGCAGTTTCTCTAGCGTAGGGACGGAGGTCAATCCGAGGCACATACCAAAAATAAATTTGTAATGATATATACTAGGCTAGTATACAATGATTTATTCTTTTAAAGGAAATCGTATACAATTTTACAGTAAACTACACTCGAAATCTGAGATCATAAAACGTCCAAAGTTTGTATTTAACGTTAGGTTATAAAAAGCAGGCTGGCAGACCTGTTTGTGATCGCGGTAAATTGTAGGAGTAACACTGAGGAAGCTGCTGTCCGTTCTCTATTATATTCTCTTAGTCGCCTCGTACGACACCCGCGGGAACAGGAGGGGTAGTAACACCACTCGGCCTATCTCGCTACCGTGTACACATTTACACAAGAAATATTTGACTTCACTTTCACCAGTAAGCAGCTCAGTTATTTAAGACATTCCTAACAAGAGCCTTTTATTATCATGAAACGAGTTTTTTGAAGAGTAATTACGAAATAACTTTTCAAATAAAACCAAGTTAAGAATTAACACGACGCGCCGGATAGCGTAGATTTACGACTCTACTCTACGCATAACTTTGTTGAAAATTAACTAAATGTTTTATGCCATTTGCTGTTTTTACAAGCTTATATTTAACCACAGAAATAAAAATGTGCAGGACCCTCATTCAGGCATATACATTGTGTCCGGACTTTTTCGTTTACAGTTAGTTGTAAACGAAAAAGTCCGGAAACGCCCCGCGCACGTCTCAATTCATACCCGCGGAATGTTGGTAGCTCATAAACTTTATCCCATTTTCCCATTTTATGGTAAACGTTTAGAACATTAGAGGTAAAATAATTACTGTCAACTGCTGAATGGTATAAAGTGACTAACCGTCTGTTCAAGAAGCATATTAAAATAAGTCGTGTACAAGGTTTCTGTATGGTATTAAGCGGCATGATGACAGCAACAAAGAATCGCTAAAATATTGAATTTATCTAATGATAACCTTAACCTTAACGACAAGGCTGCTTGGAAGCAGGCCACTCCGCTATCATCTCTCACAAAACAGAAAAATCTAAAGATTGTTAAACTTTAAAATGATGTTGGAAAAGAGCAATCTGCTGAGTTTCTTGCCGGCTCTTCTCAGTGGAATCTTCCTCACTTCACCTTCCTTCCGAACCGGTGGTAGAGTCACTAAAAACAGACGGACTTGACGTTTCAAAAGAGCTTATTCATTAGGCCTACTTGAAATAAATGAGTTTTGAATTTATTTTTTTTTAATTTTTGATATATGATTAATGTATAATGAAAAACGTATTCTTATTTATATTTTAAGTGAGATTGGTATATATTTTCAATAAATATAACTGCAAAATTGCTACAATTCGCCATGACAGTAAAAATGGCGAATTTAAAATTATGACGTCACTTCTATATAAACATAATTTTGTACCGCTTTAACTCCACTTACTTAAAAAATCTGCGCATTTCAAGTATTTTATGATTTTAAACTATCGTTTGCAATTTTTTTTGTATCAATATCTTTAGCTAGGAAAATAGAACTTACTAAAGTTCTAATTTGCCTATGACGTCACGACTATGGCAATGCAATTACACCCGGCGAGCGTTTTCGCGGGAAATATTTTTTGAAAATATAATTTGCAATTTATTAAACTATTTAAATAAACCTGGTTTTGTAAAATTTGTGTTTTTTCGATTACGGTAAGTCGGCGGTCAAAGCTCGTTATGTCAGTCATCAAAAAGTGTCAAATTAAGATAGTCATCAAAAAGTGTCAAATTAAGATCTCAACCACGAATTGGTAACCTATGTTTTAGTTTATAACATTGAGATAACCACCAGTTGCCTTTTGTTCGAAAAAGTGACAGAATATCTCAATATCTTATCTCTATGGTGCAGTGGCAACCACTGTGGTCCTATCAGCTGGAGGTCCCAGGTTAGAGGGTCAATTAAGGATTTTATAATTTCTGAATTTTCTCTAATTTCCCCTTTACCTTACCGTTGACCCCCTACCAACAAAGAGAATATTTCAATCATCAAATTCAGCTTTATTATTAGTATAGATATAGATAGGACAAAGATATATATAATAAATAATAATAATAAATATATTACGACAATCCTCACATCGCCTTCTAGCCCCAAAGTAAGCTGACCTTTTAATGGATACTAAGATAACTGATGATTTTTTTATGAATAATATACATAAATATTTATAACATACAGATAAACACTAAAAAACATTCATGTTCATCACACAAATATTTTCCAGGGGGAGTCACACCCAGAGACTTGGGCTCAGAAAGCAGGTTCAATGCCAACTTTACCAATCAACTGACTATACTTATAGAAATACGATTTTACCCATAAACGTTAATTAAATTAATTAATGGTAATTACTGCACTGGTAATGAATCAGTAATTAATTATATTAACGTTAATAAGTCTAGCCAAATATGGATAACAATTACGATTAAGGATAATTATAAATAATGATTCAGTAGGCTCATTAGTCTACTGAATCATTAGCCGCTAGGCCTTGCTTAATCATTATAAAGCAAAATCTAGCAGAAAAATAAAACAATTATATTATATTATACTCGCTGTTGCCGGCGACTTCGTCGACTTCTCGTTTGATTTTGTATTCAAATTAGGGGTAGTACTAAAAAGAATTAAAGTATTAAGTACCGCTAAGCCTTAAATGAGGGGTTTGCTGCTGCCCGCTGAGGAGTTCTGTCCTCTATCTCCAACCACATTCATCAGATCTACACAAAGTTTGGGCAAAATTAGACACATGTTATAACCTCTATAGTACAAAAATAATTATTTAAATCGGTTATAATTTGTCGGAGTTATGGTGTAAAATCGTCAAACACTTTCATCCCCTCTCCCAAAGGAACCGAGCTAATGTCGGCATAAAAAGTATTGTATATTACTTCTAACACTTCCAAGAATATGTGTACAAAGTTTCATTAGGATCGGTTAAGCAGTTGTTGCATTAAAGCGTAACAAACAAACTTACATTGACATTTATAATATTAGTAGGGAGGGAAGAATACGTGCCGTATGGTGACGGCAGATCAGAGTATTGTTAGTAACGTGTAACTTAAAATAATAGAAGAAATTATGCCCCAAAAGTCGGTCATTACAGTGTTTATTATTATAAATGTATTAGTAAACTGAACTCACTGTCGGTCGACCTTTTTAGTGAGACAATATTAGCCTTGAATTTAATTCAGTTTCATTTACGTAAATGCTTCCAATTTTAAGTTAATTTCATTCGTTACTTATATAAACGGAAAATTTAATTTATGAAATTATATAAGTGTTCCGCTTTTTGAGGACTGGTATTAGATTGCAGAGAGTTTTACCTGTATTTTAGGTACATCATACAAACCTATACAACATGTAACATGTAAATAAAAATTGAAATAATACTATAGTTTTTAAGTAAATTACTGCCATATTTTTTACTGAAAAAGCTAAAGCAGATAAAGCTCTAACATCACATGTAAAATTAAAATCAAGTGACAAGGTACTATGCCCGCGTCGGTCTTTTATCTTCAATAGGGCTGTCATTGCAGTCAAGGGTTACCAAAATCTATACATATATTAATAATGCAAAGTTTTTTTTGTTTATTTATTCCATACCTATACCACCAAGTGCTCAAGAGGGTACTTAACTTAGTTAGAAGATTCCTAATTATTTATTATTTATAGGTTTGGCCAATTTTAATTTATAATATAGTAAATAAGATAATTGTTATTGTTGTAGCTATGGATTTTTATCTAAATTAAACGTTATTATTATTATTATACTCAATTAAAGTAAGACTATTTAAAGAAATATTATTGTCGTACCTGCAACTGCAAGTGAAAATAAAATGAAAACCTATTTTAAGTATAATCGATAAATTGAGCCTTTTAAGTTTTCCGCAATAATTAATTGTAACCATACTTTAGAACATTTTGATCCTAATTTTGGGTATAATTCAGCAGCGTCGGTTGTCAGAAGTCTGTTTTTTTTTAAATTTTGCTGTCATAGTTTCGAATGAAACGAAGTCTTCTTTCAAAAAAATATTCCATTCCATATTTAAGGTACTTCCCCTTATGTGGCATGGCCGTGGGACGCCCCGTATAAAAATCCCGGTTTTACCGTACAGATTCCGAAAAGTATACTTAATTGATATGTAATTGTCATGGGGAATCAGAGCCCTGATCGCAATAAGTCAAGGGTAATTTACAAGGGCATAGCGTGCGAGGTCGCTTCAACCTCGCTTGGAGATTTGCTTTCGACTATTTTTGTGCCCTCACTTATGGTAAAAATAGAAACTTATGTAAGTTAAAGACTAGAGCTTCCGTGTAATCGTAAACTTCGGTATTTACCTTAATACAATTTTATATTTACATTAGCTTTTGCCCGTGGCTGCGCTCACGTTAAGTTCTATTTTTGATTTGGTAAATTTTCACAACATCCCCTATTTAATGCCTTTGGGAGTTAGAAATTTAAAATATGTGATACAAGTATTTCTTTAATTTTAATAGAAAACCTAAAATCAAAGTTTCATGGAATTACCTTGAAAAATAAATTGATAAATGAAGGATTTTATACAAACCTTCATCCCCCATTTAACCCTCTTAGGGTTGGAATTTTCAAAAATCCTTTCTTAGCGGAAGCCTACATTGTAATAACTACCTGTGTGCAAGATTTCAGTCTGATCTGTCAAGTGTTTAGAGCTGTGAGTTGATAGATCAGTCAGTAATTCATTCAGTCAGTCAGTCAGTCAGTCAGTCACCTTTGCCTTTTATATATATAGATTAAAGATTAATGATTGATTATGAGCCTCATAAGAAGGCTCAGAGTCATTCAGCGGGCTATGGCGAGTCTCTACATGATCAAATCAAAAATGAGGCGATTCGTAGAAGGATCTAGAGTTACCGACATAGCTCAGCGAGTCGCGAAGCAGCAATTGGCAGTTGAATCTTAAGGTGTTGGAATGGTGACCCAACAAGGGGGAAAGACGATATCAGGCGGGTCGCTGGGAGCCGCTGGAAACAAACGGCCCGGCGCTGTTGATTTTGGAACTCCTCACAAGACCTATATCCAGCAGTGGACGTCAATTGGTTTAATTCATGATGAATGTTTGACTTTCCCAAAATTAACATAATCATCATCAAGAGCCTATTTATTACCTGTCATAGTATCATAGTGAGCCAACTTGTTTGTATACTCATTGCTAGTACCGTTGCGCAAACAAGACCGGTAGGCAGAAGACATGGCCAGCATGGGGGGGACTCCTTTTTTCACCACACCCTAATGAGTGTGTAAACAAGACAGCGGAATTAATATTTCGCTGTCTTGTTGACCGAAACTGTTGGTCCGAATTGACTCACTATAATATATCTACTCGTTATTTATATAGCACCCCTCTTTGTTACTCTAATGCAAGATGAATAGCTTGTTAGTGGCAATACGTTGGCCCTATGGGATAACGTGCTAACCGAGGCACAAGGGACCATGCTAATTGCCAAACGTCAGGATAATGTATATTTTATTTATTTACAGTCTTTATTTACAAAGAAGTCAAAGACACAAAAGAAAAACAAAGTCAGATGCAGAACATAAAAGGCGGCTGCCTTGATCTCTGCCAGACAAACTCAGGATCAGGGTTTAAGACATTCCAATAACTACTTACTAATAAGTGAACTAGATTACACAATTAAAATGAAAGATAAAACAATAAATATTAAAAAAATAAATAACTAATACAATTATGAAATAATAAATAAATTATCTAACGTATGTCTCGTGGGAGCGCATTCCACAGTTCAATGTTCAATTCCTAAATGATTCTGCCAGAAGAGCAAATTATTCTTTTTCTGGACCTATTTTCGTACTTGGTTCGCGGGAGTCAGTCCAGTCAGCCAAGCTTACTTCAGAAATATTCGTAGCCTAGGTTGCCGAGTGATTCAGGGAGTGATGTTAACGAGCCAAGGTGTTCGCGTAGTTCCGCTACTCCGCTGCAGCAGAGTATTACGTGTGTCTGTTTCATCTACAACCGCATTCAGGAAATGGGTGGTATGCCGAAAAGCGAAAGCCAGAAAACTCTCACTAAAAAATCTCGCATCGCTTCGGTCTAATCGTCATTTGAACTTAGCCTAACGCCTTACGGTCGCGGACAACAATGCAAAGATAAAAATAAATCGAGGAAGTCGTCTTTTCGTGTCCCACGAATTTATTCCACTTTAAATGCAAAAAAGTTCTTTTATCTTTTTTTATAAGGCCTTACAAATGGAGCAACAAAGGCAATATTTCGGCCCTCTTAAAATAGAGGTACCGGGTACGGGTATTCTATTTTCTCTATAGCTTACCTACGTTAGAAATTTATTGAGTGAGAAAGTTTGGTCGCCTTGAGTGTTTTGTTCGGTTATTATATTTGGTCTGGTTAGCTTACTTTATAAATAGCATTTATCTGACAGTCAATGCCAATAAAATCAGGGATCTTAGTACTTTTATAACATGATAAATTACTATTACATATAGTCGACTAGCTGTTGCCCGCGACTTCGTCTGCGTTTGATTTTGTTTTTAAAGTATTCAGTATCGCTAAGCCTTAAATGAGTATAGTTGTTTTTACATATAACATGTGACTGTCAATTAATTATAGACAAATAATTTGCAATAAAATAAAATTGTGACTTTACTTAAAGATCTAAGCTATCCTATCTCTTAAGTTGGACCAGACTGCTCACGGTGTGCCAATTTAATTTAAAATCGGTTAAGTAGTTTAGGAGTCCATCGCGGACAAACATCGTGACAGGAGATTTATATATATTAAGATAGGTATCTAAATTGTTAGTAGTAACATACAATGAGCATTTAGCTTGTACCCGTAGTTAATATCCGTAAAAACCAGGAAAATCTGCACAGTGATATTCAAATTTACTTCAATTCTCACTTTCTCTCGAAAAAGGAGCATCCTGAGAAGATGTCCACTTTACAAAGAAACAATTGTTAGAACGTGTGTGTGCTCATAGAAATAATACTTTGTCCTTATTAGAAAGCAAATCTGTGAGGTCATATACTAAAGACAATATTCGTACCGGTGTACGCCAGGGAAATTGCAACGATTTTATTTATTGTCAAAGAAAATATTTCCACTTTAATCGTCGATACTTTACGAAGGGCGCTAATTTAATTTACGACTCCGGAGCGCACCTTTGATGAGTACAACGTCTAGACTTAATCGTTGAACTATTAAAGTAATACTTAAAACAAATTGCTGAGTAATGGTTCTTGATTGAAACAATATATCAACTTATGTACGATTTACGACCGTTAGATAAGTATAATGTAGACTCTTACATAAAACTCCACTTACAAGATCGATTCCTAATCTTGATGTAGGCAATTATTTGCCTCAAGGGTGGAGCAAGGTTGAAGGAATCACAAAACGTAAACCGTAACACACAGCCATAGAGGTAGATCTCTATGGCCATTACGTATTGTAGCCTCTTACTTTTTGTACGTATTAGATTACATCGCCTCGATCGCAGTTAAAACCAAATCCCACCAAACATCAAACAAAAAGTGATACATTTATTCCTCATTAGGAATCAATTCGTGAATAATCCTGCCTCTATACACCAGGGAAATTCCAGAGCAATTACTTGATCAAAGAAAGAAAGTCTTCTTTAATCGTCGATTACTTTGCGAACAACGTTAATTTAATTAACGATTCTGGAGCACAACTTTGATAAGATAAACGTCAAGACTTAATCGTTGAACTTATAAAGATTGAGACAGTTGGTTTTTGCTTGTATAGACGGTGAAATAGGTAAGATTACACGAGAAATATGTACGTCCTGAAAACGAGGTTGATATTAGAAAGTATTTTCGGATTAAATCGTTCTTACCTTAGATTTTGAAAGAGTGCAATTAAATTTTTTGTTGTTGTACCAAGCAGGTATACGCCTCCTCTACAGGACTGTATACCTGAACTAAAATGCACCACGGCATGTCCCTCTTGTTGGCTTTAGTAGCCCGGGGAATCCGTTGTATACTTCCCGGACGAAACAAATATAACCTATCATCAAACGAAAAAATATATCTTATACTGTCCTCATTAGGAATCGATTGCTTGACGTTTTACTTAAGCGAATAATCCTACCTGTATACACCAGGGAAATCCAAAGTTATTTTTTTATCACAGTCAGAATCTCTCGTTTAATCCTCGATACTTTGGCAACAGCTTTAATTTAATTTACGATTCCCAAGCGCAACTTTGATTAAGTAGACGTCTAGACTTAATCGTTCCTCTATTAAAATAGTGCCTACAAAAAATTGCTGAGTAATTCTTAGTGTTTATGATTTAATCGTCCGACTTAGATAGCGTTTCAAAGTTTATTACGATAACCAAAAGATGCCTGTCTTACAGCAAATATGCTTTACCTAAATTGTTGGCCCTTATTTCATGTCATGGCTGGATTTTGTTTAAATGATTTCTGTGATTTCGAAAATACTGACTGCACTGACTTTTATAAAGTTTTATCGAGGGTAAGCAGAAGCTGAATCTGCTGGTTGCTACAGCCTGCTTTTTAACACAGAAATTCATCCCTGAAGGGGTGAAAGCAAGGTGAGGAAATTAGATGAAATTTGAATAATTTTCATAATATAAAAAAAAGTAAATTAAGAAGGTAGCTTTCCTTTACGTTGCAGGAAAACAAAAGTATTTAGTTCATCATCGTCATCATCATAACCCATTACCGGTCCACAGTGCACAGATCCCCTCTCAGAATGAGAAGGGTGTAGGCCGTAGTCTACCATGCTTGCCTGTCTTTTATGAACTCGATGAGTTAGTTCTCGAAGAGTTGTTCGATGTTTTCCTTCACCAATTAGAGCAAGTGATATTTAAATTGCTTAAATTAAAAACGCACATAACTCCGAAAAGTCAGTGCCGGGGCTCGAATTCGGTCTCCACGAAAGGAAAGCCAAAGCCTCACCCACTAGGCTATCAACGCATCACCGCTTTGACATTAAGTTAATGGTATTTAAAATAAATAATAGCTACGGTTTAAAAGATGCAATAGCGTTTTTACATTTTTTTTATTAACAGTCATTGTATAAGAAAAGATGAAGCTAAATATTTTACTACATACAAGGACACGTCAAACTACGAAAAAAAACATTCACGGGACTACTAGTAAGGGACGGGCAGTGGCGGGCATAGGGGGTATGCACAGCGTATGCAAATGATGTGAAATCAAGAAAATATCCAGTACGAGTTAAGAATAGGTATTGTAAGAGTTATATAAAGCCTACCCTCAAGTATTTATAACTCGTACTGGATATTTACTTCATTTTATTATCATCTGCATACCCTGTGCATACCCTCTATGCACGCCACTGGGGACGGGGTATATCCCGTCGTGACCACGATCCATGTAACTGTGTCGAAATATCGATAAATCCAAAAATATTATCGTTGAATTTACCCGATGAACTATATTTAAGAAATGTTGATTAACGACTTTTTTGCGTCGTAGGGTGTTAAAAATCAACTCTATCAGAAAACGTACGCGGATGATATTTCGAGCAACCGCTAAGTAAAGATAATTAATGTTGTACGATTAAATACTACCTATCCGTACCTATAAATTGCCTATAAAGTATGTTTGTTCATAACAGTGAGGGGTAACATTTATTGATTGAGCGCAGTCGAAGGTCATTATCTCGGCACAGCTTGGAATCGCGCCAGAGGTCTACTTTATAGCTCGTTCCACGCCAACATGCGAGCTTGGCTTGTATCAAATTGCCTCTTACACGTTCGTTTTCAATCGACTTTCCATTCGGTAGTCTAATAAATGGGGATTAGGGCTTCTTACAACGGATATTACACGGGTTTTATATAGTACCTTAGTAATATGACTTTTCCTTAAATATGACCACCTTGAGGCAGAGGTTTGGATTGTAATCTTTTTGTAGGGTTCCGCACCCTAAGGGTAAAACGGGACCCTATTACTACGTCTCCGCTGTCCGTCCGTCTGGCTGTCTGTCCGTCCGTCTGTCACCAGGATGTATCTCACGAACTGTGATAGTCATATATTAGAAATTTTCACAGGTGACGCATTTCTGTTGTCGCTACAAAACAACAAATACTAAAATAAATATTTATTGGGGATCCCATACGAATTTGATTTAATTTGCTTGTTTTTGTTTGATATTGATAATGGCAACAGTAAGACATTTGAAATACATATTCATAGAATAATGAGTTATATTATTCACCTTCAAATATAACAGGGGCGCTCCCATACACTTTTGTTGCTACATTTTCTGCCGTTTTTTTAGATAATGGTAGGGACACCTCCTTGCACGACTCCGATTCGCACTTCGCTGGTTTTTTTTTTTTATATTTAGGCTACTTGGCTATACCCGTAATGAAACTGATCAACTTAACGGAATTAACTTTGGAGCAAAGTAAATTTAACAATGGCTTATTAGTAATTGCTGGTGAGGCCTTAAATGGAGCGCGCTTATCAAGAAGATGCGTTTTATATGGTTTGAAGGAAGCTAAAAGGACTGTATCTTAGCGGTGCGGTTTAGCAATGAGGAAGCATAGCGTTCCGTACGTGTGAATGAAATTTCAAATACGTAATTTCAATGCCTCGCGATTCAATCTCAGAAAAGTTAGGGTCGAACTAAATCAAGCAAGCCCTGAGGACGCTCTCCTAAACGTATCTTATAAAATACCAGTAGGCAATCTTGACCCTTTTGGCTTACTTTTGGAATAACATCTGTTGCTGGTCTTTGGATTGTGATGACCTGATTAACAAATTTGTCGATATGATGGCAAAAAACAAGCGGTGAATAACACCTAATTGTGGCTTAAAAACTTTTTTTTATACCACTACAAGTTGGTCCTTGATTTCGAAATTCAAAAATCATTTTTTCAAGTAGCCCAGTGTGACTGTTATGTAGTTGCCTTTTGGAACGTCAAGATTTCAAAAAGGTGCTGATGGATACAGTCTAAGATAGATGCAGGCTAACCTGTTAATATCATACCGGAAGCGGTTATAGCCCAGTGGGTAGGACTTCGGCTTCATTCACGCACCACTTACTTTCTGGGCTAAGTTATTTGTGTTTTAAGAAATTAAAATATCACTTACCTTTGAGGTAAAGGAAAAATCGTGAGTAAACTTGCATGGACTACGGCCTTAACATACCATGTAGTGGGTTGATATGATGAATATAATCAGTTTTACGTGGCATAGTACCGAAAAGATATATCGCTTTGGGGCACATCTTTGTCGCTTGGGTAGTAACTGACCACGGCGGTAGTCTCCTATCAGGCCAGAGCTGATGTTTGGAGTCAAACCTGGGACCTAATTATTATTAGATCACCACTGCGCCAGCGTATTGTCAAAACAACCAAAGACATCGTTATCCGTAATCCAACACGCTACCAAAAACTTTTCGACAGCCGGTTTGCGCAGTGGGCAGCGACCCTGCTTTCTGCTTTCTGAATCCAACACTGATTGGATTCCCACAAATGTTTTTGTGATGGACATGAATGCTTTTAAGTTTCTGGGTGTTTATCTGTAATTATATTTAAATAAAAATATTCATCAGTCACCTTAGTACCCCTAACTCACTTTGGGCCAACGTGGCGATGTATCTGTCACAGTAAAAAAATGACAGTTGTTCAGAAATCACAGGCATTCAATTTAATTTGGTTTATATGTATGTATTTAACAAGTATATTCTAGATACAACAAAAGACTTCAGCCGTTTTTAAAACCTCTATCTAGGGTTCTTGGAATTGAATTTGAAAGAAAATGAAATTTAAATCCAACGTAAAACCAATTTTCTTGTGATCTCGTATTTGATGACCGCCGTAAAAGTCTTGCCAGTCGTGAACCGCAATTTTTTTTATTGTATTTTTGTGTGTCGTAGTAATCACAGGTAGGTTACTATATAGCGAAAAAGTCTTACTACTATTATAAATGCGAAACTTTGCTATTGTAACGGCTGGACAGATCTGGATGAAATATGCAGATAAATAGAATATATTTCGGAAGCTACTCTTTATCTTAGGAAAACTAGGAGTGATTTTTAAAATACCGATAAGTTTCAAGCCACTTTTAAAAAGTCTTCTGTATAACTTTGGTTTATCTTTGTTTCACGCAGCAACGGTATAACAAAATTCCGTTGTTTTTTTTTATAGAGATAATTTCTAGTAATTTACGTAGTAAAGTTCTAATTGAATCATACTAAAATGGCCCTAGTGGGCCATTTTAGCATGATTTTAGTAGTCTAAAGCAAAAATGTTAGCGTTTATGATTATACGTTTAAATAAAATGTAGTATACAAGTGTACAAATATAAATGGATCTCAAAACTCTCTTCGAAGTTCTATAACGGCGGTCATATCTCTTCCAGCTGAATGAATCTCAATACAAAATAATTTTCACTTCGGTTGCAACACTACATGTGTACATATATATATATATACACAGAGCAAGTAGCGAGCATACATATAACTCGTACTGGAGATTTTCATTTTTCAATTTATATCGTCTACTAGCTACTTAGTGCATACCCCGTATGCGCGTTATCACACAAAGTAGGTTAACTTATATATATAATAAGGAAGATATGTATCGAAGTGCATTTTTTTTGTAATTTGGGAAATCCACGCAAAGACAAAAGACATATTGGCAAAAGTTTGTCACAAAAAAGTAAAATAATGTTTTATTTGGATTCATAATTTTAGAAAGAAATGATATTACAGATCTTTTTTTGACTTCGTGGAAATCCTTAGTTTACCCAGGGTAAGAAGTATTCTTTATCCGATACCAGGTTGCAAGCTATCTCTATGCAAAAACTTCGACTGAGCTGTACACATACGAAGCACCTTATTCTTAGATTCTCCGGAAACGTTATCTGGTCATTTAGCAAGATAAAAGGAACCCTACGTCCATATCCAGGATGCTGGCGGACGGTGCCATGGTTAAGCTGAACATAGATAGCAAATGAACAAATAAACAACGTGGCACTTTCAGATTTACATGGTATTTTTTAAATCAGTTTAATTCTCGTGACCTTGGATCAAAACTAGGGCCTTTGGCACGGCACCAAGTGGAGCTAAGCATAGATTCGATAACGATCAGTTGTAGTAAATTAATATAGCCTTAGTTGTACTTTTTGTCAACATAAGTATAACCCGGTGATCTTGGTCTAACAACTCGAAACTTTGTATGAGAAATGTAGAATTCAAGATGGAGACGAAAATTTATGGATCGATTGAGAGACATCCTCATAGCATTGCGAATGTCAAAAAACTCTTGATTTTAGTATTCTCTAGATTGTCAAGCCATTTTGTGCCTTACGTCGCATTCATTGAGGTTAGTTTAATATTCCCAGCGCATTGTCACGCAACATAAAAATGGCGATGAATTTACATATGGGTTCCCTAAAAAATCACAATATTGAATCTACATACATTAAATCCTTTATCAGTGAATTGTTTCTCAGGCCTTTAAAGAGATGTGGCGTGCCGTACAGTGGTATGATCGCTCGCCTATTTTAAAATACCTATTTCTTAACTCGACGTTTTTTCTTATACATTTTCTTTAGAATCATTTACGAGTTATTTAATGGCACTAACATTAACTGTACCTTGATCACAGACTTCCCAAAAATAACAAAACCAGTTTCTTGTATTTTCTTTACAATGTCTGTTATGATATTTTTAAATTCAAATTTGTTCAGGCTATTTGTGAAATAATATGACCATATATATACCTATTATATTTTGAATTAGATATTTATTTATTTATGCAATTTACACATTGTACCACTTTAGAAAAAGACATCGCTATAACTAAATCGATCGCTCTTTGTGATTGAACTTTTACTGGCGAAACAAAAATCTGGCGAAAAGAAAATCTGACGAAACAGAAATCTGACGAAACCAAATATGTCTAAATGATAACAACTCACAACTACAATAATAATATAAGGACTAAACATAACATTAAATTCATTAGAAATTATGCAAAAGAATAATAGTGACGAACAGTTAGTAGGGGTATTTTACAAATTATTTATATTATTAGTGAAAAGCAATTCAATTGTTCCGTGAGTACTGAACTAGTAGACACTTTGTTTTGTTTCAATACACAAACAAATTACAAAAAAGAAAAATAAGGGAGAGAAACATATTAATTGAGATAAAATTGAGGTAAAATTAAGTTTACATAACGCTTTATCAACTTCACTTGTAATGTATTCACTTGTAATGGACGTGCATATTAGTCCATTTTTTTGTGTGTGTGCTATATTTAGAAACGTGTAATATGTATGTTGTTAGTGCTCTTTATAAATAAATAGTATATGCTTATAAAACATGATACCGAAGATATTCTTAGAATCCAATGCATAATATCCAATATCCAATGCATAAATGACCTTCCACAAGATTGGCAGCCGACATAAAACGAGTCCCAGGGGCACGAACCGAAGTTTGGGAAAATCCCGACAAAACACCTATATATATATATATGGCCAGCAGTGGATGTCCTGTGAGATGATGTTAGTAGAAGATGAAGGTAGCTTAAAGAAATAAATATAAAGACTGAATAGGAACTAAATTTTTTTAGGGTTCTTTAGAGCGTGTTCCAAGTAAAGTTCAGAGCACCTGTTCGTAATCTCGGTCGATTATAGATCGTGAGTTAATTAATTATAGTTAGTTAATTATAGTCTTAACATTTTTTTTAATGAATGAAATTAAAATCGATGAAGCTGTTATATATCTTAATCGAACTCGGCCCCCAAAAGTGAAGCCACTAGGACTTCACTTTTGGGGGCCGAGTTGTATGTTTTTTTTCCGAGTTGTTGTAATTGTATGTATGTGTGTATAAAGCAATTAAAATATTACTTACTGCAACGGTGAAGGAAAATATCGTCAAGAAACCTGCATTATTCATTCTCAGTGTGAGGAGAGACTCGAAAGTACAAGACCCGGTCCACTACCTAGTGGTATGGGAATGGGTTGATAAGATGATGAACAACGAAATCGTTTAACATAGAAATCACACTTAACCCTTGCATGCATTTCCTTTCATCGTGAATTCGAGGCACAGCGAATCGAAAAGCATCGATTATTCCGTTCATCCATTTATTCGAATCGTGCCGAATTCGCAATACGTCTACGGTAACGAGATTGTCGGAAAATCAGCATAGACCCAGAATTTAGGGTTTGTTCCCGTTTCCAATAATTATAAGCTAATGGTGCCAAATCGGATCAGTTATTTGATGATCGGATAACTATCATCAAAGTTGTCAACAAATAGTAGTTCTACTCTAGGTCAAATTATTAAACTGGTTGAAAAACTTCTACTAGAAAGCTGACAGAAGAATTCAGGTGGGCTGGGCACCATTTAGAAAACTGAGTCAAATCTTTAATTTCCCGTAACCCAATGACAAAACACGGCAGTCTTTAATGAGCATGTCCTATTTGTAATGACAAATGGAGCAGAGATGTTAATACTTGCAGTGGATCTGATGATGATAGAAGAGCCTAAGTCACGGGTTTAGCTCAAAGAATAAGCAAGTTAAAATGGCAGTGGGCGGGTAATGTATGTCGGAGAACCGATAGCCATTGGGGCAGACTTGTTTTGGAGTGGAGATCACGAATTAGCAAAAGCACGACCACCAGCTCGCTGGACAGATGACCTTGAAGAGATGGCTGGAAGCGGCAGCTGGAAGAAACGCGTGCAATGGCGCGCTCTTGAAAAGTCCTTTGTTTCGAAGTGGACGGTTGTAGGTTTTGAGTAGTGCCGCCCTGTTCATAATGCTTCCTGTGGAAAGCATAGCACTACTTTTAGACCTGAAAATTTAGTCTAGTTTAAAGATTGATGTGACTTTCACAACAGAATTGGCACCAGTATATTGAACAGCAACATATAATGATGAATGAAACAAACATTTAATAACTAACAAATAAGTTTAGCATTTGTTTTATAGTCAAAATGTATGGACCAAGCAGATGGCCCACCTGATGGTCATTGGAAAAGCATCGCATAAAAACAGAGCGACACCTTGACGGGAATGCAAGAAGTACATCCTGCAATGTGCCGCCCCCTCTCCAGGAGTATACAAGCAACACGTACCAGAAAGTACTGGCATGTTCCATAAACCTTTTTTTCTCGTGGGGAGCTGGTATCCATGAGGATATTATGAAGATACCACGTTACAACGGGTGCAGTGGTTATGCCGAACTCTTACCGACTGAAACCCCACGTTGTTCCAACTCGTCGCCTGTTGACTAGGTCACGGGAACGCTTTCGCACACAACCGCTACCCAGCCAGCGGCGCCCACCGAGGAAGAAACACCAATAACCTCTCAATACCATCGAAGGCATACCAGGATCCCCGTATCTATCGCAACCGACGCCTGCCCCTTTGAGAAGGAGCTCCGTCCTTCTCAAAGGGGCAGACGTCGGTTGTGTGCCAGCTGTCTACGCCCGACTCTGCTGCGGAGCGGATTCGAGTATACGTCGACCTCTCTCAACTACTTGGCCACCATCACACCCTCGCAGAAAGAGACCACTGCTTTCCAAGACCTGTCACTTCCTACCATGGCCCAAACCATGGCTGGTAGCAAGAGGTCTTGCCCAACCGCAGCTACGAGTGCCTTACGTGAGACCGCCCATTTTGGGCAGTCAGCCAATGTATGATTTGATGTATCCGTGGCACAGCCGCATTTGTGACACATTGTTCCATCAACCTGAGGCAACCACGCCTTTCAGATTGGAGAACAGCAATGCTTGCAAATGCAGCAACGCGGAAGAAATAAGTAAAGCGTTAGTCCCGGACTAGATCTGCCACAAATAGCTACGCTGCTACTGCTAGGTAGCAAGAAGCTCTTTAGAAGTAGACCTTAAATCACCACTCCTCTAATACAAGTTTGTGGGCTTTAACGATTACTATCATGTTGGTTATTATCAGGACCGTCAACGTAAATGCGGTATAAATAGCACCAATTTTCTAACTACAAACTGATACAGAGAATTTTTTACAGAACCAATCCAACCTCGTGATCCGCAGTGGAATGTGCTGACCACTGTCCCGAAAGGGCAGCATAGCTTTATCAAAGTGCAGAGAAAATAGACCTTGATAATCTGCTCTAAGGTTGATCTCGGTTTAATAATACTCTAGAGTCTAAAATTAATAAAAACAATCAATTATCTTTGCTGGTAACAATGTCAACGAGGCACCACTTGGTTTTGACACTAATCAATTTCGTGACCCGGTGTTTGAACTTGACCTTTGGCGCTTAGCCAAGCTGCAGAACCATTCGCGCTTCCAGATAGCCGAGTTATGAAAAATAAACATTGTCAATGTCATTTTGTTTGATAAAATACCATACAGTTATTTGTAAAGAGGAGCTATTTATAAAGATTCTTCGTTGGCGTATACTATTTGTAATAAGTTTTTTTTTCTACCAAGAGTTAGCCCTTGACTAGCACCTCTCCAAAGCATGGGAGTAAACATCAGTTTCCTTACTTCAGGCAGGTGCTGAGAATTAGACCTAATACCTAAAAACTTTGGGCCCAGCCGTAGTATCGAGCCCTGGACCTTTTAATCCGCAGCTGTCCGAATTTACCACCAGACCTACAGGGCAGAATAGCAGTTTTTCAACTTGCATAGTAGTTTACCGATACTCGATAACCCTTTTTTAATCCACTACAAGTTAGCCCTGGACGGCAACCTCACCTAGTGGTATATAATTATACAGTCTAAGATGGTAGCAGGCTAACCTAACAGGTTGGGGGTAAATCAATTATATTATTGCCTCTGCTGGAGATTAAACCTGAGACCTCCAGTCACTAGACCACAGAACTCACGTATGCGCCAGGGAGGTCGTCAAGTCAAATTTTCTAGCATAATTTTACTTAGTTCTCGCTTGACGTTCTATACGGTACCTCGTTGCCCATTTTCAAATAACGTATAACTGTCCACATGTTTAATTAAAGGCAAAAAATAAAGCCAACTGCTAGTTTCGGAATGTAGCTTTTCTATTACATCCGTTTGGGGTAGTGTTAGGTATTTACAAAAGCTGTAAACATTGTGTTTCTTACTATTTAACCAAAAGTCTTTAAAGAAAAACTTATTTATTAGACCTCTGAGGTACGCAAAGAAAATTTCTTAAAATTTCAAATTTCTCCGTACATCCTTTAGATCGTCTGCCAGTTAGTCAAGAAAAAAGCCTCTTTTATTGATAGGTTTTTGAGGTAAATAATTTTCATTACCAATCAGAGTTAATAAATTTGCGTTGCCCACCTACATATCAAATTAAAAATAGGAAACTCTTTACTACCCCTAAAAGCAAAAAAACTCATACTAAGAAATAAGATCATAAAATTTAAACTTGCATACAATGGACTCGAATTCGACTGACTCTAAAGTTGCTTGCATAGCTGAATTGCTTCAAGCAACACACAATCAGAAATTCTGGAATACATCCGGTGTCAAACGCACTTAAATTTCTCCAGTAAACTATCAAATTTCTATACAACGACCACACCAGCATGCACTCCGACATCCCACAATGACAACCCATTCCATACGACAGCTAAGGGTAGTTCACGAAAAAGTTATTGTAATTTTTTATGCATAATAAAAACAATTTTTCAACTGAAACAGTTGTTCGCACTTCACTTAGTTACTTGGGAAGCGTTAAATTTCATTATACACCTACTGTGCACGACTTTGTCAGCTCTTAATTTAATTCATCAATTTAATTAGGTTTTTTAATTCTCGTAGTTTTATGCAAGCATGTTTTGGATGCGTTAAGTCGTGGTGCTTATAATGCCACAGGACGTTGAGGTCCCAAGATCTTGGAATTTCGATCCCATACCAGAAAATGCACCCTTGATAGGCCTTTGATGATATCAACCGACTGACAGAGATACGCTTGGTACAAGTGGCTCAAGAACATGGAATAAGAATTTATTTATTTATTTTTATTTATTTATTTATATATCATTATCATCAAAACCACTAGAAAAAGCGACTTGTATTTTTATAGCCAGTTAAGCTTGCAGACGCCCACAAGCGAACCTACCAACACTGAGCTTTTCAGTGCGAGGATGCCACCCCGGCAACTTGGAACCCCAACGCCCATCGTTTGTCGCCAAGTTGAAACAAATATTTACATGTTTAATGCCGCTTTAAGTCTGCGATTCCAGTTGTGTGAATGACCAATTTCAAAAAGTACCTACTATAGAAAAAAATGTCTTTTTACAAATTAAAAACAAATGAAATTTCCATTCCACGCTAAACCTGTATCGTGGGTTTCATTTCTTTCGGCTATCGCAAGTTTTTTCACATTGAAATATTAAAAAAAACATGTATAAGCATCTGAAACATGTTGCAAACAAACTTCTTTCACTACATTATGTGGCACATAATATTTTTTTTTAGAAGCGGCGATAGCCGATTGGGTAGCACTTCGACTTCACTTTCTGGGGGAGTTCGAATTCCAGCACGCAACTCTCACTTTTCTAAGTTATGTGCGTTTTAAGCAATTAATATATCTCTCTTAAGGAAAAAATCGGGAGGAAACCTGCATACCTCGCTCAGGTATGCAGGTTTCCTTCTCCATAATGTTCTCATTGGTGTGTGAAGTCCAATCCGCACTGGGCCAGCGTGGTGGATAGCCTTAACCCCTCCTCATTGTGGAGGAGACCCGTGCCCTATGAGTGGGCCGGTAATGGGTTGATATGATGATGATGACTAATGTTTTTTAATAAACATGTCCTTGTTCATTAATTCTTATTCGTGTGATTGACCGACCACTGATACGCAATCGTAGATTCGAGCCTAAGAGTTAATGACCGAATTCGGTTTAAAGCTTTTACCGGATTCACATCCTCTAAGTTCCTAGCTTGGGGTCTAGATATTCTGTGCTAGGTGATAGAAGAGTACTACTGTCAAGTTATTAATATTTCGGCCGATCATCGATTTTACGCTTTTCTGATACCCGTGGTATTAATTTGACCTTTGGCTTATAGCCAAGTCGTCGCGCCAAACACCCGGTTAGATAACGCCCCGCTATGCCAAATAAATAAGGTTTCAATGTCCACTAAATATGTCGCTCGCAGATGTTTAATATAAAGCTAGCTTGAAATAAGTCCGTAACAAAGTTAACACTTTTACAAAGTTATCACTTTTATAGAAAAAGGTTCGAACTAAAGACCATTGGTAGGCATAAATAAAGTAATTTAACAAGCTTTTATTAAGTTTCCAGAGTCTATTTGTATATAATGACCACCAAATATGTCGTTTGTATATGTTTTATATAATAAACTTATCACAAGAAAATTAAGCTTACTTTGCTATACTCTGCCAAAAGCTGGAGAATCTGTACTGTATATTAAATTTTATAATTTCACTCTTAATCCACATCAAGCAGATCTTCGGCATTATACATTCTACGAACGTTTCGTTCCGACACCGGATCCTCAGGAGCTATAATATTAAATATTTAAACCAAAAACCCCACTGGTTTTCAGCTAAAAATAATGTTATTGTAGAAGCATTTATTTATCTTCACTTATTATAGTGTCAATCTGTTTATAATGCTCACTAAATGTCTCACTCACAGATGTTTCATATAGAACCTAAGTTAAACTAAAGTTTTCACCATGAAAACAAACTAAAAACTCCTCTAGTTGATAGTATAAATAAATCAAGTTGACAAGGTTATATTTAAAACTAATCTAATCTTGTAATATATAGAATCATTTCCAAGTTTTTGACTTAGCTGAAACTTAGTCCCGTTGCCCTAATGACCGGAGACAGCCGGAATAGGCATGATGACAGCAATAAAGAATCGCTAAAATATTTAATTTATCTAATGATATATGAGTAATGTATTATGAAAAACGTATTTTTATTTATATTCTAAGTGATATCGGCATTTATTTTCAATTAATAAAATTGCGAATCTAGCGAACCGACATGAAAGTTGAAACGCCGAATTCAAAATTATGACGTCACTTCTATATAAACATAGTTTTGTACTGCTTTAACTTCGAAAATGGACACCTGGCGAGTGTTTGCGCGGGAAATAGTTTCTTTAAATACAATTTGCAATTTATGTCAACAAAACCACTACCTCAGTAAACAAAACCTTTAGACCCCGGCCGATTTTTTTTTATACAGATTGCGTGTGTGGCTTTTGAAGTTGTTTTTTATAGAACTTTAGCATATTAATGGTAAAAAGCTCTGTGAAAATAACTTAGGCCGTAAACTGTTTGAAAACTCAAAGCACTTTATCAGGATTAAAAGCACTCTAAGTTGTTGAAAGCTTTGCGGTCGTATTGTGAGCTTTTTAGGAGCTTTGTAAGAAGAAAAAGTTTTTTTATTGGTTTAAATATTGAGTAACTTATGACGGTCTATTTTCGGGAATTGTGATCAACTATAATTTTCATTTCAAAGTAGACCGTGCTTTTTTGACGGCAAATTATCTATATTACCAAATTATTTAAATCAGAGATAAAGTTATTTACTACAAATTTAACACAGTAGATATGAAATGAACCGATATGAAGGAAGCCTATTTTACTCTTCGGCTTTTTCCCTATGATTACCCACTTATGCGTTCAAATAAAGGAAAATGAGTTAGTCAATAAACACTGTTTTATTTAAAACTATCATACTGATATGATAAATATCAGTATAATATTTTCACATAACTTCATTAATATACTCCCAGAATAAAATTTCACGTCGCTAATCAACAAACGCATTGACCTGAAGGAAAAACTTCACGACGTAATTACGTCAGACACCGTGAAAGGGTTTTCATATTTCCCCATTGACTGACCCGAGATAGTTTTGCCAAGTGTCTGATATGTCAGTATAGTCAAAGAGACTACCGTTAAAAATAATCAGTAATAATGTTATATATATCTAGTAATATTAGAATTTTTTGTGACTTTCTATCGCCATGCTTTTTTCTGCCGCCAAGCAGCTTTCAGCAGGTGTGGTTGCCCGAGTATTTACAGACACACAAGGTTTCACACCTACGCCTCAAATTGATGGACCCAGGGCGGCTTGTTACGGACGTGTGCTTTGCTCTGTATATTGGCGATGATTTTACACTTACCATCAGCTGGGCCCTCTGCTTTGTCCGTCAGTTATTACTTTAAAAACTTATTTTCGAAGGCAACCCTTGAATAAGTTTCATAAATAACTAACCGACAATAATTTTAAATAACGACGTAATTAATTCAAATACTATCGTATTATTTCCGTATTTTCCCATTTGCTAACCAAAAATAGTTTTAAAGAGTATCTAGCTGCAACATCATCTAATGGCAGCGCGCTATGGCTAAATATGCAAACACATTCTCCCAATAACTAGATAAATTAAATCTATACACAACAATAATTGGCTCTTCATTAATTTCCAATAATATTATGTTTTGGGAACAAGCCTTTAATAAATAAATAATTGAGACTACTGACTACTTTCTTATTTATCAATATTCAAATTTAAAATTTATAAATATGTCAAAAAATTGTAAAAAATAGGTACCAAATATATATTATAGTCGAGAATTAGTAACAATTTAATGTATCAACATTAATTATCTTAATAACTACTGGCCCATTAACAGCCCACTAGAGGACACGCCTATCCTCCTATCCAGACTCCGAAGGGTTTTGGGACACATGTTTTTGAGAAGGTTTTCGAGAACGTGCATGCAAGTTTGTTCATGATATTTCCTTATCCGTTAACGAAAGTTATATTTTAATAATTGCATACATAGCTCTGAAAAGGGGATAGCCCTACCCAATCGGCTATCACTACTAAAATATTTTTGGTGTAACATAGTGAACTGACAAAGTAGACTTATGATAATAAGTTTACAATGATAGGATGTTTTTCTGTTGACTCTTTTACTATAAGGCCCTCATTAAAACTTGCTCTACATGAAATCCGAGTTTCTGTGTAAGCTGTTTTAAAAGTCTCTCATTTTATAACCTTAAATGAAACTTTAGACGAAAGCTTATTTTATATACAAATGTTATGTCTCTAATCTTGCATTCATTAAAATAATTTGTTTGTTGATTCCTATAGAGTATTTTTCCTTAAAAAAAAAACTTTTTTTTTTCAAGTAGGCCTACTTTATAAGCACTTTTGAATCATCAATTAGTGTGTCTGTTTGTAGTGACTCTACCACCGGTTCGTTAAGCAGATTCTAACGAGAACCAAATATTTATGATCAAACTATCAAGTTTAGAACGTTTAATCTTACCTGCCAGTAAGTACCCTTTAGAACGCTATAAAAAATATCCGACTATTAACGCATAAAAAATTGCGTAGAAATTAAAAAGGATTAAAAGAATTGGAAAACTTTTTCACGTAATATATGCTCGTAGCGAAATCCAGAGAATCCAGAAAATTCATATTCCAGAATTAATACAGAAATATGCTAATTTTACTTCCACGATGTTTCAGCAAACATCAGAGTAATGGATTTTTAAATATGCATTTACCTCTCAAGCTTAACAAGAAATACCTTAGGTCAGTAGAAATCTAAAGAGCTTTCAAATTGCCTCTTTGGGTGCCTCAGTGAGTGGGTGCAATTTTCTGTTACGAGACCCCCCTCATTTGGTTTCGTGTTTTAAGCAGCGAAATAGTGAGGACAGTACCAAACATCAATCTTGGGCAAATGGTTCTTAATAATTTTTAGTTGTCTAGATCCGCATGTCATATAATGTAGGAAGTCAATGGAAAAAATTATGTTACCAAACAATGTTATTATTTTAGACTATTTTTCTTCTTTTATGTATAAAGGAAGTAATCCTTACGAATTTTATAAATTTAATATGCATATAAAAAATTTTGGAACCGACAGTTTTGAACCTGCGACTCTCTGGAAATCGCGGCCTTAGCGCTTTTTCCAATTAAGCTACGGCTCTCCTAACATCGATGCCGAAAATTAGTATATGCCTTTTACATAAGTCTTATAGCGACTGTAGCGTCATCTAGTAGGAAACGTTGCAGTTTCGATCTACGTTTTCAAAGGTCCATATTACAATGAGAGACACGTTTAAAAAAAGAGATGAATATTTTTTTTTATATGCATATTAAATTTATAAAATTGATAATTCCACCAAGTGTATGTAAAAAACTACTAAATAATTATAAAATCTTTACGAATATTATAAATACGAAGTGTGTTTGTTTGTTTCCCCCCCAATTATCTTGATTTCTGGCATCAAGTTAATTAAAAAGACGAAATAACTCACAAATACTTATACGCATTACGCAATATGAGCCTACTTGGTGAACGTGTATATGTGATGATATCATATTTATGTCATTACAAATACTTAGTTAAATAAACGCTCCCTCACATGACAACTACAAATATGGTAAACATTATTACGAATCAACATTTCGATCGCTGCTATTTGTTATCTTTTATATTATGAGACTGTCATGATACGTTAATAATACGTTAACGGCAGATCAGAATACAGTTGCCACCTCTTCCCGCGAGTGTCGTACGAGGCGATTAAGGTATATATAATATACTAAGGGATAACACTGAACGGGTATCAGCGTCATCAGTGCCACTAAGACGATCTTCTGCGATCACCAACATGGGTTGGTGATGGTGGTTATCATGGGCAAAACCACCCGTTGGAAGAGGCCTTTAGTCCAGCAGTGTTATAAACTATTGATGATGATGATTCTACGTTAAGGTGGTATACACTTTGAGATATATGGAAAACAGCACAGCATCGATGCTGCGACAAATAAGGGACTTGAAATTACAATCATTTCTCTTAATTAAGTAAATATTACACTTCAAATTATTGTTCAATAAAAAGAGTACTAATTGTTTTTTTTGTCAATAGATGGCGCTCTTCGGGGGGAGGTAGAAGTACGCGGGCGCGGTACGGAGCCAGCGTTACTTCACGACTTGCATTCAACGCTGCCGCCTGCCGCGCCCGAAACCCTGCACACCATCTTCATCGTCCTCAAAGGGCTCGTCTTCATCACCATCATCCTCGGAGCACTCCTCGGGAACGCCCTCGTTATTATATCGGTCCATCGACACAGGAAACTTCGCGTCATCACAAACTATTACGTCGTCAGTCTCGCAGTCGCTGATATGTTGGTCGCGTTATGTGCGATGACGTTCAACGCAAGCGCAGAATTAACTGACGCCTGGCTCTTTGGGCCTCTAGTCTGTGATATCTTCAATTCCCTCGATGTTTACTTCTCCAGCGCTTCAATCCTTCATCTGTGCTGTATATCCGTTGATAGGTATTACGCGATTGTCCGACCTTTGGAGTATCCCGTCACGATGACCCACAGAACTGTTTGTTTTATGCTCGCAAATGTTTGGCTATGGCCAGCGTTCATTAGCTTCGTCCCAATATTCATGGGATGGTACACAACAGAAGACCATCGACAATACAGAAAAAATCATCCAGATGTTTGTGTATTCAAAGCCAATATGGTGTACGCTATAATATCCTCGAGCGTCTCCTTTTGGATACCAAGTTTAGTCATGATTTCAATGTACTGTAAGATATTTAGAGAAGCGGTAAGACAAAGGGAAGCGTTGACGAGAACTTCGTCAAATATTCTGCTCAATTCTGTCCATATAAAGCACACTTCGCACAGCGCGCATCATTCGCATTATTTACACCCCGACAGAAGACCTTCAGATATAAGTCCAAACTACAGCACGTTCACAGAAGTGGGGCCGGAAGAGACAGAATTCGGTGGAGAAGTTGTAATGGCCTTGGGAGACATCTGTCCAAGCAAAGAAGCTAGTCCAAGGAAATCAGTAAACATTAGCTGTGATACAGCCAGTTCGGGCTATTGTTCTAGTGGATCAAATAAGAGATCTTCAAGTGGACAGCCTCCAATTGGATGGAGACCCAGTTGCTCGTCAGCTGTTGCGACAAGAGATTTGTCGAGAGCAGCAACAGAACTAAACTCGCAAGGTAAACCTATTTTATCCATCTATCTTATTAATATTCGTTTGTACGCAATTTTCCCATTATCATAATTATCTATTAAAAGAAGAAGAAGATCTGAGATACAACTAATGGGATTTGAAATATTGTTTTTGGAAGCGTCATTATTTAAATAGGCTACAATTTAGAAAAATGTACGGCCACACTAATGGAGCCGCACGAATACCCATAATGGACGTAGAAGAAAGAGTTGAATTGGCACAGATAAAAAATAAAACCGATTTATTAATTTTAAAACATACTATTATATGTTTTAAAATTATACTGTAATGTCGTTAGTTTAATAATAAGCCGAAATGTCATTACGGTGTTCTACCAATAAACCATTCTTCTATTGAGTACAGCACATTTTGTCTATGGCATCGTATTTCCCGAACGGATGAACCTATTTTGATTTTGTTTTTTTTGTATGTAAGATGAATTGTCGGGAGTGTCCTTAGCCATGTTTGATGAAAATAGGTCAAAGATGGCCGCCGCAATAAAATCGTGCATTACAATTATCATCACAACTTCCTCAATATAAATATCAAGTGAAAGGACTTGACCAGTAGATATAAAGATTAAAAAAAACCCGACATGCAATATAGTTTTCATTATAGCACCATATTGAATGTCAGGTTTTTTTTTACATTTTAATATTATTATTAGTTCGTACACACAAATTGTGTTTTATTCGAAAATCCAATTATACGAAATTATGTTAGAAATTGTTACACGAAATGGAAAAACATTGTGGAGTGAAAGATCGGAACTCAGATAATAATATTACGTTCTGCGTTTGAAAGGCATGAATACCCTGACATTTAAACATCAGATATATCTCACTTTGATGTCTGCACGTTTATAGTTGACACGATTGTTATCTCTAAGCGACATGAATGTGGAAATGCTCTTGATTAAACTCTGAGGGGATAATGGATTGCTCGATCGTACAAAATGAAACAAAGACCTCGAGTTTTCATTTGAAATATAAAGCGAATCGACATCGCAAGGTATTGAAACCATTTCACGGAACTTAATCTGTAGTATCTGAATTTTATCTCCGTTCAAATTATGTAAGCGTTTATTCCAACGATAAAAAAAAAGGTTAAGTTCAGTTTAAGTTTAAAGACATTAATTCCCATAAAATAAATAATGAGAACTTAATTACATCTAAAACTACATAATACTCTACGTCATTAAGTGCAAATTTTTCCATGTTACTCACAGAATTTATTCGTCGACTTTAAATTTAATGGTGTTGTTTATAATGTTTGCAGCGAGTTTAGTTTTAAATACATTGAATGAGTTTAGTTTTTCTTAAAGTGTTGGTATTTTGGCACCTTCGGAAGAGATCAGTCAGTTTGTATGTGTTTGACATTAATACGATAGAAATTATAAATAAAATATAAAAATTGGCTTCCTCGTTGGTCTAGTGGTAAGCATCTACAACTGCTGATCACGACGTCCTGAGTTCTGTTCCCGGGTCGAGCCAATTGTATTTGAGTTTATTTGTAAAATAAGCAAGTGGTGATAGCCAGTGGTTAGGACGTCGGCTTCACTTTGGGAGGGTTGAGTTCAAATCCCAGCGTTCACAGTATTTTTAACTAGTCTGACCTCCGTTAGACACGTAGTTACTTGGGCATATATTATATATATTGGGCATATACTTATGGCCGATAAGCGCTGTGGGCGGTGACCCTGCTTTTTGAGTCCAAGGTTGTGGAGCTGTAAAATTTTGGTATGATGAACATGAATGCTTTTCAGTGACTGGGTGTTTATCTGTATATACTAAGTATGTATGTATGTTATTCGTAAAAATATTCATGTCATTTTTGTACCCATAACACAAGCTATGCTTACTTTGGGGCTAGATAGCGATGAGTGTATTGTCGTAGTTTATTACACCGGTAGTGTAGTACACTGCTGGATTGAAGGATTCTCTCAACGGGAAGGTTGGTGAAGAGAAGCCTGCTGCTCGTTCTTTTTTATATTTCTTTAGTCGCCTCGTACGACAGCCGCGGGGATGTGACAACTGTAGTCTGATCTAACTCTAATCCAAGGGGTTGTGACAACTGTATTCTAATCTGGGCAGAGCTGCTGATATAGAAACTATATTTATACTACAGAAAAGAGCTGTGCAATCGATATATAAACTTAGATCACGCGAATCTCTTTATGCCAGATTTAAAGAAATAGGTATACTTACAGTAGCCTCACAATATATTCATAATAATATAATCTTTATTAAACAAAACATAAGTAATTATAAACAAAAAGTCGATATAAACAGTCGACTTACTAGATACGGAGATAAATTAGTGATATCTGTATATCTGAGAAAAGTACAGAAATCCTTTGTGGGGATGGGTGTATGTCCTTATAACATGATACCAAAGGTAATATTAGATCTAACTTTACCTAAGTTTAGACAATACATTAAAACACATTAAACAAATCGTGGTTACTACACGATTGATGAATTCCTTAACGACAGGGCTGCTTGGAAGCAGGCCACTCCGCTCTCATCTCTCACAAAACAGAAAAATTGTGACTGTTACAGATTGTTAAACTTTAAAATGATGTTGGAAAAGAACAATCTGCTGAGTTTCTTGCCGGCTCTTCTCAGTGGAATCTGCCTTTCGAACCGGTGGTACAGTCACTACAAACAGACTGACGTTACCGTTTCAAAAGTGCTTATAATATATTTTTTTTTTTAACGTCGCCACAAGGCACTTATTATCCTTCAGGACTAAAAAATACCACATACAACTCAAATGCGAAACGTTAATATAATTTAAACTTATACAAACTTGTACAAACTTGTTATCAAAGACGGTGATCTCGACAGACTTCAAGAAGTTACAATATTATTCCATACATATCTAAAGTTTAGATTTAGCGCGAGAACTGTCAAACCGATTCCGCCCGACCAAATGAATCCAACATTTTGCTTTCCAACCATTGCTCTCGGGAATTTGTAATGTTCTGTATCAAATTATTAAAGTTTATTAAATTTCTTTTAACAAGGAAATGAAAAGTTATTACTTTACACATTTTTTATCTTATATAAGGACTCATAGTTATTGCTAGGAAATTTTGGACACATCCACCCCCGTACCCCGAACTTGCTGTAATAGTTGTTAAAGCCCACCAACTAACATTGGAGCATCGTGGTGGGTCTATGCTCCAAAAACCGTCACTCTTATGAAAGAGGAGGCCTGTGTCCAATGGGGCATTATTGGGCCTGCGAAAGATGATTGGATACATAGCTGTGATTATTTTGATGATGCACCTCAACTCGAATGACGTCTTCTTTTGGAGACAGATCTGTTGATCTGTCTGGAGCTTGTTTCCGGCGGCGGTCTTTACATCTTGTTGCGAGTTACCAACGCTTTGTTACTCAACCAACTAGCGCGATTCCATTCCAGCCCCTTAGGACCCTAACCTATATTGGTTGTCCAAACTACATATTATGTATCCATTATTTTCGCAGTTCATTAGCTATAGCTATATCGGTAACTCTAGTTCTTCTACCGATTTCCTTTTCTGCTCTTATAAGGTAGAGATACTCCCAGCGTAGCTCTGCTCTCTGCATCCGCCGTTGTGTGACTTCTTATGAGGCCGATAGACCCGTGAGTTATCACTGGTAACTAATATCACTGGATGATTAATAGTTTTAAAAATGTGAGATGGTGATAACAAAAAAAAACAAAAAAACCGGCGAAGTTTTCTTTCGGTTTCTTCTTAGACCAGGTCACGATTCGGTAGTGGAAACTGAACCTATTTAACCGGATCGTGTGTTCTCGGTGTACTATATATGTTTTAATATGTATCTTGTATTTTTTCGCTAGCGAGTTAAAAAGTTGTATAAAAAGAATTAAAAACCATTCAGAAACCGTGTGTACAACTATCATTGAAGCATCAAAAACCACTCCACTTTAGTAGTGTTTTTGAACAGGCGGTTAGTCAGTTCATTCCATTTAGTAGATGACAGTAAAAATTAACCCTATAATGGTCTAAGCGTTTACCATAAAATGATAAGAAAAGTTTGTTAGCGTTTTTAGTTTTGGACACAATGCACTGCATGCAATAATGGCTGAATGAGGGTTTTGTATGTTCATAATTCTGTGGTTGTATGTATCACACGAGATTAAAGTAGTTTCTAATTCCTTTCACTAAACTATGCTCAGGATTCTAACTTAGAATCATTAGCAACTGTCGTGGTTCAATCATGGGATCCTTCGCTTGCTTAGTATTCAAACTCAGCACCCGCAACAAAAACAAACTCTCTTGTTGAACAAATACTATTTTTGTCGTGCTGTTTTTCATTACGATGAAAACATTGTTATTCTGAATTTTCCGCAGCATCATAATATTTTTAAATGTAAAGCTGGTCTTCTAATATTTAAAATGCAAATGTTTTTGTTTCACGCCGCAACGAAATAACGGATCGACGTGATTTTTGGTATAGCGATAGTCCATAAGCAAAACGAAACGACTGGAATAAAAAGTTGCCCAATAGTCATGCGACTATTTATTCCTAAAAATGGCATGGTTTATAACCTTAACCGCAATATAATAGAAAAATCTCGCTTAAAAGGAATTGGTATTATAACTTTGTATACATTTAGCTTAGACTAGCTGACCCGCGCAACTTCGTCTCACCAAATCAGTGATAACAGTTGCCTTGCGACTTGCTATTATCTATAAAGAGTTATGTTCTTTATCTCGTACAATATTTATCAGATCTTCATTAAAATAAGATAGAATACACTTCAATAAATAATTAAAATCGGTTTAAATTTAACGGAACTATGAAGCAAAATTGATAAATATTTTCATCCCATTTCCCGGAGAAAACTTATTGTTTATCGGGAAAAAGTATTCTTTATGTTGACCCAGAATATTAGCTACCACTTTACCAAATTTTATTTAAATCCGTTCAGTAGTTTTCACGTGATGCCCGGACAGACAGATAGACAAAAAGACAAAAATGAGATAATAATCTGTTTTGGACTCAGTATCGATTTTAAGGAATCCCCCGGTCAAAATTTTCAAAATATATCAAATGTACAGCAATCTTCCAGTTACAGTTTTATTATAAGTATTGATTTTGGAATAACTTAGAATAGTCACAGCTTTGTATTTTCTTCATACAATAAGATAGTAGCAAATCAGTAAAATGGAAAAGTTTAGATACAGAACATATTAAAATCCAATCTAAAATTATCGCGTCCTGTGCCTCAAAAGAAGCCCACGACAAACTCTTTGTCAATGTCAATTAATTTTTAATTAGCTTTGAATTCAAACAAATTAAAGATCACTTAAGCCATAAAAAACTCTAATATTATTTTAAATTATTGTTTTTTTTATTAGAATTATTAGGTAAAGGTCGTTGCGGGGAGCGGGGAGTTGCTGCGGTAAATGAAACGCCTTAGTCGTATGGTAACGTCTGTTAACAATTATAGCATTAACTGTAGAGAAAACCGATATTAGGGCACCAAGGGCAGGGCCGGAAAGTCAGCCGCAAACACGTGGGAGTGATTTGACGCTCGATGTAGTAAGTCCCAGGAGTTCCTTAGGAGTTGGCTGCACCTGTTACTTTAATCTAAGCTCCTAACAAAAGCCATTGAATATTGTGTTACACCCGGTACTTATACTTTTGGCGAGGGACAAACGATTGCGCGTGGTAAAGGACTAGTGGTGCCATCTCTTGTAGTGACAAGAGATGGCACCAGCAACGAAGGGCTTGATTTTATATGGAGTAAATATCGGGTTTTCCCTCTCATCATGTTCGCTTATTACACTAGTTATATTTTATATTTTTCGTTTTATAAAAATACATTAGCATGCAAAAGCGATCAGAATTAGTTACTCTATTTTTTTATCGTAATAATTGACGGTCTAATTAGTACTGCGATACATATTATGTTATGTATTTTTATTTTTTATTTATTTTATTTACATAATATTATAAATAAATAAAATAAATATACTACGACAGTACACACTTCGCCATCTAGCCCCAAAGTAAGCATTTTGGGTACAAAGATGACTGTTGAATATTTTTATGAATAATATACATAAATACTTAGAATATATATAAACACCCAGACACTGAAAAACACTCATGCTCATCACACAAACATTTTCCAGTCGTGGGAATCGAACCCACCGCCTTGGACCCAGAAAGCAGGGTCGCTGCCTACTGCGCCAGTCGGCCGTATGTGATATGTAATCACATTTGTTTCTATTGGAGATCTATTTTTTTTTTGTAACACAAAAGCTGTTTATTTAAACTATGATAGTTCGACTTCTTCTCGGACCATTGTCTAATAATTACCTATAGTACCTATTGACTGTCTACAATATAACCT
Source organism: Pararge aegeria (assembly GCF_905163445.1). Lineage (NCBI taxonomy): Eukaryota > Metazoa > Arthropoda > Insecta > Lepidoptera > Nymphalidae > Pararge > Pararge aegeria. The sequence goes on along the minus strand of NC_053202.1, from coordinate 6,771,283 downwards.
ATAATTGATAAAACAAATTTAAGATTTGTTATAAATCAGTAAATAAATCAGCCCATCTGATGGTAAGTGAAATCAACATTTCACAGGGCATGCAAGGAACACATCCTGCCGCCCTGTGTCCATTAGTCAGAGGCTCAAGTGTTAAGTATAATTTGCTTGTAATTACACCGGCATCCACGCCCTTCAAACCGGAACACAGCATTGCCACAATGCTGTTGAGCGGCATAAATAAGCATGATGTAGTTCCCCTGACGAGCTGTGACAAAAAGCTCTTCCTTCTAAAACTCTACTCTTCTAGATAAAATTTAAAAATTTAAAGCCAGACTGTACTCTTGTTAGTATTCTACTCAAAGTTGGCGCTCTGACTGCGAATGCATGCAAAATCTGCTTTTGTGCTGAGTCAGACCCCTTTATTGGCTTCTACTCAGAATAAATTTTAGAATAACTAACGCGACGGTGCAGTTTAAATTTTGTTCGAGTCATTTTTTAATCTGTAGCATTACGTGGAGATTTAGAAACCGATTGTTTTTTATTTGTTAAGTTGTTTGTAAAGAATAAAATGATTATCAGGTACGAAGGGTTTTGCATTATTTTTCTTCTTAGTCGTGTTACTTGATAGAATGGTCGTAGCTGCCGCGATAAATAACATGGTTTCGTTTGATCGCACGGCTTCCTGCACGAGACTTCTTGTGCTAGACAAAGGACGAGGCTCTGGCGACCGATGGATGGCGGTATATCCATACACCAATAGGCTAGAAGAGGCAGCAGTGGCCTAGGGTCCAATAAACCCTAAAATAACGAATAACGCCACCCTAAAGTAATAACAGGACCGGCTATTTTACCACCCTTAACAGGAAAATTTCAAACAAAATATATAAATATTTTCATCGTTTAAAACCTATAACATATTTTCGCGTATCTAAACTTCCAACACTTTGATACACACTTCCAACCCCTATTTCACCCTTATATGGGGGTTATTTTCCAAAACCGTTTCTTAGCTGACACCTACATCCTCTAAAGAACCTATTTTTTAAATTTAAAGTTTGTAGGCTTTATAGTTCCGGAAATTTCGTGATGGACCAGTCAGTGACTTTTCGCTTTGATTATATATATTGTATAATTATCGTTTGAATTATCGTACAAAACGCAGAAAGCGTATTTATTTTATACTATGCAGAGATTCTATGACAAAAGGCAATTTTAAAGTCAAACCCGTAGTAGAAATTTTTGATTTGGAAATTCGAACACATTCTGTTGAATTCCTTTTGAGTGTAACCTCAATACTGAAATGAATCTAATTATAACACATTTCTGATTACTAAAGAAAGCTTCTACCAAGGTACCAAAATTCCCTGAGATCAAATTATTCAACTTAGTATTTAACGTTGTTCCAAGTTTGTATTTTAATTTTTTTTTAAATTATTCGGTTTACAACATTGCCCGCGTTCTTCGTTCGCGTTTATTATGGTTTTTACAAATCCCGTGGGAACCGTTTCTTAGAAGAAGAAAGAAAAAAATTTAATCCGACCTTTTAACTAACTCTAAGGCCATAATCAAGTTAATTGGTTGGTTATTTAGGGCCTGAAGGAAGGAAAAACCAACAAACAAAAGAACGCACTATAACATTTATAACACTAGAAAGGATTGCACGATGTTCGAGAGTTGATATGGAAATCGTACAGCGTCGCAATTTATATGCGAAGCGGGACATTTTATTATTGAATTTCTCTGCAATGTCAGTCTTCTTATTTACTGATTGCAAAGGCTCTGTATGAAATGTAAAAGCAAAAAGATTCAAGTAGAGTAGGTACACATTCTTGACATCTGCTTTGTTTAAACAAATCTATTTGAAGAGTTTCAGTTCTTATTTATTTATTTATATCCTAAGTATACATATAGCTAGCCAAAACGTATACTAAGTCAGTTACAGATGTACATTACAAAAACGGTACTTAACCGATCCTCATGAAACTTTGTACACATATTTTTGTAAGTGTTAGAAGTAATATAGGATACTTTTTATCCCGACATTAAGCTCGGTTCCTTTGGGAGAGGGAATGAAAGTGTTTGACGATTTTACACCATAACTCCGACAAATTATAACCGATTTAAAAAATAATTTTTGTACTATTGAGGTTATAATATGTGTTTAATTTTGCCCAAACTTTGTGTAGATCTGATGAATGTGGTTGGAGCTATCTCGAACCACATTCATCAGATCTACATATAGGACAGAACTCCTTAGCGGACAACAGCAAACCCCTCATTTAAGGCAAACCGCTCCTTAGCGATACTGAATAGTTTAATTTTTTTTAGAACTACAACTAAATTTAATGCCACATCCAGAAACAAAATCAAACGCAGACAACGCAACAGCTAGTATAAAATAAAACCAATCATTGTGAAAATTACGCATAGTTAATCAATTTTAACATTCGCAGGTGCCAGTCTTCGTGCGGCGGGCAAGTCGTGGCGAGCTGAACATAAAGCGGCGCGCACACTTGGCATAATAGTCGGCGCATTTTTGCTGTGTTGGCTACCGTTTTTTCTTTGGTAAATAATTTATTGAAATTTAAAAATGCATTTATTTCAAGAAGCCTTATTATCGTTTCTGAAACGTCAAGCATGCCTGTTTGTAGTGACTCTACCATCGGTTCGGAAGGCAAATTCTACCGAGCAGAACCCGCCAAGATACACAGTAGCTCTTTTCCAACATTTTTTTTCATCAAATCAAATTAATAACCTCACATGATTACATAATTATAATGTTACATAATTATAATGACAAGGTTGCTTGGAAGCATCCGGCTCCGCTTTCAGCTCTCACAAGATAGAAAAATGAATGTAAAAATGCAAAATGTAAACTGTTGATGTTGGAAAAGAGCAACTGCTGAGTTTCTTGACGGCTTCTTCTCGGTAGAATCTGCCTTCCGAACCGGTGGTAGAATCACTACAAACAGACAGACTTGACGTTTCAAAAGTGCTTATATTAGGCCTACTTGAAATAAATGAATTTTGAATTTTGAATTTTGTTAGTTTGATTGAAATTGCATTCAAAGACTTTTTTTCTGTTATTTTTAAATAACTATACATATATACATATCCTTACATCTTAAATATCCTGTTTATTAATATATAAAGATTGCCTATTGCGGAAGGTCTTTGGTAAATATAAAATGAATACTTTAAATATTAAATCTTTAAAACTATAAAGACGTTGAACAATTTAGTAACTATCACGTCAATGACTTTAAAAAATCTTGTCGTTTCTAGATTATTCATTCTAAAAAATAAGAGTTACACACTGATACCACATATATCTTATATCTTTAAACGAGCAATTCTTGTATATATATAAATCATGGAATCGGCTCCAACGGTTTTCATGAAATTTAATATACAGGGGGTTTCGGGGGCGATAAATCGATCTAGCTAGGATTCATTTTTAGAAAATGTCATTTTATTTGTGTTTTCCGGTAGCCGAAGTTGCACGGGTCAATAGTTTTATTTATTACCTACACTTAAAATTATATTTTCCTTTTTCCTAGGTACGTAACAACAAACGTGTGTGGTGAGCCGTGCAAGACGCCAGATGTCGTAGTCGGCGTGTTGTTTTGGATTGGCTACTTCAACTCTGCTCTCAACCCGCTGATCTACGCGTATTTTAACCGCGACTTTAGAGACGCGTTTAAAAACACGCTCATGTGTGCACTTCCTTGTTGCTTTAGCTGTTGGAAAGACACGGGCGCTGCGTCTTTTGTGTGATATACTGGAATTTTAGTCCTCAAAGTGTATATTATAGGTTTATTTTGGGTAAGTTAGGCTAAATTTCGTTAAATATTACTTAATAATTGTTAAATTTTGGAATAAATAAAAGCCAAACCATATTTATATTTAAAGTTCTTGTTTTTAATTTCCTGGTCAAGAAACTGATGAAGAATTGCGAGTTATGAATATATACTTAGATGTAAAATTCATTAGAACTGTCTTTAGTTCTTTGGCAATTATTATGAGAACTATTTTTCGGTTAAATTGTTACGTAAACCACTCAGTGATTAAATACTTAAACACTAAATTATTATTTTTTATTAGGTCTCTCACTGAAAATATCATTCTGTCTTATATGACAGTAAAATATACAACTGAAAAGCCAAAGTCAAGAAATCCCTATGTCCAACAATTGATGATAAGTCCAAAATTTTCATAGTAAAGTCCACAATTTCTATCATAACGTTTAGTGATTTTCTGAACTATTTATGAATTTAAAAAATGCAAACCCACAACGAATTTTATTCGTATTTCAAAGATCAAGTTAAATTTCTTTTTTTTGTAGAAAATAATATTATAAATATTTATATTACCATAATATTATATTAGATCACTTTATGAATATTATATAATAAAAGATAATTATACCCATGTAACGTAGCAACGTAACTGCATTACAACTCAAAGCAATAATTCGTAATTAGACGGTGCAAATACGAGTATAATATTATTGTTGGACACTCAATTTTTGTAATTTGTTTGTTGTGGCTTTTGAATCATATTATAAGCTTATTGCAAACTAGATTCTAAGAATATGTGTATCGTAACTATAAATCAAAATCCTCGACACATAATGTAATTCGCCATTTTGTAGTGGCAGCCATGTTAGATTTGAAATTTGTCAAAGTGTATTTTACTAGTTAATGTATCAAACCCATTTTGATGAAGTTGTGAATTTGTGGCGGCCATCTTGGACCGATTTTCATCAAACATAGCTAAGAGCGCTTCTGACTAATTCACCTTTAAACAAAAAGAAACAAAAGAGCTACGATGCCACTGACAGACATACACACAAACGCAAACACTACAAAATTAGAAAGCTCCGTAGTTTTCGCGTCGGCGGTTAAAGATAGATACTAAAAGCGATAGTACGTCCTATGCTGCTTGGTCGCAGGAAGAAGCTTGGCAGCATTACGTCCCCGGTCGAGCCCTGCCACTAAAAGCTCTATTACTACTACTACTACTACCACAAGTACCACTACTAATTATGGCATCAAGCTATCCTATCGACATACAGCTTTACATTTCTTTGATGGAAGATATGAGCGATACCAAATTTCAAAGTCAAAGTCAATTTTTTCTTTATACAAATAGGCACATAGATGGCGCTTTTGCGTACATTACATGTAAAATATGACTTATAAGTGTGTTGATAGCGATAACTAGAAAGTAACCCTCGTAGGGTTCCAAACGCGCCCTGGTCTAAGAAGAAGCCCACAGCAAATTTAGCCGGTTATTTTTTTGTTATCACCATCTCACATTGTCTTTTAAAACTATTTAAGAAGCATTCTTTGTAGATACAATATCTATAGATCAGTGCGGGCAGCACGTCTAACGTATCCGTGTTTGAATTGGAACATCCGATTTCGATGGCTACATGTTTTCAATATAGTAGTGGTAAGAATATAAACAAGTATACATTCGTGCGAAAGTATCGTAAGGTTATAACTTATCTAAGAGTTAGATAAATAATAAGATTGCATCTATGGTACCGAGATTTAGTAGTAAATGAAAAAATAGGAACTAAAGCAAAATCACACGTCACGTAACGCCGTAAATTTCTATCAATTAAATATCGAAATAATAATTAAAAAGGTTCGAGGTTGTTTAAATGTGTATTTGTAATAGTAAAATTCAATGCAAGCAATGTTAGTCATGTTTATTCGAGGAAAGTCCGATTATAAAATTACTATTTTTAAGCTTTAAGATAATAATACTATAAGCTTAATATCATTGTGATTGAAAATAGTTATATGTTATATATTATGATAAATTAATAATAATTATTGCGCTTATTGCCGTTATTAATTTATGTTTTAATTTATTTGTATATTAATGTTGGATGTCAACAAAAATGAGTGTATTTTTTTTCTAAATATAATATCAATGATTTGTATGATATAGGTAAGGTCGTAGAATTAATCGTAACTTGGCAATAATTTAAGGATTTGAAAACAAATCAGCAAAATATTTTAGTATACTTAAATCAATAATTATTAAGATACTTAAATTGAAATGTTAAAACTAGTAAAAATGATAATTTTTGTTATCACTAAAGAAATTTATTTATAAAAGTACAATACAAAAGTTATGAGTGCTGTAAGTTTTGAAGACGGCAGTTCTATCCCTTTACACTCGAAACGGAAATATGTGAAATTAATATGATATTAATATACAGATTTCTGTATATAATATACAGATAAACACCCAGACACTGGAAAACATTCATACCCATAACACACGCTACGCTTACTTTGGGGCTAGATGACAATGTGTGTATTCTCGTAGTATATTTTATTATTTATTTATATTAATACAACGTGTAAATGAAAACCGAAATAATGCTTCACATAATTTAGAGGTAGATTATTAACTGTCTCCTAGACTTATCTGTGAAGCCGAAACGCTAATATTTTTGAGTGAAGCACGCTATAGTTCTTACTGAAAGAAATAAGGTACAGTCATAACATCACATGCAAAATTAAAATCAAGTAGCGTAGTGTAGGTACTAGGTACTATGCGTGTGTTGGTATTTGATCTCTAATAGGGTTGTCATAAGTAAAAAAATAGAATGTTATGAATTAGTTTTTACGGAAAAATAAATATGCTTGTATTGATTTTATATTTTTATAAGGTGTTTTTATAAAATATACTAATGCACCCATAAACAATATTTCGTGATTCGTTTACACGTTGTATACGAGCAGACAGGCAATAAGGAATACATGAAGAATATGAAAAAAGCCCCAAAATACTAAAGCTAGGTGCATAGTCGAGCCGGGCGTGTCAGCTTTTTTTTTCAATTTTCATGGGCCTTGGATGTCGTTCCAGACCGGACATAGCACTCAAAGAGAGACACATTTCTCTGCGAATGCTAGATTAAGCATATTACCGAATCGATTCGCGTCTGATACAGTTCCCCAGATATAGAACGAGGGTGTAGGCATTGTTTGCTCTAATTCTTTATTGCACGAAAGTAAACTTATGCCTGGAGGTATTTTCTACGAGTCTCACTTTTGGGTAAAGTGGACAAGGTTATAATTATTGTGTGTAGATAATGAAGACATAAAAAGTAAAAATTACAAAGGAGAATTGATAAGATATATTATAAACATTATAAATATCCATTATGAACATAATATCCAACCGGTGTACAATAATTTACCTGAGATAATCGTTAACACTAAAAGTTTACCAATATTTAAAAAACTTGTTATAGAACATGTACAAAATACCGTTCAGTTAAGTTAATGTGACCTCTTTCTTATAAAACGATTTGCATTATCGCTCGCTAACTTTTTCTTTAATTACCCACATTTTTTTAAATTTTAAACAAAGTAAAAAAAACATTTGTAAAGCACTTTGGGATTTTGTATCTACTAATTTTAAAATATTATTGTATTCTAGATGTAAGTGAACTTTTGTGTTATTTTTGAGAAATAAATGTTTTTAACATGTCAAATAAAACAAATAAAAAATTAAAATAAATAAAGCACAGAAAAATAAAATAATACATAGAAACATATTTGCCTTACCATACATATATATACATATACTCAGTGGTACCCCATATCGCAGAACAAATTTAAGTCAGGTCACAGAATTCGTCGAAAACGTCTAATATTGAAGCATCGAAAAACTCCACTTAAGAATGGTTTCTCGAACAAATGGTTAGTCATTCCCATACCATTTAGCAAATGACACTAATTATTTTACCTCTAATGTTCTAAGCGTTCACCATAAAATTTGAAAATGGGAAAAAGTTTCCGCGGGTGTAAAGTGATACGTGCGCGGGGCGTTTTCACAGATTTTGGAAATGGCTGAATGAGGATTCTGTATGTTCTTAATTCTAAGAGTCAGGTAATTACTAGTACCGATTTTTTTCTACCGAACTTAAAACTAAATTAATCGCTCAAATTAATGATTTTTATTTAAATTGACCTACCAGCAGAGTTTTTTTTTTAAAACGGCTAAGGCACACATACCTACTTAATCCCGCTGGCTTATCTTAATAGTATCCCGCTGGCTATAGGTTTTTTAAATGTAAATTATTTTAAAAGTAAAAGTAAACAAAATTATGTAGTTTTTTTCTAAATTTGGTGACGAAATTCGGAATAAATTGATAGTGAGCTTATGAGATGATATTATGGTATTCATTACCTTACACAATCGCACCACAGGTTTCTGAGGGCGCCGACCAGAAGTCAATAAACTAGACAAATTATGAATCCGTAAAACTCAGCTTTTCCAATTAACTCATCGGTCACGGAAATTTTTATCCAAATGTATTTTAACTACGTTTGAATTAATGTATAACATGCAACATGTCGTGCTGGTTAAAAATATAAACAATTATTTATTTTAACAAGGATTTTATCACCGTTAATCTAATCGTTAAACAAATTGAACTTATCTGAATATTGAATTCGCTTTGTTTTAGTTTCGTTATGTAATTTTATAGGATGAGTGAGACGAGAGTGAGACTTCAGCCAAGTTCGATCAGAGATCGTACCAGAGGTACGCACTGCTTACTTTCGGAGTTTTATGCAATTAAAAATATGTTCAAAACGAAATGCAAATAAAAAAAAAGTTTCGTCATTAAATGTAACGAAGAACGAGTATAATTATATTAGTTTTGTCACTTGTTTTAATTCAAAACGATATCTTTGATTCTGTATAAATAAATTATGTAAGAGATTGGAACTTAAACCTGGGTTTATATGATGAGTCTCGGAACTCATCATATAAACCCATTGCCGGCACAGTACAGGGCACGGTTCTCCTCCCACATTGATGAGGGGTTAAAGCCTTAGTCCACCACGCTGGTGTGCGGACAGTGCGGACACACAGTGCGGACTCCACACACCTTTGATAACATTATGGAGAACTCTCAGGCATGCAGGTTTCTTCACGAAGTTTTCCTTCACCGTCGAAGCAAGTCATATTTGAATTGCTCAAAACGCACATAACTTAGAAAAGTTAGAGGTGCGTGCTGGGATTCGATCTCCCCCCGAAAAGGGAAGTGAAGTCGAAGTCCCACCCACTGATCACCTCTTCGATTCTGAGACTGATCACTGCTATGGCGAGTAATCTTGTCATATATTATCTCTCTCCATCGGGTCGTGTCTTTGGCCATTTGTATTGCCTCAAAGAAGGTACGGGCACCAGTTTATCTTAGTAGTAGGACAGTAGGTTATAAAGAAAAGGAGGTTTGTACCAACTAACATTACAATTTACGCTCATCCCATCCACGCTTCACCTCACCGGTATTAACGTTTTTTGTTCCTACTAACAAATACAAATAGAGACAGCGTTATAAACAGGTTATTTCTATCAAGTAGGACATTTGTCTCCGAAGGTTTGAGTTCCAATCTAATAGCGTATATAATTTACTATCATAAGTCCATGCAGAATCAAATATATCATTTTGAATTAAAACGAACTTCATATCGAATGAAATTTTGAGTATTCGGAAATGCAACCTTTATTTTTGGGACGTTAAGGTACATATATATATATATATATATATATTGAAATAATACTGCTTTGACCTATGGTAGTAAGCCTCCCGTATTATTATCATCTTGATATATAACCAAAAGTGCAAATTTCACCAAATATTGTTAACCGTAGTTTAATAACTATAAAACTTTAATTTTAATTAACGATTCTACTGTAAATAGTATATTCATATTATCATAGTTAAAATTAACTTAGATTAGGTGTTGTGATATAGGTGTATAATAATATTAGTGTTTATGATTACTTCGTTTTTAATTTAAAATTATTGATATATTCAGTAGGTAAGGTAAATCATATTAATTTGTCCATTGATTGACTCGTATTTACTAGAAGTAGTTATCTAGAATCAGTATTTTCATATAAACTAGTTTAATAAGATTAAAGATTGTTTTGTTTTGTTTTATTTGCAAAAGGGGAAAACAAATACGTAATTATTAAGCGTTAATTAAACGTTTTAAGTTACTTATGAAATTAATATTTAATAGAATTAACTATTATTAGAAACTATTTCAATTACTATGTGGGAGTTTAGAGTATAAATGAGTTCAATGTATATTATTGAATAGTTTAGTATAACGTAAACATCCTTTCTGATAAATTAATATAAATTGTGGTTAATAAATTAAAAAAATATCATATAAGAAAGCGTTATCTTTTAGATAATTAACATCTTATTTAATCAATGAAATCATGTTAATTTTTTACGGCAATTTACAAACCTTATACTTTAAAAATTGTCTTATAATCACCGTGCACCTTTTGAGTTAATGACTTCATATTTTCAATCGGGGATAAGGTTAAGTTCTCGAAGCTCCATTATTAAATAAAGAAAATTTTCAAAAGCGTTTAACCATTTTGAATACTTTTCCTCAGCTAGATAAAAGATAAAGTTTCATCTCATAAAAACAGCTTCGACGTCGTTTTATTATAAAGCTTAAAACGATTTTTCCCAGATAAAAGTGAGGTGAAGAAGTGTAAATCAAATAAATACTGTAGAAACTTCACATTAAAGTAGAATCCCCAGCAAAGCATTTTTAAGTTATATATATTTTTTTAATTTTTAGTCGAAACTTCTAAATAAAGAATATAGATAACAATAATTTTGGGTCGAATACATCATTATGTTGTCGCTAGGTCACACTAATCAAAACATTGTCTCCAGGGTGTACCTATTTCCAATTGATCCTATCCCGATTCCCGTAGCGTTGAAATTCATGATTTCTATTTTACCAATTTCTTACCATCCCTTGGCGCCGTAAATTTTTGATATGTGATTCCAATTTAGGTCAACGGTCGGTACTTTATCTGTGGCAACAAGCCTAGTAGTAGAAGTAGATAAAGAAGGAGAAAAACGGTTGCATTATGAATAAATCGCTGGTGTAATCCGATTTCTTTGCAGTTTTGCTACATAAATGCATGATTATTTTTATTTAATAGGCTTAAATAAACCGAATCTATTAGCTATTCTTGCAAAATTGCACGAATTTGTGCAACGTGCATATATATTATTTATGTCAATAATATTTTTTAAATGTATTTGTTCATATGTTTTTGTATGAGCCGATTGCAAATTCCATCGTTATTAGAGTTCCATTGCCGACATGGTAAAAATATGTGAATGGAGATAATTTTTTTATATAAAGTTAAAATGATGACGTCAAAATTAACGTTTATAATTAGTGTGCTGCGATTATTAATTAGTCAGAATTACAAAAATTGGTTTCAATAGGACCTCTTTTAAGACCGATTTTTCTTCATTGATAACAATAAAAAAATTAAAATTAATAGGTAAACCTAACAATAGATGTATTGAAGAAACCGACTTTTCCGTAGCAAAATAATTCGAGTGTGACAAATAAATCCAGCCGTGTTAAAAGAATTGCTACAAAACAAACAGCGTCTCAAGTATCGCCGACGACTCTTGGGTTTTATTCTTCTTAATGAGTAGGCTAGTAGGCTTAGAAAAGTGAAGGACTTTGTTTCTTAAGCTAGACAAAGGATTGAACGAAGAGACATAAATAAAGCAGTATTGCGAGCACACGCAAGAGAATTTTATTTATGCAACAGTTATGTCCCTTCTTATGTCTCTTTCACTTATAACGACCCGTCACGTTCATTCTTGGGTTGATAGGCACTGTGTTTACATTAAGGCCGTTCTCTTACAAGAAGCTAAGGAACTTATTTTTGTTTATATCTACTTACGGATACAAAATATATTTATAATAAACGTGAAGTAATGTTTCATGCAGGGCTAGCATGCTAAATACGAGATAATTATCTTTACCCTTTACTCGTGTTTTATGAAGACATGAGATAATGGGTAGAAATGGCGCGTATGCTAGCTATACTTATCTTTCTTGTACTGACTTTTCTTGTTGTCATCGACGTCGTATGACTTCCACAATCATAAGTCTCTTGTAGTGACTTCCATAAACCACGGAGTTGAACCGCGGCTCTTGGCATATTTCCTGATATCATCTAAACAGATTCTCCATTCTAACGCTATAGGACCCCAACGTGTACCGGTCGCGGTATTTGTTACTTTAGTTTTATATCCCATTACTTTATAATTCTGGTTTGTCTACGGCATTTCTGATTAGATCTCTCTGAAAGATACTCTGTTCTAATCTAACTTACTTGACCCCAACTTATCTTCACTTAATCAACGTTTATTAAGTAAGTAAAGTAGTGATGGAATTGCGTATCAGATTTAAGTAAGGAGACCGGGAGAAGGGAGCAAATTCAAACATTAGTGTAAATCAGTCTAACCTTTCTTAGATCAATCATTCCGTAGTCTGCGAGAGCTCTGCCGCTCCAAGCGGTCTTAAATTAATAATTAAAGAATGCAAAGGTACTGCATATTCACAAAAAATACTTTTAATAAGTGCCATACAAATAGTACTTACTGATAAAAGTGTGCTATATTGATCAGAGACACTCAAGCCAAGAATTAGGAACGCGAGAGAGACTAGTCGAGCCGACAGCATAATGATCATTGGACAAGTTTCATATGAAGTTTTTCATTACTTTTGCGAATAAAAAACCGATTTGTATGTATTGTTACTAAGTTTTATTTATGAAAACATATATTGACACTGAGTTATTTTATTATGAAATCCTGTAAAAAGTTTAGCAAGTTCACAGTCGTTTGCGCCACGAGTAAATTATGTCTACCCATTATCTCGTCTATAGAGCAACCACGAGTAACGGGAAGAGCTATTTTTATGGTGGCACGGCTGCTAGCCCTAGTGATCTACTTGTCTTCAATAAAAACGTTTTCTTCTAAGATAAAATTATTGTAAATGTAGAGTGTGTGTAAAAAGGAGAATATTTAAAATTGTAAATAATGTAAAAATCTGAAATTAAAAGCAATAACTATACCGCATTAAGCTTGATATTTGTGTATAATTAGAATACATATTATAAATATTAAATAATTATTAAAATAATATTGTTTTTATCTTTGAGTCTTGTTGCAGTATTAAATGTCGTAACTATTACTGTAGATATTGCGTAAAAGTTATTATAATAAATGGTTAAAATGTGCTAACTGATGTTTTATTTCCTATTACTTTATGATCATTGTCATCATCATCACCGACCTACTACAGGGCACGGGTCTTCTCCCACAACGAAAATAAATAAATAAATTAATTAATAAATATACTACGACAATACACACATCGCCATCTAGCCCCAAAGTAAGCGTAGCTTGTGTTATGGATACTGAGATAGCTGATGAATATTTTTTTATAAATATAATACACATAAATACTTACAATATACAGATAAACACCCAAGCACTGAAAAACATTCATGTTCATCACACAAACATTCTCCAGTTGTGGGAATCGAACCTACGACCTTGGACTCAGAAAGCAGGGTCGCTGCCCACTGCGCCACTCGGCTGTCAAAGAATGGGTTAAGAAGGAATCAACCACGCTGGCGGACTGGTATACTCCACACACCTTTGAGAATATTATGGGAACTCTCAGGCATGCAGGTATCCTCACGATGTTTTCCTTTACTGTTGAAGAATGTGATATTCTAATAACTTAAATTAAAAACACACAAAGCCTTAAAATGTTACAGGCGTGCTGGAGATCAAAATCAGTCCCTCTGTAAGGGAAGCTTCGGCCTTTAGAGGGACTAACTAAAGCAGTTTTTGTCTGGTGAGAAGCTTTGACCGTGGCTAGTTACCACCCTATCGACAAAGACGTGCTACTAAGCGATTCAGTGTTCCGGTGCTGTGTCGCGTAGAAACCGATTAGGGGTATGACTACCATACGGCCTAACATAGCCCGCTAACATTTTAGGCTGCATCATAACTTACCACCAGGTGAGATTTCAGTTAAGGGCTTATTAGTAGTGGAATTAAAAAAATAAACCAAAAAAAATCGACTTAAATGTCCCATTTTATCAAGATTTTTTCAGTAGAAAGTGAATATGTAACAAACATACATATATATTTAAATTTTTCTTTGTATACCACATAATTAACATTACAACAATAAAATAAAATACAAGAGGCGGCCTTATCGCTTAATAGCGATCTCGGCCAGGGAGAATAGACTGCTGGTTGTACAAATTTTTAAAATACATACATGCAAATAACTACATACTAATACATAAATTAGTTTACAACAATAGATCAAAAATACATAATATAATTAATAAATACATCTATACATTCTTATAAACCTTCACATCTATTCTGGATAGGATTTTTAGGGATGCAGTTATTGCAATTAAAGCCACAGCTAGCCGTGGCGTGCATACTTTAAACTTATGTTACATTTATTTTATAAAGTGGGTAAATAATATGTTCATGACATTGAGTTTGTGTGTATTTTGGTACACTCGTAAATACGGATGCATTTTCGATACAATTCAGTCCTACATGGACTCGAACGATGCAAAGATACCTCCCGGTGTCCTAGTCGTTTATCACTTATTAGATATTAGAGGAATGTGCAGAATGTCCAAACAAATACATGCAGGACGCGAAGAATATTAATTTTAGTAGTTTATGTATTAAAATAAATAGCATAAAAACAAAATAAAAATACTATGTAGACGCAGACAGAGATGATATAAAGTTAAACAAAATTCCAGTACCAGTTATAATTAAGTTAAGGGACGAGTTATAAAAAGCCTACCCACAAGTTGTTATAACTCGTACCAGAGATTTTCTCCTTTTTCCTTTTATATCTTCCCGTTTAATGCATATCCCACGAGTATATGCACGCGAATGAGCTATTTTATTTATGAACTGAAGAATTTAACACAATTGTTATTCACTTAACGTATCGGTAAATTTATTCAATCTGTTGCCCTTTGTCCCAGCTCAATTGATCCGAATCGAGGATCAAACGTTGTCTCGTTTGCCCATTTATTTGTAATCCTTCGGCCGTGAGGCAATTCGACTGTATTTAGCCAAGCCATCTAGATGCGCTGTCTGAAATATATAGCATTTTGACTGTAGATTTATTATAATGCACTCAGGATTACTGCCTTTATAAAAGTAGCTTAGACAATTCCTAAAATAAAAAAATAAAAAAGCTATTTATTCTACCACCATTAAGTTAAGAATTACATATTACATTCACTTACATAATTTCACTACATTACATAATTAAATTTATAAATATTTACCAAATTACATATTTCATTACGTTACATTAATTTAATAGCTTGTGTTAATTCTTATTCGTTGTTACTTGCGGTAGAAGTCGCCTCTCCGGCGTAGGCTTCCCCCAGCTCTCTCCATTTCCTTCTTTCCATCTCTACTAATGTTAAAAATTGTGAAAGTGTGTTTGTTTGTTTGTCCTTCCTTAATTATTTAATTTTTGGCATAAAGTTTGTAAAAAGGACGGAGTAACCCAGGCTACTTTTTATCCCAGAAAAACATACGACTTCACAGGATAAAAACAGTAATAAACACTGGCAATAGCAATAGAGTCAACACGCGGTGCATGACATTTAGTTTGCCGCTTCTGCATCAACACGGTTACTTTACTTTGTCGTGCATCATTGGCTCAGTTAAATAATAAATAAATAGATGTGTTAAAAAATTAAATTAATAGTTTATTTTTCTTATTATTTATTTATATGAAAAAAATATATACATTTTTTAAATAAGCATAATAATAGACCTATTATGGCGTAACATAATTTAATAAAACCCAATCGGGTTTTATTAAATTATGAATGAATTATTACACAATTGAGTGCGATGGTCTCAGGAACTACTGGTCCGATTAGAAAATTTATCTTTGTGTTGGATAGCCCATTTATCGAGGAAGGCTTCACGCTAAGACCAATGAAAGAATACATCCTCACGCTAAGACCAATAAAAGAATGTTTAAAAATCGGGGTTTTTTTTTTTCTTTTGAGAGCTTCCGCTGCGTGCGCTGCGTTAAACGGTTAAAGTTTCGATAAAATTATGTATGACAGTGTTTCCCCTGTAAAAGCATACGACTATCTTTTAAGATTGACTTATACATGAAATCACGAGGGACCGCTAGTTATTGCATGTGCCCCAATGCGGAGTGTTTTGTTATTTTAAATTTGCGTAGACTTTATTTGAAAATAAAGAAACGAGTTAGTGCCCGGCTGCATTGGGAAACATTATTAAATTAATAATATAATAAATAAATAAATAAGTATATTATGGCATCGCCACCTAGCCCTAATTTAAGAGTAGCTTGTGTTATGGGTACTAAGATGACTGATGAATATTTTTTTATAAATAATATACATAAATACTTAGAATATACATGAACATTGTATTTGAACACTCAAATTCTACTGCATTGTTAACTCTTGTTACTAATTTTTTGTGCTATTAAGGAACTCGTTAGATTCATCACCACTAAATGTCACTAAAGACAGAGGGAAAGATAAAATATACTTTCCTTTTAGAGAGTAAGGATGTCAGTTTTCAATTGGATTATTTTTTCCGAATACGTTTGTGAACTGGTATTTATTTAAGAATAAAGTCTTATGCGAAAGATTAGAACTTTGATGCATATAATTATGGTGACTCTACAAATGGTACATTCTTCGGTCTTTGTTCTCACAGCGGTGCAGTGACAGCTCCAATTTCATAATATGACAATAATTATAACTATTATAATATTCTCGTGTATGACTAAAAATACGGGAATTTTAATGGAAATATGTTCTGTATATATATTTCATATTTCTCAGTAGTAAAATAGATATCCTGGATTTATTTGTGACCTTCCAATGTAAATAACTTGTCTCCTAGATCTTGAATTTGTAACTTGCTTTGTGGAGAATAGCACACTCATATTTTTTTTAAAGAGTTGTAAAAATTTTACAGGATTATTTTGTCTAGTGCGCAAATTTTAATACATAATCGAATTCTGTGAACTACGAATTCACAGAATTAGATAACTTTTTTTTTTTTTTTGTATTATTATGTTTTATTTTAGAATACGAAAGTTACACTTTAGATATTTATGGTCACCCCACAAAGGATATCATATCGCTCCAAAAAGAGATATTACTCGTATTGTAGATCTTCCATTCGACATTCTGTTACTTGCATTCTGGAGATGGAAATAAACTTCCTTTATTACAGGCCAATGTCTTGTTCTCAAGGAAAGCCCGAAATTGCACCCAAAAACAGTAAAAAACCACGCTTATAGTAAAAAAAAAGTCACAAAAAGGATAGCGGAGTTACATAGATTACCAAAGCTTCCAAAATATATTTTAGAATAACATTGGAATATTTTTCTTCTACTTCATCGTATCGAAACGCCCGTGCTCTTGTCCCGTAGGAGTTATATTTCTTATTATTTTCCTTTTAGATACGCAAGAAAATTGAATATGGAAATTTCGTATCTCCGTACACTGTATGGGGTATTAAGTTATCGAGTCTTAGTCATGTTCTACAGCTTCGTCCTCATGTCCCACTGAACTCAATCCTTTCTCTTAGGAGAATGGCTTACTACAGCAAGCCATTCTTCAGACCTTATTGTGACAGAGCTTATTATTTAAATAAAATAAAGCAAAATCTAGATCGGCGAAGCGGGCTGGGTACACTAGTAAATAATAAATATTTTATTTGAAACAGCACTTAAAACACTTAGCAAGGGTGGCACTGCAATAGTAAAAACTGTGCTGCATGTACCACCGCCCACCTACGAGTTATAGTAATCTAATTATACAAATGTTATTATTATTATATAATAGACTAAGCAGCTTTCGCTGATGCGTCTATATCATTTCTTGCGCTCTTTGTCTTTTTGATGTTTATCCAGTCTATTCTTAAACTGATTCAGTGATTCTGCAGTCACTACATCTTCAGGCAAGGCATTCCACATTTGTATAACTCTATTGCTGATAAAGTGCTTGGAAGGATTAGACGATGCCTGCTGATATTCAAGTTTGAGACCATAGCTCCTTAATCTGGGGTTACTCTTTTTTGAAAATATTTCCTCAAAATTCGGTATGTTGTAATACTTATTTAATATTTTATAAGTTTCAATGAGATCACCTCTTTCTCGCCTACTTTTAAGGGTGCTGAGTCCCAGGTTTGCAAGCCTTTGCTCATATGAAAGATTTCTCAATTCTCTTGGCAGTTTAGTGGCTCGTCTCTGAACCTTTTCAAGCATTTCTATATCCTTGACAAAATAGGGACTCCAGACCTGGAAAGCATACTCCAATAAAGGTCTTACATATGTCTTATATATCTGTATGAAGGTTTTCTTATTTATATAAAAAATGCTTTCCTAATTGTGTAAAGGATAGAGTTGACCTTACTGACAATAGCCACAATGTGCGCTTCCCATTTTAGATCACTGCTTATGATCACGCCTAGGTCTTTTTGTGTATCCACCACTTTTAATTGCTTATTACCTAGATAATATGGCAGCCGTGGGTTCTTCCTACCAAGATGTAAAACAGTGCACTTATTGACATTTAGCGATAGTAGCCATTCCTTCGTCCACTTTAAAATAGCATTCAAATCTTGTTGAATCATTTTATGCTGATGCATAGGGTTCCCGAAGAATTTTGTGTCATCAGCGAACAGGGAAAAAGGAAGATTTAAAACATTTTGCAGATCGGTTAAGTACAGGGTGAATAATATCGGCCCTAGTACAGAACCTTGAGGCACGCCGCTGCGTACTGGGCGAATACTTGAAAATTCATTGCCAATCCTCACGCGGAATTTTCTTTCGTTTAGGAAGTCTTTTATCCAGATAAGGAGTTTACCACGTATGTTCCACTAGATTTAGTGTATTTTATATATGTGAGTTGTTTTGTGGGTGTGTGTGTGTGTATTTTGCATTTAGGCATGGGATAGATATTTAATTTTTTATTGATCTTGTTATATATATAGGGAGCTAAGAATGAATGTTGGTGTTTAAAGAAGGATGTTCGGAGATTATAAACGATACGGCAAAGAATGTCGCTTCTGCGTTTGTTAGCGGGGAATGTGGGATCTAATGTAAGGGATGAATGTGTCTTAAGGGTAATGGACAACAAGAATAGTTTACGTACTGTAAGGACTTTATAGGATTCTTACAACAGGTGAGTTGGAAAACGGTAGGATTTATGACTTTAAGAACCAACAATGCAGGTTGGTAGTTGACGGCTTAACGTACTCTATGAGGCACGGTTGTCTTTTCAAAATGAGAAGGGGACCCAAAAACCTATAATATGTTTTTTTTTTAAATCCAGAGTGGAAAGATCTTCTTTGCAAAGGAATCTTCGACCATCTTAGCTCCATGAGTTACCATCAGCTATGACTGTAGTCAAGCGCCGCGCTGTCTACACGTTAAGAAAAAAGCTTCCTCTGTCTTTTTTTTATTCCACTATGAGTTAGGTTAGAGTAAGTGATGATGCAGTCTAAGATGGTAACGGGCTAACCTGTTAGGTTATGGCAGTTATGGCAGTTATATTAAACCTATACCACTAATCTTTTTCTACGAGAAATCGTACTGGAACGCTAAATCGCTGAGCGGCATTTCTTTGTCTGTAGAGTGGTAACTAGCCACGTCAGAGGACTCCTACCAGATCAAACCAGAGAAAATTCAGAAATTATTAATTGCCAAATTTCCCCTGCTGGGTATCGAATCCGGGACCTCTCACTTAAATCCACAGCGCTCACAACTGCGCAAAGGAGGTCTTCAAAAGGTCAGCTCTTGTCTTTCGAAGATATACAGTGGTAAGAGTTTAGTCTCTAATATCAGTACTCAGTAGCTATTTTATTACAGCAAAGTAGGGCCAGGTTAATGTATTACATTATAACCTCATTGATTCACTGCCGCGGCAACAGTGACTGGTTCTGTTTTTTTTTGCATATATATTTTTTTTTAGTAATATGCCGTATGGTGACGGCAGATCAGAATACCGTGGCCACCAACCCTCCTCTTAACACGGGTTTTGTACGAGGCGACTAAGGAAGTTTTACTGAGAACGGGCAACAGCGAGCTCTGTGCTACCACTACCATCTACAGAGATCTCTAACCTGTCTGCCCAGCGTGGTGATTATGGGCAGACCTTCGTTGCCTGGCGTGCATAGAGGGTAGGCACAAGGTATGTAGGTGATATAAAATGAAGAAAATCTCCATTAAGAGTTATAAAAAACTTAAAGATAGATATTGTAAGAGCTATAAAAATCCTATCCTTAAGTATTTATAACTCGAACTGAAGATTTCCTTCATTAGATATCATATGAATACCCTCCCCTTATGTGCATGCCCTCTATGCACGCCACTATTCGTTGGCGAGTAGGTACTTTAATCCAGCAGTGAACAGTTAAAGGCCACTTGTGATGCTGATGAAAATAACTTACACTGAAATTAATATTTTTTCAATGATTCCCTGATAATTTAGTGCTCAGCTTTGACTAATCTAACATTGCATAGGAAATGAAAATATGGTTTTAGACCTCAATATTGTAAATAACCTATCCCAGCAAGTACTTTATCTACATAAAATTAAGAGCATACAGAAACCGTGTACACGACTATATTAAACCATTAAAAACCACTCCACTTTAGAAGTGTTTCTCGAATGAACTGTTAGTCACTTTATAGCATTAGGAGTTGACAGTTATTAATTTACCTGTAATGTTTTAAACGTTTACTAGCTTCTTCTTCTTGTGGTGCCTCTCCGACTAGCGAAGGTTGGCAGTCAGCTTCGTAAATTCTGGTCAATTGGTCGCTAGGCGAAATAATACTGCTGCACTCGCGATTCCCGTCCACTCTCTGTGCGCGGGGCGTTTTCACTGTTTTTGGACACAAAGTAAAAGTCAAAGTCAAATAAATCTTTATTCAAATAGGCACATAGATGGCACCTTTGGTGCGTACATTACATGTAAAATATGACATAGGAGTGAGTTGATGGCGATAAATAAATTCGTCAACTTAAAACTAAAGCTACGAGGGTTCCATACGCTCTCTGGTCTAAGAAGAAGCCCACAACAAACTTAGCCGGTTGTTATTTTTTTTTTCTTGATCACCATCTCACATTGTCATTCAAAAACTATTAAGAGAAGCAACCTGGTTAGAACAATAATTTACACCCAAGCATTTTTATCGTTGACGTAGTCCTTAATACTATAGTAGGAAAAACACTAGACTGCATTCAATAATGGCTGAATGAGGATTTTGTAATCGTCCTTAATTCTGTGTCTTTCTTTTAAATAAGCTGGTATAGGATTAATTTAGTACTTTTGAGATTATAACATTTTAATATAAACCAGATGCGACAGAATAAGCTGACTATAAAGTACGTAATATCTTGTAATATCAAAAATAGCTTTCAAAACATTTTTCCAGTCTTTCAAATAGAGGAAAATGCGGCTGGCTTCGCACAAGGGGCACTTTGGGAATATAATATTCTAACAGACATCTCAAAAGTGTATTACGTTACTAGCTGATCCTAAATTATTATTTCATTCAGATAGAGCGATTGAATTTTCTTTTCGCAGTTTGTGGGTCTTCTGGGCATATTGGATGCCTGAATTTTCGATCTTCTTTTTCGAAAATAATTTTGGTATTCAAAATAAACTTGGTGACCAACACGTGTACATAAGGACCCATGTAAAAGCTTATAACAACCTACTGCTGGAGTAAAAGTCCTTTGGTTTACTCATAACCACGCTGGTTCAATCTATTAAAAAAAAAACAAAAAAAAACGCGTTGGTGGTCGCGGTAGATGGTACCGTAGAACGAGGAGGCGTAGTACTGCCGCCACTACACAGCACTAAGTATTCATGCATAAACACATATTTTTATTTTACTACTACAAGTTAGCCCGCGAATGCAATATTACCTCAGGATAAGTCAATCCAGTCTAAGATGCTAACCTGTTGACAATTACATAAAATACATACCAGAACGCTTGATCGCTTGGTGGCACGCCTTTGTCGGTAGGGTGGTAACAAGACACGGCTAAAGCCTTCCCACAAGACCAGATAGACTAGTGAAAATTAAGAAGTTATAGATTTCCCTCGCCGGGGGTTTATAGCTGCCCACTGCGCTAGGTGGTTAAACAAATTTAACCAATACAAGAAATTGCATACAAAACTCGTTCCGTTAGTAATCAGTCCCATTCTCGCCTTAATGTACAATGTACTCTTTTATTGAATGTACAATGGCTCTTTTATTTAATGTACAAAAGATGTACTCTTTTGTTTACAATAACTTTTGGGAAGCATTAACAGCTGTGGTAGCTAAAAAAAGTAATAAAATCTTTTCATATTAGTACGTGCTAAGTTGCGAAGACTTGCAATAAGAACTACTAATGACTCTTTAAGACATTAATCTTCCCTTCAATACAAACTTTCAAACTCCCAATCGCAAGTCAATCGTAGTCCAGAATGGAAGCCGAGTACACTAGGATTCTCAATAACTGATCACTTGTTCGCTTGAAATTATTGACTTCGCTTTCAGAGCGGACTGACTCGGACAAGCTTACCCGGACAAGTTAGCCCGGTTTTTACTACTTATCGGAGGCCTGGAACCTTCTTTACTAGGAAATCATGATAAAATGAATGATCTAGGAAAGTTTTAAATTAATGACAATTGTCAGAATTACTGTTGTTTCATAGGTATTGACTATAGTCCTACACGTTAGATTGTCAAGCGCAATTATGAGCTTTACAGTACTAGTAATAAGGTTGTTTGTAACAATAT
The DNA here is from genome assembly GCF_905163445.1 of Pararge aegeria. Lineage (NCBI taxonomy): Eukaryota > Metazoa > Arthropoda > Insecta > Lepidoptera > Nymphalidae > Pararge > Pararge aegeria. The sequence continues at coordinate 6,748,532 of NC_053202.1, read as the reverse complement.
GCGTTCAATTTGTATCCATATCAATTCCCAAAATTAACGTTACAAACGTTATTTTTGAGTTATTTATATGGCCACAGTTTTACACCCTAGAAAAGTACAGACAATAAAACATAATCACAATACAACTATATATAATAGAGATCTCTTTCAGACAAGTGATGAAATACGAACATAGAAAAAAATCTCTAGTTTTGATATTCTTCAGGAAAACTTAAAACTAAACCTTCAAAGCGTTTGGCTATCGCTACCAACTTTCTCTATTACTCATCATATATAACAAGCTTATAAATGCGACATTGAACTGCAAATTGTCCGTGATAATGAAATGTTCACAGAAATTTAGCCCTTAGCTGTAAAAGAACAAAGGTTTTTTTGTATAAAACTTCTGTCCAGCAATTTGTCTATTCAGGCCTATAAAATGCCACGGGCCTAGATTTCAGGGTTGGATAACACAGAATTGCTTTTTATCCGTAAAAATATTACGTTTGCTTTTTATTTTCCTAAGCTGTATAAATTTTACACTGAATGTTATGATAATGGATATTAAACATTCAGTACAAAATTTATAAGCCCACCACGTCGCTAATTCGTGTTGGCTAAGTGTTGTTTTCGTTTAATTTTCTTGAAAACTGGATCCAGTGGCTTAACAAGCTCTTCGAAGCAACGCAAGTTTTATTGACTTAAAAACTAAGTACATGACAATTTGTGGCTCAACCAGTGCCTCGAACCCAAGACCGTCCATCTAGAGTCGAATGTGCTAAACACTTGAACCACAAGGCAGTCAATTTTTTTTCATGAGCTCAGGAAATTTACCTGAGGGTGTATCTATATATAGTGTATCTATGTATATACCATATCCGTAAAATTAAAACTAAAGCTACGAGGGTTTCAAACGCGTCCTGGTCCTGGTCTACGAAGAAGCCCACAGCAAACTTAGCCGTTTGTTTTTTTTTACCACCATCTCAAATTATCATATAAATTACTAGCTTCTGCCCGCGACTTCGTCTGCGTGGACTTCAGAAATGGGTCTAAAGCTTCGCTCGTTAATAATTTTTATCCTACCAAGGGAACTGAAACGAAATGAAAATACTCTTTATTGTACACCTAACAGAAATGAAATTATAAACAAAAAAACAACACTAAATAAAACGCAGGTACAATAGACAGCCTTATCGCTAAAGGAACTTAAGGAATTGGGATAAAAGGAAGCCTATGTTCTTTTCCATGCCAAAGGCTACATGCATGCCAAATTTCATCCAAACCCGTTCAGCCGTTTTTGCGTGATTGAGTAACAAACATCAAAACTTTCACATTTATATTATTACTAGCGGTTGCCCGCGACTTCGTCTGCGTTTGATTTTGTTTTTTGATGTGGCATTCAATTTAGTTGTAGTTCTAAATAAAATTAAAGTCTTTAGTATCGCTAAAATCACCTTAAATGGGGGTTTTTCCAACCACATTCATCAGATCTACACAAAGTTTGGGCAAAATTAAACACATATTACAACCTCTATAATACAAAAATGATTATTTAAATCGGTTATAACTTGTCGGAGTTATGGTGTAAAATCGTCAAACATTTTCATCCCCTCTCCCAAAGGAGCCGAGCTTAATGTCCAGATAAAAAGTATCCCATATTACACTATATTTTATCACTTCTAAGAATATGTGTACAAAGTTTCATGAGGATAGGTTAAGTAGTTTTTGCGTGAAAGCGTAACAAATATACATTGACATATACCTGGTTAGAACAATAATTCACACCCAACCTTTTTTTATCGATAACGTATTCCTTTACACTATAATAAGACTTCTCTATAAGCTTATGGGTGTAAGGGGGAGGCTAGTACCAGTAAGCCTCCCAAAATGCCAACCTCACCTGCACGTGGTGCACCCTGCCGTCTAACCGACGAGGCTCTGGCGACCGACAAGTGGCGGTATAACGACTTCAAATTGGCTAGACTGAATAAATGGCACAGACCGGTGTCGGGCAGCAGCGACGCCGGTGCGATCAGTCTAGCCCTGCGATGATCAACCCGCCTGCCCAGCGTGGTCATTACCGGGCAAATCTTTGTACGAATGGAGAAAACAAAGCCACAGCCCCTAGTCCCCAGCAGCCCCGCTATTCCTGGCTCTGGCAGCGGTTATGGTAACGGCGGGGCAAGGGGTGTCAAGAATCTCCGGAAGAGATTCCGCTGCCAAACCCGACGACTGGACCTAGCAACGTATAACGCACGCACGTTGAGGACCGATGAGAAGTTAGTCGAGCTGGAAGAAGCAGTGAGCAAGTTGCGCTGGAGTATCATGGGTTTATCTGAAGTCCGTAGAGAGGGGGAGGACACGATAATCCTAAAATCCGGCAACTTGTTCTACTACCGGGAGGGCGAACAACAGTCCCAAGGTGGTGTCGGACTCATCGTCCACAAATCCCTTGTCAACAACATTGTTCGAGTCGAAAGCGTGTCGAGCAGGGTAGCGTACCTTGTACTCAGAATAACCAAACGGTATTCCCTGAAGGTTATACAGGTCTACGCACCCACAACTGCGCACTCCGACGAGGAAGTAGAGGCACTGTATGAGGATATTTCGAAAGCCATACATACCTCCAAAAGCCTCCAAAGCCATACATGCCCTGAGAAAATTAAAGTCGCCATTGAGCGCAACAAAGGCTCGAAAGTGTTCGCCAGAGATCTGTCTATCGGACAGAGCCTGTTGACTCGCCTAAAGACTGAAAATGGTAGTCTCATTTCTTCTAAACCAGAGATCCTGAGTGAGGTTGAGAAATTCTATGGACAGTTATACACCTCAACACCAAAGCCTGTTGAAAGTTTGGCTAAAGACCCTAGAGCCAAATTGACCCGACACTTCACTGAAGATATCCCGGATGTCAGCCTTTACGAGATTAGTATGGCTCTCAAACAACTAAAGAACAACAAGGCTACGGGTGATGACGGAATCACAGCAGAACTCCTGAAAGCGGGTGGAAAACCGATACTTAAAGTCCTTCAGCGGTTGTTCAATTCCGTCATTCATCAAGGCACAACGCCAGAGGCATGGCACAGGAGCGTGGTGGTTCTGTTCTTCAAAAAAGGTGATAATACCTTGCTGAAGAACTACAGACCTATCTCGTTGTTGAGCCATGTCTACAAGTTGTTCTCGAGAGTCATTACGAATCGTCTCGCGAATAGGTTTGACGACTTCCAGCCTCCCGAACAAGCCGGTTTCCGAAAGGGCTTTAGTACCATAGACCACATACATACGCTGCGGCAGGTTATACAGAAGACTCAAGAGTATAACTGGCCACTTTGCTTAGCATTTGTGGACTATGAGAAAGCCTTTGATTCGGTGGAAACCTGGGCTGTGTTAAGGTCACTGCAGAGATGCCGAATTGACTACCGGTACATCGAAGTTTTGAAGTGTTTGTACAAAAACGCCACTATGTCAGTCCGTATACAGGAGCAGACTACGAAACCGATCCAACTGCAGCGAGGAGTGCGACAGGGAGATGTTATCTCCCCGAAGCTGTTTACAGCTGCGTTGGAGGACGTTTTTAAGCTTCTGGATTGGAACGGGCTTGGCATCAACATTAACGGCGAGTACATCACTCAACTTCGGTTTGCCGACGATGTAGTCATAATGGCAGAGCTCTGGAAGACCTTAATGCGATGCTTAATGACCTCAGCAGAGTTTCTCAACAGGTGGGCCTTCGTATGAATATGAGCAAGACGAAAATTATGTCCAACGCTCATGTTCCGCTCCACCCAATAATTATTGGGAGCTCTGCACTCGAAATTGTAGACGAGTATATATACCTAGGACACACGATCCAGTTAGGTAGGTCCAATTTCGAGAAAGAGGTAAACCGCCGAATCCAACTCGGATGGTCAGCGTTCGGGAAACTTCGTGACATCTTCTCGTCCAAAATCCCCCAGTGCCTGAAGACTAAAGTCTTCGAACAGTGCGTGTTGCCAGTGATGACTTACGGATCAGAGACATGGTCGCTAACTATGGGCCTCATAAGAAGGCTCAGAGTCACTCAGCGGGCGATGGAGAGAGCTATGTTAGGAGTATCTCTACGTGATCAAATCAGAAATGAGGAGATCCGTAGAAGAACTAGAGTTACCGACATAGCTCAGCGAGTTGCGAAGCTGAAGTGGCAATGGGCTGGGCACATAGCTCGGAGAACCGATGGACGTTGGGGTCTTAAGGTGCTGGAATGGCGACCCCGCACCGGTAAACGCAGCGTAGGTCGGCCCCAAACGAGGTGGACAGATGACATCAGGCGAGTAGATAGGAGCCGTTGGAGGCAAGCGGCCCAGGACCGTGCATTGTGGAACTCCCTACAAAAGACCTATGTCCAGCAGTGGACGTCCATTGGTTGAGATGATGATGATGATGATGATAAGCTTATATTTAATACAAACTTTGAACTTTATAAGAGACATCTCCACTTATCGACCATCGACCATCCATAAACTATAACAGTCCAATGCTGCACTAGGCCTCTCCCAACGGGAAGGTTTACCCATAATCACCACGCTGGGAACACGGGCTGCTGATCGCAGTAGTTAGTAGTACCACGGAAGACGCTGCTGCCGGTTTTCCGTTATATTCCCTAAGTCGCCTCGTACGACATCCGCGGGAAAACGAGGGGTGGTGACATCTGTATTCCGATCTGCCGTCAACACATTTTAAACTAATATAATCCAAGATTAGGTATGTACTAAACAAGTTAGTGGTCCGCTTACAGAAGAAATACTCGTGGGTATTAAAACACATAACTGTAATCGAATAGGGAAAGGGCGAGTCCAAATGTAAAATCCCAAAGGACAACAACAAAATAGCAACAGGCTGTAATGATTTTTATTGTGTTGGAGTACGGTGTAATTTAGATTGAGCTGTATTTGATGTTTGGTTTGGTCTGGATTATTAAATTTCACGCACCTAGATTCTGGATTAATCTGTATTGGCTTAGTGGCTAAACATTACAAATAGGGGGTCATTTAGGATAGCATCCACTTGAGTTTTAGGTAAAACAGGATATAATAATGATCGTGGCTTCACTGGCGATAATGGAAATTTTGTTAGGGCTGTCCTTTTTAAAAGTTATTTTTCAATTCCTCGCGTATGGTTTTTTTTCTAATTGAAATATTTATCGGCGTGATACCTATATTTGGCTTCAGAACTCTGACACAATGTGTGTACACATGTGCCAAAAGAGCATCGAATTATTTAAAACTAATCTAAAAAACATTGTTTGTACAATTTTTGTAATAACTTTAACCTTCTACTTCTATCATCTTTAATCGTAATAACAATTGTTGTGATTCGAAGTGTTGTTATAAATACAGACCGACGCCTCGGATTTATTCATTGTCGTCTAACTGTACGGATCTAAAGTGAAATATTGCTTGAAAAATCCTATTATAATATTAAGGATTAAATGTAAGATAAAAAAGCTTGGGAATGAATGCCTGTAACTTCATAGCTCAACATTAACAAGACTGAGATGGTGATAACAAAAATAAAAAAAACCTGGCTAAGTTGGTTGTGGGTTTTTCTTAGACCAGGGCGCGTTCGGAACCCTTCTAGCTTTAGTTTTAATTTAACGAATGCAGTTATCACCATCACTAACATTAGTGTAACATGTTAAATGTATGAACGCTTCATAAGTGCCTGTAATAAGGTCTAGATGAATAAAAGATTTTGGAATTTTGAGTTTATATATTAACCAGCTGTTGCCCGCGACTTCGTCCGCTTTTGTTTTTGTTTTTCGAAAGACATATGCCTCATAAATGTGGCAGCACTTTATGTATTTAGGATAGCTAAACCTGGTGTAAAATCGCCAAACACTTTCGTCCCGTCTCCTAAGAGAACTGAGCTTAATTTCAAGATAAAAAGCATCCTATATTACTTCTAATACCTTCAGGAATATGTGTACAAAGTTTCGTGATGATCGGTTTAGTAGTTTTTGCAGGAAAGCGTAACAAACAAACTTGCATTTACATTTATAATATAAGTAGGGATATAGTAAGTGAAAACCATCGCCCATAAACACTTGATTGCACAACACTTAAAGTACAGAAACCACAAAAAAACCGCTACACACTTGCTGCATATCGAACCCTTCAAGCAACCAAAGACGTAAAATACATACCTACAGAAAGAGTGGTGAAGCGCCAGAAAACTGCACTCTTAAAACGGAAGCGTAAACGATGTTTAAACCACACCGGTACACACATAAAGTACACTTTAATACAAAAAGTTTATAACAAATGGCCCAACAAACCACACAACCAAAGCACGAGCACGTGCGAGTAATCGCAGAACTTAGCGTAACTTTGCAACATTCTGGAGATACCGGTGTTTTGTTTAAAATATACCCCTACTAATATTATAAAAGTCAATGTAAGTTTGTTTGTTACGCTTTCACGCAAAAACTACTTAACCGATCCTCATGAAACTTTGTACACAAATTCTTGGACGTGTTAGAAGTAATATAGGATACTTTTTATCCCGACAGTAAGCTCGGTTCCTTTCTCGGGAGAGGGGATGAGTGTTTGACGATTTTACATCATAACTCCGACAAATTATAACCAATTTAATTAATTATTTTTGTACTATTAATAGAGGTTATAATATGTGTTTCATTTTGCCCAAACTGTGGTTGAAGATAGAGGACAGAACTCCTCAGCGGACAGCGGCAAACCCTCATTTAAGGCTTGGCGATACTAAAGGCTTAATGTCGTGGTGGAAATGCTTTAAGGCTACCTCTGTCCTGCCAAAAAGGAAATGTGGGACTTTTATATCCAGACTAAAAAAACCGAGGCATGTGTATTGCGTTGGCTTTACTAGACTTCTGGGGACCCCTTGGTAACAACCGCCCAACTAAGTCCAGGGCTCCCACGCTAAACAGGAGGGGCAGCTTGACCCCCTCCTTAGTAAAAACTGTTTATTACGTAACTTAAAAAACTGTTTATTACGTAATCCTCTTTTATTTTTATTTTTATTATATAGTGTTAACAAGTACCCAATAGGCGCCCGACGGACGTGACGTAGTTGGCACATAGTTATTACAAGATACTGTTTTATATTAATTTAATTATTTGATATTACAATAATTGGTTATTAATGTAATCATGATTTATTACACTAATTGATCAAATAGTATGAGCTATCTAAATTTTAAATGTTGATTTGATACATTGACAAAAATACTATAAATAGGGTAGTAGAATAACAAGCGGACATTATTCGTGTGAGAGTCAACCAGGGTGTTACTCTGCCCGAAGTTATATTTGTTTTATTTTGCGGAAATCCTAGTCCTGCGTAGTAATAGTTTTTAAGTTTAGTATTTTTTAAATTTATTTCTTAATTTATATCTATTAAATATAGTAGTAATAGTTTTTAAGTTTAGTATTTTTTAAATTTATTTCTTAATTTATATTTTATATAAGTATTATAGAAGCACGTCTAAGTTTCATAATGCATTCAGAGTTAGCCTGTAAGTGGGGTATACAATGTATAGTTTATAATATTACCATTACGTTTATAAACGATTTATGACATTGTTTATAACGTTGGCTTCCTATTAAATAAATAAATAGTAGGAAGACTCTTATGACGTCTGAGTGTGGGGTAGCTATCCCAATAGCTACCTGACGCCTCCCAGGGCAAGCTGGTATTCACATCGTTTCCCTTCCCCCCATCTACGCCGGCGCGGATGTGTGTCTGTAGCTTCTTCAGCCATCCGCTCTGCATCCTTGTTCTGCAAGATAAATAAATAAATAAATATACTACGACAAGCCACACATCGCTATCTAGCCCCAAAGTAAGCATAACTTGTGTTATGGGTACTAAGATAACTGATGAATATTTTTATGAATATAATACACATTAATACTTATAATATACATATAAACACCCAGACACTGAAAAACATTAATGTTCATCACACACAAACATTTTTCCAGTTGTGGGAATCGAACCCACGGCCTTGGACGCGGAAAGCAGGGTCAGTGCTCACTGCGCCACTTGGCTGTCGAAAGAGAAAAGATGACTTCTTGGCAGGAGTCAGACACACTTTCCCAAGGCCTGTCGCTTCTCAGCATGGCAAATACTACGCTGGGCGAGAGGTCCCCGCCAATTTCCACTACCAGAGTGGGATAGCCAATGCTTTTAGGTTTAAGTTGGCGAACGAAGTTATCACCATCCCTTACATTTATGTAAACTTATATGTACGAACGCTTATAAGTGCCTGTAATAGGCCTACATGAATAAAGAAATTTTGAATTTAAATTTCAATTTATGCGTTGACAGCCTAGTGGTTAGGACTTGGAATAAATATATATAAATAAAACATCCAAACGAACAAATTGTAAAAAACAGCACTAAGAATCAGTTAGGATTCCCGATTCCTGAACGAAAGCTGTAGGTCTTGGTAGGCGGAATGTCAATGTCAGTGGGAAAAAAGGGGCAATTAACGAAGTAAATAAATAACTTAAATATGTGCACTGTATTTTATTTATGAGAGCCTAACCCAATATTTCTAACAATTTATCGGGATAAATATCTAAGAAAATCTTCGTGAGTTGTCCATAATGTTCTTAAACCAACTACTAATCTAAGAGTAGTACCACCATGCTTATATCTGCCGCTAATCAGCATTTCTGTGTTCCGGTCTGAAGGGCGTGGATGCCGATGTAATCACAGGCACATCACGCCTACGCTTCAGGTTTGACACAGGGCGACCCTTAGCAGGACGTATTCCTTGCATGCCCTGCGAAGTTTAACTCTGTTTATAAGCGATGATTTTTCCATTCCAATGAGAAGTTTCATGTGTTTTGTCCGCCAATAATTACTAGAAAAAAAAAACAACTCAGAAAACTCAGAAATTTACTCTACGTGACCTCATACTATAAATAAACTCCACTGAAAACTCAAACGTTTCCTAATAAAGTGTGGAGTCTTTAAAACCATATTACGTATTTATAAGCCACGTCTTACCGACTCGAATGTTCAAGTTTCTCCGAGCTCTATAATTAAGGCATTTAATACTTAAATAACACCAATCTTTGCCACGTTATCCGATAAGTTTCCAGCTTTAATCTGGCTTCCAATATTGGTCTAAGAACTTCCTGAACTACTGAAACGGAGCAACAAATTTCTCTGCAATGTAATAATTATCTTGTATCGTGTTAAAAGTCATTCTTTGAATAAATTCGATGCAAAAGTATCAGTTTAAAAATAAAAACATCATTAGTATGATTTTTAGATCCTTTCGGTGAATTAGAACGCTCGTAGAAATGCTTGTAATCCAAGTAGGTATCCAAGATGCCATCAACCTCCATGGCGCAGTGGTGAGCGATATGATCTTGTATGTGAAAGGTCCCTGGTTCAATCCCCAGCAGGGGAAATTTCTGGTTTCTTAATTTTCTCTGGTCTAGACTGGTTGGCCGTGGCTTAAGAACGTAACGACAAAGACGTGTCGTATAGAAACCATAGAAGCGTGGGATAATTATAACTTGGCATACCTCTAACAGATGCAGTGTGATGAAGGCTTTATAAATAAAACAGGATGCGAATCTGATTGTGATTTAGAAAGATCCTCATGACGTCAGATCAAACCCTATCTTCCGTAACAGGTATAATACGATCTAAGCAAGGACCATCGATCTTCTACCCTTTTACGCCAAGCTGTCGATAGCTAATGGAGAATACAAACGGAAAAGCGTCAGTAAATCCTAATAGATGCTAACTCAGCGCCCTTGCGATCTGGGAAATAAATTTGCGAGAATTGTACGATGATATAGGTAGATAGTTTTCGGAAATATAACTGAGAGCAGGCAGCAAAATATACTTACTGATTCGTTGCATAAATTAAACTATTACGAAACGTTGAATTTGATGCAACAAATGTACATGTATATTTTGCACCCCATGCACTGTAACGCACAAACACACAAACACGCGCTTGAATACACACTCTGCATACAGTCACTTGCATACATACACACACACAAACACACACGCACACACAAAATTACACACGCACGCATAAATACACACACGCGCACAAACAAACGCACCACAAGTAGACAAACATATTGTTACTATCTTTGTTAAAACTTTATAACTTTCAATTATACATTAAAGATCTACTTATTGATTTCAATTTGTGTATGATGTTATGGAAGAGCGGGGCCGCCACCACAATTGCTAGTTGTAATACTAGCAACTTAATAGGATGGTTTTAATATCCATGTATTATTTTTCAACTATACGAAACGAAATAAATATTTTTAGATTTTTTTTTATTAGAATATTTATTTTTTTGAATGTACTTAAGACTGTTTTAGTTGCAAATTCACTGTTGTGAAAAATTTACAAACCTTATCACCATTTTAAGGAGCACATTCAAATCTTATAGTATTTGTTCATGTACGAAAAAGTTTAGTGCTACTTTAATCCACTCTTCTTTTTAACGAGATTGAGTTAACCTCAAACAAAACGTCACTTTTAGAAGCCTCGTTCTAAATTCTGATGACAAATATTACGTTCTTTGCAAAAAATACTATAATATATTTTCGTCGTATCAACCCATTACCGGTCCACTACGCGGCACGGGTGTCCTCTCACTGTAGTCCCACCTCCCTCCCACCAGCTGTAGTCCACCATGGCCCAGTGCGGATTGGTGGACTCAACACACCTTTGAGAACATTATGGATAACTCTCAGTCATGCAGTTTACCTCACAATGTTTTCCTTCACCGTTGAGGCATGTGATGTGTGCTTAAAATGCACATAACTTAGACAAGTTAGCTTCATCATCATCACATCACCGCTTCTGTCACTGTCATGTATATTTTACGAAGTACTTATTAATCATTACTTTAGTAAATTATATAAACTTAAAAATAATTAATTACTTAATGCCCGCCTCGTTACTCTAGGAGTTAGTATATTCCGGGTCAAGGGGCGAAAATCAACTTCGTAAAATAATAAATATACTTACTACGAAATTACACACATCGCCATCCAGCCCCAAAGTAAGCATAGCTTGTGACAAGGGTACTAAGATCTGGCTTAAATTAATAACATACATTAAAACTTATAATTTACATATACACCCAGACACATGACACATGAAAAAAAAATAATGTTCATAACGCAAACATCTTCCAGTTGTAGGAATAATAATAAGCTTCAGAAAGCGCCATTTCTATGGAAAATGTTTTCCATCATTTCTATGCACAGTGCAGGTAATGTTGCATAAACGAGAATTTAGTGCTTTTATAGCTACACTACATTACACTACATTTACTATGGCAATGACGTTTAGTTCAGAGTTAGACGATACTGATATTGACATAAGAAAAGTAACATTTATCCTTGAAGTATCTATATAAAAACAACAGAATTACAACATCAATTCGACGGCCGATTGGCGCAGTTTGCAGCGACCCTGCTTTTAAAAAACAAAATCAAACGCAGATGAAGTCGCGGGCAACAGCTATTATTTTTATAAAATAGTTATAACTGAAGGACCAAGCAAATGGAGCACTTGATGGTCAGTGGAAAAACATCGCCTATAAACAGAGCAACAGTTCGCAAAGCATATCAGTAACACGTCATAGAAAATTTAAGCCTCAAAGTGCCTAAAATTACAACCGCAAACACGCCCTTAAGACAACAACACAGCGATACTTTTTGGAGGAAGAAATAAACATGGCGCCAGTAATTCTCCGGACGAGCGGTAAAACTAAAAAGCTCTATTACTTTTTAATTTAGTGTGGCAGCAGGTTACTATAATTTATTTGGCTTTACTTGCACTCAGCACTCAGCTCATGGTTAGCATGGAGTGATTTATGGTTTGAGAATGCTCTATGCCTTAGAAGTGAGGAGATTCGTAAAGCAACCGGTGCTAGCAACAAAGATCAACGAATTTAAAAACTTACGGCATCATCCTTAGCAACCCTTTTCTCTGAGAAACAGAAAGGGCTGTAGTTCGAGTTATACAAATGTACAAATGTGGAATGCCTTGCCTGAAGATGTAGCGACTACAGTATCACTGAATCAGTTTAAAAATAGACTGGACAAGCATCAATAAAACAAAAAAGCACAAGAAATTATAAAGACGCATCAGCGAAAGCTGCTTAGACAATTACGCACCGAGAAATGCTGCTTCCGTAGACCTCAACTAGCAAGTGTCAGGTACCCTTTGAACTCAATTGAAAATAGACTTCTAAGGGTGCAGTAACATTTTCAATGTGACCGGTTGAAAGTTACACTAGTATCACAATCAAGTTATACCAGTGTAACTTTTGAAGGTTGCTTGGAAGCATCCGGCTGCGCTTTTATCTCTCACAAGATAGAAAAATGAATGTTAAAATGTAAAATGTAAATTTTTGATGTTGGAAAAGAGGAACTGCTGAGTTTTTTGCCGGCTTCTTCTCGGTAGAATCTGCCTTCCGAACCGGTGGTAGAGCCACTACAAACAGACAGACTTGACGTTTCAAAAGTGCTTATATTAGGCCTACTTAAAATAAATTAATTTTGAATTTGAATTTATGAATTTATGAATTTGAATTTGGAGTAGTAATTTCGTGATACCGCTATACCTATTACTGTTGCCAAACAGCATTGTTGTTGGTACACAACACTGGTTGATGGTTCAGGCTGGTGTCTGAAGGGCTTAGTTGCCAGTGTAATAACAGGCACATAAGGTTTAATACCTACTCCTTCAGTTAAATGCGAGCGAGAACACTGCACCTAGTTTTTAATATTTAAAATAGAGGTCTAAAATACCTAACTTATGAAATATCGGCTTCATAATATATGAGGTATCCTTAGTCAAACCCGTTTAAATTTTTCGTTCATGTCGCCTATAATGGCGTTATTAAATATCGTCACATCCAAAGTCTCGTTCATATCTCGATCAAAGTCAATAAAGTGTTTAATTTAAAGCATGCCATCACTTCCCTGTCTAATGCTAATGGAGATTTACGAGTATGTTTGGGGGAACGCAGACTTACGCTTCTGGTATTGACCGAGCGACGCGAAGTCTTAAAGTTAACTAGGGTAAATTTGCATTTATTGCTAATGTTCTATCTCCATATTTAAAGCTGGAAATTATAAGTATCAAATACATTACATAAGAGGTTTCTCATCCAAGAAAATAGGGCTAAAATTTCCATTAATATATAAATAAATTTCAATTTGTCAAAAACTAGCTGTGCCCTGTAGATTCCCCCTAACCTAATCTAACCTAACTATATAGTCTAAAACTCTAAAGTAAAGAATTTATCAATCGTAAAGAAATTTCAATTATTGTGATATAAATAACTTTTTAGTTCTACATACTATATTTGTGAAATTATTTTTGAAAACGCATGTCTACACTGCCCGAGTATTACTTTAGTCCTTGTTTCCAGCACGTGTGATGAATGCTTAATTTACCCCAACGTGCAAATACACCGTAATAAATACAACGTGTATCGTAAAAGCAACCTTATAAGCATCAGAAATTTTATCTTCAATATGGCCTTGTCTACTTATGGTGTTGTCTTTGCCCGTATCACGACCCGTTTATTATCAACTCTATACAATAGATAGATTTCTTATCGACAAAGCTGCTGGAAATCAGGGCTTCGGTCTCCCTTTTAGGCTGAAAGAGTTTAATCTTGGGCGCTCAGCTCTAATTTTTCGGAGTTATGTGCGTAACAACTCACGCACATAACTCTTTAACGATGAAGAAAACCATCACGGGATAATGTACATGCCTTAGAGTTGTCTTTTAATACTACTAATAATTGATAACTCCTAAAAATGCTTACAATATTACAATAAATATAACATACAATAAACACACAGAGAGACACACGCATGGACACCCAAACACAGTTATACACACACATCAACACAATCATACACACGCACACACATTACACACACTAAAGAACAATTTTTGACGTGACAACGTCTTATAATTCGATGGAGCCGGCTGCAGGCACGAAAAAACATGAAGTATGCGGCGTTACCTCGCTCTGAGGCGTTCCATTCAAGGCTTGAAGTGCAAGCGAGAGCGCGGAACGAGCGACAAAGAGGCACAGTAGGCCTCCGCGTTCGACATCTGTCTCTCTCCTACTTGAGTGAGCGATGCGTCCGCGTGGACAGCTTCTATACAATAATATATTTACATGTTTTCAGCAAGGATGAAGTGCAGTGAAAAGTGAATGAGGTGTCAATTGTTTATAGCAACGATAATATCTATCAAACAAATAAAATTAAAATTTCCTTTTGAAAAATGCAACCATTCCATCAGTATTTTCTTACGACGTTGTCACGTTCAACTATCGTTAGTAAGCCGACTTTACAGACAACCATTTTTTTTGTGTCATTATTGCTCCAACAGAATTTGTATGCTAAGCTGTTTTTTTTTTTATGTTTTTGATTTTTTTTGTTTTATTATTAGATTTCCACGACACAGGGAATCCTAGTGTGGAAATCACAGACTTTATCTGTATTCTTTGGATTAATTTTTATGTGTTTGTTTGAAATAAATAAATAAATTAACTTTATTGAAAATATAAGACTATACTGACTATAACTCTATAGAGATATAGAAAACTAAGTGGCTGATTAATTTAAAATTATTGAAAAACAGTGGCGTGCACAATGTTTTAGACCAGGCTAGGTATAATTCAAAAAATTCGCAGGAAATGGAAAACCTTCTACTTTACGAGTTATATAAATTTTTAGAGTAGGCAGTGCTTCTGTATAAAGCGCACGCCACTGATGAGAAGTTGATTTTATACTTTATTATTTGCAAGCTATCGAAGTGTGGAACAGGCAAAATCGCTTTATATGTTTAAAAACGTTAATTCTTAGTATCTTACGCAATAAGAAGACTGGTTTTTTTTCCATCTATTTATTAATAAAGCTTATCATAATAATATTGGTTTATTATTTTTATATTTATTTCATATACTTTTTTTTTATATATATGTATATTTTACTTCTACTTTTTGTTTATGTATACGTATGTATATAGTTATTTGAATATAGGTTTACAATAATTTTGCACCACCGATTTGTTCTCGCTCTTGTTGTCCTAATCCTAAGGTTACCTGGCAGAGATCGCTTTAAAGCGATAAGCTGCCTTTTGTATCCTACTGTCTTTGTGTTTCTCTCTTCATTTTCCTAACTGTGTAGTGGTGTACAAATAAAGAGTTTAAATAAATAAATACATATATATTTTTTATTTACATATTGATTTACTTACATTCCTCTAGCCGTTTTGTTTTCACGCATGTATTGCACAAAAACCATGTGATGTTGTTTGCAGTATTCACTCCCTATCGTTCACAAAACATGAACTGCTCATGACAATGACAAAAGATAGCAATTGTTAAAACCGGAGTACAACTGTATTTCTCACCAAGACAATAAACACGAGAAGAAAAATCTCTGTGGATCTTTATTCACCGGACAATGTAGTTCTTAGCGTGCGCTAGGTATTATGTTATGCTAGGTGGTTTTCTATTCAGTGTATGTTTCTTTTATTTATTTTTTCCTAGGTTTCTTGGCCGATTTGTGTAAATCAAGAATCACCAAGAAACTCATACAACAACAATATAAAACGACACCCTAAATATAATCGTAAGTTGTACAATTGGGTTATAGGTACAGAACATTAAATATATTTTATCTACTCATGGGAGTAGATAAAATATATTTTAATTTTTATTGCATTAAATCCTCTATAGAAGATTCTGAAACAGTTAACTTATTAAAAAACCCTATGTCATGATAACCATTATATGTTGTACTAAATTTCATTATAACACTCCTTTGGTTTTTTTTTCGATCCTTCTGCGCAAAGAGTTTCACATAGACAGCCAATTTCTTACTGCTCTTATGTATGGAGGGTAGAGGTAAGGAGGATCATCTGTGTATATGAAAAAGTGTCGTCAAAATGTATTAAATTAGGATGGCGCCACATTTGCATCAAGGTAACTCTTAAAAGAAGCGCCAAATATAAATATTGTTAGTGTAGGCTTGAAAAATAAACAAGGAAGTAAGGTTATATTTACCACAATATTTTGTACAACGTAAGTTGTTGAAATTCTCAATAATTAACTACTTTAGTCGATAATGACATTAAATTTTTTAACTCGGCATACTTCAATTCATCTACGATTGCTACATTCATACCATACCCTGTGCATCCACCAGCGCCATTGTGGAGGATTTTTGAACTGTTATTTAGCGCATACAACTGGACACTTTTTCAACTTTTCTCCCATATAAGATGACTCTCCTTACCTCTACCCTCCATACTCTTATGTGCATGAATTTTAAAAAAAGAATATTGTCATTTACGCGCTTGCCGAGCTGAACGCCGCGTGCCGAGCTGAACGCCGCGCGCCGTAATAAAAACTAAGTTATTCAGATGCCCGCCTAACATATTCGATACTTTTATTGTTTTGTGTTAAAAAGATAGCGATATAAATATATTTTTCGATTTCCACAGAAAATAAAAACAGTGGTAAATATAAATATTAGTACATCGGGATCGAGACCTTCCAACCATTGAATTAAGAACATACAGAATCCTCATTCAGCCATTATTGTATGCAGTTCATTGTGTCCAAAATTAATAGTTTAAAAAAAACTAAAAAAACACGCTTTTTTTTAGAAAAACGAACTAAAAAATAGAAAATAAATTTTAATAAATTTAAATTAAGAATAGTGTTAAAAATTTCAATAAATATAAATTAATAATAGTGTGATTAAAAAAAATATATTTTATTGTAAAAAAAGCGTGGGGTGCATGGGTGTCAATAGTTATAAATATTTTATTGACAGATATGAGTAGAGTGATTATTATTTTGATAATATCTTATAAAGCACCCCACGCTTTTTTTTAAATAAAATATATTTTAATAAACGCAGTTAACCACACGGGGAACAGCTCTTTAACAACGGAGACCCCGGAGATATTAATTTAATTCCGTTTTTTTAGTTGTTGCTGAATCCCGACAACAGAAATAAATCATCCGTGAAAATTTAACTGTATAACTATATCGATTCATGAGTACCGGCCTTGTGGCAGGCAGGCAGACATCTAGACGGACTGAAAGCGGAGTCTTAGCAACAGGGTAACGTTTTACCCTTTACGAGACGGAACCGTAAAAATCTAAGAAGCGTAATAGGCTTCTATTCCTCAAAATACTGAAGCCTATAAAAAAAACAACTCGATAAGTGAAATATTTCGCTCGTTATCGTAACCACAAGATATGGGACAGACACACGGACGTCCAAGACAGAACTTTTTTAAACAATTTTTTAATTCGTTTAAATAATAAAAAGATATTTAAAAATATCATAAGTGTTAAAAATAGTGATTTTTCTCAACCTTCAAGCAGTAAAGAAGAGAATCATCGTAACCTGACCAGCTTAAACTGACAGTAATATCCACCTAAACGCTTTGCTTATGAGGCGTGCAACATAATATAATTTTTATTGCAGACATACTCTGTAATAACATTTTAATTAATTTTTGGAGCTGAAGCTGAAGGTATGGATGCACTTCTCTTGCTTTCGTTCCTCTAACGGTACATAACCACAACTGAACACTTATTTTTCACAATACGCTTCCAACATTTTTGCGTGGGGTACGCACAATGTACCGCCTCGCCGCCATTTTTACAGCAGTCGTACCACCCGTTTCTCTACATCGAGAAAAACCAATGCTACCACCCGCGTGGCCACAGATAACGCACGATATCCATGGACGTCAGTAATTTTTTTTTAAATTACACATATAGATCATTCCGGAATAAAACTAGCAAAGGCCGATTTTTTCTCTAGACCAAAAATAGTGCACAAAAACTAAAACACGATAAAAATCGACCCTCAAATGGACCTCATGGAAAACCTAATACTAAATAACATCCTCTCTCCTCAGTGCAGAGCGTGCATGGAGGCAGATGAAACACCGACTCACGTATTGCTCCGATGTAGAGAAGTAGCAGAGCAACGCGCAGCATACCTTGGTTCCCCAGCATCACTCACTGACCTGGACGGCCTGCTTAGCTTCTGGAGTGAGCTCAGCTGGCTGGAGTGACCCAGCGCGGAGCCGTACCAGTGGCACTACGTGTTGTACGTAGTGCCACTGGTACGGCTACTTGTCTCCGTACTTGGTCGGCGGTACGGAAGTTTCCGGCCGACCAAGTACGGAGACAAGCCCAGAGAAAGAAGAAGAAAAACATTATTATAGCTTTTTTAATTATATTAATTATTTGCTTTAATATTATAAATATTACCTAAAATAAACTATGTAAAACTAAATAAAATCTAAAACGTATTAACGACTATTATAGTATATTACCCATTATCAAAATATCTTGTATTCAAACGGTGTCTCAAGGAAATTAATGCAAAACTTTCACAAAGGTAATTACAATCAAATTATAGCGAACTCCGGTAACTTAATGAGTGTTGAGTACTTACTACATAAAACTTAATGATTTTCACATTTTCAAAGAGATCCCTCTTCAGTATTTAACGACCGATCGGCGCAGCGGGCAGTGACCCTGCTGTCTGAATCCAAAGCTGTGAGTTTGATTCCCGCAACTGGAAAATGTTTGTGTGATGAACATGAATATTTTTCATAAAAATATTCATCAGTCATCTTAGTACCCATAACACAAGCTTTAACGCTTACTTTGGGACCAGATTGCGATGCGTGTATTGTTGTAGTATATTTATTTATTATATTTTATTTAGTTACTTTTGATACAGTTGCTAACGGGTGCTCACGGTTGTATCTACAACAAAGTGTAGTTGACCGAGTGGTTCGCATGTACCACTACGGACTACGAGGTGCTACGTTTGATTCCCAGGTCGGGCCAAGAAGAGGAAGAAGAAACGCTTTTCTGAGCGCGAAAGGTAAAAGAAAAATATCTAGGTGTGCAAAAGCAGCCTAATGGCTTCAAGAAATCTCTTACAGACAACCTTTGCATGCAAAATTTGTTTTTAAAATGAAAAAGCCACGAAATGTTTGGTATTGGGGTTTTCTTTTTAAAATCTATCGAATTGGCTGTTCCACTGCCATGCCTCGGAGAGCACCGGTTACTTGGACTTACCTGTGATAAAAATCGTTGTAATCCGCCTATCAGCATTGGAACAGTCTGGTGGGTATTTGCACTAAAACCTTATTTTCTATGAGAGAGAAAACCTATGCAGCAGTATCGTTTAATATGCTAATAAAGGTTAAGGGTTTATAGACCGGTTGGCAACTACACAGCGTAACTAGCTGAATGCGAGTTAAATATTTTGTGTTGACTGCTTAACTGCAATCTCACCTACTGGTAAGTGATAATGCAGTCTTAAATGATAAAGGGCTAAATAATGGTAGTTATATTAGTTACGTATGACGCAATAAAACCAGGCAGTGGATAACAGACTGATTTAATATGAGACCAAATGTAGGTACATACATAATTACTTATGGAACTACCCAACACCTCCTTACTTAATTACAATGGTGTTTTTGTAATACAAAAAATAATATTAATATAAAGAGATAAATATGAACTTAATTTAATCTATGACGAAGGGGTCTCACACCATAACATTTTCTCTCTACCGTTACCGGCACTGGGGAGGTGGACGCTAGTTCGTACTTATCATCCTCTACCTGATCTTTAACAACAGACTGAACGTCAGAACTGTGATCCTTCCTCTCCGGTCCCGATATTATTTCTGAATTCTGTGCCGTCACAGGTTGCTCGGGTAAAATATCAAAGTCTGACGTCATGTCACCATTGGTGTCTTTGGAGGTGCATGTGAGCGAGTAGCGCTTAGAGGCCCTAGCAGGTTTAATAATTTGATCAATATGCCTCCTTACCGTGCCATGCGGCACATTAACTTCAAACGAAGAAGGCCCTACCTGATCGCTCACCTGACCTTCAACCCACTTCGTTTTATCTCTGCCATAATTTCTAATAAACACATTATCTCCACGCTGAACCTCACGCTGCGTGCCACCAGCGCGCTCAATTTGCACAAGTTGCTTACTGCGGACACGTGGTGCAACATCTGGCCGTAGAATATCCAAACGACCCCTCAATCTCCGTCCGATCAATGCTACTGCTGGTGCTACGCCGGTAGTAGCTTGCTCGCAGTTTCTATAATTAAACAACATTTTATTTATTGCAGCATCGATTTCTACCCCTTCGAAACAAGCCTTTTTAATACAGCGTTTGACAGTTTTAACAGCATTCTCGGCGGCGCCGTTGCCCTTAGGTCTATACGGACTAGTGATGTTATGGATGATACCGTTCCTATTAAAATATTCCTTTATTTCATGGGAACCGAACGGAGGCCCCCTATCTGTGACGACTTGAAGTGGTAAACCAAATCGAGCAAATATTTCTCTAAATTTAGAAATTACGAACTTCGCAGCAGTACTATTTAATTGAAAAACTTCAATCCATTTGCTGTACGCATCAACAATAATTAAGTAATGTTTCCCGTTGTATTCCCCAAAGTCGGCGTGTAAGCGCTGCCAGGGCCGCGCGGGGAACTCCCAGGGCGTGAGCGGCGCGTGCGGTGGCGCGCCGCGCTGCTGCTGGCACGCCGCGCAGCTTTTACATATTTGCTCAACGTCACCGTCCAAGCCCGGCCAATATACGTAGCTCCGGGCTGTGTTTTTCATTTTGACAACCCCTAAATGACCCTCATGTAACTCGTTTAAAATATATTGGCGGAACTTGGGCGGTATGACTATTCTGTAGTTATACATAATACAACCAGAGTCTACGTACAAATTATCTTTGCGATTAAAATAAGGCTTTTCTTGAACGACATCTGTATTTGAAGGCCAACCGAAAATTATATATTTATAAACGTTTCGCAAAACGGGATCTATTTTAACCGCCTCCGCTATGTCTTTATGATTCACAGGGAACGCGCTTTCTAAAAAACACAAATATGAATATGCATCCACAGAGTTATCATTGCCGTTCTGAGGTAATGGCAACCGCGAGAGACAGTCCGCCGGCCCGTTCTGTGCAGAGTTGACCCACTCTACGGTATAGTCGTAAGCGGCCAACCGAGCGGCATACCGCTGTAAGCGGCTGGCTGCCGTCTGTGGGATACCCAGTTTCTCTCCGAAAATATAGGACAAAGGCTTATGATCCGTACGAATAACAAAACTTCTACCATAAAGGTACTGGTGATTCTTTGTGACACCGAAAAATATCGCCAGTGCCTCCTTATCGAGCTGGCTGTACGATTTCTCCGCCGCGTTCAGAGTTCGCGACGCGCAGCATATCAGTCGCTCCGAGCCGTCCGGGTACCGGTGCGCCAGCACCGCCCCGACCCCGTAAGCACTGCTGTCCACGCTCAACACTATAGGCAAGGTGGGATCGTAGTGAGCTAAGATTTTATCGCTAAGTAAAATATTTTTTACTTTCTTTAAGGCCATTTCACAATTTGCACTCCAGTTCCAAGGACGATTTTTTTTAAATAGCTCGTAAAGTGGATGTAATAAATTACTCAGATTAGGTATAAATTTTCCGTAATAGTTAACGAGACCTACCAACGCCTTGAGCTGTTGAACATCAGTGGGACGGGGTGATTCGGCAATGGCTCTGATCTTCTTGGGGTCCGGCCGTAGGCCGTCCCTGTCGATAATATGACCGAGGTAGCAGACGCCTGATTTAAAGAATTCACATTTTTCAAACTTGATTCTTAGCCCTACTTTTTGCAACCTCTGAAATACCTCACGCAAGTTCCGGAGATGACTTTTAAAGTCAGCACCCGCAACGCAAATGTCATCCAAAAATACGACCGTATTCGGTACCCCTCTTACTACTTCCTCCATCATCTTTTGGAATTTTTCCTGTATACAACTTAAACCGTACGGGGTACGAATATACTGAAAAGTGCCTACATGTGTACTGATTGCTGTGCACGGTCGGGAACCCTCGGTTAAAATTACCTGTTCGTAAGCGTGAGCCAAGTCTATCTTACTAAAAAAAATCCCTCCGCTCAGTATGCTATACAACTCTTCAATACGCGGCAACGGGTACGGTTCGCGCTTCAATTTAGGATTGATAGTGACCTTATAGTCGCCGCATATTCGAATACTGCCACATTTCTTGATAACGGGGACGATTGGGGTCCCATAATCCGAATTTTCCACTCTGACAATAGTGCCCTGACTAACTAAACGTTGAATCTCCTTTTCTACAGGTTCACGCAACGCTAGCGGTAGATTGCGTGCTTTATGAAAAAGTGGTTCATCATCTTTCAGCCGTAACGAAAACTTTTTAGTACAAGTACCCAATCCGGGGGCAAAAACATCAGAAAATTCTTGTTTAAAATTTAAAATTATCTGCTCCGTCTCATCAACCGTGTTCGGTTGTCCCAAATGATTTAACCTTATGCTGATACTATTCAGCTGTAAATGTCGCAGCCACGCCCGGCCTAGTATCGGCGGACCACCGCCCGGTATGACGTACAGCGGTAGCGCCCGCGCCGTGCGCTCCTCGCCATTACAATTAACATACCGCGCTAGAACTCTAATAAAACCGATGGGTTTGATCACATTCCCCGTATAGGACCTTAAGGTTAAATTACATTCAAACACTTCACAAGATTGAAAATACATTTTAAACATATGTTCATTGATTGCTGATATTTTACTACCCGTATCGACTTCAAAATTTATAGGTACACTTTGTATAAAAATTTGTACTACATACGGTTTATCCGCAACGCCATCAACCTGTATGTTATAAAAATCACTATCGTCGTTCTCCGTTTCAGCTTCTAAAAAAAACTGATTCTTCTTCTTCTTCGTAAACTGACTAGGACGCTCACTCACATTTTTGCACATGTTCTTTAAATGGCCTTTCGCCATGCACAGATCACAAGTATATTGCCGAAACTTGCACCTTTCGGCCGGGTGCTGCCGCCCGCACCTCCAGCAATGCCGCTGACGCGCGCCGCGCGGCCCGCCGCTGTCCGCCGCGTCCAGCTTATGCACCTGTACAGGAGCCGCGCCGGCGCCACCCGCGACCGCAGGGTTCTAGATGCTTCTTTACTATTTCAACCAGTACGTCGAACGTTTTATCCTCCGGTTTATCGGGCGCGCACAAATCACACATCAAATCGTAGGTTGGTTCTCCAACTACGGTTATTAACGTGGCAACATGCAGAGAATTTTTAATTTCGTTCAAGGCGATAAATTGTTTTACACGATTTACGTATATCGTCCACTTTCGCGATGAGAAATCGAAACTTTCAATTTTTCCGTAAGGCATGTTCCCAATAAAGACTTTGAAACGTATTTATCACTATGAATCTAACTATTATTAGTGAAATATCGATAAAACTCGTCGCCAGTTACGTATGACGCAATAAAACCAGGCAGTGGATAACAGACTGATTTAATATGAGACCAAATGTAGGTACATACATAATTACTTATGGAACTACCCAACAATATTAAACCCATATAATTGGTTTCGTCCGGTTTTCGTACGGGAACGCTAAATCGCTTAAAGGCACGTCTTTGTCGGTAGGAACTGCAAACTTAGACATGCTGCATGTTTGCTTGAAAATATTAACCCACCACTGACGATGCTAATTTCGGTTACCCAATAAGTGTAGCCGGTGCTACTGACCGGGGTTTTACACCTCGACAGAAAAACTTGCAATGGTTTAAGTTTTAAGTTTACGAAATGTTCCTCAACTATAAACCAAAGATCGTAGCTTTTTTATTAAACTATGTATTCGTTAACACGTTACACTAATTATAAAATTCATTAATATTATAAAATGTATTGTTAACTAAAAATTTATAGCACTCAACTACACAAACATTAACAACTTATCCTCAAGATCAGAACACAGCTCGATGGCGGGTGAAAAAGACTTAAGATGTTTTCAAAACACCCGGTCTCACAGACCCATACGTCCCCAAAGACGGGTTAAAGCAAGGCGAAATGCAGCAAATTTAGCATTTCCCTCAGCATCTTGCCGAGAGTTATTTATTTCACGAATTCGTCTACGTAACGTGAAATATAAAACTGCATCACATAATATACTGTCTGAGATGCATTGTCTCCGAGAAGACATTTTATTTCAGATCTTTACTTACTTCTCTAATAGAATGTAACCCCTACTATGTGAAGATGAAAGGATTAAGGACTCACTGTATACTCATTACAACTACGCCAATGTCAAAGTCAAATACTTCTTTATATCTGCATCAATGATGAGCTGAATGCGCGGAAGCTCCAACAATATTTTGAAAATATTAACCAATAAATGGGAAAATTCCTTATGGAGCACTGGGTTGGTGCACACTCACACATCAGGTGCTCAAGAGGGTATTTATTTACCTTAGTTAGGAGATTCCTAATTTTTTATTATTTATATGTTTGGCCAATTTTAGTTTATAATATAGTAAATAAGATAATTGTTATTGTTGTAGCTATGGATTTTTATCTGAATTAAACGTTATTATTATTATTATTATTATTATTTTATTAAAATAAGAACTGGATAAAACGGAACTTTTGATGCATTACGTAAAAAATGTGTTCATGTGTTTATAGTTATATCTAGTGTTTCTTCGTCCGTAATACTATCCATTTCTACCATTTTTTTAGTTTCCCTTGGAAAAAAGTTACCTATGTTACTCTTTATCAAGTTAACCAAAAATCAAGTTAACTGGTTGCCAAAGAACAACAACGTCCATATATGTTAATCATATTAAGTCAACGCTTAGCTTATAATATCACAATCAAGAAACAAAAAATACCATTTATAATTCTATATATATTTGACGTTTACCAAAAATAATAATTTTTGTATTGGATAGAAGCAGGCGTTACTTTGCGGGAAACCATGATATATTATGAAAATTAAGCGTAATTTGCTATACACCGCGAAAAGCACGAGAATCTGTATGGTGTTATTTATAATTTCTTCCATCCTTATACTCCACACCAAATAGATCTTCGGCAATGTAGGGTACACGCAGTAGTAGTAGGATACGCACGTTTCGCTCCGAAACCGGAGCATCCTCAGGAAATGTTGACTTTACAATTTTTATACAAATTGTTAAATTATTTTCGGAGCAAAACGTGTGTAGAGGGTACGTTGCCGAAGATCTGTTTGGTGTGGAGTATAAGGATTAAAGAAATTATAAATTACACCATACAGATTCTCCTGCTTTACGCGGACTATAGAAAATGAAGCTTAATTTTCATAAGAAGAATTTTGGATTAATTCCACTTCAATTCTAAAGGTGCG
Source organism: Pararge aegeria (assembly GCF_905163445.1). NCBI lineage: Eukaryota > Metazoa > Arthropoda > Insecta > Lepidoptera > Nymphalidae > Pararge > Pararge aegeria. The sequence continues at coordinate 6,723,195 of NC_053202.1, read as the reverse complement.
GTATGTATAGGGAACACATATAGTAAGGGACGACGGAACATAGTAGTATGGTTTTCTGTCCGCGTTTGTGCAAGATATATTATGTTTTACCGTGGTTAAAGTTGGAGTGGGTAGGTGTTAGATAGGTACATATAATATTAATGCAAGAGACGTGCTCCAAAGTAGAAGAAATTGCCTGCGCAACGTCTGCGTGCAATATTTAAAACGTAATAATTCAAAAAATTCAAAATTTGAAATTCATCTATTTCAAGTAGGCCGTTTATAAACACTTTTGAAACGTAAAGTAAAATTATCTCATTAAAACTTTTATTCCCTATTCTAAATCCTTGTTAGGTTGTTTTAAAAGTTTTTCAAAAAATACTACGCAGATTTTATTTTCTATGAAAAACAGGTCTTTCAATCGCCTTTTACCCTGTAGGGGTACCGACATTTCCTTAATATTACCTAGTAACCTATATTTCTCTCAGTGTAATTCTCTATCTAACTAGACACATCGAAATCAGTTCAGGAGAGGAGGAGGGTTAATTCAAACCAACAGACCGACATATAAAATGACAGGACGATGGGAGAAAGCTTTTATTTTTTGCTATAAATATATTTGCTGAATTAACTTCTAGATAGTAATGCGAAATCATGTCAATCTTGTCAATTAAGTCTAGCGATAGCAAGTGTATATTTTTCGGCCTTGAGTTATTTGATACTTTCCAACAAGATTGTCGATTGATATAGCCGTACACCAAGGCTTGTGAAAATGTATAACTGTATTTGGTATATTTCAATGTATTTGTAAGTAATAACGCTTTAGGTTGGTCCAAGCGGTTTGCATCGCTGAAACGTGGTTAAAAGTCAATTTGTGCAAGTTTATTGAATGTCACCCACATAAGGACGCCACCGCTGCGATTGCATTTCGCTGAGTCGCTTAAAAACACGCCATGTTACGCCGGCCCTTAACCATTAATCCAATAAATTATTTGACTTAATAAAGCAATTCTTTCATTCTCGTACAAATTGTGTTTATATTTTATTTACAAAGGGCACGGGCGTTATTGCCGCTATGTGTATTACGGGCTTAAGCAACCGTGAACATGTTTCCTTTACGCCCAGTTAGTTCACCTGAATACCTATATCTTAGAGAGTGCGTAAGTTTTTCGGCTGGCATACATACTCGTAACTTGTCTAATCCCCGAAGTTTTGTCATATACCGATCCTTTACACAATAAAACGAAACAAAAGTAAACAGTGTCGTCATTAGGTATATCCATGCGCTTACTGCATAGGATATAAACGTGCGTCATCTTAGCTTCGTCTTCCTAGAATTGAGGGAAATCGGCGAAAGATTCATAATTCGTTTAAAGGAAATTGCATACAATTCTACAATAAACTCCCAATTGACATCTTGGAGATGTCTCTTAAAAAGTTCAAAGTTTGTATTAAACGTAAGCTTATAGAAAAGTCCTATTATAGTATAAAGAACTACGTAATCGATAAAAAAGCTTGGGTGTAAATTATTGCTCTAACCAGGTTGCTCTTCTAATAATTTTAAATGACATTGTGAGAAGGTGCTAACAAAAAAAAAAATCACCCGGCTAAGTTTGTTGTGGGCTTCTTCTTAGACCAGGGTTGCTTTAGTTTTAAGTTTACGAATGTGGTTATCGCCATCATCTCACTACCGTGTAATTCTTATGTACGCATCAAAAGTGTCACCTTTGAATAAAGATTGGAATTTGATTGGAAATGAAAATTAACATCATTCCTGCCTATAAATGAAAATTATATAAATTAACAATAATCTTATTTATCGAATTGAAAAATGGAATTATCTTATCAAATTATTGTATTGTCATTGGTCCTCGATATATCTACTAAGTTTGACCGAAATCAGACCGTTTAAAGAGGGTCAAAATCAAGTCCAATTTGGTTCCAAAAATACAAAAATACAAATAAACCTACATGTGAAGCTAATAAAAAGCGTGTAAAATCAACGTGTGCATATAAGGCTTAAAGTTGGCTTATTTAATTTACCCTCCTATTAGTATTGCTTGTATAAATAGAAATAATTCTTTCCTCCTCGTACGAATTGCGTTCATATTTTATTTATAAAGAGCACGGGCATTATTGTCGCTATCTATATTACGGGCTTAAGCAACCATGAACGTTTTTCCTTTACGCCAAGTTAAGTCGCCTGAACACCCCAATCTTAGCGAATGCGTATTATGCGTACTATCAAATTCTCTACTATCAAATATCGAAGTATTTTATGCATTGTTTTATATAATGCAACTATACAAAATTATATCGTTTCGTCGGTAGGAAGGCTCTTGCGATAACACCATACGATATTCACGCGCGTTATCTGAGCTTCGTCTGTGTGTAGAAAAAATTGGTTGTCTGTAAAGTCGGCTTACTGACGATAGTTGAACGTGACAACGTCGTAAGAAAATACTGATGGAATGGTTGCATTTTTGAAAAGAAAATTTTAATTTTATTTGTTTGATAGATATTATCGTTGCTATAAACAATTGACACCACATTCACTTTTCACTGCACTTCATCCTCGCCGAAAACATGTAAATGTATTATTGTATAGAAGCTGTCCACGCGGACGCATCGCTAACTCAAGTAGGAGAGACAGATGTCGAACGCGGAGGCCGACTGTGCCTCTTTGTCGCTCGTTCCGCGCTCTCGCTTGCACTTTAAGCCTTGAATGGAACGCCTCAGATCGAGGTAACGCCGCATACGTCAATTTTTTTTTGTGCGTGCGGCCGGCTCCATCGAATTATAAGACGTTGTCACGTCAAAAACGCCGTGTGTATATACCCTTATATATACTGCCATGTTGGTCTAGTGATTAGCATGTTCCACTACGGATTACAGGTTCGAATACCTGGTCGGGCAAAATTATGTAAGGAATTTTGTTTTCTCTTTTAAAGAATTTTCGGTACTAGGCCGGACTTGGGAAGTTGGCGGTGTCAGCCCCCGTACCCGTGCCTTGTACCTCGGAGAGCACGTAAAGTCATAATAGACGTTAAAGCCCACCAACCCGCATTGGAGCAGCGTGGTGGGTCAATACTCAAAACTATCTCTCCTATGAGAGTCGAGGCCTGTGCCCAGAAGTGGAAAGTTAATAGGTTGCGAATGATGACGATTTAGGTATAACACAAAGGATATAAATTTACAAAGATATTCTGTAAATTTGCCAAAATATAATTATTTTCAAATATATCTCATATTCAATAAAAAGCATTAAAATGAAACCTCTATTTATATTTTACAATGCAAACTTTATAGTATAGAATTCATTCTTATGTTTAAGATACACAAATTTTGTCATTGACACTAAGTAATAGTAGAGACATATAGTTTGAAAATTATCGTAACAAAAACGCAGACAAAGTCACGGGCATCCGCTTGGACATAATCAAAAAATGACTTTTATCCGCGCACCAACGAAATAACGAGTTTTTATATTATGGAGAAAAAACAATATGCCTACACTAAATCCATAATATTAAGTGGGGTTTAAGTTTATGGAGTCCATCTTTGAAGATAATGCCCATTCGCGAGCTCAGCGCTAGTTCGCTTATAGCTAACAATTTCAGAGCATCATCTTAACGAGCCTTCAACGACTTTGTTATATCCAGGGGGATCATATTCTGAGCATTCTAAGACTGGTCGACTCCTTTATTGCCTTAGGAAACTTGATGAGGACAATATTTAGGTACAGGTAGTAACATAGTTTTAATGTTGTAGCAGTTATGATACGTTATGCTTATGTTACTTGTGTTCTTTACACAGAGTGATTTTTTATCGCCGGAAATCGAGAACTTCTTAATCGATCTTTTCGATCAGCTCATATTGGGAAGTGCTATCGTAACGCTTATTTCTGACGCCATAACAGCTTTGTTATGCTCCGGTCTGAACGGCGATTCTGCGACGTAGACATCCCCAATTGATTGGATAGATATCGCCGCCGTACCGCGCTGCTCACATTCTACATAGGATGCTTCTTAAACACCAAACTAATTGTTTATTGTTTATTGTTATTAGGTACACAAAACAGGTAATAACTAAATGTAGATCTAAATATAAGTAATAACAAGTTTTGTTTTAAGCTACAACCCAAAGTATGTGTACACAACTTTGAATTAAAAAAATAATATATATATATAAAGAAACCCTTAAAAAATAATGTAAGTATACACGATTTCCCTAATTATTTAATTACCTTACCCTACTTATCTATAATAAAATATAATCTAAAACGCCTAAATCTTTTTTGTTTACATTTTTTATTAATAAATACTAGACATTGCACAGATAAACTTGGAACTGGAATTTTTAATATCAGATTTTTGATCTGGTGTGGTCTGATGGGAGGCTTCGGCCGTGTCTAGTTTCCACCCGAAGGACAAATCCGTACGGTATCGACTAGAGGTAGCGTTTATGTAAATATACCTAGCTACCCTTTACAGTTTAGCCCGCTACCATCTTAGACGGCATCATCACTTACCATCAGGTGAGACTGCAGTCAGTCAGTTAATTGTAGTAGATAATAAAAAAAAAATTACAACTTAAAACTGTAATGGATTTCAGTTTAGAATTACAACGTCGCGATGTCGAATTCTGTTAATGACTTAGGTACTTTACCTTTACTTAAAAGGTCTTGTAATATGCCATTGTCGAGTGAGTGGTGTGAAAAGTAATTTATCAAAAACGTTACAGCCATTACACTTATTGTGTCCAGTAAACCATGAAACCAAGCGGACTGTAATGTAATAGTTAGTCATTTATATAGACAAAGTGATTTATCAGACTGTGTGATTGAAAAATCTTTGTTGAAGAAAATAAGACCCTTTACGTAAGAATTTAGAGTCGCTTTTTGTGTAAGCTTGTAATGTTTTCGGTGTATTTGGTTATCCATAAAATATCGCTTACTATTTTAGTATCTTGAAACGCCGAAGAAACGGAGCGGGTGCAATATTATACTTCGAAGGCGATCAAACTGAATATTTTTTCTTGAATTTTGGGTTTGAACTTTGTTTTCATCTACTATTGATTTAGTTTGGGGGAACCAAATTTGGAGGCATGTTCGATCAAAGCAAGGACTTCAGCTCGTTTCCCAGGTTGCCAAGAAACGATTGCTTTCTGTTTTTCTGTTAAAAACACTCCGTACCACCTAGGAGTCAGGAAATTAGTGGTGTCCACTCTCGAGCCTTGAAGAGCACTTTAAGCCGCCGCGCTGGTTCCATTTTATTATCACTAACATATAATAATAATTGTTTAAGCCCACCAACCCACTATGGAACATCATAGAAGATCTATTTTCGAATGTAATATGGTGAAGTATATATATCACATAAACTAAGAGATTATAAAGTTTGTGATGTGATAGACCCTACGAGTATGCTGTGTAAAATCCCACTGCTGCATTGTAGGTTAATATGCCGATGATTTCTTTTCTTTTTTTTTTGCAGTGAGTTTCACGCGAACAAAATAACGCGCGCTCCTAGTCTGTTTTAAAATTAAATTCAATGTATTCAATAAACCTGAATTTGAAATTAATTTATTTCAAATAAATATTTGTTATTTTAAAACGTCGTCTGACGGTTTGTGGCAGCTCTGCCATATGAGGTACAAAGTTTCCGCTGAGGAGACGCCACCAAGAATCTCAACAGTTGCTCTTTGTCAACAGCATAATTCTCACAAAATTATTTTGTCTTATGAGAGATGAACATAAAGCAAAAACGCAACCTGTCATCAATTGTATGATAACCTCGTAGTAATAAATGTGCTTAAACTCATTGTTATAAAAGTGTGCATTATAATAAAATGAATATCCAAAGTAATTTTCTTAGCTCCACTTCGTAGAATGATATCGACCAAATTGCTTCTACAAAATTACACACCATAAATTATTATTGTTTCGGCTTCTACGCATTAGTCTTTCCGAGACTGCTTGCTTCAAGTAGTGTACGAGGCAGAGCTATCGCTTGCCTCAGACGACATTTGCCAACACCTAGAGGGTATGTGCACGTCTTTTGTACACTTGCCTTGCACGAGGCAAGCACATATTTCGCCGGGCCTTCCGATATGCATCGCACAGTAAGGAAGGCGCACGCACGGCTGCCCGGAAGGCTGAGGTTCTAACCTCTAGGGTATCATCGTTTGATTTCATCGGCTTATGCCCGACTATTTTCGACCCCAACTATGTAGTACAACTCATAAATTGCAAAATACGTACTGACTGAAAGTGTATAGATACCTACTCACTAACACAGATACCTCATTGACAATTCCCTGTAGGCTCTAATTGGGTATCGGTGCACAAAGGCAACGATTTAATTGTTCGTCAATTAATATCACATTGATTCTGATTTACAGCCGCAATTCTCATAATGGCATACCTCAAATACTGTCGGGAGTTGATTTTAATTTTATTGCGGCCTAGTTTCGGTGTTGCGATAAGAAAATCCCAAATTTCTAACTGCGATCCACGGTGTTACTCGCAGTGAAGAAAACTGTGCATGTAAAAAATTACCTGTACCTGTATCTGTACTACAGATTAACTCTTTATTACATGAACTCCGCTGCATGGAAATAAGGTCGATTTTTGGTGTAAAAATAGGAATATTCCTGTAAACTACTTGCGAGTTTGGTGTTTTTCCAGGATCATAAGAAGCCTATGTTACTTAATGTCTTTTTAACTATCTATATGACAAACATCAAGTCGAATGGTTGCTTCATTAGGACATAAAGAAAGGACATTGCGAAAAAAATTTTACGGTGGAGAAAAACATCGTGAGGAAACCTGCATACCTAAGAGTTCTCCATAATGTTCACTGGGCCAGCGTGGTGGCCCAGTCTACGGCCTACGGGCTGTTGAGTTCGTAATAGGTTGATATGAAGAAGTCACATAAATAAAAGTAAGAGATGGCATCATTGCCTTGTAACTAATTCAGCATGGGACACTGTCAGCGATATTATAATAAACTACGGAGTCAGCTGCTCATAACAAGAGGAAACTGATCTGACAACGATTATTCTGAAAAGAATAGCCAATTTTAATTAGCTGGAGTGCGGTGTAAGACAAGGCGGTTTAACTTCGCCAATCCTATTTAGCCTTAGTGAACGAATTGTTTAACTAAGTAGAAAACATGTTCGATGACAATGTTTGAGATGAAACGACCTAAAGGATGATGAAGGCATAAGCGGAAGTGTATGACTTTGGCGGTACGCCGTCATATGTTGGTCCACAGGTTTGCCTGTTGTAGCCAGGGATCAAGAATTACTTTGAAAGCCTTTGCCAAACCTTTTACACGGGATCCCCGTGGACCAGCTATACTCAGGCATCGCTGAATGCCCTACGAGTTTAATACAATGCCCATCAAAATGTGCGTCCAAATTGTTCGGTCGGACTTTGCTGCCATCAAAAGAAGAGAATAGCATCTATGATGAAAAGGCATTGGATAAGCAGAAATAGATTTCTGAAGATGGTTATATATAGATAGATAGATAGATAGATGCGACTCTCCAATCAACAAGCACTGTTTTTTTTTTACGACAATACACACATCGCGAAGCCCCAAAGTAAGCGTAGCTTGTGTTATGGGTACTAAGATAACAGATAAATAAATAATATACATATCTTATTTAAACTGGGTCTGAACAACTGTAATTGATCATAGTTGGCAAAATAAATAATATTGTTACGATTAGTATAGAATAGAATAGAATAGAATTTTATTGTTCAATATATATGATAATATGATGTCTAAAAACGTACTAATCAGTAAAGTAACAAATTAATGTATACCCTACCTACAAGAACTCCATAACTCAAGCACATTTCATGTTAATAATTTGCGAACCAGTGAAATGCATTCGTCTATTTTGGAATTTCTAACAAAGGCTTGTCTTTGAATTCTGCTGTATGCATTCTGTTCGGTTTATTTTATATTACGTTGTAGGAGGAACGTATTGTTTTATGGCGGTGTAAAATTATGAATAATGGTTTTCGGGTAGAACAATGGAATGTGGTTTGGTAGGCGCAAATCGTTTGTGATAAAATCGATATGGTGGTAAAACTTTTGTGAAACACCACGAAGTAACCGGTTGAGAGACTAAAATGTGATACACTTCAAAAAATATCTAAAACATTTAGTTAATATGTTATTTTATCGGCCGATTGGCGCAGTGGGCAGCTACCCTACTTTTGAGTCCAAGGCAGTGGGTTCGAATCCTATAACTGGAAAATGTTTCTGTGATGAAAATGAATGTTTTTCAGTGTCTGGGTGTTTGTCTGTATTTTATAAGTATATATGTATAGTATTCATTAAAATATTCATGTCATCTTAGTACTCATTACACAAGCTAGTAGTAGTATATTTATTTATTTATTTATTTACACAACATTTGCTTGTTCGTCTGTTGTATATTCCCTCTTTTTTTTAAATAAATAAATAAATATACTACGACAGTACACACATCGCCATCTAGCCCCAAAGTAAGCGTAGCTTGTGTTATGGGTATACTGAGATAGCTGATGAATATTTTTTTTATGAATATAATATACATAAATACTTATAATATACAGATAAACACCCAAACACTGAAAAACATTCATGTTCATCACACAAACACTCTCCAGTTGTGGGAATCGAACCCACGGCCTTGGATTCAGAAAGCAGGGTCGCTGCCCACTGCGCCACTCGGCCGTCTAATCTAGGCCGTCTAACTCGTCGTTGTGTCTGACGCCCTCGAGCACGACGGACTTACGACATAAAGAGAGTAACGGGAAGTGGGTGGATGATGAAGGCTTAGGTCCGGATGTGGTGGCGCTTCTTGGGTAAGGCCTATCTTCAGCGGTGGACATGATAATGGAAATGATGATGGTGATGATTAGGGATCGTAAGTGCTAATACTACTATCTACTGCAATCACCAACCCGTGCACCTAGAATTGTGATTATGGCAAAAGGTGGGAGCAGCCTTTAGACCTTTTAAAATTTTTTTTTTTTGTTTTTCCCCTACAAGCCCTTTGTTAGCCTTTGTTAGCCCTTGACTGCAATCTCAACTGGTGATAAGTGATGATGTAGTCTAAGATGGTAGCGGGCTAACCTGCTAGGGAGTATGGTATGCATACCCCTAATCGGTATCTACGCGACATCGCACCGGAACACTAAATCGCTTAGCGTCACGCCTTTATCGGTAGCGTGGAATTAGCCACTGCCAAAGCCTGCCACGAGACCAGACCAGGAAAAATTCTGAAATTCTGCCGGGAATCGAACCAGGGAACTCCGACTTAAATTCACAGCGCTTACAGGGCGCCAGGGAGGTCGTCAAGAAAGAAGTGAAATTGTAAAGTACATTTAGTGACCATGTAGCATTTTATGTCGCGTTTTATTTTGCAAAATTCTGAAATCAAATCCGGTCATATAATGCGCTCTTTACGATCACCATATTGATGTTATTACAAACGATTTCAGCCTACTAAACCACGTTAATATTAATATGATAAGAAAACTCTGTAATTTGGACCCAAAAGTTTCGGGTCCAGTCGTTTATTTCCTATTAGATGGTACGGAAAACTAAATTACGTTTAACCGAAAATAATTTAAAGTAAATTGTGTTTTACTCATTGTGTGTTTAAGATATGTTTTTGAATGATACACAGATAGTTTAACAAATCAACGGAAATCCCGTAAGCCGTATTAGATTCTGGAGCAGAAATATTTAAATCGTTATATTGATTTATCCCAGAATAAATCTTGTTCATTTTATTCGACCGTTATCATGTGCTTAAGATATGCTCTTGAATGTTAAACAGATAGTTTAACAAATGCTGATGAAAACAGTCTATGTTATTATTATAATTATAATCTAAACCTTAGACATACCAGGCCAGCCCTCTAATACCCTTGAGTACCTTCATGGTAGGGCTAGTGTTAAACGTACAGCTGAAATAGCAGGAATATAAGTTACTTCTATCTTAAAAGAACATAAACGGTTGGAAGATATTCCAATCTCATGTCAATATATATTTACAAGCGGAACAAAAAGCTATTTTTCCGAGCACAAAATAAAGAAGGGAAATGCGCAAGTCTAGAAATCCCAATGTCTACAGCGAAGGTAGTCTTCTGCGGCTAGTTTACTGTCTACAAGCTTTTACCTGTAGCTTTGCTTTAGGTTTGCGTTTTTTTGGTTTGCGCCGATATTAACAGCTAAGACATTTAAAAAGACGTAATTTGTTGTGAGGGAAGTTTAAAAAGCTTATATCACCTTAACACCTTATAACAAAATGACTGCTCTCAAAATAAGTATTTTGCTTGACAAAATAAAATCTAATCTCGTCACAATTCACCTGGATAAAAGGATAAAAGAATACACATTATAAGTATGATATGCGGCCTTAAAAGAACATTATTGGCTTCCCACTCACGTATATCCGGCGTTTTTCTTTGGCACGGATATCCGGCTTGAGCCCGTCTAACTCCAGCTTACGTTCAAGGTGAAGAGCGAAATATCTTGACAAGCTTCTGCGCTATTTAATAACTTTAGCTTGACATTATATAATACTTTTCAAAGCGTATGCACGAAAATGTCATTTATATTAATAGTTAATACTAGCAGTCTGAGTTCTTCTTCTGCGTTTATTACGGGTTTTTACAAATCCCGTGGGAATAATTGCAAATGGGATATAATTTAGCATATATCACTGTCCGTCCTTTCAACTATTAAGGGCAAACCAACATACAAACACAATTTTGGCGTTTATAATATTTTTAAGGATTATATTTCCGACCCAAGGTGTAGAGGTATTTTGTATTCCAACCTATAAGGGTAGATTTTAGTGAAACTATCCTAATGTCCTAAAATAATCCTTCTTTAATATATATAACTATAATTGCTCAAACATAGTGGCAAGCGTGTTAAACTCGTCAAGCCAGGAATATGTAGGTATTGAGTTCTGTTAAAGAATTTGTATCAGTCCAGAGTTAGGAAATTGTCGTGTAAACCCCCGTGCCGTCAGCGTAAAGCCGTCGCACGCTGTTATTATAACTTGCTTGATAAGCAATTGCATTGAGCAGCGTTGTGGGTCTATACTCTAAAACCGTTCCTCCATTGGGAGGCGAGGCCTGCGACCAGCAGTGAGTAAGGTAATAGGCAGCGGATAACTGATACATTTTATCATCATCATATAGATCAAATCATTGCCGCCTTACTACAGGACACGGGTCTTCTCTCTTGGTGGGAATGGATTAGGGCATAGTCCACCATGCTTGGCGCCTCCGCATTGGTAGACTACAAACCCTTGGAAACTTTATGAAGAACTCTCAGGCTAGTAGGTTTCCTCACAATATATTCCTTCACGGTTAAACGCGAAAAGTTAAAGGCGCTTGCCGGGGGAACGAACTTGGTCACCCCTGCTTTAGGAAAGCTTTAAACACTGGGCTATCACTGTTTTATGACATATACACAAAATACATATAATATATATATACTAGCTGTTGCCCGAGACTTCAAAAGTATTCAGTATCGCTAAGCCTTAAATGAGGGGTTTGCTGCTGTCTGCTGAGGAGTTCTGTCCTCTATCTCCATTCACAGTTTGGGCAAAATTAAACACATATTATAACAGTACAAAAATAATTATTTAAATCGGTTATAATGTGTCGGAATTATGGTGTAAAGTCGTCAAACACTTTCATCCCTCCCAAAGGAACCGAACTTAATGTCGGGATAACAAGTATCCTATAATACTTCTAACACTTCCAAAAATATGTGTACAAAGTTTCATGAGGATCGGCTAAGTAGTTTTTGCGTAAAAGCGTAACAAACAAACTTACATTGACATTTATAATATTAGTAGGGATAGGGATATACATATACATATTTTTTTTGTGTTTATCATGCAATCAGTCGGTGGACTATAAGCAGATGTTTTGTTAGTGGTTATGGCGACAAGGTAAGATCGCTTCACTAAGTCACTTTCGTAAGGTCACCTTATTTCACACTTATCATTTGTTCTACCAAAGTATCACATCGATGTTACTTCACTTCGCTCTCAAAGTAGACTAATTCGGTCTCTTTGAGAGCGAAGTTAAGTAGAGCGAAGAAAGTTAGTATTCGGGGTAACCGTTCAGGGCGATGGCCCTTTTCGGTTGTGGCAACGCTGTCTGCAACTACAGACGAGTCACTGGGTGGGACTAATTCGGTGTCGTCAAAAATCCGCATTTTATATCGTTTCGGAGGCCTAGAACATCCTTTTCCCGGAAATCGTAAACAAGTAAACCAAAGGAGGAAAAAGTACCTAGAAACGTTTCGAAGTACGCCTATTCTAAGAATCAGATTTCTGCAGCGTAGGTTACTTTTTGCCCAACGCAAACACGTAAAGTACCACGCCTACCTATTTAATAAATAAATAAATATACTACGACAATGGCATCGCTATCAAGCCCCAAAGTAAGCGTAGCTTGTGTTATGGGTACTGTGACGACTGATGAATATTTTTTATGAATAATGTACATAAATACTTATAATATACAAATAAACACCCAGCCACTGAAACACATTCAAGTTCACACAAATAATTCCCAATTGTGGGTAACAATCCCACGGCCTTGACTTAGAAAGCAGGGTCGCTGCAAACTGCGCCAATCGGCCGTCAATTAAATTATTGTAAATCGAAATTATTTTTATGTTTGAAGTTGACATATTGTAATATTTTTTTAAGCTTAGTTTGACATATTTAAATATTTAAATCAATTGCAATAATAATAATTTAATTTGAACATGATAATTTAGGTTGTGACAGTGAAGGAATAAAAATAATTTCTCCAAAAATGTTATTGCCATGCCCTGGCGAGGCGTCATGTAATCTCTTATATACATGAAGCAATTAACGCTACGCATAATAAACGCTACGTTCACACGCGACTTTTAACTTCACGTTTCTAGTGTCATGGTTATTTGTAACAATATTATAGTTTGTCATATTATGTTTGATGGAACCATCGATATAAATCTAGATGGAACCCCAAAAATTGCCTACGTAAGCTCCATTCGATTTTCTAAGCAAAATATTCCAAAGCAAATAAATATAAATCAAGTTGTGTGCTCAGAATACATAAGTCGTCAATGTTCTTCTGGTGCTAAATTTGTCTATTTAAGATATAAATATGAGCATTTTCAAATTACTCTGAGGCTTTGGGGATCATAATTTCAATTTAGGGTGTCAGTAAAACAAACATGGGTGAAAATTATCTTAAAAACAATGTTATTTCAGCAGATATTCCTTTTATATTCGTTAGTCATGAATCAGATATTCATCTATCCTCCTCACCTCATTGGTCTAATGTTCAGATTATAAACTAACCTTGCCCTTTCTGGTAAAAAATGTTTTTTTTGGATTTCTACGTCAAATAATAAGTGAACTAAAAATATGTGTATATCTATACTTCTATACCATACTAATATTATAAAGAGGTAAAGTTTGTGCCGTCTGTGCGTTTGTGAGATTGTCGGGGTTAATCTCTGGATCTAGAATACCGTTTTCACCAATATAAAGCCACATTATTTTAACCCGAAAACATAAAAGAACTATGTGTTGTAGTCGGATTTGCAAAGTGAATCGGAGAAAAAACGGTTGGACGAAAACCTTTCTCACGAACGCTGCCTTTACTATAAGAGACAAATTATTGTAGAGATTGATAATGCATACAAAAAACATTTAAATATATACGATTTAAAGATAGACGACGACTACTGTTAAAATTGGTGAAATCAATATTGGTTCAAAACATTAACTTCCGCATTGGTGAAAGATAAAATTCAGTTGGTGTGACAAGCCTGCAAATATTTACACGATTCGTACGTACGCATTGTAACAACCGAACAAATAAACATTAATTTACTTTACGATGCAATAAAAAGTTAATGTTTTAACATTCGCAGCGTTAACTTGCAAACGGAAAATTCGGTATCGCATCTTTTACTGGCAGTTTGCTTAATTGGATTCCACGGGCAATTCTAACTTGTAAATATTAAGTTAAAAGTCCATCGTTCGTTTTACATGCGCAAAGTTAATAACAAAAGTAATTCCTGACTTAAAAGGTGGAAATACTTTTTACCTATTCGTACGAAAATTTCTCTGGCTCACTCTCTTTTACTTCCTATAGTGGACTACGCAGACACGTGCTATTCTGATTTACCCTAGTTCCTTCTTAATAAACTTGAGCGGCTTCTAAATCTAATGGTAAGATTTATCTTTTGGCTGAAAAAATTTGACCAAATTACCCATTACCACATTACATTATAGTCAGCAACTCAAGTGAGTAACTGTAAGTGATAAGCGAAATATGCATATTCTTACTCTACTTTATGCTCTTCTCTACAGTCCTATCTCTCCGCTTTACCTTAAAGGGCGTTTTTCCTTCTCTCAGCATCTTACGGCAGTCGGCAGTCTTGACGGCCGACTGGCGCAGTGGGCAGCGACCCTGCTTTTTGAGTCCAAAGCCGTGGGTTCGATTCCCACAACTGGAAAATGTTTGTGCGATGAACATGAATGTTTTTTTTGTCAGATCAGGCGAATCCCTCTAGATAATCGTCAGATTATGAGACAGTACGTTTAGAATATAAAGATGAACCATATATATTGTAGGCGACGCAAATTTGAAATAATTAAATTAAGAAGCGGAGATGACGCGCCTATGTTGCACGCCGATGCACCGTGTTGATACCCATACCTAATCTTTATGAGCATTTAAGGTGCGATAAACGCACCACTTCGTTAGCCTCACAGAAACGGTCACGGTGGCAGCCTATGCGCTCATTTCACCCAGTTTTTCCTAACCCCTCTTTGCTTTTTATTTGTATCCTTTACAATCGCTGTTTTTGATCCTTCGAGCCAAATATGTGTAGCACACCACCACCTTTCGTAAACATTAAGGAACGGGATAAATTTACTGAGAGGTTAGAATGCGCTTCGGAGCATGTACTCGCGCACGCCACGGTTGTTAAAATACCTTCGCTTCGTGCGAATAGCAATGTTACAAAGTGTGAAAAAAGTGCATCTATAGCGTCTTCTAGAAAATTATCTGCCGCCCGACGCAATTAATTAGAATTAGAGGCTGCTCGCGCAAGGGCAGAAATAGAAATTGCTGTGCTGTGCTGTCCTGTGCTGTCCTGTGCTGTGCTGTGCTGTGCTGTGCTGTGCTGTGCTGTGCTGTGCTGTGCTGTGCTGTACTGTTCTGTGCTGTACTGTGCTGTGCTGTGCTGTGCTGTGCTGTGCTGTCTTGCTCTGTCCTTTGCTTGTCTGTGGTGTCCTGTGCTGTCCTGCCCTGTGCTGTCCTGTACTGTACTGTGCTGTCCTGTCCTGTCCTGTCCTGGGCTTTACTGTGCTGTCCTGTGCTGCCTTGTGCTGTCCTGCGCTGTCCTTTGCTGTGCTGTGCTGTCCTGTGCTGTGCTGTGCTGTGCTGTGCTTTGCTGTTTTTTGCTGTGCTTTGCTGTGCTGTGCTGTGCTTTGCTGTGCTGTGCTGTGCTGTGCTGTGCTGTGCTGTGCTGTGCTGTGCTGTGCTGTGCTGTGCTGTGCTGTGTTTTGCTGTGCTTTGCTGTTCTGTGCTGTGCTGTGCTGTGCTGTGATGTGCGGTGCTGTGTTGTGTTGTGTTGTGCTGTGCTGTGCTTTGCTGTGCTGTGCTTTTATGTGCTTTGCTGTGCTTTGCTGTGCTGTGCTTTTATGTGCTGTGCTGTGCTTACGTGCCGTCCAAACATTAAATCTAATCGAATTTCAATTCGTTTCGGTAGATATTGCAAATGAAGCTGATGATAAATTCGTTTCATGAAATCGGTAGGTGTGTTAATTATTACAAAACAAACATTATCAAACGGTGATAGCGCATTGAGTGGGAGCTCGACTTCACCACACGGGCCGAATGCGGATTGGATAATATATCATAATCGCAAGCGTAACTAGTATAATAGTTATTTTGTATAGCTTTGGTGGCCATACCCGGTCTTCATCATCAGTTTGTCATGACTAAATGGTACTTTCAAAAGAAAGTGCTCAAACCGCTATAGATGTACATCAGAAGAGTTCCCCCGGTTTTTCCAGGATCCCTACAATAGATCTTCACCAAATTAAAATGGGACCACCTATGAGGTATGAAACACCAAACATGGGGGAATTTATTAAAATATTAAAGTAGATAGTAGATAGAGCTTTTATTACGTAAATGTTTTTTTTTGACATTGAGCATTCCCATGCCTTACTTATGTTTTTAAAATTCATATTATAGAATTAATTAAAAAAAAAAGACAGTCGAATTGAAAACATCCTCCTTTTCTACATTTGGTTGAAAAGAAATCAAACAACGTTTCTCCCAGGTTTTACTGTATGAAAAATATTGTTCATTCATGAGTTGCCATAAGTTTAAAACTCATAGATACACGAGTTGAGAATAGGGTCCAATGAGCATACAAATTAAGTTGACAAAAATCAATGAGTATAGCAAGAGACTTGTTCAGGAAGAAAAAGTTTTAAACCAAGTGTTTATGATAGAATAGAGCCGGCGCCTACAATAGTCAGGTAACTCTTCCATGTTTTAGAGTTCGTAGTAATAAATAATTAGTTTACTCTTTATAAACTTCGATTTACTTCTAAGGTGTAACGTATTACGTAAACAATTCGAAAATCCAATATCACTTTATTAACTTTTTCAATGACGTCTCTAAAACGGGTCCCCCCTAACATCATTTTCTGTATGTGTTATTCTAATGAATGTAAATGAATGCAAATCACTCCTAAACTCTGAACTATTTGGAACTCGTGTTCACGCGAAATGAAGTGAATGAGGTTTGTGCAAAAGTTAATGTAGGTTATTCAAATCGAGTTAGCAATACGCGAGAAAACCTCTCTTTTTATATGTTTTTATATTGGACTCTTTATATTATACTTGTATTACGCCGAGTGTTAAATCTTATAATAATACATAAAGTTGAAGAGTTTGTTTGTTTGTTTACTTAAACGCGACGATTTCAGGACAAATAAAAATTCAGTTTTGGATAGCCAATTTATCGAAAAGGCTATAAGCTATATATCATCACGCTAAGATCAATAAAAGCACAGCACCAATGAAGAATGTTTTCTTCCCTTTTAAAGGATTATGCTGCGTTCGCTGCGTAAAAGGATCAAGTTTCGATAAAATCATATTTATGACAAACTTGTTCCCCTTTAAAATTCTAAAAAAAAGTCCTCGACAGCATATGTCTATATTTAAAGGTTGCCTTATACGCAGACAAATTTATATTTTGAATAAAACGTATCTCCGTTTTGGGCCCTGATAAAGGGTCACTTCCATCAACAACGGTCAACACTATTAAAATCATCAGGGCCAGCAATATTAAAATCATCAGGGTCAACAATATAAAAATTAAATCATCAGTAAGTTAATTTTAACATTGATGATGCTCTTGTAACCGTATTATAATCCTTCAAGCGCGCGTCAAGTTTCCGAAATAAAGGCTATCAAAGTCATGTATTGTGTCTTCAAACCAAGACCTAAAATTAAACTCACAAATTGACTCTTTATTATGGTAATAAAGTCTTGGTTTAAAATAAAAGATTTAAGCATAATGCGAACGCTATTTTGAACAAGAAAAGAATGGTTTGCAAAGATGTGAGCACTGTTTGCCCTAGGATTATGATATTAAACAAAATATCTCAAACAATAAAATGTTCTCAATCTCCAATAAGAGTATCCATTGAGTTTAACAATGTATTATCGGAAACACTCTGAAAGAGCCTCTGGTGGTACACATTTTATCTCAGATCGCTTTGAGAGGAACTAGGATATTCTTCGGAGTAATATTTCTTCGCGGCTCCATTGTTTTCTTTTATTAAACACACAAAATATTTTAAGAATAAAAAGTTTTACCGCCTCGGTCTGAATTTAACAAAAGATATTTTTTACTTGCTAAAGTCTGCCTATCTCTTTAAAATATGAATCCATTATCTTTCCGTGGTTTTCGAACCAACTTTCTATAGGGAAGTCCAAGGTCTTTATACCGTTCGATGCATTTAATTTAAAACATAAATACCCTTCGCTCATCAAGAGCGTTGCATCATCGTAAAACGTAACCCAAAATGCAACGTGACTGCTCCGTACAGTGTTTAATTCAACTACAAGTTTTTTATAGTAATAACTAGCTGTTGCCCGCGACTTCGTCTGCGTTAGATTTTGTTTTTTGATGTGGCATTCAATTTAGTTGTAGTTCTAAAAAAATTTAAAGTATTCAGTATCGCTGAGCCTTAAATGAGGGGTTTGCTGCTGTCCGCTGAGTTATTCTGTCCTCTATCTCCAACCACATTCATCAGATCTTCACAAGGTTTTGGCAAAATTTAATACACATTATAACCTCTATAGTACAAAATAATTATTTAAATCGGTTATAATTTGTCGGAGTTATGGTGTAAAATCGTCAAACACTTTCATCCCCTTTCCCAAAGGAACCGAGCTTAGTGACGGGATAAAAAGTATTCTATATTACTTCTAACACTTCCAAGAATATGTGTACAAAGTTTCATGTGGATCGGTTAAGAAGTTTTTTGCGTGAAAGAGTAACAAACAAACTTATATTGACATTTATAATTATAATATTAGTAGGGACAGGAATTGATGGCCCACCTGATCGTTACTTGAGAAGTAGCGCTTATAAAAAAGCAACACTTCGCAGGGCACGTCCAACAACGTCCCGCCCTGTACCCATCAATCTGAGGCTAGATGTTAAACCTGATGTGCCTGAAATTACACCGGAAGTACACCATTCAGACCTGAACACTAACATTGCAACGATTTAAAAAAAATGAGAATAGCTGCGGTACTTCCCCGGAAGAGTTCTCTGTCAAAAAAAGCTGGAGCTAAAAGTTAGGTCTTGACAGCAATCTCACCTGATGGTAATGATGACGCAGTTATGGCACTTATATAAAATCAATACCCTTCATTGGTTCTACGCGACATCGTACTGGAACGCTGAATCACTTAGCGGCACGTCTTTGTCAAAATCATATCATCATAATCACAATAATTGATTTGCAAAAAACATGTGAAATTTTGGATGTTAAGAAAATTACACGGAATAATGTTTTAGCCCATTTAGAGGCATGCAAATCTTAACGTAAAAATAATTAAAAACATTCATAATTAGATTACGTCAATTATAATATAAATTAATTAATTACAATGTCAATTTTATGTCCGATGCTATATAATGACAATGAATTTAATTAAGGCCTTAAGTACCAGCAAAGTACTCATCTACGGAATAATAAAATTTTTCAGTAAGATATTGTTTTAATTTGCGTTTCGGCTTATATGTACTAAGATTTTTATTAGTCAGCTCCTCCGGTAATTTATTGTAAATATTAGGTGCCATATTAAAAATACTTTTGCCAAACTGCGCAGATGAATGTTTTGAAAAACAAATTTTATTTCGCCTCCTTGCACTCTCAGAGAACCTAAACAGATTTTCATTTAATTTGATGAATACAACAACTTCATAAATGAGCAGGCATGCACTAGTCAATATTTTCATGAGATGACAATGTCGGTAGGGTAAGTAGGGCTGAAACCCACCAGACCAGACCAAATTCAGAAATTATAAATTTTCCACATTGGCCCTGCCGGGATCAAAGCCGAGACCTACAACTTGAAACCACAGCGCTCACAGCTATGCCAGGGAGGTCGTCAATCAAGCTAGACAGAAAGTCTTACATACAGAAAACAAATAAAACAAAACAAAAGGTAAATAAATACATATGCGCAAAGCCTGAAGCGATCTCCTCCAGACAACCTTTGATTGATGAAGCATATTAGGAACGGAAAACGGGATAGTGCAACATTGAATTTAAAAATAAATAATTAATATATATAAGTTTATTAAATAGCTACGGAAACCGTGAGGTTCGACATGTTTTTCTGTCGATAAAGTTATACTTAATCGTGTACAAGCAAGGATTTAAACTATACATTGTGATGTGTACAGCGGCTAAACATTTCCTCGTATTTCGTTTTACGAGTTATTTATCTTTTTTAGAAATAATTTATTTTATTTCTTCCCAATCGTAATAAAAAACAGTGCCAAATTCGGTTATAAAAGACATTTTATCGTTCATATTACCTTTTGATCTGACTCGGGAATCGAACCTTAGAACTCGAACAAATTACTCGGTCGGACTGAGTGTGTAACCGAATTTATGTCCTTGTAGCATAATCTACCAACTATTTTTCATGTGAAGAACTTTATAAATATTTTTTTTTTTGTTTGAACGTTTTTTGGCATACTCAGAATTTTAATGACCCAACGTTGGGCTCGCCTCTTTTCTAAAAAAAAGATAAGATTTATCTGGGTACCTTTTATAACCATCAAAGATATTATTTTAATTTTCATCACTTCTAGAAGAGAACTAGTAAAATTCAAATTCGAGTTTTAAGTATACAACAGCTTGCATTCAACTCACTGCCTACTAGGAATAACGACTGTTTTAGGTTTTTCAGTGCCTGAAGTCTTTGAATTTTCTAAATTAAATAAATAAATATAAATATACTACGACAATACACACATCGCCGTCTAGCCCCAAAGTAAGCGTAGCTACACAAGCTACGCTTGCTTATGGGTACAATGACTGATGAATAATATTATGAATAATATAAATAAATAACTATAAAATACAGATAAACACCCTGCCACAAAAAAACATTCATGTCCATCACACATAAATTTTCCAGTTGTGGGAAGCGACCCCAACGCCTTGAACTCAGAAAGCAGAGTCGCTGCCCACTGCGCCAACTGGCTGTCCGGGTAGAGAAAAGCTAAGAGGAAGAAAATGCCGCGGACCGCCGCGCCCGCTGCAATGGAATTAGGTTAAAGTTTTGTAAAGGTGTTACCCGTTAAAGCGGTAATAACCGTTTCGGTGCAGACGAAGTTGCACGGGTACAACGAGTACAGATAATAAATTTACGTGTTGTTTTCATAACTTTTCTCTTTCTTATAATACTTGTTGTTGGAATTAATTAAACAGTTCGTTGGAGCAATTATTGTTGAAACGTATTTGTTGAATGTAACTTCCAAGAACTTTCAATCTCTTGAGTTAACTTACCTGACATTCGCTCAAACTCTTAAAATTTCCAACGTCGTAGCAAAATGTAAGGAAAGCCCGACAATAAAGTTTCAACTCCAAGTCGGTATTCCACTGCGAGCTAATAAATGCACAGCATATTGATTTTATGCGCTGTGGTTTTAAGGTGACGTTGCGGGTTCGATTCCCCGCTGGGACAATTTGGTAATTTAAATCTTCGGATTTTTTTCTGGTCTGGTCAGGGAGGCCTCTGTCGCGGTCGTCTAGTTATCACCCTACTGACAAAGACGCGCCGCTTAGCGACTTAGCGTTCCAATATGGATATCGCGTAGAAACCGATTATTATGGGTTCAATATGAGTGCCCTACTCTCTAACTTTACTAAGTTATGTGCGCTTTAAGCTATTAAATATCACTTGTGGCAGAAGGAAAATATCGCAAGGAAACCTGCATGCCTAAAAGTTCTCCATAATTTATTAACAATTATTCTTTGTAAAGTCAACATCTCCTGAAGATGTTCGGGTTTCGGAGCGAAATGCGCGTAGAGGGTACATTGCCGAAGATCTGTTTGGTGTGGAGTATAAGGATTGAAGAAATTATAAACTACACCATACAGATTCTCCTGCTGTTCGCGGATATTATGGATTGAAAGTAACGCCTGCTTCTTTCCAATATTCTCCATAATGTTCTCAAAGGCGTGTGAAGTCCACCAAAACGCACAGGGCCATCGGGATGGACAGCGGCCTAAAACATACTCATTGTGGAAGGAGACCCGTGCCCTGTAATGGAACGGTAATAGGTTGATATGATGATGCTGATGATAATTATCTAAATTGCCTTTTACTATGTGCTAGAGATATTATTTTCAAATCTACCGCTTTTACTGGCTTACCCACTTTACAGCTGTTTCGCCAACTTATTTGTGATATTGTATTGTTAATTAATTGTTATTATTAAACCGTATTGTGACATTTTGACACACGTGATGACGCGTTTTGTTTTGCATTATTTGGCATTTAATTCAATAATTAAATTCAAGCATACACTGATAGGCATTAAGGCTTTGTGATTTTTAACAATCCCGTTGTTCTTCGTTAATATTGTATTTAGATAAATTAAAGCAATTGGTTGGAAAATTATATTTTCGTACCACTTTCAAACTTCTAAAAAGGGGTTGATTTACAATTTATTTTTAATTATATATCTTTTATAACCAATTAGTTATAACTTCAGTAAGTTAAATCTGTATAGTTGCAGCGCCAACTATCTTATAATAAATTGGTATTCCCCGCATGTTGCTTGTGTAGTCTTAATTCATTTATCCCTAGACTTTGAGTATTCCTGGACACGTTGCTTTGTGCGCTAAGCCAACTTTAGTCCCTTTGAGTAAGCTGTAACTTACTCTACCTTGCTCTCGTTTACCTAAACTATTTATGTCGTCTCAAGTGAAATGATATATTAATTGGTCTTGATTGCCGTGATGCTTCTGGGGATATGGAGTCTTAGCCTATATTTAGTTGATAAGTGAGACAATTTGTTTCTATACTCATTGATAGTAGCGGCACGCAATCAAAACAGAGCCATTCTACAGCAGCTGTTGCGAGTTGACTTGGTTTATTACAAGACTCCCTATCGGGGGGACCGAGTTAGATCCGCTTGTGCCTCTACATTTTTCGGGTTATGTGCGTTTTCGTAAATATAAACAATTTAATAACACTTGTTTCATCGGTAAGGGTAAACATCTTGATAAAAATTACATGCCAAAGGCTTCTGAAGTCTACTTATCTGCACATAGCCAGCAAGATGACCACGGCCTAATCTCTTCTCTGACTGGAGTGGAATGGAGACCCTGATTATGTAGGTACACATCCTAGTATCAGTTCCATTTTTTAACAGGATAATTAATGTGCCCTTATCTTGTATCAGAAGCAGTGGTTCATTCTTAGGTAGGGAACTCTAATAACTAAAATTCATATTTACAATTACAAGTAGCTATTGCAGCTTCAACTATCTTGTACTGACTTACAGTTCCCTCCGTGTTGCTTTGTGTAGTCTAAATGTATTTATTCCCAGCCTTTGTGAATGCCCGGTCACCTTACTTTGTATGCATAGCTAACTTTACTCCGTGAACAAGGTTCTAACTAAGTACCTACGTTCTATGGTCTACTGATTTATTTGTTATGCCACAACATAATATAATGTATGAATCTGAATCTGTGTGCTTTTGGTAAGGACTCTTCGGATCTATGCTTTGTTTGTTATGTTTCTACGCTTTTCCAAAGGGGTTTTTTTTTTATTTCTTTGTTGTTTTTAACAATCCCGTTTTTATTATTTAACATTTTATTTTTATAAATAAAAGCGACGACCTCCTCGGCGCAACGTCGAGCTCCCAACGAGCGTCTGGTGGGAGGCTTTGGCCGTGCTTGATACCACCCTACCGACAAAGACGTGCCGCTACGCGATTTAGTCTTCCGGTGCGATGTCGTGTAGAAACTGATTAGGGGTATGACTACCATATTCCCTAACAGGTTACCCCGATAACAGCTTAGACTGTATCATCATTTACTACCAGGTGAGATTGCAGTCAAGAGTTAACCTTTAGTGGAATAAAAAAAAATACAATTGGTCCCCCTATTTTGCCCCCTAGGGTATGAATTTGCGAAAATCTTTTATTAGCATATCTTTTATAACCAGTTAGTTACAACTTCAGTAAATTAACGCTGTATAGATTAATCTCCAACTGTATTGAAATTACTTGGTATTCCCCGCATGTTCTGATTATAGGAGTCATTTACCTTAGGACACAGCGTAACATTTTATTTTTTACAAGTAAGCCATTTAGTGCAATCTCAACTAGTGCTTAGTGCATGCAGTCTAGGATGGTTATTGGTTGCGGGCTAACCTGTTAGGGGTGTGGCAATTATGTTGTTATGTTATGAATCGTACCGAAAAAACAAACCAGAACAGAGAAAGTTCAGAAATTATATGTTACCAAATTGTCCCTGCTTGCAATCAAACCCGGGTCTTACTTATAAGGTGACAGCAATAACGCAGAAAAACATTTTTTTATCGTATGCTTGAAAATTTGAGCATTACTTTGACATTATTCTTCGAGATAAATCGAAATTGCTGTACTGGCTAAATTCATGCGAGCAGCGGCCCGCAAAAGTTATATGACACTCCAAATCTGTCGTGGATTAGCGGCCAAACAAAATAACGTAGTGAACTCATATCTGTCTTGTAAATTAAAAATACCCCGCAACATGGCAACGGCTCATGGCATGGCATGGCTCCCACTAAATATACGTGAGGCAAAATCGTTTGAAACATTTAAAAACGCGGTGAAAGCATATTATCTTGCACAATAATGACGACATTTATTATACCTTGATTATGTTTATTTTTATTATCTATATGTTCATATATGTATGATTGAGTATATATTAGTTTATTATTTTATATTTATTTATTATATTTTTCTTATTTGTGCAATTTTGTTTATGTATTTGTATTTAGCTATTTGAATGTAAGTTTATAATAATTTTACACCACCTGTCCGCTCTCTCTCATCTTGTCCTAATCCAAAGGTTGCCTGGCAGAGATCGCTACTTAGCGATAAGGCCTCCTTTTGTACTCTACTTCTGTCTTTGTATTTCTTTTGTTTTTTTATTTTCCTAACTTCATTGTGGTGTACAAATAAAGAGTTAAATAATGATAATAATAATAACGAATTAGGTAACTTATCGAACGTTTCATTTAAATTTTGATCTGGCTTGCAAATAGAAAAAAATAACAAATGAACACTTTAACGCGGGTAAAATTATTGTTGTTCGTTTTACGCGATTGATTTTGAAAGTAATTATATTTGACCCAATTAGTTCAAGTGAAGACACATTTGAGAAAAGTATAAAAAAGCGGTTACCGAAAAAAAAAAAACAAATGGTACTTTAACGCGGGAAAAATAATTGTTTTCGTTGTACGCCATTGCGATTAAAGTGTTTCTATTCGACAAAATTAGTTCAAGTGAAAACACATTTGAGAAAAGTATTAAAAAGGTGGTTACTGAAAAAAAAAACAGATAACACTTTAACACGAGAAATCTTATTGTCGTTTTTTATTCGCTTTTGAAAAGTAATTGTATTTGACAAAATTAGTTTAAGTGAAGAAAAGTACTATGCCTTGGTCACTACCAGGCGAGGTGAAGCCGAGACATACATTAATCAATACCTCTTATGCTGGCCACTGCATTAATTTACTCTTGCGAAACAAACAATCACATAAAATATCAAGTGGAGTTATCTCGTCCTGGTAAAACATGCGAAACATTATGCATCAGCGATGATTGATGACGACAGAATTACCAGCCGGCGCGGTTCAGGGGCGGTCCGCTGAATTTGGGCACTTTATTGTGGGACAAGATGTAAACGCGAGCAGAATTAACGTATGCAAAGATTTGTAGCCTAACGTCGGAAATTAATCTAACAAGGTTAGGGCGTATAACATTATGACAAAACACTTTTAGTAAAACTTTCACAGTAAGTTCAGCGCGCCTCATGCATTCTGAATTTTAGGCTACTTCTTACGCGGGATTTTTTTTTGTTTCCCTCGCGAATTGTGTAAAACTGAACTTTAGGCCGATGGACTACAGTTTGCTATACCAAACTTTCTCGGAACTGAATAAGTATGTTTGTAATAAATAATAACGACAATACACACATCACCATCTAGCCCTAAAGTAAGCGTAGTGGTTTAAGAACTTTATTTCTCAAAAGAATTACAAAAAATTCGCTTAGTTGAGAAAACATTAAACTCAAAAATAAAACATGTTGTGAGCGTACACTAAAGAAGGTACATATAAATCTAGAAAGCATAATTTAATGCAGCTAAAAGAAAATGTTCGTACAATCGGGTAGTTTCACAAATATTACCGAGCAAAAACATACGACTTAAACAAAGATCATCGTTTACTGGAAACGACTTATACTGACATATTATTTATCAAGTAGAATTTTAATTTTTTCTTAAAAATAAACGTAGATTTAGCTTCTTTTATATCAGATGGCAGTTTATTATAAATCTGCGATCCTTCAGAAATAATATTTTTGTTGCCATAAGTATTAGTTCGAGGTTTGTGATGTAATAAGAGGGGACTTGCCCGTCGTAGCGTAGCATATTATGTTATGGGTACTATTTATCTGCATTATGCATGTTCATCTCACTAACATTTTCCAGTCGTGGAAATCGAACCCACAACAGTGGACTCTGAAAACAGTGTCACTGGCCACTGCGCCAATCGGCCTTCAAATATTATAGCATATCAAACAAGTATGTACACGTAATTACTAGAAAAAACATAATTTGTACGGGCTTATTAAGGAGACAATAGTACCCGAAAGCTAAATCGCTTAGTGCCAGGACTTTGTCTGTAGGGCGGTAACTAGCAACGGCTGAAGCCTACAGACAGTTAGTCTGTTTGCAACCAGAGAAAATGCAGATTTTATAAACTCCTAAAATAACCCTGGCGGTATTTGAACCAGGAACGCCTCACTTATAACTCACCACTGTGCCAGGGATACCTAATATAGACGTCTGTTGATGATGATGAATTTTATTTGCTCAGTATAATATCAGTTTATGACTTGTACCAAACGTTAAAATTCACTTCGGACGTGCGAGTGCCAGCTACAATTTGCATGCAATCATTCCAACAGCTTGCTGATATTGCCCTCTATTAATCTTGTTAACTTTAAAACAACGTCTCCATTAAAATCCAAACTTTTCAATGATCCCTACTTTATAATATTAACGAGCCCGTGTTCTTCGCCCGCGTTTATTTCGGTTTTCTAACCAACGACTCGTGACTTGTCTGTGTGTGTGTGGTTGTGTTTGCCTGTGGCATCGTATTTCCCGAACGGATGAACTGATTTTGATTTGTTTTTTCTGTTTGAAAGGTGAATTAGGCAGAAGTGTTCTGACCTGTGTTTGATGAGATTCGGTCCAAGATGGCCGCCTCATTACGTATTTTTTCAAAGCTCCCTCAATATGGGTAGAATAATGTACGCTATATTGAAACTCGACCGTTTAAGAACATAAACAGTAATAAATTTTTAATTTATTACTAACGGCTCTTTTTAATTTATTACTATCTGAATTACGGCTCATTACAATGAGCCGTAATTCAGATTTGTTGTTCTTTTATATGTTTTCATATTTTTATAAAAAAAAATTAATAACTGGTATTTTTATTGAAAGGTATCCAATATCCATGCCTGCCACTTATTAAACTATTTTCAATATTGGCATACAAAGTTTTTTTAGAAGACAAGTAATGAAATTCTTGTCCAAATTCAATAACTGGGTTATTAAAAAAATAACAGGGAGGTTTCTCTTCGATACAAGGGTAACCCCTTAGTCATGTTGGCTATCTTAAATTATTGCTAATGTTTTCGAAAATCCTAATTATCTTTTTCATGCGGAGGGTTTCTCGAATATGAGAAGCAAAAGCCCTATGCGATTACGCTATGCGAAAACTCTGCATACGATTCTCGCCAGCGGCTATTTACACTACGTAAAAAATCCGAATGATACTATTATGTATATCATTATTACGGCAACGGCAACACTATTTAGAAATAAAAAAAGAATCCTTTCTAAACATTATGGTGAACGCATCATGGACTTACTACCATCGCTTAAAGCAGTATTTTAAAATGGCGCACCTTGAAATCAGTATGATAAAATTATGAAACAACGTCGTAGCGTCGACAGATCTCCTTTAAGCCATAATAGTAAACCCTCTGATACGAGTATCTGCAACTGTCATGTTTTGCAATAAAACAAATACTCGCGGGGTTACAAAAAACTTCCAAACTTTGTTAATATTTTATTTTAAAGTTATTTCTTGGTGTAAGCTTGGAAACGCTTAACTTCTGACGACCTCCGTGGCGCAACGTTGAGCGCTATGAACTAGGAGGTCCCGGGTTTAGGTCCCAGAAATTATAATTTCTGAATTATGCCTGGTCCGGTCTGGTCGAAGGCTTTGGCCGCTGCTGGTGGCCACCCTACCGACAAAGACGTGCCCCTTAGAAATTTACTGTTCCGGTGCGACGTCGCGTAGAATCCGATTAGGGATAGGTAGGGCTTATTCAATAAGCCCTACCTACTCGATATTAAAATTGATATAAATATCGATATTATGATCGATATCTATATCGATATTAAAATTGATATCGAAATCGATACTAAAACCGAAGTTAATATTGACATCGATATCGATGTCTATTTTAATATCGATATTAAAATCGATATGAATATCGATATTGTTATCGATATTATTATCGATATCTATATCGAACTTTTTGAAAAGGTAATGGATGAAGTGTTATTTAAAATGTCAAAGTCAAATAAAAAGTTAATTGTTTGCGGAGACTTTAATGTAAACATCTTAGAAAGTAATTGTTTTAACATGTTTATATATCAATATCGATATCGATATCAATATAAATAATAACTATCGATAAATATCGATATTATTATCGAAATTTATCGATATCGATATCAATATAAATAATAACTATATATAAATATCGATATAAATAATAACTATCGATAAATATCGATATTATTATCGATATCAATATCAATATCGATATTAAGATTGATATCGATATTGATATCAATATTAGTATCGATATCGTTATCGATATTTATATCAATTTAAATATCGATATAAATATAAATTGATATAAATATCGATAATGACATATCGATATCAATATCGATACTTAAATTGATATCGATAGTTATTATTTATATTCAAAAAATTAAAATTCATTTATTTTAAGTAGGCCTAATATAAGCACTTTTGAAATATAGATAAAATATCGATATCAATGTCAGTATCGATATTGATATCAATTTCAAATCAAATTCGATATCAATGTCTGAATCGATATCGATATTATGGTCTATATCGATATCGATATCGATATTTAAATCGATGTCAGTATCGATATCGATTCGATATTGGTATCTATATCGATATCGATATCAATATAAAAATCGATGTCAATATCGACATCAATATCAATATCGATATTTAAATCGATGTCAATATCGATTTCGATATCAATATCGATATTATTATTAATATTTATCGATATCGATATCAATATAAATAATAACTATATATAAATATCGATATAAATAATAACTATCGATAAATATCGATACTGACATCGATTTTAATATCAATATTGATATTGATATCGATATTGACATCGATTTTAATATCGATACTACATTGATATCGATATCAATATCGATACTGACATCGATTATTTATATTCAAAAAAATCAAAATTCATTATTTTTAAGTAGGCCTAATATAAGCACTTTTGAAATATAGATAAAATATCGATATCAATGTCAGTATCGATATTGATATCGATATCAATGTAGTATCAATATTGATATCGAAATCGATATTGACATCGATTTTCATATCGATCATAATATCGATATAGACATCGATAATTATATCGATATTAATATCGATAGCGATATTGACATCGATTTTTATATCGATATTGATATCAATATCGATATCGATATAGAGACCGATATCGAATCGATATCGATACTGACATCGATTTTTATATCGATATCGATATAGACCATAATATCGATATCGATACTAACATCGATTTTAATATCGATATCGATATTGATATCGATATCGATACTAAAATTGATATCGATAATCGATATAGATACTAATATCGAATCGATATCGATACTGACATCGTTTTAAATATCGATATCGATATCGATATAGACCATAATATCGATATCGATACTGACATCGATTTTAATATCGATATCGATATTGACATCGAGTTTTATATCGATATTATGGTCTATATCAATAGATATTACAATCGATGTCAATATCGATATCGATATCAATATCGATATAGATACCGAACTCGAATCGATATCGATACTGACATCGATTTTAATATCGATATCAATATCGATATAGACCATAATATCGATATCGATACTGAAATTGTTTTTTAATATCGATATTAATATTGATATCGATATCGATATTGATATAGATCATAATCTCGATATCGATAGTTATTATTTTTATCGATATCGATATTGACAACGATTTTAATATCGATACTACATTGATATCGATATAAATATCGATACTAAAATTGATATCGATAAAAATATCGATATTGATATCGATATCGATATTGACATCGATTGTTATATTGATATCGATATTGACATCTATTTTAATATAGATTCTATATCGGTATCTATATCGATATCGATTCGATATCGTTCTCTATATCGATATCGATATCGATATAAAAATCGATGTCAATATCGATGTCGATTCGATATTGGAATCTATATTGATATTGATATCGATATCGATATTGATATAGATCATAATATCGATCTCGATATCGATAGTTATTATTTTTATCGATATCGATATTGACAACGATTTTAATATCGATACTACATCGATATCGATATTTATATAGACCATAATATCGATATCGATTCTGACATCGATTTTAATATCGATATAGATATCGATAATAATATCGATATTGACATTGATTTTAATATCGATATTGATATTGATATCGATATCGATATTGAAATAGATCATAATATCGATCTCGATATCGATAGTTATTATTTTTATCGATATCGATATTGACATCGATTTTTATATAGATATCGAGATCGATATAGATAAAAATAATAACTATCGATATCGAGATCGATATTATGATCATAATATCGATCATAATATCGATCTCGATATCGATAGTTATTATTTTTATCTATATCGATCTCGATATCGATATAAAAATCGATGTCATGTATTAAAATCGTTGTCAATATCGATATCGATAAAAAAAATAACTATCGATATCGAGATCGATATTATGATCGATATTATGATCATAATATCGATCTCGATATCGATAGTTATTATTTTTATCTATATCGATCTCGATATCGATATAAAAATCGATGTCAATATCGATATCGATAAAAATAATAACTATCGATATCGAGATCGATATTATGATCTATTTCAATATCGATATCGATATCAATATCAATATCGATATTAAAGTCAATGTCAATATCGATATTATTATCGATATCTATATCGATATTAAAATCGATGTCAGAATCGATATCGATATTATGGTCTATATAAATATCGATATCGATGTAGTATCGATATTAAAATCGTTGTCAATATCGATATCGATAAAAATAATAACTATCGATATCGAGATCGATATAATGATCTATATCAATATCGATATCGATATCAATATCAATATCGATATTAAAATCAATTTCAGTATCGATATCGATATTATGATCTATATCGATATTGATATCGATATTAAAATCGATGTCAATATCGATAACGATATCGATATCATAATATCGATCATAATATCGATCTCGATATCGATAGTTATTTTTTTTATCGATATCGATATTGACAACGATTTTAATATCGATATCGATATTTATATAGACCATAATATCGATATCGGTTCTGACATCGATTTTAATATCGATATAGATATCGATAATAATATCGATATTGACATCGATTTTTATATCGATATCAATATCAATATCGATATTGATATTGATATCGATATCGATATTGAAATAGATCATAATATCGATCTCGATATCGATAGTTATTATTTTTATCGATATCGATATTGACAACGATTTTAATATCGATACTACATTGATATCGATATCAATATCGATACTAAAATTGATATCGATAATAATATCGATATTTTTATATTGATATAGATATTGACATCGATTTTAATATAGATTCTATATCGGTATCTATATCGATGTCGATTCGATATCGTTATCTATATCGATATCGATATCGATATAAAAATCGATGTCAATATCGATGTCGATTCGATATTGGAATCTATATTGATATTGATATCGATATCGATATTGATATAGATCATAATATCGATCTCGATATCGATAGTTATTATTTTTATCGATATCGATATTGATATCGATTGTAATATTGATATCGATATTGACATCGATTTTTATATCGATATCGAGATCGATATAGATAAAAATAATAACTATCGATATCGAGATCGATATTATGATCATAATATCGATCATAATATCGATCTCGATATCGATAGTTATTATTTTTATCTATATCGATCTCGATATCGATATAAAAATCGATGTCATGTATTAAAATC
The DNA here is from genome assembly GCF_905163445.1 of Pararge aegeria. Lineage (NCBI taxonomy): Eukaryota > Metazoa > Arthropoda > Insecta > Lepidoptera > Nymphalidae > Pararge > Pararge aegeria. Next base: position 6,690,743 of record NC_053202.1, on the reverse strand, counting down.
GTTGTCAATATCGATATCGATAAAAAAAATAACTATCGATATCGAGATCGATATTATGATCGATATTATGATCATAATATCGATCTCGATATCGATAGTTATTATTTTTATCTATATCGATCTCGATATCGATATAAAAATCGATGTCAATATCGATATCGATAAAAATAATAACTATCGATATCGAGATCGATATTATGATCTATTTCAATATCGATATCGATATCAATATCAATATCGATATTAAAATCAATGTCAATATCGATATTATTATCGATATCTATATCGATATTAAAATCGATGTCAGAATCGATATCGATATTATGGTCTATATAAATATCGATATCGATGTAGTATCGATATTAAAATCGTTGTCAATATCGATATCGATAAAAATAATAACTATCGATATCGAGATCGATATAATGATCTATATCAATATCGATATCGATATCAATATCAATATCGATATTAAAATCAATTTCAGTATCGATATCGATATTATGATCTATATCGATATTGATATCGATATTAAAATCGATGTCAATATCGATAACGATATCGATATCGATATTAAAATCGATGTCAATATCGATATCGATATCAATATCGATATTATTATCGATATCTATATCGATATTATGTTCGATATCCATCATAATATCGATATCGATACTGAAATCGATTATTTAAAATCGATGTCAATATCAATATTAACATCGATATTGACATCGATTTTAATATCGATATCGATATAAAAATTGATGTCAATATCGATATCGATATTAAAATCGATGTCAGTATCGATATCGATTCGATATTGGTATCTATATCGATATCGATATATCTTTATTTATATCAATTTATATTTATATCGATATCGATATCAATTTTAGTAGCGATATTGATAACGATATCGATATTTATATCAATTTCAATATCGATATCAATATCGTAATTATTAAAATCGATGTCAGTATCGATATCGAAAAAAATAATAACTATCGATATCGAGATCGATATTATGATCTATATCAATATCGATATCGATATCAATATCAATATCGATATTAAAATCGATGTCAGTTTCGATATCGATATTTATATAGACCATAATATCGATATCGATTCTGACATCGATTTTAATATCGATATAGATATCGATAATAATATCGATATTGACATTGACTTTAATATCGATATTGATATTGATATCGATATCGATATTGAAATAGATCATAATATCGATCTCGATATCGATAGTTATTATTTTTATCGATATCGATATTGACATCGATTTTTATATCGATATCGAGATCGATATAGATAAAAATAATAACTATCGATATCGAGATCGATATTATGATCATAATATCGATCATAATATCGATAGTTATTATTTTTATCTATATCGATCTCGATATCTATATAAAAATCGATGTCAATATCGATATCGATAAAAATAATAACTATCGATATCGAGATCGATATTATGATCTATTTCAATATCGATATCGATATCAATATCAATATCGATATTAAAATCAATGTCAATATCGATATTATTATCGATATCTATATCGATATTAATATCGATGTCAGAATCGATATCGATATTATGGTCTATATAAATATCGATATCGATGTAGTATCGATATTAAAATCGTTGTCAATATCGATATCGATAAAAATAATAACTATCGATATCGAGATCGATATTATGATCTATATCAATATCGATATCGATATCAATATCAATATAGATTCCAATATCGAATCGACATCGATATTGACATCGATTTTTATATCGATATCGATATCGATATAGAGAACGATATCGAATCGATATCGATATAGATACCGATATAGAATCTATATTAAAATAGATGTCAATATCGATATCAATATAACAATCGATGTCAATATCGATATCGATATCAATATCGATATTTTTATCGATATCAATTTTAGTATCGATATTTATATCGATATCAATGTAGTATCGATATTAAAATCGTTGTCAATATCGATATCGATAAAAATAATAACTATCGATATCGAGATTATGATCTATATCAATATCGATATCGATATCAATATCAATATCGATATTAAAAAACAATTTCAGTATCGATATCGATATTATGGTCTATATCGATATTGATATCGATATTAAAATCGATGTCAGTATCGATATCGATTCGAGTTCGGTATCTATATCGATATTGATATCGATATCGATATTGACATCGATTGTAATATCTATTGATATAGACCATAATATCGATATAAAACTCGATGTCAATATCGATATCGATATTAAAATCGATGTCAGTATCGATATCGATATTATGGTCTATATCGATATCGATATCGATATTTAAAACGATGTCAGTATCGATATCGATTCGATATTAGTATCTATATCGATTATCGATATCAATTTTAGTATCGATATCGATATCAATATCGATATCGATATTAAAATCGATGTTAGTATCGATATCGATATTATGGTCTATATCGATATCGATATAAAAATCGATGTCAGTATCGATATCGATTCGATATCGGTCTCTATATCGATATCGATATTGATATCAATATCGATATAAAAATCGATGTCAATATCGCTATCGATATTAATATCGATATAATTATCGATGTCTATATCGATATTATGATCGATATGAAAATCGATGTCAATATCGATTTCGATATCAATATTGATACTACATTGATATCGATATCAATATCGATACTGACATTGATATCGATATTTTATCTATATTTCAAAAGTGCTTATATTAGGCCTACTTAAAAATAATGAATTTTGATTTTTTTGAATATAAATAATCGATGTCAGTATCGATATTGATATCGATATCAATGTAGTATCGATATTAAAATCGATGTCAATATCGATATCAATATCAATATTGATATTAAAATCGATGTCAGTATCGATATTTATCGATAGTTATTATTTATATCGATATTTATATATAGTTATTATTTATATTGATATCGATATCGATAAATATTAATAATAATATCGATATTGATATCGAAATCGATATTGACATCGATTTAAATATCGATATTGATATTGATGTCGATATTGACATCGATTTTTATATTGATATCGATATCGATATAGATACCAATATCGAATCGATATCGATACTGACATCGATTTAAATATCGATATCGATATCGATATAGACCATAATATCGATATCGATTCAGACATTGATATCGAATTTGATTTGAAATTGATATCAATATCGATACTGACATTGATATCGATATTTTATCTATATTTCAAAAGTGCTTATATTAGGCCTACTTAAAATAAATGAATTTTAATTTTTTGAATATAAATAATAACTATCGATATCAATTTAAGTATCGATATTGATATCGATATGTCATTATCGATATTATGATCATAATATCGATCTCGATATCGATAGTTATTATTTTTATCTATATCGATCTCGATATCGATATAAAAATCGATGTCAATATCGATATCGATAAAAATAATAACTATCGATATCGAGATCGATATTATGATCTATTTCAATATCGATATCGATATCAATATCAATATCGATATTAAAATCAATGTCAATATCGATATTATTATCGATATCTATATCGATATTAAAATCGATGTCAGAATCGATATCGATATTATGGTCTATATAAATATCGATATCGATGTAGTATCGATATTAAAATCGTTGTCAATATCGATATCGATAAAAATAATAACTATCGATATCGAGATCGATATAATGATCTATATCAATATCGATATCGATATCAATATCAATATCGATATTAAAATCAATTTCAGTATCGATATCGATATTATGATCTATATCGATATTGATATCGATATTAAAATCGATGTCAATATCGATAACGATATCGATATCGATATTAAAATCGATGTCAATATCGATATCGATATCAATATCGATATTATTATCGATATCTATATCGATATTATGTTCGATATCCATCATAATATCGATATCGATACTGAAATCGATTATTTAAAATCGATGTCAATATCAATATTAACATCGATATTGACATCGATTTTAATATCGATATCGATATAAAAATTGATGTCAATATCGATATCGATATTAAAATCGATGTCAGTATCGATATCGATTCGATATTGGTATCTATATCGATATCGATATCAATATAAAAATCGATGTCAATATCGATGACAATATTGATATTGACATCGATTTTAAATAATCGATTTCAGTATCGATATCGATATTATGATGGATATCGATCATAATATCGATATAGATATCGATAATAATATCGATATTGATATCGATATCGATATTGACATCGATTTTAATATCGATATCGATATCGTTATCGATATTGACTTCGATCGTTATATCTTTATTTATATCAATTTATATTTATATCGATATCGATATCAATTTTAGTAGCGATATTGATAACGATATCGATATTTATATCAATTTCAATATCGATATCAATATCGTAATTATTAAAATCGATGTCAGTATCGATATCGAAAAAAATAATAACTATCGATATCGAGATCGATATTATGATCTATATCAATATCGATATCGATATCAATATCAATATCGATATTAAAATCGATGTCAGTTTCGATATCGATATTATGGTCTATATCGATATTAAAATCGAAGTCAGTATCGATATCGATTCGATATCGGTATCTATATCGATATCGATATCGATATAAAAATCGATGTCAATATTGATATCGATATTACCATCGATGACAATATCGATATCGATTTCAATATCAATATCGATATTAAAATCAATGTCAGTATCGATATCGATTCGAGTTCGGTATCTATATCGATATTGACATCGATTTTTATATTGATATCGATATCGATATAGATACCAATATCGAATCTATATCGATATTGACATCAATTTTTATATCGATATCAATATTAAAATCGATGTCAGTATCGATATCGATTTTACAATCGATGTCAATATCGATATCTATATCGATATACACCATAATATCGATATCTATAATGACATTGATTTTAATATCGATATTGATATTGATATCGATATCGATATTGATATAGATCATAATATCGGTCTCGATATCGATTGTTATTATCTTTTTCGATATCGATACTGACATCGATTTTAATAATTACGATATTGATATCGATATTGAAATTGATATAAATATCGATATCGTTATCAATATCGCTACTAAAATTGATATCGATATCGATATAAATATAAATTGATATAAATAAAGATATAACGATCGATATCAATATCGATATCGATATTATGCTCTATATCGATATTGATATCGATATTAAAATCGATGTCAGTATCGATATCGATTCGAGTTCGGTATCTATATCGATATTGGTATCGATATCGATATTGACATCGATTGTTATATCGATATCGATACTGACATCGATTTTAGTATCGATATCGATATAAAAATTGATGTCAATATCGATATCGATATAAAACTCGATGTCAATATCGATATCGATATTTAAATCGATGTCAGTATCGATATCGATTCGATATTGGTATCTATATCGATATCGATATCAATATAAAAATCTATGTCAATATCGATGTCAATATTGATATTGACATCGATTTTAAATAATCGATGTCAGTATCGATATCGATATTATGATGGATATCGATCATAATATCGATATTTTTATCAATTTTAGTATCGATATCGATATCGATGTCGATAACATCGATTTTAATATCGATCATAATATCGATATAGATATCGATAATAATATCGATATTGATATCGATATCGATATTGACATCGATTTTAATATCGATATCGATATCGTTATCGATATTGATATCGATCGTTATATCTTTATTTATATCAATTTATATTTATATCGATATCGATATCAATTTTAGTATCGATATTGATAACGATATCGATATTTATATCAATTTCAATATCGATATCAATATCGTAATTATTAAAATCGATGTCAGTATCGATATCGATAAAAATAATAACTATCGATATCGAGATCGATATTATGATCTATATCAATATCGATATCGATATCAATATCAATATCGATATTAAAATCGATGTCAGTTTCGATATCGATATTATGGTCTATATCGATATCGATATCGATATTAAAATCGATGTCAGTATCGATATCGATTCGATATCGGTATCGATATAAAAATCGATGTCAATATTGATATCGATATTACAATCGATGACAATATCGATATCGATTTCAATATCAATATCGATATTAAAATCAATGTCAGTATCGATATCGATATTATGGTCTATATCGATATCGATATCGATATTAAAATCGATGTCAGTATCGATATCGATTCGAGTTCGGTATCTATATCGATATTGACATCGATTTTTATATTGATATCGATATCGATATAGATACCAATATCGAATCGATATCGATATTGACATCGATTTTTATATCGATATATATTAAAATCGATGTCAGTATCGATATCGATTTTACAATCGATGTCAATATCGATATCGATATCGATATAGACCATAATATCGATATCTATAATGACATTGATTTTAATATCGATATTGATATTGATATCGATATCGATATTGATATAGATCATAATATCGGTCTCGATATCGATAGTTATTATTTTTATCGATATCGATATTGACAACGATTTTAATATCGATATTACATTGATATCGATATCAATATCGATACTAAAATTGATATCGATAATAATATCGATTGTAATATCTTTCGATTTTTATACCGATATCGTTATCTATATCGATATCGATATCGATATTAAAATCGATGTCAATATCGATATCAATATTACAATCGATGTCAATATCGATATCGATAAAAATAATAACTATCGATATCGAGATCGATATTATGATCTATTTCAATATCGATATCGATATCAATATCAATATCGATATTAAAATCAATGTCAGTATCGATATCGATTCGAGTTCGGTATCTATATCGATATTGACATCGATATTGACATCGATTTTTATATTGATATCGATATCGATATAGATACCAATATAGAATCGATATCGATACTGACATCGATTTAAATATCGATATCGATATCGATATAGACCATAATATCGATATCGATACTGACATCGATTTTAATATCGATATCGATATTGACATCGAGTTATATATCGATATTATGGTCTTTATCAATGTAGTATCGATATTAAAATCGATGTCAGTATTGATATCGATTCGATATCGGTATCTATATCGAGATCGATATTATGATCTATATCAATATCGATATCGATATCAATATCAATATCGATATTAAAATCAATGTCATTATCGATATCGATATTATGGTCTATATCGATATCGATATCGATATTGACATCGATTGTAAAATCGATATCGATACTGACATCGATTTTAATATTGATATCGATATAAAAATCGATGTCAATATCGATATCGATTCGATATTGGTATCTATATCGATACTGACATCGATTTAAATATCGATATCGATATCAATATAGACCATAATATCGATATCGATACTGACATCGATTTTAATATCGATATCGATATTGACATCGAGTTTTATATCGATATTATGGTCTTTATCAATGTAGTATCGATATTAAAATCGATGTCAGTATCGATATCGATATTACAATCGATATTATTATCGATATCAATTTAAGTATCGATATCAATGTAATATCGATATTAAAATCGTTGTCAATATCGATATCGATAAAAATAATAACTATCGATATCGAGATCGATATTATGATGTATATCAATATCGATATCGATATCAATATCAATATCGATATTAAAATCAATGTCATTATCGATATTGAATTCGATTGTAAAATCGATATCGATACTGACATCGATTTTAATATTGATATCGATATAAAAATCGATGTCAATATCGATATCGATTCGATATTGGTATCTATATCGATATCGATATCAATATAAAAATCGATGTCAATATCGATATCGATATAAATAATAACTATCGATATCAATATCGATATTATGATCTATATCGATATTATGGTCTATATCGATATCGATATCGATATCGATACTGACATCGATTTTAATATCGAATCGCGATATCGTTATCTATATCGATATCGATATTGATATAAAAATCGATATCAATATCAATATCGATATCGATATCAATATTAATTTCGATATTAAAATCAATGTCAGTATCGATATCGATTCGAGTTCGGTATCTATATCGATATTGACATCGATATTGACATCGATTTTTATATTGATATCGATATCGATATAGATACCAATATCGAATCGATATCGATACTGACATCGATTTAAATATCGATATCGATATTGACATCGAGTTTTATATCGATATCGATATTAAAATCGATGTCAGTATCGATATCGATTTTAATATCGATATAGATATTGATAATAATATCGATATTGACATCGATTTTTATATCGATATCGATATCGATATAGATACCGATATCGAATCGATATCGATATTAAAATCGATGTCAGTATCGATATCGATTCTATATCGGTATCTATATCGATATCGATTCGATATCATTATCCATATCGATATCGATATCGATTGTTATATCGATATCGATACTGACATCGATTTTAATATCAATACTACATTGATAAAGACCATAATATCGATATAAAACTCGATGTCAAAATCGATATCGATATTAAATTCGATGTCAGTATCGATATCGATATAATGGTCTATATCGATATCGTTATCGATATTTTAATCGATGTCAGTATCGATATCGATTCGATATTGGTATCTATATCGATATCGATATCGATATAAAAATCGATGTCAATATCGATATCAATATCGATATAGATACCGAACTCGAATCGATATCGATACTGACATTGATTTTAATATCGATATTGATATTGATATCGATATCGATATTGATATAGATCATAATATCGATCTCGATATCGATAGTTATTATTTTTATCGATATCGATATTGACATCGATTGTAATATTGATATCGATATTGACATCGATTTTTATATCGATATAGATATCGATATCGATATAAAAATCGAAAGATATTACAATCGATATTATTATCGATATCAATTTTAGTATCGATATTGATATCGATATCAATGTAATATCGATATTAAAATCGATGTCAATATCGATATCGATATTAAAATCGATGTCAGTATCGATATCGATATTATGGTCTATATCGATATCGATTCGATAAAGGTATCTATATCGATATCGATATCAATATAAAAATCGATGTCAATATCGATATAGATACCGAACTCGAATCAATATCGATACTGACATTGATTTTAATATCGATATTGATATTGATATCGATATCGATATTGATATAGATCATAATATCGATCTCGATATCGATCTCGATATCGATAGTTATTATTTTTATCGATATCGATATTGACATCGATTGTAATATTGATATCGATATTGACATCGATTTTATATCCATATCGATATCGATATAGATAACGATATCGAATCGATATCGATATAGATACCGATATCGAATCGATATCGATACTGACATCGATTTTAATATCGATACTACATTGATAAAGACCATAACATCGATATATAACTCGATGTCAATATCGATATCGATATTAAAATCGATGTCAGTATCGATATCGATATTATGGTCTATATCGATATCGATATCGATAGTTATTATTTTAATCGATATCGATATTGACAACGAATTTAATATCGATATTACATTGATATCGATATTAATATCGATACTAAAATTGATATCGATAATAATATCGATTGTAATATCGATATCGATACTGACATCGATTTTAATATCGATACTACATTGATAAAGACCATAATATCGATATAAAACTCGATGTCAATATCGATATCGATATTATGGTCTATTTAAATATCGATATCGATATTAAAATCGATGTCAATATCGATATCAATATAACAATCGATGTCAATATCGATATCGATATCAATATCGATATTATTATCGATATCAATTTTAGTATCGATATTGATTTCGATATCAATGTAGTATCGATATTAAAATCGTTGTCAATAGCGATATCGATAAAAATAATAACTATCGATATCGAGATCGATATTATGATCTATATCAATATCGATATCGATATCAATATCAATATCGATATTAAAATCGATGTCAGTATCGATATCGATTCGATATCGGTATCTATATCGATATCGATTCGATGTCGTTATCTATATCGATATCGATATCGATATAAAAATCGATGTCAATATCGATATCAATATTACAATCATATTCGAGTTCGGTATCTATATCGATATTGATATCGATATCGATATTGACATCGATTGTAATATCGATATCGATACTGACATCGATTTTAATATCGATATCAATATAAAAATTGATGTCAATATCGATATCGATATAAAACTCGATGTCAATATCGATAAAAATAATAACTATCGATAAAAATAATAACTATCGATATCGAGATCGATATTATGATCTATATCAATATCGATATCGATATCAATATCAATATAGATTCCAATATCGAATCGAGATCGATATTAACATCGATTTTTATATTGATATCGATATCGATAAAGATACCAATATCGAATCGATATCGATACTGACATCGATTTAAATATCGATATCGATATCGATATAGACCATAATATCGATATCGATACTGACATCGATTTTAATATCGATATCGATATTGACATCGAGTTATATATCGATATTATGGTCTTTATCAATGTAGTATCGATATTAAAATCGATGTCAATATCGATATCGATAAAAATAATAACTATCGATATCGAGATCGATATTATGATCTATATCAATATCGATATCGATATCAATATCAATATCGATATTAAAATCAATGTCAGTATCGATATCGATTCGAGTTCGGTATCTATATCGATATTGACATCGATATTGACATCGATTTTTATATTGATATCGATATCGATATAGATACCAATATCGAATCGATATCGATACTGACATCGATTTAAATATCGATATCGATATCGATATCGATATCGATATAGACCATAATATTGATATCGATACTGACATCGATTTTAATATCGATATCGATATTGACATCGAGTTTTATATCGATATTATGGTCTTTATCAATGTAGTATCGATATTAAAATCGATGTCAGTATCGATATCGATATTACAATCGATATTATTATCGATATCAATTTTAGTATCGATATTGATATCGATATCAATGTAATATCGATATTAAAATCGTTGTCAATATCGATATCGATAAAAATAATAACTATCGATATCGAGACCGATATTATGATCTATATCAATATCGATATCGATATCAATATCAATATCGATATTAAAATTAATGTCATTATAGATATCGATATTATGGTCTATATCGATATCGATATCGATATTGACATCGATTGTAAAATCGATATCGATACTGACATCGATTTTAATATTGATATCGATATAAAAATCGATGTCAATATCGATATCGATTCGATATTGGTATCTATATCGATATCGATACCAATATAAAAATCGATGTCAATATCGATATAGATACCGAACTCGAATCGATATCGATACTGACATTGATTTTAATATCAATAAATATATCGATATCGATATTGATATTGATATCGATATAAAAATCGATGTCAATATCGATATTATTATCGATATCTATATCGATATTAAAATCGATGTCAGAATCGATATCGATATTATGGTCTATATAAATATCGATATCGATATCAATATCAATATCGATATTTAAATCGATGTCAGTATCGATATCGATTCGAGTTCGGTATCTATATCGATATTGATATCGATATCGATATTGACATCGATTTTAATATCGATATTGATATTGATATCGATATCGATATTACTATCGATATTAAAATCAATGTCAGTATCGATATCGATTCGAGTTCGGTATCGATATCGATATTGACATCGATTTTTATATTGATATCGATATCGATATAGATACCAATATCGAATCGATATCGATACTGACATCGATTTAAATATCGATATCGATATTGACATCGAGTTTTATATCGATATTAAAATCGATGTCAGTATCGATATCGATATTACAATCGATGTCATCGATTTTTAATGAATGTGTTGATATGGGTATTTTTCCGAACCTAATGAAATGTAGTAAATTAATACCCCTTTTTAAATCCGGTCATAAAAATGACCTTAACAATTACAGGCCTATTTCAATCTTGCCAACTCTTAGTAAGGTCTTTGAAAAAATTATACTTTATCAACTTTTAAATCATTTTAATGTAAATAACTTACTTCATCCGGAGCAGTACGGCTTCACTAAAGGTCGTAGTACAACGGATGCAGGCGCAAGACTCATAAAGCATATTTACGATGCCTGGGAACGTTCGCAGAATGCCATTGGTGTTTTCTGTTATCTGTCCAAAGCATTCGATTGCGTTGAACACAAAACGTTGTTATTAAAACTAAGCCACTATGGCATCAAAAACGTTGCACTCAATTTAATTGCCTCTTATCTAAGTGATAGAGTTCAAAGGGTATGCGTAAAAGACATAAAGTCTAAGGGATCGTCTGCCTTAATGGGTGTCCCACAAGGCTCAATTTTGGGTCCCTTATTGTTTCTGGTGTATATAAATGATCTGCCACACCATGTCAGGGGCACTTGTGAGATTGTACTGTTTGCAGATGATACATCTCTCATTTTTAAGACTGATAGAAACAAAGATAATTTTGACGACGTAAACCGTGCTTTGTCACATGTGTCAGACTGGTTTACTGTTAATAACTTACTTTTAAATGCAAAAAAAACTAAGTGTTTGGAATTTGTTTTGCCTAACGTAAAAAAAATTGATAAAAACATCATAATAAATGGAGAAACACTTGAAATAGAAAACTCCACTGTTTTTCTAGGAGTGACCTTAGATTGTAAGCTACAGTGGGGTACCCATATAGAAAGCCTAGCGAGTAAACTCAGCTCGGCTGCATATGCAATCAGGAAAATTAGACAGCTTACCGATGTTGAAACAGCTAGGCTTGTTTATTTCGCATACTTTCACAGTATTATGTCCTATGGGATCTTGCTGTGGGGAAAAGCTGCAGATATTGAAAGTATATTTATACTACAGAAAAGAGCCGTACGATCAATATATAAACTTGGATCACGCGAATCGCTTCGTGAAAAATTTAAACAAATAGGTATTCTTACAGTAGCTTCGCAATACATTTATAGTAATATAGTCTTTGTGAGGCAAAATATTACTCTTTATAAATCAAAAGCTGAAATTAACAATCGACTTACCAGAAACGGTCATAAATTAGTGATATCTGCATATCGTCTGCGAAAGGTGCAGAACTCCTTTGTGGGGTTGAGTATACGCTTTTACAACATGATTCCTAAGGAAATTCTTGACCTACCAATGCATACATTTAAAAAATGTGTAAAAACGCATCTAGTACAGCGAGGTTACTATACATTTGATGAATTCCTCAATGACAAGGTAGAATGGAAGCAGCCAGCCTCGCTCTCATCTCCCGCAAGATAGCAAAATGATTGTAAATGTTGATGTTGGAAAAGAGCAACTACTGAGTTTCTTGCCGGCTCTTCTCGGTAGAATCTGCTTTCCGAACCGGTGGTAGAGTCACACAAACATGCATACTTGACGTTTCAAAAGTGCTTATAAAGTAGGCCTACTTGAAATAAATGAATTTGAATTTTGAATTTTTTTGAATTTTCAATATCGATATCGATGTCAATATCGATATAGATACCGAACTCGAATCGATATCGATACTGACATTGATTTTAATATCGATATTGATATTGATATCGATATCGATATTGAAATAGATCATAATATCGATCTCGATATCGATAGTTATTATTTTTATCGATATCGATATTGACATCGATTGTAATATTGATATCGATATTGACATCGATTTTTATATCGATATCGATATCGATATAGATAACGATATCGATATAAAAATCGAAAGATATTACAATCGATATTATTATCGATATCAATTTTAGTATCAATATTGATATCGATATCAATGTAATATCGATATTAAAATCGTTGTCAATATCGATATCGATAAAAATAATAACTATCGATATCGAGACCGATATTATGATCTATATCAATATCGATATCGATATCAATATCAATATCGATATTAAAATCAATGTCATTATAGATATCGATATTATGGTCTATATCGATATCGATATCGATATTGACATCGTTTGTAAAATCGATATCGATACTGACATCGATTTTAATATATATCGATATAAAAATCGATGTCAATATCGATATCGATTCGATATTGGTATCTATATCGATATCGATATCAATATAAAAATCGATGTCAATATCGATATAGATACCGAACTCGAATCGATATCGATACTGACATCGATTTTAATATCGATATCGATATCGATATAGACCATAATATCGATATCGATACTGACATTGATTTTAATATCGATATTGATATTGAAATTGATATCGATATCGATATTAATATCGATATTAAAATCAATGTCAGTATCGATATCGATTCGAGTTCGGTATCTATATCGATATTGACATCGATTTTTATATTGATATCGATATCGATATAGATACCAATATCGAATCGATATCGATACTGACATCGATTTAAATATCGATATCGATATTGACATCGAGTTTTATATCGATATCGATAATGACATCAATTTTTATATCGATATCGATATTAAAATCGATGTCAGTATCGATATCGATATTACAATCGATGTCAATATCGATATCGATATCAATATCGATATAGATACCGAACTCGAATCGATATCGATATTGACATCGATTTTTATATTGATATCGATATCGATATAGATTCCAATATCGAATCGATATCGATATTGACATCGATTTTAAAATCGATGTCAGTATCGATATCGATATTATGGTCTATATCGATATCGATATCGATATTTAAATCGATGTCAGTATCGATATCGATTCGATATTGGTAACTATATCGATATCGATATCAATATAAAAATCGATGTCAATATCGATGTCAATATCGATATAGATACCGAACTCGAATCGATATCGATACTGACATTGATTTTAATATCGATATTGATATTAATATCGATATCGATATTGATATAGATCATAATATCGATCTCGATATCGATAGTTATTATTTTTATCGATATCGATATTGACATCGATTGTAATATTGATATCGATATTGACATCGATTTTTATATCGATATCGATATCGATATAGATACCGATATCGATACTGACATCGATTTTAATATCGATACTACATTGATAAAGACCATAATATCGATATATAACTCGATGTCAATATCGATATCGATATTAAAATCGATGTCAGTATCGATATCGATATTATGGTTTATATCGATATCGATATCGATATAGATAACGATATCGAATCGATATCGATATAGATACCGATATCGAATCGATATCGATACTGACATCGATTTTAATATCGATACTACATTGATATAGAATATAATATCGATATCGATTCGAGTTCGGTATCTATATCGATATTTAAATCGATGTCAGTATCGATATAGATACCAATATCGAATCGATATCGATATTGACATCGATTTTTATATCGATATCAATATTAAAATCGATGTCAGTATCGATATCGATTTTACAATCGATGTCAATATCGATATCGATATCGATATAGACCATAATATCGATATCGATAATGACATTGATTTTAATATCGATATTGATATTGATATCGATATCGATATTGATATAGATCATAATATCGATCTCGATATAGATACCGATATCGAATCGATATCAATACTGACATCGATTTTAATATCGATACTACATTGATAAAGACCATAATATCGATATATAACTCGATGTCAATATCGATATCGATATTAAAATCGATGTCAGTATCGATATCGATATTATGGTCTATATCGATATCGATATCATTATTTAAATCGATGTCAGTATCGATATCGATTCTATATTGGTATCTATATCGATATCGATATCAATATAAAAATCGATGTCAATATCGATGTCAATATCGATATAGATACCGAACTCGAATCGATATCGATACTGACATTGATTTTAATATCGATATTGATATTGATATCGATATCGATATTGAAATAGATCATAATATCGATCTCGATATCGATAGTTATTATTTTTATCGATATCGATATTGACATCGATTGTAATATTGATATCGATATTGACATCGATTTTTATATCGATATCGATATCGATATAGATAACGATATCGATATAAAAATCGAAAGATATTACAATCGATATTATTATCGATATCAATTTTAGTATCAATATTGATATCGATATCAATGTAATATCGATATTAAAATCGTTGTCAATATCGATATCGATAAAAATAATAACTATCGATATCGAGACCGATATAATGATCTATATCAATATCGATATCGATATCAATATCAATATCGATATTAAAATCAATGTCATTATAGATATCGATATTATGGTCTATATCGATATCGATATCGATATTGACATCGTTTGTAAAATCGATATCGATACTGACATCGATTTTAATATATATCGATATAAAAATCGATGTCAATATCGATATCGATTCGATATTGGTATCTATATCGATATCGATACCAATATAAAAATCGATGTCAATATCGATATAGATACCGAACTCGAATCGATATCGATACTGACATCGATTTTAATATCGATATCGATATCGATATAGACCATAATATCGATATCGATACTGACATTGATTTTAATATCGATATTGATATTGAAATCGATATCGATATTGTCATCGATTGTAATATCGATAACAATATTGACATCGATTTTTATATCGATATCGATATCGATATAGATACCGATATCGAACCGATATCGATACTGACATCGATTTTAATATCGATATCGATATCGATAAAGACCATTATATCGATATCGAAACTGACATCGATTTTAATATCGATATTGATATTGATATCGATATCGATATTGATATAGATCATAATATCGATCTCGATATCGATAGTTATTATTTTTATCGATATCGATACTGACATCGATTTTAATAATTACGATATTGATATCGATATTGAAATTGATATAAATATCGATATCGTTATCAATATCGATACTAAAATTGATATCGATATCGATATAAATATAAATTGATATAAATAAAGATATAACGATCGATATCAATATCGATAACGATATCGATATCGATATTAAAATCGATGTCAATATCGATATCGATATCAATATCGATATTATTATCGATATCTATATCGATATTATGATCGATATTAAAATCGATGTTATCGACATCGATATCGATATCGATACTAAAATTGATAAAAATATCGATATTATGATCGATATCCATCATAATATCGATATCGATACTGACATCGATTATTTAAAATCGATGTCAATATCAATATTGACATCGATATTGACATAGATTTTTATATTGATATTATATTGATATCGATATCAATATCGATACTAAAATTGATATCGATAATAATATCGATTGTTATATCGATATCGATACTGACATCGATTTTAATATCGATACTACATTGATAAAGACCATAATATCGATATAAAACACGATGTCAATATCGATATAGATACCGAACTCGAATCGATATCGATACTGACATTGATTTTAATATCGATATCGATATTGATATAGATCATAATATCGATCTCGATATCGATAGTTATTATTTTTATCGATATCGATATTGACATCGATATAAAAATCGATGTCAATATCGATATCAATATCGATATAGATACCGAACTCGAATCGATATCGATACTGACATTGATTTTAATATCGATATTGATATTGATATCGATATCAATATTGATATAGATCATAATATCGATCTCGATATCGATAGTTATTATTTTTATCGATATCGATATCAATATCGATATTATTATCGATATCAATTTGAGTATCGATATTGATATCGATATATATGTAGTATCGATATTGATAACGATATCGATATTTATATCAATTTCAATATCGATATCAATATCGTAATTATTAAAATCGATGTCAGTATCGATATCGATAAAAATAATAACTATCGATATCGAGATCGATATTATGATCTATATCAATATCGATATCGATATCAATATCAATATCAGTTTCGATATCGATATAATGGTCTTTATCGATATCGATATCGATATTAAAATCGATGTCAGTATCGATATCGATTCGATATCGGTATCTATATCGATATCGATATCGATATAAAAATCGATGTCAATATCGATGTCAATATCGATATAGATACCGAACTCGAATCGATATCGATACTGACATTGATTTTAATATCGATATTGATATTAATATCGATATCGATATTGATATAGATCATAATATCGATCTCGATATCGATAGTTATTATTTTTATCGATATCGATATTGACATCGATTGTAATATTGATATCGATATTGACATCGATTTTTATATCGATATCGATATCGATATAGATACCGATATCGATACTGACATCGATTTTAATATCGATACTACATTGATAAAGACCATAATATCGATATATAACTCGATGTCAATATCGATATCGATATTAAAATCGATGTCAGTATCGATATCGATATTATGGTTTATATCGATATCGATATCGATATAGATAACGATATCGAATCGATATCGATATAGATACCAATATCGAATCGATATCGATATTGACATCGATTTTTATATCGACATCAATATTAAAATCGATGTCAGTATCGATATCGATTTTACAATCGATGTCAATATCGATATCGATATCGATATAGACCATAATATCGAAATCGATACTGACATCGATTTTCGAAATAATGATATCGATATCGATATAGACCATAATATCGATATCGATACTGACATCGATTTTAATATCGATATCGATATTGACATCGAGTTATATATCGATATTATGGTCTTTATCAATGTAGTATCGATATTAAAATCGATGTCAGTATTGATATCGATTCGAGTTCGGTATCTATATCGATATTGATATCGATATCGATATTGACATCGATTGTTATATCGATATCGATACTGACATCGATTTTAGTATCGATATCGATATAAAAATTGATGTCAATATCGATATCGATATAAAACTCGATGTCAATATCGATATCGATATTTAAATCGATGTCAGTATCGATATCGATTCGATATCGATATCAATATCAATATCGATATTAAAATCGATGTCAGTTTCGATATCGATATTATGGTCTATATCGATATCGATATCGATATTAAAATCGATGTCAGTATCGATATCGATTCGATATCGGTATCTATATCGATATCGATATCGATATAAAAATCGATGTCAATATTGATATCGATATTACAATCGATGACAATATCGATATCGATTTCAATATCAATATCGATATTAAAATCAATGTCAGTATCGATATCGATATTATGGTCTATATCGATATCGATATCGATATTAAAATCGATGTCAGTATCGATATCGATTCGAGTTCGGTATCTATATCGATATTGACATCGATTTTTATATTGATATCGATATCGATATAGATACCAATATCGAATCGATATCGATATTGACATCGATTTTTATATCGATATATATTAAAATCGATGTCAGTATCGATATCGATTTTACAATCGATGTCAATATCGATATCGATATCGATATAGACCATAATATCGATATCTATAATGACATTGATTTTAATATCGATATTGATATTGATATCGATATCGATATTGATATAGATCATAATATCGGTCTCGATATCGATAGTTATTATTTTTATCGATATCGATATTGACAACGATTTCAATATCGATATTACATTGATATCGATATCAATATCGATACTAAAATTGATATCGATAATAATATCGATTGTAATATCTTTCGATTTTTATATCGATATCGTTATCTATATCGATATCGATATCGATAAAAAAATCGATGTCAATATCGATATCAATATTACAATCGATGTCAATATCGATATCGATAAAAATAAGAACTATCGATATCGAGATCGATATTATGATCTATTTCAATATCGATATCGATATCAATATCAATATCGATATTAAAATCAATGTCAGTATCGATATCGATTCGAGTTCGGTATCTATATCGATATTGACATCGATATTGACATCGATTTTTATATTGATATCGATATCGATATAGATACCAATATAGAATCGATATCGATACTGACATCGATTTAAATATCGATATCGATGTCGATATAGACCATAATATCGATGTCGATACTGACATCGATTTTAATATCGATATCGATATTGACATCGAGTTATATATCGATATTATGGTCTTTATCAATGTAGTATCGATATTAAAATCGATGTCAGTATTGATATCGATTCGATGTCGGTATCTATATCGAGATCGATATTATGATCTATATCAATATCGATATCGATATCAATATCAATATCGATATTAAAATCAATGTCATTATCGATATCGATATTATGGTCTATATCGATATCGATATCGATATTGACATCGATTGTAAAATCGATATCGATACTGACATCGATTTTAATATTGATATCGATATAAAAATCGATGTCAATATCGATATCGATTCGATATTGGTATCTATATCGATACTGACATCGATTTAAATATCGATATCGATATCAATATAGACCAAAATATCGATATCGATATTGACATCGATTTTTATATCGATATCGATATCGATATAGATACCGATATCGAATCGATATCGATATTAAAATCGATGTCAGTATCGATATCGATTCTATATCGGTATCTATATCGATATCGATTCGATATCATTATCCATATCGATATCGATATCGATATAAAAATCGATGTCAGTATCGATATCGATTTTACAATCGATGTCAATATCGATATCGATATCGATAAAGACCATAATATCGATATCGATAATGACATTGATTTTAATATCGATATTGATATTGATATCGATATCGATATTGATAAAAATCGATGATATAGATCATAATATCGATCTCGATATCGATAGTTATTATTTTTATCGATATCGATATTGACAACGATTTTAATATCGATATTACATTGATATCGATATCAATATCGATACTAAAACTGATATCGATAATAATATCGATTGTTATATCGATATCGATACTGACATCGATTTTAATATCGATACTACATTGATAAAGACCATAATATCGATATAAAACTCGATGTCAAAATCGATATCGATATTAAATTCGATGTCAGTCGATATTTTAATCGATGTCAGTATCGATATCGATTCGATATAGATACCGAACTCGAATCGATATCGATACTGACATTGATTTTAATATCGATATTGATATTGATATCGATATCGATATTGATATAGATCATAATATCGATCTCGATATCGATAATAATTATTTTTATCGATATCGATATTGACATCGATTGTAATATTGATATCGATATTGACATCGATTTTTATATCGATATCGATATCGATATAGATAACGATATCGATATAAAAATCGAAAGATATTACAATCGATATCAATTTTAGTATCGATATTGATATCGATATCAATGTAATATCGATATTAAAATCGTTGTCAATATCGATATCGATAAAAATAATAACTATCGATATCGAGATCGATATTATGATCTATATAAATATCGATATCGATATCAATATCAATATCGATATTAAAATCAATTTCAGTATCGATATCGATATTATGGTCTATATCGATATTGTTATCGATATTAAAATCGATGTCAGTATCGATATCGATATCGATATCGATATTGACATCGATTGTAATATCGATATCGATACTGACATCGATTTTAATATCGATATCGATATAAAACTCGATGTCAATATCGATATCGATATTAAAATCGATGTCAGTATCGATATCGATATTATGGTCTATATCGATATCGATTCGATATAGGTATCTATATCGATATCGATATCAATATAAAAATCGATGTCAATATCGATATAGATACCGAACTCGAATCAATATCGATACTGACATTGATTTTAATATCGATATTGATATTGATATCGATATCGATATTGATATAGATCATAATATCGATCTCGATATCGATCTCGATATCGATAGTTATTATTTTTATCGATATCGATATTGACATCGATTGTAATATTGATATCGATATTGACATCGATTTTATATCGATATCGATATCGATATAGATAACGATATCGAATCAATATCGACATAGATACCGATATCGAATCGATATCGATACTGACATCGATTTTAATATCGATACTACATTGATAAAGACCATAATATCGATATATAACTCGATGTCAATATCGATATCGATATTAAAATCGATGTCAGTATCGATATCGATATTATGGTCTATATCGATATCGATATCGATATTTAAATCGATGTCAGTATCGATATCGATTCGATATTGGTATCTATATCGATATCGATATCAATATAAAAATCGATGTCAATATAGATGTCGATTCGATATTGGAATCTATATTGATATTGATATCGATATCGATATTGATATAGATCATAATATCGATCTCGATATCGATAGTTATTATTTTTATCGATATCGATATTGACATCGATTGTAATATTGATATCGATATTGACATCGATTTTTATATCGATATCGATATAGATAACGATATCGAATCGATATCGATATAGATACCGATATCGAATCGATATCGATACTGACATCGATTTTAATATCGATACTACATTGATATAGAATATAATATCGATATCGATTCGAGTTCGGTATCTATATCGATATTGACATCGATATTGACATCGATTTTTATATTGATATCGATATCGATATAGATTCTAATATCGATATCGATAATGACATTGATTTTAATATCGATATTGATATTGATATCGATATCGATATTGATATAGATCATAATATCGATCTCGATATCGATAGTTATTATTTTAATCGATATCGATATCAATATCGATATTATTATCGATATCAATTTTAGTATCGATATTGATATCGATATCAATGTAGTATCGATATTAAAATCGTTGTCAATATCGATATCGATAAAAATAATAACTATCGATATCGAGATCGATATTATGATCTATATCAATATCGATATCGATATCAATATCAATATCTATATTAAAATCGATGTCAGTATCGATATCGATTCGATATCGGTATCTATATCGATATCGATTCGATATCGTTATCTATATCGATATCGATATCGATATAAAAATCGATGTCAATATCGATATCAATATTACAATCATATTCGAGTTCGGTATCTATATCGATATTGATATCGATATCGATATTGACATCGATTGTAATATCGATATCGATACTGACATCGATTTTAATATCGATATCAATATAAAAATTGATGTCAATATCGATATCGATATAAAACTCGATTTCAATATCGATAAAAATAATAACTATCGATAAAAATAATAACTATCGATATCGAGATCGATATTATGATCTATATCAATATCGATATCGATATCAATATCAATATAGATTCCAATATCGAATCGACATCGATATTGACATCGATTTTTATATTGATATCGATATCGATATAGATACCAATATCGAATCGATATCGATACTGACATCGATTTAAATATCGATATCGATATCGATATAGACCATAATATCGATATCGATACTGACATCGATTTTTATATCGATATCGATATTAAAATCGATGTCAGTATCGATATCGATATTATGGTCTATATCGATATCGATATCGATTCGATATTGGTATCTATATCGATATCGATACCAATATAAAAATCGATGTCAATATCGATATAGATACCGAACTCGAATCGATATCGATACTGACATTGATTTTAATATCAATAAATATATCGATATCGATATTGATATTGATATCGATATAAAAATCGATGTCAATATCGATATTATTATCGATATCTATATCGATATTAAAATCGATGTCAGAATCGATATCGATATTATGGTCTATATAAATATCGATATCGATATCAATATCAATATCGATATTAAAATCGATGTCAGTATCGATATCGATTCGAGTTCGGTATCTATATCGATATTGATATCGATATCGATATTAACATCGATTTTAATATCGATATTGATATTGATATCGATATCGATATTAATATCGATATTAAAATCAATGTCAGTATCGATATCGATTCGAGTTCGGTATCGATATCGATATTGACATCGATTTTTATATTGATATCGATATCGATATAGATACCAATATCGAATCGATATCGATACTGACATCGATTTAAATATCGATATCGATATTGACATCGAGTTTTATATCGATATCGATAATGACATCAATTTTTATATCGATATCGATATTAAAATCGATGTCAGTATCGATATCGATATTACAATCGATGTCAATATCGATATCGATATCAATATCGATATAGATACCGAACTCGAATCGATATCGATACTGACATTGATTTTAATATCGATATTCATATTATTAACTTTTTATTACACTTTGATATTTTAAATAACACTTCATCCATTACCTTTTCAAAAAGTTCAAAGTTTGACAAGGGTGGCCTATAAACATGTAAACAAACACGATGTCAGTATCGATATCGATTCGATATTGGTATCTATATCGATATCGATATCAATATAAAAATCGATGTCAATATCGATGTCAATATCGATATAGATACCGAACTCGAATCGATATCGATACTGACATTGATTTTAATATCGATATTGATATTGATATCGATATCGATATTGATATAGATCATAATATCGATCTCGATATTGATAAAAATAATTACTATCGATATCGAGATCGATATTATGATCTATATCAATATCGATATCGATATCAATATCAATATCGATATTAAAATCAATGTCATTATCGATATCGATATTATGGTCTATATCGATATCGATATCGATATTGACATCGATTGTAAAATCGATATCGATACTGACATCGATTTTATATCGATATTAATATTGATATCGATATCGATATTGATATTGATATCGATATAAAAATCGATGTCGATATCGATATTATTATCGATATCTATATCGATATTAAAATCGATGTCAGAATCGATATCGATATTATGGTCTATATAAATATCGATATCGATATTAATATCAATATTAAAATCAATGTCAGTATCGATATCGATTCGAGTTCGGTATCTATATCGATATTGACATCGATATTGACATCGATTTTTATATTGATATCGATATCGATATAGTTACCAATATCGAATCGATATCGATACTGACATCGATTTAAATATCGATATCGATATCGATATAGACCATAATATCGATATCGATACTGACATCGATTTTAATATCGAAATTGATATTGATATCGATATCGATATTGATATAGATCATAATATCGATCTCGATATTGATAAAAATAATTACTATCGATATCGAGATCGATATTATGATCTATATCAATATCGATATCGATATCAATATCAATATCGATATTAAAATCAATGTCATTATCGATATCGATATTATGGTCTATATTGATATCGATATCGATATAGATACCGAACTCGAATGGATATCGATACTGACATCGATTTAAATATCGATATCGATATCGATATAGACCATAATATCGATATCGATACTGACATCGATTTTAATATCGATATCGATATTGACATCGAGTTTTATATCGATATTATGGTCTTTATCAATGTAGTATCGATATTAAAATCGTTGTCAATATCGATATCGATAAAAATAATAACTATCGATATCGAGACCGATATTATGATCTATATCAATATCGATATCGATATCAATATCAATATCGATATTAAAATCAATGTCATTATAGATATCGATATTATGGTCTATATCGATATCGATATCGATATTGACATCGATTGTAAAATCGATATCGATACTGACATCGATTTTAATATTGATATCGATATAAAATCGATGTCAATATCGATATCGATTCGATATTGGTATCTATATCAATATCGATATCAATATAAAAATCGATGTCAATATCGATATAGATACCGAACTCGAATCGATATCGATACTGACATCGATTTTAATATCGATATCGATATCGATATAGACCATAATATCGATATCGATACTGACATTGATTTTAATATCGATATTGATATTGAAATCGATATCGATATTGTCATCGATTGTAATATCAATATCAATATTGACATCGATTTTTATATCGATATTGATATCGATATAGATATCGATTTCGAATCGATATCGATACTGACATCGATTTTAATATCGATATCGATATCGATATAGACCATAATATCGATATCGAAACTGACATCGATTTTAATATCGATATTGATATTGATATCGATATCGATATTGATATAGATCATAATATCGATCTCGATATCGATAGTTATTATTTTTATCGATATCGATACTGACATCGATTTTAATAATTACGATATTGATATCGATATTGAAATTGATATAAAATTCGATATCGTTATCAATATCGATACTTAAATTGATATCGATATCGATATAAATATAAATTGATATAAATAAAGATATAACGATCGATATCAATATCGATATTATTATCGATATCTATATCGATATTATTATCGATATTATTATCGATATCTATATCGATATTATGATCGATATTAAAATCGATGTTATCGACATCGATATCGATATCGATACTAAAATTGATAAAAATATCGATATTATGATCGATATCCATCATAATATCGATATCGATACTGACATCGATTATTTAAAATCGATGTCAATATCAATATTGACATCGATATTGACATCGATTTTTATATTGATATCGATATCGATAAAGATACCAATATCGAATCGATATCGATACTGACATCGATTTAAATATCAATATCGATATTGGCATCGAGTTTTATATCGATATCGATATTGACATCAATTTTTATATCGATATCGATATTAAAATCGATTTTAATATCGATATAGACCATAATATCGATATTAAAATCGATGTCAGTATCGATATCGATTCGAGTTCGGTATCTATATCGATATTGACATCGATTTTTATATTGATATCGATATTGATATAGATACCAATATCGAATCGATATCGATATTGACATCGATTTCATATCGATATCAATATTAAAATCGATGTCAGTATCGATATCGATATTTAAATCGATGTCAGTATCGATATCGATTCGATATTGGTATCTATATCGATATCGATATCAATATAAAAATCGATTTAAATATCGATATTGACATCGATTTTTATATTGATATCGATATAGATACCAATATCGAATCGATATCGATATTGTCATCGATTTTTGTATCGATATCAATATTAAAATCGATGTCAGTATCGATATCGATTTTACAATCGATGTCAATATCGATATCGATATCGATATAGACCATAATATCGATATCTATAATGACATTGATTTTAATATCGATATTGATATTGATATCGATATCGATATTGATATAGATCATAATATCGGTCTCGATATCGATAGTTATTATTTTTATCGATATCGATATTGACAACGATTTTAATATTGATATCGATATCGATATCGATATAGATACCGAACTCGAATGGATATCGATACTGACATCGATTTAAATATCGATATCGATATCGATATAGACCATAATATCAATATCGATACTGACATCGATTTTAATATCGATATCGATATTGACATCGAGTTTTATATCGATATTATGGTCTTTATCAATGTAGTATCGATATTAAAATCGTTGTCAATATCGATATCGATAAAAATAATAACTATCGATATCGAGACCGATATTATGATCTATATCAATATCGATATCGATATCAATATCAATATCGATATTAAAATCAATGTCATTATAGATATCGATATTATGGTCTATATCGATATCGATATCGATATTGACATCGATTGTAAAATCGATATCGATACTGACATCGATTTTAATATTGATATCGATATAAAATCGATGTCAATATCGATATCGATTCGATATTGGTATCTATATCAATATCGATATCAATATAAAAATCGATGTCAATATCGATATAGATACCGAACTCGAATCGATATCGATACTGACATCGATTTTAATATCGATATCGATATCGATATAGACCATAATATCGATATCGATACTGACATTGATTTTAATATCGATATTGATATTGAAATCGATATCGATATTGTCATCGATTGTTATATCGATATCAATATTGACATCGATTTTTATATCGATATTGATATCGATATAGATATCGATTTCGAATCGATATCGATACTGACATCGATTTTAATATCGATATCGATATCGATATAGACCATAATATCGATATCGAAACTGACATCGATTTTAATATCGATATTGATATTGATATCGATATCGATATTGATATAGATCATAATATCGATCTCGATATCGATAGTTATTATTTTTATCGATATCGATACTGACATCGATTTTAATAATTACGATATTGATATCGATATTGAAATTGATATAAAATTCGATATCGTTATCAATATCGATACTTAAATTGATATCGATATCGATATAAATATAAATTGATATAAATAAAGATATAACGATCGATATCAATATCGATATTATTATCGATATCTATATCGATATTATTTTCGATATTATTATCGATATCTATATCGATATTATGATCGATATTAAAATCGATGTTATCGACATCGATATCGATATCGATACTAAAATTGATAAAAATATCGATATTATGATCGATATCCATCATAATATCGATATCGATACTGACATCGATTATTTAAAATCGATGTCAATATCAATATTGACATCGATATTGACATCGATTTTTATATTGATATCGATATCGATATAGATACCAATATCGAATCGATATCGATACTGACATCGATTTAAATATCGATATCGATATTGGCATCGAGTTTTATATCGATATCGATATTGACATCAATTTTTATATCGATATCGATATTAAAATCGATTTTAATATCGATATAGACCATAATATCGATATCGATACTGAAATTGATTTTAATATCGATATTGATATTGATATCGATATCGATATTGATATAGATCATAATATCGATCTCGATATCGATAGTTATTATTTTTATCGATATCGATATTGACAACGATTTTAATATCGATACTACATTGATATCGATATCAATATCGATACTAAAATTGATATCGATAATAATATCGATATTGATATCGATATCGATATTGACATCGATTGTTATCATGATATCGATATTGACATCGATTTTTATATCGATATCGATATCGATATAGATACCAATATCGAATCGATATCGATACTGACATCAATATCTAATATCTATCTGATAGATGTCAATATCGATATTGATATAAAAATTAATGTCATTATAGATATCGATATTATGGTCTATATCGATATCGATATCGATATTGACATCGATTGTAAAATCGATATCGATACTGACATAGATTTTAATATTGATATCGATATCGATATAGATACCAATATCGAATCGATATCGATACTGACATCGATTTAAATATCGATATCGATATTGACATCTATTGTAATATCGATATCGATACTGACATCGATTTTAATATCGATATCGATATAAAAATTGATGTCAATATCGATATCGATTCGATATTGGTATCTATATCGATAAAAATAATAACTATCGATATCGATAAAAATAATAATAGAATCTATAGAATCTATATTAAAATCGATGTCAATATCGATATCAATATAACAATCGATGTCAATATCGATATCGATATCAATATCGATATTATTATCGATATCAATTTTAGTATCGATATTGATATCGATATCAATGTAGTATCGATATTAAAATCGTTGTCAATATCGATATCGATAAAAATAATAACTATCGATATCGAGATCGATATTATGATCTATATCAATATCGATATCGATATCAATATCAATATCGATATTAAAATCAATTTCAGTATCGATATCGATATTATGGTCTATATCGATATTGATATCGATATTAAAATCGATGTCAGTATCGATATCGATTCGAGTTCGGTATCTATATCGATTTTGATATCGATATCGATATTGACATCGATTGTAATATCGATATCGATACTGACATCGATTTTAATATCGATATCGATATAAAAATTGATGTCAATATCGATATCGATATTTAAATCGATGTCAGTATCGATATCGATTCGATATTGGTATCTATATCGATATCGATATCAATATAAAAATCGATGTCAATATCGATATCAATATTACAATCGATGTCAATATCGATATCGATAAAAATAATAACTATCGATATCGATAAAAATAATAATAGAATCTATAGAATCTATATTAAAATCGATGTCAATATCGATATCAATATAACAATCGATGTCAATATCGATATCGATATCAATATCGATATTATTATCGATATCAATTTTAGTATCGATATTGATATCGATATCAATGTAGTATCGATATTAAAATCGTTGTCAATATCGATATCGATAAAAATAATAACTATCGATATCGAGATCGATATTATGATCTATATCAATATCGATATCGATATCAATATCGATATCGATATCAAAATCGATATAGATACCGAACTCGAATCGATATCGATACTGACATCGATATTGATATCGATATTGATATCGATATTGATATCGATATTGACATCGATATCAATATCGATATAGATACCGAACTCGAATCGATATCGATATTGACATTGATTTTAATATCGATATTGATATTGATATCGATATCGATATTGATATAGATCATAATATCGATCTCGATATCGATAGTTATTATTTTTATCGATATCGATATTGACATCGATTGTAATATTGATATCGATATTGACATCGATTTTTATATCGATATAGATAACGATATTATGGTCTATATCGATATTGATATCGATATTAAAATCGATGTCAGTATCGAAATCGATTCGAGTTCGGTATCTATATCGATATTGATATCGATATCGATATTGACATCGATTGTAATATCGATATCGATACTGACATCGATTTTAATATCGATATCGATATAAAAATTGATGTCAATATCGATATCGATATAAAACTCGATGTCAATATCGATATCGATATTTAAATCGATGTCAGTATCGATATCGATTCGATATTGGTATCTATATCGATATCGATATCAATATAAAAATCGATGTCAATATCGATATCAATATTACAATCGATGTCAATATCGATATCGATAAAAATAATAACTATCGATATCGATAAAAATAATAATAGAATCTATAGAATCTATATTAAAATCGATGTCAATATCGATATCAATATAACAATCGATGTCAATATCGATATCGATATCAATATCGATATTATTATCGATATCAATTTTAGTATCGATATTGATATCGATATCAATGTAGTATCGATATTAAAATCGTTGTCAATATCGATATCGATAAAAATAATAACTATCGATATCGAGATCGATATTATGATCTATATCAATATCGATATCGATATCGATAGTTATAATTTTTATCGATATCGATATTGACATCGATTGTAATATTGATATCGATATTGACATCGATATCAATATCGATACTAAAATTGATATCGATATTATGGTCTATATCGATATCGATATCGATATTTAAATCGATGTTAGTATCGATATCGATATCGATATATAACTCGATGTCAATATCGATATCGATATTATGGTCTATATCGATAACGATATCGATATTTAAATCGATGTCAGTATCGATATCCATTCGAGTTCGGTATCTATATCGATATCGATATCGATATCAATATTAAAATCGTTGTCAATATCGATATCGATAAAAATAATAACTATAGATATCGAGACCGATATTATGATCTATATCAATATCGATATCGATATCAATATCAATATCGATATTAAAATCAATGTCATTATAGATATCGATATTATGGTCTATATCGATATCGATATCGATATTGACATCGATTGTAAAATCGATATCGATACTGACATCGATTTTAATATTGATATCGATATAAAAATCGATGTCAATATCGATATCGATTCGATATTGGTATCTATATCGATATCAATATAAAAATCGATGTCAATATCAATATTGACATCGATATTGATATCGATATCGATATAGATACCAATATCGAATCGATATCGATACTGACATCGATTTAAATATCGATATCGATATTGGCATCGAGTTTTATATCGATATCGATATTGACATCAATTTTTATATCGATATCGATATTAAAATCGATTTTAATATCGATATAGACCATAATATCGATATCGATACTGAAATTGATTTTAATATCGATATTGATATTGATATCGATATCGATATTGATATAGATCATAATATCGATTTCGATATCGATAGTTATTATTTTTATCGATATCGATATTGACAACGATTTTAATATCGATACTACATTGATATCGATATCAATATCGATACTAAAATTGATATCGATAATAATATCGATATTGACATCGAGTTTTATATCGATATCGATATTGACATCGATTTTAATATCGATATCGATATAAAAATTGATGTCAGTATCGATATCGATATTACAATCGATGTCAATATCGATATCGATATCAATATCGATATAGATACCGAACTCGAAATTAAATGATATCGATATTAAAATCGATGTCAGTATCGATATCGATTCGAGTTCGGTATCTATATCGATATTGACATCGATATTGACATCGATTTTTATATCGAATCGATATCGATATAGATACCGATATCGAATCGATATCGATACTGACATCGGTTTAATATCGATACTACATTGAGATAGAATATAATATCGATATCGATTCGAGTTCGGTATCTATATCGATATTGACATCGATATTGACATCGATTTTTATATTGATATCGATATCGATATAGATTCCAATATCGAATCGATATCGATATAAAAATCGATTTTTATATCGATATCAATATTAAAATCGATGTCAGTATCGATATCGATTTTACAATCGATGTCAATATCGATATCGATATCGATATAGACCATAATATCGATATCGATAATGACATTGATTTTAATATCGATATTGATATTGATATCGATATCGATATTGATATAGATCATAATATCGATCTCGATATCGATAGTTATTATTTTTATCGATATCGATATTGACAACGATTTTAATATCGATATTACATTGATATCGATATCAATATCGATACTAAAATTGATATCGATAATAATATCGATTGTAATATCGATATAGATACCGAACTCGAATCGATATCGATACTGACATTGATTTTAATATCGATATTAATATTGATATCGATATCGATATTGATATTGATATCGATATCGATATTAATATTGATATTGATATCGATATCGATATTGATATAGATCATAATATCGATCTCGATATCGATAGTTATTATTTTTATCGATATCGATATTGACATCGATTGTTATATTGATATCGATATTGATTTCGATTTTTATATCGATATTGATATCGATATAGATACCAATATCGAATCGATATCGATACTAACATCGATTTAAATATCGATATCGATATCGATATAGACCATAATATCGATATCAATTTTAGTATCGATATTGATATCGATGTCAATATCGATATCAATATTACAATCGATGTCAATATCGATATCGATAAAAATTATAACTATCGATATCGATATCGATATTGATATAGATCATAATATCGATCTCGATATCGATAGTTATTATTTTTATCGATATCGATATTGACAACGATTTTAATATCGATACTACATTGATATCGATATCAATATCGATACTAAAATTGATATCGATAATAATATCGATATTGATATCGATATCGATATCGATATGAACCATAATATCGATATCGATACTGACATCGAATTTAATATCGATATCGATATTGACATCGAGTTTTATATCGATATTATGGTCTTTATCAATGTAGTATCGATATTAAAATCGATGTCAGTATCGATATCGATATTACAATCGATATTATTATCGATATCAGTTTTAGTATCGATATTGATATCGATATCAATGTAATATCGATATTAAAATCGTTGTCAATATCGATATCGATATTGACATCGAGTTTTATATCGATATTATTATCGATATCGATAAAAATAATAACTATCGATATCGAGATCGATATAATGATCTATATCAATATCGATATCTATATCAATATCAATATCGATATCGATATCAATATTATTATCGATATTAAAATCAATGTCAGTATCGATATCGATTCGAGTTCGGTATCTATATCGATATTGACATCGATTTTTATATTGATATCGATATCGATATCGATACCAATATCGAATCGATATCGATACTGACATCGATTTAAATATCGATATCGATATTGACATCGAGTTTTATATCGATATCGATAATGACATCAATTTTAATATCGATATCGATATTAAAATCGATGTCAGTATCGATATCGATATTACAATCGATGTCAATATCGATATCGATATCAATATCGATATAGATGCCGAACTCGAAATTAAATGATATCGATATTATGGTCTATATCGATATCGATATCGATATTTAAATCGATGTTAGTATCGATATCGATTCGATATTGGTATCTATATCGATATCGATATCGATATAAAAATCGATATCAATATCGATATCAATATCGATATCGATATCAATATCGATATAGATACCGATATCGATACTGATATCGATTTTAATATCGATACTACATTGATAAAGACCATAATATCGATATATAACTCGATGTCAATATCGATTTCGATATTAAAATCGATGTCAGTATCGATATCGATATTATGGTCTATATCGATATCGATATCGATATTTAAATCGATGTCAGTATCGATATCGATTCGATATTGGTAACTATATCGATATCGATATCAATATAAAAATCGATGTCAATATCGATGTCAATATCGATATAGATACCGAACTCGAATCGATATCGATACTGACATTGATTTTAATATTGATATTAATATCGATATCGATATTTATATAGACCATAATATCGATATCGATTCTGACATCGATTTTAATATCGATATAGATATCGATAATAATATCGATATTGACATCGATTTTTATATCGATATCAATATCAATATCGATATCGATATCAATATTAATATCGATATAAAATCGATGTCAGTATCGATATCGATTTTACAATCGATGTCAATATCGATATCGATATCGATATAGACCATAATATCGATATCGATAATGACATTGATTTTAATATCGATATTGATATTGATATCGATATCGATATTGATATAGATCATAATATCGATCTCGATATCGATAGTAATTATTTTTATCAATATCGAGATCGATATTATGATCTATATCAATATCGATATCGATATCAATATCAATTTCGATATTAAAATCGATGTCAGTATCGATATCGATATTATGGTCTATATCGATATCGATATCGATATTTAAATCGATGTCAGTATCGATATCGATTCGATATTGGTAACTATATCGATATCGATATCAATATAAAAATCGATGTCAATATCGATGTCAATATCGATATAGATACCGAACTCGAATCGATATCGATATTGACATTGATTTTAATATTGATATTAATATCGATATCGATATTTATATAGACCATAATATCGATATCGATTCTGACATCGATTTTAATATCGATATAGATATCGATAATAATATCGATATCGACATCGATTTTTATATCGATATCAATATCAATATCGATATCGATATCAATATTAATATCGATATAAAATCGATGTCAGTATCGATATCGATTTTACAATCGATGTCAATATCGATATCGATATCGATATAGACCATAATATCGATATCGATAATGACATTGATTTTAATATCGATATTGATATTGATATCGATATCGATATTGATATAGATCATAATATCGATCTCGATATCGATAGTAATTATTTTTATCAATATCGAGATCGATATTATGATCTATATCAATATCGATATCGATATCAATATCAATATCGATATTAAAATCAATGTCAGTATCGATATCGATTCGAGTTCGGTATCTATATCGATATTGACATCGATATTGACATCGATTTTTATATTGATATCGATATCGATATAGATACCAATATCGAATCGATATCGATACTGACATCGATTTAAATATCGATATCGATATCGATATAGACCATAATATCGATATCGATACTGACATCGATTTTTATATCGATATCGATATTAAAATCGATGTCAGTATCGATATCGATATTATGGTCTATATCGATATCGATATCGATTCGATATTGGTATCTATATCGATATCGATACCAATATAAAAATCGATGTCAATATCGATATAGATACCGAACTCGAATCGATATCGATACTGACATTGATTTTAATATCAATAAATATATCGATATCGATATTGATATTGATATCGATATAAAAATCGATGTCAATATCGATATTATTATCGATATCTATATCGATATTAAAATCGATGTCAGAATCGATATCGATATTATGGTCTATATAAATATCGATATCGATATCAATATCAATATCGATATTAAAATCGATGTCAGTATCGATATCGATTCGAGTTCGGTATCTATATCGATATTGATATCGATATCGATATTAACATCGATTTTAATATCGATATTGATATTGATATCGATATCGATATTAATATCGATATTAAAATCAATGTCAGTATCGATATCGATTCGAGTTCGGTATCGATATCGATATTGACATCGATTTTTATATTGATATCGATATCGATATAGATACCAATATCGAATCGATATCGATACTGACATCGATTTAAATATCGATATCGATATTGACATCGAGTTTTATATCGATATCGATAATGACATCAATTTTTATATCGATATCGATATTAAAATCGATGTCAGTATCGATATCGATATTACAATCGATGTCAATATCGATATCGATATCAATATCGATATAGATACCGAACTCGAATCGATATCGATACTGACATTGATTTTAATATCGATATTCATATTATTAACTTTTTATTACACTTTGATATTTTAAATAACACTTCATCCATTACCTTTTCAAAAAGTTCAAAGTTTGACAAGGGTGGCCTATAAACATGTAAACAAACACGATGTCAGTATCGATATCGATTCGATATTGGTATCTATATCGATATCGATATCAATATAAAAATCGATGTCAATATCGATGTCAATATCGATATAGATACCGAACTCGAATCGATATCGATACTGACATTGATTTTAATATCGATATTGATATTGATATCGATATCGATATTGATATAGATCATAATATCGATCTCGATATTGATAAAAATAATTACTATCGATATCGAGATCGATATTATGATCTATATCAA
This sequence comes from Pararge aegeria, assembly GCF_905163445.1. Classification (NCBI taxonomy): domain Eukaryota; kingdom Metazoa; phylum Arthropoda; class Insecta; order Lepidoptera; family Nymphalidae; genus Pararge; species Pararge aegeria. Next base: position 6,652,679 of record NC_053202.1, on the reverse strand, counting down.
TATCGATATCGATATCAATATCAATATCGATATTAAAATCAATGTCATTATCGATATCGATATTATGGTCTATATCGATATCGATATCGATATTGACATCGATTGTAAAATCGATATCGATACTGACATCGATTTTATATCGATATTAATATTGATATCGATATCGATATTGATATTGATATCGATATAAAAATCGATGTCGATATCGATATTATTATCGATATCTATATCGATATTAAAATCGATGTCAGAATCGATATCGATATTATGGTCTATATAAATATCGATATCGATATTAATATCAATATTAAAATCAATGTCAGTATCGATATCGATTCGAGTTCGGTATCTATATCGATATTGACATCGATATTGACATCGATTTTTATATTGATATCGATATCGATATAGTTACCAATATCGAATCGATATCGATACTGACATCGATTTAAATATCGATATCGATATCGATATAGACCATAATATCGATATCGATACTGACATCGATTTTAATATCGAAATTGATATTGATATCGATATCGATATTGATATAGATCATAATATCGATCTCGATATTGATAAAAATAATTACTATCGATATCGAGATCGATATTATGATCTATATCAATATCGATATCGATATCAATATCAATATCGATATTAAAATCAATGTCATTATCGATATCGATATTATGGTCTATATCGATATCGATATCGATATTGACATCGATTGTAAAATCGATATCGATACTGACATCGATTTTATATCGATATTAATATTGATATCGATATCGATATTGATATTGATATCGATATAAAAATCGATGTCAATATCGATATTATTATCGATATCTATATCGATATTAAAATCGATGTCAGAATCGATATCGATATTATGGTCTATATAAATATCGATATCGATATTAATATCAATATTAAAATCAATGTCAGTATCGATATCGATTCGAGTTCGGTATCTATATCGATATTGACATCGATATTGACATCGATTTTTATATTGATATCGATATCGATATAGTTACCAATATCGAATCGATATCGATACTGACATCGATTTAAATATCGATATCGATATCGATATAGACCATAATATCGATATCGATACTGACATCGATTTTAATATCGAAATCGATATTGACATCGAGTTATATATCGATATTATGGTCTTTATCAATGTAGTATCGATATTAAAATCGATATCAGTATCGATATCGGTATCTATATCGATATTGATATCGATATCGATATTGATATCGATATTGATATCGATTTTTATATCGATATCGATATCGATATAGATACCAATATCGAATCGATATCGATACTAACATCGATTTAAATATCGATATCGATATCGATATAGACCATAATATCGATATCATTTAATTTCGAGTTCGGCATCTATATCGATATTGATATCGATATCGATATTGACATCGATTGTAATATCGATATCGATACTGACATCGATTTTAATATCGATATCGATATTAAAATTGATGTCATTATCGATATCGATATAAAACTCGATGTCAATATCGATATCGATATTTAAATCGATGTCAGTATCGATATCGATTCGATATTGGTATCGATATCGATATCGATATCAATATAAAAATCGATGTCAATATCGATATAGATACCGAACTCGAATCGATATCGATACTGACATTGATTTTAATATCGATAATAATATTGATATCGATATCGATATTGATATTGATATAGATATCGATATTGATATAGATCATTATATCGATCTCGATATCGATAGTTATTATTTTTATCGATATCGATAATAATATCGATATAAAACTCGATGTCAATATCGATATCGATATTGACAACGATTTTAATATCGATATTACATTGATATCGATATCAATATCGATACTAAAACTGATATCGATAATAATATCGATTGTAATATCGATATCGATACTGACATCGATTTTAATATCGATACTACATTGATAAAGACCATAATATCGATATAAAACTCGATGTCAATATCGATATCGATATTAAATTCGATGTCAGTATCGATATCGATATTATGGTTCATATCGATATCGATATCGATATCAATATCGATATTATTATCGATATCAATTTTAGTATCGATATTGATATCGATATCAATGTAGTATCGATATTAAAATCGTTGTCAATATCGATATCGATAAAAATAATAACTATCGATATCGAGATCGATATTATGATCTATATCAATATCGATATCGATATCGATAGTTATAATTTTTATCGATATCGATATTGACATCGATTGTAATATTGATATCGATATTGACATCGATATCAATATCGATACTAAAATTGATATCGATATTATGGTCTATATCGATATCGATATCGATATTTAAATCGATGTTAGTATCGATATCGATTCGATATTGGTATCTATATCGATATCAATATCGATATAAAAATCGAAATCAATATCGATATCAATATAACAATCGATGTCAATATCGATATCGATAAAAATAATAACTATCGATATCGAGATCGATATTATGATCTATATCAATATCGATATCGATATCAATATCAATATTAATATCGATATCGATATCAATATCAATATCGATATCGATATCAATATTAATATCGATATTAAAATCAATGTCAGTATCGATATCGATTCGAGTTCGGTATCTATATCGATATTACAATCGATATTATTATCGATATCAATTTTAGTATCGATATTGATATCGATATCAATGTAATATCGATATTAAAATCGTTGTCAATATCGATATCGATAAAAATAATAACTATCGATATCGAGATCGATATTATGATCTATATCAATATCGATATCGATATCAATATCAATATCGATATTAAAATCAATGTCATTATCGATATCGATATTATGGTCTATATCGATATCGATATCGATATTGACATCGATTGTAAAATCGATATCGATACTGACATCGATTTTAATATTGATATCGATATAAAAATCGATTTTTATATCGATATCGATTCGATATTGGAATCTATATCGATATCGATATCAATATAAAAATCGATGTCAATATCGATGTCAATATCGATATAGATACCGAACTCGAATCGATATCGATATTATATTCTATCTCAATGTAGTATCGATATTAAACCGATGTCAGTATCGATATCGATTCGATATCGGTATCTATATCGATATCGATTCGATATAAAAATCGATGTCAATATCGATGTCAATATCGATATAGATACCGAACTCGAATCGATATCGATACTGACATCGATTTTAATATCGATATCATTTAATTTCGAGTTCGGTATCTATATCGATATTGATATCGATATCGATATTGACATCGATTGTAATATCGATATCGATACTGACATCAATTTTTATATCGATATCGATATTAAAATCGATGTCAATATCGATATCGATATAAAACTCGATGTCAATATCGATATTATTATCGATATCAATTTTAGTATCGATATTGATATCGATATCAATGTAGTATCGATATTAAAATCGTTGTCAATATCGATATCGATAAAAATAATAACTATCGATATCGATATCGATATTATGATCTATATCAATATCGATATCGATATCAATATCAATATCGATATTAAAATCAATTTCAGTATCGATATCGATATTATGGTCTATATCGATATTAATATTGATATCGATATCGATATAAAAATTGATGTCAATATCGATATCGATATAAAACTCGATGCCAATATCGATATCGATATTTAAATCGATGTCAGTATCGATATCGATTCGATATTGGTATCTATATCGATATCGATATCAATATCGATGTCAATATTGATATTGACATCGATTTTTATATTGATATCGATATAGATACCAATATCGAATCGATATCGATATTGACATCGATTTTTATATCGATATCAATATTAAAATCGATGTCAGTATCGATATCGATTTTACAATCGATGTCAATATCGATATCGATATCGATATAGACCATAATATCGATATCTATAATGACATTGATTTTAATATCGATATTGATATTGATATCGATATCGATATTGATATAGATCATAATATCGGTCTCGATATCTATAGTTATTATTTTTATCGATATCGATATTGACAACGATTTTAATATTGATATCGATATCGATATCGATATAGATACCGAACTCGAATGGATATCGATACTGACATCGATTTAAATATCGATATCGTTATCGATATAGACCATAATATCGATATCGATATTGACATCGAGTTATATATCGATATCGATATCGATATAGATACCAATATCGAATCGATATCGATACTAACATCGATTTAAATATCGATATCGATATCGATATAGACCATAATATCGATATCAATTTTAGTATCGATATTGATATCGATGTCAATATCGATATCAATATTACAATCGATGTCAATATCGATATCGATAAAAATTATAACTATCGATATCGATATCGATATTGATATAGATCATAATATCGATCTCGATATCGATAGTTATTATTTTTATCGATATCGATATTGACAACGATTTTAATATCGATACTACATTGATATCGATATCAATATCGATACTAAAATTGATATCGATAATAATATCGATATTGATATCGATATCGATATTGACATCGATTGTTATATTGATATCGATATTGACATCGATTTTAATATAGATTCTATAGATTCTATTATTATTTTTATCGATATCGATAGTTATTATTTTTATCGATATCGATATTGACATCGATTGTAATATTGATATCGATATTGACATCGATTTTTATATTGATATCGATATCGATATAGATACCAATATCGAATCGATATCGATACTGACATCGATTTAAATATCGATATCGATATTGACATCGAGTTTTATATCGATATCGATATTGACATCAATTTTTATATCGATATCGATATTAAAATCGATGTCAGTATCGATATCGATATTACAATCGATGTCAATATCGATATCGATATCAATATCGATATAGATACCGAACTCGAATCGATTTCGATACTGACATCGATTTTAATATCGATATCAATATCGATATAGACCATAATATCGTTATCTATATCGATATAAAAATCGATGTCAATATCGATATCAATATTACAATCGATGTCAATATCGATATCGATAAAAATAATAACTATCGATATCGAGATCGATATTATGATCTATATCAATATCGATATCGATATCAATATCAATATCGATATTAAAATCAATGTCAATATCGATATCGATTCGAGTTCGGTATCTATATCGATATTGATATCGATGTCAATATCGATATCAATATCGATATCAATATCGATATCAATATCGATGTCAGTATCGATATCGATTCGAGTTCGGTATCTATATCGATTTTGATATCGATATCGATATTGATATCGATATCGATATTGATATAGATCATAATATCGATCTCGATATCGATAGTTATTATTTTTATCGATATCGATATTGACAACGATTTTAATATCGATACTACATTGATATCGATATCAATATCGATACTAAAATTGATATCGATAATAATATCGATATTGATATCGATATCGATATTGACATCGATTGTTATATTGATATCGATATTGACATCGATTTTAATATAGATTCTATAGATTCTATTATTATTTTTATCGATATCGATAGTTATTATTTTTATCGATATCGATATTGACATCGATTGTAATATTGATATCGATATTGACATCGATTTTTATATTGATATCGATATCGATATAGATACCAATATCGAATCGATATCGATACTGACATCGATTTAAATATCGATATCGATATTGACATCAATTTTAATATCGATATCGATATTAAAATCGATGTCAGTATCGATATCGATATTACAATCGATGTCAATATCGATATCGATATCAAAATCGATATAGATACCGAACTCGAATCGATATCGATACTGACATCGATTTTAATATCGATATCAATATCGATATAGACCATAATATCGATATCGATACTGAAATTGATTTTAATATCGATATTGATATTGATATCGATATCGATATTGATATAGATCATAATATCGATCTCGATATCGATAGTTATTATTTTTATCGATATCGATATTGACAACGATTTTAATATCGATACTACATTGATATCGATATCAATATCGATACTAAAATTGATATCGATAATAATATCGATATTGATATCGATATCGATATTGACATCGATTGTTATATTGATATCGATATTGACATCGATTTTAATATAGATTCTATAGATTCTATTATTATTTTTATCGATATCGATAGTTATTATTTTTATCGATATAGATACCAATATCGAATCGATATCGATATTGACATCAATTTTTATATCGATATCGATATTAAAATCGATGTCAGTATCGATATCGATATTACAATAGATGTCAATATCGATATCGATATTTAAATCGATGTCAGTATCGATATCGATTCGATATTGGTATCTATATCGATATCGATATCAATATTAAAATCTATGTCAGTATCGATATCGATTTTACAATCGATGTCAATATCGATATCGATATCGATATAGACCATAATATCGATATCTATAATGACATTAATTTTTATATCAATATCGATATTGACATCTATCAGATAGATATTAGATATTGATGTCAGTATCGATATCGATTCGATATTGGTATCTATATCGATATCGATATCGATATAAAAATCGATGTCAATATCGATATCATGATAACAATCGATGTCAATATCGATATCGATATCAATATCGATATTATTATCGATATCAATTTTAGTATCGATATTGATATCGATATCAATGTAGTATCGATATTAAAATCGTTGTCAATATCGATATCGATAAAAATAATAACTATCGATATCGAGATCGATATTATGATCTATATCAATATCGATATCGATATCAATATCAATATCGATATTAAAATCAATTTCAGTATCGATATCGATATTATGGTCTATATCGATATTAAAATCGATTTTAATATCGATATCGATATAAAAATTGATGTCAATATCGATATCGATATAAAACTCGATGCCAATATCGATATCGATATTTAAATCGATGTCAGTATCGATATCGATTCGATATTGGTATCTATATCGATATCGATATCAATATAAAAATCGATGTCAATATCGATGTCAATATTGATATTGACATCGATTTTAAATAATCGATGTCAGTATCGATATCGATATTATGATGGATATCGATCATAATATCGATATTTTTATCAATTTTAGTATCGATATCGATATCGATGTCGATAACATCGATTTTAATATCGATCATAATATCGATATAGATATCGATAATAATATCGAAAATAATATCGATATAGATATCGATAATAATATCGATATTGATATCGATCGTTATATCTTTATTTATATCAATTTATATTTATATCGATATCGATATCAATTTAAGTATCGATATTGATAACGATATCGAATTTTATATCAATTTCAATATCGATATCAATATCGTAATTATTAAAATCGATGTCAGTATCGATATCGATAAAAATAATAACTATCGATATCGAGATCGATATTATGATCTATATCAATATCGATATCGATATCAATATCAATATCGATATTAAAATCGATGTCAGTTTCGATATCGATATTATGGTCTATATCGATATCGATATCGATATTAAAATCGATGTCAGTATCGATATCGATTCGAAATCGATATCTATATCGATATCAATATCGATATAAAAATCGATGTCAATATTGATATCGATATAACAATCGATGACAATATCGATATCGATTTCAATATCAATATCGATATTAAAATCAATGTCAGTATCGATATCGATATTATGGTCTATATCGATATCGATATCGATATTAAAATCGATGTCAGTATCGATATCGATTCGAGTTCGGTATCTATATCGATATTGACATCGATTTTTATATTGATATCGATATTGATATAGATACCAATATCGAATCGATATCGATATTGACATCGATTTTATATCGATATCAATATTAAAATCGATGTCAGTATCGATATCGATTTTACAATCGATGTCAATATCGATATCGATATCGATATAGACCATAATATCGATATCTATAATGACATTGATTTTAATATCGATATTGATATTGATATCGATATCGATATTGATATAGATCATAATATCGGTCTCGATATCGATAGTTATTATTTTTATCGATATCGATATTGACAACGATTTTAATATCGATACTACATTGATAAAGACCATAATATCGATATAAAACTCGATGTCAATATCGATATCGATATTAAAATCGATGTCAGTATCGATATTGATATTATGGTCTATATCGATATCGATATCGATATTTAAATCGATGTCAGTATCGATATCCATTCGAGTTCGGTATCTATATCGATATCGATATCGATATCAATATTAAAATCGTTGTCAATATCGATATCGATAAAAATAATAACTATCGATATCGAGACCGATATTATGATCTATATCAATATCGATATCGATATCAATATCAATATCGATATTAAAATCAATGTCATTATAGATATCGATATTATGGTCTATATCGATATCGATATCGATATTGACATCGATTGTAAAATCGATATCGATACTGACATCGATTTTAATATTGATATCGATACAAAAATCGATGACAATATCGATATCGATTCGATATTGGTATCTATATCGATATCAATATAAAAATCGATGTCAATATCAATATTGACATCGATTTTTATATTGATATCGATATCGATATAGATACCAATATCGAATCGATATCGATACTGACATCGATTTAAATATCGATATCGATACTGACATCGATTTTAATATTGATATCGATATGAAATCGATGTCAATATCGATATCGATTCGATATTGGTATCTATATCAATATCGATATCAATATAAAAATCGATGTCAATATCGATATAGATACCGAACTCGAATCGATATCGATACTGACATCGATTTTAATATCGATATTATGGTCTATATCGATATTAAAATCGATTTTAATATCGATATCGATATAAAAATTGATGTCAATATCGATATCGATATAAAACTCGATGCCAATATCGATATTGATATTTAAATCGATGTCAGTATCGATATCGATTCGATATTGGTATCTTTATCGATATCGATATCAATATAAAAATCGATGTCAATATCGATGTCAATATTGATATTGACATCGATTTTAAATAATCGATGTCAGTATCGATATCGATATTATGATGGATATCGATCATAATATCGATATTTTTATCAATTTTAGTATCGATATCGATATCGATGTCGATAACATCGATTTTAATATCGATCATAATATCGATATAGATATCGATAATAATATCGATAATAATATCGATATAGATATCGATAATAATATCGATATTGATATCGATCGTTATATCTTTATTTATATCAATTTATATTTATATCGATATCGATATCAATTTAAGTATCGATATTGATAACGATATCGAATTTTATATCAATTTCAATATCGATATCAATATCGTAATTATTAAAATCGATGTCAGTATCGATATCGATAAAAATAATAACTATCGATATCGAGATCGATATTATGATCTATATCAATATCGATATCGATATCAATATCAATATCGATATTAAAATCGATGTCAGTTTCGATATCGATATTATGGTCTATATCGATATCGATATCGATATTAAAATCGATGTCAGTATCGATATCGATTCGAAATCGATATCTATATCGATATCAATATCGATATAAAAATCGATGTCAATATTGATATTGATATTACAATCGATGACAATATCGATATCGATTTCAATATCAATATCGATATTAAAATCAATGTCAGTATCGATATCGATATTATGGTCTATATCGATATCGATATCGATATTAAAATCGATGTCAGTATCGATATCGATTCGAGTTCGGTATCTATATCGATATTGACATCGATTTTTATATTGATATCGATATTGATATAGATACCAATATCGAATCGATATCGATATTGACATCGATTTTATATCGATATCAATATTAAAATCGATGTCAGTATCGATATCGATTTTACAATCGATGTCAATATCGATATCGATATCGATATAGACCATAATATCGATATCTATAATGACATTGATTTTAATATCGATATTGATATTGATATCGATATCGATATTGATATAGATCATAATATCGGTCTCGATATCGATAGTTATTATTTTTATCGATATCGATATTGACAACGATTTTAATATCGATACTACATTGATAAAGACCATAATATCGATATAAAACTCGATGTCAATATCGATATCGATATTAAAATCGATGTCAGTATCGATATCGATATTATGGTCTATATCGATATCGATATCGATATTTAAATCGATGTCAGTATCGATATCCATTCGAGTTCGGTATCTATATCGATATCGATATCAATATAAAAATCATTTTATTATTTTTATCGATATCGATATTGACATCGATTTTAATATAGATTCTATATCGGTATCTATATCGATATCGATTCGATATCGTTATCTATATCGATATAAAAATCGATGTCAATATCGATATCAATATTACAATCGATGTCAATATCGATATCGATAAAAATAATAACTATCGATATCGAGATCGATATTATGATCTATATCAATATCGATATCAATATCAATATCGATATTAAAATCAATTTCAGTATCGATATCGATATTATGGTCTATATCGATATTGATATCGATATTAAAATCGATGTCAGTATCGATATCGATTCGAGTTCGGTATCTATATCGATATTGATATCGATATCGATATTGACATCGATTGTAATATCGATATCGATACTGACATCGATTTTAATATCGATATCGATATAAAAATTGATGTCAATATCGATATCGATATAAAACTCGATGTCAATATCGATATCGATATTTAAATCGATGTCAGTATCGATATCGATTCGATATTGGTATCTATATCGATATCGATATCAATATAAAAATCGATGTCAATATCGATATCAATATTACAATCGATGTCAATATCGATATCGATAAAAATAATAACTATCGATATCGATAAAAATAATAATAGAATCTATAGAATCTATATTAAAATCGATGTCAATATCGATATCAATATAACAATCGATGTCAATATCGATATCGATATCAATATCGATATTATTATCGATATCAATTTTAGTATCGATATTGATATCGATATCAATGTAGTATCGATATTAAAATCGTTGTCAATATCGATATTGATAAAAATAATAACTATCGATATCGAGATCGATATTATGATCTATATCAATATCGATATCGATATCAATATCAATATCGATATTAAAATCAATTTCAGTATCGATATCGATATTATGGTCTATATCGATATTGATATCGATATTAATATCGATATCGATATAAAAATTGATGTCAATATCGATATCGATATAAAACTCGATGCCAATATCGATATCGATATTTAAATCGATGTCAGTATCGATATCGATTCGATATTGGTATCTATATCGATATAGATATCAATATAAAAATCGATGTCAATATCGATGTCAATATTGATATTGACATCGATTTTAAATAATCGATGTCAGTATCGATATCGATATTATGATGGATATCGATCATAATATCGATATTTTTATCAATTTTAGTATCGATATCGATATCGATGTCGATAACATCGATTTTAATATCGATCATAATATCGATATAGATATCGATAATAATATCGATAATAATATCGATATAGATATCGATAATAATATCGATATTGATATCGATCGTTATATCTTTATTTATATCAATTTATATTTATATCGTTCGAATAATCAATTTAAGTATCGATATTGATAACGATATCGAATTTTATATCAATTTCAATATCGATATCAATATCGTAATTATTAAAATCGATGTCAGTATCGATATCGATAAAAATAATAACTATCGATATCGAGATCGATATTATGATCTATATCAATATCGATATCGATATCAATATCAATATCGATATTAAAATCGATGTCAGTTTCGATATCGATATTATGGTCTATATCGATATCGATATCGATATTAAAATCGATGTTAGTATCGATATCGATTCGAAATCGATATCTATATCGATATCAATATCGATATAAAAATCGATGTCAATATTGATATCGATATTACAATCGATGACAATATCGATATCGATTTCAATATCAATATCGATATTAAAATCAATGTCTGTATCGATATCGATATTATGGTCTATATCGATATCGATATCGATATTAAAATCGATGTCAGTATCGATATCGATTCGAGTTCGGTATCTATATCGATATTGACATCGATTTTTATATTGATATCGATATTGATATAGATACCAATATCGAATCGATATCGATACTGACATCGATTTTAATATCGATATCGATATAAAAATTGATGTCAATATCGATATCGATATAAAACTCGATGTCAATATCGATATCGATATTTAAATCGATGTCAGTATCGATATCGATTCGATATTGGTATCTATATCGATATCGATATCAATATTAAAATCTATGTCAGTATCGATATCGATTTTACAATCGATGTCAATATCGATATCGATATCGATATAGACCATAATATCGATATCTATAATGACATTAATTTTTATATCAATATCGATATTGACATCTATCAGATAGATATTAGATATTGATGTCAGTATCGATATCGATTCGATATTGGTATCTATATCGATATCGATATCGATATAAAAATCGATGTCAATATCGATATCATGATAACAATCGATGTCAATATCGATATCGATATCAATATCGATATTATTATCGATATCAATTTTAGTATCGATATTGATATCGATATCAATGTAGTATCGATATTAAAATCGTTGTCAATATCGATATTGATAAAAATAATAACTATCGATATCGAGATCGATATTATGATCTATATCAATATCGATATCGATATCAATATCAATATCGATATTAAAATCAATTTCAGTATCGATATCGATATTATGGTCTATATCGATATTAAAATCGATTTTAATATCGATATCGATATAAAAATTGATGTCAATATCGATATCAATATAAAACTCGATGCCAATATCGATATCGATATTTAAATCGATGTCAGTATCGATATCGATTCGATATTGGTATCTATATCGATATCGATATCAATATAAAAATCGATGTCAATATCGATGTCAATATTGATATTGACATCGATTTTAAATAATTGATGTCAGTATCGATATCGATATTATGGGGAATCTGTGGTCGCTGTCAGGGAATCTGTGGTCGCTGTCAAGCTGACATGTCGTATAATCAGCTGCTCGTATTTTATTTATAATTTAAGTTTTAATTTTAGTCTTAATATTCGTAAAACTGTGTAAATTATTTGTAAATAAGTGTTTGTTCATTAGATAAGTAGTCATAAAAAGTGTAATCAACTCAGCGAGCACAAAAAGCGAACTATCCATGTGACAGGAGGTTCGTTCGGCGAGAATTCAAAATCCAACGTCTGTAACGACGTATGATTTACGTTCAAAGGATTTTACTGGGGAGTATTGCTTTTATTTTCTTTATCGTTCTCTGTTATCACGTTATATTATCCCGCTAGCTATTAAATACATTACTCCCTACACAGTACATTCTCGTTGATCACGAGACACGTCCCTATATACACTCTGACAAAATCATTCTTGCTTTACTTGACGGATTTGTGGAAGTGAAGAAAAAGAATTATTGAAACTGTCTCAGACAACATTTACAGCATCTACTCATGCACACCTTATGATATAGGTCACTGTTCTAGTAATCTACTTTAGTAATTAATACATTTTAGAAATAACTTCAATAGTCAGCGCAAAAAATAGTATTTGTAACTGTTGGATATGCCAAACTAGTATGTTTTTATATTTCTAATCAGATCTTTAATATACTCTGTTTAATACTAATTTGAATCCTACTTTTATTCCTTTGGTCTCTCTCTTCTGTAGGTCATCTATTTTCCTTCACTTACATACACTGTTTGGTGTGTTTCAGAGACAAGTTCTATAAAATGGCTCCTCCAATGTTAACCAGAAGAGCGGCTGCATTGGAAGAGCAATTGAAACTAAAGAATGCCCTCCGTGAACTCAAGTCACTCAAACAAGTAAATGCTGACTTGGTGAGGGAACAAGATGACAGTGAAGTTGAACTGAGAGCAATTATAGCCAAGAACTCCCAACTGAAAGGTGAACTAGCAGAGTTAAACAGTGCACACAATCTGGTCATAGAGGAACGCGACCAACTCCAGAAGGCAGTCAGCTCATTTGAACAATGCATATCAACCTATGAAGAAGCTCTAGGGAAAATTTCTATGTTGGAGGGAGAATTAAGTAGGGCATGTTCAACAATCAATGACCTTCAATCACAATTACACAGTGCTGAAACACTATCAACAAATAATCTGTACGATGAACTTGTTGCTTCATCCTCAACAATGCCAATGTGTATCGATCTGACTTGTGATAGTCCTTGTATTAAAAACCCCAAGCCTCAGCAACATTCCTGTTCCTATTTAAATAGCCATAACAAAATAAAAAAATACATTAAAATAAGTAAAATAATTAAAAAAACTCAAACTTTAATAAAAAAACAAAGGGCTGGCACAAAAAACCTGGCATTAAGAAAGGAACGCTCAGTTTTAGTAAATAAATTAAACACCCTTTCATTATCCTCTCAGAGAAGTAGAGAAAACTATGAAAGTGAAATTCAAAGCCTCAATGATGTAATTAAACAATTGGAGGACTCACTTAAAACTGTAACCATTAAATATGAGCTATCACAAAGGCAGATTGATGAACAAATTCTGGCAGCTGATGAGTTGTTAGCCCTAGGTACCTACAACATGGCTCGCTTTGAGTCTTTAGCAAATAAATGTAACTGTACTCATGAGATACCTATGACTAACCTAAAATTATGTGATACAGTATCTTCCAACCAATTAGAAACATGCCTGGAGCAGTGCTCAACTGTCATACCAGACCCTTCACCTTTATTAAAAAGTATGCCTGAAAAACAGACAATTATATTTTCCGACATGTTAGGTAAAGGTTTTGGACCTATTATGAACCATTACCTTGATCACTCAGTGACTAATAGATGTTCACCGGGGGCTAGTTTCGATTATCTTATTAATAGTTTGAATAGTGACTATTTAGATGTAAATAAAAATGTTGTTCTCTTAATAGGAGACAGTTTGAATGTCAAAAAGCATCAAATTATAAGATGCATTGATAAATTACTAGCTTTACATAGTAAAACTCAATGTAAATTCGTTATGTGTGCCTTTCCTTACTGTGGCACATTTAGTTCAAAGCAGAATGAACATATTTATAATTTAAATTTATTAATTTATAACCTGACATGCCGTCATAGTGACGCAGTTTTTTATTTTGACATCAATAAATCCATGTCATCCCTATTGTCTAGAGATAGTTTAATTTTATCTAAGAAAAGTAAGCATCACTTGGCATCTTTACTAGCTTACAACTTAAATGATACTGTTACAAGTATTGTAACTAAGTCTATTGACACCTCTACATATTGTACTTCAAGTACCACCAATATTTCTAATATTGACCCTAGTACTTGTTCTAGTACTATAATTAATTCAAATAGTTATTTAAACTAGACAGTGAGACAACGGGGAAGCTCTGTAATATGAACATTGTACATCAAAACATACTGAGCTTCACCGGCAAAGAGTTAGAAATAGAACTGTTTGTTGAAAAATTCAATATACACATATTGTGTATAACTGAGCATTGGCTCACTGGAGCACAAATAGCAGTTAACATCAATAACTTCAAAATGTCAAGTGTGTTCTTTAGAAAGACTGCTATTCATGGTGGATCCTTAATTTTTGTACGCAATAATATAACATGTAAGGAGCGAAAAGATATAGTTAGTCTTTCTGTGGAGCGCATAATTGAACTGTCTTGTGTGGAGCTGGAGCGTTTTATAATAGTGTGTGTGTACCATCCCCCCTCAGGTGATTTCAACCAATTCGAGGATGTAATGGAAGATGTCCTTAAGCGATTGTGTATGTCTACTAAAAATGTAATAGTATGCGGGGATTTCAATGTTGATATCTTATTACATAATACTACTACGACTAGGTTGTTAAACTTATTTAAATGCTTTAATTTGAATAATGCTTTCGATGAACCTACTAGAATCACAGCAACTTCAGCATCTTGTTTAGATAATATTTTTTTTAACTGTGATATCTTAGGTAAATCGATATTAAACAATTTAAGGTCAGATCATTGTGGCCAACAAATTACTGTTGTTGGTACAAATAGAAATAAACATATTGTTAAGTACAGGCCGATAACTCAGAGTAAACTGACGCGATTTGAAGGTGAAATATCAGCCAAAATTCCTGCTCTCTTTTTTGAAAACTGTCATCCCGACAATCTTTATCGTACGCTTTTCAATGAAATAGAAAGTGCATTTAATAAAGTATTTACTTTTAAATACATAGATTCTAATAAAAAAATGAGGTTTAGTGATTGGGCGACAATAGGCATTTACAAAAGCAGGGATAAGTTGTATGAGCTATATGATGAAAAACAATACAATCAGACTCCAACCTTCCTTGAATATGTAAAAAGTTACTCCAAAACATTTAAAAATGTTTGTAGACAAGCTAAGTCGCTATACATTAAAGATCGGATAGTAAAATCTGAAAACAAAATACAAACAACCTGGAAAATTGTTAATAATGAATCTGGGAAAACTAAATCTCGAGACGGAAATTTTGAATTAATTATTAATAATAATATGGTAACTACTGATACAGAAGTTGCTAGTACTTTTGAAAACTTTTTTCAGAATGTTCCTATTTTGTTAACAGATTCACTAAATTCCTCACCTACTGCAGCTCAGAATTTATTAAGAGGCAACATTAATGAGTGCAAAGTTTTATTTCATTTCAAACATATAGATGCATCGGATATCAGTAAAAACTTCAAGTTGTTAAAATTAAAGAAAACAGGTGATATATGGGGAATGTCGGTAAAGGTAATATCTCAAATTATTGACGTCATTGCTCCTCTTTTAGCCATAATTTTCAATGAATGTGTTGATTTAGGTACTTTCCCGAACCTAATGAAACATAGTAAACTCATTCCTCTATTTAAATCTGGTAATAAAAATGATATAAACAATTACAGACCTATCTCAATCTTACCAGCTCTTAGTAAGATATTTGAAAAAATTATATTAAATCAACTCTTATATCATTTTAATGTAAATAACTTACTACACCCTGAGCAGTATGGCTTCACTAAAGGTCGTAGCACAACGGACGCAGGCGCTAAACTTATAAAACATGTTTATGATGCCTGGGAATGTTCACAGAACGCCATGGGTGTTTTTTGTGATCTATCTAAAGCTTTCGATTGTGTTGATCATAAAACCTTGCTTCTTAAGCTAAGCCACTATGGTATCCAAAACGTTGCACTAAATTTGGTTGCCTCTTATCTCAGCAATAGAACCCAAAGAGTTTGCATAAATGACGCAAAGTCTCAGGGTTCAAATACCTCAATGGGTGTCCCACAAGGCTCGATTTTGGGTCCTTTTCTATTTTTAGTGTATATAAATGATCTACCGTACCATGTCAGTGGAACATGCGACATTGTATTGTTTGCAGATGATACATCTCTAATTTTTAAGACTGATAGGAGTAAAGATAACTCTGACGAAGTAAACCGTGTTATGTCGCATGTGTCGCACTGGTTTACAGTTAACAACTTACTTTTAAATGCAAAAAAAACAAAGTGTGTCGAATTTATCTTACCAAATGTAAAGAAAATTGATAAAAATATAATGATAAATGGTGAATCACTAAAAATAGAGACTTCCACAGTTTTTCTGGGCGTGACCTTGGATAATAAGCTACAGTGGGGTGCCCATATAGATTCACTAGCGGGTAAACTAAGCTCGGCTGCCTACGCAGTCAGAAAAATTAGACAGATTACTGACGTTGAAATAGCTAGGCTAGTTTATTTTGCGTACTTTCATAGTGTTATGTCCTATGGAATCTTGTTATGGGGTAAAGCAGCTGATATCGAAACTATATTTATATTGCAGAAAAGAGCTGTACGGTCAATATATAAACTTAAATCACGCGAATCCCTCCGTGAGAAGTTTAAAGAAATAGGCATACTTACTGTAGCTTCACAATATATTTATAACAATATAGTATTTGTAAGACAACATATTAGTCTTTATACACAAAAAGTGGACATAAACAGTCGACTTACAAGAAATGGTCATAAATTAGTGTCATCTGCATATCGTCTGCGTAAGGTACAGGGATCATTTGTGGGATTGAGTATACGCTTTTATAATATGATTCCTAAGGTGATTTTGGACCTGCCAATGCACAAGTTTAAAGAATTTGTTAAAACACATTTATTAGAGCGAGGTTACTATACAATTGATGAATTTTTTAATGACAAGGTTGCTTGGAAGCATCCGGCTCCGCTTTCAGCTCTCACAAGATAGAAAAATGAATGTTAAAATACAAAATGTAAATTGTTGATGTTGGAAAAGAGCAACTGCTGAGTTTCTTGCCGGCTTCTTCTCGGTAGAATCTGCCTTCCGAACCGGTGGTAGAATCACTACAAACAGACAGACTTGACGTTTCAAAAGTGCTTATATTAGGCCTACTTGAAATAAATGAATTTTGAATTTGAATTTTGAATTTTATGATGGATATCGATCATAATATCGATATTTTTATCAATTTTAGTATCGATATCGATATCGATGTCGATAACATCGATTTTAATATCGATCATAATATCGATATAGATATCGATAATAATATCGATAATAATATCGATATAGATATCGATAATAATATCGATATTGATATCGATCGTTATATCTTTATTTATATCAATTTATATTTAAATCGTTCGAATAATCAATTTAAGTATCGATATTGATAACGATATCGAATTTTATATCAATTTCAATATCGATATCAATATCGTAATTATTAAAATCGATGTCAGTATCGATATCGATAAAAATAATAACTATCGATATCGAGATCGATATTATGATCTATATCAATATCGATATCGATATCAATATCAAAATCGATATTAAAATCGATGTCAGTTTCGATATCGATATTATGGTCTATATCGATATCGATATCGATATTAAAATCGATGTTAGTATCGATATCGATTCGAAATCGATATCTATATCGATATCAATATCGATATAAAAATCGATGTCAATATTGATATCGATATTACAATCGATGACAATATCGATATCGATTTCAATATCAATATCGATATTAAAATCAATGTCAGTATCGATATCGATATTATGGTCTATATCGATATCGATATCGATATTAAAATCGATGTCAGTATCGATATCGATTCGAGTTCGGTATCTATATCGATATTGACATCGATTTTTATATTGATATCGATATTGATATAGATACCAATATCGAATCGATATCGATATTGACATCGATTTTTATATCGATATCAATATTAAAATCGATGTCAGTATCGATATCGATTTTACAATCGATGTCAATATCGATATCGATATCGATTTAGACCATAATATCGATATCTATAATGACATTGATTTTAATATCGATATTGATATTGATATCGATATCGATATTGATATAGATCATAATATCGGTCTCGATATCGATAGTTATTATTTTTATCGATATCGATATTGACAAAGTTTTTAATATCGATACTACATTGATAAAGACCATAATATCGATATAAAACTCGATGTCAATATCGATATCGATATTAAAATCGATGTCAGTATCGATATCGATATTATGGTCTATATCGATATCGATATCGATATTTAAATCGATGTCAGTATCGATATCCATTCGAGTTCGGTATCTATATCGATATCGATATCGATATCAATATTAAAATCGTTGTCAATATCGATATCGATAAAAATAATAACTATCGATATCGAGACCGATATTATGATCTATATCAATATCGATATCGATATCAATATCAATATCGATATTAAAATCAATGTCATTATAGATATCGATATTATGGTCTATATCGATATCGATATCGATATTGACATCGATTGTAAAATCGATATCGATACTGACATCGATTTTAATATTGATATCGATACAAAAATCGATGTCAATATCGATATCGATTCGATATTGGTATCTATATCGATATCAATATAAAAATCGATGTCAATATCAATATTGACATCGATATTGACATCGATTTTTTTATTGATATCGATATCGATATAGATACCAATATCGAATCGATATCGATACTGACATCGATTTAAATATCGATATCGATATTGGCATCGAGTTTTATATCGATATCGATATTGACATCAATTTTTATATCGATATCGATATTAAAATCGATTTTAATATCGATATCGATATAAAAATTGATGTCAATATCAATATCGATATCGATATTGATATAGATCATAATATCGATCTCGATATCGATAGTTATTATTTTTATCGATATCGATATTGACAACGATTTTAATATCGATACTACATTGATATCGATATCAATATCGATACTAAAATTGATATCGATAATAATATCGATATTGATATCGATATCGATATCGAGATCGATATTATGATCTATATCAATATCGATATCGATATCAATATCAATATCGATATTAAAATCAATGTCATTATAGATATCGATATTATGGTCTATATCGATATCGATATCGATATTGACATCGATTGTAAAATCGATATCGATACTGACATCGATTTTAATATTGATATCGATACAAAAATCGATGTCAATATCGATATCGATTCGATATTGGTATCTATATCGATATCAATATAAAAATCGATGTCAATATCAATATTGACATCGATATTGACATCGATTTTTTTATTGATATCGATATCGATATAGATACCAATATCGAATCGATATCGATACTGACATCGATTTAAATATCGATATCGATATTGGCATCGAGTTTTATATCGATATCGATATTGACATCAATTTTTATATCGATATCGATATTAAAATCGATTTTAATATCGATATCGATATAAAAATCGATGTCAATATCGATATCGATTCGATATTGGTATCTATATCAATATCGATATCAATATAAAAATCGATGTCAATATCGATATAGATATCGAACTCGAATCGATATCGATACTGACATCGATTTTAATATCGATATCGATATCGATATAGACCATAATATCGATATCGATACTGACATTGATTTTAATATCGATATTGATATTGAAATCGATATCGATATTGTCATCGATTGTAATATCGATATCAATATTGACATCGATTTTTATATCGATATTGATATCGATATAGATATCGATTTCGAATCGATATCGATACTGACATCGATTTTAATATCGATATCGATATCGATATAGACCATAATATCGATATCGAAACTGACATCGATTTTAATATCGATATTGAAATCGATGTTATCGACATCGATATCGATATCGATACTAAAATTGATAAAAATATCGATATTATGATCGATATCCATCATAATATCGATATCGATACTGACATCGATTATTTAAAATCGATGTCAACATCAATATTGACATCGATATTGACATCGATTTTTATATTGATATCGATATCGATATAGATACCAATATCGAATCGATATCGATACTGACATCGATTTAAATATCGATATCGATATTGGCATCGAGTTTTATATCGATATAAAAATTGATGTCAATATCGATATCAATATAAAACTCGATGCCAATATCGATATCGATATTTAAATCGATGTCAGTATCGATATCGATTCGATATTGGTATCTATATCGATATCGATATCAATATAAAAATCGATGTCAATATCGATGTCAATATTGATGTTGACATCGATTTTAAATAATCGATGTCAGTATCGATATCGATATTATGATGGATATCGATCATAATATCGATATTTTTATCAATTTTAGTATCGATATCGATATCGATGTCGATAACATCGATTTCAATATCGATATTAAAATCGATGTCAGTTTCGATATCGATATTATGGTCTATATCGATATCGATATCGATATTAAAATCGATGTCAGTATCGATATCGATTCGAAATCGATATCTATATCGATATCAATATCGATATAAAAATCGATGTCAATATTGATATCGATATTACAATCGATGACAATATCGATATCGATTTCAATATCAATATCGATATTAAAATCAATGTCAGTATCGATATCGATATTATGGTCTATATCGATATCGATATCGATATTAAAATCGATGTCAGTATCGATATCGATTCGAGTTCGATATCTATATCGATATTGACATCGATTTTTATATTGATATCGATATTGATATAGATACCAATATCGAATCGATATCGATATTGACATCGATTTTTATATCGATATCGATATTAAAATCGATTTTAATATCGATATCGATATAAAAATTGATGTCAATATCGATATCGATATAAAACTCGATGCCAATATCGATATCGATATTTAAATCGATGTCAGTATCGATATCGATTCGATATTGGTATCTATATCGATATCGATATCAATAAAAAAATCGATGTCAATATCGATGTCAATATTGATATTGACATCGATTTTTATATTGATATCGATATAGATACCAATATCGAATCGATATCGATATTGACATCGATTTTTGTATCGATATCAATATTAAAATCGATGTCAGTATCGATATCGATTTTACAATCGATGTCAATATCGATATCGATATCGATATAGACCATAATATCGATATCTATAATGACATTGATTTTAATATCGATATTGATATTGATATCGATATCGATATTGATATAGATCATAATATCGATCTCGATATCGATATCGATATCAATATCGATATTATTATCGATATCAATTTTAGTATCGATATTGATATCGATATCAATGTAGTATCGATATTAAAATCGTTGTCAATATCGATATCGATAAAAATAATAACTATCGATATCGAGATCGATATTATGATCCATATCAATATCGATATCGATATCGATATTGACATCAATTTTTATATCGATATCGATATTAAAATCGATTTTAATATCGATATCGATATAAAAATTGATGTCAATATCGATATCGATATAAAACTCGATGCCAATATCGATATCGATATTTAAATCGATGTCAGTATCGATATCGATTCGATATTGGTATCTATATCGATATCGATATCAATAAAAAAATCGATGTCAATATCGATGTCAATATTGATATTGACATCGATTTTTATATTGATATCGATATAGATACCAATATCGAATCGATATCGATATTGACATCGATTTTTGTATCGATATCAATATTAAAATCGATGTCAGTATCGATATCGATTTTACAATCGATGTCAATATCGATATCGATATCGATATAGACCATAATATCGATATCTATAATGACATTGATTTTAATATCGATATTGATATTGATATCGATATCGATATTGATATAGATCATAATATCGGTCTCGATATCGATAGTTATTATTTTTATCGATATCGATATTGACAACGATTTTAATATTGATATCGATATCGATATCGATATAGATACCGAACTCGAATGGATATCGATACTGACATCGATTTAAATATCGATATCGATATCGATATAGACCATAATATCGATATCGATACTGACATCGATTTTAATATCGATATCGATATTGACATCGAGTTTTATATCGATATTATGGTCTTTATCAATGTAGTATCGATATTAAAAACTTTGTCAATATCGATATCGATAAAAATAATAACTATCGATATCGAGACCGATATTATGATCTATATCAATATCGATATCGATATCAATATCAATATCGATATTAAAATCAATGTCATTATAGATATCGATATTATGGTCTAAATCGATATCGATATCGATATTGACATCGATTGTAAAATCGATATCGATACTGACATCGATTTTAATATTGATATCGATATAAAAATCGATGTCAATATCGATATCGATTCGATATTGGTATCTATATCAATATCGATATCAATATAAAAATCGATGTCAATATCGATATAGATACCGAACTCGAATCGATATCGATACTGACATCGATTTTAATATCGATATCGATATCGATATAGACCATAATATCGATATCGATACTGACATTGATTTTAATATCGATATTGATATTGAAATCGATATCGATATTGTCATCGATTGTAATATCGATATCAATATTGACATCGATTTTTATATCGATATTGATATCGATATAGATATCGATTTCGAATCGATATCGATACTAACATCGATTTTAATATCGATATCGATATCGATATAGACCATAATATCGATATCGAAACTGACATCGATTTTAATATCGATTTTGATATTGATATCGATATCGATATTGATATAGATCATAATATCGATCTCGATATCGATAGTTATTATTTTTATCGATATCGATACTGACATCGATTTTAATAATTACGATATTGATATCGATATTGAAATTGATATAAAATTCGATATCGTTATCAATATCGATACTTAAATTGATTATTCGAACGATTTAAATATAAATTGATATAAATAAAGATATAACGATCGATATCAATATCGATATTATTATCGATATCTATATCGATATTATTATCGATATTATTATCGATATCTATATCGATATTATGATCGATATTAAAATCGATGTTATCGACATCGATATCGATATCGATACTAAAATTGATAAAAATATCGATATTATGATCGATATCCATCATAAAATTCAAAATTCAAATTCAAAATTCATTTATTTCAAGTAGGCCTAATATAAGCACTTTTGAAACGTCAAGTCTGTCTGTTTGTAGTGATTCTACCACCGGTTCGGAAGGCAGATTCTACCGAGAAGAAGCCGGCAAGAAACTCAGCAGTTGCTCTTTTCCAACATCAACAATTTACATTTTGTATTTTAACATTCATTTTTCTATCTTGTGAGAGCTGAAAGCGGAGCCGGATGCTTCCAAGCAACCTTGTCATTAAAAAATTCATCAATTGTATAGTAACCTCGCTCTAATAAATGTGTTTTAACAAATTCTTTAAACTTGTGCATTGGCAGGTCCAAAATCACCTTAGGAATCATATTATAAAAGCGTATACTCAATCCCACAAATGATCCCTGTACCTTACGCAGACGATATGCAGATGACACTAATTTATGACCATTTCTTGTAAGTCGACTGTTTATGTCCACTTTTTGTGTATAAAGACTAATATGTTGTCTTACAAATACTATATTGTTATAAATATATTGTGAAGCTACAGTAAGTATGCCTATTTCTTTAAACTTCTCACGGAGGGATTCGCGTGATTTAAGTTTATATATTGACCGTACAGCTCTTTTCTGCAATATAAATATAGTTTCGATATCAGCTGCTTTACCCCATAACAAGATTCCATAGGACATAACACTATGAAAGTACGCAAAATAAACTAGCCTAGCTATTTCAACGTCAGTAATCTGTCTAATTTTTCTGACTGCGTAGGCAGCCGAGCTTAGTTTACCCGCTAGTGAATCTATATGGGCACCCCACTGTAGCTTATTATCCAAGGTCACGCCCAGAAAAACTGTGGAAGTCTCTATTTTTAGTGATTCACCATTTATCATTATATTTTTATCAATTTTCTTTACATTTGGTAAGATAAATTCGACACACTTTGTTTTTTTTGCATTTAAAAGTAAGTTGTTAACTGTAAACCAGTGCGACACATGCGACATAACACGGTTTACTTCGTCAGAGTTATCTTTACTCCTATCAGTCTTAAAAATTAGAGATGTATCATCTGCAAACAATACAATGTCGCATGTTCCACTGACATGGTACGGTAGATCATTTATATACACTAAAAATAGAAAAGGACCCAAAATCGAGCCTTGTGGGACACCCATTGAGGTATTTGAACCCTGAGACTTTGCATCATTTATGCAAACTCTTTGGGTTCTATTGCTGAGATAAGAGGCAACCAAATTTAGTGCAACGTTTTGGATACCATAGTGGCTTA
Organism: Pararge aegeria; assembly: GCF_905163445.1. Taxonomy (NCBI): domain Eukaryota; kingdom Metazoa; phylum Arthropoda; class Insecta; order Lepidoptera; family Nymphalidae; genus Pararge; species Pararge aegeria. Next base: position 6,626,276 of record NC_053202.1, on the reverse strand, counting down.
GCTTAAGAAGCAAGGTTTTATGATCAACACAATCGAAAGCTTTAGATAGATCACAAAAAACACCCATGGCGTTCTGTGAACATTCCCAGGCATCATAAACATGTTTTATAAGTTTAGCGCCTGCGTCCGTTGTGCTACGACCTTTAGTGAAGCCATACTGCTCAGGGTGTAGTAAGTTATTTACATTAAAATGATATAAGAGTTGATTTAATATAATTTTTTCAAATATCTTACTAAGAGCTGGTAAGATTGAGATAGGTCTGTAATTGTTTATATCATTTTTATTACCAGATTTAAATAGAGGAATGAGTTTACTATGTTTCATTAGGTTCGGGAAAGTACCTAAATCAACACATTCATTGAAAATTATGGCTAAAAGAGGAGCAATGACGTCAATAATTTGAGATATTACCTTTACCGACATTCCCCATATATCACCTGTTTTCTTTAATTTTAACAACTTGAAGTTTTTACTGATATCCGATGCATCTATATGTTTGAAATGAAATAAAACTTTGCACTCATTAATGTTGCCTCTTAATAAATTCTGAGCTGCAGTAGGTGAGGAATTTAGTGAATCTGTTAACAAAATAGGAACATTCTGAAAAAAGTTTTCAAAAGTACTAGCAACTTCTGTATCAGTAGTTACCATATTATTATTAATAATTAATTCAAAATTTCCGTCTCGAGATTTAGTTTTCCCAGATTCATTATTAACAATTTTCCAGGTTGTTTGTATTTTGTTTTCAGATTTTACTATCCGATCTTTAATGTATAGCGACTTAGCTTGTCTACAAACATTTTTAAATGTTTTGGAGTAACTTTTTACATATTCAAGGAAGGTTGGAGTCTGATTGTATTGTTTTTCATCATATAGCTCATACAACTTATCCCTGCTTTTGTAAATGCCTATTGTCGCCCAATCACTAAACCTCATTTTTTTATTAGAATCTATGTATTTAAAAGTAAATACTTTATTAAATGCACTTTCTATTTCATTGAAAAGCGTACGATAAAGATTGTCGGGATGACAGTTTTCAAAAAAGAGAGCAGGAATTTTGGCTGATATTTCACCTTCAAATCGCGTCAGTTTACTCTGAGTTATCGGCCTGTACTTAACAATATGTTTATTTCTATTTGTACCAACAACAGTAATTTGTTGGCCACAATGATCTGACCTTAAATTGTTTAATATCGATTTACCTAAGATATCACAGTTAAAAAAAATATTATCTAAACAAGATGCTGAAGTTGCTGTGATTCTAGTAGGTTCATCGAAAGCATTATTCAAATTAAAGCATTTAAATAAGTTTAACAACCTAGTCGTAGTAGTATTATGTAATAAGATATCAACATTGAAATCCCCGCATACTATTACATTTTTAGTAGACATACACAATCGCTTAAGGACATCTTCCATTACATCCTCGAATTGGTTGAAATCACCTGAGGGGGGATGGTACACACACACTATTATAAAACGCTCCAGCTCCACACAAGACAGTTCAATTATGCGCTCCACAGAAAGACTAACTATATCTTTTCGCTCCTTACATGTTATATTATTGCGTACAAAAATTAAGGATCCACCATGAATAGCAGTCTTTCTAAAGAACACACTTGACATTTTGAAGTTATTGATGTTAACTGCTATTTGTGCTCCAGTGAGCCAATGCTCAGTTATACACAATATGTGTATATTGAATTTTTCAACAAACAGTTCTATTTCTAATTCTTTGCCGGTGAAGCTCTGTATGTTTTGATGTACAATGTTCATATTACAGAGCTTCCCCGTTGTCTCACTGTCTAGTTTAAATAACTATTTGAATTAATTATAGTACTAGAACAAGTACTAGGGTCAATATTAGAAATATTGGTGGTACTTGAAGTACAATATGTAGAGGTGTCAATAGACTTAGTTACAATACTTGTAACAGTATCATTTAAGTTGTAAGCTAGTAAAGATGCCAAGTGATGCTTACTTTTCTTAGATAAAATTAAACTATCTCTAGACAATAGGGATGACATGGATTTATTGATGTCAAAATAAAAAACTGCGTCACTATGACGGCATGTCAGGTTATAAATTAATAAATTTAAATTATAAATATGTTCATTCTGCTTTGAACTAAATGTGCCACAGTAAGGAAAGGCACACATAACGAATTTACATTGAGTTTTACTATGTAAAGCTAGTAATTTATCAATGCATCTTATAATTTGATGCTTTTTGACATTCAAACTGTCTCCTATTAAGAGAACAACATTTTTATTTACATCTAAATAGTCACTATTCAAACTATTAATAAGATAATCGAAACTAGCCCCCGGTGAACATCTATTAGTCACTGAGTGATCAAGGTAATGGTTCATAATAGGTCCAAAACCTTTACCTAACATGTCGGAAAATATAATTGTCTGTTTTTCAGGCATACTTTTTAATAAAGGTGAAGGGTCTGGTATGACAGTTGAGCACTGCTCCAGGCATGTTTCTAATTGGTTGGAAGATACCAATATCGAATCGATATCGATACTGACATCGATTTTAATATCGATATCGATATAAAAATTGATGTCAATATCGATATCGATATAAAACTCGATGTCAATATCGATATCGATATTTAAATCGATGTCAGTATCGATATCGATTCGATATTGGTATCTATATCGATATCGATATCAATATAAAAATCGATGTCAATATCGATATCAATATTACAATCGATGTCAATATCGATATCGATAAAAATAATAACTATCGATATCGATAAAAATAATAACTATCGATATCGAGATCGATATTATGATCTATATCAATATCGATATCGATACTGACATCGATTTAAATATCGATCGACATCGATATTGACATCGATTTTTATATTGATATCGATATCGATATAGATACCAATATCGAATCGATATCGATACTGACATCGATTTAAATATCTATATCGATATTGACATCGAGTTTTATATCGATATTATGGTCTTTATCAATGTAGTATCGATATTAAAATCGATGTCAGTATCGATATCGATATTACAATCGATATTATTATCGATATCAATTTTAGTATCGATATTGATATCGATATCAATGTAATATCGATATTAAAATCGTTGTCAATATCTATATCGATAAAAATAATAACTATCGATATCGAGATCGATATTATGATCTATATCAATATTGATATCGATATCAATATCAATATCGATATTAAAATCAATGTCATTATCGATATCGATATTATCGTCTATATCGAAAGTGATATCAATATTGACATCGATTGTAAAATCGATATCGATACTGACATCGATTTAAATATCGATCGAAATCGATATTGACATCGATTTTTATATTGATATCGATATCGATATAGATATTGATATAGATCATAATATCGGTCTCGATATCGATAGTTATTATTTTTATCGATATCGATATTGACAACGATTTTAATATCGATATTACATTGATATCGATATCAATATCGATACTAAAATTGATATCGATAATAATATCGATTGTTATATCGATATCGATACTGACATCGATTTTAATATCGATACTAACGATATCGAATCGATATCGATATAGATTACGATATCGAATCGATATCGATACTGACATCGATTTTAATATCGATACTACATTGATAAAGACCATAATATCGATATATAACTCGATGTCAATATCGATATCGATATTAAAATCGATGTCAGTATCGATATCGATATTATGATCTATATCGATATCGATATCGATATTTAAATCGATGTCAGTATCGATATCGATTTGATATTAATATCTATATCGATATCGATATCAATATAAAAATCGATGTCAATATCGATTTCGATCGATATTTAAATCGATGTCAGTATCGATATCGATTTTACAATCGATGTCAATATTGATATCACTTTCGATATAGACGATAATATCGATATCGATAATGACATTGATTTTAATATCGATATTGATATCGATATCGATATAGATATTGATATAGATCATAATATCGGTCTCGATATCGATAGTTATTATTTTTATCGATATCGATATTGACAACGATTTTAATATCGATATTACATTGATATCGATATCAATATCGATACTAAAATTGATATCGATAATAATATCGATTGTTATATCGATATCGATACTGACATCGATTTTAATATCGATACTACATTGATAAAGACCATAATATCGATATAAAACTCGATGTCAATATCGATATCGATATTTAAATCGATGTCAGTATCTATCATATTGATATAGATCATAATATCGATCTCGATATCGATAGTTATTATTTTTATCGATATCGATAGTAATTATTTTTATCGATATCGATATTGACATCGATTGTAATATTGATATCGATATTGACATCGATTTTTATATCGATATCGATATCGATATAGATAACGATATCGAATCGATATCGATACTGACATCGATTTTAATAACGATACTAAATTGATAAAGACCATAATATCGATATATAACTCGATGTCAATATCGATTTCGATCGATATTTAAATCGATGTCAGTATCGATATCGATTTTACAATCGATGTCAATATCGATATCGATATCGATATAGACCATAATATCGATATCGATAATGACATTGATTTTAATATCGATATTGATATTGATATCGATATCGATATTGATATAGATCATAATATCGATCTCGATATCGATAGTTATTATTTTTATCGATATCGATATTGACAACGATTTTAATATCGATATTACATTGATATCGATATCAATATCGATACTAAAATTGATATCGATAATAATATCGATTGTAATATCGATATCGATACTGACATCGATTTTAATATCGATACTACATTGATAAAGACCATAATATCGATATAAAACTCGATGTCAATATCGATATCGATAAAAATAATAACTATCGATATCGAGATCGATATTATGATCTATATCAATATCTATATCGATATCGATATCAATATCAATATCGATATTAAAATCAATTTCAGTATCGATATCGATATTATGGTCTATATCGAAAGTGATATCAATATTGACATCGATTGTAAAATCGATATCGATACTGACATCGATTTAAATATCGATCGAAATCGAATTATGCGCTCCACAGAAAGACTAACTATATCTTTTCGCTCCTTACATGTTATATTATTGCGTACAAAAATTAAGGATCCACCATGAATAGCAGTCTTTCTAAAGAACACACTTGACATTTTGAAGTTATTGATGTTAACTGCTATTTGTGCTCCAGTGAGCCAATGCTCAGTTATACACAATATGTGTATATTGAATTTTTCAACAAACAGTTCTATTTCTAATTCTTTGCCGGTGAAGCTCTGTATGTTTTGATGTACAATGTTCATATTACAGAGCTTCCCCGTTGTCTCACTGTCTAGTTTAAATAACTATTTGAATTAATTATAGTACTAGAACAAGTACTAGGGTCAATATTAGAAATATTGGTGGTACTTGAAGTACAATATGTAGAGGTGTCAATAGACTTAGTTACAATACTTGTAACAGTATCATTTAAGTTGTAAGCTAGTAAAGATGCCAAGTGATGCTTACTTTTCTTAGATAAAATTAAACTATCTCTAGACAATAGGGATGACATGGATTTATTGATGTCAAAATAAAAAACTGCGTCACTATGACGGCATGTCAGGTTATAAATTAATAAATTTAAATTATAAATATGTTCATTCTGCTTTGAACTAAATGTGCCACAGTAAGGAAAGGCACACATAACGAATTTACATTGAGTTTTACTATGTAAAGCTAGTAATTTATCAATGCGTCTTATAATTTGATGCTTTTTGACATTCAAACTGTCTCCTATTAAGAGAACAACATTTTTATTTACATCTAAATAGTCACTATTCAAACTATTAATAAGATAATCGAAACTAGCCCCCGGTGAACATCTATTAGTCACTGAGTGATCAAGGTAATGGTTCATAATAGGTCCAAAACCTTTACCTAACATGTCGGAAAATATAATTGTCTGTTTTTCAGGCATACTTTTTAATAAAGGTTATACTTTTTAATAAAGGTTTTTAATATCGATATAAAACTCGATGTCAATATCGATATCGATAAAAATAATAACTATCGATATCGAGATCGATATTATGATCTATATCAATATCGATATCGATATCAATATCAATATCGATATTAAAATCAATTTCAGTATCGATATCGATATTATGGTCTATATCGATATTGATATCGATATTAAAATCGATGTCAGTATCGATATCGATTCGAGTTCGGTATCTATATCGATATTGATATCGATATTGACATCGATTTTTATATCGATATCGATATCGATATAGATACCAATATCGAATCGATATCGATACTGATATCGATTTAAATATCGATATCGATATCGATATAGACCATAATATCGATTTCGATACTGACATCGAATTTAATATCGATATCGATATTGACATCGAGTTTTATATCGATATTATGGTCTTTATCAATGTAGTATCGATATTAAAATCGATGTCAGTATCGATATCGATTCGATATCGGTATCTATATCGATATCGATTCGATATCGATATCGATATAAAAATCGATGTCAATATCGATATCAATATTACAATCGATGTCAATATCGATATCGATAAAAATAATAACTATCGATATCGAGATCGATATTATGATCTATATCAATATCGATATCGATATCAATATCAATATCGAAATCAAAATCAATGTCAGTATCGATATCGATTCGAGTTCGGTATCTTTATCGATATTGACATCGATATTGACATCGATTTTTATATTGATATCGATATCGATATAGTTACCAATATCGAATCGATATCGATACTGACATCGATTTTAATATCGATATCAATATCGATATAGACCATAATATCGATATCGATACTGACATCGATTTTAATATCGATATCGATATTGACATCGAGTTTTATATCGATTTTATGGTCTTTATCAATGTAGTATCGATATTAAAATCGATGTCAGTATCGATATCGATATTACAATCGATATTATTATCGATATCAATTTTAGTATCGATATTGATATCGATATCAATGTAATATCGATATTAAAATCGTTGTCAATATAGATATCGATATAAATAATAACTATCGATATCGAGATCGATATTATGATCTATATCATCGATTTTTATCAATATCGATATCGATATCAATATCAATATCGATATTAAAATCAATGTCATTATCGATATCGATATTATGGTCTATATCGATATCGATATCGATATTGACATCGATTGTAAAATCGATATCGATACTGACATCGATTTTTATATCGATATCGATATCGATATAGATAACGATATCGAATCGATATCGATATAGATACCGATATAGAATCGATATCGATACTGACATCGATTTTAATATCGATATCGATTCGATATTGGTATCTATATCGATATCGATATCAATATAAAAATCGATGCCAATATCGATGTCAATATCGATATAGATACCGAACTCGAATCGATATCGATACTGACATTGATTTTAATATCAAGAAATATATCGATATCGATATTGATATTGATATCGATATAAAAATCGATGTCAATATCGATATTATTATCGATATCTATATCGATATTAAAATCGATGTCAGAATCGATATCGATATTATGGTCTATATAAATAACGATATCGATATTAAAATCGATGTCAATATCGATATCAATATAACAATCGATGTCTATATCGATATCGATATCGATATAGATACCAATATCGAATCGATATCGATATTGACATCGATTTTTATATCGATATCAATATTAAAATCGATGTCAGTATCGATATCGATTTTACAATCGATGTCAATATCGATATCGATATCGATATAGACCATAATATCGATATCTATAATGACATTGATTTTAATATCGATATTGATATTGATATCGATATCGATATTGATATAGATCATAATATCGGTCTCGATATCGATAGTTATTATTTTTATCGATATCGATATTGACAACGATTTTAATATCGATACTACATTGATAAAGACCATAATATCGATATAAAACTCGATGTCAATATCGATATCGATATTAAAATCGATGTCAGTATCGATATCGATATTATGGTCTATATCGATATCGATATCGATATTTAAATCGATGTCAGTATCGATATCCATTCGAGTTCGGTATCTATATCGATATTGACATCGATTTTTATATTGATATCGATATCGATATAGATACCAATATCGAATCGATATCGATATTGACATCGATTTTTATATCGATATATATTAAAATCGATGTCAGTATCGATATCGATTTTACAATCGATGTCAATATCGATATCGATATCGATATAGACCATAATATCGATATCTATAATGACATTGATTTTAATATCGATATTGATATTGATATCGATATCGATATTGATATACATCATAATATCGATCTCGATATCGATAGTTATTATTTTTATCGATATCGATATTGACAACGATTTTAATATCGATATTACATTGATATCGACACTAAAATTGATATCGATAATAATATCGATTGTAATATCGATATCGATACTGACATCGATTTTAATATCGATACTACATTGATAAAGACCATAATATCGATATAAAACTCGATGTCAATATCGATATCGATAAAAATAATAACTATCGATATCGAGATCGATATTATGATCTATATCAATATCGATATCGATATCAATATCAATATCGATATTAAAATCAATTTCAGTATCGATATCGATATTATGGTCTATATCGATATTGATATCGATATTAAAATCGATGTCAGTATCGATATCGATTCGAGTTCGGTATCTATATCGATATTGATATCGATATTGACATCGATTTTTATATCGATATCGATATCGATATAGATACCAATATCGAATCGATATCGATACTGATATCGATTTAAATATCGATATCGATATCGATATAGACCATAATATCGATTTCGATACTGACATCGAATTTAATATCGATATCGATATTGACATCGAGTTTTATATCGATATTATGGTCTTTATCAATGTAGTATCGATATTAAAATCGATGTCAGTATCGATATCGATATTACAATCGATATTATTATCGATATCAATTTTAGTATCGATATTGATATCGATATCAATGTAATATCGATATTAAAATCGTTGTCAATATAGATATCGATATAAATAATAACTATCGATATCGAGATCGATATTATGATCTATATCATCGATTTTTATCAATATCGATATCGATATCAATATCAATATCGATATTAAAATCAATGTCATTATCGATATCGATATTATGGTCTATATCGATATCGATATTGATATTGACATCGATTGTAAAATCGATATCGATACTGACATCGATTTTTATATCGATATCGATATCGATATAGATAACGATATCGAATCGATATCGATATAGATACCGATATAGAATCGATATCGATACTGACATCGATTTTAATATCGATATCGATTCGATATTGGTATCTATATCGATATCGATATCAATATAAAAATCGATGCCAATATCGATGTCAATATCGATATAGATACCGAACTCGAATCGATATCGATACTGACATTGATTTTAATATCAAGAAATATATCGATATCGATATTGATATTGATATCGATATAAAAATCGATGTCAATATCGATATTATTATCGATATCTATATCGATATTAAAATCGATGTCAGAATCGATATCGATATTATGGTCTATATAAATAACGATATCGATATTAAAATCGATGTCAATATCGATATCAATATAACAATCGATGTCTATATCGATATCGATATCGATATAGATACCAATATCGAATCGATATCGATATTGACATCGATTTTTATATCGATATCAATATTAAAATCGATGTCAGTATCGATATCGATTTTACAATCGATGTCAATATCGATATCGATATCGATATAGACCATAATATCGATATCTATAATGACATTGATTTTAATATCGATATTGATATTGATATCAAAGTCAAAGTCAAAGTCAAAGTCAAAAATATCTTTATTCAAGTAGGCCCACAGGTGGCACTTTTGATGCGTACATAAGAATTACACGGTAGTGAGATGATGGCGATAACCACATTCGTAAACTTAAAACTAAAGCTACGAGGGTTCCAAACGCGTCCCGGTCTAAGAAGAAGCCCACAACAAACTTAGCCGGGTGTTTTTTTTTTTTTTTTTTGTTATCGCCATCTCACAATGTAATTTTAAATTATTAGAAGAGCAACCTGGTTAGAGCAATAATTTACACCCAAGCTTTTTTATCGTTTACGTAGTCCTTTATACTATAATAGGACTTTTCTATAAGCTTACGTTTAATACAAACTTTGAACTTTTTAAGAGACATCTCCAAGATGTCAATTGGTAGTTTATTGTAGAATTGTATGCAATTTCCTTTAAACGAATTATGAATTTTATGTAACCTAGTATATTGCACTGTAAGTTTATTCTTACTTCTAATGTTTAAATTATTGCAGTCACATTTTTTCTTAAATTTAGAAATGTTTTTATGGACGTACATTAAATTTTCAAATATGTACTGACTATACACTGTCATTATTTTAAAATCTTTAAATTTATCTCTCAATGACTCTCTCGGACCCATTTTGTAGATAGAACGAACAGCCCTCTTCTGCAGCACGAAAATAGTGCTAATATCAGCAGCATTACCCCAAAGTAAAATTCCATATGACATAATGCTGTGAAAGTAACTAAAATATACCAGTCTAGCAGTTTCTACGTCGGTCATATGGCGTATCTTCTTTACCGCATAGGCAGCAGAACTAAGCCTGTTCGATAAATTATTTACATGAGGGCCCCATTGAAGTTTAGAATCTAACGTTATTCCTAGAAAAACTGTCGTATCCTCCAGTTTCAGTTCCTCATTATTAAGTAGTACAGTGGTTTTCACGTGTTTAACATTAGGTAAAGTGAATTTTATACACTTGGTTTTTTTTCCGTTAAGAACCAAATTATTAGCTTCAAACCACTGTACCACTTTAGCGAGAGAGTTGTTTACGTCGTCAAAAGCTAGTTCACGTCGATTTATTTTAAAAGTCAGTGATGTATCATCGGCAAACAGAACTATCCCGTGTTTATCCTTGGCAAGGTAAGGAAGGTCATTAATGTAAATAAGGAACAGAAATGGTCCTAATATAGACCCCTGTGGGACACCTATTTTCATAACTGATCCATTAGACCGTTTTCCATTCACGTCGACTTTCTGAATTCTATCGCGTAGATAGTTACTCATTAAGTCTAGAGCTACACCCTGAATTCCATAGTGGTGTAGTTTCCTAACTAACGTTTCGTGTTGAACACAATCAAACGCCTTAGATAAGTCACAGAACACACCAAGTGCATCACGTGACTCCTCCCAGGCTTCAAATATGTTTTGTATTAGCTCAACACCTGCGTCGATTGTTGAGCGACCCCGTGTGAAACCAAATTGATCGATATTGATATAGATCATAATATCGGTCTCGATATCGATAGTTATTATTTTTATCGATATCGATATTGACAACGATTTTAATATCGATACTACATTGATAAAGACCATAATATCGATATAAAACTCGATGTCAATATCGATATCGATATTAAAATCGATGTCAGTATCGATATCGATATTATGGTCTATATCGATATCGATATCGATATTTAAATCGATGTCAGTATCGATATCCATTCGAGTTCGGTATCTATATCGATATTGACATCGATTTTTATATTGATATCGATATCGATATAGATACCAATATCGAATCGATATCGATATTGACATCGATTTTTATATCGATATATATTAAAATCGATGTCAGTATCGATATCGATTTTACAATCGATGTCAATATCGATATCGATATCGATATAGACCATAATATCGATATCTATAATGACATTGATTTTAATATCGATATTGATATTGATATCGATATCGATATTGATATACATCATAATATCGATCTCGATATCGATAGTTATTATTTTTATCGATATCGATATTGACAACGATTTTAATATCGATATTACATTGATATCGACACTAAAATTGATATCGATAATAATATCGATTGTAATATCGATATCGATACTGACATCGATTTTAATATCGATACTACATTGATAAAGACCATAATATCGATATAAAACTCGATGTCAATATCGATATCGAATCGATATCGATATTGACATCGATTTTTATATCGATATCAATATTAAAATCGATGTCAGTATCGATATCGATTTTACAATCGATTTCAATATCGATAATGACATTGATTTTAATATCGATATTGATATTGATATCGATATCGATATTGATATACATCATAATATCGATCTCGATATCGATAGTTATTATTTTTATCGATATCGATATTGACAACGATTTTAATATCGATATTACATTGATATCGATACTAAAATTGATATCGATAATAATATCGATTGTAATATCGATAATAATATCGATTGTTATATCGATATCGATACTGACATCGATTTTAATATCGATACTACATTGATAAAGACCATAATATCGATATAAAACTCGATGTCAATATCGATATCGATATTAAAATCGATGTCAGTATCGATATCGATATTATGGTCTATATTGATATCGATATCGATATTTAAATCGATGTCAGTATCGATATAGATACCAATATCGAATCGATATCGATATTGACATCGATTTTTATATCGATATCAATATTAAAATCGATGTCAGTATCGATATCGATTTTACAATCGATGTCAATATCGATATCGATATCGATATAGACCATAATATCGATATCGATAATGACATTGATTTTAATATCGATATTGATATTGATATCGATATCGATATTGATATAGATCATAATATCGATCTCGATATAGATACCGATATCGAATCGATATCAATACTTACATCGATTTTTTTGGTCTATATCGATATCGATATCGATATTGACATCGATTGTAAAATCGATATCGATACTGACATCGATTTTAATATTGATATCGATATAAAAATCGATGTCAATATCGATATCGATTCGATATTGGTATCTATATCGATACTGACATCGATTTAAATATCGATATCGATATCAATATAGACCATAATATCGATATCGATACTGACATCGATTTGAATATCGATATCGATATTGACATCGAGTTTTATATCGATATTATGGTCTTTATCAATGTAGTATCGATATTAAAATCGATGTCAGTATCGATATCGATATAACAATCGATATTATTATCGATATTACAATCGATATTATTATCGATATCAATTTTAGTATCGATATTGATATCGATATCAATGTAATATCGATATTAAAATCGTTGTCAATATCGATATCGATAAAAATAATAACTATCGATATCGAGACCGATATTATGATCTATATCAATATCGATATCGATATCAATATCAATATCGATATTAAAATCAATGTCATTATAGATATCGATATTATGGTCTATATCGATATCGATATCGATATTGACATCGATTGTAAAATCGATATCGATACTGACATCGATTTTAATATATATCGATATAAAAATCGATGTCAATATCGATATCGATTCGATATTGGTATCTATATCGATATCGATATCAATATAAAAATCGATGTCAATATCGATATAGATACCGAACTCGAATCGCTATCGATACTGACATCGATTTTAATATCGATATCGATATCGATATAGACCATAATATCGATATCGATACTGACATTGATTTTAATATCGATATTCATATTGAAATCGATATCGATATTGTCATCGATTGTAATATCGATATCAATATTGACATCGATTTTTATATCGATATCGATATCGATATAGATACCGATATTGATATCGAAATCGATATTGACATCGATTTTAATATCGATTTTGATATCGATATAAAAATCGATGTCAATATCGATATCGATATAAAACTCGATGTGAATATCTATATATATATATATATATATAATCGATGTCAATATCGATATCGATATTGATATCGATATCGATATTGACATCGATTTTAATATCGATATCGATATCGTTATCGATATTGATATCGATCGTTATATCTTTATTTATATCAATTTATATTTATATCGATATTGATAACGATATCGATATCGATATTTAAATTGATATAAATATCGATAACGATATCGATACTTAAATTGATATCGATATCGATATTACAATCGATTTCAATATCGATATCGATATTAAAATCGATGTCAGTATAGTCAGATGATATCGATATCAATTATAATATCGATACCGATATCGATATAGATATCGATCATAATATCGATATTTTTATCAATTTTAATATAGAGTAGGTAGGGTTTATTGAATAAGCCCTACCTACCCCTAATCGGATTCTACGCGACGTCGCACCGGAACAGTAAATTTCTAAGCGGCACGTCTGTGTCGGTAGGGTGGCCACCAGCAGCGGCCAAAGCCTTCGACCAGACCGGACCAGGCATAATTCAGAAATAATAATTTCTGGGACCTAAACCCGGGACCTCCTAGTTCATAGCGCTCAACGTTGCCTACGGAGGTCGTCAGAAGTTAAGCGTTTCCAAGCTTAAACCAAGAAATAACTTTAAAATAAAATATTAACAAAGTTTGGAAGTTTTTTGTAACCCCGCTAGTATTTGTTTTATTGCAAAACATGACAGTTGCAGATATTCGTATCAGAGGGTTTACTATTATGGCTTAAAGGAGATCTGTCGACGCTACGACGTTGTTTCATAATTTTATCATACTGAATGCATATTTTAGGGATTTCAAGGTGCGCCATTTTAAAATACTGCTTTAAGCGATGGTAGTAAGTCCATGATGCGTTCACCATAATGTTTAGAAAGGATTCTTATTTTATTTCTAAATAGTGTTGCCGTCTTAAAAATGATATACATATATTATTATGTATCTCATTTTTAAGACGGCATTCGGATTTTTTACGTAGTGTAAATAGCCGCTGGCGAGAATCGTATGCAGAGTTTTCGCATAGCTAATCGTATAGGGCTTTTGCTTCTCACATTCGAGAAACCTTCCGCATGAAAAAGATAATGAGGATTTTCGAAAACATTAGCAATAATTTAAGATAGCCAACATGACTAAGGGGTTACCCTTGTATCGAAGAGAAACCTCCCTGTTATTTTTTTAATAACCCAGTTATTGAATTTGGACAAGAATTTCATTACTTATCTTCTAAAAAAACTTTGTATGCCAATATTGAAAATAGTTTAATAAGTGGCAGGCATGGATACCTTTCAATAAAAATACCAGTTATTATTTTTTTTTATAAAAATATGAAAACATATAAAAGAACAACAAATTCAAATTACGGCTCATTACATTAGTAATAAATTAAAAATGTCTTAAACCGTCGAGTTTCAATATAGCGTACATTATTCTACTAGTCCTATACCCATATTGAGGGAGCTGTGAAAAAATACGTAATGAGGCGGCCATCTTGGACCGAATCTCATCAAACACAGGTCAGAACACTTCTGCCTAATACACCTTTCAAACAGAAAAAACAAATCAAAATCAGTTCATCCGTTCGGGAAATACGATGCCACAGGCAAACACAACCACACACACACTGACAAGTCACGAGTCGTTGGTTAGAAAACCGAAATAAACGCGGGCGAAGAACACGGGCTCGTTAATATTATAAAGTAGGGATCATTGAAAAGTTTGGATTTTAATGGAGACGTTGTTTTAAAGTTAACAAGATTAATAGAGGGCAATATCAGCAAGCTGTTGGAATGATTGCATGCAAATTGTTGCTGGCACTCGCACGTCCGAAGTGAATTTTAACGTTTGGTACAAGTCATAAACTGATATTATACTGAGCAAATAAAATTCATCATCAACAACAGACGTCTATATTAGGTATCCCTGGCACAGTGGTGAGTTATAAGTGAGGCGTTCCTGGTTCAAATACCGCCAGGGTTATTTTAGGAATTTATAAAATCTGCATTTTCTCTGGTTGCAAACAGACTAACTGTTTGTAGGCTTCAGCCGTTGCTAGTTACCGCCCTACCGACAAAGACCTGGCATTAAGCAATTTAGCTTTCGGGTACTATTGTCGTCTTAATAAGCCCGTACAAATTATGTTTTTTCTAGTAATTACGTGTACATACTTGTTTGATATGCTATAATATTTGAAGGCCGATTGGCGCAGTGGCCAGTGACAATGTTTTCAGAGTCCACTGTTGTGGGTTCGATTTCCACGACTGGAAAATGTTAGTGTGATTAACATGCAGATAAACAAAAGTTTATCTGTATTATAAGTATTAATGTATATTATTCATAAAAATATACATCAGTCATATTAGTACCCATAACATATGCTACGCTACGACGGGCAAATCCCCTCTTATTACATCACAAACCTCGAACTAATACTTATGGCAACAAAAATATTATTTTTGAAGGAGCGCAGATTTATAATAAACTGCCATATGATATAAAAGAAGCTAAATCTACGTTTATTTTTAAGAAAAAATTAAAATTCTACTTGATAAATAATATGTCAGTATAAGTCGTTTCCAGTAAACGATGATCTTTGTTTAAGTCGTATGTTTTTGCTCGGTAATATTTGTGAAACTACCCGATTGTACGAACATTTTCTTTTAGCTGCATTAAATTATGCTTTATAGATTTATATGTACCTTCTTTAGTGTACGCTCACAACATGTTTTATTTTTGAGTTTAATGTTTTCTCAACTAAGCGAATTTTTTTGTAATTCTTTTGAGAAATAAAGATCTTAAACCACTACGCTTACTTTAGGGCTAGATGGTGATGTGTGTATTGTCGTTATTATTTATTACAAACATACTTATTCAGTTCCGAGAAAGTTTGGTATAGCAAACTGTAGTCCATCGGCCTAAAGGTCAGTTTTACACAATTCGCGAGGGAAACAAAATAAAATCCCGCGTAAGAAGTAGCCTAAATTCAGAATGCATGAGGCTTGCTGAACTTACTGTGAAAGTTTTACTAAAAGTGTTTTGTCATAATGTTATACGCCCTAACCTTGTTAGATTAATTTCCGGCGTTAGGCTACAAATCCTTGCAAATGTCAATTCTGCTCGCGTTTATATCTTGTCCCACAATATCGATATTTATATCGATAGTTATTATTTATATCGATATCGATATTAAAATCGATGTCAGTATCGATATCGATATAAATAATAATATCGATATTGATATCGATATCGATATTGATATAGATCATAATATCGATAATGATATAGATCATAATATCGATATTGATATCGATAGTTATTATTTATATCGATATCGTTATCAATGTAGTATCGATATTAAAATCGATGTCAATATCGATATCGATATTGATATAGATCATAATATCGATATTGATATCGATAGTTATTATTTATATCGATATCGATATCGATATTAATATTGATGTCAGTATCGATATCGATATAAATAATAATATCGATATTTATTATTTATTTTAAAATCGATATCGATATTGACATCGATTTTAATATAGATATCGATATTGACATCGATTTTAATATCGATCATAATATCGATATAGATATCGATAATAATATCGACAAAGTATTAAGAAGGTGGTTACTGAAAAAAAAAAAACAGATAACACTTTAACACGAGAAATCTTATTGTCGTTTTTTATTCGCTTTTGAAAAGTAATTGTATTTGACAAAATTAGTTTAAGTGAAGAAAAGTACGATGCCTTGGTCACTACCAGGCGAGGTGAAGCCGAGACATACATTAATCAATACCTCTTATGCTGGCCACTGCATTAATTTACTCTTGCGAAACAAACAATCACATAAAATATCAAGTGGAGTTATCTCGTCCTGGTAAAACATGCGAAACATTATGCATCAGCGATGATTGATGACGACAGAATTACCAGCCGGCGCGGTTCAGGGGCGGTCCGCTGAATTTGGGCACTTTATTGTGGGACAAGATGTAAACGCGAGCAGAATTGACGTATGCAAAGATTTGTAGCCTAACGTCGGAAATTAATCTAACAAGGTTAGGGCGTATAACATTATGACAAAACACTTTTAGTAAAACTTTCACAGTAAGTTCAGCACGCCTCATGCACCTCATGCATTCTGAATTTAGGCTACTTCTTACGCGGGATTTTATTTTGTTTCCCTCGCGAATTGTGTAAAACTGACCTTTAGGCCGATGGACTACAGTTTGCTATACCAAACTTTCTCGGAACTGAATAAGTATGTTTGTAATAAATAATAACGACAATACACACATCGATATCGATACTGACATCGATTTTAATATCGATATCAATATTGATATCGATATCTATATAAATTGATATAAATATCTATATTATTATCGATATCTATATCGATATTATGATCGATATTAAAATCGAAGTCAATATCGATTTCGATATTAATATAAATTTATATCGATTATTTATATCGAATAAAATTGATGTCAATATTGATATCGATATTGATATTGACATCGTATTTAATATTGATATCGATATCAATGTAGTATCGATATTGATATCGATATTGACATCGATTTTAATATCGATCATAATATCGATATATATAGATATCGATAATAATATCAATATTAATATCGATATCGATATTTATATCAATTTCAATATCTTCTTCAATAAATATAAATTAATATAAATATCGATATGAAAATCGATGTCAATATCGATATCGATATCAATATCGATACTAAAATTGATATCGATATCGATATTAAAATCGATGTCAGTATCGATATCGATATAAATAATAACTATCGATATCGAGATCGATATTATGATCTATTACAATATCGATATTTATATCAATTTATATCGATATCGATATCAATATCGATATCGATACTGACATCGATTTTAATATCGATATCGACATCGATATAGATCTTGATATCGATATCGAATCGATATAAATTTATATAAATATCGATATTACTATCGATATCGATATCGATATAGATCATAATATCATAATATCTATATCGATATCGATATCGAATACAACGGTTGTTGTAAATATGAATGTACTAGCTGTAGCCTGCATTCTACGTCCGCGTTTATAACTGTTTTTTACAAATTCCGTGAGAACCATTTGTTTTCTTGGTATAAAAAGTAGCCTATGTTCCACTCCGTCCTCTCAACTAACTCTATGCCAAAATTCAAGTTGATGAATTGGCAAACAAACACTTTCGCATTTATCATAATAAAATTAGGATTGCATATGCTGACCGTCCCTGCTAATATTTTTTATATGCGTCGTCCTTAGCGAGCGTGAAGCTCAATTCTCTTTAGGTCTGAAGTCGACAAGTCCCACAATAATTGGAGTGCTGGGATTTTCATTTAGTACCTGCCTCTTTATTTAATACACTCATGATGGCCCTGGATTGCAATCCTACCTGGTTGCGAGTGATGATTCAGTATAAGATGGTAGCGGGCTAACCTCATACTCTGGAACAATCTGCCTGCTGAAATCCGTGGAAGTAGTTCCCTTCCGATATTTAAGAGTCGTCTGAAAGACTACTACCTCTCTTTGAGTGATGGAATATGAATTCTTTATATTCTTTCTTTTAAATTGTGTGTTACTACTACTTATATTTATATTGGAACCCTCGTAGCTTTAGATTTAAGTTGGCGAACGAAGTTATCACCATCCCGTTACAATTATGTAAACAATTATGTATGAACGCTTCATAAGTGCCTGTGAGAGGCCTACATGAATAAAGAAATTTTTAATTTGAATTTTTTTGAATATATATTTGTATTTTATATTTATATATTACGTGTATTTATTTAAATTATATATGTATTTGTATCTTTACATTTTGGTATTTGTGTATCAACACTCTTGGCGCTATCCCGTTCTCTTGCTGTAAGTCAGATCTACAAAGGTAGCCTGTAAGAGATTGCTTGCAGCAATAAGGCCGTCTTTGCATGTCTACATTGTTCACTGTATACTCCTTACTGTTTCTTTACCTGTATGTTATACGTGCAATAAAGTGTTTCTTCTTCATCTCATAGGGGTATAATAGTCATTTCACAACCCCAAGAAAATGCAAGTGAAATGACTATTTTTATATATTAAAAAAAAAAGTTTTCACCTAAGACTTGGTGAAACGTTTTTTTTTCTATAGACGTCGCCTAAATCATTAAGCATTCGATCTAGGCGATACCTAGGTTTTGTGAAAATGGGCATTGCTCACTTAATAAAAGTATGTTTATGTTACGAAAGTCGTTCCCTAGAATTGCGTTAAAAGTAGTGAAAATGTAAAATTATGAATGTTTCATGTCAGGTTTTTAAATTAAAAAAGAATATGCATTCACATGTTTATTAAAAATATCTTAAAAAATTATTAACGAAATATGTAAAAGTTAATTTTATTATTTTAGTGGAATATTTATTATTTTACTTATTTAAATAATATTAAACTTTATATAAAAATGTTAATATAAAACTTCCAATGACGCTATAATTTTAACAAATTTAAATCTTAACAATAATTTATTCCTAAAATATATAAGTGATAGATAGTATATAAAAAAAGTGTCTACTGCAATTTCAAAATCTCTCTAAATAAATTGTCTTTCATTAAGCTTCAACGAATGTTTGTACCATAGCACTATTCAAACACTGGTTTTAATTTGTTTTATCTGTATGCTGGCATGTCAAAGCTAATCTACTGTATAGCAAAGGGATTTTGACTCAACTGTCAGAGGTTTAGCTTTGATATCTAGACTTACGAACGCGGGAAAGTCTTACTAAATTTCGATAGAACTTTTATATTTTGCGTCGGATAGAGTCTAGAAATAGAGTCCGAAGCTGCGTTTTCATGAGCATTGTCGTCTCTACAAACCTTAGACCTTAGGCCTCCAACATGTGCCAACGTGTAGCGTTGCTCAGATTTATGTGCGCTAATTTCTACCTTATGTGTATAAAATTAGTTACTAAATAAGTTAAGGGGACATCTTGGATCTGTATAAAATTATTTATTAAAACTTTATCAGTTACGATTAAAATAAATACTAGTCCAATTTTATCTTACTTAAATAAGTTTGGGCTAGAATGTATTTCAATAATTTCATTATCATTCTTTCTTAATTTTTTAATGTTATTATTTTTATAAAAAAAAAGATAATACATCAATTTCAAGGCCTGGGTTTTCTCAATCGTTGATAGAGCCAGAGGAATTAATTTGCCATCATTTCTATACAACAAGTTAAAGATTCGAATTAAAACATCAAAATAATACCCTACCACCCTATCCTCCCCCTCTACCGTCCCCTCAAGTAGCTGAGGTGAGTCGTAAAGTTTTTGCTTCGATTGGTTATTTAAAACGTTGGAAAAATTTCCTTCCAGTTAAAACGAAAATTTCTCGAAAATCTCTTCTTCTTCCGTTACTTGACTACGCTGACTCATGCTATCCTGATCTTACCGAAGAACTGCTGAACAAACTCGAGCGCCTACAAAATGTATGTATCCGGTTTGTTTTTGGACTGCGTAAATTTGACCACATTTCGGAGTACCGGGTTAGACTTAAATGGCTGCCGATCAGATTGCGTCGTGAACTTCATCTTCTCTCATTCTTGTACTCTATCCTAAATAATCCAGTTACACCCTCGTACCTTAAATACCGTTTTCGCTATATTTCCGATTCTGCTTCACATACTGACCACCGATCTCGGCACGATAACCGTCTGGTACTCCCATTTTGCAAAACCAAGTTCTTCGGTAACTCTTCCACTTTTAAGGCTGTTGTTCTTTGGAATAATTTGCCTGCTGATTTAATTTTACTGATCCGTAAAAGTCAATCCCTTCCCATATTTAAATGTTGTCTTAAAGACTACTATCTGTCTTTTAGTTAAGTAATTTGAACAAATATCGTAATTAATGTGTATTATTTGTATTTTTCTTTTTTCATTATTTAATTATATATGTATTTATATACATATGTATTTATATATTTATTTATTTTAAATGTATTTCTATTTATTGCCGAATATATATGTATATTAAATGTAGTATAATGGCACTATCCCGCTCTCTTGCAGCTTTTCCTTCTGCCAGAGGTTGCCTGTAAGAGATTGCTTGCAGCAATAAGGCCGCCTTTTCATGCCTACAATTCTTGTTGTTGTTTGTTCTATATTTTATGTATATTCTGATGTTTGTGTGCAATAAAGTATTTCTTCTTCTTCTTCTTCTTAATAATACGATTCACTTTGGAACACTTGATCTTACACGAAGAGCTTGTACATAATAGATAAGAAGGTATCTTGGTACAGTTTAAAGGAACAATTCGTTTAAAGGAAATTGCATACAATTCTACAACAAACTACCAATTGACATCTTGGAGATGTCTCTTAAAAAGTTCAAAGTTTGTATTAAACGTAAGCTTATAGAAAAGTCCTATTATAGTATAAAGGACTACGTAAACGATAACAAAGCTTGGGTGTAAATTATTGCTCTAACCAGGTTGCTCTTCTAATAATTTAAAATTACATTGTGAGATGGTGAAACCAAAAAAAAATCACCCGGCTAAGTTTGTTGTGGGCTTCTTCATAGACCAGGACGCGTTTGGAACCCTCGTAGCTTTAGTTTAAGGTTAAGGATGTAGTTATCGCCATCATCTCACTACCGTGTAATTCTTATGTACGCATCAAAATTGCCACCTATGGGCCTTGAATAAAGCTATTTTTGACTTTGACTTTGACAGTGGTGTATACGTCATATATGGACAAAAGAACTGCATATCATCATTTTTCCCAGTTTACGCCATGATTTATGCCTAACGTGCCTGCAACTGGCCAAACGAAGTTTTCCCTTTTGGTCAGTCACTTATTTCTACAAAAAAACATTAGATGCTTCGTTAGTTGAAAAAGTGTCCCAGGGCCAGCACTTTTGTAACAGGTTAAATATAATGTATGTTATATCCTAAGAGTTAGTAAAGGAATATAGAGCCGTCTGAATGGTTCTCCAATTTGATGGTAGGCGGAGGCGGGTCTCTCTCAAGTAGGTATTTTCTCAGTTCTATTAGAACCACATTCGTCGCTGAACACAAAATTGCACCTATCAGTAACCTGCAAGTAAAACGTGATTGTGAGCTTTCATATACCCGGTATGCTTTATTTTTGGCTGGTCTGAATAGAACTCTTGACTTTAAGAAGCTTTTTGTCATCAGGCACTATCTAGGCATTAATATCGATAACTTAAATAAATTTAGGGCAGATATAAAATCTATTCTATATCTATACATTTAAGTCAATATATAGATATATTGACGGCCGAGTGGCGCAGTGGGCAGTGACCCTGCTTACTGAGTCCTAGGCCGTGGGTTCGATTCCCACAACTGGAAAATGTTTGTGTGATGAACGTGGTTGTTTTTCTGTGTCTGGGCGTTTATCTGAATATTATAAGTATTTATGTATATTATATTCATAAAAATATTCAACAGCACGTACTTATTCATAATACCCATAACATAAGCTACGCTTACTTTGGGGCTAGATGGCGATGTGTATTTTCGTAGTATATTTATTTATTTATTATGTTATAATTCGTACGGCCCATTGGCGCAGTTGGCAGCGACCCTGCTTTCTAAGACAAAGGCCGTGGGTTCTATTCCCAAAACTGGAAAATGTTTATGTGATGAACATAAATGTTCTAATGGCTGGGTGTTTATATGTATATTATGAGTATTTATGTCACCTTAGTACCTATAACTCAAGCTACTTATTTTGGGGCCAGGAGGCCATGCTTGTATTGTCGTAGTAAATTCTTTATTTCTTGTGTGCGTGTGTATGTCACTAAGCTCCTCCTAGACGGCTGGACCGATTTGAATGAATTATTCGGTATGCGTTTGGGTGGCACCCTGAATGGTTTAGATGCACAAATCAGCCCGACAGATGGCGCTTGGGTCAGCTTGTTATATTATATATTATTAAATTGATAGTCCAAACGCTTCTTACCAATACGAGTAACCCAATCCGGGCGAAGGTGCTAAACCACCCAACGCTATATAGGAAAACGCTAGATGGTTCTTCAGACCAGAAGTCGCCCAGTAGATCCCAAATAACAGCATCACGGTCAAACCCAGAATTGTAGTCGCTACATTCGTCCAAAGACATCCTGAGAAACAAACATTTTGTTAGCTATTTATTTTTTTACTAGCGGGTCTAATTGTTAAGGCATGAAACCATAATAATTAAAAATAATAATAATAATGGCAATAGGTCGGCATTGCCATTATTATTATTATTATTAAATTATAAAATTCTATATTGTACACACCAAAACAAAATACACAAAGAAACAATTGTGTTTCTAGCCATTTTAACATGCTAAAATTTTAAATCTAAAAATCCCCGACATTCAATACAGCGAATATTATTCTACTAGTCAAGGCAAGTCAAGTTAAGGGGCCATCTTGGATTTGAAATTTGTCATTATGTAAAAAAAATATTTAATCCGCCATTTTGTGGCGGCGGCCATCTTTGACCGATTTTCATCAAACTTAGCTAAGAACACGCGTCTAAGTCACCTTTTCAAATAAAATAAAACAGAATCAAAATCGGTCCATTCGTTCAAGAAACAAAATACCACAGACAAACATGCACATACACACACACGCACATACACACACACACGCACATACACACACACACGCACACACACACACGCACATACACACACGCACACACACGCGCACACACACACGTCAAAATTATAAAATCCCGTACTTTTTGCGTCGAGGGTTATAAATCTGGTATAACAATCCCAATTTAACAATAAATTATTTATTGATTGTTGCACGGCAAATTTCAGGTCCTCTGAACTAATTCGGACAGGCGGAGCGGCCTTTTTCCAGAATATTCAACACATATTCATTTAATACCGTCCGGCTGTGCCAATTCTCGTAGACTTTTCCCATTTCACTTGTCAGCGAAGTGATCTAGGACACGAAAAAGGGTCACATTGGATGTCATATGACATATTATATGGGACGTCGGCATTCGACATATCGTCCGATATTTGCTGTTGCCTTGGCTTTTATTTGTGCCTAAATTTAATAATTCAATCATTTATTTATTTATCATCATCTTAAAAACAACCAATTACCGGTAGACGCACATATTTATACAAAGCATTGGTCTCCTTTCAGAATGAGAACGGTTTAGGCCTTAGTCCACAACGCTGGCCAAGATTCAAACTTTATAACTTTCTCTTTACATCCGACTCATTGTTATTATCAGGCCTGAATATCACAGACAACGGGCCGTATTGTGTATTACTACCACGTACTGAAATCACTAACTGCCCACATTATCATCGTCATCATATCAACCCATTACCGGCCCACTACAGGGCACGGGTCTCCTCCCACAATGAGACGGGTTGAAGTTTTAGTCCACCACGCTGACCCTGTGCGGATTGGTGGACTTCACGCGCCTTTGAGAACATTATGAAGAACTCTCTGGCATGCAGGTTTCCTCACGAGGTTTTCCTTCACCGTTGAAGCAAGTGATATTTTAATCACTTAAAACGCACGTAAATTAGAAAAGTTAGAGGTACGTCCTGGGATTCGAACTCGGCCCCCCGAAATTTAAGCCCAATTCCACTGGGCTGTCACCGCTTGATGATCTGTAATGTACGCTTAGAACTTTCAAACAACACAACGGATTCTAATGCGGTTTTCAGCAACAGATAGAGTGATTCAGGAGAAAGCTTATATATGCAGTAAACATGCATATTATAGACATTCAGAGATTTGTAAATAAATAAAGCTTATGAGCTATATTTAATTAATGTACGACGGAATTGTATCAGTCCAAACTTTTTATATATAGTAATGTGGGGACATGACTATATATAAAATTCACTCGTTCGTCGTTAAGAATAAAGTCAAAGTATTGTATAGAAGCAGGCGTTACTTTGCGGAAATCCATGATATATTATCAAAATTAAGCTTAATTTGCTATACTCCGCGAAAAGCAGGAGAATCTGTGTGGTGTAATTTATAATTTCTTCAATCCTTATACTCCACACCAAACAGATCCTCGGCAATACACCCTGTACGCACGTTTCGCTCCGAAACCGGAGCATCATCAGGAGATGTTGACTTTACAATGAATTTGGCAAATTAAGCTTAATTAAGATCTTTAGAATGAATAATGAATAATTGTTAAGATCTTTACAATGAATTTAGCAAATTAAGCTTAGTTTTGATAATAAAGTCAAAGTCAAAGTGAAAATATATTTCTTCATTCAAATAGGCACATAGATGGCACTTTTACAAAATGCGTACATAGTGGTGAGATGATGGCGATAGCTACATTTATGAGCTTAAAACTAAAGCTCAGAGGGTTCCAAAAGCGCCCTGGTCTAACATGTCCACAACTAATTTTGCGGAAGTATCAACTTACCTGGTAGTCCGAAAACAGGTTCCGTGGGATTTCTAGTTGCGTTGAGTATGGCCAATGAAGCCGCTAGAACCGCCATTGTTAACTTCAAGAATAGCAATATAAGTGTGCTCACGTATACAGCGAACGATATCACTGGCGGTGTTTCCACTGTGGAATAATAACAAAATTAGATGACGGTATTCTATCAAAAACATCATCAGCATACGAATAAAAAGTACATTTTGTTGACCTCCCTGGCGCAACGGTGAGTGCTGTGAATTTAAGTTGGAGGATTCGAGCAATTTATAATTTCTGAATTTTCTCTTGTCTGGTCTGGTGGGAGGTTTTGCCCGTGGCTAGTAACCACCCTACCGACTAAGACGTGCCGCTAAGCTATTTAGAGTTCCGGTGCGAGAAGCCGATTTAGGTATGACTACCATACTCCCTAACAGGTTAGCCCGCTACCATCTTAGACTGCATCATGCATCACCACTAGGTGAGATTGCAGTCAAGGGCTAACTAGTAGTGCAAAACATAAAATAAAGGACAGACTCATGTCACTTTATTAGGTAGGCGTCGCGTAGCGTAGGTACCTACTTTGATGATTCCTTACGAAATATAGGTAGGTACTTTTGAACCCTTCAACAGAATTTTGTTACGGCAATTTTATAAAATGGGTAAATAATAAAACATTTGATTAATAACCAATGTTCAAGACATGTAATTGTGGGTATTTTGATATAAATACGACTGCATTATACTCCAGTCCTATATGGACTCGAACGATGCAAAGATACCTCCCGGTGTCTTAGTCGTTTATCAATTTCTTAATTCGATTACACGTTGTATATGCGATGGTTTTCAATTTACCATTTGCTTGGTCCATTAAAAAGACTTTTGTTTGGGTTGATAATGGTAAAGCTGTTACTTACATGGGTTTGTTGTGTCGACTGTAGTCACTGCGATGCAAGCTTGGTTGGTCCTATAGCCTTCAGCTAACGCCCGGACCTGAAAGATATGGAATCATTTTCATGAATACTTCGAGGTCCGACATTATTATTAATTTATTATCAACCTATACAAATAAATAATATGCAGTTACTTTTGGTGTATGTGTCACTTCCTACTTGAATGTTTTTAGTTTGTTTTGATACTGCACCTATAAAAAATACAATTTGAATACGTAAGCGAAACTAAAGATCGGAGTCACTTTCTTTATAACCTTCCGGTCTTTCCGGTCCTCCGGCACGAAGGATTTCTGAAATTCACGCCCAATAAAGACTCAAAGTAAACCTGGCTCAAGTTAAAATTCTTTATTTAAATTATACAAATTAAAAGATTACAAGAGGAGAGGTAAGAAAAAATGGAGTAGGACATTTTAAATCGTACGACACAACTTACCTCATCTTCTCTCGCCTGCGCCTCGGTCTTACAACTGATTGCACACGCGTTCATTTCTGGGATGCATGTCACTAAAAACAATAAACGTAATAATTAAAAAAAAAAGAAACAATTTGTTAGAACAAATTTTCCTCGCCTCCTGAATGTGAGGTCGAAATCCTACACACTGAGCTACCACCGCTTCATATAACGTTACTCCATACTAATATTATAAATGCGAAAGTTCATTGGTTTGTAATACCTTCCTTCACGCAAACAATGGACTTGATTTATGGTAAGGACGGAGAGTAACATAGGCTACTTTTAGTTTTTGGAAAAACCATAAATTCTGAAGGGTTAACCGGAACATTTTTCTTTCCACACCAAATATCAACTGTAAAAAATAAACACATAACCTATAACGGAGGTACATTTGTTTATTATCATCAGCTGCACTAAGAAGGTCGGTCTTAGTTCAGTTGACGATGGTAAATTAACGTGAAGTAAGACGTCAATAATAAATATTTATTGAACAAAAAGTAAGAACCCTTAAAAATCCTTAAAAAAGATAACAAGGTCTACAGTAGAGAAGAGGTCAGTATCCCAAGTTTCGTAGGCGTCCTATAGATCCAGGATATGCAGATGATATAAAGTGAAGAAAATCTTCAGTATGAGTTATAAAAAACTTAAGGATAGGCATTGTAAGAGTTATAAAAATCCTACCCTTAAGTATTTATAATACGTACTCGGGATTTTCTTCATTCTATATTATATGCATACCCTGTGCATACGCTCTATGCACGCCACTGATTAGTATACATGAATAATGGCTTCATAATAGTCATGGAAAATAGACTTACTGTATAAGGTGTTATAAGATGGTGTAGCGAAGATATACAGAGAGAACTCTCCTCGAAACATTCCATATCGGACGGTACTGTCCTGATCTTGGTTCGCTGTGTAAGCAGTTGAAACTATCTGAAACAAATTTGTTTTTTTAATCTTTATTTGATCAGTACCCTTAGATAAGAACCCATTGCCGGCCCACTACATAGCCCGGGGCTCCTCTCAGAGGGAGAAGGTTTTAGTCAGTAGTCCACCACACTAGCCTAGAAAGGATTGATAGACTTCACCAATCCGCCATTGAATATGTTTTATTTAAACGCACATAGCTCCGAAAAATTTCAGGTGCGTTCCGGGATCGAACCTGCATCACCGCATAATGGCAGCCAAACTTTTAACTGTAACAAAAACGCACCCGGATATATAAAGAATTCCGCAAGAATCTGAGCCGGGTGTTTTTCTGTACCTAATCAAGCAATAAAATTAATACGCAAGCTTCTGTATTATTCATGTTTTTATATTTATTGAGGGGCATACCTTACGATCCCATTAAGACTAGTCCTTAGATCCATCTGCAGTCAAGAGTTAAGTTCACAGGAAATAAATAATGTTAATAATAACGTTTATTTCGCATAAAATTCCATAGTTTGTAACAATTATCTTATTAGCTATTTTATTAATTAAAATTAGCCAAACATATCTCCTAATTAA
Organism: Pararge aegeria; assembly: GCF_905163445.1. Taxonomy (NCBI): domain Eukaryota; kingdom Metazoa; phylum Arthropoda; class Insecta; order Lepidoptera; family Nymphalidae; genus Pararge; species Pararge aegeria. The sequence continues at coordinate 6,596,725 of NC_053202.1, read as the reverse complement.
GATAAGTATCCTCTTGAGCACTCGGTGTATGAGTGTGTACCATCCCAGTCAATATTTTCAAAATACTGTTGGAGCTGCCGCGCATCCTGCTCATCATTGAAGCAGACCTTTTTCCCATGATTGCGTAAAAGTCATCAAAGCGACTCAGTCTTGCACTAAGTGTAGCAGTATTATTGAATTTGGGTTTCACGATACACATTACCTTATGTTAGGCTTATTTTAAACTATTTTTAATTTACTGTGTAACCGCAAACATTTTTGATGCACAACAGAAGCACGGCAGCCCCATCAATACTCTGAAGCCATTATTGTACTGTATACGTAGTTCGTTGTAGGCCCTCTGCGTATATGTACCACAAGCTGCATGTATAAAATGTTTGACATTATGATCTGAAAATTGTAAGCTTCCCTTCCCGTGCACCTTGCAAATTTGCGGGTTATCATATAACAATAAAGAAAGAGCTAAAATGGTTATCGTTTAATCAAATTTAATATGCAATACCAACATTGATGCGTATCAAGTAGGTAGGTAGGTATATTTAACTATCTAAATTATCGTGAAATCGTAAAAATTAACCTAGCTAATAAAATGTTAATACAAAGATACCTAACAGTTTAAGTAAAAAAATAAAAAAAAATACTTCACTATTATGGCATTAATAATACTTAAATAATATGACGGCCGAGTGGCACAGTGGGCAGCGACCCTGCTTTCTGAGTCCAAGGCCGTGGGTTCGATTCCCACAACTGGATCTGAATGAACATGAATGTTTTTCAGTGTCTTGGTGTTCATCTGTATATTATATGTATGTATGTATGTATATTATTCATAAAAACATTTAACAGTCATCATAACACAAGCTACGCTTACTTTGTGGCTAAATGGCTAGGTGTGTATTGTCGTAGTACATTTATTTATTAATTTATTATTATTAGTTCTGAACGTCTAAGTTATACGCACCAATAAATCCACCATGGTTTCGTAATTATTCATATTACCTAAGTCACTTATACGTGTAAATCCGATTGGAACCTACTTTCAAATTAAAATCGGCTATTGACTTTATCGGCTACTAGCTACCAGAAAGAAAGGAAAATCTTCTGATACTATGCCCTTCGGTTTGGTTCTAAACTTATCGCCACAGTCATGTGTGTCGGGAACGCTTTCGCAGGCAACCAAAAACCAGCCGTCAACTGCATCTCTTCTTGGGTCACCAAGGTCCCTTTACGAATCCTTCCGAAGTTCTAACTCAGTTAAGATTCCTTTTGACATTTCTTTTGGTCACTTTACAATTTTTTTTTTACAAATAAATAAATAAATATACTACGTCAATACACACATCGCCATCTAGCCCCAAAGTAAGCGTAGCCTGTGTTATGGGTACTAAGATGACTGATGAATATTTTTATGAATAATATACATAAATACTTATAATAAACAGATAATCACCCAGACACTGAAACACATTCGTGTTCATCACACAAACATTTTCCAGCTGTGGGAATCGAACCCACGGACTCAGAAAGCAGCGTAGCAGTTGACTGCGCAAGTCGGCAATCAATTAAAAATCCTTTGCAAGCTCTGATCCCTTCTGGCATTTTTCTTGCTCAACTTTTCTCAAATTCTGAACGACGAGGACATCAACACGTTTTGTATTAGTATCCGTCACTCAACGCGTGGGTATTTTAGACGTAGCAGACATTATCCACTCAGGTCACGTAGCACAAACAGCCAAATAGACCAAAACTAACAGTTGCGTCGAAACAATCGCATTGACACCTGAATGTCAAATGAGAACCTTTAATATCTAAGGGTTTGCTTTACCATGCTTTGGAAATGATGGAAATTAATTAAGAAACTTCATTGCCTAAGTAATAAAAAATACTTTTAAAATTAGGAATGTTTCAAATAAGTAGCTTAATTTCTAAGGGATCACATACTTATCTAAAAAAATCTGGATAGTTAGGTATACTCTAGGACAGGGATGTATAGAAGAAGGGTGTAGAAACCATTATATACTAAGAGCGAAGAGATAGGTCAGTGTCACGATTCCATCAATGATCTTCAGATTTTGCTTAGGTAAATATGGACTAGTGTTGCCCAAATTCAGTCTTGGTCTTGCAGTCTTGGTCTTGTTCTTGCGTTTTTGCAAGACCAAGACCAAGAACAAGACCGCGTATTTTTAGCAAGACCAAGACCAAGACTGACCGTGCAAGACTTGAGCAAGAACAAGACATAGCCTGCAAGACTCTTGCGTCTTGCAGCTAGGACTTAGCGCTATTTCACGGAGTAGTTAGGTGTAACAGTTCGGTGTATAGGTAGGTAGGTACGCTTAGGAATTCTATGAGACGCAAAAAACTATATCAAAGAATATGAAAAACTGGACCTATGCGCATTACGACTAATACCATAAACATAGCGAATAAAAAAATATCTATTAAAATCAAACTGAGTGCATGCATAGTTATGTTTTAACCATCGGCACTTTGATAATGCGGCATCAAAGGTTTTGTACTTACTTCTCAAAGAAATTTGCCGCTTTTCGGAAGTACATGGTTATGATACACGCGCCGGCGGCTTCTTTTGAAATCTAAAACAATCGTTGCCGCCGCGCCGAAATCATAACATTTGACACTATTCATGCAAAATAATTTCGAATTTTAAGAGTACCTACAGGTGTTCCAAAGAATAAATAAGTTTCAGAGTGCTTAGAATGAAAATGAATACATTATACTGATCACGCAAGTAGTATTATGATTAGGATAAAATGGTGAGGATAGGTAGTAGATGTCATAATAATTCATTCTAGTAAGTAATTATAATATTGATTACTTATATGGTTTTAAACTAATTACTTAGGTACTATTATTGTACATTTAGTCATTATATTTCTTAAGTTTTTACAAGTTGTTTTAGCAAATGTAAGCTTATAAATCATAAATGTTTATTAAGAAACAGTTACTTCCATGGAAAACGACATATAGGTCAGTTGATTTTTCGAATTTCTTATCAAATCTTCAGTTATTTATTAATCTGCTTGATCTTTACTATGGCTATGTTAATTCAAGCTCACAATGTTCCAATTCTAATACGTTTTTCTAAGATTTAAAATAAACTTTAATAAATAGTAATAGACTAATAGGTAATTGCAAGACTTGCAAGACTCTTGCTGCAAGACCAAGACCAAGACCAAGACTGGGAGCGCAAGACCAAGACCAAGACCAAGACCAGGTGTATTGGCGCAAGACCAAGACCAAGACTGGCTAAGTCTCGTCTTGTTCTTGCATTTGGGCAACACTAATATGGACGTACTAATCGCTCAAGAATTGGTCTTTAGAGCAACCGGAAAACATGCTTTCAACAATGTTTGAATCGTCTAGCATATAGGTACCACAAGGACTAAATTTAGGTACATTTTTCAGGTGTATTTTATATTGTGGAACCAAAAATCTTATGTTGCATATGTTGGGAACTAACAATCACCAACCATTGCTCCTTGGACAGGAAATGTATACTTTTCTAAATAACTATAGATCGGTATAATATATGTACCGATTCTTCATTGACTATGATGAAGAGGTCAACCCAAAAACTGCATTAAGATTTTTCTATTGAGAAATTCGCAGTAGGTGCAAGTCTGGAGTAAAAAAATTGGCGTTTATGGGATAGATGCAGGCGTCACTTTGCGGAAATCTATGACATATTATGAAAATTAAGCTTAATTTGCTATTGAATCATTTTTAAGTCAAAATCTCCTGAGGATGCTTCGGTTTTCGGAGCGAAACGTGTGTAGAGGGTACATTGCCGAAGATCTGTTTGGTGTGGAGTATAAGGATTAAAGAAATTATAAATTACACCATAAAGATTCTCTAGATTTCTCTAGACTATAGCAAATTAAGCTTAATTTTCATAATAAAATTGGCGTTGCAAAACCATGCCTCAGAGACTGCCCACCTTCCTGTATTGGAACAGCATGGTGGGCCGAAGCTCTAAATTCTTCGCTACCATGAGACAGGCCTGGCCCAGTTGCAATAGGACATCAATAGGACGATCGATAATAACTACTTTACTGTAACATATTATTGAATAAAATACCGATGAAGTTAAGTTAGTAGGTACTCAACAACACTTACCTAAAAGATAAAATTGTTTTAATAAATAACTTAGTACGTAGGTACGCAAGCATCTGATGTTATTTGTAGATACCATTTTATATCATGTTGTTTTAATTGACGTTCATAAACTCATACTAACCCAACTGTCACTGGCTACGGCCACTATGGTCAATATAACGCACAAAACACTGGAAATAAACGCGCCGAATATATAATTACGACGTGTTACCGCCATCTTGGATTGCGGACACTGATATTGTATTCCCCCATTTGCAGCATTCTAATATTTATCGAAGATAATGTGGATTATCAAATGATAAACTAATTGGAAGTTGTAATCGTGCTGATTCATCTTTTGAACAATATTGGAATTTAAAGAGTGGGTAGATTGGTATCATTAAAATAGTATATAAGTAGGTAGGTATATATACATAGGTATAACTTCAGACCGCGTCAATTGATAAAAACCCAAGACAAACTGTATCTTTTTTTATTGTGGGGAGATCCTAAAGGGTACCTCCGCGCCTACGAGATGTAAAGAGGTAATATCAGACTGTAACTAATCAAAACCTCAAGGTATTTCGCTAAGTTTAATAAGCCGTTAAAACATATCTAAGAACTGGTCTGAACCTCCCTCGTATATGGATGTAATTTTGGTCTCAGTTATAAGTACCAACAAATTCACAAATTTCCCCGACATGAAAAATAAGTTTAAATCGTTTCAGCAGTTTTATAAATTTTCTCGAAGAAGAAGAGTAACACTCTTCTTCTTTAATAAGTAGACACTTTATTAGACACTTTAATAAGTAGTCATCATCTATTTCAGATCTATTTGACGGCAGATTGGCGCATTGGGCAGGGGCCCTGCTTTCTGACTCCTAGGCCGTGGGTTCGATTCCCTCAACTGGAAAAAGTTTGTCCGATGAACATGAATGTTTTTCAGTGTCTGGGTGTTTATATTATGTTTATCATAAGTTTTAACGTATATTATTCATAAAAAAATTCATCAGTCATCTTAGTACCCATAACATAAGCTACGCTTACTTTGAGGCTAGATGGCGATGTGTGTATTGTCGTAGTATATTTATTTATTTATTATATACAATTCCAGTGTCACGATGTTTGTCCAGGATGAACTCCGAAACAACTGAATCGAATCACTTCTTTTTTTTAATGTGTATTTGTTCCTACTTACGAGTTATTGCGAATTATTTTAGTACTTATTAATTGAACAAAATACGATAAAACCACAGCAACGCGTGGCCGGGTTTGCTAGTAACTTATCAATGTCCCAATGCTGGTCAAAAGTCTCCTAAATGAGAAGGGAAATAGACCTTACACCCGCACCATGCTGTTCCAAACCAGTACGGGTTGGCAGTTATTTCAAAATCACACTCTTCAAGTTTTTCGACAGAATTCCTGCTTGACCTTTGTCAAGCAGCGCATCATTTCAATAAAATTTCGCAGCATACCGACAGCAGCGCAACCTACAGGTTCCGATAGGGTAATATGTAATAGGATAAGTAAAATAAAAATGGATAGTGACGACAATATAATCACGAAGAGTTATGAATTAATTAACTCTTCGAACTGTTTCCACACCTATTAAATATACTTACAGTCCGATGATTATAACTTGTACCCTATATAAGATAGTACTTGTCCCAAGTTACAGTGAATGGACACAGAACCAGACTGTACATGAAAAAAATTAAATTTGACTGATTTGGTTTTTTGTACTTGCTCTAACTTAATATTAATTTACTGTGAGATATAGGTACATAAAAAAAAAATACCCGGCTAAATTTGTTGTGGGCTCTTACACTAGGGCGCATTTGGAACACTCGTAGCTTTAGGTTTAAGTTGGTGAACGAAGTTATCACCATCCTCTTTCAATTATGTAAACATATATCGCACACTGATAATCAAACCGTCACTAAACAAAATTCGACAAAAATGAGTTAAAAGTGCCATCTATTAACGCTCCCCAAAAACTATAGTTTGCAAAAACACCGACATTAAAAAGTTACATAGAATAGTAGATGTCGTTAGTGTCGCTTTGCCCCCAGGCGCGGGGAGGGCGGGTAGCTTACCGCAACACTGACATATTTCCATTAGTGACGCGGACGGCGTAATGTTCACGTGGACTCTGTGCGGAAAACGGTCATTTTTTGCTTAAGGACACCTTTCTTCAAAATTATAAGGTAAGTTGAACTAACAATTACGAGAATAACGTCTTTACATAAAAAGTGTCACTTTGTCAATATTTTTGTGCATAATTTGTTGTAATTTTTACCCGCATAGTGTCTCTAAACAAAAAGAATCAGTTTTTCTGTTATTTTTGTGTTTAAAACAGTCAATCACTTACCTGAATACTGACCTTAAACTAAACATGTCAGGATTTCGTTATTTGCGAATTGAACTTCAATTATTTGTTTTTACGAAAAGTGACTCTAAATAAAAAGTGTCGGTTTTTTGCACTTTTTGTATTCAAATAAGCATTATAATTTGAATAAAACGTGCGTTTTGATTCTATCGTATGTTCCTTATTTTTGTTTGATAGAAGTTTTTTTGACTTGAGAAGTGTAGGTACCTACTAAGTACAGTTAAGAAATTCGATTTCTTGACCATTTCATGAAAATTTTATTAGGTATTCGCTATACAATAAGGTCGAAAATTTAAAAATCCGTGACTACGATCAGTGAGTCAAAATTTTGTTCAACCCCCTGTACAATGTAACTTTGCGTTTTAAAGAGCTAGTTAGTTATAATTTAGCGATTCGTAAGTAGGTACATAATAATACAAATAAATAAAATAAAAATAATTTTAAACGAGAATTTTTATTTTAAGATGATCTTTTATTTGATTTAAATGGCTTTTGACAACAATGGTTAATACTGTGAACAGTTCCCCTAGCACGAATCTTTACGTAATACGTAATGTAACATGACGTAACGTCAAAAAATTGTATGAAAATCTGACAACGCTCTACTGCGCGTGCACTCGTTACGATTGAATTACGTTTACGTAAATATTTGTGCTATACAGGACAGTATACATTGGACGTTGTTTTCAATAATATCTTTTATTTTTTACAGTTATCAATATGCCACGTCTCAATCCAAGAACTACTAAATTTAAAGAAATAATAAAGAAAATTAATACAGGTACTACTAGCGATACACCAATGGAAAATGATTCCGACAATAAAGTAATAACCGAGGATTCTGCTAACAAAACTAAGTTAAATGCTGCGGACCAGTCAAGTGTAGATTCTCTAAACTTCAGCACTGTCGTCACACAACAAAGTCGAAATAGGAATAATTCTACAGATTCTGGCAATAGCAACAGATCAGGTAGAGATTTTTCGCCTGCATCAGATGATGATCCAGAGTATAAACTCAGCCCTAATGATCATATATCTTCTGAATCAGACACAACTAAAACACACCTTCCTAAGATTAAGCAAAAACAAAAAACAGTCGCAGAAGTACATAATGTGTCAACACTTAACACTTCTCCTTCGTTATCAAGAAAATCAAGGTCTTCTTCTGCAAAGTCATCTAATTCATCGTCTTCTAGTTCATCAGGATCATCCACTTCATCGGCATCTTCCTCGTCGTCATCCAGATCATCTTCAACTTCTTCACGAAATGATTCAATGAGTGTGAACTCTAACTCTGCCACGCCATCGAAACGAAACTGTATTTCTCCAAAAGTCTTGTCTCCTGAAATAACGTCTTGTAAATTGAATAAATCTGCCTCTGCTTTACAAATAATAGCTATGGAATATGGGAGTGAATCTTTTTCTGATAGTGATGGCAAAATAATTAATAACATGCCCATTTATAACCCATCCTCTTTAAAAAGTTTAGCAATAGAACAAATAAACAAAACAACACATTTAAATAATATCACACCTGAAACTATCTCTGATACTCACTCTGCAACACAAACACGAAAAAGAAAGCGTGGTAACAAAAAAAAACTGGCAAAGTTACTGAGAAATAAGGGATTACAATATTCGACGTCCTCAAAGCAAAAAAAAGTAATTCCTGAAAGAAAAATAGGGATTCCTTGTGGTATGAGTTGTCGATTAAAATGTTCGGAAAAATTTACCGAAGAATCCCGTCGCTACATATTCAATAATTACTGGCAAATGAGTTCCCTATCAAAACAAAGAGATTTCATTTCTAAACACATGACAGAAATCAAACCGAAATATCAATACAAAAAAATATTCAATAATAGAAAAGCTAAGCACGCATTTTATTTAACAGCAAGTAATGAAAAAAAAAGAGTATGCAAAATATTTTTCAAAAACACTTTAGGCATTAACGATCGCCCAATTCGAACAGTCATCGCAAAATTAAATTTATGTGGTATTGTTGAACCAGACCTGCGAGGTAAACATGACAACCATGGGACCAAAACATCAAGCGAATTATTGGACAGGGTTAGAAAACATATTGCGAGCATACCTCGAATTGAAAGTCATTATTTACGCAAACAGACGACAAGGGAATTTATAGAAGGTGGGAAAACATTAACCGATTTATATAGAGATTACAAAAAAGACTGCGAAATTGAAGGACTTGACTACGTGAAGCTACATATATATCGTAAAGTTTTTAAAGAAGATTTTAATATAAGTTTTTTTGTCCCTAAAAAGGATCAGTGTGAAGACTGTGTGGCTTATGAAAATGCGAACCTTGAAGAGAAAGAAAAAATGAATGAAGAATATACATTACATTTAAAAGAAAAAGAGTTAAGCCGAGAAGAAAAAAAACGAGACAAAGAATTAATTGATGACAATAACATAGTAGCATGTTATGATTTGCAAGCTATCCTGCAAGTTCCTAAAGGGGATGTTTCATCTTTTTATTATAAGTCAAGACTGAACTGCTTGAACTTTACAATTTGTGAGCTCAAAGCCGATTGTACTCATTGCTATTTCTGGACTGAAGTAGAAGGGCAAAAAGGTGCTAACGAAATAGGTTCTTGTGTATTTAAATTCTTACAAAAAAAATCGGCAACAGCATCGTCTGACCTCAACATAATTTTTTATTCAGATAACTGTTGCGGACAACAAAAAAATCAATTTGTTTTTTCCATGTATTTATATGCAGTGGCAAATTTGCCAAACATTGCCTCTATTACCCACAAATTTTTGATCAAGGGTCATACCCAAAACGAAGGGGATTCCGTCCATTCTATGATTGAGCGCCAGATAAAGAAGAAGCTTAGGTCAGGACCAATATATGTTCCTGATCAATATATAAGTGCTATTCGAGACGCAAAAAAAAGGGGCAATAAATACAATGTAGTGGAAATGGCACACCATGAGTTTTATGACATCAAAAAGCTGCAAGAATTCAAACTAACTAAAAATACGGAAGGGGGGGCCATAAAAGTAGGTGACATAAAAGTTCTAAAAGTTGAAAAGTCTGATTCTAACCATAACGTTAGAGTTTTTTACAAAACTTCATATTCTGATGAAACTTTTAAAGAAATTAACTTACTCAAGCTTCGACGGATACAACCTCAATTAGTGCCTTTGTATAATAATAAATTGCCATTAGCTGAAAATAAAAAGAAGGATCTGAAAGATCTTATTAAAAAGAACGCAATTTTGCCTTACTATGTATCGTCTTTTTACAATAATATTTTATAAAATGTTTTTTTTTGTCATTTTACTTTAGAAAGTTTTTTATGTTTTGTTTTGTGAGAGATTTATTGTTAAATTTAGAAAAAAGCTGTATCTCAATAGAGATGGATGAGTAATTTAATTAGGACTCACAGAAGACTGTTTGCTTTTAAGTGATATTATTATTAACAGTGCCAAAATATTATTAAGTACCTAATGTTATTAGTTCTATGAGAATTTAAGAAAGATTTTCTGACAATTTATTTTCATTGTTTTGTAACTTTAATAAATAAGCATTATCTCTTAGAGATAGGATTAATTTAATTAGAACTCACTGAAGACTGGTTGATTTAAGTAATATTAACATAGTCTTAATATTTGGGCCAATTATTAAGTAATGTTATAAGTTTTTCTGTCAGTGTGATTTACAAACAAGTACATTTTTATCATTATGTGTGAGGCGAGGATGTTAAATTAATAAGTAATTATAGTTAATAAAGATGGTTGATTTCTGCAGTGGTAGTTTTAATTAAAAAATCATTATTTTAATTTTTGTTCCTTAAATTACTAAGAATATAGAGACATTTTAACCTAAATGTTTTAGATAACATATGAATGAATCTAATGAAAAAGTGACACTTTCAAAAATTTTGTGGAAAAGTGACACTATTTCTGGAGAAAAATTAAAATATTTCATAAAATAAATATAAATAACAGCTATAATTAATAACAAGGAGCACTAGGCTAGACACAAATATTATTCACTTAAAAAAAATGTTTTTTTTTTACATTTTGCACAATATGCAACTGTTTCTTTAATTAGTAACTTTAACATCATTTTCTGAAAAATCGTGTTTTTCGTTTAGTGACGGTTTGGTTATCAGTATGCGATATGTAAAAAAAAGAAATTTGAATTTGAATTTTGATTTTTTTTCGGAGAAGTCCGAACAAAAACACACAACGTAACACGAGATTTTAAACAAGATAAATTAAAAGATAATTAAAAAGGTTGAGGATAAATAAATACAAAATATTTTTGTCTGTTATCTAATATTTATTGCAGCTTTGATATAAATATAGTACTAATTAAATTAATAAAATAAACAACTTTTACACACTGTTCCCGTTATATTGAATACAATGTCAAGGTTTTATTTTAAAATGCACCTTAATCAATTTTGATGATTTATTTATATTTTTCTTAAAAATATTCATCAGGCATCTTCGTACCCATAACACAAGCTACGCTTACTTTGGGGCTAGATGGAAAGGTGTGCATTAAATAAATAAATAAATATACTACGACAATACACACGTCGTTGTCGTAGTTTATTTATTTATTTAGCGAAACATCCGTCACTTTTTCCCTCATATTTTGTACCTATGGGTCTGTATCATATAGCACATTATTGATCGAAGTTTAGTGCAGTGAAATAATAGTAACGATTTTATATCCAATGGATTGACTTCCAATCCCTGTAGTAATAATAAGTAAAAATAATTTAAGTACGATCTAGATAAGCGAAAGTTATCTTGTCTATGCTCAGTGTTCTTTCAATCCGTTAGAAACTGAGAGCAATACGGTTTAGGTTACAAAAATAGATTTCATGTTTATTAGGTCTAAACCTTATTAGTTAGAAGTACCAGAATAATTTTCTGAACAGGTAAACTTGTAGAGAAACCCTTTTTCCACTTGGAATATGTATGTTTTAAGAGGCAAAAGGTTTCAGTGGGCAACAGGGATTAGGGTCCAGGTGCTATAAAAATACTTAGGTAGTACCTACACTGAGTTTGTCTAATTGACTAAAAAGTAATATTTTCCAAGAAAACTACATGGGAGATCACTAAATCCACTAAGCTCACAGTTTGTTATGCACATTATTAATAAATGTATGTTGAAAAACAAAGTTAAGAATCCGAAGGCGATAGGTTTCTTAATATTAAATATATAAGATACTTTCATCATTATCATCATTAAGAACAGGCTGTATTCCACCACGCTGGCCAAGTGCTGATTGGTGGACTCCAAACGCCATATTGAATTACTCAAAACGCACATAACTTAGAAGTTAGGGGTGCGTGTCGAGGTTCAAACTCAGTCCCCAGAAAGTAAAGCCGAAGTCCACACCACTAGGCTATCACCGCATATAATTGAAGGTTACAAATCTGCACTACACTTCATGGTGGACAAAGCTTATACCCTTCTCATTCAGTTACAATAACCGTTACAATAACCGTTACAATTTCGAGGCGAACACTATATTGTAACTTAAACTCTTTGTCATTTAGTTCATCAGGCGACGCAGTTTCTAAACCAGTATCAAATTTATGGATATCTGTTACAATATTAAGAAAATAATCGCAGATGGCGTTTGCAGTTTTACACTGTATAAGTAAATATAATCAATAATATTTGTTTATTTATAGCGAGTCTTATTCTAAAAGCATTAATATATAAAAATATTATCATTGATTTAAAGACTATATACCGTAACGCCATAAACAACAACATTTGCTATATTGTAAGCTGTGGTTTATTATCTTGACAAAACTAGTCTAGCTTCGATTTTTTTCACATACCTAGTTAATTTTGTCCGTCGTTTCGTTATTATCTTTGCAACTCTGGTTTTGGCTGGCAGAATTCTTGGATTTTGCAATTATGGAATTTATCTGGCCGCTAACTTTGCAATGTTAGTATCATATTGGATGAATTTGCAATGCTGACGGTTGTCTTATATACATTATTACTACATCATTCTGACAGATTCTACTTACAGAAATATTTGTTCATATTAACGTATATAATGTCAAAAATAACTTTTTATTCTCTATACTGAAAATTTGGGGCCTTTTTTTCATACGCCAAATATTATTCCAATCGATAAATAATTTTGACATTTTGACAGTTCAGAAATGTACTAAAGATTCTAGCAAGAAAAGCCAAATACCTACCTAACCTTCATGAGGATTTTGAGGTAATCTTAATGTTACAAGCTAAGAACCCTATGCGTATTATAAGACCTCGATCTTCTTTTGTTATTTTTAATTATATAACAAACAAGGATCAAGTATGTTATAAATAGTGCGAAAGCGATTCATGAAACTGTTATTATTATTAATTCACACAGCTTAAAGCAAAGCTATAAAATACCTGATGGGAATAAAATAAAGTATATATATTAGTTGTATTGTTAAACTCGATTTTATTTCTTCTCCTACGCATTACTATTATTTCTAAATATTATAAAAAAAAGGATAATAAAATGTCCACTATAAACATAACGATTGCAAAAACGGTTTTTAAATACATAAATACTATATTAAAATAAATTACTCCTACTCGAACACTTCCCAAAACTAATAACATGCCTCACATATTTCATTTATTTTATACTAAAACAATTAAGTATTTTAAGAACCGCTTTTATTTTTAGTTATAATTGACGGACCAAGCAAATGGTCCGTCAATCAACAGAGGTCAAGAGGCAGAGGCATTTTTTGAACCTATTCTAACTGAACTGTTCAAACCATAAATGGAACTTTCTTATTAGCTGTGTTCACACACCCCTAACTGCTCTTTGCATCTCTCTCTCTCTTGCCACACATTCAAAAATTAAAAATTCATTTATTTCAAGTATGCCAAATATAAGCACTTTTGAAACGTCAAGTATGTCCGTTTGTAATGACTGTACCACCGGTTCGGAAAGCAGATTCTACCGAGAAGAAGCCGGCAAGAAACTCAGCAGTTGCTCATTTTCACACATCCTCCTATCTCTTTAAAAATACATACTGACTCACATTGTTCTTAAACCATCGATAAACAATATGCAACATACTACAGCAACAACACACAACGCCATCTGTGCGCATGCCTTTTTATAAGAACAGATTAATCTTATAACTAGTTTAGAATTTATGTCAGTTTCAACTTGCTTCCCAATCTACTCTAAAATGTTGTACACATCATATAAAGCACGCATTCTCCCAATAGTATGAAACATTCTAAACAGTTCCAGTGCACTTGTACTTTATGGCAATATACTATATAGACAATAGACTATAGACAATGGATTATAGACTATAGACGATAGACGATAGACTTTAGACAATAGACTATAGACTATGGACAATAGACTATAGACAATAGACTATAGGTAATAGACAGAGAGCAGGTGCAACCACGAAATTTCGTTCCTAATCATACCTTGGTTTTGGTTCACTGTAAGAAGCTATCGAAATGAACATTATAAATACAACTTATGACTCTGGTTTGCCTATCGACTTAATTTGAGGCATCTATGCGTTGCGATAGATTCCGAATAAATACTTTAACAATTATTTCGACCTTTAAGATCTACTACATTCAACAATTTCTTTAAAACTTTAGTTTGGAATGACATAACTTTTCATTGTAACTTATACAAAGAATAATTTTTAATTAGGTTCGGGCATTATCGACGTCCCTAATTTTTTGATGTTTCTGCACACATTAAAATCAAGTGCACTTCCATAGAAAATGCATCTTAATAACAAGATACTAGAACCGTAATAAATACTTTAAATATGGAAAATACTTATTGCCAGCTCCCAGCGTCATACATTTGTTTTTTTCACAACACTAGTTGTTTTTCAGCGTAAGAATACAAACGTTTTGTTAAAATTCGAGTGCCGTAGTCTTTTTCGTGGGGCCAAGGTGACGTGTACATAAAATTTCTAGTGCCTCGTTAATAAGATTTCTATGGTCATTCCATGCAATTTTTATGCATGACTTTGAAACACATTTCATTACATATCAAACAATTTCAGTTAAAATATTGATTAACTATAAATATTTTTTAAAATCTAAGTTAATGTCTACCACAATGACGATATCTGGTACAACTAATTGTATAGAAGTACTAAGGCAACATAGGAAGCCTTGTATTATTAAAACAACCTTTTTTTATTCATACATTAACTCAAGCCGTCAAGCATTGCATCAAGTCATTGAATTGCTCGTTACCTTCGCAAAGTTCCTTCAATCTTTCCAATTGGTTAGCACTAAAATAAGAATGTAAAGCCACGATACATAACAACCTACGATCGGAGAAGGACATATTCCCCGTATATTTTTCAACAAAATCGGCGAAATCTCCCCAATTTTGGGAGTTTTCCCTACTTTTATGGAGACCTACCCTAAATATGTGGGAAGATAAGGGGCTAATCGATCTAATGAATTGGTTAGAACTAGCTGAAACTAGCAATGTCAAGAGGCAGTATGGAAGAAGTTTTGTGGATATTTTTCCTGATAACAAATGGCAAAGCGCCTCGAATATCCATCCACTGAGTACTGGTAGCTGATCTTGATTGACTGAAGTTTCGAATACCTGTGAAAAGTATAGATATAGATTAAGATAAATTCAATTTCAAAAAGCATATCGCAAACTGAAAACGTAGCAATTCTATGTTAATTACACATCTAAGTATATATTTTAAAAAGGCCACAGAGTTTGTTGTAAAATCCACACAATCTTCCCTTGAAACTCAAATTTTAAGAGATAAAAATATCTAAAATTTTAACGCAGAGTTTGTTTATAAATGTAAAGAATTCCTTAAAAATCCGTTCAATTATTTTCGGTCTATATTTATCTATATTATAGCTTTCCGCGATTAAATTTTCAAAATATTATTAATGTACAGAAATGGAAGCGGTGCTAGAAAATAGGGTAGGTTTTTTGACTTCACTTTCGGGGGGCCGAGTTGCAGCACGCTCCTTTAACTCTTTTAAGTTATGTGCGTTTTAAGCAATTTAAATATCACTTGCTACAACGGTGAAGGAAAAAATCGTGTGGAAACCTGCATGCCTGAGTTCTCAATAATGTTCTCGAAAGGGTGTGGAGTCCACCAGTCCGCATTGGGCCAGCGTGGTGGACTAAAACTTTAAACCCTTCTTATTGTGGGTACTTCCGTGCCTGTAGTGGACCGGTAATGAGTAGTCATGATGATGATGATGATGATGATGACAGAAATGTTCCAATTACAGTTTTATTACAAGTATAAATGATTGTCTTCAATTATTTATTAAAAATCTTTTAAAAGTTCTTTATTGTTCTATTATGAATCTCCTATATATTATTTATTTTCTGAGACATGGATGGAGTCTTTCTTACATGATTTACTTAATAGGTAGTCCTGTTACTTACTATGAATTGCATGCTACTAGGAGTTTCTAACATGTTTGATATATTATTATTTAAATTTTTTCAGTTTATTCTCTGTAGGGGAACATTTGGCACTTATTTATATAATTGTAAGACTTTAATTTTAAATACAATATATATACATATATATACAATATATATATATATATATTCTTATTTCATACATATTTCTTTACATTACATATTTCTTATATGGAAAAACACATATCTTTGGAGCAACATTATCAAACATATATAGGACACGTTCTGAACCTAGGCAACAGTGCATAATAGCTAACCTAACCATTATAACTCTGAACTTTTTCTTAAATCTTCCATACTTCTAGTATTATATAGATTCTAGTTAAGACGAGGTGCCCAAACCCCCAGACTGCCCAATGCCTCTTATATTTCACTTACCTCAAAAACAATTTCAGCGTTGAGTACCGAACAATCAATCCACCTATTTCTGTCACTCAATATTGCCATCTTTTTCCGTTCCGTCTCTTTACAGCACTCTAAATATTCTATCACAACTCTGCTAAGCGTCGCAGCGGGAGGTAATGTTTCCCTCAAAAAGTATTTCAAGGCGGATGCTACAATATTTTTGTTCTCTTTCCGTTTGCATTGACGTAGGACTTTGTACAGAAGAGTTATTCTTTCCATGGAGTTCATTAGAACATCCGGGTCCATATTTGAAACGTCTGATTCCAGTTTGGGACTAATCAATCTGTTGTCAGCTGTAAAATAACGTTTGAGTTTATTCCAACTTAACAAAACGAGCAAAAGATTTAGTTTAGTACTACATTCTCCTGCTGGAAGGTTAAGGGAAACTCAAAGAATTAATTTTCAATATTACTAAAGATTTATTAAATTCTTATATGACAATAATTTATGATATTTCACGACAAAATATTCCTTAACTAAAGTTCAAATTAGAGTAAGATTTATTTTATGTATAAAAACCATATATATGGTACATCATTATGTGAATAAGGCATCGTGAACGTTTATCTGTCATTTTATGGTAGGCTGAATGTCCTAATTTAAACTCCTTACTAATACTGACGATATCCCCGTGGGTACGACTTTGACTTCACTTTAGGGGGGCAGAGTTCAAATCCCAGCACGCATTTCGCACTTTTCCAAGTTATATGCGTTTTTAGCTATTCAAATATCACTGGTTCAACGGTGAAGGAAAACATCGTGAGGATACCTGCATTCCTGAGAGTTCTCCATAATGTGCTCAAAGGTGTGTGGACTGTGGAGTCCCTGCTCTGTGATGGAATGATGATAACCAAATGCTATTAAAGTTTGTTATCAATTTAGATTTCAGTAAAGCATTTGACACAGGAACGTTTGTGTCCATCAAGATTTTTAAAACTAATTTCCCTTACCTGAAAACAGATGCACCATCAAGATCTGCACCGCATGATTCTCTGAATAATTTTTCATATTCTCAATATCCAATAACTTCTCGATTATAATGTTCTTGAGATCTTTTGGCAAAACTTGTTGGCGAATGACCGATGTTATACCCTAAAATGTAACATTGTTTTTAGTGACACAGCCAAGGTAAATGGATTTGGCAATAATTGTTGCCCAAGCATCGATGTTCTACGCTAAAATGTCGCATTATTTTAGTGACACAGTCAAGGTAAGGGGATTTGGCAGAACTTGTTTACGAAGAACTGATGTTATACCCATAAATGTTACATTGTTTTCAATGATTCAGCTAAAGTAAAAGGATTTTGCAATACTTGTTGCCCAAGCATCGATGTTCTGCCCTAAAATTTAGCATTGTTTTAAGTGATTCAGCCAAGGTAACCTTATTTTGCAATACTTGTTCATGAAGGACTGAAGATTCCCCCAAAATGAAGCATGGTTTTAAATGAACATACTACATTATTACTGCTACAGTTGGTTAGCAATAACAACAAATTTAGTGCTTTAAGAAAGCGTTACTTAGGGGTTTAAACTTGAAGTCCTGAGACTTTTCAATAATTTTAAGGTCAAGGGAAAAATACACTATGCCCTGGATGGCTTATTAATAAACATGGCATTACGTTGAAATAGTTATGCAGAGGTGACTCTGGCAATTGAAAGATGATGTCCGTTCATGTGTGACAAAACACTGCTTAACTAAAGCCACATTTATTAAGTACCATGGAATTCTAATCGTAGATAAAAATGGTAATTTATATTACCTTAACAACTAAATCAGCACAGTAATGTCTGGGATTAGCTAGCACAAAATCAACTGCGATATGTACTAGATCCGGATGCCCAAGTTCCACCAAAGTGAACAATACCGCCCAATATAAACTTTGCTCGTGTAGTGATAGTCTGAAAGAGGAAAGAAATATAGTGTTAATATTACCAATACATCACGAAATTTTTAGTTTTTTTTCTACCCCCAGACCACCTGTTTACACAAAAACCCCACAACGCATGATGCCGGAATAGGGGAAAAATTGGAATTTAGTTGAGGATTAGTACACGCAGAATTAATATATGTATTAATTCTGCCAACAACATCGCATAATTAAGATTATTAGCCTATTGTGAAACAGTTATCTTAATTGATTGGGTTACTCAATTAAGATAACTCGACTTCGACTTCCGATCGAGTCACGGAATTGCAACAATTAGCTGTAGTACTGTATGAAGCACACCCACGCAGTACGCACGTACGCACACAGCACGCACGCAGAACGCACGCAGCACACACGCAAAACGCGCGCAGTACGCGCGCAGTACTCACGTAGTATGCACGCAGCACGGACACAGTAAGCACGAACTCACTCAGTACGTAAGCAGTCGCGATGAATGTTGCCAGATTGGTGGAAACTCGAGACTCAGTTATGGATTGACTAAGGATGTGCGAATGTCAGTTGTATGATATTTACCACTAAAATCGCTATATTATCAACCGTTTACCGGCCCTCTTCAGCTTTCCTCTCAGAATGAGAAGGGTTTACAAGGCGTAGTCCACCACGCTGGCCATGTGCTGAAAAGTTCTTCACGCGCCTTTAAGAACATTATATCGAACTTTAAAGCATGCAGTTTTAGTCGGAAAAAATCGGTCTCCGAGTGAGCCCAAAGCCTTTATCATTAGGCTGATTTTGCTTACTTACTTAAAATTATAAGTCAAATGTGAAACAGTGGTCTGTCGTAATTGCGTGATTGCCTCCGGTTGCGTGACTCTCGCATACTGCGGTAGTTGCAATAGCCAACCACGAAGCGCCGCTTGACGTTGTGGGGGGAAACTGGAGCCGAGGGATTTCAGCAATTTCTCATGGACTGTTGTCAGCTCCTGTTAAATAAAACGTTGTTATTATACTTAATACATGCGGGCTGGATGCAGCCAAGTTGAATGAATGGAAATCTTGCATCAAGATAATCTTAATTATCTTGCAAAATGGATACGCATTATGAGATCAGCGGTTACGTGGAATTATAATTTGTAATAAAAAAGCATTACTGCTTTGATTTTGGGCCCTTCTTCTTAGCCCCGTATTAAATACAATATCATAAATATCGATATAACTACGTTTAAGACTAAACTCGATTACCTGTTGTTAGCTCTCATTACGTAGTTAGGCAATCATAAAATCGATTTCCAGTATGTGGTGATGGTTTCATCCACTTAAATCTGGTATTTATCAAAGCAATAATAAGAATGGCCCACTTCATATATTTAGCTATTTATCATTCGTGTTATCCTAAATATTACAATAGGAAGTTAAAGCTAACCTAACGTCAGCCTTGCCCCCACTTAAAACCACCTGCACAGTTTGCGGAAAATAATGCTCATTTACTGGCAGCATTGACTCTTCTCTTAGAACGTACTTACCATAACAATTTCTAGCCTTCGCCATCTCACCTGATGCACGTGATGCAACACAGGTAAACAGGCAGCCAATGAATGCAAAGCGGATGCCGCTGCCAACGCCCACTGTGGCGGTGGCGAAGATGACAGCAGTGCAGCCACACGCGACCACTGCGTATGCGTCGATAACACCGCGCCTATAGAAGTTGCTGCGGCGCACTTTATTAGCGCCACCCGACCTGCTATACCAGTTGGCGACTGTAGAAAAAACAACACATCAAGCATCGAGCTAAAACAATACGGACTGTATTATATATTTATTTTTAATTTATTTTTTAGTGTGTGAGATATGTTGTTATTATATTATATTCTCATTCACGATACCTTTTGTTTTCATGTTATGGTGTTATTGTATATTTTCATATGCTGTGTTTACTTTTAAGAAAACATTACACTTAAATAGAATAGTTAACAATACACACAATAAAAACGGTTGTATTAGTGTAAGTGTTTGTAAGTAAACCTAATAAATAAAATAAAATAAAATAATAGATTTTATAAAACTTCCTTGTCCTAATGGTCGATATGTTCGAATACAGAACCTACTTAGATAGATCCGAGCCCATGGGAATTTGTCTGGTGCAGCTTTTAACTCAAATGACTTAGATACCTTAATGAATCAGTCGTTTACTGAGAAAAGAGCAATTGGTAGCAAAGCAGTACCACATCTATTTTTATAAACAAACATCATCAGGCATGATGAGAGTAACAAAGAATAGCTGAAATATAATCTAATGATATATGATTCATGTATAATGAAAAACTTATTTTTATTTAATGAAGATTGTTATTTCTTTTTAATAAATAAAACTGCAAAATCTATCGTACCACCATGACAGGTGAAACGCAGAATGACTTCACGTCTATATAAACATAATTTTGTACCGCTTGAATTTCCAAAATCGCTGCATATATCAGTTTTGTGTTATCAATACATAAACCAAAAATCTTTAATTATGGAACATGGGCTTTCCATATAGCTCTATTTGCCGTTGAAATCACTAGTACGGCCAAGACAGGACGAGCGTTCTCACGGGTGAAAGTTTTTTTTAAAAAAATTATATTAACAAAACTTAATCCTATTCCTATTACCTTAGAATCCAACATATCCGTAGTCACGTCCATTAGAAGTTGTAAACAACTGTTAATATCGATCTCCTTGTTTTTCCTCTTGCGTTTTACTTCTTTGCGGACTTTGTATGACGCCTCATCTGATATATCTGTGGACAATTAGAAGCAAAATGTTGTACAAACGCGAAAAGCAGGCAAATCTGTACACCAAACAGATCTTCCAAAATTAACTTTCTACGTACGTTTCGCTAGACACCAGAGCATCCTCAAATGTTGACGTTATAAAGAATAGTTCCAACTCACCGGCAGCGTACTTCAAGAATTCCGTACTAAATTGTCCGTAATGAAATCCTCGATGTCCCTCATTTAGAAGAGGAACCCTTTCTAAATTGGCATCCTCGAAGAGACTGTACGCCGATGTGCCAATAAGGATGTTTCGAAGTCGTTGCATGCTGACGATAAAAAAATTAAAGACTTATTCTTTTATTAAGAAACTTATTATTTACTTTTTTAGTAAGTTTCTTTAAACTTACAACTTTCACAAACTTGGTATTGAAAACAATAAATGAGATTTAAAATTACTAATGGTAATAGCAGATAGTGCTTTATTGAACCTTGAACTCTGAACGAGGTATTAAAATCATAATTGGTCAGAAATATTGTCTCGTAATTTTGGATTGCTTTAAAAGAAATTTCAATCAGAAATACATAAAGAAATGAAGAAAACCAACGAAATTATAAGACTAAGATCTGATGTGTTTCTGACACTTTACACAAGTAGCAATTGTAGAATCATAACATAGTTTATCAGGTAAGGTACGGTAAAAATACCACAAATTCTACATACCCATCAGTTAAAGGTTGATATTTTCTCGGCACATGAAGCATCTTGCCTCGTATAGAAGGCGCAACACTGAGCAACAGCTGAGTTATCCCATTCACCGCCCAATGCGTTCCGTTGCCCTGCAGAGCCCCTAATATGCCCACCCATATCTCTTCGAATTGCTTCTTTGACGACCATCCTATAAGATTTACTCTATAAAGAAAAAAACTAGTATAAGTTGTAATTTAGTCGTAACTTCACATGAAAATTTTCGAACCATATTCCATCTGTGGTGTTTCCACAGTTAGTGTAAATTTCAAGGTTTATATTCTTATTTATTCAATTAGAAACAAACAAATAAACAAACGTCCCAAACGCAGACGCTGTTGCTCTGGTGCTGTAGATGTTCATGAGCGGTAATGAACACATACAAACAGTTTACCTGACAACTCGTTCTTGCTCACTATATTCATTCTACCCATTTTAAACAAAAATCTACACCCGTACCTAAATAGGAAAGCCTCCAAAACGTCCATGTCTTGTAAAGGTTGAAGGGGAAGATCAATTTTTTCCAATTGATCCATTTTTACTCGAACGTCTACATACGACCACGCTATCGTAGGAATAATAGCAACGTTTGAAACGATTTCCAATCTGTAAAAGAAAATTAGACTTAAAGTTAAAATACTTCAAAGAAGTTTATAATATCTGCATAATATGCAAAGGTGCCTGAGATGACAAGCAACTTTTTGCGCCAAGCCAAGAGTTTTGACACAGAGTATTTTTAAATAGAGGGTCAAGCCGAAGCCGTCTAGACAGCAATTGCGGTAATTGCAGGACAAAGACAGGTCCTTTACTCTAGCCTAACAAGTAACATAGTGTTCACAAAATTAAATGTAGTGTTTGAACCAATGCAATTATGTGGAAAGTCATTAATGTTGCTTGTGTTACTGATTAAAGAAAACAAAATATTCAAGGATAGCTTGGATCAAACTTAAGACAAGTAAGTCTCTGTTTGCGAGGCACCTAACAGTCTTTTACTATACCAGCATAATAAAGCGTTAAATATCAGACAACTTACCTAGCTAAACTGATAAGGAGGCTTTCAATAGCTTTTCTGTATCTTTTACCAATGATATACTTTTTATCTTTGGTATAAAAGTTCTCCTCCCAATATTCAACTAATGTAGCCAGTTTATTACTCGTTATGATAATATCTGGCTGCGGGCCAGAATCTTTAATTTTCAAGTGAGTTTTCAGAATCAATGGTTTTGTATCCTAAAAGAGAAGAATAGTTAGAAATTAATTTTATCGGTTTTATTTTTGACCAGGGAATTATAATTTGACACTTATATATAATACCTCCACTATTAGGCAAACACTACTAGACAAGTTTTAGCAATGAACATAAGGTACATTAGAATCCAAGTTTCTGATGGGCCAAAATTGGCAACAGAAACCAATGAAAAAATCAACGAATTTTATTACATTTCGTTTTTCTAATAAACCCCAAACCAAAGAAGATAAAATAACTTGTGAATACAAACAACACATAAACTTTTGGGAAAATTAGAAGTTTAAAAAAATTACCTTCACCAAATACTTTACAATCGCATAAAAGCAACTGATGGCCGACTGCGCCCTATTAAAGTTAATCTCAACATTCAATTCCGACCAGATCTCATTAAATTGTAACGCCTTCGCCACATTGTCTATGGTAACAATCATCACGTGATCCACACATACATTGTCTGAGGCAGCATTTGTCGCTCGAAATGAAACGTCAGCGTTAACAGGAGTTTCCACAACTTTCTTATTTTTAATCATAAACGACAGATATTGCAACGACACTACAGAAAATACGGCAATATTTCGCGCCAACGTATTTGGTATTATATTCTCGACGCACTTTTCTATTAGATCGCAGTCAGTTTCGTCTATAACAGTCAAAACTTTGTCCACAGCGTCTAGAAATCCAGTCAAAATCGTCTGAATCGCAATAAATTCTTGATAGAACAATTTATCTTGAAACACTTGGTGGCATCTTTTGGTGTATCTGTCTATAGTCTGTTCAACGTTCAAGCTAAAATTTTCCGACTGACTCAACGGCCTGTTCTGTTTTGGAAATAACCTGAGAACATCGGACAGAGATTTGTCTAAAGTTGCGACGGCAGCTAGATATAACTTAGGCAATTCCGGTACCATGATATCAGAATCTTCATCTATTATTTTAAGATTCCCAAATTTTTCTTTGACGTCGTTTTCCATAATGGGTATAAAAAATTGTGACTTCGATTCTCTATTGTCACTTTTTTTAAAAACATGTAACGAATTTACGACACTTAATTTATTGCTATCGACAGATGACGCCATTTCGTCTTGAACTCTTGCATTTTCTCTCTGTTCTCTTATAGTTTCTATTTCAGTCTCTCTAAGTTCATAAATAGATACATTACTGAGAAAATCTCTCGTGAAACTTTCACACCCGATTTTGAAACATGAGCTTAAAATTTTTCTATCAAATTCCGGGCAAGTCATTATTATTGTAAGAGACTCTAAGGACAGCTTTGATAATACTTGAGCGAGATCAGTATGTTTTGATACTTTCGGTATTTCACAATCAGCTTGACAGCATCTGTTGATAAAAAGCTGCTTTATTATTATTTAATGAAGACGTAATAATGTTCTTCACCTATATTGCGACATCAATGTATGTCCTTACTCTATATTTATAAAATATATAAAAAATTTACCTGCTTTTTATCTGACTCTGTAACCAATTACCATCAACATTAGTCGTAATAATATACTGTGCGTTGATTTCTCTGTCTTGCGAGAGGTCCAGTGGAGACAAGTCAAATATTGTAGATGCTAGTGCGTTCAACTTTACTACCAAGTTGGAAAATCTGAAAAAAATATTTGGAGATTTTACCGTTGATACTTATACAATTTATTTGATATGACTACAAGCAAATCAAACTCTAATTAAATTTTTTAAAAAAGGAAATGTAACCTGTACATGAATTCATGAAATGGATTGATGGTCCAGACTTCACTACAAGAAGCACTACTTTCGGAAATTCTTGGATAGTTAAGAAAATATGAATATTTCTACTATATAAACAGTAATAGAAAAATGTTTCAAGTTTTTTTTAACAGAATAAAAGAAACGTTTAAGCGAGTGTTATTATGTACGTTTTAGATTTGTTATAAAGAAGCCACTTACTTATTTAGAATTAGTTTTACTTTAATAATGCAAAAATGCTTACCGAATATGAACCTTATCTCGTTGCAATAGTTCTAAAGCCACTTGCACGTCTTCTTTCGTAAGCTGACTGTTTATCACATCGGTGGACATGTCCGTTAGCATTAGACATCTGTCTATTGCTAATTTTTCAAATCTACAAACATATTACTAAGTCTATTTATTTATGAATTATGCTTTTTAAGTGTTTTCTCAATAGATCTGTGGTCTATAGGTATAGTGTAATCGGAATAAGCAGCGGTGGTAAGCTGGTGTTCAGGGATTTGGCTTGACTTTTAGTATTTTGCACGGTTAAGGAAAACATCGTAAGGATACCTGCATGCCTCTTGCAAAGGCGAATGAATTCCACCAATCCGAACTTTGCCAGCGTGGGCCCCTACCACTTAAACTCCTCTCATTCTGGGAGGAAACCCAGGCCCTGTAGTGGGCCGGTGATGATGTGGAGAAGAAACCAGTTAAGAGCTTAAAAATCATGAAAGTTAAACCTAACTTTCATGCTTGAACTACTCCACCGATAATCATTAAATGCTGCATACACCTTAAAGTTGTACAGAAAAGGACGAAGGTACGAGACGAGATAAAAGTACTATTCCGAGGTATGCAAAAATTGCTTTTAGAAATGGACAACCCAAAATCTTAATTAAGGGGATCAAAGCTAGTTAACAATGTCTTACCTCGTAGCAATAGCTGGTTCCAGTTTACCAATAATACGACAAATTAAAAACACCAACGCACCCGATTGACTCTCGTGGCTCAGAGAGAGGATTTTGTACGTGTTTATGGCAAAGTCATCCTAAAACGGAGGCAAATTAAAATTAAATATTGCATAGAAATATTTAGGAATCTTTCTATTAGTTTTGGGTAGTTTGAGAAAGATGAGAAAATACACAACACGGTATAATTTATAATGCTTAACAGCATGAACAGTTTTTCCATAAACACTGTTTTTCTCGCAATATTTAGTGGTTCTTCAGCCATTATTTAAGGGGGACTGAGTTCGATCCCCTGCAATTCTAAAGAAACTAACATTCCAGAGTAGAGTTTGAAATATAATATCACTTGTTTTATCGCGAGAAAACCTGCATGTCTCACAGTTCTGCATAACTATCAATAACATAAATAGATTTCAAGGTCAACATCCCCGATAGTTTTGTAACACTGCTGTGAGTAATCGACACCCGAATAAATTTGTATTAACGCTGACGATACGCGGAATCTTAAAATATTTACCTTTAAACAGCTCTGGCATCTCGCAGCAACAGCTTGCAGCATAAGTCCCGAAGCACCACCCGCTTGTTGGACCCTATCTATTAGATTTCGAATGATTTCCTCGCTAAATTGTGAAACGAGTACATGAACTCTGTTTACTAGGAGCCAAGTTAGGTGTACGGCTTCTGAGAGACCGTTGTCTACCTGTGAAAAATAGGAACTGAATGATCATTAAGCTCGAAAGATAATAACAATAATTAAAAAAATCTGCACAATGGAATTTATTTTTTTACACTACACCGCAAAGATCTTCCAAAATGCTTAACGCAGGTGTTGTTGACTTTACATAGCAGAATTACTAAAATTGTGCATTATTATAATGTCAACATCTCCTGAGCATGCTCTAAATCTACTAAAAATACTAAAAAATACTTTCACATATCCCGATCAGATCTGGATACGATAACGATGAAGAAAAAAGGTTACTCACGAAATACTCGCAATAAGCCATAACACAGGCAGTTTGCAGAAGATCAACCCTTAAAAGTGTAGTATCACTACTGTCTGCACTCAGCGGAAGATTACGGGCGAAACCAATCAACTTGTGCCAGTATTTGTGTGAGAGAAAGTTTAACCTATAAAAAAGCATTGCTAGTTTCAAGGTCACCAACAGTCATGGATCTAAATGTCTTTCTTTTTTGGAAAGGTGTTACTTTACAATTTAAAACAATAGTCTACAATCAGAGAAAGAGAGAATCAAATAATCCCTGCTTAAAATATCACCAACCTGATCAATAAATGCGACCAATGAACCGTCAATGTGGGGTTTCTATGAGCAAGCTTCAAACAGATCAAATTGAGGACGTCCAGAGGTATGTTCTCCTCGGGACTGTATAGTCCAGTATTAAGGCCACTTTGTTCATTGTGTAAGATCGTTTGAGCCATTTTGGCTGTTAGGGGAAAGAGGCAACCATCTGCAATAAAAGATGAGCAAAATTCTGATCCCGTAAATAGTTCTTATTAAATATTGATAAAATTTAATTTAAACAAAGTGGCCAAATGTCACCAAGCTAAATATTCCAGTTAAATAACACACAAGCGTTGTGAACCGACAACGAATTCAAGTCTCTTGTAGAGAGAGATATTTCTATGTTATCAGTACGATAATGTTGTTTATATGATATTCCGTATGTATTATTTTAATTATTATATATAGTAATGTAACTAATGGGTTAATGCAGAATTCAGGTGCACATCAATGTGGAACAAAAGTTCCAATAAATTCTAGATAGAAAAAAAACTGCGTCATAATAATTAACATGCACCACGCCGAATTCTGTACCGACAACAAACAGTGACACAGCTCTCCACCTCACGTACTTGCGTCGTTGCGTACGCAACTCTATGCATTCGAAACGTCACAATATAAAATGCAGGATCAAAATACGTCAGATTATTTTCGAATTCACTTGCGAACAAGCAATATTATCATCACATACCATAATTCAATAAAAATAAAATTCTTACTTGTTAAATGCAGCATATGCTTCGCCTGCACAATGATATTAACGCAAACCGCATACAACAAACGATTCTGGTCCTTATCTTCATCGTCTCTAAGATCGACGTTCGCTTGAAAATCGTCCATCTCCATAATAACGTACGTCAATGTTTTAAATAAAAATCTAACTAGAATAACATCAGGGGAGAGATTAGCGCAATTTTCATTCACATTTTGGACGTTTAAAGGATCAACGTTTGGTTTGACGTTGAAAAATATTGACTGTGGTGAAATGCAGGTGGATTTGAGGTAGTTTATGGATAGAAGGACTTCCGTTTCTGGTATTAAAACGAGAACTTTGCGCAGAAGAACCATTACGATTGTCAAGTACCGAAGTTTTAGTTTTCTGGGCGTAGTTTCCTGCAATAAAAAATATATGTTATATTTTTATGTTACCTTGAAATTAATAAGCTAAACTTATTTTACGACTCAAACTTTTTCACTTATTTATTATAATTTAATTACATATTACCGAACCGTATAAAGTGTGATGCGCTAGTTGGTCTGCTCTGCATAAAGTGGCTTTCGATTGGTGAAATAATTATTAAAATCTGTTCAGTAATTTCAGTGTTCCTCGTTTTGTTTTTGATCTTCCAGGATTTGAAAAATATTTAGTTTGTTGAATTGTAATCCAGCAAACAAAAAATTTTCCTATACTAATAATATAAAGATATTATTAGTATAGATAAAACCCTCATGTGTATAAATCGCGCCATAATTAGTTTATGGGTCAGAGACAAAAACACACAACACAGTCTTACCTGATCAGGTGGCGCTTTGAACAATATCTTCAAAAGTATTTCGACCCTTGTCTGTTCTAGCAGCACATCTCTATATAAAGATTGCAACAGCCTCTCTAGGGACTCTACTGCTTGCATGGAGTCGCATTCTACACTTCTCTCGCTGAGCAAGTTCAACAAGGTATCACTTGCTAGCTCTGACCAACGGTAGTAGCTTTCTGGATGCTCTTGTGAGAGAGATAGCACGCAGGATACTAAGTCCAGTACCTAAAAGGGAAAACATGACAATATTAAACATGAATGGTTTTGTTAGAATGTTCCCCATGATAATATTAAACACGAATGAATGGTTTTGCGGATTGGTTACATATAATATCCAAGTTTACTATTATTGAAATTAAGACATTAAATATGTCTTAAGTGGTGGGAATTTAAAAATATTTTTAAAATATACAATAACTTTGTTGTTTCACTAATCTTTATTGTTCTTGAAAGATGATCCTTTCCCCACCAGTAGGACGATACTTAACTGCGAATGCTAAAGGTTATAATATATCTAATTCAAAATCTTTAGATGATAGATTCAATTTAGTTGTAATTTCCTTTCTAAAGGGAGAATAGGAGGTAGGAGAATTTATTCATCCGCTTTCTAAAGATTTTGATTTGAATTGATTATTAACTTCAATCGGTTTAGTTTAAAATAGTTTGATTATTAATTACGCGCGTAAGAAAATGATCTCTCCAACCAAGCCAATTTTCGACATCATCACATCGATGTTTCGATAGTGTCATAGTCATCTATGTGTCAGTAAACATCTGTCCGGATTTTAATAAAATTCTTGTCAGTTTAATTAATTATTACTTATAATTACTTACTTTAGGTTGGTGCATAGTTTTCTGTAGCATGTAGAAAAGAACTTCTCTAGTAGCCTGGATCTCTTGCTGTTGGGCTCTACCCAGTACAGTGGCACCTTTAAATACAAATTATTAAAACGGATTCAGTGAGGAATTTAATTTCGCAGCCAATATGCAAACCGCTACACGCTCAAGCAATTGTGCGTTAAGAATTGAAAAAAACATCTACTCTATATTATTTATGAAAAATACTAGATTAATCTGTTTATTGTGTTTTTTTTTTATGTATTAATTTTTCATACGCAACTGTAAGAAAAACCTCTGGATCAATAAAACTCCGTTGTTTGCATCCACCATTCAATCTTTTAATTCCATTTCTTCTCCGTCACCACGACACACCACCGTTCTTGATGCCCGCGCTGACTCGAACCCCCTTTTCTCTTTTCTTTTCCAACTACCCCCATTTCATTTCCTTTTAAATTATAAAATAAACGAAGGTGGATTGCTTTTAATCTCACGCAAAATAAAATCTAACACTACATAACACAGATAGGACGGAGAAATGTACAAATATATATTACGGCGTTCGTTGAATACAAATTTTGTCTTACCTCCCATATTGCTGAAAACTTTGACAGCGACCGGCTCCAACCCAGCTATACATTCGTCCTGTGCCCCTGACGCCATCAAACCGTCGCATAGTTGAATTAGCTGGAATCAATTAATTTAAAATCTTCAAAACAACCAATCATATTTCTGAAAACACTAATTATGACCTATGGAGCTCATTAAATATGTTCTAATGTGATACAGTCCAGCAAATATTGGAATTAAATACCCCAAACAAAGGTTGTATGACAAACGCTAAGACGCTAATGTTATTTATGAGAGAAGAAACTGTACCTTAGGAATTTCGATAATTGTCTTCGTATGATGTTTCGAGGATGAAAGCTGCACCAAAAATAGGAGAATGCTGTTCACAAGGTCGCAACAGTTCCTAAAATGAATAATAGTTTTAATTAAAAAACCACTTACACAATACTTTGTTATGGGCAAAAGAAAACCTCCTGCTACATATATTTTATTATACCAAAAGATTTATTTATGGCTCCAATGAGTGTGAATTATTTTATTTTACTATAAACACTTAATACATTTCTTTGTTGAAAATTATACTGCCAACGAGGTATTCGCTGTTATCTGTTAAGGAATTTTGTTTACTATACCAAAAAAACAAGATTCAAGTAAGCAAAAAAGAAACAATCCTGGAAATTTTTCCAGGGGGCTAACTACGAACGCTTAAAGGAGTATTCATTTATAACTGTTGATGTTCATTTTCCAAGTTATAATCTTCAGTTTAGGGACGTCATTTAAACTATAATTAATTATTCACAAGTAAGCTGACTCGCTACTGGTCCAGGTGACTGAAATATGGATAAAAATGTAATATCGAAGACTCTATTTTTTACACATGAAATTAATGTTTTTTAACTCGACTAAGTAAGTAGTAACACTGAATCGCTCAGCGGCACGTCTTTGTCGGTAGGGTGGTAACTAGGCACGGCCAAAGCCTCGCACTAGACCAGAGAAAATTTAGAAATTATAAATTCTCGAAATTGCCTGCCGGGAATCTAACCTCCTATTTAAATTCGCAGCGCTTACCGTTGCGCCAGGGAGGGACTTATACTTATGATCGTAAAGGTACAGTTTTTGACCCAACTCACGGTATCTCATGCTGCTCGATTAAGTCCAATTGCTTCATGAGGAAGCCGATGAACACTTGATCGCTATCCAACATGCAATAGTTCACTCTTAATGCCAGCAACTGGTTGAGGAGACGCAGTACTGAACATTGAAGTGGTATGTCGTTCTGCATTGTGTAACTCTAAAACAATAAGTACTCTAATAAAAGTCGTTCATCTGTTTATTAGTTATACATCGTTTTCTAGTTATCCCTGCCATAAGTCCTATAATTTTTAATAGTGTTTTTCCTACACTTGCGAGAAAATATCAATTTTATTAATTTAAAATGCATATAAAAAATTTCGGAGCCGATAGGAATTAAGCATGCGACTCTTTCGCAATCGCGGCCTGAACAAAAGCGTTCACCAATAAGCTACGGCTCTCCTTCTGATGCCGAAATTAGTATGCATTTGTATCAGTCTTATAGCGACTGTATCACCATCTAGTATTACACATCGTAATTTCGATCTACTTTCCAAAAGTGTCTAAGTTACTTGGCATTCGACAAAAATTGTTCAGCTAAGGATCCACTTTACAAAGTTTACTGGTAAGAGGGTAAATGGCTGAGTTGTAATCACAAAAAACTATGTTATCGACTGCAGTTGGAGTAAACGGATAACGTTTAATTATTTGAAAAATAATTGCCAATCTGTTACTCAAATGAACTAATTTCAATAGAATATTTTCAATTCAATTATTCTTTAAATAAACATACCCAAATTTAAAATACGTTGTACGTACAAACTTAATCGTAATATTAAAAAAAACGTTCTTAATAGAAAGAATTTGCGGCTGAGTTAAGGTCTTACTTATAAATTAAATACAGAAATTTTCGGTGAAAATAACATGGAAAACATACCTTCAAAGACTGTATAACAACCGGTTCAAATAACCGTATGTAACGTTCCAATTCCTTCTTATTGGTACTCCATTTTCTATCCGTACGATTTTTCGAGAAATTCTCCATTGCAATCAGCAAATGTCTTTCGTCGAACATCCGTGGATTTTTCGAATCCAACGACAATTTTTGACTCGAATTCGAACTGACGCTACTTTTATCGTCGTCTATGGTTTTGAGGGCATTCACTAGCATCACATCTTGGAAGAAACTAGACGTTTCAGTATCGATTTTCTTATCAGCTATGCTCATGTAGTCGGTGTATTGGTTAATCATGTTGGTTCCAAAGAGGCATTTTAAAAGCTGAGTAATACAATAAACAGTTAAATCGGGGCTTAGGGGCAACATAACTTTAAGGTAGAAAAGGATTTCCTCTGTTACAGGCCCAAATTCCCT
Organism: Pararge aegeria; assembly: GCF_905163445.1. NCBI lineage: Eukaryota > Metazoa > Arthropoda > Insecta > Lepidoptera > Nymphalidae > Pararge > Pararge aegeria. Next base: position 6,564,330 of record NC_053202.1, on the reverse strand, counting down.
GTCCGTTGCAAATTCGAGTTGGATCGCCAAACAGTTTAGCGTTGTTGAGAGAAATTCGTGGAAAATACTTGTTTTTGGATCTAGATTAATCTGAAATCAAACATATAATAAGAAAATATAAAAATCATTTGCTAAATCTTTGACATAAATGTTTCTAAATTCTTAAAAAAGTGATACAATTAAAATCAAGCCATAATCATATAGCATTTTCAGAAGATGACTTACGAATATATACTAAATACTCACTTTATGATTGGAGTAAGTGGCTCGCAAATTTTCATATAATCGCATGTAGAAAGGTTCATTATAGAAATGTCCCGCAAAATTTGCCTTCAAACTGGTAGCGGGTACGGGCTGACGTTTACGTAATGATCCTTTGTCGTCAGAATCTGACGTAATACTGCCTTTTCTCTGAATGGAATCTAAATTAAAAGTGTTCTTTTAATATAAGATAATTAATATAAGATATAAGATAATTTAGATTAAATATAATTATTAATCATGCATTGTTTATTTTATATTAAAGGATTAAAATAAAGAAAGAAAATTCAAAATATTATTTAATTTAAAGAACGTCTTACTTATTAAAGTGATGCATTTATCGGGTTTCCTTTGCAGAGAATGGAAAATCTTTATCGTCTCTGTAAGCTTACTTGGCCATAATATTACTACATTTCTGACGTCACCCGGACATGGGTCCTTACCACAGTCACAGGAGCGTTTGGACCAAGCCATTGGTCAAAAAGTTCGTCAACAAGTTTGAAACGTCAAACCGAGCTAAGATCCTTGTCCTCGCAGGAATCACTCTCGGTTCGACGTCCCAATTCCGTCCCTGTCATCAGACCCATCTCCTCGGTTACGTTACAAACCTTAAGGTGGTTATCAGCTATTGATCTTTCGAAAATTTAGTCAACTAAGATGAAAATTAGCTTACTGATAAGATTTGCCTTACCTTGTGTTTTTCTTCTAACCGGGCTACCCGGCAAAGCTATACCACTTCTATGTAAATGCACATTAGGGTTGACATCCTCTATCAGATGCACCAAAACGTTCAACATTTTCAAGGTCACTTGCAAGAATTTCTCCGCTAAGCTAGCAACCTTTTGATTTTCCAAGTGATGCCATTTTTCTTTCAACTCCTGAGTATCACGCTCAAAGATGTCACGATTTGTTGTTCTGTGGCGCATTATGTTGTGGATTTCCACTTTAATTTAAAAATAAATTGTTTTACTAATGGTGCCGATTCTGTTGTACACAGATCTTTAAACTAAGTTGACAACTCTTAAAGAAGTGTCACCGTTATTACAAATGGAAAAGCCTGTCAATATAGTTTGGTCATAATATGTGTGACAGAATCAACACCAATATCGATTAAATTGTTGCGATTACGATAGTGCATTACGACATTAATTTATTTTGGTTATTTGTATCATAAAAAATATTTTTGGGTTTATCTTAATACTAAAATAGGGCCGAATCTAGATTATAAATCTAAACTGTGACAATTAGGTAATAGGTGCAAGTACAAAATATACAAAACAACCAGTCATTTAACTACCGAAATTTTGTCATAAGTAGGAATTGTGTAGATACATTTTACAAAAATGATACCTTTTGTCAGAAATAAAGAAACGCTTTTCAGTAGGAAAAACTATAAAAACAGTTTGAATAAAATATATAATATTTACCTGGATAAACCAATCTGCATATATCTAACAGCGTAGTCCGAACGCTAACAACACCATTGCAATAGTCCAGATTATCTAAGCAATAGCTCAAAATTCCCTGGTCAGAGTATGCTTCTATATGCTTCCAGGGGGACCATCGACAGCATATCATTCTGAGTGTTTCAAGGAGACCTTGCTATTGGATTAACGAGGGCATCATTAATAAACGTGGCAGAACGTCGGAATAGTTTTTCAGTATTTAGTCACGCTCTGATATTTGAAAGATGCTGTCAGTTGAAGTTTGACAAAAAACAAGTATTCCAAGGTTATTTAATAAGGTACCAGGGGTTTATTTTGTTTCTGTATGTGTATATGTGTGTATATGGGTGTGCGTATGTGCGTATGCGTGTGTGTATGTGTGTGACTGAATCAGTGCATGTGTGTATGTGTGCAATGTAGGAGTATATGTTATGCTAGTCGTTAGTGGAAAATAAATAAATAAAATTATAATAGGTAAACGCAGTAATCAAAAAAGAACATTATACAAAAAGTAACTTACCGAATAATGCTTGCAATCAGATGCCATCATTCTCCTGACCAAATCACCAACTATCGTCATAAGACTGTCCTTACATTCCAATGTTAAGCCTTTCTTTAACTGCTCAGGCAAATCGTTGTAGAAATAGATCTCTCTCACTAATTCCAGAGATAAGTGGTGCGAATCGAAATTAAAAAATTGTATGTGCTCTTTTGATATATTGGTCATCATTGATACTGGCGTTGCGCGTCTTGGTGGATAGATCTTTGGTACTATGCTAAAAAGTTTACATATTGGATAGAAGCAGGCGTTACTTTGCGGAAATCCATAATTTATTATAAAAATTAAGCTTAATTTGCTATACTCCGCGAACAGCAGGAGAATCTGTATGGTGTACTTTATAATTACTTCAATCCGTATACTCGGATATACTACTATATATTTCTACTATAATATTTCATAAAAAGTTTACAGTTTTTTTTAAACAAAATCGTTGCTAAGTAATACAAGTGGAATCACTACTACTACCAGCTGAGATTGCAGCTAAAGGCTAACTTGTAGGGAAATAAAACATTTTATAATGGGTTCGTTCCTCTTAGCCATGTAGCTACTTTAAAAACATACGTACCTTGAAATCGCTTGGGCAGCTGCCGTGCGAACCTTTTGATCCTGATCCGCTAACAAATGAAGTAGTGCGTCCATTATCAGTCTAGCTCGAGCATAATATTCCGGATGTAACGTAAAAAGTCTGCAAGAAGCGAATTCTTATGTTTGGTGAATTTTCAACGCAGAGTGACTTATTTTATTAAAATTCTGTTGCAGATTAACTTTAAAGAGATACTTCATTTAATCTATATTATTAAATCATCATCGTCATCAAATCAACCGATTGAAGTCCAGTGTTGGACATAAGTCTTTTCTAGGGCGTTCCAAACTCCAGGATTCTGGGCCGGTTGTATCCAGCAGCTTCCCGAGACTCGTTTGATGTCGTCTGTCCATCTGGTTGGGGGTCGACAAACGCTGCGTTCACCGGTGCGGGGTCGCCACTCCAACACCTTGGAACCCCAACGTCCATCGGTTCTTAGAGCTATGTGCCCCGCCCATTGCCACTTCAGCTTCGCGACTCGTTGAGCTAAGTCTAGTTCTTCTACGGATCTCCTCATTTCTGATTTGATCACGTACATTGAAGCCACCAACAATATAAAACTTAAAAAACTATGCCCGTTAAACTAGCACAGCTTAACGGGCATACTTTGGTCTGAAATCCGAGAGTCCTTCCTCCTAGAACGCTCATTTGAAGGAGAAAGTAGGTAACTTTGATTAGATACTTAAAATTACTAAACCGTTATTGAGAAATACTTACTTCGAATACGGCAAAGATTCGTAAAGTCTAGCTAGATTTACTCTAACTAGCCAATAGCTGTTGTTCATCACACTGATCAGCGAGTTCAAAGCATCGTTGATAATGCACCAGTGGACACTATTACACAATGCTGCTGATAAAGTTATCAGTGCGGTTAACGTGTGATTCACTGAGGAGTGGATCTCGTCGGCTAAGCCCTGAGAATAAACCGTAGTCAAAGTTAAATTATCATACACGAGGTTATGGAGAGCAATATCCGCCAACTCCGAAGTAACAAATAGCTGGCAAATAACATTTCAATGATAATAAATAAAAAAATATACTGTGTGTATTGACACACATCGCCATCTAGCCCCAAAGTAAACGTAGCTTACGTACTAAGATGACTGATGATTATTTTATTAATAATAAACATAAATATTTATAATATACAGATAAAGACCCAGACGCTGAAAAACATTCATGTTTATCACTCAAACATTTTCCAGTTATAAAAATAGTATTGTTCATACCATAACTAGACAAAGAAAACACAGAAATTTCGTGAGAGAATCGAAAAAGAGTTTTAAAAAGTAGACTAGGAATGCAGCTCAAAAAAATGTTACTGTCATTATCATCATCATCGCCCGCAGCCTTTTAACGTACCACTGCTGAGCGACTCTCTCATAGTAGAGACGGTTTTTGAGCAAAGACCCACCACCAATGGTGGGCTTGTTGCTTTACGCATGTCGCATAAAAAAGCTCTAAAAATAATAAAATATCTCAAACAAAATAAAAGGTTTTAGAAAGTATTCTGCTATGGCTAAGTAGTAAATAAATAGAATTTTATCCCAGAAACCAAGTATTTACCTTCAATAAAATTTCTATTAACTTCTCAATACCAAAATTTGCACTAACTTCCTTTGGTAACAAACTATAGTTTCTCCATCGATTATAATCGCCATGCGCCAAATCTAACGCAGCAACCAAATAATTTCCAATACAAACCCTCGCTAAGCCCCTAATTTGTGGATCATTATGACTCTCCAGCAACAGAAATAAATCCGACATGTGTTGGTATTCAAAATTCTCATTTTTATCTGTATTTTCAGTCGTGCGTACATCTGTATCAGGTGGAATATCTTTGCCAGAGACACACGCAACTTCTTCCATACGTTTCAGCTCTTTCCGAACTCTTTTTTCGTCTTTAGATGTGTCCATATTATCTGCAGTAGTGTCCATATTGATTGTTGATTCTCCAAAATGGTCAAATTTCATATCTAAATCTATGCTGGAAGATAGAATGTCCCCACTACTAGACATTGGATATCCAGTGGAAATATGGTCATTACTACCAGTCATATTAGAATTAGTGGTGAAATTACTATTCGTCATATTAGGGTTTGTACTGTCGGCACTCAAACCGCTCGCTACTAAATCTTTGGCAAACGCTTTGCTATCCAAAATGTTACTTTGTATATCTTTAGAACTTGAATTTTTTTGCTCGCTGTCCGTGGATTTTTCTAAAGATTTGCTATCTTTTTTTAATAATTGTTGTGACGGGCTGTCCGTGCTAGGATTCAGATATTCCTGGCTAAGAGATTCCGTTATGGATTCTTGGAAGCAAACGTTCCTTTCTATAATGAATTCATTGATGTGATCAGGATTTGTGTCGGTGCCTTCTGATGACCCTAAAATAACGATATTCAATTATGTTTTAGCTAGATTTATATTTACTGCTTTGAAGATACGCGAAGGTTTTAGTTATTATTTTTTTGTTATGTTATAAATATACCCTATTTAAATTAATCGGAAGATCTGAAAGAGGTATCCGTCCTGCATGTGAATAATGAAAAGGATATAATGAAAATTTGTTTTTTTTATTTCCACTTCTTCTCACCCATTCCGCGAACATAAAAACATAGGTATATCAAGCTCCTTCGTATGTATTTACTTTGAAAAGGCTTTTACTTTTAATTCTACAGTATACTTCAAAATAATTAAGGTTTTTAATGTTTTACGGCGATTTTTAATAAAAGCACTGCTGCAAGTCCAGTGTCAAGTGGAAAAAATTGAAAGTACAAAGGACCTTTTACACGATGTTCACTGTAGGAAGAATGGCTAAATTTACATACCGGAATAATTTTGGAATTTGAGATCGGCCTCCTTGTCCAAATACAACGTAGCGGCCTGAGGATATAACTGCATGATGATCGATATACAAGATAGTGCTGAGGATTTCACCGATACCCTTACGTTCCTAAAAATTATAACATTACGGATAAAGTATCTTCGATCCACGATAAACTCACTCGATGTATGCAATGAGTGTCCGAGGAAAAGTTCTCACCTACGAGCTGGGAACCTTTTTGGACCGGGGAAAAAGCTAATTTGTTCCAGCTTAACGTCAAAAATCAATCAAATAGACAGAATATCCTATCATAAGTAAGGGAAACATTATCTGTCCCTCAACATAACCCTGCTATTGTAATACAAATCTAACTCGGAAGCAGTCGCGTGCATAGAGGGTGTGCACAGGGTATGCAGGTGATATAAAATGAAGAAAATCTCCAGTACAAAAAAAGGCTCAAGAAAAACCTATCCACCTCCTTTATGTTTTCTTCAAGCTACCTAAGCGACATTGATGAATTAAATTGTGCCGTGCAGTCATGACAAAAGCCATTGACCCAAAAAGAAGAGGAAGTCAGTACAAAGTGAGGACTCCCATCAACCCATTAACGGCCCAATAAAGAACTCGGGTCAGCTCTCAGAATGAGAACGGTGAGAGAGAGAACGGTCAGAGAGAGAGAAGGTTTAGACCGCAGTCCACCAAGCTGTCCAAGTGCGGAACTAACACGTCTCTGAGAACGTTCATGCATGCAGTTTTCCTCACGATGTTTTCCTTCACCGTTACAGCAAGTGATATTTAATTGCTTAAATCAAAACGCAAATAACTCCGAAAAGGAGGAATTGGACTATACCAAATGTTAATAACTACTGCAATAGATAATTCTTTCAAAAATACTTAGTTAATTGGTATATTGAGTATGAATTAATGGATTGTATATGGTTACTAGGACTGGCTGTTTTAATGTTAGCAGTAACAAACTGTTTCAGATTTTGTTATATTAAATCGTAGATGTATGTTTGTAATTGATAATAAGGTATTAAACAACAGTTACATAAATAATAACTAATAACTATTTCACAATTAGAAAGCTATTTTTTGCAAGAAGTAACATAGGCTACGAACAATTAGATTCAGTAAAACCTGTACTTACCTATCTGAGATGATTCCTCCTTTATTTCCGGTTAAAAGGAACTTGGAAACGAGCAATCTCGAACAGTATTTTAGCCTCACGTCGTCATCGGAATTGGTTCCTATATTTATCTGAAAATAACATATGTTTGTCCACCAAGTTACACTACATTCATTCCAGTATTTCTAAAATATAAAATACCATCTTTTCATCGAGGTATCGGATAAAGATAAACAATTGGATCAATTGCCATCTGATTTCAAACACTTAGAGATTCGTAAGAGTTAACCTTTTACTAATCTCTTAGTTATTATTTGGTCAGAATGGTTTTCATAAATGTATAAGTAAAGAGCTATATGCTATGGTACGAAAACTGTCTCAGGCTACTGTCCGACTCATACGCTATATGTTGCCCAAGTTTTCTATTAATTCTTGCTTAACTTGTCTATACATTCTTGCCTGAGTTGTCAAGTAATAGTGCTTTTTGTGACAGATCTCGTCCGGGAAATTACTACTGCTGTGTTCCGGCGTGAAGAGTGTCGTTGCGGGCGTTATTACAGGTATATGAGGCCTTGACACCTACGCCTGAATGGACACAGTGCGGGACGTTGCAAGACGTGTTTCTTGCATTTGCTGTGAAGTGTTGCTCTGTTTATAGACGATAGTTTTGCACTGGCCATCAGGTGGGCCATAATTTGTGTCTGTATTGACTTCCGACCAACTATCTTGTACTATTATTTTTCGTAAAGGTAAAAATCAAAATTCAATTTCAAAAATTCTTTATTCACGTAGGCCTATCGCCAGTGGCGTGCATAGAGGGTATGCAGATGATATAAAATGAAGAAAATCTCCAGTAAGAGTTATAAAAAACTTAAGGATAGGCATAGTAAGAGTTATGAAAAGCCATTCCTTAAGTATTTATAACTCGTACTGGGGATTTTCTTCATTTAATATCATCTGCATACCCTGTGCATACCCTCTATGCACGCCACTGCCTATACACGCAGGCACTAATGAAGCGTTCTTACACATTTGTTTGCATAATAATTGTAATAATATGGTGATAACTACGTTCGCCAACTTCAAGCTAAAGTTACGAGGGTTCCATACGCGCCCTGGTCTAAGAAGCGCCAACAACAAACCTAGCAGGTTTTTTTTTTTATTGAAGTAAAATTAATTTATCCGATTTAAGTGGTTCCGTGGTAGTGGTTTTTTGTGTAAAAAAAAATTTCCGACCGAGCAGATGGCACACCTGATTGTCAGTTTGCCTGGTTTAAATGTTGCCTGGCAGAGATCGCTATGAAGCGATAAGGCCGCCTTTGGTATTCTACTTCTTTCGATATGTTTCTGTTTTTATTATATTTTATATATGTTAATGTTGTGGTATACAAATAAAGAGTTTAATAAATAAATAATAAATAAATAAGTGGTAAAACCATCGCTTATAAACAGAGCAACAATTCGCAGTACATGCAAGGAAGACATCTTTGCATGACGATGTCGTGTCCACCTGAGTCGTTCAACCTTAGGCTAAGGTGTTACGATTCATGCGCCTGTAATTATACCGTCACAGCATTGCAACAATATATATATACATATATATATATATATACTACGACAACGCACAAATCGCCACCTAACCCCAAAGTAAGCGTACCTTGTGTTATGGGTACTGAAATGAATATTTTTTTTATGAATAATATACATAAATACTTATAATATACATATAAACCCAGCCACTGAAAAACATTCATGCTCATCACACAAACATTTTTCAGTTGTGGGAATCGAACCCACGGCCTTGAACTCAGAAAGCAGGGTCGCTGCAAACTGCGCCAATCGGCCGTCAATGCTTGCAAATAAGCATGGTGATTCTTACCTTCAATCCACCTTCACGGGTGATAATACCTTCATCGTCCGTAACATCGTCCTCGTACTCTTGCAACTTTTCCGACAAATCCCTGGACAGTTGTTCGGCGTCCGTCATGTGTATTTCTAAATCGCTTTCTGGTGAATCTGGGGTCTTAAGAAATAAGCACCCATTTTATTACCATAAATCGTATAATATCCATTATCAACGTGTTAATTATTTATTTTTTGACAAATTAAGTTTACATCACGCTTTGTCAATAGCATAGACAAAGGCACTTGTAATTGACGTGCATATCGGTTTATGTTATTGTGTATATTTAAAAACGTGAAATATGTAACCCATTAACGGCCCACAAGTGGGCACGGGTGACCCCTCAACAAGAAAGTTTAGGCCGTAGTCCACCGTGCTGGCCCAGTGCGGATTGGTAGACTTCACACGCTGTTGAGAACACTATGGAAAAATCCTCACGATGTTTTCCTTCACCGTTGAAGCAATTGATATTTAAAAATGCTTCAATTAAAAACGCACATAACTGCGAAAAGTCAGTGGTGACTGCTTTACCTTACCCACAGCTTATAAAAAAAAATACTTTGATACAAATAAATAAAAAATACTTTGTATAATTACCTGTATTGCCAATTCGTCCATGCTGCCGCATTCCGAATTCAACTGAAGCAAACTGCCCAATTGTAAAGCACCGCTAAATGTAATTTCAGTATCTCTGACATCTATGGGCATGCTAGCAACTGTCTTAGACGATATAGCACTTGTGTAGCCTTAAATATAGAAAAAACAATGAATAGACAAGGCCGACTAGCGCAGTGGGTAGGGGACTCTGCTTTCAGAGTCCAAGGCTGTGAGTTTTATTTCCACAACTAGAAAACGTTTGTGTGATGATAATTACTCGGCGTTCATCTATATATTATAAGTAGTCATGCATACAGTGGCGTGCATTGCATATATGCAAATAAGCAGTGCATACCCTACCCTCAGGGTCTTAAAGAACCTTCAGATAGGACCATTAAAATTTTGTAATTAAAAAAACACTAAGTAAAAAATATATGAAAGCGCCATCTAGTAATGAGCGGCCAAACTTCTAGGTCAATTGTCGCTAGACAGGCGACAGCGCAACCAGCGCGCGCGAGGCGTAGGTATAGCTTATAAAATAAAAATTTCTACTTCGTATTTTAATTTTTAACCGTAAATGCTAAACATTTACCTTTTAAAACACGTAAAAATACCTATATTATCATTTAAATCTCATGTTATCGATTGCAGGGTAAATCAATTATTATGAATCACTCGACATATGACGCCATCTACTGTTGCATAGAAATATCAAATAAAATAAGCACGCCCAAAGAAAGAATCGTTCTGCTAGATGTGTGCGTGCAAGTTAGTAGTGTGTGTCGTGTAATGTTATAATCGTGCGCTTGTACTTACAAGATTAGCATCGGTCTTGTGTGAACAGTTTCATTCATAAATTCTCTATGTATAGGTGTCTATAAGCACTGCTTACGGAAGTGGATAATCAATTACGTGTTTGATTTTTTTATGAAAAGTATTCCAGGAATTATTGGAAAGTGAGAAAGTTAACAATAAATATTGTTTCTATTTATTGTTGACATATCAAAATAAAATAGCGTTCGTACCCATAAACGTACTTACAAAAAAATTAAAGACATATTTTGACTAATTTCGATTGCAATATTATCATTAGCATATTCAATCGCCATTATTGTTTACCTTCGATGCTGCTCTATGGCGTTGGTGATAAATAAACGGTTAAAGTGCATAAATTCAGCAACTTATAAAAGTTTGAGTAGTGATAGTTTAATGTGTTAACGTTATTTTATAGTTTATTCATTCATTTTATAATGAAAGCATATTCGTGCGGTATTTGTTTGGGTTCAGTGTGCCTGGAAAAAGTACTTAGAGACAACTTTAATTTCTATCCCTTTATCGTAAAATTAGAAATCATTCGCAAAGGAAGGTGTGTACCAATGTTACAAATATCCACAAAAAAAGGTGATAAAGTAAAACGTATGTGTAATAATAAATATTACGAAAACTATTCTTGACTAAGCGGCTTTGTACACACCAATCGATTATTTTGCTTTCCTTTTGTTTTATTGTCCAATATACGTAAAGTTTGAAATGATAAAGGATATTGTGATATTAATAATTTTCATCAAGACGCTAAAAACATGGAAAAAAATATTATCATCTTCAGTGTGCTTAGAAAATGCTGCCGAATGGTGTGTCATAATTTTGTGACGTAAATCAGGGTATGTACTTTTATTCAATTAGCAGTAGATAGACGATAGTATTAAATCAATCAAAAATATAACTTTCGTAAAGTAATTTGAATATAAACCGACATATCTAAAATATAAATTTTACTTTATGTTTGTGCTGAACACCTTGTGCATACCCTGGGTCCAAGGGCTATGCACGCCACTGCATGCATACTATTCATAAATATTCATCAGTTATCTTAGTGCCCATAGCACAAACTAAAAAATATATATTTAATAAATAAATAAATAAATAATAAATATACTACGACAAAACACACATCGCCATCTAGCTCCAAAGTAAGCGTAGCTTGTGTTATAGGTACTAAGATGGCTGATGAATAATTTTATAAATAATATACATAAATAATTATAAAATACAGATAAACACCCAGACACTGAAAAACCCATGTTCATAACAGAAACATTTTCCAGTTGTGGGAATCGAACCCACGGCCTTGGATTCAGACAGTAGGGTCGCTGCCCACTGCGCCAATCGGTCGTCAGTTTGCTAACGAAACTTTTGATAAAATTATATATTGTCAATTACTCAAAAGTAACTTTCAGTGAGTTGAATCATTTCGGCTAAACTACGTCCAAGAACTGGTTCCATATTTATTTGCAAGTGCACGGATGAAACCATGTAACAGGTAGTAGAAAAATACCAGACATCCAGAATTTGGGAGCAATTACATTATCTAAATCCAATATGGCGGACTAATTATTTTTTATGTACCCGCATGTTATAAGTATGATATAAAATGGTTTGCTGAGAATAAAATAAAAGCACGTTTTACAAAAAATATTATTGAAGTTTTTTTTTATTCCACTACAAGTTAGCCCTGGACTACAATCACACCTGGTGGTAAGTGATGATTCAGTCTAACATGGTAGCGGGCTATCCTGTTGGGGAGTATGGTACTCATAGCCCTTATAGATTTCTACTCGGCATGGCACCGGAACACTAAAACTAGCCACGGCCAAAGCCTCCCACCAGACCAGACAAGGAAAAATCAGAAATTGAAAATTCCCAAACTGCCCCTGCCGGAAATCTATCCCGGGAACTCCAACTTAAATTCACAGCTCTCACCGCTGCGCCAGGGAGGTCGTCAAAAATTGATGAAAAATTTTAAACGATGCAATACAAGCAAATAGATGGGCTAGCTAACTTACTTATATTTCTCCGGTGTCCCTTCTCGCTCCTCCTATCATCAAGGCAAACTGCTCTCGGATTTTTTTCTAATAACGCACGTTTGTACTCATCTTTGGCTTGCGACAAAAGTACGGATAGACATTCCATTACCGTATTTTGTATATTGTGCTCGGTAGTTGTCTGCTCTATATAGTGAATACAAAGTTGGTAAAGCTGGAAAAAAAAGTAGTAAAAACCCAATAAAAAACATTGCAGTTGTATAACTAAATTTATACAAGTACTAAATAACAAGTAATTAAAAGTTAAAGAAAGGTCTTTCGAATATTCCTGTGAGCTAATGAATAAAAAGTATTAATTTTTTAGACTTCAGAGTAGATAATGAATATAAATCACTAATAAAGATAATTTTTTTACAAAATTCTTCAGGAATGGGAAATTGGCCTTTGCGTATCCATTCGACGACACCAACGCCATTCAAATAAGAGCTTGCGAAAGTATGCTTTATCGCACGGTATAAAGTAAGCTGCTATGCTATAAATCCGGTGAAAGTAGTCGACAAGTAGACCTTGAGTTTGGCAACCCCTCATATATTTCTTACCACCTATACAACCCGCTTACCACAAGTTGGCAACGCCAACTCAGTAATTATTTTTTTATTTCAGCTAATTGCTTTTAAAGCTTATTACTAAACCACAAAAAAATTTAAGATTAGTACTTTGATAACAAAAAAAAAGTTAAAATGTTAAATTATTATACCTCCAAATAGTCCTGCGCACTAAACAAATCATTTTCTTTGAACTTGGAAATATTGTTTATCTGGAAGATCGCTTTGATAACACAAAACCATCCCACCAACGCATTGTCTTCTTGAGCAGACGGCCATAATTTTTCTGTTGAGAAATTAGTACACTATTTAAATTAAATTCATTCTCAAATATACACAGTTCTGGGGGAGCATTGGATTTGTCAAGAGAATTTCACGTTAAAACGCAGTAAAAAAATTATTACAAGGATAAATTTTAATTAATGATATCCACATAATATATGTGTATGTGTAATAAACGGGGGTAAACTTCTCCTATTCCATGTTCCCGTCCTCTAGCTGGTGGACACGTTAATTATATCCCTTGTAATTATAATTTTTATCTCCTTCCTGTGCTAGCCCTGCAGGAGATGTTATCTTCACAAATTCTTCTATCCAATACAACTGATCTGTTATATCAGGAATTATATTTATATGTGATGTTAAACTTACCATAAACTCTAGCTAAAACATTAGTGAGTAAAGGCTCCCGATGTGAACACAGATGAGCTACACAATTTGCAATACCCCTCCTTACTGCTGGCTCCGAGCATTCCACATGTCCTAAGAGGGCTTTTGATAATTCTGTGAAAAATATTGATAAATAAATTAAAACTAATTGCTAAAATAAACTTCAAGACTTTTTAAGTTTATTTATGTATATACATTGACAGGTTAGTCTTTGAAAACTATACTGACAATAAAGCTGAAGATTTGTTTTTTCTTTATTTGTTTCTTACTTTGACAGTGAAAATATCTGGTAAGATATTTTAGATTATTAAAATCGGTTTGCATCACCTTACTTTAATACGCTCCAATCCTTATGAGCAGAACATTCGAAGAAAAAGCACTGGATGGCGACGCGACTCGGTGGGTCAGAGTATATTTCTTTAAAATAACTGGTGAATTTGTTTGGAATAGATTTCTTAGCAGAAGTTAAACGCAAAAGATTTCTCGGAGAACCGTGATGTTATAAAAGCATTATGTTACCAACACCCATTACGAATTTCACAGCAATTCACAAATATTGACTTATATCAATATTTCAGGTAGTGATAGCACGAAATGAGGGTTAAATTACATTTTGATACAAGTTATAAAAATAAATATTGAATATTTCTACCAAGCAGTAAAACAAAATGTAAAAAAAAAAAATTAGACAAAATGCAGACAAAACCTTCGCAACATCAATAATGTACATACCGGATATCTCTTCATCAGTGGTATATTCTGCCAAAGCTTTTAGTAGCCGCGGTAAATTAAGATCTAATGCTTCCACAATAAGTTGAATTTCATTTGTCTGTCGCACAATTTGACTTAGCTTTGGAAACAGTGTTTGTGCTTGATAACGGATTTTGCCAACACCCGGACGTAACCAGCAGTCTCCAATGCAAATGCGAGAGAGAGCTGCTCGAATCCACCTTGAATGATATCAAAATTTATTGAGTTTGGTTCAGATAACTTTACTATATTTAATTAGGATTCCCACCAACTTTATAGTAATGATTTAAAGAATTTTCCAAAATAAACTCAATTACAACGAGGTTGGAGTTCTTAATGAAATGGAAAACATACTTTTTTTAATTTAATTATAGTCAAAAGATATATATTTTTTAATTTTATTAGTAATATAAAGTAGATAACTTAGATAGATCCTCAACATCTCTTTTTTTGGGCTTGTCTCCATACTTGGTTGGCTTGAACTGTCTGTTGTACGTGTTATCCTCAAGATTTTGGTGTCTCTCTAGTCTCTAACAGGCACATGCTCCCACAAATAGCACACTTTGTTGTAAAAAAGCTAGACAGAAGAACTTAAAGAAGAATCCATAATGAAGAATATCATTTGCACAAATACCTGCACACACAGGTTTTATTTATTCCTAAGCATTATATTTATTTTACTTCACTGCTCACTTACTATGGGCCTCATAGGCTCAGAGTCACTCAGCAGGCTTTAGAGAGAGCAATGCAAGGTGTATCTCTACATGATCAAATCAAAAATTAGGACATAGCTAAGCTAGTTGCGAAGCTGAAGTGGCAATGGGCAGGGCACATAGCTTGGAGAACCGATGGACCTTGAGGTCTTAAGGTGCTTGAATAGCAACCCTGCACCAGTAAACACAGCATTGGTCGGCCCCCAACAATGTGAACAGAGGCACATAAGGCAAGTTGCTGGGAGCTGCTGGATGCCAGCGGCCCAGGGCCATGGTTAAACTGATGACTTCAGTGCTCAATGTGCTACCAACTGGCAAACCCCAGAAAATTATAATAAAAAAATTACCTAGCATTTTTGTTCACATCTATTTGGTTTTGTAAAAGAATATTAGTTTTGTAGGAGTGGAAGGTATAGCCCCCAGCTACTGCTCTGTTCAGTGCTTCATCTCCCAGAAGCCGAACCTCAGCCTGCAATAAAAAAAATAACTCCAATTATGGTTATTTGTAAATGAATTACAAAACAAAATATATAAAGACAACTCCACTCTCATAGAAGACTTACAAGCCTTGGCCCTATTCCACAACTCAGAAGCCTACCAAATTTAAAGTGACTGAGTGTTATGATTATATAATTATACATACATAACATCTATAAATCTATATAAAAATGAATTGTGATGCAGGTGACTTAAAAAACTCAAAAATGGTTCAACCAATATATTTATTTTTGATCACTTTAAGACTAGAAATATTTTGGGATACAGTGAAAAAACTTCAAAGGACTACTGCCAGATCCATTTTAATACATTTGTACATACGTATTATTGCCACTCTGGATTAACAATAGATGGCAGTCTTTAGGAGATTAATTATTGTAGGTTTTCATAACACAACTATGTCATATAGTAATGCAACTTTGATACTTTTTAATTTAGTATAAAAAGGTTTTATGCCTTCCAATTTTCAAGTAGGTCAAACTTGACTTACAAACAAACTAAGTTATCATCATAATTTCACCTTAACTTAAAAATTTTTTGAAAGCATCAAGTTTTAAGTTTAGATTTGGACATTGAGATTAATCTGAGAGGTCAATTATTTTTGTAATATACATAATACACACACAAATAATTTCCTGTATTTTTCCAATATTACCAATATTTTTATTAAAAAAAATAGCTCAGTGGTAACAGCATCAGCCCCCCTTTTGGGGCACAGATTTTGATCCCTAGCTAGGACCTGTAACTTTTCCTTGTTTTAACTTTAAACAATTAATTACCATTTGCATGAACATTGTAAGGAAACCTACATGCCTGAGAGATCTCCACAATTTTCTCAAGCGAGTGTGCGGTTGTTGTTCACTTGATTACTTATTATTCTGAGAGGACACCTGTGCCCTGGAGTGGCCCTATAATGGGGTGATTGCATACAATCAACCCATTATAGGGCCACTGCAGAGTATGGTAGCGGTAGTACTCTGTAGAGTATGGTGGTTGGGCATGGTGGTACAGAGAGAATCAAGATCCCTGATGTGGATAAATTGTACAAAAATATATAGAAATAAAAATATATGCAATGAGCACATGCTACCAAAGTAAAATAAAACTGTTTTTCATAAAATAATATCTTTCTGGCTACAATAATATGGCCTGTTTGATAATTAGTTATTCAACCAAACCGGGTGAATTTTACAGTTCGCTAAATACTTACACTTTCATTGCTCGCCAAAGTTAATAAAGTCGGTATGGCAGAGTGTAATAAATTTGCATAATGTCTCGCACAGTTGTGTCGACCGCCTAGCGCTCCCAGACACCGACCCAAGGTCCCAGCCGCTGCTTGAAGCTCATGGCCTCTGCAAGAACATCTTATTTGCAAATAACACCAAAAAAACAGTAATACCATATATCGAACCAACTCACTTTGCTAACCCTTCACTGTGCTTCAAGTACTCTAACGCTTTTTCCGCCTTTTCCAACACGTTCATGACTGCTTCAACATCAGCCAAGGTATGGAAAAGTGAATAGGATCATAGTTATGAAAATTCGTAAGCAAACAATCGGAATTTCCGCAGCGGAAAACGCAGTAAACAAATTGGAAAATCAATCACTCAGACGTTTGTTGACGTTAGTTTTTTTTATTACCAGACTAAATAATAATTTGTCGACAAAATAAGCAAACTCGATTTCGACCAAAGCGAATATAAACACTACAAAGTTCAATATGCTCGCTGGTTCACGTTTAAATGCTTTTTATTACAAATAACGTTGCACATATTGAGACAAATGGAAATTTTTACAATTGTTTTTTTCTAACATTATTACTGAAACGAACAAAATAACAGACAATTACATTTTGTTTAGTGCAGCACTACTGCACTAAAGCAGAGGTCCATTCTAATATGCGAACGAAAAACACATAGAAGTCACAATTTCTAACAAATTGTGGTTTAAAAGCATTAAAAAAAAAAAAACGCTGTTTTCGTTAGGGATAGCCACTAACTTAACCTTAGGAACTTTTGAGCAGTAGTTATGGCTCTGTTTTTTTCGTTCGCTTGCACGAGCTTATTGCTGTAGGATGGAAACATTTAACATCGAATTTAAATATATGAATCACATAGGTACCGCAATATTTTATTATTACTGTAATGTGCCTATTTCGGGAAATCTGTTGATTGCGTTCGGAAATACATACAATCTAGCGAAAATAATATTCCACTTACGATTTTCTATAATCTGTATTATGATATTTTGTTGTAGTAGTAAGTAAGATAAATTAAATTTTGTATTAAAATAAGATATGAAATGGAAGTTAATATTTATCCCAGTTATAGTAAGGTCAAGGTTTTTAAACTTCACATGATAACAGACGTCAATGTCAACAGTAGTTAACACTGAAAAAATAAACCTGAAGTGATAAAAAGAATCACAAATTACAATGTCTGATGTAAATACCGACGAAGGGGACATTATGTATGGACTAAAAACAGTTTTGGCACAAATCGAAGGTGCTGTAGCCCGAAGAAGTAAGGTAAATTTTTAATAATTATCGGACCCACTTAGATATTAAATAATCAGTAATTCTGTAACCAATAGGTACTTTGTCAAGTTGGACTTATTTATTATTTTGGGGAACTACTTAATCCAATGGTGTCTAGTGTGACCTTCAAAATATGTCCAGACAGGCTAACATATAAATCCAAATGATGTGTAATAAAATTTGGATGCATTTGCATTGCATTTTTATGTTCATTTCACCTCACACTCGTGGATCAGCAGGATCTGAGAGGTAAGACGAATGTAATTACCGAATGTCTATTTATTTCATTATAGGATCTTCCACAAGTCACACCAAAATTAGTGGCTGTATCTAAAATTAAACCTGTGTCTTTAATAATACAAGCATATGAGGCTGGACAACGTCACTTTGGAGAAAACTATGTTAATGAATTAGCTGAAAAGGCTCACAATCCACAGATAATTGAGAAATGTAAAGAAATAAAATGGCATTTCATTGGACACCTACAAACTAATAAAATTAACAAGTGTCTAGGGTCACCAGGGCTGTATATAGTAGAGACAGTGGCCTCAGAGAGATTGGCAGATAACCTCAATAAACAGTGGGTGAAGATTAGAAAATCAGACGAAAAGTTGAACATTATGGTACAAGTTAATACTAGTGCCGAAGAAGGTACTTTTTCTTTCTATTTTAAGTAAAAATTTCATTATTGCAATGCTTGGAAACAATTGTTATTTACTAGTTTCATTGCTCTAGTTTTGCTTTTTGCACTGAGAAAGTGTTTACTTCACTTAGCAATTGTGCATTGTAACGTCTAAAGCTCCTGACAAAGTTCCTGAGTCAGAGAGAAAAGTACACAGAGTAAATTGTGCAAGATCTGTGTGTAATTTTAAGAAATTATCAATTGCACTACAGCTTTGCATGGATTTAGCTGGGCTTAAAATGTTTATTGAATATTATTCATTAACTGCAACCATAATGTATTTGTATTTGTGAATTTTCTCTGCAGTGTTATTTATAATAGGTAGGTATTTTTATATGAATGCATGATTTACATTATATTGTGTACATAATTTTATAATGTGTTTGTTTGTTTACAGCTAAGAATGGAGTAGAGCCATCTCAAGCCACAAACCTTGTTGAGTATGTCATTAAAAAATGTACTGATCTAAACTTTAAAGGTTTGATGACAATAGGTCAGTATGATTATGACACATCACTTGGTCCTAATCCAGACTTCTTATCTCTGGTTAAGTGCAGACAAGAAGTTTCTGAAAAACTAAATTTGGATATAAATGATGTGGAATTATCTATGGGAATGTCAACTGACTTTGAACATGCTGTAAGTGGCTTCTTAATAAATGATAATGCAAAATGTTGAATACAAACACATTTTATATTAAAATTTCCAACAATACAATTTTTTCTACCTCAGTATTTTTATTTTCAGATTGAATTAGGGGCTACAACTGTTCGTGTAGGCTCTAAAATATTTGGAGCCAGACCACCGAAAAACTAGTAACAGTGTATGAACAACATAAATAAAAATAAATATGTATTTTTCGAATGTTAAATATAGAGGAGAAATAAAATGTTTTGAGTTATTTAACATCTTAATATAGGTATAAGTTATTTTGTTAATATTCTATGATCTGTAAAGGTTCAAAGTAAATATTATTTGTAATAAGAGATAGAATTTAATCACTAAAAATGTTTTTTTTTTATTCCGAGCCTAATTTTAAAATTGCTTTTCTTAGAAATAATTGTGTTTTGTGAAGTGATCATCTCGTATCCGCATATGGAGAGCGTATTGAAAACTCCTCTTAGTTTTATGCCTAAAAGCTAGTAATAATATATTTGTCGCAGAAAAAATAGTGAATTACACTAATTTTGTTATTTATAGTCGATAAAAAAAAATTGGGTAATTCTAAATGTGTTTGGCAACCCTATAGAAAAATAGGAGGGAAAAACTGTCGATGCTGACAGTTGACACTGACAAATCAGTGACAGGTCACAGTTGTTTGTCGTCTTGCATTCTGTATTCGCGTGTGCCACGAAAGTTGTAAAAAACGCAAGGTGTTTTCCAGTTGAGTGAAATTGTGTTAATATTTTACATAAAAAAATATTCAAGCAAACCTCAGTACGTTACGTACGTTATAAAATAATATAAACGAAAGTTGAATACAGGGGCGTAAGTGAAAAAATAAAGTTTTTACATCCTGTTCTGACTCCGAAACAAGGCCGTGTGATTTTAAACTTAAATTGACAGGTAAGTGAGAAGGTTGACTATTTTTTTCTGTTTGTTAGTAAATAAATGACTTGTATAAGGAGCCTCAAAATTCGAATGCACATTTAATTCAATAAACATTTGTTTGAAGGTAATATAGGTTTGATAATTAAGTTTGAAAATATTTTTTACACAGAGATGTCTACCTAGTTACTTGTTTTTTTGAATCGCAACAAGGTAATGTTCAATTCTGATCTCATCTTATGTTAAGTGACGAATCCGTCTGCGCTGGTACCACCGAACTTGGAAGGGTTATGGTAGTTTTTAAAATGTAAGAATTATGCAAGCTTAATTTTATTAAGATATAAATTCCAACTGCCTTGTTGGTTTGATATTTTTCTGTTGGTTTTGTCTTTGATCTTATACACGTTTAGTCATAATTATACCATTATCCTCAGCCTACAAACAGCTGGGCCTAAGACTTTTCTTATTAAAGATATGGATTTAAAGCATTTACGCACAATACTTCTCCAATGGTGAATATCAACTTAGTTATGTGCCAACAGAGTTCACAAAGTACTGCTTTGTGAGTTTCCACAAATGTGTAATAGTGTGACAGTGTCATGAGCACTGAACCAAATAGTAAGTGCAATTTTGTGGAATTTCATGGTGTTATTTTAATAGGCAGTCTAAAATTTATAATACAATTAATAGAAACATTCCAGTAACATTAGTAAAAATTGTGAGAATAAAATATATTTATTTATGTACATTAATGTACTATGGATAAGGATATCTATGCTAACTTGAGATATTGCAAAAAATTACAAGCTATCTAGTAAATGTAATTTTTTTGGCAGGCATTTAATAAGAATGTAACAAATACAGCTGTTACTGTAACGTGCAAGGGAAAGGTACAACATGTATAAAATTTATCTATTTTAAATACAACATTTGCGATCATTGACCCCAAATTGCACTACATATTCCAATCAAAGGTCATTACTTCTAGCTAAGTTTTCTTAACCCACGAACAGACACATATAATAATGTTTGGGTTGAGCTACTATTTACATTTTATTTTTACTTTTATAATCATTCTTTAAGCTTAAAAAATATATTTACTTTTATCAAAATATTACTGCTCTCAGTTATTTCAATTGCATTGTCGCAGGCATCTTTTAACCAGATACCAGCCAGTTTTTATCCAATTGTCAGTTTAAATGCAGCCTTTGTTTACAAAATAGAAAAATCTCTTGCGAAGATCTCTCAACGCCAGACAATGTCTTCATTGCCTCATCGGTGCACTCTCTCACAGGTATCTTACTTGGAACTGGTCATTAAAAAGATAACATAAAAATATTTACACACCAGTTAGGAAAATAAGATATAATATGAAGTAGTTACAGAGTAAACCAGATAAAATACAAAATAGCATACAAGCCTATGTGTATGAATTCACTTATGAAAAGAAATAAAAATATATATTTGGATACTTAACTATCATCATCATCATCATCATCTCAACCAATTGATGTCCACAGCTGGACATAGGTCTTTTGTAGGGAGTTCCACAAAACACTGTCCTGGGCAGCTTGCCTCCAGTGGCTCCCAGCTACTCGCCTGATGTCATCTGTCCACCTCGTTGGGGGCCGACCTACGCTGCGTTTTCCGGTGCGGGGTCGCCATTCGAGCACCTTAAGCCCCTAACCTCCATCGGTTCTTCGAGCTATGTGCCCCGCCCATTGCCACTTCAGCTTCGCGACTCGCTGAGCTATGTCGGTAACTCTAGTTCTTCTACGGATCTCCTCATTTCTGATTTGATCACGTAGAGATACTCCTAACATAGCTCTTCTCCATCGCCCGCTAAATGGCTCTGAGCCTTATGAGGCCCATAGTTAGCACCCATGTCTCTGATCCGTAAGTCATCACTGGCAACGCGCACTGTTCGAAGACTTTAGTCTTTAGGCACTGCGGGATTTTGGACGAGAAGATGTCACGAAGTTTCCCGAACGCTGCCCATCCGAGGTCTCCCGAATCTCTGCCATTATGACTACATCGTCGGAAAACCGAAGTTGAGTGATGTACTCGCCGTCACAATCGGACACAATCGGGTGTCTGTCTAGTCACATCAGGTGGCATGTGTTTGATTTTTTTTATTTTTTACTGTTCAGTACTTTGGGGTGCTATAATATATTCATTGCACTATGTGAATCCTAAGATGAACCAAAGAAAAACCAAAATTGCAATTTTATTTAGGTAGTTATAAAAATTAAAGCAAGTTCTTTATAGGTATTGGATTCCTTCGTAACTTTAGCTGCATAGTTAATTATTAGGTGTGACCGTATTTGCCTGCATTCATCTTCGTAATCTTAACTGCCAAAGCAACAATTTCTAGTTTATTATTATAACCAAGTTGCCAACCCGAATAAGCTAATGTAGTTATTAGACTAACCATCTTAGGGTTTATTCATACGTTGCATGCTGTCAAGTCTAAATACAAATTTCAATATTTTATAGTTGAATCGAAAACAATATTTTATGGTACGCGCCAGTGTGCCCTGTCCGCTTCTCTGGTTAAGTTCGAGAACGAATGCGAACGGTCAATCACCCCAGTCAACGCTAACACAAAAAACCGCGCATTAACTATCTTACGGTTTTTGTTTTTAAATATTGACCGTTCCTAGCAAACATTTTTACGAACGACAACGCTACTAGTCGTTTTGTTCTAATAAAGTACTTGATGGCTACACATCGATTCCACTCAAATTACAGCATTGCAATGAGATCTTTATTTTATGTCGTATAAAGTCATCTATTCAATATTTTTGTAACAGGTATAAGCACCAGTGAGCTTATAAATACATACCGCACGTTACAAATAACAACTACAAATACAAATTAATATTACATGATTTAAGGATTTAATTTGAGTTTAGTTGATGCTGAGGGAGATTAAAGATTAGAGATGGTGTGGGATGGTGTGCGAAGTTATTACATACGTATCGTTCGAAAACGGTTGCCTCAGAGAGTGTTCATGTTAAAATTAGAACAACATTAGGTGCATGTTGCATTATTTAAATGTCTATTGTTTAGACAGTGATTTGTGTGTTCAAGACGCATAAGAAAGACGAAAGCTTGCAAATTAGCACACCTTTCGTGATATTGCAATATATTACTACTAGCTATTGCCCGCGACTTCGTAGCGTTTGATTTTGTTTTATGATGAGGCAATCAATTTAGTTGTAGTTCTAAAAAAAATGTTCAGTATTCAGTATCGCTAAGCCTTAAATGAGGCTTGCTGCTGTCTGCTGAGGGGATCTGTCCTCTAGCTCCAACCATATTCATCAGATCTTGACAAAGTTGGCAAATTAAACACATATTATAACCTCTATAGTACAAAAATAATTATTTAAATCGGTTATAATTTTTCAGAGTTATGGTGTAAAATCGTTAAACACTTTCATCCCCTCTCCCAAAGGAGAGCTTAATGTCGGAATAAAAAGTATACTATATTACTTCTAACACTTCCAAGACTATGTGTACAAAGTTTCATGAGGATCGGTTAAGTAGTATTTGCGTGAAAGTGTAACAAACAAACTTACATTGATATTTATAATATTATTAGGGATTAGGGATAGGGAATTTAGACATAGATTTCTTCTCAAAGATTTCATTTGGTAATTTGTTATAAAATAATATACAAAACATAATACCGTGCTGCCGCCTGGTAATGAGAGTTCCTTGAAAAAACCTTAAAATGGTTATATTTTGTACTGGTAATCTTCTCGTTCACTTGTCCGTAGTCGAACATAATCACTAAAACCTACGACGCGGTTTCGTTACGTATTATTAATAATAAAGTCACCTCTAGAAAGTGATGAGTGAAATTGCTCGTGAGCTCACTTTAAACGAAACAAGTAAAAAATTTACATCTCGAGTTAATTGCTTGATTGTACTCGTTATGCTATGAGAGCCTAGTACTATATATTTTAAGTTGTTTATATCTATTGTGGTGTCAGTTCTATTTATATATTAAGATATTGAAATATCACTTGCTTCAAGCTTACTTGGTGAAGGAAAACATCGTGAGGAAACCTGCATGCCTGAGAGTTCTCTATAATGTTCTCAAAGGTGTGTTGTCCGCCAATCCGTACTGGGCCAACATGGTCGACTACGGCCCTTCTCACTGCGGGAGACCCGTGTTCTTAGTAGGCCGGTAATGGCTTGATATGAAGACGCCTAGTTAACAAACAAGCAGACACTTTCGCATTTATCGTACATATCTCGAATGAAAGATTAGGCTCGATTGCTAAAACTGTAGTAGTACGAAATTCTTACAAATAACTATTTCGATACCATTACACTATTCAAGATCAAACAATCAGTTTTTACCATCCAAAACTCGTGTTTCATTGAATTCAGTTTCATAATAGTGTTACGTATATAAGTAGGTACTTGGTACCGACTCTTTGTTCTACACCATTGTTCACTTGTTTTGGACAAAGTTCCCTCATTATATCACGGAAATAAGATTCATCGAATAGTTATTCATACTTTTCAAAGAAGTAGGCAGATGTATAGTCGATTATACGTTATGCTAATATACAACAATACTTAACAATTATTCATTGTAAAGTCAACATCTGAGGATGCTCAGGTATCGGTGCGTAACGTGCGTAGAGGGTACATTGCCTAAGATTTGTTTGGTGTGGAGTATAAGGATTGAAGAAATTATAAATTACACCATACAGATTCTCCTGCTTTTCGCGGAGTATAAATTAAGCTTAATTATCATAATAGTTATGCTAATATGCTTAGTATTACTATTTTACTTTGTGAAGTCAACTTCTATCTCCGGTGACCCTAGTGTAACAGATCAAGTCAACGAACGTAGGAGTAAAGTAAATTGACTTTTGCTACTTCATATAAAATAACAGATTTACGCTAACGTGGAGGCGTTAGTTTACCTGAAAACTGACAGTAGTGAGGTTACGGAGGATGCTTTTTTGTTGCAGCTAAATGAGCGTATCGTGTTTTAGAAGAACTGTGAAGGTAGTGTAAATAAAAAAGTTTAAAATACATACCTACATATTTGTCTCAAAGCGGATTTTCCTAAAATATATTTCTTAATACTCTCCAAATGTTAATTGTCTGTTACGTATCGTTATGCATAAAGGAATATGTACGTATAATATTGTACACAAATTCTATCACAAATAAATTAGTGCCATCTCTTTGAATACTCAGGAACTACACCGTATTTCAGTTACGAACAAAATGCTGCAAAACTTGATAGATCGGAAATAAAATAAATAAATATACTACGACAGTACACATCGCCATCTAGCCCCAAAGTAAGCGTAGCTTGTGTTATGGGTACTGAAATGACTGATGAATTATTTTTATGAATAACTAGTTGTATCCTGCCACGCCTCGCCTTGGCACATTTTTATTGCAATACATTACATAATATGTCAGCGAGTGTTTTTCTCGCTTTCGGCAGATGGCGCGGTCACTGGTACATCGATCGTTAAAAAAACCGTAGTTTCACAGTCGCGGATATGTGACTGATGCAAAAAATTGATACAAACAATACTTGCAGGTGTAATACGGTGCAGAACTTTTTGAGTTTTTGAAGCGTTTTATATATATAGATATACATAAATACTTATAAAATACAGATACACATCCAGACACTGGAAAACATTCATGTTCATCACACAACATTTTCCAGTTGTGGGAATCGAACCCTCGGCCTAGGACTCAGAAAGCAGGATCGCTGCCCACTGCACCAATCGGCCGTCCAATACTGCGATAAGATGAATAAATATGGAATACATTAGTCATTGTGAGTTAGAGACTAACTATAAAATGATTTGATCCCCTTATTTAATGACGTCACATCCAAGTTAACGTAAACTTGTAATTTTATACGGACGCTAAAACGACAAATTTGGCAACTCAATGTGACAGATGTTAAGCACGCTCAATTAACTATGGCTAGGGACTCTGAACCTTCATTATAAATTATAATTTTTAAATAATTTTGAAGCTAGAAGAAGAAGCCCAGAAATGTTCCTACGACGTTGCGTCTTGTAAAATGTCTATTGTCTCTCATCAAATAGTTACCATAACAATGGGGTGGCTCAGTTTATCTCCGCGCTTAACTGGTTTCTTCACGCCCGTCGAAAGTGTCTTTATTTATAACTGGTTGTTTTAACATCTTGAATTCTATTGGATGCAAGCAGGCGTTAAAAAAAAAATTCAAAATTTAAAATTTATTTATTTCAAGTAGGCCTAATATAAGCACTTTTGAAACGTCAAGTCTGTCTGTTTGTAGTGATTCTACCACCGGTTCGGAAAGCAGATTCTACCGAGAAGAAGCCGGCAAGAAACTCAGCAGTTGCTCTTTTCCAACATCAAAAATTTACATTTTGCATTTTAACATTCATTTTTCTATCTTGTGTGAGCTAAAAGCGGAGCCGGAAGCTTCCAAGCAACCTTGTCATTAAAAAATTCATCAATTGTATAGTAACCTCGCTGTAATAAGTGTGTTTTAACAAATTCTTTAAACTTGTGCATTGGCAGGTCCAAAATCACCTTAGGAATAAAAATATTATAAAAGCGTATACTCAATCCCACAAATGATCCCTGTACCTTACGCAGACGATACGCAGATGACACTAATTTATGACCATTTCTTGTAAGTCGACTGTTTATGTCCACTTTTTGTTTATAAATACTAATATGTTGTCTTACAAATACTATATTGTTATAAATATATTGTGAAGCTACAGTAAGTATGCCTATTTCTTTAACTTAAGGTTACTTAATGGAATTCCAGGTTTAATTTGCTATGCTCCACGAATAGCTGGAGAATCTGTACGGTGTAGTTTATTAACTTTTTCAATCTTAACACCCCACACCAAACAGATCTTCGGCAATGTACTCTCTACGCACGTTTCGCTCCGACACCGGAGCATACTCAGGAGACGTTGAATTTACAATTCTTAAGTCAATCTTGAATTCCTAAAGCCGTGTCCACATTTTTATCTTTTCATACAACATCAACGGTGCTAGTTCATCAATCATCAATAGCCCATGACAGTCCTCTGCTAACCTACAGGCCTCTCCCAACAACGGGATGGTTTGCCCAGGGTCACCAAGAAAGGCAGCCGGGTTGGTTATCGCAGTAGATAGTATTAATAGCACAAAGAATGGAAGTAATAGCTACCCGTACTCCGCGTTATATTCCCGTATTAGTCGCGTCGTACTAAGTTGTACTCTAATTCTTAACTAAACTGACTGGTATAAAAATAGAGATAGCATCTTTCCCAATTTGACCTGTTGTATGTGCCCGTACCAGATATAAGTTCCAATAATAATGGGGAAAACAAGAGAGAGTTTTAAAGAAAGAAAGAAAGAAAGAAAAATCGTATTTATTGTCACACATTTGTGTAAAATGTTACATTTGTGAAATAAAATAATTGTTTAAGTATAAAAATTTAAAAAAAAAAAAAAATGTGTGACAAAGGAGCTGGCTCAGTATAGCTGCAAACTAAAACGCGCAGCACTGGTTTTCAGCCAGCCCCATTATCTTCGTCGTCACTGAATCCTCGCAACTAAACAATAACAAAATAATCATAAAAAAAACAATAACAAAGAATATAATATATAAACAAACAAAAGATATTTTTCATTTAAACAAACTTATTTACATCGAGAAATACAAAATCATCAAAGAGGTAAATAATAAACAAAATCAAAAATTATGAAATTAATAAACATGAAATACTAAAAAAAAGAAAAAACTAAAAATCTAAAATCAAAAATTAAATGTAATGTGAGTGTCTTTTATGTGAATAAAGGAAAAATTTATATAAAAGTACTAAAAGGTGGGAAAAGTAATAATTTGTTATTTATTTATTTTTTAAACCCATTGAAGAACTGAAAGGATAGAAATAAGATTTTAACTTGAATATTTTATTTTCATCATCATTACTTTGGTAAACACCACCAATACCAGCCCAAATACCAGTGTAAGTACAGCAGTAAAACGTGAATATTATCAAATCACCTTGTTAACCATTCTGACCTCAGCGGTCTCATGGAAATTACGTGAAGAGAAAACTCGTAATTTCGGCGTTTTTGCGTTCCGGGCGATTCTAATGATCGCCACGCTTCTATTAGATTCGAAAGTCCAATTTTCGCCCGTAGCAATTTATATTATGATTTCTTTTATGCGATGTACGATGGAATACAATGGTTGTAGGCATGGTATGCCGTATACATATTTATTGGTCGCTGATACTTAGAATTTCACTTGAGGTCCCAGCAGACTTTCTTTTAAATGGACATCCTTAGCTTTGTCTCTAAAGCCTCCAGGGATTCTAGGTCTGTTTTACATATTAATTGCTAATGCTTTTGAATCTCGCTTTTTGGTTCTTTCAATGTTCTCCAATAGGGTTCTCAGGACTATTAAAGGAAGACCTTTTATTTTATTTCTGAATGATTTATTAAAAAAGGTTTCTGCATTCCGTATAACTGTTTTCTTTGGAGATTTGTGGGGCCAATTAAAGACACACGTCCAGAATTGTCAGCTCAATGCCTTACTTATAAGGTTGGCTACAGTTAGAGTGTTAAGAAATTAAACCAAGTCATTTGCAATAGTTAAATAAAACCAGTTTATGTTTCACGACGTCTGAACAACTATTACAAAATTGTGATTGTAAAAGATGAATGTCATCGATAGCCTAATAATGCCATAGGTACTTTAAGTTATGACATACAAATGAAGTAAGTGCGTTCGTCTTTACGCTAGACTGGAGTTTGACCTGAGGATGTTGCTGGTTTTTTTTAGCTGTTGGATGAACGCTGATGCCTGGTTTCTTGTTATTCCAATATCTACGATATATTATGCTGAATCTTACTTGATGTTTTGTTCACCTGTGTACATCTATGTCCATTTTTTATAAAATATCTATCTTAGCAACTTATCAACAGATTACATATAGATCGAATATATATTAAACGTTAAGTTTATATGATTTTTCTTTCGATATATAACGATTTCTTATTAGTGCAACGCTGAATTAAAATTACTTGTTCTTGGTATCTATCACTTGGTGGGACTCGATTGACGGTGCTTCGACGTTTAAGGATCGTTTTCTAGTAACCCTTATTCTTGTATGTTGTTTTAATAAAATAGCTTTAAATAATTAAGGAGCACGACTGTTAATCTTAGGCTGAAGGAACAGTTATCATTTTCCGCTATAGCATATATTGTCTTTTTCCTACTCGATTTTGTTAACCTGGTTTAGAAATCCTGCCTCAATTGCAGCCAAGAATTTATTTGAGTGCCTCCTAATTTGAACGTATGTCTGCAACTAAAAATGCATGCTTTCACAAGACAAAAAAGCGCTGTAAAAATATTTGCTAGCACTAAAATATATCGATCCGTGCTACTATCTGTATTTATGTATATCACTATCTATAACCCTCCAAATTGGGAGGCACTCGAAGAAATTCTTTGCTATAATTTAGGCGGAATTCAAATCGTGAAAGCAGATTTTTGGATAACCCTACAAAAATCTATCTGAAGGTTAGTTGATTTTTTTATCACGAATGCGTTGATTATATCTTGCAAATCAACGTGCAGCCATCAATTATCATCCGTAGGTTAACGGTTAGTTAACAGTTAACAATTATGTATCGGTACAGTTCAATTTTAACCGCTCGTTTGTTACTGATTAGCTTCGTTACCTACATATGTATATACAGCACTTAATCAATGGCCGTGACCGTGTACGATGTACGCTTAGTGATTTAAAAACGTTGATTTCTCAATGTAACAAATTGAAGACTCGCGTTTTTTGGAGTTCCGTAGTCGAATAAGGAACTCAAAATTCAGGTGCAAAGTAAAAGAAGAATTCCCATGCTCTTATTAAAATTGTAAGCACCTAATATTTTTAAAAATAGATAATATTGTTTATAGGTAAGTTTTGGAGTGGAATTTTTAGTATCAGTTTAACTTAATGAAAAACCGGTCAAGTGCAAGTCGGATTCGCGCAAACGAAGGAATTTGAACCTTACCATTATCTATAAAACTGCGATGTCTGTTGTATGGAGCTCCCTTAAATATTTACTTAATTTTTTTTTTGGCAACAAATTTTTCATCTGTAAAAATTTTAACCGTCTATCACGGTTCATTAGATACAGCCTGTTGACAGACGGACGGACAGTGGATTCTTAGTAATAGCGGCTTGTTTTATCTTTTGGGTACGGACCCCTTAAAATGTACTTATTATTGCAACATTACTACCTTATATCTAAACATATATATATAACTCCACATTGGAGCCCACACATATGACGGCGGATTGGCACAGTGAGTGGTGACACAGCGACCCTGCTTTCTGTGTCCAAGGCTGTGAGTTCGATTCCCACAACTGGAAAATGGGTGATGAACAGAATTTTTTTTTCAGTGTTTGGGTGTTTATATTTCTAGAAGATTTTAATAGCTTAAAAGAAGACTAAAAAATCAATACGGTTTATTTTTTATGGTTATTATAAATCCGGATTACGTTTAAAATATCACTGGCATTTACTGTAAGAAACTTGTCTGTGGCCACTGAGGGATTACGACGGTATTGCGCAATTAACTGTTCAGCACCGGGAAGACCATTTCGGTGAACATTGCCCGCAATAACTGGATAATGCTTCTCAAAACCATAATATTTTACTATTCGAGTTAACGGTTATTGTTAGCATTAACCTGGTGTTGCGTCCGTTTTTGTAGCCACGAATTACTCTTTAACCGTTCACAGAATTTTTATTGGTGGTCACCTATTGTGCTCGTTTACGTTTTCCCAATATTTATTTAGGTTGTTGTGGTTTTATATTACTTGCGACATAACTATGTTATGTGTTTGTAAAAAAAAACAGCTCATTGGTTTGGGAGGCCAACTGAATCCAATGAATACAGGTACAAATCCAATCCATTCTAATATTGTATGACGACCTCCCTGGCGCAACGGTGAGCGCTGTGAATTCGGGAGGTCCCGGCTTCAACTCCTTTGGCAGGGCAATTTGGAATTTTATGATTTCTGAATATTCTCTGGTCTAGTCTGGCTTTGGCCGTGGCTGTTTACCACCCACCGATTTGGGGTATAATTACCATACTCCCTAACAAGTTAGCCCGCTACCATCTTAGACTGCATCATCACTTACCACTAAGTGAGATTGCAGTCAAGGGCTAACTTGTAGTGGCAAAAAAAAATTATAAATGTAAAATTGTGACCCTTTCTTTATTTTTTTGTTTATTACCTATGCTTGGCTCCACTTCCGAACCAATCTTGATGAGTTTCGGCTCAAATGTAGATTGCATCCTTAAGTACCCTAGTAACGGTGCCAGAGATTTTAAAAATCTTTGATTTAGTTTCAAGCTACGCCGATCTTAGAGAAATTTCGAATGTACTTCAGAAGGTTAAGTACCCTAGTAACGGTGCCAGAGATTTTAAAAATCTTTGATTTAGTTTCAAGCTACGCCGATCTTGGAGAAATTTCGCCTTGATCGCGGCATTAAAGGATACTTTTGTCAGATCGCCGGATAAAATAATTGTAACCGATCAATGGTTAAGTATATTTTTATCCGATCGACGCAAAAAGGATTCTTTTATTTTCGGCACCCAACGAATCCCGTGGGATTTTTAAACGCCTCAAAAGATTTGCGGCACTTTGCAACAGCTATTAAATAACAATCCAAGAAATACCAATTTCGTTTGATGTAAACCGAAATAAAGGTTCCGTACGTGTTCTGCCTTGGGCTAGAGAAAGTCAAAACATGTGTACTGAACGTACCCACGTATCCGCGTATTGTTTTCCAGAACACCAAACTTTTTAATACAAAACTGTGACCTTCACGACGCCTCCACACATACGTAATTATGCATTGTATATACATGTCATACGGTGGTGTGCGCTCAACCGTACCTACGTTCAGTGGTTGTTACGTGGGGACTGGGTAGCCTATGTATGTTTTGTAAACATTTACTCGATTGCGCTACAGAAATAATGTTTGCAATTTTAAATGTGTAATGTTTTTTCTGTATTTTACGTACTAAAATCATATGTACTACGTGTGTTAAACCTCCCGGTAAAGCAGAAGATGTATCGCGAACTATTAATGACTTAGAACTTCATTCACATATATGAGTAAATTTTGGCAGCCTTATAAATTGAGTGTGTAACGATACCGACATCAGATTTACTAACTTTTCCAACAGTTGCTAAGCGGCGGCCCTTCCATGCAAAATATGCGATAAGTTGACAACTGACGCTATCAAAATATGCGTTTGTAGGTAGACGACGAGTTTGCAACTTGTTGGAAAGTTATAAAAAAAGTAGATTGTCATATGGGGCAGTTAAAATAGTTTAGACAAATAATTACCATTTACAAGTCTCTCTAAGATATAAGAAGACTGAGTCTTCTGTCTATCTATCTTGTAATGAGGCCCGCTTCAGCGGATGCACTTCGACCCTCCAGGATCTTTTGTGCTCTCGACTGAGTCTTACTAAGGTTCTTCTTTTATGACAGATCGAATTACAAGCCTTTACACGGCGCAGGGGACAAAAATTTTAACCCCCGATAACAAGGAATGAAAACTTGTTCTCCTGCCAAAGATCGGCAATAGGGTAAAAGAGAAGGTTACCCGTGCGGCCATGCTCGGATAGTGGATAAAACTGTGGGAGAAGATAAACATTTTGTCCTTTCCCAGTGAGGAAGAATATCTCCTGCCATAAAAGCTGTGCTGACTGCTGAGACCCATACGATTAGTGCGTCCGTAATAAGTGACGGCAACACTCAATAGCTATCGTTTACTGTTTTAAACGTCAATACTATAATTTTACAAAAGTAAATCTCTGCATCAAGATCTCATAACATCAGTAACAAAAAAGATCTCTTAAGATAACGACCGCTCCTCCACTCCACTGGAATTCGCTGATTCAAATACACGACTACAATAATGCATAATAAATGACGTGAACACTCACACATGCATACTTTTCGCTGTGCTATACGCTAGAACCTCACGTATTAATACCCAAAGCATGTAATTATGCATACACATAATGCGCACATGACATACGGTCGGTGTGTTGGGCCGAGCGTAACGCGCCGCTAACTGACCGTTACGTGGGGGAAAAGTTTTGAACTTATACAAGGTTAATTGTTTTATTTCATCAAATATATACCACCGAACATTTTCCCAGGATATTTTTGACACAAACCAAATGCAATCTTTAGGAAACTCTCAGACGTCCTTAAGGGAGACATGCCTTTATGTTTAAAGCGCAAAGTGTTCGACCAGTGTGTCCTACCCACTATGAGCAGAGACATGGACCCTTACAAAGAAGGTTGTGCACCGGCTCAAAGTGGCTCAGCGGGCAATGGAAAGAGCGATGTTAGGTTTGTCTCTATTAGATAAGATTCCCAACGTAGAGATCAGAAACCGAACTGGAATCACTGACATCGTTCAAAGAGCAGCGGCCCTGAAATGGAACTGGGCGGGTCACATATGTCGAAGGGAGGACGGGCGGTGGAGCCGAGTGATTCTGGATTGGCAACCGCGTACTGGACACAGAAGCATTGGCCGACCACCAGCTCGATGGAGAGATGATATTGTAAAGGCAGTAGGGAAGAACTGGATGCAGCTAACCAGCAATAAACCGAGATGGCGTGCAAATGAAGAGGCCTTAGTCCAGCAGTGGACTGAGATAGGCTGATGATGATGATGATGATGAAATGCAATCTTATTTTATACTACACGAGGCACGACGCTAGATACTTTCTATCCTGGAATTCAACCAGTTTCCTTCGGAGAGAGGATGATCATTTTTGACAATTCTATACTCCGTACTATTGTAAACCGTTTTTAATAATCTTTTTGCACTGGAAAGATAGTATTATCAATTCAGTTTTGCGTTAATTTCATGATGGGCCATCCACATTCCGAGCTTGGGCACACGGGTTTAAATAATATCCAAATAATGCCTATACATCCACAGCAGTGCCGCTGAATATGACTATAAATCGAGGACAGAATTTCTCAGTAGATAGCAGTAAACCTTGAACTTAATGCTTTATGACACTAAATACATGCAGTGCATAGATTAGGGCTTGCTCGATAGGGCCGCTAGGCCTAGGCTAATTATTATTAGTAGTTAGCTAATAGTAGAAATAGAGTCTAAATAATTAACGTGATGCCTTGGAAACAATTTATATACATAAGATTCTGATTCAGGAGATAGAGATACAAAAATAAACATTATAATAATTAACATATGGAAGTTGTTATATAACATAATTGTGAAGAGTGTATTGCATGCATTTGTAGGAATCGAAATAGATTCTTTCGCAAAAAAATATCATGCATAACTGGTATCTTGTTCACATAATTCGAATGCATGGTATTTGCTATTGCGATAATAGAATGTACTTCCTTGTTTAGATTTTCCATGAAGTTATATCTTGTGAAGTATTGACTGTACAAGGAGCCTGGAAATTCTTAAGGTTTTGCGGGATAAAAAGTCAATCCCTCTTTGATTGAACATCAAGTTTCCATGATCATTATAGTAACCTATGTGTTATTCAAATTTCTCAGTATAAGTAGGTACCTTTTTTTTGTGCACAGATTTATATCGCAGGAACACTGGATACGAAACTTACGAGGAGCAATGGAGTGAATAATTGTAAACTAAGAAATATTTCTTTCCAAGTACTTACGTTGTCTAATGGGACTTCGAAAGCTTTGGCGGTGGCTAGTTAACATCTTATAGACAAAGACGTGCAGCCAAGGAATTAACCAATTTAACGTTCCGGTACGATGCTGTGTAGGAACCTATTTGGAGAATAGGTTTAATATAACTGCCATACTTCGGAAATCAGAAATGGCACAATAAAATTCCACATAAATAAAAATTCCATAATTTAAATGCACGTCGGTCTTATCACAAGTTTTTACAAAGCATTCAAATATGCAGTATGGCTATATTTTTGCGAGGTTATAATGATTACCACATTCCTTAACCTAAAGCTGGAACTAGAAGGGTACCTAACGCGCCCTGGTCTAAGAAGAGCCTACGAAAAACTTGGCCGGGCTTTAATATTTCTCATTCTCATACTCATTTAGTTTTTTATGCACAGCATAATGATAATGATGATGATTATATGGTTTTAAGATCACAGTTGGTCTCAATTTAAAAAAAAATTTTGAAACAATAATATTCAGTTTAGTATTCATTAGTATCTACTCATTACTACTTACACGTCAAATTCGACCTTGGAAACAATATCTTTGGTAGCTATTTGTATGACGCTATTGATTTACGAAATAAAAAACTAATCATTGGACCGACTAATAATGTGACAAATAATAAGAACATAATGTGGACAAATTCGACCTATCAATTCAGCCATCAAGTCAATCAGTCAGCAAAGCATTGGTGGCTCCTCTGGTACTGCAGATGTTCATGATCATTTAACATCAGGTGACCCACTTACACATTCGCTCGCTATTAATATAAAAAAAAAAACAATTAATACCAATCAAGGTCCTATTCTAAGTTCATTGCAAATTGCAATCACCACTTAGCAGTTTAAATAATGAATGATGATGTTATTTTGTCTGCCATGTTTAATTTCTCATGACGATAACCGGACCGTATATCCATGCTAATGACAGATTTGTCATTTGAAAGTCGCATTGAGAGCTCGAACTTGAAAAGTCATTGATGCTGCTCATCCGTACTAGTAAAATATATGCGAAAGTGTGTGTTTGTTACCTATGTTAGGCTCAGCCAGTCCAACAATCTTGATGAAATCTTTAGCAATAAATAGCTTGAATGCCGGAGATGAATAAAGGATATATATTTATTTATCCCGGAAAACCACAGAGTAATTCCAGAGGGAAAATATGCACAGATATTTCTTACATCCTAGACAATGACATAGGCTACTTCTTATGCCGGAAAAACGAAGGTACCAGCGGGATTTTCAAAAAAGTCCCTGGAACTAGCTGTATTTATGTTGCATTAAAATATGGATCTATCGAAGAAGACAATATTG
This sequence comes from Pararge aegeria, assembly GCF_905163445.1. Lineage (NCBI taxonomy): Eukaryota > Metazoa > Arthropoda > Insecta > Lepidoptera > Nymphalidae > Pararge > Pararge aegeria. The sequence goes on along the minus strand of NC_053202.1, from coordinate 6,528,095 downwards.
AACTATAGATGATCCAAAGATATAACAAATATCGAGGAGACTAAAAGACTAGAGGTTAAAGTGGAAATATCATTTCATTGAGAGCCTGACCTTGACAATTCTTGGTATACATTTACATATGAATGCAAGCAAAATTATGCAACCGAACAAAATCATGTTGTGAAAGCCACAGAATTTATGAATACTATGTTCGGTCTTTAATTCAAAAGAATTCCGATACATCTATTATTTTGCAGGCCTAGGATGGTAACCGCGAGATCTATGTCACGGATCTTAACGACTTCGATAAAACCAGTTCTTTGCGGTATATTTTATTAATTCTCGCGGCCGTGCTGCTATTGTTAAGTCAAAGAATCAGTAAAGAAAATTGACAGGTGATAAATTCATACTAACTACCATTGCAGAAAGTATTGTTCTAAAATTATAGTTTTATATGACATATTATTATTTCTTAAGGGCCCTGAAATAAGAATACAGTAATAAATATACTGCTCATCGTTCAAGATGGCAGTAAGCCTCCAGTTTTGGTTAAATCTTGAAACTGAAAGAGTAAAATGCTCTCGTGAGCATCCGTAAGATGTCATTTATGTCAAATTCGCTCGTATATCGAGCTCTACCGATTTTATTAAGATGAAAGAACCTCATAAACTATTCCTAAGCGACATTCTTTACATACATACGACATACATCTAGTAGTCACTAGATGTATGTCGTATGATCAAGACGTTTTCGCATATTTCTATCAAAAATTACTAAAAACTTTGGTGAACGTGGGTTAACCAGCACAATCGACAGATTTACGCAACTGAAACTAGGTCACACCATCATAGAAAGTATTGTTTTCACCTGTAGAAAAAGAGTTATATTATACGTCCAGTGAGAGAACACTCGTGCCCAGTCTGTAGTGGGCCGGAATCGGTCGATGATGTTACGCCCAAATATAAACAAGTAAGCATAATATATTAAAACGGCGAAATTATTCGCCCGAACTAAATCCCGTTCTTGTAGTGCCTTCGCTTTGAGTTAATGGATCTTTAATTGGTACGGAATTTGCGTTTGAAATTGCATATTGGTTTTGTGGTTCATTCATTAGTCGCTTTAGTATGAGCGTGGAATTTATGGAGCTCACTGCACTGTTATGTGTTTCCGAAGTACTATAAACCAGTATTGGCTAATGACTTATATACAGGCTACATGTTAGCGGAAATTATTCATTCGAACATAATTTCGATTTTCACAAAGTCAGTGTAAATCGATCTTTAATTGACTCAGAATCTGCATTTGAAATTACACCGCGGTTGATTGCTTCATCTGGTGGCAGAAAGACTGGGTAATTTTTAGCGCAAAGGATCAGCCTGGCTGTTCAGCGCGAAAATGCAGCCAGCATTCTTGACAAAATTTTACTAGTACTTAATTAGTTTAGTTCTAAGTTTTATTTCAAAAAGCATAAAAATGATGCGTGGTAAAATGGTTTTGGGGTTTATTCAGTACTCACGAGCAACTGAGGGGCAGAAATTTGATATACGAAGTCGATATAATTTGATATTCGAGTTATTAGCAAATATTGGCTAACAAATTTTACCATTATATTACACGTTTGATAGAAGCATATATTTAACAAAATCAAAATATTTACCTGACCTACACACACTACCTTAACGAAGTTTTTTTTCGGAATCTGTAATTTGTAATTGTATATTGGTTTTCTGGTTCCCTCAGTCACTTTTAGTTATGAGCAGAAGTTGATTGAGCCCAATGCGCTTCTTCGTAGTTCTGAAAGCTAATATTGGCTAATGACTCGAATATGGTCGTTATGACTTGAATTTTACGATTCAAACAATTTGGAAACGTAATGAATTTTAATTGCAGTGCGCGTAATAATTACCTACATCTAAGATTAATTGTTGTATAATAGTTAAGCGTGGCCATCATCACCTGAACTTTATGTGTGTTGGCTTTTATTTAAATTAATTTTAATATTATTACTGTGAAATCTGGACGACTAAAACTCACAGTAATTATTTCTCAGTCAATAATGTCTATACTAAAACTTGTCCCAGTAAACAGTCCCTCGCGACTTCGTTCGCGTATAACCTTGTTCAGACTTCAGCTTCCTTTTGGGGGGGTCTGAGTTCGTTTTCCGGAGTTATGTGCGTTTTAAAAATGCTACTTGCTTTACCGATGAAGGCAAACATCGTGATGCCTGAGATGCCTGAAAATGCTCCGTAGTGTTCTCCAAAGGCGTGTGAAGTCTACCGCATCTAATCCGCATTCGGCCAGCGAGATGGTCTACGGCCATATGCTGTTCATTCTGAGAGCGTACCCTTTAGTAGCCCGGTGCATGGTAATGTATTGATAAGATAAAAACAATCGATTAGTTCTGTATAACGTTCCTGGGCTAGAAAAAAAAGGGGATTTATTAAAGAGACAAAAAATAGCACTAATAGTTTTTAGGTACACCGATACCTAACCATTGAAACAAAAAGTCTCAGTTCCTTATTAAGTAATTATGCAATTCAATTCAGTTTTTGGACTCGTTCATCGGTTTGTAAATGAAAGAATCACAAGAATGACAGCAGGCTGAGACATCCTGGAAATTGCATAACGTAAATTTCAAAAACGTAACGATTGCATTTTCGTCGTTTCGCGGAAGCGGCGTCCTCATTCGGCATCTAGAGAGTTGGCTATTTGATCATTATTGTAAGAAGCCCGATGACTTACTAACTTACTACACTCAAGCAGGAGCTGGTTGTACCTACCTACCCATGCAAACGTGATGTAAAATAAGTAATTACGAATAGTGTAACAACTGCAACCGCTCGAATACGAGATCGATTGGATGTCGATTCGTCTAACTTGCCAAACAAATGTTTATTAACGCGTCAAGGTAAATCACTAATGGCGATTAAATTTCATCGCTGACGTGAGAATTGTAACATCTTGTCCTATCGCACAACTTCCCAAACAATTGTACCTTCTTTCCACCTCTTTGCTCCATTATATAAGAATAACTGCCTCGTTGGTCTAGTGGTTAGTATTTACGACTGCAGATGAAGAAGTTCTGCGTTCGTTATCTTGAAATTATCGGTGATTCACTCACGTGCCTTGGAGAACACGTTAGGCTGCGCCTGATCTCTGATCGTGAGTGAGCTCCATTCCCATCGAACTATGAGAAGGGGAAAAGAGAGTGCACACAATTGTAAACTATATATAATATCTCCCGCGTAGTTGCAAAATCTCCCTGGTGATTGACCACTGTAGCCAAAAACGGTCAGGGAACTGATATTTTTTTACGTTTGTATTAGGTTACTTTTCTCTGTGGTGTTCATAAGTTTATTATTAATTCCAGCTTTACGCTTTGAATATATACCTAACACTTTTTATTTAAATATCTAATAATTGTTATAACATATAAGGCGATTAAACAACTCTAATATAATGTCAAAGACCTGTACCACTTACATGAGAAAAACTTGCGCAAGCCCTACTTCTGAAGCTTGTTTATCACGTTTCTATTTCCTGACATGTGAATACAAGTTTCCTTAAATGTTTTCCTATTTGAGTGGTCAGTAAAAAGTGTGTCAAATTCTCTTCCAATATTATTTAAGGGTTATGTGATATGAAGGATATTGTAATCTAAACCAATTTCAATCTATCATCATCATGTAACCATTGTTATAACATATACTGCTGCAAATAAGTATTTTATAGGGAGTTCCCTATAAAATACTTATTTGCAGCAGTAGTGCACATCCATATCCAGCGGCTCCTTGCGACTTGTTTTATGTCGTTGGAGGTCTACCAACGCTGCCTTTACCGGTGTTAGATTTCCATTCCAGCACCTTGGGACCCGAACTTCCATCGGTTATGTGGTATATCTCTGAGCTATGTGGCCCACCCATTGCCACTTTATCTTTGCGCCTCGTTGAGCATGTCGGTAAATCTTTTTGATGTGTTTTTGCTAATTCCATTTTTATTTCGTTTAAATCTTAATTATAATCCTGCAAGTGCAGTAATAAAGTTGGATCTGTCTTTCTGCAATTTTTTTATGATTAGAGTAGCTATATATCGATATGCTTTCGATTGCTTCACCCCCCCTTATAGAAGTCATAACCTAAACACCATAGCAGGTATCTAATAGTTGTTTCAAGTCCTTTTGGAAAGAAGAAGGGCGCTTCCCCTCACCTCACCCCTTCACCCCTTCCCCCCGGTCTCGTTCAAAGTCATAAAGTCCGCACGCGCAGGTAAAAATTTAAAATTTGCTTGGTTTATTCATAAACACGATGTTTATCAACATTAATATTAAATTTATAAGAAAGTCAGGAAATCTCATCAAGTCTCCGGCATTTTCTCCGGAATTTAGATTTTTTGATCTGGGAACCCTAATCGCGGGTGAAACCACCGCTACTCGCTAGTAATTATACATGCACCTTGACTTTGACTATGGCAGTCACAATCGTAAACACCAATTTTCTTTATGTTTCAGATTTTCTTTACTAACCATGGGAATGAAAACAATGATATGAAAATCAACAATGGACTCCACTTAAGCGCGTTCACTAGAAAACGCGGCAAAAAGTCGTACGCCTGTGAAATGTGACGTAACGCCATCTATCGGTGACAGCTAGTATTAGATCGAGAGTAACGAAAAAAATATGAAGCTCAATTTGTTTAAACGGTCCATGATTTTCGCGACTTTCTTCGGGTCGTGTTTATGCATAGCACTGATAGTTGCGTCTCTGGGGACCACACATTGGGTCGATGCGAGGGCAAGAAGGCTATCCAATCCCACGGAATCCGAGGGTAGAATAAGTTTTGGACTATTCGAAGGACGCAAAGAGTTGAATTTTGCATACGGCTGGAGAAATTATGATTTAAGTGGTAAGTTTTTTTTTAAATAATTGAATGATTGTTTTTTTTATTTGAAAATTTCTTTATTTTGTCAATAAAATGTAACAAATGTTAAACAATACATATAATAAGTTCTTATTGCCATCGTAAACTTAAATTTTTTGTTCTTGATGCTCACACCCCTTTGTAAGCATATTCAATGAGTAATTAAAATTAACAATAACTAAAACTCATCCTTATCACGTACGTTAAAATAAACGTATTACTTTTTTTACTTTATATAAACGTGCTAGTTTCGATGCCATGCACATCATTCATACTTATTCAGATAAATTATATATATTAGTTCTATGCTTATAACTTGTACTATCGACTATCTCACGTAATACTTATTATAAAGCACTGAATTAGGATTCCAAAAACAGTGAAAACGCCCCGCCCACATCTCACTGCACACCCGCGGAATGTTGCCAGCTCACAAACTTTTCCCATTTTCCCTATTGTATGGTAAATGTTTAGAACATTAGAGGACCATTACTGTCAACTGCTAAATGGAATGAAGTTACTAACCGCCTGTTCGAGAAACACTACTCTAAGTTTTAAATTCTGTGTTTGATACCATATAAGTCGCAGCTTTCCCGCGATCAAATAAGTAAACGTAGGTAGAATACTTGGCACTTCACGGTCTGATGGGAAGCTTGGGTCGCGTCTAATTATCACCGTGACAATAAGGATTTGTCGCCAAGTGATTTATGATTTAGTGATTTTAGCGTTTCAGTACAATGCCGCGTAGAAACCCATGGGTATGGGTTTAACCTAACTGCCACAACCCCTGCAGGTTAGCTCGCTACTATCTTAGACTGCACTATCATTTATCAAAATGTCATCAATATACATCAATGTCCAATCTCATCAATTTGCGATTGTAGTCAAGGGCAAAACAAAAATAAAAAAAACATATCACATTAGCTTGAATTACTTTAAACTTTTCCAGTAAAAGCCGGTACGCACCCTGCCCGACGTTGGTCATGGTGCGGTACAGCAGCGCAGCTGGCAGTGGCGTTGGCGGCGTCCGGCGGCGCATGCGTACTCGCCGCGCTCGGCTCGGCCGCCAGGAACCGATGCTCGCCGAAACCTTTGCTCATATGCAACTGCGCCATTAGTAGGTTTTTTTTTAATTCATTACTTCAAACAAATTTTCTGCACTGACCTTTGCAAGGTTGAGGACCAAGTTACTGAGTCTCCATGTCGATTCATATCGTCACTTGTATCTTTGGTAAAACAGATGGCGGAAGATTTTCTCCATTGACCTGGTTAGGTTACGGACCTAGAGTCTCCAGCTATATTATCACTACTCGTATGTAGTAGTACCTAGCATTTCTGTAACTGGATAGGTAGAGGCCTTGTGATGATTTTATACTTTGCTGGAAACAAATGATGTACAATTTTCTGCACAGCAAGAAATTTCTTAGAAATTGTTCATCAGTTAACATCTCTTCTCATCTCCGGTGTCAGAGCGAAACGTGCGTACATTGCCGAAGATCGGCTTGGCGTGGACTATAAAGATTAAAGAAATTATAAATCACACCGTACAGATTCTCTGATTTTCGCAGATTATCAGATTATAGAAAGTTATGCTTAAAAATCATAGTATGTAATGGAATCCCGCAAAGTAACGCCTGTTAATTTTATCCAATATTTATGGATATGTGTTACTTTCAGTATTATTTACGATGGGGGCAATGTCAGTCTGGCTGACGGAGTTCTTCCTCCGATTGCAGCACAACGTAATGTCGGATGAAGATCTAGCGAACACGTGGTCGTCCGACTCTACTGCTGATCTTGGACTCTCTTTTTGGTAAAAACTACTTTTTTTTAATGACCTTGAAAACTCATGAAAGTAAACTCAAGATGGATAAATATATAGCAATTGTTCTCTTTAACGACGATATCACCTGAGGATTTTCCAATGTCAGGGTGAAACGTGCTTATTTCTGCCGCCAAGTACATATATCCATATATACATATAATATATATAAATACAAAAGAACATACACTATAACATAGTTTGTTATATTAGAATCCCCGCAATTATTTTATTTTTTTAGTATTTGTTGTTCGGCAACAGAAATGCATCATCTGACAGCCGAGTGGCGCAGTGGGCAGTGACCCTGCTTTCCGCGTCCAAGGCCGGGGGTTCGATTCCCACAACTGGAAGAATGTTTGTGTGATGAACATGAATAGTTTTCAGTGTCTGGGTGTTTATCTGCATATTATAAGTATTTATGTTTATAAACACTTAAGGGTAGGCTTTTAATAACTTACAATGCCTATGCTTCAGTTTAACTAACTCGTAACTCGTACTGGAGATTTTCTTCATTTTATATCATCTGCATACCCTGTGCATACCCTCTATGCACGCTACTGATCATCTGTGAGAATTTCAACCTCCTAGCTATCATGGTTCACGAGATACACCAAGGACAGACAGATTGACACATTGACAGAGAAGAATTCACAGAGTCTTATTCAAATTTAAAATTAATTTATTTCAAGTGGTCTTAATATACGCACTTTTTTTTGAAAGGTCAGGTTCAAGTTTTTACCGACTTTGAAGAAGCCGCCTAGAAGCTCAGCAGTTGCTCTTTACCGACATCATTTCACTTATTTTTAAACCGATAGGGCCCCGTTTTGTCCATTGGGCATAAACCCTAGAACTATTAAAAATTAAAAATTCATTTATTTCAAGTAGGCCTTAATATAAGCACTTTTGAAACGTCAAGTCTGTCCGTGTGTAGTGACTCTACCACCGGTTCGGAAGGCATATTCTACCGAGAAGAAGCTGGCAAGAAACTCAGCAGTTGCTCTTTTCCAATATCAACAATTTACATTTTACATTTTAAAATTCATATTTCTATCTTGTGAGAGATGAAAGCGGATCCGGATGCTTCCAAGCAACCTTGTCATTAAGAAATTCATGAATTGTATAATTACCTCGCTGTAATAAATGTGTTAACACATTCTTTAAACTTATGCATTGGCAGGTCCAAAATTACCTTAGGAATCATATTTTAAAAGCGTATACTTAATCCCACAAATGACCCCTGCACCTCTCGCAGACGATATGCAGATGTCACTAAACTATGACCATTTCTTGTAAGTCGACTGTATATATCCACTTTTTGTTTATATAGACCAATTAATTAATGTTGTCTTACAAATACAATATTTTCATCATTCGTTCCAAGACTTAAGAAATGATGATACATATACAAAATTTCATTAACTTACAGGTTAGTCGTGACGGCTTGTATATCGGCATTCGTTAACAACGTCTGCATCCTCATAGCGATGGCGGATGGCAGGGACGCCGATACCATCGCGCCAGCACTCGAAGAAAAAGTCAACGGGGCTATAATGTTATATTAAACGATTGCATCTCGTCTTTCACTAATAAAGACTAGCCTAGCTTGGGCAGGAGACAAAAATGATATCCCCCGATTATATCCCCTGACTAAAATTAATGTTTCTATCTGCCAAAGCACGGCAACAGGGAATAAGAGAAGTTTACCCCCGTATTTCCACTTTCGCGGTGAGTTAATAAAGCTGTGGGAGAGGATAAAATTGTGTCCTTTCCCCGGAGAGAAAAATCTCACCTGCCCATATTAGCCTGCAGAGTGAGATTTTCTATCTATGTTTACTTATTCGATCACATGGAAGTTTTGTATGGAATCGTTAGAGTGCCATCTAGCGGCAATACCGTTTCCCGGTATTGTAATTAGATGGCGCTTTTAGGCACCCAGTGGGGTTTTTAATCCGCACCGCGACAGAGTTATGTCTACGCATTATCTCGTCTTATCTAATACAAATAGGACGAGAATGAAGTAGACCTCAGGCCTATAGAGAGCTTACTACCATTGCTTAAAGCAGTATTAGTTTGATACTGTTGACTTGCACTAGTTCCAGTATTGTTATCCTTATTTTAAGACGTCAAGTGTCCCTAACGAATATTAGAAATGTCAATATGTGTTTATTTGTTTGTTACGCTTTCACGCCTTATGTGCTGAACCGATAGTCATAAAAATTTGCATAGAAGTTGTTAGGGTTACAAATAAGGACATGTAGTCCTTACTTGTACCTCTAACAACGCCTAGAAAAAAGTACGGTTCCCAAGGTAAGGATTTTTTTTGTTTTATTGTTGGCAACTATACTATTCACTGCACTATAGAAAAGTACCAAATCTATACTGACGCGAGCAAAGCCGAGGGCAATATATAGTTTCAAATAAGACTGCTTTAGGCGATGGATGTAAGCCATCAATTAAACTACTACTGTCCAATACTTTTAATGTATAAAATCGACGCGTCATAAAGAAACACACACAAGTTCAACACAAATAGGGTAATTGAGATAAGCTCAAAAGATTTTACGTATATATAAGTTAAGTATGTAAGGCTGAATGTTAGTTTAAGTTAATATTTGAATCTCTAATAATGCACCTATTTAAAAGTCCGTCCATTTTATTATATACATATATTACGATACGAGGTTATTAAGTTATAACTATGAAAAATAAGATTTTTTTAGCAATTGGCGAGGTTTCTACTTCCTCTAATACTACCGTACAACATTTTTTTAGTAAACGTAATTTTTGAGGTAAATTTATCATCAATAATAATTAAAATTACAAAGAGAGAAGCTCAAAAAGATTTTACGTACATGTTGTCTTCTCATACTTAAGTTATCGTTATGAATTTTATGTGAATCTCTGACAATGTAACTATTTTAAAGTCCGTCCATTTTAATATATAGATATATACTACGGGGTTTTAAAGTCATATCTAAGTCTATGAAAAATAAGACATTTTTGCATATAGTTCAACGGGTACATACCACGATAATATTTTTGGATTTGTCGATATTTCGACCCAGTTGCATGGATCGTGGTCACGACGGGACTGTACGGAACGGAACACAGTTCGGTGAAAATGTGGCAGCGCTTTTGTGCATATATGAAGTGCACGCCACTGCCCTTATACCCATTTTTTAGGTATATCATTGTTGCGCTAAATTTAAAACGTGAGTTATTCGACTAAAGCTGAATTTACGTAAATATCTTACTTAAGGCTTCGTTAAGTAGGCAAGGCTGAATGTTAGCTTACGTTAATATTTCAATCTCTAATATTGTACTTATTAAAAAGTCCGTTCTTTTATTAGACAGGGTTATAAAGTCATAACTAACTTATAAACAACATTTGTAGAATAAGACATCATACTATAATTTATACTTTAAAATTATAAATGTGATAGTGTGATTGTTGGTTTGTTTGTCCTTCTTTCTGGTAGCGAAAGGGAAATGATTTTTTAGTGTATCATCTGTATGATGATGGTCTTAAAGAGTCAGAGAATGACATAACGTTACTTTTTATCCCTGAAAAAAAAACAAGTCTACGCGACTGTTAGTACTTTATACATTAATGAAGGCATCACAAAAGATTCTTATGCTTTTCTCTAATATAATGTGAAAGACGAAAGTTGATATACGCAAATCTGTATCATCATGATCATTATCAAACCATTACCACTACTCCGCACGGTCCTCCTCTGAGAAGGGGGCGGGGTTAGGCCGCAGTCCACCACGGGGACCAGTGCTGTTTGATAGACTTCAGACTTCCTTAAGACTGCAGGTTACATCACCATGCTTATCCTCTTAAAGAAAGTCTATTTCAACTAGAACTTGTTTGTCACTATCGGTTAGGAATGTATAATAGATAGATAAAGATATAGTCCGGTATTTAATAAAAAATCGAGACCCGTGTCCTGTGGTCTTATTACAGGATTTGCTTACTCGCAATCTTGGAGTTGTTTTCGAGTATGGAAATATTTACCATCGAAGTAAAATGGATATTATCTGCATTGCACTAAAGCTCAAATTTGCCTACAATACTTTAGCACGGGCTTTTGACTGAACGTTTTTAATTGTAATGTATTTATATAGTACTTTTAAAATTACTTTGAGGTCAACCAATTTACGAACTATTTGTAATTACATCTGTTGGTTTTCCAATTAAAGTAAAATAAAACAAAAGTAAGAAGTACGGGTTTTGAGACTAAAACGAGTGGCATTAGGTCCATTTTACTTCGACAATACAGAGTTTCATACTAGGCTACTGTAGTGGGTCGGTAGTGGGTTAATAATCACGATGATGATAAAACGTAAATGTACTGCACTAGTTTTAAATATTAAGGGCCTTTCCAAATAAATGTGGCATCACGTTGGAAAAGTCATTGTTTTTTCACGCAATAAAATTCGAGGCGTGGTCAGTTTAAGTGTGACAGAACACTACATAACTACTCCGACGTTATGCCACAGTAATTTCTAAGGCCTCAAATGTCTCAAATTTACCTTAATATCGGTAAGATACTTATCGTTAAAATAATTTAATTGGATATTATGTTATGTACACGTACTTTTTTTCACCAAATCGGCCATATTGGGATTTCTTGATGGTCTTGCACGTGTAAATGACTTTAAAATTTGTTTACTTTAACCCTGTATAAATATTGTATTGTATAAAATTAAAAGTACCTATTTAATAAGAATTTCATTATAACTATCGTATATGAACCTGTCAGTATTTTTCGATAGTTTATTCATTAAGTTAGTACTTAAATTATGTTAATACTTAATTTTTAGAAAGAGTCAGTAATATGCGTTTTAGATAAGAATACAACATCATTCCACTCCCTATATACATATTAAAATTTCATCGCCAGCAAGTATAAAACTGCTATATTTGTTTACTCTTTTTATGTTTAATGGTAAAACAAATATAAAAATGAGAAAATTATTAAGAAAATAGGTCTTGAATCTTGTACGCCCCACGCCCATATATACGTCCCTTGACCTACATAGTAAAAAGAGTGACACAACTTTGTGACTTGTTTATTTAGTTTAGTTTAGACTCTAAACTAAAGAACTAATCTCTTAACTTTATAGCTTTGAGAATAACAGAATTTGCCCTGTTGCCTGACCTTAAAAGATCTAAAGAATAGAGTTGTTATAGTACCTAAAGAAAACTTGAAAACTGTCCAATATGTATACCATATATATTTTTTTGCATTTTATTTGTTAGTGCCATTAGTTTAAGAACTTTTGTATATTAATTTTCTCTCTGTAACTAATATTTATATTTTGTATTTTTCTATTGACATTAAAATAGTCGTGAATAAATACTAATCTGATTTTCTCACATATTATTGTATTATTTTTGTCCTGCATTTTCAGGGTTCCGATTGGTCACCTATTCATACATGATGAATTTATCACAAATATCATCTTATCTTATTTGACGGCCGATTGGCGCAGCGGGCAGCGACCCTGCTTTCTGAGTCCAAGGCCGTGGGTTCGATTCCCACAACTGGACAATATTTGGCCCAGTGCAGTTTGGACTTCACACACCTTTGAGAACGTAATGGAGAACTCCCAGGCATTAAGGTTTCCTTACACACACATTTTAGAACATAATGGAGAACTCTCAGGTATTCTGGTTTCCTTACGATGTTTTCATCTTCTTCACAAATATACGTAGATTACTATAATATACGAGTAATATACCTACGTACATGCTATTATAAAAAAGCCAAAATAAAACATTTTAATTCGAAGCTAGCTTTTGCTCGCGACTTTGTCCGGGTCTGTTTTTGTTTTTAATCATCACACTTCATTTGAGAGATGTCTGGCAGTAGCAGCGGCAAACAATTGTAGATTGTTCTGGCTAAGCAATGATAACTGGGGTCAGTAAATAGATGGGACCCACTTTGGAGGTAACAAGGAGAATTTAATGAACACACATTTACTACTATTTCATTAATAAAAAATTGTAAGGTTGGTACAATATTTAATTCAGGCGCCATTGTTAAGCATAGAATATTATTCCTCAGAAAAAAACGTCATTTCAATGTCAAGACTATGACCTTTACAGAATGTTATTTGAATGTATAGGTAGTTTAAATGCGATATTAAATAAGTTTGAGAAAAATAAATAAGTTAAGATTTGTTGAAAATTTAGTTGAAGTTCAAACTCAAAAGCACATCCAAAATATCTGAATAGGTATTTTTTATTGGAACTGGTGCTTCCCATTACTTTCAATGAAGTCAAGTCACTGAGTAGATATACGTTCTTTAGGTGTTTGTGGTTTGCACTAAGAGTCACTAAGGTCGTGGGTTACGTTTTCGTCTATGGTTAAGTATTCGTTTTAAACTATAATTTACATATAGACTAACGTGGTTCCAACCGCATCTTCAGAAAAAAAAAAAAAAAACAAAATTGTTTTATTCATGTAGATCACAGGCACTTGTGGAGCGTTCATACATTTAACATGTTACACAAATGTTAGTGATGGTGATAACTGCATTCGTTAACTTAAAACTAAAGCTAGGAGGGTTCCAAACGCGCCCTGGTCTAACAAGAGCCCACAGCAAACTTAGCCACGTTTTCTTTTTGTTATCACCATCTCATAGTCGAGTTAATGTTGAGCTATGAAGTTAGAGCAATTCATACCCAAGCTTTGTTATCATACATGTCCTAATATAATTAAGGATTAGATATCCTTAATTATATTAGGATGGTAATCCTTAATTATATTAAAATTATAATAGGATTTTTCTATATAACTATATCATCATCATCATCATATCAACCCATTACCGGCCCACTACAGGGCTCGGGTCTCCTGCTAGAATGACCAAGGCCGTAGCCCACCACGCTGGCCCAGTGCGGATTGGTGGCCTTCACACACCTTTGAGAACATTATGGAGAACTCTCAGCTATGCCGGTTTCCTCACGATGTTTTCTTGCATGTTTCGATGTGTTCTTCACCGTTGAAGCAAGTTATATTTTAATTGCTTAAAACGCACATAACTTAGAAAAGTTAAGAGGTGCGTGCTGGGATTCGAACTCGTCCCCCCTGAAACTGAAGTCGAGCTCCTACCCATTGCGCTTTCACCGCTTCTAATAACTATATAATTTTACTAGCCCGCGACTTGGTCTGCGTTTAATTTTGTTTTTTGATGTGGCGTTAAATTTAGTTGTAGTTCTAAAAAAATTTAAAGTATTTAGTATCGCTAAGCCTTAAATGAGGGGTTTTCTGCTGTCCGCTGAGGAGTTCTGTGCTCTATCTCCAACCACTTTCAGATCTACACAAAGTTTGGGCAAAATTAAACACAATATAACCTCTATAGTACAAAAATTAATTATTTAAATCAGTTATAATCTGTCGGAGTTATGGTGTAAAATCGTCAAACACTTTCATCCCCTCTCCCAAAGGAACCGAGCTTAATGTCGGGATAAAAAGTATTCTATATTACTTCTTACACTTCCAAGAATATGTGTACAAGGTTTCATGAGGATCGGATAAGTAGTTTTTGCGTGAAAGCGTAACAAACACACTTACATTGACATTTGTAATATTAGTAAAGTAATAATTTGATAAAATACCGAGAAACTGTCTCTGACCTCAGTAGATCAGATGTAAGACCAGCTTAAGACGCGTTTACGGCTCAATTGGCATTCATTGCTCGTTCAAACACGAGATAAGCGCCGTGGATCCGAGACCTATCGCGTTTACTACCAGCGTAATGCGACTAGAAATGATTTTGACTCGATTCCAATGAAATTGTATGAGGCACTTACATATGTAGGTACATTGAATAAGGGAACTGGTAAAGAAAGTTTCTTTTTTAGGTATGATTCACGTGTCTGTGTTTTTGATGACCTCCCTGGCGCAGTCTTATTAGTGAGAGGTCCCGGGTTCAAACACCGGTGGGAAAATTTCGGAATTTATAACTTCTGAACTTTCTTTTGTATTCTAGACCACCAGGTAGATACCACCGTACCGACAAAGACGTGACAGTACACGTGTCTCCTCTCACAATGAGAAGGGATACCATACTGGACTTCACATGCCTTTGAGAACATTATGGTGAACTCTCAGGCATGCAGGTTTCCCCACGAATTGAATTTACTTAAAACGCACATATCTTAGAAATGTTATAGATGCGTGAGTTTCGAACTCGGCCCCCCGGAAGTGAAGCCGGAGCCCTAATCACTGGGCTATAACCTCTCCTTGCCTTGCTTTACCTATATAAAATGTGCGCAATTTTTTTTTGTTCCCCTCCCTCTTTGTATAAGTAGTTCTGCTAAGAAAACATCAGACGGTAACCCAAAAGCAATCGTAAAATTGTGCTTTTAACTATGTCTGAGTAGTTTCTTATTAGTCCCCAAGGTGTAATACTCTTTAATGATATTGAAACATTCCAAAGCGGGGCCGTATTTGCCTAAGGGCAAAGGGGGGCAAGTGCCCGAGGCGGCAGAACCGAAAGGTCGCTCCACATAAATTCCTTACATTCTTATCATTATTTGTAAGGTCTTAGGTAGTTACCATTATGGGCGGGGACCTCCCCCTCCACGCAACTTGCCCAGCGTAGTGATTGCCACTCTGAGCAGAGAGAGCTCTTGGGTAGCCGTGGCCGACTTCTGAGAAGACGTCATTTCGCTGAACGCACATCTGCTCCGGCGTACACGGGTGGGAAGAAGACAGAGGCAATTTGCCGCACGCCAGCATTTCTTGGGAGTCGGCGAGTAGCTATTGGGCTAGCTACTACAAGTCTCTCTACGGTCTGAACGGCTAGCATGAGCAGAAAAAAAAAATTATGAACTAATTTTTTAATTTATATATTATATTATTATTTTTGTTTTTTTTTGTATAATCTTAGGATATATTGCAATGTTATCTATGTATTGTAAACATGAATAAAAGGCTTTTTTTTTTTTTTTTTTATATATTATCTATTTTAAAGACACCGGATCTGTATCAGTCAGTCGGGATCTATTTTTCTTGAGCGATAAAATAGAGGAGTCGCTTTCTCATCAGGTCCTCGAGAAGTTCCTACCTTGCATTCCCTGTGAAATGTTGATCTGGTTTTCCACTTGCCATCAGGTGGCCCATCAGACTGTCAATTATTATTATATAAAGAAAAACCTTCACTATGGAAGGCGCTTCTGTTCAAACCCAAAAAAATTAAATACGTCCCTGCTCCCTAGAGATTTAAGCATGAGAAAAGGCGATAAAAGACATTCCGCTTTGAATAGGTATAACAAATCGATGTAACGAAAAACGATTCGAATGCAGAGTCTACGTGACTGAGCTGACAAATTGGCGAGTCTTCACTGGAAAATATTTGAATGTCTGTCCTTATATTTGGTACCTTAAGATCCGTTTAGTGGACCGATCTCCTTTTTGGTGATCTTTCTTATAATGTTTGCATTGCCATCCTTTGGGATAATGCTACTTTACTCTTAATATTGTAAATACAAAACTGAGACTGTTTGTTTGTTACCTATGTTCCTATCAACTGCTTTATCGATCATGATAAAATTTATCACAGAGATAGCTCGCATACCGGAGGTGGGCATATGATACTTTGTGTCCCTAAAAGATAAAGGGTTCCTACAAGATTCATGAGAAAATTTGTGTAGTAATGAGTATATCTATTAACTTACCTGTATAGTTAGCCCTAATTGAGGAACTCTGATAGGAAATGGCACAAGAAGAAGAAGAAGTTACCTAGATAGCTGGTCTAAAAACCCCAACTTAATGACAAGGAAGACATCGTGAGTTAATGATCGTCGAGAGTGAAGTCTAATAATCTGAGATTGTCCAGTGTGGTGGACTATGGTCTAAACCATTCATACTTTGATAGGAGACAACAAATAAATCCTCGACAAATGTTAAAAAGCCTAATCCGTTCCATAGTAGGTAGGTAGGTTTGACGGCCGACTGGCGCAGTGGGCAGCGACCCTGCTTTCTGGGTCCATGGCCGTGGGTTCGATTCCCACAACTGGAACATGTTTGTGTGATGAACATGAATGTTTTTCAGTGTCTGGGTGTTTATCTGTATATTATAAGTATTTATGTATATTATTCATAAAAATATTCATCAGCTATCTTAGTACCCATAACACAAGCTACGCTTACTTTGGGGCTAGATGGCGATGTGTGTATTGTCGTAGTATATTTATTTATTGATTTAACTAGTCCAAACCTTTACATTGTAGGTACAAAAAAGGCGCGCAATTAATAAATAAATCCTAGACAAATGATAACTAATCCAAACCTTTACATAGTAGGTACAAAATAGGCGCGCAATTAATAAATAAACCCTAGCCAAATGATAAAAAGTCTAAACCGTTCCATAGTAGACCGTACTAAAAAGGCGGGCAGTTAATAAATAAATTCTAGCCAAATTCACTTTGCAAATCACCACAGAGGTAGTAAACCAGTTCGCCATTACTAACCGACAATTTTCAAATGAAATTTTGCAGTTTCAGCTCACGTACACTTTACCTACCCGATAGCAAAACGTACGCTCGAATTTGGGGAATAAATTATTCACAATACATCAATCTGTGTCAACGTTAGGAAAATTTATTTATAGGCCCCTTCTTCTTTATCTTACCTGTAAAGTGTATGTAAATCACACGTAAAGTTTATCTCGGAATATAAGAAACTAACGTTTCACCGCGACTTCGGAAAAGTTTTCCATACAAACTTTCTTCCGCTATACCAAGCTCGTAGCAACGCTCGACTGTCCAAAATAGGACTATCAAAAAATATTTTTTTCCGGAGATAAGCGTTTTCAATCAAACAAAAGAAACTCAAATCAGCTTAATATTATTGGTAGACAATTTAATTTTAATTAAGTATTCACTGACAGTACAACTATTATTGTACCTACTTCGGAAACCTGGCGCTAACATTCTATCTTTAGCTGACTCCCGCTAGTCAGTTTATTGCATTTTCAAAACATGTAATTTTTTACAAAATTGTAGACGCGACGCGACGTTACCAGAATAAAATTGTAAAAATAACATTTCACTACGAATTTTATACAATAATTAGATGCCGAAGATCTGTTTAGTGTGGAGTATAAGGATTGAAGAAATTATAAATTACACCAAACAGATTCTCCTGCTTTTCGCGGGCTATAGCAAAATAAGCTTAATTTTCATAACGAATTGGCTATTTCCTTTTAAGTCAGTTAAAAATAGTTTTCATCTTTACTTCTCTTAAATTTTTTTGTCACAATCCAAGTGAATACCTACACGTAAAATAACAATAACGTACTTGTAAAATCTCAACCAGACCCAGTTCGTTATGTTCCTGTTTCGTGCATTTTTCATTCAAAGTGGGTAATTACACGGAAAACTGTATCAGCGGAGTTGTTGTACCATTTTGAAAGTGGAATGTGAATGTGGCTAACTAGGCGTTAAGTGACGTCACAAACGTGCTTTTTAACAAAAAAAGACCATTTGTCGCTTCGTAAAGTTACCTATTATCCCTACTGATAGTTATTACAAACCATCTGTTGCCCGCGGCTTCGTCCGCGTTTCTTTGGTTTCTCATAAATACTGCGGCACCCACATATTTATATATAATACAGAAATCCTTTGTGGGGATGGGTATATGCTTTTATAACATGATACCGAAGGTAATATTAGATCTACCTTTACCTAAGTTTAAACAGTATATTAAAACACATTTAACCAATCGTGGTTACAAGGCTGCTTGGAAGCAGGCCACTCCGCTCTCATCTCTCAAAAAACAGAAAAATTCTAAAGATTGTTAAACTATGAAATTATGTTGGAAAAGAGCAATCTGCTGAGTTTCTTGCCGGCTCTTCTCAGTGGAATCTGCCTTCCGAACCGGTGGTAGAGTCACTACAAACAGACTGACTTGACGTTTCAAAAGCTTATAAACTAGGCATACATGAAATAAATGAATTTTGAATTTAGAATTTTTAATAGCCGGTAGTGCTTACAATCCGCTGGCTCACTACTACACAGTCACGAGTGCAGGCGCATGCCCAATCCGTACCTTGTCCGTCGCCAGGCTACTTGATTGACAGCTACCCCCTCTGCTTGTGTACGTGAGACAAGTTATGTTTATTTATTTATACTCTTTACTATTTGCGCACAAAAAATACAGAAGAAGAATAAAACAAAACACAGAGACAGAAGCAGTATACAAAAGGCGGCCTTATCGCTTAGTAGCGATTGCGATGCAAACCGATGCGAACCAAGCGATGCGAACCTATCTATATAATACCTATATATGGATAAGGAAATCTAATATGTTTATATGAATATGTTTAATAGACAAAAACACTACACATGGTATAATCTATCTCCATTCCTAATTTCATACAAATTGGTTTTGTAGTTTTTGCGTGAAAGACATCCATCCATTCATCCGTACAAACTTTCGCATTTATGACTAGCTGTTTCTATAAATTTCGTCCGCGTTTTTTGGGTTTTCCTAAATACCGTAGTACGGTTATTTTGGGCAAAATGGCTGGTGACAAAATTATATCCCCTATATATAATTTACAAGTCATCCTGCTAAAGCACGAGAAAAGGGAATAAGAGAAGTTTAACCCCGTTCACCAGTGCTCTGATAGTTGATAAAGCTGTGGGAGAAGATAAATTGTTATCCTTTCCCCCGGGGATATAATAATTTCCTGCCCATGCTAGCCGTGCTGATTATATTCCCTAGTGTGGACAGGAGACATTTTTCTCCCCGGGGAAAGGACACGAATTTATCTTCTCCACAGCTTGTCTTCTCCGACCGTTGGAAAAAATATCCAAATAATATTCGTGCAATATTATAAACGCTTCTTCTGTTTTCTATTGAAGTTATTTAGTAGGTGGACACGTTAATTTTATCCCTTGTCAGAGGATATTATCGGGGGTTATAATTTTTGTCTCCTGCTAGACGTGCTGACAAGGGATAAAATTAACGTGTTCTCTTTTATTATAGTATATTATTATTTTGATATTATTTCCAACCGTGCGCTAATAATCGGAAAGTTTATAAAGCTGTGGAAGAAGATACACCTATAATAAAAACTTAATAAAGTAAGAATAAAAAACTTAATTTTACCTTTTTAATCATATAAGTTGACTTTTTACTGTTTTAAAAGTAAATTAAAAAAAAGAGTTACGATTTGAAAGTACGAACTTAAAAGTTAACAAATGGTACTCGTTTCTAGACCTAACCGTTAGTAATGCCATATTGTTCTAAATTCAAGCGACAACAGCAACAGGATGTAGAGGACTCTGCAATATTCGTTGTGTGACAGAGACATAGACATATCAAACACTGTTGAAAGAACGAGACCGACCTCGTATATTGGAACAAGGCTGGGTGTTTTATAGTGTAGCTTATTGTCCCAGAAGTGCTTTTAAAATGTAGGTTTTTTAACGTGAATAGATGTTCTCAAGTGAAAGAGGTTTCACATTGTTTTAAATTTTTGCACAGTTCTTGTCTTATTTATTAAAACTTCTTTAAAGTAATGGATACTCGTGTACAAGAAAATGAAAATTTTTAGCGGTAGATACAAATTCTATGATATCTTATATTCAGGTTTAGCATAGTAATATGCGAATTCAATAGATTATAAGTAAAAATAGCGGGAATTACTACCGCCATGTTTATTTCTGCCGCAAAGCAGAGTTGCTACAATGGACACAGTTTCAGGACGAGTTTCTTGTTCATTAACCGACTAACAAAAAGGAGGAGGTTCTTAATTCGGTCATTATTTATTACTAAATGGTTTAAATTTTTTTTTTAGGTTTTTTACCTCAGCATTTATTTATTTTTTACTCTGTCATTAATTAACCGATTTGAATATGCAGCTGCTGTAGTTAGGCACGGGTCTCTTCGGGTCAAAACTTAAGGGTAGGTATTTCATATCATCTGCATACCCTGTGCATACCCTGTATGCACGCCACTGGCGGTAGTTGTACCCCGGACGAGCTCTGTCACAAATAGCCCTACTACTACTAAAAGTCATTGCTTCAAGTTGAAAGTGGTGTGTGTACGTGACTAATTTAACGACGTCGGACCGCTATTAATTAAGTTTCATTAAGATTTGCGCTGATAGGTTAGGAGATCACTACAGCTACCTATATATATATCATATACCATTTATATGATATATTAGTAATATATATGAGGCCATACCGCCATATATAGCCGCCAATGCCGGTGTATTTTTGGGCACATGAAGCTAAACACCTAGGCCTCGGGTTAGTGGACATTGGGCGGCACATTGCAGGACGGGTAGCTGGTACCTATGATCTGCGAAATGTCTTGTCTATATTCCACTTAGCATTTGGTTCTCGAAGACCTTCCCGACCTCGCTGAGCAAAACTATGGGTCTCTACGCCGTCGGAGAGACCAGCGGTCGTCCTTCTTTACAGATGAGGCACAGCAGTCCCTCCTTCCAAGGCTTAGAGTAGACACTGGTTGAACAGCTCCCGGAGTCTTCCCTCGAGGAACTGGGCAAAGGGCATCGACAGCGGACCGGACGGCATCCCGGGTCATGTATATGACCCGGAATGCCGTCCGGTCCAGGTGCCGTCTTCTTGGACCGGAGGCGGCCCAGGGCCACGTCCATCTCCTCCCCAGTAACCAGCGGGACAGACCCGCTATCGGGGGCGGAACCCCTTCCGACCTCAGTTTTGTGGTCTGTCATTTAATACTATAAAAAATCCTGAACTTGGGTCTAAGGGCACCGATGCACTACATCGAGTGCGAATATTTCGAGAATAACTTCGCAATGCATCGGGGGTAAAAACCTTGGCGAGAGTGCATTGAATACGCAAGTGAATCCCATACCTCGATTAAAAGTATATCGTGGCCCACACAGAGTTTGTAGTGGGTGCAAGTCCCAAATAACTACTCCGCGTTGGGGATCAAAACATTGGCGAGAGTGCGGTAAATACGCAAGTGAATCCCGTACTCTCACATACAGGTCCATCGTGGCCCACACAGAGTTTTTGGTGGGTGCAAGTCCCAAATAACTAATCCGCATTGGGGGTTAAAACCATGGCGAGAGTGCAGTGAATACGCAAGTGAATCCCGTACACTCTCTTATTGGTCAATTGAGGAGCACACATAGTTTTGAGTGGGTGCAAGTCCTACATAAATACTTCGCATTGGGTGTCAAATCCTTGGCGAGAGTGCGGTGAATACGCATGTGGATCCCGTACCTACTCTCACTCATAGGTCTATCGAGGGACACACAGTTTTTAGTGGATGCAAGTCCAACGACAACTCCGTTTCCCCTAACAGGGTGGTAAAAATCCTGTTTTCTGTATGTCGAATTTAGGTACTACTTGGATTATACTGGCATAACGATAATTGCCCAGGGGAAGTAAAGCCGAAAATAAACGCAAATTACGCCGGTTAATTAGCCCTTGACACAAATCGTTAAAACGATGACCTACTTTGGATGCTCGTACTCGATTTTTACCTTTACTCCATGTCTTGTAGACTACGTCAAAATAAATGCACAGAGTGTTATTTTTAGTGCCAATAGTTAAAGTATTTAAATATTTATGTGTTAAATATTTATATATATATTAAAATATTGAATATATATAAATATATAAATATTTATATTAATTAGTTTATTTTTGAATTTGATAGCGGATTTTTTAAAAAACCGATAAAAATGCAGTCGACTACGCGGCTAATAGCTAGGTTTTAATATTAGTATGATAAATATGCATTCCAATACTAAGTAAAATTATCTTACGTTTGTGACTGAGAGGACTTGGGGATTGAAACCCGAAAATTCAAATTCTGTCCCAAAGCCATCAATTTCGATTCATTAGATCGGAAAATGTGAAATAGAGCGATATTAATACAGCGGGCGATTTGGAAGACTTACAGGTTGTGTGTGATTTGATATTTGTCTTTTACTTATGCGCAGACTTGAGACAAGACAGTCGTTATGTTCTTATTTATGCGTCAGCCAGCTAGAATCACAAACTGTAGATTTTTTGGAGTTTACTCCTTAAGAATCGATTTTTTTTATAGTTATAATCGAGGGACCAAACAGATGGATCACCTGATCAAATCAAATCAAATCAAAAATACTTTAATGCACACAAAAAAAAATAGAGAACAAAGGTACAAGTCAATTAAATTTGTGTAACAAAGGTTGCCTTATCACTTATAGTGATTTCTTCCAGGCAAACATTATGAGGAATTGGCTCACATATGAATCCTTATAGCCTGAGGATTCCTACTCTAAACGTGACGCCTTGTGTCCAACAACCTGCGGCGTAGGTGTTAATCCTATGTGTCTGTAATTACACCTGCTTTCAGACCGATATACATGTATATTTATTTTTGAAGTTATACTTCTTTTGGCGCGTTAGAAAAAAATTATGAGAGTAAATTTTTACGATGCGCGCGCACACCGTCACGAAAAACCAACACCCCAAAGTTAGCTATAGTTAACAAAGCAAAAGTGAGGAGAAAGAAAATGAAAGATGAGAACTGACTACTGTATTCACGATATGTATTTATTTGTGATATTAAAATCAACTTTATTTTACTAGATAAGATAACTTTCAATGTATTAAATACCGTAAGTATTTTTACTATTGTTAGTGTCATTTTTTCTACAAACATAGAATAAGACGAAAGATAAAATTTTTTTAAAGATTTTATCTTCTTACGCCAAATAAGAATAACATCTAACGAGTGTACATAAGTACACACTACACACACTTTTCTTTTTTAGTTTTTTATTACTATTACGGAGTATATACGAAGAAATACTCATTCAAATGTACTCAGGAACTTTAGTTCCTCCTTTCGCCCTTTTTTTAACTTCAAAACAGCAACAGTTATGCCGTCCGTGAGATTTTTTGACAATTTCTGATACAAACCGCGACGTTGCTTCTCTACTTCTTGAATACGTTCAGGTATTATACATATAGGTAACTTGAATGTGGCAAGAGTGAATAAGGATATTAAGGCAAGCGTATCACAAATTAAACAACATTGTTTTCAACAGGCGCGATGGTTAATAGATCTTTGGGTGGGTATCGTTAATCTAGCCAATAACACTAATTGTGATGATCATCAATATCATATCATATCAACGCTTTATCGTTCCACTACAGAGCACGGGTCTCCTCCAACAATAAGAAGGGCTTAGGGCGTATTCCAACAGTCCCAGTGCGGATTGGACGTCTCCAAGAGCCTTTGAGAACATTATAGAAAACTCTTAGGTATGCAGGTTCTCACTATGTTTTACTTCACTGTTGACGCATGATGTTTTGATTGCTCCAAACGCACATAACTTAGAAAAATTAGAGGTGCGTGCTGAGTTTCGAATCCGGCGTCCCAAAAGTGAAACCAAAGCCCTTAACACTAAGCTGACACCGCTTGAGATGATGGCTAAATGGTAATCAAAAGTTCGATGCTAAACTCACTATTGTTCTTTTGATTTATTCTGTAAAGACACATAATATGTGATAAACATTTCAATTTAAACGTGCTCGTGAAACTTGAATGTGCTTTTGAGCATTCGGGTTTATGTCCTATACCCAGTGGCTTACACTGGGTTGCTTACCAGGGTATGCATACACCAGGAAAATGGAAAAAAATCCTCCTCTTATACGGGCTATATTTCAATTTTAGGGTATGCAGTGCTTTTGTGCATGTATGAAGTGCACTCCACTGCCTGTACCTGATTATAGGTAAGCATTCTGATCGGATTTAAAGCTTATAACCCCTATGTGATACCACGTACGATAAATAAAACGGTTTTGAGTTAAATTAAGTTTTTTTAAAAGCGTCGCCTCGCTACAATTCATGTCTAGTCTTTAATCTACACTGTAACCAATTTTTTCTCTCATCGAACCTTTGAAAAGCAGGTTGGCTTTTGTTATGGGATGCTTTTGTTTGGAACTCTTATTAAATTTTTATGTCTTCAACGATCGTATATTTCATACAATACATAGGAAGAATTTGCAAAGTACCACAATTGTTTGCTAGTTTGTCATACATATTTACTTGTTCTGTCTTTCAAGTAGATTTATCCTTTTTGTTTATTACACTCCCTGGCGCAGTGGTGAGTGCTGTGGTCTTTAAGTAAGGGACCATAGGTTCGATTCCCGGTAGGTGAAATTTAGGAATTAATAATGTGTGAACTTTCTCTGACTTCGGCCGTACGCCAAGCGTTTTAGCTTATCGATATCATGCCGCGTAGAAACCGACTAGGTCAATGGGTTTAATATAATAGCCCATACCTCTAGCAGGTTAGCCCGCTATTTTCGTAGACTGAATGATGATTACCTACTAGTTGAGATTATACTGTATTGAAATAAAAAATGCAACTTTTAAATCATTTTTCGCTTGCTCCGTTTTTCGAGGATCCGTACGCTTTTCAGATTTAATCACTTTTCCAAGCATGTAGTATCTACTCGCTCGCTAAGCAAATTCTAATTTAACCTGTCAGCACTTAGCATGAGTCGTAAGATATACTCATCTTACGTTAATCGTGAACAAATAAATTGAATCCGAAGGTATAAACTTAATCGGGGTGTAGAAAACATTTTGACAGAGATATTTAGCAAGACTGATATTGAAAGGTGTGTATAATTTTTTAAAATTCAGCGCTTAGGTTTTTAATAAAAAAAATTACGGTATGGTAATTGCGGTACATCGGTGCAATTGAAAAATTTAGTTGTTACCTTAAGTTCAATTTCTTAATTTTTTTAGTTCCACCTATTTATATTTTCGTATTTCTTGTGTTCTATATTGCAGAAGGACTAAAAGAGTTTATTTCATCATTTCGTTCTAAAATTCGAAAGTAAAGATAATATATTATGCATCTTAGACAAGTGCATTTCATCTTAGGTAGCATCTACATTTTCAAACAGGTGAAATTGTGGTTAATGCAGTTGACTTTTAGAAGTAGTTGCGCTTTTTGTGACAGAGCTAGTATTAGAACTGTAGTAGGATAGCGATGAGGCCACGAAAAGATGCAAATAAACATACCATACAAATATCACTTTATTAATTTTCTTTATAAACTATGACAATATGAACTTATCGTTTAACAACCTCGCAATTCACTTCATAACTCTCCAGAGAACGATCCAACCCGCCAAGAAGAAAACCCAATTTCACGCCAAAACTCATAGCCGTCCAGGTAGGATCCAAGCAATTTGATTGGTTCCCGCCGTTATGCGTCTACCAGCTTTAACCAATCGGAGAATGCCAACCGATCGTCTCGTTCTATAATAAGATTAAATTAAAAAAATAAAAAAGAAGTGGAAATTATAATGCTAGTTAAATCTAAATCCTAACACTAGTCTGGGAAGATTTCTTGAAATTACATTGATTTCTCTAAATCGCGTATAACTTATATTTTTATGCGTAATCCTTACTCCTAATCCTAATATTATAATTATAAATGTGAATGTAAGTTTGTTTGTTAAGATTTCACGCAATAACTACTTAACCGGTCATCATGAAACTTTGTACACGTATTCTTAAAGGTATCAGAAGTAATATAGGATACTTTTTATTAAAAAAAAAATATTTTTTTCGAAAGATAGAAAAATGTTTGTCGAAAATCTCATGTATGACTATAAATGTAGACTATGCACGCTGCGTCCCGAAATATACGCGGGCGAAGCCGCAGGGCATATCTAGTATTAATAAAAAAAAAGTTTATTAATATAATTTGAAAGAGAATATTACTTTACCTATACAAAAGCAAGTGATCGTTAAACGGAAATATAAATACAAGAAACCGAGTACCAAAGTAGAGTGTTGTATACCAAAGGTCTGAAATAATTTTCCGGACCATTGCCATTTGATTCCCGGTATTCGAGAGTGTAAGTACGTGATTTACTCTAAAAGGCTATTTTGAGCTTGGATACGTTTGTCACATGTTATACGTTAGGGGGAAATATCGTGCTTAAAGGAGGGTTTTAAGGGGGAGGCTACCACCAGTTAGCCGTCCTTTCGGGGGAAACACTCATAGTTACCTTCCGTTTCCGGGAGCGAGGAGGTTTTGATGGACTAGTCAACTAAAACTCGCCGGGCGTTATATATTTTTTCATCAACTTCAAGTTAGCTCTTGACTGTCATAGCACCTGGTGGAAATATGCAGTATAATATGGTAGCGGGCTAACCTGTTAGGTGTATGGCTGCTATATGAAACACTATGGGGCATCTACTTTGTCCGTCAAAAACTCCTGTAGGTTTAACTTTAGGTGTAACAGAAGTACCCGGCGATGTTATCCGCGCCTATCCAGCTATAGTGTCGTTTTAATAAAAGGCTCGTAACACAAGTCTCCGAGACACTACGCTTTTTTTTATATTAATAACGGGCAAACTGTGTTAAGACTGATGTTAAGTGATCACCGCCGCCCATAAACATCTGCAGCATAAAAGGAGCCAGCGATGCGTAGCCAGCTTTTAAGGAATCTGTTTATCCGCCCCTTGAATAACCCTAGATGGGAGATTGTTCCATAATTTGTAAGTGCGCGGTAGAAATGATCTGGTATTTCGAACAGTAAAAGAATACCAGGCATCCAGATGATGAGGGTGGAATTTATTTCTACGGCGTGTCAGCGGTCAGAAAACAGGGAAGGAGGTATCAACGCAAACAACTCTTCAGAACATTCTATCTACGTTATACTCTTAGCTATGTTTCCAACTAACTCCACTAACTGAGACTCCAAAACGACAACAAGAAAATGCCGTCCGATTCATAATCATCAACTCATTACCGACACACTACAGGGCACGGGTGTCCTCCCACAATGAGAAGGGGTAAAGGTCTTAGTCCACCACGCTGGCCCATTGCGGATTGGTGGACTCCACACACCTTTGAGAACATTATGTAGAACTCTCAGGCATGCAAGTACTTTCACGATGTTTTCCTTCACCGTTGAAGCAAGTGATATTGAATTTAAACAACGTATATAATAAAATCAACGAGTTAAATGCTTCGGCTAATTTGATATAGTTTTATTATTAAAGTTCTAAAAACTCTAGCACATTATATTAAAAGTAGGAGAGCTATTTGTGACCGAGCTCGTAAGGAAAAGTAGTATTGCAATGCTTATTTCTTCAGCTAAGCTGCATTGTTGTATTATCCTAGCCAGCACGTAAACTGGCGTACGTATTTATTAAAATAAAATCGATTTTATTATATGTACAGATTAGGAGTCTATGTAGAGAATTATGTAATGATTAAGAGTCTTCAAACGACTGTACTCGTTACTTACGGGTCGTAGCGTAATATTTTATGGTCTATAACCTTCGATAAATTGATTTTTAACGCATACGGAAAGGTATACTTGTGTTCCATTACTAGCTGTTGCCCGCGACTTTGTCTGCGTTTGATTTTGTTTTTGATGTGGCATTAAATTTAGTTGTAGATCTAAAAAAAATTAAAGTATTCAGGATCGCTAAGCCTTAAATGAGGGTTTTGCTGCTGTCCGCTGAGGAGTTCTGTCCTCTATCTCTAACCACAGTTTGGGCAAAATTAAACACATATTACATAGTACAAAAATAATTATTTAAATCGGTTATAATTTGTCGGAGTTATGGTGTAAAATCGTTAAACAGTCACCCCCTCTCCCAAAGGAACCGAGCTTAATGTCGGGGTAAAAAGTATCCTTTATTACATCTAACACTTCCAAAAATATGTGTACAAAGTTTCACGAGGATCGGTTAAGTAGTTTTTGCGTGAAAGCGTAACAAACAAACTTACATTGACATTTATAATATTAGTAGGGATAGGGATAAGATAAACTGCAATTTCTCTGGTGATAAATCTTGATGCTGTCTCGATTGGTAGAGGGCTAAGCAGGGGTATCTTTTAGGGGTATGTCAGGTAAATAAAACCCATAACGTAATTGTTTTCAATTTGGCATCGTACTGGAACGCTAAATCGCTTGGCAACACGTCTTTAATTACATCGGCACAGCAATAAGCGAAGCTTGCAGAGTAAATTCGGAAATTAAATTTTCTAATTGTTCCCGCCGCAGTTTGAACCTGGGACCTCCAGACCTTTTTTTAGTTGTTAAACAACTTAAAGGAGGTTTGTAAAAAATAAAGTTGGCTCCGTGAAGGGATGAAAACTTTGGATAAATAACTTTACAGTGTACAACAAAAATCGAGATTGTTTGGGAGCCTCTTATTACTCCTTAGCGGGTATTTAAGGGGATGGCTGGGTCATTCATGTAATATTAATGGTGTTTAAAACATTTTACTTGAGTGGATTTCTTTCACGTAAACTTGATACTAAAGATTTTTTATTTGATACGTGTCCCTCAGTAGCAATGGCGTGCATATAGGGTATGCACAGGGTATGCAGATGATATAAAAATGAAGAAAATCCCCAGTACGAGTTACAAATGGTAGACTTTTTATAAGTCTTACTATTTGATACCTCATAATGTCATGATTCCTTATTTCATTTTCCTAATTCTGTACAGACTTAATAGCTACAGAGTAGTGGCATGCATAGAGGGTATGCACAGGGTATGCAGATGATATAAAATTAAGAAAATCCCCAGTACGTGACATCAATCCCACCGGCCCACTAAAGAGCACAGGTCTCCTCGCACAATGAGAAAAAGCCGTAGTCCACGCTGGCCCAGTGTGGATGGTGGACTTCACACACCTTTGAGAACATTATGTTGAATTCATAGGCATGCACACACACATAAATTTGAAGTTAGACGTGCATGCTGGGATTCAAACTCGGCCACCGAAAGTGAAGTCGAGCCACTATCACTGCTTCCTTTTCCTTTATTTATAAAGTTATCTATTATTTCTAGAACCCCAAGTTTCATAAGTGCAGCTCAGTTGTTGAGATATTAACGTATAACAATGAGATTTTTTTTAACTGACATATTCCACAAACATAAACATTTTAAGAAGTCCGACGATCTCTAGCTACCGCTCACGTACTAGCTGAGGAGCGATGGCAGGAGACCTGATGGTATGGAGGACGCTCATTCCTTGGAGGCTGGGAAATTCATTTGTACGGGATGCAACTTGTGGATACCCTAGCTGCATCACACATCCAGGCCAACTCGTCAATGGTGAGTGCCCCTGCTACCAGTGCCAAGCAGGCCAAGAATGAAGAAAGTTTAAATATGAAAACCTGCATAGCAGTTTCATTTTTGTGCATTTTTGTCATTTTTGAGTAGAGACTTTGGGAGCGCGGGGCCCGGGGGCTCGAGCTCTTTAAAGAATTATCAAAAAAGGTTTTAGAGTCTACCGGTGATCCTAGAGCGGGCATTTACTTTGGCAAAAGAATTAGTTTTGCGATACAAAGGGCCATGCTGCCAGCATCTGCAGCAACTGTGCCTCGCTGCGGTGGTTTCGAAGACGTAGAAGTTTAGATTTTATTTAGTTTTACATAATTTATTTTCGGTTACTTTTATAATATTAATCACGTAACTATCTATTCTGTTTCTTACTTAACTCTCAGTTAGATAATAAAACCTGTAATAACCGATTTGGTCCAGGAGAAGTTGCACGGGTCAGCTAGTTTTAAATGAAAAAATATTTATTTTCAACATTGTTGTAGCAGAAAAAAAATGTTCATTGTACAGTCAACATCAATTGAGGATGCTCTTCACTGATGATGCAAATTAAGCTTTGCAAACAAAATCAAAGTAAAAATTCATTGTAGTTATCATGAAATTCCAGCAGCGTCTATCCAATATTTATTATGCTATTTATTTCTTAATTTAAATGGTTTTAACTTGATCATATTTCGTTTACCTAAAGTCTCATCCAAACATGTTAGTTAAAAGTTCTTTGGAAAGTTGTAAACTCGATGCACGTTTCGTTCAGATGCCGGATTCTGCACAGGAAATGTGGAAATAGGCTTTTAGAGGATATATTGCGACATACGTTGCCTGTTAGCAGTAAACTTCATACCTAGTTTCATAGCGAAGTTGTGGAAATAGAAATAGGTTTTTGAGTAGTTAGGTCTTATTTTTCCTTTGCTTAGCTTTCCAGCCATTTTTTTATTGCAATAATTGATGGACTTAGCAGTTGGCCCCCCTGATGATCATGGCTAAAAAAGTCATCCCTATCCCTACTAATATTATAAATGTCAATGTAAGTTTGTTTGTTACGCTTTCACGCAAAAACTACTCGACCGACCCTCGTGAAACTTTGTACACATATTCTTGGAAGTATTAGAAGTAATATAGAATACTTTTTATCCCGACATTAAGCTCAGTTCCTTTGGGAGAGGGGATGAGTGTTTGACGATTTTACACCATAACTCCGACAAATTGTAACCGATTTAAATAATTATTTTTGTACAATATGTGTTTAATTTTGCCCAAACTGTGGTTGGAGATAGAGGACGGAACTCCTCAGCGGACAGCAGAAACCCATCATTTAAGGCTTAGCGATACTGAATATTTTAATTTTTTTTAGTTTTACAACTAAATTTACTGTGTCCCTCAACCTGAGGCGTAGGTGTTAAGCCTCAAGGTCCTGTAACTACGCCCTTCAGACCGGAATACATCATTGTATTAATGCTGCCTACCGGCAGAAATAAGCACGCCACAAAAATATCCAGTTGTTCCCTTGCTGCGTGAGAGTAGGATAAATCAAAAGATAAATGAATGAAATAAATAAATATACTACGACACTACACACATCGCCATCTAGCCCGAAAGTAGGCGTAGCTTGTGTTATGGGTACTAAGATGACTGATGAATATTTCTATAAATAATATGCATCAATACTCATAATATACAGATAAACACCCAGACACTGAAACTCATTCGTGTTCATCTCATAAATATTTTCCAGTTGTGGGAATCGAACCCACGGCCTTAGACTCAGAAAGCAGGGTCTCTGCCAACTGCGCCAGTCGGCCGTCAAAAGATAAGTCGGACGTAGCATTTTGCAGTAGCGTGGTGGCGTTTAACTCTAATTCTCTTTCTCCTATTAGCACTTCATAAGCAATTTCTAGCCAATTTATTTTATACTATATGTTGCCCGCGACTTCGTCTGCGTTTGATTTGGCATTCAATTTAGATGTAGTTCTAAAAAAAATTAAAGTATTCAGTATCGCTAAGCCTTAAATGAGGCGTTTGCTGCTGTCCGCTGAGGAGTTATGTCCTCTATCTCCAACCACATTCATCAGATCTACACAAAGTTTGGGCAAAATTAAACACATATTATAACCTCTATAGTACAAAATAATTATTTTAATCGGTTATAATTTGTCGGAGTTATGGTGTGAAATCGTCAAACACTTTCATCCCCTCTTCCAAAGGAACCGAGCTTAATGTCGGGATAAAAAGTATCCTATATTACTTCTGACACTTCCAAGAATATGTGTACAAAGTTTCATGAGGATCGGTTAAGCAGTTTTTGCGTGAAAGCGTAACAAACAAACTTACATTGACATTTATAATAATAGTAGATAGATAGATAGATAGATAGATAGATAGATAGATAGATAGAAGTAGATAGATAGACAGATAGAAGAAGTAGAGAAGATAGAGATATGATAGCTCGTATTGGAGGGGATTTTATCCATTTTATGCCATGTTCCTGCTTTATGCATACTCTGGTCGGAGACTCTGTACACGCCACTGCCTATTAGTGAGTAGTAGTAGGCCAGCTATGGAAAATTAAGGTGATCATGATAAGATTTATAATGGAACAAATAGGTATGATGCGTTGCTCCGTTGCTGAGTGAAATAAGGACGGACAAAATCTTTCGTATCTATATCACCTGTCTGTCGGAAATTGGAGACAGCCTGGTAAATTAGGGGTAATTTCCTAAAAGAAACGAGATAATCCCATCCTCTCGAACGTTACGCAAATATTTATAGTGTCGTGAGGCACATCCTAACATATTGGATCCATTATTCAGTCTCGAAGTGTTGACGCATAATATCCAGTATCAAGTGTGTTCACAGCGGCGTACGGACGGCGGCGGTCTGGCCATGACTTTCGACTAAAGCGAAGGCAATACCAAGGCGTCAAAACTACGTCCTTATTGGCGTCGATTATTACCTTAACCAACAAACGAACGGCCCAATGTCACAAGACAGATTGCCGAGTTACATAAATAAAAGAAACGAGAAAAAAAAAATAAAAAAAAAAATTGGTGTCGAAGCGTGCAAGACTTTCTCAAACGCGCGCTTCTTGTGTATGTATATTTTTAATTAATTATTCACTGATGACGAAGCAGAAGGTTCAACTCATGGTTAAAGGGAAGACATCGCCTTTAAAAACAGTAACACCCCGCAGGGCATGGAACAAGTCGTACAAAGTGCCACCCTGTCATGTCATCAACCTGAGTAGGTGCCTGAAATTGCACCGGCAACAATGCCTTTTAGACTGGAAATTAGCAATTACCTTTAACAACCTTTGTTCTGGAGTTGGTGTCCTGCATGTGACCAATCACATAACTCTTGTCCTGTGATTGGTGGACACGGAAGATAAAAATGACGACAACCGAAGTGTGTTGGACGTAAGCGCCGGCGTCGGCCTTGCCTTTAAGAGATGACCATATCGGTCCTTTAAGCCTTTGTCTTTCATCATCATCCTTATCATATATCATCATCATCATTATCATATCATCCCATTACCGGCCCACTACAGGGCACGGGTCTCCTCCGAAATGAGAAAGGGGTTAAGGCCGTATTCCACCACACTTGCCCAGTGCGGATTGGTCGACTCCACACACTTTTGAGAACATTATGTAGAACTCTCCGGTATGCAGGTTTCTTCACGTGCGAGTGCGAGGAGTCCACCAATCCGCACTGAACCAGCGTGGTGTCCCAACCCCTTGTCAATGTGGTAGGTGACCCGTTCCCTGTAGTGGGTCGGTATTTATCAATTAATTTATGATGAATAATTAATTGATTAATCTTTGATCTTGCTCATTATGGCACATCTCTAGCTGAAATGCCTTAGGACACTTGCATCGCTATCAACAGCGAGGTCGTGGCTGTGCTATTTTATACGCTTAACACGGTCGTCTAGTATCCTCTCTGTTTAGGAAATAGGCTGTTTAGAAAATATTACTTTTGCCTGTGCCTAATTTTTGCTAGTAGTACAACTGTCCTGCGTGTCGAAGTACTACTAATACTAGACTGTTTCCCTGACCGCTTTCAGCCACAGTGTTCACTCTCAAGAGAGATTTTCCAACTACGCGGGAGATATAATAGTGCCCAAATGTGTGTGCAAACACAAATCCCACTCTCATAGTCCGCTGATCTGACTTGATCGGAACCGCATGCGCAGGACCGACAGCTTAACGTGCTCTCCGAGGCACGGGGAGAGTGACTTGCAATTTCCAAACTCCGGGCCGGTGGTACTGAGAATCAGACAATGCAACCGAAAAATACGTGCCGCTAAGCGATTTAGAAACTAATTAGGAGTTTTGGGTTAATATGTTGACGGCCGATTGGCGCAGTGGGCAGCGACTGGTTTCTGAGTCCTAGGCCGTGGGTTCGAATTTAACAACTGGACAATGTTTGTGTAATGAACTGTCGCGAAATACGTAATCACCCTGCGTAACGCTATACTTATAGCTTAGCGCCACTTGTTCGACAAAAAAAAAACACTGTGTATCATGTGAAACATACTACTGATTTTAAATTAAGATTTTCGTGGTTAATCAACATTTCTTAAATATCCCTGTAAATGTAAATAATAAAGAAATGTTGATATATAAGAAATGTTAGTAATAATATTAACATTTCTTATATATCAACATTTCTTTAATATTATGCCCGTGACATCAACTTGACATCTCGTACCTACACAGTCCCGTCGTGACCACGATCCGTGCAACTGGGTCGAAATATCGACAAGTCCAAAAATATTATCGTGGTATGTACCCGTTGAACTATATTTATGAAATATACTACTTTCATTAAACAACATTTTACTAGCTATTATAACAGCGGCCTAGAATATTACAGTGGTTTATTAAAGCTGGGCGGAAGGCGCATAGTTCTCAACTTAACTCGTAAAGTTTAAGGGATAGTTTGTATTAAGGAAACGTGGCGCAGCTGCTACATTTCAGACATTCGGGGGAATGGATTCATAATGGATTACAGGTATTCCTTCAATCTATTTTAGCTTAGCTAGTATTAAATGTATATATCTAAAAATATATATTCTATGTATACATCTATGTATTCAATGTTACAGTGGCGTGGGTTTCTTACCAGTATGCATACAGCAGGAAAATTGCGTAAAAAGGCAAAAATCCTCCTCCTATACGAGCCATACATCAAACTTGGGGTAGGCAGTGCTTTTGTGCATGTATGAAGTGCATGCCACTGCAATGTTAATATATATTCTATGTATATCCAAGTAGTAGGGAAGCTTTTTGTGTGAGAGCCAGTGCCGGATTAACCACGTAGCTACTCGTAGAGTAGCAATTGCTAGGGGCTCCGTGTGAGAGGCCCCGCATATTTAATACCGCTCATCTCTGACTGACTTACTGACTGACAGTCAGACACTCACACGCACACGCACACATACATCGCCTATAGTAATTTACTAAACTATTAATTACCCACAAAATTGTAACCTTTAGATAGCAAATACGTATTTTTTTTTTGTATCTTAAATACGTATTGTATTTACCCGCGCGACTTCGTTGTCGTTAAATACGAATTGTATTTAGATACTAAATGTATCTAAATATAAATTTTATACGTATTAAAGATACGTTTTGAGTATTGAATTGTTTTTTTACCACTTTATACTTAAAAACCCATAGCAGATCAAGGGCTCTTTTAAAGAATTTGCTACGGAACCCGCTTGCTTAGTCAGGCACTGGTCAGAGTTCGTCCGGGGAAGTACTGCCGCTATTATTTATTTATTTATACTCTTTATTTGCACACAAATAAAAATACAAAAAAAGAATAAAAGAAAACACAGACAGAAGAAGTATACAAAAGGCGGCCTTATCGCTTTGTAGCGATCTCTTCCAGGCAACCTTAGGATAAGGAAAACAAAAGGATAACATACTGCAGGTTGTGCATATTTAAAAAAAAAAAAAAATAAAAGATTATTTCCGCCACAAAGCAGCATTGCAATGCTGTGTTCTTATCAAAAGGGCCGGCTTGACGGTGTAATTACAGTATCATAAAGCTTAATGCACCTGCGTTAGGGTTATCGAACAGGGCGGTATATTATAGGACACCGGTTACAGTCCAAATAATTGGTGAAAGTTTACTTCTGCTTAGCTCCGGGGTAACCTATAAAATCACTTAGATAACAAAAGAGAAAAAAGAAGAAGAAGAAGAAGAAGAAAAAGTCTTTATTGCACATACAAATATAAAGGTTAACAAAAAAATAAAAAATAAAAAACTATACATATGCACAAAGGCGGTCTTATCGCTTGAAGCGATCTCCTCCAGGCAACCTTTGGTTGAAGAAACATATTAGAGAAAACGGGATAGTGCAATAATTAAATTGTGCTAATTATAAACATTACATACTAATGTAGTAAAAAACATATATATTAATATATTTGTATATAAATATCAATATATATATATATATCAATATATAAACTTAAATACATATTACTATTTAAACATACACATAAAATACATAGATATTTTGCTACATACTAGACAGGAAATAGTCTTTTAACCGTGATTTAAAGATGTTTAATGATTTGGACTGTCTTATATCCCTTGGCAGCTCATTCCATAAATTAACCACCTTTACCGTAAAAGAATTGCCATACGCCAATGAACGACTAGCAGGAACGTGTAACAAGCTGTCGTTATTAGCTCGCAGATTTAAGTGAACATTGCTACCAATAAAGGTGAATCGCTCTTTCAAATATGGTGGAGTTTGCGGATAATATAAAATGGAGTAAAGGAGAGAAAGAGCGTGTAAGTTTCTACGAGAACGAATTGGAATTGAGCACGATACTGAGACACATGATCAAATAAATATAGAAATAAAAGTGTAGACCAAAGAAAAAAAAACACAACAGTGAAACAATGACAGCCGGTTGGGGAAGTGGGCAGCGACCCTGCTTTCTGCGTCCAAGGCCGTGCGTTCGATTCCCACAATGGAAACATTTTTGTGTGATGAACATGAATGACAGTGTCTGGGTGTTTATCTCTATATTATAGGTATTTATGTGTATTATATTCATAAAAATATTCATCAGCTATCTTAGTACCCATAACACAAGCTACGCTTACTTTGAGGCTAGATGGCGATGTGTATAATGTCGTAGTATATTTATATTTATTTAAATGAAAAACAAAAAGCGCAAATTTTAATATGAAAAATGTTCGCCTTACTATTTTTGCTCCTGAAAGTATTGCACGCACAAGAAAAAAGTTATTTGCCGAGTAAGTACGTAGACAACTATCTAACCCACGCAAGTTAGTTATAATAACCGGGAGTGGGAGAACTGCCGAGCGAAGGAAATTTCTTGTTATATGAAAGCACGTTTCTTTACTAAGAGACTTAGAAAACTATTTCTAAACTTGTTAATACTTTTTCCCTCTTACACAGCCTTGCATTTACTGCATAGTGATAACAAAAAAAAAAAATGAATTTACTACGACAATGCACAAATCGCCATCTAGCCCCAAAGTAAGCGTAGCTTGTGTTATGGGTATTTTATGAATAACTAGCTGTCCCGGCGAAATTCGTACCGCGGATATTTTTTTTGTTATATTTTAATACTTATTATCCTATTCCGGTCTAAGAGAAATCCAAAAAATTCAAATATCATAAAAATTTCTCCAGCCATTTTTGGGTTACAAATAGTGTAACTAACACAACTTTCTTAGATATATATATAGATATACATAAATACTTATAATATACAGATAAACACCCAGACACTGAAAAACATTCATGTTCATCACACAAACATGTTCCAGTTGTGGGAATCGAACCCACGGCCATGAACTCAGAAAGCAGAGTCGCTGCCCACTGCGCCAGTCGGCCGTCGGCCGAAGTTGCGGACAAAAGCCAGTTATATAATATCTCTAAGTAATTTACATAATTTTACATACCAAGAACTGTCAATATCTGTATGATACCTACTTCCGATAGAAGATTTTGCAAGGTTCTGCATGTCAGCGTTCCAGCCTCTTGGGCAGACAATCTGAAGTGCCTACATGCATCACGTATTGTTAAGGCCCCTATACATAGTCCGATTTTAACTGTACTCAACCTGCGAAACCTCAGCCTGGCGAATAAACTAAAATTCCATATTGCAACTATTTTATATTAATGTAGAAGAAATTGTGTTTATCTTAATAATAATAATAATTTGATGAGCCACTTTCAAGGGCAAGTGGGTAAGTGGAAAACATTAGCCTATAAACAAAAAAAACACTTCGCAGGGCATGCAAGGAAAACGTGCTACAAAGTGCCGAGCTGTGATCAACCTGAGGCGTCGGTGTCAAGCAATTCAACAATTACACAGCAATGCTGCTTGACGGCAGAAATAAGTATGACAGGAGTACTTACCCGGACGAGCTTTGGCCAAAAATAGCTCAACTACTACAACGGCTCGTGTACACGAAACGACAACGCTCCCACCCAAATAAATTATTATTATTTGCGCTCACACTGATCTAACTTGGTCATAATCTAATATCGTTAATTGTATTTTGTAATGTTTACTCAAAACACAGCTATAAGTTACCTAAAACTGGGCTAGCGTGGTGGACTAGGGCTTTAACCCCTTCTCATTGGAGAAGGAGACCCGTGCGTCTGTAGTGGCCGTCTGACTCCTACTATAACAACTATAAAGTAGAAACTTCGTGCTTACACATATAAATAAAAACGAAACATTATATAACTAAAAGGCACCGTCTGAATCGCC
The DNA here is from genome assembly GCF_905163445.1 of Pararge aegeria. NCBI lineage: Eukaryota > Metazoa > Arthropoda > Insecta > Lepidoptera > Nymphalidae > Pararge > Pararge aegeria. The sequence continues at coordinate 6,489,466 of NC_053202.1, read as the reverse complement.
CTTAACTGTGCCAATCTTTATATAAGCTATACGTGGAGAGCTTTTCAAACATTGATCACCTATGCCCACAGACATTTTAAAGTGTTTTCTGATCAAGCCAAACTGCACCTTAACCCTCTTTAATTGGGTTCACTATGACTGTATATAGCAAAATTGTTGTTTAACCTGTATACGAAGGTATTTGCTTCAAAAATCGACAAAGTATTCCGGGTTTAATTTTTATATGATACGTTTAAGTGATCCGACATCGTTAGTTCTCCGTTTCTAGATCAAAATCGTTACTGTAATGAATGTCACACTAGTGGGCAATGGTGTGAGGATGCTTAACCAAGGTATACAACCATCACGAACACATCCAATTCCCGCTGGGCTGGCATGGTGTACTAGGGCCTTTACCCCTTCTTATTGTGCCCGTGGGAGGAGGAGGTGGTGGGAGGAGACCCGTGCTCTGTAGTGAGCTCGTAATGGGTTGATATGATGATGATGATGATGATATAACCACTATATATGATCATGTGCTGCCAACTTTATGTTACTTTATTCAATGTTATGACTACATTAATCGGTAATTTCGTTGCATTGGTGATGAGTGTACTGCTATCTTATTTAAGTTCGAAAATACTTAAAGGTGGATAATGCTTTACAAAGTCATATCGATCGTTACCCTTTTAAAAATACCCGATAAGTACTGTGAGATTTGCATTCTCGTGCATAATATTACTGTTTCTAACGCTAGAGCAAAATTCGCCTAATTTTCCTCAAGTCAAAGTTGTTTTTTTATACAACTATTTTATACTGTAGAAGGTTAGACGAAATGATACATAAACTTAATCAATATAAGATCCTTTTTACTCTGACTTTAGGGTTTAAATGCTCTAAAATGACTCCCCTATTATTATTATATAATAGACTAAACAGCTTTCGCTGATGACGCCTATATAATTTCTTCTGCTTTTTGTCTTTTTGATGTTTGTCCAGTCTATTCTTAAACTGATTCTGTGATACTGTGGTCACTACATAATCAGGCAAAGCACTCTACATTTATATATCATTCTATCATTGCAGTACTTAAGACTGGAGCGTGTTCAGAAGAGATTCATGTGGCATTTGTCATACTCGGCAAAAAGGTGGTATCCTATACAAAAAGACTGACATACTTAAAAATTCTGAATCTTGACCAAAGAAGAGATTTGCTGGATTTAATGTTTTTATATAGGTTGCTAAGAAATAATTTAGATTGCCCCATTGTAAAACTAATTTCAGAGTACCGTAAAGATGTCCGCGTGCTGCTTTTACGCCGATCGTGCCGCCACGCACCAGAACAGTCTTCGGGGCAAACTCCACTATCCCTCGGTTATGTAAATTATACAATAAATTCAGTCAGTCAATTAACTTTAACTCGCACAGCACTTTTCGTAAAATTATCATTTATCATCATCATCATCATCATCAAATCAACCGATAGACGTCCACTGCTGGACTGCTGGATAGGTCTTTCGTAGGGAGTTCCAAATGCCTCGGTTTTGTGCCGCTTGAATCCAGCGGCTACCTGCGACGCGCCTAATATCGTCCGTCCACCTCGTCGGGGGTCGACCAACGCTGCGTTTACAAGTACGGGGCTGCCATTCCAGCACCTTGGGACCCCAACGTCCATCAATCCTCCGAACTATGTGCCCCGCCCATTGCCACTTCAGCTTCGCGACTCGTTTAGCTATGTCGGTAACTCTGGTTCTTCTACGGATCTCCACATTTCTGATTTTATCACGTAGAGATACTCCGAGCATAGCTCTCTCCATCGCCCGCTGAGTGACTCTGAGCCTTCTTATGAGGCCCATAGTTAGCGACCATGTTTCGGAGCCATAGGTCATCACTGGCAACACGCACTGTTCGAATACTTTGGTCTTCAGGCACTACACGGGAATAAAAACAATACATTATTTACTTAAGTATATTATATACTTAAATACATTATTTATTTAAATACATTATATACTTAAGTACATAATTTACTAAAGTGCATTATTTACTGAAGTACATTATTTACTTATTTACATTATATACTTAAATACATTATTTACTTAGTACATTATTTACTTTCATACATTATTTACTTATTTACATTATATACTTAAATACATTATTTACTTAAGTACATTATATACTTAAATACATTATTTACTGTTTTACATTATATAGTGAAATACATTATATACTTAAGCAAGTTAATGCAAAAAATCTCTAGTGCTACTAAAAATATACAAAACGAAAAAAAAAACTAATTTTTAGATTGATATAAAAGAAAAGAAAGAAAGAGAACACACATTTAACTTATATATATAATAAGACTTAATGACTAATCAGAGAAAAAAATATTAATAAATATTAATTAAGTACTCGGCAATTATACGAATATTTGAATTATCTTGAAGAGCTTTTTTAATAGTTAATAGTTCTTTTGTTGCTACCTTCAGACAGAATAAAGATCTCAATGTTTGGGAATTGTTATTAAAAGTGTCAAAGAGTCTACGCATGGGTGAGCGTTTTCCAGCATTGTTTCTGCAAAAACACACAGAAAATAACTTATAAGCGCGCACCTGCTGCCAACTTGTGTATCTGGGGGACATTGAGAGCTAGCCAATTGTTATGGATTAGTGGCTTTAAAATCCCAATAAACTAGTTATCTTCGCGCTAGTTAAGCGACACAGAGGTAGGTGTTGAAATGCGGTGTCCACGGCCAGACCTTTACATATTTATTTATTTTATTCTTAAAAAAATTTAAGTTTTATTTCAACTTTTATTGTCTGTATCAAAAGATTGCATTCTACAGACGGACGGATAGACAAGCAGACTATAGCAAATTATAAGAGTTCCTTGTTTGACTATGGAATTATAATGAAAGGTATTAACTGGTCTATGTTTATTCGTTATCGTATCGTATCGTTATCGAATCGTTCTCTGGACCTGTGAGGAAAGTGTCCCATAGTTTTAGAACACATGATATTTCGATGAGCAAAGCCTATCGACCTCCCCAACCTAACTTTAGCGAGTCTATAGAAGAGTCAGGTTAAATTTATTTATTTTTAACTTTCAAACTCCCGACGCAAACATATACATAGATATTCCTACTGTGTATTTGTGTCTACAAAATCGACGGCTTAACGTTCTCAATTTTTTTTTTAAAGATTGCCAGTTGGCATATGGCCTACTGAGTGATAAGTGATAACTATCGCCTATTAATAGAGCGCACACGCAGAGCGTGAGGTGAATACGTCATATAAAGTGCATCTACCTAGGGATGTGTTAAGTCAGACCGGAATACAGCATGGCTGCGACTGCGAGCCCTGTCTCAAAAAGTTCTAATAATACATTATGAGAATTAAGCTTAATTTGCTATACTCTGCGAAAAGTAGGAGAATATTTATGGTTTAATTTATAATTTCTTTAATGAATGAATGAATGAATACACTTTTATTTTACCACATTGTATTTTAAATTATCACTATATAGCGATCTCTTCCAGGCAACCAATGGCGTAAAACACAGCTCAAGAAGTTAGATGGTGTATATAAATGAACATATATATTTGCATAAATACCTATATATACATAAATATATATATATATATATATATATATATATATAAAAACTTACAATAATATATATAGATACTGATAATTAATATATACCTATACGATGAATATCAATAATACATTACAATTATATACAATATTGTCAATCCCCAAAGGAAACATGCCATGACTAAGGTTCTGCAGATTCAGACAAAAAATGATCAGTAACAAGTTCTTTTGAAAATGGAAATTGACCGTGCCTCTCGGATTTCAAGAGGCAAGGCATTCCAAAGCTTAGCCTGAATAGTGAAAGATCGGTGGAAGAAAGAGGCACCCTTAAGATCAGTTTCCTTGCAGTACGGAGAACATCCCCGGGGCGACCGACGGATTAAAATTTTTCCTTTAAATAGGGTATCTTTATACTCCAAACCAAACAGATCTTTGACAATAGTATTGGCGCATGATCTCACTTATCAATTTAATAAAACATTAGCAAATAGGAATTTAAAGTTATCAAAAGTTAAATTATTTACCCACTTTATAAAATTAACGGAACACAAAAGGCAGTTTGTCGAAAGCACAGAGTAAATACTTATTAAAAACGGGAAGTAAACCACAGCCTCTGAGAAGTGAGAATATTTCTATAAGTCCCGGATGCTTTGCGGCTTCCATTTCCCGTTTCGCCGTCAACTTTGCGGATACGGAAAATATGGATCGTCATTTGAGCGCTCTTTTATATGTTTTAAACGGAAATGATTGATACTGTTTGAAGTTCCTATGAAGATTTTATACAGTGAAATATTGTGCTAACTAGAGCAGCGTAAGCTTTATGCCTTCTTTCTTTTATATTCCTGCGCTATGGAGAGGTTATGTCTAACTGATTAAAACCCCACGCTGTTTCTACTCACCTTCTGCCAACTTGAGCATACAGTGAGTAAGGGACAACCCCGTTTGGAGTCTTCCGAAGTCATCTGGAACAAAGAGGTTGAGGAAACACATCCTCATGCTCTCGGTCTTCTATAGTCGATAGCGAACCCAGCGAGCGTTTGCCGCCATCCTGTGCCCGCCAGTCCTTTATCTAAACGGGGCCTATCTGGTGCGCAATTCGTTGTACATCGGAGTTAAGCGCCTCTTTCTGACATACCCTCTCCTAATAATAGCTTTTATTTGATTAGAAGTACAATTTTTTTCTTAAATTTCGCCTGGGCCAAACTAGGATATTCCGTGTCTGGGGGTCTGTGTCTTCCCAGATGTGCATCGTATCATCGTATCTAATGTTATATATATTTAGAAGTTTATATTATCAACAGTCAATTTATTTATTATGTGTATGAGTGTTTGTGTGTGTACGTCACGCGCCACTCTCTCTCTGAAACCCTTTCACTCCAATGTTGCCTGAGCCGAGGTTCGACCTCACATGAGCCACTCTCAGGGCGACGATTCCTTCGAGCCCTAGGATTCAAACTCTTCAACTCTACAAGCTGAAACAAAAGGAGTTACGCGCGGGGACTCCCTCCTCGCCGGGTGCGTTTTATGGTTGTCTAATAAAGAAAATATAAATTCGTCGTTCACACTCTCTATAGAGTGCTTCTAATGCACCGAATAATTTCGGTGCATTAGACGCATCCCTATTTTTATGGTTACGAATACATTGTATTGAATATTAACTGGGTCATTGCTGCAATCAATGTTACCTATATAGCTTACCTCTTTACATTAGGTAATCTATATTGAATATTGATTGCCGTGTGAACGATACTCCTAGGCCTCATGAATTTTGAACCACGTTGCTTCCCTCACAAGTAGTATTGATTGAACTTCACTACCTAGGTATAAGAACTATGGCACAGTACGAATAATAAACCTGAGAAGATTGTTTTATTTACCTGTGGAACTACTTCGAACATGAAAAATAGCTTTGCATTTGATAGCCAAATTTTAGATTATACATCACGCTACGAATGTAAGAAGTTGAGTTGCAGGCGGGTGATGCGACGCGGTGGGTCTGGTCGTAGTTGTACGCGAACGGATGATTGCGCGAATTATGACGCGAATTATGCAAGGCCATGGAACAACAACGAAATTATAGTATAATAAATAATAAATAATAAATATACTACGACAATACACACATCGCCACCTAGCCCCAAAGTAAGCGTAGCTTGTGTTATGGGTACTAAGATGACTGATGAATATTTTAATGAATTATATATACATAAATACTTAGAAAATACATATAAACACCCAGACACTGAAAAACACTTAATGCTCATCACACAAACATTTTCCAGTTGTGGGAATCGAACCCACGGCCTTGGACTCAGAAAGCAGGGTCGCTGCCCACTGCGCCAGTCGGCCGTCAAAAGTATATTATGGAGATATAACATAGATGGTTGTAACTTTTTTTGATTTCAGAATTGTTCGTATATTTATCTGTTATAAGTGAATTATATAATGCAATTTATAAGAAATGATTAAACCGACATTCCAATAGTTAGCGTTTTTAGCTTTATCATTAATAATTAACAAAAATATTTTCTGGATCTATTTAATTTTTTTGTTATTATGCATTGTTAAGATAGCTACGAAACTTTTAAATGTAAATAGACTTTGCTGTTTTATGTGAATCGTGCAATGTACTAATTTCTCCAAGATTTCAAAAACTATTGGCCTATCAAAATATATTGTCTTTACTTTTTTACAATTTAACATGTTTGATTGAAGGTATGATTTCAAAGGTTTCAAAACAAGGTCAATATTTATATACTGACTTTTACTTAGGGCTTAGATAACAGTTCTAGCCCATGATCTCTGAGCGATGATTTTTATACAACGGCCTCCAAAACAGATGAGCGTTAAATTCAAAACAAACGCCACCCAGCCCCTCGTTAGCGGGCCTTTGTCACTGTAATTGAAAAATTTACATAATATTTATTATACGAATCTACTTGACAAATATCTCTTGCGAAGTATGAGGGAAACAAAAATGGGAGTGGAAACAGTAATCGTGAATTCAACGAATTCCCACTTGGCCAACGTGGTTCACTACTGCCTTCTAAGCTCTTCTGATTCTTAGAGGAGACCAGATTCTTGTAATAGGTTGATAAAGGGTTGATTATGAAGAATCTACTTGTCAAATATCCCTTGCAAAGTATGAGAGAAACGAAAAACGAGGGAGAAAACAGTAAACATCCGAATGCAATCCGGTTCCCTATCCCTATCCCTACTAATATTATAAATGTGAATCTAAGTTTGTTTGTTACGCTTTCACGCAAAAACTACAGAACCGATCATCATGAAACTTTGGTAACTTATTCTTAGAGGTAATATAAGTAATATAGGATGCTTTTTATCCAGAAATTAAGCTCAGTTCCTTTGGGATAGGTGATGAAAAAGTTTGACGATTTTGCACAGGGACTATATACAAAATGATAGAAATGTCCTTCGTTAACCTTTAGCATATAAATCAACTAACAATGCGACTTCGATTCGTCCTATAACGATTACTTTTTTTTGTAAGTGATAGGAGGTGCTGAGACTGCTCAGACAGTTCTTTTCAGATATTGTTTTTTTTATATAAGAATACACAACTTAAAAATTTCAAGTACAACTACACCTAAATTTAATGTCCAAAATACAAAAAATTACGCAGACGAAGTCGCGGGCAACAGCTAGTACCAAATAAAACAAATTAGAGCAATAATTTTGGAATAGTCACAAACATAATAAGTTTATTGTATTTTCAATAAGGATTTATTGAAAATACAATAAACTATAAGATTAAGCCGGAAGCCCAGTGGCTTTGGTCTACCTTTTGAGAGGAGCAAGTTCGATCCCCGGCACCACCTGTAACATTTCGGAGTTAATGGCGTTTTTAATTTAAGCAGTTTTAACATCACCTGCTACACTCTAAAAAAAAATTGGTTATTCCTAACAAGATAGTGATTGTTGTGATCAAGCATCTTGATTCCATACGAGCCTAACAAGAACATAGATACATCAAATAAGATGATAATGATTGTGTATCATAATTCAATGGACTGGGCAACTGTATTGCTCCTATTATTGTTACTTAACTAAGGCATATTCTTAACTGATTCAATTTACGCACTTGTTTAAGCTAAATAATTAAAAATGATCTAATCATACAAAGAAGTAAATAATAATAGAAACAACGTATTTATTTGTTAGAATCAATGAACATACCTACATTGTTAGCTCAATCTATAATGAACTTGCTGCTATAACTAATCAGCTTTTGTTGTTATGTTTATTATCATAATTGTTATAATTTATATAACGTCAACTAAGAGAAAATCTCTCTTAGTTGGCTTTCTTTTTTTAGAGTGTACGAGTATATAACGTTCTCAAAGATGTTTGAAGCCTATCAATCCACATTTGGCCATCGTGGCGAACTACGACCTCAGGCAAGGATTCATTCAGTAATGGTTTGATACTGAGGATTAAGCTTAGTTTGCTTATCTGCGAAAACCAGGCAGTTCTGTACTGTATACAATTTATAATTACTACCATCTATACTTATAATAAAACTGTAACTGGAAGATTTCTGTACATTTAATATATTTTGAAAATTTTCACCGGGGGATGCTTTATAATCGATACTGAGTCCAAAACAGATTTTTATTTAATTTTTGTCTGTCTGTCTGTCCGGGCATCACGTGAAAACAACTAAACGGGTTTAAATACATTTTGGTATAATGGTAGCTGATATTCCGGGTCAACATATAGGCTACTTTTTATCCCGATAAACAAAAAGTTTCCTCCGGTAAATAGGATAAAAGTTTTGTCAATTTTACTTCATAACTCCGTTAAATGTGAACCGATTTTTGTAATTCTTTTTTAATTTGAAAGCGTATACTATAAAACATGTATTTTAATGAAGATCTGATACATATTGTCGGAGAAAAGGACGTAACTATTCACAAATAACAGCAAGTAGCAAGGCATATGGGACAACGATTGAATCATGCGTACCATCCTACTAATATTATAAATGCGTTTGTTTGTGAGGATGGATGTATGGATGGATGTATGTATGTATGTTTGTATCAACTAAAATATTTACAACTTACTAACTCAGTATACAACGTAAAATAATAGTAGCTACATAGCTAACTACGATGGTTGTGATGTTAGCATCAGATCTATTCTAGCTTCTTGATCGACTCATACGCGGATGAAGTCGCGAGGGTCCGCTAGTCTTTCAATATAAGAGGAGACTTAATGCTTAAAAACTTACAAAAAATAAATTCAAATTCAAAACTTCTTTATTCATCTAGGCATATCACAGGCACTTATGAAACGTTCATACATATAACATGTTTCCATAATTGTAAGGGAATGGTGATAACTTTGTTCGCCAACTTAAACCTAAAGCTACGAGGGTTCCAAACGCGCCCTGGTCTAAGAAGAGCCCACAACAAGCTTAGCCGGGTAATTTTTGTTTTGTTATCACCATCTCACAGTAAATTTATTTAAAAATTATAGGACTTTAGCCGGAGCAATTTTGTGACACAAATCGCTGAATGTTAGAATTATTGCATTGTAAAGTCGTCATCTCCTGAGGATGCTTCGATTTATTTACACTCTATATTTGTGCACCACACACACACCACAGCTTTTAGAACAGTTTAATTTTATCACAGTGCATTACATACATTAAAAAAAGCATTGGGATAATTATTATTATTATTATTGTACTTAGTTTAGGTGACGATTTAAGGCAGTGATAAATAAAAAATAACCTTTGTTCTGTTTTACGTGGCTTAACAAACTTAGAAAACGAAAAATTATCACCATTTGCTCACTACAATGTAAAAAAATGCAAGCACACTTGAGAAGTTCCATCCATGGGTTTCATTCCAGATACATAAAAAAGGACAAATACTTCAAGTATGTACTAGGATACAAACGGCGGCCTTATCGCTAAGTAGCGATTTCTGTTAGGTAATCTTAGGATTAGGAAAACAAAAAAGAAAAATGAAAAGCTGGGGTAAACAATTTAAAACCTACATACGAATAACTACAATAAGGAGGTATTAAGAAGGGTAGGTCGCTGATGCATATAGCACAGGGTTACCTAAATTAGGCAGCAGAGACCGTCCATACTTTTTGTTTGTGTATTACTAAATGTAATCATGTTGCAACAATAAATATTTTTTCAATTTTTAAGTGCGTATACAGTAGTTACATTTTGGAAGATCTTTGTTATTAAGACTGAAGAAATTTAAATAACATCACTGTAATCTAACTGTTGGTGACTGGTTCCTACGATACTACTACTACTGGTGGAAGAGCTTATTTAAATTGTTGAACGAAGCCATCGACCTAATGCTGCAGAAAGATAAATAAGGTACATCGATTCCATCAAAGACAATAGAGAAACTCCATTTGACATCTATTTCGTAGAAACATTTACTTATTCACTTCGTGCAACATCATTAGTCTATGTCTTCTTGACATAGTGGTTGACGCAACTATGCTTTGGATCTTGAGTCACATTTTCCTCGTGGAAGGATTCCAACATTTGAAAATATCTATATACTTATAATAAAACTGGAAGATTTCTGTACATTTAATATATTTTGGAAATTTTGACCGGGGGATGCTTTATAATCGATACTGAGTCCAAAATATATTTTTACTTAATTTTTTTCTGTCTGTCTGTCTGTCTGTCTTTATAGTGGTACCATATATTCCGGGTCAACACATAGGATACTTTCTATCCCGATAAACAATTAGTTTCCTCTTGGAAATGAGTTGACAAATTGTATAAATTTTACTTCATATCTCCGTTAATTTCAAACTGATTTATTAATTCTTTTTTTATTTGATAGTGTATTGTTATCAAGCATGTATTGTTTTATTTTAAAAAGGATCTGATAAATATTGTCGGAGATATAGGTCATAACTCTTCACAAATAACAGTACGTCGCAAGGCATATGGGACAACTATCGATTGCATGCGTAGATAGATAGATAGATCTTTATTTGCTTAATAACATCCTACTTATATTATTATAAATGCGAAAGTTTGTGAGGATGGATGTATGGATGGATGTATGTATGTATGTATCAACAGACTGAGATTAAATGAATGAATATTGAATGCGAACCATAAAATTACGTAAAACATCCACACTGGCGCCCATGTTTTTCGTAAAGGGTAATTAATTTTGATTCCGGGTACCGGGTCCCGGGTCGAGGGAGTGAAGCATATTTATTTTAGGCTCGCTTTTTTTTACTTTCGTGATGTAAGACATATTTTTTTTGTTAACATTTGAGTAGTTTCAAAGAGGAACAGACAAGAGACACTTTGCTTTTGCAGCTTTCGCAACACATAAAAAATTTGGAAGATAAATTTTATGCTGACTGCAGCCAGGATAGGATAGGATATCCAAGGATAGGATGACTGAAAAATTCATAATTGAAGTAGGAAACTATAGCGACATACGTCAGGGGACGATAATTATAGTGACAGTGATATATTTGGAGTTAATCCATCATCAAATCCACGTCCACTGCTGGACGTAGGTATTTTCTAGGGCGTTCCAAAATCCGATTCGCACCGCTTCCGTCCAGCGGTTCTCCACGACCCGTTCCAAAGAGGAGTTAATAATAAATTATATATAAATATAAGGCAACTTACTGACTGACTGACTGACTGATCTATCAACGTACAGCTCTAACCACTTGACGGATCGGGCTGAAATTTTGCACATAGATAGTTATCACAACTTAGGCATCCGCTAAGAAAGGATTTTTAAATATCCATCCCTGAGAGGGTTAAATGGGGGATGAAAGTTTGTATAAAATCCTTCATTTATCAATTTATTTTTCAAGTTACATCTATGAAACTTTGATTATAGGCAAAGCGGATGAAAATTCATATGAAAGTTTCTGCTTTTTTAAGTAATTTCCGTTCATATTTTTCTATTAGCAGCAAGCCTTTTTCTTTAACCCCATATAGTTAAAATTTACTAATTTTTAAAATTGAACTTAACGTGAGCAAAACCGCGGGCAAAAGCTAGTGATAAATACAATTAAACCGTAATAATACAATTGTGCGTGCGTTTGAAGCAGTGTTAGCCTAGTGGGTAAGGTTTCGGCTTTCCAATCGAGGAGACCGAGTTTGAGCCCCGGCACACACAATAAAAACACACGTAACTCCGAAAAGTTAGTGGAACTTTTCGGAGCTATATGCGTTTTTGATTTTAAGTAATTTAAATTTCACTTGCTTTAAACGGTGAAGGAAAACATCGTGACGCAACCTGCATGCCAAAGAGTTTCCCATAACGCTCTCAAGGGCGTGTGAAGTCTACCAATGCGTACTTGGCCAGCGTGGAAGACTACTGCTTAAACCCTTCTCATTCTGAGAAGAGACCCGTGCCCTGTAGTGGGCTGGGAATGGGTTATTGATGATGCAGATAATCTTAAAATTAAAAAAAAAACAATTTGTTTGCTAGTTTGAATTTACGGATCTTGTTAATCTCTCAATGTTATAGTAAAAAGTTCTGTATATTGCATTGAAAAGTAACTATAACATCGAAACAATTAAACTATATTGAAAAATATAAAATTACCCATTATTTTTCAACTTTACACTAAAAGCATGAGCCCATTACGGACCCCATTTGGCTAGGCAAAAAGCAATGATGCCGATAAGCGGGAGTCGATATACGTAAAGTCTCGTTTGCATTAGTAAAGGCCCACTAGGTCAAATATAATAGACGCAGGTGTGCGATTGTGTTTAAGTTGCCAACTCGAGTGCTTGCCCAGCAAGAGCCATATTTACCTGCATCACTCAGTATCTGTTGTATGTACACAATTTTTTATATATTTTTCAGTTTCACTTGTAAATAAATGCTAAGAAAGAGGTTGTTTCGCCTCTGGCCAGGTCATGTACACGATTTAAAAAATAGGATGAAGACATAGTAAAATATAATTGAAAACAATAATGTGTGATTTTTTTTTAAAAATGGCGGTTTTTTAACCGACTTACAATGAGGATTAGGTTTTTTTTATATTCGTTAGCTCAGAACTCGGTCATTTATAAGCCAGTTTTAATTTATTTTTGTGTTTGAGACTGACTGACTGAGGAATAGCCAAATCGTTTCAGCCGTACTCAATTATGAGGCTTATGCAGGTACCAACGAACAACATTTAATATTTATTTATATGGATACACAGAGACTACCACACAGCGTGTTGCTCGACGCTACCAGGTGATATCCCCGCTTATACTTTCTGAGAATTTATTACGAAGTTGCCTCAACCTGGCTCTTAAACTTAACAAGATCCTGGTTTATATACTTCAGGAACTCGAAAGTTCGTTAAATAAATTTGTATTATGTTTCCTGAGAGTTTCGAAGTCCCCTATAAAAGTACAATGATTGTGGGCGAAAGTCGATAGATTTTGGCTTTTCTTGTACTTACTCTTACCCGCATCCTTTGCGCCTTAACTAGCGTACCTGATAATAATAATTACGGTTAGTGGTTCGGCGGATGAGGTACTCGTAAGAAAGCAGTATTGCTATCAAATATAAACTATGTTTATATCCTTACCTTTAACCTTAACTACCTTTATAATTACGGGCACATACGTCTTATAAACTACAGCTCACATTGATGGATGGTGGCACTTTGCGGAACGCGTCTCCTTGCGAAGTGTTGCTCTGTTCATAGGAAATGGGTTTCCACATACCATCATATGGCCTATGTGCTTGGTCCTTCAATTATTACTGTAAAAAAATCCATAAAAGTGCTTTTAGGTCCTTAATAATTGGTGTCTAGTAATATGAATTGTTCTATTTCCTTACATCTAGAATTACCCGTTACTGACAGCCAGATGTCTGCGACAAACTCAGCAGTCAATCAGACATTCTTCAGTTCTTTTCGAAAATCTTACTTACGGAAAGAAAACCATTTTAGTTTCGTATTACTTTATTGAGTTTAATACATAACAACCACATAGCTATTTGCTGCGGTTACGAAGTATAACTGTAAAGAAATAATGGGAAAATTTTAGTTTTCCCATATTTAAATATTAATTTAAATATTTTTTGCTGCTACCAGTGCCGAGCAGTTCAAGAGGCGTAAATATGAAAACCTGGATAGCAGCTTCATTTTTGTGCCTTTTGGAGTAGAGACTTTGGGACCGTGGGGTCCGGAGGCAAGAGCCCTTTTCAAGGAATTATCGAAAAGGGTTATCGAGTCTCCCGATGATTCTAGAGCGGGCAGTTACCTTGGCCAACGAATTAGTTTGGCCATCCAAAGGGGCAATGCTGCCAGCATCTTGGGAACTGTGCCTCGCTGCGGTGGTTTCGAGGACGTTTTAGATTTTATTTAGGTTATATTTATATTTTTAAGAAACAATATTACTATGTTCCAAAAATAAACTGGTCAGGATAACCTGACTCCTGACAACAGTTAATGGGCGCATCGGACCAATTAAAGTGTAACTAATTATATTTAAATAGATTTGAATGCAAAATTCTATAGCATCACTTAGTTTTCTTTACGCTCCCTAGTCAAAATGATTACGTATAAAATATATATACATTTATTCCAATGAAGTCGAGAGCTTCACCCTGAATTCCATAGTGGTGTAGTTTCCTAGCGAACGTTTCGTGTTGAACACAATCAAACGCCTTAGATAAGTCACAGAACACACCAAGTGCATCACGTGAATCCTCCGAGGCTTCAAATATATTTTGTATTAGCTCAACACCAGCGTCGATAGTTGAGCGACCCCGTGTAAAACCAAATTGTTTAACGTGGAGTAAATCACACTTATGAAAATAGAAAAGTAACTGATTTAAAATAAGTTTTTCAAAAATTTTACTGAAAGTGGGTAGGTAATGATATTGGTCTAAAGTTAGTGGGGTCAGAAGTAATACCCGATTTAAACAAAGGAACTATTATACTATGTTTCATTAAGTCAGGAAACACACCACAATCTATACAGTTATTAAATATAAATGCTTAATCGGGTGGAACGATATCACTTAGTGATTTGAGAACGTCAACGGAAATGCCCCACAAGTCATTTGTTTTTTTATTATTTAATAAGTTAATAACGCCAGAGCCACTAACATAACTGAATTTAAAAGCGTTTTTACACTAAGGCACGTTATTCTTCAATAGAGAGAGAGCAAAATCTGGACCGATTTTTATAGGATATTCACACATAGCTAGAAAAAGGTATAACATAAGGAGTAACATAGGCGTTCTACACCGTGTATTTCAAAAACTACCGAGAATATAGGAGGACTAACATAGACGATTTACAAGTATTTCAAAGTGCGCTCGAAACAATATTTTTGGATAAATTGAAATGTATTACAAAAAGAGAAATAAAAGCACCAATCACTGTGTAAATATTTTATTTACTTCTTCGAATAAAAGTAAACAGACCAAAAAAATCACTTTGACGACTAACAAAAGTTCAACTAACTACAGACAAAGGTTTCTCAGAGCATCATATCTAAACTTGATGAATACTTCAGAGACAGGCGGAGACTGTTTGCGACGATCACAAAAAAACAGTCACTGTAAAAGAAAATAATGTTTCAGGATAATTTTAAATAACAAATTTAGACGGCCGATTGGCGCAGTTTGCAGCAACCCTTCTTTCCAGGGCCGTGGGTTCGATGCCCCCCACAACTGGAAAATGTTTGTGTGATGAGCATGAATGTTTGTCAGTGTCTGGGTGTTTATATGTGTATTCTAAGTATTTATGTATATTATTCATACAAATATTCATCAGTCGCAATTAATATCGTCTTAGTGCTCATGACACAAGCTACGCTTAATTTGGGGCTAGATGGCGGTGTGTGTATTGTCGTAGTATATTTATTTATTTAAATCATCTCTTTGCGATAAACCTATCGCGATTATCATCATCACATCAACCGATAGACGTCCACTGCTGGACATAGGTCCTTTGTAGGGAGTTCCAAGTTCCACGATTCTGAGCCGCTTGGATCCAGCGGCTACCTGCGACGCGCTTAATGTCGTCCGTCCACCTCGTTGGGGGTCGACCAACGCTGCGCTTACCAGTACGAGGCTGCCATTCCAGCACCTTGGGACCCCAACGTCCATCCTTTCTCCGAACTATGTGCCCGGCCCATTGCCACTTTAGCTTCGCGACTCGTTGAGCTATGTCGGTAACTTTGGTTCTTCTACGAATCTCCACATTTCTGATTCGATCGCGTAGAGATACTCCGAGCATAGCTCTCTCCATCGCCCGCTGAGTGACTCTAAGCCTTCTTATGAGGCCCATAGCGATTATAGAGGAATATAAAATAATTCGAGTCAAAAACCTATTTCGCATTCCTTTCTTATGTTTTTTTCAGAATCTAAAGTTAGGTTAGAACATACATATTTTTGTGGCCGGCCTGTGAGTAATAGGTACTTCATCATTTTTAAACTACTATAAAATTAATTAACTACAGTGCAATGGTCTTCTCTTAAGATGAGAAGGGTTTAGGTAGTTGTCCATCACGCTAGCCATGCGTGGTTTGGAAGACTTGTGTGAAGACTGAGTATAGGCACATACTTTTATTGGCTATAGTAGTGAAGGACTTGCATAGTCTCTGTACACTGTCGATGGTGTCTAGACGATGTCGACATTTACGGATGGTGCAAAAGTCGCGCAGAAACCAATAACATTATTGGCAGGTGACGTGATAATTTTATCACCTTATCTCCTTATAATCCGATTGGAATATTCATGCAAGTCTTCGCTTAACTAAGCTTTAGTGGGCTTGTAGCTTTAATACACTATAATGATCTTCGCTAATAATATCGACTAAACATTGACTCGACTGAAATAAAAGCATTAGTATGGGAGCCTTATGTTATGTGAGATAAAGCAAGCTTTCAAACATTTTGTTGCCCGTAATATAAAAGAAGCTGAAAACATAACGGCAACACGCCCGCAATACTTCATGCACTGTGTTACTAGATATGAAGCTCACATTTCAAAATTATCAACGCCTATTAACTTGCCGTTACTGAGTCCTCGCCTTAGGCGTAAGCAGCTTTGGTCGACTCGGCTACGGCTAGTCGAGAGTTCTTACTGCCCGGCTGGTTGACGGCTAGGCGTTACTCACAATAATTTTGGGTTGAACGTGAAGGGAAGCGCACGGTATGCCTCAGTTTACAATAAGCGTGGCATGCGCAGTGAGGACTGGTCCAAAGTTGCTTAACGAACTTTTTCTGAGAGGCAATGAAAGTTGACACGATGCTATTCTGTTTCGTGCTATGTGCGCGATACCTTTAATTATATAATTTCAGTCAAGTCGGTGTTGATTCCACATAGTGTACGAAAGCCTTATAACGCCTTATGAAAATCTACGTCATAACGCTACAACGTAGCTAGTAGCGTACAAGTACCGGTTATTAAATTAGTAGCGGCAATGTTATCACAAAATCACTTTGCGGGATTCGAAGGGAAAATGCAGTTTACCTTGAAATGTTTTGCTGCGTGTGGAAAATTGTAGTGCAATTTAATATACCTACAGCAACACTGATTTACAACCTAGGTAAAAGATTTAAAGAAAATATTACAAAATATAAATAAATAAATAAATATATTATGACAATACACACAACGCCATCTAGCCCCAAAGTAAGCTTAGCTATAAATATGAATATTTGTATGAATATAGTTTACATAAATATACACTGACCCAGACACTGAAAAACATTCATGTTCATCACGCAAACATTTTTTCCAGTTGTGGGTTGTTTGTACCTTTAGGTTGCCGCCGTGGGCAGCGACCTATATATAGCGAATATGTGTGTAAACTGCAATAAAATATGTGTGTAGACTCCACCAATCCACACTGGGCCAGCGTGGTGGGCTACGGCCTTAACACCTTCTCATTGTGGAAGGAGACCCGTGCCCTGTAGTGGTCCGTAATGTGTTGTTGTTATGATGATGATGATAATAATAATAATATAATATAACCTTTTCTTAAAAAAACTACTTCTGAGAATATATTCTACCTATAAAAGAATGTCATAACCTTATGATTTGAGCTGTTGCGTCTGATTACACTACATTCATTACGCGTAGTACAAGATTTGCTCGCTCGTAATCGAGGAGCCGTTATCGAGATCGAAATACTTGAGGATCAGATTAAAATGGATTTTATATGTATTGTTATAACGCCCAATTTTGCATATAATTATTTGGTTAAGGTTTGTCACAGAACAAGTACGGAATTTGCGACTCTAAGACGGAATAGAGTTTGAGACGCGAAAACGACTCTCATTGCGAGCGAACAAATTTTGTACTAAGGCTACAGGAGTAGTCAGAGTAACAGAAATGAACGTTATCAATAGTTCAATCACGACAAATACGTCAAAGGCTCTTTAGAGTCCAAGGAGCTCTTTACAGCGTTAGAATTTGTAACCGAAGAGATGGTGGTACGTAATACATGTAGCATTTCGTCTTGTTTGTTTATTTCAGTCTAGAAGAATCGTTTATTTCTAATTAATATTTATTAATTTTTAACTCCTGCAAGAAATTTGACAATAGAGTATACAAATATACGCTTACTTTTCAGAAATAAATGGGTAAAATAGTGGTGGGGAAATTGGAAAGTCTTGATTTTTAAAGTTATGGACATTGATATGTCGAAATCTATTCGTAAAATGGTTTGAAAATTATTTTAAACTCTTTTGTTATTGAAGTTTTAGCATTAAAATCTGCTATTAGATTAATATATTTTTTAAATGATCTTTAGTAAAATTTTTGATTGAAATCAGTCTTTAAAGGTGTAGAATGGTGGATGAAAATGGGCAAATTGTATTTATTTAAAATTCCAAGAGTAAGCCGCGGGGAAAAGCTAGTTTCAGATAAAGTTTTTTATAAGTCACAGTCGAAATTTCCCTCGATCTCTTGCACCATCAGTAGTTAGTTGTGTAAAGTGAAAAGGATATTAAGTTTCGTAGCACTTTCGTAGACGCTCTCGTAGCGCTCACGTAGCTACGAGATGCGGCGTTCAAGCAAGCAATGTCACAATTTTATCAAATTAACAGCGAGAAATTCAAGTAGGGAAATAAGGAGATCACTTCGCTTTATTGGAAGGGAAAATGCAATTTAAATGGAAATGCATGTAGGTATAATATGGTTCACAAATGCATTAAAATTCCATACTCTTTACATCGCCCGCTAAGTCGATTTACTAGAAACCTACATTGTTTATTATATCATATCGGGGATAAGGTCGCCGAGCCAACCTTAAACTTGTATACTTACTAGCACTATAAACAACTGGTTGTATCTGTTTTTAAATATCCCGTGAAAACCATTAGCTTAAATTAGAGGCTTAATAAATATCACCAGGCTTTTTTTTTTCCACAAAAACGATACCTGGACTCTCTTCTGAGATAAAAGGTCCTATATAAAACTTCAAGATACAAGCTTTTTATATGCCAACATTAGAAAGTGTTTTTTTTTTCAATTTTAACCGATTTTATAAAGGAGGAGTTTGTCAATACAGTCACTTATGAAGCGAACTACATGGTGATAAGTTATGATGCAGTCTGTAATGGTAGCACGCTAATCTGTTAGGGATTCGGCAGTTTTATAAAACTCATAACCCATAGTTAGTTTCCATGCAGCATCGTAGCATAACGCTAAATCGCATGGCGGTTTTCGACAACCAACTAACAAGCAAACTAAAATGTATAAACTTTATCTATTTAGCTTAAGTAGGTTACTAAACACATAAAATACATAATTCAATGAAAGGAAATTGCATACAGTTTTACAATACTACCGATTGACAGCTTAGTGATTTCATAAAAATTTCAAAGTTTGTATTAAACGTAAGCTTTATTATAGTATAAAGGACTACGTAATCGATAAAATAGCTTATGTGTGAATTATGGTAATTTTAATAATTATAAATGACAATGTGAGATGGTGATAACAAATAAAAACGACCGGCTAAGTTTGTTATGCACTTGGTACCCTCGTAGCTTTAGTTTTAAGTTTAAGAACATGGTTATCACTTATCGCCATCATCTTACTACCGGGCACTTCTTGTGTTATGTAAGTATCAAAAGTGCCACCTATGGGCTTACTTGAATAAAGATGGTTTTGACTTTCGCGAGAACGTGTATAGTGTTTTACAGCGTTTGATTTGTGAAAGGTGCCTTTATTTAGAATAGGACATAAGCAACTAGTGCGTCTCAAACTCTTTCTTCTCTCACATCCCCGATTTCATGCACATAATTATAGGGTATACTCTGTTTCGCCTCATGTGTAATGGCTAAAAAATTTGCCGTGGGGTGGGAACCAAGGAAACAATTAAAAAAGAAATCCAAAGGTTCAAAAACTAATGATAAATTAGAGATTTTATTTATTGAAATGTAAATAATACTACTGAATAAACTTCATGTCATATTTTTACTTTTAATACTTAGTAGTGTATTATACTAAATTTCGTCTGGCAATCGTATGTGAATTGCTATGAAAAAAAAACATATAAAATATTATTGTACTTTTAAGTAACTTAAGATGTAATCTTAACTAATAACTGTACAAGTCACGCTCATGAAGATCAATTTGCCCAGTAATGGCCAGCCTTTTCTCATTAAATGAGGCAAATAACTGCAAAGTAATGTCTCATAAAAATCGTTTTTTTTATGTAGCAGTAAATAAAAACTATATACTTTTGTTATTAAATAAGCTCCCATTAAAGAAGAGTTTCAGAACTTTACAAAAGATTTTTTATTTGATAATAAAAAATATAACGATTTCGTTTCAAGATGAAATGAATACTTGTTTGCCAGTTCTGTATAAGTAGACTTAGTGATTTATTGGACTTAGTCATAACTTTATATTTTTTATTAAAGTTTTTGTGTGCTACCTACACTTTGACATCGAAACTGCAATGTTCTCTACTAGATGACGCTACAGTCGCTATATGAGTGATAAAAAAAAGCAATTACTAATTTCGGCATGGGCCTTTACCATTAAGCTACGACTTTATACAGTAAAGTCGTAGCTTAATGGTAAAGTGCTCAAGCCGCGATTGCAGAGGTATAAATTTTAATTGAATTAAGCCATTCAAAGTTGATCATATACGGGAATCTGGTGCAGGAATAATTAAAAAAAAAAGTAACACATATAGATCCAACTAGCAGGAATACGCTAACTATGCACAACATGATAGACATGACGCGAAGCGTTATCTGTATTGTTACTTCTGTGGCCGCACTGTAGTAAGAGAGTACGGGTTCCAGGTTCCAGAAACATTTTGTGGTACTTACGTTAGGAGCGAAAACCAACTGAAATGAGATATAGTCAGTTCACCCTTGATGGTATTTGACGATCCCCCTGACGTACTGGTGAGCGCTATGGCCATATAAGTGGGTCCCGGTTCGATTCCCTGCAGGGACAAGCCGTGGCCAGTTATCAACCTGATTGTATTGGCAAAAAGAGTAGCAAGACCAGCGAGAGTTATGTGTCGTAAGAG
The DNA here is from genome assembly GCF_905163445.1 of Pararge aegeria. Lineage (NCBI taxonomy): Eukaryota > Metazoa > Arthropoda > Insecta > Lepidoptera > Nymphalidae > Pararge > Pararge aegeria. Next base: position 6,468,378 of record NC_053202.1, on the reverse strand, counting down.
CCGACTCGTTTCATGCAGTAGTTAGTACATTTATTTATTCATATTCGTCTATTGGATTGTCCACCATTGTAGGGTACCTCAAAGTCACTCGATCGTTCACCAATATCAAGCATGACCCACCCGTTAAATCGCACCAGTCTCCTCTCAGAACGAGAAAGGTTTAGGCTGTTGTAAATGTAGACTTCACGCCGCGCCGTTGGGAACATTATCATGTACTCTAAGGCATGGCGAGTTAAAGCGAGTAATATTGAATTGTTTTGAAACTTAATGTTTCAAAACAATCAATATTACTCGTTACAAAACAATTTAGGAAGTAAATTTTTTTAATCTTCAATGCTGATTAAAAAAATTTACTTCCTATAAAATATATATTGTTTATTTCTTTGGGCTTGCAAGAGGAATATATAAGGCGAGATTTCTGCTCAGATTAGTAAACGGAGTTTATATCCCCTTTAATTAGTAGTTTCCAATAATAGGGATACAAACTTCCTACGTGTTTTTATACTGCAAAGAGGATATAAAACGTCCCAAAGTGGTTATTGCTGACAAAAGTAAGGGTTATTCGTGTTTGTATCTTTTCAGACTAAAGGTTCGCTCAAGGGTCATACCTGATTCATATCACCTTCAAGAAGAATTCATAAAATCAAGATTCACTTCAAAATAAAATATAACTTTGCAAACAAATAACAATTTAATTAACTTTGCTCATATTTTGAGGCTTCAGGTACCCTTGTATAAATAATATTATATATCTTCGCTTAGAGTTATGTCTACATTATAAGGTTTCGGTATCAGTTGTGGTTATTTGGATGCAAATTAAAGACAACCACCACAAGGCCATTGTGCAAATAGACTTTCGACAATTTAATCGCAGCCAATAAATAGTTTAATACAGCCAATAAGGTACATATGACATTATCTCACATGTACCTTGTACTACATAAATCCATGACACTTCCCCCACACATCCACCCACACACACATACACTTTATTTGCCTCACGAACACGCACGCAGAACCTAACACGCACGCACATACGTTCACACACACACACACACATACACTCATGCACACACTCATACACATTTAAAACACCATTTAATTACCCAATCTCCAAAAATAAACATTTTATTTATTTTTCTTTAATATTTTTGCATGTTGCATGTTAAATCTATATCCAAAATAAAATATACTTGTCGTAGTCTTATGTTGTTGTATCAAAAATTATATAGGGGAGTGCACTGATATCTATATTACGAGTTTTTACTCAGTTTAGGTACCAGTGATTCAACCATTCATAGTACTAAGCTATGATTTCTGTCACAATTTAATAATCGTGTGAATAAATGATTTTATTATTATTATTATTATTATTATTTAAGAATTATAATATTCGTATATAGTAGTCTTTTACTTCAATCATATATACTTATGCTGAAGAGTTTGTTTGTTAACTTGAACGCAATGATCTAAGGAACTACTAGTCCGATTTGGAAAATTCTTTCAGTATTGGATAGCCCATATAACGAGAAAGGCCTTATATCATCACACTAAGAACAATAGGAGCACGGCCCCAATGAAAAATGTTTCAAAATAAAACGGGAGTTTTTTTCCTTTTGAGTGATTCCGCTGCGTAAACGGTTTAAGTTACAATAAAATTGTGTATGACTAAGTTTTTCTCATTCTAAAGTTCTAAAAAAAAGTCCATGACAGAATGTATCTATTATTTAAGGTTGGCTTATATGTGGACGAAGTCGCGAGGGACCGCTAGTTATTAATAATTTTGCTTTTTTAGTTTGATTCGCCACACAAATCATATAATATAACCAATCAATAGAAACAAATCTGTCATAACACGATTCCCGAAGTAGGTACGGGTAGTAGTCGTATATGCGGATTAACATAAAAAAAAATTGTGTGTAGTTATTTACATGCGTTAGAAGTTATACTTTGGCCTAACAATATAAAAATAATTTTATCTTTCGCCTTATTAAAATGGGTATTTAATACATATAAAGTTTTAATATAACGCATTATCTAGTCAAATTATGTAAGAAGTGATTCAAATAAAAAAAAAAAATTCTAATAATTATAGAAATGGACATAATGAACATAATTAAATTTGGAATATTAATAAATTCATAATCGGACAACCCGCAGACTTTGCCAATTTAAAGTGTACACTGTTAAACCTTAAAGCTAACTTCAGGGTGTCGATTTAGAAGAAGTATAATATGAAAAAAGAAGTATATCTTCAAAATAAAACAAAACGTACATATTAACTCTAAAGTGCTGTGCGAGTCTAGTTAAATTTTTGTTTCGAATAAATCTAATACAAAATCTTGAGATGGAAGATTATAATTTCTTTTCAAACACATTTACTAGTTGTCTAAGAAATATTTATAAAGTCTGTAGTCAGCGCTACATTCAATTTTCGGTAGGTACATTCTACACTTTGAATTGTAAATTGCTTGACATGACGTGTAATTTGATCAGCGGGCAGGTAGGTATATTGTTACGAAATTCCTTTGAACGTAATAAAACAGGAAATTATTGTACCTCCATGAAATTGTTGATTATGTATTCCCAAAATTACCCTACCAAAGAAAAGTAAAGATCGAGTCGAAGGGGTGTCTCACAGAAGCGGTATAAGACTGTATTTTAGAATTTTTAACCAGGACATAATATTTTCAACTTGGCTTGAAAATTTAATGTATATTCATAAAAATATTACTAAATTTAAGAAAAATTGTGACTACAATAATTTGATCATTAGAAGTAAGAATAAACTTGCAGTGCAATGTACTGGATTACATAGAATTCATAATTCGTTTAAAGGAAATTGCATACAAACAAAATACATTAAAAAAAAGACAAAAGTTATTAAAGTGATGGTTAAACCACAAATGACTGAGTTTAAATTGAGTCTATATATTAATACGCACAAAAAAAACCTTGGGACACTGCTTTAGCTAGAGAAAATTCGGAAATATTTCCAGCCGACTACCATTGCTTAAAGCCCCATACTTTAATATTTTTGTCACCCTTGTTACAATATTATAATTCCTATTTTGGGAACGTTGTATAAAACTGTCATTTTTAAATATTAATTTAGAGATACTAGTAAGCCTACAGTATGCAACCTTTAGTATAATCGATTGCATATTATAGGTAAGTATTTGTATGTTATTTCTTTTTATATTTTATATATGGAATTAAGTGATGTGTAAGTTTATTTTAATGTATAATATTTGTGTGTTTCTTATTTAACTTATATATAATAATCCAGCCCAGAATAATCAACCTAAAGTTTTAATTATTGCATGTCATAGGAATTTATACGCTATTTATTATAATTTTTGTAAGTCATAATAAGGTGATGTGTAATTTTATCATAATTTTTATATATTATGTATGAAATTTAATATTTATATATTACTAGCTGTACCCTGCCACACTCCGCTGTGGCACATTTCGATTGAATGGTTGAGAAAAATAGATAAAAACAATCTTTGATGCGTATTATCATGCTAAAATTTCGGCCCGATTGGTGCCGAATTTTTTGAGTTTTTGAAGCGTTTACAAAAAAAAACGTAACATTTTTATGTATATAGAATATTATTTTATTTAATGAAAAATTATTTTTTTTAATTTTATGTTATCATAATAATAACATCTCATTATCACGGCGTAACAAAATCACAGTCGGGTTTATCCGTACCATACATACATATATCAGATATTTGTGTATTTCTTATTTTATTTACCATGTTATGTCTTTTTATCTTTACTACTTTTGTGCACCAACCACTATACGTTTACCTGTTAGCTAATTATGCTAGGTTTGCCTTTTTGAGGCATAAGAATTAATTAATAAATTAATTATTACATTTTTCATCACTAAGCGATACGGTCGCCTTTGCACCCTAACACTGGCTTACTCAGTGGCGTGCATAGAGGGTATGCACAGGGTATGCAGATGATATAAAATGAAGAAAATCTCCAGTAGGAGTTATAACAAACTTAAGGATAGGCATTGTAAGAGTTATAAAAAGCCTACCCTTACCCTATGCACGCCACTGGGCTTACTGTCTTTATTATTTGTATTGTTTCTTTGTGATTTGTTGCAATAAAGATATTCTATATATATCTATCTATTGATCAATAAAGAAGGTAACTTGATAAGATAGAGAGGAACCGCGATGTGTCGCGTACATTTTACGCGGTTGTGGCCGTAATGTGATGAGGAGGTAGCGTCTGCAAAAAAAAACGAAATTAATATAATAAATTTAGTGTGTACAACTAAATTACTTCCTCGTTGGTCTTTTGATTTACACAATAGAAGTAGAAATAGAAAAATAGAAAATATTTATTAGAAAAACTCTTACAATAAATCTTTGGAATCCTGACACCTAAACTAGGAAATCCCGTATCTTGGAGCCAGTGCCTTCCCAAACATTGATTTAATCATTGAGGTAATATCTAGTGCACTTTAACAAGGAAACTTTACACTTACTTTTGTTTATGTGTATGCGTGTGTGTGTTTATGTTTCTTTGTGTATGGTTTGTACGTCCATCTGTACGTGAATGTTGTAGGTGTATGTTCATGTGTGCGTATGTGTTTGAGTGTTTGCGCGCACGAATTTCCGTTTATTAGGTTATATGATGTTGGAAACTAACTGAAAAACTTTGAAAAGCAGATAGATAAATAAGATAATATTAATTATTATTATTATTATTATAAGTCCCATCGAGTTCCGTTCGTGCCCATGAACTTGAGGCGTAGGTGTTAAGCCTCACGTGCCAGTAATTGCACAAGCAACCACGCTCTTCAGACCAGAACACAGCAATGCTTATGAGAATGGCGGTAGAACTTCCGTGACAAGCACAACTACTACGTTTTACTATGTTCTAGGTTAATTTGAGGGCCAGTCTAAAAATTGTTTTTTATTTTTCCATACATACTTTCTCGTCCAGCTCATGCCAGGAAGAGCACATTAAACCATCGCGTCAGTCTCGATTATTATCATAACATGTGTAAATAATCTTAGGTGACTGGGACCAACATTGGAGCAGCGTGGTGGGTAAAATCTAAATCAACTATTTGACAGGAGGCCTGTGTCCAGATTTTTTTTTTATTTATTTATTTATATTCTTATTGTAACACTATCATTACAGAATACTTAAACCTAATGCGATAGTGCAGCTTTTTTTTTTCTTTTTACATAATCTTAACATTATAATATTTAATTACCTATTCGGGTATCAAATAACCCACATTGCGATCCTCGTGAATTCACTCAGAGCGCAACAATACAAATCACATTGCTCTGATATGACATTGAGGATGCGGAGGGCGCGCGTCATTGGTGCCTCTTTTAATAAATTTGTCCGCCCAATCGGTACTTCCAGCAGTGTCAGCCGTCGCCTCCGCCTCACATACCCCTCGGGGACGCACGTCTGGATTGTGTGTCCTACCTCGCATTACCTCTACAATATAAGCCACGAGTGTAAATTCCCTTCGTGCTCTCAGCTCTTTGTAACCCACCATGCCTAGTACAAATAATGTCGGGATAGTTGGGATATTCGAAAGCTGGCCTTGTTAAAAAATGCTGTTTATTATAATTATAATTAATGTTACACCTTTATAAATCAAATACATGGTATGTATAGGCGTAAGTTCATAAACTTATGTTGATTATCCTGACAGAGGTTATTTTTTAAATTTCCGGGGAAAGTGCCTGGGTGCTTTTTCGGGATAAACATATACTATGCATAGACATCTGTCCATAATAATCACGTAAGTCATCCTGAAGCATACTTAAAAAAAAAAAAAACAAGTAAACAAACAGACACACTTTCGCAATTATAATATAAAATATGAAATAAAATTTTAATAGAACATAAAATCAGTATGATATTTTTTTTCATTTCGTTGCTGACCTTACCAAGTTATCTGTCGGAGCCCTACTATGATTTTCTTGAAGCCAGTGATATGACGCGTACATAATATGATATGCGGTGTTCGTTATGGCATTGAGTGTACTCGCTGCAAATTAAATTTCTCTGATAATAATATTGAGTACATTTAAAGTAACTGGAGAGTAGTAGATCTTTTTCTTACTAATTTATGACGTTATAATACTCACATTCATTCCATTGTTCCCTGCGCGGTTCAATCTGCAAGCTGGCATTCCTCACTGGCCTATTGTTCGTGAGGCTTGCTGCATCAGCATGATGCCGCGGTTACGGCATGGTAATTCGCCTCAGGACAATTTTTAGAACGTATTTCTTGTATGCCAAGTATAGATTGTTAGACTTCACCCACCTCACGATGTTTTCCTTCACCGTTGTCCATCATGTTAGTTTGCTACCTAAGTAGGTATGTGGCTGACATCCTAAAGGATACAGGATATTTTTATCCTAAAAAAATATATACATACAACGACAATACATTAGCTCTGAAGTAAGCGTAGCTTGTGTTGTATACAGATAAACACCAAAATTTTCATGTTTATCATACAAACATTTTCCAGAATCGTACATTGGACTCAGATAGCAGGGTCGCAGTCCCATAAGGATCAAAAAACGGCCTTACAGATATGCCAATATGAAGTGTAAGTTACGAGACTTCTACCTAACCTTATGATAGCGCCATGTTGGCTTATCCTATGAATAAGGAAACATGTGCCCAGAGTGGGAAACAAAAATCCATGACAATGTAGTCGGAGTTGGACATTTGCATATTTTTTATACCAAAACATTTAATTTATATTTTTATGCGGACGCTACATCTAATTACACGCTCCAAAGCGCCTCTGTAATGAATTTAAGGCAGAATGTTTGTACTTTGTGGTTTTTTTACCTTCTGACTTTATTAACTTGTGGTAGGCTTTATTTTAAATTTTGCCCTATATTTGTGCTATAAAATGTAAGCGATTAAGCGCTTAATAATAAGGTTACTGGTCCATCAGCTGAAGTCTACCCTACACTTTGCGTACCGGTACGTGATTCCATCATTCCAGAACTCCTCTGCCCCAGTGGCCACAGCAATGCAAAGCAAGTCCTCTGGGTTATGTCCATGACCTTGGTTCTCCTTCATATCTACTTATGACCCTAAGAGGGACCCAACATAACTCGCTTCGTAGCACCCAAGTTCCCGCTTTAAATCTAATCACTGAACAAACTTTAAGAAGAACGTAGAAGTAGAGTTTTGTATAGAAGTTTTGAAGTCCCGTCGAGTTTAAGACCTAAAGCAGCTTTCGTAATGCACTCCGAAACTTCTGAAGTCTTCTGTCGGCTTCCTTTGCTAAAAAGTTTCTACCTAAAATGACTAGTCTACTCGTTCCCGTTGCATCCACGATTTATGAAAGTTTGAAAGCTAAAAAAGGTTTATAGGTTAGGTTTAAGGACTAACAAGTCAGTTTTTGAATTAAATGACCCTGTCTATACGAAGTAATATAAGAGGTATAATAGGTCTATGCGTTATATGCGCATTTGCTACATAAAAAGTCCAAACAATAGTTGTATAAAGAGGTGACAAAATTTACGTCACAAAAAACGTTTCGTACGCAGATATATTATTATTTCTTTTATTTTATAGCCTAAAGAATCAGGGCTAGTCCCATCCATCGGCAATGGCTTGCACAAGGTTTCTACCAGGGTAGGCTAATGTCTCGCGTAATTTTAAGCAACTTCCAGCTATAAAGCTGGAAGATGCTATAAATAACGCTAGTAAAATTTCTGGTTAGGCAGTGCTTTCGCGCTATACAAATTGCACGCCACTGTCCATTGTTTGAGATAGACTGAGAGACTTAAGAGAGATAACGCTGCGCATAAACTCACCGCTTTGGTGTAAAACTAGATAGTGTAAAATGCACCTAGAAATATTAAGATGTAAATAACACATCACGGCATAATGTTTTAGTAAACGTGCTTTTCCACCGGAGTTTTCAGAAAATACGTAGTTATTGTGATTTATTATTTACGAAAATCGAAATATTAATAAAATAACAATATAGTTTAGTAATAATAGTTTAATTTAAGATGTTTAATTCAAAATAAAATTTAATTAATGTATTGCTTGAAAAAAAAGAAATAGCAAAAAGCCTGCCAAGTGCGAGTTTTTATTCTTTAGTACGAGTTGTGATAGAGGTGACAGATATACATCATCTGTAAAAATTGGAACTGTCTAATGTCTATCACGGTTCATGATATACGGTCACACAGACGGACACACGGACAGACGGATGGACACTGGAGTTTTAGTTATAGGGTCCCGTTTTACCCTTTGCGTTTGGAACGAATTATATAATATTTTAGTTTTTACTATACACTCAAACAGCCGAGTTCGAATCTCATTACGCACCTCTAACTTTTTTTAATTGTGTGCGTTTTAACAATTAAAAATATCACTTGCTTCAACGGTGAAGGAAAATATCGAGAGGAAACCTGCATGCCTGAGAGTTCTCAATAATGTTCTTAGAGGTTTGTGGAGTCCACCAATCCTAACTGGGACAGCGTGGTGGACGGTCTTAACCACTTCTCAATGTGAAAAAAGACCCGCGCGCCTTAGTCGGTTCATATGATGATGACTAATAACGCACAAGAGTTTGCTTGAACGCGCTTATGGTTGGAACTACAGCAACCAACCAACCACAATCGACAGTCCACAAGACAAAGCATAGCTGTTTTTACACATCTTATTGGTAGAATAGCCGCTGAATCCAAGCGGCACAGAACCGTGGAACTTGGAACTCCCTACAAAAGACCTATGTCCAGCAGTGGACGTCTATCGGTTGATATGATGATGATGATTCGTAGAAAAGGTCTCAGAGTTTTGGGCTTAGCTTTGTGTTCTCGCTGTAATAGCTGTCCCGCTTAACTCTGATGGAAGGGCAGCCTTAACCATGACTGCATCTTCCGCTTTGAGATTGCACCATCCAAGTTTCCGTAACTTCCCCGGTGCTCGGAATTAGTTCCATACTTTATTGAGTTATAACTTTAAAAGTTCTTGTTTAGAGGTTTCTTTGATTTTAACTTTCTATGTTTATATTTTTATCGATGATGTTATCAAGAACTCATTAATTTTACAACGAAATCTTGTTATTATATGAACTGTAAGAGATTGCTTTAGCAATAAGACCGCCTTTTTCTTTTTTCTTTTCCTCTTTGTTTTTTTAGTCTACAAGTAAGCCCTCGACTGCAATCTCACCTGTTGGTAAATGATGATGCGGTCTAAGATGGTAGCGGGCTAGCCTGTTAGGGTGTATGATAGTAAAACCCCTAATCGGTTTCCACGCGACATCGCACGGGACACTTAATCGCTTAGCGGCACGTCTTTGTCTGTAAGGTTACGAGACCAGACAAGAGAAAATTCAGAAATAATAAATTCTGATGAAGATGATGGAAATAAAAAATGTATAATAAACGTTTTGTAATTGCACTATGTACTTTTATTTTGCGTGGTGTGAAAAGTAGATTATTAAACGCAGTTTATCTCTTGGCCGCCATTAAACACCTTTCTTATTAGCTCCCTCTTAGAGTAGAGGAGGCTTGTATTGGGATAATATACCTACTAACTAAGATTGTAATACTGAAGATTGTAGTTTCTTCGGTCACGTGTCCAGGCGTAATGACGTGTCCATTGAGCGACTTGTGGTTCAAGGGAAAGTAGAAGGTACCAGAGCACGCGGAAGATCACCGATGAGATGGACGAACCAAGTGAAGGCCACAATCGAGGCTCCTCTACATGAATGCGCAAGAGAGGCAACGGTTAGAGAAGAGTGGCGAAGTATTGTCAAGCGAGCCACAACACCCAGATGTCGACCACGACCAGTCTATCAAGGCTGTAACGACAAAGAAGAAGAAGAAGAAGAAGACTGAAGATTGTGATGTTGAATATGAGTTCAGGAAATATGCTTTCCGACTTGCCTGAGTGGTAAGTGATGATGTTGTCTTAAGGTGGAAGCAAAACAAGTAAGTTCGACTAGACCTTGACTAGACTAACGTCTGAATCTGCAGCGAATTTGCATTTATATTGCTTTTCATTGCTCCTCGCCCGTCCTTGTTCAAATACTTAAAATATCTAACGCGCACTGCGTCTTAAATCAAAGTCTGTGAGCTTGGACACAAAAAATCTCACTACTGAGAGTTAAATATAATGAGTAGGTACATATACATTGAAATATCCATATGAAAAAAAAAAAGCAGAAAACCCGACTGCTCCATATCTGCCATCATCATTTTTTTATAATCTTAGTCGCCCGTGTTCAAAAAACGCTGTCGGAGGCATAGCACGCTCACTTCTCGTAATTTGGTTGGTTATATAGGAAGAGCAACAAAATCTTGGACTGACTGGAGTCTTTCCTTTTTACCCTCCTTCTTTCGCATGCCGGTACAAACCAAGTCCATTACATACAAACATACAGAAAAGTATTTTCTTAATAATTCTTTCATCCATATAAAGCTAGAGCTTTATGAAAATATGGCTTTCTAAAAATATCGCTCGTTTAAAAGTCGATAACATCAAATTAAGCCTTTAAAAGGTTCTTTCTTTCGTCATGCCTTTAGCTTATAAATAAAACTAACGTCGTTTTATATTCAGACTGAACGTCGTACGTATTACGTCCTTATAAAATTGTACTAGACGTGTGTGAGTGTTATTTACGTAGTAAATAACAAATAGAACAGTAAATCATACACAAATCTAAAATTGCACTTCGTCCCGCATCTTAACACCAGTTACTCCCGGATGTATATCGTAAATAGATTTAAAGGCTATATCTAGATATCCTAGATGCAATAAACTTAGTTCCAGTTCCAGTAATAGAAAATACAGTCTGGAGTTTATATTCGTTTGATAGACCCAGATAAAAATACATACTTACCTGTTCGTGGGGATTGTTAGGGAAATGTTCAGAATAGATGCAGCTGTCGAGATATTATTGTGTTTGTTTATTCCGGGATTTTATATATAAAGGTTGGTTCAGACATATGTGGGTCAGGGATCGGATGGAAAGGGGATACTAAATTTAATTCCATTCTTTTACCTAATTTTAAGTTTCGTCGGCGTCGGCATGGAATTAATAACAGAGAAAACTTAATTTTATCTTAGAGTGTAGAGGGTTAAGGCCATCGTCACGCTAGCCAAGTGTGGATTGGTAGACTCCACGTATATTTGAGAACGTTCTGGAGGACGATGTTTTCCATCACTGTTGAAGCAAGTGATATTTTTGAATTCCTTAAATTGAAAACAAGTCCACCTCTATACAAATGCCTTCATTTAATGCAGTCTTTAAAGTAACTGGTGCAAACTTTTGAAGTAAGTTATCAATTTAATCATAAAAAAAAATATATTCTTTAGAAATATAAATTTTTAATCAACACTATCCAGGTATATGCAGTTTAAACAACAATGCGCTATCTTGTATTATATTATTAGTTAAATATTCAAATTGTAAAGCATCTACGAACCATAAACACAATTTTAATCATACATTATGAAGCAAAAAAGGAACATCAACGGATCCTTTACGGTTCAGGCTATTAAAATATGGAACGCCTTGCCGTTTAATATTTCAGCTGAAGCGGATTTAAGTGTGTAATTTTAATTATTTATGTGTTTCATATAAATTGAGGATGTTATATGTTATATATTTATATAGGTATTTATGTTATATATTTTATTTGTATTTATATGTAAAATATATTTGTTATGTTATATTAGTAATATATAGTTATATTTATTTATATCTATATATATATAGGCCACCAAATTGTACTCTCTTTATATGTAATTATATCTTTGTAACTACTTTTTTTCTTTGGTGTACAATAAAAGTGTATTCATTCATTCATTAAAAAAAAAATTGTGTCATGAAGGATGACTGATTGACAAGTGTGAATAGACCATGATAATTCGCATGGGAAGTAACATATGAGTAAAAAGGTTTCCTGTTGCATAAGCTTTAAGTAAAAAAACAGGTTTTTACGAGTATTAGTATATTAGTCAATGTGTCTCTGGCCAGTCGTTTCTGGAATTAGTTCGAGTCGTAGTTATTTAAATGTTTGCGACCTAAAAAATAAATGTGAGGATTCTCAATCAGCTACCAGAAAATGGCGGATTTAATATTTTCACAACTCCTCAATATAGGTATCAAATGCAAAGGCTTGACTAGTAGATATTTTTTACACTTATTGTATACATTTTTAAATAAGTCAGTCTTTAAATTTTCCAATTTATAATTAACATGTTTTAATTTAATTGATAATTTGTCAACAAAACTTATAGCTATACTTAATTGCTGTACCCGTGTGGAATGGTGCCAAGAACGCTGGCTGTATTACCGCGCTTAACAGCCGAGATGATCCTTTGCGCAAAAATTGAGCCAGCCATTCTATCACCAGATGAGGCAATCAAACGCAGTATAAATTATCGCAAGAATCTATTTAATAAATAATAATAATAATGTTTAAAAAAAATATTGCACGCCTCATAAGCGAAGCGTTGAGGTGGGTGTTACTGTCAGTTTACGCACACCGAGTGATTCTCCAACTTAAAATGTCACTGTTTTTATTCTTTATTGGTTTTATAAGTGAATATAAATAGACAAATGTTGAGAAAAAACACTATTTTTAACCCTCCAGATATTTTTAAATCTCTTTTTATTATTGAAACTAATAAAAAAATTGTTTTAAAAAGTTCTGTCTTGGACATCCGTGTGTCTGTATGTGCGGATCCCGTATTTTGTGGTCATGATAACGAACGAAATACTTCACTTATCGATTTGTTTTTTTTATAGACTTCAGTATTGTGGAATGCCTATTTATTACTTTTCACGTTATAATTAGATATAGCTTAATTATTATTTACAAATAATCTCAATTTTATTGTAATGAATGAAATTATGAGGCGTGCACTTTTGGATTTTCCAACTATTATAAATTATGTGCACTTAGACTATACTAACAAACTAAACAAATATGTTACATTTAAGTTATGTTAAGATAGTAGATGCTTGTTATATAAAAAAGTACAATGCATGTGCAATCAACTAAAACTGCGTTAAAATAAACAACACGCGGTAAAAACCAAATAATTGCCCAATAAAGGAACAACCTCCGATGAAGTGCGAAGTTGTTTGGCAATAAATTGGCGGAATGGCGTTAAAATTGCTTCTACGGTCCACCGAACACTTCAATTGAGCTATTCTCTTGGACAAAAATATAACAGGGCCACCATTTCACCGATTCGCAAAGTTTATAAATAGAAAAGAAGTGGTTTTCAAATGTTCTAAATTTAAACTTAACTTTAAAATATAATAAATAACTTTTACTGCAACTTTTTATCAAGTTTAAAATTAATTATTTAATGATTAATTTTAAACTTGCGTGCCTTACTTAATTTTGGCGGTAGTAAATAAAAACGTTTGGCATCATTTACCGGAATGGCATTTATATTGTTACTACTGTCCACATGATACTTCTTCTGGAATAACTCTAACTAAAAATACTTTGTACCGATTGCAAAATTATAAATAGCAAGGAAGTGGCGTACGAGTGGTTTCATTCCCACCTCTAACTTTTCTGAGTTATGTGCGTTTTAAGCAATTAAAATATCATTTGCTTTAACGGTGAATGAAAACATCGTGTGTGAACTTGCATGCCTGAGAGTTCTCCATAATGTTCTCAAAGGTGTGTGAAGTTCACTAATCCGCACTGGGCCAGCGTGGTGGACTACAACCTTAACCCTTTCCAACTAGGGGGAAGACCCATGCCTTGCCTACCTACCGAACGGTTTGATATGATGATAGTATGATAATATAATAATCGTTAAAGTTCACATTGGTGTAGCATGGAGATTCTAAAATCCCCTTCTCCCAAGCTTTCTAAAATCCCTTACACCTATGTATTCAACGTAAGCTTATAGAAAAGTATAGTATAAATATATAAATAGTATAAATATAGTCCTATTATAGTATAAAGGACTACGTAAACGATAAAAAAGCTTGGGTGTAAATTATTGCTCTAACCAGGTTGCTCGTCTAATAATTTAAAATGACATTGTGAGATGGTGATAACAAAAAAAAACACCCGGCTGAGTTGGTTGTGGGCTTGTTCCTAGACCAGGACGCGTTTGGAACCCTCGTAGCTTTAGTTTTAAGTTTACGAATGTGTTTATCGCCATCATCTCACTACCGTGTAATTCTTATGTACGCATCAAAAGTGCCACCTATGGGCCTACTTGAATAAAGATATTTTTGACTTTGACTTTGGAAGGACGAAGAAGTAGGAAATAAAAAGTGCAGTACTTGGAGCATACACCAAGGACTCCGTTCTTAGAATTGCGCTGTTAGAATTGTATGATCTTGATGACTCCACAGAGCCTGGTTGCTCTTTTCCACCAGTTAATTTTTTTAGCCTGTTTATTTCCCACAGCTTGCTGTTTATTTATTACGCGGACCTTAGATATTTTGAAGCCGCATTTTTTATTTTTTTTTTATTTAATTTTACTTTTTTCATTAAGAACAGGTTTTTCATTTTGCAAAGAAATAAACTAAAGAAGGCGCACTACAAAGAGACGAAGATCAATTTGTTCGACGTCGAAAGATATCATTACACTAGAAGAGCTCTTAAGATGAGGTTTCCATAATGAAGCTTTATCAACATATTATACAATTGTGTCAGTGCTTGTGATAGGTCTACGTGAATAAAACACATTTAAATTTGAATTATGGTTATGCACTGTACACAATTAAGTAACATGTTCTCGACAGAGAGACAAGTCAAAGTTACCTCTAACGCAAATTTGGTACCTTTTATGTAATCTTGCAGTTTTTGGTCTTTATATTGTGATGTCCGTAAATTATTATATTGGTGGTAATACTGGCAACATTAATTGCAAAAAGTGGAAATGGAAAAGTAGCAAATGGAGAGTATTTCTCCCATTTTGGCCGGTTTTGCATAAACTGTGCTAGTTAGAGAAATGGGTAATCTTTTCCTGAAAAGAATAACACACTACATTATCACTTAACTATTTATTTCAGATTTTTCGGTTCACAACCTTCTAAGATCTTTTTTGTAATTTTCAATATAATTAGATTTTCTTTTATCAATTTACCCACTGAATCAAATTAATCACAACAAAAAAATAGATCTATCTTTCTTATCTTTTTTACAGTGAAGTTAAACAAAGATTAACTAGCTATTCAAAGTCAAAATCAAATATGTCTTTATTCATAATAGGCGCATAACTACATTCATAAACTTAAAGCTACCAGGATTCCAAACGCGCCCTATTAATAACCATTCCAAACTTCAGGTCGTTATCACTAACAATAGTCGATATCAACAACAACATATGATAGGCGGAAAACGTCGCAACAGAAGGATTAGTCATTACCAGAGTAGAGTTGTAGTAGATAGATCTTTTTGTGACAGAGCTTGTCTGGGAAAATCCGGCCACCAAGCTGATTTCTACCACGAAGCAGCATTTCTGTGTTGCTGACTGAAGGGCATGATTGCCGGGATTAACATCAGTAAATTATTATTAATTGTATAAAAAAAACATATTGTAAAAAATCCCCTAATCACGATACGTCAAAATTGATGTAAGTACAACTTTTGTATTGCAATAAATGATGGAACGTGGGAACATCTAGTTTCTATATTTCGTTCACAAACATCATTTACTCCTCGCAGAGTATTTCTACATCGCTGTAATTGCTTTGATCTTCTTTTCCAGCCATGCTTGTTTTAAGCATTTGGTTTATATTGAAAACTATTTTTAGAAGCGTGGAGAATAAATCACCGTTGTTCATACAAAAGAGTGAGCAAGTGCCCTTAACGTATGTAGTGGTAGTAACCACCTGCTATCCTTGGTACGGGATTGGTCACCGCTAATCTACACTCCAGCCAAATCTTTTTACAGAGAACCCCGACCGGGCTAAGAACCCAGGACATCGCGATCAGGTAGTTGAATATTTTTTTTTTAATATACTACCACAATACACACATCGCCATCCAGCCCCAAAGTAAGCGTAGCTTGTGTTATGGGTACTAAGATGACTGGTGAATATTTTTTTTTATGAATAACATACATAAATACTTATAATACGTACATACTTATAAAACATTCATGCTCATCGCACAGACATTTTCCAGTAGTGGGAATCGAACCCACTGCCTTGGGCTCAGAAAGCAGGGTCGCTGCAAACTGCGCCAATCGGTCGTCTAAATTTACCAATATATCAACGAAGGAGGCTGTCAAGACACTTAAAATAAATTAAACACAATATGCATTGACTTAGCACTAAGAACCAGTGGTGATAGCTCAGTCGTTAGGACTTCGGCTTCACTTTCGTTGAGCCGAGTTCGAATCCCAGCACTTCTAAATTTCTAAGATATGTACGTTTTAAGTAATTCAAATGTCGTCCGGGAGGTATACAACGGGTTCCCCAGGCGTCTAACAAAGCCAACAAGAGTTACATGCCGTGGTGGTTTTTAGTTCCTTTAGAGCGGGGAGTCCCACATAACCTCCGTCCGTAAATGTAATTGAAATGTCACTTCCTTCAACGGTGAAGGGAAACATCGTGAGGAAACCTGAAGCCTGAGAGTTAATATCCATAATGGTCTCAAATGCGTATGGAGTCCACCAATCCGCACTGGGCCAGCGTGGTGGCTCATTACGGAAAGAAACCGGTGCCCTGTATTGGGCCGGCAATGGCTTGATATGATAAAGAATCAATAAAACGTTTCTCTATAAATTTTCCAATAAATAAAATTTCCGTTCCATTTCTCTTTACCTATTCTCTAAAGCAGGTATCAAAGGATGCTTTTCAATAAAACGCACATGGAAGTATTTTATTTAAAAGTATTGATCCAACTATAGATTTTAATGCTCTACAATTTCACAAACTAAATTTTTCTCTCATTAGCCTCCCTGGCGCGACGGTGGGCGCCATTTAAGTATGAATTGAATGAATTTAAGTAGGAGGACCTGGGCTCGCTTCCCTTCCGGGGCAATTTGGAAATTTATTATTTCTGAATTTTCTCTAGTTACCGACAAAGACGTGAAACTAAACGATCAATTGTTCCGGGGCGATGTCGTGTAGAAACCGATTAGGGGTATAACTACCATACTTCCTAACAGGTTAGCCCGGTACAATCTTAAACTGCATCATCACTTAGGTGAAATTACAGTAAAGGGCTAACCTGTAGTGGAATAAATAAAAAAAATGATTTCCGAAATTAAAAGCAGTCTTAGTAGTGCGACGTTTATAAACTGATGTTTACGAAAATGAGACAATATATAGGAAAATTGCTTTTAAAATATAATTTTAACTTGGTTATTCAAAGCACTCTAGGAGCCGAGATAAAGAGATGTTATCCGGCAATTTGTTGTAATAAATCCAGTCTTGAGACCTCTCTGTGGTAAATCTAAAACGCGGTGTTTGTTTAGTGGAAGCGGAAGCGGGCGCTTAAGCGTTTTAAACCTAATAAGACCTACGACATAAATTACACTAATAAGTAGATCTACGAATACTACGACTGGCGGAATCAAACTTTTTTACAACAATAGGGTCGATTCCGCTTGTAGAAATTTCAACGTGAGCAACTCACTGCAAAGTATTCATAATTATCGGTAATCTCTTACCTCGCAGGAAAGCTCACCACATCGAGCCTTTACCGTCGAATTAGCATAACTCACAAATAATATTTATTCCAAAAGAAGATTTATTAAATATACAAATAAACCATATTTGTTTTCATTTTTTATTTGTCGGATACGCTAATTCAGCGGTAAAAGCACCACATGTCCATCTCCAGAGATCAAGTTTTGTCTGTGGTTACCAACTTAAAGTAAAACCTTTGAATTAAAAAAAATGAACTGTCAATATCGGTTCTCAAAAACTGGAAATAACCAGTAGCCCCTTTTTGGAGCAATAACCCAAATGCACGGATAAATCTATAAATTCGTAAGCGCTAAGTTTGTGAAATCGGTTGTAAAATACAACCTTTAGTATTCTTTTATAGGTCGTAATTTACAACCGATCTGGGTCAAACCATCCAACAACAAAAAAGAAAGCTGAGGTAGAGAAAAGTAAATCTTGCCTTTAAACAGAGACGCTTCGCTCGCTCGAATAAAACATTAACAATAAAGAAAAAAACTTACGCTTCTTCTTCTCTACGCCGGCTCAATGCGGATTGGTGGACTTCCCGCAGCTTTGAGAACATTATGGAGAACTACCAGGCATGCAGCATGATGTATACCTTCACCGTTGGAACAAGCGATATTAAAATTGCTTAAATTTTACAATTAGACACTTAAAACGCAATTTCGGTTTATTCCGGTTTTTTTATATGCGTTTTGAGTTTATGTATTTTACCAGCTTTTAGATGTGAAAAGTAAAAAAGTATAGGGCTTTCCGCCCCCGCTCCTTTTATCACTCTACGCATGCTCCCAAGGGATTTACTTTTTGTTTTCTCCACGCTAACTCTCCTGTGATTTAGAACGCACAATATTTTCAACTCACAACTTTGCCACTGTTTCTGCGGTCAATAAAATATAGTCTCTGGACAATGTAATCACTTAAAATATATTTATAAGTATCCGTACTCAAGTTGACTGCAAGCTTATCTGGAGTCTACGGTTCATCTTCATGAATAGCCTATAATAGTTCGTTGCTGGACTAAAGGGTTCTTCTAATCGCTGCCGGCCTAAATCTTAATATATATAAATCTCCTGTCACGATGTTTGTCCGCGATGGACTCGTAAACTATTTAACCGATTTTAAATTAAATTGGCACACCGTGAGCAGTCTGGTCTAACTTAAGAGATAGGATAGCTTAGATCTTTAATTATAGTCGCAATTTTATTTTATTGCAAATTATTTGTCTATTATTAATTGATAGTCACATGTTATATATATATATATATATATATATATACTACTATAATCATTTAAGGCTTAGCGATACTGAATACTTTAAAAACAAAATCAAACGCAGACGAAGTCGCGGGCAACAGCTAGTTAATTATAAGTCTTTTGTTTCGAAACAATAACCATTTAATCTTATTATTTAATAATAATAATAATAACAATGGTGAGTCGACCGTTATTGTTGCGATCGTCGTTTCAGTCAATGGTCTTCTCGCGAAAAGCGTTGACCAACATCGTAAGAAGCTTTCACTTGGTTGTTGGATCAAGGGTCGGATACAGAAAGTAGTAGTCCTTGAAACGGCGTGTATTGTGAGGAGGTTCCTCACTCTGGAGCCCTGACCGCCGGTTGCTTGGGCATTCAAAATCCCCGCAAGCGGAGGGTGGATGTTTTTTTTATAAATTTTTGTACATAATAATAATAATAGCCTTTATAAACAATCTCATACTATCATATTACATTTCACCATATTCTACTGAATACTATATAAAAAGAGAAGATATAAAAAAAACACCCGACTAAGTTTCTTTTGGGCTTCTTCTTAGACCAGGACGCGTTTGGAACCCTCGTAGTTTTAGTTTTAAGTGTACGAATATGGTTATCGCCATCATCTCACTACCGTGTAATTCTCATGTACGAGAATCAAAAGTGCCACCTATGGGCTTACTTTAATAAAGATATTTTTGACTTTGACTTTACTACCAAATTTTTTTACTACAAAAACTTTTTCCCCCTATTCTAAACAACATACTCTGTCTGATACACGTCAGCCACCTAAGCTTCGTTTGTAAGGCTCCTTAAGGTCGTAGCGTAAATGAAAACCCTTAATAATATTTCGCAAGGTTTACAGGTACACAATGTACCTGTAAACCTTGCGAAACTGTCTCTGAGACTTATCTGTGAAACCGAATACCTAATAGCGTAGCGTATGGACTATGCGCGTGTTGGTATTTTATCTTCAATAGGATTGTCATAAGTTAACACTTTTAGAATTCATTTTTATGGAAAAATAAATATGTTTCTTTTGATTTAATATTTTTACAGGGTTATTCCTTATTACATATATTTATGAAACCTTCAATATTATTTCGTAATTCTGTTTCACGTAATAGCTTACCTATAAACTTTCCTTATATTAGGCTATTAAATACAAAAATACTTTTTTAATTGGTATTATTATTTGAGTTAAGTGCATTTTAATAAATAAACTTTCATCCTCTATTCAACCCCTTTGCAGGTGGACATTTTTTTTTTTAAATTTATTTATCAAACAAAACAAACCCATTAAAATGGTTAGTATAAAAGCACCGAAAAAACCGCTAATCCTCACTAATAGTGAGGATCTTTTATCTTCTATTGAATCCCCTTAGGATAACAATTTAAAAAAAAAAAAACCTAACGTCCTCCACAATAAATGGTAGTTTTATGGTAAAATAAACACTCTTCTGTATCCAATAGAAACGTCTTATTTTAGTAAAAAATCTTTGTTTCTCATAAAAAGGTTATTCGTTCATGCATTGATTCATAATTCATTCAAGAATAATTTAGTGTAAAGTTTTCTTCTTCAGGGCATATCTACAATTTAAATTTTCCAAGTTAGGTACTATAATAACTGCTACTTTTACGCTTCTTCGTGATTTTAAGCTGCATTAAACTGTTTACACACAAAACATCGACCAGAGCTCTCATTGTTATTACTTAAACCAAAAATATGATTATTCAGTAAGTGTACACGAGAAATTTGCATTTGAAATTGTTATATAAACATTCACGATCCGTTTTGTTGTATCGTGTTTGAATATTGAGGCGCGGTGTAAGTTCTGGCGATGGTTATGCGAAGATTTTTAAATAGTTTATTAGTAAGTAGTGTTTTTATTTTTTTATTTTTTATAGACCACTGCCCAAAAAGGTGTGTTATATGTTCGGACTTTAGCTATGTTTGAATGTCAGTTTCTATATAAGTTGTAAATGCTTAAAAAGTTTTATCGTTAGACCCTTCCATCATGCCGAAAGACAGACTTGCACACATTTTGTTGCGAGAAATTGGACATGGCCAATCGCTATTAAGCGATAAGTCGCCTTTTGTATTACTACTTCTTTCGATATGTTTCTGTTTTTATTATATTTTAAATATGTTAAACTCTTTATACAAATAAAGAGTTTAATAATAATGGCCCCGCCTTTTTGAAATGTGAAAATTGGCCGTGTTCGGCATAAGGGTTTTTTTGTTAATTCTTATCAAACAAATTTCCATTTTTAATGAATAGTCAAATAATATGCAAAGAAATATAAACCTATTGTAGAATGGATAGCCCCTACGGAAAATAAAGTCCGATAACTTTTATAAGTTGTGCGCGTTTTTAGTTATTTTAATCACTTGCTTCAACGTTAGAAACCTGCATGTCTCAGAGTTCACCATAATGTTCTCAAACGGCGTGCGAAGTCCACCAATCTAATCGGCCTGCTCACTGTGGGACTACACAACGGGGCACATGTATCCACATTTGCCCTATAGTCGGTCGGCAATGGATTGATATGATATACATTAAAGGTACAGGATATATGCATGAATATAATATTTGATAACATAAGAATTCCAGACATTAATTCTAATCCCCTTATGCTACATTCAATTTGAATAAAAATAAGATGTGGAATATAAAAATATTATATCACCTATTCATTTTGAATATTATTTTCATAAGCCGCTTACAGTACCGCCACTCCTCATCTTCAAACAGGCCCTTAACAAGCGCGAGCTTTCGCCTCAATTTTCTCTATAATCGTTGGCGCTGAAATTTGCAATCGTATCGAAATATTTAATTGTTATTCAAATGTTGGCGCGCCGACTTTGTAATAATATCAAGCCAAGGAAATATATTCGTGATAATTCCGCTTAAGAATATTCTGATAACAATTTCGCTTTGCAAAGTAAATTCAAATCAGAGTTTGTTGGAATAAAATTAATTAATCATATCTTCCTCTTATATTATATAATCAAAAGGAAGGAATCAAATCTAGGAGACCTTACCTTACCTTAAATAGTAATAATTGACGGACCAAGAAAATGGCCCACCTGTCGGCGGAAACCCGACGCGTGCAAACAGGGCACACTTCGCAAGGTATGCGAGGAACACGTCTTGAAAACTGCCGCACTGAGTTCATCAGTCTGCGAAGATGTTAAGACACATCTGCTTGTAATTTCCCCGGCAGCCACGCCCTTCAGACCTGAACACGGGAATGATGTTTAGCGACAGCAATGCTTCTTTGAAGCGCCTGCTAAGCCGTCGTATTTCTAGTATTTGCATAGTTGTTAAAGCCAGTCAAACGGCATTTGAACAGCGTAGTGGGTCTATCCTCTGAAACTGCCACTCCTATTAAAGAGAAAACCTGTGCCCAGCAGTTGGAAAAAGCGAGGGTGAAAGTCAACCATCAGCGTAACTTTGTAAAAGCGTTTACAAAGTTACGCAGTAATTTCAAGTAGTGCCTACATAATGGTTAATCTTTGTCTTGCGAATACAAATATGAGATATACGAAATGCTATATCTGCAATATGATTAAACTATATTATTATATGTAGAGTTTATAGTTTTTTAATCATAAGAATGCCCTGAGTCACTAAGCGGGCGAAGGAGAGAGCAATGTTGACAGAATCTCTACGTGATCAAATCAGAAATGAGGAGATCCGTAGAAGAACCAGAGTTACCAACATAGCTCAGCGAGCCGCAAAGCTGAAGTGGAAATGGGTATTATGCTTACGTTGGGGTTCAAAGGTGCTGGAATGGCGATCCCGCACGGGTAAACGCAGCGTTGGTCGGCCCCCAACGACGTGGACAGACGAAATCCAACGAGTCGCCGGGAGCCGCGCGGCCCAGGACGGTGAATTTTGAAACTCTCTACAAAAGACCTACCTATGGTTCAACCTTCAATCGGTTAAAGTGATAGTGATGATGAATACATATTATAAGTTAAAGCGGTGATAGCCTAGTGGTTAAGGCTTCGGCATCCCTTTCGGAGCGACCGAGTTCGATCACACTTCGAGACATTTATGCTTTAAAAGTAAAGGAAAACCTCGGGAGGTAACCTTCATGCCATAGAGTTCTTAAGGACGTGTGAAGTCTACAAATCCGCACTCGGCCAGCGTGTCCACCCTGCTGGTGGTACGGTCTCAACACGGAGAGAGAGGACTCCTCCTGAGAGGTGGAGAGGGCTGGTAATGGGTAATGATGATGATGATGATGATGAATCATGATATATATAAGCCCAAGATGAAAACTCTTTCCAAGATCAAAAATCTTTAATTTTTATTTATCATCATCATACGCAGCCTATAAATAGCCTACTGGGTTTTTGAGACACTTCTTTATTCGCATTTTTGTCCTTTTTTATTAAATTCCGCGAAGACCTTTTGTTTTCCCGGGATAAAAAGTATCCTATTTCCATCTCCAGGATGCACGCTTCGTACTTTATTTATTTATTTATTTAAGAGCACTAACAACATGCATTTTACACGTTTTTTAAACATAGCACACACACAAAAACATGGACTGATATGCACGTCAATGACAAGTGCACATAGCATTGAAAAAGCGTCTTGTAAACTTAATTTGTAAAAAAAAATAACATAAAATTTAACTCACCGATAAGTGTTCGGTGAGTTTTTTTCTAAAAGCTGTGGGTGAGTCATGGAAGAAATCGATGCTAGGTATCTTTTTAGATAACTCGTTGTATTTCGCACAAATACGTATAATAAAGTAAATAGTATATGAAAGAATTTTGTGGATTTGCAACTTCTGGTGTACCGGCGCGGGACAGTCAGAGATATATGATTGAGAAGGATGTTACATTTAATTTTGTTTTGTAATATTTTATGTTTTTACATAAAGACAGATCAAAAATATCCCGCCTGTTTCGAAAAGATGTCATTTTAAACACTGCCAATCGCTGATTATATGGCTGTCTGTGTGGAAGGCCACTGACATAAAAGGCCAGGTGCCGGGTAAAAGCGCGCTATATTTATATATGCGCGTATACTTTCAAGGCTCTGCGAGTGCACGCTGTAAGCAGGATTCCAGATAGTACTCGCGTATTCGAGGCTGCTTCTCACTAAAGCACTAAAGCATTATAAAATATAATTTTAGTCTTAATGAAAACCCCCTCGTATTACTTTTTAAGAACCCCAGAAGCTTAACGGCTTTAGTAACAACATGATTCACATGTGATCTGAAATTTAGCTTGTTGTCAATAGTGACTCCTAAGTCTTGGATCTGCGGTACATCTTGCAGTACGACATTACCAATTGAGTAACTAGAGACAAGTGGTTTTTTCTTTCTTGTATGTTTTACATGAACACATTTTTTAGCATTAAGAGCCATAATATTGACCTCACACCATTTTATTATTCTATTCAGGTCATCTTGTATCAAATTAATGTTATCTTCCGTACTTGCTAAGTTTCATCACGATTTGCCTACATCAACACTTACTACCAAGTGTGATAGCAGTCAAGGGCTAACTAGTAGTATATTAAAAAAAATCAGCTTATTAACGTCCCACTTTTGGACACACAACAATACTCTCTTTCATAGGAGAAAGAGTTTTGGAGCATATGCTTTAAGGCGTAATGGCACATGCAGGTTATGTAGTAAAGCCGTAAAATTCAAAAAAAGAAAAAAGTTAAACTCACACACTCCCACGCACACCGAAACACACACATACGCCGAAATATTTGCGAATTTTCTACACAAGGGTAACCTTTCATTGAATGCCTCTAGAATGAATTTTCGAGCGAATCTTTTGTCAGTAGTTACTCTGAAATACAGTCTTGCAGTATGTTCTTTCTATAGCTTACTGCATTGCAGAAATATAACTTCGATTCCACCTTAAACACTTAGTAATTAGACTTCTTTTCGTCCCATTTTCAACTTGTTTTTAATGTTCCGCCACTAAATAGTACAAAAGTGTAATTTACTGTGACATTGTTTGTCTGTCCATCCGTCAGTTATCGACATAAAATTTGTAATAGTCGTAAGTTGTTCGCCAGTTGGTCAAACATTCTTCGATTTGAATAAAAATTTTTGTTTTTTTTAAAAGGTGGAAAATCGGGTCTTTCGAACTTTAAAATAGGATGAAAAGCCGAATTGTGAATCCAATAGGGATATTACCCTATAGCTATATTATAGCTTTATTTATATACTTAATTACATTATAAACTTAAGTACATTATTTACTAAAGTACATTTTATCCTTAATACATTATTTACTTAAGTTCATTATATACTAAAATACATTATGTACTTAAGTACATTATTTAATAATTTACATTATATACTTTGGTACATTATATACTTTAGTACATTATTTACTAAATTACATTATATACTTAAGTACATTATATACTTAAGTACATTATGTACTTAAGTATATTATATACTAAAATACATTATGTACTAAAGTAAATAATGTACCAAAGTATATAATGTAAATAAGTAAATAATGTACTTAAGTATATAATTTAAATAAGTAAATAATGTACTAAAGTATATAATGTTAATAAGTAAATAATGTACTTAGTAAAAAAAATACTTTAGCATATAATGTATTTAAGTATATAATGTACTTTAGTATATTATGTACTTAAGTATATAACGTATTGAAGTAAAAAATGTTCTTAAGTAAATAATGTACTTAAGTATATAATGTAATTAAGTATATAATATATTTAAGTATATAATGTACTTAAGTAAATGATGTACTTAAGTATATAATGTACTTAAGTATATAATATACTTAAGTACACAATGTACTTAAGTAAATAATGTACTTAAGTAAATAATGTACTTAAGTATATAATGTTCTTAAGTATATAATGTACTTAAGTATATAATGTACTTAAGTATATAATGTAATTAAGTATATAATGTCCTAAAGTAAATAATGTAATAAAGTATATAATGTAAATAAGTAAATAATGTACTTAAGTACAAAATGTATTTTAATATATAATGAACTTAAGTATATAATGTAATTAAGTATATAATGTATTTAAGTATATAATATACTTAAGTACATTATGTATTTAAGTATATAATGTATTTAAGTAAATAATATACTTAAGTTTATAATGTATTTAAGTATATAATGTACTTAAGTATACAATGTACTTATGTATATAATGTACTTAAGTATATAATTTAATTAAGTAAATAATGTACTTAAGTATATAATCTACTTAAGTATATAATGTAATTAAGTGGATAATGTACTTATGTTTATAATGTAATTAAGTATATAGTATATTTAAGTATATAATGTACTTAAGAATATAATGTATTTAAGTAAAAAATGTTCTTAAGTAAATAATATACTTAAGTATTTAATTTATTTAAGTATATAATGTACTTACGTATATAATGTACTTTAGTTAATTATGTACTTAGGTATATAATGTACTAAAGTTTATAATGTAAATAAGTATATAAATACTTAAGTAAATAATGAACTCAAGTATATAATGTACTTAAGTATATAATGTTATTAAGTATATAACATATTTGAGTATACAATGTACTTAAGTATATAATGTATTTAAGTATATCATGTTCTTAAGTAAGTAATGTACTTAAGTATATAATGTACTTTAGTATACAATGTACTTAAGTATATAATGTACTCAAGTAAATAATGTACATAAGTATATAATGTACTTAAGTATATAATGTACTTAAGTAAACAATGTACTTAAGTAAATAATGTTCTTAAGTATATAATGTACTAAAGTATATAATGTACTTACGTATATAATGTTCTTTAGTAAATAATGTATTGAAGTATATAATGTACTTATGTATATAATGTCATTAAGTATATAATGAACTTAAGTATATAATGTAATTAAGTATATAATGTACTCAAGTATATAATGTACTTAAGTATATAATGTACTTAAGCATATAATGTAATTAAGTATATAATGTACTAAAGTAAATAATGTACTAACGTATATAATGTACTTTAGTTAATTAGGTACTTAGGTATTTAATGTACTTAAGTATATAATGTAAATAAGTAAATAATGTACCAAAGTATGTAATGTAAATAAGTAAATAATGTACTTAAGTATATAATGTACTTGAGTAAATAATGTACTCAAGTATATAATGTACTTAAGTATATAATGTATTAAAGTATATAATGTACTTAAGTATATAATGTACTTTAGTATACAATGTACTTAAGTATATAATGTACTCAAGTAAATAATGTACATAAGTATATAATGTACTTAAGTAAATAATTTTCTTAAGTATATAATGTACTTAAGTATATAATGTACTTAAGTATATAATGAACTTAAGTAAATAATGTACTTAAGTACATAATGTTTTTTAGTACATAATGTACTTAAGTAAATAATGTACTCAAGTATATAATGTTCTTAAGTATATAATGTTCTAAAGTATATAATGTATTTAAGTATATAATGCACTTAAGTAAATAATGTACTTAAGTATATAATGTTATTAAGTATATAACATATTTGAGTATACAATGTACTTAAGTATATAATGTATTTAAGTAAGTAATGTACTTAAGTATATAATGTACTTAAGTATATAATGTATTAAAGTATATAATGTACTTAAGTATATAATGTTCTTTAGTATATAATGTACTTAAGTATATAATGTACTTAAGTAAGTAATGTACTTAAGTATATAATGTTATTAAGTATATAACATATTTAAGTAAGTAATGTACTTAAGTATATAATGTAATTAAGTAAATAATGTACTTTAGTATATAATGTAATTAAGTATATAATGTATTTAAGTATATAATGTACTTAAGTATATAATGTATTTAAGTATATAAAGTACTTAAGTATATAATGTAATTAAGTATATAATGTATTTAAGTATATAATGTAAATAAGTAAATAATGTACTTAAGTAAATAATGCACTTCAGTATATAATATACTTAAGTAAATAATGTTCTTAAGTATATAATGTACTTAAGTAAATAATGTACTTAAGTATATAATGTATTTAAGTATAAAATGTTTTAAGTAAATAATATACTTAAGTATATTATGTATTTAAGTATATAAAGTACTTAAGTATATAATGTACTTAAGTATATAATGTAATTAAGTTAATAATGTACTATATTATGTATTTAAGTATATAAAGTACTTAAGTATATAATGTACTTAAGTATATAATGTAATTAAGTTAATAATGTACTTAAGTATATAATTTAAATAAGTAAATAATGTACTTAAGTAGATAATGTATTTAAGTATATAATGTACTTAAGTAAATAATGCACTTAAGTTTATATAATATAATAATTATAATTGCACCTGACCTATCATTCATATTTAATAATTGTATAGACTGTGGTGTGTTTCCTGATTTAATGAAACATAGCAAACTAGTTCCGTTGTTCAAATCGGGTAGTACTACCGACCCCTCTAACTTTAGACCAATATTTGTACTACCTACTCTCAGTAAAATCTTTGAAAAACTTATATTAAATCAATTACTTCACTTTTTTAATAAGAACGATTTATTGCACGGGCAGCTATTTGGTTTTACACGGGGTCGCTCAACAACCGATGCTGGTGTTGAGTTAGTAAAAAATATATTTGAAGCCTGGGAGAAGTCACGGGACGCACTTGGCGTCTTCTGTGACTTGTCCAAGGCTTTCGATTGTGTACAACATGAAACATTAATCAGGAAACTACACCACTATGGAATTCGGGGCATAGCTCTAGATTTAATGATTTCCTATCTTAATGATAGAATTCAAAAAGTTGACGTGAACGGAAAGCGGTCTAACGGGTCATTTGTGCAAATTGGTGTCCCCCAGGGATCTATATTAGGACCCTTCCTATTCCTCATTTACATGAATGACCTTCCTTACCTAGCTGAGGACAATCACGGGATAGTATTGTTTGCTGATGATACATCATTGATGTTTAAAATTAAACGTCGTGAAAAAAATCTTGACGATGTAAACATATGTCTCGCTAAAGTAGTACAATGGTTTGAGGCTAATAACTTAGCTCTTAACGGAAAAAAACGAAGAGTATTAAATTCACACTACCGAATGTTAAACAAGTAAAAACCATTGTACAACTTAATAATGAAGAGTTGGATTTGGTGGATACTACAATCTTTTTAGGAATAACTTTAGATGCTAAGCTTCAATGGGGCCCACATATAAATAATTTAGCGAACAGACTTAGTTCTGCAGCATACGCGGTAAAAAAGATTCGTCATATGACAAACATAGAAACTGCTAGGCTTGTTTATTTTAGTTATTTTCACAGCATTATGTCCTATGGCATTTTATTATGGGGTAATGCTGCTGATATAGATTCTATTTTCGTCCTGCAGAAAAGGGCTGTTCGTGCGATATATAAAATGGGCCCAAGAGAGTCATTAAGGGATAAATTTAAAGAAGTTAAAATAATGACGGTGCATAGTCAGTACATATATGAAAATTTAATTTATGTCCATAAAAATATATCAAAATTTAAAAAGAAAATGCACTGTAACAATATTAATATTAGAAGCAAAAATAAACTCGTTGTGCAGTTTACTAGGCTACACAAAATTGCAAATTCATTCAAGGGCAATTGTATATTATTTTATAACAAATTACCAAATGAAATCTTTGAGTTGTCTCTCAATAAGTTCAAAGTTTATATAAAACGTAAGCTTACAGAAAAATCCTATTATAACATTAAGGATTATTTAAAAGATAAAAAAGCTTGGGTGTGAATTGCTCTAGCTTCATAGCTTAATTTAAATTTACTGGAAGATGGTGATAACAAAAAAATAAATTTACCCGGCTAAGTTTGTTGTGGGCTCTTCTTAGACCAGGGCGCGTTTGGAACCCTCGTAGCTTTAGATTTAAGTTGGCGAACGAAGTTATCACCATCCCGTTACAATTATGTAAACAATTATGTATGAACGCTTCATAAGTGCCTGTGATAGGCCTACATGAATAAAGAAATTTTGAATTTGAATTTGAATTTAAGTATATAATGTAAATAATGTACTTAAGTAAATAAAATACTTAAGCATATAATGTATTTAAGTATGTAATGTAATAAAGTATATAATGTAAATAAGTAAATAATGTACCAAAGTCTATAATGTATATAAGTAAATAATGTCTTTAAGTACATAATGTATTTTAGTATATAATGAACTTAAGTAAATAATATATTTAAAAACAATATAAAAGTAAATAATGCATATTTTGTACCTTTTGTTTCATAGATATTTTTCCACGATTTCATCGATTTTTTTAACTATTTATTACAAGTAATTTTATTTATAATGGAAAAGAAAGGGGTATGGATTGACTTATGGTTAATGCTTTACTAAGTCGCTTAAAGGAAATTGTATACAATATATATACAATTTCCATAAGTATATATTTTATAAAAACGGAGAGGTCTCTAAAAAACTATAATAAACGTAAGTTTTAAATGACAATGTGACAAAAAGGTGTTCCTGGCAGAAATTGTTGTGGGCTTCCGTTATGAACCCTCGTATCTTTAGTTTTGAGTTTACGAATATGTTCCAAAAACTCCGTCTTACCTAAAGGAGAAATATAATTTTCTTGGAGTGCAGTCAGATTTACGTTCTTGTCGTACGCTGACTTTGAGCATGCCGTTTTATAAAACTAAGTTTTATAAGCATTCATTCATTGTTCAAGCTCATGAACAGAGACTAGGACAAAAAAAAACTAAAGAATACGACAGTCAAGGTCACTAGACATATTCAAAAATGCTGTTAAAGTCCATTTTCTTGAGCAATAAAGACGACAGTGATTAACTCTTACTCATATTTAAGTATGATTTAGTATATATTAGTTTATTATTTTTTATATTTATTATTATTAGTATTTTATGTGTGTAATCTTGATAAGTATTAGTGTGTAAGTAAGTATGTATATAATAATAATAATACACCCCACCAATCGGTTTCCCTTGGTTTTCTTAATCCTAAGGTTGCCTGGAAGAGATCGCTACTAAGCGATAAGGCCGCCCTTTGTATCCTACTTTTTAAGTTTATTTTTGTTGTGTCAATTGTTTTTTTTTTCCTATTTGTGGTGTACAAATAAAGTGTATAAATAAAAAAAAAAGTTTATCGCCATTATCCCACTACCATGTACACAGTTCTTATATATCGTTCACATCATAAGTACCATATAAATGTGCGTCAAATACGCATGAAGATATTTTGAACTTTGACTTTGACTAACAGGTTTAACCGCCAGACTGCATCTTAGGCATCATCGCCTTAGTTAGTTTAGGTCAGGTTAGATTAGGTGTTGGAGCGAGAATATTAAGGGTAAAAAAAAACCCCCACATCAAGTAGAACAGAGCTAGGTAGGTAAAGAAAGGTTTGGTGAGAAAAAAATTAACTTAATTCAAATTTGGTAATATTTTATTAATGTAGGTTTATTACAGGAACCTATGAAGATATACATATTTGTTGCTATTATTGTGAGGTAATTAATGTTGATAACTACATTCGTTAAACTAATTAATATAAATAATATATAATTTTAATATAAATAAAATAAATATATACACTGCGACAATACACACATCGCCATCCAGTCCCAAAATAAGCGTAGCTTGTGTTATGGGTACTAAGAAGACTGATGAATATTTTAATGAATAACTAGCTGTCCTGGCGAACTTCGTACCGTATGAATGTTATCTTTTATAATCATTATCCTATATCGGTCTTAGACGAATAGAATCCAAAATCAAACATCATAAAAATAGGTCCAGCCGTTCTTGAGTTATAAATGGTGTAACTAACTTTCTTTCACATATATAGAAACGCATATAATAAACATATACATATAACACCTGACACTGAAAAACATTCATCTTCCCCACACAAACATTTTGCAGTTGTAGGAATTGAACCCACAGCCTTGGACTCAGTGGACCGGACCGGCCCACTGCGCCAGTCGCTCGTCAATATTGAAGCTAGAAGGGTTCCTAAGTAAACGCACCCTAGTAGAATATATACAACCCAGAACATCCACTGTTTCCGAAAGTTGGTATAATCCGAATGAATTGAAAAGCTCATCCTTTATTAATGTCTTTAAAATCCGCAGCCGTAATCAAATTGACATTGGTTAGGTCAGCATGCCTCTAGAGATCAAGTTTATTAACTTAGAGGCTTGTCTTTTAGTCCGATGCCACACGGGATCCACTGTATTTGTGGAAAGAAATTACTTAGATTCTGATTCAATACATTACATTTTTGGATTACTCCGTTCCCCGTGGATTGTTGTTATAAAGTTTGTCCTCTTAGTTTAAATGCATTTCACAATAGAATAGACTCCGCTTAAAATATGGCTTAAGAGATTTATTGTTTTCATACAAAAATAATCATTTTATCATACTTTTCGCACCTGTTATGTTACATTTTAATACTAAGTTCGTTAAGTTAAAAGTTTTTTTTTTCCACTATCAGTGTGTAATTTAATATTGTATCTTGAATTAAATTTAACAAATATATTTTTTTATCATATCAACTCATTATCGGGGAGTATTTTTATTATTTTTTTATTGGTCAACTTAAGAGTAAAACAATTAACGACGAACGGTAACGCACCTCATCTCAAACCACACAGAGTTTATGTGACAAGGTGTGATATTAATTTAATATATTTTTTTTTTTATTTAGGTACCTAAAAAACTAAAGATGGAATCCTTGTACCATTTTTACCTTTAACTTACTGGGCCTTTGTATATCCGACAACATCATTATTAATCCACAGTGAGATGGGGTTCTGTCCACCACGCTGGCCCGGTGCGGATTGGTGGACTCCAGACGCTTTTCAATACATTATGCAAGATACTTTGTATTTTATTTTATATGGTAGCAAGGAAAGTACAGTAATTTTCTACAATTTAAATACTTTTTATCACTTCTTTTTTTGAAAACGAACATTTATATACGACTAAGTCAAAACGAGGCTAAATAATTGAGACTTCTGTATTTTAATCCAGATGTCTTAATCTAATAATTGATATACGTCAGCATTCCTCTGGACATCACCTTTATTAACTTCAGAGTCTTCTTAGCCCCGCGTCACACGTATTTGGGAAAAGAAAAAGCTAAGTTCCTAATTTCATCCATTGAATTATTACTCATCATACCTACTTATATCGTTAAAAGAGCAATTCTTGTAACCCTTAACCCTAACCCTTAGCAAATCTTGGAAACCCGGAATCGGCTCCAACGATTTTCATGAAATTTAAAATACGGGTTTCGGGGGCGATAAATCGATCTAACTAGGATACATGCAAAAAATATCCTTTTTGAGAGATTCTGATGCGTGCGATGCGTGAACGGTAAAAGTAACGCAAAACGACGGAAGTATTTAGTAAGAATATCGGAATTGTCGGAATTGTTGTTTCTTTAAAGTTCTATAAAACAGTCCACGACAACATACGAATATTTTTTTAAGTCGGCTCATTCGTGGACGAAGTCGCGCGGGTCCACTAGTTTATTTATTATAATACCACTACTACACTTCAATATTATGAACAATAATTTGACAAAAATAAAGATACTCCGATAACATTAAAATCTACAAAAAATATAAGCCGTCTAACTGTTCACTTATGGGCATGATACTGAAAATACTGACGCTATTGTCCCTTGGAATAAAGGTAAACGAATGAATGAGTAAACTTTTAAGTTACACCATGGAAAAAAGTAATTACAGAGATATTAATTTCAATTTCCAAGGGAAAAGACGATGCCGTAAATTCATTTCAAATTCATTTTCCAATAATCTTCGGTTATTGCCTTAAAGGGCAAAAACCGAAGTGGGTGGTGATTTTGCTTTTGAGCTAATAATAATCTCATAAAGGTTATTCTTTGATCTCATCTATTTCGCCTTTATCTTTCTGATCGTAAAGAACTTCCAAAGAAATAACCTAATGCGTAAACTGTTTTATTCTATTTTTATAGAAATAATATTGACGGACCTAGCCAATTGCCCACCTGATGGAAAATGGAACAACATCGTCCGTAAATAGAGCAACAGTCCGCATGCAAGGCGTCGTCCGGGAAATATACAACGGAGTCCCCGGGCGTCTAGTAAAGCCAACGAAAGGGACATGCCATGGTGGTTTTAAGTTCGTTTATATAAGAGACCCACATAACCTCTGTCCTGCCCCAAAGGACGGACGACGGTAGCTTTTAAGCTTTAATACCACGCCGAAGAAAAAAAAAGCATGCAACGCGTAATGGAAACCGCTATTTTTATTCCGCCCCGTTTCCATGAATTAAGCGGCAGGTTGATGCCAACCTGAGGCGTCGTAGGTGTTAAGCCTGATCATCATCATTAAAACATTACCGGGGCCCATTAAAGGGCACGGATCACCTCTCAGAATGAGAAGGGTACCTTAGTCTAGAACGCTTGTCAAGTACAGGTAGAATTCACCCCGCTTTAAATAAATCTATACTTATAATAATACTTTAACTGGAAGATTTCTGTACATTTAATATATTTTGAAAATTTTGACCGGGGGATGCTTTATAATCGATACAGAGTCCAAAACAGATTTTTATTTAATTTTTGTGTGTCTGTCTGTCTGCCTGTCTGTCCGGGCATCTCGTGAAAACTACTGAACGGATTTATATAAAATTTGGTATAGTGGTAGCTGATATCCCGGGTCAACATATAGGATACTTTTTTATACCGATAAACAATAAGTTTCCTCCGGGAAATGGGATGAAATTTTTTATCAATTTTACTTCATATCTCCTCTTTTTATCCCCGAAAAACAAACAGCTTCTACAGGATAGCATTCGCTATTTTTTCCGCAATTGTCGGATTGTTGTTTCTTTAAAGTTCAATAAAACAGTCCGCGACAACATACGACTATTTTTTGAAGTCGACTCATTCGCGGACAAAGTCGCGCGGGTCCGCTAGTAAATAATATAAATATACTATGACAAAACACACATCGACATCTAGCCCCAAAGTAACTGATGAATGTTCTTATGAATTATATATATACAGTAGAGAGTCGCGAAGCTGAAGTGGCAATGGGCAGGGCACATAGCTCGGAGAACCGATGGACGTTGGGGACTTAAGGTGCTGGAATGGCGACCCCGCACCGGTAAACGCAGCGTCGGCCCCCAACGAGGTGGACAGATGACATCAGGCGAGTCGCTGGGAGCCGCTGGAGGCAAGCGGCCCAGGAGCGTGTATTGTGGAACTCCCTACAAAAGACCTATGTCCAGCAGTGGACGTCGATTGGTTGACATAATGATGAGAGATGGAGTAGTGGTATTATAATAAAAAAAAATTATTCTTATCTTATTATAAAAGTTTCTGTGATGAACATGAAAAACATTCATGTTCATCACACAAACACTGTCCAGTTCTGGGAATCGAACCTACGGCCTTGGACTCAGAAAGCAGGCTCGCTGCCCATTGCGCCAATCGGCCGTCCATTGAAAACACGATCGCCCATAAACCGAGTACTTCACAGGGTAAGCAAGTAACACGTCCTCCAAAGTGCCTTCCTGTGCCCATCAACCTAAGGCCCATGAGCCTGTAACTTCACCGGCAACCACGTCCTACAGATCGAAACACAGCAACGCTGTAGGCAGAAATAAGCATGGCGGTAGAACTACCCCGGACGAGCTCAATTTAAAAAAGAAAATCTACAATTTGTCTGAGCCACAATATAGCGTTTTATGTGAAAAATAACTTTAAAGTTAAAGGTGATTTTTCCAATCGTCATAAAGTTTTAATACTTATAAAACTGTAAGTAGCCAACGTGCTAGAGTTCTGAGCTTTTTGTCTTTAAGTTTCTTTAGGAATTAGAATTAATACCAAACTGGGGCATAGCGAATCGTAGCGTGGTATACTGTCACAAAGATTGTATGTGTGTATGTTTGTTATTCCTTAACGCGGCAACTGTTGAACCAATTCGACTTAAATTTAAATGGAGATAGATTCTACCGTGAAGTAACCACATACGCTACCATTTTCACACAGAGACAGAAAGGGTGCATAGCTCAGCAATGCCTCATAAGTACATGCATGACGCCGATTTTCAGCTAAGACTCGAGTGACGAGAACAAAACTAATGTGTGAAATGAGTGACGTACAGCAAATGAAGTAGAAAAACAAAATAAAAAATAAAATAAAATAAAGTAAAGAAGGTATTTTTTACTAAAGTGTTAGAAATAATAAAAAAATAAAAAATACTGCAAATTACTTTTAAATAGAAATAGTAAAAACAGTATTATGTGTATAAAATGAAATTCACAAAAACTTTTCTAATTTCAACATATTCTACCAATTTTGGCACACAAATATATAGTTATATACAGCAGTCATGATAATAATTACTGATTATGTCATTTTATAAATAATTCAGTCTGTAAAATTTTAATTTACAAAACACAATATCACAGAAATAATAATATGATTACAATACAAATTTAATCATAAAAAAATAATAAAATTTCCGCAATTCATAAATTAAAAAATATAATCGATATTCATTACAATTTGTCATTA
Organism: Pararge aegeria; assembly: GCF_905163445.1. NCBI lineage: Eukaryota > Metazoa > Arthropoda > Insecta > Lepidoptera > Nymphalidae > Pararge > Pararge aegeria. The sequence continues at coordinate 6,431,832 of NC_053202.1, read as the reverse complement.
AAAAACTCAGTGCTAGAGTAATATTATTACTATATAAATAAAAAGAAAAATCACATACATGGACGAGATATATTTAATACCGTTAATTTACTGTACAGACTTATTCACCGCGGGTAAACCGCAGCACGAAGCTAATATTAAATAAATATTATCGCTTCCTCCTGTACCACATACCACAAACAAAACCATATAATCGCGTTAGTGAAGCTCTCCTTAGGGATAGGCGGTCGTCAATTCAATTCTCGTAGGCCACTAATTTTGCACCTCTGAATAATCTAGCGGCGGATTACGTCGCTTTAGTGTTACATACTCGTAGCCTGTAGAGTGATGCTAGAATATTATCGGGTTTAGTATGATTTCAGTACATTATATATTATCGTCATTAATCGTTTACGTCCCATTGCTGGGCATAAGTTTTTCCCTCATAGATAATGTTAGCAAACCTTCTCTGATTATGTAATAGCCTGTAGATTTTCACGTAAGTAAATATTTTCTTATAAAAGCAATTCAACTTCTTTGTCTACTCATTGAGAGTAAAGGCGTGCAAGCAAAGCCGAGACGGCCTACTGCAGACGTTACGGCAGAGTGGGGACTTCGTACTCTATACCTCACCCATTTGTTGCCCTATCAGACTACTGAGTTGACTCACTAGGCAATGTATGCCTTCGACCATGGTGGAGGCTTCGGCCGTGTTTTGTTATCACCCTACCGACAAAGACGTGCCGCTAAGCTTTTTAGCGTTTCCGTACTATGTCGTGTAAGTACGTATATAAAAGGTTTACTATAACGTCCCTAGCATTAACAGGTTAGCCCGTTACTATTTTAGTCTGCATCAGAACTTACAAGCAGGTGAGATTGCAGTCAAGGGCTAGCTTGTAGTGGAATGAATAAACATTCATTGTATGCGAACGATGTTACGAGTAAACGTAGTACAAGAATACTTATTCTAACAAAACCATTTGGGTAATGGGAGGGCCAATTACCGGGGCTGTTAACACATTACCTAAAAGGCTCTTACATATTTGGCTATTATTCCAAGGTTTCTTATATTATTATACAACAGCCTCGTTGGTCTAGTGGTAAGAATATCCAACTACGGGATAAGTGTTTTTGGATTCGATTTAGATATATTATGAAAATTAAGCTTAATTTACTATCGTCCGCAAAAAGCAGAAGAATATATATGGTGTAATTAATCTCCTGAGGATACTCCGGTTTCGGAGCGAAACGTGCGTAGAGGGTACATTGCCAAAGAACTGTTTTGTGTGGAGTAGAAGGATCGAAGAAATTTTAAATTACACCATACAGATTCTCCTGCCAGGCTAAGGCATTGTAGTTGAGATCCGTGATCCGTGGATAGTTCAGTTGGTTTGGTTGGTTATATTTAGAAAGTAACTAAATATAACCAACGAATTGTATACATGTTAGTCCGTGATATGTTAATATCGCAAACCTCGTTTTTCATAACTCGAACAAACGACCACTGCGGGAACAATGAACGACGTACTTAGGGTTGTCACTTACCAGAAATATACATTTGAATAAACAAAATACATTTGAAGTTCTTGATGTGAAATAATATAAAAGAATTACATTTATTTAGGAGAAAGGTGTTGTTTAAGTAGTTTTTGGTAACTTATGTTTATTGCAACAAAACCCTAAGAATCAACACAAGAAAACAACAATAGTATGCAAAAGCGGTCTTATCAATTAGAATGATGTTTTACTTAATTTATTGAGTAAATTAACGATGGTTTATTTTTATGGCGGATTTTACAATGAATCACCTCCAATAAGGTTCGCGGGGGTGGGTGTTAACAATAAAAAAATTCAATTTCGAAATATAGCTTCTAAAAATTCTAAATATGGTAGGAATCTTTTATTATTTACATAAAGAACATCTCAAAATGGATTTCTATAAAGTCTACTTCCGACAGGAATTGCGGGGGTGGGTGTTAAAATCTAAAATTTTTATTTCTAACCTGTAACTTCTACAGACTCCAAATTTGGTGGGGATCTTCGTGTATGTAGGGATATTCGTGTATTTCCTTACAACAATCGTCTTTTTGGCAGCGGAGAAAAAGTCATTGAGAGGTTTCAAAAACTTAACTTTACATGTAGCTATCCAATCAACGGACTAAGAATTTTACATTCATTTTACTTTTGCAGACTACATAACCGACGAATTCTTTTATTGCGGGATCGCGGAAATGTAACAGATTAAAATGAATGCATTTTCCAAGCACATGAGATGTGGAAAAGAAATTTAGTTACTTATTCCAATAGAATTCATAAAAAACATGCACAATTAATTTTCTATAAAAAATTGATGTCATGGAGAAAATTTTAGTTAACAGAAAATTCGGCGCACTTGAACCTAGACAGATTTCAACTTCACATATGAGACTTGCAATGACTTTAACTTAAACTTTCAATACTCATTTCAAATTTTTGTCTTCATGTCAATTATTATTAATTTTTGGAAGAAAGGCACGGAAATGTTATAATGATTGCACATTGAAAGTTACAATGAATATTAGTGAGAAAAATCACCTGGATGAAAGATACAGGCCAAATCGATGGAATTTGGAATTTGAGTAAGTCTAAACAATATCGATGCTTACAGTTCTATTTATGTTCATACAAAAATAAAAAAAGGAGAATAATAAAAATATGAAAAAAAAAAATGAAACATAAAATGTAATTTATTTCCTTTTTCAATTCGCCCAGCGAAGCGGGCGGGAAACGGCTAGTAAACTATAAAATAGTTTACTCAGCTTACTTTGGTAGTACAGAAAACGTTCTCAAGTCACAATATCCATGCACTTCATCATTTACATTATTACAAATTTCACTACACAGTCTAGACTAGTTGTAACAGATTATAGAAAAGTTCACTTTCTATTGATATTTGACTATAACATGGACACAAAATGCTAAAAATGTACTCGTAAGTTGTTGCACACATCGGTGAAAAATTAACTTAAATCTAGAATTGTAGGATAGACAACCCTATCACAAACCGAGTACAAAATGTAGGTCAAATAGGCGTTGCATGTTTTAATATTTCCTACATTTCAATAGAATCAACAGATGCACTGCATTTTGAATTTACCCGTAACAGATACTGTGGAGTTTTGTAGATCAATTACTCTTCAAAGCCCACTTTTTTCACGCAATATTGTAATGGGTTGTGTAAACCAGATAACGTGTAAGCCGAGTACAGTGGTTGTGTGGCAGGTCCCGGGATCGTTCAGAACGGGATATAATGTCTGAATTTTTTTCAGTCTGGTCCCGGTAGTAGGCTTCAGGATTTAGCGTTACGGTACGACGTCGCGTAGAAATCAATTTAACCCAACAGGAACCTTACAGGTTACCATTTTATACTGAATCATAATTGTTGAGTATATAAGGGTTGACTGGTGACTGGAATACGAAAAAAAAAGTTTATTGAACAGTAGAGAAAAAACGCCCAGTTCCATTCCCAGTCCATGCAGTATTAGAACCTATCTCCATCTGCAGTATTTCCATTACATTTCAATACAGAGACGGACAAACAAATTTCTCGGATAGTGTGGATAAAAAAAACCCAATATATATTATATGCAATATTTGTTGGGGGCTCTTCTTAGACTAAGGACTTCTTGGAACCCTCGTAGCGTAGGTTAGAGACGTCTCGGTTTAAGTTGACGAAGCGGACGAAGTTATAACCATCCCCTTACAATTATGTAAACATATATATATATATGAACGTTTCATAAGTGCCTGTTATATACCTACATTAATAAACAATTTTCGAATTTGAATTTGAATGTAAAACATAGAATTTTAATAAATAATAGAGTAGAACTTTAATGGCAGAAAGATTCTGAAGCATTCGATCCAGGGCAACTTGAATGATGATCCTGGAGCTCAGAGACATGTGTTGAATTTTAATAGCTGCCAGTGACTAGAACTTTGGGTTTTTTTCCCCACCTAAGTTAGCCCTGGACTGCAATCTCTAAAGAGGAGCCCAGGAGATAAAGTTACAGTAGATACTAATTTGAAGGTACCAAATGGTGCATATAAAAGTGCATAATTCTCTTTAAAATCGAAACCATGAAATAGTCTTATAGTATACTTCTTTGTTTTTTATTTTGTCGAAAAATGTCGACTTGTCATTGTCCGTTGTTTAAATACTGTTTTCCATTAAAAACTAATTGGGTAAAAAAGGTCGCTTCCGATAAAACGGCGAGAAGAGTCCTTAACATGAAAACACTTTTATTGTACACCACTAAATAATACAGAAAAATATATAGTAAAAAACAAGTTAGCACAATTCATACAATAATCGCTACGTAGCGGTCTCTTACAGGCAACAAATGTGTAGTATGGCCAAATGAAAAATAAACAACAAACAAAACACCAACTGCTTTCGCCACCCGAAGACGCCATTCTTTTTTTTTAACCGACAATACAATAAGAACTAGATTATCATTTGGGTTTTTTTTTTTGTTTGTTACCTCAGGAATCTGTCATTTGTAAAACTGATAACGGTGTAATTCCCATGTGATCCCAACTTCATTAGGTGAAGATGTTAAGAGAGAAATCGAGAGAACTATTCAAATATTAGACACTATTACAGTTACAGTTTAGTAACTTGAACATTGCCTAAGAAACACACCATTTGGTCAAGTGAAACTGATGATGATGAGGGATGGCCACCGGAACTACATAATAATAAGTATTGCACGGGTTATGATTCGATTATATTTTGTTTCGTGAACAATACATGCTCGTCACAATAAAGCTTCTGACGACGAACTGCTGGCAGGAGAACTCCTCAACTATTGACTCCTCAGGTTCGGGAAAAGAAATATTTTGTAAAAGATTATGAGCAGTTGACATTTGACTATTGAAAGTTATATAATTCATTAAATAGAAAACGCACAACTCACGTAAACAGCATGAAAAAAATATTTTTGACATATCAAACAATCTAATAGCATACATTAGATTATATTGTTAGACTTAATAAACCTTTCTTAAATATAGTTTAATGGGTACATACCACGATAATATTCTGGGATTTGTCGATATTTCGACCCAGTTGCATAGATCGTGGTCACGACAGGACTGCGTAGATACGAGATGTCAAGTTGGATGTCACGGGCATAATCTGTTACCAGCTTTCGTGATCTTTCTGTCGGTATTTCACGACCTGTTCGACATACTAGACTGACAACGTCACTTTTAAATTGAGAAGCTGTTTTCTTGTTTTGCATAATTTTACCACTGGATTCCACACACTTGCTAATTTAAAACCGTCCTTACGTTTGAAGTTTTCCAGTTTTAGTTTTGACTATTGGTGAACGGTTAGTTATCACCTAAGAGTTGGTGTTACGTTTTGTTTCTGTGCACATCGCCTAAATCATCGACTAGTTGCAACGCAAACATTGTTTTTTAGAACTACCCTCACTCACCCATCATATTTTCTATTTAGCTTTAAAAAATACTTACCTACACATAATTCCGACCGCTGAACGATGAATACCGGTGTACGGAGAAACCTGATTGGGTTTTGGTTACGCCGTGATAGATGTAGTATTATTTATTATGTTTATTTAAAAATGTATATTTTTCATTAAATAAATAAATTTATATTCTTATTCCAACACTTATCATGACAGAATACTTAAACTTAATGCAGCTGTAGCTTTTAAAAAATTGTGTTAATATCCTTATACTAAATCCTATGCTATTCAATTATCTATTACCGTAACAAATATCCCAGAAATCACATTGATCTGATATGACATTGAGGATGCGGAGGGCGCGTCATTGGTGACTCTTTTAATAAATTTGTCCGCCCAATCGTAAATGAGGATAGCGTCCACGCATTCGATTTAACTTGGGCTAACTTAAAAACGTCGGGTAGGTATTTGGCGCGTGGGATTATAATAGAAGAAAAATAATGCTACAGTGTTGCACTTTTGGCACAAGTTCATCATGTAGTTGACCTTTCATATTCACGTGCACTTTACTCAGTTACAAATGTTACGTAGCGACTTCTGTTTTATTCAATATTTTACCTCAACCTACACGATCCCACGTGAAAAGCATTTTTCGACTTCAAAGATCGCATTTCAACGCGTATTGCCTGTTTAAAATGTTGTTTTCTTTTACTTTGCAACACGTTCGCGTTTTCATTTATTCTGATTACACCTCTATTTTATCAACATCATCACCAAGCCCACTAATGGACGACCACAGTCTCGTGCTGCTTGGATCCAGTGTTATGGGTACTAAGATGACTGATGAATATGTTTATGAATAATATACATAAATACTTATAATATAAATAAATGTAAACACCCAGACACTGAAAAACGTTCATGTTTTTCAGTGTCTGGGTCAACACAAAAATTTTACAGTTGTGGGAATCGAACCCACGGCCTTGGATTCAGAAAGCAGGGTCGCTGCCAACTGCGCCAATCGGCCGTCCATCAATTATTCCACTTCGCTTAGCAGAGTTACATATCATTAGCCCCACCACGATGCTCTTATGAGATTGGCGGGCTGTGTTCAGTAGTGGGGCAAAATAAGCTGTGGTGAAATAAGGGGTCTCTCTCTCTCTCTCTAGTCGTTCCTTCATCACTGAAGATCGTGGTCCTGGCGAAATCTTAACTTCGCGCTGGTAAACTGTCTCCATCGGATTCTGTTGGAGGCCATTTTGGCGATTTGATAGAAGCAGCACGATTATGATTTTTTCAACTGGTCTTCCCATCTTGTTGGGGACCGGCCTCTTGGTCTTTTACCTTCGGTGTTCCCCGTAACTATAATTTTCTCCAGGCCATCATTCCCCCGAAATATCCGATATACGAAATACGATAATATGTGCCCGAAATACGAAAGCAAACGTTGGTAACAAATAGAGGAAAGTCGAACTCCTAGCTGCGCCAGGATAGACACATTTTGCGGTTTGCTGTCCAAGGTATCCTGTTCATCACATTAAACGCCTCCAGCACTACATCTCGAACGCGTCTATCCTGTGTAATAGTTAACCGCTCCGGAAATCTGCTTGACACCACCAATATGCCATCCGTAGACATCGTGGAGTATTACATCTATCTAGGCTCCCAAATATGCAGCGATGGTATTTTTATATAACTAAGGTTTAGCTTTTATTTCTCTTGCTTTGATGGTCCACGTTTCAACTCCGTACATGAATATGGAGAAAATCAAGGCACGGACCAAGCAGCTCTTAGTGTTGAATATAATGCCTCGATTTTTCCATATGCCAAGCCGTGTCAAAGCACTTTACGCCATTGCTATGCGTCTCTTTATCACCGTCACACGGTTGTTGTGTAAACCTTAGTTATATAAAAATACCGAACCGGGTAAAGGACGGAAGGTACGTAGATATCATCGGACGGAAGCGTCGGGATTTTTTGCGAGCATATTCATTTTTCACGTTATCGTTCGTTAAGGTTTTTTCTGTTCCGTTTCCAAGCAAAAAGCTTCGCCGAATGATTTGTTGGCAACTGAACCTAGTACTCGTAGTACAGAGTGAAGAAAGATGTACCTTTTCTTTATACAGTGATACAAGGTACGACTTTTTATAGTTTTCACAAAGAACTATAAAATAATAGTTACTTATTTATCTAATACAAGTATATACTTGTATTTAATTACAAGTGTGGTTGTATGTATATTACATATATTTATTTAAGTAATGAAATAATTTTCATGGGTTTCATTTGTATATATGCATATATTCTGTATTTGTTTTCTTCGCCATTGGAAAAAATGTCTTTGAAGCGATAAAGCCGCCAAATTGTAAACGTTGTTTTTTTATGCACTTTTTGCGGGGTGCAATAAAAGTATATTCATTTGTCCATTCATTCAAAGTACGCATCCTCTCTGACGACCTTTTTGGCGACCTTCCTGGCGAAGTGGTGAGAGTTGTGGTCTAATAAGTTTGAAGTCCCGTGATTCGATTCTTGGCGAAATTATACGTTTGTTTGATCTATCTCCCCATTATCGTCGCGGGAACCGATCAAACTAATTAGTTCCGGCGTGCCTCTTATGCCGTAGAACTAATCGAAGGATCAAGAAAGTTCGAACTAAATTTTCCTATTAGCAGGGGACTTACTACCACCGCTTCAAGCATTAATATTGCGATATTGTTGACGTTCCTTTTACAGAATGTTAATCCTTATGTCATGATTTTAAATATTTAAAAATAATACTTTGATCAAAAACATTTGTATATTGACTTTTAAAAATAAAAGGATTTCGTTCGCGAGTTCGCGTCGTCTGTTCGGTTGAACGCAATGATCGAAGCGGCTTCCTTAGAAGTTCGGAAGTGTACTCAAACACTTTGATTTGAACTTCGAAACTGTTGAAGAGTTGCATATTCATTTAGCTTGTGTGTAAAGTGAACTAAAATATATATTATTTACTGGTGTTGGATAAGGTGTTTTCTTTTTACTTAGTTTTAGTAAATGACTGTAATAAAGAGTTAGGCTAATATGCTAGGATAGTATGCTTCTACGAGTTTTAGTAAATGACTGTAATAAAGAGTTAGGCTAATATGCTAGGATAGTATGCTTCTACGAGTATAATAGTCTTGAAGAAGCCCCATGCAACACCCGGCTAAGTTTGTTGTGGGCTTCTTCTTAGACCGGGACGCGTTTGGAACCCTCGTAGCTTTAGTTTTAAGTTTACGAATGTAGTTATCGCCATCATCTCACTACCGTGTAATTCTTATGTACGCATCAAAAGTGCCACCTGTGGGCCTACTTGAATAAAGATATTTTTGACTTTGACTTTGACTTTGAAGCTCCATGACGCCCCAGGGCCATGGAGTAGTAAAATAAATATTTTTTGATACATTAACACCGCGATTGATTGCCCCATCTAGTGACAGAAGCCAGCCATCAGTTTTGGAATCTTTCCCCGCGGGCATGATATAGTTATTTTTTTGATAAAGTTATGTAACATTATAAAAATTACTAAAAACAACTGTATACGTAAAGAAGCGGTTATACATACACACATCGCCATCTAGTCCCAAAGTAAGCTCAGCTTGTGTTATGGGTATTAAGATAACTGATGAATATTTATATGAATAACATACATAAATACTTATAAAATACAGAAACACCTAGAAAATGAACAACATTCAGGTTCATCACAGAAAAGGTTTCCAGTTGTGGGAATCGAACCCAATGCCGGAACTCAGAAAGCAGGGTCGCTGCCCACTGTCAGCCGCCATAATTTTTTTATTATTTAAGCATTTAAAATATAACCCGCTTCAACAATAATGGAAAATATCGTGAGGAAACCTGCCTGAGAGTTCTGCCGTTCTCATAGGCGTGTGAAGTCTACGATTCCGCACTTGGCCAGCGTGGTGGACTACGGCCAAAACCCTACTCATTTTGGAGAGGAGAACAATGCCTCATAATGAGATAATGGTGGTTAATATTGACGCGGCCCTTATGCGCCAAAATAGAAATAAATAAGTACTTATGTATAACATTACGCTAGACCAAAAAAAAATCATAAACGAATCCTCTTTTCAATTAATAGCATAATACATATACACAGTCCCGAAAAAACCTTCACCTGTCGCCGTACAAAGCTGCGAGTTACATTTCATATTTCAAAGGCCATACAGTCACAACGAAATTAATTTATCATTTGCTCGGGTGGCGGGACGTCCCGAAATGTCCCGAGATGTCCCGGGAGACTGTAATGTCACACACCTGGGCCGTATTTCTTTTTGCTGAGATATTGCGAGTTTAATCTGGTAAAAACAGGGTAAAAAATATTCCTTTTTACGACCCGCTGGAGCCATGTTCTGCAGAGCTATTTTCACACGGCTTCGCTTATGACTCAGCGTCTAAATCTATACTAAGACTATAAATGTGAAAGTGTGTTTGTTTGTTTGTTGTACACACATTTATTAAAACACAAAATAAACAAAATAATAGTATTAAAAACTTAAAATAATAAACGACGACCTTCCTGGCGATAGGGTGAGTGCTGTGAATTTAAGTAGGAGGTTCCGTGTTCGATTCCCAGCAGGGGCAATTTGGTAATTTATAATTTCAGAATTTTCTCTGGTCTAGTCTGGTGGGAGGCTTTGGCCGTGACTAGTTACCACCCTACCGACAAAGACGTGCCGCTAAGCGATTAAGTGATCCAGTGCATGTCGCGTAGAACTGATAAGGGGTATGACTACCAAACTCCCTAAAAGTCCGCTACTATCTGAGACTGCATCATCATTAACCACCAGGTGAGATTGCAGTCAAGGGCTAACTTTTAGTGGAATAAAAACAAAAAAAACTTAAACTTAAAATAAACAATTAGTGTGCAAATGAGGTCTTATCGCTTAAGCGACCTCTCACAGACAGACCTTCGGCGAGAAGAAATCCGACAGAACGGGATGGTGCGGCATTGAACTAGTCATAAACTACTTACTATTAGTGTGTTTGTTTTTATATCCTTCTTTTGCTTTGTTGCGACAGAATGACGTCACGTTTATCCATTTTGAATTAACTTTCTTTATGCAAAATGTTCTGTCAAAATGTTATTCTTTTAGTTCAGGCAACTAATAGACCTATAAAAAACACATTAAAATAACTTAATCTAAAACGGGTTTTTTTCGCACTTTTTATAATCACGGGAAAATTCCCGGCTCCTATGAGATATGGCTTATACACATTTCCATTATACTGATCGGATTTGATGTAATATGTTACTAAGGTAAGCATGAGGTAAATAGTTCGTCAAAATTACTTTTACTTACCTTCCACTTTTTATCGGCTTCGTACGCTCAGGTTGTCTTTAAAAGATCACTTTTAGTGATAAGGCCGCCTTTGCACCCTAGCACTAAGTACTATTACTGTTTTCCTTGTATCTTTTCTATTGTGTTATGCTGCAATAAAGTTTTTCTATTCTATTCTATTCTCACCTTGTGGCAATTGATGTTTCGGTCTAAATGTGTAGCGGGCTAACCTGTTAGCTTCTCTATTCTCTATTCTTCTCTATTTCTCTATTCTGTCTTGACTCGGCTTCGTACCGTAACATTAAATCTCTTAGCTGCCTTTCTGAGTAGTCTGGGTGGGGAACCACGAAAAAAGCCTCCTAACCAAAACAGCCTAGTTAAAATTAAGAATTTATAAATACCCAAATTGTCTTGTTTTCCTCCGGGAGCCGAAGCCGGGACCTCACACCTAAAAGACTTTCGTGCAAATCAAAAATATTATACAGGAAAAGTTTCAAAAAAATATTAATGTCATAAATTAAACCTACGATAGTGGTTTTGTTGACTTGTCTTTGTTAAACGCAGCGACGTTCGTAACTATTACATTAACAGGGAAGCATGGACACATGATAAAGAGTATAGTAGTGAGAAGTCAATGGTAGCTCTAAAAAAAAAACAATTATAAATTTTATAAATTTAAAATGCATATAAAAATTTTCGGAACCGACATGATTTGAACCTGCGACTCTCGGGCAATCGCGGCCTGAGCGCTTTCACTGGTTTCAATTACTAAGGTACAGAATTGTATACAGTGAATTGTGTCCAAAAACAGTGCAACGTCCCGCGCACGTTTTACTTCACACTCGCGGAAAGTTTAAAAATAAGGACAATTTGGTTATTTATAAATTATTAATTTACACTAGGCTGGTTTGGTTAGGGGGCTTCAGTCGTGGTCCCCTTTTGGATATTTAAGGTACAGGTACAGGTACAGTATGAAAAACGCGTTTAAGCCGTATAGAGGGATGTTTATTTTAAACAAGGCTCACAAAGTTTTCACCATTTTCCCATTTTATCGTTTCGAACATTAGAGGTAAAATAATTACTGTCAACTGCTAAATAGTATGAACTGACTAATCGGCTGTTCGAGAAACACTACTAAAGAGGAGGGGTTTTTCATGCTTCAATATAAGTCGCGTGCACGGTTTCTGTATGATCTTAATTCTGTGAACTGCCGTTCAATTTACTATGCCGTTTGTGTTTATCTTATAGATTTAGGGACAGATATAATTTTTGATCGGGGGTTGACCTTTTATCTCAATACACCTGAATATTTCAGATCCGATACTATCTGAATAAAATATTTGCAAACACTCCATGTTTCGAGGCTTTGTGTTCTTTGTATTGTTTTTATAAGGTACTGTGATATTTTATTGTGTTTTATTTGCATTGATTTAAAATTTGATGAGTTTCAAAAAAGTTTGCATTGATTGGAGAAGTTACCATAAAAAGATCTAATGCCAAATGTACGCAAGTGTTTTTTGCGTTTTGTGTTACTCAAGTCTGCTATAACAATTTATGAAGAATCGGATCAAAAATGTTCGCCGAAAATTAAAGAATTTTAGTCTAAAATAACTGTACCAGTGAGAATGTTGCGTGGGGTAAGGATTTGGTATGCCATCTATGTACAAGTTGTAATCAGAAACTTGTAATTAAAGATTTTAAACTAAAATTTCTCGTAGTTAATCAACATTTCTTAAATAAAGTTCAACGGGTACATACCAAGATCGTCGTGACCACGATCCATGCAACTAGGTCGAAATGTAGACAAATCCGAAATATTATCGTGGTTGAAGTATACATAAACTTGTATTATGAAAATTAAGCTTAATTTGCTATAGTCCGCGAAAAGCAGGAGAAATTGTATGGCAATGTATCCTCAACTGCATGAGGTTACATTGCCAAAGATCTGTGTGGTGTAGACTATAAGGATTGAAGAAATTATAAATTACAGCATACAGATTCTCGCGGACTATAGCAAATTAAGCTTTGCAATTTTGCAATTTCCGCAAAATAACGCCTGCTTCCATCCAATAATCATAAACTTGCTATGCTGTGTTACTGACTACTGGACAGGTATGGTTATGATTACAAGTTAAATAAAAAAAAATAAAAAATATATAACTAATCTATACTTGAAGCGGTGATAGCGCATTGGGTAGTTGCTCGACTTCAAGCAAGCTTCAGAGCAAGTTCAATTCCCAGCACGCACCTCTATCTTTTCTATGTTATGTGCGTTTTAAGTAATTTAAATATCACTTGCTTCAATGGTGAAGGGAAACATTGTAAGGAAACCTGCATGCCTGAGAGTTCTGCGTAATGTTCTCAAAGGTGTATGGAGTCCACCAATCCGCACTAGGCCAGCGTGGTGGACTACGGCCTGAACCCCTTCTCATTGTGGGAGGAGACCAGTGCCCTGTCTCCTCCTCCTTAGTCGTTCACTCTTGACAGAGTGGTCGTGGTTGACGATGATCCATTTTCCTTGGCTACAGCAGCCCCCGCGATGCGCCTCCACTTGTTACGATCTTCAGCGTTTCTGGAAAATTGGACTATGGAGGCTTGTGTTGTAGCTTTAATTATGTTTGTCCAACGCGTCCAATAATCTATACCTTGCCAAATAAACTCTGTGTGGTTTGAGATGAGGTGAGATACCTAGTTGTCGTTAAATCTTTTACTCTAAGTTGATCAATAAAAAAAAAATAACACGAATTTCTGTGTCAAGCACTGTGCCGTATGGTAGATAAAGGGCCAAGTTAAGTCATCATTACCAATTCAAACTAGTCGACGTTGAATATTTTCATTAGAAAAGATAGAAAGAAAAGAAATCTTTTCTTTCTTTCATTCTTTCATTATACCGGCTTGTTCTCAGTTAACTCTAACGATGATGATAATGTTGTAAGGGGTATCTATACTTTTAATAAAACTGTAACTGGAAGATTTCTGTACATTTAATATATTTTGAAAATTTTTACCGGGGGATGCTTTATAATGGATAATGAGTCCAAAACAGATTTTTATTAAATTTTTGTCTGTCTGTCTGTCTGTCTGAGCATCAGTGGAAACTACTGAACGGATTTAAATAATATTTGGTATAGTAGTAGCTGATATCCCGGGTCAACATATAAAATAATTTTTATCCCGATAAACAATAAGTTTCCTCCGGGATGTGAGATGAAAATTTTTATTAATTTTACTTCATATCTCCGTTAAATTTGCACAGATTTTAATCATTCTATTTTTATTTGACAGTGTGTTCTACCAAGCACTTATTGTCTAATTTTAATGAAGATCTGATGAATATTGTCGGAAATCAGGGACATAATTCTTCACAGATAGCAAGTCGCAAGGCATATGGGACAGCGATCGAATGCATGCGTACCATTTTACTAATATTATAAATGCGAAAGTTTGTGAGAATATATGTATAGATGGATGGATGTATGTATGGATGGATGGATGTATGTATGGATGGATGTTTGTTACGCTTTAACGTCACAACGAATGAACCGATTTGGCTAAAATTTGGCAGTGATTCCTACAATATAGTCTGGCATAGCTCATAGGCTTCTTTCTATCCCGGAAAAGCAAACAGCTTCTACAGGATAGCATCGCTATTTTTTTCCCTATTTGTCATTTAAAATCCGCGCAACGGAGTTTTAGATAACCGTGGTTTTTTTTTAAGTCGCGAACGAAGTCGCGCGGGTCAGCTAGTCTTATAATAAACGTCGTAAATTATAGTTATGCAATATTGGGTCTTCTTCTTTAGAATTTCAAATTACTCATAGAGATATATTTTCTGTATTTGTTTTCTTCGCCATTGGTTGCATGGAAGAAATCGCTATGAAGCGATAAGACCGCCAAATTTTATTGTTTTGTTATACTTCTCTTTTTTTATGTACTCTTTGTGCGTGCAATAAAATTATATTCATTCATTAATTAATTCATAGCGATAAAACATTAGTTATACTAATTGTAAAAGTTTTATTTGCAGGGGTGTAAATGTGGCTTATCATCTCGATATTTTTTTTATTCATGTAGATAATATGAAATCTCCAAGAATAAAAACTTTTTAGTGCGTAGGAAGGTACTATTCTATTTTTAATTTATTGTTCTGTTAACTTCGAAAACTTTCCAGACAGACACTCAACATTTATTTCGTTAATAATGAGCATTTTTTTCAAAAGGTCCGAAAATAAAAGTTTTAGAGGTTTTCAAATATTCTTATCCACAAGTTTTTAGGTGTCTTTTTAACTGGCTATCAGTAATGATAGCCAATAAACCTTTAGCATTTTATTCCAAACGCTACAATATTATCTATACAAACACTATACAAATCTTCATTCTTCGAATCAAGACGGACATAAGTCACTTGCTTTCCACGATAATTTCAAAAATTTTAATTGTAAGTATAGAAAGTAAATATAGTGTAGTAGTATATCTTTTTTCCCACTACAAGTTAGTCTTCAGTCTTAAGATGGTAGCGGGCTACTCTTAACATGTTAGGGCTATGACAGTTATATTAACCCATCATCGGTTTATACGCGGCAGGTAACACCCCGAAACGCTATGCAGCTTCGCGTCACGTCACCCAAATCGAATGTAGTTATTAGGTACTTTTGATTGCTGTTGTCCTAGTACCTCTTTTTCAAATACTTTTCCTATTTGATGATCTCCTTGGCGCAATGGTGAGCGCTGTTGTCTTATAAATGGGAGGTCCCGGCATGGGCAATTTGGGAATTTATAATTTCAAAATTCCCCCTGGTCGAGTCAGGTAGGAGGCTAGTTAGCTAAGTAGTTATTGATACTCGTAGCTACGGGATTAAGCGTTACAGTATATTTCATGTAACTGCCATACCCCCTGACTGGTTAGCCCGCTACCTTATTTCACTCCATTATTACTTACCAGTTGAGATAGCAGTCAAGGGCTAACCTGTAGAGGAATAAAAATACTACGATAATACACACATCGCCATGTAGCGCCAAAGTAAGCGTAGCTTTCGTTATGGGTACTAAGATGACTGATGAATATTTTTATGAAAAACATACATAAATAATTATAATATACATATAAACACCCAAACACTGAAAAACAGTTCATCAGACAAACATTTTCCAGTTGTGGGAATCGAACCCACGGCCTTGGACTCAGAAAGCATGGTCGCTGCCCACTGCGCCAATCGGCCGTCAATCGGCTGTCAAAGGAATACAAGAAATAACCTTGTAGGTATATTATTATTACAGATTGAAGCAAGTGTAACGTGCGTTGAGCAATGGATAAAATCAAGTGGGTAGGTATGGTTTTAATGCCAGCTGGTTATATTCAAGGTAAGCTCGAAACCTCGGAATAATGGGCGAGAAATACACAAGAGCCCTTTCTTGGAGGCATACAGCCTTAAGAGCGTTCTTAGTAATGGCCACACCCATTATGCTCACAGTTTTCCCGCCTAATTGCTACTATAGTAACCGTGTACTTTTACCCAACTACGGGTAAATTAAAAGGAATGTTATATAAATAATAAAAAAAGGAAAACCGATAAGTTGACCTTTTTTACCCTTCGGTATTGCAACTTTGTAGCATAGTATTCAACTACTTACTACTGAAACTAAATAGATGCTGTTTTGAAGTAGCTAATCGAAAAAATCGTATGCTTTCTATTATTTTTTCGCTTAAATGACTGAAAGCAGTAGCCAGAGATGCCCACCGTCGCTCCGCATCTCTTTTACTTGGTGTAGGGTGTTTATTAATACATATAATCCCTACAAATATTATAAATGTCAATGTAAGTTTGTTTGTTACGCTTTCACGCAAAAACTACTTAACCCATCCTCATGAAACTTTGTACACATATTTGTACTTTTTATCCCGACATAAAGCTCGGTTCCTTTGGGAGAGAGGATGAGTGTTTGACGAATTTACACCATAACTCCGACTAATTATAACCGATTTAAATAATTATTTTTGTACTATAGAGGTTACAATATGTGTTCAATTTTTCCCAAGCTGTGGTTGGAGATAGAGGAAAGAACTCCTCAGCGGACAGCAGCAAACCCCTCATTTAAGGCGTAGCGATACTGAATACTTTAATTTTGTTTTAGATCTACAACTAAATTTAATGCCACATCAAAAAACAATATTAAACGCAGATGAAGTCGCGGGCAACAGCTAGTATAAATATAAAAGTTTTAAATGTTTTTTTTTTTTTTGAATGTCTACTGGTTAATAGTTCACCGGGTACGTTTTTTAAGTACGTGTTGTAGAAATGTTGATTAACCACGAAAATCTTAATCTTTTAGTACCTTAACTTTTTACGTCAAAGATATCGTATTTGCAAGATGAAAATAACCCTGCTTAAATTATACTTAAGTTTGTTAAATGATAATAATTTAGAAAATGAACACAAACTTGGGTTTTGAAACTTTATTTTCGTTACCATTTATATACATACAAAACAAAGTGAAAATATTGCACATCCATATTATTATATTTAACTATTCTTACATTTTTATTTACAATATTTTAATACGGTACAATCTATTTACACGTATCAAATTTATTAAACTATGTAAAGTAAGTAACATCTATCTCAATATTTATTAACACATTCAGTGATACTGTGACACTTATAAGACGAGCTAAAACAGTTGTGAGGTAATGTATCCGACACAATATTATTACCTATACTATTTTCGAGATACCATGATGTGGGTGTCAGATCCTATTTTTTCCTTTTCACCCATACTACGTTCTACAAACGAAAACAATAGCCGAAAGAACATTAATAAATTTCAATGCCTCTAGAAATCGTAGTTAACAGATTGGCCTTTCCTAGACGTTTCAAAAGTGCATAGGAGCTAATTTGCATTTGAATTTTGAATTCGAACTAGTACTCTCTCTCTTGCTCATGCCTTGTTGGTAAAAAAACTGCAGGTCGAATATCATGTCTATTTAGTAATATGAGAGCCTGCAGCTTTATAACAACATGAGTGCCCAAGCAGCCTAATTTTAGGTAGCATATTAATTCTCAATATATTAATTATAGCGCAAACCATTACACACCAACCCCGCACCTCACGCCTCCGACGTGTACCATGGAAGCTCATCGAATAACCCAAAATATTAGCTACGTTCCCGACACGCTGCGCGAAACACGCACCAGTCTTATCCACGCCGCACAGGCGCGAGCGTCGCTGTTCGCATTTGTAACTACTTATCTACCAAAAGCATTGTTAAAATCGTGAAACGATAATACAGTCATTTATTAAAACTGAACACGGACTCTAATTCAAAAAACCCTATAACAATTTATTTTGTGAATATTTCCGGATTGCTGAAATAGATGCTCATACTAGAATGAGAAATGTACAAATATAAAAAAAAAAACATAAAAAATATATTTGTGCTTCTTGATACGTGAATCGGAACGCTAACCTATAAGATTGATTCTACATAACTATTACCAATTGTCTATTAACAATTCATCGATGAATCGCTACGGCCTTCTTGTGAAAACCTTACGACTACGTTAGTACCTATGCCAATAATCAATACAATATGTCAAGTTTTGTAATATTATAAATATATCGTGAACGCGAACTCCGCATTACTCCATATTACCTATCATATAATATATCACCCATAATATGGTATCGTGAAAATTGTACCCTCAGTATTACAATCTGTCATTTTTGAGTATTGCAACACTAGCGTCAAAGTGAAATGGAACATCTTAAGGTAAAGGGATAACCACACAATTAAGAACATAGTACGGATACCTCGATACATTATTGCATGCAGAGCATTGAGTCCAAAAACCATGGAAACGCCCCGCGCACATCTCACTACACACCCGCGAAATGATGCTAGCTCACAAACTTTTCCCATTTCCCCCATTTTATGGTAAACGTGTAGAACTTTAGAGATTGTTTTTTAGTTTTAAATTGGTACATAGGTTATTTTAGTTTATACATTTATTAATGGTTGTAATCTGTAATTACTATTATATAAAATGCAAATAATAATTTGACTGTTCGAAAAATACACATAAATACATACAGTTCATAGACTTACTATACTACAAAAATAAATTCTTTATTAATAATTAACTTAAATAAATAAAAATAAATTTGCAGGAAGGTGTCCTGCAAATTTATTTAAATTCGCTAAACAAGTATTAAACAAAATATACCTTTATTTACCATGCTATTTATGTTAATGGATAGAGATATTTAGTGGTGCACACAATATATAAAATAAAATTCCAAAAACATCAAGTGGGTTGTTAAATAATATACTATTTTTTATATAACTCATATTTCCTAAAGTTATATGTATTTTTACACTAATGTAAGAAATACTCTTTTATAAATCAAAGCGTATCTAATATATTTTTTATTGACGTATTCTTTATTATGTACAATTAGAAAAACATCTTACATGGCACATCACAATAAACGTATCTTCTATATTTTATTGTAAATTTAATATACTCTTTATCGTTTTAATTAAAATTATTATATTTTATTATTCAAACGGATATGTAAACATTTTGTTAATTAACACTTTCTTAACGAAATAAAAAATTATAGATAATAAATAAGCGCATTCGCTTTACCATCAAATTCACATTCATATAGCATGCATAATATATATGCATGTTTTATATATATAGCTTTTCTAATGTATCCGAGGGTGTGCAGGACACTCACGGGGGCACACCTCACGGAGGTGAATCAAAATCAAAAAAATTTGCTTGAAACATTTAAACAAGACAAACATGACAAAACATTTAGACACATTATGACTACACATTATTTCGTTTATCTCAATAAGAAAATAACGACGTATAGATATAATTCTCTCCCGGCAGGCATGCTAGGCCTACTGGCAAGCGGATACCAAACCGTAATCTCAAATTATATACAAAGGATTCTGTGTGTGGTATTGATTTGATAACTAAAGATTTTCCGGCCTTAAAAAAATGCAGCTCTTTCTTAAATTTTCCGACACTGCTGTTTGTGACGAAAGAATGAAATAAATAATTTATTCTTGTTTAGTATAACTCTCTCCAAAACAATATACTAATTGTCTTCAAACTTGAAGACAATTAGTATATTGTTTTGGTTTTGGCATATTTTTTACGCCAGATCTCTGTTCAGTGTAACATACTCGTATTATAGTGCGTATTATTCTAGTACATATAAGAAAAGTTATATATCTATCCGTAAAACTACTCACAATAGATGTACAGTTCAACTTATACGATATAAACGCATACAATATACAACACCAACTCTTATGACTTTTTTTAAATAACTTACTATACAATCAAACACATTTACCATATTAGAAGTATCAAACATATAACTTACGAGGTCATTAATACAATGCCGATGGGGTAACACAGAATTTATGATAATGAATAACTTTTATATGGCAACCTAACCTTTGATTGATAATTTTAAGTTAACAAAGATTTCATGATTTCAAATTTACGCGATGACAACCACTATCACCTTTATGTACATTTAAGTTATAATCAGATTACTAGAGCAACAGAAAAATTATTTAGGTTCTGGTACATATTAGAACAAATTAAACCATACTCACAAACCTTGACAATCAATTTAAACATATAGGTACATGTGCTAATGTTAGGTATGACATTTCTTTTTTAAGTTATTTTGTTTTATTATAAGTGAACTACACATTACTTGAAATCATATCAAGTAATTTATTTGAATAAACCTCTTTCCAAATAATCTTATTAAGGATAAGATTATTTGTTATAATCCTAACCTATAAGATTAATTATTATCATATAAAGATTGTGCAAACATAAACAAATTTTGTTATTTGTATATTAAATTAGTCTTTGGTTTATTTATTTAGTTGAAGACTCGATTATTATAAAAAAATCAAGCATTTAATGTCTCACTTAGTGCTCGCTTACCACCTATGACCAAGCATTTATTAAAAAAAAAATAATATAATGCAACTTATTTATAATAACAATAATATATGTTATTATTATAAAATAATTTTGCGATTTATATAAATATATCTCGTAAATTTTACCTTCAACTTTTATAATATAAATCATTGTAGCATCCTATTACACGCAGTCCTGTATTAAATAAATGAATGTATTAGGATAACTAACACACCTTGCCATCTAGCCCCAAAGTAAGCGTAGCTTGTGTTGTGGGTACTCAGATAAATGTTTATCATTTTTATGAATAATATTCATAAATACTTATAATATACAACGTGTAACAGAATAACGAAATAATATTGAAGGATACATATTGCATAAGTATATTTCATAAGGAATCGCCCTGTAAAAATACTTAATCTAAGGAAGTATATTAGTTTTCCATTTTAATGATATTATTTAAGTTCATCATACAAACATTTTCCAGATATTGGAATCAACCCACAGCATTGGTACATGTCTATAAGTTCTCTTAACGTTCTCAAAGGCGCGTGAAGTCTACCAATCTGCATATATAGTTGCCATACGTCCCGACTGTGACCTACCGCAATTGACCGTCCCGACAAACACAATATATGGCTGGTCGAAAAACGTTGCACGTCTCAAGGTTAGCTGGTATGAAATGCTTTAGCATTAAGTCCGCCTTTTGATAACCATTTTTTTGGTGTGCAATAAAGTTAAAAAAAATTATACTTGATAAAAAAGTTAAAAACCTTTAATTCAATAATTTAGCTTTTGATACGGTTGAGATTACATACATGCCATGTATGTATAGTTTAGTAGAAAAGCCGCATTTCGAAGGATGGATACGGAGGAGAAAAGGATACGGAGGAGAAAACGTCCCGTATTGGTTCCTAGAAGTTATGGCAACACTATCCATGGGGGGGAGAAAGAGTTAATAAAAGACGTAAATGCAAGTATTGTGCTGTAATTCGTTTAAAGTTACGGTAAAGGTTATTCCGTGATCTATTTATAAGTTGTATCGTTTGACACATGGTTGTTGAACAAACGGAATAGGTTGGCAATTATTAATATCGCAGCTGCTCGGACTTTATTGATCGATCTATAACATTGGTACTGAAATAGCAAAGAAGGTTTAGTTCCGTTTATGTAACGAATGGATTCGTTTTTAAAAAGAAAATTATGTCGTATTGTTTTCTTTGTTTTGTCGACTTAAAAAGACAATTATGTCGTATTGTTTTCTTTGTTTTGTTTATTACTCCGCTAATGAAAACCCTATTATAATCGTTATTTTTTTTAATATAGCAGCAGAATTACAGGGGTGACCACCACTATTTCAATTTAGTAAAGAAATCCAGAATATCGAGCGAATAAAGAGCTAAATCGATAAGTGTGATAGTTCACTAAATAATTTGTTAATAAAAACTGGTAAGGCAGACGATGACTTCGAATGGGCACGCATGGGTTTATATACCTCGCATGGGCTTCCCGTCCAGGGGGGGCGCAAGTGAGATTGTTTAAAGTCAGATCGTCCGTCGTGATCAGCTGTGGATTTTTTTTTATAATGCGTACTGAAGCCAAAACTGTCAAATGCCATTTATTTTTTAAGAGAGTTCATGCATTTTCTGTAAGATTTCCAGGGAGGGGCCTCGCTCCTTTGCCCCGGCAACTCGGGACCTCTTGATCCGCAGTTAAACGATCAATAAATCCAAACTAATATCACAGATGATAAAGTGATTCTGTTTTTTTTCAGTGCGATCTTTACAAAATTTGGCACATTTTTTTTTTGATGATCAAAGCAAAGTATCAAATACTTTGCTTTGATCATTTATGCATTATATGTGCAGCCCTTGCAAAAAACTTTATGTATGTATTTATATTTATTTTACACGCCCTAGTGTCTAAACGGCTTGTAGTGTTTTTATGCGAGTGGTGAAAACAGATTCGTCTGAATCCTGAGAGTGACGCTGGTACATCAAAATATAAAAAAAAAATACAAAAGAAGGTTTCTTTGGCGCCAAAAAGTATTCTAAGTAATTTCAAAACGCAGTAGGGTTTTTGTTTTTATTGAATAATTCGCTAAGTTATCAGAAATATGGTCAAAAATAACATATAATTTCGCTGGCGAGATTTACACAGATTATTAATAGTTTAAGCTCTTTCAACCTCATTTAGCAGCACTCTGCACCTTAATCGCACCCCTAAGGAATGGCATGCCGGCTATATTATCTGCGGTATCATGACATCCGAACATTGCCGCCATTATGAAGGATTCCTAGCATTCCACCCGACACTCCGCGTTTGCCCTTTAGGGGTTTAATGATGGCTTAGTTTATAAACTACTTTATTACCCACAAACTGAGTTTATTATAATGAATTATATTAAGTTTACGTTATAGCATTATCTACTAGCTGTCTTCTGCGACTTCGCCCATGTTTATTACGGGTTTAAAAAAAATCCCGATAGGTCTGCTAACAGCGATATATAAGCAGCCTACCTCGTAGAAAAGATCTAATAAATAAGACAAATATTATAAATAACCTACGACCTCCTTATTTATAAACGTAGCGTAACGTCGGAATTCTGGTAGTAACCGCGTACACGACTAATATTAAAGCATCAAAAACCATTCCACTTTAGCAGTCCTTCTTGATCAGGCTGTAAGACACTTCTGTATATTTTGGCAGTTGACAGTAATTACGTTCTAGAGGTTTACCATAAAATGGAGTGAAAAGGAGAAGTTTAGAGCTATCAACATTCTTCGGGTTTGAAGTCGAACGTGCGCGGGGTATTCTCACTGCCCTTGGGCACAATGCAATCACTTCATGCTATAATGGCTGAATGAGGGTTCTATATGTTTTTAATTCAATGACTCTTACATTAAAAAGGCATGGAGATAAATTTTGCCACTTTCCAAACCAGGGGCTGAAAATTCTTAGTAAAAACGAATTCCCTAACGCATCCTTTCCCGGACCCAGTTATTTTCGAAATTCTCAAAACAAATTACATTAGAATTAGCGTTAGCACTTTTTAGGAAGATGGCTGTAAAGATGAAAAACTCAATCCCATGTCAAGCACCTTTTGGGGCCTGTAACCGAAAACATCTGAATATTCGAACCTAGCCAGAAGTGATGCGTACATTATGAGAAATATCTGCACAATAAAATCTGCTTTGAGGAACATAGAGACAAGCAATTAAAATGCTTTTTTTTTATTTATTTGGAATAACCACATTATTTGACATTGCTATTAAAATAATATTTTTTATTTATTCGGAGTAATCACATTATTTGAAATTGGATATATGTGTACTGATAATATGGAATTAAATATAATTTCATGGTAAACGTGATAGTGTCTAGTTTATTTTTTACCTATGTTTTCTCAACTTCTGCACCGATCTAAAAAGATAGCTAAAATCCTTTTTATATCGGGAAAATGAGGGTTCCTGCGAGACCAAGAATGTTAATATTAAACATTTGTTTTGCATTATATGTTACCTATGTTTGACTTAATTGCTTGTACAGCGATACTGAGTCCATTGCACCCTGGAAACGGACAAAGAATACTTAATTAACGGAACGGTTTTAAATCACGAAATGCACAGGCGGAACCGCAGGTATAGCCAGTGTTTGATAAATTAATTAGTTTCGCACAAAAATACTTTCATTACACCAACATTTAATTCCATAACCCTAAAAAATAATTAGCATAACATAATGCATAACTTCATGCATTTGAGTCGGTGAATTTGTGGTATCCACTTACAAAGGCAGCCTAGAGTCAGAATATGTATAATGATCCCGTCATACAATTGCCCTGAATATATCTGATTCGACAAGGCAATACTGCAGAGTAATGCCTTGTGAAATCCCAATCTCGACGGCCTGCTTTCTGAGTCAGGCCGTGGGTTCGATTCCCACAACTGGAAAATGTTTGTGTGATGAACAGGAATGTTTTTCAGTGTCTGGGTGTTTATATGTATTTTATAAGTATTAATGTATATTATTCATTAAAAAAAATATTTATCAGTCATCTTAGCACCCATAACACAAGCTACGCTTACTTTGGGGCTAGATGGCGCAGTGTGTATTGTCGGAGTATATTTATTTATTTATTTAATCTCTCATTGTAGAGTGTGTACCATATATAAGATATGCAATAAATCACTCATATTGGGCAACTGGTCAAAGGAGTTACTACAGCTGTACAACATTCGCTTATCTCAAATTAAAAGATACAATAGTATATTGTTCATCAAGGGGAAACTTTTAGTAGTAGCAGAGCCGGTGTAATAACAGGAAGGACTAAAACTTACGCTTTAGGTTGATGCCCACAACGCGGCACGTTGCAGGACGTGTTGTTTGACTATACATAGTGATATATCAAACAAAATAAAACTACGTTGAAAATTGACTTCGCCGGTTCCGTACTGTTATAATATTTGTTTGATCGATCTTACTACCGTTAGAAAACAAAACGTTTTGTTAGTATACCTAGACTAACAGAAAGGAGCAAAAGATTTCGTCCAGGAATTCTCGTGTAAAGATTATTTGAAGTGATATGCTCAACACTTAAGTATTATGCTTTATCGATAGACTTCTTTTACTCGCATATTTATTTGTTCGACTATAATGACGTACTTACTGCCTCATTTCCCCAAATACTTTACTATACCTTACTCGTATAAAGCTATGAACTTTTATTAGCTTTAAATGTGTTTAAAGCGCAAGGAATTCCAGTAGATTTTCCGCCATTGCGTCATATTAAATATTTAACCCCTGTTCTGTTACAAACGGCGTAAAGCTAAAGCGTATCGCATTATTGCAATTCTGGTAAATAAACGAATATTTATTATTGTATGCTAAGATATCTACATCTAAATAATATGACATGTATTTTACTATGAACTTGAGTGGCCTTTTAATTATCCATCACGTAGCTGTTACTACTACTATTACGCAGTTATGTGCGTTTTTAAATTAAGCACTTGCTTTAACGGTGAAGGAAAACATCGTAAGGAAACCTGTAGGCTGTATGCGTCAGAGTTCTGCATAGTGTTATCAAAGACATGTGAAATTTACCAATCTACAGTTGGCCAGCAAGGTGGACTGCAGCCGAAATATTTTAGTAAGCCCTTAAGTAGTAATAGGTTGTAAATAAAGATAGGTCGAACTTTCTAAACACCGGTAGATTCATGTCAAGTTGAGCCCAAAAAGTGATTTTACATTAAGCGATGATATCATACCCAAATACGTATCTGTGTTGCTTTTTTCATTCTGAAATGGCTGAACTAGCAGTAATCTATCTCACACTGCGAGAAACGGGAAAATAATCTATGCCGTCTAAGTCTTGGATAGATTTAAACTTTATAATATCACGTGCACTAATAAATTGGGCTTTTACGGTCAGAGATTGAGATTTGCGTGTTTATAGAGTTTGCGTGCGACCTAATTTAGGTTAGGAAAACAATTTTTCTTGAAAACCATTTTTTTTTAATTGTTAACTGTTGTAGTTCACACGTGGAAATATTAAAGGTCGAATAGTTCAGACCAGTATAGTTATAGTTATCTTAAACAAAAAAAACAAAACGATTTCATTAGAAACAGGGTGCGTAATTCCTTAAGTTAAGGACATTATAGGGCTTTATCAGTTGCTTTATGATCGTGTTTGTATACTGCGCCAGGTTCCGGGGCTAAGAAATTCATGATAGAAAAACCTAATACTATTTAATGGACCAACCCAGGCTTGAATCCAGGCCCCGTGATCAGCAGTCAAACATGATTTTTATACAGAACATATTATACACATACGAAGCAAACAGTAATGAATGATAATGACTTGCCATCTTAATAAATTTATATATCATTTTAATTTAATTTGATATTGTTTATTGCTAATTATATCTTTATTTTTCTAATTTTGTAATTTTTAAATGTATAAAAAATAAATATACTACGGCAATACACACTGCGCCATCTAGCCCCAAAGTAAGCGTAGCTTGTGTTATGGGCGCTAAGATGACTGATGAACAGCCAGACACTGAAAAACATTCCTGTTCATCACACAAACATTTTCGAGTTGTGGGAATCGAACCCACGGCCTTTGACTCAGAAAGCAGGGTCGCTGCCCACTGCGCCAATCGGCCGTCTAAGTATTTATAACTATGGGCTATGCCCGAAATAAAGATTATTAATATAGACCAACGAGACATTTACACCACGGGGAAGAGTAGGACAAGGTTAGCACTACTGAATTCAATCTGCCTTCTGAAGATTAAAAACCACATTGTTTTTATTAATTTCGGCCATTATCCACGCTACGCATCCGAGTCAATGACCGCACGCACCTTTGGCTCGTGTCGAAAGACCGACTAGCGATTGATTTTGCGAACTTTGACATGCCGCAAACGAGCAAGTGGGTCACCTGATGTTAAGTGATGACCGCCGCCCATAAACATCTGCAGCACCAGAGGAGCCACCGATGCGTTGCCGGCTTTTAAGGAATTTGTTTATCCGCCCCTTGAATAACCTTACATTGTATTTTTGATGAAACACATCAGATGGAAGATTGTTCCATAATTTGCAAGTGCGCGGTAGAAATGATCTGGTATTTCGGATAGTAGAAGAATACCAGGCATCCAGATGATGAGGGTGGAATTTATTTCTGCGGCGTGAGGTGCGGTCAGAGAACAGGGAAGGAGGTATCAATGAAAACAACTTTCAGAACACTCTCCATTATAGAGTCGATAGAACACACAAAGGAAGCTAACATCTTTTCTCAAGCTAGGCTTCCTGTAGTGAATAGTTGTCCGATGACTTTGCTTACTTTAAATGGTTGTTTACACACGAAATAGTCGATCACTTTCACTGTAGTCCTGATATTTTATAATTCAAGAGATTTTCCGCGACTTTTCTCTAATATAATTTCTGATAAGTGAAACATCCTATAAAAGTTTCATATTATTTAGCCTTAAATGTTGTTTGTCAAAGAAACGCATAAATAGAGGTATTATTTATTTATTTGACGACCTCCGTGGCGCAACGGTGAGCGCTGTGAATTTAATTAGGAGGTTCCGGGTTCGAATCCCAGCAGGGGAAATTTGTAAATTTATTATTTCTGAATTTACTCTGGTCTGGTCTAGTGGGAGGCTTTGGCCGTGGCTGGTTACGACCCTACAGACAAAGACGTACCGCTAAGCGATTTAGTGTTCTGATGTCGCGTAGAAACCAATAAGGGGTATGACTACTTCCTAACAGGTTAGCCCGCTACCATTTTAGACTGCATCATCATTTACCACCAGGTGAGATTGCAGTCAAGGGCTAACTTGTAATGGATATAATCTGATAAGTGAAACATCCTATAAAAGTTTCATATTATTTAGCCTTAAATGTTGTTTGTCAAAGAAACGCATAAATAGAGGTATTATTTATTTATTTGACGACCTCCGTGGCGCAACGGTGAGCGCTGTGAATTTAATTAGGAGGTTCCGGGTTCGAATCCCAGCAGGGGAAATTTGTAAATTTATTATTTCTGAATTTACTCTGGTCTGGTCTAGTGGGAGGCTTTGGCCGTGGCTGGTTACGACCCTACAGACAAAGACGTACCGCTAAGCGATTTAGTGTTCTGATGTCGCGTAGAAACCAATAAGGGGTATGACTACTTCCTAACAGGTTAGCCCGCTACCATTTTAGACTGCATCATCATTTACCACCAGGTGAGATTGCAGTCAAGGGCTAACTTGTAATGGATTATAAAAAAAATGGAATCATTTATTATCATGTTAAAGCCTTAATTTTTAACCTGTATAAAAGTCGAAAAATACTTAATGAATGTCTCTACCTTTTGATCTAATTCGGTAGCTATTATGTAAAAATCGGGTTCAAAAATCCATTACTGCAGGAACATTTAATGAAAAAGGAAACGCTCTATCTAATATCACCTTTCAAGCTAGCAAAATTAGATCTATTTTCGGTTGTATTGAACACAAAGATTCTGAAGTCAAGATAGGTACTCCTTTTAGATTCAATGCTACCTTCGGACTGTTTTTGTCAGCTATCAGTGTACAATGAATTCAATAGACAGAGATTATAGGGCCCGAATCGATCTCTTTGCAAAGTACGCTATTTTAAGATCAGTAAAGGGCCTAAATATCTATATATTAGTATCTATAAATTTTAGTATTTATGTATATATTACAACACTCTTGGCACTATACCGTTCTCTTGCTCAAAGTCCCTTCTACAAAGGTTGCCTGTAACAGATTGCTTGCAGCAATAAGGCCGCCTTTGCATGTCTACATTGTTTACTGTTTCGTGAATGTTTCTTTTCCTATATGTATGTTTACGTGCAATAAAGTGTTTGTTCTTCTTCTAAATAATTTTGCTCTCAGCTTAGGGCTTTTTTTGCAGTAAATATTATCGGGCCAAGCAGACGGGTCACCTAATGGTAAGAGAGAATAGAAACCATCGCCTTTAAACAGAGATAATTACGCAGGGCATGCAAGAACACGTACTACAAATTGCCAATCGCGTCCGTCAACCTGAGGCGAAGATAGCCTCATGTGCTTTTAATAAGACCGCCTTCCACGCCCTTCAGATCGAAACAGCAATTCCGGATCATAGCAATGCTTTTTAGCCGCAGAAATAATGGCGGCAGTATTTCACCGGACGAGGTCTGTAACAAAAAGCTCGAAAACGTTTTTTACAATTTTTTTTTACATTTGTTATTATTTTGTGCAAGGCTTTCTTTAAACAAAAGAATTACAAAGATGTATAATCATCATCCTCAGCCCACAGCTTTGCAAAAGGCTCTATCTTTGTTAATGTGTGTGCACAGACGTGTGTCTGTACGGACACACGCACACACACACACACCTACCCACACGCACACACGCACACGCACACAAACACACACGGACACATGTCATAGTGCATAGTTGTCTTATGACTTTGCTTACTTTAAATGGTTGTTTACACGCGAAATAGTCGATCACACGCACACACACATGCGCACACGCAAACAAAATTAAGTTAACTTAGATTAACTAAGTATGTAATCGGAGGGGACGCGTTCTAATTACAATACTAGGAAACAGTATTGTAACTAGATGAACCTGTCATAGGTAAACGTAGCTAAAATGTAGCTACTGGTACATAGACATAGACTACACTAGGTAGAGTCAGCTTTCGGAACCGGTGGTAGAGCCAATACAAACAGACATAGATTTCTCACTTACGTATATCTTCACATCCATACATAAATACTTACAAATATTTATAGACTGATAAATACATGGCCCGTAGCTACACCGTTTGGTATAAAAGCTGTTTTTACGAAAGGTTGCTTTGTGTTCATTGTATGTCGCCGAAGCCAGTCAACCTAGTAGCAAAGTCCTATCGACTGCCAATTCATCGTTCTTCCATGTTAAAAATACGTATAGTTGGGACATCGTATTCCAATACGATACCTCCCGTAATCGCCAATGAAACTCTATATTCTAAGGGTGTAATAGGTTTACTTTTTATGCTCTACCATTTTGTTTTACATGTAGCCAAGCGAGCTTTTATTTTTCATTAGAATAATAAAAGGCCCTGGCCTCAATCTGGTTCAGACATTAACATAGAAGGGGGATACGGTACGACTCGCTTTTTAACCAGCTTTATACAAAAGGGGACTTTGGTAACAGTCTCGTTGGTCTACTGGTGCATGTTTAACTACAGATAGCGAGGTTCTAGGTCTTAGGTTCGGCCGTTTTTCTGCCAGAGAATAATTATAATTAACTAGATGTGCTCCGCGGCTTCGCCTGCGTAATTTTGGGAGGCAGACACACCTATACCTAGTCATATATGAGATTTTGAGATTTTTTTATCTTACGTAATTTTTTTTCAATGAAAAATCGGTTCAGTAGTTTTCGCGTGAGAGCGTAACAAACAAACTTACAGTCACATTTATAATATTATAGTAGGGATTATTGGGCTTTTAAATAAAAAAAACCGCTACAAATTAGCCCTTGACAGCCCTTGACGGTGGTATCTTTTAAACCCCCCCCCCCCCCCCCCCCCCCCTCATATTTTTAGTGAGGGGACGCCTGCCATTGCCATACGGGTGATCAGTAAGGACTATTCAACTAAATATATATATATAACCCTTTCACCAAAACTTGAAATTTAAAAAATCCTAAATTCCCTGTGATCGAACCTGAAACTTTACGCTTATTCTTAAGAACACAGCGTTGGGTTTTTTCACTATATGAAATAAAAGTACAATACTTCAAAAATGATTTTTCACCATCAATTAACAGATACTCAATTTATAACTTACGATTATATTTCAGAGGCAAAATCTTTGAGATGTTATTTCTGCTACTGATATAAGTAATAGATCTTGGTTGAGTTTACATAAATATAATAAAAAATCATTTTAGGAAGTAGTAATTAGTATTGTCACACTATTTCCTTACAAACAACGTTTATTTGTGATGAATTATTTGTTTTTAGCTAGCCCTTAACTGCAATCACAAATGGTGGTAAGTTATGATACAGTCTTCGATGGTAGCGGGCTTACCCAGAAGATGCCTATTCACTCTTGATTTGAAGGTACTCATATAAAAGGTAGCGGGGGAAATGGAAGCTAGAAGGGCAGTGGATGCAAAGCGCTCCGTACGCGTCAATGTTATATCAACCAAGTAATGGTGCAGATGATGGTAAAAAGGTGAGGGAAATATTTCTTAAAGACTAAAGAAAGGCGGCAACCTTACGACGATGCTCCAAACTGTGAAGTACTTCTGAAATAACTCGCTTAGCGGCACGTCTTTGTCTGTCGCTGTTGAAAAAGACAGCTGTCTTTTTGACAACAGACAGGAGTTATAAAATTAGCAATAACCTTCCCCATGCCTCAAAAAGTACGTTAAGCCAACGGTTCCAAAATTTATCATAAGCGACAATAATACTTAAAACTGGCCAGTTCATAGTTCTGCTGTTAGTATTTAAAAATTTTGCTTTCTTGTTTTTACTTTTCTGTGTATTTATCATCATCATACCAAGTCACTACATGGCCAGGGTCTCCTCCCACAGTGAGAAAGGTTTAGACCGTAGTCCTCCACGCTGGCCCAGTGCGGATTGGTGGACTTCACACGCGTTTGAGAGCATTAAGGAGAACTCTCAGCCATGCAGGTTTTCTCACGATGTTTGTCTTCACCGTGGCAGCAAGTGATATTTAAATTATTTGAAAAGCACATAACTTAGAAAAGTTAGCGGTGTGTGGTTTTGAACTCGGCCCCCCGAAAGCAAAGTCGAAGTCCTACCCACTGGGCTATCACCGCACCGCTTTCCTATCATTATTCTGCCCAGATTGACTCACTTGTTATTGAACCCAGAACCCGCTACTAAAAGCCACAAGCGTTACAGAGATTGTCCAACTTAATAAACTTCTTACCAATATATTTAACGTATTAATAAAATCTCAAAGTTTTAACGAGTTGACTAACATTTAAAATTGAAGTAATTACAAGTTGAATTATATTTCGTCTAAATAAATGGCCTACGGGCGCAATATTATCAGTGTTCATAGACTTTTGATTGATTAATGTTGCCGGAGTGAACTAAGTTGGATGATATAACTTAAATTTGTTGCTCAGTAGTTGATTTGGTTGTAAGTAAACTCAAACTAGATAACACTAATCTAAGGTCACGTGTGTAATGCATTTTAAGCTTTCAGTTTTTTATAATCTGGTCTCGTCTCGTATTTCATAACTTTTTGCTTAAAATTCACTATTTGGAAGTGTGAATTGTCCTTTATAGTCGAAACACCCTGTATGTTTAGATACTATTTCTTGTTTGTAATACTCCGTACGAGCATCTTAATAAAATCTCATTACTTTGAAAAAGCCTATTTATTACACAAGAAAATAAAAATATTATCATTGTAGATATAGAACAATATTGAATTTCTGCAAATAGCAGTAGGTATGAAATAAAAACAAAAATCCAATCATGAAAATAATACGGACACGAAAATAAATAAAAGCAATGTTTTTGTGTGCAAACAAGTAATACAGATTTGGACGGAAAAATCCAATACTGAAAATATATTCGCGAACAAAAATATAATTAAAAACACGGGATAATAAAAAACTTCCAAAGCGAAGCTTAGCGACATTAAGCCTTAAAACATAATATCTATGAAACTGGCCAGAAGTAATGCAAAAATACACCTCTAGTAGGTACTTATTTACTTTTTAATTAAATGGTAACACACTATAAACAAACGAAAGCAGCATGGCATATTGCCATAAGTGACAATACATATCTAAGAATCTACCCAGAAGTGAGTAAAGTGTATAATAGTAAGTAAAGTAGATAACCGCATAAAAATGGCATCGTTACTTTTAAGGAAAATTTTAATGAGCAACGCAAAAAATATATTGCTTAAGAGCATGATAATGATCAAACGCACAAACATATATGTATATACAGTCTGTCATACCAAACGCACATACCCTCTCCGTTCCAAAAAGAACTGAGAAAGGAATAGGAAAAAGAATCTCATAAAATATAAAATTAGGAGTACGATTCCTAATTTTATGTTTTTTCTCATTTTATTAACAGATGGGGATTGTGTGACATCCGAGAACAAAATCCAATAGAGGCAGACAAAAATTTTAGAAGCTAATAAACAAATACACGTAAAATGTTTTCGTGTATCTGAAAGCAAAACGAATTCGGATTCAGACAATAATAACCATATTTTATCTTTATTCAAAAATAAGTTGCCGTGCAGTTTCGCATAATCTTAAAAATATCTAAATCGGGCTGAATAATGTTTTGTTTTTTTTCGCCTCAATTTTGGGAAGTTTAGGAAAAACACGAAGTTAGGACTTTGCAACTAAGCAGTGTGTGAAAAAGCACTGCGCAACTATTCAAATATCGTGGTACGTTAATATTATTAATTCGAAAAGGAACAGCCAAGAAAAAAAGAAGGCTGACCAAATTATTTGGTAGGGCTATTTATTCCTAAGTGCCACTTTGGATTACTGCTATCAAGTAGGTATAATAATAAATTTGAATTCGTGAATATGTTTACAACTTTATCAAATTTATAGTTACGTAAAGGAACGTCGAGAAACGTGGAGTTGATTTCGAACTTTAACTCAGAAAATTCGTCTGATAAGGCATAGAAATTTGGGATCTTAAAAAACAAGCTTCTAAGCAAGTAAATATAGTATACTTATACTATATTTACAACCTTGTCAAACTCAGAAACAAATAAAAATCTCTTTAGACCTCGAACAAGATGCAAGCGATTTTATAATGAGACATTCATGAGTCAAGGAAAGCTTTTTCTTTAAAGGGCTATATTTGCTAACCACATAGAGGTTATAATAACATATTACGAGCTAGATGTTAGTTGTACTGCACTTTGAGACATTAAAGGAGCTTTTAGAGCTCAATAATAATAATAATAGAAAAATATATTATTTCAATTCACGACACACTTGTATTAACACAATAACATACGAGTAAGATTAGGCTTAGAGCAATGCTTGGCCGTTCAAATTTGATCAAATTACAACTGTTTTACACATAAGTACATATCACAACACCTTTAGGTCTGGAGCAAGATGGTTCCTGCGCTCGGAGTATATCTGAGAATAGATTTTAGGCAAATGTTTAAGTGCATATCGTATGGGGCATTATTCTTCCTTATAACAGCTTTAAGTTCTGTATAGATGAATCTAAAACCGTGTCACACTCAGTTACACTACATCCTCAAGTCTCTAGCAATATTTTTGCTGCTCACAGCAAAAATATTGCTAAAGATAGAGATAGAGATCAGGTGAAACAAATTTGAAGCAGTTTCTCAAAATTGTCCTTCAATTCACGAACACCTAGTTCTTCAAAGATTAATTTATAACGGTGCCACATTTAGGTACATATCACAATATCTTAAGGTCTGGAGAACGATGGTTGCCACACTCGAAGTAAATTTGCTGAAGTAGATTTAAACCAGTTGCTCAAGATTGTCCTTACATTTATCAACCATAAGTTCTGAAAATATTTATTTACAACCTTGTTACACTTAGATTCATGTGATAACATCTTCAGGTCTGAAGCAAGATGGTTCGAAGTACATCTGCTAAAGTAGATTTGAGACAGTTGCTTAAAATCGTCTTTGCATTTATAAACCCTAAGTTATGTAAAGATTAACTTACAACTGTGTCACACTTAGGTACATATCACAATATCTTCAGGTCTGGAGCAAGATGGTTGCTGCGCTCGAAGTATATCTGCCGATGTAGATTTGAGACAGTTGTTCAAGTGCATGTCCGATGAGACGTTCGAGTGGTGCTGCTCTCGACGCGGGAACTGCTGGCAGTAACGGCGTCCAAAGTTTCCACAAAGAGTCCTAAGACAAATATAAAAATAAAATGTGAAACTAAGAGATTGATTTGAGAGTTTCTAAATTATGTTGATATTACTGAATTTGGCGTGATAAATAATTTACTAATAAGACGAAAAATGTATCCTGATCTCTACACTCACCCTACGATCCCCTACGATAACCTAAATCTGTTAAATACATTGTAAGGGTGTTTTAATGAAGTTGTTTTTCTATAAGCATGTTTAAGTATCTTAAACATTTTATGATGTGTATGTATAGGTAACGTAAAGTTAAAATTCAGTGGCCCTCCAATTAACCTTTTGGAAGTCTTCCAACGGAAAATCAAAGGAGCATTAAACGTCAAAGGTCAAAGATATTTTGTTTTAATTAAAATGTTAATTGGTTTTTGTTCTTTCTGTTTTGATATCTATAAAAATATTTTCGTTGGTTGTAATATCCGGTTGCTCCCGGATTTATACAGAACGCTTGCTTTTTTTTAATTTTGCCAAGAATGCATGCCGTAGAAGCGTACACGAAGTTGAGTTTTATAACAAGGTAACTAAATTCTAATTTACTCTGACGTATTAACTTTCCGATACTTGAAAACGAGGCACGATTGCTAGAGCAGTAATCTCTTACGTGTACTGTTAGATTCTGAGGACCTGATTAGTAAACGTGTTTTGTAGAATTTTGTCACCTTCAACTGATAACACATGTTAATCTAAACGATAAATTAATTCAGCGTTAAATTCCTGAGAGATTGGGAATCCCGCAGATTTGCTACTGCACCATCAGGTCAAGGTTACCGTTTCTTGGCAATACAAATTAAGAAGCAGTACACCTTTTAAATCAATCGACATGTGTAAGTTGGTAAGACCATTTGGTCAAGTAGGAAATGAAGTGATGATATTTTTGAACGCTTGAACAGTTATTGACAAAATTAAGAATACAAGAATAACGTGAAGCGGAGTACTGACAATATAAAAACATAACATCATATTTTGGCCTTAATGATTTTACCCTTGTGCCCTTCATATCATTGCCTCGCTGTAAAGAACTGTAGGTATGGATCTAATAACAGTAGTGTTATTTTAGGTTTGATTTTGGATGTTCAGCTTCTTAAAAATTGTTCATATGACTCAGAAAGATAAATCGTCACCTCAAATACCTGCAACAGGAGTCCAGCGTCTTCCTGAACGCCGCCCTGAAGTCCCTATTGAAGTATGCGTAGATGAGAGGGTTCAGAGCAGAATTGAAGTAGCCCACCCAGAAAACCGCTGCCACTACAGGCGGAGGTGACGGGCAGGCTTCGCCGCATAGCGCCGTTATTATATACCTGATCAATAAAGGTCATATTAATTTTGAGTTCTCGTACAGTTCCTGCGAGCTGCATAGGAGCCCATGAATGTTGATGTCCTTAGGTTCTGGAATGGCGAACCCGCAACGGTAAACGCAGCGTTGGTCGGTCTACAACGAGGTGGACAGACGACATCAAGCGAGTAGCTGGGAGCCGCTGGAAACAAGCAGCCCAGGATCGTGGATTTTGGAAAAGATGAAGACTCCTTCTAGCGGTGGTGAGCGCTTTGGTTTTAAGTGAGAGGTCCCGATTTTGATTTCCGGCAGGAGCAATTTGGGAAATATTGATTTTTGACTCTGCTCTGGTCTAGTCTTTTACAGGTAAAGACGTACTGCCAAGCGAGCAAGCGTTCCGGTACCGTAGAAACCGATTGGAGTGCCACACTTAAAAACAGATTAGCCTGCGACCATCTTAGACTGCATTATCATTTACCACCGGCTAAGATTGATGTCTAGTCACTCTTGCCCGGTGGTAAATGATCTTACCCGGTGATAGATTGAAAAAGATTCATTCAGGCCGTAACATAGCTTGCTGAATTTTATGAACACTTCATAAATATAGATTTATTGAATTGAATATCGAAAGGTATCTAAATTATAATCACTTTCACATACTAATATTATAAATTATCTCTTTTTCGCAACTTTTTCCATATTTTGGGTTTTTCTAAATCATCTAGGAACCTTTTTTTCTGGTACAAAATGTATGCTCCCAGTCTCCAGGACACAAGCTTTTTCTATGCCAAATTCCACCAAGATAAGTTAAGTGGGCAAGCGTGTAGGTATCAAAAGCTATTTTTTTTATCCCACGAGTAACTTTTACCAGCTGCATTTCCGGGATAAATATTATCCTATGTCCATCTCCATTACTATTAAAATAATTCATGAATTCCGGCATGAAACGAGGTTAACGGGACGGAAAATTGTTATTAACCCCGACTACTGAGACATTTGCAATTGCAGATTTGGGCAATGTGTATGGAGTGATAATGCAAAAGAACAAATGAAAGAATACAAAGTCATTCTAGCATGCTATTGATGACACAAATTTGAGCAACTGATAGTTATGAAAATGAAGCTTAATTTGCTATATTCCGCGAAAAGCCTTTTTTCTTTTCTTCATCACGGAATTCTGCAAAGTAACACCCCGCTTCTATCGAATACTACTGATAGTTCGAAACATTGATTTAATTTGTTACTTTGTAAAGCTCACTGGTTCGAGATCTCAAAATACTTGCTCGATATACGCAAATGACGAGGCAGACATTTTCGAGGTTCAAGCGATGTTTAAAATTACGTGACGTGCCGTAACGTCATTTGTCGTTCCATAATTTCATGGCAAATCACTAGATTTTACAGTTTTATTTCTTGAAATAAAAAATTCCAACTCACTTTAGAATAAAAATAATAATATGTTTCTCATAATACGTGAATCATGTATCATTAGATAAATATTCAAAAAATCTAAATTTTTAAATGCACAGGCACTTATGAAGCGTTCATACATATAACACGTTACCACTAAAGTTAGGTGATGGTGATAACTGCTTTCGATAATTTAAAACTAAAGCTAGACGGGTTCCAAACGCGTCCTAATGCGATATTTTAGCTATACTTTGTCACTGTCATCATGCCCAATATAAGGGATATGTATTATATGTATGTTATCACAGGCACTTATGAAGGGTTCATTCATATAACATGTTACCACTAATGTTTGGTGATGGTGATAACTGCTTTCGATAACTTAAAAATAAAGCTAGGATGATTCCAAACGCGCCCTAATACAATATTTTAGCGATTCTTTGATACTATATCATATCCCTTATATTAGGCATGATGGCAGTATCACGGATCAGTGTTGTAAAATTTTCTACGCTACGGCCTACGGCTAACATAAATTATAAACATGAATACATTACCACAGAAAGAATGGCAGCCAACATGCCAAGAAAGCGCTCATGATGATGCCCAGGGTCCTCGCGGCTTTCCGTTCCCTCTTCATTTTGCTGCTGGCCATGGGCTGCATCTGGATACTTTGGCGCTCCCTCATCACATCCCCCACGGAGATCCCGTTGATCTGAAGATGCTTGTCCAGGAGCAACGCCGCTACTTTGCTCCTGATTAAGAAGAGTATATTTTAGTACTGTCTTTGTTGTCCTGTCTTTGTTGTCCTGTCTTTGTTGTCTGAGTGCAGTGGTGAGCGCTCTGGTCTTGTGAGGTCCTGGATTCGATAACCGGAATAGGAAATTTGAGAAATTTATGATCATCATCAACATCATTACTTCAACCGATTGACGAACATTGCGAGACATAGGTCTTTTGTAGGGAGTTCCCAAATCCGCGGTTCTGGGCCGCTTGTTTCCAGCGGCTCCCAGTGACTCGTTTGATATTGTCTGTCCATGTCGATGGGGGCTGACTGGTGGATATCGTCACTCCAGCGTCCATCGGCAATAAGTTGGCATAGACCTGCCACGGAGCAGCGTTGTGGGTCATAGCTCTAAATTCGTCTCCTGCCAATAAACTGCATAGTAGTAACGTGGTGGGTCTATGCCATGAGAGAAGAGACCTGTACCCAGCAACGATACGTTTAAAGGCTGAGGAAGATGATGATGATGATAGAATCTGAATTACCTCTGGACTGATCTAGTTGGAGGCTTGGACCGTGGCTAGTTACCACTCTACCAACAAAGACGTACCGCCAAGCTATACAACTTTTTCGTACAATGCCTAGTAGAAACTGTTAAGGGGTATGTGATATATGAAATTGCCATTAGCCATACATCTAACTATAAACCTAATTTTAGTTGTGAACCTGATGTACAGTAGGTTGCTTAGACAAGTCGAGTGATTGCGAAAACCCGAGGAATATTTCAAGAAACTAAGAAAGATTTAGCATTTAGCATTCCATTCTTTAGTTTGTTGCCTCAATCCAAAGTAAGTAACATAAACATTCAGATGCCCAGCCGATAGCCTACGAATAAATGAAAAAAATACCAGTACGCCACTTAGCATTCGCAAAACTTAAGAAGTCAAAATAAAGCTCATTATAAAACCAAAGGGTTTCTCCAACCCCTTGTTTCACGTTATTTATGCATGTATCTGATTTAGTAAGGGCCACGTTGTCAGAGTAAACACAAATTTAAGTGTATGGTGCGATCTTGTACGCTTTTTCTTTCAACCCTTTTAAGGCTTAGGCGGGATAAACCTGACCTTTGGATGTGGGCTTTCTGCGCATTTCATAAACGTCACAGAGTGATGACTCTAGCTACATTTTAGGGGTATAACAAAGCTCCATTTATTTACGTACTATAAACTAAAGCAGAGGGCTTACTATCATCTCTTAAAGCAGTACTGTTATAAAACGAGTTAGTAACTTTAGAATCATTAAATATAGTAGTATATATAAATTTATATCGGTATTTGTGTAGTTAATATGTAAATGTACTATGTATGTTCATGTAAGTTTTTTTTAATTTTTTGTAACATACTTTTTGCGTCACTTTCCATTTTTTTATCGGCTTCTCACTTTTAGTGATAAGGCCGCCTTTGCACCCTAGCACTAAGTACTATTACTGTTTTCCTTGTATTTTTCCTATTGTGTTGTGTTGCAATAAAGTTTTCCTTTTCTATTCTATTCTATTCTATAATTGTGAAAGAAGGCGTCAATAATATTAAAAATATACTTTTTGAGCGATGGTCAAACACAATAGGTAGTTATCATATTTTAAGACATTTGTTTATTAGAGCTCATATTATGGGTAAATGCTACTGCCATAATTATTTCTGCCGCTAAGCACATTTCTGCCGATTTGACAGGCTTAGTTGCTTGTGCAAATACAGGCACATGAGAGTTAACGCCTATTACTCTGGTCGATGGACACAAAGTAGCATAGCGGAAGTATTGCTTAGGTTATTTACGGGCCTATCTCCTTGGTCCGTCAATTATGACAAAAAAATAACAATAAAGAATACGTTTTAGCGTTGCGTTTTAAACCCTGGGATTGAGGTCATCAGACACGAAACATTTCGTTCTTAGTTTAAATAAATATTCAGTGCTTACATTTCCCTTTATTTTAGAGGCCCATTAAAAATGCCGAAAGCGTTCACAACTGAAACCCCAAAAATTTACGCAATATAAAGTTAAATAACCTTCGAGCGGACCCTGTCCAGTTTGCTCATTTGAAATTCACAATAATAAAGTTGTACTATCTAAAACATGGTAATTGGTTGTTGAATTCAAACTATGGGACTAGTAATAGTGAAAGTTTTATATCAAAAATACAAAGTCAGACATGCCAGGCCGGACTGGTTATTCAGTAGAAAAGTCTAATAAAACGATTGATTTACATCGTACACCATCCTTTTAATATTAAAAATCTTTACGGGAATAGTGCCGTGTGGTCGCGGTAAATCAGAATACAGCTGTCCCCACCCCTCCTCTTTCCGCGGGTGTCGTACGAGGTGACTAAGGGAATATGTATAATTTTATTATAGTTTGTCGAGTTAATATCGGTCATTTTGAGTAAATGCTGTGCACAGCTTTAAATGGCTAGTCACACTGATTAGAAACACATATTTGTAATTTTCCTTTACTATGTATTGTGAACAAGCTGTTGGTGTTCCTTTAATCTATACTTATAATAAAACTGTAACTGGAAGATTTCTGTACATTTAATATATTTTGAAAATTTTGACCGGGGGATGCTTTATAATCGATACTGAGTCCAAAACAGATTTTTATTTAGTTTTTGTCTGTCTGTCCGGGCATCACGTGAAAACTACTGAACGGATTCAAATAAAACTTGATATAGGGGTAGTTGATATTCTGGGTCAACATATAGGCTACTTTTTATCCCGATAAACAATAAGTTTCCTCCGAGAAATGGTATGAAAATTTTTAATCAATTTTACCTCCGTTAAATTTGCACCGATTTGAATAGTTCTTTTTTATTTGAATGTGTATACTATCAAGCATATATGGTCTTATTTTAATAAAGATCTGATAAATATTGTCGGAGATACAGAACATAACACTTCAGAAATAACTGTTAGTCGCAAGGCATATGGAAAAACGATCGAATGCATGCGTACCATCCTACTAATATTATAAATGTGAAAGTTTGTGAGGATGGATGTAGGGATGGATGTATGTATCAACTAAAATACCACGTAAACTAATAGTAGGTACATAGCTAGGTTAGCATCAAATATATTCTAGCTTCTCGATTGACTTATACGCGGACGAAGTCGCGGGGGTCCGCTAGTAATTAAATAAATAACGAAGACCGGGCAGCAGAGTCCTCGGTAATGAGCAAACCCTCCCGTCGCTGGAGTTTTTAGTCCAGCAGTGGACACGCTATAGATGATGAACTAGAATAGTTACCAATAAATATTGGAGGTGTTTATATATTTTATATATCTCTAGGCTACGGGGTATCTTACTCCTTTGGTTCGATTCGTTTACGCTTCCCAAGGTTTGATTCAAGTGATGTACGGTATCCAATTGCGTTGTAGGTCTGGTGTTGTCTTGTTCAATCTGAGGTTATGGGTCGATTCTTGAATCGGGTTGAGGATGGCTAGGTACTGGGTGTTTTAGTTAAAATCTCAGTACCAGCCCGGAGTAAGTTTGGAGCACGTTATCACTAACATAGGATCTTATTGTTAAACAAACACTTATGCGTGCTTAAGGGTGAGCTGGCAACAACACGACGTTAATAGCGTGCTCTTCGAGGCCCATGCATTGCCATTGCCATTTTTCTATCTCCGGGCTGGCACCAAATACAAAGTTTATGCCCAACCTAGTAATCTCAGCTAGAGGTAGAATCTCGCGATGTTTAGTTGAGAATACTAACCACTGAACAAATTTAAACAATTCAAAGAGACAAAAATGTTTTGTTTTTTTATTTCAGTTTTAGATTAGATGTAACTAAAATGGTCAGTACACTAACATGGAAGCAGGCCACTCCACTTTCATCTCTCAGAAGATAGAAAAATGATTTTGACAACCATTTTCTCTATCTTCTGAGAGATGTAACT
The DNA here is from genome assembly GCF_905163445.1 of Pararge aegeria. Taxonomy (NCBI): domain Eukaryota; kingdom Metazoa; phylum Arthropoda; class Insecta; order Lepidoptera; family Nymphalidae; genus Pararge; species Pararge aegeria. The sequence goes on along the minus strand of NC_053202.1, from coordinate 6,389,291 downwards.
TCTGTAAAACGGTGTTGGAAAAGAGCAATCTACTGACATGTTCTCGGTAGAATCTGAATTCCGAATCGTGGAGTCCCTACAAATAGACTTATTGGACGTATCAGAAGTGCTTATAGGTTAACTTAAAATTAATAAATATCGAATTTTGAATGTCTTACCTATAAAGCATCCTCTCCTGCCGGTCGGCCTCCACGTAGATGCGGTAATACATATACAGCATTATCACACCCGGGATCCAAAAACTGACACTGCTCGATATCACTGCATAGACTCTATTCACTGTGAAACTGCACACTTTTGGGTGTCTTTTCCTAAAGTCCAGGTGTTCATGTGTGGTGTACCAACCCATGAAGATCGGAAGAAACGAGACCAACGCTGGGCTGAACCACACAACAGCCAACATGATTCCAAGTTTACTAGTCGTCATTATCAAGGGATAGTCCAGAGGCTGGACGATCGCGTAGTACCGATCTACGCTTATACAGCACAAGTGAAGGATCGATGCCGACGAAAAGTAGACATCTAAGGAGTTCCAGACGTCACACATGAAGTATCCGAATAGCCATATCCCATTCGTTATTTCCACACTGAAGTTGAAGCACATCGCCCAAATGGCGACCAACATGTCAGCTAAGGCAAGTGAGACGACGAAATAATTCGTGATAACCCTCAGTTTCCTGTGCCTCATCACAGATACAATGACGAGTAAATTCCCGAAAATCGCTGACAAAATTATGAACAGCATTATAATGCATTTCAGAATGATGAGGAAAACGATCACTGGTTCGCCCTCGAATTGATTCGAGTAGACCAGATCGTTGGTCGTCTCGTTCAACTCGAGGCTCTTGTTCACGTAATAGTCCGTTAGATACATCGAAGTCGACAGGTCTCGGAAGTCGAGAGTTAAGTTATCCGGAGTGTCGCTCAGTACGATATCAATATCAACTCTCATGGTTTTCACATTTTTTTTAAATGTTTATCCTTTAAGTTATGTTTGTCTCTTTTGTTAGCGAGAACGGGGCTGTAGTACGTGGACCCTTCTTAATTCCGCCACCCATTGTGCCTCGCTCGTTACCTGAAAAAGGGAAACTTGTTTGAAAAAGTGATTTCTTTTGTGCGTGCCCAAGTTAGTTGTTGACGGCTCATTGGGGAAAGTTTTTCCTTTTTATGCTTTGTGATAAGATTGTGACAGTGTTTGAGAGATAATCGGCTTCTGCAACTTTGTTGAAGCCTTAATTTCATTGCTGAAAGTTTCTAATATCGGATATAAAGAATTGACGTTTGTGGAAAGATTAGAAAAAACTTTGGGTGTTTTCTTTTGTTTTATGTATGGAGCGAAACGTGCGTAAAGGGTACATTGCCGAAGATCTGTTGTCGAAGAAATTATAAATTACACCGTTCAGATTCTAGTACTGCTCGCGGAGTTTAGCAAATTAAGCTTAATTTTCATAATATATCATGGATTTCCTCATCTCTAGGAGAGAGGAGGTAGGGATATGAGGTTTATATTATACTACATGGATTATTTTATTTTATAATAGGTGACTATTATAAAATAACAGAAATACTAATACAGAAAACAAAAACTAAACATACCATATGAATTCCTAATTAATCTTAAAAGAAATATCAGAATAACTTTTCTATAAAACTGATACAAATTGATTTGAATCGGAAGATATAAAAACAATTTATGAAGGTTCTCAGAAAATTGGTTTTATCCGTTTCGAATTAAGAATCTCCGATAGAATTTAATCCACGGGTCATTTCCGTTAGCCGGTTCGTTAATCCGTTGATTATTTCATTTAATGTAGGTTTTGGTGATTGTGGAAGTAGGATATGCGAGATTGAGAACTAGTATTTCAATGGATCATACCCTTACTCTAGGATACATACCTGTAAAGCACCTGCCCAAACTCCAAAGTTATTTATCAGATTTATATTTAATATTAATGTAAATTTTTTGATTTACTGTTTTTAATTATTCGTTATACAAAAGTGTAGATTGGTCATAGTTACCAAATAATGAATTATTATTTTAATAAATAACATTAAATATTAATTAATTATTAATTCTGTATAAATATAATTTGAAGATCAATTTTACAAGCATAATTCGAGCATACACTAGTTATTTATATAGTTTCCTAGTATCATGTATTTTTTATTTTATACTATTTGTTTCTTGTGGTGAAAAGGTGGCTTAGAACACATCTTGCACTGGCTGTACTGAGAATTTGTTTATGTGTCCGTTTCGAAGTTTAGCTTTAAGAAACAAGAGCCTCAAATGGATCTTCATCAAATTAAAAAGGTAAAATCTCTGAGGTATGGCATGTCAAATAAAAAAACCTCTACGAAATCGGTGTATAATTGCCAAAGAAATCGCGTAAAAAATATAATTTTTTTTTTTTTTTTTTACTGTAAATTTCAGAACCTGCTCCTTTTTTTTAAGTCGGTTGAAAACAGCTCTAATAGGATAGAGCGTCCCATTCAATACTAATTATTGCATAATCTTTATATTCAAATATCAGTCAGTCGCAATCCGCAGACCTATCATAAAGTTTAAAACTCTTTGAAAAGCCAAACAATCCCAAGAATTATCGTCTCCTTAAGCGAGACATGAGCGTGGTAGTTTTTTAAACATTTTAAATCCCCCTTTAAAGTCGAATATCAAGTAGGTGCAAGGCGTAACAAAGACAAATCCCCCATACATGTGTTTGCAAACCACTCGAGCTGAAAGCCTTTGAATATTTAACGTCGTCTTCTGGTCTGAAGACATTAAAATCGCTTTTGAGATTTCGCATACGTACTGCGTGGCGACACTTTATACATAATATTAAAGAAGGATGCGGTGGCCATTTTTGAAATAAATCGTGTAGGTACTCGCATATTCAAGTAAGAACTGTATTTATCGCTCAACCATATCTGAATAACAATGACGGTGTTAATGATAAAGAATTTTCTTCTGGACAACATTTTGTGAAGTAAAAATAAACGACCAAGGCCCATCAGTTATAATAAAAATCATCAGTTATTTCAGCACACTTGCTCGTAACGTGTACCTTATCACATAATGGTCACAATCCAAGACAATAACACGCGTGTTTTTTTAATGATACCGCCCTTGTGTTTTATTTATGATGTCCCGATTAAGTTAAATTTGTACCTATCCCACTTAACGTTATATGTACGAGTATGAACATGGACCATTTTTAATTTTAGTGGATAATACAGATCCCATGTAATACCAACAACCACAACTATTGCGGCTGTAAATAGCATACATTTTCTTATTAAATGAAGAGAATATATTTTGTATCTTCTTAATAATTAAGATATACTTATTATGAACGATAAATATTGTCAAATTACTCGCAATTCATAATAAATTATGTTTTCAATGCGAAAAAAATACCTTTATTATGGGTTTTTAATATAGGTTGTATGTCCCATTGTCAAGTCCTCGCACCATTTTCCGTAATGAATGTTGGGTGATTATTATTAATTTAAAATGTCCAGTTTAAGTTTGAAGCAGGGAAATAGTAGATTTGAATCCACCAGAAATAATAATCGAGTTATGAATCGCTAGTGACTAGCCTGTTGCCACCGAAATCTAGAGAGCTGCCTTCGAAACTTCCATACAGTGAAAAAACAGCTAAAATAGTCAATTTTCCGAGAACGAATTTGAAAGTTTAGTATTTTTTACCCGCATATGTGATTAGAACGTCATATAAAATGCTTATGCATTGATCATTACACTCTCGGCTTCCTTAGTGCGTAATACTAATTTGAGTGTAAAATCAAATTCCACACTCATAATATATTATGGCAGTGGTATGAGAACCGTGGCTTGATTGGCGAAGTACTCTGGTTGCGTTTGCAAGAGAGGATTAAAAAAAAACAACAAACTGGCAGTTTCGTTTTTATTTCTTTACTTTTAAATTTAGGTATACAATTTAACGAAGTCACTAGACGAGGAAAAGAGCTGATTGTTATTAGCTATTTTATCGGTGTGAGTCACAAGGGATACTGCTACCAGGTTTTACCGCTAAGTTAACAAATAACAAATACTACGTCAATAAATATGCAGACTCCATATAAAGTGAACTGCATAACTACATTAGCACCGAATTGAAGCTCAAAAGCACAGCAGAGAAGTATTTAGAACTTCCGGAATACATTCAATAACACCGGGATTATATCCGATGTGCGCTAATTGGGAACAATCGGCTGAATCTAATATGTGCCACAACTGCTACAAACAATTTGTATAACTTACTCTATAACAATTTGTATAACTTACTCTATAACTATAACAACTCGGTTAATTATATCAGATTAAATGTTGAATGTATTTTACTGTGCGGGAAATTATTATGATAATCACAAAGTTATTTGAGTATTACAAAGTGGTTTTAGATAACTTTATGTTTGTGGTATTTGACAGCCGATTGGCGCACTGTGCAGCTAGCCTGCTTTCTAAGTATCTCTAGGGCTTTAGGTTCAATTCCCACAGCTTGAAAATGTTTGTAAGATGAACATTAATGTGTTTCTAGTGTCTGTATTCGCCTCTCACGACACGGGACACCTTTCAGGAAGAGGGGTGGTGACAACTGTATTTCAAACTGCCGTCACCACACGACAGAGGAAAAGTCCTTGAAAAAAAGGACTAATGCTTGAAAAAAAGGAAAAATGCTAATTCCAAGCCAGTTGTTGACCAGCGTTTGTTGCCAGCCCATTGACGAACAGGCAGTGGAGATGGGATTTAGCTCAAGGAACAGTGACCCCCGATGATTAAAGTGCGTCAGATGAGGGGTGATAGGGTAGAATGGGGTGACTGTGAGGACGGAGAGAGTGAGCGAGGGTGCATAACAACGTTACCGCTAATGACGTCAGTTTCAAAGTGTCACCAATCTCCTCAAGGTGAATTTTAAAATTCGATGTAAAGATATTGCTATATTATTAATTTCACACAGTCACACTACATTGCCCTTCTCTTACCAAGTCTAAACGGTTTTAGCAAGACGAATCATCAACATACCGACCTTCTTCGGCCGACTTCAGACGGCCGACTGGCGCAGTTGGCAGCGACCCTGCTTTCTGAGTCCAAGGTCGTGGGTTCGATTCCCACAACTGGGAAATGTTTGTGTGACGAACATGAATGTTTTTGTGTCGGTGTCAGTGTCGGGGTGTCTCTGTGTGTGTCTGTATATTATAAGTATTTATGTGTATTATATTAATAAAAATAATTCATCAGCTATCTTGGTACCCATAACACAAGCTACGCTTACTTTGGGGCCCGATGGCGATGTGTGTATTGTCGTTCATCATCAGCCTACACGGGCCTTCTCTCAGAATAGGAAGGGTTAAGGCTGTAGTTCACCACGCTGCGCTGGCCAAGGTTGATTGGTAGACTCCACACGCCGTTAAAAACTCCCATGCATTCCCAGGTCTCTCAACGATGTTTTCCTTCACCGTTAAAGCAACTGATTTAATTGATTTAAAAAAAAAACGCTCATAACCCCTAAAAGTTAGGGCATCAAACTTGGTTCTACCGCAACTACTCGGTTCTAGCTACTGGGCAGGCTATGAAGCCTTGCTCATTAGGCTATCACCACTACGTGAGATGAACGGTCTATACCAAGAATCGACAACTATTTGTATTAAAGCTTGGTTCCCCATCACTTAAAGTCGTTAACAGTCAAACGCGAAGTAATTACACAGATCAATATAGGCACAGGTGGTGACAGCTTTTCGCTAGGGATGCCACAATGTATGCTTGATTTTGGACATGTTCATCTTGGTGAGAATAGCGGTGAAAGTGTTATTTGTATCTTTTAAGTCTATGAAGGTCCCACAGAAATATTTTTTTTAAAGGAAACATATATAGGCGAGGGTAAACCTGAGTGTTGGTATACAGGTCGTGGCAACGCATCGCCACGCTATATGATGAAATATATGTTAAAGTACGTAGTTGTGTTTTGACAATTTAAAATAAATTCTAAACAATATAAATGTATTGTTTGATGTTAAACATCGATAGCCGGAAGGTAAACCTGATTGTTGGCGTGGCGATACAGGCCGTGGCGACGCTTCGCCACGCTAAATGATTGAATTTTAGTATTTGTTATGTAACAATAAAAATGAATATTAATTTTGTAATAAAACAGTCATTATTAACCAACTTACAAGAAGGAGAGGTTATCCATTCGGTTGTTTTTTATTTTATTTGTGGAAAAAATTTGTAATGCTTTATCGTTTCATTATGCATCTGACTCCGGTCTTAACCTGTTCATATAACTTATAGAAAACAATTTCGATGTTTCACATCTGCCAGGCGTCCCGTGACGGCTTCCACATTTTTTTATACTACGGGATAGCTCTTGACTGCTATCTCATCTGGTAAGTGACGATGCAGCCTAAGATGGTAGAGGGCTAAACTGTTACGGAGTATGGTTGTCATACCCCTAGTCGGTTTCCAAACGACATCGCACCGGAAGCTGCACGTCTTTGTCGGTGGGGTGGTAACTAGCCACGGCCAAAGCCTCCAACCAAACTAGACCAAAGAAAATTTCAAAGGAAATAATAAATTTTCAAACTGCTGCTCGGAATCGAAACACAGTGCTCACCGTTGCGCCAGGGACGTCGTCGAAAGTCATTGGCCTTTTCTTTTATATGAAAAAGGAATTCTGACCTTGGAACACGACCAATCCTCACAGACACACACCCTGAGCCTGTTACAATGGTGGGCCGACTCTCTAGTAAGAGGGAGGGTTTTTGAGCATAAGCACCCCCCCTGCTTCAATGTGGGATTATAAAAGTAGTGATAATTATCGGGCTTAACGTGCTATCGGAAGCACGGATACGCAATTCTTCTATATCAGCGCTAGTACCGAGAATATCTTGATGGAGATCCCAATCTCAAATTTTTTTTGGAAAGTACTAAAAGGTATTATAGTTGCAAGGGCATAAAGTTTCAAAAGCTTTGTTTTTTTGACACTCTTTCCCAGCTAGTTTCATAAGGCAATCACAAAAAAACGTGACAAGTAGCTGTTAAAATGTTTTCGTTTTCCTATACTTTATTTCTTGTATTACAAAGTTTCTAACTTAACAGAATTTCTTGTCGAAACTAACAAGCGTTGTTCTTGTTTTGTCGAGATTTCACGCTAGAGAAATTCGAGTACAAGGAAACCTTGTATCGTAAACTTTTTATTAGGAAAGGAAACAAGATAAAATTCGCTTAACCGTTATTCATTGCAAACATTCTACAATTTGAATCACCTAAGGGGACGGTTGAATAAGGTCTAGGTGCTCTACCATCGTTAACAACAAACAGTCGGTAAAAGAGTAGCAGAGATAGTAACAGAACAGTAGTTATTTAAAAATTTTGATTGTTTTAGATCATCACAGTGTATATTTAAGGAACGCGCGCGCGCGCAAGTGTATGTGTGTGTGTGTGCGTATGAGTCTTTATGTTTTTTGCAGCGCAGCTCCTGAATCAATGAATTTTGATATTGTTTTATTTTTTTTTAAAGGTGAAAATGTCGGAGGTTTTGTATATTTTTAATTTATATATTTTAGAAACGTTAAGGCGTGTCATGAGGTCATTTCATTTTAAAATAATACTGCTTTAAGCAATGGTAGTAATAAAAAACAGTCTATCAAATTCATTTATTTCAAGTAAACTTACTCTATCTTTAGTAACGTCATGTCTGTTTGTAGTGAGTTCCATCACTCTAATACACTCATAATTAAACTATTTTAATGTAGGAAAACGGCGGTTCAGCGCGGAGATGCCGTCACTCTTGGCACCATTCCATGCGGGCATGACCTTTACAAAAGGTAATTAGTTTAGTTATAATTTTTATTGTAACGTTATAGATAATTTATTTGACAAAGAAAATGTAAGAAAGTCATTGATCATTGTAAAAAAACTATATGTACTCTACACGTGCATAATAGGTAAATAGAGTAGAAACTTTCTTAGCACAGTTTCTCATGACGCTTAATCAAATGGTGATAAAACTTTTAATCGCCCTATATGTGACCTACATTCCTGCGCGCTATTTCCAAAATCGAGCTTCGAACTCGATTTACAATCGTGTAGCTTATATACAAAATCACGCAACTTTTAAAATCTATTTCAATTTTTAAATCTAATCTAATTTTTAAATCTATTTCACGGCCGATTGGCCCAGTTTGCAGGGACCCTGCTTTCTGAGCCCAAGGCCGTGGGTTCCATTCCCACTACTGGAAAATATTTGTGTGATGAGCATGAATGTTTTCAGTGCCTGGGTGTTTATGTGTATTTTCTAAGTATTTATGTATATCTACATATATAAAAGTGTTTATGTGTATTTTCTAAGTATTTATGTATATCTACATATATAAAAGAGAAAGTGTGTGGGTATGTTCCGTAGAGGCTCCGAAACGGCTGGACCGATTTCAATGAAACTATCAGGGAATCTCCGAATTGACCTGGCGAGTAATCCTGTAAAGTTTGGTGACGATCGGAGCACTCCTATTTTTGAACTTTCAAAATGTCAAATACAGCTTTTATTTACTATGATGATATTCTATTGTTGGGTGTACATGGGAGTAGATAATGATCTTCACCCGTTCGAGAAAAGAATGAATACGGAGAGAAGAAATTATCAAATATATTATGAGACTTAAATTAATAATTTAATGATGTAAGTTTATTGTTTAAATAAAATAAAGCAGAATCTAGCCCGGCGAAGCGGGCTGGATACGCTAGTAATTCATAAAAATATTCATCAGTCATCTTAGTGCCCATAACACAATCTACGCTTACTTTGGGGCTAGATGGCGATGTGTGTATTGTCATAGTATATTTATTTATTTATTTAATTGCATAATGCTTAATACTTTTGCAGTAGGCAGCGACCCTGCTTTCTGAGTCCAAGGCCGTGGGTTCGATTCCCACAACTGGAAAAATGTTTGTGTGATGAACATAAAAGTTTTTCAGTGTCTGGGTGTTTATCTGAATTTATGTGTATTATATTCATAAAATATTCATCAGCTATCTCAGTACCCATAACACAAGCTACGCTTACTTTGGGGCTAGATGGCGATGTGTGTATTGTCGTAGTATATTTATTTATTTATTTATTTATTTACATGTTTAAGCAAAGTTATTATAAAAGCAAATATGAATAAATGTCCTCAATTAATTCAAATTATGGTCTCAGTACTAAGCCCCTATTTGTCTAAGTCAGCCGACATCTGCGGTTATGATTGCCCAAATACCCGAACTTATGTAAGACGAGGTAAATGCCACCTATTTCAGCAACGTAACCCAACCCCTACCCTTGTAATCTGACTTTATGATTGCATGAAATAATTGCCGTACCTACACTCATAGTCCTTCCATCTCATACGACCTGACTTTTTGATTGGATGATATGATTGGCATTCAATTTTTTATTTTTGTTTATCATTGTATTAATATTTATTTTTTACCGCTTATTATTATTATTTTTACAAACTCAATCATGCATGCAAGTGTATGCATGTGAGTGGGTGACGGTGTGTGTGTGTGTGTATATGTGTACGTAAGTGTTTGCGAAACACTACGAAGTCATAATCAGGAAAGGAGTTTTTAATAAGTTTACAGTAGTTAGTGTAACTGTATATATTTATATATATATAAGATACGCCTGTATATGTATATATATATATATATATATATATATACTGCCGTAAGGCGTACGTTTAGAAGCCCGAGGAAAATTGAACGAATGATGCCCTCCCTCAAAGTATAGATATCCCGCATTAACTCGTTAATATCCCTTGAAATTTTTAACGGACAAAGATATATTTTTTTAATTCACCACAAGTTAGCCTTTACTGCCATCTAACTTGGTGTTCAGCGATGATGCAGTCCCAAATAGTAGCGGGCTAACCTGTATAGGGGTGGGTATCGCAGTAACATAAAACCATACCCATCCAGTTTCTACGCTTCATATATTGAACAATGAATTTCTTAGCGGCACGCCTCTGTTGACAACGATGAAATTTATAAATTATAAATTTTTTGAAATACCCCCTCTGGGATAGAACCCTGGACATAATACTCATAAAACTATAGCGCTTACCACTACGGCCAGAGATGTCAAATTCAAATTCAAATTCAAAATTCATTTATTTCAAGTAGGCCAAATTAATAAGCACTTTTGAAACGTCAAGACAGTCTGTTTGTAGTGACTCTACCACTGGTGCGGAAGGCAGATTCCACTGAGAAGAGCCGGCAAGAAACTCAGCAGATTGCTCTTTTCCAACATCATTTTAAAGTTTAACAATCTTTAGAATTTTGCTGTTTTGTGAGAGATGAGAGCGGAGTGGCCTGCTTCCAAGCCTTGTGGTTAGTCGCGCCGTGTCGTAAATTCAATGCATTAACTAATATTCTTGTAATCGTTTGACACCTTTGCTAAATCAGGTCTCACAATAAGTATCATTTTCAACCCACTATCGGCCAACTATGTGGCACGGGTCTACTCTAAGCAAGGCTAGCATGGGCAGGAGACAATTATTAATTCCGGAGAAAGGATATAAATTTATCTTCTCCCACAGCTTTATCAACTATCAGAGCACTGCCGCATAAGTGGAAATAATATCCAAATAATAAACTTATATTAAAAAACGTCGATAAACTTCTCCTATTCCATGTTCCAGTGATGGGCACGTTAATTATATCTCTTGTCAGGGCATAATTTTTATCTCCCACCTGTACTAGCCCTGCTGAATGAGAAGGGTTAAGGCCGTGGACCCCCACGCTGGCCAAGTACGGATTGGTAGAGTACACAAGCATTTGAGAATATTATGGATAACTCTCATACGTGTAGGATTCCTCACGATGTTTTCCTTCACCGTTGAAGCAAGTGATATTTTAATTGATAAAAAACGCACATAACTTAGAAAAGTTAGATGTCCTGGGATTCGAACTCACCCCAGGATATCTTATACTATACCGATACCGTTAATAAGTATTACAAAAACTGTTCAATAGTTCTTTAATAAAACTACCACGGTGTTATTGCCAATCGAATCTACTAGACAGAAAAGGAAAAACAAGTTGGAGGATATAAAAGTTTGAGGGTTAATATAACTAACCTCATTCTTAGAATTGCGGTCCGATGGGAATTTCATCTCGGGTGGTGCTCTGTTTATCTTTCAATTCATGTTCGGGGCATAAGTATGATATAGCAATATTTAACGGGTGAGATCAGCGAATGATAAGGTAAGATTGGTTTGTAAGATGATACCTATCTATTATATTCTAATGATAAGCGAAAATGAGAAGTTGTTTTGTTGTTTTAACGTGCTAATCTCTGAAAATTGATAGCCTAGTTAGGGCTTTTATTTCAGGGGACCGAATTCGATCCCGGACGATCCTCTAACTTTTCGGAGTAATGCGCGTTTTAAGCAATTAAATAAGACTTGGATTTGACGGTGAAGGACGACATTGTGATTAAACATGCATGCATTAAGAGTTTTCTATAATGGTCCTAAGGTTATGTGAAGTGTACAAATTCAGTGAAGTCAGTGTTCTGGAATACGGCCTTAAAGCTTGTCATTCTTAGAGGAGACCCGTGCCCTGTAGTGGGCTACTAATGGGTTAATAGTAATGGGTTTTATCCCTGGAATCGCATCGCATTTGGAAACCCAATTCAAAATTTAAAAAAAAATCAAAATTTAATTCATTTATTTCAAGAAGGCCTACTTTATAAGCACTTTTGAAACGTCAAGTATGTATGTTTGTAGTGACTCTACCACCAGGTCGGAAAGCAGATTCTACCGAGAAGAGCCGGCAAGAAACTCAGTAGTCACTCTTTTCCAACATCAACATTTACAATCATTTTTCTATCTTGCGGGAGATGAGAGCGAGGCTGGCTGCTTCCAATCTACCTTGTCATTAAGGAATTCATCAAATTTATAGTAACCTCGCTGTATTAGATGTGTTTTTACATATTTTTTAAACGTATGTATTGATATGTCAAGAATTACCTTAGGAATCATGTTCTAATAGCGTATACTCAACCCCACAAAGGAGTTCTGTACCTTTCGCAGACGATATGCAGATATCACTAATTTATGTCCGTTTCTGGTAAGTCGATTGTTGATTGATTCATGAAAAATGTTATAGGGTTAGTATTAAATATCATCCTAAGACCCTTAAAATCCAAACAATCGTTGTAATAGTGTAATAAATGTGATGAGAGATTCACGCACGTAGACTCTCGCTACAGGTTACTCTTTAATGTTTAATTTATGTTTAATTTTATTAAAGCAACTAATTAGTAATAATAATGAAAAAAAATGTTAATGGAAAAGTTACTTTTATCTTTTTAATTTTCTTTTTGAATATTAATACGGTCAGTCGGTGACGTTTTTATATAAAGAAACGTATAGAGGAACTATAACTTGGCAGATTTTTTTTTTCTTCAAAGGTATGTATATTTTTTTGTAATCAACAGCCCTGAACTTGCGCGGATGTTGTACGAGGCGACTAAGGAAATATCGAATATTATGGAAAGGAAGGGAGGGGGGCAGTAGCGTCTTCTGTGCTACTACTACTGTACTGTGCCATACTGTGATAACAGATTCACGCTGTTGTTTTTGCCTTACGTTACTCAATAAATATCTAAGCCTAAGTAGGTATACTTTACACGATAACACGACGTGCGTTTTGTTAAACCTATTCATTGAGGTGACAAAATCGTCGGCAATATTTATTAAACCATCCAATGCCTAGCAAGATTTGTTCGCCATTAGAGTTCCATTACTCAGGATAGGTAGAGAGTTAAGTGTGTATATACCTATCAAGAAGCTGAAATGGAAAGGTCAAATTCTTAATATCTAAACGCCTAAAATAATTGACTTACTTACTAGCAGCCTAATAATTATTATATAGTTAAAACTAGTCGCAAAAAAAAAATAGTGTTTCACTCAATTTTCTATAAAACAGTCCAATATTTTAGCTATAATGGTAGCAAGCACGATAGGCCTATAATTGGACTTATCAGAAAGATCGCTGGTCCTATTTTTAGGAATAGGAATCACTCAAGTCCTCATCATGTCACTCAGTGGCGTGCATAGAGGGTATCCACAGGGTATGCAGATGATATAAAATGAAAAAAATCTCCAGTAAGTGTTATAAAAAAAAGTTAAGGATAGGCTTTGTAAGAGTTATAAAAAGCCTACCCTAAAGTATTTATAACTCGCACTGGTGAATTTCTTTATTGTATATCATCTGCATACCCTGTGCATACCCTCTATGCACGCCAATGTCACTCGGGAGGTATGAAAGACTTTCGCAGAGCGAATAAAACATTGCTGGGCCAATTTAAGCTCGCATACTTCGAATGCTCGATGATCAGACCGTCGTAGGATCGGTCGGATCTACTCGCAAACTACGTCTGTGAACGTAGTAACCTCCATCAGGTGTAGCCCGCGAGTAAAACGCGGTTTTCCGGGGTGTGGCCGCTGTGTACACAACAGCTTCTTGGAGCCACTGATGGAGATATTTAGGAATACTTTACACTCCAACTTGTTATAACATTATAGCAGAAAAAAAAAAAGAACGTTCAATAGCATCCTCCGCGCTATTACTATCATATACTGTCATCACCAACACGTCTGCCCAGCGTCCAGCGTCCATTGGCATTGGCATTGGCTAGTCGAGCTTTATATCTAAATCCGAAAGAAATTTCATAAGAGTAAAAAGGACACATCAAAAATATGAACCCACCACCTCTAAGTTTTCACATTCTACGTATTTCTGTGAAACGATTAAGGTTTGCGTGAGAATGTACACTTAGAAGTTGGAACATATTTTTTTTGAGGCGGAAAGGTCAAAAGCTCAATTGGGCGGAAAATTGTATTATAAGAGACTTCTCAACAAATTAGGTTTTATATTATTCAGGATCTCAGAGTATTCCCTGTGGATACAGATAGCGAAAGCACGCCAGGAAATATTTTATGGCACGGAATTTATTGAATGAAATCTTTTTTAGGTTCTTCTTCTTCTAATTTCAACCAACTTCCAATAATAGTCAAGGTCGATGTATTATTTTTACCAAAACGGTGATGTAATTTCTCATGTTATTTAACATCTTCATCTTCAGATATGTGGAATTAATTTAAATGTTTTAAGAAAGCACAATCGCCCCTGCCTTATCTGGATGGATAGGGGTTTTCACTTTGTTCATTGTATTCTATCTTCTGTTGTGCTTCCCGGAAGACGTCCGTCCTAAGTACGTTACTTTATTTAAGTATATTACTTTATTTACTCTAAACGACATAATTAGAGTAAATAAAGTAATATAATTAAACTAAACTAAACTAAATTGTTGCAGATAGGCACCGAGGACAAACCTCCGTGGCTTTTACGGTGCTTTTATACTAGCCATTTTAATGTGATTGTTTTTTTAAGATAAATAAATAAAAAAAAATTAAAAGAAAAAGGTAAATTTTCCAAATTTGTGCCATAATAAATTTTTAACAGGTGCAAGATATAACTTTGGTAACTTTATATCCTTGGTAAGCAAACGAATCGACGTGACAAAATGCTCGTATTCAAAAAACGTGCCCACTAAGAAAAACTTGAAATTGTAAAAAAAAACAAACTTGTTTTTTTTTTAATTGAAAGCAACTCGATTGCAATCTCAAAATGATGGATCGATGAAAGTCAGCTATACTAAAAGTGATATGGCAGTTAATTAAACCGAATGGCGTGCACTTCATACCATCGTGAGTTTTACCTACCACTTTCATAGTAGTTTTTTTTTTTTAATTCCACGACAACTTAGCTATACCACGTGACTGCGACCTACCTGATGTAACGGGCTAGAGTATTCTAGTATAGTATTTATGTTAAAACTATACTCATTACTGCTTATCGTATCGGAACGTTAAATCGCTCAGAGGCACGGTATGTCTGTAGGGTAATAAGTAAGTAAGTTTGTACAAAATAAGTTTTGAAATTTGGAATTGCTATAATAATTATAAAACGTGATACTTATGTGAACACGTGTTTACCTCACTAGGCATTGATTCAAGATCTGGGTCGTGTTATTAGAAAATGTGTCTTCGGGGAATATTCACCGACGCCGTATAATATAAACGAATGAATGAACTCAACCTCGGTGAATAATCCCATGTGAATATGCTACCCTGGTAAATAAAATAAATACGTTTTAATACATTTAGTAGTATTAGAGCTATTTATGACAGAGCTCCTCTGGGCAAGTACCTGCAACTGCTATACTTATTTTTGGCGCAAAGGAATATTGCTGTATTTTAGTCTAAAAGACGTGGTTACCGGTGTACGAGGCTTAACATAAACGCCTCAGAATGATATATACAGGGTGATTCTTCGTAGGACGTATTCCTTGCATGATATAGAGCTCGTCCGGGCAAGTACTACCGCCAAGGTTATTTCTGCCGCAAAATAACATTGCTGTATTTTGGACTAAAATACGAGGTTGCCGGTGTAATTACTGGTGAATGAAGCTTATCACCTACGCCTCAGAATGATATATACATTTAGTAGTATTAGAGCTATTTATGACAGAGCTCTGGGCAAGTACCTGTAACTGCTATACATATTTTTGGCGCAAGGAATATTGCAGTATTTTAGTCTAAAAGACGTGGTTACCGGTGTACGAGGCTTAACATAAACGCCTCAGAATGATATATACAGGGTGATTCTTCGTAGGACGTATTCCTTGCATGATATAGAGCTCGTCCGGGCAAGTACTACCGCCAAGGTTATTTCTGCCGCAAAATAACATTGCTGTATTTTGGACTAAAATACGAGGTTGCCGGTGTAATTACTGGTGAATGAAGCTTATCACCTACGCCTCAGAATGATATATACAGGTTGATTCTTCATACGACGTATTCCTGTCATGATATAGAGCTCGTCCGGGCAAGTACTACCGCCAAGGTTATTTCTGCCGCAAAATAACATTGCTGTATTTTGGACTAAAATATGAGATTGCCGCGGTAATTAAGCTTCATATACGAGGCTTAACATCAACACCTCAGAATGATTTATACAGGGCGGTTCTTCGTAGGACGTGTTTCTTGCATGACAAAGAGCTAGTCCGTGCAAGTAGTAGTAGTACCGCCATGCTTATTTCTGCCGCCAATTAACATTGCTGTGTTCGGTATAACAGACGTGGTTACCGGTGTAATTACTGGTGAATGAAGCTTATCACCTACGCCTCAGAATGATATACAGGGTGATTCTACGTACGACGTATTCCTTGCATGATATAGAGCTAGTCTGGGCATGTACTACCGCCATGCTTATTTCAGCTGCCAAGTAACATTGCTGTGTTTCGGTATAACAGACGTGGCTACCGGTGTAATTACTGGTAAATGAGGCTAAACACCTACGCCTCAGATTACTATACACAGGACGGTTCTTTGTACTACGTGTTCCTATACCACAGCTTATTTGTTCTATTTCTTGTATTATATATCTATTATATAATATGTATTTAATTTTGCCCAAATTTTGTCTAGATCTGATGAACCAATGTGGTTGGAGATAGAGGACAGAACACGATACTGAATACTTTAAATTATTTTAGAACTACAACTAAATTGAATGCCTCATCAAAAAACAAAATCAAACGCAGACGAAGTCGCGGGCAACAGCTAGTAAATAATAAATATACTACGACAATACACACATCGCCATCTAGCCCCAAAGTAAGCGTAGCTTGTGTTATGGGTACTAAGATGACTGATAAATATTTCTTTAAATGATATACATAAATACTTATAATATACAGATAAACACCAAGACACTGAAAAACATTCATGTTCATCACATAAATATTTTCCAGTTGTGGGAATCGAACCCCACGGCCTTGGGACTCAGAAAGCAGGGTCGCTGCCCACTGCGCCAGTCGGCCGTCAACTGATGGACTTTTATTTATTTATAATCTTTGTTTGCACACAAAAAAAATACGGAAGAAGAATAAAAAAAAACACAGACAGATGCAGTATACAAAAGGCGGCCTTATCGCTTCGTAGCGATCTCTTCCAGGCAACCTTAGGATAAGGATAACAAAAGGATAACATACTGCAGGTCGTGCATATTAAAAAAAAGACTAATAACATATAATACTAATACTTGAACTAGATTACACAAATAAAATAATACATACATACATATACATACATTAATAACAATAAATACTATTACAAGTCATCTTTAATGTAAACTAAAGTAATTTTTGACAGCTTATGTTATTGATAGCTTATATATCAAGTGATTTAGACTGCCTTATGTCGTTTGAGACTTTACAGGCCTTTGAGAACAGTATGGAGAACTATCGGGTATTCATGTTTACTCGTGATGTCTTCCTTTACCGCTAAAGCAAACGCAAAGTTATATGCTAGACATTATGCAGAAATTGAATTTAAATATACATTATGCACGACGAGAATATGCATAATATTAACACATACACTAACACACCCACACCCACACCCACACACACACACACAAACACACACCCACCCACACACACACACCCACACACACACACACACGCACACACAAACACAATCGAAATGAAGATTAGTCATGTTGCATGTATCACTTTAGATTGTTGTTTTTTTGTATCTTATTTTATTTTAATTAATATTTTTTAGATTTCTTGATAAATATCCAGTGAACAGTGGTAAATTTTAAGTTTGGACGTGGGCGTGATCACTGTTACGCAGTTTCATACTTTTATAGTGATCATCGTTTCATTCATTAGCGGTTAAGTTATTTTATTGTTCACAAATAAATAAAAATAAATATATAAAATAAATAAAGAATAAATAAATTTTAAAACAGAACAATATTAGTTGTAAGCAGTCATGGAGGTCTTCCGGGAACCAGAACGAAAAATAGAATACAACAAACAAATTTGAAAAAACCCCCATCCAATTTGTTTGCAACCTTTTTGCCTACGCTTTCTCCTACGCCTTTTCATTTAAAATGTCACACAAAATCTCAGTAGCGTTACGAAAAAAGTTGAGGGTACTTTCGCTTTATTAAAACTAATGGCGGCGCCAGCTGTTTCAATTTATACGAGGGCTAAAATAAATAACGTGGCATTGCGGGGTAGTTTTTTACACTTATTAGCACACATTTAGATTAGAAAAACAGAGAAAGAGCAGGTGCGAAACAAGCTATAACTATGAACCTGATAAAAAGGCTCAGAACTTGGGTATCCTGAAAAGAGATATACATAGCTGGACAGCTTCTCTCCCTGGTTTAAATAAGGCAAAGAGAAAAAGGGAAGGCAGCGACTTAGATTGTATAACTATGAGCGGCTAAGAAGTTGGTTTGTGTTTCAATTTTAAAAAAAGAACGTTGTCATTCACGCGCGTGCTCGGAAGAACGCCACGCCGTGGCGTTAAAAAAAGTAGGTTATTCAAATCCCCGCCATTTTTTTTTCGCTACCTTTAATTTTTTTTTTTATAAAAAAAAATAGCGATTCAAATTTTGACAGCACACCGCCAGATATTTTAAATACTTTTTAGTAATTAGTATTAAATATATTTTTCGAATTCCATCGAAAATCAAAATAATTAATTGGTAGTAAATATAAATATTCCGCCGAGTACATCGGGAACGGGACCTTCCAATATTAAAAAACATATTCCAGTGATTTTTTTTATGTTTTAAAATTATTGAAGTAGTTAGAGTATTGTATGCCAATGTTGATAATTAGGTATTATAACAGTCAATTGTATTAAATGTTGTTGTTGTTATTTTAATCTAAACCCACAGTAGTGTTTTAATACCCCTTATTATACAACAGTTCCATAAACTACTTTTGCAGCAATGCTTTCTTTCATACTTTTTAAAACCGTTTTAGCTCTTTTTTTTACTAAATATTTGGAACCCTCGAGTCTGTGAATTTGTACGCATCTTTTTCTTCTCACACCCGATTGTAAAATGTCTTCTTCATACTGGAAGGCAGACTAGCTGTTTTGGTTATGGAATATTTTTTTCGACCCACTGCATGCCTACTATTTTATGTACGCATGAAATGTAGTTTTATTCCATTTAAATACTTAAAGTTTTGACTTTCAAGACGGAATAGGCAATGAATATTTAATCGAAATAAATGTTTAGGATGTGGAGATTTGACAAAATATCCTGGCTACACCTTATTGCCAGGATGCTATTAGATTTTAAGTCAAGATAAGAAAAGAAGAAATTATTAATTTTCGTATAGGGAACGATGGGGCTGACATGCTTGTTCTTAAGAAAAGTCCCGAATAAATAAAGGATTAAGAAAAAAAAAAGACGTAAGCTTAACGTGAGCATAGATAACTTTTTTAGAGTTCTGATCGTTTTTATAGCTCGCTTTCGGTTAAGGTATTAAAATATACGGCCCTATTTAAACTCTCGAATTTCTGTACTTGTATTTATCTAAAATAAATATTGTCATCTTTATAAAAATGCAAAGTGGTTGTTAATACCCACGGAGCCTCGGGGACGATAATGGACGAAAAGTTGCGACAACTTTCTCGGGCATATTTTTCTATTTTGTTGCGAAATTTTAAAACAAGCAACTTTTTATAGAGATGAGGAAATGGCGGATAATTTACTGTCGACCTTTTTGGGAACTGTGTTCGATTTCCATACCATTTTCCATCCGCTCTTTCTTACTTCTGTGGTCCGAATATAACCGTGTGTTCACTATACAAATACTACGAATGTACCTTGAACTTATTTTTCTTCTTTTCCATTCTATTTCTGCCGTACTGTCCCGTGACTGGGCAAGGTCCGCCCTTCGATTTTTAAAAACTCTCTTTTTAGTACTTCTTGAGACCAGTTAGATAAAAAATACTCTTTTGTCGTTTTACAATATTACATGGCATATACCTGTCTCTTTGTTTTCTTGAAGAAAACAAAGGCTATAGATGCCATAAAACATGTACTCGTTTCGAAATGGAAATGGGCAGGACATATACAAAGAGTAAAAGACGAGCGGTGGTCATACATAGTTACAAATTGGTACCCACGAGACTCTAAGCGCAGAAGAGGCCGACCATTAAGAATGTGGTCTGATGATATAACACAGATAGCAGGAAAAACATGGGCAAGAGCAGCTATGGACAGAAAGTCCTGGCTACTCATGGAGGAGGCTTTCACCGCCAAATGCGGTCCTTACAACAAATATTAAATCTAACATAGTTTTAAGAAAAATTACTAACCTAAACATTGTTTGTATTTAGAATTTAATTATGTAAATTTAGAATCCATTTAAAATAATATGTAGACCGTTGTAAGGAATAATAAAGCTATTATTATTATTATTATTATACCTGTCTCTTATAAGTAAACAAAAAATATAATAAAATTGTAATTTTCAAACATCATTAAAATGTGACTATTTAAATATTAAATTGCGTTATTTTTAAAATTAATATGTGATTTCGAACGGCAGTCGTCCTTTAAACAGGCTTAGTTTATGTTTGCATATATCAATACAATCTTATGTTAATAAACCTTGTTCTTAACAGCATTTTTTTTCGTCGCATAGTTTAGGAGACAATTAAAAATGCTGTTATGCCGCCATTATTTCTCCTGCCAAGCAGTATTGTTACAATGCTGTGTTCTGGTCCGAAGGGCATGGTTGTCGGTGTTAGTACAGGCTCTTGAGGCTTAACACCTACGGCTCAAATTGATGGACACAGGGTGGCATGTTCCAGAAGAGAAGCCGTGTTTACAGGCGATGGTTTTCCACTTATCATCAGGTGGATCATCTGCTTCGTCCAACAATTATTAGGTACAATTTAAAAATAGTTTTTTCCTTTCATGTTCGTTTTCACGTAACGGGGTATATAGATTGTTGCCTGTTTAGGTGTGTATACCTT
Organism: Pararge aegeria; assembly: GCF_905163445.1. Classification (NCBI taxonomy): domain Eukaryota; kingdom Metazoa; phylum Arthropoda; class Insecta; order Lepidoptera; family Nymphalidae; genus Pararge; species Pararge aegeria. Next base: position 6,368,366 of record NC_053202.1, on the reverse strand, counting down.
TAAACTCATCTTATACAAATATATATAAAGCTGAAGTTTGTCTTTGTTTGTTTACTTGAATGCGATGATCTCAGGAACTACTGGACCGATTTGATAAATTATTTCAGTGTTAAATAGCCCTTTTTTTGAGAAAAGCTATAGATTGTATATCACCACGCTAAGACCAATAGTAGCAGAGCACTTATGTAGAATGTATCAAAATCGGGGTTTTTTGTAATTTTGAGAGCTTCCGCTACCTGCTCTGCGTAAGCGGTTAAAGTTGCGATAATATCATGTATTTCAAAATTTTTCCCCTTCAAAAGTTCTAAAGAAATCCGCGACAGCATATTACTATCTTTTAAGGTTGACTTATAAGCGTACAAATTTGCGAGGGACTGCTAGTTCATTGGAATTGTAGATACTCGTAGTTCAAATGTCATTTAATCTTTTGTACCACTTTATATATATACCACACGCACACACACGCACACACACGCAAACACACACACTCACACTCACACTCTCACACACACACACATACACACACACACACACACACACACACACACACACACACACACACACACAGACCTACAAAATTTATTCTTTAGTTATACTTTAATTTTTATTTTATTTTCTTATTTTAGCTCTTAAATTTTTATAATATGTAGATTTTATAAAAAATAGGGTTAAAAATAAACAAGCACTCTTTGTTACATCAGGAAAGACCTAGCCTCTGTAACACAGGTTTGCCTTCCGCAGAGGTTAGGGCATTCATGTAATTATTGTATCCATCGTTATTAGCCTGAATAAATGATTATTATTTTTAATATATCTATTTCATGTTTAATAAATAAATCTTGATTCTGATAACTATATCAAATATACCTATCACGTTTTCTGAAACAAATGTATTCCGGCCACATCAATCAAGTTGCTGCGGACATATCGGCCGTGCCGGAAACCGTTTTACCTATAAACATCGCGTAACATGAAAATGTTTATGATACAATAATTTATGTTACTAAAAGAAATATGTTTTTTATGGCACCCTTTTCCAATCATGGGATGTGTGTCAATTTGTTTACAGTCAATGAGAAATGTCCCTCTATACTTATAATTACAAATTCTGAACATTGAAGGTATTCAAAAAAGTTTTAGAGGGAATTCTATAACCGATACTGGACCCACTGGATTTTTTCGGTCTGTTCGTGGCCACGCGTTATTAATGCAGTCATTCATCGTCATCATCACCATTATCATCATGTCAACCATTCGACGTCCACTGCTGGACATTGGTCTTTTGTAGGCAGTTCCACAATACACGGTCCTGGGCCACTTGCCTCCAGCGGCTCCCAGCGACTCGCCTAATGTCATCTGTCCACCTCGTTGGGGGCCGACCTACGCTGCGTTTACCGGTGCGGGGTCAACATTCCAGCACCTTAAGACCCCAACGTCCATCGGTTCTCAGAGATATGTGCAATGCAGTCATTATTTATTATCAAAATTAAGCTTAATTTGCTATACTCCGCGAAAAGCAGGAGAATCTGTGTGGTGTAATTTATAATTTCTTCAATCCTTATACCCCACACCAAACAGATCTTCGGCAATATACCCTCTACGCACGTTTTGTTGTTGTTGTAATTGTTGTAACAATTATTCATTGTAAAGTCAACATCTCCTGATGATGCTCCGGTTTCGGAGCGAAACGTGCGAAGAGGGTATATTGCCGAAGATCTGTTTGGTGTGGGGTATAAGGATTGAAGAAATTATAAATTATAATTTGGGTGCTCATACGGGATTATGCGAGAAATAGTTTCTAAATGGGTGGAGCGTGAACTACTAGAGCGTAAAAGTCCTGTGTCCTATGTAGTTAAGGCTAAGGATGGCCGGATACAGAAACGCCATATCCATCGAATCCTAAAAGACAAACGCAAGTCTCGGCATTCGCTAGCTCTAGTGGCTCCGATTGGTGAAGATACTCCCAGCTCAATGACTAATAAACCTGTAGAAACAGAACAATGGGAAGATTGTCAGGCTGATATTGGAGGAGGTTTAGTTTCTAATAGTGTGGAATGTGAAGAAACTAAACTTCCTGGGTTGGAAGAAACTGGGGATAGTATGCGTCCGCGTCGGGAAGCTGCACTAGAATGGGTTAAAAAAGATAAAAAGAAAAGAGTAAGATCTATTATGTTATTATAATGACTAGTCGACTGTAATAGAAATCTAATAGTGTTATTTGTATACCTATTCCGTATTGTGTACCGTATAATCACTTAGTAATTAAAATTATGTGTATCCAATAAACATAATGTTAGTGTAAATAATAGATCACTTATAATATTTATATAAGAGGGGGACAATGATGTGTATGAAATATGTAGGTATATTTGTAATGACTGCACCATGTGGGTATGTTGGTATAAGTTACCAATAAATCAGTTCAGTATCTGGATCTCGTGGTTTTAATACACAACAAGTAGGAGTTACAATAAATTTTTTGATGGATTGGTGGACTCACGACTTTGAGAACATTATGGAGAATCCTGATTGCAAGTGATATTATAATTGTTAAAAACTCGAAGTTTAAGTACTACCCACTTGGCTACCACAGCTTCTAAAAATAGTAGAGTTATATCTACGGAAATAAGGTAGAGAATTACCCGGACTCAGTGCTACGACGAGGAGAAAGCGGAATCAACAACCTGTCTGCGTCTACGGCTATACATTTCGTGGACCGCCCTAACAGTGTGATCTAATAAGTTAAAGGTCCCAGTTCGATCCAAGTAAGAGGCAATGGGAATTAAGCATCAGAATTAGCTCTACTCTAGTATGGTAGAGCTTTGTCTGTGGCTTGTTACCACCGTACCGACAAAGACGTACCTCCGACCTGTTTAACTTGTAGGTTTAATATAAATAGCAAAATCTCGATTAATAAGCCGGGTACTATCTCATCATATTATATCCAAAATGGCACGCTTGTAGTAGAAAATAGAGAAAATGTAAAGCTCGCTGAGAATTATTGCGATTTCTAAAAATATCTGTTTTAGAAATTTAAAACCACTGACTTTTAGTAAAATGTACATTATTCTACTAGTCAAGCCCTTTCCTTTGATACCCATTTCGTGGCTGCGGCCATCTTGTGCCGATTTTCATCAGACATAGCTAAGAACACTGACGACTAATTAACCTTTCAACCAAAAAGAACAAAAACACACAAACACACACACACAGACATAGACGTCAAACTTATAACGCCCCAGCGTTTTTGCGTCGGGTTCATTAATCCATCACTACCTCTCAGGTTGTAGTGAACAACAAAGTCTAAAGTTTACAATCCACTTTGTCAGTTCAGATATCTAGCCAAGCTAAAGTAAGCCAAGTTAAACTTGGTGCAAAATTGAAATCACACTGCAGCGGGAACTTTGTTTTAACCTTACTTGGCATTAACCTAAATTTATGCTGGCAATTACGTTTACAGTAGGCGACTTTATGAAATAAATAGGTCTGTTTAGTCCTAAGTTAAAATATATCATTTAAAACTTAGGTCCGATATCACAGTTGAAATTAGAACTTAAGAAGAAGAAGAAGAAATACTTTATTGCACACAAACATCAGAATATACATAAAATATAGAATAAACAACAACAAGAATTGTAGGCATGCAAAGGCGGCCTTACTTAATTTACGTTAAAAGTATTTACGAAACGGAGTCCACATTTCGGTAACTTGCAAATTAAAACTAGCTCCTCCTCCTGTAAAACTTATGTTTATTTTACTTTACAACCTTTCTAGTTGAAATGATCTATGCCAAACATCAACTTAATTGTTGCTTAGATAAAGAATAAAGGAAGGCCAAACAAATAAATACACTTACTTATTTATGTTATAATTACATATAAATCTATAAATGTATAAAATAAAGTTGTGTTAGTTACACCATTTATAACTCAAGAACGGCTGGACCAATTTTATGATATTAAATTTTTTGGGTTCCTCTAACCGGAATAGGATAATAAATATCAAAATAATTTCATAAAGAAAAATGATCCGCGGTACGAAGTTCGCCGGGACAGTTAGTTTAAATATATAGCTTGTCTTGTGGGCACTAAGATGACTGATGAATATTTTTATGAATAATATCCATAAATGCTTGTAATACACAGATAAACACCCAGAAACTGGAAAACATTAATGTACATAACACAAAGATTTTCCAGTTGTGGGAACCGAACCCACGGCCTTGGACTCAGAGAGCAGGGTTGCTGCCCACTGCGCCAATCGGCCGTAAGCCAAATATAAGTAAGTCAGGATTATGATAACGGAGAACGGGTTGCAATGTATTCTGTGCTACTCCTACTAGCTACTGTGATCGAGAACTGGTCTTCCCAGCATGATGATTAAGGGTGAACCCTCCCGTTGGGAGAGGCCTTACATCAAAGTCAAAGTCAAATATTTCTTTATTCAAATAGGTACATAGATGGAACTTTTGATGCGTTATTAGCAATGGTCTGATACAGGCTATTGATGAAGGATTATTTAATAAAGAATAACAATCATTATAAAATTAATTTTAATTCAACAGCGTATTTCTCTATAAAAAATGTAAAAATAAAACCTTCTGTTAAACTGAAGGTCTGTCGGTATAAACATAGTTAACAATGCTAAGAATAAAAATCATTATGAAATAAATTTTAATTTAACAGCCTATTTCTCTGTAAAAATGTTAAAAAAAAAACCTTCTGTTAAACTGAAGTTCTGTCGATATAAACATAGTTAACAATGCTAAGAATAAAAATCATTATAAAATAAATTTTAATTATACAGCCTATTTCTCAGTAAAAATGTAAAAATAAAACCTTCTGTTAAACTAAAGTTCTGTCGGTATAAACATAGTTAACAATGCTAAGAATAAAAATCATTATGAAATAAATTTTAATTAAACAGCCTATTTCTCAGTAAAAATGTAAAAATAAAACCTTCTGTTAAACTGAAGTTCTGTCGGTATAAACATAGTTAACAATGCTAAGAATAAAAATCATTATAAAATAAATTTTAATTAAACAGCCTATTTCTCAGTAAAAATGTAAAAATAAAACCTTCTGTTAAACTGAAGTTCTGTCGGTATAAACATAGTTAACAATGCTAAGAATAAAAATCATTATGAAATAAATTTTAATTTAACAGCCTATTTCTCTGTAAGAATGTTAAAAAAAAACCTTCTGTTAAACTGAAGTTCTGTCGGTATAAACATAGTTAACAATGCTAAGAATAAAAATCATTATGAAATAAATTTTAATTTAACAGCCTATTTCTTTGTTAAAATGTTCAAAAACCCTTCTGTTAAACTGAAGTATTGTCGTTATAAACATAGTTAACTTTGCTAAGCCCTAACTCAAATAATAAGTTGAACTTATTAAATAGGCAGTTGTTTCAAAATCACTGACAGACACTTCAATTGGATTTATTTGTGTAGATTTAATTTGATTTGATCGAGACGTATTAGAATATCAAAGCCACCATTACATAGATAATTATTGGGAACCGAAAGAAGATAAAGAAAAAATATTAAAATGATATTCAATTTGAACATCGGGTCTTTATTCAGGCAGATTTAGACGACTCATCAAGCGACACGCCAAGCATCTTGCATATAATACTTGTCCGGTACTAACAGTTCTAAGTCCGGATTCACACTTAGCCAAAAGCTCACAAATTAACGCATGTTTCAAGTTTATTATAAAACTTATTTTAGTAATGTATGTAATATAAAACTATAATTTAAAATTTCAATACTTTAAACGATCGTAGTAACTAACCTAACCTTTGCTTTAATTTGGCCTAAAACTATTACTTTTTATTTTTGTCCGAAAAAACATAGATTGAACAAAACCTTTTCTTAAATAAACATAAACTATAGACGTTAACAAAAATAAACTATGGACGTTACGTTTAAGGGCAAAAATACGTGAGTATGAATGAATGAATGAATGAATACACTTTTATTGTACACCAAACAAAAAAAAAAGTAGTTACAAAGATATAAATACAGATATATATACATGAGTACTAATCTGAACTTCACCTTTGGTTTTATCAGGAGGTTTTAACTGGTCCGGATTGAATGCTAGAGTATAGTTTATGGGATAAAAAACAATACTGTTGAAAAAAGTTGCGTTGGCTTCAATTTAATAAGTGTTGGCACGGTAATTACCACTATAGCTTTATATATGTGGCAGTAAAATATAAAAGAGATAAATTATTAATAATAATTTATTTCCAAATTTTCTTAGAGCCGGTCTCTGCTGATTGCAGCGTCTCTAGTCTCAGCTAGTTAAAACCTTTTCTAAGCCAAATACCGTCAAAGTAGTTTCAACAAGTCACGTTGAGATTAATTAGGAATATGGATTTTATAAATTTCTAAACCTCTATGCAAATTCACTTTAATCCTTTGCGTCAATCAGTTGATATCGCATTGAAGCCTTAACTTTGCTTCCACTAACAACAATACACAATAGCTAGTTACGCTACCCACAAAAAAGTGCCACTAAGCGATTTAGTGTTCCAGTGCAATGTCGCGTTGAAACCGATTAGGGGTATAACTACCATAATCCCAAACAGGTTAGCCCGCTAACACCTTGAACTACATCCGCAATTACCACAAGGTGAGATTGCAATCAAGGGCTAACTTATAGTGGAATAAAAATAAATAAAGAGAGACTAACAAAATTGACCCAGTGGTCCGGTACTTTTACAAAGACGAATGTTTGCCATATCGATAAAGAAGTTTTGTTGCTCTAAGAGACGATCCTATCATGAGATTTGAATAAATGATCAAAGAAACGAGCTTCGTAAAAACAAATTTAGATAAAAAAAAATGAGATAATCTTCAATCGTTTATGATACCTATCGGGTTTAAGAGCTTTCTACTGATGAACCAAAGAGGGTTCTATAATCACTTTCTGATTATTTAGGTAGGTGTGTGAAAAATTACTTCTTTTATTTATAAATTACTAGATGAGCCCTGCGGCTTCGCCCGTTAATTTTGGGAGGCAGCGTACTGCTACATAGTCTACACCTATATTCATATATGAGATTTTTTCACAAATATTTTTGTATCTTACGTTATTTTTTTTTTAAATAGCATACTGTGTTATTTCTAATACCTCCAAGAATATGTATAAAAAGTTTCATGTAGATCGGTTTAGTAGTTTTCGCGTGAAAGCGTAACAAACAAACTTACATTCACATTTATAATATTAGAAGGGATAGGGATATAAAATATAGTATAGTAATAAAGGTGACTTCCTCTGTTAACGAGCTTTGCTTCCGGTTGTTTTCATCATATCAACCAAATAAATCGTAGTTAACTTTCACGCGATCGATTAAGTTAACGTAGGTAGCCGCATAGCAGAAGCCTCTTTCTTCAAATTCCTTAAGGCATATGTATAGTGAAAAAAGAAGCATTTCCAAAAATGTATTAAAAAGCGTAGAGTGAAATTTATGATAAAACACTTCAGGTTTTTGCTAAAAAGTTAAGTAGATTCTATTCACTGAACGAGATTACGAGTAAAACCCGTTAACCGTAAACCGTAAAGCGTAAACCTACGTTAGTACGACTGATTTTAATACGTTTTGACAACTTATGTCGATTACAGAAAGCTGGGACCTGCTCTTTACAGTAGCCATAGTACTAGATTTGCTCGCTCACAATCGAGGTATTATTCGTATATGGAAATATTTGGATATCGGGGTAAAATGGATCTTATTTGTATCGCTTTAAAACTTACATCCTTTAAACCTTTTATATATATAGATTATAATAAATAAATAAGCCATTTAATCCCAAGTAACATATTAAACATCGTATAACAAAAATAAAATAAAGAAATAAACAAAATAAAGAAAATCTAAATAATATGCATGCATTAAAGTTAGTTGGGTACCCATCTGTGGGTAAAGGCCTCCTCCATCTTGCCCCACTCTATTAGTGGCGAGCCTCGTCCAAGTGGGCCCTGCGACAGCTTCAATGTCGTCTCTCCAACGAGCGCGCGGTCTCCCGCGCGGCCTGCTTTGGTCACGGGGCCACCAGTGCAAGACTCGCTCGTCCCACCGGTCATCTTTAGAGCGCGCCACATGATCCGCCCATCGCTATTTCAGTTTGCACGTCAACTAACTGTGTTTTCTTTCTTATTGCTGCGTTTCTTTGGCGGTCACATAATCTTAAGCCAAGCATACTTCGCTCAGCCGCTCTTTGAAAAACCTGAACTTTTTTTTTTACTTTTATTGTTAAAGCTCAAGTTTGGGACCCGTACCAGTTGTGGTGTCCATAATATAATAAATACTATATATTTACATATACTTTTCGTTAAATTTTGATTTGTAATTTTTCTATATGATTATGTGGTGTACAATTAAAGTGTATTCATTTATTTATTCATATATATAATAACCTAATATCTAAAAAAAGTTTACGCCACTGCCGTCAAAGACGTGCCAAGCGTTTTAGGATTCCGGTACAATGTCGCATAGAACCCGATCACTACCATCTTAGACACATAATTACCGGATGATATTGAAAAAAATCATAAAAAAGATAAACTATAAAAACCGCAGATAAATACTACGCGTTTTCATAAAACTCTTTATAAGCGAGTTAATAAATGAGAAAGGTAAATCGCGTTATCCGTCCTTTCATTACGCCCAAATTGTTGACCCGCGGCCACGGTCCACTGGCTACCGAATGAGGTACGGAAGGGAAAAAAAATATAATTCCATTGAACGCATAAAAAAAGAAATATTCAAACCTTCATGAATTTATCAGGGATGTAACATAAACAATAAACCCTTTTTTGAATAATTAAACTGTCGTAAGTGAAATTGGTTTGACTTATAGCTTCGAAACGTGGTCGCTGACTATGGATCTCATAAGAAGGCTCAGAGTCACACAGCGGACGGGAGTACTACGTGGTCAAATCAGAAATGAGGATATTTATGAACCAGAGTTACAGACATAGTACTCAACGAGTCGCGAAGCTAAAATGGCAATTGGCAGGGCACATGGCTCGGATAACCGATAGACGTTGGGGGTACCAAGGTGCTGGAATAGCGACCTCGCACCGGTAAACGCAGCGTTTGTAGATCCCCGACAAGGTGGACAGATGACATCAAACGAGTCGCAGGGAGCCGTTTGATTCAAGCGGCACAAGACCGTGATATTTGGGACTACCTAAAAACACCTATGTCCAGCAGTGGACGTCAATTTGTTCATATGATGATGATAAAGTGTATTTAAATTTTATAAGAAGTTTGCCATAACGTGTACCCAGCTTTGACACCTTTTTTTTCTATATATGACCAACGCTTTGCTGGCGATGGTCGTAATAATATAGCCTAAGCTGGAGCACCTTTGCCTATACTAGCTTCATTTCATGAATATCATTTCTGAGAGACATTTTGTGGCGGCGACCATCTTGGATCGCGTTTCATCAAACATAGCCTTTTCACTCCCGACTAATTCACCTTTCAAAGAACAAAATCCGCTTCATCTGTTCGGGAAATACGATACAATGGACACACGCACGCACACACGCACACATTCACGCACGCACACACGCACACACGCATGAACACACACGCGCACACACACACACATCTTTTATGCGTCTGGGGTCAAAACAATGACGGTTTTGTTTTCTTTAAAAGTTCTTAATGAAGTCTGCCATGGCATATGTCTATCATTTAAGGTTAGCTCATACGCGGAAGAAGTCGCGAGAGACCGCTAGTTAGGTATAAATACGTACCAGGTACTTTTAACTCGATTATTCTCTTACAGTACCCGAACATAAGCATAATGAATGCACGATATTTGAAATGAGATTTACTTTGACCGGACCAAAACCTTGTCCTATCCCTTCCGGACCTCAATCAGAAGCAAAAGGCTTATTCCGCCGAGCAGCAATCTGAGCTTAAATTTCGAGCATGAATAATAATAATAGGTTTCCTATTATTATTATTCATGCATTTATTTTATCTTAAACTAGCTTGACCCCACAATTTACCACAAAAAGCTCTAACTCGAATGTTTCGATCGTTAAAAACCTTTCTGGCTATTTAAACTTTAAAAAAATAAGATAATTTAATACCGTTCCACTACAGGGCATCCCTCTCAGAAATAAAAAGGTGTAGGCCGTACTACATTACCACCAAGCTTTTCTGTGTATTGCTCTTACCAGATTGCTTCTTAAATAGTTTGATATGGTGATTTTTTATCACCATCTCTAACACACCCGTCTAAGTTTGGCGTGGGTTTCTTCTTAGACCGGGCTCATTTGGAACCCTCTTAGCTTCAGTTTTAAGATAACGAACGTAGTTATCGCCATCATTTCACTAACATGTCTTTACCTATTCTTTGTGGATCGAAGGGTTCATCTATGTGCATATTTTGATAAAGGAATGTTTGACTTTGACTTTGAATTCGCTGCTTTACGGTAGACATAAGCACGACTTCTCCGGACAAGCTCTGCCCCAAACAGTTCTATTACTATGTATAAAGGATTTCTGCCAATATCGATTCAGATAGTCTATATCACATATCACAGCTCAATGAAATAATTTTGGATTCTGCGAGAACGGTACACGGTACGCCAAACTTCAAACACTCCAGTACGGTACTTCAGTATAAATATTGTCTATCGACCAACAAAACAAATTGATGAAAGTCAGGCAGTTATTTTTTGCATTATATAAAGGTCATAATCATTAAATACGCATTAAGCCTATGAAAATTATTTATTTTCAAGTACTGTATTTCTGTTGGCTCTCTGTTATCATGATTTTGCGGATGTAAAACAATCATATACAACGTGTATATTAAATCAAAAGAAGCACATTTATTTGTCAAAACATTCTAAGTGTTTATTTATGACAACCCTATTAAAGATAAAAGACCGACACGCGCATAGTATCTACGCTACGTGACGCGTACATAATAAAGTGACATGAGTCACTTGATTTTAATTTTGCATGTGATGAATCTGATTTCTTTCACTATAGCAGTGCTTTACTCAAAAATATTAGCGTTTAGTCTCACAGACAGTAAATAATTTACCTCTAAAGCAAATGAAGTAATATTTCAGTTTTCATTCACACGTTGTATAAATGAAAACATTTCTAATAGTTCTACACAACAACTGCTTCGGAATAAATAAATAAAATAAATAAATATACTACGACATAAGATACACAAATAAACTTGTATTACTTGTGTTATGTGTACTTAGTTGACTGATGAATATTCATAGATTATATACATAAAAGCTTATAATAACAGAATAACAAAAAAGATGTCTTACAAACAAGAAAGGTAGGTACTTCTCTTAACGACCGTTGAATGCAAGCTTTTTTAATGCTCTGCGATAGCATTAAGTGCAGTTCTATTCTACATAGTTAGTAAATACTATGTTAAACGGTCATAAAAAACCGTTCGCAACATTCTCTAATGTATAAAAACAAGTAAGAAACTATATACTCCGTACGAAACTGCAATTTTTAATAAAAAAGGAGAAAATGAAATTTTTCAACAATTAGGCTATCTAACGCAATAAATAATTATTTTTATGCAACTGTTATTTTGATTAGCGTGTTCAATCTTCAAAAAATATTGATCGTGACCATAAGAAATGAGTTATGTATGTTTTTAAATAATTTCACTTGAAGAAAAACATCGTGAGCAAACCTGCATGCCTGAGAGTGCTCCATAATGTTTTCAAATGCGTGTGAAGTCCATCAGTCTACACAGCGTGGTGGACTACGGCCTAAACTGTTCGTATTCTAAGAGGAGACCCATGCCCTGTTGTGGCTGATTTTGGGTTGAAAATGATGATTTTAAAAATAAATTACAAGTCTCTACTCAGTTAAAAATCCCTAATGTCGCTTGTCGCTCGCTCGTTTCATTATCCGTGGATTGAACCCCGAATGTATTGCAAAGAAGTTTGGATTAAACAACGCATCTGAAATTATATATATTTTGCGATCAGGCAAAATATATAGGAAACCAACACTGTTCTTGCAGGGATTTCTATAAAACTCATATTACAAATTCAGATAAAGCTCGTATAAAGCTTGTGTAAAGCTGGTCGGTCAATTAATCTCATTAAATCAGAGTGCTCGAGATGGCGCGGTGGCGCTCAATTATTTTATCGACAGATGCTCGTATAACCACTCGTTATATCCACCATTAACAATGCTAAATTGGCTCGCACCTACGCTAATGGTTATCAGGTAAAATTCATTATTAATTATAACTTTACACAGCAACAGGTGTGGAAAGTTACAATTCTACAGTATAATAGCCTCCTTAATTAAACATTGTTAATCGGTTGCATGGTAACGCAATGTTTTGGCTTCTTTTTTGAATGTCAAATTAGATGTGGGCCTACTATTGGATAGAAGCAGGCGCTACTTTGCGGAAATCCATAATATATTATGAAAATTAAGCTTAATTTGCTATACTCCGCGAACAGAAGCAGAATCTGTATGGTGTAATTTATAATTACTTCAATCCGTATACTCCACACCAAACAGATCCTCGGCAATGTAGCATCTACGCACGTTTCGCTCCGAAACCGGAGCATACTCAGGAGATGTTGACTTTACAATGAATAATTGTTAAGTCAACTAATTATATAATAATAAACGTATAATTCTTGTGTGGAGTTACGGATTGAAGTAATTATAAATTACACCATACAGATTCTTCTGCTATTTGCGGAGTAAAGCAAATTAAGCTTAATTTTCATAATATATGAGAGCCTACTGTATGGTTTTCTATCTCATCATAATCATTATCATCATCAACAGCCTACAAGCGTCCACTGACGAACATAGGCCTTTCCAAGAGCGCGCCACCACACACGGTCCTCCGCCTCTCTCATCCAGCCGCTTCCAGCCACCTTTTTAAGGTCATCTGTCCAGCGGGCTGGAGGTCCTCCCACACTGGGCTCACCGCCTCACGGTCTCCACTCTAGAACACGTCTGCCCCAACGGCCATCGGTCCTACGACAGACATGACCCGCCCACTGCCACTTCAACTTGCTTATCCTTTGAGCTATGTCGGTGACCTTGGTTCTTCTACGGATTTCGTCGTTGCGAATTTTATCCCGAAGAGAGACTCCCAACATAGCTCGCTCCATAGCGCGTTGCGCGACTATAAATTTGTGGATCAGGTCGACTGTCAGTGTCCACGTATCGGCTCCATATGTCATTACTATCTACGTTTTTTATCTACGTTTACTTATTTGATCGTGTGAACGTTAAGAATTAGTTTTTGAGTATGAAATCTAAAGGGCAATCTAGTCACAATACTGAGAAAGCAACAAGTGTGAATCTACAGAATAGTTACCTTCTTACTAATAAACATTGCAAATCGGTTGCATGGTTACAAGATGTTTTGGCTTCTCTTTTCGAATGTCACATTAGAGGAGAGCCTACTGTGTGATTTTCTATCTATGTTTACTTATTTGATCGTTTGAACGTTAAGAATTAGACTATGAGTATGGAATCTAAAGCGCAATCTAGTCACAATGCTGAGGAAGCAACAAGTGTGAATCTACAGAATTGTTACCTTCTTACTAATAAACATTGTCAATCGGTTGCATGGTTACGCGATGTTTTCTGGCTTCTATTTTGAACGTCAAATAAGAGGAGTGCCTAGTGTGGGATTTTCTACCTACGGCTACGTGTTGTTTGATCGCGTGAACGTTAAGATTATGAGTGTCAATAGTGGGAAAGCAACAAGTGTAATGTAGAACTACAGAATAAAATAGAATAGTTACCCTCTTACTAATAAACATTGTAAAGCGATTGCATGGTTACGCAATGTTTTGTCTTCTTCACTTAACGCAAAGTTCTAAGCTTTAAAATTTCACTTCATTCAAAGGTGAAGGAAAACATCGTGAGGGACCCTGTATGACAGTGTTCTCAAAGGCGTGTGAAGTCCACCAAGCCGCAATGGACCAACGTGGTGTACTACGGTCTAAACCCTTCCCAATGTGGGAGGAGACCCGTGCCCTGTAGAGGGCCGGTTCATATGATGATGACAATACTATTTTTAATCCCAAATTTTTGACGGCCGATTGGCGCAGTTTGCAGCGGCCCTGCTTTCTGAGCCCAATTCCGTGGGTTCGATTCCCACTACTGGAAAATGTTTGTGTGATGAGCATGAATATTTTTCAGTGTCTGGGAGTTTATTTGTATATTTAAAGTACTTATGTATATTATTCATAAAAATATTCATCAGTCATCTTAGTACCCATAACACAAGCTACGCTTACTTTCGGGCTAGATTGCGATGTGTCTATCGTCGTAAGAAAATGAAATCTCACGATGTGCGGGAAAAAATAACCCAAATTAAAAAAATAAAAGTTTTATTTACCGCTATGTACCATAATCATTCAAAATAAATAAAAGCAGGTATTTAAAATTCCATTACTTTGTACGTGGTTTATCTCTCTTCTTTAATGTTCCATTCCACTTCTATTTCCCTGGTATCTGATCATGGTCGGCAGAGATAATAAATTACTCTGGAAGTATTTGTGTTTCATAATTATTTACTGAATAAATTCCGGGAGGGTTCATAAAAAGTATTTTACACCGACATTTTTTGATACAATAATTTGACGGCCGACTTGCGCAGTGGGCAGCGACCCTGCTCTCTGAGTCCTAGGCCGTGAGTTCGATTCCCACAACAGGAAAATGTTTGTGTGATGAACCTTAATGTTTTTCAGTGTCTGGGTGTTTATCTGTATATTATAAGTATTTATGTCTAACATTCATAAAAATTGTAATCAGTCATCATAGTACCCATAACACAAGCTACGCTAACTTTGGGGCTAGATGGCCATGTGTGTATATTTATTAATTGTGTACGTGTAACATGTATTTATGTATGTGTGTACGTGTAACATGTATTTATGTATGTGTGTACGTGTAACATCATCAACATGGTTAGCCTATGAATGTTTTTTATTATCACGTGTTAGTATGACCCGGATCGATTTATAAGTGCGCCGTGCAGTAATTGTTGACATTACTATTCCACATGACGATAATCTGGTGAAAGCTGAAAAGGAAAATGTATCTAAATACTTGGACCTTGCTCACGAGATCGATTATTATTACTAACACGAAATACGTGCATTACGAGGTCCAGAGTGGTTCATCGCCAATTTCTTATATCCAGACTGATACTGAGTTTTTTAACACAAATATCCCATACTACCATCCTTTGTATTAAGCCATAAACCCTAATCGACACGTCTTCGTCTGTTGTATAGGAACTGGCCACGGCCGAAGCCTTCTACCTTACTATACATATTTTTAATTTAATTTAGAATTTTAATTATTAACTCCCAAATTGCACGTGTTGAGAATCGAACCTTGAATACCGTGATCGTTGGACATGCTAACCACTAGACAAACGAGGCAGTTTCTATTTCATTAAAAGATACGGAACCCTAAAAAACTAAATTTTCCTACAAATAGTTGTTGTTCTTCAAGAAACGTAATAAATACGGTGTATTTATTATATTTGCGAACAATTTACGACAAATAGACGAAAAAGTTAAGATTACGACACAACTTGCTGTTTATAGTATAGAGGTCACATTCCGGACCGCATTGAGATGGAATAGGTAGCTATCAACCCTTTTACTGGCCTGAGGAGATTTATTTTAGGTAAAAAGCAATTCCCAGAGAAAATTACCCGGTTCGCACGCTTTTTTAGGCATTGAGCAAACAAATGGTTTCGAGTGTGTTTTATCTCTTGATTTAACACTGAACCAGAGTGTTTATAAGCTTTCCTACTAAAATGATAGAAGATGTAATAGTTATATCTCTCTCCTTACTCGTTCACTCTTACCTGAGTGGTCGTGGTTGACAATGATGCAGTTTATTTGGCTACAGCAGCCCCCGCGATGCGTTTCCACTTGTTACAGTCTACAGCGTTTCGGGAACACTGGAATATGGAGGTTTGTGTTGCAGCTTTTATTATTTCTGACCAACGCATGGGTGATTGCCCGCGTGACCGTTTGCCTTCCACATTCCCCTGGACAACAGTCGTTCCATGGAGTGTTTATTCCTAGTTATATGTCCAAAGAACTTGAGGAGTCGTATCTGCACAGTCGACGATCCTCTCTTTGACTTTTACTTCCGCCAGGATCGACATGTTAGTCCCAAAACTATTTATATAGCGTTGGTAAAATGTTAAGTGTAGAGTAGACGGCCGATTCGCGCAGTTTGCAGCGACCCTGCTTTCTAAGTCAAAGGCCGTGGGTTCGATTCCCACTACTGGAAAATGTTAGTGTGATTTTCATTAATGTTTTCAGTGTTTGGGTGTTTATAAGTATATTCTAAGTTTTTATTTATATTATTGATAAAAATATTCATCAGTCATCTTAGTACCCATAACACAAGCTACGTTTACTTTGGGGCTAGATGGCGATGTGTGTATTGTCGAAGTATATTTTATTTGTATTTATTATTAATGTTAGTAGTGATAGCACGGTGATTATGGTCCCGGTCTAAGAGGCCACACAATCCCCGGCACGTACCTCTAACTTTTTGGGGTTATGCTCGTTTTGAATTTATTCGTTAAGCGATAAGGCCGCCTTTTGTATCCTACTTTTTAAGTTCCTCTTGTTAAGTCCATTGTTTTTTTTTCTTTTTGTGCTGTACAAATAAAGTGTATTAATAATAATCCATACGAAAAATTAGAAAAAATTAAAATACAAACATAAAATACCAACTTGTGGCAACAACAAGATAAGTTGTAGGAGTTGCCTAGTGAAAGGAATGATTGGTGAAAGGTAAATGTATGCCAAGGAATTTTCTTTGATTAGACGTTACTTACTTATGTTACGTCGTCGTGAAAACGGGCAAAGTTTAGGTACAATATCGGCTCAGTGTTAATTTAATTTGAACGAGTGAAATTCGAGTTACAGTGCGTTTATCGAAGATAATAATTGGAAGTAATATTATCTTCGAAAATCAAATATGAGCGCTTTAAATTCCACTGTAGCCAATGACCGCAGATATAAATGGATTTTCGACGGGCGCAGATTTCGGTTTAGCGAATAATTATATTAGCTTTGCGAATGATCAGCGATGTCAAGCAAATGAACCATTTGTGGCAGCAGCAGAAACATTATTTTGTTAACGTATGGATAATTGAATCGTAGAGGTAAATTCGTACTTGTACATTTGCCTCAAATATATACATACAATATGTTTTAATGAACCCACTTTTTTTTCAATTGTCATCAATATTTCAACCAGTGCACGATGAAGGTGTGTAATTTTGAGGTGTTTTTAATTCTACCACATGTTAGTCCTCGACTACAATATCGCATGACCTGTTAGGAGTTATGGCGGTTATATTGAAGCCGTCAAAAGTACGTCAAATGGGTTTCTTCTTAGATGCGATTTGCAAACTGCCATAACTCAGCGTTACAGCGGTGATAGCCCAGTGGGTAGGACTTCGACTTCACTTTCTTAGGGCCGAGATTGAATCCCAGCACACACCTCTTACTTTTTAAGTTATGTGCGTTTCAAGTTTTTTGACGTGACAACGTCTTATAAATTGGTTTGCCGGGTGACACTTCAAGAAACTGCGTTACGCTCCGCTCACGTTATGCGCTCACAATGAGAGCGAGTGAGAGGCACGCGTCCCTTCCACTCGGGCATGGTTAGCCCGCCTAAGAGTGAGAGAGACAGACATAAAAAGTGAAAGGCACGCGTCCCTTTGTAGTAAACGCTGTTTCATTGTACGCAAATGTATTGCAAGTTATTGTATGTATATTTGTATATAAATACGTATGTATGTGTAAAGGTAAAAATAAAATTTTGTTAATATGAAATTCAGTGCGAGATTCTTTGTATAAATTAATGTTTTAAATATAATTCTTTGTATAAATAAATGTTTTAAATTGTTACTATTATTTCATCCTTCTTCCTACTATACGAATGAATATTCACATTAAAATTATTTTACCACTCAAAGTCGTTGTCACGTAAAACTTTCGCCCGTATACCGACTTTTCAGGCAACCAATTTTTTTTTTTTTAATTATTATTAACGATAGGCCAGCGCTTGACGACAATCATGCCCGTTAGAAAGCAATGATGAGGTTTAGGTCGGAGCACGCTTGCCTAGAAAAAGTATATTCACCTTGAAGGTACTAAATTATACCACAGTTGCCGGGAGGGCGTTCCACATCTTAGCGGTCCATATAAGAAACCTGGACAAAAAACGTTTCGTGCGTGTTGATGAAATATAAAACAGATAAGGATGCCACCGCTCACGGTGTCTCGCTGTTCTGTGGTAGAAGGGGGAAGGAGAAACAAGATTCTGAAGTTCCTGAGCACACTCACCGAAGTATATCCGGTAAAAAACCGATAAACAAGCAACATTGCGTCGGTGCTGGAGACTATTAAAAATATCACTTGCTTCTTGGTGCGTGAAGTCCACCAATCTGCATTAGGCCAGCGTGGTGGACTACGGGTTTAACCTCTTCTCTTCTGAAAGGAGACCCGTGTCCTGTAGTGGGCCAGTAATGAGTTGATAATGATACTGTTAGCGAAATAAGGTTTAATTTTGCTTGCAAGTTGTCGATCGGTTTGATTAAAACACGTATGCTCTTCGACAAGGTTTATTAGCTACTGCCTAATGTTCTTACATGAAAGATAATCATTTCTTAACCAGACAGATACCTTTAACAGGATAGCACGCCATTATCCTAAACTGCATCATCACTTACCATCAGGTGGTATTACAATCAAGGTCTAAATTGTAGCGGAATAAAAAATAGATATAAAAAATACCTTCAGGTTATAAATGTACATTTTAATTGAAAAAATCAAAATTCATTTGCAAGGGGTCCTAATATAAAAGTACATTTGAAACGGTAAGAAACTCAGATATCCCTTTTTTCTTAACATCATTTTACAGTTTAACTATAATTAGAATTTTTCGATCTGGTTAGATGAGAACAGAGCGGCATGATTGCAAGTAGACTTGTCGTTAAGAAATGTATCATAACCACGATCGATTAAACATGTTAATACATTGTTTTAACTTAGGAAAAGGTAGATCTACTATTACCTTAGGTTACATTTTATAAAAGCATATTAAGAATATAAGTATAATACATAATATATAGGTACTACGAATCTACACACATCACCATCTAGCCAAAAGTAGCTTGTGTTATGGGTATCAAATGACTGATGAAAATTTTTAAGACTAACATACATAAATAATTATTATATACCATATACCGATAAACAACCAAACAAAACATTCATGTTCATCACATCAACATTTTCCCGTTGTGGGAATCGAACCCACAGCCTTGGACTCAGAAAACAAGGTCGCTGCCCACTACGCCAATCGGCCGACAAGTATGCCTTTCAATGTAAAACTAATAAACAATGCTTTATTTTACTTAAACTTGAATGGTTAAGTAAAATCGACGAGATGAGAGTCTACAAAAGACAAAAGAAAACATTCAATCAAAACAATATTCCACTTTCAAAAATCATCCACCATTTTGATTTAACAAACCAATAGTCTTAATGAAAAGTAAACATTGGAGATCAAATCTGACGAATATATTAAGACTGCCTTGTTAATTGAGTCCAACTGAAACAGTTATATTTTTTTTTAATTTTATGAAAGAAGATTATGTTTAAAACTAAAAGCCTTTAAACTGACCATCGCGTCTTTCTCCATCGTTTCTTGGCCCATTTGCGAATATTTTTAACCGACCTAAACAAAAGGTAATCGGTGATAGCCCAGTGGGTAGGACTTCGACTTCTTTTTCGGGGGCCTTGTTTGAACCCCAGCATACAATTCTAACTTTTCTAAGTTATGTGCGTTTCAAGTAATTAAAATATCACTAGCTTCAACGGTGAAGGAAAACTGCTTGCCTTCTTTATGATAAAGAGTTGAAAAAAAAACCGTACCTTGTTCGATAAATTTAAACTGATTTCCTTTCTTTATACCTCGGAGCACACTTTAAGCCGTCAAGCTCATTACCATCAACGTGGCTCAAAGCTATCCTTTGAGGGAAGCCAATGCATAGAAATTAATTAGACTGTTTAAGATATATATGTATAACTACAGCGAGGTATGGACTGAATGGCGTTAGCCAAATGAGCTCGGAGTATGTAGAAATCATTTGCTCATATATAATTATGTATCTCATATATTACAATAAAACGGTGTTTATTTATTGGATAGAAGCAGGCGTTACTTTCCGGAAATCCATGTTATATTACGAAAATAAAGCTTAATTTGCTAAAAGCAGGAGAATATGTATGGTGTAATTTATAATATAATTTCTTCAATCCTTATACTCCACACCAAACAGATCTTCGGCAATGAACCCTCTACGCACGTTTCGCCAACCGGAGCATCCTCAGGAGTTGTTGACTTTACAATGAATAATTGTTAAGATCTTGAACAATTATTTTTAATTATTAATTCGCTGGGTTTCGTTGTTAGGACGTGAAGGAAAGACAAACAAACACACTTTCGCATTTATAATATTAGGTACGATTGGAATAACATTTGTTAGATGAACATTATCATGGGTGTGTCCATTGTATGGAATTCTGCCAAAAAAAAACCTGCTTCAGGAGATTAAGAAGTGAAGTCATAGCAAAAATCTAGTTCATCTGTCGCTTAATTAGGCATTCCAATAAAATTTTATGAAGAAACTTAATTACCCACGCTGCAGATACTTCAAAAGAATTCGCTTGATTTTTATCTCAAGAAGTTTCATAGAAATTGTTTGAGAAAGTCTGATTTTAAGGTAGGGACTTTTTATAACTTATTATCTGTAACTTTCTGTGTCCCGCGGTTTTTGCCACTTTTTACTTTTTATTTTTTATATAATATAAATAAATAAATATAATACGACAATACACACATCGCCATCTAGTCCCAAAGTAAGCGTAGCTTGTGTTATGGGTACTAAGATAGCTGATGAAGACTTTTAATAATATAATACACATCAAATACTCATAATATACAGATAAACACCCAGACACTGAAAAACATTTACGTTCATCACACAAACACTTTCCAGTTGTGGGGATCGAACTCACGGCCTTGGGGTCAGAAAGTGGGTCGCTGCCCACTGCGCCAGCCGGCCGTCAAGTGGGTGAATAATTAAACTTTTGATAACTTTAAATTAAATATTTGCCAGATATTTTATTAAATTGATTAAATTTTTTTACAAATGCGCTGATTATCATTATTTAATTAATAAATAGTTTTGAAAAAACAATTAAATTTGTTGATTAACAACCAAAGTTCAAGACGTTGTGTTGGTGGTGTGTATTTTGATATAAATACGACTGCATTATCAATGCACTTCAGTCCTACATGGACTCGAACGATGCAAAAATACCTCCCGGTGTCTTAGTCGTTATCATAAGAGTTAATAACTTTTTGTTTATGTTTACCAAAAAGAAGTTATTTTTGGTAAACAAAAACATCTTCCAACGTAAATACCAACAAATAAACAATAATTATACACTTTTAGCTATTAATTTATATAGTAGTAAGGAAGGTACCTTGATATTATTACATTTCCCTTTAACTTTTTAAAAAGTGTGTTAGTATTTTTGTGACCTGTTTTGGCTACCACTGCAGAAATTATTATTAATTATTATTACTAATGGTTTGGCATTAACTTTTGCAACATTCATAAAAAAATGTTAGGATACAAAATAATTAGTCAAGCATACAATTCCAAAATATAAAAATTGGCACGAACACCTTTGGCACAGACTTCGTATATCGTTGTTGTCTCGTAATATCGAACAACGAAATCTCATCCGTAATTCATAGGAGAATTACATCGGCAAAGAAATGTTACTTTGGATTTTTACGTTATCTTAGATGTAAGATCCTGAAAATACTGGTATATAAGACCTTGCCCTGGCCAATACTTACATATGCCGCTGAGTGTTGGGTCTTAAGCAAAAAATACGAAAACAGTCTGTAAGGTGTTAAGACGAGTGTACTGTGACTACATAGCAATGGTTTTTGGGGCATTCGGTACAACCACGAACTGTATGAACTTTTTAAAGAACCGAAAGTCGTCAAAACCATTAAACCGTTAAGAATGTAGTGGGTGGGACATGTGCAACGCATGGAGGGCACAAGATCCCCAAAGAGTTTGATGGAGGGCGAATTGGAGGGGCGTAAAGGCCGAGTACTAGAGTTCGGAGTTGAAAAGAATCAGCCAGAAAATGCCCAGCATTTTACAAGATAAACACAACTAAAAGTACATCTTTTAGAGCAACTGTATTAAAAATGACTTTTTTCGGTGTGTCTTTCTTTCCTTTTTCAAAATAATGCGGAAGTAGGGGTAAATACGGGTAAAGCCGTGGTAAGATTTAGTATTATTGCGATAACACAGCTATGAATGTTAATATTTGAACTTGTCACCACTGTACAATAAAATACAAACTTCAAACTGGGCTTATCAGTTATTTAACAACAAACGTTTGCATTTAAGATTTGAGTACTGTGAATATCTTGGGATAATTAACTTTAGCACGTAACTTAGGTATTTTTTTACAACAATCCTAAACGCTAATCTTTTTGTTATCTGTTAAGAGCAATAATTCGGTTTACTTTTTAATAAACTAAGTAACTGCTTTGTTGGACTATTTGACGGCCGATTGGCGCAGTTTGCAGCGACCCTGCTTTCTGAGTCCAAGGCCGTGGGTTCGATTCCCACAACTGGAAAATGTTTGTGTGATGAGCATGAATGTTTTTGTGTGTCTGGGTGTTTATATGTATATTATAAGTATTTATGTATTATATTCATAAAAATATTCAACAGCTATCTTAGTACCCATAACACAAGCTACGCTTACTTTGGGGCTAGGTGGCGATGTGTGTAATATACTACGACAGTAGTATATTTATTTTATTTATTTTATAGATTAGCATGTTCAACTACAGATCACGGAATCCTGGGTCATTGGGTAAAATTCAAATTCAAAAGTAAAAAAAATAATAACGTTTTTTTATTGTTCAACTTAGAGTAAAACAATTAACGACAACTAGACAACTTACCTCTTCTCAAACCGCATAGTGTTTATGTGACAAGGCATAGTGATATTTGTCTGTACGCAGCATGGCAAGTTTATGATTACAATTTAAACATACTCGTAGATGGTAGACCAGATGCTTACCCCATTAACATTCTCACTGATGTTAACATATTTAAAATGATAAGTTGCTTAATTTTCTGTCCATGATATATCATGAAAATTAAGCTTAATTCGCTATATACTTCGCGAAAAGCAGGAGAATCTGTATGGTGTAATGCTTCATATAATTGTTAAGTCCACAATGGACTTTATTACAATTATTAATTTTAAAGTCAACATCTCCTGAGGATGCTCCGGTTTCAGAGCGAAACGTGCGTAGAGGGTACATTGCCGCAGATCTGTTTGGTGTGGAGTATAAGGATTGAAGAAATTATAAACTACACCATACATATTCCCCTGCTTTTCGCGGAGTATAGCAAATTAAGCTAAATTTTCATAATATATCATGGATTTCCGCAAATTAACGCCTGCTTCTATCCAATAATACTATAAGTGTTTTTAATCTTTCTTCTTTTAATCTTTCAGAGCTACAACTGTAGTTTTAGCTCTGAAAAACTAAAGTAGTTACCGAACCAACATAATTAGGCTGCTGGTTGCAACAAGCGCTGATTTGAATCGTACAAAGTAGGTCAGTCGACTACGAAGCCACAAGTAGACCTGATTCAGATTTTACCGGGTAAAATCTTGATATTTTGCATTTTCAATAATTTGTATCTTCCACCACAATTCATATTACATTAACTGTATAATAGGAGCGTGTGTGTGTGTGTGTGTGTCAGGGGCGTGCACTGAGTTTATTACCGGGGTATGCATACAGCAGGAAAATTGCATAAAACGGCAAAAATTCATGTGCTATACGAGTTATATATATGAATTTTAGGGTAGGCAGTGTTTTTGTGAATGTATGAAATGCACGCCACTGGTGTGTGTATGTGTATGTTTTGTGTGCTTTAATTATTCAAGTGTACTGCATTGTCTTTATTTTTATTGACTCGGGCCTCATTTTCGTCTGGGCTTTCATTCAACTTCGAATTGCATCGCATCCACAACTTTAATTTATATCTATTTATATTATTAGATATACCAACGATACAATACTGTTTATTCATAAATAATTTTAAATTATAGTTTATAGTCCGAGTACAGTTTTCAATTACAAGTATACACAACATTGAAGTTAGTCCGGTTAAAAAAAATTTCGTTAAAAATAATTTAGTTAAATTAAAAGCAAAAAAAGTAAGAATAAAATATGAAGATTAAAAAATATTGAAAAAATTATATAATAAAAAATATATATAAAAGTATAAAGTATAATATTTATAAAGGTATTAGTCTAAGTTGCGCCTTAGTTTTTACAAAGGTTGTTTAAACACATTAGTTTTTTTTATTGACACTACAAAAAAAGGGCGGAGATTATCAATTCGACTTAGTGTACGGGATTTTTTCGTCATATATGAATTATTTTTGATGATTATTGTTTTATTGGCGGTATTTATTGGCGGCACATACGGTTGCTATGGCAACGGACCATGGACACCGCCGACCGGACGCTCAAAATAATACCTACGCCTTATATATATTTTATTCGTCAACGTTTAATTTCCGTGATTTCAAACAAAAGATCCACTGGAAAACATATTTCCTGAATAATAGAACGCCTAAAAGACTCTACATCAAAGCGTTTATAAAAAACAAAGTGAAATTTATCAATTATTAAAGCAGCGATTCCCAGGTGTTATTGAAAATAATATGTCGAATAGCAGGAAAGATTTTTCACAATTCCTGACAATTATTAGCTACACAGAAAATCCATTATGGTACATTCAATAAATTTAAAGCATGTGTATATCGTTGAAGTCGTACCTTCACGTAGTACTTTTGAAGTAGCACGGTTTCTGCATTGTACAGCCCCTCTAGTGCTGGACCGTGCCTAATTCGGTAGTTTCTCCAATGAGTTAGCGTGCTGTGGTAATTTCTAGAAGGTCTCAATCTCTTGTCTTACTCTTTATTTATACTATTCTCATGATAATGACATTGACTGTAACCAGACAATGTTTGTGTGATGAACATGAATGTTTTTCAGTGTCTGGGTGTTTATCTATATATTATAAGTATTTATGTATATTATTCATATTATTATTCATCAGTCATCTTAGTACCCATAACACAAGCTATGCTTACTTTGGAGCTAGATGGCGATGTGTGTATTGTCGTAGTATATTTATTTATATCTATTTATTTATTAATAAAAAACAGATGGAGACCATTCTTTGTAGTACTCAACGAATAATTTAACGTGGGGATCACGAGTAGATACAACTCTCCAATACAAAAGTACTTTTCCTGCGGTTACCCAAAGGGTATGAGAGTCCTTTGTGCTAGAACTACCATGTACTGCGATCACAAACGCACAAGCTGGTGATGCTTAATCTAATGCACCGGTCGGGAGAGGCGTGTAGTAGTGAACTGTTGTAGACTATGTATGGATAATTTAACATTCGAGATAGTTATACATTCGTTGTTTATTGCCAAGAAAAGGCAGGCCTGTTTCACCGCACATTAAGTACGAAAGCGTACTTACGACAGGAAATCTAGACGTAGGTAATAATTTAGTCGGTAGCAGGCAAAAAATCCAATACGAGTGCTAAAAACTTTAGGGTAGTAACCTTAACCCTGTATAAATAACATAATGAATTAAAATAAAAATAAATTCTAAAGGTACTTTTCATTAATACGATAATTACAATAAACTAGTTGATGGGGTAAACGAAACGTCATCATCTTATTTTTAGTTTTTCTTTATCAAAAAAAAAAGATGAATCAATTACAGTAAAATTCATACGTACTTCTGAAGCATTACCTAACGAACAAAACAATCATCAAAATGAATACATATGTGACGAAAAAATCCCGTAATACAAAACCGTACAAGTCTAATTGATAATCTCCGCCTTTTTGTACAGTCAATAAAAAAACTTTTGGGTAAGTAATGTTTTCGTTGGGTGAAGTAAACACAACTACCGAGGAGATCGCAACAGTTTCTAACTGTGTTTATTCTAAAGGGATTTACGTTACATCAACAGGCATGATTGATGAGTTAATACCGGTATTCGATCCATTGTCGACTGACGACTGACCAGGACGTTAATACCATTTGATTTATATTTGTTACGCGGGAAATTTCCTGGTACGATATCTGACTTCCGGATGATAGATATACTACTGAGAAAGCCACGCAGCGGGCATTCAGACGACTCTGTTACTACGCGATTGGATCAGAAATCAGGTTGGGACCCGCACCATGGGACACCGCACTAAAAAGATCAGCGTTGGTAGACACACTAGGAAAACAGATTTATGGATCTGCAAGTTTGCCCTTGACTGTAATCTCACCTGTTCGTAAGATGCAGGGGTATGTCAGTTATACTAAATCCATACCCTAATCGGTATCTACGCGGCATCGTTTCGGAATGCTAAAACACTTGGGTACCGCCAAGTGTTTTAGCCTTTGTTGGTAAGAGGGTAACTGTAGCAATGGCCAAAGCTTACCGCTAAACCAAAACCTCTAAAAAAATACAGAAGTTGTAAATTCCCAAATTATCTCATCTGGGGATCGAATCCATGATCGTCATTCATAAAACCACGTCGCTCACCAATGCGTCATGGACCGTGAAGGGAATCGACAACCTAAGGTAAAATTGGGAACTCCGTGCATAAGACCCTATGTTTAGTAACTTATATACGTTGATTTATATGGTGAACACTCCCTCAGTAATGTCATGTTATGATCATAAAATGCATGTTTTCTGATAACCAACATTAAGAAAAATATTAACGAAGGGAAAAGAACGGAATGAAAGAAAAGGAAATTGTTTCATTCCTTTCGTTAATATTGTTTAATATCAAGGGAAGGAAAGGAATGGAATGAAAGAAAGGGAATTTCTTTCATTCCATTCTTTCGTTGATATTGACTACGTTCACGATTGCAGTAATCGGTTTAATTTCTTTCTTTATATTGGCATTTTCTATTGGCTGCTGTCATTTATCCAGCGATATTTTTAGGCAGTCGAAATTACATTTAGCTAGTCGAAGTAGTAAAATCCGAAAAAAAATGGCTACACAGATATTTGAATTACTAATTTCTGTATAAAATTACGAACTCATATAATATAGCTGCTGACTGCTGTTACTTAGTTAGGATTTCGGCGTGAATTTTAGAGAGGCATTTGGTACGATATGTTTCTAGCATGCCTAGCGAAGTGTTGTGATATTTATAAGCGAGGGTTGTTTAAAATTAGGTGGGCAATCAGCTTCCACCACCAGTAATAACTATCGACCGACAAAGAGGTCGTACAGCCGTCGTCGGTCTGTTAAAAAAGCCTCACGAGTCGTCCTCCAGACAGCATGTCGGTAACTTCAGTTATAAAAAAAGCTATTAATCACGCGCGATGTGAGAGAAACACGACAAGCATGGCAAATAACAAATTAATGTGGAAGGATACTTTCGCTATGTAAGCCTCAAGAGTCACAACAAAAGTCTCGTAGCAATTGGGACTATGGATCACGCAGTCTGAAGTTTGACGGCGACGATTCCTTGAGACGGCGCGTATTGTGAGGAGGTTCTTCACTCTGGAGCCCTGACCGCCGCCGGTTGCTAGGGTACTCAAAAGCCACGCAAGCGGAGGATTGGTTTTATTCATAAATTTTTAATAGTGTTTTTGTTTTTCTTCAATAATTTCACTGTTGAAATTAAGAAAAAGAACTATATAAATAAATGGTAATAAATAAATGTCATATTAATATCAAGCAAAATAATTTTACTCCAGTTATGGCAAGAGGAATATCTGATTCCATATTCATCAAATATTTCTTTGACCTACCCACGTTAACAAAATAATTGTAAATCGTATCGTATGAAAAATATAAACGCGGGAAAATATAATCATTGTTTGTATGAAACTGAATGCCCATTACAAAGCAGTATTCAGTTGCTCATAATAAAAAGTTCTTTGTTTGCAAAAATAATTATTATTTGTTCCGTTTTCATTCGCTTTCCTTTATAATAATACACACAATATTCCTGTATGACATATACTTCTGCCTTTGCTTACTGCGGTCATCTCCACGACGCACAACTAGATGGCGACACGGGAATATACATCGCGCTATAGAAGTACTTATCCTGCGTCATAAAATACCTGTTTCTAAAGTACAAACCATTACCGGCCCACTACACTACACAGTCTCCTCTCATAATGAGAAGGGGTTAAGACCTGAGTCCACCACGCTAGCCCAGTGCGGATTGATGAACTCCACATACATTTGAGAACATTATGTAGAACTCTCAGATATGCAGGTTTCCTCACGATGTTTTCCATCAACGTTGAGCACCTTGGAACCCCAACGTCTATCGATTCTCCGAGATACTCGCCCCGCCCATAGCAACTTCAGCTTCGCGACTCGTTGAGCTATGTCGGTAACTCTAGTTCTTCTACGGATCTCCTCATTTCTGATTTGATCACGTAGAGATACTCTCCCAACATAGCTCTTTCCATCGCTCGCTGAGTGACTCTGAGCCTTCTAAGAGGCCATAAATCTAAAGAATTAGTAAAGCTTTTTAAGACAGTTAGTCCGAGAAAGTACTGCCACCATTTCTGCGCGCAAGCAGTACTCCTGTGTTCCAATCTGAAGGGAGCGGTCTGCGCTGTAATTTCCTTTAGGTTGAAGGTTTGGCCTGGTGAGTGGCTTTGGCCGTGGCTAGTTACCACCCGACCGACAAAGACATACCTCTAAGCGATTCAGTGTTCCGGTGCGATGTCGCGTAGAAACCGATTAGGGGTATGACTACCATACTCCCAAACAGATTAGCCCGCTAGGGGAGATTGCAGTCAAGGGCTTACTTGTAGTGGAATAAAAAATGGACATAAAGTGGCACTTATTTGGCTTTATAAGGTTGTGTGCACTGCGAAGAGTTGTTTTGTTTATAGGCAGTTTTCTACTAACCGTCTGCTTGATGCGTCAATTACAAACAACATAATTGCCAAATTGTATACGTTGTTTTGTTTTACTTTTCTTTCATTACCTACTTTTTATATTCATTCATTCATTCATTCATAATTCTATATCTAAAGCACATGAAGGTCGTCAAACCGTTGACGGTCTGACACAACTCGCGTAAGTTCAGCTTGGTCCGTCGATTATTGCGACAAAAAAGTTAATGAATGAATACACTTTTATTGTACACCACTACAATGTAATGCTACAGGTATTTTCCTAATTCACTAGCGTAGACTTTTATATTTTAATGCATCTACATACATTACAAAGTATATCTTATTAACCTACCTACTAAACATTATAAATGTAACAATTTCACCACATATTTTATTATTATGTACATATAAATGATTTTTTAATATAATTTTGATGTATTGCTTCAACAAACACAGTCCATTTATTTGCGCTGTACAAAAGTTGTTACAAACTAGGCCGAAGAGCTTCCTTAAACATGTAAAACTTTGTCTATATTATACTTACTGCATCAATCAGGCGAATAAAACTCTGAAACTTTTCTTACCCTTAGCACTTTCTATATGAAATTTATTCCGAAACTCTCAACTCGCAAACTTTATCTTGCAAAATTCAACATCCAATCCCGTCAGATACTTTACCAAATATTCAAGAGTATATGATTTATCATATTTTTACCTACGTTATACACAAAATATTCAAGAATAAAGTATGACTGCATAGTTCATCATCCGCAGCATATAAGCGTCCCACTGCTGGGCATTCGCATCCTCTTACATAGAGTAGACGGTTAGTCCACAACGCTGCTCCAATGCGGGTTGGTGGGCTTTAACGACTATTGTCACAAGTTAGTTATAATAACCGGGACAGCATTGAAATACACGCAGGCGGATAGCTTTAAAATTTGGTATGCATGTCAACTATGCTATGGAAAAGGACATGTACTTTCCATACCGATGTCTAAAATAGCTCCCGTGGTAAGATTAAAAATTGTTAACGATCGAAGGTTTAGACCCAATTCTGAAGTCCACGCAGACGAAGTCGCGGGCAGAAGCTAGTAATAGTATAATTCAATATTCTATAATGCATGTCTATACATTTACATAGTGCTATGTTACTCTTAATTCGAAAGTATTAATTGAATAGTTTGTCAGGATTCACGTACTTTAACCAAAGAATAGCACACAACGTCTCGGTTTAATCTAAAACAATACTAATATTGTAAAGTATACATTTACGTCGTTCCATACATAGATAATTCAATAAAGATAACATAACTCATTGTTTGGATAGCAATATCAGCACGTAATCGTGATACGTGATTTATTTTTCATACTTGAGCAAATATAATTTAGTTTTTGTTCTGTTATAATTATCGAGGTTGGTCATTCAAAACTTAATTTATTGTATCTAAAATGGTGGCCTGATTGGAATGGCCAGGTCGATATGAGGACTCAATATATCCCCAATGTCATCATCGTCATTACCGCAAATGTTTTGTCCGGGGAGAGGCTTCGGTCGTGGTTATTTACCATAATACCAATAAAGGCATGCCGCCAAGTTGCTTTCCACAATTAATATGAAACAAGGTTAGAATTAAATGCCTAAACCATTCTCAATAATAAAAACTTTGACCATCTCGATCACGTCAGCTCAAAAACTGAAAAACTGCATCAAAATCCATCCGTTAAGAAGCACAATGTGACAAGCATACACACATACACAGATACACACGGTAAACTAAAAAAACTAACTTAAAAAAATAGCTATCGCTTATGTTTGCCTGAAAAACGAGTATATCGTAGAGGTAAATTGTTTTTTCCCTACATATATTCTTCCGTCTTCTTTTAATGTAAATACAGCCGCTGAGATTAAATTCTATTGTTATGAAATTATAGGATTAAATTTTTTTTAATAACCACTAAAATAACACATAACTACAAGTTTATAAGATCGCCTTAATCTGTTATAATTAGGTAATTTTGATCGTTACTTTAATCCTACACATTGTTTTTATTTCTGTCAACTGACATTGTATCACAAATCCAAAAGCAAACATTCCAAAATTCGGTCTATTCTAGATATCTTTTCTTATATTGACACGCGAGAGATATGTAATATGATATCTGCCAATGCTAGCCGTGTTGTCTATGGTAGCATAGACAACACGGCTAGCATTGGCAGAAGACGGGGAAGAAAGAATAAAAAAATATCTTCTTCCACAGCTTTATCAACTCTCAGAGCATTGGCGCACAAGTGGAAATAATATAAATAAATAAATAAAATAAATAAATAAATAAATATACTACGACAATACCCACACCGCCATCTAGTCCCAAAGTAAGCGTAGCTTGTGTAATGGGTACTAAGATAACTGATGAATATTTTTATGAATAATATACATAAATACTTATAATATACATATAAACACCCAGACACTGAACAACAATCATGTTCTTCACACAAACATTTTCCAGTTGTGGGAACTGAACCCACGGCCTGGGACTCAGAAAGCAGGGTCGCTGCCCACTGCGCCAATCGGCCGTCAATATCCAAATAATATATGTGTAATAATAAACGGGGATAAACTTCTCCTACTCCATCTTCACGTGCTTAAGCGGGTGGACACGTTAATTATATCCCTTGTCAGTGAATATAATCGGGGAATATATTTTTTGTCTCCTGCACGTGCTAAAATCTTACCTTTCTATTATATCCACTTGAGTCTGGAAGGGATAACAATGTCTTGTCCACCTGCCGAAGAATGGCTACAGAACAAAGGAGATGTTTAACTCAGTTTAATATAACAAGGGTATTATGAAAATTAAGCTCAATTTGCTATAGTCCGCGAAAAGCACACACACCTCCACACCAAGGATAAGGATTGAAGGAATTATAAATTACACCATACAGTTTCTCCTGCTTTTCGCGGACTATAGCAAATTAAGCTTAATTTTCATAATATATCATGGATTTCCGCAAAGTAACGCCTGCTTCTATCCAATATAATAAGGGTGTAAGGGGGAGACTAGTACCAGTCAGCCTTTACTGTCCGAGCACCCTGCTGACTTACCAACGAGGCTCTAACGACCGACCAATGGCAGTATGACCGTTCCTTGTCCAGCTGGTAACATGCTGACGAAATAAAATGGTAAAATTATAAAAAGGTGTCAGGGGTTTAGAAAGTGCTTTTATGCATATATCAAGTGCAACAATTCACTCATAAATCTATTTGTAAATGTATTTCTATGAAAGGAAGTCGCTCCTACTTTACGTTAAACCACGACAAACTACGTTGAGCCATGCCACTTGAGTTTCTACAACGCGGTAGAAATACTACGCTATGGTCGTTGATAGTCACTGCTATTATAAATTGTTTGTTTGTTTGCCCTTTCATTACGTCCTAACTAAGCAACCAATCGTCTTAATTTTTGACAAAGATATAGTTAAAAAAAGGAAAAGTATCATAGGCTGCTTTTAATCCTGGAAAAACATCATATTCTCAAAGAAGATGCGTTGTTTGCACGAATAATCGATCTCCTTAACTTCTTCTCTGAACGATACTTAATGCACGTAAAAAAATGTTATCACAGGAAAATAAGGTGCGCTTTTAAAAAACCAAAGGCGGGCAACACCTGTTTGTCTATACTAATGTTAAAAAGTGGAAATATTTTTTTGTTTGTTTGTTTGTACTGCTAATAGGCTCTTAAAGTACTGCACCGATTTTAACTTATTTTTCAACAAAGGGAAGCTAAATTATCAGGAAGTAGCAGAGGCTATAATTGAGTAAAAAACATTGAGATCCTTGAGAAAATTGCAATAATGTAACTAAACGCGTCAAATTTTTGTATTAAATCGCTGGTAATAATAAAAGGTTATATTTTTTTGCAGTATTCATTCCTATTCAAATAAATAGTTTTATCATCAGTTAATTTATATAGCAATAAAATACTTTTTAACTCATTCTAATTGGACGACTAATTTAAAAGTTACCACGAGTTTATAAAATTAAAAGACTAATAAAAATAGTTATTTTAAAAAACTACTCCCTATTTTTGGACAAAAATACGCAACTTAAAGATATCTGTAGAGCTACGAGTACATTTCAGTTGAATGCTTTTCATAAATTACAAATCTAAGTATCTTCTCTCTTAATTTAACGGTTACTATTCGTTGTTAGGGATAAAAGCTGACATCGACGTTTTCTTTAAACTGACTCCAGTTACTAGCTAATTATTTTGGCCGGACATCTCTCAAATACACTGGTTTCTACAGGGCGCTTTAAAACAAAAAACAAACGCGGACGAAGCGTTACTTCGTCCGCGTTTGTTTTTTGTTTTAAAGGCAAAAGTATATAATATGTTACACTATAATATTTTACATTTACTTTGCACCGTTTGTTTTCCTGGGATAAAAGTAGGCTATTTTATTCTCCGTCTTTCAACTAATTCTAGGCCTAGAAACAAGTCGATTGGTTGCGTAATAAGAGCAAACAAACAAAGAAACTCACTTTTCATTTAAAATATTAGTATAGATAGTAAGAATTTATTAGCTACATTTGTCTCAACCATTGCACCATTCTGCAGGAAATCTGGCACAGAGACTCATATCCTAGAGACAGACATAGCATACCTCTACATCTCGCTATTTTTAATCTACACAATCGCATAAGACTCAATACATAAGAGGTTCAGCATTAATACTTCAAAGGTTTACTGTGGTACCTAATTTGCAAAGGTCGGTCATTAAAATGCCACCATCTCGCCTTTTGTGTATGAAATACTTGTAATTCATTGGTGGTTCACATACGCTTCGTAGACTGAAACAATTACTACGTTTAATATCATAAGAGATTTAGCCTCAATAGTTCAAACTATCAGGGGTGGACAGTTGTCTGTAATTGGAATGGTTCTACGATAAAATTCCATCCATCTCGATTTTTGTAAATGAAATAAGAGTAGCATCACACATTACCCTTCGCAATCTAAACTACGTCAATGTAAGAAAACAGTTAGTCTTATTTCCAAAGTAATAGGGTGGACTGGCAATGGAGTGTTTAAAAATCCACCCATCTCGATTTTTCTATATAAAATATGAATATAAAAATATATTTTGACCCTACGGTGCATTTTAAGTTTCAGTATCTTAAATCATATCCACGTAATTATGATATTGGATTTGGTATCTATACTTCAAATGATGAGGAACTGGAATTGGGAAGATCGGTCGTTAAAATTCCACCCATCTTAATTTTCCAAATGCGAGTAGTATTTTGTTGGTAGTATACGTCCTATTACCTGTATAAAATAATCGCCATGTCAATATGATTAAAAATTGATTGTCATTATTTTAAAGTATTAGGTATGGACTGGAATTGGAAAGGTCTGTCGATAAAATTTCACCCATCTCAAATTTTGTATAAGAAATACGAATAATATATTCTTACCCTTAGGTACCTTACGCTTCGCTTTCCTATATAACAACCACGTGAATATAATAAGAGATGTGGCCTCGATACTTCAAAGGATTAGAAACTGGATTTGGAATGTCGGTCGTTAAAATTCCACCCATTTCGATTTTTATGTTTGAAATACGATTAAAACGTATATCGGTACCTTAACCACAATAAGCTTTGCTATCTATATATATCTATATATATATATATGTGTAATACTAGTACCCTGCCACGCTTCGCTTTGGCACATTTTTTGTAGAATTGTTGAGAAATGAGGAACAAATCAAAGAATACATTACATATGTCAGCGAGTGTTTTTCTCGCTTTCAGCAGATGGCGCGGTCACTGGTACATCGATCGTTATACGACTGATGTTAAAAATAAATGAAAACAATCCTTGATGCGGATTATATATCATGCTAAAATTCAGCTCGATCAGTGCAGAACTTTTTGAGTTTTTGAAGCGTACACAAAACAACATAACATTTTTATATTTATAGATATAATATATAATATAAATGAATTGCTGTTCGTGAGTCTCACTACAACTCCAGAAAAGCTGGGCCGATTTAGCTAATTTAGGTCTTAAAATATACGTGGAAGTCAATGGGAAGTTTTACAAATTTTCAGATCGCCGTACGTTATTCTGTTAATGATATCTAGATATAAAAAAAGCAAAATTATTAGTCTATAATAAACTACGGTATTATAATAAGAGATTTGGCCTCAAAAGTTCAACGGTATTGGAGTGCGGGGAGGGTGAAATCCGAAAACCAGCCTACCCTTGACTGTTTTACTTGCAAGGGAAAAGGAAAGTGTAAATTTTTAATCGAGGGTGCAAATGGGAGCTATACCTACATAAAACTTTTTGCATCTATTATGAGAAAAAGTAAGGTTTACACTAGGTATAGGTGTAGGAATAGTAGGTAACAAAAATGTATTGCAAAAAATTATCTTATTTAATCACATTATTGCACAACCAAAAACGGTTAACAATTAGAGGCACTTAATTCAAAAGAATTTTCTACCAGCCAACCTTGAAAAACGAGTGAGGGTGTGGATATTCACTTTAGGAAAAATATAATAAAATTTAAGCGGTGATAGATTGATTGAGTAGGACTTCGACTTCACTTTCCGCGGGGGAGTGAGCTCGAATACCAACACGCACCTCCAGTTTTTTTATTGTATGTGCGTTTTAAGCAATTCAAATATCACTGGTTTCAACAGTGCAGGAAAACATCGGGAGGAAACCTGCTTCCTTGAGAGTTCTCCATAATATTCTTAAAGGTGTGTGAAGTCCACCAATCCGCACTGGGCCAGCTTGGTGAACTACGGCCTAACCCATTACTGGCCCAACGGAGTACACAATTGTTTCGACGTTTCAATGAAACATCTACACAGACACATATAAATAGCCTGTTAAAAAAATACAAAAAAGTACCCTTCTTTTCCTTCATCGTAATCGGGTAAACCGTAAAAGATCTGTACATCACGTAACGGTACGGTTATTACTAACCCACGCTTCATTACACTGCGTTTAGGTGCGTTTCCACTCAGCGGAGCGGAGAGGAGACGTGTAAAAATAGACCAATCAGATCACTAATGGATCTACCTAGTGTAATATGTCGTGTAAAGAAGTATTTTTAGAACAACAACCTTACTATAGTGTCGCATCAAAACCGGTTCAGTAATGTTTAATAAAACTAAAACGTTTATATTTTTGGTATTTGGAAAACCATACCCAGACAACCATAACCAGATCAGCACTTCACAGGACATGCAAGGAACACGTCCTGCAAACATTCACCTTGTGTCCAACAACTTGAGGCGTAGGTGTTCAGCCCAATGTGCCTGTCATTAAACCGGCAACCACGCCCTTAAGACCGAAACACATTATTGCTGCTAATTGTCACCAATAAGCACGGCGGTAGTACTACCCTCTTTCTGGTCTCGTACACTATAAACTCTTTACAGTACAGGTACAGACTACCAGTGGCGTGCACGGTGCATAGAGGGTATGAATGAATGAATGAATGTATACACTTTTATTGTACACCACATAAACATATAGTAAAATCATAAATAAAAATTTAACAAAAAGTATACAATTTAGCGGCCTTATCGCTACGTAGCGATCTCTTCCAGGCAACCAAATAGGTATGCACAGGGTATGCAGATTATATAAAACTAGCTGACCCCAGCGCCATCTTTCGGGCTGATTTGTGAATCTAAACCATTCAGGGTGCCACTCAAACGCATACCGAAAAATTCAATCAAATCGGTCCAGCCGTCTAGGAGGAGTACAGTGTCATACACACGCACACAAGAAATATATATATAAAGATGTTAAAAATCTCCAGTGCGAGTTATAAATAACTTAAGGATAGGCATCGTAAGAGTTATAAAAAGCCTACCCTTAAGTTTTTATAACTCGTACTGGATATATATAACTCATTTTATATCATCTGCATACCCTGTGCATACGGTCTATGCACGCCACTGCAGAGTACATAATTTTTTTTCCTTACTTTAGACTCTGGTGTCGGCGACTAGCTTTTACTTTAGTTTAGAATAATTAATATAAGTAGTATTGGTAGACTTCACTCGCCGTCGAAAACATTATGGAGAACTCTAAGGCATGCAGGTTTCATGACGATGTTTTCCTACACCGTATATATATAATAATATATAAAAGTATGTGGTGCGTGTCGGGGCTCGAACTCGGTCTCCAAGAAAGGAAAACCGAAGCCTTAGCCACTAGGCTATCACTTTTTAATTTACCATAGATATAATTATATATTGTATAGATATACCATATATATTTATATTCAATAAATAAATATAATTCGACAATACAAACATCGCCATCCAGCTCCAAAGTAAGCGTAGCTTGTGTTTTGGGTACTAAGATGTGTGATGAATATTTTTTTTTATGAATAATATACATAAATACCTATAATAAACATATAAACACATTCACGTTCTTCACACAAAGATTTACCAGTTGTGGGAATCGAACCCACCGCCTTGGACTCAGAAAGCAGGATCGCTAACGTCTGCGCCAATAGGCCGTCATATTTTCATGATTAACTAGTATAAATATTGTCATTATTGTCATGATTAAGTCCGGAAAAATAACTATGTGCTATAATGAGGTGCTTAATATACTAGAAGCATTGTTGCGGACATAAATCTTCGTGAGCGCTACATGAAGACACATTGCACAAAGTATGAAAACTGTATACAAACTGTGTACAAAGGTGGTTCTTCACTGTGCTACATTGCTGAGAGCATCGCTAAAATGGTTGTTATTTAAGTAATAAAATACATTATTAAATTGCTCAAGTATTACGAAGGGCCAAATGCCAACGGAAACTAATGACACCCGTCATACAAAGGAAGGTTTCGTTTTTCGGTCACCTACAGATAGATTCCAGTTCGAGTTCCCAAGGTTGATCCTTGAAATTAC
The DNA here is from genome assembly GCF_905163445.1 of Pararge aegeria. NCBI lineage: Eukaryota > Metazoa > Arthropoda > Insecta > Lepidoptera > Nymphalidae > Pararge > Pararge aegeria. The sequence goes on along the minus strand of NC_053202.1, from coordinate 6,330,241 downwards.
CGGGAAAAGAGCACCTGGGAGACCGAGGAAGAAGTGGTTCGACGATATAAGAGAGTGGACCGGACATACCTATTCGGAATTGAAGAAGATGGCACATTATCGTACGATTTTCCACCGGCTGACCTCCGTACTTTAATGTATGTATATTCTAAGTATTTATGTATATTATTCATAAAAATATTCATCAGTCATCTTAGTACCCATAACACAAGCTAACACTTATTTTAGGGCTAGATGGTGATGTGTGTATTATCGTAGTATATTTATTTATTTATTATTTATTTATTTATTTTAAAATGAAGATTGCAACTAAAAATGATTAAATTTAATGATGATTAAATTCCAGTGAGAATAGTGATATGGCAATTGGCATTAAATGTACTCTTTAAGGTCAGAAGCCTGATTGTCTATGAAAAATGTGTTATCAAATCAAAGTATTTCTTTAGGCTTTCATTGCTTCTTGCTACACGCATGGGCGGATTATGATGATTTTTACGTCAATCGATTTGTCTTAATCTTGCAAGTATAGCTGAAGATGACAATAATCAATATTCTAAATAGCAGCAACCAAACGACATATTGTAAACAAAAAAAAGTCGAGGAACTATAAGTTTAATTACAAATATGAATGATTTTTCAGTATTTTGATCATTTTTCCACCAATCCGCAATGTGCCAGCATGGTGGACTACGGCCTTAAGGCCATCTCATTGTGGGAGGAACCCCGTGCCCTGTAAGACCGACAATTGGTTGATATGATGATCATTTTTTATTTTGAATGTCCACATGATGATTTATGTTGAAGGAACACTTTTTTTTTAATTACTGATTTATTCCGACGGCCGACTGGCGCAGTTATAAGTATTTATGTATTTTATAAAAAAATATTCATCAGAGTATATTATTAAAGAATATACTGAAATTGAATCACATCAAAATTTTAGAACTCTATCTATAAAATTCTCGATGTCATCTGTGCGTAAATTCCTATTTTTGACTATTTTCTGTCTGTTCATCGAGACGGAAACAAAATAAATCATAATATTAGCATGATACTGTCTCGACAAAACATTGCTTCCAGTTCGTAAATTCCTGCAATGCCAGATTTCGGGTTTATTCCTTTGAATTTGCGAATAAATTTTACTTCTGAATACTTATTATTAATATTTTCATTTTATTTTTAGGTACGCAGAACAAGTAATAACAATAAAAAAATATTTTAATACAAACGAAGAACCCATAGTGCGTGCAATTTGGATTTTCAAATTAATACAGTGTTAAAAGCAAGACTTTAACGGTTAATTAACATAAAATTTAAAACTGAAAAAGCAATAATAAAAATTTTATTTTCAATTCTTAAACGACATTATGTCGAAAAAATTTAAATTCACTGGAGAAAACATTGGCCTTATTACTAAAAGTAAAATGAAATTATACAGTTTAAACAATTGTAAAAATTAAAATAACATTAAATATTATTTCATACTTCGTAATTAAATCACATTTCGTCAAAAGAACTTACCCGAAAAGAATGTGTACTTATGTTAAATTCTAACGTGCTCTTTTGTTTTTATATTTCTGTGCTTAATTAATTTTTTGTGGTGTACAATAAAAATGAACATGTATATTTTATGCATTCATTTTTATTCAGAAAAAAAGTCATAAAGTAAAAACCGATAATGATTTAATTCAAAATGGAGTACCATTATTTTTGTTTAAAAATGCATGAGCACCTACTTTCAAAGTAATTTTGTCTGAAGTAATTTATGTTTACGCCGTATCTCGCAGCGTCAGCTAATTTAATAAAACGCTGAGACGATTTTCTAATATCATTATCAAAATAGCCCGAAAATAACTTACTTTCTCGTAAGAAAACAAGAAATTACGAGTCCTTGCATTTATTATTTATTACATGGTCCGGCCGTTAATGGCAACGGTGATAAAAAAAACTTAGAATCATCTTCGCGCGATAAATTGAGCTATGTTTGTACTAAGTAGTATCTACACAGACACACATAAATAGCCGTCCTTAGAAAAACGATAAATTGTAAAAACACTACTTTATTTTAAATTATTAATAAATGTAGGTATGTGGAGCACATAGTTCGAAGAACCGATTGTCTTTGGGATCCCAAGGTGTTGAAATGGCGACCTCGCACCGGAAAACGCAGCGTTGGACGGCCCCTAACGAGGTGGACAGACGACATTAAACGAGTCGCTGGAATCAAGCGACCCGTTATTTTGGAACTCCCTACAAAAAAGTATTGACAGCAGTAGACGTCAATCGTTTGATGTGTTGACGATGATAGGTATATTTAGTTTCTTTAAAATATTGATACCTAACCTTGTACTATAAAGAACAAAACACGTATCAGTATAAAGAAGAGATATTGTACCTACATCTTGTTTATACTGCGGTATTAGGTCTTTTTACTCCGTTCTAGTACGCAGTAACAAAAGCCCTGAATGGACTGGAGTGGAGCTACCCGGACTAAACCTGAGGCATCCTTATTTTTACACGGGAAAGCTTAAATATAAATTTAATGTATTCATTGTTTATATATGCATGTTTATGAGTCTATTTATTTTAGTATGACTGAAATTTCTTGACAGATTTGTATATATCGTTGGGACAACACTATCCCAAGTAATTTTAGCAATTTTTCGAAAACAAAAGTTAATGTAGCCGCTGTATGGTGCCCTTGCATTTCCAGTGTTCCACAGACGTGTTATTAATATTTTTAATTATGTACTTGTTTATATACGCGGTAATACCGGAATAGGTAGGAGCTCGACTTCACGTTCCGGGGGCCGAGTTCAAATCACGCACGTGTAACTTTTCGAAGGCTTTTTAAGTAATTTAAATAGAACCAGATATACCAGCATCACTCAACGCTTGTACATAAAACGAGTCTCAGTGAGCCGATGGACGCAAGCAATGGACGGCAAAAAGCAATACCCAGCAGTGGTCGTCCCACGATTGATATGATGATGATCATAAAGATCATCTTCTTCCTTAGCATATATATTAAGGATTTTTATACGCTAAGGAACGGTATTAGGTCAAGTATTGCTAGGTACGAGCCGTTCTTGTTTTAAGCCCACCAATACGCCATAATTATTTCCTAACGCTATCCCGGTAGGTACTAAATATACCGACAGAAATCAATTTTTGAACCGACCAAGGAATCGAACACGAGACCTCATAGTGCTATCTACAAGCCGATCTACTCCAAGGTTTACTAATAGAATAATACCTACTTTAAAATATTTTACTACGTAATAAAATGTTGATTCAAATATATGTTTAATTATTTAGATTTTTTTATTACTAAGTGTTACTAAACTTAACAACTTACTTTTTTATTAGTTCGTTCCTGCACTTCCAATAAAAAACTTAATAATCATTCACTTGTTTTATAAAAAAAAAAACCAAACTGTCACTTATCACAAAATCCTCGTAGTTCGCGCTATTTTTTGAATATTTGAATATCGAAAGCGGTCCGCAGACGTGCGGCCAATCCGAAACGCGGCACGAAACTGGTCTCGCTGCGGTAGCCCGGCGCAGGTTTGTAATGGTGCATGTACACTAACTTTATAATGCAGTAACGTTTAGAAAGGATTTTCTCCTAGTTTTTCACGGAGAATTCTAAATTCAGAAACACCTAAAAGAGCGGGTGGTGGCGGTGCACGATTTATAATCGGGTTTAATAAAAAAATATTTAGAGTTACGCGAGTAAACGTTCTGAAACGTAAATTTAAATTTTTTTGTGTGTTTTTTTAAAAATTAAATTACATTTTATATATTTCAAATGTATGAAAATAAATTTAGTTTTACTTAAAACATTTTATGGGAAATATCTAATGCGGCGTCCGGTAGCATGGCAACGCAGAATAGGTATAAATTCAAGCTTCCATTTTGTTGGATTTTTTAATAAAGATTTATTAATCTGAATATTTTGCTTCCGTTTATCCCACTTATTAAACCATCCATCTCAATGCATATTTTCTATACAACGTAGTGTCGATGATTCAAATTTGGCAGGCTTCAAGCAAGAGCGCATTCTTTTTTAAATTTTAATATTCTTGCCATCTTTCGTAGCACTTCGTAGACATTCTACATCCGCTACGTGTATTATTTAATTGGTGATTATACGCCATATCGCTCAAAACAGTAAATTTAAAAATGGCATTCAATATATTTGACATATCTTGAAGTCCTAAAAATAAAGATTATATTTCTGAAACCAAACGTAAACAATATGTATGTAGTGTTATTTTATAACACTGATTTAAGCAATCATAGAATGCCCCCAGAGCTAAAATATAGGGCACCTACTACGAAAAATAATTCAAAAGTTTACACCAAAAAATATTATTAAAGATAAAAGCCTAAATAAATTTAGCGTTCCGGTACGATATCGCGTAGAAACTGATCAGGGATATGTGTAAATACATGTACCTTTCATACTCGCCAACTTCTATCTTCCAGCCTTAGAATGATGATTTGAAGCAGGAAAATCTGCCCGAATATAAAATAAAAATAAATAAATAATAAATTAAAAAGCCTTTTATTATTCCTTGACTGAAGTTCAGAAAAAAATTAACAAAACACTAAAAAAAAGGAAAGGACTTTTGCGAATTTCTTAAATATAGCATGGATCGTGGTCACAACGGGACTATATTATTGTGATATGTAACCGTTGAACTATATTTCAGAAATGTTGATTAACCACAAAAATCGTATATTCGTATATAATCGTATCGTATATTTAACGTAACAAAGTTGCAAAATTTTAAACTTATTAAAATTTTGCAACTTTGTTACGTTAAATAATTATTTTTGACAAATTGAGTTATGAAACAAAGAACCCCTTGTGGGTAAAGGCCTCCTCCATCCTCTGCCACTCGCTCTGTTTAGCGCTCTTTCAAGCCATTTCTCGCCAGCATCACTCTCAATTTCATCTGCCCATCGGACCTTTGGTCGAACCCGTTTTCTAATGCCCTCTGGACCTTTCCATAGAGATGCGTGTTTTGTCCAATGATATTGGGAGCACGTGCGACGTGACCTGCTCAAATACAGAACAAAAATGCAGTGTGTGTCAAAAAGTTAAAATGAGTATTATTCAAGTCCATCTCACCTTCTCCAACATTAATTTGATCAAAATCAGTAATATGAAAACCAACCTCAGCGGTTCACTCAGTCGAAGCTACACCATCATAAGATTAAATGATAGTGCAGGCAACACCTTTATGTCTGTATGAAGCGCTCAATTACCTGATTGCAAGCCCGGTATTCACAATGAACTATGTTTACCCCCAGTGCAAGATTTCCCCCTACAATAGTTTAGTCGTTTTTATTCCAAAACCCATAGGGTGTTATAAATTTGACTTGTGTGTGTCTGTTTGGCCTGTTTAGAGCCTACTGTCAATCTTTCTACACGTGCAGTCTGTGGACGAACTACACGCAGCGAGCCTACAGCGCCCTGCGTATTCAATATAACAATGTGTTGAGGGCGGTGCTGAGGAAGCCTCGACACTGCAGTGCGTCAATGAAAATTGTATTATTATTATTATTATTATTATTATTGTATTTTCCGAACCGATTTTGATTTTGTTTCTGTTTAAAATATAAATTTGTCGGTGGTGTTGTATGTTTCTGTAGCTATGTTTGATAAAAATCGGTTCCAGGTGGCCGCCGGTACAAAATTATGTATTCTATATTTTTCAACTCCCTCAGTATGGGTATCGAATGAAAAGGCTTGACTAGTAGAACAATGTACATATATCAGGGGTTTTTCAAATTTGGTATTATACACATTATAAATTATTTGCACACTATCACTTCTATTTTACTATCACTTTTCGTGTTAGAGCTAGCCTGGGAAAGTACGACCGCTATGCTTATTTTAATCGCCATCGTTTTCCGATCTAAAGGGCTTTGTTACCGGAGTAATTATAGGCACTTAGGACTTAATACTTTTACCTCAGCAGGGCTAGCACAGACAGGAGACAAAAAACAAAAAAAAAAAAGTAATAATAAATAATCATAAATATACTACGACAATACACACATCGCCATCTAGCCCCAAAGTAAGCGTAGCTTGTGTTATGGGTACTAAAATGACTGACGAATATTTTTATAAATAAATACTTAGAATATACATATAAACACGGTGTCTTGCACTGAAAACATTCATGCTCATCACACAAACATTTTCCAGTTGTGGGAATCGAACCCACGGCCTTGGGCTCTGAAAGCAGGGTCGCTGCAAACTGCGCCAATCGGCCGTATTGATAAATATTTATTTATTTGCCAAATTGTGGGTACATAACAAGTACACATTTCATTAAACAGACCCTTCACGATCGATTGTCACAGACAGTGTGCAAAATAATGTTTTTTTAAAAATAATAATAGAATATAAATTACAATTACAAATGCTATTGTACGGTTACAAAAGTTAACTAAGTAGCTATATTACTGTCACTAAGTCGTTATTTTATACTATAATAGATTTTTTTGTTGAGAGTTTTAAAAATTGCTCGCTTGAATTTTACTAGTGGTAGATATTCATTCTATAGGTATATATTAATTCTCAGTATCTTTAAATTATATTGTAAGTATATTATATGTATATATTATATTTGTATATTAAGGTATATATGCAAATATATATGTTTATTTATATGCACCACCTACCTCTCTTCATGCGCTGTTCTTTACACCTTCGGTTGCCTGGAAGTGATCGCTATGTAGCGATAAGGCCGCCAAATTGTATACTTTCTGTTAAATTTTTATCTTCAATTTTTCTATATGTTTTTGTGGTGTACAATAAAAGTGTATTAATTAATTCATTAATTTATTAATTCTCCAGTGGATAAGTGTTAAAACGTTATTTGTAAGCCATTACCGCTTCGATACTCGAAAGCGACGATACGATTGCGTGCATGCAAATTTCTTTCTAAAGGCACCCGTGTTATTGAAACCAGTAATCACTGCAAATAGTTCCGAATGCTAGTGTATAAGTTATGACCTAATAGCTGCACTGCAGTTGCCTGCCAAGTTATCGAGTCTGTCGGTGAACTCTTGATATTACAACTGTGATTTAGGTTTAACAAGCTGGAAACGCCCGGATCCACCGACGCTTCAATGGTCCAAACACAAACATTATATAAGGCAATCAATGTTCAAAAAATATGTACCGACGAAAAATATATTTTTCTAGGGAAATTATGTAAGTTGTAGTTGTAGTTGTGTTGTAGTGTTAAGTACAAACTAAAATTAATATTTACAATAAATATAAGCCGTCTAACTGTTCACTTATGGGCATGGTACCCAAAATGCTGGCGCTATCGGCTATTGCCTCTTTGAATTGCTAGACTTAGCCGTTGGGCTAAATAAGCACCAGCTCTTGTGTCACCAGACGTAAGGACCAATTATTGGGACATGGTGTTATAAATATTATGTTAAATGAATACTACTTTTATTTTACACCAAAGAAAAAAGTAGTTACAGAGATATAAACATAGAGCAAGAGAGTACAATTTGGTGGTCTTATCGTTAGATAGCGATTTCTTGCAGATTTTCGTGGTTAATGAAACTCTATCATATTTTTCGGTTAAATATTATGAAAATTAAGCTTAATTCTCTCAAAAAGCAGGAGAATCTATATGGTGTCTCTCAAACAGATCTTCGACAATGTACCCTCTACGCACGTTTCGCTCCGAAACCGGAGCATCCTCAGGGTATGTTGACTTTACAATGGATAATTGTTAAGATTATAAAAAATGATAAACATCTCCTGAGGATGCTCCGGCTTCGGAGCGAAAAGTAGGAGAATCTGTATGTATGTAATTTATAATTAAGGTATTTGCGGCCAGATACGACTGCCGTATACTGTGCCACTGTGTGAGAGTAGCAATCGGGCGAGTGTAATATCGTTATTTTTATTATTCAAAGTAACTAAACTAAACTAACTTAGTGGTTAAGGAGAAATTGTTACTAATATACTAACAATCTATCTATCTCAATCTTTATACTCCGAACCTAACAAATTTTCGGTAACCGAAGATCTGTGTGCGATCAAAAATGTCCGTACTTAAATATTGGATAGAAGCAGGCGTTACTTTGCGGAAATCCATGATATATTATGAAAATTAAGCTTAATTTGCTATACTCCGCGAAAAGATGATTGTTTCTTTTCGCGGAGTATAGCAAATTAAGCTTCATTTTGATTAAGATCGTACTAAGTAAAAATATATATTCACTTGTCAGTCGGTTCTAACTTGATTATACACATGCTATTGGATTTAAAACTACTACTTCTACTAAACGCTAAAAGTACTTTTATTTATATTTACTAGTGCTAGTGACCACAAGCAATTTAGCATTTCGGATCTGGTGTTTCGAACCGTTTCAAAGGCGTTTAAATAAAACACATGTGTACATATAATTAAAAATATACATATAACATAGTAGGTACATAATGTAAAACCATATGAGTTTAGAATTCATTTCTTTTGAATCTATAAATAAAGCACTGTTCTTGTATTTTGCACACTCAACTCCACCCAGCTCCGGGTCCAACCCGTATTTTTGAACGTAACCACATTATGCGCAAACATTTTAGTTGCTGACAAAGTTATTTACCTAACAATCCCTCGGTTGAACGTCGCGGCCTGCATAGTGATTGCATTAAATATCCATTTCGCCAGTTTGAGAGCATTTAAAAGGTAGAACCTTGTCGCTATATTTAAGTATTTATTTACGGATAAAGTCCTTAGTCTATGGACATAATTTAGGGGTTATTTACTCACATAATACTTCAAGTAAATAATAATAAATAAACATCTATCTATGAATAGTTATAATAGCGGGAATCTTTTCAGTTACAAATATGTCAAAGTCAAAGTCAAAAATATCTTTATTAAAATAGGTCCATAGGTAGCACTTTTGATGCGAATTACATGAGAAGTACACAATAGTGAGATTTTGGCGATAACAATATTCGTAAACATAAAACTAAAGCTACGAGGGTTCCAAACGCGTCCTGGTCTAAGAAGAAGCCCACAATAAACTTAGCCGGGTTTTGTCGTATACAAACTGCCTAAAAGATAATGTTTCAAGTTACATTTAACATTTTGTCTTCTACTTATTTAGATATTTATTACCGAAATATCGAGTATATTTTGCACATATTTTGACTATTATAATACCACAGTGGATATAACCAAGCCTCAGATAAAGGTAATATTAAAAATAAAGCACATTGAAGGAATTGAGGAAGATCTAAGAAGATTGCGTGACAGAGGATATGCGTATGAGGAGTAGATAGTGAGTTGATAAATAATGAAAAGGAATGGCAGAAAACACTTTATGCCGACCCCTTTGGGTGAGGTTTTTTTTTTTATTTTATTACCCTAAAAGTTAGCCCTTGACTGCAATCTCACCTGGTGGTTAGTGATGATGCAGTCTATGTGATAGCCGAGAAGACGGATTTATTTTGTTGCACTCTGAGTGAACTCACAAATATAGCGATTTGGATTTTATCATATACACTATAGTTATATATATTATTAAAATTTACATAACATGCTGCATTGTCGTATTAGGATAACTTTTTCCTGTAATGACAAAAATGTAAGATGGGAATAAATAAATAAATAAATATAGTAGCGGGCTAACCTGTTACGGAGTATGGTAGTCATACTACTAATCGGTTTCCACGCGACATCGCATCGGAACACTAAATCGCTTAATGGTACGTCTTTGTCGGTAGGGTGGTAACAAGCCTCTGCCAAAGCCTCCCACCAGACCAGACCAGAGAATATTCTGAAATTATGAATTCCCTAATTGCCCCAGCTGGGAATCGAACTCGGGACCTCCTGAGTCCTACTTAAATTCACAGCGTTCACTGTTGCGCCAGGGAGGTCAGGGAGGTTAAGGGCAAGATGAATAATGTCATATTAAAAGAGAAACTGATCGAAACAAGCACTAATAAAGATTATTTCATCAAGCAGAGTGTAGAAACGTTAATTAACAATTCTGCCTTTTAAACCTACTCTTTTATTTGTTTTTTTTTTTATTCAGATCATTTTTCGATGGACGTCGGGTTTTTAAGATGCTGGAATGGCAACCAAAACGATGGCGACTAAACTATTTCGACACATACATTGGCTAGAGATAATTGTGTTTGTTTATTTGTCCTTTTTTCAAGAAAGGACAAATAAACAAACATATCATGCAAATCTAAAACAGAACTATAATTATAAAGAAATCTTAGACACGACACGACTTTTTCTAGATTTCATTACTTTTTAGAGATAAAAAAGAAGCTCCATTGAGACTTGGCTAGTTTTTTACAGAATGTTTTTGATGGGATATAATATACGGTTATATTAAATATATAAAAAAGCTACAACGGATATATAATACGTATGTTACACGATTATTTATTAAATTAGTGTGCTTATTATGTCTTTGGCTTCTTTGCCCACCTGGTTTGCAAAAAACCTACTAAATGCGGACTAGTATAATATATTTGTAGAAAGTGTATATTAGGATACTACTAGCACTTTACCCACATTTCCAATATTCGATGCAATGGTTTGAATTTAGCTTTGGAGCGCACCATAATAAGAGAACCACTTTGAATATTTTATTCCTAGCACCGCCCGCTCGAACATGTTGAGTGCACTTGTACCGAACATAATGAAGTATGGATCAATAGCGTGTTGTACATGTATCCAAAGTAATATTATAAATAATAAAATTTCACACAGTTGTTATTGTATTGTTTGTCTGTTTGACACCCATGTTCGGTTCAACCGTAGAACCGATCTTGACAAATTTGGCACACATGAAACTTGCATCCTGGAAATGGACTTTAAACATTAATATACGCAGTGTTTATTAAGATACAACTAGTTGTACCAAATTACGAATATTCGATAGCGAAAATTTAATATAGCAAAAGAAGAAGAAACACTTTATTGCACATCTACAATCAGGAAAATAAACAGTAACGAGTATACAGTAAACAATGAGGACATGCAAAGGTGGCCTTATTGCTGCAAGCAATCTCTTACAGGCAACCTTATAAAACCTTTAAATATAACTGTTGAGTTAACTTGAACCGAACATAATCGATATCATAGTCGATTTCTGAAATCGATATCTGCAATTGATATCGTAATTGATATGATATTCGATATTATAATCGATATTACAATCGATATGAAAATCGATATCATAATCGTTATTAAAATCGATTACTAAATCGATAATAATATCGATTATTTAAATCGATTATAATATCGATTTTTTAAATCAATTATAATATCGATTATGATATCGACTATCATATAAATTAAGATATCATTATTGATTTAGTAATCGACATTTTATTCGATACCTATAATCGACATAGATATCGTAATCGATATGGTTATCCATAAAAAAGATATAATAATCGATTTATAAAATCGATATCTGTAATTGATATCGTAATTGATATGATAATCGATATTGGAATCGATTTAATAATCGATATTATAATCAATATCTGTAATTAACATCGTAATCGATATCGTAATCAACATCATAATCAAAATCTTAATCGATTCTATAATCGATTTATTTAATCGATATGGAAATCGATATTAAAATAGATGTAGTAATCGATATCAACATCGATATGAAAATTGATATCGTAATCGATTTCTAAAATCGATATTAAAATCGATATCTGTAATTTATATCGTAATCGATATGAAAATCGATGTTATTATCGATTTATAAAATCAATATTTTAATCGATTAATAAAATCGATATTTTAATCGATATTAAAATCTATAAAATAATCGATATTATAATCGATATCTGTAATCAACATCGTAATCGATATCGTAATCGAAATCATAATCAAAATCATAATCGATTCCTAAAATCGATATCATAATCGATATCTGTAATTTATATCGTAATCGATATGAAAACCGATGTCTTAATCGATATTATAATCGATCTATAAAATCGATATTATTATCGATATTATTGTCGATTTAATAATCGATATCTGTAACTTATATCGTAATCGATATGAAAATCGATATCATAATCGATATTATTTTCAATCAATAAAATCGATATGATAATCGATTTCTAAAATCGATATAATAATCGATATCTGTAATCAACATCGATATTGTAAAAGTATCATAATTGATTTCTGAAATCGATATCTGCAATTGGTATCGTAATTGGTATGATATTCGATATTATAATCGATTTAAAAATCGATATCAACATCGATATAAATATTGATATCATAATCGATTTCTAAAATCGATATTATAATCGATATCTATAATTGATATCGTTAGTCGATATTATAACAGATTTAGTAATCGATATCAACATCGTTATGAAAATTGATATCATAATCGATGTTATAATCGATATTTGTAATCAACATCGTAATCGATATCGTAATCGACATCATAATCGAAATCATAATCGATTCCTAAATTCGATATCATAATCGATATCTTAATCGATATTATAATCGATTTCTGAAATCGGTATATAAAATTGATATCGTAATTGGTATGATATTCGATATGAAAATTTATACCATAATCGATATAAAAATCGACATAATAATCGATATTATAAACGATAATTGATTAAAAAAATTGATATTATAATCGATTTAGTAATCGATATGAGAATCGATATTATTATCGATTAATAAAATCTGTATTATAATCGACTCCTAAAATCGATATCATATATATAATCGATTTATAAAATCGATATTATTATCGATATCTTAATCGTACTATAATCGACATCTGTAATCAACATCGATATCGTAATAGTATCATAATCGATTTCTGAAATCGGTATCTAGAATTGATATCGTAATTGGTATGATATTCGATATTATAATCGATATGAAAATTTATACCATAATCGATATAAAAATCGACATAATCGATATTATAATCGATATCTGTAATCAGCATCGTTATCGATATCGTAATCGACATCATAATCGAAATCGTAATCGATTCCTAAAATCAATATCATAATCGATATCTTAATCGATATTATAATCGATTTCTGAAATCGATATCTGCAATTGATATCGTAATTGATTTGATATTCGATATTATAATCGATTTAGTCATCGATATAAACATCGATATTACAATCGATATCATAATCGATTTCTAAAATCGATATTAGAATCGATATCTGTAATTTATATCGTAATCGATATGAAAATCGATGTCATAATCGATATTATAATCGATAATGACTTCGATTAGTTTTAATGCAATAAGTAATCAATATAAAACTCGATATAATAATCGATATCTGTAACTTATATCGTAATCGATATGAAAATCGATATTATTTTCGATCAATAAAATCGATATTTTAATCGATTAATAAAATCGATATTATAATTGATTTAGTAATCGATATCAACATCGATATTAAAATCGATATTATAATCGATATCTGTAAATTATATCGTAATCGAAATCAAAATCGATTCCTAAAATCGATATCTGTAATCAACATCGTAATCGATATCGTAATCGACATCATAATCGAAATCATAATCGATTCCTAAAATCGATATCTTAATCGATTTTATAATCCATTTCTGAAATCGATATCTGCAATTGATATCGTAATTGATTTGATATTCGATATTATAATCGATTTAGTAATCGATATAAACATCGATATGAAAATCGATGTCATAATCGATATTATAATCGATTTATAAAATCGATATTATTATCGATATCTTAATTGATATTATAATCGATTTGATATCGTAATTGATTTGATATTCAATATTATAATCGATTTAGTAATCGATATGAACATCAATATTACAATCGATTAAGATATCGATAATAATATCAATGTCATAATCGATTATAATATCGATTATGACATTGATTTTCATATCGATTACGATATAAATTACAAGAATCGATTATAATATATCATAATCGATATTATAATCGATATCTGTAAACTATATTGTAATCGATATAAAAATCGATATCAACATCGATATTAAAATCGATATTATAATCGATATCTATAAATTATATCATATTTAAGATATCATAATTGATTTTTAAAATCGATATCTATAATTAATATCGTAATCGATATCATAGTCGATATCATAATCGATATCATAATCGATTTCTGAAATCGATATAATAATCGATTTAGTAATCGATATCTGTAATCAACATCGTTATCGATATCGTAATCGACATCATAATCGATATCGTAATCGAAATCACTATAGAAATCATAATCGATTCCTAAAATCGACATTATAATCGATATCTTAATCGATTCTATAATCAAATTCAAATTTCAAATTCAAATTCAAATTCAAATTCAAAATTTCTTTATTCATGTAGGCCTATCACAGGCACTTATGAAGCGTTCATACATAATTGTTTACATAATTGTAAGATATTCAATATTATAATCGATTTAGTAATCGATATGAACATCAATATTACAATCGATATCATAATCGATATTATAATCGATTCTTGTAATTTATACCTCTGTACCAGACATCTGTAATCAACATCGATATCGTTATATAATCATAATCGATTTCTGAAATCGGTATCTGCAATTGATATCGTAATTGGTATGATATTCGATATTATAATCAATTTGAAAATTGATACCATAATCGATATAAAAATCGATATTATAATCGATATCTGTAATCAACATCGTAATCGATATCGTAATCGACATCATAATCGAAATCATATTCGATTCCTAAAATTGATATCATAATCGATATCTTAATCGATATTACAATCGATTTCTGAAATCGATATCTGCAATTGATTTGATATTCGATATTATAATCGATATCATAATCGATATTATTTTCGATCAATAAAATCGATATTATAATCGATATAAACATCGATATTAAAATCGATATCTGTAAATTATATCATATTTGAGATATCATAATTGATTTTTAAAATCGATATTTTAATCGATATCTATAATTAAGATCGTAATCGATATGATAGTTGATATCTTAATCGATATTATAATCGATTTCTGAAATCGATATCTGCAATTGATATTGTAATTGATTTGATATTCGATATTATAATCGATTTAGTAATCGATATAAACATCGATATGAAAATCGATGTCATAATCGATATTATAATCGATTTATAAAATCGATATTATTATCGGTATCTTAATCGATATTATAATCGATTTGATATCGTAATTGATTTGATATTCAATATTATAATCGATTTAGTAATCGATATGAACATCAATATTACAATCGATATCATAATCGATATTATAATCGATTCTTGTAATTTATACCGTAATCGATATGAAAATCGAAGTTATAATCGATATTATAATCGATTTATAAAATCGATATTATTATCGATATCTTAATCGATATTATAATCGACATCTGTAATCAACATCGATATCGTAATAGTATCATAATCGATTTCTGAAATCGGTATCTGCAATTGATATCGTAATTGGTATGATATTCGATATTATAATCGACTTGAAAATTTATACCATAATCGATATAAAAATCGACATAATAATCGATATTATAATCGATATCTGTAAATTATATCGTAATCGATATGAAAATCGATATCAACATCGATATTAAAATCGATAAAATAATCGATGTTATAATTGATTCAGTAATCGATATCGACATCGATATGAAAATTGATATAATAATTGATTTCTCAAATCGATATTTCAATCGATATCTATAATTAATATCGTAATCGATATGATAGTCGATATCATAATCCATATCATAATCGATTTCTGAAATCGATATAGTAATCGATATCTGTAATCAACATCGATATCATAATAGTATCATAATCGATTTCTGAAATCGATATCTGCAATTGATATCGTAATGGGTATGATATTCGATATTATAATCGATTTAGTAATCGATATCAACATCGATATAATTATTGATATCAAAATCGTTTTCTTAAATCGATATTATAATCGATATCTATAAATTATATCGTAATCGATATGATAGTCGATATTATAATCGATTTAGTAATCGCAATCAACATCGTCATGGTCTTGGATGTTTAAGGAAACTCGTGTACTTCTTCTACTACTAGTAGAAAATAAAGAAGTTAATTATAATCTGTTGATCTAGCTGTTTCACACTCCCTTCGTATCCAGCTAAAAGCATCGCCCACGTACTTAAACTTTAAGTCTAAACCAAGACAGAATAATACACAATGGATGTGGCATTTAGGACAATGTTAAAAGATCTGTTCATCGTCCCTTACATGAATAGTAACGAAACCCTTTTTTTTTAGTGTAGTAAGCTATTTTTGTTAGTGTACAAAACCTGTTATTAAACTTGTGTAATGAGAATGTGGTATTACGCTTCGAAGGGCATAACACATGTCATTTTATCCGAGACACGTCTTCTTCAAACTTAACTTCCTTATATTCCACAGGGCTTATTATATGCCTCGATGTCACTAAAAGAGGGATATTAAGGGATTAAATCATACATATTTAAGCGGTAGCAGTTATTCTCAGGGTTGGTAAATATCGATGCTGACTAATGAAAGACAGCAATGGTCATTATCAGCATGGTTGGCCGCCTGCCATGTAATTATAAACAAAAAGTGGACATAAACAGTCGACTAAAAATGATAAGAAATGGTCATAAATTAGTGACATCTGCATATCGTCTGCGAAAGGTGCAGAACTCATTTGTGGGACTGAGTATACGCTTTTATAATATGATTCCTAAGGTGATTTTGGACCTGCCAATGCACAAGTTTAAAGAATTTGTTAAAACACATTTATTACAGCGAGGTTACTATACAATTGATGAATTTTTTAATGACAAGGTTGCTTGGAAGCATCCGGCTCCGCTTTCAGCTTTCACAAGATAGAAAAATGAATGTTAAAATGCAAAATGTAAATTGTTGATGTTGGAAAAGAGCAACTGCTGAGTTTCTTGCCGGCTTCTTCTCGGTAGAATCTGCCTTTCGAACCGGTGGTAGAATCACTACAAACAGACAGACTTGACGTTTCAAAAGTGCTTATATTAGGCCTACTTGAAATAAATGAATTTTGAATTTTGAATTATCACCACGGAAAACATTTCATTGAGAGGACTCGTAACTGCAATTGAAAGAGGTGGCGAAGTTGACAATACAAACCTAGCAACAAATCATTAATTTTATGATTATGTTATGAGACCTAGAATTATATATTCTAGGTCTCATAACGAGTGAAGAAAAACCTACCTACTTACAATATGGAAAAAAAGAAAAAGAAAGAGTGAAATTATGTTCACCATAAATTTTGCCGTATCCAACTTTATTGGTTCTACAAAGTTCTTTAAAAGTAAACCTTTGGTAAAGCCTCTGAAAACTTGGGTATAACATCGTTTTCGCATAGAAGCTGTTTCACATGGGATGTTTCTTGATATAAATTTGTAGGCTCTAAAATGGGTTTGTCTATGTCCTTAGTCCTCAAGTCGCTTAGTTTTACATTTATCATAAAAAATTTAACAAAAACCCGCGTTCTTCATCCCTGTTTATTACGGTTATTAATATATCCCGTGGGAACCGTTTGTTTTATTAGAATCATTTTGGTTAAATTTTAGATTTTGTTTTTTAAACAGTTTTCCAAACCGCTGCTATGAGTAAAATTAATCTGATGCGGCAGGACGTTTAAATGCTCATAAGTTATTCCATGCACAACATTTTTCTTAAAAAGCTTGTTTTTTCTTTGCCAAAAGTTTCGTCATATTATGGGTAAGCAATTTAGATGTACGTAATTTTTAATCCTCAAAATATGTTTTTTCTATTTAGACATCTTTATTTACAACAATCGACACAAACTGTTTAAAAAGATGTTTAATTTATATCACTATGGTTTTTGCAAAGAAGTAGAACTTGCACGCGCTGCGAACTAGGCTAGGTATTTGTCAAAGGGCCTAGCGCGTCTTGTATGAATCCGTTAATTAAAAGGTTTAATAAACGTTATGAAATCGTTTGCCCAATTAGAACGGTAACCTATACAGCTTTGGGTTGTTCAATCATTTAACCCGTAAAACGCAGAACATTAAAATAAACCGGTTATTAACCAAAATTATCTGGTTAATTGAAACCGGTTCCCAGCCTTGCTTACTCACCGTCCTTTCACCAAGTTGATTGGTCCGGAGAAATCGGTAGTAGTAGTTTACAGCCCAGTAACTAAGAGCGGGAAATAATAGTAATAATAATAATAAAGTTTTAATAAAAAAAAATTTTTTTTTTTTTTAATAAAGCTTTTTTTTTATAAATTTTTAATAGTGTTTTTTAATTTATTCTTAAGCATTGTTAATAATTAAAAAAAAAAAAAATAATAATAAATGATAGAAAATAAAGTTTATTATTAGGGGCATATAAACCCATATATCAGCTTTTATATACAAATAAATCTGTAATTAAATGTATACTTATCTAACTGAAATAGGTAATAATCTTATTTCAGATGTCATAGGTTCTTATTTTATTTTTGTTCCAGTCTCGATGAACAGACAGCCAATAGTCTGAATAGGACTCAGCATACCCTCACAGACGACCCTAAGTATTCTATTGTTAGAGTTCCTAATCCTTTCCCAAAAGGATGCTACACGAGCTTTAACAATACAATTAAAGTCAAGCACTCCCGATTCGGCGAACATTGTCGAAGCGCTGCAATACCGCGGTAGGCCCATGAGTATTCGGCAGATATGACTTTTTGAAAAAAATTGTCCAGAGCACGTGTAGAAGCACTGCTTAATGTTGCGTAATAATTTTTTTTGCAATTTTTGAAGATTTCTGGTAGCGGTCGAGTACAGAATATTTTTTTTATGAAAATCTTTTTACTTTATTAAGAAAATAAATGTAATATATAATATGACGCCTTTTTATACACCCGCTGGTCGGCCGCCACGTTAACAGATGTGTGACATAAACAAACCAATATTGGGACGCTGGTTCGAAATAACTATCAGATTTTAAATTCTATTTGCACTGTACTTTTCAGCAATGTAGTAAAATTGAAAATTTAATCACCACCTTTATTAGCAAGGTTTATTTCAGAAACGACTAGACTGACGTCTCTAGGTTGCAGAGGTCAGGACTCGAGTTCGTTAACCTATTGTTAAGTGTAGGCACAAATAAATAAAAAATAGGCACTAGTCAAGTCTACTATTACCTCAGTCAAAGTCAAAGTCAATTTTCACTTTTAAATATATTCGGCATTTTGTGCTGGCGGCCATGTTGGATTTGAAATTTGTCATAGTGTATTCTACTAGTCAAACCCTTTCATTTGATTTTATTGAGGGAATTGTGTAAAAATATATAAAACACTGACGTTTTCGGGGGTCAAAAAAAATTAAGTTCGAATCCCAGCCCGCATCTTTAACTCTTCTAAGTTATGTGCGTTTTAAGTAATTAAAATATTACTTGCTTCAACGGTGAAGGAAAACATCGTGAGCAAACCTATATGCCTGAGTTCTCGATAATAAGGAGTATACAGTACAGTAAGAAATAATTTAGTTATCGACATTAACTCACTTCTGCCTATTTGAATAAAGAAATATTTGACTTTGACTTTGACTTTATAGGTGATGATCCAGTAACCACTTCAGCATCAGCTGGGCCACCTGCTTAGTCCGTCAATTCTTGCTATAAATAAATCGTATTTTAGCCAATAGTGGCAAAGTATCAGCCAATAAGGAATGGCTCACATTGGATTTGATTGGGTCACAGCTGTCATTCTACTGAAAGTGTGAACCCTCCTTTACCCAGAATTATATTGATACAGTTAATTATTCAGTTAATTACATTCGAGTAGCGATGGATGCGGAAGTCATGTAATTGTTTGTTTTACTTTGAAATTCTCGAGTGATTGAATTTTGAATAATATCGATGGATTTTGCTGCTTTCCCTTTGTTTTTAAATAATTATAATACGAAACCTTTTATTTGAGAATAAACGCACATAGAAAACACCATATAAAAACACGCTAAACAAAAATGAGAACTTAAACAAAATAAAAAAAAAGTCTTAAAATTAGGTAAGTAAATAAAATTAAATAAACTAAAAACAAATAAATATAATGCTATGTTGGCAGTGACATAATACTATGTAACGTTAACATATATATGGTGTTGTTTCTCCTAAACAGAGCACGCCTCAGCGTTACAGTGGTTCAGTGATCACTGCTACAGCGCTGATTTTCAGTCAACCTCTCTCCACATCCCGGACCGGCCAAGAACTGCTATTTTGGTTGCCCCCAAGTTTATGTAATCTGTGGGGACTAAATAATTTAAGTAACTCCTAAAACAAACATAACTCCGATAATAATGGACATTTTAGAAGTTATGTGCCGGGGATCGATATAGGTCTCCTCAGAGGCGAGGGCGAAATCCTAACCACATTGAAGTTTATAGATTAACTGTTGTCTATGGTGGCAGATGTAACTTCTACCTAAATTATTTTATAATCTAATCTTGCTATCGAATGAAACATATCGCGTTTAATACAGTATTACTCATTTATTTATTTTTCACAATGGTAAACCATCTAAATAATTCACACAGATAAATAAAACACTTTCCCTATTCAAATTTATACCACTTCTGCACAGTCCACCCTCGTTTCATACTTTACAATCGCTTTATATTTCGGCACGAGGTTTCACCTAGAACTCTTGACCCAACCCCTCACAAATGACTGACAAGTGTTGCCTACCTTTGAGCATGTATATAAGAAATGCCATTATCACACTTACCGTGGTTTTAGGTAAATAATAAGTACCCACCCTAATTATGCCACACGCACGTTATATAAAATTCACCAAAGCCCAAAAATTGATTTTTTTAATTACTTTTTTTCGAGGGTGTAGATAAAAAAAAATCAACTGTAAGTATGTGCTTAGGTACCTCATCAATCATGACGTAACAGTTGCATAAATAGCTATATAGGAAAAACTGTTTTTATTTTTATGGCAATAATTACTTACCTACAGTTTTATTTATATTTTTTTGATTCCACCAACTTGTAATTTAGCCCTTGACTGCAATCTCACGGGTAAGTGATAATGCAGTCTAAGATGGTAACGGGCTGTCCTGTTAGGGGTATGGCAGTTATACTACCCAATAATCGATATAATCGGTTTCTACGCTACACCGTACCGGAACGCTAAATCGCTTAGCGGCACATCTTAGTCGGTAGGGTGGTACTAGCCACGGCCGAAACCTCCCAGCAGACTATTAAGGAAAAAATTATTACAATAATTATTATTATTCTTTTGGATAATGGTGTGGTGCCAAACGGCAAAGAAAAAAAATGCTGGAACTTTATCAAACTTTTTTTTTGTCAATATATAAATTTATTTCTTTACTAGCTGTTGCCCGCGACATTGTTTTTCGAAAGAAATGTGGCATTCGATTTAGGTGCGTACGCACTTTAGTGCATAGAATCACAGTAAATGTATTTAGGATAGCTAAGCCTTAAATGACGCGTTGGCTGTCGTCCGCTGAGGAGTTGTGTCCTCTATCTCCAATAACATTCATCGGATCTACACGAAATTTGGGCAAAATTAAACAGACGTTATAAACTCTAAAGTACAAAAGTAATTATTTAAATCGGTTTTCATTTGACGGCGTTATGGTGTAAAATCGTCAAACACCTTCTACCCCTCTCCCAAAAGAACTGAGCTTAATTTCGGGATAAAAAGCTTCCTATATTAATTCTAATACCTTCAGAAACATGTGTACAAAGTTTCATGATGATCGGTTTAGTGGTTTTTGCGTGAAAGCGTAACAAACAAACTTAAATTCACATTTATAATATTAGTAGGGATAGGTATAAATCTGAAACACTCCATTTTGTCTAATTTACCTTTGATAATTTTGATTGTATTTAAAAAGGCTTTTTTTAACGCTACTGCCACAGTAGCTTAAAAAACCTTGACTTTTATAAACTCCATCATCATCATCATCGTATAAACTCAATGGGTTTACAGTAATTAGCACTTATTACAATACCTACTTGATTATTTAGTTTTCATCATTATATGTAGAAACAACGTAAGTAGCAACAGAGTACCTACGTAGGTTTTATGTAAAATTGAAATTGAAGTTATAAAATCCCTCCACAATCGGGTGTAATCCCAAAAGAGTGGAGTAATCTTTTCAGCACACAAAAGTTCGTAATCATATGAAACCGCAGCTTAAAATCTCGTCGTCTGCAATTTTATACGCAATCCACTCGGGGTGCATTCCCGTTAAGGTTTACGTTACACAACTGTGGCCAGTTCCGGATTAGGGTCATAAGCAAAATGAAGCAATTGCGGACAACGCGCCTTATAGGCAACATAAATGGCACCGAAATTGTTTTTGGCAGATGGCTGTTTGAATATCTAAAAAATATATGCAATATTTCAATAATTTATAAAAATTGGTCATACTATTCCACGGATCTTTTATGTCTTTCGTACATATTCTAAGATAGGTACTTACTGAATATTCTTACTGGTTTAATAAATACTATTAAACTAACAAATAATAAAAAGATTACTTACATAATACGAAAAGTAAATAAATAAATAGAGTATTTATATATTTATATAACATGTAACCGTATTACGAAGTAATTGATGGATTCGTAAGTATATTTCATAAGGAATCAAATGAAGCATATTTATTTTTCCATACTAGCGAATTCAAAATATTCTAAGTGTTTACTTATGGCAACCCTATTGAAGATAATAGACCGACACGCGCATAGTACCTACGCTACGCAACGCGCACTTAATAAAGGGACAGGAGTGACATGATTTTATTTTTGCATGTAATGTTAGGGCTGTGTCTGATCTGTCTGATTTCTTGTTGTATATACGAGTAGGTACAGTAATCTCAAAAATGTTTCGCCACGAAAAAAGTGCGAGTCTGGCTCGCACACGTAATAGTCGTTAAAGCCCACCAACCAGCAATGGAGCAGCGTGGTGTGTTCCCTTTACCCCTATTCTTCCATCAGAGAGAAAGTCTGTAACCAGGTGGAGGGCTCAGGATGATGATGATGCTTTTCGACTTGCCCGTGAACTATCTCTAAGCAAATAAGTTGCTGCGTGTAACAAGGATACCACTACAAGGCACGGGTCTCCGCTCGGAATGAGAAGGATTTTGGCTGACTTAAAGCAATTAGGAGACTTCCTACACCGTTAAGAACATTATGGAAAACTCTGAGGCGTGCAGGCTTCCTCACGAGGTTTTCAGCATGTTATATATTTTAATTGCATACATTAAAAACACACCTTCAAAATGCGACCCCCCCCCGTTTGCAGCCCTGAGTCCTGACCACTAATCTAACAACGCTTTCATAACTAACCTATCTTTATTTCATATTTATAATATCGTTTTACAAAATTCATAAACCCACGCTATGCGATCTGATGACAAATTAATTAGAATGTTTGTGAACACGACTGAGTATAACACAGCTGAATACCTTGTCATAAACAGGAATACAATTATAATCCCCCTTTGACATGGATCGTTGAGCACAAAGTAGGTAATGGGGCGCGGAGATATAATGGCAACAGGCAACACCTTTGTCATAAAATGTAATAAGATCTAACATCAAAAATATTCTGATACGTTATGTACCTACCTGTTGTATTATTATTTAATGTTCAATGATTTTTGAACGAATTTACTCGAGTGGTCCGTCAATCCGTCCGTCCGTCTGTTAATAAAATAAAATATTACATGATTTGATCATTTAACGATTTTTATTTTTGCGTGATGTTAACGACACCATAACGGATATTTTGAATACAAATCCCTCATCTTCATTATCAACCCATTAATAACTCAATTGTAAAACTCAATGTAAATTCGTTGTGTGCCTTTCCTTACTGTGGCACATTTAGTTCAAAGCAGAATGAACATATTTATAATTTAAATTTATTAATTTATAACCTGACATGCCGTCATAGTGACGCAGATTTTTATTTTGACATCAATAAATCCATGTCATCCCTATTGTCTAGAGATAGTTTAATTTTATCTAAGAAAAGTAAGCATCACTTGGCATCTTTACTAGCTTACAACTTAAATGATACTGTTACAAGTATTGTAACTAAGTCTATTGACACCTCTACATATTGTACTTCAAGTACCACCAATATTTCTAATATTGTACCTAGTACTTGTTCTAGTACTATAATAAATAGTTATTTAAACTAGACAGTGAGACAACGGGGAAGCTCTGTAATATGAACATTGTACATCAAAACATACAGAGCTTCACCGGCAAAGAATTAGAAATAGAACTGTTTGTTGAAAAATTCAATATACACATATTGTGTATAACTGAGCATTGGCTCACTGGAGCACAAATAGCAGTTAACATCAATAACTTCAAAATGTCAAGTGTGTTCTTTAGAAAGACTGCTATTCATGGTGGATCCTTAATTTTTGTACGCAATAATATAACATGTAAGGAGCGAAAAGATATAATTAGTCTTTCTGTGGAGCGCATAATTGAACTGTCTTGTGTGGAGCTGGAGCGTTTTATAATAGTGTGTGTGTACCATCCCCCCTCAGGTGATTTCAACCAATTCGAGGATGTAATGGAAGATGTCCTTAAGCGATTGTGTATGTCTACTAAAAATGTAATAGTATGCGGGGATTTCAATGTTGATATCTTATTACATAATACTACTACGACTAGGTTGTTAAACTTATTTAAATGCTTTAATTTGAATAATGCTTTCGATGAACCTACTAGAATCACAGCAACTTCAGCATCTTGTTTAGATAATATTTTTTTTAACTGTGATATCTTAGGTAAATCGATATTAAACAATTTAAGGTCAGATCATTGTGGCCAACAAATTACTGTTGTTGGTACAAATAGAAATAAACATATTGTTAAGTACAGGCCGATAACTCAGAGTAAACTGACGCGATTTGAAGGTGAAATATCAGCCAAAATTCCTGCTCTCTTTTTTGAAAACTGTCATCCCGACAATCTTTATCGTACGCTTATGAAATAGAAAGTGCATTTAATAAAGTATTTACTTTTAAATACATAGATTCTAATAAAAAAATGAGGTTTAGTGATTGGGCGACAATAGGCATTTACAAAAGCAGGGATAAGTTGTATGAGCTATATGATGAAAAACAATACAATCAGACTCCAACCTTCCTTGAATATGTAAAAAACTACTCCAAAACATTTAAAAATGTTTGTAGACAAGCTAAGTCGCTATACATTAAAGATCGGATAGTAAAATCTGAAAACAAAATACAAACAACCTGGAAAATTGTTAATAATGAATCTGGGAAAACTAAATCTCGAGACGGAAATTTTGAATTAATTATTAATAATAATATGGTAACTACTGATACAGAAGTTGCTAGTACTTTTGAAAACTTTTTTCAGAATGTTCCTATTTTGTTAACAGATTCACTAAATTCCTCACCTACTGCAGCTCAGAATTTATTAAGAGGCAACATTAATGAGTGCAAAGTTTTGTTTCATTTCAAACATATAGATGCATCGAATATCAGTAAAAACTTCAAGTTGTTAAAATTAAAGAAAACAGATGATATATGGGGAATGTCGGTAAAGGTAATATCTCAAATTATTGACGTCATTGCTCCTCTTTTAGCCATAATTTTCAATGAATGTGTTGATTTAGGTACTTTCCCGAACCTAATGAAACATAGTAAACTCATTCCTCTATTTAAATCTGGTAATAAAAATGATATAAACAATTACAGACCTATCTCAATCTTACCAGCTCTTAGTAAGATATTTGAAAAAATTATATTAAATCAACTCTTATATCATTTTAATGTAAATAACTTACTACACCCTGAGCAGTATGGCTTCACTAAAGGTCGTAGCACAACGGACGCAGGCGCTAAACTTATAAAACATGTTTATGATGCCTGGGAATGTTCACAGAACGCCATGGGTGTTTTTTGTGATCTATCTAAAGCTTTCGATTGTGTTGATCATAAAACCTTGCTTCTTAAGCTAAGCCACTATGGTATCCAAAACGTTGCACTAAATTTATTTGCCTCTTATCTCAGCAATAGAACCCAAAGAGTTTGCATAAATGATGCAAAGTCTCAGGGTTCAAATACCTCAATGGGTGTCCCACAAGGCTCGATTTTGGGTCCTTTTCTATTTTTAGTGTATATAAATGATCTACCGTACCATGTCAGTGGAACATGCGACATTGTATTGTTTGCAGATGATACATCACTAATTTTTAAGACTGATAGGAGTAAAGATAACTCTGACGAAGTAAACCGTGTTATGTCGCATGTGTCGCACTGGTTTACAGTTAACAACTTACTTTTAAATGCAAAAAAAACAAAGTGTGTCGAATTTATCTTACCAAATGTAAAGAAAATTGATAAAAATATAATGATAAATGGTGAATCACTAAAAATAGAGACTTCCACAGTTTTTCTGGGCGTGACCTTGGATAATAAGCTACAGTGGGGTGCCCATATAGATTCACTAGCGGGTAAACTAAGCTCGGCTGCCTACGCAGTCAGAAAAATTAGACAGATTACTGACGTTGAAATAGCTAGGCTAGTTTATTTTGCGTACTTTCATAGTGTTATGTCCTATGGAATCTTGTTATGGGGTAAAGCAGCTGATATCGAAACTATATTTATATTGCAGAAAAGAGCTGTACGGTCAATATCTAAACTTAAATCACGTGAATCCCTCCGTGAGAAGTTTAAAAAAATAGGCATACTTACTGTAGCTTCACAATATATTTAATAACAATATAGTATTTGTAAGACAACATATTAGTCTTTATAAACAAAAAGTGGACATAAACAGTCGACTTACAAGAAATGGTCATAAATTAGTGTCATCTGCATATCGTCTGCGTAAGGTACAGGGATCATTTGTGGGATTGAGTATACGCTTTTATAATATGATTCCTAAGGTGATTTTGGACCTGCCAATGCACAAGTTTAAAGAATTTGTTAAAACACATTTATTAGAGCGAGGTTACTATACAATTGATGAATTAATGACAAGGTTGCTTGGAAGCATCCGGCTCCGCTTTCAGCTCTCACAAGATAGAAAAATGAATGTTAAAATACAAAATGTAAATTGTTGATGTTGGAAAAGAGCAACTGCTGAGTTTCTTGCCGGCTTCTTCTCGGTAGAATCTGCCTTCCGAACCGGTGGTAGAATCACTACAAACAGACAGACTTGACGTTTCAAAAGTGCTTATATTAGGCCTACTTGAAATAAATGAATTTTGAATTTGAATTGAATTTGAATTGACGGCCGATTGGCGCAGTGGGCAGCGACCCTGCTTTCTGAGTCCAAGGCCGTGGGTTCCATTCCCAAAATTGGAAAATATTTGTGCGATGAACATGAATGTTTTTCAGTGTCTGGGTGTTTATCAATATAATAAAATTATTTATGTATATTATTCATAAAAATTATTCATCAGTTATTAGCTCCCATAACACAAGCTACGCTTACTTTGGGACTAGATGGCGATGTGTGTATTTTCGTAGTATATTTATTTATTTAATTAACGGGTTGTTTTATTAACACTAACTTATATATAAAAATCGTTAAAGCACACCATTAAGCAGAGTGAGAATAAGCTTTCGGTCATAATCAAACACGCTGGCTTCACGCCGATAACATTACGAAGAACTCTCAGGCAAATATTTAATTGTTAAGAACGCAGACTTACGTAACTTCGTAAACTTAGAAGTGCGTACCGTCTATAACCTCCTGAGGAAGAGGAAAAGAGGAAGAGTTTCTTACCACTAGGCTATCACAGCTTAAGAAATCAGTAGCAACTGCCATAAACCTTAAACATAGACAATCGATTGGTAGGCAGGTATATAAAACAAGGTATATATTCCCAATGACGATAAAAATTTTAGACGGTCGGAAAAAAAAGAAATAAACCACCAATAATCTTAAAATCTTTTTTATATGTTATATTATATTAAATTAATTTGTCATAAAAAAGAAAACGGATTTACAAGGGCCACCCTGCAAAAAGAAAAAAAAATATAAATTTCCAAATTTTCTAACAAAATTTTCGCATAAGCGTGTGCTCCTCACCGGAGTGCACGACACCCGCACGAAATTCGCGTGCGCGCCGCTCTCGCACGTTTTAGACGGTCGGAAAAAAAAGAAATAAACCACCAATAATCTTAAAATCTTTTTTATATGTTATATTATATTAAATTAATTTGTCATAAAAAAGAAAACGGATTTACAAGGGCCACCCTGCAAAAAGAAAAAAAAAATATAAATTTCCAAATTTTCTAACAAAATTTTCGCATAAGCGTGTGCTCCTCACCGGACTGCACGACACCCGCACGAAATTCGCGTGCGCGCCGCTCTCGCACGTTTTAGACGGTCGGAAAAAAAAGAAATAAACCACCAATAATCTTAAAATCTTTTTTATATGTTATATTATATTAAATTAATTTGTCATAAAAAAGAAAACGGATTTACAAGGGCCATCCTGCAAAAAGAAAAAAAAAATATAAATTTCCAAATTTTCTAACAAAATTTTCGCATAAGCGTGTGCTCCTCACCGGACTGCACGACACCCGCACGAAATTCGCGTGCGCGCCGCTCTCGCACGTTTTAGACGGTCGGAAAAAAAAGAAATAAACCACCAATAATCTTAAAATCTTTTTTATATGTTATATTATATTAAATTAATTTGTCATAAAAAAGAAAACGGATTTACAAGGGCCACCCTGCAAAAAGAAAAAAAAAATATAAATTTCCAAATTTTCTAACAAAATTTTCGCATAAGCGTGTGCTCCTCACCGGACTGCACGACACCCGCACGAAATTCGCGTGCGCGCCGCTCTCGCACGTTTTAGACGGTCGGAAAAAAAAGAAATAAACCACCAATAATCTTAAAATCTTTTTTATATGTTATATTATATTAAATTAATTTGTCATAAAAAAAAAACGGATTTACAAGGGCCACCCTGCAAAAAGAAAAAAAAAATATAAATTTCCAAATTTTCTAACAAAATTTTCGCATAAGCGTGTGCTCCTCACCGGACTGCACGACACCCGCACGAAATTCGCGTGCGCGCCGCTCTCGCACGTTTTAGACGGTCGGAAAAAAAAATAAAAAATAAAAACGATATAGCAGGGCTTCCGTTTGAAAACGAAGGGCGCGTTCACATAGAACATCCGTTTTACAGGTCCGTTTAAACGTATATGATACTAGCGTATGTAGTTGTATGAGCGAGTTCACACAGAATACAGTATTCCGGATCCATTAAAAATACCTGTCCGACAAAATGAGCAGCAATCCGTTTTAAAGGTCCGCTTAAACGTATATGTTATTAGCGTATGTACCTAGTTGTATGAGCCAGTTCACACACATAGATTCACACAGTATTCCGGATCCAGTAACAACAGAAATACTGGTACGTTTTATTGGATCGAAACTGCGCGATGGTTGGCAGTGGCACGGGGTGCGCGAGGTGCGGAGTGCTGCACACAGCCGCCATTTACAACGTCCATCCTCGAAGAAAGTAGACGATACACTGGAGAATGAAAGTCCAGTACCGTCGGATCTATTAAAATCGGTCCTGTCAATATTACCACCAGTAGCGACGGATTAAATAAAATGGATCCTGTAAAATCGGATGTTCTATGTGGACGAGCCCTAAGATCTAAAACATGCCTTTCTCTCGAATCTACGAACCTTGTGTGTGTATCCTCTTTCGATCAAACGATCGCCCGATTAAATAAAGTTATGGATTTACTGAACAGATTTAAATCATTGTAGTCTATATCCGTTAACTTATATAACTCGGAGCAAAAATATCGCAACGGAAGTCGTTTATTTCTTTTATAACGACAGTCTAATGTCTAGACTCTCTCAAGAAACATAAGAGTAACGTCGCTTTTGTTACTTGGTTTTGCCTTTTACGTTGACAGCTTAGGATGGGCCATTACGCCACTACTCAGATTGTGTACGGAGTTACTTACTGCAAATAAAAATTTAACCGAAAAAAACAATTTTTTCTACAATAATTTGTTAATATAAAGTTTTTTACTTTTTTTATAAAGAATAGTGATTCCGTGAAGAAAGAACGTAGCCGCCAATCAAGCCGAAAGGAAATCACAAATGTTAACGAAAACTTTACAGAACGATCCTAAGCAAACTATTATTTTTCACAGTAACCTAAAAATAGGATCTATAATGTTTGCAATTTTGCGAATAGTTAGTAAAAATATAAATAAATAAATATACTACGACAATACAGACATCGCCATCTAATCCCAAAGTAAGCGTAGCTTGTGTTATGGGTACTTATATAAGTAGAAGGCTACCTACTTCTACTTATATTTTCGACAGTTAGTAGAAGTAGTCTTCTACTTATATTTTCGGAGTCTAAGGCCGTGGGTTCGATTCCCACAACTGGACAATTGCGTGATAAACCCGAATGTTTTTCAGTGTCTGGGTGTTTATCAATATATTATAAGTATTTATGTATATTATTCTCAAAATTATTCATCAGTTATCTAAGTACCCATAACACAAGCTACGCTTACTCTGGGACTAGATGGCGACGACTATTGTCGTAGCAACTGGACAATGATTGCCAATGGCGTGCACTGAGTTTCTTACCAGGGTATGCATACAGCAGACAAATTGCATAAAACGGCTAAAATCCCCCTCGTATACGAGTTACATATAAATTTTAGGGAGGCAGTGCTTGTGTGCATGTATGAAGTGCACGCCACTGATGATTGCGTAGTAGCTTTCTGTGACAGACCTCTTCCGGCGACTTAGCGCCATGCTTATTTCTGCATTGCTATGTTCCGGTCTGAAGGGCGTGGTTTCTTGTGTAATTACAGGCGCATGAGTCTTAACACCAACGCCTCAGGTTGACGTAATAAGAACAGCAATTTGTAAGACCTGTTTCTTGCATGCCGTGTTGATCAGTTTATAGGCGATGGTTTTCCACTTACCATCAAGTAGCTAATCTGCTTGGCCCATCAGTTATTACGTCTTTATATAAAATATTGTATAATTCATCCGTGCGTGTTTCTATAGTGCCTAAAACTGTGGAAGACTATAAACATTTACCGCGTTAAAAGAATGTACGGGCCCTAAGTAATTTAACTTGCCAATTTTATTTCATTACTACTGTTGCCCGCGACTTCGTCTGCGTTTGATTTTGTTTTTAAAGTATTCAGTATCGCTAAGCATTAAATGATGGGTTTGCTGCCGTCCGCTGATGAGTTTTGTCCTCTTATCTCCAACCACATTCATCAGATCTACACAAAGATTGTGCAAAATTAAACACATATAACCTCTATAGTACAAAAATAATTATTAAAATCGGTTATAATTTGTCGAAGTTATGGTGTAAAATCGTTAAACACTATCATTCCCTCTCCCAAAGAAACCGAGCTTAATGTCGGGATAAAAAGTATCCTATATTACTTCCAACACTTCCAAGAATATGTGTACAAAGTTTCATGAGGATCAGTTAAGTAGTTTTGCGTGAAAGCCTAACAAACAAAGTTACATTGGCATTTATAATATTAGTAGGGATAGGGATATCAACCGGCCCACTACTGGCACGGGTCACCTCCCACAATGAGAAAGGGGTCAAGGCCGTAGTCAACCACGCTGGCCCAGTGAATAAACACACCTTTGAGATCATTACGGAGAACTCTCAGGCATGCAGGCTTTCTCACGATGTTTTCCTTCACCTTTAAAGCGTATCACTCGCTTAACTTGCATTTAACGTAGAAAAGTTAGAGGTACGCGCATGCTAGGATTCGAACTCAACAAATGTGAAATCAACAAAGCCCTCGCTTTTAATTTTATTTATTACGTTTTATTTCTAGCTATAGTGGTATTCGACTTTCCTGGTGACCAAACGGTATACAACGATTGCAATGGTATTGAAACATAGAATGTTTCGCCATATTCATAAAATTGGATATGTACTTTATCTTTGCAGTTTCAGTACAGAACATCGACCAAGTAATACTAGATACAACATCACTTACAAATTCGTATCTGAAATGTTTACATGCATATAGGAATACCTAAACGACAATACATAATTAATATAGACTCCCGTGATAACCAACCCTTCTACTTACACATTAAGACTCAATTTTCAAATCTCATTTTCAGCTCCGTGCTGAAATATTCTTTAGTTATCTGTTCTCGTTTTTGACGCGTCGATGTTATATCTATGTATTATTTGATCGATGTACATGATAGCAAAATAAAATTCATAAAGAAATCATTCGTCTGCAATACCCTAGCGTTTTTTACTTCAGTAGTACAGAACTATCCTTGCAAATACTCCACTCTACACTAAAAAAATATCCCTCAAAATCGGTATTTGAGTAGTAGTAACAAATATGAAATTGTGGTAGTTTCACTACAAACAGACAAACTTCGTTTCAAGCGCTTTTAAAGAAGGACCTACTTGCAATACCTAAATATTTTTACATAATAAGTTCTTTGAACGTGTAAAACTCCAGAGCTAAGCTAAGCTAAACTATGAAATAGTCGCGGTGAATATCATAGGAACCATTTTAGCTTAGCTCATATTTGGTCGAAAATGACCCATATCGTATGGTCCAGTTTTTCAAACAATCGATTAATTAGTTTTTACTGTAGGGTGTTTTAAAAATATCAAAAAGTAATAAAGAAAACATTCATAGCACAAAATCTCACTATATTTGTTATAAGCTATGTTAATGCACTTTGTTTTTTTCCCATCTAAGAAAAAATTAACTAGTAAGAAATCGTAATAAAACACACTGGTGCACCTATAATGGAATACGTATTTTATTCTGCGGCTGATATGTAAAAAGCGTAACTAAAATTATTTACACGTAAAATAAAATTCATAATTCTAATGCCACGTTTTCACTAGTAAACAAATGTTTCTAACACGAATACAAATGAGATAATTGTCGTAACTCGTAGGTGATTGAATAAAACAATCATTCATTTTTCAGTACCTGATTTAGTTTTCGGGTAACGAAACATTGTAAGTCACAGTAAAATGAACCGAATGAAATTCAATTTAGAGTAGCAAATTCTGTTTTCCTGATTTTTACCGCCACGAGACCATGACTGTCTTAAAAAGAAGATGAATTTGAGTTTTCAAACAATTTACTTACTTCATTTTACGACATTGATCTCATCATCTCAAAAAAATAAATTTTACTGGAATTGTTCTCGTTTGGTCGTGAAAAATCAAAACGAAAAGAATAGCTATATAACTTCGAGTTTCTCTCCGTCCATTAATATCTTCGAGAATGTCCTCATTTTAGCTAAAACGAGATTTGTTTCTGTACTTTAGGTTTATAATTAAAGAAAAGGAGCGATTTCTTACGGCCTCTATTAATAAACCAATTAATTCCTAAATATCCATTTAACTTTTACTTAATCGATACTTAAGATGCTGGCTGTGGGTTCATTTTTACTGGCCTAAGAGT
This sequence comes from Pararge aegeria, assembly GCF_905163445.1. Taxonomy (NCBI): domain Eukaryota; kingdom Metazoa; phylum Arthropoda; class Insecta; order Lepidoptera; family Nymphalidae; genus Pararge; species Pararge aegeria. The sequence goes on along the minus strand of NC_053202.1, from coordinate 6,296,590 downwards.
ACCGACTGCATCTGAAAAACATCTTAAACCTTGTATACATATATAAAATGCATTCATTCATACTGAACACGTGGCATTAACGTACAAACGAAATAACTCTCTAACACTCGATTCTATACAATTGGTAAACGAAATACACCGATACTAGAGTAAGGTTTGCCGTGCGGAGCCGTCGAACGAAGCCTTGTAGACCTGATAATCGCGCGGTACTACCCATATGTGAGATTTACAACTTACGTTTACTTATTCAATCGGGTTAAAGGAAGCTACAAGTTATGTAATATCGTGGGAGCGCCACCTAGTGACAGTACTGGGAATCAGTACTGACACTAATAAATCGTAGTTAACTTACGCGCAATCGAATAAGTAAAGGTAGGTATTATGAAAATTAAACTTAATTTGCTATACTCCGCGAACAGCAGGAGAATCTGTTTGGTTTAATTTATAATTTCGTCAATAATTAAAATGAATAATTGTTCAGTCAACGTCAACATCTTCTGAGGATGCTCCGGTTTCGGAGCGAAACGTGCGTAGAGGGTACATTGCCGAGGATCTGTTTGGTGTGGAGTTTACGGATTGAAGAAATTATAAATTACACCGTACAGATTCTCCTGCTGTTCGCCGAGTATAGCAAATTAAGCTTAACTTTCATAATATATTATGGATTTCCGCAAAGTAACGCCTGCTTCTATCCTATATAAACGTAGGTAGGAAATCTTGATCTTGGCTATCAGGACGGACAAAGGATGATTTATTCTAGACCGTGTCCTGAAGGGGCCTGAAATTTACTATGTGTTCCAATACTCGAATCCAACTACACGATTGCAAACGTGCAAACCTTATTGACGTGTGGTGGCGGCAGATCAGAATACAGTTCTCACCACCCGTGCACTTCGCGCGGTGACTCTTCAGCAGCGTCCTCTGTGCTAATTCTACCATCTATTGCGATCACCAAACCGTACGCCCAGCCTTGTGAGGTCTTAATTCCAGCAGTAGCACCGCTATAGGCTATGATAGCCTTCGAACGCAATATCGGCTCACACACCCTAAAACCTCCAATAAAAAAAACCTCACAAATATTGCTAATTCCGAAATGGCTTACTTATCGGTTTAGTAATCTTAGCTGTATCGGTGTCGATTTTAACTTAACATAATGAAGAGTCCAATTGATTTTTCATTTTCATAATTTCTTTGTACTTTACACCTTTAATTATTTCAATAGAAAATTTTACTCGATTTGCTTAGAGATTAGTTACAAAGATTTCAAATTAAAACTAAGCAAAAAAGAATATAATAAAATGTAAAGTTATGTACTTCCAGACAATCAATAAAGAAACAACATTCTTTGGTACTTGGTCTTACAGAAAGCTTCAAATACTTTTGAGTCTCTAATATCTATGCCAAGTTTCTATTTTTAATAGCATAACTATTATTTTAATTGTATTTACTAAGGTCGTCAGTTAATACATGTTTCCTCTTCTGATGCAAAAAGTTCTTATTAATGCCAGGTGTCAGCGGACTAAAAAGTTTTTTATGCTCTTGTGCATAAGCTTTCACAGCCAAAAGAAAGATAAAGCTTGTGTGGAATTTCTATTTCGGCCAGTAAAGTTTTTCATGAAACATGGACTTACGATAAGGCAGTATAGTTATCCGCCCTAACCCTTGTTATATATAGACTTCACTTACATAAAACCACCAACAAAAAAAAAACATTTTAATGTGACATTTACGTAATACGTACAATATCACTACATGATTTCTTCGCAACCGTGAAAAGTAAGAATGTATAACCCTGTCATAAAACATGTAATCTGAGACTTAATATATCTATACACGTCTCGGATAAAATAACTTGTTTTATGCACTAGTTGTACAATATACTTTATCAATTAATGCAAGCGAAAGCCAAACCAATTCATCCTAACTGCGTATGCGGTGGCAACCAATCATGATGCGCCGTTTTCACCGAGCATCTTGTGTCATCTCGAATGTATTCCGAAAATTTGTGCATCACCGAAGACGCAGTTCGGATGAATAAATGTGAGCTTCAATGTACAATTAAAACGTTAAATCCTTCCATGGGTAATTCACATTTAATCTATGGATAGGATCACGATAGGAAAAATTGCTCTAGTTTCTTTTCCTTTCGTTTCTTCGAACTTTAAACTAGTTCCATAGTCGTTCCATAGAACTAATGGAAACCATCCCATTTCTTGATACATCCTTTCTACGGCACAATTTACGTGTAAAGTTCTTACACATATTCCCAAACATTACTGAACTCCTAAATACTAAAACTCCTGATTCACAAACATTACTACAAAGTGTGTATAATTTCATTAAAAAAAGCAATACAATAGAAACAGAAATTTACTGAAAAGGATTTTTTTTAATCCCGTACGAATCCTTTACAAGATGGTCAAATCGTGTCGTCATTGGTGTAGCGGATAATCTAATCTTTTTTTTCCACAAGTCTATGAGTGCAACTTCATACTGTATCATAACTTTCAGGTGTAGACCTTAAAGTTATGATACAGTATGAAGATGGTAGCGGGCTAACATGTTAGGGCCTGACATCACACAATCTTTAAATAATCAGATGTGTGCATATGCAGTCTAAGTCGCATACCAAAATAGACCTAAATAAGGCACTTTTAAGGCGTAACAAATTTTTTAGCTAGCTTTTCAAGCTCGTATCTGCAATCTCACCTGCTTGCAAGTTATTATGCAGACTTAGATGGTAACAGGCCAACCTGGGTGTTATATTCAACCCCAATCCGTAATCGGTTTCTACGTGAAATTGTACCGGAACGCTAAATCGTAATACCGGCAAACACGTGCCGCTAACAAGTTGTCGGTATTTTTCATAGTAATCTATGTGAATAAGTGTGAATATTCAAAAATTCAATAATGCAAAATGAAATAATCTTAATCAATAATTAACTAATTAGTTATATTGCTACTTGGCGTTTTCCAATATACCTCAATTATTTGATTCTAGGTTGATGTCACTTTCAATAGGTTTCTCAAACTTATATTTCTTCGTACATGGTGAAAATATATCATCCGTTCTCCTACGTTTCAATCCCTTAGAATCTTTACTATCAATACTCAGTAGACTACTTGATTCTGATTCACTTGATATACTGTTAGTGGCATTCTTGATTATTAGTAGGTCCTTTTCGATCTCCGTTAACTCCCTCGGTTTGTATGGCCTGCCAACTTTTTGCTTCGGTTTGGTGGAAGGTGACAGTTCTATATTTTTTCGCTTTTTGTATGAACGCTTGGTTGGTATCGCCGGTTTGTTTTTCTTTGGTTGGTCCTCCTGGAAATAGAAAGAAATGCTTTAAAGTTAAAAACTCATAAGAATTGTTGCTCATTAAATTGTGTAGCAACTAATATTTATACGTCAGCCTAGCACAGGCAGGAGACAAAAATTATATCCCCCGATTATGTCCCCTGACTGGGGATTTAATTAACCTGTCCACCTTCTGAAGCACGGGATCATGGAATAGAAGTAGTTTATCCCCGTTTATTATTAAACGTTTGGATATTATTTCCACTTGTGCGCCAGTGCTCTGTGAGTTGGTAGAGCTGTGGGAGAAGATACATTTTTATCCTTTCCCCGGGGATATAATTGTCTGCCGCACGTACTAGCCGTATAGGTAGGCGATACATCTTTGGACACACAAATAATATTGCATAGTACATTTAAAATAATTTATGGAAATAAAATTCATTAAATTACAAACATCTTACTTTTGTAAGAAGTATCATATACGTACATACATATACTACGACAATGCACACATCGCAATCTAGCCCCAAAGTAAGCATAGCTTGGGTTATAGGTACTAAGATGACTGATGAATATTTTTACGAATGCATAAATACTTATAATATACAGATAACACTGAAAAATATTCAAGTTCAACACACCAACATTTTCCAGTTGTGGGAATCGAACCCACGGCCTTTGACTCGGAAAGCAGGGTGGCTGCCCACTGCGCCAGTCGGCCGTCTATTACAGATTTATATCACCACCAAGATAGAAAATTTAAGAATAATGGAGTCTAATTCTAATGATTTTTATCACATTCCTATTATCTGTTTGTAACGAAGCAGCGACTTAGACAATCAAAATTTGATGTGTAAACCAAATAAGAGTTCCGACATGAGATATTGGTATAGATTCAAACCTGTTTAGGTTTCTCTCCTATGTAACCGGAGCATCGCTTTGCGCCGCACATGCAAGGTTTCTTCTCTATACCCGTTGACTCCAGATTATAATTGAAAGTGAGTTCACTGTTCTGAAAAATAAAGTTACGTCATGTTAAGTAATAGTAGAGATTTTTGTGACACAGCTCGTCCAGACAAGTAATATTGCCAGTGGCGAGCATAGAGGGTATGCACAGGGTATGCAGATGATATAGATGAAGAAAATCCCCAGTACGAGTAATAAATACTTCAGGGTAGGCTTTTTAAACTCTTACGATGCCTATCCTTAAGTTTGTTGAAGAAGTCTGAAAACCAGTGCAGCGCGTTATAAGAGGTACTAAACTTTCATAAAAAACACTTGCGATCTGCATACGAGACGCACTAAACTAGCATAAAAGACACTTGCGATCTGTATACTGGACGTATTAAATTTGCATAAAAGACTTATAAATCGGGAGCAGAAAATAAGATGCCTGTATAAACCTGCTTTCGCTTCTCATAGATTGAAAAACCGAGAATGAAACAAAGTAAAACTCGCTACTCGGTTACTCGGCGAAACATGTACGTGAGCGTGTGAATTATAAAAATACTTACTGCTGGTATATCATTGATTGCAAATAAACCCACACGAACATCTCCCAATACGGTCCACTTTTGAGTTTCACAGTTTGGTTCGCAAGAGTGATTCATAAACCTATAAAAAAAAATTGTTATTAAGTCTTGCCATTTTCCTTGGAAATTGGCGCTAAGGAAGTTACGAGAAAAACATTGGACATTAAAGTCGAAAGTTAAAGTTAAATATTTCTTTAATTCGATGCATTTAACTTTACTCCGATGTTCTAGTATTGACATACTTGAAAGACTTCTCGATGCAGGCGAGAAAATCTAGTAGGTTTCTGTATACGAGACGTACTAAACTTGCATAAAGGACACCTGAAACGAGAGCAGAATGACCGCTCGCTCACAGTTCGGGTTACCGTATCTGTATAAACCTCATTATACAAATAGGCTAATACTGCGAGATCCAGTATAAGAAATTTATAACCTAATTTATTAATAATAAGAAATAACCATGTAGAAACCGGTTAGGGGTATAAATAAATAAATGTACTTCGACAATACACACCTCGCCATCTAGCCCCAAAGTAAACTAAGATGACTGATGAATATTTTTTATGAATAATATACATAAATACTTGCAATATTCAGATAAACACCCAGACACTGAAAAACATTCATGCACTTCACACAAACGTTTTCCAGTAGTGGGAATCGAACCCACGGCCTTGGACTCAGAAAGCAGGGTCGCTGCAAACTGCGCCAATCGGCCGACAAATATAACTGCTATACCCGCGACAGTTAGCCCGTTACCTTAGACTGAATCATCACTTACCAGTCACAAGCTGGTGAGATTGCAGTCAAGGACTAACTTGTAGTGGGATAGTAAAAAAAATCTTACCTGGCCAAATTGCCTTTAGGTCCGGCGTCGATCATCCGCTCCTTGTCCAAAGTGAGATAATAGAAGTTCTCGTCTCTCACTTCCTGTTTCCTACGCATGCGCCTCTTAAACTCCTCCTCGTCTATCAACTCGCCCACGTATTCTATTACAAATTGACCTGCGAACGAGAAACATAGTTTATTCAAGTACATTGAGTAGACAATCATTTATAATCCGGCTGCCTGTCATTTAAAACAAAGATAAACAGTTGGCATAACCTTTTATAATAGGGCAGAAGTGTTTAAAAAGTTAAAAAAAATATTGTTATCACATTTATTTAACACAAGTTGCGCACCGCGGGTGTTACCCGCGGAGAATAAGTCAGTTCATGCAATTGCATAAAAAAAGTTACCCGCAGTACAGACTAACTTGGGAATTTTATTTTTTTTCTGGACTATAAGTATATCTCTCTATCTCTCTCTCTATCCTTTCAACTATATCTTTACCAAAAATCCAGTCGAATGGTTGCTTAGTTAGGTCGTGAAGAGAGGACAAAGAAAGACACTTTCGCATTTATAATATTAGTTAGGATCATAAACAGATGAGATAACCTAGTGAACTTTGAATTTACGTTGAGTAGTATGGATTAAAAAAGTATTTGTGTCTAAATTATTTAACACTAATTATTGCCTGTGACTTCGCGTGAAAGTTTTGATGTTATTATATTATATATATTCTATGACTCACTACCACAAAATTGTAAGATTGATAAATCATTGGGGGGGTAAATAAATAATAAAAATATGTGGATAGTTGATGCTGCAAGGACATTGTAGATCTTTGCGGTGCGAATTAGAAACGAAATCGATTGTGTAATCTATATCTATCTATACTTACTATTCCGGGTCAACATATGGGATACTTTTATCCTGATAAACAGTAAGTTTCCTCTGGGAAATGGAATGAAAATCTGTATCAATTTTATATTGGTAGTATCAATTAAGGCTATATAACATCACGCTACGACCAATGGCTACTAACATTAATGAGTTGCAAGAAATGCAAAAAAATATCCTTTTTGAATGACTCCAATGCGTGCGATGCGTGAACGGCGATATGACTACTTTTTAAAGTTGACTCATTCGCGGACGAAGTTGTGCGGGTCCGCTAGTAATAGAATAAACGTGTAGTATATTTTGCAATAGCATTTATTTAAGTTAGGTTAGCGGGTGTCGTATGAGGCGACTAAGGAAATAATATAACAGTGAAAGGACAGTAGCGTCCATTATGGGACTACTACCATGTACTGCGATCTGAGGTAGGGCATAAATTAAAGTGTTATACCCGCTTTGACATCCTGGAGGGTTTTTAAACCCCATCCCCTGGCCGATGTTCTGTAGGGTGTCATTTTAGGGTATAGTCGCTTCTCGAAAGCGCGATTATTACATCTGTCGCCGGCCCGACAAGTAGGCCCGCATTCTGTTAGTAACATCCTGAAACAAAATAATGATATTGATATGAATAGGATAAACGAACTAAACTAGTTGCTATGTTTTTCATAATCAACGTTGATAGCCCGGCGGGTAGGATTTCGACTCCACTTTCGGGGGGCTGAGTTCGAATCCCAGCACGCACCTCTAAATTTTCTAAGTTATGTGCGTTTTATGCATTTATTTATGCACTTGCTTCAACCGGGATGGAAAACATCGTGAGGAAACCTGCATGCCTGAGAAGTCTCCATAATCTTCACAAAGTCCACCAATCCGCACTGGGCCAGAGTGGTGGACTACAATCTTAACCCCTTCTCACTGTAGGAGTACACACATACTCTGTAGTCGGCCAGTAATGGGTTGATGTGATGATGATGATTTATTTATTTTATTTATTCCCATCTTACATTTTTGTCATTACAGGAAAAAGTTATCCTAATACGACAATGCAGCATGTTATGTAAATTTTAATAATATATATAACTATAGTGTATATGATAAAATCCAAATCGCTATATGATATATATATAATGATGATGATGATAATTGGTCTCTATGCTCTGAATTAAAATATATAACTTCTTCCCGCTTTACTTTAGCACAGAAAATATGCTTGTTTCACATTATAAATCTTTGAATTTCTTGGCGTTTCTCTACTATAATAAAGACATATAATCTAAATATCAACCTTTGTCTTGAATAACTCTATTTATTGCTAAAAACTGCGTTCAAAGCGTATAAGCAGGCGAAGCTTTTCATTTACAAAAGCGTATAAGCAGGCGAAGCTTTTCATTTACACTATGTAAGGAGAAAACATATCGCTTACCTATTAAGGCACTGTGTATAAGGCCCGCAGGGGTCAACCTCGTTGGGGTCACATTCACACTGTGTGAGCGAGCTCTCCTCTATATCTATCTTCTTCCCGCATAAAGAGCCGCACGGTTTGTTCACTTTTAACTTCACGTAGTGCGGTGGTAGTAGAGATGACGCTATGTCCATCGATTCCACTTCGTTTGGTGATGCGGCTGAAAGAAATCAACAATAATTAAACATAATAATAAATAGTTTGCCTGACCGATTTCTGAAAGATTGGTCACAGAGATTTTCCATTTACGCGGAAGATATGATACATCATCATCCGTTTTCACGAATAAGTAAAGCCTAATGTAAGGAGATTCCTAGGCAAACATCAACCGTTCACCAATCGTTATTACCAAAGAGTTGGCGAAACGTTTTTTTTCTAGACCTAACTTAGACCTAACTTAAATTATTAGGTATTATAATAAATAAATAAATACACTACGAAAATACACATCGCCACCTAGACCCAAAGTAAGCGTAGCTTGTGTTATGGGTACTAAGATAACTGACGCATATTTCTATGAATAATGTACATAAGTACTTCAAATATACAGATAAGTACTCAAACACTGAAAAACATTCATGTTCATCACACGAACACTTTCCAGCTGTGGGAATCGAACCCACGGCGCCCAAGGCGGAAAGCACGGTCGCTACCCACTGCGCCCATCAGCCGTCTATAGATATATATAGGTGGTAGGTATTCTAGGTTTAGTGAAAATTGAGCGTGATTGCACCTGCACTCACTAGCTCAACATTAACTAGACTGTGAGATGGTGATAACAAAAAAAAAACCTGGCTAAGTTTGTTGTGGGCTCTTCTTAAACCAGGGCGCGTTTGGAACCCTTCTAGCTTTGGTTTCAAGTTAACGAGTGCAGTTATTCACCATCACTAACATTAGTGTAACATGTTAAATGTATGAACGCTTCGTAAGTGCCTGTAATAAGGTCAACATGAATAAAATATTTTTGAATTTGAATTTGCACTATCTATCCCTCACTCTCATCGTCTGTTGGCACGGCAGCTCTGATGCGACATAAAAGAGATCAGGGGCAGGGCTGGAAGTTAAACGTGCTCTCCGAGGAGCAGGGATGAATCACCGCCATTTTCGAACTAAGAAATTCTTGATATAAAAACCCTGGATCAGTCGAACATGCTCACCTGACCAACGAGGCAGTTAACGAAATTAATGAAACGTAACGTGAACTTAGGGTAAGCATACCTATTACCGTCACACCGTCGATACTTACTTTTTAAGATCTCACAAGCTCTCTGTGCATGCTCCATCGCCATGGTGAAAGCGGCATCAATTTTCGATTTTTGAGTTGTTATTCTGCCGGAATCACCTAAAAATTAATAAATAATGTAAAACTTGCAGCCGTGGTTCAAAACTTACAGATATACATAACACCCGCTATCATGTGGGTTGGCTTTTCTTAAGTCAATTTCACTCTATCTTTATCTCTTAAGATAAATTGGAATTATAAACTTCAAAACGAGTTTATTATTAAATTATTTTGTCAACATTCTTACGATGGACCCAATTAGAACACTTTTTCTCTAACAGAATAATTTTAGGATAAACTAACTCACAAGCACACACACAAACATTTCTTTAACATTACAAATAAATTTATTCCAATTTTTACTATATTATTTCTAATAATACCTCCAAGAATGTGTATAAAAAGTTTCATGAAGATGGGTCCAGTAGTTTTTCCGTGAAAGCGTAACAAACAAACTTACATTCACATTTATAATATTACTAGGAAAGTAGGGATATATATATATATATACAAGGATTGTTCGTTTACAGATATAAGATTATTTAATGGCAGTAGATGGTAGTTGTAGCATAGACGAAGCTGCTGCCCGTTCGCAGATATATTCCCTTAGTCGTCTCGTACGACACCCACGGTCAGAGGAGCGGTAGTGACAACAGAGTTTTGATCTGACGTCACCATAGGGCACAAATTCGCGGACTTTACCTTCTTGGAAAGGAAACACCCTGCCTCTATTCACCCAATAGTAGTCGTATTGTCCAAAGAACCGCACCACAAACTCGCCCTGCGAATGTTTCACGGCTTGGATGTTCAACGGGATCTCTGAAGGGTGCAGGATTATACCGGGCCACCATCTGAAAGTAAAGTTGTCATTGGTGTTAGTTTCAAGATATTATTGGTATTTGTATAAATATGGTAAGATTTCACCATCAATACCACCTTCCCCCAGCCAGTGGCGTGCATAGAGTTGCCAGTACGAATTATAATTACTTAAGGGTAGGCTTTTAATAACACTTACAATGCCTTTCCTTGAGTTTTTTATAACTCGGACTGGAGATTTTCTTCATTTTATATCATCTGCATACCCTGTGTATACCCTCTATGCACGCCACTGTCCTCAGCAAAACCTTCTGAAGTTTTATTACGTACGCCAGACCGCTAAACAATAAATAAATATACTACAACAATACACACATCACCACCTAGCCCCAAAGTAAGCGTAGCTTGTGTTATGGGCACTAAGATAACTGATGCATATTTTTATGAGTAATGTACATAAGTACTGAAAATATACAGACACTGAAAAACAATCATGTTCATTGCATAAAAAATTTCAAGTTGTGGGAATCGAACCCACGGCCTAGGACTCAGAGAGCAGGTTTGCTGCCCACTGCGCCAGTCGGCCGTCAAAGTATTATGCACGCAGCGAGCTCGGTGGGAGTGTCGTATGAAATAAAAGGGGGTAACAACCTTTTATTAACTAAGAAATAGTATTACTAAATATGATAATAATAGCCGCCATTGCATTGTAGTGTATCAGGGTAAGTTTGTTTTTAATTCATGGTGTACTTACCTATAATGTCCTAGTTTAACCCAAACCATCTCGCCATACAATGGCAATCGACCAGTTTCACAGTCTTCACACATGTATCCACCTGGAAAAAAGGATCACACGTCAAAAACGAATGCTGTACAAATTACTGTTGACGACCTTCCTGGCGCAGAAGTAAGCGCTGTGGTTTTAAGTTGGGGCTCCATGGTTCGATTCCCAGCTGGGGTAATTTGGGAATTTATAATTTTTGAATTTTTTCTGGTTTAGTGGAAGGTTATTGCTGTGGCCAAATTGTTTATTGTTAGTATACAATCCTACCGCCAAACGATTTATCGTTTCGGTGCGATGTCGCGTAGATACCTATTAGAGGTGTGGGTGTAATATAACTAACGTGTTATCGTCTGCTACCAAAGCGAGCAAAATGATAAAGCGAACAAATTTTACGCCTATTTTAAAATCCTTTATTTATTTATTGATACAAAATAAATCATAGTATAACGATTCTTCGCACCCGCATTCGATTACGCATGAAGTATCGCGTACCTAACTCGTTCTCTACTATATCCCATCAGTTATTTATATATAAATTTCCAGGTTTATTATGCGAGATATAAGAACAATAAAAAAAATATTTTTTAATTATTAACTTTGAGACCAAATTCAATTAATACCGATTTCCTACCAGTTATTTACATATGAATTTCCACAAATCGTATTATATTATATTAACACTTATTTATATAATTGCAACATTTTATTTATTTATAATGTAATTTACAGTATTTCTGATTTTTTATTATTTTTTAATATAATCATAATTTTGCTGCTTCTATCACTTTTATTACTTTAATGGGAATAACCTGTGCTTCTCTTTATTTATTTATTTAATTATTTTGATTTATCTATTTAATTTGCTGTTTTCGTCACTCGGGTCTGAGCTGAAAATCAATGACATGCATGTACCTAAAATGCATGTCAAATGCTGAGCTGTACACCCTTTCTGTCTGGTGTCTACACACAGACATTGTTACTATGTTGTTACTATATTATCATAAGATGCACTGTTTGTAACACTTAACATGGAATAAATGTATTTTCTTTCTTTCTTTCTTTACATGTATCGGCTTTTTATGCGACGTTTATGAAGAATAAACAAATTATAATCTGAGATCAAATTAAATTAATACCTTCAGGCGGATCTATGTTAAGGCACTCTGCGTGGAAGGAGGTTGGACAGTACTCGCAGCATATCAGTGTACCACCAAGGGCGCATATGAAACACCAGCCTGTGTTGACGTGGCGCGGCTGCGTTCCCGGCCTGGTAACAATATTATCAACGTCATAACGTCATGTAAAGAATTACAATGAAAATTAAGCTAAATTTGCAATAAAATGCGAAACCAGTCATATCTGCACGGTGCAATTTATAATTTATACTGTATTTATTTCATCTTGCAGCATAACAGTGTACTAACCAGGGCGCATATGAAACACCAGCCTGTGTTGACGTGGCGCGGCTGCTTCCCCGGCCTATCAATACTATCAACGTCATATTAGTATTTACACTGAACGTTAAGCTTAATTTGCTATAAGCCGTGACAACCAGACAAATCTGCACGGTGCAATTAATAATTTATACTATCATTATACATCACACCACACAGACTCTTCTACGCACTTTTCGAGACAGCAGTGTCAAGTGTAACACGTTTTACATAGAGAGTTCATTTTGAAAAACTGTATGGTGTAGTGTATACACCAGTTTACGAGATTATTGCACCATGCAGAATTGACTGGTTTTAGCGGAATATAAAAAATCTCTTTTATGAAATTCCGCAAACAAACGCTACTATCCAATATAAAATATAACTTTCTTTTTCCATTGCCCATTAGCTGACACATAGGCCAACAGCTAACTTATATGAATTAAAATTACGAATATTTTAGAATACAAATAATCAATATTTCTCTCACCTGTGTTCATAATGCCGCGGGCAAATAATATGCGAGGCAGTTAGTATTTGAGAGCCTGCTGGAAGACATTTCGTAAAGGTATGGTAAGTTGCCGGACACCTCACACATCGGGCAAGCTTGTCTCCACTGAACCTCGTCTTACATCCTCTGGGATCGTCGCATACACACGTATGACAAACATGGCGTGGACAAGTCAAAGCCTCCACAAGCTGATTGCTATTGTTTTTTCTAGAAAGCTCCCCAGCGTTAAACTGAGTTTGCGGCCAATGGTCTAAGCATTCTAAATGATAATACTTTTGGCAGTGGGCCACTTGACATCGTTGTCTATGCGCAGCCTTATTCTTCGGAGATACAGATGTTTTACACACGAAACAAACCGGAATTTCGTATTTCTGACAGTCATTGCATTTAAAATTGGAATAGTCGATGTCGTTCCCTAGATTTTTCTTACGTGGCAATACATCAACAATCTTGCATTCACCGTAATCTGTATCGTTCCAATCTAGTTCTTCTGCGCTTGAATAGGCATCATTTTCCAAATTATTTTCAGGATTTTCAAGGAGTTCCTTCATTTTCACAGCTAGCTGAGCTTCAAAATCGTCAGCATTTGCAATTACATAAGGTTCAATGTCATTTTCTATAGACGTATTTAGCATTTCATCGGAAGCGTTGGGATCTTGGGATCTTTCGTCGTTTTGATAATCGGAATCAAGGCTGTTGTGGTCCTTTGGCTTTCTGCCCCTGGGTTTTTTCTTTTTCTTCCTTCCTCTAACACTGGAAGTTACTTCGATTATTTCAGTTTTCTTCTTAACACAGTCAACATGAAACATACAGTAGCACCCTTTGCACTTTATAAGATTGTAGCCTTTTTCGCAAATCTCACACAACTTTTCTCTTAGTAAACCTTTAAATAAATTTGGCTTAGGAACAGTCAGTTGCCTAAAATACTCCTCGACTTCATCTATTGCGTCTGGCACAAACTCAACCTGAGGATCAAAAGTTTGGATGTTTAAACTTCGATCCGCGGTTTCAATTTTAAAAGTATCCTTTATTGGTAGAGATTTAATCGGCATCGTTGTTTTAGATTTCGGTTGAAATATTTCAAAAAATTCGATGTCATCCTCTATATCGGAAAAATTTTCTTTATAAAAATATTGTTTTATAATTTTTCGTTTAGACTTTTCTTTACGCGGGATATCTTCAGAAGCAAGATTAAAGTCTATTTGTTTATCTTTTTCAAGTTTCTTCTTACGAACTCTTTTAACTGGCGCGGTCTCTTGATTGAGACCTTTTACTAAATTTGTAACAGTTTCAATATCATCTGCTTTTTTAATATCGTTCTTCAAACTCTCCTCATATAACCATGTTTTGTACAAATAATTAGTTATATCCTCTTCAGTCAGTTCGGGGTATTCATCTATTAGCGTGTCCTGTTTTAATTCTAAATATTTTAAAAAATCCGGATTGATTAAATCTTCTTTAGTATCATTAGACGAATCAAAGGTTCGTAATTTTTTATTCTTATATGCAATTTCACCATCTTCTGATTTTACTGAAAGGTCTGTGACGTCTTTTTCGGTTTTGTATGTCTCTTCTTTACTGTCGGTTGATTTTTTCATGTTTATCTCACCATCTGCAACATAAGCAGATTGGTTTTTGGAAAGTGACAATCGTAACTGATGCGCTACTAATGGGTCTTCGTCTTCACCACTTGAGTTTGAATCAGTATTCAAAACATTTAATGTTTTTCCTGATTTTAGTTTGCCATCATGACCACCATTCTGCTTAACAAGCTCACTTACATTTGGTGATAGTTTTTCTACACAGTCAATCTCATCATAGGAATGTAAATGTTTTTCGATTTGGTTGAGTTTACCAGAAACTGTTGAAAATTCTTTAGAAATGGCGCTTTCCTTAGAAATGTTTTCTTTAATTTCGACTGGACACGCACTACTACAATTTGCACCACTATCCTTTGCTGTCAGTTCTAGACCTTTTTGCCTGTCTGTATAACTGTCTGTTTCAATACTACTATTGCAATATTTCTCAAAACTTGCACTATAGTGACCATTTCGTATTATGCGTTTACTCCTTTTGAGTGTTAATTCAGATTGATTTATACAAACATCATTTATGTTTTTATTTATATTAATGAAATCAATTTTATTTGTTTTCGTTTCAAATACATCAGGAGAATTTGTTAAGTTTTCATCGTCTGTCGTTATTTGAACTTTATACCTTTTTTTATTCTTTCTACTTGATTTGTTAAGAGAAAGCCTGATTTTTATTGGGCTTTTCTGTAGACCATTTACTAGTTTGGCATTTTCAATGTCATCAGTTTTCATGACATCTGTTTTTAAACTCTCTTCATACAACCACGTTTTATACAGGTAATTTGTTACTTCCACTTCAGTAAGTTCAGGTTGTTCATCAATGAGCGCGTCTTGTTTTAACTCAATGTATTTTAAAAAATCAGAATTCTTCAATGCTTTTCGAGCATCATTAGACAATTTATGTTCATTAGGTAACTCTGTCTTTTGTAACGACTTGTCGCTATCATATGAATTAATTCCAATATTTTCTATCATGTCATTATTATACTTAATCGCAGTTTCTGAATCTTTACTGATTAATGTCTTCCTCTCAGTATTAGGTTTACTAGCGTGAGGTTTCAACCTTGACTGAAATGCTGCTAATGGTTCTTTACTTTCATCTTTGTGATTTGTATCCCCGCCATTTATATCGATTGAGTTCTTAGTCAAAATCACCTTGTCTTCTTTACAATGACTTTCTATGGTATCGCTTTCCAGTTGCGAAACTGCTTTTCTAGTTATTTTATTATTTTTCGCGGTACTACTATCGGTAAAGTTTTTCTCACTATGATTTTTATGATTTTTTTGAAAAAATACTTCGTTTTCTGCCGGACTTACCTCAAGTATACTAACCAACACATTTGTTATTTTACTATCGTATAATTTATTATTTTGTACTGTACTTTTCTTACATTCGGACTCATGGTTTGAATTATTCAGACTACCTTTATCTATAGTTTTAAATTCTTCATTAATTTTAGTATTTTTACTACAAGATTTGTTAAGAGATAAATTTAATCTGGATTTTAGTGACTGTTTATTTGATATACCAAAAATATTATACAATTGAGTTTCAAACTCTTTAAGGTCATTTTGTCGATTATTTACATGACATGGCTTATTGATGACAGTCTTGCGCAAACCCATTGACTCCATCAACTGATTTTTTTCACCATTTTTTGTGAATACGTCTGGAAAATCTTCCATGCCTTCATCCACATAGTTATTTAACTTAACGACATTTGGCACATTTCGGCTTTTTGTACTTATATCAGTAAATTCATTTTTAGGATTCGAATTATTGGACTTCAACTCATTATATTCAAGGAAACTTACAGTTATTTCTGTTTCTTTGTTTGGCGTAGTGTTTTTCGTAATTATTTTTTCTTTAGAAGTTTTGGTCATATCAGGAAAATCTACAATACCATCATCAACATAATCCTTCATGATTATAACATTAGACAAGTCTGAGCTTTGTATACTTAAATTTTTAGTCTTATTCCTACAATTTAGCTGCAGCTCTTTATTTTGCAGGAACTCATCTTTCATAACACTCGACTGTTGTAAAATGTTATTGTTAAAGAAGTTAGTTGATACATCATGGAAATCTACAATCGCATCATCAGCATATACATTTAAACTAACATTCGTCGGTGTATTGTTTTCAGTACAATTGGTTGTCACTTGTCTCTTGGATATAACATAAGGCGATTCTAAGCCTTGTATACTTAAATTTGTTGATTGGTTTTCATTGTCAAACTCAAAAGTTTTATTTTGAATTAATTTGGTTTTTGTTGCCTGTTCTAAGTTATTTTTTTTTAAGATGTTAGTGGATACGTCAAGAAAATCTTTATTTCCGCATTTATCATACACGTCTAAGCTTACCTTTCTAGGTGTATTTTTCGAATTATGAATATTTGCCTCTTTATTCTTGAAAACAATTTCTTTCTGATCACTTTCTTTTTCTGGCGATGCCCGGACGGTTATGTTTTTATTAATGCTTTTTAAAGTAGGCAACTCATCATTATTTTTTAACTGATTTTGTGCCACTTTAGAATCACTGACTTCTATATGACCTTTAGGGTATATTTGTTCACCTGTTAAAGCTTTGGTTGCTATTAGAGAAATATTTCGATCAACAGTTTGAACTTCAACACTATCGTACATCTGGTCAATGTCACTATTCTTTTTTTGTATAGTTGGTGTATATAATATATCTATGTCTGCACTTTCGTTATCCAAACTTGCATCATCTAAAACATATTGATGTGATAAATAAAAATCTGATTCCTTTATTATTTCAGTGCCTTTTAAGGTATCATCGCTGGATAAAGTTTCTAAATAATTTTTGCTTTCCTTGGTGTTTATTGCTACAATAGTATCCGAAGTTTCTAGTTTAATTGGTTTCATTTTATTTTTCATTTCCATGATATCTGATTCATTTGTACATAATGATAGAGTATAATTTCCATTGACCTGAAATGATTCACTTCCTAAGTCTACTGATTTTTCATGATTACTATGTAAACTAACTTTACTTTTGATATGCGTATTTTCAATATTATTTACCCGATTTATAGTAAATTTGTCACTAGAATTTGTCATATTTACGTCAGTTTGGTCATTATTGCCAGCTTGGTCTTTACCACACAGTGTTTCAACTTTAGAAATGATACCCAAACCTGATCCTGGCTCTATAACGTCACTTGTAAACATTTCTGCATTTTCGTATTCAATTTCAATGGCATCTAAAATTACAGGACCACTACCACGATATCGTAGGCTATAGTCATGTTCATTTTGATGTGACAACAGTTTTTTTTCAGTTTCATATTGAGATTCTGTGATATTTTTTCTATAATTATGAGGCTTGTTAGGTGGAGATTTTTTGGGCAGTTTTTTTTTTAATTTAGCAGTGTTACTTACTTTGTTATCTTTCTCCATTTTCAGAGATAGATGAGATTGCAGATGAGATTTCTCGGGTGTTTTGGACTTTGCTTTCTGTAGCCACCTATCCATATGAGATTGTCTTTGAATCTTAGTTATACCAGTTTTGGCAGCCATATTATCTAGACATGCAGTGACAACATCAGACACATCTAAAGACCTATTCCCACTCTTGCTTCGTGCTCTTTCTATGTCTTTTCCTTTAGTGTCATCTTCAGAAAACAATGTATCTAACAAACTCTCACTTAGAGACACATCACTGTTTGTTCTAACAATTTTCTTGCTTTTCTCATGCTTTGGTATGGTTTTTATTTCTGTTCCCTTTTGAAGCATTTCATTTAAAATATCGATTCTTAATCTTTTTGGCTCTCTTAACAATATTTCTGCTTCTTCAACAGACACTTGCCATTGTGGCATTTTTTTTTCAGATATCAAAAATGCAGCATACAATCTTGGATCCTTTTTCTTAGTCTGCAAAGGTATTAAGTTAATATCAAAAAATTTACAACCAAAATTACTCAAATTATTGAAAATAATACTTATACATAACTATATTAAATAATACTTAAATAATACCTCAGATGGAAAATTTGCCCTTGCCACTTCGAACTCCAGTTGACCAAGAAACTTACGGAGCATAGTGCCTACGATCCAGCCGCGGCGTCCATTGTCTCCGAAGAATGTTACATGAAGTACATCCCTTTCTAAACGTCCATACACTGGAAATTATACATATAAATAAAAAATATGTAAACATAGTTTACATCACAAATCTGTTAACAAAGATTAAGTATGTATATGTAGATATAAATAGTTTCAGTTTGCAAGTGACAATCACAGTTACAGATATGAATTATTTTTTTGGATGATCTTTTTGAATATTGATTTTTTCCACCTGTGTGTCACCTTGAGACATTTCAATATTGCCTAAACTCATCATTAAGATCGGAAAGTATAAAGGAGTTCCTTTGTAAGAGGATAAGAAGTTTATAATATTACAAATGATGTGCAGGCTCATATAAAAAGCATTACTTAAATTATGAACATTAATATAGTTTTTGTATTAGGTTGATAATATTAAATATAATTTTAATTCTATTACTATTATGGCACTAGCTGTGACCCACACTATGTTGCACAATGAAAATGAGTCTGAACACAATTTTTTTATTTTTGCTGACTTTTTGCAATGGGGTGCTGCTAGTATAAATCTAATTTTGAGGAATTTTCAGATGACAAACTATATTTATCAACTAGACAAATCGCATAAGTGCCATTGAATTTTCCCGAGTAAGATGTTGCTTGTGTTAATCCATCTATCTAATTTCAGACAAATTGGTTCAGTAAATATAGTGAGAATGGGTAACAAACATACTTACAAATTAACTTTTGTCTTTATAATATTGGTTTTACAATATAATATTGTGTTATATAATAACCGCTTTATCAGGATTTACAGTTTTTAACAAGATGAGAATGATACAAGCCTTTATTTTCAATATGTTCTTTGTGAAATGAATATAACAATTTTATAGGCCTAGCAATTTAGTTTTGTTAAGAGAGTTCTGAATGATTATTTTAATTTTAATATGAATAATATGTCTATAATATGACTTTTAATATGACTCTTTGCTAAGCAAGTTAGTTTTAATTTTCCATTTATAAATATTATAACATAATATATTTCAGAGAATTCCATATTCATAAAATGAAGATTTACCCATAATATAATTTTTTATTATATGTTTAGCAGACATATTAGTCTGCCATATAATCCAGTTATAAGATATTTGATCAGCTTGAGGCTTTGCACATATTACATAGTAAAGTCACCAACTAAACACTCGGTAATATTAGTAGTTTTTTGCAGGATAAAAAGTATTCCATAGTAGGGTATGACCTAACTATACCATGGTTTTATGGCAGGCATGGTTAGCATGACACGGTTAGCTTCCTGGCACAATGGCAAGCACAGTGAAGGGTCCCGAGGAGGTCCCGGGTTCGATTCCCAGCGGGGGAATTTATAATTTCTGAATTTTCTCTGGTCTGGCCTGGTGGGAGGGTTTGGCTGTGGCCAGTTACCGCCATACCGACAAAGATGTGATGCTGACCGATTTTTTGTTCCGGTGAGATGTGGAAACCGGAACACTAAATCGGTCAGCAGCAACACTATGGGTTAGCTTGCTACATTTTTGATGAGATTGTGCAGTCAAGGGCGAACTTGTAGTGGCATAAGAATGCCCTAATGCAGGGCCTCTTATTTGAATAAGATTTTTGTTCCCCACTCCATGTAGGTTGGTGATTTGTAGTTAATAATATCAATTGATTTAAAAAATTCAACAGTGTTGGTCATATTATTAGTATATTCCACTATGGATCTTGTGTTTCTGGCTTTGACTCTTGTGTTGTGCAAAAAATTGTTGGGTATTATTATTATATAAAGTTTTATAAAATAAAATTGTCAGTACCTCTAGTCCAAAGAAGAGACACCAATGCCCTGCAGTAGCATATTACCTACTAAGACTTAAAAAGATGCATAACTCTATGCAAGCCCTATTTATGAGTTTTAGCTCATAAATATTTATTTCTATTAAAATTTATATTTATTGATTTTATACAATACTTACACTTCTTTTTAACAAACGTTCCACTAAGAGGGTCTCTCGTAATGATGCAAGGCCAAAATGGATATGTTCCCATTCTTGCCCAAGCCAAGTCTCCAACTTGATACTCGCATTGTGCTTCTAAGTTGAACAGCTCACTTTTCGACAAAACCATTTTTTTCTCTTCTTTTTTTTTCTTTTTACTATCAAAATCTAAAGTTTTCACCACAGAAGATGTATTTAAGTATCCATTAATAGGTTTTTTTACATCATACTTTTCAGAAGATCTCTCCATGTAGTTTGTCAAATGATTATTAGACTTTTTGCCACTGTGTGGAGAAAACATGTTTTTTATAAGAACAACAGTGTCATCCTCCTTTTCTTTACTCTGTATCAGGTCTTTTCTTATATAGACTTTAGGGGATTTCTTAGTTGCTGACATGCAAGCTTTCTCCTCAGAACCAAATCGACTAAGGGAAACATTCTCATTATAAATGTTCTCTATCTGATTTTCTAAAGTATCATCACGCTTTGGAGTTTCATTTTTGATAGGAGAGTTTGAAGCATGCATCTTATAGGCAGCAGATTGCATTTTGCTGGGTGATTTATCAAATTTAGGAGACTTGTGGAGTCTGGATACATTTCTCTCCAAGTCACACAGCTCTGCGTCTGATTTAAGACGGCGAGCCCTACCATAACGACTTGTGCTTGTTGCATCTCCAGTTGTCAGAGGCGACGTTATTCGCGCAGTTAAGCTTGTTTCCAATTCCCTTTCAACAAGAGACCTCTTTTTTGGCTTACTTTTAATGGGGCCATCATCAAACTTAATTTCTTCAGCACTCATGTTGTCCTCAGATTCCTCCATTTTGTATTAAGGCGAGCAGTCATTAGACCGCTGCCGGCTGACGTAACGCTCTTATACAAAGACAGTTCGAGAATATCGTGAAATTGTATTTACCCAACAATCTATCTTAATCGCCAATATATTGTTGTTAATAGAATTCAAAATACAACGCCATGGTACAACAAACGACTTCAGAGCCTCAGAAATGATTTACATCTGTTCGCTGAAACAAAAAAATCTAAATAAAGTTCTGAGTTTTTTCACCAAAGCTATTCAATAGAAACATTTAAAAACCAGTCTAAAATGTTACTAAGTTCTCTTATCATGAATAAAAAACTGTACTATTCAATTAATCAGTAAATCCTTACACGGTATTGCTCAGTTTGCCACACGATGCGCTAAAATGAAATGCAAGATTCGGTCTCCATAGTGGACTAAATATGTAGGTAACAATATCGAAAACTTAATTTTCTTTTTTGTAAACCACTTGTGCAGTACAAAATTTATATAACACCTGTTTTAAAGAGGGAAATGCAAGCAGATACAGAAATTTTAATTAAAAATCGCAACGCCTTGATATCGTTCGCGAAAAGACCTATTTTCATTTGACTTGGGATACATACAGCCGTCATCCACGCGCCATCACAGTTTCATTATGCTGGTAAAATTAAAACTTCGACCAGAACACTATTTAAATATATTTCTATACACGAATACATCAATTACCTCCAATCCACAACAATATGAAACCAATATTATCACTTATTTTATCCTTTTCAAAAGAAAATAAGATACCGACGCTACAGTACCGCGAAAACCACCATGAACGATGTCAAAGTGTGAGTAAGAGACACCTATTGGCTATTGGAATGTAGCTCAATACTCACACATGCAAAAGAGTTCATTGCCAGACGGCACTCGGCAGTGTTTAAAT
Organism: Pararge aegeria; assembly: GCF_905163445.1. Classification (NCBI taxonomy): domain Eukaryota; kingdom Metazoa; phylum Arthropoda; class Insecta; order Lepidoptera; family Nymphalidae; genus Pararge; species Pararge aegeria. The sequence continues at coordinate 6,274,354 of NC_053202.1, read as the reverse complement.
ATTAATTTCAATAGCTCCTGTATCTGAGATTTCCATGAAATCATAGTTAGGGTTGTAAAGATTTGCTTTGTACATAAATAAAATAAAATATAGAATACCTCCAAGGTATTCTAAGCCATTTAAGCCTAAGAGGAAAAATGAGTATTCAATTACTTATCATGTATTAGCTGAAGCTTATAAAACTTCAGCGCCTTCAGCTTATACTTGTAAACTGTACCCATAAACTTATGGGTACACTTAAAAATGGTAAGGTACAGCATAAAATAGAAAATAGTGTGCAGTAAGTGATCTTGCCGCAATCTATAATCTATCAACTCCAAGGTTTACGTCTTGCTTACTCCAAGGTATTTAAGCGAGAAATCTGCCCTGCTCTGGTCTGCACATCAAACAGCTGCTCTATCAATTTAATTTAATTTAAAAAACAAATAACAATGAAAATAATATAAAACGGTGTGGTGGGTCCAGCCAACTACTGCATTGTTTATTATTGAAAAATTGTAATATTGATGAACAATTAATCTCTATTTTATAATTATTCATGATATAGTTATAAGGTAATAAATAATAATTGAGTGCCACTTCTGGTGCATTTATTCTATACGATCAAATCTGGGTAACTAGAACCGTACCGTACCGTCCGTCCGTCCACATTCTGTAAAGGTACCGCAACCGTCGTACCTTTACAGAATGTGCCGTACTTGTGAATGTTCTTATACTACTAATTGGATACAATCATTACATTTGAATAAATATTTGTCAGATTTTGTATTTTCATCGATATATTACCATAATTTATTGATTGCTTGTGATTAATATATTATTTTTGAAACTATATCTAAAATAATCATGGGTAATAATTACAGTTATTTATAATGAAGATATAAATTTAATCTGTACTAATGATGGTAGTTGCATTTTGCTTGTATACTCATTCCCATTAACTATGGATTTTTTTCCTAGTCTATAATGCACAATGTCGCTGGTTGCTATCAATGTCATTTGTAATAAATCGCATCTGTCAACTGTCAAGTATTTCTTTAATTAATTGTGTTTTTGTCGGAAAAGAACACTTCTTAGTTTTAGAATTAGGTTAATTGGAACAATGACTTCTTCGACGAAACTGAAGGATATAAAACCGGAGCCAGTGGCATATAGCGATGTTGCGCTTAGAAATAATGCGGCGGTCGTAGAGTACTGTAGGACATCCATGGCTGCTTTATCCGGATCCACTGCAGGTAATTCACACGTTACGCTATCTTTTCTAGTATTAGGGATGAGCCGTATTAAAGCGTTGAATTAAGAACATACAGAATCCTCATTCAGCCATTATTGTATGCAGTAATTGTGTCCAAAAATAGTGAAAACGCTACGCGCACGTCTTAATTACACCCGCGGAATATTGCTTGGTCACAAATTTCTTCCCATATTATGGTGAACGCTTAGAACATTACAGGTAAGATAATGCTGACAGTCAGCTGCTAAATGGTATGAAGTGACTAACCGTTTGTTTAAGAAACCAATCTAAAGTGGAGTAGTTTTTGATGCTTCAATATTAGTTGTGTACATGGTTTCTGTATGTTCTTATGTATGTGTATTTAAGATACCACACCCCAAAGTCAGGCCATACATGATTACCATTATTATAATATCAGATTGAAAAAAAAAAATCCTTGCTGATCGGAAACATGGTCTTTGACTATTTGTCGCACACAATATTTTAATAATATTAAAGGTATATTCAATAAACTTATTTTCAATTGTACTCTTTGTCATTGAGTGCTCAATAAGTCACAATTGTAATAGCAGACTCGAGCATCTGGAATAGCAGTGAAATGGATTTTGAGTGTGGTAATAATTTGGAATACAGAGAGCTTCTAAATGGTGTGCCCATGTATGGTCACCTTAATCAAAATTCCATGCTCCTAAGCTCTTAAAAATCTGGCGCTGCCAACTGCCTTACCACTTCTCCCATTGCAGGGGACATGTCAGGCACATGAAGTAATTACTAGGCTGATGTATAATCATCATCATCATTTCAACCAATCAACGTCCACTGCTGGACATAGGCCTTTTGTAGGGAGTTCCACAACAGTCGTATTAATGCCTTCACGCTGGTATTTCTAAAACACGTTATTTTCATCAAGGTTGCTATTTCTTCTTATTCGTCTCTCTGGGCAGTTTCCGCACGTAAGCACTTAGCTTATTGTACGTCGAAATTTCCCGTTGTTGCTCCCTACTCCAGCCATTCAAGCTCATTCCAGAATCCTAGCATACCGCCCAGGTTGCTAAGGACTTCCGGGTTAGTGGCTGGTGACGTCTGGCAGATCTCGCGTTGCTCTGTCACGCCTGTGCACTCCATCATCACATGCGTAGGTGTTTCATCTGCCTCCATGCATGCTCTGCAAAGAGGGCTGTCGGTGACACCTATATTGAAAATATGTCTGTTTAAGAAGCTATGCCCTGATATGAGTCCCACCACCTTCCTAAGTTTACTTATATCCAGGCGGAGTAGTTTGTTAGTAGTACTATTTGTTATAAGGATTCTATTTATTTTTATATTTCTATTATATAACTTTTTAATCTGATATTTAACTTGTTTTCAGGTATCCTAGGACTAACTGGTCTTTACGGATTCGCTTTCTACGTCTTCACAGTTATCATTCTATGGTTAATGTTTTTGATTAAAGCTGGGCCTACATGGCACAAATATTTTGTATCACGGCAGAGTCTTCTAACAAACGGTTTCTTTGGTGCGTTATTCACATATGTACTGTTTTGGACTTTTATATATGGTATGGTTCATGTATATTAGAATATATTTAGTGGAAATGGTAATATAATTATATATTAATAATAAATAAGAATATTAATAAAATAGTTATAATTTAAATAGTTATTGATTATGGTTCTATGTTTGGGGTCAGAGTTCAAAATGAAATACTTTGTTTAATTAATTGTGTGCACAAAACCTCTGCTACTGTTAAGATAAATACCTATATACCCAGAATGAGAATGGTTTAGGCTATAGTTCACTAAGCTGGCCAAATGTGGATTGATGGACTAACCTTTGAAACCTTATGGAGAACTCTTAGGCTATACTCAAAATGTATGAAAGTTTCCGCAGAGTAATATTTGATTACACACAATGCACATAAGCTAGAGATGATAGCGGTGTGTGCTGAAGTCCTAAAAACTAGCCTATCATCATTTACTATAGCAAATTTTGCCTATTGTTTAAAAACAAATACAGAAGTCAGATTAACATTTTAAAAAAATGTGTGAGCCTGACGCCTGACATATGTGAAACATCAAAATTTTTATGCATAATATTTATATGCATAAAATAACAGATTACGACAGGAATCAGTTATGGCATTTATTAAATAAATATGCATTTTTATTAAATACAAAAAATCCAAATTTAATAATGTATTTGAAATCGTGACAACTTAACTACGTATAGTAAATATATTCCATCATATTATATCGTGGCGATGCGTTGCCACGGCCTGTATTGCCACGCCAATAATCAGGTTTACGCTCGCCTATAGATGTTTCATATCAACAACTAACTTTGCACAGTTTTATCCACATTACCTATATTGGTTGTATTACTATTATAGCCTATTTCCTTCTTCAATAAACATAGGTACTGTCTTCTGTAAACATATGTTTTTTTTATATTGTTTAAAAAGTTTTCAAGATTGGAGCATTCAAATATACAAACGGACTTAAACTTTATAATAATAAGTATAGATATATTATATTGATTTGTAAGTAAGCCACAATTTTAAATTCGTTTAATAAAATACAGTGGTTTACATGTTGTGTTTGTTTTGTTTTCCCCATAATGTTTCCAAAATTAACAATACATCTTCCTCATTTTCGTGTTCCAAAGTGAAACTCAAAACATTTTCGTTTACTTAAACTAAAGACATAAGAATTTCAAAACAGAAGCCAGAAGAAGCCCACTTCCAACTTAGCTGGATATTCTTTGTTAACTCATTGCATTACCATTTAATTTGAATTAAACTTGAGGTAAATCAATCATTGATTATTATTCAAATCGAACAGTGAACGAAATGTTTCCATAACAAAGCAAACGTGTGTCTGCCCATGGAAGATTTCATTTGGGTTTTAACTTTTACGTTTCACGTTACGACTAAAACTACCAATGCAACACTACTTTAAATTGTTTTCTTAGATTACAACAACTGGTATAATGTGTTAGCGTTATTTAACGTGTTAAAACCATTTCATAGTATTTTCCTTAGTGAGGTGATATCAATAACTACATACGTTTAGTTAAAAGGCAAGCTATGGAGGCGCAATAGAGGTTCAAAGGCCCACATCAAACATAATAGTATACATAATAGTATTTTATCACCATCACAAAGTGTTACTTAAATCGATTTGGATTGCTAGCTATGTTTCAAATTCATACACAAGATTTTATTTTAGCTTATGTTATTCTATTAGGCAAGTGACATATTACATAAGAAAAATAAAAACACCAACCTTCCACCTCTAAAATGTCCTAGGGTGATGTTAAATAACGTACAATCTGAATCAAGAATTGGGCTAACAAATGCAAAAATCACTTTTTATCCGACGGGCAGTACTATGGTAGTGGAATGAAGGGCATTTCTTATTATTTTTTCAAATTTTTCAAATACAAAATTTCTTTATTCATGTAGGCGTATCACAGGCACTTATGAAGCGTTCATACATATTATATGTTTACATAATTGTAAGGGGATGGTGATAACTTCGTACGCCAACTTAAACCTAAAGCTACGAGGGTTCCAAACGCGCCCTGGTCTAAGAAGAGCCCACAACAAATTTCGTTATCACAGTTTATTTATATTAAGCTATGAAGCTAGAGCAATTCACACCCAAGCTTTTTTATCGTTCAAGTAATCCTTAATATTATAATAGGATTTTTCTGTAAGCTTACGTTTTATATAAACTTTGAACTTATTGAGAGACATCTCAAAGATTTCATTTGGTAATTTGTTATAAAATAATATACAATTGCCCTTGAATGAATTAGCAATTTTGTGTAGCCTAGTAAACTGCACAACGAGTTTATTTAAGATGACCTACAGAACCAGAATACCTAGATCGTCATCATCATATCAGACCATTAACGACCGACTACGGGGCACTGGGCACGGGTCTCATCCTACAATGAGAAGGGGATAAGATCGTAGCTCCAACGGCGGATCCAGGGGGGGGTCATGGGGGTCATGAACCCCCCAGAGCTGGTTCCAGGACTCAGGTGGACCTCTAATTGAACATAATGATTTTATTTATATATTTCGTCACCATACAGACTTTATGTAACTACAAACCTTCAATACTTTATTAATTCCATATAATAGGTATAATAACTTTGTATGGTGGCAAAGTTTGGGAATGAACGCAACGAAAATTTGAATTATCTCGACTACGTAAAGTCGAACTAGACCTAACCTCAATCGAAATCGGAACGACTAAACTTCAACATATTATAACATAGTTCTAAGTTAAAAAACTTAAATCTCTTTCTACCTTTAATGTGTTTATAAGTGTACCTTCATAAGTATTCTTAAAACTTATTGCTGCAAATTCACTAATTACAAGAAATGGAAAGTAGTCACTTTTTCATTATTCCACTGCGTGTGTTTTAACTTAAATGTTATTTTTGTTAGTTCTCTGAATTATTTTATTTCTTATTGTTTGGCAATTGAACTTATACGAGTATACTAAACCTACTTTAAAATTATGTTGTTGTTTTGTTAATAATTTATGCTACGAGTATATACCGTTAACGTTTATACTAAGTTATAAATTCTTAGTTTATGCACTACGCATTTGTTGAACCCACTCCTTTACTCTAGCGGAGTTTTGCGTCATCTAGCTGTTATGGCAAATCATTCACCACGGTTATGGAATATAAATTGGCTGCCTCATTCCGTGAGTGATAATACTTCTCTGGATGTCTTCAAGAGAAGATGGCATTATGTACGTGTACAATAAAGAATAACATTTTTTAAGTACAGTACTTAGGTAGGTACATTAATAAAATACCTACTTTTTACTTCTATCTAGTGTCATCAAAATTAAATTATAAGTTCTCGACTTGACCACGACTATGTGACCCCCCCCCTGGCGCCAAAGCTGGATCCGCCCTTGCGTAGCTCACCGCGCTAGCCAAGTGCGGATTGGTGGACTCCACACGTCTTTAAGAATATTAAGAAGAAACTCTCAGACATGCATGTTCCCTCACGATGTTTTCCTTTGCCGTTGAAGCAAGTGTTATTTTAGTTGCTTAAAACGCACATAACTTAGAAAAGTTAAGAGGTGCGTGCTAGGATTCGAACTTTACGCCGAAAGTTACGTCAAACTCCTACCCTCTGAGCTATCACCGCTTCTTCATAGATAGGCACTAAAGCCAAAACATGGCGCTAACTGCTAACTGTACAGTTTATTAATAAATTACCTCAGTAGTGTAGATTACTTAATTCATAATATCAACCGATAGACGTCCACTGCTGGACATAGGTCTTTTGTAGGGAGTTCCAAATACCACGGTTTTGTGCCGCTTGAATCCAGCGGCTACCTGCGACTCGCCTAATGCCCCCAGGTGATATGTCGTGAGATTTAATTCAAACCCCTCCCCCATCCCCCAATCTCACGTGCAATTTTTCAAAATGTGAGTTTCTTACGTTGGATTGTTATTGTAAAAAGACCAATGACTAAAATAGTATATTTTTTGTTTCAATCAGGAAAAAAAATTGCGTGATATTTGCCTAGACCCCCCCCCCCCCCCTCTCCAACGTAAGATGTGATGAGATTTGACACGACCCCCTCTCCCCCTTAAACATCTCACGTATTTCATGAACGCCCCTTTACAAGTTTGGGTTGCCATTCCAGCATTCATATTATACCTATATGTAAATAAGTGGCAGTTTATTCAAAGTCAAAGTCAAAGTCAAATATTCCTTTATTCAAATAGGCACATAGATGACACTTTTGATGCGTTATTATATACAAAATGTGTACATAGCAGTGAGTAGTGATGGCGATAACTACAATCGTAAACTTTAAACTAAAGCTACGAGGGTTTTAATCGCGCCCTGGTCTAAGAAGAAGCCCACAACAAACTTAGCCGGGTGTTCTTTTTGTTATCACCATCTCACATTGTCATTAGAAAATATTTAAGAAGCAACCTGGTTAGAGCAATTGTTTAGACGCAAGCTTTTTTATCGTTATTTTCCTGCAATATACCTATTGCACTATCTACTAAAGCCAAAACAAGCTACTGACTAAGTACATCGTTTATTAAGTTAAGTAAGTATGTCAGCGAAACCGTTTACCGCCTGCACTATTAGCTATTACCGATAGCGGCATGCTTTGATGTGGTTATCAGAAAACTATTAGCTTCCGGCTTCTACACATATTGCAGTGCAAGAACTTGTAACAGCTTATTGTCGTTCATAAACAAGGAATAGAAAAGAAATATTTTAGTTGGAAGCCTTCAAATAATGTAATAATTAATGGAGACAAAAATATTTCTTAACTACTAAGAGAATTACTTTAAGATTATTTTGTCGATGTCGTGTCGGGCAGAATTTGATTGACATCCAACTTTCCATCTCGTACCCGTCTCCGCAAAATATCAACAAATCCCATAATATTACCGTGGTCTGTACCTGTTGAACTATATTTAAGAAATGTTGATTAACCACAAAAACCTTAGTTTAAAATCTTCAATATATTTAATACTATCGGACCCTCGCGACTTCGTCCGCGTATGAATTAATCGAAAAGCTAGAATATATCTGATGCAAACATTATAACCACCGTCGCTAGCTTGGTACCTACTGTTATTTTATGTGGTATACTGAGTTAGTAAGTTGTCATTATTTTTTTGTCAGAATTATTAAAATCTGTTCAAATTTAACGGAGCTATGAAGTAAAATTGATAAAAATTGTCATCCCATTTCCCGGAGAAAACTTATTGTTTATCGGGAAAAAGTATCTATCCTATATGTTGACCCGGAATATCAGCTACCACCATACCAAATTTTATTTAAATCTGTTCAGTAGTTTTCACGTAATGCCCGGACAGACAGACAGACAGACAATAATTAAATAAAAATCTGTTTTGGACTCAGTAGCAATAATAAAGCATCCCCCGGTAAAAAAATTCAAAATTTATTAAATATACAAAAATCTTCCACTTACAGGTTTATTATAAGTATAGATAAAAAATGTTTTCGTTCGGTAGGTACCTGATAGCTTATTTATTGAGGGAGTTGTATACTAGGTATAGGTACCAACTATATTGGCTATCCACACACAATGTTACTGCTAATATTACCTACCTAAATATTACCATAAGTATTTTTTTCCAATGCAGTTTTGTTCTGGGCTTTGTTACTGGTTTTTCAGTAAGCAATCTTTCTGATACCTTTTGGTGTAAATTGTCTTTTTAAAATAAGAGAAAATAACTACACAATACAACTATAAATGGACAATTGCAGTTCTTTTAAAACCTCCAAAGTTAATGAACCATTCGTTTACTGACTTGAGTCCATATTGGTTAACAATTTAATAAAAAAAAAATTGGTTAGGTAGCCAATTTATTGAGAAAGGGTGTAGACTGTTATACCTACCTACCAAGTACCTAGCCATGTATGTTATAGGTAGGTCGAAGCATACTTTATATATTACTAATATACCTATATTGGCAAACAAACATTGGCTATAGATATCCACACGTGTAACTCTTTAGTAAAAAAAAAAGTTTAAAAGGTTTATTCTATTTTTACCGACGTTTGGTAGGTACGTATTTATCTACATGGTCAATAAGTCTTTTAATACATTTACTTTTAAAACATGTTTTCCCGCAGACTCGATTTGTTCAATCATACGTTGAGATTCATTATATTTTGTACATAGGTACATGTTCAGAAAGTACACGTCACTGTACCTATCTTACCGATTATAGACTCAATTATAGGCTGTGGATCGTAATCCACGTTGCATATATTATCTGTGGTAAGTAACTATAGGTACCTACCACGCATGTAAGCATCCGTCTAATGTTTAACACTGGATAAAGTACACATTTCCCGTCAAAGGGGGACAAAGAAGCATTACGATCGCACTCCATGAAGTAATAGAACATAGTTAAACATCTACTGGCAGCTCCGCAATTCTAGAAAACAATTAAAAGTAAATCCAGCTCTAGATAATGTGTGCAGACAGCGCGAGCGTCCAGTGTTTGAAGAGAACTGCTAACATTGGGATACAGCTGTTTTATTTACCTACTTTTGGTGGACTTAGGGTGAGCGCAGTAGCCTTAGTACAAGATTAGCACGATCCAATCGAGGAGTCGTTTTTGCATATCGAAAATCTTAAAATACTCGTAATAGAGACGGAAATCCTGTACTTCTGATTTTTGTGTTAAAACGTATTATTCGAAAGCTCGAGTTAAGGAAGTGAAGGCAAATTTAAGTGTAGACATAAAATCTATTTTACTCCCTTTTTCAAGTCTTTCCGTAATCGAAAACTATTGCTCGATTTCGAGCGAGCAAATCTTGTACTAAGAATGCAGGAGACAATTTTATTGAACTCGCATACCTATTCGAGCCAGCGATGCGCGACGCGACGGTCCTGTAGGTCTAGGATGCGCACAACGAGATAATCATGTCTACCCTATGAGAAAAGACGAGATAAGTCTCGTCTTATCTCTTTATCTCTATCGATGGTAACATGGATGCACACGTGATACGCGATTCGCCTCATGGCGTCACAAGTAGAGATAAAAGTATTAAATAAGCAATAGTAGTAATTAACTAACTGCTCCCCTCTGAGTTACCTGTTGCGTTACCCACGGTAAAAAAGTACTTTGGGTGCTTGGTTATACGAATGTTCCTGTAAACCCTTGGGAATTTAGTTTTTCCAGGACCAAAAGTACTCTCCGTCGTTCCAATTAACTCTATGCCATAAATCAAGAGGTTGCTTAGTTAGGGCGTGATGTAAGGACAAACAAACAAACAAATACACTTTTTCTGTTTGTACATAAAACTAAAAATTGGTTGCCTGTAAAGTCGGTATACGGGCGAAAGTTTTACGTGACAACGACTTTGAGTGGTAAAATAATTTTAATGTGAATATTCATTCGTATAGTAGGAAGAAGGATGAAATAATAGTAACAATTTAAAACATTTATTTATACAAAGAATTATATTTAAAACATTAATTTATACAAAGAATCTCGCACTGAATTTCATATTAACAAAATTTTATTTTTACCTTTACACATACATACGTATTTATATACAAATATACATACAATAACTTGCAATACATTTGCGTACAATGAAACAGCGTTTACTACAAAGGGACGCGTGCCTTTCACTTTTTATGTCTGTCTCTCTCGCTCTTCGGGAGGCGGGCTAACCATGCCCGAGTGGAAGGGACGCGTGCCTCTCACTCGCTCTCATTGTGAGCGCATAACGTGAGCGGAGCGTAACGCAGTTTCTTGAAGTGTCACCCGGCAAACCAATTTATAAGACGTTGTCACGTCAAAAAAAATACCAGAGGGTAAGCTGAATGCCATCGCTTGTAAACAGTGCAACGCTTGCAGGGCATGTAGGGAACACGTCCCACAAAGTGCCACTCTAGGTGTTTAAATAAGCCTCATGTATCTGTTATTACACCGGCAACCACACCCTTCAGATCATAACTAAATACTGCTTGCCGGCAGAAATAAGAAAGGCGATAGTTCTTCTACGGACGAGCTCTGTCACAAATAGTGGCGGTACTAACTACTACCATAGAAGCCGAAAAGCCGGGCTTTATTTATCAATCGAAATTTGTAATTATAATGCACTTGTGGTCCATAATGTAAGTGCCTTTAAAAGATGAGTTGATGTTTGTCATTTGGCACAACAACAACTGCCTTATATCGGCCATATGATGAGTCCAATTAGACCTATATATAACTCGCTCTAGTTCAGGACCCTAGGAACGCCACTGACAAATAGTCCTGCTACTTATTTTATTTTTTTTATAAATTAAAATGCATTCAAGCGTCATCTAGTAGGAAACGTTGCAGTTTTGGTCTACTTTTTCAAAGGTCCGTATTACGAAACGTTTGAAACAAGAGATGACACGTTGCTTGTTTTATAATTTTAATATTTTCATGACGCTACAGTCGCTATAAGACTGTTGTAAAAGGGATATACTAATTTCGTCATCGACGGTAGGAGAGCCGTAGCTTCATCGGAGAAAGCGCTCAGGCCGCGATTGCCAAAGAGTCGCAGGTTCAAATCCTGTCGGTTCCGAAAATTTTTATATGCATTTTAAATTTTAAATAAAATTGATAATTCCTCCAAGTGTGGGTAAAAACACTTATTAAAATTATAGTATTGACCGTTTAGTACAATGCTGTGCAGGGTTAGTCCCGACAAGTGTCCAGAAGTATTTTTGGCAAAGTATTTGGCTTGGCTTGCTTGTCGGCGATGTCGTAGCTTAGTTAGTAGGCGCTTGTTTAATGTCGCTCACGAGCGCGCGCCAAACTTTTGCCTGTTCAGAAGAAAGTAACGCTTTCGTGTAAATTTCATCAAAGCGTTTGTAAAGAGTTGAAGCTTTTAGACGTTAATTGCCAAGCCTTGCCAAACCAAGTCGTTTTGTAAGCGCGTAAACCTAGCATAATGTCCTCAATTATGCTTGCCTGACATCTATAACTTGCTTTTTCGCATCTGAATGTATAGAGAGCCGCGCGGTTTGCGTCGACCCTAAAACTACCTATTTTTTAACATGAATTATGGTAGAAAAATCAAATCGATTACTTGGTCATTCTTTATAGTTATTAAAGATGAGGATGTGTTTCTTCTGTACCCTTTAGTTTAATATTTCTAAGCAAGTCTCAATTCTGTCATTTTCTACCCGATCTGCATATTTGTTATTATTATTCACGAGCTCGCGCCGCGAAAGCAAGCGCGTTAACGTAGCATAATATCCTCAATTATGTTTGCCTTACACGGTGGCCTTAAATTTATAACTTGCTTTTTCGCATGTGAGTGTACAGAGAGCCGCTCGGTTTGCGTTGACCCTAAAACTACCAATGTTTTACATGAATAATGGTAGAAAATCCATAACTCTGGTCCATTACGTTTTCTTTATGGATATTAAATATGAGGATGTGTTTCTTTTGTATCCTTGATTGTAATATTTCTAAGCATGTCTCAATTCTGGCATACACCTGATCTGCGTATTTTTTATTATTAAATTATTTATTGCACAACAAAATACAAAGAGAAACACAATAGAAAACATAAATTAAAAAAAGTATTTCAGGTGTGGAAAGGCGGTCTTATCGCTAAAGCGATCCTCTCCAAGACAACATTTTTCGAAAGAAGTTGTAATAAGGAGGTTGTTGTAGGTAATTTTTTATTGGAAATTACGAAGAGAGCCAGTGCTTTGTTACAACCCCCATCTCGCAGTTAGGTCCTTCGTTAAACAATTATAAGGATCCAAAAATAAAACTACTGGGATAATAATATAATAGCATATTATCTAAGTATTCTGGTGTAGGTATATGTATATTTATATCGGTATTTTTGTAGTTATTATGTATGTGTGCTCATGTAAGTTTATCTTATTTTTTTGTAACATACTTTATGCACCATTCACTTTCCACCTTTTTTACGGCTTCGCACGCTCAGGCTGCCTTTAAAGATTTAGTGATAATAAATGATAAATAATAAATATACTACGACAATACACACATCACCATCTAGCCCCAATGTTATGGGTACTAAGATAGCTGTTGAATATTTTTATGCATATAATACATACAAATACTTTAATATACAGATAAATATCCAGACACTGAAAAACAATCATGTTCATCACACAAACATTTTCAAGCTGTGGGAATCGAACCCACGGCCTAAGACTCAGAAAGCAGGGTCGCTGCCCACTGCGCCAGTCGGCCGTCAAAGGCATAAGGTCGCCTTTGCACCCTAGCATTAAGTAGTTTTACTATTCCTTGCGTTTTTCCTATGGTGCAATATAGTTTATCTATTCTATTTTATTCTACTAGGCTGTCACCGCTCTAAAGGGTAGGTAAGTATTACGTAGTAAGGTTTACTGATGCTGCCGTTGAAATAATCGTGGTTAAACAAAAAAACCGAAATTAGATGGTAACTAAGTTAGACATAATTTTCTTCGAATTTGAAATACTTAGTGGATATCTACTATTACAAGAGTTGAAAAACTTTATTGTTAGCTAGGCAACTTAAATACATACTAAGAACTTACCTATTTACGTATCACAATAGAAAAACAAAACGAACAATCCAGCTTTCCCAAAGTTTCTACGAGTGAGTTTCCAGATTGCAAACAGCTATTGAAGAGTTACTTAAAACTACCTAAGTTTTCTTTTAATTGTTAAGTAAGAGTGCAGATTTAAAGCGATTTTCATTTCTGAAATCTATCGATGGGTTGTTTTGTGATAACACAAGCAAAATTTAAGCAATTTAAATATAATTTGCTTTAAACGGTGAGAGAGAACATTGTGGGGAAACCTGCATGCTTGAGAGTTCTCAATAATGTTCTTAATAATGGTCTCACGATGTTTTCCTTTACCATTTAAAAAAAGTGATATTTAAATTGCTTAAAATTTGCTTGTGTTATCACACAACAATCTATTCGACAGATTTCTGAACTGAAAATCGCTTTAAAACTCTCTTACATATTTTTTTTATTATCTTTTAGTTATATAGAAATAATGTAATCTTGAAATAAAATATGAACGTTGATGCCTGAAATAAAACTTATTATTATTTTAAGTACAGAAGAAGGCGAGTACCTTTTTGATGTTTCTGTATTTTAAAACCTAAAAATACCAGGGAAAAATATAAAGGTACGCAAAGCAACATGGTTAAATTATTCCCTTTAATTACCTACCTCGTTACGTTCGGAAACAACATTCGGCCTCTAATTTGGAATAAAGCAGGCTGTTTAATTTCTTCTTTAGAATTCCTTACACATTCAAGGCCCCTGGCAAAATAAAGTAAGCAGGTAACTAACAGTGCTGAAGATAATGTGGTAAGGCCAAATCCCCCCCCCCCCCCCCCATGAAATCGGGTAGCTCATAATCAGGTTTTTTTTAGTCTACTTCAAGTTTACCCTTGACTGCAATCTTACCTGCTGATAAGTGACGATGCCTAAGATGGTAACGGGCTAACCTGTTAGGGCTAGGTAACGCTAAATTGCTTAGCGGCACGTCTTTGTCGGTAGAATGATAACCAGCCACGGCCGTATCCTCCCGCCAGACAAAATAAACTTAAAACATAAGAGATACTGACAGCACATTAAAACACAAAATGTTACTTAGTTGTTATGTAAAGAAATGATCTGTTACATTTAAACTTCGTTGAGAGTCCCTGTGTACTTATAAATATAGTTAGCTACTCAAATTGCTATCTATCAATACATAATATGAAATATATGAAAACACTATAAATTAATAAATGACATCAACATAACACATAATATTACACACAGTTAAGAGAACTATTGCCGGTTTTTGTTACTAAACCTAAAGCGAAATGTATCTTACACAGTTTTATAGTGAAGTATTTCAATTAATTTTATATTACTCAGTGTTATTAATCGATTAAAATAATTTATTTAATTAATGTAATTGGCCTTATTTCGTTCTAATTAAATAACAATAAATAAATACATAAAATACTCAATTAATACGAGAGTTGTCTTATTAATTCCTTGGGAGGGGTTGCCGAAGGTGGGAGTGGCCAAGTGATATAGTACCTTAATAAATTATCGCTGAAGTGTGTTACAGCGATTGCTTATATGTGAGAATCCCTTACCTTATTGTTATATGTATATACGTGTGTAAGAATTTACGTATATGTTTTTGTACACAAAAATATATAATATAAAACATAATAAAGTTGTTGCCTAAGACTTCGAACAAATGGAAATTTTGATACATCTGTGACCCCATAACTATTAACTACCACGATAGAAAAAAATATGACAATCGTAAAAAACAAAAATAAATCTACGAGAGTAAATATGTACATATTTTTGGGATAAAAAGTATGTGTGCTATTCAAGAGTATAATCTATATTTGTGCTAAGTTTCATCAAAATCAGTTCAGTCTTCCAGTTCCAGTTGTAGGAATCGATTCCACGGCTTGAACTCAGAAAGCAGGGTCACTTTCCACTGCGCCAATCGGCTGTCATATGACGTGCCTTGATGCCGTTAAAAATATATTTTTAAGGGCATTATATTTTACCTTTGCAGGGCTTTAAAGCGAAAGCCATCTTGGCAAAATATATTGTAACGAGATGGCATGCATCCTTTACGATACTTTTTATCTTGGGAAAGTAACATTTTAAAAAAGCTGAAATAAACGAGGGCTGTAGCTAGTTAGTGTACCAATATATATTATTAGAACGCTTTGTAGCCTTTTCCTTTTATTGTGTCTGCCATTGAATTAAGAATACACAGAATCCTTAGTCAGCCATTATTGTTGTTGTTTAGACGGCTGATTGGCGCAGTGGGCAGCGACCCTGCTTGCTGAGCCAAGGCCGAGGGTTCGATTCCCACAACTGGACAATGTTTGTGTGATGAACATGAATGTTTTTCAGTGTTTGGGTATTTATCTATATATTATAAGTATTTATGTATATTATTCATATAATTATTCATCAGTCATCTTAGTACTCATAACACAAGCTATGCTTACTTTGGGGCTAGATGGCGATGTGTGTTTTGTCGTAGTATATTTATTTATAACGTAAATAATAACGTTTAGAAAATTAGAGGTAAAATAATAACTGTCAACTGCTAAATGGTATGAAGTGACTAACCGCCTGTTCGAGAAACCAATCTAAAGTGGAGTAGTTTTCGATGCTTAAATATTAGTCGTGTAGTATTAGTCGTTCATTGTTTACTGAGTGGTTCAAACTGGTGGAAACTTCCACCCTCGTTGATTGTATCCGTATAATAAATAGCACACAGTGAACCATGAGACACATAAAATAAAAAACAAGACGCATAAAAATCAATGGTTTACATAATAAAATCAATGGTATGATAATAAATTCCTCCAATATGAATTCTTAATATAAATTTATAAAGAAAAGAAAGAATTGTGTTAGTTACACCATTTATAACTCAAGAACGGCTGCACCAATTTTTATGATATTTGATTTTTTACGATGTATCAAATTTTTTATGGTTCATTGTCTACTACTCTACCCTACACGGTTTCTGAATGTTCTTAATTCTGTGGTGTCTGCGTCCATAAGCCGCTTGTCACTCATCGTATCCTCAACAGTTTGATTCTCTTTTTAGCGATAGGGTCGCCAATTGTAAAACTGTAATTACAATGTCCTGTTTGTATGTTATCATATATGTTTCTTGTATATAATAAAGTGTATATATAGTCTGTGCCGGATTGTATCTGTGAGTATATTATCATCATCATAACAACCCATTATCGGCCCACTACAGGGTACGGGTGTTCCAACACAATGAGAGGGGGTTAAGGCCGTAGTTCACCACGCTGGCCCAGTGCGGCTTTGTGGACTCCACACATTTTTGAGAACATTATGTAGAACTCTCAGGCATGCCGGTTTCCTCAAGATGTATTCCTTCACCGCTGAAGCAAGTTATATTTTAATTACTTAAAACGCGCATAACTTAGAAAAGTTTTAGGTGCATGTTGGGATTCGAACTTGGCCCCCCTGAAAGTAAAATCGAGCTACTACCCACTGGGCTATGAGAATATAGGCCACTCTATTTCCATCGCCCCATGTACCTTTCTTAACTAACAATTTTTATTTTCAGTAAGGGAAGGGCTGAAATACATGTACTATAGATTCTTTTTCATTTTTAATAAACGTAGGATTGATAATTTTCTATACGAATGAGTTTCGATAGCGATTTAACGTACTTATCATTTTTAAACCATTAGGAAACCAAATAACTGGATTGAATTTTATCTGCCCCTAGGACGCTGCCGCCCATATGATTTTGGACCAGGGTAAGCATACCAACCAGGTCTCTAAAATAATAACCAGGTCTCTAAAATAATAACCAGGTCTCTAAAATAATAACCAGGAAAAAAAAAGCTGGGTATGACAAAATTAGAGCAAAAGATTTAAAGAATTTAAATAAATACATAACACCAGTGATAACCCATCTAATTAATACATGCATTGCGACCGCATCATATCCTGATGCCCTGAAGATTGGCATAATTAGGCCCATTTATAAAGGGGGTGGTCACAAAATCTTTAACAACTATCGGCCAATCACCATATTGTCATGCATCGACAAGGTAATTGAGAAGTACCTAGGTGATAGTATAAAACAATTCTTGCAAAAACATAACATTCACAAAACACAAAACAATTCGGCTTCCAAAAAAATCGAAGCACTTCTCAATTACTATGTCAGTTTACAAATGAAGTAAACGAGTACTTGAATGACAAAAAGCATGTACTCGTTGTCTTTATTGATTTTAGTAAAGCTTTTGACTTGTTAGTGTATGATAAGCTATATAAAAGTATGACTAATTGCGGAATACAGGGACCCCTCCTGGAATGGTTCAAGGATTATCATAGAAACAGAGTTACATGTGTAAAAATCGATAAATTCATTAGTAACAAGATAAAAACGACTAAAGGAACAGCCCAGGGCTCGATACTAGGACCTACCGAATATCTTATGTACGTAAATGACATGTGTAACCTATTTCAGGAGGGATCTGTACGCAGATGATACATGTATCAATGTCGCTAATCGGGACGTGCGGGCGGCCGAGCGCATGATGCAAGCCAACTTCGACACCCTATGCAAATGGGCGCATGATTTAGGGCTGGTGATAAATATTAAAAAAACGAAGGCCATGCATATTCATTCTGCTCACAATAAAGCAGAATATAAAGCTCATATAGTTGCGCATGCGCACGACTGCTTGCACGGCAGGATACAACATTGCATTTGTACCCATATAGATATGGTGGAGGAGCATATGTATATTGGTCTCAAAATTGACAATTCGTTTTAATTGGCAAACCCATATAAACTATATTTGCGAAAGGCTGAGAGCTATATTAAGTAGGTTATACATACTCAAATATAAACTTCCTTACAAGACGCTGAGATTACTATACTTGGCACTAGCAGACTCAATAATTGGATACGGTCTGAGTAGTTATGGTAGAACATATAAAACATATATTACCCGAATATACAACCTACAACTAAAAATGTTAAAAACCATAGTACCTAAAAAAATCAAACTAAAATACTCAAAGGAATGCCATGAATTATTCACATATTGTAAATTATTGCCAGTGCAGAGCAAAGTTACGTTAGCTGTACTTAAGGAAGAATTTGGTAATATACAACATCTTAGACGTAAAGGGCGAGATGGTAATTTTCGGAAACTGCCTAGTTATAAAAAGTTTATTCTACCGAAAACACATAATGTGTACGGAAGAAGGAATTATAAATACATATTACCCAAAATATTTGAAGATCTCCCACCTGCTTTGCAATGTGTAAATGGAAAAAAACATATATTTTTAAGAAATTGTAAAAGACATTTTTTAGCTAATAGTTCAAAAATGCCACTGTTTGATTAAGATTGTTTAAATATTTTTACATTAAGATTAAGTAGTTAAATAAATTTTTTCTTTTTTTTTTAGATATACACTTGCGAACCTGCCATCCCCACCATAAACGCATAGTTTCTAAGGGGATGGATAAATATTTGTAACTTTTTATTTTGAACAATAAATTAAAAAAAAAAAAAAAAAATAAAGATGTAAAATGGCATAGAATGTCAAAGTCCTCCACTGTTGCCAGTTATATGAAAATTATAGGGTAGGCAGCGCTTTTGTGCATGTATGAGGTTCACGCCACTGCGAGATATACCTTGTTGCTGTCTCTCAACCTAGAGATGGCGCCTAAGCATTGTGCCTTCCTCACTAAAAAACGTAAATCTGTTAAAAAAAGCTCGTACCTACTACCTAGTACTAAAATTCCATCCATAAAAATTCACAAACCCTTACCTGCTGCAAATTTTCGTAAAGTTAATCGTGTACCTACGGCGGATAAACATAATCAGAAGTATGGTCGAGAGTAACGTGAATGTTTTTCTGTGAAGAATAATGTTGTTTGAATTTGGAATACTTAGCCTCCGAGGCATGAGGGTGGGTCATCCCAAATAAATTCTCTGGACCAGCCAGGTTATATGAAAATTTAATTTCTCAACTCCGGACTTACAACGGTAAGCCGGACGCACAATCTATTTATGTGATACTGAAGTGATAACATTGATAGTACAGTGATGACAGTTATAGTGAACTGATAATAATGATGATTACCAATCTCTTTCGGATTTTAATCAACATTTACAGAATCTCAATATAAAACTGGAATATTTGGCTTTTTACCTGTAGATTGCTATAGAGTAATTGCAACCAATGCTTTCATTCGGGCCGCTCTTTAGAGTAAAATATTCAGGTATACACAAATAAATATCAGAATTTCTCGATTTTCATAATTCTCTTGAATTTAGTTCGAGTAAAAAATGTATGTAGCTACCGTCAGGTATAAGTCTTTTTTTTTCTCCCATGAATTAGCTCTTGTCTACAATGCCAAGTGGTGGTAAATGATGACGCAGTCTAAGATATTAACGGGCTAACATGAGTATGGTAGTTTTATCAACCCCTAAATGGTTTCGACGCGACATCACACCGGAACGCTATTCGCTTTTTTTTAATCGTCATTGTCATGGTTACAGAATTCTGTAGCACATCGTACCGAATACATGCACATCTACATTCACCGGTTTTTCTTATATTTACTTTATGTTAAGTTAACGTCAATATAAAAAAGGACGGGACGTTTGCTAGTAACTTATCACCAAAGAGTTATCTTCCAGAAGCCTACGATTATTATTTTTGGACGCAATGACTAAGCGGTTTATTTGTTGCCACAATTAATATTAAAAGGCAATACAGGATTAGGGTCCATATATAAACAAACTTGAGACATAAAGGGTCGTCACTCCATAACAAGGTCACATAAATTTGTAATCTCAGTCCCTCTATCTTTACGTGCGCTCCTGGTTTAATAAGGCTGGATACAAATGTGCCAAGCTTTAGAAATATCTACAATACGTTGTTATTACTTTTAATGATAACAGGCAGATACGTGCTTGGTGAAATTCTCGCATATACACGTCATGGAAACTAGTATATTTCTTAAATATGGGTCATACCATCAATCATCGACCCAAATACTAGGATAATATTTCGGGATTTGTCGATATTTCTACCCAGTTGCATGGTTCGTGGTCACGACGGGGCTGTGGAAGTACGAGATGTCAAGTGGGATGACCTGGGCAGAATCTGACTACCAGCTTTCATGTTCTTTTTGTGGGTATTTCACAAACTGTTCGGCATACCACACTGACAACGTCACTTTTAAATTGAGAAGCTGTACGATGCTTTCTTGGTTTACATGATTCTATCACTGCATTCCACACACTTGCTAATTTAAAACCGTCCTCACGACCGAAGTTTTTGTGCTTCCGAATATCAATCACGAACTAGTCTCGGAATATAGTGACGGTCGGTGGAGAGAAGATTTAAGAAATGTTGATTTACCACGAATATCTTAGTTTAAAAACACTAGTGAATTTTTCAAATCAGTTTCGGTGTATCGGTACCGGAATCATATCATTATGGGTTGTGTTTTTTTTACAAACAAGTTACAGAAAGAAATCGTTTCAACGTTTACAGTTAATGATGTCTACTACAATCTACAATCGCTTGTAATATTTTGCAAACATTGTCTGGTATAAACCGTCATATAAAAATATTGAACAATGTGAAAGCGTTCTATTAAGTATAATGACAACCGATATCATACAAGGGTTAACCAGAAATAGACGCTTTAACCGGTAGCTTCCAGTAATTATAATCAATTTACCGATCCACTGCTGGACATAAGTCTTTTGTAGTGAGTTACAAAATGCACGTTCCCTGGCCGCTTGTATCCAGCAGCTCCCAGTGACTCGCTTGATGTCATCTGTACCTTGTTGGAGGCCGACCTAAGCTGCGTTTACCGTTCCGGGGTCGCCAATAAGCACCTTAGGACCCAACGTCCACCGGTTCTCCGAGCAATGTGCCCATTGCCACTTTAGTTTAGCTACTCGCTGAGCTATGTCGGTAGGTAACTATAGTTCCTATACGGATCTTCTTATTGTTCTTCCGATTTGATTACCGGGAAACTTTCTGGAAAATAAAAACCCGTATCAAGCATGTATAATGCACTCCAGAACTCTCCAGAAGTTAACATAATATTTTGAAAACGTTGATGGTTCTTGAATTTTGATATCTTGCAGTAATTTTTTTATTCCACTGGAAGTTAGCCTTCGACTGCAATCTCATCTGGTGGTAAGATAATGCAGTCTAAGATGGTAGCGGGCTAACCTGTTAGGGAGTATTGTATTCATACCCCTAATTGGTTTCTACGCGACATCGCACCGGAACACTAAATCGCTTAGCACGTCTTTGTATGTAGGGTGGTTACTAGCCACAGCCGAAGCCTCCCACCAAACCAGAAACTGAGAAATTATAAATTTCCAAATTCCCAAATTGCCCTGCGAGGATTCGAACCTCCCACTTAAATTCACAGCGCTCACCGTTGCGCCAAGGAGATCGTCAATGGGCATTTTTAAACGACTTCCAATTAAAAGGAAGTTATTGTAGGTATGTTCCGGTTTTAGTTTGGACCTCTATCGATATACTTATAATATAATAGATTTTGTATCACTCATGCGGGGAAAGTAGTATCTTGACGCTCGCTGTTGCGGTTGAAAAAGAACCGTTGGCCCATTTTAAAATTTGAGTGCGACAAGTAAACTTGTAAACTTGTAAACTACGTGACTCAAATTCGTGTTGGCCTCACGTATTGGCCACAACTATTGGCAAATATACATATTGGCAAAAGTAAACAGAGCCATAAGACAATAAAACTGTGGCAGTAGTATAAATAAAACGAGTTAACCGTCTTGTGCGCTCCGCCTACGCATGCCAGTCAAGATATTAGGCGTCAATAGATTTAGGTTCCGCAAATGATTGGGGTAAGACAATTCGGACGTTATCAACGTGCTCCACTTCAACTTTCTCATGTTTACTACCATAGCTCTTATTCTCATAGAAATAAGGTTTATATTAGTACGTGCTTTTGGAAATTTCGTTCGGACTTACTATATGTCATTATTTTGAGTGACCACAGTCCACGCGGTTATTGGAAACAGATTTTGAGATTTAAGATTAATCCGTAAATGCTTTAGTATTATTATAATTTAAAGTCACAATTTCGTATGGTTCCAGCGAAGTTGCGGTAATACCCGCGCCATTAAAGAATAATCAGTCGTCTTTTGTTAATCAATTCTTTAATGACACGGGTTATATGTTGGCTAACCTAGTGCTAGTCAAGTGTCAAAGTCCCTTTTTTCGTAAAGGTGTGTTCTCATGGTTTTACCGGTGATCGGATCCATTGTTTTACAGGAAAACAAGTAATAGCGTGGTTGCGGGATGCTGAGCTGAACGGCGAGAGCTTAACTTAGCTTGTGAAAGCAAACTTAAACCTCTAATGATTTCTACCGGGGAAGCAGCATCGGTTGTGATTGTATTGTGTGATGGGAGCCGATACAGAATCCCCGACTTAAAACAACTTAGAAGTTTCAATCAACCCCTTTAAACCAGGTCTTAAACCTGTGATGTATATTATGTGTAATGAGTTCATAAAAAAAAACCGATAACTGAATCTAATAAATACTAAGAGCTCATAAAGCACAAAGAGTTCCTCAAAATGTCAGTGCAACAGTCTAACTAGACTGTAATGACACTTTCCGGCACACTAACGCGGAGTGAAATAGGCAGTAAATATTGTCGCTGTCTGCCGCACCGGGCCATACATCAAGTCTAATATTCACTTATTCAGATCAGCGTTTACTAACGCTAGCGTAGTGGATTCGCGAGTCAGATATACTACCTATAAAACCTCAAATATTATTATGATCTCACCTAATGGTAAGTGAAAATGCAGTCGGTCCTTAACCTTGGAATACCGTAGCTTATTATACTAATAGATGGCAGATCTATGAATTCTCAGGTCCTCAGGTCTCCATAGAAAACATTTAAAAAAAAATGGCACTGACTCATTGGTGCTAAACGTTAATAGAACACCAGCTGGGGGCAAGAGATAAGTTTGTATTCCTGATTTGACAGTACGATTAACTGACTACAAACGAACGATTCCTAACTGTTAAAAATAGGTATTTTCGTATAAAACCAATCTAAACAAGGTATATACTAGCGAACCCCAGCGCCATCTTTCGGGCTGATTTGTGAATCTATACCATCCAGGGTGCCACCCAAACGCATACCAAAAAAATCATTCAAATCGGTTCAACCGTTTAGGAGGAGTTCAGTGACAAACACACGCACACAAGAAATATATATATAAGATATCTGTTCATTTAAACCAATGATGAGTTTCTCTTATTATCTATGTTATTTTTGCGAAAGAGGTAAGAGAGACCCATCTTTTCGGTGTCTACTAGGAAAGCAGAAACGCTTGGAGGCACGTCTTCGCCGTTAGAGTGGTATTATTGAGTTCATAGAATGGAAGAGCAAAAATTAAAAAAAAAATAATAATTTCAACTTCTGATTACTTTCAATAGAAGGCGTGTTTTAGGTGGTACTAAGTTTTTACGGTTCAGTGTAGTTCACAAGGGCGATGGGGGCAGGGGGTAGAGGATGTTTCAATTTAAAATCTTCTTTTGCTCAATCTGTGCCCACTATAACGGTATGTATGGATATTTCTTTATCTTAGCTCATCCGACGTGTTGACTTTAACAGAAAAAGTTTATATCACGTAATGTTAACGGCTCATTCCCGCGATACTAACTCAGCACAAATAGGTACTAAATAGTGCGCTGTCACATACAGGAGAGCATACATCAAGTCTATTGTTCAGATAGTCGTTTTAGTGCTAGACTAGACTACCTAGTAACAACCTAGGCAAACTGGGAATACTTTCGTGTGCGTTATTAGCGTGCTCATGAGTTATACGGATTGTAGTACCTAAAAATTATTGGCCTAACCAGGTTGCTTGTTTAATAGTTTTAAATGACAATGTGAGATGGTGATAACAAAAAAAAAACAACCGGCTAAGTTTGTTGCGGGCTTCTTTTTAGACCAGGGCGCGTTTGGAACCCTCGTAGCTTTAGTTTTAAGTTGTCGAATGTAGTAATCGACATCAACTTCTATGAATGAATGAATGAATACACTTCTATTGTACACCACATAAACGTATAGTAAAATTATAAATGAAAATTTAACAAAAAGTATACAATCTATGTTTTATTTTACATGTAATGTACGCATCAAAAGTGCCATATATGTGTCTATTTGAATAAAGAAATATTTGGCTTTGACTTTGACTATAGGTAGTAGAAGAGCTTTTTGTTACTGAGCTATTCAAGTTCTACCACTATACTTCCTTCTGCTGCAAACAGCATTGTCGCGTTTCGGTATGAAGAGCGTGGTTGCCGGTGTAATAACAGGCTTATGATGTTTAACACCTACGCTTCGGGTTAATAGACACGGGGCGGCACTTTATAGGAAGTGTCCTTGTATGCGTTGCGAAGTGTTGTTCTGTTTATATATTCAATGGTTTTTTACTTACCATAACAAGCCTTTAGCTTGGTCTGTGAATAATTACTACAAGAAAAAAAATGTGCAAATTAAATATGTATACCTCGTTCATCATCATCATTTATTTATTTATTTATTTATTTATTTATTTATTTATTTATTTAAGGGACAATCAACAGGTTACAACAACAACTCTTAAAAACTAAACAAAAAATTAAATAACATATAAATGTAATATTGTAGACCCACTTAAAGACTGCCACAACTTGCAAATAAAAACTATATTGTTAGTTAGACGGAGAAAAAACGATTAAGAGAGACATAAGCTAGCTAAACTAACATATCATCATCTACATATCAACCCATTACATGCTGGCCTGGCCCAGTGCGGATTGGTGGACTCCATACACATTTGAGAACATTATGGAGAACTCTCAGACATGCAGGTTTCCTCACGATGTTTTCCTTCACCCTTGAACTCGGTCCCCCGAAAGTGAAGTCGAGCTACCCACTGGGCTATCACCGCTACATACCTTATTAGCTAACCTTATATGATATATGTACCTACTAGCATTTAAATTAATATATTTATTAGAATCTTTTAAATTATTGTGATCAGCCAAAGCCATAAAGCATAAAGTCATAAAGTCAAGTCATCAAGTATTTTGAAACTTTGCAAACGTTGGTAGTACGTACCTACTTGCTATCTAAATATAATGCTTGTTTTTTAATTTTTTTTAATTGGTGTACAATAAAGTGTATTTCATTCATTCATTCATTCATACTATGACAATACACACATCGCCATCTAGCCGCAAAGCGTAGCTTGTGATATGGGTACTCAGATGACTCAAGAATATTTTTATGAATAATATACATAAATACTTATAATATACAAATAAACACCCAGACACTGAAAACATTCATGTTCATCCCACACACATGGAAAATGTGTGTGGGAATCGAACCCACGGCCTTGGACTCGGAAAGCAGGGTGGCTGCCCACTGCGCCAATCGGCAGTCTCAACTATCGGTCGTCTATGTCGGTAACTCTGGTTTTTCTACGGATCTACTCACTTGATAACATTTCAAATTAATGTATGTACCTTATAGAATCTATCAAAATGATATCAACCTAAGCCATAAAGCATACAGTCATTAATGTATTTGCAAACGTTGGTAGTACATATCTATAAAGTAATTTAAAAAAAAAAATTCTTATTATATATGTATATTATTTTATGGATACATTATTCTATTCCGTTTATAAGAGAGGCTTTTATTCTCTTACTAAAAGTCTTAACGACAGGGGAGTGAAAATACCTAACTATAATTAGCTACTTAAATGCACTCGAAGGCCTAGATTGCTAGCTGCATTACTACGCTGAATCTGTAAGCTGTTAGCTATGGCCGTAGGCTTTTTCTTGGCCCAACAACTGTACTGGGTCGGTCTACTTATCACAAGGAAATACTCAAACAAATGTTAAGACTTTATTTAAAAGAAAATCTATTCCCATTTTGTCATCTTACTTAAAAATATGAAAAGTAGAAAAACGGACAGTGGTGTGCATAGAGGGTATGCACAGGGTATGCAGATGATATAAAATGAAGAAAATCAGTTATAAAAGCCTACCCTTAGGTATTTATAACTCGTACTGGAGATTTTCTACATTATAGTGTACATTGTTCTACTAGTCAAGCCCTTTAATTTGTTACTCATGGACTCAGGGACCTGTGATAAAAAATTGAGGGTAATTTTGAGGTGGCGGCCATCTTGGATTTGAAATTTGTCAGAGTACTCAATGTACGGTTAACGGTGTACCCAAAACCCTTATAACAGATAACGGTAGTCACTTTGTTGTACTCAAATACTTAGACTAAACCATAGTGTATGGAGTATATAGTGAGTGAACTTGTTTGTATACTCATCGAGAATACCATTGCGCTATATGTTCATTAAACATAATATGACTAAACTAATATTCCAGATCTAAAAGTATTGCTATTCTTCTCACTATGTTCTCTGTGGAAAAGGATAGCTAAATTATCATGTTAGTTAGGGATTTGTGTACAACTGCATTACAACCAAATACCAAGAAATCTCTGTCCGCTTTGAAAAAAAAAATGCCAGTTTATTGAGAGAATATTAAGTAGGCTATTATATTTTGAATTGCCAACGAGTATTGCTTTAAAAGCAACAATATTTTTTAAAGAAAACTAATTGAAATAAACCATTGTCCCGACAAATTGTCATTTAAATTAAACGGGAGCTTTATGAAGCCAGAGAGTTCCGAGCTACTGACGGGGAGCGGCCATAATTAGCTCTCGGTAACAAAAAGCAGAATCGTTATGTATGCGTCGCAAACAATTCGCGAAAGATTATACCTACCTACTTAATTTTCATCGCTCACTATCACCCGTACTACCAGTGAAAATGTAAAATTGAATTAACGAATTGGCTTCTTAACCTAACTTATGATGGGACTGAAAACGTTATTCAATAATACATACAATCACATCCTCACACTCACCCACACCCACAATCACATGAACATACACATACACACGCACGCGCACGCACACACTCATATTAAATTTTTTAAGTACAATTAATTATATTCTATGGGCCTCATAAGAAGGCTCAGAGCCACTCAGCGGGCGATGGGGAGAGCTATGCTCAGAGTATATCTACGCGATCAAATCAGAAATGTGGAGATTCGTAGAAGAACCAGAGTTACCGACATAGCTCAACGAGTCGCGAAGCTGAAGTGGAAATGGGCCGGGCATATAGTTCGGAGAAAGGATGGACGTCGGGGTCCCAAGGTGCTGGAATGGCAGCCCCGAACTGGTAAGCGCAGCGTTGGTCGGCCCCCAACGAGGTGGACAGACGACATTAAGCGCGTCGCTTGGAACTCCCTACAAAAGACCTATGTTCAGAAGTAGACGTCTATCGGTTGATGTGATGATGATGAATTATATTTAAAAAAAAAAAACTTATGGATGTATTTATGTAAATGTAGAAAAATTTTAGGTTTCTATTTTTATTCATCTCACTAGATTTAATTTAAGTGTATGGTTCTCGCTCCAGAGATGGGATAATAACTGCGACTCAGTCTTGCACTATAGCAGTATTATCGAATTTGGGTTTCATGATACACATTACCTTATGTTCGCCTTATTTTGTACTATTTTTAATTTACTGTGTAACTGTTTATTGAAATAAACTTATTATTATTATTATTTCTCAATGTCAGGCCTCTATGCCGTACTCTTCAAGGCTTGGTCTTTTTCTAATAATAATTGATGGACAAGCACATGACTCACCTGATGTTAAGTGGAAAACAGAGCAAATGCTGCTTAACTGCAGAAATAAACATGGTTGTAGTCCTGTCTGTCTGTCTGTCTGTCTCCTGTCTTCCAATATTTAGTTTAGCCCATTACCGGCTCACTACAGGCATTCTCCTCTCAGAGAGAAAGACTTAGGCCGTAGTCAACCACGCTCTCCAAGTGCGGATAGGTGGACTTCACACATCTTTGAGAACATTCTGGAGAACTCTCAGGCATGTGGGCTACCTCACGGTGTTCCTTCACTGTTAAAGCTATTATTTAATTCAAGAAGGCCAAATATAAGCCATTTTGAAAAGTCGAGTCTTGTCTGCTTGACTACCTGTTCAGAAGATTCTTTATATTATAGAAGACAGAGCATTCGTCTTTTTAATTCGTTCTCTGAAACATAATACAGAAAAGTGATTATAAAATTAAATGTTGATGGTTTGGCGCAATGGGCAGCGACCCTGCTTTCTGAGCCAAGTCTTTTATTTAGTTGGTAGGAGTCCGACATAAACACTGCACCTCTCCGTGCGGTGGTATCCATGAGGATTTCCCCACCAGAATAAAAAAGGTAGAACCAGTAAGTACTTAAAAGGTAGGTGTTTGGGATTTTAAATCCTATTAATGTTTCAAACCTTTCCTCTACTATTACTCGTAAGTGTGAACTAGTTTAGGTACATCTAAATTAGAAACCCAAGACTACGGCCTTAACCCCTTCTCATTGTGGGAGCAGACCCGTGTCCTGTAGTGGGCCGGTAATGGGTTGATATGATGATGATGATGATGACGATAATGATGACTTTAAGTATTAAAAACATTAGTAAGAATCTACAGTTACAAATACATGTACTTTTAGGCAAAGCCAGTAAAATATAATACCATATTATCAAAATTAAGCTTAATTTGCTATACTCCGCGAAAAGCAGGAGAATCTGTGTGGTGTAATTTATAATTTCAATTGTTAAGTTCTTAACAATTGTTCATTGTAAAGTCAATATCTCCTGAGGATGCTCTGGTTTCGGAGCGAAACGTGCGTAGAGGGTATATTGCCGAAGATCTGTTTGGTGTGGAGTATAAGGATTGAAGAAATTATAAATTACACCACACAGATTCTCCTGCTTTTCGCGGAGTATAGCAAATTAAGCTTAATTTTGATAATATATCATGGATTTCCGCAAAGTAACGCCTGGTTCTATCCAAATATAATACCTACTACTATTTGTTTTGACTCAACCTTCATTGTGTTTCAACGGGATGCATCGCATATAAACATGTATACAGTACTAGCTGTTGCCCGCGACTTCGTCTGCGTTTGATTTTGTTTTTAGATGTGGCATTAAATTTAGTTGTAGATCTAAAAAAAATTTAAGTGTTCAGTATGGCTAAGCCTTGAATGAGGGGTTTGCTTCCGCTGAGGAGTTCTGTCCTCTATCTCCAACCACAGTTTGGGCAAAATTAAACCCATATTATAACCTCTATAATACAAAAATAATTATTTAAATCGGTTATAATTTGTCGAAGTTATGGTGTAAAATCGTCAAACACTCATCCCCTCTCCCAAAGGAACCGAGCTTAATGTCGGGATAAAAAGTATCCTATATTACTTCTAACACTTCCAAGAATCGGTTGAGTAGTTTTTGTGTGAAAGCCTAACAAACAAACTTACATTGACATTTATAATATTAGTAGGGATGTTTTTACCCTTATTCTCTTAACACGATAGCAAAAGTTGATATCGTTCGCGTGCAAAATTGTTGAGATAATGAAATTACATATTCATAAATTCCATTAAATAGAAAACCGCCTCGGGACGTCTCTTTGTCATGGAGGTGAGAATTAATTTTAGTAGTGAGTTTGTTTTATTTGCCACTACCCGAAATACGAGTAGACGGATAAATCATGTTGTAGTAAATTGATGTAACCACAATGTGGATTATGTTATTTTTCGCGTGCGTTCTTCTCGTTATTATTATTTATTTTGCCAATATCAAGGTAGGCACGCTAAGATAGTTGTGCTGAAAATACAGAAATAATATACAGAATATTTACGGATTTTTCGTAACTCACGATACAGATTCTATTAAATTATTTAGAGATCGACCTAAAGGGATCCAAAGAAGTATGCTAGCACGTCGAGGGATGCGAGGAGAAAATGGCACATTGTAATAGCATGCTAAGGGACGGGCAGCGGCATGCATAGAGGGTATGCACAGGGTATGTGGATATAAAATCAAGAAAATCTCCACTCCGAGTAATACTTAAAAAACTTAAGGATAGGCATTGTAAGAGTTAATAAAAGCCTACTTTTACCTGGCCTACTAATTTTATTCATTTTATATCATCTGCATACCCTGTGCATACCCTCTATGCACGCCACTGCCGGACGGGGTGGCATGCCGAAGAAAAATAAGGCATTCGACGTTATGTGCTTGTCTCCACTTACATAAGATCGCCGCAGGGTGAGGTAGTGCAAACGGTGAAGCACTTGTTTCACGCGTTGACAGCGGTTACCTTGGCAAAATCCTGCTTTGATTGACTGTCACTGGCTCTCGGCATGCCACTGGATGTCTAGGCAGTAGCCAGCATGGCATGGTTTTCAAAGGCCGCTGTCATCACCGGTATGCGATGGCCGGGTGCAAAATCTCCTGTCCTCCTGTCTCGCTATACCAGATTTGCACTGGCCTGTTTGAGGGTACGAAATCGCAATAAGTTAGTACAATAATAAATTGAATAGTCATGACACTCGTTAATGTTTTGGAAATGTTAAAGTCACAGATGAATTATGTTGAAATAAAACGTATTTCGTTAACCACTATAACTAACGTCAAAATTGTTGAAGCAAAACATGACAGCAACTGCTGCGAATGATATATTGTTCATTGATGAGCAATATTTCATACACTGGATGTTTTGCCGTTGTGTTTTGATGGCGCATCGGTTTTTAAACGACATTTTGAGTGTTCTATTTTTGATTTGATGATTTGACAAAACGAGGTCTTCATGTTCAAGTTATGGGGCTGTTAGCAATGGAGCATGTACCCTAGTGCTAAGTGGGCGGCGCAAGCAGAAATTATAGTGAATGTACCTACGTTTTATCCCAGAAAATGCATAGTTCTTATGGAACAGAACTAAAGCAAGAATGCTATTATTGCCGGCCGCTATTGTTATTTTATATTTGACGGCCGATTGGCGCAGTTTGCAGCGACCCTGCGTTCTGAGCCCAAGGCCGTGGGTTCGAAAACCCACTACTGGAAAAATTTTGTGTGATGTGCATGAATGTTTTTCAGTGTCTGGGTGTTTATATGTATATTCTAAGTATTTATGTATATAATTCATAAAAATATTCATCAGGTATAACACAAGCTACGCTTACTTTGGGGCTAGATGGCGATGTGTGTATTGTCGTATTATATTTATTTTATTATTATATAGCCTCTCCACGTATAAAATCTTATGCAGTATATGCGAATAGTACAGCGGACGAAGCTGCCTGTATTTCTAATACCTATGGTGTTTCAGTTTATTTCTCTATATGGGCGTCCATAAATTACGTGAAGTGTTTTTTTTTAATTTTCAGATGAGATTTGACTCGACCCCCTCCCCCCCTTAAAAATCTCACGTATTTTATGAACCAGTAAGACCTTTTTAGTTTCGTCATAAATTATTTATCATATAAATCAACAAACTTGTGGATATTATTTGATGATACTTTTTTTGGTTTTATGCGGCGGCCGACCGGCCCAGGGTATGAGTCGTAGCCTGTCAGTATCTATAAATGTAAGTTAATTAATAAGACAACCCGCCAGTTCTTTTGTATACCTACAAATCTCTAAGCTAAACTAAACTGACATGATTAAAAATATTGGTTGTAAGACAAAGTGAAAAGGACAGCGCTACTTTTAGATCTGCCAATTTGGGATTTGGTGTAATGAAAAGAAACATTATAAGACGCTTAAGCGGTGATAGCCCAGTGGTTAGGAATTCGGCTTCCCTTTCGAAGAACCGAGTTCGAAACCCAGCACGCACATCTAACTTTTCTAAGTTTAAGTAATTTAACGGTGATGGTAAAACATCGTGAGGGATTCTGCATGCCTGAGAGTTCGCCATAATTCTTAAAGGCATGTGAAGTCCACAAATCCGCACTGCGCCAACGTGGTGGACAACGGCCTAAACCCTCCTCATTGTGGGAGGAACTCCGTGCCGTGGCTTGTAAGTTGTAGTGGGCCGGTAAAAACCCGGTTAAACCTGAATTCAAATTAATACAAGATTTTTAGCTTTCTTATTGTCAATAATAAACAAATCAGGAAAAGCTATGAAAAGGGGCAATAGTTACACTTCTTTATATTTTATTATTTTAGCGTTATACTTCTTTTGGCGCGTTAGAGAAAAATGATGATAGTAATTTTTTACAATGCGCGCGTACACCGTCACAAAATACCGACACCGTGAAGTCAGCTATAAGGTTTGAGAGTGTACACTTTCAATTGTCAAAGTCTGCGGGCTCATTCCGGTTATTTCATTGATTCAATTGTACAAAAATCTCAAATTTTAATGTTGAGTTAAACTTGGTTGTCCTATTAGCATTCCCAATGTAGTTATGTTTATGATATCAAATTGTTTAATTATGTAGAAATATTTTTTTTACACTTTTCTTTAATTAGATAATGAATTATAATAAAACTTTCAATGTATATCCCTTTTTTCTATTGTTAGCGTCGTTTTTTCTACCAACTTAGAATAAGGCGAAAGATAAAATTTTTGATAAGATTTTTATCTTGTTACGCCAAAGAAGTATAACTTCTACCGTGTGTACAAAAGTACACATACGTGTTTTATCTTAAGGGATTTGTATGGAGGCGTTATAAACGCGGACGAAGAACGTGGGCAACATATAGTAAAATTTAATTTTGAGCGTTTGGGCTATACACAATATGTGCATAATTTGAACAATTCAAAAGTTATTGGACTCTGACAAACGTAAAGACGGACTCTTTATAGCTTTCTAGGGTTAACTTTAATTCTCACATATAGACGTTACGCTTGAGAGTATAAAGTTATTTAACATCTTAAAGACAGTGAGCACTTTAAGACTTAAAGGCATGTGGTGGGAACACATCACGCGATGCTTAGGTACCTACAGCACGCGAAATGGTAACTTAAACGAGTATCTTAGAAACGTTGCAACTAGCAAGTTCAGGCTGTTCTCTCAAAAAATGGCTTAAAATTCTTGTCGTTTTAGTTTTTTTTTTTTTACTTTAAGTAAGTCTTTGACTGCAATCTCACCTGGTGGCAGGTTGATACAGTCTAAGATGGTAACGGGCTAAGCTGTCATACGCCCTGTATGGCGGTTATATTAAACCCATCCTAATCGATTTCTACGCATCATCGGAACGTAACGCTAAATTGCTTAGCGGACGTCAGATGGTAACTAGTCACGGCCTAAGCCTCACACCAGACCAGACCAGAGAAAATTCAGAAACTTTAAATTTCAAACTGCCCCTGCCGGGGATCGAACCTGGGACCTGCCACCTAAGACCACAGGGATCGCTGCACCACTGAGGTCCCAACTTCTACTTGTTGTGTTTGTCCTTCCTTCACGGCTTTTAAAACCAATCATCTTGATTTTTGGCATAGAGTTAGTTGAAAAGACTGAACTGAGAGTATAAAATATGAATAAATAAATGAATGAATACACTTTTATTGAAAACGACATAAGAGTACAGGAAAATTGTAAATATTTTTTTAAAGAAAAAAGGGTTCTGTATTATTTACTCTGCAAGTGTAAATCATTGCTGGTACATAAAGTTATTATAAATAGAAACCAATTTTTTTCCGGTAATAGAGCAATAACTTTGCAAAAAAATTATGAATCAACAAGATATGACAAGGAATTTGGTTCTTGTAAATCTTTCTAATAATGTTCACTGACAAGAAAAAATAAACTTCTTACTTCATACTTTTTCAGATGTAACCGTGCGAAACCTTTCTTTTATATCAAAAGGAGAACGTAATTTGAACTAATTTATCTTAAAAAAACAAAGATATTCGGTTACATTGTTTCTTTAAATTATATTGTATTTAATGTACTCGTATAATAATAAAATAAAGGATGGACGTTGGGGTCCCAAGGTGCTGGAATGGCAGCCCCGTATTGGTAAGCGCAGCGTTGGTCGACCCCCAACGAGGTGGACAGACGACATTAAGCGCGTCGCAGGTAGCCGTTGGATCCAAGCGGCTCAGAATCGTGGAACTTGGAACTCCCTACAAAAGACCTATGTCCAGCAGTGGACGTCTATCGGTTGATGTGATGATGATGATGATGATAATAATAAAAATACGGCCTAAACTCTTCTCATTCTGGGAGGAACCCGTGGTCTGTAGTGGGCCAGTGCGTTAATAACGATGATGATTACTGCTTCTGATTTAGATAATGGATATGAAAACCGCGGTCGCGTATTATCGCATCGCTATTGGATGAACGCAAGTTTTTATTAGTAGTAGAGGGAGAGAGTCAAACGGATAAGTACTGTCGCGATGCTTATTTTTGCCGTTAAGCAGCATTGTGAGCTGAAGGGCGTGGTTGCTGGTGTAATAACAGGCGCATGAGGCTTAACACTTACGCCTCAAATTAATGGATACATCTGCATGTTTCAGGACGTGCTTTGCATGCCCAGTGAAGTGTTGCTCTGATAACACTGGTCTGCAATGAAATCCTCCTTTAAAATTTTGACATAAATATGACGAATCAAATGTTCTGAATCTATCCCTGTTGGCCGATTTTTTCCATCACGTCTAGGTTTTTTTCTATGAATTTTTTTTCATATCTTAAAAATGTGGGTTTTTTTTTTGCGCGTCAATGTTACAAATAGTGTATATACAAACAGTGTATGTACAAAATAAGTTTTAGCGAGTTGTAAGAGAAAGAAGGGAAGTGCCGAAAGTGATTTTTATGGTAGTACCTACATACGCGCATGCGCAGTATTCTCTGTGACTCCACAACAGTTGGGTGAAAACTTGTCTCTTAATTGTTTACGTTTTGTATCAAATATTTTGGTAAGTTTGGTAAGTTTTGCATAAAGTTCATGTTCCCTATATTGGTTTTGAGTATTTTATGTGTAGTTTATGTATGTTTTTTATCATCAGAAACAATAAATATAAAATATATGTTTGATAATTATTTTAATAAAATTTGGTCAATTCGCCGAGAAACTCCAATAGGAACAATGAAATGGAAAAAACTACAAAATAACCAATTTTCTCACCATACAATGAGATAGCTGAATTTAGGATTTTTCAATGTAAAACTTAGACTGTAATATTTAAGTATTCATTTCGCTATAATAATTGATGTTTTAATAATATTATTTGTTAATTAAATAAATAATATATTGGAAATCTACGTGTGGTACTTAATTGTATGTCAGATTCCGTGTTTAGAGCACAAAATATGAAGATGCACAATGCATGAAAACAAGGAGATAATTTTTTTTTTTTGCAGACCTGTGTTATATGCGACTATTTTCACCGGTAAAAAAACCGCTCAAGGCTATTGGCGTGACTATGAGCCTTAATGCTTTAATTTGCGGCGGAGAGCGGAGACACTATTGTTTCTCGTGTTCGATACCTTCGCATTTTTTGCATTCGGAATCAATATGACATCAATCACAACCTGGGACTTAGACTGTGGTGGATACAGCTAGTGCGGGGCCTGTAGCAGATGTGAATTATGGGACCTAGATTTGCATAAAGTATTAAACTTTCGAATATTAAAAAACATCATGCGGCCATGACACCTGGCGGACGTTTGCGCGGGAAATATTTTTTTTAATATATCCTTTATTTTTTGCAAAATTACATATTTTTGGATATAGCAGATAAATTCGAAATTCAAATTCAAAATTCTTTATTCACATAAGCCTATCAGAGTCACTTATGAAGCGTTCATACATATATGTTTATATAATTGTAAGGGGCCGTCCCCTTACAATTATGATAACTTCGTTCGCCAACTTAAACCTAAAGCTACGAGGGTTCCAAACGCGCCCTGGTCTTAGAAGAGCCCACTGCAAACTTAGCCGTAAAAATTATAAAAATTATGTTATGTAAAATGAACACAGGTAAAATAATGATAACTAGCTGACCCTTATATATATACAAGAATTGCTCGTTTAACGATATAAGATTTCTAACACCATAGAGCAGTTATTCGAAATTATGTCATGCATATTATTTATTTATTTATATAGGAAGCCAACTTTATATACAATGTCTTAAAATTATTATAAACATAACAGTAATATTCTGAATTTTACATTGTATGCCCCACTTACAGGCTAACTCTGCATGCATCATGAAATCTAGACGTTCTTCAATATACAGAACCTAAAACTAAAGAGATAAATTAAAAAAAAATACAAAAGATACTACAAACTAAAATAAAAATAAAAGAGGATTACGTAACAAACAGTTATGTATGTTAACTAAAACTTAAGTAGGTACTTATTACGTACTTTGATATTCCAGCACTTGACACAAGGATTTCCGAACAAACAGTGGAGTAATATAATAGATACACTATTTCAGTTCCTCATCATCGTCATTATCAACCAATTCAGTATGAGAAGGGCTTATTCTACCAAGCTGGCCGAGTGCAAATTGGCAGACTTCAGAAGCCCTTGAGAACATTATGAAGAACTCTGAGGCATGCAGGTTTCTCACGATGTTTTCCTCCACAGTTATATCAAGTGATATTTTAATCACCGACTTAAAAAAAAACAGAATCCTTGTTCAGCCATTATGTATACAGTGCATTATGTCCAAAAAAATTGAAAACGCCCCGCGCACATCTTACTTTACACCCGCGGAATTGTATTATAACTTATTCCAATTTTGCAATTTATGGTTTAAACGTTTAGAACATTTGAGGTAAAATAATTTCAAATGTGGTAATTCGAAGTGGTATATAGTGACTAACAGTTTGTTGGAGAGTTTTTGATGCTTCAATATTATTCGTATAACACGGTTTCTGTATGATTTTAATTCTGTGATTTTAATCTATTCATTTAAAAACACACACTACTACTACAATTAGTTAGAGGTATCGAACTCAGTATCTCCGAAAGGGAGGTTAAATCTCTAACCAATACGCTATCACCGTTTCCTAATACCTATAAAATAAGTCGCCGATTTAATTTATTATTGCAGCTGTAATTTAATGAAGCGAAACATCATTTACTGCTCTGCAGTTAACGAAGCGTTATAATTAATGTTCTAGAGTTTCGGCACCTTATTGATATATTCATTGAAAATATAAGAGATATTCACAAATTACCCCCTTTATTTCCTTTAAATTAATTTTATTGTGTGATTTCAGTTATTTATTTGAACCATTGGCCTCATTTTAATGCAATTATGTGTATAAAGAAAATAAAATGCGACGCACAGAAAATATTCGAGACAAAATTAATAGTCTGTGGTAAAACGATTACAGTAGATCTAAGTTTAGATGAGTACTCTTAGATCAAAGTTGATTGTATATCTTTTATCCTCAAAATATAATTTATTATGACAAGTTTAATGTTAATTGTGGATTACGTAATTATTAATAATATCTGTCTTGTATTACGATATAAGGTGTTATCCTAGGTCCTAAATGATTGACAGGCAGCCTACAGTCCAAAGGGAAGGGAAGGGAGGGGCTTAACCTAGAAATGTGAAATTTTGAGAGAATATAGTGAGTAAGAGAGCGCCTTAGAAGTGTACTGAACAAGCCTTTTTTAAATTTCCCCTGCGTTTAACAAGGGTAGAAAGTGTGTATCAGAGTCTGTTATGTTTCAAGTTACAATCATAAAACTTGTTAAGGCTTTTGGTTAAAAAGAAGAAACACGTTTTTCGATTGATTAGATATAAGATATTTCACCAAGATTTCCTTAAAAATTTGTACAAATATATAGTTTAACTATTTTTCCCACCTAGTTGGTCGTTATTATTTTTAATTTTTTATACTCATAACATCAACAGCAATGCTGACTACAAGAACATTATCTACGAAGGTTCAAATTGGCTAGAGGTATTTGAAAAAGCTGAAGCGAGAATGAGACTTGTATCTGAGTGGCTATCTTGCAATCAGCTTAGGCTGAACAAATCAAAAACCAACTACATCTGTTTTAGTAAGACTGCAATTTCTACACCTAGCCCGACATTAAAACTAAAACTGCACAACTGTACACATCAGTGTAATTGTACGACGCTGATCAAAGCAGATTTATTTAAATACCTTGGAATCCTAATAGACCAAAATTTAAATTTCAAAGCTCAAATTAAATGTCTTTCGGGTCGCGTCCGCAAAATTATAAATATTAAAAAATTACTTCGAAATTCTGCATCCTCAGAAACACTACACTCTGTTTACTTAGCCCTTGTCAGTCTCTAATCACTTATTGCATAACTTCCTGGGGTAATACTTCGAAATCGCACTTGATTCAGTTAGAACGAGCACAAAGGTCAGTACTCAAAACTATTCTTAAGAAGCCTTATAGATAGCCAACCGTCAAGCTATATCAGGAAAGCAGAGTCCTTAATGTACGTCAGTTATATATTTTAAAAATGGTACTTAGAGTTCATCAGTCAATAACATCCACTAAAGATATAAAACTCTACTCAAACGTCGCGTTTTTAAGGTCCCGTTGCCAAGAATCAAGTCGCTCGACTTGATTTTGCTAAACGTTTCAGTCAATTTATAGACTCCTTTATTTATAACTAGCGGATCCGCGCGACTTCGTACGCGAATGAGTCAACTTCAAAAAGTGTTCACACGCTCTCAAAAAAGATATTTATTGCAGTTTTGCAACAGAACAGCACAGCACAGCACAGCGCAGCACAGCACAGCACAGCACATTACCTAATTTGTCAATTTTGTCAATATCTCATTTATCTGACATGCTGATTATTACTTTAAAATGGAAAACTAATTTAATATTCGGGTATTTTCAGAATTTGAATGCCCTGGAATGGCGGATTTTAGCACCGAGAGTGTTGTGTTATACTCGTATATATACTTCTGTACTATTTTTTATAACAATAAAAAGTTCATAGTTTCAAATTTATAACTAATGTTTATTTAGAATTAGTTAATAAAAAATATATTAGTCACATTACTGTCTTTTTCTTTAGCACGACAGAGTATTGATGTCTAGGTTTAACTTGTTCATATCCAATCTATATTTATATGGATTTGATATGTATAAAAATTTTAAACCTGATGACATTGATATTCACGTCGATTCATGGTGTAGGCCTACTGGGGATCCCGCCATGTAAAATAATGGGAAGGCATCGTACGACACAGTATCTCCATGGTGATGTGGAAATCTGTGTTATTTACTGTTTCAACTCCTGCCAATCAATAAGACTAAGTAGTTAAGGGTGTGTTAATTTCGTAAAATCGGTTCATGATAAATAATTAGGCAGCTAGATAACACAATTTAATATTTCTTTCACTTGGCATATATTTAATGCCACGCGAAGCGGGCGGGTAACGGATAGTTATAAATAAATTTACAAAAATCTTATTTTGCAAATTGAAAAATGGAATCTTTTCAAATTGGTCTATTGTCATCGGTCCTTACTATATCTACAAAGTTAGAAACGAAATCAGACAGTTTGAAGAGCGTCAAAGTAAATTTTTGATGTTGGAAAAGAGCAACTGCTGAGTTTCTTGCCTTCTTCTTCTCGGTAGAATCTGCCTTCCAAACCTGTGGTAGAGTCACTACAAACGGACAGACTTGACGTTTCAAAAGTGCTTATATTAGGCCTACTTGAAATAAATAAATTTTAATTTTGAATTTTTCAATTTTGAAAATCATCGCCTATAAACAGAGCAACACTTCGCAGGGCATGCGAAGAACTAGCCCTAAAAATTGCCGCCCTGTGTCCATCAACCTAGCTGCTTAGCGGCAGAAAAAGAGCTAATGATGACATTGTGGTTGATGATGATGATGACGAGATTCTTCATTAAGTGCACAGGCGTAGAGTGAAATAAAATTGTCAAATGTAATGTTGTATTACTGTATATGTTCGCTTTGTCTGTTTCCTCCAATTGGCATTGAACCCAGTGTCACGAAACAGCTGGTCAGAGTCGTCTGCATCCAGTATTAATGGAAACAAAATAGATAGGTATTCAAATTGAAGTCCATGATGAATAACATGGATTTTAAAACATCCATGATATATCAGTAACGTATTTATCAGGATATTGTTAATAATGATTGTTATGAAAAGCAAAGCAAAGCAAAGCAAAGCAAAGCAAAGCAAAGCAAAGCAAAGCAAAGCAAAGCAAAGCAAAGCAAAGCAAAGCAAAGCAAAGCAAAGCAAAGCAAAGCAAAGCAAAGCAAAGCAAAGCAAAGCAAAGCAAAGCAAAGCAAAGCAAAGCAAAGCAAAGCAAAGCAAAGCAAAGCAAAGCAAAGCAAAGCAAAGCAAAGCAAAGCAAAGCAAAGCAAAGCAAAGCAAAGCAAAGCAAAGCAAAGCAAAGCAAAGCAAAGCAAAGCAAAGCAAAGCAAAGCAAAGCAAAGCAAAGCAAAGCAAAGCAAAGCAAAGCAAAGCAAAGCAAAGCAAAGCAAAGCAAAGCAAAGCAAAGCAAAGCAAAGCAAAGCAAAGCAAAGCAAAGCAAAGCAAAGCAAAGCAAAGCAAAGCAAAGCACAGCAAAGCAAAGCACAGCACAGCACAGCACAGCAAAGCACAGCACAGCACAGCACAGCACAGCACAGCACATAGAGAGTATGCACAGGGTATGCAGATGATATAAAATGAATAAAGTCTCCAGTACGAGTAATAACAACTTAAGTTTAAAAACGTAACTTAAACTTTCTTATAACTATTACAATGCCTATCCTTAAGTTTTTTATAACTTATACTTGAGATTTTCTTCATTTTATATCCTCTTCATACCCTATATGCACGCCACTGATCACAGATCACTTAAATTTTTGTTGCTCAGTCTTACTGTCAAACAGTTTCCCACATCAAAAAATAATTTTACGGATAAATGAAAGAAGGCATGAAGAAGCATTCCATTACAAATTATTTATCTTAAAAAAAGTGTATTACAGAGTACAAATATAACTGTAAATTTTTCCATTAACGTATTTTATAACTTCCCCAAACGAAATTATTGGTAGGGGAAAGTTCGGACTTCGGAAAATCAATTTGGCTTCTTATGATTCTAAGTTTATCGCGGCCTTTTCTTTGTCTTAGTATCATATTAGCGATATTTTCATGGTTTCTGAACGAATAGTTGGGCTCCGCTTTAACTATATTTCAATAAACTGGTTATCGGTTTTTTTTTTCAAATTGGCAATTCCTGATATTAGACGTACAAACATACGAACAAAACCTTTAGGCTCATAGACATCACAGCAACCCATTACCGGCCCACTACAGAGCACGGGTCGCCTCCCACAATGAGATGGGGTTAAGGCCGTATCCACCACGCTGGCCCAGTGCGGATTGGTGGACTCCACACATCTTTTAGAACATAATGTAGAATTCTTATGCATGCAGGTTTCCTCACGATGTTTTCCTTCACCGTTGAATATTGGATAGAAGCAGGCGTTACTTTGCGGAAATTCATTATATATTATGAAAATTGAGCTTAATTTGCTATACTCCGCGAAAAGCAGGAGAAATGGTGTGGTGTAATTTATAATTTCTTCAATCCTTATACTCCACACCACACAGATCTTCGGCAATGTACCGTCTACGTACGTTTCGCTCCGAAACCGGAGCAGCCTCAGGAGATGTTGCATTTACAGTGAATAATTGTTAAGTTAACAATTATTAGCTGCATCATGGATTTTCGCAAAGTCACGCCTGCTTCTATCCAGTATTTCGTTCCTTATTTCATCAATTTGGGGGTAAAATTTCCAAAAACTGGGATACACATATTTTTTCATGTAATTTTAAGAACCAAAGTTCCAAGTTTAATGTATATTACTTGAAAAATGAGCCTTTCATTAGTATAATACCTACTCGTACTTCAGGTGTAGCGTAATTAATTTTAAATTATCATGTACGAGTACCACAGAAGACAAAAGCGATTCGGGATTGCGATTCGGGCTGCCTTTCGAGGGAACAGAGTTAAAGCAATAAAATTTCACTTGCTTGAAGGGTGAAGGAAAACAAAGTGAGGAAATAGGCATCAATGAGAGTTCTCCATAACTTTCTTAAAGCTGGACACATGCGGTGAAGGAACTTGGAGCGTGGTCATCATCGAAGCCAATAAAAGCCCAACTTTACTAAAGGCCTCTCACAACGGGCGGGTTTGCCCGTAATCACCACGCTGGGCAGATGGATTGGTGATCGCAGTAGATGGTAGT
Source organism: Pararge aegeria (assembly GCF_905163445.1). NCBI lineage: Eukaryota > Metazoa > Arthropoda > Insecta > Lepidoptera > Nymphalidae > Pararge > Pararge aegeria. Next base: position 6,231,863 of record NC_053202.1, on the reverse strand, counting down.
AAATGCACAGAGGACGCTGCTTCCCGTTCTCGTTATAGTACCTAAGTGGCTTCGTACGACACCCGCGAGAAGTGGTGGTGACGTGAGACACCACTCGTCTTTGGAGTGTGGTAGTCCTTACGAAAGACTTATGTCCAGCAGCAGACGTTCATCGTTTAAAACGTCGATGATGATGATGATTTAATATCAGACCTAAAATTAATATTACTAGACAGTTCGTTATGCCCAGATCAACCTTGACATTAAAGACGGTTACGTGACACATTAAGAGTACATTCATACATTCATTCATACAATAAAGTGTGTATTGTCGTAGTATAGTTATTTATTTATTTATTTAAAGTAGGAACATGATGTCCCCCATTCACATCTTACATCGTCGAAATAGTTCCTTTTATGTGACATATTCCGTGGGTTCGATTTCCACAACTGGAAAATCTTAGTGTGATGAACATGAATGTTTTTCTGTGTCTGGGTGTTTATATGTATATTATAAGTATTTATTTATATTATTCGTAAAAATATTCATCAGTCATCTTAGTACCCATAACAAAAGCTACGCTTACTTTGGGGCTAGATGGCGAAGTGTGTATTGTCGTAGTATATTTATTTGTTTATTCATTCATACAAATATATTATAAAGATGACTTCCCCCATTCTCGTCGTACATCGTCGAAATATTTCCCTTAACACATAAAGATAAAGAATGTTTGCTCATCTCAAACTCATCAAGGTTAAAGGAGTTGGGTTCAAAGTGTAGATTACTTTTTATTGGCACTTAAAATCCGACATAAATCCCGACTCCCGAAACAGTAGACTTTTAATCTTTGGTTCGTTTTACTTTAGATTAGGGGGAAGTATCCTGGACTGACATTAAGTGACCGCGTGACATGCGCTGGCTTACAAGACCAAAGCAAGAGATAGAAAGCATATGGAGCAATTCAAAAGGACATAGACCACATTTATTTATACTCTTTATTTGTACACCACTCAGAAAAACGAGACAAAAAAAAAGAACAAACACATGTAGAATGAAGCAGGATACAAAAGGCGGCCTTATCGCTAAGTAGCGATCTCTGCCAGGCAACCTTAGGATTAGGAAAACTAAAAAGAAAACAAATAGGTGGGGTACACTATTTAGTACATACATACGAATATCTACATACTAATACATAAACCAGACTACACAAATAAAAAAATACTATTGATAAATATAAAAAATAAATATACTGATACATATCTTAATATATCATAAATACTTAAATATGAGTTTGAGTAGATAAATCAATAATAATAGTAGTCTTTACTGAGCGAGATAATGAGCCTTAACTGCATTTTTAAATATGCCCAATGACTTCGACTGTCGTATGTTCAATGGGAAAGTAGCTTTGACAGTGAATGAATGCTTATAAAACTTCATTTTGTGGAACGGCATGCTCAAAGTCTGCGCACGACTCGCTCTAAGTTCAGACTGCACTCCAAGAAATTTAAACTTCTCCTTAAGATAAGAAGGAGTCTGAGGATTAAATAAAACACAGTACAGAAGTGAAAGTACATGAAGATCCCGGCGACGGCGAATAGGGAGCCACATAAGCTTCTGACGAAATTCAGATACATTTGCGTAATCAAAATATGAACCGAATGGCTAGATTTTGAAGACGCTCCAGTTTGTTAAGATAGTCCTCGGTCAAATTAAGATAGCTTGCGTCCGCATAGTCGAGAATAGAGAGAAAAAGAGAATATGCTAATATAACTTTAGTCGGGATTGGAAGAATGGATCGCAGACGGCACAGCGACTTAAAAGTGCCAAAAGTCCTTCTACTCAAATCCCTGACTTGCACGGACCACAATAACTCTTTATCAAGATGCAAACCAAGGTCCTTTACAGAGAATCAACACTAGGTAGATTTCCCCAATCAACCCTTGAACGCATACCAGGGCTTCCAATAATAATAGCCTGAGATTTAGCTGGATTAATTTTTTGATCACTAGATATCCTTGTCTGCAAGCTGGTTTTAAGTGATGATGCAGTCTAAGCTTGTAACGGGTATATCAGTTAAATACTTTGAAAAAGTAGGCCGAAACAATGTTTCCTACTAGATGGCGCTACAATGGCTATAAGACTAATATAAAAAAGGCATAAACCAATTTCGCGGGTTGAAATGCAGTCGGTTCAGAATTTTTATATGCATTTTAAATTTATAAAATTTTTAATTGAAGTTCCTCCAACACTAATAAAAATGATTTAATTATAAAATCCAGGAACGTTGCAGAATATGGTCTTTGAATGCCCAGCGAAGCTCTGTTTATAGGCCATGGTTTCCCAGTTGCATATTATCTTTGAATTATTTCTATAAAAAAATAACGGTAAGTTAACGCAAGTGTTACAATACACGACAACTTTGTTATCATTAGGTATCTTTTGTGCTGTGTCTTTGAACCGTGACCGCTTCTTGTTCGTACCATTCGGTAACTTAGCATTACGGTGGGATGGCGTGTTAGTAACAAGGGTTATGACTGTGAGTCAACAGCCATGGTAAATTATTGCTATGAACAGAAAGATGTACATCTAAATCTGAATTTAGTTTATTTTCAGAGAAGCTTTTTGTAGCCGTAGTTATTTTGAAAATCCCACGGGAACTTTTTGTTTTTCCGGGTTACTTTATGCCTACTCTATATCGGTTCCAGCATGGCTAGCATGGGCAGGAGACAATTATCTCCCCGGGGAAAGGATAAACATGTATCGTCTCGCACAGCTTTACCAACTCTCAGAGCATTGGCGCTGAAGTGGAAATAATATCTAAATAATATATGTGAATTAATAAACGGGGGTAAACTTCTCCTATTCCATGTTCCAGTGATTTAGCAGGTGGACACGTTAATTATATACCTTGTCATGGGATATAATTTTGATCTCCCGCCCGTGCTAGCCTTGCAAGATGCAAGCTATCTCTGTGCACATTTTCGTTAACATCAGCTCGGCTGTTATCCTGGAACACGTAACATTTTTTTTAATCCGTCAAAAATGGTTCTTACTGTCTATTACCTGACAAAAAGTATCCTATGCCCTCTCAAAGTCTTTTGTTTCTTTATGTTTAAAATATGTTATGAATTAAAGTAAGAAGTGTTTTAGTCAGGTTCCATATTTACTTATCCTATTTTTTTTTAACTTCAGATAAATATTATAATATATATAGGTAATAATGCGAAGCGGTGATAGCCCAGTGGGTAGGAGCTCGACTTCACTTTAGGGGGGCCGAGTTCTTATCCCAGCGCGCACCTTTAGCTTTTCTAAGTTATTTGCTACTTAAAAAGTAATTAAAATATCACTTGCTTCAACGGTGAAGGAAAACATCGTGAGGAAACCTGCACGCCTGGGATTTCTACATATTGTTCTCAAAGGTGTGTGGAGTCCACCCATCCGCACTGGGCCAGTACAGCGTGGTGGATTACGGCCTTAACCCCTTCTCATTGTGTGAGGAGACCCGTGCCCTGTAGTGGGCTGGCAATGGGTTGATATGATGATAGGTGATAATCCCTATCCCTATCCCTACTAATCCCTACTAATATTATAAATGTCAATGTAAGTTTGTTTGTTACGCTTTCACGCAAAAACTACTAAATCGATCCTCATGAAACTTTGTACACATAATCTTGGAAATGTTAGAAGTAATATAGGATAATTTTTATCCCGACATTAAGCTAGGTTCCTTTGGGAGAGGGGATAAAAGTGTTTGACGATTTTACACCATAACTCTGACAAATTATAACCGATTTAAATAATTATTTTTGTACTATAGAGGTTATAATATGTGTTTAATTTTGCCCAAACTTTGTGTAAATTTGATGAATGTGGTTGGAGATAGAGGACAGAACTCCTCAGCGGACAGCAGCAAACAATTCATTTAAGGCTTAGCGATACTGAATAATTTAATTTTTTTTAGAACTACAACTAAATTGAATGCCACATCAAAAAACAAAATCAAACGCAGACAAAGTCGCGGGAAACAGCTAGCATATATTATATTATGTACACACAAACACTCTTCAAATACTCAAATGTCTTCAGGCACCCCAACATGCCCAGCACGCTCCAGCACTAGTTACACACAAAAGACGCAACAGTCATCAAGTGGAACAAATACATCTTACAAAAATCATACAAAACTAACCAAAATAGAGGATGAAAAGGCATACGGAGGGGAAGAAGAAGAAATGACCTGGAAAATAGTTACCGTATTTTAATTATTAATTATAGATCATAGTATTTTTGAAGTAAAACTTCTTTAGGCGCGACTAGGGAGTATCTAAGATTTTTTTTACTACTACACAGACGTCTGACGTAAGCGTTACTTCCGTCAGACGTCTGTGCAGTTTCCGCTATTAAAAATAATAATTTGGATTGGTCGTAAATATATGTCATATACTCCACTCTTCTTGGCTTATACGCCAGCTAGTGGCAAATATCATAACCAATTAGGATTACTTATTTCCAATATTTTCAATCGGATCAATTGTAAATAGCAAAGTAAATAAAAATTCAACCGTTTTAAAAACAAAGCATTTTAAATTGCAAAGGTTTTTTGAAAATCTCTAAACATACTTATTTATTTATTACTTTTGTAATAAATATATGTTATTATTATATTTATTAAACAAACAATGTATGACGTTCATAAGTGCTGTAACTATAGTCTAAACTGAATATAGATTAACAAAAAAAATAGAGAACACGATAATATATGACTCATTGAATGGGAATATAGATATCAATTATCCTGGTTGCGGGACGGGATATGTAACAGCCGACATTGAGAAAATGTAAATCACGAAAAAATAATACTTATGTGTACAACCTGCTTAGATTAAAGTAACAATTATATTATGTTTATGTTAATACGCTCGGGTCCGTAGTCTTTAAAGGGCTCCCTTGCGTCACATAAATAAGAATAATAACCGGAACGGCATAATCGGCATATAACGTCGTTCACAAATATACGTAACTGGCGAAAACGCGCGTGCTTTAATGGGACAAAAATACAGATTCCTTATTTATATTTACATCGCGGCTTTCGTCGTTTGTTAACCTGTGGACTAAGTTACTCGCGTTCAGCGAATATCTTTAAATTCGGACCCATGAACTTCGTTTATTATATAACAAAGATTTTCTGTTTCCATTTATATTTCTATTGTTATCTCAAATATATCCATAAGAAATGTTGAGTCGACTAGTATAACATTTTGTAATTTGATCAGTTACCATAGACGCGCTCACTAACGAGTATTAAACTAGGAACCTATTTGTATTTGTTTTTTCTTTTCTTAATAATAAAATGATAAAAACAATTTATTAGCCTCTTTGTAATACTTACGCTATATTAAAACTTAGTACCTACCGTGTGCAGACGGCTCTATAGGTGCGAGCGAGCGCACCACTCTGTGTGAGCGATAAAGATACAACGAACAACTTTTGACGTTGGTGCAAATAACCACACCGCGTCATAATCCTTATATTGTCGTTTTTATTTTTGCGAGTAACTCCGTTAGTACAGACAAGAAGTTGCTAAAGTCACACGCGTTTAAGACTTTCTTTAAGAGAACTGCCGCTACCTCCCGTGACTTAGGCATCACATTGTTTATAAATCTGGCGCCTGCATTTTCCGGGGATATTTCTCAATCCGTCCGCGCTTTACCTCTTTTATGTATTACAATAATGAGTGTAAACTGCAATTTAAAAATAAACTATTGCGTTTGTCATTCTGTTCTTCTTTCGCGACTTAATTAATTGTATCCATTTTTCCATTTCAGTATACTCGTGTTATGAACAATGGGAATTTAGGTTAGAACATTTGTCGTCATCGTCATTATGAATACATTACCGGCCTCTAAACTGCCAATGATACAGTGTGGTGATGGCAGATCAGAATACAGAGATTAATATCAGAGACACGGACTAAAGATCTTCTTCTTGAAACCTTCTTCTTCTTGTTGTTCTTTTTCTTGTACCTTCATCTTCTTGAAACGAATTATAAACTTTCTGACCAATAAAGTAAAGTAGCATAGCTACTTTTACATTTTCCGGTTCATTTTATGATTCGGTAGTCGTAATAAACAAGAGAGATGACATCTGTGGTCCCTCTCAGAATAAGAAGTGTTAAGACAGTAGTTTACCATACTGGCCAAGGCCTGGAATTGAGATTTTTTAACTGAATAACCCAATACCCAAAAGTAACCCAACACCTAGTAATTTCTGGCCCGACCTGGGAATTGAACGCCGGAGCTCATATTCCACCTAGGGTCCAGACCCAGGTATATAATACAAAATATACGTCAAACGCACACTGCGGGATTGCAACTAAGTAGTAGGTAGAGTAAAGGTAGGTAGGCTTTGGTCACGAACGTGGTATTCAGGTGCTGTTTTACTATGCTGGATATCCGGTGCTTAATCATTCTCAAGAGATACAAAAATAGCCATGCTTTATTTAATTACGCTATGCTATTGAATTTTTGTATTGTACCTACTTTTTCCGCCGTTTATTTATTTGATAACACAAGAAAGTTATTTATATTCCACATACGTATGACCTCTGGAAGTTTTGTAAATGCCGAAATTTGTACCTTTGTTTTGAAGATAAAAGATTAAAAACCTTTTTTCTTTTTTAACATTCACGCCTACTGGCTACTATTCCCTGGGGTAGGCAATGTAGGATTTAGGGAATTCATGTAAGGAATTCCTCAATTACGAACTGTCTTGTATACCTATATAGGCAATTATTTCAACTAACAGTAGGTACCTACAATTGATCCTAACTTTTTTTTTTTTAAACTTTGTTCTTTGACGTAACTTGATTGTGTTGCGTAACTTGATTTTTGTCATTATTTAATTGGAAGGACGGAGAGTAACATAGGATACTTTTGGTCCTGGAAAAAAATCATTCCCAAGGGTCTAAGAGAACATGCGTATTTTTACACCATATATCGTCCATCTTTCACATTTAAAGGACGGTTCCCATCGGATTTGTAAAGAACCGCCATAAACGCAGACGCGGTAAGCTAGTTTTCCGTTGGAAAACTTCGTATCCTTCCAAATATTATATTTGCGAAAAAAAAATATTTTTGCTTGTTTGTTCCTTCTACTTCGACGAAACCATTACATCGATGAAGATCACTTTTAGTGATAAGGCCGCCTTTGCAGGGTGCACTCACTAAGTACTATTACTGTTTTCCTTGTGTTTTTGCTATTGTGTTGTGTTGCAATAAAGTTTTTCTATTCTATTCTACCGATTTTGACAAAGTATGACATGGCGACAAGTTTATGGCCACAAGTATACAGCTTTTAGTGACACATCTCATCCGCGGTCGTACTACTGTCATGCTTATAAAAAAAGCAAGCATTGCTGTGTTCCGGCCGTTTGCCGTTGCTGCCGGTGGTGCCAGTCAGATTGGGGCTTAGGTTGATGGACACAAGTTGGCACTTTGAAGGTTTGCTCCGTTTTTCAGGTTGGTCATTGCTTAATCCGTCAATTATTAGGTACCAGGTCTCCAGACCGTGGAGAGAGCAATGTTGGTAGTATTTCTACGTGATCAAATCAGAAATTAGGAAATCCGTAGAAGAACCAGAGTTACTTACATAGCAAAGCTAAAGTGGAAATTTTGGGGTTCCAATGTGCTGGAATGGCGACCCCGCACAGGTAAACGCAGCGTTGGTCGCCCCCCTACGAGGTGGACAGACGACATCAAACGAGTCGCTGGGAGCCGATGGAAACAAGCGGCCCAGGACCGTCGGTTTTTGAACTCTCTACAAAAGACCTATGTCCAGCAGTGGACTTCAATCGGTTAAAGTGATGATGATAATAATAATATAAAGATAAACCTTTATTCCAGAAAAACACCCGCGTTCCTGCAGGATTTATAACAAAAACTTTTGTTACCATCGGCTGAACAGTGAAACCAATCTCAAAACAGATCGTAAGACCGTTTCAATAGCCTATAACAGTCTATGTCTGGACTAAAGGCCTCGCCTAACAGGAGGGCTTCTGGGTAGACGGGTTAGTGGTCGCATTAGCAGCACAGAGGTCGCACTCAGTAGGCATCCTCGGAGACCCTATTGTGGGGCTTGGGGAACTTCTGAAGGCGATGGTCAGATCGATCAGCGCCGCTTGCAACTACATGCGGGTCACTGGGTGCTATCGTTTGTCCGTGTTGTCAAGTTTCGGAAAACATCGCGGCAGTGCGATCGACGTAGCGATAAGTCACGGCGATCAGCGAGGCTGCGGCGGTGTGGAATGTCTGACTTGGTAAATTGATCATAGCAAAATATAGTTCTGCAATAAACTTATTTAGGCATAAAACCTAAATAATATAACTCTTCCGTATATACATTACCGACAGATACCACGTGTTTATACACTCAGATATTATGTTGCAGTCTCTTGTGAATTCAGTATTTCTTTATAAAGACCTGTTCCGGCAATTGCATTTAGGCTAATCTTTCGCTTTCAGTGGGATTTATAGCATATAAAATAATTTCACTTCAAGGAGACCTGCTTTAGAAGCACTTTTAATGCGCCAAGTCTCTCTGTTTATATTGACTACCACGGGTTGGGAAGGCCGATTCTAGCTAGATGAAGCTGCCAAGCAACCTGTCTAATTTGAAAACATGATATCCACTTAATATTAAAGAAAGGATTGTTAACATGTAACGACAAGTTAGAAGATTTTGGGTATGGATCAACGAGTTATGTTAACATCATCATCATTATCGTCAACCCATTTACCGGAACACTACAGGTCTCAGGTCTTTTCTTAGAATGAGAAGGGTTTAGGCCGTAGTCTACCACGCTTGCCCAGTGCGGATTGGTAGACTCCTAACGCCCTTGTGAACATTGTGGAGAACTCTCAGGCATGCAGGTTTCCTCACTATGTTTTCCTTCACCGTTATAAGCGCACATAACTCCGAAAACTCAGTGAGCTCGGGGCTCGAACACGGTCTCCACGAAAGGATATATTAATATGGCACCTCCAAAATAGTCTGGTTTTCAAGAGCGACTGCAGCAACGAGATTTTACTACACAGTCAGGTGTCCAGAATGTTCGCACTTTATGAGCCGTATTTGATTTCGCCTCGTCAAAAGACAGCTATCCGAGATTGGCGGCTTTTACGACCATCGTGGTAAAATCGCGATATCAAGATTAGTCGGTGTCTTTCAGACACTTTACTGCTTATTATGTGCTTTTACGTTACTCAAAAGTGTTTCAGGAAACATTCCCGCGTAGCTATGTGACACTTTATAGGTTTTAGTACCTGAATGTATAATTAAAAAAATAAAAATAATGTCATAATTATTTCGAAGTTATTGGTATAAAAAACTCCTGCTCACTCTCCGCTCTATAAACAATCTCTATGTCAAACCAACGGACACATTTTGATATTTTTATATTACTAACTATTGCTACTATTAGGGCATGCCAGCAACTTTGTCTGCTTAGAGTTGATATCCTGTCATCATAATCACATCAACCGATAGACGTCCACTGCTGGAAAAGACATTTTGTAGGGAGTTCCAAATTCCACAGTTTTGTGCCGCCTGCATCCAGCGGCTACGCGCTTGATGTCGTCTGTCCATCACGTTAGGGGTCGACCAACGCTGCGCTTACCAGTACGGGCCTACCGTTCCAGGACCTTGAGACCCCAACGTCTATCCTCGGTGATGTCCTGTAATATTTAGAAATTTTCCAGCTGGACCTATGTAAACAAAAGTGAAAATACCTTTTTATGGATTTATCTTGAAAAATGAAGTACCTTTCTACAAATTTTTAATACTGGTAAAAATTTCCGTAGGTATATTTGGAAACTAAAAATATCATATTCTCTGAATTCAGCTCAATCGGTTGGGGAAAAATTATTTTCAAATTCAGTAGCAGACCCAAACCAACATTAAATCTGTCAAATGAAAAAGACACGTTGTACCTACATTTTATTGTGAACTTAATTTAGTGTTTCATTTATATTTTCTATTAAATTTATAAAGTTTCTAGCCGTAGCTAGTAGTACCGGCCTAGAGTTAGAAAATTGGCGGTGTCAACTCCGCCGACTCGGAGAGCACGTTAATCCTTCGGTACTGGTTTTTATCATTAACTTGTGATAACAGTAATAAAACCCAACCTAGTCTTTGCTCTAAAAACCGTCCCTGCAATGAGAGAGCAGTGTGCCCAGCTGTGGGACTCCAATAGGCTGCGGATATTGACGAATACCTTGAACACGCGACCCCTACCTATTTAGTTCCAATTTCGAGAAAGCCAACTCCCAATATTATGTCAAGAATAAAATATATATACTTCTATCTATATTACAAAAAGTAGGTACTACTCAAACAATTTCGCAGCTCATTTATATTCAAAAGGATCATCGGACTTTTTCATTCTCCAAGTCTACTTTGAACAAGTACTTTAAAACTCGAAATAGATTCAGTTTTCAAACGACTTTATTATCACGTTCTCCATAATTGAGGGAACAATAAATGTAATTGGAATTTAACGGTGTCATATATATATATTAACTCGGAATTGGATTAACTTTTATACGTTAAAAAGTTAAGAGAGATTTTGTTATAAATATCTTAAAATCAAAAAATTGGTAGGTTTGTACGTACCTATGTCATCCCATGGTCTTGACCTGTCCCCGGCTGAAAACTACTGTCCGCTAATAGCCTTAAAGATGTGAGAACCTAGACAAAAAGAGATTAGCCATGCTTTTTTTAAGCCTACGTTCAAAAATACTAGATGAAGTGATATTTCTCACTCGAGTGAGCTTTGTTTTTTTGTGAAATGTACTAGTTTCGTTTAGTACTGTAGTTTCAGCACTTTATATCACATCGGTAAAGTTAAACATCGTAAGTAAACCTGCATGCCTGAGAATTTTTAAATTTCAAAATTCAATTATTTCAAGTAGGCCTCTTTTATGAGCACTTTTGTAACGGCAGGTATTATATATAGGTATGGTAGTGACTCTGGGACCGTGTAGTGACCCCCGGTTCGGTAAGCAGATTCTATTGTTACTGTACGTATCTCGCGACAGTCTTTATTGTTATGGAAAAGTGACGTTTGACAGCAGTGATTGTAAGATTTACGCTTGTCGCAAGCCTGTTTCGAGATACGTAATACCCCTGCGGCAAGAAACTAAATAATTGCTCCAAAATCAACATTTACAATAATTTTTCTACCTTGTCATTTGGAAATTTATCAAGTGTATAGTAAGTAACCTCGCCGTTTTAATTGTGTTTTTACACTTTTTTTAAAGGAATCATGTTATAAACGCGTACCTATAACCAGCCCCACAAAGGAGTTCTGCAGCTTTCGCAGACGATATACAGATATCACTAATTTATGTCCGTTTCTAGTAAGTCGATTGTTAATATCAGTTTTTTTTATAAGACTAATATTTTGTCTCACACAGACTATAATATCATTATTAATATATTGCTAAACTCTATAATGTTCTAAAAAGCGTGACAAGTCTACCAATCCACAGTTGGCCAACGTCCCAACGTATAGCACTAAACCTTTTTATTCCAAGCATGCATTGGGCCGGCAATGGATTGATATTGATGAAAGATTTCAATAAGTTTATTAAAGAAATTAACCTCTAATCTCATTTACGGTGCTGCATGCGCAACATTTTTTTCGTTAAGAGGTTAAATAGCCTCGTTACAATTAACTTACATCATAAAATAGAATAGCATAAGTACGAAAAAAATACCTAACAAGATGTTCTATAATTGTAGGGTTGCCAGTTGCCACCATTTTTTGTTTTAATAGTACACAAAACGTAACATCTAATTAAAAAAAAATAGACGGTCAAAACTTATTTAACAGTTTAACCTTGTAAATTAAAAGTTTCTGCAAGTGAAAATTTTTTATATTCATTCTTTATATATTCAAACATTTATTTGCTGCTTATTTTTCCTGCACAATATTACTCCGATTACTTTTTTTTAAATAAATAATTGTAAATGTTTGTCTTTTATTTCTTTAGTCTGGGTAGCCCTTTGAGAATGGTCAAATACATAATGTAACATTGTGTGAAAATAACATGTTAGCATAAAGCGTAAATATATTGTGGACAAGTATTTATTATTTAAAAGAATATTCGGCCAACCAACGAGGCAACCCTATTTAAGTGCTAAACTTTTTGGATGTAGTGTGCTATTTTTTCGGACCTAAAAAGGGACTTTGGGCGTTTAATATTAACGTTACTTGGCGATGTCCGAAAACTCTTTATAAGTTGGGAACGAGTCTGGGATAGGGTACAAATGTTTTTTTCTGTGTAGTCTGTTTTTCCTGCGTCTTGTAATAAATTCGGTTACTTTTGGCGAAAAAGCTTAAAAACCTCAATGGTAGACTATGAGATTTACCTTGAACAGGGCTCGCATAGGGCTTTTGATCAGCAGCACGGCTCGTATGGGCAGTAGACAAATATCTCCCCGGGGAAAGGCTAAAGATTTATCTTCTCCCACAGCTTTATCGACTCTCAGAGCATTGGCGCAAAAGTGGAAATAATATTCAAATAATATATGTGTAATAATAAACGGGGGTAAACTTCTCCTATCCCGTATTCCCGTGCGTCCGCGTTGCATATAATTTTTGTTTCCTGTCTGTGCTAGCCCCGCTGGGCTGTTCTGTATGTCAGTTGACACAGAATTTGACTAGCGACTGTGGAAAGTTGCCGTCGAATAGCGCCCAAACTGTTATTATACATTACGTAATTGCAACTGCGAACCGAATTGAAATGAACTCAGTTGGAAACTTAGGTTTCAGGTGGTGAGGTTATTTGGGGGCAAGAAAAAGAGGCTAGCTAAATTTGGTGTCAACTGAAATACACAATCAGCCTGCGGTATAGTAACTAAGCAGGTAGTTTATAAGAAATAAGTAAATCCTTCTTCAATATTTATCTATGAACTTAAAATGCTTTGTCCTGAGTGACAGACAAAATATTAGCCAAACTGCAGAACGTATAAAAAAAAAGTAGAAAATATTGTTTGGGAACTGTAAAGATTTTTTTAAATACTACCCTTAAGGGGGTTCATCCGAGAATATTCTTTGAGCGCCTTAGAGGTGAACAAAGGATTTTTTTTAATTGTCACCAAAATGGGGTTAAACAGAGGAATAAAGTTTGTATGAAAGTCAGTCATTTTTTAAGTTACATCTATTCTACCCAAAAGTGGGTTTTACAGAGGAATGAAGTTTGTTTGAATGTCATTTTTCAATTTATACTTATCTGAAATAGGTATACTTACAGTAGCCTCGCATTATATTTTTAATAATATAATCTTTATTCAACAAAACATAAGTAATTATAAACAAAAAGTCGATATAAACAGTCGAATAACTAGAAATAGACATAAATTAGTGATATCTTCATATCGTTTGAGAAAAGTACAGAAATCCTCTGTGGGGATGGGTATATGCCTTTATAACATGATACAGAAGGTAATATTAGATACCTTTACCTAAGTTTAAACAATATATTAAAAAACATTTAACAAATCGTGGTTACTACAAGATTGATGAATTCCTTAACGACAAGGCTGCTTGGAAGCAGGCCACTCCGCTCTCATCTCTCACAAAACAGAAAAATTCTAAAGATTGTTAAACTTTAAAATAATGTTGCAAAAGAGCAATCTGCTGAGTTTGTTGCCGGCTTATCTAAGTGGAATCTGCCTTCCGAACCGGTGGTAGAGTTACTACAAACAGACTGACTTGACGTTTCAAAAGTGCTTATTAATTTGAAATAAATGAATTTTGAATTTTTTTGAATTTTAAGGACATAGAACGGACGGCAGCGTCCTTATTACCAAACCGTATGCCCAGTTTGTTGAATAGGCAAACCCTCGGAAGATGCACTTAGTCCAGCAGTAAACTGCCATCCATAAAGAGTTGCACTAAGTCCGTCAACCAGATTAGTAGAAGCTTGGTCGGTTTTAAGCTCTATATTCGTCAGTTCAATAAATGACTAGAGCTATGCTGTGTGACATTAATTAGGCCAGCGCGCGATTTATTTTATAAGCTCCACCATCATACGAATCTCATAAAAGAAATTGCGCTTTTATTTTTCATCGTTGATTTTCAGATTGCTTGTTAAATTTGTGTTGTTTTTGTTACGATAAGTAATTTGGAATCGGATTAGGATCCTGGAGAAAGCGGCCAACAATTTCGCGGTCGCTACACCCACGTTATATTTTTGTACATATTTTCTAAACTTTCTATGGAATGTTTTTCCAATAATCGGCTATGTTGGATTGTTTGGGACCATTGAATATATAATATATTATTGTCATTTATTTGCCTTGTTGGTTTTGTTGTCAGCATGTTCGATTGTAGATCACTAGTTCCCCGGTTTGAGTCCCGGATCGGCCCAATTAGAGTAAAGGGTTTTCTATCATGAAATTTTTAGCACTAACCTCTAATTAGTTTTTAATTGGCCGTGATTCACAACATTAATGTTCGTTTCGATCTGGGTTTAAAAGTTGTATTACTTGTCAAGGCATGGGAGAGTCCCACTAGCATTTTGACCACAGGCATTCGTGGTCAAAATGTTATCACAAATGACAAGCAAGTGTGCGACCATGCGTATACCAAACTGTGCTGCAAAGCTACAACAATGCTTCGAGCCTACGTAGCTCAGTAGTTCCATTATGTGTCATACGTCTTCGTGTCCCACTACTGTGCCACTATGTCTCTCAATAAGTTCAAAGCTTAAAAAAAAGTAGGCTTATCGATAAATCCTATTATAATATTAAGGACTAGCGTGCCCTCGCGACTTCGTCCGCGTATGAGTCAATCGAGAAGCTAGAAATTAGAACAGATGTGATGCTAACATCATAATCATCGTGGCTAGCTATGCACCTACCATTATTTTATGTGGTATACTGAGTAAGTTGTCATTATTTTAGTTGATACTCACATACATATATGTATGGCACCCACCCTCACAAACTTTCGCATTTATAATATAAAGTAGTACGTATTCGATAATTGTCGCATATGCCTTGCTACTTAGCTGTTATTTGTGTCGAGTTATGTCCTTTATCTCCGACGATATTTATCAGATCATCATTAAAATTAGACACGACATGTTTTATAGTATACACTTTAAAATAAAATTATCAAAATGTTATGTTTTGCGCAAATCTTAAGTATCCCGAGGTCGAAGCGGGTTGATGGACACAGGACAGCACCTTGTAGGACGTGTTCCTTGCATTACCTGCGAAATGTTGCTCTGTTTAAAGGCATAACTTTTTACTAACCATCGGGAGAGCCAACTGCTTGGTCAGACAATTATTACTATAGCAAAAAGATCGAATCGAATTCTGACGGCCGATTGGCGCAGTTTGCAGCGACCCTGCTATCTGAGCCCAAGGCCGTGGGTGGGATTCCCACTACTGGAAAATGTTTGTGTGATGAGCATGAATGTTTTTCAGTGTCTGGGTGTTTATATGTATATTCTAAGTATTTATGTATGTTATTCATAAAAAATATTTATCAGTCATCTTAGTACCCATAACACAAGCTACTTTGGGGCTAGATGGCGATGTGTGTATTGTCGATATATATTTATTTATTTATTATTAATTATTAATCGCTGTCTAAGGATCCAAAAGTTTCCAAATCCAAATTTTTTCCAGTGTTTGTAAGTAGGATAAAAATATGACCACGCAGTGGGAAACTTAAGAGTACTTCAAGGTTTGGCAATGTTGACGAGCTAATAAAAACATTTAAGGTTTAAGAGCCATCAGTTTACGAGCAAATACATCGAAAATGCTTTTGTAAGTCGTCATAAACCGGAACTGCTAACACAGTTCACAGTTATTTTTCGGTTAGGGCAGATGAAATGATTATTCTTGTATTTTACAAAAGGTTACTAAAAGATTGGCACAGGTCACATTTTGGTACTTTTGTGATTTTTGTAACTTAGATCCTCTACCAGCCATCTACCAAGGTGAGCTGAGAGCGTGGATGTGCCAATGATATGGTACAGCATTTGATGTCTAAGGGCTGGATTCAGTGGAACCAAGAGCAAGACATCTCTTCCTGCCAGTCTTTATTGAGGCCATGGTAGGAAGTAAACATTTTTGGGAGGCGATTGTCTCTTCGTGCGAGGATGTGATTGCGCAGAAAGAGACGGTGGAGTGAATGACAGAGTACAACGGGAAGTCTAATACGATCAGTTGCAGGACGGTCAGGCATAGACGGCTCACACGTCTGTTGTCTGTTGGCGTCTGCAACTTTGAGAAGAACATCCTGGCGATATATATTTATATTGCCAGGATGTTCAGGATGTCGATGTCTGGAGTTAAAAGAAAGGCACACGCCGTTTCCAGCCGGCTTTTAATGGTGTTTTAGTATATTTACAAGAAGGGTTTGTTTTAATTTGCTCGAATAAGGATGACATGTTGACTACTTTCTGTCAATGTTTCATTTCAGTTGCAATTTACTTCTGAAGGTAAGTTGGCTGGTAAAGAATCCACCGCGGTGTACCCAGACGTCGTTGCGCTAAAGCATTCATATGGGAAATCTGTCACGTTTTGTTGTTGACCATGAGTTGAAAGAAAGGCGCACTTCTGGTGAGCCCTATATGGTGTATTAGGGCCTCTAAAAGGTGGACAGACGACTTCAAACGAGTCATGCAGCCCAGGATCGTTCAAAAAATTCAAAATTCATTTATTTCAAGTAGGCCTAATATAAGCACTTTTGAAACAAGTCTGTCTGTTTGTATTGACTCTACCACCGGTTCGGAAGGCAGATTCTACCGAGAAGAAGCCGGCAAGAAACTCAGCAGTTGCTCTTTTCCAACATCAACAATTTTAATTTTATCGTGATCGTGAATGTGAATTTTTAATTCCTAAAAAGACCTATGTCCAAAAGTGGACGCCAATCGGTTAAAGTGATGATAATGATGATGGCGTACATGTTATGACAGAGAGGAAAGATAGTGTTGCTTTAGTCAAAAATGATTAAGGTTTAGAAAGGAAGTTTAAAAGGATTGACAGATAAAATATAGAGTTTAATAAATTCCGGTCATGTAATGACCACAATCGCATTGCAAGAACTAAGATTTGGCATAAAATATAGTTTTTGAAATGGAACCGCTCTTTTATTTCATAGTTGCCAGGTTAATTAAATTAATTTGGTTATCGTTCAGGTTTGCTAAAGTCTATAAAATTGGAGATCGTTCCTCTTTCCAAATATAGGTGCTTTGAAACATGAACTCTACGATACCTTAAAGGCTCGAATAAACTTGAAGGACCTACTTAAGATGTAACACGAACCTCCATACCTTGATACCAGCTTTATGGACGCATAATTCAGGGTCATTTTGAACAAGAACCGTTTGGACTTGGCTATGAATATAAGAAGCTTGTTTAAAATACTAGTTGATAACTGAGACTTCGTCTGCTTAAAGAATTATTTTATTTTACGTGTTATTTTGTATTTTGGTGTTTTTAATTTAAGCAATTTAAATTATACGCTGAAGGAAAAATCGTGAGGAAACCTTCATGCCTGAGAGTGCTCCATAATGTTCTCAACGACGTGTGAAGTCTACCAATCCTACTCTGCCAGACTACGACGGCCTATAACCCATCTCATTCTGAGATCAGAGGAGATCCGTACCCTGTAGAGGGCCGGTTATGGGTTGGCGATGATGATGATAATGGGTTTCATGGAAATGATATTTAGATACGAATTACATATTGATGAAATGAGAAAAATTTTTTTCGATCTTACCTGCAATAATAAAAATTAATAAACAGTTTATTTAAAAACAAAAATTACGTGTGCAATTAGTTCAATATTTATTCCAGCTGAGTTAATGTAAACCTTGTGATGGTGGCGAAACTTACCTTCATATTCTAATGATATTTCAGAAGTGTTTAATTGCCTCAAAGTACGGATGTTGGTAGGGTGTTAGTCCCAGCCAGACTCCTACCTGACCAGGCCCAGCTGTTTATTATCTTCACCCATTTTCGTGTCTTATTGAAAAAAATCCAAACACACGGCGATATGATCTCGGGCTTTCAGGTGAAAGACTGAACGTTTTAACGACGGCTTTCACTCATGCCTTTTGGTCGTTAAAATAAGGTTGATTGTCTTTTATTGAAAAAATATATAAGAGCCCACGTCAGCGCCCGCTACTAACCACCCTTACGAAAACTGCAATAACCCGAGTTTTCGGGCTACACAGATCCTCACAATCCAAAATCAGCTAAATGAGTTCTACATTGTTGTCTTCTTAGATGGTTTTTTCTTTTTAGACATCTAGTGCGAATAAATTTTTTCACTTGCTATATCCACAATATCCATTATGTTCCTGTGGTTTATAATTTACGAGCTGTTACCCGTATTCTTCGTCCGCGTTTATTAGGGTTTTTTACACATACTGTAGGAATCGTTTGTTTTCCTAGGATAAAAAGGCTTTGTTACTCTTCGTCTTTTCAATTAATTATATGCCAAAAATCAAGTTAATTCGTTGCTGAGTTAGGGTGTAAGGCAAGGACAAACATAGAACCACACTTTCGTATTTAAAATATTAGACAAGATTTTTTGATCGACATAATTTTGGTCATAGAACGGTTATTTTTTTTTTTACGACAATACACACATCGCCATCTAGCCCCAAAGAAAGTATAGCTTGTGTTATGGGTACTAAGATGATTATGAATAATATACATAAATACTTATAATATACATATAAACACACAGACACTGAAATACATTCATGTTTCAGTTGTGGGAATCGAACCCACGGCCTTGGACTCAGAAAGCAGGGTCGCTGCGCGCTGCGCCAATCGGCCGTCAAATTGTCACTTCTATTGGCGGAGGGCGAAGGAAAGCTTTCCTTTCTACACCCGCGTTAATTTTAGCGTTCGCCTTAAGGACTGAGTGAAAGTGGCCCTCAAAACTTTTCATCTAACTAATTACTGTATTAATAGCACCCGCACGTGTGCCAAGTACCAATAAAATTGTTACAGAACAGAATCTATTTCGAGTCGTAAAAGTGTTACCTTGTAGAGTTGCAGATGTAAAAAGACTGGGTACGTTGTAGAATACGAATTATGTAGCTGACAATTGTTTGAGCTTGAAAGTTCTAATGGTACGTATTAAAACTATGATATATTGACTCAGATTGCTTCAACTGTTTATTACAAATCAAACTTAAATTATTTCATTTTGCGGACTTCTATAATGTTAGCAATCAATAAGTTTTTAGGGTTCCAAAGGCTAAAACGGGATCCTATTACTAAGACTCCGCTGACTGACCGTCTGTCACCAGGCTGTGTCTCATGAATGAACGACGAACTCGTGCAGGAACGCTAAATCGCTTAGCAGCATGTCTTTCTGTCTGTCTGTAGCAAGGGCCAAATCCTTTCACCAGACACACAAGTAAAACACAGAATAAAGTAAAAACAACACACCTTTATTTTGAGGTTTTTATAGATAATGGTACGGGACCCTTCGTGCGCGAGTCTGACTAGCCCTTGGCTGATTTTTTTACTGGCGATGTCACTACGGTGGTGTGATCGTATAGGACTAACCGGGAGCTATGGTGCTGCGCTCGACCAATAGGAAGATCTTCCTCGGGAACCGAAGGCGAAGTCAAACCATTCATCTTTGGAAGGTGTATATACGAAACATTTTTGTGAACACTTCGTTAGCACGATGCAGGAGCTTTGTAGCGCCATCTAGTTTGATAATGTTGAGACCGCTACAGGACATTGGTCTGGTTTTGCTTTAATTTATTATTATATTATATTTATATTTATTCCAAGGAAAACTTGGTGAGGAAACCAGCATGCTTGAGAGTTCTCCATAATATTCTCAAAGGTGTGTGAAGTCCACCGATTCGCACTGGGCCAGACTACGGCCTTAACCCCTTCTAAATGTGTGAGGAGACCCGTACCCTGTACTGAGCTGGTAATGGGTTGATATGATATTTTTATATTATTAACAGTTAACCTAAATATATGGATCAACAAATCGCGCCCTCTGAAATAATTCTAAGTATCTAGTGAAAGGTCAGCAAGGACTTAATATTTCGAACCTTTCTATTTAAATTGAATCAATAAATTGGTACTCATACATCCAGGTTAACTGTTAATTATATGCGAAAGGCGGGATGACGCCGTAATTAAATATGAAACGTAAATCCGTTTATGAGATACTATAAATCTAAAAGCAAAGCTAAATATGATACACATTAAAAAGGAAAATAATTTTACTTTACAACTCTCGATATAATATGATTATGAAACAACAATCCTAACCCACGTTATGAATACAAACTAAATATTTTTTATCAAACATTTTTTTAATTTTATTCGAAAAAAAAGAAAAATATTTTTGACCGGCGTAATAATGTGTATCTACCTACTGCTGGGCAAAGAATTCATGAGAGACAAGGTTATTGAGATTAAACCCATCCTCGCAATTCTCAAATAAAAATTCACCATCACCAAGTGATGATGCAAATGGAATAAAGCCATTTGTGCTCTAGGGTTTTTACCCGTTGGTTTCAAACTCGAATTCAAAATACATTTTTCCACCTCTCTCCAGAGTACTCTGCCTTCCAATTTCGCAATCCGATGACTTTTGTGTCTCGGTCGACTTCATCTATCCAACGCAATTTGGCCTCCCGATTGATCTTCGCTCTTTCTGACGTCTGCCCTGTATTTCATTAATCGTTTAATAAAGCTGGTGAATAAAGTGTAAGTAATAGTAGTTTATGTATCAAGTATGGTTTGGCGTTTTACAGTCGTGGCGATATTAGAGGCACGTGAGCTAAAAAGCCAATGCGTTGAAAAAGCCGAGTGTAACAACTAACAAGTAATGTAGCAAACGCGTTGATACAATACTTGTTACACTCTCGATGTCAATAAAATGTTACAGTGTCAATAAAATAAGTTCGTATTAGTCTGTTATTCCATATAT
Source organism: Pararge aegeria (assembly GCF_905163445.1). NCBI lineage: Eukaryota > Metazoa > Arthropoda > Insecta > Lepidoptera > Nymphalidae > Pararge > Pararge aegeria. Next base: position 6,210,879 of record NC_053202.1, on the reverse strand, counting down.
GGAGAATATTTTTGAAAATGATTTTACGATGAGTTAGATGCTTTTCTATAATGATACCTAAATATTTTATGTCATTATATCCTTTGCAAAATCAAATCAACCCATTAGCAAAATCAACAAAACCTGATTTTTGAGCAAAATCAAAATCACTTTTCCGAGTAGTGCCCCAAAACCAAAGTTTCGTGCCATATAGTGTTAGACCCAGAACGCTATCTTTGAAATCCATACGTAACACACAGAATTAAGAAAATACAGAAACCGTGTACACAACTAATATTGAAGCATCAAAAACCACTCCACTTTAGCAGTGTTTCACGAACAGGCGGTTAGTGACTTCACTCATTTAGCAGTTGGCAATAATTATTTTACCTCTAATGTTGTAAATATTAAGCATAATATGGGGAGAATGGGAAAAGTTTGTGAGCTAGCAAAATTCTGCGGGTGTGAAGTGAGACGTGCTCGAAGCGTTTTCTCAGTTTTTGAACACAATGCAATAATGGCTGAATGAGGTTTCTTTATGTTCTATATTCTGTGACGTAACATATATATATTTTTTTTCCTATTTGTAGTGTACAAATAAAATGTATAAATAAAATAAATAAATAAATAGGTGTACCTGATTTGATCAAAACTCTCCAGGTAATACCATGAAAGTTGATCTTCCCCATAGGAACCTTAAAAAAGAACCACATATCCGCAAGTCCCGTGTGTATGTAAATCTTCCGCAACAAATAGCGCAAGTGCGGAATCGTTCCGCAATAAATAACATTCGTTAGCACCAAATATTATTTATTGCCGTTCTAAATTTAAAACCACTGAAAATGTCACTAAAATAACATCATAAAAGTGAAAATGTGGGTATTCATCATTTTTATTGTTTACTAGCAGTTGCCCGTGACTTCCTCCGCTTTTTTTTTTTCAACACCCCGTAGAAACACTTTATTTGAGAGACGTATGGCATTTAATTTAGGTGAAGTTCATCTGATATTATTAATTCTCGTAAAAAAAAAATCGAATGTTCAATTCACGTAATAAATAGAATAAATATCTGAAAAGAACTGTTTTGTTTAGACGTAATCCTTCCATTTTTCTTAAACACACTATAACTTCTAGATTAAAAGTCGGATTGGAATGAATTAAGAGGTGTATTACTGCTATGTAAAAACCCTTGATGATAAAACAACATTTAAATGAGAATTAACAATGCGATACTAATGTAACACACTTCTGTTTCAACCGGCGATCTATGGATCACAAAAGCTTGCATGGCGGGTACCGTCATCGTTGGTAGCCTGGTCCCTGCCGAACCCTTGTGTAAGGCTGCAGAACCCGTGCCTCTTAGGCCTGAGATTAATTGGGCGACGAGCTCCAATATACGGAACCCTAGAAAAGCAAACACGATATTTCATTATCACTTTTTCACCGAGCATTGGCGTCTGACCAGCACCCGGCATTATATAGCGAGAGATTCAATTTAACAGCTCCTAGGAATGCTACATTATTTACTTGTCGATAAAAAAAAAGTGCTTCTGTTACTAGTTTAAAAGTATAGAATTAGTAATAAGTTTATTTCAATTAACAGTTACACAGCAACTTAAATATTGTACAAAATAAGGCAAACATAAGGTAATGTGTATCATGAAACCCAAATTCGATAATACTGCTATAGTGCAAGACTGAGTCGCAGTTATTATCGCCCGTCTCTGGAGCGAGAACCATACACTTAAATTAAATCTAGTGAGATTAATAAAAATAAAAACCGAAAAACTTTTTTAATTAAATTCAATTGAAAGCATTGATAAACTCATTTTTTTTTTTTTCTACATTTACATAAATACATCCATAAGATTTTTTTTTTTTTTTTTTTAATATAATTAATAGTACTTAAAAACCTAAAAATGAGTGTGTGCGTGCGCGTGTGTTTATGTGTATGTGTATGAGAGTGTGGATGAGGGTGAGGGTGTGATTGTATGTATTATTGAATAAGGTTTTCAGTCTCATCATAAGTTAGGTTAAGAAGCCAATTCGTTAATTCAATTTTACATTTTCGTGATGTTAATGAGTAAATGGATATTTTTTTATTAATTTTGTTATAAAGCATTGAACTTATGAAGTAAGAGTGGCGACCAGCTAAAGCGGTTCTGCGTGGTTCAACTTGACAAATCCTATCAAACCTACGCTTATTTTTAACAAACTCTGAATCATAGGTAGTATTGCCATGCTTACGAAGAGTAATTAACAGCACGTATAGTTTGCGTACCGAAAGAACCCTGCCCTGCTTATATAATTCAGTGGTGGAAAAACGTATCGGTTTCAGCATCATCACTTTCAATACAGACCTTTGGGCCCTTTCCAACCGAAGCATTATAGTTTTAATAGTATGCTGTAAAGTTTCATATTTCCATATTAATATTATAAATGCGAAAGTGTTAACTAATTTAATTAATAAAGTTGATATCATTCTTACATTTACGAATCATTGTTTTTTCTTCACTAACTTTAATTATTCTTTAAAATATTTGTTTTATAAATATAACCTAAAATAAACTATGTAAAACTAAATTAAATCTAAAACGTCTTCGAAACCACCGCAGCGAGGCACAGTTCCTAAGATACTGGCAGCATTGTCCCTTTGTATGGCCCAACTAATTCGTTGGCCAAACTGGCCCCTCTGGGATCACCGGTAGACTCGATAACTCTTTTCGATAATTCTTTGAAAAGAGCTTGTGTTATCCACAGTCCCAAAGTCTAGTCCAAAAGGCACAAAAATTAAGCTGCTATCCAGGTCTTCATATTTACGCCTCTTGGCCTGTTCGGCACTGGTAGCAGCCGCACCCACCGTTGACGAGGTGGCCTGGATGTGTGATACATTGTGAATTATTTCAAATTAGACACAATTATTATTATATTATTATTACTATCGAGATTATTATTTTTATAGTATCAAACGATAGACGTGCACTGCTGTACAGAGGTGTTTGCAGCGAGTTCCAAATTCCACACGCTTGTTTGAGCTTGGCTTCCTGCGACACGGTTCAGGTCGTGTGTCCAGGGCTGAACTCGTTAAGGGCTGGACGCTCCGCTTACAAGTGTCACAATGTCGGGATCCAATTTCAGCACCTTGCCAACTTCCATCCGTCTTATGAAAATGTCATATAACGAGTGTGTGCTAAATATTTGTGCATTTCTTATTTATGTATTTTTTGTTTAAATTTAGTACAATGTACTTAAACACTTGTTACTGTGTTCTGTTTTCACTTTGCCTACCATCAACTTAACTCTAAGCTTCTTATACTGCCTTTAAATGACTCTAAGTGATAAGGCTGCCTTTGCACCCTAACACTGACTATGTTTTTGTCGCATTATTTCTTTGTGTTATATAGATAAAAAAAAATGTATATCTCCATCTAACTATCTATTTTCATCGATATTCCATTTCAAATTTTCTAAAATTTGTGTCCCATCCCTTACGCTTAGAGGTCACTGGGATTGCCCACCCGAGGCTATTTTTCTCAATCGCTAAGCTTTCCCGAGTATAAAAGCGGAATTGTTCCGCGTTGATTTAATATATAGCTACTTATGTCTTGATTGATTGTAGCCGTTAAAACACATTAGCTCTTTACTTTATAAATAACTAGCTTTAGCCGGTAAGTTCATCCGGTTATTTTTAGTTAAGGTTTTTTAATCTATCGGCAACGGTTAGTCTTTTCGGTGCTGACTAGGTTTCAACTGTAGAGTGTACATTGTTAAGTCGAGATGATCGCAATCTAAGTTTGACAGTGTCAATGTCTCGGCATTTATCCCTACTAATATTATAAATGTGAATGTATGTTTCTTTGTAACGCTTTAACGCGAAAACTACTGAACCGATCTTCATGAAACTTTTTATACATACTCTTGGAGGTATTAGAAATAACGCAGTATACTTTTCATTAAAAAAAAAAAAATGGGTAAAATAAAAAAAAAAATGTAAAAAAATCTGAAATTCTCATATACGTGTAGACTATGTAGCAGTACGCTGCCTCCCAAAATTACGCGGGAGAAGCCGCTGGGCACATCTAGTCTATTATAAATGACATATTTAATTAAATTGACTTAAAAACTAATATGCTGAAAACTTAAGCAAGTCAGGTTATCCGTAAAATCAGTTGAAGAAACAGAATTAATTTGAAGTAAATACCATATTTATAAAAAAAATATTTTGGGACATTTGAGTCTAGGTACTCAAATGTCCCAAAATATTTTTTTTTAAAGTCTTTTTTATCTACGTACAAGCTATCGTTGTTAAACACTCGGAATAAAAAGTCCTACTACAGTCCAGAATGTAAGCTATCAAAATCCAAAATTTTGCTAATGTTTAGGAGTGAAACGGTGTTTAGATAACAAAGGAAGGCCAATTTTCTAAACATTTTTACCATGGAAATGCATAGTTAATAAATTTAAGAAGAGATTTTATTAAATAAAGAATATTATCTCCAAATCTCTCTGCCATGTGATGCTGTTATAACCCTTAAGGTTATCAGCTACGCTCTGAAATAAAAAAAAACCGCCCAGAATAAAAACCCAGAAATGGTTTTTTTTAGCGTTGCATAGTAGATAACGATTACGAATTTCGCTAATGTTAATATCTCAAAAATCCTAAATGAACAGGCATTTTTATTAAGTTAGATTTTACGGATGGAATATGTCACACAGAATACCTCTGTGAGAATAGTGCGGTTGAGGCTGGCTGGGAACAACCGTCAGGGACTTTCTGTGGGTACTGCATATTCAAAAATTCCACATCCGCGAAATTCTCGGTTCGTGTCTACGATCAAACATATACTAGATATTCAACTCCACAAAGAATGTAACAGTAATGCCAGCTTTCGCTTAACCTTAGGAGGCTAGGCATGGCCTTAATCTAATGCCTGTTGCAGATGTTTCATTATACTTATGTTGAAAGTAAAAAAAAAATAGAAAAAAAAAATACCAACTCTTAGTGTTTAAACATACTTTGCCGAAATAACGCGACCGAAGTTCGGCGTGACTACGCCTGCAATGTATTTTATTACTGATTATACACCAAACCGAAATTACGTCACGTTATAGCGTACAACCGAACTTCAGTCGGGCGTAAGTTCGGACCAATTCGGCGGCAATGTTTTGTATAACAACACATTATACGCGACCGAAGTTTGGTTCGATTGTCAACGAAGATCTGGGGGCGTAGAATTCAATGTGTGCACCCAATATTCTTTCCTGTATTTGTCTTCTTGTAAAGCCTCAGCAATAGCTATTACTATAAAAAAAAGTCCATTTTTCGGGTTTCGCACCTCAAAAGGAACAACAGAACCTCAACAATATCACTTTGTTCTGCGTACTCTGTAGGCAGACCCTGGATACCCACACAAAGTTACGCAACTGAATTTCTGCCGCGTAAATTCGGCTCTTATCGTGTGTCATATCAGCCGTATGCGTCGGAACGCAAAATCAGCCACGGAACTTCGGACGCGTTTTTAAGGCATAGTGTGTTTGAACACTTAGGTGATTGATGTATGCCTAGGAAACTCCTTATATTGGGCGTTACTTATTTAGGCATTGCCTTTTGCGTCGTTAGTGAAAACGGGCAAAAGTTATTAAGTAAAAAGCCTTGGTTATCAATGCATGGCTTCATTGTTTTTATTAAAATTTTCTGAATTTACGCTTTTGTCAGCGGTTGTTCATTCGTATCTTTTTTCGGGGTTTTAAAAATATCGTAGGTTTCGTTAGGAGTTTACCTGGAATAAAGGTATCCTCTTCATAGAAGTTCTCTAAGCAAAATTGAATTGAGATGCGTGCAATTGTTGTGCCGAATATAGGTAACAAACAAACTGGCAGACTTTTGCATATATAATATCTATTAGTATGGATAACACAAAGTATATTATTTGTCTATATTAAAATAAATAATGTATACATTATATTGCGTTTCTGGACGCTAGAAACACACACATCGAGTTTCTATAAAAATAGGCTTATAGCAAATCGTGGATGAAAAGTTATTTTTTACGCACCTACAACTTTTTGATGACTAACACCACGTCTCACCAATATATTATTGATCGAAACTCCGTGTATATTATACTTTAATCAAAATACTTGAGGGAACAATCTAGCTGGGCTTAAACCAAAAATCACTGTTTCGACCAAGAAAATGGTAATTTTGCTAACATTGTTTGCTTTTCCTGACGTTGACGGATCGTTCCCAAACTGCATTTAATAAAGGCTGCGGGAAGCGTAAAGTAAACAGAATCTACTATCCATGTCATTTTATAAAGGTTTATCAACAGAAGCGACCAACTTTTCGTGTGCCTGTTTGAGCGAATTTAAATTGATGATACGTATTTTTTACGTAAAAAAGCTTTTAACGTTAAGTAATTTGTTAATTGTCGCATGGTTCAGTCGTTAGCTTGTTCGAAAATGGATCATAAGGGCATGTGTTCAATTCCCGGGTCGGTCGAAAAATTGTTCTGCCAGCTCTGAGTTAAGGAATTGATTCATCTCCGTATTTTGAAAAGCCTATATAGCACCAAAGAGTATGGAGAAGCGTGGCAGATCTATGCCCTACATAAAAACTCTCTTTGAAAACTATAGGTGGCATGTGTTGAGAAGTGGGCTAGTAATAGGCTGATTATATGACCGGCTTCAGGAGATTTAATTTGTGAATGAGGTCAAATTAGATACTAATATAATGCGATTCTAATATATGTCACCGCGGATAAACTTAATTTAAATATACTTAAAACTATATTCGCTGTTCCGTAGCCTGTCCATGTTATTAACAATAATGGCATTTTTTCCAGTGTGGTTAAATCGTGTACACGAGTATTTAAGTAACCATATCAAAAGTAAACTTCCTGTTATGTTTCAAATGAAATACTAACACAAATAACTTAATTAACCTTAATGCAATGCCGGCCTGAGAATTTATTGTGCCCTAGACGAAAGACTGTAACGGGGCCTTTTGAGAAAATTCGTGTCAAAATAAAGTCAAAGTCAAAGTCAAAGTCAAAGTCAAATATATCTTTATTCAAATAGGCACATAGATGGCACTTTTGATGCGTGATGGCGATAACTACAATCGTAAACTTAAAACTAAAGCTACGAGGGTTCCAATCGCGCCCTGGTCTAAGAAGAAGCCCACAACAAACTTAGCCGGGTGTTCTTTTTGTTATCACCATCTCACATTGTCATTAGAAAATATTTAAGAAGCAACCTGGTTAGAGCAATTCTTTACACCCAAGCTTTTTTATCGTTTACGTAATCCTTTATACTATAATAGGACTTTTCTATAAGCTTTCGCTTAATACAAACTTTGAACTTCTTTAGTGACATCCCCAAGATATCAACCGGTAATTTATTGTAAAATTGTATACAATTTCCTTTAAATGAATTGCTTATTTTGTGTAGTCTAGTGTACTGCACTGCAAGTTTATTTTTGCTTCTAACGTTCAAATTATTGCAGTCACATTTTCTTTTAAATTTTGATATGTTTTTGTGAACATACATTAAATTTTCAAATATGTATTGGCTATAGAGTGTCATTATTTTAACATCTTTAAATTTATCTTTCAATGACTCTCTCGGACCCATTTTATAGATCGCACGAACAGCCTTCTTCTGCAGCACGAAAATAGTGCCAATATCAGCAGCATTACCCCATAGTAAAATTCCATATGACATAATGCTGTGAAAGTAACTAAAATAGACTAGCCTAGCAGTTTCTATGTCTGTCAGGTGGCGTATCTTCTTTACTGCATAGGCAGCAGAACTAAGCCTGTTCGATAAATTATTTACATGAGGGCCCCATTGAAGTTTAGCATCTAACGTTATTCCTAGAAATACTGTTGTATCCACCGGGTTCAATTCCTCATTATTAAGTAGTATAGTGGTTTTTACATGTTTAACATTTGGTAATGTGAATTTTATGCACTTAGTTTTATTTTCATTTAAAACCAAATTATTAGCTTCAAACCATTGTACTACTTTAGCGAGATAGTTGTTTACATCGTCTAAAGCTAATTCACGTCTCTTAATTTTGAACATAAGTGATGTATCATCAGCAAACAATACTATCCCGTGATTGTCCTTAACAAGGTAAGGCAGGTCATTAATGTAAATAAGGAATAGAAAAGGTCCTAATATAGAACCCTGTGGAACACCAATTTTCACAAATGACCCATTAGACCGCTTTCCATTAACGTCTACCATTTGCACCCTATCACGCAAGTAGTAACTAATCAAGTCGAGAGCTACACCCTGAATTCCATAGTGGTGTAGTTTTCTGACTAACGTTTCATGTACAACACAATCAAACGCCTTAGACAAATCACAGAACACACCAAGTGCATCATGTGACTCCTCCCAAGCTTCAAATATATTATGTATTAGCTCAACACCAGCGTCGATAGTTGAGCGACCCCGTGTAAAACCAAATTGTTTAACGTGGAGTAAATCATACTTATGAAAATAGGCAAGTAACTGATTTAAAATAAGTTTTTCAAAAATTTTACTGAAAGTGGGCAGTACTGATATTGGTCTGAAGTTAGTGGGGTCAGAAGTACTACCCGATTTAAACAAAGGAACTATTTTACTATGTTTCATTAAGTCAGGAAACACACCACAATCTATACAGTTATTAAATATTAATGCTAAATCGGGTGCAACGATATCAATTAGTGATTTGAGAACTTCAACGGAAATGCCCCACAAGTCACTTGTTTTTTTATTATTTAATAATTTAAAGGCTTTAATAACGTCAGAGCCACTAACATGGCTGAATTTAAAATAATAATGTAAACGGATTCATGACCGTTTTCACTAAAGGTAGGAATCGCTTAAATCAGATGCCTTATGATTTGGGTGATGTGTAGAGAAAAAACGTTTCACCAATTCAGAGATGATTACGTTAGGCACAATGTAAAGTTACAACACCGCTTTGGCAGTGCGTAATGTTTAGGGAACTCGTAAGCTGACACTTGACAGCGTAGAGGTTATATTGCTGAAGATCTGTTTGGTATGGAGTATAAGGATTGAAGAAATTATAAATTACACCACACAGATTCTCCTGCTTTTCGCGGAGTATAGCAAATTTGATAATTGCTTAATTTTGATAATATATCATAGATTTCCGTAAAGTAACGCCTGCTTCTATCCAATATCTTGGTATATATTGCCATAATTCAAACTTGTAAAGAATACGCACGAAAGTTACACGTATGTTTTTGAACCTTCACCATTCATCTATTTCATAATCGATCGCAGTCAGAACTGGGTTTCTTTTTTTACTGTTTCGTTACAGAACTCTAATAATGCGAAAATTAAATTATACTCTATATTTATCGCCCACACCAATCGCATTTCAGCTTTTAAGTTCCTGCATAGTACACATTAAGATTGTATCGACATGTTCGTGGTTGTGACTTAATGGACCCCATTTTCTAGCTTATTTGCACGCTTTGATTTTATCGTGGAGTTCTTAAGAGTGTACTAAGCTTCCAATTTAAACGCAAACGTAAGACGAACGAAAACCGTGCTTCGATGGCTGGAGTAGCAATCTCAACGGGGAAGATCTCCGTACACCGCCGTGATGTAGAATGCACCAAAACTGCTGCGTTGCGTAGCTGGAATATTAAAATATTGGTAAAGCCAAACTTAACATATATATTTAATTCTAATTAGTAACTATTTTGTATCTTTAACATTAATATCTCATGTAATTTTTTCATGTTATCTTTTTATATATATATGTATTACTGTTTTTAATTAGTCTGTTATATAATAGTGTAGGTGGGTCATAGTTATTATTATATTAAAGAGGATGTACGCGTCTTAGAACTTAGGCGATGAATATCGTTAATTGCCTTTTAATAATATCTCTTTCACATTTGTTTTATAAATATAACCTAAAATAAACTATGTAAAACTAAATAAAATCTTAAACGTCTTCGAAACCACCGTAGCGAGGCACAGTTCCTAAGATGCTGGCAGCATTGCCCCTTTAGATGGCCAAACTAATTAAAGAGCGGTTTCACAATTTCTTACTCCCGCGACTTCTTTAACTTGGAAATTTGGATGCATATGCCTATGTTATTGCCCTTTTGTCAATCACTTGATCTTTGAAAAACATAAACAAAGTAAGTATTAAACGTAAATTTTTACGAGATAGACAGTAGTTTATGTCGTTTGGTTTGGTTGGTATACCAAACTATAATCTAAAAAATAGTTAGGTCCAAGGTCGTGGGTCGATTCCCACAACTGGAAAATGTTTGTGTGATGAACTGCATGAACATGAATGTTTTCAGTGTCTGGGTGTTTATCTGTATATTATAAGTATTTATGTGTATTATATTGAAAAAAAAAATATTCATCAGCTTACTTAGTACCCATAACACAAGCTACGCTTACTTTGGGGCTAGATGGCGATGTGTGTATTGTCGTAGTATGTTTATTTATTTATTTAGGTTTAAGGTTAAGCTCGTAAAAGGTTATTAGTAAAATCGGCAAAGTAACCATAAAACCCTTTGGATTATTTCCAGCTTAATTTAACGAGTGTTATAGGAATTCTTAATGCATCCGATAGTAAGGTGGTTATTCTTTAATATCATCATTATCACCATCAATAACCCGTTTCCGGTAAACTACAGGGTACGGAACTCCTCTCAGAATGAGAACTTATATTCCCTCACGCCGTCAATGTGCGGATTGCTTGACTTTCACACTCCCTTGAGAACATTATGATGACTCTACTGTTAGGCATGCAGATTTCCTCACGATTTTCCGATGTGTGATGTTGCAACTTATATTTGATTGCCTGAATTGAAAACCCACATAACTTCAAAAAGTTAAAGGTGCGTGCCGGGGATTCGAACTGAGTCCTCCCGATAGGGAAAACGAAGGCTCACCCACTGGTCTATCGCCGCTCGTTCTTTATTTAAGGTTTGATATTTCATATCGAATCATGTCGCACCTTAAATTTGAATTGCAGATGCTAGAACATGTTAGTCTAATGTTAGTATCTGGTAGAAGATAAAACGTACTCAATATGTCAAAGCATGCGCGGAGCTTATATCCAATTTATAGTCCTGTTGAATATAGTTTTCTCATGCTCATCCTAGGCTAAGCGCCCACCTCACAATTGTTACGCTTAGAATTCCAATACTTCCCAGGTCATGCAAGGAAGGAACCAAAAAAAAAGCTTTACTTCTTTCCACGTACGCTACTAACCACCGCTACTCTTCCACAGCCTTGAGCCGTTTGTGACCAGTGCCTGTGACAATTGAGCCTCTTAGAAAGATATAAAGTCTTTATTGCACATACAGAAAATAAAACAAATTGAACAAGACAAAAGGTAAATAAATATATATGCGCAAAGGCGGCCTTATCGCTTGAAGCGATCTCCTCCAAACAACCTTGACGGCCGACTGGCGCAGTGGGCAGCGACCCTGCTTTCTGAGTCCAAGGCCGTGGGTTCGATTCCCACAACTGGAAAATGTTTGTGTGATGAGCATTAAGTGTTTTTCAGTGTCTGGGTGTTTATATGTATTTTCTAAGTATTTATGTATATATAATTCATAAAAATATTCATCAGTCATCTTAGTACCCGTGTGTATTGTCGTAGTATATTTATTTATTATTTATAAAATAAAAACCAAAAAAAAAAAAAAAAACCTTTGGTTGATTGGGAATGTTTAGTACGGAAAACGGGATACTCTTATTTAATGCACACTACTAGTTTTATCAGTAATTTTAAGTTCCATTTAGTTTTCGTTCTTGTGTTTTAATTACCTTAATTATATTTTTTTTTTTGTTATTTTTACTAACACAATATAAATGACTGAAGATGGCGCGAAGGATTTTGTACCGCGCGCGAGGGCAAGCCAGACAGCCAGCTTAATGTAATAGGATTGATCATCATCATCACCATATCAACCCATTAACGGCCCACTACAGGGCCTTAATCACTTCTGGAATTTAGGAGGAGTCTCCTCCTAAAATGAGAAGTAGTTAAGGCCGTAGTCCACCACGCTGGCCCAGTGCGGATTTGTGGACAGTACCCACCTTTGAGAACATTATGGAGAACTCTCAGGTATGCAGGTTTCCTTACGACCTTCGTCGTTTAGAAGGCAGGAGGGGTTTTTAGTCAGTAGGAGTCCGGCACTATCCATAGGGATGTCCATGAGGATTTTCCCCTCCTAATTATAAAAAAAAGGTTTCCTCACGACCTTCATCGTTGAAGCAAGTGAATCGAACCCCCTGAAAGTGGAGTCGAAGTCAGGTGATATATATATACATATACAAGTAAATGTAAGAGTAATTATAATATGCCGACGGAGGACATTTGTAAGCTATACTAAATAACCTGAGAGTTAACTTGAGCTCCGCGGTGGCCTCTTTGGCTATTCAATAAGTTTGTAAGAATACTCGTAAAACTGTTACTAGTTTTGCTATAAGATGTATACTTATAGGTAGGGTGAAATAAACTTTTTCTTTAAATCCATTCTAATACTGTAAATGCGCAAGTGTGTTCGTTGGTTTGATCTTCTTTCACGCAGCAACAGAATCTTTTTGTTACGAGAATGATATTTATTCAACACAAATTTAGTACTTAGTTTGTTCTTGAAGGTTGCCTAGAAGATAGCTGTGCCTATTATAATATAACCTAATCCCGTTATATAATAGGTGGTAGGAGAAACTGATGCCAGTTGAGTATTTCGGATACGGATACGGTTATATTTATATAACTAAATTACAATGTAATTTCAGTAGTACTTTTTGTGACATAGCTCTTTTTGTGACAATGCTTATTTCTGCCGCCAAGCAGCATTAATAAATGAATATACAAAGGCAATACACATATCACCATTTAGCCACAAAGTAAGCGTAGCTTGTGTTATGGATACTAAGATGGCTGATGAATATTTTTATGAATAATATACATATAAACACCCAGACACTGAAAAACATTCGTGTTCATCACACAAACATTTTAGTTGTGGGAATCGAACCCCACGGCCTTAGACCCAGAAAGCAGGGTTCTGCCCCTGCGCCTATCGGCCGTGTGGCATAGGCCGTCGGGCATTGCCGTGTTCTGATCTAAAGGATTTTTAAAATTCAAATTCAAAATTAATTTTTTTCAAGTAGGCCTAATATAAGCACTTTTGAAACGTCAACCGGTGGTAGAGTCACAACAAACGGACATACCGTTTGTTGTGACTCTACCACCGGTTCGGAAGGCAGATTCTACCGAGACGAAGCCGACTAGAAACTCAGTTCAGAGCAGTTGTTCTTTTCCAACATCGTTTTACAATTTAACAATCTTTGTTTCATCTTGTGTGAGGTGAAAACGGAGCGGCTTCTTTCCAGGCAACCTTGTCTTGTTGGTGTAATGACAGGAACATGAGGTTTACCACCTACCCCTAACGTAGCTTGTGGGACGTGTTATTTGCAAGCGAAGAGTATCTTGTTGATAGGCGATGCTTTTCAAATCACCATCAGGTGTGCCATCTGCTTAGTCAGTCAATTAGTATTAAAAAAACAATACCTAAATAAGAAATAAGAGACTGAAACGAAAAATTGTTGAAGACGTTAATGTCTACTAAGTAATTTCGTAATGAAAATTTATCTTCAGAAATGAGATCTTCGTAAGTATTCCTTAAATATCACCTACGTAACGGTACAGATCATCATGATGATTCCCGATTTTATTATAGGAAGATGCGGGTACAACTAAATCTAATTTATCAATAAAGCAAAAACAAAGTATTTAATAAAAATGTTTAACATTTATTTAACATAGCACATAAAGAAGGCAGTGTTGATTACATTATCTTTATAATTTTGGACAAATTAAAGTACATTATTTTTATTAATTATTATTATCTTTAATTATGTTATGTATAACCTATCAATTTCTCTACGTACATTTTATTGATTGTCTGAATTTAATTGTCAATATTACTATAATGGTATATCGATGTATAAAAATCGGAATCTATAGGAACTTACAACGTATATTTCGATAACTTCCTCTATATCTAACTAAATGCATTGATTTAATTGGCACATGGCCAAAAACGCGCCACTAAATCATACAAAATACTAAGTACATTTAGACAAAACTTTCGTTACTTTTAAAGTCGTATACAAATATATTTTTACTCTCTTGCACTGGCACACATACAAACCTGTTTTTATCACACCTTTCGCTAACGTCTAACGTTACAGAATATACATTATTAGTCTTAACATCTAAGTTTAATATTTGTATCTGTTTATTGTTCTCAGTTAAACTGACCGTTTCGTCGTCAGTGCAATTATTATGTACATCAACTTGAACGTCATTGCTACCATTTACAGTTCCAACTTTTATACTATTTTTACGTTTCATGCTAACCTTGTTGGTTGCATTAACCAAATCATCATTCAGTTCATTCAGTGCTACAATCATTTTCATGCTATTGCGTCTCGTGTTTTCCACACTTATAATTTCACCTATTTTAACCTGCTGCACTTTGGTGTCGAACACTTCTTTTACTTCTTTAATTTTCTTGCTGTCTCTGTTGAAGAAATATTTCTGTGAAGAAGCTCTATTGCTGTATCTTCTCCAGAAGGAGTCAGATGTGTTTTGACTGCTCGAAAACCCCGTTGACGTTGTAGTGTTGAAAGTATCTCTTCTTTGCATATTTTCTCTTAAATTTCTACCGCATCTCATTAACTTATTTATCCTTAACAACTTAACAAACCCTTCCCTAAACTTTGAAGACATCAAATTGTATAATATTGGATTAATGGCTGAATTTAAATACAACATTACTCTACAAAAATACAGCAATATATAATAACCATCTATACCTAACGAAAGTATTGTCTCCGGTGGGAACACGATGATCCACAAGGTCAAAGCTTTAAACGGGAGTAGGCATATGAAAAACGATAGTACTACGGTACCTAGCATTAAGATAACCTGCTTTCTGTATCTAACAACATTGCCGGCATTATTCGTGTTTTTACTATTTTGTGCTATTATTACAGGGTTCTCCATAAGGTTCTTGGCGATGACGCTGTAGAGGACGAGGAGTACTCCTAGGGGAATGATGAAGAAGATCGCTATGATGAGTATGAAGAACAGCGCAGACCAGAAGGTGTCGGCTTGCGTGAGGCAGACGGGTACTTCGGTGCCGTCGTGGTATCTCTCGTGGGTGTAAGTGGCGACACCCAAAATTGGACTGCAAAAGAAAAACAGTTATTATTTACAAAGTCAAAATTTGTGATCTTTCAGGTAATCCGAAATTTTACGTGGCTTCTTCAGGCGCCATTATTGTTCTGTATATAGAAGGAAAAGGTGACTGACTGCTCAGTAAAGCACAGCTTTAAAAATTGAACAAATAAGGCTTAAATTCAGCTTGTTCATCGTTAATATTACGTAGACGACCGCTAAGAAAGGTATTTGATAATTAGAGGATAAAGGGTTTGGAGTTTGTATGAAATTTTAACTTACCAATCAAAATCGAAGTGAGCCTAGCAGGAAAAACCTAGTTCATTATATTTTGATGCATGTATTTAAAATCATTGCCTATGTATCTAAGTCCGTCAAATTTAAACTGATTTCGACAATATTATTAACGTGAAAGTAAGTCTGTTTATTTCGAACCTTTTTAAAGCTCAATATGTGTCATATTTTAAAATCGGTGCGTGCACCAATTTAAAAATTTGACTCATCTTAGGCTTGTATCCTTTTTATCCTGGGAAAGTAAACCAGGATCATTATCGGCGAGATCAAATCAAAGAACGTTACCCATGTAAGGCTTTGCATAAAGATAGCTTACAGCCCGAATAGGCATTTATTTAGACTCTTTATTAGTACACATCAAGTTCAGAAAAAAAAGAAAAAACACTTGAAGAACGTAGGTATGAGTAGGATACAAAAGGCGGCCGTAGCGATAGGCATTGGATATTTTTAGCCTGGAAAACGAAACGAAAATTAATGAAGTCGCCGGATCATCTACTTTATTATAAATGATCAACAGACCAAATTTTTTTTTTAAATTCTGAATAGCTGGCACGTGTAAAAGCACTGACAGTAGGCGTTAAATAAAGTTCATTATACTAAGAGCACTGTTAATTTCGCTTATTTAAGAGATTCATATACACCAATATTCGAACCAAAGTGTGAGTTAGTGTACCTACCTAATATATAATAAGTGCAATATACTAGACTACATAAAATAAGTAATTCATTTTACAATAAACTACCAGTTGATATCTTGGAGATGTATCTTAAAATGTTCAAAGTTTGTATTAAAGCTAAAGACCTATTATAGAATTAAGGACTACGTCAACGATAAAAATGCTTGGGTGTAAATTATTGCTCTAATCAGGTTGCTTTTTTAAAACTTTTAAATGACAATGTAAGATGGTGATAACAAAAAAAAACAACCGGATAAGTTTATTGTGGGCTTCTTCTTAGACCAGGGCGCGTTTGGAACCTTTAGCTTTAGTTTTTAATTGACGCATCGAATGTAGTCATCGCCATCAACTCACTTCTATAAATAAATAAATAAATAAATAAATATACTCGACAATACACACATCGCAATCTAGTCCCAAAGTAAGCGTAGCTTCTATAATATGTCATGCGAGTATTTTACATGTAATGTACGCACGAAAGTGCCAAATATGTTGCCTATTTTAATAAAGAAATGTTTGTCTTTGACTTTGACTTTAATAATAAACTTTATGTCAATAGGATCTAACCTTACCCATAGGTCCCCGTCCTAGAACAGTCTGCATACCTGGTTGGAGGAAAAGGAAAATAAAAGCCCAATATTCTATTAAATCTTCACGATAAGCTATTCGAAGCAACATTCAAACTGTTTTATTACGTTTTCCTTTTACATCGATTGAATAAGCTCGTGTATGTAAAACAGAAGAAAAATCTGAATTACAAATAGCCCTACCTACCTAAAGTTCATTGGGAGTTAATGGAAATGATCTTTTAGCGAAGAGAAATCACTTACAGTATAGAGTTACGTCTTAAGATGTCAGAGGAGAGAAAACAATCTGTTGTTTGGGAAACCGGACTATCTGTTAAATTAAAGTCACGGAAAAAATATTTTTAAAAGACTTCTGAAACTATACTTTGCTCTTCCTATCTTTTATTTTAAACTAGCTAGCTGTTGACTGTGACTCTGTGACTTCGTCAGCACATTTTGTTTTTTTTTTTTAATAACGTAGGAACCCTTTAGTCTAACGACGTATCCTATGGCCGTCCTTAGGATGCAAACTGTATCTTTACGAAATTTAAACAACAAAGGCTTAGCGGTGAAGGCATAGGTTACAAATGCTCGCGGTACTTTTCCAAAATTCTTGCAAATAAATGATTATTAAAGAATATTGTATATAAAATTAATACTGTACAAATCACATATAAAATAGTAATATTGTTTCTTTAAAATATAAATATAACCTAAAATAAACTATTTAAAACTAAATCAAATCTAAAACGTCCTCGAAACCACCGCAGCGAGGCACAGTTCCTAAGATGCTGGCAGCATTGCCCCTTTGGATGGCCAAACTAATTCGTTGGCCAAGGTAACTGGATGGCCTGGATGTTTGATGCAGCTAGGGTACCCTACAAACACAAGTTGCATCCCACAGAAGTGACCTTCCAAGCCTCCAAGGTATGAGCGTCATACCATCAGGTCTCTTGCCATCGCTCCGCGCCAAACCAATAGGTTCTAATACTGCTGGTACGTGAGCGGTAGTAAGAGATCGTCGGATGATGCCGTTGATGGTGCTATGGCGAGAGAAGCGACCAGCGCTTCTTGAACAGGAGAGTCCATGGTGACCGTAGGTATCAATGCTGTCACCGCAGTGGCATCGATGAGGCTGAATTATAGAGGCGCCAAGCCTAAGACCAATCACCACCGACAGAGTTGTGTGGTCTAACATACTGCCCAGGTTAGCTGAAGGGAGAGCATGTAGCCAGTAGCCGGACTCCTTAGCAGAGAGAGCGAGAAGACGGGCACGGTCTCTTTTAGATGGCATTTGGTCTAAAAGTGTGTCAAAATTTTTTTTGCAAATAATGTCGTCCCACTATCTCTGTGAAGAAAAAGAAACCGGCTAAATACTGGGACTAAGAGCAGACCAACTATTTCTTGCCTCTGCCAAGTATGACACTTCTATGGAACCCAAAAAATTTGATATAATAATAAATATTATATTATAATAATATAACAGCTTTATTGGATTTTTTTTTTTTACTAAAACCATTACCATACCATACATACCACCATATAGCTACATGTGTGTAAAATTTCATGAAGACCGGTAAAACGGTTGACAACGATCATAAGTTACAAACAAACAAACAGCTACACTTTCGTATTTACATTAGGTATAGGTTTAGAGATTATGTAGATTTTTTAGTTATGTAAGTATTTTTGTATTTAAAATCTTCTCACACCCAGATCATAAAACAATAGAGAGGTTCAATAGGTTAAGTAGACGTCACTTTGCGGAAGTTCATGATTTAACGTTAACATAATGCTATGATACCAGCGGTTCCCCGCAGTTTCACCCACGTTAACCGCTCGTGTACTTAAATGGTAAATGTAAAGTCCCCTCCCGCAAAGTTGTGATCCCGTAATAACTAAATTTTAAATTATCTCCTAACCTATATATTATCTTAATAAAATGCAATAAAGGCCAATTTTTGTATACATAATATAGCCTTGATAAATTTTTTTTTATAAGAAATATAATGTCTAATAATGACGACTGAAAATAGCGGTTAATTCTTACTTATTTAAAAGAGATAGGTATACCGCTCCACGGACTTTTATTCTAGATCTACTAAATACCAATATTTTTGTAAGTAATTAGTCAGGCGTCATATGTGACGTAGTCCGCGTTTTTTTGGTTTTTCATAAATCCTATGTTTTTAAGCCAGGGTTTAATCTTTCTTCGTTCCAAATTTAAGCTAAATTGGTTAAGTAGCCCACCAATCTGCACTGGGCTAGCGAGGTGGACTACGGCCTTAACCCCCTTCTCATTCTGGGAGGAGACACGTGCCCTGTGGTGGGCCGGTAATCCTACTTATAGTATAAATGCGAAAGTTTTTATGGATGAATGTTTGTTACTCTTTCACGGAAAAACTACTGAACCAATTTGACTGAATTTTGGAATAGAGATAGATTATACCCTGAATTAACATATATGCTGTTAATACCGGGAAAATCTATGGGTGCCGCAGGATTCATGAAAAAGCCAAAAAACCGTGGATGAAATTGCAGGCAACAGCTGGTTGGTTGATATGATGATGATGTCAAAGTCAAAGTCGAAGTCAAATATTTCTTTATTCAAATAGGCACATAGATGACACTTTAGATGCGTTGATTCAATATAAAAAGTGACATAGCAGAGAGTAGTGATGGCGATAACTACAGTCGTAAACTTAAAACTAAAGCTACGAGGGTTCAAAACGTGCCCTGGTCTTAGAAGAAGCCCACAACGAACTTAGCCGGGTGTTCTTTTTGTTATCACCGTTTAACATAGTCATTTGAAAATATTTAAGAATCAACCTGGTTAGAGCAATAGTTCAAACCCAAGCTTTTTTACGTAATCCTTTAAAGGTACTATAATAAAACTTTTCTTCAAGCTTTCGCTCAATAAAAACTTTGAACTTTTTTTGAGACATCCCCAAGACCACAACCGATAAGTTATTGTAAATTGTATACAATTTTCTTTAAATGAATTGCTTATTTAGTATAGTTTATTATGATGGGTAATTAGGTTACCATCCATTCAAACTTACGCATCTATAACATTGGTATGAAAGATAGCAGAGAAACCCGTCCAGGGGAACCCTGATCTGCAGGATCCGTAGTCGAACATGCTAGCTACTGGACCACCGAGGCATTAAAAATAATAAAACAATGAATTAAACTGGATACAATGAACTGACCTACCTCGTTTACAATGTACTCGCAGTATTAATGCTTGGCTCCCGAGCTTTGCGTGGGATGCACGCTAAAAATACATCTGAGAAAATAAAACGGAGAACTACCTAATGTGAGTTGTGTGTTGTTACAGGTGACACTGTAAGTCTAGAATGAGTTTCTAATGTGGAATTTCTTTTTAAAACAATTATTTATCTACTAACTGATAGTTAATGCCAGCTGCCCGATCCACTAACTTTTCCAAAAAGTTGCCAACTCTTCGTCTTCATAAAATTCAAAATTCAAGAAACTCAGTAGTTGCTCTTTTCCAAAATCAACATTTACAATCACTTCTTGCGGGAGATGAGAGCGAGGCTGCTTCCAATCTACCTTGTCATCAAGAAATTCATCAAATGTATAGTGACCTCGCTGTATCAGATGTGTTTTTACACATTTTTGTAGTATGTATTGATAGGCCCGGAACTACCTTAGGAATCATGTTGTAAAAGCGTACATAAAAAATAAAAAACCGGCCATGTGCGAGCCGGCCTCCAGCATGAAAGGTTCCGTACCTTTATCTATAAAAACGACAAAGAAATCTTGTCTGATGTATGGAAGCCGCCTTAAGTATTTAGTTTTATTCTTTTTTAGGTATTTGTTATTAATAACAGCCAGTATACCAATGCGCACTTTGGTAGACTACGGCCTAAACCCTTCTCATTCTGAGAGGAGACGAACAGACAGACGACAGACAGACGGACAGACAGACAGGCGAACGGACTGCAGGGTCCTAGTAATAAGCTCCCGTTTTACCATTTGGATACGTTACCCTTAAACGCATTATTATTGCATATATTTGATAGCGAAAGTTGCCAACTCATCGCATATTTTGATTGGTGTATAGATGATCAAAGCTTAGCAACTCTATCTCAAGTGAAGCTGAAGTTAAAGCTTCAACTTCACTTTTGGGGGCCGACTTTAAACTCCCGCACCTCTAACTGTTCTAAGTTATGTGCGCAATTAAATATCACTTGTTTTAACTTTGAAAAAAACATTGTGAAGAAACCTGCATACGGATCAAAGGCATGGGAAGTCCACCAATCCGCATTTAGCCAGCGTGGTGGATTACGGCTTGTCCGATGTCATTAGTAAAAACATTCTATTGCGCATAACTGTTATCAAAGACCTTTTTACGCGACACGACGTATAGCTACTCTTACATGACAATGGTCTTAGCAATTATTCCTCTACGCGCTTGCCTTTATTTACGCCACGATTTGCGTCCTTCAATTTGAGCATTACTGTCCTTTATTTGAGTCTAGGTAAATAGGACAGTGGGGACTGTGCTTTGATTACTGTCAGCTACAAATTCAGAGAAATGTATCGATCACATTTTTGACACTATATTGACATTACGCTCCACGTTTTGGGTCTTATATGTTGGAAGTTATACTTCATTTGACGCGTTTAAAAAAATGAGTGAGAGTAAATTTTTACGATGCGCACGCACACCGTCACAAAAACCGACACCATGAAGTGAGCTATAGTCAACATTTTAGTTTTTCTAAAAAAGGTTTGACAGTTAAATAATTCAAACAATACCTTTTTTCTATTTTTAGTGTCGTTTTCTCTACAAACGTAGAATAAGAAGTAAGATAGAATTTATGAAAACATTTTTATCTTGTTACGAAAGAAATATAACTTCTAACGCATGTACATAAGTACACACACGTTTTTTTTAGTCCACTACAAGTTTACCCATGATTGCAATCTCACCTATGATGCAGTCTAAGATGATAGCGGGCTAATCTGTTAGGGAGTGTGGTAGTCATACCCCTAATCGGTTTATACGCGACATCGCACCGAAACACTTAATAGCTTAGCGGCACGTCTTTGTCGGTAGGGTGGTAGCTCCCACCAGATCAGACCGAACAAAATTCATAAATTATAAATTCTCAAAGTCCAGGTCCACTACCGGGAATCGAACCCGTTTCTTTCTGCTGTAATATTATATTTCTATTCTGCTGTAATGCAGTTGTCTGTCGGTGTACTTTTTACATGACACAACGTATACTCTTATATGGCAATGGCCATGGCAATTACGCCTATAGGTACTACGCGCTTGCGCATTATTCGCGCCACGATTTGTGTCTCATTGTTGTACCGCAGTTTATTGCGATTAAAGCGCTATTGAAATTGTAGGTATTATATCAAGTGAGCTTACAAATACTAGTGACATAATAAATCGTTGTCGTAAACAATAAAGTCGTGTAACAGAGGGCCAATCTAGGTTTAGCACGAAAACCATTTGTAATACGAAACTTTTGATGAGATGTAAACTTTATCTTTTGTGTTTATTTTAAGACATCAATTCTCCAGGTGTTCATAAGCCATTACCGGCCACATACAGGACACGGGTCTACCCTGATAATGAGAAGGGTTTATGTCGTAGTCCACCACGCTAGCTTAGTGCTATTTTGTGGACTCCACACCCCTTTGAGAACATTATGGAGAACTCTCAGGCATGCAGTTTCAGGATGTTTTCCTTCAATGTTAAAGCAAGTAGTAATTGAATTGCATAAAACGCACATAACTTAAAAAGTTAGAGGTGCGTGTTGGGATTCGAACTATGTCACCCATTAGTGAAGCTGAATACCTAACCACTAGGCTATAACCGCTTTCAGATGCTAGTAGTTCACAATAAAACTAAGTGTGTTTGTAACTGATATCTGAATGGTTGTTGTCAAGAAATCCGAGTTTTTTTTCGGTTTTTTTTATTCCCTTTTTATCTTGGTATAAAGTGTTTTTTGTCATTCATCGGAATGCACATACCTCCTTATTAATAAATATAATTTATTATAAGAAAGAAAGAAAAAAATCTTTTTAAACATTGCGCCACACAATTTTTCAATAATATATTAACGATACCACGTATGTTATGTGTGGCAAAACCTAGAAAAAAGGTGCCAGCTCAGCATTGTGCTGCATGCGCCAGTGGGAGCATACAGCGCTGATTTTCAGTTGGCACCTTGTACCAGGTGACACCACGGAAATGCGTAGCCGTCTACTGACCACATTTTAATATTTTCATTTAATAATAAACTAAGCAAAAGTTATATAAGTAACAAAAAACAATCGAAAAAAATACAAAAAAAAAATACATAATATTAGATACGTACATATATAGTATGGTTGTCTTTCCTTACGCCATTAGTAAGCACCCTATCAACTTGATTTTTAGGTATAGAGTTATTTAGAAGGAAGGGGAGTAACATAGGTTACTTTTTATCACAGGAAAATCCAAACCCCTTAGGAATTTGTAAGAAAACTAAACCAGACGATAAACGCGGGCAAAATTTTCTAGAAATTATTATTTTCTCGGAAAACATCTGAATGTACCTTATAGTAGTGAAAGTTCCATTATTTGCTCTCAATACGTGCATAAGCACAAAAAGTTTAATTGAACGTGGGTTGGAGAATAAATCTTCCGTTTTCTATGATCTGTTTACCAAACAAGCCTGCGTTAGAAATTACGTTAAAATTACGTTAACTTGTAATGGAATCCCACATTATAATGCTTAACGTATTAATGCCGGAATTAATCCAGCATCACAACACAGTGTCCCACTACTGGGTTCAGGCCTCCTCAATAATTGCAGACAGTTTTTTAAGTTAAGACCCAACACGATGTTCCAATTCGGTTTGGCGGGCTTTACAATTGCTACACTTGTTAACAACTGTGACCGAAAACTTAACCTGCTATTGTTGACTACGCAAAATTTCCGGGACAAATGATACCGAAAAATCTAAAACTTAAACAATTGGTCCGATCCGGTAACCAAACCCAAAACCTCGTGATCTGTAGTTGAACAGGCTAACCACTAAACTACCAAGGTATTCTCCAATAAAGACCACTGTACATCGCTGCACACTGGAGGTCGTCAAACCATCAAAATCTTATACAACACTGGTGCTAATACTGGTGCTAATACTGGTGTTTTTTAACTCCTTTGATGTTACGACTAAGTAAGTCGTAACATCAAAGGAGTTAAAAAACACCAGTATTAGCATAATGCGATTTTAAGTGCTTGCTTTTATATCATGACCGAGATGAAAGTTTGCTAAGCTACGTAAAACCGTCAGAATACCACAGAATCCAGGCTTCGAAAACATGTTTTTTCGTTGCGTTATAAATAAAACATATAGCCCAACGAAGTGGGAATTTTACATTGCTCAGAAAATTTGTTGAGTTATATGCTTGTATCATCGTCATTCCACCTATCCACACTGAGCCAAGATGGTGGACAACGACCTTAACCTCCTCTCATGATGGGAGAAGACACGTGCCCTTGTGTGGACCGGTGATGGGTTTATGTGATGATGATGATGATTAAACTGTTAAAAAATGTATTTATTTAATATAATTGTTTTATAAATATAACCTAAAATAAACTATTTAAAACTAAATAAAATCTAAAACGTCCTCGAAACCACCGCAGCGAGGCACAGTTCCTAAGATGCTGGCAGCATTGCCCCTTTGGATGGCCAAACTAATTCGTTGGCCAAGCTAACTGCGCGCTCTAGGATCACTGGAAGACTCGATAACCCTTTTCGATAATTCTTTGAAAAGGGCTCTTGCCTCCGGACCCCACGGTCCCAAAGTCTCTACTCCAAAAGGCACAAAAATTAAGCTGCTATCCAGGTTTTCATATTTACGCCTCTTGGCCTGCTCGGCACTGGTAGCAGCCGCACCTACCATTGACGAGGTGGCCTGGATGTGCGATGCAGCCAGGGTATCAACACAAGTTGCATCCCACAGAAGTGACCTTTTAAGCCTCCAAGGTATGAGCGTCATACCATCAGGTCTCTTGCCATCGCTCCGCGCCAAACCAATAGGTTCTAATACTGCTGGTACGTGAGCGGTAGCAAGAGATCGACAAGTGTAGCATATTGATGATGATTACCAATATCAATTCATTACCGACCCAATATAGAGCAAAGGTTAGCAGGGTCTCCCAGACTCCAAGGGACCACCATCTTAGCCAAGTGGTGACGGCCGACTGGCGCAGTGGGCAGCGACCCTGCTTTCTGAGTCCAAGGCCGTGGGTTCGATTCCCAAAACTGGAAAATGTTTGTGCTATGAGCATAAGTGTTTTTCAGTGTCTGGGTATTTTCTAAGTATTTATGTATATATAATTCATAAAAATATTCATCAGTCATCTTAGTACCCATAACACAAGCTACGCTTACTTTGGGGCTAGGTGGCGATGTATGTATTGTCGTAGTATATTTATTATTTATTAATATAATTTAAATAAAAAAAAAAAGTGTGGATGCCCTTCTGGCAATGGGTTGATAAGATAAATATCATCATTATTATCCGGCCCACTACAGAGCACGAGTCTCGTCTCAGAATGAGAAGGGATTGGGCTGTCGTCGACCACACTGGCCAAGTGCGAATCTGGAATTTTGTTTTGGGAACATTATAAAAAAACTCTCAGGCATGCAGGTTTCTTCACGATGTTTTCCTTGACCGCTAAAGCAAGTGATTTTGAATTGCATAAAATACACTGATTAGGTATGTGTATGAACGTTTCATAATTGCCAGTGATATGCCTACATGAATAAAAAATTTCTGAATTTGAATTTGCATTTAACTCCGAAAAGTTTGAGGTCTGAAGAAAGGAAAGCCGTAGTCTGAACCACTTGCATAACATAATTAATGTTAAAAACGCTGTTTCACGCAGCAACGGCGCAACGAATCGACGTACCTAACTGAGTTGTAAAAGCTGTCTGAGTAGTTTTCTATTACTTACCTGCTTTTTGTAAGCGAATTCAGACTAAATTCATTGCCAAGAAAGCTCATTAGAATCGCGAAAATGTCTTTTACAATACAACTTTGACTTTGAAATTTCTTTGGAAAGTGAATATTAATTGATGAGTTTAATCAAATAGTCTATAAATCAAAAGTTTTTTATGCCTGCCGCAAATGAATTTGAATTATACAAACTTTGTTGTATTGGCAAGGTCGCCAAATCTAGTAGAACTCACAGCTGAGTTCTCTTAGCTAAAGGACCTCACACACAAGACGATCCGTTGCTTGGTTCAATAGCAAAAGAAACGTGATACATTGCTTTATAAATTTTAATATCCTAACACTTAAAAACCCCAGCACGCTTCTGTCATCACCTACGAGTATATCACCATCAACATCATCATCTCAACCCATTACCTGCTCACTACAGGGCACGGGTCTCCTTTCCACGATGAGAAGGGTATAAGTCCACCACGCTGGCCCAGTGCGGATTGGCGGACTTCACACACCTTGAAGTATTATGGAAAACTCTCAAGTGTGTAGGATCCCTCACGATATTTTCCATGACCGTTGATTGCTACTTTAATTGCTTTAACGCACATAACCTAGAAAAGGTACGAGTACGTGCCGTATTCGAACTCCCCGAAATTGAAGTCGAAGTCCTACTCACTGGGCTATCACTGCTTTACGAGTATATACGGTGACTTTTTTCATCGTATTACAATTACCTAGTTAATCTGTCCAATGTTTTATTTTATTATTCAATGGTAAAAATATCAATAATACAAAAGTTAAAGTGCTAGTTTGCGAGCATTCTTTATCGAATGTCATCGCAGCGGTGCGGCTAAGGTATCATCTCAATGAGTTCACAAAATTATTGCTCATTGCGTTGGACTATTTACTTTTTTGGAACGAGATGTGGCTTCATGGAAACCGAAGTCTTTACTTATATACTAATAGTATAAATGCGAAAGTTTGTATAAATGTTTGTTACTCAATTACTCAATCAAGATGAATGGATATCGATGGACTGAAAATATAGATTATAGTCTGGAATAGCTCATACGCTACTTTTTCTCAGAATAGTGAACGTCAGAAATCAGTGATGCTGATTTAATTTTGTTTTTCCTAATGCAAGAGATCGATATGTTTTTCACCTAGTCGTAGTTCAGGGTTCAGAGAAAAACATAGGCATACTCATCAAAACTACGCAAAAGCAGTAGCGGGCAACAACTAGTTTAATATGTTTTAGGCATTTATAAAATTGTAGATCAGGCAAAATGAGATACGATACAAATCGAATTGTCGAGCGCAAGGAGATTGGCCATCATGCAGTATGCAGATGATATAAAATGAAGAAAATATAAGTACGAGTTATAAAAAACTTAAGGATAGGCATTGTAAGAGTTATAAAAAGCCTACCCTTAAGTATTAATAACTTGTGCTGGGGATTTTCTTCATTTTATAGCATCTGCATACCCTCTATGCACGCCACTGCCATCATGATATTCAATATTGCAAGATTTGTTGTGTTCTTCGATGTCGGCTTCGATATCGCTAATATTAACGATTTGAATAACGCTATCGATCCCTCATTTTGATCGATCTGATGGACTGAAGCAGCAGAAGGCCTGTGTGTGAGGGCCTTAAGATTTATTTAACCGCGACATCATCTTAAAAATTTAAATTGAATATCTAAACAATTCAATTGAAGTGTCTACTATCCCAACCAATATTAAAAATGCGTTTTTAATTTTTTTAATCCTTCTTTAACGCGCTAACTAATCATCATAATTTTTGGCATAGAGTTAGTTTAATGGCCAGAGATAAGTAACATAGGGTAGTTTTTATACCAGGCAAATATACGGTTCCCACGGTATTTGTAAAAAACCGTAATAAAGTCGGACGAAAAACTTGGGCAATGGCTTGTAACTCAACATTTTTAATCTACCTCTTGTTATTAAATATTCGAATTTTTAAGTTTCTAGTCTTTAATCCACATAATTAAGATAGAATTAAGAAACCGTGTACACGACTAATATTGATGCATCGTAAGCCATACCACTTTAGATCGGTTTCTCGATCAAACGGTTTGTCACTAAATACCCTTTAGCAGTTGACAGTAATTATTGTACTTCTAATTTTCTAAGCGTTCACTGTAAAATATGAAAATGGGAAAAAATTGTGGCCTAGCAACATTCCGCGTGTATAATACGACACGTGCGCGGGGCGTTTTTACTGTTTTTGGACACAATGCACTGCATACAATCATGTCTGAATGAGGAGGTTTTTATCATATTTTTAGAGATTTGTTTGTTGTTAACGAAACAAATCTTTCATCTTTACAATATTATATTAAGTAGCTAAGGTATACTAAGTAGTCTATACTACTTAGTATACCTTAGCTTATATAGTAGCCTTATGCTATATAGAAGACAAACGACAAACTTCCTTTTCATTCATCATCATCACCCCATTAAAAGACGAATAAATTCCGTCAAAGCATGTGACATTAAAATTAAAATTTAATTTAAATATCTCAAAATAAATGCACATAACTCCAAAATGTCAGCGGTGCATGCCCGGGATCGAACTCGGTCTTCACGAAATGAAAGCCTAAGATATCATTATTAGGCTATCAACGCTACATATATATGCCTTCTCGTTTGTTACAATCATATACTATTAATAAATTATAATATAAGTAGTTTATTAACCTACAAGTGACAAATGAAAGAAGTTATTTTAAATAACTTATTAAATAATTTGTATATTTAATTAGGCTCAATGCATCAGGCTTTTAACATTTATAATATATTTTTTATCTAAGAATAAATACTTTTATTAAACTTTTCTAATAAAACAATATCATACTTCTTCAGACATAATTCTTAATTTCTATTACATTCAATTGTTTCCTAAAAATCTATTTACCAATTTTTAACTATACTTCAAAGCAGAGGTTTTATAATTAAATATAATATAAACAGGAAACAAAGGGTTTAGTTTAAAAATAGAAAACACTTTTTCTTAAAGTTTGTAGAGTACATAAAAATCATACAAGTATTTTTTGGTATATAACTTTTTAAACTTCTACACAATTCGGTCTAGGAATGACAAAAAGCTAACATATCTTATTCAAGAATTCCCAAATATCACTACAAAGTTGGCGAATTGCGACAGTTTTATGAGTCAACTTTCATACAATAAATTCTTCTATACAAACTATATCCATCACACGAAACTCTCTGGAAAATCATAATCTACACTCTTAGACTTTTGGAAGCCAACAACGCAATCTACTTTGATCTTTTGGTAAGAAACAAACTTTTTATTAGGGTCACCCTCCAAGCTTTTCGCCTTAGCGCTATTTATTAAAACACTCCGCCTCAGCGATCCGTGGTTGCGATTAGATTGTTCTAGCTCAATATCTGATCTATCTTTAGCACTAATATTGGAATGTGCGATAAACTTCGCCAAGTCACCTCTGGACTCTTTATTATTATCACCCAAAATATTTGTCCCTTCAAGCATGCTCCCTTCGCTTCTCATTCTGTTTATTACTTTAGTTTTCGGGTTCGCGCAAACTGGAGCTGATTGTTGTCTTATAAACCTTTTATTCGTGAACATTCTGTCGAGGAAGCGATTCGTCTTAGCCGTTCCATCATCTTTGTTATCTCTGCTTTCGAATTCGGTATCGCTTTTATCCAAACTGCTTCTATGTGTGAATAGCTTCTTTAAACTGTTAGTTGTTCGTGAAAGGCTGCTGCTAGTTGTAGATCCATTTGTTACAGTTCGGTGCACTCGTCTATTTTGCGTTCTCTCCGACGACCTCTTATAGCAAATGCATACTTTACAAAAACCAATGCGAAATTTAGAAGACATCAAATTATATAATATAGGATTTATAGCTGAATTTATGTACAGCATAACTCTAGAAAAGTAAAGCAAGTTGTACCATTTTTCCGGACTAACGTTTTCGGATAGCTCCGAAGGTGAGATTATAATCCAAAGAACGAGTACTCTATATGGCATTAGACATAGGAAGAAGCACAGAACTACAGTACCAAGCATCAAAATAACTTGCTTTCTCGCTCTAGCGTTATAAGGATCTACAGTCTTATTTAAAACTACTTTAGATGCAGCTGTTATCAAATTCTTAGCAATAATAGTATAGAGGACAATGAGGATAATTAAAGGCAGAAGGTAAAGGAAAATGATGATCATCACGAAGAACGTAGTTTGCCAAATAGTGACTGCTTGGGTGAGACACTGGTGGACGGTTCCATCTAATCTTGTAACGGTGTGCAGCTCAACTATCGCCAGTATAGGACTGAAAAAGAAGAGAAAATAAACGATAATTGTTTGTTGACTGCTAATTTGAACTTACGAGTATAATTTACGATTTTGAGGTCTAATCTATAATAGTGTTTAGGTTTTGGCAAATAATATGCATGATTATCTCATAAGAAACGACTTTCTGGTAGCATAAGATCCATTTTAACTTTAGAGTAAGACAAACTAGAGATAAATAGGAATATATAAATTGGATCAGCTGATAATATATGGTCCTGGTTTGAAGAACACTCGGACCTGCAGTGTGGTAAATACTCAGAAAAATATCATATTTACAGCATACATACAAAAGAGTCGATGTTGTAACTGATGTTGATACAATAAAATTCCTTATAGAATTGACTTGCAGTTCTGTTTGGATCTATTTTTTACTTAGGACCGAAATTGCAATGGTGCAGCCCTCTCACACTCATAATATGTAGATATTATCTGCCAATACCTTTTTTGATTTTGCGTAAGAATTGGATTAAAGTTTTTGTGAAACCAAGGTGTAAAATATAACTTACATGCAAAGAAGTAAAAAGAAACTTTACTAAGATAATTAAAACAAAGCTAAAAAATATAATTCGTGTATAGACCATTAATTAATCTTGAAAGAAGATAGAACTTTATTGAAATTCTTTTGGAACAACATATCATATAGATAAGACCATCTTTCTATTAAAATCATGTCTATGATAAATCTAACAATACTACTGAATATAAATTACAAGATAATTTAAACAAAACGATATGGAAAATAAATTAAATACCGCATGAAACTTCAAAGTAAAATTTACCTTAAAAATAAAAAAGTGCTTAATACAAAGTAAAAGTGATAAAAAGTAAAAATGTGATATAAAAATGAAAATTAAAATAATATGAGAGTGAATAAGAGAACATTGTGCTGGAAAGCTTATATATTTAAATGTGCACAATAACATCGAAAGCGCATCGTACATTACAGCTGTATATAATTTGAAATATGTACGAACCTTGTTTTACAAAGGGTTTTTTCTTTTTTTTAAACGAATAAAGCCTTATGTGAACCAAAACGGACACTTTTACGGAGGTTTTAGTAACGTAAACGTGTCAAATAAACACTCATTATAACTTGCACTTTTTAATGTAAATTATAACACAAAAATTCATCGCAAAAAGTCCTGTATAAATAAAATTATTAAGAGCGGTGGTGAGGCAATCCGCTTGGGATCTTATAAGACTTTCATGAAAAATCACAAGTGAGATCGATTGGGCGGGCGGGGGTGATAATCTGTGCGACATATATAGGTATATAAACTCTTTGACGTGTGCGTCAACCGCGGACCAGTGACTGGCCATACCAAATTAGGTTTTGAAACATATATTTTGTGTCATACATATATTTTCCTAGTAAGTGTACGTATATTAAAACAGTCATGATTTCGGCTTTCCCCTAAACTAACAACGCACCACATTGTGTATTTAGTGCTTAATTTGAATAATCATAGATATTGAAGTACCCTTCGGAGTTCTGGAATGATCGACTATATGAATAATGACGTTCTTAAAACAAACGAAATCGATTTAAATTTATAACAAACTAGCTCCTGCCCGCTACTTCATCTGCGTGGACTTTAGAATTTGGTCCAAAAAGAAATATAAAATGTGAAAGTAATAAAAAATGAATTAAAATTCACACTCGTATCGCTTGCGCTGTAATAAAGAAAAATTGCTTCAGTTTTGCGTTTCAAACATCCAAACACCCACACTTTCAGTAGGATTTTTATATAATAACTAGCTGACCCCAGCGCCATCTGTGGGCAGATTTGTGAAACTAAACCATGCAGAGTGCCACCCAAACGCACAGGCAGCCGCGTCGATGTTGCACCAAGTCCTAAGTTCCAGACTTCCAATAAGGACCAAACTGAGGATCTACGGAGCATATATCCGCTCACGCCTCACGTACGCAGCCCCAGCCTGGTTTGCCCTCTGCTCGGCCCACCAAAAAGATCGGCTACAGGTTCAGCAGAACAAGTGCCTGCGCCTGATTGTAGGAGCTCCAAGGTACGTCAGAAATGACGTCATCCATCGAGACACCAGGACGCCTACCGTGGAGGTTTTCGTCCGCACAATCGCACGCCGCATGTTCGCTCACGCAGACTACGGGCCGTGCGAACACCTCCACGGAATAGCCCCAGCGCTGGACAGACCTATAACAGGGCGTCCACTACCTCGAGAGCTCCTCCAATCACCCCCGCCAGCGCGACAACGCGGAGGCACAAATGGTGACATCGGTGACTCAAGGCCCATCGGAATTAATAACATCCCCGCGCGCGCCGACGACGACTACGCTGACAGTGACGCTGACATTTCACGGACACGACAAACCAACAGGCCCAAAGCCAATGATGGCGGGCCCTAGCCCCTAGACAGGGGCTAAAACAACAAATACCAGGGCAGCATAGCTGCCCTGCGAAAATGACCCGGGTAAGGAGGCGTTGCCTCGAGGCCCGTACCCCCCGACCGGCCTATTGGCCGCTTGGAGATGACCCACACGCACCCAAACGCATACCGGAAAATTCATTCAAATCGGTCCAGCCGTCTAGGAGGAATTCAGTGATATACACACGCACACAAGAAATATATATATAAAGATATGAAACTGTATAAAATGACAATAGAATTACTTATTGCGCATAAGTCAATATCTGATGATGAAAATTAATCGGGCCGCGCTAGAAGCATGATATTTGTGTCGAGAATCAAATGGATTTTAATTTCTACCGACTGTGCATTCTGCTTTTCACTTCCATTACGAGGCCGGAAATGAAACAGTATTGCAAGTAAATATCTTTTTAATTAAAATTCGAAGTAATTTATTCTTACTTTGTGATTTGAAGAGTTCTTTTGCATAATGTTCTTAGTTCGTAATGACATATATATTAAAGATAGATCATAAAACATTAACAGCTTTATAGCGATTATTTATCGACATATAAATAACAAAATAAGAATAAATAAACTATGTCAATTCCATAACTAAGCATATGACAACTGAAAACATCGGAAACAAAATACATACTACTGTGTATGAAAATCCACCTGATTTTAATAAATATTATTTTAAAACAAGCAAACTAATTTAGAAACCGTTTTTGCCATTGACAACAAATCAAGAATAATTGTAATATGTAAAAACAAAACAGAACATTTTGGAATGAAACTCTTCGTTAATTTTATGAAGATAAAAAAATTTCTTTTTTGTTAAACTCAAAATTAACCTACATCTCAGAGCCCTAAACCTGACCAGAATTCTGAAATTTCCAAAATGTCCCTGCCAGGGATTGAACCCGGGAGAGATCTCCCACCCTAAACCACAGCGCCCACCGCTGCGCCCGCCAGGGAGGTCGTCAAAACACAAAAATACAATAACACATATTCTTTGATTAATGATCATAATCTGATTATCAATATAAAACATTATGATTATCAATAAAAAAAAACAATTGTATTTTCAATTTAATTTAACTATTTATAGTTTAAGTCATTTACTAAATAAATTTAAGTATTTTAAATAATCTTTTAATAATAGGTAGTAAGATATTTTTAAACGTTCTAGGAATTCCTTTTCGAATTACGAAACGAATTCAAAATTCAAAATTCATTTATTTCAAGTAGGCCTAATATAAGCACTTTTGAAACGTCAAGTCTGTCTGTTTGTAGTGACTACCACCGGTTCGGAAGGCAGATTCTACCGAGAAGAAGCCGGCAAGAACTATACAGTATACACCTTATGCACAAGAGCAATTGTCATACAAATTATGATGTAGGCGGAAAATGAATGATGATCAAGTATTAAAAAAAACAAAGGGCAATTTCCACTAACGCCTTACGCCATCTAGAACTTTTGAACGGAACCAATAATTCAAAAAGCTAGCAATAAGTGACTTTTTATGTACAGAGTAGTTCAATATAATGGTTATTTGCCCACTCTGAATAATTCACCATGATTTTGAATGTCGAGAAACTTTACTTTACTATAAAAGCATCTAATATCATGAGCACGGAACTGTGTTTGTTTGTATTTTATAATTTTGTTAGTGTTTTACCTACACTTGGAGGAATTATCAATTTTATAAATTTAAAATGCATATAAAAAATTTCGGAATCGACAGTATTTGAACCTGCGACTCTCGGGCAATCGCGGCCTGAGCGCTTTCACCAATGAAGGTACGGCTCTCCTACCGTCGATGCCGAAATTAATATATGCCTTTCACATCAGTCTTAAAGCGACTGTAGCGTCATCTAGTAGGAAACGTTGCAGTTTCAATCTACGTTTTCAAAGGTCCATATTACAATGAGACACGTTTGAAACAAGAGATGACGCATTGATTTTTTATATTTTATAATTTTTACTAGATGACGCTCTGGCCGCGATTGCCCGAGGGTCGCAGGTTCAAATCCTGTCGGTTCCGAAAATTTTTATATGCATTTTAAATTTATAAAATTGTGTTTGTTTGCTTGTTACCTATGGTCGACTCAACCACATCCCCAATGAGGACAAAATTAGATAAAAAGCTAACTTGTACCGTGGAGACGGATATGGTGATACTTTTTATCCCCACAGGGATTGTTCCAGCTTGAAGCAAAGTTTTTGCTTACCAGCAAATATGTTGATGACAAAATTTGAAATAACTTGCATTCTGGATAGACATATTCATTTTAAATGTGCTGGCATTGGAAGACAGCAATCATTGTATAATTGTCCCAACGTTAACCTCTCCTTTTTTAACATTATCGCACATGTAAGAGCAAGAAACCACCACTGGTTTTTTTTTTGCGTTGTTTTTAAAATGAAGCACTATATTTTTTGGGACGTCTGCAATAGTTCTACTCTGTGGGAATAAAGTGTTAGTATTAGATTCTGCGGAACAGTAGTTTATTTGTAAGGCCGACATTCAATGTTTCGTTACGCGTTTATTGCAGCTTTCAAACTCCGATATAGGTTTGCCCAATAGGGTTACCATGATCATAAATATCGTTATAATTCCCTAAATTTCCTCCTGGATTGGATTGGAGAGGGAGGGTATACTGCATTCTCTCTCTAGACTAGATAAAGAAGATTTTATTTTTTTGTACATGATTTTACAATAATCTACTTTTGACATCTTGGAAATGTCTCTCAAAAATTTCATATAATATTTTATTTTTAATCGAAAAGCTTGGGTGCGATTTATTGCTGGAGCAAGATTGTTCTATAAATAGTTTTAAGTGTCAATCTGAGGTGGTGATAAATAACTGTAGGATAAGTTTTTGTGGGTTTCTTCTTAATCAAGAGTTTTTATTATTAGGAAACTCAGACCGTTTATTACAGAAGTGCACATCATTGTCCCCACCTTATTGTAAAGGTTGAATAGTGTAGTTGTTCCCATAATAATATGATGGATATCCGATGTAAATATTTGAACTAGCTTTTTTTTTGATAATAATGCAATTTTTATTTATTTATGAGCACTTTATTTGCACAGCACCACAAATTAAGAAAATAAAGGGAAAATAGAAAAACACATGTATAAGTCTAATACAAAAACGGTTGTATCGGTTAGTAGGGATCTCTCTAAAGAACTTGATGTCGAACGCTATGCGCCAGAAAGAACAGGATGTGTAAAAATTTTATAACCCTTCATTCAAATAACTACATAAGAATACATATTATAAAATATTTATAAAAAACCATAAAATCACTAAACAGTATTGCGACATTAATACGAATTATAGTAAGACGATATAGTTTAGTAAAAGTGTACTTTTGACCATTTTTTACTTGCACAAGGAAGGTTTTGTTTTTTTAAATCCTATTTCGACTATATAAGCAAAATAGCTACAAGGGCTGTAGTTTATTGAACCATGAAGGCCGTCCATTGTACTTAATGCTGTAGCTGCAATTAACGGGTTGTCATTAAAACTACGGACGGTCGCTCTCTGTCTCTCATTATTATTGAAGTAATACTTCTTTTGGCGCGTTAGGGAAATATGATGAGAGTAAATTTTTACGATGCGCGTCCACACCGCCACAAAAAACCGACCAGAAGTTAGCTATAAGATTTGACAGTGTACACTTTCAATTGTCAAAGTCTGCGGGCGCATTCGGGTGATTCCATTGTACATAAATCTCAAATTTTAATGTTGGTTGTCCGATAATGAGTCTCATAGTATTCCCAATTTAATCATGTTTATTATGTACATTACTTTAATTATATAGAAATATTTTATTGAGATATTTAAATAACTAACTGATATTGCGTTATAATAAAACTTTTAATGTATTAAATACCTTTTTCTACAAACATAGAATAAGGTGAGAGATGAAATTTTTGAAAAGATTTTAAATTTTTATCTCGTTACGCAAAAGGAGTATAACTTCTAACGCGTGTACATAATTACACCAACGTTTTTTTTTTGCTTTTTATTGTACAACCAATCGTAATGAAAAGATGGATTACATGTTAAACAGCAGTGTCTGCTATTGACTATTTACTCGAACTTGTCTTATTATGTAAAGGCATAGTGCTCATGCTGAGCGCTGTGGTGCAAGCAATTCGATTCAGTGTTCCTATACGATGCCTAATAGAATTAACCGATTAGTGTTAAAAGTTAGATATAACTGCCATGAGCCATGAAAAGAAATATTTTAAAAAGGAAAACCCTTCTAGAAATACAAGGCTTGTTATTGTAAAAAAAGTACGGTTACCCTATTGTTAGCATTAATAGATTTATAGTGACCCCAAAAAGGGTTCTCCAATAAGAACCCTGTATTAGGCCCCAAGAAAATGTAGTGAGACATACGCGTTAGGAAAAAGTGTTTTCTGTTGTTTTCCTTTATACTATTCTCAGAAACCGTTACCCTTACTTGAGCCGAATTTTCAATCGCCTAATAATCTTTCCCTGAGGATAATACCGTTGACGTGTTTACAGTTATTTTGTAGGAATTCTGACAAATTTATTCTGTAGTTATGGACAAAAACTTTTTTTTTTTTTTTACTACAAGCAAGCCTTTGTAGGCTTGCTTGTAGTAAAAAAAAAATCTAGATGAGGTTGCAATTGTTGCAGATGAGATGGTGCAGTCTAAGATGGTAACGGGCTAATGAAGTAATGTTAAACCCCTAATCGGTGTCTACCCGGCATCGTACCGGAACGCTAAACAGTTGGCGGCACGTATTTGTCAGTAGGGCGGCAACCAGCCAAAGCCACCAACCAGACTAGACCAGGAAAAATTCAGAAACTATAAATACCCAAATTGCCCTGCCGGGGCTCGAACGCATAACCCCCTATTTAAAATCACAGCTATCACCGCTGTGCTAGGAAGCATCAAAACAAACAAAAACGCCGTGTTCACGCATACGTAAGTGACTTATGTCGCATGTGAATTCTATTATCTACGTAATAACATTTAAATTTCTCGCAATCGGCTAAACCGCGCGGCCGTCACCGCGCGGCCACCGCATTGTGGAGGGATTCGAAGGAATTTGAAGTTTATTGTGCTGCTAATAGAATTCACACAGAGTGACGACCAAGAGGCCGCCGCGCGTAAACCGCACGAAAGTTTTCATCCAAACGCAGCCTGATTTAGATCGACTCGTAATTGGCTTCTAATTCATCAATGTCTTTAACAGTCCACTGCTGGATAAGGGCCATCCAACGAAAGGGTTTGCCCATAATCACAATGCTGGACAGACGGGTTGGTCATCGCAGTAGATGTTAGTAGTACCTACAGAAGACGTGCTGCCTGTTGTCCGTTATATTCCCTTGGTCGCCTCGTACAACACCCGCTGGAAGAGGAGAGAGGAGGAGAGAGAGAGGAGAGGTGGTGAAAACTGATCTACCGTCACCCATTGGCGTGTACTTCATAGATGTACAAAAGCACTGCCTACCCTAAAATTGATAAATCTATATGTATAGGAGGAGGATTTTTGCCATTTGATACAATCTTCCTGCTGTATGCATACCCTGGTAAATAACTCAGTGCATGCTAATGCCGTCACCACACGACATAAGCACCTATTTGATATGAGAGTTATGATAAAATAGTTCGGAGCTTTTAACCCAAAAAAATGCCTTAAAATCCAGCATAGGGTTAAACATCATAAAACCGGCTGACTGCTAATTAGGATGGCGCACCAAATGTTCCATACGTTTAAAGTAATTAAACCTACTGCAATTGTTTATATCCGAGAAGGTTTTACCAACTTTTCCGTTTGCGTGTGGATTCACCAGTCGAATACCCAAGGCTCGGAAAGAGTAAATTAAAAAACAAGTAAAGTAAAAGTAAATAAAAAGAATTGCTTTATTAATTCAGTTCGTCGATGACACACTTCTGACAGTTGTGACTGATGTCGATGGAGAAATAACTTTTATTTACATTGGTAAAGTGCTATTGATATTGAATAAGCAGCCGCACAAATTGGAAATATTTGAATAATAATTGGGGCGGTTGTTTTTGTTGACTTTGGTGTTGCCCACGCTTCATGATCGGAAAATTAAATAGTGAAATATTGTACGTGGAAGGTTCCCGAGATATAATAACATGAGGCATCTTTACAAATATAATAATTGCGAGAGTGGGTTTGTTATTTTGTATATCCATCACGCAAAAACATAGCGTCAGATTAAAGAGATCCTAGTGTTAGATATCATAATTAATTATTAAATAATAAGATTAACATTGTGTGGATCTACAACGGAAATGTTTGTATACTCAATACCTACAGAGTACCTATGCTTACAAAATACTATTTGTCTGTGTTTTGTAAGTAGGGATAGGAATGACGTGTAAGTAAGATGTTGATCTTTGTACGAGTACGCACTTCATGATAGACAGTAAATTGACCACGTTTCATCCCTGTTCCTACCCTCGAGGTATCAATAGTGCTAATAAACATTACACATATTACTTTTTCTGCAATAAAATTGCACTATCGTACTTATTCTATTACTAGGTGTTAAACAAACAGCCTTTGTCACGACATCGCTTTCATCTACTTTGTTTGTTATCTATGTTTTCCACCATCCTCAACCACTCCACTGATCTGCCTCCTTTACTACCATCGCATAAACCAGTTTTATTTTGATATTGATCTATTCTATCGATCTAGAAGATCTATTTTCCTTCTTTCATTAAGATTAATTTCGTTTCACTATCGAGTCTGTAATACTTATTGTTATAATAAGACTATTAATAAATGATTTATGCCAGTTTATACTAACCTAGGAATCACCTTAATATAAAATGCCTAGTCATTTAGGTGATTCCTAGAGAAAAAAAACTTTCACGAATTTGTAAGTTATGTCTAACGACATGAGCGTAGGGGACTCGAAAACTGACACTTAATAAAAAAAAAAAAATATATAAATTTGGTTTTTTTGAAATGTATAAATCTTAAATCCGTACGAAATATGAAAAATATAATACAAACAAAATAATGGCATGAACCATAGATAAGTAAGGTTATATAAGTTGCCTATTGTAAATCGATTGGTAAATGGTAAATGTAAGCCTAGGAGTCTTCTTTGATTAGGCGTTACTAACTTAGGCATTGCCTTGTCCGCGGTTATTGAAAACGGGCATTAAACTTATTGACTAACGTATGTAGCGCCGATACAATGACGTTAACTTAGCCACAGCGAAAAGCTTGGTGTAAATAAATGTTGCCTATGTAGGTACAGACACCCTTCTACTTTATTGAATGTTTCAGAATAATTTACTCCATACCTTCGACTTTATTGAAACAATCTCAGTGGCTAGTGTCAAAATAAAGTCGTAGATTATTAAAATAGCTGTATAATACACTTTATTGTAGTTCTTTACGCGTGTTTTTGTAGACGACAAAGGTATTTTTGGTAGTCGGTGTTATTGCATTGCAAAAAGTATTACGGAATAGCTTTTCTATTGTTATGTTAGCATAAGATAGCGTTGAAACCAAGTTTGTTGTTTGCAAAGTAACCAATAATAAGCAAGTTTAAGTTTTGAATGTATAAACTTTTGGTAATGTAGCTTGAGGGGCCTTGGCGTCATATTAATCCCTTCTTACACCAAATATAATTAAGCAATATAAATGCGACAGTACGTTTATTTGATGAATCTCTCTTACACGTAGCAAGAGAACAAAAGGTTTAGATATTAGAATTTCGAACCAAAATTTTTAAAATGGTACGCTTGGTGATTTACATCCGTCACTGTTGTCTGTCTCTGTGTCGGAAAAAAAAAAAGATTGTAACCAATTTTTCAATTAAAGGCTTTTTTAGTTTGTTGTTATTATTATTACTTATAACTTTTGTACGCATATAGAAATTTGATTTACCGTGAAAAATTTCACCCCCAGGTTTTAGTATATATTAAATACTAATCTATAATAATATCTAACCAATATTCAGTGTTTTTGCAATGGGTAATTTTAAAGTTCTTTTAAAAACAAAATTAAAAGTGTTTAGAAAAAACAATGTTCGGACTTGATTGCTAGAATAACGCAAATGTAATTTTAGGACATACTCGTACGAACCCTCACAGACTATTTTGTATTTACTTAAATAAATGCCACGAATGCCAACAGCCGCGCTGGGCGATGAATTCCGGCGTACGGACAAACCGGATGCGGTTTTAAGTAACAGTGATATTGTAAAATGTTAATTATATGTAAACTTAATTTATTTACACCAAGAAAAATAAAATGATTTTTTTCAAACACTGATGTCATTAAAACTTATAGAAGAATTTATTTATCAACGATTTAAGACGCGTTTCTTAATAAGGACTTTCAAAATAATGTGATACGTGAAATATTGATGTACTTGAAATTACGTATAGGTAAATCGAAATGGCTATATTAGGGTAGAACACTAGGTGATCTCTACGATAACAAAGGGACGGGCTGATGTCGTATTATTTTTGTATCCAATTGATTGATGCCATTTTGGCGCTGTAAGTTACGAAACTGAAATACGAGTGTCCAAGGAACTAAAATTTAAATGACTACCTAAGTAGGAGGTCCCGGGTTTGATTCCCGACAGAGGCAATTTGGGAATTCATAGTTTCTGAATTTTCTCTGGTCTGGTCTGGTGGGAGGCTACCGACAAAGACATGCCGCTAAGCGAGAAGCGAAGCGATAGTGTTCCGGTACGATGTCGCGTAGAAACCTATTAGGGGTATGACTACCATACTCTCAAACAGGTTAGCCCGCTACCATCGTAGACTGCATCATCACTTACCATCAGGTGAGATTACAGACAAGGGCTAACTTATAGTGCAATAGAAAAAAACTAAAACTTTATAACATTCGTTTCAGATACACTCCTTAAAGTTTAACGTTTAGTATTTTCTACACACTATTAGTTTTAGAGTCACCCGTAGCTTACATTTTGCGCTGCAAAGTGGGACATATTTAAGTTGCCATT
Source organism: Pararge aegeria (assembly GCF_905163445.1). NCBI lineage: Eukaryota > Metazoa > Arthropoda > Insecta > Lepidoptera > Nymphalidae > Pararge > Pararge aegeria. The sequence goes on along the minus strand of NC_053202.1, from coordinate 6,169,338 downwards.
TGTTGGACAACAAGTCCAGGAGATCAGTAGCTTACAAGAAACAACTGTAAACGGCCAAGAGCATAAACTATTCCTCGCTAAGAGATAATCTGAATGATGGACTTGGAGATGAAATAACGAGTGATAAGCTTCAGGGCGAATTTAAACTTCACAATTAAAAGTTAAACATTTGTAGATGCAACCAGCAGAACTTGGGGCCGTGTGTCGACGAGAAACTTATGTGACGCAATTTAGCCCCAAGTTGGGAACTCAGTTTAACTTTACTCTTGATTTCTCGGAAAACTTCTCGAATTTCGTTGGTGCCCTCACTTGATTAGATACACAGGGAATACAGTTCACGTTTTGATTAAATTTGTTAAAATTTATCCATTTAACCACTGTCTATTCACCTTCTACTGGACACAAGCTTCTTCGCTCATAGAGTTGTAAACCTTAGTTACAGTTAAGTTACACCTAAGTTCGAAGGTAGGTTTAGAGTTAAAATAACCTAATCCTTTGTCCAATACCGGAGAAGTTCCAAATGGTAATTAAAAGTTAAACATTTGTAGATGCCACCAGCTGAACTTGGGGTCGTGTGTCGTCAGCGACCTTCTGTGACTCCATTTAGCACTAACTTAGGAACTCGGTTTAACTTGCTCCTTTACCCTTGATTTCTCGGTAAACTTTATTAATTTTGTTGGTTCACGTGATTAGATAAACAGGCAGATAAAAATTATTTATTTTACAACAGTCTTTAATGCCGTATTACTTCAAACAGTACAGCGTTCGGAAAACTTCGAGACATCTTTTCGTTAAAAATCCCTTAGTGCCTGAAGACCAAAGTCTTCGAACAGTGCGTGTTGCCAGTGATGACTTACGGATCCGAAACATGGTCGCTTACTATGGGCCTCGTAAGAAGGCTCAGAATCACTCAGCGGGAGATGGAAAGAGCAATGTTGGGAGTATCTCTACGTGATCAAATCAGAAACGAGCTACCGACCTAGCTCAGCGAGTTGCTAAGCTGAAGTGGAAATGGGCGGGGCACATAGCTCGGAGAACCGGTGGACGTTGGGATTCCAAGGTGTTAGAATGGCGACCCCGCACAGGTAAACGCAGTGTTGGTCGGCCCCCAACAATGTGGACAGACGACATCAAACTAGTCGCTAGGAGCCGCTGGAAGCAAGCGGCCCAGGACCGTGGATTTTGGAACTCTCTACAAAAGACCTATGTCCAGCAGTGGACTTCAATCGGTTGAAGTGGTGATGATGATGATGACTTTAAACAGACCTCCTTTCTCATAATCATAGTAGAGAGTCATAGTACAAGAATTAGTTATGAAGTTTAGTTACGGGCGTTACAGTCGTCCAGCGTTGTGGACTGCGGTCAAAACCTTCCTTATTCTGAGACATGTGCTTTTTAAAAGGCTCGGTAATAGGTTTATAATGATCAAAGGTTAGATACTCATACTTAAGTCCGCAAATTCACATCAGAGCAGCGTGGTGAGTCACAGTTTTATAACCAAAATTATAGCAACTGCTGGGTGCATGACCCATTGCATTTGGGTGCATTTATGTACTGAGGCTGGCAACCGAGGGGGTTTTAGTGGGTAGAGATCCCACATAACTTCCCACGATCCCACGTATCTTTTAAGAAGATTTCCCCCCTGTCAACAAAAAAACAAAATGGGTGCATGACCCAGCAGTTGCTATAATTTTGGTTAAAGATGTTGATGATGTTGATTTCAATACACGTTAAGTACGTGTTAAGTGTAAGTAAGTTATTAATAGTTAGGTGCTATTTTTCATACACGGATTTAAGAACGTATATGATCAGGTTCCCGGCTTCCAATTTATAACACGCAAAATAAGCTAGTACGTCTGTACATAAGGTACTATGTATTTTTTAGACGTACAATGTAACGCAAACATTTTAATAGTACTTAACTGCTGGTAAAGTTAAGAAAATACAAATTGCCAAATTGCCCCTGTCGGTGAGCCTAAGTCCTCCCAATTATAAGACCACTGCACCAGCAACGCTAGTATAGACTGGAGACAGAACCCCCTTAAACTCCCTTAGTTGGGAACTACAGATTTGTCATACCTCTGCAGTATTATACACGTACCTTTTGATCAAAGCGGGGCAGAACTAAGCAAATCACACTCACCAAAGTACGGCGAGTTTTACGGTAAAACCATATCTGGCCAGTATCCGACGTCACAGCACTTCATTGCTGGTTTAAATTTGATACTTGTTACATACTCACCCAGTTTACAAGGCGGCAAAAACCACGCAAGGCCATAAATAAGCGTAGCGCGGATATTGATACAGACATAGTCGGCTCGCAACAGCTCGTAGATGGCGCAATAGAGTTTGGACAGCTACGTTGCTCCGTCATACATTGCTTTTAACTCACTAACCTAGTAAACAAGGCGACAAAGAACCACGCTAAGCTACAAATAAGCGTAGCGTGGGTCTTAGTACGGACATAGCCAGCTCGTAACAGCTCGACGACGGCGTAATAGAGTGTAGACTACTTTGCTGCTTTGTCATACCTTGCTCTTTACACACTAACCTAGTAAACAAGGCGGCGAAGAACCACGCAAGGCCACAAATAAGCGTAGCGCGGGTCTTGGTACAGACATAGCCGGCTCGCAACGGCTCGCAGATCGCGTAATAGCGCTCGAAGCTTATCGCTAATATGGTCAGAACGGACGCGTGCGCGACCGTCAGCTCGACGAATGGAACTGCCAAACCTGAAACAAATAAGAACAATTTCTTTATTGTTTTTTTCAGAGCATTTAGCAGTAGCTCGTCCGGTGTAGGACGACCACAGCATCATTACTATGCTCCGGTCTAAAGGGCGTTGTGGCCAGTGTTATTTCAGGTACTTTTAATGATAGCTTTTTGTGACAGAGCTCGTCCGGGGTAGCCATGCTTATTTCAGCCGCTAAGCAGCATTGTTGCAATGCTGTGTTCCGGTCTGAAGGGCGAGGTTTCGAGGGCGAGGAGTGTAATTACAGACTCATACGCCTCAAATTTATGGACACAGGGCGGCATGTTGCAGGTCGGCTTCCTTGCATGTCCTGTGAATTGTTGCTCTGTTAATATGATGGTTTTACATATACCAGCTGGTCCATCTGCTTGGTTCATCGCTTATTACTGACTGAACCTCCTTACCTGGTAGATAAGCGCAGGAAGAAGACTTCCCCGCTAATCCCCAGTAATTTTGTTGAAGCTTTTTCAGAGTTACGCTTGCCATTTTAGCTAGAGGCTTAAGAGTCAATTTGGTGTCGACTCAGGTGATAATACTCGCGTCGATCGTCTTCAACCTCGGCGAATTTCAAACCAATTAAAAGCAAATTAAATCCTAGTTAATATCATAAATGCAATTTTTTTTTGTTTTATTTTGTGTTGGTCTGTTTTTCTTCACGCCCGTACTAAGCGACCAAGCAAGTTGATTTTTGGCAACGAGTTAGTTAACGGAGCACGGAGAGTAACCAAGTCTACTTTTTAGCCCAGAAAAAAATACGGTTCTTGCGTAATTTGTAAATAGCTTTAAATGCGGACGAAGAAATGGGAACTTAAATAAAAATCTATTTGTTCACATTTTTTCACGGCTGATAAGGTGGAGTTCCGTTAATATAAAACCTTAGCCAGAACTTCAAGATAGGTGCACTTTTGATGCGTAATGTACGCAATACATTACACGGTAGTGAGATGATGGCAATAACCATATACGTAAATTTAAAACTAAAGCTACAATAACTTCTGAACCTGACGTCACGGCATTGTTTTTTATGAAACTTTGTAGGTACCTACTGTCATCTCTCTGAATGTATTGATTCCAGAAAGAAGCTTCCAGACTATTTTGTTATCTTGAATGTTGGCCCTATTGGTATAATTTTCTATCAAACCTTTTATATTTTCTCGCGTATCTAATAGACAAATGTTTTCAATTTAGCTGCGAAACGTAATTTCGGCATATGACCACTATCATAGTGGAATTTTAACTGTTTCAGTGCACTATAAATTTTACCCGTATGGATCGATTATATTAATGGCTCTGATAACTTTAGGTTACGACTAGTTTTTGACTGATTTACGGATATTTTGTGTATTAACCTAAATGATGCACCATTTTCATAGGATTAATCTAGAATGGCTCGTTATAATGTTTAACCACAGATATGACATTCCTGGGTTCGAATTCCGGTTCAATTTTTCAAATTCAAATCTTTATTTGCGTGATTGCAGGTTAACAAATTTGATCTTATTATAAAACATGACAAGTTCGATGCTACAATCTGCCATTCTATGGCCTGCAAATTATAATAACACCTTTCAAAAAAAATATTCTGTAAAAAATATATTATGTATAAAATATTCTGTAAAAATAAATATTCTGTGTTGCTAAAAAAAATATTCTGTACCAGCACAAAGTTCGGAAATTGCCATCAAACCCCGAGCAATGGGACTAGTAATGATGCTGATGAAATACCATTAAAATACTATAAATGATTGAGATTGAAGTTCAGGCCGTTTAAGATTTATTGACCAAGGGCCAAAAAGTAGAAATTTGAGAATAATCTTAAAACTAATTCATCATTCATTTGGACTGTGGGTCGTTTTAGGAACCCCAGGATACTATCCCGCCTAGGTGACGCAATTGAATAGTCAATTGACAAATTATTATGATACATTTATTTATTTATTTATTTGGGTTCACAAACAACAACACAGTATCACATTACACAATGGTATCCATAGTACAAATAATTACTCACTGCGGCGTCAACTGCGTAAACCACATATTACAAGAAATATATGTTAATGGGGCTTATTCAAAAGCTAATAAAACATTATTGTTGCAACAGTTTCTACAAAAATACAAACAAAAAAAAATATAAGAAGGAAATCTGTAATTATTTATGAATATCTTGTTTTTTTTTTTTAGCAAACATTTTTTTTTTACAGGAATAATGGACGTACTTATCAGAGGGCCTACATGATGGTAACTAGAAAATGATCGCATTTAAACGGAGCAGCAGTTCGTAAGGCGTGCAAGGAATATGTCCTTCAAAATGCCGCCCTGTCTGCATCAACTTGAGCTGTAGGTGTTAAGTCTCAAGTGCCTGGACTTACTGCGGCAACCAGGTTCTTTTAAACGAAACACAACTATGCTACTTGGCAGCAGAAATGAGCAGGCCGGTAGAACTTCCTCGGTCGTGTTCTGTCACTAAAAGCTCAACTACGACTCAAAAATGCAAATAGAAATGATCCAATTTCACGTTTTTTCGTTGATACGCGTACATCATCACGATTGTATATTATTTTCAGACCAAGAAAGTCCGATTCGAGGCTAATATGAAAATATTGTAGCTGCGGAAAAACCGGTATATGTGAGTAAAATATTGTTTTCCTCGTCGGGAAGATAATCTGAATAAAATAAGATGTTGCCCTACTACGGAAAATAATTGACAGTCTTTGAAAAATGTGCTACCCATTTTGTTTATTGCTACTACATGTAACATGAATAATATTACAAATATATAGGCAAAATATTACAAATATATAAAAAACAAAAAAACTGAAAAGTGAGGTTTTGTACAACCACATATATGTTATATAATAGGTGATAGATATAGAATACCAAACCAAAAAAACTTTGTTTCTGCTAGATTTTTAAAAATCAATAAAAAAGCGGATCAAATCGCTGCCCACGGCTAGTCTATAAATGTGTATTTATCCAAATCACCTAGTTTATTAAATAAATTTTCGTTTTTTTTTCTTTATGTTACGATAAAAGTTACAACTAAACTAATAACTGTTGTCAATAAATAAAAATAATAGACCCAGCTTAGTTTGATGTGGGATTCTTCTTCTCGTACCTTTAGTTTTAAGTTTACGAATATGGCTATCGCAATCATCTCACTACCGTGTACAAATTTTTCACGCACATTTGAGAACATTATGAAAAACTCTCAGGCACGCAGGTTCCCTACGATATTTTCTTTCACCGTTAAAGCAAATGATTTTTATTGCTTCATTTAGGGGGTATAGAACTCGATGGAAGCCAAAGTTCTAACCATTACTATGTCAGCGCTTTAAGATAAATTAAGCGTGTGAAACATGTAGAAATCAAAAAATGAGGTCATACGTCGAAAATAAATAAAAATTACCAGTCCATTAAGCTACATACAAACTTTAAAACCCCAATTTTGTGTCAAATAAATTAAACGCTGTTCAGAAAAGTTTAATGAATTTCACAACATAGGAGCTTAACAAAGTTTCCCTCGCGAAATATGTCCACAAGCCCGACATTAATGAATTAAAATGAGACCAACGTCTCATTAGCCATGTTGTAGCCGCAATAGCTAAAAGAGCAGATTAAAACACAGCGGCGCAGGTTATTTCAGATGTAGCAGTATTCAGCGGTATTTCACTACCTTTATATTTTTATTTTACATTAATATTTATAAAACAAAAACTTTATGACGACATCAGTGCTGTAACTATAGCCTAGTGTTACTATTATATTTATAAAACAGAAAGTGTGTGACGTTCATAAGTGCTGTAACTATAGCCTAGTGTTATTTTTATATTTATACAACAAAAAGTGTATGAAACGTGTAAGTGCTGTAATATAGCTTAGTGTTATTATTATATTTATAAAACAAAAAGTGTATGACGTGCATAAGTGCCGTAACTATAGCTTAGTGTTATTATTATATTTATAAAACAAAAAGTGTGTGACGCTCATAAGTGCTGTAACTATAGCCTAGTGTTATTATTATATTTATAAAACAAAAAGTGTATGACGTTCATAAGTGCTGTAACTATATTTTATTTTATTTATTTTATTTAAACTCTTTATTTGTATACCACAACATTTAAAATATAACAAAAACAGAAACATCGAAAGAAGTAGTAATACAAAAGGCGGCCTTATCGCTTAATAGCGATCTCTGCCAGGCAACCTTAGAATTAGGAAAAAAAAGAAGAGGAGAATAGACTGCTGGTGGTACAAATATTAAAATACATACATGCAAATAACTCATGCTAATACATAAACTAGTGTGTACAAATAGATAAAAAGTAAATAATATAATAAATAAATAAATATAAAAATAAACTAATATATATAATAACAACACTTACATAATTAAATACTTTAACATACAATAAATGAGTAAGTACATATATACATACTATTAAAAGTCGTTAACAATATAATGGGCCTTAACTATAGCCTAGTGTTATTATTATATTTATAAAACAATAAGTGTGTGACGTTCATAAGTGCTGTAACTATAGCCAAAATTGAATAAAGATTTGATTGATTGATATCTTTTACTACGAGAATGTTGTTTCATCATCATTATGAACGCATTAGGTCAAAGGTCCCAAGGTCTCCTCACAGAATGAGAACGGTTTGTGAAGTGCGGATTGGTTGACTTCACACGCCTTTGATAATGTTATGGAGAACCCTCGGGTATGCAGGTTTCCTGACGTGTTTCCCTTCGAAGCAAGTGATATTTTAATTGCTTTGATTGAAAAATGCACATAACTCCGAAAATTCAGAGGTGCTAGCGGGGGATCGAACTCGATCCCTTGTAAAGGAAGCCGAAACCATGCCAACTAGGCTAAACCGAGTATGTTGTATATTTAGGTTAAATAGCTCTCGTCATTAAGATTTCGATAGAACAATTTATTTAGGAATATATCAAACCGCTCTACAGCCGGATTATGCACGGGCTTAATAAACGCGCTTACGAGATCGAAGACGAGCGGTCAATTAACCCAATAAACTTTTAGATACTACTTACTAAGCTTTATGTTTTGTACTCTGATAACAGTTGCAAATCTCGTATTATAACGAGTGCCTTTTTAAATACGAGTATGAAATTAGGGAGTTTTACAGCTAACTTTCTTCATATCTCTAACAAACCTACACCGATTACAGTAGTTCAATTACAGACATACTTCCATATAAGTTATTTATCATTTATTTATAATTATAGATCATTATCATCATCATTAATTTAACTCGTAAATATGTCTAGGTATGATAATGCCATACGAGCATAACAGAATACTTATTCTCAAATTCACCTGAAATAAACAATTAGCTCATTCGTTAAACATAAGTTGCATCGTTGGTGTAGTTTATCACAAGGTTTAGTTCCGCGTTGGGCCATTAATTATAAGTTATTTATTGAGTTTTCCTGTCAGGAAAACAGTAGGTACCAGCGCGGCAGATTTAGGAAATGACGGAACGGAAAATATCACTATATTGATTAAAAAACATAATGTTAGAAAGAGTAGTTACCAATGTTACAATAAATACAAGGAAATATTTAAGGATCACGAGTACGAACTCCCTATTTTACAAGGCAAGTTTTTATCCCTTTATAATTTGCCGAACCAACGAAATGTCTCCCTTTCTGGCTATAAAGGTTTCCGGCAAATCCCTTAATGAATGAAGGGTAATTCCGAACTTAGGTTAATCTTTTACACTCAAATTGGCTTTTACACCGTACTTTTAGAGATCATCCCGTTATTTATCCAGGCTTCTTTTTCAATTCAATTAAATTCTTGTTTATAATAATAATAATCTCTTTATTTCAGGCAAAGCCCATATTAATACATTTAAACATCAATTAGTATTAGTTAATATACAATATCGAATTAAAAATTAAAATTACAGTATAAATTTATTCAAATGGCATGTCAAAAATATAAAATGAAAAGACAAAATAAAAAATAAAAATTAAATTAAAAATAACAATGAATAATGATAATTATTAAAATATAATACTATTTGCTCCGTGTGTGTGCATGTTAACCCACCCAGTGCCTCCATAACGATTTATTTAGCTTTCCAGCTAGTGTTTGCAAAATGCTTTTGCTGCTGCCGCGAATTCTGCTCATCAAAGATGCAGCTATCTTCCTCATTACACAATGAAAGTCATCAACGTGAGCATGTGCAAACATCTGTGATGCGCTGCACCAGCGCGGCAACCCCAACAGCATCCTGAGGCCATTATTATATTGCACACGTAGGTCATTGTAAGCCCTCTGCGTTTACGCCACCCACAGGCTGCACGTGTAGAACGTTTGGCAGTAAGCTTTAAAAAGCGTAATCTTTACTTCTGCATTACATCGTGCAAACCTACGAGCCAGCATATTGCATTTGACGGCCAATGACCTACGTCCCCTTTCGATGTCTTTAACATCAGACATATTTTCTGTCACGCTGTGCCCCAAATATTTAAATTCAGTCACCCTATTAATCGTAACGCCGCTAAGTGTTAGAGGAGGAATATCATCCACAGCTTGTCCTTTGCACTAAAACACAAGTAGCTCACTATTATTCCCATTATAAACTAGTGTTGCCCAAATTCAGTCTTGGTCTTGCAGTCTTGGTCTTGTTCTTGCGTTTTTGCAAGACCAAGACCAAGAACAAGACCGCGTATTTTTAGCAAGACCAAGACCAAGACTGACCGTGCAAGACTTGAGCAAGAACAAGACATAGCCTGCAAGACTCTTGCGTCTTGCAGCTAGGACTTAGCGCTATTTCACGGAGTAGTTAGGTGTAACAGTTCGGTGTATAGGTAGGTAGGTACGCTTAGGAATTCTATGAGACGCAAAAAACTATATCAAAGAATATGAAAAACTGGACCTATGCGCATTACGACTAATACCATAAACATAGCGAATAAAAAAATATCTATTAAAATCAAACTGAGTGCATGCATAGTTATGTTTTAACCATCGGCACTTTGATAATGCGGCATCAAAGGTTTTGTACTTACTTCTCAAATAATAGATGTCATAATAATTCATTCTAGTAAGTAATTATAATATTGATTACTTATATGGTTTTAAACTAATTACTTAGGTACTATTATTGTACATTTAGTCATTATATTTCTTAAGTTTTTACAAGAAAAAATAGCAAAAAAGTGTTCGAATATCTCTGAGAGAGATGATGAGAGTAAGTATTTACTAGCTGTGCCCGCGACTTCGTCCACGAGGAATAGTAACTTTGGAGGTATAGTGACGTTCAGGATTTATTTATTTATTTTAAAACTTCTGTCATCAAACATACAAACGAACTCTTCAGCTTTATAATATTAGTATAGATGCACGCCAAAACATTCACTTATATGTAAAGAATAGTGATTGGCACTAATTCTTTACATATATTTTATTCACGGGTCGCGTCTGTACAAGTAGGTAATATTTAGTGTGTGTTTGTACGCCGCACGCGGCATCGTTCGATTTGCGGCGGCATCCTTTTCATAGAGCCGGCACGTGGCGAGGCGGCGCGGTAAAAAGCAAGGAAACGTACTATAAATGAAGGAATTATTTTAATTCCAGTCATTTCCAATTGAGCTGTGCTTCGATTCTAACTTAATAATTGTTTTTACTAATTCTCGTTGTTTTCTAAAAACGTATCACGTGTACAATTTAATATGAGTGACGAAGATTCAAATTATTCTAGTCCGAGTAACGAGAGTTTGAGTCACAGATCTAAAAGACCCAAAAGCAAATTTGAGGAGTTTTTCGAAATAATTCATGCATCCCAAACTGCCTTGTGTAAATTGTGCCAACATAAAAAGATTGAAATAAAAATGAAAAACAGAAACACTTCAGGCTTAAGGAAACATCTAATGTCTTTCCACAAAAAGGAATCAGAAATATTTCTTCCTGTTAAACCAAAATTAAGTGGAGATATCACAAGCTTTTTAGTAACCGCTGGAAGAAGTGGACAGGTAAGAATATTTTTTTAACAGTTAAAAGAATTTTAACTCCGCGTAGCTATTCATGCGATACTTTCAAAAACGCCATTAACTTACGTAAGTATTTTTGAGTTAGTGGTGTTTTCATCTAGGGGTGCGACATATTAAGTATGTAATTATCGTCTTAAATATTTTTTATAAACACCCATATTTTCATTTAATCGGCCAGTAACAACTAAGTACTTTATTTTGGTAAATTACAGTACAGTGCAACCTTAATATAACAAATATCAATTTAACGATTGTCTCGATTTAACAACAACAAACCTCCTCCTCTTATACGCTCAAACCTAGTATGTTTTAAATAATAACACAAGATTTATTGTTTTGTTTCAGTCGGAAAACAGCAGTGACAACATCACGACAGCTACAGTTGATTGGGTGGTGAAAAAATATCTTCCCTTCTCATTTTTCGATGACGAAGCTACACAAGTATATTTTCGACGTATTTGCCCTAATATGGTGTTTCCTAAAAGGTCTACACTTAGAAGGAAAGTCAAAGAGCGATTTGAAGAGCTCCAATTGAATCTCAAGGAACGACTTCAACCATTATCATCTAAAATGTCGTTTACCATTGATGGGTGGACGTCAATTGCTGGTAGGAGTTACTACGGGGTTACTATTCATTATATAGACAACGAATGGAAGTATCGATCTGTAGTTCTTGATTTTATACCATCACGCGGTCGACATACTGGGGAAGATATTGCAACGATGTTCCATGAATGTTTATTGGAATATGGCATAATTGATAAAATACAAGGTATCACGGTCGACAACGCAACTGCAAATACCAAATTTATGTATGAACTGGGCAAACAGCTGCCGCCACACTTTGATTCAGACAATCAACATTTCCGGTGCTTTGCTCACATTTTAAACCTTGGTGTACAAGATTTATTAAAGACCTTAGCATTACACTGTGAGTCTGACACTAACGCGCAAGATCAGCAGTACGAAGACTATGCAGACGAAACTGAGGATGAGGAAGATGAAGAATCTGCACCAAATATTGCTGACTCGCGTACATCTGTAACAAAGTTACGCAGTATTTCCAGTAAAATAAAAAGAAGTGAGATAGTGAAGAAGAAGTTTCAGTCTGCTTGTGAAGCAGCTGGCGTGCCATCAAATCTAAATGCCATTCTTGACTGTCCAACGAGATGGAATTCCACACATGATATGATTGGATTTGGTTTAAAAGTGAGAGCGGGCATTGACATATTGTGCAGTTCTGTCACCGAATTGAATGATTTTCAAATCACAGCTAATGAATGGCAGGTACTCGAAAAATTACATAAATTTCTAATAAACTTTAAACTTTTAAGTACAAAACTTGGTGGAGACAAATATGTTACGTTACCGCTAGTCATTGTATCATTTAATCTCTTGCTAGATAAAATTGAATCCATGGTAAAACAGTTAGATGAGAAACCTAATCGATCTGAAGTGGATGAAAGGCTCATTCTAGCTTTCCAAGCAGCTCGAGACAAAATGCTTAAACATTACAAGAAGAGCAACTGGATTTATTGTACTTCTTTAATTTTAGACCCAAGGCATAAGGCTCAGACTTTTGACCTGACAATGTGGGGGAAGCAACTTAAAACAGAAAGTCTGCGCAAGTTCAATGAACTTTATGAAGAATATAAAAGTCTACACTCACTGAACAAATCTCTGGAATTACCAGAAAAAGACAATAAAGTATGTGATGAAGATGAAGACGTAATAGACTTTGATAAACTCTATGAATGTCCCTCGACGTCATCTGGATCATGTCTTCAAGGCTTAGTGATAGACGAGTTGGAGGAGTACCTGAGAAAACCAAGAACTGCCAGCTCGGAAGACATTTTAGATTGGTGGAGGACGCATGAGACAGAGTATCCGATTTTATCGAAAATGGCCCGTGATTTTCTCTCAATACCTGCAACTTCAGTACCTGCTGAGAGGTTATTTTCTAAAGCATCATTAGTAATTAGAAAACATAGAAATAGGTTAAGTGATGAGTCAGCCAGATGGTTACTTTGTATTAATTCTTGGTCAAAAGAATTGATATAAAGTATCATAACCTAATGATAAAGCTGTTGATTTGTGTTGTATTTTATTTTTTATTCAAATAAATGATAAATCGTAAAACTCTTTTATTAAATTTCTTATAAGTTGAGGGTTCAATCTCTTTCTAGACAGATAAGTATTGTTCTTTAAAATACAGTCAAGTTATTGTAATTAATTTGTTTTTTTACATGTTTTAGCAAATGTAAGCTTATAAATCATAAATGTTTATTAAGAAATAGTTACTTCCATGGAAAACGACATATAGGTCAGTTGATTTTTCGAATTTCTTATCAAATCTTCAGTTATTTATTAATCTGCTTGATCTTTACTATGGCTATGTTAATTCAAGCTCACAATGTTCCAATTCTAATACGTTTTTCTAAGATTTAAAGTAAACTTTAATAAATAGTAATAGACTAATAGGTAATTGCAAGACTTGCAAGACTCTTGATGCAAGACCAAGACCAAGACCAAGACTGGGAGCGCAAGACCAAGACCAAGACCAAGACCAGGTGTATTGGCGCAAGACCAAGACCAAGACTGGCTAAGTCTCGTCTTGTTCTTGCATTTGGGCAACACTATTATAAACGAGGCCATGTGACGCAGCATATGTCTCGCACGTTTTGAGGAGCTTCCTTAGAGCACTAATCGATGGGCTCAGCAAGATCATATCGTCTGCATAGCTCAGATTATTGACCATGGTGCCATCAATAGAGCAGCCAATTCCAGTCTTGCTCAGCTCATCAATTAGCTGGTTAACATAAATGTTAAATAGAGCAGGGGATGACAAACCACCCTGCCTAACACCACACTCAAGCTTATATAAGGATGAACTTGCACCCCCCAAATGACTCTATTCTAAAATGACTCTATGGGAGCTGTGCCAATATTTAAAAATTCTAATCACCTCAGTTGGCACTTTTAAGGTCTGCAATTTTTGCCCAAACTTTATCGTAACTGACGAGGTCAAATTCCTTGGAAAGGCGTAGTGGCTATAGTACTGTACTGTCTGCTTGAGCATCAGTATGGCAGGTTCTGTAGTCAAATTATGACGAAATCCAAACTGCGCATCATTTAACTTTATATATCTTCTAAGCAGTCGATCAAGCAAACCATCAAGCACCTTACCCAATATCGTAGCTATGGAAATTGGTCTATAGTTACATTTGTCAAAAATATCCCCTGTTTTATTTTTAACAGCTGGGACCACTACGCTTTTCATTAGATCTGAAGGGAGTTAGGAGTGACGAATACAAAACGTATAAAGCATTGCAAGGACACGATATATATGTGGACCTGCGTGCATGAGGTGCTCTACACCTAAACCATCATGTCCAGGAGACTAACCAGTTGTCAAACTTTCAATGACAGTCCTCACTTCCCTGGAATTGAACGAAAGAGAAGAGCCTGAGGCTAGCATACTGTCCTGAGTTACTTAGCTGTAAGGACGAGTGCACTGAGAAGTGCTCCTTAAATAGATTTGCAATACGTTCTGAATCCGTTTCCCTGATTTAATCTATTTGTATGATTCCAATTTTTTTTTAAAGTGTTTCTGTTTATGTTGCAAAGCTAAATCATCCATCTGAATTTGTTCTTTATTATTTTGACAAAACTTTAAGTTATTTTTAAATATCCTTCTACTCTCCTTCATTTTATGGCTTTTGTGTGTGCCAACTGGGCACAAGGTACTTCGCCAATGTCTTGTAGATGGAGAAGGCACGAAGTAGATTGATCGGTGAAACTTATGAAAAGTTACTAATTTTTAATTTTTAATATGTACCAAGAAATAGTTGTGATTAGCTTGTTAGTTCGTAACCTAAGGCAGCACAGACAACACATGCATATATAACATATGAATATGCTATAACACGGAACTTTTTATACATTATACTTTAATTTTATTACTTACTATATATTTACATAAAAATCTACAATAAGGACTGAAAATAAACATTTAACACTCAAAGGACGGAGGAATTTGGGAGAAAGCACGTCATAGAGAGGATAGGTAAGTTTGGGAGAGTTAAAAATAATGTGAGTTATAGTGCCCTCATCCAAGCCATACTCACAGATAGAGTTGTCAGGCCTCTTTTTAACCTCCAAGGCAACAAGACGGGTGTTATACACCGATTTTTTTTATCTTTGAACTAGCAGCCCCTTTAATCTATCCTACCTACAAAAACTGTAAGCAATATACAAAATTACAGAAGTTTGTATTTAAATAATCTATATATCACTTATACAAGAGAAGTATTAATTTTAGATTTTATTCCAATTTTAAATTTGAATAAAATCTTTTATTTTTTATGCTAACACCGCCGCCACGTGACGCTTACAATCGATACGATGATTTTTAACACAAAACTATTAATTAATCGTTTTTTTTTAATCGATATTAATTTTAAACTTTTGATATGACACTACAAATGTGTGGATACCTTAAAGCGACTTATAAAAAGTGTATCAAAATCAGACTCATAAAATAACCGTTTGGGACTTTATGTCAACTCTTATAACCAAAGTTAGCTTTCTTTTCAATAAGTATAGTGTTATGCATTTTTTGCGAACAGTATCGGACCAACTGAATGTTGTTCAATTACAAAATCTTACTTACAGCCAATGGAGTGCGTTACATTTGAAGTTCGACGCACGAACGCACAAAGAATGAGTTTCTAATAGGTCGTGATCCAATGAACGTTGTAAATTTGAAGTGCTGTTAAAACTATTTTTATGCCCCAATAACGAATGATCATTTTCATTAAAAACTATAAGACTACGCCAACTTACGTAATGTCTCAGGTTAACAGCATCATTGTTGATTCAATGTTTTATAATACATTTTATTTTTCATAGAAGCTCTGTAGAGCTAACATGCGCTCCATGAGATATTTATATCTACCTTTTTCTCGGCCCTTTTCTATGAGCTAAGACGAGAAAACGTAAAAACGTAGATATTCCTTAAATAGGTGCGAATGCCGTGCGAACGGTTGCTCTCATCAGGCGGACCATCTGCGTAGACGCATCTGTTAAGTAGTAACACATTTTTTTATTTACTTTATTTGCAGACTCAATTCATTGTAATCAGAATTTTTATTTTAAACATTGAACAGGAAATAAGTTTAAGAGTGTTCGTGAAAACTTTTAAACCTTCCGTACTTTTTTATGAAAATCGGTTTAAATTATCAGGAATGCAGCTTCTTATACGGATTCGAAATAAAAGGGGTAGTTAAAAATAATATTTTAATTATCGCCCTCTTAAACGATTTCGATATATCGATTACGTTCAGTCATTCACTCGGCAACTCCGATGTAATTCGAAGGGCCATGGAACGCGCGTTTTACGATGTTCCATCCAATTCAAGGAAGCACATAAAATTATAAATAAACAATAAACGCTCAATATACATACGATCATTAAAATACTAATGTAATTTTAAGAACACATTACCATTTTATAAAGTCTTTTAATATTATGACTTATTTGGTAAAGAATTATTAAATGATTATTACTAAACGTTGTTGATAATGGCTTTATAATCGATCCTGAGGTGGCTTTATAATTTTAAGAATGTTTTAATATTTCTCACGCTTTCACTTATTCAAGTCCAGCAAAGTCGATAAAATATAAAAGCTATGCTATATGATTCGATTTCCTGTTTTTGTTTTAATAAAAAAACCAAAATATATGTAGAAGCCAAATATTTGTTAACTCAAACACATAGGTTGGACGTAGCTGTTTTTACAAACCAATCGTGTGGTAGGTTAGGTAGGAGGAAAAAACCTACACTGGCCTTAGTAACAATTTAACAGCTACAGCTGAAGGATGCCACAAAACGAGACCAGAGAAAATTCCGAAATTTTTTAATTCTAAAATTGCTTTTTCCGGGAATCATACCCACCTTTTCTACTGACTGGGACTTACACTTATAAGACAAAAGCGACTACAACTGTGGCAAAGTGGAATATGGTTATGAGATCTTAACAACCAAAGCGGACTTTTCTTTATACTCATTTTTTTAAATTATCATCATCATATCAACCCATTACCGGGCACGGGTCTCCTCCCACAATGAGAAAGGGTTAAGGCCGTAGTCCACCACACTGGACCAGTGCGGATTGGTGGGCTGAAAGGTTTGTGGGAGAAAATTATGGAGAACTCTCAGGCATGCAGATTTCCGCACGATATTTTCCTTCGCCGCTAGTGATATTTAAATTGCTTAAAACTTATTATTGTTTTGTATACTCTAAGATAACTAAGATATATAAATAAGGAGCTGAGGATGAACCCTGCTTATTATATATATATATATATATATATATATATATATATATATATATATATATATATATATATATATATATATATTTATATAAAAATGTATGTTGAATGTTATTATTGAAGTTAAAGCAAAGGCTATAAAATATAAACGGCATTTACTTACTCAATTCATTCTGTACGAGAGCTTTTCATGGTAGTTTATATAAATAAGGAGCTGAAGATGAACTCTGCTTATATATTAAAATGTATGTATGACGAATGTTTATATTGCTGCTTCGAAGTTGCGTCATCTAGGGGCGTAAGTAGGTTCGCTTATCAAATCGCCTTCACTACGCCCACACAACTTTACAATCGCGTTGGCTGCATTGACATTGCACCAAACAATACTGTATAAACCTTTTATGCATTTAACACCACCTCTATGCCCAACACAGAGAGTTGTAATTCCTATGGCAAGAAAAATTATATTTCCGACCCAATTAAGAGTAATAAAGTTTTAGCGAATTTTTACTTACAAAACGTTGTAAAGTATTAAAATACACTTCGGGGAACTTTTGAATGCATCGTTTACGATCATTCTCGTATAATCGTATTCGAAAAGGTGAAGTTTATACAATAATCAAATGAATAAAATTGAAATGTCTGTTTATGTTTTCGAAATAATAGCCTATTTTTACTGTTTATTTGCATATAACTGATATAAGTTTAACGCAAGTTTTTGTTTTTTCAAAGATTTGTCGACCGACCTAAATAACGGTGGTTTTAAATGGGAGGTCCCGGATTCGATCCCAGCAGAGGCAATTTGGGAATTTATTTATTCTCGTTAAGTGCAAAGCTTCGATCGTGACTAGTTACCACCCTATAGACATAGAGGTGCCACCAAGGGACATACCCCCTAACAGTTTAACACGTTAAAAGCTAAGCATGCATCATCACTTACCACCAGGTGAGATTGCAGTCAAGGGTTCACTTGTAGCGGAATAAATAAAATAAAAAAGGGCTAACACAAAAACTGCACCGAACTGTATGTATATTATAAAGTCACGACTCATGAAGAAAATCTCCCGTTTCTATCACAGCAGACATTAAGAATTCCCGTTCGGTTTCCGTTCTCACCACCACGTAAGATCTGCGATGATATCAGTACCATCAATGAAAAAGACATCTAGAAAACGTTTATTAAGGGAAGTGTTGAGGTGTTTATCTTCACAATTCTATCTCAGAACATCGAAACGCCGTGAGCGGTAGTATCTTCATATACAAAGTCTATGATAGTTAACCATAGAAATGAAACTGACGACCTGCCTGGCGCAATGGTCATCGCTGTAAATTTAAGTAGGAGGTCCTGGGCTCGATTCCCGACAGAGGCAATTTGGGAATTTATAATTTCTGAATTTTCTCTGGTCTGGTCTGGTGGGAGAGTTTGGCCGTGGCTGGTTACCACCCTACTGACAAAGAGTGACGCTACGCTATTTACTGTTCCGGTGTGTTGTCGAGTAGAAACCGATTAGGAATATAACTAACATACTCCGTAACAGGTTAGCCCGCTACCATCTTCGAGACACCAGGTGAAATTGCAGTCAGGGGATAACTTGTAGAAGAACAAAAAAAAAACCTTACGAAGATGGAGTAAAACCGCGGGCCAGCGATGCGATACGGTGAGTATATTTGGTAAGGAAAGCAAATGAAAGTATATACGGGAGAAAATTACTCAAGAGAAGTTGGTACGTGGACAAAAAAAGTTGTTTGACTGTTGAATTTGATGCTGCAATTTTGAAATTGATAATTCCTCCAAGTGTAGGTAAAAACACTAATAAAAAAAAGAAAAAAAAAGAACTGCTGGTCAAAATTTAGGTCGAGAAAGCAAACCAACACCGACTGTGACATTTCATTCGTAAAACTATGCGAATAATGAGCGAAGATTGCGTCCATTTTGATTTCGAACGTTCTGTCTGTGATATTAAATTTCGCGAGCGACTACAATATTAATCTAGGAGCTGGTGGTTCTTAAATAACCATTTCGCGTAGCAGACGTAGTAAACTATAGTAATATTATTAATGTGTTTTTTTTTTGGTATCCATATTTGGCTAAACCATTGTATCCGTCCGGATTAAATCTGGCACATACTTAATGTGCATCCTGGAAAAGGATAAAGGATACTTTGTATCCCGGAAAAACACAAGGTAGGTAAAGGGTTTGGTACCTTTGCAAGGCTGAAATTGTGCTTGCATGCTGGTGATAAATAAAGGTTAACTTTTTATCCTGGGAAAACTAAGGGAGTGTGAGGTATTTTTAAAAATCGAAATAATGCTTATGAAGTCGGGGGCATCAGCTAGTAACTGCTGACATGTCACTAACACTGCATATATGTCATAGTCTCCTCATCATGAAAAGGAAGCCGAAGTTATTAGGCTGACACTGCGTCACACAGTTTTTCTTTTTTACATTATGGTATCCATCCTAAACGTAGCCCAGCGCTCACCACTGATTATTAAGAAATCTTCTAAAACGATTTCAATATAAAAGGAATATCAAAAAAATTACTTATAGAACTTTTAAATTATATTTAGAGTCATTTTCAACTGATTTTGGCCCCTAGCTTTAACTGGTCCACTAGCATCAATGAATAATCTTGTACATGACGAACTTCTCAAGTTGAAATTTCCACTAACTCTGTACCTACTGTTTTGGCAAGGCTCGTAGACCGTCAAAGAGTAATCTAATTTTACAAACGTCTTAAGCTTTCATTCAAGGTGACAGAAATGACAGATCCAATTTTAAGTTAGGAAGTTGGATTAAACGAAGTCTTCCATACTTTCTGTCCAATTACGATTATATTAACCCGAAGCGTGGGATGGGTAAACTTATAAGCTTTATGTCCCTCACTTTACTAATTTTTTTTTTTATCTTTTTCCGTTTAAGACTTTTAATAAATTATATCCTATATTTATTTTTTTATTTAGTGGTTCCGGGATCTAGAGAGAGGGCAACAGAAAAAAATCTTGCAACAATAGAGCTATGTATATGTATTGTGTATAGGTGTATTGCCTAAAACAGTTCATTAAATATTCTCGATTCATTTATTTAATGCGTTCTCTGTCGCTTAACTGTTTATATAATAATTAAATGATAATTAATTTTATGTTCTTATAATAATTTACTTTAATTGGATATTTTACTAATAGATATTTTTGAATAGACTGACAGAATGTATGTATGAAAACCCGCAAAATCCCCCTAACATCAAAAAAAGTAGAACGCGACTTAACGAATTCGCTAGTTATTTTTTTTATGTTTGTTACTTCCGGACTCCGCTATTTATTAACCTATTAGTTCTGTCCGCGATTTCGTCCGTGTTTCGTTTATGTTTCCAGGCTACAAAGTATTCTACTTCCATTTCCAGGATGAGTTTACATTGGCATCGACTTAAAAATGTATGATGGAAGAATAAGCCTCAAACCAATTAGCGATACTCACTTAAAAATTTCTTTGTACCTAATTAAATAGTTTCGATTTTCACTACTATTTTGTTGTTTAATTTTTTGTTATCCAATTTAAAGTTATATAAGAATAAAAAAAGAACGTGTTATCCATTTTGATCTATTTATTTTTTTACATAGAATTCAAAAATCTAAATTCATTGAAACAAAACTAAACCAGAGGTTGACAAATTTTTTCAATGGTGATTCTGTGTGCCAAACTTATAAAGACTATAAATAAAACTAGTAAAACTACTTATAGAGCTGGGATGCGAATTCGGCCCCCCGAAAGTTAAGTCGACCTCATCCACTACGCTATCACCGCTTCTTTGCGTACGTCACCACCGCCACTGTTTGTGTTTTAAGGCAATGGCGATCGAACGACTAGTAACACATACAACAAGAATGTATAACTCAATTTTACCCTATTGCCTCATCTGTATTATAATCTTTGAAGCTACATTGTCCAAAACTAACACAATACACATGTAAACAATGCGATATACGACTGTTCCACTGTTCATAAGAGCATGAACGTATTATACACAACATTTGGCAAGCGATCCAAGATGCATTCTCTCTTAATCTGGGCCTAGCATTGCACATACTCATATGTGCTTTAGTTTCGTATTTTTTTAACCCATTTGGCAGATTTGGCCGGTAAGATGAACTGTATCAACTGTATGTCGTTCTTTACTATTATTTTATACCTATACCTTTACGAGACCTTTACGTTGTAGGTACGAGTTTACCTAAACTGCAAGCATACCTGAAGGTGGTCTCACAAAGTCGAAAATTAAGATGACGCAGTCTAAGATGGTAACCCGATTGAGCAGTTGTATTTAATCTATAAGTATACGCCTAATCGGTATAAAAGCGTTAACGTACCTGCTCTATAACGCTGGCAGGGTCGAAGCCTTCCAGAGAAAATTCAGAAATTATAAATTTCCAATCCTCCACCGGGGACCGAATCCAAGACTTCCTCATATAAACCGCTGCGCTTATCACTGCGCCAGGGAGGTTTTCGAATCGATCATAAAACTATTTGTTATCCCTATATTAGATTAGTATTACTTAGCAGAATTCGAAACGTATTACTTAGCAGAATTTGAATCAACTAGGCCGGCTTTTTTTTAGTTTTATTTTCTTAAATGTGATTCACGCAGGTTTTTGTTTTTTTTAAATATTGTTTTGGATAGAAGCAACCGCTATTTTCTGAATTCTGTGATATTAAAGGAACAACAAAACATCAGCATATCAACTCATACGGCCCGCAACAGAATACGGGATAATGAGAAGGGGTTAAGGCCGTCCACCACGCTGGCCCAGTGCGGATTGGTGGGGAAACCCCTTTAAGAACATTATGGAGAACTCTCAGGCATGCAGGTTTCCTCACAATGTTTTCCTTCACCGTTGAAGCAAGTGATATTTTAATTGCTTCAAATACACATAAATTAGAAAAGTTATAGGTGCGTGCTGGGATTCGAACTCGGGCCGAGTTGAATCCCAAAACGCACTGAAAGTAAAGTTAATGTCCTACCCTATCAACGCATCAATTCGTTTTTGGCGGCTTGGCTTAACTTGAGCTCATTTAATCAGTTCATTTTAAACTTTTTTTATTTCTTTACATACGTAACAACCGCCACTGTTTTTTTTGGGAGTGCAGCACTCGCGTTTTTATTTTCTCAGTATACTGCTGTTTTTTGACAATGAACTAGGTCCATAAATTGATCATTTTGACTCAGTTTGTAAGTAAAGTCAAGTACGTTGACCCTTAAGGTATCTCGAATCGCTACTTTTAGAAAATACAGAGTTTTACCACATTAGTTCGTCATTTAGAATCACAGCGCATATAAAGCAATGAAATTAGTATGCTGTTAAGAATCGAACTTGAAACTTATTGCGGTATGGCGCTGTGAATGAAAAATATACTTAATAGAATAAAAAACACACGTAAGTAGAAAAAACCGAACCGACTGGCGCAGTGGGCAGTGACCCTGCTTTCTGAGTCCATGGCCGTGGGTTCGGTTCCCACAACTGTAACATGTTTTGTTTGTTTAAATGATTTGTACCCTCGTTCTCTTTTATTTATTTCTTGTGTGCGATAAAGTTTTTTTGATTGATTGATTGATTAATGTTAATGTGAACATGGATATTTATGCATATATATGTCTGTCTCTCCGGGCATCACGTGAAAACTACAGAACGGATTTAAATAAAATTTGGTATAGTTATAGCTGATATACAGGATATTTTTTATCCCGATAAACAGAAAGTTTCCTCCGGGAAATGGGATGAAATTTCTTATCAATTTTACTTCATACCTCCGTTAAATTTGAATCGATTTTAATAATTCTTTTTTTATTTGAAAGTGTATACTATTTAACATGTATTGTCTAATTTGAATGAAGATCTGATGAATATTTTCAGAGATAAAGGACATAACTCTTCTTCTCTTAAACAGCACGTCGTAAGGGTTATGGGACAACGATCGAATGCATGCGTACCATCCTGGAATAGCTGATAGGCTTCTTTGTATCCCGGAATAGCAAACAGCTCCTGTAGCGATGCTATCCTGTAGGATATCCTTATTTTATTTATTATTTATTTATTAATAATTTTTCCGCTTTATACAAAATCCGCGCTTTATTAAAAAGTTTTAGATTGATGTGGTTTTTTAAATAGGCTTACTTGAAATATTATCAAGCTTTTGAGTTTGTTTGGTTGAACGCGCTAATCTCAGAAAATATTGTTCCAATTTCTTTGGTTTAGGTATTATCAATTAAGGCTATATAACATCACGCTACGAACAATGGCTACCATCATTAATGAGAAATGTTGAAAAAACTGCAAAAGATATCCTTTTTGAAAGATTCCGATGCGTGCGATGCGTGAACGGTAAACGTTACGCGAAACGACAGAAATATTTAGTTAGTATATCGGAATTAATTTTTTAAAGTTCTATAAAACGCGACAACATACGACTACTTTTTTTTTTTTCTGATATAAAATTTATTTTATTTTATTAAACTATGGAAATAATGATTACAAACTAAAATTAATATTTATAATAAACTAGCTGTTGCCCGCGACTTCGTCTGCGTATTGTTTTTAAAGTATTCAGTATCGCTAAGCCTTAAATGAGTATAGTAGTATATATATATAACATGTGACTGTCAATTAATTATAGACAAATAATTTGCAATAAAATAAAATTGCGACTATAATTGAAGATCTAAGCTATCCTATCTCTTAAGTTGGACCAGACTGCTCACGGTGTGTCAATTTAATTTAAAATCGGTTAAGTTGTTTAGGAGTCCATCGCGGACAAACATCGTGACAGGAGATTTATATATATTAAGATATAAGCCGTCTAACTGTTCACTTATGGGCATGGTACCCAAAATGCTTGCGCTATTGCCCCTTTGTATAGCTAGACTTAGCCGTTGGGCTAAATAAGCGCCAGCTCTTGGGTCACCAGACGTAAGGACCAATTTTTGTGACACTATGTTAATAAAATTTTTCGTGTCCGAAGACCATGGCCCTAGAGTCTCAAACGCAAGCGCTGCAAAAACTTAGTGATTACAAATAACGGAGTATTTACGGCGCTTAAGCATTTGAGCAGATTCGGCAGCTGCTGCCGCTTTTTGGGACGTACTCGGCAAGTGAGAAGCTGCCAACGTATCAACGCAGGTCGCATCCCACACCAGCGCACGCCCCATCGACCACGGTACTATAGTCATACCGTCTGGTCTCTTGCCATCATCCCTGAACAAACCGGGAGGTTCCAATTGTGCAGGAATAGACGCAGAGGCAAGAGCGCGACAGACTATATCATTGATAGCGCCGTGACGATACAAACGGCCAGCACTTCGATTGCAACCTTAACCTTAACCTTCTTAGTACCTATAACTCAAGATACGCTTATTTTGGGGCTAGATGGCGATGTGTGTATTTATATATCCAAGTCAAAGTTTCCGTTTAATAAAACAGAAACCTGCTGTAGGTACTATTGTTTATTAATTGTATCAAATTTATTACATGGGTACACATATAGCTTAGAAGTTTATACTGAACCATCGTCGGTTCGCGAGTCCATTTCGCACTTGGTCGTTTTTCTTACAAAGTGTATTCAAATCAGAAAATACATTTACTTATCATGGTTCAAAGACTTGATGTAAAGTTAAACCAATATACATTTTTAATGCTTATTTTGGTTATACGTGTCGTGTATTCCACTGAGATATCGAAATGCATAATATTATGAATTTCATGAATTATCAATGATAGCATCCGTTGGTTTAGGCATAATATTGAGATATTTACAAATAAATAAAATTTAACAGTCTCGTAATTTGTTATAACTGCCTGTCGATAACTGACTGACGATAATTCAAACGTGGCCTAATTTTCATTTTTGTCTGTTCGTCTGTTTGTCTATCAAAGCTGCGTTTACGGATGCGAGTTCGCCATTTTAGTACCTTGGGACTTCAATGTCCAATGGTTCTCCAAGCTATGAGCCCCGCCCACTGCCACTTTAGCTTCGCGACTCTTTGATTTACGCCGATAACACTGGTTCTTCGACCTCATTTCGACTGGATGTCCTCATTTCTGATTTCATCCCGTAGATATACTCTTAGCACAGTGTCGTGCATATAGGGTATGCACTGAAAAAAATCTCCAGTACGAGTTATAAAAAACTTAAGGATAGGCGTTGTAAGAGTTATAAAAAGCATCTTTGCATGCTACTGTCCAAGCATAGTGTCTTCATCGCCTACAGAGTGACCCTGAGCCTAATACCAATTGTATTCGACAGCTGACTGGGGCAGTGGGCAGCGACCCTGCTATCTGAATCAAAGGCCGTTGGTTCGAATCCCACAACTAGAAAATGTTGATGTGATGAACATGAATATTTTTCAGTGTCTGGTTGTTAATATGGACATTCTGAGTATTTATGTATTGTTCATTAAAATATTAATCAGTCATCTTAGTGCCCATAACACAAGCTACGCTTACTTTGGGGCTAGATGGCTATGTGTGTATTGTCGTAGTATGTTTATTTATTTATTAAATTGAATAAAAATACAGAAATAGCTTACATAATTCCTTCCCAAGCACCCAAGTTTCCGGCTTAGAGTTCACCTCCACGAGAGTAGTCGTGGTGCACACCAGCAGCACCATCAGATCAGCGATGCTCAGGTTAACCAGGAATATGTTCGTCGAGTTCCTCATGTCTTTAGTCTTTAATATCACTATGGGCACCATCACGTTTCCGATGACGCCCAAACACATTATAACTATGCAAAACGTCATCGAAGTCGCCTTTATATAATACGGAATCTCTGCGTACTCCGTAAAATTGTTCGACATCTCGAAAGTTGAGTTCGTGTTATTGTACGACCCATTCTGGTATTCGAATCTGTCGAATAAATCCGCGCCATCCCTCGGATTTTGGGTAGCATTCTTGTACGCGCTTGTGTTGTACTGTATGGAAGTGTGGGTACTCGTGTGCGTGAAGTTTGCTATTGAAATCATGTGCGTTTTAATGTGTGGGTGGACATGGGAGCTTCACATTTTCTTCTTCTACTTTGGCACTTTAGTTTGGCTTCAGTTCTGACATCAGGAGAATCCGTTCGGTGATCTGTAACAAGAAATAACACTTTGTGAATCATTATTTATTTATTTATGTATTTATTAATAAGACACACCAGAAATTAATTGTAACTACATTCATAAAAAAAAAATTATGTGTTACAATTAAAAATTCTGTCTAGTGCCATTACAATAATCAATTATAGGGATTATTCAGCATTATCGTTGTTATCTCCGGTCACATTATAAAAAAATAAAAACTCAAATAGGTATTTAACTAAAAACTATTAAAAATAATAAATATGATTAGGCTTATTATCTCTCATTTTTTCAGACCTGTAGTTTGTACTGTATCTGTAAAAACCCTGCGTAGCCTAAGAGATTTTTTGCGACGCGTCACTCATAGCTATTCGTTACACGAAAGAGAAGGAAGATAATGAAAAGGAGGAGAAATATATTTCTTAGTGTTAAAGTAGTTTGGATGCATTCAGCTCCTCGCTATCAACAGTCTTGACATTTCAAATATGCTCATCATTATATCAACCCATTACCAGCCTAGTACAGGGTACGGGTCACCTCCCATAATGAAAGGGGTTTAGCCCGTAGTCCAAGTGTGTATAAGTGGACTCCTCACGCCTTTGAGAACGTAATGGAGAACTCTTAGGCATGCAGGTTTCCTCACGATGTGTTCCTTCACCGTTGATGCAAGTGATATTTTAATTGCTTAAAACGAAATGATTTAGAGAAGTTAGAGGTGCGTGCTGGGATTCGAACTCGGCCCCGCGAAAGTGAAGACGAA
Source organism: Pararge aegeria (assembly GCF_905163445.1). Lineage (NCBI taxonomy): Eukaryota > Metazoa > Arthropoda > Insecta > Lepidoptera > Nymphalidae > Pararge > Pararge aegeria. The sequence goes on along the minus strand of NC_053202.1, from coordinate 6,142,355 downwards.
GTCCTACCCACTGGGTTATCACAGCTTATGTAGTTATTTATTTAGGTATGAATCGTTATTTATGAAAGGAAAAAAAGGTTTAAATAATTTTATAAACAATCTGTAGTAAGTAAAAGTATTTAAAAAGAAACATCCTTTATTTTACCCGCCAGACTGTCTAACTTCACTAGAGTTTTGATCGTAAAATTGAGATTTTTTGTATAAAGATAAAAAGTTAAGAACTTATGCGAATAGCTTGTGTAATGGAAAAAAAAAGTTAAACTAAGATCGAAGGCCTCAACCTTTTGGAGATCAGTCAACAACAGTACAGCCCCGATGAACATAAACATGTCAAGTGACCCCTTTACAAAAAGCCCCATAAATTTGGCCAATATTTGAGCAAATCTATCAACTACAGTGTTTACCTTCGTGATTTATGATCTGGACAGTTAGTTACTGTTCTTACACACAGCGACGACGAGACGACACGGATTCACCAATATTATGTCTTGTATTTAAGTGCTTACGTTTGTGTAAGTAGGTACAAATGGTTGTATTTAAAACATAAAAAACTCGTTTATGTTCTTACTGTTATGTATAATAAATAATAATAATAAATCTTTATTTGGAACAGTTACAATGGCACTTAAAATACTAGCAAGGGTGGCACTGCAATAGTAAACACTGTGCTGCATATACCCCCGCCCACCTCCGAGTTATGTTAATGTTATAACTACTTCTCTGGCGTTAATCACAATAATTTTCGTCACGCATTCATACTTTTTTGTACTGACTAAAACAATAAACTGCTCAGTAGAGAAATTAAATATAACGAATAAAATATAAAATAACTAAAAACTTTTATTCAATAACTTCGTCCCAACTGATGTTTCATCTGCGCGCGTTTTATTCTGAAACTTGCAACTTATTCTCATAACACAAAAGAAAAAAAGTTAAAATAGGGCAAAGGCAAGCCACTCCTGTAATGGAAGACTTTAACCTTTTGGAGATCAGTCAACTCCTGCAAAGCCACGATGAACATAAAAATGTCAAGTGACCCCTTTACAGAGCGCCCCATAAATTGGGCCAATATTTGAGCAAATCTATCAATAACCTTCGTGGTTTATGATTGGACAGTTAGTTACTGCTCTCACACACAACGACGACGTGACGACTTGGATCGAAAATCTTTGTTCGAGGGCGATTGATTTAAATGCGCAGGGACTAAAGGTAAGTTAAAATAAAAAAGAAACCGTGCTACAACTATAACCACCCTAAAACAAGGTACAGAGTATGTCAACTTTCTAAACATATGTCGTTTTTTTTTTTATTAACGATAGGCCAGCGCTGGACGACTATCATGCCCACCAGGTAGCAATGATGAAGTCTAGGTTGGAGCACGCTTGCCTAGAAAAGCTTATTCACTCTAGCCTTGAAGGTACTCAAGTAATACGTTGCCAGAAACACAGTTTCCAGGAGGGAGTTCCACATATTAGCGGTACGTATCAGAAACGTGGATGAAAAACGTTTCGTGCATGTGCGTGTTTCGATTCTGGTAACACTGAATTTGAGTGGTGCTAATCAATGGTGCTAATCTATATCAATATCATATCCAAGGATATAGAGCTAGATAGCTAGCTATATCGTCTGCGAAAGGTGCAGAAGTCATTTGTGGGATTGAGTATACGCTTTTATAATATGATAAGGTAATTTTGGACCTACCAATGCATAAGTTTAAAGAATGTGTTAAAACACATTTATTACAGCGAGGTTATTATACAATTGATGAGTTTCTTAATGACAAGGTTGCTTGGAAGCATCCGGCTCCGCTTTCAACTCTCACAAGATAGAAAAATGAATGTTAAAATATAAAATGTAAATTTTTGATGTTGGAAAAGAGCAACTGCTGAGTTTCTTGCCGGCTTCTTCTCGGTAGAATCTGCCTTCCGAACCGGTGGTAGAGTCACTACACACGGACAGACTTGACGTTTCAAAAGTGCTTGTATTAGGCCTACTTGAAATAAATGAATTTTGAATTTTTTGAATTTTGAATTTAGCTTTATAGCTTTAAAGGATAGTAATTTGATCAAACCGGCCTTTACTTTGCGGGGTTATAAGTTAACAATTATTCATTGTAAAGTCAACATCTCCTGAAGATGCTCCGGTTTCGGAGCGAAACGTGTGTAGAGGGTACATTGCCGAAGATCTGTTTGGTGTGAAAAAAAAGTCGTATAGAAACCGGCACGCTTGAAAATTGACCCTAATTTTCTGAAACTTGTGCGAAGTCGACGAAACTATAATTATCCAGCGTCGTTGAAGCCTTGCTAAAATAGGTTAGCAAAGATTTCATGAAATTGATGAAGAGACCCAAGAGCTAAGTTAGGTTCATCCTCATTTTCATATTTAGCCATTACCGGCCAACTAAACGGCACGGTTCTCCTCCCACAATGAGAAGAGTTTAAAGCTGTAGTCCACCACGCTCAGTGACATGCATAGAGGGTATGCACAGGGTATGCACAGGGTATGAAGATGATATAAAATGAAGAAAATCTCCAGTATGAGTTATAAATACTTAAGGGCAGGCTTTTTATAACTCTTACAATGCCCATCCTTAAGTTTTTTATAACTCGTACTGGAGATTTTCTTCATTTTATATCATGTGCATACCCTGTGCATACCCTCTATGCACGCTACTGACCACGCTGGCCCAGTGCGGTTTGGTGGACTTTCACCTTTGAGAACATTATATAGAACTCTCAGGCATCTAGGATTCCTCACGATGTTATCCTTCACCGTTGAAGTATGTGGTATTTTAACTACTTAAAACGCAAGAAAAGTGGGAGATGCGTGCTGAGATTCGAACTTGGCCCCACTAAAGTGAAGTTGAGCTCCCGCCCACTAGGCTATAAACGCTTCCGAATCGCAGATTAGGTTAGGTTTTAATAATTCATGGATGATCACTTCTCACCCCAACCAGGAATCAGACTCAGTAAGGGAAGTATAAACCACGTTACGTCATCAAAACATGCTTTTAGCGTGTAAATAAATCGTTAAAAGCTTCACCAAGTAGGTAAATGCGTTTGCTAAATATTTATTGCCGTCATAAAATCTATACTGTGTTGATTTACGCTTGCCTACCGGTTTTCTCATCTACTGTGTTTTTTATACACACGTTTTATCGTCCGTAAGTAGTAAATAAAGATTACTCAATAACTAGGCTATTATCCAGGTTCTACGTCCATGTTTATAACGGATTTTTACAAATTCTTGGGATAAAAGTAACCTCTTTACTTTTAGTTCTTTCAACTAACTCTCAGTGGCGTGCACAGAGGGTTTGCACAGGGTATGTTGATGATATAAAATGAAGAAAATCTCCAGTACGAGTTTTTAAAAACTTACGGATTAGCATTGCAAGGGTTATTTATACCCTTAGCCTACTTATATTTATAAAACTATTATTTTATAGAATAATTAACTAAGAGCTATTTTTTTTAATAGAGATACTTATAGAGAGATATAGAATAGAATATAATCAATTTTATTCTTACATATTTAGTGTTTATATTACAAATTACTATAACACTTAAAATTTTAAACCTTAGACACTAACTAAGAAATTTTACAAAAATATTCGTTAATATTATAATACGCCTTATTTATTAACCGAATTCTTAACCTATTTTTAATAATATTTCCGTCTAATTTTTTTACCATGAGTGGTAAATAGTTAAAAATGTTTGTACCGCAAGCATAAGTACTTTTCGCGACTACGTAACATTTATTTTGGGGAACACATATGTTATATTTATATTTCGTACGAATATTATCTTTATGTTTTCTGATAAAATACTCCTTGTTCGCTTAAGGCATTAAATACAACTTGCTTTAAGGATACAAGAAAACACCAAGAGGAGACCGGCGTGCCCGAGAGCTCTACATAATACTCCGAAAGACGTGTGAAGTCTACCAATCCGCAATTGGCCTACGGTGGACTACGGCCACTACGTTTTCATTCCGAAAGCAGACCCGTACCCGGTAGTGGGTCAAAAAAAGATTAATAATGACGATAGGATCACTTATTTTACTTCCATTATTTACAAGCTTCTTGCTAGCGTGCCTGATTCTGAGTTTATTTAGGTTCCACTAAAGGGCAAAATAAAGCGGTGCCCAGCGGTTAGGACTTCGGCTTCATTTTCGGGGACTGTGTTCTAATCCCAGTACGCACCTCTAACTTTTAAAGTTATGAGCGTTTTGAATTATTGAAATAACACTTGCTTCTACGGTGACGGAAAAAATCGCGAGGAAACCTGCATATGAAAAAACAAAGTAACAAACGTGGACTAGCTTGTAAATTGTAAGTATGAAAATGTGAGTCTGTAGCTTTGTCCTTATTCCAAGCAGCTACCTTTGCATTTATAATTTCAGTAGGTAAACAAACGGTTCCCGCGAGGTTTTTGTAAAACCAAAACACACTGCAATTGGCTACCTCTATTATATATACAAAGTGTGACAGAATTCCGAAATAATATTGAAGGATGCATAAGTAAATTTCATAAGGAATCACCCTGTAAAAATATTAAATCAAAAAAAGCATATTTATAATTCCATATGTATGAATTAAAAACATTACAAGTCAAGTGTTTACTAATGGCCGCTTCATAGAAGATGAAAGACCGACACGCGCATAGTACCGACGCTACGCGACGCGTACCTAATCAAATGACAGGAGTCACATGATTTTAATTATGCGTGTGATGTATCTGATTTCTTTCAGTAAAAACTATGGCAGTGTTTACTCAAAAACTATTAGGTGTTCAGTTTCACAGCTAAGTTTCAGAGACGGTACGTAATGCACCTATAAATCCTGTGAAGTATTATTTCGGTTTTTATTTACACGTTGTATAGTATTAAAATATTAAATAGAAGCAGGCGTTACTTTGCGGAAATCCATAATATAATATAAAAATTAAGCTTAACTTGCTATACTCTGCGAATAGCCGGTGAATCTGTATGGTATAATTTATAATTTTGGGTACATTGCCGAAGATATGTTTGGTGTGGAGTATAAGGATTGAAGAAATTACACCATACAGATTCTCCTGCTGTTCGCGGACTATAGCAAATTAAGATTCATTTTACAAAAATAGCTTTTTATAGTAATAATTGACGGACTAAGCAGATGGCGCCATTGCCATTAAACTGGGCAACACGGCAGGGCATGCAATGAGCACGTCTTATAAACTGCCACCCTGTATCCTGGATATTATTTAGGAGGGCAGTCTGTAAGACGTGTAAGTAAGTTTTTTCAACAGACTTAAAAAAAAGGAGGGTGTTCTCAATTCGACTGTATATTTATATTTTTTTCGTATATTTGTTACGGGGTTACTCCGCCAATTTTGAACGGATTTTGATTATTCTTTTCTTTGAAATGGAAGAAGACAGGTGAAGATCTATTTGGAGGATCTTCGAGAAATCGAGGGAGCTCTTCAAATATTAAAGGGACACTTATAGCGATTTGAGTATTATTTAAAGTAACTTGAGCATTCTTTTTCGAAGAGTACCATTTGGTTGGTGAAGTGCTGGTAGAACACCTCAACGATTAACGCCCCAGGTTCGGTAAAAGAAATATTTTGTAAAAGGTGATATGAGCATATGACATTTGGCTGTTAAAACTCATATAATTGCCGCTAAAAAGCGTGAAATGGTTTTTTTTTTATATACTGTAACTTGCGGCGAAGGTGTTGAGCGTTACGTGCCTGCAATAAAAGCGGCAACACAGACATCAATGCTGGATAGCGGCAAAAACAAGCTAGACGGTAGACGGTTCATACCCAGACGAGCTCTATCACAAAAAACTGTACTTCTACTAAAAAGGCTGTAATACTACTACAAAAAGCTGTACCACTACTAAATGTAGTATCAAGTTTTGTAGTGCTGACGGTACGTATATTTATTTAACAAAGGGTCGACACCCTGCTGATGTGTGGTTGGTTAGGGTGTCGGCCAGGGAAAACAAAATACAATCATCGGAGTTGTTACTGGAACTATGAAGGGATGCTGTCAAACGATATTGTTTTCTCTGTAGCCGCAATAACTCAGCGGTATAAACAACTGCCGTGGGTCGTGTGGCGACGGTGGATTAGAAGAGGATGAGAATACAGCTGTCACCACAGCGCCTCTTGCCACGGGTGTCACATGAGGCGAAGTCAAAACCAAAGTCAAAGCAAAAGTCAAATGTTTGTTTACTGAAATAGGCAATAGATCCATACCCGGATCTTTCGTTGCTTACGCTACATAAAAAATGCGTACATGGTAGTGAGATGACGGCGATAAAACATTCGTAAACTTATAACTAAAGCATCGGGGGTTCCAAACGTTCCCAGGTTTTTTTTTATGTATATTTTATTGCAGTTTGTAGTGTTAAAATTGTTAATAGTAAATGTGAACTTATGAAGAACTTTATGTTGCTGGTCACACTAATTAGAAACAAAATATTTTTAACATTGCCTTTAATATGTATTGTGAACAAGGTATTGTTGTACCTTTAATAAATAAATAACAATAAATAAATATGATTCATCATATTAACTAGGGGCGTCAGCAAATGGTACAAATCTTAAGTAGAACCACTACACAAGAAGACCCAACAATAACCGAAATGGCTGAGCCGAACTGAGCTTTGACCGAACCGAACCGAGCTATAACCGCAACGATCGAGTAGAATACGATTTTCTTAGAAAATATAATATAATATCTACTAATATTAGATTAGATGATAGAAAAATTGTCACTGGACCCATGGTGATATTGCAACTTTGTTGTTTACCCAGTTAACTTTATTCATGGACCAGCGGGAATTCGTCCCTTTAGTAGGTCAATGTACCGTTAGCAAAAAAAGTTATATTGTAATTATTTTTTCCACCGATGTCAGGTTTATGATCAGCTTGACCAGGACGCTTTGGAAACCCTCGTAGCTTTAGTTTTAAGTTGACGAATGTAGTTATAGCCATCATCTCACTTCTATCTACATGTTTTTAATGTAATATGACGGCCGATTGGCGCAGTTTGCAGCGACGCTGCTTTCTGAGTCCAAGGCCGTGGGTTCGATTCCCACAACTGGAAAATGTTTGTGTGATGAGCGTGAATGTTTTTCAGTGTCTGGGTGTTTATATGTATATTCTAAGTATTTATGTATATTATTCATAAAAATATTCATCAGTCGTCTTAGTACCCATAACACAAGCTACGCTTACTTTGGGGCTAGATGACCATGTGTGTATTGTCATAGTATATTTATTTATTTATAAAAAAAAAAAAAATATACGCATTAAAAGTGCCATGTGTATTGAATAAAGAAATATTTTACTTTAAATAATAACAAATTGTACGAAATAAATCTACGAAGCGGTGGTAGCCTAGTGGGTTCTCCAGATTGTTCTCAAGGGTGTGTGATGTCCACCAACTTAATTCAAAGTTAATATAAAACGTAAGCTTGTAGAACAATCCTATAGCTAATAATATCAAGCATAACTAAAACGATAAAGCATCATGGGTATGAATTGCTCTAACTTCATGGCAAAATTTTAATTAACTAAGAGATGGTGATAGCAAAAAAATACCCCGCTAAGTTTTCTGCGGGATCTTCTTAAACCTGGGCGCGTTTTAAACCCTCTTGCTGTTGTATCTTTGGTTTTAAGTTGGTGAAAGTAGTTATAACCATCACCTCACAATTATGTAAACATTATACGCATGACAAGCAAATAAGTAAAATTTTCTCGACATAAATAAATGAAACAGTTGCCTATTAACTAACTGGAAATTTAGTTATCATAAACATCAATATACTCTTCATAACAATCAAACATTTCAGTTATAACAACCTTTAAGGAGGAAGGGATGCAACAGGGTCTAAAAGTGTTTACCTAGGAAAATGAATATAATAAAAATAAAATATTTTCTAGACTTTTTTCATAATAATTCTTCGTAAGTTTATTTTTATTTAGCCGCAATATATTTAAACGCTAAAGATATGTATTTCTGTCCGATTGCGTCCTTCTAATACGGCTGTATAAACTATGAGACCGATTTTATAGTTTTTAAAGAAATTTGGCATTTCCCTGTACTGCGCTCGATCTTTCAGTGCACAGATAGGCTGGGTACATATTCAGTCGTATTAGGGCACACGATTACCTTTAAACAATGCAGCAAGCATGCAGTTACCGTAGCCGATATGGGCAAGGATTTAAAAAAAAACTACAATACATGTTAACTTATGCAGATATAATTTGGCAATGTGACTGGGTCGCAACTATAAACTAATATGTCTCTTAAAAAGTTCAAAGTTTGTATTAAACGTAAGCTTATAGAAAAGTCCTATTATAGTATAAAGGACTACGTAATCGATAAAAAAGCTTGGGTGTAAATTATAAGCTAACCAGGTTGCTCTTCTAATAATTTAAAATGACATTGTGAGAACGTGATAACAAAAAAAAAAAAACACCCGGCTAAGTTGTGGGCTTCTTCTTAGACCAGGACGCGTTTGGAACCCTCGTAGCTTTAGTTTTAAGTTTACGAATGTGGTTATCGCCATCATCTCACTTCCGTGTAATTCTTATGTACGCATCAAGAGTGCCACCTATACCTATACTTGAATAAAGATATTTTTGACTTTGACTTTGACTTTAATACCTCAAAGTACTTGTACTAAAAAATGATTTTTTCTTAAGTAGTGATTTTTGAAAAGTTTTCTTTCTTTTACTGTATGGAGTGACCCGTGTAATCAGTACGTGGGTGTTTAATTAAAACTATCCAGCGTCGTGCAAAGTGAAATACAGTGCGGCTGTGCAAGAATCCGGATTAGATTTAAATGTAATTAAGCTCAGATTCCTCTCGGGATGACCTAGTGCAGCTCAAATTGAGTTTTATCATGGGCCGGACCCCGCGTGATGCTTTTACGACCACCGCGCCCTTTAATATTAACGTTAACAGCATTTACCCGCAACGGACTTCCGCGAGGTACCGCCTGTTTTATTCAAAATAGATTCCCTTGATCATACCAGCTACCCAACACCCATATTAACTTCTTCTTCCTCTCTGTCATGGCAGTTTTCTCACGTAAGCACGTCACTTGTTGTGCGTCAAATGACATTGACCTATAAATTTACCTCAGAATAAGAAGGGCTTGCATTACTATAGTTCACAACGCTGGCTAAGTGCGGATTCGTGGACACACCTTTGACAACATTATGTAGAGCTCTCAAACATGCAGGTTACCTTACGATGTTTTCCCTCACTGTTGAAGCAAGTATTCATACGCGTACCACCGAGAACATTAGACACTCTTAGTCATGCAGATTGCCTCACGATATTTAGCTTTTAGGCAAGCCATATTTAATTGTTTAAAATTTTGCGGAGTTCGAACTTGGTGCCCCCAAAAAGGTACCACCACCACCATATCAACCCTTTACCGGCCCACTACAGGGCAGGGGTCTCCTCCCACAATAAGAATGGCTTAAGTGCGTAGTCCACCACGCTGGCCCAGTGAGGATTGGTGAACACTAGACTGCAAGGTATATAAAGCTGGTACAAAACCGCGAATAACGGCTAGTGTTGCGTAAACTATTTTGATCATCACATCATCATTACCGGCCCATTATGTGGTTAAGACTGTAGTCCACCACGCTGGCCCAGGGCGCATAGGTGGACTCCACACGCTTTTGAGAACATTATGGAGAACTCTCAAGGATGCAGGTTTCCTCACGATGTTTTCCTTTACCGTTGAAGCAAGTGATATTTTAATTACTTAAAACACACATAACTTAGAAGTGTTAGCTGGGATTCGAACTCGGCCCCCTGAAAGTGAAGTTGAGCTCCTACCCAATGCGCTATCACCGCTTACCCACATTGACCTTCAAGATCCACCCTACATTAACCGCCGTATCCACTAACAAGAGCGATAAAATTATACAAATCCCCACATTTGATGGACGCAGTAAACGTAAAACTTCGAGAAGGCTTCAATGTATGGCTGCTCTTTGTTTAGTATGAGTCTGTTTTATTTACTCACTTGGAGATAAAGCAACCACTGACTTAACCATTGATAACTAATAAAAAATTAATAAAAATAGTATTTTATTTCAGAGTAAATTTTCCATATTTTTAGATATGAAATCCCTTAGCTCTCTGTGCCATCCCTTCTCCATACAACTAGCTTTAAGTGTTCACGTTGTTATACGTGAACCCTTATGAAGATAAAAGACCGACACGCGCATAGTACCTACGCGCAACGCGTGGGACGAGTTCCACCCCGGTGGACAGATGAGCTAAAAAAGGGGCTGGATGAGCAAGCTGAAAGACCTTGTGTTAGGCTTATGTACAGAACATAACGCTTGCGGGCTTATACTGATTATGATATACATGAAACGGATAAATTGCTTTGAACTCGAGGTTCTGACCTGGTTCAAGGACGTGTTTCTAAGTGCGGACGACTTTTGACCTATAGATTAAGTTTACCGCTTTAAGGAAGCGAAACCAAAAATCCCATCCTAAGTTAACTTAGGCTTACTTATTTTTTTATTTATGTATAGTATCTCAAGATTTTTGTTTACATAGTGGAATTATCATTAATATATTTTTTTTGTATCGTATTTTATGTGTTTTATACGGGCCTAGCAGCCTGAATCCAATAAATTAACAAAAAAAATAATATCCTACTTTTTGAAGTCGGTTAGTAAAACGAATACACATATACTCCGGTTAAGTAGGTATGTAGAACCAATAAACCGGATCGACACAATAAGCCACTTACGCCATAACATGAGTTCTAGGGCTGAATCAATATTACGATTATTTTAATGTTTCTTGCCGTCTTCAAAAATGGAAGGTTCTTTGTTTCCCCTGTATATTTGCGATTTCGTTGGCGTGGAAATTTTAATGTATCATCATCATATCAACCTATCCGTAGCCGTAGGCCGTAGTCCACAACGCGATTGCGGTTTGGTGGACTGCACAAACCTTTGTTTTGATGATGGTAAAGTGCCGGGAGGACTACTCAAGAATTTTTAACAAAAAATAACCGACTTTGTTATACTGATATTTTCCTTGCTATTATAATATAAAAAAGAAACCCAAGTATATAATCGTAACATAGTAACTTTCAACATTTTACTTGGCACCGACTTTTAAATGTTTATTTCTTGCTTTTTTAGTTGTATAACTTTAAGTCTTAGTTGTTAAAAAAAAATACGATTTTAGTGGGTAGATTTGCAATCATATCTAAGTTATACTAGCCGAATGTAAACTGCTCATAACCTTCTTCAAACTATTGCTTTTCCCGAAGCCGGGGCGTTAATTCACGAGGAGTTCTCCCGACACTTCACCATCAGCTCCTTTATTGTAACAAGCATAAATTGCTTACCTACTACATATACCATAATAGAAGCCGCTGGCCGTCCGTGATCTTCATCATCAGTTTCACTTGACCAAATAGTGCTTTATGATAGCGAATGCTCGAGTTACTTTAAAAATACATTTGAGTATTTTTAAAGTAACTCGAGCATTCGCTATAATGTCCCTGTGATTTTTGACAATTTTTTTTTAAACTTTACCCTTTTTCCGAGTTTAAATTTGAATAGTTTCTTATTCAATTAAGTTTCTGTAATTAATCAACTTCTTTGAAGTCAATTAAAAATAGGCTAAGATTAGTAATACTGAAAAAAAAAATTACAAATTGCATTTCTTTCATTGAGCGTGACAAATAAATTATCTCGTACCACATAATTCTAGAAGCGATCGCCCAGCAATCGGCTCCGGTGCCAAACCATCAATCAAAGTGTTACCACCTTGTAAATGTAGTTTGTCGTCGTTATTTAAAGACCAAAATATACCAATTATTATTATAGACACTATTTTAAAGACGATTTCTTTAGCGAAGCTTTATGACACTTGGGATTTGTAAGCTCAGATTTATAATACACTTCCAGTGTCCCGCGTTTTTTGTCCGCGTTTATTACGATATTTCACAAATTTGGCTTTTGTTTCCCGGGATAAAATGTAACCTATGTTACTCTCAGTCTATTCAATTAATTCTGTGCCAAAAAACGATTGATCGGTTTCCTAATTAGGGCGTAAAGGACAAACAAACACACTTTCTCATTTATAATAATAGTAAGGACCAGTGGACCTGCTGGAAAAAAAATGGATCTGCTGCTAACATCAATATCATCGTGGCTAGCTATGTACCTACTAATATTATACGGGGTATACTGAGCTAGTAAGTTGTCATTATTTTAGTTGATACCTACATACCTACATACATCCATCCTTACAAACTTTCGCATTTATAATATTAGTAGGATGGTACGCATGCATTCGATCGTTGTCCCATATTGCCTTGCCTTGCGACTTGCTGTTATTTGCGGAGTTATGTCCTTAAATAATAAATAAATGTCCTAATATATTTTAAATATTTAATGTAGGAGATGAACATGTACATTTAATATACAAAATATATTGAATGTATAGGAATCTTCCAGTGACAGTTTTATTATAAGTATAGATTAGTAAGGATGTTTCTAATGTTTGAAGCATTCGATAGCCCTTATCGCTTAAATATCTCAAATTCGCAAACAGTTCATCGAGCAAACGATTTATATAAGCAGAACAGTAGACCAAGAAGCATTTAATATATCTTATTTTACGCATTACATTACGTTTTTCTGTCATTTGATTTCGTTAAATTTAAAAGCAGAATTTACCTATATTCAAAATATACTTAGTTTAAATGTATCTGTTTGCTATACAAAAACTAGACACTTTTATTCTTAAAAGATACATTATATATTGTGCATTAGAGATACAGGCTGTACAGTACAAGTTACTAGCATCGGCACAGTATTGCTGTTTAATCGGTTGTTAGATGCTTTTATTCGGTGAGCGTGCTCAGGAACTTCACAATCTTGTTCCTCCGTAGACATTCTACAACAGCACAACGAAACGCCACGCAGCGCGCAATTGCATCCTTATTTGGTTGACAACCAATCAACTCGTAGGAAACGAACCATTAAGGTGAGGAACTCTACAGTGGCGTCAGTGTTGCCTTACACGTATAACTGCAATACCTTCAAGTCAATCTACATTTTCAAGGAAAGAGTGAATATACCTTTTCAAGACTAGAGGGTTTAAAAGTAATACCAAGTTAGTTTAAAAGTAATACCAAGCAAATCTTCGACGGCAGATTGGCGCAGTGGGCAGCGACCCTGCTTTCTGGGTCTAAGGCTCTGGGTTCGATTCCCACAACAGGAAAATGTTTGTGTGATGAGCATGAATGTTTTTCAGTGTCTGGGTGTTTAAATGTATATTATAAGTATATATGTATATTATTCATAAAAAAATATTTATCAGTCATCTTAGTACCCATAACACAAGCTACGCTTACTTTGGGTCTAGATGGCGATGTGTGTATTGCCGTAGTCAATCAATCAATCAAAAATACTTTGTTGCACACAAGAAAAAAAAAAAAAAAAGACAAAAACAACAAAGATACAAGTCAATTAATTTTGTGGAACAAAGGCGGCCTTAGTAAAGGCGTAGTATTTATTTAAAAAAAAAACTCATTAAAAATACAGGAAGAATCGAATATAATTTTTACTTACACTCTATTATTCCGTGCTAGACAGGTGTTGTAGACCGGTAGTTATACAAATCCAAACAATGCAAATAGATAGACTTGACAGATAAATTACCGTCTTTTGTTCATTGTACAGGTAACTCTTTGCAATTTGGCTGCGTTGCCAAAACACTGGCTTGTGTGTGCAAATGTAATCATTGTATTGAACTGAGAACTGGCATGGCTCATTCATTTTGCTATAAAATTTCCTTTGGTGAACGGTAAGGTGTTATTATAGGTGAGTATTACCTATTAGGTTTACAGATAATGTTGATTTGTGTCTTGTGTTTTGATAATATTACGTCAGAGTAAATGAAGTCTGAGGGCTTCTCGTATTATGCAAATGGTTAGAAAAATAACTTGGCGACTTTTGTTCACTATAGAGGGAATTCTCAATATTCGATAAAAGCATGCGATACTTTGCAGAAATCCATGATATATGCGTATCACATTTATACCAATAAAATAGAAAGTATTTAAAAGAAATTTATCAGATTCCTTAAGCACAAATTTCACCTTCCTAAAACTTCCTACGAAATATCATGTTCGGATTTACACCTTGTACCCCTTCATACACGTAGAAACATTGCCGATGTTTGTCTCTTACTTACATTGTTAGAGGGTCAATAGATAGTCCAAAATTACTTACTAAGTTAGATTAAATTGTACCCTCACCTAGGCACAAAATGATTCTGCACGTACCCTTAACTAAAACTAAGAATAGATTTAATTACTTTGTAATCCGTGTCTCTCGCCTTCTTTATTCTGTTTACAATGACCCCGAAATTGACTTATTTTATGGTAATATGAACAGTGTACGTTGTAACATAGTAGATAGAGCACAAAAGATCCTGGAGGGTCGAAGTGCATTCGCTGAAGCTGGCCTCATTACAAGATAGATACATCATAGTAGATAAACTGTTGCATGCTAGGTAAACTTAACACTTAGTTATAGTTTGCTGCGTTTTTGCTGGGTTCTATCAGGTACCCTTGTTTATATAAGACTTATCTGTGGAAACTTGTTATTCGTTTTAAGTCTACCAATTTGTTAACTATTAAGTATCTACAACTGTTGGTTTTCCAATTAAAGAAAAGATAAAAATAAAATATTGTAATAATTAAACTTAATTTGCTACACTCCGCGAAAAGCAGCAGAATCTTTATGGGGGCAAGAAAGGTATTAAAGACGTCACATTTGGCGAATTTTTCACTAAACAATTATTTATTGTTTAGTCAACATCTCCTGAGTGAGATCTGTTTTGTTTGGAGATTGAGGATTCAAGAAATTATAAATTACACCATACAGATTCTCCTGCTTTCCATGATGTATACTAAGTATACGAAGTATAACAAATTATCTTAATTTTCATAATATTAATTAGTAATTCTTAATTTTTTGGCCAAGTTGCCAGAACTCTGGCGCGTGTGTGATCGCTGTACAATTGAGCCTTATCGCTATTATAATGTGACCTCCACTTGCAACCCTAATTCAATTGTTGTTGATTTAAGTATGGGATGTGACTATATGGTTTAGAATCTGCTGTTAATACAGAAGCCCGGTAACCCACTTTGAGTTTGCATCATCTGTAACATAACTGGACGGCAGACTTCTCATCCATACAAAATTTTGCCAGAAGTAAAAAATCTAAAGCTGGAAAAAAATTTTGTTCACTGTAACGGCAACTATTAGCAATTTGTCTGAGTTGCCAAAACACTGGCGCGTGTGTTAGCGCTATGCAAATGCAAATATTATCGTCATTAAAATGTGACGACAGCTGACAAATCTCATTTAAATGATGACACTATTATATTGTTAGGCTCAGGATGATGATGCTTCATACAGCACTGTTAGTACAATTTTGCAAAACTAAGTGAACTTTGATTTCTTTCCTCATTTTCGATGGTTTATAACGTCAGAGTAAATTAAGCTCACGCTTTTTAACCCTACGATAATCTAAGCCAGAAGTAAACAAATCTAAAACTTCTGTAGTATTCAAATAGCTAAAAAAATAAATGGTCACTTTAGAGGCAACTGTTAGCAAATCGGCCGCGTTGCCAAAACACTGGCACGAGTGTTATCACTACTCAGATGTTTCTTATCATTATTGTAATGTGACGACAGACCTCATTCAAAAGGCGATACAATTTTGGTTTATTATAAGATTTGTTTTAGTGCACACCTAGTGCCATTTAGCATAATGAGTCAACGCTCCTATTCCCTATTTCCTATAAAACAAGAGACTCGTGCCGTGTTGTGGCCCACTTTAGAGTTACAAATGGTATAGTATACTTGATATGATCTTAACCTCGACAAGGTCAATGGTTTTTTGAATTTGGATCGATAACGTCAAAATAAATGGACTGTAAACTTCTCGACCGAATAGAAATTTTACTAGATGTGAACAAATCTCAAGTTTCCGTAGTATGCAAATAGCTTGAAAAATAAATTGCCGCCTTTTGTTCACTTTAGAGGCAACTCTTAGCAAATTGGCCGCGTTGCCAAAACACTGGCGCGTGTGTTATCGCTATGCAAATGAGTCTTATCTTCGTTGTAAAGTGACGACAACTGACAGGCCTCATTTCAAACACGATAAAATTGCATAAGGAAAATTAAGGATGTTTTATATCAAGAAGAAATATTAAAGCTAAATTAAAATATATTAAATTTAAACGCCTGATAAGAACGCAGCGATTTCCCGAAGCGATTTACGGTTCCGATAATTATCCAGCGTAGAAGCCGATTATTGGTAGGTACGGGTTTAATTAAGCTGGCGTACCCTTAACAGGTAACCCGACCGGACCGGACCGGAGGTAGACTACTTTAGACGGGAAATGGGAAAGAATAATATGTGCAAGAGCAAAGTCGCCAGTAAGTACTAGTAAACTCTAAATTTGTCCTCAACCGCGGTTGACCCTTAATAAAAGTTTAATCTCAAAATAACAAGTAATTATTAACTGACAACAGCATGCCAAGATGCGTAGACATCTGCTCCCAATGACGTTAATTATATTTCTCTTCTAGCGCCATAGATATACCTACAAATCCTTAGATATATTTAACACTGCAGCATTGAAACCAACATCATCACAAATTATATTGTATCTCTAATGATAGTTAATATTATAATAATAATGATAATAAAAATAATTTATTCACACGATTATTAAATAGTGACAGAAATCATAGCTTAATACTATGTTTGGTTGAATCCCCTCTCCAATGACGACCCTCTTCGACCTCTATTATTACACTAGTTACTTACATCCTTATGCCCTTTTTCAGTAAACCTAGGCATCACATAAATCGAATGCCTAATGATTCCGGCGATGTCTATAGAAATAAAAGTTTCTCCAACTCTAAGGTGAAAACTATTGGTGAAGGGTGTGTGCCCTTAAAGGAATATCCTTCGATTTGGCGTTACTTATTTTGGCATCGCCTTGTTTGTTGTTAGTGAAAACGCACGCACGTTCACGTTCACGTTCGCACTTCTGCTCTTTTAATAAGTAGGAATTATTATTTTGTATCGTAACTCATTGAATTTGTATATTCTTGTATTACACGATTCATGAAAATGAAAATGGCACTGTTTTATTGTTGTGAGAAGACCAAAGTGGCGACAAGCAAACCAGCTTACAGTGATCTTAATAAATTTCAACATTCAGCTATCAAGAGGCGGATAAACAAATCCCTCAAAAGTCGGCAATACATTGACAGTCCTCTGGTACAAGAAATGTTTACGGGTCGCGGTAATGACTTATCGGTTTATCCGCCTGCTTTCTATTGCTACACTATAATAATAATAATAAACTTTTATTTCAAGTAACCAAGACTTTTGTTAGTATATCATACTTATAAACTATGTTAGTAGGTACTTAACTTATGCTATTTTATTGATTTAATACTAGCGTAGGTACCCAGTAGATTTTGCTTTATTTTATTAAAACAATAAACTTAAATCATTATATTTTTAATAAAAGCTGTATTTGACAGTTCAAAAATTGGACTGATCCGATCGTCACCAAACTTTACAGGATTACTCGCCAGGTCAATCCGGAGATTCCCTGAAAGTTTCATTGAAATCGGTCCAGCCGTTTCGGAGCCTATACGGAACATACCCACACACTTTCTCTTTTATATATATAGATAAAGATAGATAGGTAAGTCATTGTTTTGCCGTTCTATTCGAAATAGCGCGGCTATTACTCATGTTTTCAACCAATTTCAGGATGTTTTTGTTTGTAAGATGTGGTTGTCTACGTACCAGGGATCCACATCTTCTTCGCATAATGGCATAGAAGATATCCACTGTTATGAATTATAAAAATAACAACATGTGTGCATGAGCCTGCAAAAAATGCAATATATGGACATAACCAGGGTTGGCTGAGTGGCGCGCGATTGCGCAAGAGTTTCCGTGACATGACGTGTATGAACATCGCTGGGTTTTAGCGAATATTCTGGCCGCTTTTCGGCATGCGAGTCCCACATATCCGTCTGGAAATAGCGCAGCTTCAGATGCCCTGTTTCTGGAAGGGATGCGTAGTTGCATTTACCAGCGTCAAAAAAGGGGGTCTACCCAAAACCGAATATAATATCGCAAATAATTTTAAAGTCAAAAAGTTTGGAGACCTCTAGTAACCTATAAATATCTTTGGTTGTTTATATCGTTGTTTCGAGCTCCATTACACTTCCCCGTAAATAATAACGTCGTCTGTCCATCTGTCATGTGCTTGAAATCGCGCACGGGTTTTATCTTTTTTGCTAACACATTGTTTATTCACATATAATAGTTTTAAAACAAAGTGCTATTTTGTTGTGTACTTTACATATGGGATTGCGGCTAGTTATTGTACTTAGACGTAAAAGCTGTAGACCAGGAAACCCAATTATTAATATTAATCATTCAATTATTCAAAATTTTTTTGAAGACCTTGGCGCAGCGGTGAGCGCTGTGGATTCAAGTAGAAGGTCGCGGATTCGAGTTTCTTAATTTTCTCTGGTCTGCTCCGGTAGGGGCTTATGCCGTGGCTAGTTACCACCCTACCGACAAAGACTAGGTGGTAACTAGCCACGGCCGAAACCTCCCACCAGACCTCTAACTTTTCAAAGTTATTTGCGTTGCAAGCAATTAAATACCACTTCCTTTAAAGGTAAGGGCAAAGATCGTGAGGAAACCTGTATGCCTGAGAGTTTTCTATAATGCTCTCAGAGGAGCGCGAAGTCCACCAACCATCACTTTTCCAGCATGGCGGACTACGGGATAAGCCTTTCTCATATTAAGAGGAGAAGGCTCTGTGGTAGACCGGCAGTGGCGTGCATAGAGGGTATGCACAGGGTATGCAGATGATATAAAATGAAGAAAATCTCCAGTACGACTCATATATAGAAAACTTAAGGATTGGCATTGTAAGAGTTATAAAAAGCCTACCCTTAAGTTTTTATAACTATTACTGGAGATTTTCTTCGTTTTGTATCATCTGCATACCCTGTACATACCCTCTATGCACGCCACTGTAGACCGGTAAAGAGTTTGTGATATTATTGATTATTTTAGTTAAATATGTAACTCTACTAGAGTGAGAGCTTTTGTACTCTTGTAACAGCGAGTACATTCTGTTGTTTATACATAAATTGAATTGATAAATGTATTGTTACTTTATGGTATCTAGCAATGTAAATACAGTTATCAGAACCCCGCGTGCTACTTTTAAATCGGCTTGATACGCTTTTATGTTTTATGCGAACGGAAGAATTGGAGGCAATGACGTCAAGGCATATGGGTTAATGTGCTACTGTAAATTGCTTTTTATCACTCTACCAATAACCCCCATAGGCCGTTATACATATTAGTCACGGTAATTTTACAATCTCCCTAATGTTTGTTAGTCTAGACAATATAATTTCTATATAGTCAACTAGAAAGAAGAAGAATAAGAAACATTTTATTGCACGTTAACACTCAGAAAAGAATCATTAATATACAGTAAATAATAGAGACATGCAAAGGCGGCCTTATTGCTGCAAGCAATCTCTTACAGGCAACCTTTGAGGAACGGACTTACAGCAAGACAAACGGGATAGTGCCAAGAGTGTTTTAATATACAGTCAAACCAGAGAGAACGTCACAAGTGAGAACTGGATAAGTGAGAAAACTCTATAAGTGAGACTAATAGCCAGGACCCGTGATTTTAAGCTCCCAAAACCTCTATTAGCGAGAAACAGAAACCTTTGTAAGAGAGAGTCGTTTTTCCCTCACGGACCTCCGTAAGTGAGACTGCTACTTATCTATACCTCTATAAGCGACAGTCGAGCAAGCAATATTCGACAAAATTTATGAGTTAGAGAAAAACATTCAAAATACAAAAACAGAAACCCAAACGAAATTCACGGATTTTTTAAAATGTAAATAAGTTCTAAAATATAATTACATAGTGCATGAATATGTCTTGTTATTGCTGCGTACCTCTATAAGAGAGAAACGCTACCCATGTACCTGCATTAGCGAGAAACTCGGGTTATTGAGAAAATTTTATAAGCGAGAATGAGATTGTGCTCCCTTGAACTCTCGCTTGTCCAGGTTTGACTGTATACAAAAAACCGAAAATGTATATTGTATACAAATACATAGTAATATATAAATATAACATAAATAGTATATAAAAGTAGATTTTAATACATAATTTACAAACAACTAGATGATGAACCGGTCAACTTCGTATCACCCTTACAAAGAATAGAATATTTTTAATGCTTTAGCTGTGTACATTCGCTATCCTTACATAAACTGTTTCGTTTCTAACGATGGCGTAGTGTATTAGGGTATTTATTAAAATATTTTATGATCAATAAAAGAGAATGGAAAAAAAACGGAATAGTGTCAACAGTTTGCCGGTTTCTGGCGTGCAATTTACTTATATTAGTACGAGTTTATTTTTCATTTGACTGTTTACTTAACCATTCTAACAACTATATATAAAAGTATAATAATAATATCGCGCCCTTGAGAGCGTTATAATATAAGTATTGTAGTCACAAAAGTATTCGTCATTATAATAGTATGCCTTCCCTATTACCCAAATTCTTAACCTATTGTATGTCTATCTGCATATTATAAGTATTTAAGCGTATGATTATATTATTTATAAAAATATTCATCAGTCATCTTAGTACCCATAACACAAGCTACGCTTACTTTGGGGCTAGATGGCGATGTGTGTATTGTCGTAGTATATTTATTTATTTTATTATTTATTGCTAAATATATTTCCTTCTCTAAATAACTCTTGTATTGAGGCAAAGATAACGTAATAAAACGTCGAATCGCTCGAATCGAGAGTAACTCAGGGCTTTTGTAATTTTTTTGTAATTGTCTTAATTTTGATTTACTTTTAAAATCGTTTCCTATACGAAAACTAATATCAATAATTTCCTGATTGTAATCTTAGCTTTAAATCTCAAAACATGATGGCTGCTTCTCAACAAGGGGCAGCCAGGATACCTTGCCAAATCAAAAATATACAAAAGAGTGCTTCTGAACAGTTATGAAATAAATAAATAAATAAAATATAAACATACTATGAAAATACACACAGCGCAATCTATCCCGAAAGTAAGTGTAACTTTTGTTATGTGACTGATGAATATTTTATATGAATAATAATCATAATCCTTAAAATATACGGATAAACACCCAGACACTGACATTCATGTTAATCACACAAACATTCTCCAGTTGTGGGAATGGAACCCACGGCCTTGGACTCAGAAAGCAGGATCGCTGCCTACTGCGCCAATCGGCCGTCAAATTTCGCCGCCAGATTGGATTAAAAAAGGTAAGTACTCATATTGTTTTATATAGATCGGCCTATAACGGTCCACTGCTGAGGAGAAAAAGGTTTTAGAGGATAAACCCACTGCGCTGATCCAATGCGAGTTCTCGGACATTGACGATTGGATAACATCTTCCATCTCGACATCATGAACGACGAACGAATGCACAAAGCTACCAATAGGAACATGCCGTGGTGATTTTTAGTTCTCCTTTAGTGTAGGAAAGTCCCAAACAACCTCCATTCTACCCAAGAAACATAGATAGAAGAATCTTTTCCAAGCACGCCAAAAATAAGATCAGATCTCGTTTTCAGATGTGAAATTATGCTTCTTCTACATTTATTAAAGTTTGCAGTTGCTGCAACAGTGAGTTTTCGTTTTTTCGTCAAATTCGCTACAGCCTAAAAGATTCACTATTTCATTTCTTTTTGTGTCAAGTGAGAGTAAACAAGTCTCTACGGAATATAAGTGGCTGTCCATCACAAAGTCCACAGATGTGCGGGGGTTAGACGAGCAGATACAACATAAGATTGGTTCATTTTCATAGCGCTTTCTTCTTTACTACCTGATTAGAAACCTGCCTGGTCCTATAAGTAGATGGTACAATGTTTGATCCCCGGACGGAATTTATTATTTCAAAATTTTCTCGGGTCTGGTCTGGCCTAAGACCTTGGCCATGACTAGTTACCCAACAAAGACGTGATGCCAAGCGATTTACGTTCCTGGAAAATGCTGCGCCGAATCTTAATAGGGTACGGATTCAATACGACTGCTATAACCAAAATGAAATAAAAGTACACTTTATAGTATACCAAACGTAACAAAATAGATAGCAACAATTAAAATCAACTAAAAGTACCTACAAACAAGGCCTTATCGCTAGAAAGTGATCGCTACCAACTCGGTAACTTAAAACAGCGCAGGACCGCATCATGGACCCTTGGCGCCAGGTGAGATTGCACTCAAGAGCTAACTTGAAGTCATCATCGTTCTCTCTTAACAACCCATTACCGGCCCACTACAGGGCACGGATATCCTTCCAACACAAGACGAATTTAGGTCGCAGTTTGGTTTGGTGGGCTTCACACGCCTTTGAGAAGATTATGGAGAACCTACTACTTAAACTCAGATCACTTAAAAGGTGCTTGTTGAGATTCAATCTTGCCCCCCCCCCCCCCCCCCCCTAAAGTGAAGCCGAATTCCTCACCATGAGGCTATCACCGCTTGTTTTTTCTCTACTCTTTTACAATCACTCGACTCAGTTTTGATAAACATCTCCCTCCCAAAAAAAACCCTGAAGCTTGTATAATAACTACTTAGTTATTTTGATTCATGCTACAAAAAACTGTTTTAAGAGCTCAATAATTCACGCTAATCCCGCCATCACGAGATATTATCGATGTTTCCTGACAAACATCCTGTCAGAACGTCATAACGGACGTTTTGTAGTACTTTGCAAGCGAAATAGTTCCCAGCATAGCTTATACAAAATAGTATTTGATGGCTATCTACTTAAACGAATGACAGATCCTAAGATATAAATCACAAGTGTCAAGATAAAGTATTTTCGGGGTTCCTTAGATACTGATTTAGTTTATGAGTGTAACGCAAGGAGCATTTGTGTGTGCCCCGTTATTTCTAATCTAGAATTCTTAAGAATCTATTACTTTTTATTACGAAATTGTTGTTATGAATTGTTTGTTGCTGAAATTTTTGATACTTTGTTGTTATAACAATTTTTGATACTACTTAGTTAGAACAATTCATCTATTCTCTATTGCTCTAAATTGATACCATAAGATGCTGACAAACAAATTAAAAACCCGACGTAGTTTGTTGCGGGCTTCTTCTTAAACCAGAGCACATTTAGAACCCTCGAAAGTTTAGTTTGAAGTTGCAAATTCATAATTTATAATTCTCACTTCATTATAATATGAATAAAAATATGTAGGTAGGTACACCAAAACATTTGATTTACTCATTGACTAATGTAAACATCTCTACCTAAATTCAAAATACCAATAACACAATGGTTAATGCTTCGTTAGTTTTATTCAGTAAACAAATATTAGGTTTACAATAATGTGTTATTTGTGCGAATGGATTATTTCAACTTTAATTGGACATTATTATTTTTAAGTTATTTAATTTGTTCATTTTGATATATCTTTTTTTTCTGACAAACATGGAAAATAATTTTACGTACCATAGAATGGTAGATTGTGGCACAGAATATGTAATTATGATATTTATAATTAGAATTGACTGTAAAGTGTAATATCGTATACAAGACTTCATTTGAATAAAGAGTGCTTTGACTTTGACTTGCACGAACATTTTCATCTCAGGGCTGATTTTTCAATCGTTAGAATAAACTCACTGAGGAATAAATTTAATAGTCTCGTTGACTACAGGGCAGGATTGTTGTGTGCTTTCTTACACGAGCGTAAATTAAAATAAAAAATAAATGGAACGTATGTATAAAAAACTAAAAAAAAAACACTTAATCATAAGAAACAAACATCCAAAATATAAATTTCACGGACGAACTAGATTCTGCTGTTTTTGTTTCATTAACTGACATCGAAACAGAGATGCTTATTTACTTTCCCTATTTTCGTACCGATGTTTGTTGTAGTAAACAAAAAGCTAGTGGGTTAGCGAACACTACAATTAGAAACTCATTTATATTCTAACAAACTAAAAGTAATATTAATAAACCGTTGTTATCAAAAACACATCAATTAAAACTTACGATCCCCTTCAACTTTATGACCTATTACAGTTTTAAGAAGAGCTACTTTCAAACAAATACCGTTCAGGTGAATAATATACAGAGATTAATTATTTCCATACAATGATATAAAACATCAAAATAATTAAGAAATATCATTTTCATGAAATAACGTAACTCGAACTCAAGGTGAGTAAATCTTCTTTCCACAAAATATCTTTCCTATTATTATAAACGAAGCAGTGATAGCCTAGGATTTAGGATTTTATTTCGGAGGGAAGTTATGTGCGTTTGAAGCAATTAGAACTTGATTTTTGGTATAGAGTCAGTTGAAAGGACGGAGAGTAACATTAGTTACTTTCTGGTCCTGGCAAAAATCCAATTCCAAAAGGTGGTTAACAGGAGCATTCATATTTTTTACACAAAATATCGCCCATCCTTCACGTCTCAATGAAGCAACCAAACGACTTTCTTTACTTACCGCGGATAACAACGCGGGGCGCAGCTAGTGCGTCTAGAAGTCTATGATTTTGTACGGTACCCTCATTAGAAACATTAAATTCGCATCCACTGTCTCTCCAGTCCTTTGCTTTGACAAGTTGGCACCAGTCCAACTCTTTGATGTCGAACACTAATCTAGCCAAATATTAAACTGCCAATGTCGCTATTTCGCAGAAGGCTCTTTTCATGCGATGTCTATTATGTTTATATTAATCAATTTGCGTGGAGACTTCATCATTTTGTCGAATTCTATTTACAAATAGTTGAATACAAATAGAAGCGGTAATAGCTTAGTAGTCTTGGGCCTCTTTCTCGTTGGAACGAGATCCCGGGTTTTTTTTAGTTTATTCAGTGAATTATCAGTTGCTTTAACGGTGAAGGAACACATCGTGAGATAACTTGCACGTCAGAAAGATCTTCATAATGTTCTCAAGGTCGTGTGAAGTCTACCAATCCGCACTAGGCCTAGAGATGGACCTAAGTCCTATTCATTCTGATGAGAGATCATCGGTCCACGGCGAGTTGATCTCGCCTTGTAGTGGACTGCCTATGGGTTGATAATGATGAACAAAAACATGACAGCTGTACGGTTTCCGAACTTGGCTCATTACCGTAGTTATAACTTTAAGTAAGTTGCCCGTCCGCGCGGAATTTTAAACAGTCTATAACTGCGTTTAATAGTCCAAAAGTTTAGCGATCGAACGCAAAACAGTTTTATCAAATCTGTGGGATGTGAATTCTAGAGACTAATCTAAGCGTGTTCAAACAAAAAAAAAATATAAACGATGCAGACCTCTGACCTGAACTGAACGTACAGGCTGTCCGGTGTTAATAAATACCTAAACAAAAAGCTTACATTTTGTCCGATAAATGTGAGATACGAGTGTCCCTAAAAGTAATATTATAGTCAAACTTTAGTTCCTTGGACACTCGTTTTAAAGCTTTAAACTTACAGTGCCAAAATGGCGTCCTGAAAACTGTCTGTCAAGTGTCAACAGACGAAAATATTAAATAATATCAAAGAAGAACATATCTTTAGCTTCTTTTTAGTTAACATTAGTTTTCCAGATTCCTACAGATCCTTTGGAAGTTTAGGTGTTAAGCCAATAGTCTTCTATTATAAATCTAATAAGGTTCAGTAGCGCAAAACTATTGTTTAAAATATAAAAGAGAGTTGTTGAATTTAACGATTTCGTAGAGAAATTCAGAGTTTTCGTGTATAAACAAAGCGTCGTGTCGTCCAAGCGTTAAGAATTCGGATATCATTTACAAAGCGTGCGTCCGACAGGGCATGCACCGGAACACTGAATGTTCGAATGCCCCTGATGAGATTAAATGTGAATGAGTTCATACAATTTATATGCAAGGTAGTGAAGCCTGGTTCAAACATCGTTATTTACAACCCATTAGCGGCTCAGTATAGGAAACGGGTCTCTTTTTCATTTCTAACATAAAAGAACAGAAGAAACAGAACTGAACAGAATAGAATAGAATATAAAAGAATTTATAAGCACAGAACAGAATAGTATAGAACAAAAAATAATAGACGGAACAGAACAGAACAGAACCGAATATAAAAGAACAGGAGAAACCGAGCAGAATAGAATAAAACAGGATAGAACCGAATACGATACAATAGGTTACAATAGAATAGAATAGTAAAGAACAGAATAAAACAGAATACAACATAATAGAACATAATAGAACACAACAGAACAGAAAAGAACAGATTTTCATCGATTCCGAACAGAAAATAACAGAATAGAACAGAATAGCTAAAAACAGAACAGAACAGAATGGAATAAAATAGAATCGAAAAGAAAAGACCAGTGAAACCGAAAAGAACAAAATAAAACAGAACTGTAGAAACCAAACAAGAACATAACAGAATAGAGCAGAATATAATAGAATAAAACAGAACAGAACAGCACAGAACATAACAGAATAGAATAATATATAATAAAAAAATATGCTTTATAATGGATACTGAGTCCAAAACAGATTTTTATTTAATTTTTATCCATCTGTCTGTCTGTCTGTCTGTCTGCCTGTCTGCCCGGGCATCACGTAAAAACTACTGAACGGATTTAAATAAAATTTGGTATAGTGGTAGCTGGTAATATGATAAACAATAAGTTTTCTACGGGAAACGGGATGAAAATTTTTATCAATTTTACTTCATAGCTCCGTTAAATTTGAACCGATTTTAATAATTTTTTTTTGTTTGAAAGTGTAGACTAACAAGCATGTATTGTTAAATTTTGATGGAGATCTGATAAATATTTTCGGAGATAAAGGATAAAGGACTCTTTACAGATACTAAACAAAGTTTGTGAGGATGTAAGTATGGATGGATGGTTTCAGAGTATATTTTACTTTGGTTTTCTCTAAATTGGCTAAAATATAACGATGTTTTCTAAAGATGTCATACCGACTTAGAGTTTTACTGGCGTACGCCGCGAAAATGATTGATTATACATAAAAATAATGTACTACAAGTGTAAAGTAATCGTGATTATCTAAAAAATAATCCGCAGGGCTATATATATAACTGTTATAGTTAAGTTGCAATAACTGTTTTTTTATAATTTTTCTGTCAAAACACTGGTATAATCGTAAGATGTTGAAATTCCTATCATGACATTAATCCTTATCGGCCTGGGCCAAATTTTGTTTACCAGCGTTGTAGCTTGAGGAGGGCAAAATAGCCTATTTAATTATTTATTATATTTAAGTGATTTTGTATAAACACATATATGTCAACATCGTTAGTATGCAAGACAAACTTAAAACTCTGTTTTTGTGCCTTTGATGCCACTACACACCACGACATTTGATACGTTTAACAGATTATTTTCATACCAGTAAAGTACCCGTGTCTACATAATTTAACTCTTTACGTAAGTCCACACGAGTACGTAAGACTTTACACGCCTTTGAGAACATTATGGAGAACTAAGGCAAGGCAGTGGGGCACTAAGATGCCACCACATTCAAAATACTTTTGACAAACTGCACGAATAAATGCTTTGAGAACTTCATTTTATTTTTCCTCTTTGCACTCTCACAGAAGGAACGTAAAAAGATTTTCATTGCATAATCTCTTTAAATCCCGAGAAAAAAAGTCTTTAAAACCAGAGTTTTTTCTTTATTTCGCTCTTAGTGAGTTTATACCTTCAAACAAATTTGCATAACTTCATTATGCATAAAGAACATCTATTTCTTACCGCCAACGCAGTTGCAGTTCATTTATAGTATGAACTCCGTGACCTTTCTTACTTTATGGTGACCTTGCAAATACCTGCGACTTAGTCCGCTTCTAACAACGTCTTGGAGTGATAAATTCACAGAATTAAGAATATACAGAAACCGTGTACACGAATAATATTGAGCATCAAAAATCACTCCACTTTAGAATGGTTTCTCGAACAAACGTTTAGTCAATTAATACCATTTAGCAGATGACAGTAATTATTTTACCTCTAATTTTCTAACCTTTCACCATAAAATGTGAAAATGGCAAAGAGTGTGTGAGCTAGCAACATTGCGCGGGCGTAAAGTGAGACGTCATCGGGGCATTTACACCGTTTTTGGACACAATGCATACAATAATTGCTGAATGAGGATTCTGAACGTTCTTAATTCAATGTATAACTTACAATGGTCAACTTTGGCTGCGTTTAGCAATTATTGGAAAGGGAAAAATGTTTGGGTACGCTACACCGATGACCTTGAGATGCTCATGACGTATTGGGATACGTATCATGTATACTACTATCTAAAAGCACTAATAAATTATATATCCCTATGTAATGTATCACATGCGTGTTTGACTTTTAGGATGGGTAAAATCATGTGATTTGACTAAGTTAAAGTACTTAGTACACTATAGATGAAATCGCACATATATATATTCTTAACGAGTATCGTTAGTCAATGATGCTAAGCTAAAGTTGAGAGGTCTAAAAATATTTGTATCTACGATACTCTGGAAAAATGTCTCTACTTTTAGACCTACTAGCTTAGATATTGCCACTGGACCGCGTCGGTGCTGTTATTTTGACAAAACACCGCTAAAAGCACTTGCGGAACGCTTGAAAGAAGTATCCAACACACAATAACTAGCCCTATTTCCAAGATATTAGAGTCGAAACTACCTCAAAAGCTCTCTTCAGTCGTGAAAATTCTGGTTGCGACATAGAATTTAATTTCAACTGTATAATAATTGCAACGCGCTGTTGCAATTTGTACCTTTACTTACATTTTCTCTTTGCTTCTCTTCGAAATCATTTACCTTTAGTTACCTTACTAAAAACTGCTTAAAGTTAGCCTTTTTGTTATATCTGGTGGATATAATCGAGAGATATAATTTTTGTCGTATTCCACCACGCTGATCCAGTGCGGATTGGTGGTCTCTTCACGATTTTGAAAACATTATGAGAACTCCCAGGCATGGAGGTTTCCTGACGATGTTTTCCTTCACCGTTGAAGCAAGTTATATTTTAGAAAAGTTAGAGGTGCGTGCTAGGATTCCAACTAGGCCCTAGTTTGTAAGTCGGTCATTCTTTCACGTAACATTTTAAGTTAATCCTCGTTGGTCTCGTGGTTTGCAAGATAAACTACAGATCGCGAGGTTCTGGGTTCAAAAAATTGGTGTCAAGCGGTCCCGGCTACTCTACTTGTGTAATAATCGTTAAAATCCACCAACTGGCGTTGAAACAGCGTGGTGGTTCTACGCTCCAAAACCGTCTTTCCTTTGAGAGGCGAGGCTTGAGCCCAGCAGTGGGATGTTAAGAGGCTGCGGATCACGATGATGATGATAAATGCGGAACAAGTGCCGAGTATTAGTCCTTGAATAAAACCTATACGTAGGTACTGTATTTTGTGCCAAAACCGTACGCACGCCTGTTTACATGTCTTTCGTTTCCGCACACCGCAATATAACGTTCGTTTAAATGAACTGTCTTATCTGGAATGTAGAGGTCGCGGCATGTAAAAAGAGCTATGACGGTTTTACTGGACGATTTAAACCATTAACATAAGTAAGACAGTTTAGTCTATCGTTTTGTTATATATAACACGTAAGTTTAATTTTAAAAAGTTAACTTTTTAGTATTAGTAGAACTTTGTGCTCGTCCGAGGAAGTTTTACTGCCATGCTAACTTCGGCCGCCAAGAAGCATTACTGTGTTCCGGTCTGAAGAACGTTGTGGCCGGTATAATTATAGGCACATAAGCTGAACTACTACGCCACAACAGGGTATCACTTTGTAGGACGGTTTCCTTGCATGGGCTGCAAAGTGATGCTGTGTCTAGCGGTCGCCACACTACCAAACCTAGATGGCGCTAAAAAGATCCCAGAGCACGATCACCCGCTCGGAGGAAGATCTTCCTCGTGATCGTGACCGCGGTCCGAACATTCATCTTTGGACTTCCAAAGATGAATGTTCGGTTGTATATATGGTAATTTTTTGTGAACACGTCAGCGTGATGCAGGATCTTTGTGTTGCTATCTAGTTTGGTAATGTGGAGACCGCTACACTCTGTTTATGGGCTTAAAATTACCATAATGTGGGTCATCAGCTTGGTCAGTTATAATTATAAAAAAATAAATATTACCTACTTACCAGAGAAAATTGAGAAATAATAAATTACCAAATTTCCCCCAAAAAGGACCGAACCTAGACCTCTCACTTATGAAACCTCAGTGCTCGCAACTTCAGTTACCATCCTGAGGTCGTTTAAAGTATGTAATAGGGTCCCGTTGAAAAACCCTATAAACTGTCTACTTCGCTGGTCAGGCTTCTTATTACGTGACACGACGTTTACGCTGCTCTATCTCAGCCACATAAAACATTTTATTGGTTAGACTACTATGCTATTTTAGTGGTTAGAAGCTAATCCAAAGGCTGATGAATTGTGTCGACGAACTAATAAAATAAAAAATTAGAGATCGCCTTCAAAAAATTGAACCATGTCTACAGTAAGTAAACTAAAGCAACTAATATTTATCATAATGAACAAGCTATTGCCCGCGTTTTTCTTGTTGTTACGGATTTTATACAAATCCCCTGGGAACCGTTTGTTGCCCTGAGCTAAGTAGCAATAATTACTTGCAACTTGCAACTTGCAAATTGCAAGTAACTCTATGCCAAAAACCAAATTGATTGGGTTCTTAGTTAGGGCGGGAAGGAAGGACAAACAAATGAACATACACTTTCTTAATACTTACAATTATAAAACCGAAAAATATAAATCAGATTTATAATAATAAATATAAACTCTATTTTTACTGACGATTGGCGCAGTGGGCAGTGACCCAGCTCTCTGAGTCTTAGGCTGATCTCAAGATGGCCTCCGCCCAAAGCTACGACAAGCACCTACATATCTTAATCACTACGTCACTGATTTTAAGGAGGGGAGATTGTCATAGAATTTAAATAAAGGACCTGGCTTAGTTTGTTGTGGGCTCTTCTTAGACCAGACCATCCTAGCATAACTTTTAAGTTAACGAATACAGTTATCACCATCACTAACATTAGCGTAACATGTTAATTGTATGAACGCTTCATAAGTGTCTGTAATAAGGTCTACATGAATAAAATATTTTTGAATTTTGAATTTGAATTTCAGTGTTATTGTCATTTCTGTGCCAGGAGATTGGTTCATGTTTTCTTATGTTAATTTCCGTATTAAATGAAACCAAATATCTCTTGGTTTTTTTCTTTATATCAATTTTGGGCCACAGGTTAAAATAATTTTTTTTATTTTGGAGGTACTACGTTTAGGACTCTGACAGGCGGACGGACGGACAGACGGAGTGAGACATAAAGTGCAATTCCACCCTTGTAAATTCTATGACCTCTATTTACCCAGTCGATAAAACTGACAATAAAAAATGGGGTTAAGTATCTAACTCATATCTATAAAAAATAGTTGCAGATTTTGATTTATTTACTGTTCGTTTATATTCGCAAATGTAACTAAGAAATACTGCATTAGTTTGAGTGTTTCTAGCAATCATTTCGAACACCTCGTGATCGTAAAGTGAAATTTTCAATATATGAAATCAATAATAATCTTGATTTATGACTTTGCCTATTCACTGTAACCATGACTAAAATTAATAACTGAGTAAGTGAAATTCAATGAATTTAACTTTTTTTTTTGGATGATAAGTATCCCGTAACCTATTCTATACTCCTGATAACGAGTAAATGTGCAAAATTTCATGATGACGAATTAAGTCAATAAGGAGTGAACGCGTAGAAAAACAAACATTAAGGTATGGGCTAAATATAACTGATATACACCCTTATAGGTTGGCCCGCAGCCATCTTAGACTGCATCATCACTTACCACCAGGTGAGATTGCAGTCAAGAGCTAAATATTTTATTTATTTATATTTAATGTTATAAATTAATTTTATTTATTTTCATTATATGTACACCACTACACAGCTAGGAAAATAAAGGACGATTAGAGAGAAACACAAAAACTGGAGTAGAATACAAAAGGCGGCCTTATCGCTTAAAAGCGATCTCTGCCAGGCAACCTTAGGATTAGGAAAACAAGAGCGAGAACAAATAGGTGGTGTTAAATTATTATAAACCTACATTCAAATAACTACATACGAATACATAAACAAAATGTACACCATTAAAAAATAAAATAAAATATATATAAACAGTAGGTAGTGTAATAAAAAAAGGCAGCGTTGCCAGATTAACTGACTACTGGTTATAATGGCTATAAACTGCTTGTTTATGTAACTATTTCGCTTTGTTGCAGTATTTTTTATATAATGCTTACGAATATTATAAAAGCTAAAGTTTGTGTCTTTGTTTGTTTGTCTTTCCTTCACGCCCTATAGAAGCGACCAATCTACTTTATTTTTGGCATAGAGTGGAGTTTAAAGGACGGAGAGGAACATAGGTTACTTTTTCTCCCAGGAAAACCAACGGTTCCCACGGGATTTGATGAAACCATAATAAAAGTGAAGGAAAAAAAAACGCGGGCAAACTATTAAATATGTTTCTTTTATAAATGTTTTATTAAAAAGCGTTACTTACTTAGTAAAGGTTTGAATCTGTTATGCCCCTAGGAATCTCCCAAATCGAATGCCTAATTCATTAGGCAAAGTCTTTAAAAAAAAAATGTTTCGCCAACTCTTAGGTGATAACTATTGAAAAGTTGATGTACGCCTAGGAATCTCTTTAGATAAGGCGTTAGTTATTAAGGCATTGACTTTTTAGTCGTTAGTTAAAACGTGCATTATGGCTCGTTTACACAGTGCGTGCTGCTGCCTGGCCAGTAGACAGCTACTCGGTTTGTCTACTCGTACGCCAGTAGCTCGGCTCGCCTTTGCTGTCTACACAACACCTAGCTACTGCTCAGTCCGAGTCGTGTCGCGATGTCGAGTGAACTTATTTTAATTAAAAAAACGGTGATGGTTACCTCACCGGTGTTACCTAGGTGCATTTCTTTTGCGATATGTTCCAAAGATTCTTTTCTCATATCCCTATATCGATAGTTTTTATCGAAACAATTCCATAGGTTTTCTTGTTCTCTGTAGAGTTTCATGAATGAAATATTATTGTCAGAAGACCATCTATCCGTACCCATTTCGAACTCGATTTAGTACAGGCACACATAGGCATAGCACACAAAAAACACGGCTTCCACTCACAACTGTCCGGCTGGCACTGGCGAGCTACTGCCGAACGCGTCCAAACGATGCGAGCGACGCACGAGCCGCTGTCATGAGCGTGTTGCTGCCGGGCGAGCAGGCGAGTGAAAACAAAAAATGTTGAAGTAACTCGGATGCGAGCTACTGACCAACTCGCACGTACGAGTTACTCGTACGTTACGTCCAAACAGTGCGAGTAACTGCAGTGCAGCTACTCGGAAGGCTTACTCGTACGCTAGCTCGCACTGAGTAAACCAGCCATTAGTCGATTACGCTGACAAACCGCATTTACGGTAGAAGGAAACCCCAGGAAAAAGTAGTAAAAAGTTAACTCAATTACAGTAGTGTTGAGTGTTACAAATAAGCATCTTAAATTTGTTACCGCCTTGGGATCTGGGCTTTATATGAAAGTGAAATAGGGGGAATTAAAAAAAAGAAACCTAACTGAACTTTGTTATAAAGTTATTATGATGTACACCGTCCAACGTTATTTCACCGATCTGCGTAATCTTTTCATTCGGTATGATAGGGTTTCCATTCTTCTTCTTCTTCTTCTTCTTCTTCTTCTTCTTCTGTTCCTGGGCCTTTTCCGCACTTGGTTGGTCTGGGACCGTCCGTTGTACGTATGGCCACTGATGCGGCTCCTCGCTGGATCATTCCAGCCAGCCGAGCTCAATCCAAAAGCTTAGCAGGCCGCCCAGGTCGCCGAGTGCTTCATGGAGTGTTGCTGAGGAGCCAAGGTGTGCTGCGCGTTGTTCTGCTACTCCGTTGCATTGGAGCATTACGTGTATCGGTGTTTCCTCCGTCTCCATGCATGCTCTGCAGAGAGGGCTGTCAGTTATACCTAAAATGGAAAGGTGTTTGTTTAGTGGGCAGTGCACTGTTATCATACCTACAACTGTCCTTAGTTTAGGTCGATTCAGTTGCAGTAATTTTGTTGTTAGTCGTGGGTTGAGAACTGGTACGGCCTCCTTCGTGTGTTTGCACTCTTTTGTTTTAGACCATAGCACCGAGTGTGATGTTTGCGTCTGGTTGTGGAGCCATGTTTTGTATTCAGTGAAGGGTATGGGTATGATGGGTTCCGGTCCAGCTACCCTTAGTGATGCTGCCTGACGCGCTTATTCGTCGGCTGCGTCGTTTCCTCTGTTTCCGTTGTGACCTCGTATCCATTTTAGGGTTACTCTGTTGGATTTTGATAGGGCTTGTAGGGCCTTGTGACAGTCAAGTATGAGTTTTGATGTTGTTGTGTGTTTGGTTAAGGCTTTTAGTACAGCTTGACTGTCACTGTTTCCATTATAAGTATTGTCAAAATAATGTCACCTCGAGGTCTTGAGCAAATCGTCACGGCGTAACGTTAGGTGCGAAATTTGAGTGGCCCTTATTTAGTCCCGATACCTCGGCGGGAGCTTCCAATGCTTTCAGATCTCGTGATCGCTTGAGTCCTAAAAAAGCAACGTGACGTACAGGAACCGAACTTCCACTGGGCTATTGGCTTTTTGAGGATTTCTACGTCCCTTTTCGAAATGGCTTTTGGAAGCATTCTTCTTCATATTAACTAGTAAGTTTTGAGTTGTGACCTAAGTTTTACAAAATCATTTTTGCACGCCTCATAAGCGAAGCGTTGAGGTTGTGCTCTACTCTCGACATTTCAAAAAAAGCAGTTTTCTCGAAACTGAAATTGATTTTTTGTTATTTATATTGCACTTACAGGTTAATTTGAGTACACTAATATCAAGTCAAATAATTTGTCAGGCACATAAAATACATTTCAATAACAATTTTTGTTTAACATAGTAAATAATAACATTAAACATAACCTTTTCTGGACGTCCGTGTATGGACGGGTGTATGCATGAAAATTGGTCGAAAAAATGATCGTATCGGAATATTTTTTTTTTAATTATCTAAAGTAACACACGACATAATTTCTTAGTTAACATGAGCGTTCAATTCACTGTCGTTAAATTTCCATGTAATTATTCTAGCTAATATTAATTGTAACTTTCAATGTGCAATCATTATGACATTCCCGTGTCTTGTTTACAAAAAATGAATAATAATTAATATAAAAAAAAAATATAGTAATGAGCATTGAAAGTTTCAGTTAAAAAAAATTCAATTTTATTGTGAAAAAAATGAGATTATGAGGCGTGCACTTTTGGATTTTCCAAATTTTTTTCTAATATTCGACAACATAGGTGCTATAGTTTAGCTGTTTTTAATGATATATTCTTTATATTTAATGATTGGTCTTTGACGACCTCCGTGGTGCAGCAGTGAGCGCTGTGGTCAAATAATTTGAAAAAGGTCCCGGGTTGGATCTCCGAAATTTGGATTTTTTCTGGATTTTCTGGATCTAAGCGATTTAACGTTACCGGTTAGGGGTATTGGTTTAAAATAACTGCCACACTCCACAAAAAGTTAGCCCGCTACCGTCGTAGACTGCATCATAAGGTGAGATTGCAGTCAAAAGGCTAACTTATTGTGAAAAAAAAAAACAAAAAAATATACAAATTTTTTTGACGGCTGAATGGCGCAGTGGGCACCGGCCCTGCTTTCTGAGTCCAAGGCCGTGGGTTCGATTCCCACAACTGGAAAATGTATGTGTGATGAACATATTTATGTATAGGTATCTACCTAAACACATAATTTAGTTAACCATAACAATATTCAACAGTCATCTAGTGTTGCCCAAATGCAAGAACAAGACGAGACTTAGCCAGTCTTGGTCTTGGTCTTGCGCCAATACACCTGGTCTTGGTCTTGGTCTTGGTCTTGCGCTCCCAGTCTTGGTCTTGGTCTTGGTCTTGCAGCAAGAGTCTTGCAAGTCTTGCAATTACCTATTAGTCTATTACTATTTATTAAAGTTTACTTTAAATCTTAGAAAAACGTATTAGAATTGGAACATTGTGAGCTTGAATTAACATAGCCATAGTAAAGATCAAGCAGATTAATAAATAACTGAAGATTTGATAAGAAATTCGAAAAATCAACTGACCTATATGTCGTTTTCCATGGAAGTAACTGTTTCTTAATAAACATTTATGATTTATAAGCTTACATTTGCTAAAACATGTAAAAAAACAAATTAATTACAATAACTTGACTGTATTTTAAAGAACAATACTTATCTGTCTAGAAAGAGATTGAACCCTCAACTTATAAGAAATTTAATAAAAGAGTTTTACGATTTATCATTTATTTGAATAAAAAATAAAATACAACACAAATCAACAGCTTTATCATTAGGTTATGATACTTTATATCAATTCTTTTGACCAAGAATTAATACAAAGTAACCATCTGGCTGACTCATCACTTAACCTATTTCTATGTTTTCTAATTACTAATGATGCTTTAGAAAATAACCTCTCAGCAGGTACTGAAGTTGCAGGTATTGAGAGAAAATCACGGGCCATTTTCGATAAAATCGGATACTCTGTCTCATGCGTCCTCCACCAATCTAAAATCACCAATCTGAAACTTATTTATTCTTTGGAACACCTGTAGGTACTCTTAAAATTCGAAATTATTTTGCATGAATAGTGTCAAATGTTATGATTTCGGCGCGGCGGCAACGATTGTTTTAGATTTCAAAAGAAGCCGCCGGCGCGTGTATCATAACCATGTACTTCCGAAAAGCGGCAAATTTCTTTGAGAAGTAAGTACAAAACCTTTGATGCCGCATTATCAAAGTGCCGATGGTTAAAACATAACTATGCATGCACTCAGTTTGATTTTAAAAGATATTTTTTTATTCGCTATGTTTATGGTATTAGTCGTAATGCGCATAGGTCCAGTTTTTCATATTCTTTGATATAGTTTTTTGCGTCTCATAGAATTCCTAAGCGTACCTACCTACCTATACACCGAACTGTTACACCTAACTACTCCGTGAAATAGCGCTAAGTCCTAGCTGCAAGACGCAAGAGTCTTGCAGGCTATGTCTTGTTCTTGCTCAAGTCTTGCACGGTCAGTCTTGGTCTTGGTCTTGCTAAAAATACGCGGTCTTGTTCTTGGTCTTGGTCTTGCAAAAACGCAAGAACAAGACCAAGACTGCAAGACCAAGACTGAATTTGGGCAACACTACAGTCATCTTAGCACCCATAATACAAGCTACGCTTAATATATGTGTTTACACTATACATATATATTTATTATTTTTTTATTTAGATTTCGACTCGTTAGTTTTATTAGTAGATTAAAAAAGTGCTTCGTGGAAATTTAAAATCCCGGATTTTCTATTAGAAATAAGAATGTTGAATACAAATTCGCGTCCGTCTGCCTGTGTAATATGATGAGTGCCAGAATCCATTGATCCTAAGAAAGAATCCAATAATAGAGTTTGGCGGATGCAAATCCGTTTCGAATTCCAGTTCAGACACTAAGACTTTTTACGAGTATTGAAATATGTCAGAAGAAAAGCGAAGTCAGAAATGCTAGGTACATAAATACCTTAATCTTAAAATGTACCTTAAACGAGTAGGTCTTAAACTTGTAATGTCATTGATACCTATCTATTGCGTAGAATCAGGCGTTACTTTAGGGAATTTTATTATGAAAATTAAGCTTCATTTTTCCTATACTCCGCGAAAGGCAGTAGAATCTGTATGGTGTAATTTATA
Organism: Pararge aegeria; assembly: GCF_905163445.1. NCBI lineage: Eukaryota > Metazoa > Arthropoda > Insecta > Lepidoptera > Nymphalidae > Pararge > Pararge aegeria. The sequence continues at coordinate 6,104,330 of NC_053202.1, read as the reverse complement.
ATTTCTTTAATCATTATACTCCACACCGAACAGATCTTCGGCAATGTACTCCCTACGCAAGTTTCGCTCCGAAACCGGAGCATCCTCAGGAGAGGCTACAATGCATAATTGTTCTACAGTGAATAATTGTTAAGTCAACATCTCCTGAAAATGCTCCGGTTTCCCGATTTATTTGGTGTGGAGTATAAAGATTGAAGAAACTATAAATTACACCATAGAGATCCTGCTTTTCGCGACCTTTAGCAAATTAGGCTTGATTCATAATGTTCATAATATTCACAATATACCTATCCTACAGTGGCGTGCAGAGAGGGTATGCACAGGGTATGCAGATGATATAAAATGAAAAAAATCTCGAGTAAGAGCTATAAATACTTAAAGGTACGCTTTTTATAACTTTTACAATGCATATTCTTAAGTTTTTTATAACTCGTAATGGAGGTTTTTTGACGTGACAACGTCTTATAATTCGATGGAGCCGGCTGCACACACGAAAAAACATGACGTATGCGGCGTTACCTCGCTCTGAGGCGTTCCATTCAAGGCTTGAAGTGCAAGCAAGAGCGCGGAACGAGCGACAAAGAGGCACAGTCGGCCTCCGTGTTCGACATCTGTCTCTGTCCTACTTGAGTGAACGATGCGTCCGCGTGGACAGCTTCTGTACAATAATACAATTACATGTTTTCGGCAAGATGAAGTGCAGTGAAAAGTGAATGTGGTGTCAATTGTTTATAGCAACGATAATATCTGTCAAACAAATAAAATTAAAATTTTCCTTTGAAAAATACAACCATTCCATTAGTATTTTCTTACGACGTTGTCACGTTCAACTATCGTCAGTAATCCGACTTTACAGACAACCAATTTTTTTCAATTTATATCATCTGCATACCCTGTGCCCTCTATGCACGCCACTGCCTATCTAATATTATAAATGCTTTAGTAGTACGTAGTAGTAGAGTTTCCGTTTAAAGAAAGAAAATAAAGAAAAATCGTCTTTAGTGTCATCATCGTTTTGTGACAGAGATTGCCCGGGGAAGTTCTACCACCATGTTTATTTCTGCAGCCAAACAACATTGTTGCAATCTCTGTTCAGGTCGGAAGGGCGTAGTTACCGGTGTAATTACAGGCGCATGAGGTTTAACACCTACATCTCAGGTTGATCGACACAGGGCGGCATGTTTCAGCACGTGTTCCTTGAATACTTTAACGGCCGATTGGCGCTATAGGCAGCGACCCTTCTTTCTAAGTCAAAGGCCGTGGGTTCGATTCCCACGACTGGAAAATATTTGTGTGATGAACATAAATGATTTTCAGTGTCTGGGTGTTTATATTTATATTATAAGTATTTTAATATATTATTTGTCAAAATATTCATCAGTCATCTTAGCACCCATAACACAAGCTGCGCTTACTTTGGGGCTAGATGGCGATGCGTGTATTGTCGTAGTATATTTATTTATTTTTATTTATTTATTTGCGAAATGTTGCTTATCATCAAGTGGGCTTCAATTATTACTATATACTCAAAATATGCGAGAATGTGTATGTCTGTGTGTCACCTATATGTTCAGATATATCGGCATTGCAATATAATGAAATTTCACAAAGAGATAGCTTGCATGCGGTCGGGCAATGTTACTTAAATCGTCGAACCCACAACAAACTAAGCCTGATTTTTGAAGTTATACTTCTTTTGGCGCGATGGAGAAAAAGGATGAGAGTGAATTTTTATGATGCGCGCGCACACCGACACCTAAATTCTACATAGTAGAGTTAGTTCCAGGTGGCATGAAAATCGAAAACTATGTTCAAGTTGTATATTCTAGTATTTTTATATTTAGAACACGTGTTTCGTAACAGTACAAACAGTGTGAATAAATAAATATTATTACGTCAATAAAACCTTTTTTATTTAAGTAAAATCTTTTTGATTCATTTTAATAATTATCGCTAATCACTACTTCGTTTTAGTTATTTTTTTCCATATGCCAAAGAAGTATAACTTCTAACGCGTGTACATAAGTTTGACGGCCGACTGGCGCAGTGGGCAGCGACCCTGCTTTCTGAGTCCAAGGCCGTGGGTTCGATTCCCACAACTGGAAAATGTTTGTGTGATGAGCATTAAGTGTTTTTCAGTGTCTGGGTGTTTATATGTATTTTCTAAGTATTTATGTATATATAATTCATTAAAATATTCATCAGTCATCTTAGTACCCATAACACAAGCTACGCTTACTTTGGGGCTAGGTGGCGATGTGTGTATTGTCGTAGTATATTTATTATATATATTATTATAAGTACACGCACTCTTTTTTTTTGTTACCACCATCTCACAGTCAATTATTACTTAGCTATGAAGTAAGAGCAATTAATACCCAAAGCTATCTCCAATAAATCTCAATTGAATTGAAATAATGGCTTAAATCAATCACTTTTATTGGACTATCCGTCTTCAATCTAGTAAAAGATTTTTCTTCAAGGGATTCGTGATCAACTTGAGCATTCCTTGATCCTCAAACGAAAATCTAATTCGAGATTGTCTGATGCAATTCCTATTCAAATTTACTTTAAGATGATAATGGTAGGTACCTATTTAAGTTGTATTGAAAATATATAAGTCTTAAGCTGTAAGACTGTCTGTATATAATTAGTTCAAAGCGTTTAGACTTATACAATCACCTTTACCCTCTTTATCATATCAACACTTTACCGGCCCACTACAGGGCACGGGTCTCCTCCAACAATGAGAAGGGTTTAGGCCTTAGTCCACCATGCTGGCCCAGTGCGGATTGGTGGACTCAATTATATTATTACCTCATTATCATCATCATCATATCAACCGATAGACGTCCACTGCTGGACAAAGGTCTTTTGTAGGAGTTCCAAAATCCACGGTTCTTTGCCGCTTGAATCCAGCGGCTACCTGCGACGCGCTTAGCTTAGCGGTTGGGGGTCGACCAACGCTGCGCTTACCAGTTCGGGGCTGCCATTTGGAGTACCTTGGGACCCCAACGTGCATCCTTTCTCAGAACTGTGCCTGACCCATTGCCACTTCAGCTTCGCGACTCGTTGAGCTATGTCGGTAAATCTGGTTCTTCTTGGAATCTCCACATTTCTGATTCGAGAACTAAGAGATACTCCGAGCATAGCTCTCTCCATCGCCCGCTGAGTGACTCTGAGCCTTCTTATGAGGCCCATAGTATTATTACTTATTTATCCTAAAAAGACTGGAAGGTTTTTTCTATATAGTAAGCCATATACGTACTGCAATCTTACGGTGGCAAGTGACGATGCAGTCGAAGATGGCAGCGGGGCCACTTGTTAACCTACTCCATATAATAACATACAGTGTGAAGGCAATGTAAATGTAGATCAATCATTTTTATTCTGTTATTTTTTTCTTTATAACCAATCTAATTCTTTTTTTTTTTTTTTGTTTCCTTTTTAATATTGATTAATTGTTAAGCACCTTTGCTTTTTTTGTCGTTTTTTTAATTAGTAAAAGAAATACCATATTTAAATCTTACAACGTTTAATCGTTATAGTATCTCTAATTACAATATAGCTGCAACTCTAATTACAACATTATAAACTCAAACATCAATCTATGAACTTGAAAAAGTACTGTACTCTTCTTTAAATACCTCTAATTTTCCCGCCATTTTATAAGACCTTCCTTTTTGATCTGGGTTCCTGTCATTTTGTATTCCTACTCCAACTTATACCGACCACAGATTATGCATAACTTTGACCAGTCGGAACGAAGATACCTTTTTATCTTTTACCAAATGTACATACAAAGGCAGATTTGCTAACATTAGTGTAATTGACTGCTGGCCGTTCTAAATAATAAATAAATATCTACTACATTTTATTTATTTTAGCTTAATTTATTTCTCACAATCAATAGGTATACCTAACACATAAGTGACTGGTTGTCCTTGATGGACATTGCACAATCCTCCAATGTTAAACAAAATTATAAAATTTAAGCGGGTAGGTGAATAAAAACACCACCAGCACGACGAGATATTGCACCCAGTGGCGTGCCCTTCATACATGCACAAAAGCACTGCCTACCCTAAAATCTATATATAGCTAGTATAGGAGGAGGATATGCCCATTTCATAAGTGCTTATTAATTAGGCCTACTTGAAATAAATGAATTTTGAATTTTGAATTTTATGCAATTTTCCTGCTGTATACCCTGGTAAGAAACCCAGTGGACGCACCATATAATGCAGTCCCGCCGCGCCAGCTGACAAGCGGCGCATAGACATATACAGATTATTCCCAGAATAAAATATCAATATTCTTCCAATTTCAAAAAATACTTTTTGAAAACATGCCTACTAATATTATAAATGTGAATGTAAGTTTGTTTCTTAAGCTTTCACACAAAAACTACTTAACCGATCCTCATGAAACTTTGTACACATATTAGAAGTAATATAGGATATTTTTAGACAGTGTTAGAAGTAATATAGGATATTTTTTATCCTGATATTAAGCTCGGTTCCTTTGGGAGAAGGAATTAAAGTGTTTGACGATTTTACAATATAACTCCGACAAATTATAACCGATTTAAATAATTATTTTTGTACTATAGAGGTTATACTATTGTTTAGTTTTAGCCAATCTGTGGTTGTAGATAGAGGATAGAACTCCTCAGCGGACAACATAAAACCCCACATTTAAGGCTTAGCGATACCGAATACTTTTTTTTTTTAGAACTATAACTAAATTTAATGCCACATCAAAAACAAAATCAGACGCAGACGAAATCGCGGGCAACAGCTATAATGTTCTTTATATTTTTTACGGTGATCGACTCCTTAAATGGTAAAGGCAGGTTTTTTATTAGTCTTGGTACAAGATAAGACATAAGGCTACGTACAACGTAGCTTAAAAAATATGAAGAAGTAAAACCTGTTATGATGAATCAGCCCTAGCTAAATACCTGAAACATGCTAGTTCGAAGGATATTCCACGTATTCAAAGGAAACACTTAACTAACGGTAGTCATAACTTTTCCACGCATATCGCTAACTATGTCGCTGAACAAGAAACTTCAGCTGCAATTCCTTATCGAAATACTTCACCGTCATTCTAGAGATTATAACTCTAGCTGGTTTAGCAGCGCACCAAAACTGAAAACCTACCTTAATTATATGCATTTACAGTTTAAATTGCGTTGTAAGTTCGAGCTAATTAGAACAAATTGTCACACGAAAATGACGCTTAACGCAACTCTGGATGAACATAATTTGTTTTTTTCATCACGAATTATAAGAATGCACTGTAATTCACATTGGATAAAGTCCAAATTTCACTGCGTTTTTGTGTTAATTTGTTGTAAACGCCACACGAAAATGTTACTTAATGTGGGAATTAACGATGCAAATTATACCCTTGAAGCCTGTAATGCTTGGTTTTTGGAAGGAAATGCATAATGCATTGATAAGAACGGTAACATTACTGATAATCGTTTTAGCACATGTTTTTTTCTGCATCATCGAAAGGAAATGTGTAAACTAAGTACTCAGGGAAACTGCTGTGCGCTGTGATTTTTAGCCTATGTCAGGGGTTCCCAACCTTTTTAAGCCAGCGGTAAACTTATACGTTAAGAAATTTGTCACGGCACCGGCGCCCTAACCTAGCTCGTGATAATAGATTTGTACTAGTTAGTTAGGTAGATAGGCGCTAAAACTTAAACATCCTCACTATGATACTAATAAAACAATAACGGATAATAAATTTTAACAAAGAATTAAGAAAAACATAAGTACCCCAACAATGCTATGGCTTAGCTTGATGATCGGCACACCTTTTTTTTCAAAGTGTAAGGTGTAAAGCGAGCATAGTAAGGTGTGACACAAAGACTATCAATAAATTTATTTTTCTTGATTTTTTCAAGTGCAGGAGCGCTTCACGGTGCGCGTGAGTCGCACCTCTGCACTTCCTATGGCACCCCAGAGCGCCGAAGCTCCCAGGTTGTGAAGCCGAGACTTATTTCGTCAATAGAATAAATATGAGTAACGGGTAAAGATAACTATTTTATGGTGCGCATGCTAGCCATACTGGCCATACTGGTTAAGACTTCGGGGGACTGAGTTCGGTCCCCGGCACGTGGCTTTATTCTCGAAGTTATGTTTTTTCTAACCAATTAAGTATCACTTGTTTGAACAGTGGAGCCATTTTAATTTCTGCCGCAAGCAGCAATCAATTGTTCTGGTCTGAAGGGCGAGGTGGCTGGTGTAATTACAGGCACAGTAGGCCAACACCTACCCCTAAGGTTGATGAACACAATGCGGGACATTGCAGGACATATTCCTTGCATGCGTTCCGATGGATGGATATTTGCCTGACCTGGGACTGGATTCTGTAGTAGTACATGCTTACCAATTAACCAAAAGGCAGACACTATTCCAACCAGGCATAATGTTTAAATACAACGCAGAATGTAAAAAAGATAAGAATCACCTTAACTCGGAATTCAACACCGACCGACTTCAAAGAATCCTTCTTTGATATCGCTCCAAAAGATACAAACAGCCCTAATGACTCTTTGACAGAAAACCAACCAGTTTCCACTTAATTAGTCTCAGTAATTTCCAATCTATTATTAGACAAAACGCGGATGTAATTTGTTCTTTAACACGCATATTTGGGAAATGTTGTTTAAAAAAACTGGTAAAGAGCGTGACATGACCTGATTTGATTTCAGAACGTTACAAACTAAAAATATTTAAATGCTACGAGCACTAAATCGTGCAAAGTTCATGACGTTTCAGACGTGTGTCCGTATTAATTTTCAACAAGGTTCATCATATCAAACCATTACCGGCCCACTACAAGGCACTGGTCTCCTCCCAAAATGAGAAAGGGTAAATGCCAATTTTTTAAATTTAAAAAGCATATAAAAATTTTCGGAACGGCCAGGATTTGAACCTGCGACTCTCTGGCAATCGCGGCCTAAGCGCGTTTTCCAATTAAGCTACGGCTCTCCTACCATCGATGCCGAAATTAGTATATGCCTTTTTACGTCAGAGAATTCCTCCAAGTGTAGGTATTAACTAATAAAAATTATAAAACGGGTAAATGCCGTTCTCCACCACGATGGCCCAGTGCGGATTGGTAGACTCCACACACCTTTGAGAGCAATATGTAGAACTCGAAGGCATGCAGGGTTTCCTCACGATGTTTTCCTACACTGTTGAAGCAAGTGATATTTTAATTGCGTAAAACGCACGTAACTAAGAAAGGTGAGAGGTGCGTGCTTAGATCCCCCCCCCCCCCCCCTGAGAGTAAAGTCGAAGTCCTTCCTATTGGGATATCACCGCTCCAACCGGGTATTTCAAAAATATTTTCCAAACAAAACTGTTTAAAGATGAAGTAGTAATAACATACGTTCAGTGGAATTCTCTTGACCGTTCTCTATTGTTACATATAAATTACAGCTGCGCGCTTCTATACAGCTGGGTGCAGCTTTTATGTTACGGTTTAGACTTTAATTTAGTAGAAACTTGAACAAATATGAGCTGGAAACCTAAACTAGAACACATGTGTATGTGCCTACTTTTGAAGCATATTATCGCTGCGTGAAAGAATGGCAAACAAACAGCCATGCATTTATAGTATTAAAATTGATATACAAGAACAGTTACTAAAAAATCCTTATGAAAGTATGACCTAGAAGGAAAAGTTCCCAAAAAACCCTATGCCAATTTTTATGTCTTACTTCCAAATTATACAGGGCTTTATTAATTAAAATCGGAATAGTTATGCAGGTTTGATTGCCGGAGCAATCAGACAGACAGATTTAATGTTTAAAGGAGCATATAAATCGAATAGGTAACATTAACAGGTAGCCATTTCGAAGTTACAGTGGAGCTACAATTTATCTGTTTTTGAAGTTATACTTCTTTTGGCGCGTTAAATATGGTTATCATATTTTTTTACGATGCGCGCGCACATCGTTACTAAAAAACCGACACCATGAAGTTAGCTATAGTCAACATTTTAGTTTTTCTAAAAAGTTTTGACAGTTTACTTTCAATTTTCAAACAATACCTTTTTCTAATGTTAGTGTCGTTTTTTCTACAAACGTAGAATAAGGCGAAATATAAAAATTTTTAAAAGATTTTTATCTTGTTACGCCAAAGTATAACTTCTAACGCGTGTACATAAGTACACACACGTCTTTTTTTTGTTATTCTAATAATTTTATAAATAAATTCACCATAAGTTAACCCATGACTGCAATCTCAGCTCAGGTATCTAAGTGAAACGTGCGAAGAGAGTACGTTTGAAGAAAATAAAATTTTAAACTACACCGTACAGTTTTTTGTCTGTTTTTCGTGGATTAAGCTTTATATCATATTTATTGTAGGTATATCATGGAACTCATTACAAAGTTATGCCAATAATCACCACGCTTGGCATGCGGGTTGGTGATCGCAGTGCTGGTCCTTTCCCACCGGCAAAGCTACTACCCGTTACCAGCTGGATTTTGGACCGCCCTACAAAAGACCTATGTCCAGCAGTGGACTTCAATTGGTTGAAGTGATGATGATGATGATGATGGAATTCCGCAAAGTAATGCCTGCTTCTATTCAACAATATAATTTAAACATTCTAGGAGGTAATAATTCATTCACAATCCAATATCTAGTTTTCAGATGCGTCTTGAAATGTTGTTTTAGAATCATACAAAACCAATTTAGATTCTATTTCCACTTCCCGGCATATTCTTTCAATATAATATATTATTTGAGGTCGTCCATAAATTGTGCTTGAAAAATTGCTGCCTGTATTGAATGTAACTAATCTTTTGGTCTTGCTTCTCACTGCATTGTTGGTCGTTTGTTTAACATGTATGACACGGTAACACAAGGTCCTGGATTCGATTCCTGGGTAGGGTTCTAGTTCGGTTCTTGCATATAAAAAAAAAAAAAATATTTGACATATAGTCGCAGCTATTGTGAGATACGAAATCACCCTGCACGCTAGGTTCGTGTCCCCGCGGGGCAATTCGAATATTAATAAATTCCGAATTTCCTCTGGTCTATTCTGGGGGGAGGCTTTGGCCGCGGCTAGCACCACTACCGACAAATACGTGCCGCCTTCCTTCACTGCATCATCATTCATCATTTATCAGGTAAGATTGCAGTCACTGCCTTACATGTAGTAGAATTAAAAAAAAATATAAAGTTTCCTTATTTGGATACGGTACCCAACAAACACTGTTCAAGTAGGTTGCAAACAAAAATGTTGAAATCCACAGAGCATAGACAATATTTCAGTTGCAAACTTTTTCTCGTTCACGTCGGATGCACACGAAATCCGGAAAATTAAATTGTCCAAACTAAAAACTTTGTGTTAAATGTTGCTACTAAATCGAACTGCCGCTTTCGTCTCGTAGTAGTAGAACGACTACTGGTCTCCCAGCCCTTGGTTTATACAATTATTGGGTGACCTGATAAAAAAATCTCTGTACCCTTTAGGCATTTTGCACCCATAGAGCGGATAACAATGGATCGAAATCATAGAATTAAGAAGATACTGAACCCTCATCGAGCCATTATTGCATTGTGTCCAAAAACAGTGAAAAAGCTCTGCTTCGAAAGACTGTTCGCCCCACGGAATGTTGCTAGCTCACAATTTTTTTTTCATTTTCCCAATTTATAGTAAACGTTTAGAACAATAGAGGTAAAATAATTACTGTCAACTGCTGAATGGAATGAAACAGGCGTTCTAGAAACGCTTCGTGTTTGATGCTTAAACGTTGCACGGTTAAGAACATATAGTTCTTAATTCTGAGTCAGAAATATTGTCAAGAAAAACATAATTTTCTTTCGCTGTAAATAACTATCAGACGCCGTTTAAATATAGAGGTACACAGCAACGCAAGGCCCTCCGTCTGTACTTCATAAAATCAAGGCTTGTAGTTTTATTCTTCCTAAATCTTTTGTTGAATGGTTTGTTAACATTAATTATTTATTATGGTTTTATTAGTTTCATAATGAGGATGATATATTTTTTACGCCTATCTGCCTAATAACAAGTACCTATCTATTTTAACTAGCAAGGTCGGCGCGCCGATTTCATAGCCATGGCGCTTTTGCAAATTAAGAATAACTTGCAAAAGCGACTTGGCTTTAAAAAGGTTGGCAACCCCTGTATACGTTATTAACATTTTATTTACTTTGATTTAGTAGCATCCTACCTTATTTCAAATCGCTCAGCTAACAAATAAGCGGGTCTTTGTCGATGGTCCTAGTCACGAACCAGGACAATCTACTTAGAAGACCACAGCGTACACCACTACAAAACGATCCTAAAGGAGGATGCAGTCATGCAAGGCATATCGCTGTAATAAACAAATAGGTATTAGGAACAATTGAGGTTTTTGTGGCAGAGCTCATTTGGCTCTTCTACCGCCATGTTTTTCCGGTCCAAAAGGCTGAATTGCAGGTGTAATGTAAAACCCATGTGCACGTAACAAGGGTTTTAACACCTAAACCGGCGACATCATGTTGGCAAACTGCTTGAGCCAATTATTACTATAGGAAAAGAAAAAAGGAATATCTCGTGAACGCCGATAAACACGCATCAGTTCGTAGTTGATATATTTGTATAAGTTAATAAACTCGTACGTGTTAAACGGCACATTTCCTTTGAAAGAAAACAAAATAAGAGCTATTTTTCCCAGAGGAAATGCCAGTAAGTAACGCTAATCAAAAAAGATTCTTAGGCATACATTTACCTTTCACCAATCGATTTTCACAATATAACCTAACTTGTTTATAGTTCTTGCCGCAAGGTGGGGTATTCTGTGTTTGTATTCTCATATTTAAATTTTTTAGTATGGTTTCAAAGTTATTTAAAAAAAGAAAATGTATATTTTTCTTCTACCATGTGTCAGATTAGGAGACCGCCGAATCGGTGTCGTAAGTATAGATGGCGTCTAACATCGTTAGTTACCAGCTAAGAGTGGATAGAACGTTTTTTCTCTTTACACATCACCAAAATCATAAGGCATCCGATTTAAGCTTTTCCTAGCTTAAGTGAAAAGGGGCATTAGACCCCCACAACACCTCTTTACCCTTAAACCTCTTGCGTAATAATTCAATGGACTCTTAGGGAAAATTTCGGTTTAATTGCACTTCATTTAGGATAACTCGTTTAACAATCCAGTCTACGTGATGAATAATAATTAATGAATTCTTCCTAAACTGTTAGTTTTAGGGCTACGTCACTGCCCTAATATATTTTTGATGGATATCCTTTTTTGGTTTAATCTAAAATAAGGGCAGCGGCCACTTTGTCACTTCTGGAATTCCTTTAAGGAGATATTGCCTATTAAAAGTTTCAGTGCCTTCAAAGGTTTCGTTACAAGGCCCTATTGTTAACATTATATTGTTCTGAAAACTGCCTCGTTTATCTAGCGGTGAGCAGGTTTGACTGCAGAACAGGAGGTGCTGGGTTCAATCCCCGAGTCGAGCCACTTTATACAATTGGAATTTTATATAACCTGGGACCTTCTACTTATTTTATCTATACACACAACCTTCACAGCGCTGTCCACTGCGCAAAGGAGGTTATCAAAACAATTTAAGTTATGTAATTATTGGAACTAAAAAACAACCGCATAATAAGAGTTAAATGAATAATGCTTTGACATAAACGAGCAGATTTTTGTATAGCGTTTTAAGTAGTAGTAGTAGCAGTAGTAGTAGTAGTATGAGTAGTAATATTAGTGTGCTCTCCTAACCTGTGGTAGAGACACCACAACCAGTCAGACTTGATGTTGGAAAATTTTCTGTACATGTACTACCTCAGCCTAATTGAAATATGCAATATGCATCATAATAATGGGCTCAGACCTCTTCTACCATAGGAGACATTTATAGCGTGGAACCATCACGCTCGTCTAATTTGGGTTGGCGGGTTTTAAATATTATTATCATAAGTTGGTATGAATAAAACCACTTAACGTGGGCATGTTCCGGGTTGGACAGCCTCAATTTCCTAACTACAGACGGAAACGTTATTTGTATTATAATAATAAAACAATAAAACCAGTTTTAATGAAATGCCGAATGGAATTCAATATCTCGCTCTCGAAATTCGTGTTTTTTGTAATTTCTTTAAAACTACCGAACCAAATTTAAATTGGTACCATTTAAATTTCATCAAACTGATCGGAGGTATTCGCTCGAATCGGTATATTTAACAGAATAAACCGGGTCATAATAGTATAAATTTAATGTTAATTCTGTTAAAATAAAAAGCCTTTTTTTTTTTTTTTTGACGGGGGGAAATCTCCTGATTACGAGATACCCGAATTGTAAATAATTGGGTTATGTGGGATTTCTACCCACTAAAACCCCCTCGGTTGCCGGCCTCAGCACATGAAGGGAGGCTCCGGGATCTCCTAAGAACGCACCGGTGCCTCCCGTGTACGACGCCTTTTGGGCACGTCCCGTGAAGAACACTTGCACACTTTCCCAAATATTTTTTTAAAATAAAAAGCCTGGCGAGCTTCATCGATGACTAGTTACCACCGTATGTACCAGGGTATGGGTTTAATATAATTGCCGTACCCTTAACAGGTAAGCCTACTACTATTTTAGACCGCATCATCACCAGGCGATATTGCTGTTTTCCTGTACCCAAAATTTAGCTCTTGACTACAATGACACTGGCAAGTTATGATGCAGCCTAATCGTAAAATGAAAAAAAAAACTACTGACTTAAAAGTAACATTTAAAAAGAATATCGCTATACGCTCTGCCACGCTTTGCTATAGCTGATTACAAGACAACAAGACGTTTAGACCGCCACCTTTTACTTACGTTATTTTCTTTTTGTTTTCCTACTACATCCAGGCATCAGAAATAGGTTTACTCACCAGCCTTGAAGTTAGGACGTACGAATAAATCACCTATCAACTGCACCGATCATGGCGAAATTTTACAGGTTTAGACAACAGGACGACGTTAAAAATCCGGTTGGATGGCGCACAGTGTATAGCTGCCGGCTGTATTGTATGTGTAGGTATAGGAAAACCTCGGCTGGGTTTTTGTTTTGGGCGTTTGGGGTCTTCTTTTTATTTTAAATCTATAGACGAAAATAAGTAATGATGCGGCCTAAGGTGGAGCTCGCTTACCTAAGAGATGCCAATTCACTCTTGACTAAAAGGAACCCAAATTATAGGTTTCGGAGAAAACGGAAGCCGGAAGGGCGTTCCAGATCTTTGCGGTGCGAACGAGGAAGCAAAACACTTTGTACGAGTGCAGATCCTTAAGATGCCTTGCAGTGTGATGGTAGAAAAGTGAAGAAGGAACCAAATTGAATAGTTTCTGAGCACACTCTCCGAAATATATTTTGTAGAACACCGTAAGACAGGCAACTTTGCGACGGTGTTCCAAACATTGGAGTCTATTGACTATTTCTGTTTCGTGTCGAGGTCTTCAAAGGTCTTAACGGCCTTATTGACAGAGTTGTGCCACACAAGCCTCTGTTAGGTGGCGCTTGTAACATCCCTGTAGCGCGAAAGCAAGACCACCAGATCTTCGCTTTTCTTTCTTGCGTTCTGAGTAGAATACGGCCTTAGGAAGTCTAGAGTCATTCATAGATACAAGATGCCCGCACCGCGTCAAACACGTCCATTAAAAACAATACAACAAGGAATCTACAAGCTCAGCTTAATATGCATGCTCCGTTCCTACCGGTATATTAAACGTAGTGGAGTGACCGCATGAACTGTAATCCAGCTCAATTGTTTGTATTTATGGTTGCAATAGATGCCCGCACGTCCTGCCCGGAGCCGCTATTAACTTCTGGGGAGATTTATTTATCGACACACTTACGTAACTCTCAATTGAGACTTATAGACTTTTAACTGAATAAAACTATCGCAATAGTTTTATTTGCTAGTTGCGGATGCCTTGTTTTAAGCTATTGGATTTTTCTTTGTTTTTTTTTTTGTGCCAACTTATCGTTTAGCTCCAGCTTCCTTGATATTTGCTAATACGTGCTGCGCAACGAACTCTACGCAATATACCAATTGGATTTTGCTTGACTTTTTTTTCTTTGCCAACAGATGCTTGACTTTATTACGAGTAAGTCACTCACCAGACACTATATTTGCTAGTCACTGATTCCTGCTGTGCGCTGATTTCTGAACAATAAAGCTATTGAATTTTGTATCAAATATTTTTTCTCTTTTGCCAAGTTAGCGCTTCACTAAAACGTTACTCACCAGCCATCTAAATGTTTGCTACTCGCTAATCCCTGCGCGCTAGACTCTACACAATGTAGGTATTGGATTTTGCTTCAAATTTTTTTTTTCCCAAGTTAGCGCTGCACTAAAACGTCATTCATCAGCCATCTCATTATTTGCTACGAATTGATTTCCTATTCATCGTTTGACTATTCCATTACCCACTAGCCTACTCAATATTTCCTAAGAACTCTACACAATCTAGCTTCTTAAATCTGTTCTGTTTTCTATTTTGCCAAGTAACCACTAGCCTCGTCGATATTTGCTATGAACTGTACACAATTTAGCTTCTGAAATTGGTTCTGTTTTCTATTTTGCCAAGTAACCACTAGCCTCCTCGATACTTACTATGGACATTACACTATTTAGCTTCTGGAATTGATTGTGTTTTCTTTTTTGCCAAGTAATTTGGACATTATTTTGTGTTGCATCCTCAATATATGCTATGAATACTACACAATTTAGCTGAGTAACCTTTGTCATATTTGCTATACGCTGATCTACACTCGCCGCCTGCGACCTAGCAACAAATATAAACCAGAGGCTGTTTAAGAAAATCATATTCATTTCACCGCTTACAACGGATGATGTCACTTGTCAAACAGAAAGTTAGGATCTAAGATTTGGATTTCATAGATTATTTACGATTTTGATCGTTAATTAAGCCGAAAATGATTTTTGATCCAACCGAGGAAAAACCCCAGAAACCAGAAATTCGAAGTCAAACGTTCTTAATGAAATTGAAATTGAAATATGATTTATGAACAAAACTTTATGAATGAACGATGACCACTGTAAAAGTATAAAACTGAGTAATAATAAAATTGTATGATTAGAAAAGAGGTAGCTGTCGTGTCGTACATAAGTTACAATATTACCGGATATACTTCGGTAAGTGTGTTCAGGAACTTCATAATCTTGTTCCTCCTTCCCCGTTCTACCAAAGAACAGCGAGACACCGTGAGCGGTGGGATCCTTATGTGGTTGATATTCCATCAACACGCACGAAACGTTTTTATCCACGTTTCTGATACGTACCGCTAAGATGCTTACTGCTCCCGGCAACTGTGTTTCCTGCCACGTATAATTTGAGTACCTTCAAGGCTAGAGTGAATAAGCGTTTTCTAGGCAAGCGTGCTCCAACCTAGACCTCATCATTGCTTTTTAACGGGCATGATTGTAACGGGCGGCCTATCGTTTAATAAATAAAAAAAAAACCATATCGTATTTATAATACGAGTAGGTATTAAATAAATAAACTTTCTCATAGAGCAATGTTTGCAAAATTCAATCATGTTTGTTTGCCGTGACAAATGTGCCGAAAAAACACACTCGAAAGTAAAAGCGCATTACATAGAGGGGCCGCTAGAGATCGTGCGAATTTTCCACAATTCTACACGTAAATCACAAAGATGTCTCACGCAGCATCCTATCTCCAACAACATTCTCGATATTATTAGTCTGAGACAGAGGCTCTCAACTTTGAAATCGAAGGACATTGGAACCCGAGCAAATTTTTTGTTAGAGCGAACTACCAAAAAACTTCCGCGCGATTTTCACTCTCGCGATTTATATTCCGCGTATATCCTATTGCCTAACAAATACGTTTTTGGTTACTTTCTTGGGAGCGAAGGAAATATTTATACATTTGCGCGACTTCAAACCATACACACACATCAGACCACAGATTTTTTACCGCGCGAATTAAAATAGTAAATGCGTGCATCTATATATATAGCATGAGACACACATATTGAATTGTGGAAAAAAATCGTGGCAAAAATGTACGGATGTTGTGGGGATATAAAATCATCAGACTTTATTTTGTGTTGCGGTTCATGGTTCTGGTATAGGCAAGTGTATGGCAAGTGAGTTTTTATTAAACCTGATCGTCCGCGGCCGTTTTAAGCCAAAACTGTATTTTTTGCTCCATCTTAGCCGTCATACATTTTTTAAGAGATTTCATACATTTCCTGTGAGATGTCCAGAGGGGGCCGCTACCCTCCTCTTACCCCCTAGGTACGCCCATGTTGCGGTTTTTATACGAACACGTTTTCGTTAACCAGTTACCAAGTAACGAGAGGCGCGAAGTGTCCAAACGGATTTCCGAATGATATCACGCATAAATAACCGCACTTTAAATAACTTTAAATAGTAGCGACATATTTTTCTTGCAATAAGTGAAACATCTTAGTTTTTATAAACGCGAAAATTCGTAGATTTGATATGGAAATATTGGCAAATAATATTCCAAATTTTGGGAAGCACTGGTTTAAAGTCTCAATATCGTTTGTCAGATAGCAGTTATGACAAATCTCTTTCGCCGTTTAGACGCCGATACAGATATATCGATACTAAACAATTTTTACATAATAGAAATATAAATTGATAAAAGTCAAATAAATTGTTATCTAGTCGTTTTGTTTTTTTTTTTAAACTGACGTGAGTTCGAATAATGTATATCCTTGTTTTTTTTTTTTTATATTCGTTGTTGTCTGTTATACATTTGAAGCTTGGAAACTTTTTTCATCATCATCATAATCAACCCGTTATCGCCACGGGTCTCGTCTCAGAATGAAAAGGGTTTAGGGCGTAATCCAAAACTTGGCCTTGTGCGGCCTGATGGACTTGATACACCTATGAGAACATTATTGAGAACTCCAAGGCCATAGAATTGAAAACATGCAGAAACCTCATTGAGCCATTATTGCATGAAGTGCATTGTGTCCATAACGGCAGAAATTACCCGCGCACGTCTAACTTTACACCCGCGGAATGAAGAATGGCTCTCAAACTTTTTTCATTTTCACATTTTATATTAAACTTATAGAGCAATAGTAAAATAATTACTGTCAACTGCTAAATGGCATGAAATGACGAACCGCCTATTCGAGAAACACTACTAAAGTGGAGTGGTTTTTGATTCTTCAATATTATTCGTGTACACGGTTTCTGTATGTTCTCTAATTCTGTGTCCCAGGCATGCAGGATTCCTCACGATGTTTTCCTTCGCCGTCAAAGCAGGTGATAATTAATTGCTTCCGACGCACATAACTTAAAAAACCGGGGTACGAACGATGGCCCCACCAAAAGTGAAGCTAAAGGCATAACCACATGGCTATCAACGCTTTTAGATTGTGTTATAATATACTATTATTATTTAATTTTAAAATAATTTCGATAAATTTATTGCAATACCTCCACTGGAGGTCATGAAATCTGTTACGTACGAACGAGTACATGAAGCAATTAATGCTATTTTTGAGAATTAAAGAAAGTTAAATAGAATTGTAAAATATTTTTATTATTATATATAATATTTGTATACCCTCTGGAATCTTTACACTTCACCCCAAACAGATCTTCAATGTACTGTCCAAAATTCTAAGGTCCAATAAACATCCATCCAAACTTTCACATTTATAATAACAGTCAGTACTTTTAGTTTAAATACTTATGCATTCTGCATAAATAGGTGCAAAAATCAAAGGTTCTTTGATTAATACATTGGTTCTTCTCAGTATAGTATAAATTTGACCCTCAAACATGGCTATTAGATGAATGTGAGTTATTAGGAAATATCTGCATATAAATGTTGCAAAACCATATCATTAATCATTAATAAAGCAATAAAGTGGGTTAACTCAAAAAAAACACTTAAGTACGAAATAGTTCTACAACACACTTAGAATAGGAACATAGCTCGGGGAACAGATAGACGTTGGGTTCTCAGGGTGCTGGAATGGCGACCTCGCACCCTTGGGCGTTGGTCGGCCCCCAACGTGCTGGAAAGACGACATCAATAGAATCGCTGGAAACAAGCGGCCCAGGACCATGATTTCGGAACTCCCTACAAAAAACCTGTGTCCTCTATGCACGCCACTGAATACAATGTGAGCTATCGTTTTACACTTTACGCTATTCAAAGTATTACGGGTTCACCGTAAGAAATAACTAAAAATATATACTAAAATATATACTAATATTTTAGAAAAATTAAAGTACAACATTAAACTTAACCTGATTTATGTTTTATATCAGGTCTGGATCTGGTAAGAATTAAACTCCGAAAACCTCATCTAAACTACGAATAAAGCTAATGAGTTTCATTTTTGTTTAAACGCCTTAATCTTTGGAAATATCAGATTACAAATATTCTATTTTATATGTACCTTGCGCTACCATCTTAAAAGCCGAGCAAACGAAGTAAGTAGCAGAGTGGGCGATGCGTTGGATCGTCGTGAATAATTGTGTAGAATAGCAAACGAAAATTTGTATTTGGAACACTTATCAAAAATTGTACGCGGAGAAGTCGCGCAGGATTGCTAGTTTTTATACAACTCTTCGAGGAAACGTACATAAATGTTCATATTAGATAATGAGTGGGTTAGACCACTTTCGCACTATTGGCCTCATATGTTTTGTAATATTGTTACAAAATCCACGACCATCGCGAATTTGATATAAGTTTCGCAACATGGCCGTGACATAACCCTATGACCAAAAATGGCTGTTCTAGTATTTTTCTGTTGTCACCGTAATCAGACCTTAATTAGTTTTGAGAGTGGCCGCTGCTTTACAACTAAGCTATCGTCGTGGCCTAGTTGCGACACCGTTAAAAAATCGGTAAAGCAACGTTGACCCTAGTCGGTAACTAGAAGGACAAACAGCTACTATAAAACTTGGTTTCACACCAGTAGGGCTAAAACGAGACAATCCACGCGATAATTAGGTCTACCCATCATATTGCCATATCTCATAGGAATAAGCGAGAAAATTGTAAACATAATTTTTATTTGATCACCATGATCACACACAGATTATTAAATGAAAAGATGTCAAAGTTTTCGTCACAAACCAGGAATGTTAAAAAAACCAACGTCAAAGATTTCTTTATTCTTCTTCTTCTTAGGGTGCCGTCTCCTTACGAATTGATTAGGGCTACCTCTACTTTGAACACCGCTGCTCTATATAATGATTTGGTGCAAATCAAAATTTTTCCAAATCATTGGCTCCGGTTTGTAAGCCATAATATTCTTCTAATGCCAGGCCTTCTTCTGCCCGTCACTTTTGCTTTTATGATAAAAAAAATAAAAATAAAAATCGTTTATTTCGTTTCTTACATTGTAAATAATACATGTTGTGAAGTTGAATAAGTTTTTTTGAAGAAGTATTTCTTTATTTTTATAGGTACTTTTGTTGTGTACGTTTTTAATTTATTAATTGTCTTATCTTAAGCTGCGAGGACAAAACGCAAGCTATGCAAACCCCGAAACAAAGGTTTTATTTTTTTATCACTAAACTACCGCTTAAAATAAAATATTTCATTATACTGTCTTCTGGCCTATTGCACTGATAAGAGTGATTTGCTTAGAGTGGCATCTTCAGACTCCATATATGTATCATTATCAGATTCCCAAAAGACTTAAATGGTCGGTAAACCTACTCAAAATCGGTTTAGATGTGACGTCTTATATGGCGAAACAGCGCCATAAAACATACCTACCTACGCGTCAAATGACGTCACACAAAGCGCGCAAAATCGCCGGTCTCGACTTGTTTATTAATAACTCAAAAGAATAAGAGCATAATAAATAAACCGTTGAAGCATACAATCTGTAAATTTTCGAAACAAATCGGTTTATTAATACCTATAAGTTAAAGCTGACAGCGCGATTGATATAGACAGGCATAAAAGCTCTCAAAAGCTCATATAAATAAATTTTATATGCCATAAATTTCACCCAGCCGTTTGAAATTACGTCGCAATTAATAAAACCTTTCTTTTATCTCCGGTAATGTGACAATACAAGTTATATTATTATATATGGTTTATAAGCGTAAATAAAAATGTTTTAAGGTGTTGGCCTGTTTTTAAATTCTATACAAAAAATTAAACAAATTAATCCGCACGTCTTAAAAAAAACGAAATGTAAATCTAATAGTAAAATACTTAACGTGTTATGAATGATATTACTTTTTTTTTTAAGTTGTAAGATTGCATGCCATTATGTGTGGCTGTTTGTGGAAAGCACGGTTTGTAATTTGAACTTTACAATTAACAATTCATAATATGTCAATTAAGATATGTTATAATCATTTTAATTATAATTAATTAAATTATTATAATAAACGACATAATAACCATAAGGATGAAACAACATAATTGAAAAAAACTAAAGTGTGCATTCAAATATTTTTTTTTTATATTTTTAATTATGATGATATATTTTTAAATCGGTTCGATGTATTTTTAAAAAACGAATTTCAGAAAACAATAAACAATAAAAATAGTTAAGTACTTACGCACATAAAAACGAAATCCGCACGTTACACCAACACACTATAAATTTTGTTATCGAACTTTCATAAAATATTATCAGTCACTATATTTTGAGCTTGATCGGAAACTTTCGCGCGGGAAAATGGCAGCGGCAAGCGTACTCTCAAAACACGTCCTACCTCGGCGCTTGTCACGCGGCTACTGACTACTGAGTCGCCTGAAAAAAGTCTCGCAAACTAACAACATTTTCACATTTCGAACAAGATTTCAGAGCGGGAAAACGCGTTCCATGAATTGACGCAAGGTCTTATCTGTGGGAACTACGATGAAATTGTTTTTTTTTCAGGATAAAGCTTTTCACGTACATTTCTCTATACTGTATGCACGTTTGCATGTATGTTTAAATGTTCCTCTAATAATATTAAAGCGCTCTTTTGGACCACTAAAATAGGTGGGTTGACGATTTTGATTTTAATATGGAAATAACTGCAAAATACCTATGTCCAGCAAGCAGTTACGGACCTTTTATTTGGTGATAATGATAATGGTTTATGTGCAGCCACTCGTCGCTTACTTCAGACCTATTTAATATTTATTTTACAACCTAGGTTTCGTGGCAGACCAAGGAGCTTATATAATTGAATAGTAAATTACATCGCAATGGAATGGAGCGTAACGAAAATACAAAATCCAATTTTGGAAACCCGATTATCGCTATTTATTGATAATCTCGGTGGCCATTTTCATAAATTACATTAGGGAAATGCTACGGAAGCATAAACGTTATTTACGAAATATTCTGTTTTATGACGGAAAGGAACTGAGTAGCAGTATTTTATATCGGGCTAACAGTTACCTACATATTCAGCCGCGCAGAAATTCTGTTTTCTCTCCACTGATCTCTTAAATTATAAATGTGCTTGTTTGTAGAACCTTCTTTTACGCAGCAACGGAGAAACGAATTAGTATGACCTAGAGATAGTTTTCAGAGTTAAGTGTGACAATATATGCTACTGTTTATGCCAAAAAAGCACGCCTTATTCAAAATTCATCATCATCATCACTATCCACTTTAGAGCAAGAATCTCCTCCCTGAATAGTCCACCACGCTGGCCAAATGCGCATTGGTGGTTTTCATACGCCACATTTGGTGAACTCTCAGGCACGAAAATTTCTTCACCATATTTCCCATAACTTAGAAAAGTTAGACGGATGCCGGGTTTTAAACTTGTTCCCCCGGTAGAGAAACCGAAATCCTAATAGTGGTTAGGATTTCGGCAATGAAGATCTAAACGGCAATGAAGATATAAACGATTACCTCGTCGAGATAAAATGGATGAACGGATTTGATAAAATAGTACTAAGGTCTCTTAAGTTGAAAAATATAATGATGAGTTTATACGGTGAGTCGGTATATATTGTGTAGGATAGCAAAAGGAACTTTGTATGCGAAAGAAGACGCGAGGATCACTAGTCTAAACAAAATATTCCGGAAGCTACTTTTCTTTGTTTTGATGTTCGGTGAGCTGCCATCGTTTAGTTCAAGCGGAAACCTGTCAACAAAAAAAAAGAAGATAAATGATTTTTTATTTATAAGAGTGATTTTATTCTATGCGCGCCATGCGTGAAATGAAACGTTTGCCAGAGTATAGGTACTCTGGCTCGGACATGATTGAGTGTTATTAATTGAGCCTATTCGGAGCCACTCTCGGTCATTACCTTAATACACGACTGAAAGCCAATTTGATTCGGCCGTTTACGTGTTCTCAAACCATTTGCACAATTAAGAAAACAATAAAGCAAGACACAGTTTACTGAGCTGACCCAAAAATAAACTTACATCTTGCAACACTTAACACGAATCAGTTATTTTAGAGTAAATGTTGCAAGTGGCAAAAACACCATAACTGAAGAATAGCTTAATTCAAATACTACATTTATACTATCTAGATTTCCAGCGAGAGAAGTCGCATTATCGACTAATGGTCGTGGTCAGATCTAGAAAGTTACTCTAGTAACTAAAACAAATGCATAGAAATATACCAAACATGCATAGGGTAGCGGCGACCGTTACCATCGTGTATTTCCATACAAGTTTCAGTCTTTAGATGCTTTGCCATTAAAACTGCACTTATTTATCAGCATAAGCTGATTGGCAAACATAAGATTGGCAAAGCATACATACACCAATGACGCCTTGGTGCGGACCGAAGCATGCTCCATATATTTGTTTTGGTCACTAGAAACTTTGTTCTTCGCCCCGTGTCCCTTAGTCAAAAAAAGGACTTTCTCGCCCAGGAAATCTAGACATTATAAGTGTGCTATAGTGTGTGCCGCCGCCGCCTTTGAGCTATGAAAAGGTCTTCAAGAATTGATCTAAACGACCCTGTTGTTATCTCGATGTCGATATATTATAGATGTCGATGTATTACAGTTAAAAATAATATAATTTTTTGTGTAAATAATTATTATAATATCAATAAAAGCACTAGGAGCCGATCCGTCACCGTGACCGCTTACCTATTAATACATACAAAGTGCTAAATTTTTTTGATCTGCTCATAAACATGCATATAAATTTTTATTTTTCGTAAGATTATATATTTCTTCATAAAGTCGTTTGAGAACAGCAATAAAAAATCTGGAGACAAAACGTGCGACGAAACTGTGTAATAGATATGATAGAGAGAATGTAAATCACCTTAATGGTTTTTTAGACCTTTGTAGAACTACTCTAGCAATAAAATATTTAAATTTCGGTCGAAAACAACAAAGAATTTATTTCGTAATGATAGTAATAAACAAACCAATGTATTCTACAGCCAGGTGCAAACTTCTGTAGTTTTTTTTTGTTTAATGTTTTAAACGTTAAGCGTTAGTATGCATAGAAGCTATTAAAGGCACGAGTTAAAACTAGTAACGTAACATCAATATTTATTTTGGTTAAACGTTTGGGAATGCTATATGAAACCGATCTTTTATCGGTTGCATAATGCAATGAAACTTAGAAGGGGCTCACGTTCAGGCGTGAACGAATGCAAGATCGAACACGAGAGGTCAATCAACCCAGTCAACTTTTACGCGAGACCTCTCATAATAATTTATTATTGGATTTCGTTTATTCTTACTGCTCCTAAATAGGAAGCTGGTTGAAGCGAACTTTTTTAACTAACTATATGTACCTGTTTCCAATCCCTGGGTGCTAGTGTAGAATTCTGTGTCATCTGTGTGCTACGAATTGAAAACAATACAGCGAACTACAATAACCAACAACAATAGCTTTGTTCAGCATCCGCTATCATCGGACTTATCTCTACTCAACAAATTGGATTAATTATTGACAAGCCCTATTTACTGATTGCGGTATTATTGGCAAGTAGATAAATTATAACCAAGGTTTATAAAAAACTAACTTTCGCATTTATAATTAACAAGAAGAAGAAACCTTAAACCAATCTATAATGATTCAAAATCGAAATTCATAAATTCAAGTTAATAAGGTTTCTAAAGCATTTTTGACACGTATATTTTTTGTCTTTTTATACTTAGTTAACTTACCATCGGTGTGTAAGTTAGATTCTACTCTGAAGAAGCAGGCAAGAAAGCTGGCAATAGGTTTTTTTTTTATACATATTCCAACCTTGCTTTCAATCTCACCCAGAAGATTTTTTACCAATATCAACAGGAAAAACAAATTATTGTAAAATTTAACAGTATTTTTTTTAAATGAAAGTGGATAATGGAGCGTTGAAAATTGAACATTGTCAAGAAAAAATTGAACGGGTAAATACGCACGTTACAGCTAAAAAAAAACACAATAAATCATTTGGACTACGGGTCTAATTGTGGAGTTCATATAATTGTCCATAATAAGACCCGATTTTTTTATAGATATAAACAAAATAATTTACGTACCAAGTAGATGACCCAGCTGATGGTAAGTGGAAACCGCCTATAAAAACAGTAACATAACAGGAAAATTGCATAAGTTGAGTTATATATAAATTTTAGGGTAGGCAGTGCTTTTTGCATGTATGAAGTGCACGCCACTGCACGTCTGCTATGTGTCCATCAACATGAGGCCTAGGTGTCTCAAGTGCCAATAATTACACCGGCCTTCAGCCCAGAACACAGAAATGCAACAATGCCGCTTGGCGGCAGAAATAAATAAATAAATATACTACGACAATACACACATCGCCACCCAGCCCCAAAGTAAGCGTAGCTTGTGTTATGGGTACTAAGATGACTGATGAATATTTTTATGAATTATATATACATAAATACTTAGAAAATACATATAAACACCCAGACACTGAAAAACACTTATTGCTCATCACACAAACATTTTCCAGTTGTGGGAATCGAACCCACGGCCTTGGACTCAGAAAGCAGGGTCGCTGCCCACTGCGCCAGTCGGCCGTCAAATAAGCAAATAAGCATGGCAATATCACTTCTAAAGACGAGCTTTGACAAAACGCTCTACTACTCTAATAACAATTTTTTATAAATGGGCTTATGAGCTTTTCTGGGTATATATTTTGAAGAAAGTTCCTCTGAGATGTGTTCATAGAGGTTACAATTATTAAAATCATATGATTTATTTTCAATAATCGAATTTTCTAAAATGTATGTGATAATAACCATGTCAGATTCCATAACAAC
Organism: Pararge aegeria; assembly: GCF_905163445.1. NCBI lineage: Eukaryota > Metazoa > Arthropoda > Insecta > Lepidoptera > Nymphalidae > Pararge > Pararge aegeria. The sequence goes on along the minus strand of NC_053202.1, from coordinate 6,079,089 downwards.
CGCTCGGAACAGCTCTGTCCGAACAGACACCAACCAATACATAATTAATGCTTGTGGGAACCCTGCGCTACATTGATATATTATTATCAAAATATCTTTTAAGTTTATATAAAACGTAAGCTATCCTATTATAGTATAAAGGCTAAGATCATCCTAAACAGCCTATAACAGTACAAAGTTGGACTAAAGGCCTCACCTACCGTGAGGATTTGCCTATAACCACGCTGCTTCCCTTAATCGCCTCGTACGACATCTGCGGGAAGAAGAGGGACTACTGTATTATGATCTGCCGTCACTACACGGCATAAAAAACATAAAATAATTTCTTAATAACTAGGTAGAAGGTCTGGATTGTACTTCCAGCTTCCATTTTTATTAATATAGCTTATCATAATACATATTAGTTTGTTATTCTTATATTATATACATATATTCATATATTATATTATGTTTTTATTTGTGTATACATATTTTGTTTATGTATTCGTATGTAGTTATTTGAATGTAGGTTAATAATAATTTACACCACCTATTTGTACTCGCTCTTGTTGTCCTAATCCTAAGGTTGCCTGGCAGAGATCGCTTTTAAGCGATGAGGCCGTCTTTTGTATTCTACTCCAGTTTTTGTGTTTCTCTCTATTCGTCCTTTATTTTCCAAACTGAGTAGTGGTGTACAAATAAAGAGTGTAAATAAAAAATAAATAATTTTCGCCAGTGCCTACAATATGCGTACCTTCAAATCAAAAGTGAATTTTAATATTTGATTTGAAGGTACCTCTTCTAGACAAGCGCGCTCCACCTTGTGTAGCATCGCCATTTACCATCAGGTGTGATTGCAGTCAACCGCTCGTCTATTAACATTAAAAAAAATAGATTGGAAGCAGCCAGCTTCGCTCTCTACTCCCGCGAAATAGAATAATGATTGTAAATGTTGATTGATGTTGGTAAAAGGGGAACGACTGAGATTCTTGCCGGCTCTTCTCGATAAAATCTGCTTTCCGAACCGGCGGTAGAGTCACTACAAACAGACATACTTGACGTTCCAAAAGTGTTTATAGAGTACAACTTGAAATGAATTAATTTTGAATTTTCATAAGATAAACGATTAGAAAGTTTCTCAATTGCTTAGCGATGGATTGTCTCGTATAAAGGGATATTGTATAACCCTCGCCATTAAATAGTAGATATACAAGCCGATTGATACCGTGCTATCTCTTTCTCACATATTATACGGCAGAGAATAAATAAATATACTACGACAATACACACATCGCCATCTCGTCCCAAAGTAAGCGTAGCTTGTGTTATGGGTACTAAGATGACTGATGAATATTGTTATGAATAATACTTATACATAAATACTTATAAAATACAGATAAATACCCAGACACTGAAAAACATTCGTGTCACACAAACATTTTCCGGTTGTGGGAATAGAACCCACGGCCTTCGACTCAGAAAGTAGGTTTGCTGCACACTGGGCCAATCGACCGTCAGAGAAAGCACGACATCAGCTGGTTTTTATAAATGTATTCTTTAATGGCTGGCTTTATACCTCTAGTATCTATCTAGTATTAGTTGATCGATGGCGATACTTGTCAAAGCATTCACATGTTGGCACACACGGAATTTATAAATAGGTGGTGTATTAGTGCCTGTATTAATTATACTGTTTAATCTGCTCTAATAACGTTTTAATCTGAAGCAAAACTTATTACCTATGATATTATAATTGATGCCAGTTTACTTTTGATTCTACCTCGTAGCGCAATTCGGCCTCGGTTATTATCACTAACATTTGTTTTTGACTACCATAAAGCAAAATATGAATCATGTTTTACTAGATATTCTAGATATTCCCGCGACTTTGCTTCCGAATTTCAATCGCTTCACGAACTAGTCTCGAAATATATCATGTCCATGCAACTGGGTCGACAAATCCAAAATATTATCGTTGTATGTACCCGTTGAACTATATTTAAGAAATATTCATTAACCACGAAAATCTTAGTTTAAAATCTTAGATTACTGTTTTCCGATCCCCGAACTACCCCCAGACGTGCTCTGACACAAAAAGCTCTTATAGATTCATCATCAACCCTTTTTTTTCCTAGGGTATATTCAAACATCGACTGGCGAACATAAGATTAACTCAAAAAAAACGGTTCATAACTTTACCGAAACCTACGCCAGACTTGTGTAGTTCCCAGTAATTACTATCTATGTGGAAAATATCACGACTGTCCTTTGTTACGTTGCTGCGTGAAAGAGGGGCAAACAAAAAAAAAACACCATATAATGCTTAAAAGGGCACATTTAATTTGTTTGGTTACATTCAGTTACGCCTACGCTTCACCTACGTCACGTAGACATGACTCAGTGCATTCATAAAACGTTCTCAGTATAGGTCAATGTCAGTATGTCCGAAGTTTATCAGTGTTTCAGGAAACCAGTGGTATTCCCATGATATTGTATGTTGAGGAAAATAAAATTGTATTCATTAATTAATTAATGTGACGGATTCTATAACTATTGATAGAAGCTTGTTATAAAGTGATTTTAGGAAACCATTGAAAGTATCACTAACACACGATTAAGAGAAATGATTATAATAATATCAAATAATGTAACTAATTCTGTCATGTTAACTTCGGCCGTGGCAAGTTAACACCCTTCTGACGAAGCCGAGCTGCCGAGCGATTTAGCGTTAACTGAAGCTACGAGGGTTCCAAACGCACCCTGCACGGCTAGCATGGGTAGAAGACAATTATCTCCACGGGCAAAGGATAAATTAAAATTCAAATTCAAAATTGGAAAATACAGAAACCGTGTACACGACTAATATTTATTTATTTATTTATTTATTTATTAAGAGCACTCACACATGCATACTACACGTTTTTAAACATAGCACACACACAAAAACATGGACTGATGTTCTGCACTTGTAATGCACGTCAATTACAAGTGCACATAGCATTGACAAAGCGTCATGTAAACATGATATCGATGCGAGGTAGCTTTTTAGATAACTCGTTGTATTTTGCACAAATACGTATAATAGGCGCTTGGTTTCTGAGATGGGATTTAGTAAATGGTATATTCAAGTAACTGCCCGCGACTGTGAAGTGAGACGTGCGACATGAGAATGCTGATTGAGGATTCTGTATGTTCTGAATTCTGTGCTCTAAAACACTCTTGCGCCCTTTAATGGACCGGTAATGGGTTGATAATATTAATAATGATGATGACTTATTACAGAAAAAAAGGATTTTTTATTATTTCCCACGCATTTCCTTTGAATTTTCCCCTTGGCTATTGGTTTATTAATTACTTTGATTTTAAAATAATAATCTTGCGAGAACTTGATATGGCACAAGACTTATGCAGAACACAGAATTAAGAACATACAAGGACATCAAAAACCACTCCACTTTAGTAGTGTTTCTCGAACAGGCGGTTAGTAGGTCTTTATATTTAGCAGTTGTATATATTTTATTACACATTTTAAATTAGAGGTAAAATAAATACTATTTTGCTATATTATGCTCTAAGCATTTACCATAAAATGTGAAAATGAGAAACAGTTTGTGAGCTAGCATCATAAAACGGGTACAGTTACTGTTTCTGTACACAATGCAATTCATACAATAATGGATGAATGAGGGTTCTGTATGTTTTTAATTCTATGATGCAAACCCCAGGTGTTTAATTAACATCTGATCTACACGAAAGGCATTAGCAGAACAAATAGCCGAAAATGTTTTCCCCAACAGCCTGGTAGGCTAATCTATTTTTAATAGCAATGCCTACGAAACTTCGGCTCGCCCAATCCCAACTGACAAGTGGCTAACAAGTTACAAGCAAAAAGTCCGAGAGCTAAGCTTCTATGCCAACACTAATGCCATTTTCACTAACAACGAACAAGCCAGTGCCTAAGTAAGTACAACCTAATCAAATTAAAATTCAAAATTCATTTATTTCAAGTAGGCTTACTCTATAAGCACTTTTGAAACGTCAAGTATGTCTGTTTGCAATGACTCTATTACTCGAAAGGCAGATTCTACCGAGAAGAAGCCGGCAAGAAACTCAGCAGATTTTTTATTCAACTACAATCCCACCTGGTGATAAGCAGTGGCCTGCATGGAGTGTATGCACAGGGTATGCAGATGATATAAAATGAACAAAATCTCGAGTACGTGTTATAAATACTTAAATGTAGGCTTTTTAGAACTCTTACAATGCCTATCCTTAAGTTTTTTATAACTGGTACTGGAGATTTTCTTCATTTTATATCATCTGCATACCCTGTGCATACCCTATATGCACGCCACTGGTGGTAAGTTATGATGCAGACTGAGATGGTAGCGGGCTTACCTGTTAGGGAGTATGGTAATCAAACCCCTTATCGGTTTTTACGCGAAAGCGCACCGGAATACTAAATCGTTTAGCGTTACTTCTAACGGCCACGGCCAAAATCTCCCACCAGACCAGACCAGAGAAAATTCAGAAATTATGAATTCCCAAATAGCCCCGGCCGGGAATCGAACCCCGGACCTCCAATTTAAATTCACAGCGCTCCCCGTTGCGCCAGGGAGGTCGTCAAAATTTGGATTGAGGCTGCTCTTTCTTTATCAACAATTGCATTTTACGATGATTCATTTTTCCATCTATCCAAGATGAAAGCAGAACCCGATGCTTGCAAGCAAACTTTTCATAAAGAATTTCTTCAATTTTATAATCACCTCGCTGAAATAAATGTGTTTTAACATCTTCTATCTTCTATCTATATATATAAAAGAGAAATTTTGTTTCGGAGCCTATACGGAAGTATAGGCTCCGAAACGGCTGGACCGATTTCAATGAAACTTTCAGGGAATCTCTGGATTGACCTGGCGAGTAATCCTGTAAATTTTGGTGACGATTGGAGCACTCCTATTCTTGAACTGTCAAACTGTCAAATACAGCTTTTATTAACTATGATGATATGCTATTGTTGGGTGTACAGGCTCGAGAAGAGAATAGAAGAGAATGAATACGGAGAGAAATAAATGATTAAATATATTATAAGATTAAATTAAAAATTTAATGATGTAAGTTTATTGTTTAAATAAAATTAAGCAAAATCTAGCCCGGCGAAGCGGGCTGGGTATTCTATAAACTTATGCATTGATAGGTCCAAAATGACTATTTAATAATGCTAATTTCAACATTACTCGATGTCTCCTAGAATGTATGAAAAACTGGTGTGTGTGGATATCTTGCATAGGAAAAATACACTTTAGGTACCTACATAATAACCTGTGGCCCGCACAGCATTGCAGTTAACTTGTGCCCTATAAAATGCTCGGTTAAGAGCTTCATGCACTATTTCTTTTAAACACCTTTATCGCAATCTCATCACGTAATAGAGATATAACAAACTTGTTTTTAAACTCAACGGTCGATATAAAATTTTATGAGCATCGTATGCCTTTTGATTTTATCATTTAACTATAGGTTTTTTAAGTTGTAAAATTGACGGACCAAGCCAACAGTGGCGTGCATAGAGGGATGCACAGGGAATCCATATTATATAAAATTTAAAAAATCTCCAGTAAGAGTTATAAAAAACTTAAGGGTAGGCACTGTAAGAGTTATAGAAAGCCTACCGTAAAGTATTTATAACTCGTACTGGAGATAGATAAAACAAATTTGGAATTTTGTATTTGACAGACTTTAACATAATCATTAATATGTATTTTTACCTTTAAACATTTCTACACAAATAATCATGTTAATCCGTGGCTCTGTTACTGTGTGATCGAAGGACAAACCAACTACCCTGCTTTACTACCCTGAATATCGGCAAAGGCGATCAGAGCATGTGAACATGTGAATTCACAGAAATACATACTCGTACATTGATATGGGTTTGATGAAGGTATTGAATACCAGTCAAATCGAAATCGATTACGTAAATTATACGCCCTTGATGGAATTTCAATTTAGCTACTGTGTTTATTTCTCTTCAACCATTTTGGTCTACTGTTTAACATGTTCCACTGCGGATCTCGGGACCCCGGGTTCGAATATCAGGTCTGTCAGGAAACAGCAATTTTGAAGATAAAGATATATCAAAAGTATAAAGGTACATGAAAGCAGTTTTAATTTTCTTTAAATGGCTAAAAAACAGATCCACGTCACAAAATTCATCGTTATATGTACGTACAGCATAGCATCGTGTAGGTACAGCATGAGAAACGTAACAGTTGCATGTGTATTTTTTATTGAAAAACGGCGGCGAAAACAAGTTTAGTTTACGATTGGGACGAATAGGGTGTTTCTTAGAAATTTGCTTCTGCCCACCTTCTGTGCTTTGTAGTTTTACGCTCTAAGCCGTCGATGCCGGTAAAGTGGTGGTTATGATATGCTCTGACAAGTATCCAATAATTAATAGGCTGATGATACTAATGGTTATGAGGACTGCGATCACTCCTCGAGGTTTACCGCGCTTGCCTAGATACTTATGCACTGTATGTTTGCAATGTGTATTCATCACCTAAACTGAATGCCGCCCAGTGTTAGTCTTAGGACGGCACTGGGCGGCATTATTTTAAAAGACCTAAGTCTTTTATAGGAAATTACAAAATCTATTTTGGATGATTTTACCTGCTTGTTTCCAATGGTCTCCAGAGACTCGTTTTATGCTACAGCTACTCAGTCCTCGTTGTGGGATCGACCAACGTTGCGCTTTCCAGTGCGGGGCCGCCACTCCAGCACTTCGGGACCCCTACATAAAAATTTATATATCAAGCAATGTGTAACCAATACCGACGCTATAAGTCACCGAGTAAACTCAATGAATCAAAATCATCATATCAACCAATTACCGGCCCACTAAAAGGCACGGGTCTCTTCCCACAATGAGAAAGGTTTAATGAATCAAAATATAAATTCAAAATTCATTCATGCAAGTAGACTTACACTATACGTAGTACACATGTAGTGACTATACCGCCGGATGGAAACGCAGATTTTACCGAAAAGAAACCGGAAATAAACTCAGCAGTTGCTATTTTTCAACATCAAAAATTTACATTTTAAATTTTAACATTCATTTTTCTATCTTGTGAGAGATATGAACATGAAAAGGAACAGACTCGGATGGTTTCAAGCAACCTTGTCATTAAGAAATTTATTAATTGTACCTTTTTGGAGATAGTTTAAACTTCCGAATATATTATGTTCGGTAGTTTTTAAAAAGGACCTGCTCATCGTGCCTTTTGATCTTGATGCCATCTTGAATTTAAGGAAAAAACTGTTAGTTTAATATAATACTACTTAAAGCGATGTCAACATTACAATTTGCCTACAACTTTAGTACGATGCTAAAAGAGCACCGATAATAGATGTACAAGAGCACCGATAATGATGAGCAAGAGGATAATAGATGTACCTGACGTCTCATACTCCATTTGCTGCACATTGGCACGTGCAATGCGCTGAATAACCGCCCTTTGATGTCGGCTAAGTGTAGAAACTATTTATAACCTGTTACATTTTATAAAAGCGGTTGCCCGCGACTCCGACTGCGTACATTTTCTGACTGTGGGAAATGCTTCTGATGGGCCGGTAGGTTAGAAACCAGGTGTCACCACCCCTATTTTTCCCGCGGAAGTCGTACGAGGTGACTAATGGAATATAACGGAGAACAGCTAGCACCGTCCTAGAACCTTCCTTTCTTATAACTAGAACCGTCTACTAAGATCACCAACCCGTCTGCCCAACGTGGTGATTATGGGCAAATAGCCACGTTCCTTCCGTTGGTTTCTTTAGTCCAGCAGTGGAAGTTAAAGGCAATTGATGAATACTTTGGCCTTTGGCGGAACCGAATTCTATCACGCTACTCAAACTTTAAGGAATTATGCAAATTATACAATCGCTCAGATAAAATTAATATGCAGTTCCATTGCAGTTTAAATGCAGTTGCATTTAAAATGTTAGGTACATGGTTGTTATGCAGTTTAACTGCTTTAGAACTGCATTATAACCATGCAGCTAACGTGCAGTCAACGTGCAGTATACAGAACTGCACACTGCAGTTTCAGTTGTTCTAATGCAATCCGTATGATCATTTTAAATTATTATTCACTCATCAAATTCTATGTCAAGATCTGTGGCAATGGGCACTGACACTTATCGGCCCCTAATATCCTCGGCCGTACAGGAATACCAAATCATATCAGTATTTGTCGCACGCCAGACTGTGACTTGAATTATTAGATTTACATACAATCCGATATGGGTCCCGGAAGCTGGTGAATCAAATGGAAATTTGCCACATATGCTGAATCTCGGGAATTCGCTGAGATTATCTTTAATATCCGAAAACTTTCATCTATAATATTTAACTTGTAGGTAAACCTAACTCCCTTAATATTATCTGTTTCGTATGTAAAGACGCTCTAAGCTTGCTTTGAGATCTCTTCATTGTAATAAAACAGATACCCGTCTATTTTAGTTTTGAATATCCATCTGCAGGGGATAGCCACTTTTCCATGAGGGTGATCTGACAGAGTCCATGTATTATCTTCCAATAATGTTATTTCGTAAGCACAAAGAAAAAAAAACACTTCGCAGCTTATTCGTTGTCTGTAGTATAGCGATGACGACGGTTTCATTGTACGAGTAAGTCGAATAAATGTGAATTATCTGTTCGCAGGACCGTACCTATTCGTTTATATTCTAACACAATACATCTTGTTGTTCTCTGCAACCGGACCTGTCTGCGAACTGGCCAAGTCATGGTAAAAAAAAAACATGTGGGTTCATGTTCTTTTGTAAACCGCACCAACTGAATACAATACAGTCAAGTTAAACCTAATACTATGATATAAAGGTAGGTATTTAGAATATGTTTAGAAAACTTTTTCTATCTTCCTATTTATTCTTATTCCCATAAAAAAGGTCAAAATATCTTCATTTTATTTACCTAAAATAAAATAGGTCCCGAAAGCATAAAGTCAAACCAACCAAAAAGGGCGCTGAGTTTACGCAATACTTACGAGCATAACATACGTATTAAGTTAATATACTTAATATTAGCCATACCATTGCTGGGTCCTTAAATTGACGATTTAAGAAAGCCTACAAAACCATCAATGGATTTTGTACAAGGAAATTATTGTGAAAATCTGTGGAGCAAATTTTCTTCTAAGCCACACCGGATTAAAATAGTAATATTAGTATGATACTTTTCCAGTAACGAATGGAAGATATTTCATACACTCAATATATGCATAATAGTGTAGGTAAATATAAAATGCAATTTAAACCATATAATAATTGTTTTATTTAAACATAAATATAATTTCAATTAGAAAACACATAATAATAATTACAAGCTAACATTAATATTTACAAAAAAATTAAAAATGATTAAGTTAAATTTATCTCAGAATCAAAAATTATAAGCGGACATTGTCGCGGGGAACCACTTTTACAGGGTTAAATAAAAATACCACAAAGCTCTCGGCCGTGTAGTTCCTATAATTAAAACTATCAACTTTTGATTTACGACTTTTAAAAATTAAGTAGGTATTAATTTGTTACATACAAAAAAAAATTATAAAAAATGTTATTTCCGTAATATCACATTACACTGTGAAACCAAATACATGTCTCTGTTGCCAAACCGCTGCGAGCACGCACGATAGAGTCGTGGTTCATGCGCTGTTGCCGATCTTACATTACAGATTAGTAACAAGTAGAGTGTAATGTAAAATATTGAATATTAAATATTTCTTAAATTATCGAGCTAAGAAAAAGTTTATAACAAAAGTTTATATTTTTAATGTAAGCAATTACAGACCTACAGCTTTCTAGTCTTTTTCATTTAAACCTGTACTTTATGATGTGATACATAAGATATAATAACTTATTGCTACTTTAATATAACGTTGTAGCCATGGGACGTCGAAGCGTTACAAACAAACAAATTTAATAAAAAATACCAATGATGTCGCAGATACCGTCCACCGACGCGATTTGTCCCATGGCCAGCATGTTAAAGATTTGTATCTCGAACTCGCGTACTCTCAATCCTTGATGTTCAATGAAAATAAATTCGATTCAATAAGATAAAACGTAGAAATTTCCAAACCCACTAGTTTATTGCTCAAACATCAAAATTGCCTCAAACCCGAGATATGCTTGACCCAAATTTGACAAAAGTACCCAAGCAAACTACGCCACATGCTAGCTAGATTTCCTCGCTGGACCGCTTAGAGCTGATTCTTTGAGCAAATAAGTAAGTAGTTGGTATACGATTACACGGAAAATATACTTCTGAGAGTCAGAAATGTTTATCCATATTTATTATATACGCTTATTCGCAAAGTCGCGTTATTTGTCATTTTATAAAACTGTTTCCTCTTACCCGGTGTGTTGACTTTCATTGTACCAGCCCCTGCAATCGAGTTCATTAAATTCCTCATTTTTTCTGGGAGACTCGCCCACTACTCGCCTTGTTAAGGAAAGTGTTGTTTTAGGAAGTTTTAGGCATTAATTAGCTAAAACAAATGTTTATGTATTTTAACAGATTTGCGGAATCGGATGGAGTGTTTATGCAGGTGGAATCGCAATTTCGCTAATATTATGATTGTGAAAGTTTGTAAGTTTATTACTCCTCATCGCCGACTGAACCGATTAAGGAAAAATATGCATTGAGTAATATTATTTAATTTAATTATATATTTTTTTTATTCCTTTTCATGTTGACCCTTAAATGGAATCTCACCTGTTGGTAAGTGAAGATGAAACAGTCTTAGATAACAAGGAAATCGGCTTCGACGCGTACCGGAACGCTAAATCGCTTTGCGGTATATCTTTGTCGGTAGGGGGTAACTAGCCGCGACCGAAGCCTACCATTAGACCAGACAACAGAAAATTCATAAATAATAAATGCCTTTGCCAATGATCGAACCAGTGATACTCGTTTGCTTGAAATCGCTCACCGCTGCACCAAGGAGGTCGTCAAAGATCCGAAAGATACAAAAGCTTCCGCAGGACAAATATATCCCAATCCATTGATGATGAAGTGTAGCTGCATCTCTGTATTTCTATTATTATCACGATCTTTTGTCAATGTTTTTTTCTCAGGATACACTGTAACAAATATATATATGAAGCGGTGGCATTCAAGTTGTATGAGCCAGGAAACACCGAAGCCGGAAGAGCGTTCCAAACTTAAGCGGTACGTACACTCTAAAAAAAATGGTTATTCCTAACAAGATAGTGATTGTTGTGATCAAGCATCTTGATTCCATACGAGCCTAACAAGAACATAGATACATCAAATAAGATGATAATGATTGTGTATCATGATGTATTGCTCCTATTATTGTTACTTAACTAAGGCATATTCTTAACTGATTCAATTTACGTACTTGTTTAAGCTAAATAATTAAAAATGATCTAATCATACAAAGAAGTAAATGATAATAGAAACAACGTATTTATTTGTTAGAATCAATGAACATACCTACATTGTTAGCTCAATCTATAATGAACTTGCTGCTATAACTAATCAGCTTTTGTTGTTATGTTTATTATCATAATTGTTATAATTTATATAACGTCAACTAAGAGAAAATCTCTCTTAGTTGGCTTTTTTAGAGATATCAGAAACGTAGATGAAAAGCGCTTCATGCGTGTTGCCTGTGTGTCAACCACATAAGGATGCCACCGTTCACGGCGTCTCTCTGTTCTGTGGTGGTATGGTGTCGGAGAAACCAGATTATGAAGTTCCTGAGCACACTGTAAAGTCGACATCTCCTGAGGATGCTCCGGTTTCGGAGTGAACCGTGCGTAGAGGTGCGTAGACGTGAATGAATTAATGAATGAATACACTTTTATTGTACACCACATAAACATAACAAATTATAAGTAAAAATTTAACAAAAAGTATACAATTTGGCGGCCTTATCGCTACATAGCGATCTCTTCCATGCAACCAAAGGCTCAAGAAGAGAGGTAGGTGGTGCATTTAAATTAACATGCATTAACCTATATATACAAATATAATATAAACATATAACAAACTTACAATAAAATATATAGACGTGGTGCGTACATTGCTGAAGATCTGTTTGGTGTGGAGTATAAGGATTGAAGCAATTTTAAATTACACCGTAAAGATTCTCCTGCTTTTTGCGGAGTATAGCAAATTAATTTTAATTTTCCTAATATATCGAACCGGCCTTGGATTCAGAAAGCAGGTTCGCTGCCCACGGCGCCAGTCGGGTGTCTAAAGCTAGTTACCAATATGATTGATTTCGCAAAGGCGCGTCGGTTTGATCTTATGTCATGCTTTTTAGAAATGACCCAGAATGCGCTGACCATCGAAAAATAAAAATACGTCTAAAGCAGTGCTAACCCCGATACTGGCATCTCCGGCCATTGACTAATACTTGCACAAAGATCAATAACACTATAGAAACTAAATCCCCATTTCCCGATAACACAAACAGACCTTCGTCCATCAAAGGGCTACGCGACACTACACAAATATAACGAAATCCCATATTTAATACGACTGCCGGTTAGCCAACTGTTTACTAATCCAATAATGGCCCGCCTGAACCAACAACACACACTGACACTGTGGCAAACTCTCCTCCTAATCTCTTCTAAAAATATAGCGAAAATGTGGAATTGTGTTCGTTGCTGGAAAACTATAAGGTCACAAGAGCGGCCTTGAATCAAATATCAATATTGCCTAACAGGACTCAATCGGCTTTTCAAAGTAAATAAGAGCTATTATCGTTTCGTTTAGATACCATTAACTATTTGATTTTAAATCTAAATATAAATTAATATGTTATACGCAATAGTGTACCTCGATGGTAGACGCTTCAAGCTTGTTTAACTGCGGATGACGAGATCCTTATTCGATTCCACGATAGAGACGGAAAATTTATTGTGAACTCGTTTTGGTTTTGTTGTTGAAGTGTTAGTTTCATTCTCATAGTGGTTGGCTGTTTTACCTATAGTTGAGTTCTTTTAGAATATTATAAAAGTTTAAAATTTACAATATAATATTTTAAAAAACTTGCCCATATAGGCGGCTTGCTGCCGTAGGAATGTACAGTATAGACAGCACCAGTGTTTGCCGTAAGTTTAAACAAGGTTTTGAGGGGGCCGCGTCTGCCATACACCTGATGTTAAAAAAGGATACAGACACCAATTGTTAGGTGCTAGATTGTTTTTTTTTATTAATTGACGGACCAATCAAATGGCCCACCTGATGGTAAGTGGAAGCCATCACCTTTAAACAGAGCAACACTTTCACAGGGCATGCAAGGAGAAGGTCCTTATACCATAGGCAACGGTTTTCCAATTAAAATCAGGGCGGTCCTCATATTGATGCAGATACTATAAGAAAAAAAAAAAAATTTTTATAGTAAATAAAAAAATTCTATACGAATCTGACTTAGGTTAGCAAAGCAGCAAGCTAACCCTTATTAAAGCGGGGAGATAGGAAAAAACTCGAATTCTCCCTCTCCTATGAATAAAAAGTCGTGATCATCTACATCAAGCTATTAACAACTCATAAACAGGACTGGACATAGGCCTAGTAAAAAATAAATCGAAAAGCCCCTTACTCCCGAATAAAACATCTTTTATGTGAAATCATCGTCATCGTATCAACCGATAGACGTCCACAGCTGGACATAGGTCTTATGAAGGGAGTTCCAAATTCCACAGTTTTGTGCCGCTTGTGTCCAACGGCTCCCCGAGACGCGCTTGGTGTCCACCTCGTTGGGGGTCGACCAACGTTGTGCTTACTAGCGCGGGGTCGCTATACCAGCACCTTGGGACCCCAATGTCCATTCGTTCTCCGAGCTATGTGCCCCGCCCATCGCCACTTCAGCTTTGCGATTCGTTGAGCTATGTCGGTAACTCTGGTTATTCTACGGATCTCCTCAATTCTGATTTGATCAGGCAGAGATACTCCGAGCTCTCTCCATCGCCCGCTGAGATGTAAACCCACAATTATATGTTATCTAAAAATACTCCAAACATTTTAGCATCACTAAATTACAGCGGGCATAATGAACGATGCTCGTAAAACATAATTTACAGCACACGTTCTATTTACTATTAGCAAAGCGGGATTAAAAGCTGAACTAAGAAACACGGCTGATTTATCTGTTTATATGATCTAATACCCGTTGATGTTATTGAACCTAACTTCACTACGCATGTTAACAATATGCTAGTATTATAGATCTTCAGAAAGCTACTGAAGTGAGTTTTTCTGCTTGGAGTGATTCAGTGGTAACTGCTAAATAATCTGTCTTAGTTAAAAATTACGATTGACAGATCATGTTCGAAAACAGGTTTAAAAAGAAGAATATGTATGTTGGCTTGGACGGACTGCCAATAGACGGATTGCCCCATGTATATGGGTCCATACAATGGGCAATTATCGATCTGAATACGCCTTATAAGTAACCTACTATATTATAATGCATTTAACGTTGAAAACAAAGGGCCGATTTGCATACAACCTTCTAACGCTTATACAGAGTTAGATTCCTGGGGAAAATATCATCTTCATCATCATAAACCCGGCCGGTCATTACCGGCCCAGTACAGGGCACAGATCTACTATCACAATGGGAAGGGGTTAAGGCGGTAGTCCACCACGCTGGCCCAGTGTGGATTGGTGGACTCCACACACCTTTGAGGACATTATGGAGAACTCTCAGGCATGTAGGTTCTGTTTACTTCACCTTTGAAGCAGGTGATATCTTCATTGTTTAAAGCGCACATAACTTAGACAAATTAGAGATGCGTGCTGGAATTCGAACTCGCCTCCGAAATTGAAGTCGAAGTCCTACTCAAAGGGCATACTATAGGTGGTAGAGTCACTACAAACAGACAGACTTTACGTTTCAAAAGTGCTTATATATGGCCTACTTGAAATAAATGAATTTTGAATTTCATCACCGCTTCACAAGCAGTCTAAATCAGAAACCGGATTGGGGAAGTCCCTCAAAAGTGGTTACAGCCATTTCAAACATCGCACAAAAAGACAGAAAATTAAAAACGTGGTTGTCCTCATGTTCAAGTTTATTTATTTATTTAATTCAATAACCAACAGGTTACAAAAAATAATTACTTATAAGGTAAACACTTCAATCTTATTTATTTCTAGATATAGATCAAAGGTATTTCTTTAAACGCGCATCTTTATAGCTAGAACTATTTACAATAAGGCCATTTTCCGACTTTTAACCTCTCGCAAAATTACGGCCAGCATTATTTTGATTTACAATATCTATCCAAGCCACAAGATTAAAAGCGTTACTGAAAAACAAGACTGATTTATCTATTAACATATACTAGAACGATTTATTACCTGTGTAAAAGTTAATGTCTGATATGTATTGATTATGCACTTAGCCCTAGATTAGACTCAGAATAGGTTTGAAGAATGCCTGTATTAAAGGCTAAGGCTATTTAACATACCCTTGCGCAAACCGGCGGGCGAGGCTACTCGGTGGGTCTAGAATGAAAGTTAGTATTGGCCTTAACTTTTCAGTTTAAGAAATTAAAATATTACTTGCTATAACGGTGAAGGAAAACATCGTGAGGAAACCTGCATACCTGAGAGTTCTGCATGACGTACTCAAAGATGTGTGGAGTCCACCAATACGCACTGGGCCAGCGTGGCGGACTACGGCGTAAACCGTTCTCATTGTGGGAGTAGACCCGTGCCCAGTGAAGTGGTCTGGCAAAAACGTATGTGAATTTCGGTATACATTTAATATATATATATACATATAATTTACATGTGTTCCTTCCTTAGGTCCTCCGACATGGTAGTCTTCATTAGAAGTTGACAGTTATTATATTACCCGTAATTTGCGAAACGTTTACCAAAAAATGCGCAAAAGCTAGCAACATTCCGCGGGTATGGGTGAGACGTGCGTGGGGTGTTTTTACTGTTTTTGGACACAATGCACTGCATGCAATAATGCCTGAATGAGGGCTCTTTATGTAATTAATTCTATGGATTATTTATTCAATAATTTCATGACACAGTTGCCACTGAAAAGTATGACGAAATTTGTTAGTATTTTTTCTTAATGTAGTAACTGTATAAAATTTAGTACGGTCTTCCTTTAATGTCGAAAAGAACTATCCTAAGTTTACATTTGAACTTTCTGCACATAAGACTTGTTTTCATCAATTTATTTCGGTTTGTGTGCCCAAGTCAAAATAGTGTTGATATATTACCAATTCAAATAGTAATTAAATAAACAATCCACTGTTTACAAGGAACTGCGACTTTGTATAAACAAGATAAACCAAACTGGCATGGTTATGACGCCAAACTAACGCCAAACCCATAAATCTAGTTTGATTCAGGAATAGTTAGTCGTAAATAATATATTCAATAAATACAGAAAAGAAACATAGAATCATTATTTGCTCATTGACGATAGAAATGCTCAAATGAAACAAAATGACGTCGTAGAAATGTCAATAGGTACTAAGTGCAAACACGTCGACATCTGTTGACTAACATCGAAGATATGGTGACTTGAACCACCCCGAACCTTGTAACGAGGACGCCTAACTGTACAAAATCGATCGTATCCCAGCTATTCGTAGCAAATTCAAAATCAATGTGCCGTGGATCTGTTTGTTTGGAGTATACGAATTGAAGAAATTATAAATTACACCATATATATTCCATATAGATTCTCCTGCTGTTCGCGGAATATAGCAAATTAAGCTTAATTTTCATAAGCTCCGTACAAGACCTATGTTGAGCAGTGGACTTCAATCGGTTGAAGTGATGTTAATGATGCAGTTTTATGTTTGCGCCCTATGAAGTAGAGTAATTTTCTCTTTTCTCAATAAAAATAAAGCATATACCGCCCGCATAAATCTTCCCCTTCGTATAGTATATTCGAAATGAAGATTTCAAACCACATGTCCGAATGATGGATGAAATCTGATCTCCTGGTGTTTGAACTCTGATATCTCGCGTAGCGTACAACTAATGGCCCTTAATTTCTTCTGCTTAACAACTTTTATATTTAACCTTAGCCTTTTGTTTTCCCATCGGACGAAAACGTCAAATAGTAGTTTAGGACAGAACTCCTCCGGGGTAGTACTATAACCATGCTTATTTCTGCCGCTAAGCCGCATTTTTGCAATGCTGTGTTCCGGTCTCAAGAGCGTGGTTGCCGCTGTAATACACCTACGCCTCAGGTTGATGGACTCAGGGCGACGCGTTGCAGGACGTGTTTCTTGCATGCCCTGTGAGGTGTTGCTCTGTTTAAAGACTGAAGGGAGCTACGGTGATACGCTCAACCGTAACAATAGGAAGATCTTCCTCCGAGCGGGGAACGGGACATCGGAGACCGAGGTCCGAACATTCGATTCGATTTTCGGATGGACACTTGCCGCTAACCACCTGAGGGGTTGCTACGGCGTCACCGGGGGAGTGGGGCGAGCGCGAAAGCTCGCCATGAGAAGAGCCCCAGGGCTCGACGACATCGGGGGTAGAGTGGGAGACGTCGACCCGAGGGTACCTCCTGCGAGTGCTCGGACCTCGGCTTGGTTCGACGTTAATTTGAGTGTTGGTGGACTTTTGGACTAATCATGGTTTAGTCCGAACGCCCCCGTGACCGTGGTAAGGATCCACGTCCGGATGACTTCAGAAATCGGGGCTCGTCTTCGCCGGTGAAGACGCTGTGTAGTTAGGTCCGAACATTCATTTTTGGAAGTTGTATACACTTCGCTAGCGCGATGCAGGATATTTGCCATCTAGTTCTGTAATGTGGAGACCGCTACAAAGGCAATAGTTTTCAGCTTACCATCAGGTGGGCCATGTGCTTGGTCCGTCAATTATAACTATAAAAAAAACGTTCGGCTGGGAAAAAAGGTTTAAGTTAGTTCAAGTAGTAACAAAAAATTTTAATAACACTTCAGTCATGCTCTTTTATTTGCACTACAAGTTAGACCTTGACTGTCCCACTGCCTCTGATGGTAGCGGGCTAATATGTTAGGGATTTGGCAGTTATTTTCAACTGTAATCGGTTTTGGAGCGCTATAGTTTCGCGGCACGTCTTTGTGGGTAGAGTGGTAACTACCACAACTAGTTACTTTGATGGAGGTTCTATGGTAAAAAATCTAACTCATGACCGAAGTCGTTCGAATTTTTAGTTTATTATTTATTGAAGACGAATTTCAATAGCATTTATTTACTTATATTTAAATATTGATTGTTGAAGTACTTATATTTTATTGGTTTTATTTTTTAATTTCTTATATGGAATATTTATTTGTGGAAATTAGTTTATTTGTATGTATTATAAAACATTTGAACCACTTTTATCTCAGCAGTCTGTTCTTCTCTTTTTTTCCTAATTTCGATGTTGCCATAGATAAGACCTTTTGTATTTTAATTCTTCCTTCATGTTTCTTTCTTTTTTAACTTAACTAGATGTAGGGGTGAAGAGTAATAATAATAAATTCCCTAAACATAACACAAAACCATAGCACAACATAGTATTAATACATGCCTTCAAACAGTGTTTCAGATGGAACGAAAAACCGTAGTAACCGGAGTAAGTACGCCGGCCCGTATCGTTTTCCCCTTTGATATGAACCTTTTAGCCATCTGTCTGCGTGATGGATGACATCTGATCTTACAGGACCTTGAACTCGGGACTACGTTTACATTACGATACGTATTTGTTCCAGCAAATGTATTACATACTAATCTTTTCGTTGGAAATTTGCGATTGGTTTTAGTTAAAATTTTACAAACCAAAAAAAAATATTTAGTTTGTAAATAAATATTTTTTTTTTGCAGCTTTTGATGCATTCCAGGAGTCGCGAAGTCCATCATAGATTAAATTTTATATTACATTTTTATTGAACTGTTTTTACCTACACGAATCCCCGTAGGTATAAATTAGTAATTAAAATCCAAAATACTCAGTTATGACTTGCATTCATAGAATTTTTTTCTTATTAGATAACTAAGAAAAACTTACTTCGGATTATCGTTAAATTTTTGGTACCTTTGTAAATTTTTTTTAATCGAAATTTTACTGTAAAGTTGACAACCATTTAATCAAAAATAACATATTGGATTTTACGTCTTTGCGGAAATCCATGATATATTATCAAAATTAAGCTTATATGTATAACCAAGTTGTGGAAACTTCATTGGTTTATGTGATACAAAAATACGGCATTACTTTTATGTGTAATAATACTGTTTGTTTCCCTTGAAAAGCTAATAAATAAATAAATAAATAAATTTGCTATACTCCGCGAAAAGCAGGATTAAAAATAACATTCAAATTTATTCGTTTAGAAGAACTACATAAATAATTAATAGTTATGTCCTTTCAAACTCAATGGTAGTACTCGCATTAAATTCCGCTCTGGGCACGGGTAAGACACTGCTCCAATGCGGCTTGTCGAGCTCCAATCGCGAGCTTTTCATAATATTAATAATAGAGCCTTAAATAACTTATTATATAACATATTATAATATGTGTATACAAAAATATGTTTTGTACGACAATAAAACTAAATTGAATGGAACTTCTTCGAAACCACCACAAGAATGCATACAACTTATTAAACGGTTTTATTTATATTACTGAAAACTTATTTGAAAAGAAGTTTTTGTAACAATAGAGCTGCTGACAGACCCCAGTTACTACAGCTATGGTCGCCTGCCGCCGAGCAGCATTGGTATGTTCCGGTTTGAAAGCAGGGTTGCCAGATCGATTCTTCCTTTTATCGCGATCAATAACAGATTTTTCGGGATTTTAGGGCTTTGGTCGGGAGAAATAAATAAATAAGTGTATAATATTAATCATACATAATATATTAAGTAAACAAACATATTTTTGCATAGCACTGTAGATATAACACTGTAGATACTGTATACTTTTTTTGCAAATTAAGTTTATATGACGCTTTGTCATTGCTATGTGCACTTGTCATTGACGTGCATATCAGTCCATGTGTTCGTGTGTGTGCTATGTTTAAAAAACGTGTAATATGCATGTTGTTAGTGCTCTTAAATAAATAAATAAATAAATAAATAAGAAAAAAAAAACATAGTAGGTATTTGTGACACATAAGATAAGAACCGAATGAGCATGCTTATTGTTTTCGTTCTTGCCATAAGTATTTGTCATTTTTTTTGTGTTTTGCTTGTTTGCCGAAAATGTGAACTTAAAATTACCGGATTTGTTTTTCGGGAGATTATTTGCTTTGTCGCGAGTCGGGAGGGCATACAAAAATTCGGGTGAATCCCGCCAATTCCCTACCGTCTGGCAACCCTATTTGAAAGGCGCGATTAACACCTACTACTCAGGTTTATGTCCACAAGGTGGCACTTTGTAGTTAGAGTTGCTTGCATTCCCTGCCCAGTGTTGCTCTGCTAACATCATATGATTGTCTTCTTACCATCTGGTAGGCCATCTGCTTGGCCAGTCAATTAATACTTTAAAAAACTCCATTTGCAGCGTTATTAAATACTTCAAATTAGTTTTAATATTATGGTGGACTTTGAACATTAATTCAATATCGAATAAAAAGTTTAAGGCTTGATGAAAAGCGATTTTATATGACACACCTTGATGTCCCTGTGGATCATAATTCTGAAACAAGAGCCTCAACGACAGAATTCAGAAGAAATCTGAATTCTGCAACCTCAACAGTACTAACTTAGTACAGCTAGTTTATTTTGCAATTATGACAAATCAATTTTAAAATAAAAAAAATAGCATATAAAAAACAAACTATCATCAAAAATAGTATACAAAGAACGAAACACGAAAAATCTACTCTGTGACAGAGACCTCAAATTTATTACATTTACGTTTTTACATTCAAGTTTTGTCAAAATGTTACGACTGATACGTGTGTTTATGAATGGTATAACTAAATAAATAGACTCATAATTGAAGATCGTTATAGTTTTATTTTGTCGCATTTGTTACACAAACATTTTCCAGACGG
This sequence comes from Pararge aegeria, assembly GCF_905163445.1. Taxonomy (NCBI): domain Eukaryota; kingdom Metazoa; phylum Arthropoda; class Insecta; order Lepidoptera; family Nymphalidae; genus Pararge; species Pararge aegeria. Next base: position 6,058,032 of record NC_053202.1, on the reverse strand, counting down.
TGGAATCGAACCCACGGCCTTGGATTTGAAACCAGTGTCGCTACCCATTGCGCCAACCGGCCAACATCCGGCTGGTTCTATACAGAGCCATCCCATAAATGTATTCCATGCATGACCGAACTTGAGCTTGGTACTGCTTGACCTTGTTGAGGATGCCAAGTTTTATGCCAGCAGTTTTGGCCTTGGATTGGATGCATTGTCCGAAGTTTAGGTTGGGCGCTATATTAATACCTAATAGCTAAATACTGCGTCAAAAAAAACCTGTGATCCCATTTTAGCTCATCAGACCATTACATGTACACAGTTTATGCAATATATCAATTATGAATATCTGAAATTAATTTATAAAAAGAAGTCGCAATGTAAAACTGTTATCGCTTAAAAGCTATGATTACGAAAACATGATATAGAAATGTACTTATGGTATATCACTAAAAGCCGCACTTCCCTTGCCACTTATGCCGCATGGATTTTTATTAATCTATTATTTTTTATTAACTAACGAAAAAAAAACATATAAGCCGCTGATAAGTAGGAACCTCTTTTAATTATAGTTTCTGAGAGATTTTTATTTTGTTCAAAACTGTACATCAGTTTTACGTGATCTAATAACAATATTTTTTTTTTTATACTAAGACAATCCACACATCGCCATCTAGCCCAAAACAAAAGCGTAGCTTGGGTACTAAGATGACTGATGAATATTACTATGAATAATATACATAAATACTTATAATATACGGATAAATACCCAGACACTGAAAAACATTCATGTTCATCACATAAATATTTTCCAGTAGTGGGAATCGAACCCACGTCCTTGGACTCAGAAAGCAGGGTCGCTGCCCACTGCGCCAATCGGCCGTATATCTACGGAAAAAATATCACATAAATTAAGTAATCTACTCAAAATACTCCTGGCAATTCTCATACGTTGTGGCGATTTTCAAACAAAAGGTGGCAAACTTTATATGCGATAATCAGTTATCTGGTAGTATCAGTATCTTAAATTGAAAAAAAGTGAATAAGGAACCGCCAGTCTGTTCCTTATTTACTTTTTTTCAAGGCACCAGAAAAAAAACTGTAATCTACTTTTATAATTTTGATAGAAATTCAAAATTCATTTATTTCAAGTATGCCTAATATATGCACTTTTGAAACGGCAAGTCTGTCTATTTTTAGTGACTCTACCACCGGTTTGGAACGCAGATTCTACCGAGAAGAAAGCCTCAGTTTGGCAAGAAACTCAGCAGTTGCTCTTTTCCAACATTTACATTTTACATTTTAACATTAATCTTGTGAGAGATGAAGGCGGAGCCGGATCCTTCCAAGTAACCTTGTCATTAAGAAATTCAACAATTGTATCGCTGTAATAAATGTGAAAATGTGAAAATAAATAGTAAGAATAGTGACCGGGTTTAGCTTAAGCGTTAAACTATATATTTCTTGTTTGTGCTAACGAAGAAAAATTTTAATAAAAATTGATTTAAAACAAACGGCAACAAGCCATGACGCTACATTTGGTTTATAGCGAGATACGGTTACAACGAAGCAGACGAAGTCGCGGATAGAGCTAGTCGTTACAATAAAGTAAGCTTTCATCGATCGCGCATCGTGCGTCAGTTGTTTCGAACGATCAAAGTAATGGAGCACAATGCTACTGGGTTGTTTACAGCCGGATGTGCGAAGTGAGCAGGCCAAATGCGGCATCAAAAATTCGAAATTCATTTATCTCAAGCAGGTTTTATCAATATGCACTTATGAAGTCATGTCCGTCTGTTTGTAGTGGCTCTACCAGCGGTCCCAAAGGCAAATTCTACGGAGAAGAAACTGGCAAGAAGCAACACTTCGCTCGTTGAACCAATCGAACCATCGCCCCAAGGTACTAAAGTGGCGACCCCGTAACGGAAAAAGTAGCATGAGTTTATATTTATTATTATTATTTATTTATTTATATTGTTTTTGTAGTTGTATGTATACTTTAAATAATGCGAACAAAGTCGTGGGCATTACCTAGCGATACGTCTGTTTAAATGATTGCTATTACCCATAGTGAAAGCGGGGCGGGAGCGGTGATAGCGGTGGTTAGAACTTCGGCTTCACTCTCAGGGAGCCGAGTTTGAATCCCATGAACTTCTAACTTGACGGTCGAGTGGCGCAGTGGGCAGCGACCCTGCTTTCTGAGTCCAAGGTCGTGGGTTCGATTCCCACAACTGGAAAATGTTTGTGTGATGAATTTAATTTATTCATAAAAAAATATTCATCAGCTATCTCAGTACCCATAACACAAGCTACGCTTACTTTGGGGCTAGATGGCGATGTGTGAAAAAAAAACTTTGCTAAGTTATGTGCGTTGTTGATCAATTAAAATAACACTTGCTTCAACGCTAAAGGAAAACATCGAGAACAAACCTGCATGCCTGAAAGTTCTACATAATGTTCTCAAAGGTGTGTGGAGTCCACTAATCCGCACTGGGGCAGCGTGGTGGACTTCGGCCTTAACCACTTTATAAACTTATTGTAGGAGGAGACCAATGCTCTGTAGTGGGACGGTAATGGGTTGATGTGATGATGATGATTGTTTATGTACAAAACATTTTTACACAAAATGTTATAAATATTAAAAAGTGCAAAGGAATTGTTTTAATTTAAGAATTTATAATTTCTGATTTTTCTCTCATCTGGTCTTGTGCCTTCGGGCGAGGCTACTTACCGCGAGGGACCTTACAGACAAAGACATGCCGCTAAGTGATTAATCGTTCCGGTACGAGGTCGCCCAAAAAAAATATTAGTGGTATGGATGTAATATAACTGCCATAACCCAACAGGTTAGCCCGTTGCCATCTTAGGCTTCATTATCACTTACCAGCTATTGAGATTGCAGTCAATGGCTAACTTGTTAGTTAAACACATACAATAAAACAAACAAAACAGATGATTAAATATATGCAACAAATTAATAATATTAGGTCCTTACATATGAAATAAGCGTAGTGTAACCAGTAGTGAAATTAAAAAAAATATCTAAACACTAACTTGAACCATGATAAAACAAAACTTATACGACGAGGTGCAAAAAACATAATTTTGCACTATTGTATTCTATTTCCACGGCCGCCGTATCCAACCTCAGCGCTCCTCGTTGTTACAATAAGCAAACTGCAGAGCTCATCGCTCATTGACTGTCTACGTCAGAGATACGAGTACATCTACACAGCAAAACCTCACCGACCACCGCAATACTTTCCACTAACTCCCATTATCATCAAAAGCCTATAACAGTCTACTGGACTACAGGCCTCTAACAACTGGAGGGTTTGCCCATAATAACTAGGCTGGGCTTGTGCTCCACCGCCGCCATACACATTATTAATCCTTCGAGCCGTTTCTGCACTGTAGTGCCATGATGGAACAGTACTCGTAAATAACGCGATGTTTTCCATTTTGTAAACTGAGTGACTCAAAGAATAACCAAGAGATAAAAAAGCAAATGCATACGGGTTTCAAAACACCAAAGCATGAGTAGCTGTATACATTTGAAATTGGAATTCCTAACCAAATATGAGATATTAAGATCAAAGTGGCAACTAACAAAACGCTAATTTCATATGTAATGACCTAATATTACATCACATCAACCACCGCAATATTTTCCACTATCTCCTATTCCATTCTAGTTTTCTTCCTACTGAGGAAAGTGTTCCCACAACTTTTAATAAAGTACCCCTTGGGAACAAGTTGGAATTTTATATCGGACGCTTATATAGAATGTTTTTTAAAGCCTTTGCACATAGCGGCATGTCGTCGAGCTTTACTCTCTTTTATTCTTAGCCTGTTATTATCATACTTACGCAATGAGCTGCCAAATATATAATAAAATTGAAATAAATGTAAAAAAACTACCCTTGAAAACCTTTAAAAGGAAACTGTTTCTATGGTTGTGTGACAGATCATTTTATACCATCGCAGAATACCTTAACTGCTATGGTTATCATGAAATATCTGTGGTTCATGCTTAATTTTGCATGTGTGCGTGACCTCAATTTTCTTAAATGTTAATTAATTAAATTTCATTTTAATTGTATTTATTTGACATTAAAACTTAGGATTGTGAATAAATAACTAATACAATGATCTAATATGACACTATAAATCTCAGAAGATTATTTTATATAATTGATAACAAATAAGATTATTATTAATATTTCTTAATGTCTAAATTTTGCATGTTGATGTATTAACTTTATATCCTAAACACCAATAATTAACCCATTTTTAGCAAAATAAATATTTCATTTCATTTCACTAAAAAGCACAGGGTTCATAGGAGAGAGAAATAAAGCTCGTTAATCCGAGAACGTAGTTAGCGAGGTTTGTACAGTGGTGTATTTTAAGATTCAGCGCCCAGGGCCGGTAAGATTGGCCACATAAAAATATATATTAATTAAAAATGCAAAAAAAAATCCTTTGAATGATGATAATGAATGAAGAAAATAAAAAAGGTTATAAAGAAACAACCAATTGTTCAACACAAATAATGCAGGCGGCGTTGTCCGCTGTACTATTCACATTAATTAATGCAGCCCTATTTTTTTGTATAAATCAATAAATATACGACACTACGCACATCGCCATCTGACCCCAAAGTTAGTGTTGCTTGTGTTATGGGACTAAGATGACTTATGCATATTTTTTTGAATAATATACATAAATAATTATTATATACAGATAAACCAGCACTGAAAAACATTCATCTACATACACGTTCCATTTGTGAGAAAATCCTTGGAAACAGATAGCTGCGCCAATCGGCCGCAAAATAATATTGATGATAATCGTTGGAGCAGCATGGTGGGCCTATACTCTAAGCCATTTCCGCCTTCTACGACATACATCGCCATCTAGCCCCAAAGTAAGCGTAGCTTGTGTTATGGATACTAAGATGCCTAATGAGTATTTTTATGAATTATATACATAAATACTTAGAAAATACATATTAACACCCAGACACTGAAAAACATTCATACTCATCATACAAACATTTTCCAGTAGTGGGAATCGAACCCACGGCCTTGGGCTCAGAAAGCAGGGTCGCTGCAAACTGCGCCAATCGGCCGTCATCGTCGATATAAGTGCTCCTTTGTATTAAATAAGCGGCATGTGTACTAGTACTAGCTGGTGATGATGATTATGACGATCCTACTAACTACTACTACTACTACACTCCTAATATTGTAAATACACAAAACAAAAAAAAATACCCGGTTAAGTAGTTGTGTGCGGTATAAGTTTGTTGTGTGCTCTTCTTAGACCAGGGCGCGTTTGGAACCCTCGCAGCTTTAGATTTAAGTTGGCGAACGAAGTTATCACCAATATATCTTATATCTTACAAGTATGTAAACATATATGTATGAACGCTTCATAATGCCACTGTGATAGGTCTACATGAATAAAGAAATTTTGAATTTTGAATTTGAAATTTGAATACGAAAGTTTGGATGGATGGATGTATGGATGGTTGGATGGATGGATGAATGGATGGATGGATGGATGGATGGATGGATGGATGGACGGGTGAATGGATGGATGGATGGATGTTTGTTACTCTTTCACGCGAAAACTACTGAACCACTTTGACTGAATTTTGGAATGGTATCTCCATACTATACCACACCCTGGATTAACACTTAGGCTACTTTTATCCCGGATGAATATACGGTACCCGCAGGATTCATAAAAACCAAAGAACCGCGTTCGAAGCCGCGAGCAACAGCTAGTAAAAAAATATAAAAATTAAAAAATCTTCCGACTTTAAATATATCGTACATTATTAAACTAGTCAAGCCCTTTCATTTGATATCCATATTGAGGGAATTGTGAAAAAATATATATAGTTCGCTGTTTTGTGGTAGCTATATTCGATTGTAAATTTGTCATAGTTTTAGTTTGTCTCCAATAGTCAAGATGTTTCATTTGATACCCATATTGAGGTAGTTGTGCTAAATATAAAATGGCGGATGGGCGGCGGCCATCTTGTACCGATAGGTATAACACCGATAGGTGTCCCGGTGATTAATAAATACCGTTAGAAACTAAAGAATGATTCCACGAAATAACTATCAAACCAACATTTTAAACTTTGTAACCTCAGTGCCACATGGTGGTAAGTGATCTGAGGAAGTGAGATTGCAGTCAAGGGCTAACTTGTAGTGGAATAAAAAAAGTTCTCAAACATTTACTTCTTTATTCAAGCAATGAATTCGATAAACTCGATAGAAGTGTACAGAAAATATTCCTAACAAAATATTGGCACATCTGTTATTGAGTTAGGACTTCTTTATTTAAGGGACTCTAGGGACGGACGGACAGCTTATTCAAAAGGAATCAAACTACTTTCCGGGTTTGAAGGGTAATCCAAAATATTATATTCGATTTGAAGAGTTTATAAGATCTTGTTCTCCGACTGATATTTAATTAAAGATAGAAACGAGTAACGACAGTCATTAACATCCTCACATGTCCGGCAGGGTATCTCACGACAGGCTTGCGACAGGCGTAAATCTTACAATATTTGCCGTCGCACGTCAGTTTTATATTTTATTGTATGCAACGTTTGTAATGTGGCGTTTGACAGCAATGATCGCGAGATTTAAGCCTGTCGCATGCCTGTCGCACCCTGCAGATTTTAATCGTTTAATTATGCAACGGGGGCTCGTCTCAGAATAAGAAGGGTTTAGGTCTTAGTCTAACGCTGGCCAAGTGCGGATAAATAGACTTAACACGCCCATGAGAACGTTTAAACTGATATTAAAATTGCTAAAATTAAAACACACATAACTCCGAAAAGTCAGTGGGGCGTGCTCGAACTCGGTCTCCACGTAAGGAAAGCCGATGTGATAGCCAAGTGGGTAAACCAGTAGGCTATCACCGCTTGTGTAGATACCTTTAAAGGTACGTAGAGGTACGGGTCCCAAATAAAACTGCTTTAACGACAAGGCTGCTTGGAAGCAAGGCGGTTCCGCTCTCATCTCTCATAAGGTAGAGAAATTCTAAAGATTGTTAAACTGTATAGTAATTAATGTTAAAAAGAGCAATCTGCTGAGTTTTTTGCCGGCTCTTCCTGGTAGAATCTGCCTTCGAACAGGTGGTAGAGTCTCTACAAATAGACTAACTTCACATTCAGAAGTGCATTTGAACTAGGCCTACTTAAAATAAATGAAGTACCTAATGCAACACAGTTGTTAATTTCTGAACAGTTTTACGAGCAATTTAACAAGGAGAACTCTTTAACCGTTTACTGGATTTTATATCTACTTTTATCACTGAAGTTTATCATTTGTCGCACAATTTATAGGCTAGTTTAATTAATTCTTTGACACAACTAAGTAGTTTTTATTACTTCCATCTACTTTCTGTAAGAGTCGCGAAGCTAAACTGGCAGAGGGCGGGGTTCTCCAAGCGATGTGAGCTTGGAGAACCAATTGGGGAGGACGTTGGGGTCCCAAGGTGCTGGAATGGCGACCTCGCAGCAGCGAACGAAGCAGTGGTTTCCATACGAGTCGGACGGATGAAATCAAGCGAGACGCTGTACCCAAGGGGCACAATACAGTGGTTTTTGGAACTCCCTACAAAAGACCTACGTCCAGCTGTGGACGCCCATTGGTTGACATGATGATGATAATGACGTAATGTATAAAAAATCACACATTTCCCAAATTTGAATTTGGAATTATGTTCTTTAAAATTTAAACCTTCAATGATGCCAAAACCAGCCAGATACAAATAGTATAGCCAAAGAGATTTTATTACAGGTTCATACATATTATAATGCGAACGACTTTTTACCCAACCTAATATTTCATTATAGTTAACTTCAGTTTAATTGTTAGGTATATCAAAGTTATGTAATCTTACTAACTAAAACTGTATTATATTGTACATAACAACTTTATTTTGTTTGGGTATATCATTGATAGACCAAGCTCATAGTCTGTACAACAAGCAAAGTCAAGAGACAATTATCTCCCCGGGAAAATGATAAAAAATTATCTTCTCCCACAGCTTCATCAACTCTCAGAGCACTGGCGCACAAGTGGAAATAATATTTGACGGCCGAGTGGCGCAGTGGGCAGCGATCCTGCTTTCTGAGTCTAAGGCCGTGGGTTCGATTCCCACAACTGGAGAGTGTTTGTGTGATGAACATGAATATTTTTCAGTGTCTAGGTGTTTATCTGTATATTATAAGTATTTATGTGAATTATATTCATTAAAAAAATATTTAACAGCTATCTCAGTACCCATAACACAAGCTACGCTTACTTTGGGGCTAGATGGCGATGTGTGTATTGTCATAGTATATAAAAAAATAAAAATAAATCCATATAATATATGTGTCATCATAAACGGATTTAAACTTCTCCTTTTCCATGTTCCCGTGATTTAGCAGGTGGACCTTAATTATATCCCTTGGCAGGGGACATAATTTTTGTCTCCTGCCTGTGATAGCCTTTGAACTGGTTGCAAACAGATTAACACTCCGCGGGGCATGCATAAACACGCCCTACAACTTGCCGCCCCGGGTACATCAACCTAAGCCGTAGGTTTTACTCCTCATGTTCATGTAATAACACCACTAAATGACGCAGTTCTGATTAGAACACAGCATTGCAGCCAAGCGACAGCAATAAGCATGTTGGTAGTACTTCCTAGGGGGAGCTCTGTCACACAAATGTCTACTACTGGCTTATTGACCCGACCCGGGGATTGAACCTCATGATCTACAGTTGAATATGATAACCACTAGACCAGCGAGGTCCTACTCCTGCCTAGCAATAAGGACGGCTCTACTAGCCTTATAATTGAATCGAAATTAAATCCCTATCCATATCCCTATCCCTACTAATATTATAAATGTCAATGTAAGTTTGTTGGTTACGCTTTCACGCAAAAACTACTTAACCGATCGTGATAAAACTTTGTACACATATTTTTGGAAGTATTAGAAGTAATATAGGGTACTTTTTACCCCGACATTAAGCTCAGTTCCTTTGGGAAAGGGGATGAAAGTGTTTGACGATTTTACACCATGACTCCGACAAATTATAACCGATTTAAATAATTATTTTTGTACTTCTATGTGTTTAATTTTGCCCAAACTTTGTGTAGATCTGAGTGTAGTTGGAGATGGAGGACAGAACTCCTCAGCGGACAGCAGCAAACCCCTCATTTAAGGTTTAGCGATACTGTATACTTTAAATTTTTTTAGACCTACATCTAAATTGAACGCCACATCAAAAAACAAAATCAAACGCAGACGAAGTCGCGGGCAATAGCTAGTAAGTATATAATTAATTTAATTAATTGTTGGCATAAGTCGTGATTCATTAGTTTGTGAGGCTCCATGAATCTGGTACTTTTTGTAAATTGTATTTACAAAACGTTTGCCCCTAATTGCTACTACTGACGTATTGAATTATTCATTTGATCGTTGGCGTCGACATGGTGTTATGTATCGATGCTATTAACTCTTCATTGTATAAGCAAGTAATGTTTATGGATCTTTGTTACCATTTTCTTTGTCTCGTTATTGAGATCGGTATTCCTTAATGGACGTTCTTTTATCTCACTCTAGTTACCCATTTTAGTTCTGAAAGGAATTGGTCCAGTTGTGTTTGTGGTCAAAGTGCTTTCTGCAATCAACAATTATTATTTAGGTATGTCATACATTATTATTACATACAATTTTTTATAGTACTCAATCTACTAATGTTTATGCCTCTACAGATGCTCAAAATCCTGTAATTGGATTTTGTTACAAAATATACTCTAAATAAAAAAAAATGGGCTATCTATTGTGGTCCATAGACAACTATACAATTTGTCATATTCAACAGTCTCCGTTTTAATACCTGCTGCAGTTGCAAAGATATTTAGGTTTTTTTTTTTTGGAAAGGTTATAGCCCAGTGGGTAGGCCTTCGAATTCACTTTCGGGGTACCGAGTTCAAATACCAGCGCGCACCTCTAACTTTCTAATTTATGTGCATTTTAAGCAATTAAAATATCACTTGCTTCAACAGTGAAGAAAACATCGTGAGAAAACTAGTACCGGCCTATATACTGCAGAAAAGGTTAGATTCCTATTGATCTTATAATAGCCAAACCTAATCTGAATTTGTAGCTATATATTTAAAAACTGCAGTATTTTTAAAACAAAACTTAATACCTACATTAAGTTATCTTTATTTTATTTTTAGTGGTTTGCTTATACAACGGTAATAATATTACCGTGCTTATGCTTAAGGACAAACCTGCTGAACAGTTCAAAGAAAAACATCTTAAATTACTAATTATTATTTATTACTGATGTTCATTACACATTATTTGCTAAGATATAAAAAGCAAGAGCAAACTTGCCATAAAGTTTAATCGAAAAATCTGTTAAGTAAGGGATTATGTTATTATTTAGCTGAAAAGTTGAGTCCTAACTCCACGAGTTTGGAAACCTATGATACTTATGTTACCGATAACCTATCAGAAATTCACTTCAAACTAACCAACTATCCAAGGGTCGCCATTATTTTTAATGAAAAATTTGTCTTTTCGCCAAAAAAAAATATTTTTATCCGAAAAGTCAAGTGAAAGAACGCATACATTGTGTGAATTTTGATTAAAATTGGAATGTATATTATACATCGCGTATGGTAACTTATCATTTCTTTGGGCCACCTTTTTCTCGCGTATTAGGATTCCTCGCGCGAAATAAATAAGTACTTCTTCTTCTGCCTCTTTCAACCATCCGAACCGTGTAAGAATAAGATCTGGCAGCAGTTGTAGTAAATCTATTTATATATACGAAGTGTTGCGAGGGAAGAAAAATTTACCAAAATTAATATCACTACTGTAGTTGTAGTACAGTTTTCTACCGCCATATTATTTCGGCCGCTAAGCACCATTGTTGCTATGCTGAGTGCTTTTAATTCAGACCAAATACCCATATAACAAAAATGACAAAAATTAAAACAAAAATACAAAAAATTATGTGAAGATAAGCAAACATGCACAGACTACGATATTAAATCAATACTAACTTAAATCAAATTAACATTGCAAACAATAAAAAAAAATTAAAAACAATATTACAATTAAAAATTACAAATTTCAAAAACTAAAAAAATAAAAAGTTTATTTCCGATTCGCACTGCGATATTGTTTCAATAAAGGCACACTTAACACCTAGATTCGCCTCAGGTTGAAGGGCACAGTGCGACAGTTTATAAGACGTGTCACTCGCGTACCTTGCGAGCAGTGGCGTGCATAGAGGGTATGCACAGGGTATGCAGATGATATAAAATTCCGAAAATCTTCAGTACGAGTTATAAAATACTTAAGAATAGGCATTGTAAGACTTATAAAAAAGCCTACCCTTAAGTATTTATAACTAGTATTGGAGAATGTCTTTATTTTATATCATCTGTATACCCTGTGCATACCCTCTATGCACGCCACTGCTTTCGACTTTCGAGGTGTTGCTCTGTTCTTAGTCGTTGGGTTTCCACTTGTGGATCATCCGGTCCGTCAATTATTATAATAAAAAACACACAGAACCACTCTACTATTTATGCTGAGTCACTTTGCAATCTCTTTGTAATTCCAGGTTATATGCCGGGCAGGTTATCTTTTGTGACATGTTTATGACGTTGTTCGTTATCTACAAATTATTATGTATGAACTCGGGGGCAGGGACTTGCGTTAAGAATTGCCTATTTGTCACCTTTTCCTGTATTCGGATATATTTAATATTCGGAATGCTAATGAATTCGAATAACTCGCGTTCGCATTGTTTAATGTTGTGTATCATCATCATCTTGATCATATCAATCCATTACCGTCTTACTACACGGGTCTCCTTTCACAGTGAGATGGGATTAAGGCTGTAGTCCACCACGCTGGGCCAGTGCGGATCGGTGGACTTAACACATCATTAAGAAAATTATGGAGAATTCTCAGGCATGCAGGTTTCCGTCGCCTTTGAAGCAAGTGATATTAGAATTCTTTAAAACGCTCTTAAGTTATAAAAGTTAGAGGTGCGTGCTGGGATTCGAACTCGGCCCCGAAACTGAATTCGAAGTCCTGCCACTGGACTATCGCCGGTCATGTGGTGTATAATAAAATTATAAATTGCAATGTGCAGATTTGCCTGGTTTTCGTGGATTATAACAAGTTAGGTTTAATGTTCGATTGCGATTGAGGTATCTTTGCATCGTGTGAGTCTCAATACAAGACTGAAATGTACCGGAAATGCACTCGAATTTATGTCAAAATCCCACCGACACAATATCATGAAGCTGAATGAGCACCATAGCTGTAAAGTGCGAATCAAATATCATTATAATTGTTTCTTAAAAACCATTCATTAAATACATTCGTTAAAATTCTTATCACTTTAATAAAATATATCTATAATACATTGTATTAAATATCTAAAATATATCATAATAAATGAAAACATATCAAATTATAGTTAACAAATTAAAAAAAATATATAATTTGCACCGTGCATATTTGCCTGGTTTTCGCTTTTATAGCAAATTAAGCTTAATATTTATTGCATATCACAAAATTCCGCAAAGTAACGATGCGTCTATCCAATATATTATGTTGTAGGTATTATTATTTTGTGGAAATAAAACTTTTACCTCATGACTATATTAATATGTAAGTAAGTACATTGTAGCGTCACTCTAACATTCCCAATTCAACTAAATTAATACTATGATCACGCTCAAGAATTCATTCGATTCCCACGTAATTTGTCTCGACATTTACGGCCTTTGAAGTGTATAACTACTTCAAAACTAGACAATTGACTTTAAAGTCACTTCACGGCAGTTTTACGATTCCACAACAATAAAAGTTTCGACAAATGTTTGTGGGTAAACTTTACGCGAACTTTACAAGCATAGTTTTGACGATATCACTTTTAGATTTATCACGATTTGTAATAAAAAGTATTAAGTACAGTAGAGGCGTCGATAGCCTAGTGGTTAGAGTTTCGGCCTTTCGGCTCGGGCAGGTTCAATTTCCGGTACGCACTTCTCATTTTTCGGAGTTATGTACGGTTTTACTTTAAGGAAATTAAATTATCACTTGATTTAAAGGTTAAGGAAAAAACACCTGACTGAGATATCTATAATGTTCTCAAAGATGTGTGACAACAAAAATAAATGACAAAAAAGTTTTATTTACTGCAATGCTTATTCCTGGTATGCCATGCGAATGCGCTCTGTATATCTGTGTCTATCTCTTACGTAGGAAGTTTCAGCCGTGGCTAGTTACCACCCATCTAACAAAGACGTGCCATCAAGCGATTTAGCGTTCCGGTACGATGTCGCGTAGGAACCGATTAGGCATTTGGCTTTAATATAACACTTTACTGTCTCCACTACTATTACTTCGGGGAATACAATAGAATTTAAATTAAAAAGAATAATTCTTCTTTTTCAGTGGCGTGCATAGAGGGTAAGCACAGGGTATGCAGATGATATAAAATGAAGAAAATCTTCAGTACGAGTTATAAATACTTAAGGGTAGGCTTTTTATAAACTCTTACATAGCCAATCCTTTTTTCATTTTATACCATCTGAGTACCCTGTGCATACCCTCTATGCACGCCTCTGCTCCTTTTAAGTTATTACAAAATAAATTGACATTTCTTGTAGTTTTTTACAATTTGTAAAAATTACTATAATTAGGTTTCCACTCGGTCTTGAGGTTACGAACGAGTTAATTGCCAAATTGCAATGTTATAAGTACGATAACAAGCATTTCAAAAGCCTAACTCTAAAGCCAACAGCACTGACCCGGAATATCACGAGTATTTTCTTTGTGCTGGCTCAACAAAGAGTTGCGCAGAAAAATTCTATACGGTCGAGAAAATTTATTAGAAATATTCCGCGTCGTCCGGGGATCTTTATTAAAAGTCTTAAGAAGCATTTGTTTAGAGCGAAGGATAATATTGAAGTTATTGGCGTGGTCACTGAAGAATGAATACTATCCTACTCGAGTACCTAGAGGTGCAAGTACACTTGCAATTTTTTGAGCAATAATATCATAATTATAACTATAGCTGGGGCAATATTTTTATCAATCAGCACGGCTAGCATGGAAAGGAGACTATTTTCTCCCCGGGGAAAGGATAAAAATATATCTTCTCCCACAGCTTTATCAACACTCAGAGCACTGGTTCACAAGTGGAAATAATAGCCAATTAATATATGTGTAATAATAAAGGGGGGTGAACTCCTCCTTTTCTATGTTCGCCTGTCAGGGGACATAATCAGGGGATATAATTTTTCTCTTCTACCTATGCTAGCCGTGCTGGGAGACTACCATTTTTCGCATAATGAATGAAATACAACCTACTTATGAACATCTAGAAAATTTCTATAATTGATCTCTCTTATATAATTTTAAGGTAAATATAAAACTGACTAAGACGTACTGATAAGCGGTTTAGCGGCTTAGCTGGCATACATGTTTTCCTGCGCCGTAAAAGTCAGTGATATTTTATTTCATATATTGCTTAAATCGATTCTGTCAGTGCAGGTGGAGGTGAGGTGTATGGACAGGATAAACTCTTTACGAATCTCATCTGATTGAGGCCCCGAACTTAAACCAGCTTGGACCTTTGAAACTTTCTCCCCTCAAACTGGAAAAAACGTCCACCAATCCGCACTTCGGCAGCGTGGTGGACTACGGCCCTAGCTTCTTCTCATTGTGGGAGGAGATCCGTGACCTGAAGTGGGCCGGTAATGGGTTAATGTGATGATGATGATTGTTTAAATAACAGAAAACGCTCAAAAGTTAGAGGTGCGAACCGGTGATCGAAATTCTGAGGGCCGATGTGTAAACGGCTGAGCTATAAGCGCAAAGAAGAACAATTTTAATACATTTCGTTTCAGTTTCGTATCACAATAGAAAGAATACTGAGGGCTGATTTAATTTAGAATTAGGGCGCTTAACATTTGTTATACATGTATAGGCTTGCCGCATATAGGTGCCCGTACGTTTTTCCCTATATCATGTTTCTACATAGTCATTTATTTCCTTTTCATTACACAGTTCTGATGTAACAGATCAGAAACACACAGACAGTGTATGTAAAGTGTATGTACAGTTTATACAAAAACAGGTATTTTAAACTCAATTCCTATAATTTTCACTGTCGTAAGTTTCTTCTTTCAAAAGACCGAGATTATAACAGCTTAGACGCTGTTTAACTGGCCCAAAATTATGTTGTTTTGTCAACCCTATCTATGAGCCGTCGTAAAGTAAAAAGACGTATCGGCGGCCGTTCATTAAACGTTTACGATTTGACGGATACGTTCCAAGAACTGCAGACAAATAACATTTGTCCTGTCTGCGGGGTTTTGCACGAATACTTTGTGACTATATGAACATATTGGCACCCTAATGATTTATAGTTCGTCATACTTGCACGCGAGTTTACGATTTAGCTATCCATACATTCCTACCAACATTATAAATATAAAAGTGTGTGTGTTTTTCAAGTTAGCCCTTGACTGCAATCTCATCTGGTGATAATTGATGATGCAGTCTGAGATGGTAACATCTAACCTGTTCGAGGTATGGCAGTTATATTAAACCCATTCCCCTAATCAGTTTTTCACGCGACATCCGGAACGCTAAATCGTTATGTGACAAGTCTTTGTCGGTATCGTGGCAAGTAACCTTCCACCAGACCAGACCAAAGAAATTATAAATTACCAAATACGCCCTGCCAGGAATCGAACCGGGACATCCCACTAAAAACCACAGCCCTCACCGTGCGCCAGGGAGGTAGCCAAATGTGTATCTATCTTCAGCTGAGCTGATCTTGGCACAGGGATAGCTGGCATCCTTGAGACGGGCATAGGATACATCTTATCCTGAGAAAATAAAGTATACGGGATTCATAATAACATTTGTTTTATAGTAAACGTAACCTATGCTTGGATCAAACTCTGAACAAATCTTAACGTAATTCAGTACGTGTTGCATCCTGGAGACAAACATGAAATACTTTGGAATCCGACAAATTTTAAATAAATTTTATTAAAACAGCTTGTAGGTATATAATTGTGTGCCTCTCTGATGCCTATGTACCGTGCTACCACGGCATTTCTTTTTACGGAACTGGACACTTTATTTATTTGCATCCTGGGGCGAACATAGGATACTTTTATTACAGAACAACTCCAGAGTAACGTTCCCAGGGGATTTAAATATAAGTAGCTGTTACCTATGCACAGCTAAACCATTCATTGCATGATTATGCATAAAGATAGCTGGCATCCTGGATACGGATAAAGCGTAAATTTTACTCCGAAGAAATAAACAGTAGATACCTACTCGCAAAATTATTACAAAACATAGCAGAATAATTTGATTGCTTCGGGCAACAGTTTTGAAAAAAAAACTTTTTGCTGAATCTATATATTATGTCTATACTAGCTGTTGCCCGCGACTTTGTCTGCGTTTGATTTTGTTTTTAGATGTGAAAAAAAATTAAAGTATTCAGTATCGCTAAGGCGTAAATGAGGGGTTTGCTGCTGTCCGCTGAGGAGTTATGTCCTCTATCTCCAACGACATTCATCAGATCCAGACAGTTTGGGAAAAATTAAACAAATATTATAACCTCTATAGTACAAAAATAATTATTTAAATCGGTTATAATTTGTCGGAGTTATGGTGTATAATCGTCAAACACTTTCATCCCCTCTCCCAAAGGAACCGAGCTTAGTGTCGGGATAAAAAGTATCCTATATTACTTCTAACACTTCCAAGAATATGTGTACAAAGTTTTATCACGATCGGTTAAGTAGTTTTTGCGTGAAAGCGTAACAAACAAACTTACATTGACATTTATAATATTAGTCGGGATAGGCATAGGGATAGGGATGTATTTGTGCGGAAAAGCATACCAACTACTGGCTTTTGATCTTTAATACAAAATATAGTTCAAAAAACATGTGCCTAATAAAAATAATGACATTTTGTATTAATGTTCAAGGAGCATTCTATTGAAAAATTATGGCTTCCTAACTCAGAGCATGTAATAGGCTGTCAGGAATAACAAACGATCAAATGTGTAACCCTAGATCAGGAGATCAGCGATGGCAAACCTTTTTTAAAGAACCATTTTCTGTTAAGCAAGCTTATGTTTAATATATTAATATTTTAAGAAATCTATGACGACCTCCTTGGCGCAACGGTGAGCGCTGTGAAATTAACAATTAAGGCAATTCGGGAATTTATGATTTCTGACTCTAATCTGGTCTGGTGGGATGTCCTTGGCCGTGGCTTATCACCATCCTACCAACAAAGACGTGTGCCGGTGCGATATCGCGTAGAAACCGATTAACTGATGTCGTGTATAACTACCTTACTACATACTACATATACTAAGGTAAGCCCGCTACCATTGTCGACTGCATCATCACTTACCATCAGCTGAGATTGCAGGCTATCTTGTGGTGGAATAAAAAAAAATTAAAAATACCGAAATTATTTACTTAATGAGTTGGCAATCAGAATCTTAAGTAAATAACTAAATGAGGATCAAAGAACTTAAACTTTTAATAATCTATGTAGTTCTTTACAGGTTAAAAAAAAATATGTTATTTTTGGACATATTTCTGACTAAATGGTTGTCCGTCCACTTTACACGAAGTTTTCTTGATAGAAATATTTAAAAAGTTACCTCTACAAATATTAGAAGTACATTTTTCTTTTTCTTGGAATAAAAAATAGGATAAAATAAAAATACTGTATATTTAAACATTATTGAGTATTTCGGCTGTGTTTTTTTTAATTAATCATTTAAATATAAATAAATAAATATACTACGACAATACACACACCGCCATCTGGCCCCAAAGTAAGTGTAGCTTGTGTTATGGGTACTAAGACGACTGATGAATATTTTTATGAATAATATACATAAATACTTAGAATATACATATAAACACCCAGACACTGACAAACATTCATGCTCATCACACAAACATTTTCCAGTTGTGGGAATCGAACCCACGGCCCTGGGCTCAGAAAGCAGGGTTGCTGCAAACTGCGCCAATCGGCCGTCAAAAATTTGTACCGATATTATAAAAACACTTTGATTATTATATGAAATTTAATTTATGATGACTCGATGACTCCTAAAATGCAGCTCCTACTGAGTCAACAAGACAACAGAAACTTTCCCCCCCGATGTCGTCGAGCCCTGGGGCTCTTCTCATGGTGAGCTTTCGCGCTCGCCCCACTCCCCCGGTGACGCCGTAGCAACCCCTCAGGTGGTTATCGGCAAGTGTCCTTCCGAAAAATGAAATGAAAAATGAACAGAAACTCAGTAGTTTATTTTTTTAATAATCGAGCTTTTTAGCATAGTATTTGCCCGTCTAAGAAAACAACCGGTCATGTAAAATCTTCCTCATTTGGAAAAAAAATATTAAAATCAATACAGTAGTTTCAAAGTTTGTCAATTAGAAACACACCAATCTTTTCTTTTGATAACATCTTAATATATATAAATCTCGTCATATTATATATTAGTAAAGATATTAAACAATAAGTATATCCTTGGTTAATATAAGATGTTCTGTATTTTTCACTAGCAAACTATTGAATATAGACTCAATTTTTGAGCGAAATTTTATTTTCCACGGACACTTACTGACGACGGCAGCATATCTAGTTTATTATCAAAAGCTTATTTCAGACACTATAGAGCCCTGACAGCCTGTCGAACGAAGTACAAATCCAATCAAGAAAATTCACCAAATTAATTTCAAAGCAAAAAATTCGAAATCAAGTTCGTTCATCAATTTGCAAGAGTGAAGTTCAGTTAATATAAAAAAAAAAATATTGGTGAAAACTACTATTGATTAAAAATCGTTTGATATAGTTTCCCCGGTAGGTACATTTGTTTGTTCACCGTTTACCTAAAAAAATACTGAGCAACTTCTAGAATGTTCTTGGGGTAAGAAGAGGCTAGAATCGTGTTTTCTTAGTTATGTTGGAAGAAGCTTTTTCAGGATTCTATCGATTTTATGCCGATGAAATTATTTTTTGATAATCCTTTTTGCGCTTACGCGTTCCTCAAACATTAAACATTAAATAAATCTTATAACTTAATGCCAGGAATATTGATATTTATCTATTAATTTTGAATAATAGAATAATTATTATTTTCGAAAAAACAGCTCTGGTTGCCTTTCTCTGTCAACCTTGTCACCTCATTCACTAAGAATTTACAATCTTCAAGGGTCTCACAAATGAACGTGGCATAACGTTGGAATAGCTATGCACTGTTTTTTCACATGTTACACATTTGCACTGTCAGTAAAAATACAATCATCATACAAACCGATGGACGTCTTCTGGTGTACATAGGTATTTTGTAGGGAGTTCAAAATACTCGCTATTCCAGCACCTTGGGACCCCAACATACATCGGTTCTCCGAGTAATGTGCCCCGTCTATTGCCACTTCTAGAGACTCAGCCCTAACCACTGAGCCATCACCTTTTTTTAATTGCTTAAATTAAAAAAAGAAATCTTTCACCAATTAAAACACTCCCGAGAACAAAGCAATCGTATCTATCGGAATAACCAGCTAAAAGGCAAGTGGAAGAGAGGACAAAGTAATTCCTGAACTTTAATAATCTCCAATCAGACTGACCACATTCCTCTAAAAGTTGAGACTAATTTGTAGACAATACTTGCACCTCAATTAATACATCAAAGCGTCAAAGCTAGATTTACGTCTTTGGTTCTAGCTACTGAAATATATACTTTGAGTTGAACTGTTATGGTTGATATTAGATTGGTGGAAAGCGAATTTCAATCAAAGCGGCGATCTGTGTGGTCGGTCTGTGATTTACGTGATATATGGCTATGCTGTATCTTGTATTCATCGAGTAAATATACACATTTTTATTGTATTAGCTGTGCATCCGCGTTATCGATTGCGTTGAAGACCTTTTTAGAGCAGTGTTAAGGGCTTTAAACTTATATGTATGTGAGAGATCCTGCGTTTCATTTCTAGCCTCTAACTAAGGGTATATTTGGGTATTTAAAATTTCTAAATTTTCTCTGGTCTGGTGGGAGGCTCTTAGGCTGTGTCTAGTTACCTTAGCCCTACCGACAACGACGTGCCATCGTTCGATTTAGCGTTCCGGTACGATGTCGCGTAAAAACCGAAGAGGGGTACGGCTTATAACTGCCATACCCCTAACAAGTGAGATCATCTTAGACTGCATTATCACTTACCAGATGAGATTGTTGTCGAGGTCGAACTTGAAAATCGAGTTGTATGTAGGTAGATTTGTATAATTGTAGGTAGATTTTTAGTGAATTATGTTCTAAAATCGAATCCGCGACCCATGCCGCGCTTTTAAGCCGTCAGTGGTGGAGACACCGTTGATTCCCACCATGGGGCCACTCGCTCAAATAATCCTCCTACGAGAAAGGATGCTCCGCTCTCCTCTTGTTTTTAACTATAAATCTGTGAGCTTGGAGAATTTTATAACTGTTAGATAACTATTTAATTTTATGACGATTGATCGATGCGCAAGGAATAGGCAGAATTTGTAAGCTGTGGAGTTAACGTAATTGAAATAAACCAAGATTTAATACAGTCTCATTCTCTCGCAATAATGCCCCGTGTACTTAACAACAAGAAAGCTGCGGTGTCGCTTTCAGCAGATGCCGCTACCCGTCGACCCATTATCGTAAGCGATACTTTAGTTTTTTTCCCGAGATCAATAATTCCCGATATTAAATTTTGCGGTTTCAGCACTTAGCGAGATTTTTTTTCTTTAAAACATTGTTACTTCGGAATCACAATAGTGTATTAAGTGTGGTAACACGAATATTAAAATTTAATACGATAGATCATATGGCTAGGACTTCGGCTACACTTTTGGGGGACAGAGTTCGAATCTCAGCCAAATTTAGAGGTGCGTCTAAATTTTTAATTTTTCTAAAATCTCTAAATTTTTATAAGATAGTCATTTTGCTGTATTGAATTTTATTTTTTTCTGAATTTCAATTTATGACTAAAACGATCGATATCTATTTTCTTTTAAAATAGCAGCCGGAAAAACATATGATATTGACATTGACATGATATCTCAATGTTTTTATCTCTTTTTAAATTGTATCTGCCCTGGATTCTAGCTCTTGTACCACAGATAAAT
Organism: Pararge aegeria; assembly: GCF_905163445.1. Taxonomy (NCBI): domain Eukaryota; kingdom Metazoa; phylum Arthropoda; class Insecta; order Lepidoptera; family Nymphalidae; genus Pararge; species Pararge aegeria. The sequence goes on along the minus strand of NC_053202.1, from coordinate 6,036,773 downwards.
TACTGGTTAAATGCGTTCGAAACAATTAAAATATCACTTGCTTCAACGGTGAAGGAAAAAACCGTGAGGAAGCCTGCATGCCTGAGATTTCTCAAAGCCACGAGCCAACGTGGTGAACTACGGCCTAAACCTCTCTCAGTGTGGTGGGCCGGTAATGGGTTAATATTATGATGATGATGATGAATAAATGATAATGAATGTTCAAAAAACCAAAGCCTGACCGACCAGAAAAAATTGTATCTTCTGCTTCCCAAATAGTCTCTGCCAGGGATCGAAACCCGAGACTTTCATTCATAAGACCACAGCGCTCACTACTTCGCCAGGGTCAGGGGGCCAGTCTGATTGAACAGGACAACGCATTCTAATAAATAAAATAAATAAATATACTACGACAATACACACATCGCTATCTTGCCCCAAGTAAGCGTAGTTTGTGTTATGGGTACCTACTAAGATAACTGACGAATATTTTTATGAAAAATATACATGAATACTTTTAATATACAAATAAACACCCAGACACTGAAAAACATTCATGTTCATCACAAAAACATTTTCCAGTTATGGGAATCGAAACTACAGCCTTGACTAAGAAAGCAGGGTCGCCAATCGGCCCCGATAATATAAATCAACCCTTAGTTTTGCATTCAACACATCCCAAACTATACAAAGGTCATGGCTCTTTGTGTCAATTGTACCTTAAATAAAGCACGTCCCATTAGTTTCCATGCAACGTTGCCACACGTCCCGTATATACGGGACGGTCACCGTATTTGACCCTCCTGTCCCGTATGCCCCGATTTTGTCTCGTAAACAACACAGAATAAAACAAAATTCAAAATATGGCTGGGCGAATAAATAAATTTATAATGAATGAATACCCCTTTTATTATAAATTTATAATAATAGGTGTATCCTACTTTCCCATCCAAAGGAGCAACGTTGTCAGCATCTGTGCCTCGCTGCGGTGGTTTCGAATACGTTTGAGATTTTATTTAGTTTTATATATTATAGTTTATTTTATGTTATATTTATAATATTAATTATTAAAAAAATAATAAATATAACTATGATTCAATATTTTTTTTCTTTTGATACGGTTTAGATCACTTGTAAATGTATGCTATGTATATTTATATGGTGTAGTTGAAAAGCCGCATGTCGGCTGCTGGGCATCGAAGGACAAAACGTCCCGTATTGGGTCTTGGACGTTATGGCAACACTATGCATATTATACTAAACATACGCTACGCAGTACGCACTTGTGCCCGAGTGTTGTGCTAGAAAGTTTTGGGTAAACAAGGCCCTAAAATTCACGCCCCAAAACTAACCAGCCGCAGGAATCAGGGTTAATGTGCGAATGGTACATAAAGCAAGTTGTGCGTATGGTTTGTCAATTATCATTATTATGCTTACTTCGAAATGGCAGTTAGGATTAGAACAGTTTTTTCACATGTTACACATTTGCACTGTCAGTAAAAATACAATCATCATACAAACCGATGGACGTCTTCTGGTGTACATAGGTATTTTGTAGGGAGTTCAAAATACACGCTATTCCAGCACCTTGGGACCCCAACATACATCGGTTCTCCGAGTAATGTGCCCCGTCTATTGCCACTTCTAGAGACTCAGCCCTAACCACTGAGCCATCACCTTTTTTTAATTGCTTAAATTAAAAAAAGAAATCTTTCACCAATTAAAACACTCCCGAGAACAAAGCAATCGTATCTATCGGAATAACCAGCTAAAAGGCAAGTGGAAGAGAGGACAAAGTAATTCCTGAACTTTAATAATCTCCAATCAGACTGACCACATTCCTCTAAAAGTTGAGACTAATTTGTAGACAATACTTGCACCTCAATTAATACATCAAAGCGTCAAAGCTAGATTTACGTCTTTGGTTCTAGCTACTGAAATATATACTTTGAGTTGAACTGTTATGGTTGATATTAGATTGGTGGAAAGCGAATTTCAATCAAAGCGGCGATCTGTGTGGTCGGTCTGTGATTTACGTGATATATGGCTATGCTGTATCTTGTATTCATCGAGTAAATATACACATTTTTATTGTATTAGCTGTGCATCCGCGTTATCGATTGCGTTGAAGACCTTTTTAGAGCAGTGTTAAGGGCTTTAAACTTATATGTATGTGAGAGATCCTGCGTTTCATTTCTAGCCTCTAACTAAGGGTATATTTGGGTATTTAAAATTTCTAAATTTTCTCTGGTCTGGTGGGAGGCTCTTAGGCTGTGTCTAGTTACCTTAGCCCTACCGACAACGACGTGCCATCGTTCGATTTAGCGTTCCGGTACGATGTCGCGTAAAAACCGAAGAGGGGTACGGCTTATAACTGCCATACCCCTAACAAGTGAGATCATCTTAGACTGCATTATCACTTACCAGATGAGATTGTTGTCGAGGTCGAACTTGAAAATCGAGTTGTATGTAGGTAGATTTGTATAATTGTAGGTAGATTTTTAGTGAATTATGTTCTAAAATCGAATCCGCGACCCATGCCGCGCTTTTAAGCCGTCAGTGGTGGAGACACCGTTGATTCCCACCATGGGGCCACTCGCTCAAATAATCCTCCTACGAGAAAGGATGCTCCGCTCTCCTCTTGTTTTTAACTATAAATCTGTGAGCTTGGAGAATTTTATAACTGTTAGATAACTATTTAATTTTATGACGATTGATCGATGCGCAAGGAATAGGCAGAATTTGTAAGCTGTGGAGTTAACGTAATTGAAATAAACCAAGATTTAATACAGTCTCATTCTCTCGCAATAATGCCCCGTGTACTTAACAACAAGAAAGCTGCGGTGTCGCTTTCAGCAGATGCCGCTACCCGTCGACCCATTATCGTAAGCGATACTTTAGTTTTTTTCCCGAGATCAATAATTCCCGATATTAAATTTTGCGGTTTCAGCACTTAGCGAGATTTTTTTTCTTTAAAACATTGTTACTTCGGAATCACAATAGTGTATTAAGTGTGGTAACACGAATATTAAAATTTAATACGATAGATCATATGGCTAGGACTTCGGCTACACTTTTGGGGGACAGAGTTCGAATCTCAGCCAAATTTAGAGGTGCGTCTAAATTTTTAATTTTTCTAAAATCTCTAAATTTTTATAAGATAGTCATTTTGCTGTATTGAATTTTATTTTTTTCTGAATTTCAATTTATGACTAAAACGATCGATATCTATTTTCTTTTAAAATAGCAGCCGGAAAAACATATGATATTGACATTGACATGATATCTCAATGTTTTTATCTCTTTTTAAATTGTATCTGCCCTGGATTCTAGCTCTTGTACCACAGATAAATTACTGGTTAAATGCGTTCGAAACAATTAAAATATCACTTGCTTCAACGGTGAAGGAAAAAACCGTGAGGAAGCCTGCATGCCTGAGATTTCTCAAAGCCACGAGCCAACGTGGTGAACTACGGCCTAAACCTCTCTCAGTGTGGTGGGCCGGTAATGGGTTAATATTATGATGATGATGATGAATAAATGATAATGAATGTTCAAAAAACCAAAGCCTGACCGACCAGAAAAAATTGTATCTTCTGCTTCCCAAATAGTCTCTGCCAGGGATCGAAACCCGAGACTTTCATTCATAAGACCACAGCGCTCACTACTTCGCCAGGGTCAGGGGGCCAGTCTGATTGAACAGGACAACGCATTCTAATAAATAAAATAAATAAATATACTACGACAATACACACATCGCTATCTTGCCCCAAGTAAGCGTAGTTTGTGTTATGGGTACCTACTAAGATAACTGACGAATATTTTTATGAATAATATACATGAATACTTTTAATATACAAATAAACACCCAGACACTGAAAAACATTCATGTTCATCACAAAAACATTTTCCAGTTATGGGAATCGAAACTACAGCCTTGACTAAGAAAGCAGGGTCGCCAATCGGCCCCGATAATATAAATCAACCCTTAGTTTTGCATTCAACACATCCCAAACTATACAAAGGTCATGGCTCTTTGTGTCAATTGTACCTTAAATAAAGCACGTCCCATTAGTTTCCATGCAACGTTGCCACACGTCCCGTATATACGGGACGGTCACCGTATTTGACCCTCCTGTCCCGTATGCCCCGATTTTGTCTCGTAAACAACACAGAATAAAACAAAATTCAAAATATGGCTGGGCGAATAAATAAATTTATAATGAATAAATACCCCTTTTATTATAAATTTATAATAATAGGTGTATCCTACTTTCCCATCCAAAGGAGCAACGTTGTCAGCATCTGTGCCTCGCTGCGGTGGTTTCGAATACGTTTGAGATTTTATTTAGTTTTATATATTATAGTTTATTTTATGTTATATTTATAATATTAATTATTAAAAAAATAATAAATATAACTATGATTCAATATTTTTTTTCTTTTGATACGGTTTAGATCACTTGTAAATGTATGCTATGTATATTTATATGGTGTAGTTGAAAAGCCGCATGTCGGCTGCTGGGCATCGAAGGACAAAACGTCCCGTATTGGGTCTTGGACGTTATGGCAACACTATGCATATTATACTAAACATACGCTACGCAGTACGCACTTGTGCCCGAGTGTTGTGCTAGAAAGTTTTGGGTAAACAAGGCCCTAAAATTCACGCCCCAAAACTAACCAGCCGCAGGAATCAGGGTTAATGTGCGAATGGTACATAAAGCAAGTTGTGCGTATGGTTTGTCAATTATCATTATTATGCTTACTTCGAAATGGCAGTTAGGATTAGAATAACGGTCAAGCGTCGATCGAGGCCACACGCGCACTGTAGGTGTGTGATGCAGCTTTAAATAAGCTTTGTTATTTAAAAAAAGTCTTCAGGCCTCAGTGCCTGAAGACTAAAGTCTTCGAACAGTGCGTGTTGCCCGTGATGACTTACGGACGCTTACTATGGGCCTCATAAGAAGGCTCAGAGTAACTTAGCGGGCGATGGATAGAACTATGCTAGGAGTATGTCTACGTCATTAAATTAGAAATGAGGAGATCCGTAGAAGAACTAGAGTTACAGGAGTCGCGAAGCTGAAGTTGCATATCTCGGGGCACATAGCTCAAGGCACCGATGGACGCTGGGATCCTAAGGTAATGGAATAGCGACTCTGCACCGGAAAACGCAGCGTAGGTCGGCCCCCAACAAAGTGGATAGCGAAGCGATTCGCTGGGAGCCGCTGGAAACAAGCGGCCCAGGACCGTGGATTATGGAACTCCCTACAAAAGACCAATATCCCGTAGTGGACGTCGATCGGTTGAACTATTGATGATGATGAGGATAAACCGATTGGCATGCATGGCAATGCATTTTCGGCCTGGATTACAAAGGAAATTTAAAATGTTTAAAATCCTTTTTTCTAAGCACCATGCTTACTACAAATATATAAATGCTATTATAACATGATACCGGTAATATTAGATCTACCTTTACCTAAGTTTAAAAAATATATTAAAACACATTTAACAAATCGTGGTTACTACGCCATTGATGAATTCCTACAGGACAAGGCTGCTTGGAAGCAGGCCACCTGCTCTCATCTCTCACAAAACAGAGAAATTCTAAAGATTGTTAAACTTTAAAATGATGTTGGAAAAGAAAAATCTGCTGAGTTTCTTGCCGGCTCTTCTCAGTGAACCCTTCCAAACCGACGGACTTGACGTTTCAAAAGTGCTTATTAATTAGGCCTACTTGAAATAAAGTAAGTTTGAATTTTGAATTTTGAAGTGTGTGCGGTATGGTGACGTCAGATCGGAATAGTTATATTTGTCTACAACTCCCTCTTCCCGCGGCTGTGGTACGAGGCGACTAAGGGAACATAACGGAAACCGGGCTTATGCTACTATTACCAACTACTTTGACCACCAACCCTTCTGCGCAAACCTTACCGTTGGGAGAGGCCTATAGTCCAGCTATAGACTGTTATAGACTATTGGTGATGTTACTACAAAAGTATAAGAATAACATTAGTATTCAGTATCGCTAAACCTTAAATGAGATGTTTTCTGCTGTCCGCTGAGGAGTTCTGTCGTCTATCTCCAATCACAGTTTGGGCAAAATTAAACATATTATAACCTCTATAGTACAAATATAATTATTTAAATGGGTTATAATTTGTCGGAGTTATGGTGTAAAATCGTCAAACACTCATCCCCTCTCCCAAAGGAACCGAGCTTAATGTCGGGATAAAAAGTATTCTATATTACTTCTAACACTTCCAAGAATATGTGTACAAAGTTTCATGAGGATCGGTTAAGTAGTTTTTGCGTGAAAGCGTAACAAACAAACATTCACAGATAGGGATTATATTATTTTAACTAGTAAGTACTTAATAAATATATTTATTAAATTCTAAGATATGTAATAAAAATTGTTTATGTGTGCACGTTCTAAATATTAGCCAACTTTGCAATGTTACTAGTCTTTCATACTCTTAGCTTTTTAACGCGTAAATATTTGGGCAAATCCACAGTGCGTATAGTGGTTGTAATTAATCCTTCCATACAGTTTTAGCTTTACGACATCTTAAGAAAAATAGAGCGGGAATGAAGCTCTAATTCTCTTTAAAATACATTCTGACATCTGTGTCACCGTCATAAGCCTACTTTTTCTCCCGCGGTGCTTAATTGATCCATCACAACCCATGGTTTAATACATCGGTCCCAAAATATGAGAACCTAGAAAAGAAACCAGTTTCAAAGCGTTTTGGTACTTGTCATCTCGGGTTTTATTTTATTTATTATTGCACTACGAGTTCACCCTTGACTGCAATCTCACGTGGTGCTAAGTGATGATGCAGTCTAAGATGGTAACGGGCTTACCTGTTATTGCAGTTAAATAAACCGGTTTAACCTCAATAATTACAAGTTATTCCGAAACCGGTCCATAGCCAATAGTCGTGTCTTTTGTCAAAGAGGATACAAACACTAGAACTTTGCAACGAGCTCAATACGTACATTAATGTATAAACAAAGCAATGGAATCAACCAACCGTTTCGTGAGAGGTCCTAATGCACCCTGCGGGGAACCCGTCGCGCCACGTGAGACAATCACATTACGTTATACTGCGTAATGCTTTGTATATTCCTTTCAAATAAATGAAACCGGCCAAGCGTGAGGTGGATATTGGAAACCGTATTCCGCAGCCACTGCAAGCACTTTATCCGCCTAGAAATGTCAATGCAGTCCATTGACATAGGGAGACATTTTCCACAGCAAGTAGCAACAAGCTAGCAAGGTAGGTACCTTTTGGAACGGTGAGTTTTTTGACGACTTCCCTGGCGCAACGGTGAGCGCTGTGAATTTAAGTAGGAGGTCCGTGGTTCGATTCCCGGCAGTAGCAATTTAGGGAATTTTTAATTTCTGAATTATCTCTGGTCTGGTCTGGTTTGGCCACCTAGTCACCACCCTACCGACAAAGACGTGCCGCTAAGCGATTTAGTGTTCCGGTGCGATGTTACGTGGAAACCGATTAGGTATGACTACCATTCTCCCTAACAGGTTAGCCCGCTACCATCTTAGACTGCATCATCACTTCACCAGGTGAGATTGCAGTCAAGGGCTACCTTGTGGTGGAATAAAAAAAAACTAACGAACCAAGCAGATGGCACACCTGATTGTAAGAGGGAAACCATCGCCTACAACCAGTGCAACACTTCGCACTGCATGCATGGAACAATGGTAATTGGTGGTAGTACTTTCCCCAGATGAGCTACCTGTCTATCACAAACAGCTCTACTACTACTTTAAAAAAGCCTACTGTATTTATATACTTACCTACTAGCTGTCCCGGCGAACTTCATACCGCCAAACAATTTTTTTTTTGATTTATAAATTTTTTTAATACTTTTTATCCTAAATATATATCACAAAAATTGGTCCAGCCGTTCTTGAGTTATAAATGGTGCAACTAACACAACTTTCTTTTATATATAAACATATATAAATATATAAAAATGTTATGTTGGTACTTGGTTTGTGTACGCTTCAAAAACTCAAAAAGTTCTGCACCGACCGAGCTTAAATTTTAGCATGATATATAAATAATCCGCATCAAGGATTGTTTTTATCTATTTTTTGCATCAGTCACACTCACATATCCGCGACCGCGAAACTACAGTTTTTTTAACGATCGACGTACCAGTGACCGCGCCATCTGCCGAAAGCGAGAAAAACACTCGCTGAAATATATAATGTATTCTTTGTTTTGTTTCTCATTTCTCAACCATTCCATAAAAATGTGCCACAGCGAAGCGTTGCAGGGTACAACTTGTATAAAATAATTATGGACTAGTCGTAGGTTTATCTGGTAAAAATACATAAAAAGCAGCAATTTGCATAGCACTAACGACTGACGACGTCCTATCTGTAAACAAATACTTGATTAAACATTCCAAAAATGTACCCAAGAACAGATATAAAAAAAAAAAAAAAAGGTGTTATTGTATTGCGGAATTCTAAAATAACTGTTTTTTTAAGCAATTTATTACTTATCCATCTTCTATCTAAAGTGAATGAATTTGTAATAAAAAGAAAAATCCCATTTTACTGCCGCCATTAAATGTGATTCCATTTCTCAAACAAAATGAGAATGTTAAATTTCATTTGTTAGTAATAAAATAAACAAAAATGTATCGTACGATCTAATCACAATGGCCGCTCACAATGGCCGTAGTCCACCACACTGGCCCACTGGTGTGGACATGGTGGACTCCATACACTTTTGAGGTTTCCTCACGATATTCCTTCACCATGATATTTTAATTGTTTAAAGCGCACATAACTAAGAAAAGTCAGAGGGCGCACCTCTGACTTTTCTGGGATTCGAACTCGACCAATGCAAAAAAAAAATTTCAACTAACCGATGGTTAGGAATTGAAATCTGCGCCATAAGTCGTCGTCTTATAATTACGAAAAAGTATCCAGCAGCCAGCTGTAAATAGCAAATTACAACTCAAAACCACCACAAAAATAGTGCCAGTATAAAAGGGAACGATATGAATTTAGTATGAAATTAGTATGCGGTTGTTGATTTTTTATTTTTTTGTTATTTAGCTTACTTAAATATCTCTGCTGAAACCCTAAAAACAAAACTATGTAGTACAATATAATTTAGTATTATTTACGTAGTGCAAAATAATTAGGTAAGTAAAAATTTGCTAGTGTTAATATTTTTCAGAAAATACAGCAAAATCTTACAATGTCATTTGAAGGATAACGTGAGGCTAATACTTATTTGTAAATAAATATATTTTTTATAAACAGTAAAATAAAATTATATTCCATATTTTTCACCGTTTAAGCCTTCCGTGGACTTCCCCGAATATTTTTAGACCTACGTTAGCCAAATCCATCCAACCGTTCTCGAGTTTTAGTGAAACTAACGAACGGCATTTAACTTTTATATATACTTATAAAATTTAAACTGCTCTAAGATAATACGGAGAGTGATTTAATTACTGCTCTACCTACTCTATTTAAGAGTGTCGTCGGTGTCGGTAATGGTAAAAGTCATTACCGAACTCCTAAAAAAGCAAAGGGCACTCGAATCGTTTGATGAGCTGACAAAATATATCATACTGCAACTCAAGGACTTCAATAACACAGAACCAAGCGATTGCCGCTTATAAGATTGCATGAGCCACAATACTTTACATCTACAAATTTTAAAATATTATTTAAGTATTTTTATTTCTTACTTATTATCTCAAGTAAGTATCAAGTAGTTATGTTAGCAATAAGATATGTTAGCGACACTCATTCGATACATGGGGTATCGTATCAAATAGCGAAACCTGTATGTTTTGAAATCAATCAATGTGTTACAAAATTAAAAATTTTAATCTATGAAGAATATTGCGGCGAAACTAATACAAATTAAAAAAAAATCTTAACAACTTTTAGGCAATTTACCTACTCGCTACAATTTTTAAGGATAAGTAGTTTTTCATACACAGACATTGCTCTCCTTTCCTCTAAATGCGTACCTACTTATATGTCATCTGTGACGAAAATGCCCCGTTTGCATAGGCTTATACGAGAATCTTCAATATAATAATTTTTTTTAATTACTAAATTCTTTATAAAATAAAACATTTCAGTGTTTCAGAGTTATAAAGCAAACTTGTTACATCGCTCGAACATTCCGCTCGGAAAATGTCGGTTACTGCAACTAGATTAACTATAAAATGCAGCTGACGAAAACAATACCGCGCTTCTGTTTCAGGGTTTGAGGCATAAAGTCAACGCTTATATTAAATGCTTGTCGGAAAATATTTCCGTTTTATTTTGGCTCAGAAATGTATACCTAATCTAAATTTGTTGAAGTGCCGAAAAATGTTTGTCCTTTTATAAGAAAATGTATTACGTGAGTAGAAAAATTTTTCGACAGTTGAACCCCGTGGTTGTATGGGAGAATTGGTGACATCTGTATTTTGGTTTATTCTGGTGAAATGAATTATAATAATAAATATTTATTAACCACAATAAATAAATTACAAAATACTACAACAAGAGAACAGAAAAAAAGAAAAAAAAATACAATAATTCAGGAGTATGTCGCTTCGTTGTGGTCAACGAAGGGTCACCTACTCAGCTCTGTGCCGATGCAGCACTATAGCAGTAACTGCTAAGGAGGTCTCGGGTTTTCGCGGACAGCAACGACATGGTCTGACGTAGTGTTTGTATACTCTATGGGTAAGTTATTGATAAATAACAAATCTGTATTTAATCTAAAAATAGCAGCTTTTTACTAAGTGTACCTACAGATAAAAATGATTTCTTCCCACTACGCCGCTCTCTACTTTGACATTAGTGCCCTTTTTCTGTCATGCGGTTTTCTGCCCGAACGTGCGGATCTGGTCCGTGTGCGAAATGATAGGATATGGGCTAGGACCATATCCAAACGCGTGAAGAAATCTGCAAGACCGGAAAAGGGCCCTAACTGCTACCTATACCTACCTAAGTCGTTCCCACGACGCCGTGCCGTCAGACCGATTTTTACGGAACTCACAGGAATAGGCAGGTAGTTGATAACACAGGAAATAAAATAGACAACATTTTATATCCGTAATCTACTCCCAAAAGGTGGATGGTTTTCAAAACTACCTTAGAATTTAGAAGGAAGATTCCTTTCTTGGTTGGTTTCCGCTAAGAAACAGTTATAGTAAAATATAAGGGGTCGAAATTAAAGTGCTACATTATTTAAGGTAAGTTAAGATTTTCTTTTTTGTTATTTAGCAAGGTAGAATGGAAGCAGCCAGCCTCGCTCTCATCTCCCGCAAGATAGCAAAATGATTGTAAATGTTGATGTTGGAATAGAGCAACTACTGAGTTACTTGCCGGCTCTTCTCGGTAGAATCTGCTTTCCGAACAGGTGGTAGAGTCACACAAACATACTTGACGTTTCAAAAGTGCTTATAAAGTAGGCCTACTTGAAATAAATGAATTTGAATTTGAATTTGAATTTATTTAAAAGTGTTATTCTAAAACGTCCCTCAAGGATTTTGGTTAAGAGTATTAATTTGGCTGGTTTCAAATAAAACAATGAAAATAAAAAATCGGAATTTATTCAACGCCTCGGTGGTCCCGGAGCAGTGGAAAACTCTACATGAAACAACTTCTGTGCGCAAGACTCAATCAGCGCAAGCAATAAAGGATACACAATTTTCTGAGGCATATGCGGCGTGCAGAAATACGCGAGCACCCCAGCACCGGCAGTATACCATCCCCAAACCCTGTCGTGTTGATGGGAGTACAGGCATAAAGACACGATATTACCAGCGATAGCCAAGTTACCCAAATATCGGTGTTCTTGTCCAGCCAACGACAACGCAAACGGAATCAGACCAGAGAAAAGATGGAGAGTGCTGATGCCTTGATCCCCTCGGTACAGATCTGCCATTAAACAAGGCAGGGGCAGGTATCTGGACGCGTTCGTACTAATCGCGAAGGCTTTCTTGAAGTCTGTGTTGAATTGTCCACCTGTAATACAAAACTTATAAGCTTTTCACACCACATTGGAGCAGCGTGGAAGTACTATCCCTGCATCCTACTGAGAAGGCCTGTACCCAGCAGTGAGACATGTATAAACTGTGAGTGATTACAAATATTAAAGTAGAATGACCAAAACTACGCTGTATTTGCGTCCATCGTACAATTTAACTGTTCAAACAAAATTGGATTATTATGTCATCCATACTTAGATATATTATAAATCCATACGGAAACCGTCTGCTCATTTTCGAACTAAGGGTGTTGAGACGAGTGTTTGGTGCTGTACACGATAATGGTTTTTGGCACATTCGGTACAACCCGAACTGTACGAACTTTTTAAAACACCGAATGTAGTCAACACAATTCAACAGAAACAGTTTACAATAAGATACATTCTATCTCGGAAAACTAAAGGGTTTCTGCCTGATTTTAATATCTTTCCTTAGGTCTTACTTTGATAGTGTAAGAACCCCAGTACTCCATGTATGAAGAAGTTGGCGTGCATGCCCGGATGTGCGAAACTGTTCGCGTTCGTCCGACCCAGTCCATCACCGGCCATGCAGCACAGCACAATATGTGCGATAGAGGCGCTAAGGTCATCATCACCCATCAATTATTCTTTAAAAAAAATAAACAACAAAATGCATTTCAAAATTGAAAATAATTTTGGGCTAACAATTGACATTTTAAAAAAGTATGACAATTAGAAAATCAAAAGAGTTTCAGCTTCCTTTTTGTATTGCTTTTTGTCATTCTTTAGTCCTCTCTGTCGTTTTGGTTGCTCAGGTTGGTTGGTTTTAAATGAGAGATTCTCAAAACAATAATAATATGAGTAATAGGTAGAAAAATTTGTTTCAATGAAGTTCGAATTATTAAAATTGATTGAATATGTTACTAGAGAATGTTCAATAATGGTTCAACGTTTCAATTCAATTCAATTCAATTCTTGTTTATGGCTTTTGTCTGTGCCAACTGGGCACAAGGTATTTCGCCAATGTCTTGTAGATGAAGAAGGCACGAAGGAGATTGATCGGTGAAACTAATGAAAAGTTAATTTTGAATTTGTACCAAGAAATAGTTGTTATTAGCTAGTTAGCTCTTTAACCTAAGGACACAGACAACACATGCATATATATCTTACACGGATATTTTTTGTACATTATACTTTAATTTTATTACTTACTATATATTTACATAAAAATCTACAATAAGGACTGAAAACAAACATTAAAAAACATTTAACACTCAAAGGACGGGGGACTTTGGGAGGAAGAATGGTGGGATTATGAAGGTTAACTCATGTTTCTTGGGACGTAAACTTTTACAGTTCCACTGTAGCAGGGTTATTGGGCCCATTTTGGAGTAGTTTAAAAAGTTGGCTTAAGTTTTTGGCAACGTTGGGCGGTAAGGGAATTTCACTACATGGAGCGACAATACTAAGTAGAAATTCGGAGATAAACTCAAGCATTTTACCTTGGGAGGGAGGGTTCTCAACATTGTTGTTGAGAGCGCATCCATTAGGAAGGGATGAGGAGTAATCACCGACAATAGTCTGAACAGCTTTTTTATCGTAGCCCTTTGCTAGAGGAGCTCGGGGACGAGGAGAGCGGAAAACTGTTTGCCGGTAGGAGGTTTTGGAGGAAGTTACATTAGTAGGAGTAAACATTTCTTTTGTTATCTCAGCATAGGACCTGCGGACAGGAGGAAACTGAGATGATGCTTCAATGTAAGATTTATTATTCTGAGACATGACCATTTTAATAGATTGCTGCCTGGAGAATTCTGGGCAGTCTTTATCAGTAGCAAAATGACTACCAGAGCAGTGTAAACATGTAGATAATTCCTTGATGACCAAACATGAGTCACCTGTATGGGGCTGAGCACATCTGTAGCATCTGGGCTTAGATCTGCAGATTGTTTTAATGTGGCCAAAACGGCAGCAGTTCTGGCACTGTATTGTTGGAAGTTTATATGTTTCAACTGGCAGTGAGGTGTGGTATGAATATACCTTAACAGGAAGCATTTGCCCCCTGAAGGTTAGGACAACAGATTGGGTAGGCACCCAAGTGATGACACCCTCTGTGACAGATTTTCTGTTCAGTCGCCTTGATTTCAGAACCTCACCACAGCCAGGCGGGAGCTCTAGCGAATCAACAAGCTCGTCCATCGACCAGTCCACGGGAACTCCTTTCACCAGCCCCATTCTGGTTATGTTGTATGTGGGAATTATAGCTCTATATTTGCATAACTTCAAAACTGGACTAACCAGAAAGTTGTTGGCAGCTTGGGCAGAAGTAAACTCTACAGTAATTTTGTTGCGGCCTATATTTTTGACGCCGTCGTGGATAATTGAACCAATTTTGTGTTTGTGCAAGAATTGACCGAAATTTATAGCCCGTAATGACGCTCCAGAGGATGGGTCCTCCACTTCCCGTGAGACTTGGACGATAAAAGGCCCATTATCATCGTCAGAGTATGACTTGGCGCCTTCGGTGAAGGAAGGATGTATGTAAAGGCTTTGAACGGATGGGTTTACCTGAGTAGGATCAGTTATAGTTTTTTTGGCCGCATATACGTTGGTATCCTCTCCTTGTCGTTTGCGAGACGAGGCTGATGCCCCCGGGTCGGGCGGCTCAGGAGGTGTATCTAGATCCATTTTACTGGAAACACTATAACTACAGACACATAATAAATATTTAACCAACACCAAATACGGTTAGATTTATACGAATATCACCAATAACAACTATTTCTGCTGCTGTGTAAATTCACATAAAACACCGAAATTACACCGGAATCTCACTAACACGTGTGCACAAATTGACAGGCCAAGTTACAGTTCAATATAAACAACACCAAATCCTTTTCAAGACGAGTTTACAGTAAAATCAAAGAAAAATTTGAGAAAACCGCGTCCGCCATGTACGAAGTTTCCCGCCCTTTCATGGTTCAACGTTATTACGATTTTCAAAATATTTTGACGCATGGTCATACTTACATGAATTTGTAGTTTATGGTGACCATCCGCGTAGTGTTGTTGATAGTAGTAATTTATAATCGATATGTCAATTAGGGAAGAAGCCTCAGTTTTGAATGCCCAACTTAAATTCACACGTTTTATATATAAAAAATATAATTTCTCAATTAATTTCTGTAGGTCAGCTTAGTAGACGCATATAAATCGATTATATCAATGTAAAATAAGTATAAAATATAATAGGCATGCTGAAAATAAAAGTTTTTAAAGATTTTCTTTATTATTTTTGACAAATATGGCAACAGCATTAAATAATAATTTTATTTTCGAAAATAAATTTTACTTACGAACGAAAAACGAAACTAAATATTAAAAATTTTAATCAGTAGATACCTATCCTGCGAGCCATTCCTCGTGCAAGCATCATCGATGTAAAATACATGATGTTTGTTATGGTGGCACATTACTACGTTGGAAAAGAATCATAGACAAATACCAATTTAAGAACCATCGTTGAATCTTTTGTGATTTAATCTGTGACATAAAGAATCTGTGCCATCAACCATCATTCAAAAAAACTAAAAAGGCCTCCATTTTGCTGTTAAATGCGTAAGAATTTACAAAAGTTCATTATAAAATTGTGGTGTAATTCGTGATTATTTGGTAGATTCCTGAAAAACGCAGTAAATAGTTAAGGATGGCAGCCAGCGACTCTGGGACGGATGAGTCATTGTATCCCATCGCGGTACTCATCGACGAGCTGAAGAACGAGGATGTCCAGCTAAGATTGATTTCCATCAAGAAGCTGTCGACGATTGCGTTGGCTCTTGGCGTCGAGAGGACCCGCTCTGAGCTTATCCCCTTCCTAACGGAGACAATTTACGATGAAGATGAAGTGCTGCTTGCTCTCGCTGAACAACTGGGTAAGAAAAAGCCTTGTGAATATTTTTCCTGCAACGAGATTTACGGCGTAGTGCTGTAATAATGACTATCCTTTGATTCGATTTGAAATGGTGGGACGTAGATGAATTGAGAAATACGAGTTACAAAATAATAATTTGTAACTTGTGTATACAAAACATTATAACAGAATCTTGATGCAATAGACAGGTGACATTGATGTAAACATTTTTACAAAACTAAACAGTTTTACTAAACAAACAGAACCAAGTCTAAGAAGAATCTCACAAGAAGTTGGACCCGCATACCATCTTAAATGTGACTTAAAACAAATAGCCTAGTTCGGAGACATTCAAAGCCTTTTAATTGTTTACATTATAATATTTAATTTTTTTCAACTTCAGTTTAATCAACAAAACTGATCTTATTGAGATACATTCCCAATACGCAATTATTAAATTTGTAATCTTTACCTATTAAACGTGAAAATTGTTTCTTCATACTATATAGACTTTGAAACCATTAAACCAATTTGCCCCAAACCAGTTTCATTTAAAAGGCAATAATGCAAAGAATGTTTTAGACCAGTAAATATTTATTTGTTAGCATTGCATCAAATGCCAGGTATCTTCACCTTTATTATAAAATGTAAGATTAGTTTACCTACAAATTTATTCTTAATTTTATGTTGTCATTATCGTGAACCATAAGTTTATCATTGCTTAACGTAACATTCTTTTGTTTAACGTAACTTTTATATTTCAGGAAACTTCATCAACCTGGTTGGTGGTGGGGAATTTGCATACTGCCTGCTCCCACCGCTGGAGTCACTGGCCACAGTTGAAGAGACAGTAGTAAGGGACAAAGCTGTAGCATCTCTGAGGGCAGTGGCTGCCCACCATTCCCCACAAGCTTTGGAACAGCACTTTGTGCCATTAGTGCAGCGTCTGGCAGGAGGTGACTGGTTCACATCCCGGGCATCTGCGTGTGGACTATTTAGGTTTGTATTTTGATATTTTTGGTTTGATAAAACTCAAAGGCAGCTTTAAATAAGGAAATGTATGTTGGCCACAGTACCTCAGAGAGCATGTTAAGCCAAGCCAACACTGCCTGATTGTTTATGAATGAAATGCCATGTATGTTGGCCACAGCACCTCAGAGAGCATGTTGAGCCAAGCCAACACTGCCTGATTGTTTATGAATTAAATGCCATTATAACTAGCCAGGGATTCTCAGCATATAAATACTGGACACTGGCCTCTCTCAGGACAGGGACAGGCATTTATATCAAAGCTGGTATGTTTAGATTTAGATGGTAATTATTTTTTCAGCGTGTGCTATCCACGCGTGTCCGCGCCAGTGAAGGCGGAACTGCGTGAACATTTCCGCTTATTGTGCCAGGATGACACGCCGATGGTGCGGCGAGCGGCGGCGTTCAAGCTGGGTGAATTTGCTCGCGTGGTTGAAGTTGAATACGTGAAGAGCGACCTCATACCCATGTTTGTTAACTTGGCACAGGTAAACTCTATTTAGTTAAAATTCTAAATGTTCATACCCTTATGAGCTACTGTGTCCTATTGTGGGGAAATAGTACAGAGGCATATGAACTGTGTGTGTTAAAAAATATGTGTTGTTTATTTTTTTTTTTTAAAACACGGATAGTTTTGCACCTCATTTTATATTATTAAAAATATTGACCCTGCCTAGCATATGCATACTAGAAACATGAAAGTTCGTACGGAAATATTGTGAGTATTTTAAAAGACTCCAAGGTAGGATACATGTGGCACACACACAAAAACAACTTTGTCCTACCGCCAACTAAATTAAAAATCCATAACATCAATGCAAACCGAGAACATGTCAAAGCAAAAGAAAATATAAACATATTTACAAAATCGTTAAACATTATTCATTAGGAGCGCAGGCCGCTATACGAAGCAGTATCCAAGGGTTCTTGCATTTTAAGAGTAGATAAGAGTATTACGGTGGAAGCCATGAGCAGCGACAAGAAATTGTAAATAAAACAACAATTTAGTAATTTATGAAGTGTACTGGGTGTAAAAGGTACAAAATCACTTATTTATCTTTTATTAACTTGTAAAAGCTAAAACAGGAATTTTATGTCGACCGTTGTATAATATATTTTACTGGCTGGAGAAAGCTTACTTAAAAATTAACATATATATGTTATAGTCTGCCTCTCGATGAATCTGTTTCCTTACTTGTCAGCACCCTGTCAGGTTGTCATTTCAAATGCAAACATTAGATTGATATTTATTTTTTATATGTTATTATTATATTATCTATATGACAATGAAATGGAATTGTAACTAGATAAATAATATGTTGGCTCTAAGCAATATGTCTTCTATAAATATGAAGACATGTTATTGTGCAAATTTTAATCTCTGACTATGTGCCTGATATTATATAATAACTGACAAATAAAGTTGTGCTTTTAACTTTTTTGTTACCTGTCATCAAACAATCAAAAAAATAAACAACTTCCTCTAATATTTGCTATGTTTTCTCATTATCTTGCTACCTATAGGTCAGTTGGTAAAGTATGATTGGCAGTCTTACTCTGGTACATTTCTTACTAACCTGATCAGTTATAAAAACTGAGAGCTTTAGCTTTCTTTCAAAACCCATTTTGCCTTTTTCAGGATGAGCAAGACTCAGTACGTCTGCTGGCGGCAGAAGCTTGTGCTGCGGTGGCTGCCCTCCTACCCCCCGAGGACATGGAACAGCTGGTCATGCCAACAGTGCGTGCTCGAGCTGGAGACACCTCCTGGCGAGTGCGGTACATGGTGGCTGACAAGTTAGTAAAAACTTTTTCAGTATATATAAGAGATGTTGTAAAAGAGCATTCTGGCGAGTTTCTTGCTGGCTCTCTTCGGTAGAGTCTGCCTTCCGAACCAGTGTTAGAGTCGCGACAAACTGACTGATTTGACATTTTAAAAGTGCTTATAAAGTTAGCCTGCAGGAAAAATCAATTTTGAATTTTTTAAATTTATTTATATCAAATTTATTTGGAGGCTTGGAAGGTCACTTCTGTGGGATGCAACTTGTGTTGATACCCTAGCTGCATCACACATCCAGGCCACTTCGTCAATGGTAGGTGCGGCTGCTTCCAGTGCCGAGCAGGCCAAGAGGCGTAAATATGAAAACCTGGATAGCAGCTTCATTTTTGTGCCTTTTGGTGTAGAGACTTTGGGACCGTGGGGTCCGGAGGCAAGAGCCCTTTTCAAAGAATTATCGAAAAGGGTTATCGAGTCTACCGGTGATCCTAGAGCGGGCAGTTACCTTGGCCAACGAATTAGTTTGGCCATCCAGAGGGGAAATGCTGCCAGCATCTTAGGAACTGTGCCTCGCTGCGGTGGTTTCGAGGACGTTTTAGATTTTATTTAGTTTTTAAATAGTTTATTTTAGGTTATAGTTATGTATTAATAAAAATTATATTTCTATATTTATATCAAATTTCAATTACTTACTTAGCGATAAAACCTAATTTATCCACTGCTTATTTTACTTGTTGAATAATGATAATTTTATGTGCATATAAGCTTTTATATTATTTCAAAATCCTCACTCTTCCATTGTTTACAGGTTTGTTGAATTGCAGCAAGCAGTAGGACCGGAGTTAGCTCGCTCCGACCTCGCCCAGATCTTCCAAGCCCTTCTCAAGGACACGGAGGCGGAAGTACGTGCTGCCGCAGCGGGAAAAGTAAGAATTCAAATTAAAACTACTATATTCAAGAATATTTAAATTTCTTTAACTTTTGGTTCATATTTTCCTCATTGTTGTAAGGGGATGAACAATAAGTTAGACTTGGATTGCAATCTAACCTGGTGGTAAGTAAATATGCAGTCGTAAAACATCTAACATGAACGCTAAATTTCTGTGTCTTTGTTGGTATGGTGGAAACTATCCACGGCTAAAGAAAATTCAGAAAATATAAATTCCCAAATTGCCCCTGGTGGCAATTCAACCCGGGATCCTCCCGCTTAAAATCACAGCAAGGTGGAATAGTGATAATTCTATTTGAACTTAAAACTAAAGAATAAACAATTAGTGTGAAATTAATTAGTTGAAAATAATAGTGATGACAGTGAGGACTGAATTTCGAAACTAAAATGTCAATACTTAAATATACTTTGTATCACTCATGCGGGGAAAGTAGTATCTTGACGCTGTTGCGGTTGAAAAAGAACCGTTTGCCCATTTTAAAATTTGAGTGCGACAAGAATAATTTGAGTGGACAAATTTTAAAATGGGCAAACGGTTCTTTTTCAACCGCAACAGCGAGCGTCAAGATACTACTTTCCCCGCATGAGTAATACAAAATAGTATGTGCAACAAGTGCGACATCGATTAACCACTCAAGCGAGTGACTGCACTCGCTTCTCTCGTGCGTTCAACTTCGCTTTCGTGGGCAATCGACAACTTGTCGCACTAGTTGCACAATATACTATTATCTCAGCCATTTAGTACTATTACACTATTTTATTTACATTTTTTCTTTAATATATATAATCCATACATAAATAAATAAATATACTGCGACAATACACACATCCCCATCTAGCCTCAAAGTAAGTGTAGCTTGGGTTATGGGTGCTGAGATAGCTGTTGAATATTTTTATGAATACAATACACATAAATACTTATATAAATACTTATAATATACAGATACACAGAACACCAAGACACTGAAAAACAATCATGTTCATCACACAAACATTTTCTAGTTGTACGAATCGAACCCACGGCCTAGGGCTCAGAAAGCATGGTTGCTACCCACATTTGGCCGTGGAATACATACGCATGCTAAGAAATTAACTTTAGTATCAGAACATTCCTGTTTATTTTCTTCTATAATGTTACTTTGTTCGCAGGTAAAGGACTTCTGCATGAACTTGGACAAAGCTCACCAGGAACACATAATTATGAACATGATCTTACCGCAAATCAAGGATCTAGTGTGTGACCCCAACCAACATGTCAAATCAGCACTCGCTTCTGTCATCATGGGTTTGAGCCCCATAGTGGGGAGACAGAACACAATCGAACACCTCCTGCCATTATTCTTGACACAACTCAAAGATGAGTGTCCCGAAGTCCGCCTAAACATAATCTCCAACCTCGAATGTGTGAACGAAGTCATTGGAATCCAACAGTTGGTACAGTCACTCCTCCCAGCCATAGTGGAGTTAGCCGAAGATACAAAATGGCGCGTACGGCTTGCAATTATCGAACACATGCCTTTACTAGCTGGCCAATTGGGACAGGAGTTCTTTGATGAAAAACTCACAGGACTCTGCATGTCTTGGTTAATTGACCACGTTTACGCTATCCGTGAAGCGGCTACATTGAACCTAAAGAAACTTGTAGAACAGTATGGAGCACCATGGGCTGAAACAAATGTCATACCAAAAGTGTTAGCAATGTCTCGTGAACAAAACTATCTGCACAGAATGACTTATTTATTCTGCATTAATGTACTGTCCGAAGTGTGTGGCAAGGACATCACCACGAGAGTGCTTCTGCCCACAGTCTTGTCTATGGCCGACGATAATGTTGCCAACGTACGATTCAATGTTGCCAAAACACTACAAAAGATGGCGCCATACCTCGACCCCGCAGTGATTCAGCCCCAAGTTAAACCCGTTTTGGAGAAATTGAACGTGGATCCAGATGTTGACGTGAAATATTTCGCTTCGGAGGCCATTGCCGGCATCGCCGGTTAATTAAATTATATAATAGTTGTTGTGTCTTGTCTTGTTTAGTTTGTATTTATATCCGTAATTCAGAGATAACAAACCCTGCACCATCGAGAGGTAAACTGTCATTCCAGTGTAAAACAATAGTGAATCACTTCAGGCGGCATTTAAAAAGCACTAAAAAATTGTAAACAAGTTTAATAAACGTATTAATAAACTATTGTTTTTTTTATAGTCTTACTGTTCCCATCTTCCCTTGATTGACTATACTTTAACTAAGAATTTGACAATTTGTCATCAACGAAAAACCAAGTATGGGGAAATTTTATTTTAATAGTGATCTTACACCGGGCTACAATACATTAGTAAAAACAAGTCGCGTATTTTTCACCAAACCTAATTAATGACTAGTAATATTTGCCATGGGCTGTTTACATAAAATATGTATATATAAAATGGGCCCAAGAGAGTCATTAAGGGATAAATTTAAAGAAGTTAAAATAATGATGGTGCATAGTCAGTACATATATGAAAATTTAATTTATGTCAAATTTACTGGAAGATGGTGATAACAAAAAATAAATTTACCCGGCTAAGTTTGTTGTGGGCTCTTCTTAGACCAGGGCGCGTTTGGAACTCTCGTAGCTTTAGATTTAAGTTGGCGAAAGAAGTTATCACCATCCCGTTACAATTATGTAAACGAATATGTATGAACGCTTCATAAGTGCCTGTGATAGGCGTACATGAATAATGAAAATTTGAATTTATGTAATGAGTTATAAAAATAATTGCTTTTGCATTGCTTAGTCACCAAACCTACTTAAATAATCATAAACAGCATACATTTTTGAACATATAACCAAACTGGCGCATTTGTCCAATTATCGACGTAGGTAGGTAATAAGTGGTGGGGGGGGGTATGAAAGTTAAAATGATATAATAAGTCTTTATTACTGTTTACTTACAATTAAAAAAAGTAGTTTGTTGCAGATCGACCCGGTTGTAATAATAAATAAATAAAATATCGGTAGTAGTTAAGCAACGGCCCACTAATTGGTTATAGTACGGGGAGGGTCGAAGTGCATCCGCTGAAGGGGGCCTCATTACAAGATAGATAGATAGATATACGGGTTCAGCAGAGCGGCGTTGTATAGGGTACAATTTTATAATAATAAAACAAAGTTAAACTTCTATAGTTTTTATTTCCACAAAAACAACAATGTCCTAGTTCACTTTACTCATCGAATACAGAATTTTAAATAACGCGTGAAAGAGGAATCGACTTGGAATGTAACACGTTGTTACGGGGCTATTTCTTTATTTATTATTGCTATTTACATAAATAAAATTCTGACACAAACCGTTACAAAATCAAGAATATCACACATGGACGCATAATACAATATAATTTGGTTTATATGTTGAATACCTCCATTGAACACACTATCAACAATTTGTGCACAAAAAAAAATCATAAAATATAAGTGTCTGAAGCACCAGCAAAATAATTATTATTTAAAATACATTTTGAAATTTGTCCAGCAAAAACTACTATTATATAAGAAAGTATATACACATGGCAACATTTCTTTTTCCAATGTAGCAACACATTTATATGATTTATAATCTTTTTTTTTCTAATTATCACTATTATTAGCAACAAGATTGTTATGATTTTGTAACTTGATTGTAATACATGTAATACATTATTATAAACTATTAACAACTTACTAATAACCAGTAGTTATAATATCTTACAAAATATCGCGGCCCGACATTCTAGCCTTCAGAGAGAATAAATAATAGAAACGTATTACAAGAAACATAATTTTCTAAAATATAAAATCGTTGTATACAAAGAGCGAATTGACCCATCTGGGTTGCTATACACAAAAATTCAACACTGACATTATATTTCAAATATTTGTTCACATAAAAAAAATATACAGACGCAAAATCTATTATATAATCTATCATCTGATTTAAATAATTGACAATTTAAATAAATAAATATATTCCAATACTTAGTAAATTTTGTACACTGCCCGCTACTGGTCTAAAACCTGCATTATACAAAGGCAGCCATCTTGGATCTAGTAATTGCGACAAAATCGTACAAACCGATCAGTTTTATTAATCACCTACCAATTGTTTGGTAATAGTATGGGAATTAAACTACATATATCATATTAAGGAATGAAGATGGCTATACTCACACCCAATTTTGGCTGGTGTATGTCCGACACTAAAGACCAAAGCAGTCGGATATACACAGACAAATTAAGGTGCAAGTAATTATCGTCAAATAAAAACCTATATAAGTATAACCAGGTTAGAATGTCGGCCCGTGTTCCGGGATAGAGGTTTAATGGCGAGAGTCCCTGGGGTAGAACTCGGCGAGAACGGAAGCCGGGATACGTTTAAGCATCTCCTTGGGGAAGATACGGAGCAACTGCCAACCGATGTCCAGCGATTCGAATACGGTACGGTTCTCATAGTTGCTCTGTGAATAAAGTTCACTCATGTATTCACTCCATTTTGTCACTCATATGTTCAGTGCTTAGTGTGAGATTTTTTACATATGAATGATATACTGAGAAACGACATTGTATGGCCCTCTTCCAATTCCATACAAATCGTAGTTAATTGCAATGCAATAAAGAAACGTATGTAGAAAATCCTACACAATTATCCCACACAAATGCCCGTTTTCACTAAAACTAGGAATCGACTTAATCGAATGCCTAGTGATTTGGGTGTTTCCTAGAGAGAAAAAAACGTTTCACGAACTCTCATGTAATATCTGAAGACGTTAGGCGCAGTCTAAAATTACGACAACGATTCTGCGGATCGGAAGTTTAGGGGTAAACTGACACTTGACAGATAAAAAAAATAAGTTTATTTTTTCTAAATCCTTATGAAATATTATAATCCACACACAAAATACCACACCTTGTGGCAAGAACCATAGACAAGTTAGGTTATATGATTTGCCTAGTGAAAATCGATTGGTGAAAGGTAAATTAGTGCCTAGGAATATTCTTCGATTAAGCGTTACCTACTTAGGCATCGCCTTGCCGTCATTAGTGAAAACGGGCATAAATCCCATACACTCAAATTATTAACCATTTCTTTTCAATAACTCTTACTGTTAATTATGTTTAAAAATAGAAAATAAAACAAGTATCACGTAAAAACAAATACACAATAGTGACTTTTTTTATCGTATGTAGATTTTTAGTAGTTTTTATATTTTGATGTTATAATACTTCTTTCTTCACGTTATGAAATCGTTTAATTGTTTAATTGGACTATCTGAAATTGGACTAACCTGGGTGATGAAGTTCTTCTCGAACTTTCCAAGGAATTCCAGGTACAGCAAGTCGTCGGGCGTCAAAGCCTCCTCACCGACGACGGCCTTCATCGCCTGCACGTCCTTACCGATGGCGTAGCACGCGTACTGTAAAAAAATTTTGAAGCCGTGTATAAATTGTAGCAGCCTCCGATGGAGGGTCGTAGGACTTTGTCAGCATCAGTTTATGGGGCATCCTGCGACGATACCTATATGTATATAACGCTAGATTTTGTATGGATCGATAATTACCTTTAGGAGTACACCGACAAATTGACTAGTGGGTAGATCCAAACTTTTGAGTTGTCGGATCCGGCTCGAAGGACCATCAATGTTGGGTAGATACATTAACGAGCCGTATCTGACAACTTTGTACTAAATACGCACCAGCTGCTTAAAAACGTCACATGGCACGTCTCGCGCTCACCGATGGCAAACTTCATAAGACGGGGCAAAGCAGGTTGACTGGTGGTGAGATCCAAATATCTCTAAGACCATACATTAATGGTCCTTCGCGCCGGATCTGACAACTAAGTGCAAAATACGCACCAAGCTGCTAAAAACATCAAATGGCGCGTTTGCCGTCACCTATGGCAAACTTCATAAGACAGGGCAAAGCCGGTTTAACTAACCGCTAATACATTTTTTCTTGTCTAAGTTTCTAAGTTGTGAGCTTGTTTGCAAATAATTTCATAATTAATTACATTTTGAATATAACTACATTACAAAATAAATGTCTAAAAATATTTAACTAATTAATGAGGTTATAATGTTAAAAAACAAAATAGAAGTAAAATTAAAATAAAAAAACAAAAAAAAAATTAACATGAAAGTCCAAGTTTGTTTAAGCTTATTAAAATTGGTTGAGTGCTGGTTAGACCCAATCCACTTAGAAACCCTACATTATATGGTCCTTCGAGCCGGATCTGACAACTTAGTACTCATTACTCACCAGCTGGTTAGAAACGTCAGAGTGGTCCTTGCGGGTCATGCCCTCGCCGATGGCGGACTTCATGAGACGAGACAGAGATGGCAGTACGTTGACTGGTGGGTAGATCTGTCTGTTGTGGAGCTGACGGTCTACGTAGATCTGGAAGGGGAATTATCGTTATTTGTATGTTGAGTTCTAACTCGCGGTTTATATGCTAGCTTTAGCCTGATCCTAAACTTGATTGAGCTGTATCTTTAGACACCAGCAATGATATAGCGAGTGCTTGGATCTTATTAGATACCAAATGGTGTAGTCGTCTCGATGAAAAAAATAGATACAGCGTTAAATAAAAAACACCAGAAAGCTCTCTGCGTGTAGTTTTTTAAAATAAAACTAACAACTTTTGTTCTACGACTTTTCTTTAACTCGATCTCAAATCTTGGAGTGCATTGACATTGTCTATCTATATGTTTTTGTCAGATTTGAGTTTAAAAGCTTATTGAATCTGGTAGCAGGAACGGTTACCTGTAAGGATAATTAATTTAAGTTAATCGCAAAATTACCTGTCCCTCGGTAATATAACCAGTCAAATCGGGAATTGGATGGGTGATGTCGTCGTTGGGCATAGTAAGGATGGGGATCTGGGTGATGGACCCGTTGCGGCCCTCGACTCGCCCGGCACGCTCGTAGATTGTAGCCAAATCCGTGTACATGTAACCTGGAGGGGTTGAAACAAACAATCTTCTATATCAGTGGTTCCCATTCTTATACCGTGGCGCATTTATATCCTAGGTAGTTAAAATAGATTAATACCAATTAGTTAGGCAAATGGGGAAAAAAAATAAAAACATCCTCATTATTAGACTACTAAGACATAAATAATAAATTTTAACAAAGAATTAAAAAAATAAAACTTCCCCATCAATGGGCTGTCTGAAGTTTGTGATATCTACACAATTTTTCAAAGTATGGGACCACTATTCTTTATTGGCGCGGGCATAAACCTACGAACTACTCGTTAAGGCGATCGCCGCCAGTGATCTCCATATTTTTGTTTAGTGGCATTTGTAGAGATCTAATTTAATGATATTCGAGTTTCAACTCAGTCTCGACAAATTTATTTCACGACAGTATTTAATGCGAAATTGCGATTACCATTTTTACTCAGGTTGCTTTTTTTATTGATACATCACCAATAATTAACTCCTAAACTTATTTTATTATTAGAAGAGGAGGAAATTTGGGAGGTCCCATGTCTTTGGTGACGGGTGGTCTTGTGTCCCGGAACTTTGAGATGGAACTTAGGTAATACGACCCAAATTCTATATATCATCCCCGTCATACCATTATTGTCAGTTTGCTGTTCACAGACTTTCGCTTTTTTAAAACAGAGGAATTTAGAGCTGAGGTCCTTCACGATGCTCCAATGCGAGTGTGTTTGCGAGTTTCAGGTGTCAAAAAATAGATCTAATGCAGCACTCTCAAATGCTAAACTATTTTGACTAAAATACAAATTCTACTGGTACGTTACGTACCAGGGAAACCACGTCGTCCGGGCACCTCCTCACGGGCGGCGGACACCTCACGCAAGGCTTCGGCGTATGAGGACATGTCTGTCAGGATGACCAACACGTGTTTCTGTAACAATAAAATCTGTATGACAACCATATTTCGTCACAACCAAATGTTGCCTTACCTTATGTCCAGCGTTAAATAATCTTTACCGTGCCATAATTTAGGTGTACACAGGTAAAATCACAAACGGGCAAAAGTGTGGGAAGACAGATAAAAAAAATGCAGTAGTCCACCACGCTGACCCAGTGCGGATTGGTGGGCTTCACACTCCATTGAAAACAATATGATGAACTCTCGGAAGATAGAGAAAAAAATGCGTTGATGACATAATATATATCATCATATCATCGCATTACCGGCCCACAAACACGGGGCACGGGTCTCCTCCCACAATGAGAAGAGTTTAGGCTGTAGTCCACCATGCTGGCCCAGTGCGTATTGGTGGACTTAACACTCCTTTGAGAACAATATGGTGAACTCTCAGGCATGCAGGTTTCCTCGCGATGTTTTCACAGATAGAGCGGGGAAAAATTGGATGACAGGAAAAAATGAGAAAAGATGGATAAGGCTTTTACCCGCATGGTTTTTACACCAAAAACAAATCCCTTAAATTTGTAACTAAAAACTATTGTGAATGTGTGGGAAAGAAAGCTATTATAATAATAATAAAATAATCACAGTGTTAACATTAAAACTTCAGCTATTTTTGGAAATGTAATGTTCCATCCATTTTAACCTCAGTACGCAATTTCTTATACAATAATAGCATGTTAGAAATCAGCCATTGTTGAACACGTTTCCACCAGTGCTTATCTAAATGTACTTGAAAAATAAAAGTCTACTAATGCTGGATAATCATACACATCCCATATTCATCTCCCATTAAAATGCAGCTTAGAACAGTATTGAACCACACTTACAAATACAATGCCCTTTGGCAGATTAAAGTCACATTTTTTTAATGTGTAAACTTGTATAAAAGTTCATAAAGTAAACATCGTCATCATCAATAGGCTATAAGGTCTCTGCTGGAATAAAGGTATCTACCAACGGAAAGGTTTGCCCATAAATCATATATGTATATTATAAGTATTTATGTATATTATTCATAAAAATATTCATCAGTCATCTAAGTACCCATAACACAAGCTACGCATACTTTGGGGCTAGATGGCAATGTGTGTGTTGTCTATAAATTATGTATTTATTTATTTGATCACCACACAGGTTAGTGATCGTAGCAGATTGTACATGGATAGAAACACTGAGGATTATTGATGTTGGATAAGAGCAACTGCTGAGTTTCTTGCCGGCTCCTCCTCGGTAGAATCTGCCTTCCGAACTGGTGGTAGAGTCACTACAAACAGACAGACTTGACGTTTCAAAAGTGCTTATATTGTGACTACTTGAAATAAATGAATTTTGAATTTTAATGCTGCTGCCCTTTTGCCTTAGTAATCTCGCAGTCTCTCGAACACCTGCAGGAAGAGGTATGGTGACCACTGTATTTTGATCTGCCATCACCACACCGCAGTAAACTATATATGCAACTTACCTCACACTGGTAGGCCAGGAACTCAGCAGCAGTGAGAGCCAAGCGGGGTGTGATGATCCTCTCAATGGTGGGATCGTTGGCCAAGTTCAAGAACAGGCACACGTTCTCCATGGAACCGTTCTCTTCGAAGTCCTGTTTGAAGAATCGGGCGGTCTCCATGTTGACACCCATAGCGGCGAACACAATGGCGAAGTTGTCTTCGTGATCGTCGAGAACTGACTTGCCGGGTACCTGGGTAATAAAAATTTTAAACAATGATTTTAAAAACATGATCGTTCATATTCGCACAGTTAATAATCAAACATGTACAACACCACAAAATATTTTTTAAAAAACTTCAAAGAGGCTATTTTATTATTTTGCTAAAAAATCCATCTAATCCAAAATCTTCAGATGGCAGATAGAATTTAGAAGTGCTATCCTCTACAGCACGGCTAGCATGGGCAGGAGACAATTATATCCCCGGGGAATGGATAAAAATTAGCCCATTTCCACAGCTTCATGAACTCTCAGAGCAGTGGCGCACAAGTGGAAATAATATCGTTCGTTATCGTATCGTTTATTAATACACATATATAACGATATATGTGTATTAATAAACGGGGATAAACTTCTCCTATTCCATGTTCCAGTGATTTAGCAGGTG
Organism: Pararge aegeria; assembly: GCF_905163445.1. Taxonomy (NCBI): domain Eukaryota; kingdom Metazoa; phylum Arthropoda; class Insecta; order Lepidoptera; family Nymphalidae; genus Pararge; species Pararge aegeria. The sequence continues at coordinate 6,007,088 of NC_053202.1, read as the reverse complement.
GGCACGTTAATTATATCCCTTGTAAGGGGATATAATCGGGGGATATAATTTTTATTTCCCGCCCGTGCTAGCCCTGCTGGGGAAAAAAGGAGAAGGATGGCAGCTTAACTATACAAACTATATTTCTGGGAATATAATTAAGTTTGGATAAGACGTGTTTGTTAATCATTATAATATTATATTGTTAATACTTCATCCGCACCTTAACAAGACCGGCTTGCCTACAAATCTGAGCGGCAATTTCATTGTGGGGCAAACCAGCGGCAGAGAAGATTGGAATCTTCTGTCCACGGGCGATGGAGTTCATCACATCAATAGCGGAGATACCTTTGAAAAGAAATAAATTATTAGTCCATGGTCAATAACACACATCATCATCATCATCTCAACCAATTGACGTCCACTGCTGGACATAGGTCTTTTGTAGGGAGTTCCACAATGCACGGTCCTGGGCCGCTTGCCTACAACGGCTCCCAGCAACTCGCCTGATGTCATCTGTCCACCTCGTTTGGGGCCGACCTACGCTGCGTTTACCGGTGCGGGGTCGCCATTCCAGCACCTTAAGACCCCAACGTCCATCGGTTCTCCGAGCTATCGCAATGTGTATCGCAATAGTGGCAATGGGAGCAATCTCCCATTGCCACTTCAGCTTCGCGACTCGCTGAGCTATGTCGGTAACTCTAGTTCTTCTACGGATCTCCTCATTTCTGATTTGATCACATAGAGATACTCCTAACATAGCTCTCTCCATCGCCCGCTGAGTGACTCTTATGAGTCAATAACACTACTGGAATGTTAAATACATATTGGATAGAAGCAGGCGTTACTTTGCGGAGTTCCATGATATATTATGAAAATTAAATATTATATAATATATTGGCAAATTAGGTTTAATTTTCATTATGTTAAGCACAATTTTTTTTGTAACTACTCTACTTCTCAATATTGATGGGTTTATCCTGGCCCAATACAAAGCATGGGACACTTCACAAAAACAAAATTTGCAGTGTTAGAAAGTTACTGTGTGATCAAGAACGCAATGGTGGCCACCAACTATGCCATTTTGTTAAATATCAAAATTAAACTTTTCCATAGTCAGGCATTTTTAAACTTCTATTTTATTAGCCTCTATGGTAAAAATTCAAAAAATGCAAAAATGTTTTATTCATACATTTTATTTTATTTTTTTCCAACATAAGACTAGTATTAAAGGAATTTTTCTAATACACTAGTGTAGATTCTGATGCACCTATCAACATACATTAGAACTATATTTTCCTAACCTACATACTAAACTTTATCAATGTAACAAATGCAACACAGAGCAACCTTTGTGAGTTCAGTCAAAGTACAACAAAACAGATCCGTTCTCTCAGCTATGTCGTTAAGGGTGCGAATCGCGCGTGTTAGGAAATAGGGAATTACAGCACTTTATCTATGATAAACCCGATGATTATATTAAATATATCAACAAATAATAGTTTGTATACTCATTGATAATGTATTGAAAATAGAATAATGGACTTTAGTAGACTGTCAAATAAAAGTATAGGATCTATGGCGGGAGACGCGAGTTTGACAAGTTAGATTGGCGGCAAAGAAAAGTGAGGACGGATTTAAATTAATGAATTGAGAAAAGGAGATTAAGTAAAGTATTGTGGATAGAACGTTACAAATTGGGTTGAGATGATTTATAATGGAAACGATACACTTAACGAAATATTGTAGTGGCGAAACAAGTCGTATGTACTGGTGATGGAGTTGTTAAAAGTTGTTGGTACTATGGTTGTACCTGATGTTGCATTAGATAAGTATATCTCATCCTTTGGTTTATTTAGGTATCATATATGGAGCCCTAGCATAACTTTATACCGACAGTTTATGTAGCAGAGGTTGCTCTATACAAACAACTTGTTCCAAAAGTCCTGATGTTATAAGTGATAATAGTGGTTATGTTTTACCTGTCTTAAAATATGTCTTGTATCAAAGGGCCTAGCGTTATTACATATGACAATGTTGTAATTGTGTTTATAAGTTGTTTTAATTGATTGAATAAAAGAGCAACGGTAGAGTTTCTTGCCAGTGGTCTTCTCTGCCGAAGACAGCATTCCGAACTGGTAGTAGAGTCATTTGTGGGCTTTAAAGATTTCTTTTATAAAATGAATACTTTAATAGGAAGGAAGAATAATAGTCATGAGAATAAATGATTACTGCCAAGAAACTAGGTATTTAGCTTCAATAGTACTGTTAATTAATGAAAGATTAAGTGCCATCCTGAACATTGTGGGTATTATATTGAATATCTGAATACCTGGGCCTCCCATATTTATATTTTTTTAGCACGCGCGTCAGTGGCGCCTTGTTGAGCAAGTTGGTGCGTCCGCGCGTTAGCACGTTAACAATAAGATGCGCGATTCCGATGGATAACTGCATTCGTTAACTTAAAACTAAGGCTAGGAGGATCCCAAACGCGCCCTTGTCCAAGAAGAGCCCACAACAAACTAAGCCAAGTTTTTTTTTTGTTACCACCATCTCACAGTCGAGTTAATGTTTATTTATTATAATAACAAGTATTAATAATGTGTTGTTTGTATGTAGTTGACAGATTATTTTGGTGGCTCATTCTAAAAGACTAATAAAACCAATTTCCCATGTAAAAGACATGGGAAACTGTTCTTTCACACTGTTACTGTATCTGCATATACCTAAGCAGAATGACAAAGTGTAACACTTACCAGTCTGGATCATTTCTTCTGGGTAGATACGTGACCAAGGGTTGATGGGCTGACCTTGGATGTCAAGGAAGTCCTCAGCCAAGATTGGGGGTCCCTTGTCAATTGGCTTTCCGGATCCATTGAATACACGACCTGGTTATGATAAATTCAAGGATAGCATACAAATTCTAAAAAAATGAACAGAGTTTGGCTTTGTTCATTATAGTTCTGTTGCTGGAAATGAGTTGGTGATTTTTTGAGTCGGTTCCAATTTTGAACAACAATTCCGAGTGCAAAGACATTATTAATTATTAAATACACATTTTCACAGGTGAAATATATAGTGCAGTTTCACTTTCTGATAAATTATATTCATTCATCTTATAAGATGACCGCCACAAACTATCAGCAAGGTGTATTTAATGTATGAAATTTGAATTTAAATCCATCTTAGTATAAGAACACTAATGCTATGAAAAAAAATTAGCATACTTGGAACGTTATCTTGTAAGATTGCGTATTCGTGACCTAATAACTGACGTAGTAATACGTGACGTAATAAAAATGGCGTACATTATAACAATTAAAAGGGAAGTTTTGATACAAAATGTATAAATATTTTTTTGCAAAACGTTATTCTAATCGGTAATAGATTAATCTTAAAATAAAAAAAAAAACATATTCGTGACTTGATTTATCAAATAATTTAATTGTAATCTTGTGTTTGAATGGGTCCTTGATGGTTCAAGATCTGGCGGCGCTAAAAACTGAACCCAGGGGTTTTCATTATTTTCAGGGCACACCATTTGCAGCGCCTGCTAGTAAGTAAATACATTAAGTTATCACTCACCCAACATGTCCTCAGATACGGGTGTGCGCAAAATATCGCCAGTGAACTCGCAGAGCGTGTTCTTGGCATCAATGCCTGATGTGCCCTCGAATACTTGGACAACCGCTTTGGAGCCACTGACCTCCAGAACCTAAGACACATGAAACATAAATATTAAACAATAGTCACAGATAATATATCATTATATCATATATTTTGTATATTTGAAATGATAATTGTAAGTTTAAACTGATCTTTTAATACTGAACTTCTTTTTTTCAAAAAGGCTATACATAAAAGGTGCATAATTTAAAATGTGCAAAAACAGCAAAAAGTTATTCCTTTTGTTTGAATACTTTAATGGATTTCTTAAAACAAAATTAACAATGATAATGTTGCGGGCATCAGCTTGTTACCAATAAATTACAAACACCAATTTTATTTTTAATAAGATCTACTGAAACTAAGAGTTTTTATATATAATTGAATACTGTATATTTACAAAGTGAGTAAATATAAAGTTAAAGAAAGTAGTGTATTTATGTAGTTAAAGAGAGTAGTGAGTTGCATATTTAAACTTAATAATATTAACGATTTGGCCAATGTAATAAGATTAAAATAACCACTGTATGAACATTCTTCTAGATTTCATCTTACTAGATTTGGAATCCAATAAACTCAAGTTTTTTTTTTAATAATGCAGTATATTTACCTGACCAGATCGGAGGGTTCCATCTGCAAGTCTTAGCTGGACAATCTCAGAGAATTTGGGGAATTTCACTTCATCTAAGATGACAAGCGGCCCGTTTACACCGGACACTGTCTTGTAAGCTAAAGAAAGGAAAATCCATGTAAATAAAGTTGTTTTGTAATTTTCTTTTGTCCGATTTGGTTAATAACTTAATAGTTTTATGACTAAATGTAGGATGGGATGGAGGGTGGGGGGGGCTAAGCTCTTGTAATAGGTAATCTAGTACAATGTAAAAATTTGAACATACAATCCATTTTTGCATTTCCATCAAACTCAAAAAGTTGATTCTATTCTAATTGAATAGTTAAAATATTACCATGGAAGAGCAGATTTTAAATTTGGAGTTATGTTCAGAGCCATACATGATACATGAAGAGCTGTAGTTTTAAAGAGTCTACAAGAAAGAGTGAGCGATACGATGAGTAGAAAAACTATATTACGTAAAACGAACTAGACAACATACTTTTTAGAAAATATTCAAATCGAAAACATATATCTAGGGCTGCGCCTAATCTGCCTTCATTCAAACTACTTATAACAATTAAGATAAAACTGAACTCCCAACTGTAATTTTCCTATTTACTGAGAGTAAATCAGATTAGACTGAACGTCACCATAGAAAATTCCCAATAAGAAAATAGAATCTTTCTCAAATTATCAATTGGGTCTGGGAGTAGAGATAACGCCTGTGCCCATAAGTTTCCTGTAAAATTCCAGTTTTGTTACAGGTTTAAAGCACAGCCAGGCAATAGATAGTTAAGAGATAGGGAAAACAAAACATCTAAAGGGTTCTGAAAGCAAAATCAATAACTTGACATCACCGAATTGCCCAGTTCTAAATACGTACAGTCAGGTGACGTTTTAATAAGGATCGTACTTACTCAAACGGGGCTGGGATATGAAGTCCCTGGATACAGCTAGGACATGTTCTTTATTTGCCTGGGTAGAAGACATAGATCTTGCCATGATTCAGTTTTCTTTAGGCAGACCGCTCAATAAAACACTAAACTGCGCTGCCTTCTCTTCTCGCCCGAAAACTGGCGAATGGATGCTTTGTCTATGGCACTTCACGTGCCGTCACGTGACCTATCACAAGATAATTGTTGCCAGCTTGTGCGTTAAATTCCTCAATAAACCCGAAAATATATAAAAATATTTTAACTTCGTAGTCAAGATCTTAATATAGGTAAAACCACATGAATCAAATAAAAAATTGTGCACACAGTATTAAAAAATCTTGGAAGTTTTAAAATGAATTTTAAATTTTATATTGTAAATAAATGTTACATGGATATTGCAAATAACTGACTCAATATTATGTAATTATATAAAACGCATCTAAGACTGACTAATTAGCTGATGTTTCAGCGCACAGCTCAAAAACTGGACAGATTTGCACTGGACTGAAATTTGGTATACAGAACACAGATAGCCATTTTCACATCTGTTAAAGAAAGTATTTTTGAAAACTCATCCACCCTCTACAAATTCAACCATCCAGAGCGAGCCTAAGGATAAAAATAGGGGTTTACAATTTGTATAAACATTGTATTTCACCTGAGTGAACTCAAGGGCGTACACTAAATATATATTGGAAATTTTCATAAAATGCATGTATTGTTTATTTAAATTTACCCTTACCTTACAAACAATTAAGTGTTTAGGAAAAACATTAGTCCACTTCACGTTATTCATACGTGCTGTTAATCTTTAGATTAACGAGAATAATAAAACTGAAGATGAATGAACGACTTTCTGCTTTAATTTCGGGAATGATTATCTTAACGGCAATAAAGAAACCGATAAAATTTACTATGGTTTTTTTAAATAAATGTTATTATTATAAATAATGGTAGTAGTATAAATCAATAATACTGATAACTTTTAATAGAATGGCAAAAACCTTAAGAAATAAAATTACATGACCGAAATATTCTATGTTGATGATTAGTGTTGGCTACATTTTTAATCTAGATTTTTAAATCTGTAATCACTGGCACTTTCTGTCACAGGTTAAAAATAAACTGCCACCCGCGAAAATTTAAAATCCAGAAATTTAAAAAAGAATCATATAATTTATTACTTATTTAAGTACAATTGTACATAACTAGGCAATCTCTGCCACAGTAAATATATAAGCTTAAAATCTTTAGTATATTTACAGTGTCTATGCCTCGGTCATTCGCTCGATCTTGGTGCCGTGTGTGCGACTTAAATGTGCGACTTGCGACTTGCGAGAAGTTCGGAATTCGGATCCTGTGTTCGGATCGGACCGAGCTGGCCGCGGGGTGTCTCAATAGAGTCGATGCTAGTTTGTTGTCTTTACATAAATTATTAAATAATTTATATGTAATACGTCATCCTATGACCTCTAGTCTACACCGTAAAATCAGTGTTAGATTTGTTGATTAGTTTTTACCACTAAGTTAGTAAATTAATAACAGCATAAATATGTCTGTGATCGGAAAATTTGTTGTGCCCAACGTATCGCCGAAGAACTTCGCGAAAATAGGCGCCGCGTTGCAAGCTTCTAAATCAAGTAGAAACTATTTTACATACACTCAAGAACTATCTCAACCATTGGACCGGAAACCTGAGATATTGAGTGCAAAACAGGCTTTCGAAAAATGTCTAAAATCTGGTAAGAATTATTTATATCTCTTTAATAATGGATTCTAAATTTAGTTTCATACATACCAAAAATTTGTTTCTGTGAGCTTACTTTATAGCAGATACGAAAGTTTTGGATATAGACCAAATATCACAAATATCAGTTCACCTAAGAAAAAGAAAGATAAGAATAATAATTTTTAGTTCAATTAATATGATAATTCATTCCTGAAATAACTTCTATTAAACCTACCATTTGTATTGCTCTATGACACGACAAGGTGATTTGGGATTGTGGGTATTATGACCGCATAGAAACAAACAATAATAACGAAATTGACGGCCGACTGGCGCAGTGGGCAGCGACCCTGCTGTCTGGGTCCAAGGCTGTTGGTTCGATTCCCACAACTGGAAAATGTTTGTGCGATAAACATGTATGTTTTTCAGTGACTGGGTGTTTATCTATATGTGATAAGTATTTATGTATATTGCACCTAAAAATATTCATCAGCCATCTTAGTACCCTTAACACAAGCTATGCTTACTTTGGGGTATATTTATTTATTTTATAATACTCTATATCTAGTAAAAGACTTATTTCATTCAACTTTAATTAGTTGAATTAATGGATCTGTAAAGTTCAATTGTTAACTAACTCTAACTAAGCCTATCAAAAAATGTACACACACATATCATCATTATAATCATAGCAGCCCATTACCTTCCCCCCACAGGGCATAGGGTCCCACTATGAGAAGGGTTTAGGCTTGTAGTCCACACACAACAAACAAGTACATACTATATAAAGGTAATGTTGTACAGGTTTTTTAAAACCTAAAAAATAGTGAGAAAATTAATACTTTTCTTATATGCATGTATATGTATACTTCATTAGATCATGCCAATAGCTAGACTTATTAAGATATAGTTTTTTGTATGTTTAATGTGATTAAAATTACTCTATAATAAATAACAATTGATGAAGAACTGTGTAAGATGTTAAAGAGTCAACTAACAGGTTTGATTGGCATTTCTTTAAATTACTTTTTAGAGGTGTACCAAGAATGGACCAATATTGTAAGCGTGGAATCATTGTTTCGCGTGGCGCAAGACCGCAAGTAGTTCGCTGAGCTGACAGCCAACCTCCAGTAGTTGAGAGGCACAAAAAGAGAGAGAGATTAGTTTTAGATATAACATATTTAGTTTGTTTAAGAGACTTGAGTACAACAGAATTGACACCATTAAAATTCCCGAAAAATTGAATCTCTAAATAGTAAATAAAAACAAATAAACAAACCTATGAAAGTAGGAACTGATAATCTTAAAATGCTTAAATATTTCTGTTTTGTTTGTGAGCTTTATGATTCAATTTATTCATTAAAAAATAAATCAAGTTTGTATATTGTAAACTGAGTAAACCAAAAAAACATTTTTGCTTGCTAGGTAAATCTAAAAGCTTGTTAGTATTTCATTGTATTATTGTAGTGTGCTTGGTAACTCCAATCCAACGGTTACAGTAGTAACAGAGGAAATTCAATAATAGCTGGTATGTGGGGTCAAATGTTCTGTACTTTGTACTTAGCTTGTTTATTGATAAATGATCTTGTAGGCCAATTGGCCTACGCAACTGGCAATTATTGAAGTAATACTGTATATCTTTATAGATTAAACTTATTAACAAGCAAATCTGTTTATAAAAATAGTGAGTATTCATGTGATACCTTTTATTCACATACATAGAAATTAGACCTTGAAATGTATCCTGCCCTATCCTTCCTAGTTCCTACTAATATTATAAATGGGAAAGTTTGGTTCTTTTTTAGTTTTTCACATAAAAACTACTAAACTGAGATAGGCGCTGCAACAGCTTGTTATAAGAAACACTAAGTACACCATGGAAATTAAACCCACAAAATTATATTTGTTTTATCTCATAAATGCACCTATCATAAAGTAGCAATAAAACCGTTTCATTTATCTTTATTAGATTTATCTACCCAATCGTAAGCTTGTGAATAATGGCGCGCATGCATAGCGCAAATTAGTATCATTACGTTAGTTTGCTTCCATTCTTTATATCTAGGTATATTTTTTGATATAATTATTTATTGCCTATTTGAGTGTGCATTTCAAAACTTCATTCATAAAGTATCGAAAGCTCAACAGAAATCTTCACTGTCAACTTCCAATGGCGCAAATTGAGGCACCATTAGCGTAGAGCTCAAGAATCAGATAATTTTTCATACTGGTTAGAATTTATCGGAAACAAAATGATTAATAACCGTTTCGTTCCGTTCTTGAAAAGTCCGATTGACTGTGTGAATTGACCGCTGGTGTTCAACTTCTTAGTTATTAGAGAAGTGGGGCTGGGAATATGCAGAGCGAGGGGGCATTTGCCCCTTCGTCACTAACACATGCTAATAATCGTCATAGCACGGCTGCCCTCATTGGATTGTCTGGGGCTCGTTTCCCGCCTTGGGACACACTAATAGACTCAAGATAATCAATCAATCAAGAGAAGTATTTAGTAGAAATTCCTGTGACAAAGGATCTATCTTAGAAGAGGAATATTGATTACGCTGTAGATTGTTTTATTGATGATAAACAAATGATCCGCTACGGAAAGTCAGTCAACTAAAAATTATGTCGAGTTACAACCCAAGCCAACAGTTAGGTAAAGTCGAGAAAGGAAAATCATTTGCATTTAAATAGTTTATTACGTCATGACATACCTACTTCGATCTCTACACAAAAATTTTACGCTTTGCTGGTTAAATGCTTTCAACTGACATGTCCTTTTAAATTCATAAAGGCACTCGTACAAACTCGTTTTTTGTCGAGGTTTGGCCGTGCCTTTAAGCATCACAGAACTTAAAAAAGTGGACATTTTAAAATCTGATTGTTAATTTCAGAGATAAACGCGTTTATTAATAATTGGTATACACAAGACAAAATATATCGGCTATTTAGATTTTAAGAGTGTCAGCACGACCTGAACCTGACCTGGATTTTTTTAGCTTAGATTTAAGTTGGCGAACGAAGTTATCACCATCCCGTTACAATTATGTAAACAAATATGTATGAGCGCTTCATAAGTGCCTGTGATAGGCCTACATGAATAAAGAAATTTTGAATTTGAATTTGAATTTTAATCAAAAATTAAACTGTTATGATGCACTTCATACATCACTATCGAGTACTTTAAACAAACGCCAGCACATAGTGTAATTAACTTCAAGTACTATTCGTTAACTAGCAATCTAATAATTATACAATCTTTGTTCGGATAACAGTTTGATTGCGCCGTACGCCGTTTATTGATTTTAGTAAATTTCTTTTTTGCTAAAATATAAATTAATATAAACCCGTGTTTTTTTTTAATAATTATATTTTAAAAAAAAATTCACGGGTTTATAATCAAAAATTTGAGCCCTTTGTACCTGAGCTTTGTACTCGTACAGAAAAATGTAAACACGTGATTTTTTTTTTATATTATATTAAAAAAAAAAAAATCACGGGTTTGTAATCAAAATTTCGAGCCCTTTGTACCTGAGCTTTGTACGCGTACAGAAAAATCGTTCACTAATCAATTTGTTCGAAAACGCTTTAAATTTAAAAAATGATTCTATTAAAGTTACGCCTAAAAAAATGTGACAGTAAATGAGTGTACACTAATAAGTTATAACCAATACGTAAGTTTACGTAAATAACAAAGTTCAATTTACGTAAAAACATTTACTTATCAGTGTTTGTGCCGCAAATGAGGTTAATGTCACAAGATGATGAGATAAAATGTCGTTAACTTTATAAACATTGCGATTCACTCTAATGTATTTTTATGTTAATATATCACAAGTTTAGTGGGTGTGGCAAAATATTTACAAATATTTCCTTTTTGAATCGCCTTGGTTAGTGGTCTTGCAAATGGGAACAGTCTGCCACCCTTATTGTGGGATGCAGAGCTATATATTCCCTATGCTAAATGAGTTATGCCCGTTTTCACTAAACCAAGAAATCGCCTTAATCGGATGCCTAGTGATTTAGGCGTTACGTAGAGTAAAAAACGTTTTGTGCATTCTTATGTGATGTCTAACGACGTTAGGCGCCGCCTACAGTTACGACACAGATTAAGCGCGCGGCGGATCGGTAAAGTTAAAAGAACTTGTAATCTGACGCATGACAGATGAAAAAAATGTAAACTAGGGTTTTTTTTAATTGCCTCCAAATTTCAATCCATACGAAAAATGAAAAATATGATAATACAGACACAAAATACCACACCTTGTGGCAAGAACAATAGAATAGGTTAGGTAGTGAGTTGCCTAGTGAAAAGTAAATACAATGCCTAGGAATCTACTTTGATTAGGCGTTACCTACTTAGGCATTGCCTTGTACGTCATTGGTTGCCTTGTACGTCAATGATTTTCCAACACTAGTGTGCAATTAATTAAAAAAGTAAACTAAATTCAGCTGCGGCAGTTCAGTTTCCTGCGTTTATAACGTCTTTTAACAAATCCCGTGGGAACCGTTGGTTTTCCTGGAATAGGGAGTAGCCTATGTTACTCGAAGTAATTTCAACTACTATGCCAAAACTCATGTTGATTCTTTGCTTACTTTTTATCTGGTTAGTTATGGCGTGAACGAAGGACAAACAAAAAAACCAACGTACTTTTGCATTTATAAGATTTGTTTGGTTTTAGTTTAAATCTTTATCATCGAAAGTTAATGCATTCTGCAGTAAATATACTAACCGTCAAAAGTGGGTTAAGGTTGAACCTACTTTATATGCCGGCTGTAGGTACGTCATCATTGAATTGTTTTTCCTTTAGATAACCTACAAATACCGCTCTCATTAATTAAAAAAAGTGTTGCATAAAAAGTAAATTTTAATTTAATTTTCCTCTGACACTTTTCTTTTTGCTATATGTTGCATAAACACCCAATATTTATTCCCAGCCTTTCTTTTGATATGCGTAAGCCTATGTTAGCCCCGCAGGTGAGATTGCAGTCAAGAGCTAACTTGAATATCAATACATACTTTTAAAAAATGTGTAAAAACACATCTTATACAGCGAGGTTACTATATTGCAGCCAGCCTCGCTCTCATCTCCCGCAAGATAGAAAAATGATTGTAAATGTTGATGAATGTTTGAGATTGAAATGAAAAAGAGCAACTACTGAGTTTCTTGCCGGCTTTTCTCGGTAGAATCTGCTTTCCGAAACGGTGGTAGAGTCACTACAAACATACATACTTGACGTTTCAAAAGTGCTAATAAAGTAGGCCTACTTGAAATAAATGAAATTTGAATTTTAAGGAAATAAAAAATACCAAGATTTACAGTTGACACACTCGACAGTCGACATTGCGGGTTGTGGTTAGATAATACTGTTATGTAACTACACGAGGCATTGTAGGCATTAAATGGATATGGATATATAATAGATATGGATATATAATAATGGATATGGATGGAATTGGATAGGAGCAGGCGTTACTTTGCGGAAATCCATGATATATTATGTAAATTAAGCTTAATTTGCTATAGTCCGCGAAAAGCAGGCGAATCTCTATGGTGTAATTTATTTCTTCCTTCCTTATACTCCACACCAAACAGATCTTCGGCAATGTACCCTCTACGCACGTTTCGTTAAGTCTTAACAATTATTCATTGTAAAGTCAACATCCCCTGAGGATGCTCCGGTTTCGGAGCGAAAAAAAAAGTGTTACATAAATAGTATTTTTTAACTTTAATCTACATCAGATTCTCCTGCTTTTCGCGGAGTATAGCAAATTAAGCTTCAATGTAAAATTTGTTGTAAAGCCTCTTTTAGAAGCCTAGCAGTCATTCGCGAATTCGTCGTATGAGTCAGCCTTAAAAAGTAGTCATACATAATATGGTGTCGCGGACTGTTTTTTGGAACTTTTAAAGGGGAACAATTCTGTGATATTTACTACTAGCGGACCCTCGCGACTTTATCCGTGTATCACCCAGCCTTCAAAAATAGTCGTATGTTGTCGCGAACTGTTTTTTAAGTATTTTAAAGAGACAATTCGAACATACTTTCGTCGTTTTGGCGTAACGTTTACCGTTAACTCATCGCACGCATCGGAAACTTTCAAAAAGAATATTTTTTGCAGTTTTTTTAACATTTTTCATTGATGATCGTGGTCGTAGTAGCTATTGGTCGTAGCGTGATCTTATAAAGCCGATACTACGAACAAAAAAAATCCACTACAGAAAACACCAGTTCCTGAGATTAGCGCTTTCAAATGGTTAAATTGTAGTTTTCTTTCCGCCTTTGTTACACAATTTTAAATGACTTGTACCTTTGTTCTTTTTTATTTATTTCTTGTGTGCAATAAAGTATTTTTGATTGATTGATTGATTGACTTCTATTCCAGGACAAACTGTATACGCCCAGGGTGCCGCGGCCACCCCGGTCCCACTCCTCGACGCTATGACGGACGTCGGCAAGGCTGGCAATCTGCGAGACATAAAGGTGGTCCATATGCACACAGAAAAGGAAGCGAAGTATGTCGCTCCGGAGTACAAGGATATATTTAGGTATGATTGCATTTGATAATAGTTTTGTTGCTTTGAGTTATCTAGATACTATAGTCAGCTAAAACATTTTGCCTGTCTCGTCGACTATGTATGTCTCATCTGCAAATCCGAAACTTCACAGGTATTAGGAGCGATAGTATTATTAAATTAATGGCACAGTAATTCCCTATTTCCCTATCCCTATCCCTACTAATATTATAAATGTGAATGTAAGTTTGTTTGTTACGCTTTCACGCAAAAACTACTTAACCGATCCCAATGAAATTTTGTACACATATTCTTGGAAGTGTTAGAAGTATTAAAGGATACTTATTATCCCGATACCTTTGGGAGAGGGGATGAAAGCGTTTGACGATTTTACACCATAGCTCCGACAAATTATAACCGATTGAAATAATTATTTTTGTACCATAAAGGTTATAATGTGTTTATTTTGCCCAAGCTGTGGTTGGAGATAGAGGACAGAACTCCTCAGTGGATATCAGCAAACCCCGCATTTAAGGCTTAGCGATAATGAATACTTTAAATTTTTTTAGAACCACAACTAAATTGAATGCCACATCAAAAAACAAAATCAACCGCAGACGAAGTCGCGGGCAACAGCTTGTTATAGATATTTACTGTGTCAATAAGGTTAGGACTAAGGAGTATGAATTAAAAAAATAATAGTTTTTTGTTATAGTGATGTTAGTTGTATAGGCAGCGGTGATAGCCCAGTGGGTAGGAGCTCGACTTCACTTTCGGGGGGCCGAGTTCGAATCCCAGCACGCACCTCTAACTTTTCCATGTTATGTGTGTTATAAGTAATTAAAATATCACTCGTTTCACAATGAATGGAAACATCCTGAGGAGAACTAAATGCCTGAGAGTTCTCTATAATTGACTCAAAGGTGTGTGGAGTCCACAAATCCGCACTGGGCCAGTGTGTTGGACTACGGCCTTAACCCCTTCTCATTGTGGGAGGAGACCCGTGCTCTGTAGTGTTCTTTAATGAGTTGATATGATGAATTTTGGTCCGTCAATTGTTAAGCATCTGTAAAAGGACCTTCTTGTCTTTCTTCGTAAAAGGTCGCCTTGTTAAAAAGTCTTATTTTTCATTAGCACGGCAGTAAGTATTATCATGCATGCATAGCATGTGTGTGTGTGTGTGTGTCTGTGCATAGTTTGGGCCTATTTAAAAAATCAGTTGAGTATGTCAGTTATATTAAACCCTAATCGGTTTCTACGTGACATAGTCGCGTGCGTCCTTCTCACCCGTGCTCTGTAGTGACTAGGGAATCGGTAATGGATTGTCATTATGATAGTTATACTAATTGGAACAAATCAGTTGGTCGTTGTACAAGGTTACAAGTAAACAGATAGGGATATAATCTGTTAGATTACAGACAAATCCCGCCTCAGATTCTCAACCTCAAACCTCAGACCTCAGACGTTATAACTGTTAATCCCGATCCCTACTTCCCTACTAATATTATAAATGTGAATGTAAATTTTTTTGTTACGCTTTCTAAAAACTACTTAACCGATTCAATGCGGTGGACTATTTGACAAACTTTCATGCCTGGCTACGAACAAATGTTTCGTGGCTCCTCTGGGGCGCCCAACGCCAGGCACTTTGATGGCTCCCCTAAGGCGCCTTCCGCCATGTATTGTAATGTATCGCTTTTTTTGTTGTTTCCACTTGCTGTAAGTTTAGTCGCCAACCAAAATCGAACGTAAGCGGTTTTATTGTTCGTTTAGTGTATAAAAAAGTGATTATCTACGTGTATTAATGGAAATGGAAGGTAAGTGACTCATTTATGTAAGGTGTTGTAAACCTTTTTGTAGTTTTCATTGAATTTATAAAACTATACTTATTTCTTTTCTAGTCTGTCGACAAAATTTAAATTCATGATAGATTTTTTATTTAATTACATTTATTTACATAAATTTAAAAGATTTACAATTCAGTTTACGCACTTTTTATTTTAAACAAAAAGTAGTTACAGAAAAATTCGTCGTAATGCTCACAGCAAGTTTTTTTTTTGCTTGATATAAACATATATTCTTTTTTGTTCTAGAATTACCAAAAAAAAGAAAATATATCCCAGAATCACAACTGGAAACGCAATGTGACACTGACTACGAGTTTGTCGAACAGGCTTATTTAGAACAAAATTCCCAGACTTATGATGACTGGGAACCTGGTCAAGAAAATGAAGATGAAATAAATTCTGCGGCGGAAGGTACAAAAAAACCTACGAAAGATTGTGCAACGTACACAGAAATATCCACCAAAGATATTTCAACGTTTACTGAAAATATAATGGTAGAAGATAAAGAACAATTTACGAGTACAACCGTCGTGGATATTCACGCCTGTAAATATTTTGGGAAATTCGTATCTAACGAGTTACTACGTTTTAGTATTAATGAGAGATATATTATAATGCAAAAAATTATAGAAACGCTAAAAAAATAATTTTATTAATAAACCATAAGTTTTAAATGAAAAGAGTTTTAGATGAAGAGAGAGAGGCGAGTTAAATGAAAAGCATCGGTTTTACATAATATTAAGGTTTATTTATTAACATTGTGCAATAATATTACATAATTGTACTTATTTATAAGGTAGATTTTTACTATAATCATTAAAAAGACTGATTTAGTAATTACTAATGAGAATTGTTTGTTATAAGTATTTAAAAATCTTCAATTAAACAAATTATAACATATAGTGTGTGTATTAATTGAAATCATGAAATACCTGCAAGCTAAAAATATCATAAATATTAAAAATTTCTAATACATTTGTTAATATTTATGATATTCTCGGAAGCATGGGGTGAGACATAACCCTGGGAATTCTGGGCAATCAGAACAACCATACATAACCAAGTTTCTTTTTTTAGTTTTGCTATAGCATACTCTGCATCGCTTTCTCATTGTCCTTCCACCACTCTTAGTAAAAGTACTAGGTAAATGTATTTTTCTTTCAACAAGGGATCGTTGTGGCACGGTTGGTGGCTTTAATAAATTTTCTAATACACTTTTTCTAAAATCATATAATTCTATATTCGATTTGCTTATTTCTCGATATAAAAGAAAGCTATTCACCAAACATATTTGGATTAAATGGATTATAACTTTTTTATACCAACGTAAGGTTTTGTGTTTGCAGGAATAATAACTTAAAAGCTGGTCGTGCCTATCAATTGCTCTCATGTATTTATTGTACTGAATTAGTACATCAGGCTTATACTTTATAGTGCGTATTCGGCGACTATTAGTCCCTTTGTAAATGCTTTTATGCTGCGAGCTCAAAAGCAGCACTTCGCGTTTATCCTGCCATTTGGTAACAACAATTTTTTTGGAATTGTGAACAATACAAGATTCACCGGTGTTTAATTTTATATTAATTAAAGTGGGATTACCAGCGCGCTTTGCTCGTAGTGTACCTGTTACGTACGTGTTTTTATCTAAAAGCTCCTCTGCTAAACCAACGCTGCTATAATAATTATCAATATAAAGTGAATGGCCTTTATTTAAATATTTTTCTATTAACAACATTACTACTTTTTTTACATGATTTTTTCCACCTACCAATTGATCCCCAGAACCAGCATATAAATGAATTTTTATTACTAGGCCATTCATGTCAGCTAACATATATAATTTAATTCCATAACGATGGACTTTCCCTTTTAAATACTGGCGGAAAGAAAGACGTCCTTTCCACAAAATCAAGGATTCATCTATTGCAACATTATTGGATGGGTAATAAGTTGTGGACATTGTTTCGTTGAACATATCTATTAACGACTTTACTTTAAAAATACTTTCCGGCCTCATTTCATCTTGGACATTTAATGCTCTTAATATTAAATAAAACCTGTCCCTAGCCATAAATGAATGTGGGCTTAGGCGCATTAAATAATGTCGAGACCAATATTCGGCCATTCTATTAACTTTCACGGTACCCATAAATAAAATTATGCCAATAAATACCGTGAACTCCTCAAGACTTATCTCCTTCCATTTTGTAAAACGAGCTTGTGCGGTGCGTGCTGCAATCTTCAATTCATTGCCGCACTTGTTTGTACAGTTTAAAATTAAATCAATGATACGACTATTGAAAAATAAAAAGAAAAAATCTATCGGTGTTTTTCCACTCATGTTATGAGGCGGTAATAAACCAGGTGTGCCCGTAAAAGGAATCTCGGCCATATTCGAGGGGTTTCCATTGAACCAATCGGTAGTAGGGGCTTCCTCAGTTGTATTTTCAACGTCCTGTTCTAACTGATCTTCAGCACAAACGGCTTCTTCATCTTCTGTGTTTTCATTTACCAAATCTTCCAGAAAGTTATCCACATCCTGTGCCAAAATCCCATACAATTCTGCATCACTTATAATAGCATCAATGCATGGCATGTCTGATAAGTTTATATGGCTGGGAGACATCATTCCGGATAACTCCATAGATATGAGATCCCAATTTGACGGGCCAGGTTCAGGGGATGGAGGAGTAGCCATTTTGGTTAGCAACTGAAAAAAATAGTAGAATAAGTTATCTAGCAGTCAACACACTTTATTTTATACGTTATAAAGGTGTTGTAACACAGACGAACACACACACAAACACACACACACTCTCTCACACAGATATACATTCTCACATTCACTGTCATACACAAGCACACACACATACACACTCACACAGTGTTTGTACATGTGAGTGTGTATGAGTGTAAGTGTTTATCTGTTTCGTCGAATGTTATGTATTTAAGCGCTTATGTGTGTGTATGTGGTGTTTGTGTGTCTATGTATGAGTCTGGGGGTGTTTGTCTGTTCATTTGTTTCAAGAGAACACCTTACATAGGGTACCTATCTTTCCGCTTAACGTAGAATTTTAAGTGTTTTACCTCTTACTTAACATTGTGTAGTTAAAGACAGAATAATAAACGAACAATTTAGAAAATTTTGTATTTTTTTTAGTTCTGAACACTGGTCACGAAATGGGATTTTTTCCAAAAACCATAAAATGTTCAATAACTCAAGACTGATTTATTTTGGCATATGAGTGTTCCTACAAAAGTTGTAGCACGAGACCTGTGCTACATGCCCTATCTAGGTTTTCCTCTAACATGGAATCACTCTGTCCCTCATGTTAAATTTCAAAAAGCTCATGTTAAATTTCAATGATTGAAAAGACTAGAAAAGAAAAAAAGAACATTGTTAAAAAAACTCACCTTGTAAAGTCAAGAATCAAAACAGAGTCCAAATTACTAGCCGGGGTAGTCACTGAAGCAAAATCTCGAAGTCCAGATACACAGTCCACAGTTGTTAAAAGGCAAACTAAGAGACTTCAGAAGCGAGCATTAAACGGTCACAACGTGCTTACGTCTGATCACCATAAATAGCAAAACAGAAGTAAACGAAAAAACATCATCGATAGTTAAGTAATTTGCGCGTGAGAAACCTTGTTAAGTGATTTATGGCACCGACTTCTTTTGTTTTTAGTTAAATAACATCTTTCCCTAGCCCATCAATAAAAAGGGTCGGTCGGCACGGCATATTAACAATAAGCAGTAGGGCAATAAAAAGCTTAAAAATCTTTAAAACATCTTTGATATGACTGCATAGCATAACAACAAAAGATAGTGCTTTTCTGAGAATCGTTTTTGTTGTTGTTTCTCACCAAAAATAAACTAAGTACATTGTCTTGATACCTAAGGAATGCAATTACTAGTCCGGTTAAATTTGGACATACTTCGAGAAACTACCTAGTTATTACCATAAACTTGCAAAAGAGCATATCCACAAAGCAAAAAAAGTGAAAACAGATATTTTTTAAATATTTAACTGTCATGATTAGTGCTATTCGTTTGTAACCCTTAATATTAAATAACATTTAAATAACGCTTAAAATGGTTTACCATCCCCGAAGAGTGTGAAATCACGCTACACCTTAAAGCGATTTCTCTGGAAAGGATCTACGTGATAAATAAAGACACTAATATTTTTAGAACACTGAAATATGTACTATTGATAAATTTAAATTAGTCAGTTTTTTGGTTTCAAATATTGGCTCCTCTGGGGTGCCACCCGCCATGCACAAAAGTTACCTTTCATAATTATTGTTTCTATTGAAAAGGTTTACAACATCTGAAATGTCTTTTTTCACGCTATATCTTGAAACTAATACTAGTATCGTAATCTACGTGACAAATAAGGAAACTTTCATTTAGGGCTAGCCTCTGAATAAAGCTTTTTTAGCGGAGTTTTACAGGAAAACATTTTGGCTCCTCTCGGGCGCCACCCGCCATACACAAAAGATACACATGGCGCCTCTGCGGAGCCATCCGCATTGAATCGGTTAACTGATCCTCATGAAACTTTGTACACATATTCTTGGGAGTGTTAGAAGTAATATAGGATACTTTTTATCCCGACATTAAGCTCGGTTCCTTTGGGAGAGGGGAGGAGTGTTTGACGATTTTACACCGTAACTCCGACAAATTATTACCGATTTAAATAATTATTTTTGTAGAGGTATAATATGTGTTTAATTTAGCCCAAACTGTGGTTGGAGAAAGGGGAGAGAACTCCTCACCGGACAGCAGCAAACCCCTCATTTAAGGCTTAGCAATATTACATACTTAAATTTTTTTTAGATCTACAACTAAATTTAATGCCACATCAAAAACAAAATCAAACCCAGACGAAGGGCAACAGCTAGTACTGACATAAACTTGGTAACTATAATATTGTCAGAAAATTCTATGAACAAATTCAGAACATTTCAAAGTACTTTTATTCTTCTGCGATACTCTCAGCCAAAAAGCATGTTGTTTGGTTGCTTAGATAGGGCGTTAAAGAAGGACAAACAAAGAAACAAACACTCGTGTTAAAAATATTAGTTAGATTAGATATACCAAGCAGATGATCGACCTGATAAGTTTGAAACCATCGTCCATGAACATAGCAATACTTCGCAGTGCAAACACTAAAGGAAGGGGTTTCCTCCCACAATGAGAAGGGGTAGTCCACCACGCTGGCCCAGTTGAGAACATTATGGAGAACACTCAGATATACATGTTCCCTTACGATGTTTTCCTTCAACGTTGAAGGTTTGTGCGTTTTAAGCAATTCAAATCACTTGCTTACTTACTATTACTTAGAGAAGTTAGAGGCGCGTGCTGGGATTCCAAATCAAAAGTGCCACCTATGGGCCTACTTGAACATTTTTGACCTTGAATTTGACTAACACAGCAATGCTGTTTGACGGCAGTTATAAGCCTGGCCGGACTTGTACCTCCCCGGACGCGCTCTAGCACATAAGCCAGTCATCTTTACCTCACGACTTGTGCCGTAGTACTTCCTCTGGCACGAAAAGCCAGTAACCTATCAGTATCTTAGCTCACGACTTGTCACCTAAAAGTTAACATCCCACATAGCGGCAAGATAAAGGCGAAATATGTTTACACAAGTGAAATATCATAATTTATATCGCTTTTAAGTTGAACTCCACAGTCCACATATGACAGAATTATATAACTAATAGCACGATATATGTCTGTCTACTCATATCAATGGTTTATCTAAATACTTGATAACGTTTTCGTGTGATATAAAAGACGTTATCTGGTAGTGTTCTGTTTTATTCGATTTTATGAAGCTCGAATTGCCCTGTGATGTTGACACGTTGACATATAGTATCTATCTCTTACTTTTATCATATAGCAGTGTGAGATAGCGTATGCTGTTGCGGTTGATTTCGATTGCTGTATAAGTTAGCATTGGCTGGAGATATTTTCTCCACGGGGTAAGGTCAAAATGACGACCCCCCTGGCGCAGCGGTGGGTTTTAAGTGGAAGGTCCCGTGTTCGATTCCCGATAGGGGCAGCAGGGAATTTATAATTTATGAATTCTCTGTTATCTGGTCTGGTGGTAGACTTTGCCAAATATGTGACGCCGAGCGATTAAACGTTCCGTTACGATTTTGCGTAGGAACGTTTGAGGGGTATATAGGTTTAATATAACTGCCATACCCCCTAACAGGTAAGCCCGTTACCATCTTAGACTGCACCATATCTCACCAACCTGTGAGATTGGAGTCAAGGCATAACTATAATATATAAATAAATAAATATAATATGACATTACACACTTCGCCATCTACCCCTAAAAAAGTGTAGCTTGTGATATGGGTAGTAAGATGACTGAAGAATAGTTTTATGAATAATGTAAATAAATACTTAAAATATACATGTTTATATGACCTAGACCTAGACACTGAAAAACGTTCACTTCATCACACAAATATTTTCCAGTTGTAGGAATCGAACCCACGGCCTTGGACTCAGAAAGCAGGATCGCTGCCCACTGCGCCATTCGGCCGTCAACTTGAAGTGGAATAAAAAAAACTTCGCTCAGTTTCCTCGGCTCATAGTTATAGCATGGGCGCGGGTGGAAATAATATCCGAATAATATACGTTTAATATCAAACAGGGTAACTTTGTGGGTGCGCAAGTAAATTGTATCCCTCGTGAATTGATATAATCGAGATACAACAGAGATCGCTACTTAGCGATAAGGCCGCCTTTTGTATTCTGCTTCATTCTTCATGTGTTTGTTCTTTTTTTTGTCTCGTTTTTCTGAGTGGTGTACAAATAAAGAGTATAAATAAAATACATTTTTTTTGTCTCCTGCTTATACTAGTCGTGGTGATCCCAGCTCCAGTAAACTGCTACCACAGTATGAAAGGATACAGTAGTACGACGCCATTGATCTCGTGAAATGGCGACACTAGGCAGCGTCTAGAAGTACCTTTACAGACCTTGTCTGGTTTCAGTAGTAGGGGATTACTATACTGATACAATAAAAGGTATTTGCTTATGCTTTTTAAGTATATGAGAATTCAAAGTAGGCACTGAAAAAAGGTGTACCGACCGGTGCCTTAAAAAAAAAAAAATACGAGTAACGGGTTATTATCTTGTGGTACTGGTAAATAAATTAGTCCCTTAAATATTTAAATTCTAGGACCCACCGTTTTGCATCGCCCGCCCGCTAATTAACTTTACATTTGATTTCAATAAAGTTTAAACCAGTTAATTCTTCTGTTTCAGATCAGTTTCTCTGTTCATGGCGGCGAACGTCCGTAAATCGGTCGCCGAAGGTCGATCGGACGCGATCCCGATCTTCCTACAGGACATACCTAAGCTGTTCCATCGGAAGATCATTAGACCAGACATCGCTCTTATTCAGGTGCGTAAGTGTTTTAAAAACATTAGAACGATTTTTGCTGTATCTTTTTAGTTATGGCCAGATCACAAGCAATCATAGCATTTTATCTCTATCCAACGCAAATTCAAACGTAACGTGTGGTAACAAGGTTCAGATTCTTATGCTTAGAGATCGACCTAAAGGCATCAATGGATTCCAAGGGTTCGTTGCCCGAGAGTTCCACCATATCCACATCTGACTACCTAGTTTGATTTTCTGTCCAAGTCTATCTATTTGATCGCTTGAAAGTAAACTGCGATTGCTATGGATTCGAAAGTGCGCTATCTAGTGACAATTCTGTTTTCCATTATTATAACTAGATGGCGGTCTTTAGATTTCATACAGTTAATTTTCACGACTAGAAAATCTCATCGCAAACTTTTAGAGGAGCAGTTACAAAAGAAGAAATTGGTTTAATTCCTTAATTTGTGCTCGCGAAAATTCCTTAATGTTTGACTCGCGTATTCGTTCTTGGGTAACAAACGCTCGGGTAACGTTTGACTCGCGTATTCGTTTTTGAGTAACAAACGCTCGGGCAACGTTAGCTCGCAACAAAAAGTTTGTGAAGCATGAAACTTTATCATATAAACCCATTGCTGGCCCTCTACAAGGCACGGGTCTCCCCCTCTCCCACAATGAGAAGGGTTGAGGTAGTCAACCATAAACCCAGTGTGGAGCGGTGGGCGCACACGCCTTTGGGAATATTGTGGGGAACTTTTAGGCATGCCGGTTTCCTCACGATGTTTTCCTTCACAGTTGAAGAAAGTGATATTTTAACTGCTTAAAACGCACATAACTTATGAAAATTAGAGGTGCTGGGATTTGAAGTTGGGCCGTCGAAAGTGGAGCCCAAGTCCTAGCCGATATGCGTGATCGGTGATTCTTATGTCCTTAAAGTAACTACAAGAATAAAAGAATTCATTGCGATGATCGTTTTTGTTACTGGCCGTATAGCAAATTGCAGGCAATTGCGGAAATTATGTATTGAATTGCAAATTACAGTCAATAGGGCAACAGTAATGGCTATCCCTACTAATATTATAAATGTGAATGTAAGTTTGTTTGTTACGCTTTCACGCGAAAACTACTAAACCGATCATCATGAAACTTTGTACACGTATTCCTGAAGGTATTAGAAGTAATATAGGATGTGTTTTATCCCGAAATTAAGCTCAGTTCTTTTGGGAGAGGGAAGAAAGTGTTTGACGATTTTACACCGTAACGCCGTCAAATGATAACCGATTTAAATAATTACTTACTTACTTCTTTTATATAAGAATACACAACTTAAAAATTTCAGTAGAATTACACCTAAATTGAATTCCACATGTGTTTCGAAAAACAAAAACAAACGCAGACGAAGTCGCGGGCTACAGCCAGTCTTATCTTTATATATATATTTCTTGTGTGCGTGTGTATGTCACCGAACTCCTCCTAGATGGCTTGACTGATATTAATGAATTTTTTGGTATACGTTTGGTTGGCACCCTGCATGGTTTAGATTCACAAATTAGCCCGACAGATGGCGCTGGGGTCCGCTAGTATATATATATATTTCTTGTGTGCGTGTGTATGTAACTGAACTCCTTCTAAACGGCTGGACCGGTTTGAATGAATATTTTGGTATGCGTTTGGGTGGCACCCTGGATGGTTTAGATTCACAAATCAGCCCGACAGATGGCGCTGGGGTCCTCTTATATATTTATATGTATGTATTGAATTTTCTCTATTTAAACTTCGTTCAGTTTATGTATTCCACTAACAGTTAGCCCTTCACTGCAATCTATAAACACTGTGGGCCTATGATTATGAGGATAGATGGTAGCGGGCTAACCTGTTAGGGCTATGGTTGATGTTTTCGCTCTCGTTGTCTCCTAATCCTAAGGTTGCCTGGCAGGGATCGCTTTTAAGCGATAAGGCCGCATTTTGTATTCTTCTCAAGTTTTTGTGTTTCTCTCTATTCGTTTTTAATTTTCCCAACTGTGTAGTGGTGTACAAATAAAGAGTTTAAATAAATAAATAGATGTATTAAACACATTTCCCTAATAAATTTCTACGCGACATCGTACCAGAACGCTGTATAGCTTTGCGGCATGTCGTTCTCGTTTTCAAGCCACGACTGCATCTCTCCACAAAATCAGACCGGCAGGGTGATTACGTAACTCGCGACAGGCTTGCGACAGGCGTAATTCTTGCAATCACCGCTGTCAAACGTCACTTTTGTTTATTAATTGTATGGAAAAGTGACGTTTGACAGCGGTGATTGCAAGAATTACGCATGCCGCAAGCCTGTCGCGAGATACATTATCACCCTGCGGGGATGACTCAGTAATTATAAATTACTAAATTTCCCTTCGAACCCGGGACGGCAACTCATGAGCAAAGCGCTCAGCACAAAGCCACGGACGGCGACAAAACCGATCGCGTCGTGTATGTTATAGTCTGTTATTATGGCAATAGAAATCCCATTGTTAATAGTGGTTCTACCAAAATGTAATATATTACTTGTGTTTCAGGTATCCCCCCCTGACCAACACGGCTATTGTAGCTTGGGCACATCCGTTGATTGTGTGCGAGCTGCTCTTGTTAACTCGCAGGTTATTATCGGTGAGTTGAGTTATTTATTTATCTCACAACATGGCTCCATTAATTTTAAAAACAATGAAAACCCTATCGTTTTTTTTCTTATTCGACTACAAGTTACCCCTTGACTGCAATCTCACGTGCTGGTATTTGATGATGCAGTCTAAGATGGTAGCGGCTTAACCTGTTACGGAGTATGGTACCTAATCATAATAGTTTTCTACGCGACATCGCACCGGAACACTAAATCGCTTAGCGGCACGTCTTTGTCGGTAGGGTTGTAACTGGCCACTGCCAAAGCCTCCCACCAGACCAGACCGGTGAAAATTCAGAAATTATAAATTCACAAATTGCGCCTTGAGGGTTAAGTAGGAAGTATTAATTTTTGTAATGGGAACGATGGGGCTGACATTCTTATTGCTAAGAAAAGTCCCGAATAAATAAATAATTTAAAAAAAAAAATTGCCCCTGCCGGAAATCGAAACCGGGACCTCCTATTTAAATTCACAGCGCTCGCCGCTTCCCAAGGGAGGTCGTCAAACTGGCCTCAGTAGTGAGGGTCCTACACACTGTCGCGACACTGAAGATGTAATGACATCTTGACACACAGCCGTGGTGAATGTACCACGAGATCAACGGCTTTGAACTAATGTATCTTGTCTTCATACTGTTTATTTATAGTAATAATTGCCGGTACAAGTAAACGGCACATCTGATGGTAAGTGAAAACCGTCTAAGTCCCAAATAAATAAAGATTTAAAAAAAAAAAAAAACCGTCTAAGAGTTGGTGAAACGTCAATTTTTCTCTACATCACCATATCAACCCATTGCCGGCCCACTACAGGGCACTGGTCTCCTCCCACAATGAGAAGGGTTAAGGCCCCAGTGCGGACTGGCGCACTTCACACACCTTTGAGAACATTATGGAGAACTCTCAGGCATGCCGGCTTCCTCACGATGTTTTCCCTTCACTGTTGTAGCTAGTGGTATTTTAATTCCCTTAAAACAACTCTACGCGTCACCCAAATCATTAGGCGTCCGATTTAAATGTTTTTTTTTTTTGTATTCCTCTACATGTTAGCTCTTGACTGCAATCTAACGTGCTGATGCACCCACAAGCCGGTAATAGTCTAACCTGTTAGGCTTATGGCAGTTATAATAAACCCATAACCCTAATCGTACCGGAACGCTTATTCGCTTAGCGGTACGTCTTTGTCGGAAGGGTGGTAACTGCCACGGCGGAAGCCAACCACCGGGCCAAAAAAATTAAAAACGTTTCCTCGGTTTAGTGAAAACGGGAATTAGTCTTTTTTCGGTGGTTTTTTCTAGCTCAAATTAACGTCAATATGCCACGTACGTTCGGCGATGCGATCATCCACGTGTCGCACGTAGACTACGCGGTGGAAGACAACACCCCCCTTCCGGAACACGGCGGTAAGCCCGCCAGTCCTGAGGAGACTAAGATTGGACAACTGATCGGAGAAAACCTCGTCGTGGATGGTGCTACTTTGCAGATGGGTAAGTCATCGACAATTTACCAGAAAATCGACATATCTCTGCAACATAATACAGTAAGTTAAATATTTATCCATTAGCACTTCATAATTGCAAAAAAGTGCTTACTGAATAGTTGCATAAATTAAACTTATATGAAACGGAGGATTTGATGCAACAAATGTATCTACATATGAATTTTGCATCCCATACATTGACACGCAAAGACACAAGCACACGTTTATGACACACTTATACATACATTCACTTACACATACACTCACTTACACACGTGAAAGTGTAAAATGAAAATAAAAACACATACGCATACACATGCAAACACACACACTCACACACAAACACACACACACACACACACACTCAAACGCACCTCAAGTAGACACATATATTGTAATTATGTTTTTTAAACCATCATAACTTTAAATTATACGATAAGGATCTACTTATTTAGTTCAATTTGTATATGATGTTATGGAAGAGCGGGCCCGCCTGCCACGAGTGCTAGTATTAATACTAGTAACTTCCTAGGATGACCCCAATTTCAATGTATTACTTTACTGTACGAAACGAAATAAATATTTTTATTTTATTATTCTCACCGTTATCAACCCATTGCCGGCTCACTACAGGCATCGAGTCTCCTCGCAGAATACAAATAAATATACTACGACAATACACCCATGTCACATCGCCGCCATCTAGCCCCAAAGTAAGCGTAACTCGTATAATCGGCACTAAGATGGCTGATGAATATTTCTATGAATAATATACATAAATACTTATTATATACAGATAAACACTCAGACACTGAAAATCGTTCATGTTCATCACACAAAAATTTTCCATCTGTGGGAATCGAATCCACAGCTTTGGACTCGGAAAGCACGGTCGCTGCCCACTGCGCCAATCGGCCGGTTAATTATATATCGCTAGTGATCTATTGAGCTTTTCTTGCGCAGGTATTGGCAGTATTCCCGATGCGGTGCTGTCGGCACTGAAGAACCATAAAGACTTGGGCATCCACTCGGAGATGTTCAGTGTGGGAGTCATAGATCTGGTGAAGCGCGGCTGCGTCACCAATAACAGGTATTCTTTGATTCTATAAAGTAGTCACCAACAACAGGTATGCTCTGATTCACAAAAGTAGTCCGAAACAACAGGTATGCTCTGATTCTATAAAGTAGTCACCAACAACAGGTATGCTCTGATTCTCAAAAGTAGTCCGAAACAACAGGTATGCTCTGATTCTATAAAGTAGTCACCAACAACAGGTATGCTCTGATTCACAAAAGTAGTCACCAACAACAGGTATGCTCTGATTCTCAAAAGTAGTCCGAAACAACAGGTATGCTCTGATTCTATAAAGTAGTCACCAACAAAAGGTATGCTCTGATTTTCAAAAGTCACCAACAACAGGTATGATCTGATTCTCAAAAGAAGTCCGAAACAACAGGTTTGCTCTGATTCTATAAAGTAGTCACCAACAACAGGTATGCTCTGATTCTCAAAAGTAGTCCGAAACAACAGGTATGCTCTGATTCTATAAAGTAGTCACCAACAACAGGTATGCTCTGATTCACAAAAGTAGTCACCAACAACAGGTATGCTCTGATTCTCAAAAGTAGTCCGAAACAACAGGTATGCTCTGATTCTATAAAGTAGTCACCAACAAAAGGTATGCTCTGATTTTCAAAAGTCACCAACAACAGGTATGCTCTGATTCACAAAAGTAGTCCGAAACAACAGGTATGCTCTGATTCTATAAAGTAGTCACCAACAACAGGTATGCTCTGATTCTCAAAAGTAGTCCGAAACAACAGGTATGCTCTGATTCTATTAAGTAGTCACCAACAACAGGTATGATCTGATTCTCAAAAGAAGTCCGAAACAACAGGTATGCTCTGATTCTATAAAGTAGTCACCAACAAAAGGTATGCTCTGATTTTCAAAAGTCACCAACAACAGGTATGCTCTGATTCTCAAAAGAAGTCCGAAACAACAGGTATGCTCTGATTCTCAAAAGTAGTCCGAAACAACAGGTATGCTCTGATTCTATAAAGTAGTCACCAACAACAGGTATGCTCTGATTCACAAAAGTAGTCCGAAACAACAGGTATGCTCTGATTCTATAAAGTAGTCACCAACAACAGGTATGCTCTGATTCTCAAAAGTAGTCCGAAACAACAGGTATGCTCTGATTCTATAAAGTAGTCACCAACAACAGGTATGCTCTGATTCACAAAAGTAGTCACCAACAACAGGTATGCTCTGATTCTCAAAAGTAGTCCGAAACAACAGGTATGCTCTGATTCTATAAAGTAGTCACCAACAAAAGGTATGCTCTGATTTTCAAAAGTCACCAACATCAGGTATGATCTGATTCTCAAAAGAAGTCCGAAACAACAGGTATGCTCTGATTCTATAAAGTAGTCACCAACAACAGGTATGCTCTGATTCTCAAAAGTAGTCCGAAACAACAGGTATGCTCTGATTCTATAAAGTAGTCACCAACAACAGGTATGCTCTGATTCACAAAAGTAGTCACCAACAACAGGTATGCTCTGATTCTCAAAAGTAGTCCGAAACAACAGGTATGCTCTGATTCTATAAAGTAGTCACCAACAAAAGGTATGCTCTGATTTTCAAAAGTCACCAACAACAGTTATGATCTGATTCTCAAAAGAAGTCCGAAACAACAGGTATGCTCTGATTCTATAAAGTAGTCACCAACAACAGGTATGCTCTGATTCTCAAAAGTAGTCCGAAACAACAGGTATGCTCTGATTCTATAAAGTAGTCACCAACAACAGGTATGCTCTGATTCACAAAAGTAGTCACCAACAACAGGTATGCTCTGATTCTCAAAAGAAGTCCGAAACAACAGGTATGCTCTGATTCTCAAAAGTAGTCACCAACAACAGGAATGCTCTGATTCTCAAAAGTAGTCCGAAACAACAGGTATGCTCTGATTCTATAAAGTAGTCACCAACAAAAGGTGTGCTCTGATTCTCAAAAGTCACCAACAACAGGTATGCTCTGATTCTCAAAAGAAGTCTAAAACAACAGGTATGCTCTGATTCTCAAAAGTAGTCACCAACAACAGGAATGCTCTGATTCTCAAAAGTAGTCCGAAACAACAGGTATGCTCTGATTCTATAAAGTAGTCACCAACAAAAGGTGTGCTCTGATTCTCAAAAGTCACCAACAACAAGTATGCTCTGATTCTCAAAAGTTGTCACCAACAATAGGTATGCTCTGATTCTCAAAAGAAGTCCGAAACAACAGGTATGCTCTGATTCAATAAAGTAGTCACCAACAAAAAGTATACTCTGATTCTCAAAAGTTGTCACCAACAATAGGTATGCTCTGATTCTCAAAAGAAGTCCGAAACAACTGGTATGCTCTGATTCTATAAAGTAGTCACCAACAAAAGGTATGCTCTGATTTTCAAAAGTCACCAACAACAGGTATGCTCTGATTCTCAAAATAAGTCCGAAACAACAGGAATGCTCTGATTCTCAAAAGTAGTCCGAAACAACTGGTATGCTCTGATTCTATAAAGTAGTCACCAACAAAAGGTATGCTCTGATTTTCAAAAGTCACCAACAACAGGTATGCTCTGATTCTCAAAAGAAGTCCGAAACAACAGGTATGCTCTGATTCTCAAAAGTAGTCACCAACAACAGGAATGCTCTGATTCTCAAAAGTAGTCCGAAACAACAGGTATGCTCTGATTCTATAAAGTAGTCACCAACAAAAGGTGTGCTCTGATTCTCAAAAGTCACCAACAATAGGTATGCTCTGATTCTCAAAAGAAGTCCGAAACAACAGGTATGCTCTGATTCAATAAAGTAGTCACCAACAAAAAGTATGCTCTGATTCTCAAAAGTAGTCACCAACAACAAGTATACTCTGATTCTAAAAAGTTGTCACCAACAATAGGTATGCTCTGATTCTCAAAAGAAGTCCGAAACAACTGGTATGCTCTGATTCTATAAAGTAGTCACCAACAAAAGGTATGCTCTGATTTTCAAAAGTCACCAACAACTGGTATGCTCTGATTCTATAAAGTAGTCACCAACAAAAGGTATGCTCTGATTTTCAAAAGTCACCAACAACAGGTATGCTCTGATTCTCAAAAGTAGTCCGAAACAACAGGTATGCTCTGATTCTCAAAAGTTGTCACCAACAACAGGTATGCTCTGATTCTCAAAAGAAGTCCGAAACAACAGGGCCCCAAGTCTGCTATTACAATTGTGTGTCAGTGATCGATCAGTGACTTCATAATTGTCAATTTTGGCATATTTGGTAGTCTGCTAACACAATGGTGTCATTATGGTGTCATTATGATTTTCCGATGGAAAACCACTGACACTTCAATGAACATTTGCTAGTCTGCTGCACAATGACAATTCAATGATCGCACGAATTGGTAGTCTGCTAATATTTTGACAGTTCTATTGATCATTGTGAGACCATTGAGACGCAATTCTGCAGTCATTGCCTTTTAGCAATATTATTGTTGATTACAATTAAATTGTGAAGTGTGAGATCATAATATTCAGATTAAGGTGGAATATTTTTAAGTTGGCTAAGACTATTGATGTTCTTCAATACCATTTGATTAAGCGTAGCAGGCGCCGTCGAGCCCGCAGCTTGCTAAGAAACAATGTAGACTACTTTAGGATATTCCCGATGCGGAATTTATAAAAAAAGAAGTTGCTTGGGAAGCAGACTGTAATGAGTCAAGTGTGGGCGCTCGCTCCACTTAGGCATTCCCAAACCACGGTAAGAAAACAACTTTAATTTTCGTTGCTTTTTAATTAAGTATAGTACCTATATCTCAGAATAAGTTATGATGGCATGGCTGTAATGCTGGTATTTCTGTTGCAGTTACTGGTAGCACTAGCATTTTATGCATCTGGCTCTAAAAAACGATTAACGATTGGGCAGAGAGCCCCCCACAATGTTTCTCAGATCACTGCCTCAAGAGCTGTGGGACAAATAACGGAGGTGCTTAACACCAAATTTAATAAAAAGTGTTAAATGTCCAGAGTGATAAGGATGCTGAAGTGGAGTGATGGATGAAGGAAGAAATTATATTTTACCAGTTATATGCTGAGTACTTTACCAAGAAGAATGCTTTTTCAGCTTCTATGAAAAAAATTACTTCAGATATCATAGATGGGACACATGTGGCAATAATAAGGCCAAATGTTCATGAAAGGCAATATTATAACACTAAGGTATTCCATTCCCTAACTGTTATAATAGTAACTTTAATATTGAACTCATATTTTAATATTATGTGATATATCTAGCCAATAATCTTCAATTTATTTAACAATCTGTGACGCAGATTTAAATATATTGTGCCTGCAACCCAGGCTCTGCTCTTAACTCCAATGTGTGGCAGAGTCACCCACTCAGCCAACACTTAACTCCATTAAATGATAATGGGGCATGAGGTTTTTTTTAGGTATTACTTATTTTAGGTTTTTTTAATTCATTCCAATATAGATTTTTAATCGTCAAGGTTAATGTTGGTTGGATTTTCAGGTGAGTTTTTCCTCTGTGGAAAACTATGATGACCACAACTTAAATACTATAGAGGGGAGATATACCACACTACTCTATGCATGAAACTTGTGACTGTATGCAATACAGTAGAGCGCTGTAAAAGTATATTGGAAGAATGTTTCAGGTAAAGTAAATAAAATGCTTTAGATAGCATGTTAGGGTCTCCTAGATTGAAAACTGTAGTAAATCATGTACATAGTTTGATGGTCAAGTGTTTTATTTCCAAATATCTTTTTCTGGTAATTGTTTAGAGCAAGTATGCATTATAATGCATACTTGCTCTAAACAATTGCACTGCTGGCAAGATTGCAAATGCATGTTGTGTTTGGCACAATATAAAAGCCACAACACAATTAAAGCAATTCTTCTGCAAGAGGCATTTAACTTTTGTGTGTTATTAAAATTATTTTTATAAATCTATGATGAGACAAATAATACAAGTTAATAAAGATAAGACACTGAACAATGATTTTTATTTACAGTAATTTAGTTTACAAATGAATACATGTAAAAAATGAAGACTCTTCAGCTGGCTTCCAATAAAAGCAGGAGGATATAATTTAATTTTGAAATCCAAACCTTTATTGTTACCCTTTTTATATTCATTCCAAGAATTATTTATTTTATCTGATGAAGTTCCTTATAGATAGAGGACAGAATTCTTCAACTGATAACAGCAAATCACTTTGTTCACGATTAGAGCCGAGTTGGAAAGCTCTATCACATAAGGACTTGGTTCACAGAGACTTCAACGAGTAAACCAGGGTCTGCTTGAAGGTTGGGCACTGCAGCAGGCTCTTGTCAAAAGACTGTGGACAAAGGCATATATTATGAGTATATGTGTTCCAAGGGTTAAACATAGTGTTTTGTCCTATTAATCTATTGTTTTTAATTATTCTACAACAATTTTTTACTCTGTTACAGGGATGCTGGTCACAATTTGTGCAATACCTTAAGTGGGTCCACAAGTTAATAAAAGATAAAAATTTTAAAAGAAAATAGAATGGAATGAAAACCTCCTAGCTTTAGTTTTAAGTTAAAAAATGTAGTTAGCACCACCATGATAAGTACAAGTTCATTAGCACCTGTGATAAGCGTACATGAATAAAGAATTTAAGAATTTTATTAAATTTTTGATTACTCCCCATATTTGTGTTTTTTTTAATTAAATTACCAGAGATACTGTTGGAAACACACCAATTTGATACCTACTTAGACTTCATATCATGCTTAAACAGTACAAGATTGCATTACTTACTTTCGCTCTTCAGTGGGAATTTATTTATAAAATTTGAGCGTAGGTACGCAACCCAATGTCGCTTCGCCTGGCAACGTCCGTTATTGGTACAGCTGCAGTGTCCAGGCTGATCTGTCTAGCTCTCCAAAAGCAGCGACGAAGTTTGCTCGATGAGGAGCATTTTGTTTGTTTTGATTATAATTAATATATTTTCACTAGCACAAAATAACGTCAATGAAATTTAATGTCAATTCGACAGTTACAGATTAAAAATAATTATTTTTGACAAAATTTGGCACACGAAATATTTGTTTTTTGGGTTCCTTCGATTGTTTTACCAAATGTGATACAAAGTTCGTCTTTAGAACACAAATCAATAACATTTAAAAATATTTCTAATCAAAAATTCGCTTAATTGGACATTATTAATTAATGGTAGTTTTTTTAATTTTACTTCTCAAACACAGTTTGACCAAATGGCAACACTGATTCTCTTTCTACCACAATGCAATTATCATCCAATTACAATCCAATTGTAAGACCATTGTGAATTTAGTAGACTAGCGACTTTGGGCACAATGATAATTGGATTGCAATGGAATGGTGTCATAATGACAAATCTTGTAAAATAGCAGACTTGGGGCCCAGGTATGCTCTGATTCTCAAAAGTAGTCACCAACAACAAGTATACTCTGATTCTCAAAAGTTGTCACCAACAATAGGTATGCTCTGATTCTCAAAAGAAGTCCGAAACAACTGGTATGCTCTGATTCTCAAAAGTTGTCATCAACAACAGGTCAGCTGTGGTTTTTAAAGTTTACTAGTGGCTATCATATTCAACCAGGTACTGGGTATGTTCGTCGGGGCAAAAAATTGTTATGTATTCGTCTTTTCTAGTAAAGAATTCTCGGTATTAATCTGAAGGGAGTAAATTGGCGACGGCAACTTCGGTGCTTCGGAGAGCATGTTAAGCTGTCAGTTCCGGTTTTCAATTTCTTTTAATCATATTTTTAATAGCCCACGAGCCAGCATTGAAGAAGCGTAGTTAGTCTATGCTCTAAAACCCTACCTTTTATAAGAGAGTAGTTTTTTTTGTACTTCAAGTTAGCCCTAGACTGCAATCTCACCTGGTGGTAAGTGATGATGCAGTCTAAGATGGTAGCGGGCCAAGCGAGAGAACCTGATAGGTTTCTACGCGAAATCATACCGGAACGGGTGGTAACTAGCCACAACCGAAGCCGCCCACCAGAGCATACCAGAGAAAATTTTCGTTTTTGAATCGAACCCGGGACTTCCAACTTAAAACCGCAGTGCTCACCGCTGCGCCAGGTAGGATGATGATGATGACTTTTGTTACAGAAAGAAGTTTCACAAAGGGCGGATTGTCGGCAGCTTTTTGGTCGGAAACAAGGAATTGTATGACTTCGTTGACAACAATCCATTCATTGGTGAGTTATTTATTATTTATTTGTACTCAGTATAAAAATAAAAATAAATTACCTTAACATTGGTTATTTTATATTTCCGTTTCCTAGAGCAATGGCCATATAATACAAAATCATACAAAATAAACTTATTTTTTTCTAGATGCAAGGAAATGATCCTAATACGAATCCAACTACATTGAGGTTAATTTTTTAATTGCTCCCATTTATTTTATTATTCATATTATCATTTAGTTTAATGAGACATCATTACCTACATTTTATGGCTTTTATTTTCGTCGGTTTCCCGCTTAATTAATGTAAAACGGTCTTTGTAGTATCAGATAATACTTTACTCTTTATTAAAATGTATTGAGAGTTTTTATTTATGTATTGTGTAAATAAATTTGTTTTTATGTTACCTATCCATTATTCCATACTAATATGAAAAATGCGAAAGTGCGTCTGTTTGTTTTTTTGTTTGTTACCTATTTGTTGTTTGATGATCGGTTCAACCATTCACTAATCTTGATGAAAATTAAAACAAAAATAGTTCGCGTTCAGGAGACGCTAATTTGTTATCCCGTATATAACATTTGTTATACTCTTATAATAAACGGCTTGCATACAGACACTTTGCATCCTGGTGATATTTTTTTAGCTCCGGTAAACTAACTATATTGGAGGATTTTACTAAAAACCATAAAAAACGCGGAAATTTATTTATTGCTAAGGTATTTAATATATTAGATAAACTTAATTCAATGTATTTATTATATCTCATTCCAGAAATGTTGGAGATAGACTACGTAAACAACACGCACGTCGTATCACTTCTCCCTGACATGACCGCCATCAACTCCTGCATTGAAGTTGACATTACTGGCCAAGTGTGCGCTGACTCTATAGGTGAGTAACATAATGGAGATGCACATAACGTAAACAATGTGTGTAGATTTTTCCTCTTAACGCGCTGACGCCAGTGACTTTCAGTGTGGGACTTATTTAAATAAAATTCACTTGATACTTGTATTATAATAGTTGTCTGTATTCCATGACATTTAGTGTCTAAAAAAAAAGTTAAAAAAGAAATATAATGAATCATTATCATAATCATTAAACACATTAGTTTGACGACCACAGATCCACCGGACCACAGAACACATCGATATTTATGTTCCAGACCACAGATGAAAAATGTAGGTATGCACTCGATGAATGGTCCAAATATGCTCCCACGCGTTGAAAGCCTGGTATCACTTCTGTCGAGCATGAAGTCTATCAAATCCTACATTGAAGTTGATATTACTGGCAAAGTGTGTGCTGACACCATAGATAAGTTATATAACGGAAACAGATAACGTAAAAAACACGCACGTGGTAGTACTTCAGTGCATCGTTGATCTTGTCTGTCGTCAGCTCCTGCATTGAAGTTGATATTAATGGCCAATGGTGTGTTCATGCACCGTAACCAATGGCTAACTTGTGGAATAAAAAAAAACATTCTTGTCGTAACATAATTTTCTTCCCTCCGCATTACATGACACATTAGCATAGACTAATTTCTAAAATATGTTGATAGCTATATACTGCAATGCTCAGAAACCTTATCGATATATTGTCCGCCAGGTACTCGAATGTTCTCCGGCTTCGGTGGTCAAGTTGACTTCATTCGAGGCGCAGCCGAGGCAGTTGACGGTCGCGGCAAACCCATAATAGCCCTGGTGTCCACCACCAAACGGAACGAGTCGAAAATCGTACCTACACTTAAAGTTGGTTAGTAATCCATATCTTATATAAATATTTCTTGTGTGCGTGTGTATGTCTCTGAACTGGACCGCTGGACCGATTTGAATGAATTCTTTGGTATGCGTTTGGGTGGCACCCTGGATGGTTTAGATTCACAAATCAGCCCGACAGATGGCGTCGGGGTCCGCTAGTATATATATTGTACATATGAAATGAATTTCTATATTCCTTGGTCACGCTATAACATAAGAATGACTTTACCTACTAAATTAGGTAAACGATAACAAAGAATCGCTAAAATTTTTTGATATCAAACTATAAATTGCTAAGTTTTGTGTTATATTTGGCTATGACAAAGACTTACTAAGGTATATAGCTCGCATTTGCCTATGACATCACGACTGCGGCCACGACAACCGGCTAGAGTTTTCGTGGGAAACATTTTTTTAAAAATATAATCTGCAATTTATACCAACAAAACCTTTTATGCTAAAATAAGATATATTTTTGAAACAGTACATACTTCCGAACAGCATAGTGCAGCTTAACAAAAGAAGTCATCATGCATATCCATAATGACCTAATCAATTTTCTTAGTTTTTTAAGTCTGTAAAAAAAATTTAGAAGAAAATTAGAAAATTTAAAACAATTTAACGACTATATACACTTTTCTTACGTGACCTTGTGAACCCACTCCTCAGGTGCTGGCGTGGTTACAACACGCGCACACGTCAACTACGTAGTCACCGAGCAAGGCATCGCCAATTTGTTCGGCAAGACATTGCGGCAACGCGCCTACGAGTTGATCAAGATCTCGCATCCCGACCACCGCGAAACCCTCGAGAAGGCTGCCTTTGAACGCCTAAAGTGTATGCCCGCGCCTTAAGCGGACCATAGACAATTCACTGCTAATTCGGTTGTATCATTGAACTCTTTTATTAAAACTACCCTTTGTCTGTAATTTAGACACACGTGTGTTAACTATTTTTTCGTTACTTATCTTATCATGTAAACCATCTTTTCACTATTTTCCAGTGTAAAGTAAGTTTTAAAGTGTACGATAAAATGAATAAAAATATATTACCAAACTAAAAAAGAGATGTTCTTTATGTAAGTGTGTTTTTATTATTTTTTACACTAAAAGTAATGGAACGATGGTTTTAACGTAATAGGACAGTAAGTATAACCGTCAATGAGCATAATTAATTATCGATAAACGAACCGAAGTTTTTTCCTATTAAATTAGTTATTTATTAATATGACAAAAAGCCTAAGGAAACTTTTCGCTGGTGCGTTTTTCTATGTTCGGGTATGGTATGTTCGATTTATTTTATTTCACAACTGATTGGATAGCCTGTTGTTGTTTAATATGCGTAGCACTTTACTGAGTGGGCGGTATCCGTCAATGAAGTATATCTATACATTTTAACCGCAAAAAAAATCGAAACTTCATTGGCGAATGCTGCCAAAATGATCATCCTAAATTTGACAAAGCACAAGTGTATTAACACGCTTTATTTACATTAATTCTCTATTTTCTGTGGCCTTTGTTAAGTATTTATATTTTCGATTAAACAAAAGTACCTTCCTTATTACAGGAGATCTCTAGAAAAGTAATAGTTTAAATTTAAGACCTGTCAGTTAATTTTAATTTAAGCCTTCTATACAACTGAATTAGCAGCAATATAGAACACGGTAGCTTTTAGTTACGGTTATTTTCGCGGGCCTCGTTAGATGGAAAGCTTTCCCATAAAGAATGTTTGCTGTGATAGAATAAAACCAAGATGTAAAACGATGTTTCCCTTTTCACCAAAGCGAACTATGTGTATTACATATTATGATACTATCACTGGTTTGCATCGTGTGTAGGATAAGTTCCATTGTAGGTAATAGATTCTTAAAACTCGTTTTGATCTATGAGTTTAGGAGAAAAGTTTTGGCGCAGGCAACACTTTTCTGTATTGCCATACCTTAAAAGTTTTTCAAACGTTTTCATTTAATCGTTTTTTTTTAAATACCTCTGGATGCATATGTCCCCGTGCTCAGTTTATCCTATTTATCCAACATGCAAACCTTTCAAAAAGATTTTAGTTATGCCTCTGGAAGTTACCCCGAGTTCTTTTCCGTTATCCACCCTTTACAGGATGCAAATTTATCTTTATATATCTGCCAAATTGACTTGACTTTAAGTCGACAATATTATGCAATATATTCTGCTTGGGTAAGTGATATGTATATAAAACTTAGATTAGATAAATCGCTTTGTGTGAATTGTTACAGAGCCTGGCCCCGTACCTCTTGGGGCTTATTACCATCGCTCAAAGCAGTGTTATTTTAAAATTACATTTTAATGTGACATCCCTTGTCCTTAACATCTCTAAGAGATAAGGATTGTAATTCGAAAACAAGAGCGTCAACAATGTTACAATAATATTACTTAAATCAATGGTAGTTAGCCCACAGGTCCACATGAATAACATTTGCAATATTTTATGCTTATTAAATAATTAGTTTATGCGTTTTTGCGTAAGGACCCGATATTTATTCATATATTAAGTCATAGTACTCACTTGCGACTGCCTGTAAGCTGTTTTTTGCCGCTTGGTTTGTTATTCAAGTATAAATACATAAATTATAAATTATTTTAATCTGTGTGGATAGGTTTTGCTTATTGGTTTTATAAGGTGTGGTTAAGGAAACATAGGTGCTTTTTTAGGCCATAGTGATCGCACTATGGGCTCGGCTAGTAACAATAGACAATAATTGTATTACCATAAGTATTGATTAATTTTGCAATTTGTAAAGACCAGAATACAACCGTTTTCGAAGTAACCAATGAGGATACAAACACTAGATGTAACCGTAACAAAAGGTTGCTAAAGCGGTCTTGGCCTTAGGTCACGTGTAAGTGTTACCAGTATAGTAATTTATCTTGAGTCTAGTAGTTTCAACACTGTTGCTTTAGGGGCTTAGAATAGAGAGTTCTGTTATTCTAAGATTAGAAGTAACTAGTAGTATTAGAAGTAACGGTATTCTATTTTTGAAAATTCGAATTTAAAAATGCATTTGAATTGAAAAGCAACAGCAATGCTGGTGATAAAATTCCGAGAAAGTTATCTGTTTCCTATACAGAGTTCGGAAAGGGGATTGTCTGATTTATTCAGACACTACTATAATCTTGACACGAAACTGAATCAAGGCCTCGCCTTCTTTATCTACAGATAGATGAGTCATAAAAGTTCTATTTTCAAGACTGCGGGTTGGTGGGTATGGCCTTCACCACTTCCTGTCTGCGTTAGCTTATGTTTAATTTCAAAGAAGCGTCGTATTTATCGTAGAGATACAGGGAGTGCTAAAAAGTATCGATAGAGAAATATGTATTAACATCGATTCACATATATCGAAAAAGAAGCAATCGGTGAAACGTTCTAAAGTATTGGTAATCTATAAAATTGTATTGTTTTTTTTCCTTTACTATGCTTCCAGCAGTTTCAGTTTATAAAATATTATATTTGGTTATTTTTGTCAAATCGATGTATTGACATAATAAATACATCATTGTTCTTAGAAAATAAGTCCCGAATGTTGTAAAACAAAGTGAATAATTCTAAATGATATAGTGTCATTTTAGAGATTTACAACTTTGGAATGAAAAATAACCAAAATTTTTGGGTGTATTTAAAAGATAATTTGAATCGATGCAAATTAAATCAAATTTTCCATGATAGTTTTTGTAAAATTTCTTGTAAAATCCAAGATATCAAAATAATAATAAATATTTTTTTTGTTTATTTAAGCCATTTGTGTTTCGCTTATTGTTAATCGAATTAAGAGCAGTCTGCAAGTCTAATTCAGCCCTCGTCGATTGTGTGATTTGTTGCCATTTTTTGGGGATATGTGGAGTGATGGCAGGCTACTCAGAAACTTAATCAAATGGCAAGATTTTTTAGATGAACCCAATAGCATAGCCATTACCATTGTTCTACGTGTTTTATTTCATTTTAGAGTTGTATACCTCTGAAAAACAGACTTTTCATATTATTGCATTACCTTTACACCACAGTATAGATTTAAGCATGATAATTGATTTGCTATAAATATTTTCTTTTTTAGTGTAACCATCGGTCGATATAGTCCGTTTTTTATATTATATTTGTTTTAGTTTTATAATCTGAATAAAACTTATTATTATCGATCCCTGTGAGTTTTTTTTTTCCTTTAGTTATGTATCGAAATGCAGCGAACGAAAAGAACATAGAAGTCACCCTTTGCAACAAACAAATTGACTTTCGAAATGGATACCAATAATTATTAGTCTATATTATGGGTCTATATGCTACATGAAATGAATCGCAAAGTACATGATTGGTTCACTACAGGTACTGTATAACATGCAGCACGGGACAAGCCGTGATTGGCCGGCAGTTGATATGTCAGCATTGTGACTAGCGAATTTAATACATGCCAGGAACACTTCATAAGCCACTCCTACCGAGGCTGTTTACGTTGTGGGTTAGTAGGGGAGCAGTAGTATTGCTTTTTTTCAAGCTGTTTTTTTTATAAATATAAATTTG
Organism: Pararge aegeria; assembly: GCF_905163445.1. NCBI lineage: Eukaryota > Metazoa > Arthropoda > Insecta > Lepidoptera > Nymphalidae > Pararge > Pararge aegeria. The sequence goes on along the minus strand of NC_053202.1, from coordinate 5,965,692 downwards.
AAATTTTCCAATCGAAATTGCGTCAATTTTAGTTTCTTGAGCACGCGAATTACATCGTCAGTCAAGGCCAAAATCATTTGGAAACATAAACTAAGTGGCCGGCCAAATGTTATTAAAATTTATAAATAGCATCGAAATGCGAATATTCATTTTAAAAAAAAGGAAAGTAAAGGCAAAAGTCGAGACCTATACAGCCGTCAGTCATCTATACCTTACACGCTATAACTACTTTTACACTTTTATTAACCATCGTCTACTGGTCTGCCACCTTATGGATTAATCGGGCAACTGAAAGATAATGAGTACAGGTGCACAGTAGGGCAATTGGGGTCGTCGCCGATCGTACAATGTAATAAGGGTTGTATTTCGGAACCTATATTGTAACTAAATCCACTGGGTCCTATTAAAGATATCTTCGTAAGGTTTCACAATTTCTTAAATAATATTGGCACATGATCATCCAGAGGCTAAGACCCCGACCTTGTTGTCCCATAACACAAGACTTTTAGAGCGTCAGAAGCAACGAGTCCATAAGACTAGATTTCCTTAAATGGCATAAAAATAGGATCTGGATAACCACTAGATCCTAATAATAGGATCTAGTGGTTATCTATGATGACTCACAGGGATGATCCATATGATGAGGTGAAGGAGACATGATGTTGATAACAACATCATGTCTCCTTCACCTCATCATTCAATATTTCATAGCATATTCAACTTCATCTCCCTACTCCAGGCATTCATAGCTCTGTTAAACGGCATAGTTGATTCACTATGCCGTTGTGCATTCTGCATGCTGCAGGCTCACTGCGGGGACTGGTATGCCACAGGCCTAACACCCAGCCTAACATAAAACAACAGATTAGAATCATATTACGTTTACCACGTTAAAGAATCATATTAGGTTTACCACGTTAACGAATCTTATTAGATTTGCTACGTTATGGAATCATATTACATTAGGTGAAGGAGACATGATGTTGATAACAACATCATGTCTCCTTCACCTCATCATTCAATATATCATAGCATATTCAACTTCATCTCCCTACTCCAGGCATTCATAGCTCTGTTAAACGGCATAGTTGATTCACTATGCCGTTGTGCATTCTGCATGCTGCAGGCTCACTGCGGGGACTGGTATGCCACAGGCCTAAAACCCAGCCTAACATAAAACAACAGATTAGAATCATATTACGTTTACCACGTTAAAGAATCATATTAGGTTTACCACGTTAACGAATCTTATTAGATTTGCTACGTTATGGAATCATATTACATTTACCACGTCTTTGCATCACGTCATAGCATCAGTGTGATGTAGTACTCAAGCTCAATAATTAGAGTATCGCTCCATTGCATTATTCCAAATAACACTCAAAAACAAAGAGAAAAACGATTTATTCTTAAATCGTATTTCCATATTCCACTTCTTTAAACGTTCAAATTATCAGGGTGAGACGGGCCTTGCATATAAGAAAAATTAAACTCATAAAATGTATTTATTTTATAATGCCATGTTTTAGTACGTCTCTTAACTTAATTATTGAGCCAGGTTTGAACAGGTTAGGTTCAGAAAATTAAATTATGAGGTCCGATTTTCTCTCGATATTACGTTCTTTAAAAATAAGTATTGTTTATTTAGCGAGTAGGGTAGATTCGTTACAATATGCACAACGAGACTTGAGCTGTGAGGTTTGGTTACCTGGAAGAGATCACTATATAGCGATAAGGCTGCAAAATTATATGCATTGTTTAAACTTATTTTCTGGTCTAAGTTTAAATAATTGACAGCTTATAACAATCTATGGCCTACTAAAGATTAATTTGTCTATGGTGTTGTCACAGTGTAGGTAAGCCAAAGCAAATTCTACAAGAAAATTGGAACGCACCGTAAGGGCGGAGGCCATTGTTATAAGTCACATCATTTTATTTCTCTCCATTCGACAAATCAAAAACTTAAATTTCGTTCAATTCTAGAAATATATAGATGTGTTGACGTATCGAAAGTAGTTATTTCAGTTTCAGATCATTTTGTGTGTGGTTCATACCTAGGGACAACATCTGTGTACGTGCCAAGTGTATTCTTCAGCATACAACATTATAATGGACCTTGGTTCCATGCGAGAGTAGCTACATACAATTGATATTACAGCTGTACTCGTAATTTGAGAATAGAACTACGTAAGCCAACTTGATGAGCAAGATGAATAATTTCCAGCAACTGCTGGCATTCAAAAGAGAAATTAACGTCGCTGATAAATACAGGATCATTAGGAGGATCGGAGGTGGTTCATTTGGTGATATCTACCTCGGTATTAATATCTGCAATGGCGAGGTAAGTGTTCACATTTCTTTTAATGACGTTATTTACGGCTTTTTATGTTGATTCTCAAGCAGTAGATCGATAGATGATTCAGATTTCACGTATTTATTTTTGATTATAAATTGCGCATTTATTTCATTAGACTGGCTTTAAACATGAATAAAATTGGACTAGTATTTCAAAACATTAGCACTTTCCAATATACAAATAAATTCTTCAGCTTTATAATATTAAGTATCTGTAAAGATATGCATTGACTGAGCTCCTTAGTTGATTGTGGGAAATTGGTAAACCAGAGTGTGAGCTATAATATTTACATAAATTGCATTGAAACTCACTCAGTACTTTCCGTGTGATCTGCAAAGTGATAGAGAGGAGACTGACAATAATAAAAATAAAAACTGATTTGGGGTTTATTAAATTTACTTAACATATTGAATAAGGATTTCTCCTCTCCAACGTCTGGTCAAATGCACTATTCAAAGAATTTCATCTTTAGGTGCTGAGGAATTTTTATCTAGTTTATAGGATGTGTATTCAAACATTTATTTTGCTTATCATGATGTAAACAATTTTTTTGATGCTTCCTAGTGTAAATTATATTTTATAAATATGAACAAAGCAATTGTGTAAAATAGATGAATATTGATTGTGTATTATTCCAACAAGCATATATGAATATAGTAAAGGCATTATGAGTACTGAATATGACTTACTAAATTACTAAATGAGCAAACATATTCTGACAACTACAAATCTTACTACAGCAATAAGATCACTCACAACAAATCTTGAATACAGCCACCATGAATCTACATGAATATGTACAACGTACGGTTTAGGCCAACCATGTACAGAGACAGGCCCGGAAAAAGAAGAAAGAAAACAATATGAATGTAAAATTTTTATGTTTGTAACTGACCCATATTTCAGATATTACCACAGGGATAACTATTTTTTTTTGGTCAATTTCTACCTGCCCACTATAATTTTTAACGTGCTTATAATTATTATCTAATCCCTCTTTTAGCATAATTTAATGCTGCTTGGTTAAGTATTATTGTATCTTATTAGCCTTATTATGTTTATTATGTTTATTAGTAGTAGTAGTACTATTTGATTTATTATAATTGGTTATGATATGATACAATTGTGGTGTAAAATCAACAAAATCTTACATCCCCAAAGGAAGGGTTCCTTTTTTTTGTTTACAAGATAAAAAATAGCCTTAACGTTATTGAACTGTAATCATACTGATTATTCTGTCTGTCTGTTCTTTATCAATATTTATTATCCTTTCCTGATTAAATATTCCAAAAAGTTAGTACAGAAAACGTCTAGTTGCACTTTTATAATAAGCATGGATAAAAATTAACTCCCCAACCATCAAGTCATTCTGAGCATCTTGATTATTATAAAGTTTTGGTTTTGGATACCCACCTTCAATATTGATTTTCCCCTTACCTCCCAGTCTCAAGGTAAAGTCTTCATCAGTATTATTGTTATTCTTTGTATAGTATTAACACAGTAAAAAGAAGAGATACTGTTGTCAATGCCTTTGATGAGACAGCGAAGCTTCGTGACAGTTCATAGTGGCTATGTAGGTACCTCGCTAGCTACTGAGTCCAGTAAGGATCTTTTCCTTGTCCCGCAACAACCCCATTTACCGCACGATTGCAGATTTCATCGGACCTCTGTATGGCTATCCTTACTCCGTGCTAGTAACATAACAATCAAGCAATGAGGACAAGAATAGCGTACTTATCGGATTTTTCCGATACCAACATGCAAATTCGCCATAACACAATAACAGCGTGGGAGCTTACGTCACGGCAATGAGAGGTCTGACGTATTGAATGATGTATTTATGTGGCATCCCTCGTCGTAAATTTAATGGATTTCTCATAAAAATACGATAAAAATTCATTCCCCTTAATTCCTGAGGGTTAAAGGTGGTATTTTAGAGGATCTTTGTGGTATGGTTATCTGCTGCGTTATTATTTTTGCTAATAAAAAATATATAAATTTCATCTTACAGATATGTCTGGTTGACGAGGATGATAAGCAATTAAATATCCTCATATTCTATTGTTTTTTTAATTTGTGCTTCCCGAGAAGAAAACAGATTCAGGTGGCCCTTTTTTAAATTTATCTGCATTAACAGTAGCCAGGCTTATGGTCATCCTGAGATTTGAAAACTGTGTTAAAACATGTTATAGTTACTTTCTCGCAGTAAAGTTCAACTGCGACCACCGTATAGAGAAGATATATAAGTTCAACGACGTTAATCTCAAAGTAATTGCCGACGTGTTGAAAGCATAGCGACAGCGTATCGAGGGTTGTGACAATGGCCCTTCACAATATATTAGTGCTGCAAAAAAACTTACGAGAATTTGGTTACATAATACATTGTTACATACACCCAGCAGTAGGCACCAACTTGGTGGGCCTGCAAGTGCTAAATGTAGTGTCAGAGATATTAGATTTTACGTGGTCACGACGACAAGAGTGAAATGTTTGAATACCATCATGTTGGGCCCGTAGTTAGGATATTGCCAAATTTTGATTCCTTTGATTTACTTATGATTTCACAGTAATCTAATTCCAAATCCTAAAATTATTAAATAGAAGGTAGTTTTGGTGCATAGATACAAGTTGTTACATTGTAGTCGTGGTACTGAACTCAGTCTTAACACACTTTTCCATAACATATTTCCAAACAGATAGACAATTTTAATCATCTTCTATATCATATCATATTCATCAAAACACGCGATGGCCTGAATTCGTTTTAGCCAACTAATGGGTAGGGAAATGTGTCTATAAAAAAATTATAAGTATAATATTATGACGAAGGGAATCGATTAAAAGTTATATAAATGATCATTAAATATATATAAAATTAAGCGAGCGCTTCTCGATAACCCTTACCTAAAAGACCCATACTATTTAGATCAGAAGGGCCACTTACCAGGACCACACGACTACTCTGTTTTAGAGGGCTTCGGCGGACCACTGTATAGCATGTATTACTCTGTATTATAAATAGCATTAAACCTTAACATTTGTATTTAAAAAAATAAGAAAATCCTAGTTAGCATAATTTCCATTCGGGAAAGGAATGAGGTAAGTATTACGTGGACGTAATAAAATATACTTCACAGCTAGGAATGCAAACTTCACAGTTAAAGCTTAGTAAAATAGGTAGATACCTATAATAGTGCCTACGACCTTGACCCAGTTTAATTTTTAAAAAATACTGATTGTTATTACAGATAAAACCCACCCTACGACACGCCCGTGAAATCTTTTCGTTAAAAGCGACAGAATAGAGAACGTTGAAAATTCCTTGTAATTACTTTTAAGTTGACAGGTGTATTGATCAATCTAATTTCATGCAACAAAAATTGCGTCCGGAACCGGAATCCGGATGCGGAACGTTCCATAGATATTGCACGGTCTTTTTTATCTGTCACCACTTTTGTTATCCTTTATCTGTGGTCGGCGTATTTTTGTAAAATGTAGTTTTGATAATTTTCATTCGTGAATGCATATTTGTATGAATTTTTGTGTGTTTTAATTGGATTCGACTGCTCGTGCGTAAATCTAGCATCATGTGGACCTTTCGCCTCCACCGAAAGGAGGAGATATTGATTACGGGAAAATACAAAATCGTGAGAAAAATCGGAGGTGGATCGTTCGGTGACATATATTTGGCGATCAATATTGCTTGTGGCGAGGTAAAATACGCTTCCTTAGATGTTCGATCATGAGTTTATAATAGTAAGACGTACGTAAATATGCACTTATTTCCATACACTACCTATTTTATCCCACCTCCAGCTATCGTTGTGTTATTGTTACGGACCCAAATTATCTCCTTTAGCTGAAACATATTAAACATTTTTCTCTTATAAAACTTGATCAACCAAATAATATTTATATTTATTGTAAAGGAATTTAATTTGTAAATCAGATTTATTTCATACCTACATTAAGTATGAGAGTATATTTTACTAAAATGCTTTCTTGAGTTAAATGAAATAAAATAGCCTTTACTTATGGAGGGTAGAGGTAAGGAGGATCATCTGTGTATATGAAAAAGTGTCGTCAAAATGTATTAAATTAGGATGGCGCCACATTTGCATCAAGGTTACTCTTAAAAGAAGCGCCAAATATAAATATTGTTAGAGTAGGCTTGAAAAATAAAGAAGGAAGAAAGGTTATATTTACCACAATATTTTGTACAACGTAAGTTGTTGAAATTCTCAATAATTAACTACTTTAGTTGATAATGACATTAAATTTTTTAACTTGGCATACTTCAATTCATCTACGATTGCTACATTCATACCATACCCTGTGCATCCACCAGCGCCATTGTGGAGGATTTTTGAACTGTTATTTAGCGCATACAACTGGACACTTTTTCAACTTTTCTCCCATATAAGATGACTCTCCTTACCTCTACCTTCCATACCTTTACTGTAGTAAATATGTACTAAAATGTCACTTGTTTCTGCAGGCGTTTTGGCAAAGGTCTCCTCCAACTTATGCTCTCTCTGTTGCAACTCTTATCCAAAGCGCTCTTAAGGGATGTCATAGTTGGATGTCAACCTCCCATCTTTGTGGTTGCCTTCCTCTTCTTTGCTTGGCAACCCTGGGATACCAAATTGTCACCATTTGCTCCACTTTTCGAGGCACATCTAAGTAGGTGCCTTCACGTTAGTTGGTCAATTCAGTTAACTGTGTTGGTAACTTATGTTTTCTTTCTAAAGCCCTCATTCTGATCCTGTCTGATAGCTTTGCTTCCAACATACTTCTCTCCGTTGCAAGATACGTCTCTCTGATTTTTTGGTAATATGTATTTGGTATATTTGGGTGGTACCCTGGATGGTTTAGAATAACAAATTAGCCCGACAGGTGGCGCTGGGGTCCACTAGTATGTATATATAATTATTATAAAATGCCGAAGATTTTGATAAATAGGTAAAATAGTTAAAATAGATAAAATGCGATGAGGAGTTTGTGCCTTGCTGCCATATAGTTACTGTTGTACAGCCTTAATGCAAGCCTAATGGTTCCAATGATGATAAAGCCTTAATGCTGAAAGTCTAGAAAAATGACATCCTTGCACAGGGCAAAATATAAAAATGTAGAATGAAAATAGGTCAAGATATATATTGAAAACAAGGATGTATTACAAGACAAGTTGAGGTTATAACAATGAAATCTCAACTAGTTTAAAATCAAATCAAAATTGTTAAAATCTATTGTTCTTGCTCATTCTACAACGCTATCATAGACCCTTACAATCCTTCATGTAAATAGCCTTACTAATATTATAAAAGTGAAAGCGTGTTTGTTTGTTTGTCCCGTGTCCAATTTCACTAACTAAGTAACCAATCAACATTTAAGGCAACAAGGATTGAGGGCAACTGTTAGTTTTTCCTACTTAATTGATTCAACTGTGCTCCCAGTTCTGTGTCAACAAATGAGGCACAGTAGTGGCCACTACCAATTTGCACAGTTCTCCTTTCAGGTTGAGTAGGGTTTAGGCCATTGTAAGGCCTAGCCATGCTGGCCAAGTGCAGATTGGTAGACTTCTCATAGATGGTATAGAGTTTTCCTCATAATGTATGCCCTAATGGTTAAAACAAGTGATATTTAGTTGCATAGAATGCAATTAAATATCACACGGACAAATATTGCTGAATTTCTAAAAACTGAGCAAAAAAGCTACCAGTCATTGGTAGGATTTTTATTCTATATCAGTAGTAGTAGTAGTAATCGCTGTTTTGTAACTGGCATCACCGCCATTGTGACGTCACGAAGTAGAAGCTGACGAAGAATACTTCATTTATTTTAAAATGATTTTACGTCGTTTTACGTAGCATTACTGTGCAGTGTAGTGTTTTTTATTAAGTTTAAACGCAAAATTATGAAAGTGTTGTGTTCGTTACGCTCAGTGCAATGTTCAACATTTAGCTTTAGTGACAGCAAGTGATGAAGGCAAAAGAAAATGGCTTCCTTCGAGCGCATGTTAGCAAGGAAAGAAAATATATATCTAAATGAGACTTACAAACTCGTCCGCAAAATAGGCGGTGGGAGTTTTGGCGATATTTTTTTAGCTGTTACACACAACTCGCAGGTGAATACAAACAATTCCAATTTACAAAAATTAAGATTTTGAAAGACGATCTCGCCTATGTTACTGGGTATTTTTTTTGTCAAAAATGGCGTTCTGTAAGCATTCGATATGTTATTCACGGCATTTCTTGACTATTGGCATATCTTGAACAATAATACAGTGTTAAATTACACTTTTATTTAAAATTATGGGTAAGCTTTACGTAATTTAATAATCGAGAATGAACTCGTAGCCCCTTTGTGTTTCACGCTTCTCCCAACACCGATTTAATTTAGCTGTAGATATTTCACAATCGATGTCTTTTCTGTCGCATACAAGTAACTGTGTATCTTGATTTAAGTAATGCAGTTTTATATTCTCATAACAATGTTTTATTTATGTACGTCATAACTTGTTAATTAAAATAGGGCGAGTTAAGTTTGGTGACTCATTGTTTATCTATTTGTTCGATCATAAATAAAACCAAAGCGCAGTGGGTTTCCACCCCATATCTCATTACAGAGTATTCTGGTTCCAGCTGTGGTATAGAAAACTTAATCCTATTTTAGTATATTATGTATGTAGAGGCAGTGATAGCCTAGTGGGTAAGGCATCAGCGTTTCTTTTGTGGAGCCCCAGCATGCACCACTTACTTTTCGGAGTTATGTGAGTTTTTAATTTAAGCAATTTAAATATCACTTGCTTTAAACTGTAAATGCTAAAACATTGTGAGGAAACCAGCATGCCCAAGAGTTCTACATTATTTTCTCAACAGCATGTGAAATCTACCAATCTGCACTTGGCCATCGTGGTAGACTACTGTGCCTAAACTATGAGAGGAGTCGGACTGACGGACTTGGTAATGAGTCGATGATGATACATTGTCATGATGAATGTTATATTACCATCTAGTACTGTTTCTGACTTAATATACAGAATAAACTAATGTTTTGCTTTAGAGGATAGTCTCATTTAGCTGCATCATTATCTTAGATTATGTTTTCTACAGTTTTGTTGTAAGGTAAATAATTTTTTTGTGTTGTAAAAAATGTAAAATTGACTTGCATGTCTTATCAAACAACAAAAGCAATGTGCACAGCTGTAACCCAGTATAGTGCAATCTATTTGGCTTGAGTTAGTCATGATGTCTTGCATATATTGTTTTGGTACTGCAGCAGGTAGAAAAAACTGAATTTGTTTGTATAGGGTAACGGAAATAAGATTTTATCATTATCAACCCATTCTGGCCCACAACGCTGCTTGGATCTCCTGTTATAATAGGAAGGGTTTAGACTGAAGTTCATAATGCTGGCCTAGTGCACGGATGGTGAGATGTTGCATTCTTTTGAGAACATTATGAAGAACTCTCAGGCATGCAAATTTCTTTTTCTTAAAGCAAGCAATCTATTCTTATTGCCCTAAAAAGTTACAGGTGTGCGTCAGAGGATCAAACTTGGCTCCCCAAATGGAAGGCCCAAGTACTAACCACTGGGCTAGAGATAAGTTATATACTACATATTAAATGCTATTAATTTTTAGGTTACATGCTGCTGTGTTTAATGGCACCCAGTGTTTGTTGAGATCTATAACAAGATTAATGGGATCTCAAGCCTTGCCATGATGCTTCAAGCATTACAATATATATTTATTTGTTGCAGGAGGTAGCTGTAAAGATAGAATCTATAAAAGCGCGGCATCCGCAGCTTCTATATGAGAGCAGAGTGTATAAAATGCTCCAAGGGGGCATCGGAATACCACACATAAGGTTAGTTGTTTAGTTTTTAATTTTCTTAAAATTTTAGGTTACTTTTTAGAGCTTTTCGTGAAAGAGCTCAGGGGAATATTACCACCATGTTTATTTATAACTGAAACTGGAAATAAATACTGTACTGTGGTAAATAACCAAATTAAAAAAAAAACTTTCATTTCTTATTTGTGTATATTATACTACTTCTTGTGTACAACCTAACCCTATAATATTAAGTTTTTTTATTACTCCTTTCCTTTGTTGGGTTGCCTGGCAGAGATCGCTTTTTAGCGATAAGGCCGCCCATTGTACCTGTGTGTTATATTTAGTGTTTTTTTGTTTATAATTTCATAAAGTTAGGTGTACAACAGTGGCTTGCACTTCATACATGCACAAAAGCACTGCCGACTGCCACTAAGATTGATATATGGCTCGTATAGGAAAAGGTCGGAGGATTTTTGCCATTTTATGCAATTTTCCTGCTGTATGCATACCCTGGTAAGAAACCCAGTGCACGCCACTGGTGCAAAATAAAGTGTATTTTCATTTCATTTCGTACTATACAACAAAGCATCTATCCTTGAGTCAAAGACATTTTCACTACCATATTATGTAATTTGTTGAGTGGCTTTAGTACACATTTTGCAAGTACACGAAGGTCATCTCTAATTAGTCTGTATTAATTTTATCCGAATATAAATGCTAACTCGTACACAAGCTATATGATTGGTCTAAGGTCTGTTTTCATACTATGAGAACCTGCGCTCAGCTGCTGGGGACATGAATTTAGGCTGCTAGTGGTGACTAATTATTGACTAACTTCAAAATTGCACAATTTTGCAATGTGTGTTTTTGTGCAAATTTATTTTCTATCAATGGTATATTAAAAGTAATGCTAAAATCAATTTACTCTGTACGTTTTTTATAAGGATCCATTGACTTGCGAAAAAAAGTAAAAAACCTTAAAAATAAAGACTACTTGGAATGTTTATTTCACTTTTAATAACTTCAGTATTGTTTAGTTTATCTAATTTTTGTGTATTTGATTTTTTTTACAATTATACACAACTTAAAAATAACCGTAGTACTACAATGGAATGCTACACGAATAAACTGTTCCAAGGGGATGCTTTAAAAACAAAAACAAACGCTGTAGAAGTCGCGGGCATCAGCTATTTATTTAATACGCCTAAATCGGATATAGATAATAGTAATTTTCTGCCATTCTCAAGTTTGTAAATTACCATAATTATAGATATAGAATTGCTGAATTTGAATACACTTATTCCAAATTTATGCAGAAAACTATAACAACAGTGGAGTAATCAATGGACTAATTTCTGAAAAGTATCTCCTCAGTAATTGTTGACAGTTGACTGTACGCCCACTTGTAGCACAGTTGACTGCAAAGCGTAACGTAACAACTGGGTTTGCGATATCATGTTAGGTGTATACTTCGTTTTATCGCAAAATAACGCCACATCAAAGTTACAGCATCTATTCAATCTTGGCCTTTCAGGAATGTTATGTTACTACTGAACTTTGAATCGTTCTATTGTATTGAATTGTGCCTGTCCAAGTAGGCAGTCAAGTAGTAGAGGGTAGCCGTCAGTTTATGATAATTCGCTTTTTCTCTCGCGAGGCTAAACAGCTGGGCGGCATTCGCGATCCCAGTCCACTCTCTAATGTTGCGCAACCAATACTTCCTCTTGCGACCGATGCGTCTCTTTCCAGCAACTTTGCCCATCATTATCAGCAGCCTGTATCCTGCATGCATGTATTAAACAAGGCTAGGTTAGCAATCCATAACCAACCTAATATCTGCGTTAGTACAACCAATGTGCTTTGAACGCACTGTCATGTCTGTCAGCTAAAATAACGACAAACAAACCCTTCAGAATAATATCAGAATAATATTGGAACTCGATCCATCTACGTTTGAGGGAGGCGATATTTTCTGATAATTGCGAAGAAGCCATCAACTCCCCCGCAAACATTCCAGACGCACTGCAGTATTGAGGCAGTCCCAACATTATTCTGAAGTTCCGTAACGTATCTCTCTCTCGCTCCGCAGTAAAACGCGTAAAAACAACTGAAACGGTGCTTCTGAATACGGTAAAATTACCTCCTATACTACCAACTTTTACAGGTTATTTTGGATCGTGCTAATCGGAAAACTGACTGAAAAGTGGTTAGATCCTCGGAAAGTGTTGTACTCTTTAACTTGTATAAGCGGAGGTATAGATCGTTACCGAAAACTGACGAAAACACACAGTTTTCGTTAAGGATCTATATCTTTTCCGTAACGATTTCGGTAACGATCTATACTTGTTATTATTTTAAGATCCTGATCTTAAAATAATAACACCTGTACAGTAACAGAAAAGCCCTTTTCAAGACAATCAAAATGGACTCGATGAGCGGACCTATGGGTATAATCAACCAACTGAAATTTCCTATTTTATTCAATTCCCGCTTTTATAAACATAATATAAGTATGTGGTATTTGTACTAATGCGCTTGTTCCAGATGGTACGGTTTCGAAAAGGACCACAACATCCTCGTGATGGACCTGCTGGGTCCGTCGCTGGAGGACCTGTTCAACTTTTGCTCGCGCCAGTTCACCATCAAGACTGTGCTCATGCTTGCAGGTCTGTGGACTGTGATGAGGGCCTCATCCTACGTTGTAGGATGTTGTTCGTTTCAACAACGTAGGATCTGCTAATCGGCAAATTTACGGGAGAGAAACTGTCAGTCAGCGGCAGGAGACAGAAATGTTATGCCCTTTTATATCCACTGACATGGTATAAACTCACTTTCCCATCTGCCAAAGCACTGCAACAGGGAAAAGGAGGAGCTTTCGTAAATTGCTTGGTTATTATTACCACCCATGTCCATGCCCATGGATAAAACTGTGGCAGAACATAAACATTTTATCCTTTCCCCGTGGAGAAACATGTGTCTTGCTCAAGCTAGCCGTGCAGGAAACAGTTTATCATAATTTTGAAATGAGTGTCGTGTTTTTCACATTTTCATTTATGACGTTCAGATCCTACTTTGTTTGATTTTACCAGCTGTTCGATTATGATACAATTTTTCCTGGCTGTGGGAAAGTGGGACTTTCTCTCACACTAGTTCCGCAGGCTGGTAAGTGGTAACGTATCTCACTACAATCTTGCGATACCTGTCAACCGTAACTTTTTTACTTATATATAGGTAGTAAGTAATAATATAGAGGAACCATTTGTACCGAATTGGCTTCGAAAGTTCAGGACCGATTTTAACCATTTATTCGCCTAAAGAAACTTGGGCTATAATTTTTTTTAAAAAGAAAAAGAAAAATATAAAATGGATTTACGCCTGTCTCGCCTGTCGCAAAGCCTGTGGTGAGATACGTAATCATACTTCTGGAATAGTGGTAAAGTGTCCAACGGCAATTATAGTCTCCGTGGATTATGTATACCTAGACATTGACAGGTAACCTTTGTTCGTTAACCATAAAATAACTGTTTTTTGGGGTTGAAATTGGTTTGTGTATTTGCTTTAATCGATCTTTCGATAACAGACTTAACATTTCATTAATTATAATTGCTAAACTTTTTTTTTAGTAACGAGAAGTTGTATAAAGTTTCACGAACTTTAGCGGCACGAGGCAGTTGGCTCGTCTCACCTTGCCCTACGCCGGGTATAATATTTCAGAATCGAACATCACGTTTCATTTAGTTTAACTTAGCAATATAGGTCATAACTTGATAAATCTTTATACTCTTTGGACGTACGAAAAGTACGACTTGATTAAACAACAATTAAATTCGCGTTGAGTGTCGCCGGATTATGCCCGACGAGTTCACGACTCGACCCGTTTCGAAACAACCGATTAGATTCCACATGACAATGAAAGAAAGTATACCAAGGTTAAATAAAAATCCCGTGGGAAAGTAGCCTATGTATGTTACTCTTCATCCTTTCAACTATCTCTATGCCAAAAATCTAGTCGATTGGTTGGCGTTAAGGAAGGACAAACAATATTCGATTATACACAAAGAAACACTACAAGAATTACTTATAACACACATGAGTAACATATGTGTGTTATGTGGTTAAGTTGGAGTCGATGTCTGGGTCCAACAACGCACGGTTATCATTATTTGGAAAGAAGCGCCATAAATGCAGCGTTATTTATTATTTGCTTGTAATTTCCAAATTGAGGACAAGAAATCCATCAATGCAGATCAAATGATGGGCCGCGTGGAGTACATCCACTGCAAGTGTTTCATCCACCGCGACATCAAGCCGGACAACTTCCTTATGGGCATCGGTCGGCACTGCAACAAGCTGTACATGATCGACTTCGGCCTTGCCAAGAAGTTCCGGGACCTACGCAGTCGCGCACACATCTGCTACCGCGAGGACAAGAACCTGACAGGTAATATCTATTTATATCAGGATTTTTTTAATAGGAAGCGGTAACGGCCTAATGGGAAAGGCTTCGGCTTCCCTTGCAGCGATCTTAATTTAAGCAAATAAAATATCACTTGCCTTAACAGTGAAGGAAAACATCTGTGAGGAAACCAGTCTGCCTGAGAGTTCTCCTTAAGAACAGATTGTTTTGTTATATAATAATGTTTATAATACTCCCTTCAATGGGTAGTTGAAATAAAGACGAAATTGCGTTTCTTTAAAATAACAAGAAACAACATTTAGGTCTTTAAAATCAAAAAAATCTTCTTAAAATAAACTCTAAAATATCTTTTGCTTAAATGTCACTTATGACTGTAAAAAACATTGGTGACTTTAAGAAAAGGTCCGATATATGAACTCGAGAAAAGAGTACTTTACATTGGGCCATAGGTTAGGAGACTTGTATCTCCTAACCTATGGCTGCAATTTTAGGTAAGTGATGATGCAGTCTAAGATGGTAACAAGCTAACCTGCTAAAAGTATAGCAGTTGTGTTTAATAAACCCATCCCCTAATCGTTTCCACGCGACATCGTACCGGAACGCTTAATCGCTTAGCGGCAGATCTTTGTCGGCACGGTGGTCACGGCCTAAGCCTTCCAACATACAAATGGAACTATATGTAATTTGATCATACTTCCTACCAGGCACTGCCCGTTACGCGTCCATCAACGCGCACCTCGGCATCGAGCAATCTCGGCGAGATGACATGGAATCACTCGGCTACGTACTTATGTATTTCAATAGGTTCGTATTTTGTTACCAGGAAATATAGAAATAGGAGTACTGTTCCAAAAATGCGGCATCAGCAAAGTATTCAGGACAATAAAAAACATGTCACGTAGTCTCCAAATCTAGTATATAGTAATGGTCACAAATATAGTAATGGTCACTTTAATTCTAAAGACTATCTATCTAATTACTATTCATATTTTACGCATAAGACATATCCGGGATAACCGAGGGCGAGTTCCAATCCTGGCAGCACCTCTAACTTTTCTAAGTTATGTGCGTTTTTAGCAATTAAAATATCACTTGCTTCAACGGTGAAGGATAACATCGTGAGGAAACCTCAATGCCTGAGAGTTCTCCATAATGTTCTCGAAGGAGTGTGAAGTTTACCAATCTGCACTGGGCCAGCATGGTGGATCTTCCTACCACCTCTTAACACCTTCTCGTTGGGGGAGAAGACCGATGTCTTGTAGTGATGAAGATGAAGTCATATCAATGAGTATACTCTTTTATAATATGATTCCTGAGGTAATTTTAGACCTACCAATGCATAAGTTTAAAGAATGTGTTAAAACACATTTATTACAGCGAGTTTACTATACAATTGATGAATTTCTTAATGACAAGGTTGCTTGGAAGCATCCGGCTCCGCTTTCATCTCCCACAAGATACAAAAATGAATTTTAAAATGTAAATTGTTGATATTGGAAAAGAGAAACTGCTGAGTTTCTTGCGGGCTTCTTCTCGGTAGAATCGACATTCCGAACCGGTGGTAGGTAGAGTCACTTCACAAAGACAGACGAGACGTTTCATTTTAAAATGTAAAATGTTAATTGTTGATATTGGAAAAGAGAAACTGCTGAGTTTCTTGCCGGCTTCTTGTCGGTAGAATCTGCCTTCCGAACCGGTGGTAGAGTCACTTCACAAAGACAGACGTGACGTTTCAGAAGTGCTTATATTAGGCCTACATGAAATAAATGAGTTTTGAATTTTGAATTTTAACATTAATAAGTATCATTTAAATTGTGATTATAAAAGGTCAAACTTATTTTATCAGCAGCAACTAACGATTGTACAATCATGTACTGCATCAGTCAACTTTTATGCTTAAAAAGCTTACTGGGTACTGATTACTTACTCTGTCTATGAATGACAGGGGATCGCTGCCATGGCAAGGACTGAAAGCGATCACTAAGAAGCAAAAGTATGAGCGAATTAGCGAGAAGAAGATGTCCACTCCAGTTGAAGTGCTTTGCAAGGTAACTTAACTTAATGTTGCCACTTAATTTCAATATCGTTTTATTAAAGGGTTATTAAAGGTGAGAGGCAAAAGACGAGTTTATTTTCAGAGGAAGTCTGTGTGCATAGTTGTATGAAATTTAACAATAAATTCCCAGAACAGGAAAGAATAAGGGAATATAAAAATTCTCATTAGATTTTCATAATTACTCGCCTTAATATTATATTCATGACTTAGGTAATAATAATTAACTCAGACTCGATAAAACAGCAACCAACATTCCACTTTAAATGTATAAATTATATTGAACATCACTTCTTTATACTATTATTATGTTATATATCTATTTTATGACATTGTAATGAAATTGTATTTAAATAACAACAAGGTCGGTTAAGCAGTGAGTAGCGACCCTGCTTTCTGAGTTCAAGGCCGTGGGTTCGATTCCCACAGCTGAAAATTGAGTGTGCAATGAACATGAATGTTTTTCAGTGTTTGGGTATGTATATGAATTCATAAAAATATTCATTCGTCATCTTCGTACCCATATTACAAGCTATACTTACTTTAGGGCTTGTTGGCGATTATTAGTATATATTATAAATAATTGTTTATCCTTTTTTAGGGATTCCCGGCTGAGTTTGCGATGTATCTAAATTACTGCCGTGGACTTAGCTTCGACGAACCTCCAGATTACATGTATCTCAGACAGGTAAGTGAACCTAGATTGGAAGGAAGGAGATGTGCAAATATTAGGTTACATAACAATATTTTTATTAAATACAGCAATGAGTTACTTGCATAATTGGATTTTTACTGTACAATGTTGCATGCATGCAAAAATCATTAAAATAAACTTTTAATCCAGTACAAAACCTAATTAATGCTGTTCTATTAATGAACGAAACCGGACAACTTAACTTCAACAATATCATTTTTGTCAGTGCTTAATTAAATAAAGTTGTTAACCACAGACCAAGCATAAGTGCAGCTGTGAGTTCTGATTATTTTGTAAAAGCCGCGCCATTAAAGAAATGATTTACAAATCAGGCAGCCGATATCGTGCTAACACTTTCGCAAAATATACGGACGATATCTTTTCCTTAACAAAATTGCAAATAAATTGGAATTTTACAGCACTTTTATCTGTAAAAAGATATTTAAATTGTGGCTAGAGTTCGGAGTTATGAGCGATTTTAATTAAAGCAATTAAAATATCACTTCCTTTTATAATGTACACCTCTTAACTTTTCAGAGTTATGAGCGATTTTAATTAAAACAATTAAAATAACACTTGCTTTTATAATGTAGTAAATAATCTTGAGGAATACATGCTTGAGAGTCCTCATAAGTGCTCTGCTAGCGTGGTAGACCACGGCCTAGACCCTGCTCATTCAGAGAGAGACTCATGCCTTGTAGTAGGCCGGTAATGGGTTGATAACGACTAGGACACCGTGAGGTATCTCTGCATCGTGTAGTCTCATACAAGACTGAAGTGTATCGAATATTTATATCAAAATACCCACCAACACAATTTCATGAATATTGGCTGTATATAAATTTTGCTTGAAAACTTTTTATTAATTTAATAAAAATCATCAGCACATTAAAATGCGTATCAATTTAATGAAATATCTGGGACACGTCAAGTTAAAAGTTTAATAACTTTTAACTTGACGCCCCCCTCGTCTTTTGCTATCGAACCGCGAGCCACCGTAAGGATCCCTACGTGGTCGAAATACCGCGGACGCGTACGAAGCGCTTCGCACCTTCGTTTCTGCCTGCCCTTCCAGCTTCCATTTTCCCCAGTACCTACAATATGAGTACCTTCAAATCAAAAGTGAATAGGCATCTTCTAGGCAAGCGCGCTCCATCTTAGGCTGCATCATCGCTTACGATCAGGTGTGATTGCAGTCAAGCGCTCGTCTATAAACATAAAAATATTAAACTACTGTAACAGAATGATGAAACCTTCTCCTGGTAAATTTATGTTTATTTTTTTACGTTAAGTGGGCGTAGTGTCCCGATATTCCGTACCCCATAATGTGATGCTTGTCGTGGTGTTGCAGCTGTTCCGGATCCTGTTCCGCACGATGAACTACCAGTACGACTACACGTTCGACTGGACGATCCTGCGGCAGCGCAAGCAGCAGTCAATGGAGGGCGGCGCTGCGACCACCGACCGCCGCTCGCCCTCCGTGCAGCGCCGCGCCGCACAGCAGCCGCCGCAGCCGCCGCCCAACAACGAGGTGGGAGCTCTTACATCCGACAAACACTTGCCGCCGAGCGATTAGTCGTTCTGGTGTCGCGTAGAAACTTATTGGCGGTATGAATGAATTTATAAATCTATTACATCCGACAAACACTTGCCGTCGAGCGATTAAGCGTTGATGTCGCGTCTCGTAGAAACCTATTGGCGACGTGAATAAATTTATAGATCTATTACATCCGACAAACACTTGCCGCCCAGTGATTAAGCGTTGATGTCGCGTCTCGTAGAAACCTATTGGCGACATGAATGAATTTATAAATCTATTACATCCGACAAACACTTGCCGCCGACCGATTAAGCGTTGATGTCGCGTCTCGTAGAAACTTATTGGCGGTATGAATGAATTTATAAATCTATTACATCCGACAAACACTTGCCGCCCAGCGATTAAGCGTTGATGTCGCGTCTCGTTGAAACCTATTGGCGGTATGAATGAATTTATAAATCTATTACATCCGACAAACACTTGCCGCCCAGCGATTAAGCGTTGATGTCGCGTCTCGTAGAAATCTATTGGCGACATGAATGAATTTATAAATCTATTACATCCGACAAACACTTTCCGACGAGCGATTAAGAGTTATGGTGTCGCGTAGAAACTTTTTTTTTTTTTTTTTGTGTTTATCATGGAGCGTTAGAAAGGATAACGTACGTACGTACGATTACGTGCTTTAGGATGTAATATTGTGCCCTTTGTATTATAGTTGTGTTTGTGTCACACGCCGAGCCCCATAATTGGAGGCTGTATGTCCATATTGGTTTTATGATGGTTTTATATATTAATAAATATAAATTTGTTGTCTAAGGACAATCTAGAGCTTCGTCCAAGCATCCAGTATAATCCTCTGTATCTGTAGATCATCTCGTCTCTTTTTGTTTGTATGTCCTTCAAAGTCAAGTCAAAAATATCTTTATTCAATTAGGCCCATAGGTGGCACTTTTGATGCGTACATAAGAATTACAGGGTAGTGAGATGATGGCGATAACCACATTCCTAAACTTAAAACTAAAGCTACGAGCGTTCCAAACGCGTCCTGGTCTAAGAAGAAGCCCACAACAAACTTAGCCGGGTGTTTTGTTTGTTATCACCATCTCACAATGTCATTTTAAATTATTAGAAGAGCAACCTGGTTAGAGCAATAATTTACACCCAAGCTTTTTTATCGATTACGTAGTCCTTTATACTATAAGAGGACTTTGCTATAAGCTTCTTCCAGGTAAGCCTTCGGTCTAAATACACACCCAGGTATTTGACATTGTCACTTTGTGGAAGCTCACTATTACGTAGTGACACAGGAGGGCAGTGCCCTCTACGTAATGTAAATCTTACATGGACAGACTTAATGACACTAGCTTTCATCTTACACTTGTTCAGCCATTTGTCAATCTCATTTAAGCTATTGTCAAGGATCTTCTTCGACGCTTCTTCGAGGCATCTACTACGGGCTAGGGTGGCTGTGTCATCTGCGAAGGTTGCTACTGTGACATTAGCAGTTTGTGGTCACAAACCTTAGATATTACAGGTAAGAGGCTGATTGGTCTATACAAGGTGACTTCATAAATTGGTTTGCCAGGCTTTTAAATCATTATAATTTGTGAGACTTTCCAAGAGTGCGGGGAAGTAACCAATTCTCATAACACTATTGATAAGTATGGTTATAAACATAATGGCTTTCCTGGGAAGTTCTAACAGGACTTTTTTGTCTATTAGATCGAAGCCAGGTGCCTTTTTATCTTCCATGCGCTTGATTATAGCAATGATCTCCCTTGGGTTAGTTGGTGCAATGGGCAAGTCTAGCTGAAAACCTGACTGAGGACTTCTTCTATTTCTGATTCGTCAGTCTCATGATCAACCTCATTGGGTGTGAATATTTTAGCCAAATGACCTGCTAAAGCATCTGCTTTTTGTTGTTGACTTCTTGCCCACAAGTTGTCCTGTAATCTAAGCTGTGGTTTTGGCTTTACCGGTTGGTTAATGGTTTTACATGCTCGATAGAAGGAATAATTGTAATCACTTCTTGCCGTGAGTGATTCCAAAAATGATTCAAGCGCCATTTACTTTTGCGATGATGGTTTTGAGGTCCTTACTGGCTTTGTTGAATACGGTTTTATCTTGTGGGTGTCGACTATTGTGCAATAACCTACGTAGCCTTCTTTTTTCTAAAATTACGAGTTTTATTTCAGCTAGAACCACATGCCTTTCCAATGGGCTGGTGTCTTCTGGCGTGCACTTCCAACAAGCTGATTGGATTGTAGTCATAAGAACATTAGTAGCGTCGTCAATGTCTTCCTCAGATTTGTGAGCTATTTGAAGCTGAAGCTCTTCATTAACAATGCTTCGGAACGCTTCCCAGACTGTTCGTTTACAACAAACTGGACTGGGCTCGACGTTTTGTTTTTTTAATATTGTTGTGCCTATAGTTAGAATCACAGGAATATGATTAGAGGAACCATCCAGCGATGAGGTAATTGTAAAGAAAGACCTAGACAACCCTTTGAATATGAAACAGTCCAGAACATCAGGCAGTCTGTTTGGATCAGTAGGCCAGTGTGTAGGTTCTGGTGTTGCAATAGTAGTGAGGAAGTTCTTATCAACGAAATTTTTCAATTCCGTCCCTCGAGTAGTTATCAGCCTGGAGCCCCAGTGGAGGTGTTTGGCGTTCCAGTCTCCTCCAACGACAAAACGATTACCAAGACTTCTAAAGTAATCTGTGAATAGCTCTTTAGATATCTTGTGCTTGGGTGGACAATACACGGCTGAGATGTTCAAGTCGCCATTTCTATCCGAAAGGGCTATTGAAGTTGCTTGAATTTGTTCCGTCCTATATTGTGGTAGTTCAAAGTGATTTATGGTTGATTTTAAAATAACTGTTCCTCCATGTGCAGTTCCATCCGGATGGTTTGTATGATATATATTATATCCTTTTATTTTTAACAGGCTGTTACTAACACAGTGGGTTTCCGATATGGGTTTCATCTTTGTTGGGAGATAATCCTTAATGGATTATCTCCTAACAAAGCTACTGTTCCAAGTAGCTATTTTCAAATCTATTTTGGCGAGTTGGAAATTAATGTTGTTATGAGATGAAGTAGTGTACTCATTTGTTGTAAGAGTTAATCATTTTTTTCTGATTGCTTGTTAAACATGTTTTCTAAGGTTTTATAAAGTGCTGACTGTGAATCTTTGACTGGTTGACTAGACCTTGAGTTGGTAGCTTCTGCATATGTTTTCTGTTCATTCTTTGTGTTATTTTTAGGTGGTGGTCTCTCATCAATGGAATTTAATTAGATGAGCTTGAGTATTATTATTTTTACTTTGTTTTGCAGGATAATTCCTAAAAGCTTTTCTATTTAAAATTTCCTCATAAACCTCACAACCTTTGTAATTAGCTGGGTGTGGGCCCAGGCATAGAGCACACGTAGCTGGTGTATTGCGATTGGTTTTGGTGCATTCAGATGTTTTGTGTGCCTCTGCACATTTAACACAGCGAGGAGGTTTCATACAGTAATTTTTTGTGTGTCCATACTGTTGGCACCTTTGACACTGTACTACTGTTTTTCTTTTTCTTGGGTCTTCTATAATTACGGTTTGGTGATATGTGACCTTTATGTTTTTAGATGATTTATTATTAGGCCCTGGTAGGAGATTTGTTCCTGTTACCTGTTTCTTCGATGGCTTCTTTTATAGCATGAAAGGGAGTAGTATGGTGTAAATTTCGGATTACAATTCGGTAACATCTATTATCTTTCCGATTGAAGGTATGACCAATCAGACCATTTTCTCTAATAACAGATATTAACATCTTGTAAATGTCCACGTTGTAGGTTAGAATTTTCAATTGATTACGGTTGATAGTTTTGTAACAAAACTGGGATTTTTCTGTAACCAATTCCAGTAGTTCTGTTAATTTGTTCAATTCTTCAACACCATACAAAATTATTGGTGGAGGCTTGCTGGGTTTCTTTAGCTTTGGTTCATCTGATTGTTCTTCAGTTATGTCAACCGTCAATCCACTAAAGCTGTTGCTTGTTTCTATTTTATCCGGTGAGGGTGTGCCTGCCAGTTTTTTCCGTTTTGGGTTTCTGATAGTGGGTACTCTCTGCCAGTCAGGAGGCTGAACTTTGTCTGTTTGTGGTTCTACACCATCACAATGACTCTTTTTATTTAGTTTAGTAAGTGGTTCTTCATAACTAGATGTCAGGTTGCCCGTTGACATGTTTCTTGGTCTTGATATAAATAAGCTTGGATGGAAAGCTTATTGAACTAGTCTTTTTCGGCACCGGAGCCTGGTTACTCACTCCAGTGGTGTCTTCGGTAACAGATTTCACACTCTCCAGCCCGGGTACCGGAGAGCGCCGGGGGTTAGCCGGATTTCATTCTCTATTATTCATACATTTCATAAAAGGAGGGGGGGTCGGAAAAATACCAGCAGTACTTTCCCAAGGTACTACTGCCACAATTTTTTGAGTGTATTTAGTTCCTCAGGGCTTATGGTAGCCGTGAACAGGTTAGTTAACCGCGGCCTGTGACTCGGGGTTGTCACTCGTTTTGCACCACCCAGGGGACACGTGTAGGGTGGGCCTTATATGAGGAGAAGGTGGTCGGTCCTACGGACGCGGGCGACGTCATCCCCCATTATTAGAACGTAGAAACTTATTGGCGGTATGAATGAATTATTAAATCTCCTACATCCGACAAACACTTGCCGCCGATTGATTAAACGTTATGGTGTCACTTAAAAATCTATTAGCGGAATGAATGAATAACTGTATGATAGTGCGAAGGAACGAATGAGTCAAAGTATAATTGAGGGAACAAATTAATGAATGAGTCAGTGGCTTATAATGTGAGTGAATTAACGGTTGTGTGAATGAATGGATGCACTTTCAATTAATTTCTTCATCACAATCGTAATTATTACATAAATTTTCAATACAAGATTTAACTGTGCACTTTTATTTTAGACCAAACAAAATTACAGTGAAATAAGAAAAAAAACAGAGTAAAATTTGGTGGCCTTATCGCTGCATACTGATACTTTAAAGGCAACCAATTGGCAGTGGCGTACACTTTAATATAACTCGTATAGGACCGGATTTTGAATATTTATAACATCTTCTCGAATTTATTTCTATGCTGGTCAAAAAGCTTGTACACGTCAATGGTTTTTTTTTTTATCTTCTTTTCTGTATCAGTTATCGACTACAATTGACTTAATGTTATTCGTTTTAGAATCGCATATTTTGTGTTTTTATTGTTCAAACAGTCATGCACGCTATATATAGTGCAAGAACTTGAGCTTTAAATACATCACAATAACTTCCATACTAACATCGTATACAAAGGTTATGGATCATTTCAGTCACGTACATGCATCTTGTTATACCAGTTCCCTTTTACTATTTTCCCTCAAAACTTCAGTAGTACGTTAAACTAGAGCGGGTGCTCGCACGTGTGTCTATTGTATGACTATAGCGAAGACAGGCGCTGGCGAGTGTAATGAAGGGTTTTTTAGCGTAGGCCCTTAAGACTCTTCTAGTATTCTAGTATCACATAAACAGATACCTTGGTGGTTCCTCTGGTGCGGAAGAAATTCCAGGGTGGTGATAATCACTTGCCATCAGGCGATCTGGCTTTTTAAATTCACTATGTATTATCTGAAATTTTAAAAGAATAACGCGCGCGCAAAACATCGTGAGAAGGCCTCTAATCCGCACTTGGCCTACTTGGTGGACAACAGACCAAACCCTTCTCATAGTCAAAGAATACGCGTGCCCTGTAGTTGGTTGGGTATGTCTATACACACAAATTTGACTTGTCGATGATTAAAGCACATTAGGCCTTATTTACATTGTATATAAAAGAATTCCGCCCGCTTTTGGATAATAGTAGATAATAGAGATGTTAATTTTTTTTTATACGGAGTTTGTAGTTAGCACTGAAATCCATCTCCTGAAGTTTCCTTTCTCAAATCCCGTAGGTAAAGTCAGTCAACGCAACTGCCGACGCTGCTACAAGACAAGCTGTAAAGGGGCACCAGTTAACCAGTCAGGTGAAGACAAAAGTTCTTCATGAACCTTAACCCGGCCTTATCCAATCCTATCCTTAATTTTCATGACAATTATATTTTAAAAAACTTGGTAATTTACTTTTCTAAAAGTTACACATTAATTAAAAGTTCGTATTTTTCTGTCTGTGTATATTGCTGAATTTATTTGATTTTATGATTAATATTGTTAGTACTTTTTATGGGATTGAGGTCGTTTTTTTTTAAAATATCGTCTTGTCTACTAATGTAAATTGATAATTGTTTAAAACCGGTGAATTAAAATGAATCAAAATAACTTTTAAAAGCAATAAAAATGTTAGTACCTAACCTTTTATATGAAGTAAATTAATAAGTCCGAAAAGTAAAATTAATTTATGATTGCGTATATAATACTTGTTTTTTTTTTTAAGTTGTGTGAGAATTTATGTAAATTTTTCTAATAAGTTAAAAAGCAAAGAAATTATTAACACACTCTTTTATTTAAATGTTTATTTTGTAAAAAATATTATCGCTCAGATGAATTTAGACTATGAGAAAAAAAGTAAATAAAAAATGTGCAAACTGAAAATTTGAATGGAATTGATGATATTTTCTTTAAAAATAAATTGTATGAAAGTGATTTCTTATAGCTAGATTATTGTGTAATTTTGTATATATTGAATAAATACTGCAAGTATTTGGTGCCTTTTGATACTCCTTCACATTGAAGACATTTTTAATTCTTAAATAACAATGTCTATCGCTGCGTATACTCCAGTTTTGATAATGGTACTTATTCCAGTTTTGGTAAAGTTTAAAAGACTCATTTTAAAAGTTAATATTTGAAATTCCCTCTTGAGTGTAGGTGTACAGATAATGACGTATTTAAAATAATGTTTTTGACTTCTATTTGCTTGAATAATAAACTAGAAGCCATATTGGAATAATTTTTTATGCCACACCTTCCATAAACCTTCCATTCAAATAATTCTCTACTACTCTGGTTTTTTTCATCTAATTTTTTTATTTTCAAAACATTTTAGTATCTATTTTAGTTATGCCTCGGATTGATACCCTGTGGTCACTCTATTAATACTCAATTAGGTTATGGCAACATGTTTCATCGTTGTCACGACAGATGGACGTCGGATTCCAAACACAAGTCTTTTTTAAAAGGGAATAATATTATAATATAGTTAATTTAGTAAAATAAAGTGAATTTTCCAATTCTTCTTTTGTCGCACCTTGTAAAGTAACGTTTTAAAATAAAAATAAATAAATTTCGTGCGATGGTAATAATTAAATTTATTGGTAGCACGATAGGACGCGCAGCGTGAATGAATGGCCAACACGCAAACGTGTTTGTCGAAATTAGACTGCGAGCCGAGTCCGAGCTCCATAAAATATATGTAAACTGATAAACCAACCAGCCAAATAAGAATATAACTAAATGTATCATGTGGGTAACATTTTGCTTATTACAAGTATCATTTTAAGTTCGCATTCATATCTCAAGGCCACACAATCAAAAATTATACTTTGTAGATACTAAACTGTATATTATCTTTGCAGATTAAAAAATGCACTAATTTGTGTAATCTTATTGAGTTGTCAGTGTGGATTGCTCTCAAGTTGTCCCTAAGCGGTCTTGCATCCATATTCACAAGATTATAATTTATGATAAAACATTTCACAAGACTGTCAATAATCATGTGTAATGATTTCTAATTTTAAAACTAAAGTAGTTTGTTATGTACGTAACAGTTTTTTTTTTTAACAAATAATTGCGTGATAGATAATTGCAAAATGGTTTGTGTTCATCGAATATGTTCAATTTGATAGTCTTTAGTTGTTTTTTATGTATGGCATTCACTAAGTGTCAAAATTATTATTGTAGTATACATATTTGGGGGCTTCCATAAATTAGGTGAAGTGTTTTTTAATTTTCTATCCCCCTCCTTGGTGGGATGTCGTGAGATTTTATTCAACCCCCAATCTCACGTAAGATTTTTCATAATTTGGGTTTCTTACGTAAACTTGTTGGGTTGTTATTGTAAAACGAAAAAAACTAATGCTATTAAACAAATATAGTCGTTTGACAGTCGGTAGATGTATAACTATATAAATACAAATAATGAAATAAATAAATAAAGTGAAGCACAGGTTATTCCCATTAAAGTAGGTAATAAAAGTGATAAAAGCAGCAAAATTATGATTATACTAAAAAATAATAAAAATAATTACATAACAAATAAATAAAATGATGCAATTATATAAGTAGTGTTAATATAGTAAAATATAATATAATACGATTTGTATATAAAGATAACAGATTAACTGAAACTCTCATGCCCACCTCTATATAATTGACATATCAGTCGCACAGCCTTCAGGTTCTAATTGTTTAGCCAAGATGATTTTTTTAAATTTATGGTTGAATGAAAATTTTGTATACGAATTACGTATAAGCGGAGGAATGTTGTTCCAACACCGGGTTGCGGCATATTTGAAACTCCCTCTGAAGGAAGCAGAGCAATGACGTGGGACGCCCAGAAGTTCTCGCGTACACCTAAATGGTTCTCTATCTTCGTAAATCCTTCTGAGTTTGTTATACAATAATATGATGGTTTTCCACCTTTAAAAAGTCCATAGAGCAAACTAGCAAGGTGCATCTTCCTCCTCGAACTCATTTTTAACAAGCCATGCAAGTTTTAAAAAGGTGTAACATGAGTTCTTGCAGGGCATGTTAAAACAGAAGCGTGCACAAGCGTTTTGAACCCGTTGGATGAGTCTACTTGTTCTAACTAATTACCGAGGTCCGTAAACTACATCCGCGTAATATAATTTGGACAAGACTAGGCTTTCTACCAACCGAATACGTACTTCTTGGCTAATATACTGGCGAATTTTATAAAATATCTTTAATCTGTAAACAGTTGCTTACAACCGTAGCTAAATGCTTTTCAATCCTTAATTCCGAATTCATAAGCAGCCCTAAGTTGCGGGCTTCATGTACACGCTCCAACCTGTTACCCTTGAGACTAACCCTGGCAGATTCAAAGTTAACTTTGTCTAATTGCATCTTAGAGCCAAATACTGTAAGCTTAGATTTGCAGGGATTGAGAACCACTGAATTACTATCAGACCAAACAGCTATTCGTTGAAGGTCCTCATTAACCTTTTGAACCGCTACCTGGTACTCATTAGGCTCAAAAGAGTAATAAACTTTCAAATCATCGCCATATAAATGAAATTTACAATTTTTAATATTGTTGACAATATCTGCGCTATATAAAATAAATAAAAGTGGACCTAAAATAGACCCTTGTGGAACTCCCCTAGAAACATTAGAAAAGCAAGAACAACATTTTTTCCCATCCTGTGTAACTTCGACCATTGCATTTTGCTGTTACTCAAATAGCTATAGCTCAAACTATCTCACTGCATCATAGTCGAAGCCAGAATACGATAACTTGAAGAGTAACAGTCCGGTATTTATACTATCAAAGGCCCGAGAGAAATCCAATAAAACCAACATTGTACACAATCTTTTGTCTTGAGCAGGCAATATATTGTCAGTTACATCAAGAAGTGCAGTTACCGTACTTAACCGTTCTTTCAGCTCTAAAGCCAGACTGCATTTCGGGTAACACATTGTTGCTTTCAAGTTATTTCGATACTTGTAAGTAAACCACTTTCTCTAAAATCTTGGATGCACAAGGCAAAACACAAATTGGACGCAAGTCTTTAACATGACCTGGATTATTGATTTTAGGTATAGGGCGGACCACTGCCAATTTCCAAGCTTCAGGGAAGTTACACGTTTTAATAGTTGATGATCGACGTGATTAGAATGCAATTTCTTAATAATATTTAGAATCCCTGTTTGGTTACAAATATGAAGTGATAGAGTACTAGAAGAAAACCGATCAAATTCAAATAATGTGAGCTGAGAAATAGTTTCACTATTATTGCCTATTGGAATATCTAGGAATTGTTTGCTAATTTCATCAGGGTGGCATAAACAAGCGTGAAAATTAATAACACTCTTTGGTAATACATGGTTACTCCAAAACACCTTAGGATATTTAATTTTATTATTAATGTTATTAGTAAAATACGCAGACTTTTCACTGTCCAAAGCATCTACAACAAGTGCCTGATATTTTAGGTAAATATCTTTATTTGCTTTAGATTTCATGCTACGCCATTTGACGTAATCCATGGCTCGAACCGATCTTTCGAAAGTCTGGTTTTTTTCGGGGCGTGAACTTCAAAAAGCGCTTTGACGTAACTATTGAGAGATGAGACCATTAGATTGACGTCATTTGAAGATGACAGTGCTGACCAAGGAACCATATCTAAATGTATATTAAAGAGATAAAGAGATATATTCTGAAGCGATCTGTAAGTTAACATTTTTGGAGGCGTTTTCTTCTTCTTTAAATTCAATACGCAAACAAGAAAAGCGTGATTATTTAGAGTTGGTATTGGAGTAACGCTAACATTAAGTATAGGAATATCGGTACTGATGATATCGATAAGGCTTTCACTATTTTTGTAAAGTGAGTTGGGGAGTTGACTATTTGAGTGAGCTGAGGGGGTTTCCTACTCTTTGAGTCATCAATAAATTTATATTAAAATCTAATACAACGGTAAAATCATACTTTGACAACGTTTGTACACTCTCGGTGACTACAAGAAAGAGGTCAGTGTCTAACCACGGCGGCCTGTAAGCTGTACCAATCACTATTCTACATGAATTCGCTTTTACACTAATCCATATTTGCTCAGCAGAGTCATGCCGCGGAACCTCATATGCACGAGCATTTATACCCCGTTTTATGTAGAAAGCTACTCCTCCACCCCGACCCCCGCGCACAGTGTCCGGACGCGGTACATGACGCAACAGATACCCTGGAACGACAGGCCCCTTCTCCCCCGCACGCAACCACGTCTCGTCATTATGTCCACTTGAAACAGTTCCATAGCCACGATAAACTCTTCATGCCGCGTTCCAAGGGAACCAGCATTGAGGAAGCAAAGTTTATGAAATTTATTTACCGCGCCTTATGTTTACTAAAAGCAAAAAAACGTGTAGTTACATTGCTATATCTTTTATAGATTAATCCTTGCTTAAACTTGCAAAAATAGGTGTAATAATATTGTAATTGTATAATATTACAATTATTGTCGTAGCTATTTGTAAAATATTGTAAATAAAAACATAATTTTAATAAGAAAATTATAATGTATGTAAATATACTAATAATATAATACTTAGGAAAAATAATATGTTTGCATTGTATAAATACGTTTAACTGCTGCTTCTTCATAAACAAATATGTGAAACTCCATAACACATTTATTTTGTGTCTTAGAACAATAATATACAAAGACCGGCTACAACAAATACATTCTACACAAACACAAACACTCGAAATGATTTTAATTTGGTGTAAACTATATAACAACTGCCTAAACATTCGTCACATTGGTTCCTAAGTTAACTATTTAATAATCGATAAATCGTTTCTAACATTAAATAAAGTTTACAGGCTAATCCTATTTCTTTTTTTAATGTTTCGCTGGCGGTGTGTATATTATATTCTATAGAATAATAATGTTGCCATGAAAATAATTAACACGTTTTGTTTCTCATTTTCCAGTGAAAGAGACTACGTCGTTCGGCAGCCACGGGCGCACCGGCGAAGAAGCGAGCGCGATAACGTTGTGTGTGTGAGTGTGTGTGTGGAGTGGACACTGGTGCGTGTGTGTGTGTGCGTCGGACGCTCGTCCTATTCTCCGCTGCCGCCGTTGGCCCGTGACGTCACTTGGCCGTGTACGCACATCCGACGATTACAACCTAGCCGATTATAGTGACACGTGACCCCGGTGTTAGGTTTATGCCGAATTTATATGGAGTTGACGACGATTGCTCGACCTATACTAAATACAGATTTACGCTAAATACAAAGTCACGTGAGTTAAGGTACTTAAAACTTATACCAGCGCCGCATAACTCTTAAAACCCGCTTACTAGAGTACTTGTTAATGTTATAATTGAAATAATGAACATAGCTCTTAGCGACTGACCAATTGACGGCAACTTTAGCTACTATGAAATCGACGGCTAACGAAATTCGTTCTTTGATCAATGGTTTCACAGTCAGCTGTCACTCTGTTAATTTATTTTAATATCAGCATTTTGTATACTCGTATACTTTATCAACTCAACAACACGTCATGCAGAGTATAGGAAATATGAAATACAAATATTTTTACAACTTAAATTCCTTGGCATGGCGTGTTTTGTTTTCAATATGATGTTAGTGGTGTCTGGGTTTTTGGAATCATAAATAATTGTTTGTAGTTAGTTTTGTTGCTAATATAATATCAGTTAAATGATAACCTAGGTTCATTGGCCGGGATTTAGAGGGATATATCGTTGTTTTCGTCGGATGTCAACATGTATTCGAGGCAGGTGACGAGACGAGTCAAAGCTCTTCGCGGCGTCGTACGCGACGTATATAGACATTCTTTTTCTATTACAGAGGCCTTTTAAGTTAATGTCAGAGTAATGCATTGTGGCCGTTTGGTTGCCCCCTTTAAGTAAAACTTCGGTAACTAACTTTTTGATTACTCGTATGTATATTACATTCTTTAAAAGAATACTAAGGTCATCAAGATAACATAAAGAAACCAGAGAAACTTCGTAAATTGTTTACGAGGGAATTTTTTATCGCGCCTTGTTTGATCGTTATATTTTTTGGTTGATCCACATGTTTGGTTTTGCCGAAATATGCATGCAATTTAGAGTTAACAATTATTTTGATTTGCATGACAAAAAAATAAGAAATATTGTCATATTACATATTTAATGCGGGATGAAGTTTTTGGATATTATAATCATTGAATTTTAGTTATTACTTTTCTCAATATTTACTTACTTTGTCAATGTTAGTTTCTTCCTAATTAGCTAGCGTTAAAGAATTTAATTAGTTATAATATGTTATAAATAGTTTCCCTATTGTGCACATTCGCTTATGAAACTCCCTTGAAGTGTGCACATTTCTTTTATTGTGAAAATATAAGAATGTATTTATTAAGCTAACTTTTGTTTTAGATGGTTTAAAAATTTAAAAATGAATTCAAATATCACAACACCACGATTGGTTAAAATCTAAAATTTACTGATTACTAATATAATAGGTTTCTCTGTATTGAAAAACTCGAAAATGTAAAAAAAAAAAAAGATTAAAAATTATAGGTTAACGAAAAAAATTTAATCTGTTCTTTTCGAACGGCCCACATGTCGCCACCTTTATAGATGTAAGCTCCTTTGTTTTAAACTATATTTTACGTTTGTTGGTGAACCATACCTTTGACTCATGACTCTAAAATTTTAAAAAGACCGGCGCGCGCGAGTCGTTCTAAAAGAATTTGGTACATACATATGTATCGTATATTTTAAGTACTATGTAAATATGAGACAGTGTTCATTTTAACTGTTATATTTGGTTTGTCCTCTACAGCGAGTCGTGATCCTAGTCTTTTATATAACATTACTGCCCCCCCTGCCGTCAGGTGATATTTTTATATTAAAATTAATAACTAAGTATAGCCCACATTTACTAATGCTTCCAATAGCTATTTCACACGACTGATATCACGAATCGCGGTACATAATACTAGTTAATAAAAGTGTATGTACGACTGAGAAGAGTGTTTGATTGAATGGGGACAAAAGCCAACGTATTTAAGCCCGTGTAGAACAGTGACTGGAATATATTATGGATCATAACTTTTTTTAGGGTTTTTACCTTGTGATAACATGGATCTCAATATTCCTCTTCGAAACGGCGATGAATCGATTCTTCCGCGGCGCAGTCGACAGCGGTTATTTTGTCTCCATAGGAACATGTTCATTATAACGCACTTAACTCTAAATTAATAAATAATTATAAACGTGTTTCTTTGATTTATTTTTTACCTCAATTCCATCTTATGAAGACTTTATTTGTATATTAAAATAAAAAAAACTACATCACGAGGTTATCTCTGTAATTGATGTTCGGTTACAGAACATCCTTAGCCCATGAGATACTATGATACGAATGCCCGTTTTTACTAACGTCCAATCAGTAAGCAATGCGTAAGTAAATAACTCATAATCAAAGGATATTCCGAGGCATACATTATAACTTTGACCATTAAATTTTCATGAGACAACCACTTGTCTATGATTCTTGTCACAAGAATCGGACGGACGGATGTTCTTAATTCTGCGCAAACCCTATTGCGCAGAAGTTGCTAAAAGTGATGCGATCGAATTTTAACTGCTTTATGTTTTCTGTTAGTATAGATAATAATAAGTACCTACCGTGAGGTGACGGCAGATCAGAATGCAGTTAACACCACCTTACGCTATAGATGTTGAAACATTTATCAGCATCACCTCTACCAATCGACGTCCACTGCTGGACATAGGTCTTATGTATGGAGTCCTACTATACACGGCCCTGGGCCGCTTGCCTCCAGCGGCTCCCAGCTACTCGCCTGATGTCATCTGTCCACCTCGTTGGGGGCCGACCTACGCTGCGTTTATCGGTGCGGGGTCGCCATTCCAGCACCTTAAGACCCCAACGTCCATCGGTTCTCCGAGCTATGTGCCCCGCCCATTGCCACTTAAGCTTCGCGACTCGCTGAGCTATGTCGGTAACTCAATTTCTTCTACGGATCTCGGTGCGTACCTAATGCAACTTTATAATGCGCCCCACAATTCACTGAAATAAAAGTGTCCTTTTAAATTACACATTTTAAACCCACTTCCTATATAATTAAGGAAAAAGCTGAAATAAGAAAATGAAAAAATATAAACATTTAACGAATGACTCTTTATTTATTATATAAATCATACATATTTATTGCACACAAAATTGTTAATTAAATAGGTAACAGTTATATTAGGTGGGTATATGAATAATATATAAGGGAAAATGTAAGTGAAAGATGGTAGTAACCACCGTGACAGAGGCATACATTACAAGTAAATTTTTCGTAAGGATTACCTTTTGAGAGCAATATTATTAATAACGGTTTTGTTCGTAGTAATAGAGAACAGCCGGTTAATGAGCCTTGTGTGACTGGTTGTTGTGGTGGTTTAATGACCGCTTTCATTCGATCCGCACTTAGCAGAGACGCTGGTTGACGTATTTTCAAAGTTTCCTCGACTCTGTATACAGTTGCAGGAAACTGGTTAAAGAGCGGTTTGTGTTCAATTCCTAATTGAGGTTGTTCGAAAGAAATCGAAACGACGCGACGCGACTAAAGTCGTTACATACGCCTATAGCTTTTTTTGAAACCGGTTTTAACCGGTCTTTCAGACCCTACGTCTGTCTATTCGCGCGGATGTGAGTGTTATAAGTACTGAACTACATACAGGTCCTATTGAGATTTCGATATGTTTTTCGGACTGTAAATTAGTGTGCACACTCAAAAGTGACTGGCGGCCCTAGTATGTGATTTCAATTTGCAGACGTTGAGTCGCTTTCGAATATCGAAACTAGCCTCACCAGTGCAGTTCGCTACTTCCAGACTACTTCTTACCAGTATAGAATTTGCGACTTTTAAACGAGAAGCATTGGCAAATTTTACGTCGCAATAGGTACACGATATATATATATATTCGATAGTCAGAACGACTTAAATTAGAAACTAGCTTACATAACTTCGTTAGAGGCTTTTGATTCAGTTTTAAACATCTTAAACTTAATGTAGGTACAGGTAGTTATCAATAATCAAAAATTAAAATTGAGTCATATTTATTACAGTTATTATAATAAGTAATAGTAGTAAAACTACTCGTTTCTCAACCTACATAAAGTGTGATTTTTTCTATAAAATTGAATATGAGTGTACAAGTGAATATTTTATAGAATGTCACTAAATAAGTAATAATTTTATTGCACGCAATATTTTTTCCTAACCCACTATAATCCGCGAATTGCTTCAGCGAATTTTTAGTACGGCAAGAGTAGGTATACGGTATGACATTTGCACGTTTGCAATCGTACTGGCTTTCGAATATCGGAAAACATACCGTCATAATAATATCAACAGTCATAATATATTCAATGCAATAGGTACACTTTAAAGCATTGAACTAGTTCCATTTTTATATGGCATAGTATAGTGAAATTTGTCTTGGATATGTGGAGACGAACTGCAAAGCAATAGAAAGGCTTTAATCCTTTTGCCAGATTTTTTTTACTTCTTTTGTTTTTTTTATTTTATTATGACATGTCATTGTTTCGATATTCGAAAACGACTACGATATCGAGCGTGCAATTCTCATTCTCATACTAAGGGTTACACTTTTTGCGTGCGTCTCATTCTGTATGCACTAAATGTGCGAATAGCAATAAACGTTAGATTTTATAAAAAAAAAAAAAACTCTCATAACCATTGATGTTATAAGTAAATAGTTGTTTAAATTCTGTGGTGTAAATATGGTGGGCAAACCAAATAAACAAGTAAAAAACACTAATTCGCTAAAAAGGTCAGCTCTACTTTAAGACGTATCAATTTTGTTAAGTCTAGAGATTTGTGTATCGTACTTACGTACTTACAATCGAATTCACCTCCCTTTCCAATCTTTGCTAATATAATAAAAAACGGTTACCACGGGATTTGTTAAAAATTAAAATAAACACCAACGAGGAACGCGGGCAATAGCTAGTGAAAAATGAATTACAGTCTCACTGAGCGATGGGAAATTAAAACCCATATTTTCAAAGGGTACTTAATATATTTCTTGGCGACTGCCCATACTCAGGTTGGCTAATTAACCACGTTTAAAAAACCACTTTGAAACCCGTTCTACGTTTTTGTACTTATAA
The DNA here is from genome assembly GCF_905163445.1 of Pararge aegeria. NCBI lineage: Eukaryota > Metazoa > Arthropoda > Insecta > Lepidoptera > Nymphalidae > Pararge > Pararge aegeria. Next base: position 5,929,853 of record NC_053202.1, on the reverse strand, counting down.
CATCATCGGTTACAAAATAATTTTTGCATATTTGTACACGAACGAGCATGGATTGCTTATAATAACTTATTCCATTTACACGTTGTATCAGTATGGGGGACATAGAAAGAGATTTTTTTTAGGACGCTATGTAATTAGCTTAGATAGATACTCTATAATTTTACACATTTTAAAAATTAACATCTAAACCTAGACAAACATTCATAAATATATTATTCATACATCGAACATAAATACAATTATATAGATAGTAGGTACAATAATGATAATTATAACAATCATATTATTAATTTCTTATACTTTATTAAATAATAATGTTATTTTGGTATTCAAGAATACAGATTAATACATTGTTATATAGATGGAACGTTGCTGGTAGGAACTTTTCATAAATACTAAAAGGAAACCGTATTCATTTAAAGTATTTTTTTTATAAGGAGATTGACAGATTAGCTATGCGATAATAACGTAACCTGCTTTTTCAGTGGCCTACTGCAGGGCTCGGGTCTCCGACTGAGATAGGTTTAGGCCGTCCACTTCTATGGCTAAGTGTGGATTGGTGGACTACACACGTTTATGAGAACATTATAGAGAACTTTCAGGCATGCAGGTTTCTTCACTATGATTTCCTACACCGTTAAGCACGTGATATTGCTTAAAACGCACATAACAAAATTTAGAGGTATGTACCGGGGAACGACCTCAGTCCTCCCGAAAGTAAGGCTGCAGAGTAGTAACACTCGGCTAACACTGAAAAAAAGGGACTTTATAATTTATATGGGCGGTAAAGTTGCTAAGATATTCTAACTGGAAACAAAGAAAGAAACTATGCAAAAATTAATTACACATACCCAATTACCTTTTCAAAAACTAATCAAGAAGAAAACCAAATACGTATAGGTTACCTGCTAATAATGGGATTAAAAAATATAGGTACTTATATCCCATTTTTATGGAACACGTAATGTTGTTACTAATTATTTTAAAGAAAATAGAAAAGAGAAAATATAATATCACCAGCACGGCTAGTATGGGCAAGTATCTCCCCGGGCAAAGGCTAAAATTTTTTTCCTCTCCCACAGCTTTATCAACTCTCAGAGCACAAATAATATATGTGTTATAATAGACGGGGTTAACTTCTATTCCATGTTCCCCTGCTTTAGCAGGTGGACACGTTATTTATATCCCCTGTCAGGGATCTAATCGGGGGATAGAATTTTAGTCTGTGCTAACCCTGCCTGCACGGCTAGCATAAGGAAAGGAAAAAGTGAATTTCCTTCCTTCCCCTTCCCTCAATGAATTTTAAATACGCATGGCGCATGGTTTGAAATAATATTCAAAAATAATCCTAGTTATCTACTTAAAATGTCAAACATGTAAACTTCTCCTGTTGCCGTGCTGTAGCAGGTGGCCAGGTTAACTTTATCCCTTGTGAGTGAATACAATCGGAGGATGCAATTTCTGTGTTGCAATGGAAATAAAGAAAAAAAATCATACTTAAATTTAAACGATCAACCGGTGTTTAATTTTTTATTTATTCGTCTCAGCGTTGATATAATGCTCGTGGCCTGTAAAGCTATAAGCCTATATACTTAGACGAAATACATTTTGGGATATTAGTCTTTTTCTACTGTCTACATGACTGAACACGGTCAGAGGTTGCTCGTCTTTTCCCACCAGCCTAGGGGACATAATAATTATAATAGAAAAAGTTTTTTCTCTATATATCTCTTCCTTTTTTTAATTATTGGTCTCCTTAAGTAAATATATTAATTCAAATTTAATATTAAATATAGTTAGGTATAATATTTATTATAGGAGGTTCAATAATTACGTGAACATACGGATCTGAAAAAATCTCACCAAATCCTCTTTGAAGGGAGAGACAATGAGAATTTACCGTAATTATTTATACTGCATACGTACAGGCAGTAATTCAAAATTAAAACTGGTGAGGATTGTTAAGAAAGAAGATTTTTTAAATATGAAAATATCAAATCAATTTTATTGTTCAAAACTTTACACTCAAAGGGGTAGGGCAACTGGTGTACCTAGTGGCAGCTAACTGTGTTCTGATGTGCCGTATGGTGACTACAGATCAGAATATAATTGTCCCTACCCCTCCTCTTCAAGCAGGTCTCGTACGAGGCGACTAAGGGCATGCAAAGGAGAACGGGTAGCAGCGGCCTCTATGCTACAACTACCATCTACTGTGATCACGAATCCGTCTGGCGAGCGTAGTCCGTCTGCCAACCTTATGTCCAGCAGTGGATTGTGAGCTATTGAAGAAAATTGAAACGAGGTTATTATCTTACCAAACCTCACCAACGAGTAACAAATAACCCCTCACGTAATTATCGAATGACCCCTTACAGGATTTTGTTTTAAATAGATGACACTTTTGAGAATGTCCTATTTCAGAATTACATCGTTAAGGTAAACAGGTAGGAAACTTAGACTTTAATAATAATAATAATAAAATTAATAAACAGCTTTATTGCCATGCTCAATTATTATGTTAGATATAGTTACAAAAAAGAAATACATTATTAGGTAACATAACAATATAGCAATGTGCGGCAAACTCAGCATTATGCTGTACATAGGCAAACAATGCTCAGCGCTGATTTTCAGTTTGCTCCAACTGAACTAGTCAGAAATAATATTGTAAGAATAATGCTGTAAAGAACTTCATAGATTTAACATAGTACATAAATTGTTTATTGAACTTCATTTTGGAATAGTCAGCTTCAGTTTAAGTATGTAATTCTCGTTAATCGTATTTAAATACGTATATGTAGTCGTATAGGTACATTTTGGAGATGCTGTATTATTTATAACTTTGCAGTTATGCTAGTAGGCGTTAATAGGTAGGTACGTGTTATAAATAGGACATCCTCAATTAAATCTATTTTGAATGCTTAAAATATTTTTCCAACATTCGAATAACAGGTTTGTGCGCAAAATAAAATAGGTAACTATTAGGTTGGTATCATCTACCTAACGTGCCTACTTTCATCCGATAATAATTAATGAATCTAATATAAAATGTGCACAGAATAATTAAATACAATAAATCCTTATCTTACTTTTCCTTGTCGATGAGGATAGCGCTACCAAAATTCAATCTGTGCAGATTTTGGATTAGGTTTATTATTATTGATTTGGGGTGTGAAATACATATTTTATAGAGATCATTTGATTTAATACGTACTTATGTGACAATGTATATATTACCGGTCGTCACGTTCGGGATGCGTTATATCAGTTGGCCTGACAAATATAAGCCACGGAGGGATGCACAGATAATATACAAGATCTTTTGGAAAGAGCTACTAGGTCATCATATATGACAACCCTAGTGACTTGACTTAATTTATTATTCAATCGAATCTAGGACTTGTTGCCGTAGTAATCTATGACCCTATTTGATTTTAAATACAGCTAATGTTTTGTAACAGTAAAGGTTGTCATTTCGTAGTTTTTCTACGACACTTTCTCCCAATCTAACCTTGTGTTGTTTGTGAATTCAATGACAATGTAACGCTAAACGTCCAGTTAGGATGTCGCCGGTTTTTTAACGTCACGTGACTTATATTTGAAACTGATTTGCAGAATAAAAACAAGTAACAACAAAACATTTTTTAACTTAGTACTTAAATACTGTTGCTGATTCGGTTGCACGGAAAACTTAACTATTGACATCTTATTACACAAAATCGGAATGGGTTAGGTACTTTCGAGTTCGTTGTCTCCAGTCTCACTTTTAAAACACTTTTTAAATTCCTATTTTTTGTACGATTTTTAGTACTTGTATCTGTATAGTAATCCGGTTACTGAAAGACTGCATTCCTGACTTCTGTCAGTTGGTCTTATAGGACAATAAATAAAGGTTGACCGGAGTCGACCTTACCGACAGGTACCATACCTAATTTATAACCTTGTAACAGCGCAGTAAAATTTTCAAAAGTATTGTGTTCTCATTTATTTCATATCATAAAACAAACTCAGTTGATTGAGGAAACACAAAATGTTTAACACAAATATCTTGACCTAAATTGTCAAGTCTAAAAAAGTGCCATCCTCCTTGTTCTGTGTGAAATAGAATTGCACTATTTTTAGACTTGTCTGTTTAGTTTAGATATTTGTGTACAATAGACTGTTTGTTGTTGTGTTGTTGTTGCTGTGGCACAGCTGTCTGTTTTTGCAGCGTATAATTTACTGCCACTCCTTCGCTACCTAAAAAGACATCACGTTTTAGTTTAGAATTTCTGCACAACCGTATCAGAATCGTCTTATATCCGGAAGAATAACAATTCACGACTTGGATCAATGTATATTTACAAAATAAAATTATCCGTGCAATAATTTTCAAGAATATTAGAACACGGGAAGAAGTCTACTCTTACTATGTAATATAAATACTCGTAAATAAGCTACAATCGATGTTTCATTCAATCATAAGATTGTGGCATTTTTTTTATTCTAGAGGCATATAAATAATTTTGTCTACTTAATTTTTTTTTTATAATTATTTAATTGATTTAAAAGGCTAGAAGATAACGTCCGGACTACCACGTTATTATTAGCCACTTGATGAAAAATTTGACTTTAGGATATGTTGCACTTTGACTCTGCGGACGACCTTCAAATATAATATACTTAGACGTGTCTGTAAGTAGATACCAGATAAAAGGTCTTTCCGCCCTCAAATTGGTAACAACACAAGTGCTTTTCGTTAATCATTACGCTTCTTGAAATTTATTTATCTCACTTTTTTTTCATGCTCATTTATTTAAGTTGTTAATTTGGATACTTTGTTATTTATCTGACAGAAGGAACAGGTGTGACCCTAAATGTACATTTTGTTTGCCTCATTAAAGTATTGAAATAATCTATAAAACGACCATTTCGGTCGTAGTGCTGTGCGAAAATTGGTGTGTTAAAACTATTATAAAATATAGAAATAGCGTGGTTAAATACTTTAATTTAAAATCCTCAAGTATAAAATAATTCACATGGTAGTCTGAACGCGAACTTAAATATTTTAATTAAGTAGAAAGGCCAGAATACTGAGTATTACGTTATTGTTACAATTTTTACCAAATCTCGCTGCAGAATGATAGAGATAAACTTAAACCATTGTAAGTTAAGGGTAAAATCACTCTGCTCCTGTCCATACCATTCATTCTTGCGAATTCACTTGACATAATAACAAAATAAAGTACTTTATCGATAAGTATTATCGACAGCCATAATTCGCTGCACTACTTCACCCAAATATTTAATGAGTGGCAAAGAGAACGGAACTTTCGCTGTGTAGTTTAAAGAGTAAATGTAGAGATAGGGTCTGCAGCTAGATTTAAGTACTATACTACAATAATTTTTTGTCCATACATACAATCATCAAGTTTTTACATTAACGTCCACACAGCAACGAGAGAGCACAAAATCTAAACTAATGAGTAAGTGACTCGTCAACAGTTGTAAATATACTTAACGGGTGAATAAGAATACTATTAACTTGGTTTCTATATAAAAAAGAAATTTTGCTTCATAAGATTTACGGTTAAAAGTGCATTACATTTTTAACCTTTACAAAAAGGGTTTATTATGTTTGAAGTTACAGTGTTTCGTTACTCGAAAATCTTTGACGCTAGTGGGATGTGCATTTCTTACGAAAAGGCGGAGAAGATAGATTTCAGTTTATATTATTATAACTCACGGCAACTACCAAAGTTTTCGAGTTCAAACTCATACTACTTAGAGTTGCTAAGTAAACACACATATATTTTATGCGGGTAGGCATATTATGTCCGGCATTATTAAATAATTAAAGCCGATTCTAAGGAATACTAACAACCTACGTTCAACATTTATGCGGCTTATTCCGATCGGCAAAACCAGGCGGATTTATAAAACTCATGGTTCGTGCTCTTATCCGGCTTCTAGTGACCTTAGTGCCTTAGTGCGTGACCTGTATTGATCTATGGTTGGATAGATATAGTTTATCGGAACTCAATAATTAAGGGATTGCAACAATTTCATGCTCAGAATCTTCTAGCAACTTCAGGCTGCCCAAGATTGTGCAATCTTTACAAAACGTTGATGGTTCACACTACACATTTTAGTTTTTTTGCCTCGTAAACTCTAGCTAGACGGCATTTTCGCAAAGGACATCTAAACACTTAATTTCTTCCGCCCGACTGTACCGATTTATGCCGATCCGCATTTATGTACAGCACGCACCATAAGTACGAAAAACAAATCTTTGAAGCAAAGTTTCCTCTTACAATCAAAGAAAAGCCGATGGTTTTAATAACTAGATTCACAGTCTGGCGGGTGGATGTTTCCAAACACGTTGAGCTCGTAGAGGCTCGCGAGGGTGATGAAGAGAAGGTACCAAACCATCAGCACCGCTCCGAACTTGCGGTCAAGCTTCCAGCCATTTGCGTGCGTAGCCAACACGAGGAATACCACCGTTGAGAACAGGGATAACGTCGAGTATATCAAACCTACAACATTTAGATTTATTAATTAAAATATTTAGCTCTTGAGTCTTCTCATAAAAGTTTTTATAAGTAAAACAGACGTGACTTTAGGTAAAGCTGCTGGCAAAAGAGTACTTAAACATGTTTATGTAGACTTTAACTGTTCTTGAGTCTTGTCATAAAAGTGTTTAAAGGTACCACAGAACCTGGTGGCATAAGGAAAATATAAATTTTACAAAATAGCTTATTGTACCCGTCAAAACATATATGAAAAATGTTTTATATAGTATTTTTATCCTGCTAGCAATACCCACTCTAATCGATTGTATTTAATTACTGATTTACCGTCAATATATTTAAAAAAGTAAAGTTATAGTTAGTTTTTAGTAAAATACTTATTTTAGTTTTTTTTTTTTTTTATAATGTGACCGGAGATATCAACGATAATGCTGTATACACCTTTAATCGATTATTGTAATGGCACTTGATAGAATTTTTAATTCTATTCTAGATTTTTTTATGAATGTAGGTACAATAAATTGCTGGTGTGTCTTATGAATAAATAAATAAATAAATATGTCAATGATTCTACATAGCAATATTATCTGTGCTTTTTCTACTTTACACGGTACGTCTTACAAAGTAAAACATTTTTTCTTTACTGGCCACTCTAGTTCGTGCCTTTTCCAAGCTACTTGACACTGGCAAAGTACATTGTGCTGTTTTGGCTACGAAAAGCCATAAATCAAAAGAAGAAGAAGAAGAAAGTAAAACATTAAAAAAAAATATATTGTTTATTTTTTATTTGTCCATCCAAACACCAACCAGGCTTTTAATGACGATAAATTCAAATTCAAATTCATTTATTTCAAGTAGGCCTACTTTATAAGCACTTTTGAAACGTCAAGTATGTTTGTGTGACTCTACCACCTGTTCGGAAAGCAGATTCTACCGAGAAGAGCCGGCAAGAAACTCAGTAGTTGCTCTTTTCCAACATCAACATTTACAATCATTTTGCTATCTTGCGGGAGATGAGAGCGAGGCTGGCTGCTCCCATTCTACCTTGTCATTGAGGAATTCATCAAATGTATAGTAACCTCGCTGTACTAGATGCGTATTTACACATTTTTTAAATGTATGCATTGGTAGGTCAAGAATTTCCTTAGGAATCATGTTGTAAAAGCGTATACTCAACCCCACAAAGGAGTTCTGCACCTTTCGCAGACGATATGCAGATATCACTAATTTATGACCGTTTCTGGTAAGTCGATTGTTAATTTCAGCTTTTGATTTATAAAGAGTAATATTTTGCCTCACAAAGACTATATTATTATAAATGTATTGCGAAGCTACTATCATTACTTACCCTTGCTGATGACATTGACGTGACTGCCGGGTTGGATGATGGCTGTTTGGATGAACCAGGGCAGGCCCAGACAGACCAGGATATCGAATACGTTTGAACCCACTGCGTTTGACACTGCCATGTCTCCGTAGCTGTGGATTATTATTATTATTATTTTTTTTATACGACGACAATACACACATCTCCATCTAGCCCCAAAGTAAGCATAGCTTGTGTTATGGGTACTAAGATGACTGATGAATAATTAATTATATAAATAATATACATAAATACTTATAATATACTAGCTGTTGCCCGCGACTTCGTCTGCGTTTGATTTTGTTTTTAATGTATTCAGTATCGCTAAGCCTCATATTATATCATAGCCATAGTAGTATATATATATATATATAACATGTGACTGTCAATTAATTATAGACAAATAATTTGCAATAAAATGAAATTGCGACTATAATTAAAGATCTAAGGTATGCTATCTCTTAAGTTGGACCAGACTGCTCACGGTGTGCCAATTTAATTTAAAATCGGTTAAGTAGTTTAGGAGTCCATCGCGGACAAACATCGTGACAGGAGATTTTTATATATTAAGATAGATAAACACCCAGACACTGAAACACATACATGTTCATCACACAAACATTGTCCAGTTGTTGGAATCGAACCCACGGCCTTGGCTCAGAAAGCAGTGCCACTGCGCCAATCGGCCGTAAATAGATTGTATTTTAATTACTTATGTTTATTTTCTAATGTGAAACATCTATTGGCACGGTACGAGTGGTAAAAACCAACCCTGTGCCGTCATGGCAAATATATTATGTCCCTATAATACCACCATGGCTCCCCAACGCCAGCCACTGCAAATGTATTTATTACAACCAACGCCACTGCACATTTATTTATTTTGTAATAAATACATTTGCAGTGGCTTTTTATTTCTATTTTATTTATAATTGTTATAAATAATTCTTTAAAAAAAAAAAAAAAACATGTTAAATTGTGTTCGATAGTGCCACACAAACTACAGTTGGTTTTACTGTGCAAAATGTTATCTAACAAAACTTTCGGAACTAAGATAAGTTTAGTACATTTGTACATTATGATTTATGTTTGAATTTTACTAACAAATGTCTGTTTTGTTTTATTTTTACTCGATATTTCTTTTGGAGGCTTGTAGCCAGCAGTGAGACGTTAATGTGCTGATGACTACATGGTGGTGATACACGTATAGTTAGTAGCAAATACAATCACATACCCTTCCTTGATGACCGCAAGTGACGATAGAGCGTCGGGTACTGACACACCAGCGGCGACGAATGTTAGGCCCATCACAGTATCTGGTATTCCGAGGGTGTATCCTGGAGACAACAAGAATATTTTATACTACAAACTATAAATAATTTCGTAAACTATAAAAAAGCTTTGGGTATGAATTATTACTATAACTAGATTGCTCTTGCACGGTTTAAAACGATAATGTGAAATGGAGGTAACAAAAATAATGCCCGGCTAAGTTGGTTGTAGGCTTCCTGTTAGACCAGTGACGTTTGAAAAGATTTGCATAGTTTTAGTTTCAAATCAGTTTTAAATTGATGAATGTAGTTAAAACCCATTTAAATAAACACTTTTGACTTTGACTTTGAATATGGTTACTTTTTTAATTATAGTAATACTATGCCTATCATAGGCATTTGCATTACTCTACTAATTCGGGCATCCGTCAGTTGACTGCTACGCTAACCTGGCTATTGAAATTGCACCTGCTACAAGCGTAGCGTTCTAAGCTACGACTATTGACATGGACGTAGGTCAGAAGCTACGGTATGACATACAAGATAGGCCCGTTGTATAGCACATTATATTTAAAAAGTTTGCGCTTTCCCCATATTTACTGCACTTCTATAATAGTTTATAAATAGTAGGAAATCGCCAAGAAAAACGACTATCCAGTTGTAGTGAAATAAAAAAAAATTCAGAGAAATGATTATAATTCCAAATAAATATGTTTCAGTTTTCATATTAAAGTAACCGAATAAACAAAGCAAACCTTATTCTTATAGCAGTGATTTATATATAATTACATTAATACTAATACATGTTAGCATAAGAATATGTGTTTTTTTTTAGTAGTATATCGAAATTGCAATGTTTAAATAATATAAAATTCGAATTCCTCCATGTCTAAGTAAGAACACTTGAATAAAAATTATAAAATTGTATTCACTCACCGATAATGGTGATCATCCAAACCATGAAGTAGGAGTAGAAGGAGATCCAGAGCATGGAGATGATGAACGTGATGGGGTACCAGCGGCCGCGGCAGTCGGGCATGGTGTGGCGGCACGACCAGTGAACCGGGTACGCAACGTACCAGCACGCGAGTTGGACTACGTCTGGAAACAAATTCGGAGGACGGATTTGATTGGCTTCACTTTGGAGTGAACTCTCTATGTAAGAAATTTAGTTTTTGCCAGTTTATATCGAATCTAAGCCAAGTGAGATAATAAGGCCCAATGGGGTATTTATCATATGAAAGGAATATACTTGTGCATTCTAAAACATGTTTTTGATTAATTGCCAATAAAAATAAATCCTTTGGTCTCCATACTAGGTAAACCTGTACCGTGAGTGCATATTCTAGTGGTTTCTTTTTCGTACGGTTACCGTGAGTTTTTTTACAATGAATAATTCGGTACCAATAATAATTCTCACAATTATATTTTAAGAAAAGTTATGCACTGCTGCAAACCAACTTCTTGGCTATTGTACGTAATATTTTAATACTAAAAAGGTCTTTGTAATTTTTACTTTATGACATTGACCAAGACTGAATCGCGATTGCAATAGACTTGGGTCTCAGGTGCCTAGTCTGCAGTGGCGTACACTGGGTTTCTTACCAGGGTATGCATACATCAGGAAAATTGCATAAAACGGCAAAAATCCTCGTTTTATACGAGTTATATATCAATTTTAGGGTATGCAGTGCTTTTGTGCATCTATGAAGTGCACGCCACTGCTAGTCTGCTAGTCGGACAGTCTCGACTGAATACAGCACTAAAGAAACTGAAACAATCGCAATAGCTGTATTGGTGCAAAGCGGAGTTGTCTGCAAGTCAGTCAAGTAAACGCAACTTACTCGCTCCTTCAGGCTTTACGAGAGGGTCAACTGCAGTCTCTGGGTTGTACTCCTTGGCTTTGTAATAAGCTGGCTGTGCGGGTGGCTGTAATTGAATTAAAGTGTTAAGTAAGTCGGTATGTTAATATTTGTCTTGCACCATTCACCAAAAACGGGACGCCTAGCGTTTTAGCGTTCCGTTGCCGGTAGAAGTCCGCAAACATAAAAATAAAATATGGGAAGAGAGTAGGAAGTAGTGAACTATCATGGGCCCTGGATTGAGACTAAAAGTGATCTGTTACTATTATTTATATCACATGAAAGGAAATAAAAAAGACTGATTATTTATCACAAGTTCTCATTTAACCGATTTTGCGTGCAATATTTTATAGTTACCAATAAATAAATAAATAAATAAATATTTAATTTCTCATCTGTTCAAAAGAAACAGTTTCACTAACTGTTTATTTTTGATAAATATCTTTAAACCTCGGAAACGTATCTTGTCAAAGCTTCCGAACATAACCTGTCTTGCCATGGAGTATAAATAAATAAACAACTCAGAAAATTTTGTTTTTGCCAGTGGTATATTATTATACATTTAACATGTTAACATAGGTGTTAGTTACATCTTAAAGTGTCGCAAAAATTTGTTTCTTATATCATTTTGAAATCAAAGACTAGCTTTTTAACAATAGAATAGACAGTACTGAAGTCAAAATCAAAGTCAAAAATATCTTTATTCAAGTAGGCCCATAGGTGGCACTTTTGATGCGTACATAAGAACCACGCGGTAGTGAGATGATGGCGATAACCACATTCGTAAACTTAAAACTAAAGCTACGAGGGTTCCAAACGCGTCCTGGTCTAAGAAGAAGCCCACAACAAACTTAGCCGGGTGTTTTTTTTTTTGTTGAAGCTATCTTGTGAGATTCTCACCTGCGGTACAACCTGTCCCTCTTGGGTCGGCTGGGCCTGAGCCTGATTTTGAGTCTGCGCTTGTTGAGCTGGCTCGGGATCTCCCCAACTTTGGACTGGCGCCGCGGGTGGCTGTTGCTGGGAACACAAAAGTTCACATTAACTTTTATTTTAGCCACTATCAGGTAAATGTTAATACTATAGTAACATCTAGTGGCCGCGAAGTCGGTTTGAAAATAAAAATTCTCTTTTTTGTGAGGATTATTGTTCCACGCTTGAAAAAGACGATTGAAATATACATTTTAAATTAAAACGAAAGTAGAAATAATGTTTTAATGTGGCTTAATTATGGCTTTCGAATTGAATAATTAACTCCATTTTGTTGAATGTTCTGGGGATATAAACTAAATGTGGCCTTGGACTTTATTCGTATGAAAATTTGGATGTCTGTTATGCCCTATGCTATTCTTTGACCACTGAACTACAAAACATATATTTATAATAATTAAAAAGGGATACGGGTATTGCTACGAATCAAGGTTGCTACATAATAAATAGTAGCATTTATTTAATGTATATAAAAAGTTTTCAACAGTGCAAGATCGACATGTTGTTTTTCTTTGAGGATAATAATTCCAACGCGAACGAAGTTAAGGGCAACAAAAAGTTATTAATAAGTGAAGGCGTCCATTCTCACCGGAGTATGGTTGGAAAAGAAGGCCGCAAACTGTTAATATGCTCAGCAATTGTCAGTTACGGTATTAGATAATGTAAAAACAATATTTTCCACAAACGCTCATACGCACAGGTGTACACGTGCTATTTTATTTTAGGTTACTTTTAAATGAAAAGTGAAAACTTACCAATGAGGTTTCATCCCAAGCGTTGTTTGGGTCCCAGGTCTGGTTGGGATTCCAGGCCGACTCAGCATTGTACGCTGCGTTGACGTAAGCGCCGTCCGGGTTGTATTCTGCAAGAACATTATAACTTTGACTATCGTACTCTATATTTTCTAACATGTCTTATTAGATAAACAATCTTTAAAATACTTTCTAGTATAAAGTAAGTTTAAAAAGTAGAAGAAAAATAAATGAAAAATATAACTAGAGATACTCTTTACGAATGCTTTTATAACTTTTTTACTATTTTCTAAACGATCTTTGCACAAAAAAGTTATTAAAAGATTGTTTCCACACCAAGACATGTGGATTTAGCAATAATAACTCAGTATCATAACAACATTTGCAAATTAGACAAGAATGCTAGACCTATGCACTTACGTCATTTAACCTACCTACCTATGTTTAGAACACCCACATTTAATAATGTTTATGGAAAGAGGGTATGGGAGTACCTCCTGCCTAGTGTTTTAGAAAAATTACCTAGACCTTTGCTAGAAGAAATTGAAAATAAAAACCTGAAGCAAATCAAAAACAAATTGAAACGTTATACATTCAGGGCACGTGCAAAAACTACTAGGCGGAAGTTCATCCAGACCATTCCTACAAATTCCATTAATTATCACTATAGAAATGTTTCTTTAGTTTTTTTTTTTTTTACATTATACATTAATGAATATATAATAATCAATATATATTTGTGCAACCCTCTCAAGCGCAAAAATCTTCCATAATGAAGATTAGCGTAATGTAATTGAGATCTAAACAACCATGTATTTTTTATTTATAATAAACAGATTAAAATTTTTTTTTTTTTTTTATGTAAGAAAAATATCGTGTGACGTGTAAATAAAAACTGAAATAATACTTCACAGGCTTTAGAGGAACATAATGTACTGTCTCTAAGACTTAACCGTGAAACCGAAAACCTAAACGATTTTGAGTAAACCACTGCCATAGTTTTTACTGAAAGAAATCTGATACAGCCCCAGCATTTAATGTAAAATTAAAATCATGTTACTCCTGTCACTTTATTATGTACGCGTCGCGTAGCGTAGGTACTATGCGCTTGGCGGTCTTTTATCTCATATAGGGTTGTCCTAAGTAAACAGTTAGAATGTAATAAATTCGTTTCTATGAAAAAATAATATGCTTCTTTTGATTTAATATTTTTACATTTTATGGGGAATCCTTATAAAAAATGCTTATGCATTCTTCAACATTATTTCGTAATTCGGTTACATGCTGTATAATAACTTTAAAGATGTATTTCGTCATACCTCAAGGTATAAGATTGTTTATGTAGGTACACGAGATTTTAAATAATTTAATAACGGCGCTTTTAGTATGGTTTTTGATTGCAATAACCGTGAACGAATCTGAATATAGATTACAGTTATGTTTAGAAAAGGCAAGTATTTCTGCATTAGAGGAACCATTATCATTTCAATGATGTAATAATAATTCCTATGATATAAGATATATGAAGGTGTTTAATTGGTCTTTTATTTTTATACTCTAAGCTTACTTTTTTTATCTCAAAAGATTAATATTTACCAGTAGGTTTCTGTGGTAAATCGTTATTCTGGCCCTCCATTTGCGCGTATTGTCCTTCAGCTGCTGCCGCCGTGACTGGTTGACCTCCGCCGCTTCTGTTTATTTATTTATTTATTTAAGAGCACTAACATCATGCATATTACACGTTTTTTAAACATAGCACACACACAAACACATGGACTGATATGCACGTCAATGACAAGTGCACATAGCATTGACAAAGCGTCATATAAACTTAATTTGCAAAAAAAATAACACAAAATTTAACTCACCGAAAAGTGTTCGTGAGTTTTTTTTTTCTGTTACAAGTATAGGTCATTTTTTTTATAGTACTACGACAATACACACATCGCCATCTAGTGCTAAAGTAAGAGTACCTTGTGTTATGGGTACTGAGACGACTGATGAATATTTTTTATGAGTAATATACAACATCATAGTGACCCAATACCGGCCCACTACAGGGCACGGGTCTCCTCCTACAATGAGGAGGGGTTAAGTCAGTGTCGTGCATGGACTTAACCCCTCCTCATGTCAGTCTCAGTGTCGTGCATGGAGGGGTGCCAGGTCGGGTAACCTCCACGTGTGCCTGTATGCTGCGAGTCCCTTTTGATTCGTCCGAAGGGAAGAGCAGCATTCGGGCCGGTGCACCCTGGTAACATCGGTTAACAATTTCTCTTATGATATGCGATATTGTTAGCCGATGGCTAATAACCCGACGGGGAGGGGAGGTTTCTTTGCACGCCACTCTGGTAAGCAGCGGGCTTTGCGAAGTGAACATTGGGGATGGTGGGTCCAAGAGACCGGAGACCCATATATATTTTTTGGGCTCCATTGATGTTAGCGGACATGCCAAATGCGAGGAAGACAGCCTCGTTAAAAAATTACCGAAGAGGGTGGGAACGCCCAAAGACCCAATCCTAAGGTCTGACGCTCGCTAATGGGATGAATGGCTGTTGGGAGTTCAGTCGATAGAGCGTTTGGGGGGGACAACGGGGAAAACAAAAACAAAAAATATGAAATTGCGATCGTGTCAAAAATCTACCCGGGAGGGTCCCCTTAGGGGGGAATCCCTTGGTGTTCCGGATAGCCGGTGCATCGGCCCCAGCGTATACGGGGGGGCCAACCGTCGCATGGGAGAGTTGGAGATTGTGGGGGGATCAGAGAATGGTATTGTGCAGGGGGGAGTGGGAGTGGTTGAGTTTGGGTTAGGGACAGATGAGATAGAAGAAATGAGTGTGGAAGTGTCTGTAAGGAGTACAGAAGTGGATAAGGCGATGTCAGACAGCAGCTTAATGTCTGAGAATAGACCCAGATCGGGATCTGAGTCCTCTGCAAATGCATCTGGCCGTCTATGGCAGGGGCAAGGTGCAAAGAGACCACGCCTCGAAGATGATTTGTTGTCTTCTGAGGAGGAGAGGCCTGGTACGCTAGTGCCCGCTAGAATAAAAGATCGTCGACCAACAGTAGAGGAATATGTTGGACTGGTTAAAAGCAAGGAGACCCTCAAAAGAGAAGAAAGAGCGGAGCTGCGTAGGCAGGCTGAGGACAAGCTCTTGAGGGAATCAGTTGTTGCAAAATTCAGGCGCGAGATTCGTAAAAAGAAGGATTCAGTTAGGTCACAGGCGAAAACTATGACTGCGGCCCAAATTCAGAAACAAGTACTAGAGGACGTGGCCCTTATAACGAAAGTGGCTAAAACGTCCACCAACTTAAAAGGGACCTTTGTGCGTGATTTAAAAGATGCTGTAGCCTCCATTACGGATGCTATAGAAGTTCTTGGTTCGCGCACCATTTCGGAAGAGACGCGGCAGCTGCAGAACGACAATTCTCGACTGCAGGCTGAAATGGCCAGCCTCCGTTCGGAGATGGCCCAACTGAGAGAAGATATGGAGAGGGTTCGGTCGCAAGGTTCCGTGCACACCTTCTCACATAATAATAATATGACTGAGGAGCTGCCCCCTGTTCCGCAGCCTCAGCAAAAATTGAAAGTCCGACGTGCTAACGCTACGTTGACTGCGTCTTCAAATGAGGAACTCTGTCGTTCGGTGATGGTCCAGGTTGGAGAAATGGTTAATGCCCGCCTGGCCTCCTTTGAAGACCGACTCCTCCCGGAGAAAAGCCTGAGGCCCCCGCTTGCAGCGGATAAGAAGAGGCCAAGGAAAACTGCGTCTACTGTCGATGCTACCATCCGCGAGAATGTTCCGGGTCCCAATAAGCCTACCCAGGAGAAGAATAATGTAAGAGAGTCACGACCGGCCCCCACTTGTTTACCTAGCGAAGGACAATGGGAAAAAGTTAGTAATAGGAAAAAAAAAGGGAGGAATAAAAAGAGGAACCGAGACTTGATAGGGAAAACAACATTGTTGCGATCCCAAGAGCAGCCGCAGCAGCAAGGACGCCCGCAGCTCAGACCTCAAGAGAAGTTGGAACGCAAGCTCCGTCCTCCACGATCAGCAGCCGTGGTCCTCACGCTGCAGCCAGGGGCTGAGGAGAAGGGCGTTACGTATGCCACAGTGCTCAATGAGGCCAAGAAAAGAATTGTCCTTCCTGACCTTGGCATAACTGCTTTGCGGTTCAAAAGAGCTGCGGCGGGAGGACGAATTTTGGAAGTGCCAGGAGCTTCCAGTTCTGATAAGGCAGACTCTCTTGCTCAAAAGCTGAAGGAAATAATGAGCGATGATGTTGTCCGAGTTTCCAGACCCATTAAATCTGTAGAAATGCGTGTGTCTGGTCTGGATGACTCTGTTTCTGGCGAAGAAGTGGTGGCTGCTATAGCGCAGCTTGGCGGTTGTCCAGCTGAGCAGGTGCGGGCTGGTGATATCAGAAGCGATAACACAGGTCTTGGGACATTGTGGATTCGTTGCCCAATTGCAGCTGCCAAAAAGGTAGCTGAGGGTGGAAGGCTCTTAGTAGGCTGGATTTCAGCACAAGTTAAGGTGCTCGAAGTGCGGCCACAGTTGTGTTACCGTTGTTGGCAAAGAGGACACATGAAATCACAATGCACCAACGATGTCGATCGTAGCAAAACCTGTTACCGATGCGGACAGGAGGGGCACAAGGCGAGAGGATGCTCTGCTGCACCGCACTGCAGCGTGTGCGCGGCAAGTGGAAAAATGGCTGATCACAGAGTGGGCAGTAGTACCTGTGGCCAGTCTAACTCTGGAAGAAGTAAAAAACAGTTGCAGAAAGGCAAGGCTGCCACTGACCCCCGGGTCTCTTCGCAGTCTGTCCACCCGCCCTCAAATACACGAGCCCGGGATGAGGAAGCATCAATGTCCGAGGGTTAATAAGTATGGCCCTCAACTTTCTCCAGGTGAATATAAACCATTGCGCCAGAGCTCAGGACCTTCTGTTTCAGAGTATGGCGGAATGGTTGATACACGTGACAGTGGTTGCCGAACCTTATTATGTCCCAACGGGAGATGATTGGATAGGTGACCGAAATGGGCTGGTAGCCATCACAACCAGGTCTGCGGTGGGCTCCCCGGCTTTTAAACAAGTAGTTAAGGGCCGAGGGTATGTTTCGGCGTTTGTCGGAGGTATCCTTGTAGTTGGGGTGTACTTTTCGCCAAATCGTACGCTCTCCGAGTTTGAGCAATTTTTGGTGGAAATTGGAGCTCTTATCGGTCGTTGTCGCCCAAATCGGGTGCTTGTCGCTGGCGACTTCAACGCCAAATCTCTGGCATGGGGATCCCCAGTTACCGATGTGCGAGGTGAGGAATTGGAAGAATGGGCGGTACAGATGGGTTTAATTGTGATCAATCGAGGTTCAGTCCAAACATGCGTGCGGCAACAGGGTGGCTCCATTGTGGATATAACGTTTGCTAATACTGCTCTGGCGTGTTATGTCCAGGGCTGGCAGGTCATGGAGAATGTGGAAACACTTTCGGATCATCGATACATTAGATTTAAAGTCTCCACAACCCTAGCTGCAACAAACAGTTCAAGTCAGCCCTGGAGGGGCTTTGGCCCTCGTTGGTCGCTAAAAAGATTGGACCGGGATGCTTTGATTGAGGCAGCTCTGGTTCAGGTGTGGGTTTCAGTTTATGAAAATACAGTAGGGTTGGAGCAGGAAACCGAATGGCTTCGTTCTGCTATGACGCATATTTGTGATGCTGCTATGCCTCGCATTGGTCCTCAGCCACTGAAAACCGCAGTTTACTGGTGGTCACAAGAACTTCAACAGCTACGTAGATCTTGCGTAACTGCAAGACGTCAGTACGCCAGGTGTCGGCGACGACGAATACGAAACGAAGTGGAGGAAAAGCGCCTGTATGCAGTGTACCGATCCGCTATTAAGACACTCCAGGGGGCAATTAGGACGGCCAAGGATCTGGCGGAGACAGAGATGTTGTCTAGCCTGAATGCTGATCCTTGGGGTCGGCCATATAAAATGGTAAGACAAAAACTCCATCCTAGGGTACCACCACTAACTGAATGCCTTCAGCCCCAGCAGCTGGAATTGGTGGTGAAAACTTTGTTTCCGAGTAGGGTTGGGATAGAACCACCACTTATGGCCCCACTCACCAGTGAAAACGATGAATCCAATACAGGTATGGCTGATATCACCGAGGGAGAGCTGAGAGCGGCGGTTATCCGCTTACGCTCCAAAAAGGCTGCACCTGGCCCTGACGGTATACCTGGTCTCGCCTGGGTTTTGGCCCTAGGACCACTGGAGCCTTGGGTGAGAGCGTTATTCAGCGCTTGTCTTAGGCAAGGTCATTTTCCGCGCAGTTGGAAGGCAGGAAAACTTGTCTTGCTACGGAAGGAGGGACGGCCGGCTGACTCACCGTCAGCGTACCGGCCAATCGTTCTGCTAGATGAAGTTAGCAAACTCTTTGAACGGGTTATTTCAGCTCGTATCATCAAGCAACTAGAGCAGGTTGGACCTGATCTTAGTGAGCACCAGTTTGGTTTCCGACGGGGTAGATCCACCATCGACGCTATTGATCGGGTGCGAACTCTGGTGGATGTCGCAGTTTCCCAGGGCGAGGTTGTCTTGGCGGTCTCACTCGACATCGCTAATGCCTTTAACACACTACCCTGGGGCTGCATTAAGGAAGCGTTCAGGTACCATGTAATGCCAGGATACCTACAGCGAATTGTGGAAGCCTACCTTTCAAACAGAGCCGTTTGCTATCCAGCTGGCGGCCGGTTGGTGCAGAAAAACATGTCGTGCGGTGTTCCACAGGGATCGGTCCTTGGACCGCTTCTGTGGAACATTGGGTACGACTGGGTGTTGCGCGGAGTTAACCTGCAAGGTGTTGAAGTGACGTGTTATGCAGACGACACCCTTGTTACTGCTCGCGGTAAAAATTTTAGGGAGGCGCGGGTGCTGGCCACTGCTGGAGTTGCTCAAGTCGTTGCACGGATTCGGCGGCTAGGTCTGGAGGTTGCTCTTAATAAATCCGAGGCTCTGTGTTTTCACGGGCCAAGGAAAGCACCTCCGGCTGGCTCGGATCTCGTGGTGGGAGGTGTTTCCATCGCTGTAGAGTCGACGATGAAGTACCTGGGACTCGTCCTCGACAGTCGATGGAAGTTCGATAAGCACTTCCAGTGCCTTGCCCCCAAGGTAATAAGAGCCGCTGGGGCGCTATGCCGACTTCTCCCTAATACGAGTGGGCCAAACGCTGGCTGTCGTCGCCTTTATACAGGGGTAGTGCGGTCAATGGCCTTGTATGGGGCGCCCATCTGGGTAGACTCCCTGACTGCCCGTAATCGAGCTCTGCTGCGGAGGCCGCAGCGGGTTATGGCAGCTAGGGAAGCGAGAGCGTATCGCACCATCTCCTGCGAGGCAGCCTGCGCAATGGCCGGGACACCTCCATGGGACCTAGATGCTGAAGTTCTGGCATACGTATACCAGCGTAGAGTAGCTGTCCGGATACGAGGGGAACACCCTTCATTAGAAAGGATCGCAATGTGGCGGCGAACAGCACAGGCAGAGCTATTCCGCCAGTGGCAAGGAAGGCTTGAGGCACCCAGCGCGGGCCAACGAACTATTGAGGCCATCCGGCCTGTTCTCCAGCAGTGGGTGAAAAGGAAGCACGGAACACTCACTTTCCATCTTGCACAGGTCCTTTCAGGGCACGGTTGCTTCGGAAGGTACTTGTTCAAGGTGGCTGGTAGAGAGCCTACTGAGGTGTGTCATGAGTGTGGCTGTGCCACAGATACAGCACA
Source organism: Pararge aegeria (assembly GCF_905163445.1). Lineage (NCBI taxonomy): Eukaryota > Metazoa > Arthropoda > Insecta > Lepidoptera > Nymphalidae > Pararge > Pararge aegeria. Next base: position 5,909,330 of record NC_053202.1, on the reverse strand, counting down.
GCATACATTGGCTGACTGCCCCAAATGGGCGGAGTCACGCAAGGCACTCGTAGCTACGGTTGGGCAGGACCTTTCTCTACCAGCCGTGGTTAGGGCCATGGTAGGAAGTGACAGGTCATGGGAAGCAGTGGTCTCCTTCTGTGAGGATGTGATGGTGCAGAAGGAGTTGGCCGAGCGGTTGAGAGAGGACGATGTAGACTCTAATCCGCTCCGCCGCAGAAGAGTCGGGCGTAGACAGTTGGCGCACAACCGACGTCTGCCCCCTTGAGAAGGACCTCCGGGTGATAGATACGGGGATTCTGTCGCCCGTCGGAGTTTGGTCCTCGAGTTGAAAGGCATACCCCGTGTTCCTGGTTTGCCTTCGGTGGTGTTCAGCAGTATCTGAAGTTGTTACAGGGAAGTGCCTGCCTCAGTAGGCACCGCTGACTGGGTTGTGGTTGTGTGCGAAAGCGTTCCCATGACCCAGTTACCAGGCGATGAGTTGGAACACCGTGGGGTTTTAGTCGGTAAGAGTCCGGCATAACCACTGCGCCTCCCCGTGGTGTAGTGGTATCCATGAGGATTTCCCCACGAAAAAAAAAAAAAAAAAAAAAAAAAAAAAAAAAAAGTGTCGTGCATGGAGGGTATGCATAGGGTATGCAGATATAAAATGAAGAAAATCTCCAGTACGTGTTATAAAAAATTTAAGGATAGGCATTGTAAGAGTAAAAAAAAAACCTACCAACAACATTCTGGAAATTTATATTATCTGTAATTTGACGGCCGAGTGGCGCAGTGGGCAGCGACCCTGCTGTCTGAGTCCAAGGTCGTGGGTTCGATTCCCACTACTGAAAAATTTTTGTGTGATGATCATTAATGTTTTTCAGTGTCTGGGTGTTTTTGTATATTAAGTATTTATGTGTATTATATTCATAAAAAAATATTCATTAGCTATGTTAGTACCCATAACACATGCTACGCTTACTTTGGGGCTAGACGGCGATGTGTGTATTGTCGTAGTATATTTATTTATTTAATTTATTTGGTTTGGCCCGGTTGGAGGCTTCGGCCGTGGTTAGTTGCCACCACACCAACAAAGACGTACCAGCTAAGCAATTTGGCGTTCCGGGGCGATTCCGTGTAGAGACCGAGGGGTAGGTACCTAATGGGTTTCGATATTCCTCTAACAAATTAGGTTATCGTTTTAAACTGTATCAACACATACCACCAGGTGAGGTTGCAGTAAAGTGAAAGAAAATAAAATTTTGCTGATCCGTTTGAACCCACAATGTGCAATTTAATAAAAAAACCCTTTTTATATTTGGGTACGTACAAACATCATCATCAGAAAAAAGGAATTTGATTTTTTTCCCTTGTATACTTCTGTCTGCCGCGTAGACACCAAGGAATATTTTTAATATAAGTGCCATACGCTCCCTCATGCTCGGGTACGTAGAAACGGATTAGGGGTAAGGTTTAAATATAACTGCCATACCAACAGGTTAGCCAGTAACCGAACGGAATAAATCGCGAACTAGGAAACTCTGTATCGCAGACAAATTCCAAAAAGAAATATGTAAAAACCGCGCCACACCAATAGCGTAAAAAAATGTTGGTTTCGAAATAAGTACTTGTAAGTAACGAGTGCCGCTTGCTCCTCCCTCGACGGCAGTTTGAACGGCAGAGGCAGCGTGAGGGCCCACCGCTCCAACGCGTTGTTGAAGCGAAGCGCCACGCAGTACACCCCGTACATGATCAGCATGAACAGGGCTTCGGGCCTGTAGACAAAACACGTTCGTTCATTACCCTCAAGTTCCTATTAAACAGTCAAAAATCCCTCAGTGCCAGATAACCAAAGTCTTCGAACAGTGCGTGTTGCCAGTGATGACCTATGGCTCTGAAACATGGTTGCTAACTATGGGCCTCATAAGAAGACTCCAGACGGCGATGGAGAGAGCTATGCTTGGAGTATCTCTACGTGATCAAATCGGAAATCGGACATACTCGTAGCTCAACGAGTCGCGAAGCTAAAGTGGCGATGGTTTTCCAATTAACATCAAACATTTTTTGGTCCGTCATATAACAAAAAAAAGACCCCAATGCATAAGTGACGTTTGACAACAGTGATTGCAAGATTTACGCCTGTGGCAAGGCTCCCGCGAGATACGTAATCACCCTGCCGGTTTGTGGGCTGTACTATTAATATGTTCTTAAATGTATACACTTGACTGTATATAACAACTATAATCGCCATTAGGTCATTGCAATGTAGACACTTTGTATGTAATTTACGCAACAAAAGTGAAATCGATGTGCCTTTGTGCGGGAGACGTGCAATGCGACTAAGGGAATATAAAAGAGTACGGGCAGCAGCATGCTCTGTGCTACAACTACCATCTACTGCGATCACCAACCCGAATGCCCAGCGTGGTGGTTACGGGAAAACCCTCCCATTGGGAGAGGCCTTTAAACCCGTTTTCGCGTAACATAGGCATCGAAATTTTTTCACCAACTCTTAAATAAAAATAAAATAAATAAAGAAGGCTGTATTTCTAAAACGTATTACAATTATATTTTTAAATACAGTTTTTTTATTTTTATATTTCTCTTTTAATTTACGTTTAAGTCGCCTCTACGGCGTAGGCCTCCCCCAAGTCTCGCCAAAGCTTTCTGTCGCGAGCATTTCGCATACAATCCGTCCACATCTCTGATGGATAATATTTCGCCACCTCTTTTCGTTTCTTGTTACCCATTCAGTCAGTTTCTGAGGACATCTCTGTGGTTGCAACCGGTAAACATGTCCTGCCCAATTCCATTTCAAAATTCTTATCCTTTTCGTTACATCTGCAAGTTTTGTTATCTTTCGAATCTTTTTATCACCAACTCTTAGGTAACAGCTATTGGTGAACGGTTTATGTGTGCTATTTGAATAAAGAAATGTTGGACTTTGACTTTTGACTTACCAGGATACGTATCCGTTAGCGATAGTGCACAGCATGACCAGTATGGAGACGGCGTAGAAGAAGCAATCCCTACAGAGCGGCCACCAGTTGAGGTGAGACACAGTGCCGGCGCACAGCGCACACACCGATATCACGAACATTATGTTAAACACCGCTGAGCCGATTACACCAGACACACCTGCAAGACAACAATCCATTCGGTTTCTATCCGTTTTCCTAATAATTAGGTTGCCAAGAACAGATCGCTACTATGCGATAAAGCCGCTTCTTGTATTCTACTTTTAAGATTAGGTTACGTAAAGACTTTATTCTCCAAAGAACACACTAGCAAGAGAACTCAAAACTAATTACATATTTTTTTTATTATTTGAATTAGTGACTCTTATTTTTAATTCTTAGCAATGTAAAATTAAAAAAAAAAAACACTAATATAAATTTATGAAAAAAAAGCACTCCTCCGCTTAAAGGACTTTTAAGTACCCAAGCAACCGGTGTTGTTGAATGAGGAACCTCCTCACAATTCTCACAATTCTCTTGATCCAGACAGAGCGAAAGCTTTTTACGATTTTGATCTTTTCGCGAGATGAAGCTTCTCGCGAGAAAACCATATACGGAATCCATTAGTAAGATTATTATTAATACTGACCAATGTCGTCCTGCGCACAGAAGACGCCGATTACAACAGTGGCGAGCTCCGGAGCTGAACTGCCCGCCGCCATGAATGTTGCACCCGCTACATCCGGCGCGAGTTGCAACTCTTGAATTAAAAAAAAACATTAGCCAATAAGTCTGTTACCCTGGTAGCCACTTCACACCTTTTCATTAGAACAGAGCTGTGCTTGACCTCTACCTCACCTGTTAAGTGAAATACAATATATATAAAGGTATATTCATTCATTAATTAATTCATTCAACTATACCATTAAGTAAGTTCTAACTAAGAGCTTACCTTCACAAATTCTGTCTAAACTAGAGACAAAATATTCATCGCACACGATCGCCAGGCCGATAAACGTGAACACCGCGACCAGGATGTGGAGTATCAGGCCACCATGTTTCCTCGCTGTTTGACCCATCAGAGGCCGTGGAAACTGAAAATTACGTATTTATATGGTATATATATATATATTGATAGTATCCTAAATAAGTAAATAAAATTATATTTATGCAAAAAAATTAACAATGTACAACGTGTTAAAGAAAACAAACAGGCTTTAAACCGAAATGAAAACCTAATAGTTTTTGAGTAAACCACTGCCATAGTTTTTACTGAAATAAATCACACACAGCCCTTACATCATATGCAAAATTAAAATCTTTATTAGGTGCGCATCGCGTAGCGTAGGTACTATGCTCGTTTCGGTGCTTTCAAAATATTAAATCAAAAAAATGCTTCTTTTGATTTAATATTTTTACAGGGATTCCTTATGAAATATACTAATGAATCCTTCAACATTATTTCGTAATTTGGTGACAACTGTTGTCGTGAAACAAATATTATGTCTAAAGTGCTGTTAGGTTTAAAGACATTCTGAAAACAAACAGTTTCATTCAATGACAAATTCAATTAACATAAATAAGTGGTAATATATTATATAGTTTGTGTGTGATACAAAACTACTAACAGTACCATACGTACATTCTAGTAGCACGATAAACTAATAACAGTTTTAAGTAAATAAATAAACTTGGCGCGTTCATAAGAATTTTAAACAATTTTTTTTAGATTATTTTGAAATGATTCAAAATATTTCTCGCAAAAAATCTCCTGTTGTATACCTGTTGCATAGTAGTGATCTCTAAACCTGTATAGTTTTACTGCTATATATGTAGGTCATTGTAATTGCATTTGTTATTCATAACAGTGATCCTGTCGCTACTGGACAGCGGAGGAGATCGAGTTCCGAGCCATGTGTCATATAAATTCTTTTCTTTTTATTCCACTACTAAATTAGCCCTTGATGCCAATCTCACCTGGTAAGTTATGATGCAGTTTAACATGGTAGCTGGTTAACCTGGTAGGGAGTATGGCAGATGAATTAAACTCATAACCCTAAACGGTTTCTATGCGACATTGCACCAGAACGCTAAATCGTTTAGCGGCAAATCTTTGTCAGAAGGGTGGTAACTAGCCACGGCGGAAGCCTGCCATCAGCCCAGACCAAATATCGGGACTTCAAACTTAAAAAGCTGCACCAGAGAGGTAGTAAAAAGTTGTGGCTCCTGAATTAACACAAACTGCCACGACAAGTTGCGAAATTGCAATCGATTTGAAAATACCTGTTCTATAGCTGGAGGAGTGCAGTTTCGAAGAGGATGAACGGTAGGAATGGCGTCTTCTTCTTCTTCCTCTATTTTCTCAGTCTCGCGGATAACTGCTGTTTCTTGTCCCTTTTTATCAAAATCATTTTTATCAGTTTTGTGTTTGAACCCAATGAACGTACTCAGAAACAAAAGTTGGTGTATTCATCATTATAAATCCTTTACGGGTCCAAAAACGGGTCTCGTCTCAGAATGACAAGGGTTAAGGCCTTCCACGCTGGCCAAGTGCGGATTGCTAGACTTTACACGCCTTTGGAAACTTTATGGAAAACTCAAGCAAGCATCTTTCCTCACGTTGTTTTCCCCTTACCATTAAAGAAATTAATATTTCAGTTGCTTTAATTAACACACATAGCTCCTAACAGTTAAAGCTTTCCTCCAAAGGAGGGCCGAACGTCTGAACAGTAGGCTATCACAACTAAGAATATAATATAATTAAGAGTCTATGTTCTTAAGGCTACTGATTATAAACAGTATTTTTAATATTAATTTGACATTATTCAGTTATGCTTACATCTTCATAACCAGCGTCTTTTTGTTTCTTCTTCTCTCCTTCTTCTGGCTCTATTTCGAATCCTTTCATAGATTTCTTGCCATCTGCTGCGTTCGCGCTCTCCTCTTTTGTGGCAATCGGAGTGACATCGGATTCTACAAATTAGTAATGGTCTCATTAGTGCAGTTAATCTTATATCTTTAAACTAGCAATTCTTGTATATATATAATTGGAATCTCGGAATCGGCTCCAACGATTTTCATGATATTTAGTATATAGGGGGTTTCGGGGCCGATCTAGCTAGGATTCATTTTTAGAAAATATCATTTTATTTGTGTTTTCTGGTAATAACCGATTTGGTGCAGACGAAGTTGCACGGGTCAGCTAGTGAATAAGTTAAACAACGTTATAGCGAGTTTTTATGTAGTAGTAGTTATGTCTTGTGATAGAGCTCGTCCAGGAACGGGCTATCGACTTGCGCTTATTTTTGGCGCCAAGCAGCATTACTGTGTTCCAGTATGAAGATAGTGTGGTTGTTGGTGAAATACAAGAACATGAGGCTACGCCTCAGGTTTATGGGCACAGAGCGGCATTTTATAGGACGTGTTCCTTAAGTGTCCTGCGAAGTGTTGCTTTGTGTTTTCCACTCACTTCGCTTGCTTCGTCAATAATATTTAAAAAAGGAAAAAACATATAGCTAAAAAAACAGCTTAGAAAGAAACTGTTTTTAATCCTGGATAATTTCTGTTGTTAACTTAACTTTTTGTTTAATTGAACATAACAAAAAAGTAAGTTTATCAACAGAAGTAAACAAAGAGTATATATAAATGTGCTTATTTTTGGCGCCAAACAGCATTACTGTGTTCCAGTATGAAGAGAGTGTGGTTGTTGGTGAAATACAAGAACATGAGGGCTACGCCTGAGGTTTATGGGCACAGAGCGGCATTTTATAGGTCGTGTTCCTTGATGGCCTGCGAAGTGTTGCTTTGTGTTTTCCACTCACTTCGCTTGCTTCGTCAATAATATTTAAAAAAAAAAAATAATGTATAGCAAAAAAAACCTGTTGTCTGCCTTTCGGTATTCTATAGGATATATTTCGGAGAGTGTGCTCAAGAACTATTTGATCTAGTTCCCCCCTCGCCTTTTTACCATCAAACCGCGAGGCACCGTAAGGATCTGCATACCTACGTGATCGATATACCGCGGCACAGCTTAGAAAGGAACTGTCTTTATTCCTGGATTATTTCTTCTTTAACAAAAAAGTAAGTTTATCAACAGAAGTAAACAAAGAGAATATATAAATAAAAAAAAATACACTAACAGAACTGATAAACACGAGTAAAATATAAGCTTAAGTTTTTCATGGACATTCTGATTATTCAACTTGAATACTCATCGACGTCCGATTTGCGCAGTGGGCAGCTTTCTAAGTCCAATGCCTTGGGTTCGATTCCCACAACTGGAAAATTTTGTCAGTGTCTGGGTTTTTATACGTATACTAGCTGACCCCAGCGCCATCTGTCGGGCTGATTTGTGAATCTCAACCATCCAGGGTGCCACCCAAACGCATACCGGAAATTCATTCAAATTGGTCCAGCCGTCTAGGAGGAGTTCAGTGACATACACACGCACACAAGAAATATATATATATATATATATATATATATATAAGTATTTGTGTATATCATTCATAAAATATTCATCAGTCATCTTAGTACCCATATCACAAGCTACGCTTAATTTGGGGCTAGATGGCTATGTGTGTGCTGTCGTTGTATATTTATTATTAGTTAATTTATCATTGGTAATAACCTATCGGGCCAATTACCAACTAGTTCTCTACAAAAAGGTTACCTTTTATTGAATTTGTAGTTTTGGTGTTTTCTGGCACGTGCGGTATGGTGGGCTCGGGTAGTTTGTCCGGGTTCTCAGCCGGCTCTGACGGGTTGCTCATCACCGCTTGGAATACGGAGTAAGCGATCATGACCACCGAAAGTGTCAGCCATCGGTGCCTTCGAGGCTTCCGCATTTTCTGTAACAACAAATATTACTAAGGTAAGAGAAATCATCATCATCCAAACAACCCATTACCGGCCGACTACAGAGCACAGGTCTCCCCCCACAGTGAGAAGGGGTTAAGGCCGTAGTCAACCATGCTGGTCCAGTGCGGATTGGTGGACAACACACACCTTTGAGAATATTATGGAGAACTTGCAGGCATGCAGGTTTCCTCACGATGTTTTCCTTCACCATCGAAGAAAGTGATATATTTATTACTTAAAGCGGACGTAACTTTAAAAAGTTAGAGATGCGTGCTGGCATTCGAACTCGGCCCTTCGAAATTGAAGTCAAGCTTCTACCCACTGGGCTATCGAGATTGTCAACAAGTCATCCAGTCTAATGGAAGAAGTATGTATTGTGGTGCCAGAGCCCGATCGTGTAAGCAGTTGTAAGTATAACTTAGGTACAACTTGGGCTTGCAGAGCTAGAGTTTGTGCTTGGGCCAAAGACACGTTAACTCTATTTAATGGCGCAGTGGACAGCGACCCTGCTTTCTTAGTCCAAGGCCGTGGGTTCGATTCCCACAACTGGAAAATGTTTGTATGATGAACATGAATGCTTTTCAGTGTCTGGGTATAGTATATTATAAGTATTTACGTGTATTATTTTCATAAAGATATCCATGAGCTATCTTAGTACCCATAACACAAGCTATGCTTACTTCGGGGCTAGAGGGCGATGTGTGTATTGTCGTAGTATATTTATTTATTTAATGTAAATTGTAAGCTCACTTAACCTTTTCCGCATTGTGTCGATTACGTAAATACGCCAAATTGAAAAGTGGTCTTAGAAGCGTTGTAGCAGAAAACTCTCAGCAGATCAGATTAAAGTCGATTTAAAAATGTCTTGATAGGAATTTTTAATTATGATTTATGTTATTTTATTGATCATAAACTTTCATTGCCTGTCACTTTTGATGTTTTTTAATTAAAGATTTTGATAGTTTGTCAAGGTTTAATGTAGTCTTGACCGTCTTGACAACAGGTCTTGACGTAGATTATAGCTGATGTGAGAACAATGTATTGTTCATTGTTCTTATGAAGTTCTCAGATTATTTGATATCCTCTTTTGTTGCTTTTATCCCATTTTGTTTGCGTAAATATTTAAACATAATATTAACGCTCCTGTAATTCTAAACCAGTAGTTTCTATGTCCTCTTTGTACCTTAGCTATTGTATACGTCAATGGATAATGTATATCCTTTTTGTCTGATTTGTGTGGTTGATCCGAGGTATCTTCTTTGTTTACAGAGGTGTTATCTTTTCTTACACCCGAATTGATAGAAACTGCATTTGAAATAATTTGCACTCCATCAACATTCAACATATTTCTTGTTTGTATATTCATTGACTGTAGATAATATTTAATAAAGGTTTAAAAACGGATTATTCTGCAATTCATTAAATAAGTCAGAAGTAGGTAAATAAAAAAAGTACGATAAACCTACAATTTTTTTTAGCCCGTTGATTTAATATCGGATCGGGTCACTATAAATTCAATTCCAAAAGCACTATTGAAAGATGCTCTTAGCAAATGTTGAATAATCTCTGCTAATATTTTCTTGTTTGTGAGCAATGCAAAATGAATTTTCCAAGATATATTAGTAGTTTAATATCTTTGAAAATTTATCTTGAAATTTGCCTGGTTAAATATTTCCACTGAACTATAATAAGAAAATAAAGCGGTGACAGCCTAGTGGGTGGGATCTCTGCTTAACTTTTGGGGGCCCGATTTCAAATTCCGGCACGTACCTGTAACTTTATAAGTTATGCGCGTTTTAAGAATTAAATAACACTTGCTTTAAATGGCGAAGGAAAACATCGTGTATTATGAAAGTTAAGCTTAATTTGCTATACTCCGCGAATTGCAGGAGAATCTGTATGGTGTAATGTATAATTACTTCAATCTGTGTACTCCACACCAAACAGATCCTCGGCAATTTTTAAGAACAATTATTCATTGTAAAGTCAACATCTCCCAAAAATGTCGACCTCACTGGTGTTCGCTGTATTTTATATTTGCATGTCCCGGGTTCGAAATTATTATAATTTCTGAATTTCCTCTGGTCTGGTTTCGTGGCTTCCGCTAGTTACCCCCCTACCGATAGAGACGTGCCGCTATGCGATTAAGCGGTCCAGTACGATGTGTAGAAACCGATTAGTCCGTAACAGGTTAGCCTGATATCTTAGACTGCATCATAACTTACCCCCAGGTGAGATTACATTCAAGGGCTAACTTGTAGTGGGATTGGAAAAAAACCAACAAGTCATTCTTATAGGTAACTTATGGCGTTCAATATATGAAGGCCAGGTTGCCAAGATAAATCTTGTACTATGCTCTCTTAGTAGCTGATCCAGATTAAAATCGAACAAGATATTCATAAAGTTTACTAGCAACCAAGTCAAACTGAATACTTATTGGATCAATATTCATACGAAACTAGGGGACTTAGGAATCGATCGCAATACTCCAATAACCTATTTTATTGGCAGTAAAATCTCAGAGCTTTGTTGGCACCCTTTTTATATTACGCGATGAACTTGAAAAGAGGGTTTAACAGTTAACACAAAACGTCTGTAAAAATATATTAAATCAATACTTGCGCGTTTTTTTACTTGTTTTACAAGTTATGCTTTTATGTAAGAATCGAGCAGTTACATATACTTAGACGCCACCTTTTAAGCGTGTGATATTTAGTTTTTTAAATTAAAAAACGCACATAACTCTGAAAAGTTAGACTCGGTCCCTCCGAGAGGAAAGCCGAAACCTTAGCCACTAGGCTATCACCATGGCAGTAAGTACCTGCTAAGATATACTGCAAAGTTATAAATAAACTTTCAGTACACAAACAATTCCTACCCAGATTTCGTTTATCATGTTAAGGTAATTCTATTTGCAGAGCAGATAAGCTGCCCCGCGGGACAGTTTCGAGTTGGGAACCTTTTAAAGCTTTCCCCTGTTATTTTGCAATGTAAACGAGAATATTATATTACCAAGAGATTAAATACATATCGTAAGGGCAGCGCGCTTAGAATTTTAGTATTAATTTAATATGCCTAATAAGAGTATTTCTTTATTTTTAACTGAAAGCCAAAACACCCGTTTATAACATGAAATATTGAAGGATTTTCGTAAAGCAATTACGAACAATTATTTTTTTCTTTTTTAACCAAATGTTCAAATTCAAAGTTGAATAATAAACTTGAAAAATTTAGACTATCTTAGAACCTTTTTTCTCCAAAAAATCTCACATTGTACATCTAATGTTCAATAGTACAATAGCACGTCTAATTTTGATCAAAGAATATTATTTAATTTTTTAAGTATAGCGCTATAGGTTGTCTTTCATTCAATCAGGAAGCCTTTTATATATATTGATAACCATGACACGATTCACCTAATCCGATACGAGGGTACGACATAATCAGTTTAGGTTTGAGAAACTGATTGATAGTATTTACGCGTATAAGCGTAATCTGACTTATAGGTATGTTATGTAAAGCCTGACCAGGAAATTAAAAAACTGATCTTCGAAAACGCCATAATTCCACGGCAATACATTTGACTGAGCAAGTGTATGCAAAAAAATTGGTTTTTCTTTTGTTGGTCAGGTTTACGTTTTTTTTCACTCGACAGAAATACAAGAATATGTAGACAATAGACATATTAAATTCCGTAAGAACGAAATCTTGGCCGTATATTATTCATGAAAATAACCATCATTCATCGTAGTACCCATAACGCAAGCAACGCTTCCTTTGTGGCTAGTTTGCGATGTGTGTATCGCCGTAGTACATTTATTTATTTATTATTTAAAATGCCATGATGGTGTTATGTTTCGAAATGCGAAAGAAACTTTACGGTTGCGAGCGTTCGAAATCTTATACTAAAGGTAAAGGCCTCAGTTTATTCACGGTCGCGGACTGAATATTTCAATAACCGTGGAAGTTGGTGTAGTCCCGGGGCGGGAGTTAATGCTGAAATGCCCCGCGGGACTTAAATCAAGGTTCGAGGTAATATTACAACGTAAATGGCTAATAATTATGCTAAAGATGAGACCTACTTACAATGTAAATGGATATTTATGGTAAAGAGCTTTTTTTGTTTATCCGCTAGATGCCGTCGAATTCGTTGACCTCGAATACTATAAAATGTGCATTGTAAGTATAATGCCCATTTAAGTAACGCCTAAACAAAGAAGATTCCTAGGTATACATTTAACTTTCACCAATCGATTTTCACTGGGCAACTCAAATAATCTATTTTATCTATGGTTCTTGTCACAAGGTGTGGTATTTTGTGTTTGTATTATCATATTTTTTCTTTTTCGTATGGATTTAAGATTATTAAAAAAACGAATTTTTATTTCAGCTGGCAAGTGTCAATTGACGAGTCCCGTTAACTTTACGATCCGGCGTATTGGTGTCGTAAGTTAAGACGGTACCTAACGTCGTTAGACATCACATAAAGAGTTCTCGAAACGTTTTTCTTCTCTAGGAATCACCGAAATCCTCATTAATCCAATCAAGGCGATCCGATTAAGGCCATTCCAAGGTTTAGTGAAAACGGGGAAGTGTTTTTTCTGTTTCATCTAAGATCAAAGCGTTTTAAGGAATTAAAATATCACTTGCTTCAACGGGGAAGGAAAACATCGTTTGGAAACCTGCATGCTGAAGAGTTCTCCATAATGTTCTCAAAGGCCTGTAGAGTCCACTGATTCGCACTGGACCAGCGTGGTAGACTACGGCCATTATTGTGGGAGGAGACCCGTGCCACTGGACCAGTATTTATTATTTATGGTTCATTATTTTGGCTTTCTTGGCTTCAAGATAGATATATGCTGTCGCAGACTTTTACTTTCCCCGGGCGAGCTCTGTCTCAAATCAGTTACTACTACCAAGAAAATTCCCTTGCCCACAATAGTAGGAGAAGCCGGTGCACGGCACCCTCCTAAAGATTAGCTAGTCTAAGATTAACGGATTAGTATCTGGTGTTTAGCAATAATTTTCATGACGTTCAGACATTTAGCGAAGCCTGGAAAGTGCACCGTTTGACTGCCATTTGGCTCTAACGCGACCTTAGATCAAGCTTGTACCATACTAATAAACATATATCCCAGAGCTTCCCCACCTGGGCGCCGTATTAAATACAGAGGTCTGTGTACTTCAAAAAACTTAAGAAAAATAATAATTTGATAGTCTTGGTGCAGCGGTGTTGCGGCTCGTCCCCACACTTTGATAAGTTGTGTGGAGTTCACCAAGCTCAGCCATCCCATTGTTGGGGTAATTTTTTTTTTAATTTTTCTATTTCATAATGAGGATGTTTACGCGGCTATCTTCCTAAGTATCTATCTATTTTAACTAGCTAAGTTAGGGCCCGGGAACCGTGACATAGGAGCAGTCGTTACTTTGCGGAGTTCCATGATATACAATGAAAATTAAGCTTAATTTACTATACTCCGCGTAAAGTAGGAGAACCTGTGTGGTTTAAAGATTAAGAAATTACACCACACAGAAACACCAGTTTTTCGCGGAATATAGCAAATTAAGCTTAATTTTCATTGTATAACTATCGGAATAATAAAGGTCGATTAAACCCTCGCCACGTTTATAAAGAAGAGGTTTAAGGATTACACGCGCTATAACTTGGTTGCACTTACTTAATGTCATAAGTCACTTGATAAACGACTAAGACACCGGGAGGTATCTTTGCATCGTTCGAGTCCATGTAGGACTGAGCTGCATCGATAATGCAGTCGTATTTATACCAAATACCCACCAACTCAATGATCATGACGATCATAAATATCTGGCAAATATGAAGTTATAGTTATCAAAAGTTAAATTATTTACCCACTTTATAAATTTACTGTAACACACTATTTATTTGCGATAAAAAACAGAATACCCGCGTCAGATTGTTCGCATTTTCTGTTGGAATGCGTTTGGAGACTTCGTAGCTTTAGTTCTTACTTAACGAATAAAGTTATCATCATCTCACTGCAATGAAAACCATCAATTGTATAAGCCCAGAACAGCGCTAAAATGGATGGGAAAAGATTTAGGTTACACTAGCGGATGCCAGCCGACTTCTGATTTCCCATGGGATTAAGGAATTTTGCTTCTCTGCCTATACCCGCCTACGTAAAGCAAGCTACGAAAGCTTTAACATGTGAAGCTTTGAAACACGTGTTTCGTATTGATTAACTTTTTTTTTATTTTAATAAAAGTTAGCTCTTAGCTGCAATCTATCTTGGTGGTAAGTGATGAGGCAGTCTAAGATGGTAGCGGGATAATCTGTTAGGTAGTTTGGTAGTCATACCCCTAATCGGTTTCTACGCGACAGAACACTAAATCGCTTAGCGGCACGTCTCTGTCTGTTGGGTGGTAACTAGCCACGGCCAAAGCCTCCCACCAGACCAGACCAGAGAAAATTCAGAAATTATAAATTCCCTAACTGCCCTGCCGGGAATCAAACCCTGGACCTCCTCATTAAATTAACAGCGCTCATCGAATGCATGCGTACCATCCTAATCCTAATAATACTACAAATGCGAAAGTTTGTGAGGATGTATGTATGGTTGGATGTATGTGTGTACGTTTCAACTAAAATAATGGCAACTTACTAACTCAGTAAACATCGTAGAATAATCGTAGGTACAAAGCTAGACACGATGATTAAAATAATCATCAGATCTTTTCTACCTTCTCGATTGACACATACGCGGACGAAGTCACGAGGGTTCGCTAGTAAATAAATAATATATTATAACAGTCCCACAAGGTCTCTATGTGGGTTGCCCATAATCACTAGGCTGGTCAGACGGGTTGGTAATATTTTTTTAATTTTTTTTATTCTATTTTTTAAAGGCTTTTACAGAACAGCGGCATGTCAGCCCTGTTGTAACCTAATAAACATTAACTTTACATTTTATCAGCAAATAATCTAAACAAGTGGCACGCCTCGATGGAGTCTGGTCTTCCTAATAGGTTATGAAACACGCCAACGTGCAACTTGTTTAGATTTAAAGATGCAATTAACTGGTTCCTAACTACGTCATAACGAGCACATTCCATCAGCAAATGATGCACATCATCTGTTACACCACATGTGTCACAGTTGGGAGAGGTTGGTAATATTTGTAAATGATTATTAAATAAATACGAGTATACTACGACAATACACACATCGCCATCTAGTCCCAAAGCAAGCGTAGCTTGTGTTATGGGCACTCAGATGACTGATGAATTATTTTATGATTAATATACATACATACTTAAAAAATACAGGTAAACACCCAGACACTAAAAACATTCCAAACATTTTGCGGTTGTGAGAATCGAACCCACGGCCTTCGACCCAGAAAGCAGGGTCGCTGCCCACTGCGCCAATTGACCGTCAAATTGTAGTAGCACAGAGGGTGCTACTTCCCATTCTCTGTTATATTCCCCTAGTTACCTCCTAGGACACCAGTGGGAAGGGGAGGGGTGGTGACAACTGTATTTTGAAGACCACACGGCACACAAAAAAACGATAGGTATATTAAATCGATATATGCTCTCTGCAAATCCATCTGAATGATGCCTTTGAATAAAATTGTGCTTTTTCTACGAGAAAGTCGGACTCTAGAGGTAATAACACTCACTGGGTTTGATTCAGTTTCCCTGACGTCATAGCTGTATGACGTAAATAGCTACTGTTTGTAGCGTGCAAACTGTAGAGATGAATAAAGTTTTTATGCTTTAAGTTATTTGGATACATTTAGCTCAAAAACTTGTTGATATTTTACCGTTTTTAGCTTAAAGTGTAGTTTTACCACTGGCGGTGTGGTAAAATATCACAGCATTTTGTGCTAATAGAGAACTCAATCCCGGATATTATATTGAAATACCGGGATGGGATGGTTTATAGATCTCGTCTCGTTTGTTAGTAACAGTTGTTCATTCATTGTCAATTTTGTATCAAGCTGGCAGATTGCCACCCGTAGAAAACTATCGTACAAGATAATGAACCAGGAAATGGTAAAAAAAATTTAAATTTTACTAAAAAAAAAAACCTGTGCAAAAAATATTCACACAAGGCGGAAGTGTGACTTCTGAAAAGTAGCCTACGAGAGATTGAGGTGGATGTAGAGTATCAGAACTAGTGGGATAAATTTATTATTCATATTCCATGGTAACTAGAATAGGTAAAAAAAATATTTGTATAATGTTTTCTATCTCACTCTGTCCTACACATTTTTGTATTTGTGTCTCTTACCTGTCGTTTTTTCCGTTGCATCCGGTTTGAAATCACAACGATTCTAAAGAGTTTCACTTCAAAAATGAAAGTGCGCTTCGTTTTAAGTCATAGTTAAAAATAAACGTTGATACAGTAAATGCCGTGATTGGTTAAATTGAAACCTACCTCTTAGCTTATATAATTCGCCCTTAACTGCAATACCCCCTGGTGGTAAGTAATGATGCAGTCTTAGATGGTAGCGTGCTAACCTGTTACGGAGTATAGTAGTCATATCCCTAATCGGTTTCGTTTCTACGCGACATCAGAACTTACTTACTTAACTTACTCTGAACAGATTCAGAACACTAAATCGCTTAACGGCACGTCTTTTGTCGGTAGGTTGGTAACTAGCCACGGCCGAGGCCTTCCACCAGACCAGACCAGAGAAAATTCAGAAATAGAAAATTGCCCCCCCCTGCCGGGAATCGAACCCGCGACCGCCTACTTACTTAAATTCACAGCGCTCACCGTTGCGCCAGGAAGGTCGTCAAAATGATTATTAAAACACGAATGTGGCTTTATCACATGCGTGTTTTAATACCTAATTATGAACAGATGCACACAAGACTTTATCTACTCCCAAATATTAATCCTCAATAAAAGATTCTGAAACCGTCAATTTAATGCTAACATTAAAACAGCCAGCCCTCGCAACCTCGCGTAGTCGCGACGTTGTGGGAGTGAAACGCGCGTGAATAGCATTTTTTTTTTTCAAATTCACATTCTATTCTATTTTTGAAATTGATACAGATACCACGCATCGAGCGGTGAAAATATAGTTGTGATAAGTAAACTAATTTGCGCAGAAGGGATCCGAAAAAAGACCAGGAGGAGTGTTATTATGAAATTCAGTACAACATTATATCATTTCTTAAATATAGTTCAACGAGTACATAACACGATAATATTTTTGGATCTGTCGATATTTCGACCCAGTTGCATGGATCGTGTTCACGACGGGACCACGATTATCGTGGTATGTACACGTTGAACTTTATTTAAGAAATGTTGATTAACCACGATAATCTTAGTTTAGAATTTAAAACATTATATCTTCCGTTTGGTTGATATTATAGTCATTAGGACATTGAGGACATTTGAATGTTAGCACTAAGTTAACTTTTTCAGAATCTTTTACAGATGATTTAAATCATGGAATGTTATATGAATGTACCGGGTACATTTTGTTTCATACATTTCTTTGTGATAGATAGCATATTGAAGTATCATTATACTCTATTATTGTATGATATAAGTTATTTTGTACTCTAAATCCACGCATTAAAGTTCATATCAGAATATCTATGCGGAACACCAACGCCTGTGTATTATATTGTATAGAAAACTCACGCCGGATCAATACTTTAGAGGTATTTCACTCTGCACACTCTGATAATGTTTCTGATCACTTTTCAACCCACGTTATAAGTTTGACTTGTCTTGTTGTTGAAAGGTGAATTAGTCGGTAGTTTTTTTAGTAATGTTTGATGAAAATTAGTCCAGTTAATAACTTCTTTAATATGGGTAACAAATAAAACCGCTTGACTATTAGAATAATGTACAGAATATTGAAGGACAGGGTTTTTTTCAATTTTTTAATTTAATTCATATGTAAACTATGTTTTAACAGTGATATTTTGGGCACCGGATTATGCTGAAAGGGGAGCGTAACATGACCGGATTCAATTTAAGAACGTTGTAAAATAAAACCTGTCCTCAAATTTTATATGGCCGCTATACTCTCCAGGCATTTTGCAGTTTAAAAAAACTGCGGCTCCCAGCGACTCGCCTGATGTAATCTGTCCACTTCGTTGGGAGCCGAACCAAAATAATAAGTTATACTGATTAAGTCATGTTTTTAATTTTTAATTAAAAAATTTGAATACTTATACTTTTTTCTGTCGACTATATTTTACCACAGAATATAGAAGATATAGGAACCGTGTACACGACTAATATTGAAGCATTTTTTTTTCTGATTGTATGTAGCTGATTTACGCTGTTAAAATCAATCCGAGAAAAAAAAAAACAATACATGAATGCAATAATGGCTGAATGAGGGTTCTGAATGTGTATTTTACTTTAACAGCTGATAAACAGTCAGAAATATGGTCATACAATCAAATTGAGAGCCTCCTATTTTTTTAAGATAGTAAACAAAACGCATTTGTTTAAAAAATTATAAACACACAGATGATATTGACTTATCATTTTAAAATCTTACTAAGTTTGAGAAAGCTTGGGTGGATAAATCACGTCAGAACAACTAGACCGATCTGGATGAAAATTTGCACAGGGATAGAAGATAGTTCGGAATAGCACACTCATCTCAGGGAAACTATCAGCTCTCCTCGGTTTAAAAAAAACCGGAATACACGTGAACGATATCGAGGACAACAGCCAGTAATAAAATATTATCCATCATTGTACATGAAAAATAAATATTGCTTGTGATAGTGAAAATATTGCAAGGAAAACCGCTCTCTCCCTTTTATTAGCAGGATCGGATGTCGACATCTCGAGAGCTCTCCAAGTCACTCGGCATCAGGCCACAATAGCCTGCGGTCTGCGGGCTTTTAGCGTTCGGCTTGTCGGTTCGAGGACTTTGGGGAATATGATCCGATTACGTACTTAGTGTCTACAGCCTATAATAACTATTGTGATTGACGATTTTTGGCAAAAAAAGGCCACTTAATTAATGACAGTTTTACTTTAATAATCAAATGAAAATGGACCTCCAATTTTCAATAACGTGTTGGTACAATATTCTCTTTGACAAGCCATAATTAAAGCTACTTTGACATAGCAAACTACCTTAAAATTAAATGTATAATACTGTATATATAATCAGTGGAGTGCAATGGGGTTCTTACCAAGGTATGCATACAGCAGAAATATTGGATTTCCGAAACTCCCATACGAGCTATATGTAAATTTTAGGGTAGGCAGTGCTTTTGCGCATGTATGAAGTGCACGCCACTGTATATAATAATAAGATAGCAGTATATTGTACCTACGAGTTTATCCATATATATATTGATATAGTATTGTAACAACTGTATAACAATAAATATAATGATAATGGTATCAAGTGTGCTGTGAAGTAATCTCGAAATTAAACTAAATTGAGAAGTCTAACAATACGGGCATCTTTTTCCACAAAACAAAAAAAAAATGACGAGGACAGAACTACATTTAGAACTCACAATTTAGAAAACAATAACTGTTAATGACGAATATTTACGTAACTTCACACGCCTTTAAGCACATTATGGAGGCCACCAAGATTCCTCACCACGTTTTTTTTTAAATCAAAGTGATATTTAATTGCTTAAAACACTCACAACTTCGAAAAGTCAAAAGGTCAGGACAGGGTTCAAACTAGGTCCCCAGAATGTGAAGCCGAAGTCCTTACCATAGGCTATCATCGATTTTAGGTTTATTCATCAATAATTTATTCACCAGCATTTACGAACGTAAGAATTCATGACGCTGATGCATTCCTCACAAAATTTCCATAATCGTACACCGCCTCGCTTAAGAGGTTCGTGTTTAATTTTCCCGACACTATCCATAACCGCATCACTTAGCTTCAAATCTGCAGAATCTGACCAAGAATTAATAGGGAGCTTTACGGTTGAGTGCTCGTCTAGTAATGAATGGAATACTCGAGCTTCATTTAAACGGCTTTATCAGCAAACATATTTTACGCGTCACGATTTCCCCGAGACGCGGCCTTGTTTTTCCATGTCATTAAAATCTTAATAACGCATGACGTGGATTATGAATTTTATTTGTACATGCAAAAACATTTAATAAGTACGTAAAATATCTTTGGATTATGCTAAGGATAAGGATTATGTGAAGTTTAATCGTGAAGTCTTCCGCAACTGAATTTGGCGTGATTACTTATGACTCTTTGGTCGCTAACTATAGGCCTGATTAGAAGGCTCAAAATACTTTATAAGTAATGGAAAGATGAAGGTAAGGTAGGTTAAAATTATGTAAAGTATCTACATAATTTTAATAATGAATTAAGATATCCGCAGGAGAACTGGAGATATAGCTCAGCTAGTTGCACAGTTAAAATGGTTACAGCAGTGCATATGTCGGAGAATCGATAGGCACTACTAACAACGGTACCCTTTGATACACATATTTTACTTTGGTAGATTTAGATTTAACTTTGAATACCTATGCTTAAAGAGTGTATCAAAACAAATTAATTTCATCGAGGTTACTACACCATTGATGAATTTCTTAGTGACTGGGTTGCTTGAAAGCAAGCCGCTCCGCTTTATTCAAACACAATATAGAAGAATGATTGTTAAATTGTAAACTTATGATGGAAAAGAGTAACTACTGAGTTCCTTGCCAGCTTCTTCTCGGTAAAATCTGCCGTCCGAACCGGTGGTGAAGTTACTACAAACAGACATACTTGACGTTTCCAAAGACCTACTTGAAATAAATGAATTTAGAATTTGTAGTTCTTTATTTATATTATGATAATTACAGAATGTAAATACAAGACTAATATATATGCGAGGCTTGATGGCATAAGAGAGCGTTCCGCCATTTGCCGTGACGGCAATAGAGTATACGAACACATGAAAATGCAGAGTTGTTTACAAAACGTTTTATACATCATTTTACATAAAAAAATAGTAGGCTTTTACATTACCGATTTATTTACGTGTGTAGATTCTTACAAAGAAGATATCAACAAGAGAAACGAAGTTAAACATAATAGAATGAGACGTTGAACATGAAACATTGTAATTTAGATGTTACAGCGGCGCTACGTGTTTGAAGTCTTGATGAGATGAGACAATTTATTTTTCTTTATTTGTTAGAAATTGCTTTTGCTTTCCACTTTAAGCTTTAGCCTTAAGAAAGTCACGATTGACAAAGAGGAAAAAATTTCCTGTCTACAATTCAAGGAGAATTAGGTTTTTCTCGGCCTTTGCAGTAAATGACTTTATATAGTTTTATAAACTTTTTATTTTTAGCAGTTCTATTTTTAAAGTGAAACTTCTTTAATATAGCTAAAGCTGTTCCGTTTGATATTTACCGGGGACTACATTTTCCCTCATCGTGATTCTATTCGAGGGTCTTAAAGCGATTAAGTAAATATTATTTTACTATCTTAACATTGTTGTATTTTTAGCATCAAAAAAGCTTTTTTTTTTCTTTATTAGAGGTTCCTTATGTAATCATCTGCCTACAGCTTCAATTTAGTTTACGGTATCAAATCTTATACGCTATTCTACACAATTTACTTCTACCCACCGCGGCACGTTGCACGCTTGCCCCATTACTTTTTTGCTACTACTTAACGGAAACTTTCCTCAAAAATTTGTCGTAAATCGTATAAAAAAAACATCATTTTAGCGTGTTCAAATAAAAAAATATATTTTTAGTAAGACTTGTTTTTATCGTAGTTTTTTCTCCAGGGACACTAGGATATCATGAAGTTACATTACTATTGTCTTATATGAGTTAAAGAGGTAAACTGGACGGACTGAACGGATGGCCTCCCATGCTAAGAGGAAAAACATCGTATACTAAAAGCATAGTTTTTTGAGTGTAAGCGGCGCTGTGCGGTTAAATTAAATCAATTGCTGTCATGAAGAAAAAAAAAGTACTCGAACCGATAAGAAACAACAGAACAGAAAAGAATTTGATAAGTTGCTGTTACCAGTTATGTAAATAGGTACCTAAATTAATATTATTATTTTTTATCAATGGTGCAGTAAACTTTTTATTTCGAATATTTCTAAGTTACTGTCAGTATGATAGATTAAAAGGGTCTGTTGTTGTGTTATCTGGCGATAAAAAAATAACTGTGTAGTGGCAATAGGCTCGGCACATAGCTCGGAGAACCGATGGGCGCTGGGGTCAATGTTTTGGTCGACTCCCAACGAGGTGGACAGACGAAATCAAACGAGTCGCGGGGAGCCGCTGGATACATGCGGTCCAGAATCGTGGAGTTTGTACGCCATACAAAAGACCTATGTCCAACGGTGGACGTCATTCGGTTGAAATGATGGTGGCTGTCAGTATTTTTTTTTTTTTTTTTTTTTTTTAAGTATATTGACAAGTGCATGACTGCAATCACACCTGATGGTAAATGATGATGCAGCCTAAGATGAAGCGCGCTTGCCTAGAAGATGCCTATTCACTCTTGATTTGAAGGTACCCAGATTATAGGCATCAGGGAAGACGGAAGATGGGAGGGCATTCCAGGCCTTTGCGGTGCGGATCAGAAAGGAAGAAGCAAAACGCTTCGTACGTGTTGATGGTATTTCAACAACGTAACGGTGCAGATTCTTTCGGTGCCTCGCAGTTCGATGGTAGAAAGGAGATGGTTTGACCAAATCAATGGTATTATAGATTAAAAGGTCTGGCGATAAAACATTAACTAAAATTTAAAATGATTCTCGTCAAAATTCTTAGCCCAAATGTGACTGGAGCCAGAGAGTTTTAGAGCATAACATATATACGATAATTAGGAAGAAAAAATAACAGCTTAGTCCGAACTGGGATTGTAGACAAAGGGTTTCGTGCCAAGGATTTTGACCGATGTTTTTTGACCGATTACTATGTGTTTTTAAGATCGGTCAAAAAACTCGTTCCTTGACCCTTCTTTAAATTACAACTTTATTCTTATTTTTATGCATTGTTATTTTCAGTGAAAATTTCAACTCTTTACTACAAGTTAGTTGACTGTAATCTAATCTGCTGATAAGTTATGATCGCCGTTAGGAGTACGTAACCTATATCCCTAAACGGTTTCTACGTGACATCGTACCGGAACGCTAAATCGCTTAGCTCGCGTCTTTATCGGTAGGATTTTAACTAGACACGGTCAAGCCTCCCACCAGACCAGAACAGAGAAAATTCACTGAACCCGGAACTTCCCACTTAAAACCAGACTGCAAACCACTCGAGACCCCTATGACTAGGACGTATGGAAAGACAAACTGTCAGTGTACGCTAAGTAATAGGCACTGTTCAGGTTCGGAAACCTAAAAAAACATACTTAATTTTTTTAACGATGAATGAACTGATGAATCCTGTTTTATTCCTTTAGGAGTGATACATACACACACATAACACACGAATTTGGATCAGAGTAGGCATAAAGAAGTAAAATGGTATAAAATAGCACAATCCTCCTCCGATGCCAGTTATATTCTCTACTTTACAGATATCTACTTATATATATTACTAGCGGACCCCAGCGCCATCTGTCGGGCTGATTTGTGAATCTAAACCATCCAGGGTGCCACCCAAACGCATACCGAAAAATTCATTCAAATCGGTCCGACCGTTTAGGAGTTCAGTGACATACACACGCACACAAGAAATATATGTATATACTAGCGGACCCCAGCGCCATCTGTCGGGCTAATTTGTGAATCTAAACCATCCAGAGTGCCACACAAACGTATACCAAAAAATTCATTCAAATCGGTCCAGCCGCATAGGAGGAGTTCAGTGACATACACACGCACACAAGAAATATATATATAAAGATATATAAATTTATAATATATATATATATATATATTATGTAAATTTTATATTTTATATTTATATATTACGTATATTTATTTAAATTATTTATGTATTTGTATCTTTACATTTTGGTATTTATGTATCAACACTCTTGGCACTATCCCGTTCTCCTGCTGTAAGTCCTATCTACAAAGGTTGCCTGCAAAAGATTGCTAGCAGCAATAAGGCCGCCTTTGCATGTCTACATTGTGAACTGTATACTTACTCCTTACTGTTTCTTTTCCTGTATGTTATACGTGTTTCTTCTTCTTCATCTTATATTTAAATGTTAGGGTAGACAGAGCTTTTGTGCATGTATGAAGTGCACGCCACTGCTACACGCACACGCCTAACAGTGTACTTAGTGCGATGAGATGTTCGATCCAATCGTGAAAGTGCTCCTTGTGTTGTGAATAGAATAGATCGCGTTTTGACAAGCCAGCCGTATTATTGAGGAGTCCTTGTACTAATAATATTTCGGTTGGATTTATTCGAATAACATTTTTTTATCAGCTTTACTTTCGTTGGGCCGAGTTCCAATCCCAGCATGCACCTCTAACTTTTCTAAGTTATGTTGCTTAAAACGTTCTAATAATTATAATATTTGACAACCGATTGGCGCAGTGGGCAGTGACCCTGCTTTTTGAGTCCAAGGCCGTGGGGTCGATTCCCACAGCTGGTCAATATTTATGTGATGAACATGAATGTTTTTCAGCGTCTGGGTGTTTATCTATATATTATAAGTATTTATGTATATTATTCATAAAAAATATTCATCAGTTATCTTAGTACCCATAAGACAAGCTACGCTTACTTTGGGACTAGATGGCACTGTGTGTATTGTCGTAGTATATTTATTTATTTTAATATATCACTAAGAGTTCTCCATAATGTTATTAAAGGAGTGTGGAGTTCACCGATCCGCACTGGGTCAGCGTGGTGAACTACGGCCTTAACCCCTTCTCATTGTGGGAGGAGACCCGTGCCCTGTAGTGGGCCGGTAATGGGTTGATATGATGATGATGAAACTGTGTGATGAATCTGTGTGGTACATCTGGGGATATAGCGTTATGGTAAAGTTTACATTATCGACGACGACCTTACTAATTTAGACAAAAATTCGACAACCGCCCTTACGCAACGGTGAGCACTGTGAATTTAAATAGGAGATCCCGGGTTCGGTTCCTGGCAGGGGCAGTTTGGGAATTTATAATTTCCGAATTTTCTCTGGTCTGGTCTGGTGGGAGGCTTTGGCCGTGGCTAGTTACCACCCTACCGACAAAGACGTGCCGCTAAGCGATTCAGTTCCGGTGCGATTTTGCGTAGAAACGGATTAGGGGTATGACTACTATACTCCCAAAGTGGTTCGCCCGCTACTATCTTAGACTGCAACATCACTTACTACCAGGTGAGATTGCAGTCAAGGGCTGACTTTTACTGGAATAAAAACGTCTAAAAGAAAATCTCAATACAGAATCTTACCAGGACCTTATGAGTTTAACAAAACAGTTTTTCCTTAGGAAAATCCCGCGTAGCCAAGGAAAAAGACTAACAACTGTAAACTGATATCCGTATTAGGTTTAATTAAAAACTGTGTGGACAATCAACGCTTTGACATTTAAAGCCCAACGTTGAGTCTTAAAATGTATAAAACTACGTTTTTTTTTAAATCCTATTTATTTAAAGGGGTTTTGTCACAACGTGTTATGTAACCTCAATGGAATCTAAAAATAAAAAAAAGAAACTATTACTAGTTTAATCGCCGCTTCAACGCTAATAGAACAAGTTTATAAAGCATTCTTGCCTTTAGGAAAATAATAATAACAAACTAAAATTAATATTTACAATAAATATAAGCCGTCTAACTGTTCACTTATACAACAGAAGTCCTAACACAGTCCTATATTAATTACATTAAAATTTTCTCCTAAAACTAAATCCAACCTCGCGGCCTCGCACCGTGTACCACACTCCGCTATTATATGATGCACGTCCTTTACATTGCATTTGTAACAATTAGGTGATGGGACCTTGCCCATTAGTGGAATATGTCACTTTTGCATTTTAAATAAAACTACGTTGGTTTCGTAAACGAGATAGCCACGGAGAGCTTACGAACTGAAGTACTCGTATGGTATAACCACAAAGTATAACTATACATCCGTGTTATACCCGCGATATGGTAAGCTTTACGTTATCAAACGACCTAAATACGGATTTCCGAATTAGGTTTACATATAAACTAAGTACCAGTGTATATCTATGTTTACGTATCTCGGAAATGAGGTCGCCAGCTCAGTAAATATGAGGGCGACTTTGTGGCGAGATTTTACGCCATGTTTAATGTGAAGCTTATACAGATAATAAATATCTGTTGAAGCTTCTTTTAGTGACGTCAACAGATATCATATGTGATTTTTTTCTAATGCAACAATAGAGTACCTACATTTCCTTTGAGTCTTAAATGTTTTTTAATGTTTGTTTTCAGTCCTTATTGTAGATTTTTATGTAAATATATTGTAAGTAATAAAATTAAAGAATAATGTATAAAAAATATCCGTGTTAGATATATATGCATGTGTTGTCTGTGCTGCCTTAGGTTAAAGAACTAACTAGCTAATCACAACTATTTCTTGGTACATATTTAACTTTTCATTAGTTTCACCGATCAATCTCCTTCGTGCCTTCTTCATCTACAAGACATTGGCGAAGTACCTTGTGCCCAGTTGGCACAGACAAAAGCCATAAACAAGAATTGAATTGAATTGAGTATCTACATTGTTAATGAATGAATCTATAGGTATAACTACTTTAATGGAACACCACCCAAAAAATACTAAAAAAAAGGCTGCTATATCAAATGTTATCATCATCGTCCACTCATCACGGCTCACTTCAGGACACGAGTCTCACTCTCAGAAAGGCAGGGGTTCTGGCCGTAGTCTACCTACCACAGTCTTAACAGTTCGGATAACTCTCAGGCAAGCAGGTTTCCTCACGATGTTTTCCTTCACCGTTAAAGCAAATGATATTTAACTGCTTTAATTAAAAACGCACTTAGCAGCCAAAAGTGACAGGTCGGGGATCGATCTCGGTCTCCTCTTAAGCGTTTTTATTTTAATTGGAAATAATTATTGACTTTCACAATATTGATATCATATTTATCTACATATGCTGATTATTACTTTAAAATGGAAAATTATATTAATATTACGGTATTGTTTTAATTTGCATGCCATAGAATGGTAGATTGTAGCACGGAACATGTTATCTTAAATTATAGTTTTTTAAATAACGCAAGTAAAGATTTGTATTGAATTTAAATTTGATACATACACAAACAGTTGGAAAATCCAAAAGTGCACGCCTCATAATCTCATTCATAACAATAAAATTGAGATTATTTGTAAATAATAATTAAACTACATCTACCGTGAAAAGTAATAGGCTTCTATTCCTCCAAATACTGAAGCCTATAAAAACCAACTCGATAAGTGAAGTATTTCGCTCGTTATCATGACAACAAGATACGGGATCCGCACATACAGACACACGGACGTCCAAGACAGAACTTTTTAAACAATTTTTTAATTAGTTTAAATAATAAAAAGAGATTTAAAAATATCATGTGTGTTACAAATAGTGTTTTTTCTCTACATTTGTCTATTTATATTCACTTATAAAAGCAATAAAGAATAAAAAGAGTAAAAAGTGTCATTTTAATTTGGAGAATAACTCGGTGTGCGTAAACTGACAGTAATACCCACCTCAACGCTTCGCTTGGCGTGCAATAGTGTTAAAAAAATCTAAATAATCAGTTGTCTACTTAAAGTTTATTTTTTATTGTATCCCATATTTAAAAAAAGGAACTAAGAAAAATTTACTTACTTTTAATTTTATTGAATCATATAAAGGGAAAAACCTACAATCAGAAATACGACCAAAAATAACATATCTTTTTTTACTGTAAAAAAACTACCTAGACTTAATAATTTAAGTTCTTTTAATAATTTCCTTAAGATTATCATAAGTGTTAAAAATCTGTAGCTTGTTAAAGTCGTTGTAACACACACAAAAGAATAAATAGGAATAATGACACCCTTGAAATCGATTGAATAAATTTGACGTTCAATACGAGTGGATCTCAACGATTCAAAAGTGCATATAAAAAGAGAGAAGGCGCTTGAATAAATCTCATTTTCAGGCTGCGTTTGAAGCCTTCTTTTGTAATCCTGTCGTCGTAAAAGGCTTTTGATAACAATCACGTGGCTGTAGATGGAATTTTCAATTGACTTTAAGTAAGATTGAGTTGACTTGTATTAGGTTTATATTTTTGTGATTGAACAATATCAGATGTTGGTTTGTCACGGTTTATAAGCTTTAATTTCGAAGGATAAACGCGATTCAGGTGTGGTTTTTGATGCTCCACACCTAAAAAGAATGAAACTTTTTTTTGAACTCATATGTTAAGTGATTACCGCCGCACATGAACGTCTACAGCACCAGAACAGTCACCAGTCCATTCAATAAATAAATATACTACGACAATACACACATCGCCATCTAGTCCCAAAGTAAGCGTAGCTTGTGTTAAGGGTACTAAGATAACTGATGAATAATTTTATGAAAAATATACACGTAGGTATATTATTCATAAAATTATTCATCAGTTATGTTATAATACTTATAATATATAGATAAAGACACAGACATTGAAAAACATTTAAGTGCATCACACAAACATTTGTGCTGTTGTGGGAATCGAGGGAGCCTAGGACTCAGAAAGCAGGGTCGCAGCCCACTGCGCTAATCGGCCGTCTATTGCAGTATTTTAAGCAATGGTTTTTAAATAAGTTGTGTACCTGCCCTTTGAATTAGTTTGCTCTATCTTGTAGTTTTCAGGGGTAATTTAGATTAAGTAGACAAAAGATTCTACAAAATCGAAATAATCTATTTTTTTTTTGCTAGCTGTTCCGCTTTTTTCGTCCGCGTTTTGTTTACGGTTTTCTTGTGATTAAAGGTAGCCTATATTACTCTCCGTTATTTCACTAATACAATGTCAATTGCTAGCTAAGTTAGGTTATGAAGGAAGGACAAATCAACAAACAAAGAAACACTCTTTATCTAATATTATAGTTTGGATTTTGTCAAGTTCAAGGAATAGTAATGCAGAGCATTATGAGTTTAAGCACGATGGCTGATGTTCTATCAAATATGTATCCAGCAATGTGATGTCAATAGACAGACGTCCTACCTGGCACTTGGGTGTGTGCTGTCTTATAAGTGGTTCCGGTTTAATTACCGGCAGGAGCAATTATTTTCTTTGCTACTCTGGTGCTCTGGTGGGAGCTCAACAAAAATACTGCTAAGCGTTAAGCACGATACCGCGTAGAATCCGATAAGGAGTTTGGGTTTCCTATGACTACCATCCCACCAGATGAGCCTGCCGTCAAGAGCTAACAGGTAGAAAAATGAAAAAAAAATTGTGACGAAAATTTTTCAACCTTTCACTACCCACTTTTTCACTTTTCACTTTTCACTTCAGGTTTAGTGTTTGATTATCGAAAAAAAATCCATCCTTAGACTATTAACGTCCCACTTGTGGGCAAAAGACTTCTTTTACATAGGAGAGAGGGAATTTATATTGGCCTGTAGAAGGCACTTTTGAATTTGAAGCTTGCATCCAAGTTTAAGAGTTGTCCAACTCAGTGAATCCACGCGTTTTAGTTACATAGTGAGTCAACAAGTTTTTTAACTTCAACTGTATGTGTATTTGAATAAATGAAATGCCACGATTTCGCTCCTAATTAGAGAATTTGTAAATACTCATTAAAGTTCAAAGCGAGAATTCATGAACCGTATCTGAATACGTATTCCTTTTTGTCAGTTCGCATTGAATTTCTATATTTAAATGACGCATAAATTGATACTCATATTGGTATGAAAATATCTTGAACACTTCAATGGTGCTTAAATGGGATGCTTTTCATCATTAGGGTAGTATTACGTTCTGTACACATGACAATAATTTTTTTTTTTGGTATTTATATTCGAACAGTATATATTAACATTTGGTATGTTTATGGTTTATTAGAGCTTCTACTGCTACTAACTGAAATAGTGGCTGGTTTTATCGGTACGAAACTGAACTTTACCTATCAACTGTACCACGGAAAGCTCGTTAATTATAACAGCAACTTAAGAGTTGGAGTTTATTACCAAGACCCACTATCAATTGTCCGACCAGTGTAGTGATTACAAAGGATACACTCCTCTATCTATCTTAGAAAGATATAGATACTCTTTATAACGATTTTATAGCTTTATTACGATTCCTTCCGTACTGCAAAGGAGTTAGTACTGCAGTAGAAAACTAGGATAGTTTTTTTTGCGAAACTCGATTTTTAACTATGATCCTAAGGCATTCGTACAAATGTTGTGCTGTGTAGCTTGTAAATTATATGCATGTGGAATTTTAATGTGGGAATGTTAGAATTAAATGTATATGTCTAAACATATTGTAAGTATTAATAATATAAAATGTTATTAGTGAAAACGGCGAAAAGTTTCACCATTTGCTTTTTTCCTGTTACAGGAAAAGGTCAAGGTTTAACATTAATGGCGGATACGGTCACAATATAAAGGCTCAGGGTCGAAAATACGAATGGGTGACGCAATAGCTAACAGAGACTCAATCAAACTAATTAACAGTACCATTTTAACCCATTCCAGTAAAAACAGTACTTGTATTGAGATGTTTTGTTCACATTTTTTATTTGTCGTAATATCAACTGCAGCGAAAATTGCTACCACATGTCCGAAGGTAACTAGGTTCTTCACTAACATCCACTTCAACTAGATCGTACCTCCAGGTTTTGCGTTCATACTCCACCTTGCTCAATTCTGTCTGTCTGTCTGGCCTCAAGATCTCTCATAATATTTGGCGACTAAGAGTTTATCCAGGATTATCCAGCAGTACAAACGAATCAGCATGAGGTTTTATAAAAACGGATCTTGGTTTTTCGTGACGAAAATATGTTTCTTTGCCACTGCTTAGTAAATCATTAATATTAGAACTGCCCTGCTGTCTTTTCTAACCAAATCTTGTATCTTATCGAATATATAATATATGTAATTAATATCTTTGGGATTAATAAAGAAAAGGGGACACCCCTTTTCCGTTTACTCTTTAACCGTTTATTTTATGAACGACAGGTTTGCAATTAGTCAACTCAAGTTTTTTTAGAACAAAAGACTGAACGAGAATTATAATCCAAGAGAGTATCATCAGATTAGTTTAATACGATATACTATGACGTAGTAAATATTAAACGAATACCATTGCAATAGACAAAAGAAAGTTATGTGTGATAAAGAAATAACAACGAAAAATATCTATATTCATTTTCTTTTTGTTTTGTTATTTGGTAAAAGGGGAGGTTTAAATATTAATAACACAAAAAAAAATATTGAAAAACCTGAAAGTGAAATAGTAAAAAGTATCACATATTAATTTGCAACAGTTTCAATAAAAACTCGCACTCACCGAAGGCTGCATCATGGCTGGCTGCCGGCCAGCTGTTTTCAACCCTAGGTCGCTATTTACGCCCAGCTATCGATTTTCCCCGGAACCGTTACGTAACTTACACACACCGATGGTTTGGCGCCCCTGACGTCGCCGGTTTTCATAAGATCTTGCACATTTCGATATTTGTCAAAGCCTATTACTATTTTAAGCGAATCTATTAAAGAAGACGCGAAAATGTTCTAAGAATTTAGGAAATACTGAAGCTTCACGCTAAGTGGAAGGCCAAAATTGACTGGGTAGATTTTTATGCACAATTGACGGGAATCACGGGAAATGCCTTAACATTAAATGTCCCTAAACACAACCGTGCTCAGTGGCGCCACGGTGCCGACTGACGGTGGAAAACGGGCGACTGCGCGGCTTTTCACGTCCACATTTGAAACACCTCCATTCGATTATGAAGTTTATTTCAATTACATACAGTGTAATTTCAATTAAAATAACATATCGGTCAGTAACAATTTTCCGCTGCAGTGGCATTAAACCTTAAGCGTTTAACACAAGACACATACTTGTTTAAAAGATTACGTGTAATAATATTGTAGTATTGGATGCCACCATTGTCCTAGAATTGACGGAACAGACATGTTGGCGTCGGCATACTTGTCAAGTATAGAGATTAATCGTGTGCCCTTTTATTTTAATTTGAATTTCTCCGTATGAAACGTCATCATCATTCTCGGTTTTTTTTTGTCCCAATGCTGGGCATAGATAGTAGTATCTCATAGATAGTTTAAGAGAGTGGACATTTCACACAGCTCTATTGCGGAGGGCCTACTAATACCCTAGTTGAAGTTTATGGGCCTATAAATAAACGTGGAATAACTTCGACAGTATTTCGTTACGCTTCAATTGAAAGCAGTTTCAGTATCTCTAGAGAGATTTTTCAACTACGCGAAAGATATACCAAGCACAAGTGCGTGGGCAAACACAGGGGAATTTTCTATTCCCTCGCTCTCATAGTCCGTCAGGATGGCAGATCCGACACGACCGTATAGAGATTAGGCAACTTAACGTGCTCTTCAAGGCACGGGGATGAATCACCGCCAATTTCCAAACTACAGGCTGGTACTAAGAATTTCTTGATAGAAAACCCAATACTGTTCATTGGCCCGACCCGGAGATCGATCCCAGGACCTTGTGATCTTTTGTCGAACATGATTACCATTACGCAACAAGACAATTACAAAACGACTTTCAGAACAGTTTCCCGGATTACGAAGAGGTGTAGAAAACTAATTGCAAATTACTTTCCACATATTTTACACGGTAAAGCTTTGTTGTTTATTGTTTGCCAAGAATTTTATATGCCTGGCAAATGGTTCTGAAGATTGCCAAGTGCAATTTGCAGGTAGGTAGTTATGCGATCGTTCAGATAATCATATAAGGTAGTTATGCGATCGTTCAGATAATCTTATAAGGTAGTTATGCGCTCGTTCAGATAATCATATAAGGTAGTTATGCCATCGTTCAGATAATCATATAAGTTAAATATTAAATGCGGTAATTTTGAAATAGCAGTCCCCATCATTATTATCATATCAACCCATTACCGGCCAACTACACGGATCTCCTCCCACAGTGAGAAGGGGTTAAATAGCAGTAAGATACTTAAATTATTATATTTGCTTAGTATACATTAAATTCAAATTCAAATTCAAATTCATTTATTTCAAGTAGGCCTACTTTATAAGCACTTTTGAAACGTCAAGTATGTATGTTTGTAGTGACTCTACCACCGGAAACCGGTTCGGAAAGCAGATTCTACCGAGAAGAGCCGGCAAGAAACTCAGTAGTTGCTCTTTTCCAACATCAACATTTACAATCATTTTGCTATATTGCGGGAGATGAGAGCGAGGCTGGCTGCTTCCATTCTACCTTGTATTGAGACATTGAGTCATTACTAGCTCTTGCCCACGACATCCTACGGGTAGAAACTGGTTCTAATTAATTCTCGAAGTAATAGTTCAATTGTCTCCAGGATACAAGTTATATATATTACAATATTTCGCATGGATCATACATGAAAAAGTTGTTTTTTTTGTTTATTAGTCTTGGATTTTTTACTGAACTGAAAATTTAGTCATTTTGTAAATTTTTGGGTCCAATTCTATCTTCTAAACTACGTCCACTCCTTTAATGTGTAATCGAGTACCGAGCTTATACGCATGTAGCTTAATTCTACGCACCTAGCAATCTGAGTCTTACTGATATTTCAAAATAACAGTGAGATACTTAAATTAATATATTTATAGTATAAATTACTAGCTGTTCCCAAAAACATACTACTGGTAGTTTTGGGATGTATTAAAATCCCGGACGAATCGTTTAATTGCCCGCGATAAAAAGTCCTATGTCCGTCGCCAGGATACAAGTTATATTTTTCCAATATTTTGCATGGATCAGATTAACTGTAAGCCGTGCATAGGTAGCAAAGGCTTTTAAAATCCCCTCTGGGAACGTTATCCTGATACTGTGCACAAACCGTTCTTTATAATCTCCGAGACGCAAACTATACATATATATGCGAAATTGAGACGCTGAGCTAAACTTTGTTAACAATAGAACTTTATAACTATAGAAGTATATACTTAAATTGTAAAATATTATATCATATTGGAGTATAGCAAATTAAGCTTAATTTTCATAATATAATAACAAGGCTGCTTGGTAGAAGTCAGCTCCGCTGTCATCTCAAGAATAATGATAATAAAATGTTGACGTTGGAAGAAAGCTCAGCTGCTGATTTTCTTGCTTTGTTTTTAACGGTAGACCCTGCCTTTTCAAATTTTCGGTAGTCTTTACAAACAGACATACTTCATCGTTTTAAAAGTGCTCATAAAGTAGGCTCATATACTTAAATGAATTTTAAATTTAAATTTTCAACACCTCCGCAATAAGAACAATGTGTTCTTTGATGTTTGTGAATAAAATTGTCAATCTGCATGTTTTCGCCTCACGGGTTTAAATTCTGCTTAAAAAACAAGTCGATACAAAGCAATTTAACCAGAAACCGATCCAACGATCGAGTAAGTTAATCGACTACAGTTAATAAATTGAATCATGCTACGAGTAGCGTTTCCCCGTAGCCGGATTGCTACGTGCGTAGACTTTAGCTACATGCGTATTAGCTTGGTAAACGATTAAGGGCCCTATCACATTACAAGACTGGAGGTAGTAGTTTAGCAGACAGAAAATGACCCACAACATACAAAATGAGTTATTGTTACTAAACTTTCAGTCCATAGCTCATTAGTACATCTAAAAATATAAAAAAAGCAATTTTTTATGACTGATAACCAAACAAGACCGACATAAAAAAAGGACGAGGTTCTCAATTCGTCTGCATACACATTTGTTACTCGATCACTCACATCACAGCCAATTATAAACTGATTTTGATGATTATTTTTTCTTTGGTACGGTAAACTCCAGAGGTGGAGTTTACCGTACCACCCATTTTAATACGAGTATGTTGAAGATTTATTAGAGGGAGAAATCGAGGGATATTTGTTATGAACTTGTACGCAGGACGCCACCATGGAGTACGCCAGCAGGGTCCCGATCGACATCATGTGGATGAGCTGCTGCAACTCAAACATCATCGCGAGGGTCCCTGCGATACAGCAATGGACTCTCAAACATCTCAACATGCACAATAGTCCATTGAAATGTTACATGAGCTTGTTATTTATAACTCATACTGGAAGACTTTATTCAATTTTATATCATCTGCATACCCTGTGCATACCCTCTATGTACGCCACTGTCACACATACTTGGTACTTAGTAATTTTGCATTTTACTTGGCACCGACTTTAAAATGTAGAAAATATTTATTTCGTCACAATATTTTTTTTTCTATATTAATATTCAAACATGAAAGATTATACCTGTTACCTTTAGAAAGAAAGTTTATCCTCTCGAACCGGTGGCTTACTGGTGTATGAAAGACGCACAAATTAATAAAAAGACGTATTATATAAAGTTTGTATTGTGTTTATGAACGTAAAAAAATAATAAAATAATAAGTATTACAAATAGGTATTCCTCGTGACCCTTTCGTCATCCAAAGGTCAGAAGGTCACACTGTCTGGCATCTTGCCATACTTTAGATAGCGCTGTGACGAACATTAATTTGAGATGAAATAGCGTAGATAGGAATGTGTGAATGAATTATTCCAACCTTGGTTAAATACCACATTAATACTAAGTACGTCGTACGAGGAAAAAAATATTAAGGAATTTATCTTTATTGTACTAATTATAGAAACAAAGTTAACAAAAAAAACTGACTTCTTTTATAAATGATATAATCAGAGTCGGATTTTGTTAAAAAAAAATCTCGCTCTGACCCTAGTGGATTGGTTTGCAATTTGTTAAGTTCAACTGCACATCGCCTTTGTTAAATTTTATTACTTACTATCCTATTCCGGTCTAAGAGGAATCCAAAAAATCAAATATCATAAAAATTGGTCCAGCCGTTCTTGAGTTATAAATGGTGTAACTAACACAACTTACTTTTATTTATATAGATTGCTTTTCCTGATTGGTACGTTAACTGTTAACGGTGTTTTCCGAGAGAAGTTGCAGATGTTATTATGTAACATGCCAATCAATTTATGAGTATAAAATTAGAAGATATTTTCGGTTTCTCAAAGTTATTTTTTTTATTTCTCCAAGCAAGGGAAATTTTAACGGTGAAGGAAAACATCTTGAGGAAACCTGCATGTCTGAGAGTTATCCATAATGTGTGTGAAGTCTACCAATCCAATCCGCACTTTGCCAGCGTGGTGAACTACGGCTCAAACCTTCGTTATATTAAGAGGAGACCCGTGGTCCGTTGATGGGTTGAAAATGATGATTATGATGAATATCTTATAAGAATCAAAGACTGCACAAATGTCAAATACAAGTTAGAAAAATTTAGCTAACGCCATCTATCGGGTGGTAGCGGTAATGTTAATTATTCACGGAAAAGGAAATTTCTATCATAGAATATTTAGAGGTGTGTTCGACCGACAGATTTTTAATTATTTCTTAGTTCGATTTTTTCGACTGTTCAAATATCTAACAATCTATATATATAAAAATGTTATGTTGGTTTGTGTACGCTTCAAAAACTCAAAAAGCTCTGCACCGATCGAGCTGAAATTTTAGCATGATATATAATCCGCATCAAGGATTGTTTTTATCTATTTTTTGCATCTGTCACATTCACACATCCGCGACCGCGAAACTACAGTTTTTTTTAACGATTGATGTACCAGTGACCGCGCCATATGTAATGTATTCTTTGTTTTGTTTCTCATTTCTCAACCATTCCATAAAACTGAACCACCAAACTAGTAATTATATAAACCTAGCAGTTGCTATATAAATTCAACTGTTATAACATAATGTACCTCAACTCGTCGCCCGCAATAGTGCTCAATTTTAGCATAGCGTACTTTTTTTACTAACTTTTTTATACTTAAAGTCATAAGGATGATGTTATGATTTTCATTTGAAAAAAGATGTTTTAATTTTGACCGGAGCTAGCATAACAACCTAACACACTATTTAGCTGTATGATAGTTAAATACAATAATAAGGCAGAATGCTATGATAAGTAAATTTTCCCATACAAATTTTTATCCGCTATTCTTCCGCCGATTGGCGCAGTGGGCAGTACCCTACCCATTAGGAGTGTGTATGAGATGTACAAATGTTTGTATGATTGTTGTTGCGATGAACATGAAAGTCTGGGTTTATATCTGTATCTTATAATTATTTATGTATATTATTCATAAAACATTCATCAGGCTTCTTGGTACCCATAACACACAACGCTTGCTATGGGGCTAGATGTCGATGTTTGTATTGTTGTTATATATTTATTTATTTATTTATTTATGAACACAATATACTGTAACCTACTGTGTCGCATCACTAATCTAACTATCTATCTTAACAAAAAAACAAGTAACATTGCTTTCTATTCTAGTAACTATAAATGTGCACCACTCCTCTAATATATATCCAATGTTGGCAACCCCGATGACGTAAGCGGCGCCACGGCGGCGGCGCCGGAGTGAAGAGGGCGCGGGCGCGAAGAAAAAGATTATTGTGGGGTAGATTCCGGCGCAAGCGCAGTGTTTTATTTTGTATCGATAGTTTTGTTACATATTGAATTTGTTTAACTGTATTTGTTTCGTTTAAATGAGTGATTAAGTATTTCAAACGTTGTCTCATTTAACTGCCTAATTAATTCATATTGAGGTTGCGTGTTGTAGTCTTACGACATAATAAGTTAACACCAATATAATTTTTTTCTTCTGCTAAGCCTCTTCAGCAGAAAAAAATTAAAATCATTAAAAAAAAAATTCTCAGAGCTATTATATTGTAACCACACTCCTCGATAAGGTGTTTAGTGTTGACTGAATTTCGCCATAAGTGTATGGGTGTGCCGGAACAGATGCGGTTTGTGTTATGCGTCCATTTTTATTATTGGGTTTCTGTTTAATTTATAGGGGCTGCCTCCGCCCTTCCGCCATCCCTGCGAGTTACTATTTCGTAAATTATTATTTTTGTCATCTTTATATTTTCTATATGCGGTTCTCGGTGACTTTGCTCGCTGATAATTTCACATACAGACTTCGCTATTCTATACAATATAGCAACCGCCCTACCACGTAGTGTAATCCTCATGCTTCGTTTACTAAGTTCCTTGGGCTCGTAGTGTTATGTTAAATATTCGTATAACCTCATCCATTCAGTTATCGAATGCAATAAAAATTTTATTGACTGTTAGTTTTAGTTATGAACGCGTTTAAATAAAAAAACGAATCCCTCAGCAATTATTGGTATTTTTGACTTGTTGGTTTAGTAAAGTGGCAAAGCTTAGTGGTAAGAGCTTCGGCCTAATTTTCGGAGGGGGCCTAGTTCGATCCCCGCCCTCTAACATCTTAGGGTCTTTTTTTATGAATTCTTCTTCTTCTTGCGGTGCCTCTCCGACTAGCGAAGGTTGGCAGTCAGCTTCGTAAATTCTTGTCTATCTTTCGCGAGGCGAAATAATTCTGCTGCACTCGCGATTCCAGTCCACTCTCTGATGTTACGAAGCCAGGACATTTTTCTGCGACCAACGCCTCTTCTTCCTGCAACCTTTCCCATCATAATAAGTTGAAGGAGCTCATATCTCTCGTGCCTTAGCACGTGCCCCAGATATGCAACTCTTCTGATCTTGATGGTGTGCAAAAGTTCACGCCGTTGGTTGACGCGTCGCAGAACTTCCTCATTGGATACTTTGAGAGTCCAACTAATGGCTAACGTACGTCTGAATGTCCACATCTCAAATGCTTCTATGCGTTTTTATGAATAATATACATAAATACTTATTATAAACAAATAAACATCCAGACACTGAAAAACATTCATGTTCATTACACAAACATTTCCAGTTGTGGGAATCGAACCGAATCGAAGGGTCGCTGCCCACTGCGCCAATCGGCCGTCGAAGTTGCTCAGCTAAAATCGTTTGGTGAGAGGTAGAAAATATGCCTAGGAATGTTATTTGATTGTGTCGTTAGTGAAAACGGGCATTAGTGCGTTTGAAATTAGAATAAAGAATTTTATATTCAATTTGATTTATTACTGTAAATGTGATATTGACAGGCCGTTGTTGTATGGTCGTGCATGCATAAACCACGAATGTTCAAACGCTATTGGCTTTGCTATCGGACATTTTTGTGTACATCCATCATTTTACAGAGACACAAATCCGTTAATGATTTATGTATTAAAATAGTGCATTTCTGGAAATACATACCTACTGTATTATTTGTTTTACCCTTGGGTAGTTCGCATTTACTACATTATACCATGCTAAAAGCAGCAGCCGCCACAAAATAGCGGATTAGATATTTCTTCACAACGGCGGGTAATTTTTTTTTGTTATCACCATCGCACGGTAAATGAATATTACGCTATGAAGTTAGAGCATTTCACACCCAAGGTTTTTTATCTTTTAAGTAATCCTTAACATTATAATAGGATTTTTCTGTAAGCTTACGTTTTATATAAACTTTGAACTTATTGAGAGACATCTTAAAGATTTAATTCCGTAATTTGTTATAAAATAATATACCATTGCCCTTGAATGAATTAGCAATTTTATGTAGCCTAGTAAACTGTAAAACGAGTTTATTTTTGCTTCTAATATTAATTATATTGTTACAGTACATTTTTATATTTAAATTTTGTTATATTTTTATGGGTTCCTGATACATAAAAATTATACATAAAGTAATCATAGTTGATTAATAGATTAAGTAGTACATAATTCACTGTAGTTGTATAATTTAAGTATAGGAAAGTTATATAGCTTAATTAAATTAAATAAATATTTTTATGGACATTAAAAAAATTCTGGTATTATGTAAACCATCGATGTGCAAAAAATCATGTTAATCCGATGGTCTGAACCGATGTCTTAACGTGCTCTAGAGGTGAGATACGGTGGTGGAAAACGGCAATCTCCTAACTCCGAGCTAGTAACCAATATCTAACTATCTGAGATTGAGCTCTTTTCCCGGAATTGAACCTAGTGATTTATGATCCGTAGTGAATCATTATAATCACTACACCAGTAGACGTTAAATAAATACTACAAAACATAAACTTAAATAGCCGAAGGTGCAAAATGGCGTCTTATTGCTAACGAGCGATCTTTGCCAGACAACCTTTTAAAAGCTAGACTACATTGTTAAGACGTGACAATAGCGGGTGACATCTATAGATATTATAGGTACACATGGCCATATCTTAATAAAGTAAAGCAATACAATATTCAAATATCCTTGAGATATCTGTCGATAGGTTTAAAAGTTAATATTACTAATAAATCTATTGTAATATTGAGAATAACATAAATGATAAAAATGTTTTGGTAGGTATGATTTTTTTTTAACTTTATAGCTAAATATAAATTGATTGTGAGATGGTGATAACAAAAAAACAGGCATAGTTTCTAAGACCAGGGCGCCTTGGGGACCCTCCCAGCTTAAGGAATTTTTAGCAAATGCAGTTTTCCCGTCTCGTTTATGGTAACATATACTCATAGGCCAACATAAATAAGGTATTTTTGAATTTGAATTAGTATTTTTTCCTACAGAACTTGCAAATAAAGTTAACAGTGATTCTTCATCGACAATTTCTTTACTTTCTATACAATTAAAATGTTAGCAGATTCGTCACACCATATCGCCCCGTCACACGATTTAGCAAAGTCAAATATTCAATTACCTTCAATCCACTTTCAACACAAACTTTTCCTTTTTACCTCAAAAAATAC
The DNA here is from genome assembly GCF_905163445.1 of Pararge aegeria. Taxonomy (NCBI): domain Eukaryota; kingdom Metazoa; phylum Arthropoda; class Insecta; order Lepidoptera; family Nymphalidae; genus Pararge; species Pararge aegeria. Next base: position 5,868,753 of record NC_053202.1, on the reverse strand, counting down.
AACTTTCAATCAAATTTCGACTCTAACATCAACAACATAAGGTGCTACAGCAGATGTAAAAGTTCAAATAACAATCGATAGTGTACTTAGTATAGATGACAATGTTGAAAAGATCATGAGTGCATTAGCCATTGTGGTTTCCATAACAATGAAAGATATTCATCGCCATAAGTCAACGGTTTTCAAAAGGAGCACCAACTTATCCTTCACTCAAATCATGGGATAGTAAACTTTATTGCAACGGGTTAAAGAAAACTGCAGTGAATAATCAGAAGCGAGATAAGCACAATAGAATTTTATGTATGGGTATTTTTTCGTGTTGCGTTCTCTAAATTGGGTTAGGATTTAAACGTATTATCTTTGTAAGTGTTTGACATTTCGATTTGAGCTTTTGACTGTTTACGGTTTTTGTTCGTAAGCCGATTACTTAGTGTTTGTTATTGTTTTGTTTGTTATTATAATGCGTTCAGGCAGGTGTGAATGTTGATGTTTTGCAAATTCTTTTAAAGTGTACGACGGTCCCGTTATTGGGTTATTTCATATACTGGATTGATATAGTCACAGTTTTTGCTTAACTGTAGTAATAATTATTTGAAGTAAGTAAGTCAATATGCTTTTGATACTTATTAAGCTTTGATTTTTGTTATGAAATTCTGAGATATACTTATTTAAAAAATACATTTATTATTTATCGATGTCACATTGTTATTTTTCGTACAATGATGATTTCATATTATTTAGCGAGGAATAAAAACTGTATTAAGTGGGTCTTTATTTTAACTTCATTTAGGTTTTAATCACAGAAATACATACCTAAAAATATTTTTTTACTATAGAATAGGGTTAGCAATGTCAATCTTACTAAAAACTTAGCTATGAAGTTATGATCAAAAGTAAATAAAACGTGATAAATGCGTAAACGTGTTTGTTAATTTTATCACGCAATAACTATTATATACATACATAACTTTTATCACTATCACGTACGTGCCACTGATGGACGCAGGCCTCATCTTTCATAGGAGAGAAGATTTTGTTATAGACCCACCACGCTTCTTCAATGCGGATTGGTGGGCTTTAAGCATTTATTATTATTATCACATGTGAGTTAGTGATAATAATTATGTGATGCTATCCTTACAAAAAATGTTTCGTTTCTAAGGATGGCGTAGTGTATAAGTTGTGTAGTAAAAAATATTGGGTCAATAAAAGGAAATAATAAAAAAATTACGTGCTTTCCGATGCACGGGTGTGAATACCGTCAATTTCCTGACTTCGGACTGATAATGAGTATTTCTTACAAAAAATCCAGTACCTAAATATAAATGAACCGATCCAGGAACCGAACCGTAATCAAATATGCGAACCACTACACCCAAGAGGCAGTTAATAATACAATAGATTACAATAAAATATTGTATCGCATTGGGAAGCGGCGACGCGGAAAGCCAAGTGACCGCCGACGCACGTGTTATGGGACAGATATTTTTAAATTATAGCTAGAAGGGAATGTTATTTCAACAGTCTATATCGGTACAGCAAAATCACCGTTGGTAAAGTCGACTTGTAAAAAAACCTTTTGCCTCTTACACATCTCAAGGAATATTTTTATAGGAAATTTCTTGTCTTTACTTATAATAATATATTTCTTGTGGGAGGCTACGGTCGTGGCTAGAAATCCTACCAATGAAAACGTGCCTCAAAGTAATCCGTTCGTAATAAAGCGTTCCGGTATGATGCCACGTAAAACCTGCCTTAAACTTAATAATTCTTATTAATATTAAACATATGAAAAGGTTTTTGTATGTTAGTCGGTTTGTTTGTCCCTTCTTCACGCACTAACTGAGCAACCAATAAACTGGATATTTAGCGTAGAGTGAGTTGGAATAACTGAGAGTATCATAGGCTTTTTATCCCAGGAAACTAACTGTCAACGTGTACAGCCGGTAGGGATTATAATTCTAAAACCAACTGAAATTCTGAGTAATATTAAAATAATTCTGATATAAGCAGCGGTAGTAAGGTATTTAAACAGTTTCAGACGCTCATATGCATACCTCCAAGTGTTAATATAATTTAAAGTCATTATTAAACTTATAATTTTTATTGTTGGTACTTGTATCTTATCTTATACCTTTAAAAGAGCAATTCTTGTATATATATATAATTGGAATCTCGGAATCGGCTCCAACGATTTTCATTAAATTTAAAGTTATAAGTTTCGGGGCGATAAATCGATCTAGCTAGGATTCATTTTTAGAAAATGTCATTTTATTTGTGATTTCCGGTAATAACCGATTTGGTGCAGACGAAGTTGCACGGGTCAGCTAGTATAAACTGAAACGTCGTTATATATAAATTTAATTAACCAATTACTGGTACTACAGAGTACCTACGGGTGCCCTCCCAGAATATGAAGGGCTTAGGTGGTAGTCCACCAAGCTGGCCAAGTGTGGATTCAAACTCATTTGGTAACATTCTGAAGAGCGCTAAAGTATATATATAAAGTTTATATTATATAGCAATTATTGATACTACGAAAAGTAAGAGGTGCGTGCCGCAGTTTGACATTGAAGCCATCCGAAGACATCCTAACTTCTAGGCTATCATATCTTCGATACGATTTTATCTTATCTTATCTTATCTTATATATATTAATATATATAAATCTCCTTACACGATGTTTGTCCGCGATGGACTCCTAAACTACTTAACCGATTTTAAATTAAATTGGCACACCGCGAGCAGTCTGGTCCAACTTAAGAGATATGATAGCTTAGATCTTTAATTATCGTCGCAATTTTATTTTATTGCAAATTATTTGTCTATAATTAATTGACGCAGACGAAGTCGCGGGCAACAGCTATTTTATTATATAAATTTCTCGATCGAGTATTAGAGATAACATTATGCTTGACTACTCCCTTATCAAAAATGGTTGTTTAGAAACATAATGTATGTCTATATTTTGAGTGACTCTACCATCGATTTGGAAGGCAGATTCTATCAAGAGGTAGTTGTCAAGAAACTCAGCAGTTACCCGTTTACAGTACCAATATCTCATTTTACAATTATTATTTTGTCTTGCTAAGAGCGGAGTGACGTACATTCAAGCCACCTGAAATTGATCTATTATAGTATACTAACCTCAGTTGAACTTATTCATTATACAAACTATGTATAAGTTACGGCCTAACGGATAACGCTATGCTAAAGGGTTTCCTGATCAATCTCAATTCGTCAACACGCTTTTTAAATATCAGGCGGGCATGTTGTTGATGGTAAAACGTAAATATGATTGATTATGACATTTATAGGGTTAGGATGTATGGTATACACAATTCTTAGAAAAATAATACAACTCAAATTTACCTTCTTTTTAGCAGTATCTTCTCATTATCATCAGTTTATTTAGTTTATTAAGTTTAAGTTTAATTTTATTTATTACTTTTAAGACATCAATATTAATTATTTTAATCCGATTTAATTCATTTTTGTTTTGTTTTGTCTCCTAATAATTGATTAAGTTAATTTTTTTATTGTAATTTAGCTTTAAATATTTATACTTTTATACTTTTAAAGGTTTATATTAACTGACTAATAATTAATTGTAAATAATTTATAAGAATGACTTTTTTACATTTTAATGCATGCTGTGATAACCTGTAAATAGTTGAACATTTACTATGTGACTCATTCCAAAAAAAAAAAAAGCATGTTTTAATGTATCTACTGTTGGTTGTCCTTTATAAATAAATAAATAAATTTACATCGTCTTTATTATCATTAACAAAATTTGAGTGGAGATGACTCAAGGAGCTTGATGGTAAACGCGATGAGCTAAAGGCCCGACCAGCGGCCGTATCATATAACTATATTGCCCGACCAGCGGCCGTATCATATAACTATATTGCCGGTGTGTTGACGCGTGCAGCCGCTCGTTTAGCACTAAATCAGGTTATGCGAGTCATCTAAGAGTTCACCAGCGACGCTCTCAGCCAGAATCCGAAACAGTCGCTGTGACCAAATACAGTTAGGATTGAGTGATTATCATCAACCTACTACAGTTCACTACAAGAAATGAAATGAAATGAAAATGAAATGAAAATTTATTTGTTCACATAAAACAATAGCAGATAAGGCGGAGAACTTCTGTTAAGTTTAAAACCTGTGCCAGAAGATCTCGCTCTTCCATTACAAAACACATTTTTATCTCAATTTATTTACAAGGCACGTATCTCCTCTGTGAATCAGAAGGGTTCAGGCCATAGTCGACCACGCTGACCCAGTTCGGATTGGTAGACTTCACACTACCTTGAGAACATTATGGACTCGGGCATGCAGGTTTACTTAAGATTTTTTGCTTCAGCGTTAAAGCAACACAGTACAGTACAGTTTGACGGCCGAGTGGCGCAGTGGGCAGCGACTCTGCTTTCTGAGTCCAAGGCCGTGGGTTCGATTCCCACAACTGGAAAATGTTTGTGTGATGAACATGAATTGTTTTCAGTGTCTGGGTGTGTATCTGTATATTATAAGTATATATGTATATTATATTCATATAAAAATATTCATCTCAGTACCCATAACACAAGCTACGCTTACTTTGGGGCTAGATGGCGATGTGTGTATTGTCGTAGTATATTTATTTATTATTCATTTATTTAACACTGGGCACGTTGGACTAATATCATTTGATATTTAATTGCTGAAATTAAGAACGCACATAACTCTGAAAAGTTAGAGGTGCTTGCTGGGATTCGAACTCTATCCCCCGAAAGGGAAGCTAACTCATTTAAACTTGAAGTTCAATATCAATATAATCCAGAATCTTCAGATGTCAGATTTTTAGCCAGTAAAATTAAATTGCTTTTGAGTTAGAAAACGGTAACAATATGAAAATCTTATTTTACGCTAAAACTTTAGTAATGCTATCCTTATAAGGGAAATGTGGGAAAAGGATAGCATTACTAAATTCAACCTGACGTCTATTAAAGTTTTAGCGTAAAATAAGATTTTCATATTGTTACCGTTTTCTAACTTAAAAGCAATTTAATTTTACTGGCTAAAATGAACATGCTGCTTTTATATTTCTAGAAAATGCGGCCAATAGTTTCTCTCTGGTTTCCAATTTCCTGCTATCGTAAGTTGCAAGGTACCTTTCGTATCCAACTCTCATTGATATCCACTAAAACACCTTTTTTTCTCAAACGTCAAGCCCTAACTCCGTAAAATTTCTGTATGTACGTGTTTATTAAACGTGGAGTGCCGTAATAATGTCGTTTGTCCATCAATGCGCCATTGTCGGTAGCCTTTCGGCATGTTTGTGGCATTGTTTGCATTATTTACTTTAAAACTCAAAAATACGAGTCGGCTTTAGCACAGTCAAATATTGTAGCGCACTTGAAACGTATTGCTACTTGTCTCTTAACTAATCTACTACTTTTACTTACTACTCTTACTTACTTACTTCCTTACTACTTACTAAACTTACTACTTAATCTACAAGTACTTAAAAAAGATTGGAGGAATTTAGTCTAGATTCACCACGTTACTTCAATTTGCGTTGGCAGGATGGGAAGACACAAATATAACGTGCTCTCAGATGCGTGGGGTTGTATAACGGAAATTTCTCGACATCAGGCTGGTAGTGGACGGAAATTTTCTACATAGATCAACACAATGCATTTTTGGGCCACTAAACTAACGAGACAGTCAGTTTTTAGCTTTTACTTCGGTAAAATTGCCCTTTCCAACATTACGCAATTTGCGTGACAATTTAGTTTGTGAATGTGAATCTATATGAACATGCAAAAATTTTAAAGACAGCCAAAAGCTCTTCGTCTCTTTCGACCATGACTAAAGACAGGCAGCGCCCAGCACTTCGTCATTAATAGGTTGAGAATGATATATGATTATAATGACCTTAATGAAATATACGTTTTCAGGTTTCAGAGTTATAATATTGATTAATTGTTAAGTTTATTCCTTGTGATGTTGTTTTTTTTAGTTAGTGCAATTGGCTTCTGGGCGTTCTAATTAATAATAAATTAATAATACTTACGAGTCCCCAGTGGCGTGCACAGGATAGGTATAGAGGGTATGCACAGGGTATATATAAAATGAACAAAATCTCCAGTACGTTAGTTTTTAAAACTTGTAATGGACATTTTTTTCATTTTTCATCATCTGCATATCATACCCTGTGCATACCCTCTATGCACGCCACTGCGAGTCCCAACACAAGTGCCGCAAAGTAAAAGCAAATAATGAAGTATCAAAACGTTTTATTCCCGGTAATTATTCAATAATGCCGTGTACCACGGAGGCGGGGCGCGGTGTCTCTGTGTGTTTGTTTGTTTGCCGCGTTTGATTCGCACCTTGGCCGCTACAGATGCCATCTCATTGCGAAACAGTGAAGCGTGAGTGCAGACGAGGGTGAGTTGCAAACGTTGAAGTTGATGGACATTTTGCATTGCCCATGATTCTGCGTCTGTGTCTTTGAATGTTTAATGCAATTTGTCTAGGTATCCTATAAAGGCCTCTCCCGACTGGAGGGTTTGCCTATAATCACCACACTGTGCAAACGGATTGGTGATCGCAATAGAGACGCTGCTGGCCGTTCTCGGGTGTAATGAGTTAAAATATAAATTATAAGAACTATAAAATTTTTAGCACAAATTATTAACGAATCTGATGGCCCCAAAAGCTGTGTTTATCTAAAGCCTAACAGCTAAGCCAAGTAATCCTTTCTGTGAACAACTTTTATGTCATGACGACGACATGTTCCTAACCACAAGGCTGCTTGGAAGCAGGCCGCTTCGCTTCCATCACTCACAATCATCATCATCATCAAATCAACCCATTACTGCCCACTGCAGGGCACGGGTTTCCTCCCACAATGAGAAGGGGTTAAGGCCCTTAGTCGCCTCGTACGACACCCGCGGGAAGAGGGGAGGTGGTTTCAACTGTATTCTAATTTGCCGTCACCACACGACAGCTGTAGTCTCCAAGTCGAACTTTAATGAGCACTACGAAACTATAAGCACACGGAACAGTTCAAAGCGGGAATGGTGGTCTTAGTTTACATATTTAATCTCTGAGGTCCGTATTAATAAGCCGATATCGAACTAATAGCAGGTTGTTAATTCCGGTTTTAAGCATGATTTAACAACAAATATTGTGAGACGGACATTTTTCATGTCAAAATTGGCACGTTTAGAAAATTTATTTTGACAAAATAAGTACTATAGCTTTAAAGTTTTTGTTTTTCATTTTTGTTTTACTTACATTATTATTATTTTTCCTTTTTTTTTGTATAATAATTGCTTGCTAGGTACTTACTCCTAAGCAATTGTGGTTAATGTTATCGTGTTATATGTATAACCAAGTTGTGGAAACTTTATTGGTCTATGTGATACAAAAATACGGCATTACTTTTATGTATAATTATACTGTTTGTTTCCCTTGAAAAGCTAATAAATAAAAAAAATGAAAAAATGATTGAATTACTTTAGAAACTTTGCATGGTTTGATAAAGGTTCACTTATACAAGCCGAAGGATGGAAGGTAGAGGTTTTGAAACTAATACTAACTAATTTGTGTTAAAAATGTTGTTCTTATAATTGATATTTTTGCTCATTATATATAGAGAAACTTATAAAACACACTTTACTTTTTCACTTGATAGAGTTTTAGACATATTATTCAACTTTGTTTATGTTAGTTTTAATTATAACTATTGTTGTTATTTGACAGCCGATTGGCGCAGTTTGCAGCGACCCTGCTCTCTGAGCCCAAGGCTGTGAGTTCGATTCCTACTACTGGAAAATGTTTGTGTGATGAGCATGTTTTTCAGTGTCTGGGTGTTTATATGTATTTTCTAAGTGTTTATGTATATAATTCATAAAAATATTCATCAGGCATCTTATTACCCATACCACAAACTACGCTTACTTTGGGGCTAGATGGCGATGCGTGTATTGTCGTAGTATATTTATTTATTTATTTATATTTTATGTTCGCAGCAGGTTCAACAAGACCTTGTGTAAAAAAAAATAACTTGCCTTCCGAGTTAAATGGTTACACAGAGTCATTTTAACTGCATAAAGACATTAACCAGAGCATAAAAGAACCCGTCATCAATATAAAGTACTTATCGCATTCAATCGCGACCATGCAACATGTCAACTGAGCGAAAATATCTTCAAAAAGCCGACATACCTTTGAAGCGGCCGGCCCTTTGAAACACCGACAAAGCCTTCAAAGGTATCATACATTCTGACTGTCGCAAAGGTGTAAATTAGATTAAAGCCGGCAAGCGATAGATGTGGCGAATTATTGTTGTGCTGACAATGTCGTTTTGTAGGTTTTTATATCGGATCTTATGTGATGATTGCAAAATTGACTTGTTCGAGAGCATGCGTTGGTTACAATAGAAAAAAAATGCCTGTAGTTTTAACAAAGGACAATCATGTTTATAGTTATTCGTTTAACTTATTATTATTTAGCTTTGCGGTAACAGTTTAGTTGTTAGGGAATCGGCTTTCCTTTTGGCAGTACTAAGTTCGATTCCCGGCACGCACTTCTAAGTTGTATGTGCCTTTTAAATTTATTCAACTATATATCACTTGCTTGCTTGACTTGACGGTGAAGTGAAACACCCAGAGCTCACCATAAAGTCCTCAAAGGCGTGGGAATGATACCAATGTGCACCCAGCCAAGGCCAGACCCATTAATTTTGCAAAAAATCACAACAATGAGTTGCTACGTTGCTGCATGAAAGAGAGACAAACTTTCGCTTGTATAATATTAGTAAGGATATCTCCAAATGCTCTCTGTAACGATCCAGCGTAATTGATTTAAAAAGTATAATGTCACCGCAACACGGCCTCAGTCAAGAAGGGGGACTAGCTGGGGTCAACGGGGAGGGGCGACACCCCTTCATGGGGACTAGAGTGGGGTAAGGGTGGTATTATTACTTTTGCTTCAACCTTTCATCGATCCCATGGTGAAATTGTATATAAGCCAACACTCACTACAAGTTATCTAGCAAATAAATAAAATTAAAGTGTCTGTGCGAGATTTCTTATTCGAAATAACTAGTTCATATAAAGCTCGGTCTAAAGTAGCTTTGCTCTCAATGGTACGTTCTGGGCTTTGATACTTATTTTGAAAAACTTGAAAAGTCAACGAGTCATAATTATAATTATCAAACGATTATCAACCTACTGCAGAGTAGGTACTGGTCTCCTCTCACAATAAGAAGTTGCGTGCCGGGAATCGAACACGGTTCCCAAAGAGAGTCCAAAATCCTAACCACTAGGCTAACACCGCCTGAATCCAATTAATTAACAGTTATATTGAACACAGAGTATAGCAGATAACAGCAAACTGTTATCTGCTATACTATGATTTTTTTAAGTAAATTTTTCAGGATATAAAGTGAAAAAATAATAAAAAAGAAATAAGCCTTTTATTATTCCTTGTTTAGAGTACAGAAAAGATAAATAAAAAAGATTATAAAAAACAGAAACTAATATTTTTTTTTGAAAATTTTTTTTTTTTTGACATATTGTGTTATGATACCAAGGGCCCCTTGCGGTAAAAGGCCGCCGCCATTTTCTTCTACTCACGTCTGTTAATCGCGGCTATAACTAAATAAATATACTACGACAATACACACGACGCCATCTAGCCTTAAAGGAAGCGTAGTTTGGGTTATGGATACTAAGATAGCCGATGAATATTTTTATGAATGTAATACACATAAATACTTATAATATACAGATAAACACCCAGGAACTGAAAAACATTCATGTTCATCACACTAACATTTTCCAGCTGTGGGAATCGAACCCACAGCCTTGGACTCAGAAAGCAGGGTCGCTGCCCACTACGCCAATCGGCTATCTAAATTAGTAAATTGCTTTATTACGATTTTTTTCGGACAAACAAATTTTTCGGGATATACAACGATATTTATTTCTAATGAAACCTATCATTGTTGAAAACTTCATACCCACGCCAATAAAAAAGGCAACAAGTACCCTTAAAGTAGTAGTAGCTTTGAGCCAGTGCTCGTCCGGGAAAGTACTACCACATACTCTGCAGGTTCCAGTCTGAACACGGGAGTGGTTGCCCGTATACAATTTCAGGCATCATTATCATTAGGTGCCATATTGAAGTTCGGAGGTCAGCCGGTGGAAAATCTAAACGATGTGCCATTTTCATCAATACCGAATAGGTATGTCCGGCCCACTCTTTTATATCGTCGAACCACTTCTTTCTCGGTCTCCCAGGTGCTCTTTTCCCGGTGATCTTCTTCAATACCGAATAGGTATGTCCGGTCCACTCTTTTATATCCTCGAACCACTTCTTTCTCGGTCTCCCAGGTGCTCTTTTCCCGGTAATCTTCTTCAATACCGAATAGGTATGTCCGGTCTACTCTTTTATATCGTCGAACCACTTCTTTTTGGGTCTCCCAGGTGCTCTTTTCCCGGTAATCTTATTCAATACCGAATAGGTATGTCCGGCCCACTCTTTTATATCGTCGAACCACTTCTTTCTCGGTCTCCCAGGTGCTCTTTTCCCGGTGATCTTCTTCAATACCGAATAGGTATGTCCGGTCTACTCTTTTATATCGTCGAACCACTTCTTTCTCGGTCTCCCAGGTGCTCTTTTCCCGGTAATCTTCTTCAATACCGAATAGGTATGTCCGGCCCACTCTTTTATATCGTCGAACCACTTCTTTCTCGGTCTCCCAGGTGCTCTTTTCCCGGTGATCTTCTTCAATACCGAATAGGTATGTCCGGTCTACTCTTTTATATCGTCGAACCACTTCTTTCTCGGTCTCCCAGGTGCTCTTTTCCCGCTAATTTTCCCTTCAAGGATCAACCTTGCAAACTCAACAACAGAACAGGGAACCTCTCTGTAGGTGACCGAAAACGCAACCTTCCTTTGTACGACGGTTGTGATTAGTTTCCGTTGGCATTAGGCCCTTCGTAATACTTGAGCGTTTGAGATGAATTGTCTCCATTATATTTTCATCATACTACCATGGTCCACCACGCTGGCTCATTGCGAATTGGTGGACTCCACGCACCTTTAAGAACATTATGAGAATTCTCATGCATGCAGGTTTCGCGATTTCAGTGAAATTTTAATTGGTTAAAATGCACACAACCAAGAAAAGTTAGAGTTGCGTGCTGGGATTCGAACTCCGAAACTCCGAAAGTGAAGTCGAAGTCCTACCCACTGGGTTACCACCGCTTCAGTAAATAAAAATAAATAAATAAATATACTACGACAATACACACACCACCATCTTGCCCCAAAGTAAGCGTAGCTTGTGGATACTAAGATAGCTGATGAATATAAATAAATAATAAATAAATATACTACGACAATACACGCATCGCCACCTAGCCCCAAAGTAAGCGTAGCTTGTGTTATGGGTACTAAGATGACTGATGAATATTTTTATGAATTATATATACATAAATACTTAGAAAATACATATAAACACCCAGACACTGAAAAACACTTAATGCTCATCACACAAACATTTTCCAGTTGTGGGAATCGAACCCACGGCCTTGGACTCAGAAAGCAGGGTCGCTGCCCACTGCGCCAGTCGGCCGTCAATATATTTTTTTATGAACATAAATATATACATATATATATATGTATATATTTATACATAAATATATACATATATATATATATATATGTATATATTTATGTACATATATATATATATATACATATATATATATATATATATATATATATATATGTATATATTTATGTATGAATGTTTTTCACAAAAACATTTCCAGTTGTAGGAATCTAACCCACGACCGTGGACTCAGAAAGCAGGGTCGCTGCCCACTGCGCCACTCGGCCGTCAATGTTTCAATACCCCTCATAAAAACCGCATGGCGTCAGCTAGTCTGGAACTATCGTCAATGGGTCGGTGGCGCGCGGACAATGACTTGTCAGCCATTTTAAATTTATAACCGTTTTTGTTCTTAGTTATACTGCATGGTTGTGGTCAAATATCGACTATGGACCACACAGGATATCGCGAAATATTGTGTACAGGTTGATTTTAAAATGTATTTATTCATTCATTTGGCTACAAAACAAAATAATACAAAGTATAAAAAGAGGGTAGCTTTTTCCAGAAGCCTCCGAATTTGAAATTAATTAAAGTAATTAACAAAGTTTAACAGAACACATGTAAACAAAAATAACAACTTCCCAGATAACAAATACCTAAGTAATATATATATATATATGCATATAATATATGTGAATTCAGTACGATTTAGGTAAGTGTGACATAAAAATCCCGTCTTATTTAATAAGTTTAACTTTTTTACAGTTATTTTCGTATATTAATAGAATATATGCAAATAACTGTAAAGTAGTATTTTATGTGTTTTTATATGAACCTTTTAGTTGCCTGAAATAAAAGATTAAAAAAATAATAATAAAGTTAGTACATAAAATATATATTTATATGAAATAATAAATATAGGTACATCATAATAAAGATTACTAAAAACTGACCATAAATAGTGCCAGCACAGAGTTAAATTATATTCGTGCCTGCACGTTAAACTGTCATGGTTATCTATGTATAATATTAATATGTGAAGCAAAAATTTGGAAATCCTTTTTACGAAAAATGGGAAAATTGGAGGAGTATAAAATTAGCCTTATAGGGTCCATCAGTAGATTCCTGGTTCGAATCCTGGCAAGGTCGCCATATAGAGTTCGGAGTAGGGTGAATGGAAACACGACCACTAGGTTTGGATTATACTTTTACAATAATCATCATACAGTTAATACATGGTTTAAATAGTAATGTTTAACGCAAGATACACACTTAGACTAACTGCACAGCCTCACTTATAGTTTATAAATAGAAGGAGGTTTATATTTTTTAAATTATGCATAAAAATACATTCAATCTATAAAAACAACATTTCACACAATACCATGTACTTGAAACACACTCTACCTATACTCTTTTTCAGCGTGACGTACAGTTAAGAATGTATCCTTGGCGAGATCTGTGATTATAGAAGTATAATCTTTGTCAATAGAACCTTATTAATGTTCAAACTTATAATTTAAATTAATAATGGTTGATTTACAAGCACTAGGCGACCACTAGTTATTATAAATAGACATAGGTATAATTTTAATATTATTGTGTAGTCATAAACTCTTACGATTTTTATCGTGTGTGCGAGAATCGTAAGAGTTTCTTAAAATCGCAATACGTAACCACTAAATAAACTCTTCTTATTAATTGGAGAAATCGAATCTAAAGAAAATCTTATTTAATTGGTTGGTAGTACTAACCTACATTAATGTAATCACCAATCCAAATATTAGATTTTAAGCGTATCATATCTTCTATCTCTCGGTTTGAGTATTGAGTTTTAAAGTGGAGCGTATAAGCCAAAAAAAGGCCGGTAAAAAAGGAAATGTTCTATTTTTAATCAAGCTCTATTTTCTACACCCTGTAACCACCCACGGTTTTACAATTCCATTGATAAAACTCACTTCAATACGACAAGCGTAGTAATCGACTACTACAATGAGTGCTATTAAAAAAAACGCACCAAAACGATTCTTACCTTATAAAGTTGTCACGCTTTGCAAAGATTCCACTAAATGATACTTTAAATTATATTCAGGGTATTATATGGGAGATTTATATGATTTTTATAAAGAGATTAAGGACGTTGGAAACCAGAGCGAAATATTTGTGGTATTTTGATACAACTCTAAAAGGAGGCTTATGAATGAAACTATTGCGACTGGATGTAATTTTAATGTTGTCAACCAAGTTTGATAATGGTCAGAATACCTACGTAAGTCCGTAATCGAATTGTTCTGCAGCTTGATGGAATTTAGATTTTTCTAAACGTAAATAAAAAAAATTAAAAAAAAGTATTAACCTGGTAAAGCAGGAAGATTTTGTTTGGATAAAATCTAGGTTAAGAGGAACGATTCTTGAAGGATACAAAAAAAAACTAAAAAGGGTAAGGATTTAGATCTGACTGATCTTGAAAAGAACTTTAGCTCATATCTTGAGACGTACGCTAACTATTTGAGAACTAATTTAGCTATGTTAGGTTTTATTGCAAAAATGCTATCGCCCAATACCATGGTACCATCTTTTTGTTTGTTTTAAGTATAACGAATTTCCGTTATTTCAAAAGTCCTATCGATCGCTCAATATTAAGGCGTGTTCAAAAAACCTCCAAATAAAGATACATTTTCAAAAGCACTCTCCGTTGCAATGTCACAGTCTTGATGCATCGAGTTGTGGTTGTAAAAAGAATCTGCATTCGCAATTCTATTGTGGACAACGTTATTTTTGTATATTTTCAATGCAATTATTTTCAACAGACATGTTTTTCTTTTCAACAGGAATTTCTAGAAGCGGTGGCTGAAGATTGGGGTGACTAAGTTCGATTTCCGATCTCTTACTTTTCGAAGAAGTGTGCTTTTTAAGTAATGAAATATATCTTGTTGTATCTCTGCTTGCTCTCGAGTTTTCCATAATATCTCGAAGGCGTGTGAACTCTACCAATTCGCAATTGGTCAGTGTGGTGGTTCTTTAATTCTGAGAGGAGACCCGTTACTTGTAGTGAGCCGGTAATGTTAATAAACTTTATTTATTTTTTTAATTCCACTAGGTACAAGTTAGCCCTCGACTCAAATCTCTCCTGATGATAAGTGATAATGCAGGGCAGCTCCCTACATCATCACTTATAATCAGGTGGGATTTAGGGAGTATGGCAGTTATAAATTCTAATTCAAATTCAAAATTTCTTTTTTCATGTAGGCCTATCACAGGCACTTATGAAGCGTTCATACATATTTGTTTACATAATTGTAACGGGATGGTGATAATTTCGTTCGCAAACTTAAATCTAAAGCTACGAGGGTTCCAAACTCGCCCTGGTCTAAGAAGAGCCCAAAACAAACTTAGCCGGGTAAATTTATTTTTTTGTTATCACCATCTTCTAGTAAATTTAAATTAAGCTATGAAGCTAGAGCAATTCCACCCAAGCTTTTTTATCGTTTAAATAATCCTTTATGTTATAATAGGATTTTTCTGTAAGCTTACGTTTTATATAAACTTTGAACTTATTGAGAGACAACTCAAAGATTTCATTTGGTAATTTGTTATATATATATTGTTATATATAATAAACCCTTACCCGGTTTCTAGACGACATCGCACTGGAACGCCTAATCGCTCAGCGGCATCGCTTTGTTGGTAGGGTGGTAACTTGTCACGGCAGAGCCCTCCCACCAGACCAGATCAAATAAAATTTAGAAATTATAAATTCTCAAATTATACCAAAAGTGGTAACTTCATAATATGGTTCGTCCAGCACCATTCTACCAAACATCAGCGAGACGCCGTGAGCGTGGCATCCTTATGCTGTGGAAATCCATCCAATATCTAATTAAAGTTTTTATATAAGAACTTATTCAAGTTTTTTATATAAGCGCTTATCAACCAAGATCTCATAATGGCTTTTCATCAGTTATGATAGTCGCCAAGTGCGAGCAAACCATAAGAAAATCTAAACAACAAATATATGTTCGGCCTACGCCCATCGTTTTACATTTTATGGTGTACAGACACTGACTTCTCCTATTATCATTGAACTGGCTAAACCACTGACAAATGAGCTGAAGAGATGACAGCTGAAATCTTATTCCATTTGAAATGCCACATTAGCATACGGGGTTTAGGTTCTTGAACAAACAGTCTTACGCGAATATGGCAAAAACAAAGTGGAAACAGACTGTCAATAACTGTTAACATAAAGATCTTTTAATTAATTAAAATGTACGTACAAATTATTTAATTAATTAATTTATGAACCAAGTTTTCCAAGTTGCTTTAATACAACTTATTATACTTAGTGTATATATCGCGGCCTTGACAATAGGTAACCACTAAGGAAATTAATTAACAATAGTGGCACCTACCTACTCACTACATCAATTAAAATATTCCATATTAGCAAGAATTCACTCAATATTAATAGGCTGGTACATGGTTAAAGTTTAGAATTGGTATTAGGTAGGCAGGTACCTGGGTATTTAAATTTGTTACACATCACATAAACATTAATTTATGTTACAATATTTACGCACACTTTTATTTAAAACCATATTCTATAACTTTATAAATAATATAGCTACAGCTATTTACAAAAATCTTAATTGGGTATGTTTAACTTATCAATGTGATAAGTAAAATACCACGAACGTCCATCTTCGGTCTACGCAATATGGGATGTTTAATTAAACAGTATCATAATCTTTAATTATTACCAACCCATTACAGCAATCCACTACAAAGCACGGGTTTCCTCTCATTCTGAGCCCCGTCAGGCGTGCAGGTCTCCTCACGGAAAAATTGACAAAACTTAGAAGAGTTAGAGGTGCATACCGGGTTCGAACTTGGTTTCCAAAAAAGAAACTAAAGTCTAAGTTTGATCTAGTGATGTTTTTATTCTTTAATCGGTGATAGCAATAAATAATCTTTAGAAATATAATAAATCGTCTGTGGCTTATATTTTTTTTGACTTACAAGTAAAAAAAAAACCATCGGCAAGTCTAAAATAAGTTTTATTCGCTTTTTGGCGCGTACCTACCAAATCTTGCGGCTCACGGCTCGTGTATATGATCGATCATTCGCGGCTTCGAATTTGACAGATCGCGCCAATTCCTAAATTCGTTCAGAAACCGCCCAAAAAATATCAAAGGCAACGCAATCAAGGGCATTGTATTTGAATAGATGTAACTTGATTTGTTTAGATTGATCCTTTCGATCAATTTTGTGGATGGCACCTCGCTTTTTATTATAATCCAGGAAATAATTTCATTGTATTTCTGGATAAAATTTTTGACCGGCCAAGATAATTCTACGGAGATAGTTAAAGCGGTTTAAAACGTTCTTATATTATTAAACAACTAACGCAAATTTAATTTTGTAATTTTTATTATCTACGTAAGTACTAATCGTAAATATCAGAATTATAATGAGATTAAGAATGTCACACTGTTCATAGCAGAGATCTCTTTAGTGTCAAGGCAATCCGTTTGGGCTGACGGGATTTAACAATTCATGTTAAATGATTTTTGTTGGTGCTGAAAACCGAGGTCGATAGTTTGGCGGGCTCGTTGAAGCACAGAGGTAGACAACCTTTGGACAACATCATTCTACCTCAAGATTTCAACCCAGTATATCTTTATTTTGCTACATTTATATATACATATACTGTCCATTTATATAGTTAGAACATTAGTTTAGATAACTCCAATAAGCCAGTAAAGTTTTCACTTTGTAGGTATATATATACTATTTACATTTTCCGATCGCTAAGATGTGCTTATTTTGGCTCGCTTTCAACAGTTTGGTAAGAATTGCAAACGCAAGCAGGACACGAATTAATGAAAGAAATAAGTATTTGTGACTTATTTCTTGTTTTTTCATCCGTACTTCAGTGTATATTTGTTTATCTGCGGCAAGGTGTTCTTACGTAAATTCACGTTAAAGGTAACCTAACGCGTTTCAGTGAGAAAATCTCTGTGAAAATATCACAGTGTGATAAATTTAAACTGTGTAAAATTAACCATTTATCGTTAAAATGTTCAAACATACGAAAGTGTGTTTGTTTGTTTTTCCAACTCAAACTCACCAATCGAGCAACGGATTGACGTGGTTTTTTCATATATAGTTATTAAATTATTCCCTCGCTGATCTAGTGATGAGCATGATCGACTGTTGATAACGAGGTCCTGGGTTCTATCCAATAAATCGTAGAAGAAGAAGAAAAAACACTTTATTGCACGTATAACATACAGGAAAAGAAACAGTAAGGAGTATACAGTACACAATATTATAGTATTGGGTTTTCTATTCAAAAAATCTTAGTACAAGCCCGGAGTATGAAAATTACTGGTGATTCACCCCCGTGACTACGTTAAGCTTGCGGTTCTGCGCCTGATCTCTTTCCAGTCGTGTCGAAGTCCTCCCATCGAACTATGAGAGTGAGATAATAGGGAGTGCAAATGATTTTGTCCACACACTTGCGCACTGTCCGCCGCCTGGTTGGAAAATCTCTTTGGAGATTAACCACCGTTGCTGAAATCGTTGTAACAAACAAATTCAATCGGAAAATATCGTTAGCTTGAAGAAAGAGTCTTTGTGCAATATGACTAAAGATGAAAATAATAAAACCGCAAACGTTAACATTTGGCCCTGGGAAATTAAACTGTCTCCCATAAACTATTCCTGACAAACCGACCGTATATACTTGCATTGTTGCGTGTATGTATCATATAAATCGTTCGGGAACCGCAACAATCGGCGAAACCATTAAAACAACAAGCTAGCAGCTGCAAGGGCCGCAACCACTCGAGCATAACGCTCTGCCCCCGAGCCCGCCTCCGGACGACGCACAAAAATCAACATAAATAACATTACACACCCCTATCTCAAACACTATGACAACTTATCCAACAAAAACGACGCTACTACAACAATAAAATTTAATAAAATTGAACCTAATACACGTCAACTTAAAGCTGAAGACTCTATTGATTTAAAAGATTCTTGAGTTGAAAAGGTATAAGGCGATTTCAAGTGTGCAACAATTGAAAAATATTTCGTCTCTCTCGTCCATTCAATGGCTTTGGATATCCCTCTACTTTTGGGCGCTTTTATTAAATTTATTGTTAAAGGAATGTATATAAAAGTTGCTGAAATGAGAAAGGGTCCCAGTTTGTTGCTTCGATCGTGTGCGAGACCATCCTAATAGATTTCAAGAAAATGTTATCTGTACAACAGAATTATTCAAGACTTTTTAGACCTTGGGATGTGAGTGAAAGAAAGGATGCGGAAGGGGTTAATATTACGAGTGAAAAAGTTGAATTAAAAGAAACGCAACTGAAAAACAGAAAAGAACAAAAGCGGGAAAATCGTCTGAGAAAGATCCGAGGTACTTTTAAGAAGACGGATATTAATAATTATCAAGATGCTACCGTCTCGACAACTACATTTGAATGTGATGATGATAAAAAACTTCCAAAAGTTATTTCGGATTCACCAGTCGCAAGTTTAAGCCTCTGTTGTGATAGGTTATTGCAAGATCCAGATAAAGAAGTTAAAGAAGAAAAACCAAAAGAAAATGTGCCCAAAAATTCACCTGAAAATTTATATCCACATAATATAATATTCCCACAAAACACTGTGTCTTCAAATTTATACGGTCATGGATTGCTACCTGAATATATGCCGATGGATATAGCTCAGACATTAGGCGTTCCACCGACGGATCCCCTGTTACTAGAATCTTTAGCCCAAGGTTACGCAATGGAACTAGAATATGCGAGAATACTACAGCAAGAAAACGAGGCTAAGCTACTAAATGCCAGAAAGCAAAGGCCAAAAAAGTATAAATGTCCACATTGCCAAGTCGGTTTCTCCAACAACGGCCAGTTAAAAGGTCATATCAGAATACACACAGGCGAGCGGCCTTTCAAATGTGATGAGAAAAATTGCGGAAAGACTTTCACGCGTAATGAGGAACTAACAAGGCATAGGAGAATCCATTCCGGGGTCCGACCGTACCCATGTCCGACTTGTGGAAAGAAGTTCGGAAGACGGGACCATTTGAAGAAGCATACAAGAACACATTATCTTCAGGCTGAAAGGATGATGCCAGTCTTTGTGCCTTTATCCGCTATGCCACATGTTGGCGGATTTCCATATTTGTATGGCTATTAGAAGTATGGAATGATAATATCAGCAGTACCCTATAGCTGCTGGACTTATGAGTTAAGGCTTTCCTAACGATAGGGTTTGCCTAAAGTAAAATCTTGCAAGCAAACAGGTGATGGTGATGATGATCATGCTGGAGATCGCAGTAGATGGTAGTTATAACCACAGAGGAAGCTGCTGCGTTTTACGTAGGAAACCCGCGGGAAGATGTGTTGCAACTATATATTCTGATCAGCCGTTACCATACTTTACGGCCCTGAATTATAATATAATATAAGGTATAGATAAAGTTTGTTGTGGTGGTCTGAAATATTATTCAAATAGTGGAAACTGTTATTCGAGTGTGGCTCAGTTTTAGTCAATATCATTAACAATAATTAAATAACATATTAAGCATTCGGGGTTCCATTAATAACTTTATGACAAGCGTTGTACACCGCTCAAGGTTACGTAGTTTGCTTTAGTACAGTTACGTACTTGTATATTTTTGTATAATGTTTTAGGAATGTATAAATGCTACCAAAAAAATGTGTGCTAAAATTCTTTATACAAAGACAATAAATATTATATTTTTATGAATGTGTCGCATTTTATTATCCGATAAACATTAAGCCCTTTTTGCTTTATTTCCTAACAACTGAAATAATCTGTGTGGTTCATAAATAAGCAATACTTTGTTTTTGTAATGTATGTCTTATTTATGTAAATAGTGCATTGTAAATTCCACATCTCTTACGAGTGCAACAGACGAATTTAAGTAGTTATACTTATATAAAAATAATAACCAACTGATATCTAACTAGATTGGAAAATACAATTTCCTTTTGCGTTAAACTGAAATTATTTCCTCTGTTTACTTTCTACAGTAATTACAGTATCTGTGCAAGTTTGCAGCAAAGTTAATTTTTAATCAAGCTTAGAACTCTCATTAGTAGTATATTTCCCCTGCTTAATTTAATATAAAGAAACGCGGTGGGTCTAAATCTTATTTGATTTTATTTAATATCAGCTATTTTCCGAATTTGCATCAGTGATAACTACAAGTCGTAACGTACTCGTAAGTTAATTTGGTCACGTGGATACCATGCTCATAGACCCCTTCTAGACCGTCAAATTATTTTTTCACTGTCTCCTGAACCATGCGAACAAATAACATGCTGGTAAACGCAGCGTTGGTCAACCCCAAACGAGGTGGAATGATGACACTAAGGGCGTCGCAGGAAGGCGCTGGACCCTGGATCCCTACAAAAGACTATGCCCATCTGTGGATGTCTATCTATATATGTAAAATAAAATACTGTAGACGATGAGTTTACAGTATATTTGACGGTTTCACGGTTTGACTCAAAGATCAAGGTCACTGCCCACTGCGCCAATAGTGGGCAGTTACCCTGCTCTCTGAGTCCAGACTGTGGGTTCGTTTCCCACTACTTGAAAGTGTTTCTGTGATTTTTTTCAGTGTCTGGGTTTTTATCTACATATTATAAGTATTTATGTATATTGTTCATAAAAATATACTTCAGTCAACTTAGTAACCATAACACAAGCTACGCTTACTTTGGGACTAGATGGCGATTTGTGTATTGTTGTAATATATCTATATGTATTTCATCATCTTCATATCAACCAATAGACATCATAAAACAAATGTTACAGTACAGGTAACATGATAATGGTACAGGTAAAACTTACCCATTTTACAATTTACATGGGTAAGTTTTACCTACATAATTTGTTTCATGTCTGATTGTCTTAACAATACTCACTCTTTTTTTATAAGCAGTACGATTGAAAAGACATTTTAATTTTAATTCACAACATGCGTTATTGTGGCTTATTTACAATAGATGAGTAAATTATTTTTAAAATCACCAAATCAAGAAACAGTATCTATGTACAACGTAGTATTTCTGTATGACCAGCCATTTAGGCAACGCACCTGGATAAAACAGATCGCGAACATTTTTTTTAGGTTTACAGGTATTATTATTTAAGGCCGAAATCTTATTATAGTTGAAAATGCATATAGCATATTTTACTTTCGGATCAAATAGCTTTTTAATGGTTAAAGAATTATAATAATCAGTTGAGTAGTTTCAAAGTGTATGTATTGATTACACAAAAAAAAAACCAAACAAATTTTTCCTCTTTCTATGATATTTTATTAGAAGATTTATTTACTTTATCTATACATAGTCATCAGGCTCTGCCGGAATGTGGCGATATATTGTGTTTGACCGCTTATTATCTTATTATTACAGTTTGAATTATTTGTCTACTCCAAAAGTCCACTGCTAGACTAATGGCTTCTCTCAACGGGAAGTTTGGCCATAATCACCATTCTGGGCAGGCAGGGTGGTGAGCAGTGTAGGTGGTAGTAGTAGCACAGAGGAAGCTGCTGTCCGTTCTTCATTATACTCCCTCAATCGCCTTGTACGATGTTTCATTTACACAGGGATTTGATGGACACAGGGCGGCACTTTGTAAGACGTGTGCCATGCGTGCCCTGCGAAGTACTGCTCTGTTTATAGTCGATGGTTTCCATTAAGCTTTGAGCCGTTTTCTTGTTCAATCAATTATTACTATAACTAAATAACACTATTAAAAGATCGTCGAGTTAATAGGTCCTTTATTAAATTATTAACGTAATGCTCAGTCAATCGGTAAGTTATCAACAAAGTTCAAGATCGTATGATAAGCGACTAAGACACCGGCAGGTATCTTTGCATCGTTCGAGTCGAGGACTACGGTGCATGATGGTGATGACAGTTTTTCTAAGCAGACTTTATTTCTGCAGACAGAAAACAAAAACAGAACGGTTGCTACGGCGTAGCAGTGAGCTACAAAAATTAAAGCGTAAGACGCCAATACATAATAACCATTTTCTTAAATCTTCACGTTTTCATTGTTTGTGCACTTATACTTCAATCAACCAAATGCGTATAGTTGCAGCCCGATCTAGACAAAAGCATTATCACTCACTCCCATAAAACTGTCATCAATACAAAAAACTTGATTAATACGATATAATACATGATCGTTTACGCGAAATTCCTTTAAAATCGCAAGTGTGCATACAATGGTACCGAGTCAAAATATTTTACTAATGGCTAATTGTTTATCTGTTTCCTTTCACGGCTACCGGAAGTCCGCACTTCAATAGCTTTTTACGCAAGTATTTTTTGCTCCTTTGAACTTCGTAACATAGGATGAGTGATCCATCGATGTATACTTGATATTTGTTATTGATTTTGTATAGCCCAGTCGTATCCCAAATACGCCTCAAAAGAAATTACTTTTATAAAAGATTTTTTCCGTTGAATTCAAGGCGTAAGAAGTCAAAACTCACTCAATGTAAAATTTATAAACATATCATGCACGCGGCGATGCCTGCTTGTACTCTTTATTCTATGAACCTATTTGACGACCTCCGTGGCGCACCTGGGACCTGGTGAGCACTGTGATGGGGGAAAATTGGGAATTTATAATTTCAGAATTTTCTCCGGTCTGGTGTGAAGCTTTGACACCGGGTAGTTACCACCCTACCAAAAAAGACGTGCCGCCAAGTGTTTCGTTTCAATATCGTGGAGACAAAGATTATAGGATATGACCATACCTCTAACAGGTTAGCCCGCTACCATATTCGACCGCTTCACCATTTACCTTCCTCCTACCTTTATTATTTTTTTTTCCATCCATAAAGTTCCACGCACGCATGAGACTCTATTAAAATTACAATCTAGCCTTAATACTAATAAGTAACTTTTTTTTTTAAACTAAATATATACATTGTGTTTATATGTATATTCTAAGTATTTATGTATATGATTCATAAAAATATTCATCAGTCTACTCATAACACAAGCTACGCCTACTTTGGGGCTAGATGGCGATGTGTTTATTGTCGTAGTATATTTATTTATTTATTTATTTATATGTTATGTATCTTTTAATTTGTATACCAACCAGTATTTTTTGTATCTACTGGTCTCCATCCACTTAATGGTTGCCTGGGAGAGATCACTATCAGTGATAAGGCCGCCATTACACCCTAGTTTCGTTTATAATTTGTTTATGTATTATGTATGTTTTGGTGTGTAGTAAAAACAATTTTTTTTTTGCACGCCTCAGAAGCGAAGCGTTGAGGTGGGTATTTCTGTCAGTTTACGCACACCGAGTGATTCTCCAACTTAAAATGTCACTATTTTATTCTTTATTGCTTTTATAAGTGAATATAAGTAGACAAATGTTGAGAAAAAACACTATTTTTAACACTCATGATATTTTTAAATCTCTTTTGACTAATTCAAAAATTGTTTAAAAAAGTTGTGTCTCGGACGTCCGGTATGTGCGGATCCCGTATCTTGTGATAACGATAACGAACGAAATACTTCACTTATCGAGTTGGTTTTTTTTATAGGCTTCAGTATTTTGAGGAATAGAAGCCTATTACTTTTCACGGATTAGATGTAGTTCAATTTTTATTTACAAATAATCTCAATTTTATTGTAAATTGATGATTGATGATGAAATTGTTGATTTTCCAACTATTTTTTATTACTAGTCGAGATCTAAGAATTATCTAATCTAATTGATATATTAAGTGCTCGTAATATGGGAGGCACTCTGTTCTTGTAATCTTACAATTTCTACTTCCTCCTATGTTGAAATATAAAAGAAACTATCAACATAACAATGTTTTTTTAATATGTTTTTTAGTATGGCATTATTTTGATTATTAGTCCTATTTGAGAGCAAAGTAAGAGATCGTAGTTTGATTAAATAACTTATTGATTAGAAAACAACGTCAGCAAAAGATGTAGGTACTTAATACAATACTGATTATTTATTTATTTCAAATACAATACTGATTTGAATTTGTAAAACTGTGTCAGCAGTAAATAACGACCAAATTAGAGGCATTCCCACGACCATTACAAGATGCCGTATATTACTGTGTACGTTGGTACATTCACATGCCCGTTTTCACTAACGACGGACAAGGCAATCAGTGACGTGCATTGGGTTTCTTACCAGGGTATGCATACAGCAGGAAAATTGCATGAAATGGCAAAAATCCTCCTCCTATACGAGCTATATATCAATTTTAGGGTAGGCAGTGCTTTTGTGCATGTATGAAGTGCACGCTGAAGGCAATGCCTAAGTAATTAAAGCCGAATCAAAGAAGATTCCCATGCAT
Source organism: Pararge aegeria (assembly GCF_905163445.1). Classification (NCBI taxonomy): domain Eukaryota; kingdom Metazoa; phylum Arthropoda; class Insecta; order Lepidoptera; family Nymphalidae; genus Pararge; species Pararge aegeria. The sequence continues at coordinate 5,843,719 of NC_053202.1, read as the reverse complement.
ACAATTACCTTTCACCAATCGATTTTCTGAAATACTTTAATCGATTTCTTATATAATATTCAACTTCGACGAACTCCCTAGCGCAGTAGTGACCGCCGTGGGCTTAAAGATAGGAGGGTTCGATCCCCAGAGGGGGCAATTTGGGAATTTTTAATTTCTGAATTTTCTCTGGAGTAGTCTGGTAGGAGGCTTCGGCCGTGGCTAGTTGCCACCATTGAGCTTTCTGGTATGCCGTGGAGAATCAGACTAGGGCATGGGTGTTAGATAACTGACATACCACCTGAGATTGAGTGCCTCAGAGTAAGATTACAGTTAGAGGCTGACATGTAAAATACAAAAAATAAATAGATCGAGGGCTGCATAGCGTCCATGAGGCGAATAGAAAATAAACTGTAGTGATTTTGTAGAGGTTAGGTATAAAATAACCCATAAATTATGACGAACTATGTAATTATTATGACGGACGTGAGTTTGCAATATTTTTATATTGCAATACTGTTACTTATTTTTATTATTTTGTTATTTTGTTTATATTTTAATAACTGGGTTTATACCTTTCAATAAAGATTATTATTATTATAGCTATTGAGAAAAGTTTTAATAGGTGATATTATTATAGGCAGTATGGGACGGTTTATAGATTTCATACTTCTAAATATTTGCTCATGTGGGTATAGCAGCATTCCCACGTAGCTATTATATTAAAAAAATACTAAAAAAAGATGGTCAACACAGCAGAAAGAGGTGTGACGGATTCCAAAGCCCGAAACTCTACATTTTTTGTGACTTCTAAATTTTAGTAGACACAAATCTATGGGAAACTCGGATAAGCTATTTGTATTTGGAACCCGCCTACGAATCCTACAAATTTGCTGAATAGATAATTTATTGGCCGTATCAAATTTATTGGTTTGTTCTTGGGGTAAAAAATGTCGGACCTCGCAGGTGACACGCGGGGTGAATGGGTATTTTTATTATTAATGATACTGTGTAAACATTTATAGTTTTGTGTAGGCTTTAACAAATATGGTAAATTTTTATTTATTTTTCTACTACCACTGGATGCGACCTGCGTTTGTTATACCTACGTTTAATGCATAAAATTTTTTTTCTTATGTTTATAAATGTTGCTTGAACATAACTATATATGAACTCCCAGAAGTGAAGTCTAAGGCTTATCCACCATGCTATCACCGTTTGAACATACATTAATCATCACCATCATTAACCCATTTCCGGCCCACAACAGGGAATGGGTGTTCTCTCAGATTGAGACGGGCTTAGGCAATAATCGACCACGCTGGCCTAGCGAGGATTGGTGGACTTCAAACTCCCTCCAGAACATTATGGAGTACTCCAAGGCATGCAGGTTTCCTCTTAATATTTTCCTTCACCAAGTGATCCAATACCGTTCCTTCCAAATGTCTTCTTCCAAGTTTTACCAAGTGATATTTAATTCTTAAAACGCACATAGAAAGTTAGAGGCGTGTCGGCAGTGGCGTGCACTTGGTTTCTTACTAGGGTATGCATACAGCAGGAAAATTGCATAAAACGACAAAAATCCTCCTCTTATACCAGTTGTATATAATTTTTTGGGTAGGCAGTGCTTTTTTGCATGTATGAAGTGCACTTCACTGCGTGTCGGGGTTCGAACTCGGCCCCCCGAAAGTAAAGACGACGTCCAACCCACTAGAATATCACGCGTCAACGGACATTTGGCGCTTATGATAATTGGAAATTTATTTATTTCAAGTAAGCCTACTTTATTAACACGGTTGAAACGCCAAGTCGGATTGCAGATTGTCGGATACCAAGATTTAACATTTGCTCTATTACATTATCTACATTTTACGATTTAATAGTAACTAGTTTGTTCAATAATAACGGGCGCCGGGATAGATCCCAAGCAAAAAAACGAAAAGAGCAACTGCTGAGTTTCTTGCCGGCTTCTTCTCGGTAGAATCTGCCTTCCAAACCGGTGGTAGAGTCACTACACACAGACAGACTTGACGTTTCAAAAGTGCTTATATTAGGCCTACTTGAAATAAGGCCTACTTTTTTATTTTAATTTTTTGAATTTTTGTATTTTGCAAGTTGTGGGATTCTAGAGTTCCATATAGAATCCTAAGAGTAGCGATGGTTTGAATCATCTACTTTTGAAACCACGCGAGACAGCAAAATTTAGTCAGATTGAAATCAATGAAGATTTCAGTGCAAATCTACAAACCCGCTTAGTCTATAGGATGTAATGATGAACGTGACCTTTCCATACAAGGCTATGAATAAAGCATTATGGAGTGAGTTTTGTGAAAAAAAATAATTAATAAATAAATATATTACGACACTACGAATATCGATCTAGCCCTGAAGTAAGCACAGTCTGTGTAATGGATACTAAGATAACTGATGAATAATTCACGAGCACTTTACATAAATCCTCATAATATACACCAAACAAAAGACATTCATGTTCATAACAGAAACATTTTCCATTTGTGGGAATCGAACCCACGGCCTTTGGACTCAGAAAGCTAAGTCACTGCCCACAGCGCCAATCGGCCTTTAAATATAAATTATTCTATCTTGTAAGCAAATTTTTAATTTCATCTTCACCTTTCAATTTCAAATTGGTCTGTAGTGTAATAAATTAAGCTTTACAAATAATGGCTATGGGAAATTCAGTCAGGTGGGTCCAATCACGCCTACGCTTAAACTTTTTTGTAACGCTTGGGCACTTCGTTACTACTTACTGTAGGGTGACAAAGCTTATGAATGAAAATCAAGGTCGTAGAATTTTTTTTGTGTTTTCTGGATGTTTTTGAAGTTATACTTCTATTGGCGCGATGGAGCAAAATGATGAGAGTGTATTTTTACGATGCGCGCGCACACCCACTCCTGAATTCTACATCGTAAAGTTAGTTCTAGGTGGCATGAAAATCGATAACTATGTTCAAGTTGTACATTCTAGTATTTTTATACTTAGAACACGTGTTTCTTAACAGTACAAACAGTGTGAATAAATAAATATTATTAAGTTAATAAAACCTTTTTTATTTAAATAAAATCTTTTTGATTAATTTTAATATTTATCGTTAATCACTACTGCATTTTGGATATTTTTTTTCCATACGCCTAAGAAGTATAACTTCTAACGCGTGTACACACACTCTTTTTTTTTCAATTGCTACCTTAGAGAAATTGTTCCTATAGTGAGCTTTTGTTAAATGTTATATTTCGACCAATTTACATGGATCGGGATCTCGACGCGACGCGACCCGGATCCAACTTTTATGATTGGCAATAACACTTAATTAATTATTAATTATCAATACATATAAATAAAACGGAAGTATCAGTTTGTAATTTGTCTCGTAATATCAATTTGAACGATAGCTTAAAAACACGTTTATTAAATGTTAGTTTGTCAGAATTATTGTTATTAAATAAGAGTAACATTTTAGGAATGGAATCTATTTATTTAAATACCACTATATGAGTAAGTTTCTAGAATCCCCACAGAAACTTACTCATAGAGAGGTAGATACATAGGATTTGATATTTTACACAACTTTACTTCAGATATACTTTTTTTCCTTAAGTTCCGAAACGGGAATTCATATTAGACTTAGTAAAAAAATAAAGGTGTGCATAGTGTTAATTAGAAACAGTTGTAAATGTAGTAGTAGTAGTAGTAGAGTTTTTTGTGACAGAGCTCGTCCGGTTTGAGGGTGGTTGCTCTGGTTTTAAGCGATGGTTTACCACTTACCATCAGGTGAGCCATCTGCTTGATTACTATTTAGCTCGCACTTGGCTGGTTTTATATTCAATTATTACTATAGAGTATAAAACCAGCCAAGTGCGAGTCGGACTCGCGCACGAATAGTTCCGTACCATTATCTATAAAAACGGACACAAAACATGTCTTTATCAAGGTTCATGCGACACCTAGTGACAGAAAAACAGACAACGGAGGTTTAATAAGTCCAGTTTTAACCCTAAAAAAACCGACTACTTGTCAGAATCCTACAATCGTACCAAACTATTGTCACCTTACATTAGCATTTCTAAGAATGGCTCTTACAATGCAAATAGCGCTATTTACCTCGACCATTACGTACAAAGCTCATTCATGGCTTGCAATATGAAAAAAAGTTACAATTTTATTCTCACGGGGTTACTCCGAGTGGATTTTTGCGCAAATTCGCCACAGCACAGGTTAAAGCGGCAGGTAAGGAAGGAATTGCGCGCGCTTTTTTGACGTGTGACAGTTCAATTGTGCGCCATTTTTATTTCTCGCCCAAAAAGTGATCGATTTGATACGATTTTTGTGTTTGTTTAACCGACCTTTGTGACTTTTGCCACTTATAACTTACAGCTTGGATAACTCCCACGCATTACCTATTTTTTGTCTAAAGTTTTTTTTTTAATAGATACTTAGGTTAGGAACCTTTTGACCGTAATCTCAATAAATTGGTTTTCCTTTATTTTGTAGCTATCCTCCTATATCCTCGTACTAGAAATATTTCGCGGTATAACGCGTTAATATAGGTTCGTAATTGACTATAAAGATATTAATAAATATCCAAATTATTGTAGGAGGTTATCTTCCACTGCAATTAGGGGCACCACATACGTAAAAGAAATTTATTTTAAAGGAGCTAGCCTTTAGAAAAGTAAGCTTAGTACTTTATAGATATCATCTTCTTTCTCTTAAGAGAGCGCGATTTTGAGTCACGCTGCTCCTATACTTATTGATGGCGAGCTTTAGACTTGTTACCTTTAATCTTAATATCAAAAACTAGATGTTGAACCCGTTCTGCGTCCATTAGCGCAGTTTGCAGCGACACTACTTTCTGAGTCCTAGGATGTGGGTTTGATTTCCACAACTGAAAATGTTAGTATGATGAACATGCATGTTTTTTAGTGTATGAGTGATTCTTCTGCATTAATTGACGGCAAAAAATCCTTCAGTTCTAATTAGCAAGTCGCAGGTTTTTTAGGCTTTTTATTGTCTAATTATACTGTATAAGTACTGTTTAATAACGCGAGTGAAAAGAGTGATCTGTATATTATAAGTATTTATGAATATTATTCATAACATTCAATCATCAGTTATCTTAGTACCCATAACACAAGCTACGCTTACTTTGAGGCTAGAGGTCGAACTGTGAATTGTCTTAGTATATACAAAAATCCCGTGGGAACAGTTTGTTTTCCCAAGATAAAAATAATACTATGTTACTCTCTGTTCTTTCAACTAAATCTATGCTAAAAATCAAATTGATTGGTTTCTTAGTTACGGCTTGAAGGAGCGACAAACAAACAAACACACTTTCGCATTTATGATATTAGTAATAATACTAGTAAACCCTGTACTTATTTCCCATCCACACAAAACAGCGGAAGCGTATTCGCGGGAGAAACAAAATGGCTGCCACCCGCGGTGCATGATTTGTCATCACGCTAATGATCATGCAGTTTGCCATTCAATCTGCGGTCACAAATCGATCTATTAAGATACTATTGCGTGAATACTCATGGGGGGCTATAAATCCGTTGTCAGTGTGCTCAGAAAGTTTAATAAAAGCTTTAAAAGTACCTATTAGTACTGGAAACAAGACAGATCGCAATCTGACTTTTACAGTCAACGACTTACCTAACAATCACATCTCATCAACCCATTTTCAACTCATATCCTTTAAGGGTGTATTGTCGTATTATTTTTTTTTGTTTTTTTTTAACCGGCCAGCTACAGGGCACGGGTCTTTTCCCGTGAGAAGGGGTTAAGGTCGTAATGCACCACGCTGACCCGGTGTGGATTTGAGAACATTATGCAGAACTCTCAGGCATGCAGGGTTCCTCGTCATGTTTCCATTCACCGTTGAAGCAAGTGATATTTTAATTGCTTAAAACGCACATAACTTAGTAAAAATAGAAATGCTTGCTTGGAATCGACCTCAGGCCCCGAAAGTCCAAGTCAGTCCAAGTCAGTCCAAGTCAGCGAGTCATTGAGTTTTTATATCAAGAAATAAATATTTCGTTCCGGTCGTGGCAAAGCTGCCTTCCCATCGGACTATGTAAGTGAGGGAATAGAGTCCACCTGTGTCTGGCACTCACTTGTGCAACTATAATAGCCTACAGCCTAGTAGTTGGAAAATCTCTGCAGATTTATCACCGTGGCTGAAATCGCAACGGTAACTGTTTGTGTTTTGTTTTTTCTTCACTCGAAATTCCAGCCCAAGCGGCTATATATTACGTATCTCGCGACAGGCTTGTGACATTCAATTCAATTCAATTCTTGTTTATGGCTTTTGTCTGCGCCAACTGGGCACAAGGTATTTCGCCAATGTCTTGTAGATGAAGAAGGCACGAAGGAGATTGATCGGTGAAACTAATGAAAAGTTAATTTTGAATTTGTACCAAGAAATAGTTGTTATTAGCTAGTTAGCTCTTTAACCTAAGGACACAGACAACACATGCATATATATCTTACACGGATATTTTTTGTACATTATACTTTAATTTTATTACTTACTATATATTTACATAAAAATCTACAATAAGGACTGAAAACAAACATTAAAAAACATTTAACACTCAAAGGACGGGGGACTTTGGGAGGAAGAATGGTGGGATTATGAAGGTTAACTCATGTTTCTTGGGACGTAAACTTTTACAGTTCCACTGTAGCAGGGTTATTGGGCCCATTTTGGAGTAGTTTAAAAAGTTGGCTTAAGTTTTTGGCAACGTTGGGCGGTAAGGGAATTTCACTACATGGAGCGACAATACTAAGTAGAAATTCGGAGATAAACTCAAGCATTTTACCTTGGGAGGGAGGGTTCTCAACATTGTTGTTGAGAGCGCATCCATTAGGAAGGGATGAGGAGTAATCACCGACAATAGTCTGAACAGCTTTTTTATCGTAGCCCTTTGCTAGAGGAGCTCGGGGACGAGGAGAGCGGAAAACTGTTTGCCGGTAGGAGGTTTTGGAGGAAGTTACATTAGTAGGAGTAAACATTTCTTTTGTTATCTCAGCATAGGACCTGCGGACAGGAGGAAACTGAGATGATGCTTCAATGTAAGATTTATTATTCTGAGACATGACCATTTTAATAGATTGCTGCCTGGAGAATTCTGGGCAGTCTTTATCAGTAGCAAAATGACTACCAGAGCAGTGTAAACATGTAGATAATTCCTTGATGACCAAACATGAGTCACCTGTATGGGGCTGAGCACATCTGTAGCATCTGGGCTTAGATCTGCAGATTGTTTTAATGTGGCCAAAACGGCAGCAGTTCTGGCACTGTATTGTTGGAAGTTTATATGTTTCAACTGGCAGTGAGGTGTGGTATGAATATACCTTAGCAGGAAGCATTTGCCCCCTGAAGGTTAGGACAACAGATTGGGTAGGCACCCAAGTGATGACACCCTCTGTGACAGATTTTCTGTTCAGTCGCCTTGATTTCAGAACCTCACCACAGCCAGGCGGGAGCTCTAGCGAATCAACAAGCTCGTCCATCGACCAGTCCACGGGAACTCCTTTCACCAGCCCCATTCTGGTTATGTTGTATGTGGGAATTATAGCTCTATATTTGCATAACTTCAAAACTGGACTAACCAGAAAGTTGTTGGCAGCTTGGGCAGAAGTAAACTCTACAGTAATTTTGTTGCGGCCTATATTTTTGACGCCGTCGTGGATAATTGAACCAATTTTGTGTTTGTGCAAGAATTGACCGAAATTTATAGCCCGTAATGACGCTCCAGAGGATGGGTCCTCCACTTCCCGTGAGACTTGGACGATAAAAGGCCCATTATCATCGTCAGAGTATGACTTGGCGCCTTCGGTGAAGGAAGGATGTATGTAAAGGCTTTGAACGGATGGGTTTACCTGAGTAGGATCAGTTATAGTTTTTTTGGCCGCATATACGTTGGTATCCTCTCCTTGTCGTTTGCGAGACGAGGCTGATGCCCCCGGGTCGGGCGGCTCAGGAGGTGTATCTAGATCCATTTTACTGGAAACACTATAACTACAGACACATAATAAATATTTAACCAACACCAAATACGGTTAGATTTATACGAATATCACCAATAACAACTATTTCTGCTGCTGTGTAAATTCACATAAAACACCGAAATTACACCGGAATCTCACTAACACGTGTGCACAAATTGACAGGCCAAGTTACAGTTCAATATAAACAACACCAAATCCTTTTCAAGACGAGTTTACAGTAAAATCAAAGAAAAATTTGAGAAAACCGCGTCCGCCATGTACGAAGTTTCCCGCCGAAAAAAAAACCAAGTTAATCTTGCAAACACTGCTGTCAAACGTCACTTCTGTTTATTGTATGGAAAAGTGACGTTTGACAGTAGTAATTGCAAGATTTACGCATGTCGCAAGCCCGTCGCGTGATACGTAATACCCCTGCGGGTCAGGTTCAGTGGCGTGAATGAGAGACAAATATCAAAAGATAGAAGTGAGGTTTCATAGCTTGCCACAACGTTCGTAGTAGGGACTAGCAGGAACTACAAATCATCGTGGTTCTATCAGTAGGATAATGAACTGGACATAGGATACTGGACAGATAAGCACTTGCACATTTCTCCTCGAGAAAGAAATGTTGTTCCTCGTAGTGCCACTGAGTCCGGACGATGCTCTTCTTAATTTCCCTTCAGATATAACTGTAATATTATAATTACTAAATAAATAGTCTTCTTACAAAGTTTTCTTGTAACTGCTACAGTAAATGCACTCTATGGTATTCTAGCGCTATGTATGGAGCCTGAAATAAATAAAAAACACGAAACCGTGTTTCTTTACAAAAAAAAAATAGTATTTCGGACACAAATTGACATAAACTGTTATTGTTTATTAACAAGGAAAAAGCCAAAATTAGCAAAAGTTCGTACCGCTCGGATTTTTTTTAAGGTCTTGATGAAATTCATCAGTTTTATATAACACTATAAGATACCTTCCGTGTGGTCTATCGACCGCAAATATCCTTGCCCCATTGTGCAATGAGGGGTCCCAGCACAATAGATCTTTGTGCATCCTGATTGTTGCAATCTGATTTATAGTTCGCGATGTTATTCGGGATGTGCTGATGTATCATTTATTTAGAGAGAGAGATATAAATTGACGACCTACATGGCGCAGTGGTGAGCGCTGTGATTTATGACTGAAGGTACCGGGTTCGATCTCCGACAGGGGCAATTTGGGAGTTAATAAATTCTGAATTTCTCTAGTGGCTTAGTTACAACCCTACCGACAAAGACGTACCGCAATGCCATTAAGCGTTCCGGTACGATGCCGCGTATGCCGATCCAGGGTAGGGGTTTATTTTACCTGCTTCTTCTAGCAGGTTAACTACTCCTGCCAGCTACCATCTTAGGCTACTTTACCACCCGTTCAGATTACAGTCAAATAATATTATTCGCATATTAGCAAATTTAGGAAACGAAACCTGGTATCCGTAATGCAAAACACTATACCTATATGGCAATTTCATATCTGTTTTCTTTTTCAGTGAACTTGGTTGTTATTTTTTCAGCATCTTAGTAGATGGGGTTACTGAGCCTTTATTGAAACATGAAATAGAAATTCAAGTTTTTATTATGTATCTGCTATGGCTTACAATATTTTAAAATTAAACACTTATATACTTCTACACTCAGCTGAGTTAGCTCGAACAAAAATACTGAAAGCATATTTAATGAAGAAAAAAGAAAAAAAATGTGGTGGCTTAAAAAATTAATTAAAATTCATCCCTATTCTCATGTTCCTTTAAATTAATTGCAAAATCTTCTATAACCGTAATCACTTCTGTTATATTAAGTCCAATACTGACCATCAAATCTCTGTTATGCCAATTCGATACAAATTTATATAATTTTTCAAACAAGTCTATCGCTTTAACATTCCCTTTATACATTTTTAAGCAAAACGGCTTGGTGTTCTTCACGAGTTCAAATATTAATGGTGAAATTTGTATATGATCATTTTTAAAAGACATGAGAGCTTCTAATATATTGAGAAGTCCATTGCATACTTGTGGAGTAGACATTCGCTCTATGAGTCCAATCATTTGATAGATTTGCATCATCTCATAATCTTCTTTATTTCTTTGAGTTTGGGTTTTGCGGGCCCTTACATGTTCTGCGAGGATCTTGTTGAACAAGTCCACTAAAGTGTGAATGACGGTGATGTCCAATTTTGAAATTTGGTTGTAGAAGGACTCTAGACCTTTTAGCTTCATAACACGAGCTTGAATAACAGGGTTATTCGGTAGCCAGACGTACATTATGTCTAACGCATGCGCCTTCAAAGCTAAATTATCATCGTTCTCGAAAATATCCAACAATTTATCGACAACACTAATCGGTATCAAAGCGTTCGTTGTTATAGGTGCAACGTTGAATAAAGTTTTGATTAAAATTAGCAGCTGTTTCCTTAAAGGGTCGTGATTTATCCCAATTATTGGTGTTATTATTCTATCAACTCCTTTGGAATTCAGGAATCTATACGCATTGATCTTATCTTTTAGCTGTTCTGTTATGACCTCAAGAATTACAACCATTCGATTGTGTAATTCATCAGCATACTCAGTGGGAAGAATGCCTTCTTTTCGAGATTTTTCGGCTGAAATTGCTATATTTTCCACTTCTTGTAAAGAGTTTTCAATATCAAGGTTTTCAACAGCGTTTTTTAATTCGGACGGTATAAATGAATGTGCGTTTTCTTCAAAAGATATTTTATTAGGCTCTGAAATAAAATACTTCCTTTTAGCATTTTATAAGTATCCATAATATAAACTTTATGAAAAAACATTAGAAAATTAGGATGTTAGAAGACGTTTGGAAACATCTGGGGCCTTATAACAATCATATAAAGCAGTATTATTATTATTTTGATGACATTTGTTACACAGTTATAATCCTTATTTATAGGACTTCAAGGTATGTAAAATAAACTTTCATTTTAAGCGATTTTATGGCCACTTGATTATTTATGGCATCGCGCTGATCTTTACCTACGCTGTGATAAAAATTTCGACATCTCTTCAATCTTCATTCAAGGACTATCACCAATTAATTCTCAAACCGAAAATTACTGTGGTTAAGAGGATGCAACATTAAGAATCTAAAAAAATATTAGGGACCTATTTGTTCAAAAATCTCTGTAAATAGCATTTCATAAGAAACCTAGAATCAAAGGCACTCTCAATGGATTAAACCTGGAAACATGCTAATCCGGAGAAAAGTTGTTTTATCAATGTTGCAAATATATTCAGGAAGTGACGTACCTTCTCCTTCTCGTATATCTGCAACTACAAAAGCAACAGCAATCAAATAAGATGATAATAAAATCGGAACCATTTTGAACTTCTTGCTAAGGCTTTTTGACAGTAACAACAAATAGGAATCAAGACAGAATTGGTTTTAGTGAAAGAAGAAATGACATAACAGCCAGTTGCAGTAGATGTCATATGTTAAGGTTTTGGTAAATTTTAAAATTTGACGAAATGTTTGCAATTGGAGTTTGAAAATGTCCCTGGCGCCCCGTGGTAAATATCCCTGGCGGTGAGAATTTCGTATGTTATCATTTCTGAAGTTTGCTGTCACTGCTACCACTATACCGAAAAAGCCGTGCAGCCAATCGATTAAGCGTTACCATACGATGCCGCGTAGAATTAGACAAGGGGTTAATATTACTGCCATACCCCTAAAAGGTTAACTTGCTATCTTAGACTACATCATCAAGCTTCAGGAGAGATTTCAGTCAAGGCATAACTTGTAGTGGATTAAAAAAAAGAGTAACAGTTATACTTTTTACCCCCGGCGCAAAAATAATTTGTGTTATAATTTTGACGTGACCTTTGTGTTATTAGTCGAGAGGGTTATAATAATCGCCGCCATAAAATGGCGGATGACATAATTTTTTCACAACTCCCTCAGTGGTTAACAAATGAAAGGTCTTGACTAGTAGAATAATATACACTGTATTGAAAGGGAATTAGGAATAAGGAACAATTTTTACGAGTTTTTTACTTTAATGTAATCATTATAGAGTTACATAGTATCGCCTTTCAAATTGACCTTGTATGAAGTGAACCGACTAAAGCTGCTGCACGTAATTTCGACTTAATGCCGCGCTTTTAGTAGCTATCTCATTTTTAATTGTTTCGGCGAAGCGAATCTTCTGTATTGCCGAGTACTTAACTACTTTTTCTGAGATAAACCTATATTCTAAGAGCTAATTTTCCGTAAAATTTAAATTTAGAAACCGTTAACTTTTAGTAAGACTTCCTTTCATTTTCGTGTCCATTATTCTACTACTCATTTTTTTTTTTTTTTTTAATTTATTGTTCAAAATAAAAAAGTTACAAATATTTTTCCAACATAATTATCCATCCCCTTAGAAACTATGGGTTTATGGGGGGATTTGATACCAATGTTATTTAAAAAAAATATGTAATTCGCCTTTTTGAACCGATTTTCATCAAACATAGCTAAGAATACTCCCGACTAAGCAAAAAAAGACTTATTCAAAATCGGCTCATCCGTTCGGGTAATACGATGCCACAGACAATGTAACTGTCGATATGGTGTATAAATGCCATACTTGAAAACGTTTCAGCCATAATGGTTATACCAGTCCTCAAGTTTTAACATTAATATAAGTTATACCTATTGTGCAGATACCTATTGTAATGTAAATTGTACCTATGTTTTATTGAACAATAAACAAATATTATTATTATTATTTAAGTGGGCAGCGACCCTGCTTTCTGAGTTCAAGGCCGTGGGTTCGATTTCCATAACTGGAAAATGTTTGTGTTATGAACATCAATGTTTTTCAGTTTCTGGGTGTTTATATGTATATTGTAAGTATTTATGTATATAATTCATTAAAATATTTATCAGTCATCTTAGTACCCAAAACACAACACAACACAAGCTACGCTTACTTTGGGGCTAGATGGCGGTTTGTATATTGACGTAGTCAGTGAGCTTACGATAGTAAAATATTAAATCAATGGTCGTGGTATATTTATTTATTTATCAAAGGTTCTAAGCTCTATATTCCGTGAAACGTGTTGCTAAGAACTTTTATACATAGACAATTTCTTCACAACTGCCAAAGAGGATACAAACACTACTTTAATAATTAATAATTGTAGCTATATTTTACTTGGCAAAGGAAAACACTACGCTAACAGCTGTGCATAGTACAAATCGGTAGGTATTTTACTTGGCAAAGAAAAACACTACGTTATCCACTATGCTTTTACCGAGAGTTCACTGACCTCGGTAATGGAGGTCCGTGACGTAGTTACTCTATCGTAGAGTAACGGTGCACTTACACTGGTCACTTGTAATTAATCCATTCAGGGCTCAGATAAAGGGCAATACTGAGTTAAGTCAATATCAATTTAATGGGATACACTTACGAAGAGATCGTGGCTCGTGCTATTGCAATGATTAATATTTCTAATGGGAGGCTTCGGCCATGGCTAGTTACCACCTTAACGACAAAGACGTGCTGCTACGAATTTATCAGCAGAAATGTTTGCACTTATCAACAGGTGAGATTACAGTCAAGGACTAAACTTGTAGTGGATTAAAAAAAAACCAATCGTGTCTCAGTGGTCGATTAATGACAAAAAGTATTAAAGAAATACTTAGTAAATTAATCAAAAAATATTTTCTATCCTTAAAATATAATGCGCAAAAAATAGTCAAAGAAGGGTTGCAACTGGCAGGTTTTTCTCCTAAATAATTCATTGTAGAAAACTAAAAGTAAATATAACTTTAAAGGGTATGCACTAACAGACATACTTACCTACAAACGAGGTAGGAGCAGAGCTTTTTACGACAGCGCGTCGGTTGAAGTTGGTACTGTTGCCATGCTGGGTCCGGAACCCAGCAATGCTACTTGACGCCAGAAATTTACTGTTCTGGCGATAAAGTGGGCCAGTGGGTGATGATACCCGACAATAATTACTAAAAAAATGTATTGTTAAATGGTTTAACGTTATTACTTCCTTTTGCCGACCATTTTATTTCATGTGTAAAAAAATGGCACGCAATAATTTAAATAGCAGATTTAGCGTCCAGATTAGGTACTTAATTTAGGTATTTAATCATAATTGACACCAGTACATTATTCTTCTGTTGTACACGACTCTCTAGACCAAACTAAATTGGCAGGTATATGATTTTAGTTTTTCAATAAATAACATATTGGAAAGTATAACACTCCGTTTGAACGTGCTGCCAGCATCAATTATTCACGAGACCTTATTGGTGGCTATAGAGATGATTAGGTAAACTAGGCAAATACAACACTATCAATAATCTGATCTTACCACCCTGGACTTGATAAGGTTTTTCTTCTGACGAAGTTTGTTAGGTGATTGATGCTCAAAAAAAAACCCGTGTGACTACACCTCAAGAGTATTATAAATTTCAAGTCAATGTCAGATATCAAAGTCAACCTTACTTTGATATAAATAGATTGAAGTAAATAAAAATTTAATAAAATTGTGACACAGGAGGGAATATTCTCTCATACTTTAAGCGTTGGTCTTAATAACCTCTTATGGAAAGCGTAAAACTGTTAACTTTATGTGACGACAAATCTTGCTGTTGCTTATCGCCAAAGAGCACGGCTGTTCTGATATCTATAACAAGTCTTGTAAGTATCCTTTCACGCTAGCCACAGCCCACAGGACGCGCGACACGACCAGCGAAGTGTATAGTGACCGAAACAAATTTATGGAGAAACGTATTGCCTGCGTTCTTTGCCCACGTTTGTCACTGTTTTAAATAAATCCCGTGGAAACCATTTGTTTTCCTTGGGGAAAAACTAGTCTACGTTACTCTCCGTCCTTTCAACTAACTCTATGCCTATAATCAAGTTAGTTGGTTGTCAAAGAAACAAACACAATTTCGGATTTATAATTATAATTACTTAGTAAGGATACCATACATCAACCATCGACGCGGCTTGGGTAGGTTTATACACTACAACTTACAAGGTACATTTATTTACATTACGCGAAAATAAGCTCGACGCGATCTGTCCCGTGCATGTTGTGCACGGTACAGCAACGTATTTTCCTTCTATTCAACTAGGAGTAGCTCTACGTGGTGGGAAGCATTGTAGAGTCAATCTTGCAAAATATAAGCCAGCTGCATATTTTTTTTACTTTCTCTGGTTTTCTACTTTTAGTTTTTTTTTTACTTGATTTTTTGCTTTGCATGTGTTTTATAAGTACCTACATGTGTTTTTTTACTTTCTTGTTCCACTGCACGTGAAATTATATGTTTTGGGGTTTTGCATGGCGTCATGATGGGAAAGTCTACTATAGTTCCACTCTTACTGATCATAGCGTGATGTACCTGAAATAGCATAAGTATCTAATACGCTTTTGAAAGAAATGGTTATGGTTTTTCCTCAAATTAATGCGAGTGGAACCGCGAGGCACAACTGGTAATATATAAAATTTATTATATAAAATATATAAAGGTATTATATTAAATTTGAAATTTCAAATATGAAAGGTTCTCGTGTATCTTGAGAACATACAAAGTTCTAGATTTCTATGCGTCCCAAGACATTTTATTACAAAACTTGAAGCATATAAAATTCTCTACAAATATGATCTCATAATACATTTTATTGTATAGCTTTCGCCTTTCAGTCCGCGAATAGTTTCTAATGTTTTGGAGTGGGGGAGGATGCATCCGTATAAGGAATTTAAAAAATACTAGGTTTACACGTAGTGCTTAACTACTTATTTTCAGCTTTTATGTAACGCAATTTTAGGTTAGCACGAAAAATTCATAGTCTTTTATACCCGCCATATTGCATTTATCGTGACGTCCCATAGCGTTACACAATAGGAAACTCAACGACATATTCACAAAAATCAACTCAGTACGAGCGATACAGAAAGGGCGAATAGGTAGGTACCTAAAATTGCAATCCAAAGTTGACAGCAGACGAACGGTTTTTTCAATATCTATTTTATATTTTTGGAATCTTTACATTAAGATCGTTTTGAACGCGCTCAAACCATAAGAGCGAAAAGAATAGTTACACATTCGATTTCCCATCTCTATAATTTGCTTATTAAATATCAATGACATTGTTTATAAAATTGTATTCTTGTTTCTAGATAAACATAATATCGAACTATAGAATAAATCGTATTATACCTATCCCTATCCCTACTTTATATTATAAATGTGAATGTAAGTTTGTTTGTTACGCTTTCACGCGAAAACTACTTTACCGATCCTCATGAAACTTTGTACACATATTCTTCAAAGTGTTAGAAGTAATATAGAATACTTTTTATCCCGACATTAAGCTCGGTTCCTTTGGGAGAGGGGATGAAAGTGTTTGACGATTTTACACCATAACTCCGACAAATTATAACAGATTTAAATAATTATTTTTGTACTATAGAGGTTATAATATTTGTTTAATTTTGTCCAAACTGTGGTTGGAGATAGAGGACAGAACTCCTCAGCGGGCAGCAGCAAACCCCTCATTTAAGGCTTAGCGATACTGAATACTTATATTTCTTAGAACTAAATTGAATGCCACATCAAAAAACAAAATTGAACGCAGACGAAGTCGCGGGCAACAGCTTGTGTACTTACAAAGTAGAATCAATACCTATCCTTTTCCTATACAAATGATTAAGTAGTTCAAACCTGATGTTTTTGTTTCCCTATCTTTTTTTAAATAAATACACCTGACATTGGCTAATCTGTGTAAAGCCAGAAGGAAAAAAGGTATGTGGGTACTTATACCCACCAATGGCTTTACGGCGACATACCTTTGCCTTTTCTTGAGAAGAATAAAGAAAAATATAAAATATATACCTACCAACTTGTGTTTTCTAGATGGCGTGTTTATTTGATGTGCTACCGAATGAGTCTGACGAAGCTAGTTGCGTCGAAGCACGTGAACATTTGATTACTCTTCGAAAACTGCTGATAACGTTGTTTCAGATGGCTAACGTGCTTCTGCTTCTGGGATCTATTGTTGTAAGTTATTGAAAGTTAAAAAAGTTTAATATAAAGGATACTGATGTACCTAGAGTAAATGGGTATATGTTTACTGTAACTGCCATGATCCCTAACATGTTAGCCCGCTGCCACCTTAGACTGCATCCTCATTTGCCATCAGGTATGATGACTGCAGTCATGGGCTAACGGGGCGTTCATAAAATACGTGAGATTTTAAAGGGTTGGGAGGGGGTCGTGTCAAATCTCATCTAAACTTACGTTGGAGAGGGGTGTGTCTCGGCAAATATCACGCAAATTTAATTTTTAATGCAATCGTAATACGACTAAGATCATTCACTAATTCGTTTGAAAGAAAAGAATTTCATTCATACTTCGACAATATAAATCTATCTACTGACTGTCTAACCACCATATTTTTTTATACCATTTATTTTTTTCTTTTTACAATAACAATCCAACGCGTTTACGCAAGAAACCCACATTTTGAATAATCTCACGTGAGATTTGGGGTTGGGGTTGAATAAAATCTCACGACATCTCACCAAAATGGGAGGGATTTACAGAAAATTAAAAAAAAAAAACAACCTCACGTAATTTATGGACGCTCCGTAACTTGTAGTGGAATAAAAAAAAAGAATTAAAGTTTTTTTGTGGTGCTTTCGTTTTGGTACTCTTCCATGTCAACAAGAATAACTACATACTAACTTCATTATTTGATCTGAAGATTTCGGATTAGATTGATTATTATTTACTTCGTAGATATTGTCATATTTCAGGAGAGCGCGATATTGTTACAAATTTACCTTTGGTACATGCTGGCGTACATCGTGATAAGCTTCGTTTTGGCCATCGTGGAATTTTGCTTCCTTGTCAAGGAGGAGGGAGTGCGGAGCTTCGCTTCCTTTGTGCCTGAAGTCTTGTTCCTTTTTGGTGAACTTCAATATTTTTTACATTGACCAAATGGTCTAGTTTTTAGCATCTTTTACTAAAAGTCCCGATTCAGATCAAAGACGATACAGAAATAATAATACAATCCAATAGGTAATTTAGTTTATTTCGTTCATCAAAATTATACATAATATAATGATTTGATTAACTGGTTATCCTAGCTAGATTTTATCTGTGTTGAGGATAACTTATACCGGCATAGCTCAACGAGTCGCGATGCTGAAGTGGCAATGGGCGGGGCACATAGCTCGAAGAACCGATGGACGTTGGGGGTTGAAACGCTCTACCAAAGACCTATGCGCAGCAGTGGACGTCAATCGGTTGATTTGATGATGGTTAGTGATGAAGGATAACTAGAAATGAAGACGTCACTATTATGTAGGTTTAATTTTATCACCTACAAGAAGTAGTTAAGTGTGAAAGATTTTATTTATTTATACACTTTATTTGTAAACTACAAATAGTAAAAAAAAAAAAACAATGGACACAACAAAAATAAACGTAAAAAGTAGGATACAAAGGGCGGCCTTATCGCTTAGTAGCGATCTCTTCCAGGCAACCTTAGGATTAGGAAAACCAAGGGAAACCAAGGGTGGGATGTATTATTATTATATACATACTTACGAACAATTACACACTAATACTTATCAAGATTACACACATAAAATACTAATAATAATAAATATAAAAAATAATAAACTAATATATACTAAAACATACTTAAATATGAGTAAGAGTTAATCACTGTCGTCTTTATTGTTTAAGATAATGGGCTTTAACAGCATTTTTGAATATGTCTAGTGACCTTGACTGTCGTATGCTTATTGGGAGTGCATTCCACAGTTCAGTAGCTTGAACAATGAATGAATGCTTATAAAACTTAGTTTAAAAGATGATAAGAAGATGTAAGTTTGAAAGATGTGTTCGTGCTGAGATTCGAACTCGGCTCCCTTGAAATTGTAGTCAAGCTCCTACCCATTGAGCTATCACCGCTTCTATACAATAAAAACGCCTATTAACTAAAAGTTATTTCAATTCCAGTAATATTCCGCTGCTTACCCCTTGTGGACGTGTACAGGAGGCGACTTGAAGCCATTGAAGAGTCATATTAGCATCATACGGGGGCTGAATCATAGAAATTATAATAGCACGACACTAGAAATGCCCTGTAGCACTTTTAAGTACAGAAAACACTTGTCGCAGAACGACAACCCCCGAAATTTTAGTGGTATATGTACCATTAAAATTACGGAGTGAAAATACTACGCGCTGAGTCATATATTTCTGTTATTCACAACGGCGTACACTAGTTGTTTTAAAGCGTAAGAGGCAATGTTGTTTAAAAATTAGAATAAAATCGCTAACTGCTAGAAATGTTTTTCTCGTATTAAATAGCAATTGGTGTGCTCTGAGTCACGTTCGCGACGTCACAGCACACACAACTTACACAACATTTCTCGTGTCTTGTGCGGGATAAATAATAAAAACACATAAAATTCTCAAATACTCGCATTTCGTTTAATATTTTTTGTACTATCTACTATATACATTGTGAATATTAAATATCTATAGAAAAACGTATAACAAACGTAGATCTAACGTAACTATCTGCTATATAAAAAACAACTCGACATCTCGAACTTAACAATTAATTCTGCTATTGAAAAAATTAAAAGCGATTATCGCCTGTTCACATTGACCTGCGACCGCGACAAAACCAAAACATTAAGCCCCGAAGGTCCCATGCAGAAACTATACTTTCGCCCTCACTAGTTCAATGTGAACAAGCGCTTACACAAAACATGTCACGAATGTCGAAAGTATTTGGGATATATTTGAAAATGACTTCTAGTATCGATTACATTTGAAGCAAACTAAATCTAGCAAACTGACCAATATCATCTTATATATTGCCCCTTTATCCAATCATACCATGACAACTGACAAATAGGATCACTCCAATTTTGAGTTTTCTTATTCGAGGCAAAGATACCCGCCCAAAAAGGATAACCCTATTATGAAATTATCTTCTTTGAGTCAGACACTCTTGGTGTTAGACTCAACAATTACGAGTCTTAACGCTTTTCGATCCCTATACCCTATAGGGCCTATACCCCTATAGTATTTAGCTGTAGCTCATAAGTAAGAGCTATACATATTATGCACCGTGATTTTTATTCGTCGAACAGCCCCTTTAATATATCTTTTTTTTTGTAATTAATTTCAATTAAAGCATACATGAATGTTTTTCAGTGTCTGGGTGTTTATATGTATATTCTAATTTATATATGTTATTCATAAAATAATTCATCAGTCATCTTAGTACCCATAGTCGTAGTATATTTATTATTATTATTTTTACCTTTTTTCATTTAGAAAACTGAAAGCAGCTAAACAAATTATGCAACAATACGAATATATTTTCTCCTGCATGAAACGATCGTAATTAATTGAATTGTTATCCCCGTCACACCGCACCGCTGACACTTGTTATAGGATGCTTCTTAACAAACTTTTTTTTTACTAATCAATAGTAGTCATTGGAAAGATTAACAAGGTCACACAAACGAAAAAAAAGTTTCAACTTTCGTGATATGAACTGTCAAAGTAATAGTGTTTATTTACATGTACGCAAAAGCTAAACTAAGTACAGTATCACGAAATATAGTACATAATGCCGCCCGTCTAACAAAATGCCCTGCGGAAAAAGATTGCGTTACTCCATGCAGTTTAATTTCGCGTACATTCGAATAAACACACTGGCGTCCAATACAAGAAGCCTTTATATTCAATTTAATTCTTTTTATATACAGTTACAAACGTAAACATTATACTATCACTATCGGTGTACTCCAGATTAGAAACATTTCCACATTATCTGGTCAGTGTATCAGTTTCATACGGTAAAACTACGATGGTTGCTGAACGCACGAACGCACACGTACTGCACAAGTATTCTACATGTAACATTGTTATTGTGGGTTTTCATGCAAATTCTGAATTATTGTTCTGCATCTCAGCTTACGCTTAACCTTGGCCTCAGTTCAGAAAAATTGTATAAACATCAACACAGACGCCCACTGTGCTGATATTCAAACAATTTTCTACTTTAGGCCAAGGCAATACGGTCATATTTTCAAAGGAGCCAGTAAATTCCTCGAGCTTTTTCCGTTCTATATGAACTGCTGCTTAGGGTGACTTGCCAACATTTAATTTGTTGTGCTTTATGTTTGTTTGTATTATCTTAATCTATAGGTAGGTACGCAGTTCATGACGTTTTTTTTTTAATTTACGTCATCAAGTACGAGTAGTTCTGATGTTGCCCAACACTCAGAAGCAAATACGCGTTCGAACAAATTGAACAATATGTATTCAAACAAATAAAATTGACAAAAAAAAACAAACTACTCATGACTTTATAGTCGAAAATGTGTTTTCCCTATATTCCAAAAACACTACACTCAATAGTAATGAAAAAATTGTAATATTATAAGACAGGTTTGGCGTAAGGCCATGGAAGACAATTCCGTAGCTAGTTTACTTATCTTGCTAGACTTCAAATCTGTTGTACAATTTTTATCTTTACAGTGCAGCAGTAAGTAGGCTTTGGAAGACTGTTTGTAGAAAAAAAAAAAATTATAACAATATTGTAACCCTCAAGGGGCGTAAAGACTCGAGTCATTGGTAATTACCCAGCTTGCGTGTATGTAACCTATGCCGCATGCTATAATATATTTATTCAGTTATTAAACAATGAAAATGACCCTCAAAGCAAGCACGATTAATCCGCAACTTTACAGGAAATTAATTCAAAGTGAAAAAATACTTTCTTACTACTATTAAAAAACGCCTACGGTATTCAAAAGTCCAAAAAAGATTATGAATTTTGCAATTTACAATTTACGCCGCACGGCATACGTAATTTTTTATTTTTTTTATTCAACTACAAGTTAGCCCTTGACTGCAATCTCACCTGGTGGTAAGTGATGATGCAGTAAGATAGTAGCGGGAGTAACCTGTTAGGGAGTATGGTAGTCACACCCCTAATCGATTTCTACGCAACATCGCACCGGAACACTAAATCGCTTAGCGGCACGTCTTTGTCAGTAGGGTGGTAACTAGCCACGGCCAAAGCCAGACTAGACCAGAGAAAATTAGAACCGAAAAAATCGAACCTCCTACTTAGATTCACAGCGCTCACCGTTGCGCCAGGGAGGTCGTCAAATTGGTATCGTTAAGTGTGCCGTGCGGTAAAGGCAGATCAGAATACAGTTTTTAATATTTATTTTCTGTCACTATTTATTATATTAATAAAAAATTATATTAATAATCGTGTGAATAAATGATTTTTTTTATTATTATATTTGTCCCTTTTTGTCTTCTCGCAGGTGTAGTATAAGGCGACGAAGGGAGTACAACGAAGAACGGGCAGCGTACTCCGTGCCACTACTACCACCTACTGATATCACCCACCCAACTAGAGATTATTGGCATGCCTTTACTCCAGCGGTGCTATAAGCTATTATATAAGCATCGAGCAAAAGTAATATTTGAACTCATTTAATCATCACAGCTTATAGCAGTCCAATGCTGGACTAAAATTATGGATTGACGGGTGGGTGATCGCAGTAGGTGGTAGTAGTAGCACAGAGAAAGCTGTTGCCCGTTCCCGTTATATTCCCCTGGTCGTCTAGTGCGACACCCGCAGGAAGAAAGGGGTTGGGATAACGTTTTTTTTTTATGTTTATAGACGAGCGCTTGACTGCAATCCCACCTGATGGTAAGCGATGATGCAGCCTAAGGTGGAGCGCGCTTGCCTAGAAGATGCCTATTCACTCTTGATTTGAAGGTACTCATGTTGCAAGAACTGTGGAAAATGGAAGCTGGAAGAGCGTTCCAGATCCTAGCGGTGCGGATCAGAAACCAAGATGCGAAGCGCTTCGTACGCGTCCGCGGTATTCTGATCTGCCGTAACCACACACAATTATTTAATAACTTAAGAAAATGCTCAAAATTAACATCCCACGTTGCTGATAGGGCGTGGCGAATGTTGACTAGTCACCATTACAGTTGCATTACAACTCGGAATGTATAATTGACACTCTAGGATTTTTTCCTTAGTTATAAAAGATGAAACGTGCATTTCTTGTGTTCGACATTAATATAAAAACTGTATAAAGCTATTGCTAATCGTCACTAATAATTGGTGTTTAAAATTATTACTACAACACTCGTTCACCACAGCTTAGCAAGCATACAGTTAGCAAACAAACGTACGTGATGAATGTGTTTTTTTTTTTTGATTTAGGGGTTTGGGTGGCTTCCAACGTACAGCGCGCGCGCTTTATGTTGCCCAGACGGAAATCAATCACGAGCTACAAATGCAATACAAGCCTGTACATCAACTAACTTCAAGTAAAATCGTGCGATCTGTACGTTAGAAAGGTACGTTAATATGGTAGTATAAAATAAATGTATAATGCAGTACAGATATATGTATAAATGTAGTACAGAGAATGTCACGAAACTTTTTACGTCTTATTGGACAGAGACTGTCCCGTTCAGAACTTTATTCGCATAACACAGCGTGAATAAACACAGTTCTTGCAAAAATAGTTCTTATGAGTTTAACTATTGTTAAATATTTTTCATTATTATAAATAAACCTCATCATTAGCTTATAATGAAAAATACTACTAACGAAAGTTAAAACGATAATAATGTACTATAAACACGTTTTATAATTTGTGCCACAATTTGATTACATTCGAACGTACAAGCATGAACTGTTTACAAACAAGACAGCTAATTGCCAGCCACCAATGTATTTCCTTTTGTTTTGTCCTTTTTTAAACTGTATATTTGCTACACTGTGTCTTAACTGTTAACATATTATTTTAATGGATCACATTTCTTTTTTTTAATCTCAAATAGTTAAATTCTTTATTCCGTTCACTGACTTGTGCAACATTGCATATTGTAAGTATAAACTTCACTCTGAAATATAAAGGCCGATTTAAACTGAGTCAGTAACTGTTGTCAATTTTAAAGCCAACATCTGTCACTGCTTACATTACTATGGTCAGGCACTGAACTGAGTGCCAAGTGTGAGATTTGCTAGCTACGTTAACTTATTCGAACGCGTAAAAGTAATCTACGATTTATTTGGTATTGAAAGAGCTCCGCGTAGTTACAGTACGGTTTCCCAGTAATGTCACTAGATGGCACCTCTTTTATACCATATGAATCCTAGTTAACTTTCACTTGATCGAATAAGTTAACGTAGGTAGAAAATCTTACACTTTGCACTCTGATATCTTAACAATGATGACTTCGTAACTGACTTGTATTGAAATTAGAATTAGTATGCGATTGTATCGCATTGGTCATGGATCATTGTAGCCAAATTCGTATTGGGTCAAATTTTCTATTATTTTATGACCTAATTACTGACAGCAACAAAAAAGCAACTAGGTCACCAATACAAAATCAATAATAACAAAAATGTTTCTGAAGAAAACGCGGGTTTCACTCAGTCATAGTTGACGATCCAGATCGTCAATCATCTATGATCCCGAAACACAAATCCATTACTCGTTTGAAAACTGCAACCATACGTTTGAAGCTATCAAATGAAAACGATTTTCTTACAAAATGAATAAGATTATATTTGACTCAGTAACTGGATCAATATAAATCGGGCTTTATATTGCAAGAGGTAATGAAATAGATTAAATACAGCTTGTATAAATAAAAAGACGGTTAAGTAGAAGTTAAATAAAAATGGGTCTTCTGGGAGGAACATTAAATTCTATCAATACAAATAAGATTTTATTTTCAAAAACAATTACTGTCCTCTGCCTGCGCGTTAGTTTATTCAAAATGAAATACTTTCACCAAATTCTGTTGTATTTATTAACATAAAAATAAACTGACATGCTTAAAAACGGTCCAAGACCTAGGATATGAAAATTTATCAAAATCCAATTCTATCGTGAAGAGAGAATAAAGGAATTACACTCATGATTTTGTGTAATTTTCGTGGATAAGAAGAAGCTGGTCCCTAAACAATCTCAATTTAAAAAAAAGGCAAATCCTTTATCCATGGGCGTACCCAGCTTCTAGTCCAGGGCGGGCTAGTGAGATTATTTTTAGGTAGTCCGCGGCTGTACCCTCTTTTATCGATACTGGAGCCAAAACTATATATTTTGCATTTTAGTCTCAGCCGCCATACATTGTTTAAGAGAGTTCATACATTTTCTGCGACATTTACATGCTTTCCCTCCCCTGCCTCTACTGGGTACTGTCATGCCCTTATCTGTGGCTGTGTGGAAGGCCAACCAGCGAACTCACTAACGCATTTATAATTTTAATACCTGTTGCCCGCGTTCTTTGTCCGCGTTTTTAAGTTTTTTTTTTTTAATTCCGTGGGAAACGTTTTTTATCCTGGGATAAAAAGTAGCCTATGTTACTCTCCGTCCTTTTATCTAACTCTATGCCAAAAATTATGTTACTCTCCATCCTTTCATCTAACTCTATGCCAAAAATTATGTTACTCTCCGTCCTTTCATCTAACTCTAAAAGGCGTAAAGGAAGGACAAACAAACAAACAAACAAACAAGCGCATTAATTAAGTAAGGATTAGGGATATATTTGTGGCCAACGAATTAGCACCATCTTCTAGTATTTAAATGGAAGATTAACTATTTTACTATGTTCATACAATATTTTATGTATATTTAAATATTATAATTGTAAATATCGTTTGCTAATTACAATGCATGTTTAGGCATAAGTTAAAACGCTTTAAGTGGTGAGTCCAAAATAGTATTTCTGGTATTCTTGGTCCAGTCCTGCGTATTTTCAGGGTAATTAATCAGCAGGAGAGTGAGAGCGAGAGAGACTGTTGTATTCGCTAACACTATTTTATCATCCAACTGCCTCGATTGTCAAGTGAGTTAAAATGTTCAACTACGAGTTCTTAGGTTTGATTCCAGAGTCAGGCCAAAAGAGAAATTGGTGGTCCACCCCCATTTCCGGCTATTCACATGTTAGTGATAATGTTATAATTGGTCAAGCTCACCGAACCCCATTTTATCAGCGTAGTAGGTCGGCGTTTTAAAAAGTAATACAATATTGAAATATTGGCCAAAATACGCAATATGAGCAAGAGACCATGCCATAAGTTCGAGTATCAAAATAAAGCCATATGGCTATAACCGCTTAAAAAACACCTTACCCCAATCCAACCATAATCCAATAAAATCCAATCATAATTTATATAGTAAAATTGCTGTCTCTAATGTCGGCCATCTTTTTTTACAGTAATAATCGACGGACCAAACAAATTGATCATAAAAGATAAACTCTTTGAATCCTCAACGGTTAGGATAGAAGCCATACCGCTAAAAAAGTCACCCTGTGACCAAAAGGGAAACCGTAGTTCTAACCATATGGTTAGAACTACGGTTTCACTTTTTAAGGTAAGGTATGGTTGTGTTTGAGCCCTAGACGCTCGTCTTAACTTTTCGTTTAAAGTTATTTACTGGTGAAGGAATACATTGTTAGGGCACCTTCATGCCTGAGGGTCCTCCATCAATTCCTCAAAGCAGTTTGAAGTCTAAATATCCGCACTTGGCCAGCGTGGTAGACTATGGCCTAAACCCTTCTCATTCTTGGAGAAGACCCGTGTCCTGATAATAATGAATGATCGTAGTCGGCTGGTAATAATGAAATTAAACCATAAATCACAATGTGATACTCAAACGTTTCGTAATAGACCTTCTTTCCGGTTATAGGAAATACTACATTTGATTTTACTGCTGCACGCCGCCTGTCGTGGCGATAGGAATTTTAAATGTGTTCCCGTTATAATAACTTCAAAATTATTGCTGCTATACAAGGTGACTTTTTTAGCGGTATGGCTTCTATCCTAACCGTTGAGGATTCAAAGAGTTTATCCTTTATGAACAATTTGTTTGATCCGTCCATTATTACTGTAAAAAAGATGGCCGACATTAGAGACAGCAATTTTACTATATAAAAATACATTTAAATATATAGCAAATTAGCGGCTCCGCGCAACTTCGTTCGCGTACAACTTCTGATAGATATGATTTGTATCGTACAAACTCTCTTTGTAAGACCGTTGCGTTGCATACGATTCTACTATATAAAAATATATTCAAATATACGATACAGATTTTTCTGTTCGACGCGGGTTATACCAAACTAGCGGATCCGCGCAATATCGTTTGCGTACAACTTATGATAAATATGATTGGTACCATACAAAAGGCTTTGTAAGACCGTTGCTTTGCATATCTACAGCTTGGGTTTGAATTGCTCTAACTTCACAGCTTAACATTAACTAGACTGTGAGATGGTGATAACAAAAAAAAAACTGGCTAAGTTTGTTATGGGCTCTTCTTAGATCAGGGCACGTTTGGAACCCTCCTAGTTTTAAGTTAAAGAATGCAGTTATAACCGTCACTAACATTAGTTTAACATGTTAAATGTATGAACGCTTCATAAGTGCCTATACGGTCTACATGAATAAAACATTATTGAATTTGACTTTGAATTTATACTCCTTAAAGTAGTCTTTTACTATTCAAATCATCCGGTTAATTAATGCATTGATTACAAACCCGGGTCTTCCTCTAAAGAAGCGCTCACCACTGCGCTAGGACGTCTCATTTATAACGATCCTTCTTTGAATCTTTTAGTCCTTACTGATTTTTGGACCAAAAATGATTGAGCCATACGTGTCTTAAAAATTCCACCTGTATAGTTGCTATTTTTAAATAACCGACTTTCGATACAGAGTATATTGTTTTTTTTTTTTAGTTTATCAGCAGCTAAACTAAACTTGACATGATTAAAAGTAGTGCATAAGGCAACCTTGATGTTTAGTTCGGCGCTTAGGCGATTTAAGTTTTATATTTAGGTTTCTATTTTTTGTCTGGGGGAGGCTACGGCCGTGGCTAGTTACCACCCTACCGACAAAGATGTGCCGAAAAAACGATTTAGCGTTCCGGTACGATGTCGAGTGAAAACCGATTATGGTTGGATTGGGTTTAGTATTACTGCCATACCCCCTAACAGATTAGCCCGTAACCATTTTAGACTGCATCATCACTTCTTACCAGGTGAGATTGCAGTCAAGGGCTAACTTGTAGAAGAAAAAAAAAAAAAAACGACCAGACGGTTATGTAAACAATTTTGTGTCTTTCCATTAACCGCTTAGACATGAAAATTGATGTAAGACCCGATGACCATCCTTTCAAAATTATGACTTCACGTCTATACAATTTGTAAATGAAGACCGAAGTAATACTTCACAGGCTTTAGAGGTGCATTATGAACTGTAAACTGGAAAGTGGAAGCCGTAATAGTTTTTGAGTAAACCACTGCCAAACTTTTTACTGAAAGAAGATATAGCCAGTGGCGTGCATAGAGGGTATGTACAGGGTATGCACATGATATAAAATGAAGAAAATCTTTTGTACGAGTTATACAAAACTTGAGGATTGGCATTGTAAGAGTTATAAAAAGCCTACCCTTAAGTATTAATAACTCGTAATGGAGATTTTCTTCATTTTATATCATCTGCATACCCTGTGCACACCCTCTATGCACGCATCTATGCCCTAACATCACATGCAGAATTAGAATGATGAGACTCCTGTCACTTTATTAGGTACGCGTCGCGTAGCGTGGGTACTATGCGCGTGTCGGTCTTTCGTCTTCAATAGGGTTGTCATAAGTAAACACTTAGAATCTTTTGAATTCGTTTGCATGTAAAAATAAATATGCTTCTTTCGATTTAATATCATTACAGAGTGATCCCTTATGAAATATTATTATGCATTCTTCAATATTATATTGTAGTTCTGTTACACGTTGTATAAACATAATTTTGTACCGGTTGAAGTTCGAAAATATCTGCGCATATCAAGTATTTTATAATTAAAAACTATCAGTTGCCAAGTTTTTTGTTATCAATACCAAAATCAATAATCTTTAGCTATGGGACAAGGATTTACTGAAGCTCTAATATGTCTATGACGTCACGAGTGCGGCCAATAAACGAGTAAAGACACGCGGCGAGCGAAAATATTTTTTAAAACATAATTTGCAATTTATGTAGTAATAATAATAAGTTTATTTCAATTAACAGTTACACAGTAAATTTAAAGTAGTGCAAAATAAGGCGAACATAAGGTGATGTGTATCATGAAACACAAATTCGATTAAACTGCTATAGTACAAGACTGAGTCGCAGTTATTCGTATAGTTATATCAACAAAACCACCTTTAATTTCTGCAAAAATAAGATATTTTTTGATATAGGTAGATACCTTCGAACATCCTAGGGCAGTTTTTAAAAATAAACCATCATACTACCATTTTAAATAACGTAACCAATAAAAAAAATACTTAATCGTAATTGTCTCGAATGATCAATTCAGTGTAATAACTTAAACCGCGCCGTATATTTATTTTCCTTTAGAGGTTTGTTGCTTGGACGTTTAATCAGGCACTACTTTTAGAACGGTTTATGACGTCACGAGTACGGCCAGTACTGAGTAATGACACCCGGCGAGCGAAAATATTTTTTTAAAACATAATTTGCAATTTATATCAACAAAACCTTTAATTTCTGCAGAAATAAGATATTTTTGGATATAGGTAGATACTTTCGAACATCACAGGGCAGTTTATAAAAATAAATCATCATACTTTTTTTAAATAACGTAACCAATAAAAAAGTTACTTAATCGTAATTGTCTCGAATTATCAATTCAGTGTAAAAACTTAAACCGCGCCATATATTTATTTTCCTTTAGAGGTTTGTTGCTTGGACGTTAAACCAGGCACTACTTTTAGAACGTCAATTTAGTTTAGACATTTGTGTAATCCGATGATCGTTTCATAGTAAGCGTAAACGCGGCAATTTTGCGGCCTTACACCATTTCTTACTTGTCTGGCAATGTAAACAAAATTTGCATTCCTTTTTAGGGTACTGTAGTTCAGTGTTTTAAAAATGGAAAAAAAACAAGTGTGTTAAAATAAATAAAATTAATAAAAGGGATTTTCTATATAAATGTTTGTTTTAATGATTTTTTAAAAATTTTTAACACACCTCAAATTAAAAAGTAATGGAAAACATTATTTACATAATAAGACAAATAAGAAAGAATGGAACATACGCAACTATTGCAGCTAGAAATTGCTTATAACAGCACGCTCTCGCGCGCTTTTGCGCTTTATAAAAATGTTTTATTTAAATATTATAATATGTATTATACTTTATAACATAGACAAATTGATGGTGTTGCAATACAGTTTAATGTCAATTCATTTATAATCTATGGGCCTCACTAATAAACCTTGTATAATATACAGTATAGTCTAGGTTCTCTATAACTTATCGCCTATATAACATAAAGGACTATAATAAATATGGGGATAAGTTATAGTAAATGTATTATAGCAGTTGATTAGTTATACATGTTTTCTCTCTCTTTCTGTTTCCAGCAGTTGTACATTCAAAAGAAGAAGACCAAACATTGTGTAACAACGCAAGAGCTATACAACGTTTATTAGTATGCCCCATATATATAAAAGAGGCTTGTTTAAATATATTTTTGTTATAGTGACACGGTTAATAAATTGTATTGGATAAGCCACATTGACCCAAGTCGATAACTATCCAGTGAGAGTTTGTGATGCCTTAGTTATTCTCTTATTTATTTATTTTTGGTGATTGAAATATAAAAGATGCTTGTTTGAATATATTTTTGTTATAATAATGATTGTGACATGGTAAATAAATTATATTGGATAAGCAACGTTGACTTAAGTCGATAACTATCCAGTGAGGGTTTGGGATGCCTTAGTTTTGGCTTTAAACATTTTTTTTATTCCACTACAAGTTAGCCCTGGACTGCAATCTCACCTGCTGGTAATTGATGATGCAGTCTAAGATGGTAACGGGCTAACCTGTTAGGGGTAAAGCAGTTATATTCTTCTACGCGACATAGTACCGGAACGCTAGATCGCTTAGCGCGGCAAGTCTTTGTCGCTAGAGTGGTAACTATCCACGGTGGAAGCTTCCCCCAGAACAGACGAGAGAAAATTTAGAAATTATAAATTTCCAAAATTTCCCCTGCCGGGGATCGAACCCAGGAACTCCCACTTAAGTCCATAGCGCTCACCGCTGCGTCACTGAGGTCGTTAAATCCTACAAACTTTATCCACGTGCTTCAGTGAGCACGTTGCCGTCGGTCTCAGACATCATCATTAGCACACGATTAGAATCATGAGACTTAGTATTAACTGTGAGATGGTGATAACAATAAAATAGTTTGTTGAGGGCGCATTTAGAACCCTCCTAACTTTAGTGAACGAATTCCAAAATACAAAATTTAAAAATTAATTTATTTCAAGTAGGCCTAATATAAACACTTTTGAAACGTCAAGTCTGTCTGTGTGTAGTTACTCTACCACCGGTTCTGAAGGCAGATTCTACCGAGAAGAAGCCGGCAAGAAACTCAGCAGTTGCTCTTTTCCAACATTAACAATTTACATTTTACATTTCTAAATTCATTTTTCTATCTTGTGAGAGATGAAAGCGGAGCCGGATGCTTCCGAGCAACCTTGTCATTAAGAATGTAGTTATTATTATCATATAATGATTAGCCTTCATGAATTTGAATTTTTGAACCATTCAGATTCAGGCATTCAGATAACCTAGTTACTCAAATTCTCAAAGGCGTCTGGCGTCCACCAATCCGCACATAGCCGGTATGGTGGACTAATTGAGGTTGATGTGTTTAAACACACTATGCCGAAAATACGCGACCGAAGTTCCATGGCTGATTTTACGTTCCAACGCATTCGGCTGATATGACACACGATAAGAGCCGAAATTACGCGGCAGAAATTCAGTTGTGTAACTTTGTGTGGTGGGTATTCAGTGTCTCAAGCGTTGTCGTGGCGTCGTGCCGTGTTATCTACACAGTACGCAAAACAAAGTGATCTTAAGGTTCCGTTGTTATTTTTGAGCTGCGAAACCCGAAAAATGGACTATTTTACAGTAATAGCAATTGCTGAAGCTTTAGAAGACAAATACAGGAAAGAATATTGGGTGCACCGCGTATAATGTGTTGCTATACAAAACAATGCCGCCGATTCGCTGCCGAACTTACGCCCGACCGAAGTTCGGTTGTACGTTATAACGCGACGTGATTTCGGTTTGGTGTGTCATCAGTTAATAAAATACATTGCAGGCGTAGTCACGCTGAGCTTCGGTCGCGTATTTTCGGTATAGTGTGTTTAAACACTAAGGCTCAATCTCATTCGGAGACTCATGAACTGGTAGTAGGTCGCTATTGGGTAATTATGATAATAAATCAATATTATCATGATGAAGATGTATGTTTAAAAATACGTTTTTATAGCCTTTGGTACCCAAATAAAATAAATTAAAAATAATAATGGTAATGGAGAATGGATAAAAAACACGTAATTGTATTTTAAATAGCAGTTCAACTGTGATGGCCGACTGGAGCAGTCGGCAGCGACCCTGCTTTCTGTGTCCAAGGCCGTGGGTTCGATTCCCACAACTGGAAGGTGTTGTGTGATGAACATGAATGTTTTTCAGTGTCTGGGTGATTATTCGTGTATTATAAGTATTTATGTATATTATTCATAAAAATATTCAACAGTCATATTAGTACCCATAAGCTAGCTAGATGGCGATGTGTGTATTGTTGTAGTATATTTATTAATTTATTTAAAAAATAAAAAAAAAACTTCTGAAAAGTAAATTTTTTGCTGTTTACATTTTCATCCGTTGGTACATTACACCCCGATGAACCGCGACGCATCACCCACCAAATTTATAGGTCGATTTCGATCAACGTTATTTTTTCGGCTACTAAGGGAGGCTAGCCTGACTAAAAAAAAATACCATATTACAACTTTTCACAAGAATTGGTTTATCGAATGCAAAAAAGTTTAACGTCTAACCTAGCGCACTTTCTGAATTGACACATTAATCTCAACACGTTACTCAAACATATTCTCCCAACAAGTTGGCAAGGCATTTACATATTGTTTAAACATTTCCTCAACACATTAACCCAGTTATTTTACCTAATAATTTGGCCTATCGCAATGCCTCAAGAATGGCCAAATTCTCTCTCAATTTTTCCTAGCGCTTTCCCAAAATTTTCTCAACAAAATAACCATACGCATTTTCTCAACACATTGACCCAGCGCGATTTCTCAACGCATTAACCTTGCGGATCCTCTGAACGTACTGACCTAGAGTATTTTCTCAACACATTGGCCGAGGTAGAGACTGCGCGTTCGACACGTTTCTCGTGTCAACTGTATTGCAACAACATTATAACGAACAACTTAAATATAAGCGAACCTTAACTGACACTCTGGTTGGCAATAGACACAACTGGTTGCTGGTTGTTTGCCGCGATGACTGTTGAACCGGGCGGTATCTTCTGTGGCACCTGTAAACGTGACAGTATATTAGGGTACAAGTTTGTATTCATTTTTATATATATCTTGCAGACCTCCCCTGCGCAATGGTGAGCGCTGCGAATTTGAGTAGGAGGCCCCGGGTTCGATTCCCGGGAGGGGAAAATTTTTAAAAATTATAATTTCTGAATTTTCTCTGGTCTGTTTTGATGGGAAGCTTCTGCCGTGGCTAGTTACAACTCTACGGGCAAAGACGTGCCGCGCTAAGCGATCTAGCGTTCCGGTACGATGTCGCGTAGAAGAATATAACTGCCTTACACCCAGTGGCGTGCATAGAGGATATACGCAGAGTATGTAGATGATATAAAATGAAGAAAAACCTCCAGTACGAGTTATAAATACTTAAGGATAGTCTTTTGCCTATCCTCATGTATCTTATAACTCGTACTGGAGGTTTTCTTAATTTTATATCATCTGCATACCCTGTGTATACCCTCTATGCACGCCACTGCTTACCCCTAACAGGTTAGCCCGCTACCATCAGAGACTGCATCATCAATTACCACGAGGTGAAATAGCAGGCTAACATGTAGTGGAATAAAAAAATTTAAAAAATCGTAAAACGTTAACAGGTAGATTGTGGTACAGGAATGTATTCCTCTGGTGGTATCTACGACCATTCGCGAACAAATTCGCGGGAAAATGCTATTAATAAAGCCACGTACCATTCCATCAATATGCCTGTACTTCTTCAGCCTGGTCCACTGCCCGTTATTATAGTTCATTTGGAAGTGCATTTCCGAAAGCATTGTGAGGTAGGTGTCGTCCGATTGCAGTACATTCTCTATGTTCTCGGACAGTTTTATTGTCACTATGTTGCCGAGGTTCGGACAGGGGTTATCTGAAAGACAATTATCCCTACTAATATTATAAATGTCAATGTAAGTTTGTTTGTTACGCTTTTACGAATGTGGTTATCGCCATCATCTCACTACCTGTAATTCTCATGTACGCATCAAAAGTACCACCTATACTTGAATAAAGATATTTTTGACTTTGACTTAGATAGGACGGAGAGTATGTTACTTACATCTACTACTTTTAATCCCAGGAAAACAAACGGTCCGGGATTTGTAAAAAAAACTCAATAAAAGCGGACGACGAACGCGGGCATATTAATGACTGAAGGAGCAAACCGATGTCAAAGCCAAAGACAAACTGATATATAACTAATGATTAGTTATATATCAGTTTGTCTTTGATTAGTTATATTTGCACAGACATATATGACATTTTTGATGCCATACAAACATTGGCATTACATACAAAATATGTTAAAAATAAATAGTGT
The DNA here is from genome assembly GCF_905163445.1 of Pararge aegeria. Classification (NCBI taxonomy): domain Eukaryota; kingdom Metazoa; phylum Arthropoda; class Insecta; order Lepidoptera; family Nymphalidae; genus Pararge; species Pararge aegeria. The sequence continues at coordinate 5,808,864 of NC_053202.1, read as the reverse complement.
GTGCGTGTAACCTTTACGCGCGATTCTAGTAAAACTTTTATTATTATTTATTGAGAGTATTATGTTCCTGTGACTCCGCTATTTCAATTAATATTCACTTTTTCATTTTATATTCTATTCAAAATTCATTAATATCACTTTCACATTTTATAAATATTTTCATTTGGTAAATAGAATAATTACGAGTAGAAGATTGAAGGTTAGATCAGCACATGCCAATATAACCTTGTCATTGAATATACAAGAATGTCGTAATCGTCAGAAAATTTATTAATAATTTAATTATTACAAAAGTAATAAATAAACAAGTATATTTAGAGATTTTCAAAGAACTGCAATTTAATTTTTTTTTTTTAAACTGTTGAATTTTTATTCACTTTGCTATTGTCCAATTGATCCGTTTAAAAATATTGGAAATAAATAATCCTTATTGATTATGATATTTGCCACTAGCTGGCGTATAGTTCAAGAAGCGTGGAGTATATGACATATACTTACGACCAATATTTTTTTTTTAATTAAACAGCGGAAACTACACAGACGTCTGACGTAAGCGTTACTTCCGTCAGAAAAAAAATCTGAGGAGTAATCCCTAGTGCGCCTGAAGTTTTACTTCAAATATCGACAAATCCCGTAATATTATCGCGGTATGTACCCGTTGAACTATTTTGGAGAAATGTTGATTAACCACAAAAATCTTGGTTTAAAATCAAAATAATGCTTTAAGCGATGGCAATGAGAACCTATCTTTAAACGGTGAGCTGTGTAAATAAAGGTTGAGTACCTCTGGAGCCAGCCATAAAGCCGAGTATAAGCGCTTTTTCAGGCCTTGTGACGCGATTGGCGTTCCGGAACATGTCTTGAGCCTCCATCATTTGTTCTCTCTGCAATACAAACATAACATGGTGTGTTATTCTAAATATTGCAGGGCATACTTCTAGCTGCCCTATAGTCAAACATGTAGAGACATACCGTTAGTGACAGCCCTCTACGCGGCAACAGCGGTTGTGTGGCTTGCTGTGGTTGCGCAGGCGTCTGAGGTTGCGGTTGCGGCTGCGTTTGCGGTTGCGGCTGCGCCTGCGGTTGGACAGCCGCCACGGGAACTTGTTGCACGGGTTGCTGCATTCGATTTGTTCAGTTATTAGGATACTTTTGTCCACACCAAATCTATTTATGTGTTTTATTACATTTATATATTGTGTATTATTTTATGTGTTTGTATATTCCTAGATTCTGTAGTATATATAAATAGTAATCCATATTATTAATGAAATCAATAACATTAAAATAAATCCAACAAAAGTCTGCAATAAATATGAATAGAAAATAAAAAAATAAAATGTGTAGTACACCCACATTTTTTATGTAAACGCGTTAGAAGTTGTACTTACAAGATAAAAATCTTTTCAAAAGTTTTATCTTTCGCCTTTCTACGGTTGTGGAAAAAACGACACCAGCAATAGAAAAAAGGTATTTAATACATTGAAAGTTTAATATATTATATAGTTAAATAAAGTTTATTTAAATATCACAAAAAATATTTCTACATATTTAAAGAACTGACATAATAAACATAATTAAATTTGGAATACTAATTCACTCAACATTAAAATTTGAGATTTTTGTACAATTTCATCAATTAAATCACCGGACTGAGCCAGCAGGATTTGACATTTAAAAGTGTACACTGTCAAACCTTATAGCTAACTTCAGGGTGTCGGTTTTTAGTGACGGTGTTTGTTGTTGTTAGTTGACGGCGACGCGGCATTTTAAAAATTTACTCTCATAACTTTTCCCCAATGCGCCAAAAGAAGTATAACTTGAAAAATATTTATAGATTGTCTTAAATTATAAATGCATTTAAGTTTTAAGTTGGGTTGGTTAGCTTATAAGTTTTATCGCCTAAATTATATTAATTTTAATTAATTGTGAGCAATGTCTGCTTTCTTTTAAATAAATAAACTCACTGGATGCGCTATTTGATGTTGTATAGCAGGTTGCGGCGTCTGTTGGACTACTTGCTGGGACATCTGTGGGTAAAAATTTAGCTTTTGATCATGCCATTTTTACCTTTAATAAACCATTATTTCATTTATATTCACAAACTTTTATTAGCATTATCGCGATAATAATATCGCCGGGAAAAAAAAAGAAACTTAAATAAGTATTAAACTAAAAACTATTAAAAAACTTTGAATTAAGCCATTGTAACAGATTGATAAGTAATAACAAATTAAAATTTATATATATAATAAAAATAGGTTGTTATTAATATTTAATTCATAGGGTATCGTGAAAGATATTAATTAATGTCAGATCGGACCAACATTTTTAAGTACCTTAATAAATTTTCAAGCTTAAATTGTTAGACCACAAGTTTAACAGTGTGACGCTGGGAGTGGCGAAGGCTTCGGCTTCCCTTTCGGGGGACCGAGTTTGATCCCCGGCACGCACCTTTTAACTTTTCAAACAATTAAATATCACTTGAGGGAAAACATCAAGTTCTCCATAATATTCTCAACGGCGTATTAACTCCACCAATCCGGATTTGGACAGCGTAGTGAACTACGGCCTAAAGTCACACAGTCAGTTCACATTCTGAGAGGAGACTCGTGCCTTATAGTGGAGAGTTCAAACTCTTCCTCGCAGAGCCCCATTCCGAGGCTCGCCAACAACGCCCGCGTTACGCTGTTAAAATCATTAGGGTTAATCAGCTACACACAATCCGAAGAGAAGAGAGAAAGAAAGAGAAAAGAAGAGAAAATAAGAGAGTGTAGTGGGTTGAAAAGATTATGAAGTTGAACACTTACAGGTTTGATATTCTGCAGTAAAACAGCCTTGCCGCCTCCCTGCAGTATAACGGCGGATGTGTTGAGTAAATTCTGTGCGGACAGTAACACAGGTTTCCCGCCCGCTTGCCCAGCTATTATGAGCTTCTGTTGCTGACCTATTACTATTGGCTTTGCACCAGTGCCCTGTAAATAGTTATTTGGTTAGTGTATTTTGAACGAACTACGACCAGCAAATATTATATCCCCTGAAAAGGGATATAATTAACGTGTAATTAACGTGTAACGCACTGGAACATGGAATAGGAAAAGTTCACCCCCGTTTATTATTACACATATATATTATTTGGATATTATTTCCATTTGTGCTCAAGTGCTCTGAGAGTTCATAAAGCTGTGGGAGAAGATAAATTTATATATTGGGTGTGAATTGCTCTAGCTTCATAGCTTAATGTAAATTAACCGTGAGATGGTGATAACAAAAAAATTTACCCGTCTAAATTTGTTGTGGCCTCTTCTTAGACCGGGGCGCGTTTGGAGAGAGCTTTAGCTTTAGCAGTAGCTTTAGGTTTAAGTAGGCGAACGAAGTTATCACTATCCCCTTACAATTATGTAGACATATATGTATGAACGCTTCATAAGTGCCTGTGATAGGCCTACATGTATAAAGAAATTTTGAATTTAAAAATTTCCCCGGGGAGATAATTGCTGTAGGGGTAAACTAATTAGGCCCCATATGCGAGTTAACTAGCTGTAATCATTAACACTTAAGGAAACTAAAGAAAGAATGGGGATATGTCTGTCGCGAGGTGACTTAACGTCTTATCATCTTGACGGCTGATTGGCGATCCCTGCTTTCTGAGTGGCCGTGGGTTCGATTCCCACAATTGGAAAACATTTGTGTGATGAACACGACAGTTTTTCAGCCTTTGGGTGTTATATGTATATTATAAGTGTCTATGAATTTCATTTTTTAATTAATTAAAAATATAATTTGCTTCAAAGGTGAAGGAAAACATCGTGAGGAAACCTGCCTAAGAATTCTACACAATGTTCTCAAAGCTATGTGGAGTCTACTACGGCCTAAACCCATCTCATTATCAGAGGAAGACCCGTGCCATGTAGTGGGCCGGCAGTGGGTTGATGATGATGATGATAACCGGTTGGTGTTCGTTTTATTACCTGTTGTACTAGTATAGGCGGGGCGGGTTGCGCGGGCGCAGGGGAAGGGGGGTTTTCCACTTCGTTCGTCGGTTCTGCCGTTTCGGGTACAGACTCGGTGCTCGCTGCGGCTATGATATAAATTTATATAGATTAACTGTACTGTTACCAATACAACTACAATTTTAAAATGTAAAATATAAATTGTTGATATTGGAAAAGAGCAACTGCCGAGTTTCTTGCCGGCTTCTTCTCGGTAGAATCTGCCTTCCGAACCGGTGGTAGAGTCACTGCACACAGACAGACTTGACGAACAGTAAAAAAAAACAAAAAAATTAAAATAATGTAATGTCAACATCTCCTGAGGATGAATAATTGTTAAGTCCAACAACAATTATTCATTGTAATGTCAACATCTCCTGAGGATGCTACGGTTTCGGAGCGAAACGTGCGTAGGTATATTGCCGAGGATCTGCTTGGTGTGGAGTATAAGGATTGCAGGGATTGTAAATTACACCACACAGATTCTCCTACTTTTCGCGGAGTATAGCAAATTAAGCTTAATTTTGATAATATATCATGGATTTCCGCAAAGTAACGCCTGCTTCTATCCAATATCTAAAAGAAGGATCCAAACTTACAATCTTGTTAAAACTGTAAAAATTTGTAAAACTTTTTTTGATTTGATTTTGATCTTGATGTATAGGAAATGTGTATGATTTTCGATTTTTGATGGTCTGGTCTGTTAGGAGGCTTTGACCATGGCTAGTTTCCACACTATCGACCAGTGGCGTGCACTTCATACATGCACAAAAGCACTGCATACCCAAAGTATTTAATATAAATCATATTGGAGGGGAAATTTTTCATTTTATGCCATGTTCCCGCTTTATGCATACCCTGGTCGAAGGTCCTGTGCACGTCACTGCTATCGACAAAGACGTTCCGCCAAGCAATTTAGCGTTCTTGTACGATATCGCGTAGAAACCGAAAATTGGTTTAATATAACTGCCTTAAACCGTAACAGGACAGCCCGTTACCGTCTTAGACTGCATCGTCTCTTACAGGTGAGATTAAATGGTTAACTTTCAGTTGAATAAAATAAGAATATATTGCCCAAAGATATTTTTTTAGAAAGACTACGGGAACACTGGAACAAGTATGGACAAGAAAAATATCAGAAGAATAAAAAGCAAGAAGAACAATAAACGGTGTAGGCGCGTATCAGCGAAACTATTATGCCTATATACAATAACACATATAACATGACGATGATGAATAGTAGAAATGTACTCACGGGGTGCGGGGTCGTCGGCTTTTGGCATCTGGTAGTTGAGACCTTTCGCGTAATCAGGCGGGGGCGAAGAGGGCGCGACCGGGGGGGCCTTCTTCGCTCCTTCCTCCATTTCTGAAGTAGAAAGCGATTTAGCTTGCGTTCTTGAGAGAAAAGCTCAACCGACACGAAAGCCACACGTTTAAAACTTATGGTTAGGGGCTATTATATGTAAAGGCTTGTGCGAGTATTCGGTATACCAGACACTAAACTCAATGATCATTGTCTGCAATTTCTGCTATCAATGTTTTAAACCGACTGCAAAAACGCGGAGGTTCGTTCTCAATTCGTCGGATTTTTTTTTTTATGTATGTTACCCGATTACTCCGACTTGAATTTTTTTTTTTTTTTTAAAGGACATACTTTCCAGGTGGTCCCATTTAAATTTTACCGAAATCGGTCAAGCTATTTTTAAAAATCAACAATAATGAAACCCAAAGTAGCAATTTTTTTTTGCTTTTTAGTTCTTGGGTGTATGATGAAGTCGTTTTTTTTTTATTTAAGAATAATTTATAAAACATTAAAAGCCACGAAGCTATCTGTGCATGCGATATTTTTTAAATATGTAAATTACTAATTTTAATTCAACTTTTATATTAACTGTACCTAACGTACTTAGTTAGCATGCTGGTTAGCGGAATTTGAAAAGAGCCAAAAATAACTTTTACGACCTGTGACCTCACCAATCTAAGCCAGCTTTTCCCCAATTCTTTTGTTTGTTAAAAGCACTCTCCAGTAGTATACTAGATTTGCTTGCAAATACTTAAACATCAGAGTAAAATTATCTTATTTGCATTGTGTAAAAGCTCAAATTTGCCTTCTTTAGCTCAGGCTGACAAAACGTTTGTATTAAAAATCAGAAGTACAGGATTTGTGATTATTTTGAGTGATGTCAGGTCCATTTTTGTTTGACAATACAGTTTTATATGCAAGAACGAAAACTCGATTGAGACTATGCAAATCTTGTACTCTAGCTATTTATGAATGGCGCTAATTTTTACTATATTATACAGTGTATTTTTGCTGTAAGCATCAGCGTAAAAAAAAAAAAAAAAAAGAATAATTAGATTAAAAGAAACTTTTTATTCAGTTTCTTTTTATTTACTATATTGCACTTGTTTTATTATATTTTTAAGTCATACCTTACATAACGATTATTTACATTATAAGACAAGTTAGAAAAAGAGTGTAATTTCCTTCGTTTTCAGTAGCGTAGCAGACTAGTGACAAACGCGGCAAATTTAAGTTTCGTATCGTTTAAGGGGTGTTGTATTGATGTGTACAGTGTATAAGTCTCACCAAGCTTCCTCCGTTTCTTGATCTGCGCGTGCGTCGCTGGTTGTTCCGTGATGTCTAAAAGTTTGATGCCGGTGCGTGGCGGTGGCCGCACTATGGGTGGCACTCTGGCTCCGGTACGGGCTGCCCACCGGGACGGGAGGCCTTTGAGAGGCGCTTTTGAGGACATTGACAAGGACATTTTTTTTTTTAAAGTTGCTTTCCAACTGCTGGGCACAGGTATGTATGAAAAGTTACAATAGGTTTTTGCATGCATTGTCACAAAAAATTGAAGTAAAAAAGGTACATTTAAAATCAAAATTTCGATTTAGAATTATTTTGATATATTAAGAGAATTAAGCTTAATTTGCTATACTCCACGAAAAGCAGGAGAATCTGTATGATGTAATTATTTCCTCAATCCTTATACTCCACACCACACAGATCTTTGGCACAAGTAATGTACACACATAATATATAATTTTCATAATATATCATGGATAAAGTATCGCCTGCTTCTATCGAATATTATTCCGATACATCAATTATTAGTGGAAGTAAACCTTTATGTGGCAGGGCTCATCCAAGCTGATTTTCTGTGTTCCGGTTTGAAAGTGATTACTGGTGTAATAACAGGCTTCTCCTTAGTCGTTCAAGTTCTGTCCTCTTGACAGAGTGGTCGTGGTTGACGATGGTACATTTGTCTTGCATTGTCATCGTTCAACTCTCGTGGGAATAAATAATGTAGTAGTATCCCGTTGCTTTCTACATCGCGGTACTACAGACATAATGTCCGTAGAATTCTGTTAGTGAACCGATTCAGAACATATAGTTCTGGCGCTTCCCCACAGTACCAGTGGCTACCGCTGCCCTCCACCAGGATCCAGGTAAAACACTGTAAACTCGTCAATCACTCATCCCCTCTCCCAAAGGAACAGAGCTCAATGTCGGGATAAAAAGTATCCTATATTACTTCTAACACTTCCAAGAATATGTGAACAAAGTTTCATAAAGATCGGTTAAGTAGTTTTTGCGTAAAAACGTAACAAACAAACTTACATTGACATTTCAGGTGGTCACCATCTACTTGGTCTGTCAATTATTAGTATAAAAACAAAATCCCACAGCTGCAGCCGTAAATATACTTAACATACTCACTGGTGTCAGTCATCTTTCTAGGCATGCCGCGGCTCCGGACAGGCACGGTTGGTGCTTGCGCTTTTTTCTGATTGGCCTGAACTTCTGCAGCCTTGGCTAGCAGTTCACTTCTTAAAGCAACAGACTTAGGTTTACGTTTTAGTGTAAAGTGCTTGACTGGATTGGGTTGTTGCCCTACCTATAAAGAAAGGAAAAGTAACTTTTTTTAATATTATTATTACTATAATGTTATTTTTTATCATTTATTCTTTTGCACGCCTCATAAGCGAAGCGTTGAGGTTGTGCTCTACTCTCGACATTTCAAAATAAGCAGTTTTCTCGAAACTGAAATGGATTTTTTGTTATTTATATTGCACTTACAGGTTAATTTGAGTACACTAATATCAAGTCAAATAATTTGTCAGGCACATAAAATACATTTCAATAACAATTTTTTTGTTTAACATAGTAAATAATAACATTAAACATAATCTTTTCTGGACGTCCGTGTATGGACGGGTGTATGTGGCATCAAAATTGGTCGAAAAAATGGTTTTTAATTATCTAAAGTAACACACGACATAATTTCTTAGTTAATATGAGCGTTCAATTCACTGTCGTTAAATTTCCATGTAATTATTCTAGCTTATATTAATTGTAACTTTCATTATGACATACCCGTGTCTGGTTTACAAAAAATGAATAATAGTTAATATGAAAAAAAAAATTGTAATGAGCATTGAAAGTTTCAGTTAAAAAAAATTCAATTTTATTGTGAAAAAAATGAGATTATGAGGCGTGCACTTTTGGATTTTCCAATTTTTCATTTTTTTTTTTTTAAATTCTTAACAATGCTAATTCTTAATAATAAACACTATTAAAAATTTATAAAAAAAAAAAACATCCACCCTTCTTGCCCAAGCAACCGGCGGTCAGGGCTCCAGAGTGAGGAACCTCCACACAATACGCGCCGTTTCAAGGATACTGCCCTATGTATCCGACCCTTGATCCAACAACCAAGCGAAAGCTTCTTAAGATTCTTATGTTTCTTCTTATGATGATTGTTATTATTATTTTTCGAGATTTACTCATACATAAAATGATCCAAAACAACATTAATATACTTACTTAGATACATAGAGATTATAATTATTATTATTATATAATAAACTAAGCAGCTTTCGCTGATGCGTCTATATAATTTCTTGCGCTCTTTGTCTTTTTCATGTTTATCCAGTCTATTCTTAAACTGATCCAGTGATTCTGCAGTCACTACATCTTCAGGCAAGGCATTCCACATTTGTATAACTCTATTGCTGATAAAGTGCTTGGAAGGATTAGACGATGCCGGCTGATATTCAAGTTTGCCCCTTAATCTGGGGTTACTTACTCTTTTTTTTTAAATATTTCCTCAAAATTTGTTTACTATACACAGGTATAATCAGCGGCCATTAAAGAATTAATCTGAAAAGGCTACTAATGTTCCACTATATTTGAACAATAGACAGAGTTGCAAATGATATAGGACAACATCACCAGCCATGTTCCTCATTGCTGAGGGTTGTGAACCCTACCACTTATAACTTTTCAGACGGTGTTGCACCGCTTGACTCTGCTTTTAGCAACATGTAAAGCCATCAAGGGTTGCAATGGTCTATTCTTGAATGGTGTAGCTTATATACACTATTGAAATTTAAGTAAAAAATTTTACTGGACTTATGCCGCCACTGCAATGAACTAAAGAAATTTACAGGTAAAATATAATTCGTAATTTTAGACGGCCGATTGCCGCAGTTTCTGCTTCCGAAAGGCTGCCCTGTTTTCTGAGCCAAAGGCCGTGGGTTCGATTCCCACTACTGGAAAATGTCTGTGTGATGAGCATGAATGTTTTTCAGTGTCTGGGTGTTTATATGTATATGGTTAGTATTTATGTAACAAGACAACTTCTTATATTAACTCAAAATCTTACTCTACTTTCTACACTATATTTTCCAACTTACTTTAATATATTAATATAAAATAACTTACCACAGATACTAAGGCATTTTTATTTAAATAAAGGCACTCAAGAGGTAACAGTCCAAGGTCTGAATGTTTAGCTAGAGCCCTCCTAAGCTCAGCTATCATGTCGCTAAAGATGGGACGAGTCTCATCAAACTCTGCTATCTCTGTGTTAAGGGTCCCCGCCGAGGGGAAAGTTTTGAGGACTTCTGCAAGCATGGCAACCCAGAGATCTGAATCCACTCCTGCAACCTCAATAATTTCTTCAAGCTCATTTTTCCACTGAAATAAAATATTTATATATATTATATTACAATTTAGTATGACTAACTGAACTGACGTGTATTATCAATAAAAAAAAATACTCACAAATTAATTTTAAAATAACTTCATCTATAATCTTTAATATTGAAGCTGAGAAATAACCCCATTCTTGAAAAATTATACAGGCTATTTAAGGTCACACTTTGACCAATAGGAGCCATGCCAGATTCAAAAGAAAGGTTATGAAGACTATTTCTGAATATTGATATGAATGTAAATACATTTATTCTTTACATAACTATTTAGAAACCTCACTCAAATACATATGTACTTTAATTTTTTTTTTCTAATAAGGATAATATGTACCAAATAATTTTTTTAAATAATATTGTAACATTCCATTTACTAAAATAATTTTAAAAATATCAATTTTTTCTTTTAATAATTTTGCTCTTACACCTTAAGTTATTCAATAGAAATAAATACATTGTTTATACATAAAAACATAGTAATTAACTCAATTGTCTTCTATTGAACATACCAAAGTTTCATGTTTATTCCGATTTAGTACTACTATAATCGAATTTAAATTAATAAAAGCTAGATTTATAATGTAATTATTTACATATAAATTATTGATATGTTTTTGGTTAGGTCTACGTTTGGTAAAATCGCAAGGCACATGTCTAAGAGAAATAATATCACTTGAAGCTTATAAGATATCCTAAAGGACATATTCCCAATAATCATTTAACAATAAATTAGTTTTATAGGATTCTAGTCAAATATTTTATGACAACAAATAATATAACATCAATAGCCATCACGTGTCTCTTTTTACTGCAGTTAAATTATTATAGAAATGAAAGGGACAGCGCTTACTAAACAGTTACGCAAAACCATAGAATACAAGAGAAAAGTTACCTCTTCAACATTTCTACGCGGGATATGAAAGAAACTTAGCAATAATTTAAGTTTCACTTGTGTTTGGAGATCTGGAAAACAATCCTTGATATTCTTAAGAACTTCAGCGTTTAATTGGGTACAAATTGAGCCAGTAGTCCAAGAATCATTCGATGTTCCGAGTTTATTGTGGAGCCACAACGATGTGTCACTATCCCGAACGTTCGCCATCTTGTAACTGAAATAGTGATGTATCTGTCAAGTGGTAAGTATAATAGTAATGTTTTTAACCGGATTTTTAAAACCGGAAGTTACCATTTTGGTTTTTGCAATTTTAAAACAATATACTTTTCTTTCCGATGCTAAGAGCTATATTTTTCTCCACATAGTTCGTATAGCCAGAATAGAAGGAGTTACAGTATGACGCAGGATAATAATATCATAGATATTATTTTTTTATGTAAGGATTCATATTACTGGCTTAATTTATTGAATCGTATGTGTTTTAATTTTATAATATTCAATTAAATTATTATTTTTAAAACTACTTGCCTCATAAAATAATAACATTAGGCATCAAAATCCTCTAAATCTAAATAAAATTACGAAAAAGCATCATAACATCACTAGTAGCTTGTTGACTGTGATTTTTTTATGACCAACGTCTTAAAAAAAATCAGACTGCTCAGAAAATATTGATAGTGACAAGATTTATTCACCACTTTTTATTTATTTGCCTTCTCCATCTACAAGACATTGGCGAAGTACCTTGTGCCCAGTTGGCACAGACAAAAGCCATAAACAAGAATTGAATTGAATTTACTTATTTGGCAGATATTTGACACTTAATGAAAGTTTACTCTGCGGCCGACTTAGCTGCGCGCCGTTTTTCAAATTATTGATTTTATTTTCTTAGAGATTTTATTGATCAAACCTCACAAAGGTATTTGTTTCTTAAAAGATTTAAATACTTAGATAAGGCAGTCTCCTTTGTTACGTCTTCATAAAAATGTCTGATACTTTCTTGCCAACTGCTTTATATGAACATGATCATGAAGACATAAGTTTAGACCTTTCATCACAAGATTTAATTTCCGTTCCTGAAATTAATAATGAATTCTTAAGTGTAAGTTTACGTGCTCTGCACTGTAGAATATAGAGTTCAATTATAAAACAAATAACTTATATTTGTTTTATAATTGAACTCTATATTCTACAGTGCCCTTTTCAGGTTCTTTACTTGCAGAGCAATAATTTAACATACCTGCCTGAAGATATTTTCAATTCACTACCAAATTTAAAATGGTTTGACTTACGAGATAATAAACTAACGGATATTCCAAAAACAGTGAAATATCACCGATCACTTACTCATATTTTACTACAAAATAATAAAATTACAACTTTACCAAACGAAATAGGTACAGTGACAAGTTTAAAAGTGCTCCAGTTGAGCGGAAATCCGCTAATGTACCCGCCAAGAGACGTGATTAAAGCGGGAACTGAAAGTATTTTGAAGTTTCTGAACGAAAAATTCGTTGAAGAAACGCTGGAAGAATCGAGGTCTAATGTATCGGATAAGGCAAGTACAAGCGATTGTTTAGTTAAGTCAGGTTTGGTCGCTCGGAGCTACAACTCAGTTATAGACGGCCCTAGAATACCGCCACATAAAACATTGTCTGTACAATTTAGTGAGAGAGACTATGTTGACGACGACGAAGAATTGTATTCAAGGACGAAAGAGAAATGTCCCAAATTAGCGAAAAGTCGATCAAAACCTTTACCACCGTATTGCCAGAGCGCCAAATATTTAAGACCACTGGTAGCTTGTCCCAAGATGGAGCAAGAAGGGAAATTGAGGCAAAGTTTGCTAAAAGACATGGCTTTGAAGAAACAGAAAGATCTTATAGCGAGAAGGGATAAAATCATACAAGGAAAGAGGTGAGATACAAACGAAATTTTCTTTCATTTAAATAAAAGCTTTTTGTCGGCAGCTGCTCCCCTCTCGAAATCTCGCAGAAAATGTATGAACTCTCTTAAAAAATGTATTTCGGCCAAGATCAGTCAGATAGACAGACAGACAGACTAAAATAAAGTATTGATTGTAGAAGGCCCTCTAAAATTTTTACAAAACAGCCGCGGAAGATCTTAACTAAAAAATCTCACGAGGTAACATAAAATATATAACGGTTTCAATTAAGTTTATCTTTAAACATAACTCTTTTTCTTAGGTGTAAATTTTGTGTAAAAGGTCTTTAAATTTTTCTTTTAACTTCTGAATTGAATGTCCGATTTGAATGAATTAAACAGTATTTTACTGCTACTACTTGACTATGATAGGTAGATATGTTCCCTCGGGGACTTTTTTGTAGGAAATAATGAATACTTTAATCACTTAGAACATCATTTTTCTGTATCACTAATGGTTTCAGCACACGCCAAGTAATGGATTTTATAGGCAAAATTTTGCTACTTTATCTTACATTATTGCAATTCAATAATTTGGACAATAAATTATATCTTATGTTACTTCAAGATAGTTAAGCTTTCTTTTGGTGAAGAAATGGTTAAAATCGGCCAGTACTTTCGGGGCCCATTCGGTACAAACACACAAACAAACATAAAAATCTTTTCTTTTAATAATATCAGTACCTATAAATTACTGAAGGAGAAAAATAGTGTTCACCGAGAAGGAGTAATAAAAAAAATACCAATGTTATATATGCGCAAGTGTGTCTGTTTGTTACCTAAGTTCGGCTCAACCACTAATAATAATCATTAAAATGGCACGATTAAATCTTGCATCCTAGATATCGACATAGGATACTCTTTAGTAATCATTTAAAGGAAATGGTATTCAATTTTACAATAAATTACCAGTTGATATCTTGGAAACGTCTCTGAAAAAGATCAAAGTTTGTATTAAACGTAAGCTTATAGAAAAGTCCTATTATAGTATTAAGAACTACGTCAACGATAAAAATGCTTGGGTGTTAATTATTGCTCTAACCAGGTTGCTTCTTTAATAGTTTTTAAATGACAATGTGAGATGGTGACAACGAAAAAAAAAATAACAACCGGCTAAGTTTGTTGTGGGCTTCTTCTTAGATGAGGGCACGTTTGGAACCCTTGTAGCTTTAGTTTTATGTTGACGAATTTATTTATCGCCATCAACTCACTACTATGTCATATTTTACATGTAATGTACGCATCAAAAGTGCCTATTTGAATAAAGAAATATTTGACTTTGACTTTATCCCGGAAGAGAACCGTGGCATGGCTATGGGTTAGTAATAGGTAAGTATACCTATTTACGCCTTAAATGTTTAATAGATCAAATTTTGGTATGGGAATAGCGCGCATCCTAGGCGGAAGGATACTTTTTATCCCAGAGAACTAATGGTCGCCGCAGTTTTTAAAAACCGAACCAACCGCGGTCAAAGTCGCGAGCAACGGCTAGTCAATAATATATCATAATCGCCATCTTGTCCCTAGAAATATCGAACTCTTAAAGAACTGGCGTAAAAACTACAGACACAGACAGCTAACTCTGTCAGTCCAAGACAACAAATATAAACTCACGGCTAAAACCTATCCATATGATACGAACCCTGAATACATGAGCCTTTTATCACGTGAGGACATAGAGAAAGACCTACCTGATAAATATAGGAAGGGGTTGCATCGGAGGCCTAAACCAACCGTGCCGAGAAAGAGCAACAATGATGTGAATCTAGCTATGAAGATTAAGAAGTTGTTCGAAAATCTGGAAGCTATCGATTTGAACAGGGATACCATGTCGCCGAGGACTGAGCAGAGAGTTCTCTTAGAGGAGATACAAAAGGTATATCTAATTATTGTCATTGTCAACTTGTTTTGCGAAAGAAAACGTACTTTAATCCGGGTAATTAAAGCACTTTTTACTTTGCGTATAGTTACGAGAAAATTAGTCTGGAGTCGATATTTCATTAAAAAACACCCCCATTTTTTTAATGAAATATCGACTCCAGTCTAACCTAATTAGGGAAATTATATGTAGGTACCTACTCCATTCAAATGCAGTCATCTTAAGAGCCCTTATTCCACATTATGTGTGGTCTGCATACCTTTAGGCAGTCCATCCAATAGCAGTCATTTCATTAACTGTTATTTTATGCAAATATTTTATAATCAAAAAATTATGGTAAGTGAAAAGATACTGTTTGGTACTTTCGCACATTTTACCCATTTCTATTAGAGCAAATTCATATTTGACAGACTACCCTTAGTTTAAAAATTATATATATAGATCTAGATAGGCAATCGACACAGTGCCTCACAGTAAAACTAATCATTTTTGTAATCTTTTTAACGCTCAAATTCGTAGACATTTTTATATTCCAGCTCCTAGCAAATAGTTGACCAATATAATGCAGCAGTAGGTTTAAAATTTATGACATTAAAAAATAGGTACATTTTTCGTTAAAGATAGTTTTTACAATCAAAAACGATCACGGTTTCGTGCAAGACTGAAATCCAAACCAAACCAAAACCAAACAAAGGGGTGTTTCTTAAGGCTTAGGGGCCAAAAATGAGTTTTGTGTAGGTTCCTTCATAGATCAATTTTTTAACAACTACGGGCCGGCGAGTTAAATAAATGACGCGATTTCGCAACCAAGCCAACATTTTCAGGCAGAGTAGACTTGACTTATCCTCTAGAGGCTCAAAAGACAAAATCTTATAAAAGTTCCTTACATGGTACAAATAATTCATATATTCTTTCAGATATCGGAAATAAAACAAAAACTAATGGAGATCTCGACTACAAATTCAAGATCGGTTTCAGTGGAATAATATTGAACAGTTTATAGGTTAATTAAAATCAATAATGATTTTATATTTTATCATCTTTACCAAATTAAATTATTATAAGAAACTTTGGTTTATCTTTTATTTCTTGTCGTAGGGTACGTCATGTGATGGTGGGCTTTAATACCTACCATTGAAACACTTTTATTTAATTTATAAACTTTATTGTTGATTTATCAAGATGGCCGGCACCAAAAAAATAAAATATAGTATAAATAACGTTACATACAGCGATTTACCTTAATCAAAAGCGAGGGTAATACAATAACTAACATAATCACTTAAATCAGTACGATAATAAATTTATTCCATTATTATCAAATTTTAAAACAAGGCTACTTTTCCGTTCTTAATTTGTAGAAAACAAATTCGACTATTATTTTTATGCAATATTACATTTTAGCAATCTATCCAACTGAAATGGATATTACGGCCTTAATTTTTTTGAAGTTCCAATAACAAGAATGATTTTCTATAAGACGACGTCGAGTTATAGTTAATGTCTTCTTACCAATCCACCTGATAGATAAGAGCAGGCTTTTTGATCGAAAATGTTATAAAAATAACTAAAAGATACTTTAATTTCTCTTGCTTAGCTGCATAATATCTACTTATATTCTATTTTAAAACCACAACACACAATGTATTGGATATATTTAAAAAGAATATAGGTAAGAAAAAATTAACAGAAGACTAGAAGTTTGATTAGATGTAAACAATCTGTTTAGTTGAAAATGTTTCAAATAGTCGAAAAAGTCAAAGATTTTGTATCTAGCAGTCAAAGAAAATCTTTTGACTATAAAAAAAAACACAACACAAATGATTGGTAATATGTAATGAATAATAAGGCTATATTATAACAGTTTGATTTCAATCCGTAAAAAATATAAATTTTAGGTTTTAAATACACTACTTCTTACAGAGACCATTTCAGTTAGCATCTTTATGTATTCTGATGAATTTCTTGGGCCTTGACAATATACTTGGCATACGCCGGAATAGTTAAACAGCACCTTTTAAATAAAGCACAAAGCTTAGCTGCCAATAGTATTCGATAGAAAACTTAGATAAAAAATAATTATTGTCAGTGGTCAATAAGTGTCGGTAATAAAATAACATGCCGCTCGATCTGGATCTTCCGAGCTGGTGTTTGTGCTCGGGGAACGAGGTCATACTATTCATTTTTAGAAGTTATAAAGTCCCTCATTTCTTAGACCATCGATAGCGCGATGTAGGCTCTCGTGGCGCCATCTAGTTTGCAACTGTTTGCGTTATTTTTTCTAGTCAAAAAGACAATGAGTCCGTGGTCATCGTCTGAAAATGCAATCAAAGTGGTGAAATATCTAATTTTATGTAAGGTCACATATATTATAAGCTTTTCAATGTCGTACAAATAAAAACCGGACACTTTTTCTGTTAAATTTTGTGTAGGACTTCGTATCTAGTTAATTATTGATCAATGTTTACGATATTTTTAATCTGGATATTGAGGTCACTGGCTTGAGTCGTAACCGCGTTGTGCAGTAGGTACCTAAAAATATATATATTTTACAATTTTTGTATAATTTCCATTTATCTTTAAGTAAACGCTTAATAAACTTAATATAATATGTTGCTTCCAACACACAACTACGACTTAAAACTATAGCTGAGTAAATGATACTGATAAGTGCAATGGAAAAAATAATAGATTTAATTTTGCTATTAATAATACAAAGTCAAACATAAAACAAAAACTAAGAAAATCTAGTAATAATAAAAAATGCAGCGACCAGTCGTAGTTTAATACTATAAAAGTGCTGGAATTTGGAATGCTAATAGCTAAAGGCACAACTTATGCTCGAATACTGAAAACACTCTTAAAATTTAAGGGTACCTTACATTTGTTGTGGCATTATTTAACGCAATACAGCTATTAAAACATGCAAAGGCCTATATATGTAAAGGCCATTACTATAAGACACCCATTCTCTTTAAATGGCCATACAAAATAATAGCTTTTTTCAATATTCCGCAGTATTTTTATCATATTAATAAGATCGTCACGTGATACACAAATAGTTCACCCATTTCTGAAACCCTGAGATATCTTGTTAAGTTAAGAAACTTTGGAGTAAATTTTGTATGAAGTTGTAAAATGATGACTGTCCTCTGTCCATATAAAATGACAGATTAATGCTAACGTGGACGTTAAGTTCGTTTGATGATAGTCCGTGATTTTTATAAAATTTTTCCTCAGGACACTACTAGTTTTCACAGCAATTTGTAGGTCGAGTTAGTACGAAGTTAAGGCAAGGAAACCGAGTAACTCGCACGTACCGGGTTTATATTTTTTCATAAAACAGAGTAGACTGCTTATGTCGGAAAACTTCATAGTCGAAATCTATCTGTTTGCGTTACTCTCAAATTACTGTAGGAATATTTCATACGATTTTTAAGTATGGACTCATGTTGATATGACGGTTATCAAACACGAACCAGTTGCATAAAGATGGAGCGAATTTTGTGTATCACAAAACGTCGCGTCAACTGAACCCGGCCTAATACAATTGTATAAGAATAACGCATAGTTTTTGAAAATTGTAAACCTTCATTTTGTTCATAATTGCAGTTTCCTAAAAGTAGATATTTACCTAATAAAAACATCAGTTCAGTTCGTTCGCTTAAATATTTTACGCACTCTGAAAGCGGCCACCACCCATGCTTAAAGGCGACAGTTACTTCGAAGATTCGGCACTAACATTACACCCGTAGTGTTTATTCGTGCATGGTGATTCGGAGGATACAAATGACTACTAAAGACATATAGATTTTTCGTTGTTCTACAAAAATCTAAATAAATGAGATTCTGAATGATATAATAATTTTGTATTTCTAAATTTTCACATTAATTCCAAAGTAACCTATACGCAATGTCACGCACAAGGTTTTTGACTAGGTTAGCCATACAGGGGGAATATGTTATAAAAAATAGAAAAACCCTCAATGCGCCATGAAAAATGTAAAGGCAGCGCTTTTCTGCTTGTATGAAGTGCACGCCACTGCCGGTTTATATACTGCAAACTATCTAAGCTGAAGAACTATAATTACTTAACTTAGTATTAAAAACATTTTTATATTTTTAAAAGTGAAACTTTTAAACTTAAATAATTTCGGGAAACAACATTTAACATCAATTCTGTTTACTTTGCCGAATAATAGATTTTTATTTGCGTTTTTTCGCCTGTCATACAAATTAAAATAGCTTATATATTTACAAGATTCCGCACACTCTCACAAGCACTTGTAAGCACGATATTCACATTCTATACATATATAATTACTAAAGGCGTCCGTGCCATTAAATAAGAGATTTATACAAGGCGCCGAAGTGCTATCTCTTTCAATATACGGGCTTACGAAAGAGCATATAGTGATATCGACTGCCGTTTGTAAATCCATTCTTTAATGGCGGGCGTTATAATAATACAATTATCGCAAATACTTTATGTATATACACTACATATATATACAATAGTGCCAATTCTGTTGTACAAAATCAACATGACATCTCCTGTTGAAAGGGAGTACTATTTCTTAAGACTTGTCAATTAAGTTAAGTTTACACATTTTGTGTAACTAAAATTACCACCAATGAACTTTAATGCTTTAACTGCTATTTTCTGCGACAGACAGACAAATTACTAGGGTTTATTTTAGGTATATTTATATTTATACCTACAATTTATATACTTTATAAATATATCTAAAATTCATATTTTGTACATTATATACAGTAAAATTTTATTTTTTTGCTGTTTTTTTGCATGGGAAGTAAATGTGAAATTTCAATGAAGTCATAAGTTTAGGCTCCCTCAGTCACACTTTGCATTTATAAAACTGGTTGTATTATTTTCAACAGCTTTTTATCTAGAATCCGCAGATATTAATTGTACTCATACTTTCAAAGTATGTGCATTTTGTCTGGTATTCGCGGATTATAGCAAATAAAGCTTATTATAAACTTCAAGAGACTAACGCCTACTTTTATCTGATATATACTAGATACGTATATCAGCTTTAAAACAATCGCAAAAGACATAACATCAAACACATCGTGATCACAGCATAGTGTGAAACTTGATAAGATCGTTTTAAGCGGCTTGAAGAAATGCTCACTTAAAATTTAATTTCTAAATATGCGCTGATTTTAATGCTGTTTATTACTACATAACTTTTAGAGAAGTGTTAACAAATAAACTTGGCATAACTTCAAAACATTTTGACACGTAACTAATAACTATTGCTACGTTACGCCACGTTTGTTAATAATATACTTACTGTATCGTTTCATTACTAATAAAACGAAAACTACTGCACCAATCACGATGCAGCTTTTTGTATGAAACAGGTACCTGCGCAGTATCCTGGATGTTTTCAAGATGCACTGAAATTTTTTTTTTGCGTAGGTTTTATTGTATTTACAATTTTTATTCTATATCAAATTACCTTGTAAGACAACAATACAAATCACATTAAAAATATTAAGCTACTTTTATTTTTCAAATGACCAATAGAAAATAGATAATTATCTCAATTATTATACAATACAATATTTTTATTAAGCTTTACAAAGAAGAAGACAAGGAAAATCATTTTCTCATACATTATTCATTACGGAAAGGGATCTTAAGTATTTTTTTATTTCACTTATTTAGTTTAAAGTTAAATCTACAAGAATATATTTAAATATACATTAAAATTTTTTTTTAGTTCTACAATACAGATATACACTGTATACATCTACATGTATTATATATATATATATATACTTATTTATTATATATAATACGAGCTCCGGATTATTAAAAGTCCGGAAGAAATTTTACTCAAACAAATTATTATTGAATCTCTGAAGGCCTAAGTAGTTTCAAACTTAACGCATCTTGATGATATCACACATCGACCATTCTAATCTTTACTCAGTCTTTACATATTCTCGCCTTGACTAGTCAGCTCACTCAGCTTAAATTTCTCATTCGCATTTGAACGGTAAAAGCAATATACCGGTGTTATTTTTTTTTTTGAAACAGTTCATGCACTCACTATATTTAAGCGATTCACTCGAATCAGTTGAGATAGAACGGATAAACCGGACCGAGCCTTTAGTAGAACATGGCATGCTTTGAGCCAGACATTGGAGCTGTGTCAATATTTATAAAAAAAAAATTATGGAGTCAGTTAGTTTTTATGACATTTCCCCGTTCTGTCTGAACTGACTCCTATTTTAAGATTTGCAAGGTCGTATTCCAGTTCTAAATAATGTTCTTTTGAGTTTGAATCACCGCGGCAAAAGAGACTGATATCTCTGCTAAGAATTTTGGAGCCAATTTGAGCTTTAAATCCAGTTAAAAACAAACAAAAAATTTAGTTCAGTTATGATCTCGAGAACTTCCGTATGCGGGCATATAAAAAAAATATATTCCTGCAGGTCTTTCCGACAAGCCACTTTGAGAGTAGAATATTTACACAAAGTAAGTCGTTATACAGTATATATAGTACAACTTTTGACTACCAATTACACGCCAGTGCCATATTTTCATTTGAGTTGAATTGCACCTTGGAAAGTCCAGTACTCAAGAGGCACTGGGTACTCCGAGCGCCAGTGCACGTCCACTCAGTACTGCGTCCGTCTAAAGACTGTCTCACACGATATGACTGACAGCTACCCTCTCTCCAGGTGTACATAAGACAACATATTTATCTAAATAAATAATAAATAAATAAATATACTACGACAATACACATAGCCATCTAGCCCCAAAGTAAGCGTAGCTTGTGTTATGGGTACGAAGATAGCTGATGAATATTTTTTTATGAATATAATACACATAAATACTTATAATATACAGATAAACACCCATACACTGAAAAACATTCATATCCATCACACAAACATTTTCCAGTTTTGGGAATCGAACCCACGACCTTGCTGCCCACTGCGCCACTCGGCCGTCAGATCTATTTAATAGATACCAACACTCCGAATTCCGTTCATCAATAATATGACACTAAACATAAATTTATAATTATAAGTCTAGCTTTGCCCCGCGTTAAATATGAATCATCATAGTATAACCTTGCTCAACAATTGGGCTATCTATTTAAAAAAAAAATGTTCGTCAGTCGTTCATCTCTGACGATTACGATTAAATATGCAAACAAACTCTTCTTTACTAATCTATTACTTTAGACAAAAACGAAGATTTGTAAATTAAGATTTATATCCCAATAAATAAAATACACAGAAACCTAAAGTATAAAAAAAAACAATATATTATCATACTATCATCATTATACTACTTATATAAACAGATAATTTATATATCATTATATCGAGCGATATATATAATTTTTTTTTTTTCGTACTTTTTTTTTTAGTTTCGTTTTTAAATTTTATGTGATTCATTTATTAAATTGAAATGTAACATAATATGTTAAATTTCAATTCAACAGTACATTTATGTGTTAAAATAGTTTTGTTTTGCCAATTTTTGTTTGGCATGTCAACCACGTTGTTTTATTGATGCATTGATCAATTTTATGAAATATATATCGCATCAACCCTTCATAATCTGATTGGTGGAACCTAATCTGTGCGTTCGAGTACACTATGCGAGTTCATAGGAGTGTCCGTGTAGTGACTAATGACATGAATCGTTTGCTTCATTTTGACTGATCTTTGAAGTCACTTCTTATGAGTTTAGCCCATATTATTTTTAATTTTATACTTAGTAATATCTATATATTATTATTACTATCATTAAATATTATCTTAGTTTCCATCTCATATAATTACTAATTTATTTAGTATACGGAACTTATTTCGTGCACATATTAACTTTAAAAAACCGTAGTATTCTCCTAAAAACTGTTCCAAATATGTTAACCCTAAGTTTTGGTATATAACCCTATCTTTAGGTATTTGAACGTAAACTACCTTAAGATGTCTCATTATTAAAATATAAAATCCAATAGTACTTATTGGCTGGCACTTACTGCACACACCTACTGACTTCTAACCCAAAAAATGTGCATTAGGGGCGTTTCTTACACCGTTTGGTCAAAGATTTCATCAGCATATTTGGATTAAAGGACATCAATTATTTTATACTTAGTCAAATAATTAGATTTAAAGTATACACATATTATGGAGGCAGTTTTAGAGGAAAATTCCGCGGTAAAGACAAACTATAGACTTTTAACCTTAAAAATGTCCTTTCTTGGCGTCTCCTTCACCGTTTGTTCAAAGGAGAATATTTTTATTAAGAGACATCACTTTTTTTAATTTAGTCAAATAACTTAAGATTTGAATTATACACATAAGGAATATTTTGGAAAGAAATCCGCAGTTAAGATAAGCTACTGATATTTTACCTTAAAAAAAGTCCTTTAGTGGCGTCTTCTAAACCGTGAAACATTTTTTTTTACTACCCAAACTTTTGAATTATACACATTATTAGGGAGAACGTTTTTGAGAAAACATCCGCGGACAAAACAAGCTAGTGACACTTAACCTAAAAAATGTCCTTTAGTGGCGCCTCCTACACCGTTTGTTCAGAGACAGAACCCAGTTCTTCATTTGGGTGAAGCAGGGGTGCCGGAATCGCGGCAAGTGGAAGTGCCTCTGACGCTAGAAGGCACGCGCGAGGTACACCCGTCCTCCAATGCGTGACACCTCGACGAAACCCAGCTTGTTGTAGAACTGCTGTAGGTAGTGGTCAGTTGAGTTGATGCACGCGTGCACGCCGTTTACACCTAGACAAATAAGTTAAATTACTTTACTAAAAAAAAAAAAAAATACATAGTTAGATATAGGGAAAAATTAAAAGAGTTGATGCACGTGCTAAAAAAATATAGATAATGGAAGGCCCAGGTATTCACTTATTCACTTCAATACCCACAATGTTCAGGATGGCACTTAGATCTTTCATTAATTAACAGTATTATTGAAGCTAAATACCTAGTTTCTCATATTAAAGTATTAATTTTATAAAAGACATCATTAAAGCCCACCAACCTGCTTTAGAGCAGTGTTGTGGGTCTGTACTCTATAAACCTGACTTCCCAAGAAGTGAAATAAAACAACTAGACTGACTCTAATACTGTATATTAGGCTTCTCTATAATTCATATTACTTATTACCTTCAAATGACTCTACTACCAGTTCGGAATGCTGTCTTCGGCAGAGAAGACCACTGGCAAGAAACTCTACCGTTGCTCTTTTATTCAATCAATTAAAACAAGACTTATAAACACAATTACAACATTATCATATGTTATAACGCTAGGCCCTTTGATACAAGACATATAAGACAGGTCAAACATAACTACTATTATCACTTATAACATCAGGACTTTTGAAACAAATTGTTTGTATAGAGCAACGTATGCTACATAAGCTATCTGTATGAAATAATGCTAGGGCTCCATATATGATACCTGAATAACCCAAAGGATATAAGAGATATACTTATCTGATGCTACATCAGGTACAACCATAGTACCGACAACTTTTAACAACTTATCTCAACTCCATCACCAGTATATACGACTCTTGTTTTGCCACAACAATATTTCGTTAAGTATGTCGTTTCCATTATAAATCATCTATTCCCAATTTGTAACGTTCTATCCACAATACTTTACTTAATCTTCTATTCTCAATTCATTAATTTAAATCCGTCCTCACTTTTCTTTTGCCGCCAATCTCACTTGTCAAACTCGCGTCTCCCGCCATAGATCCTATACTTTTTTTTGACAGTCTAATAAAGTCCATTATTCTATTTTCAATACATTATCAATGAGTATACAAACTATGATTTGTTGATATATTTAATATAATCATCGGGTTTATCATAGATAAAGTGCTGTAATTCCCTATTTCCTAACACGGCCATTCTGACAAGTACTTCGTTCTCGAAGTACATAGGGTTATTCTTTTTAGGTATATGTATTGTATCATAAGTCTTTAGGTTCAAAGAACATCCTTATAAGTACATCATCTTATGTACACCTCTATAACATTAGTTCAAATGGTATATAAGCATAAAAAATCATCAAATCAGTTACATTCTGTATACACTTTTATCAATAAACTGTAAACAATATTTTATCAAAAGATAGGCATAATCATAACATTTTATAATTAAAGTGAAAGAGACCAAAAAAATTTTCATTAAAATTCCACACCATTTAACATATTACAACAATATAATACTTCTAATAAAGTAAAATGATTAATTTTCAACAATGTAAATCAAAAATACTCATTTTCATTTATTTTGTACATTTTAACATGTACAATCACAATCCAAATATTTCCATCTCAATATAAATCTCAAAAAAATTTATCCTTTTGCCTCTAGTCCAACTTTATCAAAATATCCACACAGGTAATTGTATTTCCCATCAATTCTGTCATTGACATTGTTAGTCTCATTTAGTCACAGATGCAATCGGTACAGTCTAATAGTCAAACCAATATATACCAAAACACCAACACCCACTGGTGATATCAACAACATCATCACTCTCAAGTGATATCAATAACATCATCACCCACTGGTGATATCAACAACATCATCACCCACTGGTGATATCAATAACATCATCACCCACTGGTGATATCCACATCATCATCACTCTCAAGTGATATTAATAACATCATCACCCACTGGTGATATTCATATTTTTTCCACTGTCCAAGTCAAGTAATATATAAGATAAATATAAATAAATTAATATAAAAACGCTAAGATGGAATTATTTCTATTAGTTTACATCTTTTTTTTTATCATCTCATCATAAAAGCCAAGGTATATGTTCAATTGTTATTTCTATTATTCAATGTTTTATTTCAATCTAAACATCAATTAAACCACCTGTTTAACAGAATCATTTATCATGCAAGGACTCTTAAAATTTCACATACAATTTGATAATTCAAACAACTGTAAACCTAAGTATAATCTAATTATTTATAATGCAACTAATATATTTTCCTTTGCGGCAGCAACATTAATTTAGTTTATAATTGTATTTTATTTATATCATTTTTAAAAACTTCTCTCAACATCATACTGAAAGATCACTGACCTAACCTAACCCACAACATTTAAGCTGACTCCTAATTCTTTTCTTCACACAACCCAACATAGAAACTAAACTATTTCATTTAGCTATTCAGTAGTAATTTTCCCTATATGTATTGTTCTGACACATAATCATATTCTATTCTACCAACAATTTTTTTTTTTTTTGTTTTTTTTTTTGTTTTATGTGTATTCTTTTATATGTTCTGAATAATTTACACAATCTCTCCTATCTCGGCTTTCCTGACAAGTACTTCGATCTCGAAGTACATAGAAAAGTTCCTAAATAAAAGTTAACAGCTCAGCTAACCTGACTAGTTGCTCAATATAAACTTGAAATCTTGTATGTAATAAATAAGAATTAAAAGAAAAATCTATTACACATTCCGTTCGGCTAACCTGACCAGTTAATTTATTTTAGCCTGGACAGACTAATAAAATAAAACTTAACACAAATTACATTTGGTTAACCTGACTAGTTAAATAAAACTTGAAATTTCAAATTTATCAAACTTATCACACATTCTGTTTGCCAACTTGACTAGTTGGTTTTCACAAACAAACTTAAATCAATTCTATTTTGGACTTAATCATTTCAGCAAAATAAACAAAGAGCCACTAGGCCATATCAGTTTCAGGTAATAAGTACTATCTTTCAAAAGTAGAAACCACAAAAAGAAAAGATAAATAAAAATATCACATCAATTGGTTCCCCGGACCACATATCCTTCAATGGAATTTTACCAATTCTGGTGCTCTGTCTCCAGAGTGTTTCTGTTTTAGCACATACCAGCTATTAGTTAAGACATCATCAAAAACATCAAACCATGTACTGTATCCACATTTGCCGGGATGGTTATTAATTGGTTCCCCGGACCACATATCCTTAAATAGAATTTCAACAAGCATGGTGCTTTGTCTCCAGAGTGTTTCTGTTTTAGCACATAGCAGCAAAAACTTGAGGCATCATCAAAAACATAAAACTCTTTACTATGTCCACATTTGACGGGATGGTTCTAAAAAAAGTAAATCTGCATTAGAGTAAGGCATAAATTGGACATGAATAGGATCCAACTTCTGATGCTAAAAAAATATAGAAAGAATGGAAGGCCCAGGTATTCACTTATTCACTTCAATACCCACAATGTTCAGGATGGCACTTAGATCTTTCATTAATTAACAGTATTATTGAAGCTAAATACCTAGTTTCTCATATTAAAGTATTAATTTTATAAAAGACATCATTAAAGCCCACCAACCTGCTTTAGAGCAGTGTTGTGGGTCTGTACTCTATAAACCTGACTTCCCAAGAAGTGAAATAAAACAACTAGACTGACTCTAATACTGTATATTAGGCTTCTCTATAATTCATATTACTTATTACCTTCAAATGACTCTACTACCAGTTCGGAATGCTGTCTTCGGCAGAGAAGACCACTGGCAAGAAACTCTACCGTTGCTCTTTTATTCAATCAATTAAAACAAGACTTATAAACACAATTACAACATTATCATATGTTATAACGCTAGGCCCTTTGATACAAGACATATAAGACAGGTCAAACATAACTACTATTATCACTTATAACATCAGGACTTTTGAAACAAATTGTTTGTATAGAGCAACGTATGCTACATAAGCTATCTGTATGAAATAATGCTAGGGCTCCATATATGATACCTGAATAACCCAAAGGATATAAGAGATATACTTATCTGATGCTACATCAGGTACAACCATAGTACCGACAACTTTTAACAACTTATCTCAACTCCATCACCAGTATATACGACTCTTGTTTTGCCACAACAATATTTCGTTAAGTATGTCGTTTCCATTATAAATCATCTATTCCCAATTTGTAACGTTCTATCCACAATACTTTACTTAATCTTCTATTCTCAATTCATTAATTTAAATCCGTCCTCACTTTTCTTTTGCCGCCAATCTCACTTGTCAAACTCGCGTCTCCCGCCATAGATCCTATACTTTTTTTTGACAGTCTAATAAAGTCCATTATTCTATTTTCAATACATTATCAATGAGTATACAAACTATGATTTGTTGATATATTTAATATAATCATCGGGTTTATCATAGATAAAGTGCTGTAATTCCCTATTTCCTAACACACGCGTGCACGCCGTTTACACCTAGACAAATAAGTTAAATTACTTTACTAAAGAATAAAAATAAAAAAATATATAGTTAAATATATAAAAATGAAAAGAGTAAATTTTTACACAAAAAACCCTGAAGTCAGCTATAGTAAACAATTTAGTTTTTCAAAAACAGGTTTGACAGTGTACACAATGGATAAAGTCTCTATCCGGTGATTTACGAGTAGGTAAGTGATATTTTAGTTTAGTTTATATTAATTAATTTTGGCACTTACTGCTTTTAAAGATTAAAATTTAAACAAATAAATTTACATGATTCCTTAGTTCCTATTGTTCTACAATGTAGCAGTATGTTTTTTCCACAGCTGGTTTTTTTAATCTTCTAATTAAACACCTAAGGTAATCGTTGCAGATGGGCACCGGGGACAAACCTCTTCGATTTTTCGTTGCTTTTATACTAACCATTTTGATGTGATTGTTTTATTTGATAAATAAATTAAAAAAAAAAAAGTTAGAAGTGCGTGCTGGGATTCAAACTCGGCCCCCCAAAATTGCCGCTTCATCCACTTTTAAATTCACATAAATATTAAGACATACCGTGAGCACGTAATGCAGCCAGGAGACACGTCAGTAGTCTAGCCGGCGCCAAGGGGTCAGTTTTCGGAGGCAGTACACAGCACGTGAGCAACGCCGGGTGACTACGCACGATGCTGTCCGGGGCACGCTCCATGTTGTTAAACTCGTGAAAGTGACCGACACACTCCTAGAACAGATAACATCATACATTTTCACAAGCTTCGCTATACATACATAGATAGATAGATAGATAGTCATTACATTCATATGGAATAGTTATGCATATAGTCGTATTTTTAATTAAACGAAGTCAACTGACGTTTACTGTGTTGTCAGTTTATGATGAAATAAAAATAGTGTTGTGACAAAGTGAATCATTGAAAAAACTCCTGAATGAATGAAATGTCCTCGATTGACTAGTGAATAGTTAGTGTGCCGAACTGCCGGTATCGGTTACGGGGTTCGAATTTTAGTCGTGCTTTGTACATACCAACGAGTTTTCGACGACTATGTTCCTATAGTATCTACCTATACTGAATACCGAGTGTTTTGAACATTAAGGAAAACATTGCGAGGAAAGTTGTAAGAATGTCCTATTTTCAATACAGCATGTAGTTGAAACTAAAGATGTATAAAATATAACAATTATAGGTAGGCAATGAAAATAACAAAACATCGCTTATTACATAATTTGTTTTTATTCATCATCAAATAAAAAATCATCACTATCGCTTTCGGTGACATTAATTATAAGTCTGTCTGAGACATTGTCGATCATGTGGTCGAGACCACACATTTTGTCTTCTTCTTTGATTATATGAGACACGCAGCTACTCCATTTTTCCGGTGTGATATGTTGAAGTCCTTCTTCAAAAAGTTTTTTTACTTCTGCCATTTTGAAGGTTTTGTTTTTTCTTGCAACATAACCTTTAGCCTGCGCCCATACCAACACAATGGGATTGAGCTCACAGTGGTACGGGGGCAGACGTAAAACAATTATCCCATGCTGCGCTGCCATCTCGTCCACAACATACTTATCGCAATGTTCTAGTTTGTGCTGCCGTACAATGTCTATAAGAGTAGCTTTAAACATAGTTGCTTCGAATGAAATGTTTTTGTTCTGTAGCCACTCTTGTATTCTAGGTTTAGTCCATGACATTGTAGGAAACGATTCTAGTTTCCTGGAGTGATATGGGGCATTATCCATCACTACTACGGAATTTGGTTTTAGTTTTGGCAAGACCCTCATAAACCACGTCTCAAAGGAATCGGCATTCATCTCTTGATGATAATCTTCTTTATTTTTTTTGGCTTCAAATATTAATAAGACGTCTTCTACGAATCCTTCTTCCCCGCCTGTATGGCCGATAATTAATCGTTTGCCCTTTCCTGAAGGCTGTTTTAATCCAGTGGTCAAGCCATCTAGTAAGGCCTGGCGGGACGATAACACTGTCTGGCAATCCATGCCTTCTTCGGTGCATGACCTAAAACATAGTGAAAAATACAAATTCATTATTGAAAGGACAATTTAATGTAAAGAAAACAGAAAATTGTAATTACCTTCGTTGATCCAGGTTTCATCTTGGTAGTAAATATACCTTCCTTCCCGTCGATACTCCTTAATTTTTCGTAGGTATCGCTGGCGCCATAAAATAATGTCCTGTCTGTCAATTAAAATGCTTTGTCTTGATTTTGTGACATATTTGAAATTTAAATGTTTCATAATGCTTCTTAATGTACTCCAAGAAACATTGGGTAAGTCTGGGTCTTCATTGACAACCTTAAGAATCTGTAAAGTAATAATAAAAAAAGTTTTTGAGTAACTAAGTCTACGCAATCTAATACTGAGGTTTTACAAGAACATCATGGTGGGCACAGAATATAATGCAATAGAAGGAATAAAGTT
This sequence comes from Pararge aegeria, assembly GCF_905163445.1. Lineage (NCBI taxonomy): Eukaryota > Metazoa > Arthropoda > Insecta > Lepidoptera > Nymphalidae > Pararge > Pararge aegeria. The sequence goes on along the minus strand of NC_053202.1, from coordinate 5,778,417 downwards.
TCAGTTACCTTTGTAATGGTAGGTGGCTCATTTGCATAAAAAAAATGATGTACTTTTCGCCTTATAGCGGCAAAAGTAAAATCGTCTAATTTATCTTTGAAACTGTGTTTCGGACCACGTTTCTTGGGAGACCTAAATTGTTTATTTTCTTTATATTCTCTTAATACACTGTAAACTGAGGTCACACAAATTCCCAAAATGTCAGCTGTTTTCGAAACACATTCTTTTTTTTCGGGAGTCTCAATAGGTAATAGTGAAGCAGCTTTCTCCTCAAATACGTGTTTGTAGACGTTTTGTATCATATCTTTTTCGGTAACGCTTAAAGCAATCCGTGGTCTCTTCTTTCTTGGAGACAAGCTTTGGCTTGACGTGCTTGGTTGAGGATCCATATCAGCAACAAATAAACACAACAATTACCACAAACACAACGTAACGAAAAACTTAACAAAACCAATAACTAACCAAAAACAAATAATCGGCCGTCGAAGCAAGAATATTTTGGCCGTTGAAGCAAGTGATATTTTGAACTTAAACCCATTCGAACTCGCCCCCCGGGAAAGCTTAGCCAAAGTCCACTATCCTTTAGATTATCGCCGTTGCTAGCGAAATATGGATATTTACCTTAGCGGCCGGGGACAAGTCAGCTCTCTCCATAAGCTCCTTGGGATACTTGATGCACATCTCCGGTATCAGCGCGATCTCTTGCCTCTTATAGAAGTCCTTACTGTTGAGCGCCGCACACGCATAACCCACGATCTCGCGTTTGACGGCTGGAAACATGAGAATTAAAAAAAATTGTGCCCAGAAAATATCCAGTGAAAATCACTTCATCGAATATTTACCGCCGGTTTTCATGGGTCTCACTTCCGCGGCATCAACGTCGGGGTCGTCCCCGTCAACGTCGTCAGGGTCCACGTCACCGAGGCCGTCATCCTCTATCACCATGCAGAGCTCGGGCGTCAGCGTCAGAAAGGGCACTACCAATCTGTATCAAATCATTCACTTTTATTGACAAGCGACGTGGTCTAATAGTAGGAGATCCCGGCCGAGGGGGCAGTTTGTGAATTTACAAGTTCTGAACTTCCTCAGTTCTGGTCTGCAGTCTTGGCCTAGCGACAACGCCGTACCGCCAAGCTTTTTAGCGTTCCGGTACAATGCTGCGTAGAAACCGTGTATGGGTTTAAAAAAACTGCCATACCACTAACAAGTTGGACGGCTACCATTTAAGACTGCATCACTCATCGCATATATAAAATTTGAAGTAATTAAAAGTATTTTTATTTTTCTTTATGAATATGTTAAATTAAATTATAGTCATTTATTTTAATATAGTATTAATTGTACCTCTTTTCTTTTGTATAGCATCTTAGTTACACAGATGACTTTGTCGGCTTGTATAGAAAGCACAATGTTATATATTTATCAGACATCACAGAATCATTTAGTTTAATTACAATAAAAACCTTTAAGCCGACAAAGACGTGGCGCTAAGCGATTTAGCGTTCCGATACGATCTCGCGTAGAAACCGACTAAGTTTATGGGTTTAATATAGCTGCCATACACTTACAGATTAGCCCGTTACCATATTAGTCAATGGCTAAATTGTGTTGGAATTAAAAAAAAAAAGACAGAAAAAGAAAAAAGAAAAGATAGTTCTGAGTACCATCTACACTATCTGCTATTATGAGCTGAATGATATTTCCACTTGATCAATAGCGACGCCATGTTCGCCCGCCAGGTCGCGTCAAAGCTTTTTGCCAGCGCCGCACATAACTAAAGCACTGCAGAACAAAATAAACGCCTACCTATCGACACATTTTGCAAATTATTCACTAAACAATTAATCATTGTAAAGTCAACATCTCCTGAGGATGCTCCGGTTTCGGAGCGAAACGTGCGTAGAGGGTACATTGCCGAAGATCTGTTGGTTGTGGCATATAACGATTGAAGAAATTATAAATTACACCATACAGATTCTCCTGCTTTTCGCGGAGTATAGCAAATTAAGCTTAATTTTCATGTTATGTCATGGATTTCCGCAAGGTAACGCCTGCTTCTATCCAATGCTTACCTATCGGCCGGTAGTGTTTGAAGATCGCTGGGGAAAAGATCACTGCAATCGGAGCCGTCTCGACACGTCTTATGACATATTGTGCATACCTGAAAAGAAACGAAGTCGTTTCAGGTCCTTTTTTTCCTATCTTACGAGAATAAGCATTCTTACATGCATTCATCATCATTGCAACCAATGGACGTCCACTGCTGGACATAGGTCTTTTGTAAGGAGTTCCACAATACACGGTCCTGGGCCGCTTGACGCTAGCGGCTCCCAGCGACTCGCCTGATGTCATCTGTCCACCTCGTTGGGGGCCGACCTACGCTGCGTTTTTTCGTTCTTATACAGTATTTGTTAATATAATTGTTAAAATAATTGTTAAAATTGAATTTAAACAATAAATGTATCACTTGAACAGTGACGCAAAACAAAATTGAAAATTCCTTCCCTTCTATGAGTTATACAAAAATGGCAGGCAGTGCTTTAGTGCATGTATGAAGTGCACGCCACTGGCTGCAGTGGGTCGGTAATAACAATGTTAGCAAAGATTAACAGTTTCTTGCCAGCTTCTTCGGATAACACTGCCTTCCGAACCGGTGTTAGAGTCACTAAAAACTAAAATGCCAACATGAAAGATATTTATTTTGTTTATGATTTAATTGCAACTCACCGCTTCCTCATCGGCGGGTGTGTAAGGCCGCACGGTTAGAGGTAGCCCGATGGGCATACAGTGCGGCCTCAGAGCATCGCCACTGCACTCTACAGGTAACAACCTCCGGAGATCCGCGGTCAAACCACCACGGAAAACCCAGGGCTCTTGGGCCCCGCTCTCGAAGGCCTCGCGCCAACCTTTCGAGAACCCTGCAAGTAGTGTAGTATTGGTGTATGTGTATTGGTGCGTGAGTTTTGGTTTATGCAAAAATAAGCTAGGTCAGTAAAATATCTTGGCTAATTCACATCACAACCCTTTTTTATACTTCATGAACTCAATCGCCAATCAAATCTCAACTATCACAAATTATTTCGAGCTATAAGAGCAAACAAAAACGTTATAAATGTTTTTAATGCAAATAGCAAATGAGTAAAATCTTAACGGCTCCAGTCTTACGGTTACATTACGTTTAATGTTACTATAACACTACTCACATGTGTAACTCCCTTGTGCATATGTCGCTATGCTGTTCGGGAATTTTCCAAGTTCTAGAAATAAAAAAATTCAAACTAAAGTTCTTTAAATGAAGAAGTTAATATTTACAATACGGCAAAGAATGCATTCTGTAAGTTGGTCATATAGTAGTTATTTATGCAACTGTTGTTTAATAAGTGGTATTAAAACACGAGTGTGGGTTTTTAATAGTATCATATGAGTGTTTTAATACCTAATTATCAACAGTTTCATGTACTCTAATAATATGAAACCTCGAAAAGATCGAAGAATTATCGAAAGTAAAATATCGAAGAAAAATTGCGGGGATTTAAATTACCCTCTTTTTTTTTTTAAATAGCGCGGCCTTCCGCGGAACACGCGTGTGAATGCAATGTTCCTTTTTTGAAATTCATACACATACCACGCATAGATTAGTCAGAAATTGGCTGTCTGTGAGAAACCCTTTGCGCAGAAGGGATCGAAAATAAAAACAAAGGAGTGTTACATTGAAATTCACTAAATTACATCATCCGTTTCGATTATATAATAGTTATTAGGATATTGGGTATTTTAATATTGGAAATAAGCTAACTGTTTCAGATTATTTTATAAAGGATTTAAGGCACGGGAGTATTTAAAACAATTTTTATCTACTCCTATGCTTTTAATCCATATTATTGTGAATCCGTAACGCTTAGATTTATAATATACCAAAAAAAAATAAGACTTTCTCTTTGTTTGACCCTTCTTTCAAGTAGCAACTTTCGCGTTGTTAAAATAAGTAGTTAGGCATATATATGCAGCTTATGTTTTGGACGAAGCCGAGTACTTACCAAGCCATCGTAAGAATGCTTGAAGCAACGCCAATACAGCGCATAGATCCCACAGGTAGGGTCGCAGTTCTGAGTGCAGTTCTTTATTGGGCGCGCACGCTACTCTCCGCGCGAGGCGTCTCGTACGGCCCGCCCACCAGGAAAATCGACGTAAGCGACGACGCCATTCGCTCGTCTGAGAGAGAAAGAATATTTCGATTCATTCTTACTTATTATACCTCCTTTAACTGCTGAAACTAACTTAAAAAAAAGGGGTGTGTGTAGTCAGTAAATAGCGACATTATGGACTTCTGGTTTGGTCCGATTCTAGCTTTTGGAGTCAATGGGAAACACAGCTTACCTCCGGTCTGTTCCCTCGGGGCAGTATGCTAGCGGCGTGGGTAGTGAGCCAATGGAAGTCGTGCATCATTCGTAAGCCTCTGGAGCCGTGCTCGAATGGCAGATAAAAGAGATCGCAAAGCAGTAAGAGATCATCCGCCGTGAGCGCGTCCGGGTCCAGCGACGATTCTTCCACGGCCCTGGAGTGTAAATAATCTGTTTAGCTTAAAATCTTCGAATGGGTGATTTTGTTTGCACGGAATTTGTACACTACAGGCGCAAGTTTGTAACCAGCAACGCCGCTAACGAGTAAGTGAAGAGCTTTCGACCAATCTACGTCTATGCTCTCGTTATTTGAAGGCTCATTTTATATGATACATCATTGGGGCGAGATTTCGATCACCCTAGGAAACAGTGGCGTGCACTTCATAAATGCAAAAAACTGCCTACCCTAAAATTTATATATAACTCAGAATCTCTTGCAGAATTTTTGCCGTTTTATGCAATTTTCCTGCTGTATGCATACCCTGGCAAGAAACCCAGTGCACGCCACTGCTAGGAAAGCTACCCCCGACAGAATTCATAATTATTTTCTTATTATTATTATTTAGCACAGAGGTATTGTTGTGTTGCGAGACTTGACCTGAGTTGATAAGTTGACAGTTTCCCATATATCAGGCGAGAGCCAAAAGGTTGGCAAAGCTGCGAAAATTGCCCAAAAGTACATAACGTAAGCATCATAAATAATCAATCATTTGTAAGGATTATGTTGATATGGCCTTCGCTGTATAGACGCAATGTACTTACTCGTCTGTGACTTCTGTTGGTTCCACAGATTCCACCATCATGTCAGCACTCAATGGACTATTGCTGGGCTCCACTTGCATTGAACCATTCTGAAATATTAACACTTGCTTTGATTTCATTGTATTAGACATGCCTAACGTATCACTGGACTTTCGCACGGTGAGAGTAATTGTACGGCAGAGTGATTACGTATATCGCGACAGGCTTGCAGCAGGCGTAAATCGCGCGATCACTGCTGTTAACGTCACTTTTGTTTATGTATTGTGTGAAAAAGTGCAATTTGACAGCACTGATCGCAAGATTTACGCCTGTCGTAAAATACGTAATCACCCTGCGGGTGCCATCTCCGCGTCGGTCGCGGATATACGTAGCAGGTTCCATACATTTGTTTCAATCCCTAGATCTGATATTCGCATCTTGTGAATTATCGCTTGTGACAAATATAACGTGATCAATACATAAGATTGGATAGGAAGTGCCTATATTCAACCCAATTCCAGGTAGCTTTTACTATTTAGTAATGAATGCAAGCTATAACTTAACTTAATGATTAGATTAACGACAAGGCTGCTTTGAAACAGGCCACTCTCATCTCTCACAAAACAGACAAATTCTAAAGATTGTTAAACTTTAAAATGATGTTGGAAAAGAGCAATCTGCTGAGTTTCTTGCCGGCTCTTCTCATTGGAATCTGCCTTCCGAACTGGTGGAAGTCACTACAAACAGACTAACTAGACGTTTCAAAAGTGCTTATTAAGTAGGCCTACATGAAATAAATTTATTTTGAATTATTTTTTTTTAATACATTCTTTTAATTACCTTAACCCACAAACGAACGGCACAATGTCTCAAGACATATTGAAGAGTTACAGCTATATAATAATTAAATTTTACACTTCTTGAGTCACTTCGTACCACTCCCATGAGAAGGAGAGAGATTCAGTTGCAGGATTGGTTGAACTAACCTCGCTCAGTTGATCATGCATTATAACATCAGAGTCCATAGCAGTGTTGGAAGGTGGATCTACATCTAGTGGCTCGAGGACGGGTTGGTTTGGACTTAGCGTTTGAGGAGTACCTGCAATAATATTACAAAGCATTAAAAATCTCACTAAGTTGTAACTAAGCGTTCATACATACATATTTACATAATTGTAAGGGGATGGTGATAACTTCGTTCGCCAACTTAATTTGGCAAAAATTTTAAAATTTTTTACTGTTAAATATGTACTGTTTGTGTTAGTTTTATTTGTTATTTTTTACAATTTATTTAATTTTTTTATTAAAATTTAACTCTTGTTATAGTAATAACGCAACAGGCGACGCGGTTGTTTGCTCAGTTTGATGACTGAAAAAATATATAAATATTTTTTTTTTTTTTTTTATATTTACCTATAGGATGAAAATCTTACCTCCAAGGCTCATTTCACCGTTTTGTTGCTGTTCAGCCGCTGTCTCCACTTCATCAACGATGATGGGATCATCTTCATCCTTATCCTTCTTCATATTCTCGATGAAACTAGCTGACTCCAGTACGCTATCATTCGATGCAGATTCATTTATGTCGATTTTATCACACATTGGTTGATCTGTCTCTATTTTGTCCGCGTTTTCTGGATCGATCACTTTCACACCCATCAGCGGTACGGGTAGAGTTGAAACAGGTATTTCTGTCGGTAAGGACATGTTGGAATTCGCGATCGGTATTATTGGGTTGGGTATGGACTCATTGAGGATAACTGTGGTTGGTGAAACGAGTGAGTTCATCACCGGCGTTGGTATGGGGTTGAATGTTTCTATTGCCGGTATCTGAAACAAAATTTAAGAACGACTTGAATTGGAGAAAAGTTTTATTATTAAAAAAAAAAAAAAATATGTATTTAAAAAAAGAAACACAATGGATAAAAAAAGAACTAGCTGAGCTGTGCAATGGCGACCTTTTCGCTAAAGCGATCTCTCCCAGGCAACCTTTGGTGAAAGTAGTTCAGGAGGTTGAGGAATAAGGGGTTGGTGCAGCAATAAAAACTTTGCACCTAAAATATTACTACTACTTCACGTTATAAATTCTAATATTGCACATATTATATATAATACATATTGTTCAAAAAATATGATACTAATAAACTACATACTATAATATATTATTTGGAAATTTTTTTCATCTGTGCCACATCCATCCCACAGTTATATTGATTAAGCTGTGGGATGGGAGAAAATGTCCCCTGCCTATGCTAACCGTGTTGTATTCCTTTTGAGACTTCTGATAAAGAAGCAGGAAATTGGCCACAGATAGTTCATGTCATACTTTTTTACATGTGTTCATTTATAGGCACTATACTTACCCCAGTCGACAGTATAGGACGATCAGGCGTGGCGGAGCACACATCAGCTAGAGCCTGCAGTTGACTAGTGTTCACAGTTGGAATGGCGGGCGCGAGCTCCGCCGTGCAGGTAGTTGTTGTGCTACTTGTCGCGGTGACCAGAGACATGCAAGTGTTGACAGATGGCAGAATTGGGATTATCGGCACTGCAGGCACTGTAAAAAATGGTAGTTTCACACTAGACAAGGGGCGTGCATTTACACGCCTAATTGAGGGCCTGGGGATATAATTCAGGGGATATAATAAAGCACAGGGAACTTAACAGTCTAAAATATGTCAATGAAAAAGCTACTTTAATACGATCGCAATAAGTTGAAACTTGCTTGCAGACGCACTACGTAATTTCGAGCCAATTTTAACCTAAATGCCATATAAAATAGCTTTATAGCTTATTATAAATTAAACAAGAGATATTATGGTTACAAAGACAACGCGTGAGTTAGGGCTGGTGTGAGACGCTGCTGGCACCATTAAATGGACCACGGTGATTGTTGCTCGCAATCCGGCAGCAAAGATAATAATAACATTTGCATGGGACTAAAATAAACGAATATGAAATTTCAAGGCGAGCGCGTCATTGTTAATTTTTTTTGTTTTTTGTTTTTTAATTAAGTGTTAAATTAATGTATTAGCTGGACTAGAAGTCGCTACACCGGGTTTAATAACCATTTTTAGGAGAACATATCACACTCGAAATCTTTCTTTTCTTAAAAAATTAGTAGGAATCTTACCTGTTATTGGTGTTTGTGGTTTGATAACAGGGCCCTGCGCTGCTTTCGGTATTGAGAACTCTGGAAGCCAGTCGTTGATCGCTTGTCTAGAATAAACAAGACAAATTTCAGCTATACACTGTATGACAAGTACACTTTTAAGATATTAATAGAAATGTGTTAAAACTACATAACAAGTGATAAATTAAAATGAGATTTTCTTATTTGTAAACGGATTTTTACAAATCTCCGTTTGTTTCCCTGGGATAAAAATTAGCCTATATAGCCTCTCTGTTCTTTCAATTAACTCTATGTCTACAAGTTGATTGATTTCTCTATTAGGGCGTGAAGGAAGCACGAACATACAATCAAACTTTCGCATTTATAATATAAGTATTTATATTTTAAATTAAAAAAAATATCAGACAAAAAAGATTGCTTAAATTATCAGACCAATATGTTTATCAGCGTACCTGAGAGCTTGTCTATGGTGGTAGACGTGTTTCTCCAGAGACATAAGTACTTCGTCGTCACACACGCCTTGTTCGCTCTCTCGCTCCAATTTAATATCCCATGACACTGCTTCCACTGTAAAACAAATAATAAATAAAATAAATTAATATACTACGACAATACACACATTGTCATCTAGCCCCAAAGTAAGCGTAGCCTGTGTTATGGGTACTAAGATAGCTGAACAATATTTTTATGAATATAATTCACATAAATACGTATAATATACAGATAAACACCCAGACACTGAAAACATTCATGTTCATGACACAAACATTTTTTTTCCAGTTGTGGGAATCGAACCCACGGCCTTGGACGCAGAAAGTAGGGTCACTGCCCACTGCGCCAACCGGCTGTCAATTGTCAAATGAACTACTATGTTTGAGATCTTAATTACCTCAGATCTAAAAAAACTGTTTAATGTCCAAAGTTTTGATTCAACCATAAATTTGACTCGTTTTAGCATTAACTTTGGCTGAGCAAAATCAAAATACACTATAGATCTTAGAATAAGCTTTTGATTTCGGCTTGAGTTTCCTACAATCTTTAACTGATAAATTCCTCGATATGTACACATATGAATTATGGTTTATTGTGATGGTAGATCAGAATACAATTATCAATTGTTCTCTTTCCGCGGGTGTCGTACGAGGCGACTAAGGGAATAAACCAGAGAACGGGCAGTAGTGTCTTTTGTGTTGCTACTACCATCTACTGAAATCACATAGCCGTCTGCCCAGAATGGTGATTATGGGCGAATCCTCCCTCCCCCCTTGGGAGAGACCTTTAATGCAGCAGTGGACTGTTATATGATTGATTGATATAGTATGTCAGTTTATTTTATTTCATATACAGGGTGTCCCGTAATTCAACGTCAAGCTAAAGACTGGAGGTAGGTGTGTTTATGACTACCCAGAAAAAACATAATTAAAAAATTTAGGTCTCTGTTTTTTTGTGATCTGAGCATTTTATTGAAAAATGTCGAAAATCGCCATACTGTTCACCAGTTTAGGTACTATATTTACAAATTTGCTAAATTTAGTGTGTAGATTTTTGGAGTGCTAACTTAAATAACTCTGCTTTTGACCACAATCGCAAAAAATAACAATATTTCTACAGTTCGCATAAAAAAAAATATTTTACTTTTAATTTTTCTTGAAATTATTATAAGAAAAAAATTTAAGCTTACTTTGACAGGTCATGGTGTAAAAAAAATGTAGTTGCACCCACATGGCAAGCTATTTCAAAAGTTGGCGCAACTAATCAAGTTTCTATTAAGGTATAATACCTTCTACATTTTGCTTTAAAAAAAATAATTTAATTTTTTCCTAAACAGGAGCCAATTTAAAAATAATACCCATAATCAGTGAAAAGGCCTAAAATGGTGAACAGTAAAGCGATTTTCAACATTTTTCAATAAAATGCTCAGATCACAAAAAAAAAGAGACCTAAATTTTTTAATTATGTTTTTTCTAGGTAGTTATAAACACACCTACCTCCAGTCTTTAGCTTGACGTTGAATTACGGGACACCCTGTATTGTGCAACACTTTCCACCTATTTCCCAACCTTTCATTCAAAGGATTAATTTTAGTGACTGCCTTGCCCGAGGATATAATGACTAAATTATTCTTTGTAAAGTCAACATCTCCTGAGGATGCTCCGGTTCCGGAGCGAAACGTGCGTAGAGGGTACATTGCCGAAGATCTGTTTGGTGTGAAGTATAAGGATTGAAGAAATTATAAATTACACTCTGAGTGACTCTGAGCCTTCTTATGAGGCCCATAGTTAGTGACCACGCCTCAGATCCGTAAGTCATCACTGGCAACACGCACTGTTCGAAGACTTTAGTTTTCAGGCACTGAGGGATTTTGGACGAGAAGATGTCACGAAGTTTCCCGAACGCTGCCCATCTGAGTTGGATTCGGCGGTTCAAATCTTTCTCGAAATTGGACCTACCCAACTGGATCGTATTTTCTAACGTGGTGCAATAAAAAAAAAACTGTCTTCTAAAGTTAAAAGGTAGTTCTACAAGTTGCTTCAAAGATAACCGACCTGACATAACACTTATGATGCGCCTTCGCTCCGGGCATATTCCATCAAATAAATTTGCTTACGAAAAAGTTGATACACCCAATTGTAGGGTCTGCAATGTGGTCGAAGACATTGTCCATATTCTAATGGAATGTGCCCGGAACGAAAGTTACCGACGACAGCACTTTAATAAGATTATTCTAATTCTAATTCTTATAATATCCGTTGGATATTTTAACAGTGTGCTGGCCTACCCACATTCAATGACAGCAAGAAAACTGTTGCGATTGGTTGGGATTGGTATCGAGAAGAGACAATAACAATTCCTATCTCGATGAAAGTCCTGGCTACTGCTGTATGCAGTACTAGTACTGTATGCAGTTATATGTAGAGGCATATTCGCCCAGCGAATCATCTCTTAAAAATAGGATAAAAAAAAAAAGAAAAAAAAGTATACTTACTATGCGGAGGTGCGTTCAAACTGCATCTAGCCCAGTGTGCCAATGTCCATATGGGTATCATATTGGCGTTGTATTCACAATTCGGATTGGACAGCACTCCACGCAATAGCGGTATTAGTTCTGGTTTTCGGCCACAGTAGGGACCTGAAAAGTAAATAATAGAAGCATGATGAAAATCAAAGTCAAAGTCAAAATATCTTTATTCAAGTAGGCCCATAGGTGACACTTTTGAGAACACATGAGAATTACACGGTAGCGAGATGATGGCGATAACTATATTCGTATTAACAACAAAATTACTGCAACTAAATCGGTTTAAACTAAGGACAGTTGTAGGTATGATAACAGGCCCACTGCCCACTAAACAAACACCTTTCCATTTTAGGTATAACTGACAGTCCTCTCTGCAGAACATGCATGGAGACGGAAGAAACAAAGATACATGTAATGCTCCAATGCAATGGAGTAGCAGAACAACGCACAGCACACCTTGGTTCCTCAACAACTCTCCATAAAGAACTCGGCGACCTGGGCGGCCTGCTAAGCTTCTGGAGTGAGCTCGGCTGGCTGGAGTGATCCAGCGGGGAGCCGCATCAGTGGCCATACGTACAACGGACGGTTCCAGACCAACCAAGTGCGGAAAAGGACCAGGAACAGAAGAGGTCAAATTCAAAGTCAAAATCTAGTATCTTTTTTCAAGTAGGCCCATAGTTGGCACTTTTGATGCATACATAAGAATTACACGGTAGTGAGATGATGGCGATAACCACATTTGCAAATTTAAAACTAAATATAAGTACAATTTATGACAAACCCAATTTTTGGCGAGAGCTATAGGCTCTTTTATAAAATACTGGACTAAGGTGTGCATGAAAATTATTCAAGTTATCCCGAAAAAATAAATATTCAAGTTGAAATTTAAAGTGGTAAAAAGTTTTTTCGGGTTTTATAAAAACTTCAACACCAGAGGGGTTAAATAGGAGACCAAAGTGTATTTACAAGCGAACGACGACGTGATAAAACCAGTCGTGAGTTATTGCGTTTCAACTGCGAGATCGGTATGGACAATGAATTAATTAGACCGGTAGGTACGATCGTAAATGTAAGTTCGTGAATGTTGATATGTATCTTTGTATGTTCAAATTGTTATTAGTAAATTAGAATCAGGTGTTAAGTTATATATGTATGTAAAGTATTTAGGAAAATTAATACTAGCTGACCCGTGCAACTTCGTTGCACCAAATCGGTTATTACCGGAAAACACAAATAAAATGACATTTTCTAAAAATGAATCCTAGCTAGATCGATTTATCGCCCTCGAAACCCCCTGTATACTAAATTTTATGAAAATCTTTGGAGCCGATTCCGAGATTCCAATTATATATATACAAGAATTGCTCGTTTAAAGATATAAGATAAGTTTATAATTTAAGTATTTTGCTTATATATTGTTATCAGATCATACACTCAGGAAACGCCATTACGCCGGAACACAGCAATGATGTGAGCATGGCTATAGTACTTCCCCAAGCTATACTACTACTGAAAACGAAATTTATATGCAAATCGGGGACGGCTAGTTTAGTAATACATTTGAATGTTATTGCTCACCCAAGAAAATTCTCTTTTGATCGTAATCATTGGCGTGCAGGTTGTCCCAAATGACCGGCGGTCGGCGCAACACCTGGGTTATCTCCTCTATGCATTCAGTTGTTAGTGTTTTCGATATCACTTTGGGTCCTGAAAAAAAAGGTCTGTTATTGAATAGTGGGCACAAATTTATTTTTTTATTTGATTACTTGCTTTGTCAATGCTATGTGCACTTATATCAGTCCATGTTTTTGTGTGTGTTCTATGTTTAAAAACGTGTAATATGCATGTTGTTAGTGCTCTTAATAAATAAATAAATTACAGGTAGGATAGACTTTTTTATACATTCATCATTGTCAACCCATTGCTGGCCCATTATAGGGACGGGAATGGGTTGAACATGATGGGAAGGGTTTAGGGCATAGTCCACCACGATGGACATAGGCATTAGGATCCACTGTTCTGCTTCAAAGGAGGCACTAAATGGTTAATATTGCATCAGTGAAAACACATTTCAACGTTATGACACGTTTTATAAAAAGGTCCTATTAGTTTAACGAGTTAAATATATTCTTACCAGTCCACATTATATCAATCTCTTGAGAGAGCTTAGTTCCGAAGACTTAATACTTAATATGTCATCTATGTTAAAACACATTTCAACATAATGCCACATTTATTAAAAAGGTCCTATAAGTTTAACAAGTTCAATATATTCTTACCAGTATACATAATGTTAATCTCTTGACAGAGCTTAGTTCCGAAGACCTAATGGTTAATATTGCATCTATGTGAAAACACATTACAACATAATGCCACGTTTATTAAAAAGGTTCTATAAGTTTAACAGGTTAAATATATTCTTACCAGTCCACATTATATCAATCTCTTGAGAGAGCTTAGTTCCGAAGACTTAATACTTAATATGTCATCTATGTTAAAACACATTTCAACATAATGCCACATTTATTAAAAAGGTCCTATAAGTTTAACAAGTTCAATATATTCTTACCAGTCTACATAATATTAATCTCTTGACAGAGCTTAGTTCCGAAGACTTAATGGTTAATATCACATCTATGTGAAAACACATTTCAACATTATGCCTCGTTTATTAAAAAGGTCCTATAAGTTTAACAAGTTAAATATATTCCTACCAGTCCACATTATATCAATTTCTTGAGAGAGTTTAGTTCCGAGGGTATTCAGGTATTCCGAGGCAATGACAGTTGGTACAGCTCTCGTGGAACAATACTGCGTAGGGCACAGCAGGAACTTAGGGCATCCCAGATGTTGATGGATTTCATTTGTCACCGAAACCTGGTGAACATTATTATTATTACTATTTATTGACAAGACACATTAGCATTTCATTGTAATAAAATTCATAAAATAAAACAGCAGTAAGAATTACAAATACGGTCTAGTGCTGTTACAACAATCAATTATAGGTGTATACAGCACAATCATTTTTGTCTATGGCCAAAAGAAAACTAAAAAAGTACTAAACCAAAAACTATTAACAATCCATGTAGATCTGTAACAGAGAGGTTTATCGGTCTACAAACGTTGGCATTATACTGGCACAAAGAGGCCTTGACAAAGATACTAGAGTTTGCAACAGTGAGTACTGAGAATTTAAGTATGAGGTCCCAGGTTGGATTCCAAGCAATTAAGCAATTTATAATTTCTGAATTTCCTCTGGTCTGGTCGGGTGGGAGGCTTTGGCCGTTGCTAGATACCATCCTACCTACAAAAACCTGCAGATAAACAATTTAGTGTTCCAATGTCGTGTAGAAAACGATTAGGGGTATGGCTACCATACTAACTAACAGGTTAGCCCGCTACCATCTCAGACTGCATCATCACTTACCACCAAGTGAGATTGCAGTCAAGGGCTAACTTGTAGTGGAATTAAAAATAAAAACTGATGGGTTGACTAAGTGTCAAGGTCAATGCTGCCATGATGCAATCACATATACTCCAAAAGCGTTGACACACTTTGTTGGGCTTCATCTGCTCCAATTAGCAACCATATTCTGCTACTGGGTTTCAACTGTATGTCACATGAGGTATGATACAGTATGGTCAGTTACCTGTGCGTGTGCAAAGCTCTGGAATATCTGCTTGTCTGCCTCGGTCATTTCAGGCTCAATATCATCAAAGAGTAGCGCAAAACACATGCATCCAAATTGGGAGACCTGTAAAAAATAAACAAGGTAAGGTCTCTTCATTTTTGATTGGAAGCAAGGAGGCCAAGCAGCTCCCACAATCCTTAGCAATATTAAACAGTTGTAAACGTAACGTAAGTAACTTATAGCAGCTCAAGCTGTCTTAATCATAGAATGAACATTACTTTTAACTTAATGTTTGTTGGTTTATTGTTATAGTCCTTCATACTAGTACAACGCTTATAGCCCCTTCTGGGTTTAACAAACAGCAATATCTCTTCAAGTTTACCATTCCAGACTGCCATTGCCTTTGATATATTAAATACTACTATTAATAGATAGACTAGATATTAATAATTATGTACTTTGAAATTTTGTAATTAAAAACACAAAGCCTATGACTTATTGCAACTGTTAACTGGGGAGAGCACTGAAAACTATCATAAATTTAGTTATCCTGTTTAAACTGTTTTTTAGAAAATATAATGATAATAATATTATTATTACTAAATTTGATTTACAAAAAAAGGTGGAAGTGCTGTCTGGTATTTAGTCATTAGCTATTCTTTTTCAAAAGTATGTAGTGTGTTGACAGTTGATCAGAATACGTAGTTGCCACTGGAAAATGTTTGTTTGATGAACATGAATGTTTTTCAGTGTCAGGTGTTTATCTGTATATAATAAGTATTTATATATATTGTATTGATAAAAGATAAAAAATCATCAGCTATCTTAGTACCCATAACACAAGATACACTTACTTTGGGGCTAGATGGCACTGTGTAGTATATTTTTATTATTTATTTACACAATCAGCATCAGTCCATCACCAAATCCACCCATTAGAAAAGACTTTAGACAAGCAGTGGACTGTTATAATATATAAAAAATATACAGGGAAAAATTTTACCTGCTCCAATTTTCTTTTCAAAATAGTTATTTCTTTCTGACTACTGTATGTTATGTCCAGTCCCGGGGACAGAGCGTAGCAGAATGTTATGCCATGCGATTTTGCCTCTGTTATAAGGGAAGTTAAGTGTTCTGCCTCCTCTACAGTGTAGAGTTCTCTCCAGTATGCTCGATGCTTGTAGTCGTCTTTTGGAGCGTAGACATACATGTCTAGACCCCATTTTTGAAGCCTGCAATATGACTAATGATGAGAAAAAAGAAGTGTTTACAACTTAAGCTATTCATTTTGAGTTTAATCTACAGCATGCATACAAAACGGAAAGAAAATAAATGAGTATAACCATTTTTGTTTAACTGAGTATAAAAACTAAGATACAGGAGTGTTGCTTAATTGCAAAATACAGTAAAGACTTCATAAACTGTACCCAGGTCTTAGTGAAATTTGAATGACGCTATAATATGAACTGCAATAAACACTTGTGGAAACCTATTGCCTACAAACAAAGAAACCCATTGGAGGGTATGCGAGGAACTCATCCTGCGATGGGTCGCCCTGTGTACATAAATCTGAAGGAGTTACTGCCTTATCATTATCATCATCATATCAACCCATAACCAGCCCACAACAGGGCATGGGTTAAGGCAGTAGTAAGTAACACAAGGGGTTAAGGCAGTATTCCACCACACTAATCCTGTGGGTATTGGTGGACTTCACACACCTTCAAGAACATTATGAAGAACTCTTAAGTATGCAGGTTACCTGGCAATATTTTCCTTCACAGTTGAACAAAGTGATATATTAATCTCTTTAAACCTATTAAGCCTCATGTGCCTGTAATTACTCCGGCAACCATGGAATTCAGACGCGAACAATGTTACTTGGCAACTGCAATGCAGCTTGGTGTCGGAAATAAGCATGGGGTTAGTACTTCTCGGGACAATATTTATTATAAAATTCTCTTCTAAAATATATGTACGGCTGGCAAGTCTACAAAATATGATGAATGCTTCTATTGATGGGCCCTAACTTCAAATGCCAAAAATATCAATATCAGCAATGAACAGCTAAGTGTTCACAAAACTGTTTGGTACATTATCAGATGATTCAAACAAAAAAAATTGTAATATTTTGGTTTATAATGTGATTTTGTAATTGTTATTCAAAACAATGTGTGTTACCAATCTCTGAAACATTGTATGAAAATTGTTTCTGCAATATAAAAAATGTGTGTTTTCATAAACTACTTGATAAACCTTATTCTTGGATAATAAATAGAACCTGCCATTCTATTGGAGCTTGTTTGTATTTATAGGTTAGTAAACAAAACTTCCCTGAGAAAAATTTGTGTTTTTATTGAATTTATTCTACTTTAAACACTTTTCACTCAGAAAACAGTGAAAGCCTAGTGGTTAGGGCTTCAAGCTCCCTTTTCAAGTGGCTGAGTCTGATCACCAGCTAACCACCACTAAACTTATCAGAGGAATGTGTTATTTCAATTCAAGCAATTAAAATATCACTTTCTTTAACAGTAAAGAAAAACTTTGGGTGGAAACCTTTGTGCCTGAGAATTTCTCAATAACATTCCCAAAAGTGTGTCCCACTCGGCAAGCATGGTTCAGACTAAATCCATCTAATCAGCACAACATGTGATCTCCTTCAAAATACGTAATCCAAATACTCTAAGAGCCATAATATCAGTAATTTTTTTAGAAGTAATCTGTGGTTACTTAATCCATAATACAATTTAGTGTTAACTGCTTATGTCTGCATATATGAGCTATCTTCATTATTACAAAGTATAAGGCTAATGATAAGTTTAATTAAATTGTTTTAAAATATTTAGCTCTTCTAAAAATCACTACTAAGTGAATACTTATTAGTATTATTCTAAACACTTATAGTATTCTGGTAAGAAATTATAATGTGTATTATAGTGATTTTGATGTAGGCCAGTATCAATATGTACTTTACTCACTTTTGGAATAGGTCTTTCCTCTGTTCAGTGGTCCACGGGCGTCCGTAGAATCCTGCAACATATCATAGGTCATTAACACTGACCTAACAAATATGCTAACTATGCAATAGTAAATCTAAAGCTAGTTTTGTTTTCCAAAAACAATCGTACCTTCGACCACACCGCAAATGAAGTCTTTTCGTTTAGAGTTTTGATCTGGACAACATTCAGTCATTTTGGAGATCTATGAAGCAAGCCGAAATAATGAAAAAAAAAACCAGTAAAGACAAGTAAGCTTGGAGATCACAGATTAATGAGAATTAAAGAACTAAATAAAATTCTTCACAAATAAAGCACCGGTCGAAACACTAAAGGTGCAAATTGGCCAATTCAATTTACACACACAATACAAAATACAAATCGCTCTGGAAAATTATGGAGAAAAATCTCAGAATCTGAATTCTGATTTAGACACAGACAAAAAATCGCAGGGAAACCACAGGCGAACCACTGCTTTATTATTGCCAATGAGTATACCTACTTGCTCTACCACTGACTTCTTTAGTGGTTCTGAGTTTGGGGGTTTGTGGTGAGCGTTAGTTATTCATTCATCTTAACTTGACGCGTGAACTGATCGGAGTACTCAGTTTATCATGTTTCATTATGAATCATTAATGATATGTATAACATGGCTAATATAAAAATACGCTTGTTTTCAGTCTTCTTTTTTTTTTAAATCGTAAACTTTTTCAATAGTTTGTATGATATGTATAACATGGCTAATATAAAAATACGCTTGTTTTCAGTCTTCTTTTTTTTTTTAATCGTAAACTTTTTCAATAGTTTGTCTTCTCTAGTTCACTCATTAAGATGCAAACAAAATCTGTGCAATTTATTTACACACGGCAGAAGTGTAACTGATGAAAAGTAGCCTGCGAGATATTGAGGTGGATGTAGAGTATCAGAACTATTAGGATAAATGTAAGGTTTATTATTTAGTTTCCATGGTATGAATAGTTAAAAAAAGGTATAAAGTTTTCTATCTCACTCTGTCCTTAACATTTATGTGTTTGTATCTTTATCTAGATATTATTCGGTTTCCTTGGTAACTTAAATACGAAACAAAAGGTGTAATGTATTCTATCTCATTTCCTCCCATACATATGTCGTCAATAAATCTGTCTCTTTCTTGATCGTGAAGCATTGCGTTACATCGAGTTTAAAATCACAACGGTTTCTTAATTCTCTTCAATAATTATTATAACACAAAGAAATACAATATAACTCCGTAGTGCAGTGCGTGCGCGGTTTTTTTTAAACTTTAGTTTTTGGCATAATTTTAAAATTAATTTATCAAGATGAAATTATTGACACAAATAAAAATTCATCAACAATGCTAACAATGACTCACGCGTCAAGTTAAAACAGCTCCACGCCGTAAAAAAAAGGGTAATTTTTTTGTAAAGAGCATACGGAAACCGTGTAGGTACATGACTAATATTGAAGCATCAAAAACCACTCCAATTTCACTCGAACAAACGGTTCGTCACTTCACACCATTTAGCAGTTGAAAGTTATTATTTTACCTATAATATTCCAAACCATAAAATGGGAAAAAGTTTGTAACCTAGCAACATTCAGCGGGTGTAAAGTGAGACGTTGTGAATTGGAAATCATTGGGTTAAGTAAAACGTAAAATAAAGAAAACTGCTGTCTATTTATACATAATAGTAATTTATTTCGTTTATTTATAGGGTATAAATTTTACACTTATTTATAAACATTTTTGGAATTAAATAATACTGAATAACTTGGCTAAGTTTTAATCTCTTCAGAGAATTTTATTTTTTTAATTGTTAACGTAATTTGATATACCTAAAGATAGAGCAATGCTAAAATCTTAATAGTAACTAGAAAAATGTCTGCTATATAATGAATTAATCAAAAATTTCGTTATTTCGGTGACACACAATCTCGGCACTAAAGTAAATTGACTATTTCACAATGTTGGTTTAAAAAGGGATAATTTTTTTAGAAGGTATGTACTATTAAATGTCACGAGTATGTTCGGGCATAAGTGCTAGTGCAGTCAGTCGGACAGTATTGTGACATATCGCCCTGAGTTGACTAGCACTGGCGCGTGGACAGTTCCCAACCTCTAGTCACTATTCTAGCTAGTTAAAATAGATAAGTACTTGTAAGTAAGGAAGATATGCGCAAAAAAAAAAAACATACTCATTATGAAAGTAAAAAAACCATAATAAGTAGTATATTTTAACTAAGAACTAGGAAGAATTTTTCGAAATATGGGACAAGCCGTTAGCCGTGATACCGCTGCACAAAAATTATCAAAATAATTTTTCTTGATTTTTTTGAAGTAGGGGGCCATAAATTACGGAGCTGTTTTTTTAAATTTTCTGTCCCTCCCCCCTGGTGGTATGTCGTGAAATTTTATTCAACCCCCTCCTCCACCCCCCAATCTCACATGAGATTTTCAAAATGTGGGTTTCTTACGTTATCGCGTTTATATGTTATTGTATAAAGACCAATGGACCAAAATATACAGTATATTTTTTTTTGTTTCAATCAGGAAAAAAAATTGCGTGATATATGCTGTGATTCCCCCTGCCTCCAACGTAAGATTAGCTGAGATTTGAATCTAACCCCTCCCCCCCTATAAAGGAAAGCCTCGCGGTACACTTCTGTGCTACGGCGCGGCCCAGGTTGGGAATTCCTGCTATAGGATGTTCCAAATCCATACCCATAATATTGTCTGCGTTCGTTTCGGTTATTTTAATAAACCTACGGGAACCGAACTGAAAAATAAGAATATGCCCGACCGAAGTTCGGTTGAGCTGTAGTTTACTTAGGGTGTTTCTAGTTATCTACATAACAAATGTTCTTTTTAATCCATTTAAATATTATAAACTCCTATTTATATTAATAAGTATTCGTATGGATTTCTCAATTCAGTTTAATTATGAGATTCGTGCACCAACAAAGGAAGTTAATTAAATAAATTTAGTGGTTGAATATAACAATACTGATATAGTATAATATACAAAATATACACGTAGCTGCTAAATATATGCCTATTCAAAAAAAAAATTTAGACAAAGTTTTATATGCATTTTTGACTACAATCAGATGGGCATATGATTAGCCATATAACGTTTTTGATTTCACTCTACCTAAATATATAATGGTTCATAGAACAATAAATAAGTTTTGATTAGTAATTCCTTGAATACAGAAGTTTCAATAAAGCTAATTTTGCAAGCAATTGCTAAGGTCCATATTTTTCACAAATGTTTCCACGATATACCATTGGCTTAGCTTTATTATAACTTTTGTTTAAAATAGAGTAATCATAATTAATCCCTGAAACGGTGCGTTAAGCAAAATTCAAACTTGCAGGTGACTAGAATGTTGCAATAAATACATTTAAAACTAAATATTTACAGAAAACTTTAAAATTACATTATTTACAATGTCCGTATGTAGCAAAATTGCCACTGGTTACACATACTTTAATGATAAGTTAAGATCGTGGATTATAAAATTCCTACTCACTTTTTACAAAATATCTAAGACAAGTCGTTTAGAATCAATATGCACTAAGATGTAAGTATTCTAGATTAATTCTGTCAAAAATTGCTAAAGTAGGTACACTTTAAATCAACATAAACGTCACGAGAACCTTTCAGATATGGCCGTTATCTCAAAAAGAGTTTAAGAAGAAGAAGAAGAAGAAACACTTTATTGCACGTATAAGGAAAAGAAACAGTAAGGAGTATACAGTACACAATGTAGACATGCAAAGGCGGCCTTATTGCTGCAAGCAATAGCGAGTTTAAATAATAATGTAACTTTTTTTTATCGATAAGAAGCGACTAAATTTAAATTTTCTAATATTATATAATAATAAGAAGATTAGAAACATTAAATCACCTCTCATTTTGTGTTTCAAGCAATCCTTTGATTTTTATCACAAGTGTATGGTATTTTATTCCCTTCTTCTTAACAATATAACGGCAAGTGTTTTAGATAGGTCGCCCATGGCGACTTTTTGCATCGATTTCATCGGATTTCGCCTGAAACAGTCGCGCATATGTATCGTTGGATAAGCTATTATATCGTTTTTGTCGCTAATGTGACCGACGCGTTTGCGACGCTACTAATTTCGTGCAAAATGACGCCGTGGGCGGGTACCAAGTCAATTTAATAATGCTACCGATTTGAGCTGTTTTATGAGACGGCGAGCTCCACCAGTATAATGATATTACATTAATCAACTTACAAGGTGATTAATAGTAAATGTTATCTTTTTTATGTTTTATTTTATAATTCGATGCTTTAAATATATTATAACAATATTCATGTAATATCTAAAGTTATATTTTGTAACTCAATAATAGTTAATGTCACAAAGAAAACACTGCGTGAACAATAGATTTTAGGTGAGTATAAGTCAAAAGGGGAAGATGGGCTATTTTGCTTTAACATACATAGACCAGTTTTGAAAAAAAATCGATAAGTAAGTATTTATTTCTATTTAACCGGTTTCGTTATTACGGTTTCCTTTGAATTCATTTGGGTACTAGGTGTAATTCAAACCGAATTTATTTACGAAACAAATCGCTATCATTAATTTTGTTCCTAAAATGTACAATTACCGATAAAATATTACTAAGTACGAATTTTTAAGCCTGTTGTACCTACTGGACAAGTACTAAACACATGGGGTACAACTTTTAGCTAGCTTTATTTTTTCATAAAATGATTACTCCTGAACGTAATTTTATACATAATAATACAAGTACTTACATCACTTCTGTTTAGGTATATATATATATACTTTCACCCTGTTATTCTGTATAACGATTCTGACAGCTTGTCCACCGATCGGTCTTAAAGTTTCTTACAAAACGTGAGATTTGACTGCGGCGGTTAATAACCTGTATAAAAAAAGACAGGTCTGCAACTGTCAGAAAAAGTTCTGAATAGACGGGCAGGTTATCTTACATTACATTTTAATGTTTTTTTTTCACAATTGTCTTAAGTCACCAGGGCTTTGGACTTATGTACGGCCTCAGCGGCGCGGTACCTACTTTATCCCAGTCCAACAAACCAGCGTGGCCAGCGTCACCCTGAGGTTGCTGTTCAAACTCTGGCAAACTTTTTGATAGACCAACCCACAGTGACGCTGTGGCAACCAATATGTCTGTTAACAATCCGTAACAACACGAAAGCGTTTGTACTAGGAGCGCATCGGGTAGCACTACATGTGACACATGTGTCAGGCTAGCATGCCGCCAGCCATGTTGCCATGCACACGCATATGTCTGTTCAAATTGCCCGATTGAGAGAACCTGCGGAAGAAAACAATAGATAATTTGATTCTAAATGGCTTTGGACGGTAGTGCTTAATTTTTAAAGTTTGTAAGTTTTTTTTTGTTTTTGTTATTTCTTGTTTTCAATTTTATAAATTTAAAATGAATATAACTTTTTTTCGGAACTGACAGGATTTGAACCTGCGACTCTTTGGCAATCGCTTCTTGTTTTCACTTTTAATTTGTGCAGTAAAGACTGAATCCATCTATGTAATAAAATCATACCCGCTTATTTAAAAAAAACGTTTTTTTTTCAATGTTACTGTCATCATGCCTATTGCAAGGCAACTCGTATGTGCCAAAATTCATTAGCAACGGTGTAGGTATTGATTGAGCAAAAATTGTAACGTAAAAATTGTAACGTTCAGAAACAAAGAAACCGACACACTATTGCATTTGTTTATTCCATCTTAGTTTTGTGACTTAAGGACTGAGCTGTAAATTCTTCTGTAGAATTATTTTATATTACTATTGCCCGCGTTCTTCGTACGCGTTTTTTTACGGTTTGTTACAAATCTCGTAGGAATCGTTTGTTTTTCTGGGATAAAAAGTATCCTATGTTACTCTCCTTCCTTTCAAGTTAGGGCGTGAAGGAAGAACAAAGAAAAACATTTCGTATTTCTAATATTAGTAGGAAAGTAGACATGAAACTTTAAAAATTAAACTAAGTAATTATACTATTAATAATCCTGAAGAGTTTCTCGTTATGTTTGTTCTAATAAACGCGCTAATCCACACTTATTATTTCTGCCAATTTTTATTAAAGGTTATAAAAAATATTCTATTTGACATCAAACTACGATCCTTAGAAGGAGAGCAATGGATGCGCGATGTGACGCAGTGTGTCAATAATGAAAACCAAAGATATAAGGGTCACTAACCTGAGTAGACAAAGTTTACATTGGTAAGGTTTTTCCCCGGAATGTATTCGCAAATGTTTGGTCAGTGTTGAGCTATCAGAGAACGCCTTTTTGCAGGAGCGGCACCTATAAACAAAATAAACGTTTGATGAAATTTGAGTTTATAACTACACACTTTTTGCCCGTTGTCTGTGACTCAGCGATGTCAGGAGTCTACACTAAAAACTCGTCGACCTGCTGATCCTGCCGGCGACTAGCGCTCATGTGATTTTCGTCGACATGTCGGACGCTTGTCTTCGACTTTCCGCTGACAAGTAAAAAGTAATAGCTTCGATCGCTCGAATAGAACGCTAGGCAATTTTATGTTTTTTTTTATTTCGTGCAGCCGCTCTAGTTTGCCAACTAGTAAACAAGTGTGGATCCGTCAACAAAACGGCCGGTTCGTTAGTGTATTTGGTGTATACAAGTATGACAAGGAGTATTTGAAAATTTTAAAAGTTTTTATGGTTCAGAGATTGCAACTTGCCCGGGTGGCTTAGATCACCTCATCTATATTACAAATTTCAAACATATGCGTATACACCCTAAGGTACGCCTTATAAACTCACTGGTAAGGACGTTCTCCAGAATGTGTTCGCATGTGTGTGGTAACGCTGGAGCTTTGGCTGAATCGACGATCGCATATTGGACACCTGAAAAAAATATAAGTCTTCAAAGAACGAAGCTATCTTAAAAGGCAAGCAAGAATGATTATGTGAATTACAGAAAAATATCAATTTTTCTGTAATTCAAAGATTTGACCTGCGACTCTCCCAGGCCATCGCGGCCTGAAGAAAAAAATACCGCGGTGCAAAAAAAAATCGGCTCAAAATAGTACATGCCTTTTATATTAGTGTTATAGCAACGGAAAAATAATTTTACAGATTTTTTTTTATACAATTTATAATTTCTGAATTTTCTCTGGTCTTGCCGGTTGTGGCTTCCATCCAACAAACAAAGACGTGCCGCTTAGTGATTTAGCGTTACGATAGGATGTCGCTTAGAAACCGATTATGGAGTATGGCAGTTATATCAAACCCATAGCGGGTATAACTGCCATACTCCCTAACAGGCAACAGTTTAGCCCACTACAGTTAAGATTGTGGGGCTTACGTGTAGTGGAATAAAAAAGATGTACCTAAAAGGTTTCTGCCCGGTATGTGTCCTAACATGAGCCGTAAGATTAGCAGCCTGTGAGAAGCTTTTGTTACAGTCGCCACATCTGTAAGGTCGTTCGCCTGAATGCGTGCGTAGGTGAGTCTTCAGTGTGCTGGGCCTTGCATAAGTTTTGCCGCAGATGCGGCAGAGGTTTGGCTTCTGCTCGTCGTCTTCTGAACAACCGCTTAGAGCTCCCACCTAGAAACAGAGGTGTTATTTTGTGAGAAAATCAAAACCAAGTCGTATTTTATTTGGAGTATATACATATTTTGATGCTATATTATAAGATTTAGATAATTAACAAAGGCGTTTGGTCTTGTATTTTTGTGAGATTTCAGTGTTTTAAAGCTTCGATGAAGTAGGTATTAGGTATGCTATCAGTCGTCAAAATGTTGCGGTAAAAAATTATTAGACTTCACTCTATTTTCTACGTGTAGTAAAAACGTCAACGTGTTCTTGCTTAACACCCGACTTTGCTTTAAAAGTAAGTAATGGAATATTTTTCTGTGAGAAAAAATATGTAGATTAGAAGTTATATCCAAAAAATCTATTTGGATTAATTAATCACATTTCGTTAGCCAAAAGAAAAGACTTCAACGCGGCATTTATACTTAAAGGTAATACATAAATATCGTATACAAATAAATAAAAGTGAAGTGTAAGTTCTAAAGCTCATAATATGTGATAGAGTAACCCATTGACACGTTTCTGGAATTGTTTGTATGTGTGTTTCTCTGTTCGTGTTACTTTCTGTTTGTCTGGCCAATCTTTTGATCGGTTCGACTTATTCGAACAGGGTATTCAAAGGTAGATACAGAGTTAGGCAAGGAGGCACGTAGGCTACTTTTTATATCGCGAATTCTCTCCTAAGCGGATGTAATGAGAGTTGGAAAGTTGCACGAAAATCCCATCTCCAAAGGTGGAGACAAAAATTTGAAAGTTATATTTTCTAGGATTTAAGCAGGCAATTGAAATAGAGCCGGAAGATTGTATGAAAATTCTATGTTTTAGAAGTAAACGACTTAGCGGAAGAAATAACCAAGGCGATAGTATTTCCCCGGACGAGGTCTGTCACAAAAAGCTCTACTACTAAACTACTACTACGTAGGGGCTTACCTGCACTTTCCCCGACGCATTCACACAAGCAGTATAACCAAAATCCTGATGCATTTGCCCCTGATGATTCATTATATACCCGTTCCCCATCTGGTCTTTCTGGTCTTGCATATACATCTTCGAAGGCGACCTCTTCAACATCGGACCCAAGTTCTTCTGGCTCGAAAAGTTGGGCTTTTGTTGAAACAAGTAGTTTGGGTTCGGTTTCTGGGCGTTTTGTAACTGTAGAGGTTTGAAGGTGGATGTGGCTGTTATTAATGGATCAGATTGGTTTGGGGCTCGGAAGTCCGCTGTGAAGGAGTACGTGGCTGCTGGGTAGGATGGGGGAATTACATTTTGGGTTTGGGGATAGACGACGTTTACAGATGGGGCCGAGGCATTTTGATTCCATTGCACCTAGAAGAAAAGTTTTAGGTTAGGGTAATCACATCAACAGTTAAGGGCACATTTGCTTCGTGGACGTCGGAAAGAGTGGTGGAAGAAACGTTAATTTTACTTTGCCGTTATCCTTGATATCTTGACGGGTTTGTTTAAGGTGTGTATGTATACTTTGTACCAATCCCAGTTAGGTAATCGATGATGCCGTCTAAGATGGTAACGGGCCAACTAGTTAGGGCTATTGCAGTTATATTAAAGCATTATTCCTAGTTTCTCCGCGGCATCGTACTCGAACTCTAAAACACTTGGCGGCCCATCTGCCAATTCGGGCAATTATTCAGAAAAAAAAACAAATTGTATCTGCCCGAGATCAGAACCTCCCACTCAGAAGACCACATCGCTCACGTCTGTGCCATGGAGGTATACAATAACCTCCAAACAGATCCTTACAATGCACTCGCAGTTCTAAACTGAACGATGTGGATTAAGATCCAAATTCAGTGGCGTTAAATAATTTTGAAAAATCCCTGGATTGAGAGAGCTTTTATGCATACATGATTTGCACCCCACTGGATGCAATGGTTTTTGAGCTTCTCCTATTGCTTTATGGTTGCAGCCGAAAATGCTTACTTGCGAGCAGAGCTGTTCAGGCGGACAACCATGCATGGTCATGTTCATGGAGACATTGACGCTCATGGTGGGGAAGAGGGGTCCCCCGCCATAATGTTCGTAGTACGGGTACCCGCCACCTCCGTTCACCACCATCTGCAAAAACGCGTCTGAGCTATGATGACATTCGATACTCTTTTGTATGCTTTGGCCACTGACCTTCATTAATAACTACCAAAGGCCTTGAACTAATGCGAGACCTGGAAATGATGACTTTCTGCAAAAGGAGCCTAGCTACCTAGTACCTACACTCCTAGACCAGGGTCGATAATTTATAAAATCAAAAAAAAAAATAATAGGATGAAACCTATTAGAAAAGGAATATTATAAAAATGAAAGGAAAATAATTAAATACTAAACGGGCTCAGAAAATAGGCATTTACGCATATAATTTAAAAAAGATTCGACAACTTTCTCCAAATATTGTGATGTCTTATTAAATATCAATTTTATTAACTTATTTGTTTGTTAATTATAGTAGTATATTTTGATTTGCAATTTTTTTTTATTAATGTGGCAAGTAATCTAATGTTTTTCGAGTAATTAAAGTGTAAATTTTAATAAATAGCTCAAAATTATTTATAATAATTTATTCGATTTCTGAGAAGATTTACTATGGTAACATATTTTTTTTTCACCATCGAAAAGTAGAGATTTCAACGCACAGAAAACATACCAACTTTTTGAAAAAAGCTGATATTTTGACTGGTGAATTTTCGATTGAAAATTAGGGTGCTTTTTCGATATTAATTCAAAATAAGATGAAAAAATAAATATTTTTAATCAAATAAATTACAGCGTATTTGGACATAAAAAGGTAAGATTTCACCAAATTTCGTTAAAAAAAATTTTTTTTGTAAAAGATAAAAATAAAAAACCAAAAACTTGGTTTTTTGAATTTTTCACATAAATTTTGAGGTTATGTGAAAAAACTGAAAATACAAAAGTTTTAGATCTTTTTATTACCTACAACTTTGCCATTTGACTTTTTTCGATAGGACTTTTAGTTTTGCCGGAAATCGAGAAAAACCGTTTTTTACCCTTAAAAACTCACCCCCATCCCCTTCCCGACCTCAGATCGCCCGTAAATTATTTTTCCTTTCATTTTTATAATATTCCCCTCCTTTTCTAATGGGTTGCATCCTACTATTTTTTTTTTTCACTTTTAATTATTTTTAAAGGCTTCTGGTCTACCCACTCTAATGTCTCTTGAAAAAATCTTTTCATTAGGTACTTTTTTTAGACCGGTTTAGCCGTAGTCTATCATGCTGGCCCAGTGTAGATTGGTGCGCTTCACATGCGTTTGAAAACATTATGGAGAACTGTCAGACATAATCACGATGCTTTCCTGCAACCGTTAAAGCAAGTGATATTTTACAGCAAACTCAAAACACCTAGTCGTTTTTGCGTCGGTGGTAAAAAATGTAGATGTTTTTATTTATTATTTTCTTATCAATTCGGAGATAAACCTAACACCAGAAGTAACAAAAATATTATTAACATTATAAGAAAAGTAAGAAAAAAATACTAATACTGCCTTACCTACCCACTTTCAGAATTCAAAATTCAAAATTCAAAATTCATTTATTTCAAGTAGGCCTAATATAAGCACTTTTGAAACGTCAAGTCTGTCTGTGTGTAGTGACTCTACCACCGGTTTGGAAGGCAGATTCTACCGAGAAGAAGCCGGCAAGAAACTCAGCAGTTGCTCTTTTCAAAAACAGTTCTACTTTAAATTAAACGATAAAAACGATTAGGGGATTCGGATTAGCAGGGCTAGCACGGGCGGGAGATATAAATTATATCCCCGATTATATCCCTGACAAGGGATATAATTAACGGCCTACCAGCTAAATCACTGGAACATGGAATTGAAATTTACCCCCGTTTATTAATACACATATATTATTTGGATATTATTTCCACTTGTGTGCGAGTCCCCTGAGAGTTGATAAAGAAGTGGGAGAAGATTAATTGATTAATTAAATAATTCATACTCTTTATTTGCACACAAATAAAAATACAGACAGAAGAAGTATATAAAAGGCGTTTATTACCTTTCCCCGGGGATATAATTGTCTCCCGCCCATGCTAGCCGTGCATTCGGAAAAAAAATTAAATTATACTTAAACGCAGGCGAAGTCGCGAGTCGAGCTAGAAGAGCTCCATAAAAAAATATTATTACAACTTAGCAAGTAGGTACCTATTGGTAATCTAAATATCCCTTAGGCCTTAACCTATTTTCCGTCCGCAATAATAAAATAACTAATCAATCAAACGTTACAAAACATACACACCAAATTTATATAAGTATTCCTATAGAGTACGCAGTAATCCCCAATATTAATTACGAGTATTTCATAACCACCCCAACTTACCTATTCACCCTAAAGCTACCCAAGCGAAAATGAAAGTTGGGTAACTATATCTGTCTCTGTCACACGTACAGCTGAAATATTGGATGGGAAAGAGATACCTGCGGGTGCACGCTCTCCGAGGCGCAGTCTCCATGGACGACGGCGTGTTTCAATGAGAGGAGGACGTCCGCCGCCTCCCCACCTCCCCGCTCCCTGCATTCCCCCCCGTTGTTTCTGCTGAAAGGAAAATCGAAGCTGAAAACGTGAAGCCATTTTCAAATGCAATCTACGAAGTTATATCTACATATAGCACGTTTAGGGTTACGGTATTTCTTTGTATGGGAAAGTCGACGTCTAATAAAATCTACGTTCAAAAAGTTATAGCGTAAGTTATTACGAGTGGGTATTTCCTTAGGCTAACAAGGCTAATAAGTTATTACGAGTGGGTATTTCCTTAGGTTAACAGTGAGTTTAATAATAATCTCTCTCTTTAGTCGGTCCCTCATGACTGAGGATCGTGATCACTGCTATGGCGAGTAATCTTGTCATATAAGATCTCTCTCCATCGGGTTCTGTCTGGCCATTTGTATTGCGTTATAGAAGGTATGGGCACCAGTTTATCTTAATTGATCTGACCACTCATATAATATTATAAATGCGAAAGTTTATAATTATGCATGGATGTTTGTTACACTTTCATTTACACGTTAATCCTAATATAATATTATGAATGCGAAAGTTTGTTATTATGGATGGATGTTTGTTACACTTTCACACAAAACTACTGAACCAATTCGACTGAATTTTGAAATGGCGATAGTTATATCCTGGATATACCCTGATTCATGAAAAATCAAGAAACCGCGTACAAAACTGCGGGCAACAGCTGGTTTGCTATAATAAGCGAAAAGCAGGAGAACCTGCACGTTGCTATTTATAATTTCTTAAATTTTTATGAGGATGCTCCGCGGGTGTCGGAGTGAAATTTGCGTAGAGAGTACATTGCCGAAGATCTGTTTGGTGTGGAGTGTAAAGATAGAAGAAATTATTAATTAGGTTTACCATATTGGTTTGATGCTCAGCCGCATTTTGCAGATTGACTGTAATGTTAACGCGGATAGAATCGCCGACGATGTCCACAGCTAGTAGGTACATAATATTATAGATTTAAATTAAACACATTTATCAATCGAAGCCTAGTCATTAACGTCCGACTGCTGGGCTAAGTCCTCCTCTGTTTTAGAAGCGACAGTCTTAGAGCATAGACCCACCACACTGCTTCAATGTGGGCAGGTGGGCGTTAATAACGACTATTGTCACCGTGTGCCAGTTATTATCACTAACTAGTGATAATAACTGGCACCGACGGTATAACGTGCTGTACAAGTACTCGGGTACTGAAAATCCTTTAACAGAAAAAACATTACTACCCAACAATTTTTGGTCGGGATTTGAACCCAGAACCTTGCGCGCCTGTCGCTAGACCTAAGGGGCAATCGCTAGCCCAACGAGGCATCAACTAGACCAACGAGACAGTCTAGGTGCTGGACCACCGAGTCAGCTACTAGCTAGACTAATGAGGCAGTTACTATACCAACGAGGCAGTCGCTAGACCAACGAGACCGACGCTCGACCAACGTGTCAGTCACTAGACCAACATTACAGAAATGTTTTTGAAGTTGTACCTGCTTCTTTTGGTGCGTTAGGGAAAAATAGTGAGAGTAAATTCTTACGATGCGCGCGTACACCGTCACAAAAAACTGACACCATGAAGTTAGCTATCGTCAACATTTTAGTTTTTCTAAAAAAGGTTTCACAGTTGACTTTCAATAATTCAAACAATACCTTTTTTCTATTGTTTGTGTCGTTTTTTTCTACAAACGTAGAATAAGGCGAAAGATAAATTTTTGAAAAGATTTTTATTTTGTTACGCCAAAGAAGTATAACTTCTACCGCGTGCAGGTACATAAGTACACACACGTTTTTTTTTCTGCCTAACAACCGTTTTCCTCACATGGTGGAAGATAGACAGGTAGATAGATACAATAACTTTATTGCAACAAAACACCAAGAAACAATATAAAGAAAAGTTCATAGTGTTAGGGTGCAAAGGCGGCCTTATCACTCAAAGTTACCTTTAACAGGCAACCTAAGTGTAAGAAGCTATCAGTAGAACGGACAATGGATGGTGCACAAAGTAAAGATATAAAATAAACTTACATAAACAAATATACGTACTAAACTTTAAAAAGAATTACGCAAATACTTAATACCTACAAATATTAAAATCTATACTTATAATAAAACTGTAACTGGAAGATTTCTGTACATTAAATATATTTTGAAAATTTTGACCGGGGGATGCTTTATATATAGGTAATCGAGTCCAAAACAGATTTTTATTTAATTTTCGTCTGTCTGTCTGTCTGTCTGTCCGGGCATCACGTTAAAACTACTGAACTGATTTAAATAAAATTTAGTATAGTGGTAGCTGAAATACCGGGTACATATAGGATTTTTTTTATCCCGATAAACAAACATTAAGTTTCCTCCAGAACATCTTTATGAATTTTACTTCATAGCTTCGTTAAATTTCGACCGATTTTAATAATTCTTTTTTTTATTTTAAAGTGTATACAATCAAGCATGTATTTTCTAATTTTAATGAAGATCTGATAAATATCGTCGGAGATAGAGGACATAACTCTTCACAGGTAGCAGCAAGTCGCGAGGCATATGGGACAACGATCGAATGCATGCGTATCATCCTACTAATATTATAAATGGCGAAAGTTTGTAAGGATGGTTGTATGGATGAATGGATGATGGACAGATGAGGGAAAAAAATGTTTTTGATGAAATTAAAATGGTCCCGCAGTATGTGTAAGTATGCTATCAATATATCTTCCTAAGTTCACTCTATATAGCTTCTCTATCTTCTGTACATATCATATAACAATGTCCCCCGCCGCGTCTGTCCGTCTGCCTGGGCGCGACATTTTCATACAGTTTTAACTAATGAACAAAGTGACTCATGCGGAAGGTTTTACTGTAGGTATATTTTACTATGGTTTTCGGTAAAATGGCTGAAATATAGAGATGTTTTCTAAAGATGTCATACCGACTTGGAGCTTTACTGGCGCACGCCGCGAAAACCTGTAAAAACCGATTTGGTGCAGACGAAGTTGCGGGGGTCAGCTAGTATTTATATAAAATAAACACGACTCAATAGATAATTTTTTTCAAAATTTCCTTGTGATTATGTTATTTGCGGCTAAATCGTGAAGTTAATTTTATTTTTGTATTCAGATTGTCACAAGCAAGAAGCTTCTAAGTCATCATATTGTGATGGGCAAACACAGAACCCTACAATGCGCGTGGCTGAACCTGACCGATTTTTATACTTATATTTTCACGTACGGTTCCGCGTACTCCATAGACGTTTGACTTTCCTTTTACTTTAAATCACTTACTGAAACTAATAGCACTTACTTGTAACCAGGACACGGCGAGAACGGGAAGAGTGAAGGAAGCGGATCCAGTTCGAGCGGTGGTAAGGAGAAGGAGCCCATGTCTTCAGCAGGCCAGCTCGGCTCGTTCACATCGCCCAGCCCCACATCGCACGGTGCGATGGAATCGCTCAATGCATTGAGCTCATCACCGTTATCCGGGCAGCAGTTTTCGGTTTCTTGCTGCAAAATGTAACTAGATTAGTTTATAATGAATAGAAGAATGCATAAAACTCAAACGCCAAACTCATTCCCCAAAGTAACAATCTGTACGGCAGGCAGACCCTGTATTGTCTAGAGACGACTTTGCTGAACAGCTTGCATTATAGTCTAAAGCAGGACATAAACACTAAAAACATAAAGGAGAAACTTAAGACATTTTTCTTTCAACCTAAAAAATATCATAATAAATAGCCGAAACATCCTGTGTAAAGTTTACTCATACGATAAAGTACCAGTTCCGCATATAACAGGTTTTATGAATAGAACTAGTTGCAACGCAAATTTTTATTTTTAGAACTACCCTCACTCGCCCATCATATTTTTTATGTAGCTTTAAAAAATACTAACCTACTTATAATTCCGAGCGCTGTACGATGAATACCGCTGTACGGATAAACCCGATTGGGTTTTTGTTTTACGCCGTGATAGATGTAGTATTATTATGTTTATTTAAAAATGAATATTTTTAATGAAATAATAAATGAAGGCCTTAATAAATGAACGACCAGACTCGTATGTACATACAGAAAAAATAAGAGGTACAAATACAACTCAGCGAAATTTCGTCTTCTTAGTCGTGCGTTCTTGATAGTGGTCGTGGCCGAGATGAATAACATGGCGTCAGGCTTCGCTTGATCTCACGGCTTCCCACGCGGACTTCTCCACTTTTGGCGGTTGGTAGTGTTACAGAAGCATTCCACCAGTTATCTGGGTCAGTGGCCTGGTAAGCGTAATTAAGCAATCATAAATAGCCTATAACAGTCCGCAGCTGGACTAAATGCCTATCTCAACTTAAGGGTATGTCCATAGTCACGACGCTGGACAAGGTTGGCATTGATGATCGTATTAGATGTAGTAAAGGTAGTAGTAGCACAAAGAAGGCTCCTGAGAGAACCTCGTTCGACATCCGCTGGAAGAGTATCTATCGAGATTTCTGGACTAAACGTAATTACACTAACTATTTCAGAAAATGAAATAAAAATTAACTCAATGCTATTTGCTTTGGTTCCGCGACAACAAGATGAATCTGTTTTGTTGTATCATCATCGTCATCAATATTATCTCAATACCGGCAGGTCACGGGTCTCCTCGCATTATGAGGAACGTTTAGGTCAGTACCACCTTGCAAGGTGTGGATTGGTAAACTTCACACGCCTTTGAGAACATTATAGATCTCTGAAGCATATTTTCCCTTCTCCGTTATATCAAGAGATACCCAATTACTTAAAAGGCACATAAACCGAAAGCCCTAACCAATCGGTTACCGCTGCAGGTCGGGTCTTTTATGTGCATATACATTTTTTTAAGCAACACTAAAAATCAACATCAAAATCACCTCAAAATACAATTCGCCTAAAGTATGCTTAGGCGCTTCGCTCCGATACATGGATCATCCTCCGATTTTGTCAATGTCAATATCGGAAAAATAATATATCACAACTTCAATATGCCCAAGGTCATCAGACACGCAACATTTTATTAATGTTGTGACCCAAAAAGTGGTACATGTATCTGGTGATTAAAGACCTGGTGTTTATTTAGTCCAACGGTCTAAAGTTTACCCCAAGTCTAGTAATTCAAAGGGGCAATAGTGCCAGCGTTTTGGGTACCATGCCCATAAGTGAACAGTTAGTTTATTTTTTTTGGTAATACTTTTGTTATGTTTGTTTGTTCCTATTTTTATTTCTCCTTTATAGAACGTGTAAATGAAAACTGAAATAATACTTCAGAGGCTCTACATTAATTACTGACTCTGGGACTTATGTTGTTAATGAAAGAAATCAGAGAGATTCAGTACAACAGTACGGTAAGGAACTCTGAAAATACTTCTGGAGTTTCGGTTGTAATTTTGATGCAAGATATCGCGTCCAGTCAAATAAATCATGACACCTTGTATTATAGTATTTGAATAAATAGGTCGCGATATTGAGTACCCTCTTCTTGAAACCTTAGTTTTTAATTACAATATTAAAAGCATGTATCTGGCCCGAGCAATCATTAGGTTAAGGTTTATGTAACGGTCAATTTTAATTAAGTTGTTTAAAAGAAACGAGAAAAGTCGATAGTATTTTGAGGCGATGTTGATAATCCATTAATTAAGTGCAAACTAAATTCGTAGCTTACGGGAATGCTAGCTAGCTATCCTCTAGCTAAGGAATCTAATTCTGAATTCAAAATGCAGCTCTACAGAAGCTTCCCGATCGTTTCGTAGGACGGTGCAGTTTTTAACCCATGATTATGACATGTCGTTGAATAGTATTTTAAGGAGATGGTATTGATATTTCCATTAACTACGAGGATTCCAAACGCACCTATGTTATTTAGCAGGCAAAATTACCTGACAGCAGTCCTCCGGAAGATACCTGAGCTAGTCGCACGAGCACGGTGCATTGTTTGTCCCATTATTATGAGTTGACGTTGATACTCCCATTACTACTACTGAGGTGATGGTGTTGGTCACTCCATTGGCTACGAGGAGTTCAGACGCGCCAAGTTATTTAGTAGGTAGACTTACCTGGCAGCAATCCGCTGGAGGATCCATGAGTTGGTCGCACGAGCATGGTGCAATTTTTATTCCATTGTAATGAGCTGATGTTGATACCATCTTTAGTATTTTGAGGTGATGTTGATAACTCCATTAGCTATGAGGATTCCAAACGCACCTAAGTTATTTAGTAGGTTGATTTACCGGGCAGCAGTCCTCCGGAAGATGATGAGGTGGTCGCACGAGCATAGGGCTATTTTTAACCCATTGATATGATTGTTGATGCCATCTTCAGTATTTTGAGGATTCCAGAGCGCCTATGTTATTTAGTGGATAGATTTACCTGGCAGCAGTCCTCCGGAAGATCTCTGAGCTGGTCGCACGAGCACGGCTGGAGCGGGTCGCAGCACAGCCCGTGGCAGCAGCCCAGAAACTGCGGGTTGTTGGGAACGTAGCAATCCATCGCGCAGGGCGCCGCGCAGGGGCGGGATCACAGCTTCCGACGCTTGGCCATGCCTGCAATGGGATGGGGAAGCCACACCTATTTCAATAGGAACGCCGGATGCGTTATGCAAAAGCAGACATTCAGGAAGAAACCTATTTCCTCTATTCCTTTGTGGGTCAGGAACAATTTTATGGGCACACGTTGTAAATATTATACGGTAAACGTTACTGATCGATTTAATAATTATTATCCTCTGCTAGAAGCTATTTTTACAAAATTATGTAATTTAGTTTAATTTGCATGTTTCTTGCATATTAGATTCTTATTCCTCTTGAATCTGATACGTAGGTTTCAAAAAGATGGGTTAGGTTAGGTTCTTTGAACCTCGTGAGCGGAATTTATCATACGGGAAAACTAATTACTGATTTACTTACATCATTCAGTAATAATTCTTCTGCTCGAAGAAGCAAGAGAGTGAATCAGTTGTGTAAGTTCGTTCAATTTGGTCTTGACTACCTTTTTTTATTATTACATTTCTCTTATATTAGATTCTTATTCTTTTCATTTACATTAAATCTAATAAATAGGTTTAACAAACTTAAAAGATGTTTGAAACCTAACCCTTCTTATGGGTATTTTGGGCTCTTTGGGTACTTTTTACTAGTGTCAGGTATTTTTTTATACCACTACAAGTTAGCCCTTGAATCTCGCCTGGTGGTAAGTAATGATCGGGACCTCCTACTTAAATTTACACATTGGGATCAACTAGATAGCAACATTTTAAATAATAAGGAAATACGAATTTCATAATTTCTGACTGATTATGTAGAGAGCACCCATCTTTACATAACCAAATCTCTACATTGGTCGCTGAATGACTATGGGCTTTTATAGTTAGTGAAAATGTTTGAGACTTGTTAATTATCGTAAAGAATACACAAACAGACAACAAGCATTATATATTATTCTAAATCAACGCGCTAGTTAGTCATGTAATGAAATCAAATCGTATCCAAATTAATCTTAAATAGGACAACTTTTAGTAGAACATTTTTGAAACGTTAAATTTGTCTATTTTCTATCTGCAAGAAACTTCTCCTCTGCAAGAAAGGCAGGTCTTCTTTTCCAACATCATCGTTGACAATTATTTAACAACTATTATTATTTATTGTGTGTGAAAAAAAACAAACTTTTCAACAATAAGTTTTTCATCAATCTTTTAGTAATAAAACAGTAACTACATTTATTAAGTCTTCAAACTAACGCCTTGTTTTGTAAGGATTAAAAGCAAAGTATTTAACGTTTCGTTAAGTGAGTCTTGCCTGCATAATGCGGTCCTATTGAACTTCGCTGTATTTGTTGATGGAACGCTGTGATAACTTATCGTTACGGTTATAAAATATTTTATTTCGTGTTCACTTTTAAGTTAGAGTTTGAAATTTAGTATTTAGTTAGTCTTCTGAAACCTACCAGTGATTGTTTATAGAGAGAAAAATAGCTGTTCAAAGTTTTCAAACAAATAAATATGAATAAGTAGCAGAAGCATAGTACAGTAGTATTAGTTTTGCATGTCCGCCTTCGTAGAGTCGTTTTCGAAACACTAAGTGTCACCGTCAATGCAAAATAAACTAAATTTTTTGTATTAAGTTTATTTTGTAAATTAGTGCAGTCACTTTTTTCTTAATTGATAAATATATTCTGTGAACATAATATTGTGAAAATAGCTGGATACTATACTTGATTCAAACTGGATCCAAGAGTCAAAATTTAGATAAATTTAAAGATATTAAATTAATGACAGTCTAAACAGGGTTAAATAATAAATTCCCGAAAGCTCTCGGCATCGCAGTTAATTAACAACAACTAAATAATAACAAACTAACAACTTTTGTTCTACGGCTTTTAAAAATCAGTATTTATCCATACTATGTACTTCTAAGTACTTCGGCTACTTTTGGTCTCAGGAAAGACCGAGGGCGAAATCTAGTTCGATATGAGGAAGGCGGAGTTCAAGTAAACGTACACATTTACGTGAACTCCGAAAGATCCCCGACCTCCTTGGCGCAGCGATGAGCGCGGCGGATTCAAGTAGGAGGTTCCGAGTTCGATCCTCGGCAGGGGAAATTCGGAATTTATAATTTTTTTTTTCTGATCTGGCCTGGTGGGACGCTTCTGCCGTGGCTAGTTACCACCCTACCGACAAAGACGTGCCGTTAAACGATTTAGCGTTTCGGTAGAAACCGATGGGATGTGGGTTTAATATAACTGCCATACCCCTAACAGGCCCGTTACCATATTAGACTGCATTATTACTTACCAGCAGGTGCGATTACAGTCGAGGGCTAATTTGTAGAACTTAGAAAAAAAACACTTTATTAAACAGTGTACTAACTAGCTCATACATACGTAAGACCGATTCAATCAGATTTGTTTTAAATCCAAAATAACTGGCCGGTTTAGGTATTTTATAGGCATCGTAATGTGAAGCACAATAATCCCTTAACAACTGGCTAACCTAGTTATATAATCTCTGGATTTCGATGATTTATAGCTACAGTGTATCTATTCACTGTTTAAGTAGCTATATTCGATTTTTATTGCTCAGTTTCAGTTCATCATGGAATAACCTACAAAAATTCTAAAGAAGCGGTGATAGAAGCTCGACTTCACTCTCGGGGGGCCTAGTTCGAATCCCACCTCGCACCTATAACATTCCTAAGTTATTTGCGTTTTAAGTAATTAAAAATCACATGCTTTAACGGCGAAGAAAACATTGTGAGGAAACCTGCATGCCTGAGAGTTCTACATAATGTTCCCAACTGGGCCAGCGTGGTGGACTAGGGCCTTAACCCCTTCTCATTGTAGGAGGAGGAAACCCGTGCTGTGTAGTGGGCCGGTAATGGGTTGCTGTGATGATGATGATGAATATCTTAACGATTAGTTCAGTGGTTTATACCTTCATCGTGCCCTACAGGGCAACGGTCTCCTCCCATGAGAGGAGTTAAGGCCGTAGTCCAATACGCTGGCCAAGTGCGGACTGGTGGGCTTCACATGCCTTTGAGAACATTATGGAGACCTCTCAGGCATGCAGGTTACCTCACGATGTTTCCCTTCACCGTTAAAGCAAGTGATATTTTAATTGCTTAGAACGTAGATTTTTTATAGTAATAATTGACGGACTAACGGACGGACAAATGGTCCTGATATTACTATCAGGAGGACCATTTGTCCGTCCGTTTATGAGATGACCTTCGCCTATAAACAGGGCAACATTTCACAGGGCTTTCAAGGGACACGTCCTGCAACATGCCGACTTGTGTCCATCAATTTGAGGCATTCGTTTTAAGCCTTATGTGCCTGTATTTACACCGGCAACCATGTCCGGAAGATGCTGTTTAGCAGAAATAAGCATGGCGATAGTATACAGGTCGCAAATGTCTTTTATGTAAGTTTAGTATGTCTCGTACAGAAGTTTCAACAGTGGCGTGCTCAGGGTTTTTATCTAAAATGCGTAAAGAATGATGAATTCTTTTAAAAAAAAAAATAATCGAAATGATACTTGTTCCTTTTGGGAACCTACCTTAAATAATTAGGGAAACTGGTACTTCTGTAAACTATCTGCCAAATAATTCGGCATTTAAACCGAGTTATTCGGCCGAGTTCGAGTCATTAGAAAACTGCCAAGTATGCCAAGAACTACTAAAATATAATTCAAGTAGGTAATTAGGTACCAGTATGACATGTTTGCAGGTTGCAGCCGGAGAGATGGACTAAGTGACTGAATGGGTTCCAAGAAATGAAACGAGGAAAAGAGGGCGACAAAGAAAGAGGTGGCGAGATATTTGCCATCAGAGGTGTGAACCGGATTGGATGCGAAAGGCTCGCGACAGAAAGCTTTGGCGAGACTTGGGGAAGGCCTACGCCGTAGAGGCGACTTAAACGTAAATGTATTTAAAAATAAATAAAAAATGTAAAAATATAACTGTAAAACGTTTTAGTAAAAAAGGCTTTTTTTTTATGACATAATGCTACATAAATGTAAACCCATACTTTTACGTTTCTACTTAATCCGAGTCGATTTGACGGGCAGGTAGACTATTTATTTATTGCTAGGAGCAATGATGAAGAAATATGGGAATGTGGAAATGTGGGAAAGTCTAAAACGTGTTCTTTCATATCGCGAAAGGGTTACACGTCTTTGGGAAGGAGAATTCTCAGACATGCAGGTTACTTTACGATGTTTCCTTTACCGTCAAAGCAAGTACTGTGCTTAATAGTTAGTTTTACCACTTTTTTATATCACTGTATCTCACGTTCAACATCATTATCATCATCATCATTTCAATCCATTGCAAGTCCACTACAGAGAACGGATTTTCATTCAGAATGAAAAGAGTTTAGGCCGGAGTCCACCATGATGGCCAAGTGCGGATTAATTCACAAGCTTTTGAGAATATTATGGAGAATTCTCAGGCGCGCCGGTTTCCTCACTATTTTTTCCTACACCGTTCAAGCAAGTTATATTTAACTGTATAAATTAAACCTTAAAATTTTATTAGCCAAAGAATAATTATAAGAATAATATGGGCCTCATAAGAAGGCTCAGAGTCACTCAGCGGGCGATGGACAGAGCTATGCTCGGAGTATCTCTACGCGATCAAATCAGAAATGTGGAGATTCGTAGAAGAACCAGAGTTACCGACATAGCTCAACGAGTCGCGAAGCTGAAGTGGCAATGGGCCGGGCATATAGTTCGGAGAAAGGATGGACGTTGGGGTCCCAAGGTGCTGGAATGGCAGCCCCGAACTGGTAAGCGCAGCGTTGGTCGGCCCCCAACGAGGTGGACAGACGACATTAAGCGCGTCGCAGGTAGCCGCTGGATCCAAGCGGCTCAGAACCGTGGAACTTGGAACTCCCTACAAAAGACCTATGTCCAGCAGTGGACGTCTATCGGTTGATATGATGATGATGATGAATAATTATCCTAAATGAAAGATTTAATTTAGTATTTAGTACCCACACAATAATTAAATCACACAACAATGAAACAATGTATCGACTTTTCTGTATCTATTTAATTGTAAAGCGACTCTACTACAAAATTGGTTTGTTTCATTTGTTATTGACTTGAGGTAACAGCTGATATAAACTTTGTTGAAATTATATTGGAAGGTTCATACCTACTTTTTGTTTTTTTTCATCCGATGTTTCAAACTTCAATATTATTATACTACTATTAAAAACAAACGCGGCCAAGCGTTTGGTTTGGTTTATCCTGCGGGTATTGTTTATTTTCCCGGGATAAAAATTACGCTTTCTAGTAGAGCTAACGTGCGCCTCGAGATTCTATCTTTTTCTTTACTTATTTCTATGAGACAAGACGACATAATCGGTAGATATAATTATCTGAAGCGTTGATCTTAATCCTACAGAAATAAAGCTGTCTATTTGCAAAATTTCGCCAAGATCGGTTAAGCTGAGTAGCCGTGCATTTAATCCCGCGGGAACATAAACCGGGACTGTCGTGGAGTATAAGTATCCCATGTCCATTTCCGAGATGCAAGCTATCTCTGTGCTAAATTGCATTAAGTTCGTTGCAATGGTTCATCCGAAAATAGATAAAAAACTCTAACACTTTTATATCTCTAATTTTGAACAGTATTCCATTTTCATTGGAAATTTTAACCCCTCATTTTCCCCCTTATATTTCCTGAAAAAATCGTACCGTATCCCGTATAATTTATCCGCTTGTGATCCTCCCGTCATAATCGGTCCGGCCATGCTAAAGTTGGCTGGACAAAGAGACAGCCAGAAATACAAAAAAAATTACGGGATATCTTATTGTTCAAATCCATACTTTTATAAATATGAAAATGTGTTTGTTTGGCTTTACTTTACGTCTTCACTGAGTAACCAATCGACTTCATTTTTGTTTAGTTGAATGGACGGAGAGTAACAGAGGCTAATTTTGTAAAGAAAACAAACGGTTTCCACGGGATATGTAAAAAACCATCATAAACACGGAGGAAAAACGAAGTTAACAGCTAGTAATCAAATAATTAAATGAGTTTACAAATCCATACTTTTATAAATATGAAAATGTGTTTGTTTGGCTTTACTTTACGTCTTCACTGAGTAACCAATCGACTTCATTTTTGTTTAGTTGAATGGACGGAGAGTAACAGAGGCTAATTTTGTAAAGAAAACAAACGGTTTCCACGGGATATGTAAAAAACCATCATAAACACGGAGGAAAAACGAAGTTAACAGCTAGTAATCAAATAATTAAATGAGTTTACAGTTTTGAAAATCACAAACACTTCTAATATTTAGTCTTACAATGTTCAGGAACAAGCCGGGATGATGGTAAGAGATCTGAAGGATTGGTGCTGGTTTCCCTGAAACGTGCATGGTCTCTTTTGTGAGACGTAACATGCATTGGACGATTAGCCTCATCTCATACCAGGCAGACAGCGAGATCCGGAGCCGGCATAAATCGGTATGTCTCTCTAATAGAGTTTTACATATTAAAGTTGAATGTGGCGACACTGGAGTGATGTGTAAGTATAAAAAAATCTTGATAGACATTGCATCGTGGTTAATTGCATCATCTATTGACAGAAGGGCTGGCTCATTTTTTTTTCAAGGTTCAGCCTGGCTGTTCAGCGCAGAAATACAGTCAGAATTCTTGCTGCTTTCTGGCATTCTACGCGAGCATGACTGGTTCAGTTATTAGTTTACTGATGAGGTAAACTATAACAATATATTTTAATTTATTTTCTAGCTTGCAAATTATAATTCTGAATCCACTCCCACTCAAATGACCCATTTCTGGGCAAAGAGCTGGGAGAACTTAGAGAACGAGAGACCACGCTGCTCTGATGCGCTCAATTGAGTATTCACATTAGTATATACATTTAAAAATCACTTTAAACGGTGAAGGAAAACATCGTGAGGAAACCTGCATGCCCGAGAGTTCTCCATAACGTTCTGAATGGCGTCTATCTCAGTCTACCAATCCGCACTTGAACAGCGTGGTAGACTACGGACTAAATCTCATTCTGAAAGAAGACGCGTGCCCTGTAAACGTTTGATGATATATGTAAGTAATAAAAAAAAAAAAAACCGAAGCAGACGGCTTAATGTTTTTCGAAGCACGAGGGTGGGTAACTCTAGTTTCCTACTTCCGGGTTACTAATGGAAATTTCTGGAGAGAAAAAAAATACACCACTTTTAAGCCCGAACTGGAAACCGGAAACCCTGGGCATCGTGATTCATAGGCATGCTAACCACTAAACCGACGAGGTAGTTAGTCGGCAAACATTTAATTAGTTGAAGCGGCTTGAATTTTTTTAGTTTAAATTGTTCAAACCTTTATCGCAATATCAATATGTTATGTCTAATGTTACTAACATGAAAAATTTTCCATTGTTGCGGTATATTAAATAGTAATTTTCCGCGTTCTTTACAAGGGTATATACTATTTCTTTGGTAATTATCACCTCCTCACACTGTCACTTAAAACGTAGTTATAGTAAGAAGCATGAACAAAATATTCCCAAGCATATTGTCATGATGTAATATTTAGATTAAGTATAATAGGGTTTTTATATGAGCTTTCGAATTATTGAGCCTTTGAATTATTGAGAAGCTCACCAAATTGTGTCAAAAGTTTTGAGTCAATTACTTAATTATTTAGTCTAGTCTAGGTGCATGTTTATTATTTATCGATTTATAGTTTTAAGGTCAACCCATGCCAATTTGGTTAAGAGCTGATGAGTAATTAATATCGGAACTCGACATATAGCAGCAAATCACTTTCATGTATCTTTCAAGCATTCATAGTTACAATAAGTAATTATAGCTGTTTTTGTATTATTGAATCGTATTGAAAGGGTACAACTATTAT
Source organism: Pararge aegeria (assembly GCF_905163445.1). Classification (NCBI taxonomy): domain Eukaryota; kingdom Metazoa; phylum Arthropoda; class Insecta; order Lepidoptera; family Nymphalidae; genus Pararge; species Pararge aegeria. The sequence goes on along the minus strand of NC_053202.1, from coordinate 5,733,992 downwards.
AAACTATTGTTTTTTTAAGTTTTATTAATAACTTGTAATTTTACTATAAAGTAATGGCATCCTACAGTCACTTATTGATTTTGAATTTAACTCGCGCACTCACAACCACTTATATTCTATAACCATTATTTTTATCATTATACCAAACGGGTAAATAAGCTCACCTTTCTCGAGAAACAATCCAAAATAATCCAATTGTTGCGAACAATAAATATATTGACACACATCACAAAATCACAGTTACACAAAATAAATTATATCCACTAATTAAATTAAACGGGCACATGCGCTATGGCAACACATGATTTTCGAGCTCATTTTTGTACGAGCCTCTGAACCCTTGCAGGGTGGTGTTGGTGACTAAACGACTATCTGTTAAGTGCAGTCGCCCGCCCTCACGTTAATTGGCTGTTTGTATCTCGTCCTTAGTCTCCAACCCCTCTGAAAAAAAAACATGACATATTGCGCGCGGGAAAGCCGCTGTCAACGTATCAAGTTAATATGGCGGATGGACGCCCGCGGAAGCAACGTTTTTGTGGTGAGAAACGTTTAGTGCACAGCTATTTGATCACATTTACGATTAAACTGTTCAAGTAATTAAACAATGAGTGGTTTTACTGGATAAATTTGTATAAAATGCTATGCATGTAAACTAGCTGTGATCTTATGTACTAAGTAGGTACTACAGTCGCGTCTAGAACTAATAATGGTATAACATCGGAAATAACTGCGTGAAATATCATACTCACTTACGAATTTATATAATAAATATAATACATATTTGATATAATAGATATGCTTTGCATATCTATCCACATTCCACATCAAACTTCAAACGGGTGTTCTTTTTGTTATCACCATCTCGCTTTGTCATTTGAAAATATTTTAGAAGCAACCTGGTTAAAGCAATAATTCACACCTAAGCTTTTTTCGTTTAATTATTCCTTTATACTATAATAGGATCTTTCTATCTTTGAACTTTTTAAGAGACATCTCCAAGATATCAACCGGTATTTTTTTGTATCCAATTTTCTTTGAATGAATTTCTTATTTTAGTAGTAGAAGAGGTGTTTGTGACGGAGCTCGTCCGGGGTTCTATCGCAATGCTTATTTCTGCCGCTAATCAGCATTGTTGCAATGCTGTGTTCCGGTCTGAAGGGCGTGGTTGCCGTTATAATTACAGACACATGAAGCTTATCTCCTTCGCATCAAATGAATGGACACAGAGCGGCATGTTGCAAAATGTTCTCCTGTTCTCCTCGCATGCCCTGAAATGTTGCTGTGCTTAGAGACGATAGTTCACTTACAGGTGAGCCATCAGCTCGGTTCGTCTTACTCCAAAAAAATTAAAAAAAAAAAACAAACTCTAGCGATAAGTAAGTAGTAAGTTTATTCCGATTTCCAAAATTCAGCGTATCTGCACTAACCAAAGTTGGCATAACTCGTGACGTATCGTTTTGATAGAGCCCCGGGATCGGGTATTGCACGAATATCGATTTCGGCTGACGATAGGCCACCCAGGTAGCCGTGCCATGCGATGCGCACAGCCTTCCATATCTTGCCATATGACGGAGGGTTCCCATGGGAATATATGGACATTTTTAGGAAAATATTGATAAGTATATGTTAAGGTGTTAAGCACTGATAGCCCAGTGGTTACAGCTTCAGTCTCCCTTTCGGGGTGACCGAATTCAAATCCCAGCACGCACCTCTAACTTTCCTAAGTTTTGTGCGTTTTAAGCAATAAAAATATAACTTACTCTCAACCGGAAACCTGCATGCCTTAGAGTTCTCCATAATGTTCTCAAAGGCGTGTGGAGCCCACCATTCCCCACTGAGCCAGCGTAGTGGACTACGGCCCAAACCCTTCTCATTACGGGAGGAAACCCATGCTCTATAGGTGATGGATTGATATGATAAATAGCGAGGGTTATACTTCTGCTTTTAACCAATCAATCTAAAGACTATTTTCGGAGTTATGTGTGTTTTTGATTAAAAGAATTTGAAAATTACGCTTTAAAGGTGAAAGAGAACATCGTGAGGAAACCTGTATGCCTGAGAGTTTATTTATTTATTTATCCATACATAAGACACACCAGCAATGAATTGTAACTACATTAATAAAAAAAAAAAATGTTTTGCTTAGAGTCTAGAGTGTAGAGTTTTCCATAACGATCTCAAAGGTGCGAGAAATCTGCCAATCCTCAGTTGTCTAGAGTGTTGGACTATTAACTTTACCCTCCTCATCCTAAGGGGAGACCCGTGCCATTTTGTGGGCCGGTAATGTGTTTAAAATGATGATGACACAAAGACATAATTATATACAGATGAGCAGTGGCGTGCACTTCATACATGCACAAAAGCACTGCCTACCCTAAATTTTATATATTCCTCGTATAAGAGGAGGATTTTTGCCATTTTATGCAATATTCCTGCTGTATGCATACCCTGGTAAGAAATCCAGTGCACGCCACTGCAGATGAGACAAAATATATAAACCGACTTCCAAGTTCGTATTAACTCAATTAATTGTGTTTAGATAAAGAAATAAGATACAGAACTCACTTTAGGAATAATTTAATAAGTAAAAATACAAAACAAATACGTAGTGTTACTATATAAATCTATATACATATATAACAATTTTTTTTTATTTATTTGAAAGCTTATTTTTTATAAATATACCTAATGGAATTAACATTACATTTATTACACACACACAAATATAAGATGTGAGGTACGTATTTGGTTTTATAATTATTTTACTTTTACTTAATTTAAAATTTACTTAATATAAAACGTAAGCTTACAGAAAAATCCTATTATAATATTAAGGATTACTTAAACGATAAAAAAGCTTGGGTGTGAATTGCTCTAGCTTCATAGCTTAATATAAATAAACTAAGTTAAGTTTGTTGTGGGCTCTTCTTCTAAGACCAAGGCGCGTTTGGAACCCTCGTAGCTTTAGGTTTAAGTTGGCGAGCAAAGTTATCACCATCCCCTTACAATTATGTAAACATATATGTATGAACGCTTCATAAGTGCCTGTGATAGGCCTAGATGAAAAAAAAATTTTGAATTTACTTGTACATGTACAAGTAAAAATGAGAAGGGCTTAAGCTGTAGTCCACAAGGCTGGTCTGGTGCAGATTAGTATACAAACACCTTTAAATGAATAAATAAATATGTTATGGCAAAACACACATCGCCCCAGAGTAAGCGAAGCTTGTGTTATGTGCTCTAAGATAACTGATGAATATGTTTATGAATCATCACCATCTCAACCCATTACCGGCCCACTACCGAGCAGGGGTCTCCCCCCACAATGAGAAGGGGTTAAGTACACCACGTTGGCCCATTGCGGATTAGTGAACTCCACACAGGTTTGAGAACATTATGTAGAACTCTCAGGCGGAAACCTGCATTTCCTCACGATATTTTCCTTCTGAGGTAGGGAGGAAACGAAAAAACGAAACGAAAACATCTAATATAGTTGAGTTATAATAAATATGACACAAAAATTAAAACGATGTCACTTGAACTTAAAAATGTTTTATTAAGGTGATAAGATGATAATGATGTTTCTTAATATCTACGGGGGAGAGTGAGAAATATATAGGTGTTTTTCTCGCTTTCGGCAGATGGCGCGGTCACTGGTGCACAGCCGATCGCGGTCGCGGATTTGTGACTGATGCAAAAAATAGATAAAAACAATCCTTGATGCGAATTATATACCATGTTAAAATTTTTGCTCGATCGATGCAGAACATTTTGAATTTTTGAAGCGTACACAAACCAACATAACATTTTTATATATATAGATAATTTAATTTTTAATCCGAAGATTTTGAATTGGATTTATTATTAATTTCGGGCGTAGATAAGTCGATAAAGATTTGCTTTAATTGATATAATATAAGCTACGGAATTTTGTTAACATCGCGGTATTTGTAAGACTTTTAATTTTATTATTCGTAATTTGAGCAGTTGACATCGCATTGCAATAGAGAAAAAATTAAGAAGCCTGTGAACAACGGACACCGTCCACTCTACAAAAACTATTGCATGTAAAAGCGTTTTTCTAAATTTAACTTAAACATAAGACATTCTGAAATCAACTTTAAATTTTTGCGACATAGAGTTTATAATAGTGAGTGAGTGAGTGGTGTTGCAAAAAGTATGCAGCGAAAGCGTGTGAATTTGAAGTATGATTGTACGCCCGGCATGCCTCGTGACCTCTCGGCTCAGTGAACAGTGATGCCTCCTCAGTCTCCAGACCCGGTGGTCTTCACCTCACACGAAGTTACGGGAACCTGGAAAAGAGATACCTACGGTGTTACTTCTGAACCAAAACATTAGCTTCAGGTGCTCATTTTAATATTTTTTATGTGAAAGAATCCTAAATAATATTACAAATGCGAAAGTGTTGTTTTTTTCTTTTTTGTCCTTCCTACACGCCCTAAGTAAAAAAACAATCAGCTTGATTTTTGGCATAGAGTTAGTTTAAAGGACGGAGAGTTACGTAGGCTATTTTTTGTCTCGAGAAAAACAAAGGCTGTCACGGGATTTTTGAAAAACCGGAATAAGCGCAGACGAAGATCGCCGACAATTGCTAGTTATTACATAATTATTTGTATCGACGGATGAATGGATAGATGGATAGATGAATGGTTGGAGGGATGTTTGTTACTCGTTCACGCAAAAACTACTGGAGTAATTCGACTTAATTTTGGAATGGAGTTAGATTACACCCTGGATTAATACATAGGCTGCTTTTTATCCCGGGACAATGTACAGTTCCCGCAGGATTCATGAAAAACCAAAAAACCACGTACGAAGCCGCGGGCAACAGCTTGAAAAGTAAAAGTAAAGTAAAGTATAAGTTAACGTAAATTGTATTGTTGTTATTTTTTTATTTTCTCTAATTGCTTTTTAGTGTGCAATAGCAGTGTATTCATTAATACTAATCCATTCAACGTAAATGTCCGTATTATGTTTCTTTGTCTATATGTTACACTGCACCGATCTTGACGTAATTTTGCACAGATATGTAACTTGGATCCTGGGGACGGGCATAGGATATTTTTGGTTGGATTTTTATCCTAGAAAAGCCGGTAATTGTTCCCACGGGATACTAATAAATAATCGATCTTGGAAAAATATAACGTTCAAATAATTATTAATTATAAAATACGGTGTTTCTCATGAGGACATTATACATTACCTTTCTCTTTGTGAAAGGAGACCTGTGCCCTGTAGTAGACCGGTATGTTTGTAATGATTTATGGATTTCATAGAATTTTTTGCACATCTCGAACTGCCTCCTTAATTTATAATAGTACTAGCTATTGCCCGCGACTTCGTCTGCGTTTGATTTTGTTTTTGATGTGGCATTCAGTTTAGTTGTAGTTCTAAAAAAGTTTAAAGTATTCAGTATCGCTAAGCCTTAAATGAGGGGTTTGCTGCTGTCCGCTCAGGATTGTACACATATTAACCTCTATAGTACAAAAATAATTATTTAAATCGGTTATAATTTGTCGGAGTTATGATGTAAAATCGTCAAACACTTTCATCCCCTCTCCCAAAGGAACCGAGCTTAATGTCGGGATAAAAAGTATTCTATATTACTTCTAACGCTTCCAAGAATATGTGTACAAAGTTTCATGAGGATCGGTTTAGTATTTTTTGCGTGAAAGCGTAACAAACAAACTTACATTCACATTTATAATATTAGTAGGGCTAGGAATAGGGATGTTATGAATATTAAGCTTAATTTGCTATACTTACTCCGCGAAAAGCAGGAGAATCGGTACGGTGTAATTTATAATTTCTTCAATCCTTATACTGCACACCAAACAGATCTTTGGCAATTATCCTCTATGCACGTTTCGCTATGAAACCGGAGCATCCTCAGGAGATGTTGACTTTACAATGAATAACTGTTTTAGTACCTTATCTGTGTTGATATCTAAACAATTATTCGTAACACCGTACAAATTCTCCTGCTTTTCGCGGATTATAGAAAATTAAGCTTCATTTTCATAATATATCATGGATTTCCGCAAAGTAACGCCTGCATCTATCCAATATATAATAGTATGGTTTGACATTATTTTTTTACAAATTTTACGGATTGAAGACAATGACGCTTACTATTTTTAAAACTAACTCTTTAGGGGCGCTTATGCATAAAGAACCCATTGCGACTTGATTTGGTTTAGAAGATTAAACTGCGTCACAATAAGTTACGTAGTGATCGTAGTGAAGCGCAAAGCGGATGATAAAAATATTTACCCCCATTAAACCGGCTCAAAGGGCTGAAACTCGTCTCGTCCTCTATCGGGTTACAGGCGAGCCGGACACGACATGCGATATCCGACACTTCCGTTTCCGAACGATCGACTTTCCGACAGGTGACCCTCGGTCGACGGGAATTAGGAATTTGTGAACTATAATTATTTACTAAAAAGTGGAAGCGATGAAAGCCCAATGGCTAGGACTGCGGCTTTACTTCGAGGGACCAAGTTCGATTCCCAGCACGCACCTCTAACTTCTCTAAGTTATGTGCGTTTTAAGAAATTGAAATATAACTTGCTTCAACGGTGAAGGAAAATATCGTGAGGAAACGTGCATGCCTGAGAGTTCTACATTACGTTCTCAAAAGTGCGGTGGACTACGACATTAACCCCTTCTCATTGTGGGAGGAGACCCGTGCCCTGTTGTGGGCCGGAAATGGGTTGATATGACGATGATGATGAAGTTTCTCTATCGAACGCAAAGAAGTTTTTGAATCCGACTGATACTTCCAGAGATAAGCACGATCAAACAAACACACTAAATAACAACCTCTTTAGCATAGTTATATAGATGGATATAGATTAGTAGGATTTTCCCACGAATACCAGGAAAACATAAAATCAAAAGATATCATCAGCAAATGGCAATCAACGAAACAAAAAACAGCACAGCACGTTCCAAACATCATAATCTCGATGTAAACAGATCTCCGAGCGGCAGTATTGGCAACAATAACTTTCGCCACCTGTATTTGCCCATAGGCTAACATCAAGTGGGGTGTTGGAACAGGTAAAGTTTTTTATACAATGTTTATTTTACGGGTGGTTGAGATGAATGGCCATTTATTGGGCTGTCACTCTCTGAGAGACTGCGTAGATAGATAAATAGGGTGTCCAATAAAACACCCTCGTATTTAGTTAAACGGTAAAAATCATAATAAAAAACAATCGTTTGATGGTAAGTAAGTAATTGATGTCTTTAGAAAAGTAATGTAAACTCTTAGGAATTATGTGCAATTTAATATTTCTGCCAATATGCCTTGGTTGGATTTATTTATTGTTAACCGACCGAATTTTTTAATTTTTTTTTTTATGTTTGCTAGCTGAGAACTCCGTAATTCATTACGGATTTAATAAAATATTTATTTGTTTGAGACGGTATACTGCCTATGTCGTCCCATTTTCACCAGGTCAGAACCTGTTGATTTCTTTTTTGGTCAGAACGAACTGACTTTGTTATACAACTAAAAAGCAAGAAATATTTTCTACAACATTTTTAAGTTTGCACACATTGCCAAGTAGTAGTTTTTAACATAAAAGAATGAAGATACATAATTTATTTATGAAGGTTCAGAACTTTTGGGTTGTTGCAGTTATCCTGCAAAAGGTAACTCCCTCATTTTGCCTCACTCGTTTTGTTAAACCGGAAACCGAAAGACATATGAAAAAGCAAATTTATAAAACATAGGTAGAAAAAATATGTAGGTAGAGATGCTTTGCAGATTCAGGACGTTTTGGTAACTCAGTTTTAACAAAATGAGGAAAAATAGCATTTTCCATGAGTGCGGTAGAATTATTATTTATTATCAGTGTTGATTAGCTTAATCTTACTCGCAATTTCAAAATAAATAGTTTCTCTTCTAGATAACTGTAGACTGAATGAAACTTATTCACATTTGCAAAACAACAAGTTCTGATCAAATCACCACGGAATTCCAAAGAAAACAATAACATCTCACTAGTCCAGTTACGTTTGGGGCCGTTACACTTGTTCGGAGTTGTGCTGTGCTGTGTATAAAAGCAAGAAAGATTCGTAGGTAGAGTTCATTTTTCACAAAATGTCAAAAAGTCGCTTTTATTTTTGTTGTTTTATTTGTGTTGTTCGCGTTCTTCCTCCGGCTTTATTACAATACATTTTAATTAATTTTTTTTTACAAATAATAACGAACCGTTTGTATTAAAAATTAAAAAAAAATCTCTTCGTCCTTTCAACAAATACAAATAGTCAAATACACTTTTGCATTTATAATATCAGTCAAGATTTTATCAGTATGATTTAGTTGGTAAACTTAATTTCACTTGCAATTTCAATATAGCTTTTCTATTATTAGACTCTAGGCTACATGAAACCTAATAACCCCACCTTTGCCATTTGCAAAAACAACAACGTCTAACCGAATCACCGCGGGATTCCCATAGAAAACAATAACATTTCACTATCATCTAACTCATCCGTAAAACGATACGGCTCAATCGGAAACGTAAATAAAAGATAATGTGCGTGCGTGTAACTCAATATTTTATTGCGGATTCACCACTTATCTCTGCAATTCTCGTGATTAATTTACATTTAATCGGTATAGGGACGCGCGCGTGCCATGCGCGTGTCTTAACGGATTGCCGCCATGTTCTTTTCTTTTTTTTTAAACCGGAACGTGCGGTCTGGTAGCTTATCTTTTAATCTTTATAATTTCGACATTGCATAATCTGAGGAAGTGTGTGCTTATGATATTAAAGGCGAAAAAATTACATGGTTTGCTTGTGTTTTTTGCTGGCTCAGAGACCTTTCGGGTGTGTAAACTGTACTTAGTAATGATTATGAAGTATTTACGAATTTAGTTAAAAACTAATAATAGGCTGTCCTAACTTTCGAACAACCCCTAGGCTAGTGAGATATTTAAGAAGCGGTAAATAAACTAAATAAGTCTTGCCGTGGGTTCGATTCTCACGAGTGAAAAATGCTTGTGTGATGAACATGAATGTTTTTCAGTGTCTGGGTGTCTATCTGTATATAAAAAATGAATTATATATAGATTATATTCATAAAAAAATCATCAGCTATCTTAGTACCTATATTACAAGCTATGCTTACTTTGGAGCTAGATGGCTTTGTGTGTCGTAGTATATTTAGTCTATTCGTTTGATTGATAGATGTCATATAACACAAAGACAAAGCTCTTCATAAATTATTGCAATCCTCTTTTTAACTGGGTTCTTTCTAACGAAGTAAACCCTTTTTATATTAAACAATGAAAATGGCTTTGTAATTCTACAAAGAAATTGTTTCATATTTTTTATTAAGGTACCTACTACGGTTGTTTAGATGTTAAAAGAAAACTTTAACGGTAAAATGGAAAACGAATTTGTAAAGTCAAATTAATTAACGTACAAATCTACGCGAATTCCCGCTAGATTTCATTGCTCCTGGAAAGAGGCAAAGAATTTTTTCTCCGTTGTCTAGTAGTAAAAGTGTTTTTTGTGTTTTGAGCTTTTCGGAGGAAACCTTTCCGCCATGCTTATTTCTGCCGCAAATCAGCATTATTGCAATGCTGTGTTGCGGTCTGAAGCGTGTGGTTAGCGGTGTAATAACACGCAGATAAGGCTTACAACTTCCGCTTTTATGGCTCTGTTTATAGGCGATGGTTATCCTCATGATGTGACGTGATGGAACAGGTTGGCCATCTGATTGGTCCGTCAATTAATACTATTATAATAAATTATGAATCTAGTTTGGTAACATTGCATTTTACAGTCGAGGCGGTATTAGGCATGAACTTAAAGTGAATGCGCTAAGAAAGCCGAGAGTTTAACAAGTAATGTACCATACGCGTTTCATACGACCATTTTCATCACACTCGCGAGTATTGGGTAGATATATTATGAAAATTAAGCTTAATTTGCTATAGTCCGCGAAAAGCAGGAGAATCTGTATGGTGTGTCTGTAATTTATAATTTCTTCAATCCTTATTCTCTACACCGAACAGATCTTCGGCAATGTACCCTCTTGGCATGTTTCGCTCCGAAACCGGAGCATCCTCAGGAGATGTTGACTTTACTATAAATAATTGTTAAGAGATGTTGACTTAACAATTATTCATTGTAAAATCAACATCTCCTGAGGATATAGCAATTTAAGCTTAATTTTCATAACACACTTGCGAGGAAAAAAACAGGATAAACTTTTAAATACCTTTCCAGAAAATAACTAACCATTTTTTGCTGTTTTTTTTATGTATGCTAAATAATTTCGTAGGCCGCTCTCTGCCACTCGCGATTAGTGCCCCGATTATTATTCCCGGCGAAGTAAAATCTACCATTGCTACTTTCCAATTTAAACTGGACATTTTAGATTATTAACAATAAACCACAAAGCGAAAATATGAACAAAATATTAATCAAGGAAAATGGCGCGACAGCTTTTAATACACGCTCCAAGGAAAACCGGTATATACAGCAAGCATCGTTTGCTGCAAACAGCCTATATTTAAAATATATTAAAGGGAATAATTGCGTATTAAGGACATGTTTAAAATATAACTAGTTTCGTTGAATTGTGAATCATCTGTTAAATGAAACGTTCATCTATCATAATAGAGAAGGTACATGTAGAAATGCTATTATATAACACTATTTTTAACCGCATAAAACCTCCTTGTTGGTTAAAAAATTAATCTGTATTACCAAGCTAAATTAAAAGTTGTCCATCTTCGTACATATATCTCTTGAAGTAAGGTACAAATTAAAGTTAATCGGGTCATCCCTACTAATATTATAAATGTGAATGTAAGTTTGTTTGTTACGCTTTCACGCAAAAACTACTAAACCGATCATCACGAAACTTTGTACACATATTCCTGAAGGTATTAGAAGTAATATAGGATACTTTTTATCCCGAAATTAAGCTCAGTTCTGTCGGAAGAGGGGACGAAAGTGTTTGACGATTTTACACCAGGCTTAGCTATCTTAAATACATATAGTGCTGTAAATTCTCCTTACGACCGAGTGTAATGAAAAAAAATACAATTCCGCTCCAGACTCACTCGTAGGTAAGAGATAGACACTTGGATTAGGTAAGATATCTGTTACCCAGTGGCGTGCATTGAGGGTATGCACAGGGTATGCAGATGATATAAAATAAAGAAAATCCCCAGTAGGAGTTACACTCTCTTACAATGCCTATCCTTAAGTATTTTATAGCTCGTGCACGCCTCTGCTCTTAACTAATCAAGTGATAAGTTTAAAGGTTTAGTGGGTGGAAGTCTCTTATATACCTAACATGATTTAAATCACAATAGTCGAGTATCTTGCCTCCAGGAAAATTGCTAACAATAAGATTAAGTTTTCATTGTTAGAAATTTTCCTGGATTAACAAAAATTATGTTCAAAGACTAGTTTTCAAACTTCTTCAGTTTCAGTTCAATTGTTCAAAGTTTCATTAAAACTTTATGAAGCCGTATAAATGCATTGCGAACGATAAATATAAAGTCGTTACACGATCTCAGCTTAACCTGAGCTTGCAATTATAGGTAATTTAAGTACAATACATCCAAGTTTTTATTTCTAATTCTAGACAGATGTGAGAAGAAAGAGTGTACGTCACCATTTGACGTCACATTTTTTAAGTTTAGGCAATTGCGTACGCAGGTATCGCTTATAGTTAAAGCAATATTATTGTGATACTGGTGATATTTTGCTTGAGAATTATAATCCTTGTTTCATGGTTGTTAAGGTTTTACCACAGAAAATATTTTTTTTAAATAACACAGCTTTTAAGCTATTGTAAGAAGCCGTTGTTGACTCTAGCCCAAGGGCGGAGGGGTCCATGCTGTGGTTTTAAGTGCGAGGTCCCGAGATCTATCCCCGGCATATTGGGAACTTATAATTTCCCAATTTTCTCTGGGCTTCAGCCGTGGCTAAATACCGTCAAAGACGTGCTGCTAAGCAATTTAGCGGCACGTCTTTGTCGGTAAGATTTCGTGTAGGTATTATCGGTAGTCTAAGACTTTATCTTCATTACCAGCAGCACCTAACTGCGGCTAACGTGGAATGCAATTTAAAAAAAACCAACATCACAGGAGGTTTTTGGAGATCGCATGCAATCTGACGTGTGCCCATATGCAAGTCCACTCAACACATATATAGCTCAACAAGACACGAAGCTGAAGTTGCAATGGATGGGGCACTTGCTCGGAGAAACAATAGATATTGGGGTCCCGAAGTGCTTGAATGGTGACCCCACACCGGTAAACGCACAACTGAAGATGTGGACATACGACATCAAACGCGTCACTAGGAGCCGCTGGAAACAAGCGGCCCAGGACAGCAAACTTATGACGAATAGTGAGATACTAAAACGCTGTTCGTCATCATCATCATCAACCCTTCACCGACCTAGTACAGCACAGGAGTCTCCTCTCAGAATGAGAAGGGCGTAGGTCACGCAGCTCAGTGCAAATTGGTAAATTTCACAGTTTTTAAGAACCAATGACCAAGACCAAGTGGTCTCCAGGATCCCTTTAACAGACCTTGACCTGAAGAAAATGGGATATGGGAAGTAGGTATACCATCACAAAATTTGTTTTTATTAAATCCGTTCATAAATGTCAGAGTTCAGAGCTAACAAATATTAAAAAAAAACATTCTCCTTTTTTTGTAAGTTGGTTAAAAATAAATACCTTTATCGCTTCTGATATTTACAGTACACTAACTTTGTTTGTTACAGTTAGTGAATATTGTATAAAATATCGTTTCAATGTTATAGACGATGATCTTTCCCTAAAACGCGATAGTTAACACAGAGTATATTATATTATATAAATAGTTCATAGTCACCAGAAAGTTGCAGGCTACCGCTAGTTAGCAATATATCAGCTATAGTCATTTACAGTACATTCAAAAAATAAAAAATTAAGTCGGGCTTATAAAAAAAAACTTCCGCAACTTCGAATGCTCAAAGCGAGCTTATATAACAAAGCTTTCAGTGCGCGCTTTTAATTTTCCCCCGAACCGACGAAGCCGTAGAAGCCAAACAAATTCGAATCGATTCAATGTGGTCGCCTCAACTTTTCGAGTTTACTTACTTTTTGTTTGTTTCTTTGTTTTCAGCTAAGAAAAGCTTTCCTTAATTGGTTCTGTAAACAATGTACGTTCGTATACAATTGAAAATTAATATTCTTTATTGAACTTTAAACAAACCTGCTTGTGTTATTCAATATGTTATTTTTCTGTTGATTTTGAATCTGAGAGTAGTTATTAGAATTCCGAAGAAACTGTACACTGTCCATCAAGATCTCCCGAACCTTTAGGTACCTACCAATAGGATCCTTCCTTTGTCTTTCTGGATGTCCATCCGTTCGTCTTAGTTCCAGCACAATTTTTCTCAGAAATGGCTTAAAAAGGGATACTTATATTTGTGTACTATAAAATATTTATTTCTTGCTAGGTATTTAGTTGTAAAAAAGTTGGTTCTTTTTCGTAAAAAAACAAATATATTATACGCTTTTTAGTGGGTGGTTTGCAATTATCTAAGTTACTAGCTTTTGCCCGCTAGTTCGTCCGCGTTTGTTTAGAATTTTAATGAATCGCGTAGGAATCGTTCTTTTAACCAGGCTATAAGCTATGCAAGGTCTATCTCCAGGTTGCAAGCTTTACAGTGGCGTGCATAGAGGGTATGGTATGGAGGTTATGCAGAAAATCTCCAGTTATAAAAAAAGAGTTATAAAAAACTTAAGGATAGACATTGTTAGAGTTATAAAAAGCCTACTGAAATAAAACAGGTAATGCCACAAAACATAGCTCTAAAATTATACAAGACAATAACAGAATAACATTGATGTCAATATTCAATATTCGAATTACAATAAACTACTGTAAAGTTCTATCAACAGAGTCGAACTTAATATTACAAAGGAGTTTCATATCACCTACCCTTGAGTATTTATATCTCGTACTGGGGATTTTCTTCATTTTATATCGTCTGAATACGTACCCTCTATGCACGGCACAAAAGCTATGTCTACGTAAAATTTCTCAAGATCTGAAGTCAGAACCATACTACTTTTTTAACAATCCGGAAACTGTAGCCCCGTGCATTTTATATGTCTGTATCCTATCTTTTTCATCTAGATTGTTGAAATTTGGCACAAAAAACCGAAAGTTGAACCAAACATGGATAGTATATAGACAAACGGACATGCTTTCGCAATCAACATTACCTACTACGTTTCTGCAAATAATCAAGAGATGTGTAACTTAGCACTAGCCAAAATATTGTCGATTACGCTGATTGACGTACTTACGTAAGTAAATATGCCAAATTTGGTGACAAAAATTGAAAGTTTGAAACTAAGAATTCAGCTTACATCGATTTCAGCGTCCTTACCAAAGTCTATATGACTAGATAATAATCGTTTAATTTCGTAAATAATCCGTTTAGTAGGTTCCGCGTAATCTGCGAACTAACAGACAGACAAAATTAAATAATCTCGATCTATATTCAACCTTCCCCTGACTAATATTTTCAAAAAATGTTAAATGAAGGACTGAAATCGTCCAGTTACAGATTTATTCGCCGGTCGAATCATGCATTGGTAACAATAGCTATGTTGAAATCCTGCGTCTTAATGTTATCAGCAGTTTTTCCAGTAGGTATACATAGTTTCCTATGCCCATCTCCAGGATTAAAATAAATAAACAGACACATTTTCGCACTTATAATATCATATGAATTATGTGTCTTAATAGTTTTAATTTAGAAATAAGACTTTTATAAGCAAAATTGAAAGTTTTATTTCTTATTCAATGGACTTATGGAGGGTAGAGGTAAGGAGAGTCATCTGTATATATGAAAAAGTGTCGTCAAAATGTATTAAATTAGGATGGCGCCACATTTGCATCAGGGTAACTCTTAAAAGAAGCGCCAAATATAAATATTGTTAGAGTAGGCTTGAAAAATAAACAAGGAAGTATGGAGATACAAGGAAGTAAGGTTATATTTACCACAATATTTTGTACAACGTAAGTTGTTGAAATTCTCAATAATTAACTACTTTGGTCGATAATGACATTAAATTTTTTAACTCGGCATACTTCAATTCATCTACGATTGCTACATTCATACCATACCCTGTGCATCCACCAGCGCCATTGTGGAGGATTTTTGAACTGTTATTTAGCGCATACACTGGACACTTTTTCAACTTTTCTCCCATATAAGATGACTCTCCTTACCTCTACCCTCCATAAATGGACTTTAAAAAAGGAGCACAGATTACGCACAAATCGACTATAGGGTTTTAAAACATACAGTTTCTAACCGTAGAGTTTATATACTCATTGCCCATTAAGGCGCAATTAATATGTACACAGACACAAGTCTTTTTATGACGCATAGCAATACACTTTTTTACCTATAGCAAGTGTGTATCACCACGTTTGACATTATTAATAACGATGGCAGCATTTACTTCCTATTAATTGTTTTGGCATCCCCAAATTTTCATCTGTCAAATTTTATTGTCGCAAAAATTTCAGTCATATTTTTGTAAAATATTACGTGATCTAAAACAATATAAAAAAATAACATATCAATTCGTAATCCCCGTGTTAGTCGCCGTTTGATCCGGCGGTGGTTACCCAACTGCCGGTGCCCGTCGGTTTGCATAAATGAATGATGTCGTTGAGGTCGAAGGCCCTGGCACTGGTGGAAGTGTTACTCAGGGTTCCACCGTTGTTTGTGGTGGATGAATTCCTGAAAGCAAGCCTGGGCGTGCCGTTGTCCACCGGCGAGGAGGTGCCGATGCTGTCATCTGTGTCCGTAGACGGAGAGATCCTCGAAAATGATTCCGTCTACTACGACGCCCATTTCTACAACGCGTTTATATATCTGCTGGTGAAGTTCGCCATATGCTGTCTAGGTACGTCCTGATTTCCGCAATTTAGCAATATGTAATATAGTCAACTGTAACTAAATTCACAGCTCAATTCAACTCTACACAAATAAATGATTATAAATGGCCACAAATAAGTTGTTTGGGCATGAATTTAAGGAGTTTTATGTTTTGCACTTATCATATTGAAATCAACATATCACAGTAATAATTGTAAATACTTAAGCAAAAAAGATCCAAACCAAGAGGCAGCCCAGAGCCAGTGAGACACTTAGGAATCTATAAATAACTGTGGCTCAACTTAACTAGAATCTAAATGAATCTTTTCATGTTACTTTGTCCAACTGCACCTAATAGAAAAGGATAGCCTTACTGTTAAGTCTGTCAATTTAGCTTTTATGCTGAAATGTTGCCTTACCCCTTTTATAATGTTGTTTACTAACAATACATGAAATGTTAGTTGTCCGCCGCGGGATGCATGCTTTTAGTAGCTTTAACATCACAACACATTTTTCGCAGTAAGACAGAGCAGTTTTTCAATTTGAGACCAAGTCTGAGATATTTAATGTATGTTTACTGATCACATCACACACATTACACAATCTTGTGATAGTTATCTGTGATTCATGCCATCAAAAGAGGGCTAACTAGTGACAATGCTGTTACTGTTACAGACAATATGTACTGTAATGTAAATAGTTCTTAACTTACATGCAATTAAATAGGTAAACATAGGTAAACAATCTCACACAAGGCACTTACATAGTAATGGCTTTTTTTATAAAATAAGAAAACCTTTATTCTTTGTGAGTTACTTTTCTGCCAGTTGTGTTTCAATGGTAATCGGAATAGTATGCTATGCATAATATAAAATTTGCAATGGCTGTACAATTGGTGCTATTAAATTATGCACCTTGCATGAAGACAAGGTTATTGAGTACTCAGCGAGATTTTTGTGACTTCTAAGTTTGGCTGTAATACTCCTCTTTTGTTGATATATCTTGCGTTGTGAATGCTATGCAGCCTTGAGGTTGAAAAGCTTTTACTGGGATACATTAGAAAATTTATAATTTTTAAATTGGCTTTTATACTACTAGATGTTGCCTGTGACTTTCTTTGTGTGCAAGAGATTAACATGATTTCTTGCTCCGTGAAAAACAAGAACAACCCATACTGTAATTTTTCTTGAGTAAAAAATACCTTATGAGCTATTCCAGGATATAATCTATCTATTGTAGGTCTGTTCAGCTGTACTAGAATGATTGAGTAACAAACATTCACACCATACACACTTTACATTTATAAAATTATTAAATAGTATTAATAAACTTCTGCAATAAACTATCATGTAAAACTGCCAACATACACTCTGTTCAGCTTTGAAATATTAACTTTTTAATATTAATTTAGATTATGCACAAATGCAATATAATTATTATTACTAAATATTGCCCGTGTACTTTTTGTGAGGCTTATCTCTTAAACAACTGATTGTAGAAATTATAGATTTTCTATAATTTTAGTAAGATTAAAGACTTAATTTATCCAGAGTGATAAGCAAATAACTTGGAGTGTTATGTATGTATATACAATATATATAGGGCTAACTAGTGTTAGCATTTGGTAATTGTAACAAACAAAACCAGTGACCACAACTGCTGGAAGGTTATACTAACTATTTGGTTATCTTAGTTAATACAGTTAATTTACAACTGCCCCCCTGTTACCATTGCACATAATGTAAAATAAACTCAAAAATACCAACAATTAATACTGCTTTATGCGATGGCAGTAAGTCCTCTGATTCCTAGAATTAATTTTATTCTTAAACCATCAGATTGACAATTTCATTTACACTTCGCAAAGATCTTATGAAGATTCTAGAGATGGAAACCTGTGATTCCGTATATTTCATATATTTCTTGTGTGTGTGTGTGTGTGTATGTCACTGAACTCCTAAACGGCTGGACCGATTTGAATGAATTTTTTGGTATGCATTTGGGTACCACCCTGGATGGTTTAGATTCACAAATCAGCCCGACAGATGGCGCTGGGGTCCGCTTTTATATATATATAATTATATATATATATATAAATATATTATGGAAATTCTGTTAAAATATTACAACCTCAGTGACTAGTGTGAGATTTTTTACGCGCCAAAGAGCGCCATCTAGTTACAATTTTGAAAAACAGTATTGTACTGTTTTCCGATCTATTAACTAGATGGCGCCCTTTCTATTTCATATAAATCGTAGTTAAATTTCAAGCGATAGAATAAGTAGACGTTGGTATATTTTAGTCTTGTTATATAAGGCACTAGCTGACGCGTGCAACATCATCTGCACCAAATCGATTTTTAACGGTTAAAATATCTTAATAAACCTGAAACATAATTGCAGTGCCACAATAGGTCCAATTTCGGTAATTTTAAAAGGAAATTGCAGGTACATAAACAGGCAGGTACTTTTTTTGATAAGGATTAATATCATGATAGGAATTAAACCATCTTTCAATTGTATCTGTGTTTTGATTTACAAATTATAACAAGAAGCGGACTTGTGACTTAAATATTTTTTGGGCATAAAAATATTGCTTACCCTAAATATTTAGTAAAACCTATAATTTAATCTTTTTTGAAAACCCTGAGTGCCAAGATTAGTTTAGCTTTTTTTAAATCCCATTGGAAAGTTGCCCTGGTTTTCCCGAGATTAAAAGTATCCTATGCCCACTTACAGGAGGAGAATGAATTATTTCATCAAAATAAGTAAAATTAAACAAACGACCAAACAGACAAACTTTTATTAAGAATTTTAGTATCGTTAAACGCTTTTTTTTAAATCCTATTAATATTAAAGTCGTCAATCATTACGAATTACGATGTTTAACATTTACAGTTGTATCATACATAACGGGATTTTTCTCTACAAAGACCTCGGACAGACTTAAGAAAGAATCTGTTGCCTTAGTACAAAATTTGCTCGCTTACAATCGAGATGCCGTTTTCGCATATCATATGCTATGTCGTCAAAGTAAAATGGACCTAATGTTACTTGTTTTACAGTCGCAAATCCTGTACTTCTTATTTTTGTTTTTCAAACGTCAAACGCCCGAGCTAAAATGAAGGCAAAATTTTGCTTTAATAGAATTAAATAAGCAAATAAGATTCAATTTACTCCGATGTACAAGTATTTTCAAACTCGTAAACGACTCTTCTGTTGCGAGCGAGCAAATTTCGTAAGGCTACTGTTAAGGTCCCCATTCACTGACAAACCGTCGTAGCGAACAGTTGCAAGGAGATCGCAGCGATCCATTGAATAGTTTCAAAATTGACTTTCACAACTTCGATTGACGTTTTTGACTCGTTTGCGTTTGGAAATAAATAAAATGCGCCGGTCAGAACTTTATTAATACTATTTATACTAATTTTACTTGTGCAAATAGTAGGTAGGTAGGCTTGCATTAGTACCTTGTGAAATATTTTAAAGGATGTTCGACGACCTCCCTAGCGCCGCGTTAAGCGCTTTATTCTTCTCAGCGGAATATTGGTTCCAGGTGCAATTTGCGAATATAATTCCTGAATTTTCTGTGATTTAAATATTTGTAAACGGTATAACAAGAAACTCGAGTTATACTTACGCGAGTGTACTTGAATTTGGAAACTCGCCAGATTGTATCCGATCTCTATAATTGCCTGCATTGTAGGTTTATGGGCATGCACGTGCATCGCCAACTGAAGGCATAGTTACGCCAGTTGCGGTGACTTCTATCCACGGCTTTCTGTCATCGCTTAAAGCATGTTTATTTTAAAAACAAAGTTTTTGATACATCTTAACTTCAAACTTATCGCCCTTAAAATAAAGATTATGATTCTTAAACAAACCGTCAACAATATCAAAATGCTGCTTTAAGTGACGGTAGTAGGTACTACAAAGTTCAACTTTGCAATTTATCTTGCCTGTCTCGCTTGCGACGGGTTGTCAAGCGACAGATTGCATCGTGTATGGACCCCTTTAAGTCTGGATACCCTTTTTTGTACTAAATTTTTATTATAAAATTGCAATATCAATTGTTCTCAATGTGTTAAAGAGGCACAAGCAACTGTTAGAGGATCCTTTATTAATAAATAATTCATGAATTTGATCATCAAATTTACTCGCATACCCAATTATAACGTGATTTTATAATTGCCCGTGGTAAGCGAGATTTTAGTATGCACTTCGGTGAATTTGCTCCTGCGCTGTTTAATTTGTATTTGGAGGCAATCATGGCGGAAACATTGGACTCAAACTGTAATGTTATAGTTAACGTACTTATAATAAATAATTTTCGATGATCAAAAATATATTATGTACGAGTACTACTGTAATATTACCCATTTCTTTAAATTTAACGCGTGATCTATGTTTATATACTATCGATATAAACACACAGCATTTTCTGTTAATTTAAATGGTTTTACGTTGGAATTGGAAAATAAATGTTCTGTCCTGTCCCACGTGTGCGCTGGCCATTAATCGTCGTCGTCGGTCCGTGTGTCAAGGCCTTTTTTCTTAGGTCACGGTTGCAGGTAACAAATTGAAATTTTAAAAGATTGGTGTCATTTTTTCCGTGGCGCAGTGGTGACTGCTACAGCATGAGGAGCATGGGTTTAACATTACTGCCATTACCCCAAACATGTTGACAGTATAGTCACTTACTTATCATCACTTATATTTTATTCTACTACGGGTGAGAATCTAAGGACTAACCTGTAGTAGAATAAAAATAAGTAAAAAGTCTTCAAAGTAAAGTGGGTGCTATTTTCGTCTGAATGGATTATTATCCTTGGTCCGTCAATTATTGCTTTAAAATGTACGAAAAAAATTATGTTCGAAATTTAAAATTTAGGTAACTGGGTCAAGTATTAATTAATTGAGAACTTGGTTTTGTTTTATTTAAAATATAAGTTTATAGTTTTGCATTTATCATACTTACTAGTCCTTGTTATAAATGCGAAAGTTTCTTTGTTTGTTTGTCCTTGCTTAGCGGCCTAACTAAGCAATCCATAAACTTGATTTTGCCATAGATTCGTTGAAAGGACAGAAGCCTAACTTATTCAACTTGGTTACTTTTTATCCCTGCTTATTGTGACTCTTCCACCGGATCGGCATGATGTGATCTTATGTGTAGATTTATGTGGAGGCTCTAATACAATTTTGTCTTTAGAAAAAAACAACCTTTTAAAAAAATTTAAAAAAAACAGTTTAATTTTAATTCGATTTAGTTTTTTTCCTTGCTAATGTGAAAAAAAGGAAGGCTTGAAAGATTTTTTTTTTACTTTAATTTTATGTGGTATTTATGTAAATTGTTTAGTTTCGCAACACACTTTACGCTCTTTGCATTGTTTGAAATGGTGACCTCAATATATTTTTTAAAATTTATTTTGATTTGCATAATCAAGTAATTTCGCAAATAAAGGTTTGACAAAGCGAATTATAATCAAGGCATCGGCCACTTGTGGCATTTTTTTTTATGTTGATAGACGAGCGCTTGACTGCAATCACACCTGATGGTAAGCGATGATGCAGCCTAAGGTGGAGCGCGCTTGCCTAGAAGATGCCTATTCACTCTTGATTTGAAGGTACTCATATTGTAGGCACTGGGGAAAATGGAAGCTGGAAGTGCATTCCAGATCCTAGCGGTGCGAATCGCTTCGTACGCGTCCGCCGTATAACGACCACGTAGGGACGCAGAGCCTTACGGTGCCGCGCGGTTCGATGGTAAAAAGGCGAGGGGGGAACTAGATCAAATAGTTCTTGAGCACACTCCGAAATATCTTATCTTAATATATATAAATCTCCTGTCACGATGTTTGTCCGCGATGGACTCCTAAACTACTTAACCGATTTTAAATTAAATTGGCACACCGTGAGCAGTCTGGTCCAACTTAAGAGATAGAATAGCTTAGATCTTTAATTATAGTAGCAATTTTATTTTATTGCAAATCATTTGTCTATAATTAATTGACAGTCACATGTTATATGTAGTTATATATATACTACTAGACTCATTTAAGGCTTAGCGATACTGAATACTTTAAAAAAAATCAAACGCAGACGAAGTCCGGGCAACAGCTAGTATCCTATAGAACACCGAAAGGTAGGCAACCTTGCGACGACGTTCCAAACTCTTAAGTTTTTTATTAGTGCACTAGTTAATTTAAGGATTATTTTATTTCGAAAACAGATTGGTGAGAGTGCTTCTTCTTTTTATTTGAGGGGAGGGTCTTTAAACGTGGCTAGTTACAACTTACAACCCAACCGACAAAGACGTGCCGCCATGCGATTTAGCGTTCCGGTACAATACCGACGGCCGACTGGCGCAGTGGGCAGCTACCCTGCTTCTTGAGTCTAAGGCCGTGGGTTCGATTCCCACAACTGGACAATGTTAGTGTGATGAACACGAATGTTTTTCAGTGTCTGGGTGTTTATCTATATATTATAAGTATTTTGTATATTATTCTAGTAGTCTAGTATATTTATTTATATTATTGTTAATACGCGTAGAAACCGATAAGAGGTGTGGCTTAAAACTGCCATACCCCTAACTGGTAAAAAAACCAAACTTCTCTGAGTACTAAGTCTCCATTTTTATACGTATATGGATAAGACGTATTATATCTTGACAGTTTGTTAAGTTTTTATCGACTTTTTTGATAATATTTGTTGCACAGCATATGTACCTATTATAGTGAAGCAAGTTGTTTTTTTGTATAGCCTCAATAACTGGCTAATAACTTTTATTAATTTTATATTTTTTTTAATTTCACTCCCAGATATATTTTTTTTTACTTCTACAATACACACATCGCCATCTAGTCCCAAAGTAAGCGTAGCTTGTGTTATGGGTACTAAGAAAATTGATGAATAATGTTAAGAATATTATGCATAAATACTTATAATATATAGATAAACACCCAGACACTGAAAAACATTCATGTTCATCACACAAATATTGTCCAGTTGTGGGAATCGAACTGACGGCCTTAGACTCAGAAAGCAGGGTCGCTGCCCACTGCGCCAATCGGTCGTATAAGCCTAAATATATCATCATTATCAACTCACCGCTGGCCCTCTACAGCACGGCTAGCATGGGTAGGAGACCATTATCTCCCAAGCTAAAGGATATAAATGTATCTTCTCCCACAGCTTTATCAACTCTGGCGCACAAGTGGAAATAATATCCAATATGTGTATTAATAAACGGGGGTAAACTTCTCCTATTCCATGTTCCAGTGATTTAGCAGGTGGACACGTTTATTATATCCTATACCTTTTTAGGGGATATAATTTTTACCTCCCGCCCGTGCTAGCCCTGCAGGGCATGGGTGTCGTCTCAGTGTGAGAAGAGCTTAGGCCGTAGTCCACCCCGCTAGCCAAGTGTGGATTGCGTTGACTTCTAACGCCTTGTAGAACATTATGGAGAACTTTTTGGCGTGCAGGTTTTTTTTGTCGATTTCTTTCTTCATTGTTCTCGCAAGTGATATATAATTGCAAAAACTAAAAACGAATATAAAAAGAGGTATATGCCGGGTATCGAACGCGGTTCTCCCGAAAAGGAAGCCGAATCTCTAATAACAAAACTACCATCGCTTACAGTGAAATAAAAATTTGAACAGGAAGTGTCCTTTTCAAATTTTTGTTTGTTGTTTTTTGCACAGAATACGTTCTTACGTACATAATCATCAGTCACCCATTAATGTATGCAGTTCTTTGTGTCCAAAAACAGCGCACGCGCACCTCTCACTTTACACCCCTGGAGTTAAAAAAACAAACTTAGGTAGTTAGCTCACAAACTTTCTCATTTTCTCATTTTATTTTTCGTTTAGGACTTTAGAGGTAAATAATTAAATAGTATGACTAACCGTTTGCTCGAAAAAAAAGTCGAGTGGTTTTTGATGTTTCAGTATTCGTGTACACGGTTTCTGTATGTTTTTAATTCTGTGGATTTATGAGATACTGTTATGATGAATAGCATCTGCTTCAGATATTCGTATTAATATCATGCAAAAGTGTGTGTTCGTTTGTTACTTATGTTCGGCTTAACTCCTGCATCGATATCTGGTTAAAAAATTATAATAAAATTTAATTAGTTAATTTTTTTTAAAGTATATTTTTCTTTTTTTCAGGATGCCTGTCAGCGCTCTGCATATTCGTGCTGTACACGAAGCATCTAATCATCGTGTACCTCTATCTCATGTCAATAGGCCTAGTCTTTATCTCCTACTGGACGAATGTGTCCGCCATCAAGCAAATACAAACACTATTGGATGCCGATTCTGCGCACCACTCTACAAGCATATTAGAAGATTTACTTAATTTAAACATAAGGAATTTACTTGATCTCGAAGGCCCGGGAATTCTGGTCATACAAAACTTAGCAATACAGTTCCTGCTGGCCATCCTATTCAGAAATGTTCACCTCGGACCCCGGCAGCCAAAAATACAGAAGTTCTTACCGATGAGCTTCATGGCACCCTCCTTTTTCGCAATGATACCGTTACCACCGAACCTTTTGCACCATTCTCCAGCTTTTTCAACGTTACTGCCACTATTTCTCGTGAAATACGTACTCTGGTCATCGAGCTATGACGTCGCTCAAGTGATTTACGCAGGATATCAGCACGGAAGGCTATTCATAAGCCATAATGGCCTATCTGCGTTAGTTGAAACCGAATGGATGCGTTTGAACGTGCCATGCGTACTTAGGGTGTTCTGGGTGATGCGTGTGGCAGAACACGCAATATTATTACTAATGGAAAGTTATGACGAAGTCGCCGATGAAGGATTGAAGGTCTCGACTTTGATAGCCGTGCAATCGCTCGCGTCGTTGGCCAAATCGTTGCTGGTGACGGGGTGCGAGACCATAACGGCCGTGCTCGGGATGACGTCGGTCATCTCGTTCTTCTGCCACTACATCGGGAATTTCTTCCAATGGATTCTCCTCACGGAAGAGGAGGAGGACAAGAGTATCGGCACGGTTTCAGCCATACTGTTTTATATTCTAGCGTTGCAAACAGGATTGACGTCTCTGAACCCCGAGAAAAGATTCATCAGACTGTGCAGAAATTTCTGTTTGCTCTTCACTGCCCTCTTACACTTCTTGCACAACATTGTCAATCCAATGCTGATGTCTCTAAGCGCATCGCGTAATCCGAGCACACATAGACACGTCAGAGCACTGGGCGTTTGCGCATTTCTCATCATGTTTCCCATAACGCTGCTGGTTTATCTATGGTCACAACATTCCATATCCACGTGGCTCTTAGCCGTAAGCGCTTTCAGTGTAGAGGTAATAGTCAAAGTCGTAGTCAGCCTGATGATTTATTCGTTATTCCTAATCGACGCTAACAGAAATACATTCTGGGAGCAGTTGGACGATTATGTGTACTACATAAGAGCTTTCGGGAACACTATAGAGTTCTGTTTCGGGATATTCTTGTTCTTCAACGGAGCTTGGATCTTGTTGTTTGAATCCGGAGGGGCGATTCGGGCGGTGATGATGTGTATACACGCGTATTTCAACATCTGGTGTGAGGCTCGAGCCGGTTGGTCTGTGTTCATGAAGCGGCGCACGGCCGTCAACAAGATCAACTCGTTGCGCGAGGCCTCAGCGGACCAACTGCACCGATTGGATGACGTGTGCGCTATATGCTACCAAGAGATGCACTCCGCGAAGATAACGAGGTGCAACCACTTCTTCCACGGCATGTGCCTCCGAAAGTGGTTGTACGTGCAGGACAGGTGTCCGCTATGCCACGACATACTATATAGATTAGACAATAAGGAGAATTCAGAGGCTGGGAATGAGGAGAATAGCAACAACCAAAACTTGCTGCTCGAGGAGGAACCGGACCAGGCGGACCTCCTCCTCAACGAGGGCGTGAGATGACTGAACAATGACGACTACTACAATCTAGTATGATATCAAGTTTAAAACTCGATTTATCAGTGGTATTTTTTATTTGTATAGTAAGTTATTGTTCTTTAAATGTATTTTGAATCAGTGGGTTACTGTGATTTAAGGTTTAAATTCTGTCTTGTGATGTATGGGTGTATCGTTATTATTCAGTGTGAAGATTTTAGTGTTAAGGTCTATGTAGGTGTGCTATACGCTTGGATTGTCGACGCGTTGTTAACGTTTCCTATTAATTTTTAAAAAAAATTGATACAAAAAATCACTGTGCACCAGCTAACAGACAAACATTCGAAAGGGACGCGAAGCTATTTGTAAATATTTATGTCGTTTAGAAATAGCTTTTGATATACTTAACAAGCTTACGTGGAAAAAGTATAAAAATTGCAATTTTTTTTCATAAAACTGTAAATAAACTATTATTTTAGTGTAATAGGCACACGACTTTTATTTCGGTGCAATTTCAAAAAACAATGTGAAGGGTGTTATGAAATAAAAACACAATCAAGATTATCGCAACAAATAAATATATTTATTTTAATACAAAACAAATGGTTTACCGTAGTAAAATCGTAAAAAAGTGACGATACGTTATGATTGGCTGAAACTATTCCAATATATCCTTTAGGTTTGTATTTAAAGCCAATATGAAAGTATATTATTGGTATTTTAATAACCGAACATGGCTTACTAAAATACTAAATGAGCGCATGTATTGTGGCCATAAAAAATCCTGAAAACGGCCACTAATAAATAATCTTTGCATATTATAAAACTATATCGCACCAGCCGTTTGTACGCTTAGATCTTTTAAACTACGTAACGGATTTTAATGCAGTTTTCAGCACTATGTAGTGTTTCTGGAGGAAGGTTTTTATGCAGTATATATCTTATCATAGTAAAGCCAAGAAATTTAAAGATATGTAATCTTTATATCCTGTAGTAGTCATAATCATAATTAATCATTTCTATCTACATAGCATCCGTGCAAAGCCGGATCGGGTAGCTAGTTACCCAATAAAACTTAAGTGCCCGGTGGCTTGGCAAATGAATATTTATATTTTTTAAATTAGATATTAGTAGCAAGGAGACAACTAGACTTAGGAGCACGTTATTTGAAGCGAAGCGTTTATATTTATTAGCTTCGGGCTTAATTTTCGCTTTATCAATTGTATGCTTACGCAAACAATTTAATGCTACGAAGTTGTGTATTAAAGCATCTCATAGGCACTTGTTATTTAATTTTTTATTCGCTCGATTTAATATAACCGTTGTTTTCAATTCACAATTTGTGAGGGAGTACCACCAATTTTGCCAATAACAACATATGTGAAAATTACATGTTTTGAATATAGGTACCCACTGTAAATCACATCAAAATACACTTAGCGGAATTACTATGAAGTTATAAATGATATGCGGAATACCTATTGTAAACAAAATCATTTTTAATTGTAGTAGGTACTTACTGCAGTTTTCGGCCTAAAGACGATTTGTATAATAAACAACAAAAATAAAATATTTAATACTTTAATGTTTTAAAATCATTGAAAATTGATCGAGGGCCTCCTTAAGTACTGTAAAATAATACCGATACTTTAAAAGATTTGTTAATCAAAATCGCTCGAAATGCAGCGTAGAGCGTATTTTAATCAATCTTGGATTGCTTTATGTCCGTTTTCTATTTTCAATGTATCTACAAGTTGCTCAGCAAAGTTGTTTTAGTTTCAAATTGACGAATTTAGATATGGCCATCAACTCTCTTCTATGTACATATTTTACACGTAATTTACGCATCAAAAGTGCCATCAAGGTATTTAAATAAATATTTGACTTTGACTTTTACCAATAACAACGCTAAGCTAATCAATCTTTAGATAATGGATAGATTGAATATAGAAAATAGATATTAGTGAATAGTCTTCATTAAAATAACATTGATGTAGTGTCCTTTTAAAATACCGTCGGGCCATACCCCTAGACCTCGACATTCGAGGTTGACCATAAGTTATTTCGAAGTCGTAGTACCAATCTCTCGTGGAATCATACAATTATTATTCCCATATGCTAAAATTTGAAGAGTTTATTTTTACTGGCCGACAGAACGGAGGCGCGGGTGCTTTCAAAAAAAAACCTGCAATAAGTTCTGCGTTCCGGAAACAGTTTTCTTTTATGTCGTTTTGGGACCGTTTGGGATTTTTTTTTGACAGGTGAATTTCTTTTCTCTCCGGGACTTCCCCGAATGTTTTGTATCAACTTAGTTATCGACCAGTAAAAACGCGCCCATGTATAGGTTTTTCCCTGGATGTAGCTAGTAATTTGTCTAGTAACAGTATCAGTATCAGTTGAATATAAGGTCCTTGTAGTTTGACAATAGGTAATAGTTGGAGACTCTGCAGTTGGTAGACGTTCTCACGACGGTGGTGCGATCTGCACGCTCGAAGTTCGCTTTTACGATTTCGTAATAACGGCCGTCACTGCGAAAAAAAATAGGTAAAGGTATAGAAAAAAGTGCTATAATGAAACGGTACTTGGCTTGGGATGTTATAATAAACATTGTAAGTCGATCAAAGAGATTAAAAGTCTGTTACAAAAATGGAGATAAGATTTAAAACAATTATTAGATGCATGCAACTTTGCACTTGTAGAAAGTTATAAGTGCCTTCTGCGATGGCTTGCCAATTTGCATGTAGAAGAAATAATGAAGCAGTACCTACTATGGTATTTTATTGATAGAATGCTTTTAGAACATTAAGTTTACTGACTGAAGATTAAGATAACGTAACTTTTATCGCGCGATTTTGTGCAGCCTCACTTAAGAATATGGAATCTACCTGAGCACCAAACACTTTAGCTTGAGACACTTGACGCGTAGGATGTCGATGGCCTTCTGACTCTTGTCGCTGAACCGCAGGTTCTCCGGGTCCCAGCGGAGTTCCAGACGCTCTAGGTTCGGACAATTGTTGGCGATGCCATCCATTAGCTGGAAATAAAGTCTTGTAAGTTTGACAACTTGGAAGAAGTGTTTGAATTTTTAAGCTCGTATTACTTCATTTCTAATTATAAACTACCTGTAAATTTAGTATGTGGTGTGTAAGCACTAAGCTGGATAAAATACTTGAACTAGAAAAATTAAGCTTCTTTTGTTATAAGCAGGAGAATCTGTTTAGTGTAATTTATAATTTCTTAAATTTTTATAATCCAAACCAAACAGATCTTTGGCAATGTACTCTCTACGCGTGTTTCCCTCCGATACCGGAGCATCATTAGATGTTAACTACAATGAATATATAAAAGTCCACTGTTGAACTAAAGGCCTCTACCATCTGTATATCCTGCATTCCGGGTGTGCCCCATTCTCCCCACCACCTCGATGGCTTGAATCGTCCACTTTTACCAGAATATTTTTTCCACGCAAACTATTTCCACAATTCACATGCACACAATTTGCATGTGAATTGTGGAAATAGTTTCCATGAGCAAATTTATATCGGGTCAAATGTTAATTGAAAGTATCAAATTAATATCAGTGGGCTTGGGGATTTACTCGCTCGCAATCAGAGAATTCTTTTTCCCATTTTAAACTATTCCATCAAAGTAAAATGGACCTAATGCTACTTGTTTTAGAGCCGCAACTCCTGTGCATCTGATTTTCATTAAAAAACGTTCTGTCAAAAGCCTCAGTTGAACATCTGAGTAGGCAAATCTGAGCTTTAATTCCATATGAATAACATCTATTTTGCTCTAATGTTAAGGTATTTCGATACTTGAAAACTCGATTGCGAGTGAGCTAATCTTTAACTTAGGGTACATAAGCCTAAAACTTGTTTTTTTGAATAGTGGAGCTTTCGATATTATTGTTTTCACCCACCTGATCAACGTGAATATTGACACCAAGCCTCTCCTGTGTTCCCATGATGAGGATCCTATGAGGGATAAAGAAATTCAATAATTTATATTATATTATAGTGAATTTCACAAATCCTTACATATTTATGAAAAAGGTAATATTTAAACGAGCGAATATGAATATATATTAATAATATTTTATAGAACCTATCGTAATAACTGAATATAGCTTACTAAAATACTGAGTGAGCGAATGTACTGGGGCGACGTCTTAAAAACGGTCATTATCAATCCGGCTTAGGATTATACATTATACTTTTTATAGTCGCACACTTGGTATATGAATTGCCCACTCAGTATTTCCATTCGCTTGTGTAGTTTATTTTTCGTAAACCAATAAATAGTGTTTGGTATTACAGTACCTCATTAGCTGTCGCCATATAATTTTTTGTTCATATATCGCTTTTGGAAATACTCACTTTGCATTAGTTAGTAACTGGAGCACGCTCTGCCACAGCTGGTCGGTGATATGAGGCATTCCACTTAACACTAGTCCCCATAACTGACTGCCGTGGCGTGACAGGAACCTATGGAGCGCCTCGTCTGTTAAGTTGTCTGAAGCGTCCACATCTAGAGCGACTAGGTTCCTGAAAGGATTGATATAATTATTAACGCGGTTTGATAATTAAAGGTTGTAAACTATCCCTCTTGAAATTACCTCAGACGACTGTAAACTAGTTTTCTTTAAGACTTTAAATAAACCAGGTGATCAAAAGAATAGACCGTCAAAATAAAATTACAAATACCCTTTCGAGTGGGACCTCATGGAATGGATGTTATAAATCAGTCAATAATTATTATTCTAAAGAAAGAGAATAACAGGTTTTTGATATCAAGCACCAAATTCAACGCCTCCTAGTCTCTAGCCTAGCTCGAAACATCCTTATCTGGGAATACCAGATTTTAGAAAGCATTCAAACTGGAATGGGAAATAGGAATGCATGATGTGAGCCCGAATTGGTGAAAATTCGGTGTTTCGGAAAACCCAGTAATAGATCATGCACCGAGGCAGAGGAAATATACACAAAATCCTCCAATGTCAAGGAGTACCAGAAGAACGCTTAGCTCCTCAGCATTACTCTGAAGCAGTTGTTAACCTTGGTGACCTGCTAAACTTATGCGAGTGATTTCAGCTGGCAGGAGTGTTCCAACTGGTACAGGCCCAGAAACAAAACAAAAACAGAGAATCCAGTGCTCCCATTATCTATTAAGAATGAAAAAAGAATGTTTGTTTGGGAACCACGGAGAAAGATTTTTTTTTAACGGAACAAAAAGAAAGTGAAAAAATCGTGTATGGACCAGAAATGGTCTCCACTCGGAATGTAGGTGTTTCGCCATTGGATTTAAGATTGTGTTTCTTACCTAGCAGTTCCGGATTCCAGCCAAGCTTTAAGAACGGAGTCATTGAAGCCGTTTATCTGGCCTGCGCTCAGGAACCTCAGGTTCGGGATTCTGGTCAGCATGTCGATCAGACACTCCGTGGACAAGTCTGTGGCTGTCACGTCCAACTCCTGGACGGAGGATTTCTCCCATTCCACTTGCATCACGTACTCTGAATGTAAACCTTAAAAGAATGATATTTTTTAATCACCAATGGAAGACAATGTAACTTTAGTTTAGTTTGACAGTGATTTCTATAAAAACTATCTCATAATCTTTAGGTACCTACTTTTAATAAAACTGTAACTGTGATGAAAGTTTTTATCAATTTTACATCATAACTATGTCATATCTTAGCCGATTTCAATAAATCTTTTTTCATTGGATTGGTTTCATAATTTTAACCTCCCCAAATTTCTTTAAGAACTGGTGGATATAATTGAAGATTGTGGATCATCTTTGGCTTAAACTTTATGATTTTATCTTTCAAACCTGCAAAGATATCATCCATCCATTTACTGGCTTGAGTCAACGTTGCTTACCCGGCGATATCGACTAATATTTGGTGCGGCTATTAGGCAACTTTTGTGATTTAGTGCTTAGGTTTTAAAAAAGGCGATTGAAACTCTGTGAGCATGAATATTATTAGCGATTGACTATGTATGTAGAAGCAGTACGATGCGTGGAATTTATAATTTCTGTATTTTCTCTGCTCTTGGGAGGCTTTGGATGTGCCAAGTGACCGACAAAGACGTTACTCAAGCAAGGTTTGCCCGCTATCATAGACTGTACCATCACGTCATTGGTGAGATTGCAGTCAAGGAATAAAAAGACTTGTAATGGAATAAAAAAAGGTTATGGCGTTGCCAATGCTCATAGGACGCTCCGTTTTTAAAAAGTAGGTAACAGTTAGCATTTTGTGCAGGAATTGAACATTGTGCTTTTTAGGGTTATGTACATGAAAACTGGTGTAAATTTTACTTACTGCAGCCGTTCATGAGCAAGCAAGTCAGCCTCCTTGAGCGTTGGAACAGTGTTTTCATGGTGGAACCCGTGACCTTATTGCAGTAGTTGACAGCGAGGCATTCCAGCTTGAACCGAGCACGTTTTAATAATTAGAATCTATCGATCGTAACTTTTTGAGTTCGCCATACTGGGACATAATTCTTTTTCTGGAAACTTTCACAAATTATGTACAAGTAATTTATATAGAAATCATTTATGTAGGAGCAAGCCAAGCTGAGGTAGATGCATATTACTATATTACGGTCGTTAAAAATTGCTTTTGCCTATATTCAGATCAACTTTTACAAATGACTACTAAAACCTTCATACATATAGAGTACTGATAAACACCCAGACACTGCAAAATATTCATGTTTATCACACAAACATTTTCCAGTAGTGGGCATCGAACTCAAAGCCTTGGACTCAGAAAGAAGGGTCGCTGCCCACTGCGCCAATCAGCAGTCAAAGATAGTTAGCATATGAACATTCTTTAATTATGCATTCAAGCTGCCGATGATTAAATAGACAGGATGCAGTGTTAAAACATAAATCAAGCTTAGTTGTATAAACGCCGTGAATTTAGTCCTCGAATCGGGTATTCTTTTAAACTAGCTTAGACTAAAACATCGACATCTCCCGTAACCGTAACTCTCTGTTTGGATTTGTTCGCATCCGTTAGTTACTTTTTGACCTATTTACCGCACCATACAATCCTTAGGATAGCACTCTTGTATAAAGGAAAGATGTTCATATAATGTTATGTGCCACAGGCTCGGGCATTCTGATAAATTTTTAGTCATTATTATCATTTCCTGTCAACAACTTGATTTTGAAATTAATAACGTACCTGTATGCAGTTGGAGCTGAATGCATCAATGTGGGAGTCATCCACGAAGTTAATGCCGTACAAGTTGATGACTCGGAGATTCGGTGTCGCTGATTTCAGTTTGTGGACATTGATCACTTCGTATATTTCCTCCTCTTCTTCTTCAACCTTCTCGTATGTTCCTTTTATAATTATTATCATCAAAAAAGTTATAATACTGTTATTGATTACAATATAAGTGTAATTTGGCATTCCTCAGTTGACTGTTTCTTTATCCGGTCTATTAAAGATTTTTCATTTATTTCATATATAGTATATGTGCCTTCCTAAATAATTTAGGAGGGCTGTATGTTGTTACTCATTTTGAAAACAGTTACCAATTTTTTGGCTAAAATCAGCTTTGGCAGAAGACACTTTCGCTTCGATCGCTTGAGTAAAATTAACAGCGACGGTATAATCCTTGATTTTAGAGTGACTTAATCTATGACTTTAAATACAGATAAAAAAAAACACCTTGCCGAATCACCCAAAATGCTTATTAAAAAAATTGAAAACTTTGTAAATGACCGGCTCGAAGGACCAATAACTAAAAAGCTTACCAATAAGATGTAATATTTCTAATCCATTGATGAAGTTATATATCTTCCTCATAAAACCTTCCATGAAGATTACCTCCGACAGGCAAATGCATAGGTAACGCAACTTTGTTGGAAACGCCTGCATCTCTGAGAAGTCGTGAAGCTGCATAGCTAAAAAAAATCCAAGACCTCAGTTAGCACTTAGACACTATAAAAATATCCGGGATCATGAGATTCCTTAACATACAATGATAACTTTTTTTAATTTAAGGGGCGAAATCCTCTACATCTTGGAGAAAAATCAGTTTATGTGGGATTCCTGCTAAATAAGAACCTCTTAATGACGCAATACTAAAAGGAGAGGCTTATAATCTTGACTATGTCAAGACAAACGCTCAGGTATCTAGAACATGTTCTCAGGAATTTCCGTTTCGGGCAGTACCGTTGGGTAGGTACTAATTGGAAGGCTTCCTAATTCCTTTGAATGCATAGGTACCTGCCCAGCACGACACCCGATGATCTCGTCCTAGAACCGTGCCCCTAACCTCTAAGCCTTTCGCAAAGTAACGCCTGCTTCTATCCAATGCTTTACCTGTACTAAAATCCAGCAGCATGTGAGTTAGGTTAGGGCATTTTGAGGCCAGCTCGTGCAGTACTGTATGTGTAATCAGCTCGATCGGCAGCTCGATGTAACGCAGCGAGGGGCCGAATCTTATAGATATCAGTGCCAGCAAAGATTCGAGAGAACCTGAAAAAAAAACATTTATTGTTCTTAATTCTAGTTTCCGGCAGCGATCCTTTTCAAAAAGATGTTCATTGACCAACAATCGTCATCGTTAGATTAGATAGATAAGAAATAGGCGACAGCGTACCTCAACACTCTAGTAGTTTATAAGTATACATCTACTACTAACCTACATGCAGTCCGGATATCTCAGGTCGCAAGCTGACGTGGGTCCAGAGTTTGGTGTCGTAGGCTACCATTCGCCACCGCTTGCATACCGTGGCCATGCGACATATCTCGCGGTGCGACAGGTACGAGAATATGTTTAGCAGAACTTTGTCCGGTAGTTTCTCTATTGTCTGAAACAAATTAAATAACTTTAATTAATCCTTGCTTTTCACACGGCTCGATATGGCGCGAACTTTGCGTACCATGGATAGGTAAATTATTAGACAAAAGTAGTGGTTTCGTTCTTAAAAAAGTTCGCTAATGAGTAGTTTCTTTGAATGAGCGTGTAAAAGGTTTATTGACCGCTCGTGTTCGATCACGCGTAATGCGGGGGCGTGTATTAGGTACGGTATGTCCACGTTATTCCTGTCCTTGACACCATTCACATACGTGCATTTATTTTGGTGGGTTTTTAAAAATCAATTGGTAAAATAAAACTGAATGTTTAATCATGACTTTTCCTTCCAATCGACTTTCCTTTAAATCGTAGGATTTAGGATGCATGTAAGTCCTACGGGTTAAGTAGTAGGAATCGAACTTTGAGCCTGCCTTACCTACTACGACATTTTCGATTTTAGTCCGTCGCCTGAACAACTGTGTCTATCCTAATAGTCGGTATTTCAGAAGAGATAAATTGATTCGTTGATTTTGTTTATTGAACTGTGATGCATTGCGCAATTTGAGGGAGGCCCGTATGAGTGCGCATTTAATCCCGGGAAGACCTGTTTACAACTCAGTCTAAACTGTAGGACTGGTCAACAGTTATACCGGTTATATCTTTAGAAAACTCCCGGCAAAGATGGACTGCTCCTGTTTAAGCAAATTTAGTTATTTTTGTTATGAGGCTGGCTACCGAGAGGGTTTTAGTGGATAGAAATCCCATATAACCCAAATTCTCCCACAGAGAATTGGGTATCTTTTAAGAAGACTTCCCCCCGTCAACAAAAAAAAAAGGTCAAAACTAGGATGCAGGAGTTATGCCCAAAAAGGACCGTCATGTCATTGGAAACTTTGCTCGCAACCGTAGACATACTTTGGT
This sequence comes from Pararge aegeria, assembly GCF_905163445.1. NCBI lineage: Eukaryota > Metazoa > Arthropoda > Insecta > Lepidoptera > Nymphalidae > Pararge > Pararge aegeria. Next base: position 5,698,379 of record NC_053202.1, on the reverse strand, counting down.
CTTATTATAACCTACGCATAAAACTTTTATATAGGTAGGTATCTAGACGTAATTTTAAATAATGTAAACATGCTATGTTTATGAGTGGGCACAAGCATGTTCGTATCGTTGTCCTAAATTTTATAGGAATTAATAATATAGGATTTATTCTTCAGAGAGCTTAGTTGCTTGGATATAACTATAAATAAATAAATATACTACGACAATATCGCCACAGATACATCGCCATCTAGCCCCAAAGTAAGCGTAGCTTGTGTTATGGGTACTAAGATGACTGATGAATATTTTTTATGAATAATATACATAAATACTTATAATATACAGATAAACACCCAGACACTGAAAAACATTCATGCTCATCACACACACATGTTCCAGTTGTGGGAATCAAACCCACGGCCATGGACTCATAAACCTATGTGACTAGGTCATGTAGGTACCTATAGTAGGTACCTACTACATACAGCAGGAGTAAAATAAACGTTGCATAGCGATGCCGTACCTAATTAATAATAACCTAATTATTGTATGGCAATGCACGATGCAATCATTCGTATTGAAATATTGTTACTACTAACTAATACGTTTTGTCGTTTGGCTAGCACAACTATGTTACTAACATTATTTATTTACGTTTTGAAAAAGGTCAAGAGTACCATATGTACCTATTATACGTGCTTAAATGCCTTGGAGCATACCAAATGAGATTTTCATCGGGAAAATTTCTAACTCACATTATTTAGAAACTTATTTTAACGTAAAAAAAACACTCAAATTTACGTTACCGTATTTGCAAATGGACTTCTGATTTGTCCTCCTTCAGTCAGATAAACCTGACTGGCCTCTAAAGCTAGCTGCCCCCAAACATCTGTGGGTATATCCATGACGAACTGATGTTTTATCAACAAACAAACACTATGAATGCATATGATATGCCTGAAAACTGTGGAATACACACTAATAACTGGATTTACTTCATGCGCGAAAAGTTCACGCGAGCTAAGAATGTGGAGCGCTGTGGTTAATTTTGGAATCATCTGGGAGGCGATGGTACGGGAAACATTCTTGGAGTCTATCGATTCTATACTTTTTATTGACAAATGGTTTCTTTTATGAATAAAAACGCTGTAATTTAACATATGAGGACGTATTTTTTTTAAAAACAACATCGGACTTTATTTTTTGGGATATCGTTGTAATTGAAAGTTCAAGACATGCATGAAAATAATCTGGCGGGAAATTTGAATACGTGCGATGCTCTCACCTTTAGCACGAGAAGTTAACAATACGAGTTACAGCGCTGTTACAGCTGAAGTACGGCTTTAACGCGTCGATTTAAAATATAAACGGTGTCCTTTTTTTGTTGTCTTACATATTTTAACGGCGAGTACGAACGACGCGCTGCCGCGGTGGTGATATCAACCACAGTTCCGGTAATTCACTTATTTGTAAAGAACATTGAAATATATAGATAGGTAACTACAGAGCTGGCCTAAAACTTGTTCTAATCTAGTATTTTTAGTAACCAAAAATGAATATATTTCATAATATGATAGAATTGATAAATTAAAGGGGCTGTCGAAATAAGACGATTAAAGACAGTAAAGAGCCACTTTTGTATATTACACAATACTGCCTATAGTTGTTATATAGCTAATATAACTCAATCACGCTTAGAGTCTGTTTCACAACCTTGTGATAAATGTCGGATAGCCTTTTCTCTTAGAAGCTTAACTCGTATTGTGCTCGTACTAGTTCCAAACGCTTAAATGAAACAAAAAATGCATGCCAGAAATAATTATTGAAAAATGAAAAAAGAAACGCTGAATATTGACACGAACTTTTCTTTTGAATCTTTGGGGAGGAATGGGTATTTCATCCCCAGATATATCACTATATTCCGATGGACTATATTCTTTTCTTCTCCTGCTTCGTCTTGGAGGAATTGGTAGGTACTCCTCCATCGCTCCAACATCATTATCTGGATTCTCTACCATTGTTACATTCATTTCTGGTGTTTCGCGTATTGTTGATACATTTATTTCTGGAGTCTCGCGTATCCTTGATAATTTAATTTCTGGACTATCGCGCATCGGTGATCCATTATTCCCTGGGCTTTCGAGTATCGCAGATACTTTAATTTCTTGACTTTCACGCATTGTTGATACATTAATTTCTGGACTTTCACGTGTCATTGAAACATTTATTTCTGGACATACTGCCATCGTTGATTTTTCGAGCATCGTTGATTAGTAGGTGTAATCTTCTGTAACGCGTAACAGACTTTTTGGAGGCCAATTTAATGTCATGGACCTGAATAAAATAAAACTTTTGATTACAATCACACCTACTCGTTAAAGTTACGATCTAGGTTGATATTTGTATAATGTGTAGGTATTCCGTATTTGAGTGAAAATTGATGTTTCATTCATAAGAGTTAATATTGTAAGGAATAAACAAAGTAGTTTTCTAATGTACGGTTTTATCTATTAACAAGCTTTTGCCCGCGGCTTCGCTCACGTTCAGTTTAATTTTTGATTTGGTAATTGTAAACTACAAAGGTTTAAAAAAATGTCTTGCCTAGAAAAATATTACCGTAAATTACTTAACAAATCAAAAACTTTCATATAAATTTTCATCCCCTATTAGATGCCTTTGGAGTTGGAATTTTTAAAATATGTGAAGCACGTATTTCTTTATTTTTAATCGAAAACTTAAAATCAAAGTTTAATGGAATAGAAGTACTTGAAAAATGAATTGATAAATGAAGGATTTTATACAAACTTTTATCCCCCATTTAACCCTCTTAGAGTTAGATTTTTCAAAAATCCTTTCTTAGCGGATAGTTATTACATTGTCTCTGTACAAAATTCGATCGATCCGTCAAGTGGTTAGAGCTGATTGTTGATAGATCTGCCAGTCAGGCAAAGGTGACTGACTAGTCACCTTTGCCTTTTAGAAGTATATATAAATAGATTTCCAAAACTGTGTAATTGCTTGGACTAGTTTTCGATAATGTTAAAATGTTGAATGACATGTTAAAGCTTTTAAACGTTTAAAATGTCCTATTATGCTGAAGGTACATTAATCCTATTTTAGCTGACAGATTTTTCCTATCCAAGATATATCTACAGAATGGAAAGGCCAGCTGTAGTTCATTCAGGCTAGATTTATAAAATCTAATATCTTCGCAGGCAATTCAATAAGTGTTATCGTTATAAATGACATCAAAGATACATACTAAAAGCATTCAATAACCACCGATAAAATAAATTGAAAACAATTCATCAAACCGACTGAAACAGTGTAATATCACAGATGTCTCAATACGCCTGAAATAAACTATACGTAAGAAATAATTGGAAACATGCTTTCATTCATTATTATTTGGCATCGGCTTATAACTTTGCCCTTAGTTAAAGATTTGCACTAAAGCAATGGAGTCGTTTTCTAATATCGAAACGCTGAAACGCTAGAGTAAAATGGAACTTATCTATATTGATTTAAAACTCGAAGTCCACAATTCTCTAGCAAATGCTTTTTGCAGAAAAATCTTCGCTTTGGAAAAATCTAAATCATCAAATGTAACACAGAAATTGCGAGTCAAAAATGGGTGACATTCGGTATTTTGTTTCGATATTGGAAAAGGTCTTCGCGATTGCGAGTGTGCTAATCTTATAAGTGTACAGATATGTACTATTTGACCGATTAGATCACCAAATCCAAAACGCGACGCATCTAATCACATCTGCCGTGCTATTGAAAAAGGCGAATTACTTATAAAAATTCTGCTCAAGCCGATTTCAGACTTGTGCTGCATCTACAAAAGGAGCTCCCACCAGGTGCAGGTCTTAGTCTTTTTTTGGAAACCGGGAACGGAAAGGCGTTTTTTTATTTAATAAATTTTAAAGTTTTGAAAAACATGGGAAATCTATCCATTCTTTTAAATTCGATTTCACCGCCTTGATTCAAATAAAGACTATATCACTCCCTATATTGTGAAAAATCTTCTTCCCAATGTGAATCGGTTCAGCCCTAACAAAGATTATTCTGGACAAGCAGACGTACTGACAGTCAAGTGTGCTGAGGTTTTGCTATATTAGTTAGAGGCAGCTAGTTATTTCGAAATCACAGATAGTAACTTTTACTTACCAACATCCCCAATGTAGCTGGGAAATTCTGACCAACAGACCAACTCAGTTTCGTAATAAAAAATAATAATATTGCATTAGTATGTACGATTTAAGTATAAAGTTGTGTGTATCTGACACAACTTAGTTGTAAAGTCCTCACATATGGCGCCGATTCCATTAAGTATGCTGCCCAATGGCGTAACGACAAAAAAAAAATCTCCAATCCCCATTTTTTAGATTATATCATATTATTACACTTAGAGATTATTAATACACTCTGTCTATACCTCATAAGTACCTTATTAGACTCAAGGAGTTAGTTAAATTTAGTCGACCTAACTTACACAATCGCTTAGCAGCGTAGAAAATGATAAATTCGATTTATTTTTGTATTCAAACATCCATAAGCTTAAATGGTTACTCTGATCCATCTTTATACTGAAAAAAAAGTAATCATTACAAATAAAAAGAAAACTGAAAGTTTTAACAGAATAAATCTGACTAAAAACGTACACACGTTGTCATAGGAATCGCGCAAACTGACAAACCAATTTCAAGAGTCAATCTCATGAATTTTCGGGCTCAACTGAGCTTCACTGTATCACTAATAAATTTTAAGTAGTTTGTCAGAGTAAAAGAGGTATACCATAATGATGGGCGCTTTCCATTTAATAGATTCCAACTAATGTTTGCTAATGGGCAATTTACAGCTATTTATAAGGCCAATATAAATGGGAAAATGTGTTTGTCGGTTGTTCCATCTAGCCATATCCCTGAACTGTTTCTACGCGGAATAGTACGAAATCGCTTGACAGTAGGTATGTCTTTGTCGGTAGAGCCAGCCACGCCGTAACCTACCAGACCAGATCAGCGAAAATTATGGAATTATATATATATATATAAATTGTCACTCCCCTTTAAAAAGGTCGTTTGGTTCCGTTCCGTTGCGATGTCGGATGGACTTATGGAAATAGGCTTTCAGGAAAATCTGATGGTAGTAGTTTCAGGTCCTTTTAGTGATCGATGTTATTTACAAATCGAGTACAGTTGGTTGCGATGTTTTGGAGATTTGAAATCTTCTTAGTGTGGAGACCTGGAGAAGGTGATGCACGAAAACGACAACCACAGAGTACATGATTGGGCGGATACAAGTTTTTTATAGAGTGTCTCTTAACGACTAAGAGACATGTAACTTGTATGCATGAGAGTAAACACTGAGGACAAATATAACTTTATTACGGGCTGTGCGAATATGAGCAACAAATTCTTCTTCATGAGCTTCAATCGATTGTCGAAGGTTACATCTAAGAACTTACTACTCGGTTATCATTTGCCAGGGAATTTTTGACAAATACATTGGATATATGGGATGGGTTTTGTTCCTGGGCTGTTGATTAAAAGATTTTTATAGGCCCAGTATTTTGGAAAAAAAACGGAACGTAGATTAGCGAGGTTACTATATAAGTATTCTTTCATAATCAATCAGAGAGTCTACGCAGACAAAGTAGCGTGCAACCGCTAGTCAGTTTATTATCGTCGATTATGAACTAATTTGTTGGCGTCATTGCAACTGAATGAGGTGTAAACACCTTATCTTCATCGCCGATTGGTCCCGCCTGTGTTCTTGAAGCGGCAATATATTGGCAAGGGACGAGGTATTTCCTGGACGTCTGACTCATCAGCGGACCTATTAAAATTTCTCTCGGCTGAAATTTCATCATGACTTGTAGACAGAAGCATTAACGTTGGATGGCATGGATTAAATGGATTAAATGTACAACCTATACATTCTACTAATAATAATGTTCATAAGTAAATAATATACTTAAGTATATTATGTACTTAAGTATATAATGTATTTAAGTAAATAATGTTCATAAGTAAATAATGTACCAAAGTATATAATGTAAATAAGTAAATAATATACATAAGTAAATAATGTACTGAAGTATATAATGTACTTAAGTATATAATGTATTGAAGTATATAATGTAATTAACTAAATAATATACTTAAGCATATAATGTATTTAAGTATATAATGTACTTAAGTATATAATGTATTTAGTAAATAAAATACTAAAGTAAATAATGTACCAAAGTATATAATGTAAATAAGTAAATAATATACATAAGTAAATAATGTACTTAACTAAATAATATACTTAAGCATATAATGTCCTTAAGTATATTATGTACTTAAGTATATAATGTATATAAGTAAATTATGTTCTCAAGTAAATAATATACTTAAGCATATAATGTCCTTAAGTATATTATGTACTTCAGTATATAATGTATATAAGTAAATTATGTTCTTAAGTAAATAATATACTTAAGCATATAATGTATTTAAGTATATAATGTACTTAAGTATATAATGCAAATAAGTAAATAATGTACCAAAGTATATAATTTAAATAAGTAAATAATATACGTAAGTAAATAATGTACTTAAGTACAATGTACTTAAGTAAATAATGTACTTAAGTATATAATGTATTTAAATATATAATGCACTTAAGTATATAATGTTTTTAAGTATATAATGTATTTAAGTATATAATGTACTTAAGTATATAATGTACTTAAGTAAATAATGTACTTAAGTATATAATGTTTTTAAGTATATAATGTTTTTAAGTATATAATGTGCTTAAGTATAAAATGTACTTAAGGATATAATGTATTTAAGTAAATAAAATACTAAAGTATATAATGTACCAAAGTATTTAATGTAAATAAGTAAATAATATACATAAGTAAATAATGTACTGAAGTATATAATGTACTTAAGTAAATAATGTACTTAAGTATATAATGTATTGAAGTAAATAATGTACTTAACTAAATAATATACTTAAGCATATAAACTATTTACGTATATAATGTACTTAAGTATATAATGCAAATAAGTAAATAATGTACCAAAGTATATAATGTAAATAAGTAAATAATATAAATAAGTAAATAATGTACTGAAGTATATAATGTACTTAAGGATATAATGTATTGAAGTAAATAATGTACTCAACTAAATAATATACTTAAGCATATAATGTATTTAAGTATTTAATGTAAATAAGTAAATAATATACATAAGTAAATAAAATACTAAAGTATATAATGTATATAAGTAAATTATGTTCTTAAGTAAATAATGTACCAAAGTATATAATGTAAATAAGTAAATAATATAAATAAGTAAATAATGTACTGAAGTATATAATGTACTTAAGTATATAATGTATTGAAGTAAATAATGTACTTAACTAAATAATATACTTAAGCATATAATGTATTTAAGTATATAATGTACTTAAGGATATAATGTATTTAAGTAAATAAAATACTAAAGTATATAATTTACCAAAGTATTTAATGTAAATAAGTAAATAATATACATAAGTAAATAATGTACTGAAGTATATAATGTACTTAAGTAAATAATGTACTTAAGTATATAATGTATTGAAGTAAATAATGTACTTAACTAAATAATATACTTAAGCATATAATGTATTTACGTATATAATGTACTTAAGTATATAATGTATTTAAGTAAATAAAATACTAAAGTATATAATGTCCTTAAGTATATTATGTACTTAAGTATATAATGTATATGAGTAAATTATGTTCTTAAGTAAATAATATACTTAAGCATATAATGTATTTAAGTATATAATGTACTTAAGTATATAATGCAAATAAGTAAATAATGTACCAAAGTATATAATGTAAATAAGTAAATAATATACGTAAGTAAATAATGTACTTAAGTATATAATGTACTTAAGTAAATAATGTACTTAAGTATATAATGTATTTAAGTATATCATGCACTTAAGTATATAATGTTTTTAAGTATATCATGCACTTAAGTATATAATGTTTTTAAGTATATAATGTATTTAAGTATATAATGTACTTAAGTATATAATGAACTTAAGTAAATAATGTACTTAAGTATATTATGTACTTAAGTAAATAATGTACTTAAGTAAATAATGTGCTTAAGTATATAATGTACTCAAGTAAATAATGTTTTTAAGTATATAATGTACTTAAGTAAACAATGTGCTTAAGTAAATAATGTACTTAAGTATATAATGTGCTTAAGTAAATAATGTATTAAAGTATATAATGTATTTAAGTATATAATGTACTTAAGTATATAATGTGCTTAAGTATATAATATACTTAAGTACATAATGTGCTTCAGTATATAATGTACTTAAGTAAATAATGTTTTTAAGTTTATAATGTTTTTAAGTATATAATGTATTTAAGTATATAATGTACTTAAGTAAATAATGTACTTAAGTATATAATGTAAATAAGTAAATAATGTACTAAAGTATATAATGTACTTAAGTATATAATGTTTTAAGTAAATAATGTATTTAAGTATATAATGTACTTAAGTAAATAATGTACTTAAGTATATAATGTAAATAAGTAAATAATGTACCAAAGTATTTAATGTAAATAAGTAAATAATATACATAAGTAAATAAAATACTAAAGTATATAATGTATATAAGTAAATTATGTTCTTAAGTAAATAATGTACCAAAGTATATAATGTAAATAAGTAAATAATAAAAATAAGTAAATAATGTACTGAAGTATATAATGTACTTAAGTATATAATGTACTTAAGTAAATAATGTTTTTAAGTATATAATGTGCTTAAGTTTATAATGTACTTAAGTAAATAATGTACTTAAGTATATAATGTAAATAAGTAAATAATGTACTAAAGTATATAATGTACTTAAGTATATAATGTTTTAAGTATAAAATGTAAATAAGTAAATAATGTTCTTAAGTATATAATGTATTTAAGTATATTATGTATTTAAGTATATAATGTGCTTAAGTAAATAATGTACTTAAGTATATAATGTTTTTAAGTATATAATGTATTTAAGTATATAATGTACTTAAGTAAATAATGTGCTTAAGTATATAAAGTGCTTAAGTATATAATGTACTTAAGTAAATAATGTGCTTAAGTATATAATGTACTTAAGTAAATAATGTTTTTAAGTATATAATGTACTTAAGTAAACAATAAGCTTAAGTTAATAATGTACTTAAGTATATAATGTGCTTAAGTAAATAATGTACTTAAGTATATAATGTATTTAAGTATATAATGTACTTAAGTATAAAATATGCTTAAGTATATAATATACTTAAGTATATAATTTACTTAAGTAAATAATGTACTTAAGTATATAATGTACTTAAGTAAATAATGTACTCAAGTATATAATGTAAATAAGTAAATAATGTACTAAAGTATATAATGTACTTAAGTATATAATGTTTTAAGTAAATAATGTACTTAAGTATATAATGTACTTAAGTAAATAATGTACTTAAGTATATAATGTACTTAAGTATATATAATGTTCTTAAGTATATAATGTACTTAAGTTTATAATATATTTAAGTATATAATGTACTTATGTAAACAATGTGCTTAAGTAAAAATGTACTTAAGTATATAATGTGCTTAAGTAAATAATGTAATTAAGTTTATAATGTATTTAAGTATATAATGTACTTAAGTATATTATTACCTTAAGTAAATAATGTACTTAAGTATATAATGTTTTTAAGTAAATAATGTGCTTAAGTATATAATGTGCTTAAGTATATAATGTACTTAAGTAAATAATGTGCTTAAGTATATAATGTACTTAAGTAAATAATGTTTTTAAGTATATAATGTACTTAAGTAAACAATGTGCTTAAGTAAATAATGTACTTAAGTATATAATGTGCTTAAGTAAATAATGTACTTAAGTATATAATGCAAATAAGTAAATAATGTACCAAAGTATATAATGTATTGAAGTAAATAATGTACTCAACTAAATAATATACTTAAGCATGTAATGTATTTAAGTATATAATGTACTTAAGGATATAATGTATTTAAGTAAATAAAATACTAAAGTATATAATGTATATAAGTAAATTATGTTCTTAAGTAAATAATGTACCAAAGTATATAATGTAAATAAGTAAATAATATAAATAAGTAAATAATGTACTGAAGTATATAATGTACTTAAGTATATAATGTACTTAAGTAAATAATGTTTTTAAGTATATAATGTGCTTAAGTTTATAATGTACTTAAGTAAATAATGTACTTAAGTATATAATGTAAATAAGTAAATAATGTACTAAAGTATATAATGTACTTAAGTATATAATGTTTTAAGTATAAAATGTAAATAAGTAAATAATGTTCTTAAGTATATAATGTATTTAAGTATATTATGTATTTAAGTATATAATGTGCTTAAGTAAATAATGTACTTAAGTATATAATGTTTTTAAGTATATAATGTATTTAAGTATATAATGTACTTAAGTATATAATGTACTTAAGTAAATAATGTGCTTAAGTATATAAAGTGCTTAAGTATATAATGTACTTAAGTAAATAATGTGCTTAAGTATATAATGTACTTAAGTAAATAATGTTTTTAAGTATATAATGTACTTAAGTAAACAATAAGCTTAAGTAAATAATGTACTTAAGTATATAATGTGCTTAAGTAAATAATGTACTTAAGTATATAATGTATTTAAGTATATAATGTACTTAAGTATAAAATATGCTTAAGTATATAATATACTTAAGTATATAATGTACTTAAGTAAATAATGTACTTAAGTATATAATGTACTTAAGTAAATGTAAATAAGTAAATAATGTACTAAAGTATATAATGTACTTAAGTATATAATGTTTTAAGTAAATAATGTACTTAAGTATATAATGTACTTAAGTAAATAATGTACTTAAGTATATAATGTACTTAAGTATATATAATGTTCTTAAGTATATAATGTACTTAAGTTTATAATATATTTAAGTATATAATGAACTTATGTATATAATGTACTTAAGTATATAATGTACTTAAGTATTTAATGTACTTAAGTATATAACGTACTAAAGTATATAATGTACTTAAGTATATAATGTACTTAAGTATATAATGTTCTTAAGTATTTTATATACTTTAGTATATAATGTATTTAAGTATATTATGTATTTAAGTATATAATGTACTTTAGTATATAATGTATTTAAGTATATAATGTTCTTAAGTATATAATGTACTTACGTATATAATGTATTTAAGTATATAATGTACTTAAGAATATAATGTATTTAACTATATATTGTACTTAAGTATATAACGTATTTAAGTATATAATGTATTTAAGTATATAATGTTCTTAAGTATATAATGTAATAAAGTATATAATGTGGTTAAGTATATAATATACTTAAGTATATAATGTACTTAAGTAAATAATGTACTTAAGTATATAATGTACTTAAGTAAATAATGTACTTAAGTAAATAATGTACTTAAGTAAACAATAAGCTTAAGTTAATAATGTACTTAAGTATATAATGTGCTTAAGTAAATAATTTACTTAAGTATATAATGTATTTAAGTATATAATGTACTTAAGTATATAATATGCTTAAGTATATAATATACTTAAGTATATAATCTACTTAAGTAAATAATGTACTTAAGTATATAATGTACTTAAGTAAACAATAAGCTTAAGTTAATAATGTACTTAAGTATATAATGTGCTTAAGTAAATAATGTACTTAAGTATATAATGTATTTAAGTATATAATGTACTTAAGTATATAATATGCTTAAGTATATAATATACTTAAGTATATAATGTACTTAAGTAAATAATGTACTTAAGTATATAATGTACTTAAGTAAATAATGTACTTAAGTATATAATGTAAATAAGTAAATAATGTATTTAAGTATATAATGTACTTAAGAATATAATGTATTTAACTATATATTGTACTTAAGTATATAACGTATTTAAGTATATAATGTACTTAAGTATATAATGTTCTTAAGTATATAATGTAATAAAGTATATAATGTGGTTAAGTATATAATATACTTAAGTATATAATGTACTTAAGTAAATAATGTACTTAAGTATATAATGTACTTAAGTAAATAATGTTTTTAAGTATATAATGTACTTAAGTAAACAATAAGCTTAAGTTAATAATGTACTTAAGTATATAATGTGCTTAAGTAAATAATTTACTTAAGTATATAATGTATTTAAGTATATAATGTACTTAAGTATATAATATGCTTAAGTATATAATATACTTAAGTATATAATCTACTTAAGTAAATAATGTACTTAAGTATATAATGTACTTAAGTAAACAATAAGCTTAAGTTAATAATGTACTTAAGTATATAATGTGCTTAAGTAAATAATGTACTTAAGTATATAATGTATTTAAGTATATAATGTACTTAAGTATATAATATGCTTAAGTATATCATATACTTAAGTATATAATGTACTTAAGTAAATAATGTACTTAAGTATATAATGTACTTAAGTAAATAATGTACTTAAGTATATAATGTAAATAAGTAAATAATGTACTAAAGTATATAATGTACTTAAGTATATAATGTTTTAAGTAAATAATGTACTTAAGTATATAATGTACTTAAGTAAATAATGTACTTAAGTATATAATGTATTTAAGCATATATAATGTTCTTAAGTATATAATGTACTTAAGTTTATAATATATTTAAGTATATAATGAACTTATGTATATAATGTACTTAAGTATATAATGTACTTAAGTATTTAATGTACTTAAGTATATAACGTACTTAAGTATATAACGTACTTAAGTATATAATGTTCTTAAGTATATAATGTACTTAAGTTTATAATATATTTAAGTATATAATGAACTTATGTATATAATGTACTTAAGTATATAATGTACTTAAGTATTTAATGTACTTAAGTATATAACGTACTTAAGTATATAACGTACTTAAGTATATAATGTATTGAAGTATATAATGTAATTAACTAAATAATATACTTAAGCATATAATGTATTTAAGTATATAATGTACTTAAGTATAGAATGTACTTAAGTATATAATGAACTTAAGTAAATAATGTACTTAAGTATATTATGTACTTAAGTAAATAATGTTCTTAAGTATATAATGTTTTTAAGTAAATAATGTGCTTAAGTATATAATGTGCTAAAGTATATAATGTACTTAAGTAAATAATGTGCTTAAGTATATAATGTACTCAAGTAAATAATGTTTTTAAGTATATAATGTACTTAAGTAAACAATGTGCTTAAGTAAATAATGTACTTAAGTATATAATGTGCTTAAGTAAATAATGTATTAAAGTATATAATGTATTTAAGTATATAATGTACTTAAGTATATAATGTGCTTAAGTATATAATATACTTAAGTACATAATGTGCTTCAGTATATAATGTACTTAAGTAAATAATGTTTTTAAGTTTATAATGTTTTTAATTATATAATGTATTTAAGTATATAATGTACTTAAGTAAATAATGTACTTAAGTATATAATGTAAATAAGTAAATAATGTACTAAAGTATATAATGTACTTAAGTATATAATGTTTTAAGTAAATAATGTATTTAAGTATATAATGTACTTAAGTAAATAATGTACCAAAGTATATAATGTAAATAAGTAAATAATATACATAAGTAAATAATGTACTTAACTAAATAATATACTTAAGCATATAATGTCCTTAAGTATATTATGTACTTAAGTATATAATGTATAGAAGTAAATTATGTTCTCAAGTAAATAATATACTTAAGCATATAATGTCCTTAAGTATATTATGTACTTCAGTATATAATGTATATAAGTAAATTATGTTCTTAAGTAAATAATATACTTAAGCATATAATTTATTTAAGTATATAATGTACTTAAGTATATAATGCAAATAAGTAAATAATGTACCAAAGTATATAATTTAAATAAGTAAATAATATACGTAAGTAAATAATGTACTTAAGTACAATGTTCTTAAGTATATAATGTACTTACGTACATAATGTATTTAAGTATATAATGTACTTAAGAATATAATGTATTTAACTATATATTGTACTTAAGTATATAACGTATTTAAGTATATAATGTACTTAAGTATATAATGTTCTTAAGTATATAATGTAATAAAGTATATAATGTGGTTAAGTATATAATATACTTAAGTATATAATGTACTTAAGTAAATAATGTACTTAAGTATATAATGTACTTAAGTAAATAATGTACTTAAGTATATAATGTAAATAAGTAAATAATGTACTAAAGTATATAATGTACTTAAGTATATAATGTTTTAAGTAAATAATGTACTTAAGTATATTATGTACTTAAGTATATAATGTACTTAAGTATATAATATGCTTAAGTATATAATGTACTTAAGTATATAATGTACTTAAGTAAATAATGTACTTAAGTATATAATGTACTTAAGTAATAATGTACTTAAGTATATAATGTAAATAAGTAAATAATGTACTAAAGTATATAATGTACTTAAGTATATAATGTACTTAAGTATATATAATGTACCTAAGTATATATAATGTTCTTAAGTATATAATGTACTTAAGTTTATAATATATTTAAGTATATAATGAACTTATGTATATAATGTACTTAAGTATATAATGTACTTAAGTATTTAATGTACTTAAGTATATAACGTACTTAAGTATATAACGTACTTAAGTATATAATGTACTTAAGTACATAATGTACTTAAGTATATAATGTTCTTAAGTATTTTATATACTTTAGTATATTATGTACTAGCTGTTACCCGCGACTTCGTCTGCGTAGAACTACTACTTCGTGTAAATTTGTTTGGACTGAATAGGCTCTGAAACTATAATGAAACGATTCTAATGAAGCCGGCACATTGAATTATTGAGATTAACATAGGTAGACTTTTCCTGACCCTGATCCCTGACTTAACTTAGTTTAATACGTTTTTGTATACGACATTTTTTGTTTTTCCTTCTTTGGTCAAAACATGTAGGTTTTGTGGACTCGATACTCGTGAGCACGCCACATACAGTTGCCCATGGGAGAAACAGTTTTTTTCTAAATGAACACCAGCTACTTTGAGTGTCTGTCCTTGAGCTTTGTTTATCGTCATAGCGAATGCTGCTTTCAGGGGAAATTGTACTCTTTTGAATTGGAATGGCAAATCGGTAGGGATTATTGGAATACGGGGAATTAACACTTCTTCTCCCTTTGCTGTTCCTGTCATAATTATTGCTCTCACAATATTGCGTCCCAGGTGTGTAATTTGTAGACGTGTGCCATTACACATTCTTGGTGCGTCAAGATTTCGCATCAACAGGACCGGGACACCTACTTTTAGCCTCAACTTATGGGAAGGCACCCCCGATAATTCTAAGGAGTTAAGAAATTCTACAGGGAACGATGTCACTTGCTCAGTGTCCATGACATTGTCTACGGACAGATACTCAACAAAATCACCTTCCACATCTGACATGATTTGTTCGTTGATCTGCCCCACTACTTCGTTTGTCGGTGCTAAAATTGCCCTTTCGCACAGCCATTGTCTGTTCTTCATATTGGTTGCAAGATCGGGATAGACGTTGTTCTTTAAGTCATCCATGTTACAGACAACATTACAAAATTCACGATTCAATGTAATCATTCCGTCACTATTTGTTTCCATACGGTCTTCTCCGATTTTCAGAAGAGCATCCGCATATTGCACCAATTGTGTATCACTGTGCAGTTGTACTCGCATATTTGTAGTCAGACAAAAATTTTTTACATGCACCCATAATGGAGACGCTTTTAAACATGCATTTATTTCATCTGCCGGCGTGCCTCTAGTAATTACCGGCAGAGTCTGTCTAAAATCGCCAGCTAAAAGTACCACCATACCACCCATGATACTTTGGTTACTCTTAATATCTTTTATGGTCCGATCTAGTGCTTCTATCGCTCTTTTGTGGGACATGGTACATTCATCCCAAACCAACAGCTTACATTGCTGTAACATTCGTCCACGGTCACTATTTTTAGTAATGTTACAAACTGGCATTTCCTCATGAGCTAAGTTCAATGGCAGTTTAAGTACTGAATGTGCCGTTCGGCCACCATTAAGTAACGTAGCTGCTATTCCAGAAGAAGCTACAGCAACAGCAACTCCTTTATCTTTACGAATTTGGGCTAAAAGTAAATTTAAAAGAAATGTTTTACCCGTGCCTCCTGGCGCATCCAAAAAGAATAAACCACCTTCGCCACTTTCGATTTTTTGCACAACATTCTCAAAAACTAATCTTTGTTCTGGGTTTAGACGCGGAACAGACTCAGTTATTTGTTGTTGTAAAGAAGCAGCATCGTAACTCAATTCTCTTATTATATCACTGCAAACTTCCCCAGTTCTTTGCGGCCTGCTCAACCCAAAATCTGACAAATCTTTCCCAGTTATAGTTATGACTTGGTCTTCTATCTTTGTTAGGGCTTCATTAAAAATGAAATCATTGTATGTAACGTTTGGATTATGATGTTGTACTCTGTGTAAAATATCGTCGGCCATTTGAATTTTGTACCTTTCCCACAGTTGTTGAGGGTTTGAAAGCCCACATGTCGCTATTAGTATAGCAAAAAGCATTCTCACCTTGGCCGCTGATCTACATTGTGCAGCCTCTTCCAGTGTTATATTCCAATGATTGTCATCCTCCAATAATCCTCTTGCCTCACATGCCTCTCGAAATGTTGAAAATTCTTGATTGTTGTATTTTTTGAGATCATTGAAAGAGGTTGGCCCACGCACATGGTGTAGAAGCATCCTTAAACAAAAACATTCCATGTTAGTAACATGGACTGTGTAAACCCGTCCTAAGGCATCTCCAGATTTGACACCAGGCCAGTTCTGAACCGAAGTTCCTTGAATTCGGCGTTTCCAAGTTTTTCTGGTTGCGTCCCATGTGTAATATCTCGGTACCTCAGCATACATAAGAGTTCTTGCAAACTCATCTCTTATGCAAAGTTCAAAAAAAGCTGTAAGGGTGGTTTTTGGTCGAGTAGATAGTCGCTCGTGGAAATTATCTTCTGTAAAATAAACTCGTTCACCGTTCTCTAAGTGTACACTTAGATGTGTAACGGTGGGGTGCCTTTCGTGCAACGGGAACCCTAATAACCGCCACACGGCTTCGTTGCTGCTAACATAACGACCAGATTGATATGTATGTACTTCATTTACGCGATTTGCAAGCTCTGTGCTCCTAAAATTGAAAATAGCTTGGTCACTGCCTTTGTTAATATATTTGCAGATATATTTGATAGCGCGCACTGAACTGCAAGCCTCAACATTTATATGGGCGTTAAATATTTTTAATAGAATAGCGGAATAAGGGACCAACCAACTATTATCAATAGTGACGTAACTCCCATTTCGTAGTTTCACAGATGCCGTTCGACCTCCGTCTGCTGGTGCTCTTCTACGATAGAGTGGGTATCCGTTTTCACTGTGGACAGTGTCTTTGTGTAATTTGCGAGGAAATTTCTTTGTGCATTTTCCATCTTTCATGCAAGGGCACTGAGGATTTTCAGGTCCACATGGACCATGAATCATGTTTTTAACTATAATATCATGAAGTGTCTTGTCAGTGCTTGGATCGGGTATTTCTGCGCTGATAATATTATCAATTTGATCGGGTCTCAACTTGTCTTTTAACCACAATAATATGTGGACATGTGGTAGGCCACGCTTCTGCCACTCTATGGAATACATAAAGCAGATCACTTCTCCAAATATTCTGCCTTTGGAAATAACAGACATAAGTTTTTTAACTTTCAACCTAAAAACTCTTGCGACTACATCATGCCTATCAATCGCGCTTTGACCCGGCATTAATTCATTTACTATTTCCGGCCATGCTGGGTTGCAAGTAAACGTAACGAATAAGTCAGGGCGACCATATGTACGTACATAAGCAAACGCATCCTGAGTATATTCGTGTAAGTACCTCGGACTATTTACAAATGAAGACGGTAAAATTATCATTCTACCAATATCATTTGGATTTAGATTAGCGTCATTCGCTACTGCGTCTTGAAGGTGGATATAATTTTCTGCTCTTAATTTAGTTTGATTTAATGTTATGTATCGTAATCGTTCACTTTCTACCTTAACGTACATATCAACATAAAACTGATTGGCCAGTTGCCTGCATCGTGATATAATATTAAAATCATTTTCTCTAATCATGATATGAAAGGCATAAAAGTCCATACATGATACCTTTTTGTTAGGCAAGGGCAGGCCAGTTACAGGATCGACTTGTGGAATTTGAAAGTGATACCCTTCTTGCCCTTTGCTAAATATTAGCGGATATTGTAACGCATCGTAAAATTTATGTGTATCCGGCACCCTAGTTAGTGTGTTATCACGGGCATGTAAAACTATATCACGGGAAGCAAACTGTTCACCACAAACCATGGCTGCGACTTCATTTATTAAAGGTGCATTATATCGTCTTTCGTGTTCCCCACTTGGTGTACGATCTGGGTGAATCACCAACTTATAATCATCTCCCGGCATTCTTTCTAAGGCTGTTGTGAAAGTGTTTATTAGGCGGTTATGTTCATGCAACATTCTCTGAATCTTTAAGACAATATCCTTTTCTACTAATTGAATGTTTTGACACCTGCGGTCAACCTCGTCGTTTTCATTTCCCATAAAATAAATCTGTAAAAATTTTGGTTGTTCATTATTTGTAGGAAGCAAAGAACCAATCCTATGATAGATTTGACCTTGGATTGTAAAAGTAGATGAAAACCCAGGCATAACCACCTCATTTTCTACACCAAATGACGTCATTTGAAAGCATGAATTATATTTCCTTATTTTGATTAAAAAACGCCGCGATTCGTTGTTATCACCTAAAAGTAAAGACTTCAATGGTTCCTCTGGTTCTCCAAGTATTGGAATTGAAACCTTGCCACCAGAACAACACATACCCGGAGTTTCTTCTTTCCACTTGAGTGCTTCACAATGTATACATTTTTTATCCATTCCACCTATGAGAAGTAATCGATGGTTATTATACTCAATCGATGGGTCATAATCAAAAGCAGCATTGTGGAATGCTCCCCATGTATACATTGTAAACGCATTTCTCCTTTCTGACTGCCGTTCAGCATTTAACACACGTCGTCTTTGGGATTCTTCTGGCATCTCTGCAGCTATCAATGATGCGTGTCGCTCAGCATCTAAAATCTGCCGGGCCTGAGTCTGTTCATAGGTCTCGGCAGCTCTTTGCGTTGCGTGTCGCTCAGCATCTATAATCTGCCGGGCCTGAGTCTGTTCATAGGTTTCGGCAGCTCTTTGCGTTGCGTGTCGCTCAGCATCTAAAATCTGCCGGGCCTGAGTCTGTTCATAGGTCTCGGCAGCTCTTTGCGTTGCGTGTCGCTCAGCATCTAAAATCTGCCGGGCCTGAGTTTGTTCATAGGTCTCGGCAGCTCTTTGCGTTGCGTGTCGCTCAGCATCTAAAATCTGCCGGGCCTGAGTTTGTTCATAGGTCTCGGCAGCTCTTTGCGTTGCGTGTCGCTCAGCATCTAAAATCTGCCGGGCCTGAGTCTGCTCCTCAGATTCTTGGGATCTAGCTACTTGCGCAGTTCGAGCTCTTTTAGAGCTACGCGCTAAATTAGATTTACGCTTGCGAGGCATATTACTTAACCAGTTACCTACCTAAAGTAATAAAAACAGGTAAGTACTTATGCAAAAAAAAATTCTTTAGCTGACAAAAAAATTTAGTTAAAGGTACTGAGTACGAAACTATACTTAAGGTAGGTACTTATACACATGAAATAAAACAAAAACAAAACGAATTGCTAAACTAAAACTAAATGTTAAAAAAAATATACTATCCACATGGAATAAAAACAAAATGAATCGATAAAATTATATGCGAAACTACTGGAACTATTTTATTCACAAAACAACATTACTTACCTATTAATACTCAATAAAAACTATGCTGACCTTGTTAGGTACCGTAACTACTTACTAAATGTGAAAAAACTTAAAAAAACCTGCCTACTAATCTACTACAATTTTATACCTATCCTAAAAAATGAATTAAAGTATTTATTTTACCTATTAACTATAATTCTACCTACTACTAACTTATGCTAAACTAATAATAACAACCAAAACAACTAAGTAAATAACACAAAATGCTTATCCAAGAAACCCTAAACACCAATGAAAACGTAAAGAAAGCGAATACGTTGCAGCTCAAAATTGTAGATATCGCATGCGTCCGCCAACGACGTCTGCCCTCACGTGTCTGCCCGTTCGGGTAAGCATACTTTGTGATCTACACTCCTCCCACCGAGCCATCCGCGTCCCCCGCACGTCTTTGCCGCCGCGCCGCGCAGCGCGCCCGCGCCCGCCAGCCCCGCCACACCACACCATGCATCGTCACACTCACACATTCATAGTGTATAGGCCGATGGGCCTGATGGACATGTCAGGCAGAAAGTATTCTAAAAGCTGGCTAGGAGTATTTGAATTATGCGATACATAACTGCACCCCGCGTTTTCACCCGCATAATTCCGGGATCGGGATCGGGATAAAAAGTAAAGATGTCCTTTCCCAAGGTTCCATCTATCTCTATACCAAAATTCATCAAAATCGGTTCAGCGGTTTAGGCGTGAAAACGAAACAGACAGACTGTCTATGTCTTTCCCCAAGGTTCCATCTATCTCTATACCAAAATTCTCTATTCTATCTATCTCTATATAATAATTCTCTATACCAAAACTACTAATTCATTTAGTAGGCATATACGATACATAACTGCACCCTGCGTTATCTATCACTCGCATAATTACGGGATCGGGATCGGGATCGGGATAAAAGGTTGCCTTTGTCCTTTTCCAAGGTTCCATCTATCTCTATACCAAAATTCATTTAGTAGGGATATACGATACACAACTGCACTCTGCGTTTCCACCCGTATAATTCCGGGATCGGGATCGGGATCTGGATAAAAAGTACCCTATGTCCTTTCCCAAGGTTCCATCTATCTCTATACCAAAATTCATCAAAATCGGTTCAGCGGTTTAGGCGTGAAAAGGTAACAGACAGACAGACAGACAGACAGAGTTACTTTCGCATTTATAATATTAGTAGGGATTTAAGTATATTATGTATTTAAGTATATAATGTACTTTAGTATATAATGTATTTAAGTATATAATGTACTTAAGAATATAATGTATTTAACTATATATTGTACTTAAGTATATAACGTATTTAAGTATATAATGTACTTAAGTATATAATGTTCTTAAGTATATAATGTAATAAAGTATATAATGTGGTTAAGTATATAATGTACTTAAGTAAATAATGTACTTAAGTATATAATGTACTTAAGTAAATAATGTACTTAAGTATATAATGTAAATAAGTATATAATGTACTTAAGTATATAATATGCTTAAGTATATAATATACTTAAGTATATAATGTACTTAAGTAAATAATGTACTTAAGTATATTATGTACTTAAGTAAATAATGTACTTAAGTATATAATGTAAATAAGTAAATAATGTACTAAAGTATATAATGTACTTAAGTATATAATGTTTTAAGTAAATAATGTACTTAAGTATATAATGTACTTAAGTAAATAATGTACTTAAGTATATAATGTACTTAAGTATATATAATGTTCTTAAGTATATAATGTACTTAAGTTTATAATATATTTAAGTATATAATGAACTTATGTATATAATGTACTTAAGTATATAATGTACTTAAGTATTTAATGTACTTAAGTATATAACGTACTTAAGTTTATAACGTACTTAAGTATATAATGTACTTAAGTATATAATGTTCTTAAGTATTTTATATACTTTAGTATATTATGTATTTAAGTATATAATGTACTTTAGTATATAATGTATTTAAGTATATAATGTTCTTAAGTATATAATGTACTTACGTATATAATGTATTTAAGTATATAATGTACTTAAGAATATAATGTATTTAACTATATATTGTACTTAAGTATATAACGTATTTAAGTATATAATGTACTTAAGTATATAATGTTCTTAAGTATATAATGTAATAAAGTATATAATGTGGTTAAGTATATAATATACTTAAGTATATAATGTACTTAAGTAAATAATGTACTTAAGTATATAATGTACTTAAGTAAATAATGTTTTTAAGTATATAATGTACTTAAGTAAATAATAAGCTTAAGTTAATAATGTACTTAAGTATATAATGTGCTTAAGTAAATAATTTACTTAAGTATATAATGTATTTAAGTATATAATGTACTTAAGTATATAATATGCTTAAGTATATAATATACTTAAGTATATAATCTACTTAAGTAAATAATGTACTTAAGTATATAATGTACTTAAGTAAACAATAAGCTTAAGTTAATAATGTACTTAAGTATATAATGTGCTTAAGTAAATAATGTACTTAAGTATATAATGTATTTAAGTATATAATGTACTTAAGTATATAATATGCTTAAGTATATAATATACTTAAGTATATAATGTACTTAAGTAAATAATGTACTTAAGTATATAATGTACTTAAGTAAATAATGTACTTAAGTATATAATGTAAATAAGTAAATAATGTACTAAAGTATATAATGTACTTAAGTATATAATGTTTTAAGTAAATAATGTACTTAAGTATATAATGTACTTAAGTAAATAATGTACTTAAGTATATAATGTATTTAAGCATATATAATGTTCTTAAGTATATAATGTACTTAAGTTTATAATATATTTAAGTATATAATGAACTTATGTATATAATGTACTTAAGTATATAATGTACTTAAGTATTTAATGTACTTAAGTATATAACGTACTTAAGTATATAACGTACTTAAGTATATAATGTTCTTAAGTATATAATGTACTTAAGTTTATAATATATTTAAGTATATAATGAACTTATGTATATAATGTACTTAAGTATATAATGTACTTAAGTATTTAATGTACTTAAGTATATAACGTACTTAAGTATATAACGTACTTAAGTATATAATGTATTGAAGTATATAATGTAATTAACTAAATAATATACTTAAGCATATAATGTATTTAAGTATATAATGTACTTAAGTATAGAATGTACTTAAGTATATAATGAACTTAAGTAAATAATGTACTTAAGTATATTATGTACTTAAGTAAATAATGTTCTTAAGTATATAATGTTTTTAAGTAAATAATGTGCTTAAGTATATAATGTGCTAAAGTATATAATGTACTTAAGTAAATAATGTGCTTAAGTATATAATGTACTCAAGTAAATAATGTTTTTAAGTATATAATGTACTTAAGTAAACAATGTGCTTAAGTAAATAATGTACTTAAGTATATAATGTGCTTAAGTAAATAATGTATTAATGTTAATATAATGTATTTAAGTATATAATGTACTTAAGTATATAATGTGCTTAAGTATATAATATACTTAAGTACATAATGTGCTTCAGTATATAATGTACTTAAGTAAATAATGTTTTTAAGTTTATAATGTTTTTAATTATATAATGTATTTAAGTATATAATGTACTTAAGTAAATAATGTACTTAAGTATATAATGTAAATAAGTAAATAATGTACTAAAGTATATAATGTACTTAAGTATATAATGTTTTAAGTAAATAATGTATTTAAGTATATAATGTACTTAAGTAAATAATGTACCAAAGTATATAATGTAAATAAGTAAATAATATACATAAGTAAATAATGTACTTAACTAAATAATATACTTAAGCATATAATGTCCTTAAGTATATTATGTACTTAAGTATATAATGTATAGAAGTAAATTATGTTCTCAAGTAAATAATATACTTAAGCATATAATGTCCTTAAGTATATTATGTACTTCAGTATATAATGTATATAAGTAAATTATGTTCTTAAGTAAATAATATACTTAAGCATATAATGTATTTAAGTATATAATGTACTTAAGTATATAATGCAAATAAGTAAATAATGTACCAAAGTATATAATTTAAATAAGTAAATAATATACGTAAGTAAATAATGTACTTAAGTACAATGTTCTTAAGTATATAATGTACTTACGTATATAATGTATTTAAGTATATAATGTACTTAAGAATATAATGTATTTAACTATATATTGTACTTAAGTATATAACGTATTTAAGTATATAATGTACTTAAGTATATAATGTTCTTAAGTATATAATGTAATAAAGTATATAATGTGGTTAAGTATATAATATACTTAAGTATATAATGTACTTAAGTAAATAATGTACTTAAGTATATAATGTACTTAAGTAAATAATGTACTTAAGTATATAATGTAAATAAGTAAATAATGTACTAAAGTATATAATGTACTTAAGTATATAATGTTTTAAGTAAATAATGTACTTAAGTATATAATGTACTTAAGTATATAATGTACTTAAGTATATAATGTACTTAAGTATATAATGTACTTAAGTAAATAATGTACTTAAGTATATAATGTACTTAAGTAATAATGTACTTAAGTATATAATGTAAATAAGTAAATAATGTACTAAAGTATATAATGTACTTAAGTATATAATGTACTTAAGTATATATAATGTACCTAAGTATATATAATGTTCTTAAGTATATAATGTACTTAAGTTTATAATATATTTAAGTATATAATGAACTTATGTATATAATGTACTTAAGTATATAATGTACTTAAGTATTTAATGTACTTAAGTATATAACGTACTTAAGTATATAACGTACTTAAGTATATAATGTACTTAAGTACATAATGTACTTAAGTATATAATGTTCTTAAGTATTTTATATACTTTAGTATATTATGTATTTAAGTATATTATGTATTTAAGTATATAATGTACTTTAGTATATAATGTATTTAAGTATATAATGTACTTAAGAATATAATGTATTTAACTATATATTGTACTTAAGTATATAACGTATTTAAGTATATAATGTACTTAAGTATATAATGTTCTTAAGTATATAATGTAATAAAGTATATAATGTGGTTAAGTATATAATGTACTTAAG
Source organism: Pararge aegeria (assembly GCF_905163445.1). NCBI lineage: Eukaryota > Metazoa > Arthropoda > Insecta > Lepidoptera > Nymphalidae > Pararge > Pararge aegeria. Next base: position 5,673,151 of record NC_053202.1, on the reverse strand, counting down.
TAAATAATGTACTTAAGTATATAATGTACTTAAGTAAATAATGTACTTAAGTATATAATGTAAATAAGTAAATAATGTACTAAAGTATATAATGCAAATAAGCAAATATTGTACCAAAGTATATAATGTAAATAAGTAAATAATGTACTTAAGTATATAATGTATTTAAGTATATAATGTGCTTAAGTAAATAATGTATTTAAGTATATAATGTTTTTAAGACTTTTACGATAGCTTTTTTTTAATTAACTTTCATCGTATTATATATTGTGTGATGAACAGGAATGTTGTTCTGGGTGTTTATAATAACAGTTTGAAATAAAATTATAAATATAACCTAAAATAAACTATTTAAAAACTAAATAAAATCTTAAACGTCCTCGAAACCACCGCAGCGAGGCACAGTTCCTAAGATGCTGGCAGCATTGCCCCTTTGGATGGCCAAACTAATACGTTGGCCAAGGTAACTGCCCGCTCTAGGATCACCGGTAGACTCGATAACCCTTTTCGATAATTCTTTGCAAAGGGCTCTTGTCTCCGGACCCCACGGTCCCAAAGTCTCTACTCCAAAAGGCACAAAAATGAAGCTGCTATCCAGGTTTTCATATTTACGCCTCTTGGCCTGCTCGTGGAAGCAGCCGCACCTACCATCGACGAAGTGGCCTGGATGTGTGATGCAGCTAGGGTATCAACACAAGTTGCATCCCACAGAAGTGACCTTCCAAGCCTCCAAGGTATGAGCGTCATACCATCAGGTCTCTTGCCATCGCTCCGCGCCAAACCAATAGGTTCTAATACAGCTGGTACGTGAGCGGTAGCTAGAGAACGTCGGATGATGTCGTTGATGGTGCTTTGGCGAGAGAAGCGACCAGCGCTTCTTGAACAGGAGAGTCCATGGTGACCGTAGGTGTCAACGCTGTCACCGCAGTGGCATCGATGAGGCTGAATTATAGAGGCGCCAAGCCTAAGACCAATCACCACCGATAGAGTAGTGTGGCCTAACATAGTGCCCAGGTTAGCTGAAGGGAGAGCATGTAGCCAGTAGCCGGACTCCTTAGCAGAGAGAGCGAGAAGACGAGCACGGTCTCTTTTAGATGGCATTTGGTCTAAAAGTGTGTCAAAAGTTTTTTTGCAAATAATGTCGTCCCACTGTCTCTGTGAAGAAAAAGAAACCGGCAAAATACTGGGACTAAGAGCCGACCAACTATTTCTTGCCTCGGCCAAGTATGACACTTCTAAGGAACCCAAAGAATTGGATATAATTTTTTGAAAAAGAGTGTGTGTACTGTACACAGAGGAAAGAAAAGCTGGCAGCGAAACACTTGAAATTTTGCGAATTCCAAGACCGCCATACCCTATCGGAAGTGAGGCCTGGGTCCATGCCTGATTATTTATGGGACAATTTTAAATATTAACAAGAATATCTTTTATAAAATTATCCAATTTTTCCATTAAAAAATTAAATTTCCAAAGAGGTGAGCATCTAAGAAAATACGTAAATTTTGAAACAAATAAACAAAAGCGAATAATGGTTAGAGCCAAATGTGGATTAATTTCGAAAAGACGATCGGAAGTGTTGCTAAATTTGGAAATTAAATCGTCAATAAACTGTGGGACTGACGGTTCCAGTATAGGTGCCCCTAGGAGACGAAGTGATTTATCATTTAAAACTTTGATGCCGGGAGCCAAGTTATTAAATTGTTCTAAAATGTGCTGTTTCGATTCATCCGAAAATGAATTTGGAATAAATATTTCACATTTATCAAAGTTAAGCTGTAAGTTAAGCTTGTTTTTAAGTATATAATGTATTTAAGTATATAATGTACTTAAGTATATAATGTACTTAAGTAAATAATGTACTTAAGTATATAATGTTTTTAAGTATATAATGTGCTTAAGTATATAATGTACTTAAGTAAATAATGTTCTTAAGTATATAATGTAAATAAGTAAATAATAAACATAAGTAAATTATGTTCTTAAGTAAATAATATACTTAAGCATATAATGTATTTTAGTATATTATGAACTTAAGTATATAATGCAAATAAGTAAATAATGTACCAAAGTATATAATGTAAAAAAGTAAATAATATAAATAAGTAAATAATGTACTTAAGTATATAATGTACTTAAGTTAATAATGTACTTAAGTAAATAATGTATTTAAGTATATAATGTACTTAAGTATATAATGTTTTTAAGTATATAATGTGCTTAAGTATATAATGTACTTAAGTAAATAATGTGCTTAAGTATATAATGTACTTAAGTTAATAATGTACTTAAGTATATGATGTATTTAAGTATATAATGTACTTAAGTATATAATGTACTTAAGTTAATAATGTACTTAAGTATATAATGTATTTAAGTATATAATGTACTTAAGTATATAATGTTTTTAAGTAAGTAATGTACTTAAGTATATAATGTACTTAAGTTAATAATGTACTTAAGTATATAATGTATTTAAGTATATAATGTACTTAAGTATATAATGTATTTAAGTATATAATGTACTTAAGTATATGATGTACTTAAGTAAATAATGTACTTAAGTATATAATGTTTTTAAGTATATAATGTGCTTAAGTATATAATGTACTTAAGTAAATAATGTGCTTAAGTATATAATGTACTTAAGTATATAATGTGCTTAAGTATATAATGTACTTAAGTATATAATGTACCTAAGTTAATAATGTACTTAAGTATATAATTTAAATAAGTAAATAATGTGCTAAAGTATATAATGCAAATAAGTAAATAATATACCAAAGTATATAATGTAAATAAGTAAATAATGTACTAAAGTATATAATGTATTTAAGTATATAATGTACTAAAGTATATAATGTACTTAAGTATATAATGTTTTAAGTAAATAATGTATTTAAGTATATAATGTGCTTAAGTAAATAATGTACTTAAGTATATAATGTAAATAAGTAAATAATGTACTAAAGTATATAATGCAAATAAGTAAATAATGTACCAAAGTATATAATGTAAATAAGTAAATAATGTTCTTAAGTAAATAATGTACTTAAGTATATAATGTGTTTAAGTATATAATGTATTTAAGTATATAATGTACTTAAGTATATAATGTACTTAAGTAAATAATGTACTTAAGTATATAATGTTTTTAAGTATATAATGTGCTTAAGTTTATAATGTACTTAAGTAAATAATGTACTTAAGTATATAATGTAAATAAGTAAATAATGTTTTTAAGTATATAATGTTTTTAAGTATATAATGTACTTAAGTATATAATGTACTTAAATATATAATGTTTTAAGTATATAATGTACTAAAGTATACAATGTGCTTAAGTAAATAATGTACTTAAGTATATAATGTGCTTAAGTAAATAATGTATTTAAGTATATAATGTGCTTAAGTATATAATGTACTTAAGTATATAATGTACTTAAGTAAATAATGTTTTTAAGTATATAATATTTTTAAGTATATAATGTTTTTAAGTATATAATGTACTTAAGTATATAATGTACTTAAGTAAATAATGTATTTAAGTATATAATGTACTTAAGTATATAATGTATTTAAGTATATAATGTACTTAAGTATATAATGTACTTAAGTAAATAATGTACTTAAGTATATAATGTTTTTAAGTATATAATGCGCTTAAGTATATAATGTACTTAAGTAAATAATGTGCTTAAGTATATAATGTACTTAAGTATATAATGTGCTTAAGTATATAATGTACTTAAGTATATAATGTACCTAAGTTAATAATGTACTTAAGTATATAATTTAAATAAGTAAATAATGTACTAAAGTATATAATGCAAATAAGTAAATAATGTACCAAAGTATATAATGTAAATAAGTAAATAATGTACTAAAGTATATAATGCAAATAAGTAAATAATGTACCAAAGTATATAATGTAAATAAGTAAATAATGTTCTTAAGTAAATAATGTACTTAAGTATATAATGTGTTTAAGTATATAATGTATTTAAATATATAATGTACTTAAGTATATAATGTACTTAAGTAAATAATGTACTTAAGTATATAATGTTCTTAAGTAAATAATGTACTTAAGTATATAATGTGTTTAAGTATATAATGTATTTAAGTATATAATGTACTTAAGTATATAATGTACTTAAGTAAATAATGTACTTAAGTATATAATGTTTTTAAGTATATAATGTGCTTAAGTTTATAATGTACTTAAGTAAATAATGTACTTAAGTATATAATGTAAATAAGTAAATAATGTTTTTAAGTATATAATGTTTTTAAGTATATAATGTACTTAAGTATATAATGTACTTAAGTAAATAATGTTTTTAAGTATATAATATTTTTAAGTATATAATGTTTTTAAGTATATAATGTACTTAAGTATATAATGTACTTAAGTAAATAATGTATTTAAGTATATAATGTACTTAAGTATATAATGTATTTAAGTATATAATGTACTTAAGTATATAATGTACTTAAGTAAATAATGTACTTAAGTATATAATGTTTTTAAGTATATAATGCGCTTAAGTATATAATGTACTTAAGTAAATAATGTTTTAAGTATATAATGTACTAAAGTATACAATGTGCTTAAGTAAATAATGTACTTAAGTATATAATGTGCTTAAGTAAATAATGTACTTAAGTATGTAATGTATTTAAGTATATAATGTGCTTAAGTATATAATGTACTTAAGTATATAATGTACTTAAGTAAATAATGTTTTTAAGTATATAATGTACTTAAGTATATAATGTACTTAAGTTAATAATGTACTTAAGTATATAATGTTTTTAAGTATATAATGTGCTTAAGTACATTATATACTTATTAACATTATATGATTAAATACATTATATACTTAAGTACATTAGTTACTTAAGAATAATATTTACTTACGTATATTATATTGTTAAGTAAATTATTTACTTAAGTACAGTATGTACTTAAGTACATTATATACTTAAGTACATTATATGCGTAAGTACATTATTTACTTAAGTATATTATTTACTTAAGTACAGTATGTACTTAAGTACATTATATACTTAAGTACAGTATAAACTTAAAAACATTATATACTTAAATACATTATATACTTAAGTACATTATATACTTTAGTACATAATATACTTAAGTACATTATATATTTAAGTAAATTATTTACTTAAGTACATTATTAACTTATAAACATTATACACTTCAGTACATTATTTACTTATTTACATTATATACTTAAGTACATTATTAACTTATAAACATTATATACTTCAGTGCATTATTTACCTATTTACATTATATACTTAAGTACATTACTTACTTAAGTACATTATATACTTAAAAACATTATATACTTAAATACATTATATACTTAAGTACGTTATATACTTTAGTACATAATATACTTAAGTGCATTATATATTTAAGTAAATTATTTACTTAAGTACAGTATATACTTAAGTACATCATATACTTATTTACATTATATGATTAAATACATTATATACTTAAGTACAGTATATACTTAAGTACATTATTTACTTAAGAATAATATTTACTTAAGTATATTATTTACTTCAGTACATTATTTACTTTAGTATTTTATTTACTTAATTACATTATATACTTAAATACATTATATACTTAAGTACATTATTTGCTTAAGTACATTATATACTTAAGTACATTATTTACTTAAGTACAGTATATACTTAAGTACATTATATACTTAAGTACATTATATACTTAAGTATGTATATTATTTACTTAAGTACAATATATACTTAAATACATTATATACTTAAGTACATTATTTACTTAAGCACAGTATATACTTTAGTACATAATCTACTTATTTACATTATGTACTTAAGTACATTATTAACTTAAATACATTATATACTTAAATACAATATACACATAAGTAAATTATATACTTAAATACGTTATAAACTTAAGTACATTATATACTTAAGTATATTATTTACTTAAGTACAGTATATACTTAAGTACAGTATATACTTAAGTACAGTATATACTTAAGTACATTATATACTTAAGTACATTATATGCTTAAGTACATTATTTACTTAAATATATTATTTACTTAAGTACATTATATACTTAAGTACATTATATATTGAAGTAAATTATTTACTTATGTACAGTATATACTTAAAAACATTATATATTTAAATACATTATATACTTAAGTACATAATATACTTAAGTACATTATATATTTAAGTAAATTATTTACTTAAGTACATTATTAACTTATAAACAATGTACACTTCAGTACATTATTTACTTATTTACATTATATACTTAAGTACCTTATTAACTTATAAACATTATATACTTCAGTGCATTATTTACCTATTTACATTATATACTTAAGTACATTATATACTTAAAAACATTATAGTAGCTTTTCAATCAAGAGTTTTTTTTTGTTATAACGTAAGTATATTTTATTATTCGGCATACTTTTCGCCATGACGAAAAAATAAATACTTAGTCGCGTTATCTCTATGTAACCTTTTATGCTGGAATGCAAAACCTATGTGCTTTCAGCTTCGAATAGTTAAATTAGTCACCGCGGAATAGTGTTTGTACCTATCATGTTTGAGCCACGGATCGAGACGCTCGACACATATCATTCATCAGTGTCAAACCACCGTCTTGCAGTCGTCTAAAACTGAAACTATCATGTAGGTATTATTAAAGCTGTGTGTACCGATGGCTAATTATAAAATTGTATTGATTTAATTACACGTGCAATCATACAAATCAGTTCTTTCTTGGACCAATACCAGTGATTAGGTACTAGGAAATAAGCACTATCAACATCATCATTAGCGGGCACAGGTCTTGTCTCGCAATATATCTATAATAATATAGTCTTTGTGAGACAAAATATTGCTCTTTATAAACAAAAAGCTGAAATTAACAATCGACTTACCAGAAACGGACATAAATTAGTGATATCTGCATATCGTCTGCGAAAGGTGCAGAACTCCTTTGTGGGGTTGAGTGTATACTCAATCCAACAAAGGCTTTTACAACATGATTCCTAAGAAAATACTTGACCTACTTTATTATGATTAATATTTGAATAAGCAGGTTTTTGGCCGTAGTCCACCACGCTGACCAACTGTGGATTGGTAGGCTTCACACGTTTTTGAGAACATATCGGAGGCACATAGGTTACCTCACAATGGCCGGTAAAGAAAGTGATATTTAATTGCTAACGCACAATATTCCGAAAGGTTGGAAATGCGGTCACCCTGAAAGGAAAGCCGAAGTCTTGAACAACAAACTATCACCGCTATTATACCGAAAATCGGCGAACTGTTCTGCATTAATGTTTTTTTTTAAATTTTTGAATGTATTTAGTACGCGAATTCCAAGAACTTCGTATGCGAAATATTCTCAAGTATTCTCTTCGCAAGCTCGAGATGGATGCCATTAAAAGATCACTTTTTGTGATAAGGCCGCCTTTGCACCCTAGCACTAAGTACTATTATTATAGATCATTGTCTGTTTTGTTGCAATAAAGTTATTCAAATCTATTCTATTCTCGTAGTGCATATGTTCTACCGTTCACTAATTTGGTGGATATAACTTGAAAAATAAAGGTCTTTTTTACTTATTTTTAAACTGAAAGCCCTGGTCCAGTACCAACTTTAACGTATATTTGTTAAAAGTTACTTGGAAATCCTTAACCATGAGTGAAGGAAAACATCGTGAGGAAACTTGCATGCCCGAGAGTTCTCTGTTGTCTCAATAATGTCCTCAAAGGTGTGTGGAGTCCACCAATCCGCAGTGGGCCAGCGTGTTGGACTACGGCCTTAACCCCTTCTCATTGTGGGAGGAGACCCGTGACCTGTTGTGGGCCGGTGAAGGGTTGATATGATGATGATGATGACATAGAAATAGAAATAAAGTAGAAAATCTGGAGACCGAACTCCCAAACTAGGAAATCCTGTAGGGGCCAGTGCCAGACTTTCATAAATAACTTGTTAAATTACAGACTTCCATACAGACTTTAGGTAAGTATGGTTATCTGTTTACTGCGAAAGCTCACGAAAGAAAGAAAGTTTGTTTTACTTTCTTGCGTTGCAACTTGCAATTTGGCACAAAATGTCGATTAGCCATAAAAGTTTATGGCCCATTATGTGGTTGCAATTAGGTTAACAGCTTACAATGTTGTAGGTATTAATTATGTTGTACTACATTATTTCGAGAAAGAGGTGAACCGCCGACTCCAACTTGGATGGGCAGGCGTTCAGGAAACTTCGTGACATCTGCTCGTCCAAAATCAATCAGTGCCTGAAGACTAAAGTCTTCGAACAGTGCGTGTGATGACTTACGGAACTGAGACATGGTCGCTAACTATGGGCCTCATAAGAAGGCAGTGAGAGGCAAGAAACATGTCTTACAAAGTGCTGCCCTGGGTCCTACCTTCAGTACGGTACACAACAATGCCGATTGGCGGCAGATATAAGCATTGCGGTAGTAGGTGTTTCTCCGTCCAAGATCAGTCACAAAAAAAATACATCTACTAACCAAAAATTACGGAATTCTATCTCCAACACACCCTTAACTTTTTGGAGTCATGCATGTGTGTTTTAAGCAATTAAATATCACCTGCTTGGAATAATAGTGAAGTTCTCCATAATGTTCACAAGGGCGTGTGAAGTCTACCAATACGCACATGCCAGCGTGGTGGTCTATGGTCTATGTCCGAAACACTTAGTAATAATAATGAAATAGAAAATAGCAGTGCATTGGTCTACTGGGATCGAACGATTATCACTGACAGGTATATTACAGCTAATATACCTGATATAGTGCTAGTCGATCGATCAGTGCGTCGTGCAATAATTGTTGACATTACTATTCCAAATGACGATAGTCTGGTGAAAGCTGAAAAGGAAAAAGTATCTAAATACTTGGACCTTGCTCACGAGATTCCCGCCATGTGGAATGTTGAGTCGACCGTTATTGTTCCGATCGTCATTTCAGTCAATGGTCTTCTCGCGAAAAGCTTCGACCAACATCTTAAGAAGCTTTCGCTTGGTTGTTGGATCAAGGGTCGGATACAGAAGGCAGTAGTCCTTGAAACGGAGCGTATTGTGAGGAGGTTCCTCACTCTGGAGCCCTGACCGCCGGTTGCTTGGGCATTCAAAAGCCCGTAAGCGGAGGGTGGAGGTTTTTTTTTATAAAGTTATAAAAAACACTATTAAGTGTTTTTTATTTTATTTTTAAGCATTGTTAAGAATTAAAAAAATAAATGATAGAGAATAATAATAATAATAATAACTATTTATTAACCACAATAAATATATTACAACATACTACAACAAGAGGACAGAGAAAAAGAAAAAAAAAATAATAATTTAGGCGTATGTTGTTTCGTTGTGGTCAACGGGTCACCTACACAGCTCTGTGCCGCAGCACCATGGCAGGAAATGCCAAGGAATACTACAACTACGCATTCTACGAGTAGGTACTCGTGCTAATGAAAGCTAATAAATTAGTTTTTTGTTTAAACTTGCTAATCTCTGGCACTACCTGACGTATTTCATAAATTTTTCTTGCATTTGTTAGCCCAATTCTTGTTAAAGTTTAAGACTATATACAATCTTATAACGACCCTAGAAGCTCAAAAAAACTAAGTAAAATCTCGGGCGGTAAATGCGACGCGGTGTTTCGGGGTAAACAGTATACGAGAAAGAGATGGCGGGGAATCGCTGTGAAACAACACCATACCCACGCATTGAAAAAGCTTGTACCTAAAGCATTTAAGCTTTAAATTCCTACCTAAGAGAGGGGCCTATCAGATTGAGACATAAAGGTATGATGGAACATTAAAAAAAACAATTTTAAAAAGTAAGTACATACCATAACCTGCTTCCGACGGAAACTGGTTGTCATATCATCCCGCGATATGGCAGCCGCAGCCGAATCCACATTCAGAATGCCCCACGAATCCATTGTCCAATATGGTCCAATACGCCAATCAACCAAACAAGGCAAACACTAGGCACTAACTTTTGGCTCGAAAAGCGAATTTTCAGCGCGCTCGCAATTCCACAGAGTGACGTCACTTTGGCGGGAGTCTACGTCTATCACGCAAAACCTGCGACGCACTGCTTGTACACTTAATATGTGGTTACTGAATAAACGGACTGCCGTCGTTCGGACGCGAGTCTGTGGGTACAATGTACTATGCTGTCAGATATTTAAATTGGCAGGCCAAAATAAGTTCGGCATTTCGCTCCAACTGGGCTGATACGTGCCGCTGCCAAGTAGATTCGTATTGCATCTCGCTGATATCGTGTCAGGGCGACGTCACGACCGATATACCCGTGGATATCCATGTAAAAGTATCTTTATCAGTGCTTTTAATACCACGATATAAATCTGCATCCATTCTTAACATTATAAATTAAAAGTGTGTTTGTTTGTTTCTCCTTACTTTATGCCCTAGCTAAGCAATGGCATAATTAGTTGAAAATACGGAGAGTGGCATTGGCTTTTTATCCCAGACAACAAAAGGTACTACCGGTTTCGTAATAACCGTAATAAACGCGGACGAAGAACGCGGGTAACATCTATTAAACCTTATAATTAATTATTGAGTATTTCGTATTTTATTTCGTTGGTTTCGTTGGACTATGGATCACAGGGTCTCGGGCTCGATTCCCGGGACCATCCAGTTTTCTCTAAAACTGAGCCGATAGTATTAGTTATTAGTTATTTTTAGCATGAAAATTTTAAGAAAGATTGCGTCGAGGTTTTCTTTTTATCATGTTATATAATTTTCAGATTTGTCTTCGAGTCCTCTGAACATGTCTGAAAAAAGGTGATTTATTGGGCATTTTAGAGGATCAGAGAAAATTAAGAAAAAAAAGAAAGAAAACCTGAAATTATAACGACATGTCTACACTAGATTTCAAAAAAAGAAAAAGACTTTGATTTCAAAAAAAAAAACATCGCTCAAGCTCTTGAGTAATTTATCCAGGGATTAAGAGAATTCTGCCTATTCATAGGCATAGTGAGCAATCGACTTACTAGAAACGATGATAAACTAGTGATATCTGTATATCGTCAGCGACAGGTATAAAAGTCATTTGACGGCTCGATTCCCACAACTGGAAAATGTTTGTGTGCTGAATGAACGAATGTTTGTCAGTGTCCTGGATGTTTACCTGTATGTATTAAGTATTTATTTATATTATTTATAAAAATATAGTCATCTTAGTACTCCAAACTCAAGCTACGCTTTCCTTGGGGCTAGATGGCGAGTATATAAATTTATTTTATTTATTTGTGGGGTTGTTTTTATTGCATGATTTCTAAGTTCATTTTAGACCAATTTTTAGTTTCTACGCAATGATGAACTCCCTAATGACAACGGTTGTTTGGAAGCACTCAGCTGAGCTCTCAGGGCCACGAGATAAAAAAGTTATTGTTTAATTGTCAAATGTAACACCTTGGGAACTCATTTGTTCTCGGAGCTATGTGACCCCCATTTTCATGCTATGTCTGTAACTCTGATTCTTCTACTGACCTTCTCATTTCTGAGATCACGTAGAGACACTCCGAGCACAGGTATCTCTTGAGTCACTCCGAGCCATGATCAATAATTGTATGGATGAAACCTATCTTCCTTTATTTTATGAAGCATTAGTTATGTTCGGATTTCAGAACAATTGCGAATTGCGATTTAATAATATATCATCACTCCTTTAAATAGAAAAACCGGATTCAAGTCTGGACATCCGTTACATAGCTACGTTAACATCGCCTCATCGGTCAATATTTTATAAATATGTTAATGTAAAAAATTATCTTTTGTTTGTCTATGTATTATATTCTGTGTTATTGTCCCTTTTTATGATTGTTTTTTTATATTTTAGTCTCGAGGATTCTGCAACGACGAAGACACGACGTTGCAGAATCGACGAACGACGAAGGCACAAATGTAACATTTTACACAAATGTGTGATAATAAAGACGATTTCTCTTTTTTTCTTTCAATGCAGAACTTTGAGGCATATAATAACCGCCTTATTGCCTTTGAGGTTAAGAAATAGAAAAAAATTCAAAGCATATACCAATTAAATATCTGTTACAAATGCAGTATTCTTCCTGGTAGGTTTCACCCTACAATAATTATTAATCTTTACGCTATAAGATACTATTACGTACTACCTTCAGTTATTTTGAAAACGCGTTAATCTCTGTTTGGAAAATCTTTTTTGCATGTCTTAACGGGAGTGCTGTGTGACGCGGTACGCTGGGATTTACTGTGTAGAGTAGTGAAAGTTTGTTTGGTCAACAATTTACCAGCTGATGTATGTTAAAGAAGTTTAGGGAGACCGCTAGTTACTGATTATAATAAATGTCTCTTAAGTAAACCTCAAATGTCACTAGAGCAGGACACTTCTCAAAACATAGAATGATTCGTCCTACAGCTACAAAAGTTTGGTGTTCGAGTGTATTTATTATGTAAGTATTTTAAATAGAACAATAATAAAATTGTTTCGAGTAGTTAAATCTGTTAGTCTGTGGCACATTTTTAAGTTAAGTAATCTGCGGTCACGTCACCGCCAGCTGTTATTTGTAGACAGTTGACAGTCTGAAAACTCAGAATATAACCTAACTGAAGAAAATAATCGTATTTTTTATAATAGTTCAACATTATACATCACTAAATAACTAAAACCATATCGGTTTGGTTTTGAGTGAAAAAATAGCAGTAGACACAGTCAATCGGATTGTAACATTCTTTGATCGCTTGTCTATGGTTTAAAATAAAGCTGGAAGCCAGAGCCGTAAAGTAAGAAATGTCTACTGTCAAAATTGGATATTGACATATGACAATTGTAATTCATTGAATGAGAAACAAAAAATAAACAAAGAATTTTGAAGTTGAAATTGGAATTTGCATCGCATTTCATTATTCAACTATTTGTTACGGCGTAGGAGTATTGTGTATTTTGTTTGTATCAAGCGATAACGTTTGGACGGTTTGCAGTTACTTAATTGAGGTGGTAAAAATGGAACGTCAACATTGAGCGTTTTTTATAAATTTATATTTCATTCCGATATTATTATTACGACAGTCTGTAGAGATAAAGTCGGATGTATTACTCAATCTCAGTGTAGATTAGTTCGTCTGGACGGCTGAATCTTCGATAATTATGCCGGAATAACACAAAAAGTAAAAAAAAATTGCGTTAGACGCTACTAGGACCCCGTTCGTTTTATATTAAAGTTTTAATTGCGGAACAATAATAATGGAGAGTTCTAGTGGTGTATTAGCGACAAGTTTTTTGCCGGAATATTTTAATGGTTTTGTTGAAGAGTTAGACGAACATCCGTGGTTGTTTGCGGCCCTTGCATCTTTACTCGTGGGTTTAAGTGGTATCCTGCCCTTGCTGATCATCCCGATAGATGAGACAGCATCCTTCAAAGACGGAGGTGAGTTGATAGTCTATTTTTAATTTTCGTCATTTTAAATTTTAATGGGACATTGAACTGGCAGTGTTCCTTTGTTTTGTTGTGATAACATTGTAAATAGTGACAACTCATGTCGCCATACATTGGTATTGTTAAAGTTTTCATACAAGAACCTTGAAATTAATTCAAAAGTTATAACAGAGAATATTGTACTAGTACATAAATAGCTTACGTTATATCCCGTAAATTATTATCTAATTATTCAGGGCTTTTTATGCTACTCTTCTAACACAATTTTCTATTTATTAATAAATAATTTAAACAATGTACTTGTATTTTTAAATTCAAATTAAGAACATAAATTGGTCAATCTAAAATTGATTATGCACAATACAAGAGAAAAGACAAAAGTGTTAGTGGTGCTTTTATAAAAATAAATCAAAAAATTATATTGAGCTTAATTTAAAATAATTAATTGAACTTAATTTAAAAGTTTTAATCTTTAAAGAGTCTAGAAAAAAAGTACAATATAAAAGGATTTTTCACTATACTAATGGCAAATGCCACTTAGTTTGGAGGTTTCTAATTTTTTTAGGCAAGCAAGCAAAGTAAGGAATATAATGCTTTGTTGAAGTGGCGGGTTGGGTTATATTTTGAAGAGTAGTAGGGGGAATATGTATGAAGACTACAGTGCAACATTAATATAACATACCTAAATATACCTTCCTTGATTTAACTAACATATTCTTTGTAATTCTCTTGAATTTTCCAAGAGTCAATGTAAAATGTACCTTTACTTTGCAAATATTTATGTAAAAAAAAGTGGGAATACGGTTAATTAACTAATTTTGTAAACCCAAAACTTTGTCTACTATCAAGAACAATGTTGTGGAAATAAACTTTTTTTACCTCTTACAACAAACGTTGAAATGGCCAAAATTTTATATAAAAAAAAAATTACTTCTTCCCTTCCACTATGTTATTTATTATTGTTATATATACTTCCGGGGCACTGTATTATGATCAGCAAACAAAGTGGGTGTCCTTTGCAAGGAGATCAATAATGTTAATTCGGAACGGTTGGCTCTAAAACAGGTAGGAACCCCCATTTTTACATTTAAAACAAAAAACAGACTGCATTGAAAAAGCATAAGCAGCTTATACTTTTTATTGACATTTACATTGGCGTAGACCATTGTGTTTACTGTATATAGGTACATAGCTCAGGAATAGTGCTTCCTTTCACAGAGGAAACTAAACAGAAACATTCAGTATTCTCATAGCAAGTTGTACATATATAAACATGCTGTGTACTTATGTGTAATATTTTCCACAAAATGTAAACATTTGCAAATGTATATTAGGGGTTAAGTTAATTTCATCCTTACTTATGATGACGAGACTCTGTTAATGGAGACTAAAGGAGAAGCAGTGGTCAAGGCTTCGGCTTGAGTTTAATCCCTGGTAGGCACCTCTTACTTTTCAGTTATTGGCATTTTATGAATTGAAATATCACTGCTTTAACAGCTTCGGAAAATATTGCGATGAAGCCTGCATGCTAAGGAATTCTTAAATGAATATACAGGAGTGTGAAGTCCACAAAACCTGATGATGATGATGATGATTACTGGAATCCCCCTAAGTAATAGCATATTGTGTTTAGTTGTGTTTTGACCCAATCAAGTGTTTGTAATGAGCCATTTTTATTATGCATGACAATTAGAATTTGGTGATAAAAGTAGGAGATTGATACTCCCTCATGATGCTATGACATTAAGTTAGTACTCATTCGCTTTGTAGTTGTGAGCAGTACTTCTTTTATAATAATTATTGAAAATGAAGAAAGTACATTGATTAATACTAACTTGTAGGTTAGTTTAAAAATCTACAATAAACTACAAGAAGGAGATGTCTCTTAAAAAGTTCAAAGATTGTATTGAACGTAAACTTATTGAAACATTCCTATTATAGTATAAAGGACTATGTAATCGATAAAAAAGCTTGGGTGTGAATTATTGCTCTTCTAATAATTTTAAATGACAATTCAAAACTTAGCCAGTTGTTTTTTTTTTGTTAATACCATCTCAGGTGATAACAAAAATAAACCACCGGCTAAGTTTCTTGTGGGTTTCTTCTTAGACCAGGACGCGTTTGGAACCCTCGTAGCTTTAGTTTTAAGTTTACGAAAAACCATAAAGGGCTATCGCCATCATCTCACTACCGTGTAATTCTCATGTACGCATCAATAGTGCCACCTATAGGGCTACTCGAATAAAGATATTTTTGACTTTGACTTTGATGTTATACAAATAAGATCGCAGAAGACTTGAAATTCTGAATGACAAAGCCTGACCAGTAGGGCTAGGATGCGCGGCCGGAGACATTTATGTCTTCCCATTATCTCCACAATAGAGAAATACGAGTTACGGGTAGAGATAATCATTTCGCATGCAAGCCCTACAGGAAAACAACGCTTTTTGTTTTATATTATACAATATTGCAGGTAAAAATTTTTTTTTTTCTAAGCCAAATATATTATCTTGCAAATGTGGCACCAAGAACAGGGTTATTATTTATTTTCATGAGTGTGTTTCTAAATAGTGTACCTATATATGCGGTGGATATTGCACTTAATTAGAGCAGACGATGAGCTTTATCACTGTAGGTGTGATTTCTAGCCTTTGAAAGACCAACATTGACCCAAAATTTTTGACTGTGGACAAGCAGTGTGCCAAGTGGTGATGGAAGGTCATAATACAGTTACCACCACCCCTCCACTTCCCGCGGAATTAAGGGAATATAAGGGAGGGTGGGAATTCTCCTCTATGCTACTGTTGCTATCTTTTTTATTTAAAAAAAACAGCTCAGTGTGCGACTATGGGCAAACCCTCTTATAAGTAACCCTTGAGCCTTAAGTCCCGTAGTGAACTGTGTTAGGTTTTGATGATTTGGTGATAGACAAGCAGTAGACCTCGATTTGACTAAGGTTATGATAGATGTTTGCGGTTATAGCCTAATTTTAAGTGATAGCTAGGCTAGGTAAGGCTTCGGTTTCGGACGCCCCCGAAAGGGAAGCCGAATCCCCTAAGTTCAATCCCAAGCACGCCTCTGATTTTAGGACTAATAAGCGTTTTAAGCTATTAAACATCACATGCTTTAACAGTAAAGAAAACATCGTGGAAACCTGCATGCCTGTTAGTTCTCTGTAATGTTCTCAAAGGCGTGTAAAGTGAACTCCGCATTAGACCAGCATGGATTTCGGACTAAACCCTTCTCACTCTGAGAGGAGACTCGTGCCTTGTAGTTGGCCTGTAACGATAATGTATTGACGTTGAGCATTGCGCTTAGCGACTGTTCCATTAGTTAGAATACCACTTGAGATTGCCAATTGTCTTGTGAAATGCATTAGGCAATGGATCCGGGTGACTGATTTCTTTACAGATAAAAAATGAAATATCGGTAAACTATTATTGACTGAGAGCGAACAGTGCCGCGAAATTGAAAATGCATAATTTCAATCAACCATTGATTTAATATGTTACTATCGTAAGAAAAAACGTAAACGTAATTAGTTGAATACTTACAAATTAAAAGTGCAGACAGAAGCAGGCGCTACTTTTCGGAAGTTCATTATATACAAACAGCAATCCGTACATAAAGTTTATGTTTGTTGAAAATGAAATTGTTTATGTTTGTTTGTTTATTAACAATTATTTTTGAGTTAACTCCTCAAAAATTAATGCCCCAGCACGGCTAGCATGGGCAGGAGACAATTATATCCCCGGGGAAAGGTTATAAATGTATCTTCTCCCACAGCTTTATCAACTCTCAGAGCACTGGCGCACAAGTGGAAATAATATCCATATAATATATGAGTATTAATAAACGGGGGTAAACTTCTCCTATTGGTGGGCACGTTCATATATATATTATATATCCCTTTTCAGGGGATACAATTTTTATCTCCCGCCCTTGCTAGCCCTGCAGCTTCGGGAAAAGTATTTTGGAAAAGATTCTGAGCAGTGGCCAATTGGCTATTATAAGGAAAATAATTGCAAACCTATCCTATCAAAAGTGTGAAAAAATAATTATGACTACAAAAACCGATAGAGATACCGCGGTGAACTTCTCTACAATTTGTGGGTAGTTTGCTTGGTTATTAATAAACCATACCTACATACTCTTGTTGAAATAATGAGACGGTGCGAGCTGCAAAGTTGCGCTGGTTCCGGTTTTGCCCGGTCGTGAATTGATGCAAAATACGAACCTGTTAAATTAACGCACTTTAACGCACATATTAATAAAAGCAACATACATTCTTGCTAGTCCGTTATGACAAGTAGTTCATTGAAATGCGTCCGATTACTACGGCAACTGTTACAGGCGATGGCAATTAAATACATGATGATAAATTATAGGGCTATTTAAGACATCTGTTTTCTGTTTATGGTTCATTCATCATGTGCCTATTATCGTCTTATTACCCTCTATGCACGCCACTGGTGCCTAGTAAGGCACCAGTGGCGTGCATAGAGGGTATGCACAGGGTATGCAGATGATAGAAAATGAAGAAAATCTCCAGTACGAGTTATAAATTCTTGAGGGTAGGCTTTTTATAACTCTTACAATGCCTATCCACAGGTTTTTTTAAAACTCGTACTGGAGATTTTCTTCATTTTATATCATCTGCATACCCTGTGCATACCCTCTATGCACGCCACTGCTGGACACAGACATCTCTCTTATGGAAGAGTGTTTTAGATCCCACCACGCTGCTCGAATTCAGGTTGGCGGGCTTCAACGATTGGTTTTCTTACATTATGACAAAAAATTACGCTAAATATCCCCAAAAAGATAGCCAATATTGCGTCTTGTTTGTTGTAGGTACAAACATCGTCAGAGTGGGTAAATCCATCATGACTCAAATTCAAAATAGGTAATATAGTTGTCAATTTGATCCTAACAAAGAGACGATACCAATCTTAAATCAACATTTACAAGCAACAACACTATCTACTCGACCGATAAACACAATATCGATTGTATCTTATGCTATACATATGTATGGAATAGATAAAAAAAGATAATTTAGACGAAATCTGAAGAAAACAAATGCTGAAATAAAACCTACAAATTAATCCGGACCTGCAGGTTAACGAAGGAATAATACATAAAATAGACACTATAGATATAATATAAACAAAAAATATTGACTACATAGTACTATTACTTGATATAGATTGATTAAACACGATAATCTATCCTGTATAAAGGCCTTTAAGATAACCCAGACCTATTGCCCAAATGGCTGAACGTACAGATTTTGGGAGAGTATTCATTGATCACCCTAGAAGTTTAACTTCTGAGGGTTTGTTATTTTACTCCTAAGGTTAATAGGAGAACAAATTTCGTATAAAGTCTGTAACCTTTTAAATTATATTAATCCCACCTTAGCTACATACTGGCGACACCCCAACCCTCTAGTCGTCGAGGCTTCGTCATACGCCAATTTCTATCAAATTCGGAGACACGTCCGTGACTACTCCCAACAATTATGTTACAAACAGCCTGCACAGCGTCTTCGCCGGCGATGACGATGACCCCGATTTCTGATCTTTTGGATCGGACTAAGCCAAAAGAAAAATCCACCGCCCGAAAGGTCGAACAGAGTGGACACAATGTCGTCGAGCCCTAGAGCTCTTGTGATGGCGAGCTTTAAGGTAAAGGAAGTCATATTAATGAAATTTCTTATTGACAATCAAAAATGACATCTAATCCAAAAATCAATAGATACTGATTTCCATAGCTAACTCAGCTAAAGAAACAAAATCTGGCAATGTTACTTCACTCGTCATAAATGTGAGATTATAAAAGCAATCCAACTTTTATTGCTATCACGATTCTACTCGATAACGCTGCGCTATACTAAATAAAAACAACTTCTAATAACTTATATTTATTGGATACACAAATTGCTAGTAGGTCGACGATGAAAATAAGTTATGCGTGTAACCTTTTAATCGAATTGCATTTTGCATTATGCCTTTTTTTTTTACTTTTTTTTATGCAGTTTTATTTTTTTATGTATACTTTATATTTACACCACTCAGAAAAACAAAAAAAGAAGAAAAAAACACTTCAAGAATGAAGCAGGACACAAAAGGCGGCCTTATCGCTAAGTAATCTGCCAGCCAAGGTTTTAGTTGCATTCTAGAACTCGTCGACTTATTTCGAAATTAAATTTTATATTTTTTAAAGTGTTCTTGAAGTAAATCTCTTTTTTTTCTTTCTTTTTTTATTATTCTAATACAAGTTTACCCAAGCCTTTGACCGCAATTTCACTTGGTGGTAATTGATGGAGTATGGTAGCACTCAGTGGCGTGCATAGAGGGTATGCACACGGTATGCAGATGATATAAAATGAAGGAAATTTCCAGTACGAGCTATAAATACTTAAGTGTAGATTTTTATAACTCTTACAATGCCTATCCTTAAGTTTTTATTAACTCCAATTAGAGTTAATCCAAATTTCTTTAGTTTATATCATCTGCATATCATGTGCATACGCTTTGTGCACGCCACTGGTAGCATTAATATTTTTACAGATTAACAAAATAGTCAGTAATGTCTACAACGTGTAACCGAATTACAAAATACTGTTGAAGCGTGCTTAAGTATATTTCATAAGAAGTCACCCTGTCAAAATATTAAATCAATAGAAGCATATTTATTTTTCCATTTAAACTAATTCTGAACATTCTAAGTGTTTACTTATTGAAGATGTCGTATCTATAAATCTATAAAAGTATATTTAGTTTTGCATGTGATGTAAGGGCTCTTTGTCTGATTTCTTTCAGTAAAAACTATGACAGTGGTTTGCTCAAAAACTATTAGAGTTTCTGTTTCACAGATAAGTCTCAGAGACAGTACAAAATGTACCTCTATAGCCTGTGAAGTAATATTTCGGTTTTCATTTACACTTTGTATATTAGTTGCATATAGTATTTTTGTTTCGCGCGAATTTTGCGTGGGGTTATTTTTTTGTGCCGCGGTTTTTGAGTGTTTTCTGAAATACCGTACCATATCCAGACAAAGTCGCGGGCAACAGGTATTTTTGATTTCATTATCGCAAGCAGCAATTGCTTGATGACGGCCGACTAGCGCAGTGGGCAGCGACCCTGCTTTCTGAGTCAAAGTCCGTGGGTTCGATATTCATAACTGGAATGTGTTTTTGTGATAAACATGAATATTTTTCAGTGTCTGGGTGTTTAATTGTATATTATAAGTTTTTATGTATCTATTATTCATAAAAATATTCATCAGTCATTTTAGTACCCATAACACTATGCTTACTTTGGGGCTAGATGGCGATTTGTGTACTTATTTTAGTAGTATATTTGGTTATTATTCATTTAATTGCAATCACTAAAAGCATTAAGTAATTAGAGGTGAGAGAAAGTAAGGTAATCGACTTGTTAAAAACTTGTTGTAAACAAACATTAATGACAGACGTCTATTATATCAAGTATAGTTCGTTCGGCGGGCCATTATGGAAACTATGCAAAAATAAATAATTACAGCATTATTTAATAATCTAGAGCCTTACTCATTTCAATAATTTACATTAACTACAATAATGAAACCATAGAAAATCCAAATACTAAGTATAAGTCATCTCAATCCTCTGAATCGCGACACAATGTAAAATGCGAGGGTACAGCACGCGCCGAATCTTCGAAGTAACCGACGCGACGCGACGCTATATTTCAAAGCGTGCAAACTGTTTGAGCGTCTGAACTGCAGGTATTTGAATAACCCGATGACCTACACACAAGATTATTATTGTTTGTGTTATTAATAACGACTGGTGGGCCGAGCCGTAGGATGCGCGAGGTCCGATACTGGGAAATCAATAAGGTATGCTATTGTATTGCATTCCTTGGAACTTTTATTTGATCCTTTGTTTATTATGAAGCAGTATAATATAGTATCTTTCCGCGTATGTCTGTTTATCCGCTAACTCCTCCTCGTAATGAATTTTTAATATGCGGTTTTAACCCCCTCGTTTAGATAGTTTTTGAAATGCCCTTCAGGCCGGACACAGCATTGCAATAATGCTGCTTAACGGCAGAAATATCAAATAAGCATGGCGGTAGTACTTTCCCGGACGAGCTCTGTCACAAAAAGGTTTTTTACCATAAAACCTTTTGCCAGTGTTGAACGGATAAGCGCAATAGAAATATCTCCCTCCAAGCTCGTGTTGTGCTCAGAAACCTAGTACAACCGATGCACGATGTCCAACCATTCATATTTGAGAGATATATTTATCCGATTATTTGTGAAAACTTCGATGCAGATTTAACTACCTTCTGACCCACGTGGTATCTCACCATTAAAAAGGTTGCAAGTTAAAAAATTACAAATTCACAAATACTTCAATGAATCAATCAGTAGAAGATAATAATTTACAATAACCGATAACAGATATAAGTCGCTATCAAAATCAGTGTGCGTGTGTGTGTGTGTGTGTGTGTGTGTGTGTGTGTGTGTGTGTGTGTGCGTGTGTGTGTGTCTGTGTGGCATCTTGGCGCCCGAACGAATGAACCAATTTTGATTTTGTTAAGTTTAATTAATAATGATAGCTTTATTAATCTTCTTTAATAATCTTAACAAAAAAATTCATGGCTGCGGTTTTTGACGTAATTTTGGTGATAGAAATATTAGTCATAACCTAGTTATTGCACAAGTATCGTAAAATGCACTCCTTAATCGTGCCATGCCGTGAGCGTGATAGTGAAAACCTAAGAATTTAATGGTTTATGGTTAGTAAATTTTATAAGTAATATACAGTTTCATTGCAGATAACGCAACAGAAGTATCGAAAACAACTAACAATTATATTAGTATACCGAATCGAATCAAGAATAATTCCACATAATCGATTATTATGTCCAATGATGCATCTCCGGTAATACCTTTCATATTACAATGTCGCGGGATCATTATTATCTGGTTATTATCATTGAATTTAGAGACGCCGCTGAGCACGTATTGATAAGGTACTTAAAAGTGTCTTATAAATATTTTAAGTGAAGTACTTGGTTCAAAAAACGTTTTATAAATCTATATTTAGTACCCAGGTAGTTACGAAAACAAATTATTTCTTGGAAATCATCGTTATAATGACGTGCCTAATAAAAAAAAAACTTTAATGGAAACGAATAAACGCGTCAGTTCTTAGCAAGGGGTCACTCAAGGGTCTTTGTTAGGACCTTTTCTGTTCTTTATTTACATTAATGGCCTTCATTACCTACTCAAAAATAAGAAAATGGTTTTTTATACTTCGAGCACCCCCAATGAAATCGATTTTCAGGAAATAGGAAATTCATAAATTTATTTAATTTAAAAATGGGTGTATATATAATACATTTCATTATGTAAATCGATTTATTTTAAATATTTTATATTTATTTATTATAAATGTAGTATTATGCATTGTGCTGAATAAATTGAAATTGAAATTAAATATAATTTAATGTACAGGCTTATATTTTATATTTCTATCGTACCCAGTGGCTATTATAAATTGTCTTAACATTATAATTGTGTGATTTTAAATAAAAGTAGGCTCTTCTTGATCGGAAATTGTCACTGTCTCACACCAAGACCCGTAACCTGTAGTTGGTCGGTAATGGGTCGATGATCATGACTCTTATTGCAATTCCGTACGCATCACCATCAGTATCGGTTTATTCAAAGAAACGGAGTGCGCACGTATTGATAAGTAGCCAGTAGGTTGTCGCGTGTAATTGATAACGATGATGTAATTGAATACAAACAGTCAATTGAATAGAAGGATACAATTACTACATTACTCTAACAGCCCACTTCTGGACACCTCTTAAAATGGATTTCTGACCAGCGTGGTTATTATAGAATCACGCTGGGCAGACGGGTTGGTGATCGCAGTATATCGTTGTAGTAGCAAAGAGAACGCTTGTCCGTTACATTCAAATTCAAAAATGTTTTGTTCTTGTAGACCTTATCACAGGCACTTATGAAGCGTTCATACATTTAACATGTTAACACTAATGTTAGTGATGGTGATAACTGCTTACTAAATACTAAGGCTAGGAGGGTTCCAAACGCGCCTTGGTCTAAGAAAAGCCCACAACAAAGTTTGTTGTGGGATTTTCTTAGCCAGGTTTTTTTTGTAATCCCTATCTCACAGTCGAGTTAATGTTTAGCTATGAAGTTCATTCAAGAGCAATTCGTACCCAAACTTTTTTTATAATATATGTAATCCTTAATATTATAATAGGATTTTTCTATAAGCTTACGTTTTATTCAATTCAATTAGTCGCCTCGTACGATATCTGTCGGAAGAGGAGGGGTGGCGATAATTACCGTATTAGAAAGAAAGCTGTAATTGCATACAAATAAAGGTATAAGAAGAAGTATTACATAAATAAACCAGTTTTTCGATCCTGGCGAGCGGTGTTTCTCGGTGCAATATTACTGGTGGCATACATTAATCTACCTTTCGTTTTTTTTTCAGCCAGTGCCGCAACACTACGTATTCTGCTCAGCTTTGCGGTCGGCGGTCTGCTCGGTGATGTTTTCCTTCACCTGTTGCCGGAAGCTTGGCAACACGACCTAGCTAGTACGGAAGGTGAGGTGTATTCTTTAATCGTACGTGCTAAAAGTGTGGATGCCGACCGATATAGCTATTTATGCAACTTTTATACAGAATTAGGGCCATTGACTCATTAGGTGCTAAGCTCGTAAATCTAAAGCACCCTGCGATACGTATATAATACCTAAATAGTCTTTATACGCCGCTATTTTAAAACACATTGCATTGTTTTGATACATGCCTACATAATAAGTAGGTAAGTTAGGTAGAACATTGACATCGCCCACAAGTTCAATTCCAAGGTCGTTCGTGCATGCAGCGTTGCAACTGTAAATAAGCAATTTGCTAATCGATAAGCTGTGTGCTGTTATGGAAATATATTACCTAACTAGTTTCCGCGTGTTTCGTCCGCTTTTAATATTTAACATACCTATACAGTTTAAAAAATCGGTTGTCTGTAAAGTCGGTTTACTGACGATAGTTGAACGTGACAACTTCACAAGAAAATACTGATGGAATAATTGCATTTTTCCAAAGAAAATTTATATTTTATTTGTTCGATAGATATTTTGTGTGGATATAGAGAAGGAAGTAAATGGAAATTAAGATTGAATTGATCAAGTGTAATAAATGTAACTTGATCAATTAGCATAAATACAATTATGACAATTTTTTTGCTATATACAATTGACACCACATTCACTTTTCTATGCACTTCATACTTGACGAAAACATGTAAATGTATTATTGTATACCTAGCAGCTGTCCACGCGTACGCATAGCTCACGCAAGTAGGAGAGAGACAGATGTCGAACGCTGCCGAACGCGGAGGCCGATTGTGCCTTTTTGTCGCTCGTTCCGCGCTCTTGCTTGCACTTGAAGCCTTAAATGGAACGCCTCAGAGCGAGGTAACGCCGCATGAGTCATGTTTTTTCGTACGTGCAGCCGGCTCCATCGAAATATAAGACGTTGTCACGTCAAAAGTAGCCTATGTGACTCTTCATCCTTTGAACTAAATGCCAATATATAAGTGTGTATTGTCGTAGTATATTTATTATATTTATTATTATTATTATATCAACTTGATTGTTTGTTTGATTAGGGCGTGAAGGAAGGATACAAACAAACAAACAAACCTCTGAAGGGTTGGACTGGTTTACATGATGTTGATGATGAATTATTAATCCATCACTAAGTATGCCCACTTTCCTATGGACTAGAAGTCAAAGATCATTGTAAATTAAATGTACCTACCTACTAAACAAGTTTCGATAACATTGTAAACAAAGATTTCCTTATGATGACTCTATTAAGGCGAGTTGATACAGTAGCTATCAGCTGTGACCTCTATTACTAATTAATAGAATTGTGACCTTAACGTTATGTTGTATGTAGGTACAGTTTTAATTACTTGAACGAGACATAGCTAAACAATTATACGATAGACCAATATATAGTGATAAGGCCGCCATATACGTTTGTTATACTTTTTTTTATGTACTTTTTGTGGTGTGCAGTAAAAGTATATTCATTCATTCATTCATTCATTTTTTTTTCAAAGTACTTTTCGGAGTTAAGACAGGCCCAACATTGTTCGAACCGGGGCGGAACTTGACAGTGGCTTCCATCTCTTCAGCGTTTGAGACACTTTAATTACTTTAAAAAAAAATCACAAATATAATATGTATAAACAAATATACCTAATATGTAGAAATAAATGACAACCATTATGGTTGTAAATGGGACAAAAACCCGTCAATAAAGTCTAAAACAAAGAAATGAACAAACACATTTTGCATTTATAATATAAGTTAGAATAGGGCTTTGATTTACTTTAGATCGGAGAGTTTATCGATTATCGTAGATAAAAAAATCACTGTGTATATAATCTTAAAATAAAAAGCAATGTCAGCATTCGCCTTAATAGACATGCTTCGCTCGTATTATAATTACTAGCTGAGGTTTTGTGTCGCTAGTTGATAACACATGATTCCTAGCACAATAATTAAAGCTTTGTGTAATTGGCTTAGAGTTGATTTTCCAATAAACTAAGTTCTGTGCCATGCGACAAGGTTGAGGTTTTGCGTCCCAAGCGTAAAAGCTTAGTGGGAAAACAGTAGTTAGCATTTGTTAATGAAGAGTCGCCAGACGGGTTTTTAACCCCGTAGTAATCTACGGGGTTAAAAACCTGTCTACATTAAGTGTAATATAATGTTATATTTTTATTTCGTACCCATATTTTTTGTTTACACATCTGCTTTTGGAACGACTTTAAAAA
This sequence comes from Pararge aegeria, assembly GCF_905163445.1. Taxonomy (NCBI): domain Eukaryota; kingdom Metazoa; phylum Arthropoda; class Insecta; order Lepidoptera; family Nymphalidae; genus Pararge; species Pararge aegeria. The sequence goes on along the minus strand of NC_053202.1, from coordinate 5,646,739 downwards.
TACGATAGATAGATAGTAGATGCGTAGAGTTTTTCGAAATTCAAGCGCTATAAAATAATAGATAATAAATCAATGCAAAATAATGTCTATATAGACGCGAAGTTATAATTTTTAATTCGGCGTTTCACCTGTCATGGCCGGTCGGTAGATTTATCAGCTTTATTGATTGAAAATAAAAAAACTTTCTCACATTCAAATCCAATATGAATAAAAATACGTTTTTCATAATACATAAATCCTAATGAGATAACTTGGGATGTGGTACTGGAGGAGAATGTTGGGAGTGACCTGGAACATGTTCCGTACTAATGAATCAATTCTTGACGAACTCAGCATCAAACAGCGCCTATCTTCTGCAGTTCAAGCGCGAATTCTTAGTTTCTTCGGTCACGTGTCCAGGCGAAATGACCATTGAACGATGTGTGGTTCAAGGGAAAGTAGAAGGTAACAGAGCACGCGGAAGATCACCGATGAGATGGACGGACCAAGTGAAGGCCACAATCGAGGCTCCTCTACATGACCCGCAAGAAAGGCAACCTTAAGAGAAGAGTGGCGAAGTATTGTCAAGCGAGCCAGAACAGCCAGATGACGACCACGACCAGTCTGCCAAGGCTGTAACGACTAAAAAGAAGGATATGAGATAAATACAATATTTTAGCGGTTCTTTGTAACTGTCATCATGCCTATTAGTATTTGCATACTTATTACACATTGTAATCATCATTATCTCAACTAGAAGACGTCCACTGATGGACGTAGGTCTTTTGCAGACATTCCTTAGGAATTTCCGGGCTTATTCAGATCTCTATTACTTTGGATTTGTATTTGTGTTTCACTTTAGTAACCGATTTTAAAAAAAGGAGACGACAAGAGGTATTGGGAAGTCTGATATCTTGGAGCAAGCCTTAGTAACGTTTTGCATAGTGGCAGAAAGAAGTTAAACATATTGTTTATTAGACACAGATTGCATACACTTGCCACCAAAATAGCAGTTCTTGGCCGGTCCAGGATGTCGAGAGAGGTCGCTTGAAAATAAGCGTTACATCATAACGCTCAGGCGATACTCTGTCTGGGAGAAACAACACCACAGATATGTCACTGCCAACATATTTGATTGTTTTTAGCTTTTTTAATTTTTATTGAGTTACCTAATTTTAAGAGCCTTTATTTTATTTTTTATAGTTAAAGTCCTAATTGATATGTTTTTGTGTAGCGTGTACTATATCTTAATTCCTATTACAAATATTTATTAATATTATATAGTTGGCGCAAGTAAGAATTCATTAAACCCAAATAATTAATTTAGTTATTTCAATTTTCAGAAGGACAACATGTGTCGATGAAATGCGGCCTCTGGTGCTTATTCGGAATGCTAGTATTTATAGTCGTGGAGAAACTCTTCGCTGGGTCCGATGATGAAGAAGAGGAAGAAGAAGAAAAGGAAACTCCCAAACTAAACGGAAACGTTGACCATATAGAAATAGAAGACCTAGAGAAGCTTCTAGAAGAAGAAAGAAAGACAAGAGGCAAAGGGAAAGGTGAAGGTATCTGCGGAAATGGGAACGCTACAGCCAAACAGTTATATGATACGTGTGTCTTCAATAATAATACAAAAGGTTAGTATATTTTTAATAAACCATTCTTGGCATATAAGATCACGAGTTTACAAGGTTTCTTATTTTGTTTAGCTAAATATTTGTGGTTTAGAATTTGGTTCTATTAACCAAAAGTGCCAATTTTACTTATATGTTTAAGGTTAGAAATGTACTTACTTTATGGTGGCAATTCTATTTACAGTTATCTCTCTAGTATAAACTTAATTTAGGACCCGTCAATTTAGTTTCTTTCATAGATTTGTGTAAAAACAGAATGAGCAGCACTGATATGTCAAAGTTTTTTAACGTTCTGTGAAAATGTCATTATTTTGATGACCTCCTTGGCGCAGTGGTTTTAATAATTAGATTTCGCGGGTTCGCTTTTTGGTAGGGGTTATTTTGGGATTCATAGTTTCTGAATTTCCACTAGTCTGGACTAAGGCCATGACTAGTTATCACCCTATTTATAAAGAAGTGCCGCTAAGACATTTAGCATTCCGGTACGATGTCGCGCCAAAAACCGATTAGAGGTATGGGTTTAATATAACTGACATACTCCCTAAAGGCTTAACCCGCTGCCGTCATGGACTACATAATAACTTACCATTTGGCAAGATTGAATTCAAGGTCAATGTCTGTTGCGGAACAAAAAAATAAAAACAATGTTAAATTATTATGTCAAGAAAAATTAGAATTCAAGTTGTACACAATGCCAAATACAAAATGATTTCACGATTCCCATAACAAATGAAAAATCTTATATTAAATAAAATAATTTATCACTTAGCACTGAGAGAGTTCTCTTAAAGGTTTGCAATGCTAATGGAAATTGAAAGTAGAGTTGTCGATAGGTTTCCTCAACAATAATGTTGAATGGTCTTTAAGATTTGTTAACAATTTCATGTAATTTGCTTAAATAGCTTTAATTAATTTATTTTCCGTTTTACTTTAACATCGTCACCTTTCTTTGTATAGTATTGCAGGTATTCAGTTTTAAAGTTTGCTTTATTAGTTTATTAGCTTTTAGATAATTTTAATTAAGCATGCTGTGATAATTTCTATAAGGTTGCAATCTCCTGTTTTTCTATATAGTTTTCTATAATATAGAATAATATAAATAAACTAGCGGACCCCAGCGCCATCTGTCAGGCTGATTTGTGACTCTAAACCATCCAGGGCGCCACCCAAACGCATACCAAAAAAATCATTCAAATCGGTCCAGCCGTTTAGGAGGAGTTCAGTGACATACACACGCACACAAGAAATATATATATAAAGATATTTATGTTATTCTCATGATAACGTCATTGATTGTTACCAGTGTAATGATTCAATAGGAAAGAAAAAAACGAGAGGCTTCTTGAAGAAGAAATAAAGAGAGTAAATATAATATTTTTTACTTTGTAGGTGAAGGTGTATGTTGCAGTGCCATAACAACAAAGAACGGCACAGTCCGCTGTAAAGGTAATCGCTGGATGGGACGATGCCTTCTGAGGGAAGCCAAAGAGAAAACAATGAAGGCTTCGAAGGAAAAAAGTGAAAAGAAAGATGTAAGTATAACTTAAAATATTTTTTTCTATCACAATATTACTATTACATTTCTATAGTTGTTACTATAGTTATTATTTGTAAACTAATTTTGTACACAAACAGATATAACTCGCAAATATGAAGGAGCATTAAAAACTTAAAACGTTTGTTATTGACAAAATCTGAGTGCGGTTCTGCGGTGCATGACAGTATCAAGTATTTATAAATTTACCCCCAAGTTTTTTATATAATTTCTGATTGTTTTGTACGTGCCGTTGTTTGTAGTTTTAATATTACCTACATAACGTGGCCCAGAATCGTGAATTTTGGAACACCCTTCAAAAGACCTATGTCCTGCAGGGAAGGTTAATCGGTTGATTTGATGCTGATGAAAACTAAAAGTCAATCTATTTAATACATTTCAAAAAAGATTAAAACAGGGTAGTATGTTTGACCCTCTTTTCTTTCTTCCTTATATAACTTACTTTCCATTTAGTAACGCAAATTTATTATTAGTTTGTTTAACAATCTGCAAAATTGTTGCTCTGTACGAGTGGTTTTGTTAACCCCCGACGCAAAAAGAGACGGGTGTTATAAGTTTAATGTGTCGGTCTGTGTATCTGTTTGTGGTATCGTAGCTCTCAAACAGATGAACCGATCTTCGTTTCGGTTTTTTTGTCTCATAGGTAATTTTATCCAGAGTTTTCTGATTTTCATGAATCATGGCTAGTTTCATGAAAATCTGTTGAGCCGTTTGAAGATCATAAGGTCTTTTCTAGTTGATGAGCTGATCAGACTAATTTTCTTATGTTCGATCGATTCGAAATTCGGTACCGTGTTACTTTAATGGTATTGAAAGGCTGATCAGGTCATGGTTACCGTACCATGTGGTACGTTTGAAGATCATCAGCTCTTTAATAGTTGATGAGGGGATCTGACTACATTCCATATGTCCAATCGCTATATATTATGTGTTCAATGATATTGAAAGTGTAAGGTAACCATGGCTTTAAATATGACATATTTTTTTATTTTACCACTAAAAGCTGTTATTAGTTTAAGCTGCTAGCTTTGTGTCACACGAACTAGATAATATATACTTTATGTTAATTTTAATTTCTCATTAAGTGAAACTGTTTCGATCATGTATGTACAGCGTTATTTGATATCCTCAGGTGGCTGGCTACTTGAACTTGATGGCAAATTCCATAGATAACTTCACCCATGGCTTGGCTGTAGGCGGATCATTCCTTGTCGGTTTTCGAGTTGGATTGCTTACTACGTTCGCTATTCTGGGTAAGTTAGAAAGTACGATGTCGTACCGGAACGCTAAAGAGACAGACTCATTTCCGCATTTATAATATTTTTCGATTTTTTTTTATTATATCATCCCATTACCGGCAGTGCCGGATTAAGCACGTAGCAAAAGTAGCAATTGCTACGGGCCCCGCGCTAAAGAGGGCCCCGCATGTTTAATACGACCCATCTCTGCCTGACCGACTGACAGACACGCACACGCACTCGTAAACGCATACGTAAACGCACACGCACACCGTACGTACACGCCCACGCATACAAACATCACCTATAGTAATTTACTACATTAATTACCCACAAAATTGTAACCTCTAGATATCAAATACGTATTGTATTTAAGATACGTTTATACGTATTTACGATACGAATTGTATTTTACCACTTTTTACCTAATAACCCATAGCAGATCAAGGGCTCTTTTAATTGCTACGGGCCCCGCGCTTGCTTAATCAGGCACTGATTACCGGCCCACTACAGTCCAGCAAGCTTGCACAGTGTGGATTGGTGGACTCCACACACCATTATGTAGAACTCTCAGGCATGCAGGTTTCCTTACGATGTTTTCCTCCACCGTTGAAGCAAGTCATATTTTAATTATTTAAAACGCACATACCTTAGAAAAGTGCGTGCTGGGATTCGAACTCGCCCCCTCCGAAAGTAAACTCGATCTCCTCGAGTCGAGAAAAATTACAGTAGGGTACCCAGTGGTACCCGCCGCTTAAATTTTTTCGGATTAATATTTTTTTTTTTTTTAGTTCACGAGATTCCCCACGAGGTGGGAGATTTTGCTATACTTCTCAGGAGTGGCTTCTCGCGGTGGGAAGCGGCTAAAGCTCAACTGGTTAGTTAATTTATGTTTTCCTGGTAACATGAAATCTGAGTTGCATACAATATAACCGCTATGTAGCGATAAGGCTGCCAAATTGTATACTTTTCGTTAAATTTTTCTGTATGTTTATATGATGTACAATAAAAGAAAAGTCATTCATTCATTCAACATGACATCTGAGTTTAATGTCTTGAATGGCATCACCCAGAAAAAAATTGGAAACAGTCTAAAGCTAACGATTTTCATTGTTGTTTCCTTAAACTTTTAATAAATAACTTGTCGTTTTCGTTTCCAGGCCACGGCATCAGCGGGTCTGATTGGCGCTATGACAGCTGTCATATTTAGCGGGGCCAGGAATGCTATCGGTGAGCGGACTATTTCTAATTTCAAAGAAGATGCGTAACTAATAGTAACTGGGAAGCCATCATCAGTTTCAGGTTCATCATCATATCATCATTATCTGACATCATCATCATCATCTGACATCATCATCATCATCTGACACCATCAGGGCAGGGCATGCGAGGACCACGAACCTAGCCACCCTCAGTCCATCAACCTAAGGTGTACGTGTTAAGCCTCATATGCCTGTGATTAAACCGGAAACGACTGTGACGACCTCCCTGGCGCAACGGTGAGCGCTGTGAATTTAAGTAGGAGGTCCCGGGTCCGATTCCCGGCTAGGGCTACTTGGGAATTTATAATTTCTGAATTTTCTCTGATCTGGTGGGAGTCTTTGGCCGTGTCTAGTTACCACCCTACCGACAAACAGGTTAGCCCGCAACCATCTTAGACTGCATCATCACTTACCACCAGGTGAGATTGCAGTCAAGGGCTAACTTGTAGTGAAATAAAAAAACCAAAAAAAAACCACACCCTTCTGACAGGAAAACAGCAATGATGATTTGCGACAAAAATTAGCATGGCGATATTACTTCTTACTTATAAACTCTGTCGCAAAAAGCTCTACTTATAGTACTTGAAAAAAAAAATTTAATTCAGGTTGCCTTTAAAAGATCACTTTTAGTGATAAGGCCGCCTTTGCACCCTAGCACTAAGTTCTATTATTGTTTTCCTTGTGTTTTTCCTATTGTGTTGTGTTGCAATAAAGTTTTTCTGTTCTATTCTATTCACATGGACATGCAAGAAACAGTAATATTTTTTTTATATGTAAATGTATTTTTACCCCCAGAGGCAAAAACGTCCTGGATAGTGCCATTCACTGCGGGCGGTTTTCTACACATCGCTCTAGTGACGGTCTTACCAGATTTACTTAGAGAAGAGGACAAAATGGAATCGCTGAAACATCTAGCCGCACTTATATCCGGTATAGTTGTCATGGCTTTTATGTCACAGTACTTCGGATAGACTAACAAGAAAGAATAAGGCAAGAAATAATCACAAAAAGCAATAATCAGTCAAGAATGAGGCCAGAGAGGTAAGTTGGAACAAAAGTGTATAAGTGATAAGGTATCAAAATAGTACCTAAATATGCCTGAATACTAGCTCAATTTAATTACCGTTAAATGTCAATATATTCAGTAAATATATCGTTGGGATAACAGTATACAACATATACAAAATTGTATGTTATCAACCCCTGGGACCTAAACTTTTAGAGAAATAACCGTAAAAAAATACGCAGTGACAACCATAACATTAGCTGTGTTTATAAGATCTATTGGGCTTGCGTTTTTCTATGGCAACTGAAAATTGAAATATACCGTACTTGTTTCATAATCTAATATTGCAATTTCTTTTACAAGATAAACGAAATATCCTTTACTTGAAAATACCATCTTTTCTTTTAATCGAGTATTAGTGATACTTTTCATGTGTGATCACTATACACAATTTTTATTATTTTTATGTAAATAATCTTTTTATTGCCTCTTAGCGTAAAGTATGTTTCTGAAAAATAATAAAAAACCTACAATCATAAAGAACATCTGTTTTTTTCATTTCATTCTTGTTTATTTATTTAAACGCACTTCATTTGCTATTTTTATAACATACTGCACTCGAAATGTATCAAAAGATTGTTAACAGAATAAGACAAGTTTAAAAAGTGTATATGGTGAAAACTCGCAATCTGGGCAGGAAATCTTGTTAATTTTCCATTTTTCAAGGGTACATTTTGAGCATAAATATAATAATTACGGTTTGGTTTGTAGAAAAAATTCTAAAAAATATGCGAATGATTAGCCATTATATAAAAGTAAACCTACGCGTACGCAGTTTCGTGCACATTTTCGACCAATCGCGAACGCGCTGTATTAAGCAAGTCCTGTGATAGGTCGAAAGTAGAATGCGGGTAGTATCGCCGCCTGTCTACGAACTGCAACAGTCATTACAAGTTGCGGATAGGTTTAAAAGCGCGAAACGTCACAGAAAAGACATCAGCACGGCTAGCATGAAAAAATGTTATTTTCTCCCACAGCTTTATTGACTCTCTGAGCATTGGCACACTAGTGAAAACATCCTAATAATATACGGATAGTAAACTTCTATTAACCCGTTGCCGTGCTTATGCAGGTGGACATATTAATTTTGTCCATTGCCAGGAGATGTAGTCGGGGGATATAATTTTTATCTCCAGCGCATGCTATCCTTGCAGAAACAATAACCAGGGAACAATACGTCATTGGTTGCCTGGAAGAAATCGCTATATAGCGATAAGGCCACCAAACTGTCGTCTCTTTCTATGTATTTATATCTCTGTAACTACTTTTTTTCTTTGGTGTACAATAAAAGTGTATTCATTCATTCATTCATTAATCCAGGGCATAACTTAACCTGCGTGTACGAAGTCTAGCCAGGCGGGGTGGCGTAAAAAAAATTCGGTATTAATCTACGAAAAGAAATTACAATTCGTTTTGGCCTCAGGTTTACTAATCCAATGGTGGACTTTGTTTAAACTTACTGAGAGAGAAGGCATTTAAATAGCAGTGGCATAAAGGTGTGTTTTCACTGCGGCCGAGATGCTTGGAGTGGAGCGGAGGTTTTAGCGATTAGCTAAGATCAAAACGTTGACATGTTTACTAAAATTTTCTATGGATTTCAATTTTTTTTTTTAAATAAATGAAATGTTCCTGTTCAATTCACACACGGCAGAAGTAAAACTTCTGAAAGTAGCCTACGAGACATAAGGTTTACTTGTTTTTATAGTGCTTTAAAATTATATAATATTATATTTAATTAAAATAAATAACTTTATTTTCGCAGAGATTACAACAATTAATTGCTAGTGGTGTCCACACTAGGTAGCCTGTACAATACATATATTACTACTCAGTTTCCATGTTAACTAAAACAAATTGTGTAATGTTTATATGTGTATATGTGTACTCTATCTCATTCTCCAGGCATATTAATTCTCACTGTATTCTACAATATCGTGTTGCATTTTTGTTGCATCGAGTTTCAAAAATAACAACGATTCTAAAGAAGTTTTACTTCAAAAATGTCTTATTGCTTTTACGTCTTTTCTGATTGTTTTATTCCAACACGTATCCACTCCGCTTCTCTCTGCCTCAGTGGAAATGTATCCTAATAAAGGTTATTTTACTTTATTCTCCACTACTTAGTCATCTATATAACGTAAAAATTTAGTTATTTAATATATTATTACTTATAAATACTTATGAATACGTTGATTTAAGCATAGATATATTACTTTCTATTTTACTTTACTGTTTTAAATTTATTTAATCGAACTAGTTTTGTGTAGTGTGTAATATATAGTGTTAAATTTAAAAAAAATCAAGAGAGCTCTCGGACTTGTTCCTATCATTTAAACTAACAACTCTTGTTCTATGACTTTTCAAAATTCAGTATTAACTTATTTCATACAAAAAAAACGTGTTGTTCTGTAAAGTGACATTGCACTGTGAAACGTCGTCGCGTTGCTGGGTCTCAGTGACCGGACGATAGAGTCGTGGTTCACTCGCTGTTGTCGATGTTACATTACAGAGTAGTACCAGGTAGAGTATTTATGTAAAATATTGAATATTTCACAAACAATCGTGTTAAACAAAGTTCAGTAAGTTTTAGAACAAGTTGCTGGTTTTACTACTCGATTGATGAATTCCTTAACGACAAGGCTGCTTGGAGCAGGCCACTACGCTCTAATCTCTCACAAAAAAGAAAAATTCTAAAGATCGTTAAACTATAAAATGAAGTTGGAAAAGAGCAATCTGCTGAGTTTCTTGCCGACTCTTCTTAGTGGAATCTGTCTTCAGAACCGGTGGTAAAGTCACTACAAACAGACGGACTTGACGTTTCAAAAATGCTTATAAATTAGGCCTACTTGAAATAAATGAACGTTGAATTCGAATTTGAATTTAATGTAAACAACCAGAAACCGAGTGCTTTTTGTTTTTTTATTAAACCCTGTATATACACACATACATTTCGGCAATTGCCGTTAAAGTGTGACTACTAAGGACATCATTCAGGATTCATATATTTTTGGTATAAAAGTGACGGTGCCAAACCAAAAAAAAGCGCTGCATTTTGTTACATTTAGTCCTAGTAAACATTTTTTATTATGACACCGAGATGATAACGACATATTATTGCCGCGCATATTATAAGTTAAATAATATAAATGGAAGTTTTTTTTTCCGAATTGTAATAATTTACCGTTCCGGTACGATGCCAAGTAGGAATCGATTGGGTTGCTATACTCCTAAGTGAGATTGCGGTTATTGGCTAATTTATAGCATATATAAAAGGTTCAGTCCAGTTTTGTAAATAAGTAGCGGATATTCGCTACGTTGAGTAAATGGCGGATATATGCATATTCAGCCATATATTTCTAAGCAGATAATACGTGCGTATTTTTATTTAGTTTAAAAAAAAAAAAAACAAAAGAAATGTAAAAAACATTTCATTTGGTACAAAAAATTCAGATTTTGGAACTCAAGTAGAACTTAGGTTAATGTCATATAGTTTCGGTGCTATGAAGAAATGTTTCGGCAAACAAGTTGAAAAGAAATACAACCATTTTTTTTGGCACTCTCAGTTTTGAACCAAAGTGAATCCTTTAATTGTCTGCGAGCTAATTTCTTTTCGTTTAGTTTCGATGATTATTGTACTTTAAAAAAAAAAACCACCTCTGCCATACTACACTATGTAAATAAATTGTACAAATAAAATATACATACAAATTAAGTGTATTCAATTTAGTTATTAGTACAAACTCCAATAATATGTTGTGATTATTTTCATTTATATATGTATTGTTAAAATTTAGAAAATAAAAAAATGGACTTATGCACAATATTTTTTAAAGATTAGCTGACTGATAATGTTTTAATCAAAGGTGATATACGCCAGCAGCGAATGGTTTAATAGGGATTTTAACCAGGGCAGGCAAAAAGCAGGACGATCGCATAAAATAAAAAAAATCTCCTTTTTTACCAGTTGTAAGAATTTGTTAGGCAGTGCATTTCTGCATATATAAAGTGCACGCCACTGCCAGCAGCACCACCTACCGGTTCCAATTATGTTATCAAACCATACAGGAAGTCCAGGAACCCACTGTTAATATACACGCAAAATTAAATTCAATTCGGTACTGCAGTTTAGGAGGAATTAGATGACAAACACACACGTACATAAAATTTATACGTACTAAGGAAGATAATATATTTTGTATGTAATGCCACGGTTTCCGAATTAAAAAAGTGAAACAGTTTTGTGCACATACTATATATTTTATAATACAAGGAAATTTAACTTTTAACTGGTATTTTACTACCTGATACATGATATATCCAACGTATTGAATGAACAAAAATAGAATAGAGAGTGTGTAAACTCTTTGTAACCTAACAGAAGAGGTATAAATCAGGCTGATAACGATATTGTAAAAAAGTTAGTTTAATAACTTAAATAACACTAAAAGTGTATGGTCACCCTTAGAGCGCGTTTTCATTGATCTATTTCAAGCAGGGAATCCCCGCATGTATGATTCTGACTAGAGAACTAAATTCAATGTTTTTTTTTAACGGCCAATTGGCCCAGCGGGCAGCGACACTGATGTCCAAGTCGATTCCCACAACTGGAAAATGTTTGCGTGATAAACATAAATGTTTTTCAATGTCTGGGTATTTATTTGTGTATTAAAAGTATTTATGTGTTATTCATAAAGTCTCTCAGAAGTATTCTATATTAAATCACAGCTTGCCCCATTGCCGAATAATAATCGTTACCTTGATCCTAAGGGACCAATGGAAATGCGCAATGAAATATATGATTTACAATATAAAAGATCGAGGGCAACGTTCGTCGTAAACGCCTGTATAATACTAATGGAGATTAGTGATCGCAGAGATAAACAGCGAAGATAACGGGCGAATACACGGGCGTTAGAGAGTTTAGATATAACTCCCTCTCTATCATTCTTTTTTAAACCACTCTCTCTTATGAGTGGCTCGTGCTTGTCACATTAATGGGATGTTCATAAAAACTAGCACCATCACAAAGATTCCTGTCAATTTAGTGTAAATATTTTTACAATACCAAATTAGCTCTTATATTTGTATGCTGACGTTTCATTTTCGATTAATAAAATTCTAACTATGTTTGATTATTTTTCATCCCAAATGAATAAATAATGTTAGTTATTCAACGCCGTTTACCTCTGCGACTTTAAATGATTTGTGTTTTTTTTTTAGTTTTACTGTTTCTATTCAAGCATTTTATTTTGTTAAGTGTTTCTATTTTTCTATAATCATGTAGTCCCGCATTATAGTTACGTAGTTTTATAAAAAGTGTGATAGCATGGCCATTTATAAGTATTTTAGTAATTTAGTGTGAACATATTATTTTATTGAAAAAATGTTAAAAAAATAAAACATGTACAAAATTGCAAGCTTTGTCTTTTATTTCTCTATCTATACTTTAAAACTTTTCGTTTTAAATGCAGTGATTTGTCCATCATTCACGCAACAACAGAGTAATATTTTTTAGAGATTGCCTATGGGATAAAAATCCGGAATAGGCATGGTTCTCCAATCTTCCCTGTTAGATAAATCCAAAGCATTTCTGAAATGGATAAAACCTCCTCTTCACACCATTTTCCACTGGGGAAAAAAATTAAGGAATAGATAAAATTTAAATCCCAAATATTTTTACAAATCTTTATTTATAAATTTTACAGAGAATAACTTTGACACTTCTATTTTTTTGAAAAACCAACGCACTCCTTTATTTTGGGCAAAGAGATCTTACCGTTAAGACATACATACATTCGGTAAGCGAAATGAATACTTCAGAGTAAATTTGGTTCTACACAAATCTTACACTAAAATAAATACATCACATATACTGGTGCAAATTCTGTTGGAACATACATAAATCTCTAAACTTAACTAAATTGACAGGTTGAAACGTAGTGCTGTCTGCAATGTTTCCCAATGTGTTCTTGATAGAATACAGTATAAAATGGCCTGGCGTACATACATTCGGCGAGTAAGTCAATAAACATCCGAATTATTAACCATCTCGATATCTTGTTTTTTATAGATTAAATAAAATAAAACCGCTATTTCACATGATTTAAAAATAAGTGCAATTAATAAATAGTTGTTTAGTGTTATAGTGAATAAAGATTTACCAAGACTTTTATCTGTTTACATCATTGGCATTTATTTTTACTTTAAAAGGAGAAAACACACCACCTTTAACACCTGTTATTCATTCCGGATCTTTTGAAAGTCCCAAGATAAACTGGTTTAAGTGTAACTGAGTCACTTATCAGTTTTATTCACCTAATATGTATATAATTTCAAGTATACTGACCCAAGTATGTAACTCCAACAATTTAATTGATTGAAAGTTTAGGAATTTTTTTCGTACAACTGGCAATACAAAATATATAAATACTTTAGAATTACAACTTAAAATAACAATCACTGCTATACTAATTTGTACTACGAACTAAATATTAAACAAATAACATTATCACATTGATTTATTTTAAAAGTTTTTGCTTTGTCTAATAACTAAAATTTATTTAAAGTTAGGTTAACATATATATGTAAATAAATAAATAAGGTATCGTAGTATACTAAGAATAATGTACCTAGATATATCATTAACATTTAAGAAAAATAACACTGATATAATACGGAATTATAAGCTTTGGAAGAAGCACGTTGACACGGTTTAATTACCTATCAAAGTCGCTTAATTTTATAGAGGTTTCACATAAATCTCTGAACTGAAATGTCCTAAGATCATGCTACTCAGGTTCACATGGAATTTTGTGAAGAGAAGTGCAGTATTGACACTATTTAGCATTACCATTACATGTCAATTTAGTGTATTTAAGAAATTTTCGTACAACCGAATACCTTTATTTGATTACTATAGTATTCTGTGTTGGTGTCATAAATTGGAAGAATAATATTTCGATAATTTAACGTCAGATTTTAATGTTTTATAAATTATATATATTTGGTACAGCTTACTTTATAATAAAAAAAATTTATCATTTCAAAATTAAAACGCCTCTAAAAAGTCATTTCCTTCGAAATTTAACAGTTTTAATTCAAATAAGATTTCATAGCACACAGACAGTCACATAAAAAAACAATAGTGATACATACGCTTGTGTATACGTTTCTAAATTAAACTAAATTGACCGGTTTATTTAACAAAGTACGAGTAATGTTTTCTATTTCACAATATGACTTTTAAAAGGTAGTAATGCCACTCTAGTGCCACTACTTTAAGAACTGTCAATTCAGTTTGGTTAGAGATATGCACATACTTCTGAATTAACGGGTCTTTTCAAAATAGTGATTTCTTCAAAGAAAATAATTCCCATACGAGAGAATAGAATTTTTTTTTTCTTTCATTTTTATAATAAATAATCGAGTGTGTTCTATTTCTATAATAATGTTTATTATACACTAATAATTATATTAAAAAGGTGCAATTATTTAATAGTAATGCGCACTTAGACTAATATAAAAATCTAACCTAAATTTCTGCACCCACAGCCTTCACTCCACTGAGTTATTGAATTTTGAAAAATCGTGGAAATTAATGTTTACATACGTTAGATAAATAACTATCTAACTATGTAGAGTAGAATATATACATAAATATAATTGGCTTTAAAGAAAAAAAAAATGGAACATTCTACAGATAATTAACAAACCCAATTTAATTTTTAATAAACAAAAGTAAGTAGCATTAGAACGTTTGGAAATCTTACTTTTATATGCTTGCCAAATAGTAAAACAAAATTTTAAACCATTGAGATTATTGAGAATGGGACTTCAAACAATTTCCACAGATTTCTTCTACACTGGTTTTCTATTCCAAGTCACGACTATCGATTAATCAACGGGTTTCCAGCAAACTATCGCTCGCATATCGTCCGGTGCTCTTCCAAAGATCCGGTCACCATTGGGGTCAACGTATTGGTTTATTTGGTAGTCCAAAAGAGTTTGGAATCCGAGGACGTCTGTGCCTAATTGCTGTAAATATATTAAAAATCATAAGTTTTAAGTAAGAACATTTTTTTTTACATTTTGTTATGCTGAAATTTCTATTAATTTTTTTAAAGACATAAACGTAGAGTACGCACAATCTTTTTACTGGGCTAATTTTTGATGCGCCTTATACAATGTTTCAGTCGACCTCCCTGGCGCAGTGGTGAACGCTGTGGTCTTTTATGTGGGAGGTTCTGGGTTCAATTCCGCCGGAGACCAATTAAAGATATTTTAGGGTAACCGATGGACGTTGGGATCAAACTTCAAAAGAATCAAGAAACATATTTTTTTTATAGTCTGTATTACCGCTTGTCCAAAACTTTAAATATTGTGTGGAGTAACCTCCACTCTCCAAGCTCAACCATCCCATTTTTGGGGAGAAAAATAAATCTAATTTTTCTTATTTCTTTGATAAGATTAATTATGGTTTTATTAGTTTCATAGTGAGGATGTTTTTTTACGCATTTCTGCCTAACTACCAAGTATCTACCGCTACAGTAAGCTACCGCTATCTATTTTAAATAGATAGCGGTAGCTGGATTACAAAATATTTTCTTCCTTTCCTTTCTCTTCTTTTACCTGCGTCAAAGGGCTTGTATTTGTAGTGAAAACTCCACGGAAATTCTTCTCCCGAGCCACTCTCTCTGTGGCGACCTCTAGAGCCCGAATCGCCAATACATTGTCCCTCGCTGACATTGTAGCATCTGTCGCCATCATAAATGAGTGTAGGATTGCACCTGCAAGCATTGAAATAAATGTATTCATTTTATTTTTCTATTTATATAATCGAAAAGTACAAAAAAGATATATAAGTTCAATTTAAACTGTGTAGAACATAAACTCTTAAGAGTTTTGGCGTTACACCCCGAGCCGTCAACAATCATTGGTCGTGTATAAATAACTAAATGCTAAATTCTAAAATTATATTTATGCTAAACTAAACTAAATTATCATTAAATAATGACAAGTGGCGATAAATAATAAGTACTTAACTAAGATATACAGCAAAATGTGGGTAGGATAAGTACTTAGATAAAAAATATTATAGAATCGCTATTGCAAACAAAATGAAGTAGGCTTTATTTCGGTTAAATATGAGCCTGACAAGAAAGCACAGAGTCCGTCGACGGGTTAGGGAAAGATGCTTGAGCCAGATAAAATCCGATACAGTAATTGTGTAAAGTGGATAAATAATTAAACTAAAAGCTTGTTACGTTCCAGATATTTGATTAAATTGATTAGAATTTTAGTAAATGTGCTAATAATTCATATTTCATGAATAAATAGTTTTAAGGATTTAATTTAATTAGTCATCTTACCCTTTCCTTCAGGCAGCATAGTGTCTCTCACAGAGCCCTCGACGTATTCCAAGAACGTCATAATCTTCGCCAAACCGCCAGATAGCTCGATTTCTGGTTCCTCGCGAGCGTCAAAGTTTAACGCCACTGCTACAGGAGTTCCCGAAGCTGAGAAGAAATAAAATTACAGCTGTTGAAAGACAAAAAGCTGTTGCCTGTTATTTAATGTTCAGCGTGAAACGCCTGAATTTTGTTTCGAGATTTTTCTATGTACATCGAGAGAAGTACACTAAAATAAATATTTAGTTTAAATTTCTTAAACTGTGTTAAAAGTTAGTCTGTTAAAATCTAGCCACCTCAGTTTACTGACATGGGTGTTTCACACCAAAATTCAAAAAAAACAGTTCAAGTAGGCAAACTGGGCCTACTTGAACTGTTTTTTTTTGAATTTTGGTTCTATATTAAGCACTTTTGAAACGCCAAGTCAGTCTGTTTGTAATGACTACCACCGGTTCCGTTCAGATTCTACCGAGAAGAGCCAGCAAGGAACTCAGCAGTTTGCTCTTTTTCAACACCATGTTCCAAAAAAGCAGGAGAATCTGTACGGTGTAATTTATAATTTCTTCAATCTTTATACTTCACACCAAACAGATCTTTGACAATTTACCCTCTCAGTTCAACAACTAACTTACCATTGTCAAGTCAACTTTCCCGAGGATGCTCCGGTTTCTGAGGGAATCGTGCATAGAGATTACCTAGATTGCCGAAGATCTGCTTAGTGTGGAGTATAAAGATTGAAGAAATTATAAATTACACCGTACAGATTCTCCTGCTTATCGTGGACTATAGCAAATTAAGGTTATTTTTTGTTATACGTAATGGAATTCCGCAAAGTAACGCCTGCTTCTATTTAACATTTATTTTATACTTACAGTCTTCTAAGACGACACTGAGATCAGCCGCCAGTAGTGGCTCCCAGCATTCATCGATGCAGTGCGCGTAGTCACGTACGGCTATTTCGTGTTTCAGGAACTGCTCTAACTCCGCTTTTTCGTAGAAAGATGAGACGATCATTCTGTTACAAAAAAAAGTTGCTAGTGTGTGTTCTTACGATTTTGTTTCTTCGCGGTAGTAAAATAATAATCCTATGTTGCTGCCAGTAGATACCTATACTTTTTTTCACTATAAGTTAACCCTTGATCTTTTTACTGTTAACTGCAATCTCACCTGAGCAGAATAAATTATAAATAAATAAAACAATATACTGCGACAATACACACATCATGTATATTATAAGTATTTATGTATACTATTCATAAAAAGTATTCATCAGTTTTCTTAATACCCAAAACATAAGCTACGCTTTGGGGGTAGATGGCGATGTGAGCCATCTAGCCCCAAAGTAAGCGTAGCTTGTGATATGGGTACTAACGTAGCCGATGAATATTTTAATACATAAATACTTATAATTTACAGATTAACAACCATACACTGAAATGTTCATCACACTGACATTTTCCAGTTGTGGCAATCGAACCCACGGCTTTGGACTCCGAAAGCAGGGCTGCTGCACACTGCGCCATTCGGCTGTCTAATGAAGAAGAATAATTCATTATACTGCTTTCATTTTTAATGATTGATGGGTTTATTTCATTAGCATCAACGCCCTAAAGAAAGAAGAGAGCGCAACATCCTAAGGTACATTCACTCACTCAATAACTGGATCCTTGTGTTCTGGTCGTACAGCCCGTACTGCGAATTTAGCATCATCACTTTCTCTTGATTCATCTGGATTAGTAGTTAAATGTGATAGGACCTCGCCTAAGTTTGAAGCTCCTAGGAAGTCGCTTATTTCTGAAAGTAATTGTTGGAAATCCAGGTAAGGAAAAGTGGGTATTTTAAATACGAGAACGTGCTACCGCAAAATTATACGAACATATCACACCCCATGTGCACGTCCACAAGGAAAATTCTTCTCCACAATTTTATTCGGAAATAAAATGCTATGTAATTTAATTTTAATTTCAATCGATACAAATATTTCATCATCATCATCATATCAACTTATTATTAGCCCACCACACTTCTCCGGCTACACTACTCCTCCCACAATGAGAAGGGGTTAAGGCCGTAGTCCACCAAACTGTCACTGTGGTGGTGAAATTCTCACACCTTTGAGAACATTATGGAGAACTCTCTGGCATGCAGGTTTCCTCAAGATGTTTTCCTTCACCGTTGAAGCAAGTGCATTTTAATTGCTTAAAAACACGCAAACATTTTGTGAACTCCAAACTGGGGTTGATATTTTGAATGATGTTAGATATTGGTGACAGAAGGACTAATGTATAACTGTATTTAGGCGGCGGTTACAAAAATCATAATGATCGCATCTAATGTGCAAGTTCGCATTTGCAAAACCCAATTCCCGTTTCTAGCACTGCACCTGATACCTTAGACTTGACTACATACAATCAAGACAGGATTTTATTAAACAAAGTATCATCCTACGATTCAATAGAGGTCTACAAGAATCATAATATTGAATAAGTATATATATTTCGTTGCAGAACTTACCAATGAAGTATCCCTTATCCCTCAGCCTAGTAATAGTGTAAATCGAGTTAAGAGAATTGCCTCCTAACTCGTAAAACCCAGCTTTCACGGACAGAACTCCTCGCGCCGCCCTACCAAGGACTTCGCCAACAGTTTCAAACAGAATGCGCGCGACTTCGTGATCCTTTGGACTAACTCCTGAGTAGTCTATGTCTATAGGTATTGCGTCATCATCTGTAAAATGACATGAGATGGTGAAACTAAAATATCCATAGCTGCGATATAAAAGCAAAAGCATAGACATAATAAAACTTTTTATAATTTTTATTAAAGTGTTTTTACCTAAATGTCGAGAAAATATCAAAGTTATATATTTTTAAAATATAGTAAATATGTATGTTATATAAGTTTTTTTAAATATTTTTTTAATTGCATATAAAAGTTTAGAAACCGTCAGTATTAAAACCTACGACTCGCTCTCGGCAAGCGCGACCTGAGCGCTTTACGAACTAAAATACGGTTCTCATGTCATAAATATAACTTTTCCTTTAGAGTTCAGCCCTAAAGGCTGACTATGGCTCATATAGAATTCCGGAGCCCGGAGTTCTACATGAGCTAACTAACTGAATAAAAAAAAATCGTGTTGTGTCCATTTATTGTCGCGTAGAATGGATTAAGCAATAGAGATTATATTACTTTTGTTAGTAACCACGTGCGTTCCGAGTGCGTCAAGCGATGCTGGCCACTTTGGCAGGATGTCTTGTGTGAAAAAACTAATCGTCGCGTCATCGGAAAACAAAAGAGAGGGCGGTCTTTTTGAGCGTGAGGTGGATCTCGAACCGAATAGACCATTCCGGACTTTGCTTAATCTATTTACTGTACCTACTACTACGGACTTTGATTTAACACTATCGTTATCCTTAAGAGAATTAGGTAATTGATTTATCCTGAGACGCTGCATGAATAGATAGCTCTTACCATTATTATTCGTGTTTTCATACATTTTCAGCAGTCCTTGTCGATCCACTTTACCGTTCACAAGTAGAGGTATCTTTTCTATTACGGTTACCTAAAAGAAAAAATGCAATGAAATAAAGGCTTAGTATACAACTATACCTACAGGTGTGTCGTAAATAATAAACACCTGCAGATGATTTAACACTTTAAGCCCTTAGTATATGCAAACAAAAAAAAAACTTAATTAGGTATTAAATGTATATATAACACTAGTGAATTATGAGATTTGGGGAGAGTTTTTAAGTTTAAGTTTAAAAATCATCCAAGTGAAGCATCCTTAACTGAAATTTTTTGCATAATCCTTTAGGTAACGATTAGACTGCATTAAAGTTTTTTTGAATACCGTGCAATTAGGTACGAGTACGTGCGAGTATATGTAATATGTTTAGTAGTCAGTTAGTCGGTGCTCTTTATTTTTATCCTCATTTTTGTTATGTTGAGGTGACAAATAAAAACAAAAAAATACACAACCAAAACACTACTAAATAATAGATCATATTTCCACTTACCACCCGCGGTGCTGACGTACACTAATATTATATTAATACAATTGGGGTTATCAACCCAAAAATTACCTGCGGTATCATGTACTGAGTAAGGGAGTTCTTAAGTGAAGCTTCTATATGGTGACCAGCCAGCCTGGCATCTGGCTGCACGGTAACGAAAGCAAGGATTTCTGGATTGCCCGAGGTTAGACCGTAGCAGAGGACGACACCTGTGTATCAAATTGAATATCAAAATTCATTTATTTTAAGTAGGCCTGGTTTATAAGCACTTTTGAAACATCAAGTCAGTCTGTTTGTATTGACTCTACCACCTTTTTGGAAGGTAGATTCCGATTCGATTCGAGATGAGCCGGCAAGAAACTCAGCAATATCATATGTATATTTTGGTAATAAATATCTTAAGGAAGCTTGTGGAAATAAGTGGAATTCGAACCCGAGGTGTATGGTAGAGAAAAACGCTTAAAAGACATGAGGACGAGTTTTTGATACAACTTGTTAAAGATCAATGAAGCTTAATGAAGCTTCTGACTTTTTTCTCTTCTTTTTATTCCACTACAAGTAAGCCATTGACTGCAATCTTAATCTATCTGCTGTTTACTGAGATTGCAGTCTAAGATGTTAGGGGTATGGTAGTTATATTAAATACATACGAAGACACAGACAAAAGAATATAAAGTGTCTATGCTTAAAGCAATACCTTTTTCAACACCATGCACACTGTTGACAGCGCGTTCAACTTCCAACAGATCGACCCGATGTCCCCTAATTTTGATTTGAGAATCTGTTCTTCCAGCAAAAAGAACCATTCCTTTTTCGAGGATGCCGAAGTCTCCCGTGCGATATAAACGGCTGAAATCTGAAGACGAAAATAATAAGATTCTTTATTTTACATAAGTATCACGGAAGCAATCTTAATCGGAAGCATTATAGAACATAACATATAAAAGCATAAAATATATATTTTTTATGTTTTTATTTCACTACAATAGCCTCTCTCCATTGCAATCATAACTCATGTTAAGTGATTACAAAATCCTAGATGGTATTGAGCGAACTTGTTAGAGGCATAGGAGATAAATAAAACAAACCCAAACGCCTTATGGGTTTCTACGCAACATTGTACCTGAACGCTAAATAGCATAACGGCATGTCTTTGTCGGCATGTCTTTGTCAAAATTCAAAATTCATTTATTTCAAGTAGGCCTAATATAAGCACTTTTGAAACGTCAAGTATGCATGTTTGTGAACCGGTCGGCCGTTTACCGGCTCCTTTGTAAAAAAAATCCGGACTATAAGACTACCTATAGGAGTTTTAGGTACTCTATAATCCGGAAAATTCGATAGTTTGACACTGCGCTGCAAAACGTTTGTCGGATTATCGGGGCTCCATTAAAGTACAAATTTTTCACCCGACCATCTATATATATAAAAGAGAAAGTGTGTGGGTATGTTCCGTATAGGCTCCGAAACGGCTGGACCGATTTCAATGAAACTTTCAGGGAATCTCCGGTTTGACCTGGCGAGTAATCCTGTAAAGCTTGGTGACGATCGGAGCACTCCTATTTTTGAACTGTCAAATACAGCTTTTATTTACTATGATGATATTCTATTGTTGGGTGTAGATAATGATCTTCACCCGCTCGAGAAGAGAATAGAAGAGAATGAATACGGAGAGAAATAAATGATTTAATATATAATGAGACTTAAATTAAAAATTTAATGATGTAAGTTTTATTGTTTTATTAAAATAAAGCAAAATCTAGCCCTGCGAAGCGGGCTGGGTACGCTAGTTTATAATAAAAATGAAGAATAATATCTTACCAGGATGTGCAGCGTGTGGGTTGTCGCAGAACTTTTCCGGTGCCTGTCCTCCTACGTAACCTCTCGCCAAATTTCTACCAGCCACCCATACTTCACCAGGTTCAGATTCCCGAGAGGGATTCATTTCTTCGTCCAGAAGGTAAACTGCGCAGTTGTCTAAAGGTGCACCTATGAAATAAAGGATTTCTTTATGCCTTTCTTCCGAAGGAATTGCATGAAGGAATGTTTTTTATTGTTGATAACCAATTTTAATTTCAAAGCAATTTCTTAAGTTATATTTTCAAGGCCGATATTGTCGAGAACATTATCAATATATTATAATTTAAAGCTTCTGTGTCAGCTGCTTCATGTATTTGTAAACATTTTAATTGTTGAAGTAAAACTTCTTTAGGCGCGACGAGGCGAGGGAGTAAATCAGATTTTATTTTTGACGGAAGTAACGCGTACTAGTGTCTGTGGAGTTTCCGCTATTTAAAAATAATTATTTGGATTGGTCGTAAGTATATGTCATATACTTCACGTTTCTTGACTATGCGCCAGCTAGTGGAAAATATTTATTTCCAATATTTTCAAACGGATCAATTGTGAATAGTATAGTAAATATACTTGTATATTTATTACTTTTGTAATAAATAAATTATTAGTAAATTTTCTGATGATTGCGGCATTCTATTATATTCAATGACAAGGTTATATTGACATGTGCTGATCTAACCTTCAATTTTCTACTCTCAATTATTCTATTTAACAAATGAAAATATTTATAAAATGTGAAAATGATATTAATGAATTTAAAATTATAATATTAATCAATAAATAATAATAAAAGAAAAAATCAAGTACATGATAACAACTTGACCTGTAAATAACGTAAATATTCATTTTTCTATTTTTAAACTTTTTATTTTTTCTTCAATCGCGCGTAAAGGTTACACGCACACACTTTTTTGTTTTCATAAAGGTGTCTTGCATATATAATTATAACATATAATTAAAAACTTACCTATTGGTATGGAAGGGAACATATCCAACTGTCCAACTTTTTCAATCACGAAATATGTCACGTCTCCCATAACTTCAGTGCTACCGTAGAAGTTGGCCAGTTTATAGCCATTCTGGTCATTGAAGTATTGAAAGAATTGAGACGCTAGGTCCTTGCCAAGTGTCTCGCCGGAACAGATCCAGACCTTAAGGCATTGTAGAGGCCTTTCAGAAGGAGTGAGGGAGAGGTACATTAGAATTGAACGGAGGAGAGTTGGTACGAGCACCAGACGTTTGATCTGAAAGATAAAGCAACATAATGATTAAAATTTTCTAGCTCGTCCGTGTCTGCCACGGGACATACGGACGTGCATCTAGCGACTATACCAAATGTACACTATAATAAATGTACTCTATAATGGAGAGTGTTCCGAAGAGTTGTTTGCGTTGATACTTCCTTCGCTGTTCTCTGACCGCACCTCACGCCGTAGAGATAAATTCCACCCTCATCATCTGGATGCCTGGTATTCTTCTACTGTTCGAATTACTAGATCATTTCTACCGCGTACTTGCAAATTATGGAACAATCTCCCATCTGATGTGTTTCCTCAAAAATACAATCTAGGGTTATTCAAGGGGCGGATAAACAAATTCCTTAAAAGCCGGCAACGCATCGGTAGCTCCTCTGGTGCTGCAGATGTTTATGGGCGGCGGTGATCACTTATCATCAGGCGACCCACTTGTTCGTTTGCCCGCTATTAATATTTATATAAAAAAATGTTGTTGTTTGCAATGCAAAATTTCTATTATTTATTGATTTAGCAATTGTACATTGTAAACTGAACATGTTCTGAGTATCACTCCCCGCGGGAGTCGTTCGAGGCGACTAAGGGAATATAATTGAGAAGGGGCAGCAGAACCCTCTGTGCTACTATACCATCTACTGCGATCACCAACTCGTCAGCCCAGCGTGATGATTATGGAAACAAGCAGTGGACTAATTGGACTAATATAGACTATTGATGATGACTTGTGTCGTGGTGTATAAAGATTCAAGGAATAATTGCATTTCGTAGATTTGCCTGGTTTTTAGCATGGCTGATTATAGTAAATTTAGCTTAAATATTTCATCATCATCGTAATCATCATGGCATTTAATGGACGAAGGATATGGGCCTTTTATAGGAATTTCAAAATCTTCCACGGTCTTGTACCGCTTGCACTGAGAACATTTGCTTCTACTTATTTTATATTCAAAATATAAGCCAACCTTACCTGGTATTCAGCCAAAACTCGCACCAATTTCTGTGGGTCCCTTGTCGTTTCTCTCGACAATATCAGGAGGGATCTTCCATGCAGCAACGGCCCCCAGATCTCGCACACAGAGTCGACAAACGTGAGAGCAGTTTTCCATACACACGTGTTTTCTGTGTCCGTGTACGGAAAGGTTCGGAATTGCCACCAGAGGCGGTTGCAAATCGCTGAATATGGGAGACGTACTCCTGGAAAAGAATTACGAAATTTTAGTCCCTCCATCCGCCCGCCCGTTCGTCGGCCTATCAAGATGATAAAGCCAGCTAAAGGACAGCTGTAACTCTCTTGGACAGTGGAAACAGTAATAGAGCTTTTCATGACAGAGCTAGTCCGGCGGAGTTCTATCGTCATGCTTATGTCTGTCACAAAACAAGTGCATGAGGCTTAACACCCATACTCCAGGTTGATGAATACACGGTGGCACTTTGTAGGATGTATTACTTGCGTGCCCTGTGAAGTGTTGCTCTGTTTATAGGCGATGGGTTATCATTAGGTGGATCCAGTGGCGTGCACTCCATACATGCACAAAAGCAGTGCCTACCCTAACATTGATATATAACACGAAGAGGATGAGAATTTGTGCCGTTTTATGCAATTTTCCTGGTGTATGCATACCCTGGTAAGAAACCCAATGCACGCAACTGGGTGGGTTATCGGTTTGGGCCGTCAATTATTACTACAAAAAAGGTCTATTCTTATAACGCGAGGTCTTCCACCAAGGAGAACCACTAATTATTGCGTTGCTGAACTTAAAACATTTAAGAACAAACCTTTAGAAAATCCGCTTACTTACCTGTATCCCATTTAAAATCAAACTTTATAGCAATAATTTGATTATGAGTTTATTGAAGTCAGTTTTATTTCGATTTAAAAAACAATACTTAAAATTATTTAACACCAGTATCTAAATTCTTAAGTGCGTCCTTTGCGAGATCATAAAATAAGCCAGTAAATATGACTCTAAAGATAATGGAAACCCTTGAAGGAGGAATTGTATCCAATAATTTATATCATGATAGTTTATATTACTCATGACCTTAGAAATTAATCTACGTCGATCGGTTAAGATCTAGGTATACATCCTTAGTAAAAACATTTACGTTTTTGAAGATCCTACTGATGTAAAAAGCACTTACGACCGGACAGCGCATTAGTATTTATGCAAATATGATTCAAACGCCTCAATAGATGATTGGCTAAAGGAGTAGGTCTGAATGATCCTAGGGTCTAGAGTAATCTTATTTAGATATAAGACGTGACTAATGTTCTTTGAGGAAGGGTTGATCTGGGAAAGACTTTGACTCCCTTCCATAAAAACTGCTTTTGATCCCTAACCTGCACCTCTAACTCATCATCATCATCATCACTTCAACCGATTGAAGTCCACTGCTGGACATAGGTCTTTTGTAGAGAGTTCCAAAATCCACGGTCCTGGGCCGCTTGCTTCCAGCGGCTCCCAGCGACTCGTTTGATGTCGTCTGTCCACCTTGTTGTGGGCCGACCAACACTGAGTTGACCTGTGCGGGGTCGCCATAAAAATAAATAAATAAATATACTACGACAATACACACATCGCCATCTAGCCGCAAAGTAAGCGTAGCTTGTGTTATGGGTACTGAGATAGCTGATGAATATTTTTATGAATATAATACACATAAATACTTATAATATACAGCTAAACACCCAGACAATAAAAAACAATCATGTTCATCACACAAACATTATCCAGTTGTGGGAATCGAACCCACGGCCTAGGACTCAGAAAGTAGGGTCGCTGCCCACTGCGCCAATCGGCCGTCAAATTCCAACACCTGTAACTATTCGGCCCTATTTGCATTTTAAGCAATTAAATATCACGTGTTTTGAAGGTGGAGGAAACATTATGAGGAAGCCTGCATATCTGAGAGTGAGTATGAGTGACTATTTTAAATGGCGTGGGAACTCTTATGAGGAAACCTGCATATCTGAGAGTGAGTATGACTGACTATTTTAAATGGCGTGGGAACTCTACCAACTGGGCTTGACTAGCGACTTGGACTACGGCCTTATCTCAATAAAAAATTTAAAGGTACATCAAATACAGCGTCCAAGAAGATTTATTTATAATGATTTAACCGGCTTTATGATATCATCTCCTGGCACAATTATATAATCAGATCCTATTATAACTATTATAATCATAATGGCATGTTAATGAGTGCACATTAATTCACATACGTCAATCAGCTAGTATACTTTGATAGATGTATGCATGCGATTGTTGAATGCAAGTTGAAGTACTTATTATGTTACATATTCTGAGTTACTACGTATAAAAATGTTACGAAGATAATTAATAAAATACCAAATATAACGTTTCAAACCGTGGTTTCTAGAAAGGTGCTTCTACCTACTCACTAATAGGTATTCGTAACTTTAAATAACATATTTAATTATGTTGAAAAATGTTACGAAGATCTATTACTGTAGATAATTAATAAAATACCAAATATAATGTTTCAAACCTCGGTTTCTAGAAAGGTGCTTCTAAGTTTAAATAACATATTTTAATATGTTTATGTAAAATTAGGATAACTGTTAATTGTAGCAAACCGATAGGGAAATTTAACATATAATGCAAAAAAAAAAAAAAATTTTTTTGTTTGTTTGTTTGGCTAATGGCCTTTCAATGATCGTCGCTTACGAAGGCCTCATAAGAAGGCTCAGAGTCACTCAGCGGGTGATGGAAAGAGCTACGCAATGAGTATCACTGCGTGATGTTACGGTTTTAAGTTGACGAATTTAGTTTTCGCCCTCACTTCTATGTCATATTTTACATGTAATATACTCATCAAAATAAATATTTGGCTATGACTTTCAACGAATCAGAAATAAGGAGATACGGGAAAGCAGCTAAAGCGTTACCGATATATCTCAGCGGGGTCGCGAAGCTGAATTGGTAATGAGCGGGTCATATAGCTCGGAGAACCGATGGACGTTGGGGTCCTAAGGTGCAATGGCAACCCCGCATCGGTAAATGCAGCGTAATTCCCAACGAGGTGGAGAGAAGACATCGAGCGAGTCGCTGGCCGCTGGAAAAAAGCGGCCCGGAACCGTAGATTTCGGAAATCCTTACAAAAGACCTATCCAGTAGTAAACGTATATTGGTTCAATTGATAATGATGATTGATCATGATGGGCTATTTATTTGTTTTTTATATTCGTTATTTTAATAATCCCTCGGTTACTGTTTCTGGACGAATAGTATCGTCGTAGCAACTAGGATCCTACATAAATCATACATATTAGACACTGCCGATCGGTGCACTCTTTTAAACACAATGTAAAGGAGCATTATCTATCGTTGTCATAGTATATTTATCACTGTTTACTTATTATAGATATATATTTATATTTATATTATATAAATATTTATTATATAATTTTTATGTATATTCAAATATAATTGTATTAGTATGTAGAATTTTGTTATTATTTAGATATATTAAATATACTTAGTAGTTATGAAGTATATTGTACCTTTATTTGACTTATACCACAATTAAATCTTCTTACTCACATCCTGGGGTAGCTGGAAGAGATCTCTTATAGAGATAAGCTTTCCTTTGTACACTTCATGTATCTTATGTTCACAATCACAATTTATGGTACATAAATAATAAATAAATAAATATATAAATAAATCATACGCTGACTACGCAAAAAAGCAAATTAAATGAAAACATAATATTAAGAGAGAATAAAAAGAAAGTATAACTTATTGTACACGAAGAAACACACATAACAACGACATAAAACGCATTAAACTTAAGTTAACATATTAATGATAATCAAAGCCAGACAGGTACCTACCTTTTGGTATTCCTGTACTGCCAGAAGTATATAAAACTATGGCAATCGAATCAGCGTCCATTTTAACAAGGACTTCATCATCGTTAGGCCGGTCTGCTGGTAGAGCACTGGCTTCCAACGATAGCTCCTCGAAGGATACCGCTGGAACTCCGCTACCGGCAAACATGGATGGGTTTGCTGAAACCATAATACCACGTTACTATTAAGCCAAAATAGAAATTTGGTTGTAGTCTTCTTGCAGTTGATATAACCGCATTGGATCTCACATAAAGTTAACTAGAGATTTAAGGAAAACTAACCATAGTCTTTGATGCACACGGGTTGAGGTTCCAATGAAATTTTAAAATTGCCATCGTTGATCCGGCTAGATTTTTGACACTAACGTTCGGTCAATAACGTAAGTGAGTACTAGATATGTAATATCCATACAAAATCAAAAAGAAACAGTATGCGTTCTGTTCTTTATAATTATTATCATCGGACAGGTATGTGTTTAAAAATAACAAGTTTAATTATAATGTGTCTTAATGTGTATGTTCTTACTTCAAAGTAGAAAATCCGTCACTTTCATTGATGTATAGTGTATACTAATAAACGTTTTATTTTTGACGCATATACTCGTATATACGTTTATTGATCAAAGCTAACATTTGATAATAAAATAACCATCTGCATGCATTAAAGTAGCGTGGGCCTATCATCTTCATTGGTCTGTTCACCTAACTGTGGCATTTTAATATGCATGAGGGTGATAAAGAATATAAAGTATAATTATGAACATTTGTGATTTTAAAATTGACGGTCTTACTCGTTTGTTTGGGTCTGTTTAATCAGTTCAAAAACTTAGTTTTAATTACAAAAGAAGGAAAATGGAAAAGAGGGGATACTGGTTAATAATTTATTTATGGTTTATCCTGTATAATAAGATTCTAATACGAATGAGGAAAGATTGAACGCCAGATGAGATAGCTAACATCAACGGAAATTAAACCTAAGTTTAAATTACCACAAGTCCTTTAACAAAGTTTGTGAAGGAAATTGCTCTCAGTTATAAGATGTTTGTCTTTTCTGATTGTGTGCATTATTTAATTTTAAAAACTCTAAGCATTTTGAAAAGATTTCTCAGTTTATTATTATTAGCTCACCTTTTATTACGATCCTCATAGACCGGTTACGATTTTTTTTTTAATTCTTGATGATTTATAAGTTAGTTATTGAATATGTTTTTAACATCACTTGTAGGGAATATCAGTATAAACTAAAAAAACATCATTACATCAATTAATCAGTAATGTCCATATATTTTTTTTCATAAATAACTGAAAAAAGGGAGTTAAAATTTTCGTAAGAATTATCTTTGTAATTTTTTTCTATCAATTTACAAAATTGTCTAAAGTGAACAAAAATGAAGTCAGAAATATGGTCACTAATAACATATCTATTTTCGTTGCAGAAATCGCTAAAGATTTTTATTAATAGTTTCAAACTTTCTACCGAAGTTTGCAATAGGTAGCATCTTAATCCAACACTTACCAGTGTCGTCGTATATGATGAGTGATGGCTCAGCG
The DNA here is from genome assembly GCF_905163445.1 of Pararge aegeria. Taxonomy (NCBI): domain Eukaryota; kingdom Metazoa; phylum Arthropoda; class Insecta; order Lepidoptera; family Nymphalidae; genus Pararge; species Pararge aegeria. The sequence goes on along the minus strand of NC_053202.1, from coordinate 5,617,046 downwards.
TCTTTTAGGATGTGCGTTATCCTGCCTTGCGGGAAACTCGGCTCCATCGGTACGTACGCTGCACCAGCTTTCCATGTCGACAAGAGGGCTATGACTGTGCTGTAAAAAAATGTTAATTTTGGTCAGTATCTCGATGGAGAGATGAATCTGTGATCGCTATGCAGGGTTCATCTGATAACTGTCAAATTTATTGTGTAACTTTGTCGAATTAGCACTGCATCCCGGTAATGGAAACTAAAGAGGAATGTAATGCAGTTTTGACAGGTAATTTCTATCTATCGATTGTTTAGATTAGTGATTATGTAGGCGCAGCAACGCAGGATTGTGGTGATGGCAGATCAAAACACAAATGTCACTTCCACTTCACTTCCCGCGGGTGTCGAACGAGACGACTAAATGGGAACATAACGGAAAACGGGCAGCAGCCTCCTCTGTGCTACTACTACCACCTACTGCAATAACTCATCCTGTGTGAGAGTGAGAGGCCTTTAGTTCCGCAATGGACTGTTATAAGCTATTGATGATGATGTTTTTGATTACTTTATTTGCCCAGATGCCTCACAAATAGTTGATAAACTAGTAACAAGCAGTGTTATAATTTATATACATTCCGAGTTATTGATACGATTATACGTCGTAAAAGCAATGACGAAGTAGATGTAATGGAAAAGAAACTCATTTACACGAGTTACAAAACACTTAAGGATTGACATTGCTATAGTAGAACGCAACTATTTTTGTGATTCCTAGAAAACTTAATAGTTATACAACGTGTAAATGAAAACCTAAATAATACTTCACAGGCTATAGTCGTACATTATGTACTGTCTCTGTTGTGTAGTACTTGTAGTTTTTGAGTAAACCACTGCCATAGTTTGTACTGAAAGAAATCCGATACAACCCTAATATCACATGCAGAGTTGAAATCATATTACTCTTGTCACTTCATTAGGTTCGCGTCGCGTAGGTACCGTGCATGTAGGTCTTTTATTTTAAATAGAGTTGTCATAAGTAAACCCTTAAGAATGTTTCGAATTCATTTGTATGGAAAAATAAATATGCTAATGATGTATGAAAAAACATATAATGCATCCTTCGATATTATTTCGTAATTCTGTTACATGTTGTATAATACATCCTCCATAAAGTTTTTTACGACAATACCAACAAATTCTTATCATATATCTATTTTACTATATCCGGTAACTTGTTGGCTGCCCTAAAGTGAACTTACGTTTAAATCAGAGTGGTTTATTTCCGCGAAATCATTTTTCCGGAAAATATTAAACTTGAATAAGTAGATATCTGAGTCCCAAGTGTACGCTACATTTTTGTGTATGCTTGAAAAACTAATTATGTATAACTATTTATACTGTGTAAGAAGGAAGCTTTTTTTATTTTCCTGCTTTTATCATCTGTATGCTTATCCCGGAACTGCGCAAAGAACTTACTTATGCGTAGGCTGCATGCACACAGCAATCACATAATCCTGGTCCCGGTTAGGGCCAGTCGGTCTTGCGTGTGCTGCTAACGCCCTCGCCATGGCATTCGTACGCCCTTCTAGCTCTGCGTAGCTCACTCGTACGTTGCAGGTTTCATCTGAAAGCAAATATATATTGGCTTCGCAGTTTTATCATTGTCTTGCTACAATTTACTAGAAAGAAAGAAGAAAGAAAATATCGTTATAACTAAAAAAAGGCACACACTACAATATTATTAAGATATGCACCGAAGATTATAGTCGTAGCCAGGGGGCACGGGAGGGCAGCTACGGAGCTTGTGTTATGGGTACTTCGTTCTTTCGAAAGGCACCGGTGAGGCTTACCTGAGTAAATGAGCGCAGTTCTGTCGACGCCACCCATCCGTGCCAGGTGCTCGGTGAGCGGTGCTGCGGGTACTGGCACCCGTGCGCCCGCCACCACTGACACGCGTGGCAGTGAGCCCATGGTCTATCTGAACAAAAAAAAAACTAGGTCAGATTACGATCAATTTAAAGTATTATTTGCGCTTTTTAGAGCGGCGATAGCCTAGTGGTTACGGCATCAGTTTCACTTTCGGGGGCCGAATGCGAATCCCAGCGCGCACCTCTAACTTTTCTAAGTTATGTGCGTTTTAAGCGACTATATCAATTGGTTCAACGGTGGGGGAAAATATTGTGAGTTAACCTGCATGCCTGAGCGTTCTCCATTATATTAAAAAATAAATAAATATACCACGACAATACACACATCGCCATCTAGCCCCAAAGTAAGCGTAGCTTGTGTTATGGGTACTGAGATAGCTGATGAATATTTTTTTATGAATATAATACACATAAATACTTATAATATACAGATAAACACCCAGACACTGAAAAACATTAATGTTCATCACACAAACATTTTCCAGTTGTGGGAATCGAACCCACGACCTTGGACTCAGAAAGCAGGGTCGCTGCCCACTCGGCCGTCAAATATTGGATAGAAGCAGCGTTACTTTGCGTTAATCCATAATATATTATGAAAATTAAGGTTAATTTGAGAATCTGTATAGTTTAATTTATAATTTCTTCAATCCGTATACTCCACACCAAACAGATCGTCGGCACGTTTCGTTCCGAAACCAGAGCATCCTCAGGAGATGTTGACTTTACAATGATACAGACACTCCTGCTGTTCGCGGAAAACGTTGTCCATTATGTTCTCAAAGGCGTATGGAGTATCCACAATGGGCTGGCGTGGTGGACTACGGCCTAAACCCTTCTCATCGTGGGGTCGTTAATGGGTTGATATGATGACCTTTTTGCGACGGAGCTCTTACGAGGAAGTACCCGCCATGCTTATTTTTATTGCATTGTTGCAATGCTGTGTTCGGATCTGACCTGTGCCACACAGGTCAGATCGGAAGGCGTAAATACAGGCACATGAGGCTTGAAACCTACGCCTACGTATAAATAAATAAATAAAAATAAACACATCGCCATTGAGCCCCAAAGTAAGCGTAGCTTGTGTCATAGGTACTTAGATAACTGATGAATAATTTTATGAATAATATACATAAATACTTATAAACACCCAGACACTGAGAAACATTCATTTTCATCACAGAAACATTTTCCAGTTGTGGGACTCGAACCCACGGCCTTGGTCTCACAAAGCAGGGTCGCTGCCCACTGCGCCAATAAGCCGTCATTGCAGGGCGTTTTCCGCGCATGCCCTGCAAAGTGTCGCTCGGTGATACTTTTCTTATACTATTAGGTGGGCCATCAGCTTGGTCCGTCAGTCAATACTATACAAAATCCCCACTAATATTGTAAATGCGAAAGTGTGTTTGTTTGTGCTTCCTTTACGCCCTAACTAAGCAACCGATCAACTTGATGTTTAGCTTACAATTACTTGAAAGGGCGGAGAGTAACATAGGTTACTTATTATCCCATGAAAATAAACGGTTCCCACGGGTTTTTTAACAAACCATAATCATTTACTGTTACTGTCTTAAAATATTCTAATTTGTAAGTAAAGTAAGCATGAAATGGCACGATGGGACTCAAGGTCGCATTCGGCAAATAGTCTATCTAATCACCTTTCGCGATTCAATAATGTATTTGCGTTCAGAAAGTAACGACGATATCTACCTTCTATTCGAGTGGTTGTTAAACTATTTCTGACACAAATATATCTATCGTACCTATATCTTAGGTACATCCGCCATGTTACTTTTATAATTGTGTCATTTCGTCTATGGCGTGGTTATTTACCGAATGCGGTTAGGTTACCTGGATAAAAACTAGTTGGTAAGTTTGAAAAAAAGTACAATATTCGACTTCATTTTTAAAGCAGACTTGCTTACTAAATTTCGGCTAGGATTTTGACTTAACTTTCAGGGGGAGACAAGTTTGAATCCCAGCACTCATCTCTAACTTTTCAAAGTTGTTCGCGTTCTAAGCCATAACAATATCACTATTTTTTTGTCGTGGTGGAAAAGCTTTATGGCTTCTAGTCCTTTTGGGCAGGACAGAGGTTATGTGGGACTCGTTTACCCGAACTAAAAACCACCACGGCATGTCCCTCTCGTTGGCTTTATTGGACGTCCGGGGAACCCGTTGTATACTTCCCAGACATAACAACAATATCACTTGCTTCAACTGTGAAGAATAAAATCGTGAGGAAAACCGTATCCCTGAAAGTTCTCCATATGGTCTCAAAGGTGAATGGAGTCCATCAATCCGCACAGGGCCAGTGTAGACCGGCAATGGGTTGAATATGGTGATGATGAAGCTACTAGTAAGTATACCTATTTCATTCAAATTTTCACACGGCATTGAAAGGATATTTAACATTTTGAATATCAGGATTGCACAATGCATCGTATGAATGTTTTAGGTACTTGTAAGTTGCATGCAGGCGCGCTCGGCGGGTCCATTGACGGTCAATCTAGCCAATTACTTAATAACCATTGACCGTCAGGACGGATCTAGCTGAGCGTTCTATTAGTAGTTATAGTACCCTATTGTGGCTCGTTGGTCTAGTGCAGGTGTTCCCAACTTTTTAAACCAGCGGCGCACTAACAAGTTAAGAAATTTGTCACCTTAGTAAAAATAGATAGGTACATGCTATTTAGGCAGATGGGCGCAAAAAATAATAACGAGACCATAATAAATAATAAACTGCACGAATACCGAAAAAAATACTATTTTTTTTTTTTTTAGTAGCACCCCAGGGCTAGAGGTTTATGTCATCAACATCATCAGCATCCTCTGCAGTTTGTTAGCCTGTCAGATATCTTTTTTGAGACCGTGTATTGTAAAACTTAAGATTAAGATATCGTTTTATGTCTACTGCCCGTTCTCGTTATAATCCCTTAGTCGCCTCGTACGACAACTGCGTGAGTAGGTGACAACTGTTCCTGATTTGTCGTCACCACACGGCACAATCTACCTGGTATGTACCTAGTATATTGTGGGAATATTTCATCGATGTGTGAAATAAAGAAATTAATTACCAAACTAAATAACCAAGTAGCAGTTTCAGTTGTCACATCTAGTTGTGGATGAATCCATGTTACCTATGCAGTGTCATAGCCGCGGATCGCGTCAGCAGATAAGATTTTGATGCGATGGTGTTTCAAAACTACCCACTTACAATTTACAATTTATTTATTGTGCGCTCGAAGATGCAATTTTATATAATTACCCTCTTTTTGTAAATTAGCATGTGAGTTCCATTTAAGTGGAAATTCCTTATGGAACAATGAATATCTTAAACCAGATGTTTACGCAAAGCTTGTTAATAATTGAACCATCGAATGCGGTGGCTTTAAAATCGGGCATCTTTTGTATAGAATTTAAAAGCTATTTAAAATTAAGTTTTTATTGAATCTGCATATTTTGATAATCTTTATCTTATAAGTGGGTTTTACTGGACTGGTAAGAGACTACAGCCGTATTGGATTTGTTAAGTTAAGTATGTGTGACAACAATTATTCATTGTAAAGTCAACATCTCCTTTTAAGTAATTTTATATATAAGAATGCGTTTGAATCCCAGCACTCGCCTCTAACTTTTCTGAGATATGTTACGTTTAAAGTAATTAAAATATCACTTGCTTCGACGGTGAAGGAAAACATCGTGAGGAAACTTGCATGCCTTAGAGTTCTAAATACATCCTTTGGGAACATTTTTTCAAAGGTGTGTGGAGTCCACCAATCCGCAATGGGCCAGTTTGGTGGACTACCTTAACCCCTTCTCATTGTGGGAGGAGACCCGTGCCCTGTAGTGGGCCGGTAATGGGTTTATATGATGATGATGATGACTTTTCTATATTTAAGTCTTAAAAATGCTTTAGGAAATGTTTATTTATTTCTTGCGTTTTAGTTGTATGAAAATGTCGGTTATTTGGCAAAAAAATAAAACACGTTTTTAGTGGGTAGGTATGCAATTATCTTAGTCAATATATTGCTCATTCCAAAAACGGGGCGTTAATTGTTGATGAGTTCTCCCGATACTTCACCATCAACCATAAAGCATAATCGAATTGCAACCTATGTTACTTATTATTGTAAAGATCCGGTGTCCATCCGTGGTTTCCATCAGTTTTACTTGAGCAAAAGGTGCTTTTTGAAAGGAGATACACGAGGTACTTTAAAATATACTCAAAGCGCTACTTAAAAATATTTGGTCCGGTATATTGGTTCGGTACTTTAAAATATACGCAATAGTAGTGCCTATAATATTTGACTTTGATTATCATCATCATATATAAGAAATAACTGACTTTAATTTGATGGTGCATCAACGAGTGCTAGCAGCAGTCCAAGGTACGTACGTGCATTTAAATAAATTAATGAGTATAAGTAAGCGTAGCTTGTGTTATGGGTACTTTCAGTTGTGGGAATCGAACCCACGTCCTTGGGAGGGTCACGGACTCAGAAAGCAGGGTAGGCGATTTCGCTATAACACATTTTAACCTGATAAGAAAGGACGACCTAAGAAATTCTTTTTTGTAACGGTATAACCGTTTCAAACAAAAAAAATAACTGCCCAAATTCACAAATATGTAAATATGACAATGTATAATGAATGACAAGGTTCTCAGGTAACAAACATAAAAAAAATACAACCAAATTGAGAAACTCCTTTTTTAAGTCTGTTTTAAAAATAGCACACCTCACGACTTAAACAGATATATAGGTAAGGATTTATGAAGGAAGTAATAGGAACCTTCCGCTACAAATAGTTAATTAATGTAGCTTGTAAGTTATTACAAACACATATTTTATAGGTATCTCACGAGCTAGCAATTTGTAGGAAGACATAATTTTACATCGCATAACAGGCATGGTACGCAATCAGCCCTATTCCATACTAATATTATAAATGCGAAAGTTTGTCTGTTTAAATTCAAATTAAAAAATTAAAAAATGTTTTATCCATGTAGACCTTATTACAGGCATTTATAAAGCGTTCACACATTTAACATGTTACAGTAATGTTAGTGATGGTGGTACCTGCATTCGTTACCTTAAAAATAAAGCTAGGAGGGTTCCAAACGCGCCCTTGTCTAAGAAGAGCCCACAAAAAACTTATCCAGTTATTTTTTTTGTTGTTTATTCATTCGTTCAAGGAAAACTGTGCGAAGAAGAATTATTTCATGCTTCTAATAGTGTCCGCCAGTTTCTTCGTCATCGGAATTGGATTCCGAGAGAAATAAAAAATGAATGGGGTAATAAAGGGGTTTATTCAATTACTGAACTATAGGTTGGAAACTATAGGAAGGTAATTTCTAATTTCTAATCATCATCATTAAACCATTACTTTTTCAATTTTTACGGCCGATTGGTGCAGTAGGCGGCGACACTGCTTTCTGAGCCAAGGCCGTGGGTTCTATTCACACAACTGGACAATGTATGTGTGATGAACATGAATGTTTTTCAGTGTCTGGGTGTTTATCTATATATTATAAGTGTTTACGTATATTATTCATATAATTATTCATCAGTCATCTTAGTAACCATAACACAAGCTACGCGTACTTTGGGGCTAGATGGCGATGTGTGTATTGTCGAAGTATTTATTTATTTATTACTGGCAAAGGGCACGGGTCTCCTCTTAGAATGACGCTGCAGTCCACCGGCCAAGTGTGGAGAGACTTCACACGCCTTTAAGAACGTAATGGAGAACTCTCAGGCATGCAGGTTACCTTACACTTTACTTATGTACAATATTCATAAAAAATATTCATCAGATAACCTACCTTGTATATAAATCACAAGGAAAGCTTATTTTGGGGCTTGATGGCGATGTGTATAATGTCGTAATTGTTTATTTATTTGTATATTAATTCACAAATTATACAATCTGGGACCGAACACAGGACCACACTATTACAAGACCACAGCACTCACCACTGCGCCATAGAGTTCGTCAATGTACTTTTACTATTAAAATCAATAATAATTCACGAATGATAAGTGCTCCGACATATGGATCAACGGACTGACGGCTCAAAAATGCAATGTTGCCCAAATTAAGTTCAAGACCTTGTTCGTTCGGTCAGTAAAATCTTTTTTTTTCTTAATTATACAAATGCTATTGAAATGGGCCACTGGTATCGAAAGGGAAATGCTACGTGCGTTTTTGGCACAATACATTAATTAAATTTTCTATGGCCTCGCTCCGGTATAGCAGGTAAGTAAGCCTTAGATTTATTTTAATCAGTAGATGTTAAATTTATTTGAATTAGTTTCTAATTGGTATTTATTGTTCTTAACATTTGTAAATTAAATTAAATAGTCATTTTTATTTATTTGTGAAGAACCCTTTATTTGATGGTCTCATATTTCAGTCTAAGCAAGTGGTATTTTGAATTACTTAAAACGCACATAACTTAGAAAGTTAGAGTTGGCGATTCGAACTCGGCCCCACCGAAAGTGAATTCGAGCTCCTACTACCTGCGCTATGTTAGAACAATTGAATTTAATTTACTAATTCCTGATTGGATCACGTAGAGAAACTCCAAGACCCTGAGCCTTGTTACCCATGGTGAACGGAAAAGGATAGGACTTCTAAATTTAACATGCGTTACATTGATTATCAATTTCGGTAGTAAAGTCCTTATGGGCTTCTCATAAAGTCTCCCCAAATGTTGGGCCTCATGCTTCATTGGTGTAGCATCTACGACTGTAGATAACGGGGTTCCCATCGGACTGTGAGAGAAAGAGTGGGAATCGAGAGTGCACCGGTGTTTGCGCACACACCGGTGCACCATAATATATCTCGTATCTTGGAAAGTGGTTGGAATTCTTCAAGGAAACCGTATGAAATCACATGCTAGACTCATCTACTCAGCAGTTTTGATAGCCGATTGGCGCAGTGGGCAGCGACCCTGCCGCCAAGGCCGTGGGTTCGATTCCTACAACTGGAAATAATGTTTTTCAGTGACTGGATGTTTATCTGTATATTATAAGTATTTATTTATATTATTTATATAAAATATTCATCAGTAACCTTAGTACCCATAACACAAGCTACGCTTACTTTGGGGCTAGATGGCGATGTGTGCATTGTCGTAGTATATTTATTTATTTACTCACGCAAGCTTCAAAGCGCAGGATGTTACGTGTGGATCGAGTATAAACAAGATAAAATATTAATAACTTGTCATTTTTTGCATTAACATTTAATACCTATTGCTTACTATAGACTTTTTATGCACTCAGAGATGGGACTGCGGGCTGATGCAATAAACAAGTGGTGGCACATCATATAAACATGTTTTAATATGAATAATAACGTTTATCCTATTCGTCTAAATAAAGCTATGCCTTATACCGCTGGTATTTTTATTACCTACAGTTAATTTACCTGGTATAATCTAGTGGTTGGTCATGTTCGATTACTCAAAACAAGATTGTTAGTTCTTTTACCGGGTGGAGCCGAAGATTTTGCCTCACTCTTCAAGTAAGTATAAAAGGAAAAGACGACTGACTGATTTACTGACTGCTCTATCAACGTACAAAACAAAACAAACAACCAAAGAAAACAACACAACGAAAAAAAAACAACGAAAATAATTTTGAAAATTCATCTCCCAATAGGGAAAATATTTGTATGAAATATTCATAGGTAGTCAGAAATAGAAAGATCCAAAAAGAACCAGAGATAAATGTTTAAACGTTGAGTTAGAGAGTAAGAATGGCAGTGGCTGCAGCTCGAAGGACTGATAGACGTTGGGCAGAAGGTGCTCGAGTGAGGAGCCCGTACTGGCAAACGAAGCGGCGTAGGCAGACTGCCTACGCCGCTTCGTTTGCCAGTACTAGGAAGAAGGAGTACATCAAGAAAGTATCACGAACCCGCTGAATACAAGCTCTACAAGTCTAGGTGGGAACCTCTACAAAAGACGAATCCAGCAGTGTACGTCACTCGGGTGAAGAATGACCGGAACAGTGACTGAGACAGAACCGCAACGCTCATCCAAGCTATAGGGTGTTTCTTGATACACCGTTTAGTTTTTTGCAGCACCTCCAATAGTGCATAAATGGAACAATGACATCTTCCCCACATCAAAATTAAGCGTCTTGCAGGAAAAACCTATGTCGATCAGTAGGTCGATGGACCGCCCTGTAGGTTTTGGATAGGGTTGATAATTAATTCGGTAGTAGTGTCCTTATAGACCTCTCATAAAATCCTTCCAAATGTTGGGCCTTATCCTCGTTGGTCTAGCAACTACAGATCACGAGGTTCCCATCGGACTGAGAGAGAGAGAGACAGAGAGAGATAGAGAGAGAGGGAGAGGGAATTGAGAGTGCACCAGTGTTTGCCCACACAATTGTGCACCTTTACTCCCGCGTAGTTAGAGAATCTTTCTGTAGATTGACCGTCGTGGCTGAAATCGCTCAGGGAAACTGTTTGTATGTGTGTATGTACAATGTACATGCTATACTGTTCGACTCACGCAAGTTCCGAACTATAAGATATAGTGTCAGATAAAATTCAGTACAATCAGATAATATTCATCAATAAGATTCGATGTTACATTTTACTCCTGGTCCTTGATACTCAATAGTGTTGAAGCCAAGAAATGCTTTTGTGACGTAAACTTAAAAACTATAATGTTTTCCGTCACAAATGACAAAGAATTGCTCCCTTAGAGTCTTATTTCAGACGGACAGATAGCATTTGGTTGGTTGGTTTGTGTTAATTTATTTAATTAATAGTTTATACTTACTTTTAAATCATTTATTGTTTTAATTGTTTTTTTTCTTTTTTACTGTATTTTATTAATTTCCTTTTGTTTATATTGTTGTCAATAATTGCAGTCAATTAAAGCAGTTTTTTATTGATTTTTAACCTCGAAAAACCTCTTGAAAACCTCGTCAACGACTTTCGGTAGGAGTTAACTGGTTCTAAGACCCATCTGGGACGCAGGTTGATGTAGGTTTTTAGTAGGTATTCTTGCTGTTTCACAGTAAGCGATTCCGACGTATCCAAATGCGGGTGCGGCTGCTGATGCGTTATAAAAGCGATGCGATAACTTCACAGCGACAAAAAAAGGAGTTAACTGGTAGAGCATCACGTAACGAAAAGGTGTTACATGCGAATCCTTCGGGAGCATCTACCTTTATATGTATTTTGGACATTATCTTCAAACTGCCACAATAGTGAGCGTCATAATGTATTAGTAAAATGCGACATTTATTGTATTTCTTTGAATTATAATTTACGGAGAGTTTTTCTTAAATATAGGTACTATAATTTCGTTAAAAAGTTAAACATTTTTAAAGCTAGTCTTAGTAGCCATATTAATTAGGCTATATTACAGTTATTAATAAGATGTTTATCAATTTTTGTTTTTTTATTTATAATATTAGTAGTAGTTATACTAAGATTATAGTGTCTTTTTTTTGTGCCCTACCCTGTATCATAGTATGTACTTTCCCCAACTGAATAAGAATCTGAAAGAGATTGCTTTAGCAATAAGACCACCTTTGCATACCAGTGCTATCGTGTGAATTTTATTTCGCTGTATGTGTGTTGTTATTAATGTATTTGTGTGCAATAAAGCAGTATCTATCTATGCATAATTTCCTGAGTTGGAATCCTTAAGATTATTCGTTCGCCACTTAAAAAAAACAACAACATAGAAAAAAAAACTCAAATTCTACATCGAAACTAACAGGTTTAATGACTAATGATACATTTAATTGATTATTCATAATATGTCAATTACTTAAATGTAAGTAATAAAATGTAAGATTCAATTAATTCGATCAAAAGATATGCATAAATTGCTGTCTGGTATAAAATAAGGAGTGGACCTACCACAACAGAACGTTTGATAACCTATAAGGAAGCTAGCGACATCTAGCGACATATAGCGAAAACAACATGAAGTCCACTTAGGTATATCTATATGTATAAAAATGTTATGTTGGTTTGTGTACGATTCAAAAACTCAAAAAGTTCTGCACCGATCGAGCTGAAATTTTAGCATGATATAATATCAAGGATTGTTTTTATCTAATTTTTGCATCAGTCACATAACCGCGAGTCTTTAAATCTACGCAGTGGAAAAACAATAAATATTGTATGTCCACAAATATTGCAAAATTAAACTTATATGGAATGTATTCTTTGTTTTGTTTCTCATTTCTCAACCATTCCATAAAAATGTGCCACAGCGAAGCGTGGCCGGGTACAACTAGTACATAATAAAGGCGTTAAATGACTCGTTTATAATCTCAAAGGTGCCCGTGAAATAGCATACAAGAATTTAAGTAGTAGGTAGTAGAGCTTTTTATGACTTTTTATAAATATATTACGACAATACACACATCGCCATCTAACCCCAAAGTAAGCGTAGCTTGTGTTATGGGTACTAAGATGACTGTTGAATATTTTTATAAATAATAAACATAAATACTTAGAATATACATATAAACACTGAAAAACATTCATGCTCACCACACGAACATTTTCCAGCTGTGGGAATCGAACCCACGGCCTTGGACTCAGAAAGCAGGATCGCTGCAAACTGCGCCAATCGGCCGTCTCAAAGAAGAAGAACTATCGCCATGCTTATTTCTGCCGTTAAGGAACATTGTTGCAATGCTTTGTTCTGGTCTGAAGGGCGTTGTTGCCGGTGTAATTGAAGCCTCACTTCATACCTACGCCTCGAATTAGTGTTGCCCAAATTCAGTCTTGGTCTTGCAGTCTTGGTCTTGTTCTTGCGTTTTTGCAAGACCAAGACCAAGAACAAGACCGCGTATTTTTAGCAAGACCAAGACCAAGACTGACCGTGCAAGACTTGAGCAAGAACAAGACATAGCCTGCAAGACTCTTGCGTCTTGCAGCTAGGACTTAGCGCTATTTCACGGAGTAGTTAGGTGTAACAGTTCGGTGTATAGGTAGGTAGGTACGCTTAGGAATTCTATGAGACGCAAAAAACTATATCAAAGAATATGAAAAACTGGACCTATGCGCATTACGACTAATACCATAAACATAGCGAATAAAAAAATATCTATTGAAATCAAACTGAGTGCATGCATAGTTATGTTTTAACCATCGGCACTTTGATAATGCGGCATCAAAGGTTTTGTACTTACTTCTCAAAGAAATTTGCCGCTTTTCGGAAGTACATGGTTATGATACACGCGCCGGCGGCTTCTTTTGAAATCTAAAACAATCGTTGCCGCCGCGCCGAAATCATAACATTTGACACTATTCATGCAAAATAATTTCGAATTTTAAGAGTACCTACAGGTGTTCCAAAGAATAAATAAGTTTCAGAGTGCTTAGAATGAAAATGAATACATTATACTGATCACGCAAGTAGTATTATGATTAGGATAAAATGGTGAGGATAGGTAGTAGATGTCATAATAATTCATTCTAGTAAGTAATTATAATATTGATTACTTATATGGTTTTAAACTAATTACTTAGGTACTATTATTGTACATTTAGTCATTATATTTCTTAAGTTTTTACAAGAAAAAATAGCAAAAAAGTGTTCGAATATCTCTGAGAGAGATGATGAGAGTAAGTATTTACTAGCTGTGCCCGCGACTTCGTCCACGAGGAATAGTAACTTTGGAGGTATAGTGACGTTCAGGATTTATTTATTTATTTTAAAACTTCTGTCATCAAACATACAAACGAACTCTTCAGCTTTATTCAAATAAATGATAAATCGTAAAACTCTTTTATTAAATTTCTTATAAGTTGAGGGTTCAATCTCTTTCTAGACAGATAAGTATTGTTCTTTAAAATACAGTCAAGTTATTTTAATTAATTTGTTTTTTTACATGTTTTAGCAAATGTAAGCTTATAAATCATAAATGTTTATTAAGAAACAGTTACTTCCATGGAAAACGACATATAGGTCAGTTGATTTTTCGAATTTCTTATCAAATCTTCAGTTATTTATTAATCTGCTTGATCTTTACTATGGCTATGTTAATTCAAGCTCACAATGTTCCAATTCTAATACGTTTTTCTAAGATTTAAAGTAAACTTTAATAAATAGTAATAGACTAATAGGTAATTGCAAGACTTGCAAGACTCTTGCTGCAAGACCAAGACCAAGACCAAGACTGGGAGCGCAAGACCAAGACCAAGACCAAGACCAGGTGTATTGGCGCAAGACCAAGACCAAGACTGGCTAAGTCTCGTCTTGTTCTTGCATTTGGGCAACACTACCTCGAATATATGGACACAGGGCGGCATGTTGCAGGATGTTCTCCTTGCATCCTCGCATGCCCTGCGAAGTGTTGTTCTGTTAATAGGCGATGCTTTTTCACTAAATAAGCAGATTCTGCTTATTCCATCAATTATTACTATAAAAAAAAATCATAATCATCATCATATCAATTCACTACGGCCCACAATGGGAAGGGCAAAAGCCGTAGTGGACCACGCTGGCCCAGTGCGTGGTGGACTTCTTACGAGTTTGAGAACATTATGGAGAACTCTAAGGCATGAAGGTTTCCTCACGATGGTTTCCTTCACCGTTGAAGCAAGTGGTATTTCAATTAACATAAAACTCACTTAACTTAAAATACCAGCAAGTCATAAAATATGTAGTTTGGTTTGTGGAAATTCCTAGCAACAGATTGCCGTGTTTTCTTGATGACCGTATTCAATAAAGCCGCTGTGTTACCAGTAGTCATCCCTCTTATTCCCGCGGGTTTCGTACGAGGCGACTAAGGGATGGATAGAGAATGAGCAGCAGCGTCCTATGTGCTACTACTACCGTCTACTTCAGAAACCCTTCTACCCAGCGTGGGATAACAGCAGTGGACTGTTACGGGCTCTATTGATGATTCAACAAAGAACCTCTTTAGTATCGCCATATCCATCTGTCCGCAGTTTAACCTCTCTCTCAAGCTACAGACTGTTCTAGTACCTTCTTAGAGTCTCGGGACGTCAACTCATCGATACCAAGTTGACTGATGTGGAGGCAGTTATAGTTGATACCGAGTTGGCGTCTGTTCACGACGCGCTGTCCACTCCGTCGAGTTGTTGAATCGATGACGGTGAATCGAAAGTTAGAGTTTCATCGACTTTAAACCGACGTTGCACCGACGATGAACCAGTGTTCGAACGTAGTCGATAAGTGAATGAAGGATTTCAAGATAGGGTATGAACACGGTATGAACACGGTATGAATTTTGGTATGGGAAAATTATTCACTGAAATTACCTACGCAGACGAATTCGCGGGCAAAAATTATTAATAAATTCATCAATTGTTCAGCAACCTCGACTCAGTAAATGTGTTATATCTATCTATTAATTCATGATTTTATATTATTTACACGCAATAATAAAATAATTGCGTTCACGTAGCACGATTAATTTGACGCTATTGGATTAAATGCTGTCTGTATTGTACCGTAATGACTGCCTTTTAATCGTTTAAATAATGAAGAACTAAATTCATTTATAAATCCATGCACGCGATATTCAGTAATGTTTATAGTTGTGATTTTGAAAAGAAGGTTATATAGTTTTCCCACGCGAGTTCGTCAAACCGGATTTTTTAACCTATTTCTAAATAAAACCGAAACCCTGAATTCTTCCTAAATCCTATTTGATTTTTAAGCTTAAACCAAACGTCTTTAAACCAATTTTTAAACGTGATTTTTTTATATGTTTTGGTCTTATCCTTTTTTATACACTTCATATAGGTATTAAAACGGTGATATCCCATTGGGTAAGGCTTCAGTGGAGTTCGATCACCGGCACGCAACTGTAAACTTTCGGAGTAATGTACGTTTTTAATTGAAGTAATTAAGTATCACTTGCTAAACACCGTAAGGAATCCTGCATGCCTGAGAGTTCTACATAATGTTTTCAAGGGCGTGTGGAGTTTACCAATCCACACTTGGCTAGCTTAGTGGACTTTAAGGCTCTTCGACAGCCGGTTGGCGCAGTGGCCAGCCACCCTGCTTTCTGTGTCCAAGGCTGTTGGTTCGATTCCCACTACTGGAAAATGATTGTGTGAAGAACATGAATGAATGTTTTTCATTGCATCTGAATATTACAAGTATTTATGAGAACAATATTACAATATTCATACAAATGTTCATCAGCTATCTTGGGGCAAGATGGCGATGTGCGTAGTATAAAAAAACCTTTATCAGTCTGGGAGGACACCCCTTTAGTTGGCTGGTAATATGTTGATGGTTATTTAATATCTCACATTAAAGTTACACTAACTTTGGTTAGTCAATCATTTTATCTTACCTTCATTCAATAGTAAGTTGAATTGTATACAAATTGTTAACTGTATGGCCTGGATATGCGTAAAAAATACGTTCAAAATTTGCATTAAAAAAACAGTTATCTTATCACCCATAAAAAAAGCTACGCTTATTTTAGGGCTAGATGGGAATATATTTATTATTAATAAGCACTTCATAAGGCAGTATGAGAACACTATATTCTAGGCACCTTTCATACCCATTGAAGCCAAGGTCAAAGCTGAGATTGTTTGAGTACCTACGTGATGAGGCGGTCAGGCGATCATAAGATTAGAAATATTCCTAACAATCACACCGGCAGAAAACGGTAGAGTCAAATCCATACAAACCTCGATGATCGAAAGATACCTGAAGAATTATTATTGCCAATGTAACTAGTCAGGTATAGAAAGTTCTATAATTAATAGATGAAAAATACTAATTTGTACATTTGTATGTAAATTACACTATAGTTTATTTACAAAAGCGTGATATTTAGTTTATAAGCTATTATTTTTACTAGAGAAAAAATAAATAATGGGTCACCCATTCACCATAAATCTTTTTAATATTAGAGAAATCGGCTAAAGATAATGGTTGGAAACTAAATTAACATTATTCCTGCCATATCGACTACTTATAGATGAAATATAAATTAATAAAAATCTTATTTTGCAAATTGAAGAATGGAATAATCTTATTAAATTAGTGTATTGTCGTCGGTCCTCAATGTATCTACAAAGTTTGAAAGAAATCAGACCGTTTGAAGATGGTCAAAATCAAGCACAAAGGAGTCGAGCACAAATACACATACAAACAAAAATACAGGTGAAGTAGGTATAAATATTGACCAGGAGAGACAGAAATGGGTTAAAGGTAATGATTTAGTTAGACTTTTGAGTAGATCAGAAAACAGTTTTCACCACCTCTTCTCCCGCGGGCGTATTGCGATGCGACTGTGAGTATATGATGTAAAAAGGCAGCAGTGTGCTCTGTACTACTGCCGACAACTATCATCTTTTGCGATCACCAACCCGTCGTCGGTGTCGTGGTGATAGTGGGCAAACACTCACTCGGAGAGGCCTTTAGTCCAGCAGTTGACTCTTGTCTGTTATAAGCTATTGGTACTGATGAAAAGTTTTACTCCCTATTTGTTCTTGTGGTTATTTTCAATCACTGATCACAAAGCCTTGGCCCGATTCTCAAGTTGGGCCAACAATTGTTGGGAACCAGCCAGGTGTTAGGAAATTAGCCGTTAGCTGCAATGTGCCTCTGAGGGCAAGCTAAGCCATCGATCCTGGTTGGCTGGTTATTGTCACAAACATATGATAAAAATCATTAAAGCCCACCAAACCGCATTGGAGCAGCGTGTTTGTTTGATGCTCTATAACACTCTCTTCTATGAGAAAAGAGGCACGTTGTGTTATTGGAGAGCCCTTACAAAAATTTTCCATGACTTATGCGCAGGAAGTAAGAAAGGTACGAAATTACTAAATATTTATACTGTTTTATTATTTGTTATCATCTATTTGGCATTACAGTTCACGGACTTTAACTCTATAACCCTTTGTAATAAAGGTGGCATAAAGTCGGAATAGCTAAGCAGTGTTTGGTCACAAATCTACTGATAGTACCTTCAAAATATCTGAGTGTAAAAAACCACACCTAACTATCCAAACGTAATGCCGTTTAATAACAAAGCTGTATTTGCATAAAAAGTAACCGGCGGTACTTACGTTTACTTACTTAATCGTTGAATGAGTTATTTAAAGCATAAGCTTTGAATAACTCATTCAACGATTAAGAAATCCTCTTATCTAATAAATCAGATTTTATCAATGAATGATCACCATTTTCAGATAATTTCCATTGAATGGGAATATTTTAAACGCTAATCTCGTGAAATTGAAGTTAATGACGTAATTTTTCATGATTCAGTCAATTATAATAGCCATTCAATGAATTTAATTTATACACTGCGATTAACATACAACTTAATTTTTAGGGCCATTGTTTTGTTTTACGTGCTATTGACAAAAAGTAGGAGCCGGGTGTCATAATCATTTATCATCTTTTCAATCCATTACCGGCCCACTACAGGGCACGAGTCTCCTCCCACAGAACGAAAGGGTAAAGACCTTAGACCACCACGCTGGCCCAGTGCGGATTGGTGACTCCACACACACCTTTGAGAAAATTAAAGAGGTTAGAACATAGGTTCCCTCACGATGTTTTCCATCGCCGTTGAAAACGTGATATTGCTTTAAACGCACATAACTTAGAAGTGCATGCTGGTATTGGAACTCGTCTTCCGAAAGAGAAGTCGAAGTCCTACCCACTGGGCTATTTATAAGGTATTAGGTTTTTGTGTCTAGGAAATAAGAGTACCAGCCCTGAATTTTGTTCTCCAACTCACGCCTCGAAGAAAACGTAATACTTTGATGGAGGAGACCGTAGGCCAGCCGTTAGGTATTAATAGGCAGGACTTAATACGAAAACTACGAGTAAGTACGTTTAACACAACTGTTGTGTCTTCACTCCTGGCATTCAAATTCAAAAATATTCATAGTCATCTTAGTACCCCTAACACAAGCTGCGCTTACATTGGGCCTAGATGGCCATCTGTGTAATGACGTAGTATATTTATAATTTACTTTTTTACTGATTTCATCGATGTATTTATTTATTGAAGTTATACTTCTTTTGAACAATGGTGAGAGCAAATTTTTACGATGCGCGCGTGCGTACTTTTAACACCGTCACAAAAAACCGAAACCATGAACTTACTCGTAGCTATAGTCAACATTTTAGTTTTTCTAAAAAAGATTTGACATTTGACTGTCAATAATTCAAACAAAACATTTTACCTTTGTTAGTGTCGTTTTTTCTACAAACGTAGAATAAGGCGAAAGATAAAGATTTTTATTTTGTTACGCCAAAGAAGTTTAACTTCTAACGCGTGAACATAAGTATATACACGTTTTTTTTTAAATATATATTAATAATAGTATAAGTCTATTTTACTAATATAAAAACTACTTACATAAACTAACTATAACGAGCGATCAAAATAAACTCATTATTAAAGATTGTACGTTGTACAGCCTAAGGCCATGCATTTACCTTATTGTTAACAAAATTCCAAAAAGTAAATACATATTATTAAATATGTCCCGTTTAGAATGGACAAATGACTCTAAATTATATGTATTACTATTTATGACTGACATTTCCTTTAAAAAATATTGTTTTTTTGGTGTTAAAATTTAAACCTATATTTAACCTATAAGAAAATTGCTAAGAAAATTGTTTTACGTAAATAGTACATCATCCTACAAATTTACTATTATTTAACGTTAGAAACAGCAATGAGATGCTAAAAAAATCGTTTGTGTAAAAACGATTGTACGCACGTATGAAGTTATACTTCTTTAATTTTCTCATAATTTTCTTAAGTATCCAAATATTATGCAGCGGTTAATAGTATATGTTATGTACATTGGCGGATTTGTAGTCCTAGCCGCTCTAGGCCCTAGGCCATGTGCCGCCCCTTTTTTAGCAACATCGATATAGACTAGATAGGTACTTAATTGTCTAGTAAAATTTACCATCAGTGTTTTTTTTTCCGCACGATTTGCCGCCCTTAATATCTGTCCCTCCTACGTCTGGGCCTACTGGGCCTTAGGGCAAATCCGCTACTGGTTATGTAGCGGTGACAGCCTAGTGGGGAGGACTTCGACTTCACTTTTGGGGGGTAAGTATTTTTTTAGTTCTGTACGTTTTAAGCAATTGAAATATCCTTTGCTTCAACGGTGTAGGAAAACATCATGAAGAAACCTACATACCAAAGAGTTCTTCATAACGTTCTTAAAGGTGTGTGGAGCACCAATCCGCCAATCCGCACTGGGCCAGCGTGGTGGACTTCGCCCTAAACCCCTTCTCATTGTGGGAGGAGACCCGTGCCTTGTAGTGAGCCGTTAATTGTTTGATATGATGATGATGATGATCATGAAGATATATATTACATTTATGTGAGGATACATAGATGTAATATATATCATTGTAATATAACTTAAGCTGCAGGAAAATTATAAATTCTTTGCTGGATTATTTAAGAGATTTTTTTATTTTAGTATTTATTTGTTTTATAATTCATGTCTTGTATTGTAGTGTGGATAAGTCATCATAAATAATGATTGTATTTGTGCATTCATATTCATAAACTGGTTTACAAGACATGTATGTTAATTAAACGGTTTGACGTTAAATAATAGTCTTTATTGATGCACGTGCTTTGTTTGATGACTTTTACGTACATAATAATATCTATTATGTATTTATGAAGATTGAGGTTTTATCATTGACGTGCTCAGCCTTTTATCTAGTTTTGGGAGAGTATTGTTTTAGCCGGGTGAGGCAGTACTTCGACTTCACTTTCGATGAGCCAAGTTCGAATCCCAGCACGCACCTCTAACTTTTCTAAGTTATGTGCGTTTTAAGCAATTAAAATATCACTAGCTTCAACGGTGAAGGAAAACATCGTGAGGAAACCTGCATGCCTGAGAGTTCTCCATAACGTTCTCAAAAGGTGTGTAGAGTCCACCAATCCGCACTGGTGCCAACGTGGGGGACTACGGCCTTAACCCTTTCCTCGGGAGAGTAATAGTTTAGATTTCATCTTCATCATCTGGATTCTGTCTGTCTGTCTGTGTTCTTCTTCTGTTCGCAATACCAGATCTTTTTTTTTTAATTCACTATGTGTCTCTGGTTCTGGAGATGTTCATGGGCGGCGATGATCCCTTACCATCAGGTGACCTACTTGCTTGCGTTTACAACTTGCCACAGTGTGTCTGCCAACCTGAGGCGTAGGTGTTAAGCCTCATGTACCGTTAATTAAACCGGCAACCACAAACTTCAGGGCGGGGTCGGAACATAGCAATCTCGGTACGGTGATAACTAGCTAAGCTAAAACCGTGGCCGTTGTGTGGCTATTTTTTATTTCCCCTTTATTTTTCACTTCTTCTACCGTGTTCTCGTGATTTAGCAGGTGGTCACGTTTATTATATCCCCTGCCAGGGGTTATAATCGGGGGATATAATTTTATCTTTCTGCCGGTACTAGCCCTGCTGGAATAGCTAGGACAAATTTGATAAATATTTATATTTATTTATTTATTTATTTGGTATCTATGACCCATCACTGCGCACTACACTATAACATAAATAGAATAACAGACATAGTCAGGCTGACCCTGTCTTCCCCCGTAGAGTGCGATAAAGACAGATACAGATTACAACGTATATTACCTTTAAAAAAATTACGAGATTGACGTTTCGTATTCCCCTGTTACCTGATACAAATCCGAGCAGAATAAATTTTTGACATTATTTTTTTAAGAAAGATTACGCCCAGGTTTTGTGTTATTGCGTTGTTTATTTTTATTTTATTTTTGTCTTTTAGCCCTTTGAACATGGCGATAAAAAAGGTATATTATTGGTCATTAAGTGGGTCAGATTTTCTAAAGAATTCAACTTTTCAACAAAAAAATAATTAAAGCTATTTGTCTAGACTGGACTTTCATCTTACGAAAAAAAATGATCGCTCTGGAGGCATTATCTAGATAAAGTTGGGACATAAATATGTATGGAGAATCCCGCCTTTAAGACATTCCTCTTAACAGTAAATCTGACCATACCTACGTCAGAAACACAACAAAACACATTCACTGACCTACGACAATAAAATAAATGACGTCGTAATGGTTATGGTGGATGATTTATAATTACAACTGTAGTAATGTAGTAAGTAATAATAAGTTATCGTCGTAGGATAATAAACTGTCAGAGATCGTTTGTTGCCGGAAAATTGTATAATTATCGTCAAACTAATAGCAAGGTATAAAAAATAAAAATATAAAAGTTTTTTAATAGAGGCATATAAACCTATATATCAGCTTTTATATATAAAGAAATCTATAATTAACTTATTTCAGATGTCATAGGATCTTAGTTTATTTTCTGTTCCTGTCTCGATGAACAGACAGCCAATAGCCTGAAATAGGCTTCGGCATACCTTCACAGACCACCTTGAGTATTCTATTGTTTTAGAATCCTATTATATTTTTTATTATTTTTATTCTATTTTTTAGTATTCTATTCTATTGAGTTCCCAATGCTTTCCCAAAAGGATGCTACAAGAGCTCTAACAACACAATAAAATACAAAAAGGAAAAGTTCGTCTTGAAGATCTTGAGTTAGGTATCTACCTTTTAAACTTGACTCACACGCGGCTGAAGTCGCGGGTACCGCTTGTACTATATTTGTTGTATTAAACTTTATTATTCAATGTAAATAACTTGCAGTAGTTAGGTATCACTTATGGAAATTACACCATACAACATTGTAGCTAAGTGAAGTATAAGTCGAGATTCCATGTTTAGCATTTTGATTTGTTAATCTATACATCCATATTCCATACTAATATTATAAGTAAGTCTGTTTGTCTGTTACTCTCTCACGCCTAAACAACTGTATAGATTTCTATAAAATTTGGCTTTGAGATAAATTGCATCCCGAGGATTGGTTCAATCTACGTTCCAAATCGAAAAGTTTTAGCGGGATTCGAAAAAATCAACACAGGATGAGGCGAAGTCACAGGAAACAGTTCCCGCGGTTCCCGTTCAATTTAGGGATAAAAAGTATTAACAAACACTACTACATAACAATGAAATATTGTGAAAATTTTTTATTAATTCGTCCAAAAACCTTTTTGGTTTGGCGGCATACGGAAGCTATTTTTATATGTTTATAGATTGGGGAAATACCTATAGGTTTACCTAAAACGTAGAACACTACGATCAATAAAGTCGCAACTGCTTCTGTGGCTTTATATGTTGCTTTAAAATGTACTTATATTATAGTCATTAGCAGTGGCGTACATAGAGGGTATGCACAGGGTATGCAGATGATATAAAATGAACAAAATCTCCAGTACGAGTTATATATACTTAAGGGTAGGCTTTTTTAACTCGTACTGGAGATTTCTTCATTTAATATCATATGCATACCCTGTGCATACCCTCTATGCACGCTACTGGTCATAATTTAAATTTATCATCAAACGCCCATAACAGTCCACTGTTGGGCTAAAGGTCTCTCCCTCCCGTTGGGAGTTTGCCCATAAGCTCAGATCGCCGGCCAGACGGGATGGTGATCGCAGTAGATCGTAGTAGAAGCACAGGGGACGCTGCTTCCCGTTAACCGTTATTTCCCTTAGTCGCCTCGTACGACACCACCGGGAAGATGTGTCTGATGATCAGAATACATTTATCACCGGGGTGGTGAAAAATGTATTCTGATCTGCCTTCACAGCACGGGAATTCAATTCATACTCGTAAAATGGGAAAGCTGATTTTCATGTTTAATTCGCCAATTGATATAACAAGACATAGTTAGGTACCTACACGTCAACACGACGTAGGTAAAACCGCGGGGCATTGCTAGCTCATATTAAAGGACACATTCGGATGTGGATAAGTCATGTGTAACACCCAGTGGATAATAATCACGGGAACCATCGATGCGAAAACTATTTTTGCGCTTACGTGTTTTTTCTTACCATTTTTTAGGCGAAGGTCTCCGCGCGGTAGATAACTGATGTTTGTGTAATAGAATTACTGTTATTAGGTATTTAAATTTTATCGCGGAGTTAACTATGACTAATCTTATATATTTTTATAACAATTATAAAACTGTAGCAAAGGCGTGACTGTTATAAAGTTTTGCATTCTAAAAATAGCCTGAAAAGAGTTTTAGTTTTAGCACGAATTCATACAATATTTTATTTTGGTTTGTAATTGATAAACCGCTTCACCGATCTTGATGAAATTTTAGGCATGTTTAGCTTGCGTTTTACGCATATTTTTTTTTTTTATGGAAATTTATTGTGAAAAACTCAAAGGCATTGTTGAGGGATTTATTAAAGTTATTGTCGGAGTAGACCCGTGGCCTGTAGTGGGCCAGTAATTATTGGCGAGCACAGGGACTTTGACAAGCCTAGGCATAAATCAGGAAATTCCATAGTGTCAAAATTCCTCCTCCCATACGAGTTATTCCAATATGTTGATAAGTTAAATATATTAGTTTTGAAATGAATATTCGTATTATTTCGATTTTCATACGTTTTCTATCAGTAGGACTGCACTTTCACATGTAGGTACCTATACCTAATCTAGTATTATAAATACAAATGTAAGTTTTATTATCTGTGTTCAACACTACCTACCGCTGTACCGATTTTGGTAAAATATCGCAAAGAGTTAGCTGATATCCTGGTGAAGGACATGGGATATAGATATTATCTTAGGGAAGCGAACGGTTAACGTGCAGTTAAATGAAATCGGGGCGAAGCGTAGCGATGCTCAGAAAATCTAAATAACACTTCTTGGCGAGATGCGTCTAGACAGATGGAAAGACAGACATAGTCAAAAAGACCGGCGACACTGACAGACAGAGTAAGCAGACGGACAACCAAGTGATCCTATAGGGGTTTCATTGTTCCTTTTGAAGTACTGAACCCTAAAATTTTAAGTCCTTGTATAAAGAGGTGCCAAAAGTGTACGTCATAAAATGATTTCGATGCGCATCAATCATGATTTATAGTGCTAAATAACTAAACTTAAGTATTTTGTAGTAAATCAACATTTTAAATCTAAAACAAATACTAATGAATCAAAAACAAATATAATAATCACACGGTTTGAGAACTTTATAGAGAACTCTCAGGCATGCAGGTTTCCTCACATTGATTTCCTTTACCGTTGAAGCAAGTGATATCAAATTAAAAATGCGCATAGCTCCGGAAAGTTAGAGGCGCCGAGGATCGAACTCAGTCTTCCCGAAAGGGAATCCGAAGCCTTGCCCACTAGGCTTTCACCGCTAGTAGTAGACCAACAATAAATGCCAGATATTGGATGTTTGGTAATGCTACTGGGATTATTTGGGGGATACAGATATATTCATCCCCGTTTTCGGGCACTAACAATTAGCTCTCCGGCACCCGCACTGTAGTAGATAGGGGCGTATATTCATTAAAACCCTCTACTATACCCTCTACTATATCAATGAGCCCTCCTAGGAGAACAGAAGGGCTCATTGGCGTGCATAGAGGGTATGCACAGGGTATGAAGATGGTATAAAATGGAGAAAATCTCCTGTACGAGTTATAAATACTTAAGGGTGGGCTTTTTATAACTCTTACAATTCCTATCCTTAAGTTTTTTATAACTCGTGCTGGAGATTTTCTCCATTTTATATCATCTGCATACCCTGTGCGTAGTCTCTATGCACGCCACTGCTTAATAAAAATGAGAAAATCAACCCCCAGGATACAAACAGAAGGGTATTCCAAAGCCTAGTCGTGCGAATAAGGAAATATGTCATCAGAATCATCAAGGTCAAGTAAAACAAAATAAACTACTTTTTCTATAATTATTATATAATTTATAGAAAAATCGTAAGTAGGTACATTTTGATTATATGGTAAATGAGAATGAGAAAATCATAGCTCAGGATACAAACAGAAGGGTGTTCCAAACCCCTAGTTATACGAATAAGGATGTCATCAGAATCATCGAAGTCAAGTAAATCAAAATAAACTACTTATTATATAATTTATCGAAAAATCGTAGTAACAAGTACATTTTGATTAAATACTAATTTGCGCATATACATAATTTGAGTGCGCCGAGTTGGTTGGCCTTTGGTTGTAAACAGTGGGTTACAGTTAAGACCACTACTTTGGAACTATTTTCGAAATTAAAAACTAGAAGGCACTTATGTTACGTAGGTATATGATATTTTTAAGGTTAGGATTTTTTCATTTCTATTGTTTTATGTTATTTTTAGATTCCTAATAAAATATAAAGGCAATCTCAACATTTTGTGTAACTTTAATACTTTAATGTAGCTGTGAAGATCTTCCTAGATTTAATAATGAGATATGTTATTTAAACGTGAATCGACGAAATCCAACAACTCGCTGGTTACAAGCATCCTTATGATCATACAATGTGAATGAAAAAGCTTTGCTTGAAATTAAACCAGACCTCCCTACTACCCACAGTGGAGTACATAGAGAGTATGTACAGGGTATGCAGATGATATAAAATGAAGAAAATCTCCAGTGTAAGTTATAAAATCTAAAAGGTAGGATTTTTTTACTCTTACAATTGTTTTTTTATAACTCGTATTGGAGATTTTTTTCATTATACATTATCTGCCCGTTTAATGCATACCCTGTGCATCCCCTAATGCACACCACTGACTACCCACTCTATAACCTCTAGATTGCCTGCCAGAGGTCGCTTTTCTCTTGTCGCGTCATATGTGCCGATTATAATTATTATTATCTATTTCTTTATGTTTTGGTGTACAATAAAGTGGATTTTTTCATTTCTTTTTATAAACCACGGTGGTGTAATAAAACGAAGTAAGAAATTTAATACCTACGCCTACCAAATACCAAAAATAATAGAAAAAAATGTACTGTAAACATCATTATAATATTAAAGATGCATTAATTACTTTTTATTATATATTGTAAAGGTATAAAAATAATCCATATTGTTTTGTTGCACTACAAGTTACACCTTGATTTCAGTATTACCTGGTCGTAAGTGGAGATTCAGTCTAAGATGTTAGCCGACTAACCAGGGGATAGTACCCATACTGCTATTCGTTTTCCACTAGGCAATAAGAGCGTTCCAGTACGAAGGCTGGGAATCTTTAATAGCTTGGCGGCACGTCTTTGTCGGTAGAGCGGTAACTAGCCACGGCCAAAGCCACCAGATTGGACTGGAGAAAAATCAGCAAACGAATTACAAATTGCCTAAGACTGGGATCTCCACTTTTAAAACAACACCGCGCACCACTGCGCTAAGGAGGTCGTTGAATTTCAAAAAATAGTTCGACAATCAATCGAGAACGCATCGTAGTAGATATTGTAGTATATGTTGAAAGCGGTCATTAAATTCATATAACACGGCGAGCGGCCTTCGCCCATTACTCAATAGCTTCGCGCTCGGAGCAATCGCTTATGTACTTCGCGTTCAAATTCAAGTGTAACATTACACAACTTAACAAGACGATCCAATGTCAAGTTTAATTTACGACACCCGTAATTTTTAATCACAGCGGAAAGAAGATGGTACATTTATATATGAATGGCCGTTAGAATTATTCCTGTCCCCCTCAGGAGTACGGACTGGGATAAAAAGTTCGATCTGTCCTTCTGCACGGCTAGCAGGGGCACGAGACTATTATCTCCCCGGGAAAGGATAAAAATGTATCTTCTCCCACAGTTTTATCAACTCTCAGGGCATTGACGAACAAGTGGAAATAAAATCAAAACCTAATGTAATGTATGTGTAATAATAAACGGGGGTTAACTTCTCCGATTCCATGTTCCGGTGGTTTAATAGGTACAGAGGTTATTTTTTTTATATACTACGACAATATACCCAAAGTAAGCGTTGCTTGTGTTTTGGGTACTAAGATGACTGATAAATTTTTATGAATAATATACATTAATACTTAGAATATACATATCAACACCCAGACATGTAAGCGAATCTTTTATTTTTTACTTTGTCCGCATAAGGTTTTTTTAAAGCATATTTTATACATAGGTTATTTTAGGTTATATTTGTTTATAAGCCTTATGCATTTTTTATTTCTTTATCTGTACAATGAACTTTGGAAGTTCAAGCGGGTTTTAAATTTATATTAAAACTTTTTTCACATCTTTTATCTGGAAAAAAATCAGGTATACAATACATCCAATTTGATGGATATGTGCAAGGTAAATATGTTTTAGATTACAGACGCAGCTAACGCCGCGGAAGATTAATTTGATCATTTTTGTATGTTACATTACCTACTTGATATACAAATTAATGCTTCCTTATGTATGTAAAGCGTCTAGGGCTTCGACTTCCCATATTTTTTATCCAACTATGGTAGAGTTATGTTTAATTGTCTACTGTACCTGTACCTTATATGTACTGAGATTTTCGTTTATTTATATATTAAATAATATGCATGATGACTGAATGAATATACTTTTATTGCATACCGCAAAAAGTACATAAAAAAATATATATATTAAGTACTACCGTACCCAGCCCGCTTCGCCGGGCTAGATTTTGCTTTATTTTATTTAAACAATAAACTTACATCATTAAATTATTAATTTAAGTCTCATAATATATTAAATCATTTATTTCTCTCCGTATTCATTTTCTTCTATTCTCTTCTCGAGCGGGTGAAGATCATTATCTACACCCATGTACACCCAACAATAGAATATCATCATAGTAAACAAAAGCTGTATTTGACAGTTTGACAGTTCAAAAATAGGAGTGCTCCGATCGTCACCAAACTTTACAGGATTACTAGTCAGGAAAATCCGGAGATTCCCTGAAAGTTTCATTGAAATCGGTCCAGCCGTTTCGGAGCCTATTAGGAACATACCCACACACTTTCTCTTTTATATATATATAGATATAGATATATTGCCATACCAAAGCATTTTCTTATTACACCCCTTTGTTGCCTGGAAGAGATCACTATATAGCGATAAGGCTGCAAAACTGAACCTTCAATTGTATTTCCATTTATTTAAATGATTATTTAATGTTGC
Source organism: Pararge aegeria (assembly GCF_905163445.1). Taxonomy (NCBI): domain Eukaryota; kingdom Metazoa; phylum Arthropoda; class Insecta; order Lepidoptera; family Nymphalidae; genus Pararge; species Pararge aegeria. The sequence goes on along the minus strand of NC_053202.1, from coordinate 5,588,124 downwards.
TTTCTTACTATAAATCCCACACCATGCCCACCAATCTGCACTGGACAAGCGTGGTGGATGCCGCATAAACCCTTCTCGTAGTCAGAGGAGACCCATGCCCTGTAGTGGGTCGGTAATGAGTTGCTAAGATGATGATGACTCACTATGAAAAGTGTATTCATTCATTTAACTACCTGCTTTTGTTTGCGTTTGAGTTGCGTTTAAATATAAAGTAGCCCTTGCCACAATTCTGCTCTTAGCACATCACATCTTTTTTCGTAACCACAAATAGATCCGCTTTATCCGTCGCTGCGTGAAAAAAATTCTTGACCTACCAATGCATACATTTAAAAAATGTGTAAAAACGCATCTAGTTCAGCGAGGTTACTATGCATTTGATGAATTCCTCAATGACAAGGTAGAATGGAAGCAGCCAGCCTCGCTCTCATCTCCCGCAAGATAGCAAAATGATTGTAAATGTTGATGTTGGAAAAGAGCAACTACTGAGTTTCTTGCCGGCTCTTCTCGGTAGAATCTGCTTTCCGAACCGGTGGTAGACTCACACAAACATGCCTTCTTGACGTTTCAAAAGTGCTTATAAAGTAGGCCTACTTGAAATAAATGAATTTGAATTTGAATTTGAAGGATCAAATCAATATGCGTACCTATACACTTTTGTTTTCGTATCAAATAAGTAAAGTGTAGTGTAAGGTACAGTAGGAGTTCGGTTAGTGATCGATTCAAGTTTTAGTCTGTACATGCTCTAAGTGTCGTTAGAATATTAAATGAAACTATAATAAATAATGAAGTAGGCATAATAATTATTAGAAATGCGCCGAATATTCGTTTGGTATTCGGTTTTCGGCGTATTCGGCATCTTTTCCAGTATTTGTATTCGGCCAAATTATTCGGCTTTGTTGCCGAATATATTCGGTTCAAGCATTTCTTTAAGTATTATTTATGTTAAGTTAATATTATCAATATTTAAATATTTCTTTGAAGATATTTCTTCGAAGAACCTTTGTTTTTATTTTAGACTCAATCGTGCAATGTTTGGAAACAAAGTGACAGGCCGAATATCCGGTCCGGTAAAGGTTAAACCGAATTATAAACTGGATATTCGGTGGAACCACTATTCGGTGAATCTCCAATACTCTATCCGCAGTTGTCGAACAAGGTGACTAAAGGAATATCAGAGTACGGGCAGAAGCTCAGGAGGCAGAAGGCATTTAGTCTATTTATGACCTTAAATGAATTTAAAAAAAATCATCTACCTAGAACCACTTTACATTGATGTTTAACCATGAATAAAATATTGAAAAAAATAATTAAAGTATTGAAGTAAATATGAGTAAATACTAGCAGACGGAAACCTATTTTTAATTCAAAATTATCTTGCCAGCCTGGCTTTTTGGATTTTGCAAAATAAAAATTTAATTATAGCGAGCTTTATTTTAAACTTTGTTTTTCTTCCGGAGTTCAATAATTGCTGTAGGTTATTACTTATGAGCTTTTTGAAAGATTGCATAATATTATATAATAAATTGAATGATTTTACTATTGGTATGTCACGGAACGCCGTCTTTACTTTCAGCAAAATCAAAGCTAATAACCACGATAACGTCTCTAATGATATTCAGCAGATCTTAACCCAATTCGGACAAAACTACACTGACCTATATAACAAAGAAGAGATTAAAAACGGTGAAGATATAACAGAGTTAAGGTGTAAAATCATATAAATCTTTCATCCCTTATCTTGCATATTATACCCTATTGTATTTTGGGATAAATATTGCATAAAAGTTAACCCGGAGTATCTTTAAGTTCACTAAATTGCACTAAAATCTATTCTGAAGTTTCCACGTAATGTCTCTGGTAGAACAAAAAAAAATATTTTTTTTTGGGTTCTCTATCGACTTTTAAGTTCATTTGTTTTAAATGAAGGAGAAACAGTTTTATTATAAGTATTGAACCCCGTATTTTACTCTCCTACGTGTGGATTTTCAAAATATCCTTAGTGGACCAGTGCTTTAGGCTGTTCTTTGACATTCAGTCGGTCCGAATTTCAGTTTGATGTACCATTGGAATGTAGAATTTCCAAAAAACTGTGAAACACATATTTATTTATTTTAATTTAAGAGCCAGAGTAAACAGTTTCATTGATATGACTAAAAAAAAATTACAGACTATCATACAAACTTTAAACCCGTATTTAACCCCCTTGGATTTTTACAATTTCAATTATCCTTTTGTTGCGCGTGGAAAAAGAAACCTCCTGTCAAAATTAGCTATTTACGCTGTGCGTTGATATCTCACTCAACCAGAACTTAGAATATAATAAAAATAGGTATTACTTAGAGTTACTGTAGACAGGAAAGATTAAACAGGATGTCAATGCACGACGATAATAAAAAAAAACATTGTAGGAAAAGACTGGTTCAGTGTAGATTTTCGCTGCAGCTCCTTGAAGTACCATCCAAATTGTAATGAAACAACAGTGAATGGGCACATGCATCGCCTTGTAGTGCCGGAAGCCACTGCAAGGTCGGATCTTACATTTAGGTCACACAAAACATACAAATCCGTTTAATGCTCTTCATTAAGTACTATGATTACATATCGTGTGCTCAAACTTAGTTTTCCGGATTACGTAATGATAGGGTACATAAGACTGCAGCCTTGTTTTTGGACATAGTACAGCTATTAAATTAACCGAAAAAAAATTGGTATGAGGTATTCGTTGTTAATTAATCAATAGGTACAAGAAAAGGCTGCATTGGGTAGGGAGCAAGAAGGCTATTTTAAAACGGATGTTGAGGTGTTGAGCCTGCTAAATAAGGTTGAAAGAACTTAAACTACTAATCTTTATATATATATTTCATGTGTGCGTCTGTATGTCACTGACGTCTCCTCCTAGACGGCTGGACCAATTTGAATGATTTTTTTGGTATACGATTGAGTGGCATTAGCGCGACAGATGGCGCTGGGGTCCGCTAGTCTATATATATATTAAAGGAACTTGTGTTAGTTACACCGTTTATAACTCAAGAACGGCTGGACCGATTTGAATGAATTTTTTGGTATACGTTTGGGTGGCACCCTGGATGGTTTGAATTCACAAATTAGCCCGACAGATGGCGCTGGGGTCCGCTAGTCTCTAGTCTCTCTTTATATGTGATCTGTTATCTGCTATAAGATAGGAGAATTGTGCCCAGCGGTAGTACGTGCGTGTGTGTGCGTGTGTGTGTGTGTATGTGCGTGTAAACTTGAAACTATTTCGAAGAATAAAGTTCTAAAATCAAGGCGTATTTTGTAACCCCTTAGTTAACTGTCGAATGTAGCCCTATTAAGATTGTTAGACTCAAATTTTAACTACCTTCAATAAAAAATTTACCCGCACACTTGCTCTCTATTATACCACAATCAAGTACACTTAGCAAGCGGAAATGAACCTTGACGTCTACGAGATAAGCCGCAGATTAATTCTGGCAGGCCATGATTGAGTATTTCCTGACCTATGCTTTAACAAGAAACTTCGACTTGTGCAGACTTCGAGCACTCGCAGTTATCCTATCAATTGGATTGAGATTTGAGTTGTTAATATCATGGATGGAGGAACTTCAACAGATCTGCAAACTATAGTATTTTTCTATTTTCTGCTTTAAAACACTTTTATTTTTACAATATTATTCACCTAAGGAATGAGCTGCAGTCCAAATCATTAAATATCTTTAAATCGCGGTTAATTCAATTCGACTGAAATCTGAAGTGAAGATAGATTATACTCTAGACAATCTACTTTTTTATGAAAAACCAAAAAAATACGCGGCTGAAGCCGCGCGCAACAGCTAGTGTAAGATAAACGAAGTATGATGGACACGCGTTAACTGGAAAGAAAGATGATATTTACGCAGTTTTTTGGCATCTACAAGGTGTTGGTCTAGTTATTTTGTCATTTGTATTCTGGGAACGTACGTTGTACGACGGTTACGAGACTGAACTGTAGTACCCACTGCAGAATACGTTATAAGTAATTTAAATACGTTAAAAGTGATACCGTTTTAATTAAAAATGCTAAAAAAAAATTCTGAACATATTTGCATAGCAATAAAATGTTTTTGTATACAGCCTTCCTCAATTTAAACGCGTAAATTACACAAAAGATTACGCAAAAGTAGTGTATAATTATTTCATTGATTGAAATCTGTTCTGCTGATACACATTGCTTGCAATCAACTTTAATCTTTGTTATAGTATTCGACCAAAGTTTCGGATTCGACCAATAGCCTTAGTATATTTTCTCGCTCGCAATTGTGTAGTCGTTTTCGAGTATAGAACTGGTTGCCTGGAAGAATATGGCTACATAGTGATTTCTTCCAGGCAACCAGTGCGTAAAAGGAAAAAACATAGAAAAGAGGTAGTTTGTCGCAATAAATAAGATTAAAAAATTATACAAATATATAAATAAAATATACCTATAACCTATATATATATATATATAAATGATGATGCGGTCTAAGATGGTAAAGGGCTTACCTCTTAGGAGTATGGCAGTTCTATTAAATCCATTCCCCTAGTCCGTTTCTATGAGCCATTGCGTCGTACCGGAACGCTTAATCGCTTAGCGGAACGTCTTTGTAAGTAGGATGGCAACTAGCCACGACTAAATCCTTCCACCAGACAAATTATTAATTATTAATCTTGTACATATATACTTACTAAAATATAAAGCGGAATAGTTTGTTTGTTTGTTTACTAGAACGCTATGATAAGAAAACTTCTTTCAGTGCTGCCTATTGACATAGACATGTGGTGAATATGGCGAAAACTCCCGTTGGGAGTTTTCGCCATATTCACCACGCTAGATGAACATGTCTGTTATCGCAGCATGTTCTCCATTATACCTCAGGTTATATCACCTTAGTCGCGACAGCCACGGGAATAGGTAGGGAATAATTTTAGAATAGTAAAATAAATGTAGCATCAAAATAACTACAAACTCTTAATTGAATTACTTACCCGTATGTCTACATTAAAATGATGTAACGTAGCAATTATGTAGATTTATCTGAGAAACGCTGATACCAATTAGTGTTAAGAAGGATTAGCATTAACGAGAGTTAACTTGAATTATATTGGTACGATTTAAAGTTAATAATTTCAAAACTAAATGTGATATATTTTAGGGACAAATATCAACTTTTGAGTAGATATCTGTACATCCAGTGCGGCGTGCATACAGGGTATGCACAGGGTATGCAGATGATAAAAAATGAAGAAAATCTTCAATACGAGTAATAAAAATCCTAAGTAAAGGCATTGTAAGAGTTATAAAAATCTTAAACTCAAGTATTTATTTATTTATTTATTATTTATGTATTTTGTGATTGTGAACATAAGATACATGAAGTGTACAAAGGAAAGCTTATCTCTATAAGATATCTCTTCCAGCTACCCCAGGATGTGAGTAAGATGATTTAATTGTGGTATAGGTCAAATAAAGGTACAATATACTTCATAATAACTACTTAGGATATATAATATATCTAAATAATAACAAAATTCTACATACTAAAACAATAAAATTTGTATATACAAAATACATAAAAATAATATAATAAATATTTATATAATATAAATATAAATATATATCTACAATAAGTAAACAGTGATAAATATACTATGACAACGATAGATAATGCTCCTTTACATTGTGTTTAAAAGAGTGCACCGATCGGCAGTGTGTATGTTCTGGTAGTAAGTTCCAAAGTGTAGTATATATGTGGGTAGTTTGATAATGAATGTTAATCTTAAAAACTAAGTGTGTGTAACTAGCGAGTTTGAAACAAACGATTGCTCGGACTACGCGTTGTTATTTCTCAAGTATATTACAGTGGCGCAGTCGGTAGGATTTTTTTTTTTTCCGAGCAATCAAGATAGTTAAGATTTATTTACAAAAAGGGGGGGATAATGTAGTATATATGTGGGTAGTTTGATAATGAATGTTAATCTTAAAAACTAAGTGTGTGTAACTAGCGAGTTTGAAACAAACGATTGCTCGGACTACGCGTTGTTATTTCTCAAGTATATTACAGTGGCGCAGTCGGTAGGATTTTTTTTTTCCCGAGCAATCAAGATAGTTAAGATTTATTTACAAAAAGGGGGGGATAATGTAGTATATATGTGGGTAGTTTGATAATGAATGTTAATCTTAAAAACTAAGTGTGTGTAACTAGCGAGTTTGAAACAAACGATTGCTCGGACTACGCGTTGTTATTTCTCAAGTATATTACACAAAGGTGTATGGTATTTATAACTCGTACTGGAGATTTTCTCCATTTTATATCATCTGCATACCCTGCGCATACCCTCTATGCACGCCACTGTGTACATCCCACTACTGGCTGCACAACAAGGCACGGTACTCCTCTCAGAATGTGAAAGGGTTTAGGCTAGTAGTAGTAGTACTTAGAGCTTTTTGAGTCAGAGCTCGTCCAGGGAAATACTACCGCCATATTACTACCACGAAGTAGCAATGTTACAATACTGTGTTCCAGTCTGAAAGACGTGGTAGCCCATGTAGTTACGGGAACATGAGGCTTAACACTGGAAGCGGTGACAGCCTAGTGGATACGGCATCGGCTTTCCTTCTGTGGAGACCGTGTTCGAACCCCGGCTGATTTTTCGGAGTTATGTACGTTTTCAATTTAAGCAAGTTGACGACCTCCCTGGAATAACGGCGAGCGGAATTTATAATTTCTGGTGGGAGGCTTTGGCTGCGGTTAGTTACCACCCCGCCGACAAAGACATGCCGCTAAGCGATTTAGTGATGGTGCGATGTCGCGTAGAAACCGATTAGGGGTATGACTACCATACTCCCTAACTGGTTAGCCTACTACCATCTTAGAACATTTACCACCAGGTAAGATTGCAGTCAAGGGCTAATTTGTAGTGGAATAAAAATAAGGTGATCTTAAATTTCTTAAAATGTGCATAATTTTGATGTCCGTGTCGAGTTTTGAACTCGGCCCCCGAACGTGAAGCCTTAGTGCTAACACTGCTATGGGCTACGGCATAAAACCTTCTCTTTCCGAGATGGTATGATTGAAAGAGAAATTAATCTTTAAGACGTAGAATAACGTAACCGGTGTTTTTTTTTGAAGTTATACTTTTGGCGGGTTAGGGAAAAATGATGAGAGTAAATTTCAACGATGCGCGCGCACACCGTCACAAAGAACCGACACCCTGAAGTTAGCTAAAAGGTTTGACAGTGTACACTTCAAAGTCTGCGGGCTCATTCCGATGATTAAATTGATTAAATTGTACAAATAATATCCACTGAAACTTGGTTGTTCAATAATTAGTGTATTAAGTTTTCCAAATTTATTATGTATATATTATATATTATTTCATTTCTTTAATAATGTAGAAATATTTTTTTGTGATATTAAGTTCAACTTTTTTTAACTAGATAATGCCGTATAAAACTTTCAATTTATCAAATACCTTTTTACCTAGAATAAGGCGAAAGATAAAATTATTGAAAAGATTTTTATCTTGTTACGCCAAAGAAGATATAACTTCTAACGCGTGTACATAAGTACACACACGTTTTTTTTTATTCCATTACAAGTTAGCCCTTGAATGCAATCTTAGCAAGATGGTAGCGGGCTAACCTGCTAAGGTAGTATGGCAGTTATATTAAACCTATACCCCTAATCGGTTGGAACCTGAACGCTACATCGCTTAGCGGTCTTTGTCTTTAATTGACATCTTGGAGATGTCTCTTAAAAAGTTCAAAGTTTGTATTAAACGTAAGCTTATAGAAAAGTCCTATTATAGTATAAAGGACTACGTAAACGATAAAAAAGCTTGGGTGTAAATTATTGCTCTAACCAGGTTGCTCTTCTAATAATTTAAAATGACATTGTGAGATGGCGATAACAAAAAAAAAAAAAAACACCCGGCTAAGTTTGTTGTGGGCTTCTTCTTAGACCGGGACGCGTTTGGAACCCTCGTAGCTTTAGTTTTAAGTTTACGAATGTGGTTATCGCCATCATCTCACTACCGTGTTATTCTTAAAGTACGTAAGGTTTCGTACGCATCAAAAGTGCCACCTGTGGGCCTACTTGAATAAAGATATTTTTGACTTTGACTTTGACTTTTGAGTTTGTCGCTAGGTTGGCCACGGCCGAAGCCACCAGACCAATTCTTGTGTAACTCTATTCTTACCACATAGTTTGCTGATAGTGTAATAAAAATTCGTAACTTAATTGAGCGAGGCCTACTTAATCCGGATGCACTTAAAACTGGTTCGAGTTTGTCGGTTTACATATCACATAAGAGAACAATACTGGTTCACAATACCAAATTAAAATGACTTAATTATCATTACCAGTAATCACTACGAGTTTTAGGGTTCCGCAGCCTTTTATATTTTATTTTTATTATGGAGGTTATGTTCTACTTCTACCTGTCCAAGGGCCGGAGGTAGCAATCGAACTTTTCCACTTCGAAAAAAAATGGGTTATTAGTCAATAAAGATTTTCTATACAAATATATGACGTTATTATTTTGTTCATATTTGTAATAAATTAAATTAAATTAAAAATTCATTTATTTATGATCAGATTACATTGAATCAATAACAATAGAGACGATGGCGACAGGAAAAGTTTAAAACTGCGTTCCAGCCGCCGCGCCCACCTCCGAAACTAAAGCTATGATTATATTATGTTCTAAACCAAGTTGTTGTATAAATAAAGTATACAGTTAGTTCAGCATGCAAGAAACATAATAATTGTTGTGTGTATGTGTGCGTGTGTGTGCATGTGTATATGTCTGTGTGAGTGTGTATGCTTGTTTTGAGTTGGAGTGATAATGCGAGCGTGTGCATGTGTATAAGGCGAAAGAGTATGAAATTCAAAAATTCCTTACAATAAAACTAATGGTTGTTTACATAATAAGACAAGTATTTTCTTTATAAAAGTAATAATTGATGGATCTAGAAGATGGTTCAACTGATGGTAGCTAGAAAACCATCGCTAATAAACAGAGACACAATTCGCAGAGCATGCAGAGAACACGTGTTGCAACGTGCTGCCCTGGCTCCGTCAAATACTATGATGAGCTCTTAAATAACTATGTTTTATATGCTATGTTTTATTATGTAAACAATTTTTTTGTAAATTTGTAGTGTAAGGCGTTACAAAGAAAACAAAACGAAACAAAATTAATAAAAACAAGCAAAATTAATAATGTTTTTTTTTTATATCTATTTTTATGCTCATAAAAACATCTGTATATTTATCTTAAAAAGTCGATTATAAACTTACAATGAAGTAGTAATGCTGTCATACAGATTATTTAAAATTTAGTTTTAAATTATACGGAATCCTCTAAGCTTCAAAACGAACTTTTGCTTGAAAGCCTTTTTGTTTACCAACAAATTCAAGAATAAATTACAAAGATGTAATGATAAGAAACGTTGACTATATCGACCTTAAATTCTTTTCCGCACTTAGAACTTAGGTATGTTAAAATGGTATTTGAAATGCTTGAAACAAGTCGATCTTATATAGCAGCCCTTAGGACCCGGCAGAGGTCGTCCGGCCCGGAAAAGAGTTACTACATTAAGTATGCTTTGTTTATTTAGTCTTTACAACAATAATTAAATTTATATTGAGTATTTAATTATCTTAGAGGTCACCCAGTGGTCAAAATTCGACTATAATAAATTTAAATGATAAGTTTGAACATTATTAGGGTTCTATTGTCAAAGACTACTTCTTCTTCTTTCGATTTATGGACTATACTTCTATTATCACAGACTTTGCCAATTAACTTATTTAATGTGGTCAGTTAAAAAGTTAAGCATAATTTTAATATCACGACAGTGACACAAGGTTTTTTTCGCAGATATGATTGTGTGACGTATTATGCGTGAATTAAACTTCTATTATCTTTCTAGACTTTGCCAAGGCACTGACACTGACACTGTTAATTTGCTTATTTTTAAAATAATCCAAAAGATGATTAAATAAGTTCACAAACACACGCATATGTAATGCGTGTGTTGTTTTTATATTGATTTAACGTATTTATTGTATTTATAGTATAGTATTCTGTACTTCTTCTTTATATTAATGATATAAATGTGGGAAATTTTATAGTTTACGCGCAATTTTCCTAAATAGGGTACAAAGCTTTTGCTTCACGTATTTATAAGTCAAAGACAAAGTCAAAGTCAAATATTTTTTCATTCAAATAGGCACATAGATGGCACTTTTGATGCGTTAATTATATACAAAATGTGTACATAGCAGTGAGTAGTGATGGCGATAACTACGAGTACATTCGTAAACTGAAAACTTAAGCTACGAGGGTTCCAAACGCACCCTGGTCTAAGAAGAAGCCCACAACAAACTTAGCCGGGTAATATATACTTAGATACAGACACTGGTTTCGCTTGATTATCTTGCTTTTTAGCAAAGGCCTCCTCCAGATTTTAAAAATTTGCACCTAAACTATTCACAAGTTCTTAACATTTTTACAACAGATTTTTTTGATTTTATTGTTGTTTTACAGCTTGGACCTACCACGCTGCTCTAATGCGGTTCTGCGGGCTTTAACAATTATTTACACATATTAATGATAATAACCGGGATCGGCGGCTTAGCATGCTCTCCGAGGCAGAAGTGCACGGGTAGCTTCCCAATGTTTCTAACCCCTGGCCGGTACTGAAGATTTATTTTTTAATCTAACCCAAAACCTCGTAATCTGCAGCCGAACCTGATAACCACTAAACCACCCAGGTGACCCAGGCAATTATAATATGCGAGATTGAAGTAGCATCACCAAGAACAAACATGCGTGTAACTGGTTTACTTATTTTAGGAAGTCAGTTGAAAAGTTAAGCATAATTTTATTATCACAACAATAACAGGTTTTTTTCGCAGATATGATTGTGTGACGTATTATGCGTGTATTTATTTACGCGTTTAATGGCCTTATAATATTTATAAATAAAATTAAAGCATTGTTTGTATTTGACTATTGGTGAACGATTATAAGATTGTATTAAGAAAGAAACATCGTCTTAATTGTCACACATTTGTGTAAAATTGTAACATTAATATAAAATGTATGACTTGTTACATTTTTAAGCCGACAGCATTGTATTTCTCGGAGGGAATTAAGGGAAAAATATACCCGTGGTGCCTGGAAGGACTATATTTACAATTTATATTATCAACGTCATTTAACGTAAATTGTGAGCCATCACGTCACATATATCTAGTGTTATTCGTAGTTTCGTGACTCCCGCGGGCCGCGGAGTGATGGTGAGATCTGTATGGTGATCTTCGAATACCACACAATACCATACCTCATCATCTTATCAACCCATTACTGGCCCACTACAGGGCACGGGTCTCCTCCCACAATGAGTGAAGATCGGTGGACTCCACACTAACGGAACACTATCAAGAACTCTCAGGCATGCAGGTTTCCTCACGATGTTTTCCTTCACCGTTGAAGCAAACTATATTTTAATTATAAACGCACATAACTTAGGAAAGTTAGAGGTGCGTGGGAGGATTGGAACTTGGTCCCCCGATGTCTGGCTCCTACCTACTGATCTATCACCGCTTTATATACCATATCGACTATTTAAAAATTTATCAAAATGCAACTTTATTAATTTGTCAAACGCCGGAAGTGTTTTGTTAGGGCTGGCTAGTAGATAGGTATTCTTTATTCAATTTCCTTGAAGTGGTGAATTTCCGGTTATAGATAAAAATTCAAGGTGCAAAGGAACTCTATGGAAACTATTATATGCCTATAATGAAAAAAATAGGGTTCCACAATAATAACTTCCAATTCAAATATATATCTAACTTTGTATCGAAGGAAACCTGCATGCTTGAGAATTCTCCATAAAGTTCTCAAAGGTGTGTGGAGTCTAACAATACACTCTCGTCGAGTAGTCCACAGAGATTGCCTAGTAAGTAGACTTCGCACGCATATTAGAATATTGTGAAGAACTCTCAGGCGTTACGCTCGATCTTGACAATAGGAAGATCTTCCTGCGACCAACCCCTCAGATGGTAATCGTTATGTGCCCATCCAAAAACTAAAGAACTCTCAGGCATGCAGGTTTCCTCAGGATGTTTTCCTTCACCGTTACAGCAAGTTCTAGAGGACATTCGTTTTATGTTACCATAATGATTTCAATGTTAACGTTAAATGGCTTAGGTTTACAAATGTGATAAAAATCGCGCAAATAGGACCAGCGAAGTCTGTGCTCTAATTAAAAATCTTATAAGGGAAGTAACCCGTGCCCAGCATTAGGACAATAATGATGATAAGTATGATCGCAATACCACAGGTGTCGCGAAATACGAACGAAGAGTTGACCGCTTTGACGTCACAAATCTTATTGCACTCGCATTATGAAATCAATGTCAAAGTGTGCCAGCGCCCTTAGTACAAGTTTTGCGCTCGCAATCGTGAAGTCGTTTTCGAATGTCCTCTTCTAATTGGTTTTGGTGTATAAAATTCTGTAGTACTGATTTTTGTTTGCCTACTACAATACTGCCCATGAGCGCCATCTAACTTGTTAGTAAGCGAAGATTCAGTCTGAAATGGTAACGGGTTGACCTGTTAAGGTTAGGATAGTTATTTTAAAACCATACCCTAAATGGGTTTATACGCGAAATCATACCGGAACTCTAAATCACAGGCTACGGCCACGGACGAAGAAAATTCAGAAATGACAAATTCCTATTTTTGTAAGCTTAGTGCCGTCTACGTTATTAGCAATGTGAGCGGGTGAGGCTATTAAAGTATTATTTTATAATTATTTACAAACCTATATAATTGAAATTATAATAAGAAAAAAAAATGTTGCTTTTTTGAAGTTATACTTCTTTTGACGCGTTAGGGAAAAATGGTGAGAGTAAATGTTAACGATGCGCGCGCACACCTTCACAAAAAACCGACACTATGAAGTTAGCTATACTCAACATTGTAGTTTTTCTATAAAGGTTTGAGAGTTGACTTTCAATAACTCAAACAATACCCTCTTTCTATGGTTAGTGTATAAGGCGTCTATAGTGTGTAATAAGGCGATAGATAAAAATTTTGAAAAGATTTTTATCTTCTTACGCCAAAGAAGTATAACTTTTATCGCGTTTTCATGAGTACACACACGTTTTTTTTTTAGTTTTAGGTCACAAATTCACATTTTAAAGTTACTTAAGTTGTTTACAAAATTATTAGGATAAGAGGGGTATTATACATTAAATGCATTTTCACACAAGTACGTCGGTAATCGGTTAAATAAATTCCGTCTTAGCGTGAAGATTGTCGAAGAGTTTCGATACTCGAAATTCACACGACGCCAATCATTATTAGGGGTAAAAGACTATTTGGTGCGAAAGGTCACGTACGATCAGTAAACCAGATAAAAGTTTCCAGAAATATCTTTACAGTTTCGAGAAACTATTTTTAACTTTTCCATTACCAACTTGGTTACCTTGATTGGAGTGTTTTGGTTTCGCAAAATAAATTTACTTTGAACGAGTCGCTTGCGGTAGTTCTTTATTTTGAATTTTGTATTTATTTTTAGATTTCTGCTATTGAAAATGATTTATTATTAAATTAACTTAAATAATATTAAAAAAAAAGTAAGTAGGTACTCAAACAGTTTTTACAGGGTTTCGCGGATATGATGTTAAGGATTTTGTGTTGTGCAATACAGGTGTTAGGTTAGCGTAAATATACAAAAAATAAAATTGAATTATCTGGCTTTGGTTTCGTAATAACTGCCTCTAGTTGAACTCACTTGATTATTTGAACGATAGCGTAATCAACCCAACAAAATCGTTTTTTACGTGCTTAGGCAGTTAAATTCAATTTCAAAATTAATTTTTTTCAAGTAGGCCTGATATAAGCACTTTTGAAACGCCAAGAAACAAATGATTTAGAACGGCTGAAGGTATTTTAATCAAACTTTCACAGGCACGTATAGAAGATTATAAAGGAAGTAACATAAGCTACTTTTAATTGCGAAAAGCTTATGTAACTTAAACTTTATTTCAAAACGAGTGGATTCAGGTTTCGAAGATTTTACGAAAGTCTGATAAGTTACTTCTCGAGTGTTGCTATCCACTAAGAAAGGGTTTAAAAATAAAGCGGTGATAGTCTAGATGTTAGGACTTCAGCCTCCGTATCTGGGGGACTGAGTTCTAACCTCAGCGAGAATTTCTAACTTTTCGCATATTAGTTTGCGGAAATTCATAATTCTATATATATATATATAAAAGAGAAAGGGTGCAAGTGTGCCTAAGCACGTTTCGCTTCGAAACCGGAGAATCCTCAGGAGATGTTGACTTTACAATTAATAGTTGTTAAGTAATTGTGAAAATTGAGCTTAATTTTCATAATCTTTCAAAACTTTTCGGAGTAGTGCGTTACATAGAGTAAGTCTATACATAGAGTAAGCCTACTTAAAATAGATAAATTAATTTTGATATAATATACGAGGCCCCGTTGATACCGATTAGGTTTTAGATTTAATATAACCATACCCGTAACAGATAAGTCCGCTATAATATTAGACTGCCTCAAGATGAGATTGTGGTCAAGGGCTATAGTGTACATTATCCTACTAGTCGAGCCATTTCATTTGCTTCCCATTTTGAGGGAGTTGTGAAAAAAATTTAATTCGCCATTGTGGCGGTCATCTTGAATAAAAATTTTGATATAGTGTTTAGTATTCTACTAGTCAAACCCGTTCGTTTGATACCCATGTTGAAGGCATTTTTTGTGGCGTCGGACATCTTGAACCGATTTTCATCAAACATGGCTTAGAACACTTCGGACTAATTAATGTTTCAAAAAAATATAATCAAAAACGTTCATCCAGAGACTGACAAAACATACACTTACACAGACATTAAAAACTAGGATATTACTAGCATACCTAGTAGATAAGTAATATTATTATAGTTTATGATCACATATACGCTTTGACTTTTCATGTTTCAGATGTGAAGGGTCTTATGAACTTTAACAAAAGTATGTATAAGTAGTGGTACCTAGCTTGTAGAATAGAATAGAATAGAATAGAATTTGTTTATTTATCAGAACAACACAAACAGACTTACATACGGAGTAACTTAAACATTTAGTACTTAATTATTAATAGCTTAAGTCTAAGATTTGTGTCGTGCCAATAAAAAGGCATTTTATGGCTGATCTAAACGCATACGGTAGTGTTTTTTTCACTACAAGTTAGTCCGTGACTGCAATATCACCTAGTGGTAAGTGACGATGCAGTCTAAGATGGCAGCGAGCTATTAGGGAGTGCGGTAGTCATACTCTTAATTATCACTCACCACCTGGTGAGATTGCAGTCATGTGCTAGCTGTTGACTAAACTCATATTTTGACTAAACCTCATTTTGGAATATCTATTAAGTAAACCAAGGTTGCTTCTAAGATGCCGAGTAGATAAAACCTTGTATCTCAAACCCTGGACTTTAATCTCACCTGGTTGTACGCACGCACGTCTTAGCTGCACGTCATTGTCGGTAGGGTGGTAACTAGCCACGGCCAAAGCCTCCCCAGACAGACCAGAAAAAAATCAGAAATTATAAATTCCTAAATTGCCCTTGCTGGGAATCGAACCCGAAACCTCCTGCTTAAATTCACAGAGCTCACTGTTCCTGTTAGGGAGAGTGGTAGTCATACCCCTAATTAATTGGTTTCTACGCGACATCGCACCGGAACACTAAATTGTTTAGCGGCGTCTTTGTCGGTAGGATTATTAAAAGCAACTTTTTGTGTTCGCAGACATTGATATTGAATATTCCTAATTATCTAAACTGGGTCATAGTTACACAATAAAAACATTTTCGTCTTTCAAGCTCCAGTAATGGTTAAATAACCGGTAGGTACCAGGTTAAGGTTAATTCCGCGACCTCAATTATTATAACTACAAAGAAACTTATAACAATAACAATCAATTATAAACTATTCATTAATAGTTAAGCGCGAAACGCTATTTTTTTAATCTTATCTGACATATTTCTATTGGCTTTAGTAGCAAAATCAATCAAACAGTCCTTCATAAATAAAATATAAATTAAAAATTTCGAAATCCCTCGACTTTCAATATCGTTTACATTATTTTACTAGTCATTTGATACTCTTATTGAGGGAGTTCTGGAGAAATATATAATCCGCAATTTTGTGACGGCGGCCATCTTGGACCGATTTTCATAAAAAATAGCTCAGAACACCCTCCACAACACCTTTCAATTAAAAAATGACTAAATTTATGATGAATGTTATTTAAAGTTATAACATTAAGTGTGACTAGTAAGTGGCATAACGTTGAAATAGTGACGATGTATATTGAATTTTAACGACAAAGCTGCTTGGAAGCAGGCCACACCGCTCTCATCTCTCACAAAACAGAAAAAATCTAAAGATTGTTAAACTATAAAATGATGTTGGAAAAGAGCAACTACTGAATTTCTAGCCGGCTCTTCTCAGTGGTACTTCCTTCCAAACTGTTGGTAGAGTCACTACAAACAGATTGACTGTTTCAAAAATATATGTAAATATGTTGTTTATATATGTAAATATAGGGTTCGAAAATGAGGCTACCGTACCTACCAGTAAATAGTAAACAAGTATGATATATACATATATGGAAATGATGTGTGATGTGACTAAATTTTTTTGCTGGAAAACCCAGATTTGACCGCTGCGAAACCGGTTTGGGATAAAGCATGACATGACAGGATTGCATTATAATGACCAATTAGTGTTTTCCGTTTATTATTATAAAACACATGTACAAAATTGAATTATTCTTCACCGTTTCACTAATATATTACGCTACATTAAATGCCTCGTTGGTTCACTGGTGAGTATGATACCGAGGTTTTGGATTCGATACGGTCAAGCGAAAAATTGGGTTTTTATTTCATGAAATTTTCAGTCTTTCGGGATTAAGCAATTGGAAATTTTACCTCGGACCTCGTTGTGCACGGTCACTCTGTGTCCCCGGTTCTTATTATCACTAGCATATTATAAAAATTAAAAAAAAAACATCTGTGCAGAAGCAGCGTGGTGGGTTTAAGCTCTAAATTCAGCTCTACTATTAGAGACAAGCCCTGAGCTCAGCAGTACGGCGTTAAAAGTTCTTTAGTATCAATGGAGCACAGCTAGAAGCTGATTGAAAATTGGGTCCCACAGCGTTGGTCCCCGTGGACCAACGTTGGTTCACCCGTGTCTTTTTGTACAGACGGCTTATAAATAGTCGCAGGAAGCAAATAGTCCCAACCGCAAAATTCATTCTCATACGAATGCCCATAATATATATGCCCATAGAATCTCATAATGTTTTGCCCAACAGTGGACTATAGATTGAGGCACCGATGTAAATAGGGTATAATTAATGTGCAAGGCTTAACTGGCACACTTAACACGGGTCGCTGGTTTGACTCCGAGCCATGTAATTGTTCAAACTTTCAAGGTACAAAGACACCAATAAGCAATTAGTAATGTTACCAGTAACATTGACCGAAGCGAACCGAGGTCTAAAGTTTGACCGACGAAACAATATTTTATCATTCCCTCCGATTGGCGTCCGTCCGTCCATCCTGCTTTTCGTCTGGCCGTCTGTCCATTCTATCTGAATTAAGTTACGTATTAACTAAAATTCGATAGTACCTTATCCGATATGCAGTAGCTCATCATCATCATCATCAAAATCACATGACGTCATGTGCTGGTCTTTTGTAGGGATTTTAACTCACCACTGTTTTGTGCCGCTTAGCTCCCTGTGACTCATTTAATGTCGTCTGTCCACCTCGTGGGATCTACTTACACTGTTCTTTCCACGGTGTGGACATATAAAAAAAGAACATCACCAGTACGAGTTATAAATACTCAAGGGTAGGCTTTTTATAACTCTTACTGTGCCTACCCTTAAGTTTTTTATAACTCTGAGGAGATTTTCTTCACTTTAGATCATCTGCATACCCAGTGCATACACTCTATGCACGCCACTGCCCGACGTTAATCGTTTTCTCCGAGCTATGTGTTCCATCCATTGCCACTTCAGCTACGCGAATTTGCGAGTTAACTCCGTTGAGTTATGTGACTCTGGTTCTTTTACGGATCTCTTCATTTCTGATTTGGTCAAGATCCACGGTCAGAGAATCCAAGCATAAGTAACAGAAGCTCTATGTACTCAAAATGAATGAAGTTTGCTATATCAATGATAAAAAAACATCAAATTCGGCATAAATACGGAATCATAGAATTACCTAACCGGATATTTATCTATGCCGCGTGAAACGATATCGCCTCCGCGACACGCCGGTTGCAGTCGGTATAGGATGCTTCTTATGACAAAACTTTCAATTTAATTATCTTAATTATTTCATTTGGTTATTATTTCTTTAACCAATGAATAGACATTGCAAAGATTAACTTAATTTGTCGTCATTGTTTTAAGAGACAAAAAAGTCACCGTGTATTATAAATCTACTGGAGCCGAATTTTATTGCGTTAATTTTTTTAAACATTCCAAACTCAGTAAGACTCAGTAGATTCGAGTAAATCCATCATCAGTGGCTTGCACATTGTCTTCGGTCAGGGTATGCATGAAGCAGATACATGCAGCTATATAAAATAATTTTGGTAGGCAGTGCTTTTGTGCATGTATGTAGTGCACGCCACTGTCCATCATCATCATCATATCAACCGATGAACGTCCACTGCTGGCTGGATAGGTCTTTTAGATCCATACTACCTTATAATAATTGTAATATCGCAAAAGTGTTGCGAACCAGACGTTTGCTTATTTGTTTATTAGCAATACTTGGCGCAAGCATTGTACCGAGGAGTCGATACTTTGGAGATAAGCATATTCTACATTTTATTCTCGGAAAACTACAGGGTAAAGTTCCCGGGGCGTATAAAAACATAGCCATGGTAATTATAGATTTTTCAAGTATCGAAAAAACGGACTAAGTCGCCGGCAAAAGCTACAGAACCTATACAAAATATATAAGCAACAAAAATAATGATGAAGTGGGTAATAAAAATGTCGGAAACTTGGAATAATTTTTGTATGACATATTGTCATATTATCGCGTTGGAAAACCTCTCGCGTTGATTCATAAAGGACGCCAGGTTAGAGACACTAACGAGATGTATTCAAAGCTTAATTTTTGCCATATTCAACTAAAGCATTAATCATCCACAGCGTAGGATGGAAGTGCTGATATCGCATTGGTTAGGTGCTCGACTTCACTTATGGGGGGCCGAGTTCGAATCCCAGCACGCACCGCTAACTTTTCTAAGTAAACCTGCATGCCTGAGAGTTCTACATAATGTTCTCAAAAGTGTGTGGAGTCCACCAATCCGCACTGGACCAGCGTGGTGGACTACGGCCTTAACCCCTTCTCATTATGGGACCCGTGTTCTGTAGTGGACCGGTTGATGTGATGATGATGATGATTGAACACCATCACCATAATTAACCACTTATCAATACTGTATTTATAACAACCTACCTGGCGCAACGGTTAGCGCTGTGAATTTAGGTAGGAGGTCCAGGGTTCGACTTCCGTGCGGGCAGTTTGGGAATTTATAATGACTGAATTTTCTCTGGTCTGGTCCGGTGGAAGGCTTTGGCCATCGCTAGTTACAATCTTACCGACAAAAACGTGCCGCTAAGCGATTTAGACTTCCGGTGCGATGTCGCGTAGAAACAGATTAGGGGTATGACTACCATAATCCTTGACAGGTTAGCCCGCTAACATCTTAGACGGCATCACCACTTACCAAAGGTGAGAAAAACATCCAGTAGCCAGAAATGAAAAAAAATGTTTTGTATATTAAAACAAATAAGTTTATAATGAAATCCTTATTTCTCGTAAGTTGGATTATAAATAAATAATGTTCGAGTATTTTTAAACTTGCGAGGAGCGCCAAAAATAATACAATTATTATAAATTTTTGAGTTCAAGGATCTACCTCACCTCACTGGAAAAAGAAAGAATGTGCTAAAAATAAAGTAAAATTTTGTGTACTAGCAGCTGCTTGCGACTTCGTACGCGTTTTTTATTGCCTTTCCGAAAATCTCGCAGGATTTTTTTGTCCCGATATACGAGGTTTTCTATGTTTTTCTTAAAGCAACCAACCGTTACACATAAAACCAGGCTAAGTTTGTTGTGGGCTTTTCAAAGACCAGGGCGCGTTTGGAACCCTCCTAGCTTTAGTTTCAAGTTAACGAATGCAGTTACCACCATCACTAACATTAGTGTGACATGTTAAATGTATGAACGCTTCATAAGTGCCTGTAATAAGGTCTACACGAATAAAACATTATTGAATTTGATTTTAAATTTATATATAACCTTTACATAAAATTTCTAGAGAGGTTTTGCAGTAATGTTTTTTATCGGGTGATATTCCGAGATCAAATTATCCTATGCCAGTTAAAAGGATTTAATCTGTCGTTTGCTGATTTCCGTGCATTAGTGCAGTGGTTAAACCGATGGAATTTAGTAGCCGTAGAGTTTTTTGTGACAAAGCTCTTCGGAGGAATACTACCGCCATTATTTAGTTAGCCCTTGACTAAAATCTCACCTGGTGGTAAGTGATGATGCAGTATAACATGGTAGCGGGCTAACCTGTTACGGAGTATGGTAGTCATACCCCGAATCACACCGACACACTAAATCGCTTACCGGCACGTCTTTGTCGGTAGGGTGGTGACTAGCCACGGCCAAAGCCTACCAGACCAGAGAAAATTAAGAAATTATAAATTCCCAAATTGCCCTGCCGGGAATCAAACCCGGGACCTCCTACTTAAATTTACAGCGCTCACCGCTGCGCTTGGGAGGTCTATATCATTTCTACCAAGCAGCATTGCTATGGTAAATAAATAAATATAATATACTACGACAATACACACATCGCCATCTAGCCCCAAAGTAAGCATAGCTTGTGTTATGGGTACTAAGATAACTGAATTCATAAGTCAATTATATGAATAATATACGTAAATACTTATAATATATAAATAAACACCCAGACACTGAAAAAAATTCATGTTCATCACACAAACATTGTCCAGTTGTGGGAATCGAACCCACGGCCTTGGCTCAGAAAGCAGGGTCGCTGCCCACTGCGCCAATCGGCCGTCTAATGTGCCTGGACGTAGTTGTTATAATAAATGGCAAATGAGGGTTAACATCTACGTCTTAGGTTGGTGACAGTGGCGTACATAGAGGGTATGCACAGGGTATGCAGATGATATAAAATGAAGAAAATCTCCAGTACGTGTTATAAAAATCCTAAGTAAAGGCATTGTAAGAGTTATAAAAAGCTTTAACTCAAGTATTTATAACTCGTACTGGAGATTTTCTTCATTTTATATCATCTGCATACCCTGCGCATACCCTCTATGCACGCCACTAGTTGGTGGACACAGGATGGAAATTTTTAGTGTGTGTTTCTGCGATGGGAAGTGTTGCTCTCTTCATGGGCGTTGGTCTCTACTTAACATCAAGTGGGTTATCTGCTTAAATCTTCAATAATTAATATAAAAACTATACACGCTTATAACATACAAACACGCTTTCACATAAGTAATATTAGTATGGATGCACTGACCACGAAAAAGGGCAAACGGGTTTCTGTAGAGTCAAACACCAGCTACCAAACGTTAGTCTTTGTAATTCCGAAAAGGTTATTTTTTTTGTTTTTGGTATTGGAACCTGTTTTGTCTTTGACTTATGGATGGATTAACATCTTATCTGTGGCGTGCATAGAGGGTATGCACAGGGTATATAGATGATATAAAATGAAGAAAATTTCCAGTCCGATTTATAAAAAACTTATATATGATAGGCATTGTAAGAGTTATAAAAAGCCACCCTTAAGTATTTATAACTCGTACTGGTGATTTTGTTCATTTTATATCATCTGCATACCCTTAGCATACCCTCTATGAACACCACTGCATCTTATGGCCTCTTTCTTCCAAAAAATTAAAAAAAACTAATTTCAATTAAAATAAAGTTAAAATCTGTTATAACGACATCGAAGGGACTACTCATATTTAGTCGTAAAAACCGATAGTTGTAACAACCGGTGACAGGTATTAATAGGAAATATAATACATATATGTAATACGCGATTTTTCTTCGATATTGATTTGTTTTCTTTTTTGCGGCCTGTTACAATTTCCATAGTTAACTCAACAATATGTTATGGTGCGTCTTGTGTAAAGATAAGTAACAAACTGACTTAAGAGATATGACGAAGCCGGCCTTAAGGCTACGGCATGCATGTGCTTTGTTTCTAAGAATTATAAAAGACCTTAAACTTTGTTTACTTTTACGATAACAGCCATTGACCATTATACTGTGCCAGATGTTGATACTGTTACCTATTTAAATTGTTTACAATACAGCTGAACCAGTCGTTCTACAGATATAATTTTCCGAAAACATTAACCAAATGTGGTTTATTAATGCGGTATGTCGTAGTAAACAATGTCGTAAAAACCAATGTTTTCCGATAAGGCAGTCATTATAGCATTTAGCCAGGACCTTTGATTTTGGTCAATTTAACCGCTATGTTGTTCTAAACGATGTCGCCATAAACGGTTTTGACTGTAATTAGAAATAAATAAATATACTACTTCAATTCACACATCGCCATCTAACCTCAAAAGAATCGTACCTTGTGTTATGGTCACGAAGATAACTGATATATAATATACATATAATATATATAGTTATATTTATATATATTATATATATATATAGTTATATTTATATATATTTATATATATATATATTTTATTTATATTTATATATTTGTATAATTTTTAAATCTTATTTATTGCACCACCTACCTCTTTTCTACGTTTTTTCCTTTTACGCCATTGGTTGCCTGGAAGAAATCGCTATGTAGCGATAAGGCCACCAAATTGTACTCTCCTGATTGTATTTATATCTTTGTAACTACTTTTTGTTTCTTTGGTGTACAATAAAAGTGTATTCATTCATTCATTCATTCATTCATTCATTCATTCATATAATATACATAAATAGTTATACCTACATGACATATCTTGTATATATCATAAAACGCCCAGGCACTCTAAAACATTCATGATCATCACACGGAAATTTTCCAATTTTGGGTATCGAACCCACAGCCTAAGACTCAGAAAGCAGGATCGCTGTCCACTACGCCGATCGAGCTTCAAAATAAGAACTTAGGTAGTAGAAAAAATATTGACATAAAATGCTCCGTAACAAAACAAAGAAAAATGTTGTTGTTGTCAATGCCATATTACTTGTGGTGCGATGTTTTAAGGTTGTCCGTTATCTAAGCCCGCCAGCCCAGATTGCATCAGCGAGTTGGGTCCATTGGCCAGCTGCTAATGACTACGGTTAATAGGGGATTTTATCAAAAGAAATTGTTTTAAAAACATTGCAGTCAAACGCAAACTCATCATCATCATTTTAAATCCTTACCATCAGAATGAGTAGGGTTTCGGCCGTATTCCACTACGCTGGCAAAGTGCAGACAGGTGGACTTCATACTCATTTGAGAACATGGAGAGCTTTCTGAACTCTCAGAAAGTGATATTTATTTGCATGAAACGCACATAGCTAGGAAATGTTCACTGCGTCTAATTGTTAATTTGCGCACTACCGGGCACGGGTCTTCTCTCAGAATGAGAAGGCCGTAGTCTATCTACCACGCTGGCCAATTGCGAATAGGAAGACTTCACACGCATTTGAGAACATTATGGAGAACTCTCAGGCATGCAAGTTTCGACACGATATTTTCCTTCACCGTTAAAGCAAGTGATATAGAAATTGTTTAAATTAGAAACGCATACAACTCCGAAAAGATGTGCGTGCCGGATCGAACTTGGTCTCCACGATAGGAAACTCGAAGCCTTACCCACTAGGCTATCACCGTTATATATTCCTAGTGTCAATTGTAAATTACTTATTGTAAAAAATGACAGCTCGCCAAATATGCGTGGTAATCAAGCCATTGATTTAATATGTTACTGTATTTGTAAGCTCACTGAATCAAAACGTAATATTAAAACTGGAAGTAAACCTTTTTATACAATAACAAGTAAGTATATGCCTATACTCAGATAAATACCTTTACGCCCTTTGACGGTTAAAAAGGTTGTACAAGTAACCTGTTTTCAAGATAGCAAATACTTTTTCTAGAAAGAAAGAATTCTTATTAAACTTTTTATGGCTTTGAGAATGGGTAGTCTTTCTTTAAATATATTATCTGTAAGCATACAAAAAAATAAAATTGAAGTGTCTATCTGTAACCGATTTTTTTTTATTACACTACAACTTATTACTTGACTGCAATCTGTCTCTGTTAGGTGTATGGTAGTAATATTAAACCCATAATCGGTTTTGATGTGGCATCGTACCGGAACGCTAAATCGCTTGGCGGAATGTCTGTATCGGTAAACGGTAATAACCCACGGCCGAAGCCGTTTGTTGGGAACAAACCAGACAGAGAGAATTATGAAATTAAAAATTTCGAAACTTCTCCTGCTTTGATCAAACTTGGGATCGAAGGCTCAAAGTTCAAATTCAAAATTCATTTATTTCAAGTAGGCCCAGTGTATAAGGACTTTTGAAACGTCAAGTCAGTCTATTTGGAGTGACTCTAACACCGTTTCGGAAGGCAGATTTTACCGAGAAGAGCCGGCTAGAAATTCAGCAGATGGATCTTTTTCAACATCTTTTTACAGTTATTCGCTCACCACAGAGCCAGGTAGGTCAAACTTACGACCTTTTAAAGTTATAATATACAAAAAAATCATGTAAACTAACGTCGCATCCAATTTTTGACGACCTTTTTATACGGAGAAAATACCTGACCCTCTTTGTGAGACTTGCAACAATTTTTTAAGGAAATATCCCTTTATTAAAACTAGCAGTTAGTATCTTTTTTCTGTTTAAGGATTCCTAGTAAGTTCAAGTCTGGAGTTAAAAAATTGGCAATGTCAACCCCGTGCCTCGGAGAGCACGTTTGTTCTAAAACGGCCTCTCCAACGAGTTCCCAGAACAGGCGGAGTGGCGTGCATAGAGGGTATGCACAGGGTATGCAGATGATATAAAATGAAAAAAATGTATATTATTTCCACTTGTGCGCCAATGCTCGGGAGAGTTGATAAAGCTGCGGAAGAATATAAAATTTTGTCCTTTCCTCGTGAAGAAAATATCGCCCGCCCATTCTATCAAACCTGAAGCAGTGGCTCGCATAGAGGGTATGCAGATGGTATAAAATGAAGAATATCTCAGTACGAGTTATGAAAAACTCAAGAATAGGCATTTTAAGAGTTATAAAAATCTCAATTACGAGTTATAAATACTTAAGGGTAGGCTTTTTATAACTCTTAAAACCCTCATCTTATCTCCAGGACAGGCTAAAAAGAATGGATCTATTTTTAGTAATGTAAATTTAGTTAAGTATCTTTTTTTTTAGAAAATACCTGTTTAAATTGATGAATTTTATTATCTGACGTGAGCAATTAGTTTCGCCACCTTCCAACGTCGTCGGAAGTTAATAAAAGATTACGAGAAGCAAAAACCTTGAACTCGCCAATATTGAAAGGAAATTGACGACGTCGGGAAATTTTAATAACTCGCTTCCGAGTAAGGTCAAGATCAACTTGGACTAGTATACTGTTGCTACAAAGTTATTAAGTGAAAAAACTAACCATGTACCTACTAGCAGTTGCCCGTGACTTCGTATGCATTTATTTTTGTTTCATTCAGTTTCAGTGTAGTTCTATGGATAATTTTAAACTTGAATTATTTTACTGTATAATAACGGTCACGTAGTTTCTAAAAATAACTTTTTCAATTATTTGTTTTACTAAAAATAACTGTTTTGTTCATGTGTAGTCCTTAATTTTTTTAAACTCGGGATAACTTCTAAATTAAATGCCCAATTTGAATGAATAAAAAGTAGCTTACTTACATCCTTGATGATAAAAATATTTATTTGAATGATAATTAAAACTGGTATAGCAATTTTGCCCACTTTTGTTTCTAACGGCGATCTAATAATATTGCGACTTAACTATGATAGTTAGATATAATTTCTCATGGATTTTTTCGAAGATAATAATGATACTTTAATCATGTAGTTCATTATTTTTATGTATCACCAATAATTTTCTCAGCGCACGCCAAGTAATGAATTCTGTGGTCAAAAATAATAATATTTTGGACCAGTGGCGTGCATAGGGATTTTAACCAGGCTAGGCATAAAGCAGGAATATCGCATAAAATTTCAAAATTCTCCTTCTATAAAAGTTTTTTGAAATATTTAGGGTAGTCAGTGCATTTGGGCTTATGTGAATTGCACGCCACTGTTTTGGACCGATTTTAATGAAACATAGCTAAGAACACTCTCGATTAATTAGTTTTCAAAAAAAAAAAAAAACAAAATTCGTTCATCCGTTCGAGAAATACGATGCCACAGACAGTCATACACAGCCATACACACACACACACACAAACACGTCAAACTTATAACACTCCGACGTTTTTGCTTATGGGACTAAAAAAAGGTCGTCAAAACTTTGATGCGACGTTATTTTACATGAAAACTTACACGGCTACAGGTATCAAAGTAATCAGAGCTAACAAGTAGCTCTGCATTACTGAGGGCACTTTATTTCGCAACCGTTCGGCATTGACACACAATCGCTTCGAACAGCTCGAATCAAAATAATTATATTTTATAAACCGTGTTATTTATGAGTTATTCGTAAATCTAGCAACAGTGCACGCTCTACCTCAACGACCTGCCTTAACTTAATTCGCTGATTTTATTTCTTAACTAATACCACGTTTATTATGAAGCGGCGATAGTCTAGAAGTAAGTGCTTCGGTTTCGATTTCGGGGTACAAAGTTCGAATCCGAGCACGCACCTCTCACTTTTCTAAGTAATGAGCTGAATTAAAAATATCACTTGCTTCGATGGTGAAGGAAAGTATCGTGATGAAACATGCATGCATGCTCCATGAAAAGTGGATATAAACAGTCGACGTACAAGAAATGGTCATAAATTAGTGACATCTGCTTATCGTCTGCGAAAGGTGCAGAAGTCATTTGTGGGATTGAGTATACGCTTTTATAATATGATTCCTAAGGTAATTTTGGACCTACCAATGCATAAGTTCAAAGAATGTGTTAAAACACATTTATTACAGGGAGGTTATTATTTTCTTTAGGGCTTTCATCTCTCACAAGATAGAAAAATGAATGTTAAAATGTAAAATGTAAATTTTTGATGGTGGAAAAGAGCAACTGCTGAGTTTCTTGCCGGCTTCTTCTCGGTAAAATCTGCCTTCCGAGCCGGTGGTAGAGTCACTACACACAGGCAGACTTTACGTTTCAAAAGTGCTTATATTAGGCCTACTTAAAATAAATGAATTTTGATTTTTTTTTGCCTGAGAGTTCTCCATAATGGTCTCTAAAGTCTTGTGGAGTCCACCAATCCGCACTGGGCCAGCGTGGTGGACCGGGGCCTAAGCCCTTCTTATTGTGGGAGGAGACCCGTGCCCTGTAATGGGCCGGTAATGGGTGGATATGAAGATGATGATGGCTCAATTTATTACTTACTCGCTGTTGCCCGCGTTTTTCGTCAACATTTATTCTTTCTTATTATTTCTTTATTTTTGTTATTCCACTACACGTTAGTTCTGGACTCCAATCTCACCTGTAGCCTTTAAAAAATATAGGCTATAGATGAGATTGCAGTCCAGGGCTCACAATCGAAGATTCGTTGTCGAATATTAAATAATTGAGCTTCGGAGAAAAATTGGTCTTATTTGTATCATTTAAAGCTCGCATTTGCCTACAACTCTTTAGCTCGGGCTTTTCACAGAACGTGTGTAAAAAAAAAAACAAAAGTAAAGGATTTGCGATACTAAAAAGAATGTGTTTATACTTAGACGAAACAGAGTTTGATATGCGAAAACTCCTCAATTGTGAGCGAGCAAATCTAGTACTAAAGCTGCTGTGCAGTTATACGCCCTAGTCGGATTTTATGCGACATCGTTCCAGTACGCCAAAACGCTTGGCGGCAAATCTTTGTCGGTAGGATGGTAACCTTATTGATTTTTTTAATAAACTACTAGTTAGTCTCTACTGCAATATCACCTAGTGGTAAAAGATGATGCAGTCCGAAGAGAAGCCCTAGAAGTGGGTGGCTTTATCAAAGACTTTTACTAATGATATTACTTAAATGTTTAAATTTATATTCATAACACATAAATTAATTATAGCAGCACATAAATATTGCTTGAGGTTCCGTAAAGTAGAAAAAACGACGTTTAACTAAAACGACGAATAATTGAGGAAATGTCATAGTTTGTTCCTGCTGGAGGTTTTTTTGAACAACAATTCTATGTAGAGACGTCAAGCGTTTTGAACTTGTAGACATATATTTACATAATAAATGTATTATTATGTAAATTGATGTCTACAATGTGTGACATAATATTTTTATGACAATAACCTAATTTCGATCTTGCTTTAGTTGGGTTACTTTGTTTTCAATTAATCTTTTTATGTTAAGTTTCCAGCACCACCAATCCGCACTGGGCCAGCGTGGTGGACTACGGGCTACGGCCTTAACCCCTTCTCATTTTGGGAGGAGACCCGTGCCCTATAGTGGGCTGATATTGGATTGATAAGATGATGATGATGATGATGATGATGCTAAATTTATAAAATAGAAAAAAAATATAGGTGTATCCCATGTTCCCAAAACGGCATTTATTAAATCGTCCGATATTTAAATAGTTTCAAATGAAATACCTCTATATTCATTTCTTTAAAGTAAGGGTACAATAGGGGATGAAATTTGGTAGGGAAAATTTACGCAGGAAAAGTCGCGTGTAACCGTTATAACAAATATCAAATAAACTGAATTTTATTAAAATATAGCCTGGGATAGCCAACGTAGCAGAACTTTTCCATTTAGCAAAAGACAGGAAATTATATGACGAGATGACGGACAACCTCCAAGTGTGTAGAGGCACCTCCGCCTCCTACATAATGGAGAGGCATCTGAAGAAGAAGACCTCAGTCTGTAACTGTTTTTAGACCATTGAAATCCAGCGTGGAATACTACAGCCTAGTCCTATATACATGTATATAGTAGCCTGGCAATTGGAAAACGATTGCCGAAAACGAAACGGGGCAAAGTGTCGCCTTATGTCCATCATTTTGACGGCCGATTGGCGCAGTGGGCAGCGACCCTGCTTTCTGAGTACATGGGTCGTGGGTTCGATTCCCACAACTGGAATATGTTTGTGTGAAGAACATGAATGTTTTTCAGTGTCTGGGTGTTTATATGTATATAATAAGTATTTATATCATTCATACAAATATTCATCAGTTATCTTAGTACCCATATCACAAGCTACGCTTACTTTGGGACTAGATGGCGGTGTGTGTATTGTTGTAGTATATTTATTTATTTTATTTATATATTTATTATTCCTAACAATTATTCAATGTAAAGTCAACATCTCCTGAGGATGTTCCGGTTTCGGATCGCAACGTGCGTAGAGGGTACATCGCTGAAGATCTGTTTGGTGTGGAGTATAAGGATTGAAGAAATGATAAATAACACCATACATATTCTCGTGCTTTTCGCGGAGTATAGCAAATTAAGCTTAGTATTTATAATACCATTAACCTGAGGCAATGTGTCTATGTTTCTGTCATAAAATCTCTAGTACTACTAAGGACTGCTTATTGAATTAGAATACATGAAAAAAAGCTGAAAAAAAAAATACCTTCGCTTGAGCGGTGTTACTCACTGACTTTGATATTATTAAATTTGTTCGAAGTCATTGGCTATAATAAAAATACATTGTGTATTTTTTTTCTTCAACAACAATGACATCATCTCATCAACCCATTACCGGCCCACTACAGAGCACGGGTCTCCTCCCACAATGAGAAGGGGTTAAGGCCGTAGTCCACCGCGCTGGCCCGGTGCGGATTGGTGGACTCCACACACCTTTGAAAACATTATGTAGAACTCTCAGGCAACCCGGTTTCCTCAGGAAGTTTTTCTTCACCGTCGAAGCAAGTGATATTTTATTTACTTATAACGCACATAAATGAAAAAAGGGATTCGAACTCGGCCCCACGAAAGTGAAGTCGAGCTCCTCCGAATGCAATATCACCGCTTTCAACAATTATAATAATATGAGTTTCAGTTTTACGCAAATATGTCGATTTTTCCCGTTGTTATTAATAAAATTAATTATTATGGCAACGAAGACCATCTTTAT
This sequence comes from Pararge aegeria, assembly GCF_905163445.1. Taxonomy (NCBI): domain Eukaryota; kingdom Metazoa; phylum Arthropoda; class Insecta; order Lepidoptera; family Nymphalidae; genus Pararge; species Pararge aegeria. The sequence continues at coordinate 5,557,715 of NC_053202.1, read as the reverse complement.
TCCAAACAGTCTTAATAAACAGAATTAATAGTACCTACTAAGATCTATTATACTAGATACAGTTACACTAGCAAACACTACATAATAAACAATAAATTATGTAAATGTACTAATATTATAAATGCCAAAGTGTGTTCGTTTCTTTTTTTTAACAGCAACAAATTAATAATAACAATAGTTTCTATTTGCTTAAAAGTACCCTGGACCCCAAACTAGGATATCCCGTGTCTTGGGGGTCAAATTGACTTGATTGCTACATTAAAGGACATTGGGCTTTATATCCCAGGAAAAACGAACGGTTTTATTTGAGCCTGCGTTCTTTTTGAAAAATAAAAGCGGTTGAAGAACGCGGTCAACAGCTGGTAATAAATATAAAAGGTACAAAAAGGTTGTAAATCGGAGTTTCTAACCCCAGGTAACCTCACATTTTTATTATAGTTCTTTCCAATTTGAGGCAGGACGCTCTGATCTCTCACAAGATACAAACATTCTAACCTTCAGAACCACTGGTAGAGTCACTACAGACAGACTGAAGTTTAAATGATATTGAATTTAAGGTACGGAACTCTTTGCAGAGTCTGACTCGCACTCTGTAGATTTTATTTCCATCTTTGTGATTTACGAATTGAATGCGTGTCATAATACGCATAATACAGAATTCCTTCCGTATTCGAGCTTATAAAAACGTTATTTATGTCAAAAACAAGAATATCTACTTAGAAATAAACTTATCCACATTAATAATATGATGCAAGAATGGATCTGTTTGTTCATTTATTTGTTTCCTATGTTCGGTTTAGCTTGCATCCTGCAGGACTAGCACAGGCAGGATCAAACAATTATTTCCCCCGATTTTATACCCTGACAGGGGATATATTTGACGTGTCCGCACGGAAACATGGAGTAGGAGAAGTTTACCCACATATATTATTTAGATTTTATTACCACTTGTGCGCCACTTCTCTGAGAGTTGATAAAGCTGTGGGAGAAGTTAAATTTTTATCCTTTCCTCCGGGGATATAATTGTCTCCTGCCCATGCTAGCCGTGCAGGTAATCATAGACTACATGGTAAGTTTTAAGTGGTTGGCAGTCTTCCTAGTTTAAAAAAATTCTACTGAAGAAGTTAGTGAGCGCTGTTGTTTTATAAGTGGGAGGTCCCGTCCTCGATCGTTAGGTTTCGTTTTTTGGAATTAGGAAATTTGTTATCTCTGAATTATCTATTCTTCCTGGATATATTTCGGCCCGGGAGAAAATGGTTTCCGTGATATTTAAAAAAAAATGTGACGCGTAACCGGAAAATGTGACGGTAAATTTTTTCCAACGCCAATAAAGTAATAAATATACTAGGACAATACACACATCGCCATCTAGCGTAAAGTAAGCGTAGCTTGTGTTATGGGTACTAAGCTAGCTGTTGAATATTTTTATGAATATAATACACATTTCATTTTCATTCAGAAGATAAACACCCAGGCACTGAAAAACAATCATGTTCATCACACAAACAATTTCCAGTTGTGGGAATCGAACCCATGGCCTAGGACTCACGAACGAACCACTGCGCCAGTCGGCCGTCATAAAGAAGTTTCACTTCAACTAAATTAAACGCGGAAGACGTCGTAGGCAACTGCGAGTAATATATATTTTTTTTTTATCTCACTACAGCCAGTTCAGTTAACAATTGACACGTTATCTTGGTCAACTGTAGCTTGTTAGAAGGTTGTCTCAAAATATACTTTAAATGATGTTTTAATTAATGTTGCAAATAGTGTTTTGCCTAATCTCCACACTGAATTAAATAAACAAGTGAAAAATAGTGCCATCCCTATCTTGCTTAAACATTGTGTGCAGTAGTTTATACTCGCATGAGAATATTATGGAGAACTCTCAGGCATGCATTTCCTCATTATGTTATCGTTAAGGCCATAGTCCACCATGCTGCCCCAGTGTGGAGTGGCGGACTCCAAACGCCGTCGGATTCTCTGGAATGTAGGTTTCCTCACGATGTTTTCATACACCGTTGAAGCAAGCGATATTTTAATTGCTTAAAACGCACATAACTTAAAAAAGCTACAGGTGCTGGGATTAGAACTCGGTCCCCGTTAGTGAAGTCAAGTCCTACCCACTGGGCTATCACCGCTTCACTTAACTATATAGGAGCAGCATATTTTGCATAGCGGCTAAGCAAAATATTGATGTGGTTACTTTGTGGAATAATTCCAGGTTTCTTTTCCAGGTTACTTTGTGTTTTTGTTCTTATGTGGTTTTTCAGATACTAATAAATGTAGCACCAGTGCTAAACATCATTTTGAATTTGAATTTTTGTCCAGCTGCTCAGCCTTGTATCTATAGTAAATACACAAACGTACACTTGCGTTTTTATAAATTTAAAATGCATATAAAACTATAAGACTGATGTGAAAGGCATATACTAATTTCGGCATCGATGGTAGGAGAGCCGTAGCTTGATTGGTGAAAGCGCTCAGGCCGCGATTGCCCGAGAGTCACAGGTTCAAATCCTGTCGGTTCCGATAATTTTTATAATAATTCCTCCAAGTGTAGGTAAAACACTCATAAAAATTATACAAGTACACTTGCGTATTTATAATAAAACTACTAAGTAGATACTTAATTATTGTCAGCGATTTTGTTCACCTCGAAATTTTAATGTGCATGCCTACGATATTCGTTGCCATCTGAACTGCCATTATGCAAAAAAACATGCCGATTTGTTGCTTTGTGAAAAACAAACCGAAATCCATCAGGCGGGAATCGTTTTCAGGAATTTTTCCGGGATAAAAATTAGCGTCCGTGCTATTCCAAATGACCTAACTCTGTACTAATTATCATCTAAATCTGCTTAGCTGTTGGCACGATGCGTTTTTTTTTCAATTTAGAGACTAGAGTTTCACCGCAATTACACCCTAAGGTGGTGCGCGCTTGCCTAGGAGATGCCTATTGACTCTCGATTTTAAGGAACCCATATTAAAGGTTTCGGGGAAGACGAAAGCCGTTAGGGCATTCCAGATCTTTGCGGTGCGAATCAGGAACGAGGAAGCATAACGCTTTGCACGAGTCCAAGGGACATCAACTACGTAACGATGCAGATCCTAACGATGCCTTGCAGTTCGATTATTTGCAGTAGAGAGGTGAAGGAGGAACCAAATCCAATAGTCCTTGAGTACACGCTCCGTAATATATCTAGTGCAATAACAAAAGACAGACAACTTTGCGACCGTGTTGCAAACTTTGGAGTCGACTGACTGTTGCCTATCGTTCGTTTATAATACAAGTTGTAGCCGACGAATTTGTTCGCTTGGAATTTTCGATGCTGTTGCCTATGTCACACCTTGACCCCTGAACTATGCAAAAAAACAGGCCGATATTTTGCTCATAAAAACAAACATAAATCGATCATACGAGAACCGTACATTTTCCGGGATAAAAGTAACCTATACCTATGCTTTTCTAGACCATAACCTATCACTGCCAAATTTCACCCAGATCAGTTTAGCTATTACGGCCCGATTGAGTAACAAACAACCATGCAAATATACATTTATACTATTGGTTAGTAGTATAGATTATTGTATTAACCTATTTTTTTTGTAAATATTAAAGTTCATAAAGATTGTAATATTAATAACGTTTACGTAATATTCTTTACTTATTTAAAACTTACTAACGATTAACAAAGAAAACAAACTAAAACCAATAAAATCTTACACGGATAACATGTTTAAGATATTTTCGTCGATAAGTGAAATAAATAATCATGATCTTTAAATAAACCGTGTATTTCCCTTTACTTAACGTCCTTATAACTGCTTATTTTACCATCGAACCGCGAGGCACCGTAAGGATCTGCATCCCTACGTCAATATACCGCGGACGCGTACGAAGCGGTTCGCATCTTCGTTTCTGATCCGCACCGCTAGGATCTGGAATGCACTTCCAGCTTCCATTTTCCCCAGTTCTTACAACATGAGTACCTTCAAATCAAGAGTGAATAGGCATCTTCTAGGCGAGAGCGCTCCACCTTAGGCTGCATCATCGCTTACCATTAGGTGTGATTGCAGTTAAGCGCTCGTCTATAAACATTAAGAAAATAAAAAATTAACCAATAGTACCTAATCATCCACAGGCCCACCTGGCCACCACCTTGCCCACTGCTGGGCATAGTCCAACTCTTCCAAAATTTGAGGAAGAGCTTACCCACCACGCTGCCTTAATTCCGGTTAACGGGCTTTAACTATTAATATCACAAGTGAGTGATAACGTATAGTACAAATATAACTTAAAGGTGAACTCTATTAAATAAAATAATTCTGAAATTATAAAAATTGATTAAAGCCAATTTATTTTCAAAAATGACACCTACATACAACATAAAACAAAAAAAACCTAATTGAACCAACGACCTTATACTTCTTATTTTATGGTCGGTTAAAATACCTTTATTTTATTTAAGAACAACTCAACACAAAGACTATCAAAAAAATCTTATACTAAGGTCTAGAAAGTTTATAAAAGTAGGAATTTTGTAAACTATTTAAAAACCGTACGTAATGAAACCTCATACTTTGAAGTTGGTAAAAAAAAACAATATTTTATTTTCTAAAACATGCACACTGTATGAAATAATTCTTCCTTTTTGAACCAGTTATTTTATAACAATTCTTCCTTTTTGAAACGACACACTAAAACTTTTGGCTTTTAAGTCGGTAAAAGGTACCTGCATTTAATTATTTTTTAAACGCATGTACTCTGCACATACCTTACTTACCTTCTAACTAAATATAATATTTAAAAAAAACATAAGTAAGGACTCAATTTTATCCTGTATTGAAAGTCGGTGAAAGGTACCTATATTTCATAAGTTTTTTATAACACGCATGTACTCTGTAAAAAGATATTTTACCTTCTAACTAAATCTAATAAAAAAAAAAAATTAAACAGTAAGGACTCACTTTTATCCTGTTCAGTGTCACCAAAACGAAATAATCGTAACACTAAAATGAACCGAACAAAACAAACCACTGTCACTTGTACGCACCGACACTGCAAGTGCACCACACGGTATGCGACTGTCCGCGTGTTGACCGCATCTCACTTATATAGGCTTCGATATTGACGGACCGTTCTTCTTTGGCCTTTAGGGTGCTTCAGTGCTGAAAAATCTATTATCTATGCCCTATATTTCAAAGTTGAACTATAGACAAAAATTCGAGAAAATTCTCCTAGAATATAGTAAACTATTCTGAGTGTAGCCTAACCGTGCAGTCTAAACTCTAGTTAAAGCAAATGTATTTTAATTTAAAGGAAATTTTGCAAATTTGTTAAAATACGTAAGTTTTACAGCTCGCTTTTTTCCAAATTAAAATAAATAACTACACATAGATTTAGGGTTTTTGGTTTAACCGCAACAATTATTAAATTTTCTGATATTTATTACTATATAAACGATTATCCTAGCTCTTTGCACAAAACTGATAATTTGGAGTCGAGTTTAGGTACTTTATTAAACTGTTGCATACAGCATGAATCTTTAATAAAAAATATGATCAACAAAAAAAACTTTTAAAAAGTTATTAAAATTGTACATGTATTACACTAATATAACTTCAAATATAATAATAATAACATTATTTACAGACATAACATTAATTTATAAAAAAATAATATAAAATTAAAAATATTGTGACCTAACATCTTTCCGTGGGTATAAAGCGAGACGTGCCCGGGGCGTTTTCACTGTTTTTGGACAAAATGCACTTCATACGATAATGGATGAGGATAAATGAATGAATACACTTTCATTTTACACCACTACGAAATACAGGAAAAATTATTAAAAAAAAATAGTTTACACGATGTATAAAATTAGGCGGCCTTATCGCTACATAGCGATCTCTTCCAAGCAACCGATGGCATAAAACACTTAGGAGGATTTTCTATTTTCTTAATTTAATGTTTGTATGTATATCCCACAGATAAAATATAGGCTTCGATAATAATAGAATATTATAATTATATATTATATAATAGAATATTAAAGGAGGGAGGAGAAGAAGAAGTGCAGAACACCATAATATAGATACATAGAATGAGGGTGTAGATATCTCTTTTCCTGTGAGTTGCGGGACGGGATATTTATAACAGCCGACATACGATGTCGAGAAAGTGAAAATCACGAAAAATTAATAATATATTATTTATTAGATTATCATAATTAGACTTAAAAAACGTGTAATATGCATGTTGTTAGTGCTCTTAAATAAATAAATAAATACTTGAACCTGTCACTATTTCCAGAGAAATTCCGTTAAGTCAGAGTCACCACTACAGGGATGTCTTATGTTGAACGTACATTGCTCTTCAAAATTTCTATAGGTACATTATATGCAAAAAAAACTCTTTCACTCTTATTATTTTAGTAAGGATTAGTGTGATAATTATCTATTAGTTTGGAGAATAAAGTCGGTTTAAATCCGACTGATTATTTCTCTTTAACAATCAATCAACCTACGTCAGTGTCAAGCGCAAATCTGTTATTGATAAAATACTCAACTTTATGTTAATTTCGAGAAAATGCAATTATGCAATTACGAATAGCTCCGAGGTATTCAGGCCTTTTCCGTTTCCGGTCACAAAACATCAATACTTATATTATGATTTTAGATTTTACTTTGTATGTATGAGTACCTGTGTTTGTAGCTTTATTGTTTAAATATGGTATAGAAGCAGGCGTTACTTTGCGGAAATCCATGATATATTATGAAAATTAAGCTTTATTTGCTATAGTCCGCGAAAAGCAGGAGAATTTGTACGGTGTAATTTATATTCTTCTATCCCTCAATACTCCACACCAAATAGATTTTCGGCATTGTACCGAACCGAGTTCGATGCCTGGTATAACGCCTCTTATGTGCGTTTTATAGTAAGTATTAAATTTTATTCATTTTAAAGGTAAAGGAAAACATCGCGAGGTGCACCTTCTTGCCTAGGAGTTCTCCATAACGTTGCTTTTTAATATACAATCCTAGATTGTTTTTTTAATTGTTTATTGTGTAATCTATGTGGCCTTAGATCCATGTAAATCAAGTCGTAAATATATAAAATTAAAAAAAAACATTATTTACATGAGCGTTCAAATTATTCCTTTCTACTCTCGATAAATGTATCGTCCGCAGTGGTGTGCATAGAGGGTATGCACAGAGTATGCACAGGGTATGGACAGGGTATGCATATGACATAAAATTTCCAGTTAGAGTTATAAAAAACTTAAGGATAGGCTAAGTAAGAGTCACGCCACTGATCTTCCGATTCAAACTTGATGTCGTCGCAGAAGTTAGCTGCGAGCGCTGCTTCGCGCAGGTAGTCAACTGTAATGTCCCACTGATTGGCTGATACCTAATATTGAATTATGCGCATCGAAACGCACGAAGTTCCAGAAGTAATGAAGGCTCATTCAGTCTGTATAAGTGTGAAACCGGTAGGCTCCACTAGTTAACAATAAAGCACAAATATTCATGGGAATTAAGCATTTAATTATTAATGAGCTTCACTTGTATGTTAATACTATCACCAGTAATAATAATAATAATAATAATATCTTTATTTTATCAAAATAAACGTATACATTTCATGAGTGTGAAGCCCAGTGTAATTAACGTCGTCCCCTTGAGGCATATAGGTCCCGTCTCTCATAAGATAAAGATATATAGGTGTTGAACCAGATCTTAGCGCTGAGTTAAATCAAATCAATTGACGCAGATTTAGGTTCCATCTTAGCTTGTTACATAAGCGGTCAGACATGTCTGAAGGTGACCGTCGCGACCAACACGTTGTGTCGCAGATGAACATTATCGTATGTTACGTCTATCCACACACACAAACAACACATACGCGCACACACACGCATCGCAGTCAAAGATACAGACAAGCTCAACCATGGGAAACAGCAATACAGAAATCAAACGTAACAATGAACGTATTTACTCTACTGTTCAACCAAGAAATCAAACTCCCTGCCTAAAAGTAATATATTAAACGAAGGCTGTGCCAAAAGGCTATAGATTTCTAACATAACTTTCTTGAGATACTTGATTGTTAAAAAAATAGATAATTTAACAAAAAATGTGACTACAAATAAACAATATAATAAAATAAAATGTGGGCTTAAACAAAATTTGGGAGATAATTTAATTGTGTTTTACGGAAACTTTTACGGAAGTTCATATAACGTATCACGAACCGGGTCCGGGGGTATAATCCCATTTATGCGACACTAATTTCATTCTAGAATTATTAAACCATATTTTTTTCCTCTTAGTCAGTGGATATTGGTAGTTTATATTTATGCGGATTTTTAAAATGCAAATGCATAATTTAAAATATCAAGTGGTTCATAAGTTGGGGTGGTTTGACCTGTTTACGATCCAAGGTAGTAACTAGATGGTGCTTTTTTTAAAAAATAAATTGTATGATAAAGAGGGTATATACTAATTTCGCCACTTGTGGCATGAGAGCCGTAGCTTCAAAAAAAAATCATTCAATCAATCATTCAGTGTTTTGTCACGCTCTGACATTTGAAAGCCCCAGCATGCACCTCTTACTTTTCTAACTGATGTATAGTTTAAGCAATGAAAAAACCACTCGCTTTTACGATGAATGAAAACATCGTGAGGAAACCGGCATGCCTGTGAGTTCTCACTAATGTTCTCAAAGGCGTGTGAAATCTGTGTGAAGTGTGAATTCGTCAAAGACGGCCGACTGGCGCAGTGGGCAGCGACCCTGCTTCCTGAGTCCAAGGCCGTGGGTTCGATTCCCACAACTGGACAATATTTGTGTGATGAACATGAATGTTTTTCAGTGTCTGGGTGTTTACCTATATATTATAAGTATTTATGTATATTATTCATAAAAAATACTCATCAGTTATCTTAGTACCCATAACACAAGCTTACTATGGGACTAGATGGCGATGTGTGTATCGTCGTAGTATATTTATATATTTATTAAAAAAAAATCTGCACTGGGCCAACGGCCCTTAAGGCACTTAGAGTTAGATATTAGCTTTTTTAATTAACTCTTAACTAAATACTAATAAAACTGTCATAAAAAATTTAATTTAATTAACGTTATAAAATGCCTTACTATCTAACTTAGCTTATTTTTATACATAAATGACCTAGTGCGTATCGGATTTGCGTGGAGATGGTTCGGTACCATTTTTTTGGTTTCTTGTTGTATTTTTTTTCATTCCACTGCAAGTTAGCCCGTCATTGAAATCTCACTCACAGAACTATAATAAACGGGCCATCATGATAGGGGTATGGCAGTTATATTACAAACAATCGGTTTCTACGCAGCATCATATCGGAACGCTAAATTACTTAGTATTTTCCTGTAGGGTGGTAACTAGACATGGCCAAAGACTCCAATCAGACCAACCCAAAGAAAATTCACATATCATAAATTCTGATATTGCTCCCGCGCCAAAAAAGCAGCAAATAGAAACAAGCGGCCCATTACTGTGAATATTTGAACACTCCCTATGAAATACCTATAATAATAATAATAATAAATAAATATATTACGACAATACACACATCGCCTTCGAGTCCCAAAGTAATTAGCTTGTGTACTTGAATGAATAATTTTATGAATAATATACCTACATAAATACTTATAACATATAGACACACAGACACTGAAAAACATTCATGTTCATCACAGAATCTATCTTGTAATGAGGCCCGTTTCAGCGGATGCACTTCGACCCTCCAGGATCTTTTGTGCCCATAAATCTTCATCACAGAAACATTGTACAGTTGTGGGCCCACAGCTCAGAAAGCAGGGTCGCTGCCCACTGCGCCAATCGGCCGTCTATGTCCAGCAGTGGATGTCAATCGGTTGATATGATGATGATGGTGATAAAATTTCCCACAACAGCGCTCACCAACAAGGCAGGGGGGTTAAAATTTAAAGATCCCTATAATAATCCTATCCCTACAAATCCCTATAAATGTCAATGTTAGAAGAAGAAGAAGAAGAAAAAGTCTTTATTGCACATACAAATATAAAACTAGGTTAACAAAAAAAACGATAATATACGTATCCACAAAGGCGGCCTTATCGCTTGAAGCGATCTCCTCCAGACAACCTTTGGTTGAAGAAACATATTAGAGAAGTTTGTTACGCTTTCACGCAAAAACTACTTAACCGATCCTCATGAAACTTTGTACACATATTTTTGGAAGTGTTAGAAGTAATATAGGATACTTTTTATCCCGACATTAAGCTCGGTTCCTATGGGAAAGGGGATGAAAGTGTTTAAAATTATAACCGATTTGAATAATTATTTTTGTACTATAGAGATTATAATGTGTTTAATTTTTCCCAAACTTTGTGTAGATCTGATGAATGTGGTTGGAGATAGAGGACAGAACTCCTCAGCGGACAGCAGCAAACCCATTTAAGGCTTAGCGATACTTAATACTTTATTTTTTTTAGAACTACAACTAAAATGAATACCACATCAAAAACCAAATCAAACGCAGACGAAGTCGCGGGCAGCTAGTATAACATTTTTTTTAATTATAATTCAAAATTATAATGCGATTGCAATAAGGGGGACTTTGACAGCTTGTTTTCCGAAATTCCGACACCTGAAATCAGCAAAACGGGGAATACTCCTCTCTCGCTCTTAAATCTCTATATTTCTAAACAACAGAGATGTGCAAGCTCTGTACTTCTAAACAACAAAATCATTACTAAAAGCACTTTTCTTTTGTCCGGTGGAAGGTTTTGGCCGTGACTAGTTACCACCCTACCGACAAAAACGTGCCGCTGAGCGATTAAGATTAAGTTCCGGTTTGATGTCGCGTAGAAACCGATGAGGGGTATGACTACCATACTCCCGTACCGTCCCGTGTCGTAGGTTAGCCCGCTGCCATCTTAGACTGCATCATCACTTACTACCATGTGAGATTACAGTCAAGGGCTAACTTGTAGTGGAATAAAAAAAAAGCACTAATGATATATAGCTAAAGCAAAAACTGTTGGTGTTTTGTAAACACAGATTCTAATGCTAATTATTTAATAATAAATCTAGTTTTACGCAGAACTAAAAAATTATGCATTAGTTTTTCTGTTATTTTTTCTAGAATAAGGAAATAGACCAAACTTAATTCTTCGCCTGCACATAGACTATGGACTATAGTCTCAGTATTTTTTTGTTCATGATAATGAAGCATATACAATTAGATCACTGAAGTACGAGTAGGTATGTTCGAACGAAAAAGGAAACAAAAAAATACAAACAAAAAGGCCTCTCAGCACTCTAAGGCCAGTCTTCGGTGGATAAGTCTTTCATAAAACCCTCTCACAGGCGGCTTTAAAAGGTTTTAACGGTATTTACACGTGTACTATGGAAAGAAAACGCTATCCCTATCCCTATCCCTACTAGGGAGTAGGGATAGGGTAGGGACTAATATTATAAATGTCAATGTAAGTTTGTTTGGTACGCTTTTACGCAAAACTACTTAACCGAATCTGCATGAAACTTTGTACACATATTCTTGGAAGTGTTAGAAGTAATATAGGATACTTTTTATCCCGACGTGTTTGACGATTTTACACTAGGACAGAACTACTCAGCGGACAGCAGCAAACCCCTCATTTACTTTAATTTTTTTTAGAACTAAAATTAAATTTAATGCCACATTAAAAAGCAAAATCAAACGCAGACGAAGTCGCGGCAACAGCTAGTTTTATATACATGAGAGTTGTTTATAAAATGTCATTGATGACTTGTTGAGTTTTACGAACGCAAATACGCGAAAGAAAAATTTTATACTCTAAGGAGTTTTAATCTAAATATTTAGCAAATATTATATTTGGTTCAGTTAAGCTGTACGCTAAGGGAATATACCATTTAGATCAGCCTCTTAATCAAGTCTACACAGTAGCATTACAAAATAAAAAGAAATAAAAACAAGACAGTAATTTACAAGAAATGAATAAACACAGAAATCAAAAGTATCTAATTATCTGAGATGAATATACTGATCAAGAATGAAATGAAATAATTAAAAACCTTCAAATATATCGAGTTAATAAAAAAACATAGCAGTAGTAGAACTTTCAGGGGAAGTTTTATTGCCGTCATGCTTATTTCTACCGCAAAACAGAATTGCTGTACCCAATCAGCCTTATTGTATGGACTTTACAATGACAACAATTATTCATTGTAAAGTCAACATCTCCTGAGGATGCTCCGGTGTCGAAGCGAAACGTGCGTAGGGTACATTGCCGAGGATCTATTCGGTGTGGAGTATAAGGATTGAAGATATTATAAATTACACCATATAGATTCTCCTGCTGTTCGCGGAGTATAGCAAATCAAGCTTAATTGTCATAACAGCCTTGTGTTCCGGTGTAGAGGGCTTGGTTGCTGGTGTAATTACAGGGACAGGGCGGCACTTTGCAGGACGTGCGTCCTAGCGCAGCGTTACTTTGTTTACAGGCGACGGGTTACCATTTACGATCATTCGCTTGGTCCGCCAATAATAACTAAGTATAAAAATAAGAAAAACTTTAGCGTATTTTTTCCCGTTCGGTGTCTCTTTTACAAAGTGTTAAAAAAGAGACACCGAACGGGAAAAAATACAGCAGGCCTTAAAATATAATATCAAAATCAAATTATTTTATATAATTCGTATTGGAGGGGAATTTTTCCATTTTATGTCATGTACCTTTATGCATACACTGGTCAGAAACCCTGTGCACGCCAATAATCACAATGTATGTATTGTATGTGTGTACCTACTGGTTTGGACACGTTATCATCAAAACTGGCTCCAGTGGTGTCACGCGTACAAAAGGTTGATAGGTATAGTAGGAAATAGGTAATAACCGTTCATTCAAGCCCGCTACTTCACAGTAGGTACTTGAGTCATATAGCTACGTATACTAAGAGACGATACTTTTATCAAAGTCAAAGACAAAGTCAAAGTCAAATGTTTTTTCAACCATTTTTGATACGTACCTACACATACAAATTTGTAAATTGTAGTGAGATGATAGTGCTAGATTCAGGTTTATTCAATACCTGTGATGTCTTATGGTGGGCTAACTGGGCTTATGTTAACGTGGTCGTGAATCTCGTATCTCGTGAATAGCGATGGAGAGAGCTATGCTCAGAGTATCTCTAGGATAATCCCACGGCTAGGTTCTCAGATGGCATAAAACGAGTCGCAGAATGTCATAGAAGGCTGCTGAACAGAATTGCACAAGAACACATTTGAAACTATAAGATACCTTGAAAAGATCTATGTTCAGCAGTAAACTGACTAGCAGTAGCTAGATAACAGTCTCCTTTCCGTTCTCCGTTACATTCCCTAAGTCGCCTCGTACGACACCTACGATCGCGTGAAAGTTAACTACGGTTTTATGGAATTGAAAGAGTGCAATCTAGTGACAATACTGAAAACAGTATTCATACCAGAAGCATTGCTAGCATTACTAACAACAAAAGTTTTACCTAGGTACTTTTTGTTAATTCAATTAACTAATTGCATTCAATAAAACATCGCTCGATTCTGAGAAACAATTAAATTCTTGCATATTGCACAGGTTTTCCTCTATAGCTGCAAAATGTTAATTAATAATGATAAACGAATTTATAACGCAAATTAGTTTCCTGCGACTTCGTCCATCTTTTTTTTAATGCTATAATCAGCCTTTTTTACAACTCGCTAACTTCTAGTGGAATAAAAAATAATGTGCCCAAGTCTTAAAACGAAACGTTTCTTGACAAAACTTTGCACAGACACCGAAGAAAATTCGAACGGAAATATTGTTATTATTATTATTATTATTTAATATTATAGTTTTTTTTATAGGTGTTGGTGTGTTATCTATATATATTGAATTGAAGTATTAATGAAAATAGCTACAAAAATTATTCACAAAACATGTATGAAGTCTAATTAATTTTCACGGGGCATTGTACATATAACGCTGGGCGCTATTGTGGCTTCGTAAGTCTTGCTTTAGCTGTAAATGCCAGCTATTGGCTCCCTAGAAAGGTGGACTAATAAAAAAAAAATTCAAAAAATTCAAACTTGAAGTTTAATTAAGTGCATAAATACAATATATAAAATTGTCACGTCACCAATAGGTATCTGGGAAGAACCAAGTTATGACTATATGCCTTTAATACATTCCAGTGAAAACCTGGCGATAAGTGGTGTAGGTACTTTGTTGTATTAATATATCATATTTTCCTGGTACTCTTATGCCTCAGGATGTTAATTGAAGACAACTGCAACCCGCCAGGCCACATAGGTAAAGCGCTGTGGGGAGTAAGCTCTACATTTCCCTCTCCTACGATAGTATTTACCTGCATTTATAATATAGTGTTTCTTGGCAGAAAAAAGCGCCAAGCACAATAAATAAACATCATTATTAAATACCACAAAAAATGCATGTTTAAGAAAATATTTCTAGAAGTAATCGGTTGGGTATGGAAGTTTTACACCATTGCATACGTCATAGCCTAGACAAAACATACAGTGATCTCATACAGAATACCTGAGCGGGAATTAACTTCTGTTTGCATTGGGTTATTTCGCGCTTTTTACTACCGACCAAATCGTTCTTAATAGATTAAGTAATTTGGCTACCCAAAAAGTTACCAAGCTCTAGTGTATATGGCAGATTATAGTTGGGGTTCTTACATCCAAAAATACTGGCCCTGCTTTTTGGAATGCATAGCTCCAATCACGAGTGGATTCTGCGTGGTTACCAAGAAGAAATACTGCCTAAGTTAAGCCATAGGCTGTAAAAACTTGATCAGAAAGTCACCCTAAGGGAGCTGACAGTCAGTACTCAAACCTCGGTTAGTGACCTTCGCACCTGGTTCGACTAAGTTTAGTTCGTGCTCCACCGTACTTAAATGCAAACCAGACTCGCCTCGTCTCAGAGAAACGTCTGATGATGAGGTTCTGACACAGATTCTGAGGCGCTGGATCACGTTGCGCACTAAAATTAGGGGGGGGGGGGGTGAAAGTTAGAAGCCTTGAACAAAAGCAACGTTATCCTAAGGGCGTATCCAGTTAGACTAGGATCTCAGCTTAAAGTTGTGTTGTGACTATTATATTTTAGTTTATTTAACCGTAGTGAAATATCTATTAGTTTATTTTATATATGTAAGGTTTATGCACTCGTAATTATTAATATGTATGTATATTTTTAGAACTTTGCGAATAATAGATATGCGATTTCCTCGTAATGCAAAGGCATTTTTTCCGTAGAGGTGCCTATAAAAGCTTGGTTAGTATCCACTAACTAAGCTTTTTTAGGCACCTAATAATTAATTGGTTTGGCGCTCTCCATCTGCCTATTGATTCCAATAGGCAGAAGAGCGCCAAACCAATTAATTAATGCAGTTTACTATTTGTACCAACTTCCTTACGTCGCTCGCAAGTAAAGTTCTAAGAAAGCGACCTTGTGTAATAGAAATACCAATTACTCATAGATTTGGTGACACTGCTTAATAATATTGACTTATGAGCGCTACTGATCAACATGATTGAATAAATTCTATGTAAAGCAAAGCGTATCCGGTAGTTCAACACACTATTCGAATCGAGGGATAAAAAATTAAGAAAAATAAAGTAAAATAGGACTAATAAAACATAAATAGTGAATACAGTTATACCGAAACTTTATTAATAGAACAATTAAAAAAAAAGTGATGACTTCATAATGATCAAAAAGGCTAGAGCCTTGGGCTAGAAAGTCAGTTATAAACTTATATATATTTATTTTAATGCAAACAAATGCCTAAATGTATTAGTCCGAAAAAAATTTTAATATTTCACCACACTCATTGTTAATTATTCTTGGATAGTACGAGTATATTGTGTATATCGTTTATGGAAATTAAAGATTTTATTGCAATGCACTTTGGCAACCGAAAATAAAACACTGGAAAAGCATTAACATATTTGCGGTCTATTAAATATACAGGGTGTACCGTAAAAAATTGATAAATTACACCCTAAAAAATTCTGAAACCCCGGAAATGATTATTAAGAAGCTCCACACAAAGACTTTATTCCATTAACCTGTCTGCCCAGCGTGGTGGTCATGGGTAAACCCACCCTCGCGTTGGGTTATTCGCCTTTAGTCCAGAAGTGGAATGATATAGGCTATTGATGACGATGAC
Source organism: Pararge aegeria (assembly GCF_905163445.1). Classification (NCBI taxonomy): domain Eukaryota; kingdom Metazoa; phylum Arthropoda; class Insecta; order Lepidoptera; family Nymphalidae; genus Pararge; species Pararge aegeria. The sequence goes on along the minus strand of NC_053202.1, from coordinate 5,541,474 downwards.
TTGACGTTGACTACTAAGTTTGATAGAAAATGTGGATGTACCCCGAAACAATGCATATTTACACGATTTGCAATAATTTTTTGAAGATTCCAGTCTCTGGAATTCTTTGTCACATCGATATGAATTTAAAGAATTTATTGACGGAGTTATGCCTGGACCAACATGCCTCCTCTTTTATGAAGACAGATAGTTTATTTCAAGATAATCTTAAAAATCTCCTAAATATGAAACCATGATCACCTCTTTCATAATTTTCTTTATTGGATAGAAGCGGAAACTATCTTATCTTTGCGGAAATCCATGATATATTATGAAAATTAAGCATAATTTTTAATTTCTTCAATCCTTACACTCCACACTAAACAGATCTTCGGCAATGTACAATCTATCGAGGTTTCGTTCCGAAACCGAAACATCCGGGATGTTGACCTTACAATGAATAATTGTTAAGTAAGAAGATGATGAAGATTTCTGGATTGAAGAAATTATAAATTACACCTTTTTTAAATAAAATTTAAAACACACTACAGATTTTTAAATAAACTTTAGTGATTGTGACCCCCCCCTGTATCATGTTTCGGTAATTTATATTCTAAGTCTATCAACAGGTAGGTGATCTTTTTTATTTATAACCGGTAAAACCACCCAAAGGTTAAATAATTTCGTCTTATTCACCTTCTACCAAAACAGTATAATCAAGTTCAATAAAATGCACTATTTTTCCGCTTACAAGGAAGAGAATCTAACGTCCCATAAATCATGTTAATAATATAATTCCTATTCCTATTCTTAAATCGCAAATGAATTTCGTATTAAACGAATTATTGCGTCATCAACGCTCTGCAGCGCTGGACGGGCCTTTGTCAAAAAGTTTCTGCATGGGGTTCTGCTCTATGACTGCTCCTAAGACCCTTATGTCCCGCTCTACTCAGTGACTTCATCGAACTCAAGGTCACCCATGCCCTCATACTAAAAGAGTACACATGGGTTATCATCGTATAAGCATTTACATACAAACTACTCCGCCTGGATAGAAGCAAATTTAGGAAGGTGGTGGGACTCATAACAGGGCATAGCTCCTTAAACAGACATCTTTCCATTACTAGGTGTCACCGACAGCCCTCTTTGCAGAGCATGCATGGAGGCAGATGAAACACCTACGCACGTGATGCTAGAGTGCACGGGCGTGACAGAGCAACGCAAGATCTACCTGGGATCATCAGCCACTATCCCAGAAGTCCTCAGTACCTGGGCGGTATTCTGGGATTCTAGAACGAGCTTGCATGGCTGGAGTAGCGAGCAACAGTGGGAAATTTCACGTGCGGAAACTGCCCAGAGAGAAGAAGAAGAAGCATTTACATTTACTATCACCAAACCTTACATTAGAACAATACCTTTACATTCTTTGGAAAATATATCTCATATCCCTAGCTTGGCCAATAATTCTCCCCCGTCACTCTTTTTCGCCTGACAAGCATATTTCTTGCCTGGCAGACGTCCGTTCCGCAAAAATTATTTAACCTCACGACCCTCCGATCTCCAATCCTTGTTTTTCATGATGGCGCTTCGGTGGCATTCGTAAAATTCGCTATAGTTGTCACGTGGTGCCACCGTTTCCGTTCGGAACAGCGGCAACCAGAAGTGCGACAACAATACATCCCTTCAATTTGCCCTCCATTAACTTCTTCCTCTTCTTCATTCTACAAACTTGTTCTACTAGTGGCACGTCCCAAACATCGCATTCTAAACAGTTAAATAGTATTGACGATATTCGGCTCTTTAAAAAGTCAATGACCAATTTCACTTAACTTAGGAAACGCTTTTGTCGGACGCGTAGTGATTTAGGTGATTCCTAGAGAAGAAAAACGTTTCGCGAATTCTAATGTGATGTCCAACAACTAGGCGCCGCGCCGTCTAAAGTTACGACACCGATTCGGCGGATCGTTTACGGGACTCGTAAACTGATACTTGTCAGAAGAAAAAAATATAAATTCGTTTATTTTTTAATAATACCAAATCCATTCGGAAAATTTAAAACTATGATAATACAAACACAAAATACCATAACTTGTTTGAGTAGCCAAGTGAAAATCGATTGGTGAAAAGTAAACTAGTAAACTTTTTTTGATTAGATGTTACTTACTTGCCTTCTCCGTCATTACTGAATCCGCCATTGTAAACCATTAGGTATGCACCGTTGATTTTTACTAAAAAATCCCTTAGCACGCTCGCAAAACTGGAGTCACTTTCGTGCCTTAATAAATCGTGCCCCCATAGCAAAGTGAACCTTATAAACTCTGTTTAGAGTCGGAAATTCTGTACTGGAAATTTTTATTTTACAAACGAAAGCCTTAGTGCAGTTGGGCTGAACATACGTAACAACAAGTGAACAGATACACTATAGCATTCATAATATTAGTATAGAAGTAATCTCGGAATCTGCTTAAATGGTTAAGCACCGTAAATATTCGATTATTTGTGAGGAGTGACTTCTTAATTGCCGCGCTTGTATTGGAACGATGGTCATCAGACACGAAATATTTACTTAATATGATGTCACAAAAGCTGATCCATGCATGTGGCGAACTGGTGACCCAAGTGCTAGGCGCTTATGGCGAAAATCAAATATTCTTTATTCATGGCCTATCATAGGCACTTATGAAGCGTTCATATTATGTTAACATAAATATTGTGAGGTAATAATGGTGATAATATTGTTCGCCAGCTTAAATTTAAAGCTACGAAGGTTCTAAACACGCTGGGCCAAGAAGGCCCCACAAAAAACTTACCCGGATAAAGGACAAGCCTTGCAATCGAAAGGGGAAATAAAGTCTTGGGTACCTTGCCCTTAAGAGTGATTTGGATGGAGTATGTTTTTTATAAATCTATTTGTGTTGGTTAATACATTCTATAATTATTATTATAATAACGGTTTATAATAACGGTTGTCCCCCGCTCTTCTTCCGAAATTTTACGGTTTTTTACAAATCTGCGGAAACCGTTGGTTTTCCTGGGATAAAGAGTAGCCTGTATTATTCTGTATAAGTGCTTTCAAATAACTCTTATGTCCAGAATCAGTTTAGTATTATTAATTTTAAGGCGTAATGTACAGTCAATTAAATAGATACACTTTCGCGTTTATAGTACGTAACTATTACTTAGGATAAAAGTTTGTTTATAGAAGTATGGATATGTCTATGAACAAAACCAAATCTAATAACTAACATGAGGATAAATTATATCAGTCATTTTCTAACAGCGCACTTCCTTATTCCAGACGGACACAATTAACTACCCTCGTCCAATTATTCTGTCCCCAGCGATTTGCACTATGTCCCTTTCTTCATACTACAATTGGAATGAGAAGGGATACGGATAAATTCGATAATCGTTTTGAAAAGTTTTATTTTTATTGAAAGGTCATTTTGAATGAATTGGAAAATTACTCCATTGAAATTATTATTTCGTAAAAAATAATTACCCGTACCGGATGCAAACAAGCAAAAAGTAAGAGGTGTGTTGCGAGGATCGAGTACATGTTTTGTACGTGCTCCTCGTGAGTGAACTAACAAAGATAATATCAATAACAGATTTCTATTGGGATTGCAAATAAAAGTCTTTGTCAGAAGTATAATTAGCATAGACAAAAGACTTGAGAGCATTGTCTAATGTCAACTTTTTGTCAGATGGTCGTCATAGCAACCGGTAACCATGACAACTAAATAACGCACTCTGCAAGGGTTATTTCAAAATTTTGCTATTATTTTGCCTTTTGTTGTTCTGTTTGTGGTTTTTAGGTAATTATATGGTGTAATTACGATGGAGGACGACGAGGAATTTGGCGCGGCCATTGCCATCGGGTCGGAAACGACCGAGGCCGAAAAAGAATATGAAAAGGTATTAAGAATAATCAAACAATGAAATGTTGTGTTATGATCATAATATTCAGCCTATTAAAGTCCTACGGAAACTATCCTCTCTCTAGAAAAGATAGTTGCACCTTTTCTTCACGTGCTCTCGATTGTATTAGACATTCTAATACACAACAACTTTTCGTTAGACCCTAAAATCCAACCCAAACCTACGTTATCTGTAATGCCAACAGCCGTAGCAATGAGGCACAGTAAAAATATCTTGAAACATTGAAGATTACATCATTTTTATTAGTGTTTTTTACCTACACTTGGAGGAATTACCAATTTTCATAAATTTAAAAAAGCATATAATAATTTTCCGAACCGACAGGATTTGAACCTGTTACTCTCTGGCAATCGCGGCCTGAGCGCTTTTTCCAATTAAGCTACGGCTCTCCTGCCATCGATGCCGAAATTAGTATATGCCTTTTTACATCAGTCTTAAAGCGACTGTAGCGTCATCTAGTAGGAGTCGCAGGTTCAAATCCAGTCGGTTCCGAAAATTTTTATATGGTTTTTAAATTTATGAAAATTGATAATTCCTCCAAGTGTAGGTAAAAAAACATTAATAACAATTATAAAATTTTAATAAAGCAATGTGTCATCTCTTGTTTCAAACGTGTCTCATTGTAATATGGACCTTTAAAAATAAATAATTAAATAATAATTAAATAAAAAAATAAATCTATGGTAGGAGAGCCGTAGCTTAATTGGAAAAAGCGCGATTGCCAGAGAGTCGCAGGTTAAATCCTGTCGGTTCCGAAAATTTTTATATGCTTTTTAAATTTATGAAAAATAGAAGATTTCATTACAATTATATTTCAATTGAAAAACACGTGTCTCTATTTCGAAGCCAAAGTTGAAATACGTGAATAATGAAATAATTTCATGCAAACTTTCTGCCCTTGTTAAACTGCTTTTAAATTTTTTTTAAAAATCCTTTCACCTCTCGAAATGAGCTCGCATATCTTCAGTTGCGCGAGGACTCATAGAACTCTAACAGTCCACTGCTGGACTAAAGGCCTCTCCCAACGGGAGGGTTTGAGTTCCCTAAGTAGCCTCGTACGACACCTGTGGAATATGGAGTTGGTGCCAACTGTATTCTTACCTGCCTTCACCACACGGCCAAAGAATATTCTCGCAAAATTTCAAATTCGTTCAATCGTTTGGACTGTAGGTCGTCTGTCGCAAGGACAGCTTTTTGTAGTTACAAATAGAGACTAGCGACATATTTTCTTCTGCACTCGACTGCAACCTCAAATTTAAAAGTCACATCGGCTTTAAGAGCATGAGAAGTGAAGAGCTTATGTTTGTTTTAGGTTCTCGACCAGATGCGTGAGGGTGATGGACTGAAGTTATACGCTGACGTGTACACAAAGCTTTACGACTCATACTTCAATCTGAAAGAAGAGAACTGCGCTCACCAGGATAAATTAAACAAAATGATGGTATTAAAACTTTTTCTTTTTTTTATTTCTTTATTCTGCAATCTCACCTGCTGGTTAGTAATGATGTTAGTCTAAGATAGTATCTGGCTAACCTGTTAGGATTATAGCAGTTATATAAGACCCATACACCGAATCGGTTTCCACGCGAAGCGACGCTAAATCCCTTAGCGGCACGTCTTTGTCGGTAGGTTAGTTATAAGCACGGCCGACGCCTTATACGGTATACCAGGGAGCTTATACCATAATGGTAGGGAGGCGGTGATAGCCTATTGTTTAGGGCTCCCTATCACCTCTTTCTAAGCAATATAAATATCACATGCTATAACGATGAAGGAAAACATCGTGAGGAAACCTGCATGCCTGAGAGTTCCCTATAACGTTCTTAAAGGCGTGTGAAGTCTACCAATCCTAACTTGGCCAACGTAGTGGATAAGGGTCTTAACCCTTCTCATTCTAAGAAGAAACCCTTGCCCTGTAGAGGGGTTAATAATAATCATGCAACTAAAAGGCAACTGTATCATTTCATCGTTATTATCATTATTCCTAGAAAACAGTATAAAAAGGAGAGTTTTGTCTACCTAAGTTTATACCTCGGGGTATAAGTAACCTCTTTGTGCAGTGGAACGCACTGTGTCTTATAATAGGGAGGTCCCAGCAGTGACAATTCTCCTCACATAATTATTATAAAACAAAGTTCCCCTCTGCGTCTGTCTGTGGGGGCGCGAAAAACTCAAAAACCACCGAACGGATTTCCATACGGTTTCTACTAATGGATAGTGTGATTCATGAGGAAGGATTAAGTATATAATTTATTATGTTTTTCTGCAAATTGGCTGAAATATAACGATGCCACTTTTTGTTTAAATTTTTTAAACAGGACACTGGATCAATCGATAGATGATGACATTACTATCACAATATTATTAATCTTTATCCGAATAATTCGTTTTATGATTAAAATTGATTATGTACCTGTAAATTCCTCTTTAAATTATTCAATATAATCAAAAAATATCGCTAAATCTATAGCTTAGAAGTTACGTCTGGTATAAAAATGCAAAAAGTAGGAAAAATGCCGCAGTGTGAGCCAATCGCACCTATAGCAATTGGCATTTCATTAAAAACTTAGGTACACATTTTACAATTAAATTTTAATGCATTACGGTATTATAAAGGTATGCTTGATTGTACCCGATAGTCTCCGAAACTACTGGACCGATTTTATACCATTTTGTACCTGTTGGAAAGCTTTATTCAAATAAATTAGAAATCGATAAGAAAATTGCAATAATATAACCTAAAGCAGCAAAATGTTGACTATAAAATTCGTTATTTTGAGTGCGCTGAGAATAATATTGTTGATAAATAAAAGTTATATACCCCATGATTATAGTATCTACTCATTGTTACCCAAAAATCAATCCCGTGCAAAGTGACGGTTTCGGGATACGCGATAAACCGAAATTAACGCGGACGAAGTCGCGGGCTACAGCTAGGAATAAATAAAATACAAACTTTATAACTTAAAGTACTGCTTAACTGTTTTAAGTAACGAAGTATACCTAACAACATAATGGCCAATCGTCTTATTTCAAAGAAAAACACTAATATATAATAGTAAAACTAATTTAGTCGGATTTATGTAGTAGATATAAATTTTCATGATTATTATCCTTTTTATAATTTATTTTTTGTAACGTAATCTCGTAATGTAACTTAATGATATGTTTTGTTATAAAATTATAATTAGAATGTTATTTATATGCATAATAAATTTTTAGCATAGCATATATATATATATATGTAATGTCCTGCGCCGGCAGTCTGCAATTCATACAACGGTTACCTATATAGCCAAGCCAAAAAAAATGTGTTCTATACAAAAATCTCACAGAAAACGAAATACAGTAGAGTCCGTTTAAAATGACATCGAAGGGAATTGACAAACACGTCATAATAAGCGGACGTCATACGAAGCGTTTTGTGAAATGAAAAACCTTTTTTATGTGCATGTATACATATGTATGTATACATGCATATTTAATCAAAATTGCACGTAATCAGCACATTATAACACATACATGAACAAATAGTGATCGGGAAGGAACGTCGTCGGGAATCAACGAACATTACCGGAGTTGTAAAGAATCATGTCGGTCATTATAACCGGACATAATCTATTAAAAAATTGGTTGTCTGTAAAGTCGGCTTACTGACGATAGTTGAACGTGAAAACGTCGTAAGAAAATACTGATGGAATGGTTGCATTTTTCAAAAGAAAATTTTAATTTTATTTGTTTGATAGATATTATCGTTGCTATAAACAATTGACACCACATTCACTTTTCACTGTACTTCATCCTTGCCGAAAACATGTAAATGTATTATTGTATAGAAGCTGTCCACGCGGACGCATCGCTCACTCAAGTAGGAGAGAGACAGATGTCGAACGCGGAGGTCGACTGTGCCTCTTTGTCGCTCGTTCCGCGCTCTCGCTTGCACTTCAAGCCTTGTATGGAACGCCTCAGAGCGAGGTAACGCCGTATGCGTCACGTTTTTTCGTGCGTGCAGCCGGCTCCATCGAATTATAAGACGTTGTCACGTCAAAATGGGTCATAATAAGCGACATGTCACTGTAAGGGTAGTCATTATATCCGACTTTTTTATAAAGAATTTTATATGAAAACCAAACTTCGTAGTGTAGGTCATAATAACCGGTTGGTCAATATAGGCGGAGTCATAAAAAACGGATTCTACTGTATCAGTAAAATACATGCAACTACCAATAACTTCCATAGGAAACGTGCGTGCACCCCGATATACTGAATACATCCGCATAACCTCTTCGAGGGTACAGGCTGTATGATTGCGTAAACATTGCATATGGATATTAAATTAGTAAAGAGTATATAACTTATTTTATTTAACGTAAGTGATGCCGCGGTATACAGCTTGTTTCGAATCATTATTTAAAGTTATGCAAAAATTTAATAAATTAGTAATCAACATGCATTTTGCACATTTTGAATGTGAAAGGATACATATACATACAAGTCAAAGAATTAAGATTATACTTAATCCTCATTCAACCATTATTGCATTAATTAACACAGTGCATTGTGTTCAAAAACAGCGAAAACGCCCCGCACACATCTCACTTCACACTCGCGGAATCTTGTTAGCTCACAACCTTTTCCCATTTTCCCTATTTCATGGTAAAATAAGAGGTTAAATAATTACTGTCAAATGCTAAGTGAATGATGTGACTACCGTCTGTTCAAAAAACACTACTAAAGTGCAGTGGTTTTTGATGCTTCAATGTAAGTCATGTACACGGCTTCTGTTTGATCTTAATTCTGTGCACAAAGTATTATGCATATACCTTGCTTATGTACCTACTTTCTTGCAAATAAAATATCATGACATCACCCCATGGACGCCTTATGGTGGACTTTCATCGTTAGATCATTTTTAGGTATTTTTATTAATTCTACAGACTTTTGCCGCTTGTGATAAGGTAACTGCTACTTCATTGATGTCTTCTGATATCTCCATCACTAGCTGGACTCTAGTGGGGAACTACGTCCACCGATAAGTTTTCCGATGCGGGGTCTCCAATCCTGCACCTTGGGATACTAACGAAAAAAAAGGCGCATTTCCCATACTAAAGACGTAAACTCACAAAAAAATCTTTAACTGTTACAGATTAAGGTTCGGCGTTACGACGAAATGATAAGTGAATATTTAGCAGAGATCTCCGAAAACGGTAAAACTGTTGAGAAGCTGAGAGGAGAGATCGGTAAGTGTTTGCTCCTCCTTTTAACCCCAGGAATTTTAGCAAACCGAAAAAAAAACGGATAAAGTCACAGTGAACAGCTAGTGTATGATAGTGTTCTATTCTAAATAGAGGAAGCTCGGGCCTTAGCAGACGCGATGCACTCTCGAGAACTGGCGAGCGTTGAGAGCTTGGAGACCATGAAGAAGACTGTGACACGCCTGGAAAAGGAACTGGATGCGAGAAAACGAGCCGGTGACGATGATGCGTGAGTTAATCATCCTTATCTTCCTTAGGCTCCATCCAGCGTTCAAACTAAACGCGATCAAGCTAGGAGTAGCAGAACTTCTTATAACAGCGGTCGTCCGAAAATGTACTTCCACCATATTTATATCTGCCACCGAGCATTTGCTTCCCCACTGATGTCGTTGAGCTCAGTGGTTCTTCTTATGGTGAGCTCTCGCGCTTGCTACACTCCCCCGGTGACGCCTTAGCAACCCCTCAGGTGATTAGCGATGAAGGGTATGGTTGCGGTGTTAATTACAGTCACGTATGGCTTAATACTTTCGCCACAGATTGATGGACACAGGGTGGCATTTTGTAGGACGTGTCCCTCGCATACCCTGTGTGTTTATATGTGATTAGTTTCCAGTAACAATCAGGTGGGCTAAGTTCTGGGTCCGTCAATTAAGTATAACTAAAAAAAAAGCAGACTAAACTCAGCTTTCGTGCAAGACTGAGTATAGGGCTACATGTTGATTAATAGATTTCGAATGACGACAATGATAACAAACTGCCTGATTGGTCTAGTTAGCAATTTTAACTAGAAGGCAGACAAGTCCTTGGTTCGATGTGATAGTAAACCTTAAAGCCCGCCAACCCCGCATTTAAACAGCGTGATGGGTCTATGCTCAATTTCCTATAAGAGTAGGTATACACTCAGCAATGAGTATATGAGTAATAGGAGTGCTGATGGTGATGATGATGAATCAAATGGTAACGTCTTTTTACTGAAATAAAGTCACCTCTTATTTGGAATATTTACTTAATATTGTGCATCCCTCACGTTTAGGGGCGCGACATCAGCTGTGAAGGAGAAGGAGAAGTTTGAAAAAGAAAAAGCCAGGCTACAAGGTGAACTCGAAGGGGTTAAGCACCGGCTGAACAATTCTTTAAGCTTCATTGAGGAGCTGGAGCAAAAGATTACGGCTGCTGAAGAAACCATTGCCAAACTGGAAGAACAATTAGAGGTAAAAATTCTTAAAAGGTTCTACATTGATCAGAATTATTGTATGCATCGATATAAATGACATATATGTTTCTCAAAACAAATATTTTCCACTAATTTAATCCACAGCGCCATCTCTTAGAATGTTCATGAACTTCCACGGAAATAGATAGAACTTCGACGTATTTGAATAATTTAAGTTACGCGACGTATCCTATAGTCAGAACGTATATTTACAGTATATCTACCGACAAACACCAGGTTACTTAATGCGCACATTTGGTGCCCTTTTAAAGTTTAGCACCAATGAATCGGTGCCATTTAGTTTATTCATTTACTCTGCGCATACGCAGTAATATAATGGGTTGTATGCCTATTGACCAAATAGTTACAAGGTTATGTTTAAATATGAAATAGCATTGCAGGTTATTGGGTTTTAAATATGTTTATCATATGTTAAAAATAATAATTTTTGGGGATCGATACTTTCAGCGGCACGGAAGTGATAAAAGGTCATTTTCCAACTCTTGCAACTGAAACATTTTAAGATCGTCGATACTTAATACCGATTGTCGACACAGGAACCCGCTTCCTCCCATACCAACCAGAAAGTTCTTATCTTTTTTATACGAAACATAAATACAAAAAAAAAAAAGGAAACATGCAAAACGCATCTCAGAGGCCTTTTAAAAAGATTACAGGAAAGGTCGAGACAAAAGGATCCAAAAGTTCAAAGTTTTTCCCCATAAGCAAGCCTTGCTGATAATATAGGCATGTCTTAGTCACTTTCTTGGAACATGAAGAATTCATGTCTTGAAATATAAAACCTCTTATCATCATGACTCAATGAAGTTGAGTATAAAAACTCGCATTTTATATTTAGTGACAGTTTAATTTTCATCGAACAAGAATAAATCAATTTTCTTAGAACAACAAAAACACTGGCAGCAAAGCATTTCAACATTGTAAACAGTTATTTTATCTTTATTAAGTCTTTAAATTCATTTGAGGAATTCATCTGAAAAAAAACCCGTTTTTTTCCCTCAAATTGAAAACTCATGCGGCTGGATTTTATTATAACTTTTTGGGTTTTATTGCTTAAATATAAAAGTGAAAGTTTTTGGGTAGATAATAATTAATATTACATTGTCCCTTTGTCATTTTTTTAAAAGTCAAAGTCAAATATTTCTTTATACAAAATGGGCACAAATATGGCACTTTTGATTCGTACATTACATGTAAAATATAACATAGAATGGTTGATTTTGATAGCGATAACTAAATTCGTCAACTTAAAACTAAAGCTACGTGGGTTCCAAACGTGCCCTGGTCTAAGAAGAAGCCCACAACAAACTTAGCCGGTTGTTTTTTTTTGTTATTACCATCTCACACTGTCACTTAAAATTATTAAAGAAGCAACCTGGTTAGAGCAATAATTTACACCCAAGCATTTCTATCGTTGACGTAGTTCTTAATACTATAATAGGATTTCATAATAGTTTCTCGTTCTTTAAATTAGTAATTTATGCATCCGGTTTGTGTTTGGACTGCGTAAATTTGATCACATATCGGAGTACCGAGCTAGACTAAAATGGTTGCCTATCCGTTTACGCCGTGAAGTTCATATACTTTCCTTCTTTTATTCTATTCTTAATAGTCCTTTATCTCCCTCTTATTTAAGGGATCGTTTTCGCTTTATTTCTGACTCATCTTCTCATTCCAACCTTCGATCCCGCCTTGGTAACCGTCTGGTACTCCCTTTTAGTAAAACAAAGTTCTTCAGTAATTCTTTCACCTTTAAAGCAGTTATGCTCTGGAACAATCTGCCTGCTGAAATCCGTGGTGAAGTAGTTCCCTTCCGATATTTAAGAGTCGTCTGAAGGACTACTACCTCTCTTTGAGTGATGAAATTTGAAGTAGATTCTTTATATTTTTTTTTTTTTTTTTACTGTGTGTTAAAATCTACTTATATATATTATGTTTGTTATATATTTATATATATTATGTATATTTTCTATTTATATATCATGTAGGTATATTTTATATAATACGTATATTTATTTAAATTATATATGTATTTGTATCTTTACATTTTGGTATTTATGTATATCTATCAACACTCTTGGCACTATCCCGTTCTCTTGCTGTAAGTCCTATCTACAAAGGTTGCCTGTAAGAGATTGCTTGCAGTAATAAGGCCGCCTTTGCATGTCTACATTGTGTACTGTATATTCCTTACTGTTTCTTTTCCTGTATGTTATACGTGCAATAAAGTGTTTCTTCTTCTTCTTCTTCTTCTTAGTAGTACCTAGTAGTAGACTGTTATCTGGTATGCAAAAACGAATGAATGAATGAATGAAAACAGTTGTATCGCACGCCACAGAGCCAAAAACTATTTTCTTTTCGCTTGCTTTGCTTTCATGCTAACACGTAGAGCAGTAAGTAAGTGAAAGGTATAATAAGCGTTTATTTTTTTGTTATTCTGACCTTTCACGCAGCAACGGCGTATCCGGTCAATGTATTTTATTGCATACATTTAAAAACCCGGAAAAAGAGATAGGCTAGGTAGTTCTTACCCTGCGAAAACATTCCTAAGGATTTGGAAATATTTTATATTGTTTCTTATTTTAGGAAGCGGACAATAATGCCGTGCGACAGAACAGACTGGTAGATCATTTGAAATCTGAGTCTGAAACGATGAAGACGGAAGTAGAGACCAGAGGAAATGCCATAAAGAACCTTAATGAAAAAGTAAGTGTACATTTTTTCGAGTATCTCGATAATAACCTTAGTATAAGATTAAATGCACTCGAAATATAAGTCGTTATTTCTGGATCGATAAACATACAATTTTATGCATACAAGCTATACTACTTTGATAATAAAAGATTCTTTACGATTTTTATATATTTCATTGTAGACCTATACTTCTATAAATGAAATTTAAAAAAAAGAATGGCTTCCAAATTTGAACTGTTTGAAACTGACATTTAGATTTTTGAGGATGGATGGCGCGCTTCAGAGGTTAATATCATCGTCATCATAATCAAACCGCCCACTAATGGGCACGGGTTTCCTCTCAGAATGAGACTAGACAAGACGAGAGCACTGTGGAGAACTATCTGGCATGTTTGTTTCCTCACGATGTCTTCCTTCACCTTTAAAGCAAGTAATATTGTATTTACTTGAATTAAACCACGACACAACTATTATCAACTTTTTAAATACAAATTTGCATAACATTTTTATAGCGATAAAACTGGGACAATAATATATATGGTAGTCTTTGTTTATTTTTTTTCGGACTGTGAGCTTTCTCCTTTCATATCACTTTAACCGATTTCTAAACACATTCAGCTTTCGAAAGCTGAAAAAACCATAGAACGACGCGATCGCCAACTGCGTGAAATGGGGAACAAATTGGACCTCGCACAACAAGAGCGGGATGCAGCTTCCACCAAGGCCACTCAGTTGAGAGAGCAGCTTGATTTCACCAACGCCGATTTTGAAAAGACCAAGCAAACTCTTATAAACACTAGCAAGGAATTGAAGGTGAGACATCACTCCCTTGTGTGTTCTATCGACTCTATAATAGAGAATGTTCTGAAGAGTTGTTTGCGTTGATACCTCCTTCCATGTTCTCTGACCGCACCTCACGCCGTAGAAATAAATTCCACCCTCATCATCTGGATGTCTGGTATTCTTTTACTGTTCGAAATACCAGATCATTTCTACCGCGCACTTGCAAATTATGGAACAATCTCCCATCTGATGTGTTTCCTTAAAAATACAATCTAGGGTTATTCAAGGGGCGGATAAACAAATTCCTTAAAAGCTGGCAACGCATCGGTGGCTCCTCTGGTGCTGCAGATGTTTATGGGCGGCGGTGATCACTTATCATCAGGTGACCCACTTGCTCGTTTGTCCGCTATTAATATTTAAAAAAAAAAGACATTCAATATTGGATAGGCCTACCTTCTCCGGCATAAGACGGAGGGTTTGAGAGATCATGAGACTTAACGCTTTACTTTTCGCTTAACCTTTGAATCTTATCAGATTTCGATAGCTCTTTCAAGGGTGGCTAAGTGGTTAAATTAAAATTATGGTTCTTTTATTTAAAATAAAAATGAAAGAGATTATTATGTAGCGAGATTATTAAGGCCGCCATATAGCACCTTTTACCATAACCTTCTATTGTATTTGCATTTTATGTGTTTTCGATGTTATTTAAAATAAAAGTGTATTCATTCATCATACCTGAATAATAACTAAATAAAAATATACGTTTGGGGTTATTGCCTAACGGCGTATTGAGTGACGACTGATGACAGAAAACGCTATATAGCCGCTATCGAGCGAGCCATTGTGTGCCATGATGGTACTTACCAAGAAACAATTATACAAAAATATCGAATATTCCTCACAGAACATGATTGATGACTCCAACAGACTTCGTAATGAGGTGACAAAGCTCTCCAAACAAGCCATTCAGCAGACCAAGAGATACCAGCTACTTGAGCAGGCGAAAGCTGGCATTATAGCAGATCGGTAAGTGACATAAAACCATGGCCCACCAACTATGCTTCTAATACCTCCTATCGAAATGGAACGTTAAAAGACTGATCAGGATGATGTTATTGTAAAAAAAACAATTAAAAACCTGGCTGAGTTTGTTTTGCGGTTACTCCAAGGCCAGGGCCCGTTAGACTAGGTAAGTAGCTTTTTAGTCAAAGAACCCCAGTGGTAGCATCTAGCGAATGTTAACGATCTGGGAGAGCCACCACCTCGAGGCTGGCACCAAATAGGCGCGGCCTCAGCCCCGTTTATAAAGTCTGAAGGCAAAGTCCAGGTAGCAGAGACGGCCTGTGAGGAAAAGCCCATGCAAGGAGGCGTAGTTTCGAGTACCCATAACTCCGATTGGTCTAAACCAAATGGAAATGATACGAATGAATAAGCGCAGTGTCTTTAAAGTGCGAGGTCCCTGGATATATCCCCGGCAGGGCCAATTTTTGAATTTTCTCTGATCTTGTCTAATGGCAGTATCCGCAGTATCGACAAAGACATATCGCTAAGCTATTCAGCGCTCTTGAAGCGCTCAGAAACCGAGCCGGATCAGGTACCTCTAGCAAGATAGCCTGCTGACATCCTATACTGCATCACGACTCAACACCGATAGCGGATTTAGGGTGATCTCGCCTTTAGCAGTCAAGGACTAACTTCTAGGTGAATAAAAAAAAGTTTTCTATCTAGATTCAATTCGAATTGTTAGCACTGATAAAGCATTACGTGGTAATCTTTTAGCTTTTACATTAAATAAATTATAAAATTTTAGAGAGAACCTGAGGCAGCAAGTATCCGTGATGGAGAGAGAGATAATAATAGGCAACAAGCAAGCGGAATCTGATAAGAGAGAAATTGAGAACCTTAACAGGGAGAAGGATATTTTGACCAAGAATATGCAGAAAATACAGAGTATGTTGATTATGTTCATAATACAGACCTTCACCAGAACCCAGGCATTTCTCTCGATCGTGTTCCATAGTTTAGTTTCCTTTTCGTTCCATAGTTTTAACAACCCCAAATACACTTAAAGATTGACCATTTTTGTAGTACCAAGAAGCGTAGGTATAAATCTTTCTTCACTTGCTGAAAAATGTCCATGTTTTTGTTTCATGCGTTTTCTTGAACATATTATAAACCTGTTAAGTGTTTGGTTCTGTCCTTACATCTTTTCGTGCAACATACATCGACTTATTTAACTCAACTTGATTTCTGTTTGAAATAGATTCCTACTATAAGCCCATCAGATGAAAATAATCAACACCTTAATTTTGCACAATGTTTCATTAGATTAAACATTAGGATATCGAAATTTCAACATGTTCAGTTTTTGCCCCCAGGCGAAGCAATAGAAAATCTGAAGCTAATAAACCAACAGGAGACGAGGCGAAAGCAACTGGAACATGAGCTAGATCTGAACTCAGCGCAGATTAACAAGCAGAGACTTACAATACGGCAGTATGAAAAAGACAAGGACAGGTAAGATCATTAGGAACCAGAAATTATCTAATTGTCCCTATTATGAAAATCAATGCCTTGAAATCAGGTCCATGGACGTTGCTCAAGGAAAGCTTTAAGGCATTATACATCCCGTAATCAGAAACTCAGATAGTCCCAATAAAAACAGATAAAAAATTACTTGCAGAATGCTGGAGGAAACAATTGCTCTTAATGAGAAAATAGATGAAACTACAGGTAAGAGTATCATAGAAATTAAAATCTTAGAACAGTAAAACAAAAATGAATTAAAATATTAGGAATTTTTTTGTTGTTTTATCGACGCTACATCAGTTTTTGTTTAATAAACCGTATGGTCTAGTGATTTTACAATTCAGTGCACTAATTTTCTTTCGTCAATCGTTACTAACGGTTGCAGTTCTCTTGTTCATAGAATATAGTAAATAAAATTTTAAATAAAAAATCTCTCCGTCGCCCATAAATATGAAATTGATTTGGCTATAGCATTCCTGATTCTTTTTTCAGAGGAAGTCCGTCTTCGAACAGCTGATATATTGGACTTGAAAAAAGCACTCAGAGAGGAATGTCTTAAGAGTCGCAAATTTTCCGTCGCACTAGACGCCGCGCGTGCTGAAAGAAATATGCTGCATAAAAACTATACAGAAGCACTTGATGAAATACAGGATCTCAAACAGAAGCTTAAGGTAATATCAAGAAGAGAGTATTTTATTCAAATTTTCTTTCTTTTGCAACGTCAGTTTGCATGCCGTCCATTTGCGTACACGCAACAATGTCTATCCTTAAGTTTTTATTAGATGTATTTGTAAATGATTCTTCTGCTTAGTTATTATTTCATCTAGTTTCACAATTCCCTGTAACCATACAAGGTATCATAAAAATCTGTAGCGTTTCGTCGTAGTATTTTAGGAATGTGAAAGATGACAGGAAGAAGGTCCTTCCTTTTTACCCACCATCTATAATATAAGTCTTCAAAATAACGAGTGCATTGGCTTCCTTCACCTTAGCCTATATTATGGGTGGTAAGCGATACTTGTCTACAAAACCAAAATCCTTATTTTGGTTTTGCTTTATGCTTCACATAAGACTGGATCATCTTTTTACCATCGCTAGTCCATATATTTACATAAATTATAAAAGCGAAAGCGTGTCTGTTTGTTGGTCCTTTCTCAACGCCCTAACATAGCAACTAATCTCAAGTAGATTGGTTGGTTCTTGAAAGTTAGTTGAAAGGACGAAGAGTATACCTACATACATATTACATAGGCTACTATTTATCCGAGAAAAACAAACGTTTCCCACGGGATTTGTAACAATCGTAATAAACGCACACGAAAGCTATTTTGTATATAAATCATTTGCTCTGAGCACTAAAAATATTCTTTAGACGTTTTGTTAATAATGAATATTAATATAAAATAAGTGTTATAATCCAGGTGATAAATCAATTTTAATTTTTACTCCCTCTATAGATGTTAGCATATCAAATCGAGCAACTGAAAGAGGATATAAGCGGCAAAGAGAGCGGACTCAGATTGTGTGAGAGCACACTCGCAAAGTGCAATAAGAAGAACGAACAACTTCGTGCAGAGATACAAGCTGGTTTGACAAAGTTGTCGGAGGCAAAGGCGGAAATTTCCGCCCTGAGGCAAGAGGAAGCAAGGCTCAATAGAATTATACAGGTGAGACTTGGAGATTGAAAACTGCCTGTTTTATTTTTAAATACAATCTTAAAAAATATTTTCTGCTTCTTCGGCCTATTAGCGTCCCACTTCAGTGGGACGCTAATAGGCACGGGCTTCTTTTCTCATGTTATGAATATAGATGTTTTTCCGTGTATGGCTGCTTATTTGCATATTATAAGTTTTTTATGTATATTATTCATAAAAATATTCATCAGTCATCTTAGTACCCATAACACATGCGTATCATGTGTTATGGGTACTAAGATTACTTTGGGGCTAGGTGGCGATGTGTGTATTGTAGTAGAAGATTTATTTATTTATAATGAGAAAGAGGATTAGAGCACTGACCTTGATTACTTTTTGACAATTCCACGATACTCCAAGTTAGACGACTTTAACGACTGTAATTTTATGTTTGTAATAATAACCATTACTTTAGTTATTCCCATATTTTATCATGAGGAACATATTATCTATATATTAATATAAATCTCTCGATTTATGTCATTATAATTTTTTCTGTATTCTCATTTTTTTTTATTGTGATGTAAGAATTTTAGAAATTGTTATTTTAGTTATCTTAAGTAACTTTGCGGAAAATGCATGTTGTGTTTACTTTTATATGATTTCACATACACTGTGCAAGCTCGAAAAAATTAAGACAGACCAAGCAGATGGCCCATCTGCTGGTAAGTTGTAAACCATCACGTATAAACAGAGCAACTCTTCGCAGGAGATGAAAGGAACACTTCCTGCAACATGGTGTTAAGCCACATGTGCCAGATCACTCCGGCCGAGCTCTGTTACAAAAATCTCCACCGTAGTGGTGGAGGCCAAAGGTATAAATATAATACTTTATTATATTGGCAGGAAGGAGATACAGCCAGAGCCAAACTGATGAAAGAACTGGAAGGCCTCATCAATGAACGGGACGTTGTTGGTGCTCAGTTGGTGCGAAGGAACGATGAGATCTCCCTTCTGTATGAGAAAATACGTATTCTAGAAGTCACTCTGCATCGTGGTGAGTTACTATATTATATTTTATTATTATATCTTGCTGTTAACTTGTTTTCTATTGAAGTGTTCTAGTGATTGTAACGTATCTTTAGTAATCCACAAGTAGGTTCTTCCGAAAATAATTGAATATATTTTTCCCTTTTTTTTCTTAATTTTTATGTAGGGTTTGTTAAATTCTGAACATGCCACTTTCATCGGAGCTTCTTTATATTATAATATTACGGATATTTATCACTGCCTACGCTTAATGGACACTTTATATGTTAAATATATTACACTTTATATGTAAAAATCTACATAGGCGTTCTAGTCTCAACAAATTTTTAGTTATAAGCTCAATGTAATATTTTCATTGATATGAGTACATTGCTGTGGATTATTTTGTGTTAAATTAAATAAAATATACAAAAATACTACATGTTCAGCATGGGGAGGTAATGGTTTGCTACGATGATGAAATCCGAAAAGTCAATGGTGCATGGCGGGGATCGAACTTGGAATCCACTTAAGAAAGACCTAAGGCTTATCCAGTAGACTAAATATAATATATTGTTACGTTTAAAAAAGTCACAACCAACAGCTAATCTATACCAATATTAGAATTGCGAAAGTTTTCATGGATGTTAATTAATCAATCACCGTAGAACGTCTGAACGGATTTGGATTAAACTATGCACATAGATACATACTTTTCATCACAGAAAAAATATGATTCCTGTGGATTTTTGTTTTTTTACCGAGCATCTTTTACAAAATGGTAATTTGTGGGTCAGGGAAAAGCATAGGCATTTAACATCAAAATTTCCACGCTTCTGATGTCGCGGACACATTGGTGTCTGTGTAAAAATGGTATCCATCTTTTTTCATTATTTATTTAAAGGTGAACGCCAATATGAACAGAGGGTAGAAGACATTCGTCTTCTAAGACTTGAGATCCTCCGACTGCGCAAAGAGAAGAACTTGCTGTCAAAGGGCATTGAGAATATGACCGATTTGAGATTAGAGGTAGGAAATAGATATACTAAATATATTGTTCTTCTATGAAACTTTTTAACTTGTCCATGTCAAAGTCCGCAGTTCCAGTGTGGGGGCGACTCCCTTTTGAAAGATGTCAGTGATTCTAGTTCGGTTTTTAAACGACTTCTTTCAAGCAGGAGGAGGTTATAAATTCAATTTTTTTTGTGTTAGAGCTCCGTCATTTCTGAACGGATTTGCATAATCCTTTTTTTTTGCTCGAAAGAAATGGTTCTATTTAAATATCATATATGTCTGATGAAGAGTTTCGGGGCCAGACAACGGAGCTTTTAAAAAAATTATATCAAATCAGCCAAGATTGCTGATATCGCATAAAAATACACTGTTTACAATATCCTTATAGTAACCCAGATTTATTCACTTGACACACCCCTTTTTTATCAAAATTAGTTAGTAGCTTAATATTTTTCCGCGACTGGAAGCTAGTTGTAGCACATAGTAATCAAGTTTGATTAATGCAAAAAATTATTGTTGTTATAGCATTTATTTTATATGATTTTACATCCACTGTGCAAGCTCGAAGTCGGTTTTCTCTTGTTTGCTTCTACTTCAGGAAACTATCTAATAGTGAAAACCTTTTGACGGCCAATTGGCGCTGTGGGCAGCGACCCTGCTCTCTGAGTCCGAGGCTGTGGGATTGATTGCCAAAACTGGAAAAATGTTTGAGAAAATTTGAATGTTTTTCAGAAACGGGGTGTTTATTTGTATATTATAAATATTTATGTATATTATTCATAAGTCATCTAAGTACTCATAAGACAAGTCCACTGGTACTTTGGTACTAGATGGTATTGTCGTAGTATATTTTTTTACTTAATTCTAACATCGCTCTTTCCATCGCATTTTGACAGACAATTAGGTTCTATATAAGTGGCGCGGATTAAACTAAAAAGACAAGTAATGAACGATGTCATTGCCAGGTGTTCAACTTGGAGCGTGAACTAGGCCGCGAGAGGTTACGCGTGCGCGCCCTCGAGCAGGCGCTTGAGACCCCCCTCAATGTCCACCGCTGGAGGAAACTGCAGGGGACCGACCCTGAGAGTGTGCATCTAACGCAAAAGTTGCGGTTGACGCAAAAGTAAGTGAAAACGTGAAATTAAATTTATACCACGTGTAAATGAAAACCCAAATAATACTTCACAGGCTTTAGAGGTACATTATGTACTGTCTCTGAGACTTATCTGTGAAATCAAAACGCTAATACTTTTTGAGGAAACCACTGCCATAGTTTTAACTTAAATGAATCTGACACAGCCCTAACATCGCATGCAAAATTAAAATCAAGTGACTACTGTTACTTTATTAGGTACGCGTCGCGTAGCGTAGGTACTATGCACGTATCGGTCTTTCATCTGAAATAGGGTTGTCATAAGTAGACATTTAGAATGTTTTGATTTTATTAGCTTCTTTATGCCTCTTTTGATCTAATATTTTTACTACGAAATATATTTACCTTATAAGATAGGTATACTTATGAACCCTTCAACAGTATTTCGTAATCCGGTTACCCGTTGTTCATATGTTGGATATAAGAAAGCGTCACTTTGCACAATTCCATGATATACTCATGATAGACTCATCATCAATAATAATCTAACCACTCCAGTACTGATTTGAAGGGAGGGTTTGCGCATAATAACTACGCTGGGCAGATGGGTTGGTGATCACGGTCATCATCATCATCATCATCACCATCATCATATCAACACGCCTTTCAGAACATTAGTATGGAGAACTCTCAGGCTGCATGCCTGCCTTTTTAAGTTATGTGCGTTTTAAGAAATCAAATATGCCTGAATACTCAATTACTTAAAACGAAGCCGTAGTCCTAGCCACTGGCAGAACTGAGCGATGAAATGTTTTTTGATATTGGATATATGCAAGCGTTACTTTGCGGAATTCCATGGTATAATATTCACATCATCAATACCCTATATAGATCAAATGGAGGGATTTAGCCATAATCACCATGCTGGAAACATGGGTTAATAGTGGACACTGCTACCCGTTCTATGCAATATTCTCTTAGTCGCCTCGTACGACGAAAACAGGAGTGGTGGTGACATATTCTGATCTGCCATTACCACAACTGGTAATCCAATACAATGCATTTTCAGCTTTATTTTCTACAATCAAACATCATAAACGTAGTAGTAAGTTACTGTTAAACCGAACGTTAAAAAAAGTTATACTTTTATTTTGGTTTATACTCCTTGTCTGAACACTGCTACAAAGTTAGGTGAATGAAGGAAGAATAGAAAAACTCATGGCATTTTAGGATTAGGACAACATGAGCGAGAACAAGTAGGTGTTGTCAAATTATTACAAACCTACATTGAAGTAGGTTACTAAAGTGCGGCCAACTTCTCGCTTAATGAATTCAACTTTTAAAAAAGTTTTTTCGTTAGAAGAAGTAGTTTAGATATGCACTGCTTAAAAAAGAACGGATCGACTAACATACTTAAGCAATAATAATATTAGTAACGAATGATTTAATTCATAATTCATATAATTAATAAATAATCGTTATTACTGTTTTATACAGTCCAGTATTAAACCAAAGAATATTGTAACAATATAATTGTAGGACAAAGTATAAGTGGTTTCTTAATTAATGGTAATGCAGTTTGTCGACTCTTTAATGTTCTATAAATTTCGATAAAGTTTTAGAAGAAACAGTTATAGCCTTAGTACAAAAATATCTCGATAATAGTTTTCGAGTATTGAGCTCTGTACCGTCAAAGCAAGATTGACCTAATGCCATTCGTTTTAGAGTCGCAACTGAGTCGCACAAACGTTCTGTCAAAAGCCCGATCGAATATCAGGGACATATAAGCTTTATTGAAATAAGAACCATTGCAAATAAGAACCCACAATGCAATTAAGAACCATTTTACTCTGTTCTTCAAGTATTTCCAAACTCGAAAACGACTCCTCGATGCGAGCGAACAAATCTTGTACTAGGGCTACATATCGTGTTCTTCAACGAATCGTCAGGATGGTTTGTTATCGATGACATCTGTCCATGAGAGATTTACGCAACTGAAACTATTTTGGAGTGTCTTATACTTGTACTTATAATAAAACTGTAACTGGAAGATTTCTGTACATTTAATATATTTTGAAAATTTTAACCGGGCTATGCTATATATTTTTTTGTCTGTCTGTCTGTCTATTCCGGGTCAACATATAGAATACTTTTTATCCCGATAGAATAACATGTACGGCGAAGACGGGCCGCGAAAAACATAGTTTGCGAATAAAACTGGACCTGGTAGTACCGACCCCAAAGAAACACAATTAGTTTCTAGGTTGGTTTTTTTAAGATATTAAACAATTTGGTGCAGACGAAGTTGCGCGGCTCAGCTAGTATAAATATATAACCTTTATAGTAATTAGTTTAGTTATAAGTAACATTTTTAGTAACATTTTAAGCTTGGTCTACGTTATGTGTGGGTGAATTCATATCATTTAGTTATACATAGTATTATGTCGACTATTAAGTACCTACACATGCGAGTTTTCGTTAATACGTTTATGTGATTTCAGAAAAGTACTAGCTCAGAGCGAAATGTTGGTTTTGAAGGACCGCGAACTAAAAGAAACCAAGAACTTGTATAGTGCCGTCAAGGACATGCTTTCTCTACAACCGAGCCCTGAAATTCAGGTAAGGAAGCCCAGAAATATTTTTGAATGAGCCGATAGACGGGAAATAACAGACAATACGATACGCGACAGTCGACTACCGCTATAATGACTACTTTGACTAAAGACTGCAATGGCTCTATAAATTGAGACATGTGACACGAAAAAGTTATGTATTAATTATACATTTTATTTGCCTCATATTATTATGTCATACATTTTATTTTGCATGCGTGCATGCATGTTATCACTTTATTGTTTTTTAATTTTATATATGTATATATATATATATATATATATATATATGTATAAAAAATAAAAGCAAAATATATAATATTTATATTTTATACATAAAAATAACAGTACAGTATTTAATTTAATTACAACTTGTCACCTTCTCCAATGTCCAGTGTGTACATTAGTGGAGAAAGGCCTCTACGCCTACGGTACACAGACGCAAATGATGTAACGTCGTAACTAAAAGTATTATTTCTGAATACGCGTGTTAATTTAATACAAACAAATGTATCTTTCTCGTCTTTTTTTGTTTTCAGCAAACGTTAAATAGAACGCAACGGGCTCTAACTCAGAGAACAGCTAAAATGAAATGTCTTATTGCGGGTAAGATGACAAAATCGTTTCATTGACGACAGCTCACACTCCGTAACTAATAAATCCTCTGTGCGCCGCTGGCTGTAGGAGTACAAGGTTCATTAGATCCTTTCTGCTATAATTATACTGTGTTTCGGTACCCGAAAACGAAAACGAATATACAATCGCAAAGTGCATATCTTGTACTAACTAAGGCTTATTTTAGACGTAACTATTATTTTATTTATTTTCAAGAAAAATATACATTTTTAAAAAAACATAGTAATACACCTGTAACGGCGTAACAAATACCCAATCGGGTTTATCCGTACACCATTCGAATCATAAAACGAACTTATTCCAAAGCTCCCAGTAAACAAATTCAAGAGTTAACATACTTAATGCCCAAAGTTACGTTTATTTGCCAAATTTATATGGAGTCAAGTACATGCGATCTGTTTGCGTTTTTTGTGTACTTGCAAATTTTATATCATAATGAATCAGAATCTTTGCCAAGAGATAATTATGTCTACCATTTTGTCGTCCTATTTGTATTAGATATGAAAAAGTGATTTTGTTTTTGTGATAAAATTTTACAGTTGTAATTAATTTGTTTTTAGAACTGAGCATGCGCGAGCGGCAGGTGACAGATCTACGCTTGGAACTGGACCGAGGGAACAACGAATTGGTCTCCTTCAAACAGAAGTACTATGAGATGAAGAGAGCTCTCGACGCGGAGGAGACCAGACGCTTGCGCATACCGTCGCCAGCCACGCCTGTTGCCACGGAAATTAAATGATTGATGATGGATGAATTATTTTGGGAGATAATCAATGAAGCGTATATTTTTCGGTTCCTCCAAACTGCGATCAGAACTAAGGGCACACACATTTTTTCGAACGCGCCGTTGTTGGCGAGCTTTTTAGAAACGTGCTTCGACGACGCTTCGACGATCCTACAGAGCAGTTTGTTATCTTTTGTATCGATTCAAATGCGCGATACCAGCGTTAGCATAGTGTTTGTATCGATTGAAAAATGTGTCGCTAGCGACCGACCGACGCCATCTTGCTATTGTTGACAAGGTTCAGCTTTAAAACAAAATATGGCAGAGTGTCTGTATCGATTCAGACATGTGTTTGAAATTATACAAGTTTGCAAAGGTCTATAGGCTGCGTCTGACGCGTGTGCGTATCGCAACTGTAACGCTACAAACGGGCGTCAACGGCGCGTTTAAAAAACTTGGTGTGTGCAGCCCCAAGACTATAAGCAAATTCGCTGTAAACAATGTTTGCAAGTATCAATCTTTGTTAGGAATTAACCCATTGATATATCCTAATGCCGCATATATAGGTCAGGTACATGTTTCCCTTAACGCCCGAAGTTAATATAAATATAATCCGAAATCTTAATTTCTTATCTACGAGGAAAAGGGTAGCAGTGAGTACTTTAGTACCATCTGTCATTAGAAGATTTTGGATAAGGTTGATTATTATTAATTTTGGACGTAAGGAAGACGCGGCAAGTAAATAGGAGTTAGCGGATAGAAACCGCAAGAAGGTGTTTATTTTATATTATTTACTACTTCAAGCAAACGATTTTGAGAGTCAAGCTTTTTAATATTTTGTCAAGGTAATTTCGAAGACTGATTTTATTATTAATTAAATATGTGGAGTTGTGCAATAATCTGATCTCACAAATAGATAATAAATCTTTTTTTTTTTTTTTAATATAATCAATCTACTTAGACACTAATTTATTTATAAAAATAATGATGCCAAATGTAACTTATATACAAAAAAATTGAGAATATTGTTTTTTAGTTGACCAATAAATAACTCTTTATCAAAAACAAAAGATTTTTTTAATGCGATTTAAAAAAAAAGGCATATCTATAAATCCTTCGTCATTACACGTAAAAACATTTTTGCTAAAACATTTGTCTCAGGCGATATTTCAAGGTATATTCCTTTGTAGATAAAATAGATGCAGAAAAGCCACAACGCTCTTCAGCCAGGAACCTGACAAGGAACACAGTTATGCTGCTTGGCGGCAGAATGAGCATGCCGGAAAAGATCTGCCAAATAAAGCTACTCCTACCCAAAAGCAATACAAATTTAGGTCAATATTTTCTGAGTAAAATATTTAAAGCAAGTATATGCATATACGTAAAACACCCGCGGAAACAGAAGGGGCGTTGACAATTGTACCACACGGAAAACCAAGGGGATGTAACAGCAAACGAGCAGCAACGTCAACTGCGATCACCAAACCGTCTGCCCAGGCGTGGTGATTACATTATTTATACATGATACAAGTTGCCATGGTCGTTGGGAGAGGCCTTTAGTCCAGCAGTGGACTGTTATAGGTTGTTGTTTATAGTGGGGATTACTGCGTAAGCAAATCTTTGTATCATACATAAGTTTTTGTGCATTGAGTGTAACCACAGTGTCTCACAGGCGGCTACGTTAACGGGTCGCGCTTATTAAATATATACGTCGCAATTTATTATTATTATTAGTATTACATTTGATTTCAACTGATCACCCTCTCCAAATCTCTAGTTCCTAGAGAAGAGCTTCTACAATTATAATTATTAGGAAGGTATAGATAACGTAAGTAAATTAAAACCAAGGTGTGTGAAACTACATAATGTTTTATTTATCAATTTACTACGACAAAAATGGTTCCGACGCGAAGCTTTAATAATGCTAAATTGTCTAATCCCCGAGCTTTATCCACTCTCAAAGCATTGGCGCACAAGTGAAAATAATATCCAAATAATATACGTGTTATTAAAAACAAAATGGACGCGGGTTGATTATGATGAAGTAGGTAATATAAACCCTCAACGCGACTAAGGTAGTTTTCACTTCACAAAGTAACAAACTCCCTTGTTAAAGTTAATACTTGACTACTAAAATTAGTGTACCTAGGTACCTGACATTTTTTGCGTGCAACTAAAGTATCAATCGTACGAGAATGGCTGTGATGGTATCATTTTCTACTCTTGATACATATTAATTAGGAGTGTAAAATATGACCACGAAGTCTTAAGAATCTGAAAACAAATAAGAGATTAGCAGATTAAGGCCAGTGTAGGTTCAGACAGTGATAATTAAAAAATATATCGTCATCCAGCCCCAAAGTAAGCGTAGCTTGTGTCATGGGTACCAAGATAACTGATGAATATTAATGAATAATATACAGATTAACACACACTAAAAAAATTATGTTGATCACGCGAAAAATTTCTATTTGTGGTAATCGAACCCCACAGCCTTGGAGTCAGAAAGCAGCCCGACAGCCCACTGTACCAATCGGCTGTCATAATGAATGCTTCTACTTGCAAGCCTGAACTGTCTTGCCATCCGAACTGACGGGCATACATACAATAAATTTCTGATCCTATGCCTCACATTTTATACCATTAATCTTGAAATCTTATAGATTTTTTAAAATACTATCCTTGATACTAAAAATGCTATAGAAAATTATTTGCCAACCGTTGCGTAGCTCGCTAAAGATATAACAGAGAATCCATATGTTGTTATGTGCACTTCCTTTTGGGCCCTGGAAAATATAAAGTTATAAACTTATACATATATTATTATAGTTACATTATAAACATATAAGTAATTCCAATGTATACAGATCATTATGTCATTATATGCCATTAAATTTATACTTTGTTTATAATTGTAATTAGTTTAGTTTAGGCAATATTTAGGACTATCTCTTAAAAACTGACTGCGTTAATTTCAGTTTTTTTACGAGTCCTGTAGAAACAGTTTGTTTTTCTGGGATAACAGTGGCGTAGCTCTCCATCCTTTTAACTAACTCTATGCCAAAAAAACTTGATAACTGGTAAGGGTCAGAAGGAAGGACAAAAAAACAACACACTCTTTCACATTTATAATATCAGACTGTGATTCTTTTATGAAACGGTGGCTGCTCAAAGCTTTTAACTACCTTCATCGATACACTTGACGCAGACTGAGTGAAACCAGAACTGCATCAATAATTCTGAGTGAAACCAGAACTGCATCTGCTTCTTCTTAGACCGGGACGCGTTTGGAACCCTCGTAGAAAGCAGAAGAATTTGTATGGTGTAATTTATAATTTCTTCAAACTTTATATAGTTTTGGTGTGGTAGTACCATACCAAAACTATATTTCTCAGCACGGCTAGCATGGGCAGGAGATAATTATCTCCGGGTAAAGGATACTAAATTATCTAATCCCAGAGCTTTATTAACTCTCAAAGCATTGGCGCAAGTGAAAATAATATCCAAATAATATTTGTGTAATAATAAACGGGGGTAAACTTCCCCTATTCCATGTTTCCCTGATTTAACAGGTGGACACTATAATTATATTCCCTGTCTGAAGATGCCTGTGCTAGCCCGGCAGGAGTTTTTGACTTTACAATGAACAATTGTAAAGTCTTCGTCACTTTCTAAGTCACTTGGGATGAGTGTATCATCATCTCTCTAGATAGATGTTTGTTGGCTCTTATTCGAAACTTACCTGTGAATCATAATTAGAATAGATTTTTTGATCTTATGTGACGCAATATACCATCCACAGTTATAAAGGGCTGCACCTACGCCCGAACTCTAAAATTAAACATAAAATATTGGTAGTAATGACTGCACCCGTATATTTCGTGCGGTCATTTTCGGGATTCAACCCTTAAACACAACCACAACTTAGTAGTGGATTTTTAGAAGGTTGACTGTGTACTCTTTGGATTTTCGAAGTCTGCGGATTCAATTGTACAAAAATCTCATTTTAATGTTGAGTGAAACTTAGTTGTTCGACAACGAGTCCATTAATGTTCCAAATTAAATTTTGTTTATTATGTCCATTTCTTTAATTATGTAGAAATATTTTTTTTAGATGTTTAAATAAACTTTATTTGACTAGATAGTGCGTTATAATAACTTTCAAGGTATGAAATATCTTTTTTCTATTGTTAGTGTCGTTTTTTCTACACACGTAGAATAAGGCGAAAGATAAAATTTTTGAAAGATTTTTATTTTGTGACGCCAAAGAAGTTTAAATTCTAACGCGTGTATAAGTACACACACGTTTTTTTTTTATTCCCCTACGAGTTAGCCCTTGACTGCAACCTCACCTGGTAAGTGATGATGCAGTCTAAGATGGTAGCGCGCTAACCTGTTAGGGAGTATGGTAGTCATAGGTATGCCTAATCGGTTTCTACGCGACACGCGACAATCTACCGGAACACTGAATCGCTTTCGCGTCTTTGTCGGTAGGGACATAACTAGCCACGGCCAAAGCCTCCCACTAGACTAGACCAGAGAAAATTCAGAAATTATAAATTCCCAAATTGTCCCTGCCGGGAATCAAACCCGGGACCTTCTACATAAACTAACAGCACTCACCGTTGCGCCAGGAAGGTCGAATGGCGCCTCCTACAGGCGAGAGAGAAGGGGCTAAGCATACTTTGTAAAGTTAAAGGTGCGTGTTGAAAATCGAACTTGGCCCCCCAAAAGTGAAGTCGAGCTCCTACCAGTGGGCTATCACCGCTCACTTACAGACATAGGCGTATATTAATATACTTACTGTGTCCATTAATCTTTGTCCGTACCAGCAGAGAATCCAAGTTTGAGATATTGCTGTTATAAAAAAAATCTTGTAGGCAATCTCGTTCCATTTTTCAACAAACTGAAATATTTTATAAAACAAAGGTTATGTTTACAATGAAAATAAGCCTTAATTAGCTATTTACCGAATTATGTACGGTGTAATTAATAATTTGTCCAATATTACTGTTTTGTGTGGTCAAAACCAAACAGATCTTCTGCAAGGTAGAGTACTACGCGCGTTTCTCTCCGACATCGGAGTATCCTGTATCCTTAGTAAATGTTCTTTACTAATGTGGATTCGACTCCCGGTATGGGAGGGTTTGGCCAGTAATTATTAGTTATTTTTTGACAATTCCAATAATAAATCCTTGCGTTGTCCAACGCCATACCTTACCTCGGAAACCTCGGATAGCGTGTTGACGCTGTTGGTCCAGGTATTATCACAAACATTACGTGATAATAACCGTTTAGCTCTAGCTCCATCACATCGCGATGGAGCGATGTATGGACATTATGTATTTAATGAAAGCATCAAAAGTGCATATTTGAATAAAGAAATATTTGACTTTGACTATAACACAGAATTAAGAAAATACAGAGTCCTACATTTATCTTACAAAAAAAATGTCTATGAATTATATACAATTATATACAAGTTACGATACGATGAAATGTATTTATAAATAAAAAATATCGTACCGTAACTTGCCTATATGTTTTGGAAATATGCATTTTTGTTCAAATGAGTATTTTGTCAGAAAATATAAGAATAATATTGTTAAGTGTTCCCCAAAACAAATGTTACGTATTTGCGAAAAATACTTATGCTTGTGGTATAAAAAATTTTAACCATTTGCCACTCATGGTAAAAAAATTAGACGGAAATATTTTTAAAAATAGGTTAAGAATTTGGCAATAAGTAAGGCGTATTACAATATTAACGAATATTTTTGAGACGTTTCTTAGTTAGTGTCTAAAGTTTAAAATTTGAAGTGTATATAATTTTTAATATAAACTCTAAATATGTAAGGAAATTGCGCGCCAGAAAGTGGCAAACTGTTGGAACTATTCCCACTTACAACACCAAAACAAAGTAAACAGTTAAAACAATAAAATTTATTCTATTCTATTCATTCAGCCATTATTGCACGCAGTGCATTGTGTCCAAAGACAGTGATAACCCCCCGCGTATGTCTCACTTCACACCCGCGGAATGTTGCTAGCTCACAAACTTTTCCATTTTTTCCACATAGTCACACACACACACACACACACACACAGTGTTACAGTCTGTAAGTCCAATATAGTAACGACCCATTCTGTAAGTCACAGTAAAGCCAGTTACCATCTTAGACTGAATCATAACTTTTCAACAGGTGAGATTGCAGTCAAGGATCTGGATACGTAGTAGTGGAATTTAAAAAAACTTACAGCGACGCAGAATAGGCAGAAGCATATAATGACCGAGCTGTTCATAAAGTTGACGAGCAGTGAGAACGTGTACATATTTTCTATATCACTGGACAGTCTGAAATAACAACATATAACAAACATATAAAATTCGGAATATATACCTTCTTAAGAGGTAGAGGAGTAATAGGCGGTAAGAAGCGGTGATAGCGCAGTGGGCAGGACTTCGACTTCACTTTCGTGGTGGCGAGTTCGAATCCCAGCAGGCGCCTCTAACTTTTCTAAGTTATGTGCGTTTTAAGCCATTAAAATATCACTTCTTTAGTTCTCCAGAATCTTCTCAAAGGTGTGTGAAGTCCACCAAACTGCACTGGGCCAGCGTGGTGAACTACGGCCTTAACCCCTTCTCATCGTGGCAGGAGACCCGTGCTCCCGTGCTATTGGGTTGATATGATGAAGCGGTAATAGCCTAGTGGTTCGGTCTCCCTTTCGAGGGGAAACGACTTCTGTCCCCGGCTAGCACCACTAACTTTTATTATTTAATAAATTTGAAAATTCATAAAAAAAATCGGAACGGAAAGGATATGAACCTGCGACTCTCTAGCAATCGCGGCCTGAGCGCTTTTCCACTAACCTTAGGCTCTCTTATCGCAGATGCCGATATTAATAATATAAGTTATAGTTGCATTTTTATATCAGTCTTTTAGCGACTTTGGTGCCATTAAGGCATTTATATCTATATATATAAAAATCAATGCCACTTTTCGTTGTAATTTTATAACTCAAGAACGGGTTCACCTATCCAAACCAAATGTTTAGGCTTTGTTCGGACTATTAAATAGATGGTTTATGTGAAGTTTGCACAAAATCGGTTGAGCGGTTTTCCATTTAACACATTTTTTGAAACTTATATATTAAATAAATTGCCGCAGATTTAGATAAAATGTAGTACAGTTGTACCTGATATTCCGGGTCAACCGGAATCCGGATATGAAAATAAGTATGTAAATAAGTAAATAATGTACTTAAGTGTATTATATACTTTAGTATATTATTTATTTGAGTAAATAATGTTCTTAAGTAAATAATATACTTAAGTATATAATGTATTTAAGTAAATAATGTATTTAAGTAAATAATATACTTGAGTATATAATGTACTAAAGCATATAATGTATTTAAGTATATAATGTGCTACTGTAAATAATTTACTTAAGTAAATAATGTACTTAAGTATATGATGTATTTAAGTAAAAAATGTGCTTAAGTAAATAATATACTTAAGTATTTAATGTACTAAAGTATTTAATGTACTTAAGTAAATAATGTACTTAAGTAAATAATGAACTTAAGCATATAATGTATTTAAGTAAATAATGTATTTAAGGTACTAAAGTATATAATGTAATTAATGTATGTGTAAGTAAATAATATACTTAAGCATATAATGTTTATAATTTACTAAAGTATATAATACTTTAGTATAAAATGTATTTAAGTAAATAATGTTCTTAAGTTAATAATATACTTAAGTATATAATGTTCTTAAGTAAATAATGTATTTAAGTAAATAATATACTTAAGCATATAATGTATTTAAGAAAATAATGTTCTTAAGTATATAATGTACTTAAGTAAATAATGTACTTAAGTATTTAATGTATTTAGGTAAATAATGTATTTAAGTAAATAATATACTTAAGTATTTAAAGTACTAAAGTATATATTGTAATTAATGTATGTAAGTAAATAATATAATTCAAATTCAAAATTCATTTATTTCAAGTAGGGCTAATATAAGCACTTTTGAAACGTCAAGTCTGTCTGTTTGTAGTGATTCTATCATGTATTCTAGTTCGGAAGGCAGATTCTATCGAGAAAAAGCCGGCAAGAAACTCAGCAGTTGCTCTTTTCCAACATCAACAATTTACATTTTGCATTTTAACATTCATTTTTCTATCTTGTGACAGCTGAAAGCGGAGCCGGATGCTTCCAAGCAACCTTGTCATTAAAAAAGCATATAATTAAGCATATAATGTATTAAAGTATATAATTAACTTAAGTATATTATATACTTTAGTATATAATGTACTGAAGTAAATAATATACTTCAGTATTTAATGTATTTAAGTATAAAATGTATTTAAGTATATAATGTACTTAAGTAAATAATATACTTAAGCATATAATGTTTATAATTTACTAAAGTATATAAAATGTATTTAAGTAAATAATGTTCTTAAGTTAATAATAAACTTAAGTATATAATGTTCTTAAGTAAATAATGTATTTAAGTAAATAATATACTTAAGCATATAATGTATTAAAGTATATAATTTACTTAAGTATATTATATACTTTAGTGTATAATGTATTTAAGTATATAATGTGCTAATGTAAATACTTTACTTTAGTAAATAATGTACTAAAGTATATAATCTAAATAAGTAATTAATGTACTTAAGAATATAATGTATTTAAGTATATTATGTACTTAAGTGTATAATGTATTTAAGTAAAAAATCTTCTTAAGTAAATAATATACTTAAGTATATAATGTATTTAAGTATGTACTGTACTAAAGTATGTAATGTACTTAAGTATATCATATAAATAAGTAAATAATGTACTAAAGTATATAATGTAAATAAGTAAATAATGTACTTAAGTATATAATGTATTTAAGTATATAATGTACTAACGTATGTAATGTACTTAAGTATATAATGTCAATAAGTAAATAATATACTGAAGTATATAATGTCCTTAAGTATATAATGGTAAAAAATAAATAATGTACTAAAGTATATTATGTATTTAAGTAAATAATGTACTAAACTATATAATGTACTTCAGTATATAATGTAAATAAATATATAATGTATTGAAGTATATTATGTACTTAAGTGTATCATGTATTTAAGTAAATTATGTTCTTAAGTAAATAATATACTTAAGTATATAATTTATTTAAGTAAATAATGTACTAACGTACATAATGTACTTAAGTAAATAATGTACTGAAGTATATAATGTACTTAAGTAAATAAAGTACTAAACTATATAATGTACTTCAGTATATAATGTAAATAAATAAATAATGTATTTAAGTAAATTATGTTCTTAAGTAAATAATATACTTAAGTATATAATGTATTTAAGTATATAATGAACTAACGTACATAATGTACTTAAGTAAATAATGTACTGAAGTATATAATGTACTTAAGTAAATAAAGTACTAAACTATATAATGTACTTCAGTATATAATGTAAATAAATAAATAATGTATTTAAGTATATTATGAACTTAGGTGTATATTGTATTTAAGTTAATAATATACTTAAGTATACAATGTATTTAAGTATATAATGTACTGAAGTATATAATTAAAATAAATAAATAATGTACCAAAGTATATAATGTATTTAAGTATATATAATGTATTTAAGCATAAAACGTACATAAGTAAATAATGTATTTAAGTATGTTATATACTTTAGTATATTATGTATTTAAGAAAATAATAAACTTAAGCATATAATGTATTTAAGTATATAATGTTCTTAAGTATATAATATACTTAAGTATATAAAGTATTTAAGTAAATTATGTTCTTAAGTAAATAAAATACTTAAGTATATAATGTATTGAAGTATATAATGTGCTAATGTAAATAATTTACTTAAGTAAATAGTGTACTTAAGTATATAATGTAAATAAGTAAATATTATACTAAAGTATATAATGTAAATAAGTAAATAATGTACTTAAGTAAATAATATACTTAAGCATATAATGTATTTAAGTATATAATCTTCTTAAGTATATAATGTATTTAAGTAAAAAATTTACTTAAATATTTAATGTACTAAAGTATATAATGTAATTAATGTATGTAAGTAAATAATTTACTTAAGTATATTATATACTTTAGTATAATAAATAATAATAATAATAAATATACTACGACAATACACACATCGCCACCTAGCCCCAAAGTAAGCGTAGCTTGTGTTATGGGTACTAAGATGACTGATGAATATTTTTATGAATTATATATACATAAATACTATAAGAAAATACATATAAACCTCCAAACACTGAAAAACACTTATTGCTCATCACACAAACATTTTCCAGCTGTGGGAATCAAACCCACGGCCTTGGACTCAGAAAGCAGGGTCGTTGCCCACTGCGCCAGTCGGCTGTCATAATGTATTTAAGTTCGTATATAATGTATTTAAGTAAATCATATACTTAAGTATATAATGTACTAAAGTATATACTGAAATTGATGCATGTAAGTAAATAATATACTTAAGCATACAATGTATTTAAGAAAATAATTTACTTAAGTATATAATGTACTAAAATAAATAATGTACTTAAGTAAATAATGCACTTAAGTATATAATGTATTTAAGTAAATAATGTATGTAAGTAAATAATATACTTAAGCATATAATGTATTTAAGTATATAATGTATTTAAGTAAATTACGTTCTGAAGTAAATAATATACTAAAGTATATAATGTTCTTAAGTAAATATTCTATTGAAGTTAATAATATACTTAAGTATATAATGTACTAAAGTATATAATGTAATTAATGCATGTAAGTAAATAATATACTTAAGCATATAATGTATATAAGAAAATAATGTACTAAAGTATATAATGTAAATAAGTAAATAATGTACTGTAGTATATAATGAACTTAAGTATATAATGTACTTAAGTAAATAATGTACTTAAGTAAATAATGCAATTAAGTATATAATGTAATTAATGTATGTAAGTAAATAATATACTTAAGCATATAATGAAATAAAGTATAAAATGTTCTTATTATTATTACATAATATGCTTAAGTACATTATTTACTTAAGTACATTATTATTTACTTATTAACATTGTATACTTTAGAACATAACTTATTAACATTACATACTTAAAAAAATTTATACTTAAATACATTATATACTTAAGTACATTATTTACTTATTTACATTATATACTTAAGTACATTATTTATTTATTTACATTATATACTTAAGTTCATTATATACTACAGTACATTATTTACTTATTTACATTATATACTTAAGTATATTATTTACTTAAGAATATTTTTTACTTAAATACATTATACAATTAAGTACATAATATACTTAAATACATTATATACTTAAGTACATTAATAACTTATTTACATTATATACTTTAGTACATTATTTACTTAAGTACATTATATACTTCAGTACATTATTTACTTAAGTACATTATATACTTAAATACATTATATGCTTAAGTATATTATTTACTTAAGTACATTATTTACTTATTTACATTATAAACTTTAGTACATTATTTACTTATTTACATTATATACTTAAGTACATTATTTAATTAAGTACATTATATACGTAAGTACATTATATACTTAAGCACATTATTAACTTATTTACATTGCATACTTTAGAACATTACTTATTAACATATAGTATTTGTATACTTAAAAACATTATATACTTTAGTACATTATATACTTAGGTACATTATTTACTTAAATACATAATATACTTTAGTACATTATTTACTTAAGTACATTATATACTTAAGAACATTATATACTTAAGTACGTTATAAACTTAAGTGCATTATATACTTAAGTACATTATATAGTTAAATACATTATGTACTTAAGTACATTATATACTTAAATACATTATATACTTAAGTACATTATATACTTTAGAACATTATATACTTAAGTACATTATATACTTTAGAACATTATATACTTAAGTACATTATTTACTTATGTACAATACATGCTTTAATACATTATATACTTAAGTACATAATATACTAGAGTACATTAATTACTTATTTACATTATATACTTAAATACGTTATATACTTAAGAATATTATATACTTAAATACGTTATATACTTAAGAATATTATATACTTAAATAATTTATATACTTAAGTACATTATATACTTAAGTATATTATATACTTAACTACATTATATACTTAAGTACATTATTTACTTATTTACATTATATACTTTAGTACATTATTTATTTATTTACATTATATACTTAAGTACATTATATACTTCAGTACATTATTAACTTATTTACATTATATACTTAAGTACATTATTTAATTAAGTACATTATATACGTTAGTACATTATGTACTTAAATACATTTACATTATTTACTTAGGTAAATTATTTACATTAGCACATTATATACTTTAGTACATTATATACTTAAATACATTATATACTTAAATACATTATATACTTAAGAACATTGTATACTTAAGTGAATTATATACTTTATTACATTATATACTTAAATACGTTATATACTTAAGTACATTTTATAGTTAAATACATTATATACTTAAGAACATTATATACTTAATTACGTTATATACTTATGTACGTTATTTACTTAAATACTTTATATACTTAAGTACATTATATACTTAAATACATGTACATTATTTACTTATGTACATTATATGCTTAAATACATAATAAACTTAAGTACATTATATACTTCAGTACATTATTTACTTATTTACATTACATACCTAAGTACATTATTTACTTAAGTACATTATATATGTAAGTACATTATATACTTAAGTACATTATATACTTAAGTACATTATATACTTAAATACATTATATACTTAAATACATTATATTCTTAAGTACATCATTTACTTATTTACATTATATACTTCAGTACATTATTTACTTATTTACATTATATACTTAAGTACATTATTAAATTAAGTACATTATATACGTTAGTACATTATGTACTTAAATACATTTACATTATTTACTTAGGTAAATTATTTACATAAGCACATTATAGACTTTAGTACATTATATATACTTAAGTATATTATTTACTTAAATACATTATTTACTTAAATACATTTTATACTTAAATACATAATATACTTAAGTACATTATTTACTTATGTACATTATATGCTTAAATACATAATATACTTAAGTACATTATATACTTCAGTACATTATTTACTTATTTACATTATATACTTAAGTACATTATTTACTTAAGTACATTATATATGTAAGTACATTATATTTTTAAGTACATTATATACTTAAGTACATTATATACTTAAGCATATTATTTACTTAAGAACATTATTTACTTAAATACATAATATACTAAAGTATATAATATACTTAAGTACATTATTTACTTAAGTACTTTATATACTTAAGTACATTGTTTACTTAAGTACATTATATACTTAAATACATTATATTCTTAAGTAAATTATTTACTTATTTTCATTATATACTTTAGTACATTATTTATTTATTTACATTATATACTTAAGTACATTATATACTTCAGTACATTATTTACTTATTTACATCATATACTTAAGTACATTATATACGTTAGTATATTATTTACTTAAGAAGATTTCTTACTTAAATACAATATACACTTAAGAACATAATATACTTAAATACATTATATACTTAAGTACATTAATTACTTATGTACATTATATACTTTAGTACATTATTTACTTTAGTACATTATATACTTCAGTACAATATATACTTAAGTACACTATTTACTTAAGTAAATTATTTACATTAGCACATTATATACTTCAATACATTATATACTTAAGTATATAATATACTTAAGAACATTATATACTTAAATACATTATTTACTTATTTACATTATATACTTAAGTACATTATTTACTTAAGTATATTATATACGTAAGTACATTTTCTACTTAAGTACATTATATACTTAAGTATATTATTTACTTAGGCACATTATTTACTTATTTACAGTGCATACTTTAGAACATTACTTATTAACATTGTATACTTAAAAACATTTTATACTTTAGTACATTATATACTTAAGTACATTATTTACTTAAGTACATTAAATACTTAAGTATATTATTTACTTAAGAACATTATTTACTTAAATACATAATTTAATAAAGTATATAATATACTTAAGTACATAATATACTTCAGTACATTATTTACTTATTTACATTATATACTTTAGAACATTATTTACTTAAGTACATTATATACTTAAGCATATTATTTACTTAAGAACTTTATTTACTTAAATACATTATATACTTAAGTACATTATTTACTTAAGTACTTTATATACTTAAGTACATTATATACGTAAATACATAATATACTTTAATACATTATATTCTTAAGTACATTATTAACTTATTTACATTATATACTTTAGTACATTATTTATTTATTTACATCATATACTTAAGTACATTATATACTTCAGTACATTATTTACTTATTTACGTAATATGCTTAAGTACATTATATACGTTAATACATTATGTACTTAAATACATTATTTACTTAAGTACATAATATACTTAAGTACAGTATTTACTTATGCACATAATATACTTAAATACATTATATACTTAAGTACATTATTTATTTAAGTACATTATAAACGTAAGTACATTATATACTTAAGTACATTATATACTTAAGTACATTATTTACTTTTTACATTATATACTTTAGTACATTATTTATTTATTTACATTATATACTTAAGTACATTATATACTTCAGTACATTATTTACTTATTTACATTATATACTTAAGTACATTATTTAATTAAGTACATTATATACGTTAGTACATTATGTACTTAAATACATTTACATTATTTACTTAGGTAAATTATTTACATTAGCACATTAAATACTTTAGTACATTATATACTGAAGTATATTATTTACTTAAATACATTATTTACTTACATACATTTTATACTTAAGTACATAATATACTTAAGTATATTTTTTATTTATGTACATAATATGCTTAAATACATAATATACTTAAGTAAATTATATACTTCAGTACATTATTTACTTATTTACATTATATACTTAAGTACATTATATACGTTAGTACATTATGTACTTAAATACATTTACATTATTTACTTAGGTAAATTATTTACTTAAATACATTAAATCTTAAGTACATAATATACTTAAGTACAGTATTTACTTATGTACATTATATGCTTAAATACATAATATACTTAAGTACATTATATACTTCAGTACATTATTTACTTATTTACATTATATACTTAAGTACATTATTTACTTACGTACATTATATATGTGAGTACATTATATACTTAATTACATTATAAACTTAAGTACATTATATACTTAAGCATATTATTTACTGAAGAACATTATTTACTTAAATACAAAATATACTAAAGTATATAATATACTTCAGTACATTATTTACTTAAGTACATTATATACTTAAATACATTATATACTTAAATACATTATATTCTTAAGTATATTATTTACTTAAGAACATCATTTACTTAAATACATAATTTACTAAAGTATATAATATACTTAAGTACATAATATACTTCAGTACATTATTTACTTATTTACATTATATACTTTAGAACATTATTTACTTAAGTAAATTATATACTTAAGCATATTATTTACTTAAGAACTTTATTTACTTAAATACATTATATACTTAAGTACATTATTTACTTAAGTACTTTAAATACTTAAGTACATTATATACGTAAATACATAATATACTTTAATACATTATATTCTTAAGTACATTATTTACTTATTTACATTATATACTTTAGTACAGTATTTATTTATTTACATTATATACTTCTGTACATTATTTACTTATTTACATTATATACTTAAGTACATTATTTAATTAAGTACATTATATACGTTAGTACATTATGTACTTAAATACATTATATACTTAAGTATATTATTTACTTAAGAAGATTTTTTACTTTAATACATTATACACTTAAGAACATAATATACTTAAATACAATATATACTTAAGTACATTAATTACTTATTTACATTATATACTTTAGTACATTATTTACTTAAGTACATTATATACTTCAGTACATTATTTACTTAAGTACATTATATACTTAAATACATTATATGCTTAAGTATATTATTTACTTAAGTACATTATTTACTTATTTACATTATATACTTTAGTACATTATTTACTTATTTACATTATATACTTAAGTACATTATTTAATTAAGTACATTATATACGTAAGTACATTATATACTTAAGCACATTATTAACTTATTTACATTGCATACTTTAGAACATTACTTATTAACATATAGTATTTGGTTACTTAAAAACATTATATACTTTAGTACATTATATACTTAAGTACATTATTTACTTAAGAACATTATTTACTTAAATACATAATATACTTTAGTACATTATTTACTTAAGTACATTATATACTTAAGAACATTATATACTTAAGTACGTTATAAACTTAAGTGCATTATATACTTAAGTACATTATATACTTTATTACATTATATACTTAAGAACATTATATACTTAAGTACATTATATACTTAAATACGTTATATACTTAAGTACATTATATAGTTAAATACATTATGTACTTAAGTTCATTATATACTTAAATACATTATATACTTTAGTACATTATATACTTAAGTACATAATATACTAGAGTACATTATTTACTTATTTACATTATATACTTAAATACGTTATATACTTAAGAACATTATATACTTAAATACGTTATATACTTAAGAACATTATATACTTAAATACATTATATACTTAAGTACATTATATACTTAAGTATATTATATACTTAAGTACATTATATACTTAAGTACATTATATACTTAAGTATATTATATACTTAAGTTCATTATATACTTAAACTAGCGACCCGCCCCGGCTTCGCACGGGTGCAATGCTGATACTAAATTAAATACACTACAGAAAAACTATGAACGTTGTATATAAAAACATAGCGGCCCGCTCCGACTTTGCACCCGCATAAAATATATATGCCTATGTCACTCAATGAAAACATGATTAAAATCGATCCAGTATTTTTGATTCATTCATTACTGCCCTTGGCCTGCACGCATTAAATTTGGAGTAAAACAATTCCTCTTTCCCTATACTTACTATGAAGATTTCCTGCTATCTTTGGAATATCTAAATTCATACAATTTTTATTACATTACACATTTTTACTTATTTACTTTTTACATTTTTACCTAGGTATTTATTTTATTTTTACAACAATTAATATATTACAGGATGTCTTTATACACAACGTTCACAGCTTTCTTGTCATTAGACAATACAAACATGTTTTCTCTTGAGGTTACTCTTGAAAGAGCGACATACAGTTGGCCATGTGAAAAACAGTCAACGCTCAAATCTAAGCCTGCAACGTTGAAGGTTTGACCTTGCGATTTATTAATGGTCATTGCAAAAGATGTCTTTACCGGAAACTGTAAACGTTTAAATTGGAAGGGAAAATCCGATGGTATCAGAGGGATTCGGGGAATCAATACATCTTCTCCGGTACCACATCCTGTGAGTATTGTGCACTCTATTATGAAAGTTTTCAGTGATTTTATCAGCAAACGCGTGCCATTGCAAAGTTTAGGTGGATTCAGGTTTCTTAATAAAATAACAGGACAACCTACTTTCAACACCATTTTGTGAGGAGGGAGTCCAGACAGGTTCAAAGAGTTTAGAAACTCTGTAGGAAAATGAACAGCTTCTTCCAAATCGAGAACAGTATCCACCGAGTAGTATATTTTCGTCGGCGCATCAATCTTTGAAAGAATCAAGTTATTTACCTTATCTACTTGTTCATTAGTTAATGACAGAATCGCTCTTTCTTTAAACCAAGATATTGTCTTGTAACTTATGTCATCAATGTCAGGATAGACTTTGTTGACTAACTCTTGGATATTATCTATCAAAACACAAAGGTTTTCAAGGTTAATCCTTCCCTCACTTTGTGTTAATTCTCTATTGAAGATTCTCTCTCTCTCTCAGCTCTATATCTATCCCTAAGCTGACTGAGTCGAGCTTCACGTTCTGTTGACGATTCTTCATCTCTTTGTGAACGTACTCTTCTAGCATTCACTGAACTACAACCTATGTTCGAACGACGACGTCTTCCAGACATGACTATATAATTTCAGAACAAAATTGACTCAGTGCTAGACTTATGTATGATAACCTACTTAATTCGATAAGGATTAATGCCGTATTGCTTAAAATAGCTTCGTAAATAAGCCATTTTTTCACGTAAAAAGTAAACAATAAAAATGGTTAATGTGGGTTATCCCTAAAATATAAACATATACCATCGCGGACATTTTTGTAGACCTTTTTATGGTGTACAATACTGTAGTACATTAATTTGATCTAACTCGTAGGGTTTAGGCAGCGTTTTTGCTAAATTGCTAAATAAGCCCATAAAAATAGGTTAATTTACGACATCACGTTAGCAACCTCTAAAATTAGCAATGTTGCCTTAGTATATGATGCATGTATTATACATATAAACCTTCCTCTTGAATCACTCTATCTATTGAAACCGCATCAAAATCCGTTGCGTAGTTTTAAAGATTTAAGCGCACATAGGGATATAGGGACAGAAAAGGCGACTTTGTTTTATACTATGTAGTGATACATTATATACTTAAGTACGTTATATACTTAAATACGTTATATACTTAAGTACATTATATAGTTAAATACATTATATACTTAAATACATTATATACTTAAAAACATTATATACTTTAGTACATTATATACCTCAATACATTATATACCTAAGTATATTATTTACTTAAGTACATTATTTACTTATGTGCAATACATGCTTAAATACATTATATACTTAAGTACATAATATACTAGAGTACATTATTTACTTATTTACATTTTATACGTAAGTACATTATATACTTAAGAACATTATATACTTAAATACGTTATATACTTAAGTACATTATATACTTAAGTACATTATATACTTTAGTACATTATATACTTAAGTACGTTATATACTTAAGTACATTAAATAATTAAGAACATTATATACATAAGTTCATTATATACTTAAAAACATTATATACATTAGTACATTATA
Source organism: Pararge aegeria (assembly GCF_905163445.1). Classification (NCBI taxonomy): domain Eukaryota; kingdom Metazoa; phylum Arthropoda; class Insecta; order Lepidoptera; family Nymphalidae; genus Pararge; species Pararge aegeria. The sequence goes on along the minus strand of NC_053202.1, from coordinate 5,496,938 downwards.
TACCTCAATACATTATATACCTAAGTATATTATTTACTTAAGAACACTATTTACTTAAATACATAATTTACTAAAGTATATAATATACTTAAGTACATTATTTACTTATGTACAATACATGCTTAAATACATTATATACTTAAGTACATAATATACTAGAGTACATTATATAGTTAAGTACGTTATATACTTAAGTGCATTATATAGTTAAATACATTATAAACTTAAGTACATTATATACTTAAATACATAATATACTAAAGTATATAAAAAACTTAAGAACATTATATACTTAAGTACATTATATACTTAAATACGTTATATACTTAAGTACATTATATACTTTTATACATTATATACTTAAGTACATTATATACTTAAATACATTATATACTTAAGTACATTATATACTTAAGTACATTATATACTTTATTACATTCTATACTTAAGTACATTATATACTTAAGTACATTCTATACTTAAATACGTTATTCACTTAAGTTCATTATATACTTAAATACATTATATACTTAAGTACATTATAAACTTAAGTACGTTATATACTTAAGTACGTTATATACTTAAGTACATTAAATACTTAAGTACGTTATATACTTAAGTACATTATATACATAAGTTCATTATATACTTAAATGACGGCCGATTGGCGCAGTTTGTAGCGACCCTGCTTTCTGAGTCCAAGGCCGTGGGTTCGATTCCCACAACTGGAAAATGTTTGTGTGATGAGCGTGAATATTTTTCAGTGTCTGGGTGTTTATACATATATTCTAAGTATTTATGTATATTATTCATAAAAATATTCATCAGTCGTCTTAGTACCCATAACACAAGCTAAGCTTACTTTGGGGCTAGATGACGATGTGTGTATTGTAAAAAAAAAAAAAAAAAATATATTATAAATTTAAGTACATTATATAATTAAGTACATTATATACTTAAGTACATTAAATACTTAAGTACGTTATATACTTAAGTGCATTATATACTTAAGTACATTATATACTTTATTACATTATATACTTAAGAACATTATATACTTAAGTACATTTTATACTTAAATACGTTATATACTTAAGTTCATTATATAGTTAAATACATTATATACTTAAGTACGTTATAGGGCACGTACGTTGAAGGGCACCGGGGTAACCATCTCTGAATTCCTTATTAAAAGTCGCCACTCTACATTCCTTGCGGCTCGACAGCGATTTGGTGTGGCGAGGTGTTGGACCAGGAACGGGACCATTATGGTGCTTGACTCCAGTGGGAAACGGCATCGCGTCACGACTATGACCGAGCTGAACGCTATCCCGTCTTCCATTCAGGATGTGCCTGCCGTTGCGCCTGCTACTTCGTTTGAAGCCCCCAAGGACACCAGAGCCGCCAACACAAGAATGAAGCGTATCATTAAAAAATGAATACAACTAGTTTCTTTTAAAATTACAGTTCTTGGCACTGTTCTGTTTGGCTCGCTTTGTATTTGTTCTGTTATGAAATAATTAGTATAATCTTTTTTGGTAGTAGCTTCTAATCAATTTATTATGTTCTTTGTTGTAGTTTACTTTCATTTAATTATTTAGGTTTTGTTATTGTGGGTAAGAGCACTCTCAATGTCTGACAATGACATCTGACAAGCGGTGACAGATGACTTTGACTGACGTGTATTTGGTAGTTCGTTTAGAAACATTGAAGCATAGACTTTATAAGGCCTGCAACACACTGTTATGTTTTATTTTTATTTTGTTATACGCAGTTTTGTTAATTGTTTTTTTTTTGTTTAACTTCAATATTTTCTGTGCAAATGTTTTAATTGTCTAGTATTCTTATATTTTCAAGATGCAGCTGGCGGATTAGGAAAATCTATATATTAATACCATAGTTAGTATTTTTTTTTTTTTTCTTTTACTCTTTAAGTTTATATATATATTGCTTTATATTTGTTATTTTTATTGTTTCTTTTTTATATTTATTATTTGATATATTATTTTATTCTATACAATGTCGTTGAACAGTATGGACAGTGATGTTTTTCTGTCTATGTCGTCTAGTGATGATAGTTTCCACAGTACATCTTTCCTTCCACTTGATAAAACTCTTGATTCTTGCTTCTCAGATTGTTTGAAGAACCTTAATGTCATTCATATTAATGCACAAAGTATCCCAGCTCATTATCCTGATATGCTTGCATCTTTTGATTCCCGTAACATACATGCTATACTAGTGTCTGAGTCTTGGCTTAAAACTTGATTACCTTCTACCTCTTATTCGCTGCCAGGTTTTAGGCTTATTCGCAATGACCGTGTTGGTAAGGGGGGTGGTGGAGTAGCGATCTACTTGCGTTCTTATATTCCTTTTACTGTTATTAGTATGTCTTCACAACCCTCCTTACCTGATGCTGCTGAGCATCTACTTGTTGAAGTTCCTGTAGTACTTATTTCCCATACCAAAATTCTTCTTGGAGTGTTCTATTGTCCACCATACGTTTCTGACTACTTTCGTTCATTTGAATCCTTATTAGAGAAAGAAGTTCCTCTTTATAGCCACTCCATTATTTTTGGAGATTTTAATACTTGTTTACTCAAAAATGATTATCGCAGCAAGAAATTTTTGACTACAGTGGAATCTGTCCTGCCCCTTGCTGCTACGCATTATTCTCCTGGTTGTACTCCTTCTCTTCTTGACCTTATTATGGTATCCTCTCCGGATTTCATCTTTAAGCATGGCCAGTGTCCTGCCGATGCATTTTCTTATCATGATTTGATTTATCTTTCATATAAAATACGTCCACTTAAAGCAAAATCGAGGGTACTTCTGCGGCGTAACTTTGGAGGAATTGACAGCCGTCGCTTGTGTGATGATGCTAGTCATCTGGACTGGGCGGCTATCGCAGCTGTTGACTCAGTTGACCGCAAAATTGAGATATTTAATTCCCTGATAACGCAACTCTACGATACGCATGCTCCGTTAAGACCAATCAAGCTGAAACATCTACTGGCGCCCTGGTTATCAGAAGAGATAAAAATTTTAATGGACAAAAAGATCGCGGCGAAATATAAATACAAAACAAATAATACTGACGCTAACCGGGAAAAATATCATAAAGCACGGAATCGCTGTAATACATTGTGTAGGGATGCTCAACGACGCCATATTCATAAGTCTGTTGAAAGTGGTGACACTGCTAAAACCTGGAAGTTTCTTGAGTCTCTTGGAGTTGGTAAATCATCTCATAGATCTTCTATTAACGTTGATATCGAACTCCTAAATAAACATTTTTCTACTTCTGATACAATTAATAGTTCCGATAAAGAACGTACTCTTAGTATTCTTTCTTCCCACTCAACTCCTAACTTTTTACCATTTACTTTCGAGTCTTTTACTGAATGTGATGTTAAGAAGAGCATAATATCCATTGCATCGAATGCTGTTGGTGTAGATAGCATTACCCGTAATATGATCATTCCAATTCTTGACGTTGTTTCCCCTATTCTAACCCATATCTTAAACTCTTCCATTCTCTGTAGCAAATTCCCTGAAGAATGGAAGTTTGCTCAGATTATTCCTCTACCTAAAAAAACAACCCTTCATCGTTTTCTGATTTTCGCCCCATTTCTATATTACCATTTCTCTCAAAAGTTCTTGAAAAACTCGTATCTCAACAACTTAGTCTCTTTCTTAATAAGAATAACCTTCTCAGTTCTTTGCAATCTGGCTTTCGCCCTGGTCATAGTACGGCTACTGCTCTTGCTAAAGTAACTGATGATATTCGATGGGCGATGGATAACAAGCAGCTAACAATTCTTATTCTGCTTGACTTTAGCAATGCCTTTAATACAGTTGACTTTGACATCTTGCTTAGTCTTTTACGCTCTATTAACATATTATCTCCATCAGTAATAGACTGGTTTCGGAGTTACCTCAATGGCCGTCGACAGCGCATTCAGATTGACGAGTCCTTTTCGTCTTGGTGTGATGTTGCGGCTGGGGTACCTCAGGGTGGAGTGTTATCTCCTTTACTTTTTTCTATTTTTATTAACTCTATTACTCAAAACATCTCTTCTCTCTATCACATGTATGCAGATGATATCCAAATATATCGCTCATCTACCCTTCAAAATCTTGGTTCTGCTGTTACAGCTATAAATAATGATATGGCTGCAATTTCTGAGTGGAGCAGGCAATATGGGCTAAAGGTCAATCCTGCAAAATCAAAAGCTATCGTTATTGGTAGCTCAGGAATGATCGCGAGGGTTGATTGGCTGAGCATTCCTTCTGTTATTTATAATGGCATCGCTATTCCTTTTTGTGACTCTGTGAAAGATCTTGGTGTATACCTCGACCGGGAATTGTCATGGACAGTGCATGTCAAAGAGCTGAGTCAGAAAGTGTTTGTGGCGATGAGCTCGTTGCGAAGGCTGCAATCATTTCTTCCAATTCCGACCAAAGTTATGCTAGCACATTCTCTTTTTCTATCTATTCTCGATTATGCGGATGCAAGCTTTCTTAATCTGACCGAGGATCAGCTTAATAAACTTGAGCGTCTTCAAAATCTTGCTATTCGGTTCATATTTGGCCTTCGCAAATATGACCATGTTTCCGAATTTCGACAAAAACTCAAGTGGCTTCCTATTCGTCGTCGCCGGGATATGCATGTACTTTCTCTTCTGTACTGTGTGTTATTTCATCTAAATACTCCCTCGTATTTAAAAGAGAAGTTCTTCTTCTTGGAAGAATTCTTGGTGAGCAATCTGGTGTAAGATCGTGCCGTGCGCTGACGCTGTGTATGCCTTATCATAGGACAAAATTTTATAAGCGTATACGATGACGTTTTCGTTTAAATATACGATTACGTTTTCGTTTTCGTATTCAATGACGTTTTCGTTTACGTAAACGAATACGTTTTCTTATTCGTTTACGTATACGATGACGTTTTTGTTTTTATTTTACGAATACGATAACGTTTTCGTTAACGTATACGAATACGTTTTCGTTTTCGTATTCGATGTCGTTTTCGTTTTTGTTTACGTATACGATGACGTTTTCGTTTTTATTACGTATACGATGACGTTTGCATTTTCGTATTCGATGTCGTTTTCGTTTTTGTTTACGTATACGGTGACGTTTTGTTTTTAGTTTACGTATTCGATGTCGTTTTCGTTTTAGTTTACGTATACGAGTACGTTTTCGTTTTCGTATACAATGACGTTTTTGTTTTCGTACACGATAACGTTTTCGTTTTCGTATACGTATTCGTATTCGTTTTCGTATTCGTTTTCGTGTTCGTTTTCGTATTCGTTTTCATATTCGTATTCGTTTTCGTATTCGTTTTCGTATTCGTTTTCGTATTCGTTTTCGTATTCGTTTTCGTATACGATGACGTTTTCGTTTACGTAAACGAATACGTTTTCGTATTTAATGACGTTTTCGTTTTCGTATTCGATGACGTTTTCGTATTTGTTTACGTATACGATGACGTTTTCGTATAAGATGACGTTTTTGTTTTTATTTTACGAATACGATAACGTTTTCGTTTCCGTATACGAATACGTTTTCGTTTTCGTATTCGATGTCGTTTTAGTTTTCGTTTACGTATACGATGACGTTTTCGTTTACATATACGATAACGTTTTCGTTTACGTATACGAATACGTTTTCGTTTTTGTATTCGATGTCGTTTTAGTTTTCGTTTACGTATACGATGAAGTTTTCGTTTTCGGACACGATGACATTTTCGTTTTCGTACACGATAACGTTTTCGTTTTCGTTTTCGTTTACGTATACGATGACGTTTTCGTTTACATATACGATTACGTTTTCGTTTTCGTATTCAATGTCGTTTTCGCTTTCGTATTCCATGACTTTTTGTATTCGTTTACGTATACGATGACGTTTTCGTTGTTATTTTACGAATACGATGTCGTTTTCGTTTTAGTTTACGTATACGAGTACGTTTTCGTTTTCGTATACAATGTCGCTTTAGTTTTCGTTTACGTATACGATGACGTTTTCGTTTACATATACGATAACGTTTTCGTTTACGTATACGAATACGTTTTCGTTTTCGTATTCGTTTTCGTATTCGTTTTCGTATTCGTTTTTGTATTCGTTTTCGTATTCGTTTTCGTATTCGTTTTCGTATACGATGAAGTTTTCGTTTACGTATACGAATACGTTTTCGTTTTCGTATTCAATGACGTTTTCGTTTTCGTATTCGATGACGTTTTCGTATTTGTTTACGTATACGATGACGTTTTCGTATAAGATGACGTTTTTGTTTTTATTTTACGAATACGATAACGTTTTCGTTAACGTATACGAATACTTTTTCGTTTTCGTATTCGATGTCGTTTTAGTTTTCGTTTACGTATACGATGACGTTTTCGTTTACATATACGATAACGTTTTCGTTTACGTATACGAATTCGTTTTCGTTTTTGTATTCGATGTCGTTTTAGTTTTCGTTTACGTATACGATGACGTTTTCGTTTTCGTATACGATGACGTTTTCGTTTAAATATACGATTACGTTTTCGTTTTCGTATTCAATGACGTTTTCGTTTACGTATACGAATACGTTTTCGTTTTCGTATTCCATGACGTTTTCGTATTCGTTTACGTATACGATGACGTTTTTGTTTTCGTACACGATAACGTTTTCGTTTTCGTATTCGTTTTCGTATTCGTTTTCGTGTTCGTTTTCGTATTCGTTTTCATATTCGTATTCGTTTTCGTATTCGTTTTCGTATTCGTTTTCGTATTCGTTTTCGTATTCGTTTTCGTATTCGTTTTCGTATTCGTTTTCGTATTCGTTTTCGTATTCGTTTTCGTATTCGTTTTCGTATTCGTTTTCGTATTCGTTTTCGTATACGATGACGTTTTCGTTTAAATATACGATTACGTTTTCGTTTTCGTATTCAATGACGTTTTCGTTTACGTATACGAATACGTTTTCGTTTTCGTATTCGATGTCGTTTTAGTTTTCGTTTACGTATACGATGACGTTTTCGTTTACATATACGATAACGTTTTCGTTTACGTATACGAATACGTTTTCGTTTTCGTATTCGTATTCGTATTCGTTTTTGTATTCGTTTTCGTGTTCGTTTTCGTATTCGTTTTCATATTCGTATTCGTTTTCGTATTCGTTTTCGTATTCGTTTTCGTATTCGTTTTCGTATTCGTTTTCGTATTCGTTTTTGTATACGATGACGTTTTCGTTTACGTATACGAATACGTTTTCGTTTTCGTATTCAATGACGTTTTCGTTTTCGTATTCGATGACGTTTTCGTATTTGTTTACGTATACGATGACGTTTTCGTATAAGATGACGTTTTTGTTTTTATTTTACGAATACGATAACGTTTTCGTTTACGTATACGAATACGTTTTCGTTTTCGTATTCGATGTCGTTTTAGTTTTCGTTTACGTATACGATGACGTTTTCGTTTAAATATATGATAACGTTTTCGTTTACGTATACGAATACGTTTTCGTTTTTGTATTCGATGTCGTTTTAGTTTTCGTTTTCGTATACAATGACGTTTTCGTTTTCGGACACGATGACATTTTCGTTTTCGTACACGATAACGTTTTCGTTTTCCTTTTCGTTTACGTATACGATGACGTTTTCGTTTACATATACGATTACGTTTTCGTTTTCGTATTCAATGTCGTTTTCGTTTTCGTATTCCATGACGTTTTCGTATTCGTTTACGTATACGATGACGTTTTCGTTGTTATTTTACGAATACGATGTCGTTTTCGTTTTAGTTTACGTATACGAGTACGTTTTCGTTTTCGTATACAATGACGTTTTTGTTTTCATACACGATAACGTTTTCGTTTTCGTTTTCGTTTTCGTATTCAATGTCGTTTTCGTTTTCGTATTCCATGACGTTTTCGTATTCGTTTACGTATACGATGACGTTTTCGTTGTTATTTTACGAATACGATGTCGTTTTCGTTTTAGTTTAGGTATACGAGTACGTTTTCGTTTTCGAATACAATGACGTTTTTGTTTTCGTACACGATAACGTTTTCGTTTTCGTATTCGTTTTCGTATTCGTTTTCGTATTCGTTTTCGTATTCGTTTTCGTGTTCGTTTACGTATTCGTTTTCATATTCGTTTTCGTTTTCGTTTTCGTGTTCGTTTTCGTATTCGTTTTCATATTCGTATTCGTTTTCGTATTCGTTTTCGTATTCGTTTTCGTATACGATGACGTTTTCGTTTTCGTATTCAATGACGTTTTCGTTTTCGTATTCGATGACGTTTTCGTATTTGTTTACGTATACGATGACGTTTTCGTATTCGATGTTGTTTTAGTTTTCGTTTACGTATACGATGACGTTTTCGTTTACATATACGATAACGTTTTCGTTTACGTATACGAATACGTTTTCGTTTACGTATACGAATACGTTTTCGTTTTTGTATTCGATGTCGTTTTAGTTTTCGTTTACGTATACGATGACGTTTTCGTTTTCGGACACGATGACATTTTCGTTTTCGTACACGATAACGTTTTCGTTTTCGTTTTCGTTTTCGTTTACGTATACGATTACGTTTTCGTTTTCGTATTCAATGTCGTTTTCGTTTTCGTATTCCATGACGTTTTCGTATTCGTTTACGTATACGATGACGTTTTCGTTGTTATTTTACGAATACGATGTCGTTTTCGTTTTAGTTTAGGTATACGAGTACGTTTTCGTTTTCGAATACAATGACGTTTTTGTTTTCGTACACGATAACGTTTTCGTTTTCGTATTCGTTTTCGTATTCGTTTTCGTGTTCGTTTACGTATTCGTTTTCATATTCGTTTTCGTTTTCGTTTTCGTGTTCGTTTTCGTATTCGTTTTCATATTCGTATTCGTTTTCGTATTCGTTTTTATATTCGTTTTCGTATACGATGACGTTTTCGTTCTCGTATTCAATGACGTTTTCGTTTTCGTATTCGATGTCGTTTTTGTTTTTGTTTACGTATACGATGACGTTTGCATTTTCGTATTCGATGTCGTTTTCGTTTTTGTTTACGTATACGGTGACGTTTTGTTTTTATTTTACGTATTCGATGTCGTTTTCGTTTTAGTTTACGTATACGAGTACGTTTTCGTTTTCGTATACAATGACGTTTTTGTTTTCGTACACGATAACGTTTTCGTTTTCGTATTCGTATTCGTATTCGTTTTCGTATTCGTTTTCGTGTTCGTTTTCGTATTCGTTTTCATATACGTATTCGTTTTCGTATTCGTTTTCGTATTCGTTTTCGTATTCGTTTTCGTATTCGTTTTCGTATACGATGCTGTTTTCGTTTACGTAAACAAATACGTTTTCGTATTTAATGACGTTTTCGTTTTCGTATTCGATGACGTTTTCGTATTTGTTTACGTATACGATGACGTTTTCGTATAAGATGACGTTTTTGTTTTTATTTTACGAATACGATAACGTTTTCGTTTACGTCTACGAATACGTTTTCGTTTTCGTATTCGATGTCGTTTTAGTTTTCGTTACGTATACGATGACGTTTTCGTTTACATATACGATAACGTTTTCGTTAACGTAAACGAATACGTTTTCGTTTTTGTATTCGATGTCGTTTTAGTTTTCGTTTACGTATACGATGACGTTTTCGTTTTCGGACACGATGACATTTTCGTTTTCGTACACGATAACGTTTTCGTTTTCGTTTTCGTTTACGTATACGATGACGTTTTCGTTTACATATACGATTACGTTTTCGTTTTCGTATTCAATGTCGTTTTCGTTTTCGTATTCCATGACGTTTTCGTATTCGTTTACGAATACGATGACGTTTTCTTTGTTATTTTACGAATACGATGTCGTTTTCGTTTTAGTTTACGTATACGAGTACGTTTTCGTTTTCGTATACAATGACGTTTTTGTTTTCGAACACGATAACGTTTTCGTTTTCGTATTCGTTTTCGTATTCGTTTTCGTGTTCGTTTTCGTATTCGTTTTCATATTCGTATTCGTTTTCGTATTCGTTTTCGTATTCGTTTTCGTATTCGTTTTCGTATTCGTTTTCGTATTCGTTTTCGTATTCGTTTTCGTATTCGTTTTCGTATTCGTTTTCGTATACGATGACGTTTTCGTTTAAATATACGATTATGTTTTCGTTTTCGTATTCAATGACGTTTTCGTTTTACGTATTCGAATACGTTTTCGTTTTCGTATTCGATGTCGTTTTAGTTTTCGTTTACGTATACGATGACGTTTTCGTTTACATATACGATAACGTTTTCGTTTACGTATACGAATACGTTTTCGTTTTCGTATTCGTATTCGTATTCGTTTTCGTATTCGTTTTCGTGTTCGTTTTCGTATTCGTTTTCGTATTCGTTTTCGTATTCGTTTTCGTATTCGTTTTCGTATTCGTTTTCGTATACGATGACGTTTTCGTTTACGTATACGAATACGTTTTCGTTTTCGTATTCAATGACGTTTTCGTTTTCGTATTCGATGACGTTTTCGTATTTGTTTACGTAAACGATGACGTTTTCGTATAAGATGACGTTTTTGTTTTTGTTTTACGAATACGATAACGTTTTCGTTTACGTATACGAATACGTTTTCGTTTTCGTATTCGATGTCGTTTTAGTTTTCGTTTACGTATACGATGACGTTTTCGTTTACATATACGATAACGTTTTCGTTTACGTATACGAATACGTTTTCGTTTTTGTATTCGATGTCGTTTTAGTTTTCGTTTACGTATACGATGACGTTTTCGTTTTCGGACACGATGACATTTTCGTTTTCGTACACGATAACGTTTTCGTTTTCGTTTTCGTTTACGTATACGATGACGTTTTCGTTGTTATTTTACGAATACGATGTCGTTTTCGTTTTAGTTTACGTATACGAGTACGTTTTCGTTTTCGTATACAATGACGTTTTTGTTTTCGTACACGATAACGTTTTCGTTTTCGTATTCGTTTTCGTATTCGTTTTCGTATTCGTTTTCGTGTTCGTTTTCGTATTCGTTTTCATATTCGTATTCGTTTTCGTATTCGTTTTCGTATTCGTTTTCGTATTCGTTTTCGTATTCGTTTTCGTATTCGTTTTCGTATACGATGACGTTTTCGTTTACGTAAACAAATACGTTTTCGTATTTAATGACGTTTTCGTTTTCGTATTCGATGACGTTTTCGTATTTGTTTACGTATACGATGACGTTTTCGTATAAGATGACGTTTTTGTTTTTATTTTACGAATACGATAACGTTTTCGTTTACGTCTACGAATACGTTTTCGTTTTCGTATTCGATGTCGTTTTAGTTTTCGTTACGTATACGATGACGTTTTCGTTTACATATACGATAACGTTTTCGTTAACGTAAACGAATACGTTTTCGTTTTTGTATTCGATGTCGTTTTAGTTTTCGTTTACGTATACGATGACGTTTTCGTTTTCGGACACGATGACATTTTCGTTTTCGTACACGATAACGTTTTCGTTTTCGTTTTCGTTTACGTATACGATGACGTTTTCGTTTACATATACGATTACGTTTTCGTTTTCGTATTCAATGTCGTTTTCGTTTTCGTATTCCATGACGTTTTCGTATTCGTTTACGTATACGATGACGTTTTCTTTGTTATTTTACGAATACGATGTCGTTTTCGTTTTAGTTTACGTATACGAGTACGTTTTCGTTTTCGTATACAATGACGTTTTTGTTTTCGAACACGATAACGTTTTCGTTTTCGTATTCGTTTTCGTATTCGTTTTCGTGTTCGTTTTCGTATTCGTTTTCATATTCGTATTCGTTTTCGTATTCGTTTTCGTATTCGTTTTCGTATTCGTTTTCGTATTCGTTTTCGTATTCGTTTTCGTATTCGTTTTCGTATTCGTTTTCGTATTCGTTTTCGTATTCGTTTTCGTATTCGTTTTCGTATTCGTTTTCGTATACGATGACGTTTTCGTTTAAATATACGATTACGTTTTCGTTTTCGTATTCAATGACGTTTTCGTTTTACGTATACGAATACGTTTTCGTTTTCGTATTCGATGTCGTTTTAGTTTTCGTTTACGTATACGATGACGTTTTCGTTTACATATACGATAACGTTTTCGTTTACGTATACGAATACGTTTTCGTTTTCGTATTCGTATTCGTATTCGTTTTCGTATTCGTTTTCGTGTTCGTTTTCGTATTCGTTTTCGTATTCGTTTTCGTATACGATGACGTTTTGGTTTACGTATACGAATACGTTTTCGTTTTCGTATTCAATGACGTTTTCGTTTTCGTATTCGATGACGTTTTCGTATTTGTTTACGTATACGATGACGTTTTCGTATAAGATGACGTTTTTGTTTTTGTTTTACGAATACGATAACGTTTTCGTTTACGTATACGAATACGTTTTCGTTTTCGTATTCGATGTCGTTTTAGTTTTCGTTTACGTATACGATGACGTTTTCGTTTACATATACGATAACGTTTTCGTTTACGTATACGAATACGTTTTCGTTTTTGTATTCGATGTCGTTATAGTTTTCGTTTACGTATACGATGACGTTTTCGTTTTCGGACACGATGACATTTTCGTTTTCGTACACGATAACGTTTTCGTTTTCGTTTTCGTTTACGTATACGATGACGTTTTCGTTGTTATTTTACGAATACGATGTCGTTTTCGTTTTAGTTTACGTATACGAGTACGTTTTCGTTTTCGTATACAATGACGTTTTTGTTTTCGTACACGATAACGTTTTCGTTTTCGTATTCGTTTTCGTATTCGTTTTCGTATTCGTTTTCGTATTCGTTTTCGTGTTCGTTTTCGTATTCGTTTTCATATTCGTATTCGTTTTCGTATTCGTTTTCGTATTCGTTTTCGTATTCGTTTTCGTATTCGTTTTCGTATTCGTTTTCGTATTCGTTTTCGTATACGATGACGTTTTCGTTTAAATATACGATTACGTTTTCGTTTTCGTATTCAATGACGCTTTCGTTTACGTATACGAATACGTTTTCGTTTTCGTATTCGATGTCGTTTTAGTTTTCGTTTACGTATACGATGACGTTTTCGTTTTCGTACACGATAACGTTTTCGTTTTCGTTTTCGTTTACGTATACGATGACGTTTTCGTTTACATATACGATTACGTTTTCGTTTTCGTATTCAATGTCGTTTTCGTTTTCGTATTCCATGACGTTTTCGTATTCGTTTACGTATACGATGACGTTTTTGTTTTCGTACACGATAACGTTTTCGTATTCGTTTTCGTTTTCGTTTTCGTATTCGTTTTCGTATTCGTTTTCGTATTCGTTTTCGTATTCGTTTTCGTATTCGTTTTCGTATTCGTTTTCGTTTTCGTTTTCGTTTACGTATACGATGACGTTTTCGTTGTTATTTTACGAATACGTATTCGTTTTCGTATTCGTTTTCGTATTCGTTTTCGTATTCGTTTTCGTATTCGTTTTCGTATTCGTTTTCGTATACGATGACGTTTTCGTTTAAATATACGATTACGTTTTCGTTTTCGTATTCAATGACGCTTTCGTTTACGTATACGAATACGTTTTCGTTTTCGTATTCGATGTCGTTTTAGTTTTCGTTTACGTATACGATGACGTTTTCGTTTTCGTACACGATAACGTTTTCGTTTTCGTTTTCGTTTACGTATACGATGACGTTTTCGTTTACGTATACGATGACGTTTTCGTTTACATATACGATTACGTTTTCGTTTTCGTATTCAATGTCGTTTACGTTTTCGTATTCCATGACATTTTCGTATTCGTTTACGTATACGATGACGTTTATGTTTTCGTACACGATAACGTTTTCGTTTTCGTATTCGTTTTCGTATTCGTTTTCGTGTTCGTTTTCGTATTCGTTTTCATATTCGTATTCGTTTTCGTATTCGTTTTCGTATTCGTTTTCGTATTCGTTTTCGTATTCGTTTTCGTATTCGTTTTCGTATTCGTTTTCGTATTCGTTTTCGTATTCGTTTTCGTATTCGTTTTCGTATTCGTTTTCATATTCGTTTTCGTATTCGTTTTCGTATTCGTTTTCGTATTCGTTTTCGTATTCGATGTCGTTTTAGTTTTCGTTTACGTATACGATGACGTTTTCGTTTACATATACGATAACGTTTTCGTTTACGTATACGAATACGTTTTCGTTTTCGTATTCGTATTAGTATACGTTTTCGTATTCGTTTTCGTGTTCGTTTTCGTATTCGTTTTCATATTCGTATTCGTTCTCGTATTCGTTTTCGTATTCGTTTTCGTATACGATGACGTTTTCGTTTACGTATACGAATACGTTTTCGTTTTCGTATTCAATGACGTTTTCGTTTTCGTCTTCGATGACGTTTTCGTATTTGTTTACGTATACGATGACGTTTTCGTATAAGATGACGTTTTTGTTTTTATTTTACGAATACGATAACGTTTTCGTTTACGTATACGAATACGTTTTCGTTTTCGTATTCGATGTCGTTTTAGTTTTCGTTTACGTATACGATGACGTTTTCGTTTACATATACGATAACGTTTTCGTTTACGTATACGAATACGTTTTCGTTTTTGTATTCGATGTCGTTTTAGTTTTCGTTTACGTATACGATGACGTTTTCGTTTTCGGACACGATGACATTTTCGTTTTCGTACACGATAACGTTTTCGTTTTCGTACACGATAACGTTTTCGTTTTCGTTTTCGTTTTCGTTTACGTATACGATGACGTTTTCGTTTACATATACGATTACGTTTTCGTTTTCGTATTCAATGTCGTTTTCGTTTTCGTATTCTATGACGTTTTCGTATTCGTTTACGTATACGATGACGTTTTCGTTGTTATTTTACGAATACGATGTCGTTTTTGTTTTAGTTTACGTATACGAGTACGTTTTCGTTTTCGTATACAATGACGTTTTTGTTTTCGTACACGATAACGTTTTCGTTTTCGTATTCGTTTTCGTATTCTTTTTCGTATTCGTTTTCGTGTTCGTTTTCGTATTCGTTTTCATATTCGTATTCGTTTTCGTATTCGTTTTCGTATTCGTTTTCGTATTCGTTTTCGTATTCGTTTTCGTATTCGTTTTCGTATTCGTTTTCGTATTCGTTTTCGTTTTCGTTTTCGTATACGATGACGTTTTCGTTTAAATATACGATTACGTTTTCGTTTTCGTATTCAATGACGTTGTCGTTTACGTATACGAATACGTTTTCGTTTTCGTATTCGATGTCGTTTTAGTTTTCGTTTACGTATACGATGACGTTTTCGTTTACATATACGATAACGTTTTCGTTTACGTATACGAATACGTTTTCGTTTTTGTATTCGATGTCGTTTTAGTTTTCGTTTACGTATACGATGACGTTTTCGTTTTCGGACACGATGACATTTTCGTTTTCGTACACGATAACGTTTTCGTTTTCGTTTTCGTTTACGTATACGATTACGTTTTCGTTTTCGTATTCAATGTCGTTTTCGTTTTCGTATTCCATGACGTTTTCGTATTCGTTTACGTATACGATGACGTTTTCGTTGTTATTTTACGAATACGATGTCGTTTTCGTTTTAGTTTAGGTATACGAGTACGTTTTCGTTTTCGAATACAATGACGTTTTTGTTTTCGTACACGATAACGTTTTCGTTTTCGTATTCGTTTTCGTATTCGTTTTCGTATTCGTTTTCGTGTTCGTTTACGTATTCGTTTTCATATTCGTTTTCGTTTTCGTTTTCGTGTTCGTTTTCGTATTCGTTTTCATATTCGTATTCGTTTTCGTATTCGTTTTCGTATTCGTTTTCGTATACGATGACGTTTTCGTTTTCGTATTCAATGACGTTTTCGTTTTCGTATTCGATGACGTTTTCGTATTTGTTTACGTATACGATGACGTTTTCGTATTCGTTTACGTATAAGATGACGTTTTTGTTTTTATTTTACGAATACGATAACGTTTTCGTTTACGTTTACGAATACGTTTTCGTTTTCGTATTCGATGTCGTTTTAGTTTTCGTTTACGTATACGATGACGTTTTCGTTTTCCTACACGATGACATTTTCGTTTTCGTACACGATAACGTTTTCGTTTTCGTTTTCGTTTACAAATACGATGACGTTTTCGTTTACATATACGATTACGTTTTCGTTTTCGTATTCAATGTCGTTTTTGTTTTCGTATTCCATGACGTTTTCGTATTCGTTTACGTATACGATGACGTTTTCGTTTTTATTTTACGAATACGATAGCGTTTTCGTTTTTTTTTACGTATACGATTACGTTTTCATTTTCGTATTCGATGTCGTTTTCTTTTACGTATACGATGACGTTTTCGTTTTTATTTTACGAATACGATAACGTTTTCGTTTTTTTTTTACGTAAACGATTACGTTTTCATTTTCGTATTCGATGTCGTTTTCGTTTTCTTTTACGTATACGATGACGTTTTCGTTTTTGTTTACGTATACGATTATGTTTTTGTTTTCGTTTACTTATACAATGACGTTTTCGATTTCGTATTCGATGACGTTTTCGTCTTCGTTTACGTATACGAAATCGTTTTCGTTTTCGTATATGTAAACGATTACGTATACGATGACGTTTTTCGATTTCGTATACGATTAACTTTTTCGGTTTGGTTTTTGGTTACGTTTTGTTTTCTTTTTACGTATACGATGCCGTTTTCGTTTTAGTTTACGTATACGATGACGTTTTCATTTTCGTATTCGATGTCGTTTTCGTTTTTATTTTACGTATACGATGACTTATATACTTAAGTACATACTTAACTTAAGAACATTATATACTTAGATAAAATATATACTTAAGTTTATTATTTACTTATGTACATTATATACATAAATACATTATATTCTTATGTACATTATATACTTAGATACATTATATACTTAAGTTCATTATTTACTTATGTACATTATATACTTAAATACATTATATACTTACGTACATTATATACTTTAGTACATTATATACTTACGTACATTATAAACTTACCTTCATTATATACTTGAGTACATTATATACTTAAGTACATTATATAGTTATGTACATTATATAATAACGTACATTATATACTTAAGTACATACTTAACTTAAGAACATTATATACTTAGATACAATATATACTTAAGTTCATTATTTACTTATGTACATTATATACTTAAATACATTATATACTTACGTACATTATATACTTAAGTACATTATATACTTAAGTATATTATATACTTAGTGCTTATATACTTAGATACATTATATACTTCGTGCATTATATACTGAAAAACATTATTTATTAAGGTACATTATATACTAAGTGCATTATATTCATATGTACATTATATACTTAAGTACATTATATACTTATGTACATTATATAATAACGTACATTATATACTTACGTACATTATTTACTTACGTATATCATATACTTAAGTACATTATATACTTAAGTACATTATTTATTTAAGTACATTATTTACTTAAGTACATTATATACTTAGATACATTATATACTTAAGTTCATTATTTACTTATGTACATTATATACTTAAATACATTATATACTTACGTACATTATATACTTACGTACATTTTATAATTAAGTACATTATATACTTACGTACATTATATACTTACGTACATTATATACTTAAGTACATTATATACTTAAGTATATTATATACTTAGTGCTTATATACTTAGATACATTATATACTTAAGAACATTATTTACTTATGTACATTATATACTTAAGTACATTATAAACTTACCTTCATTATATACTTAAGTACATTATATACTTAAGTTTATTATATACTTAGTGCTTATATACTTAGATACAATATATACTTAAGTTCATTATTTACTTACGACCATTATATACTTACATACATTATATACTTAAGTACATTATATACTTATGTACATTATATACTTAAATACATTATATACTTAAATACGTTTTATACTTAAGTACATTATATACTTAAGTACATTATATACTTAAGTACGTTATATACTTAAGTGCATTATATACTTAAGTACATTATTTACTTAAGTATATAATGTACTTAAGTACATTATATACTTAAATACATTATATACTTAAATACATTATATACTTAAGTACATTAAATACTTCAGTACATTATATACTTAAGTACATTATATACATAAGTGCATTATATACTTAAGTACATTATATACATAAGTGCATTATATACTTAAATATATTATAAATACTTACGTGCTTTATTACATAATATACTTAAGAACATTATATACGTTAGTACATTATATACTTAAATACGTTATATACTTAAGTACATTATATAGTTAAGTACATTATATACTAAAATACGTTATTTACTTAAGTACATTATATATTTAAATACATTATATACTTAAGTACATTATATACTTAAAAACATTATATACTTTAGTACATTATATACCTCAATATATTATATACCTAAGTATATTATTTACTTAAGAACATTATATACTTAAATATATTATTTACTTAAGAACACTATATACTTAAGTACATTATATACTTAAGTACGTTATATACTTAAGTGCATTATATAGTTAAGTACATTATATACTAACGTACATTATATACTTAAGTACATTAAATACTTAAGTACATTATATACTTAAGTACATAATATACTAAAGTATATAATATACTTAAGAACATTATATACTTAAGTACATTATATACTTAAGTACATAATATACTTAAGTACGTTATATACTTAAATGCATTATATACTTAAGTACATTATATACTTTATTACATAATATACTTAAGAACATTATATACTTAAGTACATTATATACTTAAGTACATTATATACTTAAGTACATTATATACGTAAGTACATTATATACTTTATTACATTATATACTTAAGTACATTATATACTTAAGAACATTATATACTTAAGTACATTATATACTTTAGAACATTATATACTTAAGTACATTATATACTTAAGTACATTATATACTTAAATACATTATATACTTAAATACATTATATTCTTAAGTACATTATTTACTTATTTACATTATATACTTTAGTACATTATTTATTTATTTACATGATATACTTAAGTACATTATATACTTAAGTATTTTATTTACTTAAGTACATTATTTACTTAAGTACATTATTTACTTAAGTACTTTATATACTTAAGTACATTATTTACTTAAGTACATTATATACTTAAGTACATTATATTCTTAAGTACATTATTTACTTATTTACATTATATACTTTAGTACATTATTTATTTATTTACATGATATACTTAAGTACATTATATACTTCAGTACATTATTTACATATTTACATTATATACTTAAGTACATTATTTACTTAAGTACATTATATACGTTAGTACATTATGTACTTAAATACATTATTTACTTAAGAAGATTTTTTACTTAAATACATAATACACTTAATTTAGGGGGGCCTGTAGAAATTTAGCATGTCTAAAAACCTTTTGAGCTGACGTTTATCTTTAGGCTGGGGGAAATCTTTAATAGCTTGAACTAAAATATCCAGTGGCTTAGTTCCTTTTTCTGAAATAAGGTGTCCTAGAAATTTTACCTCTGGTACGGCAAAGACACATTTTGATATATTAATAAGCATACCGTAATCTCTTAGCCTACTAAATATCTGGCGAAGATGTTCTCCGTGCTCCACTTCGCTTCTGCTAAAAATTAAAAAATCGTCCAAAAAACACAACAACATTCGTTTTACATTGAGCGACACGACTGATGCACGAATCCAATAGCGGACTGCCGGCACGCGGTTAGTGTACCGACTACCTACATGCAAACGACGACGTCATTATACCAGTCGGCAGTTTGTGCGTTTCAACTGCGAGATCGGTATGGACTATTGTTGAATTACACCGGTAGGTACGATCGTAAATGTAAGTTTGTGAATGTTGATATGTATGTTTGTGTGAATGTTTGTATGTTCAAATTGTTATTGGTAAATTAGAATAAGGTGTTAAGCTATATATGTATGTAAAGTATTTAGGTTAATTATTATGATATAAGTATTTCGTTTATATATTGTTATCAGACCCTACACCACCCCCCTCCAGAGACCGTCAAGGGTGATAAAAATTTGGTTTTCTGACTTGGCGGCCGGAATGAGTTCGATAACCATTAAAATTACATTTTTCAGATGGCTGCTCATCTTCATTAGGATTGGGGTCGCTTTGGTCGTTTAATAAATAGGCTGGTTTAAGGCGGTCTATTGATACCGTTACTTGCTTGCCATTAACTAATAGATTGAAAACTTTGTCGTTGCGAGATAACACTTTATACGGTCCTGTGTAGGCAGGTTGTAATGAGCCACGTGATGAATCTTCTCGAAGGAAAACGTGATCGGAGGTCTCTAAAGTTTTGAAAACAACATTTGTTCCTACCATGCCGTGCAGCTGGTACAGGACGCAAATTCTCAGCGAACGAGCGCAGACGGGCCGTAAAATCGGTTATGTCTGTGGTAATATTTACCGAGGAGTGAAAAAATTCTCCAGGTAGCCGTAAAGGTTCGCCATATAAAAGCTCTGCCGAAGAAGCTTGAAGGTCTTCCTTAAAGGCACTTCTTATCCCCAGAAGCACCCAAGGTAATGACTCTGTCCATTTATCATTTGCATGACAGACAATGGACGCTTTGAGTTGCCTGTGAAAGCGTTCGACTAAGCCATTGCAAGAGGGATGGTATGCTGTTGTCCTTTTATGCTCAAATCCAGCTATCTTTGACAGATAACTGAACAGAGCGGATTCAAATTGGCGGCCTCGGTCTGTCACAATAGTCTCTGGGCTGCCAAAGCGCGATATCCAACCTGACAACAATGCTTTTGCTGTCGTTTCGGCTGTAATGTCAACTATTGGTATGACTTCCGCCCATCTAGTAAAACGGTCTACGGCTGTCAAACAATAGCGATAACCTTCTGAAGACGGTAAAGGCCCCACGATATCAATGTGGATATTTTTGAATCGTGCGCGGGGTAGGTTATATGTGCCTAAGGGTGCAGACACATGCCTGCTTACTTTTGCACGCTGGCAAGGTAGACATGATTGTGCCCACGACCTGCAATCTCTCCTTATGCCCGGCCAAACAAAACGTTCGGCTATTAATTTGGCAGTTGCGTTGACGCCTGGGTGGCTGAGGGAGTGCAGGCTCTCAAAGACTTGTCTTCTTAGCTGTTTGGGTACGAATGGTCTGGGAGTCGATGTACTGACGTCGCAGTAAACAAAAGATTGACTTCCAGGTAGATTCGTCCTTTGTAAGCGAAGAGAAGACTTTTCCTTGAGATAATTAGCTAACTCAGGATCTGAAGCTTGACATTCTGCTAGAGACTCAAGACTGACTGGAGCGTGTAGTTCATCCACTCGAGATAAGGTGTCGGCTACGACGTTGTCCTTGCCGGATATATGCCTTATGTCGGTGGTGAATTGCGCTATAAAGTCAAGGTGTCTATACTGTCTTGGAGAACAGTTGGCTTTTCGTTCGTGAAAAGCAAAATTGATAGGTTTATGATCAGTATAGATCACAAAATATCGAGCCTCTAACATATGTCTGAAATATTTAATTGCTTCATATATAGCAAGCAGTTCCCTGTCATATGGAGAATATTTTTTCTGTGAAGGAATTAGCTTCCTAGAGAAAAACGCTAAAGGTTCCCAATCTTCACCTTTTTTCTGTTGCAGAACTGCTCCTATAGCCACGTCCGAAGCGTCTGTGACGAGTGCGAGCTTAGCCTCGAAGTCAGGGTGTGCTAACAATACTGCATTAGCCAGGCTATCCTTGCAGTCCTGAAATGCTTGAAATGTATTGGTTGAGATCCCTTCGCCGTGCCAACTAATAAAGCATGCAAAGGGGCCTGTATTTGAGCTGCTTTCGGCAAGAAACGCCTGTAGAAATTTAGCATGCCCAAAAACCTTCTGAGCTGACGGATATCTTTAGGCTGGGGGAAATCTTTAATAGCTTGAACTGAAATATCCAGTGGCTTAGTTCCTTTTTCTGAAATAAGGTGTCCTAGAAATTTTACCTCTGGTACGGCAAAGACACATTTTGATATATTAATAAGCATACCGTAATCTCTTAGCCTACTAAATATCTGGCGAAGATGTTATTCATGTTCCACTTCGCTTCTGCTAAAAATTAAAAAATCGTCCAAGTAACAATAACAGAAGTCGAGTCCCCGGGTCATCTCGTCTACAAACCGCTGGAACGTTTGGGCGGCGTTGCGGAGACCGAATGTCATAAACGGGAACTCATAAAGCCCGAAGGGTGTTGTTATTGCAGTCTTCGGGATATCCTCGGGACTGACAGGTATCTGATTATAGGCCTTCACGAGATCAATCGTGCTAAACACTTTACAACCAGCTATGCTGTGGGCAAAGTCATGAATATGCCTGATCGGATACCTATCTGGGATAGTCCTGGCGTCCCTGCGGTGATTACCGGAGACTGAATAGTCTCCGGTAATCACCGCAGGGACGCCAGCCGTTATTTTTGTTGGGAGCTAGGTGTAGAGGGGATGACCACGGGCTCTCTGAAGGCCTAGCTGTACCAATTTGCAACATGGTTTGGAATTCCTGTTGCGCTATTTTAAGTTTATCAGGCGCTAAGCGCCTTGGCTGGCAGGAGACTGGAGGGCCGGGTGTTGTGCGGATGTGGTGTACCGTGTTGTGTTGTGTAATACGTAACGTACCTGCCGGTCGAGTAATTTCTGGAAACTCGTCCAAGATTTTATGATAACTTGATTCACCAGTCATGATCTTTACAGAGGAAATAGAATCAGGTTGAGCAATTGACGCAATAGTTTTTAAGTTAGTAGAACTATCAATTAAACATTGGTTACGACAATCAACAATTAATTTATAAAAAACTAAAAAGTCTACGCCAATTATAGGTCTCGTCACGTCAGCCAAAACAAATCGCCACACAAAATCACGACGAAGTCCGAGGTCTATATTAAAGTTTATATAACCGTACGTTTGAATGGACGAACCGTTGGCCGCACTTAATTGGTAATTCGCGGGCTTAAAACTACCGAAAAGCAAGGACCGGGGGAAGACACAGAGGTCGCTTCCTGTATCGACCAGGAACTGTATCTTCGTTCTTCGATCCGTGATGAAAAGACGACCAACAGCAGGAGGGCAATCGTCGGTCGCCATTAGCGACTGCCCTTTTCGTTTTCCGAGGTTTTGAAGTCGCAAGGTCGAACGCACTTATCGGCTTGGTTACCGTATTTGGAGTGGTAGAAACAAACCGGGTATTTGCGGTAGCTTGACTGAGAACGGCTTCGTGAGCGCCCTCGTTGTGGTTGTCTGGCACTCTGGCGAGATCTATTGCTGAACTTGGCTGTCAGCATCTCAATTTGCCTTCGCAGCTCCGATACTTCCTTTCGCAGGTCGTCGTCAACAGGTGATGGACTTACACTAGCATGAACGTTGGGCGTTGAAGAAGCTATATCCATAATCCTGTCTGCTAGATCGGCCTGTTCTTCTAATGTAGCCGATCTCTGCGCGGCAAGAACTGTTTGGACGTTTACTGGTAGTCTACTGATCCATATCGTATATAACTGGTCAGGAAATTCGGCACCGGCTAGATCCCTAAGGTGTCGGAAAAATTGCGAGGGTTTTCGGTCACCAAGTTCCTCGTGGCGCAGCAACTGTTTAATTTTAGACGCTTTCGATGCGGACAATCTATTAATTAACTCAGATTTGAGCTTGTCATACTTTTGAGCCGCTGGAGGGTTCACTATTATGTCCTTTATTTCTTTCGCGTATTGATGCTCAATGTGACCAATGACGTAGTAGATCACTGGTAATATTAGCTAAAGCAAATTGGCCTTCTAACTGAGCAAACCAAATTTCGGGATCATCTGGGTAAAACGGAGGCACTTTGATACCGACCTTATAAATCTCAGGTGGTCCATCCGGTGAAACACACTTTGTATCTTTTCGAGTTGTTGTACTACCTCCCGCTTCTTCTTGATCACAGACATTACCGCCAAAGCTGAACATGCTGGTAGGTGTTCAGTAGCTTCCTCCACGCGTTCCCGAATGACCTCTTGCAAGGTCAAAAAATAATCCAAGGGTCACCAGTTTAGGGGGGCAATGCGTTGTGAGTTATGATCTTCCGATGATGTTTAGGTTTGTTTTAAATGTTAAACACACTTGTAGTTCAGAATCACTTTACTCCGATATTTACAATATTGTTTAGGGCCGATAAGAAACACAATAACATTCGTTTTACATTGAGCGACACGACTGATGCACGAATCCAATAGCGGACTGCCGGCACGCGGTTAGTGTACCGACTACCTACATGCAAACGACGACGTCATAATACCAGTCGGCAGTTTGTGCGTTTCAACTGCGAGATCGGTATGGACTATTGTTGAATTATACCGGTAGGTACGATCGTAAATGTAAGTTTGTGAATGTTGATATGTATGTTTGTGTGAATGTTTGTATGTTCAAATTGTTATTGGTAAATTAGAATAAGGTGTTAAGTTATATATGTATGTAAAGTATTTAGGTTAATTATTATGATATAAGTACTTCGTTTATATATTGTTATCAGACCCTACACTTAAGAACATAATATTCTTAAATACATTATATACTTAAGTACAATTTTTTACTTAAATACATTATATACTTAAGTACATTTTATACTTAAATACATTATATGCTTAAGTATATTATTTACTTAAGTACATTATTTACATTAGCACATTATATACTTTAGTACATTATATACTTAAGTATATTATTTACTTAAATACATTTTATACTTAAGTACATTATTTACTTATGTACATTATATGCTTAAATACATAATAAACTTAAGTACATTATATACACCAGTACATAATATACTTAAGTACATTATATACTTAAGTACGTTATATACTTAAGTGCATTATATACTTAAGTACATTATATACTTTATTACATAATATACTTAAGAACATTATATACTTAAGTACATCATATACTTAAATACGTTATATACTTAAGTACATTATTTAGTTAAATACATTATATTATACTTAAGTACATTATATACTTAAAAACATTATATACTTAAGTACGTTATATACTTAAGTACATGAAATACTTAAGAACATTATATACTTAAGTACATTATATACATACGTTCATTATATACTTAAATATATTATATACTTTAGTACATTATATACTTAAGTACATTATATACTTAAGTACGTTATATACTTATTTACATCATATACTTAAGTACATTATTTACTTAAGTACATTATATACGTAAGTACATTATATACTTAAGTACATTATTTACTTATTTACATTGCATACTTTAGAACATTACTTATTAACATTGTATACTTAAAAACATTATATACTTTAGTACATTATATACCTCAATACATTATATACTTAAGTACATTATTTACTTAAGTACATTAAATACTTAAGTATATTATTTACTTAAGAACATTATTTACTTATGTACAATACATGCTTAAATACATTATATACTTAAGTACATAATATACTTCAGTACATTATTTACTTATTTACATTATATACTTTAGTACATTATTTACTTAAGTACATTATATACTCAAGCATATTATTTACTTAAGAACATTATTTACTTAAATACATAATATACTTAAGTACATTATTTACTTAAGTACATTTTATACTTAAATACATTATATACTGTAATACATTATATTCTTAAGTACATTATTTACTTATTTACATTATATACTTTAGTACATTATTTATTTATTTACATTATTTACTTAAGTACATTATATACGTTAGTACATTATGTACTTAAATACATTATACACTTAAGAACATAATATACTTAAGTACATTAATTACTTATTTACATTATATACTTTAGTACATTATTTACTTAAGTACATTATTTACTTAAATACATTGTTTACTTAAATACATTGTATACTTAAGTACATTATATACTTAAGTACATTATTTACATAAATACATTATATACTTGAATATATTATTTACTTAATAACATTATTTACTTAAATACATTATATACTTTATAAACTTAAGTACATTATATACTTAAATACATTATATACTTAAGTACATTTAAGTACATTTACTTTTATCAAGCGTCCAGAAGAAGTTTTTACGGCACTCTACATACAAGGACAACATTTTAAAAAAGGTTTATTGATTTCTCTTTCCTGAAAAGTAAACAGAAAAATAGACGGAGGGATCGATTGCCCAAATCTAATGAGCAGGGTGCGATTGGCGGTACCAAAGCATAATGCATGGTCGCATATTATCAATAAGCTAACGTTCAGACCTAGAATCGCTACATCAAATCTGGGCAGATCCGCTCCATTGAGTAGAATAGTTGTTACCTACATCAAATTTGTTGGTCGATATTTTTCGACACTGCGCCCTGTGTCTCAAAATTGTTAGTTATATCACAAAATTTGGTGGTAAACAAAGAGTGTCTTTTGTGTTATGCTTGCTGAGTTAGCCTTGAAGTGGGGTGTACAGCATTATAAAACAATTGTTAAATGTGTCCATATATTAAGACGGGTTGTATACACGTTGCATTCCTAGTAAATAAATTAAATTTTTTTAATGAGAAATGTTGCAAAAACTACAATAAATATCTTTTTTAAGAGCGTGTGAACATACTTCTACTTTTTGAAGTTGATTCATTCGCGTACGAAGTTGCGCGGGTCCGCTACTATTTTATATATAATTGTTATTTCCGCCATGTATTAATTAAATTATAGAACTTTAATAATTTTTTCACACCACCCTCTTTACATTGCTTTATTTCATAACTTAGTATTGAAAGTACAAATACGTCAATACTTCCTATAGGCTTAGCGAATACGAATTGAATAATGGACATATATCAGTTAAATCAGTATGAATAAAATCAGTTCATTCTAATATTGCTATCTCACTATAACGTATGATGGCATCCCTGTCAGTCACCAGAGCCTGTGACTGACAGGCCTGCGACTATAGAATGTAAAAGAAATCCCTCCAATCGCTCAGGATTCTAGATGCCTCGCTTCGCTCGAAAGTTACACTAAGATCCCTCGCTTGTTTAGGATTTATCCCCGCGCGCGATAGCACCCGTAACGTAAGGTTTTTCTAACGTATTTCTTAACCTACTTCTTAAACAGGCGCCTATAACAGGGTAACTGGCCATAAACAAACACCTTATCATAGTATAAAAATTTAGTCAAACCTGATTAAAGCTCGGTGTCTCTGTATAATGAAGATAAGTTTCTTCTCAATTCCATTCTCAAGTTCTTCATCGTGATTCGATGTAGCATCGTTTTCCAGTCGCTTCTCCCTTACTTCACCTAAAAGTTAAGGACCTCCGATTACCATTTTAACATTAATTGGCCTAGTGCTGGCTGTTTAATTGCAGATGACGAGGTTCTGGGTTCGATCTACGGGTCGGGCCATTGAAAGTCAAAGTCAAAGTTAAATATTTATTGTTGTCACAAACTATTACTTCTTGACACGATGTGGCAATTTGGGTTAATAATAATTTGTTAATATAATGGCACTGGGATGACATATCTTAATATATATAAATCTCCTGTCACGATGTTTGTCCGCGATGGACTCCTAAACTACTTAACCGATTTTGAATTAAATGGGCACACCGTGAGCAGTCTTGTCCAACTTAAGAGATAGGATAGCTTAGATCTTTAATTATAGTCGCAATTTTATTTTATTGCAAATTATTTGTCTATAATTAATTGACAGTCACATGTTATATATATATATATACACAAGAGATTTATATATATTAAGATATATATACTACTATAATCATTTAAGGCTTAGCGATACTGAATACTTTAAAAACAAAATCAAACGCAGACGAAGTCGCGGGCAACAGCTAGTATACCTATATATATCATTTCACAAGAAAATCCCCGATAAAATAGATACTTAATGTTTAGCAGTTTCAACAAATATTTAGCATTTATTATTACAGCTGTCGCCCGCGTTCTTTGTCTGTGTTTATTACGGTTAGTTAAAAATCCCGTGGGATCCGTTTCTTCCTGGGATAAAAAGTAGCCTTTATTACTCGCCTACTTTAGCCTCGGCCTTTCAACTAACTCTATTCCAAAAATTAAGTTAATTGGTTACTAAGGGCATTACGGAAGGACAAACAAACAATAACACTTTCGCAATTTTACTAGTAGTAGCAATTATTACTAAGAAACTCATACCGAGCGGGTACGCCTCGACGAGTTGGTCATCAATGGGTACATCAAAGAGTTTCTTTATTCTGACCTCGAGTAGAGCAAACTGTGTGGTGATGTGACTGAGGAATGTCATAAGCAATAGGTCTCCAGCCATCATGAAAAGTGCTGATAGGAAACCTGGAATAAAAAAAAGCGAAATCGGATGACCAGGACTGGTCAGTAGTTAGGATGACTGATTAGTTTCAAGTTTATGAATATGGTTATCGCCATCATCTCATTACTGTGTACACATTTCTCATATAATGTACGCATCAAAAGTGCCATCTATGGGCCTACTTGAATAAATATATTTTTGACTTTGATGGTTGACCCTTTAGTTGACCGGTATTAATAATTCTATTCTAGTTATATTTTGTGGCAACTAAGACAAATCAACCAATCAAGTTGCTGTTAGGAACTAACAAAGAACATAGCAAACGATTGCGTTTTATGGCTTGTCAGTTTTACTAGCCGTTCGGCCGCCAATGCCTTAGCGTGCCTTTGGACTACAGAATCATAATAAAAAATAGTTGACCACTGGTACAAGTCTAATTTTGGAATTCGTGTGAAATTATAAATAAACCAATATTGGTTTAACGTTTTTTACCATTTGTTTGTTTGTTAACGAATAATAATAACGATGAAACAGTAGTGAATTTCGATACTATATAATATTCCAAATTATCTATACAAATTAAATTTTCCATACAAAAGAATTCAAGACATACTAAGTGTTTATTTATGACAACCCTATTGAAGATAAAAGACTGACACGAGCATAGTACTTACCCTATGCGACGCGTACGTTATTAAGTGACCTGAGTTACATGATTTAAATTTTGCATGTGATCTGTATCTGATTTCATTCAATAAAATGAATGATTTCATTCCACGATGGCAGTGGTTTACTCAAAAACTATAAGTTTTCGGTTTCACAGATAAGTCTCAGAGACAGTATATAATGTATCTCTAAAGCCTGTGAAGTACTATTTCGATTTTCATTTACACGTTTTATATAAGAACACAAAACAAGGAGGATAAATGAGGGAAAAAGAGAAATCAACAGACGTCAATGAAAATTGTTGAGGAAAAGTTTAAATAGGACAGAAGCGATGAAGTGGAATAGACGTAAGACTTCGGGAGGAAAGCAGTGTGTTCTAACTAGTGGCTTGAATTCAGCTAGGGATTGAGCACCTGATATAGAGAGGCAAGGCGTTCCAGAGCCGTACAGCTTCAACATAAAATGATTTAGAATATAAGGAAATATTATGGGCTAGAATCTTTAAGACAAGTTATTTATTTTAAGTTTATACTAACCGTTATCAATCATCAATTAATCAATTAATCTAGGCTAACAAACATACGTGGGTAAACACGCGGGGCGCAGCTAGTTTATAATATTAAAGTATGAATGATACTTACAGTGACAAGTCATTACAACAAATACTGTCTCGAAAAGATATTTTATATCCTGATAAGGGTCGAATGGTAACCAATAGCCAAATGGCAGTGTCTGAGGAATTTCGTACCCAATCGAGCGCTTTATGTAAACGTAGACTCCGGGTATGACGAAGATCGACCCGAGCATCATGTTGCAGGAGAAATAAGCTAAAAAAATATATGAATTTGAAGTTTAAAAACCCCTGGCTTTAAGTATTGTGTTCATTATTCTACTAGTCCAGCCCTTTAATTTGATTCCCGTAATGAGAGAGTTGCGTAAGAAAATGTACTTCGCCATTTTGTGGTGGCGACCGTCTTTGATATCAAATTTGTCATGGTACTTTCTTTCTTTCTTTTCTTTACTCTTTATTTGTACACCACTCAAGCAAAGAAACAAGACAAAAAAAGAACAAACACATGAAGAATGAAGCAGGATACAAAAGGCGGCCTTATCGCTAAGTAGCGATCTCTGCCAGGCAACCTTAGGATTAGGAAAACTAAAAAGAAAACAAATAGGTGGGGTACACTATTTAGTACATACATACAAATATCTACATACTAATACATAAACCAGACTACACAAATAAAAAAAAAAATTAAAAATACTATTGATAAATATAAAAAAAAATAAATATACTAATACATATCCTAATATACCATAAATACTTAAATATGAGTTTGAGTAGATAAATAAATAATAATAAATAATAATAGTCGTCTTTACTGAGCGAGATAATGAGCCTTAACAGCATTTTTAAATATGCCCAATGACTTCGACTGTCTTATGATCAATGGGAGTGCATTCCACAATTCAGTAGCTTTGACAGTGAACGAATGCTTATAAAACTTCGTTTTGTGGAACGGCATGCTCAAAGTCAGCGCACGACTCGATCTAAGTTCCGACTGCACTCCAAGAAATTTAAACTTCTCCTTAAGATAAGAAGGAGTCTTAGGATTAAATAACACACAGTACAGAAGTGAAAGTACATGAAGATCCCGGCGACGGCGGATAGGGAGCCACTTAAGCTTCTGACGAAATTCAGATACATGGTCATATTTGCGTAATCCAAATATGAACCGAATAGCTAGATTTTGAAGACGCTCAAGTTTGTTAAGATAGTCCTCGGACAAATTAAGATAGCTTGCGTCCACATAGTCGAGAATAGAGAGAAAAAGAGAATGTGCTAACATAACTTTAGTCGGGATTGGAAGAATGGATCGCAGACGGCACAGCGACCTAAAAGTGCCAAAAGTCCTTCTACTCAAATCCCTGACTTGCACAGACCACGATAACTCTTTATCAAGATGCAAGCCAATCAACTTTCATTTGATACCCATATTGTTGAAGTTGTGAAAAAATATTTAATCCGCTCAATTTTGTGACGGCGACTATCTTGGACCGATTTTCTTAAAAAAAAACTAATTCACGTTTTAAACAAAATCAAAATTGGTTCATACGTTCAGGAAAATACAATACCACAGACAGACACACAAACGTACAGAGACGACGCCAAAATTATAAAACCCGTTGTTTTTACGTTGCCGGTTAAAAATAGGTAATGATAAATCTCTGTTGTCGTATTTCAAATTTTAAATGTAAAGGGATAAGGCTGATTTTTACCTAGTGTTTACAGACGTTTTCTTTTCTTCTCTATAGTAAAAAGTGGGTTGAACAAAAATGTACTCTATTAACAAAATCCAGTTTTTAATCGTCTAAAGGTCTTGCCGTCAAGATACAGCTTAGAATATGCGAGGACAATTTCTCGTACTTCTGCTGTTGACGACTAAACGCTGATAAAGTGGTGCAAAGATTACTCTTTGAGAATAAAAAAAACAAGAGTTTCTCTAAGCGATTTCGACCTCGGTGGCAAAGCTCCAGTGAGATTTTCCAACTATGCAGGATACAGTGCACAAGTGTGTGCGCATAAACAGGTGCACTCTCTATTCCTACTCTGTGTCTGATGTAATATCTGATGGAGTGGCAGCTCCAACACGTCTGGAAAGATATCAGGCGCAGGACCGACAGTTACGTGCTCTTCGCGGCACGGGGGTAAGGCACCGTCAACTTCCAAAATCCGGGCTGGTACTGAGAATTTCTTAATAAAAAACCCAAAAAACAATTCTATTAATTGACCCGACCCGGGGATCGAACCCAAGATCTCGTGAACTGCAGTCGAACATTCTAACCACTAGACCAACGAGACATGTATTGTTTATATATGAGTAACATAATACGAAATGTTTACTTAACCTACCTCCGATGAGTAGTTTAAGTTGTTTTAGGGATTTTGTTATTACTTGGTACTCATCTTCTGGAATCAGTTCATTTGGCCACATGTCGCGTAACTCGAAAACCAGGTTCTCAAACACGGATCTATTCATCTTGATTTTATAAGTTTTCGCCAAAGCTGTAAATAACAATGGTTGAAGAGATGGATGGAAATTTCTTCAGCCTTAGCCTTGTGCAGAGCAAGGTGGAAGGTCCATGCGATGGACTAGCAAATACGCTGTGGGCCCCTTGCATCTGTGTACAAGGCTGTCCACCAGTAAGCAACAGTGTCGAACGCTCGTGAAGCGAGTAACATCTGCTCCAAACGGCGTCGCTTCATGATAACAACGACCTGACTGACAAGAGTACAACGACGAAGAAGAAGAATTACCTTTATTAGTAAACAATTTGCCAATTTAATCCAAAATCTTCAGATAACAGAATGGAATTATTGTAGAAATCCTTATCATCCTTATCATTGATTTTCACAACACAGGTAATCCTAGTGATCACAGACTTTATCTGTATTCTTTGGCTTACTTTTTATGTGTTTTATTGAAATAAATAAATTAATTTCTTTCTTATCAACGATAAATATTAAGATAGATAGAATAGATAGATATTTCGTCGATCTCCCGCCGTGGCGATATAACTTATAAGTGGGAGATTCCTGGTCCAGTCCCCGGCAGACCAGGTTAGAGAAAATGCAGTTAATTATAATGTCAGAATTTTTTCTGGTCTGCTCTGTGAGGCTTCAGCCTTGGCTATTTACCGGATCGCTAAAACCCCTCAGCGGCATGACTTTGTCGGTAGAGTGGTAATGCCATGGTTTAAGCCTCCGACTAGACAAACTAACACACGCATGGGAACTAACCGACAAGGAGATAACCAACACAAGGCATCATCGTGAAGAGATCGAGAAAGCTACCATCGGCAGCAGTTTGAAGCATGTTTGTAGTCTCTAGAATGGCCGCCACCGTCACGTTGATGTATATGAACCAGAAGAACACGTTCCAGCAGAAACTGGAACAATAAAATCAATCAACTAACTTTCAGCTTGTGATAAATAAAAAAACATATTTTATTTCAGGTCGGGGACCTATATACAAAATTGAGAGGTTAACATAAAACACTCAGATTAAAAAAAAAATGATTAATTAAAATTAGAATAAATTAAATTACAATTAAAATTCAAATATTTTATATTATTTAATGTTTGGAATCTGGTGCACTTTTGGCCAATGTTTAAAAATTACGTTGTCAGGGGATGCCTGAGCGACGATTCTAATGTTTCCCAGAAACACGCAATTCTTTTACGAAGCACAGCGTAGAAATCGGGGACTCCGTCATCGGCAAGCATAAAGTTAATACGAGTCTTTCAACGAGTTTGTAACTTCATCTCTTAAATCGATTGGCGTCCACTGCACTGCTGGATACGTATAGGTCTTATGTAGAGAGTTCTAAACCCACGGTACTGGCCGGTTGTTTCATGCGGCTCCCAGCGACACGCTTGATGTCGTCTATCCACTTCGTTGCGGGTTGACCAACGCTGCGTTTACCGGTGCGGAGTCAACTTGGGACCCCAACGTCCATTGGTTGTCCACACTATGGGCCCGCCCTCTTCAGCTTCGGGACGCGTTGAGCTACGTCGGTAGATTTAGATCTGCTATCGTGGCTACTTCCATCTCAGTGTTTGTAGCTTACAGAATTTGAAATTTGTTTAACATCTACTTTAAAAAAAAAACCAAGCTTAATTTGCTTTTATGATATAAATGATACTAAAACCACTTTTAGTATCCCTCCCGAAAGGTAGGCTATCACCACTGATAGGGATTCGGGAGGGATCGAGTTAGATCTCAAACATGCAGTTCTAACTTTTAGAAGTTTTGTGCTTTTAAGCAATTAAATAAAACTTGCTTTACCGGTAACGGAAAACACCGTGAGGAAACCTGTACACCTAAGAGTTCTCCTTAGTATCCGCGGACAGATCGAACTAATTATTTCCGATCTGTTCCCCCGCGCTTTTTTCCTAGAGGGATGGGGCCGATAACGGGTTAATAGTGGTGCTGAGGAATTTAATTGATTGTATTATTATTGTTTTAAGAAGTATGTAATATATAATTATAACACAAAAAAAAATTTTGGCTGTATCATATAATTAAAAGAGAAAAAAAAACTTAAGAAACTAGTAACTCTTTCCAACTCACCCCGCAAGTTTAGTATCAATGGAGGTCGTGCGGAGTCCAATGATCTTCAATACAATTTTCACTAACGTGTATGTGGCATCGTAGTCATCTAAACTGCCTTCAAATACCTGCAGAAATTAAAAAAAAGGGTACAAATTGTTTCATACTTATAGCTTTTCGGGCACTAAGTTTTAAGTCCAAAGATTGATGGTAAAAAAAGCTTAAGCAATGCTTAAGAATTTTAATTATTTTTTTCATTTCATTTCATTATCATTATTCATTGCAATTTTTTATTTTATTTTTATATTTTTAATTTTGTCTTTTTAATTTTATATTTATGACATGCCATTAGAATCAATTTATACTGTAATTTTAATTTTTAATTCGATATTGTATATACTAATTGTTGATTTAAATGTATAATATGGGCTTTGCCTGAAATAAAAAGATTATTATTATTATTAAGTCCTTTAAGCAAGATCTTTAAACCAAATTATTAGTGTGGCTACTCCAAGGTACTCCAAGGCCATGTTGGGCGTCAGCAGGGCTCCAGCATGGTCAGGAGACACTTATCTCCCCGGTGAAAGGATAACAATTTATCTTCTCCCACAGCTTTATCAACCCTCAGAGCACTGGCGCACAAGTGGAAATAATATCCAAATAATATATGTAAATAAATAAATAAATAAATATACTACGACAATACACACATCGCTATCTAGCCCCAAAGTAAGCGTAGCTTGTGTTTTGGGTACTATGGGATAGCTGATGAATACTTTTATAAATATAATACACAGACACTGAAAAACATTCACGTTCATCACACAAAAATTTTTCAGTTGTGGGAATCAAACCCACGGCTTTAGACGCGGAAACACTGCCCACTGCGCCAACAGGCTGTCATGTCAAGTGAAGTATAGACAAGGTAATCTTCTCCAATTCCATGTTTTAGTGCTTTAGCAGGTGGACACGTTAATTATATCCCCTGACAGGGGATATGATATTTTCTCCTACCTCTGCATAAATTATATCTTTTGACTGATTATGTACCCATTGCAGAAGATCTATTTGGTGTGGAGTATAAGGAACCCTGGACGGGATAAAAAGGCAAAAAATAAAAAAAAAGATAAAAAAAAAATTTGAGTCCTGACACTGCAGAATTCTGAATTTCCTTAGGTCTGGTCTGGTGGGACGTTTCCCCCGTGGCTAGTGACCACCCAACCGATGAAGACGTGCCGCTAATTGATTTAACGTTCCGGTACGATGTCGCGTAAAAACCGATTAGCAGTATTAGGTTTCATAAAGCACCCCTAAAAGGTTAACCCGTCACCATCTTAGCCGGCTCCATCAGGTAAAATTGCAGCCAAAAGCTAACATGTAATAGAATAAGAATTAATATATTATATATCATTCCTCCATACATATTTATAATTAAGTAAACTATAAAATGATGTTGGAAAAGAGCAATCTGCTGAGTTTCTTGCCGGCTCTTCAAAGTGGAATCTGCCTTCCGAACCGGCGGTAGAGTCACTACAAACAGACTGACTTGACGTTTCAAAAGTGCTTATAAAGTAGGCCTACTTGAAATAAATGAATTTCGAATTTGAATTTGAATTTGAGTACGTAAAATACTTTTAGATTGATGTATACCTTATCTGACTTTCGAGGATCGATGACATTATTTTCGGAGACAAATGATATAATCGCCATGGCTGCCGTTTTCTTTCGAAATTGAATTGACAGTATTTATCAGCAAGTTTTCTTGTTCTTTTATATAAGAAAAAGGGCTACAATAAAAACGAAGTAACTGATCTTTTTTTATGGTAATAATTGATAGACCAAGCAGATGGCCCACCTAATGAACTGCTGAGTTTCTTGCCGGCCTCTTTCTCGGTAGAATCTGTCTTCCAAACCGGTGGTAGAGTTAATACAAACAGACATTTCAATTTAAATTATATAGGGCGTACTTGAAATAAATGAATTCTAAATTTAAAATTACATTTGATAAGTTGAAAACATCGCCTATGAACAGCAACACGTTACATCCTGACATTGGCTAATCTCTGTAAAGCCAGAAGAGAAAAAAAAAGAGCAACACTTCTCAGGGCATGCAAGGAACAACGTAAAGTGCTGCCATGCCGATCAACCTGAGGCGTTAGGTGTTAATCCTCAAGTGCCTGTAATTACACCGGCAACCACGCTTTTTAGACAGAAACACAGCACTGTTGCAATGATGTGTTACGCTCTGAAATAAGCATGGACCATGGTGATAACATGTTGTACTTTCCTAGATGAGTTCTCTCACAAAAAGTTCTTTATTTTAACTTTAAATATTTATAGAAGTCAATCCGCATCATACAACCCTCATTGAAGCTTCTTCATAAATCGAATGCCTTACTTTAATTTTTTTTTTTTTTTTAGTTCATGTTTATTAATTTCATAATTTTTGATTTTACCTCTTTGATTATTTTGTATTTCTCGATGTAAATAAGCTTGTGTTAATGTAAAAAATATCTCTTGTTCGTTTATATATTATATTCTATGTTATTGTCCTTTTTTATGATTATTTTGTTATGATTTTGATAATGGGGCTGGCTGAAAATCAGTGCTGCGCGTTTTAGTATGCAGCTTTACTGAGCCAGCTCCTTTGTCACACATTTTTTTTATACTTTAAAAATTTTATTACACAAATGTGTGATAATAAATACGATTTTTCTTTCTTTCTTTTCTTTTTCTTTAATAATATCACAAAATTTTCAAGTCCCCTTAAGTAAAGTAAGAGCAAAAACACTTACACACACCAGACTCCGGCAAATAAAACAGGCGCTAACAACAATTTTCATTTCATTTTCGACACATTCCCCTTTAATTTGTGATAACGATTCGCAATAGAGTTACTATCTGAACACTTCGGCAAGACGGATTTGCATATAAGGTACAAAAATCTAACTGAAGAAATGTTAAAGAACAAAGCTACTTCTTCAAGCTATTACAAATTCGCGTCTTTTCGATGATAAGCTGCTAAAATAGTGATCGAGCAATAATTGAAGGACTAAGCAGATGAGATGAGGATGATGGTAATTTAAAAGTCATCTCCATTAAACAGAGTGACACTTAGCAGGGCATGCAAGGAACAAGCCAGTAATTGCCGCTCTGTGTCCAGCAACCTGTGGCGTAGGAGTTAAGCCATATGCTCCTAATATAAATGTGAATGTAAGTTTGTTTGTTACGCTTTCGCGCGAAAACTACTTAACCGATCATCGTGAAACGTTGTATAAGTATTCTTAGAGGTATCAGAAGTAATATAGGATACATTTTATTAAAAAATATATATATATTTTTACCAAATATAAAAAATGTTTGTCGAAAATCTCATGCATAGGTGTAGACTATGTACGCTGCATCCCGAAATTTACGCGGGCGAAGCCGCAGGGAATATCTAGTTTGCCTATAATTACACCGGCAACAACGCCCTTCAGACCGGAACACAGTATTGCAACAATGCTGCTAAGCGGCAGAAAAAAGCATTGTGGTATTACTTTCCCAGACAAGCTCGGACACCAAACCCTTTTAGAAAAATAACTCTACAAAGCTTTATGACAACTTTGTACCTTTAAACATTTATTCGCATGACGAGGGAATTTGCCAAAGTATCGTTGCACAAATGCAGCCAAAATGCTTTGTTATTTTGTAAAAGGTGTGAAGCTGACATATTAATTATAGTTAAGAAAGTCCCAAATAAAAACACGTTGTTCGCCAGTTTCCATTATAATGGAAACGGGTAAACATCGCTGACTGGAATAACATGTTGATTTTTATAATTTAAGTCGCTTTTTTTATTCAAGCGGAAAATGCGGGCGTTCACTGATTAGCATAACTCACGTGGACGAAAATGTCACTTAAACCCTTTTTATTTTAACCCCTTTTGTTACTTAATTGTTATTGTATACAGTGAACTGACAAAGCTTTTAAAAATGTATAGCAAAAAATGTCTACTGTTAATTAAGCTTGCTGGAGTGTCCATTCTGTTTTTGCATAATAAATACTCGAGCTGGGAACTATCGAGACTGCGTTTAGTTGTGCAACGCACTTTTGATCACAATCGCTTTTTTATTGAAGACAATTGCGATTATGCGGATACTGCCTCGTGGATAGCATGTTTGTCCATGCTCACGAGGTCCTGGCTTCGTATGTCTGTCTGTAGTACTGTCTTCTTCTGACAAAACACACTCAATATTGCCTTCAATTACGAAATTTGTGTTGGCCAACCTCACGAAAAGTAGCTAACACCAAGCTTTTTCATTGCTTCAGTTTATCATAGCATTTTGTTTGTATTTAATACAAAAACAAACATTTTAATTTTTACCCCTAAATCAAAAATAAAAGGTTAATTAGCGGCTGAATGTTTCTATGACAGTTAAATCGATGAAAATTGGTTTTTCAGGTTGACAATTAAAATGGCATAAAATATGTTTAAGGATGAATAAAACTCCACAGGGATCAAATACAGCATAAAAGTTTATTAGTTAGAGCGTGTTAAAATCAGAAAATACCCGTCCGATTTTAAAAATTATTTTTGCATTGGTTTATCACCTTAGGAGCCACACAAACTTAGTGATAACGTAGATGGGTAAGTCATCGCAGTGGGTCAAAGTATATTGTGTAGAGTAGCAGGGTTTGTGTGGAAAACCTACCCGAATTTGTGCGCTCGTAAATATATATGTTTTCATAGCACTGTCAGCGATCCACAGAAGTCTTAGTGGAACGCTAGTAAATATGTATGTTTTCATAGCACTGTGTAGACACAGCTTTATATTGCACTTCAAGCTTTAATTATTCACTTAAGAACACCGTGCGCTATTATCCTGAAAATATTATGTAATATTTACAACAATTTTCTTGTCTATGCAATTAGTAGTTACTAGTAGGTACGTTACGTGTATATACACATAACGTTTATATACTATTTGAACACCAAGTAAAGCGGAGTTTCCACTAAAACTATAGCGTGTCAGGTAATAAGGGGTAAAGGGAAGCTAACCTATTGCTACAATAATTTGTAGAATGGGTGAATAAATAAAATTAATCTTTTGATAATGATTACTTGTTATGCGCCAGATTTTCTATTAAATTATTAAATAAACTAGGACAATACACACATCGCTATATAGCCCCAAAGTAAATGTAGCGAATGGGTACTATGATGACTTATGAAAATTTTAATGAATAATATGCATGAATATATATTCATATAAACACCCAGACACTGAAAAAATTCATGTTCATCACAAAAACACGACCTTGGACTCAGAAAGCAGGGTCGCTTCCCACTGCTCCAATCGGCCGACATTTGATTAGTATTCTTAAAAATGTGTCTTGTTGATTTCTTCCAGGCATGGTGCCTTTGCCGTTTCCCCATGAGGAAAAGTAAAGAAAAAATCATTAAAATTTGGCGCTGTTACACGAATGTCCAAGGAATTACAGTAAAATTTACTAATGCATATGCGTTTTATTGAAAATTTAAGCATTATGGAAATTTTATTACCTCTACAAGCCTTTCACTACAATCTTGGTAATAATGATTGCAGCGGGCTAACCTGTGATGATAAATCCTCTCTTATGCAAAGTCGCTTGGCGGGAGTCTTTGTTAGTACGTTAACGAGCCATGCCTCCCACTGGACCAGGCCAGGAAAAATTCAGAAATTATAAATTCCCAAATTACCGTCGCTGGGGATCGAACTACTCCACTTATAAACATTAGCGCTCATTACTGTTCCATGAAGCTCAAATGTTGAAAATAGTAGCGTTTATATTCTCTCAGTAAAATTGGGAGTTCGCCCACCATTTATACTCATAAAAAATATAGGAGCGTTAAATGGTTTTTAGCTAAAAGCGCGAATCTGTTGTTACTATGGGGTTAATTTTTTAAAGTATATTGAATACGTTTTGTTATTGCAGTTGCCATGAATATCCTGTTTCTTTTTTCAAAAATTAAGTTGTCGTTGATGGAGAGAAAACCAGTCAAGTCTGTATATCCCTTATAGAGTTCAGTGCTTGTCTATGAAAAAACGCAAACTATGGGCCTCATAATATGAAGGCTCAGATTCATTCAGGGAGCGATGGAGAGAGCAATTCTCGTATCTCTAAGTGATCAAATAAGAAATGAGTACATCTGTAGAAGATCTAGAGCTACTGACGTAGCTGAAACAGCATTGGTGGGACAAAACGGATAACCGATTGACGTTGAAGCCTCAAGATGCTGGAATGGCAACTTTGCACCGGTAAATGCAGGGTTTATCGACCGCCAACATGGTATACAGAGACAAAAGACCTATCAGACCGGAAAGACTATCATACGATCGTTTTCTTTATTTAAAAAGTTGTTTAGTTGTACAATAAGGCTTAATTTATATTAATTGTGAAACGGAGGCGCAGCTGTGAAAGTGTCTTGTGGTTATTTTATTGATGTCAGTATTAAAAAAAGAGAAAACAGATGTTCGTGTTGTTTAAGTATCAAAGAACAATTTCCCTCCAAAAGACTATCGATACTTTAACCTCCAAAACCTTATTTATTATTATGTTACGGTTGATGATTGTCAATAATTTTAAAGTTATTGTTAAAAATAGTTCGTATTGGTTTTTTTTTATAATTTA
This sequence comes from Pararge aegeria, assembly GCF_905163445.1. Lineage (NCBI taxonomy): Eukaryota > Metazoa > Arthropoda > Insecta > Lepidoptera > Nymphalidae > Pararge > Pararge aegeria. Next base: position 5,456,039 of record NC_053202.1, on the reverse strand, counting down.
TTTTCATTCATCAACGTAATAGACTTCTTTTAGTTCAAGGAATACTTTTGTGTGCGTGGCCTTAGTTAAGTTTTTACTGAGATAGTTTCATAGCAAAGGTTTATTTATATTTTCTAAACATATCTTAGCTTAATAGTCGTTAAAGCCCACCAACACGCATTACTGTTATATGGGTATAAATTTAAACCCGGTTTGAAGTTTGAATCTCAGAGGTATGTAGAGTCCACCAATCCACACTGGGTCAGCAGTGTGGACTACGGCCTTAACCCTTCCTCATTGTGGGAGGAGACCCGTGCTCTGTAGTGAATATTTTTATGAATTGTATACATAAAATATATATATTTATATATAAACACCCAGACACTAAAAAAAATTCATGTTCATCACACAAACATTTTCCAGTTGTGGGAATCGAACCCACGGGCTTGGACTCAGACAGCAGGGTTGCTGCCCACTGCGCCAATCGGCCGTCAAATATTATAGGTATTTGGTCGAATTTGCAAGCAACCGCTAGTCTAAAATAAAACGTTAAAGCCTCTTTTATTTACGAAAGTAATGAGTAATTATGGTAAATACGTCCTCGTTTTTGAGGACAGACAATTAAGCCGAGATCTATTAAAGTAAAGAGTCCCTACAGAGTTACTGCGTTTTAATAGCAGAGTTGTCACCGAAACGGGTTAGTCGGCACTTTCCCAAACCATCCGTATAATTCGGATAGATAGATACATAGCAACGTAGTGTATGTGACCTAGTTGGAGTAAATTATTAACACAGAGTAAAAATAGTCTTACTTAGATCCGACAAAGTTCAATTCAAATACAAAATTCATTTCTCTTCCCACTACATGGACCCTTAACTGAAATCACTTGCCTAGAGATTCGGTATCTCAGTTGTCACCAAATGTAGCTAGCCACTCTGAAAAGCTGCCACCAAATAACCCGATAAATCCATAAATTGCATTCTGAAACCTAAGTTTCCAACTGAATTCATAACAACTCGCTATTGATTTGGGCCTTATTTTATGTGTGGCCACAACGGCTAGCTAAGTTTGATGTCAACTGAGAAAAAGAATAGTCCCGCTGGTATGTGATCATGCAGTCTAAGATGGTAAAGGGCTAACCTGTTAGTGGGTGTGGTAGTAAATTTAAACACACACCTCTAATCAGTTCCTACGCGACATCTTGCCGTAACGCTAAATCGCTAGGTCTTTGTCGGTAGGGTAACAAGCCACGGCCGAAGCCTAGAGGGGAATTTTGTATGAAAATATGTCACAAAGTTTCCCGAACGATAAAGAATATTTAAAATGTAACATTCCGGTTCACGTAAATATTTCGTTTAGAAAGATTATTGCGCACGGTTTACGTTCGCTGCATTTCAGAACGGAATTCGTAAAATTTTTAATTTCCTTCATAAGTTCAGTTTAATACCACTCAGTTTTCCTTTTACAAATTTTTGGTGAAATTTAAAAAGTTTTAAGGAACGTGGTGATGTTTTTTTTTTAGTGGGTGATAATAAGGTAGAACTAAGAAGAACTATTTAGTTTGTTGGAATCAGAATATAATGTACATAAAGGAACATATACATAAATACTTTTGAGAGAATGAGATACATTACACATTTTGTTAAGAGTAAGCAGAGCAGTAATATTAAGAGTTTTTTTTTTTAATAAACCTTTCATTTATTCTACAGCCCACTACTCCTGATACCTACTCTATATCCATCGCAATTTTTCGTCGGCTACTTTTCAGAAGTCGCACTTCTGCCGTGGATTCACTTCTTCTGTTTAGATTGCAGATTTTTTTTTCTTTCACCACAACTGCGCGTTAGCGTAACGGCGCTGTGAATTTAGGTTGGTGGGTTCGATTCCCGACAGGGGAAATTTGGGAATTAAAATTTTCTGAATTTTCTCTGGTCTGGTCTGGTGAGAGGCTTTGGCTGTGGCTAGTTACCCTACCGACAAAGACGTGCCGCTAAGCGATTTAGTGTTCAGGTACGATGTCGCGTAGAAACCAATTAGTGGTATGAATTCCATACTCCCTCACAACTTAGCCTGCTACCATCTTAGACTGCATAATCACTTATTAACAAGGGAGATTGCAGTCACCTATTTTTAAGTCGAATAAAAAAACCATGTTTAAACCATGACAACATATCAAACAGTGCGTGTTGTTTTAAGAGTCTAAAAGGCAAGGCTAATATCACGTGATCAAATCAGGAATGAGAAGATCCGTAGAAGAACTAGACATACCGACGTAGTTCAAAAGTCTCGTACCTAAAGTGGCAGCAGTGGAATAAAAAAACTAAAAAAAAATCATATTCATACTGCTAAGGAAAGTGCCGATAAAAATCCTTATAACAATTATCGTTTAGAAAAACTAGGGTTGTTTTTTATTTAAACGATTCATAATGTTGGTCACGTTAGCAGTCACTTTCTCGCGATGGACTTTTCTTGTAGCGGCCACCATTTGCATCTTATTTTTTATACTTAGATACCTACTTGGTTTAATCACGTAATGCATTGACTTGAGACATTAATAGTACGGTAGCTGGAGCTTTTATAAAACAGCAGGTGTTGAAATACGAAAATACGATTCGAAAGCATTTTAAATGTATATATTCTATAGCAATATTATAAAGAGGATAGATTATTTTTGTTTATTTTTATACTTTAAAACTACTCGAACGATTTTAACTATTTTATACCAATAGAAGCTTAAATATCACGATGATAGAAAATAATATTTTTTTTTTTTTAAGAAAATTACAATGATGTAACTTCAAGCAAATTTTCAATAATTTTTGGCGTGCACTGTGAAAACTTTTGACGCAAAAACTATGATACATTAAAGTATTACATTGTCAAAGTACTACAATAAAATAATACAAAAAATCTCAGGTAAAATAATAGATTCTAAATAACTGGCGGGATTTTTAAAGAACAGCTCTTCCTTCAATCCTCAAATAGTGTAACAAATACGAAAGTGTCCTTTTTTTACGCCCAAACTCAGCAACCAATCAACTTGACTTTTGGCATAGAGTTAGTTGAAACGACGGAGAGAGTACCTCCAGAGTATGCTAATTTGTATCCAGAAAAATAAACGGTTCCCACAGGATTTGTAATAAAACGTAATAAACGCGAACGAAGAACAGAACCGGCTGCCATGTCAACATGCAACATGCTTTGTATGGCCTGATGAAAAGAGATTGATTAGGGGACGTCCATAAATTACGTGAGGTGTTTTTTTGAATTTTCTGTCTCTCCCTCCCCCCCTGGAGATGGCGTGAGATTTTATTCAATCCCCTCCCCATCCCCCAATCTCACGTGAGATTTTTCTAAATATGAATTTCTTACGTAAACGCGTTGGATTGTTATTGTAAAAAGAAAAATATAAATGCTTCGTGCTTTCACTTACAACTAGTTAAGACTAGTGATCAATACTGCTAAGAGTTGAATTATAAGTGTAATAAAAATTTAACAAAAAAATTGAATGATATTTACCTCGACCCCCTCCCCCCTTAAACATCTCACATATTTTACGAACGCCCCCTTACCTTTTGTGTCACGCTACAGGTTAGCCCTTGACTGCAATCTTACCTGGTAGTCGCGCATTTCATACATGCCCAAAAGCACTGCCTACCATAAATTTTTCATATAACTCATAAAGAAGGAGGCTTTCTCTATTTAACATAGAGATTTAAGATAGAGATAGTATGGCAGTTATATTAAACCTATATCCTAAGCCTTCTACGCGACATCGTACCGGAACGCTAAATCGGTTAGCGGCACGTCTTCTCGTTAGTTAGGTAACTAGCAACGGCCGAAGCCTCCCAACAGACAAAGACATTAAACGTATATATACGTATAAGACGTACTTTTATATAACATGAACATTAATTATTTATGTTATTTTCATACTCCGCGCGACTCGCTATAATTTTATATTATTGAGATGAAGATCTCAGTGAAATATAATTACGAAAAGCTTTTACTGCATGAATATATTTTCTTGGAAATTAAGGGTTATCAGCGTTTTTGATAGTTTGTATTTTAAATGTAATTTTTTTCATCTAAGATAAACCATTTTAAGATATAAAAACCTTATAAATTTTTGAACGTCAATATATTGAAGTTTAGAGTAGTAGTAGATATTCGATAGAATAAGCTTAACAATTATTCATTGTAAAGTCAACATCTCCTGAGGATGCTCCGGTTTGGAAGCGAAACGTGCGTAGAGTGTGGAGTACATTGCCGAAGATCTGTTTGGTGTGGAATATAAGGATTGAAGAAATTATAAATTACACCATACACCATACATACAGCAAATTAAGCTTAATTTTTAGAGTAGTAGTAGAGTAGTACTTTCTTAAGTAGAGCTTAGTAGCAATAGAGTTTTTTGTGGCAGAATTCATCCGGGGAAATACTACTGACTGCCACCAGGCACCAAGCAACCATTGTTGTGTTAGCTACGGTCTCTTTATAATTTCTTCAAACCTTATACTCCACACCAAACAGATCTTCGGCAATGTACCCTGCTCTACGTAATATTTAATAATGAATAAAAATATAAAAAAGTCAACATCTCCTGAGGATGCTCCAGTTTCGGAGCGAAACGTACGTAGAGGGTACATTGCCGAAGATCTGTTTTGTGTGGAGTATAATGATTGAAGAAATTATAAATTACACCATACAGATTCTCCTGCTTTTCGCGGAGTATAGCAAATTAGGCTTAATTTTCATGATTCATGGATTTCCGCAAAGTAACGCCTGCTTCTCTCCAATATTTAGTTTTAGTAGTTTAATCGTCAGCCGTGTATTAAGGTCTGGAAAGGCCTCCTTTGTGTTGTTAAGGGATTATTAGAAGTAAATAATTAAGAATGTCTCATAAAGCATTAAAGCTAATCTTTTAATATCTAAAGTTGGAACAACATCGCAGTCTCTGATGATTTAACTATCTTAACTGCGTAGTTTGTTGGAAGTAAGTAGTAAATCTCTAGCTGGTATAATCGCCTTATAAATACTTAACTGGAATTAAGGTAATAGCCCGTCAATCCGCAGTAGCTGCTTTGTGAATTAAAGCTCACGACACATCACATCCTCAGCCACATCCTCTTTAATAGGATAGAAGGTTTTTTTTTACGCCAATACACACATCGCCATCTAGCCCCAAAGTAAGCGTAGCTTGTGTTATGGCTGTAGTAGATGACTGATGAATATTTTTATAAATAAAATACATAAATACTTAGAATATATATATAAAGACCCAGACACTGAAAAACATTCATGCTCATCACACGAACATTTTCCAGTTGTGGGCATCGAACCCACGGCCTTGGACTCAGAAAGCAGGGTCGCTGCAAACTGCGCCAATCGGCCGTCAAAATCGGTTTAAAAGCATAGACCCACCACGCTCCCCAAACGCGGTTTGATGGGATTTAACGACTATTATAACCAGTTAGTGATAATAATCGATGGCTAAACGTGCTCCCTGAGGCACGGGGGTTGACATATACTAACTTTAAACTTAATCATCATCATCGTCATTAACGTCCCACTGCTGGGCACAGGCTCCTCTTTCCTATATATGTATAAGTGAATAGACCCACCATGCTGCTACAATGGGGGTTGGTGGGCTTTTAAGTCTATTATCTCAAGTTAGTGATAATAACCATAGGTGACCGCTAAACGTGCTCTCAGAGGCGCAACAACTCCAGACTGGTACTTTCAAGAGAAAATACACAAAACCTTTTTTTTTTGTTCCACTACAAGTTAATTCTTGGCTGCAATGTCACTGGTGGTAAGTGATGATGCAGTCTAAGATGGTAGCGGGCTTACCTGTTTACCCTCCTCATCGGTTTCTACGCGACATCGTACCAGAACGCTAAATCGCTTAGTGGCCCGTCTTTGTTGGTAGGTTGGGAACTAACCACGGCCGAAGCCTCCCACCAGATCAGAGAAAACTCAGAAATTGAAATTTCCCAAATTCCACCTGCCGGGAATACAACCCGGGACCTCAAACTTAAAACAGCGCTCACAACTGTGCCTGGGAGGTCGTCAGAACCGACCTGTAATAACTGAAACGACCCGGGATTCGAACCCAAGACCTCGTGAGCCGTAGTTGAACATGCTAACCACTACACTGAGAGGCAGTAGGTACTTAGCTATTAACTTGCCGTTACTTAATTATTAAAAATGGCGTAGCATCCCAGTTTTCGTAGCTATCGAAAGCTAAGAATCCCGGTCAGGCGTGACACTTGAATTATTAATGATATTTCATGCCATTTGGCTGAGAAAAAATATTAAAAGAAGTCTACCGGACTCGGAGTTAAGTCTGTAGGGTGCTTTAGGATTATGCAACTCCTGTATTATATTTTAATGCATTGTGCTCTCAATTAGCCCAGTGGTTAGGACTTCGGCTTCATTTTCGGGGGACCGGGATCGAATCCCGGCACGCACCTCTAACTTAAAATATCACTTGTTTAAGCGGTGAAGGGAAACAACGTGGGGAAATCTTTTTTTATATTTATAGACGAGCGCTTGACTGCAATCACACCTGATGGTAAGCGATGATGCCGCCTAAGTTGGAGCGCGCTTGCCTAGAAGATGCCGATTCACTCTTGATTTGAAGGTACTCATGTTGTAGGCACTGGGGAAAATGGAAGCTGAAAGTGCATTCCAGATCCTAGCGGTGCGAATCAGAAACGAAGATGCGAAGCGCTTCGTACGCGTCCGCGGTATATCGACCACGTAGGGATGCAGATCCTTACGGTGCCTCGCGGTTCGATGGTAAAAAGGCGAGGGGGGAACTAGATCAAATAGTTCTTGAGCACACCCTCCGAAATATATCCTATTGAATAACGAAAGGCAGGCAACCTTGCCACGATGTACCAAACTCTGAAGTTTTTTATTAACTAATAATAATCTTAAAATATTATTTCGATTCCCTTACAGCATCGAACGATTACCACTGACAGGTATATTACAACTTATTGACCTTATGTAGTGCTAATCGGTGGATCAGTGCGCCATGCAATAATTGTTTTGTTGATATTACTATTCCACATGACGATAATCTGGTGAAAGCTGAAAAGGAAAAAGTATCTAAATATTTGGACATTGCTCACGAGATTACCGACATGTGGAGTGTAGAGTCGAACTTTGTTGTTCCGATCATCGTTTCAGTGAATGGTCTTCTCGCGAAAAGCTTCCACCAACATCTTGGTTCTCTCGCTTGGTTGTTGGATTAAGGGTCGGATATAGAAGGCAGTAGTCCTTGAAACGGCGCGTATTGTGAGGAGATTCCTCAATCTAGAGCCCGGACCGCAGATGTTTGGCATTTAAAAGCCCCGCAAGCGAAGGGTGGATGTTTTTTTTTATAAATTTTTATTAGTTTTTTTTTAATCAAGCATTGTTTAGAATTAAAAAAACTTAAAATCAATCCCTATACCTATTATAAATGTGAATGTAAGTTTGTTTGTTACGCTTTCACGCAAAAACTACTGAACCGATCTTCATGAAACTTTTTATGCTTATTTTTGGAGGTATTAGAAGTAATATAGAATACTTTTTATCCCGACATTAAGCTCGGTTCCTTTGGGAGAGAGGATGAAAGTGTTTGACGATTTTACACCATAACTCCTACAAATTATATCCGATTTAAATAATTATTTTTGTACTATAGAGGTTATATGTGTTTAATTTTGCCCAAACTGTGGTTGGAGATAGAGGACAGAACTCCTCAGCGGACAGCAGCAAACTCCTGATTTAAGGCTAAGCGATACTGAATACTTTATTTTTTTTTAGAACTACAACTAAAGTTAATGCCACATCAAAAAACATAATCAAACCTAGTCGTGGGCAACAGCTAGTAAGTGATAAAAGTCGTTACAGCCCACGAAACCGCATTGGAGTAGCATGGTGGCTCTAAAACCCTTCTATGACTGAGAAGGCTCTGCCAGTAGTGAGACATAAATTAACTTGTAATGATAATGACGAGGTAAACAAGAGGCACGACAAATATTTCTAGTTATAATTCACTTTGCTTAGCTACTAAGCTAATATTTCGCCCATTGTCTCGACAGTATTCAGTATTCACCCAATTATAATAAACGACTTCCTTAATCGATCTAGGTGTCTTTATCTGTAAGTAACTCATACACACTTACTACATACTTATTTATTTAACTCTTTATTTGTACACCACAATGAAGTTAGGAAAATAAAAAAACAATCGCTTAGTAGCGATCTCTGCCAGGCAACCTTTGGATTAGGACAAGATGAGAGAGAGCGGACTGGTGGAGTAAAAATATTTTTAAACGTACACTACTACACTACTTATACTTATATATATATAACTATTATATATATATAACTATTATATTATATATATATATATATAGTTATAAGTTTTATATTATACCCCGAACCAAGGCGGCCCGTAGCCCACTTGGGTTACTAATATAATATTTGCTGGGCTGACGACTAGTCGAGTGGTATTACTTTATTTGCTAGGCTTTGATATAACCTTGCTAAAGAATTGGGCTAGCAAATACAAAAAAGAGTTCAATGCGTTCAAATTAAAAATATTTCATTTATTTACATTTTATTTTGACGAATTCTTAAGTGGCTAATCTTTCCGAACCTCGGAGATATTATAGAAAATAGGCAATATAAGATGTATAACTGCTAACTCAGAGAATTATTTTGTATATAGACTGTTATAGATTTTTGTTGCAAATTCTAAATTTATATAGAGTTAGGATTACTTAATTAATGTGGAACAGCTAAAATAAATTTGACTCTTTGGTCTTGCGACAGACCTTGTTAATCATGAGCAGGAAAAATTGGAGCACAGCTAGGGACTTATCTCTACAAGAAGTGATTTCTTGTAGAGCCAAGTCGGTTCAAATCATGACGGTTTGATAATAAACGATTTTTAATCACTATAAAACTAAAAAACTTCTAATATTACAGTTTAATAAAGCAAAAGTGAATTTTCTGTTGTCCTTCTTTAACACATCAACGTTTTTTTTTTGCGGAGGTTTTGTCGCGAGCCGCAAACGAAAACCTCAAAACTTTAGCCAAATCAGAAAAGTTCAGAATACCTTAATTGACTCAACCGTTGAAAGCTTTCCTTTTGTTTATAAGATGTACAGTAAAACAAGTTTTAATTACAATCAAACCTTATAAAGCCCCTTTTTAAAGTTTGTTTAGGTCAAATGATATTAGTAGGATTTCCTTAATGTTGTGACATCGGAACAGGTATCATTAGTAGTACGGTTTGATAAGCCTCGTCTCTAGTACAGATATCCGATTTATATTTTCATTTTCAAAGGAGAACGGGCAAGAGCGTCCTCTGTGCTACTACTACCATTTCTTCGATCCCCAACCCGTCTGCCCCGCGTGGTGATTATAGCCGAGCCCTCCCTTTGTAATGCATTAACATTTAATTACTACTTTTGTTTGGCCCTCTATTTGTTCACTGACATATGAAATGATAAATTTATTAAACTATAAGGTTTATTACTTAAGTAATAATCAGCCTCACGCATTCACACGCACGCACGCAAGCACAATCACACACATAGACGCACACACACACACACACACACACACACACACACATACACACACACACACACACACACACACACAAATAGACACCCACACTTTCACATACATGCGCGTACATATAACATAATCGCACTCACACTACATGTTTTACTCGCATGTCAGAAATAAATAAATGTATTATATAAATAATAAATTGAAATAATAATGTGTTTTGTAATGCAAGAGCGAGATCTACCGGCACAGGTTTTTAACTTAACAGAAGTTCTCCGCCTTATCTTATTTATTAGAACATACTTGTTATATCAACAATAGTCTATAAAAGTGCACTGTTGCTCAAAAGACCTCTACCAAAACCGGTTAACGGGATGGTAGTAGAATCGCACAAAACACCGCTGCCAGTTCTGTGTTACATTCCCTGAATCACATTGTACGACACTCGCGAAAAGAGGAGAGAAGGTGATAGCTGTATTGATCTGCTGTCACCACATAACACGATTAGAGGTATGATATATCATGAAAATTAAGCTTAATTTGCTATATTCCGCGAAAAGAAGAGAACCTGTATGGTGTAATTTATAATTTCTTCAATCTTTATACTATACACCAAACAGATTTTTGACAATGTACCCTCTAAGCACATTTTAACTTTACAATGAATAATTGTTAAGTTCTTAATATATCATGGAATCTGCAAAAATCTTCTATCCGATTGGAGGTAAGCTGAAGGATATATTATTATCTTTTAGAATTCCTATTGTATTGTGAACTCAAACTTATAGAAGCAGGCGGGTTGTTAAGCTAAATTGAATCGTCTCAATCTACTTGGATCGATGCAATAAATAAGCGCTCTGTACAGCTTTTATATCTTATAATTGTCCCTTTTTACTCGGTTTTTAATCAACTTAAAATATGAGAAGGTTCTCAATTCCAGATTGCATTCCTTTATACTTTTTACTGCATCATTTATAAACAATTTTTTTATGACGAGCGCGATTCTTTTATTACGAAAAATCTGAAAGTAGGTATAAGTACTTTCAGATTGGTCCCAATATAAATTGTATCGAATTCGTTTCAGTTGTTTGGTTACTTAATTAAAAAAACTGGTACTTCATTTTATAGATACATAATATACTCTAGGAAACGATGCTCGGAGAACCCATGTTGCTGGAATTATCCCCATATCAGATGGACGGACAACACACAAATAAAAGGGCTTGACTATTTCAAAAATGAACATTAAATTGAAAGTCATTTTTAATTTAAATTTAAATATTATACTATTAGCAATCTATAAACCTTTCGGGAGGCCGCGTTCGAATCCCAGCAAGCACCTCTAACTTTATAAGTTCTTTTCTAAGTTATGTGCGTTCTAAGTAATTGAAATATCACTTGCTTCAACGGTGAATGAAAATATCGTATGTAAACCTGCATGCTTGAAAGTTCTCCATCATCATCATCATCATCATCACCTCAACCAATTGACGTCCACTGCTGGACATAGGTCTTTTGTCGGGAGTTCCACAATACACGGTCCTGGGCCGCTTGCCTCCAGCGGCTCCCAGCGATTCGTCTGATATTTTCTCCATCCATACAAAGATTTGCCCGGTAATGACCACGCTGGGCAGGCGGGTTGGTCATCGCAGGACTAGACTGATCGTACCGGCGTCGCTGCTGCCCTACACCGATCTGTGCCATTTATTCAGTCTAGCCAATTTAAAGTGGTTACACCGCCACTTGTCGGTCGCCAGAGCCTCTTCGGTTAGACGGCAGGGTGCACCACGTGCAGGTGAGGTTGGCATTTTGGGAGGCTGACTGGTACTAGCCTCCGATGAGAGTTCATAATGTTCACAAATCCGAACTTAGCCAGCGTGGAAGTGGGCCAACTTCTCATTGTGGGAGGAGACCCGTGCCCTGTAGTGGACCGGTAACGGGTTGATATAATGATAATAATGATAACTCCTTATAGCCTAGCCCACTGTTATTTCAAATAGCCGCCCCTTATCACCGCTTAACACCAGATGAGATTGCAGTCGAGCGCTTTAAAAAAAAATGTAGAAGAGTTTGCACGCCAGTCTGCGCATTCTCTAAAGTTTGCGTGCGTACCTACGGTCAATTAATACGGGCCAAAAGTAAAACAATTGTATTGCATCCTTGTACGACAATAACGACCACCACAGAAGTACACCGACGAAGTTGTATAATGTCAGCATTAATGTACCTTTATTGTGCCTTGATGGTGTGATAAAAAACAATTATTGTCGTCGGAATTAACAGGTCACGTAGACACGAAAAATTGTTTTGCACACACACATATTCTTGCTACTAACTACCCGAGTATTTACAACGTGTAAATGAAAACTGATATATTCCTACACAGGCTTTAGAGATGCATTATGTACTGTCTCTGAGACTTATCTGAACCGGAAAATCTAATAGTTTTTGAGTAAACCTCTGCCATAGTTTCGACTGAAAGAAATCAGATGAAGCCCTAACATCACATGCTGAATTAAGATCATATGACTCCTGTCACTTTATCAGGTACACGACGCGTAGCGTAGGTACTATGTGCGTGTTGGTCTTTTATCTTCAATAGGGCTGTCATAACTTAGAATGTTTTGAATACGTTTGTATGAAAAAATAAAAATGCTTCGTTTGATTTCATATTTTTACAGGGTGATTCCTTATGGATTCCTTATGAAATATACTTATGCATCCTTCAATATTATTTCGTAATTCTGTTACACGTTGTATATTATTTCTTGGTTACTTCCTTTACAAGTTATCCTGTAACCAAAATCTAACATGCTGGTAAATGTTGCTACAGTATCAGTTGATAGCGGACTCATCTGTTAGGGGAGTGGCAGTTATATTAAATACCTATATCCCAGCCCTAACAACTGCGACACCGAGGTCTATATAAACCAATACAGCGAAATGAAATTAAAGTTTCCGTTTGTTATGTCAAATAACACCTTTTTACTTAATCCATAAGACAGTTAAGTCAAGAGCATTTATGATTAAAATCAAACAAATAAATTTGTCTGTCATGTCTGTTGTTTAAACTAATCTTAGAAATGGAAGACCAATTCTTACTGGGAAAGAGTTGATGCTATATGGAGTAAATAAGGCTAATTTTATTTAAGAAAAATAGTTATAATAACCCCTAAAATTGTAAACCAAATAAAATTTTGGTGAAATGATTCTTTACTGATAGTGATGATGACGGAAAAAAATGTTTAAAATTGCAACGGTTCAATTAATTATTTTAATTATACTGCTGCTGTATTAGATATTTCGTAGCAAAGAGGCAATTCCAATAATTAAAATAGGATTTAAAAAAATATATAATTAATATTTGTAACACGTAATTCAATTATGACCATCTCATGAAAAGTTTTTAAGTGCCACACCCTCAAAGTTCACAGTTATTTTTAACAAATACAACTATAGGTAAACAACTACCAAAAGAACTACATTTATGTATATTGCGAGTGTTACAAACAGTTGAAGTGAGAAACAAGAATTTATTTCAGGAATGGAAAATTTCAGATTTGTGTTGCTCGTAATTTAATTTAGACCGTCTCCAAAAAGGAATGAAAAGACAATCAGAGAACGTTTGTTCTTATGAGCCGCAACACTTTAAAGTTGCCAGTAACTATCCAACTTTAAATCCTACTCCATTTTGAAATTTCATCCCCTTTGAAGGCGCGCCTGCGGGTCCCTGGAGTGAGTAGACTGAGCTCTACATATTTGTGTTCGGGCTATGATGCCGACTTCAGTCGCGCGTTTGACTCGACCCGCGTCGCTTGGCGTGTGCAATGACGCGTTACAGATTATAAATACCTACTAGATTTTCCCGCGCGTAATTTGTGACGTTTGCGTTCGGAAACCATTTATTTTGGTTTATCATTGTGATGAAATATTTAAAAATTAAAATTTATATTATTTCTTAGCTAAATTATTAGCAGTCTAAAAAGATTTCTGTGCTATTTGTGAATACAGTCTAGGTTTTTTTTTTGTGTCAATGTGATTTGTTTAGTTTTGGTGTGGAAGTTTTCATCAATTTTAAGTTATTGATCACGGAAGTTTAAAATAAAGGTAAGTTATAGAACTTAATTTTGAATTGTAAAATTCACATTTACTTATTTTGAATACAAATTTTGTTTACCCCAGTATCTATTATATATATAAATAGGTACTGAAATAAAATTTTACAATGCGGTATATTTCGATTTAGGGATAAGTAGGTACCTATATTTCAGCAAAAAATATAGTTTAGTAATTATTGTTCAGTAAGATGTCGCATCTTATACTATACTACAAATGAAATAATGCTATAATGCTACAAATGAAATGTCTCGAAGGAGTTTTATGAGACGTAGCTAGCCGTCTGAATGTAAGTCTATCTTGAACAAACAAACAAAACTATAAACTTTCAGAATTCAGTTTCATTAGAAACTGTAGCTGATGCGGATTTGTTTGTTGTTTTCGCTCTAAATCTGTAAATATTTTGGTGAAATTATTAAAATAAAAAAAAACAAAAAACATCCGATAAACAAGAAAATTACGACACATGTACGGCCTTCTGGTGTATTACGGTACAATCATAATATTAGTTTTCGGTAGATAATACAGTACATAATATTGGGTTTCAGCTTGTCTAAACTTACTAGTACTTCTACTACTACTAATTGCCTAACTGATGAATCGGGTTTGTTGCGTCCATATCAATATGGTGTTGATTTCATACAAAAATCCTATTTCAAAAAGCTCTTTTATCTTCTGTTGTATTTTTAAATTATAGGACCACCACCATCTTAGGCTTGTAACGTCGCCACACAGCACACTCAGTGGTGATAACAGTTAAAGACCACCATCCCACATTACAATAGCTTGCTGGGTCTATGCTACTAAATTTTACGAGAAGACCCTTTCTAATAAAGTTAAGGTTGGTGTGCCTCATCTATTATCCTCACATGGTACGGCAAGAAGGACACCGACCTTTTCTTTCTTTAAGTTGATGCTGTTCGCTCCGCGTATATGTTCAACTTTTAAAAATCATTCAAATTAAGTTCACTCTATTTGTATAGTATCGTTTTTATTCGCAATCTGGTCTAGCCAATGGCAGAGCTCGCTTCCCGAGCCTACGGTTGTACACGAATGCTCATTGGCCCCAGCCGAAGGGAGTTGCAAAGTTACTATCGACGCAAACGTAGAAAAACCACGCTGCTGATTCGAAAATGACTAGAATTTGATCGCCTGTTATTCCCGCTATCGTGGTACAACATAATTCAAGTTAATTCGCCCCTGTGAAGTTGTTGTGCAGTGTGTGAGTGGAGTGTGGATCCAAATCATCAGATTCTCCAGGCAGCATTGCCACGTGCTGTCTTGTCTCCCATACAATCGAAATACGACCAAACAGATCTCGGTCTGGATCGCCACGGTACGACCGGTAAGTATCTGCTTGTTGCTTAGACCAGTGCCTAACATTTGAAGAGTAGAACCTGCCCGTTTTACATCGGTGGAACATCCAATCGAAATTCGCGTTCTAAACCCAGAGTGACGTCACCGGATCTCCACGGCAAGATTCGTGTCGTCACAGATGCTAAGAAATTTAGACAGAAAAATCCAATATCTAAAATCCTTGGCCCGACCCGGGAATCGAACCTAGGACCTCGCGATCCGTAGTTGAAAAAGCTAACCGCTAAAGTACAGAGGGACGTTTGAGTCCTAAGGTGCTAGAATGGCGACCCCGCATCGGAACACGCAGCGTTAGCCGGCCCCAACGAGGTGGACAGACGATATCAAAAGAGTCGCTAGGACCGTGGATTTTGGAACAACCTACAAAAGACCTATATCCAGCAGTGGACTTCAATCCAATCCAACAAAATGGGTATAATATAACTGCCATATCCCTAACAGATTAGTCCGCTCACCTTAGACTGCATTATCATTAACCCCCAGGTGAGATTGCAGTCACCTATCTTTTAGTCAAATAAAAAAAAAGAAAGTCGGTTATTTTCTTCAAACCTTGACTAAACATCGCATTACTTTTACGGAATCATGTCATAAAATCATATTCACGAAATACTTGCGCTTAAAATATTATACGTTCCTTCTTAGCCCGTCTTATTAGTTTGAATATTCTACAAAAATTCTTATACCAATTTCACAGGTTCTGAGCACATGAAGTAAACTTTTTTTGGTAAAATGTATTATAACGAAAATGTCTTACATTATTTTCGCCTGAGAAAGTCTTTCCAGAAAGGTTTATAATGAGGTTAGAAAGAAATTGAACGAAACATGAATCAAATTATGTACGTATCTATATAACTTTGCTTAGATACTTAGGTACAATGTTATCATACACGTTTGAATTCGTAAGCTTTTTTTTATAAAGAAGATATTATATTTCTTTAAAAGTTTCGTAGCTAAAATCTATACTCTATACTATTTTTTTAAGCGATTATAATAACGTTTGCTTCAACTGTCAAGGAAAACATCGTGAGGAAACCTGTATGCCTGAGAGTTCTCCATAATGTTCTCAAAGGCGTGTGGAGTCCACCCATACGCACTGGTCCAGCGTGGTCAGTGGCGTGCACAGGGTTTGTGACCAGGGTATGCATAAAGCAGGTGCATGGCAAATGTAAAAATTCGCCTCCAATACGAGTTATATAAGATAATTTGGGTATGCAGTGCTTTTGTGCATGTATGAAGTGCACGCCACTGAGCGTGGTCTACTACGGCCTAAGCCATTCTTATTGCGGGATCCGTGCCCTGTAGTGAGCCGGTAACAGGTCGATATGATGATCTACCTATCTATCTATCATTTGGTGGGGCCCGATTTAAGATGCAGGATCTTTTGTACAATGTTGATATGAAGATACTTAATAATATAAAGTGGAAAGATTTTTTTCTTTGCTTTCCAATAAACTCCGAAACTACCGGACTGATTTTAACCTTATTTTTACCAATACAAAGCTATCGCGAAATAACAAGGCAAAATTTTTTTTTTAATATCAGTTACTTAAGAAAATTGCAATAATGTAGCAAAATTTAGCCTATAAAATTGATTATTGGGCGTGAGCTAAGAAAACTATTAATCGTTCATAAAAGTTATGTACTACACGGTTAAAGTACTCATAACCTACAAACAATTCTGAGAAAAATTACATTATAAAGCTGTTATAAAGCTAAAATTAAAGAAGACGAAGTCGCGGGCAAAATCTAGTTAATAATAAATTGGCGAAAGTAATCATGGCTGCCTCATTGGTCTAATGGTTAGCAAGTTTGGCTACGAATCGCGAGTTACTGGGTTTTATATCCGTGTCGAGCCGAAAGACAAATTAAGTATCAATTGCGGATTTCTCTTAAAATATTTGACCCCTGAAAACCCTATAATTATGATTATAATTGAAGTTTCTGTAGGTAATCATATATGCTGTCATATAAGAGTTACTGTGATATAAAAAGGCCTACTTAACTTTACTGGGTTCATTATTGTATAAGTTATGAGCCCAGTAATATTAACACGCTCAACGAAACTAAATTTCCAACCAAGTGGCTCCGCCTAAGGAAAGTTAGTGGGTAATTTATGGGCAATGGTGTCCGATTTTACGGCAAAATTCCTTTAGAAGTTGTGAAATTATGAGAACGAGAGGTTCAATTCTTATGAAATAAACCTACATTCGTTAAATTTGAACAAAAGCTACGAGGGTTGCAAACGCGCCCTGTTCTGAGGAGAAGCTCACATCACTTTTCGTTATCTAGTGATTACTCACTTCGAGCAATTCACATCCGAGCTTTTTTGTTAGTTAAAATCCTGGATGTTATAATAATTACGCGTACTTTCATAAAAATAAACCTTTTTACATTTTGTCTGTAGAACAATCGTTTTTTTATAGTAAAATTAAAGTCTTGTGTTTATGTCGCATGTTGCTAACTTTTTCTGCCAAAAAAATCTTAAAAAAGAGCAGGTTCTGAATTCGACTAAATGTTTTTTTTATATATATATTCGTTACGCGATTACTACGGCATTACATCTAAATTGACACCGACTTAAAAATGTCATAGAAAATATTTATTTCTTGCTTTTTAGTTGTTTCTTGACGAAAAATTTTTTCACCGTTATGTTTCGAGGACTAATTTAAAGTCAAATTTGTAAAAAAAAAACGAAAGAAAAAAGAGAAACCAAGACGTAATCATCTTTCTTTAAATTTTCATGCCAAAAATAATAGAATCGGATCAGTTTCGAGTGAGAAAACAGAGGAATACGAAACGTCAATCTCGTAAAATTTTAATAGGTAAAATCGGTCTGAGCTAAAGCTGTCGCACTCTACGGGGGTAGAAAGACTCGACGACGACGACGACGAGCGCGACGGCAATAGTTTTTTTGCAATATTATTACTATTCATCAAATTTGTCCCAGCTTTTGTTAACAACTCATTGGTTCGCGTCACCAATGACGCCAGACTACCGACAAGTAATATACCCGCCTGTGTACATGTATAAGCATGTACACAGGCGGGTATGTAGTATATATATATATATATATATATATATACATACTAATCCATTGCATAAACTCGAGTGTATCTTATATGCGTGTTAGACTTTTTTTTAAGTGTTCGGGCGGTAAAATCCCGTGATTTCGCGATAAAGACATTTTTGGAAAGCAGTAAGAAAAGTTATGTTGACCACTTTGTGTGTACTGTGCATTGCTTTAGATATTTTCGATATGTTTTCGATAATTATTATAATATTTAATTGATTTGTTTTAATATCAGTGTGAAGTAAAATAGTGAGAACATACTAGGTACTTCTATATTTACTTAGAAATGACAAAAAGCAAGTTGTTATTGTCGAAATATCAACTTACACAGTCATTCCATTGTTTTCAATGTTCCCAATTTTGCGGCAGTCCTCATGACTGGCACTGTTTTTTGTTTTTTTTTTTAATATTCTTTATTTTTTATGAATGATGTTAAATTAAAACGCGGTCCATGAAGTTGTTTATCTACCCCTTGAATAACCACTTGAGAAAACACATTAGGTGGGAGATTGTTCCACAATTAAATACATAGAACCTCACGGGCGCTGCTGTGAAGAGATAAAAGGATTAGGTACTTTGTATGGCTCTTTGGGCTATCGTTGTATTTGACTACGGTTCACCGAGATCCTAACTACGATTCCCAAGTTGAGTGAAAGGTTTTTTTTGAGCTTTCCGGGCCTTTTTTTGGCTTGGTGGAAAAGCTCTATGGCTACACCCCACCTTTGGGCAGGAGGGAGGTGATGCGGGACTTCCTCTCTAAGGGAGGTGTAGCCAAAGAAAAACCACCACTGCATATATTGCTGTCTTTGTTGGTACTTTCCGGACGGCTGATTCCGTGCCTCAGGGAGCACGTAAAGCATGCTCCCAATTGAAGCGATAGATGGATAGCTTCGCTGATTATAATACCTAATGGTTGCTTAACTTAACCGGATGGGATAGCGGATTTCAGAAAGCCCTGCCAGGAGTAAGGGCTCCAAGAAGCTAAGGTATTGTCTGCCTAAGGACACTTCGTATAAGGCTGAACCTCTGATGGTTCTTGATCTACAGATCCTTTGTTATTTTTCTATTGAATTTGTTAATTAAAAATTCTGAATTTTCTCTGGTCTGGTGGAAGATTTTGCAAGTGGCTAGTACCATCGTACCGATAAAATGAAATAATATAAGTGTAATAATAAACGGGGGTAAACTTCTCAAATACAAGTACGTTACGAGTATGTGAGAGTATATTGCCGAAGATCTATTTGGGGTATAAAGATTGAATTGAACCGGTGATAGTCCAGGGGGTTCGAACTCAGCCCCCCGAAAGTGAGGCCGAGTTCGAATCCAAGCACGCACCTCTAACTTTTCTGAGTTATGTGCATTTTAAGTAATTAAATTTACTTGTTTCAACGGTGAAGGAAAACGTTGTGATGAAACCTGCACTCTGAGAGTTTTCGATAAAGTTCTCAAAGGTGTGTGGAGTCGCAGCACTGGGCCAGCGTGGTGGACTCCTTTCTCATTGCGGGAGGACACCCGTGCCCTGTAGTGGATTGGTAATGGGTTGATTTGATAATGATAATGATGCTAAGGATTGAAGAAATTATTAATTACACCATACAGATTCTCCTGCTTTTCGCGGAGTTTAGCAAATCAAGCTTAATTTTCATAATAGCAAAAATGGAGGCCGTAGCCCTAACCACGAGTCTATTACCAGTTTATAATCTGTTTGATTAAATAAAACTAAATAAAACTGTGAGTAGTTGATACGTAGACAGAGTTAATAACCGCGGGTAAGGGATTTTGGCCCTAAGCCTTTTATCCCAGCGCCACATTTGTAGGCTTTTCGCATTTACACGCCCGTCTGAGCCTTTACGACTCCACGGACTGTGGTAATACAGTTTATGCTCGCTGAACAAATATAATTATGACGGAGTGTTATTGTCAGTGTATCGTTTATCTTATTAAAATATTTTAAAAGTGAAATTTTGTGGTTTTGGTACATTAATAATTGACGGGCCAAGCAGATGGAAACATCCATTCAGAAACCGTATACACGAATAATATTTAAGCATTAAAAACCATTCCACTTTAGTAGTGTTTCTCGAACAGGCGGTTAGTCATTTCATTTCATTCAGCAGTTGACAGTAACTGTTTCACCACTAATTTACTAAACGTTTACCATAAAATTGGGAAAAGAAGAAAATTTTGTGAGCTAGTAACATGTCGCGGGTGTGAAGTTAGAAGTGCTCGGTGCGTTTTCAATGTTTTTGGACACAATGCACTGCACGCAATAATGGCTACATGTGTTTTTATTCTATTACAAGTTAGAACTTAACTGCAATCTCACCTGATGGTAAGTGATAATGCAGTCTAAGATGGTAGCGGGCTAACCTGTTAGCAGTGGTGTGCATAGAGGGTATGCACAGGGTATGCAGATGATATAAAATGAAGAAAATCTCCTGTACGAGTTATAAATACTTAAGGGTGGGCTTTTTATAATGACTACTTTGAAGTCTTAAATTGATCTTATTGTTCTTATCAGTGTTCCTACTCAGAGATACTGATGATGTTCACAGAAACTATGCCTTGTTAGCTGCTAAGTTCAGTTCAGAGCATTCCTTTGAATAAGCAAACTAAAGGAAAATTTCTAAAGGCGTTCAAGACGGAATGCAAAATATTTCTCTCTTTTAATTTTTTTGCTTCATCTCATAATGTAAGCGTTGAAAACTTTGGCCCATGAAGCAAACTGAAAAAGGCGAGTAGCTAAAGCATTATAAGCATATATTATAAACGAAAAGTGGATATAAACAATCGACTTATTAGAAACGGACATCAATTATGTTTTACGAAGTGATATATTTTTATTTTTATATTTGTAGGCATTCAATATTTGTGTATTTTTTATTTAAATTTAGTATGAATATTTAATTATGAAAGTTTATTTTATATCTATACTTTGTGTACCATCCATTGTCTGGCTGACTAGTAGCTTCTTACGCTTAGGTTGCCTGTAAAAGATCACTTTAAGATAAGGCCACCTTTGCACCACGTACCACTATGTACTCTTGTCTTTGTTTTTCTTTGTTTTTGGCTGCAATGAAGTTATTCCATCTATTTATCTATGTCTGTGAATACATACTTAGTTTGAGAAAAGTAAATAAATCGCTCGTAGCTATGATTTTAAAACATGATATCGAAGATAGATAGAATAATAGATTTATTTTTCTAATAAGTTTAAAGAATGTATTAATAACAAGGTAGCTTGGAAGCACGCAGACGCCAAAAATAATTGTTAAACTGTGATTTGAAGGAATCATCACTTACTACCAAGTGATATTGCAGTCAAAGGCTAAACTTTCACCTGTGACAAAATAAGCATTAAAGTTTTGTCAGTAAAAAAACTAATCTTATATATCAAACTAGCTTCAGAGGCTCTGAAATACGAAATAATATGAAACGCAAATACAATTAAGCACCAAAATAGATCTTAGCAATATATTTAGTTTGAACCTATAAGCACGTATATTAATGTCTAGAGACTAGATATACGGATTAAGTTCCAACGTGAAATTGGATAGTGATTTAAGCCACTTGCTCCTATTATATGAGACCCTGGTAGGTCTTCCCAACGAGAATTTCAGTGGTTGACACTTCTGAGATTCTAGAATTATCCATTTGAACCATTAAATTAAATCGTAAGGATCGTTAAATCATTAATTTTATCTAAATAATAAAATAAATTTAATTAAATTTTCTTCACTATACTATAATAATAGAAACTTTGTGGTATTTCATCCTCTGTGATTTTAGGTCCGCATTGATTATACGGACAATCTAGCTGCTTTTATACTAAAAAATTAAGTCGCACTGAACACTAGCAGCAAGGAAAGAAGACGTTGTTTATTTAAATTACGACAATGACAATGTAAACATCGTCGACAACTGACGATAATTTATCATATTGAATGAATAAACTATAGAGGAACGTTCATATATATGCATGAGAAAAATATTTGTCACGACCCACAGTTCAGTAAAAGCTCGATGCCTGTGCAAATATTAAGTTGAACACGTTATGTTACGTACCCAAGTTGAATATCTTTTGGGAAAGAACGAAAGGAAAATATGTTTATTAGACGATAAAATATATGTCACAAGTATTTGATAGTCTCTGAAGGGATGTACTGACGGCAACTACAGTTGTCACCTCTTGCCGCGGGTGTCGTACGATACGACTAAGGAAATTTGAAAGAGAACGGGCAGAAGCGTCATCTACTGCGATCACCAATCCGTCTGCCCAGCGTGGTGATTATGGGAAAACCCTCCCGTTGAGAGAGCCATTCCAGCACCTAAAGATCCCAATGTCAATCGGTTCTCCGAGCTATGTTTCCCGCCCATTGTCACTACAGCTACGCGACTCGCTGAGCTATACGCATATTGAAGTTTCATATAAAGACCTATGTCTAGCAGAGGCCGGCGGTCGGTTCTAATAAATAGCAGTACGTTGATATTGATCGATACATCCATCTGTTTGATCAAAACTTCATATTTTAGGCATCCGTACAGACTCTACGGCCCGTTACCCATCAATCATCTGAAAACCATATCTTACAGTATACCTCACGTCTGACCCAATAAAACTACATGAACAAATATAGAGTTACTTTGTGATGAAATGTTATTTACTTGCTGTCACTTTGTTTTTGTGTACAATTGATTGTCACCATTTTGGCGCTTTAAGTGTGACGCTGTAATACAAGTATCCAAAGAACTAAAATAAGTATGATTAAAATCCACTATAAAATTAGTTTTAGAGACACTTGTATGTCACAAGTAGCGCTTTACAAGGAGACAAATATTAAGTTGTTGTTTAATATTCTGACTCCAAGTGATTGACGCCATTTTAGCATATGTAATATTCTGGTTCCAATTGATTGATGCCATTATGGCGCTGTGAATGTCACACTGTAATTCACATTAATATTTATTCTAGATACACTTGTACGTCACATGTGGTACTTTAAACGGAAGACAAATATTATGCTGTTATTTGCATTCTCTCTCCAAGTGTTTGATGCCATTTTAGCACTGTAAGTCTGACACTGTAACACAAGTTTCCAAACAAATAAAATTAGAATTATTAAGAACCACTATTGTTAAAAGCCCTTCCAACTATAATATTACTTCTAGATACTCTTGCATGTCGCAATATGTGGTATGTGTATATATATAGGCAAAGATTAAGCTGATATTTGTGTTTTGTCACGATTGACGCCATTGGGGAGCTGTAAGTGTGACGCTTTAATACTTGTGTCCAAGGAACTAAAATTGGAATGATTAAAAACCAATATATTATTTTAGAACTGGTACTTTTTATGACGAGCTCGCTGAATCGGATATCTTGATGTTCTACGATAAAAAAAATCACTGTGGATATATTTTCAGGTTCCAACGTTATTTTTTTAATGGATTATTTTTTTATGTCTTGTATCTATACAGTTCAAGCAATATCCACCCTATTACAAGGTTGATAACAAAGTCATAAAATTGTGCAGTGAACGGTCGTTAGCAAACCTCTCTCCACACTGCAAGCACCTCCCTCTAATCTCAATTTAATATCGATGCAAAAGCCCCTAACGTTCCAACCCCCCTATTCTTCCTATTTTTATTTCTCCCATTCTCCTTTAGGTAAAATTTGAACTGAAATAAAAAATAAGTAAAATGGAGGCAAAAAGGAAGCGTTTATCTCACTTATGCAGAAACTATACTTGAAATACTTACTTTATCGTTAATTCGTTACAATATAAGATAAAGATATATGATGTACGAATGCTTCGGTGATAGGTTTGTACTTCGGCTTCATTTTCGGGAAGGTCGAGGTCGAACCCCAGCACGCACCTCTTCTCCTCCTCCTCTCTTATAATTACGTCCGTTTCAAGCAATCAAATAATAAAGGTTACCTGTAAGGGATTGCTTGAAGCAATAAGGCCGCCTTTGCATGGCTACAACTTTTCATTTTTTATATTACGTGTATTTTATAATTCTTCTTCTTGTAATTTATCAATTGCTTTGACGATAAAGGAAAACATAGTGAGGGTCAGCATGTCTCAGAGTTTACCAATAAGCACTTGGTGCGTGGTGCACCAGCGAGGTGCTACGCTATTAGCCCTTCCATTATAGGAGGAGACCGGAGACCTGCAGTAGTTTAGTAACGGATTGGTAATGATGTCAACCGACAGAGCAGTACAAAGTTTCAGTATATTCTTTTGATTAGCAATCGAAATCACTTCTACGTATTGTTATTTGTAGATCGATTGGCGTAGTGGGCAGCGAACTTTCTTTCTGAGTCCAAGGATGCGGGTTCGATTCCCACAACTGGAAAATGTTTGTGTGAGCATGAATGTTTTTCAGTATTTATTTATGTATAATATTCATAAAAATATTCATCAGTCATCTCAGTAACCCTAACTCAAGCTACGCTTGTATTGTCGTAGTATATTTATTATATATTTATTTATTCAAAAAGGGGACTGATCTAATGAAGATTGAATCCTGGCAACATATTATTAACGTAATCAAATAAGCATTGGTTACGCATTATATATTTTATCACAATAATAATGGTGAGTAGTTTTTTTATTCGAACGCGCCAATCGCTGAAACTATGAGATTTAGACACAGACATATTTTTATGAAATCGTCTATTCAGAGAAAACTTCTTCTAACAAATAGTTAAATTCAAACCAACTCTTTTATGAGAGAAGAATCCTGTGTCCAGTAGTGGCTGGCTGAGGCTGAGGAGGATGATGAGGATGAAGACATGAAGAATTAACCTCTAACGGCACGGAAAAACAACACCCTGTGTTAAAAGAACTCCGTAGTTTCTAACTGCTTTTCCGTTTAGCGCATGACCTTGTTCCCCCTTCACCTTTTTACTTGAATAGTAGGCGAAGCGTTCGCGAGGGTTCCACCCCCCCCCTTTTGTAACGTTCTAAAAGGAATGCGGACTCAGCGTTTCGCAAAGCAATGAAATTCCTCGCCGACTTCCCTTTGCTTTCTGACGTTTATACTAAGTTTAAGAACCAACTTTCAAGGCGAGAATGAAAATAAGTGTACCAACATGAAATTTATTCTTTTTTTATTTTTACTACTGTAAAACGTACTATGTGCTGTGATTTTATGGTCTACACATTCTTCAGTTCTACCAAAGTGTAAAGATAGTCGTATTTATTGTATTCTGAAGTCCATCAATCCACACTTAGCCAGCGTAGTAGACTGTGGCCCTTCTCTTTCTATACCCTTCTCATTCTGAGAGGAGACACGTGCCCGTGGGCAGCTAATGGTGTGATTCTAATGATGATGATGAATTAATTCATTTGTTCAGCCTTTCTATCAAAGCCGACTAAACACCATGATCAGGGGGGCCATGCATCCGGGAGCCCCAGCAATCGGTTGGTAGGTTGGTAGACGTCTGGGCACTAAGCAACCGGTTTCCCGGGCGTCTAAAAAAGTCAACAAAATGAGCATGCCGTGGTTGTTCTTAGTTTGGGTAAACCACTCTTTCGGTGATTGTGTATTGGGTAGGAGCTCGACTTCACTTTCGGGGGGCCGAGTTCGAAACCCAGCTCTAACTTTTCTAAGTTATGCGCGTTTTAAGTAACTAAAATATCACTTGATTCGACGGTGAAGGAAAACATCGTGAGGAGACCTGCATGCCTGAGAGTTCTACATAATGTTCTCAAAGGAGTGTGGAGTCCACGAATCCGCACTGGGCCAGCGTGGTGGATTTCGGCCTTAACCCCTTCTCATTGTGGGAGGAGACTCGTGCTCTTTAGTGGGTCGGTAATGGGTTGATGTGATGATGATGATAAGCTATTTGCATGTAACACCGATGCACAAAGGACGTGGCTCGCATGTTTATGGCAACTCCATCTTGGTCGAGATTAAATCGGAAGAAATTATTTGCAGTATCCCCGATGCTGTGAATATTGGCCGGTATACGTTGGAATACAAAGGTTGGATTCAACATATTTCATTTTTTGTCATAAAATAGCTGCTGCCCGCATTAATCATTATTCTTCATTAAAATATTACGTTTTGAATCCGTTGTTTTCAGGTTCGGTTCCAGTCTGAAAGGCGTGGTTGCTGGAGTAATTACTGACATCTGCGCCTCAGATAAATGGACACATGGAAAATATTTGTAGGACGTGTTCCTTTCTATATGTACACTTAGATCACGCGAATCCCTTTGTGCCAAATTTAAAGAAATAGGTATACTTACAATAGCCTCGCAATATAATTATAATATTATAATCTTTATTAAACAAAACATAAGTAATAATAAACAAAAAGTCGATATAAACAGTCGACTTACTAAAAACGGACATAAATTAGTGATATCTGCATATCGTCTGAGGAAAGTATAGAAATCCTTTGTGGGGATGGGTATATGCTTTTATAACATGATACCGAAGGTAATATTCGATCTACCTTAACCTAAGTTTAAACAATATATTAAAACTCATTTAACCAATCGTTACATGATTGGTGAATTCCTTAACGACAAGACTTGGACGCAGGCCATTCCGCTATCATCTTTCACATAACGGAAAAATTCTAAAGATTGTTAAACTATAAAATGATGTTGGAAAAGATCAATCTGCTGAGTTTTCACTCTTCTCAGTGGAATCTGCCTTCCGAACCGGTGGTATAAACAGACTGACTTGACGTTACAAAAGTGCTTATAAACTAGGCCTACTTGAAATAAATGAATTTTGAATTTGAATTTCAGGCCTTGGATTGAGTTTTCTCTGTTTATAGGTGATTTTTTTCCACTAACCATCAGGTGGTCCGACAATTATTGCTGTAAAAAAATACGGTTTCGCACTTCTAAATTAATGTGTCTTTAAGTATGGAAAAATAATGTCGATACGTAAAAAAAGACGCACCAACTGAACTAACAGTCTCAATTTTGTATTATAGTATAAGCAAACCATAAAAGTTTGATTAAGTTTTTATTGTTTACGTTTATTGCATCAAAGTTTTCACATTTCCCCGCTATCAAAAACATATTAATCATACGACGCGAAATAAACGAGAAAGATAAATTGCAAAGCAATGTAATTTGTGAAAGTTCTATTTACTTTACCTTATTTCATGTTTGCAGAAAGGGGAATTTGGAAAGATAGAATCAAACTTTAAATAACATTAAAATAATTCGTCTGCTACGATGTGCTACGAGTCAAGAACATAATATTTTATTAATTCTATGGCAACAGACTAAATAGTAGCGACGTAGCTCTACGGACACGCTACGACATGATACATGTTGGCCACGGGATAAGCTACAACGTTGCGTGAATTTTCGCGTGATGTAAAGCGCCGCACCGCTACTCGCTCCTACCTCATGTGAAGCTTAAAATTTTTAGGTATCTAAATTCATTAATTGTGTAGTAATCACAATTTAGTAAATAAAGTCCATTGTAATGTTTATGATTATGAGTGTTAGTTTCTTAGGAAAATTGAATTTAATAAATGCCTCAAACGAATTCTTTGGAGCGTCAAAGATAGTTGAAAGGTCATAAAAGGTTCACAAAATTCATAAGTTGTCTAGTAATCACAATTAAGTTAATAGACACCATATTAATGTTTGTGAATAAGTGTGTTTGTTTTTCAGGAAAATTGAATTGAAGTGAGCTCAAACCAATTCTTATTCTTGGAGTGAAAAGGTAGTTTAATGGTAATAAAAGGCTCTCGAAATTCATCAATTATGTAGTAATCATAATTAAGTAAATAAACTCCCTAGTAAGGTATATTAATACGTGTGTTAGTTTCTTGGGAAAATTGAATTGAAGTGAGCTCAAAGCAATTCTTATTCATGGAGCGTAAAAGGTAGTTTAATGGATATAAAAGGTACTCCCATGTACAATGTAAGTTTGTATCCCTTCGTTCCGACTCATTGCATATTATGTTAACAGCAATTGGCGTGACTTTGTATGAAAAGATGTATTCTTTTTAATCCCCAACGCAAAAACGACAGGATTTCAGAAGTTCAAAGTGTCTGTATGTATCTGTCGCATCGTAGCTCCCAAACGGAGGATCGTTATTGATCTTGACTATTTCAATCTTGCCAACTCTTAGTAAGGTCTTTGAAAAAATTATACTTTATCAACTTTTAAATCATTTTAATGTAAATAACTTACTTAATCCGGAGCAGTACGGCTTCACTAAAGGTCGTAGTACAACGGATGCAGGCGCAAGACTCATAAAGCATATTTACGATGCCTGGGAACGTTCGCAGAATGCCATTGGTGTTTTCTGTGATCTGTCCAAAGCATTCGATTGCGTTGAACACAAAACGTTGTTATTAAAACTAAGCCACTATGGCATCAAAAACGTTGCACTCAATTTAATTGCCTCTTATCTAAGTGATAGAGTTCAAAGGGTATGCGTAAAAGACATAAAGTCTAAGGGATCATCTGCCTTAATGGGTGTCCCACAAGGCTCAATTTTGGGTCCCTTATTGTTTCTGGTGTATATAAATGATCTGCCACACCATGTCAGGGGCACTTGTGAGATTGTACTGTTCGCAGATGATACATCTCTCATTTTTAAGACTGATAGAAACAAAGATAATTTTGACGACGTAAACCGTGCTTTGTCACATGTTTCAGACTGGTTTACTGTTAATAACTTACTTTTAAATGCAAAAAAAACCAAGTGTTTGGAATTTGTTTTGCCTAACGTAAAAAAAATTGATAAAAACATCATAATAAATGGAGAAACACTTGAAATAGAAAACTCCACTGTTTTTCTAGGAGTGACCTTAGATTGTAAGCTACAGTGGGGTACCCATATAGAAAGCCTAGCGAGTAAACTCAGCTCAGCTGCATATGCAATCAGGAAAATTAGACAGCTTACCGATGTTGAAACAGCTAGGCTTGTTTATTTCGCATACTTTCACAGTATTATGTCCTATGGGATCTTGCTGTGGGGAAAAGCTGCAGATATTAAAGTATATTTATACTACAGAAAAGAGCCGTACGATCAATATATAAACTTGGATCACGCGAATCGCTTCGTGAAAAATTTAAACAAATAGGTATTCTTACAGTAGCTTCGCAATACATTTATAATAATATAGTCTTTGTGAGGCAAAATATTACTCTTTATAAATCAAAAGCTGAAATTAACAATCGACTTACCAGAAACGGTCATAAGTTAGTGATATCTGCATATCGTCTGCGAAAGGTGCAGAACTCCTTTGTGGGGTTGAGTATACGCTTTTACAACATGATTCCTAAGGAAATTCTTGACCTACCAATGCATACATTTAAAAAATGTGTAAAAACGCATCTAGTACAGCGAGGTTACTATACATTTGATGAATTCCTCAATGACAAGGTAGAATGGAAGCAGCCAGCCTCGCTCTCATCTCCCGCAAGATAGCAAAATGATTGTAAATGTTGATGTTGGAAAAGAGCAACTACTGAGTTTCTTGCCGGCTCTTCTCGGTAGAATCTGCTTTCCGAACCGGTGGTAGAGTCACACAAACATGCATACTTGACGTTTCAAAAGTGCTTATAAAGTAGGCCTACTTGAAATAAATGAATTTGAATTTGAATTTGAATTTGTTTTTTTTTTTATTTGAAATGTGAATTAGACGCCAGTGCTCTTAGCTATATTTGATACATTCATTTTTCACAATAAGAATAAGGGTGTCAAATGAAAGGACTAGTAGAATAATGAACACTATATTGAAAGGGATTTTTCAATTTTTGACGGCCGACTGGCGCAATGGGCAGCGACCCTGCATTCTGAGTCTAAGGCTCGATTCCCACAGTTGGAAAATGTTTGTGTGATGAACATAAGTGTTTTTCAGTGTCTGGGTGTTTATCTGTATATTATAAGTATTTATGTATATTATTCATAAAAATATTCATCAGTCATCTTAGTACCCATAACACAAGCTACGCTTATTTCATTTCATTTCATTTCATTCATTTCAATTTCATTTCATTTCATTTCATTCATCAGTGGCGTGCACTTCATACATGCACAAAAGCTCTGCATACCCTAAAATTTCTGTATAAGTCATTAATGCGAAGGATTGTTCCATTTATGGCATCTGCCTTCTTTATACCTGCTCAAAAACCCTGTGCACGCCACTGATGGCGATGTGTGTATTGTTGTAGTATATTTATTTTTTTATTTATTTATTATTTAATTTATTTATTATGTAATTTTATAATTTAATAATCGGCAGCATATCGACCAATGGTCGTCCATTGCTGTACATAGATCTTTACGATAAATAAATAGAAATTATACGACACAAGGGTCTCAATTTATTTAATTATATCACTGTACTAATAGTACAGTGATATAATTAAATAAATATACTATGAATACACACACCGCAATCCAGCCCCAAAGTAAGCTTAGCTTGTGTTATGGGCACTAAGATAACTGATGAATATTTTTATGAATAACTAGCTGTCCCGGCGAACTTCGTACCGCAGATATTTTTTTTTTGATGAATGTTAAAATTTTTTTTTGTATAACATCTAGTTATCCGACTAAACAAAATAGTATTAAACATGTGAAGGACCAAAAAACATATTTTTCTTAACAAACATTTTTTATATAAAAAAAATGTTTTATATAACATATATATATATGTTATATAAAACATTTTTTTTAGTTAGATTTAAACCACTGAGTAATGTGAGAGTGTGCCAATTTTTTTTATTGATTTAATTATTTAGTACCACAAATTAAAAAAAATAACATCAAAAGAACAGGACGTGTATAAGGAAGGAATATGTGTCACAAAAAGACATTTTTGACGACCCTTTGGCAAATTGAGACTTGGTAAAATTAGCCCTAAGGCTGTCCTTTATCGTAAACATAATGAACTAATTTCAAAAGCACGACTTTTTACTGTTAGTCAATTACATCAAAATTCGTTCAAGTGAAAAGCTTTATCCTCCTAACTTTGAACTAAGAATAAAGAAGCATAAAAAAGCTTCTATAAGTAACTTTTTTAATCTGTTGGCACATTTTTCACATCACTGGAACGAACGAAGGCATTTATTTCTTGAGTAAAGTTGTGTTTTATATTTGGTTTAGCTATGTCGAGTTATTAGTTCTCAACAACTTGTTTGTTTTTAAAGTTTAATCAAATAATAGAACCTCGATGGTTTAATCATCATGATCATAAAATTCTTACATGTTAAAGTAAAAAGTTTTTTTGCACAACATGATCTGTTCTGTGCAATGTTTTCATAAAATATTACTGACAACCATACCATCCACTGTGCTCGCATTAATGAATCTAGATCATGGATTATCATCATCATCATCATCATATCGACCCATTACCGGCCCACTACAGGGCTCGGGTCTTCTCCCACAATGAGAAGGGGTTAAGGTCGTAGTCCACCACGCGAGAACATTATGTACAACTCTCAGGCATGCAGGTTTCCTCACGATGTTTTCCTCCACCGCCGAAACAAGTGTTATTTTTAAATACTTAAAGCGCACATAACTTAGAAAAGTGAGCGGTGCGTGCTGGGATTCGAACTTGACCCCCCGAAATTGAAGTCGAGCTCTTACCCAGCTTGCATTTCTTATAGTACAACACAAAGAAGATTAAAGTTTTAAATAATTTTACAACAATGATTAAAGCTGTATGAATCATTGCGATTTTATTTTTAACATGTAACTACGAGCTAGGGCTCGAGGATATGGAATAAGAACTCATGACTCTTGAACGACTTTAATCAGTTCCTCAGTCCAAGGTTCCACAACAGACTTCCAAACGCTGGTCAATCGTAGTGCAGAATGGTAGCCGATGTCATAAGAAATCTCTCCTACTAATTTAAAACATGTGATGTCCTACGCCTAAAGTTAATTATCAGTCTAATCTTCAGATGCCATATTTTATTTAATAACAGTGCCATCTCTATCTTCAGGGGGAAGAGTAGAAAAAGGATACTACTTAAATAAATTAGAGTGTAAACGTTAATCTATCATTTGCGACATTTTGTAGCATGGTTCAAGAGTAGTTTTAAATATAATTAAGATTAAATATTTTTTACGAGTATATGTATATATACACCCACCAACCTATTTTCTGTAATTGTTTTCTTCACCATAGGTTGCAAGGAATAGAACTGGAAGAAATCGCTATGAAGCGATAACGTCAATTTGTATACGTTGTTTTAAACTTTTCTTTTTTGTACTTTTGTGGTGTGCAATGAACGTATATTCATTCATTCATTCATTTATTAGGAATCCTGTTACAAGCCTCCCTTATTATATATTTTAGTTTTGATTCTTACGCAATATAGGTTATTGAATGTAAAAAATCAATAAAGGTTTTTTTTGCGGATTCTCCATTCAGTCTGCGAAAAGTAAAACCACTGTATCTCTCGACCTTCAAGGTACGAAATAGTGATTTTAATAAAAAGAAATGTCTGGACCTGAGTGGATTGAAAGAAATGCTTAAATGTATATAGAACAATCTCACAAATGCTTTACAATTTACATACCTGATAAGGATTCAATTATAAGAATAATACTTTTACTTCGACCGTGATTTTCGCCGTGCAAAAGTAAATTAATGTTGTGGTAATATTTCCTTAATAAAAATATTTCACGTGTCCATGAATGTCATTGTTTTCCAGTGCAGCTTCACAAAAATAACAAACATCTCCAAGCAATTATAAATCCATTATTCTCAGTAATGATCCACTGCTGAGCAAAGACCGTCTCTGGAGAGGTCTAAGAGCTTACCCTCCTTGCTAAAACAAAGCTGGTTGGTTTGCTTTAACAATTGTAGCGGTCTCCACTTTGCAGAACTAGATGGCGCTACAAAAATCCTGCATCGCGCTAGCGAAGTGTTCACGAAGAATGCCTATATATACAACTTCCAAAAACGACTGTTCGGACCTCGATCCCAAAGCACGATCAGCAGCTCGGAGGAAGATCTTCCTATTGTTACGGTCGAGCGTATCACCATAGCTCCCGTACACAATCATTATGGCATGTATGTGATAATACCCAGAACTGAAGGCTTAACAGATTTCCTTTATCATCATCATCATCATATCAACCCATTGCCGGCCCACTACAGGGCACGGGTCTCCTCCCACAGTGAGAAGGGACTAAGAACGGGTTCCACCACGCTGGCCACGTGCGGATTGGTGGACTTCACACACCTTTATGCAGGTTTCCTCACGATGTGTTCCTTCACCGTTGAACCGTGATATTTTAATTGCTTAAAACGGTCATAACTTAGAAAAGTTATAGGTGCGTGCCGGAATTCAAACTCGCTCCCCCGAAAGTGAAGTCGAAGTCCTACCCACTGGGTCGAAGTCCTACCACATCACCGCATCCTGATTTCCTTACTCCAAACAAAAAAATACTTTACATTATTTTACCATTGCCTAACAACTTTTGGCTTTTTGGTTTTGGGATTGAATCCGCTTAGGTTTCCAGACCATTATTCAGTTATGCTAGTCAGGTTTATTTTTATTGTTTGCATGGTTATTTAGTTTACTAAAATATATCAAATTTCATCAAACATTGGTATTTGAGTATGAAAACACAGTAATAGAATTCCGTATTAGATCTTCCCATACCGACTGTCAATGAATTCTCTTTTATTGTACACCACACAGAAAATGACACAAATGTAAACGCAATAAGGCCATTTACATACAGGGTGCAATTTCGAGGCCTTATCTCTACAGCTATCTCTTCCAACAAATGGCGTTTAAGGAAAACAGCTATATGCAAGGTGGTGCCCTAAAGCTAATAGAAAAATCATATTATGATATAAAGGTGCACGACTAATGCGGGAATAAATAAGGAAAATAAATAAAATGTACACAGAGAGGGTCACGTAAGCGAACTATTTCGAAAATTTAAAGAAGCGATATAATAGGAAAAGTTTCTTCGCATTTTTTAAGAAAATTCAAATTTTTTTTAATATAGTTTATTTACATTTAACTAATGTATGTGGATGCCATTTTGTTTGACAATTTTTTGCCATCTTGTAGGTAGGGACATAATCCCATTGCTATAGAAATTTTGGGCCTTCTGAACAGCGACAAGTCGTTTTTGAAGTCCTCATCTCTTAAGTCTTA
Source organism: Pararge aegeria (assembly GCF_905163445.1). Classification (NCBI taxonomy): domain Eukaryota; kingdom Metazoa; phylum Arthropoda; class Insecta; order Lepidoptera; family Nymphalidae; genus Pararge; species Pararge aegeria. The sequence continues at coordinate 5,421,784 of NC_053202.1, read as the reverse complement.
ATCTCTTAAGCTACCTTCAACAATTAGGGCTTAGTAAGCGATGAAAAAGCGTGCTCTAACTTCATATAACTAAGTTTCATGTGAGCTTCTTTGGCCATTGTGCGTTTGGAACCCTCCAACCTTTATATTTAAGTTAACGAATGTAATAATCACTATCGCCTCATAATAATGGAAAAAAATGAAGCAATGCTTCACAAGTGCCTGTTATTATATGTAGAATATATAAAGAATATAATAGTTCGGAGGACCGATGGACGTTGGGTCCTTAGGTGCTGGAATGGCGACTCCGGACCGGTAAACGTAGCGTAGGTCAACCCCCAACGAGGCGTACAGATGACATCAAGCGAGTCGGTGGGAGCCGCTGGAACAAGCGGCCAAGGACCGTGGATTGTAGAACTCTTTATAAAATAGTGGACTTCAATAGTTTGAATTGGCCGTATATAATAAATGCAATAACAATAGTAGTACCAACGACTTTGCTCGCGTGGTAATTTTTATGTGTATACCTATATTATTCTGAACTGCCACTATCCAAAAAAACATGTCGATCATTTTTCCGGAGTTAAAATTTATGTGCTATTCCAGACTGTAAATAAATAATCTATCCCTGTGGAAAATATCATCCAGATCCATCCAGCCGTTCTGGCGAGTAAGATTTTTTTTAAGTGAAAACTTCTTTTTGCGCTTCTCCCACGGTTTTTTCTCTTTTCTCCGAGGTGAAAAGGTCGATCGGGTAAACGCGGGACCACCGAGTGTTACCGAGCGAGAAAGATACAGTTAGCTGCTCTTCGCCGCGCCGTTGTGTCGTGTTTAGAATATTATTCAATTCATACCTAATAATTGTCTAATAATTTACAATTATTTGGCTAGTGTGTGTAGGTGCGATGCGGTTTTTCGTGCTAATATATATCTAAAAAACATTTGAACATTAAAGGTTATAAAAAACACACTTATTGTTTTCACTTCTGCCGTGCACAGCGCACACTACTTTTTTATATTATTACTAGATGTGCCCTGCGGCTTCGCTCGCGTAATTTTGGGAGGCAGCGTACTGCTACATAGTCTACATAGTCATATATGAGATGTTGAGAATTTTTCACAAACAGTTTTTTATCTTAAGTATTTTTTTTTTCAATGAAAAGTATACTATATTGTTTCTAATACCTCTAAGAATATGTATAAAAAGTTTCACGAAGATCGGTTAGTTTTCGCGTGAAAGCGTAACAAACAAACTTACATTCACATTTATAATATTAAGTAGGAATGATAGTTGACGGACCATCGCCGATAAAGAAGGCAACAATAAGCAGGGCATGCAAGGAACTCGTCCTGCAGCATGCCACCTTGTATGCAAAAACCGCCATAGGTGTTAAGCGTCATGTGCCTATAATTACAGCGGCAACCACGCCCTTCAGACCGGAACACAGCATTGCAACAATGAATGAATGAATGAATCAATACACTTTTATTGTACACCAAAGAAACAAAAAGTAGTTACAAAGATATAAATACAAATGCTGCTTAGCGGCAGAAATAAACATGGCGGCAGTTCATCTGCAGACGGGCTCAGTCACAAACTACTACTAAACTTTCGCACAAACATTTATCCAAACTTTCGCATTCATAACATTTGTATAGACATAAGACAGTCGAAGTCACTGGGCATATTTAAAAATGCTGTTAAGGCTCATTATCTCGCTCAGTAAAGACGACTATTATTATTTATTTATCTACTCAAACTCACATTGAAGTATTTATGGTATATTAAAATATGTTAGTATATTTATTTTTTAAATTGATCAATAGTATTATTGTATTTGTGTAGTCTGGTTTATGTATTAGTATGTAGATATCTATATGTATGTACTAAATAGAGTACCCCACCTGTCCTATTCATTTTGCTTTTTAGTTTTCCTAATACTAAGATTGCCTGGCAGAGATCGCTACTTAGCGATAAGGCCGCTTTTTGTATCCTGCTTCATTCTTCATGTGTTTTTTCTTTTTTTGTCATGTTTTTCTGAGTGGTGTACAAATAAAGAATAAAAAACAAAAATAGATTAGTACGGATATATGCTAAATTTTTGCTAGAAAAACATTTCGCACGCATTAAACAAGTATCATTATTACTTATAGAAACGGGGTCGAGGGCGTTCTATCACATAAACACTTCATGAATCTTGACTCCTGGCACTTGAGTTGATCTGAATGAGTGAGAGATCAATGCCTGTTAGATTTTGATAGCTATTTTTGATTTCATTAAAATAGATTCTTTGGTTTATATCATTTTAACATCAGTAGGTCTCGGTTATCGAATGATCTTGATATGAAATTTAACTCAAGACTCATTGAGCTATACGTACATGCACACATAGCATGTTTAAATACTGACCTTCTAATACCACACTGACATTGTTGTCACTTTTTTTGACATTATTTTGGTTCTGTACATGTCACGCTTTAAATAAATAAATATACTACGACAATACACACATCGCCATCTAGCCCCAAAGTAAGCGTAGCTTGTGTTAAGAGTACTAAGATGACTGATGAATATTTTGATAAATAATATACGTATATACTTATAATATACATATAAACACCCAGACACTGAAAAACATTTATGTTCATCACACAAACATTTTCCGGTCGTGGGAATCGAACCCACGGCCTCACAACGCTTCCTGCCAGCTGGCCACTCGGCGCCTTTCGTCGTGAAAGAAAAAGAAGTGGAGTTGACTCCACTTCTTCTTCTTTCACGACCAGGTTTCCTGTTAACACAAAAAGTATTTAACAATTAAAAAATTTAAACAAACCGACTCAGTTTTGCATTTGTTATATTGTATATGGGTAGACGTTAGACACGCGTATCTGACGCGTGTCAGATGCGAATTCAGTGGAAGCCTGTTTACCATAGCTTAAACCCCGTTTGCTGTGTATTTGATATACTCGTGAGAAGCACGTCCACTATAAATTATGCCCAAGATCTGTTTGGTTTGGAGTATAAAGATTGTAGACATTTTAAATTACACCATACAGATCCTCCTGCTTTTCGCGGAGTATAGCAAATTAAGCTTAATTTTCAATAAAACTTTATTATATACTTGAATAAGTCATGTATGAGATTTTTTGATTTTTTCACAAAAAAAAATTATCTCACATTTTTTTTTTTTTTCAATGAATAGTATGCTTTATTATTTCTAATACCTCCAGGAATAAAATAAAAGTTTCATGAAGATCGGTTCAGTAGTTTTCGCGTGAAAGCGTAACAAACAAACTTACATTCACATTTATAATATTAGTAGGAAAGTAGGGATAGGGATAGGGATAAAAGGCAAAGGTGACTGACTGACTGACTGATCTATCAACGTACAGCTCTAACCACTTGACGGATCAGGCTGAAATTTTGCACCCAGATAGTTATTACAATGTAGGCATCCGATAAGAAAGGATTTGTGAAAATTCTAACCCTGAGAGGGTTAAATGGGGGATGAAAGTTTGTATAAAATCCTTCATTTATGAATTTATTTTTAAGTTTATTCCATGAATCTTTGATTTTTGGTTTATGATTAAAAATAAAGAAGAGTAGTAAGTGTTTCAATATTTTAAAAATTTCAACTCAAGGGCATCAAATAGGGGATGAAAATTTGTATGAACTTTTCAGATTTTTTAAGTAGTTTACGTTAAAATGTTTCTATTAGCAGCAATACATTTTTTGTAACCTTTTTAGTAAAAATTTACCAGAACAAAAATTGAACTTAACCTGAGCAAAGCCGCGGGCAAAAGCTATTCTTAAATAAATACGATACAATACAATTATTGGTTGATAATTCAGCTGGGGTAATGGTAACGACCCGTATATATGAAGCTTTATATAACACCTTTCATTCGGCTTTCAGTCATGCATTAAAATTTTATTTGCAAATTTAAATGAGTAATTTAAATAACAAGTAAACACAAAAGCGTTCTCTCGTCTCTGAAAAGCCCACCGCGCGGCTGCGGGCAAATTTAAACTTTAGCCGCGCGGTTAATTATTGTCATAAATAGGGTGGAGAAAGCGGTGACAGCGCAATGGGTAAAGGCTCGACTTTACTTTCGGGGGACCGAGTTCGTATCCCAGTAGGTACGCACCTTCAACTTTTTTAAGTTACGTGCGTTTTAAATAATTAAAAACATCACTTGCTTCGACGGTGAAGTAAAACATCGGGAGGAAACCTGCATGCCTGAGAGTTCTAAATGTTCTCAAAGGTATGAATAAGACATATGTGACTTCGTCTTTGTTCGGATATTACTTGACGATAAATGAAATGAAATGAATAATTAATGACGATTAAGAAAGAGTAGGCCTATATCACATAAAACATGCGCATCTTTTAATTTGAACAAGGAACACTTAAGTAACAGCTTTTACGTTTGTAGTCAGTCACCTTTGCCTATATATAAGGCAAAGGTGACTGACTGACTGACTGTCTGACAGACTGATCTATCAACGTACAGCTCTAACCACTGGACGTATCGGGCTGAAATTTTGCACACAGATAGTTATTACAATTTAGGCATCCGCTTGTTGAGTCCCCCAATCCGCACGGGGCCAGAGTGGTGGACTACGGCCTTAACCCCTTCTTATTGTCTGAGGGGACCCGTGCCCTGTAGTGAGCAGATAATGGGTCGATATGATGAGGGTTGAAATGGTGGGATGAGACCAGTTGGAGTCATCGCACAGAAGTTTAGAAGAGCTTTTTGTCACAGACCTCCTTCGGGCAAGTGCTACCGCGATGCTTATTTCTGCCGCTCAGCAGCACTGTTGCAATGCTGTGTGATATGAAGGGCGTTGTTGCCGGTGTAATTACAGGCACAGGAGTTAACACCTAAGCCTTAAGATGATGGACACAGGGCGGCAAGTTGCAGGACATGTCCCTTGCATGCTCTGCGAAATTTTGCTTTGTTTATAAGAGATGTTTGCCTCCATACCATCTATAGGCCATCAGCATGGTCAATTAATTACGATAAAGAAAAAAAAACACTGGGACGATACTTCTGCCGTACTTCTGCCAATTGTGTTTTAAAGAAATTGCCTCCTCACCATCTATAGGCCACCAGCGTGGTCCATCAATTACGATAAAGAAAAAAAACACTGGAACGATACTTCTGCCGTACTTCTGCCAATTGTGTTTTAAAGACATTGCCTCCTCACCATCTATAGGCCATCAGCATGGTCTATCAATTACGATAAAGAAAAAAAATCACTGAGACGATACTTCTGCCGTGCCAATTGTGTTTTAAAGACATCACTTAATTTAAGAACTGACTTTCACTATTAAGTTTAGTTAAGATATTTGTGAACAAATTCCATGGTGCGTTATCGTTCTAAAATAATATTTTTGTTAATAATAATTATCTTTATTGAAAGGTATAAACCCAGTTATTAAAATATAAAGAGATAAATTTAAATAACAAGATAACAATGAAAATATTGTAAACGCACGTCCTTCATAATGATTACTCTTACACCTTCTAATAGCAAGTCATAGTTTATGGGTTATGTTATATCTAACATTTACAAAATCACTACAGATCATTTTCTATTCGCCTCATGGTGCACCGAAAGCCAGTGCTTGAAAATCGAGCAGTCCAGACCCTCTGCCAACGTGCTTAGGATTTCATAAACTGTCTATATTTCAAGAAAATGTTAACATTGAATGTTCATTGAATAAAGTCCATTTGACGGCCGACTGGCGCAGTGGGCAGCGACCCTGCTTTCTGAGTCCATGGCCGTTGGTTCAATTCCCACAACTGGAAAATGTTTGTGTGATGAGCATAAGTGTTTTTCAGTGTCTGGGTGTTTATATGTATTTTCTAAGTATTTATGTGTATATAATTCATAAAAATATTCATCAGTCATCTTAGTACCCATAACACAAGCTACGCTTACTTTGGGGCTAGGTGGCGATGTGTGTATTGTCGTAGTATATTTATTATTATTATTTTTTATTTCCTTCATTAATATTCGGAATTTACAACAACTCAACAAGCTGTAAAATAAATTACATGAGAAAAATATCTTAATATTGTTATTCTTACGAACAAGCTTCGCTCATTACTTATACGAAGTATATAACTAAGATGGAGGTTAAAAGCTTGTTCGTTTAAATCAGACTTTATTATCTATAAATTATTATATAAAGTAAATGTAACTTTGGCGCAACGGTGCGTGCCGTGAATTTAAGTAGGAGGTCCCGGGTTTGATTCCCGGCAGAGGCAATTTAGGAATTAAAAATTTTTGAATTTTCTCTGGTCTGGTCTCGTGGGTAGCTTTGGCCGTGGCTAGTTACCACCGTACCGGCAAAGATGAGCTGCTAAGCGATTTATGTGCCTATTAGTTCGACTGCTACTATCTTACACTGCATCATCACTTACGCCCAGGTGAGATTGCAGTCGACTTGTATAATAAAAAATTATCCCGCTCTTGAGAGAACGGGAACTGTGCCGAATTTCAAAATAAGAAGTATCTTATATCCTTTCTCTTTGTATGAACTTACATCGTGTCAAGTTTCATTACAACTCATACATTACTTTTGGCGTGATGCGCGGCCCAGACACCGAGTGACAGACAGACACGAATAAAAAAAATACAGTTCTGGGTTCAGTATCCCTACTTCCCTATCCCTACTAATATTATAAATGTCAATGTTAGTTTGTTTGTTCCGCTTCCACGCAAAAACTACTTAACCGATTCTCATGAAACTTTGTACACATATTCTTGGAAGTGTTAAAAGTAATATAGGATACTTTTTATCCCGACATTAAGCTCGGTTTCTTTGGGAGAGGGGATGAAAGTGTTTGATTATTTTACACCATAACTTTGACAAATTTAAATCTATTTAAATAATTATTTTTGTACTATAGAGATTATAATATGTGTTTAATTGGCCCAAACTGTGGTTGGAGATAGAGGACAGAAATCCTCAGCGGACAGTAGCAAACCCCTCATTTAAGGCTTAGCGATACTGAATACTTTAATTTTTTTTAGAACAAAAACTAAATTTAATTTCACATAAAAAACCAAATCAAACAAAATCAAACGCAGACAAAGTCGTGGGCAACAGCTAGTCAGTTATAAAGTGCCCTCAAAAAAAAAATTAAAAATAATAATAAAAAATATATTACGTCACCTAGCCCCAATGTAAGCTTAGCTTGTTTTATGGATACTAAGATGACTGATGAATATTTTTATATAGATATACAGATAAAGAGCCAGAACACTGAAAAACTATTTATTTTCATCACACAAACATTTTCCAGTTGCGGGAATCGAACCCACGGCCTTAGCCTAAGGAAGCAGGGTCGCTGTCCATGCGCTAATCTATCTCCAATGTACAGAATTCGACCCGTTACAGTTTTATTACAAGTTAAGATAACGATCTAGATCTTATCTCATATCTATATACTTATACATATAAGTACATAGATAAGTGATAATTAATTAGAAATATATAGATAAATAGGAATATTTCATTCGCGGCGTTTTTTTCACCGTGATATTTAATTCTAAGAACGCAACGTGCCGGGTTTCGAACTCTTCTCCCCTCGAAAGTGAAGCCCAAGTACTTCCCACTAGGCTAATGGCGCTAGGCACATACGAGAACATGTGTTAAGTAGTAGTGAGTATGCATAAAGCAGGGACATGGTATAAAATGGAAAAATCCTAATGCGAGCTATATCAAAAAAATTGGGTAGACAATGCTTTTGCCCACATATGAAGTATGCCACTGATAAATATATAACTAAATTAATGGCTAGAACTTTTGTATGTTAACTACATATTTCGCACGTGTCAAGAAGTCATGAGTTTCGACAACAAGAAAACAATAGGTATAAAGGGGTAATAAAAGAGGCAATAACGTCGAGACAACTCAATTAATCCGTAGTAATGGGAACAGTTAGTTAATTGACCGACGTTTCTCTATGATATGAAGATATCGATTTGTAGTTGTATAGTGTAAAGAGAGGATATATTTAGCTCTGAAGAAGCCTAAGAGTCACAAATAATGCGATGGAGATAATAGATAATATGCTCTGAGTATCTTATGATCAAATCATAAATGAAATCTGTCGAAGATCAGAATTACCGAGATAGCTCAACGAGTCGCGAAGCTTACGTGGCGAGGGGCGGGCACATAGCTCGGAGCACCGATGGATTTTGGGATCCCAAGGTATCGGAATGGCGACCCTGCACTGCCTTGGTAGAACTAGATGCAACGCAACTAGACATCGTCATGATTCCATTATGATGTCTAGTTGCGTACAGCATAAGCGCGTAGCAGTGTGCCGATACACGCAATAGTCACAAACCGTGTAATTTAAAACTCCCTACAAGTGACCTATGTCCAGTATAGCCGTCCATCAATTCAGTGCAATTATAAATAAATAAATAAACTACGACGATACACACATCGCCATCTAGTCCCAAAGTAAGCGTAGCTTGTGTTATGGGTACTAAAATAACCGATGAGTAATTTTATGAATAATATACCTACATAAATACTTATAACAAATAGATAAACACCCAGACACTGAGAAACATTAATGTTTATCATACAAACATTGTCCAGTTGTGGAAATCGAACCCACGGCCTTGGACTCAGGAAGCAGGGTCGATGCCCTGCTGCGCCAATCGGCCGTGAAATTATAGACAGATAGAAGAAAAGCCTAAATACAACAAAACGCAAAAAAAAAACAAAAGAAGGAGAACAGGAACACTACTTAGTTCTAGATTACAAAGGCGGCCTTATCAAATAAAGTGAACGTAGTAATCCAGCGAATTCAGAGCAAAAGAAGACAAAAAGAAATAATAATAGGCCAATCATAGAACAGCCTCAGATCAACATTGCGGAGAAAAGAAGATCGGAAAGCAACACACAAAACATATATACTTAGTCCATTGCCCAAAACTGGTGACACTAGAAAATTATTCATCGACGAAAAAGGTAAAAAAAAAAAATTTTAAAATATCAATAATTTCTATCGAGTTTTTAAACTTTTTATTGCCTGTTAAAGAAAAATAAGATTAATTTTATTGATTAATTTAATGGTCAGATTAATTTGTTTTTCTTTTAAGGAATACTTCGTCTGAACATGGATGTCGCTTGGCAAATGAAAAGAAACCCTTTAAAAACAGTCATCACGATATATAATAGTATCTAGTGCAGTGTTTTAATCTGATTCTCGTCGGCCCATTAGCTCAGTTGGTTAGAGCGTCGTGCTAATAACGCGAAGGTCGCGGGTTCGATCCCCTCATGGGCCATATACATCTTTTGGATTTTTGTAATGAAAATATTTTCATTATGTATTTATGTATTCTATAATTTTATGTATTCTATCTATATATGTATATATATATTATATTTTGTATCTAAGAGCGTCAAGAATTCAATTTAATAAGTCTATAGGTTAGGCATAAGTTTAAAGAATCTGTTAAAACACATTTATTACTTACTATAAAATTGATGAATTTCTTAAAGACAAGGTTGGAAGCATCCGGCTCCGCTTTCAGCTCTCACAAGATAGAAAAATTAATGTTAAAATGTAAAATTTAAATTGTTGGTGTTGGAAAAGAGCAACTGCTGAGTTTCTTGCCGGCTTCTTCTCGGTAGTATCTGCCTTCCGAACCGGTGGTAGAGTCACTAAAAACGGACAGACTTGACGTTTCAAAAGTGCTTATATTGGGCATACTTGAAATAAATGAATTTTGAATTTTTAAATTTTATAGATTAAAGATTTGAAACTAAGATTTTCGTGGTTAATCAACATTTCATAAATATAGTTCAACGGGTACATACCACGATAATAATATTGGATTTGTCTACGGGCCTTACACGGGACGGGACGGGGGTCGCAGTCGATATTTCAACCCAGTTGCATGGATCGTGGTCACGACGGGCCTTACACGGGACGGGACGGGGGTCGCAGTCGATATTTCAACCCAGTTGCATGGATCGTGGTCACGACGGGCCTTACACGGGACGGGACGGGGGTCGCAGTCGATATTTCAACCCAGTTGCATGGATCGTGGTCACGACGGGACGGGACCACGATCCATGCAACTGGCTCAGAATATCGACAAATCCAAAATCATTATCGTGGTATGTACCCGTTGAACTATATTTAAGAAGGTCTACAGATGTACAATTTTTAAGCTTAATATGCCATAATCCACGATTATATCCACGATATTATTCTTTACAGGCTTTTAATGTCTTTTCTTTTAAAAATCGGTGCTCTACTTCTCAAACGAGATCAGCCTCGTTTCGCAAATATGTGATTGAGATTTGAGACTAATTATTGTCATTTGTCGTCATCATCAATGGCCGGTCAATATTTACGATGGCAACGGTTGGAAGCGGCACCCGTGTGCCAATAAAAACAGATGTGACGGATGTTGGGAAATTATTTCCATCTCGTTCGTATTATACGGTTCGGTTCGTATTTTATTTGGTGGTTAAAGTAATTGTACTATTTTTTTATGGTAATTTTGAATTATTTAATTAATTTTTATTATTGATATACCGAGCAGATTGCGATTGCTATATCTCGGTCAGTAATAAAACCCATTTCTTAATGGGAAAAAAGTAATGATTAAACATTTATTATTATTAAAATATTATGTTTTGTAGTGATAATAATTGACAGACCGAGCAGACGACCTACCTCATGGTAAGTGGTAAACCATTGCCTATAGACAGATCAATAACTCACAGGGCATGCAAAGAGCACGTCCTGCAACATCAATTTGAGCTTTAACAGAGCAACTTCTTAATTTACAAGATAGCACTATCTTATTGTAGAGAAATGAGTCTATGTACGGACTGAAGCGATTGGCGAAACAACTATTAACTTTAGGACAGGGGATGTTAAGATCACGGAGTTTAAGCAAGCTCTTGTAATATCTTGATTTTATAACCAACTAGCTGTTGCCCGCGATTTCGTCTGTGTTTGATTTTGTTTTTTGATGTGGCATTAAAATTAATTGTAGTTCTAAAAAAAATTAAAGTATTCAGTATCGCTAAGCCTTAACTGAGTGGTTTGCTGCTGTCCGCTGAGGAGTTCTGTCCTCTATCTCTAACCACAGTTTGGGCAAAATTAAACACATTATATCCTATATAGTACAAAAATAATTATTTAAATCGGTTATAATTTGTCGGAGTTTTGGTGTAAAATCGTCAAACACTTTCATCCCCTCTCCCAAAGGAACCGAGCTTAATGTCAGGATAAAAAGTATCTTATATTACTTCTAACACTTACAAGAATATGTGTACAAAGTTTCATGAGGATCGGTTAAGTAGTGTTTGCGTGAAAGCGTAACAAACAAACTTACATTGACATTTATAATATTAAGTAGGGAAGTAGGGATTGGGATAGGGATATCCACTTTGTGCATCGATTAATTGCTATAAAAAAAAGAAGCACGAGGGTGGAAACCAGGCTAGTTTAATTAAAACCAGAACGTGTACACTTTGTCTACATTGTACACATATAAATAAACTCGTACCATTTATGGTTGCTTTTATGTGAAGTAGCAATTTTATTGACTCGTTTATTGTCTTCTAGAATTTAGTGAGCACATTACTCTCAAGCTATGTGACACTAACAAGGTGTGCGGATTTAACGAGACACAGATAATAAGAATAGGTGTGTGTCTAGGGCTCTTTCCCAATTTACTTGTTGAACCGGTGAGTAAATAGAATTATCTTCAACACCTAAAAGAAAGTATCTTTATATATATATATCTCTTGTGTGCGTGTGAATGTCACTGAACTCCTCCTAAACGGCTGGACCGATTTGAATGATTTTTTTGGTACGCGTTTGGGTGGCACCCTGGATGGTTTAGATTCACAAACCAGCCCGACAGATGGCGCTGGGGCTCCGCTTGTCTTATATATATATTTCTTGTGTGCGTGTGTCACTGAACTCCTCCTAAAGGGCTGGAACGATTTGAATTATTTTTTTGGTGTGCATTTGGGTGGCACCCTGGATGGTTTACATTCACAAACCAGCCCGACAGATGGCGCTGGGGCTCCGCTTGTCTTATATATATATTTCTTGTGTGCGTGTGTCACTGAACTCCTTCCTAAAGGGCTGGAACGATTTGAATTATTTTTTTGGTGTGCATTTGGGTGGCACCCTGGATGGTTTACATTCACAAATCAGCCCGACAGATGGCTGGGGTCAGCTATGTTAAGTTTACTGATCAGGAACTGATAAGATTCTTTTTTTATTAGGGTTTAATACATTGGTGGGAGGGTAAAATGGTTAATGTTTAGTATGTAGATTAATAAAATATAGTTTACTAGCTGTTGCCCGCGATTTCGTCTGCGTTTGATTTTGTTTTTTGATGTGGCATAAAATAAGTTGTAGTTCTAAAAAAAAAATAAAGTATTCAGTATCGCTTAGCCTTAAATGAGGGGTTTTCTGCTGTCCGCTGAAGAGATCTGTCCTCTATCTCCAACCACAGTTTGGGCAAAATTAAACACATTATAACCTATATAGTACAAAAATAATTATTTAAATCGGGTATAATTTGTCGGAGTTATGTTGTAAAATCGTCAAGCACTTTCATCCCCTCTCCCAAGGAACCGAGCTTATTGTCGTGATAAAAAGTATATTATATTACTTCTAACACTTTCAAGAATATTGGTACAAAGTTTCATGAGAATCGGTTAAGTAGTTTTTGCGTGAAAGCGTAACAAACAAACTTACATTGACATTTATAATATTAGTAGGGATAGGGATAGGGATAAAGATAGGGATTATGTCTGTAGATAGGTGCATCAGAATCCACGCTAGTGTATTAGGAAAATTCCTGTAATACTAATCGTAAGTTGAAAAAATTAATAAATAATAAATAACTGCCGTAACTCTTACAGGTTGGCATCTTAGATTGCATAATAACTTAAGTGGTAATTACCACCGGATATGAGGATGAATATTTGACTGTAGTTAAATAAAGAAGGTCCCGGGAATCGAATCCTGGATCTCTATCTTAAGACTGTAGGTGTATGTAAGGACCACGTTACCTTTGTCTTCAAAACACACTTCAGTAGCTTCAAAAGCCCAACAATGATCAGCATTCGTACCGACTTCAATAATCTTCTTCTTCTTTGTCGTTACACTCTTGGCAGAGTGGTCGTGGTCATCATAAAGCGTCTTTGAGGGCAGATGTCACACGCCCCACGAGCATCCGCCACTTCTCTCGGCTGGCCGAAAGCATGGTGCACTCGTGCAAAGGGCCACCCACAGCAGACTTAATCTGATCGGTCCATCGTATAGGTGACCTTCCTCGACCTCTAGTGCCCTCCACCTTGCCCTGCACGACAAGACGCTCTATGGAGTCACTCTCACGCCGGGAGACGTGCCCGACGTGACTTCAATAATATCCAAATATTTTTCGTATAAAACCCATACAAAATATGTCATTATATTCCCATTAGCGTCTCAAATGTTTTGTTTTACTTTCTCCTTTCATAATACTTATGTGAATTATACAAATGAGATAGATATACGTAACTGTAAGCTCAGTAAACAGATTTTTATTGATGGTTTGTTTATCGATGTATGTATGTCGCTGCTATTAATCGTTGATACTCGTGAATACGTGATATACGTTTATGACAAATTTACGCAAATTTGATTTTCTATGACATTTAAGTTGTGGTGTTAAATGTTGTAGCATAGAAATTGGGGAGTAGATTTCTGATGTAACTGTAGAGCTTTTTATTTTGTAGTAAGTACTAAATAAATAATAAATAAATATACTACGACAATACACACATCGCCACCTAGCCCCAAAGTAAGCGTAGCTTGTGTTATGGCTACTAAGATGACTGATGAATATTTTTATGAATTATATATACATAAATACTTAGAAAATACATATAAACACCCAGACACTGAAAAACACTTAATGCTCATCACACAAACATTTTCCAGTTGTGGGAATCGAACCCACGGCCTTGGACTCAGAAAGCAGGGTCGCTGCCAACTGCGCCAGTCGGCCGTCTAAATTAGAGAATTTTGTGACAGCGCTCGTTTCCGAGAATACTATCGCATGCTTATTTCTGCCGCTAAAATTGCGTCCTGCTAGTCATGACTTACGGTGCCGAAATGTGGACACTGACAGCGAGGCTGATTCACAAACTTCAAGTCGCTCAACGTGCTATAGAAAGAGCTATGCTGGGTATTTCTTTGAGGGATAAGATCAAGAGGTGATTCGCCAAATAACTAAAGTAACTGACATAGCCCTTCAGGCTAGCATACTAAAGTGGCAGTGGGCTGGTCACGTTTGTCGGAGGACCTATGGACAATGGAGTCTAAAGGTCCTCGAGTGGAGACCGCGTGTCGGTAAACGGAGTGTCGGGCGCCCGCATCGACTGGATGACGAAAGCCGAAATACCTATTTTCGGGTTTCGTCGTAAGTTGCCGTTGCTTGAAAGAGGCCTATGCCCATCAGTGGACGCAATTTGGGTGATGATGATGATGATGATGATGATAATGAGTAAAATTGAAATAGACTATTTTTTGCTTCATCTATCGTCTCACTTCTCTCACATAAACAAACACAAACGCACGCAAAGTAGCGGGCTACAGCTTGTATTATATATAGGTACACAGATTGCTAGGCTATTACAGAATTAATAATAATTATATTAATTTCAAAATATATGATAGTATTAAAAAGTACTAGCAAAGCGCTGGTCATAAATATGTCACAAAATTCATCAAGCTATTTTAATTATAATCGCGCATCTCACTTGCACTAGTGATGCGCAACTTTATTTTTCGTGACATCGTGCTTATAAAAGTTTTAAAGCCCAAAACACAGGTTATGTAAGTAAAACTATGCTACAAAAAGAAGTTCGAAGTTCGTGCTTCTTTACTTAGATTTTACTTTACTCGTGATCTTCGTGAGCCTCGTAGAGCTCACTAAGCCGTTTCGGTAAATATCACTTACTTGTAAAATAGTCGTATAAGCCCACCAACCTGCATTGGAGCAGCATGACACAACCGCCTCTTCTATAATAGAGATGGCCTGTGCCCAGAAGTGGGACTTTAATAGGCTTCGGATGTAATGACCGCCTAAGATTACTAAAAAAACCAAACTAACGTAAGGTTGTAACAGTGACAGTCAGAATAAAATGCGGTTTAAAAAAATCTCCAGGAGAGAGTCTGGTCTGGTGAGAGGCTTCGGCCGTGGCTAGTTGCCAATGACAAAGATTTGCCGCCAAGCGATTTATCATTCCGATGAAGCCGATTAGGGCTACGGTTTTGTATAAATCAAGTTAGCTCGCTACTACTGTGGATCGCTTACAACCAGTACATGCTCGCCACGGGAGGAATATTTCTACCCACTATCGTGTATAAGATAAAATACTATCTCTATAGAAAAAATAGCACGCTAGCACTACTGGGAAGATTGCAGTCGAAAACTAAGTTGTAGTGACATATTTTTCATCGATATTACAATAAAACCACACAATTTACATCACTAATCTCAAATCTGCAAAACGAGGACCCGGATAAACGAGACTGATAATTAAAACAAGGCTTAAAAGCGGTAATGCGAAATTAACGACCTCTTTTATATGAAGTTTTTTTAGACGTACGTATGCATATGAGATTGAACAAAAAGTTAGCCTGGTACGAACGTTACTAAGTATAATATAATTCAAATATATAATATACAGCTTTTTGTTTGAAGTTTTCTTATACGCGCTTGAAATGTTGTAGCTATGTTTTTCAAAGGGGCTTACTTTGCGGAATTCCATGATATATTATGAAAATTAAGTTTAATTTGCTATACTGCGCGAAAAGCAGGAGAATCTGTATGGTGTAATTTGAAATGTCTTCGATCCTTACACTCCACACCAACCAGAGCTTCGGCAATGTACCCTCTACGCACCTTTCGCTCCGAAAGCGGACCATCCTCAGGAGATGTTTACTTTACAATGAATAATTGACTTAACAATTAATAATAAATCTTTATTTGGAACAGTTACAATGGCACTTAAAATACTAGCAAGGGTGGCACTGCAATAGTAAAAACTGTGCTTATGTGTGTGTGTGGGTGTGTGTGTGTGTGTGTGTGTGTGTGTGTGTGGGTGTGTGTGTGTGTGTGTGTGTGTGTGTGTGTGTGTGTGTGCGTTATATTATAGATACTCGTACGTACTACAGGATGGCTAGGGATGTCATATATTTGATTTATTATTTCCAAATTAAGCTTAATTTTCATAATTCTATGTTTTTGGTCAACCTGCCGATGCCCGCAATTTTATCCGCTTTAAACTCATAATTACCCGTTTAACTGAATTCTTGCCATTCTTCTAGCACTCATTTCCATTAATTAAATGCTCTGTCACTTCATTTTCATCCCTGAGAGTGTTAAAGGTACCACAGGAGATGTGGCCTTTAAAACGAAAAACCGCTAAGTAATATTCAGAGATTAACAATTGTATATTGTAAAGTCAATATAGATTCTCCCGCTTTTCGTGGAGTATGGCTTAATGGTCAATGTAATTGTAAATCACGAAATTCCGCAAAGAAACGCCTTCTGCTATTCAATATTTAATGCTGAAAAGTTGGTTCTTTTATTTGCTTGGACGCACAAATCGATGGGCACTTCAATCGGATTTGAAAAATATTTTTTTGCATTTGATAGTCCAGTTCTTGAGGATGTTAGAGGGTATTATCGCTACGACCTTTACGATCTAAGCAGACTTCTTAATAGTAGCTCTATTACGGGTAGCCAACGGGTAAAAAAACGAAAGAATGTTTTTTTATCGGAAACTTATCAGAAGTTAAAGTCGCCGACAATCGCATGTTTAATAAATAAAATTCATGCATTACCAATCAACCAACCATCTCGATGTGAAATTCAATTTAGTGCGTTAATTAAAATGGAAAGGCCAAAATATCGGGGGATTTTATTTGGCATACATTATTTTATTGCTTAATATACAGATTGTTTTCAAATTGATTCATTCATTTCAAGTATGCCCTTTTGAAACAACAAGCCTGTCTTTTTGTTGTGGCTTTACCTGCTACCATCTGTTCCAAAAGCAGAGTCTACATAAACACTAATCTGTAGCTCTCCTTGTTTCGGATAAAAGCAGAGCAGCCTACTTCCTGCAAATATTTGTATACTATGCAACTAGTATGGTATCTTGTATTTTACAGCCGAGGCGTATTGAAGTGGAGATTTAAATATTAAAAACAGAAAATGGCTCAACGGTTTTTTTTCGCGTGCTAAGGAAAACCGACATGTATGTATGGCTGTAGCCAGCAAAGTTCGTTACATACAGCCTATCCTACTTTTATAAATGTTAAAGTGTTGTTTGATGAAATTTGGCATGCATGTAACCAAATATAGCCAGCAAAGTTCGTTACATACAGCCTATCCTACTATTATAAATGTTAAAGTGAAGTGTGGATGTTTGATGAAATTTGGCATGCGTGTAACCAAATAAAGGAAAGTAGTAAGTGACATAGAAAATAACAATTATGTTAAAGAATCATTTATTTCTCTTAAAGAATAATTTTACATATTCACTTGCAGAGAAATCAAATTGACTATTATTTGATTAGTAATCATATTAAACTTATTATTAGGTGTTCATATAAATTATTTAAAATCTACCCTCAGAATCTTCGATATCTGTAATCCGTAATTTGTTGTACTCTTACAAATTAAATGTAGGCTACCTTTTATACCGACTTCTTAAGTAGTTCCCGAGGGAAAACTGAATGTTGTTTTCGAGCAAAGCCGCGGGCAGACATTGAAATTTGATATGCATATCGCCCATGTTATGGAAAAGGACATGTACTTTCTATACTGATCTCTCAAATGGTTCCCGTGGTATGAATAAAAATTGTTAACGAGCAAAGCTTTAGACCCAATTGTGAGGTCGGGCAGAAGCTAGTATTAGAATATCTCGTTAAAAAGGCCGTGTGGTGACGGCATGCCAGAATACAGTTTTCAAAACCAATGATGGTGTGCATTAGAAAGAAACATCTACCCCCAAAAAGCGACGGGTTGTTATAATTGTGTGTGTGTGTGTGTCTGTGGCATCTTATTTCTCCAACGGGCGAATCAGTTTTAATTTCGTTTTCTTTGTTTTAATCCACCTTGTATTAGTCTGTAGTGTTTTTAGCTATGTTTCATGAAAATCAGCTCTCTCAATATAGGAATATAGGAATCAAACTAGTAGATTAATGTACACTATATTGCTTTAAAGGGCTTTTTAACAATTAAATTTATATATTATTTTCAGCGTTTATTTTCCTACTCTTAGTACTTACTCGCAATTTACAGCGTTCGACTCCTTTTACATATAAATGGAGAGAAAGTAGGGCGAGAACAAAATTTATTGTGTGCAGACCTCATTGAATGAAGCAAAAATCAATATCGGGTTCCGATAAGAGAAAAATCGCGGGAAATGGATGGATGACATATTTTATTGTGAAATACGTATTGACTATTGACAATAGTGACGGTTCTGTTGTAAGCAAATCTATATAAATTGATTGATCTGTAAACCGTCTGTGAAAAACACAGAGACCCTTTTTGAGGATGGATGTTATAATATGATACCGTAGATATATTTATTTTTAAAGCTTTTTTTTTAATTTGGTGTATAATAAAGTGTATTATTCATTTCACAAAAAGTACTTAAAAAAAGTAAAGTACAACAAAACAACGTACAATTTGGCGCGGCCTTAGCGATTTCTTCCAGTTTCGTCTATTGTTACTATAAAAAAAACCATTTCATAAGATTAAATCATATATTAAAACACATAGATTCATCAACGTCAAAAGTACATTACATGTAAAATATGACATAGAAGTTCGTTCATTATGGAGGTTACTATACAATTGATATATTCCTTGGGAGCTTAAATTTCACACAATATAGAAAAATGATCATTCACATAAATACATCGGTATGTGCACAATTTTATTAAAATTGATACAGTGGATTACGGCACTCGTGATACAGTCCGCCCTAGTACTAATGGCCAAGCACTCTTGTTGGTTTCATTTTTTTTGTGCACCTTGTAACCTATTTTTAAGGAGTTTGTAAATGGTGCACTTACTTTTTGTTGAATAAATAATTATTCTTATTATTATAAGTAACAAAAAAATAAACAGACAGACACGCATCATTTAGAATAATAAAATGGGAAGTCTGTGTGAGGAATAGAGAACCGCACTCTCAGGTTATTCGTAAAAGAATTAGGAGCTGAAATAAAAAAATTAACTTCTTATTACAGAATGAAAGGACGACATTAAAGATACACGGCCTCGGAATCCCTAAACATATTAGTCTAAGAGTCCGTTATAAGATTTTATACAAATACACTATACTAGTTTTTGCCTACGACTTCGTTTAGCGTGGACATTTTGTGTTGTATGTGTATGTTATTCTCGGACCCCTGAACAAAAAACACGTCGATCTCTTGCTCTGCGAAAAACCAACACAAATCTATCTCACATAAATTGTACCGGGAAAAAAATAATCTCTAGCATAAAGGTTACTTTTTATCCAGACTATTAGACTAGAGTTTCTCGTCGGCTCGTCTCGGTGGAATCTGCCTTTCGAACCGGTGGTAGAGTCACTAAAAACTGACTGACTGAAACTGGTCGTACCTACTAGAAATTAATGAATTTTGTGAATTCTTGCAATTTATCTCTGTGATTAATTTCATTTAGATCAGTTCAGCCAATGCGTCGCGTATTCTATATATTATAAGTATTTATGTATATTATTCATAAAAAATATTCATCAGTTATCTTAGTAGTAGTACCTACCCATAACACAAGCTACACTTACTTTATGACTAGATAGATATAGGCGATGCGTGTATTGTCGTAGTATATTTATTGTTTATTTATATTTTATTGGTATAGATAGAAGAACTTGTTTTATGGCTGTCGTCATCTTTTACAGGCTCTTGTGAACCAACTTCTTTCTTAACAGCATAAGAAACCTTTAAGACTCTCATCGTCTTGAGACTCGTCTCATTATTAGATCCT
The DNA here is from genome assembly GCF_905163445.1 of Pararge aegeria. Lineage (NCBI taxonomy): Eukaryota > Metazoa > Arthropoda > Insecta > Lepidoptera > Nymphalidae > Pararge > Pararge aegeria. The sequence continues at coordinate 5,401,701 of NC_053202.1, read as the reverse complement.
TATTATTAATAAGGTAACAAACTTTGGCTCTACCAGGACTTTGTGATCCGATATAGTTACTATATATAGATGCAGAAATAGCTACTTTTGCTAGTGTATATCCCAATATCCATCTAAAAATACATAGACGTAAATTTAAATGCATAAATGTATAGTTATTATAAATAATCATAGACTAAGTTGTATTTTAGTGTCCCTGTAGGAAAAATTATGATGTCTCTTGAACTATCAAAACATATGCTACAGGAGAATAGAGCTAATTCCCAAAACGAATAAGCGATGAGTCGCATAGTGACAAAATATAAGCAAACAGACATATTTAGGGATTTGAATTTGTAATTCTACTTACAAACGATGCCAATTAATACATAAAAAACTATATAAATATATTTGTGGCCTTCCAAGTCAGGTTATATAATAAATTCCAAAGAAATCCACTTACTAAAAACGTGGTTTCCTATACACTGAAGACTATTTATTTGATTGTGATTCCTGTTTCCCCCAGTAAAAGTCACCTTCTAAACCTCTTAATTAATTTATATCCCCCAATTAACTACATTTTAAAAGAAAAACTGTACTGCGGCTGGCAGATTTAATTTTGATTAACGAATTTTATAATTTTTACCTGAACTTGGAGGTAATATCAATTTTATACACATAAAATTAATATATATGTGTATTATTTGTATATATGAATTTTATACAGTCACTATAAGACTGATATTAATGCATACGTATACTAATTTCGGCATCGGCAGAAGTAGAGCCGTAGCTAAGTGGTCAAAGCGCTCAGGACGCAAATGCCAGAGTCACAGGTTCAAATCCTGTCGGTTCTGAAAAATCTGACTTTTTATAGGTATACTTTAATTATGTAAATATAATGTAATAATGATTACAATTAATTACTTAGAAAATATTTTTTATGTATCATGCATGCAAAAGTTTTCTCAGCGCAGGCTAGAGATCGCTACTTAGCGATAAGGCCGCCTTTTGTATCCTACTTTTTAAGTTTCCTCTTGTTGTGTCCATTGTTTTTTTTTTTTTTTTTTGCGGTGTACGAATAATGTGTATAAATAAAAATAAAATAAGTAATGAATAAAAAGGTTGCAACTTTGGCTTACATTATTGCAATTTTTATAATTTTTATTAGTGTTTTTTCCTACACTTGGAGGAATTATCAATTATATAAATTTAAAATGCATATAATTTTTTTTTCGGAACCGACAGGATTTGAACCTGCGACTCTCGGGCAATCGCAGCCTGAGCGCTTTTACCAATTAAGCTACGGTTCTCCTACCGTCGATGCCGAAATTAATATATGCCTTTCACATCAGTCGCTATAAGACTTGCCCGAGAGTCGCAGGTTCAAATCCTGTCGGTTCCGAAATTTTTAATATGCATTTTAAATTTATATAATAATTGCAATTTTTACGAGGTCCTCAAATTATTTGGAAAATAAATTATACCATTCATTCTTGTAGCGGAAAAATGGATAAAATCGGTCCAGTACTTTCGGAGCCTATTGGTTATAAAAAAAACAAATAAAGAAACGGACAAAAAAATCTTTCCTATTAATATATTCTATCTCTATAAATACATAACTATAACCTAAAATAAACTATTTAAAAACTAAATAAAATCTAAAACGTCCTCGAAACCACCGCAGCGAGGCACAGTTCCTAAGATGCTGGCAGCATTTCCCCTCTGGATGGCCAAACTAATTCGTTAACTATACATATGCAACGTGTAAAAGTAAACCGAAATATTACTTTACAGGCTTTAGAGGTACATTAAGTACTGTATCTGTGAAACCGAAAACCTAACATTTTTTGAGTAAATAGTCTGCCATAGTTTTAACTGAAAGAAATCAGATAAATCATCACATGCTAAATTAAAATCAAGTGACTCCTCCTATGCGCGTGTCAGTCTTTTATATTCAATAGGGTTGCCATAAGTAAACACTTAGAACGTTTTGAATTCGTTTGTATGGAATAATAAATATACTTCTTTTGATTTAATATTTTTACAGAGTCATTCCTTATGAAATAAACTTATGCATCATTCAATATTATTTCGTAATTCTGTTACACGTTGTATAAAACCAATTTGAAAAATTTATTTCGTTTATTAAATATCGGTAAACACATCATTAGGATCAGCCCTTGTTTTTCCGGCCCTTCATAATATATTCCAATAGCCACGCCACGTAAACAAAAAGGTTTATTTGCAATTCTAATAGATAGGCCATCCGTATCTTCTCGGCGTTTCTTTTGATCAGTCTAGTCTAGTGACGGCAAAGGTGCTGTTTTCTCTTTTTCATGATATTTATTGAGCTTAAATGTTTTAAGCTTTAAAGACATATATTAAGGCTATCGCCTTAAAAACATATCCTAAGGTTGCCTAGAAGAGATAGCTACAAAGCGATAAGGCCGCCTTTTGTATACTTCTTCTGTCTGTGTTTTTTTTTATTCTTCTTCTGTATTTTTATTTGTGCGCAAATAAATAAAACAATTCAGTATATTTTTAAATTAATCTGAATTTTTTTCAGATGTGTACAAAAACCCTTATTTTACAACACATCATTTGGAACGGCCATTTTTACAATTGGTAATATTTTAAAATGTATATAGATAGAATAGAATGATTCCACTTTTCAGTCATTTGCTCTCTTTGTGACGCCTTCTGAAAAGAGAGTTCGAAATAATATATATTTCGAACTCTCTTTTCAGAAGACGTCATTAGGAACATCGCCTGCTTTTTTGCGCAGTTTGTATCCTTCGCAATAAATTCCGATAGCCAGATATATAGGAAGTTTCCTTTACTTTTCTAATAACAATCGCTATTCTTGTCTCTCCGGGGTTTATTGTTCAGTTCTAAGTATTAGTGGTGGTGGTTTATTTTTTTCGTTCTATCATTATAAAAATGCTTATATTCTCTTACACCATATTTTATATCAATGTTATCTTTATAAAACACTTCATTAGGACCATCTCTTGATTTGTAACTTGCAATTTATTATCCTTCGTAATATTTTCAGATGTGTACAAAAATGTATTAAAAGGATCGTTCTATGTATACCTATCGCTCTAGTTACATATTTCGATGTATACTTACTCTCTTTCCGAAAACACATCTGTAGCACTTTTCTTTTATCTTGAGAGCTCTTTTTAAATTCATCAATAGGATTGTTCCTTGAAACAAGACTCTTAGTTACTTTTCATTATTCATTTTGAACTCTCTTTTTAGAACACGTCATAAGGATCATCCCTTGTTTTTAGAGTTTGTACCTTTTGTAATATATTCTGATAGCTACGTAAACAAAAAGGCTTCTTTGCATTCCTAATAACAAAAGCCATCCGTATCTTGTCGGAGTTTCGGTTTCGCGGTTCACTCTTCTTAATTTATTTTATTCACGACTAAGTTACCAATTACTTAAATACCAAGGAGGTTATCAATTTGACACATCCCTATCCCTACTAATATTATAAATGTGAATGTAAGTTTGTTTGTTACGCTTTCAAGTGAAAACTACTGAACCGATCTTCATGAAACTTTTTATACATATTCTTGAAGGTATAAGAAATAATATAGGATAAATTTTATCTCAACATTAAGCTTAGTTCCTTTGGGAGAAGGGATGAAAGTGTTTAACGATTTTACGCCATAACTCCGACAAATTATAACCGATTTAAATAATTATTTTTGTACTTTAGAGGTTATAATATGTGTTTAATTTTGCCCAAACTGTGGTTTGAGATAGAGGACAGAACATGCTTAGCGATACTGAATACTTTAAATTTTTTAGAACTACAACTAAATTTAATGCCACATCAAAAAACAAAATCAAACGCAGACGTAGTCGCGGGCAACAGCTAGTATTTTATATGTGAGAATATTAGAATTATTATGGATTCAGTAATAATAATAATATAATATAATAATGCCTGAAATTTTCCAAAAGAAATATACAATTATTTTTTGTTTGTGTCCATTCCCAATTAGCTTACATTTACTTCAATTTCACGAATAGTGTAAGTATTTAATCGGTTCTTTAGTTCTCAAGATATTCTGGGTGTTGGTCCTTAGAACTTTATGAGTAGTGAAGCTTTTTGTGACAGATCTGGTTTGGGAAGTACTAACGCCATGATTATTTCTTTCGCCAAGCAGCATTGCTTCTGGCCTGGTGTGCGTGATATCCAGTGTATTTACCGGAACGTGAGGCTTAACAACTAAGCCTCAGGTTAATGGACCAAGGACGTCACTTTTTAGGACATGTTTCTTGCATGCCCTGCGAAGTGTTACTCTTTTAATAGACGATGGTTCTCCATACCATAAGATGGGCCATCTACTTTGTCCGTCTATTCGTATAAAAGAAAAAAACTGTTTAATTTAACTCAGAATTCTTACTACCCTCCCTAATTTAAGCACCCCTTGGGCCTTACGTTGAAAAAGTGATTCAGTGTTTAGTTACACCTTAACTGAAAGCTTTCATAAGTCTCATTGTATACCTATTTCAACGTTATGCCACGTTTATAAATAACTTTTATATTTAACATAGCAACTAATCACAATCAACTATCAAAGGACTTGGAATTTTGGACGGATTACACTACCTATATTCAGTCATCCTCTTGGACACCTAAAGAATCCAAAAGTAGCCGACTATTATTAATATGTAAAAAGTAAAATGGCGATTGTGCAACGCCGAAAACAAAACATCAATTACATTGCATTAGAGAATAACTTATCCGGTGTCCCCGAATTATATTTAGATTCAACCTCCAAACCCTGTTTATTATTCCGCAACACTTTCGCTATTGTCTCAAAAAGGGACTCAGTGCGTGACGCTTTTGTTTGATAGAAAATAACCATACCTCAGATTTTTGGGAGCCGCGATTTATTATTCGCAACAGATGTCGTATTGACGATTCGGTAATGCTTTTAGAAAATGTATGACAGCTTCATAATTTTAAACAGGTATTCTTGCTTTTGCTTTTTTTATATAGCAAGATGGTATGTGGAGAATCATCGCGTACTAATAGGGCACGCAAGGCACTTACAATTAACCTGAAGCGTAAGTAGGTGTCATTCAAGGCAGTAAGACTACTAAAAATTCTTCTATCTAAAGGCTACTGTTTAGCGAAAGATCACCTCCTTGTGTGTTTCAAAATGGTCTCGGATCAGCAAGATGGTGTGTTAGACATTGTGGTTTCACATTTTCTGTATGTTCTTAATTCTGTGATTGCAACGCTGATCTTAGACTGAATAACTAACCTAGGTGATAATTCGCTTTATACCGCGAAAAGCAGGAGAATCTGTATGGTGTAATTTATAATTTCTTCAATCCTCTTCCTATCCTATATTCCTCACCAAACAGATCTTCGGCAATGTCTACGCACGTTTCGCTCCGAAACCGGAGCATCCTCAGGAGATGTAGACTTTACAGTGAATAATTGTTAACTCAAAAAAATTAAGCTTAATTCTATAGCAAAATTAAGTAACTAAGTCTATAGCAAATTAAGCTTAATTTTCATAATATATCATGGATTTCCGCAAAGTAACGCCTGCTTCTATCCAAGGATTTACTTGTAATGGAGCAAAAAAAAGTATTGAATGGTCTAAACACAACATAACTATGATCCCATAACGATAACGCATCCTATGAATTAATTTTAGTGACGCGGAACCGAACAATTACTTATTAATTTTTACGATCTCCATTCGCAGCACGTTTGTTTTTGGAGTGTACAGCGTAATGGCCACAATGTGGCTATTGTGTCGCTAATTTTAGATCTAGTAGGGCTGTCATATTTATTTTAATAATAATTTATTTATTTATTTATTATGAGCACTAACAACATGCATATTATACGTTTTCAAATATAGCACACAGACAAAAACATGGACTGATATGCACGTCAATTACAAGTGCACATAGCGCAACATTGACAAAGCGTCATGTAAAATTAATTTAATTAATTAGTAAATTAATTAATTTTTTATTAATAAAATAATTAATTTAATAATTATTAATTCAATTAATTAAATAATGAATCAAACCTAAATGCTATGTGGATGTTGTAGAACTATGCACCACCTACAGACTATTTTTCTCATACTTATATTTGTAATTCTGAAGTTGCCGGCAGAGATCCTTTTTAACCCTCGACGCAAAGCGACAGACATAAATATTATATGTCAGACATATAAATATGATATGTCTGTGTCTGTCTGTGGCATTGTATTTACCGAACGGATGAACCGATTTGGATTTCGTTTTTTTTGTTTGAAAGGTGAATTATTTCAAAGTGATCTTTGCTATGTTTTTTGAAAAACGTTCCAAATTTTTGACCACTTTCGAATCCAAGATGGCCACCACAAAATAAGGAATTATATTTGTTTAACAACTCCTATATGGGTATCAAATGAAAGGGATTGTCTAGTTGAATAATTTACACTATTCAACTAGAAATGCCCCACATTGAAAGTCTTTGGGGTCTTTGGCTTCTTAAATTTTATAATTTATATGATTTGCCTGTTCTTGTAATTTATGGGGTTTGCCTGACACATATAAGTACATACATGACACATACACATGTAGACGTACATAATGCATACATGAAACCTGAAAATAATACATACTTTTATTTGGTACTCGTGTAAAATAGAAATCCAGTTTCGCTGACAAATTTCAGCCACGTGGTGTTTTATCACTAGAAAACAAGAGCTACATGCAGGAGATTTATATATATACAGTACACACGCAAACACAGCTGCACTCTATCTTCTATCACTGGTAAGACATACAATTTAGCGTGCTCTCTGAGACACGAGCTCCAAACTTCCAAACTCCGGGCTGGTCTTAACAATATCTTACTTATTTATTATAGCCTTTAAACCAATGAGGTAGTTACAAAACGGAAATAATGTAGCGTGCTATGATATGACAGCCCTACATTATAATAATTGTATTTGATAAATATAGTTATGGGGTCCCTGGTCGTTGCTATTTGCCTTGTCCTCTTGGCTGTTAAATATATCTTCAACCATATATAGAGCGAAGATATCTTGTGGCCAGGTCCTACAGGCTATGGAAAGGTAGGCTGTTTGCAAGATGGTTAGATGATATTGGAACCGTTTTGTTTCCGGCACGTTTCCTCACGACGTTTTCCTTCACCGTTGAAGCAAGTGATATTTTAATTGTTTAAAACGCACATAATATAGAAAAGTTAGAGATGCGTTCTGGGATTCGAACTCGGCCCCCCGAAAGTGAAGTCGAAGTCCGAACCACCGTGTATAACCGCTCACATCTAATACTTGTTACAGCGTACAAATGAAGAGCAACAGAAAATAAATAGTTATGTTTTTTAATATCACATTATGTAAATAAAAAGCTGTAGAATATCGGGTGTCTCATCGTATTTTTAGCACCTCATAAATCTCCGGGCTAGCAGGTCGCTGGAATTATTGGAAAAACGAGAGAAACTCGTTAGCCGGGGCAGACGCCCGATCCATACACTGGGCTTATTATAGTTAACTTCGAAACTACGCGATTTTATATATACTTTCGTCCAACGTCATTTTAGTTTATTTTTTAGTCTTTCTGTTGTCGTATTTTTGTTTCTTTTTTTGGTTTGTCACAATGCTTCCTCCCACAATGAGAAGGGATTAAGGCCGTAGTCCACTACGCTGGCCCAGTGCGGATTGGTAGACTCGTCACACCACATACCTTTGAGAACATTAAGTAGAACTCTCAGGCATGCAGGTTTCCTCACGATGTTTTCCCTCACCGTTGAACCAGGTGATATTTTTAATTACTCAAAAAATACATAACTTACAAAAGTTCGAGGTGCGTGCTGGGATTCGAACTCGGCCCGCCTAAAATGGAGTCGAGCTCCTACCCACTGCGCTATCACCGCTTCAATCAAAATCATATATAGGACAGTTATTACGAGTACCTACGGAAATTTTGCCTGTAACAACATTTCCTAACGTGAATTCACCAATGTATCTTAATTTGAAGAATATTGCCAATTTGGTTTAAATGACCTCAATAGCGGTACTTCTTCAGTCTTGTCAAATTTCCCCTTGGTAAGTTCATATTGGAATTCTGAATCCGAAATTCCTTTATTCGTACATGGATACAAACAAAATCGATGCATCACATACAATCCGAACGTGACAATATATGTAAAAAAAATCGGCATTATTATTGGCATGACTGATGACCTTCCTGACGCAGTGGTGAGTGCTATGATTTTAAACGTTGGAGGTCCGGGGTTCGATCTCGGAAGGGGATTTTTCAGATCCCTTCTTGTTTGTTGGGCTTAGGCCGTGGCTAGTTACTATCCTACCGACACAGACCATTTTTTTATTCCACTACAAGTTAGCCCTTGACTGCAATCTCATCTAGTGATAAGGGATAATATCATTCTAAGATGGAAGCGGGTTAGCCTGTTAGGGATTATAACAGTTTAATAAAACCCATATCCCTTATTGCGGTTATACGCGATATCGTACCTGAACGCTTAATCGCTTAGAGGCACATCTTTATCGGTAGGGCGGTAACTAGCCACGACCGACGCTTCCAACCAGAAAACACCAGAGAAAATTAAGAAATTATATCCCTTATAGCGGTTATACGCGGCATCGTACCTGAACGCTAAATCGCTTAGAGTCACGTCTTTATCGGTAGGGCGGTAACTAGCCACGACCGAAGCCTTCAACCAGAACAGACCAGCGAAAATTATGAAATTATATCCTTTATAGCGGTTATACGCGGCATAGCACCTGAACGCTAACTCGCTTAGAGGCATGTCTTTATCAGTAGGGTGGTAACTAGCCTTGACCGAAGCCTCCAAACAGAACAGTTCAGAGTCGATTCAGAAACTATTAATTCCCTAATTGTCTCTGTCGGGAATCGAAACCGGGATCTCCAACTTAAAACCGACGACCTCCTAAGTCATGGTGCAGTCTAAGACGGTTGCGGGCAAATCTGAACCCAAAATCGCTTAGCGGCACTTTTTAACATTATGGACCCAGCCATGTAGATTTGCTCACGAAATTTTCCTTCACCGTTGAAGAAAGTGATATTTTAATTGCTTAAAACGCATATAACTTAAAAGAGGTACGTTCTGGGATTCGAATTCGGCCCCCTATAAGTTAAGTTTTACCCACTGGGCTATCACAGCAACAAAAATAACATAAAAATATTCAATATTACAATAATAGCAATCTCTTCAAGGCGATCAAACGCAATGGTTTTATGACTTTACTAGCTGTTGCCCGCGACTTCGTCTGCGTTTGATTTTGTTTTTTAAGGTGGCATTAAATTTAGTTGTAGATCTACAAAAAACTAAAGTATTCAGTATCGCTAAGCCTTAAATGAGGGGTTTGCTGCTGTCCTCTGAGGAGTTCTGTCCTCTACCTCCAACCACAGTTTGGGCAAATTTAAACACATACTATAACCTCTATAGTACAAAAACAATTATTTAAACCGGTTATGAGTCGGTCGGAGTTATGGTGTAAAATCGTCAAACACTCATCCCCTCTCCCAAAGGAACCGAACTTAATGTCGGGATATCCTATATTACTTCTAACACTTCCATGAATATGTGTACAAAGTTTCATGAGGATCGGTTAAGTAGATTTGCGTGAAAGCGTAACAAACAAACTTACATTGACTTTTATAATATTAGTAGGGATAGGGATTTCATGAATCAAAAGAGTATGCGCATACATACCCTCCTAAATCGAATGATGGATGGCTGTTTTACGTCACTAGTGCCGTAAAAGGCCACGGTAACGTGGTAAGAGTTATTATTACCTCATTACGGAATACTTACATGCCTTGTCACGAGGGGTAATACACCTACATAGTCGTAATACCAACTCGTATGAAGAGATGAATAAATCATGTTTAAATTCAAATTCAAATTCAAATTCATTTATTTCAAGTAGGCCTACTTTATAAGCACTTTTGAAACGTCAAGTATGTATGTTTGTAGTGACTCTACCACCGGTTCGGAAAGCAGATTCTACCGAGAAGAGCCGGCAAGAAACTCAGTAGTTGCTCTTTTCCAACATCAACATTTACAATCATTTTTCTATCTTGCGGGAGATGAGAGCGAGGCTGGCTGCTTCCAATCTACCTTGTCATTGAGGAATTCATCAAATGTATAGTAACCTCGCTGTACTAGATGCGTTATTACACATTTTTTAAATGTATGCATTGGTAGGTCAAGAATTTCCTAGTTTAAGGAGGGCTTTGTGAATACGTGAAATAATACTTTATTTCTTTTCTTTTCGTTGTCTTTTAACTATACATGAAGACGAAATTCGGAGGTCACTGCAACCTGAACTATGGACAAAGCAGCTCTGAAAAGTGACCGACGGTTTATTTTTATTTGACGGCAAATTGGCGCAGTGGGCAGCGACCCTGCTTTCAGAGTCCAAGGCTGTGGGTTCGATTCCCATAAATGTAAAATGTTTGTGTGATGAGCATTAATGGTTTTCAGTGTCTTGGTGTTTATCTTCAAATTATAAGTAAGTAGTAGTATTACATAACACAAGCTACGCTTATTTTGGGGCTAGATGGCGATGTGTGTATTGTCGTAGTATTTTAGATTTTTGAAAATAAATCGAAAATTTGTGCATTTAAATTAATATTCATAAATTAATACCAATATTTAAATTTCATTAAAGTATAGCGTACGTATACATTTATATTAAGTTAACTTCTTAGTAGTGTACAAATAAAGAATACTATAAACAAAGAAATAGAGTTGTATAAACTAAAGTCCGATTTAGTTAGCGTATGTATAGTTAATAGAGGATCAACATACAGGGTAGGGAAAGCCAATAAACCGGCGGAGATTTCAATAGAATAGTTACATTCTATTGCCTTCGGCGCCTTAAACTCAGCGGCTTTGCGATATAGGGATGTCAGCATGTTTCGATATCTATACTGTCTAAAGCAGGGGTTCCCCACCCCAACCTTATCACGTAAGCGGCACGCTTACAAGTCAAAAAATTCGTAGGTACTCTTTAGTAAGGCAGATATGCGCAAAAGATAAAACATCCCAATTATGAAACTAATAAAACCATAATTAATAATCTTATATTTTCAAACGAGCAATTCTTGTATATATATATATATATATAATTGGAATCTCGGAATCGGCTCCAACGATTTTCATGAAATTTAGTATAGGGGGTTTCGGTGACGATAAATCGATCTAGGTCTAGCTAGGATACATTTTTAGAAAATGTCATTTTATTCGTGTTTTCCGGTAATAACCGATTTGGTGCAGACGAAGTTGCACGGGTCAGCTAGTAAATTTGAACAATAAATTAAGAAAAATAAAACTAACCCAAAAATGGAATTTCAGAGTTTGGTGATCGCCTCACAATTTTGGAAAGTGAGGGACAGCAGTATTTTCTTGATTTTTTTTTAAGTACAGAAGAAGTGCCTCGTGGTGCACCTCTGTTCTTTCTACGGCACCCAGGTTTGGTAGGGAAGCTATATACTTATATTAATGAAAAGCTGAAGCGTTTGTTTGTTTAAACGCGCTAATTGAAGAAACTACTGTTTCAAATTGAACTGCTGTTGGATAGTATATTTAATTAGTAAAACTATAGGCTATAAAACATCACGCTGCGACCTAAAGGAGTGCATCAATGGAAAATGTTGTAAAAAAGGGGAAAAATATTCCTAATGAAAGCCTCCATGGCGTCCCCGCGTAAATGCTTAAAGTTATGCAATGACAGAATTGGTCTCATTTAAAAATTCTGAAAGAAAGCTAGGGATGTTAAGTATATGTTCATCTTTTAAGGTAGACTTACTGTAACTTTTTTTATTGTTATAACATTTGCATGATATTGATCACTATACAAATTGTAAGGAAAACCTCTCCACCTCTTTTAATTGCTTTTCTTTTTCGTCACCACGACACTCAACCGTTCTTGATGCCCGCGCTGACTCAAACCCCCTTTTACCTTTTGTTTTTCAACCACCCACTTTTCATTTCCTTTTAAATTATTCCTTTTAAATAAACGAAGGTGGATTGCTTTTAATCTCACGCAAAATACAACCTAACAAAATAAATATGTTTTATATTTATTAATCATGATTTATGAAACAGACGCGAAAGAAGTAACGAGCAATAGCTACATTCATTAGTAGTAGAGCTTTTGGGAACTACTACCGCCATACTTATTTCTGCCGCTAAGCAGCACTGTTGCAACTTGAAATGCTGATGGTTTTCCAGCTAACATCAATGCGCCATTTTCTTAGTCCGTCATGTATTAGTATAAAATACGGATTAAGTATAAAAATTGTATAAAAAATAATATAATTGATGCCTTTAACGATGTGCTGGGAGCTCTGACGGCTTTCAGAAGTGGCTCCGCCGCGGTACTTGATGGTTTGTCTCCACAACATTTTAAATATTTAGTTTGTGGTACGAACGTGGATACGGATGGAGCCCTCCTGAAACAGGAAGAAGTCTTTATGGTACCAATATCTCATTTTGAAATAATAAAATCATGAAATAGTTTAAATTGTCGAATAGAATATCAATATCATTAAATTATTCGATATTTGTATTAATCGTCAGCACATCAATATTCCTGAGATGAGTACGGGACGATGCAAATAGACCAAAATGTAGAACAAATAACAAAACACATAACAACATGCTACGAAAAAGCATGCCCACTAAGAATACAAAAAACAAAACATGCACCAAAACACAGTTGGTGGGGCCCCGACCTGGAGAGAAAAAGACAAAGGTTAAGGCACCTTTTCAACAGAGCAAAAAACACCAGGAAAGACGCAGATTGGGACAAGTTCAAAGAGGCTCAATCTCAATACAAAAAACTTGTGCAACAGAAAACTGTCAAATCCTGGCAACATTTCTGCACGAGCATAGAAAACTACGATAATGCAAACCGCATAAGGAAAATCCTGTCAAGGGACAACATCCGCACCATCGGATCTTTAAAGAAACAAGACGGGAACTACACTAAAAACGACAAAGAAGTGAGTGAGACACTTATCGAAACCCACTTCCCAGGCTGTAAGATTGTCGACAAACCAGTGTGGGAAGAAAACAACACGACACCAACAAAAGCAGACTGGGAAATAGCAAACAACATTGTGACATATGAAAGGGTCTGTTGGGCTATCGAATCCTTTCACCCTTTCAAATCTGCAGGTACAGATCACATTTTTCCGCCCTCCTACAATGGGGCAAAGAACAACTCATACCATGGCTAGCAGAAATCTTTAGAGCATGCTTAGCACATAGATACATACCGCTAACATGGAGGGAGGTAAAAGTAGTATTCTTACCCAAACCAGGTAAAAGCGACTACACACAACCCAAATCATTCAGACCTATTAGCCTAACATCTTTTCTACTAAAAACCCTAGAAAGACTCGGAGATAGATATCTCCGGGACGGAACACTGAAGCACATACCTATAAACCAAAATCAACACGCTTACTGCACGGGTAAATCAACAGAAACAGCTCTGCACTCTGTTGTAAGCAAAATAGAACACGACCTGGAAAACAAACTCTCGACTCTCGGGGCTTTTATAGACATAGAAGGAGCTTTCGACAAAACAACATTCAAGAGCATAGACTTAGCTCTTGCGAGACATAAAGTACCGGACACACTAAGAGCTTGGATTAGAGCCCTACTAGAATTTAGGGTCATCCAACTAGACTTTAATGGAACAACCAAGGGTATTGTAGCTAAAGGGTGCCCACAAGGAGGGGTCCTTTCCCCCATCCTATGGAACCTGGTAGTTGACGACCTAATAACAAAAATGAACAAAAACGGTTTCCTCACCATAGGATATGCCGATGACATCACTATCCTCATAAGTGGAAAGCAAGAAAACACCCTGAATTCAATAATGCAAAACGCACTGAAACTGCTAGAACAGTGGTGCAGGGAAAATGAACTTACGGTTAACCCGAAAAAGACAGAACTCGTATTATTTACCAACAAAAGGAAGCCACAATTTCCAAAAACACCAACACTGTTTAAAACAAGCCTAAAACTATCAACCGAGGTAAAGTACCTCGGAGTAACGATGGACTCCAAACTAAACTGGAAGACACATATAGATACAAAAATCCAAAAATCAACGATCATCCTCAGCCAATGCAAACGCATGGCAGGAAAAACCTGGGGGCTTAAACCATACATCATGAAATGGTTGTACTTAGCAGTCGTCAGGAGCTCACTAAACTACGCCTCACTGATATGGTGGCCGAGAACACTCCTTGCGACAACCCAACTAGAACTACAAAAATTCCAACGTCAAGCGTGCCTAGCTATCACAGGCTGCATGAGCACAACACCAACAACTGCGCTGGAAGCTATACTATGCATACCACCACTACACCTACACATTAAAGAGGAAGCCACACTTGCAGCCCTTAGACTGAGGGCTTACGGGCTGTGGAAGGATACAAACATAGGACATACAAGGATACTATCAAAAGAAATTAATAAATGCCCACAACTAGACTGGATATGTGACAAGACGCGGAAACACTATGTGCTAGACAGGCACTATAAAGTAGCCGCTGAAGGAGGAAAAACAGACAAAGCTGACACCGTCGTAATAGAGGTCTACACCGACGGATCAAAGACAAACTCAGGCACTGGAGCAGGGATATACTGCCCGGAGCTTAACATAAACATTGCCCAGCCGCTTGGTAAGAACAACTCCGTCTTCCAAGCGGAGTGCGTGGGCATAACAACAGCAGTCATAGCCATGCTAAACAGAAAGGTAAAAGGCTTCAGCATCAACATAAACAGTGACAGTCAAGCTGTACTAAAAGCCTTAACCAAACACACAACAACATCAAAACTCATACTTGACTGTCACAAGGCCCTACAAGCCCTATCAAAATCCAACAGAGTAACCCTAAAATGGATACGAGGTCACAACGGAAACAGAGGAAACGACGCAGCCGACGAATTAGCGCGTCAGGCAGCATCACTAAGGGTAGCTGGACCGGAACCCATCATACCCATACCCTTCACTGAATACAAAACATGGCTCCACAACCAGACGCAAACATCACACTCGGTACTATGGTCTAAAACAAAAGAGTGCAAACACACGAAGGAGGCCGTACCAGTTCTCAACCCACGACTAACAACAAAATTACTGCAACTGAATCGACCTAAACTAAGGACAGTTGTAGGTATGATAACAGGGCACTGCCCACTAAACAAACACCTTTCCATTTTAGGTATAACTGACAGCCCTCTCTGCAGAGCATGCATGGAGGCGGAGGAAACACCGATACACGTAATGCTCCAATGCAACGGAGTAGCAGAACAACGCGCAGCACACCTTGGCTCCTCAGCAACACTCCATGAAGCACTCGGCGACCTGGGCGGCCTGCTAAGCTTTTGGAGCGAGCTCGGCTGGCTGGAGTGATCCAGCGGGGAGCCGCATCAGTGGCCATACGTACAACGGACGGTCCCAGACCAACCAAGTGCGGAAAAGGCCCAGGAACAGAAGAAGAAGAAGAAGAAGAGTACGGGACTTCTCACTCATAGAACGTGAGGAATTAGATAATTTTTTTTGTAAACGTGATAAAATTTTTGCGTATATTTTGAATGAATTTTCGCCATTTCTATAATAGGTATCCCTTTCGGGGGACCGAGTTCAATCCTAGGCACGCACCTCGAATCTATGTACGTCTTTTAATTAGCACTTGCTTTACAGATGAAGAAAAACATCGTGAAAAATCCTGCATGCCTGGAAGGTGTCTACAATATTCTCAAAAAGCGTGGGAAGCACTTGGCCAAAGTAGTAGACGACCTGACCTTTCGAATTCTGACGCGTGCCTAGTACCTAGTAGGCTGGTATTTCTATAGTAGCAATCCGTAATTAGTTAAGACCGCTTCATTAGTATATGAATAGTTCCTTGCAACATACATGATACTAGATATGTAAAGCAAATAAATAGTCGGAGATTTCCATAGAATAGTTACATTCTATTGCCTTCAGCTCCTCGCATAAGCGGCTTAGCGATGTAGGCATGTGGCATAAAGGTATCGATATGTTTTCTTCAATTTTTCTATTGCCTATTGTACTGTCTCGATGTGTAACAAATCTACCCTACTCGCTGAAAACAATATTTTTAAAGAACGTAATACCGAGAGGAAATCGGACCTCATATTTTTATTTCGTAACCAAATCCGATCAAACCTGGCTCAATAATTAAGTTTAGAGACGTACTAAAACACAGCATTATAAAATAAATTCATTTTTCATATATGCATTAGGCCTGCCTCGCCCTGCGACTACTATAAGGGGCGATACGATCGACGTTCAGCACTCCGAAGCCGGTGTGCTAGTATTGTGTCCATATGAAATGTAGTGCGGATTATGCGTAAAGGCATTGTGGAGGCAAACGTTTGAGAGATAAAATACATACTACTGATAATTTGAACTTTTAAATAAGTGGAATTTGACAATCGACTTGTTTCTAGTCCGAGCTCGGTAGGAGTCCACCGTTGCGATTCGTGGGTTGGGGCTTGCAGTTACCATTTTTTCAAAATGAGATATTGGTACCATAAAGACTTCTTCCTATTTCAGGAGGGCTCCATCCGTATCCACGTTCGTACCACAAACTAAATCTTTAAAATGTTGTGGAGACAAAACGTCAAGTACCGCGGCGGAGCCACTTCTGAAAGCCGTCAGAGCTCCCAGCACATCGTATGTAGTGGCCTGAAAATATAAAGTGCTTAACGGTGCGTTCGGAAAGGATAAATAAGAAGATGGGGGTGAATGTTTCGAGCGCAGTGCTTCCAGACTCTCCGGTGTATCAGGGGCAATAGTGTCACTTGAAAACAAAAGACACGAGCCGCTCACTTAAGGTCTCCATCGCCTATTTTATTTTCAATCAGTTTGTTTAAATTAAAATTGTGGTTTAAAGTGAAATGGGATGGTATACTCAATAATTCGAAGCTACCACTAGTGTATATTGGACGATTGCGAGTTACTTGAAAGGACAGGAGTTGCTGAAGAATCGGATGATTTAAGAACTCTACCTATGTGAATGTTTAGACCTTTTCTGTTTTTAAAATAACAGAACACCGGTCACAGCGTACGTTTTCAAGTGGCAAATACCCCGGCAACTAACTCAATCTGGGACAGTTCGCATGGCGCCTCGGTAGCTAAATAATACAAATGATACCTACTAAAAATACAAATTATAGTAAAAAAATCACTAGCATATTTCACAAAACAACAATCACAAACACACAAAATCAGCGCAGATTGATAAAATTGTAGACGCCTTCGGATCCAGTTCTCCTTACTGCTGACTGGGAATTTACTGGATTGGGAAGGTAATAAACATAACCCCGGAATCACTTGATTACAAATTGAAAATCTGATCTCCGTTAAATCTAAAAGCTCCAAATATCGGCTCGGCTGTGAAATGCAATATATAACCATATTGATGCGTAATCCAATATTTTAATATAGATCTTCTATGAACTTCGACGGTATTACAAAACTCTTCTATGATTTTTATAGCTTTTTAAAATATTAAAATTAAATAATAAATTTGCAGAAAATTTTATAAATTTTTCATGACAAGTTCATATAAATTAATGCGGTTTTTTCAGACTACATCTTATGGGAGAGCAGCGCAAAGATTACTGATAAATTATTACTAATTTATATCATTGCTGGAGTTCCTTTGCGACTACGTTCGCTTATATGTCAATCTTAAAAAATGGACGTATGCTTTTGACTATTTTTTTTTAATTTTTAAAGGGAATCACCTTTGTAATGCCTAATTTTATCGAAACTGTAACCGTTTACGAAGCGCACGCAGCGGAAGCTATCAGAAGGAAAAAAGAAACCCGATTTTGAAACATTCTTCACTGGTGCTATGCTCCTATTGATCCTAGCGTTATGGCATATAGCCTTCGTAGATAATGCGCTACGCAACACTGAAAGAATTTTTCATAATAGTTTTCCAGTAGTTCCTGAGACATACGGTGATCTCAGACAAACTCAAATCTCAGACAACTAAAAACAAACTCTTCAGCTTTATATATCATTATAGGATATAAGATATACTGATCTATAAAAATACCAATATATTTAGGTATAGAAGCCTATTTTGATGCTATTATTGACATAAAATATTCCAAGAAAGAGAAAACCTTTTTCCTGCGTACAACCAAGCTAACTTTATGGTGAACTCTCAGGCATGCAGTCTTTCTCACGATGTTTACCATCACTGTTAAAACAAGTGATATTTAATTTCTAGAAACGCGCGTGGGATCGAACTTTGTCCCTCCGAAAGGGCGGCCGAAGCCCAAAAAACATATTGCGTTAAAACTCTTTACCCCATTTGACCCATTTTAGTCGCACTCTGTTACACTGTCGGGTCAAATGAATGGCCGTTTGGGTCAGACCGTAAGTCCATTACATGTAATTAATAGATACAGGGGTCAGATTAAATAATAAATCTTATGTCACCAAGCCCAATAGATGCAGGGATATCAGAGGCATTATCGTGTAGCTCGGCTAGTAAGCAAAACCAAAATCCAAAATGATTTATTTCATCCCCTGATTATATCTATAAAGAAATCTACTTTCGAACAAAAGTGCAACTAGCCGTGTGCTAGTCACGAATATTCTCTCAAAATGCTGTCACGTGTAGGTTTACGTTTCCGATAAGCCGACTTAATACGCTTTTGAGAACATTATGGAGAAATTCTCATTCAATTCTTATTGCTTAAATTAAAACGCACGTAACTCCGAAAAGTTGTGAAGCGTGCCTTCGATCCCAGGAATCGAACTAGGTCCGCCATAAAGGAAGTTCGAAGTGTTCACCGCACATCAAACACCGACAATAAACTGAAATGTATTTACTTTCATTCCAGATATCACAATGTACGGCCTTCTACTTGAGAATATGGCTGAGTACATAAGACAGACCTACGGTGAGGAGAGATGGGAGGACATAAGGAGGCAGGCTGGAGTAGAACAGCCATCTTTCTCCGTGCACCAAGTTTACCCAGAGAACCTGATCACACGACTCGCGAAAAAAGCACAAGAGGCAAGTAAGAAATATTTAGTGATGCCAAAGAGCAAGCTCAGTCTCATGACGGTATCCTCTCGGTAGATTCTGTCTTCCGAAAAGCTGGTAGAGTCACAACTAACTGACAGATTTGACGTTTCAAAAGTGCTCGTAATGTAGGCCTATTTATTAATAATTAATTTACCTACTTAATATTATAAATGTCGATGTAAGTTTGTTTGTTACGCTTTCACGCAAAAACTGCTTAACCGATCCTCATGATACTTTGTACACATATTCTTGGAAGTGTTAGAAGTAATATAGGATACTTTTTATCCCGATATTAAGCTCGGTTCCTTTGGGAGAGGGGATGAGTGTTTGACGATTTTATACCATAACGCCGACAAATTATAACCGATTAAAATATTTTTTTTTGTACTATAGAGGTTATAATATGCGTTTAATTTTGCCCTTACTGTGGTTGGAGATAGAGGACAGAACTCCTCAGCGGACAGCGGCATTTAAGGCTTAGCGATACTGAATACTTTAATTTTTTTTTGATCTACAACTAAATTTAATGCCACATCAAAAAACAAAATCAAACGCAGACGAAGTTGCAGCCAACAGCTAGTATTAAATATTATGTAACGACCCCTAACGTGGGTAAAACCGCGGGGAACAGCTAGTTAATAATAAATATACTACGACATTACACACATCGCCATCTAGCCCCAAAGTAAGCCTAGCTTGTGTTATGGGTACTAAGATAGCTGATGAATATTTTTATATTTATAATACACAAAAATACAGATAAACACGCAGACACTGAAAAACATTCATTTTCATGTCACAAACATTTTATAGTTGTGGGAATCAAACCCTAGGCCACGACCCAGAAAGCAGGGTCGCTGCCCACTGCGCCAATCGGCCGTTAAGAACTTGAAACAATTGAATTTTGAATTTTAATTTGTAAGCAGAAAAACCGCCGAAAGAGCTGAATTTACACTCAAAGGTAAAGGACATCTTCTTCTCGTTTTGGTGCAGCGGTTAGCGGTGTGGTTTTAAGTTAGATGTCCCGGGTTCGATTCCCGGCAATGGCAATTTGGGAATTTATAATTTCTGATACCGACAAAGACGTGCCGCTAAGCGATTGAGCGTTCCGGCACGATGTCACTAACAAGTTAGCGCACTACCTATATCATCATCATTCATCATCACTTACCAGGCCTGCAGCATAGGCAGGAGACAAAAATTAAATCCCCCGACGGTGAGATTGGAGCCAAGGGCTAACTTGTAGGGTCATAAAAAAAGGTTACATTTTCGATATTCGACCTTTTAGGAAGACCTTAACACGGATTCGGCGTAGACGTAAAAAAAATTAAAGCAACCTCACATCAAAGCAGCGAATTTATTTGCGAATCATAAATAGGTATTATAAACACGTCAACACTCTAAAGTTTTACCGCGTGGTTATTAATAACGGGCTAATTTCAGAGATAGAATTGCTAAGAGTAGGTATTTGATAGCTGACCCATTAACTTATACTATGACCTCTGCTACGTGACGCGTAAAGTTTACGTATCCCACTTACCGAATGGGACTATAGACATGTTCTATAACTAAACTCTACTTTTTCTTACCTGACTCTTTAAACGAAGGTCTCGGGAATATTTCTGAGTAGGAACAATAACATGTTGTATTTGCCACATTAGTTTTATAGTAAGTTTTATTTTAATAATTAAGTTTTGTTATCTAAGTTATGTTAAGTAGCTGGCATATCCGTGTTCGATTAAAGTCTCGTGCAGTGATATTATAATCCTATAGAAACTAGTATCAAAAGACTGTGTTTAACAATAGTAACTGTGTACGGTTTATATTGAATACACATGAGCTTTATTATAAATATACTAGTTTAGCAAAAAACCTGAAGCCAAAAAATACAGCATAAATAAAAGTTCCTAATTAAAACTGTGCAAAAATACCAATAATCTAAAAATAATTTCGCAAAACGTACATTGATATATAAAACTTTGACATTCAGAACCTAAATAAGACCATTCATCAGTTACCAACGCCATCTAGTGATCAATTTGATTTGGTTTAGTTGGCTGGTTTCGGTTATGCTAAATCGGCGGTAAAGGCTCGATATCTTGTAGCAGAAAAGGTTAGTGACGTAAACCACACGCACGATGAATATGTACCTAGATAAAATTACAGTATTTCGTCAACACATACATCGGCCCATTAGCTCAGTTGGTTAGAGCGTCGTGCTAATAACGCGAAGGTCGCGGGTTCGATCCCCTCATGGGCCATGAATTATTTTTTATTGATTTCGGGATTTTTCTTTGGTATTTTAATGGAGAAACATGCTGCTAGAATGATGGTTTTAAAACAATAATCCGATCTTTGATACTGTATTTTCTTTCCAAACAGTATATTTCGCCTTCATATAATTAACCTAGTGAGATATTATTTAAAGTCGAAAGATCTTTTTGTAGCTTTGATTGAGTATAATTTTGGTCCAAAGGTAATTTTTTTTCTTCATGAAAATATTTATAGACAGCATTATAATATCTTGCCGAATGCATAAAAAAAAAAGTAAAGAAATAAAAAGCTATTTGGAGATGCTGGGATTTGAACCCAGGACTTTCAGCATGCGAAGCAGACACTCTACCACTGAGTTACATCCCCGATATATGGTGGAGTGAAATTATAGATCCAATAGTAAAATTTTAACATTTTAATGTTTTAAATTAAAATTTTCTTTTGTTCCGATGTTACACAAAATTAATATGCTATTACTTTCTAAGAGGCGCTTCAAATAATAATATTAATTTAACTTTACTTCCAGGTTTTAGGCATATCAGAAAGGGAATTTATGGATCAGATGGGTGTTTACTTCGTCGGCTTCGTTTCTCAATACGGCTACGACAGAGTTCTATCAGTTTTGGGCCGGCATATGAGGGATTTCCTAAACGGGCTGGACAATTTGCACGAGTATCTGAAATTCAGTTATCCAAGAATGAGAGCGCCGAGTTTCATCTGCGAGAATGAAACGAGACAAGGGTTGACGTTGCATTACAGATCGAAGCGGCGAGGGTTTGTGTATTACGCTATGGGGCAAATAAGAGAGGTAATTTTTTATTATTCTTTATAATAAAAATAAGTTAAAAACTTATTTGTTTCAATAAAAAACTTTTATTTTACTTAAAATAGAATAGAAAATAATATAGGTACAATAGAATAGAATTTTATTGCACACCGTTGACGCAAAGACAGTTGGGAAAGCCTAGAGAGCATTCTAAACAATATACCGGGGGGTACAACTTATTATGCAATGAGCATAAAAATCTAAGTAGGTATAATAACAATGTAGAATTTAAGTCAGATGTAAAAAGAGAACTTTGGGATTGGTAAGGAGGTAAGTTAACAAAAAAATTATTTAACCGGGATATTATTTACGTAGCTTTTAGGTGACTCGTGGCACTGGTTTTGATTGCCGAGTCGGGTCAAATTATTATTATACATATGTAATAATTATTATTATTAAATTTAGATAATTAAAAAGTGGCCCCACCACCTTTTAAGTTGTCTCGTAGACAACTTACTAAATACATATATATTTTCGCTTTGGGTGGACCCGCTTACATTTATCGGAGCAACTTGGCGGGCCCATGCTCTATATACCTCTCACCTGTGAGAGAGGCAGCCGATTAGTGTGGTAATAAACTGGAGTAAAAGCTATTTTCATAATTATGAAACTATGAAATATCTATCTAATAGCTTTTACTCCAGTTACTAAAATGGTATAGGTGGGTATGAGAGACTTTGAGAGGGTTTTGGCGCGGCATACCTAACTATGTTATATTAATATTATGATTAATATAAGTTACTTTCGAATATCTATTGTTCGTAGTTAGATAATTTATCAACCTCAATGTTGGAAAGTTTAAATTACATAATGTGTTTTGAAATTGTCTATAGGCAAAATAACTCTTACAACTTAGCTACGTACTACCTATAGTAGTTTATAACAAACTTTTGTCAGTGATAAATTGTTTTGATTGAATTAGGTTTAGATTTCGGCTTAGTTCTAAATTTTACACATAATGGAATTTCGAACTGAAGTTTAAGTATAATGAAGACTAAATAATGTGATGACAAATATAAAAAAATAACGAAACCAAAATAGAACTACATTTGGAGGCGCCGGGTATCGATCCCGGTACCTCTCGCATGCTAAGCGAGCGCTCTACCATCTGAGCTACGCCCCCGGTTGTTGAAACCAGTGAAATTATTGTACATAAACACAAGCAATCTTGGGAGTAGTTATGTGTTACTAAAATTTTCCACTAGATGGCACTTCATGGTCTTAGTTCTAGTTTCACAAGTTTACACTAGGTGTCACTGTAATTTTAAAATGTTTTACTCAATAAACTTTAAGAGACATCTAGTATTTAAATGGTGATGAAAAGTAATTTTAAAAATTCTCGAGCTTGTTAGATTTGTCTGGTTATTAAATTGGACCAAGTTACATATGGGTTCATATTAACCATACAATATGAACAAAACAGTAATCTATCTACACAATCTAAACCCATATTCTGGGATATTTATTTTTGCGCCGCGGATTCACTCACTAGGTATAACATTTTTAATAAATCGGATAATTAGTTACAAGCAGCCTTCGGCTCCCCACCCACCGCATCTTCGTGTTCGGCCCCGCGGCGTTGCGTTGCCACTGTTACTTTTGTAACATTATACGTTATTTTTGATGTTACATGTTACTTTTATGTTACTGAAAATGACTTGAAAAATATTGCACGCCTCATAGTCATAAGCGAAGCGTTGAGGTGGGTATTACTATCAGTTAACGCACACCGAGTAATGCTCCAACTTAAAATGTCACTTTTTTTATTCTTTATTGCTTTTATAAATGAAAATAAATAGACAAATGTTGAGAAAAAACACTATTTTTAACTCTCTTTTTATTATTTAAACTAATTAAAAAATTGTTTTAAAAAGTTCTGTCTTGGAGGTCCGTGTGTCTGTAAGTGCGTATCCCGTGTCTTGTGGTCACGATAACATTTACAAATAATCTCAATTTTATTGTAATGAATGAGGTTATGAGGCGTGCACTTTTGGATTTTCCAACTAGTTAAATTTTTTCCAGCAAAAGCGAAATAATCATGAAAGTCATTGTTGTGTTGATTGGCGCACTTGATTTTGCCGTATCAGACATTCACTCACTGGCGTACCTCTTTCTAAATCTTCTGGCTATTGTCTTTTTGTGTCTCGGTTGTCAGAATTAAGTTTGTATTTATGTTGTTCGTATACATAATCCATGTGATTCCGGATTTCGAGATATTTCCCTTTTGTATAAGTTGTCCTTGTGCACGAACTGGTATTTCTTATGTTCAATGTTCATGGTACCTAGGTACTACTTAATTATATACCATATATATACCATATATACCATATATATACCATATATATACCATATATACCATGTATATACCATACAGTGTGTCCAGACATGAACATGCTTTGTTTTGTAATGTAGATGTGTAAAGTTACTAAGGTTACTTGAATTTTGGCCACGATAGGAAGTATTGTTGTTGTTGTTGTAAGATTTATCTTAGTAAGACAAAAACTTTGAGAGATATGATTTTTTTCATAGGTACACGTATAAGAATTTTTCACCAAAAAAAACAAAATGGCTGCCACACAGGTAGGAAGTGGATTGTGCCCAAGTTAAGAGTGTAGATATACCTATAAATAGTTGTTAGGTATATAAGTGTTTAAATCATCGCTAATTCATGTCCAGACACACTGTATAAATAAAAATTATTCCAGGTAGCCCGACATTTTTACCACAAAGAAATGCGAATAGAGTTACTACGTGAGGAACTGCTCTTCGACACGGTGCACGTGACCTTCCAGCTGACCTTCGACAATCGAGCCTTCACGCTGGCGTCCTTGGCGATGACAAGGGAAGAAAAACACCTGCCCATAAGCGCTTCTGTGTTGTTCGAAATATTTCCCTTTTGTATTGTTTTCGGGTAAGGACTGCCATTAAGATATATATCGATATTTTGCAGCGATTTTTATTTTCACGATACGTTGATGTAAAAGTATCGAAAATATATCAAATGCGATATGTGGGGGTCTGGGCTGTACAAACATCCACGATTCTTCGTATAGCGCGGTGCTCCCTATCAAGGTTACTGGAGATTAAATAAGGCTAAAACAGTGACTTTAAATATTTAATAACTTTAAAATTAAACCAACGTACAAGGTGGACTAGTGTGAGCGGCGGGCGAGGGATAACTGAATGAAAACGTTCCTACAAGCCTTTGGGCGAAACCGCTGCGCCAACAGGCCCGCTGCACTATAGCAACGCCTTTGTATGCCACTGAAATAAATTGCTTGAATTCAGAGTAGAAAAATAGCTTTAAAAAGTAGCCTTTTTTATTATCGTAATCAATTTATGTTTGCGTAGGTATCGATACGGTGTATTTATATTAAATATATCAATACTTTTGGCTCTTGCTTACCAAATTTTCACAATAGATAAAATTCCAAGTTCCAAATGCTGGAACTTGGAATTTTTATTATGTACCTACTAAACAATTCTCATTACTATAAATTAATGAAAAGTGCTTACCTACTTAGGTTTCAAAAATCGAATCCGGTTATGTCATTCACTACCGACACTGTCACACACTAAACTAGCTCAAACAAAAATAATATAGGACCTACGATCTACCTAGGATTTCCAGGTTAAACTTTAGGTTCTCCTTTCAGCTCCGACATGGTCGTTCGAAGCATCGGCAACTCCTTGATGGTCATTCTACCGGACTTAGTTGGCAAGAAAATAACAAATTGGTTCGATTTAGTCCGACCGCTCATCGCATTCAAGTTTCAAACTGTAAGAATATTTTCAATTTATATTTTTTTGAAAGCACGAAACATATGGTCTATTTTTCTATGAATTTATAGTGTTTTTATTTTTGAAAGCGTCTGAACCTTCCGACTAGTAACGTAGTATATTTTTGGTGAAATTGTTATTCTGTCTTTAAGGCATATTGCAACCAACACCTCTGATACCGAAGCAAGTCTTAGGTTCGTGTGACGTTTCCCAAGTCTGGCTAGAATTGTTATAGCAATACAATTCTTGGACTATTGGGTATTTCTGTTACGAAAGTTTTGATACCCACCCCCCTACACCCCTATATACTAGCAGGTACCCCTTTAAGGTTAATAGTTAATGGACATACAGTTATTACAAATATTCATGTATCGAAAAGCATGTTAAAACTCGCCAACCCGCATTAGAGCAGCATAGTGGATGTAAACTCTTAAGCCCTGTCTATAAAAGAGTCCAGTGCCCATCTGTGGGACATTACTTAATAGGACGACGATAAAAATGATGATAATATTAAGCCATTAAATAAGAGATTAATATACCTACCTGATTTGGAAAAGTAATGTTTTTAACATTTGTAATTTTCTTTTATCAGATCTTAAACCGCACCAACAACATATTCGAACTAGTCACCGTAGAAGCCGTTATGCACGAAAAGGCCCCTGACAAGAGAAACGAGCTGATTCGACTGTCCGATGAGTCCGACACCACTACGGAGAAAAACTTAAGGCTGAAAGGTATCCATCTATTACTTTCATTTATCTACAGCAAAGAATAATTTTGAAACAATTGCTAATCCTTCCCGGCAGGAGTGATTTATTAACTTTGATGTAATTTGCGTTCGAGAGAAATGCACACAAATACTAATTTTATTTCTTAAGATAATAGGGTCAAAACATGTTTATGTTTGAAAAATTATATATTTTTGTGACGTCAAATAATCTATCTTTAGAAGGCTATCTATCTTCAGAACTGGGTTCAAATAGTTTCCATCAACTGCAACAAAACTGCAACTTGCAGTTTGTAAAATACGACGACGTGAAACAGAAAATTACAAGTGTGGCTTTATCTCTTAAGATACTTCTAAATGACTGTTACCATATCTCTAAATTATGATCTGAGCAACGTCTTATTCCTGTAATGCTAGCACGCGCACTTCGAGTAAATTATGCCTACCCATTAAATCGTCTATCTCTATAGAAAAACACGAGTAACGGGTAGAGATAATTATGTCGTGATCTCGTGGTATATCTATGCTGGCCCTCATAGCTATCAAAGTATTAATTGAAATAACACACTCTTAGCCACTTTGTGTTATGTAATAAACATTGGCTTAGTTAAAAACCGTTCCGAGGTATGGGTGCCAGAACCCTGACAGGTTAGCCTGCTAAATTCTAACATCTTAGACTGCATCATCACTTATCAGGTGAGATAAGGATTAACTTGTAGTGAAATTAAAAATCACGCTTAAAAATTGGACGTTGTGAAGTCAACATCTCCTGACTCCTGAGGATGCTCCGAGCGTATTTAAAGCGAATGTTGCGTATTTATTTCTAGAGATATCTGCTAGGGGATAAAAGTGAATGATTTTTTCAGGAGTCATCTCAAAGGAGCGTTATGCGTACGATGGAAGGCGTTTGCCTGATGTTATAAATTTACATCTGAAAGGTATTCTGTGTTACCCTAGTCACCCTAGGCACAGGTACAAGTGTACTGGAATTCGGTTCTTGCACTATTATAAGCTCAGAGACGAATAGGCAGATTTCCTAGAAAACGATTATAAACCTATAAAGATTTATTACACATGGGTCATTAGGAGAGATTGTGTAAGATTGTCAATGGATCGTTTATTAATACTTAGTGATCGAGATAGCGGTGATAGCCCGGTGGTGAGGACTACGGTTTCACTTTCGGGGGACTAAGTTCTAATTTAGCAATAAACTCAATTTTTTTTCTAAGCTACGTTATATGTGTATTTATTTAATCAATCCCTATCCCTACTAATATTATAAATGTCAATGTAAGTTTGTTTGTTACGCTTTCACGCAAAAACTACTTAACCGATCCTCATGAAACTTTGTACACATATTCTTGGAAGTAATATAGGATACTTTTTATCCCGACATTAAGCTCGGTTCCTTTGGGAGAGGGAATGAAATTGTTTGACACTTTTACACCATAACTCCGACAAATTATAACCGATTTATATATATAGAGGTTATAATATGTGTTTAATTTTGCCCAAACTGTTGTTGGAGATAGAGGACAGAAGTCCTCAGCGGACAGCAGCAAACTGCTCATTTAAGGCTAAGCGATACATTTTTTTTAGAACTACAACTAAATTTAATGTCACATCTAAAACCTAAAATCAAACGCAGACGAAGTCGCGGGCAACAGCTAGTGATAAATACTTATCACTTGCTTCAACGGTAAAAGGAGGATCGTGAGGAAACCTGCATGCCTGAGAGTACTCCATAATGACGTTCTAAAGGGGGTGTGAAGTCTACCAATCCGCACTGAGCCAGCGTGGACCATGGTCTAAACTTTTATTCTTTTATTCTGAGAAGAATGAGCAAAACCCGTGCCCTGTTGATGATGATGATGATTATAGATGGAGGCAAATAAATTGTTCATAAAACCCATAAAGTACTCTAATGGCTTACTTAAAAAACAATACTAAACAATAATTTAAAATATTAATTACGTATAACAAAAGTGATATTATAAGTAACCAAACATGTCTTCACTGGTAATATTCTCGAACGTTTATGCATCTATGAACTCCAGACACAGTTAAAATTATATGTTTGAAATGAAAACGATGTTCTTACACAATCGCCACGCCAATACCTATTGTCATAAAATCTTTCTATCGTCTCTAGAATTGCAGCTGAATAGTTTTCACAATAATTACGAGCATTTATTCATAGCTTCACATGTTCTGAGCATTTTGTTTAATGCTCTCAAAAATGAGGAAAATGAGGTTTTCTCTTTTTATATCGAACTTAAATATTGTTCTATTTCATCGTATTTCCCTATTCCTAAACTTTTTTGCCGGCTCACTTCAATAAAGTAGATTGGGATTCTGATTTACTGGAATCGATTTAGTGTACATACACTGTAATTGAATTTATGTTTTTTTTTAAATTAATAAGCACCCAAAAATGTAACAATAAAAGCCTTTAGTCTGCAGGTTATTTCTTTATGCACATTTATAAATTGCATTTTATATACAAAATCAGTGCAATATATTATGTCCGACACTCATAAACTGAGATACTTATATGAAAATAAAATATGAAATATGTAAATTTGACGGCCGACTGGCGCAGTGGGCAGCGACCCTGCTTACTGAGTCCAAGGCCGTGGGTTCGACTATCACAACTGGAAAATGTTTCTGTGATGAACATGAATGTTTTTCAGTGTCTGGGTGTTTATATGTATATTATAACTATTTATATTATTCATAAAAACAAAAAAAATATTCATCAGTTATCTTAGTACCCATAACACAAGCTACGCTTACTTTGGTACTAGATGGCGGTGTGTGTATTGTCGTAGTATATTTATTTATTTATTTATATATATTTTTAAATAATATTTATTTTATTTGTTTATAAAACAAATGCAACAAATGTTAAAATTTTACACAAACGAGCAACAATGAAGATGGTTTTTCTTTCTTTCAAATACCAATGCACTGTTTTGATGGATGCTATTTTTTTTTTAAAGTAATAATTGACGGACCAAGAATATGGCCCACCTGATGATAGGTGGAAAACCATCGCGGGCCCTGTGTCCATTAATTTGAGGTATAGGCAGTGGCGTGCATAAAGGGTATGCACAGGGTATGCAGATGATATAAAATGAAGACAATCTGCAGTACGAGTTATAAACACTTAAGAGTAGGCTTTTTATACCTCTTACAATGCCTATCCTTAAGTTTTTTATAGTCTGTACTGCAGATTTTCTTCATTTTATATCATCTGCATACCCTGTGCATACCCTCTATGCACGCCACTGGGTATAGGTGTTAAGCGTCAAGTGTCTGTATAATGTATTGAAACCGGTAACCACGCCTTTCAGACCGGAACACAGCATTGCAAACTCCTTAGTGGCAGAAATAAGCCCGGTACTTCCCCGGCCGAGCTCGGTCACAAAAAGCTTGACTACTACTAAAATGATGTTATTCATAGGTCAAATGATCTACATGGACAACTGGCGGATGATGATGTACCTGGGCACGCCAGTGATGCCAGATCTTGCTGCTCTCGTGTCCACAGGCCTTTACATCAATGATTTGTCTATGCACGACTTTAGCAGGTATTTTAACTATAATAATATAAATAATAATAAATTTATTTAATTCATAATGGTGAAAACATTACAAATACCAATTTTACATAATTTATCTAAGATAACAGTTTTCTTTATCAAATGATGCAAAAAATATTAAAATAATTTTAAATGGTTGAACAAAAGAACTTAGCTAAAATCTTGCGGTTATGTGGGATAGCTTTTTTTTTATCTCTTCCTGATAGAAGGTATCAGCTATTGCACATAATAATTTATAACTATTGAGTGTTACAATGTCGAACTATATAAACTATTATATTTATTTAATCAATTTAATTTTTTATTTGAGATAGGAGAATTGACATATAATATATAGATTATTTAATAACTATGCTATGATATATCCGAATAATTTAATTAATCTATATATATACTACTTAATATTGTAAATACGAAAGTGTGTTTCTTTGTCTATTTGTTTGTCTTGACTATACGCCCTAGCTAAGCAACAGACTTGATTTTTTGGATAGAGGGCTACTTGAAACAAGATAGAGCATACTTTTATTTCAGAAAAACAAACGGTTCGTACTTCCACGGACGAGCTTTGCCACTACAAGCTCTGCTCTACTTAAAGACATCACACAAATCATCTTTTATTTGTAGTTATTATTGAAGTAGATTTGTGATAACTTTCATGGAAGACTGGGAGTCATTGTAGAATACTTATCCCACATCAGTAAAATTTTCGCTTAACTTTCTCACTTCCTCCTTTTGGGCGAACAGTACCCACAGTATGAGATTTTCAAGTTCACAATCAACAGGCATCAATGTATAGTGGCCCTCTTGTTAATCGAATCGCTAATTTTGCAAGTTAAGCCTAAAAATGTTGCTAAAAGTACTATGTCTAAATATCAGCTTTAATTCAATGTTAATAAGTTCCATTTTACTCTGTCTTGATATTTTTTCGATACTCGAAAACGATGCTACGATTGCGAGCCGATTAATCTTATTGTATGGATACAGGTTTAATTGTAAAGCTTCAGATTTTAGCTCTTCAATAAAATTATCTTTTTAGAGATCTAATGTTGGCCGGTACGCAGCAATCCGTGGAATTGAAACTAGCTTTAGACCAGGAACAGCAGAAGAGCAAGAAATTAGAAGAATCCATGAGGAAACTAGACGAAGAGATGAAGAGGACAGACGAACTGCTGTATCAGATGATACCCAAGCAAGTCGCAGATAGGTTGCGAAATGGAGAGAATCCGATCGATACGTGTGAGGTAATAAAAAGTTAATGGAACTGAACCCAGCAACCAACCTGAATATATATCAGCATCATCATATCAACTGATAGATGTACACTGCTGGACATATGTCTTTTGTAGGGAGTTCCAAATTCCACGGTTCTGTGCCGCATGGATCCAGCAGCTCCCTGCAACGAGCTTAATGTCGTCTGTCCACCTCGTTGGGGGTATACAAACGCTGCGCTTACCAGTGCGGGCCTGCCAATCCAGTACCTTGGGATCCCAACGTCGCGACTCGTTGAGCCATGTCGGTAACTCTGGTTCTTCTACGAATCCACACATTACTGATTTGATCACGTAGAGATACTCCGAGCATAGCTGAGTGACTCTGAGCCTTCTTATGAGGCCCATAGTTAGCGACCATGTTTCTGAACCATAGGTCATCACTGGCAACACGCACTGTTCTGCTTCTTTGGTCTTCAGGCACTGAGGGATTTTTGACGAAAATATGTCACGAAGTTTCCCGAAC
Source organism: Pararge aegeria (assembly GCF_905163445.1). NCBI lineage: Eukaryota > Metazoa > Arthropoda > Insecta > Lepidoptera > Nymphalidae > Pararge > Pararge aegeria. The sequence continues at coordinate 5,369,620 of NC_053202.1, read as the reverse complement.
GCTGCCCATCCATCAATGAACAGTTGGATTCGGCGGTTCACTTCCTTCTCTAATATAAATGTCATCCGTTAATATGTTAGGGCCTATTATGTTCTATAACTTCTTATTACATCAAACTTATAATCTTAGTTATGGATCACATGCGTATGTATATATGTACATCTATATAAGCTTCAACAGTTTTATGATCTTGAACCGGTATTGCAGGTTGAAGGTAACTACGCAAGGTTTCTTTAAATTGTGCTTTTTCAAATTCCGTAAAATATACCACTGAAACGTGGTCTTGTACTATTGGTCTCATGAGAAGGCTCAGTCTCTCAGCGGATGGAGAGAGCGTTGCTTGGAGTATCTTTACGTGATTAAATCAGGAATGAGGAGATCCGTAGAAGAACCAGATTCACCGAATTGAAATTAGAATGATTAATAATCATTCTAATTCCAATTCGGTAAATTAGATATGCCGATAGGCACAGTGGGTCCAAGGCCGTGGGTTCGATGCCCACAACTGGAAAATGTTTCTGTTATAAACATGAATGCTTTTCAGTGGCTAGGTATATATATGTATATTATAAGTATTTATGTATATTATTCATTATATATAAATGTTCATCAGCCATCTTAATACCCACAACACAAACTACGCTTACTTTGGGGCCAGATGGTGATGTGTGTATTGTCGTAAGTAGTATATTTATGTATTAAAAAAAAAACTTTAAAAAATATTTGGGTGTTAGATTATTTAATTCTATTTCAGATGTTCAACAGCGTGTCGATTTTGTTTTCTGACGTGGTTACTTTTACGGAGATTTGCTCACGGATCACGCCAATGGAAGTAGTGTCCATGCTTAACGCCATGTACTCCATCTTCGACACCCTCACTGAAAAGAACCGCGTTTATAAGGTAGGCTTACTTTATGCGTAAAAACAATTCTATGCTTTATGGTTTTACACGATTTGCCGTTTTAATAATTTTATATCATTTACAAATCATTAAAAATTTATCCTTTTTAGATAACTTTGTATGACATTCCGATGTAAACATTTTATTTTTATTTAAATAAACAACGATATCCGTCCATGATAATAAATTCTACTTACTTCTTTTTAAGTAGCTGCAAAAAGTAGGAGAGTTTTAATTCGGTTTTTTTTTTGTACTTCGGTTCTTTATAACTGGATAAATTATGTCACTCAAGTGCTTAGAGACGAATTAATTTTATTTATTCATATTTCTTCTAAATCCTATATTATTTTTATTTTAGGTAGAAACTATAGGTGACGCGTACATGGTGGTGTCGGGTGCGCCAGAAAAAGAAGATAACCACGCTGAGAAAGTCTGTGACATGGCACTTGATATGGTAGATGCGATCACCGATCTTAAGGATCCAAGCACTGGTAAGGTCGCAGGAGTCAGAGCGAAAAACGTATTTTCAGTATTTAAAATGCTACTCATAGAGGACTTATCTCTATCCATTGAATTAAGAACATGCCATCCTCATTCAGCCATTATTGCATGCAGTGCATTGTGTGCAAAAACAGTGAAAACACCCCTCGCACGTCTCACTTTACACCCGCGGAATGTTGCTACCTAACAAAAGTGACAGGAGTAACATGATTCTAATTTTGCATGTGATGTTTGCATAGATAGTTTTTACTGAAGAAATACTGAAGAAATCAGATACAACTCTAGGTGTATCTGAATTCTGATCTGATTTCTTGCAATAAAAACGATGGCAGTGGTTTACTTAAAAACTATTAGGTTTTCTGTTTCACAGATAGCTCTCAGAGATTATGTACGTCTAAAGTAAAGTATTATTTCAATTTACATTTACACGTTGTATATCTGAATGGGTTCTGCTGATTTTCCTTGCCGGCACCCTCGATATTACAAAGATATACGAAACTGAGTGAGCATCAGATCTCAATCCTTCAATTTAGTTCCTCTATTTTTATCCAGGATCACATCTATCAATCCGAGTGGGAGTCCATTCGGGAGCAGTAGTGGCCGGAATCGTGGGCCTCAAGATGCCCCGCTACTGCCTCTTCGGGGACTCCGTCAACACAGCGTCCCGCATGGAGTCCACCTCTGAGGCCATGAGGATCCATATCTCGCAGACCACACAGGAATTGCTGTCACCCTGCTACAAAGTTACTGAACGGGGGGAGATTCAGGTCAAAGGGAAAGGTAATTCGCCAAAGCGAAGAGGTAAAAATTGTGAACAGTGGTTTATTTTTTTAGTTATAAGATAACAACACGCAACTTTATCGCTAACCGAGCTTATTTTTTCTGTATCTAGTTTCGAGAAACGTTTTTTACCTGAATAAATCTCCGTATAAGCTCGTGCGAAACGTAATAATTTACGTTATAGGCCCTTAGCCTTCAAGTATTTGTATGACAACGGTTAATAGGCATACGAGTAGCTAGAGGATGGCACATAAATTTTGGTTAACACGACATTCTATTAACCTAATAATACCCTATGAAAATTTAAATCTTAATACTACACTACAATTTAAAATTCCAATTTGGTTGATCCACAAAGTACATTCACGGACTTCTGACATTTCAAACGTTGGAACTCAAATCACACTCCATCGGTTCTCCGAGCTATGTTCCCCACCCGTTTCCACTTCAGCTTTATGACTCGCTGAGCTATGTCAGTAACTCTGGTTCTTGTACGGATATACTTCCAACATTACTCTCTCCATAGCCCGCTGAGTGATTCTGAGGCCCATAGTAAGCGATCACGTTTGGGATTGTGCATAGTTCCAACAATAAACCTTTTACTTGAAAAAAGATATGTTTTTGTAGACAGTTAAAATCTAATTAATTTGACTAGTAAACCGGTCACATAGTTTCATAGTTTAGCTATAACTGACTTCTGCTTATTCACATCGCTCTGAAGGGAAGGCACCCTAAGAGATCAATAAAAATTTTCAAGCGATATAACTCTTTCTTTAAGAGACCATAATGCTCAAAAATATTGATCTTATCAATGAATCCTGTATCCACAGGCGCTATGAAGACCTACTGGCTGGAGGGTTGCGAATCAAGACCAGCTCTAACGAAGATTATTTCAACGCAAATCGAGCCTATCTCCCAACTTGAATGGGAAAGAGCCGCTGACGCCAGGGACAGTATTGCAGAACATTCTGCCCAACAGTACAACAATAAGGAAACCAATTCATTCCTCTTTGCAAGCGCCAACTCCGAACCTAATTCCCTTTTAAATAGCCCTTGTAATCCCTTTGCATTCCAACCATCGGCTCCAACTCTAAAGCAGACTCCGACTGTGACGTCACCCGTGGAAGAGAGAAGAATGTATTCTCCTGTCACATTCCAAGATGTTGCCAGACGGAGTATAGCGAATTCACCAAATAGGACTGATAAAGATAAAGGTATATTTGATAGAAGCAGACGTGGATTTGCTAAATTCCATGATATACAATGAACTCAAAAAGCGAAAAGCAGGAAAATCGGTGCAATTTACAATTGCTCCAATCTTAACACCTACTTCTCTACCCACGATTTATTAAAATTGAACAAAATATAAATGACATAGTACAGATTTTCCATCTTTTTACGGATTTAGCAAATTAAGATTAAATGTGTATTGCCTAAAAAAATAAGTATCAATCTTGATACTTATTGAATATTTTTATGAATTATGTATATAATTCATAAAAATATTCATCAGGCATGTCAGTACCAATAACACTAGCTACGCTTACTTTGGGGCTAGATGGCGATGGGTGTATTGTCGTAGTATATTTATTTATTTATTTAACTAGCTACAAGCCCAGCGTCCCAAACCGTCTCAATGGGATATACCTTTAGTCTAGCAGTGGACTATTGTAGATTGATGAAGTTATACAGGACTTTCAATCATAACTTGTTTACAGATTTCCGCGCCTTACCAGAATCAAGATCGACATCTACAAGCGTGGGCGGTCCGTGGACTGACGCGGAGTCACTGGACCCACAAAGAACCTTGGACAGCTTGAACTCTTCATTTTGGTACTTACATACTAGCTGTTTCCAACGAAAGATTAGCGCGTAATGTTATTTTCGCCACGAGAATATTTAAGTCATAGTAAATTCGTCCAGTAATTCTAATTTTATATTCTCTCCTTTACTACGGAGATGGGGCAGCGGCGGGATCTGTGCTAGTACTACCATCTGCTGCGATCACCAATCCGTCTGCCCAGCTTGCTGATTATAGTTGGGAGAGACCTTTAGTCCAGCCGTAGACTGGCGATATAGGCTTTTAACTAATTTTATTTAGATAATGGACGGACTATATTTTGTAAAGATAAATATTAACCTTATCACCAAAGGCCGCCTTTTGCATATAATTTACGTTAATGTAAGTGTTCCTGTGTGTTTTTACTTTATCATGCAATAAAGTTGTTTAAATAAATAAATAAAAAATAAAATATTTGCTGCCTAAAAATCATTACCCGGCTAAGTTTTATGTGGGCTCTTCTTAGACCAGGGTGCGTTTAAACCCTCGTAGCTTTAGGTTTAAATAGGCGAACGAAGTTATCACCATCCCCTTAAAATTATGTAAACATATACGAGTATGTATGAACGCTTTATAAGTGCCTGTGATAGGCCTACATGAATGAAGAAATTTTGAATTTTAATTTATTTTCATAATACTTACACAAAGTGCATTTTAGTGGCTTATTTATAAGAGATACGGTTTCGCGAGTATTATTCTTTGAATCTACTAAAGACGAATATTTTTTTAGATCAAATGTCGGTACTATGACTGGCCAATAAGAATTTCCGGCTGAAATCTTATTATTAATGTATTATTCTATAGGTGTAGTAGTTAGTAATTTATTAATACATACAAACATACAGAAAATGCAATCAATTCGCTTTGATATAGATAGTATATACCTAGGCTTTTTTATGTTTCTGATAGATTTTAAATGTGAATATTGGTAAGTTAGTTTGAGATAATTTATTGTTTTTAATAGACTGTTTGCATGAAACATGTTGTTCTTAGTTACAGTTCCACGTCCCCTTGCAGAGTAGGAACTGCGCCGATAACAAAAGAACGTGATAGTGATGTATTTACAGACAATGTGGTGAGTTTAACTTTTTGAAATAAATTAACTTACCTTTGGAGAAAACTATAGATCCACTATACGAGTTGGGCCAAAACTTTTTATTTTCTTCCCTCTGTTTTCAATTTCTTTAAAAGTCACAAAAAAATAAATATGTATGCTACGTTTTTACCTCGACGACGGACGGGAATTTCCATGGCAGGGACAAAAGAATGAAGGACTCGTTCGAAACTCAAATTAATCAACGATTGTACAACGCGTCCTTAATGTAGGATTTGTTTCAAAATTCCGTTTGTTATTGCATTGAAATTAAAAAGTTACATACGCAAAGAACAGAAAATGATGGTGTCTACTGTCAAATGACTTAGTCATATAAAATTTCCTACTTAAAGTAATAGACAATAGTGTTAAAAACTCAGTTAGGGGTTTCTTCTCCGGTTGCCTATAAAACACAAAAAATGTTGAAAAACAAAAAAAATCCTTACCATGTTATCCTTTACCGCACCAGAGTGCCAAGTGTACGATTTTCCACCTACATTTACTTGTTTCATCGCGTAAAAGTTAACTATGATTTATATGATATCGAAAGATGGCGATCTTTGACGGCTGAGTGGCGCAGTGGGTAGCGACCCTGCTTTCTGAGTCCAAGGTCGTGGGTTCGATTCCCACAACTGGAAAATGTTTGTGTGATGAACATGAATGTTTTTCAGTGTCTGGGTGTTTATCTGTATATTATAAGTATTTATGTGTATTATATTCATAACAAATATTCATCAGCTATCTTAGTTCCCATAACACAAGCTACGCTTACCTTGAGGCTAGATGGCGACGTGTGTGTTGTCGTAGTATATTATTTATTAAATATACTTATCTAGTTACAAATAGTGGGAATATTTGCGCGATCGTATAACTAAACCTAGGTAAAAGATCTGCGATAGAGTAGCGTTCCGGGGATCGAACTCAATACTTCCGAGTGGAGGCCGAAGCTCTAACCACTAGGCTATCACTGCTAACTACTAAGACCACAGAAATCAAAAGAGGTTTTCTTTCTCAGTGTACAGTGCGCAAATCACCTGCGCACTCTGCACCAGTGGGCGTGACCAAAACCCTGAATTTTGGTGCCGCGGCAGTTTCCGAGTCACAGCCTCGCACTGCTTCCCCATCGCCTATCCCCGCGCCGCAGCATAGCATCGACGATATCGGTCAGTATAATACAATTATATAATATTTATTACCTTTATATAATACAATTCAAGATCCTTGGTAGAAGTAGAGCTTATTTAGTCATCGTTATCAGCCCATTACAGAGCAAGGGATCTCAGAAAGATAAACCTAGAGGCCTTAGTCGAAACGTTATCCAGATGCAGATTTGCAGACATAAAACGCCTTTAAGAACATTGTAGAAGACTCTCGGACATGCAGATTTCCTAGCGACGGGTTCCTTCACAGATGATACAAGTGATATTTTTATCATCAACACTCAACCGATAGATGTCCACAGCTGGACATAGGGAGGATCTTTTGTAGGGAGTTCCAATATCCACTCTCCAGCAACTCCCAGCGACTCGCTTAATTTAATTTAAATTAGTTCGAGGTCGCAATTCTAGAACTTTGGGACACAACTGCCTTTGGTTCCCCCAGTTATGTGCCCCGCCCATTGCAACAGCTTCTTGACTCGCTGAGCTATGTCTGTAGCTCTAGTTCTTTTACGGGTCTCCTCATTTCTGACTGGATCAAATAAATAAGCTCCGAGCATATAGCTCTCCATCGCCTTCTGAGACGCTGAGCTTTCATATGGTCCAGAAGAAAGCTCCCATGGCCATAATAAATTACTAGTTACAGCAACTGATGACTTCTTCCCGGTAGAATCTGCCTGCTGAATCGGTGGAAAAGACACTAGAAACAGACAGGCTTGACGTTTTAAGTGCTTAGAGAGTGCTACTTGAAATAAAAGAGATCTGAATATATTGAACTTGTATTTGTTACTAGCTGATGCCCGTGACATTGTACCCATTATGCCCATCATTTTTCTCCGGATAAAAGGTATCCCTTATCCAGAATTGAGGATTATCTCTTTCGAAGCCCTGCATATGAACATACAAAGTCTTTTTTTTTTTTTATTTCCGGGAACGACTTAGCCAATTGCTTTTCCGGGATATAAGGAAATAAAATATCCTCTATGTCCATCTACAGAACGTAAGCTATCATCATCATATCAACCCATTAACGGTCCACTACTGGGAACGGGTCTCCTCCCACAATGAGAAAGGTTTAGGCTGTAGTCTACCACGCTGGCCCAGTGCGGATTGTTAGTCTCCAAACGCCTTTAAGAACATTATGAAGAACTCTCAGGCATGCAGGTTTCCTCACGATGATTTCCTTCGCCGTTGAAGCCAGTGATATGTTAATTGCTTAAAACGCACATAACTTACAAAAGATAAAGGTGCATGGGATTCAAACTCGGTCCCCTAAAAGTGAAGCCGGAGTCCTGACCACTAGGCTATCCCCGCTCCTACATAAGCTATATATATATACTATACCTAGTACTAAATTTCATCAAGGTCAGTGCGATAGTTGAGCCAGGTAACGAAAAAATAACTAACAAATTCACTGTCACGTCCATAAAATATTAGTTTGGATGTTTGCAGAAACCGATACAGAATACCAAGACGCGCATGGAGATGGAAACCACATTTGCGCGGCAACGGAAAACGCCGAGCTCCCGAAACAAAGCAAAGTCGGCAGGTTCCGAACACGGATATCTCTTCACCATAGAGTTTACAACTCAATACATCCAAATAAAGAATCTGTTAAAGACAAACTTGTACCGCTGTCGGCAAATATACAGCCCCATGGTCACCACCACACGAAAAATGTAAATCACCATCAATGCTGTGGCGCTTTCGGCAATCCCCATGTACGGCATAAATCAAGTAATTCCAGTTGTCGTTTAATATAATTTAATTATCTGTAGTTAGCAATCAATACCATAGACGTGTATTGGACTGTATGATAGTAAAATGAGATCAAAGAAATGAGATTAATAATATAAGCACTTTATTGATAATTGCTAGCGAAGGAAAATTACATTTTATGCCCGTTTTCACTAAACCTAGGAAACGCTTAAATCGTATGCCTCATGATTTAGGCGTCGAGAAAAGAAACATTTCACTAACTCTTAAGATAATGACTAAGGACGTAAGGCGCCATCTAAAGTTACGATATCGTATCGCTGTGGCGAAATGCTTAAGGAACTTGTAAACTGACTCTTAACAGATGAAATAGTAAACAAAATGGTTTTTTTTAATAACCTTAAATCCATACGAAAAATTAAAAATATGAGAATACAAACACAAAATAAGGCAAGAATCGTAGACAAGTTAGGTTAAATGAGTTGCCTAGTGAAATCGATGGGCGAAAGGTAAAAGTAGATTTAGGAATCTTTTTAGATTAAGACTTACCGTTCGTGAACTAATGCCCGATTATTATCTCTGTTTATTTACATTTGTAGCATCTTCGCGACTTTCTTTGCTTTAACAGAGGCATTCAAAACTGGGAGAAGGGATTGAAACGATTACTATTTACAAAGTACTAGTGTATGTCTCTATAAATATACACCTTAGGAAGCGAAGCAAACTGAGCGAAAGACGAACCCAGAAGTTTTTTCCCTACCAAAATTCGCTCAACACGGTTCAAGAAGTTTCGGAATCGTGACAGTTTTTGACCGAAAACTTTACTACTGGGATGCGATCGTGTAATTAAATCGTTCACAGAAAAAGTATTGTTCCATTTGTCACTCGTTATTTAATTCGAACTGTTTGAGGGATCATAGATGCTTTACGATTTGAATCGTTATCTAAGCCTGAGTGAAGATACTTTTTGCTTGACCAATCTCCGTTTTCAGTACCGACGAACAAGGAAATGCCTATCTTAGGAAATTCCTGGGCATACAACAACCGTTCACCATAACTTATTACCTAAGAGTTGGTGAAACGTTTTTCATCTATAGACATCGCCTAAATCATTACGCACTTAGGCAAGCATTTGAGTGAAAACGGACATAAGTTGCTTAAGTTAATGAACTTAGTCTTTAACTTAAGCAACGAGGGATCGTTGCTTAAGTTACAAAATTAATGAATTGTGAACGTTTGATCTACTACGAAAAAGGTAAAGACGTCAGAGTCTTGAATGTGATATTTTCTTGAATGTGAGGGTTGGAACCAGTCAACTAAAAGTCTCTGCAAGTTAATTCATAGTTCATTCATTCATTTGCTTTATTTGCCGAATGAGTTTTTACTGAGTTGGTACCTACTGGTAGTATTTTATTTCAAATAGATAAAAAGAATATGCAGCCCAAAAACGTCTATGCAAAAAATATCATAAAGACACAAATAATAATTTATTGTGTGATGTTTTCGGCCTAAAATTTATATTTATTTCTTAATTTGATGTTGTATTTTCTTAATCATACACAAGATATTTTTGTATTTTACAAACTTCCATCTTGACTTAGGTACCTACTTACTTTCACAGAATTAAGAACACACAGAAAACGTGTAAATGACTAATATTGAAGCATCACAAACCACTCCACTTTAGAAGTGTTACTCGACAGGCGGTTAGTAACTTCATTCCATTTAGCAGTTGACAGTAATTATTTCCCTATAATGTTCTAAATAAAATGTTAAAGTTTGAGAAGCAACATTATGTGTGTGAAGTGAGAAGTGCGCGGTGCGTTTTCACTTTTTGGATCACATGCAATAATGGCTGTATATTCTTAATTCTGTGCCTACTTATTATTAAAAACAAAACTGGAATGAATGTTGTAGAATTAAACGCATCAATTTTTTTGTGTATTTATATTATGGAGGGTAGAGGTAAGGAGAGTCATCTGTATATATGAAAAAGTGTCGTCAAATGTATTAAATTAGGATGGCGCCACATTTGCATCAGGGTAACTCTTAAAAGAAGCGCCAAATATAAATATTGTTAGAGTAGGCTTGAAAAATAAACAAGGAAGTATGGAGATACAAGGAAGTAAGGTTATATTTACCACAATATTTTGTACAACGTAAGTTGTTGAAATTCTCAATAATTAACTACTTTAGTCGATAATGACATGAAATTTTTTAACTCGGCATACTTCAATTCATCTACGATTGCTACATTCATACCATACCCTGTGCATCCACCAGCGCCATTGTGGAGGATTTTTGAACTGTTATTTAGCGCATACACTGGACACTTTTTCAACTTTTCTCCCATATAAGATGACTCTCCTTACCTCTACCCTCCATAATTTATATCATGTAATTACTAAGGGTTAGGATGTAGGTCCACATGCACAACATAAAAAAAAAAAAAAATAATTATAATAAGTAACTTGACATATTTTTATGCTAAATTAAATGTGATCTTTATAAACAACACTAGTCTCTTCTACAAGTATTTCGTTAGTTCAGAATGTTAATAAATTTATTAAATGATTTATTTTTGTTATTACATAAAAAATATTTTTTTAGCATTTAAGGCAATATTTTATTTTATCTTCTATATTCCAAAGATTTTTTCCAAAGAAGCTGTATATATTATAAACCAATATACCTATGTCGAGCAAGTTTTACGAATCTTAGAAAAGTTTAACAACTGTTAGGTTTTTTTTTAATAGTTTATCATACAAGTGTATCCACTTTATAGACAATAACTTTTTGCGAAACAAAACTTCGTTTTTCGACTTTGGTATTGAATTGAATACCCTGCTCTGTGAAAATTATTGCTTTCGAAATGAGCTTTACATTTGACAATAGTTATTAGATCTATCTATAAATATCTAAGCTGTTAAACAGCGTTTTATACCATTTCAAAGGCAATGTCTATTAACATTTCATTAGGTGTTAAATTACAATTCATAAAAATATTTTAAAATCGTTATCATCTTACTTATGCAGTTGCTATGTTTAGCTGACCCTTTTATTTTTATTAATTATATATTTTTGTATTAATTTTAATAATATATCTTTAGGATGTTCAATATAAATGAACGGCTTAAAATACTTATAAAGGCTTACCCTGGTGGCGTTTATATTAAGATAAAAAAATAACAAGACTGCTTGTCTTTGTTTGTTATTTTTTTATCTGTCTAATATTTTACCTCTTTACCTCCGGTCTCTATGTTTTAGAACGTTCATTGAGATAGAGTAGCAATTCTTTCTAATAAACACCTAATACTCTTATTGAATAACGTTAAAAGTATACTTACCAGCTATTAAGTGGAACTATTTAGCTTTTAAGTAAAAATGGGTTAGATTCACCAAAATCCCATTTAACCTCATCAAGAAATATATAGTCTGTCAACTAAGAATGTTCTAGTCGTTTTGAGATTATCAATGTATTAAAATTAATTATTATCTACAGGTATTTTACGCGTAGGTACAGACGTTGGTTTTACATAAGTTGAAAAGGTACATCATCATTTTATGAATAATGTTTCCCTAAACGAAATATTATAATATGTATTAAGTCCAACAGCTAAGTAAGCGTTTAAGATGAAATACTTAATAATTTTAAGCTCTCCAGTATAAAAATATACGATTATGTGAATTATATGTTTTAAATAAAAAATGTCACTGTCACTATTGTGAAAATAAAACACGTTAAAGCTCATTTCCTAAATTTTATTTCCTCTGATTCACCACTTTTTGTCACTTGATAACACATTAGATGTCGTACTATTCTATATAGCATCTATTTAATAAACAATGAAAAATAAACAAAAACATAATTTTAAAAGATTGTGTAAAATGGTACCAATCCATACCTAAACCTCCATTATTTTACATAAAAATTCACCTCAATACATTTTATTAATTGTTATTTGAGAATTAATTTAAAACTTTTCATTAAAGCTACCATAAAAATAATTTCCATTAATATTAAAATTATATGAAAAAAACAACATTTACTCAAAACTTAGTTCGGTTCCTTTCATATTCTGCTCAGCCCAATCGTCAAAACGTCGGGACAAATCATCCGACATATAATTCTTCCAATCTCCTATTTCTCCTTTTCTTATAAACCTCAAAGGAGTCTGTTCCAAGAAAGATTTTCCAAAAGACTTCTCCAAAATGGCCTCCAAATTCACAGCGCGATTTGTCTTCATGTTTTGGAAAGATAAATGGTCGCAAAGTTTGAAAATTTCCTCATCACTGAGATTTTTGCCGAGGAATTGGGCAGTTTTCCTGACGACGTTTGGCAAATCCCGCTTCATCTCTTCAAACTTGATGAATAGAACATGAGGATCGTCGCGCCTTTTCCAGAAACCTATAACATAAAGTAAAAAATAAGGGCTATCATTCGAGAGAGGAACAGTTTTTTGCTTGCGGTATAAAACTGTTTTTAGAAAGTGGCAAGTATTAAATGCATTAGATAGTTAAAAGAAATATACTTGGCGATTCAAAAGGTAAGTCCTAGGCGATCCTTTGATTCTTAGATAAACATGTTTGGATTGATAGTTATAAGAACTGTATAATTTGACACTGGATGATATCAATTCAATCTGAAACGTCAATTGAAACAAATACTGATCCGTAACTGCGAGTAAAGTGAACGTAACCTCATAAATCTAAAACCACCATAATTTTCTGTACGATTGTGTAAAAAAGTATAGGTATAATTGATAGTTTAAATCGAATTTGTTACATTTAAAAAAAAGGAAATTCTTATAGTACGCTTTAAAATGTGGACCACTAAAATTAAAGTGGCTTGAAAAGTTGATCAATAAGTTGCATATTATTATGAAAGTTAATATTTATTTTGATTTAATTTTTTTGTAGTAGGTTATTTTTGTTGTACATATTTTTATTCTTCTGTAATTATTATTATATTTATTTAACACCATACAAATCAATATTCTCTGTTGGTAGAGTCACTAAATACAGACTTTAATGAATTTCAATATAAAAATAAACTTTCAGTACTCGTAAATTGTTTTCTTTTAGTAAGTACCTAAGCTAAAGTTTCTTTAGTAAGTACCTAAGTTTTAATCACAGAGAGACCGGAAAAGAAGAGAGAGAAGGTATAAAGAGAAGAAGATATGTAAATTCCGTAGTTTTAATATAGCAAAAGTACTGTTATCATTTATAACTTATCACAATCACTGAAATGTTGTAAGTACTTACGTATCAATAGTGCTTTCAAAGCTTTTTTGAATACGGAAATTTCAACCTTGAATCAGAAAGCACAAGTATATACCAATATTTACCATGAATATGATTCCAAACGGGACCAAAAGGCGCACGGTCCCTGATGAAGAGGTCACAGAAGTCCTCGAACGTGCCCTTGAGCCCGTGCACCAATGAGCAGTAATGATAGTAGGACACTACCATGTCCTTCGGGTTACGAGATGTGTATATCACCTGGTGGATAGATGGATATTATAACTTTTTACCTAGCCACACGTTCATGATGCACAATTTTCATCTCCATCATAAATAACGTGTAAATGAAAGCCGAAATAATACTTAACAGGCTTTAGAGGTATATTATGTACTGTCTCTGAGACATATCTGTGAAACCGAAAACCAAATAGTTTTTAGTAAACCAGTAATACAGCCCTAAAAATCAAGTGACTCCTGTCACTTTATTAGGTACGTGTCGCGTAGTGTAGGTACTATGCGCGTGTCGGTCTTTAGTCTTCAATAGCGTTGTGTGAAATTAACACTTACGAATGTATTGAATTGGTTTGTATGGAAAAATAAATATGCTTCTTTAAATTTAATTTTTTTCAAGTTTATTCCTTATGAAATATACTACTTATACACCCTTCAACATTATTTCGTAATTCGGTTACACGTGATGTAAAGTATTTAGTTACATTATAATTTTTTTTTTCTTACGTGTCGTTACTTTTAGTTTTGTTTATTTGAGAAAATAATAGAAACACATCTCATCAGAAAATCTCATTCTATTGTGTTGGTTTTTATTTATTTTATCTCATTTGTTTTTTTATATTTTTAAGTCATATTTAACACTAAAAAGTAATGAAAATATTGTTTACTGTATGAGACAAGTTTGAAAACATGGCGTTCATTTATAAGTAACTGTCAAATTTGACTACCTTAAATTGTTGGATAGAAGCAGGCGTTACTTTGCAGAAATCCATAATATATTATGAAAATTAAGCTTTATTTGCTATACACCGCGAACAGCAGGAGAATCTGTATTTCGTAATTTATAATTTCTTCAATGTGTAATGTGTATACTCCACACCAAACAGCTTCTCGGCAATGCACCCAATGAAAATGTAGACTTTACAATGAATGAATGAATGACTAAACAATTATTCATTGTAAAGTCAACATCTGAGGATGCTCCGGTTTCGGAGCGAAACGTGCGTATAGGGTGCATTGCCGAGGAGCTGTTTGGTGTGGAGTATACGGATTGAAGAAATTATAATTTACACCATACAGATTCTCCTGCTGTTCGCGGAGTAGGTACTTATAGCAAATTAAGCTTCATTTTCATAATACCTTAGATTAAAATTATTATTTATCAACTAAGAGAAAACAGAACTTTCGCTGTTGGATATGTTGGTTAGATACTTCCTACATACCTTAGGTTTAACGGATCCATCTTCGTTCAATATATCGGTAGGCAGCAGGTCCCAGGGAAGGTGGCTGCGGATGTAGCGGGGATGGGCTAAGCGGTACTTGACGAGGTCCACGGAAGTTCCCTTCACAGACTCGTCATGCCATTCTGCGTGCCCGTCCACCATTATACACGAGAGCTCTACTAGAGGGCAGCGTATCTAAGAAATGTCATTATCATCAATCTATTACGTGTGATGGTGATTGCGTACCTGTCTGACAAGAGGCTTACGACAGGCGTAAATCTCACTAAGATAGTTGCTGTCAAAAGTCACTGCTGATTAAGAATACAGGATAATTTATTTTTCAGTGAGGATATTTATTTCATACATGAACCAAATTAATGGACATATATTTTTTTTATTTTTGCGTTTTACGTAACGATACAGAAATTAACGGTTACAAAAGATTAGTCCCTGGAATAGATAATTATGGGCAACTAGCTCTCAGCTGTTAACTTGCGATCGACGTTCTCGCATTCGGTCTTATCGTCACAGCGGTAATTCCATAAAATAAGTCATAATAATAACTTAAACAATTAAAATTGAAAAACCCATTACTTACCTATGCATGCCACACATTACGTTTTTTTTTTTTTTAATTTACTACAAGTTAGCCCACGACTGCAATCTCACCTGGTGGTAAGTTATGATGCAGCCCAAGATGGTAGGGGGCTATTATTTATTTAGATAGATACCTATTACAAGTAGCCATTTGCTTATTTTATGCTCGGCATGGTAAAAAAAAAATGAAAAATTTAGTGGAAATATGTTCCATTACCGATATACAAAAGGATAGACATGTTATACGGAAGATTAGTTTACCAAATGTATTGAGATGAACCCAGCGCAGAGCACAGGAAAAACGTAAACATACACGTTAAAAAATGCATCAAAGTATTTTAAAACAATAATAGTACCTGTTGCAGCGACTTTGCACCTTCGTAATCTAAGTCGTGGCCAATGAGCCAAACCATTTCTTGAGCCCAAGTTGAACCTGCACACAACGATTTTTTACAAAAAAAAAGATATTACACGAGATAAAAAGGCATTAGGAATAAAATATTAGGTATATTGTGAATATTTTATAGATTCATTAATGTTTTGTATTCATACATATAAGCACGTTTGAAACTTAAGAGCAACTGCTGATTTGAGTTCCAAGCTATATTTATGAAGTAAGTACATATTACTAAAAGTCCTTCAGAACGAACAAAGAAAATATTATTATTGATCATATTTCTTAGTAATGATAATTACATCATTTTCAGACAGAAAACAAAGTTAGTTAGCTTTTGGGATAATATAAAATACATCATTTTACCCCAAACTTGATTATGTTTTTGTGTTCAATTTTATTCATGCAACTGAAAATTGCAGTAAAAAAGTGTAAATGGAAAAGTGCACGGAGTGTTTTAGCAGATCATTGTCGCGTTTTAGTTTTAAATCGATTCCGATCATGACACCCTCTTAAAAAGTGGATAGGTATCATTAAAACTAACGGTGGCCTCCACGAATCTTTAAGAACTTTATGAAGAACTCTCAGGAATGCAGGTATCCTCCTGATGTTTTTCTTCACCGTTGAAGTAAGTGATATTTTAATTGCTTAAAACGCACATAACTTACAAAAGATACGGGTTGGGATTGGAACTCGGCCACCGGAAAATGAAGCCGAAGTCCTGATCACTGAGCTACCACCGCTTCCGCTTATTTAAGTATAATACTGTATAGTTCCACAAAATAAACAAAATAAAAAAAAACTCACCAGTTCGAGGATATGAGCACATCCAAACATCATCTTCCAACACCTCCATGTCCAGTATATCTTGACCTATCGTCATATAGTCAGCCGGCAGTATAACGCGTCCGGGATTAATTTCCACCATACAATCCACCTTATCGAACATACGGTCTATTTTATCACCCGTTTCCTTATCTAGTTTAGAAAAAGTCAAATTGGGTTTCGTCTTCATTTTGACAGGTTTTTTAACAGTTTTAAAAATTTACAGTAATAATAATAGCTAAGGCAGGTTCAAGAACACATTTGAATGTTTTTTTTCGTAGAAAAGAAAAACGCGTCTATCTCGAGCCGCTAAGGAAAGTGAATTGCTCGCGTGCAGTTTCAATGCATCGACCATTTTCCTCAAAACACTCTCTCTATATTGGAGTGTTCTTTAGTTTTCCATATGCACGATAAACATATCACGCACAGCCGAATATGACTAACAGATATAAAAAGATATTATTTCACTTTATGTAAGTTATTATTTTATTACCTATTCCTACTTAATAATTATTCCAACTTTCCCCTTTTCCAAAAAGTATTTAGCTACATCCTACTTGCTTATATAGATTGTGATTCTATATATAATACTAGGTGTTCCGCGGAACTTCGTCTGCATCAAATCGGTTATTATCGGTATTAATATCTTAAAAAACCAAGAACCTTCCAAACAATATACCTAGTTAGGAAGGTTACGCTGCCGGCTGCTGGGCGGCCCTCGGCTATCCTGTAGGAGCTGTTTGCTTTTCTGGGATAAAAAGAAGCCTACGAGCTATTCCAGACTACCTATATTGTATGTCTGTGCCAAATTTCAGCCAAATCAGTTCATTCGTTGTGGCGTTAAAGTGTTACAAACATCCATCCATCCATCTATCCATCCTCACAAACTAACACATTTATTAGTCGGATGGTACGCATGCATTCGATCGCTGTCCCATATGCCTTGCGACCAGGTGGACATCCGACATCGAACGAGTGGATGTGAATCGTTGAGTTTGAAACAAAAGACCTATGTCCAGCTGTGGACGTCAATCGGTTGATTTTTTGATGATGATGATGTATAAACGACTACAGTTCCTGTAACATTTAACGTCAGTTCCCTTTAAAATAGTTCCATTGCGATGGACTTTTTAAATTTAAGTAGGTCTTAAGCGGTGATGGTCTAGCGGTTACGACTTCAGTCTACCTTTTAGGGAGACCAAATTCGATCCCTGGCAAGCACCTCTAACATTTCGAAGCTATGTAGGTTTTAAAATATCACTTGCTTGTTGTAAAACATTTTGAGGAAACGTGCATGCCTCTTTGCGTTTTCTCCACAACATTCTCAAAGGTGTGGGAAGTCTCCGCACTTGGCCAGCATGGTGGACTGAGGCCTAAACCGTTCTCGTTTTGAAAGGAGGCCAAAAGCCTATAGTATTGATAACGATCATGATACTTTCAGGAGAGACCTCAGCATCAAACTTCAGTACACATCACTTACCTACTAACTGAACACTAAGGTATGTTTGCTCTCAAATAATTGTGAGTCTCACAGGACCAGAGATCTGGGACGATTTATCTTTAGCCCAACTTAAGCACTTTATGTATTACAGTTTTCTTTTCATTACACGTTAGCCCTTGAATGGAATCTGACCTTATGGTAAGTGATGCAATCCAGGGAGATCGACGAAATATAATACGTAAAGAAAATAAAACTATTACAATCACCCTGTATAATACGTAGCATTTGCTTCCTTAGCTATTTTATTTCCTGTCCGGCTAGTTGTAGTTATGCAACATTATTTATATGTTTCAAATGTCTGTATTCTGTACTTACCTAATTACTAGCAAAATTTTCCGCGTTTGTTTGTTGCAGTTTGTAGGTACCTACAGTAAAGAAAGATGATTGCATAAAATGAATCATTCCCCTTTATGATACGAGATTATATAAAAAATTAGGATAGTCAGTGAATTTGTGCATGTATGAAGTGCACGCCACTGGGTACCTATTCTATTGTCTTTGGTATACCTATCTACTGTTGAACTGCATTAACTGATTTAGTACCTATCAATTTTAATTGTATGGTCACGAAACACTGATAAGCTGAGTAACGTTGGTACCCATATTATCGTCGAGAGTGAGAAGTTCGTTAAAATGGCATTTTTGCTCAACTTGGTAGAATGTATTAAGACTTTCGGACCATCGCCCAAGTTTTTACACGGGGCCGTAACTGAACTGAACATCTTTGTTGGTAGGTCCGAAGCCATGGTTGGTAACTAACCATGTCTGAAGCCAGACCTGACCAGAGAAAATATTAAAAATTATAAATATCAAAGTTGCCTCCGCAGGGAATCGAACACTCTCACTTACTCTGCAGGCACTCTCCGTACACTACAGGGTACGCCGTACGGGTAGCCAAACAAGAAGGGGTTAAGGCCATAGTCCACAACGCTGGCCCTGTGCGGATTGGTGGACTCCACCCACCTTTAAGAACATTATGTACAATTTTCGGGCACGCAGTTTTCGTCACAATATTTTCATTAACATTTGAAACAAGTAATATTTTATTTTGCTTAAAACACACATAACTTGGAGCTGGGATTCAATTACTTAAAACACGCATAATTCAAAAAAGTATGATCTGCGTGCTGGAATTCGAACTCGGCCCCCAGAAAGTTATG
Source organism: Pararge aegeria (assembly GCF_905163445.1). Lineage (NCBI taxonomy): Eukaryota > Metazoa > Arthropoda > Insecta > Lepidoptera > Nymphalidae > Pararge > Pararge aegeria. The sequence goes on along the minus strand of NC_053202.1, from coordinate 5,350,457 downwards.
TCAAAGTTCTACCCACTGGGCTATCAGCGCTACTTACTTACCAGCTTACTTTACCAGGGAAAGTTACTTTTATAAGCAGCTTTTTCGGGATAAATATTATCCTTGCTCTATCTCCGGGCTACCAGCCACATGTGTACCAAATGTTATTGAGATTGGTTTATCTATAGATCTGAACATAAGTAGCAAACAACCAAAAAGATAGATAGGTACACTTTTTACACAGATTAACTAGATACACTTTCGAATTAACAGTGTCCAGGATCAAACTAGGTATTGCTAAAGAGAGTCTTCGATATCCCGGGACGGTCATTTCCTTTTGGTGTGCCTTTTTTTCTGTATCTGCAAATGGCGATCACTTGAAAGACATTTGCTGTACGGTGATATCGGTGATACCTTTGCCTTATCCCTACGGGAAAGAATAAATAAAAAAAAAAGTCTATTGTTTAACGGGTTCCCATATCGTCTTATTCGATTCGATACAATATTCTCCATCACTGGGCACCTTAAATTAATATAAAACGGTTAAATAGTTCCAAAAAAATACCTCGAAATAGTAGGCTTAAGTTTATTGTATGTAAGCACCTACTATGTTTCTAGGTATAAAATTGAAATGAGTACCTAAGCTCGCTTGTCTTATGCAAACCTATTTTCTGTACAAGAACTTTCCCTGGGTAGAAATTCAACCGCAAAACTAGAATCGTAGATAATTCGCGAGGATACAAGCTTTCTAAATGGCCCTGACGCAAATATACTTAGTAAGCTTTAAAGCTCTTAGAAACATGAGATATCCGTTGCCGTGTACTTCGTCCATATTTATTACGTTATTTTAAACTAACCGTTACGTTATTTACTATTACCTTAAGGGAAAAACTAAGTTGATTGGTTTCCTAGTTAGGGCGTTACGAACGGACAAACAATCAAAAACATTTGTAATATTAAGTAGCTAAATGTTCCCCGCAGTTTCACCTGCGTGAACTAAAGATCGTAACGTAATGTTATATTGGCTATCAAAGTTGCTATTGTGGCTTCTCGTTGATAGTTAGATATTATATTTGATAGCGGTTTTTTTTAATTTAAGCTAAAATGTGCATTTTTTATTTTGGGAAAGAGATTCGTAAAGGCTTCTTCTTGGTGGAATCTGCCTTCCGATCAGGTGGTAGAGTCACTACATACCTCTACAAACAGATAGACATGACGTTTCGAAAGTACGTACTAAAGTAAGCTTGCTTGTGATAATAATAATTGAAAAATGAAAATTTGGTCATAAATCGAATACAATACGACAGACAAAAAGAGGTTAATAAGAAAAATAAATCGAACCAACTTAAATTTTTACAAATTAAAGAAATGTAGTTTCCGGATGAAAAAAAAAAAACATGAACAATAGTACTCAGTCAATTGGTTTTTTAGAGTCGGATTTTAGTTCGTAAAGTTAAATAGGTAGGATAACTTTAAATTCCAAGCATTCAACTCCGGCTCTCAAAATACTTACGGGTAGGTTTTGTTTACTCGTTCAAAAAAAAAAATTAATCGATATATGCGAGCCGCGCATGAGCCTAGACGATCGGTTGACCTTAATCGAGTTTTCGCGCCGTTCAACCCCAAGGCACATTCCCCGCCCCCACCCCTCATCAATTCCCTTCTGCCGTCCCGTAACCACGTCCACGAAACGTCACATATAAATAAAAAAAACGTAAACAAATATTAAAATTGTAACCAATGTCCAAAATGGCCAATGTAAACTCTAGTTTGGCGTACGAAATACTGCTTTACCTAAATTCCTTCTATTTGGGAATGTTTTTCGTTTGTGAAATCGCTATGGGTATTTTGAAGGCGATAAATGTTTCGTATCCTGAGAATGCATTACTGACTGAAGCTGGTATATTTTGTGTGCTGTGTCTAGCTGAACTGATACGAATTTTTTTGGGAAGACGTGGCAATTTAGCCAGCAAAAGTAAGTTAAACTAATTATTTTTTAATTTATTATTTACATTATTTTTATGATATTTTTTGGCCAACAAATTTTGGCGTGATGTGGTTTGTAAAAAATACTTACACTACCTGAATGTTGTTTAGTCACAAGGTTATTTTTGGTAAGATTTTCTTGATACTATAAATGGTAAAAAATACCATCACTAATTTAGCTTGTTACATAATTGGGTGATAAAAATATAAGTTACTATTAACTGGCCAGCTAGAAGTTTCAAAATTGCTTAATGAGCAATTGAGACTACTAAAAAAAGAAGGCCAGTAGAGACAGGCCAATCTCCTTGGAAATATAAAGCTTATATACTATACTCCTTTGCTTCTTATCGGGTTTGCAGAATTTGTTAGATATAATGTGAAATTCGTCTTACAAATGTTATTATAAGCCAAACTAATCAATAACATATATTTATTGTACCAGACTTAGCAACACAGCAGCCCTTTGAGCTTCCTTGGGACATGAATTTATGTCTGTTATGCATATTGCAAACAACCAAGTCTTAGCCTTTAGTACATTATTGAGTGGCACCTTACCATAATTCCTAGTAAGGACAGTATTTCTAGTTTTATTAGAATATAAAACTATTATTAAATCTGTTTTTTATTTTGCAGAAGTACCTGTGTTTTTCTCCGTGCTGTTAACTATACCTTGTGCGGTTGGTGTATGCTATTTTCTCATATATCAAACATATATCCTAAGATTAGAATACATTTGGTGTGCAGTGATGCTAATGTTCCATGCTCTAGAGCTGACTTTTGCAATTCTCTTCATTTTCACAGTGTGCAAGAATCATCAGTATGAATAGAATAGGTATAAAAGTACCCCCCTGCCAAATAAATACTGATGCCAAATTATTTTGATTTTAACAAAATATGCTGTACACAAAACTACCTAGATATAATAATACATATTTCTTATATTTTGTTTAAAGACTAATGTTTTATTCATTATCTTAAGACTAAAAATATACAATATACCTAATATAATATATAACATGGCTTACATTATAATGTAATACCATCTAAAACTATGCTTCATGTAAATGCCCCTAGAAAACTAGCTTTCAATATAGATGCTGATTTCCTGTCCATATAGGCTAATTACTTGTCCAAGATAGAAATAAGTAGTTGAGTTTTGTGTACAATTGTATTTTTCTAATTTTTCATTCTTGTTTAAGGGAGTGTACTTTTCTAAAGACTTTATAAACTAAGTTACTAGAATACCTACTTGCTTTGTCTATTTACTAGATAAACACACTAAATAGTGTAAGAATTTATACTCTAGTCAGTGCCTACACTTGATTTCTGTCCGAGAAGTTAGGTCCATTAGAAAATAAGCTTATATGTATAGAAAAAAAATATATTTTCTGCATGGATTTTTTATTGTTTGTGATATTAAAATTCGGCTCAATAATATTGTTATTCTATTATGAACAACAATTTTATATTTTTGTACTTTTTCATAATCATTTTACAGCTAAAGTAGTAACTGATGTTTTGCATTTTTATAAATGAAGCATATTTGTTAATAGAAATTGATGTTCAATAACCATTGGCTGTTAATGCTATAAAATTAAGTAGTAAAAATAAAACTTAGATACAGTTAAAATTGGTTTTATTCTATTACTACAAATTACAATACATAAATTTATTCTATTTTACACTTATTTTTCCTTGATGGGTGGTGTTATGTGATCAGGTATTCTTAGACACTCAATCTTTGTAACTTTCAAGGCACAGCCTTCTGGAAGATTCCGTTGAATGTATTCTAAATATGTTTCGCAGGTTGAACCAGTTAGCCTCTGTAGATGTATGAATCTGAAGTATGATCGAATTTCATATTGAACCCTGTGCTTCTTGTAGATGTGGACACATCTTAGTAAAGTATGCCTCTCTTTTTCTGCTTTTCTCAGCGCCCAGCTGTAACATATATTTCTTGGGTTGCACAGGTGGTTTTAACTTGCAATTAGGTATATCACTAAATCTGCCTGGCAATACCTTAAATTCACAAGTGCCCTATATCAATAAAGATGCTAGCAAAACTAGAGAAAACCAATTCACTTTCTCATTTAACTTTAGGAAACCTTTGGGAAAAATTTATAAAGCTCTAAGCAAAACCTTCACTAAAAGACATTCTATTGGTGAAATGTTAACTTATATTCATTCCTCACTTTGGAGAATGGAACAATTACAATAGATTTCATGAGGAATATTTCACTATATAAAATTTACTGTATTCTGTAGCATTGATTTAATATGTTCATTTTTGACAGTGTGACATAGTTTACACATTTTAAAGAGGCAAAGAATTACTGAATATTTAGATGACCTTTTGAGATTAGTGTACGCAAACCTGTAGACTAGTTTTCAAAATACTAGGACTAGCTTCTAAGCAAAATCTTCTTGTTTTAAAGTTGTACTACAGACTACTAATATTTATTTTACAATCATTCTGCTGGGAATCCTGGTTGTAGTACACCCTTAAAGCTTTAAAACCAGGTATATAAAGTAAATTAGATTTTTTAGTACATATCTATTTAATGATGTTATTTATACCTTTTTGTAACATCAATGCACAAATGTGATGCAGCAGCGATGCAGAACCATGAGTAGCTCAGAAGCACAGCGGGGTCAATGCCCCGCATTTCTAGTTCAACCCTCTTGTACAATTTGTCGAGTTCTACCGGAGAAGGCGGTTCTTGTATGCGTTGTATGGGTGTTATAGTAGCAGCCGAGACCAATCGAGTTACATTATAATTCAATAAAATGCTGCGGCTTGGCGCCGAACGCCAAAATTGCTAAAAAGACAAGCAAAAATAATTGTTACCAGCGTAAATACGTGCGATTTATAGGTTATACTTGAATTCAATTACCTACCTTGACAACGTTCATGTTACCAATTACACGTTTTATGAATTAAATTATGTTCAAAATCGAAGAAAAACAATAATTTACCGAAATATATGATCTAATGTTAATTTTTATCAACAATTTCTCAAAACTTCTTTTGTCATTGTTGACATATGTCATACACAGTCACATTCATTGATTATACCTATGTACTGGAATCCAACACTAGTATGCATAAATGATGCCTTTTCTGCTGTGCACAAATCTCTAAATTAAATTAATAGGTCTTCTTTTAACTCTGTATTCCCTGAAAATTACTAGACCTGCCAGTTTAGTTTTGTTTCGAGATTTAAGTGAAGAATAAAAATTATTAACATCGTGTACCAAAAATTGGTTCTAACGCCTGGTGATGAAAGAGCTGGCGCTTATTTAGCCCAACGGCTTAGTCTTGCAATTAAAAGGGGCAATAGCGCCAGCAATTTGGGTACCATGACCATAAGTGAACAGTTAGACGGCTTATATTTGTTGTAAATATCAATTTTAGTTTGTAATTATTATTTCGTTTAACCTCTGATCTGTGACTATATTTTTTATTAATACAAGTATTTTATCTGTAGATTTAAGTAAAGAAAGGAAAAACTTGAACCCATAAGCGTAAAAAATAATTAAAAATCTAACAATGATGTTGCAAGCATATCGGTTATTGCATCAATGTAGACATCGATTCTAAAAATCGACGTTTATTTTTGCCATAAATTGCAATCCAGCTGGTTTCTTGGTAAAAAAATATATAATTTTATGATTTCCGTAATTTGGCTGTAAATTAATTATAATTGAAAATTTTAAAATATTTGACCTGTTTCAAAGATTTCTCATGCGTTTTAATTCAGCGTATTTACAAGTTCTTCACTGCAATGAGATTCTTCGAGATTGAACGAGATGAGAGAGATGAACTTATCAAAACCTAAAGCGCAAGAGAAAAGATCTAACGTATAAGAGATCTAAACGCAGCCCCCCTTACAACTTTATGCACCAATTTTTCAAACATAGGTACTTATATTTTGACGAAAAATATTAATTATAACCATATTCACGAAAAGCTATAAACGGCATCATAATATATAGAGGTCTTCAAGTCTTGCCCGTTTTTATTGCAGATGTCCGTCGACTTCACCAAGATGTTTAGCTTCAGTCTTCCGAAGAAAGTCGTGACTCGTGACATCGATTTTCGATGTTATTGATAGCTCCAAACATCGATTTTTTATCTTGTTGATTATCGAATTTATTTGTCATATGGAGGGTAGAGGTAAGGAGAGTCATCTTATATGGGAGAAAAGTTGAAAAAGTGTCCAGTGTATGCGCTAAATAACAGTTCAAAAATCCTCCACAATGGCGCTGGTGGATGCACAGGGTATGGTATGAATGTAGCAATCGTAGATGAATTGAAGTATGCCGAGTTAAAAAATTTAATGTCATTATCGACTAAAGTAGTTAATTATTGAGAATTTCAACAACTTACGTTGTACAAAATATTGTGGTAAATATAACCTTACTTCCTTGTATCTCCATACTTCCTTGTTTGTTTTTCAAGCCTACTCTAATAATATTTATATTTGGCGCTTCTTTTAAGAGTTACCCTGATGCAAATGTGGCGCCATCCTAATTTAATACATTTTGACGACACTTTTTCATATACACAGATGACTCTCCTACCTCTACCCTCCATAATTTGTCACAATTGTCACCAATTTTCCAAACAATATCTATAATAAGTTGTTACTTTTTGAAGTTTTGCGAAATTTGCTATTTTAAAGTTACGTATTGAAACTATTAAATTGAATTATTGTTAACAAAACACACTTAAAGAACATCCAAAATGGTAGGCTACCTAATGCTACTAAAGATGTTGCATTGCAATAACAATTTAAGTCTAAGAAGACGAAAAACGAACAAAGCAAACTATACCCTCAAAAATCCCCGGAAAGGCGACGTTCCGAGAACTATTAAGAAAGAACAGTACGACGCCGAAGCACAAACTACGTGCCGGGTCTGTCTACGAGAAGGTAATATACCAATTTTCGGAAACGAAAGCATTGAAGATGTATCAGAAGCACTTTGTAGCTTCGGAGATATCACTGTAAGGTCCGATGACGATTATCCCAAATTACTCTGTAATTCTTGCTACGAATTTCTTCAGAGGGCTATAATTTTTAGGCAGAAGGCAAAGCAGTCTGACCAGACTTTGCATTGGCAAAAACCTGAAATCTTATTAGAGAACGATGACACTGCGGATCATCGAGACGACTCCAGCGATTATGAAGATACTAGTTCTAAAGAAGTTGCTAATTATTTTTGCAGGCAATGTGTGAAAAGTTTTAAGACATTCAAAGAGTATAGTGAACACAGATTGAGTGCTGAACACGAAAATGTCCGACATAAATGTCCAATTTGCAATAAATTATATACAGCAAAGTATATTAAAAAACATTTGTTGTTACACAAATTAGAGAGGCAGTACATGTGCGATATATGCGGCAAAAAGTTTCCCCTACAAGCTCCGTTTAAAAGGCACAGATTAACACATTTCTACAGTCTACCATTCCAGTGCACTTTATGCCCGTACAGAGGAAGATTTAGCGAGTCTTTGAAAATGCACATGAGGTCACATACTGGGGAAAAGCCTTATCAATGCACCCAATGCCCATCAAGGTTTGTAAATGCAAGCAATCTCAATAAACACATGCTAACTCATAGCCGTAACCATGATTTTAAATGTGATATGTGCGGCCGGGGTTTTTACACCAAAAGAGACTTGGGGTCGCACTTCAAAGTTGATCATTCCGGTATTAAGGAGCATGTCTGTAACATTTGTGGCAAAGCGTTTGGTTACCGGAAGCAAATGATGAAACACCAGCTTATTGTACATAAGAGAGAGAAATTAAGGAGTGGCAGAATGCCACTGTATTTGCAAGTGGAGAGTCATAAAGATACTAGAGATTAGTTTAAGTCAACATTGTCACTTCAGCCTGCTAGCTTCCCGCTAGTGAGCACAAGCTTCCTCTATCATGATCATATGTTAAGTTGAATGTTACCAGGCAATGATAACATAATGAAGTTCTGTACTCAAAAATAGCCATTGGTAAAAAGCAACATTAAAATTCAATAGTATTTGTACTGAACCAGACTATACCAAACCACTTGCAAGGATGGGGATTTTTCCTTATATACTAATTTCTACCAGTTAACTCATATTATTGCACGCGGTGTCTAGGAACTGGCTCTAAAACTGTGAGCCCTGCTATGACAAGGTCGAAATCTATATTACATTTTGTAACTGCATTCAAGATTTCAGTGCCATAGAGAATAAGTTAACTGTTATGTGTATGTAATTTATGTGTGTAATTTATTTTACGTTAATTAAGATAAATAAACTACAGAATTAATTACATTTATTTAAAATGTTTTTTTTTTAAATTGGGACTATATTGGGAAATCTTAAAACTTACAACTGTAATATATCCGTTTTTTATCTCTGCTTTGGTTTCAAGTTTTCCTGTTTAGTCTCAGTTAAATGAAATGCTTATGTCACCACTATCTTGGTTATCCCACTGTCTGCACTATATGGAAGAATTTTTAAACGAATATTATATCATTAGTCCCGCGACTTCGTTTGCGTGAGAGTTTTGTAGTATGCCTATGTGTGAAAAACAAAACAAATCTAGCCCAAATTTGCTTAATGCCAAATTAACTTATTACGCCGCGCACACGCAGGCAAGCAAGCACACCCCGACAGCGGACTCGTAGAAAGTCTCGACCAGGAGCGGCGGTAAGTATTTAGCAGTCAATTTGTTGAATATTCTATCACTCGAAGTATGGCAGTTATGTAGGGCTATGAAGCCTCGGTTCAAGAATTATGTCTTTTTCGACCGTCTAAAACGTGCGTAATTCGCGTGCGTTAGATATACGCGACAAGGATCGAACTTGGTCCCCCCATAGCGAATCCGAAGCCATAGCCACTTTGTTATTACTGCTGCCCAAAGGAGTATTAAAACTAAAAGCTACAGCACTGGTTTTCAACCAGCCCCCTACAACTGTACCTAAACCTAAATATAAATAATTTAAAGCATTCTCAGCGGCATTGAAGCAACTTGATGCCTTGATTTTCTATTAAATAAGAGAAAAGGTGGCTTCTTTAAAACAAGGTGGGTTATGGTATATTCGTATATTTATGTAATTCTTCAATGTAGGCGTAATCAAGCGCTTATGAGTGTCAGACTTTTCCAAAAACATAAAGGTATAAAGTTGATCTTCAAAAATACGAAGTGTAGGTAGACAACTAATATAATAAGGTTTGGGATAAAACCACAATGGCAATCGCAATCGCAATCGCAATCGCAATCGCAATCGCAATCACAATCGCAATCGCAATCACAATCACAATCACAATCATAATCAAAATCCCAATCGCTATCGCAGTCGCAGTCTCAGTCTCAGTCGCAATCGTTATAGCAATCGCAATCACAATTACAATCCTAATCCCAATCGCTGTCGCAGTCGTAGTCGCAATCGCAATCACTATCACAATCCCAATCCATTTTTTGTCATGTTGACGACCCACCAAAATTATGTATATATTAACACATTTACATTAAACCTAGTTGCTAGAAGCTGTTATAAGCACCATTGTGACCAAATAATAATAACGGTTAAAGTTTAGGCATGATAATTAAACTTTATAAAACTTCTATTTCTTAGGGTGCCGTCTCCTTACGAATCATTAGAGCACCTCTACTTTGGACACCGCTGCTCTAAATAATGATTTGGTGCTCTTTCCAAACCATTGTCATAGATTTTTGAGCCATGATATTCTTCTCCGGCCAGGCCTTCTTCTGCCTGCCACTTTACCTTTATACAACTATTCAAACCTATTTAGTCGGCAGGTATTATGATAAATTATAAGGACCTGCTTTAAATAAATCAAAAGTAAAGGTTAACTAAAATAAATTTTGAGGTACTAAGTAAATAAATTACTTCTAAATATGTGCACTGTGTGTGTTTAACCCAATATTTCTAACACGACCTCGAAAGTTTTGTTTTGGCTCTAATACTTAATTGATATGTTTACCTTAAGAGCGTCAAGGGTCTAATGTCATGTAAAGAAAAAGTAAAAACCAATAATCTGTTAACCTGAGCAAAGGCTAGAGAAAAAAAGGCTTTTATAAATTGTTACAACCTCAAAAGATCTGAAGATTATTATTATCTGTATTAAAAAATTTTACATAATTTGATTTAAGAATATCTAATGTCATGTAAAAAAAAGCTTTCAACAATAGACTCAAACGACGGCATTAAAAATTATTGAAGATGGCAAACGAGGCGGAGGAAACCGTACGTAAACTCGCAATGCATAAGGGCGTGGTTGGTGTTATAATTGTTAATGGCGAAGGAATACCAATTAAAACAACTCTGGAGAATCATGTGTCAGTCCAATACGCTGGACTTATGAGTGCTTTAGTTGACAAGGCCAAATCCGTTGTGAGAGACCTGGATCCATCGAACGATTTGACTTTCCTGCGCATTAGAAGCAAGAAGAGCGAAGTCATGGTCGCTCCGGACAAGGATTTCATCCTGATAGTTGTTCAAAACCCGGTCGAATAATGAATGCTTACGGCTTTGCACTTTGGAGCCGTATTTGTTTTTAATGTGACATACCCGTATTGAATTATTGATATACCGAATCCATTATCTTCGAATGTCAGATTGAATTTAGTAGTGCTACACTTTTCCCTCTAGAAAGGGAACTTAAATCTGCTAAATTAATGTCCATTTTCTATCCAAAATCTATTCCGAAAATCGCGCGGGCTAGCTTTTGAATAATAATAAAAAAAAATGTTAAATTTAATTCAGGCAATTCGATTAAGTAGGTAAGCATGCAGAAAAAATATTGATTGATGCGAGTATTTATTACACAAATTACAGAGGAAAAACAAATTATGCAAGAATAAATAACTTAACGAGAATTCAAAAAATGTGCTAAGGGACCTCATGCAGAATGTGCTAAGGCACCTTGACGAAAGAGTAAAGTAAGGAAAAATGGGATTTATAATAATGGGATAAATAACATGAAGATGGAACTGTTTGGCACTTCTTGCATCTTAAAATTTACTTAGATTTCAGTCTCGCGCGGTATTTGCCTCAGTTTGAAGAGCTTTAAGTTTATTTGAATGGCTTTAATAGTTTATACTTATTTAGTTTGAATATAAAGGTTTAGATTGCAAAACGATTATTATAATTGTTGAAAAGAAATTCTATATCTATTATTAACAATATTAGTTGATAACGTGTTTTGAAAATCTTAAAATGCACGCGACACCTCGACTGGGTGTGCATTTTTTCATAAAAAAAAATTTGACCTACTTTCCGGACGAAACTAAAAAAAAATACTTAATATAAATACATATTACTTTAACTTATTATAAACAAAATGCATCTTTTAATAATTTAATTATAAATCATAATAGGATATATTTAGAGCTTAACTTTGTTAGATTGAATATATTTCCATACAAATTTTACATAGCGACTAAGAACTATAAGCATATATATAATACATATAACTATAGCATAAGAAAACTTTGAACATTTAATGGACGGGGAATATTAGGAGGAAGGACGTCGTAAAGCTTATGAAAGAGTTTCGGACCGGAAAATACGTATTTCACAACGGGCTTGTGACAGATGTAAATCTCGCGATCTTTGCTATCAAACGTCACTTTTGCATACAAAAAAAAAATACAAAAGTGACATTTGACAACGGATTGAATGTAACTTTTTCAGAATAAGACTACTAGATGTAGCGTAGGTACTATGCGCGAGTTGGTATTCTATCTTCAATAGTAAACATAAGTAAACACTTAGAATATTTTGAATTCTTTCGTATGGTAAAATAAATATGCTTCTTTTGTTTAATATTTTCACATGGTGAAATATACTTATGCATACTTCAACATCATTTCGTAATTCGGTTACACGTTGTATATTTAAAAAGTTTTGTACGCCGTTAAGATGTCATTCAATAATTTGACGTCAGCTTGGCGGTACACTGTTTTAGGTCTATTTTTGTTATGTTTAACTACCAAATATTTTTGCATAGGTATCAAATACTACTAAAAAATAGATCGTTTCATTTGATTTCATCCGCGGTTCTAAAGCACACGACACCTGGTTAAGAGAAAACTTGCGCAATCCTCCAGCCAGCGATGAAACTTAACACAAATGTGTGTTGAAAACTGTTAATGCTTCTACAGAATGCAACTTTTCCAACCTTATTTTCTCATAGATCTTGCATTAAGTGTTTATTGCTTTTATTTGCCGATATCTCATTATTAAGTTTTTTTGGTATACATAAAAGAAAAAAATAAATGTTTTACACAGGAAAGAATTTATTTATTTGATACTTACTTTACAATCACAATAAATAACACAGTATACCATACTATGTCAAAATTAATATTAACTTATACAATGGAATGAACATATTAATTATACCACCCACTTTGGTAACCGGAGCCCCGTTGAGCGAATCCGCCCCTGTTGCCGAAGCCCCCCCTGTTACCGAATCCACCTCGGTTACCGAATCCACCTCGGTTACCGAAACCGCGTCCTCGGTTACCGTAACCGCCGCCCCCACCATTACCGAAACCACCGTTGTTGTTGCCGAAACCGCCTTGGTTGCCGTAGTTTCCCTGGTTGCTGTAGTTTCCCTGGTTGCCGTAGTTTCCTTGGTTACCGAAACCGCCTTGGTTGCCGAAACCACCTTGATTACCACCGAAACCGCCTCTACCAAAGCCGCTGCCGCCACCACGGGGTCCATTTGTACCCCAGCCGCGTTGAGGAGGCCCGCCGCGCCTTATACCTAAGAAAGAAATAAAGTGTTTGTTAAAGATAAATAATTATAAACAAGCTTTATATATTCTTCCTACGATATTTGAATACCCATTTAATGGGGTGCCAATTAAAAATACTATTGCCTGTTTCGTCTTTTTATTACTGTTTCTTTCTGCGGTCTCCACATTACCATACTAGATGGCGCCACAATGATCCTGCATCGCGCTAACGAAGTGCTCATAAATGTTGATGAAACCGGAAATGGATGTTTCAAACAAGCAAAGAAAATAAGTACCTACCTTCGGGCCTAAAGGAAACGGATGGCGCATCGCGTTTTATATTGTAGTCGCCGGCGTTCATTGTGCATAACTTTTTCACGCAGTTCACTACCTGAAATGGAAGATTCTTAATAGTATTGAGTTGTCGTTAGTTAGTAGTAGTACAACTTTGTAGTAGTTAGTATAAGTAATAGTGGTGGTAATAGCAGTAATAGTAGTAGTAGTCGTAGTGTTAGTAGTAGTAGTGTTAGTAGTAGTAGTGTTAGTAGTAGTAGTAGTGTTAGTAGTAGTAGTAGTGTTAGTAGTAGTAGTAGTATTAATAGTGGTAGACGTAGTAATGGCAGTAATAGTAGTAGATTTAATTGTAGTGTAGTAGTAGTTATAGTAGAAGTGGTAGTAGTAGTAGAAGTGGTAGTAGTAGTAGTAGTAGTAGTAGAAGTGGTAGTAGTAGTAGAAGTAGTAGTAGTAGCACAGTGCGTTTACACTGTTATATATGTTGCCAGTGTAACGGTCTTATTTTGCGCTAAAATGCTACTGGAATAATGAACTGGGACTTCTCCATGTCGTGTGATAATGTTTCAGTAGCAGTAGACATTTACGTGATACGAGCTCGTCCAGGAATATGCTTATGCCATGCTTATCTCTGCCGCAAAGCAGCATTGCTGATTTCCGGTGCTATGGATATCACGCTGTATGCTGTATATATATATATATATATATATATATATATATACACCTACGCCTAAAGCTGATGGACGGACACAGTGCGGCATGTGACAGGATGTCTTCCTGTCACATGCTCAGTTTAGTTGTTGCTCAGTTTATTAGCGATTCCACTAACCATCATATGCACGCACCTCTAACGTTTCTAAGTTATGTGCGTTTTAAGTAATTAAAATATCCACTCCCTTTTAAGGTGAAGGAAAAAATCGTAAAGACATCTGCATGCCTGAGAGTTCATAAGCTTCTCAAAGGCGTGTGAAGTCTGGTAATCCGCACTGGGAGAGCCTGGATTACATACCCTTCTCATTGTGGCCGGAAATTGGGTGAATGAATGAATGAATACACTTTTATTGTACACCAAAGAAAAAAAGTAGTTAGAGATATAAATACATATCAAGAGAGTACAATTTGGTGGCCTTATCGCTACATAGCGATTTCTTCCAGGCAACCAATGGCGTAAAAGGAAAAAACATAGAAAAGAGGTGATGTGATGAAGATAATAAAGTTACCTTCAGTTCTTCATTCGTGAAACTCAAAGCGGCGTCCGGCTCGGAAGCAGCCCTCTCCACCAACTTCTCAACGGCTGGTCTCAATGCCGTCACTAGGGAGGCCGATTTCGCTGACATGTCGAAGTTCAACCAGTTGTCCATACGGACCATGTTGTCGATCTATAACATGAAAACATAAAGAGTGCTAGGCGTTAGATTTACGTTTCACATGATATCGAAAGTTTCTAGTTTAAAATAGTTTGCAATACTGGGAACTATAATTCTATTGGGAATGAGCCGGAATGCTTAATAGCAGTGGCTTGCACTTTATACATGCACAAAGGCACTGCATACCCACATTATTTTATGTAACTCGTATTGAAGGGCTTTATGCATACCCTGTTTAAAAACCCTGTGAACGCCACTGCTGAATCGTTTGGCGGTGCGACACTAACCTGCTGCGGATGAGGGCTCCAGACCATCAGATAAGTAAACGTAGATGGAAAATCTCAGACTTTGCCCTGTGAGTGCCATCGTGTGATCTTTGTTATTGTCACTAGATCGCAAGATGGGTATCTAGTGGCAAACCTGATTCAGAGTATTGTCAATAGAAGGCGCTTTTTCGATTCCATACAAATCGTAGTTAACTGTCACGCGATCGAATAACTAAACATAGGTAGAAAATTACACAATATGCTTCCAGGTTATTTTTAGAAATTATGTATGTCCTTCCTTTTAAAAAAATCAATACTATGGTGATAACTCATTCTCAACAAACAAACTGACAAACTCTCACTAACTAACAAAAGGCCTAGTGAGAGATTTTCTGCCTTCTCCAAATACTGTGGTAATAACTCACTCTCCTCAAAAACGCCTAATCTGTCGCTGACAAACAGAGTTCGCGATGTATACGAAGAAACAGCGCCATCTAGTTACTATACTGGCATAACAGTAACGATAAAACGGCGCTATCTAGTTTCTATACTGGAGATCAGGACCGACGTCTTAGACACGACCGCCAGTTATTTTACTGGGAAACAGTAACGACGAAAGAACGTCAACAAGTTGCTATATTGAGTCAAAGTAATGATGAAACATCGCCATCTAGTTACGATACTGGAGAACAGTATTGTCTAGATGGCGCTGTGTCGAGTTACATTACTGGGAGACACTTATGACGAAACATGTCCATCTTGTTACTATACTGAAAAACTAACAATTAAATGACGAAACATGTGCATCTTGTTACTATACTGAAAAACTAACAATGAAATGACGAAACATGTGCATCTTGTTACTATACTGAAAAACTAACAATGAAACAATCGAAAGAGCGCCATCTACTTTTCCCGGTATTGCCACTAGATAGCGCTATTTCGAGTTACTAAACTGGGTTAAAGTAACGATGAAACAGCGCCATTTAGTTACTATACTGGAAAATAGTAACGACGAAGCAGCGCAGTCTAGTTACTATACTGGCAAATAGTAACGTCGAAACAGCGCAATGTAGTAAAAACGTAGTTAACTTTTACGTATTTGAATAAAAGGGTGGAAAAATTCTCACTAGGAACTCGTGTGTGTAAGTAAAAGCTTAGTACAGTAAAAAAAAATGCCCCCATATAGTGAAAACTCACCCATTCGACTTTCCTGCTACCAAACAGCAGTATATGCAGCGGCGCCACCATAGTGGTCTGCTTGCAGCTTATAGCTCGTGTCCTAACTTTCTCACCGAACACGAACAGGGGTGAAGCAAACTTCTGCTCCATATTACTGCAGTTTACTGACGTCTTGTGTATCAAAGCTGGTTTGCCTTCTGTTGTTAGCACCTGGAAAAATATAGAAATGTTAATACAACACGCAATAATAGTTTTTTAGTAATTTGGTTGAAGTTATACTTCTTTTGGCGCGTTAGGGAAAAATTATGAGAGCAATTTTTTCCCAGAAATTTAACTAAATTCTTTCTTGAACACCTTACCTTCCTCTTTCCTTGATGCAGGCACACGTTAGGGTAAAGTCCCATACATAGCAGTGCTATAACCAGGTCTAACACCGGGTCCTCCACATTGGGGTTCCATCTTTGGGCTATACAACACTCTTCCGAGAAACCAATACTTGTTGTTAATATGTCTGGAAATAAAATTATTTTAAGTCTCGCAACACAGAAAACTGTTAGGTCTTAATCAGACACTTCTTTTTAGGTAGTTATTATGCAATAAGTTTTAACCTTTTGTATAATCGATAGTCTTCGAGATTTTTCGACTTTGACGTATTTTCATGAATCACCTAAAATTTGAGATTTAAGTCCAAAAAAAACAATATATTAATTGAATTGATTTCATTAAAATTTGTTTTCGTAGCTGATACTTTATCTCATCAAATATCAGCCCTAAAGTATCAAAATAAGTATCCAAGTTATCGATATATATAAAAATGTTATGTTGGTTTGTGTACACTTCAAAAACTCAAAAAGTTCTGCACCGATCGAGCTGAAATTTTAGCATGATACGCATCAAGGATTGTTTTTATCTATTTATCTCAACCATTTAATCACAATGTGTCACAGCAAAGCGTGGCAGGGTACAGCCAGTATTATATAAAAATAAATTATGCGCCATTACAAATTTATTTATATTTTAAATTAACATGCTATGTCCAAAAGATATTGGTTTACTCAAAAAACTACTATGACACTAAGTACACACAAAATTTGTTGCTTTGCTTTTTAGCTCCCCTATGTCCCGGAAGGAATACGTCGAGTTACCAGTAACCCTGTATATTGCTGGAGTAGCGTCCTCTAAGCTTCCACTACCATCTACTGCGTTGGTAGAGGCCTTTCGTCCAGCAGTGGACTGTTTACGGCTATTCATGATGATGATTATATATATGATGATATGATGGATTTATGGGTGACCGCATTTGACATTAAATGTAAACACAGCTGACGTTATGGTTGTAACGGTGTAATGTTTGATAAAAGCATTGTAAAGTTATTTCTCACGTAATTTCCTTTCATTTTAAATCAAGTGAGACTTAATTGCTTAAAATAACTCGGTCGCTGTGAAGGGGGGGTGGGGGGGGGGGGGGGGGGGTACAACTTACTTATGAGCTGGTATTTGGCTTCAGAAGTTACCCGTAGAGTGGTCTGTTGCACACCTTTCCAGTCGCACCACTGGGTCTCCGCATCATTACCTTTAGCGCATTCTCGCTCCCACATCTATTATAATTATTTTTTATTGCACACACAAAAACAAAATAGAAAAAGAAACGCAATAGATAAATTATAATAAAAAAAGTAGTTTAGGTGTGCAAAGGCAGTCTTATCGCTAAAGCGGACTCTCCCGGACAACCTTTGGCGATAGAAGTTGTAATAAGGAACGGGTTGGTGCGGCAATCTATAAAATATTTTTATATATTATATTTGAATTTTTTTTTTCGTTTTTTCAGTGTTCCCGAAATATATAGTCCCCTATGTCCGTTTCCAGGATGTAAGGTTTTTACAACCAAGGAGGTCTTCAAAACCTAGCATGCTGGAAGCGCAACGGTGAGCGCTGTGAATTTAAGTAGAAGGTGCAAGGTTCGATTCCCGGCAGGGGATATTTGGGAATTCATTATTTCTGAATTATCTCTTCGTCTGGTCTGGTGGGAGGCTTTAACCGTGGCTAGTTACCACCGTAGAAACCAATTAGGGGTATAAATACCATACTCCCTAACAGGTTAGCCCGCTACCATCTTAGACTGCATCCTTACCACCAGGTGAGATTGCAGTCACGGGCTAACTCGTAGTGGAAAATAAAAAAAAAGCTGTCTATATGTGAAATATCATCACGGGCGGTTCATCTGTAATGCCGTGAATAGGTAACAAACAATGAACTTATTGATGTACGATAGTCCCGGAACCTTTGGACGATAATTCCGAACCCTCGAACTCTAGCGCGTGACAATTTGATACCTGGAAAGCGTTCAGCATAGCCACGTGGTCAGAGGCCCGATCTCCAGCGAGAGCACGTTGATGTCCACTCAGCCTGCGGCGCCCCTCCACTGTGAATATTTCTGGGAAGGTGGTGGAATGGGCTGCCATAGTTGTCAACGCATCGCCGACCCCGAGCACGAAACCTAGCACCATCATCTTGCCTAGACGAGGTTCTGGAATGGAGAAGAATGCGTCATTCAACGGCTCACTATTTCCCAAACTTTTGTCGACATCCCAGACGCAATGGCAAGTTGTCTAGTCACAGCACTACAGTTAAAGACGCGTCGATTGATATAATATCATTCCTAAGGTAATTTGGGACCTTTTTTTTTGTTATCGGGGGAAAATCTTCAAAGATACGTCGGGTATCTTTGAAGATTTCCCGGGAAAGATCAAAGGGAAGATCGGGTTATGTGGGATTTTTACTCACTAAAATCCCCTCGGTGGCCATCCTCATATTTAGGAGGCTCCGGGAAAGGTAGTTTTACAATAAAAAAAAAGGTAATTTTGGACCAGAGTTTTAAGAATATCTTAAAACATTTATTACAGCGAGATTACAATTATTTAAATGCAATTGATGAATTTCTTAATGACAAGGATGCTTAGAAGCATCTGGCTCCGCTTTCATCTCTCACAAGATAGAATAAATAATATTAAAATGTAATTAGTTGATGTTAGAAAATAGCAACTCCTGAGTTTCTTGCCGGCTTCTTCTCGGCAGAATCTGCTTTCCGAACCGGTGTGAGAGTCACTATAAGCAAACACAATTCGGTTGTTGTTTCAAGTTTCGGTAGAGCTTATATGAGGCCTACTTGAAATGAATGAATTTTGAATTTTAGTACAAGGCCGTGAAGAAACCACTCAGGGATATTGGTTAAATATCCCTTAGCCATCAGTTTAGTCCACTAATATCTTAAACTGCATTATGTATTTATAACTATAAATAATAAGTGTAAAGAAAAAACGCTCTCTTGAAACCCACAACAAACTAAACACCTCACCTCACGATCAAGAATTTTAACTTCAAAGTAAATAGCTAGTAAGAATAACAAATTTCTGATTATTGTAAACAACCAAATAATCGTACATTATTGTGAACAACCAAATAATCGTACAATCCTTAACAACAATCCTAAACAAGAACTTACCAATAGGCAATTTGGCAAGGATGGTCCCTAACGGGGTGAGCGCATCCTGGGCATCCAAGCATCCCAATTCACGCAGCAACGCCTCCGCTTCAATGACAGCGTCGAGCGGCGGCGGTTCCGGAGCTTTGGATAGGAAGTGCCCGATAGCACCCAGACGGAGCAGTTTAATGCTGGAAATTATATTAATGGATTTATTTCTCACTGAAGCGTGCGATTGTCGATACGATCAAATCAGCAATGAATTAATGAATCCGGGGGCCCGAGACATAGCTCAACGAGTAATACAGCTAGATAGGCAATTGACGGAGCACATAAGTCGGAATACGGACGGTGGGATCGTAAGGTGCTGGAGTTGCGAGCCCGCACTTGTAAAAGCAACATCGGTAGACCTTAGACGGACGTGGTGGACGGACGACATAATTTTCTTGCGCCATGATATCATCCGTCCACCGCTGGATGCAAGCGGCAAAAGACCGTGAAATTAAAAACTCCGTATATAACCTCAATGCCCAGCTGCGGACGTCGGTCGGTTCGTTTAGATCGGTTAATGCAATGACGATGAGAACTGGTGCCTAAAACAAACCCTTCAATCCAAGACTGTATCGAAACCTTTCGTAAAAGTAAAGGAGATCTAACAGCCAATTATTTAAAATGCGATTGTATGAATGGATGGATTTTTGTTACTCTTTCACGCAAAAGCTACTGAACCAATTTGACAGAATTTCGGAATGGAGATAAAATTATATCCTGGATTAACGCATCAGCTACCATTTATCCCAGAAAAATATTCGGTTCCCGCAGGATTTATGAAAAACCAAAAACCGCGTACGAAGCCGTGGGCAACAGTTGGTCGGTTGTATTTTGAAAACTAGTAATACCTGAGCGCCAATTCGTGAAGTGGAGTTCTGAACATTTCAGCAGTTAGATGCTCTTCTAGGCGTTGAAATCGTGTACTTGTGCAAAGAGTAAAGCAAACACCGGGACGGACTCTACCAGCTCTGCCCTTTCGCTGAAAGAAAAATTATAAAATGAGGTCATGTATTAACTTTTTTTTTTTTGTAATTTTTTTAATAAATGCAAATACATATAACATAATATATACCTTGATATAACCTACAATTCTCCAGTGTATGATATAAAAAGAATCAAGTAAATTTTTTGAACCATTCTACATTAACTAAAACTACATATCGGTCTAACCAGGTTGCTCATTGCTCTGACCAGGTTGCTTCTTTAATAGTTTAAATGACAATGTGAGATGGTGATAACAAAAAAAATAAGAACCGGCTAAGTTTGTTGTGGGCTTCTTCTTAGAGCAGGACGCATTTGGAACCCTCGTAGCTTTAGTTTAAAGTAGACGAATTTAGTTATCGCCATCAACTCACTTCTATGTCATATTTTACATGTAATGTACATCAAAAGTGCCATCTATGTGCCTATTTGAATAAAGAAATATTTGACTATATACACTATCAAGAGCACGAAATATAAATTTTGGATAGAAGCAGGCGTTCCTTTGCGGAATTCCATGACATATTGCGAAAATTAAAATTAATTTGCTATACTTTAGATTAATTTTCATAATACACAAAATAAAAATGAAAACTGGGCCTTTGGTCTTAAGGACCTCGTGTTTTGCAAGATGTAGCAATAACTTCTTCTTTTATTTTCTTTGAGTTTAATTTTATTTTATGTAATAATAACAATTAAGTAAAATTTTCTCGGCAGAAAAAAAGGCCAAAATTACCCCTAACGCAAAATTTGCATCTTAAGTTATTTAACTAGAATTGCAAAAAAAAGTAAAGTGGTAAATGCCCAGCAAGGCTAGAACGCGCGGGAGATAAAAAGTATATCCCCCGATTATATCCCCTGAAAAGGGATATAAATAACGTGCCCACCTGCTAAATCAATGGAACATGGAAGTTTACCCCCGTCTATTATTACACATATATAATTTGGATATTATTTCCACTTGTACGCTGGTGCTCTGAGAGTTGATAAAACTGTGAGAGAACATAAACTTATATCCTTTCCCCGGGGATATAATTGTCTCTTGCCCATTTGTAACATTTTAGGTCGCATTAAAGTTTGCAAAAGTTCTGAAAACGATTCTTGTTATGACACTCTCTTAACTAAGATGTAGGCATTGTGTAGACGTCTTTAGATAGATACTGACTTCACCATTAACATATCATTCGGTCTTTTGTAGGGAGTTTCAAAGTCTTGACACTGACTTACCTGTTCAAGATTAGTCCGGCTGGCCCACACGGTGGCGTATGACGTCATATTGTTGTGTGACGTGAACAACTTCATCCTGGCCTTGCACGAGTCTATCACGTACACCACATCGTTGATCGTAACTGAAGTTTCTGCTATGTTTGTTGACAAAATCACCTGCAATAAATTATCTAATTTTTTTTTGCACGTTTCTCTAATTTTCCCCAGGCCATAAAAGATTTTAAACGAAGATTTTCGTGGTTACTCAACATTTCTTAAATATAGTTCAACGCGTACATACCACGATAATATTTTTGGATTTGTCGATATTTCGACCCAGTTGCATGGATCGTGGTCACGACGGGACTGCGTAGGTACGAGATGTCAAGTTGGATGTCACGGGCAGAATCTGACTACCTGTATTCTGTATCCAAAAATATTATCCTTTGAACTATATTTAAAAAAAAAATTCAGGTTATTATTGTTGTTCATAGATTTGTATGTAAGAGTGCGCTGTGTGGCGACGGCGAATCAGAAAACAACTGTCACCACCTCTCTTGTCATAAGAGGCGAGGGTAAACTCTCTCGTTCTGGAGAGGCCTTTAGTCCAGCGGTGAACTATAACCTGTCCTCAATCGCCGTTATGAGCCTATGACGGCTATTGAGGGCAGTTCTGTGTCGCTTGTATCCAGCGGCCAATCGACTTCTTTCACTGTCCAACTTTAAGAAAACTTTGTATAATATAAAACAATGTTATTGAGCTTTAAGAAAACTCAATAACATTGTATTATAATCGAGTTTACTCATTCCGAATTAAGGAATTGGTTAAAAAGTTACATGCCAGATATGACCTTGAAAGTTAGTTAAAGCTATATAGAATACCCTTTAGAACACCTATACGAAGAAATCGAATGCATCAGCTTTTTGCTACTACTATGTGTCGCACCAATGCAGGCAAGCGTTCTCCATTATTTAGATTGACACAATCATATAACGAGAACATTAATAATATCGACATTTTTCCTACGCGAGTAGGCGCCTTAGAGAAGTTGGCCATAGATAGTTTCAAATAGTCTTAAAATTAAATTTATATACTAGTATTCCGGGATAATCAATTACTGTTACGGACAAAGTTTTGCATCACAATGTATTGATAAATAATTATAGATTTCCTTCTAACATTTTTTTTGTTTGTATTTTTGTAGAAACTGTTGCAACAATAATGTTTTATTAGGTTTTGAATAAGACCCATTAACAAATATTTCTTGTAATATGTGGTTTACGCAGTTGACGCAGCAGTGAGTAATTATTTGTACTATGTATACCATTGTGTAATTTGATACTGTGTTGTTGTTTGTGAACCCAAATAAATAAATAAATAAAAGCTTTAAAAAAATACCTTAGTCATCCCAGGTGGTGGAGTAATAAACACTTTCTTCTGATCATCACGTGGAATCTGGCTGTGCAGTGGTAAGATCACGAATTTCGAAGTGTCCCCGAAGATTTTGTTTTGCATCAAATGCTTCATCAGAGCGAAGATCAGGTTCCAGCCTGGAAGGAATACTAGCACTGCGCCTTCTGCTCCAAGCTTTGTGATGTAGAGAAGTAGAGCTTCTATAAGTTCGAAACTTAGCTGGAAAAAAAAAAAGAGTTTTAGTTATCACACTTCTGTTGCACATGCTTGCCTTATATCGCAACTATCCATTAGTTAATTCAAACGATTTATAAGATATTTGGAGCTACCATCACGTTCTTGTATACTCAATCATTTCTTGTAATTAAAAGAAACTTTTCATTTTTTTTTATTATTGTTAATTAATTCTTTTTTTCTTTTTTATTATTGGTACCATACATTCATTGTTGGGGGTGGGCATTAATTATTGCGACACAGTCTATACCATTGCAACAGTTATCGTGGAACCGTGTTTATTGTGTCAATTCTGTACCCTTACCAATATTCTAGATAAATAAATAATAAAAAAAAATATGGACCAAGCAGAAATCATCCTACATGATAGTAGGTGGAAAACTGTGGCCTATAAACACAGCAACACTTCCCAAGGAAGCAATCTAAGGAATGCAGGAAACACATCCCGCAAAGTGTTACCCTGTGATACCCTGTGTCCAACCCCGCCCTTCGGCTGGAACACAGAATTGCGACATTGCTACTTAGGGGCAGAAACAACCATAGCGGCAGTACTTCTCCGTACGACCTCTGTCAAAAGCTGTACAACCATTTAAAAGCATTAATTTTTTTAAGGGTGAGATAAAAATCATGTGATCCAAAATTATTTATATTAGATTTTTAAAATGTAAAATGTAAATTGTTGATATTTTAAAAGAGCAACTGCTGAGTTTCTTGCCGGCTTCATCTCGGTAGAATCTGCTTTCCGAACCGGTGGTAGAGTCACTACACACAGACAGACTTGACGTTTCAAAAGTGCTTATATTAGGCCTAATTGAAAAAAATGTATTTTGAATTTTGATTTTTATTAATAAAGACAATTATAATAACATTTTGTTCATGTTTCATATTTTCAAAATATGCTTTAAGTTTAAAAGTATTTACATAAGAAAAGGATAAGTATGAGATATTAATTTTGGGTCGATTTAACTTCGACTTATTCAATATTTCATAATTCAATAAAGTGTATGCCAAAATTATGAGGAAATTTTGGAAATATTTCTCCTACAAAATTTTCAAATACATAGTTACATTTACACACATGTAGCGAATGTTTTTATCTCTCTGGCAATCTGAATGCTTTACCAATTCAGCCAATGTTAAAATCTTATTTACAAAAACTTCTATACCTTTTTCAGGTTAACCTGCTTCAAAGAAAGAGAGAAAAAAAAGTTAAGACTAAAAGTTAAGAAAGAACAAAACTTACATCTTTTTCAGAGAGTTTTGATAGTGCTTCTGTTGTTTGTGGTGAATAGTTAGAATCCAGTTTACAAGTCTTGTTCAAGTCTTCCTCTTCTTCGACACCAAGACCTAATAAAGAATAAATAATATAAATAAATAATAAAAATAATTTGATCATGTAATTCAGGGATTATGATATAAAATTAGCAATAATTTTTATTGTTGATTTTATTCATAATAATACCATTATAAAGTATAGAACTGTATCAACTAAAATTAATGTAAAATTTGATGAGAGATTTATTTTTTAATTTTAGTTTATTAATAAACCGACGAAAAATATATTTTTGTAGGGAAATAATAATTACGAACTAAACTTAATATCTACAATACTGTTCATACTGATTTTTCTTATATGATTTTTTTTTTATTCTGTCGTCAGTCAGGCAGTGAATTTAATACCATCATGTCATTTGTTAAAATAATTAAGTTAGAATTTGTACTACCCATGGAGTGATACTAATATTATTATTAGATTTGGCACTTTGTAAGTTTATAAAATTATATTTTCAATGGAAAAATTATTAAATATCGTAATGCCGAAAGTTACATCGGCCATACAATCCGGATTTGTCATAAACGAATTATTTAAACACTGTAGGTTATGTCCACTGTTTGAAAAAGAGCAATCTGCTGAGATTGCCGGCTGTTCTCAGTGGAATCTGCCTTCCGGTGGTAAAGTCACTACAAACAGACTAACTTGACGTTTCAAAAGTGCTTATAAATTAGGCCTACTTGAAATAAATGAATTTTGAATTAGAATTTGTTCATGACGTATTCTATTAGCGGCCGTATAATAATTTCTAAAACCATTTGCTCGAACTAAAATCGGTTTATCATTAACATTTTCATTTTTGACGACCTCCCTGGAGCAACGGTGAGCGAGATTTAAGTAGGAGGTCCCGGTTCGATTCCCGGCCGGGTCAATTTGGAATTTAATAATTTCTGATTGTTCTGTCTAGTGGGTCGCTTTGGCCGTGGCTAGTTACCACCCCACCGACAAAACCAATTAGGGGTATGACTACCATACTCCCTAACAGTTTAGCCCGCTACCATTTTAGACGGCATCATCACTTACCACCAGGTGAAAAAAAAAAAATTTGTAAAACAAGGTCAAATGTACCTTCCTCATCATCTTCCTCGTCGTCTTTGTTGTTGGCCTTTTTCCCGGAAGACTTGCGTTTCCTGGTGTCCGGTGGAGGCATAAACTTCGTCAGCTCTATACAGTCTTCTAAGTAATATTGTT
This sequence comes from Pararge aegeria, assembly GCF_905163445.1. NCBI lineage: Eukaryota > Metazoa > Arthropoda > Insecta > Lepidoptera > Nymphalidae > Pararge > Pararge aegeria. The sequence goes on along the minus strand of NC_053202.1, from coordinate 5,324,738 downwards.
TCACGGGATATGTACGACCGGGGACCTACGAAGTGGGAATAATAATTATCTAGCGTATATGTGTGTAACAATTTCTCTCTATAAAAACAATTAACAAAAAAAAAAAAAACGACTTCCAAACGAAAAAAATCCATTTTTGTATAAATCAAGCTGGATTATCTTTTACTAATAGGAAGATAAAGCTGAAGAGTTTGTTTGTTTACTTGAACGCGATGATTTCAGGAACTACTCGTCCGATTTTAATGATTATTTTAGTGTTGGATAGCCAATTTATCGAGGAAGGCTATAGGATATATATTATCACGCTAAGACCAATAGAATCATATAATTATTTAAAAATCATTTTTTTTTTTCCTTTTGAGAGCTTCCGCTGCGTGCGCTACGTAAACGGTTAAAGTTAGTAAAAAATCATATACGACAATATATGTTTCCCTTTAAAATTTATAAAAAAAAAGTCCGCGTCAGTTCTTTTAAGGTTGACTTATACGCGGACAATGTCGCGGGGGACGGCTAGTGAAACATAAAACTTGATCATCATCGTCATCATATCAATCCATTACCTGCCCGCTACATCGCACTGTTCTCCTGCCAAAATGAGAAGGGTAAAACTTGAAAGTAGCTAAAAAATATTCTTATAAAGGAAATTTTTATAAGATATAAAAAAATCAAAATTTTTACTCAAAAATAAAATTTTGATTTTCTTCAGTAATACTGCTGTAGTATTATTTTTCTTATTACTTTTAAAAAAGTGAAATGAAACCAGCATGATTTAGGGGCACGTCTGCGTCGGTTGGGTGGTACCCAGCCACGGCCGAAGCCTCCGTTCAGACAAAATCTCGTACACTTACCTCAATGACGGGGCAGTTGCCGAAGTAGGAGGTAAATAGTGTAGTATCCACGGTGGCCGACATTAGAATTATGCGGAGGTCGGGATAAGTATGGGCCATATCTCTTAGCAAGATCAGACCGAAATCTGTATCGGCATCGCGTTCATGGACCTAGTACAAAATATAACAAATCTAAACATTTACAATACTAACTACAGACTCACTCACTAATAAATAAAATAAATATACTACGACAATACACACATCGCCACCTAGCCCCAAAGTAAGCGTAGCTTGAGTTATGGGTACTAAGATAACTGATGAATGTTTTTATGGATGCTATACATAAATACTTATAATATACAGATAAACACCTAGGCATTTAAAAACATTAATGTTCATCACACAAACATTTTACAGTTGTGGGAATCGAACAAACATCCTTGGACTCAGAAAGCAGGATCTCTGCCCACTGCGCCAACCGGCCATTAAAAAATATTGAGGTTTTCGGGATTGTCCAATTGTAAAAGCAGACTAAGGAAGCAGACTAAAGTTTTGTGTGCCCCTAAAATTCTATTTTATGGGGCTGGCATGTCTTCGAGGATAAGTCTCCAAAAAAATAAAGATTAAAAAAAAAAAAAACTATTATTCTACGAGGTATCGTGTTTTCGAGTGCTATGTCTGGTCTACTCTTTTGTACGGATGCGAAACGAGAATTTTAAAGAAGGAAAGTTGTAGACGGTTGCAAGCATTTAATATGTGGTCATTACGACAATTGTTTAAAAGGAGAATGCCGGATGTAGTATGGGATTTGGTTTTACATAGTACTTATAAGGTGCCTTTAGGCACCGTTGCCTAAGGTGAATTTATCTCATTTTGAAGGGTTTAATAATTACAATACATTACCAAAAACATTAAAACTCTAGTTCGCCGGATTTCAGAGTTACATGCAAATGAAGTTCGTGAATTAAGGTTATTTTTGACACATGCGATCATTGTACCTACCTATTGATGGTACTGTTCACAATATATTAGAGCCACTAATCTATTTCATTAAGAGATTTTTTACCCGTCGAAGTTAAGGCTTTGGATTTGAGAGGTTTTTTTTTAAAAATAAAAACTTAATTTTTGATACCAGTTTAAATGAGGCACCAAACGAAACCGTGTACCGGCATTCTCCTTTAATGGAAACAATTAATCTCAAACGCTCAAGTATTACGCCAAGGGCCAAATACAACCGTCATACATAGGAAGGTTTCGTTTTTCTGTCACCTACAGAGTTAGCCTGTTCGAGTTTCCAAGGTTAATCCTTGAAGCGAAAATTACCGGGAAAAGAGCACCTGGGAGACCGAAGAAGAAGTGGTTCGACGTTATACACTTACGACATATTTGAAAATTTAATTTATGTCCATAAAAATATAACAAAATTTAAAAAAATAAATTTACTGTAACAGTATAAATATTAGAAGCAGAAATAAACTCGTTGTGCAGTTTACGAGGCTACACAAAATTACAAATTCATTCAAGGCCAATGGTATATTATTTTATAACAAATTACCAAATGAAATCTTTGAGATGTCTCTTAATAAGTTCAGAGGTTATATAAAACGTAAGCTTACAGAAAAATCCTATTATAATATTAAGGATTACTTAAACGATAAAAAAGCTTGGGTGTGAATTTCTCTAGCTTCATAGCTTAATATAAATTTACTGCGAGATGGTGATTACAAAAAATAATTTACCCGGCTAAGTTTGTTTGAACGCTTCATTAGTGCTTGTGATAGGCCTACATGAATAAAGAAATTTTGAATTTGAATTTGTTATAAGAGAGTGGACAGGACATACCTATTCGGAATTGAAAAAGATGGCACATCTGACCTCCGAACTTCAATATGAAGATGGCTCCTAATGATGTTGAGATTAAGGAGTAAGAAGTAAGGAGTTCCGTACTAACCTCATCAACCAAAACATGGCTGACACCTCTCAAACCTCCCTCGAGTTTCCTCAGCAGCACACCCACAGTGCAAAACATTATAGATCCATACGGGCGTGGGAGGACCGACTCGAAACGTACACAGTACCTGGAAATGAAAATAGTATTTATTCAAGAGCCGCAACGCTACTCCAGTTCGTATTAATTGGGGTATTTAACAAATCCTGTGTGAACTAAGTCTATACAAATAATTTTGATGGGCAAACAAACAGAATTTCGCATTTATAAGATGGGTACGGATGAATTCTTTACCCAGTGCTGTTGCCAAGTTCTTCACAACGTTCAGCAGCGACCCTCTCTGCAACACTAACAGCTGATATTCTTCGCGGTTGAGTGACGCAAATATTGGCCCAAGCGCCTTGCCCACTGGCTATATAATCGTCCAATATGAATTGACACACCTGAGAATGAACGAACGAATAAACGAATGAATGAATGAATAAGTTAATTAATTAATTAATGAATATACTTTTATTGTACACAAAAGAAAAAAGTAGTTACAAAGATATAAACATAGAGCAAGGGAGTCCAATTTAGTAGCCTTATCGCTACATAGCCATTTAAGACCAGGCAACTAAAGAATAAATTATTTACGTTGATCTCACATCAATGATTAACAAAATCATTTATTTTCAAAGAACATTTGAAATTATATCAATATATATAAAAGAGAAAGTGTGTGGGTATGTTCCGTATAGGCTACGAAACGGCTTGACCGATTTCAATGAAACTTTCAGGGAATCTCCGGATTGACCTGGCGAGTAATCCTGTAAAGTTTGGTGACGATCGGAGAACTCCTATTTTTGAACTGTCAAACAGTCAAATACAGCTTTTATTTACTATAATGATATTGTTGGGTGTACATGGGTGTAAATAATGTTCTTCACCCGCTCGAGAAGAGAATAGAAGAGAATGAATACGGAGATAAATAAATTATTTAATATATTATGTTTATTTTTTAAATAAAATAAAGCAAAATCTAGCCCGGCGAAGCGGGCTGGGTACGCTAGTATATTATATATTAGCCCATTAAAAGGGCATAATGTATCAGCCCATTTAAAGGCATGAAAATTTTAACTTAAAAATTTATAAATAATCAAAAACATTCAGATTTGGATAACGTCAATTACATAAATTAATTAAATTACAATGTGAATTTTATGTCCGTTGCTATATAATTATTATAGTGAATTTAATTTAGCCAATACAATACAATAGTAATGGGACTTATTTAAACGTACCTGAGTGGTTTTCCCGCACCCGGTGTTACCTCTGATTATGATAACGGGATTCTCGTTGATAGCCTCCATTATTTGCGACCGCATCGCATAAACAGGCAACTGCTGCCTCTCCCTAATGGATTCCTGTGGGACAATAAATTATCATCATTGCAGGGCCCAGGTTTTTTGGTAGTAGTAAAGCTATTTCAATTAATTTATTTCAAGTAGGCCTACTTTATAAGCATTTTTGAAACGTCAAGTATGTACGTTTGTAGTGACTCTACCACCGGTTCGGAAAGCAGATTCTACCGAGAAGAGCCGGAAAGAAATTCAGTAGTTGCTATTTTCCAACATCAAAATTTACAATCATTTTTCTATCTTGCGGGAGATGAGAGCGAGGCTTGCTGCTTCCAATCTACCTTGTCATTAAGGAATACATCAAATGTATAGTAACCTTTTTAAATGTATGTATTGGTAGGTCAGGAATCTTCTAATCCGGGAATATTTCTAGTTTTAAGGAAAGCTCAAAAAAATTGTTTAAAAGGTCCCTTAGAATTTTTTATTGAAACTTTCAGGAACTTAATTTTTTTGGTCTATAAAAATATACCATTACGAGAAAAACAATAAAAAAAAAATTAGATTTTTGATGATTTTTGAAATTTATTTTGTCTCCTGCCCTTGCTAGCCGTACAGGCATGAATGTTCCGGACGGGTGTTATGGTTGACGGGTGTTATGGTTGACGGGTGTTATGTTTGACGTGTGTGTGTGTGTGCGTGATTAATTAGTCGGGCGTGTTCTTAGCTATGTTTAATGGTCGGTCCAAGATGGCCGCTGCCACAAAATGGTGGTTTACATATTTTTACACAACTCCCATAATATGTATCAACAAATTAAAGGGCTTTACTAGTAGTGTACACGATGTTGAAAATCAGTTATTTAATTTTTGATTTTATACAAAATTGTTATTAAATAAAACTTACATTATAAAGTTCGCTGTTCTGATTAACATCGCGATGTTGCTTTTCCAAATCGGCGCTTATTTCGTCCAAGCTTGTAGTAGCCAACGGTCCCTCATCTAGAAAAAAATACGCAGATTTGAGTGTATTTCAGTATTGAACATTTCCAATAGAGACATTAATATTATTTATGGCAATGTTCTCGAAAAGTGACGAGGTGGGCAGACGACATTAAGCGAGTCGCTAGAAACAAGCTGCCAAGGATCGTGCATTTTGAAACTCTATACAGAGGACCTATTTATTGATTCAAAGCACCACTAACAGAATCACATGTAATATATTGACATATAATATAATGGTAGTAATCAAATGTCTTCAAGGACACTAGGCCTCTCAAACATTACTTACACACAGTAAACGCGGCAGTCACCAAGCGGAATAAATAGATCTTACCCAAATCATACACAGACTCATCACAATAGACGACGAGGGAGTGGCAGAGGGAGAAGAAGAAGAAGTACAGTACACCATAATATAGATACATAAATAAATATACTACGACAATACACACATCGCGACCTAGTCTCAAAGTAAGCGTAGCCTGTGTTATGGGTACTAAGATAACTGATGAATAATTTTTATGAATTATATACATAAATACTTATAATATATAGATAAACACCCAGACACTCAAAACATTCATGTTCATCACACAAATATTGTCCAGTTGTGGGAATCGAGCCCACGGCCCTGGACTCAGAAAGCAGGGTCGCTGCCCACTGCGCCAAACGGCCGTCAGTACATAGAATAGGGGTGTAGATATCTTTTTTCCTGTGAGTTGCGGGACGGGCTATTTATAACAGCCGACACAGGAAGTGAAAAAAAAAATGTAACAATAAATATATATCTTTATTGTGCACTGTATTATGAACCCAAAAAGCACAAAAAAGTAAATAAATAATTAAACATTAAAAACATTTATATTTAAGAATTAAGAATAAATAAATAAATATTCTAATAAATAGATGAATGTATCAAATTACTTTTTATTTGGATATGTGATAGCCTAAGGTATTTATATGTGTACTGAATGCTTAATATTTATTCAATTCGACGCCAAATGAAGATGGGCACTATATAAAACGAGAAGAAGATATAAAAATAAATAAAAGAGAAACTTACAAAATAAATAAACTAATTCTAATTAATAAACTAAACAAACAAAATCTGACTAGCCAAGTATTTTTAGTAGCTTATTTTTTAATATAGACAGTTTGTCTTTCAATATATCGATTGAACTATCCTTTGCTATAACATATTTGTATGAACCGCTTAATCTGGGGATCAAAGTCCTATGACATATGTCCAGCAGTGGGCGTCAATCGGTTGAACTGATGAAGATGGTGAATATTGTACGCGTAACCGTTTAATATAACATGTAACCATAATTCGGTTTCGGTTTCGGTTTTATATACATACAACGCGTAACCGTTTAATATAACATGTAACCATAATTCGGTTTCGGTTTCGGTTTTATATACATACAACGTGTAACCGAATTACAAAATAATGTTGAAGGATGCACAAGTATATTTCGTAGGGAATCAACCTGTAAAATATTAAATCAAAAGAAGCATATTTATTTTTCCATAGAAAAGAATTTACAACTGTTTACTTATGACAACCCAATTGAAGATAAAAGACCGACACGCGCATAGTACCTACGCTAAGCGAAGCGTACCTAATAAAGTGACCGGAGCCATGTGATTTTAATTTTGCATGTGATGTTAGGGCTGTATCTGATTTCTTTCAGTAAAAACTATAGCAGTGGTTTACTCAAAAAATATTAGGTTTTAGTGGCACAGTTAAATCTCAAAGACAGTACATAATGTTCCTCTCAAGCCTGTGAAATATGATTTCGGTTCTTATTTACCCGTTGTATGTATTTTTTTTAACTTTCTTACCAATGTTACACCCAGTCCAAGCATTCCAGTTACTTTGGGGTGGACTCCAGGACACGACACCGGAGGGCATGGGGCGCGCCTCCCTCATAGCTTTGAGCCTATTCACTTGCAGCAACGTAACACCCTCTGAACCCCCCTCCTGCGGTGGAGGGGCGTCTACGTCGATCGGATCTATGTCTAACGCTGTAACATAAGAGTTAATCAATTTATTTATTTGTACTCTTTATTTGCACGCTACAAGTTAAAAAAAAACAGAAGAAGAATAATAAAACAAACAGACAGAAGCAGCAGTGGCGTGCATTGGGTTCCTTACCAGGGTATGCATACTGTAGGGAAATTGAATACAATGCTGCAATAAAATTGCAGCAATAAAATTGCTGAAATTCTCGTCCTATACGGGTTATATATCAATTTTAGGGTATGCAGTGCTTTTGTGCATATATGAAGTGCACGCCACTGAGAAGCAGTATTCAAAAGGCGGCATTATCGCTTAGTAGCGATATCTGCCAGGCAACCCTAATCTATACTATTATAAAGCTGAAGAGTTCGTTTGGTTGAACGCGCCAATCTCAGGCACTACTGTTTGGTTGGTTGGTTTAATTGTCCATTTAAAACCGATTAGAGATGCAACACTTCAAACAGGTAAGCGTCGTTACCATCTTGTCTATATCAACAATTACCACCTGTTTTTTTTAATGTTGATAGACGAGCGCTTGACTGCAATCACACCTAATGGTAAGCGATGATGCAGCCTAAGGTGGAGCGCACTTGCATAGAAGATGTCTATTCACTCTTGATTTGAAGGTACCCATATTGTAGGAACTGGGGATAATGGAAACTGGAAGAGCATTCCAGAAACTAGCGGTACGGATCAGAAACGAAGATGCGAAGCGCTTCGTACGCGTCCGTGGTCTATCGACCACGTAGGGATGCAGATCCTTACGGTGCCTCGCGGTTCGATGGTAAAAAGGCGAGGGGGGAACTAGATCAAATAGTTCTTGAGCACACTTTCCGAAATATATCCTGCAGAAAACGTGGTGAGGTTAACTCAAGTGTTGTCTTGTGTTGAATATAAGGTGCAGGAAAATAATTATCAGGATAAGTACCTTTTAGGGCGTCTATAATTTGTTCTTCGAGTTCTGGACTGATAGCCACGGGGTAAGGTTTCATGACTCCATCAGCCGATCTGAGAGTAAATTTTCAAATAATAGGTATTTTTGTTTGTCCATATTATTACTTTCTGTAATTACATATATACAACGTGTAAAGGAATTACGAAATAATATTGAAGGATGCATAAGAACATTTCATAAGGAATCACCATGTAAAAATATTAAATTAGAAGAAGAATATTTATTTTTCCATATAAACGAATTCAAAACATTCTAAGTTTTTACTTATGACAACCCTATCGAAGATAAAAGACCGACACGCGCATAGTACCTAATACAGTGACAGAAGTCACATTATTCACAGATAAGTCTCAGAGACAGTACATAAAACACCTCTGAAGCCTGTGAAGTATTATTTCGGTTTTCGTAACACTTTGTATATATGTATATATATATATATATATATCTTTTTTTTCCTTTTTTAATAGTTATTATTGACGGACCAAGCATATGGCCCACCAGCAGAGCTAGCACGGACTCCTAGGAGATAAAAATTATATACCCTGACAGGGGATATAATTAACGTGTCCACCTGCTAAATCCCTGGCACATGGAATAGGAGAAGTTTACCCCCGTTTATTAATACACATATATTATTTGGACTTGTGGGCCAGTGCTCTGAGAGTTGATAAGGCTGTTGGAGAAGATACATTTTTCTCTTTTCCCCGGGGATATAATTGTCTCCGGCTCTTGCTAGCCGTGCTGAACAGAGAAACACTTCGCAGGGCATGCATGGAACACGTCCTCCAACGTAACGCCCTGTGTCCATCAACCTGAGGCGTGGGTGCTAAGCCTCAAGTACCTGTAAATACACCTGCAACCTCGCCTTACAGACCGGAATACAGCAATGCTGTTATGCGGCAGAGAAAAGCATGGTAGTACTTCCCCAGATGAACTCTGTCACAAAAAAATTAAAACTTACTTTAAGACTCTGTACTTACTTGTCTTTTTTCAGGGTTCCGCTGAAAGCCTCAATCACACCGAGATGGTAAAGCTGTCTCACTAGAGACAATGCGCAAGATTTGCTCGCTGTTTGCTTGTTCGATGCTGTTTCTCGGCCGGTGACATTGCGGCCAAGTTGTCGTACGAATATCGTGATCTCACAACAGAAACTCCTGTAATATAGAAGCATTGACAGTCTCATAAACCCAGTTCTAAACCATAATTTACAAACAAAGATCTAATATTGAACAAAAAGGCGTAGTCGGTGGCCAACGTGATCGATGTTTATTGACACAGTAACTTTTAAACACTGCAAATTTTGACCTTGTAAAACTCGTTGGAAATAAGTGAAATATATTATGACGTTATAAAAAAAACTCATAATATCTAAAGATTATGTGTTTACCTAAAAAAAACTAACACTGACTGACTCGCACACAACAATGTGTGTTGACTGCGAGTCAGTGTTAGTTTTTTAGCTAAACCGTTCGTCTATGTTCTTAGTATATATCCTTTTGTAACATAAGCAAGCATAGCATAGGATAACTGAATAAAAAAAACACGTGAAAACTGTTATAAACAACTACTTATTACACACAGTGATTCTTTTATCGTCTAACATCACCTCTTTAATGTATCCGATCTACAGCAACTCAAAGCAATAGTAGAAATGATTGAAGTAGAATTAAGACTTCTGCATTACGAGATTTGGAAGCTGCTAAGTACCGTTTCTAATATCTTTTCTGGTGCTTGAAAAATGATTGATATCGCCGCCGCTGCCGCACCGCACCGCCATCACTCGATATAGGATGTTTCGTATACACCAGACTATTCAATTAATTTTATAATTTTTATTTTACTTCATTATTTCATTACATATTAGAAAGAGGACTGATCAACTATGTCATAGTTATACGACGAAAAAGAAGTCACAGTGTATAAATAATAAAAGAAAAATGTGCAACTTACCTCAAAAATTAATTGAAGATACGTGCATTATCTCTAGGAGTGTAGCCCAATAATGTATGGTATACATACAATGTAGATTACAAGTGCTGTAGCCTGCACCCAAAACAATGAAAGACAATAATTATTTTATTTCCATTTTCGTTTTTATTTTATTTTACAAAAATCAAGTGCTCTTAATGATTTTCTGTAAAACAGTTTGAAATGGCATGTTATATATGTAAACATTGCCTGAAACTTATCGGGGTATGTTTTGTCTTAAATTTGTTTTGTGTGCAGGTCTTTTAGCGTTGATAACTGATTGCATATTTAATTTGAAGCAATATTTGCTCATACATAGCAAATGTCGCTTCAGTTTGTTGCTACATAATCACCTTTTTTAGCTAGGGCGCATAAAAGATTTTTTTTCAGGTGCTAGACAATTTCTAGAAAACTGAAGATAAGAAAAAAAATTATATTTTTCTTTAATCGAAATCTTTCCTAGATTGTTTAGTCATTCTTAACATTAATGAATCTCGATAATTTGCATAGGTTTAGATTAAAATAACCATAATTATGAATGAAATCAAACTCTAAGAAAAATTATTAATTTTAAGCTTAATGTTTCAAAAACAGATTTATAAATCCAAAAATGAAATCTATTCAACGATAAGCTAATTTAGCCAACCTATGAGTGGGACGAGAAATAAATATAATTTCTTAGTGGTATATTTACAAAGTTGGGAAGTATTTTTTATTTTCAATTTTCTAGTATAATATGTATATGGTACCTCCTCCTAAAATACACCATCCAAAGTCAGGGACTTTTGATACCCGTTTAATTAATTCAAAATTCATTTATTTCAAGTAGGCCTAATATAAGCACTTTTGAAACGTCAAGTCTGTCTGTGTGTAGTGACTCTACCACCGGTTCGGAAGGCAGATTCTACCGAGAAGAAGCCGGCAAGAAACTCAGGAGTTGCTCTTTTCCAACATTAACAATTTACATTTAACATTTCAAAATTCATTTTTCTATCTTGTGAGATATGAAAGCGGAGCCGGATGCTTCCAAGCAACCTTGTCATTAAGAAATTCATCAATTGTATAATAACCTCGCTGTAATAAATGTGTTTTAACACATTCTTTAAACTTATGCATTGGTAGGTAGTAATCTAAAACGAAGCGATAAGGCACCTGTTGTATACCACTTCTTTAAATTTCTGCTTTTCCTTTTGAAATACTTGACATTTGAATTTGTACATAATATAAAGATGTAAAAAACAACATAATAACATCGAACATATAAAATTGGCTACACTCCCAGAGTTACTACAAATATATTTATCTACTAGGACAAGCTAAGTGCTCCAGAATCTTTCATTTATGCTACTGTTGATAATTAGGTATTAAAAAACTTACGTGCTACTAAACCCACATTCGTGTTTGGATACCCATTATTATACAACTGTTGCATAAATAACTATTAAACCATTGCTGCTAATTCGGTTGGACAGAAATCCTAAACTGATGCACCTATTGTTGCGATCTCTTTCTGCAAGTTTGAAAAGGATGGCACTATTTTTGTTATGCCGGCTTGTCCTAGTTTCTGTTGCTTTTGCTATTATAAAATTCTAATTAATCATAGGTGTAAATTTATTCATCATCATCATCAGTACCCTACTAATATTATAAATCCCTACTTAATAATATATATAATATAATCCCTACTAATATTATAAATGCCAATGTAAGTTTGTTTGTTACGCTTTCACGCAAAAACGACTTCACCGATCCTAATGAAACTTTGCACATATATTCTTGGAAGTGTTAGAAGTAATATAGGATACATTTTAAGTAATATATGTGTTTCATTTGTTATATGTGTTTCAAATTTTGTGATAGCTCATTGGGTAGGAGCTCGACTTCACTTTCGGGGGGCCGAGTTCGAATGCCAGCACGCACCCTTGACTTTTGTAAGTTATGTGCGTTTTAAGTAGTTAAATTGTCAACTTGCTTGCGTGCTTCAACAGTGAAGGAAAACATCGAGAGGAAACCTGTATGCCTGAGTTCTATATAATGTTCTCAAAGGTGTGTGGCGTGGTGGACTACGGCCTTAACCCCTTCTCAATGGGGAGGCGACCCATGCTTTATAGTGGGCCGGTAATGGGTTGATGTGATGATTTTGATGAACAAAGAACTTAGCAACTGTCAGTTTCATACAAAATACTAACGCAGAGATTTGAAGAATAATAATATACGTAAAGAGAGTTGAACCAGTACAAAATTATGTTTATGGAGACGTGACGTCATAATTTTGAATTCGGTGTTCCACCTGTCATGGCGAATCGCTAGATTTTTATTTATTAGAAATCAACACCAATCTCACTTAATATGAATATAATATTTTTTTTTTTATTACATTATATCTATATGCCATCGGCTTTTCCAGCCATAATCAGATTGTATGTTTACATGCTGTTTGATTTTGAGGGGTATTCCAGTGAATATCCTCCCCTATAGAGTTAATTATGGTCTGGTAAGTAAAGCTTCATCTTTCGTCCAAGTCTAGTATATGCCATCTCTTCAGACGTTTAGTATTTGTGTCTGTAAGCAGTCTCTGTGCCAAGATATTGGGATGTTTCTCGAGTCTGAGTTTGTGTTTCTTGGAGTATTTGTTCACTTCCTCTTTGATGGTTGGTATTTCCAAATATTTGTGAATTTCGTCATTCCGTGTGAACCAAGGTGCACCAGAGATTGCTCTAAGGACAATGTTTTGGAACCTCTGGAGTATCTCAAGGTTGGAGTTGCTAGTTGATCCCCAGAGCTCTATGCCATAGGTCCAAATAGGTTTTATTACGCAACAATATACTAGTAACTTGTTGTTCAGGGATAAGGGTGACTGATGCCCTATTAGCCAGTTCCAGCTATGGTATTGAAAGTTCAGTTCTTTACGCCTATTTTTGACATGGTGTGCCCAGGTCAGTCTCCTGTCCAAATGTAGTTCCAGATATTTAACAGTTGTTTCACTCGGTAACTCTTTGCCACCCATTGTAACTGTTGGACAATTGTCTTTGCGCAACGTAAAGGTGATGTGCTTTGATTTTGAAACACTGTATTTAATCCGCCACTCTGAGAGCCACTGATCGATTTTATCTAGCTGACTTTGCAATTTTTGAGATGCTCTGTCAGGGTAAATGTCACTTGCTAGACATGCTGTATTATCAGCGTACGTTGCTGTTTCTACCTCTGAAGTGGACGGCATAATATATGAATATAAATAAATAAACGTTTTTCATACTAAATTAATCGTACAACATTAGATAAAGACAATATTTTAGCGATTCTTGGATTGGTTACTGTGTCACTGTGCCCATGCTTACAGAATTAGCCCAAGTACTATTGAGTTAAGGTTAGTTTTGTGTCCATCCGAACTAGCAACATTGATTTTTCAAAACTACACATTGCAGAAATTTTTAAAGGCAAAAATACGAAATGAACATGTTGATTCACGTCGATTGATTCTTATAGATATAATATGAATAAGAGCAAGATTCTAAAAGTCTTCACACTATCTAATCAGATGTGAGATTGGATAGTTTGAAATAGCTCTTACGCCCGGTTTACATAGGAGTGACAAGTGGCGGAGCCGTACGGTGCGTTAAAACTTGTATTGTTTTCATTCTCTCTTCCTCTCGAAAGGATATTTGAGACATGTTTCTCGACCACTCGCCTCTTCTATATAAACCGTGCTTTATGCATTGTAACAGTCATTTTCAGTTCTACTTTCATAAAAATTGGCCTATAAGCACTCAAATTTTTTGCATTCCGAGAGAGTAATTTAGAGCGTTCTAAAATACGCTCCCTATTAGTGGTTTGGCTTGCTATAAACTTTCTTAAAACTGTCTTAGAAAGTTTATAGTATGCCAGTTACAAAAACATATTGCTCTCTCGCTCGCACAGAGTCACTTGCACTCTTAAGATAAAACCACACGCTTTGCAGGCGTCGATGATTTGTTGGTTAGCTATATTTTATATTGGAACTATAACATCAAAGGTAAAATGAATTTAATGCTTCATGATTTTTACATTATTTTATACATTTCTGCTTTGTGTGCTGTAAGAAATCAAACTTTAAAACAAGGCACTTCAGGTCCATTTTAGCTTGACGTCGTCGTAGTGTTTGGACGCTTATAAACCAACAACGCTTGCGAGGTGTAAAATCTCTTTGGACTCTTTGCGAGCGAATTTAATATGCATACAATGGAGCTAAAAACTGGCCTAGACACTGAAATTCTCTGCATTTCGAGAGCGTATTTTAGAAGGTTCTAAAATACGCTCCCTATTAATGTTTCGCGTACTATAAACTTTCTTATAATTATCTAAGAAAATTGATAGTATGCTAGAAAGTACTTTGGTGGAAGAACTAATGGTAGCAATCATACAGTTCAGAATATTTTCATCGTCAAAATTATTAAATTAATACTGGCCTACTACAGCCATGGGTATCCTCTCGAAATGAGAAGGGTTTAGGCCGTCGCGCATGCTGGCCCAGTGGCAGTGGCGTGCACTTCATGCATGCACAAAAGCACTGCATACACTAAAAATTTTGTATTACTTGTAAAGGGGAAGGATTTTTCCATTTCATGCCATTTTCCTTCTTTATGCATACCCTGGTCAAAACCACTGCGGGCAGTGGCGTGGTGGTTTTGAGCTTTGCGTTCTAATTTCCCAGAAGATAATTTCTCAATAGTGAGACATTAATTTATATGATTATAATGAAGAACAGTACTCTTAGGTGAATCTCTGACGCTCTCACATATGAAAAACCACACACTGCAACTATTTATTTTGTGCTGCAGCATAGTAGTGGAATTTTCATTTAGCTTAGCCTTACAGAAATCTTTTTTCCCAAACTGTATTATGGCTAAACTGTGCTTACAACAAAATTATGGATTCAATGGAAAAAATATAGATACAATATTGATGCATCTGATTTGCTTTGCTTCTTCAATAATAAAGATACTTGCCTAGTATGATCAGGTCCGACAGCCTTATAAACGTAATCAGCATTAATCTTGTTAATCTGCATGAACTGGTGTAACTTAGACTTAGCATTTTCCATTGTCCAGTTGCCGTGAAGACTGGCATTCACATCAAGGTCTTCCGCGTCTTCCACATTCTTCTGTTGTTGAAGACGATCCATGTATGTGAAGTTTTGTCTTTCCCCGCCGTATGCTTGGTAAGCTTGACCCATCATATCAGGTCCCATACCATCCTGTAAATCACATATTTTAACATCTATTAGTCAACACTAAAAGTATAAAAAAATCATTATAAATCAAATTATACCAAAATTATATAGAGAAAAGATTAGATTTTTGAAAACTTAACCAATGATATCTTTTATTAATAATAATAACATTTCAGTCTGAAATAATGTAGTAAAGCAAACCAGAAGACCAAGCAAACAAACATTGATGCATTAAAATACAATATCATTTATTTTTGTGAAGCAAGCTTTACTTCACATATTTATTACAATGCAATGCGATACAATGCGATTGCCCGCACTTATAGTATTAGTATAGGTTATTTAAAATCCTGTGGGAACAGTTTGTTTTCCTGGGCTAATAAGTAGCCTTTGTTACTCAATGTCCTAACTCTATGCCAACAACTAAGTTTGTTGTTTATTTGCAGCATCAGGGTGTAAAGGAACTAAAAACTAACAAACACACTTTTGCATTGACAATATTAGTGAGGATCTCACCTGAAAAACAGCTTTCTGTTGAGGTGTGGTTTGCTCCATCATCATCATGTTTGTAGCACCTGAATTTTCATTCTCAGCTTTAACTTTAACATCTTCTGGCACATCTGAGGCAGGGACCTCTCCAATTCGCACAAGAAAGTTAATGAAGTCACGGGAAGCATTCTTTTGTGCTTCTTTCTTAGTGACAGAATTACCAGCTCCAACATAGTTGTAGCCTTCCAGGCGCAGTTCACAGAGGAATCGCTGACGATGTTTCGGCCCTAGAAATTTTGACAAAAAGTGAGTCTTTGTTGTTGATTTTAAAATAAGTTGGCCTGTATTAAATAGGATATATAACATTAATCAAGTAGTTTCACAAACTTTGGTTTGCAAAAGTGGTCTTACCAAAACCTATGCAGTAGCAATATTTCTTAGTGTGGTAGGAGCTCAATAAAACCAGGATGAATTGCCCAGTACCATCAACAGAAAGGTTGATGACACATTGAGAGGGATCAGTAACATTATGCCATTTGTTTGTGGCTCTCTTCGTATTTCAATTTAATAGGGCTTTTTATCATTGTAAATTAACTTTTATGCTATTTGAAAGCTCATGTGAATGCAAACACAACACGGTTTATTCTAACTCTGGCTGGAATGGTTTATTTACTTGTAAACAATGGTTTTAGAGTAATATTAAGAAAGTCCTATTAATGTTTGAACTACCTACACCTTCTGTCCTAGTGATGAGGTTCTTGCAAACAATAGAAATACCACATTGTCTGCTTACAACATCATTAGTTTCAACCAGTCAGCATTTGAGATCAACTAACTTGGCTCAAAATAAAGTTATTTTAATAATATTCTTTTAGGATTACACCAGTACAAGCAATATTTTTAATACTGTCAATTGCCCTATTGACACCAGAGTGAAATACCACATAGTAATATTAGCTACTTTTTTTTTACAAAAATAACAAATACTTAAATTCTATAGGATTCACCCAGGAGCTGAAGCAACCATGTTATAATTATTGAATAATTAGTGAATAATTACTGAATGCTAAATGCGAAAATTATCATTTTTAAGTTTATATAACCTATAAAATTTGAGTACAGTTCACAAATTCTCATTCTCAAGGCTTGTTGCATTCCTGTTTCTTTGGTATTTGTTAAAATAACTTGTATTTTCTAGTTTTTGTTACGACTGTAGAACTTAGAGTAGGTAGGTATGCATGAGAACGTTTGATAGCTACTTCAGCCAGTAGATTCTGTTCGAGCCGCTATAGTCTCGTACGCCATTAAGACCGTGAAAGATTAATTAGACGATATATGCTTCTTCGCGTGAGGTTATGCAGGAAAAAGTAGTCTAAAGACTAACTATTACAGTTTAAAATCTCAAAAGTACTTACCGGTACCCCTAATATCCAGTGATGGAGTCAGCCCCTTCTTTGCTGCCCATGAAAATAAGTATGATTTTACATCCATTGTTATGGGTGTTGAAGGTTAACACATTAGTATCGTGGAAAATAACGAACGAATTCGGAAAACAACAGTAGTATTTGGCTATTCAATTGACGTCAAAATAATGAATCTAAGCCTTTTTCGATCGCCGAAGATGAACGATGGATGCAAATGTCACAGCAGACAGCTGTCACAGAGAAAGCAGATTGGTTGTCTTTGTTATATTTTTTAACTATGACTAAAACTTGCTAGAGCAAAATCACTCAACGCTTGAAGAGCAATCAACACTGTTACGGTCACTGTCATTCTACGACGATGAACATAAATTAGATGAATCCCGTTTTTGTCTCCTTAGGACTTTGATAACAAAACGTTTAAATTTAATGTCGCCGTTGTCAAAATAACTTTTCCCCCAAAACCACAACAGTGCTTTTAATCTTTATTTGCGAATTAATAATTATTAATATTTTTATTTTAAATTGATGACTTTGGTTTAATTATTAGTCTCCAAGTAAGGAAGGTAAAATAAACGGTCGATGTAAAATATTATAAATCACTTTATTTAAAACACTCATAGGTCATAACATACAACACGCATACACAATAAAAATAATTACTTTACATTGTTCTTATATAAAACCATCTAGAAGAGATTGGAAGGCACGCACTTCATTCTTCAATCACCGAAAGTGTGCACCCATTCTACAACCCAAGGATCTAGTACAAATAATAAAAATATTTTGAACTCACAAAGTTTATTGCTTCAAAAGTGGTGTCTTTATTAAATATCTTAAACTTTTAATAGGTATATTATTAAACTGTATGTCAGGGTTGTCATATAAATATTGTAATTATTATACTATGTATCATATCTGTTTTATATTTAACTTTTCTACTTCTACTCATTAAATAAAAATTGTTATAATAAAAAAGTCTACAGGTTTGTACACACGAAGGAAGTGAAACTTCTTTAGGTACTTTGCTCGTGGAAAAATACATACGCCTCTTATATATAGTGATTCCGCCGTTGTAGCGGAGGGATGCGCTCACAAAATTTTGACAATATGAACCGTAGGCTCGATGGTGAAACATGTGATGAATGCATTGCAAGTAGAGATATGGTACTCCCGCTCTAATCGAATAGTGTTTGCCAATAAGAAATCATTGCCACTGTCATTCTAGGATAGTAGCACATGTACTATTGATGAAATAGATTCCAAAGTTAAACGTTGTTTTAAAGCTGATTTTGTTCTCTGACTCTGAATTAGATAAAAAGGGCAGATAGTCTTAAGTGCACTTACTACCCATTTTCAATAAAATCAAAATTTCCTTTTAAACTTTTGCTTCCGCCTTGATATGTTTCACTTCAACAAAAACTACTACCTAAAAATACAAAAAAAGGATACAAATCATAGTTGAGAAAATATTATGGAATAAGGTGAAAATAATAAATGTCTGAAAAGTAGTAAATAATTTCGAGAGCAAAAATACATAAATAATACCTGTAATGTTTATCTTGAGTTTGCAAATATTTTAATTTAGTTATTATATATTACTGTGTCCCGCGGTCTCACTCACATTCAATTTGGTGTTATGCCTCTTTGGTTTAGCGTATAACCTGTTTTCAATAAACAGTATAATTAATACAATTATTTTATCAAAACGTGAGTGATTACCGCGTTCAAAAATACAAACTCTTAAGATATAATATACTTAGTGGTTAGACAACGAAACAGGTCTTCGGTATAATCATAAACAATTATTTGAAAATAAAAGTTACAACGCTTAATATTGTGATGTTCTAAATCTAGATCTAATTTTTCCCCTTAAATATATCTTTTTTTTAATAGAGCAATATTTTTAAAAGATATAAATTATAATGGCTGTCAAAGATGCTTCTCTACTGAATAAGACACGAAAGGAGCTAAGGAAACGTGTAAAAATTAATCAACCATCTGGTGTAAGAAATACATATCTCAATTAGTATAGAAACAAACTATAAAATTATTGAGATCTATCAGTATTTCTGAAAGGTTTATGAGATGCTGAGACCACTAATGCTTTTGGCATCTCATAATATGGTCTCATACGCATTTCCAGGCAACAATAGGGGTTGTCTTGAAATGCGTCTGTACCTTTGGTGTCCTGGAAATGCGTTTCTATTGGCATGGACATTTTAATTACTAATAATGGTTTGAATTAGCGAGATCATCTTCTCAACCTAAAAAAGAATATGCACCTCTTAATATTAAAAGAAAACACAGTCTTCAAATTATTCATAGGTCTAAATAAACAAACATAATATATCAAAATATATGACCAGCACGCATCATCCAATTTATTTTCTAAAATAATTCAGGACTTCGCCATTTTGTTATACTTTCAATTAGTGTTATGAAATCTAATAAACTAACTGTTTTTTACAAAAGTGTTTTAAATAATCGTTACTAAAATAGTTAATAAGTGTATAATTAATGTTGACTTGTCATTTTATATTTTGCCTTACATTTGGCATTTTTAATATAGGGCAACATTAAACTCCCCACATTACTTTAATAATTCCCACTGGCAGCACGGTACTCCAAATTAAAGAATAATATGTTATCTGTACTATTATTAACAAATCAACATTGTTTGCACATAGGAAAAGTTGTGTTTTTATTCGTATGTGCAACGAAAAAATTTACGTTTTGTCATTGATTTTATTGTTGTGCAAAGCTTAATGGTGCATTGTAGATAATACCAGGCACAGATTGAGTTACTACATATTGAAAATGTGTACTGTGTGTATATTCTTTTGATGCCCCTTTTGGCAAGACAATGGTAAAGTGAAACAAATATATTCTCACGGCAATGAAAAAAAAAAAAAATGCGATAAATTACCAATAATATCGGGCTAAGGCACTACTTAAAAGTGTTTAAATGGCTATTGTCAACTGTATGATTGCTATACGGTGTCTATGCTATTGTGATTCTCAGATATAAAATCCCTTTTGGCAACATAGAAGTCACATGAAATACAGATGTTCTGGAAAAAAAGAAACTTTCCAAAGTGGACGTTTAGGTTAGGTTAGTTAAAAATTTGATGGTCTAACATCTGTTACAGTGACACTGACCTTTTATCAGATATTCAAGTTGTACCATCAAAAAGAGTGATTCGTTAGTGCCTTCTTATAAATGAAAATAAATTTGATTTTAAGTTTAAGTTCGATTGGATTATATTTCATCGTTTCAATCTTGGGCCAGAGTGACATAATAGCCTTGTAACAAAAAGGCTGAAAATCAAGCCACTACAATTGCTTAAACCAGTATAACTTTAATATTGTTGATATTTTGTTTGAATTATAACCCTTATTTTTAGGACATTAAGATCCATTAAATAACCTTAACACCTTTTAGCGCGCAGTTTTACTGAGCCAGCCTTCTAATACTGATGCACAAATCTTTGAATTCTACACAAATGTGCGGCAATAAAGATGATTTTTCTTTCTTTCTTTCAAACTATCAACGCAAAAAACTGGACAAACCATATCCTCATATGATAACGCACATCCTCATTCATAATATCAGTAGGGAATTGGGGATACCAAAAGGGAGTTCCTATGGGGGAAAGTATATTAACCTAATACAGCCTCTTTCTGGAGTTCTCCTGCCGTTTCTGGTACCACATGATGCCCATCACGACCAACACTATCACTATTATTGCTATGCACATCATCCAGAGGAAGGTTTTGATTCCGGACATGGATGGCTTCTCATCTTCGATCCTCTCTCTGGGAGCTTCGAAGGATGCCGCCGACGGTATAATGTGCGAACGGTCTTCATCTTTGTTTTGCTGAAACGGAAAATATTGGATAGTACATTTATTTCTAAGTAGGCCTAGTTTATAAGCACTTTTGAAAAGTCACGTCAGGCTGTTTGTAGTGACTCTACCACCGGTTGGCAGTGGCGTGCATAGTGGGTATGCACAGGGTATGTAGATTGTATAAAATAAAGAAAATCTCCCGTACGAGTTATAATAATTTAAGTGTAGGTCTTTTATGACTCTTACAATGCCTACCCTGAAGTATTTTATAACTCGTACGGGAGATTTTTTCATTATATCATCTTGCTGCTTTGTGCATAACCTGCATGTACGCAACTGCCGGTTGGGAAGGCAGATTCCACTGAGAAGAGCCGGCAAGAAAATCAGCAGATTGCTCTTTTCTTCATTTTATAGTTTAACAATCTTTAGAATTTTTCAGTTTTGTGAGAGATGAGAGCGGAGTGGCCCGCTTCCAAGCAGCCTAGTCGTTAAGGAATTCACCAATCGAGTAGTAACCACGGATAGAAGCAAAGCGTCAGTAGGTTTTAGTAGTTCATGCAATGCAAAAATAAGCATGTCCCGGGGTAATTGCAGGTCAGTAAATTAAAATATCTCACCGTCTCAAGCAGATCTAATTCGTACATCTTGATGGCTATGATGTCGTGGTTGTCGCTGAGATCGCCAGTAGTAGCTGACGCTCCGTAATAGTATCCAGTGGGTAGTAGCACTTTTTCCACCCGCAAGCATTCTTTCCAAGCGTTCTTGCCTTCCAAGTCCGTCGACACTGCAAAGTGAAGTGCATTATCTTTAGCATAAAAGACAACATAAGGTGATTTAATTTTAAGGAGATTTGACGGCCGATTAGCGCAGTTTGCAGCGACCCTGCTTTCTGAGCCCAAGGCCGTGGGTTCGATTCCCACTACTGGAAAGTGTTTGTGTGATGAACAGGAATGTTTTTCAGTGTCTGGGTGTTTATATGTATTTTATAAGTATTAACGAGTATCTATATTATTCATAATAAAAAAAATATTCATAAGTCAGCTTAGCACCCATAACACATCTACGCTTACTTTGGGGCTAGATGGCGGTGTTTGTATTGTCGTAGTAGTGTATATTTAGATATGCGTATTGTGGTTGCAGTTGCGGAACTTGGCCTTGCAGTCGGCGGTACATAAGCGCTAATAAGTGTGAGCGAGAAAGATTGATAAAAACAGAACTGTAGGTATTGTCTCACCTATAAGCGTGTCGTCCTTGTACATGATGGAGATATGCATGTAGTGGTTGCAGTTGCGGAACTTAGCCTTGCAGTCGGCGGTACATAAGCGCTAATGAGTGTGAGCGAGAAAGATTGATAAAAACAGTACTGTAGGTATTGTCTCACCTATAAGCGTGTCGTCCTTGTACATGATGGAGGTATGCGTGTCGTGGTTGCATTTGCGGAACTTGGCCTAGCAGTCGGCGGTACATTAGCGCTAATGAGTGTAAGCGAGAAAGATTGATAAAAACAGTACTGTAGGTATTGTCTCACCTATAAGCGTGTCGTCCTTGTACATGATGGAGATATGCATGTAGTGGTTGCAGTTGCGGAACTTAGCCTTGCAGTCGGCGGTACATAAGCGCTAATGAGTGTGAGCGAGAAAGATTGATAAAAACAGTACTGTAGGTATTGTCTCACCTATAAGCGTGTCGTCCTTGTACATGATGGAGGTATGCGTGTCGTGGTTGCATTTGCGGAACTTGGCCTTGCAGTCGGCGGTACATTAGCGCTAATGAGTGTAAGCGAGAAAGATTGATAAAAACAGTACTGTAGGTATTGTCTCACCTATAAGCGTGTCGTCCTTGTACATGATGGAGATATGCATGTAGTGGTTGCAGTTGCGGAACTTAGCCTTGCAGTCGGCGGTACATAAGCGCTAATGAGTGTGAGCGAGAAAGATTGATAAAAACAGTACTGTAGGTATTCTCACCTATAAGCGTGTCGTCCTTGTACATGATGGAGATATGCGTGTCGTGGTTGCATTTGCGGAACTTGGCCTTGCAGTCGGCGGTACATTAGCGCTAATGAGTGTAAGCGAGAAAGATTGATAAAAACAGTACTGTAGGTATTGTCTCACCTATAAGCGTGTCGTCCTTGTACATGATGGAGATATGCATGTAGTGGTTGCAGTTGCGGAACTCAGCCTTGCAGTCGGCGGTACATAAGCGCTAATGAGTGTGAGCGAGAAAGATTGATAAAAACAGTACTGTAGGTATTGTCTCACCTATAAGCGTGTCGTCCTTGTACATGATGGAGGTATGCGTGTCGTGGTTGCATTTGCGGAACTTGGCCTTGCAGTCGGCGGTACATTAGCGCTAATGAGTGTAAGCGAGAAAGATTGATAAAAACAGTACTGTAGGTATTGTCTCACCTATAAGCGTGTCGTCCTTGTACATGATGGAGATATGCATGTAGTGGTTGCAGTTGCGGAACTTAGCCTTGCAGTCGGCGGTACATAAGCGCTAATGAGTGTGAGCGAGAAAGATTGATAAAAACAGTACTGTAGGTATTCTCACCTATAAGCGTGTCGTCCTTGTACATGATGGAGATATGCGTGTCGTGGTTGCAGTTGCGGAACTTGGCCTTGCAGTCGGCGGTACATAAGCGCTAATGAGTGTGAGCGAGAAAGAATGATAAAAACAGTACTGTAGGTATTGTCTCACCTATAAGCGTGTCGTCCTTGTACATGATGGAGGTATGCGTGTCGTGGTTGCAGTTGCGGAACTTGGCCTTGCAGTCGGCGGTACATTAGCGCTAATGAGTGTAAGCGAGAAAGATTGATAAAAACAGTACTGTAGGTATTGTCTCACCTATAAGCGTGTCGTCCTTGTACATGATGAAGATATGCATGTAGTGGTTGCAGTTGCGGAACTTAGCCTTGCAGTCGGCGGTACATAAGCGCTAATGAGTGTGAGCGAGAAAGATTGATAAAAACAGTACTGTAGGTATTCTCACCTATAAGCGTGTCGTCCTTGTACATGATGGAGATATGCGTGTCGTGGTTGCAGTTGCGGAACTTGGCCTTGCAGTCGGCGGTACATAAGCGCTAATGAGTGTGAGCGAGAAAGAATGATAAAAACCGTACTGTAGGTATTGTATCACCTATAAGCGTGTCGTCCTTGTACATGATGGAGATATGCGTGTCGTGGTTGCAGTTGCGGAACTTGGCCTTGCAGTCGGCGGTACATTAGCGCTAATGAGTGTAAGCGAGAAAGATTGATAAAAACAGTACTGTAGGTATTGTCTCACCTATA
Organism: Pararge aegeria; assembly: GCF_905163445.1. NCBI lineage: Eukaryota > Metazoa > Arthropoda > Insecta > Lepidoptera > Nymphalidae > Pararge > Pararge aegeria. The sequence continues at coordinate 5,300,415 of NC_053202.1, read as the reverse complement.
AGCGTGTCGTCCTTGTACATGATGGAGATATGCATGTAGTGGTTGCAGTTGCGGAACTTAGCCTTGCAGTCGGCGGTACATAAGCGCTAATGAGTGTGAGCGAGAAAGATTGATAAAAACAGTACTGTAGGTATTGTCTCACCTATAAGCGTGTCGTCCTTGTACATGATGGAGGTATGCGTGTCGTGGTTGCATTTGCGGAACTTGGCCTTGCAGTCGGCGGTACATTAGCGCTAATGAGTGTAAGCGAGAAAGATTGATAAAAACAGTACTGTAGGTATTGTCTCACCTATAAGCGTGTCGTCCTTGTACATGATGGAGATATGCATGTAGTGGTTGCAGTTGCGGAACTTAGCCTTGCAGTCGGCGGTACATAAGCGCTAATGAGTGTGAGCGAGAAAGATTGATAAAAACAGTACTGTAGGTATTCTCACCTATAAGCGTGTCGTCCTTGTACATGATGGAGATATGCGTGTCGTGGTTGCAGTTGCGGAACTTGGCCTTGCAGTCGGCGGTACATAAGCGCTAATGAGTGTGAGCGAGAAAGAATGATAAAAACAGTACTGTAGGTATTGTCTCACCTATAAGCGTGTCGTCCTTGTACATGATGGAGGTATGCGTGTCGTGGTTGCAGTTGCGGAACTTGGCCTTGCAGTCGGCGGTACATTAGCGCTAATGAGTGTAAGCGAGAAAGATTGATAAAAACAGTACTGTAGGTATTGTCTCACCTATAAGCGTGTCGTCCTTGTACATGATGGAGATATGCATGTAGTGGTTGCAGTTGCGGAACTTAGCCTTGCAGTCGGCGGTACATAAGCGCTAATGAGTGTGAGCGAGAAAGATTGATAAAAACAGTACTGTAGGTATTCTCACCTATAAGCGTGTCGTCCTTGTACATGATGGAGATATGCGTGTCGTGGTTGCAGTTGCGGAACTTGGCCTTGCAGTCGGCGGTACATAAGCGCTAATGAGTGTGAGCGAGAAAGAATGATAAAAACCGTACTGTAGGTATTGTCTCACTTATAAGCGTGTCGTCCTTGTACATGATGGAGATATGCGTGTCGTGGTTGCAGTTGCGGAACTTGGCCTTGCAGTCGGCGGTACATAAGCGCTAATGAGTGTGAGCGAGAAAGATTGATAAAAACAGTACTGTAGGTATTGTCTCACCTATAAGCGTGTCGTCCTTGTACATGATGGAGGTATGCGTGTCGTGGTTGCATTTGCGGAACTTGGCCTTGCAGTCGGCGGTACATTAGCGCTAATGAGTGTAAGCGAGAAAGATTGATAAAAACAGTACTGTAGGTATTGTCTCACCTATAAGCGTGTCGTCCTTGTACATGATGGAGATATGCATGTAGTGGTTGCAGTTGCGGAACTTAGCCTTGCAGTCGGCGGTACATAAGCGCTAATGAGTGTGAGCGAGAAAGAATGATAAAAACAGTACTGTAGGTATTGTCTCACCTATAAGCGTGTCGTCCTTGTACATGATGGAGGTATGCGTGTCGTGGTTGCAGTTGCGGAACTTGGCCTTGCAGTAGGCGGTACATTAGCGCTAATGAGTGTAAGCGAGAAAGATTGATAAAAACAGTACTGTAGGTATTGTCTCGCCTATAAGCGTGTCGTCCTTGTACATGATGGAGATATGCATGTAGTGGTTGCAGTTGCGGAACTTAGCCTTGCAGTCGGCGGTACATAAGCGCTAATGAGTGTGAGCGAGAAAGATTGATAAAAACAGTACTGTAGGTATTCTCACCTATAAGCGTGTCGTCCTTGTACATGATGGAGATATGCGTGTCGTGGTTGCAGTTGCGGAACTTGGCCTTGCAGTCGGCGGTACATAAGCGCTAATGAGTGTGAGCGAGAAAGAATGATAAAAACCGTACTGTAGGTATTGTCTCACCTATAAGCGTGTCGTCCTTGTACATGATGGAGATATGCGTGTCGTGGTTGCAGTTGCGGAACTTGGCCTTGCAGTCGGCGGTACATAAGCGCTAATGAGTGTGAGCGAGAAAGAATGATAAAAACAGTACTGTAGGTATTGTCTCACCTATAAGCGTGTCGTCCTTGTACATGATGGAGATATGCGTGTCGTGGTTGCAGTTGCGGAACTTGGCCTTGCAGTCGGCGGTACATTAGCGCTAATGAGTGTAAGCGAGAAAGATTGATAAAAACAGTACTGTAGGTATTGTCTCACCTATAAGCGTGTCGTCCTTGTACATGATGGAGATATGCATGTAGTGGTTGCAGTTGCGGAACTTAGCCTTGCAGTCGGCGGTACATAAGCGCTAATGAGTGTGAGCGAGAAAGATTGATAAAAACAGTACTGTAGGTATTCTCACCTATAAGCGTGTCGTCCTTGTACATGATGGAGATATGCGTGTCGTGGTTGCAGTTGCGGAACTTGGCCTTGCAGTCGGCGGTACATAAGCGCTAATGAGTGTGAGCGAGAAAGATTGATAAAAACCGTACTGTAGGTATTGTATCACCTATAAGCGTGTCGTCCTTGTACATGATGGAGATATGCGTGTCGTGGTTGCAGTTGCGGAACTTGGCCTTGCAGTCGGCGGTACATTAGCGCTAATGAGTGTAAGCGAGAAAGATTGATAAAAACAGTACTGTAGGTATTGTCTCACCTATAAGCGTGTCGTCCTTGTACATGATGGAGATATGCATGTAGTGGTTGCAGTTGCGGAACTTAGCCTTGCAGTCGGCGGTACATAAGCGCTAATGAGTGTGAGCGAGAAAGATTGATAAAAACAGTACTGTAGGTATTGTCTCACCTATAAGCGTGTCGTCCTTGTACATGATGGAGGTATGCGTGTCGTGGTTGCATTTGCGGAACTTGGCCTTGCAGTCGGCGGTACATTAGCGCTAATGAGTGTAAGCGAGAAAGATTGATAAAAACAGTACTGTAGGTTTTGTCTCACCTATAAGCGTGTCGTCCTTGTACATGATGGAGATATGCATGTAGTGGTTGCAGTTGCGGAACTTAGCCTTGCAGTCGGCGGTACATAAGCGCTAATGAGTGTGAGCGAGAAAGATTGATAAAAACAGTACTGTAGGTATTCTCACCTATAAGCGTGTCGTCCTTGTACATGATGGAGATATGCGTGTCGTGGTTGCAGTTGCGGAACTTGGCCTTGCAGTCGGCGGTACATAAGCGCTAATGAGTGTGAGCGAGAAAGAATGATAAAAACAGTACTGTAGGTATTGTCTCACCTATAAGCGTGTCGTCCTTGTACATGATGGAGGTATGCGTGTCGTGGTTGCAGTTGCGGAACTTGGCCTTGCAGTCGGCGGTACATTAGCGCTAATGAGTGTAAGCGAGAAAGATTGATAAAAACAGTACTGTAGGTATTGTCTCACCTATAAGCGTGTCGTCCTTGTACATGATGGAGATATGCATGTAGTGGTTGCAGTTGCGGAACTTAGCCTTGCAGTCGGCGGTACATAAGCGCTAATGAGTGTGAGCGAGAAAGATTGATAAAAACAGTACTGTAGGTATTCTCACCTATAAGCGTGTCGTCCTTGTACATGATGGAGATATGCGTGTCGTGGTTGCAGTTGCGGAACTTGGCCTTGCAGTCGGCGGTACATAAGCGCTAATGAGTGTGAGCGAGAAAGAATGATAAAAACCGTACTGTAGGTATTGTATCACCTATAAGCGTGTCGTCCTTGTACATGATGGAGATATGCGTGTCGTGGTTGCAGTTGCGGAACTTGGCCTTGCAGTCGGCGGTACATAAGCGCTAATGAGTGTGAGCGAGAAAGAATGATAAAAACCGTACTGTAGGTATTGTCTCACCTATAAGCGTGTCGTCCTTGTACATGATGGAGATATGCGTGTCGTGGTTGCAGTTGCGGAACTTGGCCTTGCAGTCGGCGGTACATAAGCGCTAATGAGTGTGAGCGAGAAAGAATGATAAAAACAGTACTGTAGGTATTGTCTCACCTATAAGCGTGTCGTCCTTGTACATGATGGAGGTATGCGTGTCGTGGTTGCAGTTGCGGAACTTGGCCTTGCAGTCGGCGGTACATTAGCGCTAATGAGTGTAAGCGAGAAAGATTGATAAAAACAGTACTGTAGGTATTGTCTCACCTATAAGCGTGTCGTCCTTGTACATGATGGAGATATGCATGTAGTGGTTGCAGTTGCGGAACTTAGCCTTGCAGTCGGCGGTACATAAGCGCTAATGAGTGTGAGCGAGAAAGATTGATAAAAACAGTACTGTAGGTATTCTCACCTGTAAGCGTGTCGTCCTTGTACATGATGGAGATATGCGTGTCGTGGTTGCAGTTGCGGAACTTGGCCTTGCAGTCGGCGGTACATAAGCGCTAATGAGTGTGAGCGAGAAAGAATGATAAAAACCGTACTGTAGGTATTGTCTCACTTATAAGCGTGTCGTCCTTGTACATGATGGAGATATGCGTGTCGTGGTTGCAGTTGCGGAACTTGGCCTTGCAGTCGGCGGTTCATAAGCGCTAATGAGTGTGAGCGAGAAAGATTGATAAAAACAGTACTGTAGGTATTGTCTCACCTATAAGCGTGTCGTCCTTGTACATGATGGAGGTATGCGTGTCGTGGTTGCATTTGCGGAACTTGGCCTTGCAGTCGGCGGTACATTAGCGCTAATGAGTGTAAGCGAGAAAGATTGATAAAAACAGTACTGTAGGTATTGTCTCACCTATAAGCGTGTCGTCCTTGTACATGATGGAGATATGCATGTAGTGGTTGCAGTTGCGGAACTTAGCCTTGCAGTCGGCGGTACATAAGCGCTAATGAGTGTGAGCGAGAAAGATTGATAAAAACAGTACTGTAGGTATTCTCACCTATAAGCGTGTCGTCCTTGTACATGATGGAGATATGCGTGTCGTGGTTGCAGTTGCGGAACTTGGCCTTGCAGTCGGCGGTACATAAGCGCTAATGAGTGTGAGCGAGAAAGAATGATAAAAACAGTACTGTAGGTATTGTCTCACCTATAAGCGTGTCGTCCTTGTACATGATGGAGGTATGCGTGTCGTGGTTGCAGTTGCGGAACTTGGCCTTGCAGTAGGCGGTACATTAGCGCTAATGAGTGTAAGCGAGAAAGATTGATAAAAACAGTACTGTAGGTATTGTCTCACCTATAAGCGTGTCGTCCTTGTACATGATGGAGATATGCATGTAGTGGTTGCAGTTGCGGAACTTAGCCTTGCAGTCGGCGGTACATAAGCGCTAATGAGTGTGAGCGAGAAAGATTGATAAAAACAGTACTGTAGGTATTCTCACCTATAAGCGTGTCGTCCTTGTACATGATGGAGATATGCGTGTCGTGGTTGCAGTTGCGGAACTTGGCCTTGCAGTCGGCGGTACATAAGCGCTAATGAGTGTGAGCGAGAAAGAATGATAAAAACCGTACTGTAGGTATTGTCTCACCTATAAGCGTGTCGTCCTTGTACATGATGGAGATATGCGTGTCGTGGTTGCAGTTGCGGAACTTGGCCTTGCAGTCGGCGGTACATAAGCGCTAATGAGTGTGAGCGAGAAAGAATGATAAAAACAGTACTGTAGGTATTGTCTCACCTATAAGCGTGTCGTCCTTGTACATGATGGAGATATGCGTGTCGTGGTTGCAGTTGCGGAACTTGGCCTTGCAGTCGGCGGTACATTAGCGCTAATGAGTGTAAGCGAGAAAGATTGATAAAAACAGTACTGTAGGTATTGTCTCACCTATAAGCGTGTCGTCCTTGTACATGATGGAGATATGCGTGTCGTGGTTGCAGTTGCGGAACTTAGCCTTGCAGTCGGCGGTACATAAGCGCTAATGAGTGTGAGCGAGAAAGATTGATAAAAACAGTACTGTAGGTATTCTCACCTATAAGCGTGTCGTCCTTGTACATGATGGAGATATGCGTGTCGTGGTTGCAGTTGCGGAACTTGGCCTTGCAGTCGGCGGTACATAAGCGCTAATGAGTGTGAGCGAGAAAGAATGATAAAAACCGTACTGTAGGTATTGTATCACCTATAAGCGTGTCGTCCTTGTACATGATGGAGATATGCGTGTCGTGGTTGCAGTTGCGGAACTTGGCCTTGCAGTCGGCGGTACATTAGCGCTAATGAGTGTAAGCGAGAAAGATTGATAAAAACAGTACTGTAGGTATTGTCTCACCTATAAGCGTGTCGTCCTTGTACATGATGAAGATATGCATGTAGTGGTTGCAGTTGCGGAACTTAGCCTTGCAGTCGGCGGTACATAAGCGCTAATGAGTGTGAGCGAGAAAGATTGATAAAAACAGTACTGTAGGTATTGTCTCACCTATAAGCGTGTCGTCCTTGTACATGATGGAGGTATGCGTGTCGTGGTTGCATTTGCGGAACTTGGCCTTGCAGTCGGCGGTACATTAGCGCTAATGAGTGTAAGCGAGAAAGATTGATAAAAACAGTACTGTAGGTATTGTCTCACCTATAAGCGTGTCGTCCTTGTACATGATGGAGATATGCGTGTAGTGGTTGCAGTTGCGGAACTTAGCCTTGCAGTCGGCGGTACATAAGCGCTAATGAGTGTGAGCGAGAAAGATTGATAAAAACAGTACTGTAGGTATTCTCACCTATAAGCGTGTCGTCCTTGTACATGATGGAGATATGCGTGTCGTGGTTGCAGTTGCGGAACTTGGCCTTGCAGTCGGCGGTACATAAGCGCTAATGAGTGTGAGCGAGAAAGAATGATAAAAACAGTACTGTAGGTATTGTCTCACCTATAAGCGTGTCGTCCTTGTACATGATGGAGGTATGCGTGTCGTGGTTGCAGTTGCGGAACTTGGCCTTGCAGTCGGCGGTACATTAGCGCTAATGAGTGTAAGCGAGAAAGATTGATAAAAACAGTACTGTAGGTATTGTCTCACCTATAAGCGTGTCGTCCTTGTACATGATGGAGATATGCATGTAGTGGTTGCAGTTGCGGAACTTAGCCTTGCAGTCGGCGGTACATAAGCGCTAATGAGTGTGAGCGAGAAAGATTGATAAAAACAGTACTGTAGGTATTGTCTCACCTATAAGCGTGTCGTCCTTGTACATGATGGAGATATGCATGTAGTGGTTGCAGTTGCGGAACTTAGCCTTGCAGTCGGCGGTACATAAGCGCTAATGAGTGTGAGCGAGAAAGATTGATAAAAACAGTACTGTAGGTATTGTCTCACCTATAAGCGTGTCGTCCTTGTACATGATGGAGATATGCGTGTCGTGGTTGCAGTTGCGGAACTTGGCCTTGCAGTCGGCGGTACATAAGCGCTAATGAGTGTGAGCGAGAAAGAATGATAAAAACAGTACTGTAGGTATTGTCTCACCTATAAGCGTGTCGTCCTTGTACATGATGGAGGTATGCGTGTCGTGGTTGCAGTTGCGGAACTTGGCCTTGCAGTCGGCGGTACATTAGCGCTAATGAGTGTAAGCGAGAAAGATTGATAAAAACAGTACTGTAGGTATTGTCTCACCTATAAGCGTGTCGTCCTTGTACATGATGGAGATATGCATGTAGTGGTTGCAGTTGCGGAACTTAGCCTTGCAGTCGGCGGTACATAAGCGCTAATGAGTGTGAGCGAGAAAGATTGATAAAAACAGTACTGTAGGTATTCTCACCTATAAGCGTGTCGTCCTTGTACATGATGGAGATATGCGTGTCGTGGTTGCAGTTGCGGAACTTGGCCTTGCAGTCGGCGGTACATAAGCGCTAATGAGTGTGAGCGAGAAAGAATGATAAAAACCGTACTGTAGGTATTGTCTCACCTATAAGCGTGTCGTCCTTGTACATGATGGAGATATGCGTGTCGTGGTTGCAGTTGCGGAACTTGGCCTTGCAGTCGGCGGTACATAAGCGCTAATGAGTGTGAGCGAGAAAGATTGATAAAAACAGTACTGTAGGTATTGTCTCACCTATAAGCGTGTCGTCCTTGTACATGATGGAGGTATGCGTGTCGTGGTTGCAGTTGCGGAACTTGGCCTTGCAGTCGGCGGTACATTAGCGCTAATGAGTGTAAGCGAGAAAGATTGATAAAAACAGTACTGTAGGTATTGTCTCACCTATAAGCGTGTCGTCCTTGTACATGATGGAGATATGCATGTAGTGGTTGCAGTTGCGGAACTTAGCCTTGCAGTCGGCGGTACATAAGCGCTAATGAGTGTGAGCGAGAAAGATTGATAAAAACAGTACTGTAGGTATTCTCACCTATAAGCGTGTCGTCCTTGTACATGATGGAGATATGCGTGTCGTGGTTGCAGTTGCGGAACTTGGCCTTGCAGTCGGCGGTACATAAGCGCTAATGAGTGTGAGCGAGAAAGAATGATAAAAACCGTACTGTAGGTATTGTCTCACCTATAAGCGTGTCGTCCTTGTACATGATGGAGATATGCGTGTCGTGGTTGCAGTTGCGGAACTTGGCCTTGCAGTCGGCGGTACATAAGCGCTAATGAGTGTGAGCGAGAAAGATTGATAAAAACAGTACTGTAGGTATTGTCTCACCTATAAGCGTGTCGTCCTTGTACATGATGGAGATATGCGTGTCGTGGTTGTAGTTGCGGAACTTGGCCTCGCAGCCGGCGATCTGTGTGTGCGTACCGTCGCGATCGTGGTCGTAGTGCAGCGTACCATTGTTGATCATCGCCGATATGTATGGATGTTGGTGCTGCAGACAATATTATTGGGGTTTTAGTATCGAAATTTGACCATCCAGAATCGGATCAAACGATTGTAAGTTTTATTGGTATAATAACAAGGTGCATTATAGTGTGCTATCACGTGAACAAACGGTGATAGCCGAGCAGTAAGGGCTTCGCTTTCACTTTCGGGGTGCCAAATACAAATCCCAGCAGACACCTCTAACTTTTCTAAGTTATGTGCGTTTTAAGCAATTAAAATACCACTTGCTTCAATGGTGAAGGAAAACATTGTGAGAAAACCTGAAAGCCTGAGTTATTGATGAATATAATTGACTGGTATTAGATAATTACTGCCTGTGAGTTTTCCATAATGTTCTCAAAGGCGTGTGGAGTATGAGAGTATACATAAATAAATAGCAATATACATATAACACCCAGACACTGAAAAACATTCATGCTCATCACACAAACATTTTCCAGTTGTGGGAATCGAACCCACGGCCTTGGACTTAGAAAGCAGGGTCGCTGCAAACTGCGCCAATCGGCCGTCACATAAATGTTATGTGATATGTTAAGATAATACTTACATTATGTGCACCATTATGATTACTGTATGTATCAAATATAATCGCAAGTCCCTGGTAGTAGTCCTTGCTACCGAACACGGGGCCCGACTGCATACGATCACGGACATACCAGATCGCGAACCCGTCACCGAACAAGTCCTTCCCTCGACCATGCACCTTGAATTGCACTTGAAGCTCCCAGTTTCTAGTGTGACAAGGCTGAAGATAAAATTAGAAGTTAATATAAATAGTTAATGCTGCTGCTGTGGTTTGGTTTTTTTTTTTTCTCTGCTGCCAGCATCTTAGGAACTATGCCTCGCTGCGGTGGTTTCGAGGTCGTTTTAGATTTAATTTAGTTTTAAATAGTTTATTTTAGATTATATTTATATTTTAAAGAAACAATATTACTATATTTAAACTAATTATAAATCCCTAATAAAAAATTTCAAAAAAAAAAAAAATAAGGCAACACCAAAAAGGTATTATAGGTATTTATATATATATATATATATATATACATATTTATTAACCACCTACCTCTTTTCTATGTTTTTTCCTTTTACGCATTGTAGCGCTATGTAGCGATAAGGCCACCAAATTGTACTCTCTTGCTATGTTTTTATATCTCTGTAACTACTTTTTTTCTTTGGTGTACAATAAAAGTGTATTCATTCATTCAAAAAGAAATCGATTAATTAATTGTGTAATTTTAAGTTAGGCTATAAGGACAATGTATCCATGGCCGTTAAACAAATAAAAAAAAAAATAAAAAACGATTAATTTTAAATTTTTTAATACTAACTCAAATGTTACAGTTGGTTACTAATAATAGTAACCAACTGCACAAACTTAATAGCCACATACCAATCCAATAAAATAAGTCTTTATATTATTCAAATTCATTATGTATATCTAGGCCTCAAAAAGCAGATGAACCAATTTATTATGTATTAAGATAAACTAAGAGGAAACATTAAAAAATCGGATAGAAGCGGAATGTTTATGGTTTTACATATTTAAGTATCTCTTTTAGTTTTTTTTTAAACTAACGCAGACAAAGTTGCAGGCTGCAAAGAGTGATGATAAAGAATGATCATCTGGCACTGTTACTTCTATATATCAGTATAGGCTACACCTTTTTACGAACAACACTACAAATAATGATCATTATTCCAACTTATTTATCCAAATAAGCCTATTTCTCTATTGAAGTGTTTGTAAGGTTGTTTATTAAAAGTATAGATATATACTATCCTATCATTAAATACATGACAAAATGAGATAATATGAAACACAAAATGGCTCCATAATTACATTTATTGCCCTCATTACCTAGCAAGCTGTAATAAAAGTAGAACTTGGCATAATATAACACACTGTTTGGAAACTATACCTTATTTGCATAACTTAAGAACCAAAATTGTATTCCTTTAAAATAACATTGTTTAACATTCTACATTGTAAAGTTAATGAACTGTTAAATTGACCTTGTCATTGTTGATATAAGTGTGATATTTAATTTGTCACTGCGGGCCTATAAATGGACTGGGTTTCTAATAATAAAAATAATATATATAAGATATTGGTTAAGTTGACATTGTTGGATTTTTCTGCCTAGAAATTCTCAATACAATCACAGAGCAATACTTTTAAGAAACACACACACTTTCACATTAATAAAATTAAGTAGTACTCATAAATTTTATTTAATGTAAATTTTAGGCTTTTATTATAAAGACATCAAGCTAAGAACAGATTCCTACGGCTGACCTTAAATGGAGATACTTGGCTGTTCTTAGTGTCACATCTGTATTAATAAGTGTCTTAGAATTACACAAAAACAGTCCAATATTCTACTTAAGTTACATGCAGAAAGTTGGTAGCCTTCTTTATTTGCTTTGATTGACAAGGTTAGTTGTAAAATAATACTGCCTGGCTTTTTTTTAGTGAATATGAGTGAATATACACTTAATGAAATATAAAATAATGGGCTCTGGTTTTGTAACTTTTCAGTTCTGTATTTCTATAGTCTTCTTGAAATACTTAAACAGGTTACCAATACTCTGCGGTTTTTTCGCATTGTAATTATAGACTAAGCAGATGGCCCACCTGTTTGTTAGTGGACAACCAGTATATAAACAGCAAAACTTTACAGGAACACATCCTGCGATTCCCACAACTAGAAAACTATTAATGTTTTTCAGTGTATAAACACCCAGTTTATATGTATATTATTCAATAAAATATTCATCACTCATCTTAGTACCCTTAACACAAGCTACGCTTACCTTGGGGCTGGATGGCAATGTCTGGCATAGTATATATATATATATGTATAATTTATAATAGGTTGGGGAAAAAGTCTTTTCAAATTATAGTATGTATGAACTTGTAATAAAATCTCTTTGGCTATAATATTTGTATCTGGCTGGTTTTGGTATCATTAAAAGTTTAAATTTAAGATAATTCAAATTAGGAAAATGTGTGATTTTTATTTGTTTTTGGTACTGTGAAGTGAATCTAATAAAGAAATTAGATACATTTTAAAATTTTACTACAAAAAAGGTAAAAATGCAACGCATGCCGCGAAAAAAATTTGCGGTTTATGGACCTTGTGCAGCGTCTGCGAGAGTAGCACAAATTTGGTTTAAGCGTTTTCAATAGGGAAATTTTGATGTCAAAGATGCACCTCGCCCTGGTCGCCCGTTACAACCTAGCTGAAGAACTGGAAATTGACTACAAAACAGTTTTGGTGCATTTGAAAAAAACTGGGTACACAAAAAAGGTGGATATTTGGGTACCTCACAAGCTCACTGGAAGAAACTTAATAAGCCGGGTACTTATTTGTGTTTCTTTATTACGACGTAATGAAACCGAACCATTTTTGAAGAAGCTGATAACTGGTGAGAAGTGGATAATCTACGACAACAATGTGAGAAAAAGGTTGTGGTCAAAGGCCGGTCAGGCTACACAGACTGTGGTGTAACCCAGGTGAACTCGCAACAAGGTGATGCTGTGTGTGTGTGGTGGGATTGGAAGGGCATTATTCATTATGAGCTGTTTCCACCAGTCAGGATCATTGATTCTGAACTCTTATGCAAACAACTGATGAGATTAAAGCAAGAAGTTGAGAGAAAGCGGCTGGAATTAATCAACAGAAGGGTTGTGGTTTTTCATCATGATAACGCTAGACCTCACACATCTTTGCCACTCAGCAAAAATTAAGAGATTTTGGCTGGGAGGTGTCAATGCATCTGCCGTATAGTCCTGACCTTGCACCTTCAGATTTCCACCTCTTTCCGTCTCTTCTGAATTCTTTAGGCATTGTCAGGTTAACATCACAAGAGGGCTGCCAAAACTACTTGTTGCGGTTTTTTGATCAGAAGCCCCAAAACTTCTATAGCAATGGAATTATGTCCCTACCTACAAGAAGGCAAAAAGTTATCGAACAAAATGGTACCTACATACTCTAGTTAAATGTAAATAAACTAGATAAAAAAATGTTTTGAATGTTCTTAAAAATTGCAAAGAAACTTTTTCCCCAACTTAATATTATACATCATGTGCACTTTCAATACTTTACTATGTTTGTGTACTGAGGCTGTAACACAATAACAAATTCAGTACTGTAAGGTTACAGTACTGAATTTCTATCTAGAAAGAACCTAAAGATCTATAGGTTTAAGATAGGATCATACTGAACTTGCCTACAGTGGCTCTAGTTGGTGATCTAGTAACTCCATTAATTACTTCATTTGTTTACTTAAAGATTAGCTTAATTTGGATTATTTATACAGTTTATCACAAATACAGTGTCTGACAATATATAATACATAGTAGTATAACTATTATTTTATAATTAGTTGACAATGAAAACAATGTATCAGACATATGAATCCACTTGTCTACAATAAAAATATTAATAGTAAACTATTTTTAAATGTTGTTACCTCATTAAGTTGCTCCATAATTAAATTATATAGCTTAGGTGTATAAAGCAAATTTTCGCTTATAGCATAGTGCTTATTACTAAAAGCATAAAGAACATAATAGCTTACCGCTGTATTCCAAATTGCACCGGCCTTTGACTGCAAGTCCGGAGTTAAACGGACATAATTTGTGGTAACTATTGTGCTACCTAAGAAGTCCCAATAAGGCACCGACATCCCACTCCCTGAAATTTACCAATTCAGTTATAATCACCAAAAACTCTCGTAATAAAATAACCAAGTGACAAAGTCTATCTACAGTTCACTCACCTTGATAGGGTTTTGTGAGGGAATGCTCCCGTCTGATATAATCTCTCGTATTCCATTCTGCTAGAATAGGAGTTATAAGTAACAATAAGAATATAAATTTATGCGGAATACTTTTCTGGTTACACATTTTTTAGAAAATTACTTCGTGTTGGAACTTAAATGACAATTATTGACAAGACAAACGCCAAATCATGGCAGCAGACAGCAGTCGTGTACAGTGTTACAAGCTAATAAATTTATTTACCCTCGTAATTATTATTTAACTTATGTAGATACCTACTAAGTAACTTCAAGTTATATAACGAAGTATAAATAAATAGCAGTGGCTGGCCAACTCATGTGATAAGAAACTTTTAAAAGGAAAAAAATACGTTTTATATATTTATATACGTTTTATGTATTATATACGTGTTATATATTTCTGTTTAATATTAGAATCCGCAATTTGTCGTTATCTATAAAAACATATGACTGACTTTATACATAAGTTAGGATTGAAGAAAAAGATTGAAGACTCTGGGATATCCTCTTAAATAATTGTACATATTATAGTACTTCTTTAATAGTCAGAGAAAAAGATTTTTCAGCTATATAAATATGGTTTTATAATACACACCACAATAAGATAAGGCCGCCCATTGAACCTGTGTTTTATTTAGTGTTGTTATTGTTTATAATTTCATTTCTGTTAGGTCTACAATAGAGAGAATTTTCATTTAATTTTCAATATACTTCTTTAAAAGTTACTAAGTTCAAAGTCTCAAATCAGAAACCGTGGGAGGTAAATGATTTTGGTTGAGTAAAACATAAACACAACACTGTTACAAATTTATTAAAATTATCCTGAGAACAGTGAAAATGCGTATAGTCTGGCAACATATTATTGTCAAATCGAATATACTAGAGTCTATAATAAAATCCAAGATGACGACTTAAAAAAAAGTAGCAGTTCAATATGCCATCTAGTGGATACGTAATAAACCATCTTTTGTACTAGTTCTACTACACGACAATAGATGGCAGTTTCATTGAATTGCTTTGAAACCAATACACTGCCACCTAGTGAGGAATAGTTCATTTTAGCTTTAAGTAAATTTATGTGCGCCTTGTTCAGGAAGTCGTGACATTTAAAAATATTATTCTTTTATTGAGATGAGATGAGATGTTGGCATTCAGATTTATGTTGGCCACTCGCAAAGTATTCAATGAGGAAGTTCTGCGACGCGTCAACCAACGGCGCGAACTTTTGCACACCATCAAGATCAGAAAAGTTGCATATCTGGGGCACCTGCTAAGTCACGAGAAATATGAGCTCCTTCAACTTATTATGATCGGAAAAGTTGCAGGAGGAAGAGGCGTTGGTCGCAGAAAAATTATTATTTCGCCTCACGAGAAATAGACAAGAATTTACGAAACTGACTGCCGACCTTCGCTAGTCGGTGAGGTTTTTTATTTTGTTGTTCAGATTTTCCTGCTTAACGTGGAGTATGGTAAATTAAGCTTTATAAATAAATTGTACCCCAAATTCAAATTAATAAAAGTACACTGAAGCGGAAGAACCGTTTGGTGTTGAGGAAATTATAAACTGCACCGTTCAGATTTTCCTGCTTTTCGCGGAGTACCTAGGTATAGCAAATTTATCCGCGAATAACGCCTGCTTCTATCTATTATTTGAATTTGGGGTCTCTGGATACCTATTCTATTATTTCTTTTTATATCGATCGTGAAGAAAAAGAATGCTAAAGAAAAAATAAAAAATATTTTCTAAAATAGATGTCACTTTTTTTTCCATCGCGCCACTTATGTATGACAATATTCTTTGTTTTCTGACTTGTCCCCTTCAAGCTTCAGGTTATGCAAAGATTATGGACCATACAGCCTATTCAGTCGTACTAATAACAATAATTGTTCGTGTTTAGTTTTTAGGTAGGCATAGAGTTTATGTTTCGGTGGGTAAGTCACAAAGTGCCATACTTCTTCTTCTTTCGATTTTTGCCGAAAAGCCATAAATCAAAAGAAGAAGAAGAAGAGTCTTAAACACTGACGTTTGAAACTAAACTAGTACCTATGTCCTATATATTAATTTTACTATGTTATTTAATCTCAAAATTCACGGAGATCGATTGATTACATAATATGAATAAAAATATACGAAGCTTTAATCAAAAGGGAATATGATTGCGTCGTATTGCATTATAGTGGAAGTTGGAATATGGTCTGTGAATTTTTTTCACGAATTTGGAACCATACATATTTTCCAACCATTTTAAAGTAATAAATTAATTTCTACTCTTTCTTGCGAAGTTTTTTTTAATCAGCTAAAAAAACCAACTGAATAGCAGCATAGGTCATGATCTTTGCCTGGTGAACGGAATAACTAAAAAAAACAACAAAATAAAAAAAGTTTGAGATGAGAGTGGTTGAGAGGCTGTTCCGACTTCTCTTTTGAATTACTTTACTACCAGTAATAAGGTGTTTTGCACCCGCTTTTTATATAAAGAACACCAATTTTCCGAAGGTGAGATATAAAAATAATAAAACCTATGATTACTTATATAATAACTAACTTGATCAAAGTCAGATACTTTATTGAATAGGTTACACCTAATAATCCAAATTATATTCGTATTATTTTTATAATTGACAAGCTATTTATTGGTTGTATGCAAAAAGTATTTTGTGTATAAACCCGCACAAGTTAAAATAATGTCTAAATACGAGTACGATACATAACGGGGGTAAAATTATTTTCAATGTTGCCGTGCTTTGGAAGGTGGACAAGTAAATTTTGTTCTTCGTTAATGGATAACATCGGTGGATAAAAATTTTGCCTCCTGCCTATGCTAAGCCATGTAGCTTTATTATTAGTAGTATATCACAGAATTAAGAAAATACAGAACCCTCATATATCTATTATTAAATGCAGTGCAATGTGTGCAAAAACAGCGAAAACGCCCCGCGCATGTCTCACTTCAAACCCGCGTAATGTTACGCGGGTGTGAAGTGAGCTCACAAACTTTTCCCATTTTCCCCACTTTATGGTAAACGCTTAGAACATTAGAGGTAAAATAATTACTGTCAACTGCTAAATAGAATGTGACTAACCGTCTGTTCGAGAAACAACTATTATGGACCACTCTACGTTTAGTTGCTTGAATATTAGTCGTATACATGGTTTCTGTATGTTATTAATTCTTATTAGATGTTAGTAACGATAACCGGCTAGCTTTAACTCTCCATGGTCGCTGCTGAGTTCCGTATCAGTTTTTTTTTTATAACAAAACACAGGCAAGGCATAGGCATGCAATCCTGGGACCTCGGATTCCACGGTTGAACATGCTAACCAAGAGGGCTGACATAGAACGAGGCAGTTAACAAATAGAATTAGCGTGTGTTAATGCGCTAGCGTGGGCAGTTGGTAAAAGTTTGCCGGTGTCATTGACCGCGGCTCGCGATTTTGACCTTCCCGCGGTCCATATCTCCGAGTGAAAGTCAGAGAAAGCCCCGCCGCACCCTTTGACGCGGTTTTGTGGAAATCGACGTCAAATCAGACGTCGCTCGGCTAGCCGGAGAGCTGCTGGGAAGTACTGATAAGGTACTTTGAGGGTTCATTTATGACCTACAGCAGTTCCTTTATCATCATCATCACATCAACATTCTATTTTTTTAATATTTTTTTTCTTTTCTTGTATTGTGCAATAATGTATTCTAAGCTAAAACTAAATCAACCCATTATCAGCCCACTACTGAGCAAGGTGCTCCTTCCACAATGAGAAGGGGTTAATGCCGTCCACCACGCTGGCCTAGTGCGGATTGGTGGAATCCACACACCTTCGAGAACGGTTTTGTAGAGCTCTCAGGCTTGTCGGTTTCTTCACGATGTATTCCTTCACTGTTGCAAGTGATATTTTCAATTACTTAAAAGAAATTATGCTCTGGAACAATCTGCCTGCTGAAATCCGTGGAAGTAGTTCCCTTCCGATATTTAAGAGTCGTCTGAAGGACTACTACCTCTCTTTGAGTGATGAAATTTGAAGTACGTTCTTTATATTCTTTTTTTTTTAACTGTGTGTTAAAATATACTTATATATATTATGTTTGTTATATATTTATATATATTATGTATATTTTCTATTTATATATCATGTATATTTTATATATTACGTATATTTATTTAAATTATATATGTATTTGTATCTTTACATTTTGGTATTTATGTATATCTATCAACACTCTTGGCACTATCCCGTTCTCTTGCTGTAAGTCCTATCTACAAAGGTTGCCTGTAAGAGATTGCTGGCAGCAATAAGGCCGCCTTTGCATGTCTACATTGTGTACTGTATACTCCTTACTGTTTCTTTTCCTGTATGTTATACGTGCAATAAAGTGTTTCTTCTTCTTCTTACTTAAATGGCAAATAACTTAGACAAGTTAGAGGTGCGTGCTGGGATTCCAACTGGGTCCCCCGAATGTGAAGTCGAAGTCCTACCCACTGGGCTATCACCGCTTACACAATTTAGGTCAATTTTAGAGTAATTTTTCGTCCTTTAGCTGCACAGCCACAAATTACATCGTTCGGAAAGTCAGTGAGAAGAAGCCCAAAGAAAATCAGCAGTTGCTATTTCAAAAGACCTCGTTTTTCAATTTTAAAACAACTTTCTTCTATTTTCTGTGGAGATGGTAGCAGTTAATTTATGAATCTCTTTAATAAAATTTATCAATTTAATAATACCCTGATCTGTAGGGCTAGGATGCGCGCCACGAGAGAGATATGTCATTATCTCGTCAATCCCTATAGAAAAAATACGAGTAACGGGTAGAGATAATTATCTCGTGGTTCGCCTCCTAGCCCTTCCAGTTATATAAGCAGTATCAGACAAGGACTGCGGAAATCCTTGCAAGAGATTTTGATTATTGTAGTAATCTTGACTTAATACATTTATGCAATGGCGTCCCTTAAAAGCAGTTGAAAAGTCCATGACCTATTTACGGCCTCCCGACTACGTCATCGGTCGTATAACTTCACCGACGTAGATTAATGAAAGTGACAGATAAAACTAAAAGTGCCCTTGAAGGCCAACCACTCGACCTATACCATCCAGGTTACGGAAACCAGGTCAGAGAAAGCAGTGAAAGTCTCTATTGGGGTATTATCTGTGCTCTTGACATTCACTTAGACATTTTTTTGGATGTAAACGCATCGGAATTCCAACTCTATTTCAAATGAAATATCAATCATAATCATTCGTAGAATTTATAGGTCAGTAGAAGTACAATAGTTATTTTGTTCTGATGATGATTTCTTTTTAATAAAAACAATTTGTGTCAATCTGTGACAACAATGATTATTTATTCGGATGGTTTTCATTTTTTTTCTTTAAAATGAAAGTACCTAGTCAGTGGGAATTGGGTCGAATTAAACTAAAAATTACTGAAGACTGAAGAGTAATTTAATTTAATTTGAATGTGTGTCGCGTTATTTGTTTGAGAATTGTTATTAAGTTTCTATTAGCGATAAAAGTCATGAGCCCAGTGGTTAGAGCTTCGGCCTTACACTCGGGGGGACCGAGTTCGATCTTCTTAAGTATTTTTTTTATTTAAGCATATAAACATAGTTTAAATGAATGAATGAATACACTTTTATTGCACACCGACCAAAACTAATACAGAAAAAACAGCGTATACAATTTGGCGGCCTTATCGCTGCATTGCGATCTCACCAATGCCGTAGTAAACCCAAGTACAGAAAAGGTTATGTACTTATCTATATGCACCGTATATAAACATAAAAGCATAAAAAAATAATAAATAAAAATATATATACACAAAATACTGTATACTAATAACATCAACTAAATACATATGATAACACTTGCTTTATTTGCGAAGGAAAACATTTTGAGGAACTTGCATGCCTGTGAGTGCCTCATGTTCTCAAGGGCGTGTGAAGTCCACCAATCAGCACAAGGCCAGTGTGGTGGACTAAAGCCTAAGCCCTTTTAAATATTGGAGGAGACCCGTGACCTGTAGCGGGCCGCTAATGGGTTGATATGATGAAGATATCAAAGAAAATGAGGAAATTATAAATTCCCAAATTGCCACTGCTGGGAATCGAACCCGGGACCTCCTGCTTAAATTCACAACGCTCACCATTGCGACAGGGAGGTCAACATTTTGACAAAAATTTTCCAGTTGTGGGAATCGAACCCACGGCCTTGGAGTCAGAAAGCAGGGTCGCTGCAAACTGCGCCAATCGGAAAAAAAAAAAAAAATTAGTCAAAATTCTTCTTAGATTCTTAATTCCACCAGATTTTGAAAACTTGGGGTGATTCACCCCCGTGCCTCGGAGACCACTTTGATCTCTTTCGGAGATGCGGTCCCATCAGACTACGAGAGTAAGGGAGTAGAGAGTAGGTCTGTGTCCGCACACGTACTTGTTCACTATATCTTCAACGTAGTTGGAAAACCTCTCTGGAGATTGACCACCGTGGCCTAAAACGGTCAGGAAAACTGTGTGTTTGGTAACGACTCCAGGAGGTACGAGTATCTTTGCATCGTCCGAGTCATATCTTTGTATCGATAATGCCGTCGTATTTATAACGAAATACCCACCAACTAAATGTCATGATCATTGGTTGCTAATTAAATATAATTTTAATTGTTTCTTGAAGAATATTGATTCATCCTACTAATGTTATAAATGTGAAAGTGTGGATGATTGTTACTCAATCACGCAAACACGGCTGGACGGATTCGGATAAAATTTGGCATGCATGCAGCCTTTGACTTCTATTTTACCAAGTGCCTACAATATGAGTACCTTCAAATCAAGAGTGAATAGGCATCTTCTAGGCAAGCGCGCTCCACCTTAGGCTGCATCAACGCTTACCATCAGGTGTGATTGCAGTCAAGCGCTCGTCTATGAACATAAAAAAAGGACATACCTACCTACCATGGCTACCTTTTATACTGGGAAATAAAAAACCTTAATCCACGCGAACGAAGTCGCGGGTATCAACTAGTTAAATAATAATGATTAGCGTATTTGTAAAAAAACTTCAATATAATAAAATATCTGGCCAATATGAGTTTAAGATTAATTATTTACCCACTTAAAAAAATTACTGTAACAGTAGGTATATAAGTTTATTATTACTGCCATTTCTGCTGCTTTATGACACTCTCGTCTGAGACAGCATCACTACTTTTCAGCAGGGCAAGGGCTAACTTGTAGTGGTATAAAAAGTCCTAGAATGTATGAATGAATACACTTTTATTGTACACTACATAAACGTATGGAAAAACTGCCATCTGTCGACTGCCGAGTGGTGCAGTGGGCAGCGACCCTTCTTTCCGAGTCCAAGGCCGTGGGTTCGATTCCCACAGCTGGAAAATGTTTGTGTGATGAGCATGAATGATCTTCAGTGTCTGGGTGTTTATATGTATTTATGTATATTATTCATAAAAATATTCATCAGTCATCTTAGTACTCATAACACAAGCTACGCTTACTTTGGGGCTAGATGGCGATGTGTGCATTGTCGTAGAGTATATTTATCTGTCGGGCTGATTTGTGAATCTAAACCATCCAGGGTGCCACCCAAACGCATACCGAAAAATTCATTGAAATCGGTCCAGCCGTTCTAGGAGGAGTTCAGTGACATACACACGCACACAAGAAATATATACATATATAAAGATAAGTTGTTTTATGAGCCAACTAAACAACCAACGACACCGTATCAGCATGGCTAGCTCAGGCAGGAGGCAAAATTTTTATCCCTCGATTATATCCCCTGACAGGGGATATAATTAACGTGTCCACCTTAGCAGCTGGACACGTTAATTATATCACGGGAACATGGTATAGGAGAAGTTTACCAACGTTTATAATTAAACAAATATTATTTGGATATTATTTCCACATTTGCACCAGTGCTCTGAGAGTTGATAAAGCTGTGGGTGCAGATACATTTTTATCCTTTCCCCGGGGAAATATTTTGATATATCTTCTCCCACAGCTTTATCAACTCTCAGAGCATTGGCGCTCATGTGGAAATAATATCCAAATAATATATGTGTAATATTAAACGGAGGTAAACTTCTTCTATTCCATGTTTTCGTGATTTAGCAGATGGGTACGATAATTATATCCCCTGTCAGGGGATATAATCTGGGGATAAAATATTTTTCTCCTGCCCGTGCTAGCCCTGCTGCGGGCTTAACATAACTCCAATGCCCCTAGAAGGTTGGGTCGCTACCACCTTCTACTGGATCACTCTTACCAGCAAGTAAGTAAGATAAGTAATAGATCATAAAAAAATATTCTTGCTTGCGTAGAAGTGTATTGTGCGTAGACGTGTATTGTGCGAATGGTTTTATGTGCCAAGTAATAGAGTGTTGTATGGTGTCCAAGACTAAAAGGAAAATGGTGTCTATGTCTAGAGCGTTAGAAATTTGTAAACATTGAGTCAGCATCGCCGCACTGGTGGTTCGGTATCAGTGAAAGTGCTGTAGAAAGTAGAAAACGTCTGCTCATGTGGACTGCAGCTATGCAGTTCCTATGTCCGATTATTGTGGTTTTACGTTCTATACACAAAGAAATAATATATTATATTCGGTGACCTTTGTTTCGTCGTACAACAGTGTCCAAGTTACTCCGTCCAATAGTCTAGACAAAAATTTAGAAAACGTGTTAATTCTGAGCTCCTAAAAATATGAGCGATATTCGACGCGAAATACCGTCTAGAAAAATATATCGAGTGTATTTATTAACAGGAAAAAAATGTCAATTGTTAATAAGAAATTAAGAAAAAAAAAGATGGCATTTAGTTTTTTGGTTAAAGCTAAAAAAATATTAATGTGTAAGCATTTTGAAAAAAGAACTTTAAACGGGAGGAAATTATCCAGTAAAAAAGTTCCACCAATCGGTATTCTGTCTTCATTATTTATAATTTTTATTCTCCGCGCGGCTGTTACGGTAAGGGCAACGCCGCGCCGCGCCAAAAATATTTTTTTTTGTAGTATTAAATATTATTTAAAGCATTTGTAAAAGTATGATGTCATCTAAACATATGTAACAATTAAATGCCTCGTGGGGAAAAACCAATATATAGATTTTTCATAAAGTTATACGATTGATAATAATTTTCCTTTTTTACCAATTTCTGTTGTTACAAAAGTTGAAGTTGAAGTTAAAATATAAATGTATATCCTATATTTATTTTTTCAACTTTATCATATAAACACATTACCGACTCTCTACAATGCACGGGTCCCACCCCCCACAATGAGAAGGGTTTAGGCCGTACTCTCTATACTTATTAATTTTATATTATAAAGAGGAAATTTTTTGAGGAAAACTTATGACTAGAAGTTAAGGCATCCATTGGTCGTTATGATGATAGTGATGAAGCAGAAAAAAGAAGTGGTAATAGACTATTGGTTAGGACTTCGTCTTCACTTTTGGGGGGCTGAGTTCGAATCCCAGCATGCGCCTCTAACTTTTATAAGTTATGTGAAGCTGAAGTGAAGGGTGTAGGAAAACATTGTGAGGAAACCTGCATGCCTGAAAGTTCTCCATAATGTTCTCAATGGCGAGTCAACTGAGCAATTCACACTGAGCAAGGTGGTGGCCCCTATCCCACTGGCATTATGCAAGCGTTGGCGTTTTTTCAACGTCTGCGCAACATTGACACGACGTTAACGTTGCGCATACGCACATACTGCGATTTCAGGCGTACAATCAGAACAGGCGGTGCTACTTAAACGAAAATTACGCAAAAGAAGACGAAATAATCATTGTCAATTTTGGGTAAATCCTTGATGGTCAAATCGATTACAAGAAAGAAAGTGAATATTTTACCCTGTACTATTAAATCATATTTCCTTTCTATGTCTAGGGTAATTCCGGGGTAGATGGGGCTTTAAGGAAGAGATGGCCTATCGAAACAAATCATAGAATTCCTGTCTAGATGTCACTAGATATTGTTTTATCTGCTTCACTTTGTGGGTAGGAACAAAAGTACGGTATATGAAGGCCATATATGGTTATTATATACCGATGGTACATAAATCATGTATCGTCTGAACAATTGTTAATTTTCATATTTGTTTTAGATAAATAGTAAATAAAAAAGAAAGGCAATAGCTTTGAGAGGTAATTAGTCACAAGAATGACTAAAAACAGTTATTAGTGCTGTGAAAAATGTACTTTACTCCGAGAAAATCATCGGAAAGAATTTAAATAACAAATAATAGTAAAATAGGAACTATGGGCCATCTACTTTGTTTGAAGAGAAAAATTGATTGCTCACATCAAAACAATACAAGCCAAAAACTTACTAATGACTACGAATTCAATGTTAAGAAAATCGAAAACAAATTATAAAAAGGTTGATTTAAAACTTGCCGGGAAAACGATGTAAAAAAAGTAAATTCGTATACTCTTAGATCTGTAAACAAAAGTAAAGCTACCTGGTGACTAACTGATAGTAGTGACGATGTCCAATTGTTAAATAATAATGTTATAGGGTAAAAAAAAACAAGTTAAGCTAAATTATATCCGGAATATAACGAACACTGCTATGAAACACCTCTCATCGAAGACTGGCTCGACTGCACAGTAGGTATGACCGTTTTGAGTACACGATAATTGCATTAAATTTAAAAACATTTGCTCTAAATATTTTCAAGAGAAACAAGGTGTTAAGAAACATAAAATAATCCTAAAAAATCTATACTAAAGCTAGATTAAGTTATGGCCATCTTAACACTATTGCTATGGCCAACACAAAGGACACCTCGGAAGAGATGGCCAGTAGTGTTTTTAAACCACAACATAGTGGGCTCGTACTGAGTAACGATGAAAAAGCTTTGTATCAAAAAATGTAGTAGTATTTTACTCTATAACAAGAAAATTAAAAATAAATGAACTAATAAAATAAAGTCATAAATAAGTCTGCGTAAAATGTTATTAAAGGCAAAGCATTTTGCTTTCATAGGACTTTGAAATTAAAACTTCGAAAAAAAAAACAATATAGCAACAAGATTAACTTACTATAAATCAGGAAAGCATTTTACTGTCGCCGAGAAGGAAACGTGGTGGCTTCATTAAAACTTAAATCCACGATTGATTGGTCTTGAATTAGCAAGTTTAATGGCTTCGGGAGTCGACGAACCCTCTGCTGTTAATTATTGTTGTATTATGAAGACGATATCCGTATGCCTATACTTAAAGTTACATAGCGGATATAGCGGTGATAGTAAAGTGGTTAGGACTGGAGCCTTCCTTTCGCATCCAGTTAATTTATTTTTTCCTTTAGGTCTGTTGGAATGGGCAGCAGCTTCTTAAGTTGAAAACCATCGGCTATAGGCAGAGCAGTCTCGGCCACCTCCCTGGCGCAATGCTGAGCGCCGCCGATTTAAGTAGGAGGTCCCCAGTGGGGTGCACTTAATGCATGCACAAAAGCACTGCCTACCCTAAGATTTCTACCATTTTATGCAATTTTCCTGCTGGTAAAAAAACCAGTGGAGGTCCCGGGTTCGATTCCCGGCAGGGGCAATTTTGGGAGTTTATAATTTCGGAATTTTCTCTGGTCTGGATTTTTTTTTTTGGCGTGGTGGAAAAGCTTTATTGCTACCTCCGACCCTTGGGCAGGACGGAGGTTATGTGGGACTCCCCCATCTACAGGGGTATACCCAAACTAAAAACCGCCACGGCATGTCCCTCTTGTTGGCTTTGGTAGACGCCCGGGGAACCTTTTGTATACTTTCCGGACGTATACCGACCACCCCAACCGATTGTTGGCTAATTATCACACTACCGACAAAAACAGGCCGCTAAGCGATTTAGTGTTCCGGTGCGAAGTCGCGTGTATAACGATTAGACCATAAGTCAAAGTCAAAGTCAAAAATATCTTTATTCAAGTAGGCCCCTAGCTGGCACTTTTGTTGCGTACATAAGAATTACACGATAGTGAGATGATGGCGATAACCACTTTCGTAAACTTAAAGCTACGAGGGCTCCAAACGACTCCTGGTCTAAGAAGAAGCCCACAACAAACTTAGCCGGGCGTTTTATTTTTGTTATCACCATCTCACAATGTCATTTAAAATTATTAGAAGAGTTATAGGTTAGAGCAATAATTCACACCCAAGCTTTTTATCGATTACGTAGTCCTTTTTACTATAATAGGACTTTTCTATAAGCTTACGTTTAATACGAACTTGGAACTTTTTAAGAGACATCTCCAAGATGTCAATGGGAAGTTTAATGTAGAATTGTATGCAATTTCCTTAAAACGAATTATGAATTTTATGTAACCTAGTATATTGCACGGTTAGTTTATTCTTACTTCTAATTTTTAAATTACCATACTACCTAACAGGTTAGCCCGCTACCATGAGATTGCAAGGTCAGTCAAGGGCTAACTTGTAGAGGAAAAAAGCAACACTTCACAGGGCATGCGAGGACCTCCTGCAACGGGTCTCTGTGTCCATCAACCTGGGGCCTGGGGGGTCTTTAATTAGAGCCTTCCACCCACAGATCCCACACCCTTCAGATCGGAACACTGTATTGAAGAACCAGTGGTGTGCATAGAGGGTATGCACAGGGTATGCAGATGATATAAAATGAAGAAAATCTTCGATAAAAGATACAAAAAACTTAAGGATAGGCACTGTAAGAGTTATAGAAAGCCTACCCTTAAGTATTTATAGCTCATACTGGGGATTTTCTTCATTTTATATCATCTGCATACTCTTTGCATACCCTCTATGCCCGTCACTGGGTAGAACCCCTAGTCGGATTTTACGCCATTCCTCGAATCCAATATTATCTGATCGTTTACTAGCTAATAATAGGTTTTAATAAATAACTAATTACTTTTATTTATGTATATACATGGGCGGTGATCATAAAATTCATAATTTGACGACGTAAGCAAACTTTCTCAATAAAAGCCATGGATCCGGTCAATGACCCTATTGTTTGTAAAATCGCATTCATATTATGATTATAAGTAGTGTTGCCATAATTAAATTATAAAAAGCAGGACTCGAAACAGAAACAACCATACATAAAAATACTGCAGTTATTTAGATAAGTACTTGTATTTATTCATATACTTTTAACACAAAATATATGTTTCGATATTGATGAGATCACAAACTAATAGTGTAACAACTGTTCCAAACCACGATACTTTACAAAAAGAGTTTAAAATTATCGTATTCGATTTTAGAACGTTGAAAACTATAACCTCCATGCACTTTTACATTTCGATTTATTTTTGATTTTTAAAATAATCGTTAATCCGCATTTTGATATAATTTTTAATAACTAACTTACTGCAAATTGCATTACGGATAATTTTGTAATTTTTTCCTGTAGAAAAATAAACAGCGTACCTTTGATGGATAGATGGACTTATTCAGAAATATTGTGAAAAATTCATATATTGTAAATATTTCATGGAATGCATATTTTCTATGAATCCTTCGACCAGTCTTGAAAATTTTGCGTTGCATTCTGTAAATCGATTTTTTTTTTAGATCGGTCTATAAAAGAAATATCGATTTAGATCGAAACAATTATTTTATCCTGGAAAAGCGCAAAAACATGGTACCACTTCGCGTAAATAATAAATTCATAACATAATAAAGAAATAGCTCGTAAAATAGTTTACTTTATTCGTCTATACACAACTAATTTTATTTATAATACCAATCGATTCTAAAGGTCTGCGAAAGATATAAAAAAATATTAATATCTTATACATTCACTCAAATATTTTTTCTATCGTCATCGTCATCAACATATCAACCCATGACCGGCCCACTACAGAGCACCCACGATGAGAAGGGGTTAAGGCCGTAGTCCACCACGCTGGCCCAGTGTGGATTTGTGGACTCCACACACCTTTGAGAAAACATTCAGAACCCACATTCAGCCATTGTTGCATCAGTCATTGCGTCCAAAAACGGTGAAAACAACCCGCGCACTTCTTACTTCACACCAGCGGAATGTTGCTATGTCACAAACTTTTCTCATTTTCCCCATTTCATGGTAAACGTTTAGAACATCAAAGGTAAAATAATTACTGCCAACTGCTAAATGGAATGAAGTGACCAAACGCCTGTTCGAGAAATACTACTAAAGTGGAGTAGTTTATGATAGCTTCAATATAAGTAAGTCGTGTACACGATTTCTGTATATTCTTACATTTGTACAGGGACACGAAATTAAAAATATTAAACTTATCAATTTATATTTTTGTAAAAAATATATTGCAAAACCAGTTAAAATCTATTGCTGCTCAATAGTTTTGAATTCATGATCAGCATTATCAGAAGGTCATACAAAAATATCAGAATTTATCAACATTTATTCGCGGTTATTTTAAACAGGAAGTAGGTATAAATGTCTTCTAATTGTCAATTAGGAATGTGAGATTGCTATTATCACATAGTCGCTTGACGGCCTTATATGTATATGTGTATATATGTAGATATGTTACATAGTACTGCGCATAGATATAAATAACCAGGCGTTCAACAGAGGCAGGTGGTACAGGTTATGTGAACCCACCGGCGCGGTGTGACCGCGAAATTATTTTCAAGACTACACCAACCTCAAGCAGACGCACACATGCAAACGTCTATCTGCACAGATGTCTCACTACAGCTCTACGGCTGTAGGCGTAGTCGTGAGAAACTTGACGAAGCATTCCAAAACGACACAAAATCATAACCGAGACAGATAAATATAAGCTTTACGCGCAACGCATGCCGTTTATAATCGAGGCAAACTTTCGAGGTGTTTATAACGACAGCAATGATTTCAGTGTATGGTAAAGTTGCTATCTTGTTCGTAATGTCCGCGAACGGAGGTACATTCAACTTTTAGCCCAGTAAACTCTCAAAGTTCGTTCACCCACTGCTTGTCAACTGACGTATAGCGAGAGAGAGGGTCCGTAAAACAGATAGTCGTGTCCCTCTCCGGCTTTATATTGAAGATTAGAAGTTTTTATTGAGTGTTTGGCAGCCGAAATAGTCTACTTTTGTTCTGTTTATGATCGCCTAGTACTTTTGACGGCATACGTTGACTATATCGACGAATAACTTTGTCGACATACGTTTTCACGTAGGCACCAGCCGATTGGTTTTATCGATAAACAATTAATTAGGATTTTGTTCTTTATTTATCAATTCTAAAATTATGGTAGTATACAGTACAGTTGGATATTATATAGTATTATGGTCGCTGATATGGACCTTTAATAATTATAGACAATTACATAAAAGGTTAAATGAAGTTCGTTTATAAAAATAAAAAAAACCGATTATGTTAAGTGCGTGGGAACACTATTTACGAGTATATCTACATAATATCTTTCCATCGTAATGTTTGCTGTGTTTGCTGTGTTTGTTTGTGTATCCTATTATTTCATTAATAAAAGATAAAAGCTTTAGCTTAAAATTTGCACCAGTATAGTAAAATATGGAAATTTTCTAAAATTACTTATATTGAATAAGTACACATTACACATACAAATGTATGTTTGTTTTACCGTCTTATTTTTTAGTATAGGAAGGCCTTAAGGTTTATAAGGATGTCACTCATGTATTTATAGCCTTATGTCAATGCACTTTGCTTAGGAAAAAAAGTCGAATTAGAAAAAAAATGAAAGCACTATTGCCAATGGACAGGACACGTACAATTACGAAATAGGAACGCGTTCTCCATTCAAATTCGAATTTAAGTATTCACTAGAAAAACGAACATGGCGCCCACGTCAAAAGCGGTCGTCAATTTTAATGTCGACATTATGACCTGTGGAGTCTACTTACACAATAAAGTAACATATTTGTTTTGCATAGAATTTAGCTTTCATCACCACGATAATCTACAGTCCAACCAACAAACAACCTCCCTGAATAAGAACTTTGGAGGTTCTTTGAATAGCTGTGACGTCTAGGTATACCAGATACGTACATGAGTTAAGATTGTTGTTTTCTGGTTGTTTGCTGTTGTCATTGTGTTCAAGCTGCGTTGGTGCCCCCGGTTATTATGGTTGTCCATTAGGTTCGCGTCGATATTCGATTTTTGACTGTCTATAAATTTTTTTGTTATAAGGTGATTACATGATTACATGATAAAAAGTAACTTGATGTGTTTACATGGAGGTATATACAGCTGAAATATCATATTTACATGTAAGTTTATGAAGCTGATAAATAGGTTGTGCTTCTCTAATGTCTCATAGGAGAGAGGGTTTTACAAAAAAAAAGAAAAGCTAATGACAAACTCCCTAGAAATAGAAATCTAGAAAGATTGAACTTTTATAAAGCTAAGACCTATTTAAAAAGCTGATATAGCCCAAACTGAGCGACGGGGATGGTGAAGCATTTTAGGAGGGATGAATACCTCGTTCCTGTCAGAGAGAAGGCCTGTATCCTAGAAAAATTAACGATGGTATTACATATTGTTTGCAAACCATAGCCTACCAATTCTTGATAAAAATGGACGTTCGAATAAAAGATCTAAACATTTATCACATAATTGCAAAACAAAAGCGAAAAAAAATATTCCCCAAATAAAGAATATCTACTTTGTTCTACGATCTATGTTTACTTTTTATTTGATAGCCCTATCTTCCATTAGTGATGTGAACGAAATAGTTTCGTAAGATTACTCTCATCGATCTATGGACTCCTAGTATCTTGCTGACTCGTGTTAGTTTCTCATTGCTTTCATATTCTAACTTTGGCGAATATTTGTATAATTAACGGATAAACACCCAGACACTGAAAAACATTTATGTTCATCACACAAACATTTTACAGTTGCGGGAATCGAACACGCAGCCTTGTACTCAGAAAGCAGGGCTGCTGCCCACTGCGTCAATCGGCCTTATATGGCATAATATGTTATGAAAATTAAGCTTATAAACCACACGCGGAGTATAGCAAGTTAAGTTTATTTTCATAGTATATCATGGAGTTCCGCAAAGTAACGCTTTGCTGCTTCTATCCAACATTCTACGGCTAAGTTTGAATTTAGTACCTCAAGCCGTGTCTACAAAGAAAGACAGAGAGACAACATAGCTTCAATGTTTATTCGGTACGCTATAAAGATGTGGAACCATCTTTATAGTCAAAGTAGATATTCTTTATTTAAAAGTTACCATTAAAAAATATTGTGACGGCAGGTGATGCTACGGATAATTTATATTTTTATCATTTACTTATTTATCCCATAAACACAGCCATGTCGCGGATGCTCACTTCATTAAAAATAAATACGGCAACTTAACTTTAAATGTAAATAATTATTAAGTACATGTTATGGTAATAAAATAGGAAATTTACAGAACCGATAAATTATTAGATAAAGCGTATCACCTTTAGAGGCTTGGTCGTTGATCTTTTAGCCCAGTGCGGGCAGACGAGCCTGCGGAGACGTGTTTCTTAGCTATGCTATCCTGGTAGGCGGTATACCTACCGTAAAATATTGTGACATTCCTAGTATACATGTATTTATCTATATCTAAATATTTATAGGCTTTGACTTCTTTGCGGCTTTGGCTATAAGGCAACATTCAGTTATGTTAATCTTTTAATAATAATCTGTTTTGTATAAATTGCCCGATGAACCTAAAATTTAAGCACAGTGAAATATGATAAATATTTGACATAAATATGTATGTATAATTAAGAAAATTAGGAGTTGTTTAAGTTAAACTTTTTGTAGCTATAAACGTCAAATTGTAAGTTTTCTGGAATGCAGTTGAAATATTTTAGTCACTCAGTTCTTCATATTTATTTGCTTAAATAAAATAGTTTGGACGTTTAAGTGGGTGAAAATAAATTTTCATATTATTTGGTAGTTATTCCATAAATTATATTTCTTATCATAAAGCATAGGTATTGTTAACAACAATTATTAAGCCGATACTGTAGTTAATATTAGAAACGTGAAAGTGTGTTTTTATTCGTTTGTTACCTTTGTCGGCCACGGCTCTGATCCTACCACTGGTATAGCTCTCATTTCAGGCGATGAACATAGGATACGTTTTGTGCTAGAAAACCCCAAGTAAATCAAAGTAGGTCCTATGATACTAAAATTGTATCCGACCGGTATCTCTAGCTGTCTTTAGGCTATTTTACACTTTACACCAGTTCTGGTCCCGATAAAGCAAACTTAGAGAACTGACAGTCAATAACTACGAGGACGGCGAAAGGTAATAACTTAGGATATACTGCCATCGATAACTAAAATACTAGACATGCCGTTTCTTTCAAAAACTAGCAGAAATACTGTCCGATTTTTGTTCGTCCAGTGCACCCACCGTCTTTTCCCACCAGTAGGTGCGAGGGGAATTAGAATTTACCCGTACACCCCACTGCGTTAAGGCAGGAATTAAATATAAAAGTATGTCCACGCATCTTATCGATAAATAAATACGAAATAGTTCGAGGGTCGCTTCTCTTTAAGAAACTTCCTAAATGAACTATATTTTCTTACAGGGGAGCGTATATATAGATATATAAGTCCTTAGATAGATATAATAAGATATTTCTCTTTCATTATTAAACTAACAAAAAATAGCATTGAAATCTTATTTTTTACAGACGCATTTAGATGACTGACAGGACATCTAAATATAAATATTAAAAAATGAGTCATTGGCTGTCTGATCAATTAAGACACAGCTCAACTCACTGGATACATCTTAACATACACTTGGACACATTTTATTACGTGGGCATCCGCTAGGAAAGGATTTTACGAATATCCCCCGAACGGAATATAAGTCATAAAACATTGAACTGATCCTGTGGAATTCATTTTAATCTAGCTTGCTCTCTGGAGACGGGCGTAGGCTACCGGGGCAAAATTTCTGAATCTCACAGTAAATCGCAAATAATACACGCTAGTCTAATATACTATTGATCGAAGCATTTTGCACGATTTTCCGGTGTGCTGGTGGAATTTAAATGCAAAATAATCGTCCAATGAAAGTAATTTTTAGATAATTCCAAGTTCAAATTCTTTACTTCGAAATTTAATGTGGAAAAACGCAGCGTTGTTGGCCCCCAACGGGGTGGGCAGACGACACAAGCGTCGATGATGAGCTGCTGAAAGCAAGCGTCCCGGAACGTGGATTTTGAAATTACCTACAAAGTACCCAAGCCCAGCGGTGGATGTTTATCGGTTGAAGTGATGATGAAAAGTTCGAATTTGGGTCATTACTTATCGTATTTTACCATGGAGACAAAAATGACGTACGTTTACAATATTTTCATCGTTTAATTGATAAATTTAGACCGTCTAAGACCACTTATTCAAACTAAAAGTTATGATTATAATTTCGGACATAGTCGCTACAAGGACCTACATATAATGTGTACATAGCTTTTACACACAGGCGTCTTTTCAAAGTTTTTTTTTTATAATCAAGTTATTTATCAGAAAAGGATTTAATCGATTTCTCAAGCTATATCGTTCTCCGTCCACCTAGCCATGTAATCGAGATAGTAAATAGATACTTTAATTGGACTGGAATATATAGATATTTGCATTTTGCTTCGATTCACCTTGTTAGTAACGATTGATCAAATTTATTTTTAGAGTTATAGTTTCACACGTTTTTTGTAATCCTCAACCGTCCTTGCTTCAGAACCAGAGAGGAAGATAATCTAATGTTCTAACTGGTCTTTTTATGGTGTGGGAAACGTTCCTGTTTTTTTTTTGTATAAATTGACGGACCAAGCGCAGATGGCCCACCTGATGGTAAGGAATGGAAATCTAATTACACTGGCAACTAAACAACACGGTTTTGCAACAAAGCTCCTTAGCGGCAGAAATAAGCATGGCGAAAGTACTTCCCCGGACGAAATTTGTCACAAAAAAAACTCTGCTACTACTGCTGTTTTGCAAAGTTCTTGTTAATTTTCTCATAGCACATTTGGCTATTTGGATTCGTCTTCTAATGCCCCTGAGTATATTTGAGTATTATTTTGAGATTTGAATGGTCAGTGTAGAGTTCGAAACAAAGAAACAGTTATGTTAGTTGTGTTTTAAAGTTAGTAGTAATATATATAATACAAGCGGACCCTAACGCCATCTGTCGGGCTGATTTGTGAATCTAAACCATCCAGGGTGCCACCCAAACGCATACCAAAAAATTCATTCAAATCGGTCCAGCCGTTTAGGAGGAGTTCAGTGACATACACACGCACACAAGAAATATATATATAAAGATATATGTATAAAGAATTAAATAATAAAATTTAAAAAACCCCCGACTTTTAATAGAGTGAAAATGAAAATGAATTTCTGTAATCCGCCATTTGTGGCGCCATTTTCATCAAACATAGCCAAGCACACTCCCGACTAATTCACTCATCAAACAAAAAAAAAACAATCAATATCGGTTCATCCGCTCGGGAGCTAGGATGCCACAAACACACATACACATAAACACACACATAACACGCAAATTATAAACTCCCAACTACGGGGAGTTACGTTATTACGTCGGGGTTTTAAACCAAAAAAGGTTTAAACGGATATTTTATCCAGCATTTTACCATACTACTACGACTCGTCTATTTTGAGTTAACGCCCGGTTGTAATATTCCCAATAAGCGTATCTTTAAGCATATGGCAATCGATGTTTATACCAACTTGCGTATACTAGTTAGCTTCCAATCATTTCCACCTGTTTGTATGCATATTAAGATTCTTGATTTCACCAAGCTGAGATTTCTTTTGCTGACTAGAATTGTAAATCTAGATAGAATGCGAAAGCCAAACCAAGACAGACCGAGTAGTAAAAAAAAATCAAATAAATTAACTACGACAATACACACATCGCAATCTAGCCCCAAAGTAAGGCTTGTGTCATGGGTACTAATGTAGCTGATGAATATTTGTATGAATATAATACACATAAATACGTATAATCTATATATATAAAATAATGTTGTGTTAGTCACACCATTTATAACTCAAGAACGGCTGGACTAATTTTTATCATATTTGATTTTTTGGATTCCTCTTAGACCGGAATAGGATAATACTTATTAAAATATAACATTCATCAAAAAAAAAAAAATATCCGCGGTACGAAGTTTGCCGGGACAGCTAGTATACAGATAAACACCCAGACAAAACAAAACCCACTGAAAAACATTCGTGTTCATCACAGAAACATTTTCCAGTTGTGGGAATCGAACCGACGGCCTTGGAGTAGTAGAGTTTTCGACTACAGAGCACTGCCGGAAGTCCAACTACTGCTTATTTCTGCCGCTAAGCAGCATAAATTACAGGCACATGTGTCTTAACACCTACGCCTCATGTTGATGGACACAGGATGGCACGTTGCAGGACGTGTTCTGTCCATTTACTATCAATTGGACCATCTCTCCTAGGAGAAAGAAAAAAGTACCTTGAAAATAAGACGTGATTTTTGGGCAGTATGAGTGTGGAACCCTCCTAGCTTTTTCTTTAAGTAAACGAAGGTAGTTATCACTATTACCTCACAATAATGAAATCGTAAGTATGAAGGCTTTATTAGTGTCTGAAATTTTAGAATTTTTTTTGCTAAGACTTTCTCTAAAATGTCTTCGTTATAAAAAAAAGGGAACGAATCGTCAGTCAATCATTTTCCGTACGCTAAAAAGCCAGCAGACAGTCTAGGGTTCAGCGAGGTATTTTTTTATTTAACAGCCTGTACCTTTTTTCAAAAGTTAATTAAATAAAATACGAATTCCAATTTTTTTTTAGATTTTATTTAAATGTAACCCTCGTTTTTTAATTTGTATATAGTTTACTCGCAAATAAGTGTAAAGTACTCATACAAGTTTTGCTCTTGGATGCAAAAGCATTAAATGATCTCGTTTCGTTAAAGAGGATAATAAAAATAAATCAATTGGTTAAAAAGGATCATAAAAAGATATCAATTGCTTTATTAAAGGTCCAGACTGTAACGTACTATTTGTATACCGTCTATATGTTTTCATCTAAATTTGATGAAGAACTGGTGAAGATTTTCGGATTTACAGATTAGGATGAATTTCTTAACTCACAACATCAAATCACTCAACGAATTATACTGCATTAGTAAAATACACTATACCTTCAACTTCAATTGTAATCAACTAACCAATTAACGTCCATAGAGATTTCTATCTTCCTTCTTCTTTTCTTGTGCTGCCTGCATTTCAGTGATTTCCTACAACATGCTTACAAGTCGTCTTTCCATCAAATAAGCACGGTTCATGCCGAGAGGACGCTATCCTCGAGACTCCAAGGTCCATTTTATCCTATGGTTCGCGCCCGTTCGACTATGACGTGACTTATTTCATGACGTCACCCATAGAGATACTCGTTAAAAGTGGAGTTCTCTCCATCGTAAGCTGAATGAGTCAGAAAGCTATAGCATTCCAGTACCAAATTTTTAAAATAAGTAAATATTAAGCGACAAAGAGTGCATTTGTTTTCAACCAAAGCAATTTTAAGGCGCGAATGACCTTTTTTACTTTTCTCCATGCGGAAATGCAAAGATTTAAGAAATGGCCCCGTCAAGCCGGTTAGGCTGTGTTTATTTTAAAACAGCAGTAAAAAACTTGTAGTAAAATGTATGCGCAAACGAGATTTCAAGTACCAGGCGCGCATATAATAAAGAAGCGCGCCTAGTTCAACCGATTCCAGCTACAACAAAGCTAACACGTATCGCACGCACACATCTAAACCTATTAATTGTTATCCTATCTCTTTCTAATTACCTTTATGACCTCCAATTTCTTGTAACATTGACTGCTTTCAGCAAAAAAGACCTTAATCATTCCTCGCAAAGAAATGGTTAAATAATTTCTGTATCAAATGAATTGTTTACTTTTTATGTACATTGTATTAAAGGGAAATTTATTTACGTATTTAATCCTTGTAAATGCTTCATATCTAAGCAAGTCGGAAGTGACGATTGAGCTCACTAACGCAAGTGAGTTATCAACATTTCTCACGCTCGGTTTCCATTAGTGTGTGTGAGGCTGTGTGAGTGTTATCTCTTCGGCGGTGTGTGTGTGAGCTGAGACGAGCTCGGGTTCGTTCAACTTATGGCCTAGTAAACTCAGATATATAATATCTCTACAACATTGTATGACACTCCCTGATTCTAATTAATCTTTTGCTTTTAATTATATCCGTTTCTTCATATGCTATAGTAACGTAATAGTAAGCAACGTAGACTAGAGATTTGCAGTTGTAAATGTTGTATAATAAAAAATTCCATAGTTATGTTCTCTTCTTTTTTTTCCGTAAATAATTAAAATTGTATGTGGCCATTGACTGAATCTCGAACTTCTAATCTTGAACTACCCTTGCAAATTTGATGTTTTTCCAGAGCCAAAAGAAGCCTATGTTACTCTCCGTTTTTTCAACTGACTCTATGCCAAAAATCATGTCGATTGGTTCTTTGGTTAGGGCGGGAAGTAAAGGCAAACAAACAGACACACCTTCGCATTTATCCTATTAAATAATTAGT
The DNA here is from genome assembly GCF_905163445.1 of Pararge aegeria. Lineage (NCBI taxonomy): Eukaryota > Metazoa > Arthropoda > Insecta > Lepidoptera > Nymphalidae > Pararge > Pararge aegeria. The sequence goes on along the minus strand of NC_053202.1, from coordinate 5,263,403 downwards.
AAATTAGTATGGAAGTACAGTAGATAACTCACCAATTTCCTAACTACTGTTTTACTGTTTGGTCATTGACCTCTGTTACTTCTAAATATTTGAAATCTTTTTCTTCTTCTTTGTCTCCTCCAACTCTTGGTGGTGCGTAGGGCCGCGACTTTTTATTTAATCCAGACCTATCCCGAGCTGCAGACCTCAGCGTGGTCCAAGATAAATTGGAAGCTTCCATTTACAAATTGCAAATCTTTGAAATAGGAACGTTAATACATTTACAATCTCGTCAAATCAAATAAATCAGTAAACTTGAATTCAAAGATAAAATATGTTATGATTTAAAACTACCTAACATTCTGTGTAGGTGTTGGAGTTTCCGAGAACCCGATGCGACGACCGTCACGTAAGCTTTTTGGGTGTTCATTTGTTATTTTTTTTTGTGTAAGTACGAATTTTTAAGGAAGTGCGCCGTTTAAAGTGTTTGAAAAATGTCTTAACACGTCAAGTTTACAGAGTACCTTCTTAGGTGTTTTTACGTAGGCAGATACAAAGTACACTTTAAAGAATTAAATTCTGTAAAAGCTTCTCTTTTGGTGTTACAACAGACAAGCAAGTAATCTAAATTACTCTTTGCCTTTTTTTAAATTCCACTAGCACTACAAGTTACTTAGTTCTAAGTGATGATACAGTCTTAGATGGTAGCGGGATATCCTGTTAGGGAGTACGGCAGTTATTTTAATCTCATACCCTTAATCGGTTTCATGGCATTTTTTTTGACGGTAGAGCCACGGCAGAAGCCGGGGGTATTCAGACCAGACGACAGAAAATTCAGAAATTATAAATTCTACGTCGTTAACCCCTTCACATTGTGGGAGGAGACCCGTGCCCTGTAGTGGGCCGGTAGTGAGTTGATATGATGATGACGCAGACGCAATATATACTTTATAGCTGTAGTTTAGAGTAAACAGCATTTATATATAATATCCTTAGAAGAACCTCTATCTCTTAGAAGAAGTAGAGATTTTTGTTATAGAGCTCGTCCGGGAAAGTGCTGGTCACATTCCGGCCAATCACGGCTTGTCCCGTGCTGTAGACACACAGTAGAACCAATCATGTTGCGATTGAATTAATGGTGCGTTATATACACGCAGATCTGTCTGCGTGTATATAACGCACCATGGTACCCATTTCGAATGTCAATTTATTAGAAAGGGCGACTTCTATGTTTTTTTCTTTCGTTGCCGCTAAGCAGCATTGCAATCCGGTCTGTCTGAGCGGGACTGCAAAATCTAATTAATTTTAGAACAGAAAAGCCGCTAATGTGATTTAACTATGTTAGTTATATTTATTTCTTGCGGTTATTTTTATGTAGATATACATCCATAATGAGTTATTTAGCCATGTCCAATTTTTTTATGCATCACTAAGAGTTTTCTCAGCGCACGCCAAATAATGAATTTTACTGACAAAATTTTGCTAGGACTATGATTTCGGTATGTACATTATTCCAATCATTTTGAAAATAAATTATAGCCTTTGTTACTTTTTCTTAAATAAGCTTTTTATTTGAGAAGAAATAGCTAATGTCAGGTACAAACAAACATAAATATTTGTCTCTATATAATATAAAAAATCATAGGGAATTTTTTTACTGCCATCTATCCGCGAGTAGTGGCAACGGAATGTCAATAACTTCGTCCAAACACCCAAACACTGTTTTGTCATAATAAAGCAATTAAACTTCTTGACTTAAGAGGAGGGCGATATCTCGGACATTTTATTGGCTGCCCGAGATTCGCATTATAAGTTTGACAACCTTATTCTGGATGCCTGACGAGTTCTTTTGTGAGCGCGCTTTTTAAAAATGTAGTTTTTTGAAACGTGTCTTATTCAAAAATGTACGCAAAATACGGGTCAAATACTTTCAGAACCTAGGTAGAAGTTTATATAAACGCATTTTTTTTAAATTACCTATTTACGGGCGTTATATATTTCAGCAAGATTGACTCATCATTTTAACTTGGAAATTTTTCCCTTTAATCGGGATAAAAATAGTAAACTCTGTTTTCGAACAATGATCAAACTTTAGGTAAGTAGGTATCTATCTATTCATATTTCAAATTCCTAATCATTAAAAAACTTAAAATGTCAAGCTGTTATGACAGACTGATGCAGAATTATTAATTCTTGAAACTTTCATTTTAAATTTATTTTTCAAACAGATAATCCGTCACAAAAAGCTCTAGGTACTACTACTCTCAATTTTATTCCTGGAAAATTAAGTTTTCCTTCGGGATATTTAAATACCGAAAATGAACGCGTACGAAGTCGCAGGAAACAGCTAGCGAAAATTGAAGTGCACAAAGACACGTTACCAAAAATGGTCCTACGATAAGCGAATGCGAATGAATTTCAGAATAGGGGTGTTGGGTTCAATGACATTAGTTTTCGGCGGGCACGACGTTAGAATTGATAATTGGTGTCTAGAAAAATAAATCAGTAACCAAACGTAGGTATATTACAATATATGCACAGCGTATTGACTTTCTCGAATGATTTGAGTGGTCGTTGAGATTAGATTAGATTATAACAAATTACCAAATGAAATCTTTGAGATGTCTCTCAATAAGTTCAAAGTTTATATAAAACGTAAGCTTACAGAAGGATTATTGAAACGATAAAAAAGTTTGGGTGTGAATTGCTCTAGCTTCATAGCTTAATATAAATTTACTGGAAGATGGTTATAACAAAAAAACAAATTTACCCGGCTAAGTTTGTTGTGGGCTCTTCTTAGACCAGGGCGCGTTTGGAACCCTCGTAGCTTTAGATTTAAGTTGGCGAACGAAGTTATCACCATCCCGTTACAATTATGTAAACAAATATGTATGAACGCTTCATAAGTGCCTGTGATAGGCCCACATGAATAAAGAAATTTTGAATTTGAATTAGATATATATAAGAATAAATATAGAGTAGTAGTTGAGCCTTTTTGTGACAGAACTCGTCCAATCACTATCTATCGGCAATCACGTCCTTCCGGTCTGAAGGACGTGGTTGCCGAACCTACACCTCTGGTTAATGGACACAGTGCGGTAATTTGTATGACGTGTTCCTTAAATGCCCTGTTAGTTCATTACTAGAGTTATTTAGATTTGATACAGAGTGCCTACATAATAAGGTATATTTTTGTTCTAATCGAAATATACGAATTAGGTTAATTAGTCCAGAAAGATAAATAAACAGGTCCTTACATAGGTACTCCATATTTCCTATATTTTTGTATAATTTAATAGGTCTGCCTTGCAAAGAGATGCCATGGTTACCTTTCCAGCCAGTCAATTAGGACTATTAAAATTGAAAAAAGTAAAAACAGTTGTTCTTCAACAATTAAATCACCCCTGTCCTTTAAGATGGACATATTTTATTTAGATTCTTCCATCTCTATTATAAACAAAATGCCTCTGTTTTCCCCACGATGTTTTCTTTCACCGTTTAAGCAAAGTATATTTAAATTGTTTACATTAAAAGCGTTCTTAACTCCGTAAAGTTAGAGGGGAATGAAGAGATGCGTGTCGGGGATCTTAACATAATGTTTTTTAAATAAGTAGGTAATAATTAAAAATATACGATGAGTATACATACAACTTGCGCTGACAAATTATGCGTTTCGTAGGAAAGCGGACGGTTGGCCACCTGTCAGAAAAGCTACAGAATACGGCAGCTGGCTTACGGACCCGGATTAAACATTCTTGATTAGTAACTAAAATACGAAATATTTACGATAACGGAAACTCATATTCTTCATCTCTTGTTATTTTTGGAAATGCATATCGATAACTAGTAAGTAGTTATCAGCGTTTTTTCGAATTTTTGAAAATCCCGTAGAAAGCGATAGGTTTTCCGGGCTAAGAAGTATGTATATCTCCAGGATGAGGATTCAAGCTTGGTCAACATCGGATTTTTGCGACTAAGCTAACCAATGGCCTATTACAGTTCACTAAAGGCCTCTCCCAACGGGGGACTGGGCACGCAGGCTGATCGATGTAAATCGTAGTAGCAGCCAAGGATGCCACTGCCCGTTCTTCGTTATATCCCCTTCGACCGTGAGAAGAGGTCAAGAGGAGTTCGGTTGTGACACGTGTATTCTGACCTGCCGTTCCCACAAAGTCGTACAATATGTATGTAACAATTTTTTTAAATCCATTTATATATTTTTAAAAATATAAATTTAATAGATATTTTGTAACAGGTCTAAGTCGTAGTTTATAGCGGATAACAAATGTTGTCAGTCACACGGGTCACGAAAAACGTATATTTTTTTCGTTGTAAAAAACTACATGTATTCCTTATTTGTACTACTCGAGATCTTGAGGCGGTTTATACCCTTGCCCATCCAATCCGGCATTTGAACCCAGGTATTGGTGATCTTTAATCAAGTATGTTAGATGTAGACATTATCTATCTTCTTTTTTACAATTAAATAGGTATAAAACATCGTGAGGAAATGATCAATGATTATAATTAAATAACTGCATGCTTAAGGATTTTCATTATGTTCTCAAAGGCGTATGAAGTTTACCGATCCGCATTTGGTCAGATTGAGAACAATCTGAGAGAAGATTCGTGGCCAGTTGGTAATTGGATGATAATGAATATCTTAAGCCAATCTAGACTATGTTAAAGATATAACTCGTCTCCCGCGACCGCGAGGCTTTGATAACAATACATTAAATGATTATAATTAAAGAAAATCTAGCTTCTGTGAGAAAATCCGCAGGGTTGACCACGAGTTGGGAAAAAACATAATCAGCTAAATGTCGTTCCACAATCTAGCCTATGTCAACAAAACATCGGTGGATGATTGACGATACGAAGCAAAAAGAGGACGGCCCCAATTACTTAGGTGTTTGTCGAAGAAAAAACTTACGGACATTTCAGCCAACTAACTAGCTCTGATTGTTTCCTTTAACGTGGTGCACTTTATAATTACAGTTTTTATCACTAATTACCAAAAGCAGTCGTCGCTTGGCAGGTGCCTAAGAGGGGGCTAGGACGGGCGTCGAACTTTGCGAGACCGTCAAACTTTGCAACGAAATGACAAATCAACCGGCGCCCCAGCCAAAAGAATTGAGACTCTATGCTAATGCAATAAAATTGCAAGTCGAATTATTGCGGAAGTGGGATCATTGAGCTTGGAGCAATTTAATACTTGGAAGGAACAACGCCGCAACTAGATGTAAACTCCCCATTTGAAATTATACTCTATTATGTTTATTGTGGGTACAGTTTGAGCTGTGCGTTGTGTAGACATGGTTAAGCGGCAGATACTTCCTGGTCGGTCTGATATCAATTAGGCGATTGGTCTGCTAATTTGTTAGGAAATGGGGGCAGCTCACTCACGCGCGTCGTAACCTTAATGATTCGTGATAAAATCTGTATCGGGTGCAAGGTTTGGTATTGGCGACCTTTATCTTTAGCGGGTTTATTGGCGAAAAACTGTTATGTACCTATGTTCGAATTTTTGTCGGCTCAGTGGTCAGCGCAGTGGCTTTACATATTACGGTAGGTTCCGTTGGAAATTTATAACTCCTGATTTCTCTCTGAGTCTCTCACAAGACTAGACCTCTGGTCTTGAGGCTTCGGTCGTGGCAAGCTACCACGGCAAAACGTGCCGCTAAGCCATTTTAAGTTTTAGTACAATGCTGCGTAGTAAACGATTAGAGTATAATATAACTGAGTAAATCAACTGTCAGTCCAAGACAGGGTTCGAATCCCACAACTGGAAAATGTTTGTGTGATGAACATGAATGTTGTTTCAGTGTCTGGGTGTTTATTTGTATACTATAACTATTATAAGTATTTAACTACATATATATTATTATAAGTATTTATGTATATTATTCATAGAAATATACATCAGTCATCTTAGTACCCATAACACAAGCTATGCTTACTTTGGGGCTAGATGGGACGTAGAAGGAAGGGTTAACGAGTCTATCGGTGATCCTACAGTGGGCAGTTAGTTTGGCCATTCAAAGGGGCAATGCCGCCAGCATCTTAGAAACTGTACCTCGCTGCGGTGGAATCGAAGACGTTTTAGATTTTGTTCAGTTTTATTTTGGTACAAAGGTTATCTTTAATCTAATTAAATTAACATGCGAAAGTGTGTTTGTTTATTGTAATTGTTAACTTTTTATCACACCATAACAAATAGTTAAAACGGGATTTGTAAAAAAACCGTAATAGGGTAATATAAAACACTAACAAGCAGTTCTGGAATCGCTTACTGTTTTCCCTAAAGTGCCTCCAAACAACCTTCGTTTGAGCCATGTTCTGCACTCCAACGCGAAAATTTTCTAAACAAACAATGGTCTCCACGTGAGATTTATAATAAATAGATGCCCGCATTGCCTAAAATCTCCGCGCTAAGCATGGCCATGTCAGTTTAGTATCGAAAACTAACTATATCATTAATGCGAAAGCGTGCTTGTTTGTCCTTACTTCACGCCTTAATTAAGCAAGCAATCAACTTAAATTTTTGCAAAGAGTTGGTTAAAAGGGCGGAGATTAAGTAATTTATCACAGGATAACAAACGGTTACTGCAGAATTATAAAAAATCACAATAAACGCGGACAAGATAGCGGGCAAAAGCTAGTCTAAATATAAAACACTAACATCATCATCATCATATCAACCCATTGAAGAGATCATGGGGATCAATGAGAAGGGGTTAAGGCCGTAGTCCACCAGGCTGGCCCAGTGCGGGTAGGTGAACTCCACACACCTCTGAGAACATTATCGAGAACTCTCAAGCATGCCGGTTATCCTCACGATATTTTCCTTCACCGTTAAAGCAAGCGATATCTTTATTACTTAAAACGCACATAACTTTGAAAAGTTAGAAGTGCGTGCTAGGATTCGAAAGTGAAGTTGAGCTCCGGCTATCACCGCTAAAAAAACTAACATACAACTAAATTGCCTCCAAACAACCTTCGTTTGAACAATTTTCTGCAATCCAACTTTTCTAAACGCACATTGGTCTCAACGTGAGTTCTAGAACAACTAGATGCTGGCATTGCCTAAAATCACCACGCTCAGCATGGCCATGTCAGTTTAGTATGGAAAATTTCGTCACCCTTTCATGCAAGCACATTAAGGGCCACGTGACGATGCATGCAAATAAAACCGTTGTAAAATCAGGGAACAGTTCGACTTCATTCTGTTGCAATACAGCCATTTGAATTTATATATTCAGCAACTGCAACACATAATATAGGGTTACTGCTTTTGGGAATAGAATATTTTTTGGAAAATTCATGGAAGTAGATAACCGGGAGATATTTTAGTGGGTGGGATTCCCTCTGTACTAAATATAGCCAGTAAAATATTATTAAACATAGCATTTAGAACGTTTCTGGTTTTATTCCTTAAGAGTGAACTTAAATTTTATGTCTCGCCAAACTGGACACTCAGTTTCACGACGATGTATTCATGGGACGCGCAACACAGATAGATTCTACTTCCTGTTTAGCTAAACCATGTATTGCGGTCTATGGTTTTCGAATGAAATGTAATTTGTTTTATAACTGATAGGCTTGCCACCTGAAGAAAATTATGACCTATGGAAGGCATTATAGAATTAAAATCCCATAAGTAAGATATATCACCGTTATCATCCCATTACCGGCCTACTTAACAGGTCATGGGTCTCCGTCCAAAATGAGAAGGGTTTAGGCCGTAGTCCACCATGCTGGTAGTAGCCAAGTGCTTGGTAGACTGTACACGCCATTGAGATCATTATAGAAAACTCACGCAAACTCACACCTCAACTCACGAGGTACTCACGATGTTGTCCTTCACCGTTAAAGCCAGTGAAACGCACGTAACTCCGAAAGGTTAGAGGTGCGTTGCAGGGCTCAAACTCGGTCCTCCCGTAAGAGAAGCTGAAGCCCTAACCACTAGGCTATCGCCACTACTATATATATATCTTGGACATACTATGTCGCTGCGGACGATTTTATATAAGGAATTGTTTATTTTCTTTAAATCTGGACTCGTTTTACCGCAGTAGCCCTGTTATTTTAGAACAGAATTCATTACCATAATAGTTTTAGGGCGTATGCATAACAAAACCAGAAAACTCTAGAAATTATCTCCAACCCAATATCCTGACAATATTTTCTCATCTCACGATGAACAGTTTTGTTTGTGGCAGACCCATAGAACACCTAGCAAGCAAACATTTGTAATTTTGTACTTACTTTAAATCCGATATTCTGATAAGTAGTGGAAATATTTTCTTTGATTTCTTTTAGTATCTAACCGCTGTAGAAATTATGTTTTCTAAAACGATTGAATAATAATAATTATCGGCTTATATTATAGCGCACTGCGAACATTCATTATAGCGACAATCCGGAAAATGTGTACTGTTTATTCTACATGTTTAAGCATTCTCAGTAGTTCCATTCTTTAAAACCTACAATTGCAAAGTCATATTGAATACACACAAATTGCAAAGACAACATTGTGAGAATCGCGACGTTTAAGAAAAACTTTTACTTTAATAGGTTGCTATACATCTTTTTGTGACAGAGCTCGTCCACAGAAGTACCTACTATCGCCATGCTTATTTCTTCCACCAAGCAGCATTGCAGTCTGTTCTGAAGACCTTGTGAGGAAGGCTTGTGTAATAATAGTCACATAAGGCTTAACACCTACGCCACAGGATGACGCACTTTGCAGGACGTGTTCGTTGCATGCCCTGAGAAGTGTTACTCTGTTTATCGGTAACCAGCTGTTGCCCGCGGTTTTTTGGTTTTTTATGAATCCTGCAGGAACCGTACTTTTTACCGGAATAAAAAGCAGCTTATGTGTTAATCCAGGGTATAATGTACCTCCATTCATAAATTCAGTCACATTGGTTCCGTAGTTATTGCGTGAAAAAGTAACAAACATCCATAAATCCATCCATCCATACATCCATCCATCCATACATCCATCCATCCCTACAAACTTTCGCATTTATATTATTAAGTAGGGATAGTTGGCCCACCATTGGCTTGGTCCGTGAATAATCACTAAAAACAATACTTAAACGTCGATTGTGGGTTACGGTAGGCCAATGCTCTCCAATTAGGGAGACACTATTACTCTAGTTTTGCTTAAATGTTTAGCGCCTTTTATAAATAGGGCGGGCTTATTTGCGCGGAGTATTGACCTGTCACGTTTCACATCGCGTTCTGCACACAAGGTACCGTCGCGCAGTGCAGCGTTCCCCAACTTTATTGTCCAGTAAAAAGAATTCTCTGTCGACCATCAATTACCATCATTTGAGTACGACGAGTCGCTAAGCTAAAATGGCTATGGGCAGGCCATATGTCAGAGAACCGATGGACGTTGGTTGGAGGTGCTGTAATGGCGACCTCGCACCGGTAAACGCAGCGTTGGTAGCCCGACGAGGTTGACAGATGACTTCGAGCGAGTCGCAAGGAGCTGCTGGACTCACGCGGCTCAAGGCTGTGGTATTTGGAACTGTCTACAAAAGACCTTTTTCAAGCATTCGACGCCCATTGGTTGACATGATGATGACGATGAGTACTTAGGATCCTGGAAGACATGTCAAAATGAGAGGGCCGAAACAAGAGCTTAAGTTAAGAAAAAGGAAAGTATGCATTTTGCATTTGCATTTCAAATTAATGTTTTTTTTAAAATGAAATAGACAAGTGCCAGTGGCGTGCATAGAGGGTACGCGCAGGGTATACAGATGATACAAATTAAAGAAAATCTCCAGTACGAGTTATAAATACTTAAGGGTAGGCTTTTACGTATCTCTAACAATGCCTATCCTTCAGTTTTTTATAACTCGTACTGGAGATTTTTTTCATTTTATATCATCGGCATACTCTGTGCATACCCTCTATGCACGCCACAGACAAGTGCTTAACTGCAATCACACCTGATGGATGGTTGATGGTCTTGATGCAGCCTAAGATGGGGCACGCTTGCCTAGAAGATGCCTATTCACTCTTGATTTGAAGGTACCCAGGTTATAGGTATCGGGGAAAACGGAAGATGGGAGGGCATTCCAGGCCTTAGCGGGGCGGATCATAAAGGAAGAAACAAAACGTTTCGTACGTGTTGATGATATTTCAACAAGGTAACGGTGTATATTCTTTCAGTTTAATCAAATGGAATAGCTCCTGAGCACACTCTTCGAAATATATGTGGAGAGTGAGCCCACTGCTGGAATAAAGGCACTCCCGACTCCCGATATTTCATTTTCGAACATCAGGATGTTATGTTATGTGTTATGTGCTTAACAGTCTTCGTATGTACTCGTATGTATAGATGTGCCAATTTTACAATAAAGGTTTAAACGCAGTTAGAGTAAAGAAAATTTGGGAAGCGCTGAATCAGATTTTAGCGATGTACAATTTAAATTGTCCGTCTCATATTTTAATTGGTTTATTCATACGGTCCTTGTGACGGACAGTTTTTGAAAAAGGACCTCTTTTACCGTGATTAATATTTAATAATCCACGCATACATAACTAATAAGAATATAAGAAAAATACGTTTATTTCTAACTTTATATATTATGCGATACTTTCAGATATATAATTATAATCATCAAATCGTAAATACCCGTATAAAAGGTTAGTTGTGGTTTTCTTCTAAATCTTTATTACAGTGTTCTGTAGTCCACCACGCTTATTTCTGCCTGAACGTGACGCTTAACACCTACGCCTCAGTTTGATGGACTCAAAGCGGCTATTTTCTAGGGCGTGTTCCCTGCATACCCTTTTTTTTTTATCGGTTAATGGGGGGGGAGGGAAATCTTCAAAGATACCCGAGCTCAGGGAAGATCGGGTTATGTGGGATTTTTACTCACTAAAACCCCCTCGTTGGCCATGCTTGGCCCATAATTGGGAGGCTCCGGGATCTGTTGGGAGGCTCCGGGATCTATTGGGAGGCTCCGGGATCTGTTGGGAGGCTCCGAGATCTATTGGGAGGCTCCGGAATCTGTTGGGAGGCTCTGGGCACTATTGGGAGTCTCTGGGATCTATTGGGAGGCTCCGGGATCTATTGGGATGCTCCGGGATCTATTGGGAGGCTCCAGGATCTATTGGGAGGCTCCGCGATCCTTGCATACCCAGCAAAGTGTTGCTCTGTTCATAGGCGATGGTGTTCCAAATATGAAATTACCTAGGAACCTAGAAATTTGATTTCTGATATTTCTCTACTACCAGATCTAATAGTTTTTTTTTTATATTTGCAGTTTAAGCATATTTGCAATTTCAAACAAATATAAATAGCTCAAAGTAGGTATATGTAGTACTGGGTAATAATCTATTACAGTCATCATCATATCAACCGATAGACGTCCACTGCTGGACATACGACTTTTGTAGGGAGTTCCAAATTCCACGGTTCTGTGCCGCTTGGATCCAGCGGCTACCTGCAACGCGCCTATTGTCGTCTGTCCACGTCATTGGGGGTCGACCAACGCTGCGCTTACCAGTTTGGGGCTGCCATTCCAGCACCTTGGGACCCCAACGTCCACCAACTCCAATATCCTCAAACAAATGTTGCGTGACTTTCGATCAACTGACTTAAAATTACTTAATTAGTATACGGAGTTACAATAACGATCAAGCGATTTATGCAACCGCATAGTTCTTGAAATGGGCCATTCGTGATGAATTATTGTAATATCTACAGTATTAAGAACATACGGAAACCGTGCACACGACTAATATTGAAGCATCAAAAACCACTCCAATTTCAATATAAATTTTCAATTTTTAATTTCAATTTATTCAGCACAATATCTAATGTAACATTTATAATATAATCCCTATCCCTATGCCTACTATACATACTATACTATACTATACTTTACTATACTATACTATCCCTACTAATATTATAAATGTCAATGTAAGTTTGTTTGTTACGCTTTTACGCAAAAACTACTTAACCGATCCTCGTGAAACTTTGTACACATATTCTTGGAAGTGTTAGAAGTAATATAGGATACTTTTTATCCCGACATTAAGCTCGGTTCCTTTGGGATAGGGGATGAAAGTGTTTGACGATTTTACACCATAACTCCGACAAATTATAACCGATTTAAATAATTATTTTTGTACGATAGAGGTATTTTGTGTAAGTCTGAATGTGGTTGGAGATAGAGGATAGAAATCCTCAGCGGACAGCAGCAAACCCCTCCTTTAAGGCTTAGCGATACGGAATACTTTAATTTTTTTTAGAACTTCAACTAAATTGAATGTCACATGAAAAACCAAATCAAACGCAGACGAAGTCGTGGGCAACATTGCTCTATGAGGTAGTTTTATAATATGTTATTACATTAATTGTAATTTTTAGTGTTCCTCATAAAATCTGGCAGATTTGATTGGCTCTTCTTAGCCAAGAGCGCGTATGGAACATAGCTATAGTTCAAAGTTAACGAATGTAGCCATAACCCCCTAACTTATATTATTGGTAACATAATATTATATGTTTGAACGCTTTATATACTTGCAGTGAAATATAAAAAAGAATTGGATAGGTATAGATGATTTCCATACAGGATGTTCTTTACGCGTCAGTAGCAAATTTGTGAAGGAAATTCATTTCGTACATACAGACGGCAATAAAGTCCTTAAGACTTAAAATAATAATAAAGTCAAATTTCAGTTTGTGTGCATACCTTTTTATTTGTCTCCCTTGAAATTGCTTTTGACTGGAGGTAAGTGATGATGCAATCTAAGATGGTTGCGGACTAACCTGTAAGGGGTTCGCTATTTTATTATACCCCTCATTGGTTTCTACGCGGTACCGCATCGCTAAATCGCTTGGCGGCACGGCTATGTCGGTAGAGTGGTAACTAACCTCGGCCGGAGGCTTCCCACCAGACTGATATGACATTTTATTTTGTTATTTTTAAAAATATACCAGGCGCGCATATCGCCAAGGATATAGGTACATAGATGACATAGATAAGATCAAGATATGCAATTTGTGTGCAGTGTACCACGATCCTTATCCTAATGTAATGCATCCTGATATTGCACAATTGATACATAATGTATCGTCTAACGCCGTGACAAACGAAGCGCTTTGCTACGCACACGAATAGCTTAAAAGGTTATTGGCAGCCATATTTTATGAAACAACTCCTATCGATTGTATTTTCAGTGGCTGGTTACTATTCAAGATGGATTTGTTTTTGTGTTCCTATTTCATTATTTTTATACACTGGTACATTTATGAATAAGATGTACCTACTTTTCTTGTTTTTTACACGGTTTTATTAGCATATCATGTATGGAATTGATACCCGCATCCAGAACGCCTTAAGATGCTTGGTTCATGAGGTATTGTCGACCAGGTGTATCGGCTAACCAAGTTCTGCATCTACGAATCTGCGATAAGGACGGTCTTGATGAACGGCAGTGAAACCATAACTCAGAAAGCGGAGAAGAATATCTTGTGTATCAGAGAGTGGCAGAGAGGAAGATATTCCCGTAAATCCTGGGGCCAACCTGGCGTGATGACTGTGGCTGTACGGAAGAATCCAGAGATTGAAGATGTAGTGGCCGCTCCCAACATTATTGGGGAAAAAAAATCGGCGCGACTCCTTTGTCTTATGCACCTAGATGGTGGAAGGTCGTGCAGTAAAGATGGCATGCTTGGGGCGTCCATTTGAAAAACTTCATATTGGATGTCCTAGGTAAACGATTGATGAAGCCTGCAAGGACTTCACGTTTTGTCTCGTGGGCGGCTTTGACCGTGGCTAGTTACCACCTTAGCGACAAAGACGTGCCGCTAAGAGATTTAGTGTTCCGGTGCGAGGCTGATTAAGGGTATGACTACCATACTCCCTTACAGGTTAGCCCTCTACCATCTTAGACTGCATCATCACTTACTAACAGGGGGGATTGCAGTCTAACATGTAGTGGAAAAAAAATTACACGTCCTCGGCGGGAAGTGGCGGAGAATTTTACTGATTGTGGTAGGTATGTATGGATGTATGTATGGAGCGGAATCTTTGAACATGATTTTCACCCCCTTCAAGATGTTGGATTAATTTGAAGTTGCGCACAACTATCAAAGACCTTGACAATGCAATAATTCAAATAGTTTGGCCCATTATCTTGCTCTTTACGATAAGCTGTATTGGATAGAAGCAGGCGTAACTTTGCGGAAATCCATAATTCCATGAAAATTAAGCTTAATTTTCATAATATGATAAGCTATATGTTAGCTGTATGTTTGTAAATAAATTGCGTACGCCAGGGACTTCTTACGTATAAAACCACGTAAACGTGTCACAGAAATAAAAAAAAAATTTTGACAAAAAAATACAAGTTAGTAAAAATTCATTATACAAACCTCCACCTTTTTCGAAGTCGTTTAAAAATTCCCAGCTGAAGCCGCAGGTTGGATTTATTTATCTGGATCACGTGCCGATATCCTTGGACCTTTCAAAATGACCTCTACCATGATCCTGAATATTTCCATGTCTGGCGTCTCGGCTTTTTTGTGTAAAAAATCGGATCACGTGAATTCCATTACAGTTATTTTTTTGTTCGACAAACCATTGACGCCGGTTTTCTGGCAACAGAGATCTTCAGTATAGTGCAATATACTTTGTGCATATCTGCCAAAACTATATTATTTACATAGTTTATTTCAATCAAGTATTGTTCCATGAACATATTATATAAGCGATCTGCCTTTACTACGGTTTTTTACAAATCCCGTAGGAATCGTTAGTTTTCCTTAGATAAAAGCAGCCTGTGTTACTTTCCGTTCTTTAAACTAACTCTATGCCAAATATCAAGTTGATTTGTTGCTTAGTTAAAGCGTGAAGCAAAGACAAACAAACACACTTTAGCATTTATAGTATTAGTATGGAAGTTATTAATAACATACTATAAATTGGCACTACAACGATACCTATTTTTTTTAACAGCTTTATAAAATAAATAATAATATATAAATAAATATACTAAGACAATACACACATCGTTATGGGTAATACCCATAACGCAAGCTGATGAATAGTTTTTATGAATATTTTTTATGAATAGTATACATAAATACTTATAATAAACACCCAGACACTGAAAAACATTTATGTTTATCACACAAATATTGTCCAGTTGTGGGAATCGAACCCACGGCCTTGGACTCAGAAAGCAGGGTCGCTGCCCACTGCGCCAATCGGCCGTCCACAGCTAATAAATTAAAAACAGCTTTATAAGGTATTTTTTGATAATCAAGATATTCCACTCCATTGTATTCTTCAGTTATGACGTGAGTTCGGAAAAATTATTATTTCCGAATTTTTTTTATATCATCATTTTCATATCAACCCGTTACCTGTCAACTCCAGGGCACAGATCTCCTCCCACAACGTGAAGGGTTTAGGCCGTAGTCCACCACGCTGGCCCAGTCCGGGTTGGTGGACTCCACATAAACTTTACACACATTACACTTAAAGAACATTATGGTGAAGGCTCAGGCATGCAAGTTTCCTCACGATGTTTTCCTTATGTTTCACCCTTGAAGAAAAGCTCAAAAAATTTAGGTTAGGTGGGTGCTGGGATTCGCACACGGCCCCCTGCACGGCTAGCATGGGCAGGAGACAATTATATCCCCCGGGAAAGGATATAAATTTATCTTCTCCCACAGCTTTATCAACTCTCAGAGCACTGGCGCACAAGTGGGAATAATATCCATATAAGACATGTAAACTTCTCCTAATAATAAACGGGGGTAAACTTCTCCTATTCCATGTTCCAGTGATTTAGCAGGTGGGCACGTTCATTATATCCCTTGTCAGGGGATATAATCGGGGGATAAATTTTTTATCTCCCTGCTGGAAGTGAAGCCGAAGTTCTAACCACCGATATCACCGCTTATATTAATCCCTACCAATATTATAAATGTCAATGTAAGTTTGTTTGTTACGCTTTCACGCAAAAACTACATAACCGATCCTCGTGAAACTTTGTATACATATTCTTGGAAGTGTTAGACGTAATATAGGATAATTTTTATCCCGACATTAAGCTCGGTTCTTTTGGGAGAGGGGATGAGTGTTTGACGATTTTACACCATAACTACCACAAATTATAACCGATTTAAATAATTATATTTGTACTATAGAGGTTATAATATGTGTTTAATTTTGCCCAAACTGTGGTTGGAGATAGAGGACAGAAGACAGAACTCCTCAGCGGGCGGCACCAAACCCCTCATTTAAGGCTTAGCGATATTGAATACTTTTAATTTTTTTAGATCTACAACTAAATTTAATGCCATATAAAAAAACAAAATCAAACGCAGACGAAGTCGCGGGAAAAAGCTAGTATTAAATATTTATTTTATTTCTGTTAATTTCTCTCTTTAAGTTTCTTAAACGGATATAGTTCACGTTGTCGCTGCCGCAGCTACGACTATTTCATGCAATAAAATAGAAATGAAGTCATAATCTCAGATAAGTAATACGCTCTTCGTAAGAGGATGTCCAGGCCATTGCCTCTGACAGTGCAATGTAGGTAATATTCTCATTATAATGTATAATACTCGAGTTTCTCCCGCACGTGACTAAATCTTATTTTCAGTTCATATTGATTCAAGCTTTAAGATATTCCTTAAAGTTATCTTTTTGCGGTCCGATTAGGTGCTTGGGATGGTTATGCTTGTGTGATCTAATCAGTATTTCATTCTAGTAACTTCTCTTATGTTGACTGTGTTTTAAAAATAGTTTAGCCTCAGAGTTCGATAACAGATATGTAAAGAAAGAAAAATCGTGTTTATTGTCACACATTTGTGTAAAATGTTACATAAAGTTGATAAAGAATAAAAAAAAATGTGTGACAAAGGAGCTGGCTAAGTTTAGCTGCATACTAAAAAGCGCAGCACTGGTTTTCAGCCAGCCCCATTATCTTCGACGTCCTCGCGACTAAACAATAACAAAATAATCATAAAAATGGACAATAACATAGAATATAATATATAAACAGATAGTTTTTACATTAACACAAGCTTATTAACCCCTGAAGGACATCATGAAATACAAAATCATCAAATTGGTAAAAAATAAACAAAATCAAAAATAATGAAACTAATAAACATGAAAAACTAAAATCTAAAATCAAATGTAATGTGAGTGTCGTTAGTGTGCATAAAGGAAAAATTATATAAAAGTAGGTATTAAAAGGTGTGAAAAGTAATAATTTGTAATTTATTAATTTTATTTATTTATTTGTAATTTATAACTCTTTATTTGTACACCACTATGAAGGTAGGAAAATAAAAGAACAATAGAAATACAAAGACAGAAATAGAATACAAAAGGCGGCCTTATCGCTTAGTAGCGATTTCTGCAAGGCAACCTTTGGATTATTATTGTTTAGTAACGTTCAATGATTTAACTCGTAATTAATTCGAAGCTAGGTCTATTTTAAACCCCGTCGCTTCGGCTTCAAAAGAAAACTTAAAGCTTATTAGAAAGCAGGTATTTTAATTCGACTGCAATCAATGAGTGTAAAAAAATTACAATTTCTAAACCCTAATTTCACTCCCTTATTTCTTACAAAATACACAATTTGTGACAATTAAAAAAAAATTACATTCATACAAGTATATTTTAGATGATTCCTTGTTAGTTCTTATGAGAACCTCGATCATTTTTTTTTTCTTTTTTTCCGAAAATCTTGAATCCATCCCAGATGAAGTGATGATGCAGTCAAAGATGGTAGCGGGCTAACCTGTTAGGGAATATTTATACCCCTAATAGGTTTCTACGCGAAATCGCACATGAACACTAAATCGCTTAGCGGCACGTCTTTTTCGGCCTCCCACCATAGCAGACCAGAGAAATATCAGAAATGATAAATTGCCGAATTTCCGGTACCTCCTATTTAAATTCACCGTTGCGCCATAGAGATCGTCAAATCTCTTTCACAAATTAGCTTATAAACTTTTACATTCAATATTGTTGCTAACTCAAACTAAAGCTAGTCATATAAACAATATGTCCATGATATGCCATAAGCCCATAACACGCCAAATTTATTCATACTTAAATACAGTCCTTCATCTATAAAAACAAACAGAACAAGGTTTATGTAAAAACTCTAGCCAGGTTATACTTATACTTATACTTCTAGATAAATACGATGACACGTCTATTTTATATTTTATTTGACGGCCGATTGGCGCAGTGGGCAGCGACCCTGCTTTCTGAGTCCAAGGTCGTGGGTTCGATTGCCACAACTTAAAAATGTTTGTGTGATGAACATGAATGTTTATCAGTGTCTGGGTGAATTTATGTATATTATAAGTATTTATGTATATTATTCATTAGACAACTTAGTACCCATAACACAAGCTAACGCTTACTTTGGGGCTAGCTGACAGACATAGACATTAAAACAGAAAACACTGCGCTCGCGCCTGAATCTATCCCCAAAAACAACTTTTCTTTGCGCCCGCGCACTCTTGACTACAGCGCCGCGCCGGCGTCGCGAGGCGCCGCTTCCGTCATCGGTGTTGCTAACACGAAGGATATGAGGTCTTTATAATATGTATCAAGTTTGAGTCATTACTTTTAAAGTAATGCATAACTATGAATATACACTAACTATAATATATAACAATAGCATTTCTGACATAGCCGACCTGAATTCAAAATTCATTAATTTCAGGTTTCCTAATAAAATCACTTTTAGAAGATCAATATTGCCAGTCCGTAATGACTCAACATTCTCCAATTTTACAATCATTATTCTGTCTTGACAGGCAAGTGGAGCGTTTTTGGGGGGGCGAGTCCAAGCACGCACCTCTTTTCTAAGTTATGTTCGTTTTAGGCAATTAAAATATCACTTGCTTAAAATTGAAAATTCAAATTTAAAATGTATTTATATCAAGTCGGCCTAATATGAGCACTTTTGAAACGTCAAGTCTGTCCGTTTGTAGTGACTCTACCACTGGTTTGGAAGGCAGATTCTACCGAGAAGAAGAAGGCAAGAAACTCAGCAGTATCTCTTTTCCAACATCAAAAATTTAGTTTGACGCTCTTCAAACTGTCTGATTTCGTTTCTTACTTTGTAGATATAGTAAGGATCGATGACAATAGACCAATTTGAAAAGATTTTATTTTTCAATTTGCAAAATAAGATTTTTGTTAATTTATTTATAACTAGCCGTTATCCGCCCGCTTCGCGTGGCATAAAATATATGCCAAGTGAAAGACATATTAAATTGTGTTATCTAGCTGCCTAATTATTTATCCTTAACTACTTAGTCTTATTGATTGGCAGGAGTTGAAACAATAAATACCGCAGATTTCCACATCACCATGGAGGTACTGTGTCGTACGATGCCTTCCCATTATTTTACATGGCGGGATCCCCAGTAGGCCTTCACCATGAATCAACGTGAATATCAATGCCATCAGGTTTAGAATTTGTTATGCATATCAAATCCATATAAATATAGATTGGATATGTTGTGTTGTGTATTGCTTTGCTGTGCTTTGCTTTGCTTTGCCTTGCTGTGCTGTGCTGTGCTTTGCTTTGCTTTGCTGTGCTGTGCTGTGCTGTGCTGTGCTGTGCTGTGCTGTGCGGTGCTGTGCTGAGCAGTGCTGTGCTGTGCGGTGCTGTGCTGAGCTGTGCTGTGCGGTGCTGTGCTGTGCTGTGCTGTGCTGTGCGGTGCGGTTCTGTACTGTGCTGTGCTTTGCTTTGCTTTGCTTTGCTATGCTATGCTGTGCTGTGCTGTGCTGTGCTGTGCTGAGCTGTGCTGTGCTGTGCTGTGCGGTGCTGTGCTGTGCTGTGCTGTGCCGTGCCGTGCTGTGCTGTGCTGTGCGGTGCGGTGCTGTGCTGTGCTTTGCTTTGCTTTGCTTTGCTTTGCTTTGTTTTGCTTTGCTTTGCTTCGCTGTGCTTTGCTTTTCTTTGCTTTTCTTTGCTTCGCTTCGCTATGTTCTTTCTTCGCATGCCCTGCGAAGTGTTGCTCTGTTTATAGGCGATGATTTTTCGAAATTGAAAATTCAAATTTAAAATGTATTTATTTCAAGTCGGCTTAATATAAGCACTTTTGAAACGTCAAGTCTGTCCGTTTGTAGTGACTCTACCACTGGTTTGGAAGGCAGATTCTACCGAGAAGAAGAAGGCAAGAAACTCAGCAGTATCTCTTTTCCAACATCAAAAATTTAGTTTGACGCTCTTCAAACTGTCTGATTTTGTTTCTTACTTTGTAGATATAGTAAGGACCGATGACAATAGACCAATTTGAAAAGATTCCATTTTTCAATTTGCAAAATAAGATTTTTGTTAATTTATTTATAACTAGCCGTTACCCGCCCGCTTCTCGTGGTATAAAATATATGCCAACTGAAAGACATATTAAATTGTGTTATCTAGCTGCCTAATTATTTATCATGAACCGATTTTACGAAATTAACACACCCTTAACTACTTAGTCTTATTGATTGGCAGGAGTTGAAACAATAAATAACGCAGATTTCTACATCACCATGGAGGTACTGTGTCGTACGATGCCTTCCCATTATTTTACATGGCGGGATCCCCAGTAGGCCTACACCATGAATCGACGTGAATATCAATGCCATCAGGTTTAGAATTTGTTATGCATATCAAATCCATATAAATATAGATTGGATATGTTGTGTTGTGTATTGCTTTGCTGTGCTTTGCTTTGCTTTGCCTTGCTGTGCTGTGCTGTGCTTTGCTTTGCTTTGCTTTGCTGTGCTGTGCTGTGGGGTGCTGTGCTGAGCAGTGCTGTGCTGTGCGGTGCTGTGCGTAGCTGTGCGGTGCTGTGCTGTGCTGTGCTGTGCTGTGCTGTGCGGTGCGGTGCTGTGCTGTGCTGTGCTTTGCTTTGCTTTGCTTTGCTATGCTGTGCTGTGCTGTGCTGTGCTGTGCTGAGCTGTGCTGTGCTGTGCTGTGCTGTGCTGTGCTGTGCGGTGCTGTGCTGTGCTGTGCTGTGCCGTGCCGTGCCGTGCCGTGCTGTGCGGTGCGGTGCGGTGCTGTGCTGTGCTTTGCTTTGCTTTGCTTTGCTTTGCTTTGCTTTGCTTTGCTTTGCTTTGCTTTGCTTTGCTTTGCTTTGCTTTGCTTTGCTTTGCTTTTGTTTGTTTTGCTTTGCTTTGCTTCGTTGTGCTTTGCTTTTCTTTGCTTTTCTTTGCTTCGCTTCGCTATGTTCTTTCTTCGCATGCCCTGCGAAGTGTTGCTCTGTTTATATATAGGCGATGATTTTTCAAAATTGAAAATTCAAATTTAAAATGTATTTATTTCAAGTCGGCTTAATATAAGCACTTTTGAAACGTCAAGTCTGTCCGTTTGTAGTGACTCTACCACTGGTTTGGAAGGCAGATTCTACCGAGAAGAAGAAGGCAAGAAACTCAGCAGTATCTCTTTTCCAACATCAAAAATTTAGTTTGACGCTCTTCAAACTGTCTGATTTCGTTTCTAACTTTGTAGATATAGTAAGGACCGATGACAATAGACCAATTTGAAAAGATTCCATTTTTCAATTTGCAAAATAAGATTTTTGTTAATTTATTTATAACTAGCCGTTACCCGCCCGCTTCGCGTGGTATAAAATATATGCCAAGTGAAAGACATATTAAATTGTGTTATCTAGCTGCCTAATTATTTATCATGAACCGATTTTACGAAATTAACACACCCTTAACTACTTAGTCTTATTGATTGGCAGGAGTTGAAACAATAAATAACGCAGATTTCCACATCACCATGGAGGTACTGTGTTGTACGATGCCTTCCCATTATTTTACATGGCGGGATCCCCAGTAGGCCTACACCATGAATCGACGTGAATATCAATGCCATCAGGTTTAGAATTTGTTATGCATATCAAATCCATATAAATATAGATTGGATATGTTGTGTTGTGTATTGCTTTGCTTTGCCTTGCTGTGCTGTGCTGTGCTGTGCTGTGCTGTGCTGTGCTGTGCTTTGCTGTGCTTTGCTTTGCTTTGCTTTGCTTTGCTTTGCTTTGCTTTGCTTTGCTTTGCTTTGCTTTGCTTTGCTTTGTTTTGCTGTGCTTTGCTTTGCTTTGCTTTGCTTTGCTTTTCTTTGCTTTTTTTTGCTTCGCTTCGCTTTGCTTCGCTTCGTTTCGCTCTGCTTCGCTTTGCCTTGCTTTGCCTTGCCTTGCCTTGCCTTTATTATTAGGTAATGAATACTTTTTAAAATAATGCATTTTTTTCGAAGGTGTTTTTCATAACAATCATTATTAACAATATCCTGATAAATACGTTTTCATCATGGATGTTTTAAAATCCATGTTATTCATCATGGATTTTAATTTGAATACCTATCTATTTTGTTTCCAGATTTCATTAATACTGGATGCAAACGACTCTGACCTGCTGCTGCTGTTTCGGGACACTGGGTTCAATGCCAATTGGAGGTAACAGTCAAAGCGTTAAATATACAGTTATACAACATTACATTTGACAATTTTATTTCACTCTACGCCTGTGCACTTAATGAAGAATCTCATCATCATCATCATTATGACTTTTTCTGCCGCTAAGCAGCTAGGTTGATGGACACAGGGCGGCAATTTTTAGGGCTAATTCTTCCCATGCCCTGCGAAGTGTTGCTCTGTTTATAGGCGATGATTTTTTAAACGGAGAAGGAAAACATCGTGAGGAGATCTGCATGCCTGTGTGTGCAGTCCACCAATCCGCCATGGGGCCAGCGTGGCGGGCTACGGCCTTAACCCCTTCTCATTGTGGGTCTATGTGATGGTTCTGTCTTACTGTGGCGTGATGCAGCGTTCCGATGACTTTGAACGAAATTGAAGTGGTTTTTTGGTGGAAGAGTGGAAGAGCTTTTGGTGACAGAGTTTGGAAGTGCTGCCATTCTTATTTCTGCCACCAAACAACATTTCCGGTGAACCGGTGTTCCGGACTGAAGAGCGTGGTTGCCGGTGTTATTGCAACGACACGAGGCTTAACACCTATGCCTTGGTTGATAGCACTTAAACTTTCTGCCGACCTCCCTGGCGCAACGGTGAGCGCTGCGAATTTAAGTTGGGGGTCCCGGGTTCTATTATATTATATCAATAGCATTGTAGCAAACAGTAGAACTTTCAGGGGGTTGTTTACTTGACTATAAACAAAGGAGTTAAATACATGTATGACATGATCAGAGCGTATGCGTAGTTGCCAAAGGGGTCACTTAGAGATAAATCTCAATAAATCAACACAATTCAATACATTGACGCGTTGTGAAATGATCCTTCGAATTATACTATTTATATTGAAATTCTGCACGGTGTTGATGAACTCTGAAAATATTTGTGCATTTAGCTTTATTGAGATACAGGATGGCCTATTTACGCTGTTCATGCAACTCAAATTCAAAACTTCTTGATACAAATCTGGACTATCACAGGCGCATATAATTTTTCGACCTAATCGAATGAAATCAAAACTTCTTTATTCAAACAGATCTATTAAAGACGCCTATAAATCGCTTAAATCAAATAGAAGTATTAAATAATATACTTTTTAGACCCTAGACACAACTGGGCTGCAAAACTGGTAGTGTAAAAGTTTTTTTTAATACATAAATTATAATTTTGCCCTAAACCTTAATTAACCTAAACCTTAATTCGTAATTGTAAAATTCAAAATCCCTGACTTTTAATAGAGTGTACTTTATTGAACTAGTCTAACTCTTTCATTTATTACCCATATTGAAGGTACACACAGTAGACACACACACACACACACACACACACAAACACACACACTCTCTCTCACACACACACACACTCTCTCTCTCTCACACACACACACACACACAAAAGGTGCTTACTAATCGTACAAATAAAAAAATAAAAAATAAAAACAAAACTTGAATATTGAAATACCTAGTATTCAATATGAAAGGGTTTTACTGAGGGTTGAAAGATTGAATAAAAACTATATGTTTTTGAAGAGCAGTAAAGAGTGTGTTACTTTATTCTGCAGTGAGATTGATAATTAAAAAAAAAAACTTGTGTTTAAACTAAACAGGGGATGAAATAACGCAGACGAAGGGCAACTGGCAGTCATTAATAGTAATCAGAAAAAATGTTGCTATATTGACAAATAATAAGCAATAAATTGCGGTGTGTTACTTATGCATCATTAATAATTCCAAACGATGTTGCCATATTGCAAAGTACATTGATCATGTAATTCTATTGTGAGTGACCAATGATATAATAATATGGAATGGGCAGCCTGCGTTCAAGACAAGGTGTAAAAAAATGTACAACTTGAATGACCGATCAGTGTACATGGTGTTCTTATTTTTACTATTTTTTTACAACAACGTTTTATAAACTCGCTTTCGATTCTTGTCAATCTGTCTGTAAATACTCAATGCTAAAATTATTAATAATAGATAAAATAAAATTGAAAAAATGAAAATTAATTTATTTCAAACAGGAACTTTTGAAACGTCAAGTTTGTCTGTTTGTAGTGACTCTACCACCGGTATGGAAGGCAGCTTCTACCGAGAAGAAGCCGGCAAGAAACTCAGCAGTTGCTCTTTTCCAACATTAACAATTTACATTTTACATTGTGATTGTGAGAGATTAAAGCGGATTGGATAATCTGGGTTGGTATATTGACAAAATAAATAATGGAGAGTAATAAGGTGCTGGAATGGCGACCCCGCACCGGTAAACGCAGCGTAGGTTTGCCCCCAACGAGGTGGATAGATGACATCAGGCGTGTAGCTGGGAGCCGTTGGAGGCAAGCGGCCCAGGACCGTGCATTGTGGAACTCCCTACAAAAGACCTATGTCCAGCAGTGGACGTCAATTGGTTGAGATGATGATGATGATGATGAATAAAGAACATTGATCGAGTTGTTCTTTTGTGAGTGACAATTATATCATAACACGGACTTGAGCAGACTGCGTTCAAGTCAAGATAAAAAATCAAATTCAAATTCAAATTCAAAATTAATTTATTTCAAGTAGGCATATAAGCACTTTTGAAACGTCAAGTCTGTCTGTTTGTAGTGATTCTACCACCGGTTCGGAAGGCAGATTCTACCGAGAAGAAGCCGGCAAGAAACTCAGCAGTTGCTCTTTTCCAACATCAACAATTTACATTTTGCATTTTAACATTCATTTTACTATCTGGTGAGAGATGAAAGCGGAGTGGATAATCTGCAAGAAGGTTGGTATATTGAAAAAATAAATAATGGAGAGTAATAAAGAATATTGATCGAGTTGTTCTTTTGTGAGTGACCAATTATACTCGTACATGGACTTGAGCAGACTGCGTTCATGACAAGATATAAAAAAATCTACAACATTGACTGACAACACCATGTACTCTCAGTACATGGTGTTATTTTATATTCTTCTGTTTTCTTTATCTTCTCTCACAGCTTTATCAACTCCTCGAGCATTGGCGCACAAGTGGAAATACTATCCTGATAATATAATTTTAATAACTCACGGAGGTAAACTTCCCAAATTCTCTGTTGCCGTGCTATGGCAACTGGACATGTTAGTTTTATATTAAGTGATATAATTTTCGTCTGAGCTTATGCCAGCTGTGCTGGTATTTATTAAATCATTAATAATTCTCGGTTAATAATTAATGTTTCTTTATTGACAAATAATAAGTAATAAAGTGCGGTGTGCTACTAACACATCATTAATAATTCTCAAACGATGTTGCCATATTGTAAAGTACATTGATCGTGTAATGCTATTGTAAGTGACCAATGATATAATAATAAGGACTAGGGCAGCCTGCCATCAAGACAAGGTGGAAAAAAAGTACAACATGAATGACCGATGAGTGCACAGGATGTTCTTATTAATTTATTGTTTTATCACGTGTACTCGCTATTGTGTTTTTTTAATTAAATTAGAATAATTGGCCGGATCTACTAATTATTTTAAAAGTTAGTTTAAGTTTAGTTTAAGATTGTCTAGAAAAGCTAAATAGGTTTTACGAAATCGCATCATTAAACTTTTTTGTCACTTTTATAAGTTATGTAACTTTTCCGCGGGTAATAAGACGCAATTTTTTTTTTGTGTACAATTTGTAAGCAATACAAATTTGACAGGTCTAAAAATAGTGGGGTCGTATTTGTAACGTTCCTAATAGACAATGGTAGCGATGCTTATCTACCTTTTATTTATTTAAGTAATAGTGTGTAATTAGTACGACATATTTTTATAACTGTAATTTCAGTTTAGGAGCTAAGTATACCTTGATTACATTCATAATATTGTAATATTGATTACCTAAATGACAAAAAAGCTTGGGGTTGAATGATTGCTCTAACCAGGTTGCTTTTTAAGTAGTTTTAAATGACAATGTGGATGGTGGTAACAAAAAATACCAGGCTAAGTTTGTTGCGAGCTTCTTGTTAGACCAGGAAACGTTTGGAACCCTAGTAGCTTTGGTATAACTTAACGAATGTAGTTATCACCATCATCTCATTAGCATGTACACATGAAACGTATGCTTCAAAAGTGCCACCTTTGGGCCTATTTGAATAAAGAAATAACTAACTTTGACTTTGGCATTGTTTTGTTACCTGCTACTTTATTGCACATTTTCCTAACCTATTTTCCTTCTTCCTACGAACTGTTGTTTAGAATTTTGTGTTGCTATTAATTCATGTAAATAATAAAATAAAATTAGATTGTAATGTTACTATTACACCACCAGATACTCTAGCAAAAGAATGATGTCAAACATTTGGTGCTGCAAACTATGCAAACCGTGGCAGAATTAATTGGTCAAGACATAGGCTGAGATAGTCAACATAATCGATTTCGCAATTCTTATTCCGATATTAGAATATATATATATATTTTTTTTTTTTTGCCATGAAACATCCTGTATACATACAACTTTTGTGTGGCAAGGCGGCTCGGCGGCGCTGAAGCAGGCTGTGGACAATAAGTACAAGAGATTATAATTCGCAAATCGACACGAGCATAGCACGGGCGGTAGAGCAAGCAGGAAAGTTTTGGGATTCAGATTAAAAAATTATTTATGTGCCTAAATAATAATGTTTATTCACGCACATAGAAACCAAATTGATCTCATAAATAACAATTGATAAAAAATTATATAAGAGAAATTAGGTTTACAAATTAATATTCAAAAATTCACTCTGAGAATCTTCAATGTAATTTTTATATTTGGACGTATAGCTTGGTTCTGTTTTGCTTGCTTTTATAACAGAGCAGTGAGATTGGCCCTTAGGATTAGATTAAATCTGCGTTCCAAACCGGTGAAGGCACTTCAAATAGACACACTTGCATACTGCCTATTTTATACTGCCCAAATAAATTATTTTCAAATTTTGAAAGGTTACTCTTTGAAAAATACATTTATGCATTTGCTCATAAAGTTGGATTTTTTAAAATAGTGGTTTTTTATTCCATTTTTTTCATATTCTTTGCTCTTGTTTCTATTACGAGGTTGAAACTATTAAATAGTTTGAAAAGTTCCTAATATATTTTGTTGGCTGAACGAATTATACTAGTTATTATACCAGAACGCAAGCTAAAATAGCTAAATTAGAGAGAGAGACCGTCTAATTATACCCAATCGGGTATTCTCCCTCAATACTCTTTTAGTCAACTACCGTTCATAATATTTCCTTGTTTTTTTAAGCAAATTAATCAAAAAACGTAGTTCAATACACGCTAGCATTTTGTCAATTTAAATACTTTCTACAATAGCATCAAAATGTATCATTTTAACATGCTTTCAATTCTAAGAGTTTAAACCAATAATTACATAACTAGTAATAATTCTATTCAATAGCATAAGATCTACTGCACGAATGCGGACTTGTCGGAGGAACAGAGTTGTTTGGAAACTCTTCTCAAAATCGGTTAAAGTGCGCATAACTTTCGCACACCCGTACCGCATACGCCTGTCCGTCACGCATCCTCAATATGGTCAAGCACATTGTCCATCTTAGAAAAAAATACGGGATTAAGCCTCCTAACCCATTCTGTTCAGTTGTCGCGAACAAGATTTTTTTTCTCCCAAAATTAGTTATGAATAAGTAGGCTTGAGTGTCCGTAAAGGGATGGGTGTTATATAAAATGAAGGGTATCGATATCGATATTTTGAATCAATACTCATAAAAAATTTAAAGATTTCTGAATGCGTTTATACGTAGAACTTCCAGTTGTATTTGATGTATCCAATTCTGCAAACTTATTAAATTTTCACCTCTAAAGGGATTAAGTAGGGGAAGTAGGTTATTAATGTTTCTATGAATTCCCATTTAGAAATTCAGAAACCTTATAGGGTGGTATATAACATCATGCTTAGGAGCTGAGAAAGTGTAATAATAAAAAAATTGCAATGGCAATGCCAATTAAGTAAAAAAGAATGATGTATAATAAACACATTCTGGTTATCTATATGTCAGTGCCTCATTCACTTCACGAACGATAATTAGGTGTTTAAAGTAACACCATACATTTCCTTTTCAGCTGTTCTTTTGATTCCTCGATTGATAGGTTTTAAGTTTCCTTAAAACTATAAAATGTATACTGCAAATGAAATAAAATAAATAAATATGACAATACACTCATTGCCCCAAAAAAGGCGTAGCTTGTGTTATGGGTACTAAGATAACTGATTAATATTTTCATAAATAATATACATAAAGACATAGAATATTCATATAAACACCGAGACACTGACAAACATTCTCCAGTAGTGGGAATCGAACCCACGGCCTTGGACTCAGAAAGCAGGGTCGCTGCCCACTGCGCCAGTCGGCAGTAAGTCAATTACAAGTAGTTAGTAAAAAAATAAATGCCACAGCAATATATCAATGAAATAAAATCTATTTACTTTACTATTTAATCACGAAAAACCTCGGAAATATAGAAATATAAAAAAAAACACGCTAATACATACAGATGAGGAAAAAATTGCCGTGAATTTAAATAGATTTCGCGTCTACAAAAAGTTATCGATAATAGATAAAAAATATACATCACGTACGTCAATCGAGCATCACTAAATATTCGGAACACCGAACAAGCAAGGTGCTTAAATGACCACCGGGTATTTCGGACAAAAAGACGGCCAAAAATGGACAACACAACATTTACAATTGCATCTAGTACATATGATGGATTGCCAATATGGGCTTTGGGACTGTTGAGTGTCTGACGACAATGTAAATGCTATGGTATTATGGAAAGATGTTAAGGTTTTTATTAGTGGACAAGCTTTCATACCCAGTTCCACCCCTTCAGTTTAGTGCTCACTAACCCTACTCTCCTTCTTAGGTAGGTATTTTATTCATCATCCTGTTAACATGCTTCTGGGCCTCGTCTCTCATAGAATATACTGTTTTAAAGCATAGACCAACCACGCTGCTCCAATACGGGTTGGTGGGCTACGACTATTACCACAATTAAGTGCTAATCGAAGCACGAGAGCTGATAACCGCTGACCGCCAACTTCCTAATCTCGGGCTGGTACCGAAAATTCTTTCATACAAAATACACAATACCTTACATAATTTGTTTCGAACCTAAGACGTCGTGATTCAAAGGTGTGTGAAGTCTACCAATCCGCACTTGGCCAGCGTGGTGGACTACGACCTTACCTAAATGGGAAAATCCCTGTATGAAGCACTAGTTTGGTACACACTCATACACCAAGTGCTCAAGAGGGTACTTACCTTATTAATTAGGAATAATAATAATCCTTTATTGCCATACACTATTGTTAACACAAGATTTTTAACTATCTATCTTGTAATGAGGCCCGCTTCAGCGGATGCACTTTGACCCTCCAGGATCTTTTGTCCTTAAAGATTTTTAACTAAATATTTATCAATTAATATTAACAAAATGGCAAATGGCCGCAAACACAGCCTTATGCTGAACATTAGCAACAATGCTCAGTGCTGATTTTCAGTCCGCTCCCAGTATCATACTGAGTTATTTGCCGCGTCTATTACTATAACTAGAGTTAATTTTTATTAAAAAACTGAAATAAATTGTAAAAAAAGAACAAATGAAACTTACACAAACAGTACATATTTAACAGTATAAAGTAAACAATTAGGAGATATGTTGGACCAATTTTAATTAATAAAAGAGTTCACAAGGTAGTGCGGATTGGTTGAATAAGGGTGAATTATTGTGAGTAAATAACATAGGGTTGTAAATATCGACTACCCTCAAAATATTATCATGGTATGCACCTTTTAACTATTTTGGCCACCTTCCGACTCTATCGTCAGATCAGCAGCATTTCATAATAATATCGAATTGTCTACAGATTAACATAGGCATGCAAAATTTTAAGAGACCATCTTTGTTGTGATGCTTATCTGAATAATATTATGTACTAGCATTTTTGTGTCGAGCAGTGGGTAATAAACTCAATCGCCTTGACAAAATTATAAGAAATACCACCCAAAACTGTGACCCGGATTATTTATGGGTATTAAACGACAAAATTGACGTATTCTAAACCCATTGAACAGCAGTAGCGCAAAACTAAGTTAGAGCATTAGTTAAGTAGCGAATTCTATTAAAATACTTTCTTGGGTGGCGGGCTATTACGGAAGAAACCTTTCAAGTGGTATTTAGTGTATTTATTTAAAGGATTACACGGATTACTTTGGGCTTTGAGTTACCATTTACTCGCTCTCGAGTGTTTTCTTAAGCTGTAAAGGTTTATTTAGCTCTATTATTACTTCTATGCAATTTTATTTCGAAAAGTTTTGTTAGGTAAAAGTTGCACTCCAGACATATTGCCAAGCTTGTAAAAAAAACTATTTCTCTACAAGTTAGCTCTTGACTGCAATCGTAGTGGGCTGACTGGTAAGGGGTGTGGCAGTTAATAAACAAAATATCCCTTATTGGTTTCGATAAGGCATCGTACCGCAACGCAAAATCGCTTGGCAGCACATATTTGTCGGTAAGGTGGAATCAATGCATGGCCCAAGCCTCCCATCAGACCAGAACAGAGAAAATATAGAAATTAAAAATTATAATAATAAACTTAACCTAACCTTGTTAAGTCCTCTACAAGTTAGCTCTTGACTGCAATCGTAGCGGGCTAACTGTTAAGTTGTGTGGCAGTTAATAAGCAAAATATCCATTATTGGTTTCTATAAGGCATCGTACCGCAACGCAAAATCTTTGTTGGTTTATGGTGACTCTACTATCGGTTGGGAATTCAGATTTCAGAGATCATTTCTAGACCTTATTTTCAAGTAACTAAAATTTGTAAATAGTGACTGAGTGAATGAGTTAATGTGAGGTTATTAAGTTTATTTTCCTGCAAAACTGAATGATTTAATAAAATTACAGTTTAATTAAATTATTTTGATAACTGTACGAAAATTTTGTTAATTTTAAACATGGGTACTACCTTCGTTTTGCTATTGTTCATTCGGTAAATAAGAACTTTGACAGCCAAATCGTCACAGAAATAATTTATGTTCAATGTTCAGGAAAAAAATCTAAAGGATGCGGCGCTAAATTCTAGCAACAAATAATCCCGACGGAATTGCAACCCTTTGCCAAAATAAAAAAAATGTCTCTAGCATTTTTTTTCCAAATATTCCTTCAATGGACAGCATTATGCGTGTTTAATGTACAGGAAGCTATCGAGTTCAATTGTCTACGCTTCGGCGGTCATTCTCTATGTATTAACATAAGAAAGTACCAACTGACCATGTTTTGTACGTATTTAGTTCAAATGGTTTGTTGTTTAATTTTGAACCGAAATTGTTAAGACTTACGTTATAGTTCCCTTAAATGTGTAACAGATAAACCTACCTACTAGCTGACGCCCGCAACTGAGAACAACGATCCTGCAGAATAAATTGTTTTTCCGGATACAAAAATTTCCTTCGGTCGTAATCAGGATGCATCGTTGAAGTGGTATTTTATTTACTTAAAACGCACATAACTTAGAAAAGTTAGAGATGTGCGTGGGGTTCGAATTCCCGGCTCGAAAGTAAAGCCAAAGTCCGTGAGGAAACCTGCATACCTTTTTTTTTTGTCGTGGTGGAAAAGCTTTATGGCTACCTCTGTCCTTTTGGGCAGGACAGAGGTTATGTGGGACTCGTTTACCCGAACTAAAAACCACCACGGCATGTCCATCTCGTTGGCTATATTGGACGTCCGGGGAACCCGTTGTATACTTCCCAGACAAACCTGCATACCTGAGAGTTCTCAATAATGTTCTCTAAGGTGTGTGAAGTCCACCAAACCGCACTGGGCCAGCGTTGTGGACTACGGCCTTAACCCCCTCTCATCGTAGGAGGAGACCCGTGCTCTGTAGTGGGCCGGTGAGGGAGGGGTTGATATGATGATGTACTAGGGAACGATAGGTCTGATATGCAAGAAAATGAGTTGTTTTGCAGAAGCCCTACACTAAGACCTTTCATTTGGTATAAGACACCGTGGACCGCCGAATCACAGTTCGTCGGCACACTTAAAATTTCACGTTTCCTTGTGAGTCACTCAGCACAGTGCTAATACGCGACTTTATGATGCAAATTAACGAATTCGACTTATTCCGCCTAAACGAATTTAAGTGTGTCAGTCAGACAAAGAATTTCTGTTTGTGCAAAATTTTGGGCTCTTTTCGAAAACCGGGTCAGAGCGATTGTTGGAATTGCTAATAAAAGGTCGTTGTCTTTTGACAAAGATGGCAGCGGTGCTAGAGAAACGTGACACACAATTCAAAATTCATTTATTTTAAGTAGGCCTAATATAAGCACCTTTGAAACGTCAAGTCTGTCTGTTTGTAGTGACTACCACCGGTTCGGCAGGCAGATTCTACCAAGAAAAAGCCGGCAAGAAACTCAGCAGTTGCTCTTTTCCAACGTACTCGCGGGTGTTATACGATAAACTAAGGGAATATAATAGAGAACGAGCAGCAGCGTCCTCTGTGCTACTAATAATATAATAAAATATATAATATAAATACTAATACACACATCGCCATCTAAAGTAAGCGTAGCTTGTGTTATGGGAACTAAGATGACTGATGAATATTTTTTTGAATAATATACATAAATACTTATAATAAACAGATAAACACACAGACACGGAAAAACATTCATGTTCATCACACAAACATTTTCCAGTTGTTGGAATCGAACCCACGGCCTTGGACTCAGAAAGCAGATTCGCTGCCCACTGCCATGCCATCACGAACCCGTCATTTTGGGCAAACCCTCCCCTGGGGAGGAATTTAACCCGGCAGTGTTGTTGTGGGCTACTGGTGAGAAGTCTTCTTCATATCTTTGCCCCTTTAAGTCTTCAAAATATATATTTGTTGTTTGGGTTTATTTTTTACACCAACCGCCTGTCCGACTTCAACCTTCCCCGACAATGCTTTTGTAAATGGTATAACCCCACTACGCTGATGGTCAGTAGCACAGGAGACGCTGCTTAACGTTCTCTGTTTTCCTTTATACCCTTATTCGCTTCATACGACACCAGCAGCCGTCACCACACTGCACTAAATTTAGAAGACTACTAGTTATAATTAAATTGCTAACGAAGCACGATCATATATATAATGTTAAGTGCATTATATTAGTCTGGAAGGTATCGTATTTCCAAAGTAATCCAGCCTCAAGTTCCGGTATGGCTTTCACTTGCGTAAACACGTAGAAAACTATTTTCCTCAACTAACTCGCTTTTCTAGTCATTACCAATAATTCTATCGTCATTAAGTATGTATAGAAGTTTGTTCCTATATGTAACCTGTTTTGCTTAATGTACGGTGTACTTTATTTACTTACACATGCTGTTGTCCGTGACTTAGAAATCCTACAGGAACCCTTTTAATTTTTCCGGGATAATACCAGGATAGCATATTATTTCTTTGCCTAATTTCACAAAAATAAGATAAGTGGTCGAGTCATGCATGTGTTGCAAATGCATTTTTTTAAATCTCGCATTTTAAAGTCAAAGTCATAGTCAAAAATATCTTTATTCAAGTAGGCCGATAGGTGGCACTTTTGATGCGTACATAACATGAAAATTACATCGTTACCTTAAAACTAAAGCTACGAGAGTTCAAAACGCGTTCTGGTGTTAGAATAAGCCCACAACAAACTTAGCCGGGTGTTTTTTTTTGTTATCACCATCTCACATTGTCATTTAAAACTGTTAGAAGAGCAACCTGGTTAGAGCAATAATTCACACCCAAGCTTTTTTGTCTATAGAAAAAAAAAAACTTTATATTAGTATGCATTTCAATTAAGCACACTCACAGCACACTCACAGCACACTCACAGCATCTCAGTGGGGAGTACTTCGACTTCACTTTCGGGGAGCCGCGTTCGAATCCCAGCACGCACCCCTAACTTTTCTAATTTATGTGCGTTTTAAGCATTAAGAATATCACTTGCTTCAACGGTGAAGGAAAACATCGTGAGAAAACCTGCATGCCTGTTCTCCATAATGTTCTCAAAGTTTGATGGAGCCCACCAAACCGCACTAGGCTAGCGTGGTGGACTATGGCCATAATCCCTTCTCATTATGGGAGGGGACCTGACTTTGAGCAATATTCAAAAATGAACGTTCACTACATCAGTGTTTAAAATGTAAACATTGATTTCTGCATTTAGAAATTCTGAAGCAGCTGATCAATTTAATTATTTACCTTTTAGAATATTTTATTAATTGATTGAATTGATACGGCCGCCGCACCGCGACGCTTACACCCAATATAGGAATCCTCTTTTACATCGAACTATAAAAAATTAAAAAAAACTTGTGTTTATCGTTTTTTAGGAATGACTAGTAGTCACCGTCACAGTACATTTAAAGAATTACTTGTAAATAATTTCCTATTTACAAACGACATTTCTGATGTTGAATTGTATGAATTTACCGATCGCTTTAAATAGTAGCCCCTTAAAAACATGAAGTACATCGTTAAACATTCATAACCTTAGGTTAGGTACACGCTTTGTCTACCTGCATCTAGAATCTAGATACGCACCTACATCCTGTCCTACTTTCTATTTATATACGAGTCGGGAACACAGTTAAGACGTTCAGTCCGCCGTGGTCGACGGTCGTGATTCACTATTGTGCTTTCTCTTCGGCATAATATATAATGAATTGAATATTTTGGCTGGGGCCTTTAAGAAGACCTGCATAAAAAGACACCGCATAACGAGAAATAAATTTTAAAAAGGAGGGTGGGTGGCTATGCGAACACTTATACTTTAATTATATGTGATTATATATATAATAATAGAAATGCTGCACAGAAAAAAACTAGTTAAATAAAAATATAAATTAAAAATCAAAAGTAGGTAATTGTTATAATCATCATACGTCCAACACAGCCTATTAACTCTTTTGGGAGCAGGTCTCCTCTCTCATAGGGGAGACAGTTTTAGAGCACAACCACGCTGCTTCAATACAGGTTGGTGGGCTTTGCGGCTTTGACAGCCGACTGGCGCAGTCGGCAGTGACCCTGCTTTCTGAGTCCAAGGCCGTGGGCCCACAACTGGAAAATGTTTATGTAATGAACATGGATGTTTTTCAGTGTCTGGGTGTCTATCTGTATATTATAAGTATTTATATCTTAGTACCCATAACACAAGCTACGCTTACTTTGGGGCTAGATGGCGATGTGTGTATAGACGTTGTATTTTTATTTATTCATTATTATTATAAACAGCCTATAATAAAAGAATAGACTGTTGTCACTAATAAGTGATAATAAGCGGGATCGACAGCTTAACGTCCTTAAGGCACAGGAGTTCACGGCGCCAATATCCAACTCCAGCCTGCCATTACCGGCCCACTACACTATACTTTCTCTGGCACCTTTTTTTATAATTAGGAGGGGAAAATCCTCATGGACATCCCTATGGATAGTGCCGGACTCCTACCGACTAAAAACCCCTCCTGCCTTCTAAACGTTAGTGTACTTGCCATGATTTTGATTTACAACAAATTGCCTATAGCTATTAAAGATTTGACATTTTTGAAATTCAAGGCAAAATTACGTGACTGGTTGGTTGATAAATGCTCGGTAAGGGAGTTCTTCTATAGTAAAATATAATTATTAGTTTACATTATATTTTTAATTGACATTCCATTTTTATTATTCCATACAGTAAAATTAATGAAATTTTACTATACTCAGCCGATTATTTTGATTATTTTGATTATGTCTATTTTGACGTTTTTTTAATTATTACATAAATGAATTTGTTTAAATTAAGATTTGCATGTCATATATTATGACTAATCATGTATACCTACAATGTTTTATGCAAATAAAAGGATTTGATTTGATTTGATTTGGCCTACCACTAATTTCGTTGTCCTTTTACCTTCCTTCTCTCTCGTCCCTTTCCTTTCCTTTTATTACCTCTTCCATGTATTTTTTTATAGATTCCCATTTCTCTGATGCCTGTAGTATTATGGAGGTTAGGT
The DNA here is from genome assembly GCF_905163445.1 of Pararge aegeria. Classification (NCBI taxonomy): domain Eukaryota; kingdom Metazoa; phylum Arthropoda; class Insecta; order Lepidoptera; family Nymphalidae; genus Pararge; species Pararge aegeria. The sequence continues at coordinate 5,226,896 of NC_053202.1, read as the reverse complement.
TTTCTGAATTTATTTCACTTCCTATTTCCTTCTTTCCAATTCCCTGGCACCTAACACCTAACTTTTCGGAGTTACGCGCGTTATTTTAAATTAAAGCAATAAAAACATCACTTACTTTAACCCGTTGAGGTTTCCATAAAGTTCTCAAATGAATGTGAACTACAACCGCCGCTTCTAACAACCGCACTTGGCCAGCGTGGTGGACTACCCTTCCAAAGCCTAAGTCCTGGAGAGAGAGTCCTTCCTGGGAGGAAACCTGTGCCCCGTATTGTAATTGGTTAAATCGGAAAAACACAATACCTAAAATTTTTTGCCCTGACCCAGGATTCGAACCCAGAGCCGTTGTTAAGCATGCTAACAGACCAACGAAGCAGTTGGCAATAACACAATAAATAATCCTTTACCATTTCTATTCTCACGCAGCGAATATGGTTATTCGAACCACGCGTTTGACATCCGTTTTGATGTAACTTTTAATTAGCGATGTTTCCGAGCTTGCTGCCTCATAAATGAGTCAGGGACGAAAGTCTGTTACTTACTCATGTTATGAGATGTATTACTAAGAAGCCGGCTAAAAACAGCATTTGCCTTTCAATACTTATTTATGAGGCCCATATGGCCTCATAAGAAGGCTCAGAGTCACTCAGCGGGCGATGGAAAGAGCTATGTTAGGAGTATCTCTACGTGATCAAATAGGTAAAGTTACCGACATAGCTCAGCGAGTCTCGAAGCTCTTAAGGTGCTGGAATAGCGTCCCCGCACCGGTAAACGCAGCGTAGGTCGCCCCCAACGAGGTGGACAGATGAATACAGGCAAGTAGCTGGGAGCCGCTGGAGGCAAGCAGCCCAGAACCGTGTATTATGAAACTCCCTACAAAAGACCTATGTCCAGCAGTGGACGTCAATTGGTTGAGGTGATGATGACGATGATGACTGGCGCAGTGGGCAGCGACCCTGCTTTCTGAGTCAAAGGCCCACAACGATTCGAATTCGATTCCCACAACTTTAAAATGTTGGTGTGATGAACATGAATGTTTTTCAGTGTCTGGGTGTTTATCCGTATATTACCTATAAGTATTTATGTATATTTTATTCATAAAAATATATATCAGTCGTCTCAGTACCCATAACACAAGCTATGCTTATTTTGGGGCTAGATGGCAACGTGTGTATATAGTTCATATATATTTATTTATTAAAATATATTTATATACATATGTATCGTCATCATCATATTAATCCATTACCGACCTACGACCTACGTCCTCTCACAGTGAGAAGGGGTTAAAGCCGTCCACCAATCCGCACTGGACCAGCGTGGTGGACACCACGCTGGTCCAGTGCGGATTGGTGGACTCCACACACCTTTGAGGACCTGTTGACCTGTTGTATACAAATTTTTAAAAGTCAATTAAATTGGCAAGTCTAAATAGAGCTTTAATTCTCTTTAGAGAACATTGAGAACAGGATAGAACTACTTTTAAATTAAGATCTTTCCATTCTTTATTATGATTATTATTACTATATAATTTTACACCACATTAAGTTAACATAAAGAAAAAAGTAGAATACTAAAGGTGGCCTTATGAGTTAAGACCACTCTCTGCCAGGCAACCTTATGTAATTAGGAAAACAAAAGGAAAATGGACTGAAGGTGTTACAATTTTTTTAAAGTATATACATCCGAACAACAACATACTAATACAGAAAATAATTAACAATAATAAATGTAATAATACATATAATTATTTAATTTATTATATATATTATTACATTAAATTAATATATATAAATTTGTGTACTGAAGAATTTTCACCGATCGATATATCACTGACATTACTTCCTTAGTGAATGAATGATTAATTGGTATACCACAGAGAAAAGTCACAATAAATTAAACCAGTAAAACAAAGCGGTCAGAAAACAATACACAACACAAAACAAACAACATAATAAAGAGGAGAATGGACTGCAGGTGTTACAATTTTTTAAAAGTATATACATCCAATTGACGACATACTAATATATAAAATAATTAACACTTTCAATGTGATAAATATGTATTAAAATTGGGTTAAATAAGGATCTGTCTACAGAAGAATTTACGCCGATATATCACTATTGAATGAATGAATACACTTTATTGGTACTAATGATACAATGCGGTAAAACAACACACAACACAACTAGTGCGTCAAAACAAACAACATAATAAAGAGGAGAATGGACTGCAGGTGTTATTTTTTTTTAAATTATATAAATACATCCGATTAAATACATACTTATACATAAAATAATTTACACCAATAAATGTAATAAATATACATATATAAAAATTGGGTTAGTAGAGTTTTGTGTACATTTGCACTTATATATCACTAACATTATAGATACGTCCATACTCCATAGTGAATGAACGATTGAATGAATGAATACACTATATTGGAATACCACAGAGAAAAATCACAATAAATTTAACTAATGAAACAATGCGGTAACACAACTAGTGCGTCAAAACAAACAACATAATAAATAAAAAAATAATGTAGATTATGTCATGGGATTACTAGAACTTGAATAATGGCTGCCACAGTCGGTCATCTCATTGTCTAGGCGTAACGCGCCTCGCCTAGGAACGTCGCCCAATAGTTAGGCAACCTAGGCACGTTCCTAGATCATTCTCTATGCTATGCACTTTCCTTGGCCCTGCACGCTTCCAACCTTGCTTATTAGTAGGTGCAGTATGATTTTTGGCTAGATTTGTTCTCCCTGCGTTTAATCAAAAATAAACAAAAAATAAAACGAACTGACAAAAAAATTTTTGGATTCACCCTTCGAGCATAGGTCTGTACAAGCAATTTTTTTTATAGCAATTCCGTGAAAATATTCGTTCGTAGCGAGGGCCGCGGGGTGCTTTTAGTATCAATCTATATCTAATCATTTTTTATTTTATTTTTTATTTTGTAGTTTAGTTGTTCACAGATTGCGAGGGAACCATTGATCTTCTCCGTGGTAAAAAGTAGCCTATAAGTTAATCCAGGTTAAAATCTATCTTGAATCGCGGTTGTGTGCGAAAGCGATCCCGTGGCCCTGCCACCAGGCGACTTGTTGGCACACCGTGGTGTTTTAGCCGGTACGAGTTTGACATAACCACTGTGACTCCCCGTGGTGCGGTGGTATCCATGAGGATTAAAACGAAAAAACAAGGATAAAATCTATCACTATTGCAAATTTCAGTAATGCAGTAAAAAAAGTAAGCAGTTAGTAAAAAAGTAAAAAGTAAAATCGTTCAGTTATTTTGCATGAAAGAGAAGCAAATGTCAATATTATATCAGTAGTATACACAGTAGTATATTAGTACGATACTCTTTATCTTTAATTGCATACGACTATGAGTTTTGGGAATCTTAGGATTAGGAAAATACGAGGAAACAAACTGCAGGCGTTGCATAATAAAATATATTTACTTACGATTGACTACTAAGTACATGTTAATACGCAAACTGGACTGCAACAATATTATGAAGGTTAATTTTATGATCACTTGAAGAAGTCAATCTTTTGGTTAGGCGATTCTGTCCTGAAGAAGCCGAAAAAAAACTGTGCAGTTGCTCTTTTTCAATATCAGGATTTACATATCTGAAGTCTACTAGAGCGAAGAAATGCGAGCCTGCTTACACAATACACATACTCTCTAACTAACATATTTATATATATAAATTTATATATTTATTTATTATACCCTACCTCAATGTATATATCTAATTGTATCTTGGTATCTATAAAATATAAATATTTAAATCATAAAAGGAAGTCTCCTAGTCCTATGTTAATCTAAAAGAGAAGTCTTTCATGGTCTCCACGATACAGGCTACCTAGAGTGGAGACCACTAGCAATTGATTTTTGTAATCTTTTTGAAAATAAAGATATTTTATTTTATTTTTTATTTAACTCAAAATGGATATATGTAGGTAGGTACACGTCGTTAATTTTCGCTTTGTGTTGGGCAAAATGTTTAAAGGAAAAATCTTTATTAAGGAAAACTTAACTATGAAGGATTAGGTAATATAACAACAATGTTTTCCTTAAGATTTTAAAGTGTTACTTTTCCCTTCACAAATTTTGGTTTTATTAATTAATGCACTGCACTGTTCATATAAGGATATAGACATTAATTTTGTTAATTTATTAGATGTACACCGCGGTTTTCCCTGCGTCAAATATGGACTTTTGTGTATGCTGTAATTCAATCTAACTCAATGAACTGTCAATTTAACGCAAAAGATTTTAGGGAGATTTTAGAGCTTAGGGCTTAGCTTAGCTTAGCTTTAATTTTTTGTACCTAGGAATATAAATTAAACCATTACGAGTGTTTTTTTGGATCAATGTATAAACAAATTGTATCAAAATCCAGCCACGGGTCTCCTTCCACAATTGGCAGGATTTAGGCCGTAGTTCACCACGCTGGTCCATTGCGGATTGGTGGATTTCAGACGCCTTTGAGAACATTATGGTTTCAGATTGATGTTGGGCTTACCACGTTTTTGTAGCGCATCTAAAATGTTCGGGAGGGCTCATGCTGATGACTTTTTTGCCAATAGAAAAAAACGAATAGCATCCTTGATTTAAGGAATGTGGGTAAGCAGTAACGGCGTTCTAACTCTCCAATTTACAAGCTATGTATTAAAAACTCCATGTAAGGCTGCCTGGAGGCAGAAATTCTAATTTGTAACTTTTTTTTTATATTTAATTTTACGTATATATTGAAGGTTATTAATTTTTTTTTATCTGTTAAATTTAAAGTCACTTTGCGAGCTCCTTAAACAGTAAGCACCGGCGAATCGGTGTCGTAACTTTAGATGGCGCCTAACGTCGTTAGCCATTATTTAAGAGTTGTTGAAACGATTTTTTTTCTCCAAGCAACACTTAAATCATTAGGGCCTCCGATTTAAGCATTTCCCATATTTAACATTAGGTAATATCTCATGTATTTTTTTTTCGTGTAGATGTGTCATAGTTAAAATAATAAGTTCAAAGTTTGTATTAAACGTAAGCTTATAGAAAAGTCCTATGATAGTATAAAGGACTACGTTATCGATAAAAATGCTTGGGTGTAAATTATTGCTCTAACCAGGTTGCTCTTCTAAAAATTTAAAATGACATTGTGAGATGGTGATAACAAATAAAAAAAACACCCGGCTAAGTTTGTTGTGGGCTTCTTCTTAGACCAGGACGCGTTTGGAACCCTCGTTGCTATAGTTTTAAGTTTACGAATGTAGTTATCGCCATCATCTCACTACCGTGTAATTCTTATGTGAGCATCAAAAGTGCCACCTATGGGCCTACTTGAATAAATATATTTTTGACTTTGACTTTGACTTTGTTACTAAATAGAGAATTATTATTATTATATTGAATTATTATATTATGAAAAAGTACTTTCTCTCAGGCAAAGCAGGTTTCCCCACCATGTTTTCCTTCACCGTTAGATAAATTGATATTTTAAATGCTTAAAAGGTTAATTACTGAGAAAAGTTAGAAGTGTGTGCTGGGATTCCATCTCGGACCCCCGAAAGTGAAGCCGAATTTTAACCACTAGGCTATAACCGCTTAATTTAAACTACTTGCTAATTAGTTTAACAAAACTAATTACAAATTTAATGAGGTAAACCGACAATAAACTACAAAATTCTACAAAATTCCAATTGTTCTATATATAAGGAAAACTTTTAGAGTTTAAGGATAAATATGATATATAAAAGACATTCTCTACTTTTACTCCCGGGTTAGTACTTTTAAAATAACTTCTTTATTGTTCCATAAAAATTACAACATTTATAGTAATAATAAATAAATAAATAATAAATAAATATACTACGACAATACACACATCGCCATCTAGCCCCAAAGTAAGCGTAGCTTGTGTTATGGGTACTAAGATGCCTGATGAATATTTTTATGAATTATATACATAAATACTTAGAATATACATATAAACAACACCCAGACACTGAAAAACATTCATGCTCAATCACACAAACGTTTTCCAGTAGTGGGAATCGAACCCACGGCCTTGGACTCAGAAAGCAGGGTCGCTGCAAACTGCGCCAATCGGCCGTCAAAGGTCAAGTAGGTTTGACCACTGACGCCTAAACTTAGTATTAATATAAACTCACTGAAAAAATTACCGGAATCAATTTTGGTCAAAAGCCTTAGTCCACCACGCTGGCCAAGTGCGATTGGGGCACCTTTGAGTACATTATGAAGAACTGCTCTCTCAGCCATGCATGTATCTTTGATGTGCCCCTTCACGGTAAAAGTAGGTTATATTTAATTGCATAATACCAACATAGTATAAAACAGAGTCGTGTTCCCGTCTGTCTTTTTATCATCTAATTATTAACCACGCAATAGATTTTGATGCGGTATTTAGCATCGTTTCGATTATCTATTTTTCTTCAGAGAAACTTGACTTTGGGACCGTAAGAACCGTGGGCTCGAGCTCTTTTTAAAGATTTGTCAAAAAGGGTTAACGAGTCTACCGATGATCCTAGAGCGGGCAAGTTAGTTTGGCCATTCAAAGGCGCAACGCTGCCAGCATATTAGGTACTGTGCCTCGCTGCGGTGGTGTCGAAGACGTTCTGGTTTTTATTTAGTTTTGTTTTTGAACATAGGTTATTTTTGGGGGTTTTAAGGTTTGGCGACCGTAAATAATGTGCCTCTAAAGCCTGTAAAGTAATATTTCGGTTTGCATTTAAACTAAAATCTTCTAAATATATAAAAGAAGTGTGTGGGTATGTTCCGTATAGGCTCCGAAACGGCTGGACCGATTTCAATGAAACTTTCAGGGAATCTCCGGATTGACGTGGCGAGTAATCTTGTAAAGTTTGGTGACGATCGGGGCACTCCTACTTTTGAACTGTCAAACTGTCAAATACAGCTTTTATTTACTATGATGATATTCTATTTTTCTGTGTACATGGGTGTATATAATGATCTTCACCCGCTCGAGAAGAGAATAGAAGAGAATGAATACGGAGAGAAATAAATGATATAATATATTATGAGACTTAAATTCAAAATTTAATGATGTAAGTTTATTGTTTAAATAAAATAAAGCATAATCTAGCTCGGCGAAGCGGGCTGGGTACGCTAGTGTGTAATAAATTAATAACAAAATAAAGTAATAATGAATTCAGCATTGTGGTGTCATTGATCGAGTACTTAAACACAATTATTGTAACAGCAGGCGTGGGGCCCTGGTGTAGTAGGATCATAGCTACCCTACTCGGTGCGGGTCAATGGTGCAGTGGACTAGGCGACGTCCGCCCGCGGGCACCGCGCCAACTATTAATTTGCACACCACAGCACATGCGCGCCCAGAGAAAGCTGTATAAGGAAGGTTTAAAACCGCATATAAATAAAGCCTATACGAAAATAATTTTTTTTACTTCTTCCACTTGGTGCAATGGCGTGCACAGGGTTTCTGACCAGGGTATGCAACCAGTCATAAAATCCTTATGCTCTTTAAAGTGGTTCTGATGTCCCAGCATCATTAATATATACATGCTTGAAATACCTCGAGCAGGTTCGTCTGTTAAATGTTTCTTTTAGTTAGGTTTTGGCTTTTTCAGCTTAAACAGTGGTTCGGTTTTTTTTAATGTCCATCCGCCATGTGTAACATAAAAATTTGTTTTTACTTAAAAACCATATAGCTACGCATAAGAATTATATTGTAAGATCGACGATAGTACAAGTTATAAGTATTGTACAATTTATCTGTCAATAATGTGCTTGCGATCGAGTACGATTATATAAGGAAAAATAGTATAACATAAGTTTTAACTATTGTTAATTTTATATTACAGCAATATTTTTACATTTGTTACATTTTATTGACAAAATAAAGAAATTTTTAAATCAAGCAGTGGTTCGGTGTTAGTGTTACATAGATATAAAGGAACCAAAAATACACAAACATACGCACCTTCGTGGAAGACAATACTGGGAAACAGACTTGTCATTAGATTCCGAGCTCTTTCTTTACCATATAAATCGTAGGTAGGTAGGAAATCTCTAGGAAATCTCACACAGAACTTTAGACTTTTGCACTTTTTAGACGGGTCGCAGGCAAAAAAAGGTTGGGAAACCCTGCACTAGATGGACAGACATAAAACTTGCCACAGAGATTCACAAGCAGCCCAAGATGTCATGCAAAAAAAAAAATACCAAATCCGGCAGTGTCCATTAAACGACTTAAAAGATACAACGAAATATATATGTTAATGTCGAAAGTTTGAATAAAAAAGGTTTACCCGGCTTAACTTTACCGAAAACGTTTGGGTAATACTCAATAAAACCTAACATATATATCACTACGTTTTAGATAAATGCAATAAGTAACAAATGATAATGGCTATAATATACTTACGCATATGATCCGATCTCTAACTCATTATGTGGTTATTTTCCCTCATAAATAACGTTAATTTTAACAATAATTTTACCTTGGAATTATGTAGAATTGAGGCAAAATTGTTATGAATCAAGTACGGCATTGACCCAGGACGGCCGATAAATTAATTATTATTTAACGCAATCGTAAAAATAAATATGCAAATCTCAATTTAATGCTCACAAACTCACTAATGCTATTAATGCGAGAGTGTGTCTGTTTGTTTACTTAATTTGTTATCTATGCTCGGCACAATTTTTGCACTGACGATGACGATCATTCTCGAAACGGATATGGAAATCTTTTTATGCCGGGGAAAGTAATCTAATGCCCTTTTTATTATCGACAAACAAGGCAAGGCCTAAATAAGTAACGCCTAATCTAAGGAGCTTCTTAGGTATACATCGACCGTTTTTTCACCAATATATATCACCCAAGAGTTGGTGAAACGTTAACGTCCATACACATGGCCTAAATCCTTAGGCATTCGATTAAAGCAATGCCTAGTTTTAAGGAAAACGGGCATAATTAATTTATTTAAAGTAGGCCTAATATGAGATTCCACCGAGAAGAAACCAGCGAGAAACTCAGCAGTTGTTTTTTCCAGCATTATAGTTTAAAACAATAATTATTCTGTCTTGCGTCAGATGAAAGCGGAGCGATGAGCTTCCATACAAAACTACAGGAATACTAGCTTCGTCTGCGTGGACTTTAGAATTGGGCCTAGAGCTTTTCTAGTTAATAATTTTTAATCTTACCACAGGAACTATTTGAGAGATTGGCATGGACTCCAAATTTGAATACCAAATTTCAAAGCTGTCTGCCCGCGGCTTAGCTCGTAAACAATTTCCAATTTTCCCTCGGGAACTACTTCAGAAATCGGAATAAAGGGTAGCCTATGTTCTTTTCCATGTCAAAGGCTACATGCGTGCCAAATTTCATCCAAATCCGTTCAGCCGCTTTTGCGTGATTATGTAACAAATATCCAGACTTTCACATTTATAATATTAGTAGGATAGCAGGATTTAAAAAACCGAAACGAAAGCGGACGAAGTCGCGTTGACAGATAAATAATAATTATTTAACGCGATCGTCATAATGAATATGCAAATCTAAATTAAATGCTCATAAATAGTTAAATTGTTAGATTAGGCTACTCCCACGTGGGACATAGGACAATTAGAGGTGGTATAGGAAAAGGTTTGCACTTTTTTTAGTTCGTTTTATCAACTTCAATTGAATATTATAGGTCGAATACAAAAAAAGGATCAAATCCAAAACTTATTTATTCATGTAGCTCTATCATACATAAAGGTTTCCATTATAGTAAGGTGGGGATAATATAACCACATTCGTTAACTTAAAACGGAAGTTAGGACGGTTCTAAATCGTTCGAAAATTTGCTCTCTATAGGGTCGTTTTCGAGTATTACTCACAAAACTAACTAACCCTCGAAGATCTGTTTTACTCCGATGTTAAAACATCGAAATATCGGTATTGCGTTAAAGCTCAAATTTACCTATAATTTTTTAAATCGAGCTTTTGTGCGAATTTGTGTAAAACAAAAATAGGAAGTACCAGTAGGATTTGGCATAAGGTCCATTTTACTTGACGATAAAGTTTAGTAACGTTCGTTTTCTTTATTCAATCTGCAATCTGTTAAAAAGTTGCTAAGAAAAGTATGCATTTGTTAAAAATTGGATGGGTTTTTTTTGACAATAACAACGTAATGTATCTTTATAGTAGCGGACCCTGGCGACTTCGTCCGCGTGTGAGTCAATCCAGAAGCTAGAATAGATCTGATGCTAACATAATAATCATCGTGGCTATGTGCCCATTATTATTTTACGTATTAGTTGATACATACATACATACATTCATTCATCCTCACAAACTTTCGCATTTATATTATTAGTAGGACGGTATGCATGCATTCATCGCTTTCCCATATTACCTTGCGACTTGCTGTTATTTGTGAAGAGTTACTTATTTCCTTTATATCCGACAATATTTATCAGATCTTCATTAAAATTAGACAACACATGCTCGATAGTATTGTTAGGTTCGGTTAAATACAGATTTTAAATCACCGTCATCCCACATAAATTATTATTATTTAAAAATGTTTAGAACTTGTTACTTTTATTGATTTTAACTACGTCAAGAATATTTATTAGATTATTAGATGTTTAGTTGGCTGATTTTAATGAAACCAGCCAATGACATCGATGGAGAAAAACATCGACCAATCACAACCCGCGGTGGCGGTGGGGTGATTTGACCGACAAAAAGACACTGTTGGGACAAAAAGTATTCTATATGTGACCCGAAATATCAGCCACCATTATACAAAATTTTATTCAAATCCGTGCAGTAGTTTTCACGTGATGCCCGGACAGACAGACGGACAAAAATTAAAAAAAAATCTGTTTTTGCCTCAGTATCGATTATAAAGCTTATTTTCAAAATATATTACATGTACAGAAATCTTCCAGTTAAAGTTTTATTTTAAGTATAGATTACGGGTAGATTGAATAATAAAAACGCACGTTAGTATAGTTTAGTTTAAAACTCGAAAACGACTTCTCGATTCTCGAAAATCTAATATTAACGGTCCTAGAAGAGTCCACAACAGACCGGGCATAAATATAAATCGCTTTTGTCCCGTGTGTCTGAAGCCTTAATGTAAATTTCTGAAATAAATTCTTTATTTACATTTATCACAAAACAATAGATAGACATGAAAACATTTCAAAGGTCTGACTGATTTTATAAACGGTAATTAAAAGATATTTCAATTTGTGTTATTTCTTTTAAATTCAGTAAAAAACTGATTGTTTAAGGATAACTGCTCAATTCTTTTGTTTTATTTAGCTTCTTTAAGAATAAGGGCAAATAATTGGATCGTTTAGATTCTGGAGGTCATGTTATTATTTTTTTATAATAAAAAAAAGTGTCCGAGAGGCCATCCGGCAAAAAGAAATGATTATGAATACTCAGTTCTACCTTCAAAATAACCTTCGATTTTCCTGTATTTACCCAAGATTTCATTAAAAATATTGATAATTGATTATATCTTAACTTAAAACTGGATTTAGAAAAATCCAGTTTTAAGTTTTATATTGTTATTACAAGTATTTTGAAGTTGTTTGATCTCCCGATCTGTGTTTATATTCCCACTCGACTTCAATATGACGAAGATATAGAGTTCTCTACAAGAAATAACATATAAATATAAAAAAAGAAAAATGTCGACTTCAGAATATCAATCTCCATGCATACTCATAGGAAAACTGATATTTGGAGAACGTAATTTGAATTTAGAACATGTGTACATGTTTGGGAGTCAGGTAAAAAATATTACGCACCCATTATTGTATATAAAAACAGTTGTTCATATAAAATTTCAATGAGTTTAATATTAATAACAGTGAGGATGTTAGTTCTGTGGGTAGGATTCAGGGACCGAGTTCGAATCCTAGAACGCACCTCTAACTTTTATAAGTTACGTGCGTTTTAAGCAATTAAAAATATCACTTGCTTCAACGGTGAAGGAATACTTCGTGAGGAAACCTACATGCCTGAGGGTTCCCAGATGATGATGAATGTTTATAACATATCAGTTTTTACATAGATGGAATGGATTGATGAATAGATGGATGGATGGATGGAATCTATTTTCCACTAATATCATAGTTTTGCAAAGATCCCCATTTTGTAGAATTGATCTACCTATGGTATCCAGATGGCGAGGATGAACTTTGCTTTTGCGATTTGATGTGCTATCTAAGAGCTGGAAAGGTGTTTAATACAAACAAATATTCAAAATATAAAATTATAAATTCATTTATTTCAAGAAGGCCTTATTAATAAACACTACTAAAATGTCCGTCTGTTTGTTCTCTATCACCTTAAAAGGACTCAAAGATGAATGTCTACTATCCTCCTTTTATTGCTATGAATGCGATTGTTGAGCTTATTTTGTTGGTTTTGCTCCAACTGCGTATTTAAGCCAATAGCAGAATAGCCCCTGCCAATAAAAATGGTTTGCTTAACAAATGATATTAAAGGGAAATTGTTTAATTTTATCTTATATAATTTATTTTTATTCTTCTACATGTTTGTGTGACTGCAATCTTACCTGGTGAGTTACAGTCTAAGATGGTAACTGTTGTAATGTGTGTCTGATGTAGATGATACACATTTCAATACAACTTCTTCGTCTTTTTGTTAAAATCTCTCACTATTTGTTCGTTGTGTAATTTTTCCTGTATAATTGAGGAATGATGTCAATGAACAATTGATTATTATTATAGGATTGTTTTACAATTACACACAGGTATTTGCGATGTAAAATGCACCTACCTAATAACTATAACCGATATATATATATATATTATACATCTAAATAATTTGTGAAGTTTTGTACATAGTTGTAGTTGCTATGCGTTATGTAAATTATTTAAATAAATAAATAAAAAACTACATCAAAGTACCAGGAGCTAAGAACTAGGAGGAGTAAAAAAATAAACAATCAAAACATTGTATTCTCTACACAACAGCGAGTCTACGCGAAATGTGATATCCTAATCACGCGTTCGCACAGTAAAAGTACTTTCGTTCGGGGTCGCATTGTCATTCACTGGCTATCCTATCCCCTGTCCACCTTACATCATTGCCTAGTGCATTTTATGGGAAATTCATAGATTGTTGTTTTGTTTTCATCACAACAACGCGTTTTAAAGACGGTTTAAAACATTCGTGTGTGACTTTTAATCGGTGAAATATTCAACATTTTAGCTTCTAGTGCTTTTGTACTAATAAACTGTAAAGCTCAGTATAGCACATTTTAGTTGATCAATGATATTTATGTCGATACGTTACTAGCAGACCAGAATGTCGAAGCGTTGAAAAATTTTCAATTAGCTATTCCGGGCCCCAGTCGTTTTCAGATAAGTAAAATGTGCACACGTGCTTCCTTGTTTTTCCAGATGTTTTTGTTGCTTTGACGACCTCCTTGGCGCAACGGTGAGCGCTGTGTGTTTATAAGTTCCTACTTATAAATACGCACAAAAGTCCCGGATTCGATTCCCGGCAGAGCCAATTTGGGAATATATAATTTCTGAATATTCACTGGTCTGGTCTGGGGGCCTTTGGCCGTGGCTAGTTACCACCCTAGCAACAAAAACGTGCCGCTATTAGTTGTCCGGTGCGGTAGAAACATATTAGGGGTATGACTGCCATACTCCCTAACAGGTTAGCCCGCTACCATCCGAGACTGGATCACTTACCACCCGGAGAGTCTGCCCTTTTAGTACATATCCTGTATGCACGCCACTCATAGGAACATATTATTTGAGTTTTTTTGTTGTTGACACAATAAAAATTAATATAAGTCCACATGTTGAAGCATGTGAGGGAATCACGTGGCGGCGAAATAAATGCATTAAACGGCCCCAAAGCTTATATTCAAATATTCACCGAATAAGGAATTCATATTGACGCAAGAATTTTGCATTTCATATTTTTTGTTAGGTTCTCGAATTCAGATGGAATGACAGAATAGACAAATTCACATCCGTATTTGTCCTCGACTGCCTCGTTGGTGCAGTGGTTAGCATGTTCGACTGCAGATCACGAGGTTTTTAATTTGAATCCCGGATATGGCCAAGAATGAAAGAGAAAGAAAAGAATTATCTGTAAAATAATTTAAAGTAGGGGAGACAGGGGCTTGTTGTAACGTGGGTAAGTAGTAACAGCCAGTGGCGTGAACTTCATATATGCACAAAAATCATAACCGCCAAGGATTGTTCCATTTTATGGCATCTTCCTTCTTTATGCATACCCTGGTCAAAAACCCTGTGCCGGCTGTGTTATTAAACTGTTACCAGTGGCGTCACTGGTAACAGCTTAATAACACAGCCGGTTTAAAAAGAAATGTTATGATTTTGAAGTAAACGTACTCTTTAAGATACCGCCTACGACGCCGCCGTGACCGATTTTCAGCAGGAGTACTATTTTTTTCCTGTCAACCTAAAAAATATATGTTCGTAAAATTTGATTTCAAGGCCATACTGAGACTAATTGAAAAATCCATTAATTTTTGTTATGCATTTATTAAACTATTGCTAGGTAGTATTAATAGTATTAACCATATTTGTAATAAATTAAAATGTTAGTAAATTCGATTTGGGGCTTGTTGTAACAAAATTTGGGGCAAGAAATAACTTGTTATAAAAACAAAAGGCTGCATTGTATGAGCTCTGTAATGTGACATTGTTAAGATACGAAAGAAGAAGAACAATTTGCTCTTACTGTTGGTAATATTGGTATTACCACCAGTAAGAGTGGCGGTGTGCACCAAATTGTTGTTGTTGTTTTAATTTTTTCCTCTTGCTCTTAGAGAAAATTACCACTTGCCTCTTGAAATGTGAGACATGTACTTTGACGAGATTGCTTCTATCCAAAGTAAATAACTAGCTAACCAGTGTGCAATTGCATTCGACGTTAAAAACATTCATACATACAGAGATCGCTACTAAGCAATGAGGCAAATGAGGCAATCATTTATTTCAAGTAGGCCTAATATAAGCACTTTTGAAATGTCAAGTCTGTCTGTTTGTAGTGACTCTACACCGGTATATAAAAAAACACTGTGTTTTTTATATCCTTCTTCTGTTTTTTGAACTTGTAATGTTCAAATAAAGAGTGTAAATAAATAAATAAGTAGAAATTCTTTTATGGAACAATAAATGTTTTAAACCACAATCGCAAATATTCCTTTTTGTATATTGAATATTATTATTTCTCGTAATTTTTTGATTTAGTTTATTTTTTAATTATTCTTTTCTGTAATAGTGTAAATGGGTCATGGTTACTAAATAAAAATTATTATTATTACTACATATATATTATCGTGTATTGATGGTACACGCTAAAGCTAGTTTTCTTAGTTAAATTGTATAAGTACCTTAGTCGTGGAGGAGATGGCATCTAAATTATGGAATAATTTTCCTTCCTCATTAAATTAGGCATAGTAACGTATTACAACAACTTTCCGCTTATATATTGGCGCGTTATCAATATATATAAGGAAATGTCCGGATTTATCTACAGGGAAAAGACAGTAAATACTTTCAACATTTACTTACATCTAATTTTCCATGCATGTTATCACTGACGCATTTTAAACACGCAGCTTAAAAAGTGCTTCAAAAAGTACCACTTTTTAACTTATCAAAAAAGGAGGTGGTGTGGTGTGTGGGTGTCTGTTGTGTTTCTTTTTTAATATTTGTTACCATAGAACACCGTCATTTAACATTAACCGAATTGGAACAATAAATATTTTCTGCGACAATTTTAAATCGGTCCAAGAAAAATGTAAAAATTGCTGCACACTTTGTATACCTACCATTCACTACAGTAACTATTCATATATGTAATTTTTATATTTTATTTGACACAGACTCCACAATGTTGTAGAAAATATTTATTTTTGGTATTTTACTTGGTATAAACATTTAGATGAGAGTCAGTGATAGCACAGTGAGTAGAACTCCGACTTCACTTTCGGAGAGCCGAATTCGAGTCATAGCACGCCTAAAACTTTTCCAAGTTATGGGCGTTTTAAGCAATTAAAAAATCACTTGCTACAACGGTGAAGGAAAACGTGAGGAAACCTGCATACCTGAGAGTTCTACTTAAGGTTCTGAAAGGCGTGTGAAGTCCACTAATCCGCACTTGGTCAGCGTGGTGAATTACGGCCTTAACCCCTTCTCATTGTGGGAAGGGGACCCGTGCTCGGTAGTGTGCCGGTAATGGGTTTTTAAGATGAATCAATAGCCTTAAACCGTCCATTGCCGCACTAAAGGCGTCTCTCAACGGGAGAGTTTACCTCGTACGACATCCGCAGGCAAAAGAGGGGTGGGGTTGTTGAGGAGACCCATGCCTTGTAGTGGGCTGCTAATGGGTTTGTATGATGAAACATTTATTTCCTAAGTCGGTTTCTTTTCGTAAACCAATAAACTGCAACTGTTTTTGATGTGAAACATCTATAGGCGGAGTAAACCTGATTTTTGACGTGGCGACACAGGCCGTGGCGACGCATCGCACGCTTTATGATTGAATTTTCGTATTTCGTATGTTATAATAAAAATGAATATTAATTTTGTAATAAAACAGTCATTATTACTTACCGACTTACAAAAAGCAGTGGTTATCCATTTGGTTGTATTTTTTTTTATTTGTGAAACAAATTTGAAATGCTTTATATTTTCATTATGCACTATCTGCAATAACTTACATTGAACAATTTCGATGTTTCACATCTGCCAGGCCTTCGGTGACGGCTCACACGTTTCTTTTTTAAATTAAGACACGTTTTAATATTGAGGATAAAAATCTGAGCCTGATGATGGAGCCACTAGTTCATCACTCATCACGGGATTTATTAAAAGCTTTTAAACAATAACATTATTCCACCATTGTTATGAAATAGGAAATCCCTTGTTCACAAAACTATCATGCGAAGCTTCAGTAAAAGCTTTTAATAAAACGTAAACAATGCTTCCAGATCAATATGTATGATTCGCTCCCAGTTTTTTGCCGGCCGAGGCAGTGAGATGTTATTACTGCTAGAGGGGTAGACTCCAGCAGGCGCGGGTTAAAATAACATCCGTCGCAAACGACGGATGTTATTTTAACCCGCAATCACAAATGATTTATTGGTGAAATGATTTATTGGTGAAATGTACGAATCATACGAATTTAGTTTTTTGCCAGCCGAGGCAGAGAATGAAGTTTATCGTCATTGTCTTACTAAGTTCCAAGTACCCAGCTTCTGGTCACGGCGACTAAGGTAACAGTAAGATTTTTTTAAGTCAGAGTGACTCTGGAGTTAAATTATGAACTACAAAAAGTTACTACAGCCTAAGAAAAGTTAATTTTTGAGATACCTCTCGAAAGTAATATAATAGTTCGATTTTTCAGTTTAATTCAGTTGATTTTTCACTTTAATTCAGTAAATTTTTCTAAATTTTATTTAGTGAATTCAGCGAGTATTCCTACCTAATATTATGAATGCGTATGGGCGTCTGGTCGCTTGTTTGTTCGGCTCAACCATTGCACTGATTTTGATGATATTTCACCCACATATACAGCGTGTAAATGAAAACCGAAATAATATATCAGAGGCTTTAGAGGTACATAAAATATCTGAGACATAACTGTGAAACCGAACGTTTCTTTGAGTTTTTGTTTAAGTAAACCATTGTCATAGTTTTTCTGAAATAAATCAGATACAGCCCTAATACACATGTGTTTTAAACATGCAAAAGTAAAATCAAGTGACTCCTATCACTTTATTAGGTACTCGACCTATCATAGGTACTATGCGTGATTTCTTATGAAATATACTCATGCACCCTTCAACTTTGAGCATGCCGTTCAACAAAACGAAGTTTTATAAGCATTCGTTCACTGTCAAAGCTACTGAATTGTGGAATGCACTCCCATTGAACATAAGACAGTCGAAGTCATTGGGCATATTTAAAAATGCTGTTAAGGCTCATTATCTCGCTCAGTAAAGACGACTATTATTATTTATTTATCTACTCAAACTCATATTTAAGTATTTATGGTATATTAAGATATGTATTAGTATATTTATTTTTTATATTTATCAATAGTATTTTTGTATTTGTGTAGTCTGGTTTATGTATTAGTATGTAGATATTCGTATGTATGTATTAAATAGTGTACCCCACCTATTCGTTTTTTTTAGTTTTCTTAAGCCTAAGGTTGCCTGGCAGAGATCGCTACTTAGCGATAAGGCCGCCTTTTGTATCCTGCTTCATTCTTCATGTGTTTGTTCTTTTTTTTTGTCTCGTTTTTCTGAGTGGTGTACAAATAAAGAGTATAAAAAAAAACAGTATTTCGTTATTCCGTTACACGTTGTATAGCTTGCATCTTAGGGATGAAAATAAGATACTTTTTCCTAAGCAATTGAAAATTTGAAATTGGAATTTAATCCATGGGATTTGAAAATAGCAATCATCATTATCATCATCATCATGTCCACCAATCGACGTCCACTGCTGGACATAGGTCTTTTTTAGGGAGTTCCACAATACACGGTCCTGGGCCGCTTGCCTCCAGCGACTCCCAGCGACTCGTCTGATGTCATTTGTCCACCTCGTTGGGAGCTGACCTACGTTGCTTTTACCGGTGCGTAGTCGCCATTCCAGCACCTTAAGACTCCAACGACCATCGGTTGTTTAATCCTCGTTTTAAAAATAGCAATACACGGATTAAACCCAATTTCACCAATCTAAACTCTTAAACCTGACTTTGCTTGTTCAAAGAGACTAGGGCTAGGACTGGTTTTATTGTAACAGTATGTAATATAGACTCTATAAGTAATACATTACTGGGCCGAGGGTGTTGCTCGCGCCACGTGCTCTGCCCGGGCGTCGAACCCGCACCTAAAGGAGTACATCGTGTCTGACTTGATCGGTAAGTGCATTGTATTGTACTAGCACGCCTCACTAACAGAATACTTCTATTACCAAACTTTGACTCGCTGGTGTAGAAGCTAGCATATAAGATTACGGAACAAGAGGTTTTGGGTTCTACTCTGGGGTCGGTTCTTCTTCTTCTATTCCTGGGCTTTTGGTATCAATTCATCAAATATAGAGCAAGTAATAAATAGCCACCAATCCACACTGGGCAAGCCTGGTGGACTACTGCCTAAACTCTACTTATTGTGGCGTCATGAGAAGATGGTGTGCGTAGCTTGTTACTAAAATGACTGATGAATATTTTTATGAATAATATACATAAATACTTATAGTTTACAAATAAACACCCAGACACTGAAAAACATTTATGTTCATACCACGAACATCTTGAAGTTGTGGGAAACGAAGCCACTGCCTCGGACGCACATAACATTCATAAAATTAAGTACAGAAGTACTTCTGTATTCCAAAGTCTTCAGCATCAGAAAAACAGACAAACTAGCAACCGCCTTTTTCCGCGGATTGAAAACAGCGATTGGGATTGCTTTGTGCAATAAATCCTCGGTTTAAAATCGGAATATCGTTAGTTAAGCGGTTGCTAAATAGTAATTTACTAGTTATTTATATAAGGGAATTTTGTGGTGTCGTCTCTGCAATTTGATTTCTTATTATTTTGCTTTGCGGCTTTCCGTTGTCGGCAATTTGTCAACCGTGATATAAAAGGTATCCATACACGGTGCAATCCGTCGCAAGCGAAATCGCAAGCGACGGATTGCACGTGTATATTGTTCAAACCTTTTTTTTTTAAACATTGACTCACCAAGCAGATAGCCCACCTCATGATAAGTGGAAACCGTCGCCTATAAACAGAGCAACTCTTCGCTGGGCACGCATGGACCTGATGCGTAGGTGTTAAGCCTTATGTGCGTGTAATTACACCGGCAACCACGCCTTTAACCAGACCAGACCAAACCAGAGAAAATGAAAAAAATTAAAAATTTCCTTAATTTCCGCCGGGAATCGAAACTGGGACCTCCCATATCTAAGACAACAGCGCCCCCACTGCGCCTGGGAGGTCGTCACAACAACAAAGATTGCATGTTTAGAACGAACGAAAACGATTGGAAATCTACTTTTATATATCATGTATATATATTATATATTTATAAATATTATGTATGTTTTATACTTATATTTTACGAATATTTCGTTGAATTATCTATGTATTAGTATCTAAACATTTTGGTATTTATTCTCTTGCTCTAAGTCCTTTCTACAAAGGTTGCCTTTAAGAGATTGCTTGCAGCAATGAGGCTGCATGTCTACATTGTTTATTGATTCATTAATGTTTCTTTTCCTATATAGAAGAAGAAGAAACACTTTATTGCACTATAACTGCAACAAAGTGTTTCTTCTTCTTCTTCTTCGATAGCTTCAACCACTGAAAAGTTGAATAACACTTTTATTATAAAACTTGCACCCTAGCACTAAGTATTACTACTGTTTTCCTTGTATTTTCCTTTTTTTTGTTGTGTTGCAATAAAGTTTTTCTATTCTATTCTATTCCGTTTTGTGGCTGCGACAGATTGGCTGTGAATGGCGATCTTAACATCAAGTATGCTAACTAACTTACTTAGAGTTAATAATACTATACTAGGTAAAGTCTTTACCAATATCATAAATACGATGTTGGATTTGTTGGGTTGTCCTTATAGCAACAGATTATAGTATATTTTTTTTTATATTTATATTTTTTGCCGCCAAACAGTACTGTTTCAATGCAGCAAAAATTAAAAAATCATTCATTTCAGTAGGTACCTAGTATAAACTATCTTTGAAACGACAAGTCGGTCTGTTTCAGAAGAGCTGGAAAGAAACTGCAGATTGTTTTTTTATACCATCATTTTACAGTTACAACAATCTTAATTATTTTTCTATACCTGCTTCCAAGCAGCCTTGTCGTTAAGGAATTCATCAATTGTGTAGTAAACACGATTAATTAAATGTGTTAACATTTTCAATAATAAATATAGTGAGACGGACATTTTTCGCGTCAAAATTAGCACTTTCAGGATATGCTTAGGCACAATAGTGTGATAAGGTCTTTGAAGTTTTTATTTTTTTTATTTTCGCTTGGTAGTTGATCTCTGAAACGAATTTCCTGGCGACGGTTCCCTCAACGGTGAGCGCTGTGAATTTAAGTAGGAGGTCCTGGTTCGATTCCCAGCAGTGGCAACTTGGGTATTTATAATTTCTGAATTTTCTCTGGTCTGATGGGACGCTTTGGCCATGGCTAGTTACCACCCTACCGACAAAGACGTGCCGCTAATCGATTTAGTGTTGGTGCGATGTCGCGTAGAAACTGATTAGGAGTATAACTACATCATCGCTTACCACCAGGTGAGATTACAGACAAGGCCTAACTTGTAGTAGAATAAAAAAAAACATTTTGTGGTCCATGCTAGCGTTTAATTATAACCAAATTGTAGAAACTATGATGTGTAATAGTACCTACCTACTGTTTGTTTCCATGGAAAAGCTAATCCCTTCCCTACTAATATTATAAATGTCAATGTAAGTTTGTTTCTTACGCTTTCACGCAAAAACTACTAAACCGATCCTCATGAAACTTTGTACACATATTCTTGGAAGTGTTAGAAGTAATATAGGATACTTTTTATCCTGACATTAAGCTCGGTTCCTTTGGGAGAGGGGATGAAAGTGTTTGACGATTTTACACCAAAACTCCGACAAATTATAACCGATTTAAATAATTATTTTGGTACTATAGAGGTTATAATATGTGTTTAACTTTGCCCAAACTTTGTGTAGATCTGATGAATGCGGTTGGAGATAGAGGACAGAACTCCTCAGCGGACAACACCAAAACCCTCATTTGAGGCTTAGCGTTAATTTTTTTCAGAACTACAACAAAATTGAATGTCACCTCAAAAACAAATTCAAACGCTAGCTATAAATAAATAAACTCTTGTTTTTCTCCATCATCATTATATGAACCCATTACATTGGTTTCCTCCCACAATGAGGCCTTAGTCCACCAAGCTGGCCCAGTGCGGATTCGTGGTCTTCACAGGCCTTTGAGGACATCATGAAGAACTCTCAGGCATGCAGGTTTCCTCACGATATTTCCTTACGTCACCGTTGTAGCGGTGCGTGTGATCGGAAATTTTAATTACTTAAAACGCACACAATTAGGTACGGTTACGTAGGATTCTAGTTCTTTTACGGATCTCCTCAATTCTGAATTGATCACGTAGAGATACTCCTGGCATAGCTCTACGAAATCGGTAACTTGAAGTAAAATACTCAAAATATATAAGAGAATACAAGCCGAACTGTAGGTACGTGTCTGTATACCACGTAGGCACTGCAATAAATAATAAAAATATGAGGCTTGGAATATGTTAAGTCATTTATACCGCGTCATATCATTTACTTAACACTCCATAATTGGTGTTAATCCGTAATATTTTCACAAGGCTAATATGTTATTATTCAATTTGTTATCTAATTCGGTAGTCACTTGTTTTCATTAATAAAGTAAAAATACCTATTTACGCAGATATTGGTCATTCATTTCTGAACTGTCATTGCTGTGACATGGCAAAAGGAAAAAGTTGGGAGTAAACAAGTAGCTTATTGCTGAATCTGCTATATACGTAGACAAACAGTCAAAAGCATATTTGGCGAGGAAATTTTTAAAATATTTTTTCTTCCACTAAGTATATAGGTGGGTGGTAAGTGATAGCCCAGTGGTTAAGACTTTGACTTTACTTGCGTGGGACATAGTTCGAATCCCAGCACGCACCTCACACACTTTTGTAAGTTATGCTAACCATTTTAATGTGATTGTTTTAATTTAACACATTAAAATGATTGGTATGAAAGCACCGAAAATGCCGTAGAGGTTTGTCCTCGATGCCTATCATCAACGATTACCTTAGGTGTTAATTAGAAGAATAAAACCAGCTGTGGGAAAAACATACTGCGACATTGTAGAAAGATAGGAACTAAGTAAGCGTGTAAATTTTAATATTTAATAGTAGTAAGTACCAAAATTAATGAATATAAACTATACGAGATACAAAAGAGTCAGCCAACTAACTTCTAAGCTTAAAATATCACTTGCGTCAACGGTGAAAGAAAACATGGCTAGGAAACCTACGTGCCTGGGAATTCGCAATAATTTTCTCAAAAGTGTGTGGTGTCCACCTATTCGCACTGGGCCAGCGTGGTGGACTACGGCCTACACCCTTCTTATCGTAGGAGGAGTCTGCACTGTAATAGGCTGGTAATTGATATGTTCCTGATGTAGAAAATGCTTTCTTATACAATTTAAAAAACGTACAAAACGCATACGAAATAGCTGGAAATAGATAATTAAAAATATTAAAAGAACAAGTTTAAAATATACAGTAGTAGTCTTTTACAATATTGCTCGCTCGCAATCGAGGAGTCGTTCCAGAGTACTAAACACTATATCGTTAAAGTAAATTGGACCTACTGTCACTCGTTTTAGAGTCGCAAATTCCGTATTACTGATTTTTGTTTTACAAAAGTCCTGTCTAATGTCCGGGCTAAATAATTGTAGGCAAATTAGATCTTTAACACAATGTAAATAAGGAAGGATTCTCCGATGTTCAAGTAGTTCCAATTCCAGTACTCGAAATCGATTCCTCGATTGCGAGCGAGCAAATCTTGTACTAAGGCTGTAGTTTTATAAACAAACCGCGCACCACGTGGTAGTGAACTTTTCGGCAGGTCATTGAACTATCGCAATTAAGAGTTCGAATACGAAATCGGATAGCCTGTTCGACTCCTAGTTCACACGCTTACTTATTCATGTACTAGCTGTTGCCCGCGACTTTGCACGCTTTCATATTGGGTTAATAAAAATCCCGCAGGAACCCTTTGTTTTCCTGGGATGAAATTTAATTAAAATTGATTAAAATTTGATTAAAATTAGTCCTGATATCCTAGTGCGTGAGACTTTGGTTTCCCTTCAGAGGCAAAGACTTCTTTTTTATTTAAATATTTAACGTAAGAGTTAGCGCTTTGGTAGCTTAGATTGTCTATGGACCTCTTTATTTAAATCCAAACTGCAGTTACACCTGATGGTAAGTGATGACGAAACCTAAGGCAAAGCTTGCTGGGCTACTCACTCTTGTTTTAATGGCACTCATATTTACATCACCAGTGTGGCGTGTGTGCTATGAGGTGACGGCTGATCAGAACGCATTCGTTGTCATTCCCCATTCGTTCCCATTCTCTCCTCGAGGATTGTACGAGTTGACTACGGGAGTTTAACGTAGAACGGACAGCAGCGTCTTCTGTGCTACTATTACAATCCTATGGTATCATCAACCCGCCGGCTCAGCGTGGTGATTAGGGGCAGAACCCAGTTATAGGCTTATTGATGATATTAACTTTCACAAGTAAAACCTCTTCATACAAAGCAAACATTGTATAGGCTAACAACGTGATCGTTAAAGTATACTATTCGGCAATCGCTCGATACGACAACACGTTTCACGTTGCGCCATTACGCACACTCGCGTCATTTTCGCACGCCCACGTAGGGGCGCCATGTTTAGAATTAGAAAGTCAGGACGTTGAGATTTTTAAGATTTCATTTTTATATCTCCATCATCATTAACAGGCTATTAATTTTTCATAGGCTTAGGCCTTCTTTCTTAGGATCAGAATAGGTGGTAGGGATTTTGTGCTTTGACCCACCTCGCTCCTACACCTTAAAATAAATAAATATATAATAAATATACTACGACAATACACACATCAGCATCTAGCCCAAAGTAAGCGCAGCTTGTGTTATGGTACTAAGATAACTGATGAATATTTTTATAAATAATATACATAAATACTTAGATTATACATATAAACACCCAGACACTGAAAAACATTCATGCTCATCACTCAACATTTTCCAGTAGTGGGAATTGAACCTACGGCCTTGGACTCAGAAAGCAGGTTCGTTGCCCACTGCGCCAGTCGGCCGTCAACGTTAAAACGTACTATTACTTATGAGTAATATTTACTGGGACCGAAGGCTTAACAAACTAGGTCTTCTGTACTGTGACCTGTAAATGTATAGTGCAATGACTAGATCACAATACATGTATAGGGTACGGCTCTTTTTTTTATTCCACCACAAGTTAGTCCTTGACTGCAATCTTACCTGTGGTAAGTGATGATGCCGTCTAAGATGGTAGCGGGCTAACCTCTTAGATAGTATTGTAGTCATACCCCCGGTTTCTGCGCGACATAGCACCGGAACACTTAATCGCTTAGCGGCACGTCTTTGTCAGTAGGGTGGTAACTAGCCACGGCCAAAGCCGACGCCAGACAAGACCAGATGAAATTCAAAAATTATAAATTCCCAAATTGTCCGGGAATCGAAACCGGGACCTCCTACTTAAATTCACAGCACTCAACGTCGCTCTCCTTTTAGAAAAAGTAAGGCTTTGGCCGTATCCCACCATGCTGCCCAAGAACCGACTTAGTAGACTTCATACAGCTTCGAGAAGTTATGCAGAACTCTCACGTAGTCCAGTTTTCCTCGTAGAGTTTTCCTTCACTATTAAAGCGAATGATATTTAAACGCAATGTGCACACTTTGAACTCGAACCCACCGAAAAGGAGACCGAAGTTTTACCCACTAAGCTATCACCACTTGATTGTCTGAACTTAAAAAAAAAACCAAATATTTATGTTTGTTTTAAATAATTAAATATCATGACACAGTAATACTGGTCAACTATGACGTAGTAACAATAAACTCGATACGTCATCCGACGGAAGAAACCGCGGACGGGTGGTTGCCCTACTCCGAATGACAGAGAAATCGTCGGGGCTAATGTACGATAAATTGGAGCAAAACACTAGGGGTCGGTGACCTGTGGATTTTTATTGGAATTTATGAATAGGGGGTTATCGCTAAAGGTAAACCACCTGCTAGTTCGTTCACCGGTGGTAACGCCTCCTAAGAATTTTATTTGATTTTAGCACTACGTTTGTCCGTGCGTTGTATCATAATTTCCAAAAAACTATTACCTATTACTTTTTGAGTAATCTTGCTGAGTTTCATTTACGAGATCGGTACGCAACACTATATATATACTTATATTATTAATGTGTTCTCCGCAATTACTGCAACGCTCTCGATTAATTAATTTATTTTATTTTTATTTATTGTTTATTAATTGCTACATGCACATACATAAGAGACATTCTTATATTATTACATTTATTTATTTACTAGCTGTTGCCCGCGACTTCGTCTGAGTTTGATTTTGTTTTTTGATGTGGTATTCAATTTAGTTGCAGTTCTAAAAAAAATTAAGTATTCAGTATCGCTAAGCATTAAATAAGGGGTTTGCTGCTGTCCGCAGAGGAGTTACGTCCTCTATCTCCAACCACATTCATCAGTTCTACACAAAGTTTGGGCTTAAATAAACACATATTATAACCTCTAAAGTACAAAAATAATTATTTAAATCGGCTATAATTTGTCGGAGTTATGGTGTAAAATCGTCAAACACTCATCCCCTCTCCCAAAGGAACCGAGCTTAATGTCGGGATAAAAAGTATCCTATATGACTTCTAACACTTCCAAGATCATGTGTACAAAGTTTCATGAGGATCGGTTTAGTAGTTTTTGCTTGAAAGCGTAACAAACAAACTTACATTGACATTTAAAATATTAGTAGCGTAGGGGTAGGGATTTGTGAACAGTAACATAACTTAACCGCTGAATGAATCGATGATCACTAATCACTATAAATGTAAGAAACTTTAAAGTGATCAAATTTAATTTGTTTTATATAAAGTTTACGTCCTAGAGATGGGCATACGATACTTTTTATTTCAGAAAAGCACCAATGTAACATTCCCGGAGTATTTAAAAATTTTGCTTTTATAATACGTTCGGTAGTCGTTTGAGAGGTAGGAATTCTTTCCATCCGGGGAAACACAGCGGTTCCCGCAGTATTTAAAAATACGATAAAAAAATGTTCTACAATAAGAAGTTCTTTATCATGATCATATCAACCCATTACTGCCCTGGGACTGGTCTCCTGCCAGAAGGGTTTAGGCTGTGTGTCCACCACGCTGGCCCAGTGCGGTATGGTGGACTCCACACACCTTTGAGAACATTATGGACAAATCTCAGCCATGCAGGTTTCCCACGATGTTTTCCTTCACCGTTGAAGCAAGTGATATTTTAATTGCTTAAAACGCACATAACTCAGAAAAGATAGAGGCGTGTGCTGGGTTTGGTTTCAAAAAGTACTAACCACTGAGCTATCACCGCTTATAAGTACTTAATAATATGGCTGAATTTAATGGATACCATGAGGAAACCAAGTATTGTATTATTATTTAAATTTTAAAAGACCATGCAAAATAACAGCACAAGGAACGCCGTGGGCGTATGTCATCTCATCAAATTACTTTATCCCCAAAAGCACAGCGCATGGACATGATGATAGCTCCCCCCAATTTTGACTTTAAATTGTGATTTATTTTCCAAAATTAAAATGGATAGAGTTTTTAACAATTCTCATTTTCTACCATTTTGTAAAACGAAGAGGTTTGGTCCATATATTTATTACTATTTCACCTAATTTTTTTTGAAAGAGTAAAGTCTCGAGGAAGTTTCGTATCATAATCAAATTACCTGACGAACGTCCACTGCTGGTCTTTTATAGAATATATATCCAATTTCCGCAACGTTTGTGACCAACGACTCTAATTTATTTTGATTTGATCCTTCCTGGTGGGGCGTATTCAAATAGAACGGTTACTAAGCAACGTCATCCTATTAAAGTCCCACATTTAAGATTTTAGACCCATTACACTGTTTCAATATGAGTTGTTGGGCTTTATAGTTACTATTCAATGTTAGTGATTACAACCGGGACGCGATGCAAGGTTTATAGGTCTATTAAAATCCCATAGCTGTGCACTGGAAAGAGGTGAGAGGGTTTTAGATTTTAGAAGCATCACAGTGTTCCAATTTGAGTCCATGGTCTTTATAATTACTATCCTATTATAGTGATTATAACCGTTACGGGATGCACGGGTTTGATAACGCCAACTTCCTGTTCCCTGACAAACTCCATGACGACCGCTCTGGTTCAGTAGTGAGTGCTGTGGTCTTATCAGTGAAAGGGCAAGGGTTTGATTCGGGGTCAGCAAAAATTTAATGCTTGAATTGACTTTTTATTGTACACTATAAAGTACTGCAGGTAATACAAAAACTTATAGGTTCTTTTCCGTTAAAATATAGTTTTTTTTTCCACTACAAGTTAGCTGTAAAGAACATACGAACCAATAGACCACAGAGGCATTTATTGAAAGTATTATTTTATTTTTATTATATTAATTTGTCTAGTATCGTAGGGCAATTTGTTTCTAAAGAAATTTCTTCCAGGAGCTAAGTTTTATTACTTAGGCTACTAATATTATTCATTCGTTATTTGCCTACTCCGTGTCGTCAAAAGCGTCGGTAGTAATCGTCGGTCAGGGACGATTTCGGGGGCCAATGACCGGTCAAATATTTCGCGAATAAAAAAAAAATGCAATCGCTATTGTAAACATGTTACACGGGAAATTGTAAATTTATTCTAGGCGTGTAGTTTTACTTGGTTTTTAGTGTGTAAATAGATCATATTTCAACTTGGCAAATAGATGATAGCCGGATAGGCACTTAC
Source organism: Pararge aegeria (assembly GCF_905163445.1). NCBI lineage: Eukaryota > Metazoa > Arthropoda > Insecta > Lepidoptera > Nymphalidae > Pararge > Pararge aegeria. Next base: position 5,198,172 of record NC_053202.1, on the reverse strand, counting down.
GTTTGTAATTATAGTCTCAACCCAAAGCTAATATTTTATTGTTGCCAAGTTTGCTCTCCATTATATCAGGCCCACCAAGGCCTGATAAAAAAACATGACATAGCTTCGGGACTGACAGTACGTTTCAAGCGTGAGCGTGAAAAAACACTGCATAACTATTCAGACGTTCTGCCACGTTTTTTGATATAGCTAGAGTTTTAAAGTAATATTTATACAGGTAGTTCATTGAGATCATCATCAGCAACCCATTAACAGCCCACTTCAGGTACTATATATATATATATACATTTAAACCAGCACAACAGCACCATCCATTCAAATATTTAATTTATAAATTGCGAAAGTATTTTTCTTTTTTTGTTACCTACGTTAAGCTCACCTGCTTCATCGACTGATGGAATTAAGCACAAATATATCTTGCACCCTGGAGACGGGCAGAGTACAACTTTTTATCCCGGAAAAGTACAGGAAAGTTTCCCAAGAATTTAAAGTCAACTCTGTTTATAAAAATAAACAGTGTTAACTAAACCGATCTTTAAAAAAAAGTTATATATATCAAAATATCCTCAAGACAGACAATAATAGCTCGGAATTTATTTTAAACCGTCACAAACGCGTGTGAAGTTAGTAGGTACGTATAGAATAAATATATCATAGCGTTTAAGAATGCTCAGCTTTCTAAACTAACGACTGGCTTTCCATACAAGAGCCCCTTCGGGTAAGAAACTAACCTCAGTTTCCTAGACAATAGCATTAAAGTTTACATCTAATATTTCGAAAGCCAATGGAAAAATATGACAGAGGATTATTTGGCTTGGATAAAAAGATTGCGTAATTGTAGGCTCTAAATCGTTCTTTGCATATACCAGGCTCCTACTACAAAAAATTATAAAAAAATTAAAACAGTAAATTAATACAATTTTTTTTTTATTTATTATACTAAATGAAATGGACAAGAAAATGGGAAGGAAGGGGAAAGCCTATATTTTTAACATACTTACGAAACCGTAAATATTCTGAAAATTCATCTTATAAATGGCTAACCAATTTCTTATGTGTGCGTTTTTGGGAAGGATATAAAAGCGTTATTATTATTCGTAACCATCCTAACGGCTATCAATAATTAAATTATGCAAGCAAATTCAATTGATTTCACACCAATACGATTCCAATATTGTATTTATAACTTTAAACTTAAAAGTAATTAACGAGCGCGAAAGCCCGCCGAAAAACAAAATGGCGCCGCTTTTTTCTATCGCGATGCAAGGCAAATTAAAGTGGCGGACGTTCGTTGACCCCGCCGACGAGTTGACTGGTGACCCTGCGTGACGTCACGTGACGTAGCGTGCGTGACGTAGCAACATGGCCGCCACACGTAGCACGTGTATACAGCTGGCTATGATTTATAATCTTCAAGGTCTTTTTTTACACTCGTTCACTCGATGTTTGTCGTAATGGAGGCTCGGTAAAGGCTTTTTATGCAACTTAGACTTGCGCTTGGCAACATAAATGCTTGTCGTAAAGCGATGATGAGGTTTAGGTTGAGATCCGCCTGCCTATTATTTTGGATTTAACAAATAAAAGTGGAATAGTATATAGAACTCGCCACCTTATTCTATAACACACGGGAATCACAGTATTTTGATGACAATCTATTTAGTAGCATTGGTGGTAATATCGACCCGTATGCCATCATGGCATACGGCATGACGTGACTACCGTCACGCCATAAGGTTGAGTACCTTATGATGATTGATTATGATAACTTACCCTAAATTTCTTAATTATACCCTAAATTTCTTAATTATACTGAATTAATGAATTATAATTATTATATTACGTACACACTCTGCCTAAGAATTACATGAATAGTCTGTTAAAAAATTAACTTAGTCTACACACAGAATTAAGAACATACAGAACCCTCATTCAGCCATTATTGCATGCAGTGCATTGTGTCCAAAACCAGTGAAAAGGCGCAGGTGAGCCCCGCGCGTGCCGCTCTCACGCCCGTGTCCCGCACGTACTCACGCCCGTGTCCCGCACGTACTCACGCCCGTGTCCCGCACGTACTCACGCCCGTGTCCCGCACGTACTCACGCCCGTGTCCCGCACGTACTCACGCCCGTGTCCCGCAGGCGCGCGGTACAAAGGCGGCTTGTAGCGCAGGGAGCTACAAGCGCGTGCTGCTGGGCTCGGCCATGAAGGTGATCCACGACCGCCAGCACCTCATCGCCGAGAAGAAGAAGGCGCTAGTGCACGAGATCACGCAGACCGTCGTCAAGTGAGTCGCCGCCGATCCTTTCGAAGGACACACAACTCTGCTCAACAATGACATAAACAATTTCTAAAAACACCTTAATGCGCACGTCTCAGTTCACACCCGCGGAATGTAGCTAGCTCAAAAAAAATCCCATTTTCCTAATTTTATGGTAAACGTTTAGAAAATTAGAGGTAAAATAATAACTGTCAACTGCTAAATGGAAAGAAGTAACCACCTGTTCCCGAAACAATACTAAAGTGGAGTGGTTTTTGATGCTACAATATTAATGAAACGATTGATGAATTCCTTAGCGACAAGGCTGCTTGGAAGCAGGCCACTCCGCTCTCATCTCTCAAAAACAGAAAAATTCTAAATATTGTTAAACTTTAAAATGATGTTGGAAAAGAGCAATCTGCTGAGTTTCTTGCCGGTTCTTCTCAGTGGAATCTGCCTTCCGAACCAGTGGTCGAGTCACTAAAAACAGACTTGACGTTTCAAAAGTGCATTTTTATCCGTTAAGTAAAGACGCAGTCTTAAACGGTAGCGGGCTAATCAGGTCGGAGTACAGCAGTAACATTAAACCTATAATTCCATAACACCCGTAAACCCCAAATCGTTTTCTGTGCGGCATCGTATACTAGCCACGGCCAGACAATCCAGGTTTTTACAATCTAGGGTTATTCAAGGGGCGGATACACAAATTCCTTTAAAACCGGCAACGCATCGGTGGCTCCTCTGGTGCTGCAGATGTTTATGGGCGGCGGTGATTATTTAACATCAGGTGACCCACTTGCTCGTTTGCCTGCTATTAAAAAAAAAAACAAAACAAATTATTTAAAGATAGATATGAGAAAAATATTTTAATATATCCTTTAAATACTAATTTATTGATATTCAATTAGTATTTTAGTTTTGGATTGATATTTGATACCTTGGTGTCGTGTGAAAAGAAATCTTTATATTATGTTTCTCTAACTAAACAACAGAATATATTATAATAGCTTAACTGTTAAGCTAAACATAAGGCTGTTTTCAGACACAATGGACAGGGCTCCAGTTCCTCAACCGTACAGTTATATTATGAGACCTACTCAGAAATCAGGGTAAATTTCCATCAGCGTTTTGTTACTGTTTGGTCAAGAATTCCCTTTAAATGCACTCAGAATTTTTCATTGCAAATCTTAAACATATTCCTATTCACGCAGGATCGCACTGACAGTGTCCATCAGGGCTTGCTCCTGAACACTAAGTCTGTATTAATAAATGGGAATCCAGCTAAGAAAAGGTTTTAATGTATTCGTCAATCTATGTTTAAGACCGTAATTGAGAACTAGATTTCGGTTAGAACGGACCTAACTTTCCGGATAATATGTGCAGGGAGCTCATACAAATTATATGCAAACATTGGACAGTTTAAGTATTTTTTTTTAGGCGGCCGATTGGCGCAGTTTGCAGCGACCCTGCTTTCTGAGCCCAAGACCGTGGGTTCGTTTCCTACTACTGGACAATATTTGTGTGATGAACATGAATGTTTTTCAGTGTCTGGGTGTTTATCATATATTATAATTATTTATGTATATTATTCATAAACAATATTCATCAGTTATCTTAGTACCCATAACACAAGCTGCGCTTACTTTGGGGCTAGATGGCGATGTGTGCATTGTCGTAGTATATTTATTATTTATTTATTTATTATTTAGTTAAAATATAATTTTCAAGAAACAATAAAGACATTATATTTGATTAACAACCAATGTTCATGACATTGAGTTGGTGGGTAATGTGATATAAATACGGGTGCATTTTCGACACACTTCAGTGTCTGTCGTCATTGGTGTCTTTGTCGTTTATCATAAGTCTGAAACTACCTTTATGAATAAATGCATATAAATCTAGATTTCCTGTATCGTAGTTTCGATTAAAGAGAAATCCCAAAGAAATGTTGAACGGCGCCGATTGAGAAATCTACGACAATAACATTAAGGTTTGTGTGGGTATTAATGACATCATATCTGTTAAAAACAGTCTTTATTTATATATATGGCAGAGTGGTTGTGAATGCATTTTTTGTTGTTATAATGGACGTAATAAATCGGGTTAAACTAAGGACAGTTGTAGGTATGATAACAGGGCACTGCCGATTAAACATACTAGGTTACATAAATTGATAATTCGTTTAAAGGAAATTGCATAAAATTTTTCAATAAACTACCCATTGACTTCTTGGAGATCTCTTAAAAAGTTCGAAATTTGTATTAAACTTAAGCTACGTAATCGCTGGCAACCTCCTTGGGACAGCGGTGAGCGCTATGGTTTTAAGTTGGAATTTGGGAGTTTCTGAAATTTCTCTGGTCTAGTCTTTTGGGTGGATTCTGCTGTGGCTAGTCACCACCCTACCGACAAAGACGTGCCGCTAGACGATTTAGCGTTCTGGTACGATGTTACGTAGAAACAGATTAGGAGTATGCGTTAAATAATACTGTTATATTCTCTTACAGGTTAGCCTGTTACCATCTTAGAATGTATCATCACTTACCACCAGGGTAGATTGCAGTTAAGGGCTAACTTGTAGGGGAATAAAAGAAAACAAATAACCATCTGCTTTGTATGAACGCATTTTATGTTGAAAACAAATAAACGACGTTATCGCTGGTCAAATTGCGAGACACAGCTAGTGTAGCTATATCTAGATATATATCCAAATAATATAGATACAAAAAATATTTTTGAAAGATAGATAGAACACATCTCCTTTATATGCTATTTAAAGTAGTCTTTAAAAAGATCACAGTGGATTTTCCACAGGTGGATTAAACCGGATGTTTATGTACCGGATGTAGGGGTATCCCGGAAACTAATCAATTTCCTAAAATGTTTATCATCGGAGTAATCACACTCATATCCTCCATTCATTCCGGGATAATAAAACTAAATCCGTTTAGTTTTAGTGCGAATCGTGTATTGACAAAATACAAGCTGTAATGAGATTAACTATTTTTTATATAGTTTTTTACTCTAGTTTATGACTAACTTTTGCATAATTAATTTGCTATTACAATTATCTTTTTGAAATGCCCTTATTTAGTTCTTTCATTGAATACCAAACACGCTATCATTTAATTTTTCTTTTGTCATAACTGTTCACTATTTAATTTAATTGGGTGCCATATTTAATTTAATGTGACGTCACATACCTTTCCATCCTCCGGCGAAATAAAAACTCCTTCCAAAAATGCCTCATTTGTCAAATTATGAAAATCGTTTTGACCGTATGATGGGACAAATGAACATACACAAATACATATCTGAAAAATATACCGGTTACGATCACAGCTAATCATTTAATAAATATAGTGTATTTTTTATGGATAATTCTCTATTTTGTTTTGGTAAAACTGAAAGAGGTTTTTCGATGTAATAGTCATCTCCCGTATGGTCTAGTGGCTAGGATACCTGGCTTTCACCCAGGAGGCTCGGGTTCGATTCCCGGTACGGGAATAACTTTTTAATTGTTTTTTATTTGTTTTTTATTTTTCATCTTTTTATTTTTTCCTTACCACTAACTTGACACTATTGTGAACATGACTACTCTCATGTGAAAGAGTGATCTAGAAGATGACGTTGACTGCGTTCTTGTGCGGTTTGGCGCGCTTTGGCGATTAGTACTTGATAATAACCCGTAAAGGAGGTTAAACGTGTTTTCCAAGATACGGACGTGTAATCGTCAACATACTAACTCTAAGCTGATACTGAGCAGGTAAATTGTATCTGAGCAGCCTGGTGGGCTTATGCTCTATAACTTTATTTTCTATGAGAGAGTTGGCCTGTGCCCATGAGTGCAACGTTAAAAGACTAGTAATAGTGATGATGTTATATTTTACCTTTACCTAATTATTTTATTTTCTTTTACTCATTTGTTTGTTTTTCTTTTTTATGCATAGTAATTATTGACAGACCAACTGAGAAAAAAAAAATGCCTGCAAACAGAGCAATACTTCGCAGCGCACGCAAAGAACACATCCTGCAAAGTATTTCCCTATAACCATAAACCTGAGACGGCGTAGTACTTCCCCGGACGAGCTCTGTTATCACAAAAAAACTTTACCACTACTACATATAACAAGAAAAATAAAAACAAATGAATCCGGATTTAAATCCGGTCACAATCATCATTACAACCACTCAGCCAGACAAAAGTACTCCGTTATCCGTAATGTCCAAAGATGAACAATGGCCAGACAAAAGCGTCTGTCACTTGCGTCCCATATCCCATAGCATATTGTCTTGTGATATTAGCGTTGCTGATTCTAATACTTGTTCTTTTTGAAATTTGTGCACAATCGAGTATGGTATTTATCATAAGGGTTTAAGAGTTAAATTAGAGTGTGCATCATCAGATCAGGGCTGCCAGTTACGGTTTTTGATATAAAATATCAAATATTGCATCACAAAATTACTTATATTAAAGTATCGATTGAAGAAATGAGCTCTCAATTTTAAAGATTTCAGATAAATTATTATTAAAAAATAGTAAGTATTTAGACTATTCCAATTATGCTGTGATTATTTTTAAGTAAGCTGTGAGTTTGTGAAGAGTTGATGAATTTAAATAATTATCTGAATTACAAATAAATCATTTACTGCTTATTTCATTTGTAATATTCGAAACGAGGTGATAACGTTAACTATCAGTAGTATGAAATATGGTTTAAACCTTCTTATTCTGATTTATGTAATTGATACTAAGGGCTATACAAACCGGCAAGGTAAAGGAGAAAACTGAATTACAGTGTTTGTCGTTATAAAACATTGTACGTCGTACGCGCGTTTGGATTTAATCCTACTAACATTATAAATGCGAAAGTTTGCATGATGGATGAATGAATGGATGGATGGATGGATGGATGGGTGTTTGTTGCTTTTTCATGTAAAGATTACTGAACTGATTTTGATGAAATTTTACAGTTAGCTTAAATATCAGAATAATCAAAGGGTGCAAATTGTAAATATATTAGCTAAAATATAAAAATTAGTTTCAAAGTAGAGTTACACTAGAAGCAAGTGATATTTGTATAACTTAAAACGCACATAACTTACAAAACTTAGAGTCGCTTGCTTGGGATTCCAACTCGGCTCCCCGAATGTGAAGCCGAAGTCCTAAGCTAAGCTACACCTTGAATTCCGTTTTAACTATATATATATACAAAACTTACTATACATATATATACAAAAAAAACTCACTGCATAGTGCCAGCCCTGGCATTGCGGCGGTACTTAGAAACGGTTGACCTACATACCGGGCGCGCATGTGACCTCGGCAAGTTTATTGTCAATACCACCGATCGTTGAATACGGAACCACTGGTTTGGATCATGAATTTGGTATGTATGACGCATTATACTGTTGCTAATTTTGTCACAGTCGTAATCTATAACTACAAAAGGATTTGCCCAGACTGACAGACAGACAACTTGTACTCCTAACGGCTGAAGGTAGATATTTTAAACGTAAAGTGTGTATTCTTTGATCACATTCGCATTTCTCACATAGCTCTTTACGGTGATCTCACCTGGTGGTTAGTGATGATGCAGTATAAGATGGAAGCGGGCTAACCTGATAGGGGCATTACCATCAACATCATCACATCAACCCGCTACCCTCACATCAGCTCACTACAGAGCACGGGTCTCCTCCCACAATGAGAAGGGGTTAATGCCGTAGTCCACCACGCTGGCCTAATGCGGATTGGTGGACTCCACACACCTTTGAGAACATTATGTAGAACTCTCAGGCATGCAAGTTTCCTCACGATATTTTCGTTCACCGGAAGTCGGCCCCCTGAAAGGGTATTCGAGCTCCTGCCCAATGCGCTATCACCGCTTCAGGAGTATTGTAATTAATAAAATAAAAAAAAACCCCATACTCCTAATCGGTTTTTACGCGACATCGGACTACGCATCCTTATATAAACTTGGATCACGCGAATCGATTCGTCAAAAATTTAAACAAATATGTATACTTACAGTAGCTTCGCAATATATTTATAATAATACGATAATTTTATATGTTAGATAGTTTTTGTGAGACAAAATGTTACTCTTTATAAACAAAAAGCTGATATGAACAATCGATTTACCAGAAACGGAAATAAACTAGTGATATCCGTATATCGTCTGCGAAAGGTGCAGAACTCCTTTGCGGGGTTGAGTATACGCTTTTACAACATGAATCCTAAGATAATTCTTGACCTACCAATACATACATTCAAAAAACGTGTAAAAACACATCTAATACAGCGAGGCTATACATTTTATGAATTCCTGAACAAGGCAGATCGGAAGCAGCCAGCTTCGCTCTCATCTCCTACAAGATAAAAAGATGCTTGCAAATGTTGATGTTGGCAAAGAGCAACTGCTGAGTTTCTTGCCGGCTCTTCTCGGTAGAATCTGCTTTCCAAACCGGTGGTAGAGTCACTACAAACATACATACTTGACGTTTCAAAAGTGCTTATAAAGTAGGCCTACTTGAAATAAATGAATTTTGAATTTTACAAAAACCACCAGCTCACTTGTTGTGTAAAAAAATCTTCCAAAGCCAGCTCTTAGGAAGATCTACCTATTATTAAGGTCGAGCGCATCACTAGGGCTCTACGTATCAGGATCTTGGATGAAAAAGCTCACGATCATAGCGCAATTATCCACTTCCCAGAGAGATGCGGAATCGATGGATAGATGAAGCCATGTACGTACACCGGGTCCAAAGGTTTGGTAACGGTCGTCCCACAAACCGATCAATACGCCGTAACTGTCTAACGTACAGTCGATACCGATAATATGTGGACTGGAACAGTGTCGCTCAGGTTCTTTAATGTTAAAATTGAATAATGACCAGGTTGCTTGGAAGCATCCGGCTCCATTTTTATCTCTCACAAGATAGAAAAATGAATGTTAAAATGTAAATTGTTGATGTTGGAAAAGAGCAACTGCTGAGTTTCTTGCCGGCTTCTTCTCGGTAGAACCTGCCTTCCGAACCGGTGGTAGAGTCACTACAAACAGACAGACATGACGTTTCAAAAGTACTTATATTAGGCCTACTTGAAATAAATGAAATTTGAATTTGAATAAATATACTACGAGAATACACACATCGTAATCTAGCACTAAAGTAAACGACGCTTGTGTTATAATAACTACTACTAAGTTGACTGATTAGTATATTTATGAATCTCTATATATATATATAAAAGAGAAAGTGTGTGGGTATGTTGCGTATAGGCTCCGAAACGGCTGGACCGATTTCAATGAATCTTTCAGGGAATCCACGGATTGACCTGGCTAATCCTGTAAAGTTTGGTGACGATCAGATACAGCTTTTATTTACTATGATGATATTCTATTGTTGGGTGTATATGGGTGTAGATAATGATCTTCACCCGCTCGAGAAAAGAATGAATACGGAGAACAATAAACGATTTAATATATTATGAGACTTAAATTAAAAATTTAATGATGTAAGTTTATTGTTTAAATTAAATAAAGCAAAATCTAGCCTTGCGAAGCGGGCTGGGTACGCTAGTAATTTATATAAATACTAATAATAAAGATACACATCCAGACACTGAAAAACATTCATGTTCATCACAACACTTTCCAGTTGTTGGAATCGAACCCTTGGACTCAGAAAGCAGGGTAGCTGCCCACTGCGCCAGTCGATCAAATAACTCCTTGAGATTTAGAGACAATTTGATCATTTTTCTGAATTTCGCGAAGAATTCAAGTAGCTCCCGATTCGCCTTGTGCGTGTAATCGTCCTATTTTTGATACTCACAGCTGTTCTCTTCGACCTGAGGACAACCTCATCTTAAAGATTGAAGCACATAGAACTTCCTTCTACTCTAAATACTTTTCTGTTGATGTTTGGCTCTCCATATTAGGTGCTCAATACCTAGCTGATTAAAGCTAACTAGCCAGAGCACACTTCTTTACTCGCTAAGTTTGGTTTTACCTCTTTTCCACTACATCTTATCTATATGACGGCCGAGTGGCGCAGTAGGCAGCGACCCTGCTTTCTGAGTCTAAGGCCGTGGCTTCGATTTCCACAACTGAAAAATGTTTGTGTGATGTACATGAATGTTTTTTATGGTCTGGGTGTTTATCTGTATATTATAAGTATTTATGTGTATTATATTCATAAAAAAGTATTCATCAGCTATCTCAGTACCCATAACGCAAGCTACGCTTACTTTGGGGCTGGATGGTGATGTGTATATTTATTATATTCCTTGGCGACTGTGAGCTTTTACCTGTTTTTCCTCTTACTTATCCTCTTCGTTTTGGATGTCTATATGTATGTATATATTTTTGTACAAATATATATTCAAGATATCACTGTAACAACCATAAACACCCTGCAACTCATTATGTCCTCTGCAGTTTGGTTGCCTGGCAGATATCGCTTTTTTATTATAAGTATTAATGGATATTATTCATAAAAAAAATATTCATCAGGCATCTTAGTACCGATAACACAAGCTACGCTTACTTTGGGACCAGATAGCTGTGTGTGTATTGTCGTAGTATATATATATATATATATTTTTTTTTTTTTTTAATATTATACCCCTCTATATAACCTATATCGGTCGACGCGACGTCGTACCGGAACGCTAAATCGCTTAGTGGCACGTCTTTGTCGGTTGGGTGGTAACTGGCCACTGCTGAAGCCTCGTACAAGACCAGGCTAGAGAAAATTAAGAAATTAAGGATTACCATATTGCCCGGGAACCCGGGACCTCCAACTTAAAAGCACAGTGCTCACATCTGCGTCAGCGAGGTCGTCTTTGTTTATAGGCAGTGGTTTTCCCCTTTTCTGGAGGGCTATGCTTACTCAATATATTATTACTTTATCAAAAAACAATAGTAAACAGAGATGCATTGCGTCGTGGCTAAGTGTACTTGCTTCGTACCTATGTCTTGTTCTGAACATGGCTCGCAGACTGCACGACTGTGATGCTGAAGATACAAGAAACATATCTATCTACTTTAACCAGAATACATATAGATACTCGAAAACTTTTTATATGAGTACATCATGGCTTACTGGGCTACATGGCTTCAGTGGCGCGCAGTTCATACATGCGAAGAAGCACTGCCTACCGTAAAAAATTATATCAAAATATTTTTTTTATTTATAAGTAGTATGATTTTTCCATGTTCTGCCAAGTTTCTGAATTATGGCTACCCAGGTTTAAAACCTTGTGCACGCCAATGTATGGCTTACTGGCGTACTGGCATACTGGACATCGAAAATATAATTTTCTTGCATCCAAATAATTCTTAACGATTATATTTTTAAATACTTGAAACCCTTATCCAGAGACATAAAATAAATTGTATCAATCGATATTTTAATTGCTAAGCTACATACATTGTGTTATCTTACCTGCTTCCCCCGTTTGCTCTCTTCCCTAACGACTCCTCAATTGTAGTCCATGAGTAAACAGACTGCCTTATCTTCTATTTTATATAAATAAAAAAAAATTACAACTTTCCAACGTGGAGGGTGGAAAAAAAGTTATGTAACTGAAATTCACAATTAATATATAAATCAATTCCACAGCGAAAGACAGAAGTTTACTTATATTAATTTACTTACTAATAAATCGTAAACATATAGTATTTTATGTTTCTGTTTTATTGGATACTAGCGGACCCTCGCGACTTCGTCCGCGTATGAGTCAATCGAGAAGCTACAATAAATCTGAGGACATCAAAATCATCGTGGCTAGCCATAGCTACATATACCTAACTAACTACCATTATTTTACGCGGTATACTGAGTAAGTAAGTTGTCATTATTTAAGTTGTTAAATACAAACATACATTCATACACTTTCAAATAAAAAAATAATTATTAAAATCCGCTCAAATTTAACGGAGCTATGAAGTAAAATTAATAAAAAATTTCATCCTATTTCCCGGAGGAAACTTATTGTTTATCGGGATAAAAAGTATCCTATATGTTGACCCGGAATATCAGCTACTAGTACTACTATACAAAATTTTATTTAAATCCGTTCAGTAGTTTTCACGTGATGTCCGGACAGACAGACAGACAGTCAGAGTTAACAGACAAAAATTAAATAACAATTGGTTTTGGACTCAGTATCGATTATAAAGCCTCCCCCGGTCATAATTTTCAAAATATAGATATCAAATGTACAGAAATCTTCCAGTTACAGTTTTATTACAAGTACAGATATATTTTACTTCATGTGGTGTACAAACAAAGAATATAAATAAATATTACAATGAAACAAACTATTGTCCTTGAAACAAAGTATAAGTCAGGGGTAAAAAAATGACTATCCCCAACCCGGAAGTAACGGGTAGTCGACACAAATGAATCACCCAACGACTCTATGATATAAATTAAGTTAAACTATCATAACGGTTGACCCAGATCGGCTTACCTGACAAGTTGCTAACAGTTACACCTAACATCCTGATATGGAGCCTCTCGGAACTCGGATGGCGAGATAACGGAGGTCTGGACACGGCCTTATAACAAGGATCTCGGTGCAGATTTATCAAGAAGAGTCTCTTATTTTTTACTAGCTAATGCCCGTCACTTTATCCGTGTTTATTCCTCATTTTTGACATCCCACAGGATGCGTATGTAGTCCTGGTCGAAAAAAAATTATGTCTACCATTTTCGCTTCTTATTTCGCGACCACTTTGAAGACCTCCCTGGAGCAGCGATGAGGGGGAGGTTCAAGTGGATGGTCTCGGGTTTGATTACCGGTAGGGGCAATTAGGGAATTTAATAATGTCGGACGCTTTGGTCGTAGTTACAAAGGTGCGTCAATATCGATTGAACTACTAATGCCCGTTTTCACTATCGACGAACAAAGCAATGCCTTAATACTAACGTTTAATCTAACGAGATTCCTAGCACTAATAGTTATCACCTAAGAGTTGGTGAATCGTTTTTTTTCTTTAGACTTCGCCGATATATTTGTATGCACATATACTGGCAACTTTAGCAGCTTACATTGCCAACGAGTTACATATAGTCCACATAACTTTAACATTGGGACGGTCCTAAGACGGAAAATAAATAAATTATATTCCAATTGGATTATCAAAAGCACCTTTGAAACTAAAATATTTTTTCAGATGGAGTTTTTAATTAGAAAATATAGCTCACCTTATGGTAAGGAAAAACCCTGTCAAATGAGCCGTCTCTTGGTCCGTCAATTATTACTATAAAAAATAAAGTTTATCTATGGCACTGAATAACTGCTGAGTTTCTTGCTGGATTTGTCGGTATTATGTACCTTCCAAACCGGTAGTAGAGTCATTACTATCAGATAGACTTAGACGTTTCAAAAGCGCTTACATCATGGTAAGAATAGAATAGAAAAACTTTATTGCAACACAATAGGAAAAACACAAGGAACCCAGTAATAGATTTTTTTTTTAGTTTTTTGAAATTTGTAATCGTAGTTTGATATTTATTAAAATTTTAAATTTTAATATTGTTTTTAATTTTTTTGTATTATTTGCAATTTAAATTTGATTTGAGTTAGTATTGATTTAAGATCGTAGTCTGTACATATTTGCTTATCTTCACAGTATTTTTGTTATTTTTGTTTTAATTTATGTCGTTTGTGTCATATGAGTATTTGGCCTAAATTAAAAGCATTTAATATTATTATTATAGTACTTAGTGGTAGGGTGCAAAGGCGGCCTTATCACTAAAAGTGATCTTTTAAAGGCAACCTGAGCGTGCGAAGCCGATCAAAGGTGGAAAGTAGATGGTGCATAAAGTATGTTACAAAAAATTAAAGGTAAGCTATTTTTTGTTAATTTATAACTTCCCTGGTGCAGTTGTAAGTGCAGTGGTTTTATGATTGGAGATCCTAAGATCGATTTTAGCGGCGATTTTTGGATTTACAATGTAAGAATTTCTCAGGTCAGGTGACTTCGGCTGTCGCTGGTTACAACCCTACTTTCGCCAAGCGATTTAGCGTTTCGGTTCGATGCCACGTATAGAAATTGAAGCTCTAATAATAGATGCTTACAAAATTAACCAATGGACCATTAAAAAAACCTTAAAACCTGTTGAAATTGGATTAACTGTGAAACATTACCAAGATTTAGGGGTTTGTTTACACGTCATGAGTCCGAAATAAGAATTGATAGCGAAGCATGCTTCATTATCATTTTATCGATAGACGTCCACCGCTGGATACATCTTCTCGAAGTCTAGGTGACTTGACGTCGCCTACCAAATGGTCTTCGCTTCGTTACGTGTTCCAGTGCGGGTATTCCACTATAGCACCTAGCGAACTCAACGTCCAAAAACTTTCTGAGCAACATGCCGCACCAGTGACCAATTTATACTATCAACCGATTATCGACATAGGTCTTTTCCAAAATCCAAGTTTCTGTGCCGCTTGTTTCCGGCGCCTCCTAGCGACCCTTTTAGCGTCGTCCACATAGTTGTGGGACGACCTACGCTGCCTGTACCGGTGCGGGGTCGCCATTTCAGCACCTTGGGACCCCACTGTCTATCAGACATCTATCTACAGATTTCCTCATTTCTGATTTGATCACGTAGAGATTCTTCCTGCAGAGCTCTCGCCATCACCCGATGAGTACCAGAAATGCTGAGTGAGTCCAAAGCTTGCTTTAAAACAAGCTTCCAAAAATTTGGAAATGCCTCAAATAATAATATTGTTAGTTTGCGGCGTAGCCTGATTTATGTGATTGAAACATCACTCTAATAATTATTATCTGCGACAGATAAATGATTTACTGCGTTTAGAAGGTGGCATTAGCTGTGGTGAGCGGGTACTGACGACAGATTAGATAATATTTTCAGTACTATGATTAAGGCAAGTTACAAACAACCTTGCATTGATGCTTTTCAGGAGTTTAAGAGTACATCTCAAATTAAATTTTATATTTTTATTTATATATATATATATATATTATAGTTATATTTATATATATATATATATATATATTTTATTTATATTTATATATTTGTATAATTTTTAAATCTTATTTATTGCACCACCTACCTATTTTCTATGTTTTTTCCTTTTACGCCATTGGTTGCCTGGAAGAAATCGCTATGTAGCGATAAGGCCACCAAATTGTACTCTCTTGATATGTATTTATATCTTTGTAACTATTTTTTTTTTTCTTTGGTGTACAATAAAAGTGTATTCATTCATTCATTCATTATGTTTTCTCACCTATACTGGGAGGAAGTGTTAGTTTAAATCCTTACTAATATTATAAATGCGAAAGTGAGTTTGTATATTTTTTCTGTGTTCGTTTCTCCTTCCTTCACGCCTTTACTTAGCAACCAATACATTTTATTTTCGGCATAGAGTTGGTTGGAAGGACGGAAAATAGCATAGGCTACTTTTTGTCCCTGGAAAGCGAACGATTCCTACTGGAAAACATTCCTTAATAACGTCCACGTATATAGTATCAACTTTTTTATTTTGTCCCAATTTATAATTAACTAAGAAAAACGTTTTTCATGTTTTTCATGTTTTCATTAAAGGTGGCTTTGTAATTTTTTACTATCGAGATTTTTTTCTGAATCGTGAATTGAACAACAATTTAGTCAGAAATATGGTCAGGAATACAAGAACCTTTTTTTGATGAGAAGAACCGCTAGGTACTGTTTATTATTAATAGATAAACTTACTGCAGATTATAAAAAGTAAAAGTTCTTTCAACCTATAATTTAACAGCACTCAACACCCTAAGTTTATCAGCTTTTTGAAATTCAATGGTATTTGTCTAAGCGTTTTATACGCTCAGGTGTAGCTAAGCTTAATATTGCCGACAAGAAATTAAAAAGGTACTACAATAATACCTCATAATATATAAGTATCGTTTCCAGTTAAATCCTCAGCGTTGTAGTTCATTATAGTGTTGCTAGAAGCGTTTACGGATCTTACACTCACTCGTCTATATCTGCTGTATCTTAACAGTAAGCTAATTAAGACACGTAGGTATAATCACGAGGGATTTTTTATATACTAAATCGATATACAGACGTCAATGTGATGGTATTTTTATGATATACTTTTAAAGGTAGCGCACACGAGTTATTTATGAGCATTTATAATTGCTTGCAGATCAAAATACAGTTTAAACCAACCCTTCTCTTCCCGCAGGTGTCGTATGGAGCGACTAAGGGTTTGTAACGTAGTCTTCGTCTTAAAGAATCATAATCGATAATATTTTTTTTTGTTATCACTATCTCACAGTCAATTTATATTAAGCTATTAAGTTACACCAATTCAAACTCAAGCTTTTTTTATAGTTTAATTAATAGTTAATATAATAATAGACATTTATTGAAGAATCTAGAATAAACTCTCATTTTATAATTAGACTGCTTTAAGCGATGGAAGTAAGCCCCCTACCAACTAGAATGATTATTTCAGTAATATCAAGGTATGTCATACAAAATTTTTCATTTTAAAAACCGCTTAAAGCGGAATAGTATTATTTTTCTGTTTTAAGCTGCTATGCTGTTATGGCTGCTATAAGCGATAATGTGAAGAGAAGAATGTAGCCAGCGCTTATTAAAAGCTTTGCCTCAATAAGTGTGTCAGTTGAAAAGGCGCTTACCGCATCCTGCGCGACCTAAATACCGGATGTATTATATTTATACACATTTTAACGTTTGCATTCAAACTGGTTGATATAATCCGCGAAGTGATAATGACTTCGGGCAGTAAAGGATTCCGTATATACCATATATTTTTGCCATCTTAATGCAGAGCACGGATCTCCTTTCAGATTGAGAAGGAGTTAGGCTGTAGTGTAACGCTCTGTCCTAGTTCGGATTGGTAGACTTCGCACGGATTTACGCCTCATGAACACTCAGGCAAGCCGGTTTTTCTTCACCGTTAAAATAAGTGATTTGTTTTTATTTATTTTTCGGACGGCCGATTGGCGCAGTTTGCAGCGACCCTGCTTTCTGAGTCCAAGGCCGTGGGTTCGTGGGAAAATGTTTGCGTGATGAGCATGAATGTGTTTCAGTGGCTGGGTGTTTATATGTATATTATAAGTATTTATGTATATTATTCATAAAAATATTCATCAGTCATCTCAGTACCCATAACACAAGCTACGCTTACTTTGGGGCTAGATGGCGATGTGTGTACATAAATTATTTATTTATTTATTTGATTCCATTAATAGTTGGCCTCACCTGGTGGTAAGCGATGATGCAGTCTTAGATGGTAGCGGGCTAACCAGCTACATTTTAATTACTTTAAATTAAAAAAACCTTTTTTCACCGTCCATCGGAACTCCGAGCTAAAGTGGCAATGGCCTGGACACATGTCCCGCCCATTGTCACTTTAGCTTCGCGACTTTTTGAGTAACTTCTATTGGTAACTCTAGTTTTTCTACGGATCTCGTTATTCATGATTTAATACTCCAAGCATAGCTCTCTCCATCACCATGAGCCTTCTTATGAGAACCAGAGACACTCACTTGCATTTTTCTGCTTCGCTTCCTATACGCGCTACAATTTTATAGGATAGTGCTTGTTTACATGAACTTGAAATAACTTAGTTTTGAATGTTGGGATTTATATTTAAAATCTTATTGACAGGTTAATAAATTTTAACGAATCTTTTCTGTCAGAAGTTGTTTTGCAATTTCTCATGCGATCCCCGAATTAAAGGAGATTTTAATTTAGCCCACATAACGGTAAAAAGAGACAAAGAATGTGTATCGCGAAATACACGCAGTGTTAACTGATCTGCATCACTTTGTACTTATTACTTAATTTTGAACGTTTCATACATTGGTGCAAATACTTTAAATAGCTCTCTTAGCGAAACTAAATTGGCAGCTGTTAAAAAAGACCCTTTAAACATTTTTTATCTATACGACTATACTTTAGGACTCTGCATCCAGAAACTCACATGATAAGTTACATAATCTGCAGTCTATGAACGTCCTACCGCTCGGCACAGGCCTCGTTTCTCATAGGAGTAGCGGTTTTAGAGCACAGACCCACCACGCTGCTCCAATGGTGGGCTTTAACGACTATTACTTCAATTAAGGAATAATAATCGAGACCGACGGCTTTATGAGCTCTCCGAGGAACGGGGGCTGACACCACCAACTTCACAACTCCAGGCTGGTATCGAAAATTGTTTGATAGAAAATAATGAATACGGCTCGACCCGGGATTCGAAACTGAACCTCGTGATCACGTGCCTCGTGACATGCTAACCACTACCGAGTTTTTTTTTATATTAAAAATAATTGACGGCCGACTGGCGCAGTGCGCAGCGACCCTGCTTTCTGAGTCCTTGGCCGTGGATTCGATTCCCACAACTGGAAAATGCTGCAATGCTGGCGCTATTGCCCCTTTGAATAGCTAGACTTAGTTTATGTATATTTTATTATTATGTGTAATATATTCATTAAAAATATTCAACAGCTATCTTAGTACCCATAACACATCGTCGTAGTATATTGATATTTATTTATTTAATTAATTGACGCAACAAGTAGATGTTAAGTAGAAAACTATTGCCTATAAACAGAGCAATGCTCTGCAGAGCACGCATAGATCGCGTCCTATCAAATGCGGCCTTGTATCCATCAACCTCAGGCGTGTGTCTGTAATTACAATGGCATCCAAACTCTTCAGAACGGACGGACTAACAGCTGAAATAAACATAGCGGTAGTAATTCTCGAGACGAGCTCTGACACAAGGAGCTATAAATAAAATAAAATGTCATCTTTGACATGACTTCCTAAAAAGTTTCGGAGTAAAGTCAAAGTCAAATATTTCCTTTTTTTTTTTTTTTTTTTTTATATTTATAGACGAGCGCTTGACTGCAATCACACCTGATGGTAAGCGATGATGCAGCCTAAGGTGGAGCGCGCTTGCCTAGAAGATGCCTATTCACTCTTGATTTGAAGGTACTAATGTTGTAAGAACTGGGGAAAATGGAAGCTGGAAGAGCATTCCAGATCCCAGCGGTGCGAATTAGAAACGAAGATGCGAAGCGCTTCGTACGCGTCCGCGGTATATCGACCACGTAGGGATGCAGATCCTTCCGGTGCCTCGCGGTTCGATGGTAAAAAGGCGAGGGGGGAACTAGATCAAATAGTTCTTGAGCACACTCTCCGAAATATATCCTATAGAACACCGAAAGGCAGGCAACCTTGCGACGATGTTCCAAACTCTTAAGTTTTTTATTGGCTAGGTCACCGATGAGCCTTCTAGCACGGCGATCAACCGAATCCAGGGCATCAAGCTGATACTTGGCAGAGCCATCCCATAAATGGGAACAGTACTCCATGCACGATCGAACTTGAGCTTGGTACAAGGTAAGAAGCTGTTCAGGCGTGAAGTACCGCTTGACCTTATTGAGGATGCCAAGTTTCTTGCCAGCTGTTTTTGCCCTGGATTCGATGTATTGTCCAAAGTTGAGGTTGGATGAAATATTGACACCTAGAAGCTCTAAACTGTCGGTAATAGGCAAAGATATACCTCGGAAAGTCGGAGTCAGAGGAAATGGGCTCCGTTTGGTAGTAAATAAACACGCTTGCGTTTTGGTAGCATTAAATTTGACCAAATTGGCGTCTCCCCAATCAGACACCTCATTTAAGGTCAGATTAATGCGTTCCACCAAAGCCTCTCTGTGTCCTAAAATTTCAGCACCACTAGCACGGGGACCGGGCATATATCTCTCCGTTACAGTGCTATCATCTGCGTACCCAAAGATACCGGGTTTCAACAGATCATTAATGTGAAGCAGAAAAAGTGTAGCGGAGAGAACAGACCCCTGAGGGACACCGGCATTGATTGCCATTTGATCTGACGAGGAGCCATCTAAGACAACTCGAAAAGATCGTCCACTCAGGAAATCAGATATCCAGTTGATGAGACTAGTGGGTATCCCGTAGCTAGGTAACCTATTTAAAAGGCCTTCATGCCAGACCCGGTCAAAAGCCTTTGACACGTCAAGGGAAACGGCTAGCGCTTCACCATGTTTGTCAATGGCCTCGCCCCAGATGTGTGTGGCATACACTAAAAGATCCCCCGTCGATCTATTACGACGAAAGCCGTACTGTTGATCCGACAGAAGGTCATTTTTCTCGAGGTATGCCAGGAGCCGGTGGTTCAATACACGCTCCATACTTTTGCAAAGTATGGAGGTGATTGCAATAGGCCTGTAGTTGGCCGGGTCTGCACGACTACCCTTCTTAGGTACCGGTTGTACGTTGGCAACCTTCCAAGCTTTCGGGATTCGGGCATTTTTGAACGAGAGGCGAAACAAACGTGTTAGTACTGGAGACAGCTCGGCAGCACAGGTTCTGAGCACTATTGCTGGTATCCCGTCTGGGCCGCTGGCCTTATTCACGTCTAGATTGCGCAGCACTTTTAAAACCTCACCTTGGCGAATCTTTATCTCTGCCATGACGGAGTCGCAGGGTGAAAGGGTAGGTGGAGAGGCGCTTCCAGAATCGAGACGTGAATTTTCAGCAAACAGAGTCGCTAAGATGTTAGCTTTTTCTGTTGCAGTAAAAGCCAGCGCCCCATCCGGTTTTAGCAGAGGTGGCAGCGAAGGACGGCAGAAGTTCGTTTCCACCGACTTCGAAAGAGACCAAAAGGCTTTACTTCCACGCGGATATGATGCTAATTTGGCCCCAATTCGATTAGTGCGGTTGAAACGAGCCTTCCTAAGAACCTTCTTGTAGGACTTGGCGGCATAATTAAAGGCTCGCTTTTTCGTACTGATGTCCGGAGCTTTTTGGGCACGCGCGTCAGCCCATGCAGCAAAAGCCATGTTCTTACGAGCTTCAGCTTGGGCGCATTCTGCATTGTACCAGCGTGGAATCTTGCTATCTAGCGATACGTCAGCGTAAGGTATAAAAAACTCCATTGCTTGACGTATCACTTCCGATATGGCTTTCTCGCAGTTCGACGGATCATCAGAAGAGAAGCAAGTTTGTCGCCAGGGATAACATGCAAAAAAGTGTCGCATTTCATCCCAGTCTGCTGACTTGTATCGCCACACCCGCCTGGTTCCGGAGGAACCAGAGTCCAGAGGATGATAATTCGATACCGACTTAACTACACAGTGATCAGAAGTACCCAAAGGGGCCGTAACTGATACTGAAAACCGGTCTGGGTCGGTGGTCAGCAGAAGGTCAAGACAGTTAGGAGAATGACCGTCAACGTCAGGTATCCGAGTTGCTTCGTGGACTAGCTGAGAGAGGTCAAACGCCAGGGCAAATTTCAGCGTCTCTCTCCCGGCGTGGTCGGTATTTTGGTATGGGAACAACCAATCCTTGTGGTGAGCATTAAAGTCCCCCAAGAAAACCAGTTTAGCAGTCGGATATCGACACTGGACGGCATCAGCCGTCTCGCTGAGGTACTCGAACATTCGAGTTGTCTCCATATCACCGCTGTGCGACCGATAGGTACACGCATAAATGATTTGCTCCATGCCCGTATCCAATAAGCACCACAAGATAGAAAAGTCGGGTACCTCCAAGTTGCGAAGACGCCGACAGCAGATATCATTTCTTGCAAACAAACATACCCCCGCACGTGATCTAAAGTTATGCTCAAGCGTGTATCCGGGGTACTGCAGGTATGCTATATCCGCTGGTCTTCCGATTTGCGTCTCCGTCAAGAAGAGTAAATGCGGCCTTTCAGTCTCCAGATGGTGGTGGACTGCAAGGAGATTAGAGTGCAGTCCTCTGATATTGGAGAGGTGCACTTTTAACGAGAGGAGGTGCAACCGCTGTGAAAACTTACTCTTCTTTTTTTTCGGTTCCATAGTATGCAAGGATGAATAGGAAGGGGAATGACAGCTGTACGAGGCGCTAAGTTCATTGACTCCACGATTTACGAAGTGACCGCACAGTAGGAAGGCTCGACTGGAGACTGCGGGGACGCCCGAACCCCCCTGGGAATTGCCATCGGATCCTCTCTCCGGTCGCCAACCGGCACGATGGAGGCCATCCCAGGATTTTTCGCTAGTTGGCGGGGCAGCCTTTCATAGGTGGCGAACCTACTAATTGGGCCCCCTACTAACTGCGGTCGGCCAGCGGTGCACCGTGCTTCGGATCCCGCTAGCCTCCAAATCCAGACGTCCAGCGCAGACACCTCACAAATTGGGCCCTGTCATTAAAACTCAGCGCAACTGTACATACCCATACCCCTTGAAAAAAACGCTACTACGAGCATCGCACCGGAATACGACGAGTCGCTTGGCGACGCGGCTTTGCTCGCAGGGTGGTTATTCTAGCCTCGGCCGAAGCCTACCACCTATGTTGCTCGTTTGGCACCACCCAGGGGTCACGTGTAGGGTAAAGAGGTTTCGGACCTAGTTTTGGTATAACCTACGGACGCGAGCAACTCCGACCCCCTTATTCAAATAGGCACATAGATGGCACTTTTGATGCGTAAATTACATGTAAAATATGCAGAGGAGTGAGTCGATGGCGATAAGTAAATTCGTCAACTTAAAACTAAAGCTACGAGGTTTCCAAACGCGCCCTGGCCTAAGAAGAAGCCCACAACAAACTTAGCTGGGTGTTATTTTTTTTTTTAAACTAATATTATTATATTAAGCATGATTAATACTAGTGTATTATTCAAGCGAGGTTAAGCTTCATGTGTCTGTAATTACATTGGCATCCAAAAACTTCAGAACGGACGGACTAACAGCTGAAATAAACATAGCGGTAGTAGCTGACACATGGAGCTAGCTATACGACTGCTAAAATGTCATCATTGACATGACTTCCCCAACAGTTTCGTAGTAAGCCTGATTGACTAGTATTACTCTAGTCGATGAAAGTGCCATGATACGTTAAAGGGCTTAATCTCAAGCGGCGTGCACTCCATACATGCACAAAAGCACTGCATACCCTAACATTGATGTAGCTCGTATAGGAGGAGAATTTGTGACGTTTTATGGAATTTTCCTAGTGTATACGCTGGGAAGAAACCCAGTGCACGCCACTATTCTCAAGTTTAATATAAAATTTAATAGGGTATCGGTTTCTCTGTTATAAAATTCTCAGTTCGGGGTAACCCTTCGTTAATTCCAATTTAGCTCGACTTCAAATTTTGTGGAAGTATACAGCAGTTATTTCAAAGAGAAACGTTTTCACAAAATGATCCGTAATGAAGAATTTTTACATCACAATATTTCCGACATCCGATTAACCGTAGCAAATAAAATTTAATGGTTTATTATTTTAAAAAAAAAATACCTTTATGACTTCTTTGCTCTTTTTGGTAAATGAGAAAAAAATAACAAGCTAAATAACTTGGAAAAAATAACGCCTGGACTCGAACCGGGGTCTTCTGTATTTCTGAATTCTGTTCTGATCAACAGTTTTTCATCGCCCGTAAACACGGATACAACGCTTGCTAAATATTAAACCTATCTAGATCGATTTAGTAGCCGTATCTGAGATTCAGATTACATATATAATACACTAGCTGTTGCCCGCGACTTCGTCTGCGTTTGATTTTTTTTTTAAAGTATTCAGTATCGCTAAGCCTTAAATGAGTATAGTTGTATATACATATAACATGTGACTGTCAATTAATTATAGACAAATAATTTGCAATAAAATAAAATTGTGACTTTACTTAAAGATCTAAGCTATCCTATCTCTTAAGTTGGACCAGACTGCTCACGGTGTGCCAATTTAATTTAAAATCGGTTCAGTAGTTTAGGAGTCCATCGCGGACAAACATCGTGACAGGAGATTTATATATATTAAGATATATACAAGGATTTCTCGTTTAAAGGTATACATGATAGGTAAGGTAGCTAGGTAGGATTTTATCAACGTTTAGCGATATTAAGAATACCTAACAAAAAACTGCAAAGTTTTAACGGTGAAAGCCCTTTAGGAACTTTGACTTTACGTTCGGGAGGTTGAGTTCGAATCCGAGCACGCACCTCTAACTTCTCTAAGTTGTGTGCATTTCAAGTAATTAAAATATCACTTACTTCAACGGTGAAGGAAAACATCGTGAGGAAAACTGCATCCCTGATAGTTCTCAAAGGCGTGTGAAGTCCACCAATCCGCACTGGGCCAGCGTAGTGGACTACTGCCTTAACCCCTTCTCGTTATGGGAGGAGACCTTGTATTGGGCCGACATTGGGTTGATATGATGATGAAAGTTCGATTTATTGTTTTGTGAAAAACTCGCCATTTTGAATTACTTTAATGTTATCTCATGGCTCTACCACGTGAAACGGTAAAGGCGAAACGTTATCCCCGGAGTCAGATTAAAACACAACCTATCTCGTTATGTCAGCGTTTAGGTATAAATTATAATTGTAAACAATTTATTTACAGTTGCCCGCCATATATGTCATCGTCCAACGCGCAACGGTATACCGAAGTGGGTCACGAGGCCTCGCTAATATCAGTACCGTTACTGATCAGATCACATTATTTCGTACCGCAGCCTACCTACCGAGGCTTTATAGGGGCTAATACATGTTCCAGATGGTAAGAGATATACGTAACCGTTTTTATTGCTCTGCTGATATCGCGTTGCTGTCAAAGTCAAAGTCATATTGTTATTTATTCAAAAAATGAAAGATGGCACTCTTGATCCTTTTTTTTTATTCTACTACAAGTTAGCCCTTCACTACAATCTCACCTAGTTGCGAGGTTTCGAAACGCGAAGACACACAACAACAAACTCAGCTTGGTGTTTTTTTTGTTATGACCATCCCAGATTGTCATTTAGGTAAAACTATTTTGTATGTGTCATTCATTCCAATAAAAGTTGCGTTTCGGTGCCTAATAAAGATTTTTTTTATTATTATGTTTAGGCTCATTATTATAAAACCGGAAATTTCACCACCATTTTAGTTCAGTCGTTCGATTAAAAATAGAGTCTGAGCAGAACATCACGACATACCAATTCTCTCTTGCTGCGTGCAAGTAGCGCTAACACACAAATAAGCTGCCTCTGTTTTAAGAACTTTTAAACACATATCCGGCGTCTGCCAGGGCACAGGGCCCACTGTTGGGCACAGGTTTCCAGGTGCGTGGGGAAGAAAAGCTCACGGATTTAGAACATATACCCACCACGTAGGTCTAATACGAGTTGGCAGGACATTTTCATTTGCGGTTCCTTTCCAAAAGAAAGTTCAAAGTTTTGCTACCACCAGGAATAAAGCATTAAGTGGAGTAAGTATTAAACTCGTTCAAATGATTCCATATCCCGAAGAAGGCTCACTCACTCCCGTAGAAGCGAAATAAAACACTTTTTTTACATACAGACCAGTGGCAATAATTTGTGAAACAAGCAAGCGGTTAATTTCCTAATTATTCCGGCATGATAAGTAGCTGGGCCATCCGTACAGGCGTATTCTACATATGGCCGGGATCGAAGGTCTGTTTTATATCGCGAGATATACTAGTTTTTCGGCCCGAACTAAGATGTAGCGCGGTGAGTCAAAAACATTTCACATTTTGAGCGTATCGCATGAAAAAAATATATTTAGCCATTTTGTAGTGGCGGCCATCTTAGATTTGAAATTTGTCATAGTGGATTGTATTCTTCTAGGCAAGCCCTTTAATGTTGTACCCATATTATGGGAGTTGTGAAAAAATATAAATAGCATCGAAAAACCGCCATATTGTAGCGGCGGCCATATTTGACGATCCCAACTGATTTACCATTGAAACAAAATCAAAACCTGTTCATCGGTTCGGGCGCTAAGATCCCCCAGACATGCACACACACTGACGGCCGACTGGCGCAGCCGGCAGCGACCCTGCTTTTTGAATCAAAGGCCGTGGGTTCGATTCTCACAACTGGAATTTTTTTGTGTGATGAACATGAATGTTTTTCAGTGTATGGGTGTCTATTTAAAGTATCTGCATATTTAAAGTATTTATGTACATATCATTTATAAAAATATTTATCGGTCATCTTAGTACCCATAAAACAAGCTATGCTTACTTTGGGGCTAGAGGGCAATGTAGGTATTGTCGTAGTAAATATTTATTTAAAACATGTCGTGACAAATGCTCCTGAGCTGGCTTCAAATTATTATATCTTCCAGTGGTTTATTGCATAAAGATGCAAGTGATGCGTTACCATTGATATTCATAATGTATGCGCAGAAAGCATCCGGATAGCATAGAAAATAAAAGTATAACAGAATTAGCATGGATCGGTAAAACACCGAGTGGGATGCATCGCTTGGCGTGGCTGCGTGACTGTCTTTAAACTGCATATAAACGTATGTGGAACAGTGGTCAGAAGTAACAAGATGCAATGCTGTGTTCCGGTCTGAAGGGCGTCGTTGCCGGTGTAATTACAGATACATGGGACTTAGAACCTACGCCTCAAATTGATGGACACAGGGCTGCATGTTGCAGGACGTGATCTTTGCATGCTCTATGAACTGTTACTCTGTTATTTGGTGATGGTTTTCCTCTTAACATCAGGTGGGCCATCTGCTTGATCCGTCAATCCCTATCCCTATCCCTATCTCTACTAATAATATAAATGCCAATGTTACGCTTTCACGCAAAAACTACTTAACCGAACCTCATGAAACTTTGTACACTTATTCTTGGAAGTGTTAAAAGTAATATAAGATACTTTTTATCCCGACATTAAGCTCGGTTCCTTTTGGAGAGGGGGTGAAAGTGTTTGACGATTTTACACCATACCTCCGACAAGTTATAACCGATTTAAATAATTATTTTTGTACTATAGAGGTTATAATATGTGTTTAATTTTGCCCAAACTTTGTGTAGATCTGATGAATGTGGTTGGAGGTAGAGGACAGAACTCCTCAGCGGACAGCAGCTAACCCCTCATTTAAGGCTAAGCGATACTGAATACTTTAATTTTTTTTTAGAACTACAACTAAATTTAATGCCACATCAAAAAACAACAAAATCAAACGCAGACGAAGTCGCGGTCAATAGCTAGTTCATCACATCAACCGATAGACGTCCACTGCTGGACATAGGTCTTTTGTAGGGAGTTCCAAGTTCCACGATTCTGAGCCGCTTGGATCCAACGGCTACCTGCGACGCGCTTAATGTCGTCTGTCCACCTCGTTGGGGGTCGACCAACGCTGCGCTTACCAGTACTTGGCTGCCTTTCCAGCACCTGGAAAAAGTGACTTAGTAACAATGAAGAAAGATTAATATGGTAAGTAACAGAATTACCTGGGCATCTTGTTAGACAAGGGCGCCTCGTAGCTTAAGTCTTAAATTTACGAATATAGTTATCGCCATCATCTCACTGCCACTGATTCCTTGACCGATTTCGGCTATGGTGATCAATTCCCATGCAGATTTTCCACCTACGCCCGAGATATTATATTGCAATATTATTATTGAGATATTATATTAAAATTGATATTATATTGCATAGGTGAACTTTCAGGTGAGGTCCGGTCTAGTCGACTATTACCTGAGGGCATTTAGATGCATGCCTATACGTCAAAAATTCGTCACCTATAGGGGAATACCATAAACAATGCCGGTTTTAAGAATCAGGCGTCATTTGACTTACATTGAAATTTATTTCGTGACGGATGTCTTTTTTTATCGATCGTTTTTTAACCATATTATGATTAATCAATCATAGGTTTAGTGAAGAATCTCTTATTGAGTTTGTTCATCCGGAGTGGATACCAATCCTAAGTCGGGGTGGGTAATGAGAAATTTTATCAGAAAAATCCAATGACAAATAACTTTTTGCCTGACCCGGGGAATTTCCTCGGTTTCCAGTATGTATAGCTGTATTAGCATTCTAAATGTTATTGTAACTCTTCCTATAATTATTTACTCTTATTTCTTCTTGGCCCTGATACTTCTCTGAGATACATAGCGTGATTCAGTTATCAAAAACGCATTATACCTACGGACGCTAAGCGTTTAACGTCAAGGATTAATTTCAAACATCAGCCGACTTCTCGGAAGTTGAACTGTGGCATATTCGGGTTAGCTAACGGTTAGTGACGTGAACTTGCAACGATCGTGTACATGATATACATGGAAGTTAAAAAGCTCGTTTTCTTAAGGTCAGCTAAGCTGTGAAACGCTAACCGAAGCTATAAATAAAAAATGAATGCAGTAGAGATTGTGACAGAGCTCGTCCGGGGAAGTATTACTGCCATGCTTATTTTTTCCGCTAAAGCACTGCCTTATTACAGGCACATGAGTATTATCACCGAAGCCTCAGGTTGATGGACCCAGAGCGGCACGTTGCAGAACGTGCATACCCTACGAAGTTTTGCTCTGTTTGTAGACGATGGGTTTCCAATTTACCACCAGGTAAGTCATATACTTGGTACATGAATTATTACTAAAAAAAACTATTCCATATTTCAGTGCAATGCAGTATTTAAATAGATAAAGTCACATCATAATGTTTAGTTTTTTTTTAACTTCGAGCCCTAAAACCACAGACGACGACGACGATATCAAATATACTCTGTATCAAGTAGGACTGTGATGAACGTGAAAGCTTTTTAGTGTCCGGGCCATCTGTGTATTATAAGTATTTATGCATATTATTCATAAAAAATATTCATCAGTCATCTCAGTACCCATAACACAAGTTTCGCTTAATTTCAGGATATATTGCGATGTGTATGTTATCGTAGTAAGTATATTTATCATTTATTTGTATATACTTTTCTCACCAAAGCTAAACTAAGATATTTATAAATGAAGCTACTCTATTAGTGGTTATCCATCATACACCTCCCTGACTCACATCAGACGTTCACATCCCTTTTCAGATTCATCAAGCAAATCCGTTTATGCAACAAGTATGAATATCAAAAACTTAACACCTTCTTTGTTAGGTATTCCTTATTCCACCATAAGACGCGAATTGGTCACCTCTCAAAAGATCAACAACATTCGAGAAGTCAACAAACGACCCAGTTAATTTTGACACGAATGAGAGAGAAAAAAAAGCGCCAACGTTTCACCTGACTAATAGCAATGTAAACAAGCTTTCTACGAGGCCAAAAATTCCGTTCACCTTTCTCTCGTTCATTTTCTCCTGGTACACGCGGACCGGCCGGGCGATTTTCACACGAGATCGAAATACCGAAAAATATTATCTTTAGATTCGCCAACTGGAGAGCTGTCACTTGTTTATCATCCTTATCCAATTGAATCCAATTGACTGAAACCTCTCCACATATCAATGAAATATACAATTTAAGTTACAACAATCAGTAGGCGATCGAATCGAACTTTCTTAATTATTATTAGGTACCACTTGTGTGGGTGGAACGTCTTTGTCGCATGGTCGTCACTTTTAACCATTAAGATAAATCAACTGTGTTATCTTACTACCGTACCATCTTTTAAAATATGATTGTATCGCATGGGGAATCGTTTTTGTATTTATAATTTAATTTCTTAAATAACAATTTATTACAATATTTCCAAATATTAGTAAATTTGGTTTTGGAAGTTATACCAAAGGTAAAAGATGGATAGACGGACAACTTTTTATTTTGCCCAAGGTATTTATAACACTGTTACCTGTTTTTTTCATTGGTATAAATAAGACTCAGTATCAAAATGTTGGGCACATCTGTTTCTACCACTGCCTATCACGTAAACTGAACGGGAAAATATGGAGTTCATAGTGCCAGTAACCTCACCCAAAAATGGTACCGTACACTGTCCTACCTTCATAAAGTAGTTTCTGATATACATAAGACTCAGTATCCAAAATGTTGGGCACATCTGTTTCTACCACTGCCTATCACGCAAACTGAACGGGAAAATATGGAGTTCATAGTGCCAGTAACCTCACCCAAAAATGGTACCGTACACTGTCCTACCTTCATAAAGTAGTTTCTGATATACATAAGACTCAGTATCCAAAATGTTGGGCACATCTGTTTCTACCACTGCCTATCACGTAAACTGAACGGGAAAATATGGAGTTCATAGTGCCAGTAACCTCACCCAAAAATGGTACCGTACACTGTCCTACCTTCATAAAGTAGTTTCTGATATACATAAGACTCAGTATCCAAAATGTTGGGCACATCTGTTTCTACCACTGCCTATCACGCAAACTGAACGGGAAAATATGGAGTTCATAGTGCCAGTAACCTCAAAAAAATGGTACCGTACACTATCCTACCTTTATAAAGCGGTTTCTGATATACATCCCGGGACCAAATACATTTCAAAATAGCTACTTTAACTACATTACAAATCGTCTATAATTTATAAAGCTAGATTTAAAAAAAAACATTGTGTTTTTTTTTTATTGGATTCTTTAAATCTGGATGCCATAAGCTTCCCTGAGTATAAAAAAAAATAAAAGACAGACGGAAAGATCAACGGCAATTGTACATTTTGACATAAGTTTAAACTCTCTATTCAAAGTCAAATATTTCTTTATTCAAATAGATGGCACTTTTGATGCGTACATTACATGTGAAATATTATATAGAAGTGAGGTGATGGCGATAACTAAATTCGTCATCTTGAAAGAAAAACTACGAGGCTGGTACAGGCTCTAAGCCCAGTCTCTTTGGTGAAGTCTGTTATCACTTTTTATAATAAATCAGCCGTGGCATACAACATGTCGGCGCATCTGTTGATACCTTACCAAGTTACCACCTATCACACGAACTGAGCGGAAAAAAATGGAGTTCATCGTGCCAGTTACCTCACCCAAAGATGGTACCGTACGCTGACCTACCTTCACATTTTTGGCATTTTTTTTTCGTACGGTGCTGTGCATTAAAATGCTGAGCGAGATGAGATGGTAGCGATAATGTTTATTGGCGCCTCTGCACGTGATTGGGTGGTGTACACGTGACGGTCCGACGTGTTGCTTAGCGGAAAATGGATGGTCACTTTCCGATAGAAAAAGAACATGAAAACTCATACAAATGATATTTCGATGGCGAAAACCAATCAAGACTCAATTTAAATTGAAAATTTCAAAAAGACATTCTATGAGCATTATTTAAACGTCAAGTCTTTCTGTTTTGAGTGACAATCGGTTCGGAAGGCAGAATGTATCCAGCGAAATTTCAAGAAAATCTTCAATTTTTTCATCAATCAATTCAATTATTTTTCTACCTTGTGTGAGGTGAGAGCGGAGCTGACTGCTTCCAAACAACCTTGTCACTATGAAATTCATCAATAATTGTGAATTTACACACTTATTATAGCGAGGCTATCGCTGTAATAAGGTGTAAGTTCGTTGCGTTGGTATGTCCAGAAATATTTTGAATCATGTTTTAGAAGTTTATGTATGTATATTATATTTATTCCGATTTTCGTGAGAATTTTTCAGACTTAGTTTTTAGAATAATTACGAGCCACCCGATAGACAGGTATTGTCCTGCCAGAGATTAAAACAAAATTTTGGAAAATTAAAAAACAGTAATATTTAATCGAGTATAAGTAACCAAGTATAAAAATTGAAACGTCGCGAGACAACTGGCAACTACGGCACTATTTTCCTTTAAATTTATGTTTAAAATAAGTTTTTTTTACCTATAATGACCTCCTGGAATTTTATTTTTAATATTGCTATATTTAATATCTTTGATAAACCATAATTTCACGCATATTTCTTCACAAAATAGTGCAACAGTTAGTCTGAACCCTAATCTGACCCACTGAAATGAAATGATGAAATTAAAGATGCAAATTGATAAAACTGTTTCGGAAAAGATTATTTGGAAATCACAGCGGATTTTCATTCATAAAGATTTTTGCATTAATAATGTTTGTAAATATTCTAAATTAAGGCAGTGCTAAAAATTCTTGATTAGCATAAAGGTAAAAAATCACACTTTCTAATATTCTACATTTGAAAGTGTGTTTGTTTGTACTTTTTATACACCCTAACTGAGTAACCAATAAACTTAATTTTTGGAACAGAGTTAGTTTAAAAGTCGAATAGGCTTCTTTTTATCGCAAGAAAACAAACGGTTCCTACGGAATTTGTAAAATATCTCAAAAAAGCGGACAAAGATCGCGGGCAAAAGCTAGTTTTGTTTAATAATTCTGAAATTCTATGATATTGTACAGATAATAATTCTTGATTACCATAGAGTTAAGAATTCACTTTATTGGCATGCCCAGACCAGTTATAGACAAATTTTATAAGAAAGTTAGAAGATTCGAAAGTTTCGATATGGCCTTTGAGCTTTGAGACAGTTCCAAAAACTTCGCGGAATAACATCAACATTTATCAGAGCTTACGCATCCGTTAATCCAGTCAATGAATGAAATAAAAGATATGAGGAAAGTGGAAACGCATGACTCAGACGGTGACATGACATTGAAGTTTCGTAACTAAAGTAGTTGAACGTAAGCAGTGATATTGTGAGGATATCAATGTATTTTGTAACATCATTTGTGACGTACTTAATTTACGTCATGCATAATTCGGATCATAGAAGCTCTTTAACTTTGTATTTCCCTAATTGGTTGCTTGGTAGAGATCGCTACGTAGGGATAAACCGTTTAATTGCATTAAAGGAAATCGCACAGATTTTTACAGAAAAAATGCGTTTATGATTACCAAAATTGAAAAGAAATGTTTTAATTTAAAGCTGACTTATTTACGAAAATACGCTTCGAAAGGCTGTGTTGTTTTAAACCTTTTTTGGACCCTATTTATGGACAACGTTTGATCGACTTCCGTCCCGATTAAACATTAAACAATTAATTCCTTAAATACTAGTTTATAATTAAACTATTTTATAGTATCCGATTTCCATAAGAGAATTCTTTGCAGAGGCCCACTGAACGCCGTCTAAATTCGAAAAGTCACATTCAAATTACGAGTGTCACCATTAGAAATTCAGCCAATAGTGACAGTAGTGTAACGAACAGCACAGGCTGTGAGTCAACGGCCGGGGAAATTAATTGGTGGGTTTGTTTACCAAGTCACTTAATAGCTGAAATATATATGTTTATTTTTTTAAATCATACGAATAGTAATGTGGTAAATCTATCCAATAGTATGTTACGAGCATCTGATTTCCATAAGAAAACTCAACGCAGACGTCGAATTAGAAAAGTCACATTCAAATTTCGAATGTCGCCATTAGAAATTCTGCCAATGAACGATAGCAGTGTAATCGCACAGTCTGTAAGTCAACGGCCGCGAAATTAATTGGTGGGTTTTCTTTTTAAAACATGAGCTACCGCATAGTAACGTGGTACTCGATTCAATAAAATAATGAATTCTGTAACAGACATTTCGTTACGAGTATCCCATTTCCATTTGAAAACTCCTTGCAGACGCTGTTCGAATTCGAAACGTCAAATTCGAATTCCGAACGCCGCCGTTAGAAATTCGGCCAATAATGATAGCAGTGTAATCGCACAGTCTGTGAGTCAACGGCCGGGGAAATGATTCGGCGGGTACGTTCACCTTTCACCTAATTTGCCTAAAAGCATCGCGACCGTGAACAGTCGGTATCACACCAAGAGCAATGCGAATAAAAGACCATGCGCGTTTTCATTTGGCGGCTTATAGTTTGATTTTGAATGGCCTTTGAAGGTGTGGTTTATATTGAAGTGGTTAGGGCAGATACGTGGCGCGGACATGGGTACTTTGGTGGTGTTTATAATAGACTAGCTTTTGTGACTTCACACGCGTTTAGTTCTGGGTTGTTAAAAATACCGCGGTAATCTCCTTTTTTCCGGGTTCAAAACTACTCCTGGTCTATGTGTGCGAAGAATGCTGGCTGCATTCCGCCGCTGCCGGGCTGAACAGCCAGGCTGATTCTTTGCGCAAAAAATGAGATTTTCTATCACCAGATGAGGCAATCAACTGTCCTGTAATGGCTCGCAAGAATTATTTTGCACTTAGACTGAAGGCCCCAGAGCCTTCACGTGAAGCGGAACAAATATGTAAAAAAAAAATATAATAATAAAAATATTACGATAAATACACACATCGTCAAAGTAAGCGAAGCTTGTTTTATCGGTACTAAGATATGAACAATGAACTGGAACATTTTCCAGTAGTGGGAATCGAACCTAGGGCCTTGGTCTCAGAAAGCAGGGTCGCTACCCACTGCGGCAATCGGCGGTCGATAAACGTAAGTTCTTTGTAATTAGTGTAAGAAATGGTACAAAACTTATTGACTTTTATGGGTTCTTAATTTTTTTTTTTAAGAAACACCATATCATTTTCCTTGGGTGAGGAAGCGGCAATGGGTAGACTAAAACCACGTACACCACAAAATATAATCTTGATACGAAAAACTGTATGCTTTATCTTAAAGTACTTACGTGATTTTTTTTTGAAAGCGAGCTGATAAGAAATATTTGATAGATAGTATGATAAGATTAGCGTTGGATTGCTATCATGCTATCAAACCTGATTGGATTCTATCACTTTTCTGACATATAGACAGCTTGCTTTATGTGCTCCTAGTACAAATTATCAAGTTAATAAACGTGATAGTTTTCTTTATTCTCGAAGACGCATAACAAGGGTTTTATTTAGTTTTACCAGTCCCGATGTTGTGATGTCTTGGATAGAAGCAGGCGTTACTTTGCGGAAATCCACGATATATTATGAAAATTGAACTTAATTTGCTATACTCCGCGAAAAGCAGGAGAATCTGTATGGTAATATCCACACCAAACAGATCTTCGGCAATGTACCCTCTATGCACGTTTCGCTCCGAAACCGGAGCATCCTCAGGAGATGTTGACTTTACAGTGAATAATTGGAAAAGTAACAAAAAATATTTGACTTAACATTACCTTTTTATGATTATTTTGTTATTGTTTAGTCGCGAGGATTCAGTGACAACGACGAATATAAGGGAGCTAGCTGAAAATCAGTGCTGCGCTTTTTAGAATGCAGCTATACTGAGCCAGCTCCTTTGTTACACATTTTTACTTTAACAAATTTATGACACAAATGTAACATTTTATACAAATGTGTGACAAAACTTTACAATGAATAAAATTGCTATATTATTAGGTCAACATCTCCTGAGGATGCTTTGGTTTCAGAGCGCAATGGGCGTATACATTACATACCTATTGTAAGATCTGTATCATATGGAGTCCCTATATTGAAGAAATTATAAATTATACCTTACTGCTTTTCGCGGATTATAGAAAATTATTTTGAACTTTCATTGGACTCCTCTGTTTATTTTTTGAAAGGCTGCTTGGAAGCAGGCTCCGCTCTCATCTCTCACAAGGTAGAAGATTTATTATATAGATATATTTTTCATTGTAAACTGTAAAAAGATGTTGAAAAAGAGCAATCTATTGAATTTCTTGCCGGCTCTGCCTTCCGAACCGGTGGTAGAGTCACTACAAACAGACTGACTTGAAGTTTCAGAAGTGCTTATAAACTGGGCCTTCTTGAAATAAAAGAATTTAGAATTTTTAGAATTTTACTTTGTAGGTAATATAGTTGTTGTATTAATAGCACACTTTTATATCTTCAAACCAAAAATTGAACCTTATTTCAAGCGAACGAAATAATATGTATTAGCTTGTTATTTTTTCAGAGCCCAATCATGTTATCATACGATGACCAAAGATTGCGAGACTCGCGTCCAATTGGGGAATATGTAATAGGGGATCGTTGACCGCACATCTGCCTACTTTGCGTTTACCTACTGTCAGCGTGATTTGGCGGTTATATAAACTAAAAAATTGCAGATACCTCAGTGGAGAAAACCACTGTCAATTAGTTCCGCCTAGAGGGCGCAAAATTTGTGTTACAAACGATCTCCTTGCAATGTACTTTTCGTTACTATTTTCAGTTCACAACAATGTATTATTTTAATAATTTACAAGTAAAAAAACAACGTGTATTATTGATACATAAATGACTTAGACTGCTAACAACTGAAAAATAACCAATACACAGCGCCCTCTGCCTAAAACTGTTCCTTCTTCCCTCTTAACCACAGATGAAATACTTCTTTATTAAAATAGAAATAATAGATGGCATTTTTGATGCGTACATTACATGAAAATGTAAACATAGAAGTTATTTACTATAGTAGCTACCATTATTAAAGAGTTGTCTTTACGCCGTGAGTGCCTAAAAACGATGACATCTAAATCTCAGA
Organism: Pararge aegeria; assembly: GCF_905163445.1. Lineage (NCBI taxonomy): Eukaryota > Metazoa > Arthropoda > Insecta > Lepidoptera > Nymphalidae > Pararge > Pararge aegeria. The sequence continues at coordinate 5,161,743 of NC_053202.1, read as the reverse complement.
CACTTAAACCCAGTTGAAGATGTATTCCGTTTATCAATGGACAAGGTGAATTATAAAAGAGAGTCACCGTTAAAGCAAGTGACATTTAATTGCTCAGATTACTTCGAAAAGGATCCTTGAAAGGGATCATATATACATCGCTCGACTAGCACCGACGAGGGACTAGTGAAGGGAAATAAGGAGTTCCTGTGCATATAAGTGACGGGTCTGCAACACGTTACCATTCCACTACAGGACACGGGTTTCCTCTGAGAATGAGAAGGATTAAGAACTTAGTCGATCATGCAAAATGTGGATTGGGAGATTCCACACGCATTAAAGAACTTTGTTGAAAACTCTCAGGCATGCAGGTGTTCTCGCGATGCTTTCCTATACAGTTAAAGTCCTAGTTTTTATTATTACCTATTCGCCTTCCCTCGTCAAATCTCTGACTAGGGTGTCTTGTTAAAGTAAAGAAAGAGAGAGATTAATGTTTTGTGCCACATCTTTTCTTGTTTTAATTCTTCTTCTGGTACTGAATAAATATAATAATTTTTAAACTACAGTGTTTAGAATTTTATTCCTGCATCAAGCCAAACAATGTGTTAGAGTCACAGCAAAAAGATATACCTTTTTTTATTAGTGCAGTAAAAAAAGTGGCTTTTTGTCATTTTTAGTTTTTTAATATGGCTGAAATATGAACATCCGAAAACCGTGCTGTTACTACTCTTACAAATCATGATTATGAAACGTAACATTTCTGACTCATTAATTACCAAAAAATTTTCATTTGTGTCATTCTTTCGTATTCTACGTCACTAAAGTTTACATAACCGACATCGTATTACTTAATTGGACTAAACGGACAATCCCTCAAAATTTCCAGTTCAGTACACTTTCGGCTTAGACAATAAAACAAACAAATAAACATTGATAATATAAGAAAGATTTTTTTGCGCCTGTACCTACCATGAGTTTTATGAATAGACAAGTAGTTTGACTGTAGCAGTTTCAACAAGACACCCTACACACGGGTACCAACATGAATGTAAAATTTGAGGGTTCTCGTCGATGTCCATGTGAACTTTTTGCACAAGACTCTTGATTTTCGAAGACGGTTTCCGGTTTTAGAAATAACCGACGTACATATTAGTACATAATTTGCTTACTCATCATCGAGGAAGACTTTCGACTCCAAACTAGAGTTTAGGTTTCGAAAACGACTTGACAATCCACAAGGAAGTTCAAAGTTTATATAAAACGTAAGCTTACAGAAAAATCCTATTATAATATTAAGGATTACTTGAACGATAAAAAAGCTTGGGTGTGAATTGCTCTAGCTTCATAGCTTAATATAAATAAACTGTGAGATGGTGATAACAAAAAAAAAAATTACCCGGCTAAGTTTTGTTGTGGGCTCTTCTTAGACCAGGGCGCGTTTGGAACCCTTGTAGCTTTAGGTTTAAGTTGGCGTACGAAGTTATCACCATCCCCTTACAATTATGTAAACATATATGAACGCTTCATAAGTGCCTGTGATAGGCCTACATGAATAAAGTAATTTTGAATTTGAATTTGAAGATATATTTATTATAAATAAGATAACTCAAAGTTTCTTAGCCAGCAAAAGAAAGGATTTCTCTCGTAGTATGTGAACTAATTTTGATTATGCGTCTAAATTCTTTAGCATTTTCAACTCATGGCGTTTACATGCCTACCCGAGTAGAGCTGGACACCCCAATCGTACTCCATCAATCCGCACTGGGCCAGCGTGGTGGACTACGGCCTCTCAGTATCATTCACTTCATTCTGGGAGAAGACCCTGTAGCGGGCCGGTAATGGGTTGATATGATGATGAAGATTATTAAGAGGGTTTAGGGAGAGGGTGAGGAGAGTCTAGTGCATTTATTACAGCATTTTTTTTATAGGGTCTACCTTTAACCCAGCTAGAGCTACGGCCGGTTTGTAACCAAAGATTTAAATATCTTTTTTTTTATACAAGTTGAATCCTTGACTGCAATCTGGTGCATTCTAAGGTGGTAATGTTTTTACCCAAAAACCATACCCGCGTCATTCAGAAATTATAAAAAATCTAGTTGCCTCTGCTTAGGATCGAACCTTCCACTTAAAAAAACAGTAACTCACCGCTTCGCCAACGAGTTCAAAAATTATATTTAATGTGGCCCTAGTAATAGGTATTTATTGAAAACAAGCAAACTAGCTGTTGCCCGCGACTTCGTCTGGGTTTGATTTTGTTATTGTTGTGGCATTAAATTTAGTTGTAGATCTAAAAAAAATTAAAGTATTCAGTATCGCTAAACCTTAAATGAGGGGTTTGCTGCTGTCCGCTGAGCAGTTCTGTCCTCTATCTCCAACCACAGTTGCGGCAAAATTAAACACATATTATAACCTCTATAGTACAAAAATAATAATTTAAATGGGTTATAATTTGTCGGAGTTATGGTGTTAAATAGTCAAACACTCATCCCCTCTCCCAAAGGAACCGAGCTTAATGTCGAGATAAAAAGTATCCTATATTACTTCCAAGAATATGTGTAGACAGTTTCATGAGAATCGGTTAAGTAGTTTTTGCGTGAAAGCGTAACAAACAAACTTACATTCACATTTATAATATTAGTAGGGATTATAATGCACACTGTCGGTGCACAATAATTTTTATACTGTTTCTCTAATTACAAAGAAATTAATGAACGTTGAGTGAACAAAAAAAAATTTGGTTACTCTCTTATTGAATAGTTTAATATAGTAGTATACATATTTTTTTTTCGTGCTGTTTTGTTTTTACTTGAATGGTTAAGCATGGTTTCGTATCCAGGCATTGTATCGGGAAACTCTTGCGAAGACGGAAGGCCAGCGCGCAGACCCGCATCCGTCCCAGCCAATGAAACTGCTTATGCCCACCACCACGTTGTTCCAGACGAGACCGGTACCAGAGTCGCCGAAGCACGTGCCTCTACCACCACCTGGCCAGGTGGCACACAGCATGTTTGCAGTGATAATACCTGTAAATTGGGGAAGCAGTTATACTCAGCGGAAGTCAAAAAAAACCCAAAAATCACTCAGACAAAACTAACAATAAGATAAAAGCAGTAAAATAGTAGTTCAGTAGTAGCGAAGTTCCAAGTTCCGGTCTAAAGGGTCTTTAATTCCATCCAATTGCAAGCACATGAGGCTACACGTCATCGAGGCGCAGGGCTCAGGTAAATGGACATAGTGTAGCGCTTTGCGAGACGTGTTCGTCAAATCTCTGCGAAGAGTTTCTCCCTTTTTAAGAAATTTCTGGCCACTTACAATCACGTGGGTTATCTGCTTAATCTTTCGAAAAAACTACATTCTACATATAAAAAGCCCGGTACATATTATTTTCATATGTTGCCTAACCTCCAAAGTCAGCGTTGCATCTAGCTTGATTGACCGTCCGAATTCCGACGTGACGTAGTTGTTCTGAGCCGGCTCCATTAGTCTGAAACAGAATTAAACAAAAAAAAAATAATAAAAAAAAAATAAAAAAATAAGCCAATAAGTTTCACCACTGCTTCCTTCTTCTCTATTTTTTATTTCTTATTATTTTTATTTGAGGATAATTATTTATTTTATTTATTTTGTTTTATATTTAATTTATTATATTATTTTTAATATATCATTTTTATATATTATATATTTTAATTGTAGTTACTTATTAAGTCTTTAGTTACAAATTTTGTTTTTTATGTATTATATGTATATATGCACCACCTAACTATTTTCTGTGCCTGTTTTTTATCTTCGCCATTGTTTGCCTGGATGAAAACGCTATGAAGCGATAAGGCCGTCAAATTGTATACGTTGTTTTGTAATACTTTTTTTTTCTATGTACTTTTTGTGGTGTGCAATAGAAGTATATTCATTCACTCATTCAAAATTCATTTATTTCAAGTAGGCCTAATTAATAAGCACTTTTGAAACGTCAAGTCAGTCTGTTTGTAGTGACTCTACCACCAGTTCGGAAGGCAGATTCCACTGAGAAGAGCTGGCAAGAAACTCAGCAGATTGTTCTTTTCCAACATCATTTTAAAGTTTAACAATCGTTAGAATTTTTCTGTTTTGTGAGAGATGAGAGCGGAGTGGCCCGCTTATTAAGTAAGGACAAACACATAACACTTTTACATTAATAATATTAGTAAGGATATTTGCAGCAAACAGCTCATTTAAAATGGAATGAAAACCCATAGAACATTCGGCTGAATGAGCTGAAAGGTCTTTGCCAATGAAAAGCAAGATGAATTATATATATATCTATACCTAAACACAAAAGTAGCATGATGCGATACTTATAAGAAAATTCTAGCTAACAAGAATTGCTTGTTTTAATTATTGTGGCCATTTGGTAAATGAATAGATCTAAAACACTGAGTGCAACAAATTGTATTCTGTTATGGCCATTTTTGATGTAAGAATGTAGGTCCATCTACTTGGTACAAAAACTTTATTTGCTATAATATAATCTCAGTATCGTTAGCTGGTTTAGTTATTTTGCTATCCGTCTGTTTGCTGAGATTAATTGTTGGAACGGCTCAACCCTTGTTGAGACATTCACAGACTGGTAGAGGGCTTTGAAAGTAATAATCAAGGACTGCTCCAAAATCTTACGCTTGCCAATCTCCGTCCGAGAACAATAACTTTTGCGTTGTCGGGTTTAGACTATCTGAGCCCGAACCTGAGGACCCGTGGCCTGTAGTGGGGTGGTAATGAATTGATAATGACGATTATATCAGAAAGAAGTATTTTTTCCATATTGTCTGTGGTAGTCTGTTACAGAAACTTACACTCGTTAATCCCCAACCGAGAGCAATAACGTTTGCGTTGTCGGGTACAACGAGATTGGGTCCAGCCATGGCTCCAACACGCACAGTGGCAGCACCAATCTGGAAGGCCGGTGATACTCTGACAACACCAACGTCATTGTCGTGGTTCCTATTGTTGTACTGCGGGTGACCGAAGAGTTGGACCACGTTGTGCGACCAACCACCGCTGCCTCTATTGGTTGAGCCGGAGCGGACACGATATCTGTTTGCAACAGGATTGGTCCTGTAACAAAGAGAATGCATATTAGAGTGACGTCAGAGGTACTTTTTTTTTTAAGACCTCACAAGTTAGCTCCTGGCTAATAAGTATTGGTAACGAGATAATCTGTTAGGGGTGCGGCAGTTACATTAAACTCATAACCCTTTTCGGTTAGAAGGATATCACTCTCTCCGAAACCTCCGGAGTCTCCGAACCTAACCTAACCTAACTTATATACACGAGCATACATACCGTGTTAGTATATGATGGAAATTTTAGTTTTTCTATTTCTCCGTCAAATCTTAATCAATCGCCAAAAATAACAAACTATTTATTGTCTCCATCTGTTTTTGAAGTGGGCTTAAAATAAAAATTTATACACCTGACCTTGGTATTATCTAAATCGCCGTAATATATAACAAAAATTAATATGGATTAAGAATATTAGAGAGATAAACGGTGATAGCCTAGTGGCTAGGATTTCGGCTTCTATTTTGACTGAGTTCAAATCCCGGCACGCACGGTTAGATACAGCTAACCTTTCAAACAACAAAAACACAAAATCTAGGGTGTGTGTGAGTGTCTGTCGATGGTGGTATAATCTGCGATCGGTGTCATTCATTGTTTGAAAGGTGAATCAGTAGCTACGTATGACGAAAGTCGGTCCACAAAATGTATATCCACAATACATATTTTTCCCAACTCCCTCAACATGGGTATAAAATAAAAGGGCTTGACTAGTAGAATATAATAACAAAAAAAGATGGCCGCCCCTACAAAATAGCGAATTGAATTTTTTTCACTACTCTCTCAATATTGATATCGAAATGAAAGTGCTAGAATAGTAAAATAATCTTAATATATATAAATCTCCTGTCACGATGTTTGTCCGCGATGGACTCCTAAACTACTTAACCGATTTTAAATTAAATTGGCACACCGTGAGCATTCTGGTCCAACTTAAGAGATAGGATAGCTTAGATCTTTAATTATAGTCGCAATTTTATTTTATTGCAAATTATTTGTCTTTAATTAATTGACAGTCACATGTTATATATATATATACTACTATACTCATTTAAGGCTTAGCGATACTGAATACTTTAAAAACAAAATCAAACGCAGACGAAGTCGCGGGCAACAGCTAGTGTACTATATATTAAACGTCGGGGTTTTTTAATTTATGAATTATGTTTAACAACGTTCGACTTGAATTGGTATCAAATAAATAAAAGCTGCTGACTTACACCCAGCAGTGAGCTGCCGAGAACATAGCTCTGTTGTTGAGGATGGTGCCGCCGCACTGGTGGTTAAAGTTGACATTGTTCCGAGTAAGCTGAAGGGACACGGCGAACGGGTACGAGTTGATCGCGACTACTGATCCCCCAACTATCCGCTCCTGCTGCCGTGGGAGTGCTGAAATGTATCAAAAATTACAATAAGTGGGGAGCCGTAAATACTGCATCAAACCACGCGTCGTTTCAAGAATTGTTTTGATGGTAAACATTTATTGGCGCACCTTGACGGTATCTGTGCTCTTTGTGAAGTGTATTCATAATAAAATGTTATGAATACACTTCACAAAGAGAGTACAGTCGGCATATGGAAATATACCGTCACGGAAAACGGAACGACTCTATTCTACTCACTGTTGTGAGCGCGCGTATGCCACCGAACACATTACGAAAAGCATTCCGTAGCTACATTGTTAAACAGTCTATATTGAAAATAAGATCAACATTTTATTATGAATACACTTCACAAAGAGCACAGATAAAGACATTGCCTATGTCCAATAAAAAAAATTACTTTCAGAAAAGGAAATCTCGAATTGGTTAACAAAATCTAAGTAAATGCTAGTAATGAATAAAAAAGTTATAAATTAAAACGCACAGATTCGTTCGGTTATCGTGGATTACAGCATCATCATCATCTCAACCAATACGCGTTCACTGCTGGGCGTAGTTCGTTTGTAGAAGTCTTAGATACGGTCTCTAGCGTTTGATGTATTCTGTTAACAAAGTTGGGGTCTACCACTGTTACTACTCTAGTCGACTAGCGCGGGATCGCCATTATAGCGACTTGAAACCCATTTGTCCATCGGTTCTCCGACATATATGTCCACAGCTACTTCAAGACTATGAGAAAGCCTTTGATTCGGTGGAAACCTGGGCCGTGATAAAGTCACTTAAGAGATTCAAAAATGACTGCCGGCACGTCCAAGTCTTGAACAAAAATGCCGCCATATCATTCTACCTGCGAGGAGTGCGACTGGGAGATGCAACCTCCCCGAAACTGTTAAACGCTGCGATGGTATATTTCTTTAAGCTTCTGAATTGGAACGGACTCGAATTTTTTTTTTTTTTCTAATAAGGGTTATCATTTGTTTAACAACTTTAATATCGAGATCCAATACCTCAACACATACTTATTACTATATATCTATTGATTTTGTAATAAAAGGAAGTGTAAACTTATATCTTCTAAATTTTTAATTATGAATATTTATTTATTTACTTTTGATCGTTTTTGTGAGTTTTGGGTTTTAAACAAATTTTTTTGTTAAACAATTTAGTTTTTTTTAATATTTACTTTTTAAAAACCATTTATTTCGATACTAAATAAAATAGCTAGGTTCAAAAGAACAAAGTGTATCTGAATATAATTCAGAAAATTAGTACTCGGGACTGGAAAACACATAAGAGAACAATATTACGAAATTATTGACAAAATTACACTAACCGCTGTTAAAGGCTCGTAATGATTACAGTTGTAATAATAACTTAAGAACCATCTTGTTTTCGTTGATTAAAATACCATCATCATATCAACCGAGGGTCGTCCATGTATTATATATTATTATATATCTTGAGTTTAACTTTTTAACCATGAACGTTTATTTATTTACTTCCGTTATATTATTATTGTATTTGTATTTTTATTGTATATTATTGTTATTTGTATATAAAATTATCGTTTTTATTACATTATTTAACTTACAAGCAACAGCAGCAACGGATATTGCCAAAATGAAGACAATCGTCTTCATGGTCCCTTGACGTAGAAGTTAATTTTAGTAAAATTTAAATTAATTTATATAGCCCACCGCCTTATTCTCAGTGATTAGATAATATTAACTCAAATTTATTGCTGTAACTCGTTTTAATTACCGCTTAGCTAACACTATCATATCTCCTATATATCGGTATCCATACTAATATTATAAGTGCGACACAAACGAACAGAGACACATGTCTGTTTGTTTGTTCAACCAAACCTACCTATTTTTTTTTCTTCTAGTGATTGGTGACGGATCAAGCAGATGGTAAGTGCAAAACCATCGCCTATAAACGATTTCGATTTTCGGATGGACACTTGCCGCTAACCACGTGAGGGGTTGCTACGGCGTCACCGGGGGAGTGGGGCGAGCGCGAAAGCTCGCCATGAGAATTCGACGACATTCGCGGTCGTGTGCGAAAGCGTTCCCGTAACCCAGTCACCAGGCGACGTGTTTGAACACCGTGGGGTTTAGTCCGACATAACCATTGCACCTCCCCGGGTGTGTTGGTATCCATGAGGAGTCCCCACGTAAAAAAAAAAAAGAAAAAGTGCTCGACGTCATCGGGGGGAGAGTGGGAGACGTAGACCCGAGGGTGCCTCCTGCGAGGGGCCTATAAACAGAGCAATACTTAGCAGGGAATGCAAGGGACTCATCCTACAACATCCCACCCTGTGTCCACAGTGGCGTGCATACCCTGGTAAGAAATCCAGATTTCTTACCAGGGTATGCATACATCAGGAAAATTGCATAAATGACAAAAATATATAGCTTTGGAATGCCTTGCCTCTTGAAATCCGAGAGGCACAGTCTATTACCATTTTTAAAAAACTTGTCAAATATCATTTTATGTCTGAATCTGCGGATCTTTAACATGCCCTTCTGTTTTATTTGTGGTTTGACAATATTGTATATATATATTTATTATTGATATTAATTATAAAGTTATATATTAATTATTATCACTATCTATATATTTTATTGTAAGTTGGTTATATGTATATATTATATTTGTATATATAGGTTTATGCATGTTTATTTAAATGTACCACCTACCTTTCTTCTTGAGCTGTGTTTAACGCCTTTGGTTGCCTGGAAGAGATCGCTATGTAGCGATAAGGCCGCCAAATTGTATACTTTTTGTTACATTTTTTTTACTTATAATTTGTTATGTTTATGTGGTGTACAATAAAAGTGTATTCATTCATTCATTCAAAAATCTTCCTAGAGTTTAATATCAATTTTAGGGTAAGCAGTGCTTTTGTGCATATATGAAGTGCACGCAGTGGCGTGCATAGAGGGTATGCACAGGGTATGCAGATGTTATAAAATTAAATAAAATCTTCAGTATGAGTTATAAATACTTGAGAGTAGGCTTTTTATAACTGTGACAATGCCTATCCTTAGGTGTTTTATAGCTCGACCTGGAGATATTCTTCATTTTATATTATCTGCATACCCTGTGCATACCCTCTATGTACGCCACTGAGTGCACGCCACTGTGTGTCCATCAAACTGAGGCATAGGTGTTAAGCCTCATGCGCCGGTAATTACACCGGCAACCACGCCTTCGCAATGCGTAGAGGCAGTAATAAAGATGACCTCAATGGCGCAACGGCGAGCTCTGTGAATTAAGTAGGAACTTCCGGGGTGCAATTTAGGAATTTATAATGTCTGAATTTTCTCTGCTCTGGCATGGTGGAAGGCTTTGGCCGTGGCTAGTTTGTTGTGGGCTCTTCTTAGACCAGGGCGCGTTTGGAACCCTCGTAGCTTTAGGTTTAAGTTGGCGAACGAAGTTATCACCATCCCCTTACAATTATGTAAACATTTATGTATGAACGCTTCATAAGTGCCTGTGATAGGCATACATGAATAAAGAAATTTTGAATTTAGTTACCAACATACCGACAAAGACTTGCTGCTAAGCGATTTAGTGTTCCGGTGCGATGTCGTGTAGAAACTGAGGTATGACTACCATACTCCCTAACAGGTTAGCCCGCTACCATTTTAGACTGCATCATAACTTACCACCAGGTGAGATAGCAGTCAAGGGCTAGCAGTGGAACAGCTGGACTTGCAGTGGAATACTTCCCCGGACCAGCTCTCTCACAAATAGCTTTACTACTGTATAACTATCAATTGGCTCTCTTTATATGTGCCTACGATCAATCACTGTACTGATCTTAAAGTTTATATGTAAGCGTGGATATATATAAATTATATATCCAGGATGTCAGGATGTAAGCTATATATTTAAACATATATACAACGTGTAAATGAAAATCGAATTTATGCTTTACAGGCTTTTGAGGAAAATTATATACTGTCTGTGAGGCTTAGCTCTGACACCGAAAACCTAATAGTATTTCAAAATCAGATACAGTTACGTACGCGTCGCGTAATGTAGGTACTGTGCGCGTGTCGGTCTTTTATCTTAAATAGGGTTGTCATAAGTAAACACTTATAATGATTTAAATTCATTTATATGGAAAAATAAATTTGCTTCTTTTGCATTCAGGGTGATTCCTCATGAAATTTACTTATGCATCCTTCGAAATTATTTCGTAATTCTGTTACACGTTGTATATATAATGATAGACGAAGGATAATTTATATCCCCAAAAGCACCTGGGGCGTTCAAAAATATAGCCTTAGTTACTTTGCACTGCCTCGCAGCTGATATGATATTGGCAAAATTTTGTATAGAGACACCTTGCATCCAGATCCAGAGGAATTTAGACTATACTTTTTCCCGGCAAAACTAACGGTTTCCGTTAATTTTTTAATACTGGAAAAAACGCGTACGAACTCCAGTTTTACGTATTGTTTATTATATGTTGGCATTTTTGGTAGATATCATAATATCTTTACAATTTAAGCCTCGCTATCAACCGCGTGCGTATTTTTAAAATCTCTATTAATAAAAAGAGCGGAAGTTATTTTTATATAGAGGTTCGATATTGGATTTTATTTTTCCTTCGTAACTTGGACGTACCTTAAGGGTCCGTTCACACAGACCGGCTCGGAGAGCATCGGCCTGCTTTTTTCTTTTCACACAGACCGGGTCGTATACGCTTGGAATTGGCCGGAGCGGAGCCGCCAACTATTTCACATCGACCGGCTGGAAGAGATCTGAAAGCGGGTGCGGTTGGATGTGCTCGGAGCCGGTCGGATGCGCTCGGAGTCGGGTGGATACACTACAAAGGCAGTGCCAGTATTCCGCGCAGTCTAAGTTTTGTTTTCGGTGTGTTAACGTGTGCTTTTCGAAACATGGATTTAGATAGCTCCGACGAAGAAATATATTTGTTAGCAAGATTACTTGAAATAGAACATAGGAAACGTAAGCGCAAGCGGAAACAAATATGGGTAAAACATATTTGGAAAAACAGACTAATCCATGGGGAGTTTCACACCATTTTCGAGGAATTGAAGAGAGATAGCCTAAAATTTTATGAGTATTATCGTATGGAATATTGGCAATTTTTGAAATTGACAGATTTGTTAAGAGTACATATAACAAAAAAGACTACAAATTATCGTTGCACCATTACAGCCGAAGAAAGGTTAACGGTAACTTTAAGGTAAATAAAAAACAATTATTTATACTAATCATGTTATTTAGATCACAAAATCACAGCCCTCCATTTATTAAGCATTGTTTACGTTAATGAAATGTAAATTACTTATGCTAATCATGTTAAATAACACAAACATCTAAATAGATCACAAAATCACAGCCCTCCATTTATTAAGCATTATTTACGTTAATGAAATGTAATTAAATAGTACAGATTTGTGTGTGTTTAATTATTATTATTATAATTATTATTGTTTTTGATTGTTTATTATTTTGTATTTTGTGTGCTGGTATTGTACCCGTAAGTAGTCTGATCTGGATAGTTTTGAGGAATATAGGTTTCGTTTGACACTAGGTAAGTAGATTGATTAGTCGATGGCGGTGAATTTATAGACAAAGAATAATTCAAATCTGTACTATTTTCATACAGACTTAATTCAGCTTCATTAACAATGTTAAACACGCGCCTTTTAATTCGTGCTTGGACTTCTTTTGGGAATGTTTCCACTGTATCTGACATAGACAAAAAAAAATTACGTAATGCCTTGTCACGGGGTGTAGTATTTCTTTTTTCTTCAAGATACTCTTCGAAAACCGTAGCAACATCTTTGCTTAAGCGTGGTCTCTTTTTCGAGCCAGAAGTACTTGCAAGCGATTCAACTTCAGAATGGTCAGAACGTTTAGATGATGTCGATGGTGGTGGTATTGGTGTGCCAGGCTCTGAATCATCCGATGATAATGTTACATTAGATATTTGGTTTCGATTGCGAAAAAATGGTATTATAAAAGAAAGTTCTTTTTCAAATTTTATCAATTTGGACGTAGTTGCACCATCGCCACTCTTGCCTTTTCGGTTATAATAGGCTTTTCTGAAGTTATCTCGCAGTTTCTTCCAACGATCCTGGCACTGCGTCACTGGAAAGAACAGAAATGAAAAATTAATAACATAACTCTTTTTTATTTTATAGTTCGTTTTGGTACGGCAGTCTTATATTTCTATTTTGTGTGTTTGTTTTATTTTTACAGATTCCTCATCACTGGTTGCAGTTTCAAAAACTTGTCATTTAATTTTCGAATGGGAATTTCTACAGTTCATTCAATTATTCATGAGACAATCAGAGTAATTTGTGATGTTTTGATGCCCATAGTTATGCAGATGCCAGATGAAGAAATGTGGGAAAAGGTTTCACGTGATTTCTTTAATATTTGGAATTTTCCTAACTGTTTGGGCGCTATAGACGGAAAGCATGTCAATATACAGGCACCAGATAATAGTGGAAGCTTATACTATAATTATAAAAACTTTTTCAGTACAGTGTTACTAGCTGTGGTCGACGCGAAATACAGTTTTTTAATTGTTGATGTCGGATCATATGGTAAAAATAGCGACGGCGGAATTTTACAGAATTCAAAATTTTGGAAAAAACTCAACACCAATAAGTTAAAGCTGCCCCCAAATAAACCTCTACCTAGTACCACTGAAAGCTTACCACATGTTTTTATAGGAGACGAGGCATTTCCTTTGAGCAATAATATATTGCGGCCGTATCCAAGAGAACAAGCAAGAACAGAATTATCAAAAAAAGTATTTAATCTGCGTTTAAGCAGGGCAAGAAAAGTCGTAGAATGTGCATTTGGAATGCTAACTCAAAGATTTGAAATTTATCAAAAACGAATGAAAATTCAGCCGAAGTACTGTGATTTAATTATATTAGCAACTACATGTTTACATAATTTTTTAATAGAAAATCGGACGCCAGGACAAGAGAATGAATTTCACAGCAATATAAATTTATTAACAGCAATAACAGACAATAATAATGAAAACAGTTCTAATAGCGACGCAGTTCTAACCACAAGGAATAAATTTAAGGATTATTTTTCATCAAGTGGTGCTTTAGATTGGCAAGATCAAGTGGCTACGCGAGTTTCTTAAGTTATATTTAATAAAAATTGTCTACTACATAAGTATATTCTAACGATCAGATACTCAAACGAGTTTTTAAAGTAAGGGCGCATTTAAACTCATGTTATTCCTATTTTGACTTTGAATCTAACACGTTGCAGCACGAGTTTAAGAAGCCCTTGCTTTAAAATTCGTTTGAGTATCTGGGGGTAGGTGTAAAACAATGAAAACCTTACTTACCACTTATTCCGAGACATTTGCTAATTTCCTCCCATGCATTGTCTTTCATTATCCGATCGCTATATGATGGCTTGGTTATGTCAAATAAACACTCATATTTTGACACGAGTATTATTAATTTTTCATCATTCATCTTTTCGTACAAGTACGCACAACTATTACGTTCAAATGTTGCTATCAAAATGGCGGTCGGCGCGGCCGCAGCGGGCACGCAATCGGAGCCGATCGGCTACGCGATAGAGAAAGAGCACGCAATCGGAGCCCATCGGCTGCGCGAGCGAGAAAGAGCACGCAATCGGAGCCGACAGGCTGCGCAAGCGAGAAAGAGCACGCAATCAGAGCCGATCGGCTGCGCGAGCGAGAAAGAGCACGCAAGCGGAGCCGGTCGGCTCCTTTTATTACTTCACACGAAGCGCGTTCAGGCATTTTTAATGACAAAAAAGGTGCAAATGCAAAAATAAACTTTACTACAATCACTCAAAACACTGTTTCCAACGTGATAAAAATCTGCTCTCCTCTCCGAGCCGGTCTGTGTGAACGGACCCTAAGCCATCGGAACTACCGCGTTGGTCTAGTTGTAAAAACTACGGATGCTGAGGTTGGATTCTCGCCTTCCGGGTCGGGCAAAAATTTAGTGAGCATTTGGTTTTTCTGTCAGAACCCAAATTTTGAAAACTGACTCTCTTCACCTCTCTCGGAGATCGTAATAAGGCGGCATTTATCATTATGAAAATAAAGCTTAATTTGCTATATTCCACACCAAACAGATCTTTGTACAGCAATGTACCTGCTACGCACGGTTCGCTCCAAAACCGGAGCATCCTCAGGAGATTTTGACTTTACAATTAATAATTGTAAAGGGTTTTTATCACAATAATGTGATACGTTAAAGCCTGCCAAGCTATAAAGCAGCGTGTTGGGTGCTGCACTTAAAACCTTAGATGTCTGCGCCAGAGGGACATCAGACATTAATTAGGCTTGAGATGATATTGTAGGTTTCTTAGTTAGGTACTTTCAGTTAAGGTCAGCGACCACTAACGCATCCACTGTTTTGGCTAGCACCATACTACGTGATGGAATTTTTTAATTGCCTCCCGCTCTCGCATCCCGTTTTGTTTATATGCGTAAGCGAGACAAAGATAGGACACTGAGATGACAAATGAGTTTGATAAGGCAGTTCGTTCACTTATGATTATGCGGTGATAAACAATATGTACCTACGTACTGAGGTGAGTTTTGTAGGTGTAACTTACCTGCAAGTTGGAAACTTTAAAGCATCGTCGAGTCATAAGCTCCATATGTATTTATCATTTTAATCAGAAAGGATAAAGAAGTAGGGCTAGCATACGCGAGTTATGTCTACCCGTTATATCGTTATCACCCTAGATAGAAACATGAGTAACGAGTAGAGATATTTATCTCGTAGGGCGCATGCTAGCCCTACTGGATACTACCAATAATGTAACTACCTAATATATCAAACAACACATGCTTCAGTTTTAGTAGATTACAAAACTACAAAAAATTGACAACCCTAATTAATTGTAATGATTTGAAACTGCATATTTTGACGTGTATGTGTATGCGTATGTATTCTTATTCAAATTTTTGTTCTTATGTTATCTAGGACCTTTTAGCAAACACTGCAGATCGTATGGTTGTCACTGTGTATGTTAATGAAAACTATTAGTATTAAACTTATAGTTTTGAAAACTATTAGTATTAAACTAATAGTTTTGAAAACTATTAGTATTAAACTTATATTTTTGAAAACTATTAGTATTAAACTTATAGTTTTGAAAACTATTAGTATTAAACTAATAGTTTTGAAAACTATTAGTATTAAACTTATAGTTTTGAAAACTATTAGTATTAAACTTATAGTTTTGAAAACTATTAGTATTAAACTAATAGTTTTGAAAACTATTAGTATTAAACTAATAGTTTTCATTAGACACAAAAACTACAAATTGCCGCTAAAAAAAGGGAATTGGGCGATTGTAGAGGTTTAATATAACTGTCATACACTGATACCATATATCACTGCATCATCAACATTGCTGTCATTAGCTGACTGAAAAAAAAACATTCAGGTGGTCAAAAATCGTCTAACTTACGAAAAGTTCAATGAATTTCATTTAGGTGGTACCTACTGTTTTTAAAACACCCGTTAAATGACTTTACCTGCTGATTTAATGATTCGTACGGTGTCAATGCAAAACGTTTTTTGTGTTTGTTATTTGGGTTATTCCATGGAACTGATAAAGGAATGGAAATGGAAATGAGTAAAATATTTTTTTTTTTTTTTTTTTTTTAAGTATATAGACAAGTGCTTGACTGCAATCACACCTGATGGTAAATGATGATGCAGCTTAAGATGAAGCGCGCTTGCCTAGAAGATGCCTATTCACTCTTGATTTGAAGGTACCCAGATTATAGGTATCAGGGAAGACGGAAGATGGGAGGGCATTCCAGGCCTTTGCGGTGCGGATCAGAAAGGAAGAAGCAAAACGCTTCGTACGTGTTGATGGTATTTCAACCACGTAACGGTGCAGATTCTTTCGGTGCCTCGCAGTTCGATGGTAGAAAGGAGATGGTTTGACCAAATCGAATAGCTCCTGAGCACACTCTCCGAAATGTATCTTGTAGAAAACAGCCAGACAAGCAACCTTGCGCCGGTGTTCAAGGCTAAATATTAAATAAAAAAAAAAACAAGTAATAGAATTTTATACAATTACTGGCATATTTATTTATTTGTAAAAAAAAACTTATAGCTAGCATATGGTAACCACCCAGGTTTGTTATATATGCTAACAGATAATTAAGTCTAGGTACTCGTACGTTAACTACAGAACATTATTGCCAGTTTACCATGTTGTGTATAAAAATGATCATAAGTGACTTAAAAAGAAGGACTTCTTTCTTAATATTACGAGGATTAATATTGTCTCGTACATCAGTGGGTAATTCATTAAGATCAAATACCCACCACGCTGCTCCAATGTGGATTGGTGGGCTTTAACTTTTATTGCCACAAGTTGATCTCCGAGGCATGTGCATTGACAACGCGAATAAGCTAACTCTGATTCTGGTTTTTTTTTTTACAAAAAAAACACAATAACTAATTTTTGGCCTGACCCAGGATTCGAACTCAAGGCCTCGTTATACGTGGTTACACATGCTAACTACTAGATGTAGTCTGTTATTATAACTCAGAGTAGTGGTATAGCTGTTTGTGACAAAGCTTGTCCGGGGAAAGACTCCCACAAAGAATAACTGTTTTTCAAATTCAAATTCAAAAATGTTTTATTCATGTAGACCTTATCACAGGCACTTATGAAGCGTTCATACATTTAATATGTTAGCACTAATGTTAGGTGACTGCATTCGTTAGCTTAAAACTAAAGCTAAAGAGTTCTAAACGCGCCCTGGTCGAAGACGAGCCCACAGCAAACTTAGCCAGGTTGTTGCGATACTGTGTTCCCATATGAATGCAGATACCGATGTTAGTAAAGGCGCATGAGGTTTAACACCTACCCTTAAGGTCGATGGCCACAGAGTAATGATAATAAATTACTGGTTACACGCTGGACGCAAACTTGAACGCTGCTAGGTCACAGATAAATGCATGTCGTGACTTATGACTTTAACGTAATATTTTTTTGAAGTGAAAACTTCTTTAGCGGCGTTGAGCACTTTTTCTGTAATGGGTATAAAATCTTAAACTCGCGTCAGGACACGTGACCTGATCGAAAAAGCGTAAGACGGATGGAGAGTAGACAGCTATCTACTATTTATTTATTTATTATTTATTTACTATTTTGTATCAGTTTTAGAGATTGGCGATGATAGTTCTGGTAATGATGATGGTGAAAAAGTCGTTGAATAATTTCAACGACTTTTTGGATGAAAGTTGATTTTTCGGAGAGATAAACTTTTTAATGTAAAATAATTGTAATAGTTTTAAAGTGTTAAATTTTTAATGTAATATAAATTGTCATGTTTGTGTACGATAGCGCAATAAATGAAAATTGTATTCTACCACATAAATGATAGTACTTTTATACTGATAAAGCAATTGGTGCAAAATTATTCCCTAACCATTCCAAAATATCAAACATGCTCAACGTTAATTAATAATACAGTTTTCACTTCTGCCGGCACTCCCGGAGTGCAACCCGTCTTTATTTTTTTATCTATGTCGTCTATATCGGGCGCTGCTTTGACTCTGATATATCTGGATACACCATTATCCTATTGATAACGTAAATTTGTTAGTCAACGGACGATTTCTGTTTATTAAACCGATGACCGTTTCTTGAACCGCATAATCAGCTCTATTTAAAATTGAAAATAACTTCGAAAATGAATTTCGGTAAAGATTTCGCTTAGTATTCATTACTTTAAAAATACGTAAGCAATGTTTTAGGGCTATGATTTTTTGAAATATAGATTAAAATTGGGAAATCATGTGTCCATGGTTGTCATGGTTTTGACATACATTAAATTAAGTATTCAACATTAAACATATTTTTAATCGCTCGCGCATATAAAATCAATAAAATACAATTAAATATTCGCCTACCGCTAAACGTCCCAATTTTTTAATTTTATACATTAAATTACCGACGTCAATACTAGTATTAATAGATTGCAAACAACTATTATTCTAGTAGAGTTCGGGTGTTTTTCTGCTAGTTTCGTATCAGTACAACAGGATGCATTGTAAAAGTGAGTGTAAAAACCTAATATAACCTATTAACCTTTTAAACTTATATACACTTACTTTGGGGCTAGATGGCGATGTGTGTATAGTCGTCACATATTTATATATTAAAACTTTAAAAGTACCTTCACCATTCGGGCCCACTCCTGTTTTAATGATAATTATATTTTTTGCAAGTGTGAACCAATTGAACGCTGTATGAGCACCAAGTACTTAGGTGTAACAATTGATGGTTCTATGACCTGGAAGCAACATATTGACTCTATTGTTCCTCGGCTCAGGAAACTTATCTTTGTGTTTCGGCGAATGAGGAATGTGGTTGATTTCAACTGCTTAAAAACAATTTACGACTCTCTAGCAAAATCGATCCTTACATACTGCATTACCTGTTGGGGCGGTTCTGGGATATCTGTAATGCTGAGACTGGAAAGAGCTCAAAGGTCGGTACTTAAGGTTATGTGCATTAAACCTTTATATTTTCCTACCACTGAGCTGTACTCAATCACTGGAGTGTTGACGGTAAGGCAGCTATTTGTCCTATCTGCGATTCTTCGTAAACATGCCGAGATGCGCTATGACTCTAACTTAGCAAACACGAAGCGTAGATCATATATGGTATGTAGGATGGAGGCAACCCGCACTGCAGTCGCAAGACGCCATTACCCATTTTTGAGTTGCTTACTGTACAACAGACTAAACAAAGAAATTAATATCTACCCTTTACCAAGACACTCATGTAAGTTAAAATGTTCAAAATGGCTTCAATCACTATCTTATGAAGAGACGGAAAAACTTTTAATTATTTTGAAATAGGTTCAATTGATTAGATTCTCTCACACACACGCACGCTCGCACACACGCGCACACACACACACACACACACACACACACACACACACCACAAAATACATACACTCTTACACACACACTCGAAATCAAGTTTAACATGTTGCATGTATCCCTTTTTTTGTATCTTATTTTATTTTAATTAATATTTTTGAATGTATTTAGATTTTTTGATAAATATCAAGTGAACAGTGGTAAATTTTAAGTTTTGGAGGTGGGCGTGATCACTGTTACGCAGTTTCATACTTTTACAGTGATCATCGTTTCATTCATTAGTGGTTAAGATATGTTATTGTTCACAAAAAAAAAAAAAAAAAAAAATAAAAAAAAAAAAAAAAAAAAAAAAAAAATAACTAAAGGGTTGGTGGGTCGGCAATCAGTAAAAAAAAGTATAAATTAATGTTGCAGAGGACATCCATCGGTGGCTATGATGATGCCATACCACTTAATATTTCTCTATCTACCTACTGGAGTTAGAGGCAACACTAATCGCGAATGAAACTTTTTTTAAATCGTTATTTACAAAGCTCTTCAAATGGAATAATCCACTGCTACTTTCGAAATGGTCATTAAACGTATTCAATGTATTTAAAACTAAACACTTAATTTGTAATATTTTCGCACATCATTGAAACTAAACAGCTACAATCATTGCTTTCACTTAACAATCTGTCATATCCTAAGACTTTATAGACAGTATACAGTGCAGTATGGTTATGTTTTATACTACTAGCTCTTGCCCGCGACTTCGTTTGATTTTGTTTTTTGATTTGGCATTAAATTTAGTTGTAGTTCTAAAAAAAATTAAAGTACTCAGTATCGCTAAGCCTTGAATGAGGGATTTGCTGCTGTACGCTGAGGAGTTCGGTCCTCTATCTCGAACCACAGTTTGGACAAAATTAAACACATATTATAACCTCTACAGTACAAAAATAATGATTTAAATAGGTTATAATTTGTCTCTTACTAAAGAACATTATTTATATTGGAAGTAAGATCCGGAACGCCCGGCAACTGTGCCTCCAGCCACGTAATTCTTGAGTACCTTCAAGGCGAGAGTGAATATGCATTGTATTTATGTATTTAGTATCGAAAATTAAAATTAACATGAAAAGGACAGGACGTGCACAAGGAGAACTTATACGAGTATATCTAAACATATTTCAGAAGCTCTCTTAAGAAGCATTAGCATTCTTAGAAGCATTTACTAGGTAACCGTGCTGCAACCTAGACCTCATCATTGCATTCTAACTGACATGATTGTCGTCAAGCGCTGGCCAATCAAATAAAAAAAAAGTAATCCAGTACATAATAATGTGACAATTAAAAAATTACTAATTTTGATTGTTTTAGCTTCGACTATATTGTCGCTGTATTATTAATAGAAACAGTACAGCCGCCCCGGAACGCCAAGTAGATGTCAAACATCAATATAAGTCGAAAGCGGTTTCATAGAGGTCGTCATGCCGTTTTCCGTGACGGCACGTGGGTCGATTTTACTGCAAATACGTTCATACAGAGAGTTGGATGACGGCATTAGAGGGCTTTATGCCGTTTTTAGTGACGTTTTTAGTGCTATAAATACTCGCAAAAAGAGTTGCGTAGTTGGCGTAGAGGGGCATGCCGGCATAATCGAGCATCTTGCGGTTTTCTGTGACACCGCCAATAGATTATTAACATAAAAATGTCATCGATCCGACACCAACGGCTTCACGTGCTTTTATTGCCAGAAAACCCAAATACCTTACAAATTTCAAGTAACCCAGAACCTTGTGAAGTCATGCATGCTAACTGCTAGGCCTGACGGGTTAAAACCAACAAGGTATTATAAATTCTAGTTATGTTCTAAAACCTTCCAATATGGCATTAACTGAAAACATACTTTTGGAATAAAGAGTTAACAACATTATTTATAGCAATAAACAATTCATCTGACAAATCTGTGTGCATTGAAAAAAATAATTTTAAACCCCAAGCTATACTCCTTATGGCTTTTAAAATAAGGTCTCAACAGCGTCTTGTTTTCGTTAGGAGACAAAATCATAAAAAAAACGCCTCTGTATAGTTTTACAAATGATCCCGGTTCATTTATATTTCTTTTAATTTACGACACTGTGGGACCACTGTGCGGTACTCACGGAACCGCTAGACTTATAAAAAAAACTTTGACAGTTTTTTCCGTAAAACAAACGTTTTGAATATACTTTTATGGCAAGAACGGTGGCCATTTCTTAAAAGTCCTATTCAAATCCTTTTCTTAAGTAGCTGGGAATCGTAAATCATAAATAACGGTACCTCTGCGTGTCCTTTTTGGATATTTAGGTTCACAGTTTCTAAACTGACAGCTATTTGAATATTTAATTCCCTACCAGCTACAAAGACTTGTCTATTTAAGTTAAAACGTGGCAAAGCGTGGTTAGAATTTTGCGGCAAATCGAACAGAAATTCAAGCACATATTCCATCGTGTGAGTAAATTTTTTCACCTTTTATTATGTAAGATATGAGGGACAATCTCACAAAAAATATAGGAAGATAGGTTTGGAGTAAACTCCCTCTATCGATGTCTGTAGGCAAATCTAAAATCTAGAATTAAGGTCATTAGCGACATGCTTATATTGTTCTTTTTAGATAAAGTTAAGCTTTTTGGAACTCATCTTGCAAAATATAAAACAAAAAGTTAGCAACTTAAAAAATTATATTCACCTCTTGGTCTATTTATCTTAATCTAAGTTTAGACTTCGATAGAAATTACGACATCAATGTCAATTTATTTTTTTGGAAAACAAACGGAAAATGCGTTTTAAATTGGTAGCGGTATTATATAACCACCTTATCGTTTTTCTAGTACATACCCAAAGTGCCCTCTAAGATGGTAACGGGCCAACGTGTTAAGGGTATAGCAATTATATTATACCCATCCCGGTTAATAGCTTTCTACGCGACATCGTAGCGGAACGCTAGCTAGACAAGTCTTTGACTGGAGGGTGGTGACTAGCCACGGCCTTTGCTCCCCACCAGATCAGACCGCGAAAATGATTATTGTAAACTGCGAAATGAATGAAGTGACTTAACATCTATTCGAGAAACACTACTAAAGTGGAATGGTTTTTAATGCTTCAATAGCGGTTATTAGTCGTGTTCACGGATTCTGTGGATTTAGAGTTTAAAGCAAAATGAAATGTCGAACGAAAAAATCTTTTTTTTTTTCTAACTTATCTTGTTAATTAACAATTGAAAATAAACTTTAATTACATTTATCTAGATGACCTTCCGAAAGGAATGAGCCATTGCTCTTATTTTTAGGAGAGTGTCCAAAAAATAACACGTTTTTGAACTTGTTGTTCAGTGAAAACTACTAAGAGACAGTGAGGTATCTGCGCATCGTCTAGAGTCTCATACAAGACTGAAGTGTATCGAAAATGCTCCCGTAATTGTATTAAAATCAAATGTAATTTTAATGGTTCCTTGAAAAATTTTTGAGGGGGGTCTCTCTCTGGTCTATGTTAACCCCAACGTTTCTTCGCATAGGGACACCGCATACCGGAGATTAACTTTAAATGTTTAATAACTTTACAGTTAAACCAACGTACAAGGTGGGCTAGTGTTGTCGCCGGTAACAAACGTTCCTACAAGCCTTTCGCCGAAACCGCTGACGCCAGCAGGCCCGCTACACTATTTATTAATTAATTTAATTAAAACAATTATTAAATATCCTAAAAAATTTAATAAAATATCGTGCCGATATGAATTTATAGTTATCAAAAGTTTAATTATTTACCCACTTTATAAAATTACCGTAACAATATATCCTATAACTTTTTTACCAAGTTAAAAAACCTAGGATAATAGAAAAATATTCTACGATATATATTGTACGATACGATATGTCTCTCTATCGTGCGATATTTCCCATCCCAAAGTGAGTCATTAAACCAAACCGAGAAATTGACTTAAAAAAAACTGCACTAGGGAATAATATGACTTTTCACTACAACAAAGAGCCAGTAGCAAATTCTTACACTGGAATTAAGAAACAATTAGATCATTGTGAGTGACAGGTATAAAATAAAACAATGCTTGCCGCCGGTAGCTAAACAGACAGTGTCATGTTATGAATGTATAATTAAACCTTTTGGACTAACTAACGGTAAAGTTATGTCAACTTGTAGAACTGAGGGATGACTGTAAATGCGTTCGATTGTAAATCAAAGTGAAAGGGGTGAAGTTATCCTAACTGTAAGTTGGCCAAACTTTATAAGTTTTTATTGAAGTGTTATTCTGTTCGTGCCATTTTTGTGTATTAGGTGTTAGAGTGTCATTATAAGTAAGTTTTGATTTGGTTAGGTAGTTGTAAAATGTACTTTAGTTAGGTTGTTGTGGGAAAACAGGTGGCGGCCATCTTAGTTTATAGTGTTCTACTAGTCAAACCCTTTCTTTAATACCCATATTGCATTAAACATCTACTCTTACACTAATTCACCTTTCAAACAAAAAAGAAACAAAATCATAATCGGTTCATCCGTTTGGGAAACACGAAGCTACACACAAACACACACACACACACACACACACACACACACACACACACACACACACACACACACACACACACACACACACACACATATACACATTTTTTCCGTCTTTATATTTTTCCAGCACTTGTGTTTAAAGGCACAGGAGTGGTCATCAATCACCAATCTCCTAACTCCTGGCTAGTGCTGAGACTTCTTTTACTGAAAAATCTAGTACAAATTTTTGGACCCGGTCCAGAAGTTGAACCCAGGATCTTGTTATCTTTAATCTAAAATGCTAACCACTACCAAAGAGATTTAAGAAAGTTCGTGTCGCGATTGTTGACGCATTCTTTCCTTTTTCATATAAGTAATTGATTGTAGACTTCCGTACAACTTCTGTGAATCACACTTTCATAAAGATACATTATTCAGAAAGCCAATGCCGTTTTCAGAACCATGAATGCAAAAACAAAAGAAAGTAGGTACTAAATAACTATCGTTCTGACAACAGACATAAAAAAACCATATACCTGATACGCCATACTTCCTCTAATGTGAAAAGAACAATTTAATGTCATATTTTTAATTTTTTTAGTCCTGTTCGCCCTTCAATGCAATCTCACCAGCTTTTAACTGATGACGCAGTCTGCGATGCAGCAACCGGTTGGGAGTATAGCAGTTATATTAAACCGCCATGCATTTTTGATAATGATTCTGGGTCATCCCATACTAAAAAGAACCATTATTATAAAATCATTTACAATTACCTCCTATTTGTATTTAGATACTTGTTAAGTATATTATATATATATTATAGTCTATTACAAAAATAAATTACCGACTTATTTGCCCATTAAAGAGATAAAAAACTCATTATTTAAAAAACTTAAAAAAGATTTACCTACCTAAAACAAGTAAGAATTCTCACATTTTTTTGACTGCAATTAAAACCATTGTAATGTTTGTGCTAAAAACTTTTAAAAAATGTACGCGCGGGTCATGCAGGTAAAAAGTATATCTTAAGGGCTTTATTATACACCAAATGGTGTACAATAGAAGAATCTTTAGGTTTATTGCGAAAAACAAAGCTGGAGCTGCTTTTTTTCGTGTATTGCGCAAAATTGCAACCTTTTTTGAGCTTTTATGATTAGAAAGCGGGGAAGGGCCAGCTTTCTAAGATAACGTGGCTGTGAGAGTTGTACACACTGACATAGTGTTATTTACCTTAACACTGACTTACGATTCAAAACATATTTTGGAATAATATGAATAATATTAATATTCTTTGATATCTTTTTTATTTCTTTTGATGCAGTAGTAGCAAAGTTTTTGTTGAGAGAGCTTTGTTTTACTACAGGTTAGCCCTTGACTGCAGTCTCATCTTTGAAATAATAAATTCCTTAATTTATCGGGATTCGAACCCGAGACCTCCTACTTAAATTCACAGCGATGACCGTTGCACCAGGGAGGTCTTCAAAACTTGACCGGCGAAGTTCTCCTGTCATGCTTATTTCTGCGCATTGCTTGTGTTCTGGCAAAAACCTCAGCAGATTGCTCTTTTCCGACATCATTTTATAGATTTTTTTCTGTTTTGTGAGAGATGAGAGCGGAGTGGCCTGCTTCCAAACAGCCTTGTCGTTAAGGAATTCATCAATCGTGTAGTAACCACGATTTGTTAAATGTGTTTTAATATATTGTTCAAACTTAGGTAAAGGTAGATCTATTATTACCTTCGATATCATGTAATAAAAGCATACCTCATCCCCACAAAGGATTTTTGTACTTTTCTCAGACGATATGCAGATTTCACTAATTTATGTCCGTTTCTAGTAAGTCGACTGTTTGACTTTGTAGGACGTATTTCTCTATTCCTAAAAGATTTGTATGCATTTTCAATACGAATAATATACAATATTTTTTCTATTGTTGTGATATGATGCTATTTTTCCGGATGCCAAAACATTAAATAAAAAAAAGGCTATGGACTCTTCGAAAAATAAATGTCAAATTATCCCTTTTAAATTATTTATTGTTATCGGCATATAACTTTTTACCCCACTTTTTGTCAACTTTTTTTCGCATGGCACCCCTCAATTATTGTCATTCAAGGACACCAATATTCAAATGTGATTTTAAATTGCATTTTTATGTTATGCAAACATGTTTCATTACCGCTTATATAAAAAGTCGCTATTCATTGCGCCCAGCGAGGAACGGTCAGACTTTTTAACGTCATCCTTTTTTAAAAAACCTTTGACGGCTTATTACCTTTGACGGATTTTTATTGCGGCCAGCATAATGGTTTGTTTTACATAGATTTCACATTAACCTGTTACTACTCCCTCGATGGCCTAGTGGTTAGCATGCACAAATACGAAGTTCTGGATTCGAATGCCAAGTCCGCGAAAAAATTATTGGTGTTATGTATTTTCTTTTAAAGAGTTTTCAGTACAATCCCGGAGTTAGGAAAATGGCGGTGTCAACCTCCGTAACTCGGAGAGCACGTTATAATAATAAATAACAATGAATAATTGTGAAGTCAACATCTCCTGAAGATATTCCGGTGTCGGAGCGAAACGTGCGTAGAGAGTACATTGCCGAAGATCTGTTTGGTGTGGAGTAAAAAGATTGAAGAAATTATAAATAACACCATATACTGTCCTGTATAGCAAATTATGTTTAATTTTCACAAAGTATCGTGGAATTCCGCAAAGTAACGCCTGATTTTATTTGATTGTTAAACTGGACTGACGGATAAAAAGAAGCATATTCTGCTCCCCAACTTCTGTATGCCAAAAGTCAAGTTTATTGATTGCTTAGTTAGGGCGTAAAGTAGGGACAATTAAACGAACGCACTTTCGCATTTATAATATTAGTAAGGTACGAGTAGAATAAGGAAGTATGGATTATGAATGAAAAATTTCTTCACTACCGCGTATTTCTTTACTCAATGAAAAATTTCCACAATCCGATCGCGAAAGTACATTGACCCCAGCTAACGCACACTGGTGTGGCCGTAATTTTTCACAACCTCCCTGGCGGTTACCAGTGTAAGCGCTTTAGTTTACAAGTGGGAGGTGCCCGGTTTGATCGCCGGCAGAAAATTCAGAAAATATAAGTTGTTAAATAACCCCCAAATAGGATAATTTGAATTTTCTGTAGTCTGATCTGGTTAGAGGCTTCAGACGTGGCTAATTAGCAACCTATTGACAAAGACGTTCCACTAAGCGATTACGCGTTCCGGTACGATGCTGCGTATAAAACTCCTTAAGGGTAGGTATGTGTTTAATTTAACTGCCATACTCGGACGAAATGGATGAACCGATATTGATTTTGTTTTTTGTTGTTTGAGAGGTAAATTACTCGATTTTGATGAAAATTAGTGCAAGATGGCCGCTGCAACAAAATGATGTATTACATATTTTTTTTTTAACTCCCTCAAAATGGGTATTAAATTAAACGGCTTGGCTAATAGAATATTATAAACAATGATAAATATGCTATAAAATAAATATACTACGACAATGCACACATCGCCATCCATCCCCGAAGTAATCGTAGCTTGTGTTATGGGTAATAAGATGACTAATGATTATTTTTATGAATAATATGCATAAATACTTATAATATACATATAAACACCCAGACACTGAAAAACATTCATGCTCATCACACAAACATTTTCCAGTAGTGGGAATCGAACCCACGACCTTGGACTCAGAAAGCAGGGCCGCTGCAAACTGCGCCAATCGGATGATAATCTCCGGTTTGGCAGCCGAATGGCGCAGTGGCCAGCGACCCTGCTTTCAGAGTCCAAAGCCGTGGGTTCGATTCCCACAGCTGGAGGGTGTTTGTGTGTGGGTTTTTATCTGTGTATATTATAAAAATATTCATCACTCATCTCTTTTTTTTTTTCTTTAAATCTTTATTATTTTTAAGGGGGCTTTATCACTTTGTGATTATGTCGCTCCCGTAATTAATTTTAAACCTATAATCTATGATATTATTCTAATTCCAAGATGCTATTGTACAAACCTACATGCAAAGATTGAGTAAAAATTTATTGTCGTTCCACGGCGTCCCGTTCACACTCCGTCAAAACATGTTGGATGTCGTCAATTACTCCACAATCAGGACAGTTCGGGGAGTCAGATATACCATCACTCATCTCAGTATCCATAACACAGGCAGCGCTTGCTTTATGGAATGGATTTAATATAGCTCTCCTAACAGGTAGCCCGTTACCATCATAGACTGCATTATAACTTACCAGCAGGTGAAATTGCAGGAAAGGGCTAACTTTTAGTGGAATAAAAAAATAGTGGAATAATAAATGGATATACAATGAACAAGAATGAATGAATGAATTTTAAAAACCAACTACTTTAACTATAGTATACGTTATTCTACCTATCATTTGATACTCATATTTTTGGAGAATTTGTGAAATAAACAATGTAAATTGCCATTTTTTATGGCGGCCATCTTGGATGTGAAATTTATCACAGTGATTTGTTGTTGTGTGTTGGGTCATGGACTAATTTTTGATAAAAAAAAAACATATGTGCGCGCAATATGTTGTAGACTTACTTAGAATTTATAACCATCATCGATATAAATAGCAAATAATAGATTAAGTGATTAATTAATAATAGAAAATCACTTAATTTACAATCAATCAAAGAAAAAGCCGCCAAATGCGATTTTATTCTTTACTAAACATATAAACTATTAAATATTCCGTTATTTTAACGGCACAAAACGACTCACTGCATTAGCAAAGGGTCTTTTTAATGTCTATTTGATTGTTTTTGAGTAGATAGTTGTGCAAATGTAAAGGTTGCAATACTTTGCTTAGTTTTAGGGGCTTTTTTAATATTTTTATTGCGGAAAAAACTACGCCTTTTTTGGTGTTTTATGATTGAATTTCGGATTGTTACATAGTAACTGTTAATTTGTTACTGACTAGAAAGTAAGGGCTAACTTTCTACTATTTCTTAGAAGTACATATTTTGTAAATTCAAAAATGTATTTTTTGTTTATATCTTCAATTCGTTGTTAATAAGTTTCAGTTAAGCTGATCTTAATAAAATTTCGTACACAGATAGCTTGCATCCTGGAGACGAAAATGGGATACTTTTTATACCGAAAAAGCTCTAGGGAAATAAAATTAGCTTATGCACAGCGAAGCCGATTGTTGCGTAATATTGCATCTTATTAACAGACACAGGAGCTAAAAGTTCTAAAGAAAGTAAAAAAGGCGGAGTAAGTTGCGGGAAGCAGTTAGTTCTTACTAATATTATACATGCCAAAGTTTGTTTGTTTGTCCTTCCTTATCTTCCTAACTATGCAACCAATCAGCCTGAATATTGGCATAGAGATAGTTAACAGGACGGAGTTACAACCAACGATTCCCATTAGGTTTTTTAAGAAGCCATAATGATGACCGCCTAAGTATAATTATAAATGCGTAGTATATTTGATCGTACTTCAATCAAGATTTAACTATTATAACCAACCATTCGACTCGATATTTGACGCTGAGTTATTTGAAAGGACAGCGGGACAAGGACAAAGGCTACTTTTGGTCCTGGAAAAACATCAAACTCCCAAGGGTGGTTTTAAGGACCAATTGTATTTTATGTACATAAGTTCGTCCTTTCATTCACGTTCTAACAAAACAACCATTCGAGTTGAGTCGGTTACTTTAAGTACATAAAGAACATCTAATTCCTGAAATTGGTGTAAAGGAACATTCGTATTTTTATTACTTTATTTTGTAATGAATATTCTTACATTTTATCACGGGAAAATTAACGGTTCACACGGGATTTGTAAACGGTAATTAAAGCGGATGACAAACGCTAGGACAACAGCTAGTACTAAATAAATAATAAAAATATATTTTATTAACAGTCGCAAACGTATCAATTAACAAAAACACTTAATGTTTCCGCCCACGAGTCACTTTTGCATTTCACCATGAAAAACAATCCCGACATAGATTCAGTTCGACGACATCGCGTTTCTATTTTTGGAAGTATAATGCGACAAAATATCAAATATGCCTCGGATGTGAACTTGTATGTTAAGCGAGACGTCACGTCAGATTTAGTCGGGTCGTGAGAAAATGGCAGCAAAAGTTCACGATCGCTTTCTTTTATTAGAACTTGTAGAGAAACGAATTGTTTGCGTACTCAACTAAAATATGGATGTATGCATCGAAAAGTGAGAGATTTATATGTGTTGACGAATTTTCTGGCGCGATAGTGGGATGTGGGGCCGAACTTTGCTATTGCAGGTGTCCCAGTCAAATGACAAAAGTAAGTAAAAAGTAATCATATAAAAGTATCAAAAAGTAATCATCATCATTAGTATGAATTTAAATAGGAGGTCCCAGTTTCGATGACCGGCAGGGGCTATCTGGGAATTTATAATTTCTGAATTTTCTCTGGTCTGGTTCGGTGGGAGCTAGCTTAGCTAGTTTTGGCCGTGGCTATTTACCACCCTACCGATAAAGATGGGCCGCTAAGCGATTTAGTGTTCCGGTGCGATGTCGCGAAGAAACCAATTATGGGTATGACTACCATACTACCCAACAGGTTAGCCCGCTACCACCTTAGACTGAATCACCACCAATTGAGATTGCAGTCAAGGGCAAACTTGTAATGGAATAAAAAACCTGTCCAGTCCAACCAACCAAGCCAACCAACCAACCAGTCTCCTTTCAGAATGAGCAGGGTTACAGCCGTAGTATACTACTCTGACCCAGTGCGAATTGGTTGACTTTACAAGCTTTTTAGAACATTATAAAAAACTCTCAGACATGCAGGTTTTCTCGAGTTGTTTTCGTCCGTAAAGCAAGTAATATAAAAAAAAACGCACATAACTTAGAAAAGTTAGAAGTGCCGGGGTTCTAACTGGACTTCCCGGAACTGTAGCCTAAGTCCTAACCACTAGGCTATCGCCGCTAAAACATTAAGTAATGTTAAATAGTAAAATGTTATACGTAATATTATAGTCAGTTTAGTAGAAGGAGAGCGTATTGTGGGGCAGTACTCTCTCATGACGTGAGTAAACTTGTGATATATGATCTCTCTTGATCGGCTCCTGTCCTTGGCCAATTGTACTACCTTGAAGAAGGTACGGGCACCGGTTTCTCTTAGTTGATCTGACCACCGGGTTGGAGATCTGCCACGGGGAACTTCTACCGCCCCGCTTATTTCAACTGGATTGGTCAGAAGGGGTCCGATGTAAGAACATGCATATGGGGTTTATCACCTTCACCTCAGATTCATGGTATCAGAGCGGCACTTTTTCGACGATGGTATTGCAATCAGGTGAGCCATGTCCTTGATCCACCAATTGTTCTTATTAAAAAAGTGGTTACAATCAAAAAAGTAACAAAAATATTATTAACATCGTGTCCCGAAAATTGGTCTTGTCGTCTGGTGAGCAGGCGCTTATTCAGCCCAAAGGGGCAACAGCTCCAGTATTTTGGGTACCACGCCCATCAGTGAAAAGTTAGACGGCTTATATTCTTTGTAAATATAAGCCGTAAGATATGTTAGTTTGTAATTATTATTATTTGTTTTCTAA
Organism: Pararge aegeria; assembly: GCF_905163445.1. Lineage (NCBI taxonomy): Eukaryota > Metazoa > Arthropoda > Insecta > Lepidoptera > Nymphalidae > Pararge > Pararge aegeria. The sequence continues at coordinate 5,130,230 of NC_053202.1, read as the reverse complement.
CTGGATTTATAATGAGGCCTACTTGAAATAAAAGTTTTTTTAAAAAGTTAGATATGTTTTTTTCTTCCTAGTTTTTTCTCGCGGGTGTTGTGCGAATATAATAATTTGACGGCCGATTGGCGCAGTTTGCAGCGACCCTGCTTTCTGAGTCCAAGGCCGTGGGTTCGATTCCCACAACTGGAAAATGTTTGTGTGATGAGCATGAATGTTTTTCAGTGTCTGGGTATTTATATATATATTCTAAAGTATTTATGTATATTAATCATAAAAATATTCATCAGTCATCTTAGTACCCATAACACAAGCTACGCTTACTTTGGGGCTAGGTGGCGATATGTGTATTGTCGTAGTAAAAAAAAAAAAAAAAAAAAAATTACAGAGAACGGACAGCAAAAGTGGCGTGCATAGAGGGTATGCACAGGGTATGCAGATGATATAAAATGAAGAAAATCTCCAGTACGATACACATTTTAAATTGAGTATATTTTCTGAAGACTTTTTTACATTCGTGTGTAAAAAAGTCTTCAGTCACACGCCTTTAAAAGGGTGTTTAGAGAGAGTGTCCTCAAAAATTTCTGACAACTGCACTGCACAATAGAATAGTATTAGGTATATTTGCTGTGACCAATATTATCTAAAAGGTGCAAAGATATGGTTGGAATTGTCTCTCAAATTGCTACTGGTGCCCACTCGCAAACTAATTCCATTGTTAATAAGAGACTTATTTTTAATCCTGTAATACTCGCTAAACAATAAACAGATTTGTAGTCCGTAGTAAGCTATGACAATTTCTTATTAACTTGGAAGTAATGAAACAGTATGTAATAAATAACAAACATTTTATTGTTTTCTTTTAAATCTTGTAAATTATATCTGTGATCCGATTAAAATATATTAATAAAATGGCTGTCGTTAATCTGTCTGAGGGATTCCGGTGTATTTCGTAGTTAAGATTTGTTTTGCTAAGTTTTGCTACCTGAATTGTAGTTTTAGCTGTATGTACACGTTCGAACTTGTTTAGTTTCATACCCTAACGTGGAATAGGGGTATAACGTATTTAACTTTAAAGTCATGTTACTGTGGCTGTGATGTCATGTATTATAGCTCCTGAAGGATCTCTTTCTTTTGTCAAAGAAGTCTTTTTGATCATGATGTTTCATAGCGACATTTTTATTAATAAGAAGTAATGTCCGAAACAGACTGAAAGGCTGAAGGGAGGTCCCCCTCCCCCAGTAATTGGTACATGATTTTTTTTAAAGATATGTCGCTATATACAAAGCACTGAAGGAGATGGGTCAATGACGTGACTACTGTACCCTATGCGTAAAAGTAAGACAATATTTAAACATATATGTGCAATTGCTGTGATTCAAACGTGGTAGTCACCTTTAAATTTCTGTCCAGCTTATGCCTAGCAGTGGGAAATTAAATCATCATCATCAATTCAACCAATCGACGTCCATTTCTTGACATAGGTCTTTGGTACGGAGTCCCAAATACCACGGTTTTGTGCCGCTTGAGTCCAGCGGCTCCCTGTGACTCGCTCGATGTCATCCGTCCACCTCGTGGGGGGTCTACCAATGCTGTGTCTACCGGTGCGAGGTCGCCATTCGAACACCTTGGGATCCCAACGTCTATCGGTTCTCCGAGCTATGTGCTCCATCCACTATTACTTTAGCTTTGAGCCATGTCTGTAACCCTGGTTCTGTAACGGATTGCCTAATTCCTGATTTTATCACGTAAAGATATTCCAACCATAGCTCTCTCCATCACCAGCTGATTCTGGAAATAAAGTATGATAATAAATGAGGTTACACAGGGTTTTCGAACAGGCATAAAGCAGGAAGACTTGTCATCTTTAAATGGCAAAATTCTCCACCTTTATCAGTTATTTAAAACAAAAGCAGTGCCTCTCTGCATCTATGAAGTGCACGCCTATAACCTCAACCTTCTACCCTTACAGATGAGCTGTTATGGGCAAAGCAGGCTAAGATTATATTCGATGCCTTAATTTTCGTATTTTTTTTCTCCAAGGGAGGTGTAACGTTTATCATCATGTTTTATTTAATTTCCCGCTTCCATCTTAGACTTTATCGCCACTTTCCACTAAGCGGCAGTTTTAGTCTCCATAATTCATCCCATTCCAAAATTCAGTTATAAGAAAACAATTGCATCTGTTTACAAGTATCTTAACAGTATACCGAAATGGGATCACCCGCATCCGTATTCCTTCAAATCGGATTAAAATTTAAAAGAGATAAAATTCAAAAACATTCGTCACTAAATACTATCAAAGTAGAGTGTGTGTGGGCCGACGGAAACCCTATTATGTTATCTTAATCCCAGCATTCGTTAATCAATGCTAAATTTAGTGAAATCCGTCATAAAGTTAGGGGTTTTGTATCGGTTTCACATAGCGGTCTCTTGTAGGAATTACCTAAGTATTAAAAGATTATAATATGTTCAAGAAATATGGGGTTTTTGGGTAGTCAGTGAGACGTCAGGAATAAAAAAAATAAAACGATATTTATATGATTTTCTCGGTTTCTTATCGACATAGAGCTGCGATGCTGAAGTGACAGTATCGCTCGGGTGCCCATAGGACGTCTGCTATTACAACAATGCAATCAATAAGAAAATGCAGTATTAAAAAATACCACCTCGGTTCATCATTATACCTATTACCGACCCAATACAGGGCACGGGTCTCCTCAAGCGTAGTCCACCAGCTGGCCAGCTGAATAGGCAGATATATCAGAGTCATAGGCAAATTAGTGCTTTAAAAAGTCCTTGTCCCATAGCTAAAGATTTGACGGCCGATTGGCGCAGTGGGCAGCGACCCTGCGTTCTGAGTCAAGGCCGTGGATTCGATTCCCACAACTGGAAAATGTTTGTGTGATGAACATGAATGTTTTTCAGTGTCTGGATGTTTATTTGCATATTATAACTATTTATCTTATATCTTTAAACGAGCAATTCTTGTATATATATACGATACGATTTTCATGAAATTTAGTATACAGGGGGTTTCGGGGTCTAGCTAGGATTCATTTTTAGAAAATGTCATTTTTCCGGTAATAACCAATTTGGTGCAACGAAGTTGCACGGGTCAGCTAGTGTATATTATTCATAAAAATATTCATCACCTATCTGAGTACCCATAACACAAGCTACGCTTACTTTGGGTCTAGATGGCGATGTGTGTATTGTCGTAGTATATTTATTTATTATTTATTAATTTAAATATTATTTATTTTTGTATCAATTACTAAAAACTTAGCAACTGATAGTTTGAAATCTAGATATACGCAGAGATTTTCGAACTTCAAACGGTACAAAATTGTGTAGACGTGACGTCATAATTTTAAATTCAGCATTTTATCTGTCATGGCGGATCGCTATATTTTGCAGTTTTATTTATTAAAAATAAACACCAATCTATCTTAGAATGTAAATAAAAATACGTTATACATACTTGAATCATATATCATTTTATAAATGTAGTATTTTAGCGTTTATTTGTTACTGTCATCATGCCAATTATAGATAATAGCAGACATGGGGGCCCGGTCTAGGCCTAAAAGGCTTTCACAAAACCCAAGTGCAATATTACAGGCAATAATGTCACTAGCGATGCCTGCTGGTCTGCGGGATTAACTTTTAACTGTAACCAACTTAAGAGTTAAGTTGTATTGTCTTTGCGGTTGCTCTTTCAAGCGATTATAGGTGATTATGTAAGATTATAAGGGATGCGGGATAGTATTAGGTTATGTTTCGGGACCAGCGGCAAAATTGTGGGAACATTTAAGTTTCCAGACTTATAACTAAATGTTTAACTATTTATGTAGAATAAAAGGATTGAAAACAATAAAAAAAAGTTACATGTGCTATTTTCTAGTAACTAAGATAAGATCCCCATACCTAACTTACCTAAACCTATTAAAACCTTGTTGTTAGCACATGGAGGTAGGTATATATGTTGACTAACCTATTTTTTTTTCTCTTGGTATAAAATTTAAAAATAGAACGCTATCTTTCTTGGTTTGCTATAAATAAGTTCTTACCTAACCTAATTTTTGATTTTTGGTATCAAACTTAAAAACAGAACGCGAACACTTTCTTGGTTTACAATAAATACTATGCAATCGTCGAAGCCATAGATTATGAGAAATTAATAAATAAATAATTAATATCGCTTGGACATCCCGGATTAAGTAAACAAAACTTAAAACTGCGACATTTTCAGTGAAATGTAATTTTGAAATAGCATGTAATGCCCGAAGAAATGTAAGTAAAGAAAAGAAGTAAAGAAACACCTATAAATGATAAGATTCATTTGATTTCATTCACTAAGAAGATTTACTTAATCGAATAAAGTAGGAGTTTGAAAAAAACTGATTTCATCTGTAATTACAAGTTCAGATATCCAACTTTTTTTTTGCTTTTGGGATTATTGACACAAATTAGTATCAATTTGATAGATGGCTGAACTGTCATGCGCCTAAAGATTATTCATCCAAGACCAGTGGCGTGCACTCCATACATGCACAAAAGCACTGCATACCTAAATTATTTTATATAACTCGTATTGGAGGTAAAAATTTCCATTTAATGCCAGATTCCTGCTTTATGCATACCCTGGTCTAAGGCCATGTGCACGTCACTGTCCAAGACATGCAGGCTGAAATCTTTACTAACTTGACAAAAAATGTCATTATGTTAAATGTAGTAAGTTTTCAGTTAATCGCGAAGATCTTAAACGTAAACAGGAGCTAAGAGACCTGGAGTTTCGTTTATCAAAAATAATACAAAATAATTTATTTTTAAATTGTCATACATTAATTAACACCCAATATGTTTTAACTTTAAAGCGTTGATAGCGCGGTGAAGCTTGACTTCATTTCGGGGGACCGAGTTCGAATCCCAGCACACACTTCTAACTTTTCTAATTTATGTGAGTTAAGTAATTAAAAATATCACTTGCTTCGACGGTGAAGGAAAAGATCTTGAGGAAACTTACATGCCTGAGAGTTCTATATGAAGTTCTCAAAGGTGTGTGGAGTCCGCCATTCCGCACTGGGCCAGCGTGGTGGACTACGGCCTTAACCCCATCTCATTGTGAGAGGAGACCCGTGCCCTGTAGTCGACCGGCAATGGGTTTATAAGGTAATGATGTTGATGATAGACAGAATAACTGTATCAAGTTTAGGTAAGAAGTTCTTAGGAAAGAACACTATAAATCTTAGCCTTACGCGTCACAGCGCTGAAACACCTACGGTTTGTTGGCCTTTTAGGAAAAATAGACCATACTTGCTAATTTCGGCGGCTTGGTAACCCAAAGAGTATCTTGACCTCCGCAACCAGAAACTCCTACTGCCTCTTTGACACTAGTATACGCTAAATTTCAACAAAGACATACTTAATATGCTTATATTTTGATCGTGTTTCGATCATTTAAAAATAATAATACACACATCGCCATCTAGCCCCAAATTAAGCGTAGCTTGTGTTACGGGTACTAAGATAGCTGATGAATATTTTAATGAATATCATCATCATCATCATCATCTCAACCAATTGACGTCCACTGCTGGACATAGGTCTTTTGTAGGGAGTTCCACAATGCACGGTCCTGGGCCGCTTGCCTCCAACGGCTCCCAGCTACTCGCCTGATGTCATCTGTCCACCTCGTTTGGGGCCGACCTACGCTGCGTTTACCGGTGCGGGGTCGCCATTCCAGCACCTTAAGATCCCAACGTCCATCGGTTCTCCGAGCTATGTGCCCCGCCCATTGCCACTTCAGCTTCGCAACTCGCTGAGCTATGTCGGTAACTCTAGTTCTTCTACGGATCTCCTCATTTCTGATTTGATCACGTAGAGATACTCCTAACATAGCTCTCTCCATCGCCCGCTGAGTGACTCTGAGCCTTCTTATGAGGCCCATAGTTAGCGACCATGTCTCTGATCCGTAAGTCATCACTGGCAACACGCACTGTTCGAAGACTTTAGTCTTCAGGCACTGGGGGATTTTGGAGGAGAAGATGTCACGAAGTTTCCCGAACGCTGCCCATCCGAGTTGGATTCGGCGGTTTACCTCTTTCTCGAAATTGGACCTACCTAACTGGATCATGTGTCCTAGGTATATATACTCGTCTACAATTTCGAGTGCAGAGCTCCCAAAAATTATTGGGTGGAGCGAATAATAATGAATATAATACTTATGATATACAGATAAACACCCAAACACTGAAAAACATTCATATTCATGACACAAACATTTTTTTCCAGTTGTGGGAATCGATCCCACAGTCTTGGACGCAGAAAGAACCGTGATTTGTTCTGGGATAAAAAGTATCCTATGTCTGCATCCAACCGATCCTGACCGATCATATTTCCGACCGATCTTGCGGAAATTTAGCATAGGACGCTATCTCTATGATAAATTTCGACAAGATCGGTCTAGAAAATCTCCAAGAGGAGTTATAAATACTTAAGGGTAGTTAAGGTAAGTAAGTTTTTTATAGCTCTTACTGGAGGTTTTCTTCATTTTATATCATCTGCATACCCTGTGCATACCATCTATGCACGCCACTGTTAGTATGATACCTTTCCGGGATAAAAAGTACCTAACTATGTCCATCTCGAGGATGAAAGACATATAATATGTACTAATTTTAATTAATATGTGCTAAATATGTGATAATTACATATAAGTAATAAATTAAGCGTCGCCTCCATAAACTATAGTTAATTAATACGATATTTATAGCTTAAATTACATTTTCGAACGAGATATAAGTAACTAAGGACAATTATTATGCAATGCCTTGTATTAGAATTATCCTATAAATTATTGTCAGGTTAAATTATTAAATACTACCGGTCGCCTGCATTCGCGACCGCGTTTTATATTTTTTTCCAAATCCTCACCAAATGATGATAATCTTCCTCTCTGATAGGAGAGAAGGTTTTAGAGTAGAGACCCAAAACGCCGCACCATTGTAGGTTGGTGGGCTTAAACAACTATTATCACAATTCAGTGAAAATAACAGGGACGGAGTCCTTTAAAGTGCCCGCCAAGGCACGAGGCTTGGCACCGCCAACTTCCTAACTCTGGCCTGGTACTGAGAATTCTACAACAGAAAACAAGTTCTGGCACGACCCGGGATTCGAACCAAGGACCTCGTTGAACATAGTTAAAGATGCTAACCACTAGACCGACGGAGAGTTAAATACTCCCTTTTAAAATAAACATTAATCCAATAACGCTTACGAAGCTAAACAAATGAAATGAAACAGTAGCAATCGTATTACTTCCAATCTCATTACGTGCCGAAGTACTTAGGTTAATACAAATTTACAGTAAACTGTTTTACCTCTAGAGATGTAAAACTCAATCAGCCGCAGCCTATTAACGTACCAATGCTGGACACAGGCCTCAATTCTCATACCAACGGATTTAGAGCATAAACACGCCAACGTGCTCCAATGTAGGTTGTTGGACCTTGAAGACTATTGCCATAAGGAAGTGATAATAAGCTATACGTGCTCAAAGAGGCACTGGGTTAAGACCATCATCGGACGGACATCACGAACATAAATTAGAGAGAAAAGTACAGAAATCCTTTGTGAGGATGGGTTTTTATAACATGATACCGAAGGTAATATTAGATCTACCTTTACCAAAGTTTAAACAATACATTAAAACACATTCAACAAATCGTGGTTACTACACGGCTGCTTGGAAGCAGGCCACTCCACTCTCATCTCTCACAAAACAGAAAAATTCTAAAGATTGTTAAGCTATAAAATGATGTTGGAAAAGAGCAATCTGCTGAGTATCTTGCCGGCTCTTCTCAGTGGAATCTGCCTTCCGAACCGACATTTCAAAAGTACTTATTAATTAGGTCTACTTGAAATAAATGAATTTTGAATTTTGAATTGAATCAGTACTGATAATAATATAACAGAAAATATACAATACCTGACAGTTTTTTGTTCGACCCGAGATTCGAACCCAGGACCTCATATTCTGTAGTTGAAGCTGCTAACCACTAGACCAACAAGTCAAATCTCAACATCACTCAAATTATTGAACTAAATGTAATATAGGTATGATTTTAATTTCATTCTTAATTACTGTTGCTTAGAATTTTGATATAAAGATGCTCACTTAAAACAATATTGTTTTAATACGACTTTGTTTTTTTCATAGTTATAATCCTTATTTTAGGGACGTCAAAACGTGATAGAATAATAAATATACTACGACAATACACACATCGCCATCTAGCCCCAAAGTAAGCGTAGCTTGTGTTATGGGTACTAAGGTGACTGATGAATATTTTTATGAATAACATACATAAATACTTATAATATACATATAAACACCCAGACACTGAAAAACATTCATGCTCATCACACAAACATTTTCCAGTTGTGGGAATCGAACCCACGGCCTTGGACTCAGAAAGCAGGGTCGCTGCCCACTGCGCCAATCGGCCGTAAAATATGTTTCAAGTTTGTTTGACAGATATATATATAATTATACGTTTAAGTGAACACAAGTTTTTGTGGTGCAGAGTAGACTCTAGAGGTACTAACATATCACTGATAAGATATGCTTACTTGGCTAAAACAGTCACGTTTGTTTAAAAAGGTACGTTTCAAATTATCATATTATTTATCTACCTAGAATAATTAGCCAACTACGACAAATTAATAGGAGGGTAATGATTTTTACGAGTCTTGTGTATCAATTACACTTTGTTTTAAAGTATGAGTTTAATATAAACTGGCAGAAGCCTAACTGGTTAGCCCGCTACGGATTTGAAATCATCATCACTTACCACCAAGTGAGTTTGCCGTCAAGGGCTAGCAGGGGATTGGAATAAAAAAAACAATAAACTCCATATCATTATTTAGACCTGCTCTGTGGCGCAACGATAATGCGTTTCTTAAAAGCGGATTTCCCGGGATTGATCCCCGACAGGGGTAATCCGGGAATCGATAATTTAAGTCATAACAAGAAATAAGCAAAAATATTATTATTATTTACACTATAAAGACAATAAAAAAGTAGCAATTTATTTAAAGAGAAAAAAATTAAAATAAAAGTAATACAAAAATATCTCGCAACCCGAAAGAGAGCAAAAAATATTAAACTTAAAGGAGATTGTTTGTACTATTTATACATACTACATATTAATTATAAGGGTCAAACTGTTTCTTATTGCTACACCATGACACCTCAAGACTATGTTAAGGCATGGATGCAAGTAAATAAATAAAAAAGTAAATACTCTCTATTTGGAATGCCAAAATTTCAGCTTTATACTAAATGGAAATAACGGCACTGATAGCAAGAACAGTTTTTAAAAAAAAATTGTATGTCTGTTTTTTCCAGATAATCTCCGAAACGGCTGGACCGATTTTGACGGAAACTACCACAGACAGGTAGAGGATTACACAGGGAGTAACAGTAATTGTTTCCTTTTTTTTAAGTATTATACCTAAATTACTTTTAAACTTCCATCCCGTAGATGGGCATAAAATAATATACCTACCGGAAATGTTACCGGGAACAGTTCCACAGGTATTAAAAAAATAACTTTTGTTACCTATACAAGTCTTAGCAGCTAAAGCGATCATGAAGAATTCATAGAGACCTTGTATCCTGAAGACAAGTATATGATAGAATTCAGAATAGGCAAACAAACTGTTTCCCCGGGATGAAAACAAACAGACACAAACAAGACGAAGTCATGGGCAAAAGATAAGCTTACCTTAAGTCAACTTCACCACCCGTAATAAATAATACAGTCTTAGCAAACCAAGCAATAAAAAAAATTTGGTTAATAATTTATAAACTTATAAACACGTGTACCTGTTAGTAAGACTACATTAATATACCAACTCAAAGATATGAATAAAGGCTACATAGGAAATACCAATTACTAAAAGTACTTTTTACATATTTTAACTATGTTTATAAATTCCAAACATCGTCATATAAATGTCAATCTAATGATTCACGTACAAAATTACTATCGATAAAATGATATTAGCATAATATTTATCATTAACATCTTGCCCGCTTTACCAACGTGGTGTATTTTATACGCTTTTGTTTTTTATTCTAGGTAAAAAAGCGCAAGGGCGGGGGCGCAAACGCCCACTAAGCTGAAAGCTTCCAAATTCAAATCGCAAAAAAAATACGCAACTGCGCGCGAGATCAGGTATAAAAGCGTGGCACGTGGTCGCGCAGACACCAGTCGATTCTGACACACTGAACCGTTTGTACGTTATCACGCAGCGCGCATTCGCCATCGTAAATAAGATCGATCGCACGAGTTCAAGGAACGTTTTAACATGGACATCAAGGTTCTAGACCCCACCGGCATCTACTGAACGTAGATAAAATTTGGAGAAGCTCAGCATTGGCGCGCGATTTTTAAGGAATTTCCCCAAAAATGTTCGGATTAGATCCAACCGGTGTTTACTGAAAATACGTGAAGTTTTTGCTGGGAAAAATCTGCGGAAGTGTTTTTGAATCACGATGTTTGGCCTTGACCCTACCGGAGTTTACTGAAGTAGACTTACTACCACTGCAATTTCGGATTCTGCTGAAAATCGTCAAAATGTTCGTGCTCGACCCAACTGGAGTGTATTGAATAAAAAGTGAAGTGCAAAATTGTGCTACAACAACCATGTTCATCCTAGATCCAACTGGTGTGTATTGAGAAATAGACTCTATTAGTGTTAAGCGTCCACGATGGACTTAGATCCGACTAACGTTTATTAGGTTAATTTTTTATTTTTTTCGTTTATTTAATATATCACACAAAATGGCTATTAGTTTAGATCCCACAGGAATTTACTAGCTCAGTATTGTTTAACTAGTTGAAAAGTTTTCCTTCCTATTTATAAATGAATATTCACTTTATGTATACTTTCATTGAATTCTAAATGTGTTCAATTCTTGCAATGCCTGAGTGCACGCATCGTCGCCACAGGTTGATTTCCGCGAGTAGAAATAAAGTTTCATCGAACAGAAAGAAAAGGAAATTTATTAATTGCTTTACGTAAATTTTGTATACATTTTTACGGGAACCAAAGACTGTGCCTGCCTGTCCAATCTAAGTCTGGTTCGAGACTAGGGCTGCATCCATTTTAATTTATTGAAGTTACCTTAATGTAAGTGATTATTTATTGATTTAATTTAATTAAACTTAAGTTTTAATGTTTAAATGTGTTGAAAGTTGTAAAATGTTATATTCCCGATCAATTTTATTTTTTTCCAGTTCTTGATCGTAGTTGAATTTACTGTTTCTGCATTTATTATATGTACCCAATGCATTTCCTCACAGCCGTGATGTTATAACCTACTCTTGTAAAATAATAAGACTGTTAGTTAAATACTCTAGCTAATTTGTTGCTGAATGGCATGTTTTAGAATAAATATTTTATAAAACTTACGTGAATATTTTTATTTTTTCCCTTTATAGTTTTATTATGTAAGCTTTACAAAAGTGTTCGTTATTTTAATATTTTTTTTTATGAAAACAATGTTAAAATAACAACACTGAATTATAAACAAAGTGGTAATAAAATAAAATACAAAAATACCTACCTATTATCAAAAACCACATAGTAATATATTTTAGTTAAGAGTTATATTTTTTATTAAAATAAAATTAAATGACTCTACATTTAAATTTATTTAAATGAATAATCGAGTAATACTTACATATTAATTCTGCTGTTTCTTCTTATAAAATTATATTAATTCTTATAAAAAATTAACCCGTTGTTAAAACTTAAACATAATTTAAATTTCTACTTCGGAAATAGAAACAGAAGAATTTTTGAAATAGTTATAAAATGAATCAGAGATTAATGAAATAATAAGTAACTTTCATTTATTCACTAGATTGTTTGACTTCGTGACTTAGCAGTTGGTGATTTCTATTTATTCATTTGTTTAGAATTTTGGCAATAAAACTTAAATCTAAATATATATTTTTTCAAATATATAATCAACATAATATTGTAAGGAGAAGTAGAGTTAAAAGAATGTAGTAAGTTGCATTTGTTATGTATGTTTTCTACGAGAGACAATCTTAACCGTAAATCAAGTACGTAGTTATTTAGTATCAAGAGTAATGAAAGAAAGAAAACCATGTTTATAAATAAATTATGCCACACATTACAATTGACAACACTTTAAGTGGCAATAAATAGGGGATAATTAGTTACCACCTGCGCAAACACTACTTAAACATAAATAACCGAAGCGCCAGGATAGAAGCAAATTAATATTTTTTTAGAAAGGCCCTAAAAGGACTTCAATCCGTGGCCGGAAAATAAATAAAAAAAAAGTTGACACAACCTAGTAAAAGGTGTTAGCTCGGAAATACGCTACATGCCTCGCGCATAAGAGCATGCAGCATTGATTTGGCTTGAACCCCAGTCCAGGTTACGCCAAGGATATAATAATTCCAGACTTTCTTGCCACTCTAATTCTTATACGAAATGAATAAATGAAACTAAATTAAATGAATCATAAATCTATTAGAATAGTGAAGGTAATAAACAGATTTAACGTTTAATATTTATAACTACGTCATAAATTAACCACAAAAGAATAGGTAGGTGCAAAAGAGAACGCTATAGATCTCTTCCAGTTACTAGTGACGCGGTGATATCGTAGTGGTTAAAACTACGGCTACTGTTAACCTGGCTAAGTTTGTTCTGGGCTCTTCTTAGACCAGGGCGCGTTTGTATTAAACCAGGGCGCGTTAAATGTATGAACGCTTCATAAGTGCCTTTGATAAGGTCTACATGAATAAAACATTTTTGAATTTCGTTTTTTTTTTGGAATACGGGCAGTACGAATCCCAGCACGTACCTCTAACTTTTCTAAGTTATGTTTTAAGCTATTACAATATCACTTTCCTCAACGGTGAAGGAAAACATCGTTAGGAAACCTGCTTAAGAGTTCTCTATAATGTGTTCAAAGGTGTCCACCAATCCGCTACCAAACTGGGCCGTGGTCGTCTAATTGTGGGAGGAGACCCGTGATTTTTCATTTTTTATTTATGTTTATCTTATTTGCGAGCACTGTGGTTTTAAGTCGGATTCGATTCTCGGCAGGGAAAGAGCAAGACGTGCCGCTGAGCGATTTAGCGTTCCTAAACTGATTATTGGCATGGGTTCAATATAACCGCCATACTCTCTAACAGGTTAGTTGCTACCATCTTAGACTGTATCATCACTTACTCATCATCATCATCGTCATGTCAACGAATGGACGTCCACTGCTGGACATAGGTCCACTGCTGTATTGTGGAACTCCCTACAAAAGTAGGGAGTTCCACAATACACGGTCCTGGGCCGCATGCCTCCAGCGGCTCCCAGCGACTCGCCTGATGTTATCTGTCCACCTCGTTGGGGACCGACCTACGCTGCGCTTACCGGTGCGGGGTCGCCATTCCAGTACCTTAAGACCCCAACGTCCATCGGTTCTCTGAGCTATGTGCCCTGCCCATTGCCAATTCAGCTTCGCGACTCGCTGAGCTATGTCGGTAACTCTAGTTCTACGGATCTCTTCATTTCTGATTTGATCACGTAGAGATACTCCTGGCATAGCTCTCTCCATCGCCCGCTGAGTGACTCTGAGCCTTCTTATGAGGCCCGTAGTTAGCGACCATGTCTCAGTTCGAAGACATCACTTACTACCAGGCGAGATTTGTTAACGATTCTGACTATAAACATTGAATTATTGCATCAGCCATTACATTAAGGTGGAAATGGGTGGGGAAATAGAGGGTCACACGATGGTGCCATGTCCAAGAGAACGTCGCAGAATAATGTGATGAAATTATAGAGGTATATTTGAAATATAATTTAATTTCTACTAAGCTTAATTTCCTTTTAATATAATCTACGACCATGAAACAAATCTTTATCAATAGCCTATAAAAGTCCACTAGTGGACTAAAGGGCTATCTCATCGGGCGGGTGGTAATTAGTCACAGACCGTAACTAGTAACCAAACGACTCGCCATGCCAGACCAGAGATAAATCTCAAATTATAAATTCACAAATCGACCCTACCGGGCTCAAACCCGGGATCTCCCATTTAAATCCACAGCGCTCAACGCTGCGCTAGGGAGGTCGTTAGGAGGTGGTGGGTAAAGTGGAAGCCGGAAGGATATTCCAGGTCTTTAAGGTGCGTATTAGAAACGAGGAAGCAAAACGCTTCATACGTGCCCATGGGATATCAAATACGTAACGGTTTTATTGCTTACAAAGCCTTGCGGTTATGGTCTGTGGCAATCGTGCCATAGACAAACAAAATGGTGAACCCCAATATGTGTATGATGTCGTCTGTCCACCTCCTTGGGCCGACCAACACTGTGTTTACCGGTACGGCGTCGCCATTCCAACACCTTGGGACCTCAACTCCGAGCTGTGTGCCCATTGCCATTTCAGATTTGCGACTCGCTGACCTATGTCGGTAACTCCGACAGATAATATTTTAATAAATAATTGACATAAATACAGATAAACATCCAGAAACTGAAAACATTAATGTTAATCACAAATACATTTCCTACTTTTTAGAATCGAACCCGCGGCCTTGGAGTCGGATAGCAGGGTCACAGCCCACTGTACCAATCGTAATACGAATAGAATAATAAATAAAAAAATATAAATAGGTTAACTATGACAGTACGTACGTCGCCATCTAGCCCCAAAGTAAGCTAAGCTTGTGTTATGAGTACTAAGATGACTGATGAATATTTTTATGAATAATATACTCTGATATACATATAAGCACACAGATACTGAAAAAGCCATGTTTATCACACAAACATTTTCCAGTTGTCGGAATCGAACCCAAAGCCATGACTCAGAAAGCAGGGTCGCTGCCCACTGCGCCAATCGGCCGTCAAAAATAATGAACATTAAGGGCTAAATAGCGCACCACTAAAATTTGTAATTGCGGTTTCAATTAAAATATTGATATGACTGTCGCTTAGGGATACAATTAAAATATATAACAGTTTAATAAGGCTTCTTGGTATTACACTTAATATAGGTTACATACCTACATACTCAGTTACCCTTGATAAGAGGTTTAATACCTAATTATGTGCGAATCAAGTTGCGATTTCGGTTTTCCTGCTTTATCTCTAAGTATGTATCCAAGAGGATAAAAGATTAGTCTACGTCATGAAATTACCAAAAAAAATTACAGGCTTCATAATAGGAGGAAAATTATTTTATCGACGTCTGGTATTTGTTGATTTCGGAAATGTGAGAAATAACGTAGTTAAAGCGGTGAGCAGTGCGAACGTTGGAGTTTGTTACTAAAACTATTAAAAACTAGCTGCCCGCATTCTATGTCTTACAAATACCGTGTAGTAACTAGCCTATGTTACTCTGTGTCCTTTGAAGTATCTTTTTACCAAAATTCAAGTCGATTGGTTACTTACTTAGGTCGAAAAGTAAGGACAAACAAACAAACACCCTTTCGCATTTGTAATTATAACATTACTTAAAAACTATATTATATTCATCCTTGTATAGTTTATCCTTGGGAAAGGGCCAGGTGGCTTGAGATACAGGTTCTACCTAGTTCAAGCATCACTCCCTCATTATAAATGTGTAACAAAATAGCCCGTAAGCAACATTATATTGCACTCATACTTATAAGTAATGTGGAGAAATAAATAAATCATTCAATCAATCATTCAATTCAATCATTCAATAGTACCACCAGGCAGGACCATCGATTCTGAACTCTACTGCGTACGACTGATGAGAATAAAGCAAGAAGTTGAGATAAAGCGGCCGGAACAGAAGGGGTGTGGTTTTTCATCATGATAACGCTTTAACGCATGATAACGATTGCTGAGTGGCTAAAGATCATTGTGAGGTCTAGCCTCACAATGATCTTTAGCCACTCAGCAAAAATTAAGAGAGTTTGGCTGGGAGGTGTTAATGCAACCGCCGTATAGTCCTGACCTTGCACCTTCAGATTACCACCTGTTTCGGTCTCTTCAGAATTATTTAGGCAGTGTCAGGTTAACTTCAAGAGAGGACTGCCAAAACTACTTGTCTTGGTTTTTTGATCAGAAGCCCCAAAATTTCTGTAGCAACAGGATTATGTCCCTGCCTACAAGATGGCAAGAAATTATCGAACAAAATGGTACTTATATACTCTAGTGAAATGTAAATAAACTATATTAAACAATGTTTTGAATGAATTTTCTTAAAATATGCGAAGAAACTTTTTCCCCAACCTAATACTAGTATGAGTGACAAGGTGGCTTCAAAGCAGTACGCTCCGCTTTCACACAAGATAGAAAAAATAATGTTAAAAGAGGTTATGCACAGGGTATGCAGATAATTTAAAATAAAGAACATCTAAAGTACGAGTTGTAAAAATATTTAAGGGTAGGCTTTTTATAACTCTTACTATTACTGTTTTCCTTGTATTTTTCCTATTGTGTTGTGTTGCAATAAAGTTTTTCCATTCTATTCTATTCTTACAATGCCTATCCTTAAGTTTTTTATAAAACGTACTGCATGGCTAGCACCGGCAGGAGACAGAAATTATATCCCCCGATTATATCCCCGGACAAGGGATATAACTAGCGTTTCTACCTGCTAAAGCACGGGAACATGGAATAGGAGAAGTTTACCCCCGTTTATTATTACACATATATTAATAATAATAATAATAAAGCCCTTTATTACTAAAAAAAGCATGATTGTTAACAAAAAAAAAAAACATAAATATTCAAACTATTATTTAAAACACAATAATCCTTATAACTATTTTTCTTAACATATTATTTATATTTGACAGTTTCGCAGTTCAGTACGCCCTTTGAAGGAAGGCCTCCTCCATTTCTTTCCATGCATCTCTATCACGCGCCAGTCTTTGGCATGTTGCTCCCATCATTTTGACAAAATCATCGCTCCACCTAATTCTCTGCCGTCCTCTGGATCGCTTCCCTTCTCTCGGATACCATTCTGTAACTCTTTTTGCCCACCTGTCTTGCTTTTGCCTGCACACATGTCCCGCCCATTTCCATTTTAGTTTTCGGATTTTTACTTTAACATCTGTTATGTTCGTTTATTTTCTTAGTGATTCATTTCTTATTTTGTCTAACCGTTTAACATTAACCGGTTAACACATATATTATTTGGATAATATTTTCAGTTGTGCACCAGTGCTCTGGGAGCTGATAAAGCTGTGGGAGAAGATAAATTTTTATCCTTTCCCCGGGAATATAATTGTCTCCTGCCCATGTTAGCCGTGCTGGAGATTTTCTTATCATTTTCATAGCCTGTGCATACACGATGCACGCCACTGATGATAGAAAAGAGCAACTGAGTTTCTTGCCGGCTTCTTCTCGTTGGAATATATGATAGAGTTATGGGAGACTCTGCAAGTAGTCATCACGCTGGTAAACGCAGTAGCTAGTAGTAGTAGCATTGAGGACCCTGCTTCCCTCATATTCCCTTAGTCGCCTCATACAACAACCGTGTTAAGAGAGAGGCAGCCATAACTGTATTCTGATCTGCCGTCACACAAAAAAAAACTAAATAAATAATATTGCACTTTGATTCGAAATAAATATCTTAGAACATAAGTGGACCGCGCTTTCCTATAACATGCCTAAAGACTAGTACAGGATAGTAACACATATCGCGCGGTATTGAAATACGAGTATTACTTTGTCTCGTCCAGCGACGTAAGATGTGAGTTTCTCAGTCTCATCCAATTCTTCTTAACCATGTTGCAAATTGTTTTGTGTCGTCGTCTTCTTAGTGAGTTTGCTAAGTGAGTTTTTACTTCTGTCATTGGAATTAGTTTAGTAGAATGCATTCAGCCTACAAAATCTACATGAATGAGTTATAATGAGGTTCTCAAATGGTCCAATAAGAAATCAGTAAATACATAACAAGAAATATCTAATAATTTATTTATTACTGGTAACCAAGCCAAATATCTATTTTACTTTGTATGGGTTGAGTCCTTTCTGCTAAACTACGCCCAATGAATGAATGAATGAATGAATACACTTTTATTCTACACCACATAAAAATACAGGAAAAATTATAAATAAAAAACTAGTTTACACGACGTATACAATTATGAGTGAAAGAACGCAAGAAATTTTCCTGGGCTTTTAACCGATTTTCGGGACGCGTACTTGGCTACATACTTGGAAAATAAAACTATAAACCGCTGAACCCATACCGCTAGTACCGAGTGACGTCTTCTATGTCAAAATGTTACGCAACATGACACATTAGACGTGCAATTTTTAGTTTCGCAAGAGGCTCATAAACGGGGATTGGTATAAAGAATACTCTACGTAGGCTACCTGACACACCTGTTATAGATCGAAATCGCGCAACATGTTTACTATTGTGTACTAGGCTTAACACTCTTGACTTGACGGTATGAATGAATGAATGAATACACTTTCATAGTACACCAAAAAACCGAAAGAAGTAGTTACACAGATATGAACACAGCAGGAGAGTAAAATTTGGTGGCCTTATCGCTACATAGCGATAATATAGGTGACGGTATTATAGGTAGTGGGGAGAACGGAAGCTGGAAGGGCATTCCAGATCTTTGCGGTGCGTATTAGAAACGCGGAAACTAAACGCTTCGTCCGTCTCCAAAGGAATTCAACCACGCAATAGTGCAGATCCTTATTAAGCCACGCAGTTTGTTGATAACGAGGGTAAATGGATTTTTTGATTCCAGTTCCACAAGTTAGCCTTTGACTGCAATCTCACCTGGTGGTAAGTGTTGATGCAGTCTAAGATGGTAGAGGGCTTAGTTTATAGGGAGTATGGTAGTCATACCATACCATACCATACTATAATTGGTTTCTACGCGACATCGCACCGGAACACAAAATCGCTTAGCGGCACGTCTTTGTGGTAACTAGCCCCAGCCAAAGCCTCCCACCAGATCAGAGAGAGAAAATTCAGAAATTATAAATTCCCAAATATCCCAATGCCAGGAACCGAACCCGGGAGCTAATGCTTAAATTCAGAGTGCTTACCGTTGCGTCAGGGAGGTCGTCAAAGAACCTACATTAGTATTAGGTACTTTCTTATTTTAACATTTGTATATTGGATAGAAGCAGGCGTTACTTTGCGGAAATGAATAAAATATTGACTTTACAATGAATAATTGTTACTTAACAATTATTACTTACGACGGACCGACTGGCGCAGTGGGCAGCGACCCTGCTTTCTGAGTCCAAGGCCGTGGGTTCGATTCCCACAACTGGAAAATGTTTGTGTGATGAGCATTAAGTGTTTTTCAGTGTCTGGGTGTTTATATGTATTTTCTAAGATTTATGTATATATAATTCATAAAAATATTCATCAGTCATCTTAGTACCCATAACACAAGCTACGCTTACTTTGGGGCTAGGTGGCGATGTGTGTATTGTCGTAGTATATTTATTTATTTATTTATTTATTCATTGTACAGTCAACATCTCTTAAGGATGCTCCAGTTTCGGAGCCAAACGTGCGTAGAGGGTACATTGCCGAGGACCTCTTTGGTGTGGAGTATACGGATTGAAGAAATTATAAATTACACCATACAGATTCTCCTGCTGTTAACGGAGTTTTGCTCTATTTATTGAAGAAGGTTTTTTATTTACCATCAGTCAGGCCATCTGTTTGGTCTTTTAATTACTACTATAAAAAAATACAGTACACGTACAATATCCAGTTCTTTATTCTTATTTTTTAAATTATATCGTATTTATCTAGTTGCGCCGGAAGGAGGCACTTTATTTTACAGACTGTAACTTAAGGATCCTCATCATCATCATATTAACCGAAAGACGAAGGTAACTTCATTTTAAAGTCTAAACTAAAAGTGTGGTTATGAAACTAAAGATAAAAAAAACAGGGCCGTCCATGGGACGATGAAAAACAGGGCCGTCCATGGGACGGTGAAAAAACAGGACCGTCCATGGGACGACGGAAAAACAGGGCCGTCCAAGGGACGATGAAAAAGCAGGGTCGTCCATGGGACTATGAAAAAACAGGGCCGTCTATCGGACTATGAAAAAACAGGGCCGTTTATGGGCCGAAAGACCTAAAGGTCTTTTTAGGGAGTACCAATTTGCACGGTTTTGTTTCGCTTGGGTTCAGCGGCTACCTGCGACGGGTTTTATGTCGTCTGTCCACCTCGTTTGGGATCGACCAACGCTGCGCTTACCAGTGCGGGGCTGGGCCATTCATTGGAGTGTAAGTGGGAGGCTTTGTACCTGTAGGCCTCCTAAATTGCCAGCCTAACCTGCTCGTGGTGCACACTTACCGACCAGTGACGGTATAACCACTTTGAATTGACTAGGCTGAACAATTGGCAAAGCCCGGTATCGGGCAGCATCGACGCCGGTGCGATCAGTCTAGCCTTGCGATGACAAACCCGCCTGCCCAGCGTGGTCATTATCGGGCATAACTTTAATGGGAAGGATAAATAAACCACAGACTTAAGGATATAACGTGCAAATAAGGATTATAATTCTTAAAAATAACATAAATAATCAAATAATATTGGTCTAAGCAGAGGTAGTAACGAGGCCGATCTACATAGAAAATTCAGGAACAACAAATGCCCATTTTGCCCCTGCACTTATTAGACCACAGAGGTCACTAATATTTCGAAAACACAGACAACCACTCAAATTTATATTGTACGTACAGATAACGATTATTATTCAGATATGGAATCTGTAGGTATACAGAGGGTGGTAAGGTTCAACGACAAAGGGCCTTTTTGTATTTTTATCATTTTCACGCATGTTTGCATTTGTCATCCGTTATTGATGTTGATATTTTTTAAATTTCACACTTCCTCTAAACTTTTAGTCATGACATATCTTTAATTTAAACATTGTCTGATTTTAAACAGGCTCCAAAATTAAGGTGCTATGAAATCGAAGATTTTAATTGGGCGAATTTACCTCCAAGGCCCAATAGGCGCTCGGCATGACCGGGTTAAATATAGATTTTTTATTTCACTACAAGTTATACCGTGATGATAAAATAATATGATGGTAAGCGACGATGAAGTCGAAAATGGTAGCGGGCTTACCTGTTAGCAGAGTTACCTGTCACAACTATACCCATACCGTAATTGGTTTCTACACAGCGTCGTACCGGAACGCGTAGTTGCTTGGCGGCGCGTTATAGTATGTATGCCATGGCCGAAGCCTCAGGCTCGTAAAAAATCGATCAAGGGATCGATTTCAGAACGTTGCAAAGAAAAAAGGCACTGGCCCCTCCTGTATACTTTTCCATTATCACTTTCATCATTACCAACCCATTCCCGGATTCCCGGGCACGGATCTCCTCGAGCATGAGCAGGGTTTACACCGTAGTCCATCACACTTGGTGCCTTTCACACCATCTTCCTTTGACACCATCATGGCGAATTCTCAGGTAGGTATTTAGGTTTTCCCAAGATGTTTCTCAAGTTGTTTCCGCACCGCCAAAGGAAGGAATTTTAATTACAATTTTACAAATAATATACAATAAATTTTACAAATATATAAATGAGTTATCCTTCCAAAACTTTTTGGCCATCCATTTCCTTGTGTAAAAAATAATAAGGGAATTTTTTGTTCTTCAATTTTTTATTAACAATTTATATTACACTACAGTAGTACAGAAGTATAATCACTAATATGTTAACAGGACAACCTGGCACAGGTATATTACTTACATAAAAGGTTGTCCCAGCAGTGATGTAAAAACTTTTTATGAATAAATCATATTATCACTTTTTCAAATATAATAATATTTTCATACAAAAATATTTTTATTGATTTAGTTTTGCATTCCCTTGTTTTGTAAACAAAAACAATATTTAATATATTTAATAATCTGAGAAGGAAATATAAAAAAAAAATCGTATATAATTCACATTTCATATCTAGTTTTAACAAACGTACTAATCTTTTTACGAATAATTCATATTATATATTTTTCATAAAAAATACCTTTAGTTTTTGCATTCCATTGTTTTGTAAACAAAAATAATATTTAATAACCTGAGAAGGAAATATAAAACGCTTTTCGTATATTATTTACATTTCATATTATCTGGTGTTAACGAACTTACAAAATAAACTAGATTTAAATCTGAATACAGAGTTCAATATCCGATTAATGTTCCCGCTTTTATCAGGAACAATAGGAGATATTAAAATTTCTCGTAGATTATTCTTTGCTAGCTTTTAATATAATTTTTATTTAACTTCTTTCACCTACGATTGTCTTGGTGAGCTTATAACATATTTTTTATTGAACTTTCTACTATTACCTAAAATTTTTGATTGAAAAATAAAAATATTTTTTATTTTATTTATTTTTTACTTTATATACCAAAAAATACCTATATCCAGCAGTGTAATTCAATCGTTAGAAGTGATGAGGATGATGACCTGCGATTGGTGAATCAAAGACTAAGGTTAAAAGACTAAGGTCAGATCAGGTCATACAGTAACTTAAAATTACTATAAATAACAAAAGATATATATGTCCAATATTTCTCGAGTGGCTCTGGCCGTGGCTATTTACTTCCAAAAGTAATGATTAAAATTGCATTTAACAACAAAACAATAAAGAGACAACAAGTGGGACACCGAAATGCGATTAACTTGTCAACAATATTGTCACTCGTAGACGCTTATCGCCACAGCACTATATATTTTTTTACTCATCTAATAACGATCTGAACATAAGAAATATATCTACGTTAGTAATATTATAGTGCATTTTAACGCTAGTGCAGGAAGTGTGGTATTTCGTATGTCATGAAAATGACAGCTCAAATGAGCACTCATACCGAACCAAGTTTCTTTAAGAGAAAATGTGAGTATATCGAACGACCCTAGGCTAAAAAAGTATAAAGAGAGACTGTTCCTGATTGCACAAAGCTTTGCGAATTCAAAAAAGGGAAAAGTAAAAAGCAGTAGTGTGAAATATCCAAATGTCCGCACAGTACCCAAAGTACCTGTAAACTGTTTTCAAAAACCGCTTAAGATTTAACTAAACTAACGGAGAAGACACCACTCATGCCTAATAATCCAGGCTTACCTCAGTCCAAATCCCTTTATTCATCAAGGGCACGGGTATCATCCCAGAATGAGAAGGTTTTAAGCCGTAGTCCAGCTTCTTGGCCCCGTGCGGATTCGTAGACTTCACACGACTCTCAGAAAATTATGTACAACTCTCAGACAAACGCATTCTTTCACGATGTTTTTCTTAACCTATAAATCATGTCATATTTTATGGCTTCAAATGCACAAAAATCCAAAAAAATATAGATACGTGTGCTAAAGATCGAACTGAGGCTCTCCGAAATAGAGGACGAATAAGCTATCACCGACTTAAGCTAGATCCCATTATAAGACGATAAATCAAGTAATTCTGTAAGTATCTAAAACAACGTCGATAATAAAACGTATAGTCGCAACAAGTTTTCTCCCGGAAACTCGGTTTTCTCGTCAGCAGTTACCTTTCACTCACGGTCGAGAAAACCCTAGAAGCATGCACACTTTGAACATTAATGCGGTAGTTACTACAGAACAATAACGGAAAATGAGCTTTTAGTTTTTTTTATACTGTCAAGCAATAATTCAATAGTAAATTGTTTAACAAGTGCATAAAACAAGATATTTTGGTAACGTTTTTAACATGGCTTAGCAATATTACATTAATGACGTACCTTAGCTTCCCTGCAATAAGGATTATAATTCAGAAGCAAGAGAAACTACCACGCAGCACGCTGACCAAGTGCGTGGCAGACTTCAAATGACTTTTAGAAAATTTTGGAGAACTCTCAGGCCTTAAGTCTCCTCACGATGTTTTTACGTTAAAGCAAGTGATATTTAATTGCTTAGCTCAGAAGTGTTAGCGATGTGTGCTGGGATTTAACTTGGTACGCCCCAAGGACATCTTACCAACTAAGCCATCACCGCTTTTAGATAGCACACAGATAAGCAAATATTCGCATTTCGAATGTCACTGTCGCCACAGACAATAATAAGTATCTATGTTTCGTTCACAGGTGCGGATGAAAACGCTTTCTTACTGTAACCCACTTTATGAACAGAGTAATCGCAGAGTCGATATTCGACTTGAAAAAAATATATTAATTGCATTTTTTAAAAAAAGGTTTTAAACACGATTTCTTTCTTGCTATGCCCACCAGCATATTTCAGTAAATTGTTACTACTTCTAGTAGTAGTATTAAGTATAGTCCCACAAAAGTCATCCTACATCAGAATAGAAGAATCAAATGAAATGATTGTCTAAAAAAAATATAACACACTAATGGAGACCAAAACCATATATATCGTTTTATGAAAAGAAGGTAATTAAATTGTTGCTTCGTTTGCGAAACTTGTGATTATTGCAATTTTATTGATGCTTTTGGCGCAATTCATGGTTAGTAATTGACCAAAAGTAGAAAACTCTCAGTCAATGAGAAAACGATGAAAATTATTATATTCTGAACTAAAAAAAAAAGTATTTATCCACATAAACAATTACAGACATATTACAGACATACAACAAAAATTACAAACCTGGGTCCTGAATCGCTATGATAAAGAGTAAAGAGTATAAATATGATATCGGAGTCGCAGATACACTGTGTGTACTCCGCTACTAACATGACTCTTCAGGTTATCACAGAGAAGTGAGCGGGCTCTAGACAGGAAGGTACGCTAAGCATGTGGACAAAATATAATGCTCAGTACGAAGCCACAGCGAGCTGCGGCGTTGGTTTTCAGGGGTACCTATGTGCCCTCAGACGCGCTTGCTACCGTTTCAATAACCGGACCTTAAGACTTTAAGTACATATTAAAAATCCTAACTAATATTATAAATGCGAAAGTGTGTTGGTTTGTTTGTACTTCTTCAGGCCCTAACTAAACAATTCAACTGGATTTTAGCTTAAAGTCGAAAGGACGGAGAGTAACATAAAATACTTTTTATCCCAGGAAAACAAACAGTTGCCGAGGAGTTTGTAAAAACCGTACTGAATGCGGAATATCTAGTAAAACTAATAAAACACGGCACTAAACCCAAAAATTACATAACAAGAAAAAAAAGTTGTCTCTACACATGTAGCTGTTCTAACCTGCATCTAAACAAAGTTAGGTGTAGCGTCATTACCAGTTACCACTCTCTCTTCGACGTGGACTGCGAATGGTTTTGACCTCTACTATTTCGCCGGAGTCAATATCAAACTTATATATAACTAGCGCCCCCCGCGACTTTGTCCGCGTATGAATCAACCTTAAAAGATAGACATATACAGTTGCGGATTTATCTTTTTTTTAGAAGTTTTAAAGAGGATCAATTTCGCTATACATTGTATTAGCGAAACTCTCAAACTCTCAAAAGGAATATTTTTCTCCGCTTTTGCAACTTTTTTATTGTTTCTCTGATGCTACTTTGTCGTTGCGTGATGTTATATAGCCTTCCTCGATAAATGTACAATATAACATAAAAATATTTTTTTGAATCGGTTCAGCTTAAGATCCACTAAAACGTTGAAAAGTTAAAGATTCGTTGAATGGTGAAGCGGTGATCCTAGTGTGTAAGGCTCCGGCTTCCCTTTAGTGGAGACCGAGTTCGAGCCCCGGCACGCACCACTGACTTTTCAGATTTATGTGTGTTTTAAATTCAGCAATTTAAGTATCACTTGCTTTAGACGGTGAAGGAAAACATCGAAAGCAAACCTGCTTGCGAGAGTTCTCCATAATGTTCTCAACGGCGTGTGAAGTCTACCAATCCGAACTGGCCAGCGTGGTAGACTACGGCATAAACCCTTCTCAATCTGAGAGGAAACCCGTGCCCTATAGTGGGCCTGGTAATGGGTTGGTGATGATGATGATTATAAATAAATAAATATACTACGACATTACACACATCGCCATCTACTCCCAAATTAAGCGTAGCTTGTGTTATGGGTACTAAGATAACTGATGAATATTTTTTTATGAATAATATACATATATACTTATAATATATAAACACCCAGACAGTGAAAAACATTCATGTTCATCACACAAATATTGTCCAGTTGTGGGAATCGAACTCACGGCCTTGGACTCAGAAAGCAGGGTCGCTGCCCACTGCGCCAATAGGCCGTTAATGATGATGATGAAGAATGGTGATTGTATTAGGTTCTAGGTCTAAATGAGAAGGCTAATTTTAATTTTCTCTTTTACCAGACCCACTCGTAATTCCAACGGATAATCTACTTCTGGTATGGAAACCTTAAATTAGAAGTGATTAAATTGCTGTAATACATTACGATCTAACCACTAAAGTGAAGCGCACACAGTGGGAATTTGCTTGCTGAATATCTTGTTGCAATAAAGTTGCACAGTTCCGAGCAGCAAACACTGAAGGAAACGACATCAACGCGATTATAACTAAGCTATTTCACTGGCTAAAAATTGCTATTAAAATTGTATCAAAGTGGTAGATCAATTGTGGTAGGCCAAAAGTCCTTAAGGCATTAACGCTTACTAGCGTACCTGCGCGACTTCGTCCGCGAATGAGTCGACTTAAAAAAATAGTCGTATGTCCAATATAAATGATTTCGAGATTCCAATATAAATGAATCCTAGCTTGATCAATTTATGGCCCCCGAAACCCCCTGTATACAAAATTACATGAAAATCGTTGCAGCCGATTCCGAGATTCCATTTATATATATACAAGATATAAGATAAGGCAGGAGCTTTAAAGTCAATAAGAGTCTGGCACTATACTGAACGGATGTCTATCTGTGATTGTCTCCTCCTAAATTATAAAATTATAAAAAAGTGCTAGAAAGGCCAAAAAGTACTAATTTAATAAAACGTTTTTGGATATTAAACACCTCCCTAGCACACTGGTGACCGCTGCGGTGTAATACATTGTAGATACCTGGTTAAGGGCGTTGGCGATGACAAAGAAGTTTTTTGGATGGAAATTTAGTGACGGACAAAGAAGATGGTATCGCCTATAAACGGTGGAAAAATACGCAGGGTATACGAAGTAGACTTCCTGCAAACTACCTCCCAGTGTCCATCAATCTGGGAGATAGGTGTCAAGGTTCTTGTGCTTGTAATTAAACCGACAAAACGACCTTTAGACCTGAACACAATAATGCTGCTTGACGACAGTAATGCTGCGGTAGAAATAAGCATGGCGGTACTTCCCCGATGAGCTCTGTCACGAACAGCTCTTCTACTACTAAACCTCTGATTTCTGTATTTCTGGTCTGACAAAACAGAAGTCACTTGAAAAATCATAATTCTTTGTATTTATTTGTGAGGTTACTATAGTAGTAGTAGTAGTAGTAATATTATAAATGTCAATGTAAGTTTGTTTGTTACGCTTTCACGCAAAAACTACTTAACCGATCCTCATGAAACTTTGTACACATATTCTTGGAAGTGTTAGAAGTAATATAGAAAACTTTTTATCCTGACATTAAGCTTGGTTTCTTTGGGAGAGGGGGTGAAAGTGTTTGACGATTTTACACCGACAAATTATAACCGATTTAAATATTTTTTTTGGTACTATAGAGGTTATAATATGTGTTTAATTTTGCCCAAACTTTTTGTAGATCAGTATGTGGTTGGAGACAGAACTCCTCAGCGGACAGCAGCAAACCCAGCATTTAAGGCTTAGCTTAGCTGAATACTATTTTTTTTTTTAGATCTACAACTAAATTGAATGCCACATCAAAAAACAAAATGAAACGCAGACGAAGTCGCGCTTTTAGTAACATATTAAATGCTATGCGATGCTCGTAACGAAATTAGAAAATGTGCACGTACCCTAAAGCACACGTATAAAGCGATACGTCGAAAAACAAGGTGGAAAGACACGGAAAGGCCCTCTTTGTCTAATAGGATTAACTGTGGGAGTGAAAGAGAGGGGAAAGCTTGCATGTGTGTATTGGAAAGCAGTTTTCTCGCTTAGGAAAAAGGAAACGTCTGGTAGGTAGGTGCGCCTACCGTAATGGCTGCGGGAATGTAGGGTGACAAGATTTAAATAAAATTAAACTTGCGTTTCTCATTCCTGCTCCAGGAAGGTAGGTGGTTAATATGTATTTCATTGGTATATTTGATTTACAGTTCTAAATATGCTAAGAATGTACACAGTTTAGTACCCATTTCTTATTTGTCTCTTCTATACAAAATATAAAACTAAGCCATGCGAAGGATTTTGATGCGGTTTACACGGTTGCTTGAATAAATTAATGATATCAGCATATCGTCTTAGGAA
This sequence comes from Pararge aegeria, assembly GCF_905163445.1. Classification (NCBI taxonomy): domain Eukaryota; kingdom Metazoa; phylum Arthropoda; class Insecta; order Lepidoptera; family Nymphalidae; genus Pararge; species Pararge aegeria. The sequence goes on along the minus strand of NC_053202.1, from coordinate 5,101,859 downwards.
AGTACAGAAAACGTGTGTGGGGCTGAGTATGTGCTTTTATAACATGCTACCGAAAGTAATATTAGATTTACCATTACATAAGTTTAAAGAATATATAATACACATTTAATACATCGAGGTTACTATACTATTGATGAATTTCTTAATGACAAGGTTGCCTGGAAGCAAGCCGCTCCGCTTTCATCTCATACAAGATAGAACAAAGATTGTTAAATTGTAAAACCATGTTGGAAAAGAGCAACTGCTGAGTTTCTTGCCGGCTTGTTCTTTGTAGAATCTGCCTTCCGGACCGGTGGTAGAGTAACTACAAACAGACATACTTGACGGTTCAAAAGTGCTTATAGGCCTACTTGAAATAAATGAATTTTGAATTTTTCACAGATGGTTTCTTATATAATGTAGGCTAATTAAGATTTTTTGTACATCAATTTTTTGTTCAGCATGGTTGCAGTGCGGTGGCGAGAGTGCGGTGAATACGCAAGTGAACCCCGTGCTCTCACTTATAGGTCTATCGAGGGACACACTGAGTGTTTAGTGGGTGCAAGTCCCACATAACTACTCCGTTTCCCCCAACGGAGAGCTATGCGGCAGGGATTTTCTCTGTATAAAAAAAATAAAAAATGGTTGCAATGCGGTCTGAAGGGTGTGGTTGTCGGTGTAATTACAGGCACATGCTGCTTATCACGTACTCCAAAGGTTAGGTTTAGGCACGACGTTCCTGGTATGCCATGCGAGTGTTGCTCTGTTTAAACGCGATAGTCTTACCATCGGGCTTGTTCCATCTTCATCATCTGCTTGGTCCACCAATTGATGAAAACAATAAAAAAACGTGTGAGCCGTCACGGGACGCCGGGCAGATGTGAAACATCGAATTTTTTTTCTGTTAGTTATTGCAGTTATTGCATAATGAAAAGATAAAGGATTACAAATTTATTCCACAAATTAAAAAAAAACAACCAAATGTATAACCACTCCTTTTTGATAGTCGGTTAATAATGACAATTAATATTCATTCATTTTATTAGAAAATTAATATTCATTTTTATTGTTACATACGAAATACAAAAAATCAATCATATAGCCTGGCGATGCGTCTCCACGGCCTGTGTCGCCACGCCAAAAATTAGATATACCCTCCGCCTATAGATGTTTCACATCAAAAATCAGCACCAAAAAAAACCTATTTCTTTGTTTTTTTTTGGTACTTTTGTCCGACCTTAATAATGGCAGTAATCTGTTGCGTTTCATATTCGAAGGTACGGCATCCATCATCTACGAGTAGTATGTATAAACAACGATGCTGTTTTCAAATCAAGAAGCGATGAAACTCTTAGCTTTTTTTTCTCAAGTGCCCATAATGATATGTCAGATATATAAAATTCAATACTCATTTATTCCAAGTAGGTCTACACGTATTTTGAAGCACTTTTGAATCGTCAAATGACTCTATAGTCGGGTCCGACGGCAGACTTAACCGATAGAGCTTCTATAGTATTTTCTTTGGTTGCCTGGAAGAGATCGCTATATAGCGATAAGGTCGCTAAATTGTACCTTCTACTTTACCGCTCTATTATATTTGTATTGTGTAAATTTCCTGTAATAAAAATGTAATCATTCATTCATTCATTCATTCAAGATACTCTACAGTGGCTGTTCAAACATTTACAATTTAACTATATTTGGTCTATATTGTAAGATACTAGATCTATAGTTCATCTTTAGTCAATGCTTTTGAGAAAAAAACACAATTCTATTAAAGTTATTTTCGAAAATCTTTTCACCTTTGAGTGGCATCTCTGAGATTTATCATCATCATCATCATCAAAAAAAATCAAGCTGTTTTCGTGACTGAACAAATTTCAGTAGAAAAATGACTGCACTGCTGCACTAGATATTCAAACAGTTGATAGAAGACAATTGGTAGACGTTTCCATTCCATTTGAAAAAAGCTAATTTTAAACTTCGGTCTAATGAGTAAAACTTTTTTTTAAATTTTACTTTTATTACCTGCTTGTTTTTTAAGCTATCATATATATAAACAAGATAAAAACTTCTGATGCGCTGCTTTGATCTGATCCACATCGCAACAAACACTTATATTATAATTCTGGCTTGTCACCGCGAGTGAAATCGTGGTTCTGCTCGCAGGCATGCTAGGTTTCAGAACAGGTTGTCTGTCGCAGTAACATATTATTGCAGTTTCCACAAATGCAATCAGGAAATCTGATGTCGCAATGATCATGAGCACGCGTAGAAATTACTATGATTCCTTTCCTACATGGTATAATGTACCTAATCGTTAAAATATAGGTATCTAAAAATATCGCAGTTCATTTACCTACAACAAAATTTTCCACCCAATTTTAAAACCGTAGTGAGTGGGAGAACTGTACTCGGGCACATGTCACATCGGAATGTTATTTAGTGAGTAACAAGTCAGAAAAATGTTAGCATTCAAATAAAATATAAAGGTGGATATTAAAGTAGTCTGGGAATTAGGTAGTCAGACGTCAACTACGGACGGTCTAAAATAAAAATTAAAGAGATGGAATGTGTGGAAAGAGAAATAGAGTGATCCAAGTCAGTGTTCTTGTTTCAAAAAGAAGTTGATGAAATAAAAATAAAAAGCTCTCTTCCTTTCTTATCTTTTTATAAACGATGACTGCAACAATACTAACGCCTATTAATGTTATGAGTTAACGAAAAGTTTTCTGACTTCATAAATCACCGGATAAACATCCCAATTTATAGCTAAATATTAATTTCGCACCTTTGTATGGCAAATAATGGCGCAGGTGATATCCATATGCGCTGCAGCCAGTCAATCTTGTTTGCCGCGTGCCGCACGTTTTTTAATACCATTCTTATCAATGACTGCGGGGGTTTTGCTGAATTGCGCCGAAATGACGTAAGTTAACGATAGTGACCGCACAAAGTTACAGGCCGCGCTCGGAAAAGCCTTTTCTAATGTTTTGTCCACTCACCACCAGATGGCGGGCCCGGAAGACTGTTTTAACATATAAACCTGCGCGTACGCCGCGGCGCGCATAGCCAGTCACGGCTCACGCGCGGCCACACCACTGTGTTGAAAGTATATCCTTTACATCGCGACTCGGTACACGAACTTACGAACTTGTGTTTGAACTGTGCTCCGCAATGGATATTGTTACTTTGGACCCAACTGGACTTTATTAAACCGTTTCTACAGAAATAATCAACATGGACGTCCTCAGCCTAGACCCCACCGGTCAGTATTGACTTTCGATGGCTTTCAAGAGTTTGGACCCGACCGGCGTTTATTGATATTGAGTACAGCCTGTTGATGTTGATCTTTCTTATTAGAATCTTACACGAAAAAATGGAGGTTAAGGTACTGGATCCTACCGGGCAATACTAGGAAGCCAGGATGACAGGGCTAGACCCCACTGAAGTCTACTAAACTTTCCACCTTCTATGAGCCAAGATGTGCTGCGGGAACCGGTGGATTTCTACTGGTACCTGTCCGGAGGAAACATCTTCTTGCAGGAAGAGGAGGCCTACCTCCGCAACCTAACCTGGATACTAAAGAAAAACGACGCGATTGTATATAGTGAATAAAAAATAAAATGGTTGTAGGTGTTGGCAAGGTCAGATGGAGATCAGCTGATTTGCGCGCGTGTTCCGGAAATGCAGAAATATTGGAGAAACATTCCATAGAAACATCCGTCACACAGATAAGGAACGCGTCGCGCGGCAGAAAATCCTTGTTTTAATGATGTAAGTTATTTTTTTACTCGTTCGTAATAAGTTAAAATTTAGCTTTTGTTCTTGAGTTTGAAATGATAATATTTTTAGATTAATTAATATTATATTTGAATCTTTATCTTATCTCATGCAATTTTTAAGATCTTTAGTTTGTTCTGTTTGTTCAATTACGTAATTTATTTTTCTAAATTTATTATTATATAATTATTATTTAAGTTTCCATTTGTGTCATAATACTGCAAAACCTTTTTCTTTTGACATAACATAACTTATACCCCGGTAAAGCGCTTAAGTGAATTTTTAGAACGGACTTTTGATATAATTCTTAATTAAATATATTCTACTAGTTATAACTGCCGATTTATTTTTTACAATGTTCGATTTTAGATCTATTTTACACGATATTTGCATCATTTTTTTTTCATTTGTACTAGGACACTATAAATGCATAGTAGGTTAAGGCTATAATTTTAACGCAAAATAGATAAGACTGCCTTTTAATTGATATCCGTTTAACCGTAGGCTTTGTAGCATATAATAAAACGATGGTAATTTTTAATTTTCCGTCCGAATTTCGGGCAGTATCGCAATTTTTATGGCACCGACCGCGAGTTCGTTGACCGGACATATTTTATTTCATCGCGCGCTTCCACGTACACACACAGGCGCCCGCACACACGTACACGTAGATGAAAGCACGCACACCAACGTAACAGATCTCCGCGTGTTTGCACCCAGTTTCGCAAAAACACACTGATCATTTGTATTATGAATGTTATCGTTTAATTCGCCACAATTAATTCTGTTTATCCGTATAAGACGTATTTAAAGAAATAAAGTGAAGGCTCTATCTGGTCAATAAGCTAATGTTTGTATACTCTTTACCCTGGACCTTGAATAACCACATCAACCTGACGTATAGATTTTAAAGAGGTCGTATAGGCATTGATGTTGCGGACAATTTAATGGGGGTGTTTCATAAATGCTAAAGTTAGTACGCTGGCGCGTTTGACAACTGGTCCTCAGTCCCATCAATTTAACCTGGTTGACACCAGACAGATTTAAATTTTATCTTTATACCTAATTAAACTAGTATCTAATTAAAAAAATATTACTTACGCGGTGTTTAGCCGTGCTAGGTACGAAATATGATATAGGTACTTAAACTGTGTTTCGTTATGTGAATTTCAAATTTCATAACGAGTCCACGGCTGAGTGTCATAAGACCTCGCCTTCCAAGATCCAGTTGAACAAAACGTAATCCTCCAAGAGCTGGTGGAAAAAATATGGAGGTTTCATAAATAAAACCTGAAGCAGTAAGAGAAACACTACCTGCTGAACAAAGCCTTGATAGCTTATGGAACTGACATCTTAACTTTTTAAGCAGCGCAGTCGAGGGCGTTCCTTTTGCGCCTTTTCATACAATGACTATTTTTACATTAAAAATTGTGTGGAAGGTGCTACGATTAAAATATAATCCAATTTTCGGATTCAGTCCAAGGCAAAGTGGAAATTTACGGATTTGATGTAGACCTATTAGGTAATACGCAAAGAGTGAAACATTAATTCGATCCCAAAGATTGGATACTTAACAACCTTTTTGATTTCAAAATTGCTTTGATAAAAATATTTGCTTCTTTAATAGTTGCTCACCACTACCAAATCGTTACAAAATTTTCATTTACTGACAGAGTTACTCCAAACTCATATATTAATTTAGTCCCTAGCTCCTAGTCTATAATGCCCTGTTTGCCGAAATATACCAGTTCAACAACCCGGCGAACGCCCGATCGGGAGTTCAAAATAGACGCGGACGCTCCTCGGCGCTTCGGCGACATTCAAAATTCGGCTCATCATTCTTTACTTTAAATTTAAATGCACAGATTAAAAACCACGTCCTTTCAAAGAGTGTGATGTGTGGTCAGACTACATAGAGCATGCATGTGTAAGATATTATGAAAACTAAGCTAACTCTTTACTTTAAATATAAATAATGCACGATTATTCTATGGTCAGATTCTATAGCATTGCATGCAGGCGTTGGTGGGTAAGTTGAAAATTAATTAAGCGAAGGTTATCTCTACATTTTAAAATTGGAATGTTCGGCGCTAAATATTTTCCACGACAACGTTCAAACTTCGAACACTTTTTTGAATATCTGGTCTTTTATAACAAAGTTTTGAACATTTTGTAAAGTTACTTGATTTGTCTAGTATACCTGTACAAAGAACTTAAATGCAACTTAATCTATGACTACATCTAATGTTGCGACAATCTATGACTGTCGCCACAGACTGTCTACAATTTTAATTTTAGAACGCATTTTAAAATAAATGTTGCACCCATAAAATAAAACATTAGCTTTTTATTTATGCGATGGCCATGTTGTGACTCGGTGATTTGATTTAAGTAAATTCTGTTTTGGATTTTTTGCGCGGTGGCGATGAATCAGAAGCATGATAAGTTTCGCACATGGCGTGCTCGCATTAAGGCGATATTTTGCGTGACCTTCCTTGACCCCACCGCGGAGGTTCCAATGCAGTGTGGCCTGTTTTCGGAATTACGTCATCATAGCTCACTATACCTATCTAGACAATTTTATTAATCGAGTTCATAATAAAATGAGTTGAAGTTAGTCACAAGCTGTTGTCGTTTTTAGCAATTCTGTTGTAGTAGACTCAAGTTATCATTCGTATTCGATTCATAGGCACTTGAGAGATCTAGATATCGACTCGACTCAACTCGGAAACACAGCGTTAGTTAGATCCGATCAGAAGTATAATAATTCTGGATATATAGATGCAGAGAGGAGGATCTTCCGAAACATGCTCTCACACACATTTTACTCCGATATCAGAGCATCCTCAGGGGATGTTGATTCCACCATGCTTTTTTAAACACGTTTTTAAAAGGATTGCGTCATCGTAGGTCACTACCTTCCTAGCCATATTTTTTTGCTCATAAAGTTATGCCCCGCACGTGGTCCTTCCTTTGTTAGATCATTTAAACTCTTGCCAGCTATTTCGGTAACTTAATATGGCCGAGACGGGCTGTGATGTAACTTAATGTGGCGTAATTTGATTGTGATAACACCAGTTACGTACCAGTGCGCTTATCTTCACTTACCTTGTATGTTTTTGTGGAATTAATATATTATTGTGGTTTTATGGAAATAGGTTCTAACTCGCAGTCACATAGAATATTTATATTAAATTTAAGGGCCTGTCTTAATCGTATATAATTTAAAAGCACTTGAATTTTATTGATGGACACAGGGCGGCATGTTGCAGTACGTACTCCTTACATGCAGTTCTGCTCTGTTTATCGGCGATGGTTTCCACTAACCATATTGTGGGCCATCTGCATAGTTTGTCAAGAGAGAAATAATTGAAAAATTAATAGTAGTGTTAAAAATCTGCCTAGCAACCTATCAGACAACATTTTAAACTTTATAAAAAGTATGTGCATACACAATAAATGATCAAATGGCAGATTCTAATAGAAATAAGCCTAAAACTCCAACAGTTATCCTTTCCAACATTAATATTTGAACATTTAACTCAATTGAGTCATTAAGTTAAATTTTAAAGCGTTGAGATGAAAACTGTCAAGCAACATGCAAAAACATTTTCAAACTTGGCTGCAGATATTTATCAATTGTATAGACGAGATGCAAATGTTACGAATTGATGTAGATATAATTATAAACCTAAAATTAATCTTATTACTGTTTTAAATGCGTAAGATTGGATGGAATTTTGGAACTCGATGACAGCAGAATCGCAAAGTGATTACGTACCTCACGACAGGCTTGTCACAGGCGTACATATTGTGATCTTTGCCGTCAAGCGTCACTTTTGTATTGTTATTGCATGCAAAAGTGACGTTTGACAGCAAAGATCGCGAGATTTACGCCTTTCGCGGTCGCAAGACTGTTGTGAGATACGTGATCACCCTGCCGGCCAAGGTTTGGCACAGAGATATATTATTGTCTGGAATAGAACATAGCATTTTTATCTTGGGATGGTAAACGATTCCTGCGGGATATAGTCACGGCAGCTGGAAATTTATCAAGTTTGCTTATTTGAATTTTTCATATTTCGCAAGGTAGGCCCTTAAAGATTCCATGCATTTACTTAGTAAGCAATAGTAAGTGTTTAGTGTTAGAGGTAATGGGAAAACATTAGTAGAAGAGATAAAACTTTACTTTCGATAAAGGCTTATTATGATTGCTTACTGATTTTAGAATGGCTTTAGTTCTGACCGAAGGAAAAATTACTACCGGATTGTATTTAGGATTGTTTTGGACATACATACATTTTAGGGTAGGCAGTGCTTTTGTACTTATATGGAGTGCACGCCACTGGCTATGGTCTCCTCGCACCTGTAACTTCTAGAGTTCATAGTTATGTATGCTTTAAACTAATATCACTCGCTTTACCGGATTGTATTTAGGATTGTTTGTAAGAAGGGGTGATATTTTTCACAGGTTTTTTGACCTGGGTATTCATAAAGAAGGAAGATGGTATGAAATGGTATTTCTTCTACCTTATGTGGACATACAAAAAAATTTGGGTAGGCACTGCTTTTGTACTTATATGGAGTGCACGCCACTGACTATGGTCTCCATTACAGTGTTTAATCCTCGCACCTGTAACTTCTAGAGTTCAGAGTTACCGGTGTGGGAAATCATTACGAGAAAACCACCATTCCATTAATATCAAAGGCTGTTTCGGTCATGTCAGTGAAACTCATACCCTTTATCGATTTCTACCGAACGCTAATCCGCTTTACACGTCTTCAATCGCAAGGTCGTAACTAGCCACCAAAAACCAAAAACTTACTATTTCTCCTATTTTCTCATCGATTGTTGATCATCTTCTCAATCGAAGGACCCCTGCTGGAAACAGGATTGTATAGGAATTTTCTCATGCCACAGATCTTAGGATGCTTAAACCCTGCTTTAACTTATTTAACTAGGTTTACGTCATCTGTCCCAGGTTGACATAAGCTTCAGCTTCGCAACCCTATTAGTTATCTCAATACCTGCTTCTTCTGCGGATCTCCTCATTGCTGATATGACCACGAGGATACCCCGAGCATAGACAAATCCCGACGCCTGCTGAGTTATGTGTTCTAAGTGTTCCAATGCGGTGTCAGTCGCGAGTCAGTGTGCGTTGATACGAAGTTTATGAGTCGATGACCGTGAACACACCATCAAAAATTTAAAATGAAAAAGTGTTTGTTCTCAAATTTCCATAGCAGATAAGGTGGAGACTCTGAACTTCTTCTCTGATAGGCTCTGGAATAATATCAAGCTGATGATTGAAAACTGACTGACTTTGAGGTTAAACGGAGTGACAAACTAACTCCTCTAAACCGAAGGGCAGCGGTTATTTTGTCAACAAAAATTTAACCAAGGAGGGTTGACATTAGGAATGCAGTCGTACGTCAACTCTTTGCCAAAACCAAAACAACGACTCTGTCTTCAAGTTTAGAGACAAATATGCTGACTCCACATATTGTTTTTTTTAGTACAATATTTGACGAACCGATCCTCGGGACCACCTGATGATAAATGAAAACCATTCACGTATTAAAAGAGCGACATTACTCAGGGTATCCGGAAGATACATCCTGCAAAGTGCCACACTGTGTCCATCAATCAGAGAACTAGGAGTTAAGCCCCATGTACCTACCTACCTGTAATTACACCGGATAACCACGTTCTCCGGGCCGGTATACTGAAATGATGTACCGAAACAAAATAAGAAATCATCACTGGCAATACCAGGTTCCACATTATAAAAGAGGCTATAAATATTTCATTGAAATTATTATTGAATTAATAGCAAAATTTAATAATAGGGCATGCCCATAGGCGGCTGTTATACTATGCCATTTGTTCGCTATGCAAATAAGCACTTAAAACTTATTACCAAAGCGTCCGTAACAATATAATAATCGTACGCCGCATTTTTTCCACGTGCGTGCAAAAAAAAAGTATTCATGAATTGATGTTGAAAATATGCGTTTTGTTTTTTCCGCCGATGCAAAATACAGCATGTCGTATACAAAGGTGCAATTCAAGGTCATAGGACAGCTGGCGTCTCTAATTAAAGGTTTTTATGCTTAAATAATTAAACACTTGTAGGCATAGACTCGGCAGGTGCGTGCCACTTGAGTTAAAATAAAATCGAAGATAATACCAAATTACGTGCATTAATATCTTAATTTTCAACGTTATTCGAGAAGTTAAATTTAATGCCGCTTTTACAGGAACATATTTGGTGTGCAACACGACCAATATTTTTCTGTAGTCTATTTTTAATTAACTCGATTAAAGAGTGCAAACGCCTAAACTACGTGCAACGTTAGTATCTACTTATAGCAATGAAGATGTTCTGATTTCAAACGAGCAAACCTTTCCAAAATGAAGTGACTAAAAAAAGCACTGTGTTATATCAAAAACTTTGCCGTGCGGTGTCGGCAGCTCAGAATAAAATTATTGTCAGAACCCCTCTTTCCGCGGGTGTCGTACGAGGCGACTAAGGGAATATAACGGTGAGCTCTGTGCTACTACTACCATTAACTGCGATCACCAACCCGTCTGCCCAGCGTGTTGATTATGTGCAAACCCTTCCGTTGGGAGTTGGGCCTTTAGTCCAGCAGCGAACTGCTATAGGCTATAAATGATATAAAAACGTGACAGAAAAATGCGTCCATTTCACGTAATACTTAGTTATAAAGTATTAAGCAATTCTATTTGGAAAAAAATATTTATTTAAAGTAGGGATGTATAAGCACTTTTGAAACCTCATGTATGTATGTCTGTTCGTAGTGACTACAACCTGATCGGAAGAAAAGAAGAAAATTCTACCGAGAATACGCTGGCAAAAAACTCGGCATTTGCTCTTTTAAAAAACAATATATTGCGTTTTTGGTCGTTATTCATTGGAAATTTCACAGGATCTTAACTAAATAGGTTATATATTCTCGAGATATTTCACGGACACGAATATGTATAAAAATAGAAATAAATCAAACGAATTAAATGATATAAGAAAGAATTCAAGCAATAAAATCGACTACCGCCTGTTTTAAATGAAGTAGTTAATTATTTACTGTCGATCTTTTATGTGCATCAGGTAAAATAAGTGGTAAAGGCGGAGACATAGCGAACTTTACTCAGATGACACTGAATGACGGTAGTGCCCGTGCTACGTCAGCGGGACGTTTCCGCCTACTACAAGTCTTTATTAAACGCGCTTTACATTGATCAAAAGATAAATTCATTACTCGGCTGCTGCCTCAGCCCTGCTGCACTGAAATAGGCGACTGCTTGAAACTTATGCGGGCCTAGTAGAACACTTACATTTGCTTACAAGATGTGCCTTCTTTAGGCGGGGTTTGCAATTATTTTTTATCGACAGAATGTTGTAATAATTATAGACTTAGGAGACATATATATATATGTCAAACGTGCCTGTGATAGGAAATAAATAAAGAGATTTTTAAATTTGAATTTCGTATTATTTCTCCGATTTACTTTTCGATTCGATACATAAATCCAACGAAGGTTAAAGTTAATGGGTTTTTAAAGTAATAACTTCATCTTACTTGAATATATGTTTTTTTTTATATTTAAGTTTTCTATATGCTTTATGATTACGTTGAGTTAAGATTTAATATTAAAATGTCTATAGTCCTTGAAAGCGTGTTATGGAGGGCTATGCAATGATCGCAAAATGTAAGTCAAATACAAAACTAGATAGTATATGTTTCTAAACACGAATGATATTTTTACTTTTAAGAAACGATAAAGAATCTATCTTCGAAAATATTTTCAAGGAGTCAACAAACCTTAGTCAAGGAACTGGTTTTTTATTAGTTTGAACTCAAATATTTTATTTGACTATTCTAATGTAATCGAACACAAACAGCGATGACTGTTTTTCAAGTTCAATAATATTATAATTACATTATTTGCGTCTCTATTTCTCTTAATAATTTAAATACCTAGAGAATTCTTTCGAATCCTCAAGTTTCGTTCAGTATTTTCTATGTTTAATTTATAATTTATGGCGAAAATATGTAATTAAATGATATATAATTTAATGCAAATATTATTTATGATATCATTTATTACTACGTTATATAAACATTCGTTTAAAAAAACTTATATACTCGTACTTATACATACATGATCTAAAAAGTCTCCGAAGCCTATATAAAGTAGATAATGGCCGCTTTGCCTGTAATAATATATAAAAATATATTTAGCGGTTTTCGTAAAGGATCCACGTTTTAAACGCAACTATTTGATCATGTTTCATCAATAGTTTGGCCTCTAAAATTAAACAAACCAAAAGGTTTTAACCTTTTGCCCTTTTCATTTCACATTTTGAGTAACAGTAGGTTAACAAGATAATGTATATCGGATTTAAATGAAACAAACCAAGTGAATAAATAAAATAAATGCCATGTCACTTAACTTAATGGAGGGCCAACCTCACATTTATCAAGAGACGCTAAAAATGCAAGCTGCTGATTTGAGCAAAAAAGCAAACTAGATAGGTATGTCGTTCAATTAATAAACTTACACTTGACAAAATCTGGACATCTTTTTCAGTAAAATTCAAAATTCATTTATTTCAAGTAGGCCTACTTTATAAGCACTTTTGAAACGTCAAGTATGTATGTTTGTGGTGACTCTACCAGTATGAGTAGTTATGGATTAGAAACTAAAATGTCTTATGCGCCTAGTACGTTCATCATAACCAATAGTCCTTCTAGTGCGTCTGTAAAATCAACCCATGGCCGACGCACTACAAGGCACGCGTCTACTCTAAGGCTCTCAAAATAAAAAGGGATTAGGTCGAATTCGCACGCCTTTGGAAACATTATGGAGAACTCTCTGGCATACAGGGATCCTCACGATGTCTTCCATTACCGTTAAAACAAGTGCTATTCTATTATTTTAATAAATAAAAAAAAACGTGTGTGTACTTCTTTACACGACGCGTAAGAAGTTATACGTTGGCGTAACAAGATAAAAATCTTTTTAAAAATTTTGACCTTTCGCCTTATTCTACTTTTGTAGAAAAAACGTCACTAACAATAGAAAAAGATATTTCATACCTTAAAAATTTTTTATAACGCACTATCTAGTTGAATAAGGTTTATTTAAATATCACAAAAAAATATTGCTCTACATAATTAAAAAAATGGACATAATAAACAAAATTTAAATTTGGAACACTAATGGACTCGTTATCGGACAACCAAGTTTCGATCAACATTAAAATTTGATACTTTGTGCAATTTAATCAATTAAATCACCGGAATGAGCCCACAGACTTTGACAATTCAAAGTGTACACTGTCAAACCTTACAGCTAACTTCAGGGTGTAGGTTTTTGAAGACGGTGTGCGGGCGCATCGTAAAAATTTACTCTCATAATTTTCCCTAACATGCCAAAAGAAGTATAACCCTAGTTAAACCCCATATTGAATACCTCATCGAAATTTGGGGAACCGCCGCGAAATCACATATTAAAAAATTGCAAATTATCCAAAATAAAATTATTAAAGCTCTTTATAAGTATAACTATCTAACTCCTACAAATAAATTGTATACAGAGACTAAAATTCTTAATATAAATCAATTATACGCATTAAAAACCTGCACCTTAATAAGAAAAATAAGCACAGATAATATACTCTCACAATTACGATTTCAAACAAAAACATACGCAAACTATCTAAGAAAACGTAAAACTAAATTTTTACTATCTAAAACTAGAACCAATTATGGAAAGAAAAGTATACTGTGTGAGGGAGTGCTGTTGTACAATAATTTACCTGAGAGAATCATTAACACTAAAAGTTTACCAATGTTTAAAAAACTTGTTATCGAACATGTACAAAATACCGTTCAGTTAAGTTAATGTGACCTCTTTCCTATAAAACGATTTGTATTATCGCTCGCTAACTTTTTCTTTAACCACCCGCAAAAATGTTTACTTTTAAATAATATGGTACATCTGTAAAGCACTTTGAGATTTTGCATCTACTAATTTTAAAATGTTATTGTATTCTCGATGTAAGTGAACTATTGTGTTCTTTTTTGAGAAAATAAATGTCTTTAAGCTGAACTTCAAAAAAATACGTTAATACTATATCTCAATCACATACAAAACCCCGATAATTAACAAACGGTACCGGACGGTTACCTTGGTCCTTTTACATCGAAATTGCAGATGCATAAATACCTATTAGGTAACACAGTTTCCCAATTTGACCGCCCGAATGTCGAGACATCGAGTATTCGAGAAATCAAATAAAGGCTGAATGCAGTTTGTGGGTCACTTTGGACTGAGACTAAGCATTACATATATTTTATCAACAACCTTGGTTATGCCAATCCAAGATTACTTGCATAAGGCACTTGCGTAATATTGCCTACTTCTTGACTTAACGCCGCAGGTCTTTGTGCTGGCAACTGTGTTTTTAAACAGATTCCGAAGGAGTTCCGCACTACCTCTTTGGTCGGACACGGATCAACTATGGAACCCAAGATCCTGCCCGATGTGTAGTTTTTTCACCATATTTTATATTTATCCGACAACTTTTCCTACCACACTACCGATTTTGAAGCGGTTGTAAGTATCGTTTACATATGTTTCACAAAGGATATATAAACATATAAATATAAATGTCTGTAATAGAGCATTATCAAGTTTTTTTTTTGTACTTACATAAAAAGAATATTTGCAACCAAGTCAAACCAAGTTTTTTCCAATGCATGTATACACAAGCGAAGCCAGGACGGTTCGATAGTTTTACATAATAATTAAAATATCTCGGCCTTTTGTGACCAAAATATCGTCGATTTAGTTTTTTAAATGTGCATTATATTATATTTTAGTATTATTTGTTGTACATTCTAGGTACTTATTAACATTTTAATTACCACATTTTATCGTTATTGACTTAATAAAGAAACTACCGAGATTGCGACTTATTAAATAATCCTTGACAATTAAAATACCTCGGGTATTCGAGGGCAAAATGCACAATTTTGGTAATAATAATTGCTTTAGCCATAAAAACATATTGAAGGTACGTATATTATGACGTAAGTTTATCGGTATTCAATAAACAATTATAAATATTGTATTGTTTTTAAACAACCAAATTTTGACCATATGATAACCGTGCTAAATATTCTTTAGTAGAATGATAAAAAAGTAATGTAGTGTTTGTATCCTCTTTACAATAAAACAAATTACTTTGCCAGTTATAATGAGCGTCTCTAGGTGTTTTCTAAAATACGGTGTATATTTTCAAATATAAAATGAACTGCCTACTATTCCACTGAAAATTGCCAGTAAAATAATAGATATGAAAAACAAATGAAATATAAAATCAATACCTTAATTGCTCGATTTTGTAGATTAATATTAATTTGGATGATTAAATGAATGAAGATAATCCACATTCCAGATTGTGAAACATGATTGATTCTTCTCTTAAATTTCCACGGAGAAAAACCATTCGAGAAACATTGAACTGATTTAACACACAGTAAAATAAATATCTAATTGAAATGTCATGACAGTAGTCTGAGAAATAGCTTGAAAATTTACATTTATATTTTTATCAAATTTGGAATTTATTTATGTGTAGCGAAGATTGTACAATTTAAATAATTGAGTATTTGGTACAAATAATGAAATGAGATATGAAGAACTTGCTTTAAAATTATATTGATAAATTTTCAAATTTGAAATTGGAATGAGAGTGTTAAAAAAGTTACCAACTTCATGCAAGCCTGTATACAGTTTACAAAGTAAACATTTCCACTCTTATCGGTCGGCATGGTTATTTGTATTCATGAGAATTTTATTGACTGCACTAACTTGTAAACCAACTTCTTGTTTGAAATTGTTATTGTTTAACATTCTTTTCATTGCGTAATTGTGCTGAAATTAATTATTATCGATGTTATGTTGTTGGGATCTGAGCGAATTTTTCCCCTGTAACTAATAACTATTGAGAGCACAAGTTTTTCGTTTAAGCATTGTATAACCGATGCGACAGGTCCTAGAATTAATGTAGGTATAGTATTTCAGACAGAAATACAAAGATGAGCGAGGATTTATTTGTCGCAACCGAAACCAAAAAACTTTTTCGGGTAACATAATTAATTAAATAAACAAATAATAATTATCAACATACTTACGCTGCATTTTTATAAAATGGTGGGAACTCTCTGTGGGAATGTACAAAGAGAATATAAACCCATTTTTTTTAAACATCTCATCTCATATTGCTTATTTTTTCAATATAAATTGGAATTATAAATTATAAAATTATATACCTACATTACACAATTTAGGTATAATTAAGTTATCTATTCGTCCTATCTAATATGTAAAGAATCAATAATATCGATTCGTCATCTGAGTCATTGACACCGCTGCACCAACCTTACCGGGAGATGATGAGCTAGCTACAAGAGGTTCAATCAACTCTGCATCTCTAATCAGAGTAATTCACCCGTGCGGACAGTCGCCCGCTTCCCGGACGCGGAAAAAAGTAATTGGAAAAAATCACCAAATAGATAATTCATAAAAAAATTATATAAGTACATTACAGGTAATTTATACACCCAACGTTTGTTCATTTAAAAAGTCCTTTACGTATAAACCGTATGTTGTTAAGAGATTCCTCATTTTATTAGGGGCTTCTTTGAGCGATTTAAAAAGCCGTGGTTCTAAGCTAGGTGTCGAAAAAAACTAATATAATAGATAAATGACAATGTAAAATATTCAGATGAAGTAAATTGCTGTTCTTTTATATGTATTAAGAGTAATGCTGACATAGGATACATAGTACAAGATATATATAAAGTATAAACTAACGAAAACAAAACACCAAAAATAGATCCTTTAAAAAAAATTGAGGTGATTTATAATGAGCAGATATTTGTTTTGAGATTAATACTATTTTTGAAATCATTTTAGTTTTAAATATATGAAAACTTGAATTACAGAACTAATAGCACCTACAACACTGATCTGCAGTGATAATAAAATATTTAAATAATAATAAATAGATATTTCTTCTCAGAGCAGCATTTTTCATTTAATTTATCAAGGTGTGTGACTTTTAATAGTTTGTCTTAGTCACGTATTAGTTTATTAGTTATTTAAAAAACAATGTCGACTCATACACCTGTTTCATCCAACGGCATACAACAATTTTTTTTTCTGTTAAGTACGGAAAAGAACAATAAATATCAGCGTTATTAAAAATACATATTATTTAAAACTACAAACTTCCAACAGGTGAGTTTACGTAATATGTTAAATTGTCGGCATAGATAACATTGTACGAGCTCGTTTTTCATCAACTCCATCTAACTTATTATCTCCTAGTACTTTAAACATAGTTACGGCTCACTAGCAAAATATCAGACAGAACTTTGCATGTGAGTCCGTAACTCCCTTCGAACACATACGAAACTCACTCACTTACACAACATGGCGCGACTTCTGATTCGTATTTTCGGGATGTTCGTGTACGTAAAGAGAATCTTCTCTCATAGTATCTATGAACCTGACAGTTGTGGTACAGCTAATATGCTTGTGGTAGTATCTCATAGCAATGGAACGTGTGTTAATAGCGACGCTGTTTCCGCATAGACAGTTCTGAGAGGCAACGAACACGTTAAGCGTGTGAGCACGAGATCGTCAACCTTACAAATTAGAAAAAAGTCACCCAACACCATGCGTATCTTCACATGTTAAATTGAATAACCTTCATAAATGCACACGAAAAACATTTTTATCTGTAAATTCTTTATCGTAAGAATTACATGTAGATAGTCTAATCGTAGCAAATTATATATAGACCGTAGTAAAGGACAAAAAGTGTTGTGATGAAAATGGAATGCGTCAAAATGTCGTCAGTGGCTGTGATTGTGACGCGCCTACACGCGCTCACGCACACCAGCTCTGTATATGCTCACAAATACAACCGTCGGCCGTGTATAACTACATTGCAACTAAGTACGTCATAGGCAGGCCTCTCGCGATATCTGCCAGCCTGGTACCTAGTCTCCCCGTAATAAGCTGAAGATAACTTGCTTTTCTTGATCTGCTAAAGGAATGGCATTATTTTGTTGAACTTCCGCGTATCTTTTCGCCTTTAATCAGGCCCTCGGCTCTACACAATCTAATTTTATATAAAATCGTTATTTATCTATTTTTATAATTCTACATAACATTATGAAATAATATGTAAATAAATTACAGGTATATATATATATATATATATTCTTTTGTTTGATACTTAAATTTACCAGATTGATAGGTCAAGGAAACCTGCCAGTCATTTGCATGATGCTCTCATTGACTGTCGTTAGTCCGGTTAGAACGATTTCAACAAACCTCCACTCTACCTCTGATCCCCTGGTACAAAGTGTTCTAGTTGACGATCGTGTGGATCGTCGAGAAAAGGAAGGGACGAGAGATGATCATGAAATAGAATTAAAAGTTGCTAATGACCAAAATTGCAATAAAGCGTGAATACTGAATAATATTATAATCTCACTCACTATTGTTAAAACTAAAATATGGTGGGGTCTCTACTGCATGGAATTTAAAAAACGAACTGACGTGTAGCGCCATCTGTTGTTGACTAGCGAGCAAATATTCATTTATGGCTATTTGAGCTGAAAAATATATTATTATGTGGTAATTGCGAGGAATATTATAAATTTTAAAGCACATGTCGCCGAGTATAATTGAATAGTGACAGGTGCATGGAGCCTGCACACGCCAAGGATGACCAGGGGGCCGGTGCGCACTAGGGCATGTGACATTGTGGCGTACGCTAGCCGGTTTTTGCCCGGGGATACGCTACGCTCTATTATAATTTGTGTCTTTATCAGACGATTGTAATGACTGACCTAATGATAGAAAAATATCTTCCAACTACCATGCTGATAAATAATTATTATACTACGGCTGTGCTCTCTCTTATCTCGTGTCATTTTCATTGTACAATACATTACATACTTATTGATTAACTGGAATAAAAGTGCTACTTTATTTAAAAATCAATCTTCAGATGATCATTAGATTTAAACAGTAGCTTTTGTTGTTAACAGGTATCTAAATGAAATGTAATAAATTTTAGTAATGTAATGTATTTTCATATAAAACTTTATGAAAACGATAAAATAAAAGTGTGAAATTTTGCACAGAATTTTCCTAGATATGAAATTTTACAAAATCCATCCTTAAAAGGGTATAAGAAAAAATTATAAATGTTAAATAAGGGGACAGGTATATATTTCATTGATTTATATTATTTTAGGGTGGAAGTGAATGATGGATCATTTTGTTTTTCTTTATTCTTTCCCGTTGGAAAAAGGCAAAGGTAATCTGAGGCTGCTTTTTCCCTTTTTATTTACTAACTTTTTATTTTCATTTCATTTTGTGTTAGATTTTTTTCAAATAGATATGAGTCATAATTTTTTTTACCTGACTGTATTCAGATTAGCGGGCGCTATCACTTATCTTAAAATAAGTATGCCGATAAGTGTTAAAATAATTTTAAATATGCAATTTTGCATTGTTGAAATTTGCAGCTTTGTGTCGGCTACCTTTGCTATCTAAACAATAAAAGACAATAACACACAAAAAAGAGATTTGCGTCAAAAACCGCCCACCTAAAAAGACCTAATGCGTGCCTGTTTTATTTTTATTGTACATGAAAAAAAATGTTTTTTGCAAGCATTTTTTAATTGCAAAAAGTGTATTTGTTTGAAACAAAACCAACATAGGTAGACTAGGTAGGTACCTTTTCTGTTTGCGCAAGTTAATTGTTCCTGCATAGACGTTCAATATTCCTATTGTTGTTTTTAGAATGCGGTATCTTTAAAGCGGCTGAGTTATGAAATAGCTACGGGGTAATTAAACAACTTGTCTCTCTTTTTTCCCCGTGTTGTAGGCTGTAGCTTGTGAACATACTGGTTCACCCGATGACATATTTACGAGCATAGGTTGATTCACGTAACATAAATATATTACATACACGATAAATTAATTATTGTTAAATTTGAAAATATTAATGTTTAAAAACAGCAACTACAGAGTTTCTTCGGCCCATTCTTGATATAATTTCCCTTCAGTTCATTTCAGTCAGTAGTAGAGCCACTTGCTTGAACTTGACTTTAAAAGTGCTTATTGAATAGGCTTATTGCCATTATAAAAAATAGCACTTACCGTCAAGCCTACTTTGAAGAAATACGGTGAGATACAAACAACTTTTAATTCTACTCAAGTAATGACTACTCATACTAAATTACTAAATGCCATGGGTTGTAGCTGATTGCATAGTTCTGTTGGATATAGGGCTTATACCCACTTCTCCGGTCCAATGCAGGTTGGCGTTCAGCAACTTCATACTTGGATTTGTTCATCATATAAACCCATTAACGGCCCACTACAGTGAAAAGGGTTAAGGCCGTAGTCCACCACGCTGTTCCAGTGCGGATTGGTGGACACCACACACCTTTGAGAACATAACCGAGAACTCTCAGCTATGCAGGTTACCTCACGATGTTTTCCTTCACCGTTGAAGCAATTGATATTTTAATTACTTAAAACGTAAATAACTTCGCAAAGTTAGAGGTGCGTGCTGGGATTCGAACTCCCCCCGAAAGTCAAGTCGAGCTCCTACTCGATTATCACCGCTTCGATATATTACCAGGTACCAAATTCCTAATAAGTACTTTGGAATAATCTACAAAGTATTAAGAATCGCTATACCCAGCGTTCATCAAGCTACCGAATTGGATAAAAAATTTTGACTATCGTTGTATCACGTTCGTTTTAATGCTTAGAAATACAGATTAAATACCTATAAGCAAATTTTATCTATACAAATCTGTAGAGGAGAAATCGCTGGCGAAAGCTAAATTTTTGGATCTACACCTAATACTTCATAATAATATGAGTAGGCATAATCCAGTCTTATTACTTGTTGTTGTTGTATTGTTTGTTGGAAAACTTTATTTCACACACACTAAACGAAAAAAAAAATATTAAGAACTTTAACCTATATACACTACCAAAAGCGGCTGTATAGCCAAAGCGATCTCACTGAGTGATGTTAAACCTAAAAACCTAAAAATTAAAGCCAGTATACGAACGCCTCTTAGTATAAGAAGGCCATAAAATATTTAGTTTTAAAATACACATGTCTATAAAAAAAATGTGCAAAAAAAATATATGCAGCTTAAGTAGAGCATATTAAGGTCACACAAAAAAACGAAATATGCAAACTCCATTTGGCCACCTGACGTGCATTACAAGCGAGATATTGACCAATGTAAAACCGGTCAAGTTTAGACCCTGTATTATCTTACATCAGGTATTATTTAAGGCAATATGTACTTCGAACAAGCCCTTCAATGTGTCAACGCGTATGAACGTATCGTAGAGTGTTCGTAATGAGTTATAAGTCAATAAAAATGATGCATGCTCGTTTATTGAATATAAATACCTCTTTTATTATAAAATTATGAAAGCGCAGCCATTATATTGCGAGCTCTGTAATTGTTAGAGTGTGTGCATTATTTTTTGTGTTCAATATTAATCTTGATTGGATTTTAAAGAAAATTATTAAAGACCTATATATCTGAATCTTTGGCACATATTTTTTAGCATTATTGAATTGTTCGTGTATGGCCACCACCTCGTTCAATTAAAACAAAAACAGAGACATTTATAAAAGCTTTGCTGGGCACCCTCTAATAACTATGTCTGTCTTATTTCATAGACAAAAAATTGGGTACTCAAAATTATCAATCATACTTCTTTTGAAGTATAATTAAAAGTTTTAACTTAGTTTAAGTGTGTAAAACTTAGTATTATTTTAGCTATGATTTATGCTCAGGTCCCATTCAATTCATTCAATTCATATTTCAAATTAATTATAAAACTCATATTCCATTTTTCCCATATTTTTTTGACATTAATTTTCTTTTTTTTTCTGTTTCAGGTAATTGCAAGTTTTTCGCTCCGCACATCGAGTTTTCAAGTTTCAACATCTGTTTAACTTCGGGAACCCCATTTTTATGTTCAATACTCACTAGATGTTATTTGACTGAATAAATATTTGTCTCGAGAACTTACATATCTCTCATGCATTTGTATTTTAATTGTATTTAAAAAATTTAATAATTTAATTGTAAGTTGATGCGGCTTTGTTGGCCATTATAAATTAGATTGTTCTAGATTAAGTATTAATCATTCATTTAATTGGTTTATAGCATAGATTAGCGGATATAATTATTACAGAAGATAGAATAAAACATACAATCTTTTTTGTGTCAATAAAGTAGCATCGAATTATAGAATAAGAAAAATATAAGGACAAGCAAAAAGAGGCAAAAGGGTTTTTTGAATGGTTTTCTTCTTCTGACTGTACATTTTATGAGAAACCTTCAAAATTTACCGTATTTATAAAGAATTTAATATCTTATATTGTATAGATTTTAAGTGTATTTGTTTTAATTTCATTTTATTTTTAATTTTCCGCATAATTCGAGTTACCAATTTGACTTTGCTTGAAGAAAATGTAAATAAAATAATGCATCTTTGTGCTACTGCTATACTTTTTTTTTTTACATTTGTACGTATTAATGTTGTCTGATAAGACTGCTTTTAGCCGTCTAACTAAATTTTAATTCAGTGTTGCCATTTAAGACTGAATAAAAATTATATTAGTTTTAAACCCCGAGGATGCCCGTCGCCTTTTTTTGATGAAAAAAAAATAGAAGGGATCCCACCCTAGCGTAAACAAATTATATTTGTAATTAACTATTGTATAGATTTACGGATTAAATAAAGATGTTTATAACTATTACATGCAAAAATGATTTTTTATTTAATTTTCCTGAATTCCGTAAGATTTTCCACTTAAATGCATACTTAGATAGATAGATAGATAATAAATTCCTTATTGCACCCAATAAAGGGATACAGATATTAAATATTGAAAACGGAAATACAAGAAAAATAAAATTTTGCAAAGGTGGTCGCTTTAAGCGATTTCCTCCAATCAACCCTAAATGAAAGAAGAATATATATTCTTAGATAGTTTGAATGAATAAGCTTAAAGCATATCCTTAGAAAAAACAAAGTCAAAGTCAAAGTCAAAATATCTTTATTCAAGTAGGCCCCATTTATTATTTATAGAGGGGACGCCTGCCATTGCCAGACGGGTGATCAGTCCTCTGTAAGGACTATTCCAACCTATTCCCCATGTTGGGACACAGGTTTACTGGTGTCCCGGCAGCATCCCCCCCTGAAACCTACCAGTCTCTTTTGTGAACCTCAGGATATCCCCTATAGAGAGGTTTGCTAGGTCTTCTACACTAAAACTGTCCTTACCTTGTAGTTCCCATCTTACCATCGCGTACATGGGGCACTCAGCTATGAAATGAAAACTGGTTTCCATCTCGCAACACTCTGGGCAGGATGGATCTTCTGCAATTCTCATTACCGTTTGGTGTCTATTTAACAGGCAATGTCCTGTGGTTATGCCTGCTACCAGTTCTATATTGGTTCTGCTCCGTGACATTAGTTGTTTTGTCTTCTTCTTGTCGAATGACTTCAGAAACAATTTCGATTGTCTGTATTGATTTGAATTGTTCCATCTTGTATTCGATTCTCTTTCCGTGATGCCCCATAGGTGACACTTTTGATGCGTACATTCACAACATTAAAAAAAAACATTCTTAGGTACCTACCTACCTAAGAAACCTACCTACCTATATACCCACTTAGTAATTTATTTATCAAGAAAATTTTCTTACCTGATAGTTAGAGGGTTGGTGCATCCCCGGACAGCAAACACAAAATTACACAAAATACCACACCTTCTGGCAAGGCTCATAGAAACTTAGGTTGGGTAAATGAGGTAAATTAACTTAGGTAAATGAGTTGCCTAGTGAAAGTCAATTGGTGGAATGTATGCCTAGGAATCTCCTTTGATTAGGCATCTGTCATTCAATTCCCCACTGAGCATAAGCCTCCCACGCTTATAATGGAGAGACAGATACCTACGAAGAGAGAGCTTTTTATTCGGTATAGTATATGGTATCATGAATATTTATTTAGTCTAACTAGATATTAGAACTATACCTAATTACGTTAAATAAATATTTATTTAGTAATAATAACCACTCTTTTTGTTTCTTTATTTATTGTTATTAGATATACAACATAAGGTGTACTATCCTAATTACACTATATAGTAATTAATTAAGTAAAAATAATCAGACTTGCATGTAACTGCAGTGCGCAGGTGATACTGCACGCTACAGCGCACTTTTTACATGCCACCTACCACACCAGCGAGCTATTGAATAATATTCAATTTGACTGTAACAAGTTTTATAGAAGAATGAGATTATGCTAAAGACGTTCCCAGCTCATCATTCATCCGAGTGAGGATTACGCATGATCGATCGTTATTGGTCAGAGCCATCTATGACCACTCAAGTGTACTAAACTATATCTATGTAAGATAAAACATCTACATGTGTATGAGTCACTATATCAGTTTTTTTTACAGTAATCTTTATTTATTACTATCTTATCTTATCTTACTAATATTATAAATGTGAATGTAAGTTTGTTTGTTACGCTTTCACGCAAAAACTACTTAACCGATACTCATGAAACTTTGTACCTACACATATTCTTGGAAGTGTTAGAAGTATATAGGATACTTTTTATCCCGACATTAAGCTCGGTTCCTTTAGGAGAGGGGATGAAAGTGTTTGACGATTTATACCATAACTCTGACAAATTATAACCGATTTAAATAATTATTTTTGTACTATAGAGGTTATAATATGTGTTTAATTTTGTTCAAACTGTGGTAGGAGATAGAGGACAGAATTCCTCAGCGGACGGCAGCAAACCCCTCATTCAAGGCTTAGCGATAGTGAGTACTTTAATTTTTTTAGAACTACAACTAAATTTAACGACACATCAAAAAACAAAATCAAACGCAGACGAAGTCGCGGGCAACAGCTAGTGAAAAATACTTTAAGCAACAATCTAAACAGAAGGAACACGTAGGTACATTGTGCCGCCCTGTGAGGCTGTAATGGCAGGCATATAAAGCTAAGCACCTACTCCTCAGGTTGGTGGATACCAGCCGGCAGTGCCGGATTAACCACGTAGTAAGAGTAGAAATTGCTTCGGGCCCCGCTCGTAATAGGGCCACTTATCTCTGGCTGACTGACTGACTGACTGACAGATACGCACACGCACACGCACACGCCCACGCACACAGACAACGCCTACAGTAATTTACTACACTATTAATTACGTACAAAATTGTAACCTATAGGTAGGAAATACGTATTGTATTTAAGGTACGTATTGAGTATGGAAATTAAGTATAGATACTTAAGGACAGCAGCATAGCAGATCAAAGGCTCACTTTATTGCACGTATTACATACAGGCAAATGAACAGTAAGGAGTATACAGTACACAATGTAGACATGCAAAGGCGGCCTTATTGCTGCAAGCAATCTCTTACAGGCAACAATTAGCTACGGGCCCCGCGCTTGCTTAATCAGGCACTGCCAGCCAGCATGTGGGACGTGTTCCTTGCTTGCCCTGCCCAATCTCGTATAAAAACGTTTGCCGTGTGGTGACGTCAGATCATAATACAGTGTTCAACAACCTCTTATAATCTTCAACATTGCCGCTCTTACAGCAAAATATTTGGTATGCAACACGACCAATAATTTTCTGTAGTCTATTTTTGATTGACTCGATTAAAGAGTGAAAACGCGTAAACCACGCAACGCTAGTACTTATAGCGATGAAGATGTTCTGATTCGAAACGAGCAAACCTTTCCAAAATGAAATAAAAAAAAGCAATCTCTTTTTAAAAAGTTTGCAGTGTGGTGAGGGCAGATCAGAATATAATTATTGCCAGCAACACCCTAGGGTGTCGTACGAGGCGACTAAGGGCTGTGTTTCTACTACCATCTACTTGACTTGAATTTGACGGCCGATTGGCGCAGTTTGCAGCGACCCTGCTTTCTGAGCCCAAGGCCGTGGGTTCGGTTCCCACTACTGGAAAATGTTTGTGTGATGAGCATGAATGTTTTTCAGTGTCTGGGTGTTTATATGTATTTTCTAAGTATTTATGTATATTATTCATAAAAATATTCATCAGTCATCTTAGTACTCATAACACAAGCTATGCTTACTTTGGGGCTAGATGGCGATGTGTGTATTGTCGTAGTATATATATATTTTTTTTATTTATCTACTGCGTTCACCAACCCGTCTGCCCAGCGTTGCGATTATGGGCAAAACCTCCCTGCATGAGGTTTTTAGTCCAGCAGTGGACTATTGATGTGATATAAATATCACTATCACAATCATAAGTTCTGTTACTTCTATTCCATCAATCATACTCAATTAAAAAATACAAATAAATATCTACCCCCTTTTACGATTGATACAAGATGACACGAGCACTAGTTTAATGACTTTGTTAAAAATAGACGTATCATTGTCCACATTTATAATTTACTTTTAATAAACTGTACATTTTTCTACTAGTCAAGCCCTTTCATTTGATACCCATATGGAGGACTGATTTACATCAAACCGCTAATGACACTCCCAACTTCCAAGCTTTCAAACAAATAAAGCAAAACAAAAATCGGTTCATCCGTTCGGGAGCCACGATGTGGCTTGTCGTCTTAACCTCGGGGGTTAGAAATAAACTTAAGAATAAACTAGCAGTTTACTAGGCTATACAAAATTGATAATTCGCTCAAGGGGAATTGAAAACTTTTTATTTTTTCGGACTTAAATAGGGCAATTACCTTGCTATCATCTTGCCAATATTAAAGCGGGAACGCATCTAGACTTCTAAACACATCTTTATAGTTACCACTATCTTCCGACTCGCCTTACCAAATACAAGTATTAAAGTGTCCCTAACAAGCTTAGAGTAAATAAATCTTACAGACAGTACACCTTAAAGGTACTCCGTACCGTTATTACCTACATACCGAACCAATATGGTATAATCGCGACCACTTACGCGTAGATTTAATATTACCGAAGTACTAACATTTGACGCATTGCCTAGCGGTATCTATGTAGCTAGTCTATGTAGGGCTGCGGGCCCGTTAATAGCCCTCTAGTGATGCGAGACGAACGCCTGACCGAATATCGATACTTTGATTTTGTTAACACTTCGCCCTTTGACCGAGAGATTAGAAACTATTTTTTTTGTTCTCAACATAAAAATGATTTAAAGCAATTTAAGAATTAATATGCAACTAAAGATTGGATAGAAGCAGGCGTTAATTCAAATTCAATTCAAAATTTCTTTATTCATGTAGGCCTATCACAGGCACTTATGAAGCGTTCATACATATTTGTTTACATAATTCTAACGGGATGGTGATAACTTCGTTCGCCAACTTAAATCTAAAGCTAAGAGGGTTCCAAACGCGCCCTGGTCTAAGAAGAGCCCACAACAAACTTAGCCGGGTAAATTTATTTTTTTGTTATCACCATCTGCCAGTAAATTTAAATTAAGCTATAAAGCTAGAGCAATTCACACCCAAGCTTTTTAATCGTTTAAATAATCCTTAATATTATAATAGGATTTTTCTGTAAGCTTACGTTTTATATAAACTTTGAACTTATTTAGAGGCATCTCAAAGATTTCATTTGGTAATTTGTTATAAAATAATATACAATTGCCCTTGAATGAATTTGCAATTGTGTGTAGCCTAGTAAACTGCAGAACGAGTTTATTTTTGCTTCTAATATTTATATTGTTACAGTACATTTTCTTTTTACTTTGCGGAAATCCATGATATCCATCCATGAAAGTTAACCTTAATTTGCTATACTCCGCGAAAAGCAGGAGAATCAGAATAATTGTAAAGTCAACATCTCCTGGGGAATGAGGATGCTCCGGTTTTGGAGCGAAACGTGCGTAGCATTGCCGAAGATCTGTTTGGTGTTGAGTATAAGGATTGAAGAAATTATAAATTACACCATACAGACATAATGTTCAGATACGTTGTGAATTCACAATCATAGGTACAGTCTCTATTCCCTCACTCTTATTAGACCGATTCAGAGCAGCTCCGAAACGACTGGAAAGAGATCAGGCGCAAGGCGGACAGCCTAACGTTCTCTTCCAGGCACGGGAATGAATCACCGCAAATTTTTAACCTCCAGGCTGGTAATAAAAAAATATTGATAGAAACACCCAATACCAATCATTGGCCAGACACGGGGATCGAACACAGGACTTCTTGATCTGCAGTTAAGCATACCAACCATAACACCAACGAGGCAGTTAATATAAATATATAAACTTATTCGTTAACGATCCAAATCGTAAAGCATCTGTGAACTCCAAACACCATACGCGTAATAAGAAATTGTAATCATGTGTTGTCATATGATGACAGCTTTTTACGCAATCACAATTTTAGTTCCTGATCCCCTATTGCATTACAATATTAACACACTGCTTATGAAAATTTGTGACCTAAAAATTTATAGATCAAAACATTATAAATCAATAAGTAAAACAGAGGAGCTGACAAAGCTACAGTTATGAACGTAAAATGATATTGGACTGACATATCTCGGAAGATATAACGGATGTTGGTTTCCAAGGTGCTAGAATGGTGCCATCGCGCAGAAAGACATTTATTTATTTAGCTAAACACCCCGTGAAGACATTACAGTGGCCCAATTCGTTTCCCCAGCAGGGCTAGCACGGGCGGTAGACAAAATGTATATCCCCAAATGATATACCCTGACAAGGGATATAATTCTATCCCTTGTCATCACGTGTCCACCAGCACTGGAACATGGCTCCTACTAGTGTTGCCCAAATTCAGTCTTGGTCTTGCAGTCTTGGTCTTGTTCTTGCGTTTTTGCAAGACCAAGACCAAGAACAAGACCGCGTATTTTTAGCAAGACCAAGACCAAGACTGACCGTGCAAGACTTGAGCAAGAACAAGACATAGCCTGCAAGACTCTTGCGTCTTGCAGCTAGGACTTAGCGCTATTTCACGGAGTAGTTAGGTGTAACAGTTCGGTGTATAGGTAGGTAGGTACGCTTAGGAATTCTATGAAACGCAAAAAACTATATCAAAGAATATGAAAAACTGGACCTATGCGCATTACGACTAATACCATAAACATAGCGAATAAAAAAATATCTATTAAAATCAAACTGA
Source organism: Pararge aegeria (assembly GCF_905163445.1). Classification (NCBI taxonomy): domain Eukaryota; kingdom Metazoa; phylum Arthropoda; class Insecta; order Lepidoptera; family Nymphalidae; genus Pararge; species Pararge aegeria. The sequence goes on along the minus strand of NC_053202.1, from coordinate 5,072,772 downwards.
GTGCATGCATAGTTATGTTTTAACCATCGGCACTTTGATAATGCGGCATCAAAGGTTTTGTACTTACTTCTCAAAGAAATTTGCCGCTTTTCGGAAGTACATGGTTATGATACACGCGCCGGCGGCTTCTTTTGAAATCTAAAACAATCGTTGCCGCCGCGCCGAAATCATAACATTTGACACTATTCATGCAAAATAATTTCGAATTTTAAGAGTACCTACAGGTGTTCCAAAGAATAAATAAGTTTCAGATTGGTGATTTTAGATTGGTGGAGGACGCATGAGACAGAGTATCCGATTTTATCGAAAATGGCCCGTGATTTTCTCTCAATACCTGCAACTTCAGTACCTGCTGAGAGGTTATTTTCTATAGCATCATTAGTAATTAGAAAACATAGAAATAGGTTAAGTGATGAGTCAGCCAGATGGTTACTTTGTATTAATTCTTGGTCAAAAGAATTGATATAAAGTATCATAACCTAATGATAAAGCTGTTGATTTGTGTTTTATTTTATTTTTTATTCAAATAAATGATAAATCGTAAAACTCTTTTATTAAATTTCTTATAAGTTGAGGGTTCAATCTCTTTCTAGACAGATAAGTATTGTTCTTTAAAATACAGTCAAGTTATTGTAATTAATTTGTTTTTTTACATGTTTTAGCAAATGTAAGCTTATAAATCATAAATGTTTATTAAGAAACAGTTACTTCCATGGAAAACGACATATAGGTCAGTTGATTTTTCGAATTTCTTATCAAATCTTCAGTTATTTATTAATCTGCTTGATCTTTACTATGGCTATGTTAATTCAAGCTCACAATGTTCCAATTCTAATACGTTTTTCTAAGATTTAAAGTAAACTTTAATAAATAGTAATAGACTAATAGGTAATTGCAAGACTTGCAAGACTCTTGCTGCAAGACCAAGACCAAGACCAAGACTGGGAGCGCAAGACCAAGACCAAGACCAAGACCAGGTGTATTGGCGCAAGACCAAGACCAAGACTGGCTAAGTCTCGTCTTGTTCTTGCATTTGGGCAACACTAAATAGGAGTAGTTTAGTAGTAGGTTATAGGAGTAGTTTTAGCTTACACATGTATTATTTGGATAATATTTTCAATTGTGCGTCAGTGCTCTGAGAGTTGATAAAGCTGTGTGAGAAGATTAATTATTGTAATTTCCTCGGGGATATAAATGACTCCTGCTCATGCTATAAAAAAATCCACAATGACAAATAATCACAAAAATAATATAAAAAGCTATATAAAATTGAGAAGTACAAAAAAGCAACTGAAATAATAACGAAAACCAAAAAAAATCAAAATAATGAAATGAAAACATCCAAACGTATAATTATTATTGTACACTACCATTTTCCAATAAAAAAATTTTTTTTTTCGGAGCTGAAGCGACGGGGTTCGTAATATATCCAGCTTTAAACACTCCGGAGCTACTGAAGGCGGCGGCGCGCCGTGTAGCTTTGAGGATTCGGCAGTGACCAGGCCATCGACGATCGGACCCGCCATGCGTTGGGGGTCAAAACCTTGGCGAGAGTGCGGTGAATACTGTTGGGGGACACTCAGAGTTTTTAGTGGGTGCGAGTCCTACATACTCCGTTTCCCCTAAAGGAGGGTTAGGTGTGCTTCAGGCATTTTCTCTTTTTTTTTTTTTAAATAGATCTTCACGGAGTGGTCAGATGGAGATCATGATGATAATAAAGCCAGTCGCTTGCAAGAACTTACTGCAAGGACCAAAAAAATAGTGTAGAATACTCAACTCAAGAATCTATGACGTCAAGGAACTAGCTTGAAACATACTTAATAATTTGAGTTTATGTGACCTTAGTATGAGAATTATATCCCCGCAGTCGTAGAGATTTGAAACACTGTTACTAAAGGGTACAGTTGTCCTTATTCCCTTATGTTCGCTTTTAGTAACGACGGACAAGGTAACGCCTAATCAAAGAAGATTCCTAGGCATACATTTATCCTTCAGCAATTGATTATCACTAGGCAACTCTATAAACCAACTTGTCTATGGTTCTTGCCACAGGGTGTGGTATTTTGTGTTTGTATTATCATATTTTTCATTTTTCCTATGGATTGAAGATTATTAAAAAAACCGAATTTATATTTTTTCTTCTGTCAAGTGTTAGTATTACGAGTCCCCCAATCTTAACGAACCGCCGAATCGGTGTCGTAACTCTAGAAGGCGCCTAACGTCGTTGGACGTCACATAAGAGTTCGAGACACGTTTTATTTCTGTAGGAATCACCTAAATCACTAAGCATCCGATTAAGACGATTCCTAGGTTTCGCGAAAACGGGCATTAGTTTTGAAGTTTAAGTTCAATATTAACTTCTAAAATCAGCGTTCGTAGCGGAAATTTTTATAAATTAAAAATCCGTTTTAGGTACAGAATAAAACGAGCAACGTTAGGTCCCCACTTAACATTGACGTTTCGATATTAGAAAACAACTTTAAGTTTGCTATCGTACAAAAAGTAATGCAAAACTACAAGATTAAGTAAATTGAACCAAGTTTTATAATGAGCTATATTTATATATAGCTCATTTGTATGACAAAATTACTTATACATTAAGTACCTACGCGATTGCATATGCCCTTGTGTTCCAAGCATTTATAAAATGCCTGAAACATTCTATAGAAGAGTGTTATAATTTAGACTATGCTAATATAACCTTTACATTTTTTTAATAACAAAATTATTTTCTCATACCTATATTAAAAGAATTCGGGAGCATTAATTCGTACACTGCTTAATTAAAGCAGGTATTGAATGCCACGAATAGTACCACTTGATCACCTTTTGAAAGTTAATTTGGTAAGAATGCAAGGTTTTATCTGTTTACAAGTCGCACGTATCGCTTACACAATGTCAAAACTTACCCTATAAAAGACTCAGCGCCACCTGGTGAATAAATTGGATGTCATAGACAACGTAATACACGATCCTTGTATCAGAATATTCTCGCAGTCTAGGTATTTTATCGTAGAGCGGCGATGGCAAAAGGAATAAGATATTTCGACAGGACTCAGCCAGGTGTGTTTTGAACATCTGTTTTTAAACAAATTAGTACTAAAATAGCTCTTGCCGCGTTAATTTGAATGATTTTCAACGAACATAGTTAAGTATTAAGAAAAATAAGGTCACTAGTTATAATTATAATTTAAAAAATGACACCGCAATACATAAGACATCAAGAAGATATTCTAACTAAGACTTGTTTAAACGTGTATTATTGCAATACCTATGGATAGATGTTTTATTCTATATAATTATATTAAAATATATATTTCATTACAGCCACAGCAGTACTTTGGAGAAGAAAATTTGAAAGTACCTGAACCTTCCTGGCAAGAGGGCGGTCACCTACTCGTTGGATAGATACGGTGAAATCGCTGACCCAGACAACTGTGGTAGAATGTTTTCCACACGCTACCAACCGCAAAAAGTGGAGAAGACTCCCGCGGGAAGCCGTGTAATCCAATGATGCCTAGCGCCATGAAATTCATCTCAGCAGCCACGACCACTCTGCCAAGAGTGCACGACTAAGAATAAGAAGAAGAAGAACCTTCTTAGCAAGATTATCCCGAAATATAGCGTTCCTAATAAATATAAGTAAATCTGACATACTTGACATATACCTAATACATTGTATGTAAGTTTAGTTATTATTTCCTATACATTTATTGTATAAAAACGTGTGGCAAGTGCGTGACTGTACCGTAGTGGGACTATACTATATGTATGTTAAAACTATCCTGTATAGCAGAATGTATACGTTAAATCTTTTTAAAATGACTTGTTTTATATTATAAAATAGAGTTTTCCACCGTGTAGTTGAAATATTATACTACTGGATATATCTACTTTTTTTTATTTATATAAAGTCTTGAAAATTAACATGCTTATTTGCGTTGAGCTTTTTCATCCTTCATTTAAATAATATATTATTTATGGAGTGTCGTCCCTCATTGTTTTTTTCTTAAATACCATCTACACAAAAACTATTACTCAAAGTAGGTAAAGAACAAAACTATAATGATGGGCGCAGAACCCTCAAAATTAAAACATATTGAAATCATAATACCATTATGCATATATTATGTTATAAATATTACATGTTTACTTAAAAAATAAATTATATTATATTTTTAAAGTTGCTCCTATAATAATGGGATCGAGACTTTGTTGAATTTCCAGATATATTTAGCCGAAAGATATTTTTCGACGATGCAGATTTAATTCGGCCATACCACCTTATATGTATATTATTTAACCTGAATGAATGTCGACGTCATGGAAACATACTTTTGATAAATAACTTGGCACCTTTTTCGGTTGACAAGGCAGTTTACATTATTTAAATAAGTTAACTTATAAACGAAATATGTTGCAGATATTTTGTAAAATACTGCACTGAGGTCAGTATAACTGGATTGGAACTATTTCCTCAAGAATTTTAAATTCCTCGGTAATGTTATACTTTATTATATTTTAACCGTAGACCGTTGGTAAAAATGTGACGAAGTACCTTCCTCCTTTAATAAGTTAACATATTTTCGAAACACAGAAGTAATGCTTGGCCGCAGAAATAAGTTACTTCCCTGGACGACCTGTCAGGAAAAGCCTCTACTACTCGTAAAATCTACCAACGATTATCCAATTATCTTCTTCGTGGAGTGCGTCTCTGAGTCAAAATCATATACAATAAATATTGTTTGTGACGAGAAACAGTTCAGAAATTTGTTGACTCTCGGATGTTGTAACACTAACTCCTCAACTAACTACGACGGCAATATACACATTGCCATCTAGCCCCAAATTAAGCGTAGGTTGTGCTATGGGTACTAGCTGACTGATGAATATTTTTATGAATAACATACATAAATACTTATAATATACATATACACACCCAGACACTGAAAAACATTCATGTTCATCACACAAAAATTTTTTGTAGTTGTGGGAATCGAACCCACGGCCTTGGACTCAGATAGCAGGGTCGCTGCCCACTGCGCCAATCGGTCGTCATGAATGTTTTACACAAAAATACATTATAACATACAGATAAACACCCAGACACTGAAAAACTTTCATGATTCCTGATTTAATTTCGTGAAATTAGTACCCATAACACACATAACACATACTTTGGGGCTAGATGGCGGTGTGTGTATTGCAAAAAAAAAAAAAATATCAATCAGCAATCTTAGTACACATAACACAAGCTACGCTTACTTTGGTGCTAGATGAAAATGATTGTCGTAGTATAATAATTATTTATTTGCACTAAATAAACTTTGACTAAATTTCGAGAAAGAGGTGAACCGCCGAATCCAACTCGTATAGGCAGCGTTCGGGAAACTTCATGACATCTTCTCGTCCAAAATCCCTCAGTGCCTGAAGACTAAAGTCTTCGAACAGTGCGTGTTGCCAGTGATGACTTACAGAACTGAAACATGGCCGCTTACTATGGACCTCATAAGAAGTCTCAGAGTCGTTCATGCTAGGAGTATCTCTACGTGATCAAATCAGAAATGAGGAGATCCGTAGAAGAACTAGAGTTACCGACATAGCTCAGCGAGTCGCGAAGCTGAAGTCGCAATGGGTGGGGCACATAGCTCGGAAAACCGATGGACGCTGGGGTCTTAAGGTGCTGGAATGGCGAGCCCGCACCGGTAAACGCAGCGTAGGTCGGTCCCCAACGAGGTGGACAGATGACATCAGGCGAATCGCTGGGAGCCGCTGGAGGCAAGCGGCCCGGGACCGTGTATTGTGGAACTCCCTACAAAAGACCTATGTCCAGCAGTGGACGTCCATTGGTTGATATGATGATGATGATGATGATGAAAATGCAGGAGACAAAAATCTTCTGATAAGGGATAAAACTACTAATTACCTACCAAAGTAAGGTAACAGGGAATAAGGAATTTTATTCTTGTTTATTCATAATCATCATCATGATCAGCCTAGTACCAGCCCACTACAGGTCACACGTCTCCTCTAAAAATGAGGAGGGTACAGGCCACAGTCTTCAAATCCAGCTGACCAAGTGCGGGTAGCAGACTGCACTCACCTTTGAAAAAGTTATGGAAAACTGATGAGAGACTGATGTATTACTTTACCTTCAATTTCTTAAATTATAAACGCACATAACTTCTAAAAGTTAGAGGTGCGTTGCGGGGATCGAACTCGGTTACCCAAGAAGGGAGGCAGAAGCTCGAATCAATAGGCTATCACCGCTTATACAATCATATATGGGCCTCATAAGAAGGCTCAGAGTCACTCAGCGGGCGATGGAGAGAGCTATGCTCGGAGTATCTCTACGCGAGAGTATCTCTAGTTCGGAGAAAGGATGGAGGTTGGGGTCCCAAGGTGCTGGAATGGCAGACCCGTACTGGTAAGCGCAGCGTTGGTCGGCCCCCAACGAGGTGGACAGACGACATTAAGCGCGTCGCAGGTAGCCGCTGGATCCAAGCGGCTCAGAACCATGGAACTTGGAACTCCCTACAAAAGACCTATGTCCAGCAGTGGACGTCTATCGGTTGATGTGATGATGAGAACGAACCGCCTTCGAAATTTGTTTATCATACTTGTACTCTTGAACCCATATATCATGGGTGAACACTGGATAAGTGAGATGTATTCTATATTTGACCACATATTTTAAATCGCCTCAGATTGCGAACCAGTTTGTGGCTTTAAAAATCGAATATAGGCTAATTCAAGCTATAGTTCATGGCCAGAATATGTTATTCCTGGTGGAGCTTGTGACACTTTAAACTTCACATATAAAATACCTTACGTATATATCACTATCTTTGATTATAAGTCGATAAAATATTTTAGTACGAATGTATAATTTATGGCCTCAGTAACTACTTATGGGTTGTGATTATGAGCGTAGTTTTAGTCTTGACTATCTGGTATATCGATATTAAATTTTTATCGATTACATTTACACTATACTAAGACTAATGCAGATATAATTAAATATGAAATCATGATATGTATTTCTTGGTGACCTTCTTTTCCTTCTTTACAGTAATGAAATCATTACTTCGATTACCAATATTTACTAGAGTTAAAAATATACTGTTCACTAAGCTAATCCAATCCATGGTTGTCGAAGGTGTGGTGGCCGTTGGACCCGGAAAGTCGTAAAGCGGAGACCGCAAAGTAGTGCGCCTAGTGTGGGACGCCCTCCATCGTGGACGGAAAGAGAGTGTAGATGAGAAGATGGATGATGTACATGAAGATGGAGGTGGCACTCTTTGGGAAAGGCTATTTTCGGAAGGGACAAATAGGCATGACGGTAGTACTTCCTCGAAAGACCTCTAATATAAAGAATGTTTTTTGATGTACATTAAAGAGTTTTGTCATCTCTTATAAAATTCTTAATGATCATTACATTTTATTAGAACCAAAGAGATGGAACCTTTTGGAATTGAAAAGTAAAGATTAAACTCCTAGAAATCAATGACCACCACAGTTATTTCGCAACATTTCAAGTGTTTCTTACTGAGCGTATATTTAAATGAGAAGTTTATAGATTTTCATACTGGTAGAAAGAGTCAAATATATTGAATACTACTAAAATTATGAACGTGAAAGTGTGTTTATTGGTGGTAAAAAAGTCTACTGTTAATATTAATAATTCTAAACTGTCCACAATTTGTACAGCTTTTTCGCTGCTTTTTTCATAATGTAAACACAAACTTACACTAAATAAGAAGTAAGATTACAGTACAAATCTATCTTATTATCTGTCGGGCGAAGAAATTACTATATCTTCGCCCGACAGGACCTCATGAATTAGGATATAATAGAATATTATTATACAGTGTCATCACAATATGTACAATAAGAAATGCAATAACAGTCTGCGCCAATCATTCTACTATCGCGTAGACTTTAGTAGATAGTAGATAGTCCCTAATGAATAGTCAATAGTCCCTAGTCACTAGGGTATCTATCTAGTATACTATTACTATCTACTATTACTATTACTACTAGGGCCTAGTCGATAGTCTAATATCGATATATGTAACGCGCAACCCGCGGCAGGATCAGGGATACGCGGGCAGTGGCGCAGTGGGTCGCCGGCCGCAGGAATGCGGAAACTATCCGACGCTACACACCGCGCAACACTGGGATTTGACTGCGGACCTATCTTCAGAATTCGGTATTTTTTTTAATTAATAAAAGGTAAAAATTGAGTGAAAAATTTGTTTGTAATAATAATAAATATACTACGACAATACACGCATCGCCATCTAGCCCCAAAGTAAGTGTAGCTTGTGTTATTGGTACTAAGGTAGCTGTTGAATAGTTTTATAAATCTAATACACATAAATACTTATAATATGCAGATAAACACCCAGACACTAAAAACAATCATTTTTATCACCCAAACATTTTCCAGTTGTGGGAATCGAACCCACGGCCTAGGACTTAGAAAGCAGGGTCGCTGCCCACTGTGCCAGTCAGACGTCTAATAAGAAATATCGATTGAAATTATACCTGATTTTTTTGTTTGTATAGTAGGTCATACATTAGATGTAGTTAGGTAGGTACCATATAAAATTTGTCAAATTTTATCGTGTGTTTAAATAAAATATATACCTATAAAGAGAAGCGGTGATAGCCCAGTGGCTTCACATGCGGGGGACCGAGTTCGAATTCCAGAAAGTTTCCTTTAACTTTTCTAAATTATGTGTGAATTTTATGCATTAAATCCGGTCTGCTATTCTACTACTAGGAAACGACACGAACGTGTTTTAAAACAAGGTCCATAAGTTACATTTTACTTTAACGCAACAGTCTTTTCATACTTATTTACAAGTGTCAAATGTTATACCAAGTGTTTGACGGTTATAGGCCCAAAGCATTCGCAACTTTTATTAAAAAGTTGGTTTTAAAATAATATCTCATTTGTTTACGCAACCTTCAATGCATTACTTACCACATCAGTACAGAAAGCTAGAATAACATGTATATGTAGGTCACATTCAATAAGTCTATGACTGCCAAATATAAATCAAATCGATTAGATTTATATTTAGTTTCAGATAATGTATTACAATATTAACATAAAACATTAAAACTCCAACTCCGATATAAAACAGAAATAAATCATACGTAATCTTGTAGTGTTAAACATCAACTAATAAATAATACATAACTTAAATTTTCAATTAATTTTATAACATCGTATATTAGAATAATTGTATGTTAGTATTTACCATAACCACAATGCTTTTATCTAAATTTATTCGTAGGTTTTTTATGACTTTGCCGCATAATGCCTACATTTTACATACATTTAAATTTTAAAAATAATAGGTTTATTTTATGTTTTAGTTTTACATTGCAAATTTTTCTTTCAACCAATGGAAGTCAATTTAAGATCTATGTCCAAGAGTTCGAGGCCAATTTCCTCCACGGTCTTATGCCGTTTGTATATCCACTGGCTTCCTGATACTCGCTTTATGTTTTATGACTACCAAATGCGAGGGTTCTATCAACACTGCGTTGAAACGCAGTTGTGGGTAGCAACTTCAGCGCCATGGGACTCTAACGTCTATCGTGCTCCGTGATACGTGCCCCTCCCAGTGACAATTTGGTACTAAATATTTAAGCAAAATTACATCCGGTCTTAATATTTAAAGGCTGTGAATTTTGATCAATTATTTACTAAATGTGATTAATATATAATCGTATATAATCCATATATAATTCGTTTAATCTCACATATTTGAAGCTTTCTGCCGTTAGTTTTCTGAAGTAGCCATGAACTTCCGGAAAAGCAATAAAACTGACGGAATATCTTTTTAAAAGTTGTATTCAATTTTTTTAAACACTCAGACACAGTCCAACAGATAACTCACAAAATCACTACAATAAATCAATCACAAAAAGCTAGACACGTAGATTTTGTTTGAAATATCTAGTACTATTATATTGCTCGAAGACTGTTAATTTCAAAATATTTAGACCTCAATTCTCAAGATAGATCCGAATGACCACTATACCGTGTGTATCCTTGTTTAACGGGACCCATATAACTAAAAATCAGGCGCTAGAATACCCGATAAAAAATGGATCCCTCCTCAAAAAAACCTTAAGGTCCTGTTAGGGGTACTGACCTTCGGGGGTGGATGACCCATTTAGTTTGAATGAGCTCATTATCTAAGGCGATATTTCAAACGTGACTTCCCTATTGTGTTCTCTCTATCTTATTTATTAACCAGTGGTTTTGTGATATAAGGTGTAATAGATTTTCTTAGTCTAGTCAATATACTGTTTATCGGAATACATTTACACTTCGTAGGTAGGTGTTGTAATAACTTGGTAAGTAAACAATTTTACGTAGCTGACAATAGCATGAATTCTATTGTACAAAAATATTTAAACTAAAGTTAAGTGACAGGTTTAAATATAGTTCTATCCGTGTTTACGAGAAACATCGTAAGAAGGATAGCTCATATTTTAGACATTTAAATTTTGTTAATATTAGAGTACAAAATAATATAATACACTAATATCACCGTTATTGAATAAAAATTGTATTTAGGTAGAATAAATATATCCTATCTATGTTTTTGTGGAAAAGGACATTACACCTACACAAATCCCTAACTAAACTAAACTAAAAATATGAAATAATGAATAAACAAACATAAAACTATTTCCGTTTTTTTTTTTTAATGAATAAACTAATTACACAATTTTATTACACATCGATAGCATGTAACGCTCAACAGCTGGACTTAAGGCCTCTCCCGACGGAAGGTTTTTTTGCCCATTTTTTTGCCCATTTTATTGCCACACGGGTTGGTGATCGCAGTAGATGGAGCTGCTTGGAGAGCGGGCAACAGTCATATCCCCTTAGTCACCTCGTACGAGACCTGCGGGAAGATGGGTGGTGTCTGTATTCTGTATTATTTTATTACCACTGGGTACCAATATAATATAGCATATTGATAAAGTATCTACTTTTTTTTTATCATCAAGACGATGACCATACTCGAAATCATATTTGATCGCATAGGAAATAGGTACAATATAATATGGCATTGGCTGGGCATTGGCAAAAATTGCATGCAATAAAACCTGCAAGGTCTAGTCTAGATATTTTAATATCTGGTTATTTTTACACATAGCTAGTCATTTAGTATTTAGGTCAATTCGGTTTCTAACGAGCAGCAGGTAAAGTTGAAAATAAGCCAATATCAGATGTTTATAATCATTGATTTGCATTCTTATTAATACGCGTGTACCACTAGTGTGGCACGATAGCTGTTTGGTGACCGCAGATTAAACTACAATAGGCATGGTGATGAATTACGAAAAACTGTCCTATGATGTTCAGAAGTATTATAAATGTCAATGTACGATTGTTTGTTTGTTACGCTTTCACGCAAAAACTACTTAACCGATCCTCATGAAACTTTGTACACATATTCTTGGAAGTGTTAAAAGCAATATAGGATACTTTTTATCCCGACATTAAGCTCGGTTCCTTTGGGAGAGGGGATGAAAGTGTTTGACGATTTTACACCATAACTCCGACGAATTATAACCGATTTAAATAATTATTTTTGTACTATAGAGGTAATAATATGTATTTAATTTTGTCCAAACTTTGTATAGATCTGAATTTGGTTGGAGATAGAGGACAGAACTCCTCAGCTACAGCAGCAAACCCCTCATTTAAGGCTTAACGATACTGAATACTTTAAATTTTATAAAACAGAACAACTAAATACAATGCCACATCAAAAAACAAAATCAAACGCAGACGAAGTCGCGGGCAACATCTAGTCTACTATATTTTTCTTATTACGTCAGTGTCTATGTCCAAAAATATCTTATTTATAAAGTAATTAAGATAAGTTGCCCAAATACAAGAGTATATGTTTTGAGCATTGGAATGAATATTTTAATGAGAGATCGCTTGATAAAAGTATATGGTACAGAACCATTCAATCTGAGCTTCCTTATATACCCTGGTATATAAATAGTACCATTAGTAGGAATAAGTTAGTTCTAGCATTCGGACTTAGATCTGGGCACATTTAGGCAAGTTCAAATATCTAATAAGGAAAGTTAATTCTCCCAATTGTGAAGTAGGTATGTGGTGAGGTACATGATGGTTTTGCTCCTACTAATGGCGCGTGTTCGAAATCACAGCGACAAACAACCAGGCAATAACCTATGAACTGAGTATAAACTTTATGAACATTGGCGTTTTTATCTCCTTAGCGAACCGTTGAGCATTTCAGCAAAGCAACTTTATAGATTCGTTGGTGATTCTCTTAAATTGTTGTAGTTTAAAATTAGGTTTAAACAGGATTCATATTGTGTGTAAGGATGGGTCCCTTAAAGTAGCGGTTAAAATGTAAGTGATTATTAGAGTAAGTGATATTTTTTTTTTATTTTTACACGCTTTTTATTAGCTTATTTATTCTTATGCCACAACGTAAGCGTAGCTTGTGTTCTAAGATATCTGTTTTTTTAATATTGTACTGATAAACACTCAGACACTGAAGAACATTCATGTTCATCACACAAGCATTTTCTATTTGTGGGAATCGAACCCACAGTCTTGACTTGACTCAGATATCAGGGTACCTGCCCACTGCGCTCCCTGGGGAAAGGTTAAAAATGTATCTTCTCCCACAGCTTTATCAACTCTCAGAGCACTGGCGCACTAGTGTATCGATTACAGTATCGATTACAATATCGATAATGATATCGATTATGATATCCATTATGACATCGATTATGATATCAATTACAATATCGATTATGATATCGATTACAATATTGACTGCAATATTGATTACAATATTGACTATAATATCGATAATTATATCAATATAATATCGATTATAATATCGATTATGATATCCATTATGATATCGATTAAAATTACGATTATAATATCGATTACGATATCGATTATGAAACCGATTATGATATCGATTATAATATCGATTACAGAATAGATTATAATATCAATTACGATATCGATTATGATATCGATTATATCTAGATTACAATATTGACTTTAATATCGATAATGATATCGATTATGATATCCATTATGACATCGATTATGATATCAATTACAATATCGATTATGATAGCGATTATGATATCGATTAAGATTACGATTATAATATCGATTACGCAATCGATTATGAAACCGATAATGATATCGATTATGATATCCATTATGACATCGATTATGATATCAATTACAATATCGATTATGATAGCGATTATGATATCGATTAAGATTACGATTATAATATCGATTATGATATCGATTATAATATCGATTACAGAATCGATTATAATATCAATTACGATATCGATTAAGATATCGATTATATATAGATTACAATATTGACTTTAATATCGATAATGATATCGATTAAGATTACGATTATAATATCGATTACGATATCGATTATGAAACCGATTATGATATCGATTATAATATCGATTACAGAATCGATTATAATATCGATTACAGAATCGATTATAATATCGATTAAGATATCGATTATGATATCGATTATATATAGATTACAATATTGACTTTAATATCGATTACAATATTGACTATAATATAGATTACAGTATAAATTATTATATCGATTACGATATCGATGATATTGGTTCAAACTATCTATCGATTGTAATATCGATTACAATATTGACTATAATATAGATTACAGTATAAATTATTATATTGATTACAATATCGATGATATTGGTTCTATCTATCGATTGTAATATCGATTAAAATATCGATTATAATATCGATAATGATAGCGATTATGATATCGATTATACTATCGATAACAGCATAGATTATAATATCGATTACGATATCGATTAAGATATCGAAAAATATATCGAATATAATATCGATTATAACATGAATGATGATAGCGATTATAATATCTATTACGATATCGATATCGATTACAATATTAACTTTAATATCGATTACAATTTTGACTATAATATCGATTACTGTATCGATTATAATATCGATAACAATATCGATATCATTTTTAATATCGATTACGATATCGATTATGATATCCATTATGATATCGATTCTAACTATGTATCGTTTAGAATATCGATTATAATATGAATTATGATATCGATAAAGATTACGATTATAATATCGATTACGATATCGATAATGATATCGATTACTATATTGACTTTAATATTGATTACAATATTGACTATAATATCGATTACAATATCGATTATAATATCGATTACGATATCGATTATGATATCCATTATGACATCAATTATGATATCAATTACAATATCGATTATGATAGCGATAATGATAACGATTAAGATTACGATTATAATATCGATTACGATATCGATTATGAAACCGATTATGATATCGATTATATATAGATTACAATATTGACTTTAATATCGATTACAATATTGACTATAATATAGATTACAGTATAGATTATTATATCGATTACAATATCGATGATATTGGTTCTATCTATCGATTGTAATATCGATTAAAATATCAATTATAATATCGATAATGATAGCGATTATGATATCGATTATAATATCGATAACAGCATAGATTATAATATCGATTATAACATGAATGATGATAGCGATTATAATATCTATTACGATATCGATATCGATTACAATATTGACTTTAATATCGATTACAATATTGACTATAATATCGATTACTGTATCGATTATAATATCGATAACAATATCGATTATGATATCGATTAAGATATCATTTTTAATATCGATTACGATATCGATTATGATATCCATTATGATATCGATTCTAACTATGTATCGTTAAGAATATCGATTATAATATGAATTATGATATCGATAAAGATTACGATTATAATATCGATTACGATATCGATAATGATATCGATTACAATATTGACTTTAATATCGATTACAATATTGACTATAATATCGATTACAGTATCGATTATAATATCGATTAAGATATCGCTTATGATATCCATTATGACATTGATTATGATATCAATTACAATATCGATTATGATAGCGATTATGATATCGATTAAGATTACGATTATAATATCGATTACGATATCGATTATGAAACCGATTATGATATCGATTATAATATCGATTACAGAATCGATTATCATATCGATTACGATATCGATTAAGATATCGATTATATATAGATTACAATGTTGACTTTAATATCGATTACAATATTGACTATAATATAGATTAGAGTATAGATTATTATATTGATTACGATATCGATGATATTGGTTCTAACTATCTATCGATTGTAATATCGATTAAAGTGTCGATACAGAATCGATTATAATATCGATTAAGATATCGATTATATATAGATTACAATATTGACTTTAATATCGATTACAATATTGACTATAATATAGATTACAGTATAGATTATTATATTGATTACAATATCGATGATATTGGTTCTATCTATCGATTGTAATATCGATTAAAATATCGATTATAATATCGATAATGATAGCGATTATGATATAGATTATACTATCGAGAACAGCATAGATTATAATATCGATTACGATATCGATTAAGATATCGAAAAATATATCGAATATAATATCGATTATAACATGAATGATGATAGCGATTATAAAATCTATTACGATATCGATATCGATTACAATATTGACTTTAATATCGATTACAATATTGACTATAATATCGATTACTGTATCGATTATAATATCGATAACAATATCGATTATGATATCGATAAAAATATAATTTTTAATATCAATTACGATATCGATTATGATATCCATTATGATATCGATTCTAACTATGTATCGTTAAGAATATCGATTATAATATGAATTATGATATCGATAAAGATGACAATTATAATATCGATTACGATATCGATAATAATATCGATTACAATATTGACTATAATATCGATTACAGTATCGATTATAATATCGATTACGATATAATATAGATTACAGTATAGATTATTATATCGATTCCGATATCGATGATATTGGTTCTAACTATCTATAGATTTTAATATCGATTAAAGAATCGATTATAGTATCGATTACGATATTGATTAAGATATCGATTATAATATCGATTACTGCATCGATTACAATATCGAGCGCGATATCGATTAAGATATCGATCATATATCGATTACAATATTGACTTTAATATCGATTACAGTATCGATTATAATATCGATTACGATATCAATTATGATATCGATTAGAATATAGATTACAATTTTGACTTTAATATCGATTACAATATTGACTATTATATCGATTACAGTATCGATTATAATATCGATTACGATATCAATTATGATATCGATTTAGATATCGACTATAATATCGATTACAGTATCGATTATAATATCGATTACGATATCGATTATGATATCGATTAAAATATCGATTACAGCATCGATTACAATATCGATTGCGATATCGATTAAGATATCGATTATATATCGATTACAAAATTGACTGTAATATTGATTACAATATTGACTATAATATCGTTAACTATATCAATATAATATCGATTATAATATCGATTATGATATCCATTATGATATCGTATATGATATCGATTAGAATATCGATTATAATATCGATTATAATATCGATTATGATATGGATTTTGATTGCGATTATGATATCGATTAAGATTACGATTATAATATCGATTACGATATCGATTATGATATCCATTATGACATCGATTATGATATCAATTACAATATCGATTATGATAGCGATTATGATATCGATTAAGATTACGATTATAATATCGATTACGATATCGATTATGAAACCGATTATGATATCGATTATAATATCGATTACAGAATCGATTATAATATCGATTACGATATCGATTAAGATATCGATTATATATAGATTACAATTTTGACTTTAATATCGATTACAATATTGACTATAATATAGATTACAGTATAGATTATTATATCGATTCCGATATCGATGATATTGGTTCTAACTATCTATAGATTTTAATATCGATTAAAATATCGATTAAAGAATCGATTATAGTATCGATTACGATATTGATTAAGATATCGATTATAATATCGATTACAGCATCGATTACAATATCGATTGCGATATCGATTAAGATATCGATCATATATCGATTACAATATTGACTTTAATATCGATTACAGTATCGATTATAATATCGATTACGATATCAATTATGATATCGATTTAGCTATCGATTAGAATATAGATTACAATTTTGACTTTAATATCGATTACAATATTGACTATTATATCGATTACAGTATCGATTATTATATCGATTACGATATCAATTATGATATCGATTTAGATATCGATTAGAATATCGATAACGATATCGATTATAATATCGATTGTAATATCGATTGTAATATCGATTAAGATATCATTTTTAATATCGATTACGATATCGATTATATATAGATTACAATATTGACTTTAATATCGATTACAATATTGACTATAATATCGATTACTGTATCGATTATAATATCAATAACAATATCGATTATGATATCGATTAAGATAACATTTTTAATATCGATTATGATAGCGATTATGATATCGATTAAGATTACGATTATAATATCGATTACGATATCGATTATGAAACCGATTATGATATCGATTATAATATCGATTACAGAATCGATTATAATATCGATTACGATATCGATTAAGATATCGATTATATAAAGATTACAATATTGACTTTAATATCGATTACAATATTGACTATAATATAGATTACATTATAGATTATTATATCGATTGCGATATCGATGATATTGGTTCTAACTATCTATCGATTGTAATATCGATTAAAATATCGATTACAGAATCGATAATAATATCGATTAAGATATTGATAATATATAGATTACAATATTGACTTTAATATCGATTACAATATTCAAATTCAAATTCAAATTCAAATTCAAATTCATTTATTTCAAGTAGGCCTACTTTATAAGCACTTTTGAAACGTCAAGTATTGACTATAATATAGATTACAGTATTGATTATTATATC
The DNA here is from genome assembly GCF_905163445.1 of Pararge aegeria. Lineage (NCBI taxonomy): Eukaryota > Metazoa > Arthropoda > Insecta > Lepidoptera > Nymphalidae > Pararge > Pararge aegeria. Next base: position 5,054,554 of record NC_053202.1, on the reverse strand, counting down.
GATTACAATATCGATGATATTGGTTCTATCTATCGATTGTAATATCGATTAAAATATCGATTATAATATCGATAATGATAGCGATTATGATATCGATTATACTATCGATAACAGCATAGATTATAATATCGATTATAACATGAATGATGATAGCGATTATAATATCTATTAAGACATCGATATCGATTACAATATTGATTTTAATATCGATTACAATATTGACTATAATATCGATTACGATATCGATTATGAAACCGATTATGATATCGATTATAATATCGATTACAGAATCGATTATAATATCGATTACGATAAAAATTAAGATATCGATAAAGATTACGATTATAATATCGATTACGATATCGATAATATCGATTATAATATCGATTATGATATCCATTATGATATCGTATATGATATCGATTAGAATATCGATTATAATATCGATTATAATATCGATTATGATATGGATTTTGATAGCGATTATGATATCGATAAAGATTACGATTATAATATCGATTACGATATCGATAATGATATCGATTACAATATTGACTTTAATATCGATTACAATATTGACTATAATATCGATTACTGTATCGATTATAATATCGATAACTATATCAATATAATATCGATTATAATATCGATTATGATATCCATTATGATATCGTATATGATATCGATTAGAATATCGATTATAATATCGATTATGATATGGATTTTGATAGCGATTATGATATCGATAAAGATTACGATTATAATATCGATTACGATATCGATAATGATATCGATTACAATATTGACTTTAATATCGATTACAATATTGACTATAATATCGATTACAGTATCGATTATATTATCGATTACGATATCGATTATGATATCGATTATGATATCGTATATGATATCGATTAGAATATCGAATATAATATCGATTATAATATCGATTATATATCGAAAACAATATTGACTTTAATATCGATTACAATATTGACTATTATATCGATTACAGTATCGATTATAATATCGATTACGATATCAATTATGATATCGATTTAGATATCGATTAGAATATCGATTACGATATCGATTATAATATCGATTACGATGTCGATTATGATATCGATTAAGATATCATTTTTAATATCGATTACGATATCGATTATGATATCCATTATGATATCGATTCTAATTATGTATCGGTAAGAATATCGATTATAATATGAATTATGATATCGATCAAGATTACGATTATAATATCGATTACGATATCGATAATGATATCGATTACAATATTGACTTTAATATCGATTACAATATTTACTATAATATGGATTACAGTATCGATTATAATATCGATTGCGATATCGATTAAGATATCGATTATATATCGATTACAAAATTGACTTTAATATTGATTACAATTTTGACTATAATATCGATTACAGTATCCGATTAAGATTACGATTTTAATATCTATTATAATATCGATAACATCATAGATTATAATATCGATTACGATATCGATTTTGATATCGATTATAAAATCGATTTCGATATCGATTATGATATCGATTACAATATTGACTTTAATATAGATTACAATATTGACTATAATATCGATTACAGTATCGATTATAATATCGATTACGATATCGATTATATTGATTCTAACTATCTATCGATTAGAATATCGATTGTAATATCGATTAAAATATTGATTATAATATGGATTATGATAGCGATTATGATATCGATTAAGATTACAATTATAATATCGATTATGATATCGATTATAATATCGATAACAGCATAGATTATAATATAGATTACCATATCGATTATGATATCGATTAAGATATCGATTATAATATCGATTACGATATCGATAATGATATCGATTACAATATTGACTTTAATATCGATTACAATATTGACTATAATATCGATTATACTATCAATTACGATATCGATTATGATATCGATTACGATATCGATTATGAATACATTATGATATTGATTCTAACTATCTATCGATAAGAATATCGATTATAATATGAATTATGATAGCAATTATAATATCGATTAAGATCACCATTATAATATCGATACGATATCGATTATGATATCGTTTATGATATCGATTATAATATCGATTACAGGATCGTTTATAATATCGATTACGATATCGATTATGATATCGATTATAATATCGAATACGATATCGATTATAATATCGATTATGATATCGATTATGATATCAATTATGATATCGATTATTATATCCATTATGATATCGATTCTAACTATCTATCGATAAGAATATCGATTATAATATCGATTAAGATTACCATTATAATATCGATTACGATATCGATTAAGATATCGATTATAATGTGGATTGTGATATCAATTACGATACATATTATAAACTTATAATTTTGCTTCCATCTCACATTTTTTCATATCAAGAAACTTTTGTTCTAATTTTATCAAAAAATAATAAGCCCCTTAAAGAAGGTTAGGAGTAGATTTGTGTACGTAATAATAAAATAATAATATTATTAAATTAAATTAGTTTGCGACAATAGTATTTTTATGGACGAATTTAATGTCGTAATGGAACGAACCGAAATAACTTCAATTGAATGCCGCATCGCTAGTTCAATCAAAGAGGTTTAGTCCTTCACCGGCTCAATAAAAACTCCTATTAATTGCGTAAGCGTTAGTAATAAACTTTTGGATTGGTTAAAAATAACCAAGCGAACGCACCACCTCGCCGGCACTGAGTATAAATTCTTAAAAAACATAAACTTCACAGATTGAACACAATAATTAAACGCCTTAAAAATATCAGAAAATAAAACGAATTTCGAGCAAATTACAATTCTTCTAAGAGTCAAATTGGAATCGGTGGTAAAAATTACGTGTGACGTTTTCGTTCGGAAATCGTTACACAAATCTATGATTAGAAGTAGATTCTAAGACACAAAAAATAAAGTTTAATATAGACGCAGGGCGTCGCTGCGGTTCGATCTTTACTCCGTGGCTCGATTCCGGCTAGGATATAGGTCATTGCTCCCCTAAACCTGCGGAGCAGTCAGGGCAGTTCTTAAGTACTTCCATGTTTAAATTGCCCAACTCGTGTGTACTCTCTGTACAGGATACTCGGACGTTGCGTAGGTACGTACGGACAGGCGCCGACAAATAACCATCCTGCCGTGACACCGACGGGTTTTTGAACGATTCTTCTGGAAACAACAGACTATCATTACATGAGGGGATATTAAAATTCATTTCTGAACGACTGTTTACAATCTGTAACAAAAATGTTATAATGCAATGTCTTGTGATATAATTATTGTAAGAATGGGCATTATGTGTGCAGGTTTTAGTCGTGGGTATAGTAACTAACCGGCATTAAAACCGCGTCGGGCATATTAACATACCTACCTGTCACAGAGATTTGTGTTTTTTTAACTAAATAATCATTGCTGCCAATTTTGTAGTACACACGTCTCTTAACTATACCAAATTAACATGTCCAAAAGAAGGGTTATGTTTTTCTACACGGGTGCATTGTGGACAAGGATAGCCCTGTTCTATGTATCCTGATACTTTTATACCTGTCAATTTAGTTAAATTTATGTTAGTTTAGAAATTTTGGTTCAATAAAATTGACGCAATTAATTCTCTAAACAAAACTAAATTTTCAAGACTACATGCTATTTTTTAACATTTTGAATAGGAAATCACTTTTCTGGTCACTAATAGCATAATAATAAGGACAGGTCATTATTATTAGAGATTTGTATAAAACGGAATTATACCTTTATTAATATTAATATTAACAGCTATAAAACATTGATAAAGGATGTAATAAAATAGGTTACATGCAACCTCAATCTTCTAGCTTAAAAAATAGTTATAATTAAGTACCTACGTTAATATAGGTATATTTTTTCATCGTAATTTATCTATTGTACCGCTATAATACAGCAAAGAAAATCTAAAAGGATACAAACAACAAATTAAAAAATATTAATATGGAAATTGCCTTTGCGGATCACTCCTATAAATGGCGTTCGATTAGGTTCGATTTTAATAATACTAGCTGTTGCCCGCGACTTCGTCTGCGTTTGATTTTGTTTTTGATGTGGCATTAATTTTAGTTGTAGATCTAAAAAAAATTAAAGTATTCAGTATCGCTAAGTCGTAAGAAGGGTTTGCTGCCGTCCGCTGAGGAGTTCTGTCCTCTATCTCCAACCACAGTTTAGGAAAAATTAAACACATATTATTACATCTATAGTACAAAAAAATATTTAAATCGGTTATAATTTGTCGGAGTAATGGTGTAAAATCGTCAAATACTCATCCTGTCTCCCAAAGGAACCGAGCCGAACCTTACTGTCGGGATAAACTAACACTTCCAAGAATATGTGTACAAAGTTTCATGAGGATCGGTTAAGAAGTTTCTGCGTGAAAGCGTAACAAACAAACTTACATTGACATTTATCATATTACTAGGGACTAGGGATAGGGATAGGGATTAAACAAAGAATAGTTCAAATCATCATCAATCATCAATCAGTCATCTTCTATTCAAAGATTTTCGACCCATCACCGGCCAGGCCACTACAGATCACAGGTCTCCTCTCAGAATGGGAAGGTTATAGGCCGAAGTCCACTACGTTCACACGCCTTAATAATTTTATAATTATTTTAAATAAAACCCACATAACTCCGAAAAGTTAGAGGTGCCGATGATCGAACTCAGTCCCCTCGAAAGGGAGGCCGGAGTTTACTTCAGAGGTGCTTTGTAAATCATTAAAAAAACACCTTAGATACTTGCTTCAATCAAACACGATTAATTGAACATACGTATTCAGCGTGAAAAGATCAAAGCCATAGACAAACATCTAACGGCTTGTTCTCTTTCTTTACTCCCCATAAACTCATGACATATTGCATTTTAAACTTGGAGCACAATTTAACCTGGCACAGATAAAAAATATGGAACCTTCTTGCGCAGATTATTAAGCATAAAAATATTTTGTTGTAAAAAAAATTGATAGGGCGTGTTTAGTTTAAGTCCTTAGGGTTCCGTATATAACTTATACAACACTACGTCTTACATTATTTATTTTAAGTCTTAATTTATAAGTTATTCTCATAATCAACGACATCAAAATCAGCTTATTAACGTTCCATATCTCACTCTTAAGAGGGTGTAGCCCCACCACGCTGTTCCTATGCGAGTTTGTGGGTTTTGTGATAATAATCACATGTTATCGTGATCACATCACATGTTCACAGTGTTAATAATAATTGGGACGGATCCACTGAACGCGTTCTTCAAAGCACGGGCTACTAATTTCCTAACTCCGGACTCTAGTATGCGGAATTTCTTAAACGATATAATACCTTAAAATATTCCTAATACACTACCCCGTGGCCAGTGGCGTGCACAGGAATTAGGACCAGGGTAGGCATAAAGAAGTTAAACGGCATAAAATGGCAAAATCCTCCTCCGTTGCCAGTTATATGAAAATGTTTGGGTATGCAGTGCTTTTGTACATGTATGAAGTGCACGCCACTGCCCGTACAGTAGCGGGTTCATCATTATCAACCCGATACCGGACTACTAAAACCCTCAAGTCTCCTCGCATAATGAGAAGGGCGTAGTTGGACATGTGCGGATAAATATATTTCACTTGCCTTAGTGGAGTTTTCTCAGGCATACATGTTTCCCCTCGCCGTTAAAACAAATGATATTTCATTGCTTAAAAAGCCGAGGTATAAACCATGAGGCTGTCACCGCTCAAATTTATTTATGTCAGTGCAAATGAGTTGGAAATCATTGACACGATTCAGTAAATGGATGGGTGACCAGTTAACCGATCCTTTCCTATGTGACTCAGAGGTTGCATACCCTAGATCTCGGTTTGAGAACATATTGGAGAACAGAACATCAGGCATGTAGGTTTACTTTGCAAGAAGAAGAAGAAGAAGAAGAAGTCTTTATTGCACATACAAATAGAAAGACAGGTTAACCAAAAAAAAAACGATAATACAAAACATATGCACAAAGGCGGCCTCATCGCTTGAAGCGATCCTCCAGACAACCTTTGGTTGAAGAAACACCTATCTCTATATATATACATATATATATATAAGAGAAAGTGTGTGGGTATGTTCCGTAAAGGCTCCGAAACGGCTGGACCGATTTCAATGAAACTTTCAGAGAATTTCCGGATTGACCTGGCGAGTAATCCTGTAAAGTTTGGTGACGATCGGAGCAGTCCTATTTTTGAACAGTCGAACTGTCAAATACAGCTTTTATTTACTATGATGATATTGTTGGGTGTACATGGGTGTAGATAATGATCTTCACTCGCTCGAGAAGAGAAAAGAAGAGAATGAATACGGTGAGAAATAAATGATTTAATATATTATGAGACTTAAATTAAAAATTTAATGATGTAAGTTAATTTATTTGCTTAAATAAAATAAAGCAAAATCTAGCCCGGCGAGCGGGCTGGGTACGCTAGTATCACATAAAACGGGATAGTGCAATACCCAAATGGTGCTAATTATATACATTACATATATAATACATAATAATACTACATATATATATATAGTTAAAATATAAATATATTTATATATATATATATATATATATCAATATATTTATATATATATATATATATATATATCAATATATAAACTTAAATAAATTTTATTTTATTTTAGACGGCCGATTGGCGCAGCGGGCAGCGACCCTGCTTTCTGAGTCCAAGGCCGTGGATTCGATTCCCACAACTGGAAAATGTTTGTGTCATGAACATGAATGTTTTTCAGTGTTTGGGTGTTAATATGTATATTAAAAGTATTTATGTATGTTATTCATAAAAATATACATCAGTCACCTTAGTACCCATAACACAAGCTACGCTTACTTTGGGGGCTAGATGGCGATGTGTGTATTGTCGTAGTATATATACATATATATTTTTTATTTAGGTTTGAGAACATTATGAAATACAGAGAAGCAGGATCCTTCACCTTCAGAGCAAGTGACATTTTATTGCTTAACAGGCAACGCAAACGCAACGCAACTCCGAGGAGTTAGAATTGGGTAGAATTGGGTGCCGGGGATTAAACTCCTCCCCTGCCCGAAAGACAGGCTGAATTACTAACTGAATTAGGATACTGAAATAGGATATCACTGCAGTGTTGGTTCAAGGAACCCTAATAAGCGACGTATTTCCGGGTGTGAAATGTGCTCGGTCCATTTACATTGGATGCATTTGGGAGTCCCAAAAAAACAGTTTCGTAACATCGCCAAGCGTTTCCGTGTAGTTTAGCTTAGCGGTATATTTTGTTTTTGCTTTGAAATTTCACATGTTTATAGTCTGTGGGGAATCGTGAGAACTCTGAATAGGAGTATCTATGCATCTTGTATTCTAATAAGGTTCGTATGGAGATAGTTAAATGTTATAGTTATTAATGCCAGATAGGACAATAGATGCGTACCCAAGAAGAAACTAACAATGTCGTCTTTGTCGACTTAAGTAGATTTCCATTTATTTTATATACGGCTTTAAGATTTTTTTTAAATTTTACGCTTACCATACACACAAACCGCTTTGATTGTAGGGGTCTTAAACTTATTCAGCCAGCAGCACTTACAAGTTCAGAAATCTGACGCCGCGCCTGTGCTCTAAACTTGCTAGTTGAAATACTCGTAGATAGGTAATTACGTGTTAGTAAGTATACGGCGTTCGATAAGGTTTGATAAAAATATTAATCAAAGAATAGTTATAAATCAATTACAAGTTGTACTAAGTTCACCAGGTCATCTTCTATTCTATAACTATGCTCAGAATGAGAAGGGTTTAGGTCGAAGTTCACCACGCTCAATTAGTGCTCTCACGTAATCACGCGCACTTTAGGCGACAAAATAAAACATTCGCATTATTAAACTATCAAAACCTTAATAAATAATTCGTTTTAAGAAAGACTAAAGAAAAATAAAACTACACCAACAATGGGATGGCTGAGCTTGGTGACCTAAACACAATTTTTCAAAGTGTGGGATAACGCTGCACAAAAACTAACAAAAAATGTTAATTTTTTGAAGTAGATACAGAAGAAGTCGCTGTGCACTTCTGTACTCTGCGGCGCGTTGGGCAGCCCTGGTCATACGATTGTAAGGCACAAACCAATTGATCGATTTAAGTGCTGTTTTATGTAATCAAAACAATATTCAACCGGGATAATTAATAATAGCTGTGTTTGATAACTACAAACCTTACTTACTACGTCATTCGAGAAATATCAGATGTCTAGTCATCAGGGATTTCAGTCATTTTATTTTACAAGTACCTACTTACTCGTACTTATCCAATGAACTCGAAACTTTTCCTCCTGGGAGTTTGAACTTTATCAACATAATTATTACGTTACCTTGGTTTTGTTTTACCTTTATATTGTCATTATAATTTAAAACTGTAGTTTTCATAACGCTTTATAATGTTCGGCGGTCGAATCAGTTATTTTGTAGTAAATGCTCGAATTTATAAATAAAGCCAGCCAAAAGTTATATAGCCAGTCTGGTGCAGATGTTTATAAGCCATTTGGTTTTTAAGGGGATTGATGTTTAACGAATTAAAAGGAATCTACGGCCGTTTGGCGAAGTGCGCAGCGCCCTGCTTTCTGAGTCCAAGGCCGTAGGTTGGATTCCCACTACTGCAAAATGTTTGTGTGATGAAAATGAATATTCTGTGCTGGGTGTTTATCTGTAATTAAAAGTATTTATGTATTTTGTTCATAGAAATATTCGGCAGTTATCTGATTAGCCACAACACAAGCTACGCTTACTTTGGGGCTACATGGCGATGTATTGTCGTATTATAGTTATTTATTTCATTTATTTATTAACTAATAACATCATTCTAGTTTTAAACAGCCGCTCTACACCTAGGTAACCCTGTAGATCTCTTCGGGCGCGGGGTACGCCGAAGACTCTTGTCATACAAACCGACATTCGTAATCTATGTAGTAAATCACAATTTATAAATTCCACCCGCGTAACATGTCGTCACACTGTGATGTAACAATATTGGATATGCACAAATGCATAAGTAGGTAAACCTAGAGCTCCTAAAGTCCATAAGTGAAACCTGGACGTTAACATGCTAGGGCCAAATCAAAGAATCCAGCTCACATCTGCGACGTACAAAGTATGTCTGGTCGAAGGCTATCCCACCGACAAAGACGTGATGCAAACGACTTTGTTTTCCGATACGATACTGCGAAGAACCATTGAAATTATTTTAAGAATATTTTATGCTTTCAGTGGTTAGCACTGTGGGAGTAAGTGGGAGGTACCGGGTTCCCGGCAAGAAATTTGGGAATTTATTATTTACGAATTTTCTCTGGTCTGCACCGGTCTGGTGGCACCGGTGGTGACACTGGTGGTGACACTGGTGGTGACACCGCCAAGCCGATTAGCGTTCCGGTACCTCATCGCATAGGAACCCATTATGAGTATGGCTTAACTGTAACTGCCATGCCTCAGTACTTTAGGTCGCTACCATCTTAGACTGCAACCAAAGATACCCGGCATCTAACTCTGGACCTCCCAGTTATAAGATGACAGTGATGACAGAGACTCAACACTGCACCAGGGAAGTCGACAAAAATAAAAAGTTTTCTCAAGATCATTTCAAATAATTTACTGAAACTATGCGTTCGCGAATCGATAGAAATAAACATATCAAAAATGTATATACTAGACATTTTAAATTAATTTAAATAAATAAAGTTTTGACGTGACTTGTAATTAAAACTTACGTTACTTAGCGAAAAAACTCGTAAAATATGATATCTATCATAAACTGTCCAATAAAAAACGTTAGCACGTTTCAGTAAAAAAAAAAAATTAATAAAGTATCTATCAGCTGCGCGGAATCGTTAATCATAAGTTTTTAGAGCCTATAGCCTCATCTGCACAGATAATATCAGATGCGAAATAGCGTTGGGTGGTTGGTCTGAGGTGTTGCGTAACCGTTGGCGAATGATTTATTATCTGTCTACAGGCATCTGTTTATTCACTACACTGTGCAATTATATTTTTAAGATCTCCATACACGGGAAATTCGACGCAGCAATCGGTTGCACGCAAATCGCAGTGACCCATCGTTTCAAAGCAGCTGGCCATGCGCTAGCGATCAGTCGCTTCGATCGGTCGCTATGCTTCATTGGCAAAGTTTGTAAGAGTATAATACCCTGATCATCATCACCATCAACCCATTACCAGCCCACTACAGAGCACGGTTCTCCTCTCAGAATGAGCAGGGTTTAGGCCAGTGGCGTGCACTTCATACATGCACAAAAGCATTGCATACCCTAAACATTTTGTATTACTCATAAAGGGGATGGATTTTTCCATTTTATGCCATTTTCCTTCTTTATGCATACCCGGTCAAAAACCCTGTGCACGCTAATGGTTTAGGCCTTAGTCCATCCCGCTGGCCAAGTGAGAACATTATGGAGAAATCTCAGGACAGCTGGTTTTCTCACCATGTTTTCCTTTACTGTTAAAGCAAGTGATGCTTTCATTACTTAAACTTAAAACAACACATAACCTTGGAAGCGATCAATTCCACATGTGAATTCCATCGCTTTCAATGTCGCTTGCAAGGCGACGGGTTGACCCGTGCAGACCTTTAATTTATAAATTATGACAAACCTTTATTGAACTAGATTCTTAGCCTATTATTTACTATGTTCCACTACTGTGCATCTCTATGTGTATCTCTATATATACCATACCATAGACCGTAGACGGGAGGTTTTAGAGCTAGCATCATCCAGCTCCAATGCGGGTAGATGAATGCAAGTTAAAGACTTGCATACTTGCATGGTTATGATAGCAGTGGTGTGCACTCCATACATGCACAAAAGTACTGCATACCCTAACATTGATATATAACTCGAATAGGTGGAGAATTTGTGCCGTTTTATGTAATTTTCCTGGTGTATGCATACCCTGGTAAGAAAACCAATGCACGCCACTGTATGATAGAATAGAATGTCACCAAAATATCTTCCACTAGCTGTTTGCCCACAATACTTGTCCGCTTCTATGACGTTTTCTTAATTTTTCTATCCCGGGGAAATCTGTTGTTTTGCTGGGATAAAAAGCCTATGTCATCCGCCGTCCTTTCAACTAACTCTATCCTAAAAATCAAGTTATTTGGTGACTAAATAGTGGCGTAAAGGGAGGACAAAGAAACAAATACTTTCGCATTTGTAATATTAGTACGGATAAAAAAGGTATTTTTTAATTTGGAGTACTAGGTCACTATAACTGGTATTCTAAGTCTCAATTGTGTGGAATAAAATACACGCACACAAAAATTTTAAACTGTAAAGATTTCAACTTGCTCGTGTTGTACGATAATGTACTCTCCTGAAGGACTTAACAAAAATATATGATTTTTCCTTAGCTATAGTTATACATTCGTGTAGATAAACTATACTAACAATTATTCTTTATTTTCAGGCAATAGTCCCATAGAATTTGAAAGTCCCAGCATATTTGTTTTTAAGGATAAAAATAACAAACAAAAACTGTAAAAGCGTAACTAAGCATGTAACCATAAAGCTAATGCAGGTGTATAAAATAAAATTAACTTAAAACCTAAAATTATTGTTCTCGCACCGGTGCACGTGTTAGGAAATAGGGAATTACAGCACTTTATCTATGATAAACCCGATGATTATATTAAATATATCAACAAATAATAGTTTGTATACTCATTGATAATGTATTGAAAATAGAATAATGGACTTTAGTAAACTGTCAAATAAAAGTATAGGATCTATGGCAGGAGACGCGAGTTTGACAATATAGATTGGCGGCAAAGAAAAGTGAGGACGGATTTAAATTAATGAATTGAAAAAAGGAGATTAAGTAAAGTATTGTGGATAGAACGTTACAAATTGGGTTGAGATGATTTATAATGGAAACGATACACTTAACGAAATATTGTTGTGGCCAAACAAGTCGTATGTACTGGTGATGGAGTCGTTAAAAGTTGTTGGTACTATGGTTGTACCTGATGTTGCATCAGATAAGTATATCTCATCCCTTGGTTTATTTAGGTATCATATATGGAGCCCTAGCATAACTTTATACCGACAGTTTATGTAGCAGAGGTTGCTCTATACAAACAACTTGTTCCAAAAGTCCTGATGTTATAAGTGATAATAGTAGTTATGTTTGACCTGTCTTAAAATATGTCTTGTATCAAAGGGCCTAGCGTTATTACATATGACGTTGTAATGATGATGTTGTAATTGTGTTTATAAGTTGTTTTAATTGATTGAATAAAAGAGCAACGGTAGAGTTTCTTGCCAGTGGTCTTCTCTGCCGAAGACAGCATTCCGAACTGGTAGTAGAGTCATTTGAAGGTAACAAGTAATATGAATTGTAGAGAAGCTTAATATACAGTATTAAAGTCAGTCCAGTTGTTTTATTTCACTCCTTGGGAAGTCAGGTTTATAGAGTACAGACCCACAACACTGCTCTAAAGCAGGTTGGTGGGCTTTAATGATGTCTTTTATAAAATGAATACTTTAATATGAGAAACTAGGTATTTAGCTTCAATAATACTGTTAATTAATGAAAGATCTAAGTGCCATCCTGAACATTGTGGGTATTGCAGTGAATATCTGAATACCTGGGCCTTCCATTCTCTATTTTTTTAGCATCAGAAGTGGGATCCTATTCATGTCCAGTTTATGCCTTTCTCTAATGCAGATTTACTTTTTTTAGAACCATCCCGTCAAATGTGGACATAATAAAGAATTTGATGTTTTTGATGATGCCTCAACTTTTTGCTGCTATGTGCTAAAACAGAAACACTGGAGACAAAGCACCATGCTTGTTGAACTTCTATTTAAGGATATGTGGTCCTGGGAACCAATTAATAACCATCCCGGCAAATGTGGACATAGTACATGGTTTGATGTTTTTGATGATGTCTCAACTAATCGCTGGTATGTGCTAAAACAGAAACACTCTGGAGACAGAGCACCAGACTTGGTAAAATTCCATTAAAGGATATGTGGTCCGGGGAACCAATTGATGTGATATTTTTATTTATTTTTTCTTTTTGTGGTTTCTACTTTTGAAAGATAGTACTTATTACCTGAAACTGATATGGCCTAGTGGCTCTTTGTTTATTTTGCTGAAATGATTAAGTCCAAAATAGAATTGATTTAAGTTTGTTTGTGAAAACCAACTAGTCAAGTTGGCCAAACAGTTTGATAAATTTGAATTATCAACTTTTATTTAATTAGTCAGGTTAGCCAAATGGAATTTGTGCTAACTTTTATTTTATTAGTCTGTCCAGGGTAAAATAAATTAACTGGTCAGGTTAGCCGAACGGAATGTGTAATAGATTTTTCTTTTAATTCTTATTTATTACATACAAGATTTCAAGTTTATATTGAGCAACTAGTCAGGTTAGCTGAGCTGTTAACTTTCATTTAGGAACTTTTCTATGTACTTCGAGATCGAAGTACTTGTCAGGAAAGCCGAGATAGGAGAGATTATGTAAATTATTCAGAACATATCAAAGAATACACATAAAACAAAACAAAACAAAACAAAAAAAATATTTTGTTGGTAGAATAGAATAGAATATGATTATGTATCAGAACAATACATATAGGGAAAATTACTAGTGAATAGCTAAATGAAATAGTTTATATGTTGGGTTGTGTGAAGAAAAGAATTAGGAGTCAGCTTAAATGTTGTGGGTTAGGTTCGGTTAGAGATCTTTCAGTATGATGTTGAGAGAAGTTCTTAAAAATGATATAAATAAAATACAATTATAAACAAAATAATGTTGCTGCTGCAAAGGAAAATATACTAGTTGCATTATAAATAATTAGATTATATTCTGTTAAACAGGTGGTTTAATTGATGTTTAGATTGAAATAATTTTTGAGTAATAGAAATAACAATTAAACATAAAACTTGGCTTTTAGATGATATGATAAAAAAAAAAAGAGGTGAACCCTCCATAATAGAAATAATTCCATCTTAGCGTTTTTATATCAATTTATTTATATTTATCTTATATATTACTTGACTTGGACAGTGAAAAGAATATGAATATCACCAGTGGGTGATGATTATGTTGATATCATCAGTAGGAGTTGGTGTTTTGGTATTGGCTAAGTAAGTCATGCGTCAGGTTCTTGCCCACAGCTGATTAAGCTTCAGTGTGTGTGAGTAAGGAGCTGTTGAGACTTGTATTGCACATTGTTCGAATTGCCTTGGCATATTTAGACTGTACCTATTGCATCTGTGACTAAATTAGACTAACAATGCAAATAACAGAATTGAGGAGAAATACAATTATGTGTATATTTTGATAAAGTTTGACTGGAGGCAAATGGATAAATTGTTTGAGATTTATATTGAGATGGAAATATTTGGATTGTGATTGTACATGTTAAAATGTACAAGATAATGAAAATGAGTATTTTTGATTTACATTGTTGAAAATTAATCATTTTTTTTTTACTTTGATAGAAGTATTACATTGTTATAATTTGTTAAATGGTGTGGAATTTTGATGAAAATTTTTTTTGGTCTCTTTCACTTTAATTATAAAATGTTATGATTATGCCTATCTTTTGATAAAATATTGTTTACAGTTTATTGATAAAAGTGTATACAGAATGTAACTGATTTGATGATTTTTTATGCTTATATACCATGAACTAATTTTATAGAGGTGTACATAAGATGATGTACTTATAAGGATGTTCTTTGAACCTAAAGACTTATGATACAATACATATACCTAAAAAGAATAACCCTATGTACTTCGAGAACGAAGTACTTGTCAGAATGGCCGTGTTAGGAAATAGGGAATTACAGCACTTTATCTATGATAAACCCGATGATTATATTAAATATATCAACAAATAATAGTTTGTATACTCATTGATAATGTATTGAAAATAGAATAATGGACTTTAGTAAACTGTCAAATAAAAGTATAGGATCTATGGCAGGAGACGCGAGTTTGACAATATAGATTGGCGGCAAAGAAAAGTGAGGACGGATTTAAATTAATGAATTGAAAAAAGGAGATTAAGTAAAGTATTGTGGATAGAACGTTACAAATTGGGTTGAGATGATTTATAATGGAAACGATACACTTAACGAAATATTGTTGTGGCCAAACAAGTCGTATGTACTGGTGATGGAGTCGTTAAAAGTTGTTGGTACTATGGTTGTACCTGATGTTGCATCAGATAAGTATATCTCATCCCTTGGTTTATTTAGGTATCATATATGGAGCCCTAGCATAACTTTATACCGACAGTTTATGTAGCAGAGGTTGCTCTATACAAACAACTTGTTCCAAAAGTCCTGATGTTATAAGTGATAATAGTAGTTATGTTTGACCTGTCTTAAAATATGTCTTGTATCAAAGGGCCTAGCGTTATTACATATGACGTTGTAATGATGATGTTGTAATTGTGTTTATAAGTTGTTTTAATTGATTGAATAAAAGAGCAACGGTAGAGTTTCTTGCCAGTGGTCTTCTCTGCCGAAGACAGCATTCCGAACTGGTAGTAGAGTCATTTGAAGGTAACAAGTAATATGAATTGTAGAGAAGCTTAATATACAGTATTAAAGTCAGTCCAGTTGTTTTATTTCACTCCTTGGGAAGTCAGGTTTATAGAGTACAGACCCACAACACTGCTCTAAAGCAGGTTGGTGGGCTTTAATGATGTCTTTTATAAAATGAATACTTTAATATGAGAAACTAGGTATTTAGCTTCAATAATACTGTTAATTAATGAAAGATCTAAGTGCCATCCTGAACATTGTGGGTATTGCAGTGAATATCTGAATACCTGGGCCTTCCATTCTCTATTTTTTTAGCACACGCAAGACCAATATTTGACAAACGGATTTCTAAGGTCCTCATTTAAAGACGTCCTTAAGAAAGCTATATTTGGGGACGGCGCTGTTTTGAGTTTTCCAACCAAATCATTTTATATCTTTTTTTTGGATTTATAGATCTAAACCTAAGTTCTCACAGCGCCTTAACTCAACTTACTGTAGATATTAGTCGAAGTTTGCACAGCGCCTTAACTCAAACACTTGTCGATTACAGCTTAAGTTGGCTCGGCGCCTAAATTTAAGAACCAGAAGACAACAGTCTAATTTATCACAGCATCTAAACTCAAATACCTGTAAGTCTCAGCCTCAGTTTGCATAGCGCCTAAACTCAAACACATGTAGACAGTAGATCTAAGCCTAATTTTGTATATCACCCAAACTTAAACATATGTAGACCTTAGCCTAAGTTTGCACAGCGCCTTAAATCAAACACTTGTCGATTACAGCTAAAGTTTGCGCAGCGTCTAAATTCAAGCACCTGTAGATCTGAGTCTAATTTTGCACAGCAAACTCGTAAAAGCACCTGTAGTACTGAGCCTAAGTTTGCACAGCGCCTAAACTAAAAAACTTGTCGATTTCAGCATAAGATTGCACTTCGCCTAAACTCAATCACCTTTAGATCTCCGCCTAAACTGAATCGTTGAATCGTTTATTTACTTTAATTGCTGTACTTTAAAACTCACAGAGCCAACAAACACGCCAGTAAACACATAATATAAAACTTTATCAGTTACTTATTGATAATGGGTAAAAAAACGCCAATTTATATGGTAATACACGTAGCCGCGGTATACCTCTCGTACCTACATTCTGAAATAGATGGCGCGATTAAACACAAATACTCGGTAGCGACTCAATTTTTTTTTACTAACAGGTGTAGGAAATCGACATTAATAGACTGATTTTGATGGGACAAGTGCATCGGAACAGAGCGAGATATAGAGTCGACTATTTTAAAAGGGCGGTGTAAAAATTCGAAGTAGTAAGTTTATAAAAAGGTATTTCTTTCTATATACTTACTTAAACGTGCAAATTTGGCGTTTCACCATTCGGTTAGAGCAGTAATTCACACCCAAGCTTTTTTATCCATTACGTAGTCCTTTATACTATAATAGGACTTTTCTATAAGCTTAAATTTCATAAAAACATTGAACTTTTTAAGAGACATCTCCAAGATGTCATTGGATAGTTTATTTTAATGTATGGAATTTCCTTGTAACGATTTATGAATTTTATGTAACCTACTTTATTCCAGGGCATGTTTATTCTTACTACTAATATTTTTATGTACTTCATCAAATTTTCAAATATGTATTGATTATACACTATCATTATTTTGATATGTAGTTACTATTAATTTGGAAGATATAAGTACTGTATTTTTTACCTAAAACTTTCTACCTGCTAATAAACAAGAATTTAGATATCCACATAGTTTTTTTTTCTATTAATTTTAAACGAACTATTACAAAGACACATTTCCAAAAATTATTAAATTGTGAATTAATAAAATTATTTTTATTTTATATTTACACAATAACTGCGACTCCATGTCTTTCAATAGCGCGTGCCACAGAGCATGTGCTAAATAATTGTGCTGCATGTGTCAGGACTAAGTATAACGCTTTTTTACCTTCAACCTTATTGCCTATCAATAGAGACTAATTCATCGAGAATAAAAATGAATTGGATAGGTTTTATGTGATGGCGATTCACCTGTGCCAATTACGAGCAATATGTGTCTTCTAGCCAAGGCTTCCCAACTTACGGTTACTTAAAGTTTGTTTCACTTGAACATTTGAGCTTAAACATGTCACCTTATAATGATTATAAGGTGACATGACGGCCGACTGGCGCAGTGGGCAGCGACCCTGCTTTCTGAGTCCAAGGCCGTGGGTTCGATTCCCACAACTGGTAAATGTTTGTGTGATGAGCATTAAGTGTTTTTCAGTGTCTGGGTGTTTATATGTATTTTCTAAGTATTTATGTATATATAATTCATAAAAATATTCATCAGTCATCTTAGTACCCATAAAACAAGCTACGCTTAGTTTGGGGCTAGATGGCGATGTGTGTATTGTCGTAGTATATTTAGTATATTTATTATCACTCAAACCGATTCTGTGGTTGGTCATTACTCTTTACGAAGTTATGCCAATAATCACCACGGTTGGCATGCGGGTTGGTGATCGCAGTGCTGGTCCTTTCGCACGGGTAACGCTGATGCACGTTACCAGACAGTTGATTTTGGAGCAGCTGGATAGAGAATGGTTATAACGCCATTGGTCGGTCGTCAGAACCTCGTTAGTAAGTCGGCAGCCACGGGCAGGTGAGGTTGACTGTTGGGGAGACTGACTGGTACTAGTCTCCCCCTTACACCCCCACATTATAAATAAAAAGAATATACATATCAACACACAGGTCTTCCCTCCCAACGCACATGTGCTAATACGTTGTCATGCTCTGCGAGGCGCGGGGTTTTACAACGACAAAGTTTTCTTTTGTCAGAAAACGTACTCTATCTAAGGCTATCACAACTCAAATATCAAAAATACTTACTATTTTTGATATTTGAGTTGTGATAGCCTTGCTGGGAAGACCCATCTCGATCCATGGCAAGCACCTGTTATATGAAAACATCGAGAGGAAAATTTCAAGACTATGAATTCTCCATTACTTACGTAGGCGTGTGAAATCTACCAATCCAGACTTGGCCTAAATGCTTATTCTGAGAAAAAATTGTAGTGAGTTAACAGGTTTAATTTGATGATCCGAATTCTAATATTCTGTGAGGTAGTAATAAGGACAAACACAGAAATAAACTTTGGAAACCGCTGCTCGATCTCGATATATTAGCATGAACCTGTATCAAAATGTCTTGTGTTTCTTTTTTCATACAAAAACTAGGTAGGTATGTTATAACATGCGTGTGCGCAAAGAGGAAGTCCTCTAATTATAATACCGTGGTTTTACAAGCACACTCACACATTTCTGATGGATATTTATATACAACTAGCTGTAGCCCGCAACATCATTTGCGTTTATTTTACCATTACCACCAAGCGAAGTGTGTGTGGTGTGAGGAAGTGCCAAAAACATATCTTCCAATAATAATAGCACTAGTAATCTCGGTGCGAATTATTTGCTGTCAATCCTTATCCGCTAATTGTCTGCTAACAAGCTTATTCCTCTAGCACTGTAGGTATCCTAGTTTAAAAATCTCTTCGCACCGGAGCCCGGCGCCGGCCGTGACATTATCACCGATTATACTATTTATGATAAAATGCACCGTGAATGTATCAAAAAATACTTTAGTGTACAACCGAGTGCTAAAGTGCATTATTCTAATTAAAAGTAGGTCCGTTTTGTTCTCACACTCCTTGCAAATCGTACAGTGAATTCCAGACGGTATTAATAATACAGCAAAGACTTAATAATTTTTGTACACTTATTTAAAAAATGACAAATCCCTAGAAATTTTAGAAGTCCAAAAATATTGATCCTTATAAACAAATATCCTTTTTATAAGGTTACGCAATGTGCATTAAGATTTTCAACCTGTTACCACAAAATATACAGATTTTACCACTAAGAAAATTTAAACCTGCTTTGAAGAAACGGCTCTTTAAAATTCATTTAATTCAGTCAAGGAATTTTTGATGCAATAAAATATTTGACTTTATTTATATAATTACCTATACTGACGTTATATTTAATATGTTTTATTAATTTACCTCGATATTTGGACATCGATGCACACACAAAAAACCAGCGAACTTATTTTAGTTTCGACAAAATATGAGTAAAACACAAAATGTTAACATACATATACAACGCGTAGCCGAATAACGAAATCCTGTTGAAGTGTGCAAAGGTATACTTCATAAGGGATATATTAAATCAAAAAAAAGCATATTTACTTTTTCATACAAAAATATTAAAGTAAAATATTAAGTATTCAAAGTGTTTTCTTATGACAACCCTACTGAAGATAACACCGACACGCGCATAGGACCTACGCTACGCGACACTAACCAAATAAAGTAACAGTAATAACTTGATTGAATGACAGTGTATAGTCAGTACATATTTGAAAATTTAATGTACGTTCATAAAAACATTTCTAATTTTAAGAAAAAATGTGACTGCAATAATTTAAACATTAGAAGTAAGAATAAACTTACAGTGCAATATACTAGGTTACATAAAATTCATAATTCGTTTAAAGGAAATTGCATACAATTCTACAATAAACTACCAATTTACATCTTGGAGATGTCTCTTAAAAAGTTCAAAGTTTGTATTAAACGTAAGCTTATAGAAAAGTCCTATTATAGTATAAAGGACTACGTAAACGATAAAAAAGCTTGGGTGTAAATTATTGCTCTAACCAGGTTGCTCTTCTAATAATTTAAAATGACATTGTGAGATGGTGATAACAAAAAAAAAAAAACACCCGGCTAAGTTTGTTGTGGGCTTCTTCTTAGACCGGGACGCGTTTGGAACCCTCGTAGCTTTAGTTTTAAGTTTACGAATGTGGTTATCGCCATCACTACCGTGTAATTCTTATGTACGCATCAAAAGTGCCACCTGTGCCTACTTGAATAAAGATATTTTTGACTTTGACTTTGACTTTGATTTTAATTTTGAATGTTGTAGGGCTGTATCTGATTTCTTTCAGTAAAAACTATGACAGTGCTTTACTCAAAAACTTTTAGCGTTTCTGTTTCACAGATAAATCTTAGAGAAAGTAAATAATGTACCTCTATTATTTCGGTTTTCTTTTACTCGTTCTATAAATGTTTAGCACATTTGAATTTGAATTTGAGTATTTCTAGTCTGGTTCATTCTCTGGTTTGGCCTGGCGTACGATGTCACGTAGGTTAGCCCGCTACCATCAAAAACTCAAATTCAAAATTCGACATTCATTTATTTCAAGTAGGCCTAATATAAGCACTTTTGAAACGTCAAGTCTGTCTGTTTGTAGTGACTCTACCACCGGTTCGGAAGGCAGATTCCACCGAGAAGAAGCCGGCAAGAAACTCAGCAGTTGCTCTTTTCCAACATCAAAAATTTACATTTTACATTTTAACATTCATTTTTCTATCTTATGATGAAAGCGGTGCCGGATTCATCTTTGTCATTAAGAAATTCATCAATTGTATAGTTACCTCACTGTAATAAATGTGTTATAACATATTCTTTAAATAAATGCATTGGTAGGTACAAAATTACCTTAGGAATCATATTATAAAAGCGTATACTCAATAATACCACCAGATTGCAGTTAAGAGCTAACTTATAGTGAAATCATTAATATATATAACAGTCCACTGCTGGGCTAAAGGCCTCTCCCAACGGGAGGGTGTACCCATAATAACCTCGTTGGGCAGACAAGGTAATCGCAGTAGATTGTAGTACTAGTTCAAAAGACGCTGCCGCCCTTTGAAATGAAATGAAATGAAATGAAATTTATTCGCTGAATATGAGCTTACACAGGGTCTTATTATAATATAACATTCCTCCATATTCTACTATTAAGCATGCGAAATGTAAAATGCACAACAAGAACCATCATTACACATGTCTGCATAATCTTGTTGAGCAAGCATTGAAAAGTTATTTATTAAATTATACAGGTATGCATAAATGATATTATTTTGACATTATTATGATAACATTGATATTGCATACATCTATGCAATATCAATGTTATCATAATAATGTCAAAATAATGTCATTTTTAATTCGAAGTCAGATACTCGGATATTGCATAGAAACATTTTGTACACAGCCAATGCGCCAGATTTTTCTTAAAAAAACGCATAGGTTGATTTTTTAGAACTGCATCTAATTTATTGTATATTTTAACGCACATAGCAAAGGGGGATTTTGCGGTTTGTTTTAATTTATATTTATTGTTGCACAGCCGAATTTTATTTCTCGTTTTAAAATGGCTTACGTTCGAGAATGTTTTAAAATACGCCAGGTGGCGATGAACGAAGACTGATATTTCGTAGATATACAGACACGGCAGAGTAAGGATATTGTGTTTTTGAAATATTGGTCTACAGGAATCCGTTGGGTCTATAAGAAATATGCTTCTTATACACTTTTTTTGTGTCACAAACAATTTGTTTATATGCACTGAGTTCCCCCATATAACAATACCGTAGCGCAGGACAGACATGACATAACCGTGATAAGCCACTAGTGCTGCATCAAGCGATACTGTCCGCCTAAGACGACGCAAGGGATATACAAATTTATTAACTTTAGTACAAATGTCCTCGATTTGGTTTTTCCAATCACAATGTTCGTCAAATTGGATACCTAAAAATTTTGTACTATTTACGATGTCAATTTGTTCGTTATTATAGATGATATTTAATTTTGTACTATGTCCTCATTTAGTTTTAAATTGCATACACGTTGTTTTTTTATATTTACACTTAAATTATTGCTTTCTAACCAATAAATAGTTTCAGTTAATGATTTGTTTACTTCCGATTCATGTGTCTGCTTGTCATCACATGGAATAATTATAGTGGTATCGTCAGCGAAAAGTATTGATGGGTGCGATAAGTTTACTGGGAGATCGTTTATATATAACAGAAATAATAGTGGGCCCAAAATGCTGCCCTGGGGAACGCCATACCTATTATTTTCATAATCAGACTCATACAGATTAATGTTTTCACCAATTTGCTTTTGAATTATTGTTTTTTGCATTCTATTGTCTAAATAAGATTTAAGCCATTGATGCAGCTGTCCGCGTATTCCGTAATGCTCTAATTTATTTAATAATTTTTCATGATTGACTAAATCAAACGCTTTTTATTTCCTTAGTAGCCTCGGAAGACACCTCTGAAGAAGAGGGGTGGTAACAACTCTATACTCATCTGACGTCACCACACGGCATCAATTAGTTTGTGTTGGATATTTAATTGAACGATGTTTATCTCAACATATGTTTATTAATATGAAGATGATTTTACAATTGTTTAAAATATTGTCGTCGTCATATTGGAGCAACAATTTGTATTCATTGTTTTGCGAAAAAAAAACGTTACAGTTTTGTTATCGCTTGTACAGACAAGGAAACATGAATTTAAATCGGACAAGTCAATGCTAACGGTCAGTACACAAGACGCCACGGTATTGCTCAAAATCTTAAGCGGCACAAAACGAAGTTTTATAAGCATTCGTTCACTGTCAAAGCTTGTGAATGCACTCCCATTAAACATAAGACAGTCAAAGTCACTGGGCATATTTAAATAGCTGTTAAGGCTCATTATCTCGCTCAGTAAAGACGACTATTATTATTTATTTATCTACTCAAATTCATCTTTAAGTATTTATGCTATGTTAAAATATGTATTAGTGTATTTTTTTTTTTTTATCAATAGTATTATTGATTTGTGAAGTCTGGTATCTGGTATGTATAAGTATGTAGATATTTGTATGTATGTACTAAATAGTGTACCCCACCTATTCGTTTGTCTTTTTAGGTTTCCTAATCCTAAGATTGCCTGGCAGAGATCGCTACTTAGCGATAAGGCCGCCTTTTGTATCCTGCTTCATTCTTCATGTGTTTGTTCCTTTTTTTCTCGTTTTTCTTAGTGGTGTACAAATAAAGAGTATAAATTAATAAATAAATAAATAAATTTCATGATCATATATATTTTTTTAAAGTTATAATTGATGGACCAAAAATGAGGCCCACCTGATCGTAAGTCGAAAACCGTCGCGTATAAACAGCATCACTTCGCATGGCATGCTAATTTTCACGTACCTGCCCAATTACACCGGCAACCACGCCCTTCAGACCGGACCACAACATTGCAACAATGCTGATTAGCGGCAAAAATAAGCATGGTGCAGTGTTTCCAAAATATATATACAATAACGAAATTACGAAAAAATGTTGAAGGGTCCAAGTATGGAATCATCCTGTAAAAATATTAAAAAGACGCATTTATTTTTCGATACAAACTAATTCAAGACATTCTAATTGTTTACTTATGACAACCGATAAAAGACCGACACGTGCATAGTATCTACGTTACACGACGCGTGCCCAATAAAGTGACCGGAGTCACATGATTTTACTTTTGCATGTGATGTTAGGGCTGTTTATGATTTTTTGCGGTAAAAAAATGGCAATGGTTAACTCAAAAACGATTAGCGTTTCGGTTACAAAGACGTCTCTGAGACGTCTAAAGCCTCCGAAGTATTATTTCGGTTTTCTTTCAAACGTTGTATAATGAAATCCTGTGAAACTCCCCATTCATGGAAAATCTCTATAACTTAGCGAGCTGGGCGTGGAGCGTTCTTTTTACGACTTCGTAAAAAAGGAGTGTATGGGCTTTGTTTTCCGGGTTCATTTGTGCATGTATGTGTGTTTTTGAAGTGAAAACTTTAGGCGCATTGTGGACTTTTTGGGAACTAAAATCATGGATGTGTATATGTACATATGTGCATAGATTTCACTTTTATCGGCATCTCCAAAGAGTGCCCCGAATGTTTCTTATTTTATACAGCAATAATTGACGCACCAAGCAGATGGCCCACCTGATGGTAAGTGGCAACCCATCGCCTATAAACAACTAAAGACATCCTGCAAAGTATTTTTTGGGATGAGATAAAGAATATTTCGAATATAGGCAGGCTAAATTTTTTGGTTGTTTAGTATTTTTTAAATTTTATAGTTGTATTAATATTTCTCTCAAGTATCGGTAAAGTAGGTACGAGCGGTGCGTTCGGTGTACAAATAGACGGCCGACTGGCGCAGTGGGCAGCGACCCTGCTTTCTGAGTCCAAGGCCGTGGGTTTGATTCCCACAACTGGAAAATGTTTGTGTCATGAACATGAATGTTTTTCAGTGGCTGTGTGTTTTTATGTATATTACAAGTATTTACGTGTATTATATTCATAAAGATATTCATCAGCTATCTTAGTACCCATAACACTACGCTTACTGCGGGGCTAGATGGCGATGTGTGTATTGTCGTAGTATATTTATTATTTATATGCGATCAGCTTTAATAGGTCCCAAATCAAAGCTCACGTGAATAAAAATGCATGCGCATTCTGTCTTGTGTCACCAATTATTATGTAATAGCTAAAAATAATTAATCCATACCGCCGTAATGAATGCATGAATTTTTAATGCATTTTTTAATATTGCAACAATTTCGCATATCCGACACAGTTTAAGGAATGTATTATTAGCGTCAATCGTTAAATTTGTGACGTAATTATTCGACTGACGATTACACTACACAATTCTGTAAACATGTATTTTATAAGAAATAGTTCTACAGAAGTATCTGGTAAGGCTCAAGCGATTATCCCTTGATTTAGCGGTAAGGGAAAACAACGTGAGGAAACCTGACCGCTTTGAGTCCTCAAAGGCTTGTGAAGTCGTCAATCCGTACTTGGCCAGCGCGGTGGACTATGGCCCCAATTCTTACTTGTCTTAAATAGCTGGGTCACTTATATACACTTTTTGCGTTCTAATCTGGACTCAAACTGAACGTGACGCCCTGGACTGTAAAGTTCGCAAACTGTGGATGTCTGAGCTTGTCATCAGACTTTTGGATCAGAATATTTTTTATAATTCGTCGTGTTGAAATCGGTAATTTTGAAGTAAACTCACACTTTTAAGTGGCTTTACAGACTGATAAGAAACAAAATATTTGTAACATTTCATATAACATGTATTGTGAACAGGCTGTTCATAAACAGTTGAAAAAGTCAATGTCGTGCCGTTTCTATCAAATCTCCAAAATGGCAGAAGTAATGGAGACAATTTACCCATTCGAAGTTGAGATCTCATCAGTCCACAATCTTCAGTGATGAAGGAACGGCCATAGAGAAAGAGACATTATGTAGGTATCTAGTTATACTCTTCCCTTTAAAATTATTTTCCTGCACAACGTCCAAAATTCATTCTGTATGAGTCACAATAACCAATCTAGTTCGGTTTCATTTTTGAAAAAATATAGGACCTGAAATCCTTGGCGAAATGTTTCAAAGGCGTTAACCCATCGTCTCTTTCGACCCGATTCTAACCATCTTCCTTTATAAGGCATCGTCGGAAATTCCTTATGGTGATTAGGGTTACTGTCTCACAAGAAAATTATTGGGGACTTACATTTGAAGAAAATTAAGTCTGCAAAAGACGTGTGTGGGCCAAATTTAGCATTAATTGCCTTCAAACTTACGCAATGAATGCATAAGTTTGTCTTTTTTATCGGTCACTGACAAATTCATGTTATAGAACTTACTGACGTTTTAAGGATGGAATGACTAAGAGTTACAGTCACTTTCGAGTTTAAGCGATTTAGAAGAAGGTTATAAAGGGTAGACCTACGAGTATCTAGCATCATTTTTAATCCACTACAATAATTCGCGTGATGAGACGCGTTATTGAGATGTGGAAAAATGTGTCTTATTTCTATCATTATAAAACCATCACTGGTCCACAATACGGGTCTCGTCTCCTCATTAGCAGGGACTATTGACCGTAGTCCATCACGCTGGTCAAGCGCGGTTTGTTAGATTAGAAAGGTGTGTGTATACCTTTGAGAAAGTTATTGAGAATTGTCGGTTTGAATTGTTTCTTGACGAAGTTTTCCTTCACCGTTAAGTCAACTGACATTTTATTTTTTTGCATAAAAGATGCAGTTACCTCCGCAAAGTTCGAGGATTGTGGAACGCCGATAGCGTTAAAAGCCTATTTCTATACTCTATGTATGAAAATGTAATGTGAATGAATGACTTGTGCCATGCCAGTACCAGGTTGTATATTTTGTGTGCTTAGATAAAAGACTATGTGTGGCTTGTCCCCTAGATTTCGATACGGAAATATCCCGGAATGTGGGACGTTTTTGGGCATAATGCTACTGAATTTTCGCCGGGCGATCAATCGATCGAATTTGATTCGAATCTATTTTAAATACAATAGGATTATTGGGAAGGTATCGGCTGTCAGCGATTCGGGATAATTTGTAATTTAAGCTTGTTATCTTTGATTGAATGTCATGAATGCTTTTCAACTCAAATTCATTCCGTATACCTCAATAGGGTTAACTACACTCCCTCCTATAGACACTGCTACACAAAACACGTATGTTAATTATGTAAACTAAATAAGAGCAAGAAAGGACTTCATTCTTCATTTCCTCCTTCTTCTTCATCTGTTCTTATCCCACATTATGTGAGGTTAACACAACATCATTTCTTCGTACTTGACCCTTAGACTTTCTTTTCGTTTTGGTTATGGCATATTTTTAAGACCGACCGCCTGTCTGAATGAACTCCTCGACTCCCGTTTTAATTTATTTTTATTAATAACAGAAGAAATAGATGTGAGCGGAAGAAAAATATATGTTATGTCGATCCCACATGATTTATGAGCAATGATTGTTAAATTGTAAAATTTAGCAATCATTGCTTTGCTATTGTTAAATTGTAAAATTTAACAATCATTGCTTTGTCGGATATTTGTTCTATCTTTGATACATTATTTCGTTTGTGACGAAAAACGTACCTAATTAAATTCGCAGCCATCGGACAAAACTCTTAACAAGAACTCAAACAAAACTGCATAAGTAGACAGTATTGGTGCCAGATTTCTCAACATGTGACTTATCAAAACACGTCAAATTAAGCTAAAAACAAGAGTACTTATATCGACAATGCCGTGGGATATCTCTTTCATCTCCATATAAGGCTGTCGATAATAGAATTTACGTTGCGTGCCATAGTATGAAATGGCCAGTATAAAACGACCGCCCTCGAACCATAAATCGTCTCCCATAAACTAAACCCCATTACAAACCACTTAAAGTTCAAAATTAAATATGACATGTGAACAGAGGGGTCATGTGATAGTGGTAGAATGTCGATCGGTGGTTTTAATCACTTTTTGCCAAGTATTTGGGAAGGACATTTCTTCATACATACCGAATGCGTAATGATCCGGTTCAGTTTTTAAATTGTCGATCGGTATTTCGTTGTGGTGAATAAAACGTGATATATTGGAAAGAGAATGGTGTGTGAAGTAAATACTCGTAACTTCAGATTTTTAGTGCAATTGCATCATATCAACCTATGGACTCCTGGGCGAACCTGCTTCGTGTTAAGTAATACAAACAGTAAATCTAATATTAACATAGACAAAGAGAATCTGTTTCTATGCTATGCATTATAAAATGAATGAAAAACTAAGTAGAGTGAAGCAGGTAATTTAAGCTAAAGTGATATAAGCAGCGAAATTAACGTCTTTGCCGTCCTGTTGTAAAACAAATAATAAAAAATAATAAGCGCGGAATTACCACTGTTGGCTTAACTCCAAAGTCTTGTTCATCGTCGTATCGTAGTAATGTAGACATGCAAAGGCGGCTTTATACAGGCAACCTTTGTAGACAGGACTTACAGCAAGAGAACGGGATAGTGCCAAGAGTGTTGATAGATATACATAAATACCAAAGTGTATCGGTAAAAATACATAGATAATTTGAATATTGGATAGAAGCAGGCGTTCCTTTGCGGAAATCCATAATATATTATGAAAATTAAGCTTAATTTGCTATACTCCGCGAACAGCAGGAGAATCTGTATAGTGTAATTTATAATTTCTTAACAATTATTCATTGTAAAGTCAACATCTCCTGAGGATGCTCCGGTTTTGGAGCGCAACGTGCGTTGAGGATACATTGCCGAGGATCTGTTTGGTGTGGAGTATAGGGATTGGAAAAAATCTAAAGGATAAGTTACACCATAATATATACAAATATATAAAAAAATATAACATATTTAAGTAGATTTTAATACATAATTTAAAACAATAATAAAGAATCTACTTAAAATGGAATATCGGAAGGGAATTACTTCCACGGATTTCAGCAGACAGATTGATCCAGAGCATAATTGCCTTAAAGGTGAAAGGATTACCGAAGAACTTCGTTTACAAAATGTGAGTACCAGACGGCTACCAAGCATATGCATAGTAAAGTAAGTAAGTGTAGCAAAGTAGCATATGTTACTTTCCGTCCTTTTAACTAACTCTATCAAAAAGTCAAGTTTTTTGGTTATTAAGTTAGGGCGTATAGGAAGGACAAAGAAATAAACAAACACACTTTCGCATTAATAATACTTATAAGAAAGGTTTTACCAGTGAAAGGCTTCAAATAAAAAACACTTTGAAATTAACAAGCTTTCTGCGATACTCAAAAAAATTATATCGTTAATAACGAGCCTCATTTTACCAGAACAATAAAAAATCAATTTCCTCTCAACCCGAGACTATTTAACAAATCCAATCATTAATATAATTTCCGATAAACAGACTCTTTATGCCATAATAGCGAAATTTAAACAGTCGATCCATAACGGTTTATAAACTTTTAAAGCGATTGTTTACTGATGGGTCCGCCATTTTTTATAAAATCCTATCAAACCCTTTCTATTTGTGGACATCTGCTGAAATCGATTTTGCATTTTTTCGCGGCAAAAAACACCCGGGCGCAAAAAAGTTTACGTACTTTTTGTATCCTCAATAACCCTTTGATCAAATACGGTGTAATCAGATTTCGACATGTGCTATCTTTTTTTTAAATAAATTTTCGGCATGTGCTCTTTTTTTTTTTTTTTTAAGAAATCGGATAGTTCTTGAGTGGAGTGTGCCGTTCTTTGTGGCTGAATGGTGTGTTTGCTTTCGCCTGTGTAGTCTTCCGCGTGAAAAAAAGCGCACGAGCCCTTTCTGCTATTTGTATTGTTGAACGTATTTGATAGAATCTTCAAAGATCGCAGGCTTATGCACCTTTTAGATGTTCTCTACTGCATTTTTTTTTTTTTGGGTATTTATCACCGATGTATGCTTTTACTAAATTACCACGAACTTAATGCCGTGTGATGAGCGCAGATCAGAAAAAATTTGCGTCCTCTGTGCTAGTCTAACCCCCCTCCCCCCCCCAATCATTTGTAAAATTAGTAATATGTTCGTCATATTTTAGTAAGTAGATTTACATTTTGTCTTCATACTGTATAAGATAGTTTAAATTGCTTTTTTGAAATGTAAAGCTGTTGGTAAACCAAATAAAAGAAAAAAAGCCCATTTAGGGTACCAAGACCCATTTTTTCATGAAAACCTAGAGCTATAAAGTTGATATTAATAACAAATACTTTTGTCTGCAACCTTTACAGCTGAATCAAACTTCATATTTAAATATTTAACATATCAAAACACATAAACAACATGCCGTAACATAATAAAACTTTTAATAAAACACAATTAAAAAGCCTTTTATTTTATGCATGAGGCATTCAATTAAACGCTTTTTACTGTGCTCTTTTGACATTCACATGGAGATCGAACCTATAAAGTAGGTTCTTCAGGTTGACCTAAAACCTACAAATAAGACAAGATGCAATATCTTATAGTGCATAATAAAGATCTGTCGTGAAACAAATATCTTCGTAAGTAGAGGTAAATATCCTAATATCGTAAATTTGGATCATCATCATCATCATCACATCGGCCATCCCATTAGTGGCCCACTCCAGGGCACGGGTCTCGTCCCACAGTGAGAAGGGGTTAAAGCGGTAGTCCACCACGCTGACCCAGTACGGATTGGTGGACTCAACAAAACTTTAAGAACATTGTGGCGAACTCTCAGGAGTGCAGGTTTCCTCACGATGTTTTCCTCCAGCGTTAAAGCAAGTAATGTTTTAATTACTTAAAACGCAAATAACTTTGAAAAGTTAGAATTCGAGCTCGGCCCTTTGAAAGGGAAGTCGAGCTCCTATCAACTGGGCTACCACTGCTAAAAAAAACGTATGCTTTTTTTGGTATTCGAATTACAGGTAATATTTCTATTCTGAAATAAAAATCGATCGATAATTCAAATATTTATATTAAGTGCAATAAAGACGAAATCTATATATCTAATTCGACGGTCAGCCTCGAAGCACGTCTGCAGGCTCCGCGATCTCCAAACAACGCAGCCGGTGTGGAGAACAATCCTAAAATAGATCTTTAAAACAAAGAGTATTTGCAGTGCCCATTATAATCCTTTGGTCACCTGTCAAAACAAGATGGCTACAGGTGGCAAACCACCTGACTGCCCACTGTCTATACTAAATATATAGATACTATTAGATCGGCATGCGACTTCGCACACGCGTACATTTTAATTTTTACCTTATCTGTACCAAAAGCTGAATCAAAAAAATCGTAGGACTTTAACTTACGAGTAGCTTCTAGTTTATTCAATTTTAAATGACTTAAACTTATTTGCAATCATTTAAAACTGTATTTCAGATTATATATATTTTATTGACGGCCGATTGGCGCAGTTTGCAGCGACCCTGCTTTCTGAGTCCAAGGTCGTCTGTTCGATTCCCACTACTGGAAAATGTTAATGTGATGAGCATGAATGTTTTTCAGTGTATGGGTATTTATATGTATATTCTAAATATTTATGTATATTATTCATTAAAATATTCATCAGGCATCTTAGTACCCATAACACAAGCTACGCTTACTTTGGGGCTAGATGGCGATGTGTGTATTGTCGTAATATATTTATTTATTATTATATTTATTGTATTTAACGGGACCTCCCACTTAAAACACAGCCCTCACCGCTGCGCCCGCGAGATCGTCAAATAAGTTTAGTTCATAATATAGTAAACAGGTCCCATGTAAATGGCTGAACTATTACATGCTTCTTGCCTCGTTGCTTTAATGATTATTGTAATGTCGCGATGGTCCTCGCTTGTTTATTCATGTTGATTGTACTTGTTAAGTGTATGTTGAGCCACATTTTGATGTTATACTTCTTTTGGCGCATTAGGGAATAATGGTGAGGGTATATTTTTAGGATGCGCGCGCGCACCGTCACAAAACACCGACACCATGAAATTAGCTAGTTAGTCAACATTTTAGTGTTTCTAAAAAAGGTTTGACAGTTGACTTTCAATAATTCAAACAATACCTTTTTTTTCTATTGTTAGTGTCGTTTTCTCTACAAACGTAGAATAAGGCGATAGATAAAATTTTTGAAAAGATTTTTATCTTGTTACGCCAAAACGCCAAAGAAGCTATAACTTCTTGTGTTACACACATTTTTTTTTTAATACTAGATAGACTTGCGATTGATAACTATCGTGCCTGATGTAAAGCAATGATGCGGTCTAAGTTGGGGTGCGCTTGCCTAGAAAATGCCTAATCACTCTTGCCTTAAAGGCATTCACATTGTTCCATACTTTAGCGGTTCGATTCAGAAACGTAGACGAAAAGCGCTTCGTGCGTCACCGTTCACGGTGTCTCGCTGTTCTGTTGTGGTATGTGCCATATGTGTTAGTGTCATTAAAGATATAGTCCAGTTTTTCTAACTTGTCTGCTTACTTTATCCACTTGTATTTCATATTTTACGTGTAATGTACGCATCAAAAGTGCCATCGATATATGTGAATGAATGAATGAATGAATACACTTTTATTGTACACCAAAGAAACAAAAAGTAGTTACAAAGATATGAATACAAATCAAGAGAGTACAATTTGGTGGCCTTATCGCTACATAGCATATGTGCCTTTGATATTTGACTTTTTGACATTTTTTATAACATTTTTTTTTAATCCACTACAAGGTCTAAGATTGTAACGGGCTAACATGTTTATTAGTATTAGTTATTTCATAAACGTATTCTTTTAATGCGCGACTGCTATCTCGTCTGGACGCAGTCTAAGTTGGAGCTAACCTGTTAGGCTGTTAGGGGTATAGATTCTACACGTTATATGAAACACATACCTCAAATCGCCTTTTAGTCTTTGCACAAATACAAGGCCGAAGCCTACTAATATAAAAAAATATTAAAGTCAAAGTCAAATATTTCTTTATTCAAATGGGCACATAGATGGCACTTTTGATGCGTACATAACATGTAAAATGTGACATAGGAGTGAGTTGATGGCTATTGTAATGTGGTACTCGTTTATTGAGTGCGCTTGTCAATTCATGTTGATTTTACTTGTTACGTGGATGTTTGATCGAGATGTGCTAGTTACTATTACAATACAGTAATTTTTTCTATCTTGTCTTTTTTTTTATCACCGACAGATCAGCGCTTGACGACAATATTGCCCGTTAGAAATCAATTATGAGGTCTAGGTTGGAGCACGCTAAGAAAAAGCTAAAAAAGTTTCGCGCGTGTTAATGGAATATCAACCATATCAGCCACCACTCACGGTGTCTCGCTGTTCTGTGGTGGAACGGGGAAGGAGGAACAAGATTGTGAAGTTCCCGAGCACACTCAGCGAAGTATATCCGGTAAAAAACCGAACTGATAAACAGGCAACATTGCGTCTGTGTCGTCTTTTTTTTAAAGCAGGCTGGTCGCAGGCTAAGATGGTAGCGGGCTAATATGTTGGTGGTACATAGGCAATCGGTTTTTAGGCGGCATCGTACTGGAACGCTAGATTTCTGTCGGTAGGCTAGCCAAGGCCGAATCCTCCCACCCGACAAGACGGGAGAAAATTCTTAAATTATGAATTCCCAAAATACCACTGCTGGAGATGGAAACCCGGGACCTGCTCTCATAAAAGCACAGTGCTCGTCACTGCGCCAAGGATTCGTTCTATTAGGAGATGGCAGAAATATTCCTGTGAATTTCACTAAAATATCAAATCAGTCGTTAATGCCCAACAATCTGCATTGGAGCAGGTGGGTCCATGCTCTTAAGCCCAGTCGTTAACAGGCTGAGGGTATGTGTGAACATTGTACATTGAGACGGCCCATTGGCGCAGTTTGCAGCGACCCTGCTTTCTGAGTCAAAGGCCGTGGGTTCGATTCCCACGACTGGAAAATGTTTGTGTGATGAACATGAATGTTTTTCAGTGTCTGGGTGTTTATCTATATATTATAAGTATTTTATGTATATTATTCATAAAAATATTCATCAGTCATCGTAGTACCTAAAACACAAGCTACGCTTACTTTGGGGCTTGATGGCGATGTGTGTATTGTCGTAGTATATTTATTTATTTATTGTACAGTTATTTTTTTTCTAGTTGGTAAATAGTCAAACTAATAATATAAGAAGGTCTTAAGAAGCTTTCGCTTGGTTGTTGGATCGAGGGTCGGATACAGGCAGTAGTCCTTGAAACGGCGCGTATTGTGAGGAGGTTCCTCACTCTGGAGCCCGGACCACCGGTTGCTTGGGCATTCAAAAACTCTGCAAGCGGAGGGTAGTTTTTTTTTTTTATAAATTTTTAATAGTGTTTTTTAATTTTTATTGGCATTGTAAAAACTTCAAATAAAAAAAATTCAAAAGTATAAATGATAGAAACTGCCAGACATTTTATTAAATAGATTAATTAATAGATTTCAAAAAATAATTCAAATTATATTTAACTAGCTTGTGCCCACTTTCTTCGTCCGCATTTATTACGGTCTTTTACATATCCCGTGGGAACCGTTTGTTTGATGGGATAATACCTGTTACACCCCTTCGGTTAGCGCATCGGATCGGAGCTAGACATCACATTCCGGGGGCCGAGTTCGAATCCCAGCACGCATCTCTAACTTTTCTAAGTTATGTGCGTTTTACGTATTTAAAATATCACTTGCATCAACGGTTAAGTAAAACATCGTGGAGATACCTGCATGGCTGAGAGATCTACATAATGTTCTCAAAGGTGTGTGGAGGTGTGTGTGTGGAGTCCACCAATCCGCACTGGGCCAGCCTGTTGGACTACGGCCTTAAGCCTTTCTCATTGTGGGAGGAGACCCGTGCTCTGGGCCGGTAATGGGTTGATGGAATGATGATGATGATGATGATGACTCCCCGTGAAGTAAATTGGTTGCTTAGTTAGGGCGTAAATGAAGAACACACAAACAACAAACAAATAAACAAACACACTTTCGCATTTATAATATTAGTAAAGGGGCGTTC
The DNA here is from genome assembly GCF_905163445.1 of Pararge aegeria. NCBI lineage: Eukaryota > Metazoa > Arthropoda > Insecta > Lepidoptera > Nymphalidae > Pararge > Pararge aegeria. Next base: position 5,019,574 of record NC_053202.1, on the reverse strand, counting down.
ATAAAATACGTGAGATGTTTAAGGGGGGAGGGGGTCGAGTCAAATTTCATTTAATCTTACACGGGGGTCTTGGCAAATATCACGCAATTTTCCTTCTGATTGAAACAAAAAAAAATTTACTATTTTGGTCCATCGGTCTTTTGAATCTTACGCGTTAACGTAAGAAACCCATATTTTGAAATATGGGGGAGGGGTTGAATAAAATCTCACGACATCTCTCCAGGGGGGAGGGGGACAGAAAATTAAAAAAAAAACATCTCACGTAATTTATGGACGCCTTATAAGGAGTAAGGACACAGACAAATGATCATTAACATTGTCTCGGTGGGTATTTTGATATTAATATGGGTGCATTTTCGATACACTTCAGTCATTTGAGAGCGTCAGACGATATACCTCCCGGTATCTTAGCCGTTATCAAGATACTAACCATTACAGTCTAGACAAAGTAGCGGCTAAGCTACTCATGCTACTTTGGTAAAAGTATTTCAGAAATAATGCGCCTTATGTATAATGTATGAGCACAGACGCAGTGTATATAGCACAGGTCTGGAACACAATAGCCGTGTCTCTGGAATTCCTTCAAAATCTGGAAGGTTCATCAATATACCGGCAAAAAGCGGGACAAAAACCGCTCTCCCGATTTTTATTTGAAGGAATCCATCCTCATAAGTATGAGAGCAGGCCCAGCCATCGCGAGAAACCGTCAAACGGACCGCGTCGGCAAAAATGTGCATAATTGGACTCCATCTTAAGAAAAAACCCTTCAAAAACTCGACCTCTAAATGTTTTGAAAAAGTGCACTGTACAGGGTGATTGGGAATCGATTTTTTCATAGGTTTTTTTAACGATCAACGCTTGTCTGTAGTAACATGCTAATTGTTTATACTCGTATGGTTGGAAGTGCTGATGTGGACATCGTATAATACACTTTATCGACCTCTGGTTGTCTAACATCACAGTGATCATGTATTAGTGAGAAAGCAAAATTCGTACATATGGGCGGTTTGGCAATTAATAATTTCTGAATTATCTCAGGTCTGGGAGGTTTCGGCCATTGCTAGTTACCACCAAGCGAGTTAGCATTTCGGTGCGATGCGGCATAGAAACCGATGAGGGTGATTAAATAAAACTTTTATTTTGTAGACATTTGCTTAGTATTTATAGAAATTCCAAAGTACGGAATTCTAGCATCCGGAACCTTCAGCATGCTGGTCCTACTAGAAAGTCGACTTCTTTTAAGGTTGCGTGCATCCGAAAAAGGAACAAAACCTTATATGATTAAAAAAATTATATGATTAATTACCTGTCTGTCACAGCCTATTTTCTAAGCCTAAGTATGAGTATGGATTTTGAAATCTTGGGAATACAAATATATTAATAATGATTCTTTATTTGGTAACTATGACCTTACTACACTATTATATAACAATAATAATCAAAAACTAAACAAAAAAATAACAATAATATGTGCATAAGTCTCAGCATACTAGACCGATGTCTTAGGAGGCCTAAAAATTTCAATCCTTTGGCTCTCATCTGCTCACCTGCTCTTAGGCTCAACTGACAAAGTCATGTTTCTCCCGAACCCCCGGTGACGCTAATGCCAAGACCAAGCAAACAAAACCTCAATAAAAAGGAAAGCGAGATATTTTTTTATAGTAATAATTGACAGACCAAGCAGATGGCCCACATGATGGTAACTGCAAAAACCCTCGCCTATAGGTAGAGCAATCAACTGGCATACAAGTTCTGCCCAAAACTTGAGGCCTCAGGCCTTTAGAAGGTGTCAAGCCTGCCTGTAATTACAGGCCTTTTAGACTGAAACACAGCAATGCTGTGAATAGCATGGCAGTGGTAATTCCGGACGAGCTTTATCACGAAAAGCTCTACTTAAAATTCCGATCATCCTGTATATCGCTGCATTTCTATAAAGGATTGATTTATTCAAATCAAAACCCTTTGATTGTGTACCCGGCCGCGGGCCGGAGGTATTTGTTTTTGAATAGCAATTATATTTTATTTTATTAAACACATCGATTTCTTTCAAAATACCTAACGTTTCCGCGAATCCCGTCTGATACCACTAAACGCGTTATCTATACGCTTTATCTACATACAATAAAAGATGACGCGTCATGTCTGTTCATTGACGGAAAGGAATTATTAAAGAGTTATTCTTCGTTTTGAGAACGAGTAAGAAAGTTCTTTGCTCGTATTTTTTAATATCCATTCTAATTGAATACAATAAACATTAAGTTAAGAACTTACTGTCTACATCGTGTAACCGAATTACGAAATACTGTTGAAGAGTCTCTCTCTCTCTCTGGTCGTTCCTTCATCACTGAAGATCACGTCGTCACGTGGTCCTGGTGAGAACTTAACTTCCGCGCTGGTGAACTGTCATCGGCTTCTGTCGGCACGACTTCGATTTTTTCAGCTGGTCTGCCCATCTTGTTGGCGACCGGCTTCTAGTTCTTTTACCTTCGGTGTTTCCCGTAACTATGATTTTTTCCAGGCTATCATTCCCCTGCCTCATTATGTGCCCGAAGTACGAAAGCAAACGTTGGTAACATATAGAGGAAAGTCGAACACTCATTCCTAGCTGCGCATTTATGTGTTATTCATATAAAAATATTCATCAGCTATCTTAGTACCCATAACACAAGTAACGCTTACTTTGGGGCTAGATGGCGATGTGTGTATTGTCGTAGTATATTTATTTATTTATTATTTATTTGTGCGCTTGGCTTTCCAAGTTATTCTCAACATGCGCCTCCAGCACCACATCTCCAACGCATCTATCCTCTGCCTTGATGGGAGCATCAAGGCAGACGATAGATATAGGAACGTGGACACGTTTCGAGAGTGCATAAGTAAAGTTTCATAAGGAATCAATCCTGTAAAAACATTATATTAAAAGAAGGATGAAGAACCTGGATAGCAGCTTCATTTTTGTGCCTTTTGGAGTAGAGACTTTGGGACCGTGGGGTTCGGAGGCAAGAGCCCTTTTCAAAGAATTATCGAAAAGGGTTATCGAGTCTACCGGTGATCCGAGAGCGGGCAGTTACCTTGGCCAACGAATTAGTTTGGCCATCCAAAGAGGCAATGCTGCCAGCATCTTAGGAACTGTGCCTCGCTGCGGTGGTTTCGAGGACGTTTTAGATTTTATTTAGTTTTAAATAGTTTATTTTAGGTTATATTTATATTTGAAAGAAACAATATTACTATACAAAAAAACAACATATTTAAATCAAAAGTAGAATATTTATTTTTGCATACAAACGAATTCAAAATATTCTAAGAAGTGTTCTAACCCTATTGAAATTTAAAAAACCGACACGTGCATAGTACCTACACTGCGCGTACCTAATAAAGTGACAGAAGTCACTTGATTTCATTTTACATGTGATGTTAGAGCTGCATCTGATTAATATATTACTTTCAGTAAAAACTGGCAGTGGTTTCATAAAAGAACTACTAGCGAATCGGTTCCACAGATAAGTCTCAGAGACAGTAAAATCAATACCTCTAAAGCCTGTGAAGGTTTTTTTTTTCATCGAGCAAATCTCAGAAATGACAAGTCAGTTTATTATGTAATGGCATAAGCTTTTTTTTTTTATGGGAGTGGAACAGTAGATTACAGTTTAATTTGTACAAAATAATCTTTATCTAAGTTAGGCCTAACACTTAGTTCTTTTGAAGACCACGCGTCTGTCTGTTTGTAGTGACTATACCGTATTCAATATTATTCAAAATTCGAATCGAATCCCAGCACGCACCTCTAACTTTTCTAAGTTACGTGCGTTTTAAGCAATCAAAATATCGTAATCATAATATTAACACTATTAAAGACATACTCAATCAAATTAAACCAAAGAGATTTAATAAATAATTAGTTTAAGAGCGCTAGTCACGCGCAAACAAAGTCCCGGGCATCAGCAAGTAAACGTGTAAATAACTTAAAATGGCGTGCAACATTCTTTGCTGATAATTATATGATTATAATCCACGGTTAGCTGTTCCCAGAAAACGATTTGGACTTTCATTACCAAATGACCCACCTTATAAATAAACTTTTTATATAACTGTCTTAAACATCGCGTATTCTTTGGGTTTAATATATCGCAACCTGAAACACTGAAGCTAAACTTTTTTTTATAGTTATAAATTATGCCGTGGGCCAAGCTGATGCCACAGAGGAAAAACGGAACAGAGGCAAAGCTTCATACAAGCGCGCTACGATAGTTACACTACTACAAGCTTGAGGCGCGTGTGTGCGTGAGTATAGCAAATTAAGCTTAATTTTCATAATATATTATGGATTTCCGCAAAGTAACGCCTGCTTCTATCCAACAGTATAATAATGTTAGAGTTTCATTACTTGAGATTTACTTCATTTTATATCATCTGCTTACCCTGTGCATACCCTCTATGCACGCCACTGCTATCCCCGTAGGTAGTACAACAGCATTTACCAAGTCCGGTCTAACTTAAGATCAGCCGTTGAAAACATATAAAAGATTTCAAAAGACAAAATAATCCCGAGTAATATAAAATGGAGGTCGTCATGCCTTTGACGACCTCCCTGGCGCAGCGGTGAGCGCTGTTTTTCAAGCTGAAGGTCCTGGGTTCCAGTCCCGACGGGGACAATGTTGGAATTTATAGTTTCTGTATTTTCTCTGGTCTTGGCTATTGTGAGGCTTTAGTTACCACCTACTAGGCGTGCCGCTAAGCGATTTAAGGTAGCCCGCTATCATTAGACTGACATCACTTACCACCAGTTGAGATTTCTGTCAAGGATTAACTTATAGTGGATTAAATAAAAAGGATTTCCGATCTGATCAGATCTGATCTGATTTAAGCCGCACCTGAGACTGGTTCCATTAGAAAGCTTGGCCCATCAATTATTGCTATTAACCTAACTATCCGCAAGAGCCCAACAGAAAGTTCCAAACACGCTCTGTCCTAAAACTTCATAATCAGCTGGGTACTCCATTTGTTAAAAAAATCAAGTAATATACAACAACATCAGCTGTCAAAAATAATTAAATAATATTCTTCAAACGATGGTAGTTAAAACCGGTTCCTTATCACAATAAAATTGCATTGCCAAAGAAATTACGGAAACTTCAGACCATTCAGATCAGCAAGTTCTTGAAAAATGAATACCAAATAAACCGGAAAGACAACAAACGAAGCAAGGTACTTAAATACAAATTAAAAAAAAATGAAGTCCTTTTTAAATTTTAAATAAAATGCAAATACATATTATTTATCAATAAACTAAGTACTTTTACGTGGACGTGGACCGTGTAAAAAACGAAATATGCAAAACATCTGCTCTCAAAAAGGCACCTACAAACAGACAAACCACTAAAAATCGCACTTCGCGCAAAAAAAAAATGTCATCTGCATACAACATCTGGTCACTATAAAAACGTACAAGCGACGTTGATAAAAATTGTAGATAAAAAACTCAAAAAAAAAGATGCTTGCTAAAAAGCGCACAGATCAAATAAAACTATAGGTTTTTTTTATCGTCAATAGTTCTAATGCGATCGCGGCATGTGCCAAACTTCCGCTCGCATATCGGCAGTGTGTTTTTTATTTATTTAACAGGAGGCTAGGCTCGTTAGTTACGTTAAAAAAAAGTTATGTATGTAAATCTGCCTTGATGATTAAAGCCCGAATGTAAGGTGATATACCTTTGCGTTTTCCCTATGGGAAAGACTAAAGAAAAAAAAAACGAATCTTGATTAATTTAGCTAACATTACGAGGAAAAACTGCATGCTTGAGAGTTCTCCATAATGCTCTCAAAGGCTTGTCACTAATTTGTGGATGATGACGATGATGAATCTTACGATTTCCACGAGTCTTCATACCAGAGCGCTAAATCGCGGTCTTTGTCTGTAGAGTGGAAACTAGCCTATAACACAGCCTATGCTTTTCAGATCTAGCAGACTAAATATTGCGGTCTTGAATCGCAGCACCTGATTGTATCGCATTTAAGATTCCAAAGGCGTACATAGAATCAAGGAACAACTTTGGATAAAAGCTGCTATAAATACTTCACTCTCCCATACATCTGCTAATGCAATCGCCATTAGCCACATGCTAGAAAAAGAAATTTCACTACATTTAGCGTATAAAAAGAAAAAAAAAAGCACCCAAAAAAATCTCCATCGTGTTTCCGTAAAAAACGAGAGTCTGCGAGCACGAGCCATTTTTTTCTAATTTTTCTTTTCATCTCAGACGTATGGCCCAAACAATTGCTGATCAAATTAAGAAAAAGTTTACCTTGGCGTTAGAACTATGTGGATATGATTTCAGTAGTGCTGGCAACCACAGACTATATTTATATTAGTTTGTTATGAAACGTTCATAGCCTAGTGGTTACTACATCGGCTTCACTTTCAGTGGGCCGAGTTTGAACCCCCCTAACTTTTTAAAGTAATATGAGCGTTACGTACAATTAAAAGTCACTTGGTTTAACGGCGAAGGCGAAGGCGAATTATATTGTCCTCGAAGGCGTGTGAAGTCTACCAATCCGCATTTGGCCAGCATCGTGGCCTACGGGCTAAACCCTTCTCATTCTGCGAGGAAACCCGTGCCATATAGTGAAAAGAATGGGTTGATGATGACCAGTGCACTAGCTGCCCAAGTGACAGCTAAAATCTTGTCCCTATTTGAAGCGCCGCAGACATGTAATTATCTGTGGAACAAATATAACAGTGTTTTTTAGTTATTAAAATTTTAAGTCCATATTTGGCGCCCTTTTAAAAAAAATTACATTTATCCCATCTTTCATGGTTCTGTAAACGGCATTGGCTTCCTAAATATTTTATATTTATGCTACAATGAAATACATTGAAATTCATAAGAATGCGTCATCAATCGCGATTTTTTCAAAGCCACAATATATTATTAGTTTTATAAGTTTTTATTATACAATAAAACTTTTAACATGTATTTTTTTTATATCATGGTTCCCAAATATCTTAACATCAGTTATCACAATTATTGTATCCTGCGCTAAATAACGAAGAATATATATATATAAAGATTTACATGCAAAAAGCCAATTATAAATTTAACTTTATTAAGTCGAAAATCGATAAAAGGGCCATTTATATGCCATTTATATTAAAATGGCAGGTCCCCATTAAGATCAACATAGGCTGTAAACCGCGGAAGTGCCCGCAATATGCCACCTCTTCCTGTCTTATTTTGCCGAATTCATTTTTTATCTGTTTTTTTTCTTCGCAGCAATTAGGAGCGTATGGCTCGTGCTATGAGTCAGCTGTCGAACATACTTTTGCTTTTTAGCAATTTCGCGCTTTTTTAAAACTTCAATATACACACCTACAGTTTCTATTACCGATTTCGGCCACGGTGGTCAACGTCTGGAGTGATTTTTCAACAACGCGGGAGATATTATAGTATACCCGGTCTCTAATTGTCTGATGGGACGGTAGCTCCGGCTCAACCGGAAAGAGATCAGAAGTGGGACAAAAAGCTTAACGTGCTTTCCGAGGCACAAGAATTTAGCAATAGAAAAAAATATATAAAACGAAAAACCCGTGATGGTTCCGGGTTTGATTCCCAGCGGAGGGCAATGTGGGAATTTATAATTTCTGAATTTTCCCTGGTCTAGTTTGGGGGGAGGTTCGGCTAGTTACTACCGACAAATTCATGCCTTTAAGCGATTAAGCGTTCCGGTACGATGGCCGATGGAATTGTGGTTTTCATATTATACGTCTATACCACTAACAGGTTAGTCCACTACCAACTTAGACTGTATCGTCACTTACCGCCAGATGAGATTGCAGTGAAGGGCTAAGTTGTTGCGGAATAATAACAAAAGATATAGCAGTGTGGATGGTATGGATAAAACATCAAATCTTTATTTACTTTATTGCCGCTAGGAGAATTAAGCTTAATTTGCTGTACTTCGCGAAAAGCAGGAGAATCTGTACGGTGTAATTTATAATTTCTTCAGTGCTGCTTTCGAAAGCCAGTTGGCGCAGTGGGCAGCGACCCTGTTTTCAGAGTCCAAGGCCGTAGATTCGATTCCCACAACTGGATTTTTTTGTGATGAGTGTTTTTCAGTGTCTAGGTTTTTGTCTGAATATTATAAGTATTTATGAGTTTTATATTCATAAAAATATTCATCATCTTTCTTTGTATCCATAACACAAGCTACGCTTACTTTGGGGCAAGATTGCGTATGTGTGTATTGTCATAGTATATTTATTATGCTCCACACCAAACAGTTCTTTGGCAATGTACTCTCTCTACAAACGTTTTGCCCCGAGGAGATGTAAAACTTTAAATCCCCTCGGAGCGTGTGTGATGTAAAGTATGAAGATTGAAGAAATTATAAATTACACCGTACATATTCCCCTGCTTTCCGCGTAGTATACCATGGAATTCCGCAAAGTAACGCCTACTTCTATCCAATACTCGATTGCATATTGTCAAATTTGACCCTATAATTTAGCATGTTCCGTGCTATACTTACAATCTACGATTCTACGGCTATATTTAAATATTAAACTTTATTTTCCACTTTAATGTAATAAACATTATATGCAAGACAAATGAGATTTCTTAATTGTCAAATTAAATAATAATATCTTATTAAAATTAAAATAATATACAGGAAACCACACAAAAAAAACGCAGTAATTTAAACCTTTATATAATCGTCTACTGAATAAAACCGAAATAAAACGTATACGGTGTATATTTTATTCCATCACTTATTATATTATACAATATATTTATTAGTTTTATATCCACAATAAAACTTTTAACATTTTTATTTTTTTTTATATCATGTTTCCCAAATATTATATTAACATATATATATATTCTATATATATATATATATGTTAAGTTTTACATACAAAAAGCCAATTATAAATTATATATTATTTATTAATTATATTATATATATATATTAATAAGGCATAACGATATTTTTTTTAGATATTTTTTATTTAAGTCGTAATTACAAGTCAGTAAACAAAATGGTAAGTTTATGATTACAACTTGTACTTAAGTGACATATACCTACCAGATCCTTACCCCACGTTACTCACTGATAAAGTTATTTTAGACTTATAATGTTTAAGGTTGCCCTTAAATATTACTCCTTTCTTTTTTTGGCGTGGTGGAAAAGCTTTATTGCTATCTCCGACCCTTGGGGACTCCCCTCTCTAAAGGGGGTATACCCAACCTAAAAACTACCACGGCATGTCTATTGTTGGCTTTGTTAGACGCCAGGGGAACCCGTAGTATACCTCCCGGACGGCATATTATTCTAAGTCCAAATACAGTACGATTCAAACGTAAATGCGTCCCTGAAGTTTGCGTACGACGTTGCGCACCACACACATTTTGGGTGTCCGGTGTAGCGAGGAGGGTAACGGCGCACGTCTTCTAACTTCACGCAGGCGCATTAAGTTTGAATCGTCCTGTACAGTCGAATATTAAAGAATCAGTTAATTAATACATTCCTCAACCTACTCACAGCCTCTGAAGGGAGATGATAAAGAGCTTCAAACGAACTCGATTGAAATAATGAAAAGCATTTGTGGATCAGAGAATTAAGAATACCTATATAGAAGCCTCATTCAGCCATTGCAAGTGAAAACGCACCTCGCACGTCTTACTTCACACGCTGAATGTTGCTAGCTCACAAACTTTTTACCAATTTTCCCATGTTATGGTACGTTTAGAACATTAGAGGTAAAATAATTAGTGTCAACTGCTAAATGGTATTAACCGCCTGTTCGAGAATCACTGCAAAAGTGGAGCTGTTTTTGATGCTTCAATAAATTATTTTTTAAATTATAATAATTTTACAAAAAAGTCAATTAAAAATAAACCTTATTATAAATAGAGTTTAGTGTTTTTATTGAGCGCAGCGAACTTATAACCACAGAGTTGAGCGTTGTAGTTTTAAGTTAATGGTCCCGGGTTCCAAGCCTGGAAGGAGCAACTTGGGAATTTTTAGTTTCTGAATTTTGTCTTTGGCTGTGTGTGTGTGCATTGTGTTTGGCTTCGGCCGTGGTTAGTTACCACACAACCCAAAAAAGTCATGCCCCTAAGCGATTTAACGTTTAGGTACGATATCGCGTAGAAACCGAGTAGGAGTAACTGCCATACTCCCTAACAAGTTAGCCCGCTACCATCTTAGGCTGCATAATAACTTACCACCGGGTGAGATTGCTAAATATACCTATAAAAACACCTTCTCCGCAGACTGGTGGACACAATCGATTCCTTCCAATCGAAATGTCACTCTGATTATAGTAAATAAAATAATAATAATAAATATACTACGGCAATACACACATCGCCATCTAGCCCCAAAGTAAGCGTAGCTTGTGTTATGGGTACTAAGATAGCCGTAGAATAATTTTATGAATATAATACACATAAATACTTATTATATACAGATAAACGCCCAGACACTGAAAAACAATCGTGTTCATTACACAAACATTTTCCAGTTGCGGGAATCGAACCCACGGCCTAGGACTCAAAAAGCAGGGTCGCTGCCCACTGCGCCAGTCGGCAATGGTTTTCCACTTACCATCACGTAGACCATCTGTTTGAAGATAATAAAATACATTAGTTTCAGTTCTCAAGATGTAGTAGTAAGTTCTATCGAACTAATTTCAAATTAATTTTTTTTTCTAAAACATAATGCGTTCTTCTTGATTTGAAAACATAAAATGTTCGATCTTTGAACGCAAAATGACCAATAAAGCAATATTGCCAACCTTTCCACGTATTATATTTCTAATTTATAACAGCATTATTCTAAAACACAAAGCGATTCTGCCAAATGGCGTGGAAGGGCCGAATTGGTAAAAAACTACGATCTCGTGCCAAGATAATTAAGGCTTTTGGGGAATCATTTTATTAAAAAAAAAGTTTTGCTTTACCTGACATATCAAAAAATGTGTTCATCTACAGGGGGACTGATTTTTCGTCGCTCTAGTCATAGAAGCTTTTGGATACGTTTCCTTAATATGTAGGTGAGTATTATTTTTGGTATAATTTTTATTCTGCATTTTGTCATGTAAAGAAAACTTATAAACTTAGTAATAATAGTAAAACTTAAATATCAAAACAAGCCAGAACTTTAAGTTACAATCAATAATCACAAAGACATTCAGTTACAGTGCGGTATGAACTGGAATATATAAATCGGGAAGTATATAACGAGGACTTTTGTCGCAGTGAGGTATCATACTGTTATTTTTATTAACATATCAACACATTATCGGCCCACTACATATCACGGGTCTCCTCCCACAATGAGAAGGAGTTATGGCCGTTAACCACCACGCTGGGCCAGTGCGGATTGGTGAACTCCGCACACCTTTGAGAACATTACGGAGAACTTCCAGATATGCAGGTTTCCTCACGATGTTTTCCTTCACCGTTGAAGCAAGTGATATTTTAACTTACTTAAACGCACATAACTCAGAAAAGTTAGAGGTGCTGGGATTCGAACTCGGCCCGACTAAAGTGATGGCAAAGTCCTAACCACTGGCCTATCACAGCTTTCTGCTTATATTATTCTTTTCTTAAATATAGTTCACCGTTTACATACCACGATAATATTTTTGGATTTGTCGATATTTCGACCCAGTTGCATGGATCGTTGTCAAAACGGGACTCCCCGTAGAACTATATTTAAGAAATGTTGATTAGCCACGAAAATCTTAGTTTAAAATCTTTAATTATATTATTCTTATTAAAAATCGTTCATAGTTGTTTTTTTCCCTTTCCACCTTCCCTATAGAATCATCCTGTAGCCGTCCGAACATCGAGCACGTCGCAAAGTTACGCCGAATAATATCCGATATGTGATCTGAAGTAACCATCTCCCACTTTTTTACTCACCACCAAAAGAAATGCGTGTAAAAAATACCTACCTATTTCGCAGATGTTGGTTTTATAAACTTGCACGTGTTTTGGGAGAGGTTTTTTTGCGCCGCCTGTGAGGTCCCGCGATGGTTTGTGAAATTGTCTAAAATTGTTTAGTAGGCCTAATTACGATTAAATTGCGGTCAAAGAATGCGAATATTAGATGCAGCTGTCAAGATGTAAGAACTCTATAAAAGATAATGAAGCTCCCAAAGATCTTAGCTCTAGAATCCCACTGTTCTATTAAGAGGGCTCTTATATGTAATGGGACATAAACGTTACAGTGAAAATATAATAAAGATAGTTTATTACATGGTGTATATAAATAATTAATCTGTTATCTTTTATTATCTGCGCACCAACCAATAGGCATGAAGACAGTTACAAAGAATTGCTAAAAATGGATTCATGTATTGTGAAAAACGTAGTGATATTTATAACCGAAGTGAGATGTGTATTTATTTCTAATAAATGAAACTGCAGAATCTAGCGATCCGCCATGACCAGTTAAACGCGTCTATAAAGTAACATAATTTTGTAACGCTTTAACTTCGAAAATTTCTGCGTATATATATATGAAGTATTATGTGATTTCAAACCATCATTTGCTAAGTTTTTTGCTATCCATATTTTGTAACAACTAACAGGGACTTATTAAAGCTCTAATTTACCTATGAGGTTTTTTTTTTATTATTTCATTGGTCAACTTAAGAGTAAAACAACTAACGACAACTAGGTCACTCACCTCATCTCAAACCACACAGAGTTTATGTGACAAGGTATAGATTAATGATATTCATTTTAAAAACATTTTTTTTTAATGTTGCAATCACAACAAGTAGTCAGTACACAACGTGGCAAGTTTGTGATTAGAACTTGTACATAGATGACATACCAGAGTTACGAGTGCGGCCATGACACCCAGCGAGTGTTTACGCGGGTAATAATGTTCCTAAATAAGTATTATTTGCAATAATTTATTATCAACAAAATTTTATTTTCTTGAAAAAAAAAAAACATAGTTTTTGGATACTTCCGTACCTCAAGAGTTTTTCTAAACTCATCAGTCAGTCATCTTGGATATTTAAAATGTTTGTTCTCTGTACTAGACCTTCCTGTTATAGGACCGCTCTTACACCCTATGTTCGTTTATAAAGTGAGTTCCAAGATACGGTTTAAGCAAACACTATTTATTTCATTTTATTTATTTATTTTGTGAACAATAACATAACTTAACCGCTAATGAATGAAACGATCACTGTAAAAGTATCAAACTGGGTAACAGTGATCTCGCAATATTGTTATTGAATCTATGAAGTTATAATGGAGACGAATAAAAGATATGTGATATTTCTGACTGAATGATTATCCCCTGTAAACGCTAACGTAAAAAAAATTTCGAATGAAAAAGTAGGAGTATTGGATTACGTTTTAGTTTGCAACATTCTAAAACAAAACTTTATGTCACACTAAATCACGCTCTTAAGAAGCGATGATAGCCTAGTGGTAAAGACTGCCTTTTAGGAGACCGGGTTCAAGCCACTCACCTCTTACTTTTCGGGTCATGTGCTCTTAATATAACTTGTTTTATTGGTGAAGAAAAACCATATCGTGACCATGCTTGATGGTTTTCTTTAATGGTCTGAAAGGCGTGTAAAATGTATCTACAATCCGCACTTGGCCAGCGTTGCTACTGGGGACAGGAGATTCGTGCCGGGCAGGGCCAGCTCAGGCAGCAGATAAAAAAAAGAGTGCAGCCCATAATTCAAATTAAACGTAGTGAGAGGTGTAGGTCGTCGTGATGCCACAGTAGCATGAGAAAGCGATCCTGTGGTGTCCTGGTATGGCGTAGACGGTTCCGGGTTTTAGTGGGTATTCTGGCCCCGTGTCAGCGAGTCCCACATACCCTTCCGGAAACAGGTTAGATAATTTCTTACCTGTCTCCGGGAGGGATGCGTCTGTGCATTTCCCAGCGCAAAAAAAAATGGCAGGAGATGTAATTAACGTGTACACCTGCTAAATCTCGGAAACATGGAATAGGAGAAGTTTACCTCCGTTTATTATTTCCATTTGATTAACCTGTTGGAGGAGATAAATTTTTACCCTTTCCCCGAGGATAATATCGTGGATATAATTGTCTCGCGCCCATTCTAGCCGTGCAGGAGTGGACTGACAATGGGTTTATATTGATGTAGTAAACAAATTTAAAACTGCTAGCTTAAGACTCATACATTCATTCTTCTTTACAAGTAGGTACCAACTTTTGAAACGGCATGTCGGAACGTTTGTAATGAATTAACTACTTGTTCAGAATGCAGATTCTGCCGACAAGAAGTTTCCAAAAACTCAGCAATTTTTCTTTTCCAACGTAAAATTAGAAATTTATAATGCATGTTTTGCTCACATTTCTTTGACTCTAACATTGGCATTGACTTTATACTAAAAGTAGAGTTTTAATATTTAGCTTTATTGTATATATTCATATTGCTGAATTTGCTCTGTTATTTGACGCAGGTGCTTGCGCATTAAGACGTCGAAATAATTCTTATTTTTGAGTTAAGAGTAGAGTAGAGTTATTAATAGAGTTTAGAGTAGTAGAGATTTTTGAAACGGAGCTCGTTGGAGTAAGGACTACCGCCCTGCTTATTTGTGCTGCCAAACAGCATTGCTGCTTTCCGTCTGAGGTTAAGGTTTTATACCAACGCCGCAGGTTGATGGACCCAGGGCGGCAACGCGGCGGACGTGTTCCTTGCATGCCCTGCGAAGTGTTTCTCTGTTTATGGTTTATATCGGTTTTCCCGTTGTCTGCTTCTCATTAAGTGGACGATCTACTTGGTCCGTCAATTAATAATTTAAAAAAAGTTACTGAATCAAAGATAATTTTTTTAAACATTTAAAGCATTAGATAGAAGCAGGCGTTACTTTGCGGAAATCCATGATATATTATGAAAATTAAGCTTAATTTGCTATACTCCGCGAAATGCAGAGGAATCTGTATGGTGTAGTTTATAATTTCTTCAATCCTTATACATGCACATACATTGCCGAAGATCTGTTAAGATTAGAAGTATCAAAGCGCCCATAAACCCGTTTACTGAATAGTTTAAACTAAAGTGTTAAGATAAATTTACCTCAAAAATTATAGCGGTTAAAATGAATTTCATACGTGGCTTGAATATTTGATACCATTTGTTATCACTTTGAAATGTCAAAACTGTTCAAAAATCGAATCTATAAAGAAAGACATCTAGCGTGTTAACGTAACACTTCAATGATCTTGGCGGAAATCGCTAATATTTTACCCGATCAATGATAGATGGCGGTGTTCACAATAAATGACATAAAAGCTTTGGCACGAAATTTATTTTACCTTCGATGTCATTTGGAAAGGGTATAACTTGACACCACACATAAAAAGTCTAAAAGACTAAAGGAATTTTGCTACACTTCTAGAGGCCGAGTTCGAATTCGAGCACGTACCTCTAACTTGTCTAAGTTATGTGCGTTTTATGCGATTAAAATATCATTTGCTTCAACGGTGAAGGAAAACGTCGTGTGGCCTAAGAGTTCTTTATAATTCTCAAAGGCGTGTGGAGTCTACCAATCTGCACTGGGCTAGCAAGGTGGACTACGGCCTAAAATCTTCTGATGACGATGATGATAACAACTTTGCTAAGAAACTTAACAACAGATTACACATAGGTTGGATATAGAAATAGGACGCAAGATAACATCAGGGTGTGCTCGTCTCGGGCAGGAGACAATTATCTCCCCGGGGAAAGGATAAATAAATATAAATATACTACGACAATACAAACATCGCCATCTAGTCCCAAAGTAAGCGTAGCTTGTGTTATGGGTACTAAGATGACTGATGAATATTTTTATGAATAATATACAAAAATACTTATAATATACAGATAAACACCCAGACACTGAAAAACATTCATGTTCATCACACAAACATGTTCCAGTTGTGGGAATCGAACCCACGGCCATGGACTCAGAAAGCAGGGTCGCTGTCCACTGCGCCAGTCGGCCGTCATAAAAATTTATCTTCTCCCACAGCTTTATCACCTCTCAGAGCATTGGCGCACAAGTGGAAATTATTTCCAAAAATTAATTATTTGGCCCATTATATTGTTAACGACTTTTAATAGTGTATACTTACTCATTTATTGTATGTTAAAGTATTTAAATATGTACGTGTTGTTATTATATATATTAGTTTATTTTTATATTTATTTATAAATTATATTATTTACTTTTCATCTATTTGTGTACACTAGTTTATGTATTAGCATGTAGTTATTCGCATGTATGTGTTTTAATATTTTTACCACCAGCAGTCTAGTCTCCTCTTTTTTTTTTTTTCCTAATTCAAAGGTTGCCTGGCAGAGATCGCTATTAAGCGATAAGGCCGCCTTTTGTATTACAACTTCTTTCGATATGTTTCTGTTTTTATTATATTTTGTATATGTTAATGTTGTGGTATACAAATAAAGAGTTTAATAATAATGTGTAATGAGTAACGGGGGTAAACTTCTCCTATTCCATTTCCCGTGCGTTAGTAGACACGCTAGTTATATCCCTTGTCAGGGTATATAATCGGGGGATATAATTTTTGTCTCCTGCCTGTGCAGAAGTGTTGGACGCGCGACTACTGATGTCTAGTGTGAAAGACCATATAGCACCTTATTCAAGCTTTACCATATCAAATGGTAGGATAACCTTGACAATTATTTTTGTAAGACCTACCTTTATTGTAGGTAGGCAATTACACCTACATTAAATGAAGTCATGAGAAATAAATAAAACATACAACAACATCGTTTTGTTTAATAAATAAACATAAACGCTATCGATACAATGTATATTTTAATTGGCGAACCAATACAATTAAAATTTACCCCTACAAAAATAAGTCTTTCATCAAACATCACATATACCTACTAACTCTAAAATCATAGGTTTTACATGTAAGAGCCTAGCTCTTGAATTTTACTCGTTAAAAATATTTTTATATGTAAAAACTAAATTACTCAGAAAATAGTTTAAGACTAAAAATATAAAAAGTGTCTTGTTTTTTAACTTGTCATTGCGAATTCCAAATACTTAGTCACCATTGATTGCGTCACACTTAATATCCTGGGAATTCGACGTATTTGTCGTCTCAACCGAATCATAGTTTAGAGAAATATCCTTCAAACTCACAATACCAGATTCGTCCGTATTATTTGAGAAATTTCTAGTCAAATCTAGTTCGCTTCTCAACTGCTGCACAGACTGTATCACTTCGTTTTGGAAATTCATATTCAATTTATACAACTGTTCGGAATGTTCCCTTTCTCTACGCAGTTCATTTTTCATATGCGTGTCCTTAAACTTGTCAAATTCCGTCATAATTCTCACTTTAGCTTCATAAGCATGTTGTACCATGGACACCAATGTAAACAACTTCTCTATAATCTTCTCTTTTACTTCTTTTGAAATATTAGGATCTGATTCAAGGTCGGTTTTTGCGTCTAAAGCTAAATCATTAGCCGACGATGGAAAGCCAAGTAAAGTTTTAGAACTATTAGCTTTTGTAACTGGTGCTTCAGTTTTAGGTGATTTCTCCTTCTCGAATTTCTTCGATGTAAAAGCACCGTGGGTAACGACTTCAGTAAAAACACCTGAACTCGGTTTATTTGACTGATATTCCGCTGTCTTCTTGTTAACTTTCTGCAGTAATTCATTATTCTTCTCCTTCTGGATATCGTAAGTGTTCTTCTGTAGAACTTCTTCGTGCACCCTGCCCTCTTGTTCTTCTTTGTCCTTAATCTTGTAAGGGCTTCCGGTTCTGTTGCTAAAATTTGTGACGGTTAACTTAGACATGTCTGCACCTTATATGGGATTGGAATGGTTATGAAAGTTCTTCAAATGGGCCACTGAACCGACTTTTCTTGTGATCACATAACTCTGTCCGCCCTGGCTGATGACGGTGGGACAACTAAGTTAGTTCGCGTTGAATTATTACGATATCCATATGAGTGTAGGTTTCGCTCCATAGTTTTGGTTCGTCAGCACTTCCTAAGCGTGGCAATGAATTTATGATTACATTTGAGCTGGGAGCCAACAAGGCGTAGGCTTAAATGCAGTTTGCATTGAATATTTGTTGACACAACGCTAGGTATTTAGTCAAGTGTTTGACAACGAAATGAGCATGTTTGTATAGCGATATAGCATGACGTCACACCAAAACCGGTACGTTGATGGCTGAACTAAATTGAAAATTCAGTAGATACTGAGTAAATTACACTTAAAGGATGATTATTATTACATTTGATGGTAGCAAAACAACTTTATGTCTAAAAATAACTATAAAAACTAACTCAAATATTAGGTAACTGTTTTTGAGGGTGACGGTTTACTCCTATCGGACGCTGAGCTTTCTGAAGTATCTTAAGTCTTTGGTCTTCAGGCACTCAAAAAACTAGAAATATCCTGATCGCTATTCAGCATTTCGCATTCGAAGTTAATAACTCGGTTTACCTTTTTCAAAAAAAATTAACGATCTGCCTATCAAGCTAAAGGATTCAATAACTTTTCGGAATTGAAAACCGGTCGTCTTTATACGATATAAATAATTTGACTGTTACAGTTGGTAACTGTAAATTCATCGCAAATTTTATATGGAGATGACTGAACGCTAAACTATTAATAAATGATTGAATCAATGAAATTTATTGTACACCACTAATAAGTTATAAATATAAACTAGCTAGTTAGTTTCTTGCCGGCTTCTTCTCGGTAGAGTCTGCCTTCCGAAGCGGTGGTAGAGTTACTGCAAACAGATAGACTTGACCTTTCAAACGTACTTATAGAGTTCTTATTCTTTTGAGTTTATGCTGACACCTTTAAATTAAGACCTGCGATGTATATTATGTGTGATGAGTTAATAAATAAAAACAAAAATAAAAAAGTATCTATATGTAAATTCATTAATTCAAGTAGGCTTACTTGAAATAACTGAATTCTGAATATTATTGTAGAAAGATAGACAGAGTGATAAAACGTTGTTTCCTGTATCCAGTGTACCAGGAGAATACGAAATAAAGCTTAGGAAATTAAGTTTCATGTTCATTGTATATCATGGAATACCAAATCATTTTTAATTATTTCTGTATTTCATTTAAATTCAGGATGTTATATATTGATATAAGTATTTAAGATAGATAGATAAAGTCTTTATTGCACAAATTAAAAGTGAAAACAAGAAATAACAAACCAATAAAAATATATATATTAGATGCGCAGAGGCGGTCTTATCGCTTTAAGCAATCTCCTCCAGACAACCCTTTATGGTAGAGAATTAGGTATTTACATAATATATATATATATATATATATATGTTGTATATGATTTTTAATAGATTAAATTAATTATGGGTAATTTCATGGATGTTTATATTTTATTTGTATATATATTAGGTATATAATTTGTTTATATATTTGTGTATTGTTTAAATCTTATTTATTGAACCACCTACCTCTTTTCTATGTTTTTTCCTTTACCTTTGTTGGCGTATTTTTGTTGCCTGGAAGAAATAGCTACGTAGCGATAAGGCCACCAAATTGTACTCTCTTGATCAATGTTATCTCTGTAACGCCTTTTTTTTGGTGTACGGTAGAAGTGTATTCATTTATTCATTCATGGAACTATAATAATAATAATAATAATAATAAAAATATTTATTAACCACAATAAATAGATAAATTACAACATACTACAAGAGAACAGAGAAAAAGAAAAAAATATATATATACTTAATAATTAAGGCGTATGTTGCTTCGTTGTGGTCAACGGGTCACCTACTCAGCTCTGTGCCGCAGCACCATGGCAGTAAATGCAAAGGAATACTACAACGCTGATTTTCAGTAGGGACCAAAACTACACAAAGTAACACCTGTTTCTATCCAGTATATAATTCCAGCAGTCACTCCTGTCCCCGCGGTAACCTCATTGCTGCATAACTCTAATTAATAACCACTGTATTATATATTTGTGATGCGGGGCCCAGACCTCCGCTGCATACTAATAACGCAGCCAATTGTGATCGAACAGTTCCGCCATCGGTGAAAGTGATAGGCCACTATAGACATCACCTTTAATTACGTGCTGTTTTAAAATACTTTTTTTTATACCACTAGTCAAGCCCAAGTCTTAAATCACATGACGGCAAGTCTTTGTCGGTAGGGTGGTAACTAGCTACAGCCGAAAGTCAGGCAGACTAGAGAAAATTCTGAAATACATTTTCGAATAGCTAGGTTAGTTTTTTTTAATGTACGGGACGTATTGACCTTATGGTAATTGGAAAAATATTGCCTATAAACAGAGCAACACTTCACAGGGCATGTAAGAAACACGTGCTGCAACGTGTCGCCCTGTGTCCGTCAACCTGAGGCGTAGGTGTTACGCCCTTCAGACTGGAAGCTGGCAATGTTGAGAAATAAGCGCGGCGGTAATACTTCCCCGAAGTATACTTATATAGTATACTTAGTATACTTATACAGCTTTCCTACTCCTAAAAATCCGCGTGAAATTCAAAAAACTTTAATAACATAAACAGCAAAAAATAAAGGAAAATTACATAGCAAAGGTGGCATTATCACGTAAAGGAATTATTTTAAACGACTTTAAGTGTTATAATTCATTTTTGAAAAAAATAAAAAAATTCTTTCTTTCTAAAGGATTGACAGTCCGGATGCTACACTGTACAGCCAAACGATTCAATATGGAAAAGTCCTGAATCGCAACTTGACGTTACATTCGTAAATAATGCAGTCTAAGATGGAAGCGGGTTTACATGTTGGGGAGTATGTTAGTCATACCCCTAATTGATTTCCACGCGACATCACACCGTCTTTGTCGGTAGGGTGGTAAAAAACCACTGACCAACCCTCCCACCCTATCAGACCAGACAAAATTCAAATTGCCCCGGTCGGGAATCGAAACCCAACTTAACCGCTCACCGTTGCCCCAGGAAGGTCGTCAGGTTGTTTAAAAAATCATGAAATTATGTAGTCTAAAATTAATCTGAAGCGATAAACAGAGGCTATATCCTCTGAACCGCAAGCGGCACGAAACCGTGGAATTTTGAACTACATTCAAAAGTCCTATATTCAGCAGGAGTGTCTATCTGTTTATATGATGATGCTGCTGATGTACACATAAATGCCTCGTTGTTCCAATAGTTAGTATATTCAACTAAGGATGACGAGGTCAGGATATGTTGTAACCCGGATCGTGCCAAGATTTGTTAGATATTGGATTTTTCTATCAAAAATTCAGAGTACCAACCTGGAATAAGAATTTTAGCGATTACCAATCCCGTGCCTTCAGCCACGTTAAACCATCGGTCTCAGTTAATGTCGCTACAATACAGCTTTAACGATTATTGTTACAATAATCGTTAAAGCCCACGAAACCGCATTGGATTAGCATGGTGGAACTAAAACCCGCCCTCTCCCTATAGGCATGTGGACAAGCAGTGATACGTTATATTCATTCATCATTAGGTAACCTACGCAATAGGTTAAATGAATGATTTGGATATCCAAATAATGAAATCACGGATTCCGTCGAATAAATAATATAAAACTAAAACTTTTTTACTTTCAGTAAAGTCGTTTAACTAAAGTAAAATCTAGTGATATGTCAAAATAATATTGATTGCTTCCAAAGCATCGTTTTAGGTATATTGGCTTTGAAATAAAGTAACAAATGTAAGTCACAAGAATAAGGTAAAGAACTGCGACTCATAGATGTATATCAGATGTTAGAGTCACTTCATTGTCCCTTTACTCTCTGTAAAGGGCCATTGAAATCACGTAGGTATGTGTTAACTGAGCTCGGTCAAACCTTAACATCTAATAAATATAAAACTCCATTTAAAAAGTTTAAATAGCTTATATCCTGCTTAGCAACTCTGATAATCGATCTTATCTCTGGATTGCCAAGTTCAAAGATAACAATTTAAGAACAATTACGTATGCAACCGGCGCGTGCGCTGCGTCTCCTCTTCCATATCAAACAGACAACTAATTCATAAGTTGTTTGTCTCTTTCTCTCCTTAACAATTTACACTTAGCGCGAGGGGGATGGACTAATGGATCACGCCTTCAACGATTCAGGGTATGGTGTCACAAACAACAGAAAAGGCGCCTGATGACAAAGTTTCTAAAACGTCAGTATATCAACCAACGATGGTATAACATAGGACTTTTTGGATCCGAAACCTATTAAGGATTCGAATCAAATAGCTTTCCCTTACACTTCTACCGCCAGCAGGCAAAAGATCGTAAGTACGCGCCCGAGGAGTACATACCAAGACCATCCATACCGGAACTGCAGACTACGTGCTGAATTTGAAATAGCTGTATAAAAGCCATTGAGTCCTTGTCGAAACTATCACAATCTCACCAACCGTCCTCCAGTGAACACCAGGAGTAAACATGGCATCAATTAAAGTGGTGTGTTTAGTTTTCTTATTTGGGAGTGCGATAGCCCAGCCCTCCAAAGCAGGCTTCTGGAAGGACACACCCTTGGATAGCATGGTCGAGGAAATGAGATCAGGTTGCGTTGAGGGCTCGGATCCAACCGCCTGCATCAAATACAAGGTCATGTCATTACTGGACAGCATCTTCAAAAAGGACACTTTCCAGGTAAACATCGAAACTTTCTCCTAATTTTCACTAAAGACTCAATGGAGATATCGAAACTTTTCTAATTATGTATTCTCAACAGATTTCCGATGCAGTGGAAGTGACGAAGAATGGCGCCAGCACCGAAGCGACTGGCCGTTCTTCTGGCGATTTCATGGACAGTATCGAGAACTACATACAGTCTCACGACGTAACTTTTGCAATGCCTATTGCTGATACGAAAATCACTGTTAGCCCAAGGAACCTGGACAATGATGAGCTTAGCTTGAACATCAAGTTTAACAAGGAAGGAGCTCGCTCTGTTGGGGAAGCACGTAAAGCTAAGCTAAAGAAGATCATTGTACCAATCCTGGTGTTCGTTCTCCTGAAGGCCATGACTCTTATCCCCTTGGCTATTGGTGTCCTTGGATTGAAGGCCTGGAACGCCCTGCAGCTGTCTTTCTTCTCTTTCGTCGTCTCCGTAGCTTTGGCTATCTTCCAGTTGTGCAAGAAGGTGAGTGTTTAAATAACTTACTCTAACTTAGTTAATATGTTTCACATTTTTGTTCTCGCATTTTAACTTTAACGTACCTGTGCACTTCCAGAAGTTCACTTTAATGAACAAGCTATGCACTTATTAATATAGTAGATCTTTTTTTTCCCAATTCAGTCATGTCCTTAAAATAGACTATTCTATAACATTTATGTTTTATTGCGTAAAAATATTGCACCTGTCATGCACCTAAATAAACTTTCTTCAATGAAAGCATAAGCACTCTTTCCGCACCGTTTCAATAACTTTTCTCGCGAAACCTATACGGGTCACTAACCTGCTTCCTAATTCTACCCTCGAGTAACGTTATAGTTTACCCAGATTGCCGCGGACAACTCCCATCCGCAGATCTCCGCGCATGGACCCTGGGATGCTGCCTACGCCGCGACCCGCCATAGGAGAGAAGCTGAGCCCCAGGACTTGGCCCAAGAACTCGCATACAACGCCTACCATTAAGAAAAACGACCACCGCGAGAGTTTAATTCCTGTCATTTAATGAGGCTTCGTAAAAGCGCTCCATAAATAATTCATATAAAAGTGTATAGGTATAATATATACGCAGCTTTTGGTTCTTTTTACGGTGTAAATGCAAAGATATTGTTTTGTATGGAATCGCGACATTTTGTTTTATAATCTGTAACACGGAATAGTGAATCTGTTTAGAATGCACCTGAATAAAAAAATGACGGACTCTCGCATTTAAATGTTAGTAGGAAACGAATATTGATCGATATTACCTGAGCCGTGTGTTTTGAGTAATCAAGCATACGGGTAGAAACCAAATAGGTTTTTCGGAACCGTGCATGTAAATACCCTAGAATGAATTGTAATTATTTATTTAATTGTGTGTGTGTGTGTGTTTGAGATGCGTGATTGTTATTTATTGTTTAAATAAATCATATTTTAAAATATTGTTCTTTTATTTTCTTTAAGCTGGCATAAGTCGGTCCTTGTTTGTTTTTAGGATTATACACCACATGAAATGGGGATCCCTTATAGGATCATATCGTTGTCCGTCTGTCCGTCCATTTATCAACCCCTTTTTTCATAGTAAAGGCTTTAAGTACTAAGTTGAAACATAATGGAAGCCAAAGTAAATGGTCTCAAATTTCTAAGAAAAATGTAAAGTTTAATTTTATTTGTTTTTTTCTTGATTATTGCAGATACTCAAATTAAAGGGTCTTCTTTCATTGCTGACTTATAATAGGTCTTTTTTTTAATGAATGATTCACAGTTTACAGTCTTATTGCACCCTTAGATCGCGTAACTAACTAAGTATTCTAAGAATTAACATAAATAAATTTACAAGAGTAAAATCCATCATGTTTTTTATTTTTAATCTTATCCTAATTCGTATATTTTATAGTAATGAACCTTTTAGTCAAATTATAGTTTAAAGTAATCTACTATTTTTTTAATAATTTCGAGTTTTAAAATCGCACCAAAAGAAGCGCCATAGATGTTATACAGGTCTCAAATGAGATTGGAGTACGAGAAAAAAAAAGACAATAGTGCGGAAGTATACGAGTTTTTTGCTTTATAATCATCATCCACCCTAGCCCAGTAATAATCATATTCCTAATTACGAAAATTTAATTAAAAAGACCATCTATGATCGATGTTCCAAGAAAATGGATAGGATACATGGCAATGATAAACTATGCCAGGTACTTAAATAATGAAATGAAGAGAAAATCAATAACCAACAGGATATTATTATTATGCGCACCATTGCCTGCGCATGAGTCGAATATGTATGAAAAATAATTAGGAATCTCTCCGCACACTTTTGCAGTCAACTTTCTCTATTGAATTGTTTTTCTTATTCCCCTCACATGCTCTCTGTCATAGAGTATTTGATTAAAATGTACCTATATGTAATGTAATAATGTAACAGTTTTTTTTTTACCGTGGTGTAAAAACTTTATTGCAACCTCCGACTCTTGGGCAGGACGGAGGTTATGTGGTTGGTATACCCAAAACCAACACCTTTTTGGCTATGTTAGCCGCCCGGGGAACCCGTTGTATACCTCCCGAACGTCTACCAATATAATGCCTTCTATTTCAATTTTTATTCGATACGAGTAGAAGAAGTTTCTAACTTGACTTGGTAACAAAAGGTTACCAATAATGAAGTCCTGCGACGAGTTGGTTATCAGCGCGAACTTTGGAAGACCGTCAGCATGTGCTTAGGCATGACAGAAACGGGTTATGCAACTAAAAAGATGGCCAAAGTTACCGGAAAGAGGTGCATCGGTCGCAAGAGGTAGTTTTGGTCGCGCAACATATTCAGAGAGTGGGCTGGGATCGTGAGTGCCGCCCATCTGTTTAGCTTCGCGAAAGAAAAGGATGTATGAAAACTGACGGGCAACCTTCACTAACTGGAGAAGCACCTAAAGAAGAAATTTTTAACTAAAAGCCTATACAAAAATCTAATCTAAAATGGATGTTTTAAAAAGATGTAAAAAATTACTGCAAATATCTTTACTGAAAATAAAAATTCTTAGTCCTCATATGTAGTTGTCACGGGACCGTAAGCTGAACGTGCTTTCCGAAGATACAAATATCTACCAATTTTCCTAACTATGGAAAGTACTGAATTTGTAAAGACTCATAGGTGGAAGATCCCCGGTTCGATCCCCAACAATGGGGTAATTTAGGAATTTCTAATTTCCTTCCAAAAAAGAAGTGCCACCAAACGATTTAGCGAAGCGGTACCACGTAGAAATCAATTAGGTTTATGACTGCCATAACAGGTTACCACGTTAGCCTGTTGTTAGTTACATCATTACTAAGTTACCACCAAAAAGTAGAAGAAACACTTTATTGCACGTATAACATATAAATAGGAAAAGAAACATTAATGAAACAGTAAACAATGTAGACATGCAAAGGCGGCCTTATTTACAGACCAGGTTAGATTTCTGTCAAGGAGAAACTTAGCTGATATCCAGTGGCGTGCATAGAGGGTATGCACAGGGTATGCAGATGATATAAAATGAAGAAAATCTCCAGTACGAGTTATAAAAAACTTAAGGATATGCATTGTAAGAGTTATAGAAAGTCTACCCTTAAGTTTTTTTAACTTGTACTGGAGATTTTCTTCATTTTATATCATCAGCATACCCTGTGAATACCCTCTATCCACGCCACTGCTTATATCATCAGGGGACAACGGTACAGTAGAGAACTTGGTAAGGCGCAGTTATTTAGAAATCACAGACAGGCACGTCAATAATAATATAAATCTGATACTATATAAAGATTTTTGCTAGAGCTAGGTACTCAGGTTCAGAAGTGTCAAAGATTAACGAAATAGGTTGACAGTTGTCTATAAATATTCTTAGGATCTAGGAATCGCTGGAAGAATTTAAGGGAAAAGCCCGTGAAATTTCGAAATAACTGCAAAAGAAAATGTCCAGCAGCAGGTAATATGATAATGGTGATGTTACTATAATACTTACTTGATAATCATAAAAAAGCGGTGATAGCCCAGTGGTAGCTTCAGCTACCCTTTCGGGAAGACCGAGTTCGATAACCCTCCACGCCCCTCTAACCAAGTTATGTGCGTTTTACAACGGTGAAGGAAAACATCGTGAGGAAACCTGCATACCCTTGAGTTCTCCATAATATTCTCAAAGGTGTGTGCACTTTTTTTAAGTATGCACAACCTGCAGTCTTTTTTTAGAGATCGATACTAAGCGATAACGCCTTTTATATACTGCTTCTTTCGGTGTTTTTTTTATTCTTTTTCCGTATGTTTTGTATGCATATAAGAGTATAAATAAATAAAGAAATTAATATGATGATGATTTTAGATACTTCCTGACAGCCGATTGGCGCAGTTTGCAGCGACCCTGCTTTCTGAGTCCAAGGCCGTGGGTTCGATTCCCAAAACTGGAAAATGTTTGTGTGATGATCATGAATGTTTTTCAGTGTCTGGGTGTTTATATGTATATTCTAAGTATTTATGTATATTATTCATAAAAATATTCATCAGTCATCTTAGTACCCATAACACAAGCTTCGCTTACTTTGGGGCTAGGTGGCGATGTGTGTATTGTCGTAGTATATTTATTTATTTATATTTATTTTACTTATGTTGGATAAACTAATATGTGTCATTCAGTCACGCCATATTTGTTTACAAAAAAAACTTATCTAAAAACCACCGAAATAATGAAGCTCAAGAATTTCTCACAATAGATCATAAAGGCAACCGTTAACGCCCCAGATTCGTAGCGTAAGCCATCATATTAACGACCTTTAATATAATAAATGCGTGGTATAATAGGGCCTCATTGTAATTCTAACTGGACGCGAGGATACGTCGGCATAGCTTCCTACCCTGATGACCCACTGACGGTATCAAGACGCATTAGCACGGATTGACATTGATATTTATTGGGATTATAGGTAGGCAAGCATGTGGTCAGAAATTCACTAAAAGGAGACCAGAACCTTATGTATAATAATAATCATCATCATCACATCAACCGACAGACGTCCACTGCTGGACATAGGTATTTTGTAGGGAGTTCCAAGTTCCACGATTCTGAGCCGCTTGGATCCAGCGGCTACCTGCGACGCGCTTAATGTCGTCTGTCCACCTCGTTGGGGGTCGACCAACGCTGCGCTTACCAGTACGGGGCTGCCATTCCCGCACCTTGGGACCCCAACGTCCCAATAATAATAATAATAACCTAGAATAAAACAAAGCGTAAAATAAAATAAACTTATTAACCTCATTAGCCTGATTTAATTTTAGTTAGTTAAGTTTAAGTTTTTTTTTATTTATTATAATTAACAATTAAGTCATCAATATATAATTAACTATTTTATTCGTATTTAATCTGCTTTGTGATATTTTTATTCGTTTCCTAATAATAAATTGATTGATTCTATAAGAATAATACTTAACATGTGACCTGATATAGTGGTAGTCGATCGATCAGTGAGCCGTGCCATAATTGTTGACATTGCAAAGGGAAAAGTATCTTAATACTTGGACCTTGCTCACGAGATTACCGCCATGTGGGGTGTTGAGTCGACCGTTATTGTTCGGATCGTTGTTTTAGTCAATGGTCTTCTCGCGAAAAGCTTCGACCAACATCTTTAAAAGCTTTCGCTAGGTTTTGGATCAAAGGTCGGATACAGAAGGCAGTAGTCCTCGAAACGGCGCGTATTGTCAGGAGGTTCCTCACTCTGGACCCCTGACCGCCGGTTGCTTGGGTACTCAAAAGCCCCGCAAGCGGAGGAGTGTTTTTTTTTTTAATTTTTAATAGGGTTTTTGACTTTTCTTCTATAATTTCACAGTTAAAATTTAAAAAAAAAAAAAAAAAAAAAAAAAAAATAATAACAAAGTGTAAAATAAAGTGACCTGATTTAATTTTGGTTCGCTAATTTTAAGTTTTTTTTTTATTTTTAAGACACCAATATTTACTATTTATTTGTTTCGTGATTTTTTTTTTCGTTTCCTAATAATTGATTATATTATATATAATAATTGTAACTTAGCTTATTAATTTCTGTGTTTACTTTCAAAGGTTTATATTAACAGACTAATAACTAACTGTAAATAATTTATAAGAATGACTTTTAACATTTAAAAGCATGCTGTGATAATCTGTAAATAGTTAAACATTGACTATGTGACCCAATAAAAAAAAGGAGTAAAACATGATCAACAGAATTTAACTAAATTAGAACATGTTTATTGTAATTTATAAATAAATAAATAAATAAAAAATAAATTCATAAAATCGCTTCCGCCATTTGTACGCTTTGATCTTTTAAACTACGCAACACATTTTAATGCAGCATTCAGAGAGATTTTTATGTAGTATATTAAATGTACTACGACAATACACATCTAGACACATCGCCATCTAGCCCCAAAGTAAGCGTAGCTTATGTTACTTCCCAAGACGAGCTCTGTAACAGATTGCTCAACAAGTAAAAAAAGGATAACGTGGAAAAACGCCGAATCTTAATATCGTATCATCTTCTTTAACCAAATAACTAAGCTCGGTCGGTGTAGCCTTTCCCAACCTTCTCTGTCCATGGCCTTCTCTACCTCTTTAACATTTCATTTTATTTGTCTCACAAAATCCACTCTCGGTCGTCCTTTTCTTTAGGCAGTGGACCCAGCTTTATTTGTCCAAGGCTGTGGGTTCGATGACCACAACTGGAAAAATAATTGTTTGATGAACAAGAATGTTTTTCAGTGTCTGGGTGTTTATGAATGAATTAATGAATGACTGAACACTCTTTTATATAAAAAAAATAATGAAAATTCAAATTATTAATCGAGTACACTTGTATGTTGTTAATGGCCAAATCGGTTAAACTGCAGTTAATTATATCAGTCTAACTTTAAATGCCTCCACGCACCACACGTCCAATCTAAATCGAATAAAAACGCAATAAAAAGGTTAAAGCATATAAAATCATGAACTTGTGTCTAACAAAAACCAATTTTGCCGCCAAAACGGATGTGAAACAGTAATTTCACAATCCGGACATGGCGGCAAATGCAAATGTCTCCGCGTGGTGTGAATACAAAATGGCGGACAACCCTTATTGCATAATGAGGATTGGGTAAACACTTTAACAGGTGCACGCGAGCTTTTTGCTAAGCACGCAGGTTTCACTTTCCTAGAAACAAGCCTAGTTCTTAGACTAGGCATAAACAAACCAAACCATTGCTGCAAAGAAACAACAACAAACAAACAAACCGTTGCTGCACACAAATTTTGCATCATCATCACCATTTCAACCAATGAATGTCCACTGCTGGACATAGGTATTTTGTAGAGAGTTCCAAACATCACGTTCTGATGCCGCTTGGGCCCAGCGGCTTTCTGCGAATCCATTAATTTCATCAGTTTACCTAGTTGGGGGTCTACCAACGCTGCGTTTACCGATGCGAGGTCGCCATTGCAGCACCTTGGAACCCCAACGTCAATCGGTTCTCCGAGCTATGTGCCCCACCCATTGCCACTTTAGCTTTGCGACTCGTTGAGCTATGTCGGTAACGCTGGTCCTCTTAAGGATCTCCTCATTCCTGATTTGATCTGAGACACTCCAAACATACTCGTATCTATCCCTCTCAATCGCCACCTGAGTGACCTGAGACTGAGAATGGGCGTTCTTATGAGACTCATAGTTATCGAACACGTTTCAGAGTCATAAGTCATCACTGGCAACACGCACTGTTCAAATTTTGGATAAGTTACTCCATTTTCTTATAGAATCGATGAGAGAAATAAAAATTATAAGTCCAATAAAATAGTTTTTACTACTTATCTGAAAAAAGGTTTAAAATAAAATTCATTTATTTCGACCGACTTGGATCATAAATGGTTAGTAAAATACAAAGTTAACTGTTAGTAAACTTAGCCTAAGGAAATAGTTTATATAAAACCCTTCGAGCATGCCCGATTGGAAAGCACGTGTACCATGCAGCAATGGCACAGGTACTGACAATCAGTCCTGCCAGCAAGTACCCTCAGAAGGCCGCTGGAACTAGCCAGAACCCTGCGCACCAAGGATGTACACCGTTTTCGCATGATTTAGACCACCACACTGGCCTTTTTTTTTTGTTGACGGGGTGGCCTAGTGTGAGTTTTCAGACTTCACCCGCCTTTGCGAACGTTATCGCGAACTCTTAGGCGAGCAGGTTTCCTCACGATGTTTTCCTCCACAGTTAAAGTAATTTTCAATATTAAATTAAATTTTCAAGTAATTAAGCAATTAAAATCTCCACATTTTAATTGCTTAAATTAAAAACGCACAGCTTCGAAATGTTACAGGAACTTGCGTTGCATCGAACTCAGCCCAACCGTAAGTAAGGCTGAAGCTCACGCTTTTCGGAGAACATCAAAACAGTTGTACACCGCATCGTAAGATCTTACGTAATTCGGAAATAATGTGTTATAAATAGAGTAGACGCATTGAATACAAATGGCCAAAATGTTTTAACATGAGAAGAGTTAAAAATGTGATTGATTGGTATGTAGAGGCGCCCGGTGAGAGCGCTAACCTAGCGCATAACAATCAATGCCTTGATTTATTGACTAACAATGTTATATGACTTCACACTGCAACAATAAATTAATCAAACGGATTCCTTTTAGAAAAGCTTTAAGTCGGCTCTACATTATGAAATTGGTTTCATAAGGTTAGTTTCATGACATTAATTTCATGATACTTTACACTTGTTAACCTTTAATTTCATATGCATGCATTGTTTAATAAATAGTGCAGTGTGGTGACTGCAAATATGAGTACAGTTGGCACCATCAGACCAGCGTGGTGAATATTGGCAAACCCTCGCTTTGGGAGAGGCCTGTAGCCCAGCAGTGAATTTTTATAGGCTATTGACGATACATTTTTGAATAAAGTCGGATTTGCATTATGAAATAAGTGGCATAAAATTAGTTTCATGATATTAATTTTATCATCAATTGCACTGCTAACCTCTAATTTCACAATGAAATAGTTGATGAAAGTAACGTCATGTAACTAATTTTATGCCACTAGTTTCATCATGTAAATCTGAGTTTACTGGACAAATTTTAATAAACAGGTCTTTCAGTTTCAGATTACCAGGCTGACTGTTTGTTAATTAAGTTTTTTACATTATGTTGTAAGAGAGCAACTACTGAGTTTCATGCCGGCTTCTTCTCGGTAGAATCTGCTTGCCGAACTGGTGGTAGAGTCACTACAAACTGTATGTTGTTTGGCTTCAAAAAAATCTAATATAGTAAACTAACTTGAATGTTTTCTTTTTTTTATTTAGTATTTGTACACGTGTAAACATTTAATTTCTTAACTTACGAAATTAGAAGTGTACAAGTGAAATGTTTTATGAATTAATGCTATGAAACTAATTGTATGGCACTAATTTTGTAGTGTAAATTCGACTTTCCTGGAAAATGTTATTAACTCATAATGTTATTATTATTTTTTTTATTTATTGTTTTTTTTGTGTAGTTTACAAGAAAAACAACCAAATATAAACCCTTGGTTTTCCTTGGTTTAACTCTATTATAATGAAAATAAGTGTTTTTTTTTATAATACGTATTCCACTTACTGTGCGAGTCTTAGATATAACTTTTTGTAATTTTTTTTTAATATTTTTAGCTAGCCAAATGCGCTGATCCTGTTCTCAATAATACAAATATTATATTATCAATAAATCTATAGTCACTCTCACCACCAGGACTTTCTTAAATGAAATTAAATACTTCGCCAAGTATGAAAGCACTTCGTATGCTATCAACGCGCGCTCGCCGCGTGCCTTGCCGCCCAAAGGATCACATATAAAAACCAAGCCCATTGAAAAATTAAATCATTGTTGTGCCATTAATCGGCCGGGCCGTACGTTTAATTAATCAAAACTAATGATAAAGTGAAAATCGCGAAAATGAAGTGTGTTTGCCTCCTCCTGGCTTCTGCGGCCCTAGTACATGGTTACGCAATCAAGGACAATGAAATCGAAAC
The DNA here is from genome assembly GCF_905163445.1 of Pararge aegeria. Classification (NCBI taxonomy): domain Eukaryota; kingdom Metazoa; phylum Arthropoda; class Insecta; order Lepidoptera; family Nymphalidae; genus Pararge; species Pararge aegeria. The sequence continues at coordinate 4,986,875 of NC_053202.1, read as the reverse complement.
AACCCGTTTGCGCACAAGTGATGATCTTCTGAACAGTGTTATCAGTGATTGTTTTGAAATGGAATCCCCGATGTCATGTCTCAAAGTGAAGGTCTTATCATTTTTGGACACGAAGCTCGGTGTGACTTCGGAGTCTGCGAGGGCTTTGGACGACGATACCATCGACAAAGTGATCTTCGACCGGGTTGGGAGGGTTTTAAACCAAAATGAGTTTAGGTTCCAACTGCCTGAGTTCATCTTCCAAAGCGCTGAAGTTTCTTACCGTGCTGATAGAGGATTCGACGTGGACTTCCCCGAAACCGATGCTGAAAATGGCGAAGGTAACAACTTTTTCAAACTTACCGTCCAAAATATCACTGGTTCTATGTTATTTTTGACGTGAATCCCTTTTTCAGCTCGTGGCATCCTCAAGAAGAAACTTCTGTTGCCAGTTCTTCTTCTTCTCAAGCTGAAGATGAAGGCGCTGATGCCGATCCTGGTCGCCATCATCGGCATCAAAGCTGTAAAGGCTTTGATTCTTAGCAAACTGGCTATCACTCTTGTCGTCGGATTCCTTGTCTACAATCTGATTATGAAGAAAGGAGGTAAGAATTAAAAAAAAACGGTAACTGTCACAAGCCGCCCGCAGAAAATATAAAACATTGAAGCTACAGTTAGAGTATTTAAATTAATTAAAAACCAATAAAAATAACTTCGAGTAAAATTGTAAAAAATAACCCTTAATACAATCAATAGACTATATATTTATTTCCGTGGTATACCTACGCTAGCACACACAAAATAGTCGTGTGTGTAGTCTGGTTTATTTATTAGCATGTAGTTATTCGTATGAAATTTTAAAAGTGTCCCTACAGGCTACACCTTTTTGTTTCCTATTTAGTTTTGCTTATCTTAAGGTAGCCTTTCAGAGATAAGAATAAGGCAGCCTTTGATGTCCTACTACTTCAAGAGTCTATTTTCTTTTATTAACTTAATTTTGGAGTCCAAATAAAGAGTAAGTATAAATAAATTAATAGGCGAAAGCTTGGTTTAAAATAGCATCAAGCCGTTTTCCGTGACAGTATAGGGCTCGAATTTACTGCCAAGATTGGATTAGAAAAATAAAGTCGAACTTAAACATAAGGCAAATTAATTTATTAATAAGCAATAATTATAATCAGCCCATTTCAAGTTTATGTTAGTACACCGATCTCCAAAAAGGGTTAAGAAAGTTGAGAAGAACATCCTTCAGATCCAGAATATACAGATATTATGAAAAACTATGGCACACTGACGTAGTTTTGCATACAATTGATGTTTTAAAATTACCTTACAGCTATGCCGATGATGATGGCACCTACAGAACCGCCTGCACCCCAGTACGGACCTCCTGCTTCTCAGTACGGAACCCCGTCTACCCCTGCTGCCCCCCAGGACTCCTACAGCCCACAATGGGAGCCAGCCAGCTCAGGACCTTACGCAAGAGTTTGGGACCCATCCCAACTTGCATACAGCTCATACTACCCTGGTGATTCCAGCGCATCATCATCATCAAATCAATCACCAAGCTACTCCAGCGTATCCTCTATCTCAGCGTCTGCATCATCAGCCTCATCACCCTGAACCCGACTACCTCATCACTGTAAATATGTTACGCCCTCGAACGAAATGGATAGAGTATAAATGGTTTATTTATTGACAGTATTTATTACTTTATTTATTAACTTACACAAATAAATAGACTGTTTTTTTTATATTTTTTGATTTATTATGCCAACTGATTTTAAATATAAGCTTTATTTTAAATGCAAGCCTAAGGGTGCCTTTCCAGAAGAGCTTTGAAAGTCGTGAAAGAGGTCAAAGCTAAAGGGTAAGGGTACAAACTATTTGACTGTCTGTCTTCAAACATGTTTAGTGGTGTAGCGAAGAGGGTAAGATATGAGGAGCCTGAGTGAGGACGATGTACAGCTTATGAAAATTAAGCTTAACTTGCTATACTCCGCGAAACGCAGGAGAATCTGTATGGTGTCATTTATAATTTCTTCAATCTCTCCACACCAAACACACAAATCTTCGGCAATTTACCCTCTACGCACGTTTCGCTCCGAAACCGGAGCATCAGGAGAGGTTGACTTTACAATGAATAATTCTTAACAATTATTCATTGTAAAGTCAACATCTCCTGAGGTTGCTCCGGTTTCGGATGAACAATTGTTAAGAATTATTCATTGTAAAGTTTGAAGAAATTATAAATTACACCATACAGATTCTGCTGCTTTTCGCGGAGTATAGCAAGTTAAGCTTAATTTTCATAATATATCATGGAATACCGCAAAGTAACGCCTGCTTCTATCCAATATCGATGTACGGCTAACTAACAAACGCGTTATTAGTACGTAGAACTAATAACGCGTTTAAGGCGTAGATTTTAGTAGGAAATTATAGTTTAATAGGAGTAAAGCTTTTTATGACAGAGCTTGTAAGAACTGTCACCATGATTATATCTGCCGCTAAGCAGCATTGTTGCAAAGCTGTGTTCCAGTCTGAATGGAGTGGTGGCCGGTGTAATTACAGGCACTTGAGGTTTAACTTGATGAGTCTCAGTTGTGATGGACACAGGGTGGCATTTTGCAGGACGTATTCCTTGCATGACCTGCGAAGTTTATTTATTGCATTGCATTGTTTAGGCATTGTTTTTAAACTTACCATCAATGTTTAAGTACTCTATACGTCAAGTACTTAATACTTCGAGTACTCTATACGTCAATTACGCTATACATCAAGTACTTAATTAATAATACTTCAAGTAGTCTATACGTCAATAATTAAGTAAGCTTAAATAAAAGTTATTTCTCGAAATTATTGAACTCGAAAAAAAAATTTTAAACAAAACTTTTTCTATATTTGGCTACTGTAATACTCTATCGAAATCAGGTGGTCGTAATTCTCCATTACATATTACCTTTTGGATATACTTAATAGCACAAAAATTCAGAAAAGTACGTACCTACTACTTAAACTTATTATTATGCATTCGTGTGCAAAGGTAGTCTTATCGCTACAGCAGTCTATTCCAGACAATCCTTGGGCAAAGCACCTAGTTAGAGACTAAAATGAAACAAGTGTATGTCAATAGTTAAGTGTTTGTATTTTATTTATTTTTATTATGTCTATGAACCAGTAGAACCGCGAAATATAATATTATAGTTTATTAATTATTGTGTCAAAAACTTTTACATTGTGGAAAAGTGGAAAAATATTACAAACTGGATGTTATTATGTACGGATTACTATTATTGTCACAAAGTTTCTTATAGCTGATCGCACATAGCGGGTCCGCAAGCATTTTTTACTAATGAAGTCATCCGCATTTCTGTGACGAATTTCTCGTGATTTTAAATTCAATGCCTGCAGTGCGTCCTATAATGTACAATCAGCATTATGTACCTACTACACAATCCCCATATATTATAAGTGCATTGAAAACTTGAACTACGCTAAGCGTAGGCTAAAACACAGATGACAAATATTCCAGAATAGTGCTTTACCGACACAGATTATAAAACAGATTAAAAAAAATAATGAAAAAAAACTAAAATAATTAATTGTACACAGCAGAGACAAATGCTCTGAATTACAGTCTCTACAGCATTTTAGGTTAATAATTTATAAGAAACTATAAAATGAATGCAGTGTGGTTACGGCAGATCAATGTCACTACCCCTCTTCCCAAGGGCGTCCAACGAGGCGACTAAGAGAATATAACGGAGAACGGAAAGCAGCTTTTTCTGTGCTACTACTACCGTCTACTGCGATCACCAACCCGTCTGCTTAGCGTGTAAATTATTATGGGAAATTATATTAATCCTGTTGGCCGTGGCCTTTAGTCTAGCGTGGACTTTTATAGACTTACAATGACAAAAATAATACTGGACGAGAATTTCTGCTGTTGATTATGGACACTCTCTCCACTTGAGAGAAGGCTTTAGTCCCCTGTTATAGGCTTTTGATGATAAAATTAATATGGGACGAGAATTTCCTTGGCGGAAACATCAAGCCTCTTCTTATTCTTGCCCTTACCCAGGTAAAACACACTGAGGTAAATGTGAGATGGAATAAGCGCGGTCAATGAACTCAGTCAAGGTTCACACAAGATAATTACATAAACTCCTTTAATTAATTTCGCTCTATGATACTGTACCATTCCTAAATTTATAAACCCGTTTAAGGGAACATTTTAAAGAATTATTGTTATATATTTGACTGTAATTGTGGTTTTAAACCGGGACGAGTTGATTTCCGGCAGGGGTAATTTGGGAACTCGTATTTTCTGAGTTTTCTCAAGTCTGGTCTAGTTGTCCCGTTGACCCGTGGCTAGATACTACCCTAGCGACTAAGACGTGCCGCTAAGCGATTTAGCGTTCCGGTACGATGTCGCAAAGAAACCGATTGGGGTTATTGGCTTAATAAAACTGCCATACAAATTTGCCCGCTACCATCTTACACTGCATCATCACTTAACACCAGGTGAGATTGTAGTCAAGGAAGGGGGTAGTGGAACAAAAAAATATTAGATGTTGTTCTCAAAATATCCCTCTACAAAACCTGACAGTGACAGTGACAGTTCAAAACTTGATATAGGCTATATAGCTCGATGTATGGATTCATAAAGGTAGATCAGATCTGAAAGTAACAAATTTCTTTCTCGGTGAAGGAAATGAGGAATTCATTCCTTCTTTATGCTATGTCTTTCTTCTGAACCAATACCTTTCTTATTCTGAAAGTAGTACCCTTGTAGGCCGGATCAATAAACACATCACTGTTTTTTATTTTAATCGATACTCTTAGACACTTCCTCATCCCTAGACTAATCTATTGTGCACTATCTTGGACTGCGTCACCTGTACTTTAGAATACGCCAAACATTTTTTGCATGACCAGTGGCGTGCACAAAAGCACTGCCTAACCAACATATTTATATAAGAGTTTTTTTTTTCTATTTTATGCCAACTTCCTGCTATATGTCTACCTACCCTAGTCTCAAATTCTGCACACGCCACTAGTCGTTCTTAAAAATAATACACATTGAAATTTTATTTATTTAAAATAATATACCTAATTGTAAGGCTTTGACCGATTACATTGTTCGTTTCGTATTTACGTAAACTTTCAGTATTTTTATTTGATCATGTATTAATTACTTGCTTTTTAAAAGTTCATCATAAAAACCACTGTAAAATACCAACAAATTGGAACGGATTATCTTCTTCGTATCTACGTAATAAAGTAAAATTTGGATAAAAAATAATAACGTGTTGCACTTAAAATTATTGCTTATAAAATACGCCTAATTCAAGAATAAGCACAAATATAACAATTTGAGTTAAGTTGCATGATCGATTTTTACTAATCCTGTCAAACTTAATTTTTTTATCGATTAGCTATAATGTTTGTAATTCCGTTGCACAAATCCTGAAAACAACTAAAGTCTATTGTTTCTTATAGTGTTAACACTCTTTTCGTTACTTTTTAGTGTTAAGTTTATTTAAAATTAATAAAATAATAAAAACATATATTTAAAAAAAATACTTTACACTAAAAAGTAATGAAAAGATTTTTTACACTTAAGAACAAGTAAGATAAAATTGAGTGTAAATTGAAGACTCTAAAATTAATGCAATCCTTGTAAACGAGGACAATTTTTTTTAGAAGAGAATTACAAATACTTTGGATTTGATAAAATTATATTAAATCAAAAGCAATGGATAGCACTGCTTTTAGATAAATTATTCTGTTAAGTTTAATTTGAGATTTGTGTACGACTAAAGTAGTACCTTAAGTTTACATTTTAAACTGCCACTGACTTACAAACATTACCATTTTTAAGGATAAAGTAAGAATAAGTATTTGCAAAAGACTGGGCGCATATTTACATATATAAGACTCAGGCCTTTAAGCCAAAACTACCCAACAGTGGATAGTCACATAAGCCCCAAACTCTTAACTTATGTGTGCACTCAGCCGAAGGTTTATACATACAGAGAAGACCTTAAAATGTAAATAAGTATAATATGATATCATAGATACTTACGTATACATATTAAATGTTATTTAAATTATCTTACTCTTACTATTTACATATAATAATGTTTCTAATTTGATCTAAATCTAGGGATATAAATTTAAATTTAAAAAAAAGGTAGATGCCTACTCTACGGTGGACCTTTAAAAAATAAAAAAATGATTGAACTACGCGCCGCGCCAGTAGATTCTGAACAGTTATTGGTCGTTAATACCTATGTAGGTATTCATTAAGTTGTTAAAAAGTTAAGGTTGTAACAACCAAAGGCTACAATTCATTCCCAAATATACCGTTGGATGGCGTTAGTAGTCCATAATTGATTTTAAGATCACGCTATCGACTGTACAACTCCAAATGCATAAGACGTGGAGACTGTGAGAACCAATTGGCTACTTATAGTTCCTAAATATATCGCTGGATGGCGTTAGCAGTTGTTGATAGATTTTAAGATCGCGCTATCGACTGTACAACTCCAAATGTATAAGACCTTGTCTAACATTTAGTTTGTCATCGGATCACAGAATCAGATATTGCATTGACGGCGCTTCGGCTCTCAGCTGAACACCCTCGATCCTATCTGATAAGTACGGTTCTGTTAGTGCACATTGTGCCACGCGCGATTGCCTAACTACACCGCTCTCTCTGTACTTCTCTCTCTCTCTTGTCACGTGTACTCTCACTGTAACCAATAAAGTTATCTTCGTGAGACCACCGCTGTTTTCCTAGGTCTGAAACCCCGCAAGCCCTACTACAAGTGGCGCCCAACGGCAAAAATCTGCAACTCTGGACAACAAACGAAGACCTCAAGGCTCTCCGCCGCAGCCGAAATTTGTTGTCACACGGGCGTGTCGGAGTTCAACTGTACGTACGACCAAAACTTTAAAGAAGATGCCTTTATCGGAAGAACAATTTAAAACTCTACTGGAAGCAGTGGGCGGAGGTACCAAGAAAGGGTCTTTCGCAGCGTGCACTACCTTCTACGAAGGGGAAAGAGAGAGCAATGCTGTGGAGGCTTTCCTAGCTGCTGTTTCAGTCTACAAAGAAGTTGAAAGGATATCTGATGAAGATGCAATAACTGGTCTCCCTCTTGTCTTGAAGAAGGACGCAGCAACTTGGTGGCAAGGAGTCAAGGAAGGCATCACACAGTGGAGCGATTTCAAAAAGAGGCTCCGCCATGCTTTTGCTCCAAAGAAGCCGGCTTATATTATTTACCAAGAGCTCATTGGGGTAAAACAAGAGCATAATGAGCATACAGAGAAATTTATTGCTCAAAAACGTATGTTGTTAGCCAAAGTTACCAAAACCGGAACACACAGAAGAACAACAGCTAGACATGATATTCGGACAACTTAAACTGTCCATTAAGGAGAAGGTGCCTAGAACATCAATTAAGACATTTGATGAATTATTGGACAAAGCTCGGGCAGTAGAAGAGGTTAGTAAGGATAGAGAATTCGTAAGAGCAGACAGAGATACGAACCTTAAGGAGAAGAAAGGTTTCATCAAAAGGGAACGGTGCAACTTTTGTAAGTTGATGGGCCACAAAACTGAAGAATGTCGCAAGAAATTAAAAGCAGAACAAAATTTACTCTCATCTAATTCATCGGCACATACACCAAAAAAGCCTATTGCAACCACGTCTTCTCAAGTCCCTTCACCTACAGCACCGAAATTTTCTTGTTACGGTTGCGGCACACCAGGCGTGGTACGCAGCAATTGCGAAACCTGCACGAAGCCGAAGCCAAAGGTACCGGACGAAGAGATTGGTTTTAATTCAGTCAACGTTCAAACAGACTCGCGATCTCGCCCTGTTATTTACATCGAGATCGAAGGCATTACAGGCACAGCATATATAGACACCTGTGCAAAGAGCAGTGTAGCATCATTTGAACTGTACTGTCGCTTAAAAAATAAAGGTTACCACTTTGAAAAAGCTAATGTATGGATAACACTGGCAGACGGCCATAGAAGAAAGCAAGACGTACTAACAGTCAAGGCTCTGGTAACTTTAGATGGAAGGACAATTCCTACAACGTTCATTGTGTTGCCTAATTCCAGAGAGAACAAGACACTACTTGGGGTTGGGTTTATACAAGACGCCAGAATGCTATTAAATATGGCTCAATTTACGTACCAGTTTCTGGACGACCCATATATTGAGCATGAGTTATACAAGGAAGATTTCGCTGTCTTTAATCGCAGTATTCTAATGGATAACTTACACTCACCTGTTGTCGATAGCGAGCGAGCTTACTGTCCGCTAAGTAATATATCTGAAAGAAATTCAGATCTTACTTACCAAATAACGGAATCAGCAGCTACACCAACGGATAGTTCAATCCCTTACCGATTGCGACGTCTGGACTCGCCCGAAAAGAAAATAAAGACTTTTGATGGGTACTCACCACGATTTGCAGACGCAATGATGCGCGATGCCCAGATAAATGTGCATCGCATGTACGGCGAACTAGAACTGTCACCAGAATCAGCATCCTTGTTTCCAAACTCTTATACTAACATAGACATTGCTATGTTAGAAGTAGACTTCACAAATACAGTACTAGAAAATAGCCAAAAAGAAGCACTGAAACAATTGCTAGACACCTATGAAGATATTTTCACTTCGAATGGTCAGCCCACAACGATAGTCGAACACTGCATCGAAACCATAAATAATACACCGATTTCAGTACCACCATATCGTCTTTCACCGCCTCGTAAAGAAATCCTACGAAAGAAAATTAGCGAAATGTTAAATGATGGTATTATCGAACCATGTGCGTCACCCTGGGCAGCACCGGTTATCATGATACCAAAACCAAATAAAGAAGTACGACTTTGTTTGGATTATCGACGCTTAAACGCAGTAACCATACCAGATAATTACCCAATGCCTCGCATGGATGATCTGCTGCATGAAGCCAAACCAACACCATTCATGACGACGCTTGATTTGAAAGCGGGTTTTTGGCAAATTAAAGTTCGAAATGAAGATCAGAATAAAACAGCATTTGTAACGCCGTTCGGAATTTTCAAATTCAAGAGAATGCCATTTGGCTTAAGAAATGCGCCAGCAACCTTTCAAAGGTTAATCGATGGCTTTAGAGCGGTTTTGCAAGACGTAAAAATGCTAGCGTACCTAGATGATATAATAATAATGTCGCCAACATTCGAATCACATTTGGGTGATTTAACCAAGGTGTTTGACCAGTTACGAAAATATAACTTGACAGTAAACATCATAAAATGTCGTTTCTGCTGCCCAACTGTGAAATATTTGGGTCATTTAATTACCAAAGAAGGTCTCACCATGGATCCATCAAAAACATCAGCAATAGTTAACATGCCAATTCCCAGTAATTTAAAGCACTTAACTTCCTTTTTACAAACCTGTTCATGGTACAGAAGATTTATAGCGGGTTTTGCCAAAATAGCAGAGCCACTAACACGTCTTACAAAGAAAAATGCCCAGTGGGTATGGGGAATTGAGCAACAGGTGGCATATGATAAATTAAAAAAGCTTCTAACCTCAGCGCCTATACTTCGTCAGGCAGATGAAACAAAACCTTACCTTATAAAGACCGACGCAAGCAGCTACGCTATTGGCGCAGTCTTACTGCAGGGGGAGGGCGAAGATGAGCGGCCAGTGGAATATGCCAGTAGGCTGCTATCCCCTGCAGAAAGGAATTATAATACCACAGAAAGAGAAGCCCTAGCTGTAGTCTGGGCGGTATCAAAATTTCGAGGATATATCGAAAGCCTTCCAGTAACAGTAGTCACTGACCACCAAGCTTTGAGATGGTTAATGAATTTAAAATCACCAACAGGACGGCTGGCTCGGTGGGCATTACAATTACAATCTTACAACCTAACCATAAAATACAGCCCAGGAAAAACAAACGTTGTTGCAGATACACTTTCTCGCCCATCGTGTACAAAAGAAAACGAAAAAGATTGTGGAATATGCGTAGTAACGATAGATATGCCAAAGAAAGACCCAGCGAAAATAAGAGAAGAACAAATAAAGGATGAAAATATACAAAGAATAATAAAGTCCTTAGAAGATGAAGTAAATTTCGAGAATGCCAGGTACTGGAGTGAAAAGGGATACATAATGAACAATGGATTACTATATCGCAACAGTCCATCTGTAGATACAGAAGATGCACAACTGGTTGTTCCTCAACATGAATGGATGAATGTTGTTTCAATATATCACGATGATCCACTGGCAGGTCATGGTGGCAGTGAGAAGACATATAATAGAATATCAAAGAGGTACTTCTGGTCTGGCATGAGAAAATACATTGAAGGGTATGTTAAAAACTGTGTCCCATGCCAACGCTACAAACCAGCAAATTGGAAACCAGCTGGTCTCTTACAAACTACAACGATGAATCAGAGATTCGAAGTCCTAGCGTTTGACTTATTTGGCCCATTACCGCCGTCAAAGAAAAATAATACATGGATATTGGTTGTAGAAGATATAGCATCACGTTGGGTGGGACTATTTGCATTAGAAGCAGCAACGGCGGAAAATTGCGCTGCGACTCTAATCAACGAGATATTTTTAAGGTTTGGGGTTCCTAGAAGAATTTTGAGTGACAACGGTGCTCAATTTGTCAGCGCAGTTATGCAGCAAGTAGCATACTGTTTCAAAATTAAGCAATCATTCACGGCACTCTACCATCCTCAAGCGAATCCAGTTGAAAGGAAAAATCGAGATTTAAAAACACAGCTAGCGATACTTGTTGAAGGCGATCAACAGAACTGGTGTGAACAATTACCGAGCATTCGTTTTGCATTAAATACAGCCATATGTACTTCGACAAACTGTTCTCCAGCATATTTAACTTTTGGTAGAGAATTAAGAACCCCTCATGATAATTTAGAAGACTTCAGACAAATATTAATAACTGAGAATTTCATACCAGAAATAACGCCAAAAATTAAACTACTGGCTCAAACTATGACAAAAGCGAAGGAAGTTCAAGAAATGAAAGAAGAAACCAGGAAACTCTATGCAGATAGAGCTAGAAGAATGGCTCCCGAATATAAGGTTGGTGATTTAGTGCTAGTTAATACTCACCCAATCAGCAACGCAGCGAAAGGGTTCTCAGCAAAGTTTGCACCACGAAGAGACGGCCCATATGTTATATTAGGTCAACATGGCCCCAGTTCGTACCAACTAGCTACGAAAGAGGAACCAGATAAAAAAATTGGAATACACCACTCTTCAGCTCTCAAGTTATTTCATAAACCTGAAAATTCTATAGAATTACCACAACCAGTACAACCGATACGAAGAAGAGGACGACCTCGAAAGGAACAGACACAAATATTGAGAGCTCCTAGAGGACGAGGCAAACCAGAATAATCAGCTTAATACTGTCCTATTCGCCGGGACGTCTTCGAGGACAGAGGGGGAGGTTGTAACAACCAAAGGCTACAATTCATTCCCAAATATACCGTTGGATGGCGTTAGTAGTCCATAATTGATTTTAAGATCACGCTATCGACTGTACAACTCCAAATGCATAAGACGTGGAGACTGTGAGAACCAATTGGCTACTTATAGTTCCTAAATATATCGCTGGATGGCGTTAGCAGTTGTTGATAGATTTTAAGATCGCGCTATCGACTGTACAACTCCAAATGTATAAGACCTTGTCTAACATTTAGTTTGTCATCGGATCACAGAATCAGATATTGCATTGACGGCGCTTCGGCTCTCAGCTGAACACCCTCGATCCTATCTGATAAGTACGGTTCTGTTAGTGCACATTGTGCCACGCGCGATTGCCTAACTACACCGCTCTCTCTGTACTTCTCTCTCTCTCTTGTCACGTGTACTCTCACTGTAACCAATAAAGTTATCTTCGTGAGACCACCGCTGTTTTCCTAAGTCTGAAACCCCGCAAGCCCTACTACAAGGTTATATTTTTTTCTTAAGGTAACTTTAATATGAAAACTGAAATATAAATGCGTTATTTGTTAGTAATATTTAGAATGATTTATATAAATTGATTATTTGGTATTTTTTTAATAGGTGGTGTCCTAAAAGGCTTGATTCTATATTATAAAAAAAAAACCAAAACGTGTTTGTATTGGTCGCAGAAATCGCCTCCCTGCACAAAGCCTCTTACCTTATGTTCCGCATCTGCATCAAAAGTCAACGTTGCACTTATAATACTTCCAATATTTACTTCCAGAACGGTGACACTTAATTTTTTTGCTATTCAAAATAAGGTTACTAATCAGGTATTTCGGAGTATATCAGTCTATAAGGTCCGTTCCTCTGTTGGGAAAGACCTCTACCCTCTATTAAAGGAGAGAGCATTGAATATTTCGGAGTAAATATAAACTAATAAATATTTATTAAAGGTCCACCAGTAGCAAATTAATAGATAATATTTTGTACTCGAAGGTGTGAAATTGATTAAGAATTATATGTATATCGATTGAAACGAAAAACGCTATTCAAGTAACTCTCATTGTAAAGACAAAGACAAATTGAACGTTATGCGACGTGCCAGCGACGCTTTGCGCTAAACTAACAATATCGCCTGTGTAAAATGGAACGTTTCTTAAATAAAAATCCGAAGCTAATATGCGACTGTAAAACTTATTCGATCGCGAGGATAGTTATTTACGAATTGTATGGAATGAAAAAAGCGCCACCTAGTGCCAATAATGGAACAGTATTTCATTGTAATTCTTTGCTAAGGTATAATCGAAACATAATCTTAACCACAATAGTGACGTTCAATTCGCTGTCCAAGTTTGATGAGGTGTCAAAATTTAGGTCCCAAAATGTATTTATTTGTGTAGTACCAAAAATATAAAATTAACATAAAAAGGACAGGAAGTGCACGAGAACATCTTTTTCTCTAAAAAGATTTCTTCCAGAAGCCCTCGAATACGAGAAAAATTGAAGATTAGAGCTGAGTAGGTACTTACTCTAATAACTGATACGAATAGAATACACCTATACAATACATAGAAGGGCACAGATATAGTATAAAAACCAAATGTAAAATAAAATATATATATAATAAACACTACTATACTATATAGAGAAGCCAGAATGTCCTGCTTCAGCCTTCGCTTGAACAGATTCGTCGATGGGTTATCGAAAAGACTATTATGTGCAAGAGAATTCCAAATCTGCTCAATTGCTTAATTAAGCGCCGTAAATACTAAACTACGTTTAACTACGATTTGCGGCGCTTGCGTTTGAGATTCTGGGCCCATGGTCTTGGGAAACGAAAAATTTTATTATATATTTATTGATGTCAAAATAGTGGTATTTTAATAATAAATAATAAAAATTTGCAGTTAGCAAATGACTTATTAAATGCAGATAAGATTTTTATACCATCTCTGAATTGCCACTGTGGCAATTACTGCAACAATCCTCTACCGTTGGCAATTGGCATATTTCCCGCTTCTATAATGAGACGTAACAGTAACGATTACTTTGATCACGTTAACGATAAATTTTTTAATAGCGTTTTTCGTTTAAATAGATTTATTAGGGCGTAAAAGGGTGTAAAGGAACATGGTATCTACAGTGGAAAGGTTAAAGCTATTACTTCACAGCCTTCGACTCTACTAGGAGTGCATAATATAATTCAGTGGCATTATAGCATTAATTTTATCAATACATAATACAATTTGCTATTTTATTTCTAGGTATTTTCGTTTAAACAAGGTGTCGACCGTCAACAAATGCGCAGCCATTTCTATGCCACACTTTTAAACTTAACAAATCTGACAGGTTTGAAAGTTCTGTCTATAACACAATTGTTTTATATGAAAAAGGAAAGCATTATTTTTAAACCTGTCAATTTAGTTTTAAAAAAAATATTTTTCTAGGTAAAACTGGACTGGCACCATTGTGAAAATATCCAGATTAAACTGGTGCCAATTCTGTTGTACACTAAACTAAATTGACAATCTAAAAATAGTTAGCGTCTTCCACAGGAAAAAAAATAAAAAAGGAACAGCAGTAGTTATAGTAGTGTAGTTTAGGTTAGAGATTTGTGTGCAACTGAATTGTACAGTGTTGCCATGTACAAGATTGTTACGCTTATCGACCGCCTGAACATTATCATAAATGGCGATAAACAAATATTAGGGCGAGCCTGCACGGCGAAATAATTCCGCGCGAAAATTAAACTGCGTCTTTCGCTTTTCGCTTTACAGTGCGACCATGCCACATCATAGCAAATAATAAAATCAGTCCACAAAAGATGTGGTTATATACCCTTGTCTCCCAGTACTCATAGGATTTTCGAGACACAATAATGTCCCGGCATAGTGGAACTACTGAAACTTAGTTTGAAATCTTCAAGAACAAGTGGTCCAGAATGTGCGATTCTATAACGATCCTACGATTGCGGATGTACTAATCCCACACTTAGAGCTTATCCAGATGAAGCGATTGAGGCATCGAGTCGTGATTGTGGGATACTAGAAGTTCACATATTCCGTCGACATTCAGACGCGCGAATTGCCGGTTAAGCGAGGGCGTGAGTTCGTCAGAATCTCGCGCTAGCCAGTATCGCGCGAGTCGAGAGAGAAGAGGTGCCATTGAACGTATTCTTCCTTTAAGTCGCGCGTAACGTGTTAAAACACGTCATCTGGAAATGCTCTGGGTATTTGTGAAATGTTGTGACGTGCACAAAATGAAACGTGGAGTGATTATTAAGTGCAGCGCACAGCTCAAAAATCTACAATCAGGTGCCGCAGGAGCTAGGTACTAACCTTTTTCAACTTTCGTGATGCGTAGATAAATATGTAAAGTAATTCCTCATTGTTATACGGTTAAATATCGCGCGAACAATATTTAGCACAAAACTTTTTTATAATACATACAAGATAAGTTTATTTACAACTCGCAATAAGCAAATAGCTCATGAATACTTCAATTAGTATTTTATTATCAATTTATAAATGCACATAGGCTAAGGCTTGAGCTACTTAAAGATCGGTTTAAATATTTACTGTCGCTCAAGCTACTAAGCGAGACTAACTCTGTCGCAAACGCGACACTATACACGATTTTGATTGTGAAACGTAACCGAAATCTTATTTTAAAGAAGAGAATTCCCCACACGTCGTAACTATAATTTTTCAGTGTATTTGTTTTTTTTTTAATGCGCAAACCTGTTAGTAGCTCAAGCGGTAGTAGGATCTTTAATGTAGATAAAGTAGAAAAATTACAGAATATTTTTATTATTTTAGTGATATCTTCTAGAATGTTAAACGGTATCTATTTGTAACCGAACTGTTTCATTCGGAAAATGCAACCATTTCCATGAGTTTCGGCATCGCCGAATTTTTGTAAGCTCGATGCAGCAGCGACTGAACGCTACATTCCGGACTCGTTCGCACTCCGAGCAATTGAGTGAATCTTAAGAGGCGGACCAGATGTTTAGGAAATTAGAATCGCCGGTCAAAAGCTATATTTACACCATGGAGAAACGCAACAAGTCCCCAAACGCATTGCATGATCTAAGGAATTGCAAAACGCGTAAATTCAATTGAAACGTACAACGAAAACGAAACGCGTACTTTCATTAAACTCGTCAAAGACAAACAACACATCGTATGCTTAGGCCCTAAGAGCATCATGTCTTTTTTTATGAGAAATAATTAAGTAAAAAAGTTTTTACAAGACAATAATTATTAGACTGTTCTTATGTATCGTAAGTCGGTGTCTACCACTTGGAAGCTACAACTCAAAACAGTCCGTTTCTGCCTCTTGTTAACTACTAGAATCCTTTTCCGCCTACTTTTAGCCAAAATAGCTTTTTGAAATCCCATGGGCTGCCTGCAGTTGAAATTTGAGTGATTTACTCACCAGGATAAGAAGAAAACTGAGATAAAATTAAATATACCTATAAATATAAAAAATAAAACACAAAAATAATCAAAAAAAAAATTTACTATGTAATAAATAAAAACTTAAAACAGAAACTAGTGATGAGGAAAAAAACAAAAAACATTCGTCATTCGTTTACATTCATTAAGTATTAATTAATTAATACCTGAGATTATAATAATATTTTGGTCTCTATATTGAATACAGCAATAAAAAAAGTACATTCATATAGTCATGCACTAATTTTTAAATGTATTTCATTCTCAAGATAACTCTGTCCGCTTTTTACTCCATACTATGATAAATATAAATGATAATAAACTTAATAAATCATGCGAACTGATTTATCTTATTTTGTTCTCCAACCCTAAAAATATTAGTCATTAATAAGCAACAAATTTCATCAAAACCAGAACAAATTTTAAAGCAATCCGCAAATGGTTGTTTGATCAGCATTCAGCTTTTAATTAGTATCAATTTGAATTAAGATAGATTACGAAATAAAAATAAATAGAATAGGTGTGTTTTACCATCATATTTATAACATCGATTATTTTTGTTTATATGTACATATTATATACTATCATTTCAAAAGCATATAAATCTATCTTAATGAAATTAAGATAGATTTTTGATTTGAGACATTTGATTATTCAAATATTTTTATTCATTCTGTAAAATTGTATTATTAAAATTGTGTAGTACCACCAGTTTTAAACCAAATGTTAAATGTAAAGCCTGTCATAAAAAATATTATAATTCTACTTTAATTTGTGCGTTTTTGTGTTTTAATTCAAACCGATGGATGTCCACCACTGGACATAAGGTTGCTTGAAACCCTTGTAGGGTTTCCAACACTTAGTCATCTTATCCAAGTTGCGTCCCCCAACTTGCTTGATTTACTGTAACCCTAGTATTTAAACCTCATGCCTCACGAAAGTATTTGTTAAGCATAGTAAAGTATGATTTTTAACATTTGTGTCTTTCATGCTCTAAAATCTTAAGACACACCACTGGCCTGGACAATATGTTCCGCCAGTAGTATGTTTTCATGTATGCCATTATGAATGTACTTTTAGAATATAGATTCAATATATTAAGATGAAAACCTCATAGTTAAAAAGCTTATAATTATTATTTAATAAGTAGTGTTAGTCAATCAGTCTATAAGGAAATTAAAATCAAGGGTTATGGATATTTTTCGGCTAGACGTGACGTGATACTTCAGCTTTGAATTATTTTTAATAAGTCGAAAAAAATTAAGGATCACTCAATATTTTCATAAGTTACATTCTTAGTAACTCAACAAGGTTGATATCGTAAGTAAATACCTTCGTTTACATCCTTAATATTATAAAACTATTATTACAACTTAAGATACAGCCAGCTGTAGTTCTTTTTGATATATTAAAATTATTCAATGAATTACAAAATCTATCATTCACTTCAGTAATCTATTTATAGCCTTTTATTTCTTACATAAAGTAGCACTTTGGATTAATATTTTTATTATATAAAATCTAAATTTATGTAAGGTTGGATTTTATATAAGCTGCAAATCACTTTTGGTAATAAATTTATATTCGACAACTGGGTCACTTCGTCAGTGTTACGTGAAAAGAGAAGATCTACGAGACCAAAAGTCCAATTTTGAATGACTGGAAAATGGTTGCAATTTCTTGGACTACACACAAAAAAAATTTTTACACACATTTGGATTTTTTTTTTTAATTTCACTCCGCAATGCCATCAAAACTTAAGAAATTGAAACAGTAGTACGCCACGAAAAGTTGAAAAAGATTGTGCCTATTATACAGCTTTAATCTGTATATTAGGGAACAATCTGACCTGAAGTTCGGCACTGGCCCTTAGGTGCAATCTTAACATATTAACTAATTTTCTTAGTACTTTCTCACACGTTTGTCAGTAGAAAAAGTTAATCTAATACAAGGATATACTGACTGGTCTTTGAAGTTTTATGGAGTTCTGCCTCATATATAAAGCATGCTTATTGCATAAGTATTTTAGCATGGAAACTGTTTACATGCTAAAATCAACTATGGCGCAAAATAAACTTCGTGGCGCTTTAACAAAACCCTAGAAAGCTGCTTTAACGTTTGTAGTACACACATAATACATATATAATCAGCTATAATAATATCTTCAGCTATAATTCTTAACAATTTGTACTTAATACAATATAAACCTTCTCATATCTCAAAACTTTAACAATATATATTTTACTTTTTTCACATTAATATAAACTCAAATTACATCAAAATCCAACTAAGTCTCAAATCCATGCTCAGTATATATTATTTATATAATATAATAGATTAATCTATCCATTATTTATAAATTTCCAGCCATGACTGCCCAAATCTGGTAAACATCTTAATTTTTCCAATAAAGGCTCTATAAGTATGTATATTAAAGTGGATACTTATTATTTCTATGGCAGTTTTTCAGCAAAATCTGTAACTGCAACCATAATACTTGCTTCTACATAATACATAGTACTTTAAGTTTGGGAAATCTCTTACAATTTATTATTATACATTAAGGCAAGTAGATCAAAGAGAAAACTAAAGACACATTATTAGTATATGTATGAGGCATTGATTGAATGAGGTTTTCTTTTATACCAGAATATTACACAGTTTAAATAGGACTATGCATTATTCCAGCTTAAGTGACTTTCTGTACGAGTATAAGCGTGTAGAGGTTCTACACGCTTATACACTTTCGTGGGGGTGAAACACACATGAAGGGTTGAAATTCTGTGTATATATACCTTAATAATTTGCTAAGCAAAAATATTTAAACTATGGTAGTTATCAACATTATCAATACCATTAGGTCTATACTATTTTTTATATAAAATTCGTGAGTAGATAAATTTATATGAAAAGTATATTCTTGCAGGTACAGATTTTTTAGTTATGTAAAAAATGTCAACTACATTTTCGTAACTAGCAGTAACAGACTAAACTATTGGCCAATTAAATGTTTATCGTTTTTAGAGCCCATTAACATGCTCTAAGGAGGAGACACACATATCCATCAAACACATGAGCATTTTATGAAAAGTATGTCTCTACCTTAAATATTGTCTGTAAAACCTTTTATAAACAATGCACTGTGCGTACCTCCATATTGTTTAGTTAGAGAGACATATGCAACACTCTTTTGATGGACAAATATGGAGCTTTACATGTCTAAGGCAGCGTTGCTCTATTCTAGTCCAATATCTGTTTCAGTATATTTAATATACATTCGTCCAACGCTTTACATCATGCAATAAATAACACATGGTTATACATTAATTATAAACTTATCAATAAGATATAAAAATCCTTCTGTATAAATACATTATTTATTGCAGCAATGGATGTACATTGTTAATATAGTCTTTTGACCACTATTTTTTATCTGTTATATATTATTCATCATCACTAAGGTAAAGCGCAATACTCTTTTTGAAATGTACTTACAAAACACAGCAGACGGTAAGTAAACATCTATCAACATGTATTGTATCTACATTTCAAAATGACTAAACTTCGTCTGTAGCATAGATCGGTGATGACATTTACACTTGTCAACGTCATAAATGCACTTCAATTTCACTTTCTTATCCAGGAACTCTTCTTACAGTCAGCGAGTAGTCGATACTTATGCTTATAAGGCGGTCAAAACACTTCATGCCACTTTAGAAAAGACACTGAATTATTTCACTTTATTCACTTCCCAATACGCACAAGGACATCCCAGAACGTCCCAGCGTACGATATCATACGCTATATATTGGTCCACGCGTTGAGTGAGACTAGTGCTGGGCAAAACTTGGAGAAAGTAATACCGGCGACTATGCCAGTGACGAGTGTTGCGCCTCCTATCATACCAGCTGTCATCGCATTCTCCGGTGCTACGGTGCTGAAATAATAATAAGTTTGGTTAGTCTCACGTTAAAAAATGTCGGTGTTCGGTGTTTTATGAGCTGTCTCCAAAGGACAGCTCAAAAGAAATTTTTAAAAAGTCGCTCAGAGTTTTTTGAAATTTCAAAAATCATCAAAAATCGATTTTTTTATTTATTTCTTGTTACGGTATATTTTTAGAGACCAAAAAAAAACAAGTTCCTGAAAGTTTCAATTAAAAATTCCAATTTTAAACGGTGGCTCAGAATTTTTTTTAAATTTGAAACTGTGTTACTACCAATCACTCACGGTTTATCCTGTTTCAGGATGTTGAAATTAACTTATAACTCTGGCCTCTCCCTAACTGACGGTCCATATTGTGTGCTTCAGCACCATCATTCTGGCCATAGCTGTATTATTTTTTTTAACAGTTCCAAATTCTATATTGGAATAGTCATATGATCATTATCGACTCACTACCGGCCCACTACGGGGCACCGGTGGCGTGCATAGAGGATATACACAGGGTATGCAGATGATGATAAAGAAAATTTAGAATAGAATACTTAAGGGTAGGCTTTTTATAACTCTAACAATGCCTATCCTTAAGTTTTTATTAACTCTAATTGGAAAGTTTCTTCATTTTATATCATCTGCATACCCTATGCATACCCTCTATGCACGCCACTGCTGAGGGCACGGGTCTCCTCTAACTATGAGAAGGGGTTAAGGGTAATCCAAAACGCCGGCCCAGTGGGGATTGGTGGACTCCACACACCTTTGAGAATATTATGGACAACTCTCAGGCATGCAGGTTTGCTCGCGATATTTTCCTTCACCGTTGAATCAAGTGATATTTTAATTGCATAAAACGCACATAACTGAGAATAGTTGAGGTGTGTGCTGGGATTCGACTCTGCCCCCCGAGAGTGAAGTCGAAGTCTTATATACTGGGCTATCACCACTTGGGTAGACATATAGTACTATTTAATTTTTCGTACAAATAATCAGAAACTATGAGTTTAAATAAGATGAAATCAATTCAAACACACAAGTGTATTTAAAAAATATCGCATCAACTGTTCTTGTCTAATAAATTCAAAAGAAATAAATAAATATACTACGACAATACACACATCGCCACCTAGCCACAAAGTAAGCGTAGCTTGTGTTATGAGTACTAAGATGACAGATGAATATTTTTATAAACATATAATTTCAGATAAACACCAAGACACTGAAAAACATTCATGTTCACACATTCATCAGACACTTTTTCCAGTTGTGGGAAACGAACCCACAGCCTTGGACTCAGAAAGCAGGGTCGTTGCGCACTGAGCCAATCGGCTGTCAAATAAGAAAGTCGATATTGATTTGTTGGATTTTCATACATAAACGAAACAAGGTTTTAATAGGCTATTGAAAATTAACTTACCCGCTAACATACATCATGCCCAAGGAGCTACCGTGGCCAGAGCTCCAGCCCATTATAACAGCCAATACCCAATACGTCCAATCATTGTTCACCAATATTGGCATTGTACGCGTTACGTTCAATGGATGGTAGTTGCATAGCAGGAATAATGGTATAAACACAATCCGCAGTGTTGTGAATATGAATAACCATTTCTGAGTGGGCTGTAACAGAAACAAACCATACACAATTTTTGAGTTGTATCTACCATTTTATTGGTGTAACCACTAGTGGTTAGCATTTTTCGATTTCCAAACAACTTTCTTGGTTTTTTTTTATGTGGTAATAATTGAAGGACGCACCTAAAGGTAAAGGTAAGTGGAAAACCGTCGCTTATAAACAGAGCAAAGCATTGAGTTCACTCTTAATATAAATATGTAGCAGAACTTAGGTGCACACAAATTTACGGAAGAAACTTGCGTGTTTTAGTAGAGCATTAATATACCCACTGTTAATTATAGTGGTGAGCACCACATAAGTGATACCACTGCGTTGGGAAGTGGGAAGTAGTCCTAGGCAGTTTACAGCATTGATCAGCAAGATGGTAGCGGGCTAATCTGTAATGGTTGTCATTCAGCACGACATCGCACCGGAACGCTAAATCGCTTAGCGGCACGTCTTTGTCGTTAGGGTGGTATAAAGTTATAGTTACGGTTTACAAAGACAAACCAGATCAGAGAAAATTCAAAAATTATAAATTCCCAAATTGCTCTTGCCGGGAATCGAACCCGAGAACTCCTGCTTAAATTCACAGCGCTCACCGTTGCGCCAGGGAGGTCGTCAAAAAGCATTTTTTAATATCAACTAAAACATTTCAAAATCAAATAAACAATTGCAATACGCCTCAGATGCTAAGCAATTTAATTGAATTATTTTATTAATTAAACTGTTTAACATCTAAGGCGCTCCAGGATACCCTAATTGATCCCCACCTAATTCCAGAAGCTGGGTGACAAGGATAAGATATAATTGTATACTCACAAACTGCCAGAAACTAGCAGTGATGTTGCCGATCATGGCTGTTAGGTTGAACGTTAGAAAACATGTCAGACGGACAAAGTTAGTGCCAAGGAAGTTTTCCTGTATTGGTTGGATGTCTGAAAAAGAAAACAAAGTTGTAGAAATAGCTATTTCACATTCGCAGGTTCATGAATAGATCAACTTTAGTATCTTCATCACAAGAGTTAATAACTATTTTCTTTATTTATTTATTTATTTATTTAAGAGCACTAACAACATGCATATTACACATTTTTTAAACATAGGACACACACGAACACATGGACTGATATGCACGTCAATGACAAGTGCACATAGCATTGACAAAGCGTCATATAAACTTAATTTGCAAAAAAAAAAAAATTTAACACAAAATTTAACTCACCGATAAATGTTCGGTGAGTTTTTTTCTAAAAGCTGTGGGTGAGTCATGGAAGATATCGATGCTAGGTATCTTTTTAGATAAATCGTTGTATTTCGCACAAATACGTATAATAGGCGCTTGTTTTCCGAGATGGGATTTAGTAAATGGTATATGAAAAAAATTTGTGGATTTGCAACTTCTGGTGTACCGGCGCAAGATAAAATATTAAAAAAATATATATATATTTATAAATATATATTTATATTATTATTATTATTCAAACTTAATAATGCCAACATTATAAATTTAATATTTTACTATCGAGGAGAAAATCTTATAAATTCGTGTAAAGTATTCAGTTAGTAATATGGTTAAGAATGTGCGTTTTTAATTTATGAAATTTAAAACATCACTTGCTTTAACGATTAAGGAAAACATCGTGAGGAAACCTGCATGCCTTCGAGTTCAACAGAACGTTCTCAAAGGTGTGTGTAGTCTACCAATTAACTTGGCCAGCGTGGACTTTGGCCTAAACCCTCCTCTTTCTGAGAGGAGACCTGTGCCCTGTAAAGCAATGGGTTGATGAATGAATGAATGAATGAATATACTTTGATTGTAACACATAAAAATACAGGAAAATTGAAAAAAAATAAGTTTACATAATGCATACAATTAAGCGGTCTTATCGCTACACAGATATCTCTAAGATGTAACGAAAACTGTGCCATACTAGCTGTGCCGGCGAACTTCGTACCGCGGATCATTTTTGTTTTTTATGAATGTTATATTTTAATAATTATTATCCTATTCCGGTCTAAGAGGAATCCAAAAAATCAAATATCATAAAAATTGGTCCAGCCGTTCTTGAGTTATAAATGCTATAACTAACACAACTGTAATTTATATTATATAGATTTTATATTCGTAGATCATTAAGATAACATATCTTTTCTTGGCAAGCCTCAATCCAAACATTACATGGTATGATAGCCAATAATGTCAAAGACTCAGCATGGTCAGATTGTAACGTACCTATTTAGGTTATCTCACAAATACAAAATATTACAAAATAGTCAACTATATAAAAGTAACAAATGGTGACAACCTCAGACAAGGGCGGGAGAGGAGTAAAACAGAAAACACGAAATTCCTGGCCCTTTAATCTGTATGTGAAATTCCAATGACATGGTTGTCATTAGACCGTCCGGAAATAAATGTAGCAGAACTTAGGTGCACACAAATTTACGGAAGAAACTTGCATGTGTTTTAGTAGAGCATTGATGTACCCACTTTTGATTATAGTGGTAAGCACCACATAAGTGATACCACTGCGTTGGGAAGTGGGAAGTAGGCCTAGGCATAGTTGACAGCATTGATAATCCATACAGTGTAATAGTTAAATTGATCTGCGTCTTAGACTAAGTAAAGATATGGAGTATATTTGTCTCTTTCCCTCACCTGAATGCACCGCAGGAAAGACAGCAAGAGTGACAAAGAAGACAATAAAAATGTTGTACAGCTGTATGAAGGATTGCCTCACTATGAGCCCGTATGGTGTCTTTTGTTGTACTGGATTTGCGTTCTGATTGGTCGCGGCCAAGGCGGGGTTGACACGTAGCGTACGCTCTTGTAGTGTTTCATGATATCGATAGAATCTCTGAAAATAAGTATAAACATATATTAGTATGTTTATGTAAAATTATACACTAATGTTGGGATAGAATCTTTGGAAATATAAAATTTGTATATAATGTATTTTTAAGAAAAAAAAACAGTATTCCAAAAGTGAAATCTGCATAGGTATAGCATCACATCTGTGAAAGGTACAGAAAACATTTCTATGGGATAGTTATAAAAAAAAAAAAAAAAAATGCCTATTTTATAGGCACTTATTGAAAGGCAAGTCTGTCTGTTTGTAGTGACTACCACCGATTTGGAATTCAGATTTTACAGACAAAAGGCCGGCAAGAAACTCAGAAGTAGCTCTTTTCTAACTTCCATATTTAACAATTTAAAAATATTTTGGTTTTTTTATCTTGTGAGATACGAAATCGAAGTGGCCTGCTTTCAAGCAATCTTAACATTAAGAAACTCATTAATTGTACAGTATATCAGATGTTGCCAGCGACTTCGTCCGCGTTTTTTCTTCGTTTTTATAAGTCCCATAGACATTATATTGGTGATATTCTTTGGCCGTGTTCAGCATGCAAATGACACGCCAGTAAAATGTTATTTTTTTAATTTCTCGTATAAGTTAAACCATTTTTGGTCGATTGTTGCTGTGGGCAGTGACTCTGCTTTCAGAGTTCAAGGCCGTAGGTTCGATTCCCACAACAGGAAAATGTTTGTGTGATGAACATGAATGTTTTTCAGTGTTTGGGTGTTTATATGTATACAATACGTATTTATGTATATTATTCATAAAATTTTTCATCAGTTATCTTAGTACTCATAACACAAGCTACGCTTACTTTGGGGACTAGATGGCGATGTGTGTATTGTCGTAGTACATTTATTTATTACTTTGTCCATCTCTAAGATGCAAGCTACATGTGTGCCAAATTTCATCAAGATCGTAGATAACAACAAAAAGTCCCTTTCGCATTTATAATATTAGTACGGATATACCCTGGTGTATGTCGCAAAACTCAGGTGCACACAGATTTATTGAGTGAAACCTGCATGTGTTTTTAGCAAAGCGTTAATGTACCCACTTTTGTATTGTGGTACCACAACTTGTTCGTGATAACACTGCGTTGGGAAGTGGGAAAGGTTTATTACCATTGTCATTAAAAACATCACTTTGCTTGTACCTATTAATTGGGATTGACCTGGACACACCAACCAAATATAAAGCAGCTTGATGGCTCTAAACTCTGTAATTTTTTTACTCAAAAACGGCAGGTGGCCATATTCTACTAAACTCAAATGTCGTTAATGGTATCTCAGTCACAATAATCGCCTTTTTGTTAAATGAATGATATTTGTTAGTAAATCAGGGTTACACGCAGTGGCGTGCATCTCATAGATGCAAATAAGCAGTGCATACCCTGACCTCAGGGCCTCTCAGACCATAAGGACGACTTAAAATTTAAAGATTGAAAAGAAATTAAACAATTTATAGAAAACTATAAAAGCGCCATCTAGTTAAAACCGGCCGGACTTCTATGTAAATCAATGGACAAGTCCCGTGTCATGGTTTAGAACTAAAATAGACAAACTGCATAATATTTCGACTATATTTTAATTTTGAGTTGTAAACAGTATCCCTAAATAAAAAGTAACGCTTTAAAAATAATTTAAATCTCATAAAATTAGCTGGGGTTTTCACGATTAAGTATCCATTGCCGGGCAAATCGTTTATTCGTCGCTCGAATTAATGCGCCGCGCCGCCGCGGTCTCCATAGAAGCACGGCGATTGAATGCATCTGTCGTTACTTGTGTGCACCAGCACACATGGAAGTTCTGGTGTGTAGTGATATAATCGCGTGCGTGCTTACACAATATTTGGCTCTTTCTATGTGTGCGAGTTTTCCAGGTTTCCAGTATAGGGGTTTCGCTTGTGTGCAAATCTTAAAAGCACTGCTTACGGAAATTTGAAATCCAAATGTATGCTTTGTTTTTTTATAAGCACAAGTAATTTGCTTTGTTTGTTATTGTTTTAAACGGCAATAATTCTTTTTTGTAGTTAAAAAATTTGTTCAAAAAGTATATTAAAATAACCAAATTAAAAGTTGCCGAATTATGTTAAATAAATTATTAACGTATACCAGGTGCCATTGGTAACTGATGAAGTAATATTCTTCAAAATATTACTTCATCAGTTACCAATAATATACAACTTTTAATAGCATTTGTGTACTAAGAAAATATTACGGACATATTTTGACTATGATATTCTCATTATCGCTGGCGATCGCTCAGCGCCATTATTGTTTACCTTTTACCTTCTGTCATAACAACTTATATTCACCGAATTAGAATTAATTACTGTTTTTTTCGTTTGCTGTACGGTTGTTTGTAAATAGTTACAATTATTATTGTTAACATTAACCTTTGTGACAGTGTACTGTTTGTAAATGATTGTGAGGAATATTCTTAGTGTAAGAAAGTTCTTATATTCGGCGTGTGATCTGATGGTTCAGTGTGCTTGGAAAATGTAGGTAAGTTTAGAGCTAATTCTTAACTAACGTTTAATTGAGATTATTCGTAAAGGAAGGAATGCACCTACAAGGAGCGGCACGTAAAAAGAGCTCTGACTGACTTACAAAAACAGGCGAATAGCAGTGATCAATGTTTTGTTTCATTATTTATTTATAATAATACCTATGTTTGTTTATTGTTTACACTAAAAACATTATTTAATGTAATTGCCGCAATGGCAGACAATTTAAAAAACTCGCTAGTCGGTCGTCTCAGAGCTTACTATACCTACTGGAAATAGGAGATGATGAGAAGATCTACATGGGTATCACAAACAATGTTAGGTTAGGTACCTACTCACAAATAAAATTATACAGTAACATCAAAATAGCATGTTCAGTACCTATTTTTTTTATGCATACCCTGACCGAAAACCCTATGCACGCCACTGGTTACACGTTTCATAGATACTTGCATTCAGCTTTTGTATAATCTATAAGATGTCAATAAAATATTGAATTTCTCCAGCCTTTCTAAAGCAAATTTTATAAATATACTAGCTGCAATCACACATTAGATGGAGTCCGCTTATTTGGCACTAGAATAGGTATCTCCATCGCCCGCTGAGTGAATGTTAATGTTAGTGAGTCCCATAGTTAGCGACCATGTCTCAGTTTCGTAAGTCATCACTGGCAACACGCACTGTTCGAAGCTATATAAATATATATATATGTATTTAATAAATTTAATATTACACAACACGAAAAATTAAAAATAACTCACGTTCAGTGGCAATGCGAAGTAAGTATCGAAACATATGAGCAGCACTAACATTCCAGCTATGAAGTAGTATATCGCGGAGGTCCTGTAGCTGCTGGTGAACACGTCCGAGGCCCAACTGATAAACACCACCAGTGTGCCGCAAATGTTTGAGCCAAGCACCACCGCGCCGGTGTACTGGGGAGGCAGACGGGCGGCCAAACCGTAAACGGAGTTTTGGAAAATTGCATTGAAACCTGTAATAAAAAAAAATTGTATGGATGGATGTTTGTTTTTTACTCTTTTACGCAAAAACAACTGAATTATGGAACGGAGATAGATTATACCATGGATTAACACATAGGCTGCTTTTTATCCCGGGAAAAACTACGGTTCCCGCAGGATTCATGAAAAACCAAAATACCGCATACGAAGCCGTGTACACAGCTGGTACCATATAAATTTGTAACCAAATTTATAAAGGGGTACTGGCCCAACTGATAACTCGTAAACAGAAAACCAATTGTCTTTACATAGAGGTATGCAAGAAACACGTCATAAAAAGTGACGCCCGTCTGTAAGTTGACGGCCGATTGGCTTAGTTTGCAGCCACCCTGTCTTCTGAGCCCAAGGCCGTGGGTTCGATTCCCACTACTGGAAAAGGTTTGTGTGATGAGCATGAATGTTTCCCAGTGTCTGGGTGTTTATATGTATACTCTAAGTATTTATGTATATAATTCATAAAAATATTCATCAGGCATCTTAGTACCCATAACACAAGCTACGCTTACTTTGGGGCTAGATGGTGATGTGTGTATTGTGGTAGTATATTTTTTTTATTTTATTACACTGGCGACCACGTCTTTCGGAAAGCTGCTTGGAAGCAGAAAAATCTCCACTACGCCTGTTACCGCGCGGAAAAAAAAACCATAAATTTCGGGACCGAACATAGGATACGTGTAAAGGTTCCACACTCGATGTTTTAACTGCCGTTTTGGTTTGGAGCGGCCTTTACATTGTTATAATATGTCGACTCTGATCTATCAGTGGTGGGCAATAAAATAATACATTTTTCGTAATTAAATGCAAATGTATGAGTTTGATAAGAGAAAATGTAAAAAATTACAAGATACTTTACATACAACATTTTATTTGGCACAGATTAAAAATGTTGCAGAAAATATTTATTTCTTGCTTTTTTGTCAAAACAATTTTTCATTTATAAAAATATTTAGGTTTTTTTCTTTCTTTAAAGGTTAAATTTGGCCGTCCAAAGTCATTCACCCGTTCAGTTACGTTTGGTTTCACTCTTAATATAAATATGTAGCAGAACTTAGGTGCACACAAATTTACGGAAGAAACTTGCGTGTGTTTTAGTAGAGCGTTGATGTACCGACTGTTGATTATAGTGGTGAGCACCACATAAGTGATACCACTGCGTTGGGAAGTGGGATAGATGTAATCGAAATCGCTATTTTTAGTAAATTCTCGCGATAGCATCGACGATTGACGAAAATGGCGATAAAGAAATTGCCGTTTGTAATTCAAGTTGAACTCTTTTTTGAGAGGCGTTAGGACGTAAAGTCAAACTTAATAAAGCCAACATTATAAATTTAATATTTTACTATCGAGGAGAAAATCTCATAAATTCGTGTAAAGTATTCAGTTAGTAATATGGTTAAGAATGTGCGTTTTTAATTTATGAAATTTAAAACATCACTTGCTTTAACGATTAAGGAAAACATCGTGAGGAAACCTGCATGCCTTCGAGTTCAACAGAACGTTCTCAAAGGTGTGTGTAGTCTACCAATTAACTTGGCCAGCGTGGACTTTGGCCTAAACCCTCCTCTTTCTGAGAGGAGACCTGTGCCCTGTAAAGCAATGGGTTGATGAATGAATGAATGAATGAATATACTTTGATTGTAACACATAAAAATACAGGAAAATTGAAAAAAAATAAGTTTACATAATGCATACAATTAAGCGGTCTTATCGCTACACAGATATCTCTAAGATGTAACGAAAACTGTGCCATACTAGCTGTGCCGGCGAACTTCGTACCGCGGATCATTTTTGTTTTTTATGAATGTTATATTTTAATAATTATTATCCTATTCCGGTCTAAGAGGAATCCAAAAAATCAAATATCATAAAAATTGGTCCAGCCGTTCTTGAGTTATAAATGCTGTAACTAACACAACTGTAATTTATATATATAGATTTTATATTCGTAGATCATTAAGATAACATATCTTTTCTTTAACAAAAAACAACATAGATAAATAATAGCGCTCAAAACCTCTTAAGTATCATAGTTATTGTAGATACTATTAACTAGGCTCACCATTCAAAAAGAAGACGGATATGATGGTGAGTATGAAGAAGGCGTCCGTCCACTGCGAACTGTCCACCATAGCGAGTACCACCGTCACCACGAAGATCAACACTTCGATGCACAGAGACCACACTATTCGCGTTGTTAGATTGCCCCTAGAAAGAAATGTTGATCATAAATATGCGTGAAAACAATAAGGTGTTTATATATTAATACAACTTGCATTGCCCGCAACTTCATCTGCGTTTGATTTTGTTTTTTTTGATGTGGCATTGTATTTAGTTGTAGTTCTAAAAAAGATTAAAGTATTCAGGATCGCTAAGCCTTAAATGAGGGGTTTGTTGCTGTCCGCTGAGGAGTTCTGACCTCCACATCCAACCACATTCATCAGATCTTCACAAAGTTTGGGCAAAATTAAACACATATTATAACATCTATAGTACAAAAATAATTATTTAAATTGGTTATAATTTGTCGGAGTTATGGGGTAAAATCGTCAAACACTTTCATCCCCTCACCCAAAGGAACCGAGCTTAATTTCGAGATGAAAAGCATCCTATATATATTACTTCTAAAACAATTCCAAGAATATGTTTACCAAGTTTCATGAGGATCGGTTAAGAAGTTTTTAGTGAAAGCGTAACAAACGAACAAACATTGTCATTTTTAATATTCTAACATTTTCTTGATTATGTGATTTAAGACTTATTATGTTATAAACCCATTACCGACCCACTACAGGGAACGGGTCTCTTCTCAGAATGAGGAGGTTTTAGGCTATAGTCCACCACGCTGGCCAAGTAAATTTGTCGGCCGACTGGCGCAATGGGCAGCGACCCTGCTTTCTGAGTCCAAGGCCGTGGGTTCAATTCCCAGTACTGGAAAATGTTTGTGTGAAGAGCATGAATATATTTCAGTGTCTGGGTGTTTATATGTATATTCTAAGTATTTATGTATATTATTCATAAAAATATTCATCAGTCATCTTAGTACCCATAACACAAGCTAAAGCTTATTTTGGGGCTAGATGGTGATGTGTGTATTGTCGAAGTATATTTATTTAAATCGGTAGACTTCACACACCTTTGAGAACGTTATGGTGAACTCTAAAGCGTGCAGGTTTCCTCACGATGTTTTCCTTAATCGTTAAAGCAAGTGATGTTTTAAATTTCATATATTGATTAATGATGGTTAAGGTGGTGGCAGAATGTTTGCCAATTGCATGTTTAGTAGATTTCACTCTCGGGTATGTTAAGTAATACTTCGGAGAATCGGAAGTAATACCGGAACACAACTTTAGGTATCGAACCCCTAAAAAATATTCTTAACGTATATTATGTTTGCTCAAATAGTTTTGAACGTGGTTTCCAACTTTGTGTTGTGTAATAAAAGTATTTACATACATTTTCGTTTTAAATGCAAATGTAGCAGAACTTAGGTGCACACAAATTTACGGAAGAAACTTGCGTGTGTTTTAGTAGAGCGTTGATGTACCCACTGTTGATTATAGTGGTGAGCACCACATAAGTGACACCACTGCGTTGGGAAGTGGGAAGTAGGCCTAGGCATAGTTGACAGCATTGGTAATCCATACAGTGTAATAGTTAAACAATAGATCTGTGTCTTAGACTAAGTAAAGATATCCATATCTTTATTATAGTATATTTATCTCTTTCCCTCACCTGAATGCACCACATAAGTGATACCACTGCGTTGGGAAGTGGGAAGTAGGCCTAGGCATAGTTGACAGCATTGGTAATCCATACAGTGTAATAGTTAAACAATAGATCTGTGTCTTAGACTAAGTAAAGATATCCATATCTTTATTATAGTATATTTGTCTCTTTCCCTCACCTGAATGCACCACATAAGTGATACCACTGCGTTGGGAAGTCGGATAGATGTTCGCTTTAACGAAATGGCGAGATTTCATTTTACAAACAGTGTAATTTGTAATTAGTTTAAACTCTTTGGTAAGACGCGTTGGGATGTGAGGTCATATAATAATACGACCATATCTACTAGTACTATACACAATACACACATTGGCGTGCACAAAAGCTCTGCCTACCCTTAAATTTGGTAACTCATAAATGCGAAGGATTTTTCCATTTCATGGCATCTAGCTTCTTTATGCATACATGATGAAAACAAATAAAGCAAAAAAAAATTTTTTTTAATTGAATATGCCTCACTAGTGCCAAATGTGAGAGTTCCTACATACTCACTCTATCGCGTGAATTTTAGCTTTTTTTATTTCGAATGAGCGCCATCTTCATTAAGAAGAGCTTTTTTTTAGCTCGTCTGGGGAAGTACTACTGCCAGACTTATTTCTGCCGTTACGCAGCAATGTGCAATGCTGAGTTCGGAATGGCGTGGTCGCCGGTATGATTACACAGGCTTAATACCTACGCCTCAATATGACACATGGCGGCACCGTGGAGGACGTGTTCCTTCTAACGTCTTCGATGCCAGAACGTTGAAATCAACTCACCCAATCTTGACAAATATGTTCGTCCAACTGAAAAGCAAATTCGGCACTTGGCACGCCCAGCCAATGTAGGTCATGAAGTCGTCCGCATACTGCGGCGTGTTCACAAGTTTGTATTTCACGAAGTAGTCTTTGGCGGTTATGAACATGTTCCACGCGGTGAGGGTGCCCAGGCCGTGCAGTAATAGAGTCAGGTAGATGAGGTTCCATTTGTCTTTGGGTGGCGCCAAGTCCATGGCTATACCTGGAACAATGGTAATTAACACGGTCAATATAATAATTCCACCAATATTAGTGTAAGACTAGTTCAACAGAATTTCGTTTACGGACAACTTATTATTTCCACGAAAATCATAATAGTTAGAGAGCACTCCGCCATGATTGTTTCTGCCGCCAAGCAAGATTGCTGCGATCCGGTCTGAAGAGCGCAGTTGGCGGTTTAATTACACATGTGGCTTAACATTTACCCCTCAGCAGGGCTGGCACGTGCAGCAGACAAAAATTATATCCCCTCACAAGGGATAAAATAAACGTGTCCCCCAGCTATAGCACGGGAACATAAATAAATATACTACGACTATACACACATCGCCATCTAGCCCGAAAGTAAGCGTAGCTTGTGTTATGGGTACTAAGATGACTGGTGAATATTTTTTATTGAATAATATACATAAATACCTATAATATACATATAAACACCCAGACACTGAAAAAAAAATCATTTTCATCACACTAACATTTTCCAGTTTTGGGAATCGAACCCACGGCCTTGGGCTCAGAAAGCAGGGTCGCCGCCCACTGCGCCAATCGACCGTCAACAAACATGGAATAGGCGAAGTATACACGCTGGCCCAGTGCGGATTGATGGACTCCACACGCCTTTGAGAACATTATGGAGAATACCCAGGCATGCAGGTTTCTTCACCGTTGAAGCAAGTGATATTTTAATTGCTTAAGCTGGGATTTTAAATCGGCCCGCCCGAAACTGAATCCGAAGTCATAGCCACTATCACCGCATCTAGATTAAAACGTTCTTATTATTAATATCATTTTACGCCTATTAAACAAAAAATAGGGAATTATAACGTTTTATTCTTTATGACATACCTAAAACTAGTAATTTTGGCGAAATGTCGTGATACTTAGGTGCACACAGATTTATTGAAGAAACCTGCGTGTGTTTTAGTAAAGCGTTTATATACCCACTGTTATGTTGTGCGCCCAGCTTTAGGGAACTGAGCCACTGCGTTGGGAAGTGGGAAAGTAAAACCTGAATCGTAGCGCTCAAACAATTAATGTAATTTTATCCTAACTAATATTATAATGTTGTCAATGAAGCGGTGATAAGTTTATATATATATATATATATATATATATATATATATATATATATATATATGTATATATATATATATGGTTAACAATTGATGGACCAAGCAGATAGACCACCTGATGGAAAACTATAGCCTTTAAACAGAGCAAAACTGCGCAGGGCATGAAAAGACCACATCCTACAAAGTGTTGCCCTGTGTCCATCCCTTTTCATTCTGAGAGTAGATCCGTGAGTAGACTAGTGAGCCGGTACTGGACTGCCTTCCGAACCGGTGGTAGAGTCACTACACACGGACAGACTTGACATTTCAAAAGTGCTTGTATTAGGCCTACTTGAAATAAATGAATTTTGAATTTTGGTAGCGGGTTGATAACGATACGGCCTGAATCCTTTTAATTCTGAGCGGAGACTCGTCCCCTGTACTGAGCCGATCATAGGTTAATGGGAACGAAGTCGCGGGCAAACGCGACTAGGCAAGGTTATATAAACTTACGAAGGTCTTCGTTAAATTCATGTCGAAGCGTACATAATTAATGTGTTTCACTATTTATTGGGTACCTATTCAATTATTTTATCCAATTAGCTTTTCTTATTAGCACTAATTGTAGTTATTCACAGTATTTTATTGCATTTACATTGCAAATTCAACTTTTTGTAGACGAAAATCTTAATGTATTTGCATGAGATTTCAAAAACTAATGACTTTATTTTGACTTATAATGTCGAATCTCCCTGAAATTTTACCAAAGAGAAAACGACAACTAAATATTTCGCATTTATTGAAATTCCTAAACTTTTTTGTATACTCGTAGACCACGTGGACTATTTTTCGGTTTATGTTCACTCTTGGCTACCCTTGCTTGGATTCAGGTAAGGACTACTCTTGTTTTGAGCCAGGCAAGGGCTAACTTTGCATGAAATCAGGCAAATGGCATCAGAAGTGGTTCCAGGCGCCCATGACCATATAGGTTTTACTCAATATGTTTTTCTTTAATGTTTATGCAGGTGATATTAAGTTGCTTTAAATGCACATAACTCCGGAGGGCCGTTGGAAATCAGTTACCCTGCAAGGAAAGCCAAAGTCCTTACCACTAGGCTAAGGCTTCTAAAACACGGACTGCCGACTGGCGCAGTGGGAAGCGACCCTGCTTTCTGAGTCCATGGCCGTGGGTTCGATTCCCACAACTGGAACATGTTTTTGTGATGAACTTGAATTTATTTCAGTGTCAGTGTGTTTATCTGTATATAATCAGTATTTATATATATCATTCATAAAAATATTCATCAGTCATCTTAGTACCCATAACACAAGCTACGCTTACTTTGGGGCTAGATGGCGATGTGTGTATTGTAGTAATATATTTATTTATTTATTCAAAACAAAGTTACGGGAACTGTTTTATTTTACGGCAACAGTTTCCTTCAGCAATTAAGTTTATTGCAATACGCGGTAGGTATGTACGAAGTAGAATGGCAACATTTAATTTAGAAAACTTCGCCGCTAACCCGTTTTCCGCAGCGAAATGGCCGCAAGCTCACGCATTGCAGTGAAAAATGTTACATTACGCCATGCCTAGGCGATAAATAATGGTTATGTCGCTTTATTCAAGAACACGGCTCACGGGCCCATCTGTTCACCCGCTTGGCGAATTCTAAATGAAACTACATGTTATATTTACGAGTAAGTTATAACAGTCATTTTATATTTAATCCACTATAGATTAGCCCTTGACAGCAATCTAACCTGAACTGCTAGCATAGGTGGGAGTTAATAATTCGGGCATTATATCCCCAGAACCCCATTAAATTAACGTGTCTACATATTTAGATATTAGATACCCGACTTCTTGGGGGAGAAAATTTGGTTATGTGGGATTTCTTCCCACAAAAAAACACCTCGATGGCTCGCCCTCGGCACACATGATGAGACGCCCCGGGATTTCCTAAAAGAACAAGAACCCGCTCTCTTTTTCTCGCTATCTTTTTAACATCCATAACAGTACACTGCTGGACCAAAAGCCTCTCCCAACGGGGACTTAGCCTATAAACATGCTGGGCAGCCGGGTGGGTGATCACAGTTGATGGTAGGAAGACGCAACCTTCCTTATTTATATTCCCTTAGTCGCCTCGTACGACACCCACGGCAAGAGTAGGTGATATTTGTATACCTTGTATTCAAAATTCTATGAATTATTAGTAAGACGCCAAATCTTATATAATACATTATTTAGCGCTTTTGGAACAGTCCTTGCTTTAGATTTAATTTCACGAAAAACGCTACGTGCCTGTCCTGCGAGCTGACTAGACCAGAGAAAATTCAGAATTTATTAATTCCCAAATTGCCACTGCCGAGAATCAAACCCGGGACCTGCTACTCGAACCACAGCGCTGACCGCTGCGCCAACGAGGAGGTCGTCAATCGAAGGCGAATCCAGCAATACTACACGCATGTATGAATGCTAGTTAAGAAAATATATGGGACACGTAATAATGAATGATAGGCAGATACAGTTAACAAAGTCATTCGTAAAATAAATTGCTTGAAGCCCGCCTCGGTTGCTTGCTAATTTGATCTATTTGGAGAACGCGTGATGAATGAATCAATACGATACGTACTGCTAATTGAATATTGATATGTACGATATTAACTCTTCTACGTTCTCGTTACGTGATTGAGTTGCGATTTTAGTTGGGAAAACATTTTGGGTTATAAGCATTGTATCTAAAATTTAAATTTATTCAAAAAGGGTTTTTCTAGGGTACCTATCGTAAAATGAGTTCCATGTCAGGGTCGGTCAAGGTGTTTTTAAAAACGAATGATCTGTATTTTTTATAATGTTATCATTTTTCAACTGCCGCAGTTTCTTACTTCTGCAGAATATGGCGTTACCGCTATACATTGCCGCTTTCCTAGGAAACTGTACAAATCTGAGCTTATACAAGAAAATACAAAAAAAGCGCGTTTTGCAGCGTACTAGACTACACAAAATTGCAAATTCATTCAAGGGCAATTGTATACTATTTTATAACAAACTACCAAATGAAATCTTTGAGATGTCTCTCAATAAGTTCAAAGTTTATATAAAACATAAGCTTACAGAAAAATCCTATTATAATATTAAGGATTACTTAAACGATAAAAAATCTTGGGTGGGAATTGCTCTAGCTTCATAGGTAAAAAAAATTGCTGTGAGATGGTGATAACAAAGAAAAAATATACCCGGCTAAGTTTGTTGTGGGCTCTTGTTAGACCAGGGCGCGTTTGGAACCCTCGTAGCTTTAGGTTTAAGTTGGCGAACGAAGTTATCACCATCCCCTTACAATTATGTAAACATGTATGTATGAACGCTTCATAAGTGCCTGTGATAGACTTGATAGGCCTACATGAATAAAGACATTTTGAATTTGAATTTTGAATTTACATAATTCCTACAAGTGATGGCAACGGAATTCGAGCCTGAGACCTCCAGTTTAAAGACCGCTTCACCAAGAGGCCGTCAAGGTTATATGATTTAGTAGTTAGGCATATTATTAACGGGTCAGTGAACGTGTGATCTAAATAAAGCTCGGAGCGTGGGTATTGACAGGGCCCGCATCGTAACAATTTCAGTTATATTAATTAGTTTGCGCAACATGAGAGAACACGTTGGGCTACACGTAGGTGCAGCGGTAAAATTGCAGATGTACTCACGGACTTATCTATAAACTACATATTCAGCCTTAATATCCCACTAGTTGGAACACTTAAAAGAGTGATATGGAAGCCTCATAAAAACATTTACTCATTTATTTATTTTCTTACTTTTTATATATAACACACATCGTCCAAAAAAAAAGCTATCTATTATACACGTTTCGTTCTGATACTAAAGCGTCGGAACACGAAGCTTGACTTTGTAGCTAACAAAAAATACAATTTAAGTTACACCTAACTAACTTGTAGTAAGATCCATCGACATCATCATCACGATAATAAGATTATGGTTTTCCTTTCGGAGGTTGCGTCTACCGAGTTGGATCAACGGCACGTACCTCGTAACTGTTGGGAGTTATGTGCTTTGAAGCAATACAATATAACTTGATATAATAAATTACGTATAATACTCACATCGCAATCTAGCCCAAAGTAACCGTAGCTTGTGTTATAGGTACTAAGATGAATATTTTTATCAATAATATACTTATGTAAATTATTCACACTTATAATATACAGATAAACACCCCGACACTGAAAAACATTTATGTTCGTCACACAAACATGTTCCAGCTGTGGGAATCGAATCAACGGCCTTGGTACTCTGAAAGCGGGGTGACTGCCCACTGCGTAAAACGGTCGTTAAATTATGAAGAAACCAGCATGTCCGTTATCTATAACAATTCGCCATTGGCCAGCTTGGAATAACTACGGAATAAATCTTTATCCTTCTTAGAGGAGACCCGTGACCTCAGTGGGCTGGTATTTATAATCAATAGCCTAAGTCCACTGCTAAAAGCCTGTCCTTATGGACTTTGCAGATAATCATCACGCTGGGCAGACAGGTTGGTAATTCCAGTATATGGTAGTAGTTGCAAAGAAAATGCTGCTGACCGTTCTGAATCATATTCCCTTGGTCACCTCGGACGAAACCCTTGGGAAGCGGGCTGGGTAATGGGTAATAAGTAATGAATGTAGTAGTTCGTTACCTTTCAAGTTGAGGGTATCATTGGGCAGGTTTGAGCCCTCCCAGGCCGGTGTCAGTTTCACGGGCTCGTTTCTTAGGAAGGGCGCCTTCTCGCCCTCGCCCTTTGCGTCCCAACCTGGAACAAGAAACATGAAATGTAAAACAAGAGGATATATGCATTTTTTTTTTATACTATGACAATACACACATCGCCATCTAGCCCCAAAGTGAGCGTAGCTTGTGTTATGGGTACCAAGTTGACTGATGAATAATTTTTAATAAACAATATACATAAATACTTAAAATTTACATATAAGCACCCAGACACTGAAAAACAGTGATGTTCACCACATAAACATTTTACAGCTGTGGGAATCGAACCCACGACCTTGGTCTCAGAAAGCAGGGCCGCTGCCCACTGCGCCAATCGACCGTCATAATCAAGAATAAACAGCCACATAACATAAGATTAAAAAATTAAGAATCCCTACGAAAAAATTCCTCATCCCCTTTGAACATAGTGTACTGTATTCTACTAGTCAAACCCTTTTAATTGATACCAATATGAGGCGGTTTTTAACAAAAAAAATCAATTTGCCATTTTGTGTCGGCGGCCATCTTGGACCGACTTAAATTAAACATAGCGAAGAACACCAATTTACCTTTAAAACAAAAAAAAAAACAAAATCAAAAATGGGTTCATCCGAGTGGAAGCTACAAACATCGAATACCGATACCTCGTAATACATTGTACCGCCATCGTAAATAGGTCATTCCTCATTAGTGACGTAGAGGATGGATTACGGAAACACATCGAGTGGCTACATTTAATTAATTATATGCTTGGTTGGTATTGTGGTTAACATGCCCGACTACAGATAAGAGGTTACGACGATATAGGTTCAATTGCGGGGTTCGGCAAAAATTGTTACGTATTCAATTTTGTTGTACTAGCAAAAAAAATCTCAGTACCAGCCCGTGCCTCGGAGAGCACGTTAAGCCGACGCGTCCGTAGCCAGAATCAGTAAATAAAAAAAAAGTTAAACTCTAACGGTGCACAGCTTTACAATCAATTGCCGTTATAACATGTAAACTCATTTACCCAAATATTATCCACTTTGAATTGAAATACATTAAATGAGTAAATAACAACTTTCTGTCATAGCCTAGTGGTTACAGCTTCAACCACTGTTTCACTTTTGGGAGTTATGTACGTTTATAATGTTAGCAATTATAATATCACCTGCTTTAGCGTTGAAGGAAAACATCGTGATGAAACCTGCCTGCCTGAGAGTTCTCCATAACGTTCTAAAGGCGTGCGAACCAATCAGTTCTTGATCAAAGTGGTGAACAACGGAATAAAACCTTTTCATTGTAGGAGGAGACCCGTACCTTGAAGTAGACCGGTAATGGGTTAAGGATATAACCACCCGCGGTATTTCTAAGTTTAAATATCCAGGAAATTATAAGAGGTGGATAAACAAACGATTTCAGCCGGCGCAAAATTATTTCAATCAAGAATCTGAAGCTTGGTGAAACAATTTTTGAACAAGGTGCAACAACGTGTGTATTTTATTAATGAATGCAGATCCGATATTTTCAAACTTGAGGGACAATGCCACCGATTTTAATTATTATGTCGTGTTCGTTGATGGAAGAATGTTATAATTACCATTTCATCTGACAGCAAATAAATAATAATCATCATCATAATCATATCAACCCATTGCCCTTCCACTAGAGGGCATGAATGAATGAATGAATGAATACACTTTTATAGTACACCAAAAAACCGAAAAAAGTAGTTACAGACACGTGCCCTTTAGCGGGCACAATGAGAAGGGGTTAAGGCCTTAGTCCACTAAGTTGGCCCAGAGCGAATTGTTCTATTCCACACCCACACCTTTAAGAACATTATGTAGAACTCTCAGGCATGCATGTTTCCTCACGGTGTTTGCCTTCAGCATTAAGTCATTAATTGCTTAAAACGCACGTAGCTTAGAGAGGTTAGAGGTGCGTGCTGGAATTGGAACTCTGCCCCCAAGTGAGTCCTACCTACATGCAGTCTAAGATGGTACCTACAGAGTTAACCTGATTAGGGGTCAGATAATAAAACTTTACGAAATGAAATGAAATTTATATTTGCCCACAAAATCTCTTACAATTGTATACAAGAATATGTATAAAAAATATCTAACAAAAAGCATGTGGACGACTAGGGTTCCACCTCAGCACGAAGCCGCAGCGAGCTGCAGCGCTGGTTTTAAGGGGGACCCTGTGTGCTCAAAGACGTTGTCTTTTTTTTCTACAAAAATTTTCAACATTGCTTTAATTTCAAAACTCGTGAAAATTAAGCTGCCGTTGTGACATTCACGACCAATGATCCACAGAAAAGTATTTGTAGCAGAACTTAGGTGCACACAAATTTACGGAAGAAACTTGCGTGTGTTTTAGTAGAGCGTTGATGTACCCACTGTTGATTATAGTGGTAAGCACCACATAAGTGATACCACTGCGTTGGGAAGTGGGATAATAGATATTTTGATAGTTACGATACTTCGTGTACACTTTATCTCCTACCGACTACTTATTTGTACCTATATCGTAAATGCACCACAATGTTTTAGATTATTCATTTATCTAGCTTCTTATACAGTTTTTATTTTTAGGTTACCTATTGATCCGTGCTTTTATAACTGTGTTCATTTAAAATTCCAAGTTATGTGCGTACACTTTGGGTTTAGGTTAGATAGTGTTGTGTTGATATTATTTATTTACTGCGATTAAACTGTAGTAATTACCTGTTCTTTGTGCCTAACAATAAATAAATTAATATTTATTTTACGCATATATGGAGTCAACTATTTTGTATACTATAATAATTAACTTAAATGAAGTATTTTGTCTAACGAAAGAAAACATTACTTCGGTAAATGGTCTTCCTCTTTTCTCTTCCTGAACCGTAAAGCACTACCAAAGGAAAAAGAAGACAAAAGAATTTCTATGAAAAACTCTTTGTCAATTCGATTTCTTAAACAACAAATAACAATTAATTTCACGCACCACGTACACAATGGAGTTTTGGTTCGATTATAAAATACAATCTAGGTATATCCACTACTAGAAACAATGGGGTATTATCACAGACCACTTTTACCCTTAGTTAGTACAACGCGCAGCCGTCGATGGTTTTCGAGTATCGAAAAACTGGAACGACAAGAGTATAATTGAATGTATGCTCATGGTTTTAAATTTAGTCCGTACATCTACAGCAAATAAACAGTTTTGAATAAAAAAGTAAATTTAAAATCGAAAACACACGATGACCTTGAACTCCGTGAAGTCCCTTGTACAGACTCGGGCCGCCTCTGTCATATTTAGAGAAAGGGATTTAAGATCTTAGCATATACAATTAATTAATAATTAGTAATAATAAAAGCAAGCGCAGCTTAACGTGCTATTTAAGGCAAGGAGTTGGACACCGCCACTATCCTACCTTCGGGGCTGGTCTAACGATTTTATTACTTCATAAACCCAATACTTCACAAACCTTGGTCCAGGACGGGATTAGAATCGTTAATACTACTGCTTTAAAACTTCGAAACAACTAACTCGAAACTCTCTAAATCTGACGTATACTACTATAGTGTTTCGTCTCAGTGACCATCGAGGCTCGCAAAGTGTGAAACCTCGTAGTGAGCGTATTGATTTTGTCGGTACACCTATAATATTTTATTACTAACTAGTACAGTCATGTACAATGTTTTTTTGTTTAAACAGAAAAGAATAACAAAGAAAATATTTATCGCATGGACATGTCGATAGCCTTCACACACATAGCCTATATCAGCAATGGCTTGTAGTGTTCGATCGACCCCAGTTTTGTATCAGACATATTAATATAATGGAAAAAATCTTCCTCCGATATGATTTTAGCCATTGGCACCAAATTTTCATTAACTTGAAATATTTTTAAAACACGTTTTAATTTCATGGCCATATGAAATTATTAATTCTCATATTGGTAGGAGTTTTATATGATGATGATGATGATGATGATGATGATGACGATGACGATGATGATGATGATGATGGTGATGATGGTGATGATGATGATGATGATGTATCTCATAATTCATTCATCTCATAAAAAGTAAGAGTCCATAATGGACTTTCATATTATATTATACCAGATTATATTCAGAAGTTCCAGTGTCAACCTATCTGCATACTTAGATCATATTACTAGAAGTGTACTTACGCGATACAATCTCAGATTATTGAATATTCATTGTTTTAAGGATACAACAAGGTAAGTAACGCGGTCCAGGACTTTATTTTATATCCTGTTTATTCTTTTCCTTTATAGATTATAGAAGGTTTAATATATAATATATATCACAAAAATAATGTGCCTTTCTTAATAACGAGACAGTTTATGTAGCGCTAGCGATTTCACCAATATCAGTTCCACAAAAAATTTCAAATCAATTCACAAACAAACTTTGATAAAATCTTAAACACGACAAAAAAAAAGAATGTTTTAACTTGTGCCCAGGAAAATTAACACGGAAAAAGCCAGAGCATAAATTCCCAGCCAGTTTAGTTTCAGTGTTGTAAATGTTGTGTGTGAGTACTCTATCGCAGATCGCGAAATCCGGATTCGACAATAAAACTTTTGTA
Organism: Pararge aegeria; assembly: GCF_905163445.1. Classification (NCBI taxonomy): domain Eukaryota; kingdom Metazoa; phylum Arthropoda; class Insecta; order Lepidoptera; family Nymphalidae; genus Pararge; species Pararge aegeria. The sequence continues at coordinate 4,943,766 of NC_053202.1, read as the reverse complement.
ATCAACTATAGCGGAGTCTACGAAAAAAGGTCCGGAGGTAATTTTTCGCAAAGAAGCATTAATTCTGGCTATTGCGGCAGCCCTGTTTCGTTATTTAGCATGACTTCTGAGGAAGAGATCTCGGGTAGAGAGGTTTCTTTACTAAACCTTATTTATTAGTGTTTGTAATAGAATCAGCTTTTGCTACATCCATGCGAAGACAAGATTGAAAAAAAATTAACAAATAACAAAATCTGATACAAATGTTATACCAACTAAAAGGTACATATTATTTGTATAAATCAAGCTTGTTTACTCGGTATATGCTACAAGTAGCTTCCCGTCACTAAAAATATGCAAGTATGTACTTCTATTTTTCATTGAAAATGTTGGTGTACCAACCCCGCTAGGCTGAATCACAACAACCAATTACCCACTTCAGAGCACGGGTCTCCTCTTCACAATGAGAAGAAGATTAAGGCAGTTGTCCACCACGTTAGCCCACTTCAGATTGGTGGACTCCACACACCTTTGAAAACATATTGTAGAACTCTCCAGTATGCAGGTTTCCTCACAATGTTTTTCTTCGTCGTTAAAGCAAGTGGTGTTTTAATTACTTAGAACGCACATAACTTAGATAAGTTAGAGGTGCGTGCTGAGATTCGAACTCGGCGCTCCGAGGGTGAAGTCGAGCTCCTACCCAACGCTATCACCGCTTACTACACCAATGTTTAAAACTATACTGAATACATCTGCGTAACTCTGTGGAGTGTTCTGTCATAACATCAATATGATGTGTGACTGTGTAAACAAAGCACATTTATGCGAAAGCAGCAATCGCGATTGATTTATTGTAATTTTTTTGGTGAGATTCGTTATCTGTCTTCGGAACTCATCATATGAAATTCCAATTCAGAATTAGCCCCTTTTTGAACCATCAAAAAAGATTTTTTACAAATCCGTTCATATATTATATGACGAAAATAGTACTTTAAAAAAAACATCCGAATTGAAAGGAGGAGGTTATCCTCCATTTTGAAGTCGTTTAATAAGAAGACAAAAACTTTTATACGAGTTGGAGCGATATTGAAATATGATATTACCGATTTGTACGGTATAATACTAAAATGGTAGTAAAATGATACAACAAAAGTTTGTAGAGAGATATATAGAGATATAGAGATTGTTGTTTCGAAAATACATTAGATATGTTCGCCAGGAGGTGACCCCAGGGCTTCAATATATTCCAACTTCAATCGAGTTATATTCCTAGGGATTAGTCCTTACACTCCTGATATCCTGGGTAAGACCCACATTGGATAGAAGCAGACGGTTTTCTGCGTAAATTCATGCATGATATACTATGAAAATTAAGCTTTTTGCCGAGTAAACTAGATAAGACCCACGAATCCGAATAGAGAAACTCGTCTTGGCTGCTGCGAAAACGCTGTGCAAACTTTGAATCTGATTATCGTACTAGGTAATGGAAACAGAGCGTTCTTCTGAGCACACTTCGAAATATATCCTTTAAAATATCAGCAAAATGCCGAACCAAATTAAACCACCGCAAGCAATTTTAAGTAGCAAATGATAAACGTAAAATTGCGTTGCATGAAAAAAAACTCTTTAATTATATCAAAACATGTATATATTTTTTAAATATTTGTGTAGGAAGAGTTGAATATCCTCCTTAGTGCTCTCGGAGGCTTCATTTCAAAATGGAGGCTCTCGTTATGGCAGCATAGCCACTATTTACACAAAAGCAGGATGAAAATGCAATTTGCATTAAGTCGCTCTTATAAGCGCTGCGAAAAACCCATTCAATGGAATTTTTCCAACTAAAAAATTTGCTCCAAATTGGTTTTTAATTTGTGCTGATTTATTTCGCGTTTAATTCCAGTGGCTTTAAATTTTATGGTCTCAAAATCTTTGGTTGGGAAGCAGGCCCACTAGTGTTTCGAGAGGCTCACCGACAAAATAGACGTAGCAAAATATATTTGGTAAACTAAGAATAAAATAGCATTATTGCCATTGGATTCATTTTGGTTATCGACAAAAATAAGAATTGTTCTTCGGAAACTACCTTTAGGCAGGCGCAGGTTTTCTTCTAAATGATGTTTCCATTTAGAGTGGAAGATCAGTCGTGTTTGATCGAGTTTGATCATGAAGACAGACCTAAAGAATGCAGAATAATTAATTTACCTCCTATCCTTTGCGTCGAACTTAGTTATTTATCAGAATACTCAATCATATAAAACCTGTATAGATTTCTTATTAGTCAAAACTGTTAAGCGGTAGTTGGTATTTTATACCTTGTTCCTGATGTCAATAATCAACAACAGATGTAGTTAGAAGTGGAATTAGTCGCACTATCGTTTGGTGTTTCTGGAACTATAAGTGTTTTCTATTCAGTTCTCTTAATTTCTCTTTAAATCGCCAGTAGAAGAAACAAGCGTGTCACGAGATAATTATTTGTACCTGATTTCTCGTCTCATCTCATAATAATCTCAATTTGGTTATAGCCTCGTCTCATCTCATAATAATCTAAATTTGGTTAGCCTGTTAGTGCTACAGGATGCAATGTATAACCAAAATTTCACGGTGATCGGTTGAGTATTTGAGATGTAGCGTAACAAACAAAATTACATTTGCATATATAATTTTAGTTAGCAATAATAACTAGGATATATTGTTAAAACTGCTGTTAGTTTTAAATAAAGATACGATGAGGCGTAGCTTCAAATTTCTTGCGACGATGATTCCCGTAAGCAAAGGTCAAAGAACAAATTACCATAAAAGCTACTATCAACACAGTCAAGCAATAAAGATAGTAGAATTCAAAAGTGTGTCACTGACTCTACAGATAAAACATACAAATATACTAACGATGTTAGACAAATTACTTTCAATATACAGAGGTTAATGTTCGAGTAAACCAGCGAACATTTTTTTTTAATAATGATCATAACTTAGGAATAAATGGACGATGGACAAAGAATTTAAAGTCTTTCAATAAAGGACTAGGACATTTGTGATAAGTTTAAATATTTTGGTAACGTTGCGGAACTAGTAGGGTTATAATGCTGCAAATCTTTTTCTGAGAACAGATTGTTCAAATAATTAAACATGAACAAACAAAAAAGAATGACATATAACGATAACTTATTAAATTGCAATTATGGTTAAACGTTCTAAACACCGCAACTAGCAGGCTGATTTTTAAAATCTTATTTCCATTGGATTGTCCAATTCTTTAGGAAGATATAGGACCATATAACTCCATATTTACAATGTCAGCCCTAGGAGATGCAGCGAAGCACGTAAATAGATGATATAAAGTGATAAATCCTTTTTGCATGATAAAATGCTAAATATTCATATACCAGAGCCTTCATATCTGGGTTGCATGCTTTACATTATGGGAAGCTTCAGCCGTGAATGGTCAACACCCTACTGACAAAGGCGTGCTTCGCTTGGCGCGATTTAGCGGTCTACAAAGCAGAGTAGTGTAGAGAGGGGTGTAGCTGTACCCACATTACAGAACTAGATGGAGCCACAAAAATCCTGCATCGCGTTAGCGAAGTGTTCACCGAGCACGATCACCCGCTCGGTGAAAGATCTTCCTATTGTTACGGTTGAGCGTATCACCATAGCTCCCGTACAGGGGTATGGATTTAATATAACTGCAAGACCCCTAACGGGTTAACCTGCCACTCATCATCTTAGGCTGCATCATAACTACCAGGTTACAGTGCAGCCAAGTTCTTACTTGAAGTGGAATAAAAAACAAGTAATGTATAATGTGCACGCCACTTATGCTTAAACGAAAATTCGCTAGGCATCGGCCGTGTCTATAGATAATGCATACTAAAAGCAAGTACTATTTCGTGAATACTTCACTAAAATTCACGAGAACATCGCAAACAAGTTGTATTTACATTAGCCGCGTTCGAAATTTCCGCACATTAGCCTGCCTTCCCACCAGTTATGGGAAACTTATTAGTAGTACAGCTTTTTGTGATACAGCTCGTCCGAGTAAGTACTAATGCCATACTTGCCCCAAAGCAGCTGTGTTCAGAGCTGTAGGGCGTGGTTGCTGGTTTAGTTACAGGCACATGAGGTTTAACACCTTCGCCTCAGGTACACAGGGGCGACACTTTGAAGGTCTTGTTCAGATGGTAAAAAGTGTTACTGTTTTATGTTACCTATGTTCGGCAAAGAATCGCCTTGAAAATACACACTTACAAAAATAATGCCTGCGCTCTTAAGGACATGGCAATTTTCAACCTGGAGAACCTTGAATTTTTGTACGTGAACCGATAAAGATGCGCTTAATCTCTAAGCGATTTAGTGTTCCGGTGCAATGCCTTGTAGAAGCCGTTTAGGGGGTTTGACTACCATACTCCCTTACAGGTTAAGCCCGCTACCATCTTAGACTGTATCATCACTTATCACCAGTTGATTGCGGACAAGGGCTAACCTGTAGTGGAATATTAAAAAAAAAAAAAAAAACTTATATGAATAAATAAAAGATTTTACGTAAGTATATTTTAGCAGATTCATTGCGGAGGGCAATTTTTTACAAATTTCTGCCCGTGGCGGCTTAAAAAAATTACATGGCACCTCTAGACTAGAGCGTCACACGCTATAGGTACAAAATGGAGCCCGGGCGGTGCTAACAGTCGTGTGCAAAGTGTACACAGATCTCAACACAATAATTATGCATAAGACTACCGCTTGTTACTTTTTCACCTAGGAAAACAAAACAGTTCCCGACGGATTATTAGATTAACAGACAATTCGTCTATAGACTATCCTAATAAAGATTCCCACCAATAAAATCCTTCCTATTGTTATATATGCGAAAGATACGCGTTTGTTTATTTTTATGCATGTGCTTGCTTTACGTGGCTTTACGGGCCAGCGTGGTGGACTACGGCCTTAACCCCTTTTAATTGTGGGAGGAGACCCGTGCCCTGCAGTGGGCCAGTAATGGGATGATGTGATGATGAGAATAATGAAGTTTATAGAGCCCTAATTTTGTATTCCTACTAGCACATCTCCGAGTTTCCTTCAATCCGGTAAAACATAATTTAATTTCGATATACTAATCGGCTTCTATTTCGGTATTTGAAACAAATATCTGGTGGAAGCTCAGCCTTACGACGTATCTGCGTCAAATATTTACACACAGTGTCAAACGACGTCAAAGCAACACAAAGCATATTTGTGCTTAATCCCGACATCCTGCGTCGCATTGAAATATGCCTATTGCAATGTGATGAATTTACACGGTAATTGACATAAATTTAATTTTGTGATAGCAATACTTTAAAAGTGAATCGCTCTTAGACTCACGGCTGGGCCTATTCCTCTACGGAGTATTGGTAAACGGCACACGCATAAAGCTCTAACTCCTTAGTCTATCACTCTTGACAGAGTGGTCGTGGTTGACGATGGTATATTTTCTTTGGCTACAGCAGCCCCCGCGATGCGCCTCCACTTGTTCCGATCTTCAGCGTTTCTGGAACATTGGACTATGGAGGTTTGTGTTGTAGCTTTAATTAAGTCTGTCCAACGCGTTGGTGATCGACCGCGTGACCGTTTGCCTTACACTTTCCCCTGGACAATAAGTCGTTCCATGGAGTGCTTATTCCTAGTTATGTGTCCAAAGCTTTAAGGCATGCCGGTTCTCTTACGGTTTTATCCTTCATCGTTAAAGCAAGTGATACTTGTATTGCTTCAATTAAAAGCTCACACAGTATGAGGTCCAAGCCGGAGACCGGCAGAAAGGGAAGCCGAGGGCCTTATATACGACTTCTACGATGTCATAAATGTACACAGCAATTGTAGTAATTGAATCTTGAATTGTAAGCGGTTGTAGTACGACGATTGACGTCGTTTATCTCGTTACTAGTTAACTCCATACAGTGACCGCTGTAACGGATTGCCTGTGATAAGGGCCCTTTATTATTATAGCTACTGTTTTTTTTGTATGAGATTAAGAAAGAGATAATTAATTCTGCGGTGATAGCTTAGTGTAACGGTTTCACTCTCGGGGGGGATTCAGTTCGAATCCCAGCACGCACTTCTACCTTTCTAAGTTATGAGCGTTTTCAGCAAACAAATATCACATGCTTTAACGGTGAAGGAGGAGTTAATGAAACCTGCATGCCGGAGCCACAAAAGGTTCCCTAAGTTTTTTATATTCATCAGTCATCTTAGTTCCCATAACACAAGCTATACATAGCTTACTTTGGGGCTAGATGGCGGTGTGTGTATTGTCGTAGTATATTTATTATTATTATTATTATTATTATTACTATTATTATTATTATATAAGGCGGGTGAAGTGGGACCAATCCACAATTGGCAAGCGTAGTGGGCTAAGGCTTAAACTCTTCTGAGTCTTGAAGGAGACCTGCGCTCTATAGTAAGGCTAGAAAATTTAATGGTTACCTACTGGGGGCAGATACCTAGGGGCATCTATAACCATTGTTTCGGAGCGCTGGATCATCGAACGCGGTGCGTAACTGTTACGATCGTGTGGATTGCGCACCGAATCATTTGTTTGTTAAATTGCTACTGTTCTACCGTACGAAAATTCTACCAATTCTATTTTTAATATGGCTCATATGACTGTAGGTACTTCACTGTTATTATGATCAAATTTGACCATTCTTTTCTATTCCTTTTCGTTATTAGGTGAATGATGTTGAAGCAACGTTTAACACATATATCCATTTATATGTGACAACACAACTTATGTTATTTTAGTCTGTTTTGATAGAACAAGCGGTGTATCAAGATGTCTTCACGCTCTGCTAGCACAAGACGACGAAGTTAGGTCATCTGTTTCGTAGAGCGCACCGCACAGTCTGTCGCTCCGCCCGCACAAAATTCGATCGTCTGTATATGCTTTTAGTGATGCAATCGTTGAGGCCAAGAGGATTACAATTTGTGTTTATTAAGTAAACTGTGTTTGATAGTAATTGATTTGTTTAAGCTTAAGATGTTGACATAAATTGGACAATCCACTGTGAGTCAATAATACAGCTATATACCTACGTTTTCTTTAGTTACTCGCTGTCGCCTCCGCGTTGACAGTCTACGTTTATTTCGGTTTCTAACAATTCCAGTAGGAAACTTTTGTTATCTAGGAATAAAAAGGAGCCTTTGTTACTCTGTGCCATTTTAACTAATTTAATATATACAGGATGATTCGTTATTAAGTGAGGCACTAAGGAACCACAAACAAACAAATACTATCGCGTTTATAATATTAGTAAAGATAAATAAGGATTACAATATATAGTAAAAACTGTTATTTAGTCCCGGTGGGTCTGTCTGTCTGTCTGGGTATCTGTATGTAATATGTTACTTCCCAGTTATCAATTGAGCTGTAGTTTTACATGGATGAAATTTTAATCGGATGCAAATGCAATACTATAAGAACTTACGAGATGGAGCCGAGAGGTGACAACGGGTACTCTATTGTAAAATTTTACAACCCCATCAAGTTTGAAATCGTTTGATTCCTCGTGAAAATGAAGGCACATAAGATTAGAGATATTAGATTTTTGAATTTTTTTAGATTCAAATATAAGTAATTAAAAGTTTTGTTCTAAGCTGAAACCTAACTATATGAAGGCACAACTTGGAACTACTACTTAAACTAAACAACAAGAAAAAATAAAATTAAAGTTGAAACAAAAAATAAACACTTCAATTTACAATTCCTAAAGTAATATGGAATAGTGCTTAATAATTTGCTGCTGATGATTCAAGTTATTGATCCTTGATCCTTACTTATATTATAAATGCGAAAGAGTGTTTATTTGCCCTTGCTTTACGTCCTAACCAAGCAACGAATAAACTTGATTTTTTGGAAAGAGTTAGTTGAAAGGACGGATAGTAACAGGCTACTTTTAATGCCAGGAATGGTTACCAAAGTATTCGTAAATAAAAAGCACGGACGAAGACCGCGGGCCGCAGCTTGTTAAAATAGAAAATAAATAAAAATCTTCAATAACCATAACAAATTTCACGGTTTTTGCACATTACTAATTTAACTATTGAGTTAATTTTGATTATCAGCGACTAAACAGAAGGCTGTTTAAAAAAATTGCAAATGGTTTATTTTTACTTAGCATCAGCTGTTCGTAGTGGGTTAGAATCTAAAAAAACTAATACTTTTTTTTTCTGAAATAATGTTTCCATTTTGTTTGACTTCTGGGTTCAGCTGTATTTGGCGAATAAATCATTTATAAACAATTAAGAATAATATTTATAAAAAAACTGGTACTGGATTTGATTTGAAGCAAAAACTGAATAACTTCAAATTCTTTTCCTTTCATCCCTAACTATAAAGTAATATAAAAAGCTGTCAGGTAAAGTTCTTAGGCATACTTTCTCCAAGAGAACAATGGCTCTGGTGAAGCGTAAAGTTCAATAAAAACAACGGTAAGAAGCCTTTTCTCGGAGAGTTATTTCAGATTTCTTGATCACGATGTTGGCACGATGAAAGTACACAACAGCTGTGGACTTGGTGAATACGTGATGTATTCTGTAACAACGGCCTTTTTAAAAAATAATGGTAAACTAAGGGATATTCTGTACAAATGTTAGCATTCCAAAATCGGAAGTTACACAGAGATCTTGACTGCGGAAATAGGATACAATAGATCGTGCTCTGTGCATTCCTTGTGGTTCGTCGGGTTAGCAATTGGGTTTAACGTAACTATCAAATACAGCTAAGCAGTTATTTCACTAAAGCCCGTTTTAACTAAACCTACGCATCGCGTAACTTGAATGCTTTATGATTTAGGCGATGTCTATAGAAAAAAGCGTTTCACCAACTCTTAGGTGTTAACTATTGGTGAATTGGTAGATGTATGCCTAGGGAGCTCCTTAGATGAGGCGTTACTTATTTAGGCATTGCTTTGTTCCTCATTACTGAAAGTGCAACCCAACGACTTTTGGCATCTTGTAAGAATAAAGCCTTATTCTTACTGGAGGCCGTTGGGGACCTCCCTGGACCAGTTACAAACGTTGTCAAAGTCAAACATTTCTTTATGCAAACAGGCATAAAATTGTGGTCCTCTCCTATAAGTGAAAGGTCTGTGATTCGATCCTAGGCAGAGGGAATTTGGGATTTTAAAATTTTTGAACTCCCTGTCTGCTGCTATTTATTTGTTGGATTTATATAACTGCCTTACAGGTTTGCCTGCTATCATATTAGGCAGTAGCATCCCTTACCACCAGGTGAGATTGCGGTCGCTCACTTACAGTATCGTGTTTCATACTGGTTTATTTTTTTAGTAGGCATTTTCTTGTAACAAAACATTGTTATTCTTAAAAAAATTGTTTTTACCGTCTGATAAGTGGACACGAGCGCGTTCGTTCAAATAGTGCCAGCAGCGTCTTACTAATCACTTACATTCACAATGACTAGTTTGAGCCTTCCACTATGGTGTTAAGGTTTAATTTCGCTCGTACCATCGTAGTTTAGGTAAAAACATAGGCGTTACGACAACTTATCGATGCCCCGTCAATAGTCTCATTAACAATATAAATTCATTACTTAGTAAATGCGTACTGTTAGGTACCATTAGCTACACTGTTATATTGATTCAATAATGTTAACTTAACACGATGTAAGTAGATAGATCTATGAAAATGTTTACATTCCAAAGTGATTCAGAGATCGGAGTGACAGCGGGGCATAGGTCGCTATTGTTTGCGCGCTGTGCATTCCTTGTCGGTTTATCAATTGGAACCGAACTACGACGGTTATGCAATTATTCTACGAATTTATTCTCACTAATGGCTTAAGGAAGCGGTAATAGCTCATTGGGAAGGAGCTTGACTTCACTTTCGGGGGGCTTAGTATGAATCCCAGCACGCACCTCTATTTTTTTCTAAGTTAAAATTAATTAATTTAATTAATTTTGATTATCAGCAACTAAATAGAAGGCTGTTAAAAAAAATTGCATATGGTTTATTTTTACTTAGCATCCGCTGTTTGTAGTGAGAAGACTCATCATGCCGGTGCGAAGTCGCCACATGAGTTTTAAGTAATTAAAATATCGCATGCTTCATCGGTGAAGGAAAACATCGTGAGGATACCTGCATGTCTGAGAGATCCACATAACGTCCTCAGAGGTGTGTGGAGTCCACCAATGCGCACTGCACCAGCATGGTGGAATACGGCCTTAACCCTTTCATTGTTGGAGCCGGTAATGGGTTGTTGTGATGATGAATGGCTGAAGAGTTTGTAGACCCCCAACTCGAATAGCTGGGCAGAGGACATTAAATAAGCCGCAAGCGATACAAGACCGTGGAATTTGGAACTCCCTACAAAAGAACGTCCATTGGTTGACATGCTTGTGATGATGATGAATGAGCTTGAACTTATGATGACTTTAACCGGGTATTCACTGGACAAATCGCCGCGCAATATCACCATGTAGCGCGACGAGTGACGACACTTCGGGTATTATACGCTTACTTGGTATTCTACTACTCATTATTTAAATTCAACAGCTTTAATATCTTTTCGCACATTTATCTCAATCTCTTAATCAGTAGCTCTTTTTGTAATTTTTATTTTAAAACATCTTGTTTGTTTTACCGAAAAAGCTCTATGCTTTTTAGGTTTGAGAGCTTGCGTCTTGACAGACAATACTTTCTATCCCGATAATACTAAAGGTGCCCGCGGGCAAATTGTTGTAGTATTAAATATTAATATAGAGTTTAACAAGTGCAGTTGGCTTCGAGTGTACCGCAAATAATAAAATCGATGAATTAAATACCGTTTTAATGGCAATTAATATTGTGGGCGTAACTGAAACCGAATACCACTAACAATAGCTGTACCCTTAGTATAAAATACATTCGCAATCGATGAGACGGTTACGAATATCGAACATGGCAGAGCGTTTGATATAGTCGCCGGTGCGACGTCGCCTTTGAACCCTAACGTACATCGGTTCTCCGAGCTACGTGCCCCACCCATTGCCACTTCACCACTTCACCACTTCAGCTTCGCTAATTATAGCTAGTAATAGTAGTAATTCTTCTCAAAAAGTAAATGTTTGTCGGGTGGTAGGCTTTGGCCGTGGCTAGTTACCACTCTACCGACAAAGACGTGCATCTAAGCGATTTAGTCTTCCGGTGCGATGTCGCGTAGAAACCAATTAGGGGTATGACTACCGTAATCCCTAACAGGTAAGCCCGCTACCACCTTAGACTGCATCATCACTTACTACCACGTGAGAGTTGAGCTTGTAGTGGAATAAAAAAAATCACAAAGATTAAATCGCACAGATAGACAAATTCATAGGAAGTGCTGCGTATTTAAAAATATATCTCGCAATAACAAGGCCATTTCCGAGCGCATATCAAAGGCGCTGACATAAACTATTTTATTAAAGAATATCCCGTGCCTGCAGTGCATTATGCAACGGACGTCGCTTTTCTAACTACCAGCACAAATATATTCCTGAACTTGGCATTTACATTGCTAGTTGCAACTGCTCCGCGTTTATTTATGCTGGAAAAATCTGTACTTGATTACAATCAGAGTTTATTGGGACAATGGAGTCGTAACTTGTTTATTATGAAAATTACGCTTAATTTACATCACTCCGCGAAAAGCAGGAAAATCTGTATGGTGCACTTTATAATTACTTTAATCGTTAACTGTTAAAGTCTTAACAATTATTCATTGTTAAGTCAAAAGTTTTTACAAAAGTTATAGGTCTCTTTATTACCTAAAACTTTGTCATTCAATTTTTTTTCCAAAAGGCTTGTAGTTTAGCCGGAAATCGAGATACACCGTTTTCACCGATACAAACTCACCCCCCTTCCACTTCCCGACCTCAGATCGCCCGTAAATTACTTTCCTTTAATTTATGGTATTTTCACGTTCTTTTTCAACGTGTTTCATCCTACTACAATTTTTTTTCACTTTTAACCATTTTCGAAATTATCGATACTGGTCTACTTGTAAAGTAAAGTAAAACTAGTATTCTAAAGTGTTGAGGATACTCCGGTGTCGGAGCGAAACGTGCGTAGAGGTTTCATTGCCGAAGATCTGTGTATTGAGTATAAAGATTGAAGAATGTTTAAATTAAACCATACAAATTTTCCTGCTTTTCGCGGAGTGTAGCAAATCAAGCTTTATTTTCATAATATATCATGGGATTCCTCAAAGAAACCCTGCTTTTATCCTAACCTAACTTGTTTCTTCCATGAAGACGAGACCTTTAAAAAATGAATTAAGTATTTATGTGTTTTTTTTTTTTTTTGTTTTTTTTTTTTTATATTCATAAAAATATTAAACAGTTATCTTAGTACCCATAACACAAGCTACGCTTACTTTGGGGCTAGACGGCGACGTGTGTCGTAATATATTTATATAATAAATCCTGCTTTAATTTTCTTCAAAACCAGAAACAGCAACCAGGTCGCCGTAAAATAACGACAATCGTTTTATCTTATTTATACCCGTGAAAAGCCGCTATCGCTACTAAAGTACAAGCAAACAAACATTCGCCTTAATTACAAAATTAGTACGCATTTGCAAAACAAATTAGCATGATGGGATGCGGAGGTGCTAAAACAATAACGCTTTTGAAAAAGTGTGCGATGCGCATTGACCTGTAGCCGCCTGGACTACTTTTGAATGCCCCTTTCCTAGAGAGTCCTTATTCCTTCGCAGTGTTTGGACTTGGAACGATTCCAAAGTTCGTGCACAAAAGGAACTATTATGTAGGCCTACTGTCAACTTTTAATTAACGCTCCAGTGAGATTTCCGATGCTGTTCAATTTCTGTACCTACCTCCTTATCTACTACGGCCCATTGATTTTTAGGTCGAGATCTATAGAGTGTAGATACTCTGACTTGCTCAGACTTGCGAAAGAGTTAAAGCGAGACAAAGGAAAAACTAGTTTTCTACAAAAATCTCTTCTGTTAGATAATTAATTATATAGTTGCACTACCTCAAACAGAATAGCTTTTGCTCCAAGTTTAGTATTAGATAGAAGCATTTATTCGTTATTTCGTGGAACTCCATGAAATATTATGAAAATAAAGCTTTATTTTAACAGCCGGTTCGATTCCCACAACTGGAAAATGTTTGTGTTTATATGTATATTATAAGCATTTATGTAAATTATTCATAAATTATATTCATCAGTTATCAAAGCACCCATAACACAAGTAAAACTACTTTGGGGCTAGATGGCGATGTGTGTTTTGTCGTAGTATATTTATTTATTTATTTATTTGCTAAACTCCGCAAAAAGCGGGAGAATTTGTATGGTGTAATTTATAGTTTCTTCAACCCTTATACTCCACACCAAACAGATCTTTGGCAATGTACCCTCTACGTACGTTTCGCTCCGAGACCGGAGCATCCTCAGGAGATGCTGACTTTACAATGAATAATTGTTAAGGAGATGTTGACTTATATCTAAGTTTAGTTCTTGTCTTAGCAAATTGTAATTTTTGTTAGCTTCATGCAATTTGTGAATGTATAATAACTAGTTTGTCATGTAATTTGAGTGTTTCTAGATTGTCTTGTTTTAACGATTAATTAAAACATCGTGAGCATAGTGGACTACGAATATACCATTCTCATTCTGAAAAGATACCTGTGCTCTATAGACTATAGTAGGTCGGTCATCATGTCAACCGATATGCGTCCACTGCTGGGCATAGGTCTTTTGTAGGGAGTTCCAAATTCCACGGTTCTGTGCCGCTTGGATCCAGCTGCTACTTGGGACGTGCTTAATGTCGTTTGTCCACCTCGTTGGGGGTCGACCAAAGCTGCGCTTACCAGTTCGGGGCTGCCATTTCAGCACCTTGGGACCTCAACGTCCATCCTTTCTCAGAACTATGTGCCCGTAATCGAAGTAGGACGGTAAACGATTGATAAAATACACTTTGTTAGACAGAAAAACTCAAGTCTGTCGTCGGGTCGGACATAAATCCTCCATTCAAAGGAATCACGTGTTAATATCAGCCGTTCGTGTAAAACGTAAAGTCCAATTCTGCAATGTGACGAGCAGATGCCAATGCCATGCCGCAGCACAATGCTCGCGTACCCTAAATACTAATAGGTTAGTGGGGCGCTATCTCAATGAAGAGTGCGCGTCAACCCTATTTTCCTTTTCTGAATTTAAAAATTCTAAATTCAAAATGGTCTTTTATTTCAATTGAAAAGCTTAAATATATGTAATTTCAATTAGTAAAAACTTAAAGATAATTACAAAGTAACATTAATATTTAGAAAAAAAAATAAGCCGTTTAAATGTTCACTCATGGGCATGGTACCCAAAATGCTGGCGCTATTGCCCCTTTGAATTGCTACTTAGCCGTTGGGCTAAATAAGCGCCAGCTCTGGGGTAACCAGATGTCAAGACCAATTCATAAATTCAAAATTAATATATTTCAAGTAGGCCTACTTTATAAGCACTTTAGAAACGTCATGTCAGTCTGTTTGTAGTGACTCTACTACCGCTTCGGAAGTCAGATTCTGCCGTCGCCGGAAACTCGGCAGATTGCACTTTTTTGAAACCATTTTATAATCTTCAGATTTTATATTATCTTGTGAGAGATTAGAGCGGAGCGTCCAAGTCTACTTGTCGTTATGTAAGCAGCCTTGTAGTTACATTATTGAATAATAATATTTTTTCACTAGACTAGTAGAGCTATTTTTACAGAGCAAGTTTGGGGATACTTCCCCAAACGTGCTCTGTTCTAGGACATGCAAGAAACACATCCTGCAACCTGCTGCCCTGTGACCGTCTATCTGAGGAGTACGAGGTTAAGCCACATGTGCCTGTAATTACACCGGCAACCTCGTCCTTTAGACCGGAACAGCATTATAACAATGCTACTCAGCGGCAGATATAACTCCCACGGACGAGCTCCGTCACAATAACTTCTACTCCTATAATACTGCATAAATTAAAATTAAAGGTATTATGATCAAATCACAAAGGAACACTTACGCTTTAATAACGTTACCTACTCGTTAACTAGCTACTGCTTTTAGTGCAAAAATAATGAAGAATGGAAAATAGAGTGAGCAACGTATTCAAGAAGGTATTGTGTGTGACAAGTTAACATTACAAATGAACGCATACGCTAACGTGGCGTTACACTAAAACTTGCATCACGAGGTGCCTACCAATCGCGCCTTCGTTCGTTAACCTAGCTACTGCTTTTAGTGCATAGATACGGAAGAATAGAAAATAGATTGAGCAACGTATTCAAGAAGGTATTGTCTATGAAAAGACAAAATAACAAATGAACGCTTATGCTAACGTGGCGTTGCACTAAAACTTGCATTAAGAAGTGCCTACCAACCGCGCCTTCGAGCACCTGCCTTTATTGCAAAAATACAGAAGAATGGAAAATAAAGTGAGCAACGTATTCAAAAAGGTATTGTCTATTACAAGATAAAATAACAAATGTACGCTTATGCTAACGTGGCGTTACACTAAAAATTGCATTAAGAGGTGCCTACCAACCGCGCCTTCGTTCGTTAACCTAGTTACTTGCCTTTAGTGCAAAAATACGGAAAAATAGAAAATAATGTAAGCAACGTATTCAAGAAGGTATTGTCTATGACAAGATAGTATTACAAATGAACGCTTACGCTTACGTGGCGTTACAATAAATCTTGCATTAAGAGGTGCCTACCAACCGCGCCTTCGTTCGTTAACCTAGCTACTTGCCTTTAGTGCAAAAATACGGAAGAATAGAAAATAGAGTGAGCAACGTATTCAAAAAGGCATTGTCTATGCGAGGCGCTATTGTGCGTTGAAAGGATCAAGTGTTCTTGAACCCTTGTGGTTGCAAAGAAATTCTGCGCCAAGGAAAATGGATGTTACTTGTACCTACTAGTACTCCTTATTCCCGATTGAGTTGCTTGGTCCTCGATAGTTCAAAGAAAAGTTCCCAAAGCTTTATCATTAGGAACTAATAATAATGAAACGTTTTGTTTATGCTCATTACTATGAGTCATTGGCATGCTAAGGCGCGGCAATAACCTAGTGGATTTCAGCCACCATCTCGGGGAGACCGAAATCGATATCCAAAACGCACCACCGGTGCACCGTGCAAAGTTATGTGCGTTTTGTACATATCGCTTGCTTTAGCGGTGAGGGAAAATAGAGACTATAAATCCGCCAGCAACCTTCTTCTTTATAACATGTCTGTCCTTTTGTATATCATTGTTTTGTTTGTTTACCTACCTTCATTTTAATGTATTTTGTTAAGTTATTTTTAATTGTAATGGACACAGGGGTAGTAATACTACTCTTAAAAGAAGGCTTCAGCGATATATTGATACCACTTTGTTTCTTACCGAAATTAACTTTTTTTTTTTTTTTTTCTTTAATGCGTGGTAGTCCGTTCTTGTTTTGAGATGAGGCCCGTGATCTGTAGTGGGCCGATATTGGGTAGCTAATGATAATGATGTACACACTACGCCCAAAAACCATCCCTTCGGCTCACCACCCTTATTACCCCACCAACCCGGCCCACTATATTGAAATTCCCTTAAAAAACCATAGTATGTTAAAATAGCTTGGAACCAGTAGGGCTAGCATGCGTGCCGCGAGATAATTGTCTACCCATTACTCATATTTTTTCAAGCGCGATAGACGAGATGATGGGTAAACATAACTGTTCGTGGTGGCGCATGCTAACCCTATTTTAGATGGGCATTGGATTAACCCTATTTTAATCGCGGAAAAACATACGGTTCCCACATTATTTAAAAATCAAAAAGAACAAAAGCAGACATAGAAGCGGGCAACAGCAGTCTCATAAAATCCTTTACACGCGAAATTTACATATTAAACAGCGACCTTAATTCCTCTATGCAGTTTGCAGTGAACTCCAATACGCTTCCAATACCGGCGGGAAACTTTGTGAAATGACGTCATTTACTTCCCAACTCGCGTGTATATTGATTTGGTAGGTACAAAATAGATAACTGCCTCGTTGGTGTAGTGGTTAACGTGTTTGACTAAGTCTTGGTTTCGATTTATGAATCGAACTTATAATTATTTGAAGACCTCCCTGGGGCAATAGTGAGCTCTGGGGCAAAAGTGAGCGCTGTGAATTTAAGTTGGAGGTTCCTAGTTCGATTCCCGGCAGAGGCAGTTTGGGAATTCATTATTTCTGAATTTTCTCTAGTCTTTATCTTGTGGGAGGCTTTGGCCGTGGCTAGTTACTACCCTACCGACAAAGATGTGCCTTCAACAAAGCGCTTCACTTTGGAATCTCCAATTTGGTATTGACATGCAAACAAACTGACAGATAAAAAGACGAAAAACTGAGTTATCCTTAAACCTTTCGAGAAACAAGAACTTTCAAAAATATTCTTAGTGCCCTTTTGTAGGCCTTCCTTACACTAGGTTTCACTTTTACATTATATCTGTAAATACTGTAGTTGGTTAAGAAAGCTTTTGTCTAGAAAACAAAAGACAAGAACATTAATTTGTCCGCTAAATGAATTAAGTCGTGTAATAAGAGCATTATTGTGCTGTAACGCAACATTTAAACGCAACATGTCGTGTATACAGATCGTTAAAGTTTGCGGATCAATTCACAATAAGTAATAAAAAAACTTCCCTCATTGGCATAAGGTTTTGAGTACTAATTTATGTTAATTTACACAATTTTAGTTTAAGTAAGTCTGTGTGGTAGGTTTATTTTAAAGGTCTCGTAAAATTTTGCCGTAAAAATGTTCGTAAGGTGTAATCTCTTCACTAGACGAAAACGCCTGTCACTACTTATAGGAAGGAGTATTGCGTTACTGTTCGAAAGGTAGGTATCTTACAAAATTCTAGGAAACTGAAGTTTATGTAAGCTGAAGATGTGTTCAAAGGGCAATATAAAAGCATTCAAGCAACCTCACAAGCAACCATGGAGTGCCGTGAAATAGATTTACTTTTCAAAAAGTCAAAGTTAAATATTTCTTTATTCAAATAGGCACATAGATGGCACTTTTGATGCGTTATTATATACAAAATGTGTACATAGCAGTGAGTAGTGATGACGATAACTACAATCGTAAACTTAAAACTAAAGCTACGAGGGTTCCAATCGCGCCCTGGTCTAAGAAGAAGCCTACAACAAACTTAGCCGGGTTTTGTTTCTTTAAACAAGAGATCGACATGTTTTTAGAGAATAACGCATTTGTCTAGGAGGCTACGGCCGTTGGCTGGTTGCCACGGTTTTAACAAAAATATGCGTTTAATAAATATTTAGCGTTCCGGTACTATGTCGCGTAGAAAACGATTAGGTACATGAGTTTTTCAATATTTTAGGGTATGGTATAAAATCCATCATCAACTGCACCATCACTTAACTATACTTAGTGGATTACAAAAATAAAGAAATAAGCATACGTATCAAATTATTAACGTTGATAGGTCAGTTTGTACAGTTATTCTGATGCATACCAAAAAAGATACTACTATGTAAAACAACTCTTGAACTATGACTTCATAAAGGTGGCTACTAAATGATGCTATGTTTATTCTTAAACAGGTTTAGAGTGAAAGGAACGTGTTTGTCGTTGGGATATATTTGTACCTCAGATGAAATCTTAATTTTATATGCATTGTTTGTAAAATCAACCGCAACCATTTTCGAGACTTCGGACCCGTACTAGGTTCGATTCCAAAAACCTTTAAGTATTGGCGTAAGTCTGGGTTAAAAAATCGGATTTACAATTGAACAATGCGAAGGGTCTTCCAAACACCCAAAGACCAAAATATCACTACGAAGGCATTCAGTACGTGCCGAGTCTTGGAAGTAACCGAAGCCCGCCTTTCGACATGAGCCGGCGGCCGCTTGAAAAGCGCGTTAAATATTTTAGCGATCTATCTAAGTATACTCGTATATCAGTATTTATTACACGTAGTAACTCATCATGGTTAAGAAAGGTTAGCCTCAGAACCGCGGCAACAGATTGGCTTGGGAGTCTTAATTAGTCACGTATTTGTATTCAAATTGTAGCCTCGAAAATAAATTGAAGTGGAACATGAATAGGTTAGCTTCAAGTATTCACATGTAACGTGAACGCGGCGGTAGCCTAGTGGCTTTACTTTAGAGAGACTGAGTTGGATACCGCGCACGCACCTCTACCTTTTCTTAATGATGTGTATTTTAAGAAACTTTACATATCACTTTGCTTTTCGGTTAAGGAAAACATCGCCAGGAAACCTGCATACCTGATAGTTCTCTATAATGTTCTCAAAGACATGAAGTCCACCAATCCGCACTTGCGATAGCGTGTTGGACTACGGCCTAAACCCTTCTAAATCTGAGAGGAGACCCGTTGGTCCGATTAGTGACTATGTGTATAAACATCAATAACAGATGTAGTACGAGTACAAGCTATACTTATAATGTACTATGTACTACTATGTGTGTATTATGTACTACTTACTTTACTGACAAACTTTAAAGTTAAACTCAAACTTACTACTACTATAAACGCGAATGTTTAGATAGATGTTGGTTATTCATCAACCAAGAAAGGCAGGATAAAACGGTAAAAAAAACTCGGTAAATTCGTAACATACAGAAATCGTGTATATAACTCAATTTTATAACATCAAAAACCACTCCATTTTAGGACTACATAAAGTGCAATACAGCCAAATTAATTTTCGATTGCCACTATAACGAGGAGTTGTGAGGACTACTGAATTCAGAAAAAGGTTCTGAGGCTTCAAGTTATCAAAATATAAATAATAAAACAATTTATGAATTGTAGAAACATAATCATAACTGCGCATTCACATTCTGTTCTGTTGAAGAGAATGCAACGCTCGTTCAAATTGCGTGCAATCAATCCAACTGCACAATCAATCACAGATGTCAGAAAGAAATAAAACAATGAACTAAAGGAAATAACCATTTTGTCTCATCTTCAATTATTTTCACGTAGGTAGTAGGCCTTCTTTAATACTTAAAACCGAATTACCCGATTTAATAATCACATAAGTGTCATTTGGAATTATTTCATTTCATCATCATCGTCTCTTCAACCAATTCAACGTGTACTACTGGGCAATTCGTCTTTTGTAGGAAGTTCCAAAATCCACGATTCTGGGCCGCTTGATTCCAGCGGCTCCCAGTGACTCGTCTGATGTAGTGTATTCACCTCATTGGGGGCCGACCAACGCTGCGTGTACCTATTCCAGCACCTTGGGACCGCAACGTCAATGTGAGCCGAAGTATTCCACAAGGTATTGCATTTATTTCAGACTACAAAGGTCCAAGTGTTAGTAATTCACAATAAACCTTATACGTATGTTAGTTAGTATAATTAATGTTACAACATACTAAAGCTGTCCAGTCGCTTTCAATACACTATCCTGCCTGTTAGCTAAAACCTTTAGAACAATATTGGAGCTGCTCTCGATCCTACGTTTGAGGGACGCGATATTTTTCTTTAACTGCAAAGAAGCCATCAACTTGGTTCACCGCAAACATACCAGACGCACTACAGAATCGAGGAAGTCCCAGCATTATCCTATGTCCCAGTATTATATTTCGGAATGTGAAAGAGTTCTAAAGTACTTTTAATTTAGTTTAGGTAGTACCCCATTCTAAGGTAAGGTTCTGCACATTTACGTAGTCGCTATTTCAATTACACGTACAACGTTTTTTGATTTTTCGTTTCTAAAAGATCTGGAACTAACTGCAGGCACACTGAGGTATTCTCTAATCTGAACAATCATTTCTAAACCTACTTCGCGGTTTGTAAACTTAGGAAAGTAGTGGAACTAATAACAGGGCCATCTTGCCATTATTAGTGTAAGTCAATTTTGTTTTTTAATTTCTAAGTACCTTTTTCACAATTTATATTTCGGAGAATGGGCTAAAGTACTATTAATCTAGTTTTAAGATTTTATACTAGATCTGCGAGCCATCGTATGGAATAACATTCCGGTATAGATCACTGACAGCCCTCTGTATGGAGCATGAATGTAAAAGATGAAACAAAAACGCACGTGCTGCCAGAGTGCACAACAAGATGAACTCAGAACATTCTTGGGATTCATGGAACCATTCCGGGAATTCCAAAGCAACCTGTGTGACCTTCCACGCTTCTACACTTGTTTAGACAGCTTAAATAACAATTTCGACTGAGATTATTTTCCACGTACAACAAGCAAGGATGATTTCTTGCCGATAATGGCCCTGGAAGTTTTGTACTGCCCTTTCAACTTACCTTACAACCTATAAAACGTACTCGTTATAATATCAAAGGAACCCTACGCTACCCTTAAGGATATCCTACCCTAATATAAAGGTGTATATGCGTCATTATCAATGATTACTAAGATGTATATTTATTACAGAAACTCGTAAAAAGCTAGTCAGTTTTGATTATCAGAATTGATTATTGGACATTCATTCAATCACATATTTCATCCTCAGCGGTAAACGTGCCATAACTCAATGGAACAGTAGGTACAGGTGAAAAATATTGCAAACAGAAATCTCTTGACTCGACGCTAGCTGATATAAAACATTGTAATACAAAACGTGCAAGCGTGTTTACAACACGTAGCACGTTATAGTTTATACTATCGCTACAATATGTATTGTTTGGTATTGCGCCTTTAATCTAGTCACCTTGAGGTTACTTGCTTAAAACAAGGCTATTAAGATAAAACTAATTTTTAAAAAACGACTTCATTACTTTTTGAACGTCTTATGGCGCGTTAGGGAAATAGATGAGATTTAATTTGCCACAAAAACCAACACCCTTAAGTTAACTTTGACATTATTTTTGACATTGTACACTTACAATTGTCAAAGTCTGCGGGCTCATTCCGGTGATTTAATTGATTCAACTCTCAAAATCTCAAATTTTAATGTTGAGTGAAAATGATCTGCAAAAATACTCTTTAAACGTTAAATATTTTTAAAACGATATCAGTAAACGAAGTTCACTATTAATGATCAATAAATAAGGGGTTTCCTTATATGAGCATAGACTGGGTTGATTGACTGCTCGAATTCGATCTCGTACTTAGCAGGGAGGAGGGAAGCGATCGGGGGACGCGCGGGCCATCTTTCTTTGTTTCTTTTACACGTGCAAGATTGTTAAAGACCGTTCTGTCATGTCATTCCCATATCAATTTGTTTGCCAAAACCAGTTTTATCATAGTAAATATGGTTAATTTTGAAACCAGCACCGCTTTATCTATCTAAGTATTGCCCCACATCTGAGCGCAGTCATCTTTCTTATGGGAAAGAAATATAAATTGGAATTTAAGAGTCTTACAAATAAACGTGGCATAACGTCGAAATAGTTGTCAATCTTTCATGTGTCAGAGCGTGAAAGTCTCTGCAAAAATTTTACATAACAAATCTTTTTGCATGGTTAAATGGCATTTTTTGCATATTTAACGAGTAAACCAACTTTCGACAAGTTTGAATATTGTACAATGAACGTATTATTCAGAAGTACAATGATTATGACATCAATTTCGATACGGAACGAAGTTGATCGCGTCATCTCTCTAAATACCTTGGCCGGATGATTAGGTTATCAGTGCTAAGTGCTGTGATGACCATTCTGAAAATTTTAGCTAGCTAGCTATCATCTGTTATTTTTTTTTTGTTAGTTCACAAAATAATTACAGATTACGTCTTTGCCTGTAAGAACAGACTAGTCTATGAGCGACCAATCTTTACAAATTATGTTACACTAGCTGGGCCCCGCAGTGTTACCAGAGGTGAATAAGTCGTTTGTTTGCTTTGTTTGGTGATATTTGGTGTAAAAATACAAATGTATGATGAAATATATATGAATGAATGTGTTATAAAATGTAAATGTTCCTGAATTTCCCATTGTGGATTATTTTAGGACCAAAAGTAGCCCATGTTACTCTTCGTCCTTTTAACTAACTAGAGACCAAAATTCAAGTCTATTTATTGGTAGCTCATTTAGGGCGTGAAGTGTGAACAATCTAACAAATAAACATATTTTGTTTTTCTATTTGTGATTATGTGTGGGCCTATATACCAGGCAACACTGGTACAAATAAACAAACAAGTAGTAAGTGTGGATGAATTGCATTTTTTTTGAACTTTTGAATTCTTTTAGATAGACTTATAAAGTGCGTAACCAAATTTAAACTTTGGACAACCTCACCCAGTAGTTAACAATGTATTTACGTTTATATGGAATACCCCAGACTTTCAACTTATAACTTTACATGCCCTACTTTTAAATTATGGCACAATGCCACAAAGATTCACGTTTGAATCTTATTTGCAGTATCTTGAGTCATCTGCAATCTCTGTTACCCTTAGTACAGGTTCGGACATGACAACGTTGATGATTTTGTGAATTTCGATACTTTAACGTCAGAGTTATATTCTATACCCAGTGGCGTGCACATCATAAATGCACAAAAGCACTGCATACCCTGAAATTTTTGTATGACACATAAATGCAAAGGATTTTTCCATTTTATGGCACCTTTCTTCTTTATGCATACCCTGGTCAAAAACCCAGTGCACGCCACTGTGTCTACCTTAGCAATTTTTGATTATAAAGTCAACATCTGAGGATGGTCCCGGTCGGAGCGCAACGTGCGAAGCGAGTTATGAAAATTATGTTACGAAAATTAAGCTTAATTTGCTATACTCCGCGAATAGCAGGAGAATCTGTATGGTGTAATTTATAATTACTTCAATCCGTATACTCCACACCAAGGATTGCCGAGGATCTGTTTGGTGTGGAGTATACGGATTGAAGTAATTATAAATTACACCATAAAGATTATCCTGCTGTTCGCGGAGTATAGCAAACTAAGCTTCATTTTCATAACATATTATGGATTTCCGCAAAGTAACGCCTGCTTCTATCCAATACGTGCGAAGGGAGTATATTTTAAAAGACCTGTCTGATGTGGAATATAACGAATGAAGAAATTATAAATTGCACTGCACAGATTTTCCTGGCTTTTACGATTAAAAGCAAAGAGCATAATGCTCATTGTAAACAATTTGGCTGCCTTATAAAGTTCTTAATCGAGCACACATTTGCTAATCACTGTTGGTATTTACTTCTAAGCCATACAATTTAGAACAACTTTTCAATTATATAAGTTTCATAGAGATGTGCCATCTTCAAACTTATATATGTGTGGCTTCAGAACGAAAACAATTGTGTTCATTTGATTATGTCTTTACAGTATTGATACTAACGAAAACTATCAACGATATCGAATTAAGCTAACTCTCACTAGCGGATGCTGCTGTTATCAGATTTTATTTTGCTTTTCGTGAGCCCTGAATGACATCTGACACACACGGGTCAGGTACAATGTAGTTTTGAACATTGAGCTATCGTTCTTACCTAAAGAGTTCGGCTAGAACTTACCCGTCCGGAAGGTAAACAACGGGTTCCCGGGCATCTTGTTAAGCAAATAGACATGCTGTGATAGTTTTTAGTTCGATTACACCCCCCTTTCATAGGGTGTAGTCCGATACACGCAGTCTTGCCCAAAGGATGGAGTTGATAAAGCTTTTCCACCACGGGAAAAAAAAACCAAGTCGATGATGACACCCGAAGCATATTGATATTGAGTAAAATCATTTCGTAGTATTGATATATAATATACTAGCTGTTGCCCGAGGCTTCGTACGCGGCTTATTAGTTTTTCATGAATCCTGCGGGAACCGTACATCCGTGTGAATCTGTGAAATGGCACGCTTATTTCTGCCGCCAAGCAGTTATGCCGTGTTCCGGTCTAAAGGGCGTGGTTGCAGATGTAATTACAAGGTCATGAGGCTTAACACCTACTCCCCAGAATGATGGGCATCGGTTGCCTTGTAGGACATGGTTAAATAATATATGTTTAGCAGTGGTAGTATAAAACGGCAAAAATCCTCCTGCTTTACGAGTTATATATCAATTTTATGGTAGGCAGTGCTTTTGTGCATGTATGAAGTGCACGCCACTAATGTGTAGTAAAAAACGCGGATAAACTTCATCTATTCCCTGAGTTTTTAGTCTCCAGCCTGTGCTAGCCTCGCAGAGGGCCACCTGATTATTTCGTCAACAAAAGGTAAGAAAGGCTAACCTGTAGTAGAATAAAAAAAAATATTATGAAGTACTTACGTCGCTGCGACGGCATGACGACAGCCCCCCGGTCCGCCCGCAACAAGCTCTCCGCCTCCGTGCCGCCCTGGTGCGACATCTCCATAGCGCCTAATATCATAAAACCGGCACTGGCATCTGTGTTGCTTGCGCGTCTGTGAACAATTGCTTATGTTACAAAACTACGTAACTGATGATAATTTAAAGAGTAACAATAAACTACTTTAAAAATACACTGTTGTAGTTTCCTATAACAATCATGAAGTACAAATTATTTTTTATTGCAAAGTGTCATTAAACAATCCAGGGCTAATATAATAACAATTAGTGTAAGAAAGGTTTGCAACCCCTGATTAAATGGGGTCAGTGTAATTTTGTCTCAATCCATTTTTCACGGAGGTAACTTATTCAACTCGGCCATATCCTATATCAATAATTCTGCAAGAATCAGGCTATCAAATGCATAAGTCATGTCATCCTACTCCTACCTAGATATAATATTATCAGGATAAGTAAATGTAGGTATAATAAATATAGAGCTCGGATTACATAATCCGGTATGTACCAATTATAATAAAAATTGTATTGATGGGCATGATAATTTTGAAGATTTTCCATTTTCCATGATAGTAATTTTTAAAAAGTTCAAGAAGACTAACTTGCTTATGGCTCTTATTTACTCGATAAACATTCGATACTCGTGTCAGACTTTTTCAGTAGGGTCGATCGATTCGGTAATCGATTTCAAGTTTGGAAATACTTGTACATCGGAGTAAAATGGATCTTATAAGCTTTATTTAAAGCTCAAACTTGCCTACAATATTTAAGCTCGGGCTTTTAGTGAAACAAAATTCAGAAGTACAGTATTTGCGACTCAAAAACGAGTGACTTTGGGTCCATGTTATTTCGACGATACACATTTTGAATTGCGAAAACGATTGCGCGCGAGCAAATCCGTAGGTACTGCCCAGAGTCAATTACAATTTTGGGGGCTCAGGATCCCAGGACTATGATGTCTATTTTGTCTCTGTCCAGAAGCATTCCGACCGCACCTTCAGACAATCGGCAACCAGAAAATCAGGTAAACGCGTCGCGCCTGTTTCTGACTCGAAATTGTGTTAAGGTTAAAACGAAATAGAAACTCCAATGCCTTCTAATAGCCGGCTAATAGCCGTGTATTCCCGGCATATACGGTCAGTTTTGTTTAAAATAAAATCCCGATCTGATTAATAACCCGATATTATGGAATTTGTAAACTAACCTATCCGTGTAAGCCGTAAAGATTATCGACTAATAAATGTCTAATTAAAATGTCGCAAAACTCAGGTGCACACAGATTTATTGAGTGAAACCTGCATGTGTTTTTAGCAAAGCGTTAATGTACCCACTGATTTTTTGTGCTACCACCACTTGTTAGTGATACCACTGCGTTGGGAAGTGGGAAAGACGATATTATATGTATCTAGTATATACATCGTCATTATAAACCAATTAGCGAACCAGTAGTGTACCACGGTCTATACTTCTACGGTTTTCGGAGAAGCAGAGTTCGGTACCCGGCACGCCTATAACTTTCTGGAGTTTTGTGAGTTTTAACAAGTCCACTGCAGCGCACGGCTCGCGCGGAATGAAAAGGGTTCAGGCCGCAGTTCACTGCACAGGACATGTGCGGATTGATAAAGGTCACACGACTTTGAGAACATGATGGAGAATTCAGATTTTCTTTATCGCGATGTTTTCCTTTACCGTTAAAGCAAATGGTATTAAACTGTTTAATGGTTCACAGTGCGTGTCGTGTGGATCGAACTCGGTCCCCCGGAAGTGAGGCCGACGACTGAACCAGTAGGTTTCCGCTTAGAACCGCTCCCATATAGCTTAACATGGCTGGTGCGAAATACAACTCGGGACAGTGAGGGTTTGAGGACACAAATATAATTAGCCTCCGTAACTTAACCTCCACATAAGCCTTAAAAAGAATAATGCACGTTTTCACTAAACCAAGGCATCAAATGCCTAATGATTTAGGCGATGTCTATAGACAAAAAAACGTTTCACCAACTCCTAGGGGATAACTATTGGTGACCAGTTGAGGTATGTCTAGGAATTTTCTTAGATTAGGAGTTGCTTATCTAGGCATTGTCTTTTTCGAATTAAGTAAAAAGGGTATTAATGTTAAACTACATATCAGGTAGAGCGTTGAGTAAGGTATGCCTATTGGAGAGCGAAATGATATGATGGTACTTTATGTTTATGCCACAGGAATGGTAATCTGATTTTATTTATATCTTAGACCTTATCAATAAATGAAATATGATCTTTATCTCTGCTTTGCAGATAAAGCATTGCTGATTATCTAAATTACTTGGGTGCTTGGCAAATTTATAAGTAAAAGTATTTAAATTTATCCTTGTGCATTATATATATATTCGTTCTTAATTCAAACTTCTCTGTGCAAATTTTTGTCAAGATTGGTTTAGTTTTATGTCATCAACAACTGTCCATTAACATCCCACTGTTGGGTATATACCTCCACTGTTATAGGAGAGACAGTTTTAGATCATAGGTCCACCACTCTGCTCCAATGCAGGTTGGTGGGCTTAACATGCTTTCTTAGATGCGGGTAATGCTTGTTATTAATTTTAATGTATCTTTTACTAATATTGTCTTTGATTAGAAAAGTAATAATAATAACAAATTAATAAAATATTGTCATATATTCTGTGCTAACAGGATATATGACAATATAAGATAGCACTAAAGAAGTGAGCATCTTGCATGTACCATTTTTTTTCCATAGTAAAATTAATTTATTGATACAGACAGGAAGATTTTTCCATTTCCCGCTAACTTCCTGTTTTATGCCTACCCTCATCAAAACCATGTGCACATAACTGTCTGCTGTCACTAAACTGGATATCTGTGGTCACAGTTTCCTGTGTTAGTAACAAAAACTGCCTCCATTATGTGAAGATGTGCCTATGCATAATGCAGTTGAATCATGAGTCCACATTATGTGTTAATAAATTCATATTTATGTCAATATGAGTCACAATTCTTTGTATGCATTCAAAGGTCAGGATGCAGGATGTGCTGTATAGCATGGCCATTTATTTATGTATTTCGACATAGCGGTCAGCCTAGTTGTGATAAATAATTTTATAAGTATAACACTTGTTTTTATTGTGTCTCAAAAATTTATTATAATTATATATATCAACAAGATGTCTCTTCAAAAGTTAGGTTTGTTAATTGTAAGCTTATAGAAAAGTTTGTGGATGGTGGATAGAGGAGTCTGTTTTTAGGTAAACAATAAAAAAACTTGGGTGTGAATTATTGCTCTAATTAGATTGATTTTTTATTAATTTTACATGACAATGTGAGATGTTGATAACAAAAAGAAAACCTAGCTAAGCACACAATGGTCAAAGCTGGTTAGGTTAATTTACCATAACATGTGGAAACTAGAACCTTTAGTACAAATTATAAATTGCACCATACAGATTTAACCCACAAAGTTTTGTGGGGTTATAGCAAATTAAACTTAAGGTTCATTGTATATTTCCTTTTGGTCTGGTGGGAGGGGTAGGGGTTGAATATAACTGCCACTATATCACTGCGGAATTGAAGGCTTCCAACTTATCTTGGACTACTCTTAAGTCTGCAGCTCAGGATAGGTCTGGATGGAAAAAAGTAGTCTCAGTCCTATGTGCCACCAAGTGTTGAAGGACTCAAAGAAGAAGAAGACTCTCACTAACAGGTTAGCCCACTACCATCTTAGACTGCATCAACACTTACCACCAGGTGGGATTACAGTCAAGGGCTAACTTATAGTGCAATATAAATACAAATATAAATACATGTATAATTCAAGGAATCCTACATAGTAACGCCTAGATGTATTAGTGAATTAGCTAACCGATAGTGAATTCAAAGCATTTCTATTGTATTGACCAAACGTCTCATTTTGGGAGAGTCCTTTGTACAGGACAGCCTAAAAACAGGACTGTACCTTTGTGGGTTGTGTGGTAGTGATATTTATGGGCTTTTGCCCAGAACTAAACTTCATTAGTTAAGGTAGATGGCAAAAATCACAATATACATTAAAGATATTAGAATACTTATTTGAATTCAGCTGTTGTACTGTTTATTTAGCATCACGCTATAAAAAAACTATGTTCTAAATTTAATAAAACTACTTTTTAAAATTAGTTACACAAAAATTGTACTCGTATTAAAAACACATAATAAATGCAGGAATATTTATGTACCCAGGGGGGTCAACTTTTTAAAATAGGTATATCAAAAGAAAAATGTACCTACACTCCAAGTTTCAACGTACAGAAATCCAGTAGATACCCTTCACAAAAAACTTCTAATAGAAACGGGATCGAGAAAACGGTAAATAGTTAGTACACCGGACCTAAAGAAAACGAGCAGTAGTACCTAGCCAATATTTTATAAAATCTCTATCTTCTCTCTATCTCACAAAATTGGACTACACCTACTTTTGATCATTAAAATATTTTAAAAGAACTTATTTTTTTAAACGTGCTACGCAAAGCGCGTGGTTGCTGTAAAACATTTATCTGATAAAGTTTATACTTACCAAACCATTTAAACGCCGCACAAATTTTTGTCAGTAAAATTCGAAATTCAGTTCTTTGATCTTTTACTATAAATTATAACACATAATTCAATAAAAAGGTTATTTTATGTAAACTACACGTGCACTTAGCTAATCAACGACCACCTACGTTCGCTTTGTAATTCACTTTTCATTCTGAAAATTCGTTAGTTGGCAGCGCGCTCCTGTTGATATTCCTATTTTAAGTTGGCAGTATTGTACTCAATTATTGCCATATTTTCAGTGTCATATTTTTTTATAATAGTTCCAAATGAATTGAAATATAAATTAATCAATAACACGATATCAGTAATTTTGTGTCTAGAAGAACATCAATATATTACATGTTAATTCATTTTTAGACACTGGGAGATATAAACTACCCCTTATATTTTAACTAGCAACATTTAGTACAATTGTCATCTTTCAAACTCAATAATTATTGGTCTGTCATTACTTAATACTTTGGTAGGTAGCTTATTTAGCGAGTGTTTGTGATTTGCGTTCCTCTTTTCTATTCTATTTTTAAACTTCTAATTTCTATGCCTATTGAACAGATGGTTCATTTTTGCTACACTCTTTTGGTATAGGTTCTTCATTTAGTTTCTACATAATTACAATTGTTTCCTCTTTACAATGGTGAATTCAAGCTTGGCATACGAAATACTTTTGTACATAAATTCGTTCTACTTCGGACTCTTTGCGACTTGTGAATTAGGGACATTAATTCTCAAGTCCGTATTGATTGGAGGAAAATACGACGACGCATCGCACAATAAGACTAAGCTGGGCCAGGATTATGGAGTGTTGGTGGCCCTTTTCATTGTAGAAGCTGCTAGACTTTTCCTGGGACGTAAAGGCAGTCTCAGTGAAAGAGGTAATAAGTAATCTAATTTTGATCTATTCTCGTCTTTTAAAAGATAGTTCCATGCACAGAACACTAATACTTGTAGATTATAGATCATGAAGGCTTTGCTGCAAGTAGAATTAAGCAATCGTTCATAGAAACACCAATCAGAACAGCTATATGTAGTAAAAAGGTCAGCCTGTGTTTAACATCAGTGCCTGCCACAGTTTTTTAATAATTATAATTGGCTGACCAAGCAGTGTACCTAATAGTAATTGGAAATCGGAAATCATTCGTAAACAGAACAACACATGGATGCATGGAACACATCCTACATAGTGTTGTCCTATGCCTGTAACTACAACACTCTTCAAATGATAACACAGCAATGTTGATTGACTGCATATATGATAGGTATATTAATATTGTTTCTGCAAGTGATGAGTTTGGTCCCTTAAGTGTTTTTCAAACCTGAATTTTGTCTACAGATGTGCCAGTTATGTTCTCAGTACTTCTGACAGTTCCTTCAATAGGGGGTGTGCTGTACTTGCTAAGATGGCAAGTGGTTGTTTTAAGAATAGAGTATATCTGGTGTACCCTAATGTTAGCAATACAGGTATGCGAGTTTGTATTTGCGTCCATGTTCATAGTCACAATGTTTAGGGGGCCTTCATATGACTAAGGTGATGAATTGGTATTTTTGAGGCATTTTCTATACTGCAAGCGTTTATAATTCGATAGTTAACATTATACTAGCAGTATAAAGTTAACTTATTTATTGCATTGAGTGTTGTGTATTTATTACTTGTTAGTCACAAATGTTTTAAGTGTTTCAAAATATATTTAGTATAAATAACTAAATTAATAGAGCATTAAGAAAATATTTTTATTTATATTTAGGTGAAAGATGTTTTTATCCAGGCCTTTACTGCCTTTCTCAGAAATTATAAACTTTTATTCCTTAATAATAGTGCCTAGTTTGAAAAAGAAATAGAAAACACAATTTGGACCATTTTTGTATTAACAAAAATTTTATCAAAATCCCTGCTTTATAATACCCATTACAATGCAAACTTATAGCCCCTTTTTTCTTAGCTATCAAATAAAGTTAATAACCTTTTTGTGTACTTCTTAGTGTAGAGTATGTTTTAAAAACAATAAAACCAACAAAGTAACAAAGAAAATCCTTTGATAAATAAATGACCAAAACAAAGTATTTTTTGTCAACAGTCCCTGTCACTTTGTCCTTTTTTTTGTTTTATCTAACACTTTATTATGTTTTTCTTTTTTAAAACATAAAAAGTATCAAAAGATTCCATACATTATAAGACAAGTTAGAAAGAATGAAGTATAGTTCAGATATTAACCACTAGTAGGTGTCTACTATTCATAGTTCCTAACTTGTAATGGACCACCAGGAACAAAAGGGCTTTCTTAGCTGAGTTTTCTGTAGAATCTATAGGGTATGTTTAGGTATGTTTCTCTTAAAAGATGTTGGTGATTATGCTTAGTAGACAGTGAAAGGTGATATGAAATAGGATTTCTACTGCCTCGTATATGGAGTCTACATATTTAAGTATCTATGAACTCCATTTGCCAATAGTATATGATGAGTGCTGTAAGTTTGCTTTCTATTTTGGCAACTGGGATATAAACACTTTTTGACTGTCAAGTTTTGTTAAAACAAACTTTTACTTGTTAATTGGAAAAAAAGTAGAAATAAAATTAACCTTTCGTAGTTGATATAACAGTACTGAATAATAAGAACCAAGATGTTTTAATGTATTTTTTGAAAGTTATTGTAGATAGTAGGAAACTTTATCTATCTAAGATACAATTTCCTCCTTAACTTTTAGACTATCAGTATCAAATAGTCAAAAGAAGATATGAGGTCTTGTTTTCAAGCTGCAAAAAATCTCATTTGTCCTTGCTTGATTGTCTGTGTTTTTGTATTCGCAAACATACTATTTAACCTTTTGATGCATCTTAGATGTGTGTGTGAAATTTATCTTTTAATATGTATAGTACAAATTGTACTATCTTAATGTACTCCAAGACTCCATAGAAAATAATGTGAATATGGGACAAAGTACATGCCAGTTTTAAATGAACTTTCTAGTCCCAGAATAAACCCAAAGTGATAATGTATGTGGCCTTTTTATAAAACATTACATTGTTTATCATTGTTAATCTTCCATTATACATAAGGAAATACTGTAGTTACTGTATTGAAACCAAAGATTTACAAAAATTTGAGATTATATTGTAAAAATGTAGTTGTCTACTAATTATACAAATAAAAAACAAAGTATTTACCATGTGTGCTTCAATTTATACAACTGTAAATGTATTTATACCCATTTTGTGTATATGTTAAAGTTTAAAATGTGTATTGAGTCATTAAATATTCTAGTCATATAACAGCTTGAATGTTATTTTCATTTTTTCAACCTATAATACTAGAAGTTAAGTTCTTAGCTTGTTGGAATATGAACTACTACCGAGATATTTATTTATTATTTGGATGATGTATTTTATACATGTATTATTTGCAGACCTAGGTAAGTTACCAAGGTATTTAAAAACCATGGAATAGTTCCACAACTGTTAAAAGGTCTAAATTTCACAAACTTTAATTTATACCTAATACAGTTACTAGGGTGCTTGTACTGGACAAAAGTTGCTATGGTTTCTGAAGCATACCAGATATCTCATATATGGCAATGGAATCATGGTTGAACGCCACAAATTCTCAAGGGTTAATATGTATAAGGATCAATTAGAAATATCCTCCAAGTATGATGCTTATACAACACAAGACTTAAAAATAAATGAAGTGATATAGGTATTATTCATTATTTTCAGCTAAGGGTTTGTAATTTGAATTATTAAAACGTAGCTTCAATTTTTCTCTCTTGTGCACTCTTATTTGATGTTTCACCATTGCTTTCCTGTAGCCGAAAGCTCGTCCACAAATGTTACATGCATGACTTCTATTTCCAAGATGCTCTACATCGTGATGCCTTTCTAGATTTAATTTTGTATGGAACAATTTGTCACACAAACCACATTTGAATTCTGGATCTTTATGTTTCACCATAATGTGATAATTCAAATTGCTCTTATATAGAAATCTGGCTGGACATTCTGTGCACATGTATTTGTAATCACGTATATGAGAACGCATATGACGTTTCAGACTCTCATCATATCTGGCTTTGAAAGGACATACTTTACATTTGAAAGAGTAATCAGTTCTATGCCTGAGTCTATGTTTGTAATAACTGACCCTCAACCTAAATGTCTTGCCACAAGTGTCACACACATACTGGTTTCTGTGTTTTGGATTATGCATGGTCATATGTGTTTTATAATATCTCTTGCTGAACATTTTTTTGCATATGTAACACTGAACTTTTGGAGGTTTTTTGGGCGGAGAAAAATTTTCGTAAATCGAATCCTCATTAAATTTATCATCATCAAATGTTTCTATATCATTATCTTGACTATGTTCAGGTGAAACTACATCTAATTGTAGCTTTAATGTATCATTTGTTTGTTGTGCAATTATCTTAAATAGAATAGCACTCTTTATAAACTTATAACAGATAGTACATAAATATTTGAGGTTTTCATTGACCTCGTTTAAGTCTGCGATTTCGCCAAAGGTTTTTAAAGCATCTTGTATGTCCTGAGCGTTCTCAGCGCCTAAAATGGATACTTCGCCATTCTGAAGGCAAACTCTGCACTTAAGTTGTCTATTATACACGGCTAATCTTGGTGCACTTTGCAAACCGCTGTAGTATTCTTCTGCATTCATTATTTTCTTGTTATTAATCATCTTCATGATGTAATAAGACGTCACCATTTTTAAGCCGAAGTCTTGGTTCAGTTTCTTTCAGTCACAGTGAATAGTTCAATTTACAGTTTTAGTTTATGGATAATATTTGAATTGTTAATTGCTACTTCATCAGAAATAGATGTTACTTGTTTTGATTTGACAATTGAGTACTGACACTTGACAGACAAGTCTGAGATCTCGCTCACAACACATTATATATGGAGGGTAGAGGTAAGGAGAGTCATCTGTGTATATGAAAAAGTGTCGTCAAAATGTATTAAATTAGGATGGCGCCACATTTGCATCAGGGTAACTCTTAAAAGAAGCGCCAAATATAAATACCGTACTATTTACTGTTTACGAAATAAAATCACTCTAAACGCACGTTTGGTTATAATAAATCTGTACGGTTATATTTACCAAAATATTTTGTACAACGTAAGTTGTTGAAATTCTCAATAATTAACTACTTTAGTCGATAATGACATTAAATTTTTTAACTCGGGAGGGTAGAAGATGACTCTCCTTACCTCTACCCTCCATACCTCCATAACATTATAGTATCACAGAGTTCAGTGCAACCACAGCATTTGTGATAACTAGCATGTTAACCTTAGAAAGAAACCGAACTAGGAAACAAACACAATCAAACAAAAAAAAACCACTACGACGACTTGTTGTCTTGCAGTACCTATTTATATCAATCTAATTCTAGTATTTGTTATTGTAATTTTACCAAAATTTTAAATTAGTTCAACAAAAACCACTAATTTATTGCTTTCTATAGTAACCTATTAATTAAATCTATGGTATTTGCAATTTAGTCCTTTATCTAATGGGTTCACAGTACAGACCACAGACCATATGACCTGGGATAAAATAGGCCTTATATCTTTGACAATAGTAAATATTCAATAATTCTTTGTAATCTATGCATACTGCAAGTGATGTCTGAAAATGCAAATAAAACTTATTTTTAATAATACAGAATAAAATTGAATGAGCAGTCAGCAACAGTCAAAGTAAAGTTATGAATGATTTTTGAGTTCAAGATAAAGAAGTTAACGAGTGAGATTCCGGTGTAATTTCGGTGTTTTATGTGAATTTACACAGCAGCAGAAATAGTTGTTATTGGTGATATTCGTATAAATCTAACCGTATTTGGTGTTGGTTAAATATTTATTATGTGTCTGTAGTTATAGTGTTTCCAGTAAAATGGATCTAGATACACCTCCTGAGCCGCCCGACCCGGGGGCATCAGCCTCGTCTCGCAAACGACAAGGAGAGGATACCAACGTATATGCGGCCAAAAAAACTATAACTGATCCTACTCAGGTAAACCCATCCGTTCAAAGCCTTTACATACATCCTTCCTTCACCGAAGGCGCCAAGTCATACTCTGACGATGATAATGGGCCTTTTATCGTCCAAGTCTCACGGGAAGTGGAGGACCCATCCTCTGGAGCGTCATTACGGGCTATAAATTTCGGTCAATTCTTGCACAAACACAAAATTGGTTCAATTATCCACGACGGCGTCAAAAATATAGGCCGCAACAAAATTACTGTAGAGTTTACTTCTGCCCAAGCTGCCAACAACTTTCTGGTTAGTCCAGTTTTGAAGTTATGCAAATATAGAGCTATAATTCCCACATACAACATAACCAGAATGGGGCTGGTGAAAGGAGTTCCCGTGGACTGGTCGATGGACGAGCTTGTTGATTCGCTAGAGCTCCCGCCTGGCTGTGGTGAGGTTCTGAAATCAAGGCGACTGAACAGAAAATCTGTCACAGAGGGTGTCATCACTTGGGTGCCTACCCAATCTGTTGTCCTAACCTTCAGGGGGCAAATGCTTCCTGCTAAGGTATATTCATACCACACCTCACTGCCAGTTGAAACATATAAACTTCCAACAATACAGTGCCAGAACTGCTGCCGTTTTGGCCACATTAAAACAATCTGCAGATCTAAGCCCAGATGCTACAGATGTGCTCAGCCCCATACAGGTGACTCATGTTTGGTCATCAAGGAATTATCTACATGTTTACACTGCTCTGGTAGTCATTTTGCTACTGATAAAGACTGCCCAGAATTCTCCAGGCAGCAATCTATTAAAATGGTCATGTCTCAGAATAATAAATCTTACATTGAAGCATCATCTCAGTTTCCTCCTGTCCGCAGGTCCTATGCTGAGATAACAAAAGAAATGTTTACTCCTACTAATGTAACTTCCTCCAAAACCTCCTACCGGCAAACAGTTTTCCGCTCTCCTCGTCCCCGAGCTCCTCTAGCAAAGGGCTACGATAAAAAAGCTGTTCAGACTATTGTCGGTGATTACTCCTCATCCCTTCCTAATGGATGCGCTCTCAACAACAATGTTGAGAACCCTCCCTCCCAAGGTAAAATGCTTGAGTTTATCTCCGAATTTCTACTTAGTATTGTCGCTCCATGTAGTGAAATTCCCTTACCGCCCAACGTTGCCAAAAACTTAAGCCAACTTTTTAAACTACTCCAAAATGGGCCCAATAACCCTGCTACAGTGGAACTGTAAAAGTTTACGTCCCAAGAAACATGAGTTAACCTTCATAATCCCACCATTCTTCCTCCCAAAGTCCCCCGTCCTTTGAGTGTTAAATATTTTTTAATGTTTGTTTTCAGTCCTTATTGTAGATTTTTATGTAAATATATAGTAAGTAATAAAATTAAAGTATAATGTACAAAAAATATCCGTGTAAGATATATATGCATGTGTTGTCTGTGTCCTTAGGTTAAAGAGCTAACTAGCTAATAACAACTATTTCTTGGTACAAATTCAAAATTAACTTTTCATTAGTTTCACCGATCAATCTCCTTCGTGCCTTCTTCATCTACAAGACATTGGCGAAATACCTTGTGCCCAGTTGGCGCAGACAAAAGCCATAAACAAGAATTGAATTGAATTAAAATTGAATTGAATTCTATTGAAAAGAAAGTAGGAACTGAACAAAATTTTTCGATACGATACTACATAATACATTCCGTTATTTAAATTAAAGACTCCGTAAGAACATTGCTAGATTTGGTGGAATACTGATTGAATACTTCATTCATTATTGGATGTTCAGCTGTTGGTAAACAAACATGGTTACGTCGTATTACATAATGGAAATGACCAAACAAAGCAAAGGTATGGACATACATGAATATTACAGTAACTTGCATATTAAAGGCATACAGGGGTCACTCGAGACAAGAGTATGTTGCAGGGTTTGTCTCGCAGACGGTTCCTTGCCAATATTCAGTGGCTCGGACATCGCAGAAGCATTGCAAATATTTGCTAACATAGAGGTGGAAGAAGGCAGTGACTATCCAAAACATTTATGTAAAATCTGTCATAAATTTATCAAGTGTGCTATTTTGTTTCGGAAAACAGGGCAACAATCTGATGAAGTACTGAAAAAACACATAAAAGCTAAGAAATTTGATTATTTTGAAGATCCACACATATTAGTCGAAGAGAGTGATATACCAGATGATTCTCATATCAATGAAGATTTGTACCCTGTGATACCCACAGAGCCTACTCATAAGAATAAAGACAAAGTAAAAGACGCCAAAGTTCAGTGCACTATATGCAATAACATTGTAACAAGTGCTTATTTCAAAGAACATGTTACTATGCATGACCCAAATCATCACAAATATGTTTGTGATATATGTGGAAAGTCATTTCGATTACGTTGCTCTTATCACAATCATAGTTTACGGCACAGGACTGACTTTTCATTCAAATGTCAATTATGTCCATACAAAGGTAGATATAAAGAGCTATTAAAGAATCATATGCGTACACATACAGGTGATTACAGGTATATGTGCACAGAATGCCCGGCCAGATTCCTATTTAAAAGTAATCTCAACCGACATGTCTTAATAAGACATAAAGCACCCGAACACCACTGTAATTCATGTAAAAAGGTATTTCATACTAAAATGATGCTTAAAAGCCATTATGAAGCCCAACATTTAGGTTTAAAAAATCATGTATGCAATATTTGTGGAAAGGCTTTTGGTTATAGAAATGCAATGATGAAGCATCAACGGCATGTGCATAAAAGGGAGAAATTATCATTTTCGAGGATGCCTTCATATTTACAAGCTGAAAATAAAAATCTTAGTACTGAAGATGATTAGTCTACTGATGCTAATTGTATTATATTCCTGTATTGTTTATGTTATGATTGTATTATATTTATAAAGCCTTAAGTTGTAGCTTTTTACTTTTTACTTTTAACAGCAAAATAATAATTATAACTCTTTGCCTTTCCTACATGACAATATAATGGTAAACTGTGTATTAATTACTATGGAGGGTAGAGGTAAGGAGAGTCATCTTATATGGGAGAAAAGTTGAAAAAGTGTCCAGTTGTTGTGCTAAATAACAGTTCAAAAATCCTCCACAATGGCGCTGGTGGATGCACAGGGTATGGTATGAATGTAGCAATCGTAGATGAATTGAAGTATGCCGAGTTAAAAAATTTAATGTCATTATCGACTAAAGTAGTTAATTATTGAGAATTTCAACAACTTACGTTGTACAAAATATTGTGGTAAATATAACCTTACAGATTTATTATAACCAAACGTGCGTTTAGAGTGATTTTATTTCGTAAACAGTAAATACGGTATTTATATTTGGCGCTTCTTTTAAGAGTTACCCTGATGCAAATGTGGCGCCATCCTAATTTAGTACATTTTGACGACACTTTTTCATATACACAGATGACTCTCCTTACCTCTACCCTCCATATTAATTACACACATTTGCTTGACAATTGCACAGAAAATTTTAGGTTTACCTTGCATAGTAAATCAAGTGATAGAATTGTATCCTACTCAGTTAAAAAACACTATTCAAAGTGAATAAGTGTATTTTGTAGTATTTTAATTAATTTAGAGTTGGTATCCTCATTGCATTTGTTCACAGATTTTTAATTCTATGTCACTGACCTCTATTATACTATAGTATATATAGGTACTGTAGTATGTATATATACATATATATATAAAATATATGTAGGTCAATATTCCATATTTACTTAATTAATACGTTGCTATCGTAAGCTCGCTGCTTAAGGCTGGCCGCAGACTCGTTTTCCGAATTCGATTCCCGAAGTGGTAATTTCGATTTGGTTTTCCGTTAGACTAGTGCAGGCTATAATTTTTCAGTAATGTACACGTATCAGTACGGAGAGTACAAGCGTTGTGAACGCACGACGGTGGAGTACGCAGAGTACAAGCGTTGTGAATGCACGACGATGGAGGATTATTAGTAATAGCATTTCTGAAGAAAAAGAAACGGTGCTTCTATTAAAAACTCCATCGAGTCTATTTTGTCTTGCTGCAAATAGGAAAATATGAACGTAAGTTAGTTAAAAAATCAGAAACTTTCATCCCCTATTTGACGATTTTGGAGTTGGAATTTTTAAAATTTGAGAAACACGTATTTCTTTATTTTCATCGAAAACCTAAAATTGTAATTTAAAAAAAAAAACTATTTCTTTGGGAATGCTTACCTATCAGTATATAATCAGTAACTATGAGTATATAATCAGTATGTAACATTTCAGCCCGATCCGTCAAGTCGTTAGACCTGTGCGTTGATAGATCAGTCAGTCGGTTAGTCGGTCACCTTTGCATTATAGAAAATTCATATAAAGAAAATGTCAAATATACGTCGGACGTGAGCGGTTTTGAATGGACATTTTCGATCGTGTGCGCCA
The DNA here is from genome assembly GCF_905163445.1 of Pararge aegeria. Lineage (NCBI taxonomy): Eukaryota > Metazoa > Arthropoda > Insecta > Lepidoptera > Nymphalidae > Pararge > Pararge aegeria. Next base: position 4,903,548 of record NC_053202.1, on the reverse strand, counting down.
GAAGAAACCAAAACGAATTATCTACCAGAACGCGCGGGCTTGCATTCGAAATTTAAGTAGGCAATTTAATCTTTTGTTCTTTTAAGGAATTTATTGATTTATATTGATATCCGAATTCGGAAACGACCATATGAGGCAAGCCTTAATTTCTGCCAAGATCTGAGACCACAGATCCTATTAATTTACACTGTACGGTCTGTAGTCCAGAAAACAAACGACAGACAACATCATAAACAACTCAAACAACGAATGTTTTAGAAAAATTTAAATACTTTTCAATTGTAATCGATTAACATTGCTAATTGCAAACAAATATATTAAATTTGAAAATGGTGAAACCAATTTACATTATGAAATTGAATACGCAAAGTATTAATATGGAAGAATACTACAGTGGCTTACAAAATGTGTCTTTACCCGTGTTTATTAAATATTTAAACCGTACAGCTAAGTGTAAAGTATGCCTGCAGGATGGGGATGAGGCAATTACCAGCGTTACAAACCCCAATGGCATAAGAGAAGTCCTGAATGTATTTGGTGCAATCGGAATCGACGAAGAAGATGAGAATCCAACATATTTGTGCTACGTGTGTTACAAGTTTCTTAAGTGTGCTATTTCATTCAGGAAAGTCGCTCTACGAACCAACAAAATATTAAAGCGACCTCCGATAAAGCTATCGCCTGATTATTTCCAAAATTACGACACTACGGACGTAGACGAAAAATCGAATCCAGTTTTTCGAACTAAAGAATTAGAGTGTGAAGATGAAGAAGACACCAAAGTACAATGCCATATATGTAAAAAAATTCTAACCAAGGCATACTATAATAGCACGCATTTAAAGCTTTGCGATCCAGATTTCCCTAAACAGTATGTGTGCGATATTTGTGGAAAATCATTTAAGTTAAAGGTGGCCCATAATCGTCATAGGGAGCGACACGAAACTAGATACATTTACAAATGTCAATTATGTCCTTACGCAGGCAGGTATAAAGCGAGGCTGTCAATGCATATGCGTGTTCATACAGGTGACTTAAAATACTTGTGTACAGAATGCCCTGCTAGGTATATCTCCAAAGGCAGTTTAAGCGATCATATAAGGTTAAAACATACCGAGCCACAACATAAATGCCATCAATGCGACAGAGCATTCCATAATAATTTAAACCTCCAAAGGCATATTGATGTAGTACATATGGAAATTAAAAAGCATGAGTGTAACATATGCAGCATATCCTTTGGTTACAGACGCGACTTAATGAAACATCAAAGAAATGTACATAAAAGGGCTAAATTGAGGTCTGGTTTTAGTAAATCTATTTTCAAGTCTAGAGACAATTGTGAATAAATATTGCCAGTCATGAGTACTAGTATCACCTAATCAGATGTGCAGAGTTGCCAGTTTTGATATGGGTTCAAAACTTAGTCATGGGCCTGATTCTCAAATTTTCCCAACAATGATAAAGACGGCTATACTTGCAGTGTTTATATGACCAAATCAGAAATGTGATTTTCTAACAAATCTGAGTTACTAACAGGCATTTTAAGGGTCAAATGCAAGTGGTGTAAGGCACTACTACACTACTACTACAAGAATACATCGAAAGAGTTTCTATATCTCTGTACAAATGATATATTTGATGATTGAAGATACCATTGTTCCTAGTTACTATGGTGAAACAAATAAAATAAATTTATACCAAAAATTAAATTATTTGATATTTTGCTTTTTCTTAATAAAACATTATGAAACAAGTTGGAATTAAGGATGGAGAAGAGGTATTGAGAAATCCTATTGACATTGTAGAAACTTTTAATGACTTTTTTGTCTCTCATTCTAAAAATATTAATTATTATATTCTAAACATATTCCTGCGAATATTTCTCATTCACTTTTCATATTCCATCAACTCATGAACCAATTGATCATAAAAGAATTAAAAATGTCAAATTTGTACATATATTGTGCATATATTTTCATAATCAGTATGGTTATGACAATATATGTATAAAGATTATACAACATGTTTTACATATCATGCCCAAGTAACTTAAATTCGTAAGTATGGCATAGTTTTTGGGGAGACACAAGAAATATTAAATAGTAGGTAGAAATTTTTATTGCCGCACCAACCCGTTCCTTACATAAACTACTATCGCCAAAGGTTGTCTTGGAGAGATCGCTTTAGCGATAAAACCGCCTTTGCACACCTAAACTAGTTTTTTATTATTTATTTTTGTAAATGTGTTTCTTTGTATTTTGTTTTTGTGTGTTAAAGAATTTAATAATAAAAATAATAATATTAACAGTGTACATAGGTGCACTATTCATATTTTCCACATATCGCTCTTATGCACCTTTTCTGCACAACAAATAGGTAGTTGTTGCGAAGAAAAAGAATTAAATCAATTGGTTTCCCCATCACAAAACCGCATTCTTTAATAAAAGTGTTTACGAGATTGCTATACAAACATACAATAAGTTACAAAAGATCATATGAGAAAATAACTTTATTAATTTTAAAATGACTGTTATAAATTTTAAGCTATCTATAATTATTATTTTTATAATTTGTTACAATATGATATGATATACTAGTTTTATATAATTCACAACATGTAATAACTTATATCTAATCTGATTTTTATTTGGATTGATGGTTCAATATGCTTCGAAGGCTATATAACATCACGCTACGACCAATGGCTACTATCATCAATGACAAATGTTGCAAATTCAAAAACAGCAAAAAATATCCTTTTTGAGAGATTCCGATGCGTGCGATGCGTGAACGCCAATGTTACGCCAAATGACGAAGTAATAAGTATGTATGTATGTAGTGATATATATATATATATATAGATATATTTTTTGTGGAATGGGTGAATTTCTGGGATGGATCCCCGGCATCTAAATTTTCTTTGGTCTGGTGCTAAACTTCGGCCCTAGCTAGTTGCCAACCTACCGACGAAGATGTGGCGCAACGCAATTTAGCGTTCCTGTATGATTACGCGTAGTAACCATTATAAATTTATTAGGGGTTTCGTGTTTTGGTTCCGACTTGCAATCCGACATCTGGCATCCTATATTTGTACCGACGAATCCGACATCATGAACCTGACGATCCGCCGATCCGCCATTTTGAAAGTAGAAACTCAAGATCGTTTACGTCAAAGCTCAAAAATTTAGGTGACAGGATAGAAAAATAACATTGCAATTGCTGTATTTTCCGTTTGAAATACTATATTTAGAGAAATTAAAAGCAATTTAGTACATAATATTATGTACTTTCTAGTTTGATTTTACTGATAATGGTGATAACGTTTTACATCATGAAGGTGAACAAGAAAAGAATTAATATGGAAGAGTACTACAGTGGTTTACAGAACATGCCTTTACCCGTGTTTAGTAAACATATAAAGCGTCAAACGCACTGTAGGGTTTGTCTGCAGAATGGGGATATGCCGATTACCAGCGTCACAAATCCTCAAGAGTTAAAGGAAGCCCTTACTATTTTTGGGGGCATAATATTCAATGACGACGATGAAAAGGCGGTATACCTGTGCTATGTTTGCTACAAGTTTCTAAAGAGTGCTGTTTTATTCAAGAAAGTTGCGCAACGATCGAACGAAACATTAAAGCAACCTCTATTAAAACAATCGCCCGGCCATTTCCAAGATTATGACTATTCGGGTACATATGACGATGGAAAGTCAAGTCAGGTGTATGCAACTGATGATTTTCTATGTAAACAAGAGCCCTTAGAAGTTGACACCAAGGTACAGTGTCCCATATGTAAAAAAGTTGTCAATAAATCTTATTACTACAAGACCCATTTGAAACTTCACAATCCAAATCTACCTGAACCGTACGTGTGCGACATTTGTGGTAAATCATTCAAGATAAAAAACGTTTATACTAATCATAGAGTGCGGCACGAAACTAGATTCATTTACAAATGTGAATTATGTCCATATGCTGGTCGGTACAAAGAAAGGCTCTCGAGACATATGAGAGTACATACTGGTGACTTGAAATACCTGTGCACACAATGCCCGGCTAGATATATATCTAAAGGCAGTTTGAGTGATCATATTAAGCTAAAGCACACGGAACCACAATTTAAATGTGATTCTTGCAACAAGGCATATCATAGCAATTTGGTTCTACAAAGACATATTGATGCATCACATTTGAGAATAAAGAAACATGAATGTAACATATGCGGCTCTGCGTACGGCTACAGGCATGACTTGTTGAAGCATCAAATTAAGGTGCACAAGAGAGCTGTGTTGAGGCATCGTTTCCGTATAACAGCTAACAAAGACACGGAGAACAACAGTGCAGAATGAATATTTTAAATATTGAAGTTGTGATTATATTGGTGCCTGGATTTTTGAAAATTCAGTATGTGCATGTGATTATATACCTATATGAGGAATATGGCATACCGCATAATCATTTTAAAATGTTGTATTTTACATGTCTGGTTTCATACTCATTGCATCTACGCATAAAGGTTGAAATTATAGGCACAGATATAATCCAGCATTATTGTTAGTAGCATTAGTATCCTTAGTATCAGATTTGTACACCCAAAATGTCAAAATGTGACTTACAATAACTTTATTTTATTTAATTAGTTTGGATAGCACCGATCACACTAAAATTGAGTATTACAACACAGGCCGTGAATATATGCAGCACTAGAGCCATGAATGTGTTGCCAAATGTGGAATGCCTTGCCTGAAGATGTAGTGACTGCAGAATCACTGAATCAGTTTAAGAATAGACTGGATAAACATCAAAAAGACAAAGAGCGCAAGAAATGATATAGACGCATCAGCGAAAGCTGCTTAGTCTATTATATAATAATAATAATAATCTTTAAAAGGATTTAATTAACAAAACAGATCCAGATGTTAGGGTTGAAATTTGTTTCAATGCTGTGCTCTGAGAATAGCAGTATAGATTCCAATAGGATACTTGGGTTTCAGAATGAATGTGGATTTAACAGGTTATTTAGTGGCAACTTTCCACAGTGCTAGCAAATTTAGTGTAAACTGATATTCAGAATTGGGCCCAAGCAGCCTTCAGCTCCATTTTGTTTTTGATGTTCTTACCAAGAAACCTTTTGTTGGTTTTAAAGAAAGAAAGAAAAAACATTTATTCATGTTAAGTGTTACAAACAGTACATCTTATAATAATAAAGTAACAACATAGTATACAACATACAATGTCTGTGTGTAACACCAGACAGAAAGGGTGTACAGCTCAGCATAAATTATTTCTCAGTTCTGCACTCTCAATGGTTGTTGTAAAAAATCAGTGAAACAGTATTTAAACTCCATATTGGGCTTAGAAACTTTGATGTTATATGTTTGAGAAACAATTGCGGGTGTGCATAACTTAATGCTATGGATATGTTTTAAAATAAGCTGTGACAGCATAGTGGTTAGAATATGTAGTTGTTAGGCGTGATTAATTTGCCACTGACCGCTATTGACATTGGACTGGCTGCCCTTATACAAGAACTATAACCTTATATGATAACTTATTAAACTTAAAGTACTATTCCGTACCGCAGGGAGACCTTGGATTACAGTACTTACCTTCTTAAAATTAGATTTCAAGCAACTACACGACAACATGCAACTAACACGACGCGACAGTTACATGTCGACTGAGTTTGGTTGCAATGCGTTTTAATAGTTAAATTATAGTTATTAGTATTTATCTCATGCAGGGCTGGGAACCGGTTTTAATTTACCGGAAAATTTCGGTTTATTTTTAACCGGTTTGTTTTAATGTTCTGCGTTTTACCGGCTAAATGATTGAACGAACCGAAATGCTATAGGTTACTGTCCTTATTGAGCAAACGATTTCAAAACGTTTAATAAACATAAATAAACCGGTTTTTGCAGCAGGCACTAGTCCCTTTGACAAATGCCAAGCCTAGCTCGTTGCGCGTGCGAGTCCTACTTCGCTACAAAGAAAAAAGATGGTATAAATTATGCATCTTTGAAGTTAAAAGAAGCTTAACTTTGGTAACAACTTTGGTATGATGACACTTTTGGCATATTTCAAAGAAAAATGTTAAAATCGTTAATAATTCGTACTCATAGTAGCGCGCGCAGCAAATCACAAAAAGAACTAAAAGTGTAACCGGTAAAGTGTAATTCCATTCGATTTAGTGAAATGAAATTAGAACCGGTTTCTCTGTTTAACCGGTTAAACAAACGTAAACGAAACCTTAACCGATATGATTCCAGTAACGGGGTTTAATGACCGAAGCCGGTTTGCAATTCTTCCGGTTTCCGTGCCCTGATTTCGTGCTCCTAGTAGTATGTAATGTACTTACTCTCTTCCAATAAATAGTAATAACAATAATTAAGTTGGAAACTTATACAGATACAATCTGAATAAGTTTCCAACTTGACTATAGGCAATACGTAATACGTCTATTTTTATTTATTGTCCTCATATGAATCCAAATATCTCTATATCGTTACACTTCCGGGTATCTAAGTTATGTTACTTGACATTTTTTGTTTTCTATGTGCCAAATATGTACCAATTTCATCGTACGCCACGTTTTTGAAAAATAATTAATGCCATTGTTTCATTCGCACGACAAAAAAAAGGGTTATTGGGGGCAAAAACAGCCTATTCAGAGGTGACAAAACAGGTCAGTGATTAATGTATATAGGGGTAGGCATTTAATTGAGAAACAAAAGCACTTAACATAATAATTGATTTTTGTAAATATTTTTACTTACCTAATCTATTTGGTTATTATTTTCGAAATGGCGGTATATATTTACAAATTACTGTAACAGTTATGTATAATGTAATTTATATACCTACTCGTTATCTGTGAACGTCTAATGGCCTTTGCACCCTATATCGACTCTACCACAACTCGATAAGAATATAAGCTTTATGTCATGTGACATATTGTTGTTGGAGGTGTGTGAAACGTGGTGAACAAGTGCTCTTCTCGTACGTTACTAACAATAATAGTGTGAAAAGATTTCTGTATCATAACATTAAGCTCATATTCCAATATTGGTCATTGGTTGGTTGGTTGGCTCATATTGGTCGAGGAGGAGTTGTTTATATTTATTTATCTTAACACTTTATTTGTACACCACAAAAAGTTTCAACTGGAAAAGAAGAAAATTAAAAAGTAGAATACAAAGGCGGCTTTATCGCTTAGCAACGATCTCTGCCGGGCAACCTTATCAACTAGGGTTGCCTGGCAGATATGGTATGGGTTTTTATTGATTCCATTATCTTCCTGTTCGTCTTCAGACTTTATAGTGTTATTTATAAAAAAAAGTTTCATAGGAAAATTTTCATTTGTACTAAGATTTATATTTACTGTTTAAGGTTGCGCTTCCCTATTTTCTTCATACAAATTTACTATTTATTGATCTAGGTCCCAAAGTTAGCGAGAAAACTGTTTGACTTTCCATTATGTATCTATATTATACCTATTGTAAACCATTATTAAATATATTGCTTGTTTTGACAGTTTTATATTAATTGAAATATCATTAATGTACTTATTTTAGTTTAGTGGACGTCACTCACCTGGAGCATTCACTTCGGAAATTTTAGTTTGTGAGTGTTTCTCAAGCAAGCACATTATTTCGCAATGATATCAATTTGGGGAGATAAGAGGGTAAGTGCCCATCCGAGTCACACCTTTTGCAACGTTAATAAACGTGACTTGATGGGAAAAGAAAATTAGTCAGGTTATTCCACGAACTTTTGACGGATTTTTCGATTTTCATGGATGCAAACTAAGCGTGGGGTAAAAAAAATTAGAATGGGAATCGAACGGAAAAAAGTTTCCGTGTGACACGACTGGGTGTGACTCGTTGGGAACTAGCCTTGGCTTGTACATCAAAACGAATTCCTAGTTGGGTTCGTAAATTCAGCTTGCTTGTCAAGCTTACGCGCAACGTCTTCCCGCAAAGCGAAGTTTGCGAAGCGAATACTCCCAGTGAGTCCTTATTATAAATTTTAAGGTCTGAACTATTAAAAAATTACAGCAGTACCAATATTGTGGTCTAGTTTACTTAATCTTAATTTTACAAATAGTTAAATTAAATATATTTATTAGTAATATTTTCAATTATTAACCTACTCGGTTCAACATGTTTATTGCAGGTGTACTCGCAACATAAGAAGTCTGATCTTTAGTCAGTACAGTTTAAGGTTGATGAGGTACTATAGATATTGAAAACTGCCAGCAGCCCACTTATACAAACTATTAGACAATTTTTTTAAATTTAAAATGCATATAAAAAATTTCGGAACCGACAGGATTTGAACCTGCGACTCTCAATCGCTGCCAGAGCGCTTTGACCACTAAGCTACGACTCCAACTGCCGATGCCGAAATTAGTATTTGCATATTAAACACTAAAAAATTATATTGGACTAATTGTTTTACGATAACTGTACTAGAATCGGTATCATGGAAACGGTGATAGTCCAGTGGGCTTCGACTTCACTTTCGGGGGGCCGAGTTCGAATCCCAGCACGCACCTCTAACTTTGCAAGTTACGTGCGTTTTAAGAAATTAAAATATCATTTTCTTCATCGTGAGGAAACCTGCATGCCTGAGTTCTCCATAATGTTCTTGAAAGGTGTGTGGAGTCCACCAATCCGCACTGGGCCAGCGTGGTGAACTACGGCCTTAACCCCTTCTCATTGGCGGAGAAGAGCCGTGTCCTGTAGTGGGTCGGTAATGGGTTGATATGATACCAGATTCCTTTGCCAATAAATGTTTTCTCATGGAAACCTTTCGTAACGACAATACACACATCGTGCATCGCCTTCTAGCCCCAAAGTAATAGAGCTTGTGTTATAGGTATTAAGATGGCTGATGAATATCTTTATTTATAATATACATAGATAAATACAGACCCAGCCACTGTAAATATTCATGTTCATCACCTAAAACCCACAGCCGTGGACTCAGAAAGCGGGGTTTCTGCTTACTGCGCCAATCAACCGTTGGGACGAAAGTTAACTATGATTTGTATGGAATCGCACGAGCGCCATATAGTGGCGCTGTCTAGATGCCCTTCTTTAAAATCTGTCAGTGAGGTGATGACACCCGTATATGCGATGACTTCTTCCATCGATTTTATTAAAATAGGGATTTTCGGGTGATAGTGCATTGTAGATTGTATAAGCGCTTATATATTTTACCGTGTTGACTTTATTGTCAGTTTACTTAAATTTAGAAATAAAATAATAATAGACAAAAACAATAATTTTCGTTTTATTTTTATTGTGGTATACTTTAAACATGAGCACTTTTCTCTAATTAAAAAAAATCGAAAGCGGATGCTATAATTTGGAAAAAAAATGCAGTGGCTTGCACAGGATGTTTTTTTAGGAAAGGTTTTTCTTATTTAATCAGAAGGCTAATAATATTAAAAGAAAAATCCTCCAATACAAATCATTAAAAAAACTAACCGGCCGGTGCAGCACTTTGACTTTATCTGATGGAAACCAATGAGGAGTGCTTGGAGTTAAATTGCCTAGTAAATACATACAGTCTCGCTGTTCTGTGGGTGAATGGAGACAAATAAAACTAGATGGTAAAGTTCCTAAGCACAATCACTGAAGTATGCCGTGTAAAAACCCGATAAACAGACAAAATTGCGTCAGTGTGTCAACTTAGATATTATACATAAAAGCGAGTGTTTGTTTATTATCTCTACTTCTGCGTCGATTTTAATGAAATTTGGTATATATATTTATTTACCAAATTTCTAGTACATATATGCGTATACTATCGGATCCCAGCGCCATCTGTCGGGCTGATTTGTGAATCTAAACCATTCAGGGTGCCACCCAAACGCATACTAAAAAATGCATTCAAATCGGTGCAGCCGTTTAGGAGTTCAGTGACATACACACGCACACAGTATACACAAATATATATATAAAGATAATATATATATATATATATATATATAGCTTGTGGCATTGAGAATGGAAATAGGATACTTTTTATCCCGGAGAACATCCTGTATACATTCCCGCGGTATTGAGAAAAACACCTTTCGTTATCTATGCCTTTACCTTGCTAAACAGATGTAAGAATTTATTTAGCATTTTTATTGGTAACATATATTTCAAATAGCAACATTTCATTATTCTTTAACTTGCAGCTAGGAATGTAAATAAAACAAAATGTGAATATGTCAAAGCAATTTTATTTACGTATTCTTTATTTAAAATAAATAGATAATATTCGTACAATACAGATAAAATACAATCACAGACTAAAAAAAACTCTAAAACAATAATTTGTAGGTACATACATAGTAGAGTTACTTTTTATCATTTCAAAAACGATAAAAATGTCATAATACTTCTAAAATTATTTCAACATTAAGTTAATTGGCAATGGATACTGTTATTTATTAAACGTATATCAAACTGAACTAGAAGATCTAAAATTATTGCCCGATAAGGATGTTTTTTTTTTCATTCCACTACTGTTATTTTAAACCCGTACCTCTAATCAATTTCCACGCGACATCTCAACGGAAAGCTGAATCGCTTAGCGGCACGTCTTTGCAGGGTAGTAACTAGCTACGACCAAGCCAAGACCAGACCAGAGAAAATTCAGAAATTATATCAATTCCCGAATTGCCTCTCCCGGGAATCCAACCCGAGACCTCCAACTTAAAACCACAGCGCTTACCGTGCGCCAGGTAGGTCGTAATATAGTATTACTCTTAAACTTGTATATTAAAGGTTCTCGAAATAGAACGCGTACGTATCTATATATAATTAAATGTAACTATCTTTTCTGTTTAGAACAATTATTATTATTATTTAACTCTTTATTTGTACACCACTATGAAGTTAGAGAAAAAAAACAATTGAAATACAAAGACAGAAGTAGAATACAAAAGGCGGCCTTATCGCTTAGTAGCGATCTCTGCCAGGCAACCTGAGTAAACAATGAGAAAAGGATGGCAATAATTTCAGATCTTCCAGTAGATTTAAAGATTGATGTACAAAATAATCATATAGCCTACATAATAAGAGATCGGGTAACCGAATGCATATTTACCCAAAATATTTTCTAAGAAGCCGCTTCCATAATTTCATAGCATTGTGATTATAGGTAAATATGCAAGTCATGAAATTTAAAAATGTCAATCATACAAATAAATGAAGAATGAGAGGCTAAAAGGATTGAAACGTGTGATTATCACATTGCGATTGCCGAATTCATTTTTATTGGCTGAATTTATTTCAGGTATCTTATCTTGCACGAATTGCATAGGTATTTTACATTAGAACAGCTTCAAGCAATCCAAGTGCCAAGCCAAACTAAGTAGAATATTATAGAGATCAAGTTTTTTTGTTTTTTTTTTAAATCTCAAAAACAGACAAGTTAATATTCTGTTAGTGTGAACGAAAACGGGCGAATTAAATTGAAGCGGCACGTGATAATGTTACTGACGGCGCGGTACGCGAAGACAGCGAGGATCAGTGGCGTAACCAATAAATATATGGGCAAAACGGGGCCCAATTAATATACTCCAAGGGCCACGTGCGTTTAGGGACCCCGTAGACTGCGAAGGCTGCGGTCACGGTTTCCTCATTGTCAAACCATTAACGCCCACTACAAGGAATGGGAAGAAGGAAAAAGGTTCAGACCTTAGTCCACCAGCTAGCCAAGTGCGGATGGTAGACTTCACACGACCTTGAGAACATTATGTGACCTTTAGCTTTAAAGCATGTGATATTTAATTGCTTAAATCAAGAATGCACATAACTCCGAAAAGTAAGAGGTGCGTGCCGCCTAGCCACTAGGAGATAGGCTAAGGAGCCGGAGTATCTTAACATTATTAAAAAAGTTAGTAAAACGTGTAGGACCTTTTTAATAAACCTTAGGCCTTACATTTGTCTATTTATGAAGTGTATTTTCACGCTTTGACATTTGATAGGTGCTCTGAAACAAAATGTGCCAAAACCGAAACTCGCAAACTATTCCGACGTTATGCCACGTTTATTAATAATAATTAGGCATATAATACTCAGCAGGCATAGGTATAGCCTCCCAGCAGGCGTGGAGAGTAATATGCTCGGCATATTTCTTACGCGATCAGAAATGGGGAGATCTCTAGATGAACCAGAATTATCGATATCGCTCAACGATTCGCGAAGCTAAAATGGTAATGGGCAAGGCACATAGTTCGAACCAAGGTGCTGGAGGGGCAGTACTTCCCTTGGAAAGCGCTGTGTTGGTAGACCCGCCCCCCACGAGGTGGACAGACGACATTTAACGAAGGGAGGGGCTGGATACAAGCGGCACAAAACCCATAGCCAGTGGAAATCCCTAAAAAAGACCTTGGCCAACAGTGGACGTCATGTTGTTGAGATAATGATAACTTAGAGGGAGTACCCTATCAGATTTTATAACAAACTTTTACAGGCACAGACCGTTAGAGTTACAGTTACGCCACTGTCGACGACCCTACATTTTAATTATAACGTCACAACTGATAATACGGTATAGTTGTATATTTGTTTAGCTACCTGTACATGCGTCGAAAAGGGTTAAATATTTCACTACACTACATGTTTTTATATTGTATTTAAAGCCAACATACTACAACATTATTTATATTCGGGTACATTTTCAAGATACAAATGTAGAATTTCGTAGGTATACCGTATATAAAATTAGAAACACATGATTATGAGATGTGCAGTTAATAAAAGCTAATTTGTTTTTAGGTTTGTACACATTTTTTAAAAAATATAATCAAATAATTTGGAATTTTTTTATGCCGGCCAATAAAAAACGAAACTAAATTATTTTTTATTGTAGATTAGAGAATATGGATGGAAGGTATTTGTTTAAACAACTTTTCATAATACCCCCCAATAAAGTGGCGATAGAAATCATATACATAGCTACATTCATTAGGTATTTGTTTAAACAACTCTTTAGAATTTTCCAAAGTAAAGAAGCGATAGAAAATCCATGAGAGCTGACCTTTCTTTTCATAGTTTCTAACTCACTGGATTATCCTGAATTTTAAATTATATTATATTAAGTTTAGATTGATTGGCCGACAATTTATAATAAGTTATTTCCGCGTCTACAATTGTAACGATATACATAATACAGTGATCTCAACACAACTAATCCGATCTGTAACAGTACTACAAGATTTACTCGCTCGCAATCGAGCAGTCGTTTTAGCATATCAAACTCTGAGTGCGATTTGGAGTCGCAAATCCGGAATTGATGCAAATAAAGAATTGATGGCAAATTTAAGCTTTAATGCCAATCATTCAAATAAGTTTCATTTCACTCCGATGTTCAAGTATTTCCGTACTAGAAAACTGCTCCATTGCGGGCGACAAATCTTGTTCTGAGCACGTGGGTTATGAGGCTGTGTAGATTACAAAAACGGATCTTAGCTGATCCGTGGGAGTCTGCTCAAACCACTATGTTACTATTTCAGATTGGAATTCTTGTTTTGCGAGAACTACATCATTGTGATATTATTACCTCTAGGCGCATAAACCATAGGTTTTGGGCGATAATATTGGGTAATATAATTAACTGTATAAATAATTCTAATCGTATTTCTATTACCGTAAGAGCGTACCACACTACGCCTATTATACCAAACGAAGGTAGTCATTGAATAATTGAATTCGAATTGAAATCTATTTTAAGGTAAGTTGATTATTTTTTTGGTGAAAAACAAGTATTTAAGTCACTGAGGAACTCTTTATCAAACAGCTCGTGAGCCGGTAAGTTGCAAATGTTCATGAGGTTAAAGAAACAGAAAAACCTAACGCCCGTTTTGGCACCGCTGCTATGTGCGATCGAACAAGAGCGGTCAGTCAACTCGTTCAATGCTCACACAAGGCAACTACAATATTAAACAGTTACCAGATTTGAGTTTTCTAAAACCGTTCCAAAATATTACACCGCTAAATAAAACATTATTTTGGTCTAAAAATATATGTGTGGGTTTTGAGGTTTAGGAAAATATATTATCTACTCATAAAGTACTACATTTACGAGGAAAACATCGTAATCTGCCGTTTTTGTCGCATAAACTATATGCTCATATACTTTGTAATTTTATTATGAGCGAGGTAGGATTAGCCTCTTCTTGTTGTATTTGGAACCTTGTCGTAAAGCAAGAAGACATGTTTTTAATTGGTGTTTAAAATCTTGGATTTGTGCGCTAACAAATATTCTCGACTCTAGAGGTAATAATATCTTACTAAATAATTTACTAAATAGGTAAATATTTATTAACAATATTAATTATACTATACAAAAGCCTTAATTAAGTATACAATAATACTGTTTGAATTTTTGCAACAAATAAGTTATCAGGTATAATAAGCTTTTAGGAGAGAGGGCTGTGTCGATTTTAGTATAGACGTGTCAAAAAGGTAAAGTGCCTTCAAAACTGTTTGCATTATGATCTTTACGTAAGACTTAATATAATCTAATAAGTATAAAAAGAGTTTGTAACTTTGATAGCTGTACGCTGTTCGCGTGTCTAACTTTTAATATTATTTTTGCGTTAAACAGAGTTTATTTATTGTTATACTCTATTGTATAGCAATAAATAATACATATACTCTATTATATATAATATATACTCTATTGTTGTCTAAAAAATTTTCAATTTTTCAAAAAGTTCTTTATTTATTTTTATTTCATATTAAAAAGAAAGATACAAACAATAATTAAACCCCTTTTATTTTATATAAAAAAAACAAGATTTAGCGCCATCTTGTGGCGTCACTCTTAAAGGTAAAAAATAATGCATTCCAAGAGAGGTATTAATGAATGAATGAATGAACACACTTTTATTGTACACCACATAAACATATAGTAAAATTATAAATAAAAATTTAACAAAAAGTATACAATTTACTTACGATATTACACAGAACATTTTTCTTTGTAATATCGTACCAGTGCGCAATTTTATGCAAAAACATTATTTCCATGAAATGTTTCATATTTTTATTTCTCTGGAACCCAGAATATCAGTAGAATTTATGAAATTAGCAATACTTTGTCAGAGCTTTAGTGGAATTGTGATTCAAATTAGAACAACGTTTATTACAAGTAGGTCTAATATAAGCACTTTGGATTTGCACAGTCTGTCTAGTTTTAATGATTCTATTACCGGTTTTATAGATATTCGCTTCACCGCTTACGTTATACCTACTCTGCATTTTGCGCGAAATTTTCGAATACACTCCGTACATTTTCGTCGCTCGGCCGAAAACGGCCTATCAACTTTCTAAACTGTGTTAAGAGATGCGGGTCCATTATAATATGTCTTACGTAAACATCGTTATAAAGAATCATAAATCTTTAAAAGTTCAAAAGGTTTTTGTCGTATTTAGTGTTATATTTGTCAACGTACCTACTTAATTTGTATTTATCGCATGGAATGTAAGTTTCGCTAATAAGCCAAATACTAATTTAACTATTATTAAAACTCCATGATCCTGCCTGGTCTATCTATACACTAGTTAACACACAACATTCAACTATAGGTAAGTACCGTTTGTGATGACCTCGCTGGCGCAACAGTAAGCGCTGAATTTGATTAGGAGGTCCCGGGTTTGATTCTGCATTTTCTCTGGTCTGGTTTGGTCGGAAGCTTTGCCGTGGCTAGTTACCACCCTTTTTTTTTTGGCGTGATGGAAAAACTTTATATATCACCTCTTAAGGTGGTACAGTAATACCCCGCTTTACGCGACCCCGATCAGTGTTGGGTGTTATGAACGTATTTTACAAGAACGTAAACAAAAAACGAAAGACAAAAGACAATATGTATTTTTCCGTAAAAAATAATTCATAGTATGTATTGCATAGTGTTCTTAGATTTAAATGATACGTATTTTTGACTACGTTTAATCATAAACCTCGATATACGCGAATATCAGTTAACGCGATTTTTTCCAGAACGTATCCCTCGCGTAAAGCGGGGTATTACTCTATACCCAAACTAGAAACCACCACGGCATGCCCCTCTCGTTGGCTTTGTTAGATGCCCGGGGAAACCCGTTCTATACCTCCGTTAGCTACCACCCTACCGACGACGTGCCGCTAAGCAATTTAGTGTTCCAGTGCGATGTCGCATAGAAACCGATTAGGGGTATGACTACCACATTCCGTAACTGGTTAGCCCGCTACAATTTTAGACTGCAGCATTACTTACTACTAGGGGAGATTGCAGTTAAGAGCTAATAGGTTTCTACGCGACATCGCTTAGCGGTTTTTTTTGTCGGTAGGGTTGTATCTAGCCACGGCCGAAGCCCCCCACCAGACAACGGGTTCTAGTCGAGGCCCTCACTGAGAGGTTATGATAATAGTCTCATAAAAACCCAATACACCTAAACAGTGTTAATATATCACTTGCCCCTCGCATTGTCAACTTTAGTAACGTGTCGATTCTAAACGGAGCTTTATTGGTATTTTTATCGTAACACGCCACAATATTTATTTACAGATTGCTATATAAATGCATAAATAACGCATAAGAACACTAATGTTATAAATAAAAACCGATATGAGACGTTTATCC
This sequence comes from Pararge aegeria, assembly GCF_905163445.1. Lineage (NCBI taxonomy): Eukaryota > Metazoa > Arthropoda > Insecta > Lepidoptera > Nymphalidae > Pararge > Pararge aegeria. The sequence goes on along the minus strand of NC_053202.1, from coordinate 4,886,910 downwards.
GGGGAGTACCCTAGCCACAGTAAATACATATATTAAAGCAGTATGGAATCGTGCGAAAAAGCACACTTACACAGATGCACGTCTTTACGAGGCTCCAAATTCATTATCGAATTATTTTAGTCGGGGTTACCGTGTCGAGACGAGCGGTCGCTCGCGACTTGGGTTACTGAAGTGTAGGTAGGTCACGTGGAAAGTAGGTGTGAGTTACTGAAGTGTAGGTAGGTCGCGTGGAAAGTAGGTGCGCGTTACTGAAGTGTAGGTAGGTCGCGTGGAAAGTAGGTGCGAGTTACTGAAGTGTTTGTAGGTCGCGTGGAAAGTAAGTGCGAGTTACTGAAGTGTAAGTAGGTCGCGTGGATTGAGGTGCGAGTTACTGAAGTGTAGGTATAATAAAAGTTGGTTTTATTTTTCCATTTGGGTCTAGTTTCCGTACTGCTCTAACTTATACAACGTGTTAATTAATTACGAAATACTGTATAAGAGTGCATACGTATATTTCATAAGGAATCATCCTGTAAAAATATTAAATTAAAAGTAGCATATTTATTTTTCCATGCAAACGAATTCAAAACATTTTAAGTGTTTAATTATGACAACCCTATTGAAGATGAAAGACCGACACGCGCATAGTACCTACGCTATGCGACGCGTACCTAATAAACTGACGATAGTCACTGGATTTTATTATTGCATGTGATGTTAGGGCTGTATCTGATTTCTTTCTTTAAAAAAAAATGGCAGTGGTTTACTCAAAAACTATTAGCGTATCGGTTTCACACATAATTTTCAGAGTCAGTACATAAATTACCTCTAAAGACTAAGTATCATTTCGATTTTCATTCACACGTTGTACATTTATTTACTGTGCCTTAACCTCGTATATTTAATCGTACTTGAGAACGTATCATGATAATCCCAGCCTATAAGAATCCCACAGCTGGGCACGGCCACCTTTCTCATAGGACAGGAAGCGTTTAACCCTCGACGCTTTTCCAATGTATGTTGGCGGGCTTTGATCAGCACATCATTCACACATATATCAGTAGTTCTGTTCAGTATTTCAGTAGTAGAAGTACTTTTTGTAACAGAACTCGTCCGTGCTGTACTACTGGCACTTTTATTACTGCCGCCAAGCAGCACAGGTGTGTTTTAGTCAGTGGCGTACACAGAGTTATTGACCAGGGTATGCATAAAAAAGGCAGATGCCATAAAATGGAACAATCCTTCGCATTAATGGGTTATATAAAAATTTTAGGGTATGCAGAGCTTTTGCATATATGAAGTGCACGCCACTGGTTCCAGAGATTGGTTGCCGGTTGAATAAACCGCACATGAGGCTTAAAACCTACGCCTCAGGTTGATCGATCATCTCCATTTAACATTCTACTGTACTGTGTATTTATAAATAACTAGCGTACCCAGCCCGCTTCTACGGGATAGATTTTGCTTTATTTTATTTAAACAATAAACTTACATCATTAAATTTTTAATTTAAGTCTAATAATATATTTAATCATTTACTTCTCTTCGTATTCATTATCTTGTATTCTCTTCTCAAGCGGGTGAATATAATTAGCTGCACCCATGTACACCCAACAATAGAATATCATCATAGTAAATAAAAGCTGTATATGACAGTTTGACAGTTCAAAAATAGGAGTGCTCCGATCGTCACACCAAACTTTACAGGATTACTCGCCAGGTTTATCCGGAGATTCCCTGAAAGTTTCATTGAAATCGGTCCAGCCGTTTCGGAGCCTTTACGGAACATACCCACACACTTTCTCTTTTATATATATAGATTGTAATAGCGTATAGGTAATTTTGCACAGTTTTATAACATTGTAATAAATGTTAACAGTGTTAAAACTACATGAGTGAATAAAGTAATTATTTTAGTCATAGAATTAAAAACACACAGAACACACTTCAGCGATTATTGCACGAAGAGAATTGCGTCCAAAAACAGTGAAAACGCCCCGCGCACGTCTGACTTCACACCCGCGGAATGTTGTAGACTATTCCTCATTTTCGCATTAAATGGTAAACGTTTAGAACATAAAAGGTAAAATAATTTACTGTCAACTGCTTAATGGAATGTAATGACTAACCGCCTGTTCGAGAAACACTACTAAAGTGGAATGGTTTTTGAGGCTTCAATATTAGTCGTGTATACGGTTTCTGTGTGTTCTTAATTCTGTGATTTTTAAAATAAATAGAAAACTAAGAATAAATCTCGACAATTACTGTTATTTAAGTATAGGCTAAGGGGATATAACGGAGAACGGAGTGCAGCACCTTTGTGCTACTACTACCATTCGCGTTCACCTACAAGTCTGCCCAACGAGGTGATTATATGCAGACCTCCCGTTGAGAGAGGCCTTTAGTCCTAAGATCCCAGGTTGGAGGGCGTCCTTAACACCGAATTTAATCAATACATAACAATTCCAATCACCTAGTACCTACATACAGAGTAAAAAATTTAAAACACATTTCGTAGTCAAAATTAATGTTTATCGCAGACTAAATGAAAGTGATAGACGGAAAATGTATAGAAAGAAAAAAAGTTTGTGGATCTGTCTGTTAAGATGTTGTCATTATGACCTTCGCACAAACAAAGTACCTAGCGCATGGCATAATCTATCTTTTTCATTTAGCTTATATTAGTTATATTCTATTATAATTTAACGCTATTTCTAGTCCCTGTGTAAGGAAACATGTGATACTAGATTGAACATAAAAGCGATTAAAGACGACGCCCAATTACTAAATTTCTGTAAGCAATGCCATAAAGTACTCTACTGCTATGAGCATTCTTAAAATCGCATGTTTCTCTATACAGTTGCTGTAAATAATTATTATTCTAATAATTGAACTAAGCAATGGAAATTTGGCAACCGTTTGCCTCTCCTACATTTTGCAAGTGCTGCGTCTCTTTAAGATTAGTTACATATTTAGCCGTCTATATTTTTCTTTAGTCAAATTTTTTTATTTATATTTTTATTTATATATCTTGCTTTTTAAGGTAAAATTTAGGAAATTTGGCGATCGTTTGCCTCCCCTACATAATGCAAGCGCTGCGTCTTTTTAATGTTAGTAATATATTTAGCCGTATATATTTCTTCTTTAGTCAAATTTTTTTATTTATATTTTTATATATATATCTTGCTTTTTAAGGTAAAATTTAGGAAATTTGGCAATCGTTTGCCTCTCCTGCATCTTGCAAGCGCTGCGTCTTTTTAATGTTAGTAATATATTTAGCCGTCTATATTTTTTCTTTAGTCAGATTTTTTATTTATTTTTTTTATAAATATATGTTGCTTTTTTAAGGTAAAATTGAGGAAATTTGGCAATCGTTTGCCTCTCCTACATCTTGCAAGAACTGCGTCTTTTTAATGTTAGTAATATTTTGCCGTCTATATTTTTTCTTTAGTCAGATTTTTTATTTATTGTATACATTTTTTATATATAAAGAATATAAATAAAAAAAAATCTATTTAATATACCCTAATATTAACGTAATGAAGTTTAAATTGCTAAAAAGATGAAGAATGCAATTTTACATACAGACAGACCATAGTCTGTCACACCCTGGATCAATACGAAGTATACTTATTCAGGGACGAACGAAAATAACACGTGGACGATTGGTGCCGAAAAATAAATATATATAATTCGTCTAAAATTTGATTTATGTCATTAATGCTAATAAAGCCATTACTCACTGACTGTCTCTATTAAATGCTATTTTCGTACGCACAACTGGCTTCAATTTTATCAACGTTTTTGTTCGCAAGCGCTCCTTCTATCTTTCTATACTTCATCTACTATTACTAAAGAGAAACAATATATTGTTCCTAATAAAAAAAAAAACTGTACTGGCATATGAGGTGTATACATTTTGTAACATTTGTGACCAAAAAAATACCTTGTTTTTAATACACTGGACTCTTCAGAGAGCGACGAGTCGTGTGTTACAATCCGCCCATTTCTCTTGCAGTTTCTTGTGCTCCTCGTACTGTTGATCAGTTACATGTTTCACTGACGGCGTACCCTGGAATTAACAATACAATTTTAAATCACCATCTTCACTCAGTATCAGTTGATATGATGTAGTCATATATATATGATTGATATGTTATACATTTTTTTACCTAAGTACTTATTTTTATACTACCCACATTTAGCTGTAAATTCTTGTTAAGTAGGTACTTATTATTATCATTAGTTAGTTTAGCATAAATGTAATTTCAGAATTTAGCTTGTTGTATTCAAGACCAATGATTCTCGACGGCGCAGGGTGTAACGGTAAAAATCTAAAGAGTTTATGTTTTACACCTTTTAAATGCAATACTTTTTATTTTTTTTATTTTTCGATTAAATAAATGAGTGATGTTGAGTGCCTGAGTTTTTATAGTACTAATTGACAGACAATGCTGATGGCCACCTGAGTTGAAAACCATTTATGAACAGAGCAAAAATACACAGGGCATGCAAGGAGCGCGTCACGCAACATGCCGCCTTGTGTCCATCAATTTGAGTAGACGTGCCTGTAATTACATCGGCAACTACGCCCTTCACAACACAGCATTCAGAACACAGAAATGCTGTTGAGGGGCAGAAATAGGCATGGTGATAGTAATTCCCCGGACGAGCTGTCTCAAAAGCTCAACAACGTCTTAAGTCGTACGTTTAATTAATGCCATACAGCTGCAAGGAAGTCTCTTGTTTGATCTACCAGAGAAAGGCCTGAACTTAATATAAATTAATATTATGTTATTTCATTGACGGCCGATTGGCGCAGTTTGTAGCTACCCTGCTTTCTGGGTCCAAGGCCGTGGGTTCGATTCCCACAACTGGAAAATGTTTGTGTGATGAGCATGAATGTTTTACAGTGTCTGGGTATTTATATGTATATTATAAGTAGTTATGTATATTATTTATAAAAATATTCAACAGTCATCTTAGTGCCCATAACACAAGCTACGCCTACTTTGGGGCTAGATGGCGATGTGTGCGTTGTCGTAATATATTTATTATTATTATTTATTTATTTATAAATTATTCAAATAACTTCTGCGGGGCACATAGTTCGGAGAACCGATGGACGTTGGGGTTCCAAGGTGTTGGATTGGCAAACCCGCAGCTGTTAACGCAGCGTTGGTCAACCCCCAAGCAGGTGGACAGACGATATCGAGCGTGTCGCGTAGAGCCGCTGGATGCAGGCGGTCCAGAATCGTCGAGTTTGGTGCACCCTAGATAAGACCTATGTCCAGCAGTGGACGTCAATCGGTTTGATGAATGATGATGATATATATATATATTATTAACCAATTTAAAGCTAATCTTAATAAGTAACTAATACCTTAAAAAATCTTCTGTATGAACTATATGGTGGTCCCAATAGCTCTATCTACTTTTCTGACAATTTTCAATGCGTAGTCTAGGAAGGCTGTCCGGCAGTCCTCATCATTGAACAGTGTCCCTAAACTATTTAAATCGAAGTCTTTACCCATTCTGTGCTTGCAATCGAATCTTGCAGCGCGAAACCTAAATTACCCTACCTTAAATCCTACTAATATTATAAATGCAAAAGGGTGGATGTTTGTTACTCTATCACGCAAAAACGGCTGAACGGATTTGGATGAAATTTGGCACGCGTGTAGCCTTTGACATGGAAAATTACATAGGATACCTTTTATCCCGATTCCTTAAGTAGTTCCCGAGGGAAAATTGGAAATTGTTTACGATCGAAGCCGCGGGCAGACAGCTTTTAAATCTGTTACTCATGTCACCTTTGCTATGGAAAAGGACATGTACTTTCTATACCGATCTATCAAATAGTTCCCGTAGTGAGATTGAAAATTGTTAACGAGCGAAGCTTTAGACCCAATTTTGAAGCTAGTATATAAATATATTGAGTAAAATCTGACCTTTATCTTCCTGGGATCTAAATTAGCCCCCAAAGATTGGACGCCTTTAGCCAATTTCGAGAAAGGCGACAACACCATTTCCCTCGTAGCACTGGAAACTGGACTTGCGATATTTTTCAGATGCTTGAGCGCAGATTCACTGTGCGATTGTGCGATATTGAAAGTGATTTCGTGTTGAGAGTTTGACCTCATATGGAAGGTCACCCCTTCCGCGATATTAGGACCCTCCTCAAAGTTTAAGTATCCGGAACTTTGCGACAACTTTTGGGATAGTAATAGAGAATTCGGCGGTGCTGGCTTATTAAATGTGCCATCGGTTTCGACTTGAATCTCAGGAGTTATTGACTCAGTGTCGAATGGATTTCTTTTAACATTATTACTCGGGGTCTTTAGAGATTGCTTTTCGGAAGCAATTGATACGCTCGGCTCTAAAGCTTCTTCGTGGGGTTCAATTTTGGAAGAATACAAGGGATTTTCGATCAAATCGCAGTCGTTTTCATCCTTCTTCTGCTGACCGCCGATGTAGTGTTGCATATTCTCGAAATTGTCTAAGGTTGGCTCGAAGATGTTGGTTCTGTTCTCGTCATCGGATGAGTAATCGGAACTCAGGCCGTCAGATTGGCTTCCTTTCTTTTTGTTATCTGATTTGTTGTGGCCCAGTGTGAAAATTTTCTTAGTACGCGACGCGCCTTGGTCAAGTTTTAACTGTAAGCTAGGTCGAGCTCTTGCGCTTAGCTTGTTTAATTTGCTGAATTGCTCGGTCATGTTGTTGAAGGCTTTCGAACCTGCGGTATTGAAAAAATAATTATATTAATTATAAATAATTAACTCCTTTATTGACCTTGAATGTATCAAGGTCAATAAAGCAGTTAATTCAAAATTCATTTATATCAAGTAGACGGAATATAGTTACTTTTGAAACGTCAAGTACTCTAGACTACCGGTTTGGAAGGCAGATTCTACCGAGAAGAAGCCGGCAAGAAACTCAGCAGTTGCTCTTTTTCAACATATTTTTTTTCACAAGCACTATTCCACATAATCTTTAGGGAAATCATTATTTTTTGTTTCAACTTTAATTTTATCTTTACTTTTGTTTAATTTAATTTAATTCCAAATTGTACACATACTTTGGGTTGTAGCTTAGAACAAAACTTGTTATTACTTATATTTAGATCAACTTTTTAGTTATTACCTGTTTTGTGTACCTAATAACAAAAAACAATAAACAAGCAGCAAATATTATAACAAAGCGATCTTCTGTTAGACTTATAATTTACAGGGTTTTTGACATAGGATGACGAATGTTCTTTTTTTCAGTTTTATTAATAAAATATTGTTCTTTTTTCATATTTACATCGACTTTACTAGATCTATCTAATATAAAATCGTTTCTAGGTCTAATACCATAAAAAAATAAATTAATAGAAAATCCATAGTGCAATGTTAGATTACTTTAGATATTCTATCAGTTATTTTTAGGAGTACCAATTAAAAATTATGCATATGAACTAACACAAAGCGCCTCAGCAGTTCTAATTGAGGTCTGCGAAGACTTCGATGGAGATATGAACCGGTAGTTTGTACAATTGACCTCCCCAGGAGAGAGTTGTAGTATTTGATTTAGCACTGAATTTGTTATGGAGCTTTTCGGAGTTTCTCTTCGGGAATCTGGGATGAAAAACGTGTATCTCTCATTTGAGCATTATTTTGACAACCTTCAATATAAATCTTAATTGCTGTACTGGCCAAATACATTCGAGAAGTGGTCGGAAAGAGTTGTATTACAACCCATATCAGTCCTGGTTTAGCGGTCAAGTAAATTACATCGAAAACTCATGTAATTTAAAATTGAAACGATCTTTTACTACAAAACATGGCAACCAAGGAGGTAACTTATCAAAGGTTTCATTTAAATTCCGAACTGAAACACAAATAGAAAGCCGTTTAAATAAATAGAAAATTCCTTTACTGCCCTCAAAGGTGTGTGAAGTCTACGAAACCGCACTTTATGAACTTGGTGGACTAACGCCGTAACCCTTCTCATTCTGAGATGAGACCTAGGCCAATAATGATAATGACGATAGCTATGAACCAAGCATCTTGGTACGCCAATGGCCAGATAAACTTTGCGGTCCCATGAGTTATGGTGACCTTGAATCGGAAAGCGCCGCGTTGGTGGACCCCCTACTCTGTCGATATATGACTAGATATCATATTGCCATCTTGTAGGCAGTAGGCAAGTCGCAGAGAGTAGTTGAACATGAATGGTAGAATATCATGGAGTATGGAAGTTTTGCTCCATTTTGATTTTTTAATTACTTAAAACGCACATAAGATGGACAAGTTAAAAGTGCGAGCTGGGTTTTGAACTCTGCCTTCCGAAAGTGTAGTCGAGTTCCTACCTAATGCGCTAGCACCGCTTCCCAAAAAAAGCAATACATTATCACATGCAAAATTAAAATCATGTGAATCCTGACACCTTATCGGGTACGCGACGCGTAGCGTAGGTACTATGCGCATGTCAGTCTTTTATCTTCAATAGGGTTGTCATAAGTAAACACTTAGAATGTTTTGAATTCGTTTGTATGGAAAAATATATATGCTTCTTTTGATTAAATATTTTTACATTGTGAGATTCCTTATGAGACATACTTTTGCATTCATCAACATTATTTCGTACTTCGGTTACACGTCGTATAGATAACTCACCAACACTACGTATATCAGCAACCAGTTGGGTCTCGCTCACGTTGCGCGTCAGTGTCGGCAGGCGAGACAGGTCCAAGTACAGGGACGATCTCGCACCGCCCGACGTGCCTTGCGTTGGGTGAACCTGATACGAAAAAGGCAAAATTGTTTTGACGGCCGATTGGCGCAGTTTGCAGCGACCCTGCTTTCTGAGTCCAAGGCCGTGGGTTCGATTCCCACTACTGGACAATGTTTGTGTGATGAGCATGAATGTTTTTCAGTGTCTGGGTGTTTATATGTATATTCTAAGTATTTATGTATATTATTCATAAAAATATTCATCAGTCATCTAAGTACCCATAACACAAGCTACACTTACTTTGGGGCTAGATGGCAATGTGTGTATTGTCGTATTATATATATATATATATAAGTGTGTTCTAAGTGTTTACTTATGACAATATATATATATATATATTGTCATAAGTAAACACTTAGAATGTTTTGGATTACCACGAAATTGTCTTTCCAGGTTCCAGGTTAATTCACAGCCTATGGCACTCACAAATAATGTGGCTTTACATCGGTGAAAGAATTTTCATACAAGTTTCAGTAGATCCCGAGATTTCCTCCTATATCTTAACAAACTTTACCTCTTTATAATAATATAAGTATGGAAATATAGAAAGAAAATATATCAAGAGCCAAAATAGCTTTAGATCTTTCGGTAGGTACATTAGTATGGATTCACCGCTCACCTTAGACTTTTTCCTATCGAGTTTTATGCCGTCGTGAAACGGTATCGCAGGTAACTTCGCGATATCGCGAGCCACTACCAGGGACTCGCAAATGGAATGCAACGATTCTGGAAACAAACAGACAAGTCATTCCGGAAGACCTTCGTTTCCCGAGCGAGGATTCATGGTTCGGTGAAAAGCTGGTACATCTTCATCATTGTCAACCCATTACCGACCCACTACAGGGTTTCCTCTCAGAATGAGAAGTGTTTAGGCCGTAGTGTACCACGCTGGCCAAGTACGGATTGGTAGTTTTACACGCCGTTCAGAACATTATGGAGAATTCTCCGGCATGCAGGTTTCCTCACGATGTTTTCCTTCACCGTATAAATTTATTTGCTTAAATTAAAACGCACATAACTCCGAAAAATCGTAAGTGCCTGCCAGGGCTCGAACTCGGTCTACCACGAGAGGAAAGCCGAAGCTTTACCGCTTTTGAAGTTGGTACAGTAGTCTCCAAACGTTCAGACGCACTAAAGTACAGTACGATTCAAACTTAAATGCGCCTGCGTGAAGCAGTGGCGTGCATAGAGGGTATGCACAGGGTATGCAAATGATGTAAGATGAAGAAAATCTCCAGTAAGAGTTATTAGTACTTGAGGGTAGGCTTTTTATAACTCTTACAACGCCTATCCTTAAGTTTTTTATAACTCGTACTGGAAATTTTCTTCATTTTATATCATCTGCATACCCTTAGCATACACTCATGCACGCCACTGCTTCACGCAGGCGCATTTAAGTTTGAATCGTACTGTACTTTAGTGCGTCTGAAAGTTTGGAGACGCATACGTGCGCTGTTACCCTCCCCGCTACACTGGACACCCAAAATGTGTGTAGTGCGCAACGTCGTGCGCAAACTTCAGGGACGCATTTACGCGGACGCGTACGCGTTTAAATCGTACTATAGACGGACGAAAGTTTGGACTTTTTAGCAGCAATCGCGGTTGATTTGAAGTATTTTTTAGAAGAGTTCTGTTGCTACCATACCATGTACACATTTCGCATGAAATGTCTCATGTAATATAGGTGCCATCAATAACTACTTGCTACTTGAATAAACTTATTTTTGACTTTGTATGACTTTGAAACAAAGTTTCGGAGGCATTCAAACGCACTAAAGTAAAGGGAAGAAAGTTCGGTGGACGGTCGACTCGATTTGCTGTAATTTTATGAAAAGTTCCTTATCTGCCTCCGAAGCTATGACAAGCATATACACATATCTCATGTATGGAACTACTTGAATAAGGATATTTTTGACTTTTTTGTTACTTTGTAACACTATTTTATATGGTGTAGTGTTATGGAAGCAGACAAACGCACGGCAAAGTAAAGGGAATTTTGGACTTTTTAGCTGCAATCGCGGTTGATTTGATGTACTTTTTTAAAGAGTTGCGTTGTCTGCCTCAGAAACACTTCACCATATCTATATTAAATTTAATTAGGTTCATTTCAGAACGAAATAATACATTATCATGGCGCACGACCTCGATTTTGGTACTAAATAAATAAATAAAAATTGCAATTCAAAAAAAAACTCCGAATTTTATCCGGAAAAACTCTATTCCTTAGAAGTCTTAATATGAGCTAGCGTAGAGGGATTGGAATAACAATCGATATACATTAATCTGCAAATTATTTGGCCGTAATTATGTAGATATTTTCTTATTATATAATAATGTATTGGTTTCGTACAGTGTTTTACATGTTTTAACCTTGACCTTTTTGCAAACAACTAAATAAAAATAAAATAAAATGTCTGTCCTTCTTTTAAATTCAAAATTCATTTACTTCAAGTAGGCCTAGTTTATAAGCACTTTTGAAACGTCAAGTCTGTTTGTAGTGACTCTACCACCGGTTCGGAAGGCAGATTCCACTGAGAAGAGCCGGCAAGAAACTCAGCAGATTGCTCTTTTCCAACATCATTTTATAGTTTAACAATCTTTAGAATGTTTCTGTTTTGTGAGAGATGAGAGCGGAGTGGATTCATCAATCGTGTAGTAACCACGATTGGTTAATTTCTTCAAGGTCGATGTCCTACGAACATCATCCTTTGAACGTCATAATTTACATAGACCTTTTAGCAAATAAATAAATAAAATAAAAATTCTGTCCTTCGAAGTCGACCATGAAAAACTCACCTATCATTTCGTCTTTAGTGTTGATAACTACCGCCATATTGTTGAAGAATCTCAGCGAAGTTGATCTGAACATGTGGAAGTATCCCGGCTCGTTGTTATACACGTAGTTAATACGTATGCAATGCACTGGCTCTGTGGTGTTCTTGCGACCCACGTTAAAGATCTGAAATGGTCAGTTTTTGTTTTTCACTCAAGTGCAAGTATATATATATATATACATATATATACATATATTATGCATAATATATGTGTAGTATTAGAATGTATTAGTAAGTAGTTTATTATATATATATGGAATGACATCACGTTAGAAACCTTTGAATTTCTTGACTTTTCTATCCTATTTACACATGTACAATTAATGTAAACCCTTACCTTAAACCACTCAATCTATTTCTGAAAACTTAATAAAATCCATTGACTAGTTTAAAATATCTAAGCCTACAGAGGCCTGGAGCTACTTGTTAGCGGTTGCTCCCCCAGGCTGATACCTACGCTACGCCATAAACATGTTGTGACGTCACTACAAGATTCATTAATATAGAGTTGCTTTAATAGTTCTATTTTGCTTTATATAATTCGTAATAATAATTGTGTAAATATTTAATGTTTTCCAAATAGAATAATATCGTAAAATATTATTATTGGTTCGTTTTGTTGTCAACATTGTAAACGGTACCTGAGCCGTATAAAAGTAGAAGCATTACCTTCTCAAGCATTCATTCTGTATTCAGTAGTTGTTGGGGGAAACTCTGCTCGATTATATGTCAAATGTAAAAATTGAAAAATAGTATTATTCCAAGTCCTAGCCCCACGTTCTCCAATATATTTTTTTACGTGACAACGTCTAATAATCAGATGGAGCCGAATGCACGCACGAAAAAACATGAAGTATGCGGCGTTACCTCGCTCTGAGGCGTTCCATTCAAGGCTTGAAGTGCAAGCGAGAGCGCGGAACGAGCGACAAAGAGGCACAGTCGGCCTCCGCGTTCGACATCTGTCTCTCTCCTACTTGAGTGAGCGATGCGTCCGCGTGGACAGCTTCTATACAATAATACATTTACATGTTTTCGGCAAGGATGAAAGGCAGTGAAAAGTGAATGTGGTGTCAATTGTTTGTAGCAACGATAATATCTATCAAACAAATAAAATTAAAATTTTCTTTTGAAAAATGCAACCATTCCGTCAGTATTTTCTTACGACGTTGTCACGTTCAACTATCGTCAGTAAGCCGACTTTACAGACAATCAATTTATTTTTTTACTATCTAAAGAAGATAAACTTACCGTGGCACTGGTGTCCAAAGTCCCCAACTCGACAGCTGTCACGTCTCTCAATGGGACTCTTTGCACGGACAGCAGTCTATCGGAAGTTTCATCATAGTCCGTCACGTAGTAAGCTTCGCTTGTCAATACTAGTACGCTATCCATTTCCGTTTCCTGGGGGTCGCCAGTGCTGTAAATTCAAAATTCAAAATTCAATTATTTCAAGCAGGCTTAATGTTAGCAATTTTAATGCGTCAAGGCCGTCTGTTGCAGTGGCGTGCAATCATACATGCGCAAAAGCTCTGCCTCCCCCTCACATTTTCGAATAACTCATAAATGCGAGGGATTTTTCCATTTCATGGCATTTTCTTTCTCCTTTATCGCATACCCTGGGGTATGCGATGAAGGAGAACTTCAAAAACTTTGTGCACGCAACTGGCCCTTTGGTAGTGACTCTACCACCAGTTCGGAAGGCAGATTCTACCGGGAAGAAGCCGGCAAGAAACTCAGCAGTTGCTCTTTTCCAACATAAAGAATTTACATTGTACATTTTAATATTCATTTTTCTATCTTGTGAGAGATGAAAGCGGAGCCGGATGCTTTCAAGCAACCTTGCCATTAAAAAATTCATCAATTGTATAGTAACCTCGCTGTAGTAAATGTGTTTTAACATATTCTTTAAACTTATGCATTGGTAGGGCCAAAATTACCTTAGGAATCATATTATAAAAGCATATATAATCATATTATAAGTATATACGATGTAAATATCTGAATACTAATGCCCATTTTTACTAAACCTAGGCTAGGCGTCGCCTAAATCGAAAGTCCGATGAATTGAGATGTCCATAAAAAGAAATGCTTTGCCAGCTCTTAGGTGGTAACACTGATAACTATTGGTGAACGGTGATATATCCCTAGGAGTATCCTTAGATTAGGCGTTACTTATTAACCTAGCTCGTCGTTAGTGAAAAGTTTTGTCCGCGACTTCGTATGATTTTATTTATTTATTTATATTTATCTCTTTATTTGTACACCACTCAGAAAAACGAGACAAAAAAAGAACAAACACATGAAGAATGAAGCAGGATACAAAAGGCGGCCTTATCGCTAAGTAGCGATCTCTGCCAGGCAACCTTAGGATTAGGAAAACTAAAAAGAAAACAAATAGGTGGGGTACACTATTTAGTACATACATACGAATATCTACATACGAATACATAAACCAGACTACACAAATAAAAAAAAATACTATTGATAAATATAAAAAATAAATATACTAATACATATTTTAATATACCATAAATATTTAAATATCAGTTTTATATTCATCATCATCATGTCATAACCTCAAATGGACTGGCAGTGCCTTATTAATAATGGAAATATATCTTACTTAATTTTATAAGTATATATATCCGTTGATTTTATAAGCGCATTTACACTTCAGAAGAAATGCATACGGGCTATTTGCAACGTAGGACCATTAGAAAGTTGTAAACCTCTTTTTAGGAAATTACCACTGCCTTGTATGTATATAAGAGATATGTGTATATTTGTTAAAAGATATCCAAATTATTTCAAAAGAAATTGTGAATATAATACGTATAAAGTCGTCAGATATCCCAACAAGCTCTGTTTTGCAAAACGATGCAATATATGAAATGTGCTTGCGGTATGGCTGTAAAAATATATAATAAACTACCAACGGATTTCGAAAACATGAATCTTAATATGTTTAAGAATAAATTAAGTAAAATGCTTCTCGAAAAATGTTATTAAGATGGAAAAAGAATATTTGTTATAAACTAAACCATTTTAAATATAAATTATGGTATTTATTTACTTACTGTCATTTTGAATTTTATCATGTGTTTGTAGTGTTTATTTTAATTTAATTTGACATTTAATTAAGGTTGATCTTCCAATGAACCAAATTTGCACACTATTTATTTAGTAGAATGTTATGCTCTCTAAAATAACTATAAAACGTTCTTGCAAATAAATGATTATTATTATTATTAAAATAATATCTTACTCAAATTAATAAATGTATAGCTTACTGTGGATCGGCGTCTATGAGCCCCCAAGAGCCGAGTACTGGTTCTGTATCCACCAGCAACTTTTTGCAGTCGTCGATCAAGGATTTGACGTGTTGAGCCATTGCTGCAGTGTCTGGGACGGACTGGTCCTGAGAACGTAAACAGCATTTTGAATTAAAACATATTTATTGTTAAGCTATTGACAAACTCCTTTGCGCAGCGGTGAGCGTTGTTTTAAGTGGCCCCAGGTTCAATACCCGGCAGGCAGTAGCGTGCATACAGGGTATGCACTAAGTGGGCGGATGATATAAAATGAAAAAAGATCTCCAGTACGAGTTATAAAATACTTATGGGCATTGTAAGAGTCATAAAAAGCCGACCTTTAAGATTTTATACTCGTTTTTAGGGAATTTTAATCTGTTCTATTTTTTTTAATTTTCATTTAAAGCGACCTTCATCATTAATCAACACCCTCAGCCTGTAATTAATGTCCCACAACTGGAACTAGGACGCCTCCCCCGTACAGAAGAAGCACTTAATATTAATAATGAGTTGTTCTCATTTTCCTTCTTCTTAGTATGATTAGTCAACAAGGAATCGTACACACTAAAAAGGCTAAAAAAGTGTTGTCTTGTTTACTTAACTTACACTTTAGGCTCAACTGTGAAACAAAACTATGTTTTAAGAACAATTAACGTAAATCTTTTAGAAAATATCGTCTAACATGAAAAAAATAAAATAGTTAATACTATAAAGTACTGTAAAAAGTTGCAGCGGTGATAGCCCAGTGGGTAGCACTTGGACTTCTCTTTCGGGGGGCCGAGTTCGAATCCTAGCACGCAACTCTAAATTTTCTAAGTTATGTGCGTTTAAAGCAATAAAAATATCATTTGCTTCAACGGTGAAGGAAGACATCGCGAGGAAACCTGCACGCCTGAGAGTTCTCCATACTGTTCTCAAAGGTGTGTGGAGTCCGCCAATCCGCACTGGACTAGCGTGGTGGATTAAGGACTTAACCCCTTCTAACTGTGGGAGGAGACCCGTGCCCTATAGTGGCCGGTAATAGATTTATATGATGATGATGAGTAATGTACAAATTGGTAAAGATGGATACAAGTGAGGAAAACTACCAAAAGCGTGTTTTTTTATAAGGTAATTAGTATATACGTTGAGTGTGTATACTCCATCACTCGAGCGCGAGCGGTCACCAAGGCTTGCTCTAAACTCGCGAGGTAAGTCGTAGGTGTAAACTAGTATACAATAAAGCAACATCATGCACGCACATGCGAAATGAGGAACCACCCTCCATTTTTTAACAGATTTTTTGACAGCCGACTGGCGCAGTGGGAAGCGAACCTTTTTTCTTTTTTGGCGTAGTGTCCTTCCTTTACGCCGTAACTAAGCAACCAATCAGCATGAGTTTTGGCATTAATTGAAAAGCCATAGAGTAGCATAAGCTACTTTTGACGTGACAACGTCTTATAAATTGGTTTGCCGGGTGACACTTCAAGAAACTGCGTTACGCTTAGCTCACGTTATGCGCTCACAATGAGAGTGAGTGAGAGGCACGCGTCCCTTCCACTCGGGCATGGTTAGCCCGCCTAAGAGCGAGAGAGACAGACATAAAAAGTGAAAGGCACGCGTCCCTTTGTAGTAAACGCTGTTTCATTGTACGCAAATGTATTGCAAGTTATTGTATGTATATTTGTATATAAATACGTATGTATGTGTAAAGGTAAAAATAAAATTTTGTTAATATGAAATTCAGTGCGAGATTCTTTGTATAAATTAATGTTTTAAATATAATTCTTTGTATAAATAAATGTTTTAAATTGTTACTATTATTTCATCCTTCTTCCTACTATACGAATGAATATTCACATTAAAATTATTTTACCACTCAAAGTCGTTGTCACGTAAAACTTTCGCCCGTATACCGACTTTACAGGCAACCAATTTTTATCCCAGAAATTTGTAAACGCGGGGACAAGGAATGCGGACAACATATATTTGCTTTACTAGTTAATTTGAAGCTTATTTATCTTAAGCTAAGTATCAATTTTAGATTTCGGAACCGACAGGATTTGAACCTGTGACTATCTGGCAATCGCGGTCTGAGCGCTTTAACACTAAGCCACGGCTCTGATGCCGTCGATGCCGTATACTATAGTCGGAAAAATGTAAAAGGCCCGTTTTGACATTTGTGCAAGACCATAGAATGTAACTTGGAACGAAACTGAAAGAAACAAAAAAATAAAAATCAATTACATACAGTGTTTTAAAAAATACGTAAATTTTTTTGGGACGTTAAATATATCGCGAGTATTCTTTTTGCGCTTACTTCATAGTAGCATGCAATTTATAATTGTTGCGAAACGTTCCGAAAACAGTTACGTTCTCTGTCTTTTTTTTTTATACTAGAGCTGTAACCATTTTATTACTGAATATCGAAATTAAATATTGTGTAGTTATCTTTACAGCAAAGTACTGAGTTGATGTATCTGACCAAGCGGCACATGACTGAAGCGTCCCCGCGCGCACTGCGCAGTTTTTCGTTCCTAATCTTGTAAAGTTGACTGTGCGCTCGTTTAAGTTTGATATAAATTGTTTACTATTACGTTAACTTTGGCTCTTCTATTTTGGACATTAAATTAAACATAGTGATTTGACTCGATTTTTGTGTTTGTTGTAATATAGTACTAACTCTGTTTCAACATGTTGAAAAGTGGACGTATAATCAACAGCCAGTCACGCGTATTGCTTGTGAAGTTAAAGGAATACTTTGAACGAACGAACACTTTACAATACATAATAATATCAATCCAGTACTGATACAAACTTGAATTCATTTATCGTGAGTATCGAGTACAGAGTATTATGGTTCCATAACTAGTTACGTCGCGATGACAAATGTCAAAACGGGCCTATTCCATTTTTACGACTATAGTATATGCCTTTTATATCAATCTTATAGCGACTGTAGCGCCATCTAGTTTCGCATCGCATCACTTTCTCTTAAGTTACGTAACAATTTTATATTTCGTAACCTACAGGATTTGAACCTGTGACTATTTGGCAATCGCAGCCGTTGCGCTTTACCACTAAAATAAGGCTCTCCTACCACCGATGCCAAAATTTGGTATATGCCTTTTATATTAGTCTTATAGCGACTGTGGCGCCATCTAGTAGCAAACATTGCAATTTAGATCTACTTTTCAAACAAGAGATGACACACTGCTTGCTTTATTTTATTTTATGATTAGATATTACTGGTTTTCCTACACTTTATATTTATATATTATATATTACGACAATACACACATCGCCATCTAGCCCCAAAGTAAGCGTAGCTTGTGTTATGGGTACTAAGATAGCTGATGAATATTTTATTATGAATATAATACACATAAATACTTTTAATATAAAGATAAACACCCAGACACTGAAAAAGATTCATGTTCATCGCACAAACATTTTCCAGTTGTGGGAATCGAAACCACGAACTTGGACTCAGAAAGCAGGGTCGCTGCCCACTGCGCCACTCGGCTTTCAACTCGGACGTCAAACTTGGGAGGAAATATCAATGTTTAATACACTAAAGTGACGTACGGAATCCGTCTCTACGATCAGATACTGGTCTTAAAAAGCGAAGCAACACCATGCACCCACATTCATCATAAGCACCTTGACAGATGTGCAACGCGTGCCGTCGGGAACGATCAGCTGTTCGGGAATACACCGGGATTCCCCTGTCATCACATCTATAGCCACTTGTCGGAGGGCGTCCTTGAACGTGGATAGATAATACCTGGAAGACATTTTAAAATATAATTAAAAAAAAATTCAAAATTCAAAATTCATTTATTCTAATTAGGCCTAATATGAGCACTTTTGAAACGTCAAGTCTGTCTGTTTGTAGTGACTCTACCACCGGTTCTATTAATCCGGTAATCCCTACTAATCCCTACTAATATTATAAATGTCAATGTAAGTTTGTTTGTTACGTTTTCACGCAAAAACTTCTAAACCGATCCTCATGAATTTTGTACACATATTCTTGGAAGTGTTAGAAGTAATATAGGATACTTTTTATCCCGACATTAAGCTCGGTTCCTTTGGGAGAGGGGATGAAAGTGTTTGACGATTTTACACCATAACTCCGACAAATTATAACAGATTTAAATAATTATTTTTGTACTATAGAGGTTTTAATATGTGTTAAATTTTGCCCAAACTGTGTAGATCTGATGAATGCGGTTGGAGATAGAGGACAGAACTCCTCAGCGGATAGCAGCAAACCCCTCATTTAAGTCTTAGCGATACTGAATACTTTATTTTTTTAGAACTACAACTGAATTGAATGCCACATAAAAAAAACAAAAAAAACGCAGACGAAGTCGCGGGCAACAGCTAGTATTATATATTATTCTTGTCATGATTTAAATTCATGCTGCGATGACCTATATAAAGTTGAACGTTTTATATGTAACCCAGTATATAGAAAATAAGAGTTGGTCTTAATTTATTATCTGTCAGTTATCCTTAATGACGGCCGACTGGCGCAGTGGGCAGCGACCCTGCTTTCTGAGTCAAAGGCCGTGGGTTCGAATCCCACAACTGGAAAATGTTGGTGTGATGAACATGAATATTTTTCAGTATCTGGGTGTTTATATGTACATTCTAAGTATTTATGTATATTATTTATAAAAATATTCATCAGTCATCTTAGTGCCCATAACACAAGCTACGCTTACTTTGGGGCTAGATGGCGATGTGTGTATTGTTGTAGTCTATTTATTTATTATTATTATTTAAATTAACAAATAAAGAAAATATTGAATGTTAAAATGTAAATCGTAAATGTTGGGAAAGAGCAACAGCTGAGTTCCTTGCCGGTTTCTACTCGGTAGAATCAGCTTTCTGAACCCGTGATAGAGTCACTACAAACAGACAGACTCGACGATTCAAAACTGCTTGTAGAG
Organism: Pararge aegeria; assembly: GCF_905163445.1. Taxonomy (NCBI): domain Eukaryota; kingdom Metazoa; phylum Arthropoda; class Insecta; order Lepidoptera; family Nymphalidae; genus Pararge; species Pararge aegeria. The sequence continues at coordinate 4,867,068 of NC_053202.1, read as the reverse complement.
TATGCAAAACAATATGCATATTGATAATGACAAATTCAAATTTAATTTACTTCAAGTCGGCCTAATATAAGCACTTTTGAATAGCCAAGTCTGTCTGAGTGCATCACTGCAAACAGACCGACAAAATTTATTCTTTAGTTATAGTTTAATTTTTATTTTGTTTTCTTATCTTTAGCTCTTAAATTTTTATAATATGTAGATTTTATAAAACCTAGGTTTCAATTAAACAAGCACCCTTTGTAACATCAGGAAGTACCTAGCCTCTGTAACACAGATTTTCCTTCCACAGAGGTTAGGGCATTCATGTAATTATTGTATCCATCATTTTAAGCCTGAATAAATGATAATTATTATTATTTAAAAGTGCTTATATAAGGCCGACTTGAAGTAAATTACTCTACCACCGGAAATAAAATCAGGTCTAGAGCAATTATATACCTATTTGCAGATGCCACGCCGTCTTTCATCATCCCTGTCAGCTTTCTCTCACCAGTGCGAGTGTAGTCACCCTATATAAAATATTTATAATATAAACCAAACACAAACATAGAATACAACATGTTATAAAAAATGGCTTATTTTTGTATTTTAATTATAAAGCTTTTTCTTTTGGCTGCTAAAGCCAAAAACTTCTTTGAATGGTATTCTTCCATCAAACTGAGGCATAGGTGTTAAGCCCCATGACAGCATAAGCCAGAAACAGATCGTGATGCGTAAATTTCAAGTACCACGACAGCATAAGCCAGAAACAGATCGTGATCAGTAAATTTTAAATCCCATGACAGCATAAGCCAGAAACAGATCGTGATGAGTAAATTATAATCCCATGACAGCATAATCCAGAAACAGATCTTGGTGCGTAGGTGTTAAGCCCCATGACATCATAACCTAGAAACAGATCGTGATGAGTAAATTTTAAGTCCCATGGCAGCATAAGCCATAAACAGATCTTGGTGCGTAGGTGTTAAATCCCATGACAGCATAAGCCCGAAACAGATCAGTAAATTTTAAATCCCATGACAGCATAAGCCAGAAACAGATCGTGATGAGTAAATTATAATCCCATGACAGCATAATCCAGAAACAGATCTTGGTGCGTAGGTGTTAAGCCTCATGACATCATAAGCCAGAAACAGATCGTGATGAGTAAATTTTAAGTCCCATGGCAGCATAAGCCATAAACAGATCTTGGTGCGTAGGTGTTAAATCCCATGACAGCATAAGCCCGAAACAGCTCGTGATCAGTAAATTTTAAATCCCATGACAGCATAAGCCAGAAACAGATCGTGATGAGTAAATTTTAAGTCCCATGGCAGCATAAGCCATAAACAGATCTTGCTGCGTAGGTGTTAAGCCCCATGACAGCATAAGCCAGAAACAGATCCTGGTCGACCAGGAAACCAGCATCCAGAGTGTACACCGGAAACCACGCAACTTTAAACCGGAACACAGCAATGTTGCATGGCCGCAGAAATAAGAATGGCATAAATACCAAACCCGGTTTGCTCTGTCATAAGAAGCTTAACCACTATTAAATTGAGGGTAGAATTTGTTTATTTACCAGAAAAACACAAACAGACTTACATACGGAGTAACTAAAACATTTTGTACTTAATTATTAATAGCATGTGTCGTGCCAATAAAAAGGTTCTGACTCAGCTTAATGTTCCGGATACTAATGTACCCACAACGCTGGTATTCTGTCAGTACCTATTTAGTTGAGGGAAGTCCAGTTATGAAATCACATATAAAAACAAAAACAAAATATAAACTTTATAAAAGAAAGTAAACTTCATAATGGAAAGGAGATTAAAATTCATATTTATTTAAGTAGTAATAACTTAGCACATAAAGTATCAAACTTACTTTCAAAGCTTTTGTGCCAGCGTACTGCCTCGACACTAAATCGCCACTGTCCGCCCACATCGTGAGAAATGCCTGCCGCAACGACGGAGGGAGTCCACAGCCTGGCGTGCCCAAACCCAGTCTACACAGTTGCAGTTCCAGTACATACTTCGCTATTGCTGTCTGCAAGTGAAATTATTCGAATGATCTTTACTTCAATATTGACAGATAATAAATATATTCATCATCATTCAAACGATTGAAGTCCACTGCTGGACATATGTCTTTTGTAGGGAGTTCCAAAATCCACGTTCCTGGTCCGCTTGTTTCCAGGACAGGATTTGGAACTATAATACTACTGCTACGACAATACGACAATACAATACACTAATCGCCATCGCCATCTAGCCCCAAAGTAAGCGTAGCTTGTGTTATGGGTACTAAAGATGACTGATGAATATATTTATGAATAATATACATAAATACTTATAATATACAGATAAACACCTAGACAATGAAAAACATTCATGTTCATCACACAAACATTTTCCAGTTGTGGGAATCGAACCCACGACGTTGGACTCAGAAAGCAGGGTCGCTGCCCACTGCGCCAGTCTGCCGTCAAAATACTATTTTAATAATATGTATTTTATGAATCTTTCATTAATTTGTTTTATTAATAGTTATCCTTAAATTATGTAGTTCTATCTAGTTAGTGTAGGTGGCCCTGCGTTGCTAACAAGATGTATAATAAATAAATAACTTCTAACTATGGCGTATTGTCAAAATTTATGCCATTTTCAGTGATACGCAGAGACAAGTAAAGTTAGTGGCACCTTATTTGTAATTACAAATTTATTTCGGCCGAATAAATGATATTTTTATTTTTACAAGTAAACCTTACTTTGTACAAAAACAACAAAAAAACGTGTGTACACGCGGTAGAAGTTATACTTCTTTGTCGTAAGAGTTAAAAATATTTTTTTTTTTAATCTTTTGCCGTCGGTGTCGGTTTGTGACGGTGTGCGCGCGGATTTTAACAATTGACTGTCATAATTTTTCAGTAGATTGCCAAAAGAAGTATAACTTCAAAATGTAGTCATACTCCTAATCGGTTTCCACGCGACTTCGCACCGGGACACTAAATCGCTTAGCGGCACGTCTTTGTCGGTAGGGTAGAGTTTTGCTAGAAAATTCTTAAATTATGATTCCTGTCGGGAATCGAACCCAGGTCATCAAACTTAAATTCACAGCGCTCACCGTTGCGCTATGCAGGGAGTCGTCAAATTCAGTTTAGTGACACATCATCATCATCATCATCATCTCAACCAATTGACGTCCACTGCTGGACATAGGTAGGGAGTTCCACAATGCAAGGTCCCGGGCCGGCAGCTACTCGCCTGATGTCATCTGTCCACCTCGTTGGGGGCCGACCTACGCTGCGTTTACCGGTGCGGGGTCGCCATTCCAGCACCTTAAGACCCCAACGACCATCGGTTCTCCGAGCTATGTGCCCCGCCCATTGCCACTTCAGCTTCGCGACTCGCTGAGCTATGACGGTAACTCTAGTTCTTCTGACACAGCGTATCATTAAAAATATTTTGGGTTACGAGCGAGACAATTTTGTAGTTAGTCTGTTGGTCTGTACTGGATAGATAATAAATAAATAAATATACTATGAGTATACACACATTGCCATCTAGCCTCAAAGTAACAGTGGCTTGTGCTATGGGTACTAAGATGACGTATGAATATTTTTATGCACAAATGCTTCTTATTATACATATAAACACTAATCAGCCATAAATTAATGATAATGTATTACCTGAACGACGTTTGTACGGTCGAGGCAATCGATGCAATTGACTCGGAAGACGCCATTTTGTGTGCAGATTAGTCCGCGGTTGTCGCGCCAGCAGAAACGCATCTCGCCAATAATGTCGGCGATCGCGTTTATCAATATACTTACATTTTCATAGTGCATGCCGCGACTAAAAAAAATTATTCATAAAAAAAAATTAAAATAATAATAAATATACTACGACAATACACACATCGCCATCTAGTCCCAAAGTAAGCGTAGCTTATGTTATGGGTACTAAGATAACTGATGAATAATTTTTATGAATAATATACATAAATACTTATAATATATAGATAAACACCCAGACACTGAAAAACATTCATGTCATCACACAAATATTGTCCAGTTGTGGGAATCGAACCCACGGCCTTGGACTCAGAAAGCAGGGTCGCTGCCCACTGCGCCAATCGACCGTCAAACCGAAAAACACCCCGACTGTCAATATAGTGTATATATAATGTAAATTAAGCTTAATTTGCTATACTCCGCGAAAAACAGGAGAATCTGTATGGTGCCATTTATAATTTCTACAATCCTTATACTCCACACCCAACAGATCTTCGGCAATGTACCCTCTGCGCACGTTACGCTCCGACACCGGAGCATCCTCAGGAGATGTTGACTTTACAACGAATAATTGGTAAGTTAGTTCATTTGATTAGAAGACGAAGATCTGTTTGGTGTGTAGTAAAAGGATTGAAAAAATTATAAATTACACAATACAGATTCTCCTGCTTTTCGCGGAGTATAGCAAATTAAGCTTAATTTACATAACGTATCATGGATTTCCGCAAAGTAACGCCTGCTTCCATCCAATAATTTAGTGTATTATTAAATTATTAAGGATTACGTGTATGAAAAAAAAGCTTAGGTATTAATCGCTCTAACTTCAAAATCAGTCTAACTGTCAGCTGTCATATGTCAAATGTCACTTGTCCGTGATCATTGTCTCGTCGAGCGTCGGGTGTGATGAAAATGATATAAAAAAAAGAATTTAATAAATTAAAAATGCATATTAAAAAAAATCCGGAACCGACAGGATTTGAACCTGCGACTCTCTGGCAATTGATAATTCCTCCAAGTGTAGGTAAAAACACTTATAAAAAAAATTAAAAATAGTACTCGAAAGATACATATTTATTTATTTATTTATTTTATTTATACTCTTTATTTGTACACCACTCAGAAAAACGAAACAAAAAAAAGAACAAACACATGAAGAATGAAGCAGGATACAAAAGGTGGCCTTATCGCTAAGTAACGATCTCTACCAGGCAACCTTAGGATTAGGAAAACTAAAAAGAAAACAAATAGGATACATACCAATACTCATGGAAGTCGAAAGTAGCGTATATAATATCCGGGTTATTGTACTTTAGCACATGATTACTGTACGCCTCCCATATAATACGCTCTCTGCCCTGCTGCTCAACCAGGTTCACTATACAGACTTGCTTGTACATTTTGAGCTCATCCTCGAAGTGTTTCTTGAACGCTGTGTGAGATTCCTCTTCGGCTGTTCGGATTAGAAAAACATGAGTTTGTTGCTCTTATAATAACTAGCGGTCCCTCGCGACTATATAAGTATAAGTATACATAAGACTATATAAGTCGCCCCGTATAAGTCAACCTTAAAAGATAGACATAACCTGTCGTGAACTTTTTTTAGAACTTTTAAAGGGGAACAACTTTGCCATACATGATTCTATCGAAACTTTAACCGTTTACGCAGCGCACGCAGCGGGAGCTCCCAAGAGAAGTAAACAACCCCGATTTTGAGACAATATTTTATTATAACTCTTTATTTGTACACCACATTAAGAACTATACAAGAAAAAAAAGAAAAATAAAAATAGTAGTAGAATACAAAAGGCGGCCTTATCGCTTAGTAGCGATCTCTGCCAGGCAAAACGATGAAGGATTAGCCTTTTTAGGAAGAGGGGTAATTTGAGCATACTTCCACTCTTCAGGAAATTTACCACAGCGGGTTGATGATTCAAGATGTGGGTTAAGACAGGAGAAACCACGTCAAGAGTTGGAATGATCATATTACGACTGATGCTATCCGTACCGACAGCATTCGAGGCAATGGACATTATGCTCTTCTATTCTTCATTGGTGCTATGCTTCTATTTGTCTTAGCGTGATGATATACAACGTGTCACGAAAATACGAAATAATGTTGAGGGACGCATAAGTATATTTCATAACGAATCACCCTGTAAAAATATTAAATCAATAGAAGCATATTTCTTTTTCCATACAAACGAATACAAAATATTCTAAGTGTTTAGCTTAAGACAACCCTATTGAATATAAAAGACAGCCACGCGCATAGTACCTACGCTACGCGACGCGTACCTAATAAAGTGGCAAGAGTCACATGATTAGAGTGAGTGAGACACATTAATTTTGCATGTGATGTTAGGGCTGTATCTGATTTCTTTCAGTAAAAACTATGGCAGATGTTTAATCAAAAACTATTAGGTTTTCGGTTTTACAAATAAGTCTCGGAGACCATACATAATGTTCCACTGAAGCCTGTGAAGTATTCTTTCGGCATTAATTAACACGTTGTATATATAGCCTTCCTCGATTAATGAGCTATTCAACACTGAAAGATTTTTTCAAATCGGACGATTTTTAGCGTTTAGTGTATTGTCAATCGGTTATCGATATATCTACAAAGTTCAAGAGGGTCAAAATCAAGTTCAAAGGAGCAACAAACATACATACATGTGGAGCTAATATAAAGCGTGTAAAAAGAATTTTAATAAAAAAACCATACGTACTTCTATCGAGTCTAGGCGGAGGTCGGAACTTGTAGTCGGGCTGGCTCCAAAATATTGGCACCGATCCACGGACCTATCGAAGATATGAAATGCTTATGACCAAGGTTAATTGTTACTGTAAAGTCAAGGGCTACAAAGTTCGTGCCAGAAATGTTTACTACTAGTTATTTAATATTTATTTTGGAGCCTGATGTGTCACATTGGGCAAAGTTTTCCCTCTCGTTCTTCCATTTACTCGTATAACGGCATGTGTGTGCAGGATACTAATAATATATAATGTGTGTATTGTCGTTGTATATTTATATTTATTTTTATTTCAATATAGGTAAGCTAAATGATTTTAAACTGACTCGCTGGTCTAGTGATTAAATGTTCAACTAAGGAGGTCCTTGGTTCGAATCCCGGCTCGGTCCTAAAATTATACGTCGGTTCCGGTTATCAACATTTAACTGTAGGTTTCAACGCGAAATCGCACCGGTACACTAAATGGCTTAGCGGCACGTCTTTGTTGGTAAGGTGGTAACTAGCCACGGCCTCCCACCAGACCAGACCAGAGATAATTAAGAAAATATAAATTCCCAAATAGCCCCTACCGGGAACCCAACCCGGGACCTCCTACTCAAATTCACTGCGCTTACCGTTGCGCCAGGGATATTCAAATTCAAATTCAAAATTGTTTTATTCATGTAGACCTTATCGCAGGCACTTATGAAGCGTTCATAAATTTAACATGTTTCACTGATGTTAGTGATGGTGATAACTGCATTCGTTAACTTAAAACTAAAGCTAGGACTATAAAGGGGATCGACGCTCGACCGCATAAGGATGCTACTGCTCACGGCGTCTCGTTGTTCTATGGTAGTATGGCGATCAAGGAACAAGTGTCTGAAGTTTCTGAGCACACACATCGAAACTAACAAAAAAGTTCACGGTTTTGGTCATGCAAAATAGAACTAAGTGCTGCAAACGTATTGGCGTTGATCCAACACACTTAAAAACCTAAGAGAGCTTTAGTTTTAATGATGCACTCCGACAGGCGACAAACTTTTCAGCTGAACTATATATTAAGCTATATTAAAACATATTATAGTATAGAAATCAGAATTGTGTTATTGCAGAAACAATGCTGGTAAACGCTCACCCATGCGCAGACTCCTTGACACTTTAAATAACAATTTCTCAAACATTGACAGCTTCATTCTGTCTGAAGGTAGCTACAAAAGAACTATTAAAAAAGCTCTTCAGGCTAATAGAAATATTAGTATTATTTTCGAGAACTTAATCAATATTTATTAATATTATTTTCTCTGATTAGTCATTAAGTCTTCTAAGTTAAATGTGTGTTCTCTTTCTTTTATATCAATCAATCAATTAGTTTTTCTATTCGTTTGTTGACATACCTCTGCCTATTTATTTATAATTTTTATTAATACATAACTATAACCTAAAATAAACTATTTAAAAACTAAATAAAATCTAAAACGTCCTCGAAACCACCGCAGCGAGGCACAGTTCCTAAGATGCTGGCAGCATTTCCCCTCTGGATGGCCAAACTAATTCGTTGGCCAAGGTAACTGCCCGCTCTAGGATCACCGGTAGACTCGATAACCCTTTTCGATAATTCTTTGAAAAGGGCTTTTGCCTCCGGACCCCACGGTCCCAAAGTCTCTACACCAAAAGGCACAAAAATGAAGCTGCTATCCAGGTTTTCATATTTACGCCTCTTGGCCTGCTCGGCACTGGAAGCAGCCGCACCTACCATTGACGAAGTGGCCTGGATGTGTGATGCAGCTAGGGTATCAACACAAGTTGCATCCCACAGAAGTGACCTTCCAAGCCTCCAAGGTATGAGCGTCATACCATCAGGTCTCTTGCCATCGTTGTTTTGTTGTTTTTGTGTTTGTATCTTTTTTAGTAGCACTAGAGATTTTTTTGCATTAAGTTAATGCTAATAGCTATGACAGCTTATTTAAATTTTTGATTAGCTACTTTAGGTACCTACAGGTAATATTATCTGTCATAGTATCTATCTATCTTGTAATGAGGCCCGCTTCAGCGGGTGCACTTCGACCCTCCAGGATCTTTTGTGCTCATCTGTCATAGTAAGTGTTACTTGTATCTACATCGTATCGTCCTACTGCTCTTTACAACATTATGTGGATTACATATTAACCCCATTTTTTTCTTTTTGTTAAATTTAAAACCTATTGTTGTAATATGTAATTGTTTTCTGTCCCAAATAAATAAATAAAAAAAAAATTGAATTTCCAATGATTGCTCACCAAGACCTGATGAATTTACAGTTTGATGTATTTACCGGTTGTAGCAGTGGGCAGCGACCCTGCTTTCTGAGTCCAAGGCCGTGGGTTCGATTCCCACAACATTAGAATGTTTGCGTGTTGAACATGAATGTTTATCAGTGTCTGAGTATTTATCTGTACCTATATTATAAGTATTTAAAGAAGAACATCTAAGTTTCATAATGCATGCATCAATGCTGTAAGTGGGGTATACAATGTATAGTTTATAGTATTGCCATTATGTTTATAATTGATGTAAGGCATTGTATAAAACGTTGGTTTCCTATTAAATAAATACATTTATGTGTATTATATTCATAAAAAAAGATGTAGGTAAACCAAATAAAAAAAAAATTAATCAGCTAATTTAGTACCCAAAACACAAGTTACGCTTACTTTGGGGCTAGATAGCCATGTGTGTATAGTCGTAGTATATTTTTATTTATTGTTTATTAATTAACTGGAATATTTAATTTCGATTCGAAACGCACAAAGTACGAGGGAACAGTTCGGTTGTACTCACCTGAACAAATGATGCCCGGTGAATACTGTCCGAGCATATGATGGAGACAATTTGTTCAGTTTCCACATAGTTGGCCACCTTTCCACTAGGTTCGATGCCTCTGCGGTTGTATCTGGAAGATCATTAAAGTGTATATCTTTTGGACAGTATTATAAAGGTTAGTTTCAAAGGCAATAGGGCACTACCCATAAAATACCTAAAACATTTTGATACAAGTTTTTTTTTTCATTCCACTACGAGTTAGACCTTGACTGCAATCTCACCTGCCTCAGACTGCATCATCTACAGTGATGATGCAGTCTAAGATGGTAGCGGGCTAACCTGTTGGGGAGTATGGTAGTTATACCCCTAATACGTTTGTACGCGACATCCCACCGGAACACTAAATCGCTAAGCAGCGCATCTTTGTCGGTAGCCAAGATCAGGCTAGAGAAAATTCAGAAATTATAAATTCCCAAATGGCTCCTGCCGGGAAACGAACTCGTGACCTCCTAATTAAATTCACAGCGCTTACCGTTGCGCCATTGTGGTCTTCAAAATGAATATGATAATACAAACAAATAATAATGTTAAAATTGTACATTTTCATACACGAGTCGGTTTGTGGAAGTAGAGTCCCAAGCCAAAGGCGAGGCCAATAGGGATGAGTGAAAATATAATTCCGCAAGTGCTTTGTACCACGTTTATTAATTCATTTGCGAAAAAATAAAACAAAGACAGGAGATCGTTGAATGTTTATTCAAAATTCAAATTCAAATTCAAAATTTCTTTATTCATGTAGGCCTATCACAGGCATTTATGAAGCGTACATACATATTTGTTTACATAATTGTAACGGGATGGTGATAACTTCGTTCGCCAACTTAAATCTAAAGCTACGAGGGTTCCAAACGCGCCCTGGTCTAAGAAGAGCCCACAACAAACTTAGCCGGGTAAATTTATTTTTTTGTTATCACCATCTTCCAGTAAATTTAAATTAGGCTATGAAGCTAGAGCAATTCACACCCAAGCTTTTTTATCGTTTAAATAATCCTTAATATTATAATAGGATTTTTCTGTAAGCTTACGTTTTATATAAACTTTTAACTTATTGAGAGACAACTCAAAGATTGCATTTGGTAATTTGTTATAAAATAATATACAATTGCCCTTGAATGAATTTGTAAATGAATGTATTCGCAAAGTAAGGTCATACTGCTTCATCCTTACTAACATTATGAATGCGAAAGTAACTCTGTCCGTGTTACGCAATCTTAACTGATGGACTGATTTCAATGAAATTTGGTACAGATACAAGGAAAAGGACATCGGCTCCTTCTTAGGGCGAAAAGGGTCTGTAATGGGTTGAAATAGGGAATTAACGTTTGCCCGGAAGTTACGTCATCTTTAAAGCTAGTTTCTTGATATATATTTAAAGCTTTTGATCAGATAAGACTGTCGAAGTTTTGTAAAAATTCAACAAAAACTTTCGTCCTCTTTTCATTTAACTAAAAAGAGGACGAAAGTTTTTACTGATTTATTTTATTTTAAAGTCTACAAACCGTTAATTCACATAATAGGTTTATTTTAAAGCATAGATATCAGTTCAGAAAATATTTTATCCAAGTCTCTTCTGCATATCGTCTGCGAAAGGTGCAGAAGTCATTTGTGGGACTGAGTATACGCTTTTATAGGTAATTTTGGACCTACCAATGCATAAGTTTAAAGAATGTGTTAAAACACATTTATTACAGCGAGGTTATTATACAATTGATGAATTTCTTAATGACAAGGTTGCTTGGAAGGATCCGGCTCCGCTTTCATCTCTCACAAGATAGAAAAATGAATTTTAAAGGTTAAAACTGGGGTTTGACTTGGAAGTTTGTGTGATCCTGAGATTTCTTTAAATAACATGACATATCAATTTCGACGAAATTGGACGATGTCGCGGGCAATAGCTAGTAATAAATTTATAGGTGCATGGACTCACCTAGTCCCAGCTTGATATCTGGATCGTCTTGAAACAAGTCCCAACGTAAATGTTTCATCACACGTACTGGAGCACGACAGGGATTCTGTGTTTAATGGATTTGCATCGGGTGGCTCAACAGCTATTTGTGAGAGGTGAACATAACCTTGGATGATGGGTAGTACCCATTGATCGCAATCCGGACTCTGGGAAAATAAAATATTGGGTAATTTATTTTCACCCAATCAATGGCCAGGTCAATTGACGTCATATAAAAAAATTTAGGTCCGGTATGTTGTGGGCCTTTATAATGATAAATCATAATATTGATATTTTTAACAAAAGGATAAATATTTTTAAAAATCAAATTATTAAGCACTATTCCACATAATCTTTAGGGAAATAATATATATATTATTATTTAAGTGTTTCTTTTTTGTTTCAACTTTAATTTTATCTTTACTTTCTGTTTAATTTAATTCCAAGTTGTAAACATACTTTGGGTTGTAGCTTAGAACAAAACTTGTTATTACTTATATTTAGATCTACTTTTAGTTATTACCTGTTTTGTGTACCTAATAACAATAAACAATAAACCCGAATCAACCCTATGTATGTTCGCGATTTTTTTATAATTTTGGAGTTATGATTTTATTTTCGATTTTTTGAGGAATTTCGACATGATTATCTTAAAAAAATTCTAAAATAGAGCAAATACTTTTTTAAACTTTTTTTTTGCAACTGAATTCTTGTGAGTTGTACTTTTATGCATAAAATATAACGCTTCGTAGCTTTGATGAAAGTTATGAAAATGTTGGTCTAAAGTTAAAAATTTAATTTTTTTTTTCGTATAATAGACTATTTTTTATAAGCAGCTTTCGCTGATGCGTCTATATAATTTATTGTGCTCTTTGTCTTTTTTATGTTTATCCAGTCTATTCTTAAACTGATTCAGTGATACTGCGCTCACTAGGTACATTTTCAGGCAAGGCATTCCACATTTGTATAATTCCATTGATGATACAGTGCTTGGAAGGATAAGACGATGCCTGCTGAAATCAAAGTTTGAGACTCAAATCTTTATTTCAAGTGCCTTTGTTTCTTGAAAAGATTTCGTCATAATTTGGAATGTTGTAATACTTTGGTTATAGAATGTGTTTGTTAGTCTGTTCATCCATCCTTTACCGGCCAATTATAGGAAACAGTCCACCGTGATGGTAAAGTGCAGATTTGTAGACTCTGCATGCACACCTCTGAGAACGTTGTGGAGAAATCTCAGGCTTCCTCACGCGGTCTTTCCATTACCGTTTAAGAAAGTGAAATTTTATTTGCTTAATCAAAAACGCACAGAAACCCGGAGAGTTAGAGATGCGTGCCGGGGATCGAACTCGGTCCCCTCGAAAGGGAGGCATAAGCTCTAACCACTAGGCTATCACCGCTTCTCAAAGTCTGTTTACCATTGGGTAATATCGATATAACTTTGTTTTATATTCAGAGAAAGAAACGTCATCCCCAGCCCATCAATGTCTCATTAATGCGATCTGGCCTTCTCTTTCATAGGAGCGGGAATTAAAGCATTGACCACACAACGATGTTCACATTCTGTTTTATCATCATCATCATATCAACCCATTACCGGCCAACTACAGGGCACGGGTCTCCTCCCACAATGAGAAGAGGTTAAGACCGTAGTCCACCACACTGGCCCAGTGCGGATTCATGGACTCCACACACCTTTGAGAACATTATGTAGAACTCTCAGGCATGCAGGTTTCCTCGCGATGATTTCCTTCACCGTTGAAGCAAGTGATATTTAAATTACTAAAAACGCACGTAACTTAAATTAGAAAAGTTAGAGGTGCTGGGATTCGAACTCGGCCCCCCGAATGTGAAGTCAAGCTCCCACCCACTGGACTACATTCTGGTTGGAGGGTTTCTAAATATTAAGATCACATGTTAGTGATAATATACAAGTGCCAGTGGCTTGAAGTCTAAGTTCCATAGCACAAAGGACACCAATTCCTAAATTTCAACCATTTTAAATCCCTCAGCAACATAGTGGTTTGATTAATTAATTAATTCGTTAACTTCAAAAGACATAAGAGAACTTTGAATTCTAGTTTTAGATCATAGGTAAAAACTATAACTAAATTTATACCTCCAAAGCAATGATATCCTTCAGCATATGTTTATTCCAGAAGAACCTATCGTCAGCATACTTCCACCATCTAGTAATATCCGTTATTGGCTTCCCATTACCCTCCTCTGTTTCTAGAACCTTCTCAATTTCATATTGTCTTTGTAAACTGTTTGTAAGGTCAAGTGTTCGTGAATAATAAAAACTGTCAGAGTCGTCAAATATCTTGTGGAGTTCATCAGTGAGTCGTTTTTCAAAACGTTCTGCTAATTTCGGGTCTCTTTGTTTCTTGACAGTTTGTTTTACCTGTGTAGGCAGTTTTAAAGGTTTAAGATGAATACATTAAGACGAAAAAGTTTTAATGTAACATTAAACAACTTAAACATGAATTAAAATGACTTATTACTATTAACTGATTGGTATTCTGACATGGAACTCTGATTCGATCTATCTATCGCTCTTGCTTGTACATGCTGTTTCACTCACATTTATTGCACGAGTCACAGTGCAGAGTTCTTCTAAGCACAAGTTATATGACCAACTAAAAACCAACAATATGTAAATCCAAATTTTTGTGTTGCCACACAACCAAATATCCCAATCATTATATACAGCTTTCTTTATTATAAATACACCAATTAATATTTTAGATACATATCAATACAGATGATTCAAAATATGGTAGGTATTATACAGATATGATATTTATTATATCTTGTGTGTGTGTGTATGTCACTGAACTCCTCCTAAACGGCTGGACCGATTTAAATGAATTATTTGGAATGGGTTTGGGTGGCACCCTGGATAGTTTCGATTCACAAATCAGCCCGACAGATGGCGCTGGGGTCCGCTAGTATTATATAATTCTTTATAACTTCTATAAAATTGTCTTTGGAATTCCTTCATAATTTTAAATCAACTTTTTGTAAGCATCTACATTGTTATCAGTCATCAAAATTATTTCAAGTGCCTTTGTTTCTTTAAAAAGTCTGTCTAGTGGGATTGTTGTATCTCATAACATTATCAACATTTTTTTTTTATTTCACTACTAGTAAACCTACCTAAGTAAACCTAAGTAATTGACTGTAATATAACATATTGTTACCACCAGATGACATTGCAATCTAAGATGGTAGCAACTTGTGTGTGTGTGACAGTCGTTTTCTATGCATTAGTGTTCTAGTATGATGTGTGTAGGTGTAGTAATAATAAATTTTGGCCCTTGGCGTCACAGATTTGTTACATAATTTAACACAATGCCTCATAGACTCTTTAATTTTTAGGATCTTTATTTTTATTTGCCGGCCGATTGGCGTAGTGTCCAGCAACCATGACTCTAAGGCAATGGGATTGGTTCCCACAACTGGAAAATGTTTGTCTGATGAACAGGAATGTTTTTTAGTGACTGGGTATTTATATGTATTTGATAAGTACATAATATGTATATTATTCATAAAAAAATATTCATCAGTCATCTTAGCACCCATAAAACAAGCTTACTTTAGGGCTAGATGGCGATGTGAGTATTGTTGTAATATATATTTTTTTGTGTGTATCTTGGAGAACTTAAACTATTTGTAACAACAATATTACCTGAGTGGCAGCCTGCTGAGTTGTAGTTTTGATTGTGTTGCTGACATTTTTCACTGCTCCAACAGTCTTGTTCAGAAATGCTGAATTTTCAAATAGTCTAGCACCCATTTTTTTACCGCCCCCTCTGTTAGCCAGTATAGTCGAAGAGCCGTGCTTCGTACATGCGCATAAATCTACCTCCTGATTTGTCGCTCCCATGTTCAGGAAGCATATAGACTTTATTTTATATATTGTGTGGTGGAAATATATTTGACCAATGGGCACACTCTCCTTTATTATTATCAATCGCGGTTCGTATATATTCGAGTGCTCTACTTTTCCTATTATGCCTTCTGTTATCCCCAAGCACTCTATATCTTCGATATCCGAGAGGTCCCATGCTTAAAGAATATTTAATTTGATTTGCATATTAAACATTTCATACAAAACCAAATTAATAAATGGATAATAAGGTTTGTAAGTAGTTCAAGACCACAAAATTTGAGGAAATAGATAATTTAAATACTCACCTGAGCGAACTGAAAATGCTCCAGTTATACGGTTCCACCAAAGGCTTGACTCGTTCCTGACGAATATATAATAAGATTCAGACCGAAATAGTTCCATTTTTATTGAATTTTATTTTACATTTACTTTATTTTGCATAAATTTTCATTGTGTTTATTGTTATTGTAATTTGTATGAAATTTGACGTTTAACACTGCTCAGAGGGGAGGGGCGGATGTGCAATACGATTGGTACACTTATAATGACTCTGCTACTTCATTCTACGTAGGTGGACTGGATATTGATTAGCACTAATTCTGTTAGTTCTGATTTATTTAGTAAAAAAACTATAAAAGATGTAATTACTTGGCATATCTTATTTTATGATTGTAAAACTATGGTTTTAAATAATATACTAACTTAATAATTTTTAGATAAGTTTGATCTACAGCTCTATTTTTGTGCGTGTAAAGGAACGATATCGACCCATTTTTATTATATCTGTCATGTTGGCACTCGGCAGCCGTCATCATGTCATTTAAAGTTCCGGTTACAATTTAGGGAATTTTGTTGAAGCAATATTTTATTTTGCCAATTACACACTGATTTATTATGAAAAATGGATTGGCAATTAACGTGTCGCGTTTGTCTGGAAACAGGCGACATGGTTTCACTATTTGATTGGGACGAAAATAATGAACAGCTCGGCGACAAGTACACCTACTGTTGTGGCGTGGAGGTACGGAAAAATTACCACTGCAAAATGGTTGCGATGGCCACCCTATATTTTTTCCAACTATAATGTTGCTATATTGTTTTATTTATTGTAAATTTGTGAATTTTTTGCTGACATCCCAGAGAATTTTCGATATCGCAAGCCCAAATAATATAATTCACCAATCACTTAATTTATTCGTTTTCATTAAAGGTGTCCAAAAATGATTCGTTACCGACGCTGATATGTTTAAATTGCGTGGACCGTCTTACATACGCCTGCCAGTTCAGAAAACAGTGTCTATCCTCGAACGAAACTTTAAAAGAGTGTCTCGAAGAATTTTGGAATACTTCACAGGCTGTTTCTGTGAATAAAGGCGAAGGTAACTCCTCAGTTTTATCTAGACTTAGACAAAAAATTGCACCTTCTAAATAGTCTACTGTTAAAATTTGGTATCAATTTGTTGTTAGGTTAAAACTAAGAATTTTTCCTTGAGATTATTTTACTTCTTCATTTTGGTACATTAATGAGTGGACAGAGTAAAACAAAAATATTGAATACTTGGGGCTTACTACATTTAGTAGCCATACCAATAAAACACTTTCTAGAAGTTTCTTAAATTTAAATGTGTTCTACCTACTGTATGTTTGTCCGTACTACATTACGCTAAGATTTGTTTAAAGGTTAAGAAAATCTCAATATGCATATATAACAATATCTAATGTTATTATTAATAGAGTAGGAACTGTATATTAAGGATAGAAATGTACTCGGGTACCCGCATTCCATATCTCTGTGCCAAATTTCTGTAAGATTGGTGCAGTGGTTGAGCAAAGCATAAGTAACAAACAAAAAAAAATGTAAATTTTTCACAGTTATAATATTAGTATGCATTGTTGATGATTTGTTTAAGTTTAGTGCTATACAACAGACAGAGATCTGTACATGTTCACACCCGCAGAATGTCGCTAGATCACAAACTTTTCCCATTCTCCCAATTTTATGGTAAACGTTTAGAACATTAGAGGTATAATAAATACTGTCAACTGCTAAATGGAATGAAGTTACTAACCACCTGTTTCCTTAAAACTTCTGGGGTATTGATGTAATAGGGTGATGTTGTTTCAAAATCAAAGGCACTTGAATTTCAGAATCAAACGAAACTGAGACAATTACAATCAAGCAGGAAAATGGACTCCTATTGCAATATGAGTTGCCAGTTGAGCACGATCCGCAAGCTAAATGGACACGGACAATTATTAAAACTCCCTCGAGTACAGTGGTTACTAAAGCACCAGGCCAAAGGAAGAGGGGGCGACCTAGGAAGTATCCTAATGAACAGGGGCAGATTGGTATGTTCATGTTTATAATATATGTTACAACTTTATAAATGAACTTACCAAACATGGCTATGTACTTAGTTTATGCAACATATAAGCTGCTGTTCGTGGAGTATAGCAAATTAAGCTTAATTTTCATAATACAACATAGAAGCAAAAACTGTATAATAAACTAAAAGGCTGTGTGAGAACTGTTGTAAGTTCAAACACATTCCCATTAATTATGCAAGGACAGTACGGCAGTAACTGTAAGAGTAGTAAAGGTGAGCATTGATGTAGTTTCAAGTCTCAGAATCAGCTCAGAGCTTCTCTCTCTGCCACATAATGGATCTGGCACTTAAAGTCTCTGTATTTCTATCTCAACTTTTGAAAAAGCACTAAGCTAAAACATAAAAATTATTAAGCACTATTCCACATAATCTTTAGGGAAAAGTGTTTCTTTTTTGTTTCAACTTTAATTTTATCTTTACTTTCTGTTTACTTTAATTCCAAGTTGTGTGCACATACTTTGGGTTGTAGCTTAGAACAAAACTTGTTATTACTTATATTTTGATCTGTTTTTAGTTATTACCTGTTTTGTGTACCTAATAACAATAAACAATAAACAACAACAACAAACAAAAAGTTCTGAAAGAAAAATGATTTAATTTATAATTTAAAAGTTTTGTATATACAAAATTCCATAAAAATTAGTCAAGCTGTTTAGATGATTTTTTTTTCACGAACCTTCATTACACTTCTATGATTATTTCAATACCTAAAGTAGTAAAATCGGTCAAGCGGTTCTCAAGTTTCAGTGAGACTAATGAATTTTTAATATTTTAAAATAATAAGTTCATGACCATTTTAATACCATTGATGAACCATTGAGAAAATTTGTTAATGTTGAGAAAGACCAATTGTTTGAGTTAGACCTCATTCACAGGTTGTTTTAGTAATCAATCTTATTCTTTACCTGTAGATGTATCTCCATACCAACGTAAGAAACCAAAGCAGGAAACAAAAGAGCCTGAAGCATTGACAACTCTACTGGCAACCGGAACTTTGGCACTCAAACAAGAACCTGAGGAGCATGATGATGTTTTCCCAGGTAAAACAAAACTTCTAACTCGCCTCAAACACTTATTTTTTACTAGCTGTTGTCCGCGACTTCGACTGCGTTTGATTTTGTTTTTTGATGTGGCATTAAATGTAGTTGTAGATTAAAAAAAATTCAAAGTATTCAGTATCGCTAAGCCGCATATTAAAACCTCTATCGTACATAAATAATTATTTAAATCGGTTAAAATTTGTCGGAGTTATGGTGTAAAATCGTCAAACACTCATCCCCTCTCCCAAAGGAACCGAGCTTAATGTCGGGATAAAAAGTATCCTATATTACTTCCACGAATATGTGTACAAAGTTTCATGAGGATCGGTTAAGTAGTTTTTGCGTGAAAGCGTAACAAACAAACTTACATGGACATTTATAATATTAGTAGGTAGTGCATGCTTCTCTTTGTGATCTTCTTCTTCTTCTTCTTCTTCTTCTGCTTGCGGCTCAGGTTCGTCTGATCCCTGGTGTCACGTCGACCGGCTACGATCTATTGTGACGCCGCTGTCTAGATCTCCCAGCAAGCGTTGGTCGCCTTCAGGAAAAGCAGCACTATCCTTGCTGGAAGAAATTTAGCATCCACTGGTTGCATTATGTGTTTCCCCAAAAGAGTGCTGCGTTTATGCATCAGCGCGGGGCAGGAACAGATCAAATGCAGCGGCGTCTCCGCAACCTCCTTACAGAGTCTACATAGATCTGTATCCTGCAGCTTTAGGTTGAACATGTGTCTATTAAGCCCACAGTGCCCCGTAAGCGCTCGCACTAGTATGCATAGGTTTTTTCTGTTGAGTGCTAATGCCTCAGAGGCGGCCCTTTTGTTAAATGGTTTTATTAGCGCTCGAGAATGGTTCATTCCTTGGAGTTGTCTCCAGCGAATAAGTGTGTGGTAATTACAATAGGTTTGAAGGGTGAGTTGCGCCAAGCTTTTGGGTATTCCGCAGACCGGCTCAGGGCCAATCTGCTTCTCCAAAGCGCCTGACTTTGCAAGCTCATCGGCCATTTCGTTACCGATGATCCCCTTATGGCCAGGAACCCAGCGTAGAATGACCCTGTTTATTAGCGCCAGAGTATTCAGTAATTGTCTGCAGTTTTCTACCAGTTTTGAGTTTAGAACCTCAGAAGATAGAGCAGAAAGTGCAGCCTGACTATCCGAATGGATATAAATGGTTTTGTTTTTGTAGTTCTTTAGCAGACAGGTTTCCGCACATTCAATTATTGCGAAGACCTCTGCTTGGAATATGGAGGCGTAGACACCCAGGTTACGTTGGAGCCCTACCCTGGTGGTCTCTTCAAATATTCCACATCCTACGTTACTACCCGACTTGGAGCCATCTGTGTACCACTTAAGGCTCCCCGGTTTCCAGGTGATCCGGTTTTCAAGCCTGTCAATACGGTTTGGAATTTCCACAGTATATTGCCTGAGGAAATTAAGTTTTGGAGTTGTTGAGTCTGTTGGCATCCCCAAAACAGGTATCTCAAGAACTGAGTTATGAAGATGCCTCAGTTCTCGTGAGATCCAGTTTACCACACCCTGGCTTGTTAGCCTGTACATGCAAGCCTTCGCCTCCTTCCTAACATGTAGATGAAGAGGAGGGAGATTCAGCAAAGCATCCAGAGCAGCCCCAGGGGTGGTGCTCATCGCTCCTGTTATGAGTAAGCAGGCTGAGCGTTGTAGACTGCTTAGCTTGTTCTGGGTTCTTACCTGCATCGTCTTACTACTCCAAACCACGGATGCGTAAGACACAATAGGTCTCACAATGGCTGTGTAGAGCCAGAAGGTTATCTTGGGTTTCATACCCCATCTGTTCCCCGCCAGCCGACCGCAGATCCCCAGTGCAGATTTTGCTTTTTTAAGTACGCCATCTATGTGGGAGTTCCAGGTCATTTTCCTGTCAAGTGTGACTCCCAGGTATTTGACCTCTTCCGAGACTGGGATACTTATGTTGTTCAGCTTGGGTGGCTTAAGATTGTCAATCTTAAGCTTCCTAGTGAACGGTATTATTACAGTTTTGTCAGCATTAACTGTAAGTTCGTTCTCTATACACCATTTTTCAATAGTGTTGAGTGCTCTTTGCATGTGATGGGAGAGGGTGTCCTGACATGCTCCTCGCACAATGACCACCAAGTCATCAGCGTATCCTTGGACATCAAAGTGCAAGTTAGCCATCTTGTGCAATAAATTGTCCACCGCAAGGGTCCAAAGCAGGGGCGAGAGAACCCCGCCCTGCGGACATCCCCTAGTGGTGAGCACCTCAACCGAGAAACTGTTTAGTTCGATTTTTACATTCCGGTTGGAGAGCATCGCCTCTACCCACCTGATGGTTGTATGATCAGCCTGCTTATTGGCAAGACCGCCCACCAGTGTGCGTATCGGGGTGTTGTCAAATGCTCCCTCAATGTCCAGAAAAGCAGAGAGTGCGATCTCCTTATCCTCCAGCGCTTTTTCAACCTTGTCAACAAGGCTGAGCAGAGCAGTTTCAGTGGACCTGCCCTTGCAATATGCGTGCTGGGTAGCGTGGATGGGTCTCTCAATGAGAAACGCATCTCTGATATACCTATCAAGCACTTTCTCCATCGTTTTTAGTAAGAACGAGGATAGGCTTATGGGTCTAAAGGATTTCGGCAGTGCGTAATCCTTTTTCCCCGTTTTGGGTATAAAGATGACCTTAACTTTGGTCCATTGTTCCGGTATAAGTCCCCAGGCGTAGCTTGCCCTGAAGATTTTTACCAGATGCGGAACTAACAACTGGGCTCCCTTTTGTAAATGAAGGGGAGTAATGCCGTCAGTTCCACATGCTTTATTCGGGTTAAAAGAGCTTATGGCCCACCTCACAGTGCCAGGTCTGAAGACGATGGATGCCCTTCTCCAATCCTCAACTTTTGGATGGCCGAGAGAGCATGCCATAGTACTTCCAGCGTACCCGATTTTCGCTCCTGGAAAGTGAGTTGTGGCTAGTGGTTCTAGGGTTTCCTTCTCACTTGACGTGTAGGTTCCATTAGGATTTTTCAGGAGCCCCAATTGATTGGGTTTCGCTTTAGCTAGCATTCTGTGGAGTCTCGCTCCTTGAGGCAGGCTACTAATTTCCTCACAGAAACTCCTCCACGATGCTCGCTTGGCTTTCCTTATCTCCTTATTGTATTCAGTTAGGGCTTTTTTATAAATGTCCCATTCTCTGGTCGCCTTCGCCCTATTGAATAATTTACGTGTTTTGTCTCGGAGTCGTTTTAGCCTCGAGTTCCACCACGGTGCCTTACGCCGTGTGGTCTTCACCCTAAGCGGGCAACTGTCTTCAAAGGCACTGATTGTACCTCTGGAGACAGCATCCACCGCAAGGTCAAGGTCAACACGGGTCTTTATACTTTTGGGGACCAGTTCCAGGTTGCTCTCTAGTTTGTTTTGGAAACTGTCCCAAGAGGTGCACCTCGGATTCCTGTAAGTAACTGTTTCCATGCTGGAGCATGACTTTATGTCAAAGTTGATGTGTCGATGGTCCGACATGGAAGGTTCATCGCTTACCATCCAGTTTTCTATATACCTGGCTAGATTGGTAGTCGCGAAAGTAATATCTAAGACCTCCTGTCTTGCCCTTGTTATAAAAGTAGGCGTGTTTCCCCTATTTAAGAGCTGAAGGCAGTTTGCAAGAAGAAAATCGTAAAGGTACTCACCCCTTTCGTTGATGTCACTGCTGCCCCAGGCGTCGTGGTGGGCATTGGCGTCACATCCCACCAGTAGCTCCGCGTTGTGTACCCGTGCGTACTCTACCACCGGGAGTAGGGCGACAGCCGGATTGGTGACCTCACCGGGTAAATACGCTGAGCAGAGGATGACTCTTCTGCCCCCCAGCTGTTGAGGTCAATATATGCCGCCACCAGGTCGTCAGTGCATAATTCTGGAATCGGCAGAAAGTTAATGTTTCTGTTGAAAACAATACAAGCTCTAGGCCTGCAACCGTTGGTATTTGATAGTAACTTACCCCCAGCGTTCAGGCCTAGGACGTTTGAGTGCGAAACCCAGGGTTCTTGGATGAGGGCGAGGTTGAATTTACCTTCTACAAGAACCTTCTCCACAACCGCGGCAGCGGCGGCCGCGTGGTGAAGGTTAGCTTGGAGGACCCTCGCCGGTGCCCCGGGAGTCGCCATTTATTTGGCCCTTTTAACGACGGGTGCGGGTCCACCAGAGCCTCCTCCCGTTGGAGAGGGCGCGTGCCCTCTGCCGGAATGAGCCCCCTTAGGCCCCTTGCCCGCCTTTCCTCTACGGCCAGCCGCAGAGGTGTTTTGCCCAGTATGAGAGCCCGCCAGTCCGCCCGATACAGGGTTATAGGAGCTACCAGTTTTACGGCCGGCAGCTCTCCCCCCCCGTCCGCTCGTACCGGGTACTGCTCTCCCCTGGTTCCCCGCGCTCCTGCCCCCCAGCCCGCTTGGACCAGGAGCGGGTGGTGCCGGACTGGTGCTTAGCCCAGCCGACCCCACTCCCAGGCCAGTCGAGCCAGGTGCTGCAGTCGCCGGGTTAGTGTGCACCTCTGCAGCTGCCCCCGAGGCAGAACCAGTATTGGCTCCTCTCACCCTGAACACTATCTTCCGGAAGCCAATATTGACCCGAAAGTCACGTGCGCGGAGGGTCTCAACGGAGATCTCGTCGAGGGAGATGGCAGCAATAATGCCTGCTCCGTCGACCCTCTCGTTGAGGACCCTCCAGTGTTCAGGGTAAAGCCCCTCGTTCTGGTATCTGATGGTGTCCAGAGCCTCAGAGACAGAGGACGCATCAGTCGCCGGAATGAGGGTGGTTGCAATCCATGGCTTTGGAAGCTCGCTATCCTCCATTATGGATAAGTTCGCCTCAGGCCATGGCTTGCAATTTGGGACTTCGCTCACAAGCCAGTCTTTGCTGCGTTGATTCTCACAGGTTACGAGAATCCATCCTGCCTTGTGAGTAAAGCCCAGAAAGGACGGTCCAGCGCCTCTGTTGTCCATGCACCTCCCTTTTGTGTTCAGGAAGGTGACCAGGGCCGCACGAACCGAACTCATTTGCGCGTCTGTCATTGGCACCACATTTCGGATGCCAACTCTAGTCGCGCCCGCTATGTCCCTATAGCTGAGAGTCGGGTTAGTACCCCGCCTCACAGGTGTAGTGGACAATTTTGGAGCCTTGCTCGGCTTCTCCTTGGGGGAGTTGTCCTCTGGTCTGCCCCTCTTGAGGTTAGATCGCTGACCATCCGGTTGAGTCGAGCAAGGTTTGCCTGCCTGAAGAATGGCCTCGTTGAGTTCGAGGCCCCCCTTCAGGAGCCTCCACATTCTCTTTTTTCCTGCCCCACTCAAGCGTCTAAACGCTGGATTGGAGTAGATGTTGTCGGGCTGGGCAGGTTTGCTCGAGGGCTGAGCAGAGGTGGTATGACCTCCGTCCTCCATCATAGCATCCCGGTCCAGCGCCGAAGGTGCTCCAGTTGGTGCAGAGTCACTAGGCGTCCCCAGCTCCTGGAAAATACCAGTTGGTGCTGAGTCAGTCTTACTCCTCTGCTCCTGGTCTAGTCCACCAGAGGTGGATGGTAGAAAATTTGACATGTTTGTATCCATGCAAGTCCCACGAGTAGCAAGGGAAATAAAATGTCGCAAGGCCCCAGAGCCCCGCATGAGACCCGAAGGGCAAGATACTGCCTCGATTTGCCCCGGTTTCGAGGAGACTCCGTTCAGGACTGATTAACCCATCAGCCATTCATCCATCGGCACGGGTCGTGTGACACCTTGGATTGGGTGTTTGGGAAAGAATACTAGCAGTACTTTCCCAAGGTACTGCTGCCACCGTTTTTGAGGGTATTTAATGCCTCAGGGTTTGTGGTAACCGTGGTCAGGATAATTAACCGCCGCCTGTTGTTCGGCGTTGTCAGCTCGTTTTGCACCACCCAGGGGACACGTGTAGGGCGGGCCCTGTTGAAGGACAGGGTGGTAACTCCTACGGACGCGAGCGACGTCATCCCCCAAAAATTTGTGATCTTGCTTTATCTCATTAAATTTTTTCCACTGCAACATATTTGTTTCTTATAACTTATCTGGTTAACCGGATGGGCAGTGTTTAGGAAACTTTGTGACATTGTTTCGTCCAAAGTACCTCAGTGCAGCGAAGACCATTCTTCGCACAGTGTATGTCGCAAGTGAGGACTGGTTCTGAAATGTGGTCGCTTACTAACCTTAATAACTTTGCTATTTTGTAGTGTAAATAAGTTTTTAATAAATTCTTTTTTTATTTTAAATTCTTTTTTTATTTTAGATTTAGACGCGGACGCCGCAGATGACCCCGACTTCACACCCGAGATGGATGACGTGGAATCAGAACCTGAACAGAAAAAAGAGGTTAAGCAATGTTACATTTAATGCCATCAACGCCTCGCACTTTACCAGGCTCAAGTCCGCCCAAGCATGGAGTACAGTAGGGTGGCTCTGCCAAGTACCAGCTCGAAGCTTTAGATTTTCTGGATCGTCGCGCCAGGAGATTTATAGGTGTCAAATCGATAACACAGGTATAACTACATAGTCTACAGCACCGAAAAATGTTGCCTGTTTATCGGTAACTTCACAAACTTGACGGCCGATTGGCGCAGTGCAATGTTAGTGTGATGAACATAAATATTTTCAGTGTCTGGGTGTTTATCTATATATTATAAGTATTTATTATAATATGTTACATATTATTCATAAAAAAAAAATCAGTTATCTTAGTATCCATAACACAAGCTACGCTTACTTTGGAAGTAGATGGCGATGTGTGTATTGTCGTAGTATATATTTTTTTTTATCTTAAAACCTAAAATTATTGTTCTCGCACCGGTGCACGCAAGAACAATGCTCGACAAACGGATTTTTAAATTCCTCTTTTAGAGTGCTGATCTGAGAATTGCAAAGAAATCGGGAACCCGCGCTGCATGAAAATCCGTTCAGAAGTTTTTAATTTTTTCGCGCCCAGACAGACAGACACGTAGGGGGACTTTGTTTTATAATATTTAAGGAAAACTCATATTAATTCATTAGTAATTTTATTGTGCCATTTCAGGCCCCACCTCCAAAGAAACGCGGCAGGCCTCGCAAAGCGCTCCAAGAGAGCCTGAAGCCCAAAGACGAAGAAAGTGAAGACATGCTATTGAAAGAAACCATCATGGCTTTCTCTGAACCCATACCGGATCACATACTCAATCCCAAAGCAAAGAAACGAAAGCCGCAGCCTAAAAAGAAATATGTTTACGAGAAGACGTAAGATGTAATTTTATTCAAACAAACTTGCATGTTGGTTAAACTTGTTTTTTAATGTTTATGTTCTTTTTGTTTTATCTAATTTTAAATCCATTTTTCATAATCATTAATGTTGCCTTTTATTGTCCCTCACAGTTTTAGATTATAGTACCCACCACGCTGCTCCAAGGCGGCTTGGTGGGCTTTAACAGCTATTGTCGCAAGTTACAGATAATAACCGACGGCTTAACGTGCCCAATTTCTTACTCCGCAGGGTGATTACGTATCCCATGACAGGCTTGCGACAGGCGTTAATGTCGCGATCACTGCTGCCAAACAATAAAAATACAAAAGTGACGCCTTTGGAAACCCAAAATAAACACGGACAAGGGTACAAAAGCTAGTGTAATAATACTAAAAAAAAAAAAAAATTAAACCCCACCAACCCGGATCGAAGCAGTGTGGTGGGTCAAGATTTAAAAGCGGTGGGGCATTATACGCTGATAATTTCGTAAAAGTATTTCACTTACATTTATATCAGTTGGTAACGTCAGCCTTATTAGTTGTGCCTGTTACAGACATGTATGTGAAACGTGTGGAGCATCTTTCACGTCCAACGCATCGCTGCAAGCTCACATACGAAGACATTTGGGTATCAAGCCATTCGTGTGCAGGTATGTGCTAATTTTTTATATATAACACACATAACTGTATATAGTTACCACACACAAGTGTATATAATTAATTATTATCTTTATATATATAATTCTTGTGTGCATGTGTATGTCACTGAACTCCTCCTAAACGGCTGGACCGATTTGAATGAATTTTTTGGCATGCCTTTGGGTGGCACCCTGGATGGTTTAGATTCACAAATCAGTCCGACAGATGGCGCTGGGGTCCGCTTGTTTTTATATATATCACAAAAGACGTGTGTCAATTATAAGGGTAAAAGGTTCTTCATTAGAATGAAAGTTAGAGTCGCGATTGTTGGCGCATGATTTCTTTTTTCATATAATTGATTGAGGCTTCAGCTTCTGTAAATCACACTGTCATAAAGAAAAATTACTTAAAAAGCCAATGCCGTTTACAGAACCATGATAGGTGGTCTGGTCTTTTTGTATACGTATTTCTCTCAAAATTGACATAAATGAAAAACTTAAAAAGTAGGTAATAAATAACTATCGTTAACAAAAAAAAAACAATATCGTCAATGGGTTAAGTTGATCATACTTTAAAAGGTCAAGCCTTAATTGCTTACAATTCATGTATTTTTATTTATTACTACGGGACTTAGCAATAAAAGTTAGCTTTGACTGGTTAGTGACCGCTATCGGAGTGGTTTCCTTGTGTGAGCGTTGACTGGGTTGGTTGACCGCTCGTGTTCGATCTCCTACTTAATAGCAGTGTTGTTGCAACGAAACCGATAGATTTGTTTGAGCTATTGACAAAAGGAGTTATTTAAATGAGCAGTAATATAAAAACCAGAATTAAGACCTAGATGACGTCATATGAATTTCTCTGGTGGATTAGAAATAACTATTCGGCATTGTGTGATCTTCATAAAGCATATATTTTGTGTGTTTTTTTTTCTTTTGTGCAAAATGTCTTTATTTCCTGGATTAGAATATTTAGCGGTACATGGGTGCGGGTGATTAATGAATTTAAGGTATAATAATATAAAACATAAATTTAAGTTATAATAAAATAAATATTTGAATAATATATGCCTGTGACTTTTTTATCGTCTTACAGAAAACAACAGAACAAAAAAGTTAATAAATTGTAATATAGCTGATTAAATCAAACACTAAGTAGTTATCGCGTCGCTCGCACTCGCTATAGCCTGTTTTTTACAACACCATATCTTTATTGTTTTTTTTTTACAAAATTATTGCTTATTTTTTGTTTTCTGAAATATACTAGTAGTAGTATTAGATGCAGTAGACAAAATTGCTAAATTTCTTAAAAAATTGTTTTAGTATTTTATTTTTCTTAAACTTTAACACCTGCGCCCATTTTGAGGCAATAGATCGAAATCGCATAGCGTATCACCCGCACCTATGTTTTCAGTGTTAAAATAGTCTTGGATATAGACAAGCAGTACACAAAAGAGTTTATTTGTGTTAATGTGGAATTCTCAATATTCTCTCTTAACGTTTTAAATCCAAAAATTTGCCTAAACTCAAAGGTTATTCCCTAAGAGTAAAACTTTTCTTTCTTTCATTGTCTTAAGTCGAAAGTGCTCCAAATACGACTCATTCTTCGTGCACGAGTACCATCTGCCCCATTAAGCGCCTCCAGTAATTAAAGTTAAATTCAACTTATTGGAAGACTCTTTCTTATATCAAGACTAATCCACCTTCCCCCTCGATTTAAATGACTATTCTGTTGTTGTTCCTACTTTATTCTCTTTTAATATATGAGTTGGGCTCTTCCCCACTTTGACTAAACTAACTACCAAATCCGTGCAAATAGATATCTTTTAGTCACTCACACTAAGTGAAGGCAAAACGCAAGACTCATTCTTAGCGTACGAGTTAGTGTCCACCCACTTTAAGTAAATCACTCCTAAATCTGAATGACAATCTTCTAGTCGCCATCACTAAGTGAATACGATTTTTCGCAGCGTATGCGACTACTCGTGCGTGCTTAACATGGAACTCCGCCGGCACATGATGCGCCACACCGGCGTACGGCCCTACAAGTGTCGCGTTTGCGACAGACGCTTCGGCGACTTCGGCAGCCGGCAAAAACACGAAAGGCGAGTTCATACAACCAACTACTACACTCGCAACTTTGTTCTGGCGCCTTCTCGCTACAAATATAGCTCTTCCAGCGTGTAACATTCTTTATGATGAATATAATTGAGAAGTAGGAGAATAAAGAAACGTATTGTCAAGACCACAAAATTTCTGCAAATCAGTAATCTATTTAAGGAGGTGATATCGTGAAAAAGAGCAATTTTTAAGTATGTTTCTTTTCGACAGTTCTTAAAGCAGATTATCGACGGAATCTGCTTTCCGAAACAATTGTAGAAACTGCTTGATATAAATGAATTTTGCAATTCCAAAAAAAAAAAAAAAAAAGATAACCAAATTGTAAGATTGGAAAAGTACTGGAATCCATTTGACTTTAATTTTTGTTGAAAAAGATGACAGTACTATTTTTGTAACAGATAAAGTTATTTTTTTATATATCCTTCGACACTTTTGGTCTTGTCGATAGTACTATAAAAATTATTTGTGCAACTACTTGTTTTTGTCATACGAGTTGATGCGCTAAGTGATGCTGCACAGGAGGCGTCAGTATAAATTTGCTAGTGGAATCTTCCATCAACTAGTAGTGTCAAGCATAGGTGATGCTACAATAGGTGGCCACAGTAAAAATTTTCTAGTGGAGTCTTGCATCAACTAGTATCGAGCGCTTCGTGAGCTGAAATTAAAGGTAGGACAGTGCGGAACAAGGTGTGCGATTTCGATTTATACCAGCATATTCCCTTCCAAAGGTCTGTAATGTTCAAGATCTCTAGAATACAGTAAACGTTTGTGATATCGTGTTTCTTTTATCCCTCACAATGTAATTTCCTCCGTTTTTTTTAGAACCTTTGTCGTTCTCTTTTATCTTTAAGAGATCTTATTTTAACACACGTTAACTGTATTGATAAAGATTATTATCCATGTTTATATATGTCGTAGGATAATCGATTTTGCGAAAAACCGAGGATGATTGCAATAGAACGCATAATAGAAAACTACATTCCCTTCTTTAAGTTTTTACCAATAAGTTAGGTTACTAGTGGAGTCTTGCATCAACTAGTATCAAGTAAAAGTTCAATATACATTCTGCCGACCACAGGGCACTTAGTTTATATTGGGTTATCTTTTGCCCGTGGTTACACTGACATTAAGGTCGATTGGTGATTATAATTAAAAATTTCATATAAATTTCAAATCCCTTTTTTGTACCCCTAAAGGGAAGGGATGATTTTTTAGAAATCCTTAATAGATGCCATAATACCCCTATGTATGCCAAATTACAAATAATCCTTTCGAACTTTTTATTAGATATGTCTGATGACTGATGTACTACTGACAATGATTATGATGTCGGATCTTTTCATTTTACACAAATGTGTGGTAATAAAGATGATTTTTGTTTCTTCC
This sequence comes from Pararge aegeria, assembly GCF_905163445.1. NCBI lineage: Eukaryota > Metazoa > Arthropoda > Insecta > Lepidoptera > Nymphalidae > Pararge > Pararge aegeria. The sequence continues at coordinate 4,837,048 of NC_053202.1, read as the reverse complement.
TTTCGAATTACAACCAGTCGGTCCGTCCACTGGCTAATCTGTCAACGCATAGCTCAAAATAGAGTTGATAGATCACACTTTTTCCTTCTGTCTATACAGACTAGTTGACCCGGCAGACGACAATCTGTCTAGTAAAGCAGCATTACAAAAAAAATATTGTCGCTTTTAATATTTTTCACATAACTTTCCCTAGACTTCGACAAATAGATCAACACCTTAATTGGCCTAATCAATGACAACAGTTCATTTATATATGCAACGTGTAAATGAAAACCGAAATAATACTTCACAGGCTTTGCACTGTCTCTGAGGCTTATCTGTGGAACCGAAAACCTAATTAGTTTTTGAGTAAACCACTGCCATAGTTTTTACTGAAATAAATTAGGTACAGCCCTAACATCACATGCAAAACTAAAATCACCTTTCACAGTATTAGGTACGCGTCGCGTAGGGTAGGTACTATGCACGAGTCGGTCTTTTATCTTCAATAGGGTTGTCATGAATAAACACTTGTCGTTTGTATGGAAAAATAAATATGCTTCTTTTGATATAATTTTTTTACATCTTGATTCCTTATGAAATATACTTATGAATTCTTCAACATTATTTCGTAATTGCGTTACACGTTGTATATAGATTATATATAAGGAAACTGTACCTATTTTATACCTTTGACTAGCTTGGATGACTGAATTACAATATGCTCCTTGCGCGTTGTACATGGGCAATATTATTGTCAATATTCAGAATATTGTCAATATTATTGACGTGCCTTAGTTTCCTAGTATACGTTATATTGTAATCCGCCCCGGGTTTCTCGCATTAATTCTATATTTTCCTACGACATATTTATTTATGGCATAAGTCAATATCCAATGTGACGTGCCAGCGTTTGCGGTTACGCTTGCGTCATGAAAGAAGCGCTGAAGCGTCACATGCTGAAACACACGGGCGAGAAGCCGTACAAGTGTCGCATCTGCGATCGACGGTTCACCGACTACGGCACCCGGCAGAAACACGAGAGGTATGAATTTGTGAATTAAAGAATGTTCACAACTTTCAGGCATAAACAGATTGACTTAGGTCTTCTGTGGGGAGTTCGTAATTCAAATTCAAATCTTTATTTGCGTGATTGCACGCAACAGCAGGTTGCAGGTTAACAAATTTGATCTTACAATAAAACATAACAAATTCCGTGTTACAATCTGCCATTCTATGGCATGCATAACAACTTAATTAAGTATAAAATAATTTTTCCATTTTATACAAAATGTCAGAAAATTAAGGTATCGAAACTGTGAAATTAAATAACAATGTCAACTTAAAATTAGTAAATTTAAAGTAAACCAAAATATAAACCTAGAAACCTTCAACTTTCAACAGGTTTTGTCGCTTTTTTTTATAGTTATAATTGACAGAGCAAGTAGATTAGCCACCTGATGGTAAATAAGGAAGGATATATTATAAAACACCTAGCTATAGGGGGTTACATTTCTTGGCTGGTGGTCATGGCATCAAAAGTGTGTCCAATAATAAGTAAAACAAAGTTCTCATAACACTTATAAACTTCCAAATAGGTACCAAGTTACTGTTAAAGTTATCAACAATGAAACGGGGGGGCTTCGGGCGTGGGCGACAAAGACGTGCCGCTGTGCGGTATAGTTTTCCGGTTAAGTTTCGCGTAGAAACCGATTAGGGGTATGGATTAAATATAAATGCCATACTCCCTAACAGGTTAGCCCGCTACCATCTTAGACTGCATCGTCACTAACCACCAGGTGAGAATGCATTCAAGTGCTAACTTGCAGTGCAATAAAAAAACTATTTAATAAACCCTACCTAAAATAACTACATAACAGGGTGGGTCATATAGGTTCAATATTATGGTTCACCAAACATCAAGTCGCCCCCTTATCACTACGCTGGACAGACGGATTGATGATCCCAGTAGATGGTTGTAGTACCACAGAGGACGCTACTGCCTATACTCAGTCGCCTCGTACGACACCCGGATGAAAAAGGTTGGTGACATCTGTATTCTGATCGGCCGTCACTACACGGCGGTAAAAGGTTATTATGAAGCATTTAACATGGAGTTATTTTTGAAGTGAAACTTCTTTAGAATCGTTGTGATTTCAAACCGGATGCAACGGAAAAAACGACAGGTAAGAGACACAAATACAAAAATTTGTAGGATGAAGCCAGCAAATAATGAGACAGAAATATACATACTATTCTATCTGTTTTTTTCCAATTTAAGTTACCAAGGAAACCGTATAATTTCTAGATAAAGAAGCAAACACATAAATGTATAGGACAGAATGATATAGAAAACATTACACATTGTTTTACCTATTCTAGTTACCATGGAATCTAAATAATAATCCTAATAGTTCTGAAACTCTACATCCATCTCAATCTCTTGTAGGCTACTTTTCAGAAGTTACACTTCCGCCGTTTGTGAATAAATTGCACAGGTTTTTTTTTTATTTAATAATTTCGACTCCGAATGCACCGGTGAAGCTTATTCAAAGAAAGGTAAGTAATATCTGACAGTTCTAGGGACGAATCGTCATCAAAGGCCTTTCCCAACGAGATTGGTCAATCACCACGTTGAGCAGACAGGTTGCTGATCGCGGCAGATGGTAGTTGCAGCACAGAGAACGCTGCTGCCCTTTCTCCTTTATATTTCCTTTCTCCCTTTATATACAACGTGGAAATGGAAACCGGAATAATACTTACACTAACAGTGGGAAGAGTGACAAAAACGCCAAAAATCCTCCTTTCACACGAGGTATATATCTATTTTGGGGTAGGCAGTGCTTTTGTGAACGCACAAAGTGCACGCCACTAATAGTTTTTGCGTAAACCAATGTCATAGTTTTTACTGAAAGAAATCAGATACAGCCCTAACATCGCATGCTTGATAAAAATCATGTGACTCCCGTCACTTTATTAGGTACGCGACGCGTAGCGTAGGTACTATGCGCGTGTCGGTCTTTAATCTTCAATAGGGTTGCCATAAGTAAACACTTAGAATGTTTTGAATTCGTTTGTATGGATAAATAAATATGCTTCTTTTCATTTAATTATGCAAACTTCAACATTATTTCGTTATTCGCTTACACGTTGTATAAGGGCGTGTCAAAATTAAAAATTCATTTATTTCAATATAAGCACTTTTGAAACGTCAAGTCTGTCTGTTTGTAGTGATTCTACCACCGGTTCGGATGGCAGATTCTACCGAGTAGAAGCCGGCAAGAAACTCAGCAGTTGCTCTTTTCCAACATCAACAATTTACATTTTAACATTCATTTTTCTATCTTGTGAGAGCTGAAACCGGAGCCGGATGCTTCCAAGCAACCTTGTCGTTTAATTATGTCTGTCCAGAATGTCTGCATTTATGACATGTTAAAAGGCGTCGAGCCAACTGTATTCTTGATACTGATACAAGTGTTACAGTAATTTTATAAGGTAGGTAAATAATTAAACTTTTGATCAACCTATGTTCATGACATTGAGTTGGTGGGTATTTCGATATAAATACGGGTGCATTTTCGATAAAATTTAGTCCTACATGGACTCGAACGATGCAGAAATACCTCCCGATGTCTTCGTCGTTTATCACAAGATTGGTTATTGGAAAGTTCATTTTGATCTGCGTATATGTGCTTATCGTGTGACTTCAACGAGCTATACTGCTACTACAAAAAGCTTTACTACTGCTGTATTTAACGATTTACGCAATCCCCTTTACAGGTTGCACATGGGCCTGCGTCCATACCAATGCGCATTATGCGGCAAGTCGTTCACCTATTCCTACGTGCTGGCCAATCACATGCTCACGCACACTGGCGAGAAAAAGTATTCGTAAGTATCATGACCGGATTAGAAGAAGAAGAAACACTTGACGGCCGATTGGCGCAGTTTGCAGCGACCCTGCTTACTGAGCCCAAGGCTGTGGGTTCGATTCCCACAACTGAAAAATGTTTGAAAAATGTTTTTCAGTATCTGGGTTAAACACCCATTATTTATATTCTAAGTATTGTATGTTATTCATAAAAATATTCATCAGTCATCTTAGTACCCATAACACAAGCTACACTTACTTTGGGGCTAGATTGCGATGTGTGAATTGTCGTAGTAGGTATATTAATTTATTATTATTACTTTATTGCACGTAAACACACAGTACACAATGTAAACATGCAAAGGCGGCCTTATTGCTGCAAGCAATCTCTTACAGGCAACCTTTGTAGAAAAGACTTACAGCAAGAGAACAGGATAGTGCCAAGAGTGTTTTAATATATACATAAATACCAAAAATGCATATTGTATACAAATATATAGATATTTTATGTAAATAAACGGATTAGATTTAAAGATTTTAAACTAAGATTATCGTGGTTAATCAACATTTCTTAAGTATAGTACAACGTGGTCACGTCGTGATCACGATCCATGCAACTGGGTCGATATATCGACAAATCCAAAATATTATCGTGGTATGTGAACTAAACTTAAGGATTAGATTTAGTATGCAACGTTCCAATTTGAATAAATAAATGAATGGATTAATGAACGAATGAAATAATGAGTACACATGTATTGCACGCCAAACAAAAATAGAGAAAATCTCGCACTCGGCACTATGATGGCCGATTGGCGCAGCGGGCAGCGACCCTGCTTTCTGATTCAAAGGCCGTGGGTTTGATTCCCACAACTGGAAAATGTTTATGTGATGAACATTAATGTATTTCAGTGTTCATCTGTATATTATAAGTATTTATGTATATTATTCATAAAAATATTCAGTCATCTTAGTACCCATAACACAAGCTACGCTTACTTTGGGGCTAGATAGCGATGTGTGTATTGTCGTAGTATATTTAATTATTTATTTAACTATGGTATCTTAAACTGCAACTGATTGACGCCATATTGAAATGTCGAGTATTAAATGTAAAGTGCCTTATTGATATATCAAATAGCTGTAAGTACTTTATACTGATATTTCCTACAAGAGAATGCATCGATAACTGCAAAATAAGTAAAAGGATGAGCCCGGATGAGCTCGCTACGTAGCGATAATTGCCGCCAAATTGTAAACGCTGTTTTGTTTTTTCTTATTTTCTCTATTTTTGTTTGGCGTGCAATACATGTGTACTCATTATTTCATTCGTTCATTAATCCATTCATTTATTTATTCACTGATCTGTTCGCTTTACACGTTTCAGTAAAAATAATGTCGATAGGAAAAATGAAAAAGTACTTTTAATTATACAATTCAAATTCAACTATTAAAATCCTTTAATCCGTTGGATCCTTTGATCCAACACTTAATTTACAACTACACTTAATTTAAAAAATCTCGCACTGATCTGTCTGTGAAGCAGACAGATCAGTGCGAGATCAGTGTGAAATAGTTGAATTTGAATTATACAATAGTTTCCTTTGATCCAACACTTTATGTTTTTATACAGATGTGTTCCGTGCAATAAGAAATTCACGAAGGCTCATCACCTCAAGTACCACAACAAAGTGCACCACAAAGACATATACATCCAGCAGCAAATAGAACAGGAGGCCAAGAAGATAAGGCAACAGTTGAACGTAACCAACATAAGCGGAGTCGTCACTGGGCAGATTGTGGATGGACAGCTTCAACTCATCCAAACCACTTCTGAAGGTAACTTAAAAAAAGTTCAATATTCCGAAAATCTACATGTTAATACCATTAACACTGTCGCAAGAATTTAAAACAACAAAAACAACAACTACAACAACGCTAACAACACCTCCAACGGCATGAACACCAACAACAGCTACAACAACTCCGTCCACTCCAGTGACATAACACAATAAACAAGACCAACACAACATTATTAAACATTGACACCACCTCCAACAACAACAAAGGCCCAGTAAACAAGAACAACGTCATCAACTAACTTATATTTAGGGTGGCAGCACGGTGCAGAAACAAAAGATGTTAAGACTAATATAAATTTATTAGTCTAAGAGTTACTTTATTAATTATTATAACAGTAAAACTAAACTTATTTACTATGCTCGGCCTGTTTTTGGCACGAGCTCCCATTCAATCGGAATTCGCTGCGCCGTCGTTACTTGAATATGATGCGATACGGCCGCTTCTTGCTTAGTAGTCATACTATGGTCATTCCGTGAGTATGCCTACGTAACAACTATAACAACAACAACGCCACCATCACCATCGAAAGCAACATAAGAAACAAGAACAAGTTACGAAAGCATCATCGTCAACTACAACGACGACAATACTAACAAAACTACAACCACCGACAACAACAACAACGGCCCTGCTACACAACAATAACAATTGAACCACCACCGACACCAATAGTTTATTATGCTTTCAGATGTCTTTAAATAGCGGTCTTGCATCAGCTTTTAATAAATGTTTTTTTTGACGTGACAACGTCTTATAATTCGATGGAGCCACGCACGCACGAAAAAACATGACGTATGCGGCGTTACCTCGCTCTGAGGCGTTCCATTCAAGGCTTGAAATGCAAGCGAGAGCGCGGAACGAGCGACAAAGAGGCACAGTCGGCCTCCGCGTTCGACATCTGTCTCTCTGCTACTTGAGTGAGCGATGCATCCGCGTGGACAGCATCTATACAATAATACATTTACATATTTTCGGCAAGGATGAAGTGCAGTGAAAGTGAATGTGGTGTCAATTGTTTTTAGCAACGATAATATTTATCAAACAAATAAAATTAAAATTTTCTTTTGAAAAATGCAACCATTCCATCAGTATTTTCTTACGACGTTGTCACGTTCAACTATCGTCAGTAAGCCGACTTTACAGACAACCAATTTTCTTTTTCTTCAGACGGTGAACACGACGCACAGATGCAAGTTGTCGAAGAACTCGATGAAGAAGAAGATACCGAAGAAAGGGAGACAGATCGCGCAGTGGCGAATATGCAAGGGGTAAGCCACGTGTTACTTACTTAGTAGCATGGGGGGGGCATAACTCATTCCTTAAAACGGAATGAATGAAATTAATGAATATGTATGTAATGTGTCGATTGTAGTAAGTCCTAAGTTTGAAGTCATGGTATGCGGACGACATAATTGCGTTACCTACCTTTTTATTCTTAATCCTACTTTTCTTTTTCCAGGTTGTATTAGACGACGATTATACAATAGTGGTGGACAGCAAATAGTAAATTATTTATTTATTAATAGTAGCAATCATCATGAAATAGTTTTTAATTAATGCATTAATTATTTGATAGGTTTAAGTGAATCTTGTTAGTTGAACATATACTATTGTTTAATAAAAAGTAATACTTTAAAAAGAGATGTTACGAATAATGTGTCATCAATAGCCCGTAACAGTCCACTCCACTGGACTAGAGGCAGTGGCGTGCGTAGCGGGTATGAACGTATGCAGACGATATAAAAAAAAACCTGTGAGGGACGGAAAAAAACGGGACGCCTGGCAGATGTGAAACATCGAAATTGTTTGCTGTAAGTTATTGCAGATATTGCATAATGAAAAGATAAAACATTACCACTTAATTTTTGTAAGTTGTTTAACAATGAATGTTTTATTACAAAATTAATTTTGACGGCCGTTTTGCGCAGTGGGCAGCGACCCTGCTGTCTGAGTCCAAAGCCGTGGGTTCGATTCCCACAACTGGACAATATGTGTGTGATGAACATGAATGTTTTTCAGTGTCTGGGTGTTTATCTATATATTATAAGTGTTTATGAATAATATTCATAAAAAAATAAAAAATATTCATCAGTTATCTTAGTACCCATAACGCAAGCTGCGCTTACTTTGGGGCTATGTGTGTATTGTCGTAGTATATTTATTCTTACCCTTTTTTTTATTGTTACATTAAAAATACAAAATTTTAATCATATATCGTGGCGATCCGTCGCCACGGCCTGTGTCGCCACGCCAAAAATCAGGTTTACCCGTCGCCTCTAGATGTTTCACATCAAATGAAGAAAATCTCCAGTACGAGTTATTAATACTTAAGTTTCCTTAAGTTTTTTATAACTCGTACTGGAGATTTTCTTCATTTTATATCATCTGCATACCCTGTGCATACCCTCTATGCACACCACTGACTAAAGGCCTCCTTCAACGGGAGGGTTCGCCAATTATCACAACGCTGGCTTTTAGGTTTGTGATGACAGTGGATGTTCTCCGTTATATTCCCTTAATTGCCTCGTACGACAACCGAGTTCTGGTCTGCGGTCACCACACTCCATAAAAAGGCTTTAAGCGTAATAATAAATCGACATCAGAAACTGCACTTTTAGCGAATAATACCAACTTAATTCCTCTATTAGTCTAGAACCTAGAGCTGTGTAGACAGCGAACGAAAAAACACAAGTCGCTTTCGAAAAGGGTCTAACCAATCAGTATAAATGCGCGCGCACCATGAATTGAATCCACCAATCATGTACTGAATCCCAAAATACATTATTGGTTCTACTGTATGTCAAGCTGCACGGAACCAGCCGTGATTGGCCGGCACTTTACAAGCCACTCCCACCGAGGCTATGTTTTCGTTGGACTATTTTGAGCAGTAGTTATTCTTCTATGTTTTTTCGTTCGCTGTGTTTGAGCACTTCTTTCTATATCGAGAAAGCAATATTCCAACGATTATTAAACTTTACATAATTAAATCACCAAATTTTTATGACCTTTTTACATTAAATATTTAATATTGTAAATGTTAGAAATCTTTTCTGATAATGGGTTTCATGGGGTGATACCTTGAATGTATAGAAAATAATACTTTACTTTTTGACTGCGACTTTGTCTGCATTGACTTCCGCCCAGTTTGCTTGTCCTATAAAGTGCTGATTCTGGCACAGGGCGGCACTTTGCAGGACATGTTACTTCCATGCCATACAAAGTACCTACTTTTAACATCTGAGAACCGGATTAAAAAAGCCTTTGTGACGGTAAAAAAAATGATAATAGACACATCTCAAGAAAAACTTTAAACAACCTGAATAGTTCGTTTATCAGTTTCATAACAGCATAGAATTGTAACCTCGGACAAAACCACTAGCGAATTTCGCTTACTATAGACAGACATCGGATATATTTTATATCGGGAAAACGTATGGTTCTCGCGGGATTTTTCATAAACCGATATAAACGCAAACAAAGTCTCAGGCACCGGCTAGTAGATAATCATTTTATTAGTTTTGGTATTATGGCTGTAGACCCATTGTCCCCGATTAATCGCGTCTCCGTTAACGGGGACAGGGGGATTTGAATATAATAAAAAAAAAACCTATCATCCCCGTTATCCTCTTTTTTAATTCAAATCCCGTTACGGGGTATTGGGATTTGAAATATGGGAATAAAATTAAAAAAGAGACCCATCGTCACCTCTATTTATCCTCGTTACCGAGGACTAGGATTTGAGTATAATTATTTTAAATTTGCCACATCGTTACCTTTATTTGTCATCGTTAACGGGAACAGGGGGTTTTGAATATAATGTTTAATAAATAGTCCCATCGTCCCCCTTATCCATCCTCGTTAACGAGTATAGTAGGATTTAAGTAAATTTATTAAAAAATAGTCCCATCGTCCCCCTTATCCATCCTCGTTAACGAGTATAGTAGGATTTAAGTAAATTTATTAAAAAATAGTCCCATCGTCCCCCTTATCCACCCTCGTTAACGAGTATAGTAGGATTTAAGTAAATTTATTAAAAAATAGTCCCATCGTCCCCCTTATCCATCCTCGTTAACGAGTATAGTAGGATTTAAGTAAATTTATTAAAAAATAGTCCCATCGTCCCCCTTATCCATCCTCGTTAACGAGTATAGTAGGATTTAAGTAAATTTATTAAAAAATAGTCTCATCGTCCCCCTTATCTATCCTCGTTAACGAGGGCAGTCCTATTTGAGTATATTTATTAAAAAATAGCCCCACCGTCCCCCTTATCCATTCTCGTTAACGGGGGCAATGGGATTTGAATATATTTATAAAAAAATAATCCCATTGGCCCCATTATATATCCTCGCTTTAAGATGGCAGCCGCTTAATTTTATCCGTTTAATTACTGATGTAATCGATGTTTTAATATTAAATTATGCATGTTGTTGTTACGGTATAGAAATAAAAGTTATCATGGAATCTAGTTGTTGTTTTATTTAAATATCTTTACTGCGTTATCCAGAAAATTAAAATGCCGGCACGGCTAGCATGGACGTGTTTCCTCAATGGACACAAGAAAATCTTTACCTTGTGCCAGAGTTTTATTCACTCTCTGAGCATGGGCGCACGCGTTTAAACGGGTAGACTTATCCTTTTCCCTGTTCCCGCGCTTTGGCAGGTAAACAATCCAATTTTATCCCTTGTAAGTGGATATAATAGCAAGATAAAAAAAAAATCTCTTGCCTATGGTATGCGCAGGCTTTAGAACCTAACAAACTGCACAAATACTAGGGTTGTTAGGCTGTAACATTTGTATCGCATTATACAAATTTTAAATGTTAAAATAATGATAACCGAGATTGTCGGAGTAGTCTTCAACAAGGTACGGTAATGGAGTCAGTCAAATTGGTACTGTAGATTTATTAATTGATAGAAAAACTTGTGTCCATCGGCTCCCAGCGAGCCGCTTGGTGACGTCTGTCCACTTCTTTAGGGGTCGAACAAAGTATCGTTTTTTGTGAGGCCACCATTCCAGCATCATGTGACCTCAACGTGTTTCGGTTCTCCAAGCTATGTACCAAAAGTATAAGAAGGAACTGTTGAATAAATAACTTAGAATATTCATTCAGCCATTATTGTATAGTGTCCAAAAACACTGAAAACGCCCCGCACACGGCTCACTTTACACCCGCGGAATGTTGCTAGGTCTCAAAGTTTTTCCCATTTTCACATTTCATGGTGAACGGTTAGAGGTAAAATAATTACTGGCATCTGCTAAATGCTATGAAGTAACTAAACGTTTGTTCGAGAAACAATTCTAAAGTGGAGTGGTTTTTGACGCTTCAATATTAGCTCTTTATTATGTGGTAGGAACATTTACTCATAATAAGTACAAACTTTTTATAGTAACCTTCATATTATTATTGTGTCGTTTTGGGGTTTTCTATCATGTAAAACTATTCCAGTCCAAATAAAAACCAATTTCAGAATACACTATCATATAATTTGTCAATTACGCAAACAATATACTTCCAATTTAGAGTCTTAAAATAATTACTCTTTTACTAATACATTCGTTTCCCTTTTTCCTTTTTAAAATCTCGCCAAATCCTCCCAAAAACCCGATGTCACTCTTTTACGCTATCCTTTCTTCTTTTTTTCCCCGCGTCGCTTTAGTCGCCAGTCCTTCCAACTTTCCAACGTGCCAGCACCTTCTTATCAAATATAAATACTCCAAATCCATTACTGTTTTTATCAAAAGGATTCATTTTATTGATTTGCTTATCATCTCGTATTGATAATCTAGCTTAGAATGGCATTTATCTGTGACGAAAATTCAAGTAACCTTACAATCAAGACAGTCTTAGTACCATCAAAGGTTGGAAACTGGGCGTTTTTTCACCGTGTTTATTCGCCCTTTATTGCGTCTAATCTCTTTCCGATCATGTCGAATACGCCGTCCCATGGGACTGAGAGAATATATATTGTACCCGTGATTGCACACACTTCTTTACTATAATTATTTATTTATTTATTTATACTCTTTATTAGCACACAAAAAAGAATTTAAAAAAACCAGACAGAAGCAGCATACAAAAGGCGGCCTTATCGCTTCGTAGCGATCTCTTCCAGGCAACCTTAGAATAATCATCATCATCATCACATCAACCGACAGACGTCCACTGCTGGACATAGGTCTTTTGTAGGGAGTTCCAAGTTCCACGATTCTGAGCCGCTTGGATCCAGCGGCTACCTGCGACGCGCTTAATGTCGTCTGTCCACCTCGTTGGGGGTCGACCAACGCTGCGCTTACCAGTACGGGGCTGCCATTCCAGCACCTTGGGACCTTAGAATAAGGTAAACAAAAGGATGACAGACTGTAGGTTATGCATGAACAAGATTACGCAAATAAAATAATGCATAATATAATAGATATTTACAAAAATAATAATAATAAACTAATATATATTTTAACATATCATAAATACATTAATAACATAATAATATCTCGCATAGTTGGAAAAATCTGTCGGGAGATAGACCAAAACTGTGTGTCTGTGTGTAGCAAATTCGTCGGTAGGTAGTACATAAGAGAAAAACAGTTCGGGCGTAAAACACTCCCCCGCGACCTAGCCCCCGTCAGTTTTTTAAATTCGCTAAGCGCCTCACATATACAACGTGTTTATATTAAAACTTACAAAATTGTGTTTTACCAACGAAAAAACCGCGCCCAAACGAATATACACCTTATTTCAATCTCATAGAACCCACTACGAATTTGCTCTAATTTTTTTAGTACAGTTGGCAATATTAAAAGTTGTGCCACCCTGCTAAGTAGGGACTTTTTCCTTTTTGTTCTTTAATGTAAAAAGAAAACGCGAAAAGTTTCGGGGCGCGGCGAGTTTAAATTTTTTTCCACCCTTAATGCGCTTATTACGAGTGGGGATTTTTTTTACAAGCTTCCTAAAGTTTCAGAAAGCGGCAAATAATTTTTATTTTTATGATTATACCTATGCTTTGAATCTACCAATACACGGCTGGTACAACCAATACAGGAAAATTACCTGTCTGATATTAGCACTTGATGTTGGGAAAAAATATACTTGCAACTCTAATGTTTCCGGTTTCACTAAATCTTGTCATCGCCTAAATCGCATGCCTAATCATTTAAGCGACGTCTATAGAAAAAAACGTTTCACCAATTCTTAGGTGATAACTATTGGTGAAAGGTTGATGTATGCATAGGAATCTCCTTAGATTAGGCGTTACTTAAAAACGGGCATTATTGTAATGACTTGAAAAAACATTCACACGCTTATGAGATCTTGCTGGGACGTGTGTGAACTATGATATTAATATGTTTGTCATTGCCATACTAATACACATTTGAATTTAAATGTAAACACAGCTGATGTTTCGGTTGTCACTGCGTAATTTATCTTAAAGGTAATGTTACCACCTTTTCAATCTCAGTTTTATGTTGTACATACTCTAAACTAAATTGAGAGAAACTATATTTGACGGCCAACTGGCACAGTAGGCAGCGACCCTGCTTTCTGAGTCCGAGGCCGTGGATTCGAGTCCCAAAACTGGAAACTGTTTATGGGATGAACATGAATGTTTTTCAGTGTCCGGGTATCTGTATAAGTATTTATGTATATTATTCATAAAAAATATTCATCAGTCATCTCAGTATCTCAGGCTATATAGCACTGTGTGTATTATCGTAGTATATATATATATATATATATACTACGATTATATATATATATTTTTTAATTATGCTTTCCTTTTCCACGAAAAAAATAGTACAAACGTCACACCTGTCAGTTTAGAGATACCTATACTACAAGTATGGAGGGTAGAGGTAAGGAGAGTCATCTTATATGGGAGAAAAGTTGAAAAAGTGTCCAGTGTATGCGCTAAATAACAGTTCAAAAATCCTCCACAATGGCGCTGGGGGATGCACAGGGTATGGTATGAATGTAGCAATCGTAGATGAATTGAAGTATGCCGAGTTAAAAAATTTAATGTCATTATCGACTAAAGTATTTTATTATTGAGAATTTCAACAACTTACGTTGTACAAAATATTGTGGTAAATATAACCTTACTTCCTTGTATCTCCATACTTCCTTGTTTATTTTTCAAGCCTACTCTAACAATATTTATATTTGGCGCTTCTTTTAAGAGTTACCCTGATCCAAATGTGGCGCCATCCTAATTTAATACATTTTGACGACACTTTTTCATATACACAGATGACTCTCCTTACCTCTACCCTCCATAACTACAAGTTAGCCCTGTACTGCAATCTGACTGGTAATTGAAGATGCAGTCTATGGTGAGGCAGTTATATTAAACCCATAATCGGTTTTTAAGCGTCATCGTACCGGGAAGCTTAATCGCTTAGCACCATCGGTGGTTGGTAACTAGTCAAAGCCGAGGCCTCCCACCAAATCAATAAAGCTTTTCCACCACGCCAAAAAAAAAAAAAAAGGCCTCCCACCAGACCAGACCAGAGAAATATCAGAAATTATAAATTCCCCTGCTAAGGGATCGAACCAGTGACCTCCAGCTTAAAACTGCAGGAAACTGAGGGAGTTCGCCGAAAATAATTACACAGTTTGGGGAGCGCTGCGTAAAGCCGGCCGCACATTTGGCAAGGCCGCGGGCGCGGGTCGTCATTTACATTCTTATTTTATTTACAGTGTGCGCGGCGCTCTTCAATTCCGTGTTACACGAAAATAAATTTGCTTTTGGTGAGCTGTCTCTGGAGTCTAGAGGAAAAAGCGCAAAAATTTACGCTAGGTTGAAGTTAGCGGTTTTTAAAATCTAGGTTTTTGTTCGATTTTTACTTGGTACCTATCTAATGTCTGGACTTTATTTTTGTTTCTCCTTACTTATGATTTTTACGAGACGCATTTTTTTAGCTTTACTGACTTTTGCCCGCGTCCTCGTTTATAACAGTTTTCAACAATTCCCGTGGGATCCGTTTGTTTCCGGTGATTAAAAACCTATGTTACTTTTCGTCTTTTCAACTAACTCTTTGCCAAAAATTAGGTCGATTGGTTGATGTCGTAAACCATTTATAATTTAGCTAGCACAGACAAGAGACAAAAAATATATCCCCTGATTATATCCCCCCACAAGGGATATAATTAACGTGTCTAACTGCTAAATTACGGGAACATGGAATAGCAGAAGTTTACCCCCGTTTTTTATTACACATATATTATTTGGATATTATTTTCACTTGTTACCCAGTGCTCTGAGAGTTGATAAAGCGGTGGGAGAAGTTAAATTTTTATCCTTTCCCCGCGGAGATAATTGTCTCCTGCCCATGCTACGAGTAGCTGTGCTGATGGTAAGTTACTACATGTGATATTATATCCAGTCTAAGACTGTAGGCGGGCTAACCTATTAGAGCCTTAGTGGCATAGCAGGTATATTAAACCTACTAGATGCCGTGCGGCTTCGCCCGCGAAAATTAGGAGACGCAGCGTACTGCTACATAGTCTACATCACAATGTAAAATGTAAATTGATTATGTTGGAAAAGAGCAACTGCTGAGTTTCTTGCCGGCTTCTTTATAGAATCTGCCTTCCGAACCGGTGGTAGAGTCACTAAGACAGACTTGACGTTTCTAAAGTGCTTTATTAGGCCCACTAGAAATAAATGAATTTTGAATTTTGATTTTTTGATTTTTCAATCGTACTGCATGTGATATTAAGTACAGATTATTCAACACATTAAAACAAAAGACTGTCGTGTGGGCAATTTATAAGATATCTTTCTTGCTCTTGGAGCTTTATTCACCCACTATTTGAAATCGTCGCTCACTTTAACATCAATTTAACAATCGCATTTTTTTTTATTTAGTTCGCAAAACTGGCAATCTACTGCTAACTTTAATATAAACTTTATCACTATTTGGCATGTGTATACAATTGTGCCTTCCCGGCGCAAACATAGCATGCAAATCCGCTGGGTATTTCTTCTTCTTCTTTTGCTTTTTCTGGTTTTTAGGTGTGCCAAATCGGCACTAATCCGCCGGGTACATATGGCTGCTGCAAACAGCTGTTATGAATAATATACATAAATACTTATAATATACAGATAAACACCCAGACACTGAAAAACATTCATGTTCATGACAGAAACATTTTCCAGTAGTGGGAATCGAACCCACGGCCTTGGACTCAGAAAGCAGGGTCGCTGCCCACTGCGCCAATCGGCCGTCAACTTTCAATTTCCTATTACAAATGACTGCACTGCTGCTGTTAAGCAACACATTATTGTGTTGCTTAACAGCAGCAGTAAAATATCAGCAGTACAAAATCATTTAACATAGACATAATAGGGGATAGTCTTCCTATATCAAAAAAAACTAAAGGACCACTTCCTATCGCCATACTGTGGTACTGTTTAAACTTAGTTATTTTTTTCCTTTGCTCTTTTTTGTGTTAGTTTAGCTCGTTTTATATACATATATTATAAACATTTTTAATATTATTTTATATATTATTTTATATATATAACTAGCTATTGCCCGCAACTTTGTCTGCGTTTGATTTTGTTTTTTGATGTGGCATTCAATTTAGTTGTAGTTCTAAAAAAAAATTAAAGTATTCAGTATCGCTAAGCCTTAAATGAGGGGTTTGCTGCTGTCCGCTGAGGAGTTCTGTCCTCAATCTCCAACCACATTCATCAGATCTACACAAAGTTTGGGCAAAATTCAACACATAATATAACCTCTATAGTACAAACATAATTATTTAAATCGGTTATAATTTGTCGGAGTTATGGTGTAAAATTGTCAAACACTTTCATCCCCTCTCCCAAAGGAACCGAGATTAATATCGGGATAAAAAGTATCCTATATTACTTCTAACACTTTCAAGAATATGTGTACAAAGTTTCATGAGGATCGGTTATGTAGTTTTTGCGTGGAAGCGTAACAAACAAACTTACATTCACATTTGTAATATTAGTAATACAATAGGTAGGGATTTAAGTATTTGTGTTTTTAATTTATTTTAAATGTCCTTATGTTTTTGTTCGCGGTGCTAGATTTGTCAAGTTTATGTTATAGCCTGATGGATCTTACAGCTTAAAAGTACTCTCATGTCTCTCTTAATCGTTTTTTCTCCTTCTAACTGACAATATAGTTTTGTATTCGTTGTGTTGGCAAGTTGTGGCAGTCTTTAAGTGGGTCTACAATATTACATTTATATGTTTTTTTTCATTTTTTGTTTAGTTTTATAAGAGTTGTTGTTGTTGTCACCTGTTGATTGTCCATTAAATACATAAATAAACATCAAGTGAGATTGCAGCCAAGGGGTAACTTGTAGTGGAATGAAAAAAAAAGCAAAGTAAATACGGCTTTTTAATTAAGCCCATAGTATTAACATCAATGACATCTGCGCATTTTAACCGACCGCTATTTTGTCTGTTTGTTTGTTTGTTCTCACGCACACTTGTTCCGCCGGGGGATGTTTGTAATTGGATCGACAAACACTCGTCTCATTGTCAACAGAGATGTCAAATTGATAGCTAATGGGGTGGTCTTTAGCCCATGAAATGTTTGGGGCAGATGATGTTAATTAATTGTTTTTTTTTTAAAGTCATAATTGATAGACTAAGTCGATCGCCCACCTGATGGTAAGTGGCAAATTTGCTTACCATCAGGTTAACGTTTCGCTGGGCATGCAAGGAACACGTCCCACCAGTGGCGTGCGCTGGGTTTTTGACCAGGGTATGTATAAAGCAGGTTGGCATAAAATGGAAAAATTCCCCACCAATACCAGTAGGTATATACACAATAATTTGGGTATGAAGTGCTTATGTGCACGTATGAAGTGCACGCCACCGCGTCCCACAAAGTGCCTAAGTACCTTTTATGAAAATTATGCTTAATTTGCTATACTCCGCGAACAGCAGGAGAATCTGTATGGAGTCATTTATAATTTCTTCATTCCTTATACTCCACACCAAACAGATCTTCGGCAATGTACCCTCTGCGCACGTTTCGCTCCGAAACCGGATCATCCTCAGGAGATGTTGACTTTACAATGAATAATTGTTCAATACAGATTCTCCTGCTTTTCGCGGAGTATGCTATACTTATTAAAGCTTAATTTTTATAATATATCGAGAAAGTCTATATAGGCTATATATCATAATGCTAAGAGCAATAGGAGCATATGACCCATAAAGAATGTTTCAAATGAAAGCGCTTAAAGTTTCGATAAAATCGTGTACATCAAAGTTGTTCTTCTTTAAAAGTTCTAAAAAAAAGTACACTACAGCATCTGCGAAGGATGGCTTATAAGCGGACGAAGTCGCGAGGGACCGCTAGTAACATAATATGAGCGATAAAAGTCAGGACTCGCGATTTATCGACCTCTCTGAGACACATACCACATATTATATATATTGTAGTTATATTTATATATATATATATATATTTTATTTATATAATTGTTTAATTTCAAATCTTATTTATTGCACCACCTACCTCTTTTCTATGTTTTTTCCTTTTAGGCCATTGGTTGCCTGGAAGAAATCGCTATTTAGCGATAAGGCCTCCAAATTTTACTCTCTTGATATGTATTTATATCTCTGTAACTATTTTTTTTCTTTGGTGTACAATAAAAGTGTATTCATTCATTCATTCATACTACCTATGAAGAATCTTAAGTCGATCTTTATCTAATTACAATCTCAAGCCGATCTACCCTCATTTACCACAAGCACCTATTACACTTAATTGTAAAGTTATCTTCGAACAGCAATCACCTACAGAATTATAATAAAATCTGACGCAAACTGGAGCAGATTGCCGGGAAATTATTCACAAAGCACCCCCGGCGCGGACTTGATGATATTGTATTAGGTGATCACATACGAATGCGATTTTAATGGCTGCACCCTTCCCCTCATAAAGCACCTCGCGATCTAACCGCCTATGAAAAAGAACCCAATATTTCCCGCCATACACGCTGACGTTTACGTCATTTCGCGCGGCAAAATGGCGACCCCAATCTAAATTAAAATCTAAAACCTTGTAAACAAGGCAAGTGCTCACTTTTTCGGGGATTTTAACCCTCTGAATTAACGGGAGATACGAAAAGGGGGACGGGACGGTCCGTGGTTTTGTCTCGCACTTCGGATACGTTTATTAATGTGACGTTAACTTGATTATGCTTTAGACTGACCAGAAATGAAGTGGTTTTATAAGCGTTTACCAGCCAATAACATTTTATTTAGCTCCATTATTTCCTTGAATCTAGACAAACTGGCAACCTTGAAAGTAAGATAAGAGTTTAAGGAGACTTAAAGGAAGTAGAGGTACGATTAGAAGCATAATAAAATGGATGATTACTCTCCACAGAATTAAAAACATACAGAAACCGTGTACACGACCATCCACCTTTAGTAGTGTTTCCCGAACAGGTGGTTAGTCACTTCATTCATTTAGTAGTTGACAGTAATTATTTTACTTCATAAAATGGGGAAAATGGGAAAGTTTGTGAGCTGACAACATTCCGCGAGTGGAATAAAAAGTGCGCGGGGCGTTTTCATGTAATAATGACTGAATGAGGTTTCTGTATGCTCTTAATTCTGTGGATAAATTTATGGATTATTTATTACTCCGTAGTAATTGGGCAATTAAAACCACAAGCCTAAACAATTATTTAAATACGAAAAGTATCTTAAATTTAATATAATAATAGGTATTTATTTTTAGGCTATTTATCAGGTTGTAGTCGCAAGTAAAAAAATTTAATTTACTCTCATTATAAAAGACAATAAGGTTGCCCTCTGAACCGTTACGTAGTTTGGGGAAGTTTAGGCTTTATATAACAGGTAGGTTAAGTAATGTTTCATTCAGAGAAGCGAAGAAAATTAAAAACGCGGTTATCGTTTTTACAACGTAGATTTATATATATTAAAAAACCAATAAATTAAAAAATACAGAAATAAATTCACAATAATAAAGCACAGGTAAATTTCATAAAAAAAAAAAAAATTAAAACATGTCAAATCAAAATCGCAATAAAAAGCACAGTTAAATTTAAGGAAAAAAATATTCGTTCCCGCCAAATATATAACGGCAATACAAAAGCAGTTTAAATATCCATACGTCTGTAAATACCGATTGACTCGTTAGATACACGTGGTGATTTAATGGCCAAAGAGCTGACTGGGGAGGCTCTGGGCAGATTCGGCTCCTTTCTATGCCTGAGGCTACATGAGGAGTCACGCTGCGGCTTGTCTGTGACCCTGGGGTCAACATTAGAGCGTCCACGCTGTAGCTCTGCTAGATTCGTGGCCAGTTCTATAGCTGCTTCACCGTATAGCTTCTGACCTTGACGAACCTACAACAAAAACTTAGAATAAAACAATCACCTGGCCAGCCAGCCTACATTTTACTTATGTGTAGCGTTGCCCGGCCGGACATAGGCTTTTGTTGGGCTTTTCAAATTTCGCAGAAGAGCGGACGTAGAGCGTGGACAAGGGTGGGTCCACTGTTACTGGTAATTTAATCAAAAAAGCTTCATTATATTTGTTTGTCCTACTTATTAATACTGAGACAAAAATTTCAATAATATAGACTGCCCGGTCTTTTTACCCAAACTGTCTGGCAACCCTACTTGAAATATTGGTTTGGGAATTAATACCTTGGTATACTTATTTAGTTTCGCGACTGCGTGAAATTCCTATTTTCTCGCGGCCCTTAAAATTTTTCGTCGGGATATAAAGTACCCTCCCATCATCCAGAAAATGGTTTATCTGTGAGACAAAATTTAAAAAAATCCGTTCAGTACGTTCATTGTTTTTTTATTGATTCGGATTGTCAGAATACGCCAGCACAGATTAATTAATATCGTCAGTGTTAGAACTTCTAAAAATGCATAAACATTTTTGGCGGGTTTTAACATTTCAATGTCCTTCGATTTAGACAGATCATAAGTTCTCGCGCTTTTATTAAAGATATCTTTAATAAACCATCTTTTAATCCGTCTATTAGGTAGGTGATCCTCGGAATGAGGCTCTGCCAAGGAGAGTTTGAAGCCTGTGGCTCGAAGAATCGAAGGGATCGTCGACTTGAGGGCGCCTCTTGCAGTGGCGTGCATTGCATATATGCAAATAAGCAGTGCATACCCTACCCTCAGGGTCTTAAAGAGCCTTCAGATAGGACCATTAAAGTTTTGTAATTAAAAAAACATTAAGGAAAAAATATATGAAAGCGCCATCTAGTAATGAGCGGCCAAACTTCTAGGTCAATTGTCGCTAGACAGGCGACAGCGCAACCAGCGAGCGCGAGGCGCATAGCGTACAAAATAAAATCTTCTACTTCGTATTTTAATTTTTAACCGCAAACGCTAAACATTTACCTTTTAAAACACGTAAAAATACCTATATTATTATTTAAATCTCATGTTATCGATTGCAGGGTAAATCCATTATTAAGAATCACTCGACATATGACGCCCTCTACTGTTGCATAGAAATATCAAATAAAATTAGCACGCCCAAAAAAAGAATCGTTCTGCTAGATGTGCGCGTGCAAGTTAGTAGTGTGTGTCGTGTAATGTTATAATCGTGCGCTTGTACTTACAAGATTAGCATCGGTTCACACAAGAACAGTTTCATTCATAAATTCTCTATGTATGGGTGTCTATAAGCACTGCTTACGGAAGTGGATAATTAATTACGTGTTTGATTTTTTTATGAATAAAATGATTTGCTTGGTTTGTTATTGTTGTTAACGGTCATTATCTTTTTTTAGAATTAAAAACATTATTCACAAATGTAAATACCTTTTAGTGTCTTTTAAGAAAATTAAGGAACTAATATTATCGAGTTAGTCTTTCGTTTTGAAAATAATCTATGAAACCAAACGCTGTCTAAATTTTGAAAAATGAATAATTTTGGTTTTCCAGGAATCATTGGAAAGTGAGAGAGTTAACAATAAATATGGTTTCTATTTATTGTTTACATATCAAAATAAAATAGCGTTCGTACCCATACTTACAAAAAATTAAAGACTATTTTGACTAATTTCGATTGCAATATTATCTATAGCATATTCAATCGCCATTATTGTTTACCTTCGAACAATGCTGTATGGCGTTGGTGATAAATAATCGGTTCAAGTGCATAAATTCAGTAACTTTAACCTTTAGTTAAAGTTTGAGTAGTGATAGTTTAATGTGTTAATGAAAAAGTACTTAGAGAAAACTTTAATTTCTATCCGTATATCGTAAAATTAGAAATCATTCGCAAAGGAAGGAGTGTACCAATGTTACAAATATCCCAAAAAAAGGTGATAAAGTAACACGTATGTTTAATAATAAATATTACGAAAACTTTTCTTGGCTAAGCGGCTTTGTACATACCAATCTATTATTTTGCTTTCCTTTTGTTTTATTGTCCAATATACGTAAAGTGTGGAATTATAAAGGATATTGTGATCTTAATAATTTTCATAAAGACGCTAAAAACATGATATGTTGGAAAAATATTATCATCATCAGTGTGCTTAGAAAATGCTGCCGAATGGTGTGTCATAATTTTGTGACGTAAATCAGGGTATGTACTTTTATTCAATTAGCAGTAGATAGACGATAGTATTAAATCAATCAAAAATATAACTTTCGTAAAGTAATTTGATTATAAACCGACATACCTATCTAAAATCTAAATTTTAATTTTACTTTATGTTTGTGCTGAACACCTTGTGCATACCCTGGGTCCAAGGGCTATGCACGCCACTGGCCTCATGTGAGGACGAACCTCGGCTCAGGCGACGATTGGTGTAATGGGGTTTCGGACGGTGACTAGCCCGCACGACTCCGAGGCCGTGGTATGATCCACTTCCGGATGACGTCCGAAATCGGGGATCTAAACGTATACCAAGAGTTGCTAAAAAAATATTTTATACCGATTTTTTAATTTTTTTTTCCACTACAAGTTAGCCCTTGAATGTCAATCTAAGATGGTAGCGGGCTAACCTGTTAGGGATTATAGTAGTCATAGCCCTAATAGGTTTCTACGCGACATCGCACCGGTATACACTAAAACGCTTAGCGGCGCGTCGTGGTCGGTAGGGGTGGTAAAGCCTCCCACCAGATCAGACCAGAGAAAATTCAGAAATTATAAATTTCCAAATTGGCGCTGCCGGGAATAGAACCCGGGACCTCCTACTTAAATGCTGCGCCAGAGAGGTCACAAGCAACAGTTTTATTAATCTCCAGCGAAGTAGACTTTTTTTAAGTACGCACTGTTATGTCGTTTTGACGGCTGATTGGCGCAGTTTGCAGCGACCCTGCTCTCTGAGCCCAAGGCCGTGGGTTCGATTCCCACTACTGGAAAATGTTCGTGTGACGAGCATGAATGTTTTTCAGTGTCTGGGTGTTTATATGTAAGTGTATTCTAAGTATTTATGTATATTATTCATAAAAATATTCATCAGTCATCTAAGTACCCATAACACAAGCTACGCTTAATTTGGGGATAGATGGCGATGTGTGTATTGTCTAAGTATATTTATTTAGTATTTATTTAGTATTAGTTTTACCTCATCCCGTAGCTCCGCTCTGCGACGAGACACCCACTCAATCTGCTCTTGTAGCTTCTTACACTCCTTCTCGTTAGACATCAAGTCGGTTCGCAGAGAGTCCATAATCTCCCGGTACTTGACCCTCACGTCGTTATCTAGCGCGTGGAGGCTTTGGATCTCGTCTTGGGTCTCGCGGATTTTGTACTTAGACATGTGGAGGCGGCCCTCCTACGAAATAAACAGAAAGGAGCCTTGCAATGCTTTGCCTCTGAAATACAAAAAAAAAACATATTTTCATATTTCAGAGGCGAATAACTGACGAAAAACTCTCTCGAAATGTAACCACCGTACCATTCGATAACAGCCGATTGGCGCAGTAAGCCGGCTTTGGAGTCCAATGTCGTTGGGTTCGATGAACATGCATATTCAGTGACCGGGTGTTTATAGGTATATTTATTTAAACGGTTTTATTGCAGAACATAGGAAGCACACTCAGGAGACACTAAGGTACTTAAATATATTATGTTCAAAAGGCAGCCTTATCGCTTAAAGTGATCTGTTCCAGGCTACCTACACTAACGAAATAAGACAATGAGAGACGGGAAATCGCAATTTAATGCTAATTTTCCTAGACTTACACTCTACACTTTTTGAATTTTGAATTTCGAACTTAATAATATAATTATCGTTTTATTACAAGCTGCGCTTACATTGGGGCTAGATAGCGATGCATTTAATGTCGTAGTATATTTATTATTATTTAAAAAAAAACAATTATAGATGCCTAGGAATCTCCTTTGATTAGCCGTTACTTACATAGGCATTGCTTTGGTCGTCATTAGTGAATACGGGAATTAATAATACAATAATCGATAGCAGTGACCGATTGCATGTGTATGGAGGGAAATTTTGAAGGTTTCGATTTCGACGAATTTCGATCGGTCGTCTGCGTGTAAACGACTGCTGCGACGGATTGTCTATGAATAAGGTAGGTAGTATAGAAGTAGAGGATATTAGTAGCGGCGGTGCCCAGTGGGTAGGGCTTCGTCATCACTTTCGGTCGGTCGAGTTCGAATCCCAGTACGCATCTCTAACTTTTCAATGTTATTGGGATTTTAAGTAATTTAATGATTTCTCAATTCCTGCATCCAAGCGGTGATAGCGCAGTAGGTAGAAGCTCCACTTCACTTTCCGGGAGCCGAGTTCAAATCCTTCATCTTCTAAGTAATTAAAATATCTCTTGCGGTGAAGGAAAACATCGTAAAAACCTGCATACCTGAGAGTTCTCCATAATGATTTCAAAGGTGTGTTGAGTCCACCAATCCGCAAAGAGCCAGCGTGGTGGTGGCCTACAGCCTTAACCCCTTCTCATTGTGGAAGGAGTATCAGTACCTTGTAGTGGGCCGGTAATGGATGATACCTACTACGACAATACACACATCGCCATCTAGCCCCAAAGTAAGCGTAGCTTGTGTTATGGGTACTTAGATGACTGATGAATATTTTTATGAATAATATACATAAATACTTAGAATATACATATAAACACCCAGACACTAAAAAACATTCATGCTCATCACACGAACATTTTCCAGTAGTGGGAATCGAACCCACGGCCTTGGGTTCAGAAAGCAGGGTCGCAGCAAACTGCACCAATCGGCCGTCGTTGATCAAATACAAATACAAATACCAAATTTCTTTATTCATTTAGGCCTATCACAGGCACTTATGAAGCGTTCATACATACATGTTTACATAATTGTAAGGGGATGGTGATAACTTCGTTCGCCAACGTAAACTTAAAGCTACGAGGGTTCCAAACGTGCCCTGGTCTAAGAAGAGCCCACAACAAACTTAGCCGGGTATTTTTTTTTTGTTATCACCACCTACCTCACAGTGAATTTAATTTAATTTGAAGCTAGAGCAATTCACACGCAAGCTTTTTTATCGTTTAAGTAATCCTTAATATTTTAATAGGATTTTGCTGTAAGCTTACGTTTTATATAAACTTTGAACTTATTGAGAGACATCTTAAAGATTTCATTTGGTAATTTGTTATAAAGGGTAATATACAAATGAAGATGATAGTACCAACCTTCTCAGCAAGTTTCCGCGTCAGCACGTCCAGATGTTCGTCGAGACTGTCCTTCTTGTCCACCTCGTACCGCTGCACCACGTTGTTGTGAGGACATAGCCTGTGTACCAACTGCACCGGCGAGCAAGATGGCAGGCAGTTATGTACGGTCGACTAAAAAGTAAAGTACCTTCTTGTTCTTATCAGACTCCATAAAAAGTAGGTCAGCAATTCGATATGGGAAGCTACCCGTGCACCCACAGGTTTCTCCCATTAGTGGGTCAAAAAATTCATTTATTTCAAGTAGGTTTTATATAAGCACTTTTGAAACGTCAAGTCTGTCTGTGTGTAGTGACGCTACCACCTGTTCGGAAGGCAGATTCTACCGAGAAGAAGCCGGCAAGAAACTCAGCAGTTGCTCTTTTCCAATATCAACAATTTACATTTTACATTTTAAAATTCATTTTTATATCTTGTGAGAGATGAAAGCGGAGCCGGATGCTTCCAAGCAACCTTGTCATTAAGAAATTGTGTTAGGGGAATACGTATAAACCCGTAAACCCACTGCGTTAGGTTAGAAAAACAGAACTATGAACATACAAAAACCGTGTACACGACTAATATTGAAGCATGAAAAACCACTGCACTTTAGTAGTGTTTCTTGATGCAGGTCAGGTCATCAGGGGGCTAGTCATTTCATTCCATTTAGCAGTTGACAATATATTTTTTTTTATAAATTTTTAATAGTGTTCTTTATTATTTTTTTTAAGCATTGTTAACAATCAAAAAATTAAAATTAAAAAGAATAAATGATAGAAGATTTACCTCTAATATTCTATACGTTTACTATAAAATGGGAAAAATGGGAAAACTTTATGAGCTAGCAACATTCCGCGGGTACGTAAGCGTACGCGGGGCGTTTTTAATGTTATTGGACACAATGCTCTGCATGCAATAATGGCTGAATGAGGGTTCTATACGTTCTTAATTCTATGGTTAGGAATTAAATTAAAAAAAATATGTCACATACGTGCACGGGTCGCTTACATAGTATTTTTAATATATGGAATTCAAAAGACACCAATAATTACCTATAGAAATAAGTTTAAAGTATTTTTTACCTTCATTATCATTTTATATTTCTCAACCGAAAGACGTCCACTGCTGGAAATAAGTCCTTTGTAAGGACTTCCACACTCTATGGTATAACTTTCCATGCAAATGGGTTCGGTTCTTTTCATTTATAAACATTCAAAACATATGACGTCGACTCCCTTTTACAAAAAAATTATTTCACCTGCCATTATTTCTACTCGCCAAATCCCCGGGATAAACGAAGCCTACTTTACTAGACAGGATTACAGACAGTCACTTTAAAGCTCCTCAGTTTCCATCAAACCAGAAGCATGAACACAATCAACGCCATGCCCAATTGCTTACTCGTCCATCATTACCGTATACCTAACATTTTACCGGGTTTTCTTTCCCGATCTCATTTCTGCTTAAACTCATCATGAGATAAGCGGCGATTAGGAATCATCATCATCATCACATCAACCAATTACCGGCCCACTACAGAGCACGGGTCTCCTCCCTCAATGAGAAGCAGTGCCTGATCAAGCAAGCGCGGGGCCCGTAGCAAATTCTTTAAGAGAGCCCTTGATCTGCTATGGGTTCTTAAGTATAAAGTGGTAAAAATATAATTCAATACTCATTACGTGTCTTAAATACAATACGTATACGTACGGCCTTATCGCTATTTAGCGATAAGGCCGCCAAATTGTACGTTCTATCTTATTGTGCTGTTGTATTTGTATCTCTGTAAATTTTCTCTGTGGTGTACAATAAAAGTGTATTCATTCATTCATTCATTCATTCATTCATTCATTCATTCATTCATTCATACGTATTTGCTTTAGATAGGTAACAATTTTGTGGGTAATTAATATTGTAGTAAATTACTATAGGCGATGTCCGTGTGCGTGTGCGTGTCTGTCAGTCAGTCAGTCAGTCAGGCAGAAATGAGCTTACGCGCGGGGCCCGTAGCAATTGCCACTCTTGCTACGTGGTTAATCCGGCACTAATGAGAAGGGGTTAAGTCCACCACGCTGGCCCAGTGCGGATTGGTGCACTCCACACACTCTTGAGAACGTTATGTAGAACTCTCAGGCATGCACGTTGTTTTCTTTTCACCGTTGAAGCAAGTGATATTTTATTTACTAAAAACGCACAGAACTGAGAAAAGTTAAAGGGATTCGAACTTGGCTCCCGGAAAGTGAAGTCGAGCTTCTATCCAATGCGCTATCACCGCTTATAGCAGGAATAGATAAATCATAAAACATCTGCCGAACAATATGTTTGCTGCTATCATCTGTATATCATCTATACAAGCACGTCTCCGCTTCCGTCATCTCCAGTTCATTCAATCATTCATTCTTAGAGGTTAGTGGTAGGAAGTCACCTTAGAGCTCTTCAGTTTCCATCGAATCGCGAACAGGATCAACACAACCAGTGCCAAACCAACTGCAGCGGCGGCGTACTCGTTCATCATTACCGTATACCATTTTATCGGCAGTCAAATATTTCCTAAAATTGTGTCATTGGTAATGCCAATTTTTTTTAATAATTAGATAATTAAATTTTACAAGAAATAATACAACACAAACTTGTCAATAAGACAAGTTTATGACTGTTGAAATACAAATTTCGAATGACAGTAATTTCTCTTTTGATATCTGCGAAAAGGAGGTTTATTAGCTATAGCTACTGGACATCACCTTCGTCGTCATCATTAATGAGAATACAAACACTGCCATGATTGCATAGTAGTCAATGGCTATTCTTAGCCCTTTTTGTCTGGGATTTTTCATTTAAGCGTGTTGAAATTCAGTGACCAGGTAAAAATAAGAGTTGAACTATATTAATACTCTAAACCGAAAATCATTCGTTGGTAAATAAAGGAGCTATAAGGTGAGCCCCGTAAAATTCCCCGTTTTGTAGAACTATCCAATTGTCTCTATTGATATCTGCAAAAAGGAGGTTTATTAGCTCTAGCTACTGTACATCACCATCGTCGTCATCATTAATGAGAATACAAACACTGCCATGATTGCATAGTAAAGTAGTCAATGGTCAGGAAAATCACAGAATTGTTTGGGGCTTAAAATTTCAAAATGGTTTAATGGTTTTAAATTTGACCAACGAAACGGTCACCATCGACCGCTATCGTATAAGTCATTTTGGGTCCTGTACAACAGGATACAGGATAATTTTAAGGGTCCGGTGGGGCCATCCATCACGCCGCGTCTCAGGTGACGACGCGGACGGGTCTATTACGTGTCATTACCGTTAATGCGCTGTGAAATTATTGTATTTATTTGAATAATGGGTCTCTTTTTTTGTTAACTAGCGGCGGCAGTGTAGAAAGATGCGTGGTTTATATTGTGATTGTATAATAATTCGGTACTGCGGGTAGTTTGATTGATTATGGATAAGTAATTAGGCTTGTATTATGGTTTCCGTTGGCGTATCTTGGGCGGTGCTTGAAAAATTTTAACTGAGAGAACGGTTTCAGATATCGAGACACGGTGTTGTCGCAATGCTCCGAAGCGACCTGATTGTTTTTTATGTTTGTTTGGTAGGTATGACAATAGGTCGTACAGTATATTTGATACCGCTAGTTGATTAGGTTGTCTCTAAATCCCTATACAATATTTTTTTGCCTAAAATGTGTTTTCTTGTGAATTATTCGATACCATTGGACCCGATAGGTGGCAGTGCTGTCAATATTATACCAAATTTGATTGAAATATAATATTAAACATGTACAAAGCTATGATAGCCTAGCGCTTCGTCCTCACTTTCGGAGGGACCGAATTCGATCCCGGTACGCACTTCTGAAGTTTAACTTAGTTATAAGCTCCACAGAGTACACCATTGCACCACAGAGGGCGTAAAAAACATGGTTTTTAGATTTTTAAATGATACTTTGCACTACAAATTAGTAAAAAGATTGTTAACACGGGTTAGAAAAAAAGGAATATGTAATATATATAGCTATAGTATACCTATATGGCAGTGGCGTGCATAGAGGGTATGCACAGGGTATGCAGATGATATGAAATGAAGAAAATCTCCAGTACGAGTTAAAAATACTTAAGGGTAGGCTTTTTATAACTCTAACAATGCCTATCCTTAGGATTTTTTATAACTGCAGATTATCTTCATTTTATGTCATCTGCATACCTACCCTGTCTAGCGCAAACGGTTCCGAAGCAAACTTCAGTTCGGCGACGCGACGTAAGATTGTGTGTACACGTTTGTCATCGTCATTATCATTAAATAATAGTGAAAAAATATAATACCAAATGTATCTAGCCCCAAAGTAAGCTTAGCTTGATATGGATGCTAAGATGACAGATTAATATTATTAGAACTAGCTGTTGTCCGCGACTTCGTCTGCGTTTTTATTTTGTTTTTGATGAAGCATTAAATTTAATTGTAGATCTAAAAAAAATTAAAGTATTCAGTATCGCTAAGCCTTAAATGAGGGGTTTACTGCTGTCCGCTGAGGAGTTCTGTCCTGTATCTCCAACCACATTTTGGACAAAATTAAACACATATTATAACCTCTATAGTACAAAAATAATTATTATATCGGTCTTAATTTGTCGGAGTTATGGTGTAAAATCGTCAATCACTCATCCCCTCTCCCAAAGGAACCGAGCTTAATGTCGGGATAAAAAGTATCCTATATTACTTCTAACACTTCCAAGAATATGTGTACAAAGTTTCATTAGGATCGGTTAATTTTATGAATAATATACGAAAATACTTGTAATATACAGATTTATCTGTATATTACAAGTATTTTCACACACTTCCCAATCACATTCCCAAAGACACTGAAAAACATTCATGTTCATTACACACACATTTTCCTGCTGTGGGAATCAAACCCACAGCCTTGGACTCAGAAAGCAGAGTCGCTGCCCACTGCGCCAATCAGCCGTCAACCTTTAATCACGATCGAAGGGCACGGATCTCCTCTCAAAATAAGAAGGGTTTATGCCGTAATCCACGTTGGACAAGTGCAGATTGGTAGACTTAACACGCCTTTAAAAACTTTATGGAGAACTCTCGCTCTTAGATTTCACCACCATGTTTTCCAACGCTAATGCAAGTGTTATTTATTCGATTTTCAAATACATACCTATAAATAAATAAATAAATAAATAAATAAATATACTACGACAATACACACACCGCCATCTAGTCCCAAAGTAAGCGTAGCTTGGGTTATGGGTACTAAGATAACTGATGAATATTTTTATAAATAATATATATAAATACCCAGACACTGAAAAACATTCATGTTCATCACACAAATATTTTCCAGTTGTGGGAATCGAACCCACGGCCTGCTATAACTCAGAAAAGACAGAGAAGCGTACCGGGGAAAGAACTCAGTACCCTGAAAGGGAAGTCGAAGCTCTAACCACTAAACTATCACCGCATATTCTAGTAACAACCAGAAATAATTATTTATTAAAGAAACGTTAACGAAATAGGCAGTACGCAGTGTTTTTCTACCACCTGATATTTGAAAGGCTGCCAGTTGAAGACTCGGTCCACTTCAAAGGAAGACCGATGTCTTAACCACTAGGCTATCACACTTATATCGATAACAGATTATACGTACCTAATAAAATCTACTGCTACACAAATTGACACGTTGTTAGTTGTTACACGTACAAAAAACAAGTAATTTACACCATCGATCAACCATTATAAACCGATATACATCACAATCGCATTCCCATAGCAATCGATCGCTCGTTAGATGCGTAATCCGAGCGCGCCCTCCGCGTCACGGGCGAGGCAATTACTAGCGATACGGGGAATAATTGAAAGGGGATCGTTTTCTAATTGATTGTTTCTGCCCGACTGATTGATATGATAGAACGATTATTGACGCCCACGTATGCGGTCCGCCTAATTACTGGAGGAGCCGTAAATGGTTGGTCAGCGTAGTGTTTGTATCCTCTTTGGGTTGGTCTACAACTTTAATTTTCCGCTACATAGATTTTGATCCTTTAGACATTGATATAGTTATTCTTCTTCTTCTTCTTTTGCTTTTTCTGGCTTTTAGATGTGCCAAATCGGCACGTTGTATTTCGCCAATGTCACGTATACTTGGAAGATCCACAAAGGTGATTGTCAAAAAATAAACATTACATAAATATAGCACTTTACTTTTTATAAATCTTAGTATTCCAAATAAGGAGTTTGTAATGGAGTGTGAGTGTCTTTGGTTAGTGTTATAATTCAAAGAATTTTTCGGAAAATCATAATAGGAGCTTAATTTTGTTAGATTGAATATATTTACATACAAAATTTCCATAGCGACTAAAAACTAGCATAAGAAAACTGATATTGTTATTATCATTTATCTTTTTCTTTATTTCTTTATTATTTCCCGTACTAAAAAGGCCAAGGTATATCACCGTACAGCTTCTGTCGTGTATCAGTTACATCGTGCTCTTAAGGTCAGAGACGATAACAAAATTACTATCCTAAGCCGAATTTATACCTAGGTCTGAAAATAGAAGTTACTATCCCTTTCAAGGGAAACATTTTACTTAGAGCAGATGACATAGACCTAGTAAAAACAAGTTCTTTTGAACTAAAGAAACTATAATTACCGAAAACTTAACAATACAAGCCTAAGAGTTGTTATATTAAGTTAAGTATGGCGGGGCAATAAATACCTAGAGGAAAAAAGGTATTGCAATTAAACGATCGCGTACTTATTGTTTATAAGTATACTTATATTATTGATTTTTTTTATGTAGGTACATATTATAACTTAAAGTAGTTATGTATCTCCATTAATTTTTATGATAATAACCTGTACAGGAATTCCCGCCACATTTGACATTAAACACTGCGTTCAGAAACCGCTTATTTCGTTCATTCCAACGTTCCGTTTCACTTGCTGTGTGATCAAAGCGGCTGCGTTGACGTCGGCGCAGTAAAGTTAGATTTACAGCTTACGGAAGCTAATTACGTGGGAGTGGGAGGAACGGAACGCAGCTCACGGATGGCTAGCATCGCGCCACGCGCTCAACGGAACGTGACTGTTTCAGTTTTAACGCGTTCGGTATACGAGGGTTTAACGGTGATATAAATGTGAAGAAAATTCTTATCTATTACATATATGGCGTAGCAATGAGTAGATTTAAATCAGAAGTAAGGTCCTACGTTCGATCAATCACTGAAGCATCGTTTATGATAGAGGCCTTTTAGATTCCAAACACATGTTAATTCAAGCGATACTGAATCGTCCTTCGTGTTTAGACGCTTATGTCTGATCGTGTGAAGCAACGTCACTATTCTATGCACCATACATAGCTTTTAAAACAGTTTAATCTGTAGTAGTTAGTCACTAAGTAAATTAATCTCGCCGTCAATCTCATCAACATCACCGCATTACCGGCCCACTACAGAGCACGGGTCTCTACTCAGAATGCGAATGTCGCAGGACATAGTCCACCACGCTGGCCCATTGCGAGTGTTATACTAAAACATTATGGAGAAGGAGAACTCTAAGGCACTAGGTTGACTTGACAAAGAATAATTGTTAATTATAAAGAAAAACTATTCATTGTACATAAAAATGATACATTGCAAAGTCAACATATCCAGAAGATGGTCGGTATCGGAGCGAAGCGTGCGAAGAGAGTGCATTGCCGAAGGTCTGTTTTGTAATGAGTATAAAGATTGAGGAAACTATAAATTACACCATACACATTTCCCTGCTTTTCGCGGAATATAGCAAATTAAGCTTAATTTTCATTGTATATCATGGAATTCCACAAAGCACAGTTGTTTCTATCCAATTGAAATAATTGTGATCGTTCTGAGAACAGCTAGTAAATAAAAGCTTAAAATTCCACCGTAAGCGATCAGTAAAGAAATCTCCTGAAGATGGTCGATATCGGAGCGAAGCGTGCGAAGAGAGTGCAGTGCCGAAGATCTGTTTTGTGTTGAGTATAAAGAAGAAACTATAAATTACAACGTACAGATTTAACTGCTGTTCGCGGAATATAGCAAATTAAGCTAAATTTTCATTGTATATCATGGAATTCCACAAAGCACAGTTGTTTCTATCCAATTGAAATAATTGTGATTGTTCTGAGAACAGCTAGTAAATAAAAGCTTAAAATTCCCACCGTAGGTGATCGGTAAAGAAATATGTGTTTAATTTGTTTCATTAGTAGAGTGCTGATCATTATGGTTCAAGCGTTTTGTCACGCTCGGCGGCGCGGCGTCCCGCAAACGAGACGTCTTGTGACTTGTCACGTTTTTGTGTCATAATTTGTTACTAATTATGGCACAAAGGCGCCGACGCTACGATTTCGGCCCTTTTATGTGTTAGGAAGATGTTCTTGACTATCTTCTTATTCAAGTTTAGAATACACGTCTATTACTATACCCACCTAGCACTATAGTCTAATAAAGGTCAATGCTACCTACTTACGACCGAAATTAATAAAGTCAATCTAATTTAAAATCTTTAGTTTGTCACCATCCCTAGCGTAGGGGGAGTATTTGGAATTATAGAGAGGTCCTGGGTTTGATCCCATTGACAATTTGGAATTTAATAATTTGTAAATGGTGCTACGCCATTTTGAATTGATTATTTATTTACCTACTTAGCGTCAGTGAGTTTTTTAAAAAGAGCAACACTTATAACCATACTGTGATTAGTTGACCCAAGTATGCTATTAATAGTTTTTCTCAGTGATCGATCACAAAGTATTCATTATTCATCATTCATCAATAGCCTAAAACAGTTCACTGTTGAATTTAACTTTCGGGGAGCCGAGTTCGAATCCCAGCATGCCCCTCTAACTTTTCAAAGTTATGTGCGTTTTATTACGTACTACACCAGTGTGGTGGGCCTTAACCCCTTTTCATTGTGGGATTAGACCCGTGCCCTGTAGTGGCCCGGCAATGGCTTGATATGGTGATGAAGAAAATATAACAGCGAAAATACGACAGGTATACGCCTACTTTTGGGCTAGATGGCGATGTGTGTATTGTCGTAGTATATTTATTTATTACTCAATGAGATGAAGTACTTAGGGAGGTAGGTATAAGAAAAAAAAATCATCAATTCAAAATGGCGTACGTTCGAATCGCTGACGCTTTCTTCGTTCCCGTATTACTAACATTACCATACTTCAGGCGAGGAAGCTTATTTAAATGCCCCACCGACTCCATTTAGAGCTTGGAAAAATAAAACTGGGGAACGGATCCCGCGATCTCTCGCTGAGCCGCTTTTGTGGTAAATATGTATAAACCTACAAACATATTTAATTCGTCCCGAAAACATATTTGTTAACAAAAATCAACCTTATTACTATCACAACAAGAGTTACATTAAATTAAAGGTTGCTCTGTGTAAAGTTTGCCCGTTCGTAAGTATCTACGTTTTGTCGCCGAGTCTTTTTATTTTATCGCATTTTATTTAGAAACACAGCTGGCAGGCTTGTTGTTTGCGGCTTTTAAAATATACTTTGTATGCTTATCATATAACTACGAGTATTCGAGTATTGTTCGTTGATATAAATAATTTATTTCCGAATTCGAATATTTGAAATCGTTGTTCTCGAACCAATGTTTGGGAACTAAATTTCCGAACGCATGCCAACACGTTCGGTATTTACTAAAGAGTACCTATGTAATCTTATTATATCCTCTTTAATTAGGAAGTTCTGTAATTTGAAAGAAACAGAGTAACTATTTAATTTTCTTGCGGATTAAGTATGTCAATTGTTTGTGTACCGACTTAATGGTTTCTGTTTTTTCTGCGCACCTTATGACAGAATCTATCTGACTCCTCAAAAAACTAGAGGGTGTGGCCTCTTTTTACACACCTTGGCGCTACTTTACCCTACTACCTAAAACATCACGAGCCTGACAATCAGATTATGAGCCCGACGTTGCACCTCAAGACATGCGGATTAACGTTAAAACAGAGTCCACGCCAGCGAAGATAACTTAAATTTTTTTTTAGGAGCTCGGCGCCGTTGTTTTGCTGGCGATACCAGTATATCTCAGAATATATGTCGAAAAAAACTAACGAATGAATAGACAAAAGTTGGATAGGATTTTAAACAATGTCCGCGACTGATGCCGTTCGAGTTACAGTACCAAATCTGTACATCTATTTAAAAGCTAAATAGTTTGTAAGTTTGAAAGACCTCATCACATAACGTAAGGTAGGGACCTTAAAGAACTAAATACTAGTTGCTTATGGATTTCCCTTCTTGCAAAAATTACAGCAGAATTACGCAAGAAAAAATTACGTTTATCCATGGAAAATCCCCAAAAAATCTTTAGCGTTCCATTTCTCAAGCTTTGTTTGCATTAATACAGAGTAAAAATTAAGTTAAACGATTAAAAAGGGGCCCGGGGAGCCGAACAATGATTCCATTATCTGGAAGCGCCGGCACTTAGACATAAAAGATAAAGGCGGAATCGCCGCCAATTTTGTTCCATTACTCTCGAGCACCGCAGAATACATATTATCCGTAAAATGGAACGCAAACAAAGTGAACGTCGTTTCGCCGGCAACGATAACTTAATTCCAGTCCGCCATAAGTACGTAATTAGCGAGCCGCTGCCTTATCGGCCAGTGGGTAATTAACCTCTCCGAAAGACCCCCCTTCCCCACCCCAAAGCCCTCCCGGCCTCCCGATGCACCTTGAACACCTCCTCGCCTCGTAATATTTCCGCCATATTATCCGGGAGTCCGCCTACCTCCTCCGCCAATGGGGGGCGTTCGCGCGCTTTTGTTTCGCGCCGTCGCGCCTCCGTTCTGAAACGGTGTAACTGTCAAAGTTTTCGTTGGAAAATTTGGCTGTATACGCGTGTAGACTGTGGTTTGTTTTCGTAAACGCGCGTTTATTATTCGAGCGGCTTCTTCGTTTTTAAAATATCTTAACTTTGGTTGTGTTATGGTTGGATTTCAGTCGTATTTCGCTGTTATTACGGTGTAGTTTTAAGGCGAGTGTGCACGTTAGCGCAAGGGTTTGTCGTCAGTTCATATTTCATGTGTTATCATCTTTTATTGAGTGCGAGGTCGGTATTGTTGTCGGTTTACAGCGGTTATCTCTCTAGCTGCCGGTGTTTAGTGACGCCTGGGCTGATGAATGGAATATTGGTATGACGTGTTGCCGCGTCCTCCGGGAGCGGTCGCCTTAACAATATATTTTATCAAACCACTCTATCTATGAATGTCTTTATTGAGCGCTGTTACTGTATAATATTCGAGGCACGTTGGTTTACTCGACAAATATACTAGTTTCATTAATCATAATTTTATTTTCTTTGTCCGATGAGCGCAGTTAGTGTGCAGATAACAATCATAATCCCACGTTTTCATCTCGTTCTATTAGAAAATTATTTTGTATACAGTTTTTTTTTAATTTATGTGCGCTGTGCATTCTCTATCTTTAACTGCGGATTAAAACGTTTACTTTATAATACTTAGGCAGGTTAGATACTACATCTACTTAGTCGCACTTTACTCGTAGTAGCTTTTTGTGACAGAGCTTGACCTGGAAGTACTATTATATCCATGCTAATTTCTGCCGCTAAGCAGCATTGTTCCAATGCTGTGCTCTGATCTGAAGGGCGTGGTTTCCGGTGTAATTACAGAACTACAGGCACATGAGCAGTGGCGTACACTGCTCATGTGCCTGTTACGAGTTAAATATGAATTTTAGGGTAGGCAGTCATTTTGTGCATATATGAAATGCACGCTGCTGCACATGAGGCTTAACACATACGCCTCAAATAGATGGACACAGAGCGGCATGTTGCAGTACGTTCTCCTTGCCATCTGCTGGGTCCGTCAATTATTACTTTAATATGACTTTTATCAAAGTTAAATCGAGTCTCCGCAACGTATAGGTTCAGCCATTTTATTAAATTGATTACATTTTTGTTTAATTAATGTATTCACGAAGAAATAATTCAATTTCAAGAAATAATTTTAAATTAGTTAAATTTGATTCACAAACAATGAGTCGTGGGTACCGCCTCATTGTCTTGTACATTGTCTGTATCTTGTTTATTTTTCGGTGCATTTTTCGTTATTTTTCGTTATTCATGAGACTCAAAAGATGCAAAGATACCACATGGTATCTAAGTCGGTATCAAAAATCACCGTTCCATATGAATGTAGTAGGTAATCTATCTGTTGTAATAAATATTTGCAAAAGAAATATCGAAAACAAACGCACAGGGTAATCGATCAAACTCCATTTAAAAGCGGGATTTCCGAACGGTCGTTTGTCAAAATTACGCGGGAACCGCTAAGCCGCATAATTTTTGGCGCGCGTTGGTTGGCGCACACTAATTGGGTGCCGCGGCCGCCCGATAAAGCTCGGTTTACACAGCGTTTTAATTAATAGAGTTCGCCGGTAGGCGCGGAGGTGGCTGTAACATTTCTGAATGATCAGGAACACATTTTGATATGCTGTTTTATAGCGAGACGCCGTGAACGTTGCCACCATTATGTGGTTGATATTAAATCATCATGAATATTTTTAGCCACGTTTCTAATACTTACCGCCAAAGTGTGGAACGCAGCAACTGAGTTTCCTGCCACGTATAACTCGAGTACTTCTAAAGCAAGAGTGAATAGGCATTTTCTAGGCAAGCGCGCTCCAACTTAACAGGTTTGATTATTGTCAAATAATCGTTTTTTTTTTTTTAATGGCTTGCGTTTGTACCGATTGGGTACGATTTACTTCGCCAATGTCACGTGGTATGTAGGAGACGCGCTTTGAGAATGATCGGTGAAATATGAGGAAGACCAAATTTTAATTTTTACGCATTTAAATAAGTAGCAGATTTTTTTTTTAAGTCACACATGGCATACCTTAGTGGAAAAACATTAGGTACCTATAAACCGAGCAACACTTCGCAGGCCATGCATAGAACCCGTCCTAAATAGTCTCGCGCTGTGTCCATCTTAAGCGAAGGTGTTGAGCCTCATGGGCCTGTCATTACACCGGCCACAAAGCTCTTCAGACTGGAACATATCTATGCTGCTTGGCGGCCGAATCAATTGTCATGTTTATCATGACAGTTGATTCTGCCGCAATCAATTATCATTTTTATCATGAAAATTGATTGAATTAATGATAAACTATAAATGAAAATTTTAACCATTATTCATTATTAGCCAATAAATTCCCCATTTCTTCGAAAAATTACCGAAATATAGGTATATATATATAAAACTTAATCATACTTACACTACAATTTAATTATACTATATCTTATATCTACTAGCAGAAAGATAAAGAATTGTTTTAGTAAATTACCTTCAATATTAGGGAGAATGTATTTTTTGAACGGACTGTTAAAAAAGGCAAAGATGTTTCGTTAGCCAAAAGAAGTATGAAAATAAATATTTCTTTTCAAAAACCGACTGCATACCAGGCATTCTTGATTTTATTAGATTTTTATTCGTTTTTAAGTATGTTGAAATTGTTTTTTTTTTCCATGGTTGTTTATGAGTAGTCTTTTTTTATCTGTCTCTGGGCCTATATGCGGCTGACGCTAGGGTTGACGCGCAATAGCCGTCATAATGAATTACCGGGATTGGGAATTTTGTACCAATTATACGATTTCCACTGTATGAAATCGCAGATCACGGACTGGCTTTGTTGTAAAATAAATAACTGTGGACTAACTTAGCCCACGAAAAAATCCGCGTTAGTCCTGGTTTTGTAAATAATTGCGTTACAAAGAACATGTTTATAAATCCGGTAGAAAAGTTCAGTACGCACCTGATGATAAACGATGATGCAGTCTAAGATGGTAGCGGGCTGACCTGTTCGGGATATGGCAGTTTTAATAAACCTATACCCTGAATCGGTTTCTACGAGACATCACACCGGAACGCTGTCGCTTAATGGCACGCTTTTGTCGGTAGGGTAGCAAGTAGCCACGGGCAAAGCCTCTCAACACCAGATAAAAAACAAAATTGTTAACGTATGGTATGACGTACGTAGAACGTATGGTAATCATACCTAGCGGTAACGGCAGATCAGAATACAGATGTTACCACCATTCCTCTTCCCGCATGTGTCGTACGAGACGATTAAGGGAATATAGCGTAGAAAGGGCAGAAGCTTCCTCTGTACACCATCTACACAGTGCCGGATTAACCACGTAGCAAGAGTAGCATTTGGCGGGGGGGGGGGGGGGGGATAGCACTCACCAACCCATCTGCCCAGCAGTGGCGTGCACTTCATACATACACAAAAGCACTGCATACCCAAATTATTTTATATAACCCGTATTGGAGGGGAATTTTACCATTTTATGCCATGTACCTTATGCTTTATGCATACCCTGGTCAGAAACCCTGTGCACGCTACTGCTGCCCAGCATGGTGATAGTGGGCAAAACCGTCAAATACAGCATTTATTTACTATGATGATATTCAATTGTTGGGTGTACATGGGTGTAGATAATGATCTTCACCCGCTCGAGAAGAGAATAGAAGGGAATGAATACGGAGAGAAATAAATGATTTAATATATTATGAGATTAAATTAATGATGTAAGTTTATTGTTTAGATAAAATAAATCAAAATCTAGACCGGCGTAGCGGGCTGGGTACGCTAGTTATAAATAAAAATGTAACAAAAAGTATACAATTTAGCGGCCTTATCGCTACATAGCGATCTCTTCCAGGCAACCAAAGGTGTTAATCACAGCTCAATGAGGTTAAGAGATGTTGTGCATATAAAAAAAACATATATCATTTAAAAATCTTAGCCCTAATGCTACTTAACCTAAGGTACGAGTGCATTTCATAAGTACCTTTAGCAAAGAGACATAAGAAATTCTTATCAAAGTTGAGCGCTGCGAAAATTCGCCGAGAATGGCTCGGCCAAAATTTCAATGTAATCAAGTCAAGAAACTCCCTCAGGTCTTACGTTTACTGCCTCTCGGTCGCCACAGAGTATACATAATAAAATCGAGTACTGTAATAGATGCGACAGTCTTTACCGATAAATTATGTTTATACCTATTTTAAGATCTGCTAACGATTAGAAGTTAATTGTATATCTCCTATTTGTTGTTTGGTTGGTTGGACATGGTTTCTTTAGAAGTTTATAGTTTTAAAAGATGAGATGGTGATAATAAAATGTAAAAGGGAACAGCCAGCTAAGTTTGATATGGGCTACAATGTAGAACTCTGGCGCATCTGTAGATACAAAGTGTGATGTAGTTGTAATAGAGCTTCTTAAATTCTTATCAAGTTTTATTTTTCTTTAACATATGTGTAGTAATAGATTTACTAAAGCTGCTTGTAGCGCTTTTTTAGTAGTACAACAAATTATTTATTTCTTAAATGTGAATTTAAAGATATACTCGTACGTCTTAAGCTGACTTATGTTTAGAAATAATCTATTTTCTTAATTTGTATTGAGAACCTACTTGGTTTTCGCGACGATGCTTGATGATGAATTCTTTAGTAATTTAAGATTTTTTTAATAATACTGCCGCAATTTTTCTAATAGACAATAGTAATGTTATAACTTACTCCATGTCTCCACCAAATGATTGCTCAATCTGCTCTCGAAAGCTCCGTTCACGATACATCAGAGATCTGTGGGAAAATCCTTAGATATTCAATGCTATGATAAAGAAGCTAAAAAAGCAATGTACTAATCGCGGGTAGTAACAGTTTGATTAAAAAAAAAGTTTAAGTTTAAGCTTTTAATAAACAAGGGTTTTGACTAAAATTACGACCAACGATCCACAATCGCGGGCAAAACATGTATAATGAGTGTAATCCGAGGGCTTTCTATTTTCTTTGATTCTATGACGAAGCGTTTCAGAGGACAAATTAACTTTCTGGCCATTTTTATTTTCCGTCAAAAGACTGTTTGCTACTCAAAATTCTAAGGTTAGCTTCGTTAAATAGCGCCCATAAATTTCTTATTATTCTACATCACATCTACACCTGCTAATCAAAGTTATTCCGTTTAAAAATAATGAATAAGTAATATAAAATCACTATTTTTTCCGGAGTTCAATTACTGAATTTGTACAAAAGTTAAAAGGTATTTGGGTTTGTTTTTTAATACCAGGCACCAGCTCAGCGTTAGGAAAATGCCCTCGTGGTACGGAGAGCATGGAAAATGGGAATATATTATTAGGGTATTAATAGGGTAGATTTTTTTTTAATTAATAACTTACGGTTGACGCGTTCTTGGTCATTGTTTAGTTTTTTTACAAATCGCAAACAGAGCAAGACTTCGCATGCTTTTATTACACCGGCAACCACACCATTGAAAACCAAAATACAGCAATGCTACGTGGCTGCAGAAATAAGCATAAACCGGTAATATTTATATATATACATATATATAATATATATAATATAATTTATATATATATATATATATATATATTATTTAATATATTTAGTCCTAAAATAAACTATTTAAAAACTAAATAAAATCTAAAACGACCTCGAAACCACCGCAGCGAGGCACAGTTCCTAAAATGCTGGCAGCATTGCCCCTTTGGATGGCCAAACTAATTCGTTGGCCAAGGTAACTGCCCGCTCTAGGATCACCGGTAGACTCGATAACCCTTTTCGATAATTCTTTGAAAAGGGCTCTTGCCTCCGGACCCCACGGTCCCAAAGTCTCTACTCCAAAAGGCACAATATATATATTATATATATATATATATATATATAATATATATATATATATGTATATCCTCGAGCTCTATGACAAAAAGCTTTATTACTAGTATTAATTTACCTGCAATAAATTGCCCGAAAAAAAAGAAACATACAAAGGTAGGTAATTTATATATACTTATATTACAATTGAAGTATTATTACCACAGAGATCAAAGGTAAACATTTGAAACATTTTTAAGTAAAATCCGTTCTGAAATCGTATTAAAATAAAATGCGATATCATTTTATTTTGCGGTATTATTCTGAACGCATCCTTCCGCGTTCGCGCTTTCACCTGTCAAACACAACTTTTCGCGGGAACGCTATTCGCAATAAAAAACCTTATAAAATTCCTAATGGGAAAACGTACA
Source organism: Pararge aegeria (assembly GCF_905163445.1). Taxonomy (NCBI): domain Eukaryota; kingdom Metazoa; phylum Arthropoda; class Insecta; order Lepidoptera; family Nymphalidae; genus Pararge; species Pararge aegeria. Next base: position 4,794,538 of record NC_053202.1, on the reverse strand, counting down.
GGGAGTTTTCGTTTCCCTTGAATTATGAATTGTAACGAGCTCGCTCCCCTTTGTATCGAACTGGGGGCAACTTTCGACTTGTTTCTTTTGTAGATTGCGGTTTTACACAGGGCATTTTTATTTTTTATTACAACAAAATCTCTGAATTGAAATGATGTTTGAATTCAGTTTTAATTGGCATATGGGCCCTTAAGTTCCTTTAAAAAATGGTAAAAATGGAAACCTTCAAGTACAACTTCTTCAGCCGTCCGGCCGTCCGTAATAGTTGATGATTTCACGAACTACTTTGTCTTGCTCTTATGTTGGCTTAGCAAAACATATTATGACTTGTTGTTTCGGTTTTATATATTTTTTTACAACTTTAAAGGCAGGAGAAATGGGGGTTGCAACTTTCAATTGAGAAAAACTGGCCGCTTATTCAAGAAGCCTTAATTTTCACATTCGAAAACTTGTTTTATTTTTCACCATCAGGTTATGATTGTAAAATGTATATTGTCGGCAAAGAGTTCTTACCGAGTTTCTTGCCGGCTTCTTCTCTGTAGAATCTGCCTTACAAACTCGTGCTACAAATATACAGTCTTGACGTTTTAAAAGTGTTTATAAAGTATGCCTACTTATAAAGTATTATTATTAATAACTTATATTTTTTGCAGTCATGTTTATACAGTAATCGAATAAAATTACTTGAATGTAGGTTTGTACTAAATTGTTATAATTTAAAAAAAAAAACTTTACAATACATTATCAATCTGTTCTCGCTCATGTTTTCCTTATCCTAACATTGCATGGTAGATATCGCTTATAAGCGGACGAACGGAAAGACGGACCAAGCAGATGTTAAGACGAAAATCATCAACTATAAACAGAGCAACACTTCGCAAACCGTGCAAGGAACTCATCAACTCATCAAAGTGCCGCCTTGTGTCAATTTACCTGAGGCGTAGATGTTAAGGCTCATGTGCCCGTAATTACCCATACCAGCAACCACGCCTTGAACACAACAATGCTGCTTGGCGGTAGAAATAAGCATGGCGGTAGAAATTAGCATGGCGGTAGAAATTAGCATGGCGGTAGAAATTAGCATGGCGGTAGAAATAAGCATGGCGGTAGAAATTAGCATGGCGGTAGAAATAAGCATGGCGATAGAAATTAGCATGGCGGTAGAAATAAGCATGGCGGTAGAAATTAGCATGGCGGTAGAAATTAGCATGGCGGTAGAAATTAGCATGGCGGTAGAAATTAGCATGGCGGTAGAAATTAGCATGGCGGTAGAAATGAGCATGGCGGTAGAAATTAGCATGGCGATAGAAATTAGCATGGCGGTAGAAATAAGCATGGCGGTAGAAATTAGCATGGCGGTAGAAATTAGCATGGCGGTAGAAATTAGCATGGCGGTAGAAATTAGCATGGCGGTAGAAATAAGCATAGCGGTAGAAATTAGCATGGCGGTAGAAATTAGCATGGCGGTAGAAATTAGCATGGCGGTAGAATTTAGCATGGCGGTAGAAATTAGCATGGCGGTAGAAATTAGCATGGCGGTAGAAATAAGCATGGCGGTAGAAATTAGCATGGCGGTAGAAATTAGCATGGCGGTAGAAATAAGCATGGCGGTAGAAATAAGCATGGCGGTAGAAATAAGCATGGCGGTAGAAATTAGCATGGCGGTAGAAATAAGCATGGCGGTAGAAATTAGCATGGCGGTAGAATAAGCATGGCGGTAGAAATTAGCATGGCGGTAGAAATTAGCATGGCGGTAGAAATAAGCATGGCGGTAGATATTAGCATGGCGGTAGAAATTAGCTGGCACTTTTGATGCGTACAGTACATGTAAAATATGACATAGGAGTGAGTTGATGGCGATAAATAAATTCGTCAACTTAAAACTATAGCTACGAGGGTTCCAAAAGCGCCCTGGTCTAAGAAGAAGCCCACAACAAACTTGGCCGGTTGTTATTTTTTTTTTCGTTATCACCATCTCACATTGTCGTTTAAAAACTATTAAAGAAGCAACCTGGCTAGAGCAATAATTTACACGCAAGCATTTTTATCGTTGACGTAGTCCTTAATACTATACATAATAGGACTTTTCTATAAGCTTACGTTTAATACAAATTAGAAATAAGCATAGGGTAGAAATAAGCATGGCGGTAGTATTTCCCAAAACGAATTCAGACAAAAAAAGCTGTACTATAATTACTGAACTTTGAACTATCTTTGTGATTTTTTTTGATTTTTTCAATATCGCTCACCAACAGCCTTACATTTCAAATAAACAATTTAAACTAGCTTATACAGTATGGACATAAAATGTTCAGCTACTTATAGCTAAACTCCGCATGCAAATAAATAGTGTTAAACTAGCTTACAACGACACAGACAAGAAAAAGTACGAGTATATCCAGTGTAGGCAATGTATTAAATTACATTCAGGCCATCAAAACAATTCGAAAGATGTGCGTGTGATATTTTATGTTACCATAAAAAGCTAACAGTTAATTAACTAGGTATATGAAATTAAGAAAAAGTAAATTTATATTACTCTTTTATTTCCTTGTATTTTTCTACAAAAATCAGCGGGGAAATAATGTTTTTCTTCTACATAAAAGTAAAAATCTCAGTTTAAAAGCTACAAGCGCTCAACTCAACCCCTACGGAGTTCGGACACTCAACACATTTAACTCTATCCGGCACTTAGTAATTTCATCTAATCCGATATACAAGTTTTAATACCCGGGACCGCTCGCCCCGCGGCGATGAAAAAAGGGACTTAGGCGAAAAACTGCACGATTTCACACGCTTAAAACTGTGTTGACCATTGTGTATGCGGCGGTCGGGACTGTTTTTTTAAATAATTCCAAATTTTATCAACGCGAAAAGAGTTTGTTTGTCCTTCCTTCTGTCAACAACCAACATGATTTTTGGCATAGAGCTAGTTAATTAGTTATAAGGACGGGTAGTTACAGATTTACTTTTTATTTAAGAGAATCTTTCACGACTTTTGTATATAAAAAAAAAAATTAATCTCGAGAGGTAATTAATATTAAAGCGCACGTGATGCGACCTTAATTCCCATCGAATCATCTTGAGAACAGTGCTACCAACTTGAAAAACAGTATAAAAATATATGTAGGTTTGGCAATGACTTGAGACCAGCTTGAGACGAGAACAGAAATGAGACATTATAGTCATATTTGCGTAGCCTAGATATCAACCGAATGCTATTTGGAAGTTTCTAGAGTTAATTTAGGTACCTGGTCTTCAGTTAAGTTAATATTATACTTAGCGCCACAGTTATTAGGAATAAATAGAATGTGAATTTCCAAATATAATTTTCCTGGTAACCCTATTTACACCCTTGCATTGCCATACATATAAAATTATCTATGCATTCTGTAGGTTTGTTAGCTGTTCGATGAAAGAAAGAGACAAAAAACCATATTAATTCTTATCAGTCGCTGCCGTTCTTTTTAAATCCTCGAACGATGATGCCTATTCTGAAGGTAAGTATTACCAAAAGCAGCAGAATTGTATATTTTTGGAGATGGGGAAAAAAGTAAAGTCCGAGCTCCAATACCAGCTAACCACTAATTTTTCTGATTTATGTGCGTTTCAAGCAATTTAAATATAACTTAATTTAACGGTGAAAGAAAACGTAGAGATTAAACAGTAAACCTGCATGCCTGGGAGTTCTCCGTAATGTTCTCAATTGAGTCCGAGTCCACCAATTTGCGTTGGGTCAGCGTTTTCGGCTACGGCCTTAACAACTTCTGATTGTGGGAGGAGGCCCACAATGAAGCCTCCCGGCCCGGTAGTGGCCCGGTAATGGCTCGATATGATGATGAATCATTATTCAAGGCCCTTTACAATCAGAAACGCTACTAATATCACACATTATTTTTGTGAAATTAAATTTCAAATCCTGTCGGTTCCGAAAAATTTTATATGCATTTCAATTAATAAAATTGATAATTCCTCTAAGTGTAGGTAAAAACACTAATAAAAAAAAACGAAAATTAAAACAAAAATAAAATGAAATGAATGAATTCGTTTTACCCCGAAACCTAACAAATTCATACAAGTAGGATGACAAGTGTTCTTTATTTAAAAAAAAAACACGGACGTTGGTTAAAAGTGGTGTATCCAAAAAGTTTTTACACAGGTCTCGACGAAAATATTCACGCGATCCCAAATTCTACGTAATCTCCTTCCGCGACGCTCCGCGTCGTTGAATAAAAGATGGCCGACACGTGTGTCTAATGCACTCATCAATTATTGCGCGATCCCGGCAATCCCCGCCGATCCCGGAGTTTTGATAACACGTAGGCGTCTTCCGCTGAACAATCGACTGTTAAAATAACTGAGAAGGCCGCCCTTTAAAGAAGAATTAGCCTTAACATGTCTGGCATATGTGAAAATTAAACTGTTGTATATAAAAAGTTATAAGATTATATTTCAAATTATATCATCACTTGCTTTACGTTTCCTCTTGATATTTCTGCAAAAATAAGATATTTCTTGGATACTTTCGAACATTATAAAGCAATTTTTCTAAATTAGTCATGCCTATTGCATGCCGCTTAATGCTGAGCTGGCATCTATTTCTAGGTTGGGCAACACGTGGTGGCGTTTGTATTGTAATGTGTGGTGAAATATGGAAATCTTCAAATGGCAGATTTAATTCAGTAGTGATATCCTTATCTACAGGGCAAAGTTAAAGCCTTATAATCAAGCAACATTGCCTTTGTTTATTAAACTAAGTAGACTTTACAGTATTGACGTCCCAGGTTTACCAGAAAATTTCACACGATTTGACATGCTAAAGAACTTTTCAATCTTATTCCTCCACTCCCATTTTACCAGCGAACAGCCTGATGCCAATGTCTATGTGCTAAAGAATGGCAAGGTTGTGTCATATGCGGTGGATATCCGATCCGTTCGAATTCAAAATTCAAATTCAAAATTTTTGGGCGCCCAATACCTTAGTTCTCGTTGTATGAGATGCTGACGTTTATCTACTAAAAAAATAACAATTCAAAATGCATTTATTTCAAGTAGGTCTATATTTTATAACAAGAACTTTTGAAGCGTTAAGTCTGAGTATTTGTAGTGACTCTACCGCTGGTTCTGTTGGTAGATTTTAGCATTCTATTAGGAGGAAACCGACCAGAATTTTACAATAATTTTAATATTTTATCAAGCAAGAGATCAAACTGGAGCTGTGTGATTTCAGGAGACTTTTCCATATACTTGTCAATTCGTCTTCTTCATTAAAAAGCGAAATTTTGCTAGCGACAGTTGCCAACTCATCGCATATTGTGTATGGGGATAATTTTTTATGCCTCTACAAGTCAGCCCTTGACTGCAATCTTTTCTGGTGGTAAGTGATGATGCAGTCTAAGATTGTAGCGGGCTAACCTTTTACCATACTCCCTGGTAGTGATACCCCTAATCGGTTTCTACACGACATCGCAATGGAACACTAAATCGCTTAGCGGCACGTATTTGCCGCTAGTCACGGCCAAAGCCTCCCACCAGACAAGCACCTGTCGTAAAAGTTACTGAATAGGGTTTGTCTGAGAAGAAGTCCACAACAAACGTGGCCGGGATAAGTAAATCGCCAAATGTAATTCTCGTAAATAAAAAAATCCTATTCCACCAGTCGACAAATAGACCAAACCAACCGCAAACCTTTCATGCAAAATAACTTTGAACTGCAAGGTTCCTAACAGGGCTCTTGTCTGGTCAAACACGACTTGTAAATTGATTGAGTCCTTCAACGTACCGACAGCTTTTAACACTTTGGTAACTTAAAGTTACACGGATTTATATTCTATTCCTCAGAACTTAGGTTGAAGATAGTTGCTGTGGTTGTAGGGATTAAGTTTGTAAGTCCGAGCAGTAATATCCTTTGGGTGGTTCCATTTAAATTGAACTCAAATTTTAGTGTTTGCAATGGTTTCTTTTTTTTCCGTTTGCATCCGATTATTTTCGTGTTTGAAGGGATGTCGAGGGTTAAGACCTCTTTGTTGGTGTTTTGATAGCAGCCGTGAGATTTTAAACTATGAATTTTGTATTAAAACTATAATTTTCTAACTAACGCAATCTTTTAAATTTTTTCAACATTGTAGTCGTGAGACTACAAACAGACTGACTTGGCGTTTCAAAAGTTCTTATAAACTGGGCCTACTTGAAATAAATGAATTTTAAATTTGAATTAGAATTTTTGGGATTTTCAACAATGAATTTTGTAAACTATAATTTTGTAACTAACGCAATTTTTCAAAGTGTTCTAACATCCCATGCGGCGTTTTAAAAAAAAATACATTCCGTAGTTTAGAAGAATGCGTATTTGCTCTTCTGACTACGTAGAGTCCTTTTCCGCATTCGCTGTCTGTCTGTCAGCTTTTGTATCTCATAAGCCATATCCGGTTCATATCCGGTTGTAATTTCACGGACTGTGTATTTCTATTGTCAAAAGAAATAATAAATATCACTTGCTTTACGTTTCCTATCATGAGGAAACCTGCATGCCTGAGAGCAATGGCGTGCACAGGGTGTTCGACCAGGGTATGCATAAAGCAGGTAGATGGCATAAAATGGAAAGAATTCCCTCCAATACGAGCTATATAAAATATTTTGGGTATGCAGTGCTTTTGTGCATGTATGAAGTGCACGCCACTGCCTGAGAGTTGAGTAATGTTCTCAACGGCGCGTGAAGCCTAACAATCCGCACTAGGCCAGCGTGGTAGACTACGGCCTAAACCCTTCTCATTTCAAATTTCAAATTCAAATTCAAAATTTCTTTATTCATGTAGGCCTTTCACAGGCACTTATAAAGCGTTCATACATACATGTTTACATAATTGTAAAGGGATGGTGATAACTTCGTTCGCCAACTTAAATCTAAAGCTACGAGGGTTCAATACGCGCCCTGGTCTAAGAAGAGCCCACAACAAACTTAGCCGGGTATTTTTTTTTTGTTATAACCATCTCACAGTAAACAGCTATGAAGCTTCAGCTGCAGTAGCTATGAAGCTAGAGCAATTCACACCCAAGCTTTTTATCGTTTAAGTAATCCTTAATATTATAATAGGATTTTTCTTTTCATTCTGAGAGGATGCCGTTCTACTTCTAATGCAAGCAATCTGAGCCGAAGGAATCTGAGCGCAATGTTCATGCGCCTGTAATTACACCGTTAACCACGTGATTCAGACTAGAACACGCGCAAAGCTGCTTAGCTACAGAAATAACCATGGTGGTACTTCCCCGGACGAGCTCTGTCTAAAAAGCTCTACCTGCTACCAACTAAAAGCTCAATGTAACTTTAAGATACTGTTGTTACATTTGTAGGTCGCAACGAAGCAATTAGTCGCCGTTCCCTCCCCCCCCCCTCCCTCCTCCCTCGGTCCTCTGTTGAGTGATAGCTACCAGACCGTGATTAAGACGCCCGAAGATAACGAATGTAAGGGGACAGTCGTATTACGTAGTCGTAAAGCGATTGCGATAGAGATTTTGTTTTGAGGTTACATTCTCTGATGAAAGCTAAAAACACCTGTTATTTAGTTAATAAACAATTTCAAAATAATTATCTGCCGCTTAGCGGCATTGTTGCAAGGCAGAGTTAGTGTTGGAAGAGTAAGCACGTACGATAGAGTCGTGGTTCGCGCGCTGTTGCCGTCAAATTACAGAGTAATAAAAAGTAGAGTATCTATTAAAATTATTGAATATTGAATATTAAACAAACTATCGACTTGAAAAAAGCGGTAGAACAAAAGTTGTTAGCTTTAATGTAAACAACTACAGGCTGAGAGGTTTCTGGTATTTTTTATTAAACCCGGTATATAAAACACGCGTCCTTGCCATACCGCTGCGAGCACGTACGGTAAAGTCGTGGTTCGCGCGCTGTTGCCGATGTTAAATCACAGAGTAATAATAAGTAGAGTATCTATGTTAACTGAATATTGAATATTTCACAAACTATCGAGTTAATAAAAGTCATAGAACAAAAGTTGTTAGCTTTAATGTAAACAACTACAGGCCGATATTTTTTATTAAACCCCGTAATATAAAACAGGTGTCCTTGCCAAACCGCTGCGAGCACGTACGGTAAAGTCGTGGTTCGCGCGCTGTTGCTGATGTTAAATTACAGAGTAATAAAAAGTAGAGTATCTATGTAAATTATTCAATATCGAATATTTCACAAATTATCGAGTTAAAAAAAGTCTTTAATGTAAAGAACTACAGGCCGTATAAATATGTAATATAATAATACCACGCCTTGTTAGCCTTTGAGACCGCGGCCTTAATACGCGTGCAAATCTGTTCATAACGATACGTAATCGCAACCTCACAAGCAGCGATTTTAGATTCCCTACAAGGTTGATAAGTAGTATGGTGAGGTGTTATTTGTTTCGTTAAACAGCTGTTTGTTTCCGAATGACCCTATTAATATTGGCATCGGATAGATTAGCTAATTCGGATTGGGGGCACCCCACCGTTCTGTAAGAGGGAATCGCCATTTAAGACAAATGCGTTGATTTTTGGGCAATTATTTATCGTTTACTTCTACTAGTATTCTAAACTTGCGGTTGCGCGCTACTTCTTCTACGTACAGTTTGTAGTACGTAATATTTTTCCATACAGACTTATATCCCGTTCGTTTTTAGGGTAGCTTAAAAAAAACAAAAACTTCGAAAACACACTTAGCAAAAGTATTTTATTTAAAAATAATAAATAAATAACTATACTACGACAATACATACTTCGCCATCTAGCCCCAAAGTAAGCGTAGCTTGTGATATGGATACTGAGATGACTGATGAATATTTTTTATGAATAATATAATATACAAATGTACACTCAGCCACTGAAAAACATTCATGTTTATCGTACAAATATTTTTCTAGTAGTGGGAATAGATCTCATCGGTGAAGGAAAACATCGTGAGGAAACCTGCATGCCTGAGAGTTCTTTATAATGTTCGCAAAGGCGTGTGAAATCTTGAATGTTATCTGAATTTTGTTTCTTTTATTTATCTATATATCTTATATTTAAAACTTTAATAATATTTTCAAAAATTCGTTATTTGAGCGCAGTGGTTTTATAAGTTACGGTAGTAAGGAGGTCACGTGTTCGATCGCCGGATAATTTGGGAATATATCAATTTCTGAATTCGTTCTCTGGTTGGAGTTTTCTGCTGGCTAACAAACTTTTCCCATTTTCCCCATTTCATGTTAACGTTTAGAACATTAGAGGTGACCAATAACCGCCGCCTGTTCGAGAAACACTACTTAAGTGGAGTGGTTTCTGATGCTTCAATATTAGTCATGTACACGGTTTCTGGATGTTCTTAATTCTAATTTACCACGATCTTCAGCAATAAAGGAGCGAGTAGTAAACACAGCAAAATTTTCTCTTGCCTGGTGGTTATTAATGCACAGCGGAACGGGGGGTGAAAAGGGGAGGGTGGGGACTAATTGCTACATCTGTAGGTCGTAGCTCGCAAACTATCCCCGCGACAACGGAATCTTGAAGTTGCTTGCAGATGTTTTACCTGAATTTGTTTTGAAACTAGTTCCCCCTCAACGTCAATGCGCTATCTCGAAAGAGTTACCTACAGCAGTGAACAGTGACTTGTATAGGCAATTTTAGAGTTTTTGGCGTTTCTGAAAAAAACTAAATATAAATAAATAAAAATAAATGTACTACGAAAATACACACATCGCCATCTAGTCCCAAAGTAAGCGTAGCTTGTGTTATGGGTACTAAGATGACTGATGAATATTTTTATGAATAATATACATAAATACTTATAATATAAAGATAAACACCCAGACCCTGAAAAACATTCATGTTCATCCCACAAATATTGTCCAGTTGTGGGAATCGAACCCACGGCCTTGGACTCAGAAAGCAGGGTCGCTGCCCACTGCGCCAATCGGCCGTCATTTATTTATTTTACATCTAGTTAGTACGGTACGACTAACACTAACTAGATAGAACTACATTATTTACGTATAGTACGTACTAGTCACGTATCGTGTAGAAGCCTCGCCAAACACTTCATTTGCGAAAATGTTGGCGCGACTGGCTTAAGCGTTGCTCGCTGTTAAATTAATGAGCCAATCTCGAGCTCTCGGGTTGCCACCTCCGTATATTTTACAAGGTGGTAATGCTCTGAGCTTAGGGTGCTTTATTAAGCTTAGCCAGGGTAGTAGGGGGGTTACTACCTACACACCTATCGTTATTTTATGGGTGAATTTAATTATATCTGTATCAATTACTAGCTGTTTCCATACTTCGGTTCAGAATCGAGTATATTGGTTGCTTAGTTATGGCATGAAGGAAGGACAAACACACAAAAGCACTTTCGCATTTATAATATGGCTTATATTATATACGACACGTATAGTTTAAAGCTAAGAGTCAAGAAGAAGAAGAAGAAACACTGTATTGCACGTATAATTTAGAGGAAAAAAAACAGTAAGGAGTATACAGTACACAATGTAGACATGCAAAGGCGGCCTTATTGCTGCAAGCAATCTCTTACAGGCAACCTTTGTAGATAGGACTTACAGCAAGAGAAAGGGATATTGCCAAGAGTGTTGATACATAAATGTAAAGAAACAAATACATATATAATTTAAATAAATATACGTAATATATAAATATAAAATATACATAATATATATAAGTAGATTTTAACACACAATTTAAAAGGAAGAATATAAAGAATCTAATTCAAATTCCGTCACTCCTTCAGACGACTCATAAATATCGGAAGGGAACTACTTCCACGTTAAGGATGCAAAGCTGTGTTTTTTTTGTTATTTAACTACTAGTTAGCCCTTGAATGTCTAATTGTAATAATGTAAATTACTAATACTACTACTAATACTAGTAATACATTTAATTTTTTTTATTTAGCAATAAATAATAATTGTTATCATTATTTATAGACATTCAAGGGCTAACTAGTAGTTAAATAACAAAAAAAACACACTCAAAATAAAGAAATAAATATTTTCTACAACATTTTTACGTATTCAATAAAATTCTATAAAATTACTAAGCAAAGATATACTATGTTTTCACTCCTAGTAGCAAGGATAGTGTCCTAGTAGCAAGGATAGCAATTTTCTACATTTTATCAACTCAAATATCTTTTATATAATACTTATTTCTTGCTTCTTTTTGTTATTGTTGTGTATGTGTTTCAACACACGCTCAAGTTACATTAAAAAAATACTAAAATCGCTTTGGGTGTGGCTACAATATCCAAAGAGTTTCCTCGATTTTTTATTAGGATCCTTCACATTGATTTCACCAAATTAAAATGAGACCACCTCTCATACCAAACAAAAAAATAATCATCATAATCGGTTTATAATACGAGTATAATTTGTGGAGTAATCGCGTAACAGATAAACGAATAAACCGGCTCTTTTTTTTAAGGGTTTTGTCGGTTGAAAATACACGTCAGTAATGAGTTACATATTCGCTTAGGTTACAGTGAATTACCAATAATTTGGCATGCAATGTTTCATACTATAATTTGGTTACACGCACTGATGTTATATGAATATTACGTGCCACACATATAACAAACGTTTAAAATTTGCCTATTAGAAAACATATTATAATATGAAATCACGGTAAAATGCTTGTTCTTTTCTGCATGTTTAAGTTTTGAAAATTTTGAAATGTACTCTTATCTGTCTCACACTGTTTTTAATCTGTGTTTGTTTTTTTCTGGGTACGTTCGTATATGTGAGTACACGTGTCAAATAAAGTTCTCTTATGGGTCCTGCAAATTAAACAAATATATAACTTAGTCCACGTATTCTCAGGGTAATCAACCAATTTTTGTAAAGAAATTGTGTTCTCATGTAGCACACAAGTTTATATTTAAAAAAATAAAAGTAAAGACAATAGAAACACTAGATTTCTAATTATGGATGAACAATTCAAACAATTATTAAGATATGTTCTGAATTCTGAGTCAAAGAGTCATTCAAAGAGTCCAAAATTCAAAGAGTCTTTTAAAGCCATAAAAAAAGTTTTAGTTTCACATGAATAATTACCGTTTACCGATATTAATAATGTTAAAGCGAACTTTAAACATGGCTTAATATTTAAACTGACTCAAAAGCGTGATTAATTGATTATATGTCATGGAAAACGCGATTACTAATGTTTATCTTGAATTCATTAATATGGTTTAGTTCTACCAACAATATAACATTAAACTGTAAAGTAAATACACTTTATTAATCACTCACATCAGCTCTACGCTCTAGTTAAATTAGAGGAGTATTTTACTAATATTGTTTTACAATTTTGCAGTTACAATAAGTATTGTGTGTAGTGTGTTTTTCGGTTGGTTTTTCACATTGTAATGATTTTTTTCACGAAACTTTGTGAAATATTTATTTTTTCACCATATTTTGACTTAATATCGAAAAAACACCCTAATTTTCAATCGAAAATTCTCGCGTCAAAATATCAGCTTTTTAGTTGGGGAGTTAGAGGAGACTAGTTTTTAGTTTTAAAGTTGGGGAGTTTTTTGTTCGTTGAAAACTCTTCTTTCTGATACTTTAAAAAAATATATACGTATTATGGTATGTACGTACTATGGTAAATGTTCTCAGAAATAACAGACAGAAAGACCTAGACCCGCCTAGCCCCTCCCCCACTCCTCTATGAAATACCTTTTGATGGGTTAAAATTATCACTTAACTAAGGTATATAAGTTATATTAAAATAGCAATAAATAAGCATCTATGCACATAATTTAAAGAATATTCTACAACTTTCATCCTACTAGATTTTACTTTTTACCATTTTAAAAATCCAGACCCTGGTCTAAGAGTTTCTGGGATGTTCATTACAGTATAATACATAGTTATGTGGCACATACCGCTAAGCTCATTTCTGCTGCCAAGCAGCATAGCTGTGTTCCAGTGTTATGAACGTGGTTTCCGGTTTATTTTTTTTGTTTTTGGGGGGGAAATCTTCAAAGATACCCGACCTCAGGGAAGATCGGGTTATGTGGGATTTTTACCCACTAAAACCCCCTCGGTGGCCATCCTCAGCACATAATTGGGAGGCTCGGGGATCTCCTAAGAACGCACCGATGCCTCCCTCGTACAGCGCATCTAGAGCTCGTCCCGGGAGAAAATATTCCCCCGACCATATTTACCTCGCTATGGCTGCTGCAAGCTGCTGTCCTACCTGGGTCGTGTAAATTGATGTTAAACGGTAAGAGCCCCATCCTGTCCGACACGTCCCGATGTCCCGATGTCCCGAAGCTTAACACCTACACCTCAGGTTTATGGATACATTGCGGAACTTTGTGGGACGAAATATCCACCACAAGTTAGCCCATGTTAGTCTAAGATGGTAACGGGCTATGCAGTTAACCTATACCTCTAATCGATTTCTACAAGGCGACGTAACTGAAGGCTAAATCAATTAGCTGCACGTTATGGAGAGCACCTAGATATGGGAGCTTCCGGTTACAGAATAAGTGCTGAAAAGTTTTAGGAGGCAGGCCAATAACCAAATTTCTTTCTTTAATAAGATTTCCCCGTCGTAAAAAGGTGTTACCTAGGCTCTGTATATTCTCTCATTAGGCAGCAGTATTCCTACGGTGACAAAAATAATATCCAACCACATGTCCCACAATATAATAAGGTGATCTAATCAACAATATTTTGCAACAATCTGCCCCCAGAGGCCGTCATCTCATTGGACGCCATATGGGTGGGCTGTAAACGCCTGCCATTACTACTAACTGACTCAACTCTCCGAGGACGCGAGTGTCGCGTCGTTTATTTTAAATGACGCTAAATTATATCGCACAATACCAAGATAGGGGGTTCTGTTACCATTGTATTGCATTCGTACACACGCAGTTGAATTAATGGCGCCAATTCTTTTGTTTCTACACAAATCGTCGCTTAGCAAACAAATTCTTTCAAAATCAAATCTCTACTTGGATAGAAGCAGGCGTTACTTTGCGGAAATCCATGATATATTATGAAATTAAGCTTAATTTGCTATATTCCGCGAAAAGCAGTAAGAAGAAGTTAAAAATATATATATATATGTATATATTTTGTTACTGCCTAGTAACAAAATATATACATATATATATATATTTTGTTAATATATATGTAGGATCGGGCGGATTTTAACTTGATCCGTCCGATATATGATATATATATATATTTATATATATATATATGATATATATATATATATATATATTTTGCATATATATATATAGCATAACCATATCACATATTCAGAGCAAAAGTCTCATAAAGAAGGTCTCAACATGCCAGGGGATAACTGAGTGCGAAATCCTGTACAATTTGTTCACACAGGGCGGAAGTGTAACTTTTGAAAAGTAACCTACGAGAGATTGTGGTGGATGTAGAGTATCACAACTATTATGATAAATATAAGGTTTATTATTTAGTTACCATGGTAACTAGAATAGGTAAAACAATGTGTAATATTTTCTATCTCACTCTGCCCTATACATTTATGTGTTTGCTTCTTTATCTAGAAATGATTCGGTTTCCTTCGTAACTTAAATAGGAAAAAAACAGATAGAATAGTATGTATAATTCTGTCTCATTATTTGCTGGCTTCATCCTACACATTTTTGTATTTGTGTCTCTTACCACAATCACAACTATTCTTAAGAAGTTTCACTTCAAAAAAAAGACTCCACACGCCTTTAAAACATGGGAAACTCTCAGGTATGCAGGTTTCCTCACGTGAGTTAAGTCCGACAATCTATATGTATTAAAGAAAGTTACTAACTACTATAAAAAAAGCAGCAGTGCCCGCGTCGCTACTGTTGACAATAGTTGCACAGGGGCAGGTAATAGGACCACGGCGACACGTGCCTAATCCAAAGACACGTGCGAGTCGCGAAATGTGATTTAACACCCCATCGCCGCGTCGATACGGGGATACTTTCCGCTTGTTATGAGCTGCAGTAATGCCCGATGTCCACCGCCAACGAAGCTAGTCTAGCTTCTAGAACTATATATATAAAAAAGTTATATTGGTTTGTGTACGCTTCAAAAACACTGGAATTTTAGCATGATATATAATACGCATCAAGGATTGTTTTTATCTATTTTTCTCAACCATTCAATCACAATGTAACACAGCGAAGCGTGGCAGGGTACATCTATATACATAAAAATGTTATGTTGGTCTGTGTACGCTTCAAAAACTCAAAAAGGTCTGCACCAATGGGGCTGAAATTTAAGCATAATATATAATACGCATCAAGGATTGTTTTTATCTATTTTTCTCAACCATTCAATCACAATGTGACACAGCGAAGCGTGGCAGGGAACAGCTAGTTAAATGTAATAATAAAATCATTTATTCACGCGATTGTTAAATAGTGACAGAAATCATAGCTTAATACTATGAATCACTGTTACCTAAAGTGATTAAACCTCGTACGTAGATATCAGTGCTTTCCCCTGTATAATTATTTTTTAAAACAAAAATGTAAGACTACGATATGTATATTTTATTTTTAAAATTACAGTCGTAGCTTTATTTTTATGTTACCATAATAAAAGTTTGTTTTAACGCTTTTATCTAACTATCTGATACGTAGCGCTAGCGCAACTGTGTTTCCTGCAACGTATAACTTCAATACCTTCAATGCAAGAGTGAATAAGCATTTTCTAAGCAAGCGTGCTCCAACTTAGACCTAATCATTGCTTCCTAACAGGCACGATTGTGTAATTGAGAAGAAGCCGCCGAGAAACTAATCAGATGTTAATCAGTAACAATTTTATTATATTTTATTAATTGCAATTAAACATTCATAAAGCTTGTCATAGCCAAATTCACTAATTGTATAGTAAGTAATCACGCTGTAATAAAGCAGTATTAGTTTATGTATAACATAAACTAGATGCCCCCCCGCCAGGCTATCATGGCTAGCTAGGAGACAAAAGTTATATATCCCCCGATTATATCCCTGTCATAATAATATTTTTCTCCCTGGGGAAAGGACAAAATTTTAGCTTCTATCACAGCTTTATGAACTCTCTAATTGTTGGCGCACGGGTGGAAATATTATCCAAATAATATACGAGTTATTATAAAAGGGGTTAAACTTCTCCTGTTCCCTGTTGCCGTGCTTTGGCAGGTACTAACACTGCTTCAAAGTACTTGCTATTTTATCGCTTTAGTACCGCACTACAGCGTCGCCTTTATACACAATGGCCACCTGTTAAAGATTATAATTATTTGTGTGAAGTCATCGAATGAACATTATTCATTTAACTCAACGTGTTTAAAACTTAATTGATGCTCATTTTAAAATGGCTCATTTTAAAATGGGGTGTTCAACTTAAATTAAAGTCAACATAGACCTATGTGCTTAATGAGAAAGCCCAGAGTCGGAGATCTATCGCCGTTTAGCTAACAGTTCCGCGCAGGTGAAATTACCATATTATGGCGAAGAAAAACCTTTACAAACCGACTTACAAAAACGGAGGAGTTTCTCACTTCTTTTGATTTTATGTTTGTAAGCTCAGAACTCCGGAATTTATAATCCGATTTGAAAAATTATTGTTTTGTTTGAAACAAAACTGTTGGTAAATATACTTTCCGCAATATTTTGAGAAATTAAGGGAACTCTTCAAGTATTATAGGGGCACCTATAGCGATTTGAGTATTTGAAAGTAACTTAAGCATTAGCTACCGAAAAGCACTATTTGGTCAAGAGGAAGGTTTACATGTACTATTAAGTATAAGTACATGCATATTATAGAAGAGAAAAGCCCCAAAATTCAATTTGTAAGTTTATGTTGTTACAAAACTATACACAAACTCTTACATTACAAACGCTGGATAAACCTTATAAAATAGATCAAATCAATGTACCTACTACATAATTGTATGTAAATTAAAAAGATTAATTAAAAAGTCCTCTATGGTAAATGTTTATCTCCAAAGCTTTACCCACTGTAATCATTTTTATCCTTTACATTTTACAAAAATGTTATATTATGAAAATTAAGCTGAATTGGCTATACTCCGCGAAAAGGAGGAGTATCTGTGTGGTGTAATTTATAATTTCTTCAATCCTTATACTCCACACCAAACAGATCTTCGGCAATGTACCCTCTACGCACGTTTCGCTCCGACACCGGAGCATTCTGGAGATGTTGACTTTATAATAAATAATTGTTAAAAATGTTGTAGTTTATTTACCAAGCCATTTTAAACAATACAGATATTCCTTATCCATCTTTATACATATATTTCTTGTGTGCGTGTGTATGTCACTGAACTCCTCCTAGACGGCTGGACCGATTTGAATGAATTTTTTGGTATACGTTTGGGTGGCACCCTGGATGGTTTAGATTCACAAACAAGCCCGATAGATGGCGCTGGGGTCCGCTAGTTAAATATATAAGATACGTTGTGCATTCTATGTAGAACAAAATTGCCATTTATATTGCCATGCTTATCTTTAAAATGAGTGTCTTATAAAATACCTATCAGAGATTTATAAACCCCGGGCAGATGAATAAATGGGCTGGTGATCTCAGTAGATGGCAGTAGAAGCACCGAGAACGCTGCTGTCCGTTCTGTTATATACAATTTAAATCCTAAAATACTTTATTCATGCTCCTAACTGAGGTACTGATGAAGCGTTCATACATATCATATTTTTTAAGTTATTTTGGCGCGATGGAGAAAAATGATGAGTGTGAATTTTGA
Source organism: Pararge aegeria (assembly GCF_905163445.1). Taxonomy (NCBI): domain Eukaryota; kingdom Metazoa; phylum Arthropoda; class Insecta; order Lepidoptera; family Nymphalidae; genus Pararge; species Pararge aegeria. Next base: position 4,776,760 of record NC_053202.1, on the reverse strand, counting down.
CGATGCTCGCGCACACCGACACCTGAATTACACCACCACCACCACCACCTAGAACTAAATTAAATACATCGTAAAGGTAGTTCTAGGTGGCATGAAAATCGATAACTATGTTCAAGTTGTATATTCTAGTATTTTTATATTTAGAACACGTGTTTCTAATAAATAAATATTATTACTACGCCAACGAAGTATAACTTCTAACGCATGTACATAAGTACACACACTCTTATTTTGATTGATTGATTAGAAAAATATATTTTTCGTTGCTTTATTAATAAAAGATTTTATACTAGGATTTTTCTATGATCTTACGTTACTTCATCCGCGTACTACACAACATAAGTACGATTTTTTACAAATCCGATGGAACCGCTTTTTTACCGGGGAGAAAAAGTATTATATTCTATGTTACTAAAGGTCCTTTTAACTAACTACATGCGGAAAATAAATTCTATTGATTGCTTAGTTAGGGCGTAGAGGAAGAACAAACAAACACATTTTGCATTTATTATATTAAGTATAGATAATCCATACATTAAAGTAGCAATATAATAACTATATATGTGTGTGATATAATCCCAAATACCGATATATCAAACCGGGAGGGGGTTAAATTAACTTGTCTATTAGCCGCGGGGTGGGGGGCGCGGGGAGGGTGCGCTGGGCGTTATCGGCCCAATTATAATTCACCGCGCAAATGACACCGTCATTACCGGCCGCTCGTAACCGGCTTAACGCTGTACCCGGGTACGGCGACCGGGTACCGTTGGCAAAACAGTGGGATTTTGACGCACAGAATAACTTTTTTTAACCTCTTACAGCGACGACCTCCCTGGCACAACGAAGAGCGCTGTGAGTTGAAGTAGGAGGTCGCAGGTTCGATTCCCAGTAGGAGCAATTTGGGAATTTATTGTGTCTGAATTTTCTCCGGTCCTGGTGAGAGGCTTTGGCCGTGGCTAGTTACCACCCTACCAACAAAGACGCGCCGCTAAGCTATTTAGTGTTCCGAAACCGATTAGGGGTATGACTACCATACTCCCTACCTGGTTAGCCCGCTACCATCTTAGACTGCATCAGCACTACCACCAGGTGAGATTGGAGCCAAGGTCTAACTTGTAGTGGAATAAAAAAAATTATGTACTCGTATGTAAGTATATTATAAGTTTGACGTGTCTGTGTGTGTTTGTTATGCATATTTTAAATATACTACGACAAATTATCGCGATCTAGCCCAAAAGCAAGCGTAGCTGGTGTTACGAGTATGTATACCAATATAACTGATGAATATTTTTATGAACATTATACATAATACTTATATAATATACATATAAACACCCAGACACTGAAAAACATTAATGTTCATCACACACACGTTTTTCACGGCGTTGGAATCAGAAGGCGGGTTGCTGCCCACTGCGCCAATCGGCCGTCATTTTAATGTATAATAACACATTAAAATATTCATAAGTCATCTTAGTACCCATAACACAAGCTACGCTTACCTTGGGGCTAGATGGCAATGTCGTAGTACTATTTTTATAAATTAGTTAATTTATTAGATACGAAAATTAGTCTCTTATGTACAAAGCATCAGCAGGTCCGTTGATCTCATTAACGACCCGGCTACGTGCATTTAAATAAGCGGTCATTGCACTTTTCCTGCCGACCCTACGATTGGGGGGTAAACGGGTAAACCACCCCTTTAAACAAAGGCAAGCCAATTATTATTAAATATTCGCGAGCCAATTTATGACCGACGAGGTAATTGTCCGACCAGACAATACGGCTTTATAATAGCGTTGGCTTAATTAGTACAATTAATGCTTTTACATTTACACTATACTTTGTGCACGGGTATCAAAATAGGTCAAATGGTACCGATTTTATTTAACCGATTAATTAATAAAACTAAATTAATAAACGGATTAGTCTTAAACATCACTGAGGACGTCAATGTACCTTATTACATCTCAGACGAATTCAAACATCAAACACTAAAGCTTATTTACAAGACATAATTTATTTCAAAGTAATTGTGTCAGGCAGTCGAAACAATTATGACCTTCAATACAAAAAGCAATTCGATGACCAGTTCATAATACTACGTTAAACTATGGATTATGAAACTTGAACACCGTTCGGCCCCATAAGGTATAGAATATGGAAGAAAGCGTGAAATACTAAATAAAATTTCAGGTATTATACCTGTCCAAAAACAGGTGTTCTTGAAAACATTAAAATTCCTGAAATCATACAAACCTTGACGATGTGAACAAATGTCTTACTAAATTAGTCCAATGGTTTGAGGTAAATAATTTAGCTCTGAACGGAAAAAAACTAACCCAACCAAAAATTACTTTCACAATTTCTAAAGTATTTGACTTCGTAGACCATAAATGACTTCTAATTAAATTAGAAAAATACGTTGCGAGAGATCCAGCGTATAAATAGCTTAAAAGTAATATAAAATACCGGTTCTGTATTGTTCTCTTCTATTCTATTGTCTTCTGTTCTGTTCCGTTCTATTCTGTTCTTTTCTGTTCTGTTCTGTTATGTTCTATTATATTTTATTCTATTCGGTTCTGTTCGATTCTGGCCGGTTCTATTCTGTTTTGTTCTCTCCTCTTCTATTCTGTTCTATTATGTTCCCTACTCTATTATATTCTCTTCTATTCTGTTATGTCCTATTCTGTTATATTAAATACTATTATATTCCGTTCGGTTCCTGTTCTGTCTTCTCTTCTCAATTATATTCTCTACTGTTCTATTCTGTTCTGTTCTAACCGTTCTATACTATTTTGTTCTCTTCTGTTCTCTTCTCCTCTCTTCTATTCTATTATGTTCTGTACTGTTCTGTTCTCTTGTATAATATTATATTCTGTTCTGTTCTGTTCTATTCTATTCTGTTATATTCTATTCTATTATGTTCTGTTCTATTTTGCTCTCTTCTTTATATTTTATTTTTAAATTATTTTTAATGTTTTGTAAAAAGCTAAAGTAGACGTCTTAAATGGTGACCTAACGATATTTAAGTTATGTAAGTAAATGCAAGCCGTTATCAGAAAAAATCCTAGACTAAAAGGCCAAAAATCTCCTGCTTTATCTATTCGAAAGTGCTCTGTTAGATCTACATTTTCTAAATTCCATGTTTTGTATATGCTTATTACTTATCAAATGGCATAGTTTCTTTTAATTTTCGCGCTTTTTCGATCATATCTCGAAACTTGGTTTTTGTAGTTAACGACATTTTAGCTTTAGCAAGGCAGTATAGCTCGCTTAACAAATAAAATCCACGCAGTTATTAAACGAAACTCATTCCATTTACGCGCAACGGGTGACGTCACCCCGATCGCCGATTTCCCGCCAATTACCCGTTGCCTGGCAACGCTTTCATGGCAGATTATCATTCATCCGTTCGTTCACTTTACACTATTTATTTTATGATATTTTTAAAGTGCAAAGATTTTATTTTAAAGTTATTTTTACTCGGTGTGTTCCTTGTATACGGATTCAAACCGATTGCTTGTATCGGCCGTCCTGTAAGATTTCTTTTCGGCAGGTTTTTTTTTTGGCGTAATAGTTCCTATTAACAATTTTTCGATAGTTGCAACTGTAATAAATAGTAATTATAATTGTTAACAATATTATTTTCTTTTTTTCTGTGCACTCTCTAATATCTATACATAAAATCAAAAAACTCTTTTAGACCCAAAAAAAAAGAATTGTCCCACGGGGATGCAGGCACGAGTAACAGCTACAGACCATACCGTATGACCGCACGATCGTACCATATTATATTAATTTAAAGCAACCTTAGCCCTGCTATGCTGCTAGGACTTCAAACCTTTCTGAAAATCGTAGCAAATGTCTACGTCGTAGCAAACATGCATGCGTGCGAAATTTATTAATCATAATCAATCGAATCCTAAATCTTTAGATAGGAGATTAGTTTTAGTAGTACCATTTCTATCTATAGGGATAAGGAAAAGGTTCATCATGATCATATCAACCCAATGAGAAAGGATTAAGACCGTAGTCCACCACACTGGCCTCGTGCGGGTTGGTGGTGGCGCAATGGTGACCGCTGTGATGATCATCATTCAACCGATTTAAGTCCACTGCTGGACATAGGTGTTTTGTAGGGAGTTCCAAAATCCAGTCCAGTCCAGTCCTGGGTCGCTTGATGTTGTCTGATAACCTCGTTAGGGGCCGACCAGTGCGTTTACCTGTGCGGGGTGGCTATTCCAGTACCTTGGAACCCCAACGTCCATAGGTTCTCCGAGCTATGTGCCCCACCCATTTCCGCTTCGGCTTTGCGACACGCTGAGCTATGTCGATAACTCTGGTTCTTCTACGGATCTCCTCATTTCTGATTTGATCACGTAGATTTGATACTCCCAACATTGCTCTCTCCATCACCCGAGTGATTCTGAGCCTTCTTATGAGGCCCATAGTAAGCTACCACGTTCCGGATCCGTAAGTCATCACGCCGGATCGGTCCTCTTCGACTCTCTCTACTTTAAGTAAGTAACTAAAAACACTCATTTACTTTAAGTAGGCCTAATTTAATCACTTTGTAACGTCAAGTCTGTCTGTTTGTAACCATTTCAACCTACCAACTATCACCAGTATAAAAGGCAGAATCTAACAAGAAGAAGCCGGCAGTTGTTTTTTCCAACATCGGTATTTTTTAAATACATATCAATAATATTATTCTGGAATGGTCACCCCGCACCGGAAAACAGCGCTGGTCGGGCCCCAATGAGGTAGACAGAAGACTTTCAACGAGTCGCTGGCAGCCGCTGGAACAAGCGGCCCAGAATCGTGGATTTTGGAACTCCCTACAAAAGACATATGTTCAGCAGTAGACGTCAGTCGGTTGAAGTGCTGATGATGGTTATTCTGTCCAAGAGATGAAACGGAGCGGTGTAATTCAAAGCAACCTTGCCATTAATAATTTATCAGTTAAATAGTAACCTTGTGGTAATCCATGTGTTTACTGTGGAAAAAGAACCGAGACGAAAAACTTCAAGGAGCTAAAGAGGTAGCATCGATAGAAACATGCTCCGGTGGATTATTCAGGCGCTCAGTGTGCACGGGGTGTTCAACACCTACCTTTGGCAAATCGACAAAGCTCCAAATGAGGAATGTTACTTTTGCGGAGAGGAAGACACCCCAAAACATGGGATTTTTCAATGTGTAACAGGAAACGAGCTACGATGTGGACTCCAGCGACGAGGAATGGCAAAAATATGCACGAATGTAAAGAAGCATAATGGTGAGAAGAACAGAACGGGAGAAGGAATAGAGAGAAAATACTTAAAGAAAAGGTCGGCATGAAGTAATGCTTAGCGGTTCACGCAGACCTGGCAAAGGGATTTTTCCTTCCTGAAAAGAAAAAAAAATGTCTTTAAGCACATTGTTCCAGCTTGTATCCAATATAGGATATATTCTACGATAGAGGACGCTTGTGCTCAACCATAACACGAGAGTCAGCTCATTATGAAAATAAAGCTCAATTTGCTGTACTCCGCGAAGAGCAGGAGAATCTGTATGGTATAATTTATAATTTCTTCAATCCTTATACTCCTCCTCAAACAGTTTTTCGGCAATATGCCCACCCTGTTCGCACGTTTCGCTCCGAAACCGGAGCATCCTCAGGAGACGTTTACCTTATACAATGAATATTTGTCGTGTCACCAACAAGCTTAATTTTCATAATATATCATGGAATTCCAGGGTAACGCCTGCTTCTATGCAATACGAGAGATAGCAACAAAAGTATTTCGCGAAGCTGAAGTGGCAATGGGCGGGTCACAGCTCGGAGAACCTACAGACGTTGTTGCTGGAAAAGCGACCTTGCTCCAGTTGAAAACGCAGCGTTGCTAGACTAAGACGAGGTGGACCGATGCGATCAAACGAGTCGCAGGGAGCCGCTGGACCCAAGCACAAGATCGTCGTATTTGGAACTTCCTACAAAGTACCAATGCAGTAAAGTTTTTTATACATAGCTCAACTTTTATTTATGTAAGATTTTATGTTTGTGTTAGTATTTGATAATTCGTATGTATGTTTTTCATAAAGTCCTGTTCGAGGTTTTGGGCTCGAATCCCGAGTCGGGTCAAATTATACTTGAATCTTTGGCACCAGCTCGGAGTTATTTAGTTAATTTTATAAATTTAATATGTATATAAAAATTTTCAGAACCGACAGGATTTGAACCTGCGACTTTCTGGAAATCGCAACCTGAGCGCTTTCTCCAATTAAGCTACGGCTCTCCGACCGTCGATGGACCTTCGAAAAAGTAGATCGAAACTGCAACGTTTCCTACTAGATGACGCTACAGTCGCTATAAGACTGATGTGAAAGGAATATCCTAATTTCGGCATCGACGTTAGGAGAGCTGTAGCTTAATTGGAGAAAGCGCTTGGAGAAGGAGACGCCGCGATTTCCAGAAAGTCGCAGGTTCAAATCCTGTCGGTTCTGAAAATTTTTATATGCATTTTAAATTTATAACAATTGATAATTCATCCAAGTGTAGGTAAAAACACTAATAAAAATTATAAAAATTATAAAGTTAGTTAGTTAGTTAAAATTTGCGGCAGTGTCAGCCCCCGTGTCGTGTCGTGTCGGCGAGCACGTAAAGTCATCGGCCCCGGTTATTATGATTTAATTGTGGTTACAGTTGTTAAAGCACACCAACCCGCATTGAAGCAACGTAGTGGGTCGATGCTCTAAAACCGTCTCTCCCGTGAGAGACGAGGTCTGTGCCCAGTGGGACGTTAATACACTGCGGATAATGATCGATAACACTGTTTTTGTTTTTTTTTGTTTTCCTATTCCTAAAGTGACCTGACCTAGCGATAAGTCAGATATTTGTATCCTACATTTTCATTAATAAACATTTTTAACATTTCGTAGTGTACAAATAAAGAGTATAAATAAAAATAAAGCGGAATAATATTTTTAAAAGGTTTTCCCGCTTTTTACACGCAAACATAGACGCTAAAATATTCATAAAGTGCCGGGCGATCACCACAGATTAAACTATTAACAAAACTGCGCGAGGCTTCGCAAATACCCGGCGTACCAATATACCGCTCTGAATTGGAAAAAAATGAAAACTGCATCCCATATCGCTCGAATTGGTTAATCTCGAAAAATAAAGTTTTAGTTAATGGTAAACGTTGGTTAGTGGATTGGTTACTCGTTCGACTGCGCCAAGAAATAAGTCTGTTCTCCATGATTTTTGTAATTTTTGTTAATTCTAGGGAAAATGAGAAGCGGTTATATATATTCCAGTGGGCAGGTCTTCGACTTCACTTACGGGGGGCCGAGTTTGAGTCCCAGCAAGTACCTCTAACTTGGGTAAGTGTATCTTGTGTTATGGGTACTAAGATGACTGATGAATATAATGCGATGGCCGATTGGCGCAGTTGGCAGCGACCCTGCTTTCTGAGTTCAAGGCCTTGGGTTCGATTCCCACAACTGGACAATGTTTGTGCAATGAACATGAATATTTTTCAGTGTTTATAAGTATTTATGTATATTATTCGTAAAAAAATATTCATCAGTTTTCTTAGTAGGTACCCATAACACAAGCTACGCTTACTTTGGGACTAGATTGCGATGTGTGTATTGTCGTAGTATATTCATTCATTCATTCAATAATATACATAAATACTTTAGATATAAAATAAACACCCAGATACTGAAAAACATTAATGCTCATCACACAAAAATCTTCCAGTTGTGAGAATCGAACCAACCCGCCTTGGGCTCAGAAAGTAGGGTCGCTGCAAACTGCGCCAATCGGCCTTCGAAGATAAGATTAGAGAAAATTGTAAAATTAAAATATCGTAAAATTTAACCCTGGGTCTCATATTAAAGTCTTATGTTTTAGTAACATTCAAATCAGTACGCCTATTTGAGCGCTATAAGATAATTTAGACAGAATGCGCTTATTGAGTATATACGCTTATTGAGTATGTATGGACGGCCGGTTGGCGCAGTGGGCAGCGACCCTGCTTTCTGAGTCCAAGGCCGTGGGTTCGATTCCCACAACTGGAAAATGCTTGTGTGATGAACATGAATGTTTTTCAGTGTCTGGGTGTTTATCTGTATATTATAAGTATTTATGTGTATTATATTCATAAAAATATTAATCAGCTATCCTAGTACCCATAACACAAGCTACGCTTACTTTGGGGCTAGATGGCGGTGTGTATATTGTCGTAGTATATTTATTTATTTATTTATTTATTTATACTTTGTACATATCGTATATGCTCGCTACTGCCATGAGGTATGTTTGCATTATAAAAACTATTTATTAATTAAATATGAATTATTAGCTAATGCTTATCAATTTGATGAAATATTTGGCCATGTGCAAATCAAGTTATAGATATCAAAAGTTTAATTTTATATCCACTTTACAAAATTACTGTAAAGCAACTCTTTTTGCACTTGGGATTAAAAACAGACATTTTCTACGTAACCCTTTGTCTCGTAAGTCGGATGTTTTTAATTCGTCCGCACGCGACCGCTCTCACATACATTTGAGCGAGCGGATTAGAACCCACTGGAAGAGCGGTCCTGTACACAGATACAGGGTGGTTCAGTTCGGATTTGTAATACGGAAGCCGGAAAAAAGAAGCGTTGGCACGTGTACGTGTAAAGGAGACTAGCTACGCGCTCGCGCTTTAAATTGTTTTGGTTCAAAGGAAAATTAGACGTAACGGGCATGCGTTTTATAAATGTAAATTTTAGTTTCATCCATACATGAAAAATTTGCACACATAAAACTCCGCTGGGAAGGACTGAGCATCTCTAACATAAAATATTAATTGGTTCAAGAAACTTTATTTCCATACAAAAAAAACACCCGGCTAAGTTTGTTTTGGGCTTCTTCTTAGACCAGGACGCGTTTGGAACCCTCGTAGCTTTAGTTTTAAGATAACGAATATGGTTATCGCCATCATCTCACTAACGTGTAATCTCAAGTACCTAATTTACGCATCAAAAGTGGACCTACTCGAATAAAGATATTTTTGACTTTGACTACATTTCTCTTAGACACTAGCGGCTTTGCGGGCCGCCCGCTTGATTATTCGTGCGGCGTGAGTGACACATGTCTAGCACGTAAGTGTGTAAAAATCATACTCAGTAGTCAACAACGTATGAAATTGTTACCAGCTGATTAGAATTGTGTTCGGGGTCTTGTTACCTAAATAGGATGTTTGATGAATTCTGTGCCATATAAAAAGGTATTTTTTTTATTTAGTATAAAAAAATAAAAAAATACATAAAAACAAGGACGTGCACAAGGACATCTTATCCCTAAAGAGATTTCTTCCAAGAGCCCTCGAATGTGAGAAAAAATTAAGAGTAGAGCTGACGCAGTGCCTAAAGAAATAACTGATATGAAGAGATACAATACATGCACAGGTATAGCATGAATACCAAATGTAAATTATAATGTACAAATACATACAATAATATATAAAAACACAGAATAAAAGATATAATATATATCATTGAAATAAAACAGAGTAATTAAAAACACCCTGTACACCGCGGTCCCATTTAAATTGATATAAATTAATCCTTTAGCGACGTGGGGCCAAGAAAGAAATCCCATTAGGTCCAGATTCGATTAACGTTTTAACGATGCCACTCCCTCGCCCCTTGAGTCTGCCTTCTTTGCTGCCAAGCTCCTTGTGTTGCGAAAACTACGCAAAGAAGCTTAAAATACAACCTGTGAATATATAGTTAGTTATTCATGTACTACGCTACGTATGGTAATTCATATTTAATAGTGTTTTGATGTGAAAACTTCTTTAGTCGCGTTTAGTATTTTTTTTTTTTAATTTTGATTAGCTAATTTTCTTTTCCTCTTCTAAATTGAAAAAAAAACAGTATTTTGCGTGGCCTGTACGTGCTTGTATGCAGTCATTAATAGCACGAAAAAACATACAAACAATTAAAAAACACGGACTTAAACTAGACTGCATTTTTGGTAATGATTGTATCTTCTTTGGTATACATATATGTAGCAATTCATAAGGAAATTTCACCGGTATTCATATAAATACACCAATTTTAAAGGCTCATAAAATCCAGTATGTTTTCCAAAAGTATGTTTTCAAGTTAACCGTTTAGATGATAGAGAGATAGATAGAGCCACTGATTAAAAGCGGAAAAATACCGTGGGATTGGAAAATCTATACAAAAGACCTATTATGTCCAGCTGTGAAGGTAAACGGTGTATATGATGATAATGAGGACACATAAAACAATTAATGAGGATACAAACACTTGTAGACAATTATATTATCTGTTTTCGTTTATTGTACAGCCATAAATTGCAATGACAAGTAGGTAGGTACTTAGCTGGAGCGGTCCCTATTCAGTGTTAACAAAGGAATCAATTTCTGCGGCCGCCCGTCCCCGGGGACTGGGTTCGACCGCTGAGGGCTATCGATTGCGCTCCGATCACTACTTACCTAACTAGCTCTAGGATAGGACCTGTACTACAGTGTGCGCTAAGCTTTTTTATTGGTTTAAAATACGAACATTTACCTTCACCTTCTCCTGGAACGTTTTATTCTTAATTTAAATGATAGGATAAACCCTGGCTGGTTAGTTTTAAATTAAAATTAATAATCTTACACAATAAGCCTCTGAGCAATAAACTTAATTTGATATACCTAAATTTTTCAAAAACAATATACTATTACTGAGTTTTTATTTTTATAATTTATGATATTATTTATTACCTAATATTTTTTATTAGAAGCACCATTCTCAGATGTTGACTCTGTAGAGCCGATTCAACCATACAATACTTTTTAAACTATACATATACAGTACATTATATATAAGCTCGGAACAAGTTAGAATAAACGAGCGTAAGAAAATAATGCAAGGAAGTTTCACCTATTTGCTAATCATGGTAGTGATACCACGACACATTTTTTCAACATTAAACAGCCAAACACGCCGCTTTAATTATTAGATTCGAAAATACTGACACCTAAAGCTATACTCCAATTTAGAAAATGTAAAAAAGAAAAAAAGAATACTTTAAATATCGAACATTGTACAGACTACGGTTGTCCGTTGTAATAATTGAAATGTATGTCTCATCATCAGTTTGTAGACAGTAAAAATAAATAAGGAAATAAAGAAACCGATATGAGGTCATTTGTTGTAATCTGCGCTAACAGGTGGGACTTTGTAATAAATCAATGTTCTTATAGGGCCACCATGGGGCTGATATCCGATTAAGGCTCCTGAATTCACTCCCAAAAAGCTTTTTTTTTTTAAATTAAAATGGTATAAAAGCAGGCTTTACTTTGCGGAATTCCATGATATATAATGGAAATAAAGCTAAATGTTCTATACTCCGCGAAAAGGATTAGAATCTGTACCGTGTTTCTGAGCATCCTCAGGAGATGTCAACTTTACAACAAACAATTTTGAGGTCTCAGCAATTGTCGTTTATCATAAATATTTGTTAAACACTTACAACATGCTCTAATATTATATATTAGAGCATGTTGTAAGTGTGCTTACTAATATAGTAAATGTGAAAGAGTGTTTGTTTGTTTGATTTTCCTTCACGCCCTAAGTAAATAACCAATCAACTTGATTTTTAGCATTGAGTTATTATATAGTTTAAAGTACAGAGAATAATACAGGCTAATTTTCCCTCTCATCTCATTTCAAATTCCCGCTGCATTTGTAAAAAAACCGTCATAAATAAATGAGAAAGAAAAAGAGACAGAGTTTAAATAAGAACGCAAAGTTATATGAAAATGAAGTCAGTCCGTACACTACGCTTCGTGGTTTGCAAAGACTAACGTTGTATTTATTTATATATATGTATTATTTGACATGTATATAAATTATCATCTGTATCAATATATTGTATTTGTAATATATGTTTGTTTTGCTACAGAATGAGTTAATTAAACATTGGGTAGGACTTCACTTTCATGGGGCCGAGTTCGAATCCGAGCACACACCTCTAATTTTTCTTGCTTACGTGCATTTTAAGTAATTAAAATATCACTTGCTTCAGCGCTGAAGGAAAACGTCCTGGGGAAACCTGCATGCCTGCGAGTTCTACATAATATTCTTAAAGGTGTGTGGAGTCCACCAATCCGCACTGGGCCAGTGTGGTTGACTACGGCCTTAACCCCTTTTCAGTGGGCCGGTAATGGGTTGATGTGATGATGATGATGATGATTTAACAATATAGTAGCAAATCGAACGTCATAACTGAGACTGCTTTGCGAATGAAATAGGGGAACCGACAACGGGCTCCCATCATGGCCCGTGGCCCACCTCAATTATTGTGCCCACTAATACTGCTAGTAGTTTACCCCTAACTTATACCTAGCCCTGTTGTACCTTGTAAGGCTTAGATCTAGGATCTAATTTACCAAATATTGCATAGAAGCAGACTTTACTTTATTATGAAAATTAAGCTTAATTTGCTATACTCCGCGAACAGCAGGAGAATCTGTATGGTGTAATTTATAATTTCTTCAATCCTTATACTCCACACCAAACAGATCTTCTGCAATGTAGGGGGTATTAAATTGACCAATTAAATTAACGGTTCCAGTGTACCATTGAGCGTTCTATTATCTCTGCCTTGTCAAACAATCCGGACGGCACTTTTTGATGATTGTAGTTTTTTTAGTTTTTCTTTTGTTATTTTTTAGTTTTTCTTATTGTAATATTACTTTTGTTTAACTCTTTGTATTTTTATTATAGTTTCTAGTTAATATCGTATATTATATCGCCGTGCGAAGTGTTGCTCGTTTCATAGGCGATAGTATACCCACTCATGAGGTGGGCTGCCTGCTTGGTGGAATAATTATTAATTATTAAAAATTAATATAATTACACCCTCTACCCTTCAGATCGGGACACAAGGGAAGTTGCTGTCTTCCCCGGACAAGTTCTGGCAGTAAAAGTGTCACTGTTTGTTTTCAATATATTATGCGATAATATGCATAATATATATAATACTAGCTGTTGCCCGCGACTTCGTCTGCGTTTGATTTTGTTTTTTGATGTGGCATTCAATTTAATTGTAGTTCTAAGTATTCAGTATCGCTAAGCCTTAAAGGGGTTTGGTGCTGTCCGCTGAGGAGTTCTGTCCTCTATCTCCAACCACAGTTTGGGTAAAATTAAACACATATTATAACCTCTATAGTACAAAAATAATTATTTAAATCGGTTATAATTTGTCGGAGTTATGGTGTAAAATCGTGAAACACTTTCATCCCCTCTCCCAAAGGAACCGAGCTTAATATCGGGATAAAAAGTATCCTATATTACTTCTAACACTTCCAATAATATGTGTACAAAGTTTTATGAGGATCGGTTAAGTAGTTTTTGCGTGAAAGCTTAACAAACAAACTTACATTCACATTTATAATATTAGTAGGGATAGGGATAGGGATTGTTGTAGCAGGCTGACGTACGATAAAAGTGACAACTCAGTCAAATACTATCAATGAATGTATTTGATATTCAAAATAACATATTAATGTTATTATTATGATACACGAAAAAGGTAACGCAACATGAAATCAATGCCCATAAATCTTTATTAAATACAATACAAATTTAACGCTCGTAAATTACACCTTCCTAATTCAATATTAACAAATTATGCAAATAAGCTTTAGCGAAATCACGTGGCCGTATACAAATCGCGTAAAAATTATTGTTAAATAGCGTGTATAGTTTGTCCTGCGACTCCATTGTGCTGTACAAGACACAATTGTATAATTTGTATAATTTTATATCATCAGAGTCCGGCGACATATTCATTCAAAATCAACTGCGTGATAAATTTATATAAATTTGTTTAAACGGCACACGTTAGTAAGGCCTAACGCAGACGCTTGTACTGCTATATTATTGGGTTCTTTTTTTAAAATTTTACAGAAGTAAAGTATTAAACATGATTTCGATAAAATATTTCAATAGTGGTAATAAAAAATAAAAATCTCAATCCTAATCAAGAATAAATCAAAAAAAAATAAAAAAAAAATAGTGTGAGTGAGTTTGGTTGGCCTCAGATTTTTTATGCAGCCAAATTATCCCCCCTGGTCCCTGTAGTAGGTATTGCTATAGGAGCTTTGTAAGACTTTTAATTTGCACGACATATGCTCGAGTAACCTTTATTATCTGTGAGCGTTTAAGAATGTTTGTAATTTACCTTAAAGGTGACTTACACCTGCAAATTAATAATGTATCGCCACGCCATAAAACCAAGAATTTAATTGAATACAGTTGAGTAATGTATATCTTTACAAAGATATAAACCAACTTTGAATTATTAATCGCTCGATCGAGCTCTATCCAAGTGTTACTTGGATTAGAGCTCTGAGAATAAAACTCTGAAATCCGATGTTTAACGCTGGATCGCTTCTAGCAATCTTGACCTTCTTTAGCGTTCCGTTCTTAGCCAGTTGGATAAAACTTAGATCAATCTCAGGTGGGAATTTATGGATCAGGTTTGGTTGTTCTGGTCGCGAAGGTCTGGTAGGTACGTAAAAGTAGGGACAATTTTTATAAGCTATAGGTAATTCTTAAGTAAGAAAATGTTTCGAATATAATCAACTATAATTGCTATAAAATTTAAGAATGCAACTGTTTAGAAACTGTTATCGTACCTATTTAGATGCTTTTAAAATTATTACTCATAACTATTATTATTTTGAATGTTTAAAATAATATACAATAACCACACATATATAATAAACTCTACACATATATAATAATCTCTACGAATTTAATAGGATATTCCGGTATGTTTAACAAACCGATTACAGTCGGTCGTCTGTGCTTACCCTAATGTGCTTCCAAATTTAAATTTCGGCGCTTGCGTCGCGGTTTTGACGTCTTTATTTGAAATTCGAATAATGAGAAGTTAGTCACGCATGAGCGGCCGCTTTCATATTCTAAACTCGGTCGTTAATGTTTCAATTAAGGAATTGTAAATTGTATTTCATACAAATACACCGTGCACCGTTACATTTTGATGAATTGCCAAATAATTTGCTCTAGTTACACAACGCAACAAACAATAAAATAATCTATCATTTGAAATAACTGTTATTTTTGGTTTATTGTTACTAAACATTATTGCAATAATGTGTTCCGATCTTAAGAGCGTGGATGCCACAGACCACGGGTCAGGTTGATGGACACAGGGCTGCACTTTGTAGGATGCGTGTTGATCTGTTTATACCCGATGCTTTACCACAGAATCCTTTCCCTATAAAAAAGGTTGTATGACATCATCTAGTGTTCATACATGTTTTAGAACCTTCTTAAAATTTTCTATTAAGACATCGAGGATGATTATGACGTAATAATTGGCCCACTTTTTCTTATAAATAACTAGCTTAAAAATATGGGTATGTGCATATTCAACGATATATTTCTTATAGATGATTATTTTGTTTTACAAAAAAAACGTCTGCTCAAAAAATATAAACTCTTAAAAATAATAGAGCTTCGAATACTTAATATGAAATATTTAGGTGGACCAGTTCAAACGAAGAACACATATTTTGTATTGGTTAACGTCGGCTTTTTTATGGCGGCGGCCATCTTGGACAGATTTTTATCAAACAATGAAAACAAAAGGCGACGGGGTTTTTTTTAAATAATAATAGTCAAATGCAAGTCAGTCAAATTATCATAAGCCCGCAAGCGTCCACTGCTAGCTTTTCCGGGAGCGCGCCACCACTCGCAGTCCTCCGCCATTCCCATCCAGGAGCTGCCAGCTTCTTTTTTAAGGTCATCTGTCTAACAGGCTGGAGGTCGTCCCACACTGCGCCTACCGTATATATAATCCTTTCCAATCAATCTCTATCAATCACACATCGAAAAAAAGTGTAGATATTTTTTTCTATAAAATTATTCGAGCATCTCATTTAAAATGACACAGATTTTTACACAAAAAAAAAATCTGTGTTATTTTTATTAAATACGCGCAACTTAACTGAATTAAGAACACGGGTAGTTAGTATTGTAATAAAAAGCAACATTTTATGTCAATAATAAAACAAAACATATATAATCTATGGCCACACTCTGAGATGGTGTTTACATTATCAACAAAAATTATTGGATACGACGCGTTAACACTAATTATGTGTCTTGCGCGTCCAAATCGCACCTCAGACCCAGTCCCCAGGCCCCGGGGCCGGCTATAAATCAAGCAAAGTAAAATAATATGCCCCGGGGACTGAGTGACATAAAGAGGGTCTCGTAACTTGGTAACGGGCGATAGTTTTGGTAACTACCTATTATAACTAGCACTGGTATTTGCCCGCGACTTCGTCTACGAACGAAGCTTGCCACTACTAGATGACGTTGTGATAACATTTTTAACCTCCTACTTATTTGACTTCTCAGACTTACTCAGGTAGGAGATAAAATAGTAAATTGTTCAACAAGAAGGTAAAGGAATGTCTTAAGTTACAGGTGCCGGGATAAATCCCAAGCAAACGAGGGATTTTAGAGTAACTAGTTCTAGAATCCTGAGTGTAGCGAGGGTTTTAGGAGCGCCTAACACGAAGGCATCTTTAACCCTGATTCGAATACTCTCCATTACACTGCTCGCGAGGCGCGAATAAAATAATATTTTGGAGGCATTTTTTTTACAATCTATAATCTATGGTTCGCGCTTCACAGGCTCTAGTAAGTGATATGGACGTCATCATACGTTAGAACGAGATAGCAATATTATAATGAAAACAGATTTTATTCAGATACGCCGTGCGTAATGTACCTTATTCGAATCATAAAAGCTCCTAAGGACTGGAGTCCCTACAATATTACAAGTGGGTACAATATTACTTACCTACCCGCTCAGCCTATACTTGTGTACTTGATACATCCAGTATTTGCGTACTTGACCTTTCAATACTACGCTATGTAATCATTTTAAGTGTCATATAGTTTACTGTATCCAACCTTAGTATGGAGCGTAGAGGTAAGGAGAGTCATCTTATATGGGAGAAAAGTTGAAAAAGTGTCCAGTTGTATGCGCTAAATAACAGTTCAAAAATCCTCCACAATGGCGCTGGGGGATGCACAGGGTATGGTATGAATGTATTATAGCAATCGTAGATGAATTGAAGTATGTCGAGTTAAAAAATTTAATGTCATTATCGACTAAAGTAGTTAATTATTGAGCATTTCAACAACTTACGTTGTACAAAATATTGTGGTAAATATAACCTTACTTCCTTATTTATTTATCAAGCCTACTCTAACAATATTTATATTTGGCGCTTCTTTTATGAGTTAGATACCTTGATGCAAATGTGGCGCCATCCTAATTTAATACATTTTGACGACACTTTTTCATATACACAGATGATCCTCCTTACCTCTACCCTCCATAAACCATAGGTACAGTTAACCAGGTTGGTAGGTTAAATCGCACCACTCAGTTAACAGTAAACCATTTATTTGTGTTGCCATATTTTATCAATCCTTATTTGCGATGAGGTGACAAAAACAATTTTATCGGTTACAAAATATTTATTAAATAAAATAACGTTTAGTTTGTTTTTTATAGATCACACTACTGTTACAATATTTTACTTAAACGAAAATAAACGCTCACTTTCCGACACATTTATGAGGAATTAAGTGCTAGGACTAATTTTTATTTAGGTAACCTTTTAAGCATACGAATCAACGTACAATGTGTTTTCGATTCTTCCTTTACCGATTACTGAAAATCATTTATGACGCGGGAGTCCGTGGTGACCTCTAATCGGCGGAAGAGAGGCGCAGGATGATGGCCGGCTTCGTTTATGCTAGTTTCATGGAGTAGGTATCACATAGACTAACTTCGTATAAACGTTATTATAAAATATGTATTTATGCCGCGCCAAAAATTCTCGCCAGCTCCAGCGCCCTCTAGGGACTTTATTAGCGTCGTCGTCCCACCCATTATACATTTTTAAACCGTATCCATATAAATTAATGTCAATATCACCCCAGCGTAATATCAATCTCGCCGGTGTAGTTGTTCGCGGATTACGTTACAAATAATATCATTTTGTACGGTGATTCGTTCTGAATGGTGCTACTATGGGCTACGACGTGTATCGGGCCGAGCTAATTTTGAGATTAAAATAAAATAACGCTACTAAAAAAACCAGCAGTGGGTGTTAAAGATTGAACAATAGATGTGTTTATATCTTTTTATAGACTTTTGAGGTTAAATAGATGACTAAGTAATATAACGATGAAAAATAAAAATTTACTTTTATGTTTCGTTGTGCTTCTGATGATAACGGTTTCTAAACTAATTAAAATACTTACCATGCATAATATGTGGTTTTGTGTGGTAGCTTTGCTTAAGAGATGTTTAAATTTCATTAAAATTAAATTGCATAATAAACAAAATATAGACAATTACACTAGCCAAAGTATTAAAACCTATCATTCGCAGTAGGAGTTTTCGGTAACGAAGTGCTCCCCCGAACGAGGGTTGCAAACGTACTGTTTCTTTATTCCATTATGTTTTAAAGAGAAATGTCAAAGCTATCGGCCGCGCGCAGAAACGTTCCAATTACCCCCCGATTTCACGTAAATGCGTATTAGGAATTTTGGGACACAGATTAATTATAATTGTTTTAATTGGCTGTGATATTTAAATTTGAAATAATTTAGACGAAGAATTCATCATCATCATCATCTTCATATCAACCGATAGGCGTCTACTGCTGTACTTTTGTCTTATTTTGGGAGTTCCAAATTCCACAGTTTTGTGCCGCTTGTGTCCAGCGGTTCTCCGCAATGCGTGATGTCAGAAAGTGGGTGGTGGGTCGGCGTCCCATATATTTTTTAATACGTCGTATCCAATTTTTTTTTGTTGAAATTTTTAGCACCCGGTATTTTGCCGCTTGTGTCCAGCGGTTTTCCGCAATTCGCTTGATGTCAGAAAGTGGGTGGTGGGTCGGTGTCCCATATATTTTTGATGCGTCGTATCCAATTTTTTTTGTTGAAATATTGAACACCATTATTTTATTTTATTATTGTCGTTAAATGTTACTTTTTATAACCATACTAAATGCCCGCGTTCTAAGTCCACGTTTTTGTTTAATACAAATCCCATAGAAACTGTTTTTAATACTGCGGTAAAAAAAAGCCTATGTTACTCTCCGTCCTTTCAACTAACTCTATATTGATTGGTTGCTAAGTTAGTTGCGTGTCTGTGTGTGTGTGGATTTGGCGGCAGTGTTCTTAACTGTTTGATAAAAATCAGTCTAAGATGGCCGCCACCACAAAAAGTCCGGGTTACTACTATGGCTTTTTTCACAAATACTATCAAGTTTTTCTAAACAAATGGGCTATAAAATTTTTGTATTTGATAGCCCAATTGTTGAGAAGAATTATAAGCAATAAATATCACTAAAGGAGATGGTGATAACAAAAAAGGATACCCGGTTTAATGTTTACGAATCATGAATCAACTACTAACAAAATTATGAACTACAATAATTATAAAATGTATATACGCAAAAATGATGTTTCTGCAGTTCAAAGAAAGTTAAATCAATAATGCATTTATTTAATCTCACATCATCCGAGAACTTATTTCAGATCACTATCATCCCCGCGGCCACAAACATAATTTTCTCGGCAAACACAAAAATTATATTTAGGGACCCACTGAGAGGCCCTAATCAAATAAAGAAGGGATGCTCAGCTTATCCGATCGCGATCTGTCGACGCAATCTCCCGCCAAATTGTGATTTGATATCGGATATTATCTGTGGATCAACTGACACTGGCCGCATGATATTACATTTTTTTTATACTTACAAAAGAGGTTTGTTATTAATTGTTGCTGTTATCATCATGGTGACATAGTTTTTAAAACTCACCTTTAACGGTAGAAACCATTATAATACATTCTGTGTCTAAGTATTAGGATAAAAAAGTAAATGTAGTGTAAAGTACGTGGTAAAACGTAAAAGGTTTTATTTTCATTGTGCTGAAATCGAAATGTTCGTGTAGCGTAATAAATTATAGCATCATTGATCAAACCTATTTTATAATTCCGCTGTACAAATTATACCTACCTCCAGTTTAAGACGACCTTAAAGAGAATTTTCTTGAGCCACGGTGATTTCTACTTTTCTCGAAATACCACTCCTATTTATGTGCAACTTTTTATTTTAATAACTATTTGATACTACTGATCCAAAATTATTTATTATTAAATTATTATTATATTAGTTGTACTTGGTGGAATAATGTTAAAATTGTTGTAATAATACGTTATGTTATTTTTATGAAAAAGTTCCCATAAATTAAATCCTCTGCGAATGTTATCATAAAAAGATAAATCCTATTCAGACTTCTCCCTTAGATTTATAACATAGACTATATAGAGTCATCGGCCAATTAGATTATACTCTGTGATTATAATTTCCCGCCGGCGCGTGGCGCGCGCGCGTCTCTCTATGGTCGCTCTATATTGTTTGACAGCTAAACAAACATGGCACCGATTGCGGAATCAAATCGTTATTAATATAATATCAGCAAACACATTGTTCTTTGCGTAAGCACTGCGCAAATATAATTTTTGTAATTGCTATCGTTTCTTCCCCTATTATTTCAATGGGGTGCTTTACTGCTTTGTTTGATTTTGGACAAGTTGTTTCTTGGCAAACTAAAGTGCGCTTTTGCTTTGTAAACTATATTATTATGGCCCAAAAGTTTGTTTATCGTCTATATTGAGAAGTAAGATAGGCACTTAGCACTTAGCCTATCTTATACTTATATCTTACTAGCTGTTGCCCGCGACTTCGTCTGCGTTTGATTTTGCTTTTAAAGTATTCAGTATCGCTAAGCCTTAAATGAGTATAGTAGTATATATATGTATAACATGTGACTGTCAATTAATTATAGACAAATAATTTGCAATAAAATAAAACTGCGACTATAATTAAAGATTTAAGCTATCCTATCTCTTAAGTTGGACCAGACTGCTCACGGTGTGCCAATTTAATTTAAAATCGGTTAAGTAGTTTAGGAGTCCATCGCGGACAAACATCGTGACAGGAGATTTATATATATTAAGATATATATATCTTGCACTTTTTTTTACAAATTTGCTAAGTTTAATTTGACGACGGCCGATTTGCGCAGTGGGCAGCGAACCTGCTTGCTTGAGTCCAAGACTGTGGGAACGATTCTCGCAACTGGAAAATGTTGTATATTATGACTATTTATCTTTATTATTCATAAAAATATTCAGCAGTCATCTTAGTAGGTACTCATAACACAAGCTACGCTTACTTTGGGGCTAGATGGCGATGTGTGTATTGTCGCAGTATATTTATTTAGTTATATAGCTTCTATCTTGTGAACTACTTATCTATTGGTAATCCCCACCTTTATTGTTGGAGATTTACAAAAAAATCTAAATAATATCTAGACTACATCGATTCAGTTGCTACTTTCTCACTTCTAATACAACGACCAAGTTAATTATTCCACCACATATAATTATTTAATGGAAAAAAGAAAATATATACTATAAAAATATATATCTTATTTCGGCGTGATAATAGCCTTTAGAATAGGCGATGTGGCGGCGCGGCGGGGGCATTCAGACAATGCAGTCAGTAGCACACAGTTTTCACCTTTAGGTACCGTTAAGTAATATTATTTTATAAGCAAACATTTTTGAAACTTGATAATTTTATTTTATTTAGGTTTTTTAGTAACAATGTTTTTTATGCATTAAAAAATTGATGTCCTGAATTATCTTATTACGTACAGTATTCATAAAATATTCATCAGTCATCTGAGTAGGTACACAAGTACCGCTTACTTTTGGGCTAGATGACGATGTGTGTATTGTCGTAGTACATTTCTTTATTTATTGTTTTTTGACGTAACCGCACATTAAGAAAGTACTCTTTGAAGATACCTTATATTATTAAGAAAATAAAAAAGCCTTTCAGGTATTCTCATAGTATATTTGTATGCATAGATTCTACAGAGCAATGTAGAGTAGTCAGAGATCGTGGCGGCGCAGTCCAGCGCAGGGCGGCTTTGTGATGCAGATAACCTTAATCCCTGTCTGTCGGCAGCGTGTCAACACCAGCCGCGAGCGACGGTTGATTTATGTGGACATGCAGAGAAATATTACTCACAGATTGTTAAACTTCTGTAGACTCTTGTTACATCACATTCTTCATTGATGGAATTATATGATGTATAATTGTTTTATAAATATAACCTTAAATAAACTATTTAAAACTAAATAAATGAATAATAACTAAATTATATGATTATGCAACAGTTTACAACACCGACGTAATTTTGCCTGTTTATTTTCTTTAACGGTTTAACTCTACACACGCGGACTACTTTAGAACCGTACGTCAGCTGCAAAATGTGGTTCGGACACCTGTATAAAGTCACTCTTGTATGAAGATACATACTCATGTTATGGGAAGTGGGGGAAAATGTAAACTGGAAGGGCATTCTAGATCTTTGTGGTGCGAATCAGTTACGAGGATGCAAAGCGCTTTGTTCATGTCCATGGTATATCAAAAACGTAAGGTTTTAAATTCTTACGGTTAATTAACTCTAACAGATGGATGGATGGACTCTATGGACAGACATATTTGCAGCTGGTGGGCAGTTCTATTGCAATCCCTGTGTTTGCACTTAGGCGGCGATACTATCATTTTTGGCGCGATATGATCGAGTAATATTTTAATGAAGCAGTCATGGGTACATTTCGATACACCAGAGAGTTAAAAGATATAACGTAAGTAGGGAGATAGAGAGAGAGAGGTAGCTATATACACTGATAATAGCTAAAGTATGAATGAATACACTTTTATTGTACACCAGTAGTATCTCTGTAGAGATATAAACATAGAGCAAGAGAGTACAAGTACCAGGTTTTGTGCAATGTGCTATGTACCAATAGTTTATGTGTAGAGTTTATTTAAGACGTTCACTTATATCACGTAGCAAGCAATTTATTTACATACGCATCGATAAGTGCTTAGAAATTCAAAAATATTAAAATTATTTATATATCTGAATTCTTAACTTGATATTGTATTAAATATTGTTGGTTCAGCACCATTGTGCCATAACATTCTTATGTAGGTATTTATTATTAAATTCTTAATTTCACACACCAAAACAAAATACAAAGAGAAACACATAAAAAATAATAAAAAACTAGTTTAGGTGTGCAAAGGCGGTGTTATCGCTAAAGCGATCTCTCCCAGACAACCTTTGGCAAAAGTAGTTCTTATAAGGCGATGATGAGTTTTTAGATAATATTATCAGACCAGCAGACGTATTTATGCATAAAAGTACATACACTCCCGTAAATCTTGTACAAGTTCCTACTGTATCATTTCAATATCGTGTAATGTGGTGTGAAGCAATGGATCACTGCGTTCGATCGCTGCAGCGGATGCCCCATGAATGGTAACCTTTATTGAAATCAGTGGCGTGCATTTCATACATTCACAAAAGCACTGCCTACCGTAAAATTGATATATGACTCGCACAGGATGACGATTTTTGCTATATTATGCAAACTTCCTACTGTATGCCTAAACGAATAAACACCATCCATCCATATCTTTGCATCGTTCGAGTCCAAGTAGGACTGCAGTTTATCGATAATGCAGTCGTATTTATATCAAAATACCCACCAACTCAATGTCATGAACATTGGTTATTAATCAAATATAATTTCAATTGTTTCTTGAAAACTATCTATTAACTAATTATTAATTATAAGAATATTTGTAAAATCCTAATCAATTTAATAAAATATCTGGCAAATATGAATTTATAGTTATCAAAGGTTTGGTTATTTACCCACATTATAAAATTACAGTAACACTACTCTTGTAAGAAACTCAGCGCACATCACTGATTGTAATCGAAAACTAACGGAAGGATTTAATAAAACAAACTGGCATATCCACCGTCACCTAACGCCGCCAGTACAACAGTGAAAGGATTATGAAGGGCTGAGATAGCAATTTGCGGCGTACTTAATTACAAGATAAATTAGTATGTAAATTAATAGACGTACTAACGGCTTTGAGTAAATAATGCCTATTTGTATGAACGCATATGAGCGCTGAGATGGCTCGGAGTGCGAAGGTAGTGTTGAACTATTGTTACTTAGTATAATAGACTGTAGATTGCTTTATACCGTAGACGCAGAATATGTGGATATGTCAGCTAGCATGTTGATAAAAAATTTGTCAAAGAAATTTTTTTTGTCTTCAACAGCTTTCTGCTTCTTATTTTGATTTATGTATTATGTATTATTATTTGATACTTTTCGTAATGCCAAAACAGTACAATGTATTGTGCCAGTGTCGAGTAACTTGGAGGAGGCACGAGGGTGTCAGTAAAAAAATGGATTTTTTAAGCTCGATTTATATTAGGCCAGTGGGCTTTTGAGTTCTTATTATATCACTTGCTTCAACGAAAAGAAACATACTGAGAAATCAATAAAAAACATTTAATAATGCAATTCTAAGAATTCTCCGTAATGTTCTCAAGGGCGTTGAGGTCTAATAATCCGAACTGTGCCAGTGTGGTGGACAACGGTTTAAGCCCTTTCCAATCTGGAAAGAGTTCCTATACGTCAGCTTAACATAATAATAATAATAACGTTGTCATTAACAAGGTTGTTGTTATTATTATTAAACTCTTTATTTGTATACCACAATATTAACATATATTAAAAACAGAAACATAAGGAAAGAAGTCCGGCCGGAAAAGGCGGCCTTATTGCTGATTAGCGATCTCTGCCAGGCAATCTTTGAATTAGGAAAAAAAGACGAGAAGAATAGATTGCTGGTGGTACAAAGGTTGCTGTGGAGCACTCCACTTTCAACTCTCAAGAGATAAAAAAACATAATAACATTGTAATAGTATTTACTGTTATTAATGTATTTATGGTATGTTAAAGTATATGTTAGTTTATTTTTGTTAAATATTTATTATATTATGTATTATGTATTATTTTATTTGTATAATCTATTTCAAGTATTAGTATGTAGTTATAAGTATGTATTTTATTTAATTATGCACAACCCTCAGTCTGTTATCCTTTTGTTTTCCTTACCCTAAATTTTTGGCTGCCTGGCAGAGATCGCCACTAATCGATAAGGCCGCCTTTAATATACTGCTTCTGTCCATGTTTTTTTTAAATTCTTGTGCTGTAATTTTTGTGTGCAAATAAAGATATAAAAAAAAATGTTAAATGTTGATTATAGAAAAGTGCAACTGCCGAGTTTCATGCAGAGTCCATCTCGATAGAAATTGCCTTCCAAACATGTGACAGAGTCAATACGATCCGACAGACTTGACTCGTTATAGTTGGCCTACTTGAAATATGTGTAATTTGAATTTTAGGGTGGAATTTAAATCGTGTAGATACAGAGGATAACTATTCCATTTCGTTTAGAGTGGCAGTTATTAATAAAAGCGTGAGTTTTCTTTATAATATTTATACTATTGGAGGAAGTTTGAAAGCCATTGAAAATGCGGTTCTCTCAATATTGTTCAATATTATTGAATACAAATAGAATTATAAACAAGATGGCGGTATATTTCGCCAAGCGTACTCGTAACTTCGAAAACTTAGTGTATTGACTTCCATTAATTAATTGAAAGGTCACAGATTTGAACCCCATCTGTATCCACTTCCCGATAATTGGGAGGGAAAGGAAATTATTGGAGAACTGTTCTTTGAGAGATCTCTTGTTTAAGAAACAACTTCAACTGATAACTGACTTAAATGAATATTCTACTGATAGTTTTTAATGGTTATTGTTAAATAATTATATTGAGGTTTGAGATAAGATAAATAATAATAAATAAATAAATATACTACGACAACACACACATCGCCACCTAGAAACAAAGTAGAAACAAAGGAATCGAACCCACGGCCTTGGATTTAGAAAGCAGGGACGCTGCAAACTGCGCCAATCGGCCGTCAAAGATGGTTGCTTAGACGCAGTTCACCTGAATTTCCTCTCTCAAGATCTAGAAAAATCATTGTTTAATTTTGGTAATAGAAAAGAGCAACTGCTGAGTTTCTTGCCAACTTCTCCTCGGTAGAATTTTCCCTCCGAACCTTTGGTAAATTCACGAACAGAGAGAGAGATTCGTCGTTATAAGTAAGTAGTTGACCTACTCGAAATAAATGAGTTTTAAATTTGAATTATGAAGAAGGGATCCTTAGGAAAAAAACTCTTCATAATATGTAATTTAAGCTGTTATACATAATATGTTGCTGCATATAATATATTAATGTAATTAAATGATTTTATTAAAAAAATTGAAAACCCACGTCGAAAGACTAAAAGGGTTACTAAAATTCAAGCAACCTCTATGCAAAATTACTTCAATATCGGTGTAGGTCCTGCTCTTAAGGTATCTGCCCTTTCCGGTAAAAAAGTTAAGTTTTTTATACTGTAGTCTGCACTAACAGTTCCAGGTTGCTTTTCCGGAATAAAAACTACTTATCCTATGCCCGTTTTCGGAATGCAAGCTATCTACGAGTATGTATGACCGTTGCAATGGTTGAGCCAAACATATATAGCAAATAAATAAATTAACTCTAGTTACTACGAGTATGTAAGTATGGATGCAAAAATAAGTTCGTTGGTTGGCCTTTCTTTCGCACAACTTACGTTGGCGCGTTTGGAACCCTCGTAGCTTTAGTTTTGAATTTACGAATGTGCGCCCGTAATGTATGTACGATAGTTGTTTACATGTACCTACATACCTACACATTTTTGTATGTAATGCACGCATCAAAAGTGCCATCTGTGTTTTCTTTCTACTCAAATGTTAGTTTGAATAAAGAAATATTTGACTAAATTAATATTTGAGTAGAAAAGAAATCGGACCTAACTACTGGCGTTCTCTTCTGCTAAAGGGTCCCGCTGAGTAGGTATATAAGCTAGGTGCATTTTGACAACAACAAATTAAGGACACGGCAAATGCGCGAAAAGCAGCGTGTAGATCTGGTATATGATAATAATAAAAACCACAAGAAAACTTGGCGAGGGAGTCATGAAACTCGATCGCGAACTCCCGACAGGCGCGTTCGAGCGGTAAATGGCCTGCCTCGTATA
Source organism: Pararge aegeria (assembly GCF_905163445.1). NCBI lineage: Eukaryota > Metazoa > Arthropoda > Insecta > Lepidoptera > Nymphalidae > Pararge > Pararge aegeria. The sequence goes on along the minus strand of NC_053202.1, from coordinate 4,749,533 downwards.
TCGATTCACTCCCTGCGGCTTTGTTGAAACGAATTACTATATCGATATTGAAATTTAAAAAAATAGTGGGACCCTGGTCCAAGTGTACTTTTCGTATTTTCGACACCACGAATTAATGAATGAATACACTTTTATTGTACACAACATAAACATATAGTAAAATTATAAATAAAAATTTAAGAAAAAGTATACAATTTGGCGGCCTTATCGCTACATAGCGACCTCTTCCAGGCTACCAAAGGCGTTAAACACAGCTCAAGGAGAGAGGAAGGCAGTGCATATAAATTAATATATATATTTGCATACATGTATACCTATATATATACATATAATAAACTTTCAGTGTAATATATAGATACTGATAATTAATATATACCTATAAAATTAATATCAATAATACATAAATATATAGGTATGAAACGTTTATATAAAATATTGGATAGAAGCAGGCGTTACTTTGCGGAAATCCATGATATATTATCAAAATTAAGCTTAATTTGCTTAATTTTTAAGCTTTTACTCCGCGAAAAGCAGGAGAATCTGTGTGGTGTAATTTATAATTTCTTCAATCCTTATACTCCACACCAAACAGATCTTTGGAAATATACCCTCTACGCACGTTTCGCTCCGAAACCGGAGCATCCTCAGAAGATGTTGACTTTACAATTAATAATTTTGATAGTTTATATAAAACGTAAAGCTTACAGAAAAATCCTATTATAATATGAAGGTTTACTTAAACGATAAAAAGCTTGGGTGTGAATTGCTCTAGCTTCATACTGTACTGTGAGATAATGATAACAAAAAAAAATTTACCCGGCTAAGTTTGTTGTGGGCTCTTTTTAGACTAGGGCGCGTTTTGAACCATCGTAGCTTTAGATTTAAGTTGGCGAACGGAGTTATCACCATCCCCTTACAATTATGTAAACAAATATGTATGAACGCTTCATAAGTGCCTGTGACAGGCCTACATGAATAAAGAAATTTTGAATTTTTTTGAATTTATACAATATTGTCAAACCCCAAACAAAACAGAAAGGAATAGGCATGTTAAAGTTCCGAAGATTCAGACAAAAAATGATCTTTAACAAGTTTACATCCATATCAAGAAGCCATGAGCGGTACTGGTTTCAACGTTTCTGTCAAGAACTAGAGTGATTTTTAGAGTAGGTAATAGTTGACAGAATATTACCTACTCAGCCTTGATGGCCCCGTGTTTAAGAGTAGAAAACCATCCCTACAGAGCAACAATTCCCAGGGGATGCAAGTTACACGTCCTAAAATGTAAAAAAAAAAAATCAAAGTTTATTTATTTCAATTAGGCCTAATATAAGCACTTTTGAATCGTCAAGCTTGCCTGTGTGTAGTGACTCTACCACCGGTTCGGAATTCTACCGAGAAGAAGCCGGCAAGAAACTCAGCAGTTGCTCTTTTCCGATATCAACAATTTACATTTTACATTTTTAAATTCATTTTTCTATCTTGTGAGAGATGAAAGCGGAGCCGGATGCTTCCAAGCAACCTTGTCATTAAGAAACTCATCAATTGATTAGTAACCTCGCTGTAATAAATGTGTTGTGTTTAACACATTCTTTAAACTTATGCATTGGTAGGACCAAAATTATTTTAGGAATCATGTTATAGTTTCCGTCATCCTGAGTTGTAGGTGTTTAGCTTTTATGTGCCTGTACACTGGCAACCACGACTCTCAGACTTGAACACAGCAGAACTGTGATGCAGATATAAGCATGGCGTATGTACTTCACCTGAAACATCCTATGACATATTATATGTTTCCCGTCACTAATAATTTAAGACTCTACGGTATTTCAATAATAATACCGGATGTTTGGTGCATCGTGTGCCAAATCGAATCTGATGATTGGAGGGGTTTTTTGGCTATCTCTTCAGCCCTCGTAAAAAAATCTTGCTCAAACGGTTTTTTTTATACTGATTTTAAATTGTTTTTTTAAAAATTGTAAAAATTCTACATTTAAATTTTAATAAAAAATAAAGTTGTTAAGTATTAATTAATTTTCTTTTTAATCTTTAATTTGTAACGTTTTACGCTTCTTTTGAAACTAGAATTACACGCCAGCAACATCTAGTTTTTGTTTTACAGCCCCGCAAAGTTTTTTTTACGTAAAAAAATAAGCTTGAACGTCAACTTTCGGTTTTAATAAAAAAAAAACTAAAAGTGATCATGTTCTTCCAATTTTTTTAAAACATCTCTGGACTGTCCCCTTTCTAATGGTGTGCAATATGCCATGAAAAGTAATTAGTAACATCACTAATTTTCAAATTTTCTAAACTTAGTCACAATTTTCTAATATTCAACAGATGAAAGAAAAACAAGTTTTTGCGTAAATAAAACTCACAAGCAGGTAAAATTTTTAAATTTCGTAGGTTTTACTTGAAATAAAAATAATACATTGCATTTGAAACATTTATTTCATAATTTTTACAAATTCTGCTCAAATTGTTCACCCCTGTTTCGAATGCAGGCCCGACATCTTTGACGTATTGTTACAGTTGTAGTCCGAAGCCGTATTTCGTTCTTAATTGTACCGAAGGCCGCTTCTATGCGTTGTATTAGTACCTCCCTCGTTGGGACTTCTGTGGCGTATACTAGCTCTTTGGCACGTCCCCAGACATAAAAATCTAACGGAGTTAAGTCTGGGGAACGTGGAGGCCATGCAATAGGCCCATCGCGCCCAATCCACGAATTGGGGAACACATTATCGAGGTATTCCCTCACAGTTAAACGCCAATGCGCGGGACAGCCGTCATTTTGAAATACTATGGGCACATCTTCATTAAACACGGGCACCTCGGCCAATAATTCCGGCAGATCATTTTGCAGGAACTCTAAATAATTATCGCCATTTAAGTTATCAGGCAGGTAGTGCGGTCCAATTACCTGATTCCCAATCACTCCTGCCCAAACGTTCACACTAAACCGTCTTTGAAAAGATTGCTGTCTTTTGGCATGTGGGTTTTGCCGTTTCGGTGCCCAATGGTGTAAATTGTGCAAGTTAAGAATCCCTTCTCTGGTAAATTTGGATTCGTCAGTCCACAGTATTCTTTTTAAAAAATCAGGATTATCCACATCTGTGTGTAACAAAAACCGACAAAAGTGCATTCGTCTGTCAAAGTCGCCACCCTCAAGACCTGCAACAACCAAAAATCTTTTTAATTCCCCTTGAGCAGTAATTAATTGCACTAGAAGATTATGGATACCTGCTAAACAAAGGCAACGTCAAACAAAGGTTTTAAATTACGTACCTTGAACCGGAGTCTCGTGGAATGGATATTTTTCGTTTTGTCGAAGGACTTTCCACACTTTCCATATTGAAATATCAAGTTGTGCCGCCACATATCTAATGCTTCTTGTGTCGTCTTCCTCAAAAAGTGCCAGTATTCTCTCGTCCACTTCAACATTATGTCGCACAACATGTCCCCTTGGTTCATGAAAATTGACACTCCCAGTCTCGCGTAAACGTCGGTATGTGTCTTGGAAGACTCTGCGGCCAGGTAATCGTCGACCAGGAAAGCGTTCCTGGTAAAGTCGTTGCGCTGCACGAGCGACACCACGGGCTGCACCATAAACCATTATGATGTCCGCATATTCCTCGTTAGAGTATGTCGTCATTGCAACAACAAAAAAGTCAACAAAGTTTAACAATAACACCAAAAGTAAATAAAACGTAACAAAAAACAACAAAACTTAACGAAAACTAAATAAAAGAATCGTGGAGTACAGTAAGCTAGCACACACGTTAGGCAGCAGAGGCAGTGATGTCTCGACTAAAAAATAAGATGGCCGCCGTGTCGACGCGACGCGGGGCCCGTTCGCGATTGGTTCAAACAGGTTTGCACTATGCAAGAAAGGAATAGAAGATAGATTTCGCTTCACTAGAGTGAAAAAACTATTTTTGCCTGTTTAAACGAACAACGGGCGTATAACTTTATGAAAGAGACAGAAAATGTCATCTGCCTTGTGAATTGTGAGTGTTATTTACGCAAACCCTTGTTTTTCTTTCACCTGTTGAATATTAGAAAATTGCGACCAAGTTTAGAAAATTTGAAAATTAGTGATGTTACTAATTACTTTTCATGGCATATTGCACACCATTAGAAAGGGGACAGTCCAGAGATGTTTTAAAAAAATTGGAAGAACATGATCACTTTTAGTTTTTTTTTTATTAAAACCGAAAGTTGACGTTCAAGCTTATTTTTTTACGTAAAAAAAACTTTGCGGGGCTGTAAAACAAAAACTAGATGTTGCTGGCGTGTAATTCTAGTTTCAAAAGAAGCGTAAAACGTTACAAATTAAAGATTAAAAAGAAAATTAATTAATACTTAACAACTTTATTTTTTATTAAAATTTAAATGTAGAATTTTTACAATTTTTAAAAAAACAATTTAAAATCAGTATAAAAAAAACCGTTTGAGCAAGATTTTTTTACGAGGGCTGAAGAGATAGCCAAAGACCCCTCCAATCATCAGATTCGATTTGGCACACGATGCACCAAACATCCTGTATAATAAATTAAAACAACACAAAATAAATTTATATTTATAAAACAAGGTCGTGTTAGTTACACCATTTATAACTTGAGAACGGATGGACCGATTTTCATTATTTTTGATTTGTTTGATTCCTGTTAGTCCGGAAAAGGATAATAAGTATTGAAATTCAATATTTACTTTTAAAATCAAAACAATTATCTAGCCGTTTATTAGTAACAAAACACAACTGACAGCGCACGTCATGTTGTCTATACCTAATCGTAAAACTGTTTTTTTTTTGTTTAATTTGTTTATTTGTTTATTATATATATTGGTACACAAAACAGGTAATAACTAAAAGTAGATCTAAATATAAGTAATAACAAGTTTTGTTCTAAGCTACAACCCAAAGTATGTGTACACAACTTGGAATTAAATTAAACAGAAAGTAAAGATAAAATTAAAGTTAAAACATAAAAAAAAAACACTTAAATAATAATATATATATTATTTTCCTAAAGATTATGTGGAATAGTATAATAATTTGATTTTTAAAAATATTTATCCTTTTGTTAAAAATGTCAATATTATGATTACTTGATACTAAATCATTATAAAGGCGGCACATGCGAACGATGGGATTGTAAAAGAAAGTATTGTTCTTGTAGACACTTAAGGCAAATGGTTTAAAATATTTTAATCTGGTATTAACGCGAGTATTTATAGTAAACTGTTGATGTGAACTATAGAGAGGTACATTAATCCGGAACAAGATGAGTTTTAGGTATTGTACTTTATAAAGACATTTAGATGGAAAATATATTAAGGCGGAAGGAAATTCGCGGGGACAGCTAGTAATTATTCTAAAACATAAAAAAATAAAATTAAAAAAGGAGAAGAAGCGAGCAATGATCTATTGCGGGTCATCAGACGATTGAGACCAAAAGTTCTTTAAAGATTTAGATAGATTTTGTCTCACTTCTTTGTAGAAGTTGTAGGTAGACATGTGTAGTGTGCAATAAAGTATACTTTCTTTCATTCTCGCCAGGCGGGTTGCCTTTCTGTGTAAGTGATAAAGTAAGCTTTCTCATGTCAATATAATCCCCAAGTATCTTTATATGGGATCCTAATGGGGGTATATTAATTCCTTTCAAGCAGCCCCCTCGGTATGCGGAGGACCATTTTCCGCATGAACACCCGTGTCGGGAGCTCGCGAATTGCGATCGCATTTTTAAATGGCGTATACTCCTGGCTTTCTACAAAGTTTCGGTGTGTCGTTCCGCATTTAGATGCGTCAAAATAAATCCATTTGTGGCGGAATATGAAATCGTGAGGAATACAATAATAATTTACTTTCTTTCATTTTTTTAAAAAGATTTTTAGTAATGTTTTTTTTCTTAGGATATGCTGGCCATCTTAAATAGGAATAATTGTGATATTGATTAGTCAAATAATGATTTTACTTACAGGAATAAGTATTCCTACTTAGTTTAATATAACAGACATAAAAAGTCGTCTACAAATTTTTTTTGAACAATAAATTGAAATTAAAAAATATTTTATTTATTTAGACCTTATTACAGGCACTTGAAGCGTTCATACATTCAACATGTTGCACTAATGTTAGTGATGGTGATAACTGCATTCGTTAACTTAAAACTAAAGCTAGGAGGGTTCCAAACGCGCCCTGGTCTAAGAAGAGCCCACAACAAACTAAGCCAGTTTTTTTTTGTTATCACCATCTCACAATCTAGTTAATGTTGAGCTATGAAGTTAGAGCAATTCTTTATGTTGTCTGAACCAAATTTAGCTGATCTTTTCCCATCCCATGATAGATTTGTGTTGTCTAGGACAAATTTAGCTGATGATGATAACGACCTGTCTACCTATAAATTGTATGAAATATGCCAATTCAGTTTGTACTAAAAAGATATGAATGAAAAAATAAACCTATAACTTTGCAATTATAATAATATTATCCTCATTTCAACCATTACAATCATTTAAAAAGCTTTTAAAACACAACAAAGGCCACGCGCACGACGGTCTTCCGCGGCGTTCGGTGCGTGACTGCATAATTTTTAATCACACGACCGAATAAGCAGCTAATACCGTAGAACGGGAATTTGAGCGGGAAAATCGGGGGTTAGCAGAGATTGGTTATGGACGTCGATTGGTGTCGATTTTTATTCCAATATTGGCTGATAATATTGCAGATTAGTAAGTAATATTGGTTTCGATTAAAATGCTCGGATTTTATTTCATTAATTATATTGAAGCGTTGAGGGTAGGACGTCGACTTCACTTTCGGTGGTTCTAATCCCAGCGCGCACCTTATACTTTTCTAATCTATTTGTGGTTTAAGCAATGATAATATTACTTGCTTCAACGGTGAAGGAAAACATTGTGAGAAAACCTGCATACTCAAAGTTCTCCATATTTTTTTTTTTTTTTTTTTTAATTAATTTAAACTAGCTTATACTGTATGAAGACAAAATGTAAATGTACTTACAGGTAAACACCGCATGCAATAAATAGTGTTAAACTAGCTTACAACTACACAAACAAGATGGAAGTGTATACAGTGTAGGAAGGATAAAATAAATTAAATTATTATACTTTCCTTAAAGCTAATTCGATTGATCTCCGGAATTCGGCCAGAGAACCACAATGTATGTCTACAATATTGAACTTGTTGGCACCCATAACTGTTGAACGGCGACGGAAAGTTAAGAGGGGTTTAATAGGGTACCTCGGATATCCTCAAATAATGTCCTCAAAGGTGTGTGGAGTCCACCAATCAGCAGTAGGCCAGCGTGGACTACGGCCTTAACCCCTTCTCATTGTGGGAGGAGCCCCGTGCCCTGTAATAGATTGATATGATGATGATGAATCTTCTACAGTCACCAGGCCGAAACCTGTTAAGCATAGGTTTTTATGTCGGTATCAAACAATTGTCGATAAGCGATTGCTAAACCATTTAATTTCCTTTTTTTTTAATTCATTAAGCCGTTACCAGCCCACAACCGGGAACGGTTCTCCTCTCAGAATGAGAAAAGTTTAGGGCGTAGACTTACACGCTGGCCAAGTGCGGAATGGTAGACTTCACCTGCCTTCCGGTATCGTTAAAGCAAGTGATATTTCGATTAATTTGTACATTGTTTGTGTGTCAATTTCCGAGTTATCTATCTATCTATATATAAAAAAGAGAAAGTGTGTGGGTATGTTCCGTATAGGCTCCGAAACGGCTGGACCGATTTCAATGAAACTTTCAGGGAATCTCCGGATTGACTTGGCCAGTAATCCTGTAAGTGTAGTTTGGTGACGATCGGAGCACTCCTATTTTTGAACTGTCAAACTGTCAAAAACAGCTTTTATTTACTATGATGATATTCTATTGTTGGGTGAACATGGGTGTAGATAATGATCTTCGCCCGCTCGAGAAGAGAATAGAAGAGATTGAACACGGAGAGAAATAAATGATTTAATATATTATGAGACTTAAATTGAAAATTTAATGATGTAAGTTTATTGTTTAAATAAAATAAAGCAAAATCTAGCCCGGCGAGAATCTAATCTAATCTGGGTTCTAGTAAGAAATAAAAGGAATTATAAATAAGTTAAATATTGTGTTGTTTTTTTTGCGTATGATTGTTAAGTTGACGTTTTCGGATAACGACATCGTCCCCAAACATTTACGCCCTTATTAAGGGCGTATCGAGGCGTGTAATTAAAAAATAGTCGAGTGTGAAAGTACTTAGCATCACAATGGAGGGATTAATTGGGTCGCTACTGTTGCTGCTTACAGATATTGAATGAATGAAGAAATATACTTAGTAATGCATACCACGGAGTACAATAAAAATACTTTTTGCCCTAGCGTGACTTATTAAGTTAACTTAACTTACGAATAAAGTAACTTTAAGTCTCTCTATAATTAATGTAATTATGGCCCTTCGTTAAAGTGACAAATTGACGCCCACGTGATTGTGACTTTACAAGCCGCGAAGATAAATTGGCAATCGGCGGGGCATATAAAAAATAAAAGCTTGACGGACCGATGAACGTTGCGGTCCCAAGATGCTGGAGTGGCTACCTCGCGCCGATTAAGCAGCAACCCTTTCGAGGCTCTGAGCCTTCTTACAAGGCTCATAATAAGCGACCACATTTCAGAGCCGTAAGTTAACACTACTGCCGTAAGGCTACACGCACTGTTCGAAGACTTTGGTGTTCAGACATTGAGGGATTTGGAACGAAGAGATGACAAGTATAGTTTAACAAGGCGAAGCTGAAGTGGCAATGGGCTGGGCACATAACTCGGAGAACCGATGGTGGTGGGCCCCCAACGAGCTGGACAGACGGCATCAAACGAGTCGCTGGGAACAGCTGGAAACAAACGGCCCTACAAAACATTAGTTTTTTGAAAATAGAATTTAAATAAAAAAAGCCTAAAAGATAGAAAATTAAAACATTCTTAAACCCTAGGATTTCTAGAAGATAATAGTTACATGGTCCAGACCACTTTATAGGATAATGTTATTATACAGGGTGTAAAAACAAATCGGCGAAAGCAATTTTCCCGCACGGATTTAATGTGAGCCTTACTGCTTGAGGCGGGTGTACAGCCGTACGGGATTTTAGAACGATAAAGGAAAGAGCGCAAGGCCAAACCAAAACAGCTGAGGAACTTGGGAAATAAAAAATTTGAAAGGAAAACATTTGTAAGTATAGAGTTCTCTTTTTTACCGCCAATAATAATAATATAGTCTTCCTTCGTTCCGTTAAAAATACACGACAATGCAGCAAAGAGTATAAAATACAACTACACGATACAGCCATTCACACAATTAAAAAAAAAAGTACCACATAAATGGATTTTCATTTAAAATAATAGTCGCAGTTTATGTTTGACATAGCCAAAAAAACGACAATGATTGTTTTTCTTAGTTATTGGGACGGATATTTTTTATATTCAAATTAAGTTGTGTCCATATCCAGTTGAGAAAATGTAATACGAATGTAAAACTCGAAATGCAAATATAAAATTTCGGATCATGTTTGAGAAAACGTATATTACATTTTTTATAACTTGTCTTCAACACTCTTTTCTTAATTTATTAAAAAAAAAACATTATAAGAACAATTTAATCTAAATTTACTGTAAAAACTAATGATAGCCTAATGTAAACAACATTATAAGATTTGTAAGAAATAAATTATAGCTATTTACACATATTATTTATCATACGTGATGGAAAAAGCGCCAATTGAGTTTTCAGAATATGAGTTAAATATTATTTCAATAAAGTTACAGTTCCCTGTGGCTGTACTCTGGTGCCGCTATGATTCTTTTTAAAAGCTAAAAGCTCATTTTGGATCCGTCTAAATATGCAGCTTTTAAATGAAGTCTTAGACATTCACTGTTCCCATTGTTACCTAAAATTTGTATAAATTGGATTTTGACTTAGCGACTTGAGTAAGGTAAAACACATGTCATTTTAAAATGCAAGGTGTATATTACATATCTTGAATGTCTCTAAGGATATATAATGATTATAATTAAGTATAAACGTTAACATTGGCAATATTAAAATAATTAATACATAACTATTTTACGTAGTGATAAGGTCCCAGAGCGTGCTTATGTCAGTTTAATAGTAGTAGGTCACCGACATTTTAGACAGAGTTTAGAACTTAGGTTGGTGACTGATGTTGAAATCCGTATAGCAGACATTTTTATGAAAGTACTAGCTGTTGCCCGCGACTTCGTCTGCGTTTGATTTTGTTTTTTGATGTGGCATTAAATTTAGTTGTAGATCTAAAACAATTTAAAGTATTCGGAATCGCTAAGCCTTAAATGAGGGGTTTGCTGCTGTCCGCTGAGGAGTTTTGTCCTCTATCTCCAACCACAGTTTGGGCAAAATTAAACACATATTAATTATTTTTGTACTATAACCTCTATAGTACAAAAATTTATTATTTAAATCGGTTATAATTTGTCGGGGTTATGGTGTAAAATCGTCAAACACTCACCCCCTCTCCCAAAGGAACCGAGCATAAGGTCGGGATAAAAAGTGTCCTATATTACTTCTAACACTTTCATGAATATTTGTACAAAGTTTTATGAGGATCAGTTAAGTAGTTTTTGCGTGAAAGCGTAACAAACAAACTTACATTTATAATATTAGTAAGGAAACGGATTATTTTCAAGCAAATGTTATATAGGCTATTCAAAAATAAATACAAATGTGTAGGTTGTTTTAAATAGTTAAGATATAATACTTGACGTTTTAAAAGTGCTTATAAATTATATTACTACTTGAAATAAATGAATTTTAACTCTGAATTTTTAAAAATTAATTCTGTTTACTTATACTAAACTAGCTGTGTCCGCGGCTACGCTCGCGCTTTTCGTAGTAAGTATGTAGCCGTCTCGTTATATATTTTTTTAATTTCTCGCATTTAAAAGTATTCTTCTCCAAGATACAATCTATCTCTGTAATAAATTGCGTTACGATTAGTTCAGTGGTCGAGTTAACTTTGATAAAATAATTAGTTATATTATAAATGTTGTTTTAAAAAACCTTAATTTTTATTGGATGTCGGAGAACAATGGAAACGAGATTTCAGAAGTGGGAAGATCAGTGCAATTTATAAAAGAAGTGAATACGCAATTACGAATCGCGATGTTTAAGTAATCCCGATATCCGGGATAACCGGTAGAGCCGGGAAACGACCATTCCATTTACTTTAAGTATTTTAAAAACATTGCTTTATATAAAGCTCTTATTGGTTTTTCGTTCCTGAAGAGTTTTGTCTTGGTGAGATCTCAGTTTAATTTATGCCTAAATAGCGACCCGCCCCGGCTTTGCGTGGGGGCAATTAAAACTCTTTTAGGTACTATTTTAATCTTTACCATAGATTCCTTTTACAATTTTTCTCTCTTGCCATTAGATTTTGGTTTACCTATTTACTTTTATGCTCTTGAGCATAAAAAGCTTAAACCCGCTTATGTTAAAAAAACATGTTTTTGTGTTGTTTTGTATAGATTTTTCATTGGTCGTTTCCAAGATGGCCGCTATACGTTTCCAGTAGCATCATGCATATAATATGGGCGTTACCTACTGCAGCCCGCATCCCATTTATAGCTTGCTACGAAATATTTATGTGAACAGTAAACAACATTGTAGTTTTTACACGACTTATAGTTTAACGTTTGTACCCTACCACTATGCTCTTACAAAAGGTAATAATATGTGATTGTTGTAAGAGCTTCGGATCTCTTTTGGTGGGATCTAGATTCGATTATTCTCACGCACCACTCAATTTTTTGGGTTATATGTTTTTATCTAAAATTGAAGCAACTAAAATGTCACTCGCTTTAACAATGAAGCATCTTTAGGAAAGGTGGATGCTTCAGAGTTTTCCATGGCTTGTGAGGTCTCCCAATCCGCACGAGACAAGCGTGGACCTACTCTTGTCATTCTTAGAGGAAACCTGGATTGAGTTGCAATAGGTATTATATAATATTACTTAGTTGATTTAAGAGTGACTGAGTTTATTGCCAGCTCTTCTCGGTAGAATTTGCTTTCTGAAACGGCAGTAGAGTTAATACAAACAAACATACTTGATGCTTCAAAAGTGCTTAAAAGTGAATTTATGATATTTAAAATAGTCCATCACATAAATTAAAATTGACGACACATGCAGTATCGTAAATTTAAATCTATCAAAAGAGAAATGATTTCATTTCATCTTAGACTAGGCTAACTTGTAAATATTTCTTAATATAATAAATTCTCATAAAATTTGAAGAATATATTGAACCTTATTTTTTACGTAACATTTCACAACTGGTTGCAACTGTGAAATGGTTGGTCTAGTGGTTAGCACGTTCAACTACGGATCAGGGCCTGGGTTCAAATCCCGGGTCGGGCTAAAAATTGTGAGGTATTGTATATTTCATGTTTAAAAATTTCCAGTACCTATCCGCGGTTAGGAAATTTTCGGAGTGAACCCCCGGGCCCGGAGGGTAGTTAAAGGCGTCGGCCTCGGTTATTATCTTCGACCTACTTGTAATAATGGTTGTAAAAGCGTACCAACCTGAACTGGAGTAGCGTAGTGGGTCCATGCTCTTAAACCGTTTCTCCTACGAAGGAGGAGGCCTACGCCCAGCAGTGGGGCTTTAATAGGCTGATCACGAAGATGATTATGATGAATGTGCGATTATTTGTTTGTTAGACTTATACGCCTTAACTTTCCAACCAATCATTATGGTAGTGTGGTAACAAACCCTTATTATGCCAACAGCTAAAAAAACAAAAATTCAAAAATGTTTTATTCATGTAGACCTTAGGTATTACAGGCACTTATGAAGCGTTCATACATTGAACATGTTAGCACTAATGTTAGTGATGGTGATAACTGCATTGTTAACTTTAAACTAAAGCTACGAGGGTTCCAAACGCGCCCTGGTCTAAGAAGAGCCCACAACAAACTGAGCCAGGTTTCAATTTCTGATCTCGGAAGATGTAAATTGAAGTAGTTCCTTACGTAAATAAAACAAACTAGCAGAGTGTCTGCAGATAAGACTGCTGCTATCAGTTACATGGTAAAATGGCTGGAGGGTTGCCAGGTGGCCAAGTAATCTTGAAGTTTCATCTATCTTATATATATATATATATATATAAAAGAGAAAGTTTGTGGTTATGTTCCGTAGAGGGCTCCGAAACGGCTGGACCGATTTCAATGAAACTTTCAGAGAATCTCCGTATTGACCTGGCGAGTAATCCTGTAAAGTTTGGTGACGATCGGAGCACTCCTATTTTTGAACTGTCAAACTGTCAAAAACAGCTTTTATTTACTATGATGATATTGTATTGTTGGGTGTACATGGGTGTAGATAATGATCTCCACCCGCTAGAGAAGAGAATAGAAGAGAATGAATACGGAGAGAAATAAATGATTTAATATATTATGAGACTTAAATTGAAAATTTAATGATGTAAGTTTATTGTTTAAATAAAATAAAGCAAAATCTAGCCCTGCGAAGCGGGCTGGGTACGCTAGTCACCTATAAAATGTACATATAACTCTCTAAAGTCTAACGACTAATACTATATTTAGAGCTATTATTAAATCTAGTGGTGACGTAGTGATCGAATTTCGACCATCATCATATCAGCCCATTACCGACCCACTACAGGGCAGGTTTCTCCACCCACAATGAGAACGGTGAAAGCCGTAGACCACCACGCTGGCCCGGTGCGGATTGGTGGAATCCACACGCGTTTGAGAACATTATGGAAAACTCTCGGGCATGCAGGTCACGATGATTTCCTTCACCGTTGAAGCAAGTGATATTTTAATTGCTTAAAATGCACATAACTAAACATATAAAAAGTTAGAGGTGCATGCTGGGGTTCGAACTCGGCCCTCCGAAAGTGAAGTCGTGCTCCCGTCCACTGAACTAACACAGATTCGAATTAAATCCGAACATAATTAATTTAGGTTTGAACATTATTAAGGTTCTTTTTCCAAATATTATACTTCTATTATCACAGTTTAAGCTAAGGCTGCATTTTTTATTTGCCTATTGTTTCAAACATATTATAATCCAAGAAATATTAAACGAGGTTTAATGTATTGTGTCACTACTGAGAAAGAGTATATATATGCGTGTGTATCAAATACATGGTAGTGTGTGTAATGTTTATTTATATTGATTTAATTTTTTTTTTTAATAATTTTAAATGAAAAATAGCATTCTGCACTCTTTCTCTACATAAACTGTGTTTCTCTAAATAAAGTGTGGGAAAATTCATACATCTGCGTCCGAGCAATTTTCGTACTTCGGGGTAGATACGGGGTTTTAATAAAATATATAAATATTTATATATATATATATATATTTCAAAAAACTTATATTTCTGTTTTTCATAACCTAAAAAACTTGTCAACCCTAACGTATTATAATATAATTAATAAATATCGAAATTGCATCGGTCCACCAATCCGCACTGGTGGACTACGGCCCTTACCCCTTCTCATTGTGGGAGGAGACTTTGCTCTGTAGTGAGCCGATAATGGGTTGATATGATGAATAAATATCGCTTTACATGTGTATGTGTGTGCGTATGAAGCACGTCCTACAAAGTCTTGAATAAAGCGCTTTGTAGGACGATACGTCCTAATGCATACCATGTGAAATGTTTTTCTGTTTATATTTATCGGTTTTCCTCTAACTATCAGGTGGATATGTCCTTGGGTCCCCAATAATTATAACTAGAAACGAAAAAGACAAAATGGGAATACACAATAGAGATTAATATAGGAAGCCAAAATTGTACTCCTGTATGCAAACGTTCAAAAATCTTACAAATGATTAAGTTTTAGTGGTGACGTATCCATTCCCAACCGATTTAAAGTTCAAAAAGCGCCGCAACCATTACAATCTAATTTAAAACTATTATTATTTCCATCTCTTTCAAAGAGATCACACAGAGTCATAAACACTTTGAGTGCGTCAAGATACGGCGCGTAACCGTGTGCTGACATGAGAGTAGAGTCAGTATCATGGGCGGCGGCAGGATGATCAATGGGGGGTCAAAGTTTAAAAAAAAAATATGAAGACTGCCGATAGATTTGAAAACTTATCAGTACTATGCTTTTGATATCCCTTTCCCTAGCGCAGCGGTGAGCACTGTGGGTCATCTTGGGAACTCCCCGGGGTCATCTTGGGATTTTTCTCTGGTCTGGTGTGATGGGGTGGTTCGGCCGTTGGTAGTTACACTCTACCGACAAAGACGTGCCTCTAAGAGTTGGAAACCCTCTAAGCTTTAGTTTCCAGTTAAAGAATATGGTAATCGCCATCAGCTTAATACCGTGTACACATTTTTCGTGTTATGTACGCATCAGTGCCATATGTGGGCCTACTTGAAGAAGGATATCTTTGACTTTGACTTTAAGTGATTTTGAGTTCTGGTACGATAATGGGTATAGTGTAACTGTAATTTTGAGAAAGTATCACGAAGCTTGTGGTACTTTATGAGAAAGAAACGCCAAATATCAGGGGGATCCCAACGCACCCTCGCGTCATCCTGCCGCCGCCCGTGTTAAATATAACTCATACCATTTGTCACTTTTAATTGCCACTTGTTGGTTGTCGAAAACGTCCGAAGAAAAGTAATATATTACAGGTTTACTGTGAAATAAACGCGCGGTGTTATGAAGACGTTAGGATGTTATTTCGTTAGGAATGGGCGTTTATGTTTCATCGCCACTTCGGACTTTGATGTCAACCTTGTAGTTTTTAAAAGGTAGGTGTTGAACAAAAATGGAAATGAGGTCTGCGTATTTTGGCGCCACTGATGGGTTTTTTAATTTAACTAGTCGATCCTCGCGACATCGTTCGCGTACAACTACTTTTCCTATAGAAACTTTCAGCCGCTATTCTTTACAATATACCTGAAACCAGTGGCGTGCACAGGGTCTTCGGCCAGGGTATGCATAAAAAAGATGTATAGCTTTAAATAGGAATATTCTCCTCCAATACAAGCTATATAAAATAATTTTGGTATGCAGTGCTTTTGTGCATGTATGAAATGCACGCCACTGCCTGGAACCAGTAGTAAAACCTAGAGCTTCTTATGATAGATTTCGTCCGGGGAAGTAGTACCGACATGCCTATTTCTGCTGTTAAGCAGCATTCTTGCAATGCTGAGTTCCGGTCTGGAGGACGTGGTTGCCTTTACATATACACATATTATATGTGTATATGTAAAGTTGTCTACGGAAAGCCTATATAGATGTAAAATTATAAAAAACTACCATTTGATTATATTCTAATATAATCTTATGGTATTGACAATTTCACGCTGATATATATACATACTAGCCGTTGCCCGCGACTTCTTCTGCGTTTGATTTTGTTTTTAAAGTATTCAGTATCGCTAAGCCTTAAATCAGGGGTTTGCTGCTGTCCGCTGATGAGTCCTCTATCTCCAACCACATTCATCAGATCTACACAAAGATTGGGCAAAATTAAACACATATTATAGCCTCTATAGTACAAAAATAATTATCTAAATAGGTTATAATTTGTCGGAGTTATAGTGTAAAATCGTCAAACACTTTCATCCCCTCTCACAAAGGAACCGAGCTTAATGTCGAGATAAACAGTATCTTATATTACTTCTAACACTTCCAAGAATATGTGTACAAAGTTTCATGATGATCGGTTAAGTAGTTTTTGCGTGAAAGCGTAACAAACAAACTTACATTGGCATTAATAATATTAGTAGGGACAGGGATTACATGTAAAGTTGTGTACGGAAAACCTATGTAGATTTAAAGTTGTAAATACTTGCCACTGGATTATCTTAATATATATAAATCTCCTTTCACGATGTCTGTCCGCGATGGACTCCTAAACTACTTAACCGATTTAAAATTAAATTGGTACACCGTGAGCAGTCTGGTCCAACTTAAGAGATAGGATAGCTTAGATCTTTAATTATAGTCGCAATTTTATTTTATTTCAAATTATTTGTCTATAATTAATTGGCAGTCACATGTTATATATATATATATATACTCCTATACTCATTTAAAGCTTAGCGATACTGAATACTTTAAAAACAAAATCAAAAGCAGACGAAGTCGCGGGCAACAGCTAGTATACTTATATAATTTAATGGTATTTATAATTTAACGCTAACATATCCATGTGTACCTTTATGGAATGTTGTCTACGGAAAAGCTATCTAGATATATCTAAGGTTATCTATCAGAGGTTACTCTGATGTTAATTATTCATGGTAATTATACCCGTCGTGCCGTAGCGTTTATAATGTTTCAAAATGGCGTGTTATGTTAAAGCAAATACAATTTTAGTGCCCAACCGCGCCGTAGCTAATTGCGATCAAAGCTTTCACTTAATGGAGGACAATTTGCATCTAATTAAACATTACGCGTACAGTTTATTATGTTTAAGGTGCATTTCCGCCAACACGACAGTAAGTATACACAATGAGAGCTAAGTAAAACAGTAATGACAGGTTTGTCTCTATTAGATAGGGCTCCCAAAGTAAACAGAAAACGAACTGGAATTTTACAGTAATCTTATTAAGTGAGTAAATAACTAATCTTTTGATAGCTATAAATTCATATTGGCCAACTATTTTATAACGCTTATAATTATTATTTAATTAATAAATAGTTTCCAGGAAACAAATAAATTTATATTTGATTAACCACCAATATTTGTGACATTGAGTTGGTGGGTATTTTGATATAAATACGGGTGCATTTTTGATACACTGTAGTCCTACATGGACTCGAACGATGCAGAGATACCTTCCGGTGTATTAGTCGGTATCAGGAATCACTGACATCGTTCAATGAACAGCGACCCTGGAATAGAGCTAGGCCATATATGTCGAAGGGGATGGGCGGTGGAGCCGAATGATTCTGGATTGGCAACCGCGTTCTGGACACAGAAGCATCGACCGACCACCAGCTCGATGGAGTAATGATATGGCAAAGGCAGCAGGGAAGAACTAGATGCAGCTAACCAGTAATAGACCGAGATGGCGTGCAAATGAAGAGGCCTTAGTCCAGTCAGTCCAGTGATGATGGTGAAGGCAGTATTGCCCGTTTTCACTAAACCTAGGAATCGCCATCATACCTAGCGATTTAGAAGAAGAAGAAGAAACACTTTTTTGCACGTATAACATACAGGAAAAGAAACAGTAAGGAGTATACAGTACACAATGTAGACATGCAGAAGCGGCCATATTGCTGCCAGCAATCTCTTACAGGCAACCTTTGTAGATAGGACTTACAGCAAGAGAATGGGATAGTGCCAAGAGTGTTGATAGATATACATAAATACCAAAATGTAAAGATACAAATACATATATAATTTAAATAAATATACGTAATATATAAATATAAAATATACATAATATATTTAAATATATAACAAACATAATATATATATAAGTAGATTAGGTGATTCCTAGGGGCAAATAATTCGAGATCACTATGGAGAACACTCAGACTTGCTGGTTTACTCACGATGTAGTCCTTTCCCGTTAAAGAAAGTAAAATTCAACTGTCCAAACGCACAAAGCTAAAAAATTGTGTGCCAGATATAACATTAAATAATTTCTTATTATTAACATTTCATCATCTTCCTTTCTCTGTTCAGGCTTTTTAGTTATATTATAATATTGTTTAGCTATAAAGGGCTAATAGCCCGATTTACTAACGACGGACAAGGCAATATATTAGTTTATTATTTTATATTTATTTATTATATTTTTCTTATTTGTGCAATTTTGTTTATGTATTTGTATTTAGCTATTTGAATGTACGTTTATAATAATTTTACACCACCTGTCCACTCTCTCTCATCTTGTCCTAATCCAAAGGTTGCCTGGCAGAGATCGCTACTTAGCGATAAGGCCGCCTTTTGTATTCTACTTCTGTCTTTGTATTTCTTTTGTTTTTTTATTTTCCTAACTTCATTGTGGTGTACAAATAAAGAGTTAAATAATAATAATAATGCCGAATGTAAATAACGCCTAATCGAAGAAGATTCCTCCGGCATACATTTACCTTTCACCAATCTATTTTCACTAGGAAACTCATATATTGACCGACCTACCTACTTTATAAGCACTTTTGAAACGTCAAGTATGTCTGTTTGTAGTGACTCTACCACCGGTTCGGAAAGCAGATTCTACTGAGAAGAGCCGGCAAGAAACTCAGTAGTTGCTCTTTTCCAACATTAACATTTACAATCATTTTTCTATCTTGCGGAAGATGAGAGCGAAGCTGGCTGCTTCCAATCTACCTTCTCATTAAGAAATTCATCAAATGTATAGTAACCTCGCTGTATTAGATGTGTTTTTTTACACATTTTTTCATAACCTAACTTATCTATAGTTCCTGCCACATGGTGTTGCATATTGTGTTTATATATTTTGAATTTTTCGTTCGGATTAAAAAAACTAATTTATATTTTCATCAACTGTCAAATGTCAGTTTACGAGCCCTCTAAACTTTACGTTCTGCCGAATCGGTGTTGTAACTTAGGACGACACCTAACGTCGTTTTAGACATCACATAAAAATTCGTGAAACGATTTTTTCTTTAGGAATCACCTTAATCACTAGGCATCCGATGAAGGCGATTCCTATTTTTAGTGAAATCGGGCATATTAGTAGTACATTAACTGCATATAACTGGCATCAGAGGAGGATTTTGCCTTTTAGTTTTTTTAATGCTTTATGCATACTCTGGTCCAAATTCCTGTGCACGTCACTGGGATTAGGTTATATTTATTGTATATTTACATATTCTTATATATACAAGAAATATCTAATATTTAAGTGCCATTGTAACTGTCTCATATAAAGATTTTTATTTACTATTATTTACTTGTATGTTTATATATATAAAAACCACCTACATGTCTATTTTACAGCTGTCTCTTATGCGATTCATTGGTTGCCTTGAAGAGAACACTATATAGCGACAAGGCCGTCAAATTGTATGCATTATGTGAGCTGTGACCACAAAAATACAAAGCTTATATATATACTTATATATATTAGCTCAGCATGTTTGTGATGTACAATAATAGTGTGATTTTTTATAATTTTTATTAGTGTTTTTTATATGCATTTTAAATATAAAAATTGATAATTCCTCCAAGTGTAGGTAAAAACACTAATAAAAATTATAAAAAAAGCAATTGTTTCAAACGTGTCTCATTGTAATATGGATCTTTGAAAAAGTAAATCGAAACTGCAATGTTTCCTACTAGATGACGCTACAGTCGCTATAAGACTGATGTGAATGGCATACACTAATTTCGGCATAGAAACCGTAGCTTAATTGGATAAAGCGCTCAGGCCGCGATTGCCAGAGAGTTGCAGGTTCAAATCCTGTCGGTTCCGAAAATTTTTATATGCATTTTAAATTTATAAAAATAATAGTGTGTTCATTCATTCATTAAAGATACGGCGTGCAGCGGAAGAAACCGCTGGGAGCAGCTAAGTCATTATAAAGGGTTAGTACCCAAAGTCGTCGTTATCCAACTTATCACGATGCTCAAAGTAATTGCTGAAAAGACCGTTCCCTAAATGACGCGAATCTGAAACCGATCCTCCACGCCACCTGTCTCTTTCCCACGCACTACATGTGACAGAGACGCGTGTAGACTCAAAGATGCTACTTTGAGCGACTGAAGCTGGTTTGATAATGTGCGGTTGGAGACATAAAGTTGGGGTCACACCAAGTTATGCATATATAAGGCGAAGTAGCTTATCCGCAATTGTTAGTATCTATTGTTAGTAATGTTTTAGAAGTAATTTTAACCTTACCAAAAGTTCTATCTGTGAACACTTGTAATTGGCTATACTTGATTACTTTATTTTCATTTTTTATTTTCTGTTATTAGCTGTAAGTTTTTCTGTACAATAAAATAAAATAAATAAATAAAAGATTAAGTAGTCCACACTACAAAAATTAAACTGAAAATAAAGTATCATATTCGATCTAATAATATCATAAAAATTAAGTTTAATTTGCTATACTCCACGAAAAGCAGGAGAATGAATAATTGTAAAGTCTTAGTAAGTTGACTTAACAATTATTCATTGTAAAGTCAACATCTCCTGATGATGCTCCGGTTTCGGAGCGAAACGTGCGTAGAGGGTGTATTGCCGAGGATCTGTGTGGTGTGGAGTATAAGGATTGAAGAAATTATAAATTACACCACACAGATTCTCCTGCTTTTCGCGGAGTATAGCAAATTAAGCTTAATTTTGATAATATATCATGGATTTCCGCAAAGTAACGCCTGCTTCTATCCAATATTTAAAAACGGTGAGCTTGACCGTGCAGGCTCGACTTTACATAAAATTAACTAAATTACATCGAGTCGCAGTTCAAAATATTTTGTTCAATCAACAATGTAAGCAGTTAAATGTCATTCCAAATTATATTAATATCAGATCCAACACTCGAAGTCGAGCATGTAATATTGCAATAACCAAAGCCCAAAGAATTTGGTTAAATGAGGAATCGCGTCTTAACAATTATTCATTGTAAAGTCAACATCTCCTGATGATGCTCCAGTTTCGGAGCGAAACGTGCGTAGAGGGTGTATTGCCGAGGATCTGTGTGGTGTGGAGTATAAGGATTGAAGAAATTATAAATTACACCACACAGATTCTCCTGCTTTTCGCGGAGTATAGCAAATTAAGCTTAATTTTGATTATATATCATGGATTTCCGCAAAGTAACGCCTGCTTCTATACAATATCTAATAATATCAGTCAATAGATTTCATTTCCTTAGCTTTACGTAAACATATAAACATTAATTAACACACTTAATATTTTTAGTGTACCGCGTAAAACCTAGGGTACATAAGTTTACTCTTATTTCATAGCGATCAGGTAATATAAAGTACTCGTTCTCACGCCTTTCATTCTGATGAATAAGAAAGCGACATTGGACAGACAAATATAGATGTTCTTATTTACTGGTGAACGCTTCTCAAACAGTAAGCGAAACCATTTAAAATTATAAAATCAAACCTTTTTTGAAGAATCAGGCTATTTATTGGTGAAAACCTTATAAAAATACTTGCAGTAGTTTCTGATATAAGAACGCACAGACAGACTCATTCGAAGGTATTTTGTTTTATAATATAATACAAGTGAGCATTCAGCTGGTACAGCACTTATTAGGCCAGAATTGGCCCTGACAAAGAGACAAACAAAAAAAACGTGTGAGCCGTCACGGGACGCCTGGTAGATATCTAACATCGAAATTGTTTTCTGTAAGTTATTGCAGATATTGCATAATGAAAAGATTAAAGCATTACAAATTTGTTCCACAAATAAATAAAAATACAACCAAATGGATAAACCACTCCTTGTTGTAAGTCGGTTAATAATTACGGTTTAGTTACAAAATTAATATTCATTTTTATTGTTACATATCAACATTCAATCATATAGAGTGGCGATGCATCGCCACGGCCTGTGTCGTCACGCCTAAATCAGGTTGACCCTCCGCCTATAGATGTTTCACATCAAAATAGACGTACAAATTTTCAAAATGAGGGTATAAGTTATTGTTCAAATAATCACACCACTCGTTATCATTATTCTAAGGTCCTACTACTGCGCAGTCTTCTTTTCAAGTTAACCAAATCTCACCTAACACGTTGCTCCAATTTAGCTATAATATATTAATAGGTAGCTATTTTGAAGTGCCAGACAGATATTTTATTTTATTTAATAATAATAATATACTAATATACTACGACAATACACACATCGCCACCTAGCCCCAAAGTAAGCGTAGCTTGTGTTATGGGTACTAAGATAGCTGTTGAATATTTTTATGAATATAATACATAAATACTTATAATATACATATAAACACCCAGACTGTGGGAATCAAACCCACGGCCTTGGACTCAGAAAGCAGGGTCGCTGCAAACTGCGCCAATCGGCCGTCAAATTATTATAATAAAATATTATTATTTATTTGTATCATTATTATCTCTTAGTGTACACACAGCTTTAAGAGCACTAGTTAGAGCGGAACTAAGCTAATAGCGTTTTAGTTTGAATTTTCATTGCTATCAGCAGGCAGAATTAATGTGCTTTATTTATGTAGGTACTATTTGAGTAGCAGTAGAGCTTTTTATGACAGAGCTCGTCCCGGCAAGTAATGCCGCTATACTTATTTGTCTGGAGGACGCTTCAGCCGTTGGCTACGCTTGTCCCTACCGACAAAGACTGGCCGATGTGATGCGATGTCGCGTAGAACCCGATTTACACTATTAGGGCTTAATATAACTGCCATATCCTAACATATAACAGGTTAGCCCGTTACCATCTTAGACTTACCATCAGGTGAGATTACGGTTTGACCAATAATATATCTGTTCTTGCTCTTCGGGCTTTAATCACCCACTATTTGAAACCTTCAATCACGTAAACATTGCCAATCGCAAATGCCCGTCCCAAGGACCTACTCCCGTTTTGCTTTATTCAATATAGTTTGAATACCCTATAACAAATGCTTGAATTAGTAATGTGAGGCTTAACAGCAGCACTACATATTAGTCGATAACGCTGGGTAAGCAACATTGACCCAAGTCAGTTAATGGATGGGTGCCCGTCGGCATAATTCGGCATCCATAATTCGGCGAAATAGTAATCGAAGTTCATTCGTATGCGTATCGTAACACAACACAACGTACAAAGAGAATTTCAAACATTTTTTTAATAATTTCATAAATGTGGCAACACTTTAAGTATTAAACCTTAAGTGAGGGGTTTGCTGCTGTCCGTTGAGGAGATCTACACGAAATTTGAGAAAAACTAAACTGATACTAGGTTCCTATGACCTATCTAGTACAAAAATAATTATTTAAATCGTTAAAAATTTTCATCACCACTCTTTAAGGAACTAAGCTGAATTCCAAGATAAAAAATATCCGATGTAATGTGAACTCAAATCGTTTACTTTCATTCAATTCATGCAGTATTTTCAGAGTGATGGTCAAGATACAGACAGACCGGCAGACAACCCTCGCTAAATCACTCGGCAGCACGTATGTGTCGAAAGGATGGTAAGTAGCCACGCCCGAAGCCTCCAAGCCATACGGCTGAAAATTCAGAAAGTATAAGTTCCCAAATTGTACTGCCGGGAATCAAACCCGTTGAACCGTTGAGTATGGAAGGCGGACATTCGACTCTTTGCTCGCTAGCTTAATTATCTGAATGACATGATTTGTTAGCAATTCATAGGTTACGAAATACCTACTGGAAGCAATAAGTATAGAATCACCAACGTAAACAAATCCCCAAATTAGATCCCCAGCTAATTTGGACTTGATTGATGTCAATTAAGAAACTCTAAGCATCCAAAACGCGTTGACCGATTTTTTCACGAAAGTTTCAACAGAAAACCTTCTGGCGGCGTCTTTTGATCGCGAAACAAGATGGCGGAGCATCATCTGTCATTTTAATTGCTTGTCAAACTGAGCGACGTAAGCGCTGAGGGTGTTACGGTAGAATGGCAAATATGTTTAGTTTATTGTGCTATAAACGTGGTGTCATTAAATTACGTATCCATAACTATCTTCTCATTAAAGTAGTATATTTATAATATTCTGCAGTCGAATATTTCTGAAAAGTTCAACTGCCTTCCGGCTTCAAGTGTAATCTGCCTTCCAAAATGGTTCCAAATGGTAGAGTCATTAAACCTCCCAAAAACAGGCAGACTTGACGTTTTATAAGCGCTTATATTAGGCCTACTTGAAGCTCTCTCTCAACGAATCTCAGTTCAGTTAAAGCGTACCCCATGCTGAAGCGGTATCGGTTGCAGTCAGATTGTGACGGAAATACAAAATTCCAACGAATCAGTCTTAGCTAGTACTCAGGAAAAATGGATACTATTACTGCGAAATGGCACGCTCAAGCTATATGACTATAGTATTTGATTCTTATTCCTTATACAGGCTGTCCAGTGTGTTAGTAATCGAAACTAGAAAGTTATCTCGCATGTGTGAAGCAGCGTACCCGCGTGGAGGGAACGCGGCCGCTTCCGCTACGGTCGACGCCGCTGTTTGGAGAACGCTTTATATTCTTAGAGCGATTTTGTGATTATGCATAAAAATTTAAAACATTTATTACAGCGAGGTTAAATTCCTTAATGACAAGGTAGCTTGGACGAAGCCAGCTCTCAGCTTCCACGAGAAAGATTATTATAAATGTTGATGTTGGGTACAAGTAATTTGAATCTCTTGCCGGCTCTTTTCGGTAGAATCTACATGACGTTTCAAAAATACTTATAAAGTAGGTCTTCCAAGTTGAAATGTATCAATTTTGTTTTTTTTGAAGCAAAACTTCTTTAGTCGCGACTAGGGAGTAACACGGTGTTTTTTCTGACGGAAGTAACGCTTACGTCAGACGTAGTAGTTTCCGCTATTTAAAAATAATTTGGATTGGTCGTCATAGTATATGTCATATACTCCACGCTCTGGCAAATATCATAATCAATAGGATTATTTATTTCCAATATTTTTAAATGGATCAATTGAGAATACAAAATGAAATAGTGAATATTAAATGGCGGAGTCCCAGCAACTCTTTACTCTTTCTTCAATAAATAATTATAAAAGTTTTCCTTCAATCGCGCGTAAAGGTAACACCCACACACTTTTTTAATGTTGATTTCAGTCGAGCAATAATGAGATTAAAAGAAAAACGAAGCCAGCTTCCGTCCCACAACATCACCACCCAAAGAGTTATTTTATTTGCATTTTGTTATCTTATACATCACTCACTTAACCTCATTAGCTCGCTTGCTTGTTAGTCGTTTTTTGTTTTAATTTTATCCTCCAATCGAATTCTGTCCTAAAGTCCCTCACTAGCATAATACCTGTTAATTAATCTGTCTGTATACCTGTATATTATGTTACCTACCTATGCCATCAATCATCAATAAATGAAATAATAAAAAAATATACTACGACAATACACACATCGCCATCTAGCCCCAAAGTAAGCTCAGCTTGTGTTATGGGTACTAAGATGACTAATGAATATTTTTATGAATAACTAGTTGTACCCTGCCACGCTTCGCCATGGCACATTTTTATGGAATAGTTGAGAAAGGAGAAACAAAACAAAGAATACATTACATATGTCAGCGAGTGTTTTTCTCGCTTTCGGCAGATGGCGCGGTCACTGGTACATCAATCGTTAAAAAAAACTGTAGTTTCGCGGTCGCGGATATGTGACTGATGCAAAATATTGATATAAACAATCCTTGATTAGGATTATATATCATGCTAAAATTTCAGCTCGATCAAACCAACATAACAATTTTATATATATACATATACATAAATACTTAAGATGTACATATAAACACCCAGACACTGAAAGACATTCATGCTCAGCACACAAACATTTTCCAGTTGTGGGAATCGAACCCACGGCATTGGGCTCAGAAAGCAGGGTGCAAACTGCGCCAATCGGCCATCAATAGCCTATCAATAGCCTATATCAGTTCACAGCTGGACTAAAGGCCTTTCCACACGTCGAAGAGTTCGTCCACAGTTAATTAGTTCGTCCAGTAGATCACGGGAAAGGTTTAATAAAAAGCAAGATGTAACTGGAAACTATTTATAATCAACATTGAGTTTACAAATTAAGTTGTTCTCACCATGCTTATATATACAGCGTTGAGCATTCTTTCAGCATACAATAATTAATGTATGTATAAGCTAATTTAAGTGTACAATAATACTATATTACAATACAATTTCATAAGATACCAAGTTTAAAGTACAGTCTATTTTTTCTTACTTGTGAACAATCTTTTTGTTACTTTTTTGTGTAAAGTTAATTTTAAATTGTTGAGAAAATAATAAAAACTCACTTATATAAAGAAAATCTCTTATTATTGTGTTTGTTTTTATTTATTTTAACCGCACTTGTTTTTTTTATATTTTTAAAACATACTTTACAATAAAAAGTAATGAAAAGACAAATAAGAAAACAAAGATAGAGATAGTAAGATACTTAAGACTTAAACTGTACATTATATTAACAATTCAATAATGTTTACGTTATTTACATTACGGTTAGTTGGTTTTAAAGTACCGTATTACTAACCTTTTCTGTCTATCCGTCCGTCTGTAAATAGATGAGAGTTGAAAATTTCACAGAATGTGTATTTCCAATGCCACTATAGATATCTGCTAGAGGTAGTAATTTTTTTTTTAAAATCAGATATGATCGCCTAGTAACCGATAAAACAAATTAAGTAAAAGTGAGCGCGGGAGGTACGACGCGGACGCGTGGTATTATGTAATAGTGTATGAAATTTATATTAAAAAGGAAATTGCTATTAGTAAATAAAGAATCAATAAATTAATATCTGCTTAACTAAAATCCATCCAAAATGTTTTTTGTTTGTTGCTTCCATAAGTTAGCACTGTAAAAACTCCGTTTTTCATTTCACATTTTCGTTTTTCATTTAGAAATTCTAGAATGCTTCAAACAAAACCTTTTTATTTTATTTATTTATTTAGTTATTATTATCACAATCGATTCATAATATCGTCTTAGTAAATAGTTAAGGCATTTACACACGGGCCCGTTTTTAATCGCGTTCAAAACGCGTAAAATTAAGCTGAATTAAACACACGCAACCGACCGTGCACATCGGCGTAATTAAATGTTTCAGGCTACTAGGTCCATACAAAAATACAATACAAAATGACCCACAATATAAAAAAACAATGTTATAAATACTATACATCAATTTTAAGACAATAAAAAACTGAGACTAGTCGTCTCGCTTCCCTATATAAATTATCAGGCGAAAAGCCAAATTTAGGAACATGTCCTTTTACTGGATGATGTCGGATGTGTAAGTATATGGGAGCTAAAGTAGATTGCCCTGTTTGCGTCGCTGGCGGCTGGAGACGTTGGTAAAACGCACGTCAAAGTGTGTAAAGGCCTTTTCTTAAAATTAATTAATACATAGAATTGCACTATTAATATTATAAATTATTTATTAGTGCTAATCTGGTTGTACGCATACCTCTCAACTTAATTTACGAGTTTCACTGCTTTCTTTGGAAAAGGATAGAACTATATTTAGCACTTTAGTATTGCTTTGAGATTTGAGTATAACTGAATTAGCTTTATTATTTAACCCCTAATTTATAGAAGCTTCTGTAAAGTGTTCTTTATGTACATTTTTTATATTTAATCTCAGGCGTCGTCGTTTTTCTATTACCTAATATAATAATTTTTATTTTAGTCAGAGTAAATAAAATAAATTAATTTGGTAGTGCTGAAATTTTCGTGGATAACGTAGACCATCATTTTTCTTTGAAATCTAGTAGAATTCATTGTTTTTTTTTTGAACTTACCAAAAAAAAATTAAATATACTTTTTAATAACTTCTTAGTTGGGGTTAAATGTTTTTCTATAAGCAAGTTAGCTCACCTGGTGGTGAGTTATGATGTGGTATAATATGTAACTAGCTTAGGGCCAAAGCCTTCCACCAGCCCAGACCAGAGAAAAATTTGAAAATATATATACCCAAATTGTCACCCGGGGATCGAGCCCGGAACCCCCCGAACGTTTACCACCACTGAACCAGGGCGGTCCTCATAGATAGTGCATATAAAATATTTTATCAAAAAATTTAATATTTTACTAGTTGCATTTCAAAGTTTTTCTATAAGAATACATAAGAAAAGCATCACAATGATTTCCAAAATTACGTTGTTTTAATTTAACCGAGAGTCAATAAAAGCCTTGTTTATGTACATCGATGGAAAAGAGGCTTCACAAGCATTAGATTTATCTATTTACATTAAAGATAACTTATTGATTAAAAATCACTCACTGTCCATTATTATAAATATAAGCATGTAAAACCACGTAACACTATATCATTGATATGTTATTACTTCCAGAATTGCGACACAAAAAAGTCGGTCCGCGTTTTGACTAGGTTGGAAGGGTAAGAAATAAAGGCGGAACAACATTGAAAAATCTTCATTATGGAAAAGAATAATTATACCATTCAAGGTTTGGCACTATGTATTTTTATCTTAGAAATGCTTGGGTCGCATTTCATAGATGCCATAATATTAGAATTAGAAAACGATATTCAATTAATGCATATTAGAAATTTGAAAACAAAAGACATTACAAAAAATCAAAGTAAAATACATAGGTGAAACAAAATATAGTCCCAACGTTAAGTAGGCTGGCCCTAGAATGCACGACATAAAAATTGCAAATATTAAAAAAATATATCAATGACCGGGTACGTCTTTTTTTAGTCTGGTTTGCATTCTTAACCCAAATTCCGGTAACGTCCTTGTTGAACCACGCTTGCGGGAAAATGCGTCTTCTAGAGGTAATAACATCTCCCTAATTAATAAGTATGATCATAATATATTCACGTCACCACTAATTCGTAAGTCCACTTTCATTTTCCTTTTCGACCCTCGGGTCTTGGGACCCCGGCCGTTGCCACAATCACGTGTGGGAGTGACCCAGGGGACCATGGCTGTGATGATGGTTCGCCGCCAGATGGTGGAAGTACGGGGCGTAAGGTCCAGGGCCGGTGAAGGGGTAAGGCACCCCGTGGGAGTATAGAAGGCCCCCTGGGTAGGGACCTGAGGAGAAGGCTCCCGCTGGAGGTGGAGGGACTGTCGGGCTGTTCACGTCCAGTCCTGGATTTTGCTTTTTCCACTTCGTTCGACGGTTTTGGAACCAGATTTTTACCTAGAAAAGAAAATTTGAAATTAGAATGTTATAGGTAGGCCAGTAAGGATTGTTTTAAATCTTTTAATGTCGGAAAAATATAACTGGTGAGTTTCTTGACGGCTTTTTATGCACCTTTTTATTATATATTTGTTCTATAGGTAGTTATTTTGTCGAATAATTTTATGAATAATATACTTAAATACTTATAATATATGGGACAAGCACCCAGACGCTGAAAAGCATTCATGTTTATCACACAAACATTGTCCAGTTGTCAGAATCGAATCCACAGCCTTGGACTCAGAAAGCAGGGTCGCTGCCCACTACGCCAGTCGGCTGTCAAAGCAAACACATAACATGTCACCACCAGTAGCGTGCATAGAGGTTATGCACAGGGTATGCAGATGATATAAAATGAAAAAAGTACGAGACTCTAGTACGAGTTATAAAAATTTAAGGATAGGCATTGTTAGAGTTTAAGAAAAAGAATTTAATAACTCCCTTTAGATTTTATAACTCGTACTGGAGATTTTCTTCACTTTATATAATCTGCATACCCTGTGCATACCCTCTGTGCACGCTACCGTTCACCACTAATATTAGGTGATGGTGGTAGCTACTGTAACTTAGAACTAAAGCTAGGAGGGTTACCAAACGCGCCCTGGTCTAAGAGCCCACAACAAACTTAGATATGAATGTCGATATTCATCCATCTACTGCGACTACTCGTCAAGCGTGATTATGGCCAAACCCTCCCGTATGATATTGTTAACGCGGGTAAAACCACGGGACACAGCTAGGTAAAATAAATAAAAGTGTACCAACATAATTTTTCTTTTGAATCGTGAAAGCAAGAATTTTATAAAAAAATGTCAGTTACTATTTTTTTCAACTGGGTAGACGATACAATACGTACCTTCATTTTATTACTATTATATATACATATATAAGATTAAATTAATGTAATTTCTCACAAATAGAAGGCATTAGTTCAAAAATAAGCTACAAAGTACCACACGCACAGGTTTTTAATGACTTTTGAAAAATGGTTTTTGTACTCTGGCGATGTCATAATAGCTTTACATTAAAAATATTTATACGCCTTTAGTCAGAGGCGTGCATAAAGGGTATGCATAGAGTATGCAGATGATATAAAATGAAGAAAACCTCCAGTTAGAGTTATAAAGCTTTCCTTCGCAGTGCAGGCTATCGAATTGTAGAACATGCGACAGGCAAAATCCCTTGATATGCTTAAAAATGCAGTTAAATCTTATTATCTTGCGCAATAAGACGACTGGTTTTTTTTTCCATCTATTCATTAATATAGCTTATCATAATATATATTAGTTTATTATTTTTATATTTATTTTATACATTTATCAACGAATTAGTTTGGCCATCCAAAGGGGCACTGCTGCCAGCAACTTAGGAACTGTACCTCGTTGGTTTCGAAGACGTTTTAGATTTTAAATAGTTAAAATAGTTTATTTTAGGTTATATTTATAAAACAATTATTTTAAAGAATAAATAAAGTTCCTTCAATTATCTACAAATATTTTTTTTGTGATATGTTAATAAACTTTGCTATATATGATGCTATATATATATTTTATTTGTGTATATTTTGTTTATGTATTCGTATGTAGTTATTTGAATGTAGGTTTATAATAATTTTACACCACCTATTTTTTCTCGCTCTTGTTGTCCTAATCCTAAGGTTGCCTGGCAGAGATTGCTTTTAAGCGATAAGGCCGCCTTTTGTATTCTATTTCAACTAAAAAATAAAAATCCTACCCTTAAGTATTTATAACTCGTAGGCGGACTGCTATAGACTATGGATGAAATGTTGATTTATCACTTATTTATAGACTAAATAATAGTTTCAGTGTATATTTACTAACCTGTGTCTCTGTTAAACTAAGGCTGAGGGCTAGATTGAGCCTCTCACAGACTGAGAGATATCTTGTAGTCTTGAATTTGTTCTCCAGGGACACAAGTTGCTCGTAAGTGAAAGCAGTGCGCGCCCTTCTAGGTTTCGTCCCCCCTTTTGAATCCCTAGAGGAACCGCTCTTCTTCTTGGAGCCGGAGCTGGTTGGACTCTTGGGGTCCCCGTTTTCGTCCAGATCTGACTGCGTTAGGATGTCGTCGTCCATGTTGGATGTTTGGTCGTCTGTTTCAACATCGTCCGCTTCTATGTCCGAATGCTGGAGGTGGTCTTTAACTGTAAAAGAAGGTAGTTATTAATTTTTTATCAACGCCTATTGATGTCCCACAGCTGGGCATAGATCTCTCATAGGAGAGAATGATTTAGGGCCCACCACGCTGCTTCAAAGCAAGTTGCCGGACTTGCAAAATATTTGCTGGCACGAATTCTTCCAGATTTCAAACTTTTCATAGGCAGAATGCCTTGAATATTTATATTCTTTTGATAAATCTTGTAATAAATGTTGCAGTGCATGAGTCAGTAAAGTTATACCCCGATTATATCCTGACAGGGGATAAAATTTACGTGTCCATCACGACCACAGAGAAAGTAAGTAAGTTTACCCCGTTTTTTAATTACACGTATTATTTGTTGTTCTGATATTATTTCACCCGTGCGCTTATGCTCGGAGAGTGGATAAATCTGTGAGAGAAGGAAAACAATTTGCCCTTTTCCCGAGGAGATAATGTTTCCTGTTCATCTTAGTCTACCGAAACCAGTAAAATTATGAAAGTGGTCTACGAGAAAAAAAAAATTGGGAACCTCCCGGACGACCTCCCTAAAGAACTTCCTGGCGACCTTCCTGGAAATTTATAATTTCTGAATTTTCTCTGGTCTCGTCTAGTGTCAGGCTTTGGTCGTGGCTAGTTACCATTTACCGATTAGGGGTATGACTACCATACTGCTCAACAGGTTAGCCCGCTACGATCTAAGACTGCATCATCACTTACCAACAGGTGAGATTGCAGTCAAGGGCTTACTTGTAGTTGAATAAAAAAAAACACGAGTAGTAAAACGAGGCCAAGGGCACAAAGATTCAAATCTCGACCATTATTGGATAAGAAGACCACAACATGATGAGACCAGCAGTTCCAGAGATTTATTTATAAGCGGTTACTTTTCTGTTAACATACGATATCATAACATTTTATTTACGACGTCAGTAAGAAACGGAAATAATCTATCTCGCAGCAAAATAAAATTTCCGTCACTGCAAATTAATATATGAAATAAGCTGTGACCAATATAAATACAAGAAAAAATACCAAAAACATCGAACACAAATAAAACTGTATAAATTTTACGCTTTAATAATTTTCCAGCGAAAAGCAACGTAGATGTTGGGAAAGAAGTGTTACGCGATATTCTCTCTACCAATATACCAGATCGCTAGGTCTAACAAATACATATATGATCATAGTAAGGAAATGTCTCGTTGTTGGTCTAGTAGCGTGTTCAATTACGAATTATGAGGTCATGGGTTGGATTCCCGGGTATAAGAAAGAAAGAAAGAAAATACATTTACTAATGGTAAGTGATACAAACAGATTCTTATATTAATATAGTAACAGAACTTCGTCTGTAACATCAGACAGAATGGGTATACAGCTCAGCATTTGCCATGCATTATAGAATCCTGATTTTCAGCTGTGGGTCTCAGCACTAAAGCGTTAGAATCCCTATCATTTTGAATCCTGGTTCGATATCCAGAAGTTATGTTTAAAAAGCTACCTGATGTATTTTATTATAATGCCCCAAATATTTTCATAAAATCTTACAGCCCTCGTTTCATTCTTTAGGGGTCCAATATCCATATTCGAAATAAAAAAAGATATCCGAAAGAGCTGAAAGTATAGGCATTCTGTATTTATATTTATTTATTTATTTATACACTTTACTTGTACACCACAAATAGGAAAAAAAAACAATGGACACAACAAAAATAAACTTAAAATGTAGGATACAAAGGGTGGCCTTATCGCTTAGTAGCGATCTCTTCCAAGCAACCTAAGGATTAGGAAAACCAAGGGAAACCGATTGGTGGGGTTGGTGGGGGTGTATTATTATCATATACATATTTATAAATCAAAATCGGTTAAGCTGTTTTCTAAAATAACATAGAAAAAGATTTTTTAACTAATACTTAAAGTAGTTTATTCGTCCAAATAATCCTATAGGCTTTATATGAACCAGTTACTCGAAATCACAGATCAACGCTTTGATATAGTAGTATTGGGTGTACAGATTGATCTTGTCATATCGAATTGCAGAATGCAATTTCCACCCGAACATAAAAGCATTCCATCCGTGTAGATCGAAAGATATACCTATGTCTTCTCCTAAGCTTGTCACTTGACGTTAACAAGTGAAATTTTCATTTTTTTATTAGACATGTTTATTTGAAACGCTTTCAGATGATACAGCGATCATTTCCGTTTCCTTTTCAATCTACAAGTGTTGCCACTGCAAAATGGTTTTAGGGCTATATCCATTTTTAATGAGGCGACATTGGCAACAAATTTTAAATGTCCGGAAACATTATAATATAATTTACGACCGTTTTATTGTGTTTAGTGAAATTAGTGAAATACCCGTTCTAATGGTTGACAGGATATATAAATATTAGCAGAATTGTCTGAGTGTTTAGTCGTGATCGCGTGAAATGGCGATAAAATTGACATTAATAAAATAACAGCCGCGCTGTCACAACTCTTG
Source organism: Pararge aegeria (assembly GCF_905163445.1). NCBI lineage: Eukaryota > Metazoa > Arthropoda > Insecta > Lepidoptera > Nymphalidae > Pararge > Pararge aegeria. The sequence continues at coordinate 4,714,976 of NC_053202.1, read as the reverse complement.
GGGCCTAAAGCTAAATTAATAAAAATAAATTTGCCTAGAGCAAAGGTTATAAAGTGGCCTAAGGGATTTTTTTTAATTTTTGAAAAAGAAGATGGTTACAATATAATACTTTCGGGTTTTTTTTTGTTTCGCACTCAGTTATCCTCTGACATGGTATGAGAGACCTTCTTTATGCGACTTTTGCTCTGAATAAGTGCCAGCTCCCGATTGTCGTGATATGGTTATGCTACATTGCTTTTTTTTTTTACTGCTTTTTAACTTTCCTTCTTCCTTTGTACTTATGCATGTTACGTGTACTTTTAGTTATTACCTTTTTTGTGTACCTTATAACAATAAATAAATAAATAAATAAAAAACGTCGCTTTATCTTTTGTAAAATTTTTCGTAAATACCTACTTTTCTAAATGATCACTTTTAGTGACCCTTTTGCATCTGATTTGCATTATCACCGGCACGTAGGTATACTTTGCAAAAAGTAGACACCTACCCTAGGTTAAAGCCAAATCTTGTTTTGCCCAACGCGTGTTGTAATAAAAAGCGCGTTTTACTTTAATTTTTACTTCTATAAAGAAGACAATTAAAATATTGAATTTTTGAAGTGAAACTTCTTTAGAATCGTTGTGATTTCAAACCGGATGCAACGGAAAAAACGACAGGTAAGAGACACAAATACAAAAATGTGTAGGAATAAACGTAAAATATACATACTATTTTATCTGTTTTACCTATTAAGTTACAAAGGAAACCGAATAATATCTAGATAAAGAAACAAACATAAATGTATAAGACAGAGTGAGATAGAAAACAATAAATTTTTTTACCTATTCTAGTTAGGAAACTAAATAATAAACCTTGCATTCGTTAGTTTTTTATTATTATTTATATGTAAATGTGTCTCTCTATGTATTTTGTGTGTGCAATAAAGAATTTATTAATAATGATAATAATACATTTATCCAAATAGTTCTAATACTCTACATCCACCTCAATCTCTCGTAGGCTACTTTTCAGAAGTTTCACTTCCGCCGTGTGTGAATAAATTGCACAGGATTTTTAAATTAACATAATAAAAAGAAATCTTTATTGCAGAATCAACAAACAAAGATCTAAACTCATAAATACAAATGTCACATAACTCACAAACATAATATCATAAGTGATAATGCGAAACTTTATAACACAAAGCAAAACATATCTTCTGACAGTTCAGTAGCGTCATACAAAAAACGTAAAGCGTCATAACTCTAAAACAGAGAAAATTAAATCGTCCTAAATCCAAAACCGTATCAATTAAAAATAAATCTTATTTTTCGACCGATTAAGTTCAAATTACACTGCACGTATAAATCGTTTAGGATTTTCCTCATTAAAGTCTGTTGTCCAGATCGCGCGGTACGAATTAGCGCTATAAAATTACAAGCAGATGTTCTGACGACAGATATATTACGATGAACGCTGACTCAAATTGAATCGAAATACGTTCTATAGGGCTGTGTTCCAATCGATGATATATTTATTTAACTAGCTAAGACTACAATGTTACCTGGTGGTGAGTTAGGATGCAGTATAAGATACTAGCGCTCTTTTACGGGTGTGACAGTTATAAAAAGTCAATACACATAATCGGTTTCTACGCGCTATGCGTAACAGTGACGTGCAACGTGACGTGAATGAATAAAATCTCCCGTACGAGTTATAAAAATTCAAGGCTAGGCATTGTAAGAGTTTTAAAAAGCCGATTTTCTTAATTTTATATAATCTGCATATCCTGTGCATACCCTCTATGCACGCTACTGCTCGGTTGTGCCGTCTTTGTCGGTAAAGTGGTCACTAACCATGGTGGAAGACCCACCACCAACCAGACCAGACCAGGGAAAATTCAGAAAATACGGAGAAACTCACATCGTACGAAGAAAAGAACCAGAGTTACCGACATAGCTCAGCGAGTCGCAAAGCTGAAGTGGCAATGGCATAAAGACGGATAAAAATTACAGTTTTGGCTTCATAGTCGATTGTAGAGGGCCCTCTAAAAACAGTTTTAGTATAAGTAGAGATTTGTTGCATCAGTGATTGATAGACTACCTGTAGAGCTGAATCATTTGCTGCTGTTTACCGTATACACACTTTCAAGACCGACCGAGTCCAAGCCGTGTGTTCGATTCCCACAACTGGAAAATGTTTGTGCGATGAACATTTATGTCTTTCAGTGCCTGGATGTTTACCTGTGAGTTATTACTATTTATACTTATTTATTATTTATAACAATATCTACAGTCATCTTAGCACCCATAACACATAACCGGTTTCTACGCGACATTGTACCAAAACGCGTAATCACTCCGCGGTGCCGTCTTTGTCAGTAAAGTGGTCACTAGCCATGGCGGACCAACACCCAGACCAGACCAGGGAAAATTCAGAAAATATGGAGACAATTATTCACATTTTACGAAGAGAAGAACCAGAGTTACCGACATAGCTCAGCGAGTCGCGAAGCTGAAGTGGTAATGGGCGGGGCACATAGCTCGGAGAACCGATGGACGTTGGGGTTCCAAGGGGCTGGAATGGCGACCCCGCACTGACCACTGACCCCCAGAGGTGGAAAGACATCAAACGAGTCGCTGGGAGCCACTGGATACAAGCGGCCTAGGAGCGTGGATTTTGGAACTCCCTACAAAAGACCTATATCCAGCAGTGGACTTCAATCGGTTGAAGTGATGGTAATGACGATGATGATGATGAAACGATTAGTCCCGTGGCCAGCACGGTAATGATGTCCGATTAATCAGGGATTTGGTACACACAGCTTTAGTTTTATGAGCCAGTTGCCACCAAAATCTAGAGAAAAATCTAGAGTTATGACTACTACATCTAGAGAGATATAACTTTCATATAGTGGAAAAACAGCAAAAAAGGGTCAGATATTTTCTTAGGGCGTACCTACTTATCTGAAAGTTTAGCCCGTTTTTAGTAAAAGGAACATATATCATATGAAACGCGTATGTATTGATACTGACACTGTAAAATACAAGTTGGCATACTAGCTACATCTATCTTCTACGAGTAGGTATATATATATAAAAGAGAAAGTGTGTGGGTATGTTCCGTATAGGCTCCGAAACGGCTGGACCGATTTCAATGAAACTTTAAGGGAATCTCCAGATTGATCTGGCGAGTAATCCTGTAAAGTTTGGTGACGATCGGAGCACTCCTATTTTTGAACTGTCAAATACAGCTTTTATTTACTATGATGATATTCTATTGTTGAGTATACATGGGTGGAGATAATGATCTTCACCCGCTCGAGAAGAGAATAGAAGATAATGTATACGAAAAGAAATAAATGATTTAATATATTATGAGACTTAAATTAAAAATTTAATGATGTAAGTTTATTGTTTAAATAAAATAAAGCAAAATCTAGCCCGGCGAAGCGGGCTGGGTACGCTAGTGTACTATAACTGAGAAACTGAACTGGTAGCCTAGTGGTTAAGAGATCTTTTCGTAGTTATGTGCGTTTTAATTAATTCAAATATCACTAGCTTCAACGGTGAGGAAACCTGCATGCCTGAGAGTTCTTTATAATGTTCTTAAAGGCGTGTGAAATCTAACCAATCCGCACTGGGCCTGCATCCCCCCTTCTCATTGTGGGAGTAGACCCGTCCCCTCTAGTGGGCCGGCAATGGGTTGATATTCTGTTGGTGATGACTGAGTTCTATGGACAATAGCCTTCAATAAAGAAGAAGAAGAAGAAACACTTTTTTGCACGTATAACATACAGGAAAAGAAACAGTAAGGAGTATACAGTACACAATGTAGACATGCAAAGGCGGCCTTATTGCTGCCAGCAATCTCTTATAGGCAACCTTTGGTTATAGGACTTACAGCAAGACAACGGTATAGTTCCAAGAGTGTTTATACATAAATACCAAAATGTAAAGATACAAATACATATATAATTTAAATAAATATACGTAATATATAAATATAAATATATATATATATATATAAATATATAACAAACATAATATATACTAGCGAACCCGTGCAACTTCGTTGCACAAAATCGGTTATAACCGGAGAACACAAATAAAATGACATTTTCTAAAAATTTATCTTAGCTAGATCGAATTATCGCCCCCGAAGCCCTCTGTAAACTAAATTTCATGAAAATCGTTGGAGCCAATTCCGAGATTCCAATTATATATATACAAGAATTGCTCGTTTAAAGATATATATATATATATATATATATAAGATAAGTAAAGAATCTACTTCAAATTCCATCACTCAAAGAGAGGTAATAGTCCTTCAGACGACTCTTAAATATTGGAAGGGAACTACTTCCACGGAAGGTAAAGGTTTCTTATTTTTTTTTTTTGGCGTAGTAGTTTTGTATTGGGCAAAGGTTAATCTTGTACGGATTCATGGGGTAAGCATAGATTCATTAGAATTCAAATCACTCGCCAGGCGATTAGCGTTTCACAAAAACGACTAAATCATTGCGTCGGTCTGCGAACAGTAGTAATGCTTTACTTTTTGCATTCCTACTCAGAACCCTTAGTGCAGATTTGCACGAATACGCAGTCTATTTTTGTGTTCCGGTACGATGTCGCGTATAATAGGGGTATGACTACCATACTCTCTAACAGGAAAGCCCGTTACCATCTTTAACTGCATCATTACTTATCACCAGGTGAGATTGCAGTCAATTGCTAACATTTAGTGGAACAAAAAAAAACCTACACCTAAAACAATACGCGTAACGAAAGTTTAAAATGTGGGCAGTTACAATCAAAGGCTAAGTTGTGAATAAAAAAATCAAAAAAAACATACCATAGGCTGGTTGGAAAATTGCCTACAAAATTTTCCCTAGCTTCTCCCCCTAAATAGTTAACGTGCCTATCAAAGCATGTAGGCCGTGTAAACACTGGTCGGATTTGCAGGCAGGAGGGCAACCGGCGATGCATGCTTTTCAGTAATACCTACTAGGTACTTTGTTGACTACTAGCGACCCTCCCGCGGGTGGAATGTATGTAAGAGTGTTTGTATTGGATAGAAGCAGGCATTAGTTTGCGGAAATCCATAATATATTATGAAAGTTAAGCTTAATTCGCTGTACTCCGCGAACAGCAGGAGAATCTGTATGGTGTAATTTATTATTACTTCAATCCGTATACTCCACACCAAACAGATCCTCGGCAATGTACCCTCTACGCACGTTTCGTTTCGTTTCGTTCACCAAACGTGCAGAGTAATTGTTAAGTCAAACACACAACAAACAATTATTCATTGTAAAGTCGACAACTCCTGAGGATGCTCCGGTTTCGAAGCGTGACGGTCGCTTAGCCGTCTTTTTCCCCGAGCGAATTGGCTACGGCCAAAACCTCCCACTGCCGGAATTCGAACCGGGAACCTCCCTCTTAAAAACCAAAACCACAGCGCTCACCGTTGCGCCAGGGACTCCAGGGAGGTCGCCAAGATCTTGTTGCTTTACTAGGTTTATATGCAAACACAATATCAAAGTCACGATCAAAAGCTTTCACGCAATAATTTTCAGACTCAAACACGCTACGCCCAAATCCCTGCGAGGAAAGGCACTTGTAATCGAGAGGGTTTTATTAATTACAAACTTGGACCGCAAAATCCCCCACCCCTCTATTGACAAGCAATTAAGAACTTTGAACTGTACTAAATAAAGCTAAAAATCCCTCGACGCCATTACATAAGTACAAACTTCGAACCTTACTTTTGGGCGTAAGCGTTTCTACTCCTTTGTTGGGTGTGCTAAAGGATTTTAAAGTTTAAAGGTATTAGATCTAAGGTATATTTTAGTTTGAATCATGTCAGTAAACAAGGGCCATCAATTTGTTAAATGAAGAAAATGGAGAAGTGTAATTTGGGTAGGATTCTTGGTCGGGTGATTTCAAGTGAGGGTGTGCTCCGTGTTCACAGTTATGTTAAACGATATTGCTGCCGTTTTAGACTTAATTTATTTGTTATGTAGACGTTTTAGCTGCTGTATATAAAACGTGAATTATAATTTTTATAATTGTATTTGTGTTTTTACCTACACTTGGAGGAATTATCAATTTTTTATAAATTTAAAATGCATGCGATTCTCTGAGCGCTTTCCCAATTAAGCTTTGAAGAAGTAGATCGAAACTGCAATGTTTTCTTCTAGATGGCGCTACAGTCACTAAAAGACTGACGTAAAAGGCATATAGTAATTTCGGTATCGACGGTAGGAGAGCCGTAGCTTAATTGGGAAAGCGCTTAGGCCGCGATTGCCAAAGAGTCGCAGGTTCGAAATTTTTATTAAAAACGTGAATTAGTTAAACTTTCTAACCTGGCTTATCGGCCGAGAGGGGCAGTGGGCCGAGACCATGCTTTCTTTGTCCAAAGCTGTGGGTTCGATTCTCACAACTGGAAAAATGTTTGTGTGATGAACATGAATGTTTTTCAGTGGGTGTTTATCTGTGTATTATAAGTATTTAAGTTCACGATTCTTTAAAAAAAATCGTCAGTTGGCCTGGTACACATAACAAGCTACGCTTTTCTTGAGGTTAGATGGCGATGTGTTGTCGTAATATATTTTATTTATACTTTTTATTTGTACACCAAAAAAGGTTATCAACATTATATGAAAAGTGGCCTTATCGCTTAGAAGCGATAAGCCTCTGATCCAGATCTCTGCCAGGCAACCTCAGGATTGGAAAATCTAATGAGAAAACAAAAGGGTTGGGCGTATACTGTTGAAAACTTGTTTATGTATTAGTATGCATATAGTTATTCGAATTCTAAGGTACATTCGAATTACTACATGCATACTAATATTCCTAACACATTAACAAGACAACACACATGTTAACAATACGCATTATTGAAAAAAAATTATACTTTAGTCTATAACAAACCAAAAATACCTATTTAAACATGAGTAACAATAACAATGTAAAAATTTCCCTAAAATAAAAAAAAATAAGAAAGTTATTCATTAACATTTTGAGATAATATAAAAAAATCTGTTGGGTTCATACTGATTATTCATTTTATTTAGGAAACTAAAAGTCGCGAACACGGATAAATGTTAAAAAAAAGTGCTCGGAGGGCCACGCGGCCGGGCGAGCTTTCTAGGTCAAGTTTTACATTTATTTTGATATTTTCTGAAATCGAATCCGATCCTGTTACCTAAACCATCGCTTGTTTTATGGTGAAGGAAAATATTGTGAGGAAACCTGCAGGAAGGTACTTACTTTCCAGAATTCCATAATATTCAATGCTTAATTTGCTACGCTCCACGAAAAACGGGAGAATCTGTACAGTGTATAAGTGAATATTACCTTAAGTCGATGCGTACATGCATTTATGCATGCAGTAGGTATACTCTATCAGCTTACTACCATCGTTTAAAGCTGTATTTTTATTAATATAAGTAAACGCTCTTATATCTACGCTACTTGACAACAGCAGCACCGGCATATTTATGGAAAATGCTTGTTTTTTATTTATTCTCAGAACTTACTGTATTCTTAGTTTGTAGTTATAGTTTTATTCTGAGTTTAAGTCGTTTTAATATTTGTTTGTACTGTAATTTGTGATGTTTAAATTTCCCGAATAAATATTATATTATTATTATTTATTTACACATAAGCTAAGAGAACTCTGAATATTTTGTATAAAATATAATTTAAAATCAATGTCAATTTTATATATTTGTGATGAGAAATAAATGGCTTTTTTATTTTATTTTATTTAAGCTAAGAGAACCGATGGAAATTGGAGTATTGAGGCGAACCGGACCTCGCACCGGTAAACGCAGCGAAAACGGACCCGAACGTAGTGGACAGACATCAAGCGAGTCGCTGGGAGCCGCTGGATGCAAGCGGTCCAGCACCGTGGATTGTGGAACTCCCTACAAAAGACCTTGGTCCATCAGTGGACGTCAATTGGATGACTTGGTGATTAAATGATGATGAACCATGGTAGTCCACGCAATTAGAAGTACGGCAAATGACAACGAAAATGAACGATTTTAATAATTACGTAAAACCAAGGTTGAACACAACTTTGGAGTGGTGTAAACACAAAATGAAGGGGGTGTTTACACCATAAAGCCGTGCGCGGAATCGCGTAAACGAGGGCTTAATGCTGCCAGCGCTGACTTTTTAATTACAACCTCGAAATTACGTGAAAACAACCCCGTGACACCGGCGCGAATCGCAATGGTCTTAAATGGGTCACGAGCGTTTTGGCCCTGCGACGAATACTGTTTCAGGTACATTTTTCGAACCTTATTTTGATGTCATGATTGCGAATAAAGCTATTATTTTTTTAATTTGCAAAACAAAAATTTGCTCTTTATTTGCAAAACTAAAATATATTGATAAAAAATATTTCGCAAAAATCTCCGACTTTTTATATATATATATATATATATATATTGCTTATATTTATTGTAAATATATTGTTAGTTTGTTATTATTATTATATGTGTAGTTGCAATTTTATTTAACCTAAATAAAGTTACATACACATTGAAAAAAAAATATATAGTGCACAGTTTAAGTCTGATATAGAGTAGTGTAGCTTTTTCATTTGATACCCATATTAAGGGGGAGTTGTGGCGGCCATCTTGAACCGATTTACATCAATCACAGCTAAAAACACTCCCAACTAATTAAACTTTGAAACAAAAAAAAAATCGGTTCATCCGTTCGAGAATTACGATGCCACAGACAGACACACAGACAAACATAGACACATCCTATAACACCCCGTCGTTTTTGCGTCGGGGGTCAAAAATAACAATATATAAACAAACAAAGGTGGCATTATCTAGTAGCGATACTATAATGTTTGAAAATATCACAGAAATAAACGAAATATTAGCCGTTTTTTTTCTGTAAATAATTATTTATATTTATCATAAAAAAAACAATATTTATGGCAAGTATTTATTTAAAACTTGTGTGTGGTTACGGTTTAAACTGTCTATAATTCGATAGATACTGGACGATCAAATTCGAAATTCAAAATTCTTCAGCGCCGTCGGTTCCAATTATTTTTAATAGAACTCGAGAACATTATAGAGAATCCACAGGCATTCAGGTTTGCGCACTATATTTTTAAAAACCCACATAACTCCGAAAGTAAATAAGAGTTAGGAACTCGGCAAGGGAAGCCGAAGCCTTACCCATCGTCTGTTCATCGAATGTTTTTCAGTCGCTGGGTGTTTTTATAAGTATTTATGTGTATTATTCATAAAATTATTCATCAGTTATCTTAGTACCCATAACACAAGCTACGCTTACTTTGGGGCTAGATGGCGATGTGTGCATTGTGTGTAGTATATTTATTATTTATTATTATTGGTCCTATGTTCTGTATGATTGATCAAAATAGTTATATTGTAGTTAAAAAAAACAAATGCTGTCTTCTGTTGTTTTTTTTTTCTGTCAATAAAAAAGGTTCAATGTTATTGCTTTAATTTATTTCGCCTTATCATACAGTTACTACTGTTATTTGTAGTTACCTACTTTGTGCTCAGTTTCTGCGGATTCACTAACTAGCTACGTAAAATACGTGCCAATGATACGGCACTTAAAGTCACCAGGGCAACGATCGGCGACGCGAATTTTTACAATGCGTAAAAAATTACGATTTCAGCGCTAAATAGCGCTCGCAAAAAAGCTGTCACTCGGAAACAAAGATTGCGTTTCTAAAAATATTTGCGACTTGCGCAATTCAATAAATGCCTGCATCTAGTTTGTTTCTATTGTATTTAGTCTGTTTATAATAGGCTCGATAACAAATTTTTAAAAAAGGTCCTATTATGTTTCGAATCTGCTAAGTACCTACTAGGTATATAAAAAAAAACTAATTTTTGTAGAAATTAAAGGTTTTGTTGATATAACTTGCAAATTATATTGTAAAAAAAAACCTAATGAAAACTCTCACCTTGTGTCATGGCTACTCTCGTGACGTCATAGGCAAATTAGAGCTTTAGTAAATCATAAACCCTTGTTCCATAGCTAAAGATTGCTTTTGGTATAAATAACAAAAAACTTAGCAACTGATAGTTAGAAAACACATAATACTTGTTATTCGCAGAGATTTTCAAAGTTTAAGCGGTACAAAATTATGTTTATATAGATAGAACTAACGTCATAATATTGAATTCGGCGTTGCACCTGTCATGGCGGATCGCTAGATTTTGCAGTTTTATTTATCTAGTTGTGTTGGTTACACCATTTATAACTCAAGAACGGCTGGACCAATTTTTATGATATTTGATTTTTTGGATTAGACCGGAATAGGATAATAAGTAGGTACATATTAAACTATAACAATAATCAAAAAAAAAGATCCGCGGAACGAAGTTCGCCGGGACAGCTAGTTTAAAAAAATAATAATCTCACTTGGAATATCAATAAAAATACGTTTTTCGTAATACATGAATCACATATCACTAGACAAATAGAAAATTTTAGCGATTCTTTCAAAATAAAAAAAAAACAAAATTCTAAATTCATTTAAGTATTTCAAGTAAACTTACTTTATAAGAACTTTTGAAGCGTCAAATTTTTTTCTGAAAGCAGATTCTACCGAGAAGAGCCAGCAAGATACTCAGTAGTTGCTCTTTTCCAACATCATTATTTACAATCATTTTTCTATCTTGCAGGGGATGAGAGCGAAGCTGGCTGCTTCCAATGTACCTTGTCATTAAGAAATTCATCAAATTTATAGTACATGCACCTTGCTGTATTTGATGTGTTTTTAAACACTTTTAAAATATAGGTATGCATCGTTAAAAGCGTATACTTTGTCATCATGCCTATTCCAACTAATATTATAAATGCGAAAGTATGTTTGTTTTTGTTCCTCTACACCCTAACAAAGCAACAAATCGGATTGATTTTTGGCATAGGACTAGTTGAAAGGATGGAGAGTAACATGGGCTACTTTTGGTCCTGGAAAAACACCAACTCATCAGGGTTATAAACAGGGGCTTTCGTAGTATCACACGAACAATCGTACCTATTTCCTTCATCATCATCATCATCGTATCGACCCATTACCGGCCCACTACAGGTCACGGGTCTCCTACCACAATAAGAAGGGGTTAAGGCCGTCCAACGCAACGACCCAGTGCGGATTGGTGGACTCCACGCATCTCTGAGAACATTATGGAGAACTCTCAGTCATACAGGTTTCCTCACGATGTTTTCTTCACAGTTGAAGCAAGTGATATTTTAATTACTTAAAACGCACATAACTTTGAAAAGTTATAGGTGCGTGCTGGGATTCGAACTCGGCCCCCCGAAAGTGAGCTCCTACCCACTGCGCTATCACCGCTTCCTTCACGCCTTAACAAAGCAATCAAATGATTTATTCACCGTGGGTAACCGCGGGCAGCTAATAATGTTAAAAATGCGAAGAATTGTTTGTATGTCACGCCTTCTTTACGCATTAACTAAGAAAACAATTGATTTGATTTTTTGTATAGAGCTAGTTTAAAAGACAGAAAGAAACAAAGGCTGCACTAGATCCTGGTAATATACATTTTTTTTTTTATTCTACTACAAGTTAGCCTTCGACTGCAATCTCACCTGAGGCTAAAGGGTATGGCAGTTATGTGAAATCCATACCCCTGTTCGGTTTCTACGCGACATCGTACCGAAAAGCCAGATCACTTAGTGGCACGTGTTTGTCGGACCGGACCAGACCAGACCAGATAAAATACAGAAATCATAAATTTACCGCGGGCAGCTAGTATATTATAAATGAATGATAGCATTATGGACAACTCAATAACATGGAGGTTAAGTTTTGCTTCTAACGAAGTATTGCTTCTATCTAATATATATAACAAAATGTCATGCCTAACCCTCTCATCTCCCGCAAGATAGAAAAATGATTGTAAATGTTGATGTTGGGAAAGAGCAACTACTGAGTTTCTTGCCGGCACTTCTGGGTAGAATCTGCTTTCCTAACCGGTGGTAGAGTCACTACAAACATACATACTTGACGTTTCTTGCTTATAAAGTAGGCCTACTTGATAAATGAATTTTGATTTTTTTTTTTTTAACAAAGTCATCTTTTTCACTTAGGTTTTATTCATTTATTCTTTGCGGAAAAGTACACGAGGAAATAGAACTAACAAGACGAAAAAAAAATACTATTTTCTTCTATATAGATGTTCTGTAGAGTTAAAAAAATACTTACCGCAACTTAAAAGAGTTGTTTGGTCGGGTTTTTTCTAACTTCTTGCATATTAAATACCCTAAAGACGATTTCAGATTGACAGAAAAAATATTTAACAATGAACCAATATTTCATAATCTCCTGTCTTACGAATAAAACGATGAAATTTATGTATCTGTCAGGTATTTGTTACGTACGTAATCTAATTTTATTTAATACTGGAGTTACAACCTAAAGCAAGCAATCGAGAAAATCGAATCGGATTAATTAATAGACAGCGTTTGTTAAGCTGGTACCTACCTCAACGGGACATGTATGATTCGAACCGGTTCGACGTCACGATTTACTTTTCGAAATAAGAGGAGACAAACACTACTTACGTTAGTAAAAAAAATTACTGGATAAACGTGGGATAAACGGTCAAAATCAAAAGCCGTGGCCGTGCTGCCAAAAGTTTGGCGCTTTATCAAATCCGAAAAGTAAAGATCTAGCCAATCCTTCATATAGAGAGGACCATAAAATATGTAAAACAAATCAAATTTACGGCCCCGAAAACCCTTGTCCAGAAGAACTAAAGCGGAGCAAAGCCTCCACGCGCCTAAAGGGCCGAAAAATAAGCCAACATAGACCGTGAACGCCCGAAATTTATGTCCGTTTGACCCCCGAAACGCCTTATTCACCTTTTATTTTTATTTGAGTGAGCAAGGAACAAATCTTAGCGTAAAAAGGGATAATAAAATAATCGTAAGATTCGTTTAGACGAGTCTAATTTCACGGATTGGTGCCCAAAGGGACGCGGCGGCTAAGGGTTCGACGCTCTCCGTCTAACTTATGGGGGTAATTGATGCTTTCTCGCTCTAGTGGGGACCAATGGTGTACACTGTACAGTAGAGTTATTGTACGTATTTTAATGTATTATAGGGTTTACTTACATCTCTTGTAGCATCATTATTCTAATATTGTAGATAATTTTGAATTATCATATTTTAAGGAATGACCTTGAAGTATTATAATTCATGTCTTTCATACAAAATTCAAAATTTCATTTCAAAATTAGCTGCTTTAAGATGGTAGTACCGAAACCCCCAGAATCTTCCAAATCCTAGAAATATGTAGGTGCACTAACTTCACTGGTTAATGTACGTATGTTATACTAGTTTCTTAATCTTTTAAGACTCCCGATTGGCGCAGTGGGCAGTCCCTGCTTCCTGGGTCTAAAGCCGTGGGTTCGATTCCCATAACTGGAAAATGTTTGTGTGATGAACATGAATGTTTTTATCACCTCAGTGTTTTTATGTACCTATATAATTAAAAATATTCATGATTTATCTTAGTACCCATTACACAAGCTAAGTTTACTTTGGGGCTAAATGGCGAAGTGTGTATTGTCGTAGTATATTTATAAAAAAAAATATATATCTATTTTCAAATCGTAGCACTTTCTTCACCAAAATTTGTTGCCATAGAAAAGTTTACAGCTTCGTCAAATGTATGATGATACCTTTTCTTTTCTTTACATCATCATCATCATCATAATATCAAATCATTATCGGTCCACTATAGGACAAGGGACTCCTCCCACAATGCGAAGGGTAAGGCCGTATTCCACCACGCTGGCTCAGAGCAGATTGAAGAACTCCACACGCCTTTGATTTGGAGAACTCTAAGGCAGGTTTCCGCACGACGTTTTCCTTTAACATTGAACCATTAGTAGACATATTTTAATTGCTTAAAACTTTCATATCATAGAAAAGTCTGAGGTGTATAGTGAGATACGAACTCGACCTCCCGCAAGTGAAACAGAAGTCGTAACCACTGGGCTACCACCGCTTCAATTTATATCACAAAGTCAAAACTACAATTTCATTTATTTCAAGCATCAGGCCTTTTTGAAACGTCAAGTCTGTATGTTTGTAGTGACTCTACCACCGCTTGGAAAAGTTGATTCAACCGAGAAGAAGTCGGTAAGGAACTCAGCAGTTCCTCCTTTCCAACACCCTTATTTTACAACTTAATAAGGTTCAATATTGTGAGAGATGAAAAATAATTGGATTTCAGAAATGTATGGATGCGGTTGAGGATTTGAAAACACCGTCGCTTAAAAATAGATTATCACTTCGCAGGGCATGCAAGGAAAACGTCCTACAAAGTCCTGCGTCCATCAACCTGCAGCGTAGGTATTAAGCCTCATATACCTGTACTTACACCGGCAACTGTGTCTTTCAGACTGCATCGCTGCTTGGAGGCCGAAATGAGCATGGCGGTAGAAACCTAACTGAGAGTTATTTGAGACAGTAGTAAAACAGAAAATCATAAAGTTCTCAGTTGTAATAATAAGAAAAACTTCCTCATCTTCCTAAAATGGCCATCTGGATAATTACACTGTGAAACTGCAAGCTATCATATTTTTCACCTAAACATCGTGAATATTTTCATATACGCCAATGAAAATATTCACGAGGGCTTAATCGTGAAATAGGCACTCACCTATTTCCAAGACCCTTAAAGTAAGATCCGATAGTCAAATGACTTGGAAACAATAACTATAACAGAATATCCCATAATGCATCAAGTGGGTAGTTATTCTTTCTTATCGGCCATCTTAATCGACGGCCATTTTGAATTTATTATCTGCACTGCAAATACCAATAAGCCTAACTAGATCGCCGCTGGGTTTACAAACGCAAAAAATACAATCTTACTAAAGTAAAGGTTATGCCAATTTAAGCATATTTCATATAATTTCTATGATCTTATTCCAACTCTTAAAATCATCAAAGTCATTGTTTATTACTCCGAAATGCAAAATTTATTTATTTCAAGTAGGCCTAATACTCGTATAAGCACCTCAGAAACATCAAGTATGTCTGTTTGTAGTGACTCTACCACCGGTTCGGAGGGCAGATTCTACCGAGAAGAAGCCGGCAAGAAACTTAGCAGTTGCTCTTTTTCAACATCAACTGTTTACATTTTACATTTTTCATTTCAACAGACATTTTTCTATCTTGTGAGAGATGAAAGCGGAGCCGGAAGCTTCCAAGCAACCTTGTCATGAAGAAATTAAACGATTGTATAGTAACCTCGCTGTAAGAAATGTGTTTAACACGTTTTATAAACTTATGCATTGGTAGGTCGGAAATTACCTAAGGAATCATATTATAAAAGCGTATACTCAATCCCACAAATGACTTCTGTACCTTTCGCAGACAACTTGCAGATGACACAAATTTATGACCACTTCTTGTAAGTCGACTATTTATATCCACTTATACACACATTATGTTGTCTTACAAATACTATATGATTATAATTATATTATATATTATGATTATAAATAATACAGTAAGTATACCTATTTCTTCAAACTTCTCACGGAGGGATTCACGTGATTTAAGTTTATATATTGATCGTACAGCTCTGTACTCTGTTATGAGCTATACTTTAAATACCATACCTTTACATACTTTTTTTTTCAAACGAGCTATTTTTTGTAAAGCAATAATTGTCGTACAAAGTAGATAAGGTGGTAAAATATAAATTCCCAGATTGCCCTTGCCGGAGATTAAACTAGGGACCTTCCACTTATAAAATCAAAGCGCTCACCACTGTACCAGGTAGATTGACAAAATGAACTCATAAAAAATGTATACATAATTAGAAACTTTGTAAAACTGACAGATTAATATGTTATTTTAAGAAAATATAATGTAACGCGATTTTCGTACAACCAATAACGTTTCATGACAACATCCGGAAGTGGACCGGAAGTTGCAAATCTGTTGGCGCTCACAGCTGGACACAAGTTGCACAATGTTATTGACAATAATTAATGAACGCTGAGTTTTTATTTTTATTTGAAACATGTTTTTGTATTCTAATTTTTGATATAGTCTGGACGTCTGCGTTCAAAAATATCTGTTTATATAATATCCGTGTTAATATTATAAAAAAATAACTTTCGCCGCGGTTTTTTCGGCTATCCTTACTCATAGACGTAAACTTCCCTCTCATGTATACCTAAATATAATTTTTCATTTCGTCCTAAATTATACGTCCAAACTCCAAACGTGCTGTATAGGGCAAGTTTTATCTATATACTTGAGATTGAATCTATAGTAATTATTAATATTGAATGCCTAAGCTTTAATATTAACCAGTGAAAATCACCTTTTAATTTTTTAATTATTCACGACTGTGGCTTATTTAGAAGATCATCATAATCATTATAAACCCATAATCGACCCATTACAAGGCACGCGTATCCTCTCAGACTGAAAAAGGTTTAGGCCTTGGTTTAGACATTATAGAGTAGGTACCTACTCGCAGACGAGTAATATTTTAAATGCTTCAATTAAAAAAAAACACATAAGCCAAATTGTATACGTTGTGATGTTATACTTTTCTTTTTTTTGTATATTCATTTTGTGGTGTGCAATAAAAGTATATTCATTCATTCATTCATTCATAAGTTACAAAAATTACTGGTTCGTGACAGATATCAAACTAGGTACGGAAAGGAAAGCCGAATCTATATCGAACTTCTGCATAATTTCTGCTTCTATAGTTAATTTATAATATAAAGCTGCGGTTTTTTCTTTTGATTTGCTAAAGGCCAGTATTTTTTTAGAGCTATAGGTACGTACTAATAAGTACGTACCTATAGCTCTAAAAAAATACTGGCTGGTTCAGGGGACGCGAATTAAAGCACCTCGGTAGTGTTTCCTATTTAATTTTGGTAGGTAACCTTTCTTTTGCATGCTCAATTCTTACTTGGAAATTATTATGCTTAGGTAATATATCAATTATTCAACTTAGTTAAGTAGAGACGCGTACCTTGGTGTGCAAATTCTGTAAAAAACCTCATTAGCTATTGATTATTAATTTCATACAATAACAAACGTTGTAGACGAAAAACTTGACCTATCTAGTCTAGAACCGTTCAGAAATTGAATGTCCCTCACAAAAGGCGAAATTTTATTATTTTATTCAGCGCCAAAAACTCTTAATGAAAAATCCTCCGTGTAAAAACGGACCGGTGATATTTTAAATCATTTAAAAATCATTGAGTGTCCCTAACAATAGACAAATTTATTATTTTTATTCTGTGTCCAAAAGTTGCAAAAAAGAATGAACTTTCCTAAATGAGCGTCCGTAAAAAAGGACAACAAATCAAATATGGCGGAACTGACATTTCAATTCACGAACCGTTTATTAGCTTCTAATAAACTAAAATAAACTAAAAATAAACCAGGTTCCGGCACACACGACCGTAGACGTCGTTTGGCTTTCGTCACGTAGTTAATAGAGACTTCAAGTTCGACAGGCAAACTTATTTTTCTCTGAGCGTCACTGTCTCCAGCCCATATCACTATTAAAATAAAGACTAAAGTTACTTTCACGTAACCGCAATACAAGTTTGTAAGATCTGAAAGCTTGTCACGTTATCAATCGATACCACAATGAAGTAATTTGTATAAATTGACTTTCAACTTGGTCATTATTAAAATAATTGCCTGTTAATGTTTCACGACAGCGAAACCTTGTTAGAACTCATAAAAAAGGGGACCTTGAAATTGGAAGTTTTTTTAATGTACGCGATAATTAGTTATTTCGAGACGGTACGATCAAATTGGGCTGTTCTAGGAATAAGAAATATGATTGTCACGTTTGTGAAATGCGACCTCTGGGTTTACTGTATCTGTGGAGTCATAAACACATTTAAATGGAGATTTGAAATCACTTATTACATAAATTCTTAATCTCAAAAAATTTTGAAAATTAAAAATCAAATTAATAATTTTTTTTTTTTTTTTTATAAATATAACCTACTTACCGTATTACTTCACGTTTTAGATTTTATTTAGTTTTTTTATATAGTTTATTTTAGGTTATATTTTTTTAATGTAATAAAATAAATGAAAGAAATAATAACAGAATATTATTCGTGCTATTACTCTTTTTATTATTATCTTATTTTTTACTTCATTCTATAAAACTATCGGCAACTTCGTGTGCTTAAATTTCTGATATCCCGTGATCCCATTAAGAAATTTTGCCGCAATATCTTTGTCTGTTGTAATTTAGAGAGGGAACAGGTAAAGCTAATATACTTTAAAATAAAAGGTATAGGAAGCATCGAAAAATTTTCCGCGTAAGTTTGAAGATTACGATATGGTAGCTCTATCATAGACTATGCTCAAGAAATCGAAGCCAGCTAGATCTGTATGTTTTATAGACTGGTTCGCATAAGTTGAACACCCTTTTTATTCATACAATTAAAATAAATGTGAAAGTGTATATGTTTGTTTGTTCTTACTCTACGTTTTAAGTAAGCAATCAATCAACTTGATTTTTGGCATAAAGTTAGTTGAAAAGACGGAGACTGGAGAGTAACATAGGCTCCTTTTTATCCCAGGAAAACAAACGATTGCCGTGGGATTTGTAAAAACCGTAATAAACCAAAAAAAGATGGGCCACAACAAAAGCAAATAGCATATCTGACGGTTAAGTGGGAAACCATCGCCTAGACAAAGCAGCATTTCACTGGGCATGTTAGGAACACGTCCTACAAATTAACGCCCTATATCAAGTGGCATGCATAAGCGGGCAGTTTATATAAAGTGAATAAAAACTCTAGTAAGAGTTATAAAAAACCTAAGGATAGGCATTGTAAGAGTTATAAAAAGCGTACCCTTTGAATTTTATAACTCGCACTGGAATTTCTCTTCACTTTATATCATCTGTGCATATCACTGCGGATGAAGATGATTGCGGCTTGGCTGGACTGTCATTACCTCCGGCATTGCTGTGATAGGCACGTTGCAATACCAATGCCGCTTAGACAGTATTGAGTGATTATTCTTATTCTTCTTTAAATTTTAATTTTGATTTGGTTTTTGATGGTATTTGGATTTGATTTAATTTAGTTTTTTATTATTTTGTTTGGACATTATATATATTTTATTGTATTGCATTAAATTTAATTTTGTAACTGATGTATTACTTGAACTGATGTTAATTTTTTATGTATAAAGCCTGAAATAAATGATTATTATTACTATCTTTTATTCTTTTTCATTTTTTTTTAAATTCTTAACAATGCTTAAAAATAAAATTAAAAACACTGCTTATTAAAAATTTATGAAAAAAAACATCCACCTTCCGCTTGCGGGGCTTTTGAATGCCCAAACAACCGGCGGTCAGGGCTCCAGAGTGAGGAACCTCCTCACAATACGCGCCGTTTCAACAACCAAGCGAAAGCTTCTTAAGATGTTGGACGAACCTTTATTATTATAATTATTTATTTCAATTTATTTATTATTATTATTATTATTATACCCTCTATGCACGTCAATACCTGTGCCCATCAACCTTAGGTTTAAGTGTTAAGTCTCATGTGCCTATAACAATACGGATAACAACGTTCATCCAACCGGAACCATGCTGAAGTGCTGCGAAACACAGCAATGCTACCTAGCTATACCTTTTTATGTCTATCGTGACTATTATAAAAGACTTGCGAAAGAGAATCGAAGCCTTCGAAATTTGAACGTCTCGAAGAATGCTCCATATATAAGTTGGATGGCCAAGGCTACTAATCCAACACCATATCGCCGCGTCCAACCTGCATTTAAACGGAAAAAGTTTAAAAGCACTGATTCCTGACCTCCTGTATCGAAGTGGCATATAATAAAGAAGGTTTCTTTAAATTTAAAAAGCAAATAAAGCCGACGCGACACTATCGTTCACAAAGCTATTCGTTCTTTGGCCCATTTCGCTGTGTCCGCTTCGATATTGGAGTCGTAGTTGACGCTGAGTGTGTGACCCCGATATCATAGCGAGAGGACCCAGGTTAGTTATATTTTTGTTAGTTATACTGTTTGTATATCAAAGTCAGCAATTATGTGGACAAATCAACAATTACTTTGTCTCTTTCTCTCTTTATGATATTAGACATTTTTCATTGTGTAGGAAAAAAACGGGTTAAACGATCCTAATGAAAAATAATGTAATGCCTGCCACTCAACTGCAACTGTGCAATAATTAAATCTTTACGCAAAAGTAAAACCGAGCTGTGCTTTGGCTTTAATACTAATTGGCGACATTAAAACAAAATAAGAAAGAATTAGGAAAAAAATGTATTCAAACTGACTGCCAAGAATTTAAATAAGTACTAACTTTTAAACGGCAGGCGAAAATAAATATTAGAGTTACCTACCTACACGTCTTAAATCAGAAAACGAAGAATTTAATTCGTACATACCTCGAATTAAATGCACCACGAAGAATAAAGTAGGTAGGTACATTTAAATGCACAAACTAAAATTTTAACTAAATTTCGAAGCGGACAACAAATCTAGGTATATACTTACTTACCTTTATGGAACAAAATTTAAAATGAACAATTTAAATTTTTGGTATATACGTCTAAAGAAACATCTTGTTCGTCGTTTACTTAATTACTGAAGGATTTAAGTTCAAATTCTAAAAGAACATACACGAATTTAAATTTGAGGAGGTTAGATCTACCTAGGTTTAGATCTACCTATAAATGACAAGCTTTACTCACCAGAATCACTATCGTCCCGATCATAATGCGGCCTCCAGTACTCATCATACCGCAGCGGCACTTCGGACCGGCCGGTAAACTTCGTGGGGTCCAATATATTTTCCACGGAAAATGCAATCGCAGGCCTGTCGGGGGGCCTCGTGAGCCCCAAACGCCTCGTAAGATCCACTGGCGCGGCCTCTTCTACCCCTACAACGTCAACCTCCCCGTTGGCCTCTGACTCTGCCTCGGCCTCTTGCTCCCTTCTGTCCTCTGAGCCTCGCGTCATCGCGAGCATCGTCATAGCTCTTGTTTATTTTAATATGTCACATCGAATCTCTTATAATCTTATCTGCTTTAGTACCAAATTCTTCTGTTAGGTCCAGTTTTTGTATTAAAGTTCGAATTGCACTATTAATATTAAAAGTCCTGTTTTTTTTTGTACCCAGTTTATACACAATTCTATAAATATTAACACTTCACTGCTAATGTTTGTAATTAAGAAACAAAAACTAATGTCAATGCGGACATATTTTCAGTAACTATTGATTATTTATTTTTGTGTTCGATTATTATTTTTGAAGAGTGAGTAAGTAAGTTTAAATCAGAAGTTACTCGGGCAAACGATCGCACATATATCCGTCGACGCAGGCGTAGTAGAGTTCCAACACGACCGTCGACACCTAACATCGGAACGTCACGTCGCCGGGTGCACTGGAACCGGGAACGAAACGGGCGGGTACGTCTGAGGAGGGGGCACTCACCAGAGTAGGGGGAGATGGGAAACTCGCCCGCCGATTGGCAGAGCGAAACGAGGCGTGCCAGGGGTGGAGAAACGTAATCGAGCAATAAGGTTTAAACAATTTCGTTTAATACGTTGAATTATGTAAGAGAGCGGCGAGCAAGTAATCGCGCACAAGCGATAAGGCCATTTGCGCTACTTCGTTACGTATTAATGGGGCAGGAAATTGACTTATGAATATTAGAGGTCGCGGAGAGCTGAAGATCGGGCCAAAGCGGCCCCGTGCGGCTGTGCAGGGTTATTTTCGTAGTTAAGCGCTGAAACAATGATGTTTATTGAGTTTGGAACTTAATGGGTTTTGTCCGTGCTGCGAGCGATTTGCGCCATTAACGTGTTTGGATAGGTCTTTAAATACCTGCGAGAGAGTTAACTTTCGTTAATTATAAGGGAAACTTTGCGTAATTCAAGCGCTTAGTGTTATTTGTAAATGTTCTAACCAGGTGTTATTATGAAATAAGTTTAATATGTGGTAAATTACTTATACCTACCTATAATTAGTCCCAAATAGGTAAATCTACTCATTTAGGTGGTGTAACTAGGTATAATCCCTACTAATATTATAAATGTGAATGTAAGTTTGTTTGTTACGCTTTCACGCGAGAACTACTGAACCGATCTTCACGAAACTTTTTATACATATTTTGGAGGTATTAAAAATAGTAGATAAAAAAAAAAATTGAGAGAAAATTTAAAAATCTCATATATGACTATAGGTGTAGACTATGTAGCAGTACGCTGCCTGTCAAAATTACACATGCGTAGCCGCAGGGCGCATCTAGTAAGGTACATAACTAAGCCAGATTTATTTTTGACTTATTTTATTACGTGCGATGTCCACTCAATTTTATTTAAAGATGTTTTTCAGTTTTCTTTGTAATCGGAGGGAATTTTTCAGTGCCATTGCCAAATTACTTAAGGTATAATAGGTATATTACTTACCTATCTGCTTAGGTATGACGACCATCCAGCGCGGCTAGTATGGGCAGGAGACATCTCTCCGGGGAAAAGATAAAAAATTATCTTCTCCCACAGCTTTATCAACTGTCAGAGCACTGGCGCAAAAGTGGAAATAATATCCAAATTATATATGCTAAATAATAAACGGGGGTAAAGTTCTCCTATTCCATATTCCCGTACTTTAGCAGGTGGACACATTAATTATATCCCCTCTTAGGGGTTATAATCGGGGGATATAATTTTTACCTCCTGCCTGTACTGCCCTACTATGTATGTATGTTATTGGCGGAGTAAAAACATATGGTATATGTTTAATATTATAATTATATATATAATAATAATTATATGTATTATGTATTATATGTATAATCGTTAAATCCGGCACCGAGGACAAACCTCTGCGGTTTTTTCGGTGTTTATATACTAACCATTTTATTGTAATTGCTTTATTTGATAAATAAATAAAAAAAAAAAAATCACGACCGACCGAGTTACCTATAAGACTGGCTGCTAAATCCAGTGCCCTTACCAATTGTGGTGGATGGAAACGGGGTTGTCCATTGTCGACAGCATGGCCCCGCGTTGTTAGAACTGTTTTTGTTTTTAAAACATAGGTACTTACCTAAGGAATCAAAATAATAAGATCCTAATCCATTTAAAAGGAAATTTATTATATGACTCATTCACCATTTTTATTTTATAATTGACATTTATTGCACTTATTATACTAAATAACACTTATAATTTTAATTAATTATTACATGTATATAATACATATATATATATATATATATAATGTTTTTAGTATCAATTGTAATTTATTAATTCAGTTTATTTGTAAATTAGATAAATATTAATAAACTAAGACAAATCTATCACATCACCATCCAGCCCTACAGTAAGCGTAGCTTGTGTTAGTAGGTACCGACTAAGTGATGAATATTTTTACTAATATTTACTTACATAATTACATATAATATACAGATAAACAACTGAAAAACATTTATCAAACATTATCTGTAGTTGTGGGAATCGAACTCACTGCCTTGGACACGGAAAGCAGTGTCGCTGCCCACTGCGCCAATCGGCCGTCAACTTCAACGTGATATATTTGTACACCACCATTGTTCAAGCGGTAGAATATGATCGACTCTGTTTTGGTGTATTAAATAACACCAAAATTAAACATATATAGAGAAAATAGCAATCTAAGCTAATCTTGTTTTGCATGCCAGCTTCCGGCCTCTTATGTTAACACTGGCATGTATTGCCAGGTGGTTTCGTTTCGGCAGACATCCGCCGGCGGAGTCCCGGATGTACCTATGCGAAAGAGTTTCCGTAACTCCGCCTTCGGGCGAAGAGGTATTTAGGAAGAGTGTGACATAACGTCCGGGCCTATCCGTGACACTGGGGTACCCATGAGGACTGACCCAGGGAAAAACAGGTTAGCTGCTTGATAAAATTAATCATCATCATATCAACCCATTTCCGGCCACCCACAGGGCACCGGTCTCCTCCCATAATAAGAAGGGGTTCACCACGCTGGCCTAGTGCGAATTGTTGGACTCCACACACCTCATAAACAAACTGCTTGGAAAAAGAAGACCTGATGTGGGACTTTAATTAGCCGATGATGATGATGTTGGTAATGACTTAGACAGCCCATTGGCGCAGTTTGCAGCGACCCTGCTTTCTGAGTCAAAGGCCGTGGGTTCGATTCCCACGACTGGAAAATGTTTGTGTGATGAACATGAATGTTTTTCAGTGTCTGGGTGTTTATCTGTATATTATAAGTATTTTATGTATATTATTCATAAAAATATTCATCAGTCATCGTAGTACCCATAACACAAGCTACGCTTACTTTGGGGCTTGATGGCGATGTGTGTATTGTCGTAGTATATTTATTTATTTAATGATACAATAATAGACCCATCTCTGGGTTCACGGTCTTCAGAAAAATGTTATTAACATCGTGTCCCAAAAATTGGTCCTGGCGTCTGGCGCTTATTTAGCCCAACGGCGAAGTCTAGAAATTCAAAGGGGCAAAGGGGCAATAGCGCCAGCATTTTGGGTACCATGCCCATAAATGAACAGTTAGACGGCTTATATGCAATAATTTCTCTTATATAATTTTTTATCAATTGTTAATTATGAGATCATCTGGTTTCTATGTGCGTGAATAAACATTATTATGTAGGCACATAAATAATTTTTTAATCTGAATCCCAGAACTTTCCTGCTTGCTCTACCGCCCGTGCTATGCTCGTGTCGATTTGCGAATTATAATCTCTTGTACTTATTGTCCACAGCCTGCATCAGCGCCGCCGAGCCGCCTTGCCACACAAAAGTTGTATGTATACAGGATTTTTTATGGCAAAAAAAAAAAAAAAATATATATTCTAATATCGCCATCGGAATAAGAATTGCGAGATCGATTATGTTGACTATCTCAGCCTATGTCTTGTCTCTTTTATTATATGATGATTTGCTAATAAAAAAATAATAATAGAATGAACAAGGTTATTCTTATCGTCACTATCAACCCATTATCCGGCCCACTACAAGGCACGGAATGCTTTTAGACTAGTCCACCAAGCTAGCCAATTACGAAACACAATTAAGAAGTCTCTGGCAAGTATAAACGTGTTCTCCTTCACTGTGGATGTCGAAGTGATGATTCAAGCGTACCCACAGATTTTCTCACAGTATTTTGCTTCCCCGAAATAATATAAAATTGCCTGAATTAAATCTTAAGTAAATTGTATAAGTCACCTACAGCGCAGTAAGACCCTTACTGCGCTGTAGCAGCTAACATACACACGATACAAAGTCGCATTGTGCTACGTTGCGACATCGTATCTCCATAGGATGTCGTGTCGTGGTCATCCCGGTACGACTCCCATCGTGCCACGGCACGTTGAAACTGAGCATACACTCCTTTACCAGGGCCGCTTGTGATGTCAGATCCACACTGTAAATTTATTCCAACAGCACGGCTAGCATGGGCAACACCATTATATCCCCGGGGAAAGAATAAATATTTATCTTCTCCCACAGCTTTATCAAATCTTAGAGCACTGGTGCACAAGTCGAAATAATATCCAAATAATATGTGTGTAATAATAACCGGAGGTAAACTTCTAATATTTCATGTTCCCAGGCTTTAGGAGGTAAACACTGGGCATGTTAATTATATATCTCGTTTGGGGATATAATCGGGGGATATAGTTTTTATCTCCTAGCCCTGCAGGTGACGCGTTAGCGGTCAGACGATACAATGAACTTATTTTTTGTATCGACTTAAGTTGGCCCTTGAATGGCATCCCACCCAGTGGCGTGCATAGAGGGTATGCAGAGATTTTCTTCATTTTATACCATCTGAATGATGGACCATCTGAATGATGGTATAAAATGAAGAAAGTCTGCAGTAAGTACCTACTAGTTATAAATACTTTTATAATACTAGGCATATTATAACTCTTACAAAGGCAATCCTTAAGTTGTTTATAACTCGTACTGGAGATTTTCTTAATTTTATATAATTTGCATACCCTATATACACGCCACTTATCCCACCCGATGGTAAGTAATGATGCAGCCAAAGATGGTAACGGGCTAACCTGTTAGAATTAGGGCAGTTATATTAAAAACAAAATCCTAATCGGTTTATACGCGACATAGTACCGGACCACTTAATCGCTTGTGACGTAGTAGGGTAGCTAGCCTCGGCCGAAGCGTCCCACCAGCTAAATCGTATTTTATTGCTACACGATATCGCACCGTGACACGACGCGGACGTCGCTACGTTGCGCGACACGACGTCGTATCGTTTATGGCCCTAAGAGGTATTTTTACGTGAACCGACCTCTCCTCACCTTTATATTGGAGCTGTAGAATCAGTAGCTCTCGGAATGCAAGTTCACGCTTGTCAGACAACAATGGCCGCCTGTCAACTATCGACGGCTGTCAATCGTCTTTAGCTGTTCTTTTTTTTTTTGAAGCACTTAATCGCTGTTAAAGATCTTCTATTAAGCGACACCAATGATATGCACGATTTCAACCCTTCGACACGGTTTTCTGTACAATTGAAAGCTACAGGGTGTCCGTTTTGCGTAAAGGTAAACTAAATAAGCTGGGTCCAACCAACTTTTCCAACAAGTTGCAATCCGTATGGGGATAACAGAGTGTCCAGTTAGTAATTGTCGGAAAAGTTAGTGAATGGGGCAGCAGTTATGTATCATCACGTTGACAGCCGATAGGCGCAGCGGGCAGCGACTGCTTTCTTAGTCTAAGGCCGTGGGTTCCATTCCCACAACTGAAAAATGTTTGTGTAATGAACCTGAATGTTTTTCAGTGTCTGGGTGTTTATATGGGTGTATTTTTCGTTCTTCATAAAAATATTCATCAGTCATCTTAGTAGGTACCCATAACTCCGCTTACTTTTGGGCTAGATGGCGATGTGTGTATTGTCGTAGTTTATTTATTTATTATCTGCCGAGTCCGATCACCGTATCCGTATCCGCAACATTGTACCATATGTAGCATCAAATGAAGCTTCGTATCTTATAATACACGCCTTCAGTTGACGCATATCATCAAATTACGCAGACCTCAATGATAATACAAAAACAAAGTGACAGCATCGGGATATACTATGTCACTTTGTTTTATAGAGTGGCATAGGAGTGTCGATAGAACGAAAATTGAATCACTGGATTTTGACGTGACAACGTCTTATAAATTGGTTTGCCGGGTGACACTTCAAGAAACTGCGTTACGCTCCGCTCACGTTATGCGCTCACAATGAGAGCGAGTGAGAGGCACGCGTCCCTTCCACTCGGGCATGGTTAGCCCGCCTAAGAGTGAGAGAGACAGACATAAAAAGTGAAAGGCACGCGTCCCTTTGTAGTAAACGCTGTTTCATTGTACGCAAATGTATTGCAAGTTATTGTATGTATATTTGTATATAAATACGTATGTATGTGTAAAGGTAAAAATAAAATTTTGTTAATATGAAATTCAGTGCGAGATTCTTTGTATAAATTAATGTTTTAAATATAATTCTTTGTATAAATAAATGTTTTAAATTGTTACTATTATTTCATCCTTCTTCCTACTATACGAATGAATATTCACATTAAAATTATTTTACCACTCAAAGTCGTTGTCACGTAAAACTTTCGCCCGTATACCGACTTTACAGGCAACCAATTTTTAGTTCCAGTGACGTACCTATGTCAGATGACATGTTTAAAACGAGGTCAATATATAAGCTGTCATTCGAATAGTCACAGCCAGTTTATTGTGTTTATAATAAATCAAATGACTAAAGATTTTAAACTAAGATTTTCGTGGTAAATCAACATTTCTTAAATTGACAGCCGATTGGCGCAGTTTGCAGCTCTGCTATCTGAGCCCCTGGTATCTGATTCCCACCACTGGAAAATGTTTGTGTGATGAGCATGAATGTTTGTCAGTGTCTGGGTGTTTATATGTATATTCTAAGTATTTATGTATATTATAAATAAAAATATTCATCAGTCGTCTTAGTACCCATAACACAAGCTACGCTTACTTTGGGGCTAGATGGCGGTGTGTGTATTGTCGTAGTATATTTATTTATTTATTTATATTTATTTATATAGTTAAACGGGTACAAACCACGATAATTTTTGGATTTGTCGATATTTCGACCCAGTTGCATGGATCGTGATCATCACGGATCTGGAATCTGGATTCTGCCCGTGACATCCAACTTGACATCTCGTACCTACGCAGTCTCGTCGTGAAATCCAATGACTTTCTTATGTAGAAATGGTCGAAAATCGTATAATAATGCAGATAACGCAAAATACAGATTGTGGTAAAGAGGATACAGACACCTTAAAGTGGGTTAGTGTGCTACTCTCGGTAGATCGGATAAGAATGGCAGTCGGTACAAACGCATCGTGCCGTCAGAAACAACAAAACATCCTGTATTAATGTACAAAAAGCCCTAGCATTCCGGTGTCGCAATGAGCGAGATTAGAGGCCCTGCTGGTGAGCTTTGTGGCGCAGCGGGAACCAATCAACACGCTATTCTGAGTTTCGACTTATTTA
Source organism: Pararge aegeria (assembly GCF_905163445.1). NCBI lineage: Eukaryota > Metazoa > Arthropoda > Insecta > Lepidoptera > Nymphalidae > Pararge > Pararge aegeria. The sequence continues at coordinate 4,686,363 of NC_053202.1, read as the reverse complement.
TATTAGATGTATTCTAAGATAAGAAAGAACATGTACTAACCTAAATGCATTTAAAAGTAAGAACCTGTGAGTCTCTGGCAATTTTGTTTTTTTTTTATTCCGCTACAAGCCCTTGACTGCAATCTCACGTGTTGGTAAGTGATGATGCAGTCTAAGATGGTAGCGGGTTAAACTGTTAGGGAGTATGGTAGGTATACCCCAAATCGGTCGGCCGGTCGGTAACGCGACATTGCACCGGAACACTAAATCCCTTAGCGGACCGTCTTTGTCGGTAGGTTGTTAACTAGCCACGGCCAAAGCCTCCCACCAGAGCAGACCAGAGAAAATTCAGAAATTATAAATTCCTAAAATGCCCCTGACGGGAATCGAACCCGTGACCTCCTACTTAAATTCCCAGCGCTCACCGCTGCGCCAGGGAGGTCGTCAAAAAATTGCGGTCTGAGCGTTTTCCCACTAAGCTATGTTTGTAATACCGCCGGTGTCGAAATAAATATATGCTCTTTTTATCACTCTTATAGTGACTGTAGCGACATCTACTAGGAAGCATTTCAGCTTCGATCTACTTTTCACACGTCCATATTACAATGAGACATTATGAAAATTAAGCTTAGTTTGCTATACTCCGCGAAAAGCAGGGGAATCTGTATGGTGTAATTTATAATTTCTTCAATCCTTATACTCCACACCAAACAGATCTTCGGCAAGGTATATTGCCGAAGATCTGTCATTGTAAAGTGAACATCTCCTGAGGATGCTCCGGTTGCAGAGCGAAACGTGCGTAGAACCCTCTACGCACGTTTCGCTCCGACACTGAAGCATCCTCAGGAGATATTGACTTTACAATGAACTTAACAATTATTCATTGTAAAGCAGTTTTCATAAAAAACATTGCCGAAGAGCTGTTTGGTGTGGAATATAAGGATTGGAGAAATTATAAATTACAGCAGCAAGTTTAGCAAATTAAGCTTAATTTTCATAAAAAAAAAAAATAAAAGAAATAAATATTTGAATAAATATTTTCATAATAAATCATGGATTTTCGCAAAATAACGCCTGCTTCTATCCAATATTACAATGAGACATTATTTCAAACAAGAGACGAGACATTGCTTTTCTATAATAAAAAAAATATATATACCTACTTTTTCTGAACTTTTAACCTTATTCAATTAATAACACATAATTTATAAGAAGGATTTCAAACATAAAGTTACGACACAGAACACGCACGGTGCCCTCGTTTTGGACAATCTCCTTTGATATTTCAACTTAGTGTTAGTGAAAACAAACAAAGTATCCATTCAAAGTGTTCTTATCATTATATTACTGAGATTAAATGCCACATCTATCCAGAGTCAGAGTCCAATGCTTGACTACCTAGCTCAAAAAGCTAGAAAAAGCGTATGATCACTGGTAAGTTTTAGTTTATTTTGACGGCCTTCCCGGCGCAACGGTGAGCGCTGTGAATACAATTAGGAGGTTCTGGGTTCGATTCCCGGCAGGGAGAAATTGGAAATTCATTAATTCTGAATTTTCTCTGGTCTTGTTTGGTGGGAGTCTTCGTTACCACCCTACAGGCAAAGACGTGCCGCTAAGCGATTTAGGGTTCCGGTGCGATGTCGCGTAGAAACCGATTAGGGAATTACCATACTCTCTCAGAGTTTAGCCCGTTCTATCATAGACTGCATTATTACTTACCACCAGGTAAGTGCTAACTTTTAGTGGAATAAAAAAAAAGGTCTTCCACCTAACTTACCAGTGATTCACGTCACATAACGTAGAAGCTAGAAGTTGTTATTTAAACGGCATTCAAGAATTGGCGTGAAATCTTAAAATAAAAAAACATTTAGAGTGTGGTAAAGAGGATACAAATACATGGGCTTGTATGTTGGTACAGCGACAGAGTTACAAGTCAAATCAATGTTTAACTGTAATAGAAATAAATAAACATTCAAAGACATCAACTCTACCTATTACAGTCCATGACATAACGCCCGCTACGGTAAAGAACCCTTAGATAAATAATTGTATCTTCATTAAAAAAGGGCCTTTCATAAAAAAGGGTTATGCTAGAAGTTGGCTGGATGAAACAGGAATAACAGTTGACACTCGACGCACACTCATCCGAGTTTCTTAAACGACATTCGAGAAGGAACACGAATTTAGAGTAGGGTAAAGAGGATACAAACACTTTTGCTTATATGTTGGTATAGCGACAGAGTAACACATTAAATAAATGTAAAACTGCAACAGAAATAAATACACATACAAACATCAACTCTACCTATTACAGTCCACGACATAAAGCTCGCTACGGTACCGATAGAACCCTATGAAAATAATTGTATCTTTATTTAAAAAAGTCCTTTCATGAAAAAGGGTCCGATTACTGCTACCTACATAAAAATTTAATAGACGCCCCGAAGAATCATTGCACAAAACAGTTAATTAATAATCCACTTTTAATTAAGACACGGGCGATGATAAAGAGAATAAAAAAAATACCTATAAGTAAGTAGATATAAATCTCCAAACAAAATTTGAATCATTAATAAACACGTCTGGCGGTTCAAACCAAAGATATTTAAACGTTGGATCGGTGGTTCATAAATGTTATGTTGGTTTGTGTACGCTTCAAAAACTCAAAAAGTTCTGCACCGATCGAGCTGAAATTTTAGCATGATATAATATCCGCATCAAGGATTGTTTTTATTTATTTTTTGCATCAGTCACATATCCGCGAGTCTTTATATCTACGCAGACAGTGGAAAAACAAAAAATATTTTATATCCACAAATATTGCAAAATTAAACTTATATGTAATGCAGTCTTTGTTTTGTTTCTCATTTCTCAACCATTCCATAAAAATCTGCCACAGCGAAGCGTACAACTAGTTGAAAATAAAAATAATAATAGAAAAATCTTTATTAGTGTGGCATATAAAGCAAATAAGTTTTTAGAATTACTAAGATAGCCTATTATTTAATATTAATTATATAATTCACATGATTATTGATTGATATTGCGACGACCTACCTGACGCAACGGTGAGCGCTATGAATTTAAGGGGAAGGTCCCGGGTTCGATTCCCGCAAGGGGAATTTGGGAATTTATAATTTCTGAATTTTCTCTGGACTGGCCTGGTAGGAGGCTTTGGCCGTGGCTAGTTACCACCCTACCGTCAAAGACGTGCCGCTAAGCGATTTAGTGTTCCGGTGCGATATCCGATGTGGTGATTATAGGGGTATGACTACTATGCTCCCTAAAAGGTTAGCCCGCTACCATCTTTTCATCATCACTTACCACCAGGTGAGATTGCAGTCAAGGCCTAACCAGTAAGGGTATAAAAATAAACAAAGGATACTTTACAATAGCATGTTGGGTTCTCGAGATGAATTATAAAAACTTTTCAACCTTCCTGGCGACACGATTCGTTTCTTCTTCTTCTTAGTCGTGCACTCTTGGCAGAGTGGTCGTGGCTGCTGAGATGAATTTCATGGCGCTAGAAATCACTGGATTGCACGGCTTCACGCGCGAGTCTTCTCCACTTTTGCCGGTTGGTAGCATGTCGAAAACATTCTACCACAGTTGTCTGGGTCAACGATTTCACCGTATCTATCCAACGAGTAGGTGACCGCCCTCTTGCCCTTTTTCCTTCAACCTGTCCTTGCACCACCAATCGTTCAATCGACCCCTCATTCCTTGAGATGTGGCCAAAAAACTTGAGTATGCGTAACTGCACCGTAGACGAAAGTCGTTCCTTGATATTCAGTTCTTTTAAAATGGAATTGTTGGTGCGGAATGCAGTCCAAGGGATCTTTAAAAGGCGTCTCCAGCACCACATCTCTAGGGCATCGATTTTTCGGTGGTCTTGTAGTCTAAGTGTCCAGGTCTCCGCTCCGTATAAAAATATTGGAAAGACAAGGCACCTCATGAGTCGAATCTTAGTGGTTTTGGTTATTCTCTTATCTTTCCATATCTTATTAAGCTTCTCCACTGCAGACCTTGTTATCGCACACGGTCTTCGAATTTCGAGGTCACATCCTCCAGTATTAGATATAGTTGAACCAATGTAAATGTAGGTTTGCACAACCTCACAGTTAGCAATGCTTTCGATTTCCAGCCTGTTTTGGTTTGCTCGATCTACTATCATCATCTTGGTTTTGTCCCTGTTGATGGTAATTCGTTACGAGTTAAATATAAATTTTAGGGTAGGCAGTGCATTTGTGCATGTATGAAGATGCGGCTGCAGATGAGGATAATAATATAATAATACACCTAATAGCCATGGAGGTTGTCAACTTTTCTTTTTGTTGCATTTAAAGGTTCCTTAGCATTATGCTTTGCCTGATTTATCACCGGCACAACGTTTAAATATCTTCGGTTTAAAGACTTAAAACAAAATCAAAAAAATGATATCCTATAGCCGCTCTATCCCTTAGCTAACACTCTTTACTTGAAACTGAAGTAGGTCCGTTTCAGTGGACGGATTAATTAAAAAGTTTGCGCGCGAAAAAACGCAGCACCGCGCGATCCCAATTAAAATTCTACCGGCATTCATTATGGCACTTTATTTTTAAGTGGTCGTTATGGGATTCCCGCTACGTCACTAGTCACAGATACTTGGGGTGGAATTAATCGAATCGAATCAATTTCACTGCAATGACCAAGGCGATAATGTGACTGAATGTACACAACAAAGAAAACGAACAAAAATGCAAATAGAAAAGAAGGATAACATAGAAGGTACAATTTAGCGGCCTTATTGCTACAGGCTAATTGAAAATAGGCTGTAGCTACCAACTTATGGCACAATAAATAAGTACACTAAAATATATATAAATATATTAAGAAGTATCGAAAAGGGTTATCGAGTCTACCAGTGATCCTAGAGCGAGCAGTTACCTTGGCCAACGAATTTGTTTGGCTATCCAAAGGGGCAATGCTGCCAGCATCTTAGGAACTGTGCCTCGCTGCGGTGGTTTCGAAGACGTTTTAGATTTTATTTAGTTTAACATAGTTTATTTTAGGTTTATTTATAAAAGAAATGTGAAAGACGAAAGAAAGAAATAAATATAATATAATACACTACTGTAAATATATATAATATTTACAGTAGTGTATTATGTTAACCATAAAGGACTTCACACACGGCAGGTAGAATGTATATTAATGTACATTACATCCTGGGATGTATAGCTTCAAATTATCTTAACGTATCGCACACACACCAGGTAATGTACTTTCTTAAATATAGTTCAACGGGTACATACCACGATAATATCCATAGCCACTCGGGTCAACGAACATATAAAAGCGGTTAGACACAATAAAATACAGAAGTCAGCGATTGCGGAGCACATTCTACAAGGGGGCACCCAGCACTGGATACAGCTACACGACCCTGAAGTTCTCTCCACCGATCGTCATTATATTCCAAGACTAGTTCGTGAAGCGATTGAAATTCGGAAGCACAAAAACTTCAATCGTGAGGGCGGTTTTAAAGTGTGTGGCATTCAGTGGTAGAATTATGCAAACCAAGAAAGCATTGTAAAGCTTCTCAATTTAAAAGTGACGTTGTCAGTGTAGTGTGTCGAACAGTTCGTGAAATACCGAGGAAAAGAACACGAAAGCGGGTAGTCAGATTCTGCCCGTGCATGACATTCAACTTGACATCTCGTACCTACGCAGTCCCGTCGAGACCACGATCCATGCAACTGGGTCGAAATATCGGCAAATCCAAAAATATTATCGATGTATGTACCCGTTGAACTATATTTAAGAAATGTTGTTTAACCACGAAAATCTTAGTTTAAAATCTTTAATTAGGTAATGTAATGTATCTGTCCGTTTATTCCATTGGTATACGTCTTGATTGACGCACTTTCCAGCTGCTAAGGTGTTATGTAGGGTGTTGGTATTTTTAATAAATAAATAAATATACTACGACAATACACACATCGCCATCTAGCCCAAAAGTAAGTGTGGCGTGTGTTATGGGTACTAAGGTGACTGATGAATATTTTTATGAATAACATACATAAATACTTATAATATACATATAAACACCCAGACACTGAAACACATTCATGTTCATCACACAAACATTTTCTAGTTGTGGGAATCGAACCCACAGCCTTGTACTCAGAAAGCAGGGTCGCTGCCCACTGCGCCAATCGGTGCGGTGTTTAGTAATAAACGGAAATGTATTCAGATGTATTAAGATCTATCGAAATATAAATGTAATATACTTAAGTACAATAGTTACTAAGTACATTATTTACTTATTTACATTATATACTTAAACACATTATATACTTACTTATATTATTTACTTAAGTACATTATATACTTAAGTACATAATTTACTTAAGTACATTATTTAATTAAATACAGTATATACTTAGGTACATTATTTACTAAAGTATGTTATTTACATATGTACATTATTTATTTAAGTACATAATTTACTTAAGAACATTATTTACTTAAGCACTTTATATACTTAAGTACAGTATTTATTTAAATTCATTGTATACTTACTTACATAATATACTTAAATACATTATATAATTAAATAAATTATTTACTTATGTACATTACATACTTAAATACATTATATACTTATTTACATTATATACTTAAATACATTACATACTTAAGTACATTATTTGATTGAATACATTATTTATTTATGTACATTATATACTTAGATACTTTATTTACTTAAGTAAATAATTTACTTAAGAACATTATTTTCTTATTTACATTATATTCTTAAATACATTATATACTTACTTACATTATATACTTAAGTAGATCATTTACTTAAGTACATTATTTACTTATTAACATTATTTACTTATTAACATTATCTACTTACTTACATTATATACTTAAGTACATTATCTACTTACTTACATTATATACTTAAGTACATTATTTACTTAAGTACATAATATACTTAAGTACATTAAATACATTATATACTTAAGTACATGATATACTTAAGTACATTATTTACTTAAGTACATTATATACTTAAGTACATTATATACTTAAGTACATTATTTAATTAAATACATTATTTATTTATGTACATTATATACTTAAATACATTATTTACTTAAGTACATTATTTACTAGTTTACATTATAGACCTAAATACATTATATACTTAAGAACATTATATACTTAAGTACTTTATTTACTTAAGTACATTATATACTTAAATACATTATATACTTAAGTACATTATTTACTTATTAATATTATATACTAAAGTACATTATATATTTAAGTACATTATATACTTAAATATATTTTATACTTAAGTACATTATTTACTTACGTACATTATATACTTAATTACATTATATACTTAGATATATTATATACTTTAGTACGTTATTAACTTAAATACATTATAAACTTATGATTATATACTTTAGTACATTATATACTTAAGTACATTATATACTTAATTACATTATATACTTAAGTAATTTTTTTTCTTATTTAGATTATATACTTAAATACACTATATACTGACTTACATTATATACTTAAGTTCATTATTTACTTAAGTACATTATATACTTAAGAACATTATTTACTTAAGTACATTATATACTTAAGTACATTACTTACTTAAATACTTTACTTACTAAGTTAGATTTATTTGTACCCTCGCGATTACCTAGGCATAGAAAGATTCTGCACGTACCCTTAACTAAAACTAAGAATAGATTTAATTACTTTATAATCCGTGTCTCTCGCCTTCTTAATTCTGTTTACAATGACCCCGAAATTGACTTATTTTATGGAAAGATGAATAGTGTACGTCGCAACTTAGTAAATAAACTGTTGCATGCTAGGTAAACTTAACACTTTGTTTTAGTTTGCTGCGTTTTTGCTGGGTTCTATCAGGTACCCTTGTTTATATAAGACTTATCTGTGGAAACCTGTTATTAGTTTTAAGTCAATCAATCTGTTAACTAGTTAGTATCTACAACTGTTGGTTTTCCAATTAAAGAAAAAATAAAATAAAATAAAATAAATACATTATATACTTAAGTACATTATTTACTTAAGACATTATTTACTTAAGTTCAGTATATACTTACGTACATTATATACTTAAGTAGATTATATACTTAAGTACATTATATACTTAAGTACATTATATACTTAATTACATTATGTACTTAAGTACATTATTTACTTAAGTACATTATATACTTAAGTACATTATTTACTTAAGTACATTATATACTTAATTACATTATATACTTAAGTACATTATATACTTAAGTACATTATTTACTTAAGTACATTATATACTTAAGTACATTATTTACTTAAGTAAATTATTTACTGAAATACATAATATATTTATTAACATTATTTACTTAAGTTCAGTATATACTTACGTACATTATATACTTTAGTACATTATTTACTTAAGTACATTATATACTTAAGTACATTATTTACTTAAGTACATTATATACTTAAGTACATTATTTACTTAATAAATTATTTACTTAAATACATATATACTTATTTACATTATATACTTTAGTACATTATTTACTTAAGTAAATTATATACTTAAGAACATTATTTACTTAAGTACATTATATACTTAAGTACATTACTTACTTAAATACATTATATACTTAAGTACATTATTTACTTAAGACATTATTTACTTAAGTTCAGTATATACTTACGTACATTATATACTTAAGTAGATTATATACTTAAGTACATTATATACTTAAGTACATTATATACTTAATTACATTATATACTTAAGAACATTATTTACTTAAGTACATTATATACTTAAGTACATTATTTACTTAAGTACATTATATACTTTATTACATTATATACTTAAGTACATTATTTACTTAAGTACATAATATACTTAAGTACATTATATACTTTAGTACATTATTTACTTAAGTACATTATATACTTAAGTACATAATATACTTTAGTACATTATATACTTAAGTACATTATATACTTAAGTACATAATATACTTATTTAGATTATATACTTAAGTACATTATTTACTTAAGTACATTATATACTTAAGTACATTATTTACTTAAGTACATTATATACTTAAGTACATTATATACTTAAGTACATTATATACTTTATTACATTATATACTTACTTACATTCTATACTTAAGTACATTATTTACTTAAGTACATTATATACTTAAGTACATTATTTACCTAAGTAAATTATTAACTTAAATACATAATATATTTATTAACATTATTTACTTAAGTTCAGTATATACTTACGTACATTATATACTTTAGTTCATTATTTACTTAATAAATTATTTGCTTAAATACATATATACTTATTTACATTATATACTTTAGTATAATTTTTACTTAAGTACATTATATACTTAATTACATTATATACTTAAGTACATTATATACTTAAGTACATTATTTACTTAAGTACGTTATATACTTAAGTACATTATTTACTTAAGTACATTATATGCTTAAGTACATTATATACTTAAGTACATTATATACTTAATTACATTATATACTTACTTACATTCTATACTTAAGTACATTATTTACTTAAGTACATTATATACTTAAGTACATTAAATACTTAATTACATTATATACTTACGTACATTATATACTTTGGTACATTATTTACTTAAGTACATTATATACTTAAGTACATTATTTACTTAATAAATGATTTACTTAATACATATATACTTATTTACATTATATACTTTAGTACATTATTTACTTAAGTACATTATATACTTAAGTACATTATTTACTTAATTACATTATATACTTAAGTACATTATTTACTTTAGTACATTATATACTTATTTACATTATATACTTCAGTACATTATATACTTAAGTACATTATTTACTTAAGTACATTATATACTTAAGTACATAATATACTTTAGTACATTATATACTTAAGTACATTATTTACTTAAGTACATTATTTACTTAAGTACATTATGTACTTAAGTACATTATATACTTAATTACATTATATACTTACTTACATTCTATACTTAAGTACATTATTTACTTAAGTAAATTATTTACTTAAGTTCAGTATATACTTACATACATTATATACTTTAGTACATTATTTACTTAAGTACATTATAAACTTAAGTACATTATTTACTTAAGTACATTATATACTTAAGTACATTATTTACTTAAGTACATTATATACTTAAGTACATTATATACTTAATTACATTATATACTTAAGTACATTATATACTTAAGTACATTATTTACTTAAGTACATTATATACTTTAGTACATTATTTACTTAAGTACATTATATACTTAAGTACATAATATACTTTAGTACATTATATACTTAAGTACATTATATACTTAAGTACATAATATACTTAAGTACATTATTTACTTAAGTACATTATTTACTTAAGTACATTATTTACTTAAGTACATTATATACTTTAGTACATTATTTACTTAAGTACATTATATACTTAAGTACATTATTGTACTTAAGTACATTATTGTACTTAAGTACATTATATACTTATTTACATTATATACTTAAGTACATTATATACTTAAGTACATTATTTACTTAAGTACATTATATACTTAATTACATTATATACTTAAGTACATTATATACTTAATTACATTATATACTTAAGTACATTATTTACTTAAGTACATTATATACTTAAGTACATTATTTACTTAAGTACATTATATACTTAATTACATTATATACTTAAGTACATTATATACTTAAGTACATTATTTACTTAAGTACATTATATACTTTAGTACATTATTTACTTAAGTACATTATATACTTAAGTACATAATATACTTTAGTACATTATATACTTAAGTACATTATATACTTAAGTACATAATATACTTAAGTACATTATTTACTTAAGTACATTATTTACTTAAGTACATTATATACTTAAGTACATTATTTACTTAAGTACATTATATACTTAAGTACATTATTTACTTAAGTACATTATATACTTAAGTACATTATTTACTTAAGTACATTATATACTTAAGTACATTATATACTTAAGTACATTATATACTTAATTACATTATTTACTTAAGTACATTATATACTTAAGTACATTATATACTTAATTACATTATATACTTAAGTACATTATTTACTTAAGTACATTATATACTTTAGTACATTATATACTTAAGTACATTATTTACTTAAGTACATTATTTACTTAAGTACATTATATACTTAAGTACATTATATACTTAATTACATTATATACTTAAGTACATTATTTACTTAAGTACATTATATACTTAAGTACATTATATACTTAAGTACATTATTTACTTAAGTACATTATATACTTAAGTACATTATATACTTAAGTACATTATATACTTAATTACATTATATACTTACTTACATTCAGTATATACTTACGTACATTATATACTTTAGTACATTATTTACTTAAGTACATTATATACTTAAGTACATTATTTACATAATAAATGATTTACTTAATACATATATAATTATTTACATTATATACTTTAGTACATTATTTACTTAAGTACATTATATACTTAAGTACATTATTTACTTAATTACATTATATACTTAAGTACATTATTTACTTTAGTACATTATATACTTATTTACATTATATACTTCAGTACATTATATACTTAAGTACATTATTTACTTAAGTACATTATATACTTAAGTACATAATATACTTTAGTACATTATTTACTTAAGTACATTATATACTTAAGTACATTATTTACTTAAGTACATTATGTACTTAAGTACATTATATACTTAAGTACATTATATACTTAAGTACATTATATACTTATTTACATTATATACTTTAGTACATTATATACTTAAGTACATTATATACTTAATTACATTATATACTTAAGTAAATTTTTTTCTTATTTAGATTATATACTTAAATACACTATATACTGACTAACATTATATACTTAAGTACATTATTTACTTAAGTACATTATATACTTAAGAACATTATTTACTTAAGTACTTTATATACTTAAGTACATTACTTACTTAAATACATTATATACTTAAGTACATTATTTACTTAAGACATTATTTACTTAAGTTCAGTATATACTTACGTACATTATATACTTAAGTAGATTATATACTTAAGTAAATTATATACTTAAGTACATTATATACTTAAGTACATTATATACTTAAGTACATTATATACTTAATTACATTATATACTTAAGTACATTATATACTTATTTACATTATATACTTTAGTACATTACTTACTTAAATACATTATATACTTAATTACATTATATACTTAAGTACATTATTTACTTAAGTACATTATATACTTAAGTACATTATATACTTAATTACATTATATACTTAAGTACATTATATACTTATTTACATTATATACTTTAGTACATTACTTACTTAAATACATTATATACTTAATTACATTATATACTTAAGTACATTATTTACTTAAGTACATTATATACTTAAGTACATTATATACTTAAGTACATTATATACTTAAGTGCATTATATACTTAAGTACATTATTTACTTAAGTACATTATTTACTTAAGAGCATTATATACTTAAGTACATTATATACTTAAGTACATTATATACTTAAGTACATTATTTACTTAAGTACATTATATACTTAAATTCATTATATACTTAATTACATTATATACTTAAGTACATTATATACTTATTTACATTATATACTTTAGTACATAACTTACTTAAATACATTATATACTTAATTTCATTATATACTTAAGTACATTATTTACTTAAGTACATTATATACTTAAGTACATTATATACTTAAGTACATTATATACTTAAGTACATTATATACTTAAGTACATTATTTACTTAAGTACATTATTTACTTAAGAGCATTATATACTTAAGTACATTATATACTTAAGTACATTATATACTCAAGTACATTATTTACTTAAGTACATTATTTACTTAAGTACATTATATATTTAAGTACATTATATACTTAAGTACATTATATACTTATTTACATTATATACTTTAGTACATTATATACTTAAGTACATTATATACTTAATTACATTATATACTTATGTAAATTTTTTTCTTATTTAGATTATATACTTAAATACACTATATACTGACTTACATTATATACTTAAGTTCATTATTTACTTAAGTACATTATATACTTAAGAACATTATTTACTTAAGTACATTATATACTTAAGTACATTACTTACTTAAATACATTATATACTTAAGTACATTATTTACTTAAGACATTATTTACTTAAGTTCAGTATATACTTACGTACATTATATACTTAAGTACATTATATACTTAAGTACATTATATACTTAATTACATTATATACTTAAGTACATTATTTACTTAAGTACATTATATACTTAAGTACATTATTTACTTAAGTACATTATATACTAAATTACATTATATACTTAAGTACATTATATACTTAATTACATTATATACTTAAGTACATTATTTACTTAAGTACATTATATACTTTAGTACATTATATACTTAAGTACATTATTTACTTAAGTACATTATTTACTTAAGTACATTATATACTTAAGTACATTATATACTTAATTACATTATATACTTAAGTACATTATTTACTTAAGTACATTATATACTTAAGTACATTATATACTTAAGTACATTATTTACTTAAGTACATTATATACTTAAGTACATTATATACTTAAGTACATTATATACTTAATTACATTATATACTTACTTACATTCAGTATATACTTACGTACATTATATACTTTAGTACATTATTTACTTAAGTACATTATATACTTAAGTACATTATTTACATAATAAATGATTTACTTAATACATATATAATTATTTACATTATATACTTTAGTACATTATTTACTTAAGTACATTATATACTAAAGTACATTATTTACTTAATTACATTATATACTTAAGTACATTATTTACTTTAGTACATTATATACTTATTTACATTATATACTTCAGTACATTATATACTTAAGTACATTATTTACTTAAGTACATTATATACTTAAGTACATAATATACTTTAGTACATTATTTACTTAAGTACATTATATACTTAAGTACATTATTTACTTAAGTACATTATGTACTTAAGTACATTATATACTTAAGTACATTATATACTTAAGTACATTATATACTTATTTACATTATATACTTTAGTACATTATATACTTAAGTACATTATATACTTAATTACATTATATACTTAAGTAAATTTTTTTCTTATTTAGATTATATACTTAAATACACTATATACTGACTAACATTATATACTTAAGTACATTATTTACTTAAGTACATTATATACTTAAGAACATTATTTACTTAAGTACTTTATATACTTAAGTACATTACTTACTTAAATACATTATATACTTAAGTACATTATTTACTTAAGACATTATTTACTTAAGTTCAGTATATACTTACGTACATTATATACTTAAGTAGATTATATACTTAAGTACATTATATACTTAAGTACATTATATACTTAAGTACATTATATACTTAAGTACATTATATACTTAATTACATTATATACTTAAGTACATTATATACTTATTTACATTATATACTTTAGTACATTACTTACTTAAATACATTATATACTTAATTACATTATATACTTAAGTACATTATTTACTTAAGTACATTATATACTTAAGTACATTATATACTTAAGTACATTATATACTTAAGTGCATTATATACTTAAGTACATTATTTACTTAAGTACATTATTTACTTAAGAGCATTATATACTTAAGTACATTATATACTTAAGTACATTATATACTTAAGTACATTATTTACTTAAGTACATTATATACTTAAATTCATTATATACTTAATTACATTATATACTTAAGTACATTATATACTTATTTACATTATATACTTTAGTACATAACTTACTTAAATACATTATATACTTAATTTCATTATATACTTAAGTACATTATTTACTTAAGTACATTATATACTTAAGTACATTATATACTTAAGTACATTATATACTTAAGTACATTATATACTTAAGTACATTATTTACTTAAGTACATTATTTACTTAAGAGCATTATATACTTAAGTACATTATATACTTAAGTACATTATATACTTAAGTACATTATTTACTTAAGTACATTATTTACTTAAGTACATTATATATTTAAGTACATTATATACTTAAGTACATTATATACTTATTTACATTATATACTTTAGTACATTACATACTTAAGTACATTATATACTTAATTACATTATATACTTAAGTAAATTTTTTTCTTATTTAGATTATATACTTAAATACACTATATACTGACTTACATTATATACTTAAGTTCATTATTTACTTAAGTACATTATATACTTAAGAACATTATTTACTTAAGTACATTATATACTTAAGTACATTACTTACTTAAATACATTATATACTTAAGTACATTATTTACTTAAGACATTATTTACTTAAGTTCAGTATATACTTACGTACATTATATACTTAAGTAGATTATATACTTAAGTACATTATATACTTAAGTACATTATATACTTAATTACATTATATACTTAAGTACATTATTTACTTAAGTACATTATATACTTAAGTACATTATTTACTTAAGTACATTATATACTAAATTACATTATATACTTAAGTACATTATATACTTAAGTACATTATTTACTTAAGTACATTATATACTTTAGTACATTATTTACTTTAGTACATTATATACTTAAGTACATAATATACTTTAGTACATTATATACTTAAGTACATTATATACTTAAGTACATAATATACTTAAGTACATTATTTACTTAAGTACATTATTTACTTAAGTACATTATTTACTTAAGTACATTATATACTTAAGTACATTATATACTTAAGTACATTATATACTTAATTACATTATATACTTACTTACATTCTATACTTAAGTACATTATTTACTTAAGTAAATTATTTACTTAAGTTCAGTATATACTTACGTACATTATATACTTTAGTACATTATTTACTTAAGTTCAGTATATACTTACGTACATTATATACTTAAGTAGATTATATACTTAAGTACATTATATACTTAAGTACATTATATACTTAAGTACATTATATACTTAAGTACATTATATACTTAATTACATTATATACTTAAGTACATTATATACTTATTTACATTATATACTTTAGTACATTACTTACTTAAATACATTATATACTTATTTACATTATATACTTTAGTACATTATATACTTAAGTACATTATATACTTAAGTACATTATATACTTAATTACATTATATACTTAAGTACATTATATACTTATTTACATTATATACTTTAGTACATTACTTACTTAAATACATTATATACTTATTTACATTATATACTTTAGTACATTATATACTTAAGTACATTATATACTTAATTACATTATATACTTATGTAAATTTTTTTCTTATTTAGATTATATACTTAAATACACTATATACTGACTTACATTATATACTTAAGTTCATTATTTACTTAAGTACATTATATACTTAAGAACATTATTTACTTAAGTACATTATATACTTAAGTACATTACTTACTTAAATACATTATATACTTAAGTACATTATATACTTAAGTGCATTATATACTTAAGTACATTATTTACTTAAGTACATTATTTACTTAAGAGCATTATATACTTAAGTACATTATATACTTAATTACATTATATACTTAAGTACATTATTTACTTAAGTACATTATATACTTAAGTACATTATTTACTTAAGTACATTATATACTAAATTACATTATATACTTAAGTACATTATATACTTAATTACATTATATACTTAAGTACATTATTTACTTAAGTACATTATATACTTTAGTACATTATATACTTAAGTACATTATTTACTTAAGTACATTATTTACTTAAGTACATTATATACTTAAGTACATTATATACTTAATTACATTATATACTTAAGTACATTATTTACTTAAGTACATTATATACTTAAGTACATTATATACTTAAGTACATTATTTACTTAAGTACATTATATACTTAAGTACATTATATACTTAAGTACATTATATACTTAATTACATTATATACTTACTTACATTCAGTATATACTTACGTACATTATATACTTTAGTACATTATTTACTTAAGTACATTATATACTTAAGTACATTATTTACATAATAAATGATTTACTTAATACATATATAATTATTTACATTATATACTTTAGTACATTATTTACTTAAGTACATTATATACTTAAGTACATTATTTACTTAATTACATTATATACTTAAGTACATTATTTACTTTAGTACATTATATACTTATTTACATTATATACTTCAGTACATTATATACTTAAGTACATTATTTACTTAAGTACATTATATACTTAAGTACATAATATACTTTAGTACATTATTTACTTAAGTACATTATATACTTAAGTACATTATTTACTTAAGTACATTATGTACTTAAGTACATTATATACTTAAGTACATTATATACTTAAGTACATTATATACTTATTTACATTATATACTTTAGTACATTATATACTTAAGTACATTATATACTTAATTACATTATATACTTAAGTAAATTTTTTTCTTATTTAGATTATATACTTAAATACACTATATACTGACTAACATTATATACTTAAGTACATTATTTACTTAAGTACATTATATACTTAAGAACATTATTTACTTAAGTACTTTATATACTTAAGTACATTACTTACTTAAATACATTATATACTTAAGTACATTATTTACTTAAGACATTATTTACTTAAGTTCAGTATATACTTACGTACATTATATACTTAAGTAGATTATATACTTAAGTACATTATATACTTAAGTACATTATATACTTAAGTACATTATATACTTAAGTACATTATATACTTAATTACATTATATACTTAAGTACATTATATACTTATTTACATTATATACTTTAGTACATTACTTACTTAAATACATTATATACTTAATTACATTATATACTTAAGTACATTATTTACTTAAGTACATTATATACTTAAGTACATTATATACTTAAGTACATTATATACTTAAGTGCATTATATACTTAAGTACATTATTTACTTAAGTACATTATTTACTTAAGAGTATTATATACTTAAGTACATTATATACTTAAGTACATTATATACTTAAGTACATTATTTACTTAAGTACATTATATACTTAAATTCATTATATACTTAATTACATTATATACTTAAGTACATTATATACTTATTTACATTATATACTTTAGTACATAACTTACTTAAATACATTATATACTTAATTTCATTATATACTTAAGTACATTATTTACTTAAGTACATTATATACTTAAGTACATTATATACTTAAGTACATTATATACTTAAGTACATTATTTACTTAAGTACATTATTTACTTAAGAGCATTATATACTTAAGTACATTATATACTTAAGTACATTATATACTTAAGTACATTATTTACTTAAGTACATTATTTACTTAAGTACATTATATATTTAAGTACATTATATACTTAAGTACATTATATACTTATTTACATTATATACTTTAGTACATTATATACTTAAGTACATTATATACTTAATTACATTATATACTTAAGTAAATTTTTTTCTTATTTAGATTATATACTTAAATACACTATATACTGACTTACATTATATACTTAAGTTCATTATTTACTTAAGTACATTATATACTTAAGAACATTATTTACTTAAGTACATTATATACTTAAGTACATTACTTACTTAAATACATTATATACTTAAGTACATTATTTACTTAAGACATTATTTACTTAAGTTCAGTATATACTTACGTACATTATATACTTAAGTAGATTATATACTTAAGTACATTATATACTTAAGTACATTATAGACTTAATTACATTATATACTTAAGTACATTATTTACTTAAGTACATTATATACTTAAGTACATTATTTACTTAAGTATATTATATACTAAATTACATTATATACTTAAGTACATTATATACTTAAGTACATTATTTACTTAAGTACATTATATACTTTAGTACATTATTTACTTTAGTACATTATATACTTAAGTACATAATATACTTTAGTACATTATATACTTAAGTACATTATATACTTAAGTACATAATATACTTAAGTACATTATTTACTTAAGTACATTATTTACTTAAGTACATTATATACTTTAGTACATTATATACTTAAGTACATTATTTACTTAATAAATTATTTACTTAAATACATATATACTTATTTACATTATATACTTTAGTACATTATTTACTTAAGTACATTATATACTTAAGTACATTATTTACTTAAGTACATTTTATACTTAAGTACATTATATACTTAATTACATTATATACTTAAGTACATTATTTACTTAAGTACATTATATACTTAAGTACATTATATACTTAAGTACATTATTTACTTAAGTACATTATTTACTTAAGTACATTATATACTTAAGTACATTATATACTTAATTACATTATATACTTAAGTACATTATTTACTTAAGTACATTATATACTTAAGTACATTATATACTTAAGTACATTATTTACTTAAGTACATTATATACTTAAGTACATTATATACTTAAGTACATTATATACTTAATTACATTATATACTTACTTACATTCTATACTTAAGTACATTATTTACTTAAGTAAATTATTTACTTAAGTTCAGTATATACTTACGTACATTATATACTTTAGTACATTATTTACTTAAGTTCAGTATATACTTACGTACATTATATACTTAAGTAGATTATATACTTAAGTACATTATATACTTAAGTACATTATATACTTAAGTACATTATATACTTAAGTACATTAGATACTTAATTACATTATATACTTAAGTACATTAAATACTTATTTACATTATATACTTTAGTACATTACTTACTTAAATACATTATATACTTATTTACATTATATACTTTAGTACATTATATACTTAAGTACATTATATACTTAATTACATTATATACTTAAGTAAATTTTTTTCTTATTTAGATTATATACTTAAATACACTATATACTGACTAACATTATATACTTAAGTACATTATATACAAGTACATTACTTACTTAAATACATTATATACTTAAGTACATTATTTACTTAAGACATTATTTACTTAAGTTCAGTATATACTTACGTACATTATATACTTAAGTAGATTATATACTTAAGTACATTATATACTTAAGTACATTATATACTTAAGTACATTATATACTTAAGTACATTATATACATAAGTAAATAATTTACTTAAGACATTATTTACTTCAGTTCAGTATATACTTACGTACATTATATACTTAAGTACATTATATACTTTAGTATATTATATACATTATATACTTAAGTACATTATTTACTTAAGTACATTATATACTTAAGTACATAATATACTTTAGTACATTATATACTTAAGTACATTATTTACTTAAGTACATTATTTACTTTAGTACATTATTTACTTAAGAGCATTATATACTTAAGTACATTATATACTTAAGTACATTATATACTTAAGTACATTATTTACTTAAGTACATTATTTACTTAAGTACATTATATATTTAAGTACATTATATACTTAAGTACATTATATACTTAAGTACATTATATACTTATTTACATTTTATACTTTAGTACATTATATACTTAATTACATTATATACTTAATTACATTATATACTTAATTACATTATATACTTAAGTAAATTTTTTTCTTATTTAGATTATATACTTAAATACACTATATACTGACTTACATTATATACTTAAGTTCATTATTTACTTAAGTACATTATATACTTAAGAACATTATTTACTTAAGTACATTATATACTTAAGTACATTACTTACTTAAATACATTATATACTTAAGTACATTATTTACTTAATAAATGATTTACTTAATACATATATACTTATTTACATTATATACTTTAGTACATTATTTACTTAAGTACATTATATACTTTAGTACATTATTTACTTAAGTACATTATATACTTAAGTACATTATTTACTTAATTACATTATATACTTAAGTACATTATTTACTTTAGTACATTATATACTTATTTACATTATATACTTCAGTACATTATATACTTAAGTACATTATTTACTTAAGTACATTATATACTTAAGTACATAATATACTTTAGTACATTATATACTTAAGTACATTATTTACTTAAGTACATTATTTACTTAAGTACATTATGTACTTAAGTACATTATATACTTAATTACATTATATACTTACTTACATTCTATACTTAAGTACATTATTTACTTAAGTAAATTATTTACTTAAGTTCAGTATATACTTACGTACATTATATACTTTAGTACATTATTTACTTAAGTACATTATTTACTTAATAAATGATTTACTTAATACATATATACTTATTTACATTATATACTTTAGTACATTATTTACTTAAGTACATTATATACTTAAGTACATTATTTACTTAATTACATTATTTACTTAAGTACATTATTTACTTTAGTACATTATATACTTATTTACATTATATACTTCAGTACATTATATACTTAAGTACATTATTTACTTAAGTACATTATATACTTAAGTACATAATATACTTTAGTACATTATATACTTAAGTACATTATTTACTTAAGTACATTATTTACTTAAGAGCATTATATACTTAAGTACATTATATACTTAAGTACATTATTTACTTAAGTACATTATTTACTTAAGAGCATTATATACTTAAGTACATTATATACTTAAGTA
The DNA here is from genome assembly GCF_905163445.1 of Pararge aegeria. NCBI lineage: Eukaryota > Metazoa > Arthropoda > Insecta > Lepidoptera > Nymphalidae > Pararge > Pararge aegeria. Next base: position 4,664,204 of record NC_053202.1, on the reverse strand, counting down.
CATTATATACTTATTTACATTATATACTTTAGTACATTATATACTTAAGTACATTATATACTTAATTACATTATATACTTAAGTAAATTTTTTTCTTATTTAGATTATATACTTAAATACACTATATACTGACTAACATTATATACTTAAGTACATTATTTACTTAAGTACATTATATACTTAAGAACATTATTTACTTAAGTACTTTATATACTTAAGTACATTACTTACTTAAATACATTATATACTTAAGTACATTATTTACTTAAGACATTATTTACTTAAGTTCAGTATATACTTACGTACATTATATACTTAAGTAGATTATATACTTAAGTACATTATATACTTAAGTACATTATATACTTAAGTACATTATATACTTAAGTACATTATATACTTAATTACATTATATACTTAAGTACATTATATACTTATTTACATTATATACTTTAGTACATTACTTACTTAAATACATTATATACTTAATTACATTATATACTTTAGTACATTACTTACTTAAATACATTATATACTTAAGTACATTATATACTTAAGTACATTATATACTTAAGTGCATTATATACTTAAGTACATTATTTACTTAAGTACATTATTTACTTAAGAGCATTATATACTTAAGTACATTATATACTTAAGTACATTATATACTTAAGTACATTATTTACTTAAGTACATTATATACTTAAGTACATTATATACTTAATTACATTATATACTTAAGTACATTATATACTTATTTACATTATATACTTTAGTACATTACTTACTTAAATACATTATATACTTAATTTCATTATATACTTAAGTACATTATTTACTTAAGTACATTATATACTTAAGTACATTATATACTTAAGTACATTATATACTTAAGTACATTATATACTTAAGTACATTATTTACTTAAGTACATTATTTACTTAAGAGCATTATATACTTAAGTACATTATATACTTAAGTACATTATATACTTAAGTACATTATTTACTTAAGTACATTATTTACTTAAGTACATTATTTACTTAAGTACATTATTTAGTTAAGTACATTATATACTTAAGTACATTATATACTTAAGTACATTATATACTTATTTACATTATATACTTTAGTACATTATATACTTAAGTACATTATATACTTAATTACATTATATACTTAAGTAATTTTTTTTCTTATTTAGATTATATACTTAAATACACTATATACTGACTTACATTATATACTTAAGTTCATTATTTACTTAAGTACATTATATACTTAAGAACATTATTTACTTAAGTACATTATATACTTAAGTACATTACTTACTTAAATACATTATATACTTAAGTACATTATTTACTTAAGACATTATTTACTTAAGTTCAGTATATACTTACGTACATTATATACTTAAGTAGATTATATACTTAAGTACATTATATACTTAAGTACATTATATACTTAATTACATTATATACTTAAGTACATTATTTACTTAAGTACATTATATACTTAAGTACATTATTTACTTAAGTACATTATATACTAAATTACATTATATACTTAAGTACATTATATACTTAAGTACATTATTTACTTAAGTACATTATATACTTTAGTACATTATTTACTTTAGTACATTATATACTTAAGTACATAATATACTTTAGTACATTATATACTTAAGTACATTATATACTTAAGTACATAATATACTTAAGTACATTATTTACTTAAGTACATTATTTACTTAAGTACATTATTTACTTAAGTACATTATATACTTAAGTACATTATATACTTAAGTACATTATATACTTAATTACATTATATACTTACTTACATTCTATACTTAAGTACATTATTTACTTAAGTAAATTATTTACTTAAGTACATTATTTACTTAAGTACATTTTATACTTAAGTACATTATATACTTAATTACATTATATACTTAAGTACATTATTTACTTAAGTACATTATATACTTAAGTACATTATATACTTAAGTACATTATTTACTTAAGTACATTATTTACTTAAGTACATTATATACTTAAGTACATTATATACTTAATTACATTATATACTTAAGTACATTATTTACTTAAGTACATTATATACTTAAGTACATTATATACTTAAGTACATTATTTACTTAAGTACATTATATACTTAAGTACATTATATACTTAAGTACATTATATACTTAATTACATTATATACTTACTTACATTATATACTTAAGTACATTATATACTTAATTACATTATATACTTACTTACATTCTATACTTATTTACATTATATACTTTAGTACATTATTTACTTAAGTACATTATATACTTAAGTACATTATTTACTTAAGTACATTTTATACTTAAGTACATTATATACTTAATTACATTATATACTTAAGTACATTATTTACTTAAGTACATTATATACTTAAGTACATTATATACTTAAGTACATTATATACTTAAGTACATTATTTACTTAAGTACATTATTTACTTAAGAGCATTATATACTTAAGTACATTATATACTTAAGTACATTATATACTTAAGTACATTATTTACTTAAGTACATTATTTACTTAAGTACATTATTTACTTAAGTACATTATTTAGTTAAGTACATTATATACTTAAGTACATTATATACTTAAGTACATTATATACTTATTTACATTATATACTTTAGTACATTATATACTTAAGTACATTATATACTTAATTACATTATATACTTAAGTAATTTTTTTTCTTATTTAGATTATATACTTAAATACACTATATACTGACTTACATTATATACTTAAGTTCATTATTTACTTAAGTACATTATATACTTAAGAACATTATTTACTTAAGTACATTATATACTTAAGTACATTACTTACTTAAATACATTATATACTTAAGTACATTATTTACTTAAGACATTATTTACTTAAGTTCAGTATATACTTACGTACATTATATACTTAAGTAGATTATATACTTAAGTACATTATATACTTAAGTACATTATATACTTAATTACATTATATACTTAAGTACATTATTTACTTAAGTACATTATATACTTAAGTACATTATTTACTTAAGTACATTATATACTAAATTACATTATATACTTAAGTACATTATATACTTAAGTACATTATTTACTTAAGTACATTATATACTTTAGTACATTATTTACTTTAGTACATTATATACTTAAGTACATAATATACTTTAGTACATTATATACTTAAGTACATTATATACTTAAGTACATAATATACTTAAGTACATTATTTACTTAAGTACATTATTTACTTAAGTACATTATTTACTTAAGTACATTATATACTTAAGTACATTATATACTTAAGTACATTATATACTTAATTACATTATATACTTACTTACATTCTATACTTAAGTACATTATTTACTTAAGTAAATTATTTACTTAAGTTCAGTATATACTTACGTACATTATATACTTTAGTACATTATTTACTTAAGTTCAGTATATACTTACGTACATTATATACTTAAGTAGATTATATACTTAAGTACATTATATACTTAAGTACATTATATACTTAAGTACATTATATACTTAAGTACATTATATACTTAATTACATTATATACTTAAGTACATTATATACTTATTTACATTATATACTTTAGTACATTACTTACTTAAATACATTATATACTTATTTACATTATATACTTTAGTACATTATATACTTAAGTACATTATATACTTAAGTACATTATATACTTAATTACATTATATACTTAAGTACATTATATACTTATTTACATTATATACTTTAGTACATTACTTACTTAAATACATTATATACTTATTTACATTATATACTTTAGTACATTATATACTTAAGTACATTATATACTTAATTACATTATATACTTATGTAAATTTTTTTCTTATTTAGATTATATACTTAAATACACTATATACTGACTTACATTATATACTTAAGTTCATTATTTACTTAAGTACATTATATACTTAAGAACATTATTTACTTAAGTACATTATATACTTAAGTACATTACTTACTTAAATACATTATATACTTAAGTACATTATTTACTTAAGACATTATTTACTTAAGTTCAGTATATACTTACGTACATTATATACTTAAGTAGATTATATACTTAAGTACATTATATACTTAATTACATTATATACTTAAGTACATTATTTACTTAAGTACATTATATACTTAAGTACATTATTTACTTAAGTACATTATATACTAAATTACATTATATACTTAAGTACATTATATACTTAATTACATTATATACTTAAGTACATTATTTACTTAAGTACATTATATACTTTAGTACATTATATACTTAAGTACATTATTTACTTAAGTACATTATTTACTTAAGTACATTATATACTTAAGTACATTATATACTTAATTACATTATATACTTAAGTACATTATTTACTTAAGTACATTATATACTTAAGTACATTATATACTTAAGTACATTATTTACTTAAGTACATTATATACTTAAGTACATTATATACTTAAGTACATTATATACTTAATTACATTATATACTTACTTACATTCAGTATATACTTACGTACATTATATACTTTAGTACATTATTTACTTAAGTACATTATATACTTAAGTACATTATTTACATAATAAATGATTTACTTAATACATATATAATTATTTACATTATATACTTTAGTACATTATTTACTTAAGTACATTATATACTTAAGTACATTATTTACTTAATTACATTATATACTTAAGTACATTATTTACTTTAGTACATTATATACTTATTTACATTATATACTTCAGTACATTATATACTTAAGTACATTATTTACTTAAGTACATTATATACTTAAGTACATAATATACTTTAGTACATTATTTACTTAAGTACATTATATACTTAAGTACATTATTTACTTAAGTACATTATGTACTTAAGTACATTATATACTTAAGTACATTATATACTTAAGTACATTATATACTTATTTACATTATATACTTTAGTACATTATATACTTAAGTACATTATATACTTAATTACATTATATACTTAAGTAAATTTTTTTCTTATTTAGATTATATACTTAAATACACTATATACTGACTAACATTATATACTTAAGTACATTATTTACTTAAGTACATTATATACTTAAGAACATTATTTACTTAAGTACTTTATATACTTAAGTACATTACTTACTTAAATACATTATATACTTAAGTACATTATTTACTTAAGACATTATTTACTTAAGTTCAGTATATACTTACGTACATTATATACTTAAGTAGATTATATACTTAAGTACATTATATACTTAAGTACATTATATACTTAAGTACATTATATACTTAAGTACATTATATACTTAATTACATTATATACTTAAGTACATTATATACTTATTTACATTATATACTTTAGTACATTACTTACTTAAATACATTATATACTTAATTACATTATATACTTAAGTACATTATTTACTTAAGTACATTATATACTTAAGTACATTATATACTTAAGTACATTATATACTTAAGTGCATTATATACTTAAGTACATTATTTACTTAAGTACATTATTTACTTAAGAGCATTATATACTTAAGTACATTATATACTTAAGTACATTATATACTTAAGTACATTATTTACTTAAGTACATTATATACTTAAATTCATTATATACTTAATTACATTATATACTTAAGTACATTATATACTTATTTACATTATATACTTTAGTACATAACTTACTTAAATACATTATATACTTAATTTCATTATATACTTAAGTACATTATTTACTTAAGTACATTATATACTTAAGTACATTATATACTTAAGTACATTATATACTTAAGTACATTATTTACTTAAGTACATTATTTACTTAAGAGCATTATATACTTAAGTACATTATATACTTAAGTACATTATATACTTAAGTACATTATTTACTTAAGTACATTATTTACTTAAGTACATTATATATTTAAGTACATTATATACTTAAGTACATTATATACTTATTTACATTATATACTTTAGTACATTATATACTTAAGTACATTATATACTTAATTACATTATATACTTAAGTAAATTTTTTTCTTATTTAGATTATATACTTAAATACACTATATACTGACTTACATTATATACTTAAGTTCATTATTTACTTAAGTACATTATATACTTAAGAACATTATTTACTTAAGTACATTATATACTTAAGTACATTACTTACTTAAATACATTATATACTTAAGTACATTATTTACTTAAGACATTATTTACTTAAGTTCAGTATATACTTACGTACATTATATACTTAAGTAGATTATATACTTAAGTACATTATATACTTAAGTACATTATAGACTTAATTACATTATATACTTAAGTACATTATTTACTTAAGTACATTATATACTTAAGTACATTATTTACTTAAGTATATTATATACTAAATTACATTATATACTTAAGTACATTATATACTTAAGTACATTATTTACTTAAGTACATTATATACTTTAGTACATTATTTACTTTAGTACATTATATACTTAAGTACATAATATACTTTAGTACATTATATACTTAAGTACATTATATACTTAAGTACATAATATACTTAAGTACATTATTTACTTAAGTACATTATTTACTTAAGTACATTATATACTTTAGTACATTATATACTTAAGTACATTATTTACTTAATAAATTATTTACTTAAATACATATATACTTATTTACATTATATACTTTAGTACATTATTTACTTAAGTACATTATATACTTAAGTACATTATTTACTTAAGTACATTTTATACTTAAGTACATTATATACTTAATTACATTATATACTTAAGTACATTATTTACTTAAGTACATTATATACTTAAGTACATTATATACTTAAGTACATTATTTACTTAAGTACATTATTTACTTAAGTACATTATATACTTAAGTACATTATATACTTAATTACATTATATACTTAAGTACATTATTTACTTAAGTACATTATATACTTAAGTACATTATATACTTAAGTACATTATTTACTTAAGTACATTATATACTTAAGTACATTATATACTTAAGTACATTATATACTTAATTACATTATATACTTACTTACATTCTATACTTAAGTACATTATTTACTTAAGTAAATTATTTACTTAAGTTCAGTATATACTTACGTACATTATATACTTTAGTACATTATTTACTTAAGTTCAGTATATACTTACGTACATTATATACTTAAGTAGATTATATACTTAAGTACATTATATACTTAAGTACATTATATACTTAAGTACATTATATACTTAAGTACATTAGATACTTAATTACATTATATACTTAAGTACATTAAATACTTATTTACATTATATACTTTAGTACATTACTTACTTAAATACATTATATACTTATTTACATTATATACTTTAGTACATTATATACTTAAGTACATTATATACTTAATTACATTATATACTTAAGTAAATTTTTTTCTTATTTAGATTATATACTTAAATACACTATATACTGACTAACATTATATACTTAAGTACATTATATACAAGTACATTACTTACTTAAATACATTATATACTTAAGTACATTATTTACTTAAGACATTATTTACTTAAGTTCAGTATATACTTACGTACATTATATACTTAAGTAGATTATATACTTAAGTACATTATATACTTAAGTACATTATATACTTAAGTACATTATATACTTAAGTACATTATATACATAAGTAAATAATTTACTTAAGACATTATTTACTTCAGTTCAGTATATACTTACGTACATTATATACTTAAGTACATTATATACTTTAGTATATTATATACATTATATACTTAAGTACATTATTTACTTAAGTACATTATATACTTAAGTACATAATATACTTTAGTACATTATATACTTAAGTACATTATTTACTTAAGTACATTATTTACTTTAGTACATTATTTACTTAAGAGCATTATATACTTAAGTACATTATATACTTAAGTACATTATATACTTAAGTACATTATTTACTTAAGTACATTATTTACTTAAGTACATTATATATTTAAGTACATTATATACTTAAGTACATTATATACTTAAGTACATTATATACTTATTTACATTTTATACTTTAGTACATTATATACTTAATTACATTATATACTTAATTACATTATATACTTAATTACATTATATACTTAAGTAAATTTTTTTCTTATTTAGATTATATACTTAAATACACTATATACTGACTTACATTATATACTTAAGTTCATTATTTACTTAAGTACATTATATACTTAAGAACATTATTTACTTAAGTACATTATATACTTAAGTACATTACTTACTTAAATACATTATATACTTAAGTACATTATTTACTTAATAAATGATTTACTTAATACATATATACTTATTTACATTATATACTTTAGTACATTATTTACTTAAGTACATTATATACTTTAGTACATTATTTACTTAAGTACATTATATACTTAAGTACATTATTTACTTAATTACATTATATACTTAAGTACATTATTTACTTTAGTACATTATATACTTATTTACATTATATACTTCAGTACATTATATACTTAAGTACATTATTTACTTAAGTACATTATATACTTAAGTACATAATATACTTTAGTACATTATATACTTAAGTACATTATTTACTTAAGTACATTATTTACTTAAGTACATTATGTACTTAAGTACATTATATACTTAATTACATTATATACTTACTTACATTCTATACTTAAGTACATTATTTACTTAAGTAAATTATTTACTTAAGTTCAGTATATACTTACGTACATTATATACTTTAGTACATTATTTACTTAAGTACATTATTTACTTAATAAATGATTTACTTAATACATATATACTTATTTACATTATATACTTTAGTACATTATTTACTTAAGTACATTATATACTTAAGTACATTATTTACTTAATTACATTATTTACTTAAGTACATTATTTACTTTAGTACATTATATACTTATTTACATTATATACTTCAGTACATTATATACTTAAGTACATTATTTACTTAAGTACATTATATACTTAAGTACATAATATACTTTAGTACATTATATACTTAAGTACATTATTTACTTAAGTACATTATTTACTTAAGAGCATTATATACTTAAGTACATTATATACTTAAGTACATTATTTACTTAAGTACATTATTTACTTAAGAGCATTATATACTTAAGTACATTATATACTTAAGTACATTATATACTTATTTACATTATATACTTTAGTACATTATATACTTAAGTACATTATATACTTAATTACATTATATACTTAAGTAAATTTTTTTCTTATTTAGATTATATACTTAAATACACTATATACTGACTAACATTATATACTTAAGTACATTATTTACTTAAGTACATTATATACTTAAGAACATTATTTACTTAAGTACTTTATATACTTAAGTACATTACTTACTTAAATACATTATATACTTAAGTACATTATTTACTTAAGACATTATTTACTTAAGTTCAGTATATACTTACGTACATTATATACTTAAGTAGATTATATACTTAAGTACATTATATACTTAAGTACATTATATACTTAAGTACATTATATACTTAAGTACATTATATACTTAATTACATTATATACTTAAGTACATTATATACTTATTTACATTATATACTTTAGTACATTACTTACTTAAATACATTATATACTTAATTACATTATATACTTTAGTACATTACTTACTTAAATACATTATATACTTAAGTACATTATATACTTAAGTACATTATATACTTAAGTGCATTATATACTTAAGTACATTATTTACTTAAGTACATTATTTACTTAAGAGCATTATATACTTAAGTACATTATATACTTAAGTACATTATATACTTAAGTACATTATTTACTTAAGTACATTATATACTTAAGTACATTATATACTTAATTACATTATATACTTAAGTACATTATATACTTATTTACATTATATACTTTAGTACATTACTTACTTAAATACATTATATACTTAATTTCATTATATACTTAAGTACATTATTTACTTAAGTACATTATATACTTAAGTACATTATATACTTAAGTACATTATATACTTAAGTACATTATATACTTAAGTACATTATTTACTTAAGTACATTATTTACTTAAGAGCATTATATACTTAAGTACATTATATACTTAAGTACATTATATACTTAAGTACATTATTTACTTAAGTACATTATTTACTTAAGTACATTATTTACTTAAGTACATTATTTAGTTAAGTACATTATATACTTAAGTACATTATATACTTAAGTACATTATATACTTATTTACATTATATACTTTAGTACATTATATACTTAAGTACATTATATACTTAATTACATTATATACTTAAGTAATTTTTTTTCTTATTTAGATTATATACTTAAATACACTATATACTGACTTACATTATATACTTAAGTTCATTATTTACTTAAGTACATTATATACTTAAGAACATTATTTACTTAAGTACATTATATACTTAAGTACATTACTTACTTAAATACATTATATACTTAAGTACATTATTTACTTAAGACATTATTTACTTAAGTTCAGTATATACTTACGTACATTATATACTTAAGTAGATTATATACTTAAGTACATTATATACTTAAGTACATTATATACTTAATTACATTATATACTTAAGTACATTATTTACTTAAGTACATTATATACTTAAGTACATTATTTACTTAAGTACATTATATACTTAATTACATTATATACTTAAGTACATTATATACTTAAGTACATTATATATTTAAGTACATTATATACTTAAGTACATTATATACTTAAGTACATTATATACTTATTTACATTATATACTTTAGTACATTATATACTTAAGTACATTATATACTTAATTACATTATATACTTAAGTAAATTTTTTTCTTATTTAGATTATATACTTAAATACACTATATACTGACTTACATTATATACTTAAGTACATTATATACTTAAATGCATTATATACTTTTTTACATAATATACTTAAGTACATTATTTACTTAAGTACTTTAGATACTTAAGTATCAGTTTTAAAAATTAGAGATGTATCATCTGCAAACAGTACATTATTTACTTATTTACATTATTTACTTACGTACATTGTTAACTTAAGTATATTATTTACTTAAATACATTATTGGCTTGTTTACATTATTTAGTTACATATATTATGTATTTACTTTTTTATATTATTTACTACGTACATTATTTACTAAAGATAACTTATTTACTTATATATCTTACTTACATTATATACTTATTTATTTACGTAAGTATATGTAGTAATATATATATATATATCTAAAGTAATATATATATATATATATATTACTTTAGATAAATTATCTACTTATTTGCATTATTTAAGTACGTATTAAAAAATACTGGGAAGTCAAATTGGAAATTACAATGTTAATTATAAATATTCTGTTTCAAGACTTACTTGAAACAGAATATTTATAATTAACTTTTATAATTACTAGATTCAATCATTTACTCTCAGTTTAAGTTGAGATATTGTGCTATAAATAAAAAAAGGGTTTTTTTTTTGTAATTACAATGACAAATTCGTGACAAATTATATACTATTGGCGGTTTTACATCAGGAAATAATATTTATTTTAATTGGATGCACCAAATCTCTTAAACAAATGTTACTACTAAGACTACTCAAATAAATCAAAAGTTCCCTGTTTTTTTTGCAAAGGAGTGTTTATAAAAAAACCATGTATTGGTCTCTCCCACGAACAGAGTACCTACCTACTTTACTAAAAGACTTCATATTAACTTTATAGTTAACTAGCTGTTGCCGATGGTCGGGGTGGTCCAATTTTGCTTTTGTTTGTTAAAGCATATTTTTAAGTAGATTATTCTTGTAAAATAATAGTTTAAAAAAACACGCTTTCTATAGAAAACCGAACTAAAAAATAGAAAATAAATTTAAATGAAGCATAGTAGATTCTTCCCCCCGGATCTCGTTGTCGAGCAGTCGTGTTTAAAGATCGTATTTAATTGCTTTAAATAAATTAAAATACATAAATTATAGTTTCATAAATTTGCGTCGAGTACTAGGAGTGCATAATACTTGAGGAGTCATAAACTACGATGTTCGCGGACGTTGACGGCTTAGTTGGCATTCAGGTAACATTGCAGCTCTAAACAGCCGAGATCATGTCGCTGCAGCGCAGTCTGAGCACATCTTCAGATCCGCTGCACGGCTCTTCGGAGTCGGTCAAAGCTGCAGCACAGGATAATGAAACAAATATGTCTGTTGCATCCAATAACGCCGGGTTGCGCTCCAGACGCAGGTTGCGAGACACAGAAGATGTAATTTTGACAAACAAAGAGTTTAAAGCTCTCATCACAAGGTGGCAAGTCGAACAAGACACAAAATTCTCGGCATTACTAGAGTCTTTAAACGAACTTAAGGAACAAAACTTAGAAATTAAACAGTCAGTCGAATTTATGTCTCTTAAATACGATGAGATGTTGGAAAGACTTTCATTTTTAGAAGCGGAAAGAAAAGATTATAGAAAAAATATAAATGGCTTGGAAAATAAAATAGAGGCTCTTGAACGAAACACCCGCATTACAAGTGTGGAAATTAGAAATATTCCTCAGAAACCGAAGGAATCTAAGGTGGCTTTAACTGAAATTACCTTGAAAATTGGTAGTACTTTGAATATACCGGTACAAACATCAGATATTAAGAATATTTTTAGAATTAATACAAAATCCACTACAAAATCGATAATAGCTGATTTTACCACTGTTGCAATGAAAGATAAATTTATCAGCTGTTTTAAAAAGTATAACCAACAAAACACAAAAGAAAAATTTAACACAACAAAACTTAAAATCGAAGGGCCCCCGAAACGCATCTACATCTCGGAAAACCTAACAGAAAAGACACGGAAGTTATTTTTCCAAGCCCGCGAATTTGGCCGTAATAATGCCTTTACTTTTTGTTGGACATCCTTCGGTAAAGTATATTTAAGAAGATCTGAAGGATCACCACAAATACTTGTAAACAGTGAACATGATTTCGAGAAAATATTACTCAGTCAATGACTACATAAATTCAAATTTAGTCGTCCTCCATGTTCAAGTAAAAAAAGGATTTTTAATCTAACTTTAATTAAGTTTTTGCATGTTTTCTATATTTTTTTGCTGTTAATGTATAGAACCTATTTCTTGATTACAATAACAAAATTTTTATACACATATACACTCTACACAAATCCGTCTACTTTATACTATCCATACAAGATATCGCCTCAAAATTTTATAACCCTACTAAAAAAAATCATGTTAATGTTCCTACGCAAATTCTACGATAGGTTCTTTATCGATTACATAAACGTACAAAGCAATGTTCAACCCAGCCACAGGTCGTTTAACTGGGAAGAGTACTCTGTTTTTATTTGCGATACATTATCTGACTACCCTCAGATTCACATTTCTGGATCAAATCTACTTTTTTTAAATTCACAGTGACTAGTATAGATTCAAAGCATATTCTACTCGATCTTGACCATAGCTTAACGACGTTCTGTTCATATTGTGATGATCCATCGTATTGCACCCGGTTTCTAAAAAACTACAAACAAAACGATGCAAATACTTTAGCTATACTTACTATAAATATCAGAAGCATAAACAGTAATCTAGACTTACTCTTAGCTTTTGTCAGTAGTTTAAATCTGACCCTAGACATTCTTGTTTTGACCGAATGTTGGACTAACGAATATTTTAATCCGTCAACAATTAATAATTATACTTCATATTACACCAAAAATAGTATTAATCAAAATGATGGGATTGTTGCCTATGTGAAGAATAATCTTGCGGTAAACGCATTCGAACCATTTATATTAGACGGTAATTGTTTAATACTCGAAGTTAGTGAATTTTATTCAATTATATGTACATACCGCACTCCCTGTTTTACAAACCCGACTAACTACATAAATTCTTTGGACAATATTATACATAATTTAAAATTCAAACAAAATATTATTCTTACTGGTGATGTTAATATCGATATTTTGCCTTGTAATGTGAAAGGATACCCGTCCGATTACCTAAATTTGATGGCATCCTATGGCCTAGAACAAGGTATCAATATACCGACTAGAATAAACACTTCCATAGACCACTTCATGGTCAAAACAATAGGAAAATGGCAGACTTTGGTGTTTGAGCAGCTTACTGATCACTCGCCAATATTACTTTATATTGTAAATACCAAAATTCATAAAAAAAGTACACAACTCCACAAATCGATTACAAATAAAAATGCTATTATAAAGTGCTTGATTGATATATCTTGGGATGACCTATATACAATAACTGACGTCAATTCCACAACGGAAATAATTTATTGGTACTTTGCAAGAACTGATCCAGAATAATAAAGTCACTAGGAAAGTCCCTAGTAATAAGCTGCCCCTCAAACCTTGGATAACAGTCAGTGTTGTGCGGTGCATACGGAAACGAAACAAGATGCATAGGCAACATAAGTCTTTACCCAACAATTTTGAGCTTAAAACGAAGTACTTAAAGTACAGAAACATATGTAATAGAATTATAAAATCACTAAAAATAAATTATTATAAATCGAAATTATCATGTAGTAACGGCAACATGTTAAAAACTTGGAACATTATTAAAGAACTGTGTTATAGTAATAATAGAATTTCCTCCGATCCTCTACTTAAAACTAAACCGACATGTGCAGAGTCGCTTAACGAAGTGAATAACTACTTTACATCTGTAGGAGGTGAGGTAGCTGGAAATATAATTAATAATCTAAAAATGTCAGAATCTGATCTAGCAAACAGGGCTGCTAACCTTTCAGTCTCCCCATGTTACTCATTCTCACTATACTTAACAGATTATTTAGAAATTAAAAACATAATATCTGGTCTTAAGAGTAATAGTGCACCAGGTTGGGATAGTATCACTGCTGACATCATCAAGCTATGTGGCAACTCACTAGCACATCCCATTGCTTATTTATGCAACCAAAGTCTTAGTACCGCCATCTTTCCCAAACCATTTAAAAAGGCAATCGTAACTCCAATTTATAAAACAGGTGATAAAAATGTACCATCTAATTATAGACCTATCTCCCTTCTGCCAGTTGTGGCAAAGATTCTAGAAAAATTAGTAAACAAAAGATTAATGCTGTATCTCGAAAAGAACCAACTGCTTTCAATAAATCAATACGGATTTCGAACAAATAAATCAATCGAAGATGCTGTGTTAAAATTAACTTCTTCCATCACGCAACATTTAGATCGAAACAAAAAGGTAGTAGGCGTATTCCTGGATATACAGAAAGCCTTTGATACTGTTTCTATTTCAATTTTGCTGTCTCGTTTGGAGAACTGTGGAATAAGAGGTTTGTCACATAATTGGTTTTCAGACTACTTGACCAATAGAACTCAACAAGTGAGAGTTGAAGGATCCATAAGCGATACATATTATTGCTCCTATGGAGTCCCACAGGGTAGCACCTTAGGACCTACACTGTTTCTAATTTACATTAACGAACTGTGTAATAAACAAATTAGTAATTGTGATATTATAATGTTCGCTGATGATACAGTTCTCTTGTTTCATGGCTCTACGTGGGAAGAGGTTAATAGATATGCTGATGCGGGTCTTAGAATTATTATTTCATGGTTAGAACATAGTCTCCTTGCACTCAACGCTGGTAAAACTAAATATCTATGCTTCAGCAAAACAAAAAGTGGAAGACCCCCAACTGACTTTGGAATACGAGCACATTGCTACCCATGTAATCAGACTCTGAACGTTCCTTGTGATTGCAGTTCATTAATGCAAGCGAACACAGTTAAATACCTTGGCGTAACAATAGACGACAACATGACTTGGGCTTCACATATATCTAACACCAGTATGCGTATTAGGAGACTCATATACATATTTAAAACCTTACGTACCGTTTGCAATACTGATATGCTAATTAAACTTTATAAAACCCTCGGTGAATGTATTCTTAGTTACTGTATCTGCGCATGGGGTTGTGCCTCTAAAACTTTAATGCTGGAGGTTGAGCGGGCTCAACGCGCTTTACTTAAAGTTATTATGTGCTATCCATTTACCTTTCCCACGACTCGCTTATATGAAAAATGTGATGTGCTGTCAGTAAGGAAATTGTATATTTTTCAAACATTGCGAAGATACCATAGCAAAACGGTTCCCTTTCTACCCACCTGTTCAAAGAGAATTGATAGATGCCCAATTCCTATTATAAAAAGTAGTTTTGCACGTAAGCACTATAATTTCCTTGCACCCTGCCTATACAACCTTTTAAAAAAAGGTACCTTAAAAGACATGACCAATAGAGAAATTAAGACATACATTAAATCTTGGCTAAAAGATTACGACTATGAGGGTACAGAGAAAATATTTCATAAGAATATCTAATTTAAATAAAACAAATTACAAATTAAACACAAACACACACGCACACACACGCATATAAACACGCACACACACACGCATACAAACACGCTCACACACACGCATACAAACACGCGCACACCCACAAACAAATCAAATGTACCTACCTAAGCACCCGCCTCAAAATTTACATAATTCTCTTTTATTTTTTATTTTTTTTTTTACATTTATTTATTTCTTTTCTTTCCTTTATATAATTTTCCCTGTAAATTGTCAAACGTTTGTTAATAAGACCATAGATATAGGGAAGACACTGTCTCCTGTAACACAGTTTTAACTACCGCAGGAGACAGGGCTTCACACTCATGAAATGTATACGTTTATTTTGATAAAATAATGATATTATTATTATTATTATTATAGTGTTAAAAATTTCAATAAATATAACTTAATAATAGTGTGAATTAAAAAAATACATTTTATTGTAAAAAAAAGCGTGGGGTGCATGGTGTCAATAGTTATATATAATAATATTTATTTTTTATTCACACTATTATTAATTTATATTTATGTACAATAAGGAGTATTTCATTCATAGGTTCATTCTAATAAAAAAAATCTTTCCTCTTTTTAATATTTGTTTAGATTATGGAAATAAAGGTACCTAACCCACCACGCACTCTAGGTACCTACTTCCCGAATTATGACGGAGTCAAATTGATAAATAAAAGCCCAAATTAAAATTCCCAAAGCGACACCAGATTGTCGCTGCGCCAAGAATTTTAATAACCAATTTGTATTTAACAAATTACTTTGGAGCAGGGTTGGCGGCTGGCGTATTGCGTTAAATTTTTTTTAATTTAATTCGTCGGAGTTTTTAAGCTAAGGTGCTTTTGCGTAGTATTAGTAAATAGTAAGTAGTAACCACAGAACATATAAAAGATTTATGTTTTACTAGCTGTGCCCGCGAGTGCGCAGTTACACCTTACACCTTACTCCTTTAATAGCGTAATACGTACCGCAATAGTATCTACCGTTAATATATTTTTTTTGTAATTCCTATAATTTTTTTAATTACATTTATAATGTCCGGCCCGGGATACGAGATATCTTTTTGCAAAAATTCATTATGATCGATGCAGTGGTTCAACCACACATATGTAACAAATAATTTATTATATTAGTGTAATGCCAGTACTTTCGTACTTGAACGTACCTCATAATCGAGAGTAGAGTTTTACCACCACCATTGATCGCTAATATATAACACACTAGGATATCTGTCAAATAGCCGCTTAAATTTTGCCCCATTTCGAAATGTGACATAATATGAGCGTCTCTGAAACTAATAAAATAGGTAGTAAGATCTTTGTTTTGTGTTTCTTTTAGTTATTTTTAGTTCCTAGGCCACTTACTTTAATAATGTCACACTGACAGTGCTCGTCACTCCAGGGCTTACAATGGAGTTCAGTGTCTTATATAATGTTTATTTTTTGACTATCACCTTTGTGGATCTTCCAAGTATACGTGACATTGGCGAAATACAACGTACCGATTTGGCATACCTAAAAGCCAAAAAAAAGCAAAAGAAGGAGAAGAAGAGTTCAGTGTCTGCGGTACTACCACAGAGCTACAGTATTGCCAGCCAGAACTGTGTTTTTTTGTTCGTGAATGTATACCGTAACAGTGCCGCACCAAAAATTTCGTCTTGAAAACTTTTAATACTCAACAAAAAAATAATTTAATTACTTAGCTAAGTTATTTATTTAAAAAAAAATCGTAGCAAAAAAAAAACGTTAGTTCGTTACTGCGTGAAACAGGGCCATGTTTGTTGCTTACTGAAACACTTTCGCATTTAGAATAATAAGCTAAGATAAACTTACATTTCCTGAGAATAGATTAAAATATAAAGAGGTAAAAGATGTTGTAGGTACCTATTATCAGTTGAACGGTCAACGCTCCTATAGTTATATTTGAATAAAGAAAGTTACAACTCAGACAGTTGGCAGCCCTATTTGAAATAGCTATTTTCTTCCAAACCACATTACGAGCAACTTCTTCGCCGTTAATTGGACGTTTCTGGATGAATATGGAATAATTAATATGAGAATGTTTATTGCACTTGTAATATTAGTGCTCTTTGAAGATTTAATAAATGGACGATTCTTGACGGACGACAAAATAAAACACGTTGGAAAATTTAAAAAATAAAACACTTTATTTTTAAATCTAGTACATCCAATTGCTATTGAAAATACTCTTTCATGACTTATCACTTTTTTAATCGTTGCCACTTTAAAGTTTATTGAACTTTATTTATTTTTCTATAAGTATTTATTCCGTTTACTGCGGTATAATAGCCTAGGCCTGAAGTATTTTTAGCCTAGGTACATTGACTTTTCCACCCTTAACTTAGTGTTATATAACGTACCATACCATAACCATATTTATCAATACATTCCCACCAATCGGTTTCTATTGGTTATCCTAATCCTAAGGTTGCCTGTAAGAGATCGCTACTAACTACTAAGGCCGCCTTTTGTATCCTTTGGCCACTTTTTATGTTTCCTCTTGTTGTGTCAATTTTTTTTTCTTTTATTGGTGACCAAATATAGTGTATAAATAAATAAATAACCTTGTTTGGTTTTAACTGTTTCTCAGCAAGTTCTTATCCTTATAATGTACTTTTGGCTGTAAAAGATCCGTAAAAATCGTTACAGCCATTCTAAATTTTAAATAATTACTCTTCACATACGGACAAACATATCCAGTCGACGGCCGACTGGCGCAGTGGGCAGCGATGGTTCGATTCCCACTACTGGTAAATGTTTGTATGATGAGCATGAATGTTTTTCAGTGTCTGGGTGTTTATATGTATATTCTAAGTATTTTAGTATATTATTCATAAAAATATTCATCAGTCATTTTAGTACCCATAACACAAGCTACGTTTACTTTGGGTGATGGCGATATGTGTATTGTCGTAGTATATTTATATTTATTTATATAGTTAGAATAACCTGAGCTTGTGATAAACGACTAAGACACCGGGAGGTATCTTTGCATCGTTTGAGTCCATGTAGGAATGGAGTATATCGATAATGCAGTCGTATTTATATTAAAATACCCACCAATTACATGTCATGAACATTGGTTATTAATCAAATGTTTAATTATTTACCCACTTTATAAAATTATTGTAACACTTGGAAATGTTTCTCTCGACTCTTTAAAGAAATAGCACAGGCGGCCGGTACGACGAGGTGGGTCTTGGTATATATGATCAGCTTAATATAGGTATACGTAGGTCCTCTAACTATGTCTAACTATGTCTGAACCTTCACGGGTCGATTATCCATTTAATATGTTATCTCTCTTGGAAGATATTTCATAACTACGTCCATTAACGACCTCTCACCTATCACGCGATATAATAAGCCGATAGGAAATCGCTTTTGCCACGCCGCTAGGTGGCGCTCAGGCAATTTGTCACACATCCCGACCAGTCGACTGACACCAAATGATTTATCTACGTCCGCAGACAAAGGCCTCTCAAATAGACCCCCTCGCAAAGCAAACACTCAATTTAGATGTAATTACTGAACGAAAGTAACCCCTATTTTATGTGTGCAAAAGTTCACTTTCCCGCCAAACATTTGACATTGACAACGCGGTGACACAAACGCGACGTTCGGAAACCATCAAGCAACACAATGTACCTCCGATCCAAAACTCCTGATATTTCTAGCGGCTCAGAAATAGGCTCAGCTTACTAGATAGAGCGAGATTAAATATGTAGGTACTTAGATATTTTTTCAAAGCGACATCCCATTTCTAGCTGTAGTTTTGCGTAATTTCTTGCCGGATACATTTTTCACATGACATTATTCCTTGTAAAAATCATTATTATTCTTCCTACTTATTATTATTATTACTAGTTCGTATTTGACCCAGTGGGCAGTAAGCACGGAGTAATTTTGAATAGATACATAAGGCATCTCCCCACGAAGGTAGGTCATAACTTTATTCAGAAAAATTCTACGGCTAATCGTACTTGTAACAAAATGGTCGTGTAGTTTTCCTAAAAGTATTTTTGTATATATCGTAGACGGACCATCCGATAGCCTGATGGTACGTGATGGTACGTGAAAACCATAGCCTATGAACAGAGCAACACTTCATAAGGCGTTCAACCTTAGGCGTTAAGCCACATAATATATGAATCGTTATATATGTGTTGGATATATAGTATATGAATCGTTATTTATGAATGTTATCATTTAGTATGACGTCGCAGAACATAATACTTGGGACCGAATGCTTATATTATACTCAGTGACGTGCACAGGGTTTTTCACCAGGATATGCATAAAGACAAAAGATGCCATAAAATTTAAAAATCTTTCGCATTTATGAGTTATACATTAATTTCAGGGTAGGCAGAGCTTTTGTGCTAAGAGATTATACTAAGACTTGGGGTGGACGATGGTGTAACAAGACGTAGGGAAATAAGTCATCTTTCAACGATGGTAAAGGGATAACTTTTATCGGAATCATTGCACGGTAATTTTTGCATACGCTAGTCTTTTGAACCAATAATTGTGTACTAAGGTAAAGCATAACTATGCCTAGGTAATTCATGGAAACAAAAAGTTTTAATTTTGATCAAATGGTTTTGTACTAATAACAACGGTAAATTGACGTATTATAGGCATCTCCCCTCGAGTGAAGTGTATACCTCTTTTCGAGACCCACCTGCGGTTTTTTGTATACAGAATTGTATTACATATAGAACTTAAATATTGTGACCAAATGGTCGTGTACTAATGGAAAGGGTAAATTGGCGAAGGTAAGCCATCTCCCCTCGAGGGTAAGGTATACCTTTAGCCGGGAACATTCCACGGCTAATTGTATGTATCGCGCGTCGCAGAACGCATTTGTCAATTGTCGCCATCCTCCCTTCTAAAGATCGTAATTAGTTAGCCATACTATTTCTGGAACGCTTTGACGGCTTATTAAGATTTCAAATTGGACACAAATTGGATGTCATACCCAACCGATCACTAGTTGTTCATGAATTTTTTTTTTTGGGTTTGACGTTGAGGAATTGAAGTATTAAAGTGAAGACAGCTTCGTTTTCTGCCTATCAAAAAGCGATAATCTTTTGAAATCGATGACTCTATTCTTCATATCCACACTTAAGTATTATGAAACTGTAACGGGAATATTTCTGTACATTTAATATATTTTGAAAAATTTGACCGGATGATTTGTCGATACTGAGTCCAAAACTGAGATTTTTATTTAATTTTTGTTTGTCTGTCTGTATGTCCCCGCATCACGTTAAAACTACTGAACAGATTTAAATAAAATTGGGTATTGTGGTCCCGATCAACAATGAAGGGAAGAACTTGTTTATCAATTTAATTTCATAGCTCCGTTAAATTTGAACCGATTTTAATAATTATTTTTTTATTTGAAAGTTTATACTATCAAGCATGTACTGTCTTATTTTAATAAGGATCTGATAAAAATTGCCGGAGATAAAGGACATAACTCTTCACAAATAACAGCAAGTCGCAAGGCATCTGGAACAACGATCGAATGCATGCGTACCATCCTATTTATATTACTTATAAATGCGAACGTTTGTGAGGATGGATGTATGTATGTATGTATGTATCAACTAAAATAATCACATCTTACTAACTCAGTATACCACGTAAAATAATAGTAGGTAGGTACATTTTGATGTTATCATCAGATCTAGTGTTGCCCAAATTCAGTCTTGGTCTTGCAGTCTTGGTCTTGTTCTTGCGTTTTTGCAAGACCAAGACCAAGAACAAGACCGCGTATTTTTAGCAAGACCAAGACCAAGACTGAGCGTGCAAGACTTGAGCAAGAACAAGACATAGCCTGCAAGACTCTTGCGTCTTGCAGCTAGGACTTAGCGCTATTTCACGGAGTAGTTAGGTGTAACAGTTCGGTGTATAGGTAGGTAGGTACGCTTAGGAATTCTATGAGACGCAAAAAACTATATCAAAGAATATGAAAAACTGGACCTATGCGCATTACGACTAATACCATAAACATAGCGAATAAAAAAATATCTATTAAAATCAAACTGAGTGCATGCATAGTTATGTTTTAACCATCGGCACTTTGATAATGCGGCATCAAAGGTTTTGTACTTACTTCTCAAAGAAATTTGCCGCTTTTCGGAAGTACATGGTTATGATACACGCGCCGGCGGCTTCTTTTGAAATCTAAAACTATCGTTGCCGCCGCGCCGAAATCTTAACATTTGACACTATTCATGCAAAATAATTTCGAATTTTAAGAGTACCTACAGGTGTTCCAAAGAATAAATAAGTTTCAGAGTGCTTAGAATGAAAATGAATACATTATACTGATCACGCAAGTAGTATTATGATTAGGATAAAATGGTGAGGATAGGTAGTAGATGTCATAATAATTCATTCTAGTAAGTAATTATAATATTGATTACTTATATGGTTTTAAACTAATTACTTAGGTAGGTACTATTATTGTACATTTAGTATTTATATTTCTTAAGTTTTTACAAGTTGTTTTAGCAAATGTAAGCTTATAAATCATAAATGTTTATTAAGAAACAGTTACTTCCATGGAAAACGACATATAGGTCAGTTGATTTTTCGAATTTCTTATCAAATCTTCAGTTATTTATTAATCTGCTTGATCTTTACTATGGCTATGTTAATTCAAGCTCACAATGTTCCAATTCTAATACGTTTTTCTAAGATTTAAAGTAAACTTTAATAAATAGTAATAGACTAATAGGTAATTGCAAGACTTGCAAGACTCTTGCTGCAAGACCAAGACCAAGACCAAGACTGGGAGCGCAAGACCAAGACCAAGACCAAGACCAGGTGTATTGGCGCAAGACCAAGACCAAGACTGGCTAAGTCTCGTCTTGTTCTTGCATTTGGGCAACACTAATCAGATCTATTCCAGCTTCTCGATTGACTCATACGCGAGGGTCCGCTAGTTATAAATAAAAATTTAAAAATAAATTTAAAACCACTGACTTTCAATATAAATAGTGTACATTCTAGTCATTTGACACCCATATCAAAAGAGCTGTGAAAAAATAATGTAATTTGCCTTTGTGGTGGCGGCCATCTTGGATTTGAAATTTTGCAATGTTTATAATATTCTACTAGTCGCTAAGTATACCTTAGAAGTTTCAATGAGATCCTTTTAAGCATAATTCCTATATTTATGTGTGTGCCGAAATATAACATAAGTGGTGGTGTTCGAGAAGAGAGGACTTCGTGAGGAATATTTGTATCAACGGACGGCGTGCTCCTACCGGACACCCATGAAAAATAAGGTCAAGTAAGTGCTGTCTTCCTTGTGCTCTGATTCCTTTGTATCTTTCTTTTGTACACCAATTTACCGCAAAAAATACAGTCCACTCATTCGAAATAAAAATCTTAAATAACTTAATATAACTTGGCGCATACAGTGGCAATGGACGCGGCACATAGCTCTGGGCGTTTATCTGTATATTATATGATATATATATATTTTATGCATATTATATTCATAAAAGTACCCATATAACATATGTTTACTTTGGGGCTAGACAGCGATGTGTGTTTGTCGTAATATATTTATTTCGTTATTCATTTTCAAGGCTTCATAACGCGTCATCTCTATTATGTAAAGACAATTTTGAGATATAATTATTGGTACCATTCTACTACATACTAGGTGTTACTCAAAAGACTGACTGAGTCTGACGACATAATATCACTTAAGAAATAAGATATCCCATTTATTGCATACATTTACTAAACCGTATTGGTTTAGTTATTGTATACAACTCAACTCTTAACAAATGAGCCTATAAGGCGCCATAAATATTTTTAGGCAACAAATCTCCCTCCTTCCTAATTAAACAAATAATACATTTAATTTACACCGCGGCCACATGTTTACAAACAGAATTAATTACATCTCGTCAATGCTTTCCCAGTGCCATCTGGGGAGCCAAACAGATCGCTCGTCGACAGCCGTTTCAATTGATTCGATACATTGACCTTTTTTCATTCGATTTTTATTCGATTCCTCCACTGGAACGCACCGCAACGAATTCGGATACCGATTCGTCAATTAGTGAGTGCTCTCACAATTTACGAAAACATACGGATTTCAAAAAAAGAACGAGATTCGTAAACCCAGAACCAGGGCTAGGTGACGAACGACAAAAAAAAAATAAAAAGCTTCGTCCGGAAATCGTTACGGAGCGTTTTGATTGCGTTTGTAATTTGTTCATTCGATTTGATTGAAAAAGAGCGCATCCTCCCTCTCATTCGTAAACTTACGGGGTGTGTTAATTAATCCCCCTATTGGTTGAGTTCTGTATCAAAGGAAAAAACTAAAAAGCATCTCTAGGTTTTTTAATGGTAATTTTTATTGTATAAACAGTAAAACTTAGCCGACAAACATCTATGAGGTCTATGCATATAATTTCATATGCCTTTAGGTTTGAACTAAATGCATATAAAATTAAAATAATTAAAGTCGTAATCTTTCATCATGAAATTCTTGTAGGACGGAAAAAACAACAATAGCGCACATCAATCTTTAAAAAAAAGTGGAAACAAAAAATGGCGACTTCACGTCGTTGGCGGGAAAAGCCGCCATAATATTTTCAGCCGGCGTGGGTTGCGGCGACTAATTGGATTCCTGTTACAATAAACGCGTCAACCCCTCGAAAAAGCCACCCTCTTGAAACTTCGCAGATAAAGCGCGAAATAAAAACAAAAAGGTTACCTATTCAGCAGCTCGATATACATACACTATACAGTTAATGTTTTCGTATAATTTAAAAAGTAAAAATACTGTGCAATTCTGTGAATTGCACAGTATTTTGCAGAAGTGAAAATTCTGAAAATCACCCTACGAGAGCTTCAGATGGATTTCATCGAGTATTAAATAACAACGATTCTAAATAGGTTTCACTTCAAAAATTATTAAAAAAAATAAAAAAAAAATATTAATTCGACGCTGAATGAATGATTGATACAATACCTCTAGGTGACATGAGCCTAATGTGCGCCTGCAAAACTGTAATTACTTTACCTAGTTTAATAGGGATTGCTATTCTAAATAATAGTTTTCCCGCAACTTAGTGAGCGTTTTTCCTGGTAAGAAAGTTGACCTATATTATCCATTATTTTGTATTTATGATTAGAAAAGACGCTCAATGCGAATGTAACTCAATAAAGTATAAATGAATGAATGAATGCGCTTGCGTTATAGGTAGATACATGCATTGTTTGTTTTATTGCACCGAACGAAAAGATAGAGAACTAAATAAAGTAGAGACAAATTTAGATGTTGATTGTTGCGAATGAGACAAGTTTATTTTGCAAAATGAAGAAGTTAATTTCTTTCTGAACACATTCGAGAACTATGAAAAATATAGAAATTAAAATCCAATCCAGTCAAGTCGTTTCAATATAAAGTTTTTTATATTAAGAAATATGACCTAGATTCCAGTGTGTTTCTTGGCATATTCATTCCACGCCACGACCACCTTTTGTTTCTTCTAGTACTAGAACAATAAATGCTAAAACATAAAATTAATGTTAGAAAAGAGCAACTTCTAAAGTCAAATTCAAATTCAAATTAATTTATTTCAAGTAGGCCTACTTTATAAGCACTTTTGAAACGTCAAGTATGTATGTTTGTGTGACTCTACCACCGGTTCGGAAAGCAGATTCTACCGAGAAGAGCCGGCAAGAAACTCAGTAGTTGCTCTTTTCCAACATCAACATTTACAATCTTGCGGGAGATGAGAGCGAGGCTGGCTGCTTCCATTCTACCTTGTCATTGAGGAATTCATCAAATGTATAGTAACCTCGCTGTACTAGATGCGTTTTTACACATTTTTTAAATGTATGCATTGGTAGGTCAAGAATTTCCTTAGGAATCATGTTGTAAAAGCGTATACTCAACCCCACAAAGGAGTTCTGCACCTTTCGCAGACGATATGCAGATATCACTAATTTATGACCGTTTCTGGTAAGTCGATTGTTAATTTCAGCTTTTGATTTATAAAGAGTAATATTTTGCCTCACAAAGACTATATTATTGCGAAGCTACTGTAAGAATACCTATTTGTTTAAATTTTTCACGAAGCGATTCGCGTGATCCAAGTTTATATATTGATCGTACGGCTCTTTTCTGTAGTATAAATATACTTTCAATATCTGCAGCTTTTCCCCACAGCAAGATCCCATAGGACATAATACTGTGAAAGTATGCGAAATAAACAAGCCTAGCTGTTTCGACATCGGTAAGCTGTCTAATTTTCCTGATTGCATATGCAGCTGAGCTAAGTTTACTCGCTAGGCTTTCTATATGGGTACCCCACTGTAGCTTACTATCTAAGGTCACTCCTAGAAAAACAGTGGAGTTTTCTATTTTAAGTGTTTCTCCATTTATTATGATGTTTTTATCAATTTTTTTTACGTTAGGCAAAACAAATTCCAAACACTTGGTTTTTTTTGCATTGCTTCTGATTTTCTGGCCAGTTTATAAAAAGTTTTTTTTTTATTTCACTACAAGTTAGCCCTTGACTGCAATCTCACAGTGATGATGCAGTCCAAGATGGTAGTGGGCTAACCTGTATGGAAGTCATACACCTAAAGGTTTCTACGCAACATCGCACCGGAACACTAAATCGCTTAGCGGCACGTCTTTGTCGGTAGGGTTGTAACTAGCCACGACCAAAGCCTCCAGACCAGACTAGAAAAAATTCAGGACAATTCTTAAATTGAGATTGAACCCAGGACCTCGAATAAGAAGACCACAGCGCTGACCACTGCGCCAGGAGGTCGTCAAATGCGTTTCGTATTTTGAATTGTTGGCTGTCAACTTTCTAGGTCACATTGAAAACCTTGTATTTAAATTTATTTCAATTTAGTTACTTAATCTAAAACTATAATTGTTTTTTTTTTGCTCGTTTTAAAAATAGAAAGGGAAAAATCTGTGAGTGTTACAGATGCATAAAAAGAAAATTGGTTTTAGTATCCTTTCGTAATTTTTTAAACATCAACAGTCAATCACTATTGTAAACATATAATGTTTATTGCAAAACGAACCTAATATTTTATCAGTTAAACTTCAAACTCCTCAACTACTCCTTAAGATAATCTAGTGAAATGAATGGGCGCCTTTTATCTTGTACTACAATAAGTGCACTTTAAGGCCATAATTTTAAGGTTTAATTTACATTATTACTTCGTACCTAAATGTGAAGGCAATTCATTGACATTCAAGATCAAGGTTGGTGCAGGTACCGAAGTGCTAAGTACTTGTGTTCATAACTTAATAGCTATTGTAATTATTCGACCTTAAGTAATTACAAAAAGCCGTCAAGTGCGAGTCAAACACGCGCATTTACGGTTCCGTACTTTGGAAGGGAAACGTTAAACGGTTTCTCTGACCGATTTTGGCCACTGTGGTCAATGTTTTGCATCAGAGAAATTGCAGAAATGCGTGCCTCGGGGAGCGTGATCAGGAAACTGTTTGATCTCGTGCCCTCTTTACTATTTTACTATCTCACCGCAAAACATCGGGCATGCTTACATCCGTATCTTGTCAATATCCCAGAAACTCGCAGCTAAAGCGATTAGCATCTTATTTTCTTATACGCATGGGTGATGGGGTTTGACACGCCCTCCAGAGTTCTGTGCTTCCTAACTCTTACAGCCTGGGTATTTATTTATTTATTCAATTACAAGTCCATTACAATGTCATATAGAATACATAATTATTATATTTTTCAAAAAGAATGTCAATCTAATGTTTACATTTGAAACGGAATCCTTTGAGGGCGCTGTAACCAGATTGAGAGGCGGACTTATTATTGTCAATATTAAATATTCTCATTGAGGAAGTCATTTATTTTATAATAATCTTTCTCCAGCAAGTAATGTTTTAAGGATTTTGTAAATAAGTTTATACACAGGTACCCTCTATTACATAAAAAAATTAAAATAAATTCCAAATTTAAATTCCAATTCTAAAATGCTCTATTCATGTAAGCCTATCACAGGCACTTATGAAGCGTTTATACGTTGAAGCGTTTATATAATATATGTTAATATAATTATGAGGTGATGGTGATAACTACGTTCGCTAACTTAAACCTAAAGCTACGAGGGTTCCAAACGAGCCCTGGTCTAAGAAAAGCCGGGTATTTTTTTTATCATCATGATCATATCAACCCATTACCGGCCCATTGCAGACCGCAGTCCACCACGCTGGTCTCGGGCGGTTTGGTGGAGTCCACGCCTCTGAGGTTTCCTCACGATATTTTCCTTCACCGATAAAGCAAGTGATATTTATATTGCTTAAAACGCACATAGCATCATTTACGGACGCACAGGTTCGAGGAAATGTTCACCAGCGTTTGCAATTCAAGCGCTCATAAATATGTTTGTCATTACATTTCCAAATGCTTTTAAAGTTCTTTGCTTTTCTCTACTAAGTAGGTATACAGTGGTAGTTTTATTACATATAAACCTCTTGAATCACTCTATCTATTGCTGTACGTACTGCTTTAAAATCCGCTGCGTTGTTTTCTCTGTTTGTCTGTATCTTTGCCCCTATACATTTTTTAAGAGAGTTTATACATTTTCTGCGAGATTTCCAGGATGCACCCTGCATCTGCCCTGAGTACGCCCATGGATCTAAGAGTACAAACAGCGGAAACGACTATATTTCATAGTGTGTAAAGAAGAAGAAGAAGATTTCTTGCCATGAAAAGCCAGTTATAAAAAGGATACTGAACCGATGGGATATTACAGCAGGTATTCATAATAATGAAATATTTAGTTACACAGTATGTACACACTCTTTTCCCTAGTTCAACTTGTAGAGACAGAAATGCCCGAAGTTATCATAAAAAAATACACGGTGAAAACCATAACATCAGCAGTTTTTACATTTCGGTAAGAGAACCCCAAAAATGTGAACAAGTAGACTATCTTTATCAATTTTAAATGGACTCTGAAGGCTCCAGTCTATACAAATATGACTGAAGTGCGTTTATGCGCTTAACTTTAGATGCTACAGCTATCGACTTAGACATTTGTTGCCGTTCTAAAAGAATCCCGCGAAATCATGCAGTTCTTTTCCAAAAGAGCTAACATGCGCTCCGCGAGATGAACATGTCTACTATTTTCTCGTCCCTTTTTGTATGAGATAAGACGACATAATCGGTAAACTGCAGAGTCTCGATCATCATCGTATGGCTTACTTCGGGGAGAGTGTGAGAAAACTGTTCTGATCTCGTTCCCTCTTTACTATATTACTACTGCACCGCAAGACATCGGGCATGCTTACATCTGTATGTTGTCAATATCCTTATTTTCTTATAAGCATGGGTGATGGGATTTGACACCCAGATCCAGAGTACTGTGCTTCCTAACTCTTACAGCCTGGGTATCTTCAAAACAAGAGTGAATAGGCATATTTTACGCAAGCGAACCCATTTTTTACCCACATCTGCACTTTCTATCAAGTGAGTTTCTTCTTTATTTCCAAGGCTTCAAATTATCAAACGCCTGTTTACGGTTAATAGTGTCTTTGCAACTTTTCGCCAAGATCGGTTCAGCTCCTAAATATTCATCGGTAGCTTATTCGGTAAAAACTATTCTCCAACGGAAGCGGGTCAGGCTGAACTTCCGACATATATTAAGTATCTGTCCTATTTCGAAATACAGAATTTTATCACTTAACTTCAAAATTTCACAAACAAAAAATATGAAATATAAGACTTAATTTTTTTTAATAATACAAAAAAAATTCTGCAACTGACAACTTAGAATTTCAAATTCGGCTTCACATAAAACGAATAAGTTTTTTTGCTTTTAATTGCCAATTTCTTTTTCACAAGGAAGCGTTTTATAAAATACGCAAGCCAGGGGGTTTTTCGCAGATGTCAATTACGATCATTTAAAAAAAACAAATGTGAATGGCAAATTCTGCCTGAGTAAAACAAGTGCGCCTAGTCTTGTACAGACTAAATCGCAATGAGAGACTGAATACACGTTTAGCAAAAGTGCGGTTAGTAATAACAAAGTTTAAAAAGTTCGTGTTCGATTATTAAAGTTGAATAGTGAGTGATGTTTGATACGTTTGTGCAAGACTTCAAATTGCAATGGCGCCAATATTTGGCGGCATCTCTGGGTATGTTTTGTTTTTTTTTTTTACTTTTAGACCTTTTTTTCAGGCAAAGATATTCATCAATAATTTTTCAAGTCTGTTTAATACCTATCTAGTAGTTTCGTTTCACGTTCTTAATAAAACAAGCTTTCATAGATTCGGTCTGCCTCTTCTATCATTCTTAAAACCGGCTATGGCATGGAAACTAAATGGACGCAGGTTCAACCCCAGTTTTTTTTTACATGCAAAATAGACCTGTGTTGACATTATGCCTGATCGAACGCCTGGAAGATATCACATGGTTTGAATATAGGTACTCAAGTTACAATAGGTATAGCTTCAGTATAGCTACAGTTTACTGCACAAATAATTGCTTTATCCATTTATTTCAATAGATAAGATACCCTTTCGACTTCTGGACTACATTTTGAATAGTTAAACTAAGTAAGATTATGCGTTTGGTCTATTTAATGAACTAACTGATCGTCACGAGATAGCTTCGCGTTTAATTAAATATTGTCTATCTAATCCGTCACTTTGTCGGTCTGTGAGAGTTCTATAGTAGGTAATAATATTAAATCAAGTAAATTTTATGAAGCTGAAGAATGCTTTGTTTTTTGTCTGTTGGATGTCTTTGCTAGTTTTTGAGCCTGCTATGCGTTTTCGCGTTCCGGCACGAAGTCGCGTATACATATAAACCACAGAATTAAGAACATACAGAAACCGTTTACACGACTAATATTGGAACATCAAAAACTAATCTGATTTGAACTTTAGATTTTAACTTTAGAATGATTTCTCGAACAAACGGTTAGTCACTTCATACCATTTAGCAGATAGACAGTAATTAATGTTCTAAGCGTTCACAATAAAATGTGATAATGGGAAAAAGTTTGTAAGCTAGCAACATTCCACGGGTGTAAAGTGCGCGGGGTGTTTTAAGTGTTTTTGGACACAATACACTGCATACAATAATGGCTGAACGAGGATTCTGTATGTTTTTAATTCAATGATATAAACCTGATACGGCCTGGATATGGGCGAACACCACTAACAGGTTAACCAGATGAGTTTTCAGTCAAGGGCAACTGTCTGTGTTGAAACAAGAAAAAATGGCATAGCTTTAAAAAAATAACAAAAAACCCGTCTGTGGAACTAGTAGGAGACCGATTCCGATTTGTATATAACCGTGCACTGAAATAAAAAAAAAATCCTAATATTAATAAAAAATATTTATCCAACAGAGAGTACTGTTTTCAATTAGTAGCACAATTTAAAATAGATATTACAATTTCCCTCTCCTTTTCTATATTTTTAATATAAAAAGGTAGTTGTCAATTTATTTTGTTTTTTAAGCTGATGTATTTATCTGGGTGTGAAGTTTTTGTTGAACTCTTTGTTTGTTTTTTCGGGATAACGCTGATCGTTCGCATGTAATTTTTTGTAGTAGTAAATACTTTTTGTGACGGGAGCTCGTCCGGAGGATTACTTCCGCCACGGGTTTTTCCGCCAAGCAGCATCGCTGTGTTCCGGTCTAAAGGGCGTGGTTGCCGGCGTTATTACAATCAACCTACGTATTACCTACTAAAATAAACCTCTTATTGTTATCTTAAAGCATTAAATCGTTTCAGTATCTCTAATTAGTAGTATCCCCTTCCCCCCGGACCTCGGTATCGAGTAGACGTGCGATCATAGTGTAAATTTTTATATATATTAATATTAAATTAAATTGTGTTCAAAAAATAAATTTAAAATAATAGGAGTGCATAAGTGTTCAGGAGGTCTATTAGGAAGCCACAGGCCCCGTCTCAGCGGCGACGTCAGAGTTAAGAGTGTATGCGCCGCCCCTTCAGGACAGCCATCTTGCTGGAGGGCGTGATTCACTGCTGCGTAAGCGCCTCCTTCATTGAAGCCATCTTGTTCCGAGGCGTGGCCGTTAACGTTGACCTGCGCTGAGCTCATGCAACCCTGGTACCTGACAATTACTAACTGTAACGATTGTGACATTTGAACATCCAGACTTTTGTTATTGTTTGTACAGCGAATGGAGCACATGCGCATTTGATCTCTTAGTTGGGGTATTATAATGCCTGAGCCATACTTTCGACTGATATGATTGGTAATGCTTGTCCCACACTGTCGAGGAGTTCAGATTTGATAAACTAAATTACCTTCTAAGATTATCAAAAGTTAATATAACATAAATTAAAGGATTCAATATGAACAAATCATTCTCTGAATCTAACATTGCGGAAGATTCGCCTAACAAATCGGACTCAACATCAAGTTTTGTCTCATTGCGTAACAAAAGAAAGAGGGAAAAAGAGGACTTTAGTTTTGAATTCTCTGTATTCAAGGAGGAAATGAAAAGCTTGATACACTCTATGGTGTCCACAAATAGTGAAGAAATAAAGAAAATTACACCGACACTAGCAGACATTCAGCAATCAAATCGAAACATAGAAAATTCTATTGCATTTCTCACATCTCAAAATGAAGAATATAAAAAGAAAATTGAATTATTGGAAATGCAAGCGCAGGAAGATAGAAAATACATAACTATTTTGGAAGATAAAATTGAAGACATACAGAAAGGGATGAGGAAAACTAGCTTTGAAGTTAAAAATGTGCCGAGGAATGATAAAGAGACTAAGGAGGATTTGCTTGACATGGTAACTTGCCTGTCCAAAAACATTGATTGTGAAATAAGTAGGTCTGATATAAGAGACATATATAGAGTACGTCCAAGAAAGGAAGGACAAAGGAATACGCCTATAATAATAGAAACAATGTCAACAATAACCAAAAATAACTTCCTTAAAATGAGTAAGTCTTTTAATATAAAAAACAAGACAAAAATCTGTGCGAAACATTTAGGACTACGCCGTGAACCAGACACTCCGGTTTACATATCTGAAAACTTAACAGCGAAGGCCTCCCGACTATATTTTCTGGGAAGAGGGCTTACAAATTCGGGTCTATATAAATACTGTTGGACGTCTTATGGCAAAGTGTATGTGAGGAAAGACGACAATTCGCGAGTGATTCTGATTACTAACGAGGCCCAAATTCAAAAACTGCAACAAGAAGACTGACTATGCTTAGTGAATACAGTGTCAATCACTCTTATAAATTTACATTGTTACTACATCTATCTGATTGTATATAATCTTAAAACATGCGAGCTAAATATTTTCATACACACATCACTTACTTTACTCACACATATCTCTCAAAGGTCACATTCCATAACTTACAATTACAAATTACTACCAAAAATCACCCTATATAGTTTGCTATACACACCAAACATACTCAAACAATCTTTACCTAAAAAATCTATGTTACTACTCTGGAATATCATAGTTGTAACACATGAATTGCTGCTAAGAAGGACGTATATTACACTACACGAAAAATACTGTAGGCTAATCTTTAATCATACCGTGGTGACGAACACTTGCTTCACACGCATACAGGGAAAAACATTTCAAAATGGATAATACACTATCAACAGTGAATGAAATAGACAAAACTGAAATAGCTACTTCAATAAATTGCGATATCGAAAACTTAAATGAATATATACATATAAATAAAAAAGATTTAACTATTATCACCCAAAATATACGAAGTATATATAAAAACATTGATGACTTACAAGTAACAATATCAAATCTAAGGCATGAAATCGACATATTAATACTAACAGAATGCAGACTTGACGACAGTAAAAACTTACCTCAGTTAAATAACTATATATCATTTGCTACAGCTAATCGTCTCAACCAAAACGATGGGGTAGTAATATTTGTTAAAAGCAATCTTAATCCTAAAATAAAAGAAATTATCTTAGATCAAGCATCATGTGTTCAGATTGATATTTTTAATCATATCATACTAGGTATATATAGGTCACCTTCTAATACTAATACTGATAGATTTACTGAATCACTTAGAATGCACCTTGACATAATCAAAACTTGTAAAAGTATTGTAGTAACTGGAGATATTAATATTAATCTTATCCAGAAACCTAATGAAAGTTCCACAGATCATAAAAATAGACATAATTATCTAAATATGCTATCTACGTTTGGACTTTTACCAGGGCATATATTACCAACTAGAGATAATAGCTGCTTAGACCACTTTATGTTAAAACTGGACAGAAAAAAGATCAATGCTAGTGTAGCTGTCTTTAACACAACCATCACAGACCATCTTATGGTATTTTGTAGTTTAACTAAAATTAAATATGCTAGAGAGACTACTAAGAAGAAAACTTATATTGATTTTGACAAAGCTCTTATAACACTAGCAAATAAAAACCTATCTTCTTTACTGCAATGTGACGACCCGAACAGTTTACTTGAAACTCTAACTACTAAAATCACTGAATCTTTACAAGAAAATACACATACTATGAATTTACCTAAAAAACAAAGAACATTAAAACCATGGATAACTCATGGTATCTTACGCTGTATTCGTCATAGAAATAATTTGCAAAAACAACTAAAACGTAATCCAGATGATAACATACTTAAAATAACATTTAAAAGATATCGCAATTACTGTAACAATTTAATTAAGAAAGTAAAACGTTTACATGATAGGAAATTATTACTTGATAAAAATCCAAAAGTGCTATGGAACAATGTAAGAAATTTAACTAATTCAAAACCCAGTAAAACAACAAATTCCCAATTACTAGACATCGACCCATGTCCTGCAAAGGCAGTTAACTCGGTAAATAACTTCTTTGCTAATGTTGGACCAAACCTTGCTAAAGAAATTGAATCAAACAATCAATTATCACTCCTTCACAAATCAATAGAGATACCTAACGGTAATAATCAATTGTCATCCTTTGTTATCTTAAATACCGATCACGAAGAGGTAACTTCAATTCTCTTGAAGTTAAAATCAGACAGTGCTTCTGGTATTGATAACATCCCTACAAAGTTTTTAAAACGCTCAAAAGACTTAATAGTTCCCATACTCACTTATTTAGCAAATCTTTGTTTTACAAAAGGTGTTTTCCCTTCACTTATGAAGCAATCAATTATTACTCCTGTGTATAAAAATGGGGAAAAAACTCAAATCAATAACTACAGGCCAATTTCAGTATTAACGGGTATGTCTAAAGTAATGGAAAAATTAATTAATAACAGACTAATTCACTACCTAAATAAATTTAACATATTATCTACCTCGCAATATGGCTTTAGACAAGGGAAAAGTACGCAAGATATCATCTTAGATTTAACTTCGCGAATTACTGACCATCTTGACCAGAAAAATAAATGTCTAACTGTCTTTTTGGATCTAAAAAAGGCGTTCGATACAGTTTCTATCCCCATCCTTGTAAAAAAACTACATAACATAGGAATTAGAGGAAACCAGCTTAACCTGATGAAGGACTATCTAAGTAACCGAACTCAGCGCGTAAAAATAGACGACTATATCAGTTCTGATCTTGAAATGACCTTTGGTGTTCCACAAGGTAGTGTCTTGGGACCTACCTTGTTTTTAATATACATAAATGACTTATGTGATTTTAAAATAAATTCTGGACATATTTACTCTTATGCAGATGACACTGCTATAGTATTTTATGGGAAAACTTGGATAGAAGTTCATAGCGCTGCCGAAACAGGCTTAAGAAAAATATCAAGTTGGCTTAATGCTCACTTTCTCACACTTAACACTAATAAAACAAACTATATATGTTTCGCAATAAATAATAAAAGTCAACCAATTACATCAAATCTAAAAATACATTACTGTGACGACCAGAGCGTAATTTGTACGTGTCCTACCATTGATAAAATAAACTCAACCAAATACTTAGGCATAATTATTGACCAAAGATTATCCTGGCATTCCCATCTTGAATTAATATCTAGCAGAATTAGAAAATTAATTTGGATCTTTAAAATCTTAAGACATGTTGCAACAAATAAAGTTGTTAAACAAGTCTATACAGCTCTTGCTAAATCCATACTGTCTTACTGCGTTCCAATATGGGGAGGAGCATCAAAAATTAAATTCCTTGAATTAGAACGTAGTCATCGCGCCTTGTTAAAAGTAATGTACTGCAAACCATATCGATTCCCCACAATTGAGCTATACTCCATAGATAACTTGTTGAGTGTGAGAAAGCTATATATATTACAACTATTATTAAGGAGGCATAAAACAGTAACCATAGACATAAACACAAAGACGAAAAGAAGAATAAACATTAGAACAGGTTCAAATATTGTAAAAACTACATTTGCTAAAAAACAATATACTAGACAATCGACTTATATCTACAAGAAGGTAAACAGTTTATTAAATATACACTCACTTAATACTTACCAGCTTAAAAAGACTCTAACTGAGTGGCTTGGAAAACTAACATATGAAGACACTGAGGCATTACTCGAAGCAAACAAGTAAAATCCCAATCGCAACACAAACACTCACACACACACACACACACACACACACACACACACAAACACTCACACACACACACACACACACACACACACACACACAGAAACACACACACTCTCTCCCGGTTATTGATTTGATTTTATATATATAAGAATATATACACAGATAATACATATTATATACATTTTACGGAAGGCGGGACACCCTGGCACAAGTAAAATAATTACTTAAAAGGATGTCCCAACAACGGATAAATGTTAAATGTAAAACGTATTTTTTGAATAAAAATTTTTTCATTTTTAAAAAAAAAAAAAAAAATTACAGCATAGCTCATTACATACAAATTATTTGAACTTTTTACTTTTCTACTTCAATGAACTCCTCTGGAGTATATGCAGAGGAATGGTAATATTATACACATAACTAGCGGACCCCAGCGCCATCTGTCGGGCTGATTTGTGAATCTAAACCATCCAGGGTGCCACCCAAACGCATACCAAAAAATTCATTCAAATCGGTCCAACCGTTTAGGAGGAGTTCAGTGACATACACACGCACACAAGAAATATGTATATAAGAGATATACCTGTGACAGAGGTGTCAGTAGTTCCTCCTCTGCTCATTTCATTCCCGCCATTTTATAATTTTCTTCTTCTTTTAATTTATGGCTTTTCCTAGTGCCAAAACAGCACAATGCCATTTGCCAGTGTCAATTGATCAGTTGCCAGTTGCCAGAGTGAGCAGTAAATAACAAAAAGTTTTTTTCATAACTTCGCCCTGCAACAGTACTTGTTAGTCAAATAAACTATGTACGCATGAATTTTACATTCATTTGAAAATGCAATAAAGACAAAAATACAAAAATCATAGTTTTAATTTGTTAATTTTAATAAACTTACATAGATATTTAACATCCGACTATACACTGATATTAAAACAGACTGGACATTTTATAATTTTTCTACATAACCTTCCTCTTTGATCTGGGTTCCTGTCATTTTTAATTCCCATTTCAACTTATATCGACCACAGATTATGCATAATTTTGGCCAGTCAACTAAAATCCCTTTTTTTTTTTAAATAATGTATGTATGCAAAGGCAATTTTGCTAACATTACTTATATAAAAAAAATTGTGAATGGTACAACAGATAAATCCACGCGCCATTTTGCTTTACATACATTATTATCATAACTATAGTACCATACAGAGCTTATAAAACAAAGGGTCTCAACAGTAGGTACCTACAAGCTTCGTCCAAGGATATCAAGTTGCAGTTGGCTACAAGCACGAAACTGTATCCGCGTGAATATTAATAATTTATTA
Source organism: Pararge aegeria (assembly GCF_905163445.1). Lineage (NCBI taxonomy): Eukaryota > Metazoa > Arthropoda > Insecta > Lepidoptera > Nymphalidae > Pararge > Pararge aegeria. The sequence goes on along the minus strand of NC_053202.1, from coordinate 4,625,477 downwards.
TCTCAATTATTAATCAATTATATATACATACCAAGCACATACTACTTAAGTACATACATTCATATACTGACTGTTAACGTATTTTGAAACAAGACAATGTTCTATCTCAATGTATTAAAACTTAAAAGGTCACGGGATTGAAATTGATTGATTGCCATCTGTAAATGGACCAATACAAAAAACGTTTATATTTTTATTTAAAAAAAAACTCAAACTCCTTACACAAATCGTAATAGCGCCATCTATTATCTTATGTGAAACAGTATTGTAATTAAATCACGCTTTTTTACAAACAAATAGTAGTTAACTTTCCCGCCATCAAAATATAAGTAAATGTAGGTAGAAAATGACTGTTACAGTAACTTTATAGACTGGGTAACTAACCAAGCTTTTGATAACTATAAATTCAAATTTGCCAGATATTTTATAAAATTGATTAGAATTTTACAAATACCCTAATAATTATTAATTAGTTCATAGATAGTTTTCAAGAAACAAATAAAATTATATTTGATTAACAACCAACAAACAAAAAACAATGTTCATGACATTGAGTTGGTGGGTATTTTCATATAAATACGACTGCATTATCGATACACTTCAATCTAACATGGACTCGAACGATGCAAATATACCACATAATATGACATTTATGTGTTTGTTTCTTTTATCATCATCCTGAAACATTCCACTGCTGGACTAAAGGCCTCTGCTCTGGCCTCTGGAGGGTTTGCCATATTACCAAGCTCAGTGGCGTGCACTTCACACACGCGCAAAAGCACTGCCTACCCTAAAATTCATATACAGCTCGTAGCACAGGTGACGCTACGTCCATTCTCCGTTATGATATTTCCTTGTTCGCGTTCTGCCGTACGGCACCCGCCGGAAGAGAGACAGTTGTATTCTTCTTCTTTGGGTTAATGGCTTTTTGGATATTGGATAGAAGCAGGCGTTACTTTGCGGAAATCCATAATATATTATGAAAATTAAGCTTAATTTGCTATACCTACTCCCCGAACAGCTGGAGAATCTGTATGATTAAATTTATAATTTCTTCAATCCGTATACACCACATCAAACAGATCCTCGGCAATGTACCCTCTACGCACGTTTCGCTCCGAAACCGGAGTATCCTCAGGAGATGTTGGCTTTATAATGAATAATTGTTAAAAATTCAATATCTCCTGAGGATTAAGATGAGGCCACAATTTACTTCGCCATGTCAGCTGTATTCTGATCTGCGTAAACTCGTTTGATTCATTATCTACATATTATATAGATATATCAGTTTCCATGGTAACTAAATATCGTGACGCTTTCGTTTCATAGAGTTCACCAAAAAGTTTCACACCAAAAAACTGTGTTTTTTAATTCAGCAAGCTACGGCAGTCTGTGCACTGGCATGTCTATGGGCTGGACCTCGCCGGTGTTCCCGCAGCTAAGGTCTGACAACTCCCCCCTCCCGAAGGCGCCAACTTTACAAGAAGAAAGCTGGATAGGATCTCTACTAGTCCTTGGAGGATTACTAGGTAAGTACGCGTTTCTTAAATGCATTACAAAATCTTATACTAATATATGAAGCTGAAGAATGTTTGTTTGTTTACTTGAACGCGATGATCTCAGGAACTTCTGGTCCGATTTGAAATATTATTTCACTGTTGGATAGTCCATTTAACGAGGAAGGTTGTTATAATATATCATCACGCTATGACCGATAGGAGTATAGCATAGTGAAGGGGGGGCGGGGAAATGATAGCAGGGGGCATACTAGCTGTTGCCCGCGACTTCGTCTGCGTTTGATTTTGTCTTTTGATGTGGCACTAAATTTAGTTGTAGATCTAAAAAAAGTTAAAATATTCAGTATCGCTTAGCCTTGAATGCGGGGTTTGCTGCTGTCCGCTGAGGAGTTCTGTCCTCTATCTCCAACCACAGTTTGGACAAAATTAAACACATACTATATCTATAGTACAATAATAATTATTTAAATCGGTTATAATTTGTCGGAGTTATGGTTTAAAATCGTCAAACACTCATCCCCTCTTCCAAAGAAACCGAGCTTAATGTCGCGATAAAAAGTATTCTATATTACTTCTTACACTTTCAAGCATATGTGTACAAAATTTCATGAGGATCGGTTAAGTAGTTTTTGCGTGAAAGCGTAACAAACAAACTTATATTCACATTTATAATATTAGTAGGGATAGGGATAGGGATAGGGATGCTGCCGCTAACATTTTTTAGAACTTTTAAAGGGCACCAACTTTTGTCATACATGATTTTATGCAATTAAAATGTCACTTGCTTCAACTGTGAAGGATAACATCGTGAGGAAACCTGCATGCCTGAGAGTTCTCCGTAATGTTCACAAAGGCGTGTGGAGTCCACCAATCGCCACTGAGGCAGTGGGGTTGACTACGGCCTTAACCTCTTCTCATTGTGGGAGGAGACCCGTGCCCTGTAGTGGGCCGGCAATGGGTTGATATGATGATGATGACGTTTAATGTTTTAACCTACCTACACATGGAGGAAATAAATATCGCCATCTAGCTCCAAAGTAAGCGTAGCTTGTGTTATGGGTACTAAGAAGTCTAATTAATATTTTTATGAATAACTAGCGTATTCAGCCCGCTTCGCCGGGCTAGATTTTGCTTTATTTTATTTAAACAATAAACTTACATCATTAAACTTTTAATTTAAGTCTCATAATATATTAAATCATTTATTTCTCTCCGTATTCATTCTCTTCTATTCTCTCCTGGAGCGGGTGAAGATCTACACCCATGTACACCCAACAATAGAATATCATCATAGTAAATAAAAGCTGTATTTGACAGTTTGACAGTTCAAAAATAGGAGTGCTCCGATCGTCACCAAACTTTACAGGATTACTCGCCAGGTCAATCCGGAGATTCATTCTGAAAGATTCATTGAAATCGGTCCAGCCTATACGGAACATACCCACACACTTTCTCTTTTATATATATAGATAGATAGATATACACACAAATACTTATAATATTCAGATAAACACCAAGACTTTTATAAATTAAAAATGCGTATAAAAGTTTTTGGAACCGACAGGATTTGAACCTGCGACTCTCTGGCAATCGCGGCCTGAGTGCTTTCTCCAATTAAGCTACGGTTTTCTACCGTCGATGCCGAAATTAGTATGCCTTTCACATCAGTCTTATAGCGACTGTAGCATCATCTAGTAGAAAACATTGCAGTTTCAACTTTTTCAAAGGTCCATATTACAATGAACCACGTTTGAAACAAGAGATGACACATTACTTTTTTATAATTTTCATTAGTGATTTTTTGTATGTATGATATGTGTAGGTAAAAACACTAATAAAAATTATAAAAAACACCAAGATACTGAAAAACATTCATGTTCATCACACAAATATTTTCCAGTTGTGGGAATCGAACCCACGGCCTTATACTCAGAAAGTAGGGTCGCCGTCCACTGCGCCAATCGGCCGCTGAATTCAAATGTGTTGCAGGACCGCTGATCACTGTACCACTATCAAACCGCATCGGCCGAAGATGGATCATCATAATGTCGAACATTCCACTACTGCTGGGCTGGTTGCTGGCCGGAGTGGCGAAGGACCTGCCGACTCTCTACGCTGCCAGGATCATGTGGGGGTGTGCTACGGGAATGCAGTTTGCAACAGTGCCCCTGTACATCGGAGAGATCGCTGAGGTAAGTTACAAAGAAAGGGAATCGCCTATTCTTAAATTTCAGTTCTTATTTATTTATTTTTTATTTATGCACTTTATTTGTACACCACAAATAAAAAAAAAATACAATGGACACAACAAAAATAAACTTAAAAAGTAGGATACAAAGGGCGGCCTTATCGCTTAGTAGCGATCTCTTCCAGGAAACGATTCTTGTTGGATGATAAAAGATTTTTTGTCGATCTCCCTGGCGCAACTGTGAGCGTTGTGAAAGCCCGAGGTCCCGCGTTCGATCCCAGCAGGGGCAATTCGGGAATCAATAATTTCTGAATTTTCTCTGTTCTGGTCTTTTTCACATAGAAGCTATCCACTCGCGCCTTTGCGAACATCCCTGATGCGCTACAAAAACAAGGCAGCCCCACCCTAAAGGCATTATTGTATTGCACAATTTTACGATTACGCCATATTTATTTCCTTTAATAAACCACGCTTGATAATACAAAAGTTTCGATGTTTCAAATTCTACCGGGTGCTACTGATCAGTTTTATTTTTTAGGACAAAATCCGCGGCTCCTTAAGCGCGCTGTTTCTTCTGTTCATCAACGTGGGATTTCTCCTGGCTTACGCTATCGGACCCTTCTCCACGTACTGGGGCCTCACCGCCAGCGGTGGTATACTATCGCTGTTCTACATACCTTTCACGTGGTATATACCTGAGACGCCCTTCTTCTTGGTTTTTAAAGGTATGTTAAATAACACTAATGATTTAAATTATTTATTTTCTACTTCTATTTTAGGTTCTGAAATATTTGCTTATTTTATGGCGTGTTTTCAAATAATATTCAAAATCCATACATCCATCAAGTAGTAAAAGTTACTTTAAGTACTTCGGAAACTCAGGTAGAGGTTCTGTGTGTAGGGTCTCTAACTCAGATTCCAAAGGCAGAGTTTACGTATGAACCATCCAACTTACGTCAAAATCATAAGTTAAGTAGATACTTGGAAGAAGTATTTTCAACTTTCTGAATAAACGGTGTTGAAATGAATGTAACTATATTTAGATACAGAAATATTAGTACCCAGTCAAACTTACCTGACCTATACACAAGCTTTTGGCGAACCTCAAAAAGGCTAAATCAGGCATAACCATATTTAAAGTATAAGTAACTCAATACAACACTGAATAATTTTGTTTTTCTGATGTTCTAATTAGGATGCTAATCAAGTTTCTATTTTGGTATCCTCATTAAGTATGCAAACTTTTTTGTCGTTAAAAATACAATCTCACTGTAGTTTTTGTATTGGTAAATAATTGGTTGATGGTAATTCAAGGTTCATACAAGAAACATTCAATAAAAAGGTCCAAGCTATTATTCAATCAAGAAAGAGTTAGAATTGGATTAAGATATTTATATTTTGCAAAAAAAATAGTAAAAGAACGCATTATCTACCTTAATAAAAATAGTAACGGCAATTATCAAGATTGTTTTGTATATTTAACTTTTAAGAAAAACTTTTTATGATTGTTTGCAGTTTCCTTATACGTTATAATTTTTTATTTTTTTTTACTTTAGTTGTTTCTTTTGAGGTTATTTATCCCCGACTTTGTTATTTTTTTGAAATATATTAGAGTGTCCACATTACATGCATCTTCATTTTCTTGCCTCTTTAATAAAAAAAACGCATGTCTTTCGTGTAGAGTCTATACTGTATGATAGTTCATGATGCAGAATGAAAGTAGCTTATATACTCACCATTTTTGAAAAATTTATCAGTTTTTACCATAAACAAAAAACAACATTTTAAATAATATTGTACGAATCGGTACCAGACTCGTATGCAGTTTTTACAAGCCTTTTTTAAACTTGTTTCGTTCTTATGTCTTTGTAATCTCAATAATAAAAATTTGCTGTCGTCGGATTTGCATATTTAGGTACATATAAGTATTCAACTGGGTTTTGACTCTACGTTACTATGTGACTTCCATTATAATGCTATTAGAAATAGCATAATAGAATATTACATGGAGCATCTGGTTATGGAGCCTCATGGTATGCCATGCTAGCTTGTTGATTTGTCTCCATTTGTCTCCATGAGATCTCCGCTTGTTGACCCTTCGAGTTTGTCTTCGTACTTGTCTTGAACTGAATACGGTGCTATCGAAGAATAATAAACATTAAAAAAGCTGATTCAGATCAATGAATAAGAAGATTCTTTTTTTTAGATAAAACTATTGAGATAAATAAAAAAACCCAACAAACCAATATACCTATCAAACTTGAAAGATTCCAAAATTTAATTTTACAACAGGCAGAATCGATGAAGCATCCTCAGTGCTGCAGAAACTAAGAGGTCTTCCTAAAGAAGCAGTGGCTCCGGAGTTAGAAGGATTGCAGTCTATGGTAGCTAGGGAGTTCAAAGAACCAACCAGAATCAGCGATTTGTGGGCTACGAGAGGCAACCTTAAGGCTTTAGGTAAGCATCTTTACCATAATTATAGGTGCCAACTTTTGGATGGATGGATGTTTGTTCCTTAATCAATGATTAAGGAACAAACATCCATCGCCATAGATGAACGCCGCTGTTAGATAATAGTCTCAAATATCACCTAGTTATATGTACTTATTTGTATCTTTATATTTTGGTATTTTTGTGTATCAACACTCTTGGCACTATCCAGTTCTCTTGCTGTAAGTCCTATCTACAAAGGTTGCCTGCAAGAGATTGCTTGCAGCAATAAGGCCGCCTTTGCATGTCTACATTGTGTACTGTATACTGTTTCTTTTCCTGAATGTTATACGTGCAATAAAGTGTTTCTTCTTCTTCTTCTTCTTCTTCTAGCTCATGATTTATCAGTGACCACTGGTCAGAGAATTATGTAGGATACACATCAAAATTTCCACGCGAGCGACAATTAACTAGATGTTGTATTACGGTAGGTTATTTAAACAAAATGTAATGTTCTACAATTTAGATTTTTATGTCTTTCCTGAGTTACATGCTTATTTGCAAAGGAAAGGCTTCTTTTACAAACTTTAATCGCGATGATATACACCTTCTTTTCCTTTCTGCGATTATTTTTTATACAAGGCATTACAAATTCGGTCTTGTGACTTAAAGTATCGCTTATACTTTGCACAGCACTAACATATCAAAAGAAAACCACAAATTAATCAAACCTTTTATTTTCAGGCATTTGCGTGTTTCTGGCAATGTTATTACAGTTGTCAGGTATTGACGTCCTTCTGTTCTACATGGAAGAGTTGCTCGTGAAGATCGGCACGAGAATATCTGCGGCCGATGGTACCATCATTATGGGTGTTGTTCAGGTATATTATTATCATAAAAACCGATAATCTTGAGAATTTCAAATTCTAATTATTTACATTCATTCATTTATTTTAGGGGTTCGCCAAGGAATGCTCGTAGATCCTATAGTTTTAAGCGTTTATAAAAATGGAAAAATACTTAGCTTCCCATTATTTCTTTGTATTAATTATAATTAAACATATCATAAACATATTTTTTCAGGTAGTCACAAGTTGTATTACTCCGTTGGTAGTTGATAGACTTGGAAGAAAACTGCTTATGTGGACAACATCACTGGGACTCACTATATTTCTGGTAAGAATGATGAGTACTTTTTTTAACACGCTTTTATTAGCTTCACCTGTATGTTTGTAACCGAATTCTTTGGACGCTATTTTGATCCACTTTAAACGGTCAGATTTCTTTCAAACTTTGTAGTAATATCGAGGACCGATGACAATACACTAATCTGAGAAGATTATTCCAATTTTCAATAAGGTTTTTTAGTTTTTTCGAACTATTAATTACAATTACTACAGCGCCATCTAGATCTAAATGTAAAAAGCCCCACGCTTTTTTTACAATATTTTTTTATTTTTTTATTCACAATACTATTAATTTATATTTATTGAAATCTTTAACACTATTCTTAATTTGAATTTATTAATATTTATTTTCTATTTTATAGTTCGCTGAGCTAAGCGTGATTTTTAGTTTTTTTAAACTAATATTTATTCAAAAAGGACTTTATTTAGATATTACTAAAACATTAAGATATAGTACTAGTCGCATATATAACATAATTCTGGATATATAATAATGATAGTTAAGTTCCAAACAAAAAATAAAGATCTTGATTGAATAATTATTATTGTTTGAAAGATTCGACAGTCTTCTTTCTAGTCAAATTGGCTGTTAAAAATTTGATTTTTTACATAGTAATAATCAACGAATATTCAATCTACGGACCAAGCATATGGTCCACCTGATGATAAGTGGAAAACCATCGCTAAAAAATAAAGCAACACTTTGCAGGGCATGCAAGGAATAAGTCACGAACGTTCCGCCCTATGTCCAGCGTCTTCGAAGCTTAGATGTTACGTTAAAAATATGCAGCTATACTGAGCCAGCTCCTTTGTCACACATTTTTTTTTTATTCTTTAACAAATTTATGAAACAAATTTAACATTTTACACAAATGTGTGACAATAAAGACGATATTTCTTTCTTTCTTTTCTTTCTAAATGTGCCTTTAATTAAACCGGCAACCAGGGCCTTTCAACCGGACAAAACATAGCAACAATGCTACTTAGCGGCAGTAATAAGCATGACGGTGCTAAGTAAAAAAAATTTAACTTTTTGATGTATTTCGTTGGAAAATAACATTTACATAATTCTAGGGAATAATAGGGATTTACGCCCTTTTGGACTCCCATTTCAAGTACAACGTGGAGCCTTTCGCTTTCATACCGCTCCTTTGCCTCATCATATATATGGTACTCTTTACGCTCGGTAAGTCTTACCTTTTTCATTTATCCCTATATTATTATTTCCTGGGGGTGTTCCTTCTGTAATACGTATACGTACGTAATGCGTATACGTGGCCTCCATTTTCACTGGGAATGTATCAGATACTTTTGTTGAATTGCAGGTTTCCTTGCGATGTTTTCCTTCACCGTTAAAGCAAGTGACATTTAAATGCTTTAATTAAAATGTTCTCATGTCCCTCATGTTCTGATTTGTTTACACGACCACCCAAAAACGTTTTTGGGGTTTATGTACCAAAACGAATTAAACGCTTAAATGGAAAATGATACCTAATGCTGGAAAAGAGCAACTGCTGAGTTTTGTGTCTGCTTCTTCTCGATAAAATCTGCCTTCCGAACCAGCGGTTGTCAATAGAGTGCATAAAAATAGGCGCACTTGAAATTTAAATTTTGAGCGGTTTTATTAAACTGCAATTCTTTGAACATCATCTATACCCGGAGTAAAGGCCTTTTCCGACGACTTTTTTCGGTTGATTGTACGACGCCCGCGGGAAATAAAAGGGCAGTGAGTGGTGACAACTGTATTCTGATCTTCCGCCACCACACGGCACTAATCAAATGCAGAACAAAATGGGATGGGTTTTTGTTACATTTTTTATTTTTAAATATTTCTAACACAGGCGTGGGCCCGGTACCCTGGATCCTGGTAGCAGAAATGTTCCCTGTGAGGACGAAATGCTTGGCGAGTGGGATAGCCTCCTTCATGTGCTGGATGGCTGGATTCGTTTGGACGAGGTATTTACTCACACATTTACCTTCGAGTCACGTTTTCTAGGACTCAAGAACCAGTTAATATTTGTACAGGACCTTTTGAAAATATGTTTCTTAAAAAATTGCACTTTCTCCAATTTTGTTTTTTCTTTCCCCACTTTCTTTCTTCTTTCTCTCATTTGTGAATGATATGAAGGAATAAAATCTAAAAGCCGGTTACTGAGTAATTTGTTTGTGCGAGCTTTGACTGGGTTGATTGACCGTTGTTGTTCGATCTTAATAAACATATAATATCATTTCAAAATATATCGAGTTGCGAATCTGGAGTGATAATAGGCTGGGCACATAGCTCGGACAACCGTCGGACGTTGGGGTCCCAAGGTGCTGGAATGGCGATCTCGCACCGGTAAGCGCAGCGTTGGTAAACCCCCGACGAGGGTGACGTATAACATCAAGCCGCACACACCGTGGTATTTGTATAAGAGACTTCTGTGGGGAGTTCCCTACAGAAGACCTATGCCCAGCAGTGGTCATCCAATGGTTTACGTGTTTTTCAATATATCTATTATGAGCCTAGACCAATTTCAAGGTATTTAAAAACTCTGTTTCCCATAGGTTTTTCCGCGACGTTGCGGCGTCATACGGCATCTACACAGCGTTTTGGGTGCTTGCCATCTGCTGTGGTTTGGGATTCATATTTTCTATCAGCCCGTGGCTGCCGGAGACCAAGGGAAAGACCTTCGACGAAATACAGGATATGTTGAATAATAGGTAAGGATCATCCTCATCATCATCAACCCATTACTCACTAAAGGGCACAGCTCTCAGAATAAGAAGAGTTTAGGCCATAATCTTGTACATTGGTGGACTCCATACGCATTAGAAAACTTTCTGGAAAACCCTTCCAAAAAGTAAAGCTGAAGTTCTCACCGCTCCAGAATTGTAATTCTACATACTCGGTCGAGTGTGGTATAACTGCTTCATTGCTCTAGTGGTGAACATATCCGACACCGGATCACGACGTCCAGGGTTTGATCGCTTGATCGGGCCAACAAATAGTATTTAATGTAATCAAGAAATTCTTATAACCCACCCGGAGTTTGGCGACTAGCGGTGATTCACTCCCGTGCCTCGGAAAGAACTGCCTGTCGGTCTAGGGCAGGATATCTCTCGAGTCGTTTCGGAGCTACCGCTGATAGTATATGAATTAGGGCATGGAGAGTGGATATCTTCCGCATAGTTGGACAATCTATGACGAGATTGACCACCGTGGCCCAAAATAAGTGAGGAAAAAAAAAGTGTAGTCTCATCTGGAAGATCTTTAATTAATTAATATTCTTAGATACGCTATTACTATTCTGTACAAAATATACTTTCAAAATATACTTTTTTTCAGGAGTAAGGAACCGAAACCTGTGCCAGTTTAGTTTTATGATATATTTATTTCTGTAATCATAATTAACAATTTGTTTAAGTGATATTTTAAGATAATGTTAAGGAAGTCATACTGTTTATAATTTAGGGGCCACTTTCGACGTACCAAATTCATAATGACAAAGTGTTATAAATAAAAAGTGAAAACTCATTATTAGTTACTCATTTCTTTACTTAAAATATGGTCCTTGGAGCCGGATATTAAAAATAGTATGTTGTTTCATGTAGAACTTTCTTGGCGTATGCTACTTCTGAACTAGGGCTTTGTGGGTAATATAAACGTAGATACAATGGGGCTTCGGAAATATATATTTTTAAAATTGTATTCAAATAAAGCCTTATTTTACTATTTTGTATTTAATTATCGACGTGATATCGATAAATTTTATATTTTTGCTGTAAAGCAGCATTGTAGTTGCAATGCTGCGTTCCGATCAAACCGGCAACCACTTCCTTCAGCCGGTTTTAAAACAGGGACATAAGACTTAACACCTACGCCTCAAGTTGGACGTGTTCCTTGCATGCCCTGCGAAGTGGTGCTGTGTTTATAGGCAACGGTTTTCCATTTACCGTCAGGTGCGCTAACTGCTAGATCTGGCAATAATTACTTTAAAAAAATTGGTAATTTTTTTCCCTTCCCCAGTTGGTAAATACGAATTAATGCACTCGGCGCATCTGCGGCTGGTAATCAATATCAGAAGCACGACCTATCAACTAGTTTTAAGGATACGTGTTGTGCCAAACACGTCTTTCTTCGCCCGATATAAGGTAAAATAAGAGCTACTCACTTGCCGCTAGAAAGATAGCAAGTAATAAGTATTTCCCCCCCGATAAGAGATATCTCCTCGGAATGTTTCAAAAATTGTCAATTGAGGCGACGCGAATGAATCAGATTCATAAAATTTCCTTTAAAGGAATATCAATGTTTCGCGATGACAAAACGCTAGCGCGATGTAACGAACCAGTAGTGCCATCTAGTGTGCGACTACATAAATAACGGTTTCTTAATTCTTACTATAAGCGTGAAAAATTACTGAAATTCGTGAACGTGATCACGTTTTTTGTTTAAACATAATATATTTTTCTTAAAGATAGTTTTCTTTAAGAATTCACTAGATAACGTCATAATGTATGTAAAAAAGCATTGAAACGGCTTGTCATGCTCAAAAGCGGTTCTGATATTGGCGCATCTACTTATAACAAATGAGTAGTTATCGAGCTTTTTGTGAATAGCTCGTCCGGGGAACTACTACCGTTATGCTTATTTCTATTTATTAACCCAAATTTTGCTAAGCTGTAGTATGACAAAGTTAAAGGATTATGAATTCAATACCAGACAACTACCTCCGAAAAGAAGAGTTAAGGCCGTAGTCTTGTAGACTGTAGATTGGTGGACGTCCCACGCCTTGGAGAACTTTCTATAGAACTCTCAGCCACGAAGGTTCCTTCATCGTTAAAGCAAGTGCAATTTATTGGCTTAAAACGGCTGTAACTAGAAAAGTTAGAGCTCGCTATTACCACTCTAGAATTATATCGTTTAAGGGCCGTCTGGCTGGGCTGGTGAGAGATGGCAGGTGGGTGAACTGTATTCTGATCTGCCATCTCCACACAGCACTTCTAGCCCCTAGCCCTAGTGGCCTATTTGTTAATATTATGAACATGGTGCTTAGGATAACAATGCTGAAAGCAGGAATTAATAGTACTTATATGAAATCATCTTTCTTAACAAACTTAAAAAAAAAAGGAGCAGGTTCTCAATTCGAGTGTACATTTTTTTTGTTTTTTGTGCTCCGTTTATTATTATGAAATTAAACTTTATTGTATAAAGTTATATAGACATATGTGTAGGTATAATGAATTCCTTCGCGCGTAGATAAATAGGTACGAATTTCAGCACCCACTGGGTGCAACTACGGCTGGTACTCAATTTCACAAGCACGGCCATACCTATCAACAAGTTTTAAGAAGACATGTGCTGACCCTTTACTAGAAGAATAAAAGTATTAAGTAAGGCTCTCTCTCAATCCATGATATAGCATGAAAATTAAGCTTAATTTGCTATACTCCGCGAAAAGCAGGAGAAACTGTAAGGTGTAATTTATAAGCACGTTTCGCTCCGAAACCGGAGCAGATTTTGACTTTAGAATGAATGATTGTTAAGAAATTGGAGGCAAGCGGAAGCCAAGAACGTGTATTGTGGAACTCCCTAAAAAAGACCTATGTCCAGCAGTGGACGTCAATTAGTTGAAATTATGATGATGATAAACAACCGTTAAGACGCCAAACAAAAACGAATGAAAGCTATATAATAATAGTTTATTTATTTATAATATAATCTTAAATATACAATTCAAATAATAATACATCGTTACAAAGTTATCTCTGGAATTGCAAATGGCAGATCCTGAGGCCGAGTACATCTCTTCCCACCTCCGCAACGCCACAGACGGGGCAAAGCTTTCCCTTGTGTTCTGGCAGATAGCTCGTGCTGCACAAAGAACATTTCTCTTCGGGCTTACCCCGATATATAGGCTTATAACTTATCCCGCATATGTTGAACGGATTATGCTCGTCATACAATAATTGGTGTTCATCGGTGGGTGTCTTCTCGCATGCTTGGAGTATTTTCCTCGCCTGCTGGGCCACTTCTGGCCTCGGACCTAGCTCCAGAAGTCTCCTTGCGAAGGACGCGGCGGTTCTGTAGTTTTTGAGCTTGAAGAACATGTTCAAAGCTGTCCGGAGAGTGAGGATTTGATGTACGGGCTGCAGCTTGCAATGGGTGAAGTAGGCAGCCATTTCGCACGTACGCTTTTGTTCGTCGAGCGTGTTCTTCGGCATTGCTGTCGGACAAATAATAAAATTATGTATAGGAGGGAAGCAGGCGTTACTTTGCGGAAATCTATGATATATTATGAAAATTAAGCTTAATTTGCTATACTCCGCGAAAAGCAGGAGAATCTGTAAGGTGTAATTTATATGCATGTTTCGCTCCGAAACCGGAGCATCCTCAAGAGATTTTGATTTTACAATGAATAATTGTTAAACTAGAAACACCAAATATGAAAATGGCTGCATACAGCATTTTATCACATCAACCCATTAAAGGCCCACTTAGGCCATTACAGACCACGGTCTTCTTCCATAATGAGAAGGGTACCAAGGCCGTAATCCGCCACGCTGGCCCAGTGCGGATTGGTGGACTCCGTTGGGTGTTCCTTTCACACGCTTCTCACCGGCCAAAGTATATTGTCAATGTACGTCGAACGGCCATTCGTAAGTGACGAGTGTGCGGAGAAGAGAGGCGGGGGAAAGGCGGATATAGGAATCATAGTATTGCAAAATCTACAGATATAATAAATATCGACCAAGAACATTATGTAGAACTTTCAGGCATGCTGGTTTCCTTACGATGTATTCCTTCACCGTAGAAGCTAGTGATATTTTAGTTAACGGTGCGTGCTGTGATTCGAACTCGGCCCCCCGAAAGTGAAGTCGAGCTCCTACCGAGCGCTAAAATCGCTTTGATTCCGCATTTTAGGTTTTTTTTTACAATAAACAAAAAGTTGTTACTACTAATTGCTGTCCGCTTTCTTCGTCCGCGTTTGTTACGGTTTTTTTGTTTAATTTTATGGGACTCGACGTTACTCTTCGCCCTTTGAACTAACTTTGTGGCAAACAAACAAACTGTTACATTTATTATATCATAGTAAGAATGGTACGGAAAACTTCGTGCGCGACTACAACTTGCGATTATCCGGGGTGTTTTTTTTGTTAAGCCTCACGTTACTGTAATCACACCGGAAACCACGCCCTTCAGACCGGAACACAGCATTGCAACAATGCTGCTTAGCGGCAGAAATAAGCATGGCGACAGTACTTGCCCGGACGAGCTCTGTCACAAAAATCTCTGCTACAGCTAATAAACTTGCGGGAATCGAACCCACAGCCTTGAACTCAGAAAGCAGGGTCGCTGCCCACTGCGCCAGTCGGCCGTCAAATATAACTTAGGATTTGAATATCTTAATAGCAAGGTTGCTTGGAAGCATCCGGCTCCGCTTTGATCTCTCACAAGATAGAAAAAATAATGTTATAATGTAAAATGTAAGCTGATGATGAGCAACTGCTGGGTTTCTTGCCGGCTTCTTCTCGGTAGAATCTGCCTTCCGAAACGGTGGTAGAGTCACTACAAACAGACAGACTTGACGTTTCAAAAGTACTCATATTAGGCCTAGTTGAAATAAATTAATTTTGAATTTTAATTTGAATTTGATGGAACATTTCTTGCGCGAGTCCGAATAGCATTGGACCGGTTTTCTTTTCTTTTTTTTTGTAATTACCTTTTCTAGCTGTCTCCATCTGCAATCCCAGCAGGTACTCCTTACATATCGCCAGCAACTGCTGCGCTTCGGACAGCTCCTGTTTGGATTCCACCTGCAGCAACGGCACCAACCGCACGACCCTCTGTAAGCGCTCGGTCGCCTCGGTGAATTTGCCGCTAGTCGTCAGTTGGTAGCACTGCTGCAGTTGTTGTACAAGGTCGCTGAGTTTTGCCGCTGGGAAGGAAAGAGATAAACAAATTGCAGCTATTATGTATGTAATATAAATAAATATACTACGACAATACACACATCACCATCTAGCCAATATTTTTTAATAATATACATTTAACATAAATACTTATAATATATAGATAAACACCCAGCCGCACCGAAAACAATTCATGTTCATCACACAAATATTTTCCAGTTGTGTGAATCGAACCCACCGCCTCGGACTCAGGAAAATGGGTCGCTGCCCACTGCGCCAGTCGGCCGTCAATAGTTTATGGATGTTTCCTAACGTGTGGGGTACCATTTTTGGATGGCCCCTAACGTGTGTGGTTATTTATGGATGGTCTCTGACGTGTGGGTTAGTTTATGGATGCACATGTGAGGTAGTTCGTGGATGTCCCCTATTGTGAGGGGTAATTTATGTTTGTTTCCAACGTGTGGGGTACATTTTGGATGGTCCCTAACGTGTGGGTTATTTAATGCATAACATGCAAGGTAGTTTGTGTCATTTTACTAACGTGTGGGGTTATTTATAGAACGCTCCAAACATGTGAGGTAATTTAGTGATTGTTCCTAACTTATGGAATCATTTTTGGATGGCCCCTAACGTGTGGGGTTATTTATAGAACGCTCCAAACATGTGAGGTAATTTAGTGATTGTTCCTAACTTATGGAATCATTTTTGGATGGCCCCTAACGTGTGGGGTTATTTATAGAACGCTCCAAACATGTGAGGTAATTTAGTGATTGTTCCTAACTTATGGAATCATTTTTGGATGGCCCCTAACGTGTGTGGTTATTTATGGATGGTCTCTAACGTGAAGATTAGTTTATGGATGCCACACTAAACTTGAAAGACCATCGTTGATGGAAGTTTCAAAGCTGGATGTATCAGAATGCAATCGCTCGCTGCAACTGATCACTAGAAGGTCTTCCCCGGAGTCCTTGTAGTGGGGGCTCGGGATAACTGCTCAGGGCGATGGCCCTTCTCAGTAGTTCCGGCGCCGTCTGCAACTACAGACGGGTCACTGGGTGGTACCGTTGGGTCCGTGGTGCCGAGCTTACCAATGCGAGCTCGACCTCGCTGATCACTACACAACTGATCACCTGTGAATGGGAACCTTTAAATATATTTCGTACTCACTCAAAACGGGCAGTAGGTCCTTGCCGCTGGCTTCCTTCCAATTCCTGTGTAAGTGGGCGACCAACGGCGGCACCAACGGCAGCGCACCGAACATAAGCCGCGCGCTCGAATACATGCTGAGGAATGTCTCGAGGTACGGCTCGAAGTTCACAATACCCACTTGTTCGTTCAGCAATCTGCAGAGAATGCAAATACAAGTTAGCCCTCGACTGCAGTCTCATCTGGTAAGTGATGATGCAGTCTAATTATGGTAGCGGGTTAACCTGGGGTAAAGTCAAAGACAAAGTGAAATATTTATTTATTCAAATAGGCAGATATATGGCACTTTTGATGCGTACATTACATGTAGAATATAACATAGAAGTGAGTTGATAGAGATAACTAAATTCGTCGACTTAAAACTAAAGCTACGAGGGCTCCAAACGCGACCTGGACTAAGAAGCCCATAACAAACTTAGCCAGTTGTAAAAGTATGGTAGTCATACCCCAAAATCGGTTTCTACGCGACATCGCACCGGAACACTAAATCGCTTAGAGGCCGTCCGTCCTTCCGAGGACCGTCTTCGTCGGTAGGGTGGTAACTAGCCACGGACAATGCCACACCAGACCAGAGAAAATTCAGAAATTATTAACTCCCAAATTGCCCCTGACGGGGATCGAACTGGGACTTCCTACTCAACACAGCGCTCGACGTTGCGCAAGGGATGTCAACAGATTGGACAGGGTGGGAGAATTTATTTTATAGTGTTACAAAAAACCTTAATACCAGGTACGTAAAGCTTATAATCGCGCGTGAACGTGTCGTGTAGTAACCGTGTTTGTGTCAAACAAGTACCTACGACGCAAATAAGTAATACCGAGAATAGGCATACTTTGAAACGTTTCTAGATTCCGACAAACAAACAAAAAACTGACAAACTTTCGTATTTATAATACATATAAGCATGGATTGTATGGATCATATCATTAAATGTTTCCTACAAATGAAAATATTTTAATTTATTTAAAATCTTTATTTGCACACCACGTCACAGTAAGAAAAACAAAGAAAGAATGGAGAGAAACAAAGACTGAAGTAGAATACAAAAGGCGGCCTTATCGCTTAGAAGCGATATCTGCCAGACTACCTTAGGATTACTTTAATTTAAGTTCTAGTTTTGATTAAAATTTCTAATTTCATTTAAAATTTCTAATTTTATTTGAAATTTCTAACTTTATTTGAAATTTCTAACTTTACTTGAAATTTCTAACTTTATTTGAAATTTCTAACTTTATTTGAAATTTCTAATTTCATTTCAAACCACAGGTCGATGCCGGTTTGATAATGGTTATCGTTTACTAATTTAATATCAATACCTGAAAGCGATCTCAAACTGTCCGGTAGCGACATGGTCGTGAGCAGTCTTGAGTTTAGCCCCCAGAGCCAAGCTGACACCACGAGTGGGCGCCACGAAGTATTCCGACGACTCCTCAGCGCCGTCCATGTCAGCTGTAACAAAATACCGATTCACACCGCATAACACCATGCCTCATTACAAAGCCTAGTATTGAAAGGTCTAATACGCCAATATATCCTATAGGCTTAGCGGGTAACTGATGTGGTATTTAGCTATTTGCCACTGGCAAAGTACATTTTGACACTACGAAAAGCAATAAATCAAAAGAAGAAAATGAATGTTGTACTGGAGTCCCTAGGGGGCTGTTATGATTTGAATATGGAAGAACATTACGCACGGCGTATCTTAATAAAATCAGTTCATTTCAATATTGTCATCTCGCTCTAGCATATGATGGCGTACCTGACAGACACCAGAACGATTGACACCAGACTAGATTGTAAAAAAAATTCCCTCTAAAACTTTATTTGATTGCCTCGTGAGGTGTGATAAGTAGAGTATTCAACTCGGGGACTTGTCGTCGTTCAGGGCACCCCTAAAACCCTCATTTGCTTGGGTTTTATACCGATACCCGTAACGTACGCTTACTCCCTTGTAGAACAATCTACTATATTCAATACCTTCAGATATTTATTTCTTTTTATTTAGATGACTTAATTGCACAAACTTTAAAACAAAACAAGAAAAAAAAAATACAAGAAACAAAAGAAAAATAAAAATTAAAAAAATAAAAATATATGTATACATAAATACAGTGGTGTGCAAAGGCGGTCTTATTGCGAAAGCAATCTGTTACAGACATCCCTTGGTGAAAGTAACTTTTATTTAAATAAGGGGTATTTATTTTTGCCTGTTTATTGCCACACATTGGTTAGTACGAACTCACCTGGTATTGGAGCTAGCTCCTCTGGCAACTCCAGGTCCTCATCACCGACGTCCCAGCCTCCATCATCACAGGCGTCCTCCATCACCTCGACTTCACCTTCCTCCTGCGAAATAAATAAATAAATAAATATACTACGACAATACACACATCGCCATCTAGCCCCAAAGTAAGCGTAGCTTGTGTTATGTACTACTGATAAATATTTTTAATTAATAATATACATAAATACTTATAATATACAGATAAACAGACAAACATTTACCAGTTGTGGAAATCGAACCCACTACCTTGGACTCTGCCTATGCAGAGACTCTGCCTTCCGAACCGGTGGTAGAATCACTACAAACAGACAGACTTGACGTTTCAAAAGTGCTTATATTAGGCCTACTTGAAATAAATGAATTTTGAATTTTGAATTTTGAATTTTGAATTTTGCAGGGATGCTGCCCACTGCGCCAATCGGCCGTCAAATATACATCAAATACCGTTTAACTTGTATCGCTCATTAAGAAGTCCCTTTTAAGATAAAAAAAAATTACGAGAAGTATAATTATATAAATAACAAAACCCTGTGAGCCAAAGTGTATACTCTTCGAGGTGAACGTCACAGACAACCCAAGTTTTATCTGTGTTGGTTCTGTGGCAAATGATTTAAGACCTAAATTGACTGAATAGGCATGCTGAGCCGACTTGTGATGTTGGCGCCCTAATTTCGAGAAAAAGAGATGCAACGCAACACTCACTCGCCACACTGTCGCGGGCTACACAGGTATTTTGACTAAGTCGTGATCTGTATTTGAAGTTTTAGAGAAAAAGCTGCCCGCGCGCATTGTATTTAAAATTTACATTTTTTTTTTTATTTCGTTAAGTATCTACTTTAGACTGACTAAAAGACCTACCAAAAATTCCAACTGAAAAACTCTGAAACATGTGCTGAATGTGCTGAAGCTGAATGTATGGTTAAATAAAAAATACCAAATAGCTCTCGGCATGTATTTGTTTATATTAAAACTAACAACTTTTGTTTCACTTTTTTTGTTTACTCGATATTTTGTTAAATATTTCAATGTTCAACATACTCTACTTGTTTCTACTCTGTAATATAACATCGCGCGAACTATTACTCTATCGTGCTTTATCAACGTTGTCGAATCGTGAATAATAATAAATAATATTTTTTTATTTAGAAACATTGTTTAAAATATTATTTGATTGTAATGAAAATTAATTTCGCTGATCACATGTATTTGGTTTCACAGTGTATTGTCACTTTACAGAATTAACATGCATTATTAGTTTTTGTATGAAAAAAAATAATACTGAATTTCACAAAACCCTTAAAGGAAAGTTGTTAGTTTAATGATAAGGACTAAAAGGCCGAGAGCTTTCTGGTATGTTTTATTTGACCCTGTATATAAAAATGTGCATAATAATAATAATAACGTTTAATTCAGATAAAAATCCATAGCTAAAACAATCCCAATTTTAATTTTCAATATAGTAAATAAGATTTTTACTGTATTGAAAATTAAAATTGGCCAAACCTATAAATGATAAATAATTAGGAATCTCCTAACTAAGGTAAGTACCCCACTAAGCACTTGGTGTATGAGCGTGTACCCACCCAGAGCTCCATAAAGGGATTTTCCCATTTATTGGTTAATATTTCAAAATATTGTTGGAGCTTCCTAAGTGCACTGATGGACTCAGCAAGACCATATAGTCTGCATGGCTAACTATAGTGTCGTCTATAGAGCAACCGATTCCGACAGATTAAAGATGCGGACGTGTTTACCTTATTCTCTTGCAACACATCGTCGTCGTCGCCCCAAGCTCCGGCCGCTTCTAACGGTTCGTCGCCCGCCACGTCGGCGACCGCGCCCACCGCGCTCGCGTCCGCCGCCGTTCGAGCTCCGCCCGCCACTTCGAAGAAACTCCTACAAGTTAACATAACTTTTAGCTTATATATTCTTTACCCTCTACATATAAGTCGAATTATATTTACGTGGCTAGTAAGGCCTATTTTAAAACACCGACGCAATAATGATGGGGTGTTACAAGTTTCACGTGATTGGGTGTCTGTGTGTGTGTGTCTGCGTGCCGTATGTGGGGTCATGCGTGAGTGTGTGTTTGAGTGTGTGTGTGTGAGTGTGCGTGTGTGAGTGTGTGTGTGAGTGTGTGTGTCAGTGTGTGTGTGCGTGCGTGTGTGTTGTCTGTTAGTGTGTGTGTGCGTGCGTGTGTGTGTTTGCGTGCTGTGCGTGCGTGCAGTGTGTATGTGTGCGTGCGAGTGTGTGTGTGTGTGTGTGCGAGTGTGTGTGTATGTATGTGTATGTAAGAGTGTGTGTGTGTGTGTGTGTTGTCTTTTATTTTGGGTTGACTGGTAAATTATTCACGAGTGTTCTTAGCTATGTTTCATAAAAATCGGTCCAAGATGGCAGCCACTACCAAATCGCAATATGACTATCAAATGAAAAGGCTTGATGGCTTAAGCAGATGATATAAGATGAAGAAAATCTCCAGTACGAGTTATAAATACTTAAGGGTAGGCTTTTTATAGCTCTTACAATGCCTATCCTTAAGATACCATGGATACCCTGTGCATACCCTGTAAACACGTCACTAAGTCAGTGGGACTTGACTAGTTGAATGACGTACCCAATATTAATAAATTTAATAAGTAACTACTCTAAGGATATTCCTACGCATACATCAACCGTTCAAAAATAGTTATCACCTAAGAGTTGACGCAACGTTTTCTTCCTATAGACATCGCCAAAATCATAAGCCATTCGATTTAAGGGATGCCTAGCCTTTAGTGAAAACCGGCATTGGTGTCTTACTTAGAAACAGCGAGCAGCGGCCAGTTGGGTTGAGCCCTCAGCAACGGCAGAGGTGGTCGCAGGAAGCAACCGTCGGGGTTGGATTTGGGTATAGGCAAGTTGGCAGCTTCCAACGCTGCCTTCAGAGGTTCCGCCTCGTCGAGTTGATTGTGATTGATTGCGGTCAAGTATGCGAGGGAGAGCTGGAAGAAATAAGTTTTACTATAGTAAGAATATTGCAGAACATACTAATAACTAAATAATAAATAAATATACTACGACAGTACACATATCGCAATCTAGCCCCAAAATAAGCGTAGCTTGTGTTATGTGTACTGATGTTAAGATGGCTGATGAATATTTTTATGAATAATTTACTTAAATACTTATTATTTACATATAAACACCCAGGCACTGAAAAACATTCATGTTCATCGCACATACATTTTCTGGTTGTGGAAATCGAACCTACGGCCTTGGACTCAGATGGACAGCAGGGTCGCTGCCCGCTTCGCCAATCGGCTGTCAAGTAAAATCTAGTATCACTTGTGAGTACCGTGCGATTCTTCCGCGGGAACGAGCTGTGATGTCGCGTAGAAACCGATTAGAGCTATGGATTTAATATTTCTAGTTTCCATCATCATCAAATCAACCGATTGACGTCCACTACTGGACAAAGGTCTTTTGTAGGGAGTTCCGTCGCGGCTCCCCGCGACTCGTTTGATGTGGTCTATCCACCTGGTTGGGGGTCGACCAACGCTGCGCTTACCGGTGCGGGGTCGCCACTCCAACACCTTAGAACCCCAACGTCCATCGGTTCTCCGAGCTATGTGTTCCACCCATACATACCCGCTACCATTTAATACTGCATCATCACCAATGTTACTACAGGTTAAATTGCATACAAGGGCGAACTAAGCACTTGACCAGGGGTTCCCAACCTTTTTAAGCACACTTACAAGTTTAGAAATTATTAACGGCGCCCGAGCATTTAACCTAGCTAGTTGAAATAGATAGGCGGATAGGCACACAAAATAAAATAAAATAAAATACCGCTGAACCGATTATTTTTTCGATTTTCTAGAGCACAGAAGATGGCGGCGGCTCGCGGCGTATCTCAGTACTTCGTATGACGCCCTGGGGCTCGATCGCTAACACAGTAGTCTCCACTACTACTGCTAAACAAAACGCTCTACTACTGCATAGGCACACGTAGGCATAAGTAAACAATCAAAAGTCACCTGTCCAGCATTCTTCAGAAGTCGGATCCTCTCGCAAACGTCACCCAAGAGCATCGCGCCCTGGAACTGCGAGGACACGTCCTTTCTGATCTCCGCAATCTTCATCATCTTGCCCAGTTTCTCCAGGTTGCCCGTGATGAGGTACAGGAACGACAGCTTCTCGAAGTTCTTCGTGCGCTGGTAGCACATCTCCACAATCTACGAACAAACGAGTGTTTCTAGTATAGTTGCGATGAGTTTGAAAAACAAAATGGTTTTTGTCAGTAACAAGGTATGTTTTGGTAGACCAAGGAGCTGATAGCCCCAGCACACTTCTACGTTGAAGGAAAATATCGCGAGGAAACCGGCATGCTTGAGAGTTCTCCATAATGTTCTCAAAGGTGTGTGGAGTCCATATATTCGCACTGGGCCAGCGTGGTGGACTACGGCCTTAACCCCTTCTCATTGTGGGTGAGGACCCGTGCCCTGACGTTAATGGGTTGATATAATGGTGATGAAGGCTACGGCAGCTGTAGAGCAATATACCTGATGGTTCCCAGTAGACAGAGCGGCTTGAGCGAGCTTGTCCCAAGCGTCCGGTTCGTCGAGGCTTTTAGCTGCTTCCAGCGCCACTTCGATGTTACCGCACTGCAGGGCCAATGACAGCCGCGTTCGAGCGTCCTTGACAAAATGTAGGGCCACTTCGGGGTAACCTAGTGAAACAAGTTTAAAATAAATGTAAACATATAAAGCCGCAGAACGCCTGATGAACTATATTTTAAAGAACTTATGCATGGAAGGATGAATTAATATAAAAATTAAAAATTAATTTACTTAAAGTAGGCTTATTAATAAAGCATTTTTGACCACGTCAAGGACCGTCAAGTGGTGACTCTGCCACAGGTTCGGTAAGCAGATTCTAACGAGGAGTACCCGGCACGTAACTCAGCAAGCAGATGCTCTTTTCTAACATCAAGCCACTAGGAAAATCACCAATTGTAAAGAAGTAACCTTGAAGTCTGAAATATGTTATAATATGTTATGAAAAAGACGAACCGCCGCGCCGAATCCAACTCGGATTCGGGAAACAATGAATAATTGTAAAGTCAACATCTCCTGAGAATTTATTTATTTAACTCTTTATTTTTACACCACAATGAAGTTAGGAAAAAAAAACAATAGAAATACAAAACAGAAGTAGAATACAAAGGGCGGCCTTATCGCTTAGTAGCGATCTCTGCCAGGCAACTTTTGGATTAGGACAAGATGAGCGAGAGCGGACAGGTGGTGTAAAATTATTATAAACCTACATTCAAATAGCTAAATACAAATACATAAACAAAATTGCACAAATAAGAAAAATATAATAAATAAATATAAAATAATAAAGTAATATATATATACTCAAACATACATAAATACTTATGAACATATAGATAATAAAAATAAACATAATCAAAGCATGATAAATGTCGTCATTAAAAATTGAAAATCTACGGTTTTGGAGCGAAAAGTGTGTAGAGGGTACATTGCCGAAGATCTGTTTGGTGTGGAGTATAAGGATTGAAGAAATTATAAATTACACAATACAGATTCCGCTGCTTTTCGCTCGGTATAGCAAATTAGGCTTAATTTTCAAGATTTCCGCAAATTAACTTCTACTATCCAATACTTCATGTTTCTTTTTTTATTTTATTCTTGTATATGTTAATGATGGGGTATACAAATAAGAGTGAAATAACATTTTTATTTTAATCGTGCCATATACATATTTTTTTTTTGCTTAAACATTGCTACATGCATATTTTCTATGCAAGATTGTATTTTATTTCTACAAAGCCCACGCTTGAGTTAAACTGAGTGCTGCGAGTTTTGTTATAGGATTTTATTGTGGATGAGTCTAGAGACATTGTTATTTTTATTTGATAACATCTATTATCTAACTCAATTCTTTTTTTAAATACATTAACGAGATATTTTGCGATTAAACCGTAGTATAACTTCTTATTT
Organism: Pararge aegeria; assembly: GCF_905163445.1. Classification (NCBI taxonomy): domain Eukaryota; kingdom Metazoa; phylum Arthropoda; class Insecta; order Lepidoptera; family Nymphalidae; genus Pararge; species Pararge aegeria. The sequence goes on along the minus strand of NC_053202.1, from coordinate 4,600,763 downwards.
GCTTCCAAACACCAAGATTTTTTCTTTTGTTTACTTACCCTTTTCCTGTAGATAAGCAATGATGCTCTGTCCTACCAGCTTGGCAGTTCGAACCATGTGCAGAACTTGATCGTACTGCCGAGTCACTAGAGCTAGTTTGAACCTGTTTATAAACAAGGCACGGTTAAAAACTGGTCAATTTTCATAACTAGATAACTCACATCGACGCAATATGAAAGCGATTAAACCGGTTTAAACCGGATAAGAGATTAAACCGGTTGCGTATCTACGTTATATGTTTGTTTTTTATTTTTTTATAAATAATATATAGTGGCAAATTGCTTGTCATTGTCGGTCGGGTGTTAGAGTCACGGCCGTAGCCTCCCACCCGACATTACTGACATTACGGCCTGACATTTTTTGACGCCCGATTGGCGCGGTATGCAGCGACGCTGTTTTCTGAGCCCAAGGCCGTGGGTTCGATTCCCACTACTGGATAATGTTTGTGTGATGTGCATGAATGTTTTTCAGTGTCTGGGTGTTTATATGTATATTATAAGTATTTATGTATGGGGTATTCCATGCCAAATCGACCACTTTTGAACCTTACCCCTTTAGATTTCACTGAAATTAGCTTTTTCTACTCGATGAAAGACGTTTTTCAGAATTTTTTAACATTTTTTCATTCAACCCAAAAAAAGTTATGAAGCTTTCAAGAAAATTGCTCGTCGTTTTTTTTTCAAAATTTTTGTTTTTAATTGAATTTTTTAAAAAAATAAATAAAAAAAAATTTAACATGATCGCTTCTATGAAATAATCGCGTTTTTTGTATAAAATAGTTATTTTTTCGAAGTTCGTCGTTCAATCAATTCTACAATTATTTTTTTTTCTATTTTTTAAATTTAGTTGAAAAAAAATTTTCAACATTTTAAAAATGCAGGTTTTTTTTTTTCATAAATATTATTTATATAACATAATTAATGTAATTATATGATTTTAATGTATTATATTCTCCATATATTGTCCGAATTTACCATTACAACGATTAAGATAACCTAGGGCATGATAATTACAGACTTACCTACAGCCAGTTTACTAGAGTATGTTCTTATTTATAAAATATTGAGATCTAAAACATAACCTACAAATCTTTTGTGCTTCATAGAGTTGTTGTTGTTGTGTAGTAGTTTATTTAAACGCCGAAGAAGAAATTAATAAATAATTTGTTGCATTATTTTTTAGTCATTAAATGTTAACTGCATCAATCATTAATCGTAGTCATTATAATTTATAATGCCGATTCCGGCAGGGGCCATTTTGGAATTTATAATTTCTTTAATTTTCTCTGGTCTGCTCTGGTAAGAGGCTGTGGCCGTTGCTAGTTACCACCCTATCGACAAAGACGTGCCGCTAAGCGATTTAGTGTTCCGGTGCGGTGTCGCTTGGAAACCGATTATGGGTATGACTACCATACTCCCTAAAGGATTAGGCGCTACCATCTTAGACTGCATCGTCACTTACCAATTACCTGTGGGAATCAAAACCACGGCCTTTGACCCAGAAAGCAGGGTCGCTGCCCACTGCGCCAATCGGCCGTCAATTTATATTAAAACCATACCACTATTCGAGCTAATCTATAAAATATATAGTGGCAAATTGCTTGTCATTGTCGGTCGGGTGAAATTGCAGACAAGGGCTAACTTGTAGTGGAATAATCAAAAAAAAAAAATAATAACTAACCTGTACTCAGTGGGGTCGATGTTAAGCACTTTCGGTCGAGCCTCGCGGTCAAGGCAAACGACCTTCGCTCCAGTTTCACTCGCAATCACTTTGACTGCGTACACGGGGACGTCTAGCGTACGTATGATGCCGTAGTCGCTGTGAAGGAAGAATTTTTTTAACTCGAGAACTCCCAATAAAAGACCGTATGTCCAGCAGCGGACGTCCATAGGTTGTAATGACGATGAAGGCAGTCTATTTTCGATAACTCAAAGTCAGAGTCTAATTATGTGATCAAATCAGAAATGAGGAGATCCGTAGAAGAACTAGTGTAACCGACATAGCTCAGCGAGTCGCGAAGCTAAAGTGGCAATGGGCGGGGCAATATCTCGGAGAACCGATGGACGTTGGGGTCTTAAGGTGCTTGAATGGCGACCCCGCGCCAGGAAACGCAGCGTAGGTCGGCCCCCAACGAGATGGACAGATGCCATCGGGCGAGTCGCTGGGAGCTGTTGGAGGCGTTGGAGGCAAGCGGCCCAGGACCGTGTATTGTGGAACTCATTGCAAAAGACCTCTGTCCAGCAGTGGACGTCAATTGGTTGAGGTGATGATGAGTCAGAGTCGTTTTGATATTAGCCGAATTGCTGTGGACATCGTTTCTGCGTGTCGGCTTGGCTAAACAATAAGCTAACCTTCTGTGCACAAATTGCCGAAAGACTTTAAAGTACAGTGATTTTAAAGTCTTTCTGCATACTATTGATGTTCTTGATGACAAGGTTGCCTGGAAGCAAGCCGCTCCGCTTTCATCTCACACAAGATAGAACAAAGATTGTTAAATCGTAAAACGATGTTGGAAAAGACCAACTGCTGAGTTTTTTGCCGGCTTCTTCTTGGTAGAGTCACTACAAACAGACATACTTGACGTTTCAAAAGTGCTTATATTATAATTAGGCCTACTTGAGATAAATGAAATTTGTTTTTTTTTTTGAGTCGAAGCCAACAATCCTACTAATATCCTACTAATATTATTAATGTGAGCGTGGATGTTTGTTAGTCAATCACGGAAAAACGTCATATGTCCAGATGTCATAACTCAGATATCATATGTCAGATGTCATATGTCAAATGTCACTTATCATGATCATTGGCTCGTCCCTATTGTCCGTACGACGCCATCTAGCGGCGAGTATGATGAACGGCGTGAACAATACAAATTCAAAATGATATACAATTACCCTTAAATTTAAGTTAAAAGGTTGAGTTCGCCGCATGGCGGCTGAATCGAGCCCTAGAACGAGCCCCGAGTCTTGACTATCAGTTCCAGTGAAAGTCGGCCTGCAATTACTTACCCATCTTTACAGCAGTACTTGATGTGGTTGGCCGTGGTGTAGATGAACACTGGTTGCGGCGTAGAGTCGTCGAAAGCACCCGATTTGACCCGCGCGCCTTCTGTTATCGAGCAGAGCTGTTCCAACTTCTTTGTGCAGATTGTGACCGTGTGCTTGGCCAAAAGCGCTACCAATGTCATATCAGAGTTCCAGATAGCGTAGCGGCATTTGGACACTTTTACCTGCGAAGAAAACGTTTAAATACTAAATACATACACGTGAAGTACTAGAGAAGTGTGAAATGCGTCAGTCAGTCGAGTCAGTCAGTCGAGTCAGTCCGTCGAGTCAGTCAAGGCAGTCAGTCGAGTCAGTCAGTCGGTCGAGGCAGTCGGTCGAGGCAGTCAGTCGAGGCAGTCAGTCGAGGCAGAAAGTCGAGTCAGTCAGTCGAGTCAGTCAGTCAGTAGAGTCAGTCATTCGAGACAGTCAGTCGAGTCAGTCAGTCGAGTCAGTCAGTCGAGTCAGTCAGTCGAGTCAGTCAGTCGAGTCAGTCAGTTGAATCAATCAGTCGAGTCAGTCCGTTGAGTCAGTCAGTAGTCATACAGTCGAATCATACAGTCGAGTCATACAGTCGAGTGAGACAGTCGAGTGAGACAGTCGAGTGAGACAGTCGAGTGAGTAAGTCAAGTCAGTCAGTCGAGTCAGTCAGTAGAGTCATTCAGTCGAGTCAGTCAGTCGAGTCAGTCAGTCGAGTCAGTCACTCGAGTCAGGCAGTCGAGTCAGTAAGTCGAGTCAGTCAGTCGAGTCAGGCAGTCGAGTCAGTCAGTCGAGTCAGTCAGTCGAGTCAGTCAGTCGAGTCAAGTCAGTCAGTCGAGGCAGTCAGTCGAGTCAGTCAGTCAGTCGAGGCAGTCAGTCAGTCGAGTCAGTCATTCGAGGCAGTCAGTCGAGTCAGTCAGTTGAGTCAGTCAGTCGAGTAAGTACAGTTTGTTATTTAGCTGAACACTATACAATAATCGGCTTACGCTAGCAATAGTCCGTTTCTGCTGAACGTCCAATAGCTGCACACATTCTGGCTCGCGCAGTAACAGCATGCCGGTACCCGCGTACATTATCTCCTCGCAAGTGGGCGTTGCGATCTTCTTTGACACCTCGTTCTTGAGATTCTTTATCACTAGCTGCAACATAGATATGGGTAAACAACGAAGTCTTCATTAAATTAAGTTAATATCCCACTATTGGGTACAGGACTGTTCTCGAAAGGTGTGGATTAAAAGCTTCGACTCTCCGTGCTACTTCAATGCGAGTTGGTGGGCTATAAAAAGCGTTAACGTAATGGGTAAGACTTCGGCATCCGTTAGAGGGTGCTAAGTTCGATCTCCGACGCGCATCACTTAACTTTTCCGAGTAATGTACGTTTAAAGCAATTATTTACCGCTTCATGTGCGTAGTAAAATATCACCTGCTTCAACGGTAAACGAAATCATCGTGAGGAAACCTGAGAGTTCTCCATAATGTTCTCCGTATTGGGTAAGTTGCGTATTAGGTACAAGTTGCATATTGGGTAAAAGTTGCGTATTGTGCGTATTGGAACACGGGGTAAATCGTTGTCATTCTCTTAAACCGATGTTCACCTTCACCGTTAGAGCAAGTGATATTTTAATATACACCTAACTCAAAGGGTAGATCGTGAGTTCATGGTATTATATACAGGCTTAAAGGTAATTCGACGTATTCCTTGCTTGGACATGATAGGGATAAAAATGCAACAAATTTTTATTTTCCTACAACTACGTTGACGGTACTATTATATGTCCTCACTGTGCACGCATATTTAGTGCTAAAATAGGATATATAAGTCACATCATGGCGCATGAGCGAAGTCCTTACATGTAATCTAATCTAAAAAAAAAAACAGAACCAGTCGCTGTTGCCGCACGCGGCAGTGAATGAATGATCATGATATACAAAATGTGTACATAGCAGTGAGTAGTGATGGCGATAACTACAATCGTAAACTTAAAAGTAATCAGTCGAGGGTTGCAAACGTACACTGGTCTAAGAAGAAGCCCACAACAAACTTAGCCGGGTGTTCTTTTTGTTATCACCATCTCAAATTGTCATTAGAAAATATTTAAGAAGCAACCTGGTTTGGCAATTGTTTACACCCAAGCTTTTTTATTGTTTACGTAATCCTTTATACTATAATAGGACTTTTCTATAAGCTTTCGCTTAATACAAACTTTGAACTTTTTTAGTGATATCTACCGGTAATTTATTGTAAAATTGTATACAATTTCCTATAAATTAATTGCTTATTTTGTGTAGTCTAGTGTACTGCACTGCAAGTTTATTTACTGCACTGCATGTGTGGGCGGAAATCGATGGTCTTAAAGTTATTTGAACATTGACGCTTTTTAAAGTGAAACTTTTATTACATCGTCTCAGAATTTTTCGCCTGTGTGTTGCATGTCGCGTGACGATCGGCCGCGGAGTAGGGATAATGTGACAGGTGCTCGTCAGAGCAGCCGACGCTCGCTTCAGCTGACCGTGTAGTGTATTACTTATTTGTGCCAGTGCTCGATGAAATATCGGTTACATTTATAAACTGAAACTCATCATGAAAATGGAATTGATAATAGAATGATTGAAAATATTTGATAAACGGATCAAAATGACGCAACGATTATTAAATATTGTTTTCAGTTTTTTTTAATGTGTATATATAATCTAATTAATTGTTAAGTATAATTTTTGTCATAATCAAAGACACAGAGTTCAACAAAAAATATTAGGTCTATTTGGTCTCTAACCAAGTCTACTTTTATCATTTCCCGTTATCATTCCAATTTTCCAAGAATAAAATTAAGAGTGACGAAGCGATTTTTATACCCTTAATGGATTATAATTCCTAAAATTTTTAGTTGAATTAGACATTCAACTAAAATTTTTTAATGTTTTTTTTTTAATTTAATGTGAAAAAAAATTTAACTTTTACCATGGTTTCATAAAAGCACACAATCCTTTTAAAGCTATACACCACCTAAATCTTACATGCTTGACCAATGAGACAGTTGTACACACCTGATTATTCTTCTCCAGAGCAGCGAACCGGTTTCTGGCGACCCACACGGCGGAAGCTGCGTGGCCTCGCAACGGCTCCGGCGTTGTGGCACTAGACTCTATGCCGTCTCGGGGCGCGGAGTATAGCTCGTACGTGTTGCTGTCTCCGATACGCCACGTCACCAGAACACACCACTCCGCGTGGTTCAGCGACATACTGCGTAAATACAAAGTCATTTATTTATTAATTTTTTTATTTAATGGACAATCAACAGGTTACAATAACTCTTTTAAAACTTAAAAAATTAAAAAACTTATTTATATAATATTGTAGACCCACTTAAAGACCGCCACAATTTGCGAATAAAAAACTAGATTGTCAGTTAGAAGGAGAAAAAACGAATAAGAAGAGAGACATGAGAGTATAAGCTGTAAGATCCATCAAGCTGTGACATAAACTAGCCGCATCTATTGCCGCAAACAAAAACATAAATTTTTGAATGAATTACAAAAATAAACACATACTTAAATTATATATGCAATAAATTTAAAAAACTCATGTGAGTTTCAGGATGCGAAGAGTATTAATTATAGTACTTTGTGTAGTAATATTAAAAAAAAAAAAATAGGTAACGTAGTATGCTGGAAGTTATCTCCGGCATTTATAAAATAAATTATATATAAAGACGTGCTGCAAAGCGATTAAGCGTTCCGGTGCGATGTCGCGTAGAAACCTATTAGGGGTATGACTACCATGCTCCCTAACAGGTTAGCCCGCTACCATCTTAGACTGCATCATCACTTACCATTAGGTGAGATTGCTGACAAGGGCTAACTTACGTAGTGGAATACAAAAAATTGAAGCGGTGATAGCCCAGTAGGAGCTCGACTTCACTGTCGGGGGCCGAATTCGAATCCCAGCACGCACCTCTAACTTTTCTAAATTATGTGCGTTTTAAGTAATTAAAATATAAGCGATATTTTCAACGGTGAAGGAAAACATTGTTAGGAAACCTGCATGCTAACATATTTCCAGTTGTGGTAATCGGACCCACGGCCTTGGACTCAGAGAGCAGGGTCGCTGCCCACCATTAGCGTGCACTTCATACATGCACAAAAGCACTGCCTACCCTAAAATTTATATATAATTCGTATAGGAGGAGGATTTCTGCCATTTGATGCAAACTTCTTGCTGTATGCATAGCCTGGTAAATAACTCAGTGCACGCCACTGCTGCCCACTGCACCAGACGGCCGTCAACGTCGGTATAAAAGTAAATATATTACCTGTAAGGCTGATGTCGGCCGCCGCCTTTGATCTGCATGACGGGGGCATCCCGGTTGGTGGACATGTCCAATTTGCGGAGTTGTCTACAAATAAAAAAAAAAGCTGAATTATACAACGTGTAACCGAATTACGAAATACTGTTGGAACTCTGTAAAAATATTAAATCAAAAGAAACATATTTTTTTTCTTGTGACAACCCTATTGAATATAAAAGATCGACACGCGCACAGTAACTGCGCTACGCGACACGTACCTAATGAATGGACGGTAGTAATTTGATTTTAATTTTGCATGTGATTTTAGGGCTGCATCTGATTTATTTCAGTAAAAACTATGGCTGTGTTTTACACAAAAACTATGAGCGTTTCGGTTTCACAGATAAGTCTCAGAGACGGCACATGATGTACCTCTAAAGCCGTGAAAAGGTTGATAGCGCATTGGGTACGAACTCGACTTCACTTTCAGGAACCGAGTTCGAATCCCAGCACGCACCTTTTCGAAGTTATGTGCGTTTTGAGTCATTAAAATATCATTTGCTCCAACGGTGAAAGAAAACATGGTGGGGAAACCTGCATGCCGGAGAGCTCCCATAATGTTCTGAAAGGCGCGTGAAGTCCACCAATCCGCACTGGGCCAGAGTGGTGGACTACGGCTATAACCCTTCTCATTGTGGGAGGTGACCCGTGCCCTGTAGTGGACCGGTAATGGGTTAATATAATATATATAAACATACCTGTCCTTTATGTAAAACAGCATGTTGTTATGAAGTGCGTACGCTGGTCTCTCTCTCTGCAGCTTGAAGAGTATCATGCCGACGTCGTGGCCCGCAGCGAACAGGTTCAGAGTCGGGTGTGCAGCTAGTACCCAATACCTGGTATACAGAATAAGAAAGAATAAACTAACAGTGCAATAAACAAGGTTACATAAAATTCATAATTCGTTTAAAGGAAATTGCATACAATTCTACAATAAACTACCCATTGACATCTTGGAGATGTCTCTTAAAAAGTTCAAAGTTTGTATTAGACGTAAGCTAATAGAAAAGTCCTACTATAGTATAAAGGACTACGTAATCGATAAAAAAGCTTTGGTGTGAATTATTGCTCTAACCAGGTTGCTCTTCTTATAATTTTAAATGACAATGTTAGATGGTGATAACAAAAAAGAACACCCGGCTAAGTTTGTTGTGGGGTTCTTCTTAGACTAGGACCCGTTTGGAACCCTCGTAGCTTTAGTTTTAAGTTTACGAATATGGTTATCGCCATCATCTCACTACCGTGTCATTCTCATGTAATGTACGCATCAAATGTGCCACCTATGGGCCTACTTGAATAAAGATATTTTTGACTTTGACTTTGATAATTTACAGTTATTTCGCTAAAATAAATTGAAGTACACCTATACGTTCCTTATGGTGTCCTTGGGCAATTGTTATTTATGCAACTATTACGTAGGCGGTGATAGACTAGTGGGCAAGACTCCGCCTTGCCTTTCGGGGAGACCGAGTTCGATCGCCTCTAACTTTTAGGAGTTACATGCGTTTTTAATTGAAGCGATTAAATATCATTCGCTTCAACGTTGCAGGAAAACATCGTTAGGAAACATGCATGTGAAAGTTTTCTAGAATGTTCTCAAGGGCATGAGAGTTCTACCATTTCTTAGACAGGATCCCAGAAGGCGAGATTGGGGGCAAGGAATAAGTTGTTAGGGCAGTTATACTAAACTTTTTAGGATTATAACCCTAGTCGGCTTTTACGCAGCATCGGGAATCCAAAATCGCTTGGCGGCACGGTTTTATCAGTACGGTGATAACTAGCCATGACTGAAGCCACCGACAAGGCCAGAAATTCAAGTAGGCCTAATATAAGCATTTTTAAAACGTCAAGTATTTTATAAATTTAAAATGCATATAAAAAAAATTCGGAACCGACAGGATATGAACCTGCGACTCTCTGGCAATCGCGGCCTGAGCGCTTTTTCCAATTAGGCTACGGGTCTCCTACCGTCGATGCCGAAAATTAGTATATGCCTTTAAGATCAGTCCTATACCGACTGTAGCGTCATCTAGTAGGTAACGTTGCTGTTCCATATTAAATGAGACACGTTTGAATCAAGAGAACATTGCTTTTTTATAATTATATTATTTTTATTAGTGTTTTTACCTATACTTGGAGGAATTAAAAATATATAAATTTAAAAAACATACAACCATTTTCGGAACCGACAGGCTATGAACCTGCGACTCTCTGGCAATCGCGACCTGAGCGCTTTTTCCAATTAGGCTACGGGTCTCCTACTGTCGACCAAGTGTAGGTAAAAACACGAATAAAAATAATAAAACGTCAAGTATGTCAGTTTGTATTAACCTAGTTCCAAATTGCCCCCGCCGATCATCGAACCGGGGACACTGCGATTACCACTGCGCTCAAAAGGTTTTCAAAACCTTAATAGCAAATATAGACTGTTTAAGTTTTGATTAAATCAAAATTCCCCAGTGGAAATACAGTGGCTGGATGCACGCAAAACCATAGCGTGTGAAAATAGACGTGCAGTGACGTGCACTTCATATATGCACAGAAGCAGTGCCTACCCTAATTATTTATATAATTCGTGCTAGGGCATGCATTAATCCTGTTTACGCCACTGTAGACCTTATATGGTTGATATGATGATGATACTCACCGATCATTTTCCCGCCTAAAAGTGTGCAAGCACGTGCGTTTGGTCATGTCCCACACTCTGATAGACCTGTCCTCGCTGTTGGACAGTATGAGCTCATGCCGCGCGTGGAACAATGCGCAGGACACGTTGTTGTAATGCCCTCTGCATGTGTCCACTTCCCAAGCCTGTGGACGTGGAATTTAATGAATAAATAATAAAAATACTACGACAATACACACATCGCCACCTAGCTCCAAAGTAAGCGTAGCTTGTGTTATGGGTACTAAGATAACTGATGAATATTTTTTATGAACAATATACATAAATACTTAGATTATACATATAATTATTATTATAATTATAATAATAATAAATAAATAATTATAATAATAATAAATAAACTACGACAATACACACACATCGCCATCTAGCCCCAAAGTAAGCGTAGCTTGTGTTATGGGTACTGATGAATATTTTTTTATGAATATAATACACATAAATACTTATAATATACAGATAAACACCCAGACACTGAAAAACATTAATGCTCATCACACAAACATTTTCCAGTAGTGGGAATCGAACCCACGGCCTTGGACTCAGAAAGCAGGGTCGCGACCCACTGCGCCCGTCGGCAGTCAAAATTTAATGAACAAATTCATTTTTCTCAACATGCTTGGCAATTTGAGCATTGATTGCATTTTTATGCCCGTTCTCACTAACACTAGGAATCGCCTTAAACGGATGCCTACTGATTTAGGTGATTCTTAGAACTCCTATGTGATGACTAACGCCGTTAGGCGCCATCTTAAGTTACGACACCGATTCGGCCGATCGTAGAGTTTAGCGGACTCGTAAACTGACACTTGACAGATGAAAAAATATTAATTCGGTTTTGTTTTTAATAACCTTATATCCATGCGAAAAATGAAAGCTATGATAATACAAACACAAACACACCTTGTGGCAAGAACCAAAGACAAGTTAGGTTACATGAGTTGCCTCAGCTTTGATTAGGCGTAACTTACTGTGGCATTTCCTTGTCAGGCGTTAGTGAAAACGGGCATATAGAGATAAATCGAAATCGCAATTATGTGGTTGACATTCAGTCAACACGCACGAAACACATTTCTTTCTCTTTTCCGATAAGTCCCCGCTAAGGTTTGGTACGATCTTCCGGCATCGGTGTTTCCTGCCACAAACAACCTCAATGCCTTCAAGGCAAGAGTCTATGCTTTCTAGGTAAGAAATAGGAAATTACCGCACTTTATCTATAAACCACTAAATAAAATAAACCACAGTTTGTATGTATACTCATTGATAGTAGATTCATTGTGGTTTGAAAATAGAATAATGGCATTTACTAGACTATCAATGAAAACTATATCATCTATGGCGGTGACGCGAGTTTGACAAGATCGATTGGCGGGAAAGAAAAGTAAGGACGGTTTTAAATTAATTCATTTAGAAAAGAAAAGTATGGCGATAAACACGCCATACTTTTCTTGGCCAATGGAGGCTATTGGATGATGTATACATACCTTAGCATCGTTCATCCTCCACAGCTTGACCTGTCTATCGTCAGCCCCAGACACTATTAAGGGCAGCGTAGGGTGGAAGGAAGCCCAGTTAACTCCACGGTCATGTCCCTCCAACACATGCTTCACAACTGCATCGGCCTAGAATAAATGCAGCCAAAATTTAACAATGGTCCGACTAATATTATAAAATTGAAAGTTTGTGAGGATTTAACTATGTGTGTAAGTCTTTCACGCGAACACTACTGAACGGATTTTGAAGAATATTTTCAGTAATATAGGTTACACATCAGAATAACACATAGGCTATGATTTATAGAGATATTGTGTAAATTGGTGAAAATAGAACAATAAGTATCAAAGTAAGTCGGAAAAAATCCGCCATCCGAGAGCTATCTTGGCGTCTGCTGCATTAACGTTAGACTAGATGAAATGTGGAGTGGGATTGTTTATCTTAAACAGTTTTCAAAAATAGCACGTTAGAGCATGTGCCTATCTTCAACGTTGACTCTATATAACCTTTATTAGGTTATCACATTTGTTTTAAAATATTCAATTTGAATAATTATCTAAATATTTTCTTTATTTATTTATTGAAACAAAAATATAACATATTTTACAGGTTATTTGCACCCTTAAGCCTTGTCGAATAACAGATTAGGTACTTAAATACTAAAATAAACGAAAGAACAGTCATCATGCTTAAAAATGTAGGTATGCGATAAACCATTGTTGGTAGGCTATTCTTTTAGCAATATAAGAGATTCCAGCAGTTATTAGAATTAGTATGATATGCAGTCGGTTGTCGACATCCCTAGCGTAGTGAATTTATTATTTACTAGCGTACCCAGCCCGCTTCGCCGGGCTAGACTTTGCTTTATTTTATTTAAACAATAAACTTACATCGTTAAATTTTTAATTTAAGTCTCATAATATATTAATTAATTTATTTCTCTCCGTATTCATTTTCTTCAATTCTCTTCTCGAGCGGGTGAAGATTATTATCTACACCCATGTACACCTAACAATAGAATATCATCATAGTAAATAAAAGCTGTATTTGACAGTTTGACAGTTCAAAAATAGGAGTGCTCCGATTGTCACCAAACTTTACAGGATTACTCGCCAGGTCAATCCGGAGATTCCCTGAAAGTTTCATTGAAATCGGTCCAGCCGTTTCGGAGCCTATACCCACACACTCTCTCTTTTATACATATAGAAGATCAATCTTGTCTATTCTGGCTCTGTGGCTAGCTCTCAACCTACTGTTGTACTGCCAATAGATTTGACTTTTCGGTACGATGCCACGTAGAAACCGATCAGAGGTATGCGTTAAATATTTCGTTAATAAGCGCCTAGTTCGAATCCCTGCACACACCTCTAAATTAAGCTATTAAAATATGAATGGTTTCAACAGTGAAGGAAAACATTGTGAGCTAACCTGCATGCCTAAAAGTTCTGTAAAAGGCGTGTAAAGTCAACCCCACTCGGCCACCGTGGTGGACTTCTCATTTTGGAAAGAGACCCGTGCCTGTATTATAGGTGTCCGGTTATAGGTTGATATGATGATGATAAATATAACTGCCATAACTCTAACAGATTAGCCTGCCAACATCTTAGACTGCATCATCGTTCATCACCATGTAAGATTGCAGTCAAGGGCTAATTTGTAGCGTATTATAAAAAGCAAATCTTTAATGTGTTTAGTAGAGTTATATGTACAGCAGGCAAGTTAAGCAATGCAAAACCAAATGCCATAATTTATTAGAAACCTGTATCGTTTTCAGTTTCCGGTTTTATAGGTAACACGCAACATTTTGTTGTAGTAAGTAACACAAAGTTTATTTTTAAATGTTTTTATAAAAAGTTTTCCAAAATATTTATGTTTTCCACAGACTATTTTGGAAAGCTTTTCAAAATGAATAAATAGGTATATATAATTTAAAAATGCAATGGAAATAAAAAAAGGTTTAAGCTATCCGTAATCCTCTTAATCGCGTCGGGTGTAGAGCCGACGCCCACATTTCGGCACTATTCTACTTTTGGCCAACTATTTGAGCTATCTAACCTACCTAAGCGAGAGCTAACTATATATATAACTTTTTTAACAATGGGACAGCTGGAGAATGTGAAGTTTGGATTAGGCTTTCGTATCTTTTTTTTAATATATATTTTATATTAAGAGTTTAGGTAAAGATATCTGCTATGGGGCCTAGAGGTAACCCAAATATTACTATGACAAATGTTGCCAATAATTGAACAGTTTACAAAACAAAGTCAAATTCAAAGCCAAAGTCAAAAATATCTTTATTCAAGTACGCCCATAGGTGGCACTTTTGTTGCGTACATAAGAATTACACGGTAGTGAGATGATGGCGATAACCACATTCGTAAACTTAAAACTAAAGCTACGAGGGTTCCAAACGCGTCCTGGTCTAAGAAGAAGCCCACAAAAAACTTAGCCGGGTGTTTAAAACAATTTTTCCTACTACTTGGCAATATGTTTGTCAAGAGAGTAAAAAGGATTGATGTTATAACTGGTATGACACATGATCTATAGCTGTACATATTAATAAGGAATTGAATATGTTTTGGTGCATTACCTGTGAGATGATAGTGTGTCAGATTTCCAGAAAGTTAAATGGCTCGATGAGGAAAGTGATTATTGTTTTTTCAATGCCCACACCATGACCGTATCCCATAGAAAAATAATAAAAGGAAACATACATTTACCTGTCCAAACAAATCAGTTGCCTGCGGGTTCCTCAAATGCTCAGCTAGCCCTGATGGGCCGGGAGCTACGCTCTTCTTCCTCAGGCCAGAGAAGTCCCATACTCGGACGGACTGATCCAATGAGGCGGAGACTATGAGGTCCTCTGTTGGATGGAATTGTGCGCACATGACATAGTGGTTGTGGCCTGTTAGCACGCTGATGCATTGACGTGACTGCCAGTTCCATATTCTTATTGTCTGTAAAACAAAAGTAAATCTTTAGAGGCAAGTTCCTATGTCCATGTTCGCCTTGCTTGCTTGGCTTGTCTATAAAAGTTCAACAAAACATTACCATTTGCTAATAAATCAGACAACTCAAACAGTTGTCACATAATCGATAATAAGTAGTAGGTTAAGTGAACGGCTACCAAATTGATTTCCACATCAGTCAGACATAATTTAGAGTCCCCCCTTTTATGCAGTTTGTGAACAGCTTTTTAAGACATGCAGGATGTCATATGGAAACAATTATATCTTCCTACTCTGGCTATTACCTACTAAATCTTAATTCAACATGGGAAATAACAATTAATAGATTTTCAGATTTCTCTGCACACTCCTACCAAGAGTCCTCACTTATCTGCCTAGAGAATGTAGGTTATCAAGTATCCAATAGGTTTTGATGATAAAAGAAAAACTTATGTACGCGGTCAATTAAAATATAGAATTTCTCGACAAATATATTGCCTATACAACTTTTTCAGCATAAGCAAAAGTTACATGGAATTGGAATCACATTATCCTTCTTGATTTCTTCTGCAATGAACCAAAGACACCAAAAAGAAATTAAATCACCTGATCATCAGAAGCACTAAGGATCCAAGGGTACTCGTGGTGAAAGAATGTTGCACGTATGTAGTCCAAATGTCCAAGAAGAGTGAACAGACATCTCCGTTGCTTGTAATTCCAAACCTGTGTATTTTATTAACTTTTATTAACAATTGTAAAGTGGGTTGCCAATTCCCTGGCAAATAGTGAGTAAAGTAGTTCTTTAACAAATTATTTACTTTTACAATTTGGAATAATGCACCATTCCAGTGGGATAGATCTTGAACGGGTAATCAGATGACTTTTATAGCTGGATAAAAATAATAATAACCTAAGTATAACTGCTAGTATTTTGAGCACAAAAGATCCTGGAGAGTCGAAGTGCATCCGCTGAGGCGGGCCTCATTACATGATAGATAGATAGATGACTGCTAGTAAGTTGTTATTTTTTGGTGGATCCCTAACGTCCCCATTTACACCCGCCTTTTCCCCACAGAGTACTAGATATCTTTATATTTACCAGAACAGTACCAAAACTAGATATATTCTTAACCTCAGTTGCATATTGCATAAGCCAGAGCAAAATGTGGCCTACCATATACCCAAGTGTTTTGAAAATAAGCAGTATCCAGATGCAAATTTTGCCTGCAATTACTAAATTACATTCCACAAAAAGAAAAGTACAGTAGTATCTCACATAATAAACATTAATGCTTGCTTTATATAGACCACAGTATAGCACACAGTTTAGAATAGCATGTGTGATCTTACTGCAGGCTTGGGTTACACTACTTTGGGCTACAATAACCTAGCTGGTTATCCCTTAGTTCAGCAACGTTAAGAGTATTTAACCAAAACATAATACAAAATACAGCTTAAATAGAATTTAATATTTCTTAGTAACCTGAATAGTAAACCATACTTTTATCTACAAATCATGTTACAGGATCCCCAATTGTATACTACGGAGGCCCTTAATAATTAAGAACTTATAATTATAATTGCTGTAACATAAAACATGTTAAAATACGTCATACAAGCTAGAAAAAGAATGAGTCCTAAAAATGTCGGCACGTACCTTTATCTTGTAATCGTCACCGCCAGAAACGAAGAGAGGCTGCTGGATATGGAAGCAGATACCACGTACCGGCCCATCGTGCTCGTCGAATTTCTCAAGCAAAGTACACATACGATAATCCCAAAGTTGTATCACACCATTGTGGAGACTCGCCAAAACCCATGGTCTTTTCGCGTGGAACGATATACCCTTCACTCTGGCTGATTTAGTTTCAAATTTAGTCAACATTTTAGACGATTTCTTAGAACAATTTCACGTACTTCCACTATAAAAACACTTTTAAATTCTACTTTTGAACAAAACTTTGCGAACACAATCGACATCTCATTTCAAATGTCAATCTGACGTGACACGTCTGACTTAGTGATGTGTCGAACATAGAAGAAAAATGAAAAAAAAACTCTATGATGATTACGATATTATATCGGATTGTTAAAATCAAGTCGGATCCGATTTTATTTTAATTCATGACATTTCAATTATAATTATTAATTATCTGTGATTTTTTGTTATTGTGTGGTTTGTCATGCTATAATAATTCTTAACCAGCTTGGGGGAGCCTATATTTGTTATGGGGGAATAAATCAGAACTAGGTATAAAGGCAATACTTTGCTGAAGCACGAGGGCAACGACTTGAGAGATTGGGAATTAAATAAAATTAAGTGACGTGAAAATAAGAACTTATTCAAGTATCTCCAGAACTTAAAAGAGCAAAGGCTTGCATAAAAGTCTAATCAAGTTTTTAATTAACATATATATCTGTACAATGAGTGAGTCACCAGTCGGCGAAATATGTATACCCGGAATGCGGCTAAGTCCTTCGCAGGGGTACTTATGTGGCCAAGGCACATATGAGCTAAAAGGGTACATTTATGCTGCTCTGTGTGGTATTCTGAAAGTGGAGGAAGATAGCAACGCTAAGGTACTGCTCTGACATGTACATTCTCCTTGTTCTCAGTCTATTAATATCCGACTGCTGGCTCTCAGCCTTCTCTTTCGAGAGAAGGTTTGAGGGCATAACCTCATTTAACTGCTTTGCAATGACTGGTTTTAAATGTTATTATTTTATAACCTGTTAGCGGTTCAAATAATACATAATGTTAACTAATAGTGCTTCTTCTTAGACCAGTGGCCTTGTAGCTTAAGTTTTAAGTTGACAAATTTAGTTATTGCCATCAACTCACCTCTATGTCATATTTCACATTTAATGTATGCATCAAAAGTGCCATCTATGTGCCTATTTGAATAAAGAAATATTTGTCTTTTGACTTTGACTAGAACACAACAAATAAAGCAAAGGCCAAAACTTCTATGGAAATCTTTGAGTTTCCCTTTTTTCTGAGAAATGCTGCTATACCCTTAGCTCACTTCAACATAACACAATACTTATGATTTTTTTAGGAGAGAGTAACAACAAAGAGGAGGGTCTATGTTTATGATTTGTTTTTGATGTCAATCTGGACAGATTTTTTAAATTCTTTTATTTACTCTCTTGGTTGTCTCTTTGTCACCAAGTCTAAATCAGAGCAGTATTGTGTATAAGAGAAGTATATTAATTAATGAAAGTATATACATAATCCTGAACTAATATTGCTAGAAATAAATACCTCACATATGACTATAGTCCAGAGACTAATCTTAGATTAACGTGAGAAAGGAGAAAAAAAAAGATCTTATATTTCAGAGTAAATAATTTTTTAAGTTTTTTTTGTTATGTGGAAGTTTTTAAACCATTCATTATGGATATCAAATTCAAATTTCCTTTATGTATTACTGTTTCACTTGCTAATATTAAAGCTATGAGGGTCCCAACACACCTGAACCAAAATATTTGCATATAAATAAACATGTATAAAAAAAAACTGTGCAGTGATTGTTTTTCTCAAATTAATTCCAAAATAAAAATAAATAAAGTCTGCGGATATTGTTACTGGCAATATAAAAACAACTAACACTTTTTTTGTTCTTTTTTTTCAGTTTACAAAACTCTCCATTGAAACTTTTGTAACACCAACCATACTTCCAAAGGCTGGTGATATAGTGACAGCCAAAGTGACTGTAGTAAACTCAAGGCAGGTCCACTGTGCAATACTGTGTACAGGGCCGACAATCTTGACGCAATCTTATAGAGGTATTGTCAAGAAGGAGGATATACAGTTTAAGCATAAGGACAGTATAGATCCATACAAGTGTTTCCGACCTGGTGACATTATATTGGCAAAGGTGGTATCCTTTTCAGTAAATAGTGGGTAATATTAGTATAAACCTATAAGTTCTCTATCTACTAGATCGAAAACCCGAATTCTAAAATAAAATTCTTGATTAACCTGGCCAAATTTAGCAGTAGCTCAGTCTAAAATTAATGCCCGTTTCCATTGAAGGATAAAAAAAGTATATTGTTCACCAAGGTAAGGTAAGTGTTCTTAGCATCGAAAGTAGGAGGAAGCAGGGAAATTTAGCATCTTCTGGTTCTACTATATACTTCCCCAAAAGAATGCTGCTTTTATGCATCAACACAGGTCAGAGTCTGCATAGATCTGTGTCATGCAGCTTTAGATTGCACATATGTCTGTCCCACAGTGCCCCCAAGTGCTCATACTAATGCAAAGGTTTTCTCTGTCAAGTGCTAATGCCACAAACGTGGCCCTTCTGTCGAATGGTTTTATTAGCTCTCAAGAATGGTTAATTCCTGGGAGTTGTCTCCAGCTAAGGATTGTTATGCAAGATATAAAAATCTAAATCCATTAGTTTGTGATATAATTTCCTTAGCAATTTTTTACAGCTTCCATCTACAGAGCTCCATTGGTACCACCTATCAACAGAAGATAATGAGCTAGGTGTTGCTATAGGTAAGTTCATAAAAATCATTACACAAACTCCAAAAGGTGTAGGTATTATTTTAATGCATTTATTATTAGTGTTACACAGAATCCTTGCTAATATTATTGATGTGAAAGTGTGTTTGTTTGTCCTTCTTTTATGCTCTAACTTGCCAAACAATCACAATACGATTTACATGATAGTACAAACATTATGAACTCCAATAATATTGTCACACAAAATATAAGTAACACACAAAAACACAAATCAACACAACAATAACAATTTAGGACAAAACTTTTGGACTTTTGGGAGTCTGTTGGCAGTAAGATACTTGAAAGAATGTTATTTCTAATGGCTCTATTATGTTTATCTGAGGTGTCTATCACACAATGTGTAATTAATATTTCTTGAATAAGGATATTATAGACATTTTGCCAATTATAGAGTTTCAATAATGTCTTTAATATTGTTTTTCTTAATTTGTTTCTTTACCTAGTTTCTCTTATATGTTACTGCAAACTTTTTTTTTTTTAAATATTTCTTATTTCTTTCATAGCAACTGCAGAAGGATCTCCGCAAGGTGTGACCATGATACCCATAAGTTGGTCAGAAATGCAATGCCCAAAAACATTGGTAAAGGAACCAAGAAAAGTTGCGAAATTGGTACCAGAAAATATTAATGATGCATTACTTCCTATGCATGACACTAATGGCGAAAACCTACTTCGGAGTACATAAATAAAATTGACTAAAATTATTGAGTACAGTATTTATTTTTTCAACCTTATGGCTAAGCTTAGAGGCATCACTGATTAGTTCAGTGATAACAGCAGGGAGGGCACATTGTTTCTAAACGGTTTCAGAATGTCATTTAATTTCTTACAAATTTGTTTATATAAAGTTACTAAAAATAAAATAAAAAGCAAAATTAATTTATATCAGGTAGGCTTTGCACTTATAACGTCGTCTTTTTTTTGTACCATCGGTTCGTAAGGCAGTAATAGATCCATAGAGATAACAAATGCAAAGGTGACTGTCTGTCTGTCTGTTTGTCTGATACTAACCAAATCGCTACACCAACAGCTTGTATCCTGGTGATAGCCATAGGATATTCTTTATCCCGACTGACGTTCGCGGAGGAGTAAAATAAATAGCCTTTATAACCTATGCAAGGCTTCACAAAAAAACTAATCATGGCAAAATTATCAACTCCGTCGGGACTTACCTACATAACAAAAAAAAGTGAGCAAAGTCCCTTGAGACTGCTAGTATTTCATAAGAAAAAACATGCAAGTGACAATGGTTCCGTACTTTGGAAGGAAACGCATGAATAGTTATTTAAATCATCATTATTTCGATTGACGTCCACTGCTGAACACGGTCTTTTTTAGGGCGTTACAAACTCCATGATTCCATCGGTTCCCCGTTAGCGGCAAATAGTTATTTGCTGGAATTTATTTAGCTGATTTGAAAACATTGAACCCAGCGAACGTAAAATTAAACCGCATACCAGCTATGTTTATGTGTGAGATACTATCGCTAACTAACATGGTTTGTATATTTTATTCATAGAGTATATTAATATTTTCTGAACGCAAAGATCAAAGACACAAGAGGTGACAACTGACAACCTTTCAAAACACTAATGTCAATGTGAACGAAATATTAATCAATTTGCAATTTTTTATGCCCACTTTTTGTAGATAATTCTTGCCGTTTGTGATAAATTATATAAATTTATTAACATTTTACTGTTTACAAAGTGAAACTAAACACATTCCAGAATATAGTTGTTATTATTAGTGTTAATATACTGTTACAGTGCTGTTATCAAGGTTTTGTATTGTGTAAATAAAAGCTGTCTCTAGGACTTAGCATTAGTCAAGTGTTTCATTACTCGTTACTTGTTCGTTGATGGCTGAAGTGAATTAACGTATGGACAATGAAATTCGCGGAACATCTTAGTGCGCACATAACGCCCGAGTGGCGTAAGCAATATATTAATTATGAGGTATGTTATCAATTTGCATTTAATACAGCATTTTTTTAAAAGGTTATCTGTTTTTGGATAGAACAAAATAGGCAAAATTAAATATTTTAATTTTCCTTGCCCATTCTGTTGTACACTAATCTGTAAACTACTAAATTGGCAGGTCTAAAATTAGTGCAGTGCTTTCAATAAAACAATAATTGTAGATCTGCTAATTTGGTTTAAATTACATTTTATGACAACCTTCCTGGCTCAGTACTGTGGTGTGGAACTTTTAAGAAGTAGGAGGATCTTGGTGAGGTAATTCAGGAATTCATAATTTCCCAATTTTCTCTCGTCTGGGTTCCTTATCAGCTTTGTCAGCTTCCACCCTTCCGACAAAGCTGATCACCAATTGATATAACTATTTAGGACCTGGTGGTAAGTGACGTTATTACTGTCATGGGCTTAGTTGATAAAAAGAAACAAGAAAGAGATGTACGTACATTATAGCCATATATAGCAGTGGCATGCATAGATGGTATAAAATGAAGAAAGTCTTCAGTAAGAGTTATAAATATTTAAGGGTAGGCTTTTTATAACTCTTACAATGGCTATCCTTAATTTTTTTATAACTCGTACTGGAGGTTTTCTTCATGTTGTATCATCTATGCACGTACCTGGCTCTATGCATATTTTTGGTTCCAATGGCTATCTGCACACCTAGTAAGATACCCTGCCTGGTAGGTCTAGAGCTCTATATTTGTTGGTACAAATTGCAGTGCGTAGTGCGTATTGGTGTTAGTGAGATGGACAGCCTATAACAATATGTGAGGCCTAACCTCAAAAATTCTGGTTTGAAATAACACTGTATTAACATACTTATGAGTACTAACAAGAGTCAGAGAAATATTATTAGAATTATGGAAATCAGAAGAGGGAAAATGATGGGCCACCTTCTAAGATGTGATAAATTTATCACGAATACAACTATGGGAAAAGTAGAGCAATAGAGGGGAAGAGGACAACTCAGACAGGATGTTGTCGAACAAAAAAACAAAATATGGTGAAAAAGGAAGGGCAAAGGACTGAGAAGGTTAGAAAGAGCTACACTGACAAAAGCATAGCTCTATAGTTAAAAAAGAAGAACACTTACACATTAATACAAAAAAAAATTAAATGTATATTTAACACTGAGGGATGTGAATCTGCAGAAGTCTGCCTGTTGCAGCATGAGTGCTTTGTCTAATAATCCAAAGTCCTTGTGACATTGATGCCGAAATTTTTATATGCCTTTTTATTAACAATTGCCAACCATTTACACAATAGATGATGTAGTTTTTTATAATTTTATAAAAATTATTAAAACTAGGAGGAAATATGTATCAATAATTTTACTAGGAATAGTCATATATTTGTATTTACGAAAGTGAAAAATGCTAAACAAACATTGTGAATAGATTTTATTTAAATTCTGAAAATCAACAGGAAATGAAAGCAATGCTCTACACTGCAGTAGAAGAGGCACCGGCAGCTGAAAATGTTGAACCAGAAGTATTATCCAGACATTTTGCCAATTTTGATGAAACATTCTTCCATTATTGTGATCAGGAGTTGAAGAAAATTACTACATTTTATTCAGGTAAAATGACTATATTTTTATTCAGATAAAATTACTTCATTTTATTCAGATGACATTTCTTTTAAGAGAAGAAAAGAGTAGAAATTCCCCTCTCCTTGTTCAAATAAAAACATCTAACCCCATTATTTATTATTTCACCCACTTGGGTTGGGTTGTTTTATGTAAAATCTAAGCTGACTTTTATATATATATCACCATCATCATCATCATATCAACCGATAGACGTCCACTGCTGGACATAGGACTTTTGTAGGGAGTTCCAAATTCCACGGCGCTTGATGTCGTCTGTCCACCTCGTTGGGGGTCGACCAACGCTGCGCTTACCAGTGCGGGGCTGCCATTCGCGCACCTTGAGACCCAAACGTCCATCCGTTCTCCGAGCCGTGTTCATACCCATATAATGAACTTATAAAATAGCCAGTGGCGTGCATAGAGGGTATTCATAGGGTATGCAGCTGATATAAAATGAATAAAATGTCCAGTGCGAGTTATAAATACTTAAGAGTAGGCTTTTTTAACTCTTGCAATGCCTATCCATAAGTTTTTTATAACTTGTACTGGAGATTTTCTGTATTTTATATCATCTGCATAACCTATGTAAACCCTATATGCACGCCACTGAAAATAGCTATTAGTGTGAAGCATTAAATAAACCTCAAAGTGTCCTTAGTCTTTGTTTGCAAAGTGAAAACAAGTTTTTAGGCGAAAATGTATCTATTGCAGAAAAACTAGCTGAGGCCACACGTAAATATGCCACACTACAAAGCGAACTGAAATCAAGGTTCGACACAATAAAACCCAAGAGTGGCGGAGACAAAAAATCCATACCGCGTCGCAAGGTTCAAGAGTTGAAGTTGGCCTTCAGCGAATTCTATCTCAGTCTAATATTGCTGCAGAACTACCAGAACTTAAATTATACGGGTTTTAGGAAGATATTGAAAAAACATGATAAGGTTAGTATTTCTATTCGTTTAGGTCGCGCCTGCAACTGAAGGAAGCGGTGATAGCGCAGTGGGTAGAAGCTCGACTTTACTTTCAGGGCGCCCACCCAACCCAACCTCTGACTTTTCAAAGTTATGTGCGTTTTAAGTAAATAAAATCACTTGCTTCAACGGTGAAGGAAAACATTGTGAGGAAACCTGCATGCCTGAGAGTTCTGCATAGTGTTCTCAAAGGTGTGTGAAGCCCACCAAACCGCATTGGGCCAGCGTGGTGGTCTACTGCCTGAACCCCTATATGTGGGAGGAGAACCGAGCGCTGTAGTGGGCCGGTAATGGATTGATATGATGAGGTCGCGACTATATCTTATTATTTTTTAGGCAAACTAA
The DNA here is from genome assembly GCF_905163445.1 of Pararge aegeria. Classification (NCBI taxonomy): domain Eukaryota; kingdom Metazoa; phylum Arthropoda; class Insecta; order Lepidoptera; family Nymphalidae; genus Pararge; species Pararge aegeria. The sequence continues at coordinate 4,576,813 of NC_053202.1, read as the reverse complement.
CTGATGCCCACGTTCATTGTCCGTGGTTATAACGGTGTTTTACAAATCGCGTAGAAACCGCTTGTTCTCCCTACGTACGTTTTTTACGTTCATTATTTTTCTGGTTAAAATTTTTTTTTTTAGAAATACATCCTTTTCCAAAATCGATTTAGTAAAAGCGTTTAAATAGAGTTTATACAGAGTTTATTACACACATAATATAAACATGTTAACCACTACGCCAATGAGGTGTGACCGCTAGTTAATCATAATAATATAATACCTATTGAAATCGTATTCTTACCACGGGACCATAACGTATAAAATAAATTGCCTTGCTGTTTACAATGCTTCGGTTACAAATGTTTGAATAGGATAAACGTAATGATGAAGGTGATTTTTATTATAAAACTCCAATAGTCAGTATCGCTTCAGTAAAGAAAAAAGAAAAGAAAAAAAAGAAAAAAACATTTATTCATGTTAAGTGTTACAAAAAGTACATCCCTACTAATATTATAAATGTCAATGTAAGTTTGTTTGTTACGCTTTCAAGCAAAAACTACTTAACCGATCCTCATGAAACTTTGTACACATATTCTTGGAAGTGTTAGAAGTAATATAGAATACTTTTTATCCCGACATTAAGCGCGATTCCTTTGGGAGAGGGGATGAAAGTGTTTGACGATTTTACACCATAACTCCGACAAATTATAACCGATTGAAATAATTATTTTTGTACTATAGAGGTTATAATATGTGTTTAATTTTGCCCAAACTTTGTGTAGATCTGATGAATGTGGTTGTAGATAGAGGACAGAACTCCTCTGCGGACAGCAGCAAACCCCTCTTTTAAGGCTTAGCGATACTGAATACTTTTTTTTTAGAACTACAACTGAATTGAATGCCACATCAAAAAACAAAATCAAACGCGGACGAAGTCGCGGGCTACTGCTAGTCTTATAATAATATAGCAACAACATAGCAAAAATGTCTGTGTGTAACACGGGACAGAAAGGGTGTAAAGCTCAGCATTTGCCATGCATTGTACCTAAGTTACATGCATGCCGCTGATTTTCAGCTGAGACCCGAGTGACGATACGGCAAACTAAATAGATAAATAAAAATAATGAAATAAATAAATAAAGTGAAGCACAGGTTATTCCCATTAAAGTAGGTAATAAAAGTGATAAGAGCAGCAAAATGATTATATTAAAAAATAATAAAAAATCACAAAATACTGTTAATTACATAATAAATAAATAAAATGTTGCAATTATATAAAATTGTATAATATAATATAAAATCTCACACGTCATCATCATCATATCAACCCATTACCGGCCCACAGTGAGAAGGGGTTAAGGCTGCCCACCACGCTGGCCCAGGGTGGATTGGTGGACTTCACAAACTTAACTAGGTACTAATGCAGGTTGCCTCACCGTTGAAGCAAGTGATATTGTGATTGCTCAAAACGCACATAACTTAGAAAAGTTAGAGCTGCGTACTGGGATGCGAACTCGCCCCCGAGAAAGTGAAGTCGAAGTCCTACCCACTGGACTATAACAGCTTCTAATTCGTATTGGATAGAAGCAGGCGTTACTTTGCGGAAATCCATAATATATTATGAAAATTAAGCTTAATTTGCTATACTCCACGAACAGCAGCAGAATCTGTATGGTGTAATTTATAATTTTTCAACCCGTATACTCCACACCAAACAGATCCTCGGCAATGTACCCTCTACGCAAGTTTTCATTAACAATTATTCATTGTAAAGTCAACATCTGAGAATGCTCCGGTTTCGGAGTATACGGACTGAAGAAATTATAAATTACACCATACAGATTATTCTCCTGCTGTTCGCGGAGTATAGCAAATTGAGCTTAACTTTCATAAGCTCCTAATTCATCAAACCTCACACATGGAACTCTGTTATTTATACTTAGTTATTAAATGTGAGCAACGGCGCGCAATGGAGAGCGGAACACGTCGAAACTTCCCACTTCTACACAAACAAAGACATAGACAGACTAATAAGCGATACAGAGGCAACGGTCACCAACGACCTGGAAGGTGGAGATCGGCAGAAGGCCATGAAGAAGTTGCGAGTACCGCCGCTTGGTGAACAGCAGAGTCCGTGGACAACTTTCAAAGTTGGACTGTTCTCTGGATCGTTTATTGTACTGTCCATCACCGTTGTGCTTTCAGGTGAGTCGAAGTCTTTTTTTTATATAACTTCTGCGATCTGTGGTGCCCTAGTATATCCATTAACTACCATAGTAATAACTCCTTAAAGTTCTTATGCCCTAGTATCACGCGGTTTAAACAACCTCTAAAGATTGGATAGAAGCAGGCGATACTTTGCGAAAACTGTGCTTTTTTGTGTCCAGCGCGATGTCGCGTAGAAACCTATTAGGGGTATAACTACCATACTCCCTAACAGGTTACCCGTTATCATCTTAGACTGCATCGTCAGTGAGATTTCAGTCAACGGCTAACTTGCTGTGAAATAAAAAAAATCTCTTGATTTAGAAAATAGCTGAATTTTAAGAGACAGCCATCAGTTATAGAAGTATTTTGCACACTGAAAATCCATACCAACATTGTTACCCCTACAATGTTGGTATGGATTTTCAGTGTGCAAACCCCGTGTTCATAATTTATTATATATGTCGCTTTGCTCAAACAATGAGTGTCCTTATCAAACTACCTTATCAGGGAATGATTTAAAAACTTTTGCCCTCGATGTTAATTCAATGTGATGTAATATAAATATTTGTTGCATACCATAAACTGTGCTATGCAAACTCCAGCCTATTGTAAATTCATTCTCTTATCTACGCTCGGTGACACTGACCAGTAATCCACCATAAATAAAATAGCTTGGACCTAGCTCTTGGGCAAACATTGTCGCAAATATCACCATAATAATGTTTGCTTGGCACACATCTTTGTCAATGTTTGTTTATTGCACCGTGCCTTTGATAACGTTGGAAAACAGTGGGTTTATTTATTTGCATAAACCTACTGGTATATATACAAATAATAGTATCTTGATTTAAGGTTAATTTTAAGAAATTAAATACCGTTTGCTTTAACGGTGAATGCAAACGTTGTAAGTGAAACTGCATGCCGGAGAGTTCTCTAAAATGTTCTATAACAAATTCAAAAATGTTTTATTCATGTACACCTTATTACAGGCACTTATGAAGCGTTCATATATTTAACATGTTACACTAATGTTAGTGATGGTGATACTGCATTCGTTAACTTAAAACTAAAGCTAGGAGGGTACCAAACGCGCCCTGGTCTAAGAAGAGCCCACTGCAAACTTAGCCAGGTTTTTTTTTTGTTATCACCATCTCACAGTCTAGTTAATGTTGAGCTATGAAGTTAGAACGCTGGAGTTTTTAGAGAAGGTTTTAAGTAGGAGCTTCTTGTGACACAGCTCGTCCGTGGTAGGACCATGCTAAGATGTGGTTGACGGTGCTATTACAGGTACGTGAGGTTCAACACCTGCGCTTTAGTTGATGAACAATTGGCGCCAATTTGTAGTTTTCCACTTAACATTAGTCGGGCGATCTGCTTTATCGGTCTGTGATTACATTAAAAAATACGTGTGCGTACTTATGTACACGCGTTAGAAGTTATACTTCTTTTGCGTAACAAGATTAAAATCTTATCACAAAGCGCATAATTTATCTTACGCCTTATTCTACGTTTGTAGAGAAAAAGACACAATAGAAAAAAGGTATTTGATACATTCAAAGTTTTGTTATAACGCATTAACTAGTTATGTGATTTTCGGACCACCATGTTTTACTGAACATTAAAATTTGAGATTTTTGTACAATTGAATCAATTAAATCACCGGAATGAGCCCGCAGACTTTGACAATTGAAAGTGTACCTACACTGTCAAAACTTTTTTGATAATTAAAATGTCGACTATAGATCACTTCAGGGTGTCGTTTTTTGTGACGATTTGCGCGCGCATCGTAAAAAGTGAGCTGGCGGACGATGTATTCTTCTCTTACTCAGTTTCGCAACTACCTTCATCCTGTTAAAATCGTGTAACCGTGTGCGCGCGCATTTCGTTATTATCAATCGTGTATAATTTCACTCCCATGATTTTTTCCTAATGCCGCCGCTAAAGAAGTATAACTTCAAAAATGCAAATCTAATAACCTTATAATAATTGGCCTGAAATGGCCAACAATTCTAAGCACTAGATAAACGAAGCAGTCGTAAGCGGTATTTTATTATATTATACATCTACCTCTACCCTGCTTTCTGAGTCCAAGGCCGTGAGTTCGATTCCCACAACTGGAAAATGTTTTTGCGATTAGCATGAATGTTTTTCAGTGTCTGGGTGTTTATATGTATATTATATGTATTTATGTATATTATTCATAAAAATATTTATCAGTCATCTACCCATAACACAAGCTACGCTTACTTTTGGGCTAGATGGCGATGTGTGCGTTGTCGTAGTAAATAAATGTTTAAAAAATAAATTAAAATGGTGATACATTTCTATCACCAAAATGTATCGGTATTCAGAATTTACTAGCACTGCCCTGCGGTTTTACCCTTGCCCATTAAGCATCGTAGCGTGATCCTACAACGTGTAAAACCGAAATATTTCTTTACAAGCTTTACGGGTACATTGTTTACTTTACTGTCTTCGAGACTAATCTGTGAAACCGAAACGCTAATAGTTTTTGAGTAAACCACTGCCATATTTTTACTGAAAGAACTACTAGCGTCACATATGAAATTAAAATCAAGTGACTCAGGTCAATATAATGGGTACGCGTCGCGTAGCGCAGGTACTATGCGCGTGTCGGTCTTTTATCTTCAATAGGGTTGTCATAAGTAAACACTTAGAATGTTCCAAATAGTTGGTACGGAAAAATAAATATGCTTCTTTTAATTTTTACAGGGTGATTCCTTTTAAATAATATTATGCATTAATCAACAGTATTTCGAAATTCGGTTACATGTTGTATAATAGCCTGTTCACTAAATTATTGCATTGATCGCAAAAAGTTACTGATCTGATCTCTAAATTCCTTAATGACGGGGTTGCTTTGTAGCTCCGCTCTTATCTTCCACTAGATAGAAATAAAAATTGTTGTAAAATGATTGATGTTCAAAGGAGAAACTGCTGTGAGTTGCTTGCCGGTTTCTACTCGTTAAATCGGTTTCGAATCTACCTTTCGAACTGTTGGTAGATTCACTATGCAGCGCCATCTAGTGGAATCTACGTGGATACCGCTACAGTACAAACATACAGACTTGACGTTTTAAATATAGCACCAATTGAATGAAATGTATAATATATATTTATAATTTCTTTCGGTCCTAGATCGGAGACATGAGATCGCCAAAAAAAACATCCTAATTAGAGTTGAATCAATTTTGATAGTTGATTGAAACTATCATAGATTCAGAAAGGATTTTATTAAAATCTGGCTGAGTGGTGACTTGATATCGGATAAGGGACATCTACAATCTACAATGAGATTAGAGCAATAGATATAATCGCTACATTATTTTATCTTTTTATCAATTGATAAAAGATAACAGTGCCACATCAAATAACCATAGAGGAAGTAGGAATGTGTAGGCTGAAATTAATCTTAATAGAGATACCATTCGTACTCGTATGAGTATCTACATATGCTTTAACATCTTCATAAAATTCAAATTCAAATTCAAATTCGAAAATGTTTTCTTCATGTTGACCTTATTTTCATACATTTAACATGTTACACTGATGTTATGTGATGGTGATAACTGCGATCGTTCACTTAAAACTAAATTTAGGAGGGTTCCAAACGCGCTAGTCTAAGAAAAGCCCACAACAAACGTAGCCAGGTTTTTTTTGTCAACAACATCTGACAGTCGAGTTAAAATTTAGCTATGAAATATATGTTTTATACTAACAATATATGATAATGTGTGAACAATAAATATTGTTCACATACATTGTCATAGGAGATGTGACAAACTCCAACAACAGTCAATTCAAGATCTCCTGAGTAAACTCCGGTGTCGGAGCGAAACGTGCGTAACGCAATGTACATTGCCGAAGATCTGTTTGGTGTAGAATATAAACATTGGCAAAAAATTTATAATGACCGTAGGTACAGATTCTTCTGTATTTGGCGGAGGATAGTAGATTAAGCTTAATTTTCATTATATATCATGGAATTCCGCAAAGTTTCGCCTGCTTCTATCCAATTATTATAGATTATCAAATTGCTCTTTCATCATCATCATATTAACCTATTACCGGCCCGGGGCACGGGTCTCCTTCCACAATTAGAAGAGGTTAAGTCCACCACGCTGGCCCAGTGCGGATTGGTGGACTCCACACACCCTTTGAGAACTTCATGGGGAACTTTCCAGCATGCATGTTATCTCACGATGTTTTCCTTCGCCGTCGAAGCAAGTGATATTTAAATTGCTTAGTTCACTCATAATCTAGAAAAGTTAGAGGCAGTGGCGGGCATAGAGTGTAAGCACAGGGTATGCAGATGATAAAAAATTAAGAAAATGTCCAGTACAAGTTATAAAAACTTAAGGGTGGGCTTTTTATAACTCTTACAAAGCCTATCCTTAAGTTTTTTTATAACTCGTACTGGAGATTTTTTCATATTATATCATCTGCATACCCTGCGCATACCCTCTATGCACGCCACTTCAGGTGCGTGCTGGGATTCGAACTCGGCCCCCCGAAAGTGAAGTTGTAGTCCTACCCACTGGGCTATCAACGCTTTACTCAGGGAGGTCTAATGCATTCTTATGTCCGGTTATACTATTATGTACAAGCAGTGGCGTGCACAGAGAAGGAAGAAAGATGCCATAAAATAGAAAAATCCTTCTCATTTATGAGTTATGCAAAAATTTTAGGGTATGCAGAGCTTTTGTGCACGTATGAAGTGCACGCCGCTGTGTACAAGTGCTATATTAATAAACTCTTTTTATTTCAGCTCTTTTCCACGAGAACGGCACAGAGAGCTTCAAATCCGCCTTCAGATTGTACCGCGGACCATTCCTATTAGTCGAATTTATATTCCTAATTGGCATCAACGTTTACGGATGGCGGTCTTCCGGCGTCAACCACGTCTTAATCTTCGAGCTGGACCCAAGAAAGCACTTGTCAGAGCAACATTTGATGGAACTGGCCTCGATTTTCGGCGTGGTCTGGGCGTTGAGTTTACTCAGCTTTATATACAGTGAGAGTTTGAGTATACCGCCGCTGGTGAATCCGCTGGCACTGGTTGTCATCATGCTGGTGTTCTTGATGAACCCTCTGAGGGTGTTCAGGCATGAAGCGAGGTTCTGGTTTCTGAGGATTTGCGTAAGTTTATCTTTCTATTTACATGTTCTTTTTTTTAAAATCTAATGGTGTTAACATTCATAGCTCTTGATGCTGCAAGTGGATTAAACAGAATTGTTAGTGTAATATAGTGACACTTGCAGTTGTGACATCGTGCTGCTTGTGTATTTGAGCCGTTGCACATAATAACACTACACGTGGTGTTGTGCAATTTCACCAGCTGTCACAAGAACCGCTGGGTCAGAAGCGCCGGCCACGTCTGTTTTTCAAATGATTCTATAATAATCTAGTCTCTATAATAGTTCGGTACTAGTAGAGCTACGGGACAGAGTTCGTCCGGGGAAGTAATAACACAATGCTTATTTCTGCCGTTAAGCAGCATTGTTGCAATGCTGTGTTCCGTTCTGAAGGACGTGGTTTCCGGTGAGGAAACCACAGACACGTGAGGCTTAACACCTAAGTCTTAAATTGATGGACACAGAGCGACATGTTGCAGGACGTGCTCCTTGCATCTGTGAAGTGTTGCTCAGTTTATAGGCGTTGGTGGCGCTGTGAATATTAGTAGGAATTTGCGAATTTATAATTTCCTATTTTTCTCTGGTCTGGTCTGGTGGGAGGCTTTTGCCGTGGCTGGTTACCACTTTACCGGCAAAGACGTGCCGCTAAGCGATTTAGTGTTCCGGTGCGAAGTCGCGTAGAAACCGATTTGGGGTATGACTACCATTACTAGTTAGCCGGCTATCATCATAGACTGCATTATCACTTACCGTGAGGTGAGGTACAGGTGAGCGGTGGCGTGCACAGGGTTTTCGACCAGGGTATGCATAAAGAAGGAAGAAGACATAAAACGGTAAAATACTTCGCATTTATGAGTAGTACAAACATTTTAGGGTAGGCAGTGCTTTTGTGCATGTATGAAGTGCACGCCACTGGAGGTGAGATTGTAGTCAAGGGCTAACTTGTAGAGGAATAAAAAAAAATGGTTTAGCCGTGTGGCAATGGTAGATCAGAATACAGTTGTAACGAGGCGACTAACTTGGAAAACTTCTGCCGGATCGGAACACGGGTACTACTAATATGACAAATAATAACAGTCTATAGCCAATACATATTTGAGAATTTAATGTATGTTGACAAAAATATATGTATCTAAATTTAATAGAAAATGTGACTGTAACAATTTGAACGCTTGAAGCAAAATTAAACTTGCAGTGCAATACATTAAACTACACAAAATAAGCAATTCATTTAAAGGAAATTGTATACAATTGACATGAAATTGCCGATTGATATCTTGGGGATGTGTCTAAAAAAGGTCAAAGTTTATATTAAGCGAAAGCTTATACAAAAGTCCTAAAGGATTACGTAAATGATAAAAAAGTTTGGGTGTGAACTTTTGCTCTAAACAAGTTGCTTTTAAAATACTCGTATATTCAAATGAAAATGTGAGATGGCGATAACAAAAACACCCGGCTAAGTTTGTTCTGGGCTTCTTCTTAGACTAGGACGCGCCTGGAACCCTCATAGCTTTAGTTTTAAGTTTACGAATGTAGTTATCCCCATCACTATTCACTCCTATGTACACATTTTGTATCATGTAAGCTAGGAATCAAAAGTGCCATCTATGTGCCTATTTGAATAAAGTTATATTTGACTTTGACTTTGACTTTGGTTTCTTGTTTTTCGGAGTGCCGTGGAGTTTACCTCTGGAAAAGATCACTGAGCTATATAGCATAGTGCCCACATATATTTATGCTGTTTAACATGTACTTTTATAGATTAAAGCTCAGATTTGCTCGTTCCAGGGTCGAATACTAGCGGCACCTTTCATGCCAGTGTTATTCGCAGATTTCTGGCTGGCGGACCAGTGGAACTCGTTCACGTACGCCTTCCTCGACTTTCACTTCCTCATCGCGTTCTATATCGCCGGTGCGGACTGGTTCAATATCAATAGTAAGTTACATTCTAATTCGTTGGATTTCTTACTGGAGGACCAGCGACTTTCACAACCTCATCGCGTTCTATATCGCCGGCGCGGACTGGTTCAATATCAATAGTAAGTAACATCCTAATTCGTTCATTTTCTGGCTGGAGGACCAGCGACTTTAACAACCTCATCGCGTTCTATATCGCCAGCGCGGACTGGTTCAATATCAATAGTAAGTGACATGCCAATTCGTTGAATTTTTGGCTGGCGGACGAGTGGAACTCTTTCACATACGCATTTTACTTTCTCATCGGGTTCCAAATCTTCGTTGCAGACTGGTTCAATATCAATAGTAGGTAATTGGCATCCCAATTCGTTGAATTTCTGGCTGGCGGATTACTGGAACTCTGGCTCTCGGCTTTTTCAACTCTACCGTACTCGTCGTATTCTATATCGCCGGCGCGGACTGGTTAAATCTCAGGTTGAACAGTAAGCTGTGCCTTTTTACTTACATCAGCATTTATTTATTGATTTCTGGCTGGAGGATTAGTGGAGCTCTTTTAACTACGTCTTCGTCAGATTTCCTTCCTCATCGCGTTCTGTATCGCTGGCGCGGACTGGTGCAATATCAATGGTAAGTATATGCTTCATTAAGAACTGTGGTTGGTACACTAGTTGAACTTATTCACGTATCTACGCCTTCCCAAACTTTATCATACTCATCCCATTCTGTATCACCGTTGCGGACTGGTCCAATTTCAACAGTAAGTATCTATTATGCACATCCGCATTGTTTGTTGATTTCTGGCTGGAGGACCAGTGAAACTCTTTAACGTACTCCTCTAGTCTTCCTCTAGTTTTATTTCCTCACCGTGTACTATATCACTGGAGCAGACTGTTTCAATATTAATAGTAAGTGACATCATGATTCGTTGAATTTCTGTTTGGCGGACCAGTGAAACTTCTGGTACGCCTTTCTTAACTTTCACTTCCTCATCTCGCTCTGTATCGCCGGCGCTGACTGGTTCAATATTAATAGTAAGTACTGGGTTTATCCTTAGCAACGGCAATTGTGCTGTCAAAGAGTATTGCAACAATTCTTAATATCCAAGGAAGCGTTCGTGCTATCAAAGAGTAAACTCTCTTCTTAATATAAAAAAACGGTTGTGCTGCCAAAGAGTATAGCAACAAATCTTAATATTCAAAAAAGCTGTTATGCTGTCAAAGAGTATAGCAACTAATCCTTATATCCATAAAAGCGGTTGTGCTGTCAAAGAGTATAGCCACAAATTTTCGATTATGCTATCAAACAATATAGGAACAAATCTTAATATGCATGAAAGCGGTTGTGCTGTCAAAGAGTATAGCATTAAATCTTCGGTTGTGCTATCAAAGAGTACTTATAGCAACGAATGTTAATATCTTTTACGCAGATACATTCGAGTCGACCAAATGGTTTATCTTTAGCCGCGCGGCGGTGAACATAGTCCCGGCGTGGGGTCGGTTCTGGCAATGCCTGCGGCGGTACCGCGACAGCAAGGAGGCCTTCCCGCATCTCGTGAACGCGGGGAAGTACTCGACCACCTTCTTTGTGGTTCTCTTCTCCACTTTACGGACTTTGTACAGCGGTGAGTTTCTTTTTTACACAAAATTCAAAAAATTCAAAAATTCAAAATTCATTGATTTCAAGTAGGCCTAATATAAGCACTTTTGAAACGTCAAGCCTGTCTGTAACATCACCATCTAGCCCCAAAGTAAGCGTAGCTTGTGATATAGGTACTAAGATGACTAATAAATATTTTAATGAATAATATGCATAAATACTTGTAATATACATATAAACACCCAGACACGACAGGACGACAGCGACGACCACTAACGCAGACGGCAGCGACCCTGCTTTCTGAGTCCAATTCCGTGGGTTTGATTCCCACAACTGGATAATGTTTATGTGATGAACATGTATGTTTTTCAGTGTCTGGGGGTTTATCTGTATATTATAAGTTTTTATGTATATTATTCATAAAAATATTCATCATTCATCTTAGTACCCATAACACAAGCTAAGCTTACTCTGGGGCTAGATGGCGATGTGTGTATTGTCGTAGTATATTTATTTAGCTTCTTTATTGCAGCGGATTACGAAAGCATATACGACAATCCGTTCTTGTACCCTTGGCTGGCGTGCCAGTTCATATCCTCAACGTACACCTACACTTGGGACGTGAAGATGGACTGGGGCCTGCTGAGTGTGGGACCCAACGCTGAGAACAGTCTCCTAAGAGACGAGATCGTGTATAGCCCCGGGGTGAGTGACCGTTGCAGCAAATGGACATTGTACGTCAGGGTGTTCACGTATCTCGCATACGTCACTTTTGTGTGTTTCTTGTTTGGCAAAGTGACGTTTGACAGCAGATAGTAGTAGTATAGTTTAGCGGTCTCCAGATTACCGAACTAGATGGCGCCACCAAAATCTTGCATCGCGCTAGCGAAGTGCTCACAAAAATTTACTATAATAATTAATAATAATAATCTTTATTACGGACATTTGTCCATATCGTGTCAGTAATACAATGTAGTTAAACCTATGTTAGTACTTAACAACTAAAAACAACCTTATTCTGTAATTAGAATAAGGTTCCTTTTAGTTCTATTTAAAAAATCCTTAGAGTCTAACTGAGGGGGTATATAAACTCCAATGATTATATGTTATGTTATGTTCACTTAACAATTATTCATTGTAAAGTCAACATCTCCTGAGGATGCTCCGGTTTCGGAGCGTACATTGCCAAGGATCTGTTTGGTGTGGAGTATACGGATTGAAGAAATTATAAATTACACCATACAGATTCTCCTGCTGTTCGCGGAGTATAGCAAATTAAGTTAATTTTCATCATATATGTATAGATTTCCGCAAAGTAACGCTCAGTTACAATACCTTGTTTGCAATAAATATTGCTCTTTTCAGTTCTATTACTTCGCGATAATCGAGGATTTGGTGCTACGCTTCGTTTGGGCGCCATCTTTCTTTTTAACCGAGAACAAGATAGTCAGCGGCGACACTATGGTCTCAATACTTGCGCCGCTGGAAGTTTTCAGGTAATGATCATCACCAATCTATTCTTACATAGGACCTTAATACTAGATACTTAAAGTTCATAATCGCGCGTGAACCTAGAGTAGAAGGTGATTTGCTAATATAAATCTGGACTAGCATTGGAACTTTGCCTCCATTATCTTCGGTAGGAAGCATCGACTCGTCACGTGTTCATTGCAGTTCAAACAGTAGACGATTTTTGACAACCTTCTTGGCGCAACGGTGAGCGCTGTGAATTTAAGTAGGAGGCCCCGGGTTCGGTTCCCGACTGGGGCAATTTGGGAATTTGTAACTTCTGAATTTTCTCTTGTCCGGTCTGGTGGGAGGCTTCGGCCGTTGCTAGTTACCACCCTACCGACAAAGACGCGCTAAGCGATTCGGTATTCCGCGTAGAAACCGATTAGGGCTATGAGTACCATACTCCCTAACTGCACGGCTAGAATGGGCAGGAGACAAATATATCCCTGGGGAAAGGATATAAATTTATCTTCTCCCACAGCTTTATCAACTCTCAGAGTCTCTCTCTCTTAAAAATAAAAATTTAATAATGTCAGTTTATTGTTTAAATAAAATAAAGCAAAATCTAGCCCGGCGAAGCGGGCTGGGTATGCTAGTAATTCATAAAAATTATCATCAGTCATCTTACCCTACTACCCATAACACAAGCTACGCTTACTTTGGGGCTAGATGGCGATGTGTGTATTGTCGTAGTATATTTATTTATTTATTTACTAAAATATGTTTGTAGTCCACCAAACCACGGTCTTAACCCCTTCTCATTGTAGGGGGGGACCCGTGATGTATAGTGGGCTGATAATAGGTTGATATGATGTGGATGATTTATTTCTGCAGGCGGTTCATTTGGAACTTTTTCCGCCTGGAGAACGAGCATCTGAACAACTGCGGTAAATTCCGCGCCGTGCGAGACATCTCCGTGGCGCCACTGGACTCGTCCGACCAGGCTCTCATCATACGTATGATGGACCTTCCAGACGGAGTCGTCAATAGGTAACCATTGATAATATCTTTACTATCATTACTGTTTATTTGTATACAGCATCAAGTTAAGGATATATCCTACAAGAAAAAAGAAGTGGAATAATTAAAGGCAAATTAATGTAAATTTGAATTACGAAAACTAATAGTTAAAAAAAAAAAAAAAAAAACATACGCTTGGATCACATAGGCAGTTCTCAGGTCCCTCTTCGAAAATTCTATCTTTAGCACCGTCGGTAACTTATCCGAGAAATAAGTGATCGGCGCGCCTGGTAGTTTCCCATATTGGTGTTGACGCAGACACTCCGGGTCTCAGTAAATCGGAAAATCGCTAATCCTGATTTTCCTAGTAAAGATAACGGAACAAACGGGTTAAAATATTGAATTGTCATCGGTCCTTAATAAGTATGGCAAATTTCGAGTTATAAGCGCCAAAGTTTTGAAGGGGGTCAAAATCACTCAAAGATTCCACAAGTTGAATACTAACATACATACGTATGTATGTATGTTAGTATCTTCTGACGTCAGAAGCTAATGAAAGCGGATTAAAAAGAGAACAAACTGCACAATTTCAAAGCAATTTTAAACATCATCGTATCAAAAAAATCGTAAAGAAATCATGCATGCAAGGGCGTGTGAATTCTACCAATCCACTCTTGGCCAGCGTGGTGGACTACGGCCTAGACCCTTCCCATTCTGAGAGGAGACCCCTAGTATAAATAAATATACTAAGACAATACACACATCACCATTTAGCCCTAAAGTAAGCGTAGCTTCTGTTATGGTTACTGAGATTATGTGATGAATATTTCCACTTTAAATATCACACTAGGTGACTCGTGCAACTTCACCAAATCGGTTATAACCGGAAAACACAAATAAAATGACATTTTCTCAAAATAAGAAAGAAAGAAAGAAAGAAAAACTTTATTTGGATATACACACACTAGAATTAAAATACAACTTGATAGTCTACACAACAATTATAGGAACGGTGTGATCCCAAAATGGTCTTCACTCAGCATGTTTGCAGTGCCTGTTAAGACACAGCGCTGATCTTCCGTGAAGCCAGACGTGACGTTTGGACGGTAGGCACTGTCAGAGCGACGCTTAAAAACTATGGGTACAATAATACAATTTAAAAGTAATATAAAATTAAAAAATAAGAAGTGTAATAATAAATAAAAAATAATATAAAAGATTTGTATACATATATAATATTTTGTTACGATCGAACAAATAAAAAAAATAAAAAATAATAATAAGAAAAAATAGAAATAAAAATAATAAACACACTTAGGCACCCTTGTTCAAATGTTTTGTTGTTGGAAAATGAATCCCAGATAGATCGATTTATCGCCCCCGAAACCCCCTGTATACTAAATTTCATGAAAATCGTTGGAGCCGATTCCGAGATTCCTATTGTATATATACAAGAATTGCTCGTTTAAAGATATAAGATAAGGGTGCGGTTGACATACAGGCAACACGCCCGAAACGCTTTTCATCTACGTTTCTGATACGTACCGCTAAAGTTTGGAACACTCTTTCGACTTCGGCGTTTCCTGATTCATACAACTTGAATGCCTTCAAGGCAAGAGTGAATAGACATTTTCTGGGCATGCGCGCCCCAACTTAGACCGCATCATTGCTTTACATCAGGCATGGTAGAGGTCAAGCGCAAGTCTATCAAGTATCAAAAAAAGAAAACTCTCAGGCATGCATGATTTCCTCGCGGTTTTTTTTGTATGATGATGTTTAAAATTGTGCAGTTTGTTCTCCTCCTTTTCTTTTGTAATTCTAAGTTTGCGTGAGATCTCTGCTAAGCGATAAGGCTGCCTTTTCGTATTCTACTTCTTCTTTCTTCTAGAACATATCCTTAAGTTGATGTGGTAGTGTCGTAGTATATTTATTTATTTAAAAAAAATGTGTTTCTTTCAGAGTAACGAAGAAGAAGAATATGAAGAAGGCGAAGGAGAACGACCGGAAGCCCCTCCTCAAGAAGGAGTCCATCCAGGAATTGCAGCGAGAGCTGGAGCTGTCCTCTAAAATGCTGTGACTGTGATAAACTAGCGAGTTAGCCATAAGCGTTGTCAAACTATTATTGCGATTATATTTATAAATATATTATACATTTTGTTTTAATTTCCACATCATTTGTGCAGTGGCGTTCCTAGGGTCTTGAATTTGTGCAAGCCCAGTTACCTAAAGGACAAATTTAACTCGTCATGATCTCTTAGTCACTGGTCTTGTTATGCTAAATGACAAACAATATCAACTAATCTTTGACAAACACTACGATTAGGGTCAACATGCGATTTATGATTCGAAATTTCGATTGATAATTGGTTGGATAAAGAACTTTCTATGCGCTGTTTGCCAAAATTAAAAAAAGAATTAAAGCGCGATAGGACGACATTAAGTCATCCTAGTTCGGCTGGTTGTTACCACAGAGTAACGTAGTGCTTGCAGTTACGTAGACAAAGAGTATATATATAGTAGTAATATTGAGCAAAAGTTAAAACATTGTGTTTATATCCTCATTGCTATCAAGTCAATTATTTTGTGAATTTAATTTCGGAATAGTCGAGAAAAATTTAAAACAGGTATTTATTGTAACGCAAGCCCGGCTTTTCGGCTTCTATGGTAGTACCGCCACTGCATTTATGGTAGCAGAGTGTACGGACGCTATGGTAATACGCTCGACCGTAACAATAGGAAGATCTTCCTCCGAGCGGGTGTTCGTGCTCTGGAACCGAAGTCGATTCTATTTTTCGATTCGATTGGACACTTGCCGATAACCGCCTGAGGGGTTGCTACGGCGTCACGGAGAGTAGAGCGAACGCAAAAGCTCGCCATGAGTAAAGCCCCAGGGCTCGACGACATCGGGGGACACGTCGACCCGAGGGTACATCTTGTGAGGATTCGGACCTCGGCACGGTTCGTCGTTAAACTGAGTGTTGGTGGACTTTTGGACTAATTATAGTTTAGTCCGAACGCCCTCGTGACCTTGGTGAGGGTCCACGTCACGTCGACGTCAGAAAACGGGGCCCTCGTCTTCGCCGGCGAAGACGCTGTGCTGGCTGTGTGTTGTTGGGACACATTGTCGTTAGTAGTTTTATCGTCAACGACCATTCCTCTTTGGAAGTTTTATATATAGTAAATTTTTGTGAACACAATGTGGAGCTATTGGTGACGGAGCTCGTCCGGTGAAGTACTACAATCAGGATTGGTGTGTTCCGTTCTTAAGGGCGTGGTTGCCGGTGTATTTTTTTTATTCCTCTACAAGTTAGACCTTGACTGCAATCTCACCTGTTGGTAAATGATGATGCTGTCTAAGATGTTAGCGGGCTAACCTGTTAGGGAGTATGGTAGTTATACCCCTAATCGGTTTCTACGCGACATCGCACCGGAACGCTAAATCGCTTAGCGGCACGTCTTTGTCGGTAAAGTGGTAACTAGCCACGGCTAAAGCCTCCCACCAGAGAAAATTCAGAAATTATAAATTCCCAAATTTCCCATCAGGTGGACCTTCTATATGGTCCGTCAATTATTACTATAGAAAACGCCACTAATATGGCCACGGTCAAAGCCCGCCAGACCACCAGACAAGACTAGAGAAATTTCAGAAATCATAAATTCCCTTGCCCACCGGAAATCGAACCCGGAACCCACAGCGTTCAGCGCTGCGCCATCAAAAAGCTTTGGATAGTTTTCATTTGCTATTAATAAATAAATAAAATAAAAATTACCGTTAATTCCGTTAAACATCAGTGGATATATTGGCCCGTTAACCCATGGTTAAAAAATTGTACAAAGTATATAATAGTAGTGCATTTATTAAAAAAAAAAATATTAGTTAAAAAAAATACAACCAATAAAGGTTTAAAGTTTTACCCGGGAACTAATCCTGGAGTAACCACTAGGAATAACCTAGTGGTTACTCCAGGATTAGTTCCCGGGTGCCAACAAGGAGTTTGGATATAAGCAGGCGTTACATTACATACTGGGAAGTATTTTATATATAATGACCGGTTTTAACAACTATAAAAATAAGTAGTTAATACTATTATTGTAAAATTACAATCGCTGCTGCAAACATTAAGTTACTAGCAAGTAAGCAGTGTTTTAAAAAAAATAAGTTTCTTTTTACTATATAATTTTTTTTTAATTAGGATATTTCGTTTAAACAGATTGCAGACGGTGACGGCCGTGAAACTGACAACATGCCGTCATCGTCATCGTCTGACGTCTTTTTTCGTCTGTATATTACGGCCGCTAAATGACGTCACCGCTAGCCTAGGAAACCAGAGCTTAATAGTAAAAATGTTAGTTAAGTACTTAGACTAGACTATAGGTGTGACGCTGTAATACAGCGACAAGTGTATTACAGCGTCCCACATATAGCGCCAAAATCGCGTCAATTAACAATAATCGGAGTTTAACAATAATTAAAGTAACAACCGATCACTAACTCTTCGATTAAGTTGCCAACTCGTCGTCTTCATACAAAACGCATTATTTGAAAGCGACAGTTGTCAACTCACCGCGTAACTTGAATCGGTATAACTGTTGGGTAAGTCAGAGAATCGGGCAGCTGTGGAATTCAGTGGTAAATAGGGACATCTTGTGCGCACGTGCCTTCCATCTTAGACGACATTGCTGCAAGTACGACGCTAATGCTTACCTCCTTACTAATATATTAGACGCGAAGTCTGTTTGTTTGTCCTTTTTTTTCACTCTCTAAGCAACCAATTTTGACGACCTCTTGGGCACAGCGGTGAGCGCTGTGGATCCAAGTGGGAGGTCCCGGATTGGATTCCAGCAGGGGAAATTAGGGAATTTATAATTTCTGAATTTTCTCTGTTCTGGCCTGGTGGGAGGCATCTGTCGTGGCTAGTTACCATCCTACAGAAAAAGACGTGCCGCTAAGCGACTTAGCGTTCCGGTACGATGTCGCGTAGAAACCGATTAGGGGTACGGGCTTAATAAAACTGCCATACCCCTAACAGGTTAGCCCGTTAACATCTTTGACTGCATCATCACTCAAAAGCAGGTGAGATTGCTCAATGGCTAATTTGTAGCGGAATAAAAAAAAAAAAAAAATTGCCATACAATAAGTTGAAAGCACAGAGTAACCCAGGCAAACGGTTCCTAAGGGATACAAAATAAAATAAAAACCCGTAATATACGCGGACAACAGCGTAATATAACGGTTTCTTATCGAATAAGAAACCTGCCTTAAAAATAATATGTATTGTTAATTTAAAAAGAAAAGCCGAAGCTTTTGGAACGTTTTCTTTCGAAAATCTATGTACGTCTTTACTTTTTAAATTAGTTATACACGTTCTAAGAACGTGTACATCGTATTATATATCGCAACATTAAAGTATCTTTTGTTCTATAAATAGTTTAATAAAAACACGACTCGTAAAAGCCACAATCACATTTCTTAACAAAACTAAGTGTAAATATATGTAGTTATAATACAAGACAACAATATTATTCGTGTAGGCGAACACAATAATTGCAACTTT
The DNA here is from genome assembly GCF_905163445.1 of Pararge aegeria. Lineage (NCBI taxonomy): Eukaryota > Metazoa > Arthropoda > Insecta > Lepidoptera > Nymphalidae > Pararge > Pararge aegeria. Next base: position 4,557,927 of record NC_053202.1, on the reverse strand, counting down.
GAAGAAAATTGTTAAAGGCGATTTATTTGTATAACTCTCTCTCTCTCTTTAACCAGAATATAATCTCCGTAAACAGCTAACCGCCGAGCCGCCGGTGGCGGATCTGTAACAAAGACTTAATACTCAAATAAAAAAATAAAATAAATATACTACACATTGCCATCTAGCCCCAAAGTAAGCGTAGCTTGTGTTATGGGTACTGAGATAGCTGATGAATATAATACACATAAATACTTAAAATATACAGATAAACACCCAGACACTGAAAAACATTCATGTTAATCACACAAACACTCTCCAGTTGTAGGAATCGAACCCACGGCCTTGGACTCAGAAACCAGGGTCGCTGCCCACTGCGCCACTCGGCCGTCAAATGTCTGTACATGGGCATATAAAGTGACTCACAAACAAAACAGCGCCATCTCTTTGTTCACTTTTGAGTTATCACAGACCATAAATGTATTACGTCGTATTTTTGACCGTAAATAACTCGACATGGCTTTATATAAGAACAGCTTTTTTACGAAAATATCTGAAAATCTCTACAATTCAAAATTCACATATAAGCACTTTTGAAACGTCAAGTCTGTCTGTGCGTAGTGACTCTACCACCGGTTCGGTAGCAGATTCTACCGAGAAGAAGCCGGCAAGAAACTCAGCAGTTGCTCTTTTCCAATATCAACAATTTACATTTTACATTTTAAAATTCATTTTTCTATCTTGTGAGAGATGAAAGCGGAGCCGGATGCTTCCAAGCAACCTTGTCATTAAGAAATTCATCTATAATAACCTCGCTGTAATAAATGTGTTTTAACACATTCTTTAAACTTATGCATTGGTAGGTCCATGACTGTATGATCACTTACCACCAGGTGAGATTGCAGTCAAGGGCTCACTTGTAGTAGAATAAAAAAAAGGCATCTGTAGAGAGAAGACTGGGTATATAGTATAATGATGGTTACAGAATGCTGTTGGGCTTACCCCGTTATTGTAATGCATCAGAAATGTTCGCGTGGACTCATACTGATGACTTTTTTGCCATCAGAAGAAAACGAATAGCATCCTTGATAATAGAAAAGAACGTGGGTAAGCAGTAACGGCATTCTGAAAGCACTAGCATTCAGTAACACATTCTTTGACGGCCGACTGGCGCAGTGGGCAGCGACCCTGCTTTCTGAGTCCAAGGCCGTGGGTTCGATTCCCACAACTGGAAAATGTTTGTGTGATGAGCATAAGTGTTTTTCAGTGTCTGGGTGTTTATATGTATTTTCTAAGTATTTATTTATATATAATTCCTAAAAATATTCATCAGTCATCTTAGTACCCATAACACAAGCTACGCTTACTTTGGGGCTAGGTGGCGATGTGTGTATTGTCTTAGTATATTTATTTATATTTATTTATTTACTAATAAATCGATACGACTCCACGACAAGTTGTACATTAAACTCCACGTAGGACTGCCTGGACGCAGAAATTTTAATTTGATTTTTTTTTTTTTATTTAGCTTAGTTTTTAATCTATTTATGTTATAGTGTAGTGCGTAGTGATGGGTCTTAGATACCAAATAAATAAATAAATAAATAAAATAAACAAAAAATATATATAGAGTATAAACATATATAAAGTAAACAGCGTCTCACCAGCAACTAGGACCGAAGCGATTCCAACCTGGACTGCATCTCGTCTAGTTCTGTTTCATCGGGCTCCGCTTCCACAGGCTCCTTGCTTGTAGACGGGGCGCCGACAGCCGTCGGAGGGGCGGGTGCTTCGCCCAGCTTCCCTTGGGTCAGCTCCCAGAGAACCTGACGAAAAATGTTATTGTGATGCTTTTCTCTATCCGAGTCAAATTTAGAATTCATGGATTCATCATCATCAATAGCCTTTAACAACGGACTATGGATTAAAGGCCTCTCCCAACGGTAGGATTTGCTCGTTATCACCACGTTTTAGACGGGTTGGTGACAGTAGATAGTACGGTAGTACGGACAGTAGATGGTAGTATGAGTACGAAGGACGCGGCTGTCAGTTCTCCGTTATAAGAAGAAGAAGAAGAAGAAAAAGAAATACTTTATTACACACACACATCAAAATATATATAAAATAAAGAATAAACAAATGAATAAAAATTGTAGGAATGCAAAGGCGGCCTTATTGCTGCAAGCAATCTCTTGCAGGCAACCTCTGGCAGAAGGAAAAGCTGCAAGAGAGCGGGATAGTGCAGTTATATATACAAATATATTCGAAAACAAAGGCAAACAGGCATAAATATAATATATATATATATATATATATATATTACTAGCTGACCCCAGAGCCATCTGTCGCGCTGATTTGTGAATCTAAACCATCAAGGGTGCCACCCAATCGCATACCAAACCATTATCAATTGCTTCGATTGACTCAGAGTTTGAATCGTTAGGTAAAAAGGGACAAATCGGCTGATGCATGTGCAGTGGCGTTCACTGGGTTTCTTGCCAGGGTTTCGAAGCGAAACGCGCGTAGAGGGTACATTGCCGAAGATCTGTTTGGTGTGGAGTATAAGGATTGGGGAAATTATAAATTACACCACACAGATTCTCCTGCTTTTCGCGGAGTATAGCAAATTAAGCTTCATGTTGATAATATATCATGGATTTCCGCAAAGTAACGCCTGCTTCTATCCAATTAAATGTTAATGTTTTATTTATACCTTGTCAACTTCGCTCTGCGCAGCCTCTTCCATTTCGTCCTCGTCCTCCATTCCTGACATGGTCTCATCCACCATCTCCTCGATGATACCCGCCTTCATCATCTCCTTGCTGAGTTCCTGCATCGTGTGAGCTATCTCCGGCAGACGCAGTAGTGATTGCATCGCCTGCATCACCTGGGGATTTTGTTTTTTTTTAATCCTCTACAACGAGTGGCGACGAATAGTCAAGCGTGCCACAACCCTTAAGTGACGACCACGACCGCTCTGACAAGAGCGAACCGACTGAGAAGAAGACAACTTAGCCCTTAACTTAACAAACATTAAATCGCCATTAACGAATCCATACTTTATATAATTGACGGCCGATTGGCGCAGCTTGCAGCGACCCTGCTTTCTGAGTCCAAGGCCGTGGATTCGATTCCCACTACTGGAAATTTTTTTGTGTGATGAGCATGAATGTTTTTCGGTGTCTGGGTGTTTATATTTATATTCTAAGTATTTATGTATATTGTTCATAATAATATTCATCAGTCATCTTAGTACCCATAACACAAGCTACGCTTACTTTGGGGCTAGATGGCGATGAGTGTATTGTCGTAGTATATTCATTTATTATTTATTTTATACTTTATAGAATATGCTTTATATAAGATCCGCCACATGACGGACATAGGAACTGCTAGGCTAGTCTATTTTAGCTACTTTCACAGCATTATGTTATATGGAATTTTACTATGGGGTAATGCTGCTGATGTTAGCACTATTTTCGTGCTGTTCGTGCGATCTATAAAATGGGTCCGAGCGAGTCATTGAGAGATAAATTCAAAGATGTTAAAATAATGACAGTCTATAATGTATGTTCACAAAAATATAACAAAATTTATAAGAAAATGTGACTGCAATTATTTGAACGTTAGAAGCAAAAATAAACTTGCAGTAGACTACACAAAATAAGCAATTCATTTAAAGGAAATTGTATACAATTTTACAATAAATTACCGGTTGATATCTTGGGGATGTCACTAAAAAAGTTCAAAGTTTGTATTAAGCGAAAGCTTATAGAAAAGTCCTATTATAGTATAAAGGATTACGTAAACGATAAAAAAGTTGGGTGTGAACAATTGCTCTAACCAGGTTGCTTCTTAAATATTTTCTAATGTCAATGTGAGATGGTGATAACAAAAAAAACACCCGTTCTTATTTTTGATATCACCATCGTTGTAGTTTATTGTGGGCATCCCCTTAGAGTAGGGCGCGTTTGGAACCTGGAAGATCATCGCGTTCAAGTAAACAAACACACAATTAACTCTTTAACTTGCATGCTGTGATGCTGCAACTTGCATGCTGTGATGATGCAGTGTCAGATTGTTCGGGCTAACCTTTTACACTTATATAATTTAATATTTATAAGGGTATACGAGTAATACGTAGATACGTATTTATACTGCAGTGTTTTCGTTTGTATTTTGATTCCACTAAAACATAGGCATTGACTGCAATCTCACCTGATGGCAGTGTAAGTTGTAAGGTAGCGGCTAACCTGTTCGGGATATGGTAGTTATCGGTAAGTACTCATACCCGTAAACGGTTTCGGTACGCGTAGTTTTAGTGGAACGCTGAATCAGTCATCGGCACGTCTGCGTTGGCAGGGCGGTATCTAGACACGGCCGAAGCCTCCCAGACCAGAGAAAATTCAAAAATTTTAAAATAGAAAGGAACTTTGGATGTGTTCATATCAAAAATTGTACATGGTAATACTTCAATGAACTTAAATCTAAAGGTTTCTAAGCACACCCTGGTTTAGAAGGAGTCCAAACAACAAACTTGGCCTTTATTTTTGTTATCATCATCTCAAACTGTAATTTTAAACCATTTAAAGAGTGAAGTATTTTTTTTTAACTATTGACTTATAACATTACTATTTTAACAGAAACATATTTTGAGCATCACAAAAACCACTAAAGTTTAATAGGAAGTTTAAAACCATGTAAGGGAAGAATAAAAAGCAGAAGAATTGACAGAATCGGCAGAGCTGCTTAGCTTATTATAATCAATACATAATATATATAATAATAATAACATTTCTCACAACAAACCTATCAAAAATTAAAAAAATATATATATTTTATACCTCAGTGGACTTCTGCAATGACCCAGCCACTCTTAATGTTGCTGGAAAAAAATTTAAAGTAACCAATTAATCTAAAATAACTTATTATATACTAACTTGGTATTTTATTCATCTGAGAGACTAGAGATAATTTAAAACTATAGACTAATAAGAAAATATTTTTCTTATTAAAGTACAAAAGTGTAATAAATAGTCTTACTTAGATTGCGATAAGCGATTTTGTAAACTTTTTCAGTTATTTGGAATACATATTACAAGCAAGGAACTAAAAGAATATAAATAATCTGTGGCAAACGTAAATTATTGTTTATTGTTTATTGTTTATTGTTATTAGGTACACAAAACAGGTAATAACTAAAAGTAGATCTAAATATAAGTACCTAATAACAAGTTTTGTTCTAAGCTACAACCCAAAGTATGTGTACACAACTTGGAATTAAATTAAACAGAAAGTAAAGATAAAATTAAACTTGAAACAAAAAAGAAACACTTAAATAATAATATATATATTATTTCCCTAAAGATTATGTGGAATAGTGCTTAATAATTTGATTTTTAAAAATATTTATCCTTTTGTTAAAAATGTCAATATTATGATTACTTGATACTAAATCATTATAAAGGCGTATTATATCAAGAGGACTTCTGCAATGACAACTTTCATCTATTCTTATATTGTATAGGAAAGGTATGGGCACTGGGAAAAGCCATAAACAAAACTAGAAGAAGAAAGAGGAAAGTTTTTTTGTTTTTGTACCAATAGGCTCTGGACCTACTGTGGCGATTTTAACAATACCTTTATTAATAGAAAATTGAATTATCAGAAAGTTACTACAACAACAGGCTACAACTTATTTTCCTTACGATACTTGTAAAATAAATAAAGTGTATAAAAGTCATTATTTAACATGCGCGGAGAAAACCATTCACAATAGAAGTAAAAATGATGTAGGTACATGAAAAAATTTAAAAAAACAAAAAATATTTCACGTAGTCTTAAGTTCCGTTTGTAGTCACTCTACCACCATGATGAAAGTAGTTGATTAACCTTATAAAACTTGATGAAGAAATATTATATCTATCATAGATAAGCCACAGTAGCATCAGGCTGCAGAAATGCACTATGCTGACAGATTATATAAAATGAAAAAAATCTGCAGAACAAGTTATAAAAAATTAAGTAATTACAATTTATATCATCAGGCCAATTTGTGCATACCCACAACTGAATAGAAGGTTTAAAAGGTGGCCAATATAAGTATAATTTGTGCAAGTGTGCAAGTGGAGCTTTGTAAGAAGTTGATGTAAATGTAGATCCACAATTCCTTTAATTTTTTTATTATTATTATTGTAATTGGCTTCTTGCCATTCTAATATGTAATAATAAAAATAATCAAATAAATAATAAATGAAATTGGGAAACAGCTAGTATAATATATAATAGGTTTCAATTCTTACCTAATTGATTTTTCATCTGCATTTGTACCGAATTCAGATGTGCTTTACTTGTGTAAATTTTACTGACTGCCTTCCTAGACCTGATGATCTCTTTAGCTAATATGGTACAGACTTGCTTGTCATTCTTTGTGGCTGCCTCTTTCAGTGACCTTTTTATTTTATCCTCTTCCCTTTGGATAGCTATATCATGGAAAAAAAATTACTAAGTAGAGATATTAAAGCAGGTTAGCTGTGATAGGTGCAAGCATGATGAGTCAATTGCACTTCACCTACCTAGAATTGCACGAGATTATTCTAACGCTGCTCTCAAGTCTAGGATGTAATGCCACAGGTATATTTTTAGTTATGATAAATATTTACCACCAATTAATTCTATTTCCTTTTAAACTTAGCACTCTTCCATCTCAGAAACTAGCTTCACATATCATTACACACAAATAGCATAAATGAAAAAAACTTTAGATGTTTAGAATAAAGTTATCTAATCTATCACAACAGAATTAAATTAAATTTGGCCACAAAACTTTACTTTATCATTCTTTATTACTTTGAAACATCAGCATAACAAAGTTCCCCTTAGAGAAGATTGTAACAGAATTATAGACACAGCCGGGGGGGTTAAATTATATTTATATACAAATTTGTTTAGCAATACCTCTGATTTGTCTGTCCAAGTTATAGCCCTCTTTACGTAGTTTATGAGACCATTCATTTACCTAGAAACAAAATATATATTTATTCACAGCAAGCTATTTAGCCAAACCTTAGGTTAGAAATGTATTTCATACAGTTCAACCATAAAATGCATAAAAACAATTTTGTAACACACCATTTCCTTTGGATTGCTCTCAGGGGATTTGCCAAATAAACCCATTTTTGATTAATTTGTTAAAAATTAAAATCGTAAACACTGTAAATGTTTATCAAATATTTTGACATAAGACATGACATTGACATCGAAAATTACGTCATCGATGTGTCATCCATCATAGACGAACATATTTTCTAAAACATCCAATAATAGTAGTAGTCGTATCCTGACCGTGAACTTCTAGTGAGAGAAACAGATGTATGTAAATGTAAACGGTGGCGTCTGAATACGAGGTTATCTCTTTTTTTTTTTAAACTATACTATTATAGCCATGTCTAGACTATAGAGTATAGATGTGAGATGTCAGTATTTGTAGTCTGTGTCGTCCAATGTCTATGCTACCTGTGGTAATGCCGGTATTTTGAGAAATGTGAAAAGTGGAAATTTTAAAATAAGGATTTTCGTCATATTTTATTGAACTTTCTACTCCAGAAACTGTTGTTATACGGAACTGGGCAGCGCCACATTTACACCATAACATTTCATTCAACGTGCCTTCTCCAAGGTAAGTCAGTTAAAAATATTGTTTATTTTGATACCACCTACAGAGTGCAGACTTCGCACTCGCAGGGTCATTTTATGTAAATCGTTGACAAATAAATTGATAAGAGCTCTTTTTTTTAAATCATATACTAGAGTATTGATCTAGCCTTTTAAAATGCTATTTCCATTACGTATACATGCCAAACCAACACTCTTTCCTTTCTTCTTTAACATTGTGTTGTTGGTGTGGCTTTGTCTCCTACCTCAAACCTTTTGTTGTATTTTTTCCAAAAAATCTCTCTTGGCTTCCCCTCTACTATCCGTGATAAATTCAACATGTTTTAATATACATTAGTTATTTATTTTTAACCAATTGGAAAATGATTGGTCACCTCTCTTCTTTTTGACAGCATATATATCTAAAAATTACCTATGGTTGCAAATTCTGTCTCTGTTGCAAAATCTCTGAACTAAATTGACAAGTCAAAAAAATAGTGCTATCCTTTTTCACTGGAAACATTGTTAAAAGTATAGCACTATTTTTAGATCTATCCATTTAGTTAAGAGATTTGTGATAGTTTATTATTGGTGTACTGATTTACACTGATAAATTATTAACTGTTTATTGTGACTGCCGTATTAAAGTTGGTAGTTATGAAATCAAGAATTAAATCACAAATAACTGCTTGGTCGGCAAAAGTATCCTACAATGTTCAATTTACATACTTAAAGTTAAGCTATATTACATTTTAAACTCTTAACACTAAAATAGTTTATTACATTGCAACTTTAACAGTGATGGGAGAGTGGTCAAAACTTCAGCCACCCTTTCAAGGGGACTGAATTCAATCCCTGGCATGAACCTTGTAACTCTACAGAGTTGTGTGTTTATGGTAAGGGAAACACTGGAAGAAATCATTAAACCTGCATGGCTGATAGTTCTCCATAATGTTAATAAAAACAATGGCTTTTGTAAACTAGAAAATAGCAGGAAAAGTATGGTCCACTGCCAAACATTGAAATTCAACTTTAATTTATTACAAATAGGCCTAATATATGCATTTTTATAACTTGTAAAAAATGTCTTTGTAGTGACTACCACCAGGTTGAAAGGCAGTTTCTACTGTGAAGAAGCTGACAAGAAATTAAGCAGTTGCTCTATTCCAACATCATTTTACAATTTTTTTGCTATAGTGAACCATAAATATTACATAATAAATGGCACTCTGGATGTATACATTTCTTTATAAAAATTGTACATGGTAGTGAAATATGGAGCTACTACATCTGTAATCTTAAAACTAAGGCTACAAGGGTTCCAAACATGCCCTGGTCTAGGAATCCCACAACAAACTTAACCAGGTGTATTGTTATCGCCACATGTGTGGTACCATATCTATTGTACTATATCTGTAGACAATATATACACCAACTTACTTGATTTCTTAAAAAAGTAGTAGCAGAATATTGAAAACATTAACTGAGACACCATTGGTCACCATGTATATAATATAAGAATTACATTCTCCAAGAAGCATAAGATACAAATATAAACAAGGTAATTTTTGTAAACAGACATCAGGTTCATTGCCCCTTTGCACATCCCATTATATGTCATATGTCAACTTCTCAAGAGCTCCTGCATTGTCATACAATCAGTCCTTTATGACTCAATTCATCCACTTAGTTGGTATCAACTGATGCACAGCATAACAAATGTTTATCTTGGGTTTTCGTTTTTTTTTATATTTAAATATTAAAGACTAGCTGTTGCCTGCGAGTTCGTCTGCGTTTGATTTTGTTTTTTGATGTGGCATTCAATTTAGTTGTAGTTCTAAAAAAATTCAAAGTATTCAGTATCGCTAAGCCTTAAATGAGCGGTTTGCTGCTGTCCGCTGAGGAGTTTTGTCCTATATCTCCAACCACATTCATCAGATCTACACAGTTTGGGCAAAATTTAACACATATTATAACCTCTATAGTACAAAAATAATTATTTAAATCGGTTATAATTTGTCGGAGTGATGGTGTAAAATCGTCAAAAACTTTCATCTCCTCTCCCAAAGGAACCGAGCTTAATGTCGGTATAAAAAGTATCCTATATTACTTCTAACAGTTCCAAGAATATGCGTACAAAGTTTCATGAGGATTGATTAAGTAGTTTTTGCGTGAAAGCGTAACAAACAAACTTACATTGACATTTATAATATTAGTAAAGATATTATGGTTCGGGTGATTGAAATCAAAACCTTTATTCACACTGTGCAGATATATATATGTATAAAGACATAATTTTTTTTGTTTTATAAGAATTAAGACTTAAGTTACAATCGTAAGTTGTTTTAGCTGCCTAATAAAATTAATAAATAAATGCCCTTATTGCAGAGTTAAATATTTAACTCTTTTACCATGGCAGTACTCAGGATTTTTGGTAAAAGAGCCATAAAGTTTTAGGATTTGATATAAAACATTTCAGCCTTCAAGTCTGAAGATCTACGATGGTTACAGGCTGTTGTTAAATTACGATATTACTCTCGTACCTTCCCGAGTTCCGGACATGTTGTGTCTAGTAACAAATTATAACTTATCTGGCACGGATCTCCGATGTCACCATAACGAGCCGCTTGCGTACGCTCGCATGTCAGCTGTTGTTATGCAAACTGCACATCACACCGCGATCTACAATTTTGTATTGTGCAATGTCCTACGCGTTTATCGTATCATGTATCGGCCAACGAATTCGATCTGTAACCTCGGAGTTTGAAAATTAGTTCATTTTTCGTATCAATTAGACCAATTTCTTTTTAGCGAATGAAATTGTTATTATCTATACTAACATTATAAAGCCGAAAAGTTTGTTTAGCTAAAAATCCTAATCTCAGGAGCTACTGGCACGAATTAGAAAAAGCTTTTCGTGCCAAAGCCAATTTATCGAGGAAGTTATACGTATCGTTAGTTAATAGCCGGTTAATGAGCATTTCACTTGTGTGAGCGTTGAACTGGGTTGCTTGATCGCTTGTATTCGATCTCACAAATCGAGCTGGCAGGACACGTGCTACTACACGGTTTGATACACATAACAGAGCATTCCCAAACCATTAATTGTTATGTTTTGTATGCCTATAAGTGAAGGGGGGAATTAATGATTTCTAAATTTTCTCTAGTCTGATCTGGTTACCGACAAACACGTAAACCCTATTCGGTTCACGAGCGACAATGTGCCAGAGCTCTAAATCGCTCGGCAGCACGTCTTTTTCGGTAGGGCTAACCTAACTAAGCCGGAGCCTCCCAGCAGACCAGACCAGATAATGTTCTTAAATTAACAATTCCAAATTGTCTCAGCCTCAAATAAAACCCGAAACACATTTATTCCGTCATAAAATACTGAAGTTTAATTATTCGTGGCATACTAGCGATGTTATTCCCGAAGACTGTAAAATTACTAGCTATTGCCTGCGACTTCGCCCGCGCTTGTTTTGGGTTTTTAAAAAAATATTTTGGATGTTAAATACGTAAAAGGAAATATTATGAAAAATAAATGAGAAAAAAAAATGGCGTAAAAAATAGATTACGACACCGATTCCCTCAGACCTACCGAATATGAAAAAAATAATCTTAAGAATCGGTAAAGCCCTTTCGGCGGAGTGTGCTACCGCACATAAATAATGTCATTAGAATATATAAATATTAGATAGAAGAAGCTGATATTAGTGTATTATCTATGGTATGGCAGTATAAGCTGAACGAATAATTACAGTTATCGTTTGTACACAGAAAAAGAACTTTGTACACCATTGAAAAGTGTCGTAATAACCGTTCAATTGAACGGTAATTCAGTACCGGGCGCAGTTGTCTGATAACCAAATCGCGTCTATTTAAGGAAATGTCTGGTAATCAACCGACTGCTAAAATATGTAGAGATCCCAGTGCGTTTTTTTTATTTATATTATATATATCGTAGGTACACCGATTTCTCCACCGTTAAATGGCCGGTTATCGTAATTATCTTTGGTAAAAAACGAGAGAAAAAAAATACAACGTGTAACCGAATTACGTAATAATATTGATGGATGCATAAATATATTTTATAAGAAATCAAAATAATCCTATTTATTTTTCCATACAAAACCTATTGAAGATAAAATACCGACACGCGCATAGCACCTACGTTACGTTACGCGTAACTTACAAATGATTTTAATTTTGCCTGTGATGCTGTATCTGATATCTTTCAGTAAAAGCTATGGCAGTGGTTTACGCAAAAACTATTAGATTTTCAGTTCCACAGATAAGTCTGAGAGACTGTACATAATGTTCCTCTAAAGCCTGAAAAGTATTATTTCGGTTTTCATTTACACGTTGTATATCGTTACTGCCTCTTTACTACTTTCAATAACAAACCGAAGAATAAGCACAATTCTCAAAAACTAATTGCAAATACGCAAGCAACTTTTTCTTGATTCATCATCATTCATTATCAACATGTCAACCAATGGACGTCCACTGTCTTTTGTAGGGAGTTCCGAAACCTTGTGGGAGGGTCATTCCAGAAACTTGGGACCCCAACGTACATCGGTTGTACGAGCCCTGTGCCAGCCCATGGCCACTTAAGCTCGTTTTGGTTCTTTTACGCATCTCCTTATTCCTTATTTGATAACTTCACTCCAAGGGTAACTCTCTTCAACGCCCACTTAGTAACCCGAAGCCCTACGTTTTCTTGCTTACTCCATCGTTTTAAATATTTTACAGATGTGCTGCAAAATTTAATTTCAACATATGTTAAATATATTAATATGTATATATGTATTTATTTATTCTTTAAAATAATTGTTTTATAAATATAACCTAAAATAAACTATTTAAAACTAAATAAAATCTAAAACGTCCTCGAAACCACCGCGGCGAGGCACAGTTCCTAAGATGCTGGCAGCATTGCCCCTTTGGATGGCCAAACTAATTCGTTGGCCAAGGTAACTGCCCGCTCTAGGATCACCGGAAGACTCGATAACCCTTTTCGATAATTCTTTGAAAAGGGCTCTTGCCTCCCGACCCCACAGTCCCAAAGTCTCTACTCCAAAAGGCACAAAAATGAATCTGCTATCCAGGTTTTCATATAATAGCATATTTTTAATTTAATAGCACATTTAACTGCCAGAATATTTTAAAATAAAAAAAACTTAAAAGAAAAAGTAATTTTTTATCCGGTACGCTAAGGTCGTCGTTACCTACTGGTTAGAAACAGTAGCATTGATTGTTAAATGTCAGTACCCTTTACTAGTCCTTTTCCTTTCGGGTTGGTGATCGTAGTAGTATCGGACGACGCTGCAGCCCGTTCTTCGAAAGAGGAGGGGTGGTGACAAGTATTCTGATTTGCCGTCACCGCACGCCACATATATAGATATACATGTAAGTCGAAACTCATTTTGGCGTCGCTACATAAATAAATCTATTTCTGTTCATTTTATAATTACATATAATGTTCTATGATACATATTATATATACGAACGTATCACGCGAATAGCTTCATGAAACCACTTTTGTTTACATTGGTGCGCGTGCACTTAAAACGAACCCTCTAAGAACCCGTTGCACCTATAAAGTCTAAAATACCGTTCCGGTTTCTCCCTTGCCACATTATTTTTTTATTTTATTTTATTTTATTTATTGTTTAAAATAAATGTAACAAATATTTTCCAACATAATTATCCATTCCCTTAGAAACTATGCGTTTATGGTGGGGATGGCGGGTTCGCAAGTATATATCTTTAAAAATATTCAACTACTTAATCTAAATGTAAATGTAACTTAATATTAATGTAAATCATTTAGACAATCTTAATCGAACAGTGGCATTTTTTTTGAGCTATCAGCTAAAAAATGTCTTTTACATTTCCTTAAAAATGTCTTTTACATTTTTTATAGGGTTTTTTTTAAATACCACTATCATTTAGTCCTTGCACTTAATCTTACCTGGTGGAAAATGAACATGCAGTCTAATATGACAGCTCGATAGATTATTTATGATTTTTTTATCTTTTAATATATGAACTTAACAGATTGCCCATGGCCTATGAACAGTAAACACTTCGTTTGTGTCAACAACTCATCGATCAATTACACCGGCAACCTCGCCCGTCGGACTCGAATACCACAATGCTGCTTGGCGGCAGATGTGAGCATAGCGCTAGAATTTCCCCAGACTAGCTTTGTCACAAAAAACTGTGCTACTAAAGCTTTAAGCGTGATAATAAAAAAAAAAATCAACCAGTCCTTTGATAAGATGATACGTTGTTATTCAAGTGGCGAATAGATAGGTAGGCAACAAAATAATATTTGCGCACTATTATAATCTGCGGGCAAAGTACTTATGTCTAATACCTTTCTTAATTACATTATTATCTGAAAATGTTACCGAGTAATGCCCGTATTTAAACTTGGTGATTGATTTTATTATGATTGGTATCTATATAAATAAATGGAATCGGGAAGTCCATCTGTGATTTCGGAATAGGTGTATTTTTTTCTACGCCTTTGATGTTGCGAGATAGACAGCGTAACGTGATGGTGCTATACACTATGTAGTACTCTAAGTAAGTGCTATACATTGCACTTACACGAAAGGTTCCCATTCACGGACTTTCCTTCCCAGCGATCAAATTCAAATGCAAAAATTCTTCGATCATGTAGGCCTTTTACGGGAACTTATGAAGCTTTCGTACAAATATCGCACCCTGGTTTAAGAAGAGCTCACAACAAACTTTGCAATTTTTTTATATCGTTCCTGTAATACTTAATATTATGAGCAATTTTTTTTTTGCGGTTTTCCTTCAAGTTTTCCTTTTACGGTTTCGAAATCTAATCTGTTAACTTGTTTCACAGCTACTTGAGCACAATATGTTAAGGTAGTTGAAGAGTGATAGAAACTTGATGTTTTCTTCTATGCTGCTAGTGACAAAAGGAGTGCCTGCTCTTTGCCATCTATAGTGCAGATATAACCTCACATGTTTTTCGGTTGCACCAAGATTGCATATTAGCCCAGACATTAATCAGGCAATTCTCTTAAATGTGAGCTCGAGACGCAATTTTCCTTTTATTTCCTCTTGTTTGGAATAGTGTTAATAGTCGAGCCAGAGTATCGGAAACTTAATTGACCATGGGATGGGGTTCTGGGTCGTGGCGTTTAGACGCACCACGGCACACAACTGCTGCATGATGAATGGTGAATCTGAGCTGTATGATAAATATATAAACTTAAATCACGCGAATCCCTCTGTGAGAAGTTTAAAGAAATAGGCATACTTACTGTAGCTTCACAATATATTTATAATAATATAGTATTTGTAAGACAACATATTAGTCTTTATAAACAATAAGTGGACATAAACAGTCGACTTACAAGAAATTGTCATAAATTCGTGTCACTGCATATCGTCTGCGAAAGGTACAGAAGTCATTTGTGCGATTGAGTATACAATTTTATTTTATAATATGATTCCTAAGGTGATTTTGGACCTAGCAATGCATAAGTTTAAAGAATATGTTAAAACACATTTATTACAGCGAGGTAACTATACAATTGATGAATTTGTTAATGACAAGGTTGCTTGGAAGCATCCGGCTCCGCTTTCATCTCTCACAATATAGAAAAATGAATGTTAAAATATAAATTGCTGATGTTATGTTGAAAAAGAGCAACTGCTAAGTTTCTTGCCGGCTTCTCGGTAGAATCTGCCTTCCAAACCGGTGGTAGAGTCACTACGAACAGACAGACTTGACGTTTTAAAAGTGCTTATATTAGGCCTACTTGAAATAAATGAATTTTGAAATTTGAACTGTTTGAATTTTGCATTCCGTGGTAGTTTCATATCTCCCGCTTTCGTAACATAACCAAAAAACAATGTCTGCATTTAAAACTAATATATAGCGAGTCAGAGTAAACCATTTCGTTTCGTTTTCGTCGAAAAAGTTGGTATTTGTTGTAGTCAATAAAGCTAATTATTATTTGTATGATAATTATTATTCTGTCAAAAAATATAGAATTCCCTTCAATTAACTAACAATTTCGTGTAGCGATAGATTGATTTCACGTCAGATTGCATTAGGAATTAGGATCAACTTTACACCCAAAAAAAAATTTATTTCTTGTTTTTAGTTGAGGTCGCTTTTTGAATATTTTATAGTGTTGTAAAACAGAAAATGCGCAGTAAAAGTCGCAAAGCAATAGTTAGTGTGGATTGTATATGACACTAAGTAAGTACACTGTCATACGTGTCATTTGAAGGTCGCTTTATATCAGTCAAGATCAGTAAACCACAAATAAGATTTATAAATATCGATATTATTGGATACCTACAGGTTATCCATACTAATATTATAAATGCTGAAGTTTGTCTGTTTTTCTGTTAGGTAGTTTATTGGTGTAAGATTCTGTAAATAGACTGTCATACTTGTCATTTAATGGTCGCTTTATAAACGATACAAAATATCCCGAATAATGTACCTGTCCATTGTCAGGATACAAGATATATCCTATATTTCGACGACATCGCTTCAGCCGTTAAACCTCCCTGGTGCGGCGCAGCGATGAGAGCTGTGGTTTTGAGTTGGAGAATCCTGATTCGATCCCCGACGAGTGCAATTTGGGAATATATTGTTACTGAAATAAATCTGGTCTGGTCTGATGGAAGTCTCAGCATCAGTCTTCGGCAGCATCCAACCGACAAATACGTGACGCTAAGCGATTCAGCGTTCCGCTACAAAACCGATTATGGTTAAGTAACCCTCACTTACCAACAATTGAGATTGCAGTCAAGGAATAACTAATAAAAAAAACCGTGCATAGATAACAAATAAACAAAAAACAGACAGACAAACAGACTCACTTCCGCATTTATAATATTAGTATGGAATATGGATAATCTTTAGAATGAAAATATATATATATTTTTTTCTGTTACAGAACAGCTACATCTCTTTCCGGTCGCATTTCAACTATGCAAAATAATAAATTAATTTTGCTAATCAGTCTTTCTCTTTATTAGTTATTGATGCTACCAGTTCGTATTAAGCGTTCGAGCCAACAAGCCTTTTCATTCTTCCACAACTTATTTCTATAAACGTCAAAGAAGAATATAGTCATATTAGGTTAGTAGACATATTGTGTGTGTGTGTGTGTGTGTGTGTGTGTGTGTGTGTGTGTGTGTGTGTGTTGTGTGTGTGCCTCTAGCAAAGCCGCCCTGTGCTCATCAACCTGAGGCGTAGGTTAAACCTTATGTATAAACCTGTAATAACACCGGCAACGACGCCCTTCAGACCGGAACACAGCATTGGCGTGGCGGTATTCTTAGGACGAGCTCTGTCCCAAATAGCAATATCCAGGCGGACAACAGCAATTTTTTGATAAAAGCGAACTAACTATTAAATAGTAAAATAAATATTAATATCTATTAATTATATATTTTTTATACAATATGGAATAATGTACTTAATAATATAACAGGTATTTAGGAATTTTGTAAGTCAAATAACAAGTACACGCGTGCATGGAATTTGTTAATTCTATTGTTTGTGCGTACATTATGCAATGTTTACGTACTGAACCAATTTAGCCGAGATTTTTTAACGCTGGTTACATAAAGAGGAATGTTTTAAGTATAACTGTTTTGGCTGTTTGTATATATGGCATATGGCATATGGCAGTGGTTTACTCAAAAACTATTAGTGTTTTGGTTTCACAGATAAGTCACAGATACAGTAAATAATGTACCTCTAAAGCCTGTGAAGTAATATTTCGATTTTCATTCAAACGTTGTATATTTAACATTTTTTGTACAAACTACTACAAACATAAGTTGATACGTTGCAGTCAGTGGCGTGCATAGAGGGTATGCACAGGGTATGTAGATGATATAAAACGGACCAAATCTCCAGTACGAGTTATAAAAAACTTAAGAGTAGGCTATGTAAGTTTTTTAAAAAGCCTACCCTCAAGTATTTATAACTCATACTGGAGATTTTCTTCATTCTTCATTATATATCATCTGCATACCCTGTGCATACCCTCTTTGCACGCCACCGACTGCAAGGTACGTGCTTAGAGGTACATTATTTACTGTTCTGTGACTTATCTGTGAAACCGAAACACTAATAGTTTTTGAGTAAACCACTGCCATAGTTTTTACTAAATGAAATCAGATACGGCCGTAACGTTACATGCAAATTAAAATCATGTAACTCCTGTCACTTTATTAAGGTACGCGCCGCGTAACCTAGTACGTGTCGGTCTTATATCTTCAATAAAATTGTTATAAGTAAAAACTTACGAGTGTTTTGAATTAGTTTGTATGAGACAAAATATGCTTCATTTGATTCAATATTTTTATGGTGATTCCTATGCATGCAGACTTATGCATCCTACAACAGTATTTCGTAATTCGGTGACACGATGTCATACTGCTAGCTGTTGGCCACTATCTTCGTCCGTGTTTATTACGGGGAATAATTCCGTGGGAACCGTTTATTTTCCTGCGATATATATAGCCTATGTTAGTCCCCGTCCTTTTAACTAAGGTTATGCCAAAATTACTCAGCGGGCTATGATAGGAGTATCTCTACGTGATCAAATGAGGAGATCCGTAGGAGAACTAGAGTTAACGACATAGCTCAGCTAGTTGCGAAGCTGAAGTGGCAATGGGCAGGGCACATAGCTCGGAGAACCGATAAGGGGTCTTAAGGTGCTGGAATGGCGACCCCGCATCGGTAAACGCAGCGTAGGTCGGCCCCCAACGCGGTGGACAGATGACATCAGGCGAGTTGCTGGGAGCCGCTGGAGGCAAGCGGCCCAGGACCGATTATTGTGGAACTCCCTACAAAAGACCTATGTCTAGCAGTAGACGTGCATTAGTTGAAATAAAGATGATGATGCCAAAATTCAAGTTGAGTTGGTTGTTTGGGCGTATAGTATTTAAATCGGGCAATAAAAATGGCTTAAATAATTACAGGCCTATTACAGTCTTACCAGCACTTAGTAAGATCTTTGAAAAAATTATACTTAATAAACTATAGAATCATTTCAATGTTAAAAAAATATTTATTGATGTAGGCCTACCACACGCGCTTATGAAGCGTTCATGCATATATGATTCCATTATTGTGATACATAAATCCAGGAGGGTCAGAAACGCGCCCGGGTCTAAGAAGAGCCCACAACAAACTTAGGCACGTTTTTTGTTATCACCAACTCGCAGTCCATTAATGTTTATTTATGAAGTTAGAGCAATACATACTGAATGGTGGCGCTGCGGTGAGCGCTGTGAATTTAAGTAGGTGGTCCCGGGCACGATTCCCGGCAGCGGAATTTGGGAATTTATAATTTCTGAATTTTCTCTGGTCTGTTCTAGTGAGAGGCTTTGGCCTTGGCTGGTTACCACTCTACCGACAAAGACGTGCCACTACGAGATAAAGTGTTCTGGTGCGATGTCGCGTATACACCGATTAGGGGTATGACTACCATACTCCCTAACAGGTTAGCCCTAACAGGGTACCACCAGGTGAGATTGCAGTGCCTTCACTGCACTGCTAACTTGTCGTGGAATAAAAAAATAAGTATCATCTAACTCCGTTACTAGCTGGCAATGTTTACTAATACGAGCGAAGTTCGAACCTACGACATCTGTATAAGTGATCTTTAATTAATTATAGAACTGATAGGTCAATTAATCTATTGCTAGTTGGTGCTGAAGTTGCCCACTTTGCACCATCCAGTGTCAGAGTGTATCGCAAACGTTGACGCAGTTTCCTAAGATTTGTTGTGGAAGGATACTGAGGTTTATCTCGCTTAGGTCTTTGTGACGTCACACGACCTCTACGGTCCAGTTACTGTGACCGATATAGCTTTATTTACATGTAAACTTTGCGGGAACTGTGTAGATGATTTAAGAGAACTTAATCATGCACAGTCTATTAATATCCTTTTTAGATTTCCTCCAGGTTTCGTTTGTATAAATTACAAATTATATTAAAAAAAATTATAGCCCGCGTTAATGCTCGCCGGATGTAATGGCCGTACTCTGACAAAAATTAACAACAAATATTGTGAAGTCAATTCAAGTGAAGTCAAAAAAATCAGTTTAGTGTAGAGTATAAGGATTGAAGAAATTATTAATTACACCATTCAGATTCTCCTGCTTTTCGCGGCGTAAGTATAGCAAATTAAGCTTTATTTTCATAATGTTCCAAGTTTTCGTTTGCCTCCCCCAGGCTGCCATTGAAATTCTTCTTGGACACTGGATGTTCGGCGTAAAGCGTGACCTATCTAGTTCCATTTTCTACGGCATACTATTTGGTCAAGGATAGCTAAGCGAGTATTCTATATCTCGGCCATAGTCTTATCCGCCACGGTAACTATTTGAAAACACCAACGAGTAAACAGACCAAGATCTGCGTAGATTACTGTCAAGCATCCTATTAGCATATCCGCCGGAAGCCTTCATGTGCACACTGCAAAGGGCATTTATCCATTTTATTGCACGCGAACTATAGCTAAAGATTAGATATAGATTTAGCACTCTCGTACGATATAATCACTATGTTATGACACATTGTTTTTTTCGACTAGTAGATCTCACAGCCACATTTTGACTAGGGTGTAGTGTCGATCCTTTCACTTTCGAGTTCAAAACCGAGAGGCCGGTCCCCAATTAAATGGGCTGACCAGTTCAAAAATTCAAACTCTTGCCGGTTCTAGCAATTCGCCAAAATGGCCTCCAATAGAAGCCGATTGAGACAATTTACCCACTCGAAGCTAAAAGATCTTACCAGGTCCACGAACTTCAGTAATAAAGGAACTACCATAGATTTGAGAAAGTAAGGCCTTTTTGAGTTAGGAGCTTAGCTCTACATGAGATCTGAGAGAGAACTTTTTTATAGTGCGAGTCATATGGTCTCGTTTTGGCGATATTTTACATGAAAATGTTTCTTATACGATTATAATAATTTAGTTGAGAGCCTTCGGGCGTGGCCAGTTACCACCCTACCAACAAAGAAGTGACGCCAAGCGATAAAGCATTCCAGTAAGATCATCGTCATATCATCTCATTACCAGCCCACTACAGGGCACGGGTTACTTCCCACAATGAGAAGGGGTTAAGGCCGTAGTTCACCATGCTGCCCAGTTCGGATTGGTGAACTTCACACACAGAACATTATGGAGAACTCTCAGGTATGCGGGTTTCCTCACGATGTTTTCCTTCACCGTTGAAGCAGTATAACTGTCATACCCCTAAGTAGATACTGACTATAATCGTCACTTGAAATTGCAACCAAAGGCTAATTTGTAATTGATTTAATAAAAACAAAAAAGACTTTTAAAAATCCCTCCAAATACCTATTGTCCATCGGCAACATGGCAGGTAAACTTATACTCTTGATGCTTATATATGTATAACTAATTTTTTACTTAACAATACATAATTACTAGGGTATTTTTTGTGTATAATATGATCATGCAACACGAACAATGAACATGTTATTTGCGGTAGAGAAAAACAGTAATTTTAATAACCAAATACCAATCAAGTGCGAGTCTGACTCGGGCATAGAGGGTTCCGTAGGTGCTAGAAATATTTGATAAAAAATAAATTTTGATTTAAATACTAAGAATATTTCTTGTAATAAAGCTTCGCTGTACGTTAAGGCATTTACTAATGAACGTGTTTGAATTGTTGATTAGTTATAAAATGTTTTCTCTCTACCTAGTAATTTTTGATTCGAAAAGAGACAACACATTGCGTAAGAAAAAACTCATTGAATTTATGATTATTTTTTTTTTCATTTTAATGACTTTTAAATGAATTAATATTGACTCGTATCTCGGAAACGAATCTTAAGTTTGGGGTGAAAAATTATAAACGTTTTCGATTTTAAGTTTATGTAAACGGGAATGGATCTTTTCTGAAAAAAAAAGATTTTACTTAAAAACTACTTAAAACTACTTACATATTTTTGGCCAATTCAAATTCAAACCCAGAAATTGTTTATACATGTAGGCCTATAAGAGGCACTTAAGAAACGTGCATACATGTAAAGAGCCTTTTGCGACAAATTAGCGTAGCGACAAAAATATTACATGGTACAAAGTTTTATTAAAATTTTTATTAAACCGTCTTTTGAAAAAATTCTGATTTGTAGGGTATGCTAATTCGGCGGTAAATGCTCGATATGTTACCATTACTGTAATAGTGATAGCTACATTAGTAAAGTAAGCGGTGCCCCAAACGAAAAGTAATTTTTTACATTCACGTCAACAAAACACTTTATTTACAACTATAGCAGCTTGATTTCTAGAAAATATTTTTAATATAGATTTCACAGCCGGGGTGCTACCAAGTTCTGAGTGTGGCTTCCC
This sequence comes from Pararge aegeria, assembly GCF_905163445.1. Lineage (NCBI taxonomy): Eukaryota > Metazoa > Arthropoda > Insecta > Lepidoptera > Nymphalidae > Pararge > Pararge aegeria. The sequence continues at coordinate 4,535,887 of NC_053202.1, read as the reverse complement.
ACACATCATAGGCGTTGTTTTTCTCAAAAGTAATCTGTAATTTCTTTCCTCGCGGTAAGTTAATCCACGATAATTACATGTTGCCGCAAAAACCACCTAGCATCCCATCTTAGGCAATATACGAGTTAACGCCGGATACACATTATAGTGACGTTTTATCTCAGGCGCCGCGCTGCTTAAACTCCAACTGAAACAAACGGAAATAACTAAAAACGTATTTTACAATGCGCAACTTAAGCGATAAAATGATTTATTAATTCAATATTAAAATTTCGATTCTCCCTACTTTTGCAAAAAATGTGGTAGTTCGAAAAAATTATAAAACTTTAAGTGATGATGTAGTCTTAAGATGTTAGTGGGTTAACCTGTTAGGGAGCATGATCGTCAGACCCCTAATAGGTTTATACGCGACATCGCACTGGAACACTAAATCGCTAAGCGGCACGTCTTTGTCGGTAGGACGGTAATAAGCAACGGCCAAGCCTCCTACCAGACCAAACCAGAGAAAATTCATCAACTGCCTATACTGCACTGCTGGACTCACCACGCTGGGCCACGGTATGGTGATCGCAGTAGATGGTAGTAGTAGCACAGAGGACGCTGCTGCCCGTTCTTCTATACATTCCCTGAGTCGCCTCGTATGACACCGGAGAAAGAGGATCCCGATGACAACTGTATTCTACTTTGCCATCATGCTTTTTTTCGTGACGAATCCCTAAAAACGTTTTGTGAACATTGAGACCACAAACTCCAACCTTTTTTTTTTGGAAGTTCACAGACACGTAAGTCCGAATGGTCGATTAGTAATCTTGTGGTTATAACAATAGGTAATTATGGTTCATCGTCACCATTATCAACCCATTGCAAGGCACGGGTTTCCTCTCATAATTTCAAGGGGTAAGGCCCTAGTCCACCACGCTTGCCACTTTCAGGTATCTGGACTTTAAAAACGTTATGGAGGACTTCAAGGCATGCAGGTTTCCTCACAATGGTTTCCTACACCGACAAAGCACGTGATATTTCATCATTATCATCATCATCATATCAATCCGCCCCGCCAAAATGAGAAGGGTGTAAGGTCGTAGTCCACCACGCTAGCCCAGTGCAGATTGGTGGACTCCACACGCCTTTGAGAACATTATAGAATTCTCAGGTATGCACGTTTCCTCACCATGTTTTCCTTCACCGGAGAAGCAAGTGATATTTTAGTACTAAAAAAAAACTACTCGCGTAATATTTAATTGCTCAAACTCATATAACTCTGGAAAATTAGAGGTGCGTGCCGGGTTTGGAACTTATCACCATAATCATATCAAGCAGAAGAAGAAGAATCATATCAACCGATACACGTCCACTGCATGTCTTTTGTAGGAAGTGCCAAATTCCACGTCCAAGGTTTGTGCCACTCCATTTGACGCGCTTGATTTCATTGGGGGTCGACCAACAATGCGCTTACCATTGCATGGTCGACATTTCAGTAGCTTGGGGCCCCAACGTCCATCCGTTCTTCGACCTATGTGCCCCGCCCTTTGCCACGTCAGCTTTGTGACTCTTGCTTTGCGGCTCTCTAAGTGACTGGTCCGAACGCGGTCCAGTCACTTAGGGAGCAAGGGAATGTAATTCATACTAAACTTACCGATTTTATGAATACATAATGGTTATTTAGCTGAATTTCGCATTTCAGGCAACAGTTGAATAGTGAGTGAATACATTAACGAATACACTGTTATTTTTTTTTTTAATATTATACTCTACGATAATACACACATTGCCATCTAGCCCCAAAGTAAGCATAGCTTGTTTTATTGGTACCTACTAGGATAGCTGATGAATATTTTTATAAAAATACTGGCTGTTGCCCGCGACTTCGTCTGCGTTTGTTTTTGTTTTTAAAGTATTCAGTATCGCTAAGCCTTAAATGAGTATAGTTGTATATACATATAACATGTGACTGTTAATTAATTATAGACAAATAATTTGCAATAAAATAAAATTGTGACTTTACTTAAAGATCTAAGCTATCCTATCTCTTAAGTTGGACCAGACTGCTCACGGTGTGCCAATTTAATTTAAAATCGGTCAGTAGTTTAGGAGTCCATCGCGGACTAACATCGTGACAGGAGATTTATATATATTAAGATATATATTATATAACATGTGACTGTCAATTAATTATAGACAAATAATTTGCAATAAAATAAGGTTGCGACTATAATTAAAGATCTAAGCTATCCTATCTCTTAAGTTGGACCAGACTGCTCACGGTGTGCCAATTTAATTTAAAATCGGTTAAGTAGTTTAGGAGCCCATCGCGGACAAACATTGTGACAGGAGATTTATATATATTGAGATAATACACATAAATACTTATAATACACATATAAACACTCAGACACTGAAGAAAAAAAAAAGGTGTTCATCACACAAACATTTTCCAGTTGTGAGAATCGAACCCATGGACTAGGACTCAGAAAGCAGGTTCGCTGCCCCCTGCGCCAGTCGGCCGTCATAAGTTTTTTAAGTCCATCCGACCTCATCTAATGATGTTCTAATATGGAAACGTGAATAACTTGATGATTTAGTAATCAAAATGAAGAGATCCGTACTGTACACCACAGAAAAAATAGACTAAGTTAGACAGGGTGTTCAATTTATATTGTGATCCCTTCCAGGCAACCAAAGGCGTTAATAATAGAAGAGGAATAGTGTTGGCCAATCAGGAAGCATTTATTACACACTGGCTGTTGCGCGCGTTCTTGGTCCGCGTTTATTATAGTTATTTGCAGATCCTGTGGGAACCGATTGTTATTCTCCGTCGTTTCAACTAACTCAAAAATCAAGCTGATTGGCTTTTTACTTAGAGCGTGAAGGAGGTAAGCAAACAAAATATATATTTATATGTCTGAAAAGGTATGGGGTACCGCTGATGTGAATCCGGCTTTAAACTCGGTCTCATAATAATTACTTACGAGCTGTTATTTCGAGCCATTTTGCAAGGATAATTTCATTCGCGGCTCGAGTGTTTGAAATTATAACTGTCCCGTTTTTTTCCCGGGACAGATAATATAAACCGATCATATAAATAAAATTCAACTGCTGGACTAGGTTTTTTATAGAGTTCAAAAATCTACGGTGCTGGGCTTTTTGTTTCCAGCGACTCATTTGATTTCGTCTAACCACATCGTTGGGGGTCGTCCAACGCTGCGTTGGGGACCCTATTGTCTATCGGTTATACGAGCTATATGTCACTTTAACTTCGCTACTCGTTAAGCTATGTTGATAACTCCACTTCTACGGATCTCCTCATTTCTGATTGAAGTATTAATCGAGTTATGCACGTTTCCATATTAGAACATCATCAGATGAGGTCGTGTCGACTTAAAAAACTTATCATCAATAAAAAAGCGTCTCAAACATATAATTTACAAGCACCTGCCTTGAATAGTTCTCTGCAGGTGCATTAATGCGTGTACATATATTCAGTTACTAGTTGTCCCTCGCTACTTCGTCCGCGTATAAGTCTTAAAAGATAAACATTGGCTGACGCGGACTTTTTATTAGAACTTTTAAAGCGGAACAACTTTGTGATACATGATTTTATTGAAACTTTAACCGATTATGCAGCGCACGTAGCGGAAGCTCTGAAAAGTGAAAACCCCCGATTTCCGAGCTCTTCAGCTGTATATATTAGAATAAGATTTGATAAAACAAACACGAGAACTTAGCATCGATGAAGAATATCCTTTAAACTGTAACGTGCTATTGGAACAAACTCTGAGATTTTGAAGAGGAAATATTGTAGCGTACCTGTCCTTGGACGATTGCAGTTTTAAACTGATCTAATTTTCGGGACCCATCTAACTCAATTTTGTGATTGTCATTACGTTAGTTAAACTAGCTCATGACGATTAGTGATGAAAGGTAAAGAAATATAGTTCATGTGACTAACAATGATAAAAAATCTTGACACGCAATCGAACACATTACCACACTGTTTTCGAACGATTGCAGTTTTTGTTTATTTGATCCTATTCTAATTTTCGGGGCTCGTTTAAGTAATTTTTTTGATTGTCATTAGGTCAGTTAACCTCAGTAGCTTCATTGTTCTAACAAGGTCAACATTTATTGTTCTAAAAGTTAATTCAAAGTAATCCGGGTAATTGAATTAAACGTACCCATTACGATAACCATTAAAACAATACGTTCTACCTACATAACACAAAGAACATGAAACGTCGCTTTGCAGAACAATGTGATAATTGTTAGGAATTTTCTTTCTGTTTATTTACATTTTTGATAACGTTATCACTTCATACGTTACTCTAAATACACTACCTACTTATGTGGTAAATATAGAGAATACAGATATTGTTTTTTTTATTGAGCCTTGGAGCCTTGAGTGCAAACTCACCTGGAAAATTATGATGCAGTCTTAGACGGTAATCTGCTAGGGGTATGGCAGTTATATCGTATGACATCGTACCGGACGCTAGATCTCTTGTCAGCACGTCTTTGTCGGTTCTTCATAATGTTCTCGAAGGCCTGTGAAGTGTACCCTTGTCCAGCGTAGCCTAAACCCTTCTAATTCTGTTGATGTCTGTATCAAGTCTCAGTTATACTTATTATGGTTACAAGCATAGTCTAAAACAGCATGCTAAGCAACATGTTATAATAATAATAATACATCTTTATTTCGGAAACTTGTCCATAACAACTAAAAACAATCTTATTCTTTCCTAAAAATTTCTTATAGTCTAACTGAGCCCCCCCTATAGCGCGTGTGCACACCATCCTAGCACCCCCAGAGAGAGCTGTCCAGCCGGCATGCCAGTGTACAAAGGAGGGTGTTTGTGCTACTCACGAGCCTGCTCAGAAATCATCTACCCGCGAATCCGCAAACATCTCTGACGCGCTGCAGTCGTGGCTTCTTCAACATCGCCCTCAGCACATTGTTGTACTGAACTCGCATATATAGTTGTATCGCACTCGCATGTATAACTGTTTGTATAAAACAGCCTGTTATTCTTAACTGTTATAATGCTGTTTTGCTCAACAAAGGTTCTTCATCTTTCTAACTAAGTATATAACATCATCCTCAGCCCTTTAACCTCGCACTTCTGGGAACATACCTCCTCTCGTGAACATAAGGGAGGGTTTCAGAGCATATACCAACCACAGTGCCCGCGAACAGGTAAAGGCCAAGTAAGGTTGCTTTTGAAGGTAACTTGGAAATTCTCAGTTATTTTCTAGTTGATAGTAAGTTTATTCAGCTGAACCAAATGAACTTTTTCTATTCCCTGTTGCCATGCTTTGGCAAATGGACTCGTTACTTTTATCCCTTGTCAGGCGATATAATCAGGGGATATCATTTTTGTCTCTTGCCTAACTTAGCTGATAATTCTGGTGTATCTCTTGTTAAATATAATGTTGACATAATCCCATATTTAAAGAAACATATTATCCCAAGTAGGTTTCTTAGGATCCCTTAAAACCAGGTCATGTGAATTAAAATTTAGAAGCTTCTTCAGTTTACTAAAACAAAGATACGTAGTGTATTGCGTAGTGGCTATTTTTAAACGCAAACCTAAACATGCAAAAAATTTAAACGGATTCACAAACGCTCTGAGTAAGGATGTTAAATAAAATACAATGCTAAATAAATTAATGGTTTTAGTGTTTTGGTGAGACCAATGGGAAACGCGAAGTCAATGACTTTGTTTATCAAGGCATGCCGATTGGTGACGGTACATCAGAATACAGTTGTCACCACATCTTCCCTCCGGTGTCTCGTAAGACGACTAAGGAAATCGTCCTTGGTGCTTCTACTACCACCTTCTGCGATCTGACTTGATGCAATTTAAAAAATAGCTTTATTACATTTTTTATTGCAAAAAAGCCTGCCTATTTCAAATGTGCCTAATAGTTTAAATGTTTAACTTAATAATATTAATTAACGTAACAATTTATTCATCTATGTTTTATTTTTTTGACATCAATTAATTGGGCGTATGTAACCTATTGCGTAACATTGTATTCTAAATTACGTGCAAAATACTGTAATAAGCGGTGATAACCCAGTGAAACAATACACTGTAATAAGTCTAAGCGGTGATAGCCCAGTGAAGCGGTAATATAGCCCAGTGGGAAGGAGTTCGACTTCACTTTCGGGGGGGCCGAGTTCGAATCCCAGTAGTCCAACACCAACTTTTCTAAGTTATGTGCGTTTTAAGTAATTAAATTATTACTTGCTTCAACGGTGAAGAAAAACATTGTGAGGAAACCTGCATGCCTCAGAGTAGTACACAATGGCCAGCGTGGTGGACTACCGTTACCCCTTCTCATTGTGGAAGGAGACCCGTGCCCTGTAGTGAGCCGAAGATGAGTTGCTATGATGATGATGGCACTGTACCCTAAACCAATATGTAACACCTTATTAATGTATGTGTATTTTGCAATAAATGATTATTATTTTTATATTATCACCAATCCGCATGCCGAGCGTAGTGATAATGGGCAAACCCCACCGTTGGGAGACGCCTTTAGTCCAGCTGTGGACTGTTATAGGCTTCGATGACAAAAGGTTGTGACAATTTATAGATGTACAGATTTTTGTTACTCTTTCACGCTACATTACTCAACGGATTTGACGGGAATTTGGAATGGAGATTTCCCATACCCAGAATTACCACATTTTCATGGTTACTACAAGTTAGTCCTTGACTCCAATCTCACCTGGTGGTGGTAGTAATGATGCAGTCTAAGATGTAGCGGGCTAACCTGTTATGGGGAATGGCAGTAACATTAAACCAATATCCCTCATCGGTGCCTTCGCTACATTGTACAGGAACGCTAAATCACTTTGCGGTGACTTAGCCCTTTTTTTCGGTAGAGTGGTAAGTTGCTAGCTACGCACCTCCAACAAGATAAGACCAGAGATAATTCTTAAATTTACCGTGCCATTGGTCGAACCCAGGACCTCGCACTTATACGACCACAGCGCTCACCAATGCGCCAGGTATGTCGTTAAAAATGGACCACTTGGCTCCTATTATTTATCTTATCTTATCTTATATCTTTAAACGAGCAATTCTTGTATATATATAATTGGTATCTCGGAATCGGCTCCAACGATTTTCATAAAATTTAGAGTACAGGGGGTTTCGGGGGCGATAAATCGATCTAGCTACGATTCATTTTTAGAAAATGTCATTTTATTTGTGTTTTCCGGTAATAACCGATTTGGTTGGTACGCCACTACAGTAAAGAAAATAAAGATCGAAAAGAGAGAAACAAAACAAGGACCGGAGTAGAATACAAAAGGCGGCCTTATCGCTCCTATGCGGTTTAGAGAGATGTAACGAAAATTATCTAGTGACAATAACTTGCACCTCTGCAGGCACGGTTTTAAACATTGTCAATTTCGAAACTCATTGATGGTACTGGAACTTTCTTGACTAAAAAACAATACCTAACAATTTTTTAGCCTGACTTGGGAATCGAATCCAGTCACTCTGGATTCGTAGCTTAATATGCCACTAGACCAGCGAGGCACTAAGACTGCCTAATATACAATAATTATAAAAACTTGTATGCTTGTTTAGTATTTGAATGCTTATTTGATTTATTGCACATACAGGAAACAAAAAACTATTACTACTATTTTATCTAGATACCTTTAAAACTTACAGCTGTCACCATGTACACTAGAAATTAAAAAAAAGAGTACAGCTCAAAACAAATTTCACGCATTAGAAGCTGTCGCTTAAGGCCAGTTTAAAGAAAAACTGAAGTATTTAAACACACAAAAATAGAAGTCGCACAAACAAAACGAAAATAAAATACTTTCCTAGGAGACCCTTTGTCACTGAAATTTTATAATATCTATATTACTCGTCTAAAATCTGTGTTACTTCAAACTACTGGATCAAAATAATTAACCTATAATTAAACCAACTCAGTCATAATACTTTTAATACACGCTGACGACATTATACTTTTTGAGGAAAACACCAATGACCATGAATGAATGAGAAACGATGATTCGTTCTCTAAACAAACATACCGTGAAAGTCAGAAAATCGTCACGGTTGATTTGTTATAAATTACCATCCAAGAGATATACATAGAGCATGAGAGTTTAGAAATGCAACTATCGCTATTCAATAAAACATATATGACATCTATAGAATAATAGAATAAAAGAATATATAGAATTTCCCTTAAAAGCTGTGATAAGAACAGTGGACTAATGTAAAATAAAACAAGAATTTAAAGAATACAGAAGAAAACGCCAACCCAATATTTGAGGAATAACTGAATAAACTTGGGCATCGATGGCGTCTAATTTCTGCCGACTGCGCCAGGTTATAGTAAACATTACTTTTTGCTTGTGACCTACGCATGCGCAGGCGCACCACCGTGAAAAAAGAACACCGGCTGATGGCGTGCTATGGCATTTCGACCGCCACCGACTCATCACTCACTCAGTTATACCTCGACCGTGCGCGTGGGCAGACGTGGCACGTGCGCGCGATACAGATCGGTTGACGTCGCGCTGTTACATAAAATTAACATTGCTCGTTTTTACTGTTTCATAACAATAATTAATTGTGCATTTCTAAACCATTCCAAACTATTATAATTACTGCTTACTGTATCGAATAAAAGTGAAAAGTCATTTCGTTTGCAGTTGATTTACATAAGGTAAATGCCGTCAAAATTAAAAGTAAATATAACAAAAATCATCGAAATACAAAGTGAAATTCCGGACATAACCTATCATTGCAATAATATAAGTAATACGTCACACAATTCGCCTACCGATTTCTCTTTCCATTCACGCGATCGCCGGAATTTGATACAAACGTTGGAAAATTGGATACATATCTTGTGCGCCTTAAACTTCGACGATGTTATAAATTTTGCAAAAATTTCGTCACTCCATTACGCTGTGAGATTTTGGTTCGTTCCTGCGTATACATGACAGTTAGTCGCGGTCCGATTAGTCCGATTTGTAATTCATGAAGTTACCGAGTTCTGGTCGGTCTCATCGCCTAACTGTATTGTACGCCCAATGAACTGCGAATGTTTTCATTACATTTATTGTTCTTGATTTTAATCACGAGCTAATACTTAAAAGGTAAGTTTAAGAAGGTCACGTGTCCGCTTCGTCCAACGAAAAAATTTTACGCCGTGCGCGCTCGTAGTGAATCGAAATAGTCCAATACATCTGTTTACATTATTGTATTAGCAGATTCACGTGCGATTTACCGGCTATCATGTTGGTTGTAAACAATTCACCATCTAAATCTAGCCGATATTTTCGCTATACCAAGTATGTACATAATTATGATGTAGCCAAATTTATTTTATTTTATTTGAATGATCATTCAGTCTTTTATATAACTTCTTTTGATAATTGGTATTACTTTGTTCATGAGTTCTTTAAATGCAGCACTGTTATCACAATTTGATGACTCAAAAGGCTTTGCCCTTTGTAGTCTTCTCACTTACTCGGTTACGTCGAGAACTTCGGGAATTGCCTCAATGTTGATTCAGTAGTGAAGCTAATTTTTGTGGGCTTCAGCGAATTTCGTAATTACTTTGTCGACGTATTCAATTGCCAGGTCCCGATGAATATCTTATGAAAACATATTGTTTTTTTGAGTAGCTCTATTTTACTTACTACTACTTTAGGTTCCACCTTTCCTGATTAGACCTTTTAAACTACCTAGAATGTTTCTTGTGTTTAATTATCCAAAGTATTTAGTAATTTTCACAACATTATTGCTCAGGAGTTGTAAACTTTTGTACCACAGTTTGACACATACTTTCACTTAATACTTTTATTATTGATATCAGATGTTATGTTTTTTTTTTTATTTTCTATCTACGCTTTAGTATGCTTATTATGGCATTCCTACCGTACTTTGTAGATGTTATGTTAATAACTGGGCGTTAATGTGCCTTCTGATGCATATAGGGTAAAGTTAATGCCCTAATTCAGTACTGGTGGTCTTTGTCCATCTTATAATTACTAAGTTATACTTACAGGTTCGCTCAGACGTCAAATCCCCATTTTCCTAAGATTTAGATGCATTGAGCACACATATATGTATATTAAAGTCTGGAAGAGCGCAAAGGCTACTTTTTATACCAGAAAGATATATAGATATAGATTTGTTTTGGTTTATTTCGGAGCAAGAGATTGACTTGATTTTTCGCCATTTCGCTAGTTCAGGGTTCAGAGAATAACATGGGCATACACATCGTTATTTCAAAATAAATATTGTTTGTATTTATTTCCATTAATAAAATATTCATTGGCACTTTCACTGTTTTAATTATCGAGATATTCAGTATTATTGTTGTTATGCTTCGTTATAATTGCTTTCTTTTTGATTTTTATTATATATCTTCTGCTCTTCTTCTTAACGCTTTTAAGTTAAGGAAACATGTGGCTTTTAAACCATTGTCACAAGATTTATGTTATGTTAGGATAACTAAACAAGTATTTATTATAGAACTTGAAATAATGTTGTTCAATTTATTTATTGCAACGGTGCCGTGTGGTTACGGCAGAGTCACTACCCGCGGAGCCGTAGGAGGAGATTAAGGGGATATAACGGAGATAAGGCAGAACTTCTCTGTGCTGCTATTACCATCTTCCTTCACTCGTCTGCCCAGCGTGGTAATTTTCCCTTACCATTGGGATGTTTATTGGTCCAATAAACACCACTCTTCGGTTGAAGGGGGTAAAGGTGAAATCCCCTTTTAATCGCAAATTCAGATAGTCTCCGCATGTATCACTCTGGACACTTTCGTAGAACTGCTTATTCACATAAAACTCATTGGACCTCGCTGGTCTCCCTACGGTTACTAACTGTTCCATGCCGTAATTCCTTCGGAAGCTGTATATTTCAGTATAAATACGTTGTATGTTGTTTCGGGGTCAAAACGGCCTTACCTATTTATTTTTATAAATAATCTTGTCTTTCAGTTAAACTACAAATTCAATCAGTGAAAACTTAAGGCCCGAGTCAATAGATGGCGCTGTATTTAAGTATTTTACTCTTATAATACGGTCTGAATTCGAGGCGCTAAAGCGCTTGCGCTGACTTTGTCCGCTTACGACTTTTGATAAGTCGATAAGATTATCTTGTATAAACTAAAAATCAAAGTGACTTGGTACTTGGTATTACAGAGACACAAACAAACAAAAACTCTGCAGCTTTATTATTGTTCTTGTACTTTGATTATGAACGCTCTTGCCAGCTCTTCTCGGTAGAATCCGGTTTTTTTTTGCTTTCCGGTTCTGATGGTAGTGTCACTACAAACAAATATAGTTGACGTCTCAAAAGTGCTAAAGAAGGCCTGCTTGAAATAAATGTTTTTTTTTGTTAAATGTAAAGTTATATATATAGATAGCATTGATTTCTATCTAACAATCTATAACTCCGTAGTATATTTATCATACTCAACCAAACAGTTCCTAATAATAAATAATTGATGAGGTGTAATTTTATGTATTCCGTCTTTTACAGTGAAACGTGCTATTTATTTATTGTCATATTTTCCTGAATCGATTCTTTTTCCATTTTTCCTGGGTATTTGATTTTAGCGGTGAAGGCCCGAGGGGTCTAGTTTGATCCCCGGTGCACCTCTAACTTTGATTAGTTTATTACAAGTGTTTTGAGCAATTAAATAAATAAATAAATATACTACCTCAATACACACATCGCCATCTAGCCCCAAAGTAAGCATAGCTTGTGTTATGGGTACTAAGATGACTGCTGAATAATAAACATAAATACTTATAATATAATAGATAAACACCCAGACACTCAAAAACATTCATGTTCGTCACACAAACATTTTCCAGTTGTGGGAATCACAACACACTTGGCCTCGGCTCAGAAAGTAGGGTCGCTGCACACTGCGCCAATCTGCCGTCAAAATTACACTTGCTTGACTTTGTAGGCACCGAGGACAAATCTCTGCGGTTTTTTCGGTACTTTTACATTAAACATTTAAATGTAATTGTTTTATTTGATTAAAAAAAAAAAACTTATCAGTTAAGGATTAGGATAACATCGTTAAGAAAGTTGCATGCCTGAGAGTTCTCCAAAATGGCGTGTGAAGCTCCATAATGGCGTGTGAAGCATGCCAATTCTCACTTGGCCAGCGTAGTTGACTACGGTCTCAGCCCTTCTTATTTTTAGAGGAGACCCGTGTCCTGTTATGTGCCTGTAATGAGTTGATAATAAGGGTGAATTTCGAGTAGTCAGACATAATTGTAACAGCAGAGTTGTGGTCTAGTAACTTTTTTTTTGAAGAGAACTATAGTGTTCGTGCTGCTGTCAACACATCTATTAACTAAATTCAATAAGCAATCCTGTAGTTATATATATATGTATTACACATATAATATAAATTTATATATTAGTGTTTCCTCATTATGCAAGGTCATTTGAATAGGAAAGGACTAGGATAACCACCCAAAGAGTTATTAATTCATGTATATGTATGCCGCGTGGTTAAAGTATATAGGAATACCATCAGTTGCGTGCATAGAGGGTATGCATAGGGTATGCAGATCATATAAAATTATGAAAATCTCCAGTACGAGTTCTAAAAAACTTAAGGATAGGCATTGTAAGAGTTATATATTCCTTAAGTATTTTATGACTCGTAATGGAGATTTTCTTCATTTTATATCATCTGCATACTCTGTGCATACCCTGTATGCAGGCCACTGACGCCACTGCTTGTTGATATATGTTTACGTATGTTCGAGTTTCCTTGCGACTGTCTCAAAATGAATTTATTTATTTAAATATTTCGTTCACGTTGGCCAAACTGTTGTAATTTTTGCACGCTTATTCATAGCCGAGGTATGGTTCGATATTACATCATGGCGTACGGGTACCTGATACCTGTTGTATAGGTACATAAACGTGACTCTAATGTTACTAAGTGGGTTAATAACCAAACATTTGATAACTATAACTATATTTTTGCCAGATATTTTATTAAATTAATTAGGATTTAACAAATACCCTTATAATTATTAATTAGTTAACAGATAGATTTCAAGAAACAGTTAAAATTATATTTGATTAACAACCAATGTTCATGACATTGAGTTGGCGGGTATTTCGATATAAATACGACTGCATTATCGGTACACTCCAGTAACGACGATACACAGACACTCACGGTACGACACTCAACGATGCAAAGACCTGTTAAAGGTCTAATATCTACACAATATGTTACTAGTGCTGCGATCTTTCGTGCATTGTCGGTAGACATGTTTGTTTGTTTTTTGTATAGTTTAGAAATAAAACATTTAGTCAGTGTCACTCATCAATGCATTAGGTTGTTTTATTTTAGGTTACGGGCCCCGGTGTCTTAGTCGTTTATCATAAGTTTCTTCGTTATTATCGTCAGACTAATAACGTCCCACTGCTGGGGAAATGCCCGTTTCACTAGCGAGGAAGAAGGCAATGCCTGTTTAATAAAAGTCACAGTAAATTACTACGTTCTTGATAGAGGTCCCCAGAAAGCTCACCCCGTTTTTAAAATTCAGAATAATTATTAAACTCCTGTTATGTTAATGAAACTCGTGTTGGACTACTTTATTATCAAAATACCCACAACACCTCCCCCATTAATATGTAGTTATTAAAGAGTAATTTCATATGTACATCATCTTCCCTCAAACAAATATTAGGCTTCATTCATTAATTAGGCTTCACACCAAAGTAGCTGTCAAACTTTTTCAATAGAACTGCAACGTCATCGCGATCGGTTTCCTTTTCGAAAGTAAACGTTTGATAAACATCAAATCCGTCCGAGCCTATTAAATTGATCAATAAGCTAGCTTGTACTGCTGGGTCTTCCTTATGCACACCTGCAGCTTTTATGAATAACTGAAATTGTGTCTTCCATTTCTTCCACGCGTCAGCCCGGCTGACTGGGCTGCCATCCACACTGAGTTCCGGCGGGGGTCTTACATGCTCCATTGCGAATAAATATGCAATCCACCGTTTACTACTTTTATTATAGTAAATCAAAGCAAACACGGCACTATATCAACATTAACTTCATTAATTTCACACCGCTGCCACCATGTTATGTTAATGAAACTCGTGTTGGATGACAACTACTTTATTATCAAAATACCCACAACAACTCCTATTTCACTTCGGGATCTGGATATTATTGGGGACACGGCCTCTAACAAATGATGATACATCGGCATCGTACTCGTGAACGTTGCTCAAACTAACCTAATTGGCTAGGCTTATTTGCGTACAATCCAATCTCGGGGTCGATAGTTACCTACCTATCCCAACTTTGTAACTTTAAAGGAGTCTATACAATAATCCCACCGACGAGACCCGATTCGATTTCAGTATCATCATCAGAGATAGATCGGTTGTCATCTCTGGAGGAGGGGTTCTTGCGAGAAGAAATATTGTACCAGTTGTTCACTTTTTTTAATATAGGCAATCTATAAATAATAATACTTAAAAATTACTAATCTCTTTATAAATTCAGTAAAGAACTCCTTTTTTTTTTTGTTTATTTTTGTGTTATTTAAAATCTTAATATTTATTACTATGTAATTTATGTATTACTAATCTCTCATCAGCATCATCATCCATCAGCAAGAATTAAAAGGCTTCTTAATTTTTTTTATCATCATCATTGTATCAAGCCATTAAAGGGGAAGGAACACCATCCTAACCACATCAGTTCAGTACCCACTTTACAAAGCCTTGAAAATAGGAGTGTTCTTACTCTTATATCGCTCAAATATCAAACCGAGCTAAAGCGAAACCGGATTCAGCTAGAAGCGACTAATAAAATTGTGTTAATTTGTTTAATACTCGCAATACTGGTCGTGTACATGTTAATTTCCCGTGCTAAGTATATCTATTCGATTTTAGTCTCTTTTGGTTATTTTTCCATTCAAATTGCCTTTGATAAGTAGGGGTGTCAAAAGTTTGTGCTAAATACATGGCAAATATAGTTACCTATTTAATACAATTGTGTTAATTAATCAAATATGTATGTTTTTGTAACCTCCTTGCCAACGTTGGACGCCCATTGCTGGACTTAAGGTCCAGCAATCGCTTAAAGCGGTACTATTTATAAATTACTAGCTGTTGCCCGCGACTTCGTCTGCGTTTGTTTTTATTTTTGATGTGGCATTCAATTTAGTTGTAGTTCTAAAAAAAAATAAAGTATTCAGTATGGCTAAGCCTTAAATGAGGGGTTTGCTGCTATCCGCTGAGGAGTTCTGTCCTCTATCTCCAACCACATTAATCAGATCTACACAAAATTATAGTACAAAAACAATTATTTAAATCGGTTATAGTTTGTTCCTCTAAGAGTTATGGTGTAAAATCGTCAAACACCTTCATCCCCTCTCCTAAAGGAACCGAGCTTAATGTCGGGATAAAAAGTATCTATTACTTCTAACACTTCCAAGAATATGTGTACAAAGTTTCATGAGGATCGGTTAATTAGTTTTTGCGTGAAAGCGTAACAAACAAACTTACATTGACATTTATAATATTAGTAGGGATTGTTTCTTACTATATAATAAAGTATAGTTTCATACTACGTAATACAGTTTAAGTAAAACTTTTTGTGACAGATTTCGTCCTAGGAAGTACTACCGCCAAGCTTATTTCTGCCGCTGAGCAGCATTGCTTTGTTCCGGTCTGAAGGCAGCGCCGGATTAACCACGTAGCAAGAGTAGCAATTGCTACGGGCCCCGCGCGAAAGAGGGCCCCGCTTATTTAATACCATTCATCTCTGCCTGACTGACTGACTGACTGACTGACAGACAGACAGACAGACAGACAGATAGGCACACGCACTCGCAGACGCCCACGCACACAGACATCGCCTATAGTAATTTACTACACTATTAATTTCCCACAAAATTGTAAACTATATATAGCAAATATGTATTCTACAACTGGAAAATGTTTGTGTGATGAACATGAATGTTTTTCAGTGTCTGGCTGTTTATCTGTATATTATAAGTATTTATGTGTATTATATTCATAATAAAATATTCATCAGCTATCACAGTACCCATAGCACAAGCTACGCTTACTTTGGGGCTCGATGGCGATGTGTGTATTGTCGTAGTATATTTATTTATTTATTATTTATATTTAAGATATACGTATTGAGTATTGTTTTTTTATAATTGTCTTTTTACAACTTTATGCTTAAGAACCCATAGCGGATCAAGCTCTTAAAAAGAATTTGCTCAATAACGGGCCCCGCGCTTTTTAATAAGACACTGTCTGAAGGGCTTGATTGTTGGTGAAATTACAGGGATATGAGGCTTAACAAAAGCGGTGGTAGGCTAGTGTTTAGGGATTCAAGACTCCCTTCGGGCGTAGCGAGTTCGGTCCCGGCATGAACCTCCAACTTTTCGGATTAATGTGCGTTTTTAAATAAAACAATAAAAAAATAAATTATAATAAAAATAATCATTTAATTCAGACGTTTCCATCCATAGATTGTTAGTATATTTGTAACAATTTTTCCTTAACCACTAAGTTAGTATTGATTAGTTTAAATAATTAAAATAAATAAAATTAATAAACAACATTACACTCGCCCGATTGCTACTCTCACACAGTGGCACATGGCAGCAAATACCTTTAGAATGTCATAACAAAAAACACTATAAACACTATACACTAAATACTATAAACGTATAACTGCATGCCTGGAAGTTCTCCACATTGATACGTCCAAGGGCAGACGTGGTATACTACTGCCGAAACACTTCTCATTCTGAGAGGAGACGGTATGCCTAATACTACCTTAGGAATCATAGTATAAAACCATCCTTACATAACCGCCCAAAATGACTTCTGTAGCTATCGCAGACAATATTATGCAGATGTCATAAACGCCCGTCATGCTAAACCAGTGGCGTGCACTGGGCTTCCTTCCAGGGTATATACAGTGAGAAGATTGCCGAAAAATGCCAAAACTCCTCCTGCTATACGAGTTATTTATCAATTTTAAGGTAGGCAGCGCTTATGTGGATGTACGAAGTGCACGCCACTGTGTAAAACTATCATTTCAAACATGCTCCCTGCTCTTTAACGATGCATAAATCATGCTCTATTTAGTGAGTCCATCCTTTGTCTTTTCTGTTACTGATATAAAGTTAAAATATCTTTTGTATCGGCTCATTTGCGTACAATGACATAGTGCGGTCATCTGAGACACATTTCATTGTGTAATGGTATATTAGGTTGCAGTGATTGTAACTGAAGCTAAGCGGTTTGGGATACGTATACAACTGCTCCGTTGGTCCGATGGTGAGCACGTTCGAATACGTATCAGTAGGACCTGGGTTTGATTGTTTGAGTTTATCGATTTCAAACAATCAAACACCCAAAGTGTTTGTTGGTTTGTTTGTAATCCATAACCTCTGAAACTACTGAACTAGTTTTAGAATTTTATCCACAAGTTACATAGGCTATTTAAAATAGGCCACAATGGATTGGCGATTTGCAATCATCATTATTAGGTATACAATTCTATCGCTTCAAAAAAACAAGGCCTTTTGCTATCAATTATCGTATGTAGCTAAAACCTTGCCCTTTTGAGCATGTTATTTGTACTTAACGTTTAGTAGATATAGAAAATCAAAACACCCACGGGAGAGGAATTTACCTTCATGAGTAAGGTAATTGAGCGGCATGAATTAATAGAATCATAGCATTTCGTTAATGCGTGTGAAACTGCTGGGTAGCGCTAGTAATAAATCCATACTAATACTCATAATAACATTATAAATGCGGAAGTGTGTCTGTTTGTTTTTTTGTTTGTTACCTATGTACAGCGTGTACAGCACTATTAAGGTACAAATCGTGAGTCGTGGCCCAATTTTATACATCCGGAAGACGGATACAGGACACTTTTGTCCTTGAAAACAGCTCAGGGACTGTACCCGCAGGATTAGATTAGCTCGCATTATATCACTAAGCCAATGCTCGTATCATCTGCGAGATCATGAAAATTTCCGTGATCCACAGTACGGTCGCATGATCGCTAACCTTTCACCTCGCAAGCTTATTTGTACAACAAACAGTTTTATTTATATTATTATCAACGTTATAGTTATAAATATAAATTAAATAGTGTTGCCCAAATTCAGTCTTGGTCTTGCAGTCTTGGTCTTGTTCTTGCGTTTTTGCAAGACCAAGACCAAGAACAAGACCGCGTATTTTTAGCAAGACCAAGACCAAGACTGACCGTGCAAGACTTGAGCAAGAACAAGACATAGCCTGCAAGACTCTTGCGTCTTGCAGCTAGGACTTAGCGCTATTTCACGGAGTAGTTAGGTGTAACTGTTCGGTGTATAGGTAGGTAGGTACGCTTAGGAATTCTATGAGACGCAAAAAACTATATCAAAGAATATGAAAAACTGGACCTATGCGCATTACGACTAATACCATAAACATAGCGAATAAAAAAATATCTATTAAAATCAAACTGAGTGCATGCATAGTTATGTTTTAACCATCGGCACTTTGATAATGCGGCATCAAAGGTTTTGTACTTACTTCTCAAAGAAATTTGCCGCTTTTCGGAAGTACATGGTTATGATACACGCGCCGGCGGCTTCTTTTGAAATCTAAAACAATCGTTGCCGCCGCGCCGAAATCATAACATTTGACACTATTCATGCAAAATAATTTCGAATTTTAAGAGTACCTACAGGTGTTCCAAAGAATAAATAAGTTTCAGATTGGTGATTTTAGATTGGTGGAGGACGCATGAGACAGAGTATCCGATTTTATCGAAAATGGCCCGTGATTTTCTCTCAATACCTGCCACTTCAGTACCTGCTGAGAGGTTATTTTCTAAAGCATCATTAGTAATTAGAAAACATAGAAATAGGTTAAGTGATGAGTCAGCCAGATGGTTACTTTGTATTAATTCTTGGTCAAAAGAATTGATATAAAGTATCATAACCTAATGATAAAGCTGTTGATTTGTGTTGTATTTAATTTTTATTCAAATAAATGATAAATCGTAAAACTCTTTTATTAAATTTCTTATAGGTTGAGGGTTCAATCTCTTTCTAGACAGATAAGTATTGTTCTTTAAAATACAGTCAAGTTATTGTAATTAATTTGTTTTTTTACATGTTTTAGCAAATGTAAGCTTATAAATCATAAATGTTTATTAAGAAACAGTTACTTCCATGGAAAACGACATATAGGTCAGTTGATTTTTCGAATTTCTTATCAAATCTTCAGTTATTTATTAATCTGCTTGATCTTTACTATGGCTATGTTAATTCAAGCTCACAATGTTCCAATTCTAATACGTTTTTCTAAGATTTAAAGTAAACTTTAATAAATAGTAATAGACTAATAGGTAATTGCAAGACTTGCAAGACTCTTGCTGCAAGACCAAGACCAAGACCAAGACTGGGAGCGCAAGACCAAGACCAAGACCAAGACCAGGTGTATTGGCGCAAGACCAAGACCAAGACTGGCTAAGTCTCGTCTTGTTCTTGCATTTGGGCAACACTAAAATTAAATATTATAAATAGGAAAGATTTTTTTGGTTTGTTTGTCTTCTTACGTACAACAAGGCTTTGATAGGCGTAAATCTCACGATCATTGCTATCTAACATCACTTTTGCATAAAAAAAAACAAAAGTGACGTTTGAAGCCCGTTGTCCGGTATATTTACGGTTTTAGAAGGGTGGTAACAGTTGTATTCTGGGTGCCCAGTGTGAGATTCTCTTCCTATTCGATGACTGCAGATCATGTTACCTAGTGTGAGATTGTCTGCCTACGTTAACTCATTCGAACGCGTGAAAGTTAACTACGATTTGTATGGAATCGAATAATTGCCATCTAGTGATAGTAAAGTTTCCTATTATTGTAACTAGATGGCGCTCTTTTCATTCCATACATATCTTGGTTAAGTTTCAAGCATTCGAATGAGTAAACGTAGGTAGACAATCTCACACTATGCACCGTGAACTGCAGTCATCACGGGGCATCGTGGGCAACAACTAGTTATAAATAAAGCGGCAATCACGCCTGTAATTAGTTATCTTTCGTTGAGACTTTATATTTGCGGCGTGTAAGGTTAATTGGTTGAAGTGTTCCGAGCGTTGATATGCAACATTTGTTATGTTTTCATTGTTTTATTGTGTAAATATTGGGTTTTGTGAGAATTATTGGGGTCATAAAAACAGAACCTCTAAAGACTTACAAGATAGAAACATTCTTAACGAAAAGAAACCGACTTGTTAAGAGAAGAAGAAAAAAATATTATACCAATTGAATAAAATAGGTAACGGCGTTACCGGTGCGCTCTTAGGAGCAATATCTCATTGGAAAGAATAAATGCAAGGAAATACTTATCTTTATTCATAAATCATGCTACATATTCAACGTCTTAAAATTTTGTGTTACTGTGGCACTTCTATGTAATCACATCAGAAATGAGATCCGTAGAAAAATCAGTGTTACCAACGTGTCTCTACCAGTAGCGAAGCTAGCAATGGGCACATAGCTAGAACCGATGGACGTTAGAGTCCCATGGTGGAATGCGCAGCGTTGGCAGAATAATCGAGAGGTGAACAGATGTCATAAAACGAGTAACAGAGAGGATAGAAGCGGCACAAAATTAAATTATAGCGTTGAGACGTCCTGTGGTTGAGATTATAATGATGAGGCGCTTCCACTGCTTTGAGTCATCATTAATCAACCTAATCACAGGGCACGATTCTCAGAATAAGAAGGGTTTAGGCCGTAGTCCAAATTCGGATTGTTACACTCCCCCCGTTTTAGAGTGAACATTATAGAAAACTAACAGGGATGCAGGTGTCGTAATTGTGTTTGCCCTAAGTGATTTTTCATTGCTTAAAACCCACATCCCCCTTCGACAAAGTGCGTGCCTCGGGTCAGTCGAGCTCAGTCCTCCCGAAAGCGAGCCTGACGTCATACCTTTACTACTTAACTCAAACTCTATGCTGTGCTATGCTCTAATATGAGTACTAGGATAACGTTTGACATGTGTCGCACAACGTAGTAGGTTACGCCTAATAATGTTTAAAACGTAAGAATATGAAACGTTGAATTCCGGGCTTTTGATTCTTCGGATTCTGAAAATCCAAGATGTACTTTGAAAACGTTTGATGTGTGTCACACAACCTAGTAGAAGGTTCCATATAATCATGCATGACATGTCCTTTGTAACGTTAGAGCATGAAGCGCTGATTTCCGGCCTTTTGATTCTGGGGATTACGAATATCCCAGATATCTAAGTGACGAAATGATAACTACAACCATTCACTATATTACGTTGGATCACAAATGTAGAGCTTTTATTAACGATTACTTATTTTTTTTGCAACTACACTATTCAACAAATATATCCGCTCTGCTCTTTACGTGTATATTATCGTATCGTACTCCAGTGTGCTCTGTAAAACTATGTGTATTTATGCGGGTCGCCACATTGTGCATTATTTAATTGAGCAATATAACTGACGCGACCCTAAGCAGCAGACTGGTGGCGCGGCCTGTTGGGTTCTCCCGCTTCAATAGAACATTATCGTCTACAGATCTCAGAACTCAATTTGGAATTTAAGCATAGCTGCATTGTCCTCATACAATTCACCATATATTCGATTACTACCGCCCGATGTATGCCATAAAATACCTAGTTTAGAGTACGTCTCAGTGATCCTAATCAACTTGTACACAGAACTACGGCGACCGCCAAATTAAGGGCTAAATGCTAAAATCATGAGGTTCCAAAAATGCCATCATATTTATTGACAATGATAGTATTCCTACCGTGTGGGGACGGCAGATCAGAATCAGTTGGCATCACTCATCTTCCCGCTGGTTTCAAAGGAGGCCATTAAGAAAACATAACACAGAACGGGCAGCAGCTTACTTTCTCTGTCTAATGTGGTGGATAACCTGTCGCCTTTAGTCCAGCTGTGGGCTGTTTAGAGGCTTTTGATGCTAAACATTTCACATTACACTGGCGTAGATGTTCGATAGTTCAGTTATCCAAAACGATACCTGGCATCTATATCTTCCATGACTCACCCACAGCTTTAAAAAAACTCACCGAACACTTATAGGTGAGTTGAATTTTTTGCCAAATGAAGTTTACATGACGCTTTTTCAATGCTATGTGCACTTGTAATTGACGTGCATATCAGTCCACGTTTTTGTGTGTGTGCTATATTTAAAACCGTGTAATATAACATGCATATTAGAGCATATGTAAATAAAATTAAATTTATAATGACTTATTGTGAGTTAACTAATCGTTCTATAAGTATACATATGCCATTTCACGTAACGCTCGCAACGATGCAATGTTCTGTAGTTTTACATCAGGTTTGAAATCCCTTGATTTATAATTAGTGGATTACTGATTGTGAGTTAACCTTTGCAACGATTACATATGAAACATTTTAATAAACTTTCATCAGAGTTAACAGGTCATCCTTTGTGTCAAAAGTAGCGTCTGTAATCGAAAGGTTGATTATTTATGTTTCTTCTATAAAATTAATCATTATAAAGAGAACATAATAAACTAAATTACACTGTTAGCGTATATCCCACTTCTGAGTGTGGGCCTATTCTCTCATAGGAGAGATAGTTTTAGAGCCACCCACAATGCTGCTCCAATGCGGGGGGAAAACGAAATGTATATATACATGTACTAGCTGTTGCCCGCGTTCTTTTACGGTTTTTTTTTAATCCCGTTTATAAGCTAGCCACATTCGCGGAGCTTTTTCCCTGTTTTTGGACTGCACCTCATACAATAATGGCTGAATGAGGGATCTGTATGTTCTTACTTCTGTGATTAATTCATTTATGATAAATTAACCATAGACATATCATTGTTAGCTTTCATTGCATGATCGCGTGATCATATTTACCTCCGCATCCCATTATGCTGTACCTGTATAATTATCAATGTCATAGTTACAAATTATTATAATAACAAGCTGAAAGTGTTAATATGTTTTCGTGACGGCTAAGGTTATTTGGGTCAGGCATTGTTTATTTTATCATTTATTTACATGTTCGCCTATTATTTAAAAAAAGTGTGTGCGTGTAACCTTTACGCGCGATAGAAGTAAAACTTTATTATTATTTATTGATGAAAGAGAAAAATGTCCCGGGACTCCGCCATTTCATTTAATATTCTCTATTTCATTCAGTTTTGACGACCTCCCTGGCGCAACGGTGAGCGATGTGAATTTAAAAGTGGCTAGTTACCACCCTACCGACAAAGACGTGCCGCTAAGCGATTTAGTGTTCCGGTACGATGTCTCGTAAGAACCGATTAGGGGTATGACTATCATACTCCCTAACAGGTTAGCCCGTAACCATGTTAGACTGCGACATCACTTACCACCAGGTGAGATTGCAGTCAAGGGCTGACTTTAGTGGAATAAAAAAAAATCATTTTAATATCACTTTCACATTTTGTAAATATTTTCATTTGTTAAATAGTATAATTGAGAGTAGAAAATTATAACCTTGGCATTAAATATTATAGAATGTCGCAATATTATTAGTATTTTCAATTTCATTTTCATTTTCATAGCCGAGAATCTGTTTGGTGTGGAGTATACGGATTGAAGAAATTATAAATTACACCATACAGATTCTCCTGCTGTTCGCGGAGTATATATAGCTTAATTTTCATAATATATTATAGATTTCCGCAAAGTAACGCCTGCTTCTATCCAATGCTTGTATTATTTTTTTTTGTCTCACTCTCAATGACAATGCTCAGTTCCTTGATGGATCTTTCTCCATAGAACCTATTTTCCAAACCGTCGTGGTGGTAGAGTCCCTACAACAAACAAACTTCACGTTTCAAATCGGTGCGATGGCATGTTGAAACCGACTAGGGGTTTAATAACACTGCCACACCCCTAACAGCTTAGTCCGTTACCATCTTAGACTGCACTGCACTTACAAGCAGGTGAGATTGCAGTCGCGAGCTAACTTGTAGTGGAATAAGAAAAAACTATTTTGGATTCAACTTTACACTCCAGTATAAATGTCTCTTGTCTCATTTCTGCACTTTTATCATCACCTTCAGCATATATAGAGCGAAGAGGTTTTGTTTTTTTAATAATCAATCGGATATCGTTTTTTCCACATCTCTCCGCATTTCGTTGGTCACATTCGGGAGAGAAGAGATATCTTAGTTTTTATGGGTATATCAGGCGGCGGAGCTGAGATCACCGTTACGCTAAACTGTTGTCTTAACTCATCTCAAAGGCAGTATTTATACGCTCTGGTCAGCTCAAAAGCTATTTAAAAACTCTTTCTTGCAACGCCGTATGGAGGTATATAATATTAAGTTACCTACATACTTTAAGATGGTTTTCGTAACCAAAAACCACATGAAAGTAGACTCGATAGATCAATTTCAATAATAACATTAATCTATATTATTTTCCAACTATGTTTATATTCTGAATTGGTTATTTAAATCAGAAGCAAATTTTGATCTCTTTTTTACGATTTAGTCTTATTAAACTCCGCAAACGTATGAAGTTATATATTATATATTTACCATAAAGTTACACAAAGACGAGTGTAAAGAAAATGAAACATTTACCGTGGATGCGTATCTGATAAAAGATGTTTCATCTAATTATGTGTCGCAACAATAGTCTTTGTTTTAAAACTATTTCAGGCGAATGATAAAAAGATCAACGGGTCAAAACAAGATATTATCGTTTTGTTGCTCTTCTAAATATGTGATCTCTTATTGATATTATATTCTTCATTACTATTCTTATTACTAAGACAAATTCATTATATGTTTCGAGATTATTTGATTGTATAGCAGATTAGGCATTAGTTAGTTTTAATTCGACATTAGTCTACCGTCCTGCGTAGTTCGTACTACCAAAACAGGAAACCTTCAGGGAACTGATTGTATCTAACAATACAGTTGTTACTTCGTAACGTCTAATCAGCCTGCTTGCACTTTTAATAATATATACTTAATATACTACGAGAATACACACACCTAGCCCCAAAGTAAGCGTAGCTTGTGTTGTGGGTACTAAAATAACTGATGAATATTTTTAAGTTTACCTCAGAAATTTAAGCTAAGATTTTTTTTTACAGAATTAGTGCCCTGTTTTCATAAGATGTCACAAAGTTATGCCTTTATTTTCCACGTGGAAAAGCACCGTCCTTGTTGCCCTTTGCTAGAATAATCTATGTTGAAGCTTGAATATTGAAGATTTTGAGATAAATTAGCAACGAATAAACACAGCAGCTTTGATGAATATACTAAAATGAAGTAACTTATTTGTATTTGGATGAAAAATAAGCGATGTATTACTGCGACTCTTAAAATTAAAAAAGTGCAGACATATATCTGTATTTCTCAATAAACGTACAGTAATTTAAGCATTTGGTTTATGGCTACTCGATAAAGCTCACGGAATACTATCAATCAATAAATAGACAATAACACTCCAACTGCTGCGATTAAGGCCTCTCCCAAAGAGAGGGTTTGGCCATTATCACCAAGGGCAGACGGTGCCCGCAGAAGATGGTAGTAGTAGCACAGAGGACGCTGCTGCTCCGTTGTATTTTCATAGTCGCCTCTGTCGACACCGCCATCACCACACGGCACGAATGTTATCATTGGCAAAAAATATCATGGCATTTTTTTTGGACCCTCATCATTTTAGCTTTGCTACCTCCATTTGGTTTAGCCGAAGTTCTGTGTAAAAGTTAATCAGCATCTCCGTCACGTAGGATTAACCAGCAAGTCAGGTTTTGGATAACTGATGTCATCCAATTTGTTAAGTTTAACACTCATTGTAATATTATCGTTGTTCAACAATTACTGTACTTTGATCGCACACTGTAGGTACTCTAGGTAAATAATGACAGTGTATGCCTTTGTTGCTCCCCAACTGATACCATCAGCTACGCGAACTAAAGTGCAACGGTTATTAGTTTATCGGTAATCATTTAGGTCGTTTGTAATAGTTATTGTTCTCGCATTGCTATCGTGAGTTAGTGAGTTGGTGCCGCTTTTATCTATCACGCTAGTACTCCGCACTTCGAGGGGTGATGTTGATACTTTGATATAAAGCATCTGCACATTTGCTAACATCCAACTCTGCCGATCGGCTGTCCAACCTCAGCTACGTACACGGCTCCCTCCCATTATATTTATTATCTTCAAATTTTGGCTTATATCACATTGATCGAACTTAACAGTTGTTCTGTTGATCACATATCCTTTGCACAAAGCTGCACATTTACAACTAGGGAATTTGTTTTTCTCATTTCATCATCATCAACTCATTACCGGCCCGCTACAAGCCTCCTCTTAGAATGAGAAGGAGGCAGTAGTCTACCAGGCTGGCCAAGTGCGTATTGGTAGACTTCACACACCCTTGAGAACATTATGGAAAACTCTCAGGTTTTCTCACGATGATTTCCTTCAACGTTTAAAACAAGTGGTATTTAAATTGCTTAAATTAAAAAGTCAGTGGTGCGTGCCGAGGCTCGGACTCGGTCTCGCTGTGGTTTTAAGTGACCTCCCAGGTTTGATCGCCAACCCCACAATATAGGCATTTATGATATCTTAATTTACTCTGGACTGGTGGGACGCTTTAAAAAGTCAGTCGTGCGTGCCGAGGCTCGATCGAACTCGGTCTCCAGAGAAAGAAAGTCTCCTATCACCGCTTGTCTCATTGACTTAGCATTAATTTTTTTATCATTTAAAACGTGTTGAATCTTTTTAGCAAGCTTATCAGTAGGTTGACCTTACTTGGCTTGATTGTTTTACATGTTGTAAACTAGTTTCAGTTTTATGATTTGATTGTATTCTATTTTTCTTTGTTTAGAATACCGAGCACCGATGTTTCATTTAACTGCTTTTCTTTCCTTTGTTGTATTATTATTAAGACGTGTATGTGTATAGACGATCACTTTAGTTTGAATTTTATTCTTTTTTTGTTCAGCTAAGGTACTTCCCCTTCACGTTGAAGGTGCCGTTTTTTTATGAAGATACCCATCGATTGATGGATTTATGGGGTTAGTGATCCTTTTTAACGTTGCGATTGGAAGTTCGCATATCTATAGATGCTCAATCATTTAATATGTTTTATCTATGACGCCCAGTAGGTCCTCTGTACTCCCAGAGGTGATGATGATAATATGATTCCAGATGGCGTCGAACGCGCTCGTTAAATGCTAAATTACTCTATTATTGTGTGTCGTTTGGCTCGCACAGTTCAGCTTCGGCTGTCGAACCGTTCACACGTATCGGTATATCGCGGATAAAACATCGATATATCGCGTTTAAATTACAAAATCGGCATTCGTTCCTTGAGTATTGGAAAATTTATGCTTATACGAAGCACTTATACGAAATTCTTGTGTTTGAGTTTGGAAATTAAAATCGGTAAATTTACTTTTTTTATGTGTGCAGGGACTGCATTGATATTTGACTGCTAAATTTAAAATTAAAAAAAAATACTGTGCATTGTGGTTCTTTTGCGAACAAAATTTCGTTCAAAATTGAGCGTTTGAGTGTTTTCAATGGTACTGGTGATGTGAGGTTCGGTGCGATGGATGCCATGATGAACGTGTGGACGGTGGTGGAGAATGTCCGGGTGGCCAGCAGTGCCGCGGAGATGGCCATCTTCACCGCCATAATCTACTGGTTCTTCACCTCAAGGTATGTGTCACTGTGTAATTTTATATCATCATCATTATAATTTTCTGACGACCTCCCTGGCGGTAGTCGCTGTGGTTTTAAGTGACCTCCCAGGTTTGATCGCCAGCCCCACAATATAGAAATTTATGATTTCTTAATTTACTCCGGACTGGTGGGACGCTTTGGCCGTGGCTAGTTATCACCCTACCGACAAAGATCTGATGCCAAGTGATTTAGCGTACCGGTACGATGTCGCGTGGTAACCGATTAGGGGTAAGGGTTTAGTATACCCCTAACAGGTTTGCGAGTATTATCTAAGACTGCATCGACACTTACCACCAGTCAAGGGCTAATTAAAAAAACCATCTTTCTGTTATCAACATGGTTCAACGTTTCTTAACCATCGTTTCTCCTAAGCCACATGTGACGTGGCGTAATGGCTTTAACACTGGTATAAAAATTAACAGACTACTTTGACAAACTACCAGGACAACATAAAGTATAAGGCAGTGCTGCCAACTCTCAAAAATATATGCTCCTAAAGTCTCAAAAATCACTACTTTTACTTGGAAATTTACAAGTTACAACATAATTTAATTTGCATTAAATAAACTTGACATTATAGTGGAAGTAATGGGTATAAGAATATACTCAAGGCAACTTGTTTTCAACAATAAATTATAGAGAGCCCCAA
Source organism: Pararge aegeria (assembly GCF_905163445.1). Taxonomy (NCBI): domain Eukaryota; kingdom Metazoa; phylum Arthropoda; class Insecta; order Lepidoptera; family Nymphalidae; genus Pararge; species Pararge aegeria. Next base: position 4,507,422 of record NC_053202.1, on the reverse strand, counting down.
AGAGTAAAGCCCTTAAAAAGTCCCGTTCCATATATCTATCTGCAACATTTGGGAAGGAAAACCTTTAAATTGAGAATCCCGCTAACTGAGGAGACTTTCGGTATTCCCTTTCTGTAAAACAAGTAAACGGACTACGGTAACACGGTGATCATTCTATCTTTGCTTGATATAACCTGTCGTATTACATCCAACGTTGGTTTGACTGATTGGCGCTTTCAACACAAGGTGACATCACCTTAATTTAGTCTAAGGCACGTGTATTATATAGTCTGTAATACGTGAATTGAATTGCTATTTGCTTTTTAATATATGTGCACGCAATTATTTTACACATGACTCCTCTGCCACCATTGTCAAAACCAAAAAGAAGTTATATATGACCTCCACTTATAAGTTATAGTACGATTTTTTTGGCATTGTGCAATTAATTTAGGGTTATACAATAAACAATAGGCTTTAGCCACAATACTCGGTTATGATACTCGGTCTCCAGACATATTGACTTTTCAATTCGACGTTGTGAAATCAACATCTTATCACCGAGTATCATCCGGTATCGGAAGGAAATAAAGAGTCTGAAAGAAGTAAGAGTCTGAAACGAAAAAAAATTGTATACAACGTGTAACCGAATTACAACCGAGGAAGCATATTGATTTTTCCATACAAACGAATCCAAAACAATCTAACAGTTACTTATTTTATATAAAAGACCGACAAGCGCATAGTACCTACGCTACGCGGCGCATACCAAATAAAGTGACAGGAGTCACATGATTTTAATTTTGTATCTGATGTTAGGGCTATATCTGATTTCTTTCAGTATAAGGTTTTCGGTTTCAAAGGTAAGTCTCAGAGACAGAACATAATGTTCCTCTAAAGCGTGTAAAGTATTTCGGCTTTCATTTACACGTTGTATATAGAATCGACAATCTCATTTTGTGAAGTCGGTTATAGATAAAAAAAATCATTATCATCTATAGCCTATAACAGTCCACTGCTGGAATAAAGACCTATTCAGACATTTCCATTTCTTACCATCAGGCGGGCTATCTGCTTCGACAATACTCTTTTCCAGTTGTAACTAGATTGCACTATTCGCGTAGGTAGAAATTCTCCCAAAAACGTGCTACGGACAAAATAAATTCCTTCTATAATTTGGTTTTGTCCTAGATTTTTTGTGCACTAAAATCTCCATAAAATATGAGGTGCCAACCTCATATTTTATGGCGATTTTACCTCAATTATATCAAATAATTGGTGGATCAATTTGTAAGCAATCAAACATATTAGAATAATAAGGTAAGGTAAATTGCTGCTTTATAAAAGTTAACGAAATTTTAATAGGTCTTCTTCGAGTTATAGATTAAGAAACACGGAAAACATTAATACCTAATCATCGTTCTCATCATCATGGCAAATGTTAGACATCCACTGCTGGACAAAGGTCTTTTGTAGGTGCTTCGGCAGGTGGATATAATTTATATCTCATGCCTATAGTAAGCCTTGCAGTATTGGGATATTAATTTGCTAATCGTGAAGTATATAAGAGGTTTTTCTTTAAATACCTATGAAAGTATTGTTTGTAAAACTATAAACATAGTGCTAAAGCCACGTAATAAAACAACTATACAAAACATATTGACTTATCTTATATATTTAAACGAGCAATTCTTGCAATACAATCATATATTTATATATATATATATATATAAATATATGATATATTTATATATATATATATATATAAATATATGATTGTAATCTCTGAATCGGCTCCAACGATTTTCTTCATGAAATTTAGTATACAGGGGGTTTCGGGGGCGATTAATCGGTCTAGCTAGGATTAATTTTTAGAAAATGTCATTTTATTCGTGTTTTCTGGTAATAACAAATTTGGTGCAGACGAAGTTGCACGGGTCAGCTAGTGAGTATTTTAACAAAGATTTTAAAGGTAACTATATCGAAGGTAAACTATACTGAATTGCTTTTAAAATACATAAGGAAATACAAAACTGAGAAAGTTCGGTGCAGTCGTCGCTATGAACCCATTACCGGTCCAGTATAGGGTCTTCTCTCAGAATGAGAAGGGCTTAGCCCGCAGTCCGCCACCCTGGCCAATATCATCGAGAGCACTCAGGCATACAGGCATAGTAAATATATTAAAACAGTATAGAAACTGCGAACCAAAGTTCGAAACGGCACGAACCGACCAGGCACCGATCAGGCACCAAAGCTATTTTCGTAGGATTTTCACCAAACCACACTGGGCCAGCTTGGTGGACCCTTCTCATTGTGGGAGGAGACCAGTGTCCTATGCGAGTGCGAGATTTTTTATCTATTCGATCGCGTAAAAGTTGACTATGATTTGTATTGTACGGGAGCTATGGTAATACGCTCGACCGTAACAATAGGAAAATCTTCCTCCGAGAGGGTGATCGTGCTCGGGGAACGAAGTCCGAGCATTCATTTTTGGAAGTTGTATATATAGGCATTCTTCGTGAACACATCATTCGCTAGCGCGATGCAGGATTTTTGTAGCGCCATTTAGTTTTGTTATGTGGAGACCGCTACAGTATGGTGTCGAAAGAGCGCCATCTAGGGACCAGAGATCTAGTGTTTGATATAAATCATAGTTAACTTATACGCAATATAATAGAGGAATAATCTCGCACTCAGCACACTGTAGTGGGCCGGTAATGATATGATGATCCTTTCCGTTCGTTCGTATTTACCTTTCTGATTTCATATGGTTTGTTTGTATTTGTGTTTGGTCATCCAGAATAAAAGCCTCGCAGTAGATAGTAGTAGTACGACAGAGGACACTGCTGTCTGTTCTCTGTTATATTCTCTTAGTCGCCTCGTACGACACCCGCGGTAAGAGGTGGTGGGGTGGTGGCAGTGGCGTGCATAGAGAGTATGCACAGGGTATGCAGACGATACAAAATGAAGAAAATCTCCAGTACCAGTTATGAAAAACTTAAGGATAGGCTACAATGCCTATCCTTAAGTTTTCTAAAAAGAGAGATCTAAAAAGCCTACCCTCAAGTATTTATAACTCATACTGGAGATTTTCTTCATACTATATCATCTGCATACCCTGTGCATACCCTCTATGCACGCCACTGTGTGGTGGCAACCACGAGTGCCGTCACCACACGGCACTCGTGTTCCGTATTAACGTGTAATTGGTATTTCGTGTTATTACGTGGATTTTTTCAACGGTTTTCCATTACCCTTGAATACGTAACATGCACATAATATAAGTATTTAGCTACGTAAAGCATAAAGTATGAAGAGCCTTGTATTTTTTTTGTTTTATTAACTCGGCTTGACCTTTATTACTGCGTCTCACTTACATAGACCATCATAATCTTCCCTACTAATATTATAAATGTGAATGTTTGTTTGTTACGCTTTCACGCGAAAACTACTGAACCGATCTTCATGAAACTTTTTATACATATTCTTGGATGTATTAGAATTAATATGGTATACTTTTCATTGAAAAAAAATTGGTTGTCTGTAAAGTCGGCTTACTGACGATAGTTGAACGTGACAACTACGTAAGAAAATACTGATGGAATGGTTGCATTTTTCAAAACAAAATTTTAATTTTATTTGTTTGATAGATATTATCGTTGCTATAGACAATTGACACCACATTCACTTTTCACTGCACTTCATCCTTGCCGAAAACATGTAAATGTATTATTGTATAGCTGTCTACGCGGACGCATCGCTCACTCAATTAGGAGAGAGACAGATGTCGAACGCGGAGGCCGACTGTGCCTCTTTGTCGCTCGTTCCGCGCTCTCGCTTGCACTTCAAGCCTTGAATGGAACGCCTCAGAGCGAGGTAACGCCGCATACGTCATGTTTTTTCGTGCGTGCAGCCGGCTCCATCGAATTATAAGACGTTGTCACGTCAAAAAAAATTACCTAAGATAAAAAAAAAATTGTGAAAAAATCTAAAAATCTCATAATATTACTATAGGTGTAGACTATGCAGCCGTACGCTGCCTCCCAAAATTACACGGGCGAAGCCGCAGTGCACATCTAGTAAAATATATAAACTTTTATATATATTTAAAGCGGTGATAGCTATTGAATATGGCAACCTTTCGGGAGGGGGTGTAATAATGATTGAACAAGTAGATCCACTTAATGTCAGTGGTATACCATAACCATAACCTATAAACAGAGCCATACTTCGCATGCAAGAAACACGTCCTTCAAGGTGCCGCCCTGAGTTCAACGGTGTTAAGCCCTAATCTTATATGTACTAATATATAAAGCTGAAGAACTTGTTTGTTTGTTTACTTCAACGTGATGATCTCAGGAACTTCTGGTCCGATTTGAAAATTTATTTCAGTGTTGTTGTATCATCACGCCACCAGAAGTATAGCACCAATGAAGAATGTTTCAAAATAGGGTTTTTTTTTCTTTTGAGAGCTTCCGCCGCGTGCGCTGCGTAAATGGTTAAAGTTCCGATGAAATCATGCATTACAAAGGTGTTCCCATTTGAAAGTTCTAAAAAAATACGCGACAGCATATGTCTATCTTTTAAGGTTGACTTATATGAGGACGATATTGCGAGGGTTCGCTAGTGAGCTTATAAATACACCGGCAACCACGCCCTTTAGACCGAAACACAGCATTGCAACAATGCTGCTTAGCGGCAGAAATAAGCATTGTGGTATAACTTCCCCGGACGAGCTCTGTCCCGTAGCTCTACTAGTACCGAATTATTATAAAGACTCGATTATTATAGAATCACAACAGACGTGGCCGGCGCTTCTGTCCCAGCGGTTCTTGTGACAGCTGGTGAAATTGCACAACACCACGTGTAGTGTTATTATGTGCAATGGCTCAAATACACAAGCAGAACGATGTCACAACTGCAAGTGTCCACTATAGGTCGACGGTTGCCGCCGATGCGTTGGCGGTCACCGCCGAACGGTGTCGACGGCTACAATTACCTCTGCTGTTAATATTGTGTTTGAGCTCATGTTTTGGCGACTCGACAGTTTTTTGATGGGTCAACTCTGCCACCTGATAGGGTAACGAATGAGTGAGGTGCGATAGTTTGGGTTATGCGTAATTTTCACCCACTTAAACACCCCGGTGGCCACTCCGGTGGATCTCCTAAGAACACGCCGGTGCTTCCTTTGCACCTCAAAGGCTCATCCTGGGAGATACAGTCCCGGCCTCTCTTGCGTGGGGACCGATTTCGACGCACCTCTAACTTTCCTGAGTTATGTGCGCTTTTAATTAAAAAGCCTTAACGCTAAGAACATCGTGAGGAAACCTGCATGCCTGAGGTATGTTCTCAAAGACGAGTGCACTCACTTTTCCAGCGTGGTGAACTACATCCTTCTCACTCTGAGAGGAGACCCGTTACCTTTAGTGACTGATGTCTTTCAATGAGCTGCTTAGAAAGAAGTTGACTTACTTTATGCTCATGAAATTAAGCCTTAGCTTTAAGCTTCCGCTTGTTCTATATTATTTAATAACAAATGCTTTTGATTGTTCCAGCCGCGTAGCTGATATGCTAGAAGTGGTGGGGGAAAGAGTCGGGGGATGGTGCGGTCGCGATTCAAGCACACTGCGCCAAGCGGTGCGCGCTCGTCGCAGACACAACGCGGATGTATACGCTAAGCTGGATGCTGAGATAACGGTGAGTTCATACATTCATCCATAATATTATAAATGGGCCCACCCTAGTGCCAAGTTTGAGATTTTCTACCTAAGTTTACTTATCCGAAGGCGTGAGAGTTATCTACGATTTATATGGTATCGGAGCGCCATCTATCTAAAGCGACAAAATGGTGCCAATCAATTGGAGAAAAAATTTCCCTGACCGATTTCGTTCACGACGGTCAACCTCCAGCCAGATTTTCCAACTACGCGGGAGATATACTGCACTGATACCCAAATTGAGGGAGTATTGAAATAGAAATTCAATTCGCCATTTTGGATTTGAAATGTATCGTAGTGTATAGTATTTAATTAGTAGAGTTGTGAAAACCTTGACAAGCCGCCATTTTGTAGCGACACCAAACATAGATAGCTAAGAACACTCCCGGCTTATTAATCTTTCAAATAAAAAAAAAACGAAATCAAAATCATTTCCTCCTTCCTTTAGGAGCTACGATGCCGCACACACACACACACACACACAAACACGTCAAACTTATAACACCCCGTCGTTATTGCGTCGGGGGTTTATAAACTGGCGTCTTATAAAAATATTTCGAAACATAATGTGTAAATTTCCGTACGGACGTAGTAAGCTTTTGTCGCAACCTACGTAGGATATTGCACCGGTCGAGGTGCAGTTGACAGTTGCGAAACGGATCCGACATCTTTTTTTTTTCATACCATGTACCCACCTACTCCAAAGTCCATAGCGATACGGCTGGATTAATGTCATTAACGCTATTTATCATGCGAGATATTGTGTTTGATTGATTAGAGGTTCACAAATGTTATTACATGATTGTTATTTAATTTATTGTTTTTTTTTTAGGTATTATAAGTGTCTTTAAAAAAAAATTGTATCTGCGACCAGCTGTTGCCCGCGTTCGTTTTCCGCGTTTATTACTGTTCTTACAAATCCCGTGGGAACAGTTTGTTCCCTGTAATAAAAATAAGTAAATGTTACTCTCCGTCCTTTGAACTAACACTATGCCAAAAATCAAGTTCATTGATTTCTTAGTTGGGGCGTGAAGGAGTAACAAACAAACAAAAATTTCACAATTATTATAAAGACGGCCGATTGGCGCAGTGGGCAGCGATCCTGCTTTCTGAGTCCAAGGCCGTGAGTTCGATTCTCATAACTAGAACATGTTTGTGTGATGAACATGAATGCTTTTGCGTGCGGCTTCCTTCACGTTAAGTTCAATTTTTGATGTGGATTTAACTTCAAAGGTTTAAAAAGATGTCTTGCTGCTAATAAAAAAATATGAACGTAAATTATTATTTTCATCCCCTATTTGAAAAATTGGAAATTGGAAATTTGAGAAACATTTTTTCTTTATTTTTTATCGAAACCCTGAAATCAAAGTTTTAAAGGATGTAATTTTAAAAATAAATTGATGCTCAAACTTGGGGACGCCCATTTAACCCTCTTAGGGTTGGAATTTTCAAAAATCCTTTCTTAGCGGATACCTACGTTGTAATAACTATCTGTGTGCAAAATTGCAGCCCGATCCGTCAAGTGGTTAGAGCTGTGCGTTGATAGATCAGTCAGTCAGTCGGTCACATTTGCCTTTTATTTATATATAGAATATAAGTATTTATGTAGGTATATTAATCATAAAAATATTCAAAAGTCATCCGAGTACCCATAACACAAGCTACGCTTACTTTAGGACTAGATGGCGACGTGTGTAGTAGGTGTGTATTTATTAGTAAGAATGCCCGGGTGGATTCAGTATCATGTCAAATTTATTTGACTGTCACGAAGCCGTCTATTGAAAGCAATGCACTTTGCAAGCCCTTTACAGAGTTACCAAATTTTTTTTTTTTTTTTGATTTTTCGGCTGGTTTCTTTGGGGTTTTCATCGACCTTTTACCGGGCTATACTACCTAGCCGATTGCGACTTCACACGCCTTTGAAAATAAATGGAGAACTCTCAGGCATGCAGGTTTCCTAACAGAGATTTCCTTCGCGGTTAAAGCAAGTGATATTTGAAATGCTAAAATTAAAAACGCACAGTATAAACTCTGAAATGTGTAGAGGTTCTTTAATGCGCTTTTACACTTTAAAGATTAATTCCTTATCTTTATTCCTTGTTATAAGGAGTTCTAATTAGGTTTAATTTGTCAACAGTCTAGAACTTCGTCGCTGTACCGGCTTAAGGAAGAGCCTCAAGTGCCAGCGCCGCAGCCCGACCGTCGTCCGCCAGCTGGCCTGGCGTGTTCACGATGCGCACCGTTATCAAGGGTGAGCCTTATACTAATAACTTTATTAAGTATCATCATCATCATCATATCAACCCATTCCCGGCCCACTTCAGGGCACGGGTCTATCACAATTAAAAGGTTCTAGGCCACCACGCTGGCCCAGTACGGATTGGTGGACTCCGCACGCCTTTGAGAACACTATGGGGAACTCTCAGGCATGCAGGTTTCCTCACCATTTTTTCTTCACCGTCGAGGTAATTGATATTTTAATTAAAACACAAATAACTCGTTATATGTGCATGGTGGGTTTCGAACTCGGCCCCCCGAAAGTGAAGCCAGAGTCCTAACCAGTAGGCTATCACCGCTTCACCACTAAGCTATCAACTATAATCACTACAAATTACATGTCAGGGTGGAAGTATTGGAGGGTGGCCTTCCTCTGAGATAAACATGATAAACATCTTAAGATACTGCTGGACCAATAGCCTCCACTCCGCTTTGCTTTAATAACATTATTATTATTTTATAATTTAAAAAAACGTTTAAATTATAAAATTAAGTTATTTTATAATTTAAATAAACGTTTTATTTTTATTTAATTATAATTATTATATTACGGATTTAGACTATAGATACAACGCTCTTAAATAACCTCAAATTATTATTATTAATATTCCTTTTTATTTGACGCCATTTCTAACCAATGGTACCCATAACTTTAACACTTACTTTGGGGCAAGATGGTATTGTCGTAGTATATTTATTTATTAAAAATATCATTTAAAGTCGTCTCCAAAAGTGAAATATAATAGGACTTAACCCAGGATCTCGTGGTCAATAGTTGAACTTAACTACTCACGCGACCAACAAGGCATTCGACGTGAAAAAAGTGAATCTCTTGCATATATTATTTGGTATCAATCGTAGTGTTGGACGGTCAAGGCCGGATGCGTAAATTAACTCAATACAAACCAGTTATCAGTGTTAACAGTCGAAGTGACTGCGATCGAAATACTCACATAAACTATATTGGATAGTTCAGAGCGGAACACAGCATTGCAACAATTCCGCTCTGCGGTAGAATTAAGCATAACTTCTCCAGACGAACTCTGTCACAAAGAGCTAATACTAAAAAGGTAAAACTACTTTAAGAAAAATATAAAATTCGTCGCATAAGATATTCTTATGGCAGAGGTAACTACAATAAATTAGTATACCCATTCGTATTCTCGTCACGGCAATATTGTATGAATGTAAATACCTGTTGAATAAACAGTAACTGAACAAACTTCGTGCTAGTGTGTAAACTTGTGTGATCGAGGAATGGAGTCAAGCAAGACTTAAAATTCAGCCAACTTTTTTAATCAAGTTGATCCTTTGATGAAGTTGGCTTTCTTTTTTTGATTTTTTTTGTAAAAGAACGTAAGTTACCGATTATCTATAGTTATGTCTCTTACGCTTTGGTTGCATGTATGGAGGGTAGAGGTAAGGAGAGTCATCTGTGTATATGAAAAAGTGTCGTCAAAATGTATTAAATTAGGATAAAAATTCAAAATTCAAAATTCATTTATTTCAAGTAGGCCTAATACAAGCACTTTTGAAACGTCAAGTCTGTCCGTGTGTATTGACTACCACCACCGGTTCGGAAGGCAGATTCTACCGAGAAGAAGCCGGCAAGAAACTCAGCAGTTGCTCTTTTCCAACATCAAAAATTTACATTTTATATTTTAACATTCATTTTTCTATCTTGTGAGAGATGAAAGCGGAGCCGGATGCTTCCAAGCAACCTTGTCATTAAGAAACTCATCAATTGTATAATAACCTCGCTGTAATAATTGATTTTTGAACTGTTATTTAGCGCAACAACTGGACACTTTTTCAACTTTTCTCCCATATAAGATGACTCTCCTTACCTCTACCCTCCATAGTTGCATGGAATAGATCTCTGATCAAAGGTTTCGCATGCGTGTTAGTTGTTAGGAGGAATAACTGCCGTCGCTCTTTGTAACTATTTGTCGTCGTGATTTATTCTCGCCAAGTGGAGATGTTTTCCTTCACCGCTGAAGCAAGTGATATTTTATTTGCTTAAAAAGCAAACAACTTAGAGTAACTTAAATGCATGCCGGGGTTCGAACACATCCCACCGTAAGTGAAGCTTTAAAACTTCGCTATAACCGCTTCCGAAACGAGATATGTCCCACTTAATGTTATTGCTTAATTACTAGTAATATTTAATTTTATTGCGTTAACCAGCCGAACCGGTCAGAAAACTGACAATGTTCACCCTTGTGCCTCGATATTTTAAATCTACTGTCGCGTTTTTCCATCTATAATTATAACAAAACAAAAATCGGATGCCAACTAAAATGTAAAATATAAATATTTTGTAGAAAAATTTTTAACCACCGTCGCAAAAACTATGTATATGGGCCGTTATAAGTTGACGTGTCTGTTTGTTTGCATTTATGTGTGTCGGTGTGACTGTGGATTCGTAGCAGCCGTACGTATTAAGCGATTTCGATTTTTTTCTTGTTCGAAAGGTGAATTAGTCGGGAGTGTTCTTAGCTATGTTTGATGAAAATCGGTCCAAGATGGTCGCCGTCACAAAATGGCGGTATACGTATTTTTTCACAACTCTCTCAATATGGATATCAAATGAAAAGGCCTAGGTTACTTTACTTTAGCTGTAGTAACTACGAAGGTATCCCAGTAATTCTATCATTTTACTTGGCAACGACTTGAAAATGTTGTAGAAAATATTTCTTTTTACTTTTTCGTTTCGTTGTAATGTGGTAATTTATTGGAGAGAATTCTTAAAATATTAGTTCTTGCTTTTTCTATAAGCATTGTTTTTTTTTTTTGTATATTGTCGACAATGGAATAATAATAGGCTTTTTATTTAAGTAAGGGTGCCTAAACGAATTTTTATTTTTACCTACATATAGACGAATAAGTGTGTTAAGAAGAAAATCCCTGGTAAGCGCAGCGTTGGTCGACTCCCGACGAGGTGGACGGACGACATTAGGCGTTTCGCAGGTTGCCGCTGGATTCTAGCGGCACAAAACCGTGGAATTTGGAACTCCCTACAAAAGACCTATGTCCAGCAGTGGACGTCTATCGGTTGATATGATGATGGGCAGTGACCCTGCTTACTGAGTCCAAGGCCGTGGGTTCGATTCCCACAACTGGAAAATGTTTGTGTGATGAGCAATAAGTGTTTTTCAGTGTCTGGGTGTTTATATGTATTTTCTAAGTATTTATGTATATATAATTCATAAAAATATTCATCAGTCATCTTAGTACCCATAACACAAGCTACGCTTACTTTGGGGCTAGGTGGCGATGTGTGTATTGTCGTAGTATATATATGATAGACGAATAGATTGCGTTACTGTTATTGTAGTCGGTTTTATATTTGTTTTTAATACTATTGTGTAAAACCTACAGCGACGGAATATGGATTCTTACTTAACTCTTTGTTTGATTGGCAGTATCGACACAATGCGATAATAAAGTCGGTGATTGACTGCGCAGTAGTATTGGAACTTTGCCTCCATTATCTTTGGTAGGAAGCATGGACTCGTCACGTGTTCAATGTAGTTCAAACAGTAGAGGATTTTTGACGACCTTGGCGCAACGGTGAGCGCTGTGAATTTAAGTAGGAGGTGCCACGTTAGATTCCCGGAAGGGACAATTTGAGAAATTATTATTTCTGAATTTGCTCTGGTCTGGTCTGGTTGGAGGCTTTGGCCGTGGCTAGTTACCACCCTACTGACAAAGACGTGCCGCATAGCGATTTAGTGTACCGGTGTGATGTCTTTTAGAAACCGATTAGAGGGTATGACTACCATACCCCTAACAGGTTAGTCGCTACTATCTTAGACTGCATCATCACTTACCACCAAGTGAGATTAATAAATATACTAAATAAATATACTACGACAATGCACACATCGCCACCTAGCCCCAAAGTAAGCGTAGCTTGTGTTATGGGTACTAAGATGACTGATGAATATTTTTATGAATAATATACATAAATACTTAGAATATATACATATAAACACCCAGACACTGAAAAACATTCATGCTCATCACACAAACATTTTCCAGTTGTGGGAATCGAACCCACGACCTTGGACTCAGAAAGCAGGGTCGCTGCAAACTGCGCCAATCAGCCGTCCCGATCCCAGTCCCGTCAATCGGGTGGCCGAGATTGGCTAACCTGTAGTGGAATTAAAAAAAAGTAGTCTACCTCGCTGATTTTTGACCATCTTGCGCAATGGTGTTCACTGTATTCTTATAAGTGCGAATAAGATCCCGTTGTGTTCGTGAAATGATATTTTTTGTAATTTATAATTTCACAATTTTCGATGGTCTGGTCTAATGGGAGGCTAGTTACCTTAGCGTTCCAATACAATGCCGAGTAGAAAGCGATCACATTTTTTATTAATATGGTTATAAAAAAAACTGCCACACCCCAAACATACAAAGGTGAGATTGCAGTCAAAGGTTATAGGGGACAAAAAAAAACTTAATTTTTGGATTATTATCCATTTTTAGTATTTTTTTTGTCCCACTACAACATTGACTGCAATCTCAGCTTTGTATGTTTGGGCTGTGGCCTTATAAATAAACGTAGCATAACGTTGGCACAGTAACTTTCGCTGTCAGAGCGTAAAAAAAAAAACACTTACGCCCTGACATTTGAAGGGTTGCTGTCAGCTGAAGTATTCCGCCGCTATGCCAACTAATAAGGTTCTAAAAAGAAAAAAGATTGCTGGCGCAAACAAATGAGATACTTTCATTAAGATAACTAAAGAAATAAATTTACAAGTTTGCATTCTAATTATATCATAACATATTTATGACCCTTCTGACGCAGTGCTGAGCGCTGTTGTCTTATAAGAGGAGGTCCCAGGTTCTATCACCGGCAGGGGCAATTTAGATAAATTTATAAGTTGAGAATTTTGGTTTGGTCTGGCCGGTTGTGGCGGGAGGCTTCTTTTACCGACAAAGGCGTAACGCCAAGCGATTAAACGTTCGGTTTTGTTGCCGCGTAGAAAGAAACTCATTATTATGGGTTTAATATAACTGTCATATCACTAACAGGTTAGCCCGCTACCACCTTCGAATGCATCGTCACTTACTACACCAGCACGGCTAGCATTGACAGGAGACAGGTATCTCCCCGGGGAATGCATAAAAATGTATTCTCCCCACAGCTTTATCAATTCTCAGAGCACTGGCAATAAAATAGACATAGTATATGTCAGGATATAATCGGGGGATATAATTATGGTCGCACAAGTGGAAATAATATTCAAATAATATATGTGTAATAATAAACGGGGGTAAACTTCTCCTATTCCATGTTCCCGTACTTTTGCAGTTGGACACGTTAATTGTATCCCTTTTTAGAGGATATAGTCGGGTGATATAATGTTTGTCTCCTGCCTGCGCGAGCGCTGCTGCACGGCTAGCATGGGCAGGAGACAATTATATACCCGGGGAAAGGATAAAAATGTATCTTTTCCCACAGCTTTATCAACTCTCAGAGCACTGGCAATAATATACACATAATATATGTGTAATAATAAACGGGGTTAAACTTCCCTATTCCATGTTCCCGTGCTTCAGCAGGTGGACACGTCACTTATATCGCTTTTCAGGGGATATAATCGGGGGATATAATTATGGTCTCCTACCCGTGCTAGCCCTGCTGGTGAGATTACGGCCAAGGGCTACTTTTTTATTTCAAAAAAGCCACGACTGCACGAGACTGCCTCGCATTTTTTTTTTCCAATCTACATAATTCTCTGAAACTGATATTGACGTAAAATGTCAACACTATTAACTGTAAGCATATAAACATGTGATTATGCAACACCATTATGTGTTTAATTGCAAAATGCGAAAGGAGGTTAATAAAAGTGGCACGTTAAATGAAGGTTTGAAACGTACCAATGAATACGTACATGCGGCTGCGTCGGAAATAAATAAATAAATAAATAAATATACTACGACAATACACACATCGCCGTCTAGTCCCATAGTAAGCGTAGCTTGTGTTATGGGTACAAAGGTAACTGATTTATAATTTTAAAAATAATATACCATAAATACTTATGGACACCCAGCCACTGAAAAACATTCATGTTCATCACACAAAAATATTCCAGTTGTGGGAATCGGACCCACGGCCTTGGACTCAGAAAGCAGGGTCGCTGCCCACTGCGCCAATCGGCCGATGAATGTATCTGAATAAAAAAAATATTATCAGTTTTATTATTTTTCACGCCAAGTACACGCAATCCTATCTACGCGCCTCATAGGAAGGCCCTGAGCCTTCCAGTCACTAAGCAAGCGATGGAGATAGCGTAGGAGTCATCATATCAACCCATTACCGGCCCACTGCAGGGCACGGGTCTGGGAAACGAACCCACAGCCATTGTGGGAGATTGAACGTATTACAGTGTCTGGGTGTTTATATAAATAAATAAATATACTACGACAATACACACATCGCCATCTAGCCCCAAAGTAAGCGTAACTTGTGTTATGTTCTATTTTTTATGAATAACTAGCGGCGTACACAGCCCGTTCATTGAAATCGGTCCAGCCGTTTCGGAGCCTATACGGAACATACACACACACACTTTCTCTTTTATATATATATAGGTATACATAAATAATTATAATATACAGATACTAGTAATATACGTATATAATATGTATTTATGTATAGTTATAGTCATATAAATATTCATCACTTAACTTAGTACCCATAACACAAGCTACGCTTACTTGGGGCTAGATGGCGAGGTGTTGTATAATCGTAGAATAATTCTTTGCAAAAAAATAGATGGGGTTAGGCTGTAGTCCCCTACGCTGGACCATTGCGGATTGGTGGACTCCACACACTTTTGAGACCATAATGGGGACCTCACAATTTCGCGTAGTTTCCCACCGATATTTGAATTGCTTAAAACGCACATAACTTAGAAAAGTTAGAGGTGCATGCTGGGATTCGAACTCGGCACCCCGTTGTATTTTGAGAGGCGACCCGTGCCCTATAGTGGACTGGTAATTGATAATGTTAATGATGACGATGATGTTTTTCTGTAAGTAGTGCCCACAAGTACAGTGGCCACAAAAATAAGTTACATGGTAGTAAGATCACTTAAAGTTATACATACCTGCACGAAGCCGGGACGGGTCGCTATTAAAGTATACCTTAATTATTGTATGACGCGTTTAGGTTTTCTAACTATATTAATTATCAAGCAATAGCTGTATAAAGTATCTAAAACAACAAAGGTCGACAACGATATTATAAAATTATGCACTTTGTTTTGTTACACCTTTGTTTAATTTTGCGTGCGTGAGTGTTATTGGCATATACCTACCTCGCTGCATATAATTAATTCCAGGAAATAAAGAGTTTTATTGTGTTGTCGAGCCAATTCGATCTTTTGTCTTGTAAACTCAAACAAAAGATTAATATAACACCTTTGCCTACCTACTCTATGCATTGAGCCAAGAAATCTGAAGAGTTGCGGTTTTAAGGACGATGACCTTTTATAGTAAGCTAACACACCCAAACACACACCCACACATACTAAAACACACACACACACACACCAAGACACCCTACTCTATATTTTTATATTGTCTTTTAAGCTATGGAAGAGTGAGTCCTCCTGACACAGGTATTTTGATGCTTACTAGGTCTCCACAATATGTAACATTAACAATGTAATTAACGAAACAAACTGTTTTTATTTTATTTTTTAAACATATTTATGCTAGTGTTATAGAACTACAGAGTTTCTTTGTTTGTTTGGTTGAACTGAAGAACTACTAGTTTGAATTGAAAAAAAAATGTTTCTGAAAAAGGAAAAAAATATTCCTTTTGAGACTTTCTGATGCGTGCGATGAGTAAACTGTTAAATTTACGTCAAATTGATATTATATGACGGAATCGTTTTCCTTTAGAAGTCCGCGAAAGCATATGCCCATATTTAAAGGTTGACGCATGCGCGGACTTTGTGCGAGGGACCCTAGGGGTTCTAATATTATAAAATTGAAGGGTTTTTTTGTTTGAATGTGTTAATGAATGAATATTATATTAATTATTAATAGTTTTATTGTTGTAAAATAAAATTGTTTTCATTTTTTCAATTAAAGAAAATATAAATACAATTTGGCGGCCTTTCCGCTGTATGTAGTTTTTAGATTTCTTAATCGGTTTCTAGACGACATCGCACCGGAACACAAAAAACGCTTAGCGGCACGTCTTTATGGGTAGGGTGGTAACTAGCCACGGCCAAAGCCTCCCACCTGACCAGACCAGAGAAACTTCAGAAATTATAAATCCCCAAATTGCCCCTTCCGGAAATCGGATCCGGGACCTCCTGCTTAATTTCGCAGCTCTCACATTGTTGCGCCAAGGAGTTCGTCAATATGTCCGTATCGAACAATAACCAAGTGCTTATGTATGTTAGTGTAAGGCAGGCATAACGGTATCAAAGGCTATGACCGCTAGGAACTTAGGAAGTGTTTAGTTCATTGACATAGTTAACGCATATAGCTGTATGGTACAATCACTGGCGTGCACTTCATACATGCACAAAAGCACTGCATACCCTAAAATGGAAATATAACCCCCCGTATAAGAGGAGGTTTTTTCTATTTTCCTGGTGTATGCATACCCTGGTAAGGAACACAGTGCACGCCACTGGGTACAATAAAGCTTTGCCTTCATTAAATACTTAATTGCTATTCATATAATCACTAGCTGTTGCCCGCGTTCTTCAAAATTCAAAAAATTAAAAATTCATTTATTCCAAGTAGGCCTAGTTTATAAGCATTTTGAATCGTCAAGTCGGTCTCCTTTTAGTGACTCAACTACCGGTTCGGAAGGCAGATTTCACGATTTGTTAAATGTGTTTTAATATATTGTTTAAACTTAGGTAAAGGTAGATCTAATATTACCTTCGGTATCATGTTATAAAAGCATATACCCATCCCCACAAAGGATTTCTGTAATTTTCTGAGATAATATGCAGATAAATGTCCGTTTAATAACCACTAATTTCGATTGTTTATATCGACTTTCTGTATCGTAAAAAGTGATCTGGCGGACGATTTATTCCCCTCTCACTCGGTTTCGCAACTACCTACATCCTGTTAAAATCGTGTACCCACACGTGGGCGCGCATTTCGTTACATCGTATAATTTCACTACCATGATTTTTTCCTAACGCCGCTAAAGAATTATAACTTCAAAAATTAAGTGTTTATCGCGAAAATTTACTCGTCAAGAGTTTTACACAGATTGAATGCACGAAGCCTCTAATAGACGGTCACCTAATAATCATGGTCGATATACCTAATCGTGGGCGTCATCATCGTTTTGATAAGTTACAACTAAGGTCACCGGAGTTCGACGACCACACATCAGTGGTTAATCGCCTAAATAATTATTATCAAGGAATGTATAGATAATTAGGCACTGTCATCGCGTAGGGCACAAATCCCTACTTCCCTACTAATATTTTAAATGTAAGTTTTCTTGTTTCACAACAAAAACTGCTTAACCGATCCTCATGCAACTTTGTACACATATTCTTGGAAGTGTTAGAAGTAATATTGGATACTTTTTATCCCGACATTAAGCTCGGTTCCTTTGGGAGAGGGGATGAAAGTGTTTGACGATTTTACACCATATCTCCGACAAATTATAACCGATTTAGATAATTTTTTTTTTACTAAAGAGGTTATAAAATGTGTTTAATTTTGCCCAAACTTTGTGTAGATCTGATGAATGTTGTTGGAGATAGAGGACAGAACTCCTCAGCGAACCCCTCATTTAAGGCTTAGCGATACTGAATATTTTTATTTTTTTTAGAACTGCCACATCAAAAAACAACAATAAACGCTGAAGAATAATAATAATGTAAATTCCATTTACATATAGATATTTATTTCAATTTCAAAATGGATGTACCTACCTAATAATCTTTTTAAATATTATTTATTTAATTATTGTAAATGTTATCAGTCGTTGGTTTTTTTTGCATGTGTGAAACCCGCGTTTGAAGTGAGTTTATTGTTTTGATAAAATATTATAATGGTTGATTTAGTATATTAGGAAGTTTTATTCCATTTACCCTTACATCTGAGGATAAGTATAAAGTAACTATACTAACTAAGACCATAAAATATTGGACCTTATTTGGGTTGGTTGAGAAAAGTACAGTTAAAGACTAACTTATTAACAGCTAGTATGAAATAATAGGATTAAAAAAACGATCAAGTTCGAGTCGAGTCTTGCGAAGGGTGGATTCACAGCCAATATTCATGACATTGTGCCGTAGTTTACACCTCAGTATTGTATGAGACGATGGAAATATACCTCATGGTGTGTCAATCACTTGTGACTGGTCGCAAACTAGGCGCATACTTGAACTTGAACGTCTTCATGTTCGGAAATAGCAACTGCCGAATTTCTTGCCGTCTTCAAGACTAGGTTGACTTCCGAACGTTTTATAATTGCTTAGAGAGTTAAAAATTCAAAATTCATTTATTTCAAGTAGGCGTACCGCTTGAAACAAATGAATGTTGAATTTGGAATTTTGTACGCTACTAAGGACGCAGGACCGCAGTAAGCCCCTCGTTTTAAAAGTTGATCAGTAACCAAGCTAGCAACTAGCTGAGGGAAGATTGTAGTACCTGATAAAATTAGGAATTACCCTCGCAGTCCACCCACACAAAATGGGCGATCAATATCGGATATAATGACAAAGATAACAAACTTTAGCGTAAATAAGTGCTTATGCCAGGGCTGGCCAACCTGGGGCGCCATAGATAGTACAGAGGTGCTTCTTCGGTACATCAAAAAAAACAGCAAAAGTAATTTCTTGATAGTTTTTGTGCAGCGATGTCACGAGCTTGCACTTTGAAAATTTTGTGGAGATCACGAAACTCAGTCGTGCCATTGTTGGGGGTAGTTTTATTTTTCTTAATTCTGTGTTCATATTTATTACTTTCAAGCTGTTGCCCGCGCGTTCTAAAAAAAATTAAAGTATTCAGTATCGCTAAGCCTTAAATGAGGGGTTTGATGCCGTCCGCTGAGGAGTTCTGTCGTCTATCTCCAACCACATTCAGATCTACACAAAGTTTGGGCAAAATCAAACACATATTATAACCTCTATAGTACGAAAATAATTATTCAAATCGCTTATAATTTGTCGGAGTTATTTTGTAAAATCGTCAAACACTTTCATCCCCTCTCCCAAAGGAACCGGAGCTTAATGTCGCGATAAAAAGTATCCTATATTATTTCTAACACTTCCAAGAATATGTGTACAAAGTTTCATGAGGATCGGTTAAGTAGTTTTTGCGTGAAAGCGTAACAAACAAACTCACATTGACACTTATAATATTAGTAGGGTTATATACACGAAGTACTTATAATATAGAGAACATTAACCATATATCATTAGATGAATACAATATTTTAGCGCTTCTTAGTTATTGTCATCATGCCTATTGAGAGTAGAGTATTAGATAAAGTTAGTAATTACTTTTATCCACGCTACCTACGCAAAATGGGCGATCAATCAATATATGACTTAGTGTTAATGACATAGATAGCGGGCTTGAGTGCAAATATTTCCCAGCTGGTGCCGGTTAGGTACGCGTGTATCTGGGTGAGATTGAAGATTCGCTGAGCGTGAGATTTCTTACAGCTAAATTTCCTTCGATCACGTGTAACTTAACTACGATTTGTATGGAATTGTAAAGCGCTATCTAGTTACCATTCTGATCTGGTCTGGTGGGAGGCTTTTGTCGTGGCTAGTTACCGCCCTTCCTTCGGCGATGTGCCGCCAAGCAATTTAACGCTTCGATGTTTTTATTGACGGTGTTTTTCCTGGAAGACCGAGGAAGAAGTGGTTCGACGATATGTGAACTTACCCATTCGGAATTGAAGAAGAGAACTGTCCGCTCTCGCTCATCTTGTCCTAATCCAAAGGTTGCCTGGCAGAGATCGCTACTAAGCGATAAGGCCGCCTTTTGTATTCTACTTCTGTCTTTGTATTTCTATTGTTTTTATTTTATTTTCCAAACTTCATAGTGATGTGACAAATAAAGAGTTAAATAAATAAATAAAGGAGGCAAGAGCCCTTTTCAAAGAATTATCGAAAAGGGTTATCGACTCTACCGGTTATCCTAGAGCGGGCAGTTACCTTGGCCAACGAATTAGTTTAGCCATCCAAAGGGGCAATGCTGCCAGCATCTTAGGAACTGTGCCTCGCTGCGGTGGTCTCGAGGACGTTTTAGATTTTACTGTCATAACTAAAAAAATATGAGCCTATATGCGACTATAATTTTATTTTTACTAACTGTTGCCCGCGACTTCGTCTGCGTTTGTTTTTGTTTTTCGAAAGACCTGTTGCATTTTATTTAGGTGTAATTTAAGATAGCTAGGGTTAGTTCATTTAAGGCTTTAAATGACGGGTTGGCTGCCATCCGCTGAGGAGTTGTGTCCTCTATCTCCAATCACATTCATCAGATCTACACGAAATTTGGGCAAAATTAAACAGACATTATAACCTCTAGAGTACAAAAGTATTTATTTAAATCGGTTATCCTTTGACGGCGTTATGGTGTAAAATCGTCAAACACCTTCTACCCCTCTCCCAAAAGAACTGAGCTTAATTTCGGGATAAAAAGCATCCTATATTCATTCTAATACCTTCAGAAATATGTGTACAAAGTTTCATGATGATCGGTTTAGTAGTTATTGCGTGAAAGCGTAACAAACAAACTTACATTCACATTTATAATATTAGTAGGAATAGGGATTATTAAACTCTTGTACAGCACTTGGCTAGTGCAGGCAGGTGGAAAATCGACACACAGACACTAAGTATAACGAAATGGTTCGTTATTGTTTTGCATGGACGCTGGAACAGAATTACCATCATCATCATCATCATCATTATTGACCCATCACCCCTGCACACAACAGGGCACTCCTATCAGACTGAGGAGGGTGTTGACGTCGATATAACGAAGACATCCGACGGCGGCCGACACGGCCCGAACGGAACGCGGCGCTTCCAGTGCAGTGACAAGTGACAAACAATAGACATTAACGTCTTTATTCTTTTAAAGTAAATTTACATCCTTCAACAATTGTAAAATCATCAAATATATCAATATACTTATAAATAAATAAAATTATACTACGACAATACAAAACATCGCCATCTAGTCCCAAAGTAAGCGTAGCTCGTGTTATGGGTACTGAGATAGCTGATGAATATTTTTTTTATGAATATAATACACATAAATACTTATAATATACAGATAAACACCCACACACTGAAAAACATTCATGTTCATCACACAAACATTTTCCAGTTTTAGTGTTGCCCAAATGCAAGAACAAGACGAGACTTAGCCAGTCTTGGTCTTGGTCTTGCGCCAATACACCTGGTCTTGGTCTTGGTCTTGGTCTTGCGCTCCCAGTCTTGGTCTTGGTCTTGGTCTTGCAGCAAGAGTCTTGCAAGTCTTGCAATTACCTATTAGTCTATTACTATTTATTAAAGTTTACTTTAAATCTTAGAAAAACGTATTAGAATTGGAACATTGTGAGCTTGAATTAACATAGCCATAGTAAAGATCAAGCAGATTAATAAATAACTGAAGATTTGATAAGAAATTCGAAAAATCAACTGACCTATATGTCGTTTTCCATGGAAGTAACTGTTTCTTAATAAACATTTATGATTTATAAGCTTACATTTGCTAAAACATGTAAAAAAACAAATTAATTACAATAACTTGACTGTATTTTAAAGAACAATACTTATCTGTCTAGAAAGAGATTGAACCCTCAACTTATAAGAAATTTAATAAAAGAGTTTTACGATTTATCATTTATTTGAATAAAAAATAAAATACAACACAAATCAACAGCTTTATCATTAGGTTATGATACTTTATATCAATTCTTTTGACCAAGAATTAATACAAAGTAACCATCTGGCTGACTCATCACTTAACCTATTTCTATGTTTTCTAATTACTAATGATGCTTTAGAAAATAACCTCTCAGCAGGTACTGAAGTTGCAGGTATTGAGAGAAAATCACGGGCCATTTTCGATAAAATCGGATACTCTGTCTCATGCGTCCTCCACCAATCTAAAATCACCAATCTGAAACTTATTTATTCTTTGGAACACCTGTAGGTACTCTTAAAATTCGAAATTATTTTGCATGAATAGTGTCAAATGTTATGATTTCGGCGCGGCGGCAACGATTGTTTTAGATTTCAAAAGAAGCCGCCGGCGCGTGTATCATAACCATGTACTTCCGAAAAGCGGCAAATTTCTTTGAGAAGTAAGTACAAAACCTTTGATGCCGCATTATCAAAGTGCCGATGGTTAAAACATAACTATGCATGCACTCAGTTTGATTTTAATAGATATTTTTTTATTCGCTATGTTTATGGTATTAGTCGTAATGCGCATAGGTCCAGTTTTTCATATTCTTTGATATAGTTTTTTGCGTCTCATAGAATTCCTAAGCGTACCTACCTACCTATACACCGAACTGTTACACCTAACTACTCCGTGAAATAGCGCTAAGTCCTAGCTGCAAGACGCAAGAGTCTTGCAGGCTATGTCTTGTTCTTGCTCAAGTCTTGCACGGTCAGTCTTGGTCTTGGTCTTGCTAAAAATACGCGGTCTTGTTCTTGGTCTTGGTCTTGCAAAAACGCAAGAACAAGACCAAGACTGCAAGACCAAGACTGAATTTGGGCAACACTAGTGGGAATCGAACCCACGACCTTGGACTCAGAAAGCAGGGTCGCTGCCCACTGCGCCACTCGGCCGTCAAATATCGTAGTCGTATGTTGAGATAATCATCGTCGTTTAGTTAAATATCCAAAAGAGGGTTTAGGCCGTAGTCCACCACGTTGTCCAAATGCGGATAGGTAGACTAGAGACGCTTATAAGGGCATTAAGAAGAACTCTCAGGTATGCATCTCACCTTCCTCATCTTTCTCACCAAGTTTACTTATCGAACATACGAGAACTCCCAGATGCTCGAAGTGCGTTCCGGAGATCGAACTCAGTTCTCCCGAATGGGACACCGAAATCCTAACCACGAGGCTATCAACGCTCACAACGAAATAATAAAAATTCGAAATAATATAAAACCGAGTTAATTGTTAGTTGGTTAATACTTTCTTAATGAGTTAATTATTTTCGGTTAGATAATATATATTATATATATTTTTTACTTATAATTGAACGGAGATGTAGCCGCTGGGCACGGCAGTAATGAAAATAAGCCTCAGTTGCGATCGCGAAGAGTGCAGAGATAAGGAAAACTTGGGAACAATATGTGTCCCAAGGCGTTTAGTTTCAATACGAGAGCAGCATACATATAGCTTGACCGTGACATGCCCTTGCGTCGTCCCTACATCCTAATGGACAACTTATCGTATGGCATGTCTTAAGCTGATCGTACATCTACAACGTATACGTGCAAGATGTCATCCGCCGCATTTATTTGTCATTGCTTTCTATATAAAATAACTTAACTGATAGAGTAAATTTGTATAGAAAGAATAACGAGTTTAAGCGTCAATCATTAAAAGCTGTGCTGTAGGTTGTGTGCAGCAATAGCACATGATAAAGCTAGACCCGTACTATATAGTACTTCCCAGACTAGAAAACCCTCCTCTTATACATCTTAAAATTAAAGTAGCCAATGCTTTTGGTATGTATGAAGTACACGCCGCTGCTAGTTCTACTTAAACTGCTACTACTACTAACAGTGTAAACGACACGTGCGTACTGCAAGTCTAGGCGTACATACGAGTATTACATATGTACGTGGCATAGTAAACATGCAGCCTTAAATGTTATATTGACAATAAATGCCATGATTGAAAAACTCTATTTAAATTCGACCGGTTATATAAGAAGATCAAGAATCATACGTACGATTCTTATTGGTAAATTGCAAACTTACGGTACGGGCACTGATGATATCACAATTTCAGTACATAAAAAGTGTGTTACGGCACATGCGGTGCGTACTCATATAAAATGTGCGAACAACTTTATAAACACTACCACACAGTTAAAGTTTTATTTACAAAGTACAAATAATACGAAGTTTTTACGACAGCTGTTAATCGTGACATGGAAGGATTCAATTTCAGATCAGATAGAAAAAAAAAGGGAAGTAGTCGAATGATGTACTCGTATTTAAGTAGATAGTAAGGATCCAGACGCTGGTTTGCATAGATATCTTAATAATAATAATACTCGTAAATAAAAATAAATCTTTATTTGGAACTGTTACAATGGCACTTAAAATATTAGCAAGGGTGGCACTGCAATAGTAAAAACTGTGCTGTATGTACCACCGCCCACTTCCGAGTTATAGTATTATTAAGATGGACTAGTATTAAATTATACCTAACGCATTAAAAATAAAAAAAGGTCATCGTACGAAATTGCAAGTAGGTGGAATTAGCTAACGGTAAAAGAACTGCCCAACACGACGTGCAAGCATTTATTGTAATAGCTTTCTATACATTTATAGTATAGTTCGCACTCACACTCTGTTATATATTACGGCCTCATGTTGCCTGTTATAACACCGACAACCACGCCCCACAGATCAGAACACAGCATTGTAACGATTTTTTTTTATTCCTCTACAAGTTAGCCCTTGACTGCAATCTCATCTGATGATAAGTGATGATGCAGTTTAACCTGTTAGGGAGTATGGTAATCATACCCCTAATAGGTTTCTAAGTGACATCGCACCGGAACACTAAATCGCTTAGCGGCACGTCTTTGTCGGTGTCGTCAACTAGATACGGCCGAAGATCCAATGAAGAAACAATGCCGATTAGCGGCAGAGATAAACTCTGACACCCACCCACCCCTTCTCTTCCCGCGGGTGTCATACAAGGCGACTAAAGGAATATATCGGCAAACGAGCAGCAGTGTCTTCTGTACTACTCGGTGCTACCATCTACTGCGATGCGATGGTGATTTTTTTTATAACTATAATTGACGGACCAAGCAAACGACCCACCTGATTTATTCTGAAAATTAAGCTTAATTTGCTATACTTCGCGAAAAGCAGGTGAATCTGTTTGAAACACTGTAAAGTCAACATCTCCTGAGGATGGTACATTGCCGAAGATCTGTCTGGTGTTTAGTATAAGGATTGAAGAAATTATAAATTACACCATACAGAATATCCTGCTGTTCGCGGAGTATAGCAAATTGAGCTTAATTTTCATAATATATCATGGATTTCCGCAAAGTAACGCCTGCTTCTATACAATATGCCTTACCTGATGGTTAGCGGAAAACCATCCCTATAAACAGGGCATGCAAGCAGCACGTCCTGCCGCCCTGTGTCCGTCAATTTGAGTAACCACGCCCTTCAGACCGGAACACAGCATTGCAACAATGTTGCTGTAACAAGCATGTTACTACGATAGTACTTCCCCGGACGAGCTATGTCACAAAAAGATCTACTACTTCTTATATATGCGATTACGGGAAAACCCTAAAACGCTAAACGGGAGGTTAGGCCATGAGTGGACTGTTATTGGCTTCTTAATGTACTAGTGACTAAGTTGTTTAAAATAATCCGCTTGCCAAGCTTCCAGCCTGCTCAGAAAAGTGAATGTGAGGTTTAGCGGTGATAGACTTGAGTCTCCCTGTCGTGCGGGGACCGAGTTCGATCCCCAGCACGCGCGCACCTCTAACATTGCGGAGTTATGTGCGTTTTAAGCAGTTAAAAATTGCTTAACGATAATGGAAAACACCGTGAACAATTGAACAACTGTCAGGCTGACTGCAGACCACATGCAGACCGCATGCCTGAAAGTTATGTTTTCAAAGGCGTGTGAACCATTGTTGACTACGAGGACTACCCATTCTGAGAGGAGATAATAATAAAAATAATTTATTTTTTTATAGATTTTTAATAGTTTTTTATTTTATTTTTAAGCACTGTTAAGAATAAAAAAAAATGAAAAACAAAAATAAATGATATGAGAAATAATAATAATAATAAATTTATTTGATTCATAGTGGTGAAAACATTTCAAATACCAATTTTACATAATTTATCTAAGATACAGTTTTCTTTTTGAAATGATGCAAAATATAATAAATTAATTTAAAATGCTTGAACCAAAAACTGTGGTATAGCTTTTGGATCACTTCCTGATAGAAGGTATTCGTTATTGCACATAATAATTTATAACTATTAAGTGTTACAATTTCGAATAATATTTTTTTTTTTTTTAAAATTACAAACTGTTATATTTATTTAATCAAATTTAATAAGATTAGGAGATGCTCTATAGTGGGCCGGTAAGGTGTTGATAATGATGATTCAATAAGTTAAAATTAATATTACAATCAATTAATAAGTACCTAACACTGTTTGTCAATTATTGCCCATTAACAATGACGTGCCTCACTGGCATGCAACATAAAACAATGTCCAAGCATTGGACGCGAGTCGTGACAACACGGAACATTCATTCCACAGGTTCATTCATACATTGAATGGCATAGCTCGCAATGGCCGCTTTATGTTCCAAATATAAACTCGTTCGCAAGCGGGTGGCGTGACTCGCGCGAGCCAACCAGAGATCGCGACGCCACGCGGTACGACGACCTCGTGGCATAGTAAACATGTAGTCGTAGTAGGGTTGGCAACTGACAGTTACTTTACGTTTTTCGTCGTCATGCTATTGAGTAGAACTGAAAATATATTAGAATTTGTTCTAGGCGGTTGAATATGGTCACTATTTTCCTCAGGAAGTCATAATTTTCATTATTAACACATAACCGGCCATAATCCATATTCCTCTCTGGTTCTGGATTGGTAGACTTCACAAAACCTTAAGAACATTATGGCAATTCTGGGCATACAGGTTTCCTTACCGTTAAAGCGAGGGATTTATTTAAAACGCACATATAACTTCGTAAAGTCGTTTGGGTATACCCACCATCTATTTAGAGAGGGGAGTTCCACATAACCTCTGTCCTGCCCAAGGGTAGGGCAGCAATAAAGCTTTTCAACCACACCAAAAAAAAAGCGGTAAGTGTAATCAATCGTACACACTAAAACGATACCAATGACTGTATTTAATTGCCCAAAATTACCGGAACGGAACGGAACGGTGAGGGTTCCGCTTAGTGTTTCGTTTCGTCAAATCAAATGGGGCATAGAATCCGGTTAAAAGGGTTTTCGGAACCGAAAATGACATTAAACTATTCATCATGTCCTTTTGTTGGTTATAAGCGATAAGGCGATAAGGCCGCCTTTTGTAACTTTCTTCTTTTCAGTCGTCTTTGTTAAAAGTGTATTTTCTTATTATTTTTTTTTAATTAAATTTTTCAGTAACAATTACTACAGCGTAATAAATTACAAACATTCCGTCAAAATGTAGAACAGTTTGTTGACGGAATCAGTTCTCTTGTCATATAACGTAGTAATAAATTATTAGATACTAAAACTATTTGACTTATATGTAGATAGATAGTTTTAGTGTAAGTGTAGTAGTAAGTGATGTTTAATGAATGTTTTCATGATGGAGCTGCAAATTGTTACTTTAATAGCATTTACAGGGGTCTCCCAAAAACATCGCCATGCCAATGATATTGTAGTTGCGTGAATAAACTTCAGTTTGGCAACCCTATTGCAGCCATCGTTGACGCATGTAATTAGCGAATTGAATTGTTATGCAGGTATATGTTAATACTGTTTATTATTCCGAACGAAATAATAAAATTCAAAGAAAACTAGCTGAATTGAATCTAATATAACATCTAACACTTTATTGAAGATGTGATTTCGACATCTATAGCTCTAACTTTACATGCAACCAAAAGTTATTTCTATCCTAATAATGATAGCATGCCGGCGGGGAATGCAGGTTTTTTGTTTCGCTTAATTACAGTAGAGTTAGTGATTGTGAAGTCTAAGATGGTAGCGCGACCGGGCTAACCTGTTAGGGGTGTTAGATTTAGTGGCAGTTAAATTAAACTCATCGCTTCGTAAGCGGCATCGTACCTAAACGCTTGGCGTCACATCTTTGTCGGTAGGGTGTTTTCTGGTCTGATGGGGAATTTTTCCATTTGATGCCATCTACCTGCTTTATGCATACCCTGATCGAAAACCCTACGCCACTGCGGGCCTTAATTATTGCTATAAGAAATTAAATAATATAATTGCTATTCCGTTAATTATTTCTATAAAAAAGAACATATCTCCCGTACAGTACCAGATACTACGGCAGGGTGATTACGACAGGCTTGCGACCAGTGGCGTGCATAGAGGGTATGCACAGGGTATTTAGATGCTATAAATCGAAGAAAATCTCCAGTCCGAGTTATAAAAAACTTAAGGATTAGCGTTGTAGGAGTTATTAAAAGCCTACCCTTAAGTATTTGTAACTCTTACTGGAGATTTTCTTCATTTTATATCATCTGCATACCCTGGGCATACCCTCTATGCACGCCACTGCTTGCGACAGCCGTAAGTCATGTGATCTTTGTATTTTTGTTGAATACAAAAGTGACGTTTACAGCAAAGGTCGCGAGCCTGTTATTATTATTATTATTTATTATACTTAATTATTGCACACACAAAAACAAAATACAAAGAGAAACACAAAAGATAAAAATAATAAAAACAACTTTAGGTGTGCAAAGGTCTGTCTTATCGCTAAAGCAATCTCTCCCAGACAACGTTGTTACAACAGGGTGATTACTTTACTGACCTGTTGTGATTTACGTTATCACCCTGCCGGTCTACCTTTAGTTAAATAACTTGCTCTCCTGCAAACTTATATTTTAAATTGCCTTCTTTTGATTGCAGGATTCATGGAAAGATCCGAAATCAGAGGAGTCGGGCTCCGTTATCAACATATTGGACATTGGTCGCCAGACGTTTGCCAACGGCGGTGTGGTGGCTAGATACCTGTGCGACTTGGCCCATTGCATACACCTCGTCAAATATGACTTCAAGGATGTAGTGCCGAGTGTAAGTGAACAAATATATTGTAGAAAGTTTTTTTTTAATAGGCCCAAACTATAGACATTCACATAACTCACGTGCATACGACAGCCGATTGGCGCAGTGGGCAGCGACCCCGCTTTCTGAGTCCAAGGCCGTGGGTTCGATTCCCACAACTGGAAAATGCTTGTGTGATGAACATGAATGTTTTTCAGTGTATATCATAAGTATTTATGTGTATTTTATTCAAAAGAATATTCATCAGCTATCTTAGTAACCATAACACAAGCTACGCTTACTTTGGGGCTAGATGGCGATGTGTGTATTGTCGTAGTATATTTATTATTATTTATTTATTTTATTTATATACACACACTAACACACACTTGCACACACACACACACGCCCGGACTAAATAAGTCGCTGCATGTTTTTATTGTTTTTTCTTTTTTCTTTTATTTGAAACTTAATCATTGTTTTTATTTATCTTTGTTTAATTGACTCTTATTCTCTTTTTTTTATTGGCATTTACTATGTTCTACTTTTGTTTTATTTGTACAATACATTTATTGTTGGAGGTGGACGTTAATTGTTGCGACACAGTTTATACTACTGCAACAGTTATCGTGGCAGCATGTTCATTGTGTCAATTCTGTACCCTTTCCAATATTCTGAATAAATGAAAATAAATGAATAAATGTCAGGTTCTAGAGATCGAAGATTTGAAATAAAAAAACCATACGACACTTGAAAGACTTTATTCTTCTCTGCAATACAAAGTTCCAGAACATACTTCCAAACGCAGGTCAACGTAGTCCAGTATTGTAGCAGAGGTCATTTAGTTCCACACTTTTCACTTGTTTCACTGAAGTATCTCTCACTTCACTTCGCTCTCAGAATGCCAGGCGTGAGATTTGCTAGCTACGTTTACTTTTTCGAACGCGTTAAAGTTAACTGCAATTTGTATGGTATAGAAAGAGCGTCATTTAGTGTACTGTCACTGTCGGTTTCCCAGTAATGTCACTAGAGGGCGCTTCTTCGTCACCGCATAAATCTTAGTTAACTTTCACGTGATCGAGTAAGTCACACTTGGCACTCTGAGCAGACTCACTCATTCGCGACGGGCACCTGCTTTTATACCACTATCGGATGCCTAGAACCTTCTTTACTCGGAAATCGAAAAAAAATAACATATTTCTAAATTCTAACTTTTCTCGGGATTCCGTAACCGTATGGTGGTTCTTCCTGTGGTTGTCGTACGAGGCGACTAAGGGAATATAACGGACAAGGCCAGCAAAGTCTTTTGTGCTACTACTACCATTTACTGCGATAACCAACCTGTTTACCCAGCGTGGTGATTATGGGCAACCCTCTAATTGGGGGTTTGAGGCTTTGAGTCCAACAGTGGAATCATGTAGGCTATTTATTTATATTTATTTGTTATTGGCAAAGCCGCAACGGCATGTTTCTACATCATCGGATCGGGCGGAAACCGGAAACCGGACGTGCGTGTTCACACATAAGGAATTATTTTGTTTTAACGGAATGTAAATGTTAATTTTAGGCGAACTACTATTCACATTTTCATAGTGATTCGTCTCAAATAAGTACTCAAAAAGGGACTCGTAAGGCCGCGAACAGAGCTCGCGATCATCTCTCATTGTTATTTAAAAAAAAAATGTATTGTTATGTGATAATCAAGGATAGCATGTTTTATCTAATAAGTTAATGATATTGTGATAATATGGTGGTGGTAATTTATATATAAGTAGTATTACTATTATCTATTATTTGTTTATGGGGAAATATGTGTTTTAAGTTAATTTTTTTAAATTATTTTTATTTATTTTATTTATTTATTTAATGGACACTCAACAGGTCACAATAACTCTAATTAAACGAAACACAAAATGAAAAAACATATAAATGTAATATTGTAAACCCACTTAGAGACTGCTACAACTTGCGAATAAAAAACTAGATTGTCAGTTAGAACAGGAAAAAACGATTAAGAGAGACGTGAGAGTATAAGCTGTAAGATCCATCAGGCTGTGACATAAACTTGACGAATCTAGCGCCGCGAACAAAAACATACATTTTAGAATAAATTCAAAAAAAAAAGAAACATATACTTAAATTTTATATAAAATAATATTAAAAATGTTGACTATATATATACTATAGAACAAAACTAGCTAAACGAATACAAAAAAGAGTAAAACACGCTGTAACGAAAATATTATAGTGTCACCGGTTCTCAATCTGCAAAATTAGATTTTTCTTACTTATATTAAGAAGTTTGTAGGTGATTCAACATTAATTAGAAAGTTCGTTACATGAAACTCAATCAAAAGTAAGCGTGTTAAAAGCTAGTAAGAAAAGTTTTTTATTATATTTGGTCCTATTCGCTTTTATGGGGGGCTTTCATTTCAAATGTACTTTTTTACACTTTTCAATTCGTTCTCGGCATTGACTCACACTTGTGAAAGAAGCTTCTTTCTCTCTTTAAATTGCGCAGTAGTTTTAAGTTCACATCGCGTTACTTAAATTAAAAAAAAGAAGCTCCAAAGGTCCCAAATCGCTAAAAGTCCAATGAAAGCCATGCTAATTTTCTATTTCACAATATCAGCCGTATTCTAGGTGGTGAAAGACGAACGTTTCCAACGCGCGATACAAGATACGACTCAAGAGGAATTGAAGAAGACTGCCAATGGCTCGCACCGTGGGCAGGACACATTCACCACAGCGAGGCGACGCATTGAGGCGCGGGCTATGAAAGTACTGGCCAATATATCCTCGGCCATGTCCACGCATGTACTAAGGTAACTAACATGAACGAAATACTTTTGTCTGTGCCGCCCGACACGCCAGTTCGGTTCATAAAATGGTGCCAGCAGCATCTCACTCCAGCCACACCTAAACAGGCACTAATACCACCCACGTGGTGGCTATGAAAGCCAACACCCATGTAAAAAGGTAACTAAAATAAAATTGATATTTTTATCACTTTATCTCTAGAAAGCTCAGTTCATGAAATGAACCACCACAGCCAGCAGCGTCTCGCTTGAGCCATCTCTAAACAGGAACTAACACCACCGCGAAGCCACGAATGAAAGTGCTAATAGATCGTCGGCCATGCCCATGCGTATTCTAAACTCTCTTGTCTTCAATTTTGTCGCTCTTGCCAGCACAGTTCTTTAAATGGTGCAAGCAGCGTCTCTTAAAGTCTGTTTTTTGAACAACAAGTAAAACTAACTGTTAATGCCTTTATTCTAGATTGGTCGCTTGGGTATGCCACAAAGCGGTGCGTCGCATTGCTGGAGGAGGTTGCGGCACGCGCGCGGCGTGCGTCGAGCGACTGCGGAGGGCAAAAGCCGCCGGCCTGCCACTAGTGTTCGTGCCCCTGCACCGCTCGCATTTCGACTACATCCTGGTGACGTTCACGTTGTACCTCACCGGGTTGCGACCGCCTCTGGTCGCCGCTGGTGACAACATGAGGATACCGTTCTTTGGGTAAGTTACATCCTTACTTAATATTGTAAATTCGTAAGAGTGTTTGTTTGATCGTTTGTCCTTTCAACACGCCTCCCACTAAGCAATTGATGACTTGATTTATGGCAAAGATTTAGTTATCTAGGCAAATTGTTATTTGATTAGCATTTACAGGTCCCTCATAAAAACATCCCTCAGCCTCTTGTAGGACCCTTTTTGAAGAGCTACTGTCAACTGAGTTTAAGGACACAAATGCAGAAAAGTTTGTGTTAATAAATTCAGCGGGTAATAAACAGGCAGGGAACAAGAAACTTTGTTGTCCAACAGCCAAAGTGATTCTATTACGCGGTGTAGTATTTTTATCTATTAAAATCAAGAAGTCTCGTGAAGCACGTCTCGTGACCGTGTAGTAGTGAGGCAGTGGATTGCAAGTACTACCGGCCGTGTACCGGCCGTAACACGCGGTACAAATAGGTTTTTACCTATAATAAATTCAGAAATTTGTGAGTGAAAATTAATTTGAACTGCATATTATACCACTTTTATTTGACAAAGAAGGCGTGAGCGTTCGGTTTGGTATCGGCCAAACCAAAGAGCAGACCAACAAACGGTTCCAGAGAGTATACAATTAGGCTGGCGCGAAAATCGTTTATCGAATAATATTACTAGTATTTGCTGCGTAGCTACAGAATATGTCTGTATTTAGCTAAGTATAAAAATCTGCTCCGAAGCGGTCGTAGAGTCACAGCAAACAGACAGACGTGTCGTTTCAAAAATTCTTACAAATTTTCTAATAAGAAAAATAAGTTCAGCAGGTATTAAATGGGCTCGGAACAAGAAACTATGTTACGAACCTTTTTGCGGTACTATTAGATTTTTATTACCCATTGATAAGTTCCGTAAACTTCATTGACTTATGATTTTGAGCGTTCCTGTTGCAGATGGTTCTTGCGTGGTTGCGGCGCTTTCTTCATCAGGCGCAGAGTCGACGGCTCCGAATATCATGGAGATCCAATTTACAAATCTGCTCTTAGGTAAATATTTAATTTGTATCAATAACGAATTTGTAGCCCCGCACTTGTAATCGCAAAATTGGTCGACCCCCCACGAGGTGGACAGACGACATCAAGCGCGTCGCAGGTAGCCGCTGGATCCAAGCGGCACAGAACCGTGGAATTTGGAACTCCCCACACAAGACCTATGTCCAGCAGTGGACGTCTATCGGTTGATATGATGATGATGATTCCCACAACTGGAAAATATTTGTGTGATGCCCATGGATGTTTTTCGGTGTCTGGGTGTTTATATTTATATTATAAGTATTTATGTATATTATTCATAAAAATATTCATCAGGCATCTTAGTAACCATAACACAAGCTACGCTTACTTTGGGGCTAGATGGCGATGTGTGTATTGTCGCAGTATATTTATTTATTGGGCGGGCCACGTAGCTCGGAGAACCGATGGACGATCGGATCCCAAAATGCTGGTATGGCGATCTCGCACCGGTAAACGTAGCGTTGGTGGACCCCGCCGAAGTGAACAGATAACATCAAACGAGTCGGAGGAAGCGCAAGACCTCGATATTCGGAACCCCCCTTACAATAGACCTATGTCCAGCCGTTGACGTCACAAAAATTAACACTATCATAAATCAGTTGATATTATGATAGATGATAATTTATTGGTTACATACACTTAGAATAAAGTAGTAAATAAATAAAAATTGAATGTTTACAAAGGCAGCCTTATTGCTGCAAAATGGTGGACTACGTCTTAAACGCATCACAATCTGTGTGAAGACCAGTGCTGTGTAGGCTGGCTAATGGCTCAATCATTACGATGATGTTGACGTTTCATTGCAGAGCA
The DNA here is from genome assembly GCF_905163445.1 of Pararge aegeria. Classification (NCBI taxonomy): domain Eukaryota; kingdom Metazoa; phylum Arthropoda; class Insecta; order Lepidoptera; family Nymphalidae; genus Pararge; species Pararge aegeria. The sequence goes on along the minus strand of NC_053202.1, from coordinate 4,473,064 downwards.
TACATCCTGAACAGTTTGGCCGCCAATAATAACCTGGAGTTCTTCATCGAAGGAGGTCGCACTAGAACCGGGAAACCGCAGTTACCAAAAGGTAAGGGATTCCAGGTTATGTCAAAAAAAGGTTGTTGATAAAACTGGTAAAAGAGAGCTTACTACTGTCATTTTCAAATTTCTTTATTGTGAATTTGGGTACAGATGATTAAAGGAGAAATAAAGGTTCGGGAAAAAGTATTTTTGCATTATAGTATGTATTAACTTGTAATAAAATATCTTTGGCTATACTATTTGTATCTGGCTGGTTTTGGTAACATTAAAATGTTTAAATTTTAAAGAAAATAATTCTTAATTCAAATTAGGAAAATGTGTGATTTTTCTTTGTTTTTCGTACTGCGAAGTTGAGTGAATCTAATGAAGAAATTGGATACATTTTAAAATTTTACTATAAAAAAGGTGAAAATGCAACGCAAGCCGCGAAAAAGTTTGCGATGCTTATGGACCTAGTGCAGCGTCTGTGAGAGTAGCACAAATTCGGTTTAAGCGATTTTGTTAAAAAGATTATATTTCTTTAAAGTGACATTACACTAACCAAGTACATGTGATTCGACAACGTGGTCGACACGTGGTTCGCGCTGGCGCCGATGTTACATCACAGAGAAGTAACGAGTAGAGTATATATATTTGTGAAACTATCGAGTGAAAAAAGTCGTAGAACAAATGTTGTTCGTTTTAATGTAATCAACTACAGGCCCAGAGCTTTTTGGTATTTTCTATTTAAACCTGTATAAAACCTACACTTAAAGACCTTTATACTAAGAGATATTGTTTATTGTTTATTGTAATTAGGTACACAAAACAGGTAATAACTAAAAGTAGATCTAAATATAAGTAATAACAAGTTTTGTTCTAAGCTACAACCCAAAGTATGTGTACACAACTTGGAATTAAATTAAACAGAAAGTAAAGATAAAATTAAAGTTGAAACAAAAAAGAAACACTTAAATAATAATATATATATTATTTCCCTAAAGATTATGTGGTATAGTGCTTAATAATTTGATTTTTAAAAATATTTATCCTTTTGTTAAAAATGTCAATATTATGATTACTTGATACTAAATCATTATAAAGGCGGCACATGCGAACGATGGGATTGTAAAAGGAAGTATTGTTCTTGTAGACACTTAGGGAAAAATTAATATTAAGTTAAGATTATACTACTTTTACATACAAAAAAGCAAAATTTCACAATTTATGGAAAAGTTTTAATATTCTGACTTATTGCATGCTTATTCACGAAGGAGCTATTGAAGGTATGTTTCCTTAGTAGAACACAAAGTTAGCGCAGAAACTTAACTGTAAGATCTGGTTTTTTATTTTTAAATAAATATTTGCTGTACTAGCTGTTGCGACTGACTTCGTCTGCGTTTGATTTTTTTTTTTGATTATTAATTAGGCATTAAATTTAGTTGTAGTTCTAAAAAAAATTATTCAGTATCGCTAAGGATTAAATGAGGGGTTTGCTGCTGTCCGCTGAGGAGTTCTGTCCTCTATCTGCAACAACAATTTGGGCAAAATTGAACACATATTATAACCTCTATAGCACAAAAACAATTAACATCCAGGACACTGAAAAACATTCATGTTCATCACACAAACATTTTCCAGTAATGGGAATCGAACCGACGGCCTTGGGCTCAGAAAGCAGGGTCGCTGCAAACTGCGCCAATCGGCCGTCAAGCTTTAACGGTGAAATTCATCATGAGGCAACCTGCATGCCTGAGAGTTCTCCATAATGTTCTCGAAGGTGTCTACCGTTCCGCACTTGGCCAGCGAGCTACGAGCTTTAACCCTTCTCATTCTGGGAGGGGTCTCGTGTCCTGTGGCCTGGTTATGTGTTTATGATGATGATGATGATGAAAATTTTACAGCGGGAATACTCTCCGTGATAATGGACGCGTACAACGACGGCACTATCGACGACGCGCTTTTGGTGCCCGTGACGCTGAACTACGATCGCCTGGTGGACGGCAACTTCGTGCGCGAGCAGCTGGGCATGCCCAAACAAATGGAGACCTTCTGGTCGGCCCTCAGGGGGATATGGAGGACTTTGAACACCAACCACGGCAGTATAAGAGTGGACTTCAACCAGCCCATATCGCTGAAGGTAGACACGAAATAGTTGTATCTTATTATTATCTTATATCTTTAAACGAGCAATTCTTGTATATATATAATTGAAATCTCGGAATCGGCTCCAACGATTTTCACGAAATTTATTATACAGGTGGTTTCGGGGGCGATAAATCGATCTAGCTAGGATACATTTTTAGAAAATGCCATTCTATCCCTTTTTATATATATATATAAATTGATATATATATATATATATATATTTATATTTATTGATATATATATATATATAATAAATTTCGTGAAAAAAATCGTGAATTTTTAATTAATTAATTAATTAATATATATATATATATATATATAATATATATATATATATATAATATATAATATATATATATATATATATCTATTTATTATACAGGTGGTTTCGGGGGCGATAAATCGATCTAGCTAGGATTCCTTTATATTGGACATACGACTATTTTTTTAAGTCGACTCATTCGCGGACAAAGTCGCGCGGGTCCGCTAGTACTATTTTTAAACAAAAAATTGTTTTTGGAACATAATATACATTTATATATATACTACGACCATACATACATCGCCATCTAGCCCAAAAGAAAGCGTAGCTTGTGTTATGGGTAATAGGAAAGCTGATGAATATTTTTATGAATATTATACACATAAATAGTACTTTTAATATACACATAAACACCCAGACACTGAAAAACATCCATGTAAACATTTTCCAGTTGTGGGAAACGAACCCCTGGCCCACTGCGCCAACCGGCCGTCATAATATACTGATAGCTTAGGTTTCGGAGGTGGGCTGCGGCCAATAGTCTCTGAGGTCATCGGTTCAATGTAATCAGACCAATTTTTAATATTTTTAAAGGTAAGTGACTAACGAATACCGCAAACGATACTTATGCCCGTTTTTACTAAATCTAGGGCACTCCTAAATCGGATTCCTAATAATTTAGGTAATGCTTACAGAAGAATAACGTTTCAGCAATTATTAGATGATGACTAACGACTATAGATGCCATCTAAAGATACAAATGTACTGGTGCTTAATGTTAAGGGAACTCCTTAAAGGAAACTTAACCGATAAAAAAAAATTTAGGTGTTTTTTTTTTATTAAACTCGAAATCCCTACAAAAAATGGAAAAACATAACTGCCTGACAAGAATTCATTTAATTTTTTTCTATAGAGAAAATTTTAACTTAATCGTGTGAAACGAGCATCCATTACATCAGAAATACTTTTTATGAAGCTGTAAACATATATTACATGAGTTTAAGTTTTTCAACCGCATTAAGCAGCTCTTAACACCTTGAATAATTGAGACACAATAAACGTTTCGGAACTCAATTAGTTCAAAGTTTATATAAAACGTAAGCTTACAGAAAACTCCTATTATAACGTTAAGGATTACTGTAACTATAAAAAAGCTTGGATGAGAATCGCTCTAACTTCATAGATAAATATAAATTTACTGTGAGATGGTGATACCAAAAAAAAAAAAATCACGCGGCTAAGTTTGTTGTGGGCTCTTCTTAGACAAGGGCGCGTTTGGAACCCTCGTAGCTTTCGGTTTAAGTTGGCAAACGAAGTTATCACCATCCCCTTACAATTATGAAAACATATTATATGTATGAACGCTTTATAAGTTCCTGTGAACGCTTCATAGTGACTACTATATCATTTCTACGTGAATAAAAAAATTTGAAATTTAAAATTTGAATTCGTTTTACAGGAGCTAGTGACCTCATTCCAAAAGTACAACTACTTGAAGGCGCCGATCGAGAGGCCTTTGACACCTCCTAACAACAACCTAGCTGTCAACCTGGACAGACAGATCCTGTACAACCACAGTCACAGCAGTTTGTTCGGAGCGGATGTCAGCACCGACCAGAAAATGATGGTGGAGGCCATCGGCAGACATCTTGTCTATGGTATGTGTGCTCTATACTCTATGGTAACAAATAGGACGGACAGATCCTGTACAACCACAGTCACAGCAGTTTGTTCGGAGCGGATGTCAGCACCGACCAGAAAAGGATGATTTAGGCCATCGGCAGACATCTTGTCTATAGTACGTGTGCTCTATACTTTATGGTAACAAATTGGACGGGCAGATTCTGTACAACCGCAGTCAAAACAGTTTTTTCGGAGCTGATGTCAGCACCGACCAGAAGATGATGGTGGAGGCCATCGGCAGACATCTTGTTTATGGCACGCATGCTCTATACTCTATGGTAACAAATAGAATCTTCGGAGCAGATGTCAGCATTGATCAGAAGGTGATTGTCGAGGCAAAAACCTTGTCTGCTGTAGCTTTGCTTTATAATCTATGGTAACAACGACCTGTCAATTTGGACAGAAGGATTCTCCACAATACTTTTAGCACTTAAATTTCAAGAACAAAAATACTAAAGATTGTATGGATTTATTTTGTTTACAGACGCAGCCCAATCGACTGCCTTGATGTGCACGAACGTAGTATCGTACGTGTTACTAACCGAGCAACGCCGCGGGTGCAGCCTATCTCAATTACAGTCTAGTGTTTCTTCGCGCGGGAAAGCCCTAAAAATGGCCGGGCGCGACCTAGGGTACATGGGCGAAGACCATCTTGTGATCAAAAGAGCTGTAAGTCAAAAGTTAAAAAAATTAAAGATATTATTAGAAAATGCTACGAAAAAAATTGTGAATACATAAACTTAAGCTTAAAAGTTATTTTATACATTAGTTTTATTGATTTTAGAGGTACACTATGGTTTCTACACGGCAGCGTGTCGGAACGCTAAATAGCTTAGCGGCACGTCTTTGTCGGTAGAGTGGTAACTGGCCCCGATCGAAACCCCCAACCAGACCTTAACAGAAATAATTCAGAAATTATAAATTACCAATTTGGTTACTTATAATTCCCCTGACGGAAATCGAATCCGGGATCGCTCATTTATCAGGAAGCACAGCGCTCACCGCGAAATACCTCTATTACTGTGCGTTAAAATTACGGTAAATTTACGTTTGTAACTATTGGATAGAAGCAGACGTTACTTTGCGGAAAACCATAATATATTGAATAATTGATAAGTTGACTTAACGATTATTCATTCTGGTCTATTAAAGGTGTGTGGATTGGGTCCACCAATCCGCTCTGGGCCAGCGTGGTGGACTACAACCTTAATAAGGGATTAGCCCTCATTGTGGGAGGAGACCCGTACCCTGTATTTGGACCATGTCTTTGCGAGCTCGGATATACTATATACTTATTTTTATGTATTACAGTTGGAAATGCTGGGCACTTCCCTCGTACGGGTGGAAGGCAGTGGCGCCAACAGGACTGTACGAGCGCACGCATCCGTGCCAGCGGCGTTGGAACTCTCGTATTATGCCAACGCGTTGGTCGCACACTACGCCGCGCCTGCTATTGTAGGTGAGAAGGAAAATGGCGTCGGAAAATTATTTATAATGTGAAACTTCTAACTTTTTAAACTCTATGAAACGAAAATGCGACACGGTAACCAAACAAACACTTAAATGTAAAGGATTCAGTCAGCGAGAGAATGAGATAGAAGACTTTTTATTTTAGTTACCATGGTAACTGAATAATATTTATTATTTTATTTGAACTCTTTATTTGTTCATCAATACACAGTTAGGAATATAAAGGACGTATAGAGGGAACACAAAGACTGGAGTAGAATACAAAAGGCGGCCTTATCGCTTAAAAGCGATCTCTGCCAGGCAGTTTTAGGATTAAACCGACAAGAGCGATAACAAATAGTACCCATAACACAAGCTACGCTTACTTTGGGGCTAGATGGCGATGTGTGTATTGTCGTAGTATATTTATTTGTTTTAATTATTTATTTTAATGTTCAATGCACATTACAGCGACGGCGTTGGAAAGCATAGTGTGCAAACAGAACGCAGACGAGGATACCGTGCGCCACTCGGAGCTGATGGAGGCAGCCCTGCAACTCAGCGAGATCCTCAGCCAGGAGTTCATCCTCTGCGCACCCTGCACCAGGATAGAGGAGCGGCTGCAAGAGGCGTTGGACGAACTCCTCGCGCAGGACGTCCTCACCGACACTCGGGTATGCCTTACATCATATCACAATATCTCAGGTCTGGTCTGGTGGGTGGCATCGGCCGCGGCTAGTTACCTACCTACCGACAAAGACTTGCCGCTAAGCTAACACTAAATCAGTGTGCCGGTGCGATGTCGCGTAGCAACCGATTAGGGGTATGACTACCGTACTCCCTAACAGGTAACCCCTATACCATCTTAGACTGCATCATCACGGGAACAAGTTATAGGAGAAGTGTACTCCAGTTTATTATTACACATATATTATTTGGATATTATTTCCACTGAGAGTTGATAAAGGTGGGGGAGAAAATAAATTTTTTATCCTTTCTCCAGGGGAGATAATTGTCTCCTGGCCATGCTAGCCGTACAGACAACCCGCACGAAGCTATTTTCGTCTACGTTTCTAATACGTACCGCTAAAGTTTGGAACGCTCTTTCGATTTCGGTGTCCGATTCATCAACTTGAATGCCTTCAAGGCAAGAGTGGATAGGCATGACCGCACCATTGCTTTACATCAGGCATGATAGTTGTCAAGATATTTTTTTTTCCTAATTTTTGGTTTTATTATTCTACCTTTATTTATCTTTATTGTATTCAACATGGAAGGAAGTTATTTCCACGACACAGGGAATCCTAGTGAAATCACAGACTTTATCTGTATTCTCTGGCTTACTTATATATCTCAAGATTGTAATTTTTTTTTTTATTACATATAATTTTTATTAATACATAACTATAACCTAAATTAAACTATTTAAAAACTAAATAAAATCTAAAACGTCCTCGAAACCACCGCAGCGAGGCACAGTTCCTAAGATGCTGGCAGCATTGAATTGATTGTAATTGTTCTTTATTCCGGAATAACAGTATCGATCCTGTGTCAACCTTTAAGCCGAATGCTGGGAATCGAACCTGCAGCCTTCGAGTCGGAAAGCGGGGTCTCTGCCCAATGCGCCCATCAACCGTCAAAATATCCCAGTATACTCAGTGGCGTGCATAGAGCGTATGCACAGGCTATGCAGATGATATAAGATGAAGAAAATCCCCAGTATGAGTTATAAATACTTGAGGGTAGGCTTTTTATAACTCTCACAATGCCTATCCCTAAGTTTTTTATTTAACTTGTACTGAAGATTTTTTTTTCATTTCATATTATTTATCCGCTTATTACACACCCTGTACGCACGCCATTGAGTATACTTATATTAAAGTGTCTGTAAAAATCAGTGCCTGATCAACCAAGCGCGAGGCCCGTAGCAAATTCTTTAAGAGAGCCCTTGATCTGCTAAGGGTTCTTAAGTATAAAGTGGTAAAAATACAATTCTATACTCAATATGTATCTTAAATGCAATACGTATTTGCTATCTATAGGTTACAATTTTGTGGGTAATTAATAGTTTAGTAAATTACTGTAGGCGATGTCTGTGTGCGTGCGCGTGTGTGCGTACGCGTGTGTGTGTGCGCGTAAGTGTGCGTGTAAGAGTGTGTGCGTGTGCGTGTAAGTGTGCGTCTGCTTGTAGATGTGCGTGTGCGTGTGCGTATAAGTGTTCATGTAAGTGTGTGTGTAAGTGTGCGTGTAAGTGTAAGTGTGCGAGTGCGTTTGCGTTTGAGTGTGCGTGTAAGTGTCTGCCAGTCAGTCAGTCAGGCAGAGATGAGTGGTATTAAATATGGGGGGCCCGTAGCAATTGCTACTCTTGCTACGCGGTTAATACTGCACTGGTAATAATGAACAATTAATGTATTCCAGTCTCCGGACGCCTTGGAAGAGCAGCGCTGGTCGCGTCGTTTCGCGAATAACTTTGACGACGAGGACGACGACGACGACGGATACCGGCCGGACCCCACGCGCCTCATCAAATACAAGCTGTCCAAGAGCCCGGAAGCCCTGGCGGAACGGTACGTACAATGGTGAGGGCTGCTAATCTAAGTAGGAGCCTAGGAGGTCCCGGGTTCGATTCCCGAGGATAGACGAGGATACCGTGCCTCACTCGGAGCAGATGGAGGCAGCCCTAAAGCTCAGCGAGATCCTTAGCCAGGATTTCATCCTCTGCGCACCCTGCACCAGGATAGAGGAGCGGCTGCAAGAGGCGTTGGACGAACTCCTCGCGCAGGACGTCCTCACCGACACTCGGGTATGCCTTACATCATATCAAAATATATCATATCAAATTCAAATTCAAATTCAAAATTTCTTTATTCATGTAGGCCTATCACAGGCACTTATGAAGCGTTCATACATAATTGTTTACATAATTGTAACGGGATGGTGATAACTTCGTTCGCCAACTTAAATCTAAAGCTACGAGGGTTCCAAACGCGCCCTGGTCTAAGAAGAGCCCACAACAAACTTAGTCGGGTAAATTTATTTTTTTGTTATCACCATCTTCCAGTAAATTTAAATTAAGCTATGAAGCTAGAGCAATTCACACCCAAGCTTTTTTATCGTTTAAATAATCCTTAATGTTATAATAGGATTTTTCTGTAAGCTTACGTTTTATATAAACTTTGAACTTATTGAGAGACATCTCAAAGATTTCATTTGGTAATTTGTTATAAAATAATATACAATTGCCCTTGAATGAATTTGCAATTTTGTGTAGCCTAGTAAACTGCACAATTGACGACCTCCCTGGCGCAGCGGTGAGCGCTGTGAATCTAAGTAGGAGGTTCCGGGTTCGATTACCGGCAGGGGCAATCTGGAAATATATAATTTCATTAGTTTGGTCTATTCTTGTGGGAGGCTTTGGTCGTGGCTAGTTACCCTATCGACAAAGACGTGCCGCTAAGCGATTTAGTGTTCCGGTGCGATATCGCGTAGCAAACGATTACGGGTATGACTACCGTACTCCCTAACTGGTTAGCCCGCTACCATCATAGACTGCATCATCACTTACCGCCAGGTGAGATTGCAGTCAAGGGCTAATTTGTAGTGGATTAAAAAAAACTACCACTGCACGGCTATTGTTAGGACACGGCCGATACGACTATCGGATCGGACGACATTCGGCGAGTCAGGGGGCAATAGGGGTTTATTAGTGATACTCTTCAGTCTTGTATTGAGACTCAGACGGCGCCAAGATACCTTTTGGTGTCTTAGTCGCTATCAATATCCGCTTACAAGGGATAAAACTTACTTGTCCACCTACCAAAGCACGGCAACACGAGAATTTGACCCCCGTTTAATATTACACGTATATTATCTGTTAACTTGTGACCATGCTCACGCTGTGGGAGGCAATAAACGCTTTTTTTCCTTTCCCTGTATAGAAATATTTTCTTGTTTCCAGCCGAAGGTTAGTGCAAACGATCCGCCCGCTGTTGGAAGGTTATGCGGCGACGTGCCACTGTGTCCGCAACGCCACGCAAAAGGAGGTGGTGGGCGCCGCACTCGATTCGCTACTGGAGAGTTTTGCACAGAACAAAATGCTTTACGGTGAGTTTAGAGGCTTTTAGACGCAAAATGCCTGGTTACCCAAAAAAAAGATAGCAACAACAAATATGTAAATATACATATTTAAAAAAAAAGGCTAAGTCGGTGGCCACCGTAGTGATCTTTAATATCTATCTAATATTTGTGTTTTGATGCAATAAAGTTATTGTATGTATGCATATTTGTCTCACAGGCGAAGCAGTATCAACGGACGCCATACGGAATTGCCTTCGACTCTTACGCCAATGGGGCGTGATAGAAATGTACACGGACAATCGCGAGAGGAAAATAAGAGTGTGCACACCCTACGAGAACCGGGACAATATGGAGGAAGTGGGCGCTAACATTTACAAATTCAACATGGCCACGCCTGTGCTGTGACCGTCATGTGACTGAAGTGTGACCAAAGTGTGACCAAAAAATTGTGATGTGTAAAAAGTGACTAGTGTAGTGTTGTGTAAGCTTAACTTGCGCTGTGGCTTCTGGTAGCAAGTGGCACGGGCGTCAAATAGCTTGTCGCTAAAAGCAATGAGCTCTCGCCCACTTTGTACGTTTCTATATTTTTCTTACTGTCTTACGCTGTTACTGCACTACAGCTCGAACCTTTCTCATTCTGAGAGATTCGTGGACACATAGTGGGTGGTAATGGATTGACAACGATGCAGCTGTCACTTTGTTTTAAGCGAAGGTTTTGTTGTACAAATATGAGCAAAACTCTCTTCAGCTCTGAATTGCAGCTTGATCCGTGGCTTTAAAATGCTATCTACGATCGGTCCATTTTTATAAATTTAAAAAGGATATAAAATTTTTTCGGAACCAACAGGATTTGAACCTGCGACTCTCTGGCAATCGCGGCCTGAGCGCTTTTTCCAACGCTACGTCTCTCCTACCATCAATGCTGAAATTAGTATATTCCTTTTTAAATCAGTCTTATAGGGACTGTTGCTTCATCTAGTAGGAAATGTTGCAGTTTCGATCTACGTTTTCAAAGGTCCGTATAACAATGAGACACGTTTGAAGCAAGAGATGACATTTTTTTTTTTGGAAATAAATAAATATACTACGACAATAGACACATCGCCATCCAGCCCCAAAGTAAGCGTAGCCTGTGTTATGGGTACTAAGATGACTGATGAATAATATACATAAATACTTAGAATATAAACTGAAAAACATTCATGCTCATCACACAAACATTTTCCAGTAGTGGGAATGGAACCCACGGCCTTGGACTCAGAAAGCAGGGTCGCTGCAAACTGCGCCGATCGGCCGTCAATAAATCGCTATAAGACTGAAGTAAAAGGCCTTTATATCCTCTTTCAATTTATAAAATTGATAATTCCTCCAAGTGTAGGTAAAAACACTAATAAAAATTATAAAATTACAATCGGTCCACTCTCTCCTATATGGTTAAGAATCATGAATTCTCAAAAAAGTTACTGCAAGTGTTCAAATGTGGTTATACAGCAGGATGCTAAAGATCACCTGAAACTTCACACCAAAAACTAAAGTACTGGGCTAACACAGGCAGGAGACAAAAATTATATCCCCTGACAAGGGATATAATTTTTGTCGTGTACGTGTCCACCTGCTAAAGCACGGGTACATGAAATAGGAGTAGTTTACTCCCGTTTACTATTACACATATATTGTTTGATACTATTTCCACTTGTGCGCCAGTGCTCCGAGAGTTGATAAAACAGTGGGAGAAGATACATTTTTATCCTTTCTCCGGGGAGATAATTATCTCCTGCCCATGCTTGCTGTGCTGTAGTGGGTAATGATAGATAGAGAACTCCACCACAACTATGCGAAGAAAACTAACTTTCTTAGGACACAAGCAAAGAGGAACCCAACTTGGAAAGTTAATAAGCTTGGCAAAAGAGCAACTGGTTGCCCAATATTAAATGGTAGAGTGATATGGGAGTGGACTGGACCCAAAACTTAGGAAGCAGTTGATAATAAAAAGTTTTTTGTTAGCTGACAACTAAACTTCGACTCCAACATGGCACGTGTAGGTGCTGATGAAGCTGTTGCTGATAGCGACGAAGCCGTACCCGGATTATATGTTGCATACATTTTGCAGGACAAATGTTATACAGAGGATGGTTCATGAGTGCTGGAATTGTTGACGCAGGTGAAAGTTATGTCATTAATTTTACCTAGTTGTCAAATTATGACATTGTGCCACCCCAATCCACCTCTGTTAAGTCTAATCTAAACCAAGTAAACATTTTTGAAAACTTTTTAAATCAATATTTAAAAAAAACTGGATTCTGCAGTCTTCTTTTTACAAATGTCCTTTAAAGTATAGTTGAGTCTTTTTAATAAGCCTTAGAAAAATAAGCCACTTCTAAACGTTTCTACGATTTGTAAGTTCTCTTTTAGACTGAGATAAAGCGAACTTAGACATTGATAATAGATATTCTACGTATTGCGTAAGTTTTATATCGTCACTCAGATGTGTTCTGTAGATGTTAGGGGTGGAAAGTCAGAAAAACTAATATTAATCATAATAAAATAAAATGTATATTTTGGTAAATTAGTCTACCATTTGGGTTCTTGTGTATATACTGTGCATTAATAATGGATTAATTAGCAATGGTTATATTATCTTAGCTTGCGATATTTAGCAATCAAAAAAATAATTGTAAATTCGTATTTTTAATTCACTGGAGTAAACTGACAGTTGCTAATGTCACTTTCAAAAAGAATTGCCAAATTTATTTCACTAGTGATGTTCGAGCTCAGTTGTAATTAATTTGGCAAAAAGCCAATGGATAAATACCTTATATTGATAAAAATAATTCTAAATAACTACTTAATATTATTTATTAACAACTACTTGCAATAGAGTCAGTTTTTTTTAAATATGTGTTTTGAGTCACACAGAAAATGAATCACTTACTCTTGTAAGTAATTATGTGACTCAATTACTCATTGTAAGTTATTCATGGGACTCTTTTTATCAGAACTCTATTTTCCTTCAATTAAAATCTGATAACAACATAAAAGTCAGTTTACTACAGTCAATTAATAATCCGACTATAGTCGTGACATGCTAATGTAGTAATTCTACGATTTGTAAGTTAGCGCTGCGTGCGCTTCCTTCAAAGCTGTGATAATACTAAATTAAATTGCTTACTTTAAATTTTCTATATCCATTTTTTTGTTACCTGCCTTTGTGTAAACCGTCATTTCGTTAGGTACTTTATATAATATAAAGTATGTTTAAAAAATATTAAAAATAATAAAGCAGTAAAGTATGTATGATATTATTTATTTACGGTTTTATTTATTTTAACACACTTTTTTATTAACGGTTTTATTTATTTTAACACACTTTTTTTCTGTATACAAAATATGCTAAGAGTGATGAAAAGATATTCAATAAAATATAGTTTAGCAAACATTATGTTTGACACAAGAATTCTCAGGCTAATAAATTAACTTAAAATGGTATTAGCAACATTCACTTTACATTACACCATTAAATTATCATCAGCAAAAATTACAGATTAAAAATGAAAACAGAATCAATACTGTATGCTATCAAATGAATCTCAACAATATTGCATTTATTATGACATAGAATGGATTGTTTCTTGATGAACCTTTGACTGTATTAGTTTTGTTTTCACTATTTTGGCATTAACCAAAAAGTGATAGATGTTGCTATTTCGACATTCAAGTTAAGAGACATATCAAGCTTAATTTGCTTAAAACCAGACAGATCTGTATACACTTTAGTCCAAGATTTGTATATTTAAAATCTGACTGGTTTTCAAATATTGTGGAACTTCAAAAGTAAAATGTATCTTATCGTAATTCTTTTAAAGTCCTCAATTCCACAGCTAGTGCTTTTGTCAGAACGTTTTTAGGATAAATATTTGTAACACAGAAGTTGCGACTCCAAATCACGTGACGTAAGGTCTATTTTGCTATGTAAGTATAATGCTTTGATATGAGCGTCTCCACGTCTGCATACGTGCAAACCTTGTACAAAAAGGACTGTATGGCATACGCGCTCATGTATGACTTATGCTTTATTTGTAACATTATAACGTTTAAGTAAAATGGACCTAATGTGTCTCGCTTTTGAAACGCAAATTCTGTATTTCTGATTATTTTATTTTAAAAACATTCCGGTCATAGCGCTAGCTGTACTGTCAATTCTAGTCACGTATACGTGATCACGAATCTGAGCTTTGTAATAAGGTGTTAAGTTCCATTTTACTTTGGATTATCAAAAAAGGCTAGAGACTACTATCAAAGATTACAATAACTCCCGAAGTTAATCATGATTCTAATCCAAAATGTTTAGTTGAAAGATTGAATTCAGAAGTGCTAACCTTATATAAACGGAAGAGTGGGGAAGTATCATCATCATAAACCATTTTCCGGCACACTACAGGTAACGGTTCTCCTTTTGGAATAAATAAATAATAAATAAATATACTACGACAATACACACACCGCCAACTAGTCCCAAAGTAAGCGTAGCTTGTGTTATGGGTACTAAGATAACTGATGAATATTTTTCTAAATAATATATATAAATACTTATAATATCATATTAACACCCAGACACTGGAAAACATTCATGTTCATCACACAAACATTTGCCAGTTGTGTGAATCACACCCACGGCCTTCGACTCAGAAAGCAGGGTCGCTGCCCACTGCGCCAATCGGCCGTCGGAATGAGAAGAGTTAAGGCTGTAGTCCACCAAGTGCATATTGGTAGCCATCACACGCCTCTGTTAACTCTTTAGCATGCAGGTTTCTCACGACGCTTTCGTTAAAGCACGTGATATTTTAATAACTTAAACTATTTTACTTATTTACTAGCTGTTGCCCGCGACTTCGTCTGCGTTTGATTTTTTTTTTGATGTGGCATTCAATTGGCATTCAAGTATTCAGTATCGCTAAGCCTTAAATGAGGGGTTTGCTGCTGTCCGCTGAGGAGTTCTGTCCTCTATCTCTAACCACATTCATCAGATCAACACAAAGTTTGGGCAAAATTAAACACAATTTATAATTTGTATAGTACAAAAATAATAATTTAAATCGGTTATAATTTGTCGGAGTTATGGTGTAAAATCATCAATCACCTTCATCCCCTCTCCCAAAGGAACCGAGCTTAATGTCGGGATAAAAAGTAACCTTTATTACTTCTAACACTTCCAAGAATATGTGTACAAAGTTTCATGAGAATCGGTTAAGTAGTTTTTGCGTGAAAGCGTAACAAACAAACTCACATTGGCATTTATAATATTAGTAGGGATACACTTTATTTGTACGCCAAAAAATTAAAAACAAGGGACACAACAAGAAGAAACCTAATCAGTAGGATACAAAAGGCGGCCTTATCGCTAACTAGCGATCTCTTCCAGGTAACCTTAGGATAAGGCAAACCAAGGGAAACCGATTGGTGGGGTGTAATATCATTGCATACATACTTACGAATAATTGCACACTATAGTCGTAAAAAATTAATAGGCCCGTTTTGACATTTGTGCAAGACCATAGAATGTAACTTGGAACGAAACTGAAAGAAACAATAAAATGAAAATCAATTGCATACAGTGTTTTAAAAAATACGTAAATTTTTTTACGACGTGACGTTAAATAATATGAAAGAATATATCGCGCGTATTCTTTTTGCGCTTACTTTATAGTAGCATGCAATTTATAATTGTTGCGAAACGTTTCGAAAACAGTGACGTTCTCAGTCTTTTTTTTTTATACTAGAGTTGTAACCATTTTTTACTGTATATCGAAATTAAATATTGGGTAGTAATCTTTACTGCAAAGAATGAGCTTGGTTCTCAAAGCCGCAAATAAAATTTTGAATTGACGACACTGGGTTCTAAATAATGAGTCTGAGTAGATGTATCTGACAAAGCGGCACATGACTGAAGCGTCCCCGTGCACTGCGCAGTTTTTCGTTCCCCATCTTGTAAAGTTGACTGTGCGCTCGTTAAGTTTGATAGTATATATTGTTTACTATTACGTTAACTTTGGCTCTTCTACTTTGGACATTCATTTAAACATAGTGATTTGACTCGATTTTTGTGTTTGTTGTTATATAGTACGAACTCTGTTTCAACATGTTGAAAAGTTGACGTATAATCAACAGCCAGTCACGCGAATTGGTTGTGAAGTTAAAGGAATACTTTGAACGAACGAACACTTTACAATACATAATCATAACAATCAAGTACTGATACAAACTTGAATTCATTTATCGTGAGTATCGAATACCGAGTCGGATGGTTCCATAACTAGTTACGTCGCGATGACAAATGTCAAAACGGGCCTATTACTTTTTTAAGACTATAATACTTAAAAATTAGTACACATATCTCGGGAAAAAAATTACAGATGCATTCCCGGGCCACCCTCTCAAGGTCCCCCTGAGAGGGAGGTCGAAGTCCTTACCACTAGGCAATCCTGCTCCTAAAAGTATAGCACTACTAAATTCAATCTGCTATCTGTAGATTTTGGATTAGATTGACTTTAAATTTTGTTTGTTAGTGTGCCACTACTATTACGTTGGGATCTATAGAGTATGTTTTAAATTTGCTCAATCTTAAGTACCCGTTAAAACCGAAGAAAGTTCCATTATCATGTATTGCATGTATCTATAAGTACAAAATATCACACATGGAAATCTGTTTGCACTTGTCTGTGACCGAATGTATAAGGTCACCACTAGTGCAACCATTCAATGGTACTTCCGACCAGTTGTAACATTTTACATTCCCGAAAATACTATCCATTTTTCCTTGTTAAAATAAGTCAGCAAATAGAGCAGTCATACTTTCAACGATTAGAGTTTTAACAACTGACAATTTACTTAATTGAGGATTTGTGTAAGGATGAATTTGCACCAGTAGCTTTTATAGTTTAATTGTGAAGAGATGAATAAAATTTAATTTGCGTAGTTTATTGTTTAATTTCTCCACTGCCGTGTGACGGCTGATCAGAATACAGCTGTCGTAAGGGAATAGAACGGAGTGTGGGTAGCGGCGTTCGTTCGTTTCGGTTTACCCCCAACGAAACAAGATTTCAGGCGCATGACGTTCCGTGTGCAAGCAAATATTACTTTAAGCGTTCTTTCCACGATTTCTTCTTCGTACAATTTCCCATTAGCAGCGTCCCAAGGGCCTGCGCAGACCACCGTCCTTAACGTACTGTCTAGTCTCTAAACAGACCACTTCGTACCTAACAGAATTGCAAACCATTTGGGCTAGCACTTCACGCTCGTACGAAGAACTCTGGGAGGGATGCCGCCGAGGCGAATAATAAGTTCAGCTCTCCACAGGCTCGGGATAACTCGACAAGCCCTCGAAGGTGATGTACGTTGATAAGGATAAATGCTGCCATACAGACAAGTTTTTAATCTGCAATGGGGCCTTGGATGTGATCCAGTCGCTCAGTGGATTGTGCACCTTTTTTGAACAAACACTAATTTGCAAAATTCAAAGCTATATTCAAGTATTTACAATAATGTCTCCCTGTATTGTAACTAGATGGCGCTAATGTACTTTACCGTTCAATGAAAATCCTCATCAAAATTGAGAGGATTAAAAAGTGTTTTTTATAAAAAAAATAAGAAAAACTAAAACTTAAAATACATACTTTTTAAAATATATTTATTGATTGAACAAAATTTTAACACTTAAGGGAGGCCAAGATTAACAAATTATAGAAAGCTTATAAATGATTAAATGATTACGTATTTGTAACTAGTAACATTAAAATTAATCAAATATATTTATTGATTGAATAACATTGTAATAATTCAAGAGAAATAAACAAAAATAAGCAGTAACACAATTTAAACGAATAGGTAGGTAATACAAAAACGATTCGAGAATAATTAATTCAACTTATTAATAAAATAAAGAACTAAAAGATTCATCTCCAAACTTTATAAATAGTCAATAAAATGCATATAACAATTTTATATTATACACTGTTTAGGAATGCTCAACATAATCTAAAAAACTTGTGTGGTCAAAATATTTCTTATCCACCTTCTTGTATTTTTATCATAACCTTTTTACCATAATTTTACTTTAGGAATCTGTTAAAAATTCTACCCATAATTAGTGAAATTGTACTCTTATTACCTACTCGTTCAATAACATTAAAATATAGACTAACTTTGGTACTTAGATTACATATCACATATTTGGTCCAATATCACTATTGTATTTATTTATATTTTCATACAACTCAAGCACGATAACAAGTTATTAGAAGGTCAAATGTGAATTGAAATGAAAATTAATAACAGGACATAAAGTTTGTAATAAAAATAGTTTTTTTTTTATTCCTATTTAAACAACAAAACATTTTAGTTTTAATTTTGGTGTGTAACGAAATTAAAAGGATCTGAATATTTTAGTTTAAACCCTGGCTTACCTTCTATCCGCCATTTTTATTTTTTTACCAGCTCTAAATAAAAACTAACTAAAACATTGGGGCAACAAAATAAATAATTAATAATAAGGACAAAACGTTCCATATCGTGTTTCCGAAATATAAACTATCAGTGTTGCCGGTGTTCTTCTGTGTATAAACTGAAAACAAAACCGAAACGAATTTCCTCTGTACCAAGGTTTTATAGTTATCAAAGGCACAAGATATCTGGTGTTTGCAGGACTTTTTCAAGTACATTACTATCGAAAACAAATACAATAATAGAGCCAATTTGTCTGCTTACTTTTAGTTTTAGCTATTCACAGATGGCGCCACTTTTAATATGGATATTTGATAGCCTACATTTCTGAAACTCGCCAGTAACATTTGTCCTGTTGAATTATTTTTGTATTTATTCCAACTTGATCGTGCATGAACATGGTATGGATGCCATTTTGAAAAAAATAAAATACAAATGGCGGAACAGCAAGTTAGCTTTAGCATTCAAAGCCATGCAAGAATACAATGTTTCTAGACAAAAAAAAATCTCCTCAATATGACTATTTCCAATGAGAAATTGTCATAAAATAATTAAAATATTTAAGAAAACATCTGCTGTTAGTCGAGGACTGATTGCAGGGTAATAACAGATAAGAAAAAATAGACAAATATAACGTAATTTTATCGAATTGTTGTTTCAACTACCTCAAGGAACATGGATAGAAATATAAACTAAAGTAGGCTGGCGCCGTAAAATAACCGAGCAAAAAATTCGTTTTGTTCATGTTCTCGCAAGGCCGCCAAACCTTTGCCAAGGCGAATTCGAGCCTCGTTCTTTTTCGCTCCGTGCATGAAGGATTTTAGATGATTTCTGAGGCCGGTCATACTCGCTTCAATGAAGTTGCAAAAGCCACAATGGTAGACCCCCGGCCGAATCTATAAATGGTAAATTTACGATTTAGGTATCTGCTGTATTTATACAAGCATCATTATAAACTCATTACCGTCACCCTACTGGCAGGTCTCTTTTCTCAAAATGAAAAGGGCGTAGGCCGTAGTCCAATACTCTGGCCAAGTGCACCCCTTCGAGTAAGCAATGGAGTATTCTCTCAAAGCAAGTGACATTTTGATTGCTTAAATTCAAAAAAACAGCACATCAATCCACACTTAAGGGCATGTCCATGTGGGGATCGAACACAAGCCCCCGATAGGATTTCCAAAGCTCAAACCAATTCCCCGAAAGTCCAAAGGTCCAGTAGACTACCAACGCTAAGACAATTTTATATTTTTTATTTATTTATACTCTTTATTTGTACACCACTCAGAAAAATGAAAAAAAAAATGTATATTATCATATTGCAATGACAACTTTATGTTTTTACCTACATTTTAGAGGAAATATAAAATTTATAAATTTTAAAAAATACATATAATAATTTCAGAACCGACAGGATTTGAACCCGCGACTCGCTTTATGACTATGCTGTCTTATTCCACCAGTGTCCGTAACGCCATCTAGTAGGAAACATTGCAAAAAATTGAAACTGCTATTTCAAAGCTCCTTATTGCAATGAGACAACTTGGAAACAAGAGAAGACACATTGTTTTGTTATACTTTTCTTTTTTTCTATGTACTTTTTGTGGTGTGCAATAAAAGTATATTCATTCATTCATTGATTTTTATTTTTATAATTTTAGTGTTTTTAAGTACCACTGACGTAATATGAATGGACTTCAGGTCAGAGCTAAAAACGTCCGACCTAAAAACTGTATGAATTACGCGCCAGGCTTCATTTGATCGACTAACAGATTACAGACATATTGATGGAGTAAAACATGCAAAAACTATTCAACTAAAATGAGAAAAGATCATGGCGTATCGTTGTTTCATTTTAAACTATTATTTTGCTTAAAAACACAGTAATTATTTAAATTTGCATTAAATCTGAAACCCATCACTAAACTAATGAATAAACAAAAGTAGCATACCTGTCTTTTTCGTACGCGTTGCGCTGCATAGAAAAAAAAAGAGACAAACTGAACTGCCATCTACTATCACTGTATTCGGCTGAATTTCTATGAGTGATGATGTTTCGGTTTAAAAAAAACAAAAACGTAGGATACTTCTTATCATCAGCTTCTTGCCAGCGAAAGCTTTGCCAAAATCTTTGAAGACATTTTGATAAGCCGGAACAAGCAGACAGACAGACAAATAATTAAAAAACTAATTATGTTTTTAAATGTAGTTTATACACAGTACTTTTAATGACTTACATAAGCATTTAGTAAAAAGCTGTTATTTTTACATTATACACACTTTTATTTATATCATCATCATCATCATCATATCAATTCATTACCGGCCCACTAAAGGGCACGGGTCTCCTCCCACATTGAGAAGGGGTTAAGGCCGTAGGGCACATTATGGAGAACTCTCAGGTATGCAGGTATACTCAAGATGTTTTCCTTCACCGTTATATAAATATTTATATAGATTAAACCAAATCGCGATATTCGAAATTCCCCCAGGAATTCCAAAAGGCAATGATAGAATATATTTAAGTAAATTTATGTGGTGAATTGTTCATGAAATAATTCAATTAGGTAATAAATATTTATTTACATATGCAAGAAAAATTACAAAATAATAGCTATTCCATTACTCCTGATGATTTTGACTTATCGCTCGGAATGGTCGAAGCTGCATAAGGATATGATTGTTGCAAACAAATGATTATAGCAGATAGATTCGGATAGAAATGTTTTAATTTTTTTAAAGTTCCTACACATGTATGGGTCTACTCAGTACCCTTTTTTCGTAAATTTTGTATAAGACTCGACGTCCAATTCATATTAAGTCAATGTTATAAGTACATTTGGAGAAAATGAGAAATTTATGAGTTTAAAACCAATTTTAAAATTTCGGAACCAACCTGCCCCTCACTATCAACCGCGGCCAGAGCGAAATGTTTATATGTATGTAAGACTGTTTATTTGCACTGAAATGAATAGAACTTACCTCTCTCACGAACTCCTCTTTAAACGTTGTGAGGACAGACGCTTGTTGAATCCCTTTAGTATGTTCCCACTGACTTGCATGGAAAAATACTTTATTTTCTCCCTCCATAGAGACTTCACATATCTGACATCTAAATTTCATTCCATGTTGACTAATTGTTTGAAAGCTAGCATAAGTCAAACAAAAATTTTCATTAATTATAGTATCACGTGTAAATAAAGACTTCACTGTGAATTCGCTATCAAAAAATTCAATGAAAGGAACCTTTTTGATAACAACTTCAGAGCATCGTGCAGCTTTTTCTTGATGTTTTTTTTCTGCAACATGCTCTTTGAGCCTTAAAAGGGACGATGCGATCTTAACATTACAAACTTTGCAATATGTGTTGTTGCGCTTGTATTTCATATGATTTGCATGGGCGAATTGCATTGCACTTTTCAAAGCTTCTTGCGGCGAAACTATGTCATTACAATTTTCCATTGCAACATCTAACTTATTAGAATCAGTTTTGGTTCCTTCTCCATTCACTCCATCACTTGATTCAGTATCAGTGGTAGCTTGGGGTGTATGCTCTATGTGTGCATTCTGAACTTGGAGGTCATTGACCTTTTGACAATCACTTTCAGTTTTATTGTTTTCTTTATCAGTTTCTATTCCATTGTCATTACAACTTTCAATTGCAACATTTAACTTTTTAGAATCAGCTTTGGTTCCTTCTCCATACACTCCAAATCTTAATTCAGTATCAGTGGTACATTTGGGTGTATGCTCTGTGTGTGCATTCTGAACTTTGAAGTCATTGACCTTTTGACAATCACTTTCAGTTTTCTTGTTTTCCTTATCAATTTCTACTCCATCGTCATTACAATTTTCAATTGCAACATCTAACTTCTTAGAATCAGCTTTGGTTAATTCTCCATTCACTCCAACACTTAATTCAGTATCAGTGGTACCTTTGGGTGTATGCTCTGTGTGTGCATTCTGAACTTTGAAGACAATGATCTTTTGACAATCACTTTCAGTTTTCTGATAATCTTCTCCATTACAATTATCCATTGAAACATCTAACTTCATATTATCTGTATTCATTTCTTCTCCATTTTTTCCCCTTAATTCTGTTTTAGTAGGTATAATTTCTCTTAGTGTATTTGTGTGTGCACTCTGTATTTTGAATTTTTTATAATTATTCTGGCATTTAATGAAATTATTTGTATGATCGGAGTCTTCTGCATGAGATTCCTTTGAATCTACAGTGATTAAACTGTTACAGATAAGGCAATTCAAAACTACATCATCAATCTGAAAACAGGTTGATTAAAAATAAAAAATACCAATAGAATTTTTGAAGTCAGTTAAAAAATTAAGTAACTACAGTTTGAACTATATTTTTGCCTAAAACTTGGCTGCATTTGTTTTGGAGTCTCATAATAACTCAAGAACTAATTTTTTCTAGGATAAAAAATATCACATTATATGCTACAAATGTAAGCTTAGGTAGGTAGCAATTCATCAAATCAATGGTTACCGAAAATAATAATTTCTCATGAGAAATAAACAATATTTTAGATTTTTAACCAACGCACATCAGCTATATGTTACCTTCTAAATTTTTGACCAGTGACCATAGGAACTTACGAATTAAATCATTCAAAGTTAGTTTTAAGAATATGTTATATAATTTTAGATTATTTCTGTAATGTATTATATCCATCCATTAGTTGCAAACAGGATCGTAAAGGTGTATGGTAAAATTGAGAATATGTTTAAAACTGAGTTAGTGTTTACAGCTATTGATTTTAACATTGTAATCTTTCTTACCGTTCTGATTTAAATAATTAAGTAATAAAAAACTTACCTTGCGATAAACATATTTGCCCCTCTTGAGTTCCAATTTACTCTGTATGATGTTCAGAATATGAGATGATTCATTACAATGTTTGTTCTCATCAGAAAATTCCACATTACAAACATAACAAGATTCCACATTCTGTCCATTCCATGTTTGCCTCTCTATTAATATATCATCAAATGCAACCAATCCTTTATCTACTTCTCTTACTAGATGATAAGTTTTGTTCTTATCATGTGTAGTATCACCTACATGAACGCCAACTTTTGATGATGTTTGTATTAATATGTTACAAGGCTCACAGTAGTAGCCCATTTTAACCTAAAATGTGTATGAATATTTATGCAAATGAATAAAAATATTACCCACGTTTTCTTCATCTGAATGAAGATATATTTTCTGTATTCCACAAAGTGCAAGTTAGCCGACTAGCTAGACTCAGTAGTTAGCTGACTGCAATCCTACCCCCAGATGGTAAAATGCTAACTTGCCGGCCGATTGGCGCATCGACCCTGCTTTCTGAATCCAAGGCTGTGGGTTAGATTCCCACAACTGGAAATTGTGTGTGTGATGAATGTTTAAATGTTTTTTCAGTGTCTGGGTGTTTATGTGTTTAATATAAGTATTTATGTGTACTTGTGTTTTATATATATATATACATACTAGCTGTTGCCCGCGACTTCGTCTGCGTTTGATTTTGTTTTTAAAGTATTCAGAATCGCTAAGCCTTAAATGAGTATAGTAGTATATATAACATGTTGTCAATTAATTATAGACAAATAATCTGCAATAAAATAAAAGTGCGACTATAATTAAAGATCTAAGCTATCCTATCTCTTAAGTTGGACCAGACTGCTCACGGTGTGCCAATTTAATTTAAAATCGCTTAAGTAGTTTAGGAGTCCATCGCGGACAAACATCGTGACAGGAGATTTATATACATATATTAAGATATATATAAAAGAGAAAGTGTGTCCGTCTGTTCCGTATAGGCTCCGAAACGGCTGGACCGATTTCAATGAACTTTCAGGGAATCTCTGGATTGACCTGGCGACCTGGCGAGTAAATCCTGTAAAGTTTGGTGACGGTCGGAGCACTCCTATTTTTGAACTGTCAAACTGTCAAATACAACTGTTATTAAAAATTTAATGATGTAAGTTTATTGTTTAAATAAAATAAAGCAAAATCTAGCCCGGTGAAGCGGGCTGGGTACGCTAGTTATTCATAAATTTACTTTGGGGCTAATTTGCGATGTGTGTGTCGTTATATATTTTTTTGTTAGGGGTATAGAAGTTTTATAGACCCAAATTCCTAATAGCTTTACGCAGCATCGTGCCTACAGATCGTTAAATTGCTGGACAGTTCATGGTCAGTAGAATGGTAACGAACCACTACCGAAGCCGCCCACAAAACCAGACCAGAGAAAATTCAGAGCACAATATTAAGGAATCGCCGGGATCTGCATGTTCTGTCGCTTCTGTACTGTGTGTTATTGAACCCTAAAACTCCCTCTTACCAAAAGGAGAAATTTAATTTTCTTGGAGTGCAGTCAGATTTACGTTCTGTTCGTACGCTGACTTTGAGCATGCCGTATCATAAAACTAAGTTTTATAAGCATTCATTCATTGTTCAAGCTACTGAACTGTGCACTCCCAAAAAGCATACGACAGTCAAGGTCACTAGACATATTCAAAAATGCTGTTAAAGCCCATTATCTTGAGCAATAAAGACGACAGTGATCAACTCTTACTCATATTTAAGTATGTTTTACTATATAGGTACCTACCTATTTGTTAATATTTTTTATATTTATTATTATTAGTATTTTATGTGTGTAATCTTGATAAGTATTAGTGTGTAATTGTTCGTAAGTAATGTACCTATATAATAATAATACACCCCACCAATCGGTTTCCCTTGGTTTTCCTAATCCTAAGGTTGCCTGGAAGAGATCGCTACTAAGCGATAAGGCCGCCCTTTGTATCCTACTTTTTAAGTTTATTTTTGTTGTGTTCATTGTTCTTTTTTACTATTTGTGGTGTACAAATAAAGTGTATAAATAAATAAAAATAAATAAGAAATACCAAATTTCCCCTGGCGATCTAATCCTGGACCTCACACTCCAAAGAACACAGCGCTTATCACTGTTCTAGGGAGGTCGTCAAAACCATCGATATAATCAATCAAAGTCGTTGGTCAAAACATTTTTAAAATAAAGTAACTTACCTTTCGAATGCGGTCATCTTTATATTTGTCTAAATAAGCAGATGGCGCCAATCTCTCTTTATGCTCTGAATTTGCAATATGAACAGTTAGATCGGTTTTTGTAATGTACTTCTCACAAAGCAGGCAAAAGGAGCCTGCGACGCCGGTGAGAACTCCGTTTTCATGAAACTCGAACTCCATGATAGACCTGTGATCCTGTAAATAGTTATTTTAAAACAAATTAGTTTAAAATCCATTATTTTAAACTTCGAATCGTCGAACGAACAACGATATAACGATTCAAACTTTGTCATCGTGGAACTTCGAAAATTATACCTAGTTGCGACTTGCGATTGTAGCCTCGCGCTG
Source organism: Pararge aegeria (assembly GCF_905163445.1). Taxonomy (NCBI): domain Eukaryota; kingdom Metazoa; phylum Arthropoda; class Insecta; order Lepidoptera; family Nymphalidae; genus Pararge; species Pararge aegeria. Next base: position 4,447,523 of record NC_053202.1, on the reverse strand, counting down.
ATATTGAATTCTGCATAACGAAACGCACTAAGTTCGAGAAGACAAAGTTAGATTCGGGCAGTATACAATAGAAAAAAATGCTTATAGCCTATAGACTAGTAACGAGGTGCTGGTTTGGTAACGATGCCTGGGGAGGCCGAAAATGTTAGATAAAGATTTTTCCTGGGATAAATTCCTGAGCCTACCTACCAGCCCATATTTAGGCGTTCAATAAGAAAAAAAAACTATTACGTACTTGCCGTTACAAAATAAGTTGCATACGGTGTTCCTGGATTACTATACACAACTGCAGAGGGTTTTCGTGATCATTACCCTCAGACATTAAAAATAACAATTTACAATGCCCAATCAACTATTATTCCCATATGATTTTAATACCCAATAAGAATGCACGAAATTGAATGATGCAAAAGTAACGGAAATCGATATTATCTTTATGTTTTTCCCCGGAGTTTTAGTACCTTAACCACAGACTAAGTCGTTAGTTGCATTTCGTAGTCAAGATGGTGTAAATAAACACAACCCGACATTTTATTCTATTAAACGCATTTTCTTTGACCATTCAGTTTTTGTTCTAGTTTTAAACAAAATTTCTAAATCTTTAACGTCAATGAGTATACAAGCGCAACGGAGCGTAAAAATAAAGTATAATAGAAAAAATAAAGTATATAATACAGAGACAGATTAACAAAAGGATAAATATTTTAAAAAATCAAATTATTAAGCACTATTCCACATAATCTTTAGGGAAATAATATATATATTATTATTTAAGTGTTTCTTTTTTGTTTCAACTTTAATTTTATCTTTACTTTCTGTTTAATTTAATTCCAAGTTGTGTACACATACTTTGGGTTGTAGCTTAGAACAAAACTTGTTATTACTTATATTTAGATCTACTTTTAGTTATTACCCGTTTTGTGTACCTAATAACAATAAACAATAAACAATATGGAAATGTTATCAACTGTCACCATACTGACAAGTCGTGTCAACTGTCATGTCAATCTTGAAAAGTCAATGTCAAAATATTCAGTACGGTTTACTAATTTCGGTAGGCGTCATGAATTTTGTGTTGTGCCTTGTTTCTGTAGAAAACGAACTATTAAACTAATTTTCTTTTTAGTTTGCTTGAATTTATATGAAAAATTATAAACTAGTTTCAATGTGAAATATTACAAAGAGTTTTGCATATTAAAATGTTTTTGTGCAGTGATGGCTTGAGTTGGATTGTGTTGTACGTGTTTCTCTCGTTCCTGACAAAGGAGATCGAAGCCCAACAAATAAGTAAGTCAACGTTTTATTTGATTACTTCTCGTTCTGAAGGCTCTATAATAAATAGCCCATCCCATAAATCATAATAAAAAGCCGTAATGTTAGTTACAAAATAAAATAATAGAATAAGTTTCTGCAATGTATTCAAGTTAAAAAGTACTTAATATTGTCAATATTTAGAACTAATCGGTTGTTGATTGAGTAAGTCTGAAGACTGAACAAAATTGTATCAATACTGGATTACCTTCTAAATTTGCATTTTATTTAAAGTTATTCCTAAAATAAAAAAAAAATAATAGATAACTTAAAATATCATGTATACATTCAGAATTGTCTACAAGATTCCAATTTTATGAAGAAGGCAGTCATTTATATATATATATATTTATACGGACAACATAAAAAAAAGCTTTAAATGGCATGCTGCTAAATGAGGTTGAAGGAATTTAAACTAAACAAAAATATTTTTTTCTACATGATAGCAAAAACATATACGTACTGATATTCGTAACCATATTTTGACTAAATAGTTATCTTATGTTTGTAGTGCAGTATAATTTTTTTTTCTCAATAGAACAAAATGTAAACTAGCAAAAACTTGGAAAACTTTATATGAAAAAAAAAATTCGAATAAAAAATAATTTAAAGGTTTTGTAGACATTCCTCCGATTGTAGGTAAACACACTTTATAAAAATATAAAATTTCATGTATAATGAACTTGATGATGCTAAGCCATCAAACAAATTAAAAAAAAAAAAACCCAAAAAAAAAAGGTTGTGAAAAGTATAGCTGAAATTAATCCCGCATATCACACTCTTAAGACATGAGAGTGGACAAGTTACCCTTGACAACAACGGCGGATCCAGGGGGGGGGGGGGGGGGGGGGCTCATGAGGGTCATGACCCCCCCCCTTAGCTTGTTGAACCCTTCACTCTGGCGGAGTTTTGCGTCATACCCCTCGACATACCTCTAGCTGTTATGGCAAATCATTCACCATGGTTATGGAATATAAATAGGCTGCCTCATTCCGTGAGTGATCATTCTTCTCTGGATGTCTTCAAGAGAAGATGGCATTACGTATGCGTATATGTACAAGTTATTTAGGTTAAGTTTTGCAAGTGTAAAATAAAGAATACAAAATTTTAAGTACAGTACTTAGGTACATTAATAAAATACCTACTTTTCACTTCTATCTATTGGCATCAAAATTAAATTATAAGTTCTCGACTTGACCATGACTATGTCACCCCCTCCTGGCGCCAAAACTGGATCCGCACTTGCTTGAAAAGGATATTAAAAATGTGTTTCGAACAGAAAAATCAATTCCAAGACAATAGTTAACTCTGTACTACTTAAACCAATAGCTGTGTACTGAAATTTTACCAGGTGTTGTATCTTTTAGATCATGAAAATAAACATAATAATAAAAATTGCAAACTTAACATGATATTTATAAAAAATATAAAGCCATCTTAATTTTCACTAATGGGCATGATACCAAAAATGCTCGTACTATTGCCTTTGCCTAGCCTTTGGGCTAAAAAGGTGCCAGCTCTTGGATCACCAGACGACAAGACCAATTTTTAGGACACAATTTTAATAAAACTTAAAATAAAATAGTGTTGAATGTTGTATGATGACGCATCGGATATTTATAGTTATTTCCACCAGGGAGTACTTTAATTTAATTTAATTTAACAAATATAACCTAAAATAAACTATTTAAAACTAAATAAAATCTAAAACGTCTTCGAAACCACCGCAGTGAGGCACAGTTCCTAAGATGCTGGCAGCATTGCCCCTTTGGATGGCCAAACTAATTTGTTGGCCAAGGTATCAGCCCGCTTTAGGATCACCGGAAGACTCGATAACCCTTTTCGATAATAATTTTTTGAATTAAAAAAATGTAAAATTATGTCCTACTAGTTGTTACCACCAACTTTGCCCGGGTTGGTTTTGGTTATTTATATTCCTGGACCAAAAAGTAAAGTCTGTCTTTATTGAAAATTCTCAATGCAAAATATTGCCATCAAAAGATCTGCTATTAAGTTGTACATAACAAATTTTAATTTATTTTAGGTATAAATCTAACAGACACTGTTTTCAGCCGATTGGCGCAGTTTGCAGTGACCCTGCTTTCTGACTCCAAGCCGTGGGTTCGATTCTCCCAACTGGAAAATGTTTGTGTGATCAACATAAATGATTTTCAGTTTCTGGGTGTTTATCTGTATATCATAAGTGTTTATGTATATTATACATAAAAATATATATTTGTCATCTTAGTACCCGTAAAACAAGCTACGCTTACTTTGGTGCTAGATAGCGATGTGTGTATTGGCGTAAAATATTTATTTATTATTATTATTTATTTACTGTCTCTGAGTGCTTACATGGGATAAAAGTATCCTATAGCCTCATCCACAGACTATGCCAACTTTTGGCAATTAAAGTTACAAAAAAAAAAACACTTTAACCCCAAAAAGTGCATTTTGGGAATTTATAATTTCTTAATTGTCTCTGGTTTACTTCGGAGGCTTCAGCCGTGGCTAGTTTCCACCATATCAACAAATATGTGCCGCTAAGCAAATTTACCATTCAGTATGGTTTTAATATTATTGCCACATAACAGGTTAGCCTGTTACCATCGTAGAGTGCATTATCACTTACCACCAGGTGAGATTGCAGGTTGCACCAGTTGAGAGGCTAACTTGTAGATGAATAAAAAAATACAGTTTCGCAATAATTATCATATTAGTATGGTTTAGGGCCTGTTAAGTTATAAAATTAATTTGCATTGTATAAAATAATTTGCATCATATAGTTTTTAAGTAGTGAATAATAAATTAGCAATGGTAAAAGCACGGTATCACCGGATGTCCGGTTGTTGGCGTCCGCCATTCCATTGACCCTCATTTAAAAAGTCATAGATGAACATAGTTGCTATCGATAATAACCTTATATTGTCATAATAAAGCTAATATGGTAACGGCGGGGCACATAGCTTTGACATTGGGGTTTCTTGGTGCTGGACTGGCTGGAAAGCATACCCCCCAAGTCAAAGCGAGTCGGAGGTCGCTGCATGCAAATGGCACGACACTAACTGGAAATCTATATGAAAGACTATGTCCCATTTGACGTGCTTCATCGAGATATTGATAATTCATACTTATATTATAAAGGCGAAAATATGTTTGTTTGTCTGTCCTTCCTTCACGTCCTAACTAAGCAACCAATCAACTTGACTTTTGGCATAGAGTAATATAGGATACCTTTTATCCCAGGGAAAATAACGGTTCCCACGAGATTGATAAAAAAACCCCAATAAATCGGAACGCAGGCCACAGCTAGTATGACTATACATGATAAACATAGGTCTGACTTCCTAAAAAAATGCAGATTCTCGCATGAAGCTCATTCTCGAATATGAATTAAATCATAGACATCGACGATGTGACATCAACAAAACGGAAGAAGAGAATCATACCACGAGATACCCAATGTCCATCAGTTGAGACTACGGACTTAAAACTTACAAGGCTAACTGATTAAGCCTCTTGAATTATTAACGAGAGTTAGTCTAAATTACCCAATCTCTTCTACTTCTGTTCCTGGGCCGTTTCCGCACTTGGTTGGCCTGAGACCGTCCGTAGTACGTTTGGACGTGCTCACTCCAGAAGCTTCGGAGGCCGCCAAGGTCGCCGAGTGCTTACGAAATCTCGATTATGTCTAAAATCTCACGAGATCGCACTCCCCTGTTGAGATTATAGCATCGTTCCTAAAAAGTTCCTACCTTAAGGGTAATTGGGAAAGGAAGTGTAGCTATGACGGCAGACCAAACACGGCTCCACTTGGCAGAATGACGAGGAAGTGTTTAAATAATTATTTATGATAATAGTGCCCATTTAGGGCGTGCATTTCCTAGGTTTGCCAAGCGCTATTCAGTAGGTACCTGCCTGATATCTCCGTACAGAATTGACAGGTATGCAAAACCGGTGTACAACTGTCGCTGTCAATTTATGAAGTCTTGTTGGAACACGATCGGTTAGCAACTTGTTGAAAGTTTTGTAGAATAGTTAACTAATGTAAGCAGTAAACCCTCGATGCTTTGCACTTTCTATAAGGCATTGGAATTCTTATATTTTCTGTGCATTACACATGTAGACAGAGATCCTCATTTGCGAAGTGACTTTAAAGTTAGAATACACTTTCTTTCCTTCATCGTACGCAGCCCATGTCCTAATGACACTCAAGCACAGGCCTCGTCTCTCAAGACACGGTTTTAGAGCATAGACCCACCACGCTGCTCCTATGCGGATTGGTGGGCTTTACCGAACATTATCTCAAGTAAGTGGTAATAATCGGGACCAACGGCTTAACGTGCTCTCCAAGGCGCGTGTGCTGAAAATACTTTAAAAGGAAGCACACAATAGATAACTATTGTTGGCCCCACCCGGGATTCGAACCCAGGCGAGCCGTTAGTTTGATTTAAATGCGCATCACGAGGCCAAAGATTCCGCAGAACCTTAGATACGTCGATTCAATTAGCATATTGTATTGAATGAGTCAGTACATCCGTCCGACGGAAATCGATCTAATCGGCTGTGATTCACGTGAAGCACAAATGTGATGAAGGATAGTAGGCCGACAGAAGCGAGGTCTTAGAGTATTATCATCATTATTGTCATCCATGGGTGGATGACAATAATGATGATAATACTCGACATACGGGACACTGCAGAGCACGAGTCTCCTCCTAGAACGAGGAGGGCTTATGCTGTAGTCCACCACGCTGGCCAAGTCTGGTTTTGTAGACTTCACACACCTTTGGGAACGTTATTCCAATGTGTTATGGGTACTATGATAACTGGGGAATATTTTTATGAATAATATACATAAATACTTATAATATACATATAAACACCCAGACACTGAAAAACATTCATGTTCATCACAGTAACATTTTCCAGTTGTGGGAATCGAACCCACGGCCTTGGACTCAGAAAGCAGGGTCGCTGACCACTGCGCCAATCGGCCGTCTTCAAAATTACAACAAATAAAACTATCACTAATTTACTCTCCGCTTTAAAGCTAATAAAACAAGTTTATGAAATAAAGCATTTTTGCAACAATGATGTTCTACAGTCCTATATATTGATTAATTTTAAATTCCCTCTTAAAACTAATTCCGACCTCTCGGCCTCGTTCCGGGCACACTCAGAGGAATTATGTGGCGTGCATACCCTGTGCATACCCTCTATGGGTATGCACAGGATATGTAGATAATATAAAATGATAAAAATGTCCAGTACGAGTTATAAAAAACTTAAGGATAGGCATTGTAGGAGTTATAAAAAGCATTAAGTGTTTATAAATCGTACAGGAGATTTTCTTCATTTTATATGATCTGATTACCCTGTGCATACGCACGCCACTGAACCTCCGCAAAGAGCGGAATATGTTCAGATCGGAGCCTAAGGTCTGTCGATGATTGCAGAGTTTATTCACAGACGCTAGCTATTGTAGCCCACAAGTAATCACGCGGCACAATAAAAATGCGTAAACTTGAAGCCAACGCTCCCACTTCGTCAACAGCTGTTTATAGATTGGCTATTTTAACTTGATCCCCATCCACCGCCTTTCCTTATCCTTTTAAGGTGTCACGAGCGAGTGGCGGTGAACTTATTTCTGGATGTGTATTGTTGGTAGTTATGGGAAAGATGACTTCCACGCTGCGACATTTTCGTTTCCTCCCGATGACGTCATGTCCTTGATGTGAAACATTTGAAGAAAAAAAAGGATTCGTTTTATCTTGTTGATGTACTGCGAGGGGACACCTATTATTAACATAGTACGGACGCGACTTTTAACTTAACTTATCTATAGAGGAATTAATACCTATTGTCATAAATATGAGTAGTAAATTTGAATTACTGAGAGTACAGAATTAAGTTTTTCTTTTTAAAGAGATTGCCGACACAGAATTAAGAACATACAGAAACCAATATCAGAAGCATCAAAAACCACTCCAGTTTAGAATGATTGTACAGTTTTGGGAATCTTTAAAACCCACGGCCTTGGACTCAGAAATCAGGGTCACTGCCCACTGCGCCAATCGGCCGTCAAATCGCTTGCCAGCACATATTTGTTGGTAGGGTGGTAACTACCCTAAGAAGCCTCCCTATGCTAATATTAAAATAGGAGGTAAATGTAGAAGGGTTTGTTCGAAACAGTGGTTTTTCCTGGCCCAGATATCATGCCCCGTTTTAGCGGTTTAGACTGCGGTTTGATGTCGGCGAATTGTACGTACGTGACCAAAAGTAACAGTAATTTTCATAAATGTATTAAGTGACTAATTTGTTATTAAAATTGGCAGTTACTTTTCCTCATTCCTGGAGATAAAGACTTTTGTCAAAGCTCACGGGAACGTTACCGTGGTGCGGGTCCTAGATGGGCAGGAGTCGTTTTGCGCGGGAAAGAGGCAAAATAAACTTCTCCCACAGCACTATTGACTCTCCGGGCATTGGCGCACAGGTTGAAATAATAGCCAAATAATACACTTGTTACAATGAACGGGGGTGAACTTCTCCTATTCTTGGCGACCTCCGTGGCGCATCGGTGACCGCTGTGGTTTTAAGTGGACAGTTTCATGCTATTGTATTTAAAGTGAAATAAGTTATATCCTTATAACAGTGCTTATATTCAGCATATTGATTATGAGGTTATATTTATGAAACCCCTTTATTAACTTTTAACGTAGGTAGGTATATTATACTGTCACAATGCATGAAGCCGGTAAGAGCGCAGGAGGGCCCTCGTCGTACGAAATAGAGGACCTCTTGACCTCACCCGATTTAGAACGCCGAGAGTTAACGCGAACCCTCCTTTATCTCTCACGTTTTAGATGCTCCACCTCGCATATAAAATTCATAATGTTACATACTGCGATATAACAGTAGGGCGATTTTGTATCTCAGTTGACAACAAATTTCAGCAACAATGTTGTCAAATACACCAAAGGTATCAAATGAAAGGACTTTATCAAATATTTATACGTACCTACGTTCCAAAGATTTTTTTTCTTTTACTGTAAGTTTTTGAAGGGTGTTTCTGTCCTGTCAATATTATTGAAATTATTCCTCATATTGACAATAATATTGCCTGACAATAAGTTTACTTGGTACAAAATATTTTCAATATTTATTTTGTCAATAATATTGACTGTCTGTGGGCAGCCTATGTTCATGAACAAGATAATTAACACCGTGTATCTATGTATGTTGGTCGGTGTTATGAATAGTTCGAAGAATTAATTACTTAACCACTATATATATATAATAACTATTTCAAATACTACATTATCTTTAAAATTACGGGCCTCTCATCGCAAACATCTGATTCCGACCCGCCGCTTTTTTCTAAATAGGGGGTGTCGTTTGGCTGTATGGTGGATGGTAGAGACGAATTAATTATTAAAAATTTTCTCAATTGCGGAGAAAATAAAATAGTCAGTAGAAGGCAGTATTTCTCAAATTTCAAATATAAAGTATTTTTCAAAAATCCGCAAAACCTCTTATCGACACGACACATAAAACAATTTGTTTTATGTGTCGTGTCGATAAGAGGTTTTGCGGCCAATGGGAAGTTTTAATATATAACTTGCTTTAACGGTGAAAGAAAACACCGAGAGGAATCCAGCATACCTGAGAGTTCTCCATAATGTTCTCAAAGGTGTGTGAAGTCTACCAATCCGCATATGACCAGCGTGTTGGACTACGGCCATGAGTAGTAGTAAAGGTTTTTGTGACAGAGCTTGTCAGGGGAACTACTGCCGCAATGCTTATTTCTACCGCAAAGCAGCATTGCTGCATGCTGTTTTCCGGTCAGAAGGACGTGGTTTCCGGTGTAATAACGGGCACCATTAGGCTTAACACCAGCGTTTAAGGTAGCTGGCACTGGATGGCACGTTGCAGGACGAGTTCGTTACACTTGTTATTGTTTGAGTTTTTTATAAGAGATGGGCTACCTTTTTCCATCTATCAAATACCACAATAAAAAACCTCTTTCTGAGACGAGACCTATGATTTTTAGTGGGCCGGTAATGACTTGTCGATGATGATAGATTTTGTGCCCGTGAATGAAAGACTGAAATATGCTGCTGACGACGATGCGTTCACTGTATTTAAACATCGTTGCTGTTAAGCTAATTTATGTTTAGGTATGTATGTCAGTGTTATTGTTTAAGTCCTTTGACCTAACCATCCATGACGCGACCCAATATAGGTTTTACCGTTATGATTATAAGGTGCATTATAGTGTTTTATCACGTGAAGAACGCACATGCGAAAAGTTCACGCGGTTATTGTGCTATACTCGCCATTTTTCCGGCAATCGCTGGAGTCATTTAGTACCCTCTCTGATCCAGCGATGCTTTTTAGAAAAACGACCGTGAGCCGTTTGCTTTTAATCGCGTCGTGCTACAGTTCTTGAGTGTTAGCCATTCATACGTTTATTTAAACGAGGGCCATTCGTTTATGTTTATTAAGTGGGAGGCTTCGCAAGTCGCTAGTTACCACCCTTCCGACAAAGACGTGCCGCCAATCGATCTAGCGTTTCGGTACGATGTCGCGTAGAAACCGTTTAGATGTATGGGTGTATGAAATCAATAAACTGCCATACCCCTAACAGGTTATGCATAATAACTAACCAGCAAGTGAGATTGTAGTCAAGGGTTAACTTTGTAGTGAAATAAAATATCATATTTATACCCCTTCCCCCAACCTCCCCTTCAAGCTCCCCCAAATCCCATGGACACTAACTAAACTAAGATTCAATATGATTCTTCTAAGCAAGCGTTCCACCCTAGGTATCTTAGGTTGCATCATCACTTACCATCAAGTATGATTGTAGCCACTCCAGCACTTAAGGACCTCAAAGGTCAGATTAAAGTACAATATTTTACCGTAGTTAGTTACTTAGTTAACTATAACTGACCGGTACCTAAGTAGGTCGACTGTTTCTATGTGGATCAGGTACCAGGCGAACATAATTTGCACGCGATGGTGTCGTGGGCGCGCGAAATTAACGGCCCTTTTCACTTCGCCCACCCTAACGCTCCAATTAGTGATTTATATTGATTGCCATTTCCCATGGATTAATTGTAACTTATCACGATAATATAAAAATAAGAGATGCTAATCTATTGATAAAGGCTAAGCTGCACGGCTAGCTTGGGCAGGAGAAAATTATCTCCCAGGGGAAAGGATAAAAAATTCATATATTCTCCCACAGCTTTATCACCTCTCAGAGCACTGGTGCAAAGCACTGAAATAATAACCAATTAATGTATGTGTAATTATAAACGGGGGTAAACATCTCCTGATCCATGTTTCCGTGCTTTAACACGTTAATTACATCCCCCGTCAGAGGATATAATGTTTGTCTCCTGCCGTGCAGGAGGTATCTTTACATCGACCGAGTCTCTCGCAAGTCCGAGTGTATTGAAATGACAACCATATGAATATCAAAATACCCACCGACACAATGTCATACACATTGGCAACAAATATAATTTTTATAATTTCTTGCGAATAATTTTTGTGATTATTATATTTGTCTGATTGATTAACCTATTACTATAGCTTTAAAGCGTCTGATAAAAGTTCTAGTCCGTGGAAAGTGCCTGATACTGTAAGTAGTATTTCGGAGTTATATTGTACAAAATATATAAAAATCAGCCATCTAAATTTTAGTTTAATATACTACGACAATACACACTTCGCCATCTAGTCCTAAAGTAAGCGTAGCTTGTGTTATGGAGAAAAAAAAAGTTAAGTAAATCATATTTTTAGTTACCAGTCTCTATTGGATAGACATTAGATCGACCAAGTGGCCAGGTGTTACAGGGCAAACCCCACAAGTACGCAGCTATTGAAGGAATAATAAGAGCCTAAGGTCAAAACTTATTTCCTCCAGCCTACTGAAAATATATGTATTATCGCTCTGGGATCTTACTCTTTTAGAAAAAAAATATCACAAATCCTAGTTGTCGCTAGTAAACCGCAGGAAACAGCTTTCAAGATTCAAAAAGAAATTACAGATTTCAGTTTATTGTCTACTACGAAGGACTAACAAGTAAACAGTTTTACCTTTACTGAGCTAATAAATGGTAACTGCCTGGAGAGGTACTAAAGTAAAAACTCTTGTGTTATACCACTCGAAATGTTTAATGTAATTGTGAAAAAAAATTTAGTTTTTTAAATTTAATATACCCAGCCGTGACACCATCGCGTGCTATTTATGTTCGCCTGGTAGCTAATGTCTAACAACCATTTTATTTAGGGGGTCAATATTTTAAGTCAATTAGGTCAAACCTTAATATATATATATATATATATCATACTGACATAATAATATATAACTAGAGATAATTAGCTTCATTTAATTTTTTCTAGAGGTTTCCATTTTATTTTAATTTTCATTTAACCTTATGTCCGAATGTGCAATTAATCTGTAACTATTTCAAATAGTTTTGTTCTCAGTAAATAAATTGGTTAGAATTATTTTATGATATCGTTAGGTAGGAGGCTTCGGCCGTGGCTAGTTACCAAACCGACAAAGATGTTTCGTCATGCAATTTCGTATTCAACTGTCAAAAGTCATACCCGTAACAAGTTAGCCCGCTACCATCTTAAAGTGTATCATCATTTAAAACCAAGTGAACTTGAGGGCAAAGAATAACTTGTAGCGAATTAAAAAAAACAAACCCATAAGATAGAAGTGAAAACTCAAAAAAATTGAATAAAAGTGGCAAAAGTTGCAAATTAAAATACGAGCAGATTTTTTTACGGTTTTTTAATAGTTAAAAAAGGATCACGTTATAATTGGCTAAATGCCAAATAGCCTATCATTCCGCGTTTACTGGTGAATACATTGGCGTTATCAAAATAAACATTGCGGAGGTTCAATGTTCTCGGGTGTATAGTAAACAAACATTCGAATTAAGGAGAGAAATGTTGATGCACTAGGGCGGTAATGTAATTTTTTTTTAATTCGTCTTCAAGTTAGCCCTTGACTGCAATCTCACCTGGTGGTAAGTGATGATGCAGTCTAAGATGTAGCGGGAGTGTGGAAGTTATATTAAGCCCTACTCGGTTTCTACGGAGCATCGTGCCGGAACGCTAAATTGCGCGGCAGCACGTCTTCGTCGGTAGAGTGGTAACTAGCCATAGCCATAGAGTCCCACCAGACCAGACAAGACCCGAGAAAATTCATAAATTATAAATTCCCAAATTGCCCCCCCGCCGGGCATCGAACTCCTGACCTCCCACTTTATAGACCACAGCGCTCACTACTGCGCCAGGGAGTTCGTCACACATCATTCGACGTTATTTTTAATCCATACTAATATTGTAAAATGCGAAAGTTGTTTTTTGTATGTTTGTTTTTTATTGCTTGGACCAACCGCTGCACCGATTTCGATAAAATTTAGCACAAGAGATTTGCCATATGCTAAAGAAAGACTTAGGATACTTTATATCCCGGAAAAGCATTCTGAAACAGTTTCTAAAAGATTTCAGAAACTCGACGTCAGTATGTGTGGCGCAGGAGCTACACCGATATTGATAAAAAAATTCTTAGAGACAGCTTCTTTTCCTTCCAGGAGAAGGAATATCCCACAGGGTACTTTTTATTTTGGAAATCTTTCCACAGTATATATTGTAATCAGACCAAGACGACGGCAATTTAAACAAATATCTCTTAGCTACAAACGTCAGTTGATTTTTAACGCCTCCTAATTTGACCTAAAAAGGTACGTGCAAGAAAAAGAAAGGTCCGACCTCGGTTTAATTTGTCTCATTAACCTTTCGTCGTTTCGCCTCGCCCATGAGTTGTACCAGAAACCTTATTTATGCAGTTAATTGTAAGGAAAGAGGGTTCCCTTGTTTACTTTGGCTTTAACGCATAGATAATGTATCGAAGACTTGTGACTTTATTTACGGAAGTACAAGTTTTTTTTTCCTGATGGTAAGCGATGATGCAGCCTAAGGTGGAGCGCGCTTGCCTAGAAGATGCCTAGTCACTCTTGATTTGAAGGTACTCATATTGTAGGTACTGGGGAAAATGGAAGCTGGAAGGGCATTCCAGATCCTAGCGGTGTGGATCAGAAACGAAGATGCGAAGCGCTTCGTACGCGTCCGTGGTATATCGACCACGTAGGGATGCAGATCCTTACGGTGCCTCGCGGTTCGATGGTAAAAAGGCGAGGGGGGAACTAGATCAAACAGCTCTTGACCACACTCTCTCAAGTTGATTGTGAGGACTAAGGACTTTGTTGTTTTTTGACTAATAAAATTGACGGAGCAAGTATATTGCCCAAGTAAGTAGTTAAAAATTATTTCCTATAATCGGAGCAACACTTCTTAGGGTATGCAATGAACACGTCCTTAGAGTGCCACCTTGTGTCGATCAATCTGAGGTATAGATCTTAAGCCTCACCGCCATCTAGCCCCAAAGTAAGCGTAGCTTGTGTTATGAGTACTAAGATGACTGATGAAATATGAATAATATACATAAATACTTATAAAATACACATTAACACCCAGACACTGAAAAACATCACAGAAACATTTTCCGGTTGTGGGAATCGACCCCAGGGCCTTGGACTCAGAAAGCAGGATCGCTGCCCACTGCGCCAGTCGGCTGTCATATGCCTGTAACAACACCGCCAACCACGCCCTTCGGATAGGACATTCTCCGGAAGAGCTCGACCACCATTAGTATAAAATTCGCCAGGCAACAGTCGAAGATGTCTTTTCGAATAACGAAACCTAGCATTACGATAAAATGGATTCCTAGTTTCAAAGTATAATTTAACATAGGCTCCACAAGGAGCGATAATGATAATAAGGTTCCTTTTCCAATGACGTTGCATTGTTTAGCAGCCCTAGTTGCAAAGTGACTTCCAAACATCCGTATTGGAAGTTACTCTAAAAATATTTCTATTTCTCTTCAGTAATGATAAAAAAGTAACTAATAGTATAAAATTACTACTTGGCGCGCCATCCGACGCCGCGTTGTAACGGTTTCTTTCGTACGATGAATTTCTTATCTTATGTTTTTGTGAGGTTTGACCTCTTTATTTTTGATGGGCGCCTGGTACCCTACTTTGAGGCTTGTTTTAAGCCTTGAGGCTTGTTTTAAGCCGAGATTGAAACAGTGTGGTGTGGTGGGTTTTTGACGACCCCCTGGCGGAACGGTAAGCGCAGTGAATTTAAGTTGGAGGTCCTGGGTTCGATTCCCGGCAGTGGCGATTTGAGGATTTATAATTTCTGATTTTTTTCTTGTCGGATCTGGTGGGAGGCTTTGGCCGTGGCTAGTTACCAACAAAGACGTCCCGCTAAGCGATTTAGTGTTCCGGAGCGCTGTCGCGTAGAAACAGATTACGGGTATGACTACCATACTCCTTAACAGGTTAGCCCGCTACCATCTTAGACTGCATCATCTCTTACCACCAGGTGAGATTGCAGTCAAGGGCTTGAAAATAAATTGTTTTGGGTCTATATCGTATCAATTTCTCCTACGAGAAGGAACACTTGTGTCCAGCTATGGGGAATTAATAACTATGATTGAGACGATGTTGGTATTGAGATAGAGCTTGCATCCTGCATTTAGATAAAGGATACGTTTTTATCCCCAAAAAGCACCGTCTTTGTCACCTATGCACGGCTAAAATTATGGTGAAAATAATCATATATATATATATATATATATATATATATATATATGATATGATATGATATGATATATATATATATATATATATTATAGATATTTCACCGTGATTATTTTCACCGTGATTTATTTTCACCGTGATTTTTTTATTATATTTAGCTTACATAATGGATTAAGGCGTAGGATTTTTTTTTCCTCCGATTGCACGGCTAAAATTATGGTGAAAATAATCACGGTGAAATATCTATAATATACTAGCTGTTGCCCGCGACTTCGTCTGCGTTTGATTTTGTATTTTTAAAGCATTCAGTATCGCTAAGCCTTAAATTAGTATAGTAGTATTATATATATATAACATGTGACTGTCAATTAATTATAGAAAAATTATTTGCAATAAAATAAAATTGCGACTATAATTAAAAATCTAAACTATCCTATCTCTTAAGTTGGAACAGACTGCTCACGGTGTGCCAATTTAATTTAAAATCGTTTAAGTAGTTTAGGAGTCCATCGCGGACAAACATCGTGACAAGAGATTTATATATATTAAGATATATATATATAGCTTACATAATGGATTCAGGCGTAGGATTTTTTTTTTCTCCGATTTTTTATTAAATCCCGGAAAACTGGCCAACTGCGAGTCGGACTCGCGCACGAAAGGTCACTAAAATAATATGTCAAAAAAATTATATTTGTTGTATGGGAGCCCCCAACATTTATTTTATTGTTTTTTAGTATTTGTTGTTATAGCGGCAATCATCTCTGTAAATTTCAACCGTCTAACTCTTAATATGTCTTAGTAATGGGGTCCCGTTTTACCCTTTCGGCGTCCCCAGTATCAGTGTTAAAAAAAAGGCGTTGTTGTGCTCTGTACATTTGCAGTAAAAAAAAGTGTGTGTCAGCTCCGACGCTCGACTGGAGTTTACTCCTTTAGTACGATTGTCGAAACATACACAAAAAGAGTTTATTTAACTGAATATAGATTAATACCATATGAAAGGGTAAATAAAAAATCCTGTGCAATTTATTCACACACGACGGAAGTGTAACTTCTTAAAAGTAGCCTACGAGAGATTGAGAGGTGGATGTTGAGTATCTGAACTATTAAGATAAATGTAATGTTAATTATTGAGTTTCCATGGTAACTCGAATAGGTAAAAAAAAATTATGTTTTCTATCTCACTCTGTCCTTATACATTTATGTGTTTGTTTCTTTATCTAGATATTATTCGGTTTCCTTGGTAACTTAAATAGGAAAAATAAGTTAATTAAACGAAAGCGACGTTGCATGTTTGCGCATCACGGTTGCAGGGCATGCAACGTCGCAAAGCGAAAACGTAATGAGGTCATTAATTACTAGATTTTACTCCTCACATTTTTCTCATAACGGGCGCCTTACATATGAAAATCGATTCTTAAGGAGTAAACTCCAAAAAATTTGATCTTAAAAGGCAAAGTCACGGTCTACTGCTAAAAGTTTTGGCAATGACACCGACTGGCAAGTGGGCATTGCAAATAACGTATCGTATAACACATTCCGATACGGTTATGTAATAGAATAGTAAGCATGGCCGTGCGTATGTTAGGCGCCTGTCATTACTCATTTACGTTAGCGCCATCGTTGATGCTTAAACGTTGGTCAGAAGGTTTACTCTAGGTAGAGTCAGTGTGATGATATATGATATGATTTAATAAAGCACTGAAATATACCCCATATGCCGTCACGACAAACAGCACGACGCTATCTTATGCCGTCACGCCACTTCTCTCGACTCCTCGGCTTTTTTATATATATTTTTTTAGTACGAGTAGAATAAATAACTTATCTTCAATTATTGTCATAATTTAATTAATAAGAAAAACGTATGTATACTATTGATTTTAATGGGGAAACTTATAACTTAACTTATTTTTATGACACTATATTTTCTTTATTGGATGTTGGCTGGCTCCAATTTCTAATATTTCCCAATGCTTGATTTAAAACAAGTACGTTGAGTGTTGCTCAATGATTTTTGTCAACTCTAGTTTGTATACTCGTTGGACCCTACTGTCAACTCGCGTATCTATGACTTGTAAAACAGTGTAAAACTTATGTCAATTAATTATGATAGAAAAATTTTCACCAGTAAAAATTAACGGAAAAAGGTGGTTTCATTGATTTTATGCGTTACTATCGTAGATTGTAACGGCGGTGGTTTGATTTCATTTTGGGAGACACACCCATGAAGGTTCTATATAGGTTAGCTTTAATGTGAAATCTAGATTGACGGCGTTACTGGTCGGCAAAATTATATTTTTAATCGGAAGTCATTTCAAAATCACGTTACATATAACGTGATACATAGTTAAGATATAGAATATAAATAAGCTATCCATTGTTCGAAGTATCTTATTCATAAAGGTCAACACTGCTATAGTAAACTGGTTTTTCGTGTAAGCGTGCGTGTGTAGGATTATGTTTACTCTTTCTTCGCGAGTTCTCTGTTTTATATCGTAAAGGTTGAACCCATTAGCGGGTAATAATTAACCTATTTTCACTTGAAGTTATTGCAGTTATGTAAAAATGTTAATAAAATGCTACCATTTCCTTGTGCCAGTATAATTACTTGTGTTGATATTTTGATGGCCTAGTGGTGAGTTTTGAGTAAAGATGACGAGGTTCTGGGTTCAACAAACGTATCTTCCCCATACTGCAACCTAGCAAACCTAATTCTATATGGCACGCCTTCTTTCAAAATTCAAAAACATTCAAAATTCATTTATTTCAAGTAGGCCCAGTTTATAAGCACTTTTGGAACGTCAAGTCAGTCTGTTTGTAGTGACTCTACCACTGGTTCGGAAGGCAGATTCCATCGAGAAGAGCCGGCAAGTATAAGCATAAATTTTCCTATCTTGTGAGAGATGAGAGCGGGGCCTGCTTCCAAGGAGCCTTGTCGATAAGAAAATCATCAATCGTATAGTAACCAGGATTTATTAACTGTGTTACAACACATTGTTGGCAGGTCCAAAATTACCTTAGGAATCATATTATAAAAGCATATACTCAATCCCACAAATGACTTCTGCAACTTTCGCAAACGATATGAAGATGTCACTAACTTATGTCCATTTCGAGTAAGGCGGCTGTATAGTTAAGTGGTAGGGGAGTTTTGTGACAGAGCTCACGAAACTCTTACGCAGATGGTTGAGCTTTCTACCGACTTATTTATTTATTTTATAACACAAACTACTAAAATTAATATTTTTCGCATCCTGAAACTTACATGAGTTTTTTTGGACGCTGCACATTCCTCTAATATCTAATAAGTTAAAATAATATTTCGATTCATTTTATTAGGTTTATAAGTTTCGGCGGCATTACATATTTTTTTATTCATGTGGTGGACAACACTATGGGCTAATACTGAATATTCTGTGTCACAAAATATTAATGGAATAAAGCTAAAGTCAAAGCAAGAGACCCAATATTCGTTACCTACCTAGCGACAGCGGACAGCTACCTAGGGACAGCGGGCATAAATGGGTTAAAGACACTTTCGTGTCGTCAACAGAAACCGTGCATGTTCAGAAAACATTCTATTAATCTAAAAAAAAATATGTGTCCGATCCGTTGTCGAACATGCTGTCCATTAGATAAACGGTTAAATATCCTTTAAATAAATAATAAATAAATAAATATACTACGACAATACACACATCGCCCTAAAGTAAGCGTAGCTTGTGTTATGGGTACTGAGATGACTGTTGAATATTTTTATGAATAATATACATAAATACTTAGAATATACGAGTACATATAAACACCCAGACACTGAAAAACATTCATGCTCGTCACACAAACATTTTCCAGTAGTGGGAATCGAACCCACGGCCTTGGGCTCAGAAAACTGTTCGCTGCAAACTGCGCCAATCGGACGTCGAAACATATTTATATATTTCACTCTTAATATGTTATTCAAAATGCAGTTTTGTTCTGAGCAAGATTCTCAGACGCAGTACGCACTTCCAAATATAGTTTTCGACATCTCGAAGACGTTTTAAATTTAGAACATTGTCTGAGCCCCAGTTTTATGCTTAAATTTCGAACAAGCCTTGAGGCCTATGACCTTCAATTGGACATAAGTAGGTTGGACTTCTACTGATTAGATCCCATGGTGTTCCAAACTCCTTATAAGAAATTTTTGTGACATTGCTCGCCGGGGGAAGTACTGAAATATAAGTATAACGGTAGCAGTGGGTAGGATTTCGACTTCACTTTTAGGAGTCCGAGTTCGATTCCAGCACGCACCTCTAACTTTTATAAGTTATATGCGTTTTAAGCAATTAAAATATAACTTGCTTCATCGGTGAAGGAAAGCTACGTGAGGAAACCAGCATGCCTGAGAGTCCTCCATAATGTTCTTAAAGGTGTGTGGAGTCCACCAATCCACATTGGGTCAGCGTGGTGGATCACTGCCTTAACCCATTCTAGTTGTGGGAGTAGACCCGTGCTCTGTAGTTGGCCGGTATTTGATGTGATGATGATTGATGAATTTCTTGATAGAGAAACCCGAACTATCGGCCCGACCCGTGCATCGAACTCATTACCTCGTGATCTGCATTCGAACATGAAAATCACTAGACCAACGAGTCAGTTATACTTTGGAACAGGAATTGATTGAGTGCATGTTGCACAGTTCAATAGTTTCGATACATTGTAAGTAGGTCGCCTTTCATTTGTTGCTACAAAGGCAGGCGTTTTATTGTGATTTGCTAAGGTTTTATCGACCGTTATCTCCATGTTATATGAGCAATAAGGCACCGACGGTTTAGCGTGCTATCCAAAGAAGGGGGGTAAACAATGTCACATGGTCCGCAATCCCAGGATTAGACGATTTTAAAAGATAAAAAAAAATGGGTACTTCCGTTTCCCAAATTGGGAACCTATGTATGACCACTAAAGCAGTGGCGTGCACTTCACACGTGCACAAAAGCACTGCCTACCCAAATTGTTTTATATAGCTAGTATTGGAGGGGAATTTTTCCATGTATCTGCTTTATGCATAACCTGGGCCCTGGCCAAAGACCTGGTGCACGCCACTGCACTACAGTGCACTTGTATCCTTTGCGGATTGGTAGACTTCACTTCATGATGTTTTCCTTCACCGTTAAAGCATATGATATTTTAATGATGTGGATTCATAAACTCCGAAAAGTTAAAATGTGTGCCAGTCGGACTCGGTCCCGCTAAAGCAAGGCCGAGGCCTTATAGGCTATATAATGAAAATCAAGCTTAATTTGCTATTCACCGCGAAAAGCAGGAGAATCTGTACGGTGTAACTTGAAATTTCTTCAATCTTTATACTCCACACCAAACAGATCTTCGGCAATGTACCCTCTACGCACGTTTCGTTCCGAAACCGGAGTATCTTCCCGGTAGGAGAGCCGTAACGCTCAGGTAGCCAGTCGTTTGATTGTCAGAGAGTCGCAGGTTCAAATCCTGTCGGTTCCTTAATTTTTTTTGAAGTTATACTTCTTTTGGCGCTTTAGGGAAAAATTATGAGAGTAATTTTTTACGATGCGCGCGCACACCGTCACAAAAAAACCGACACCCTGAATTTGGTTATAAGGTTTGACAGTGTACACTTTCAACTGGCAAAGTCTGCGGGCTCATTCCGGTGATTTAATTGATTCAATTGTACAAAAATCTCATAATTTAATGTTCATTGAAACTTGGTTGTCTGATAATGAGATAACTAGATAATACGGAAAAAGGTATTTAATACATTGAAAGTTTTATTATAACTAAATAATAAAACTTTCAATGTAATAACTACTAAAAGTTATAATAAAACTTTCAATGTATTAAATTCCTTTTTTCTATTGTTAGCGTAGTTTTATCTACAAACGTAGAATAAGGCGAAAGATAACATTATTGAAAAAAATCTTTTTTTGTTACGCAAAAGAGGTTACATAACTTCTAAATAAACAAATGAACGAAATAGTTATTAATATGATTAACATAGGACAATAAAAATGTGTTTACTCACTCAAAAATCACGCTGGCAGCCAATTCCACCACAAATAAAAAAAACCTCTTTCCTCCCAATCTATTGAGAGAGGCCTGCGAACATTGTACAGTTTTAAGCTTGACTGGAAAATAGAAATAAAAAAATCCTAGGGCTCCATTAAATACCCTACTTGCTTAATCACCCAATTTTTTAAGCAATTAGTTATCGGCTTATTTCGTGTTTTTTATTTATTTTACAATTAAATCGTTCTAATGTAATGCAATTAAGTTCACTAGGTACATATAAATCTAAGAGGTATTTAAAAACGAGCTCGAAAATAAGCTATTTGTGTTTACTATGTAAAAAAAAATGGCTTTCACTTCTCATGCTCCAAAAGCTCTTGTTTATGCTGCATGTAAAGCCATATAGCCATTTCATTTGATACCCACACTGAAAGAGCTGTAAAAAAATATGTAACCCGTAATTTAGTGACGTAGGCCACCTTGATTTCTCTTGACCGATTTTCATCAAACGTAGCTAAGTGCACCCGACTAATTCACCTTTCAAACAAAAAACAAAAAATCTAAATCAAAACCGGTGCATCCGTTCGGGATATACCATGCCACAGACACACACACACACACACACACACACACACACACACACACACACACACACACACACACACACACAGCAACAGATTCGCAAATACACACACACTTGTGTGTATTATCCCGAACTGGGATGCACCGGTTTTCATTTTCTTTATTTTTTTTGTAAAATAACAGTTTGAAGGAAATCTATCATCGGAGTGAAAGTGAAAATAAATTTTTTGTTTTAATTTGTTTAACATTTTGGCATGAAAAACTCCCATAACATTAGGCCATAGAGATTTTAAATATTTTATATATTCGGCATTATATAAAAAGACTAGTTTCTACTACCAACACCATTGAGGATAGAAACACTACCCTAGTTCTATTTATTAAACGATATTCTGTAGAATTTTTCATGTACATTATTTTTAAATACAATGGCGACACTTTTGCAGTGTAGACATTTACTTCGTTACCTCGTAAGACTTAGATTGTAAAACTCGATCATAAACCCGATGTTGTATTATGTACTATGGACTATCTGCTCTCCATACCAAAATATATAATAGGACATTATAATATGGTTTTCATAGTTTTTTCTTAAGTTCATTATTTATATCTCACGAATGGACACTTATTTCTTCTGCGCAAGTGTTATGTGGGAGGGATCGCTTTAGCGATAAGACTGCCTTTGCACGCTAAAATATTTATTGTTTATGCTACTTTCTTATTTTTTCAGTATATTCTGTGTAATATTGAGTGTTAATATTTCTGTGCGAAAAAAAGGTATCAAACAGACAATCCTCTTTTCTAGACGAGTTACTTGTTAGTAGTTTCTTATAGAAAAACAAAAATTCTTAGCAATGAAGTCGTAGGCTATCGCTAGTTTTTTATAATTGCTGTAAATTGTAATCACAGACCAGTAAATATAAATCAATCGAACGATTTGTTTGTTAATTAATTGTACCTAATAGTTAATGATTTAAAAAACAGAAAGCATGATCGTTTTGTTTTAATTGTATAGCGATTAATAGTACCTACTTAATAGCAAAAAATAACTTTTTTCATGTTCTACTACACCAACAGAGTAAATATTACGTTTTCAAATTACAGTGGACCCTCGGTAGTCCGGCCCCTGTCTAATCCGGCGCCCCCTGTAATCCGTTAAACTGTTAACAAAAAAAAATTGATGAATATTTGCATGCTTCTTAAACTACATAATTGATTCATAGTTTTTGATTATTATTTGAAATACATAATGAAGTATAATTAGTATTTCAGAGTACATATATGTACATATGTGTATATAATATGTATGTATAAAGAATCTTATCATTGGATCTGTAATTTGTCGGATTACAAGGTACTCTTTTGTAAAAAAATCCGGACCCCCTATAGGTCTTAGGCAGTACTCTATAATCCGACGAATTCCGAATGTTTGTCGGACTACCGGGGGTCCACTATACTTCCAAAAGGACCCGGTTTGTTTGACGATGTTACTCTATATCTCCGTTAAAAATCTCACGGAATTAATATATATATATATATATATATATATATTTATTTGGTTTGACAAACAGACCAAAATAATCCTAGATTCAGCCGGTATAGCTATGGAATACTAAAAGTTAAATATGTTAGTCCTATTACATATTAGTCCTACTCCATTGTACTAGGATGACATAAACGGAAAGGAGGTGGGCGTAGCTCGTTGTGTTACAATTACAAACAATTTGCCGCGACCTCTATAGTTAACTTCAACAGTTACGATTGTCTTCAACTATACTACGTTATTTTATGAGCCCACTGAGTTTACTGCTCTAGTATGTTTTACGACTAATGAAGATATTTCATAGAGGATGTTATAATGTGTTTATTTACGAGTATTTATACTATATATAAAAAAAAAATGCTCATGGCACCTCTGCTTATAAGACCGCTCACCACTGCACCAGAGGGGGTGGACATAAAAATTGCGTCGAAATAATTTTATAAATAATATAGGTTTATTTACGCCGTAGCCATAACATATAACATAACTAGAGTAATAACTATTAGCTAACAGTTCTTGCGCTATACAAGGGCAAATATATACGCCACTCGAGTAGATCTTAATGATACGTAGCACCGTATGATCGTACTTTATTAGGACAGTCCTAATTTTTTTCTTTGTTTTGTATTGATGTTATAAATGCGATAGTGTTTCTATTTGTTTTGGGCTCTCTCATTCACTCAAACGCTGCACTAGTCTTGACGAAATTTAGTTACCTTTGAATTTGCAATAAAAGCAAAACCGATCTTTATAAACTTTTACATAGAATACCCACCTGATAGTAAGTGGTGCGGTGTGTTATTTATTATTATTAATTTTATTTCTTACAATCAGTAGGTTTACATAGGTGACTTGATATCCTGAAACTCCACTGAGTTTGTATGGACATTGCACAATCCTCTAATGTTAAACAAAATTTTAAAATTTAAGCGGGTAGGTAAATAAAACGCGCCGCCAGTAGTTCAAGATACCGCAGCATATTATGCAGTCCCACCGCCAGCTGACAAGCGGCGAATAGGCAGGTTCTTCCCAGAATAAGATATCAATATTCTTCCAATTTGAGAAAATACTCTACGAAAACATTCTTTATATTTTTTTTGGTAATCGAATCCCTAACTGGTAAAGGCAGGCCGTTTATTAGTCTTGGTACAATATAGTTAGTAGATCGTTTTACGTAATAGTTATTTGCTCTTTTGACAGTAACTTTTTTAGACGTTACCTTCTAGTCATCATCGTGCTTTTGCTAATATTGTTATCGAAGTTAATAAAGTTTTCTACTAGTGTTGCTAATATAATAAATAATATAAAATAAATAAATAAATATAGCACCTTATCAATATTAAGCTTAATTTGCTATACTCCGCGAAAAGCAGGAGAATCTGTGTGGTGTAATTTATAATTTCTTCAATCCTTATACTCCACACCAAACAGATCCTCGGCAATACACCCTCTACGCACGTTTCGCTCCGAAACCGGAGCATCATCAGGAGATGTTGACTTTACAAAGAATAATTGTTAACAATAAATATTGATATATCATGGATTTCCGCAAAGTAACGCCTGCTTCTATACAAATATAGCACCGCCTATGAAAAGAGTCACACTTCTTAGTCTATGCAAAGAATATGTCCAACAAATTGCCGACCGGCTTCCATCAACCTAAGGCGGCAACAACGCCCTAAAGATCGAATCACAGCGGTAGTACGTTCCCGGACTAGCTCTATCACAAAAAGCACTATACTACTACATCTTATAATAAAGATTCAAATTCTTCGATCTTCGATTTCGCCCAAGTAATCACGAAGACCTAGCTTTGTACGTTAAATAATTAATGTATGAGAAAATAGCAAATCATGGTACTACTACACGCAACAGGTGTATGGGGCGATAACATAAATAGTTTCCCATGTTGCTTAACAGTTACGCGAGACGACTCGTTATCGAGAACGGGTTAACCGTATCGAATGTGTCACCCGTATCGATATTGAGCGTCTCGTTAATTAACAGCAGAACTCACTTCCTTAATTACGTTGAGCTATGTGTTAATATGTCACGGTTCACATGCATGGGATTGTGTGGCATTAATTAAACGTTTGTTTCAAAAGTTTATGAGAGTTACGATTACGATTTCCTTGTTTCTTAATGAACGTTAGGTCACACTCTGCGGGTTAGATGGTGGATGCCTGGGGGAATTTGCCGCTTGTCAGTATCCCTTTGGAGGCGGCGAGTAGATATTGGGCTGGCTTCCCGTTACTACACAAGTCTTCCTACTGTCTGAGGGGGGGTCAAGCTTCCCGATTCTCCCCTTAGCACGTGAGCCCCGGCACTCAGCTGGGGAAGTTGGGGTCTAGTAAAGCCAACATGACATGCCTTGGTGGTTATTAGGTCTACTGTACTCCCCGTCAAAAGAGGGGAATTCCGCATAACCGTCCGTCGCGTTTTTAGTAAAATGTAAAAGATAAAAATGGTTACTGTGCGTTATCCTTTGGAGATAAACATATACCATCGCGGCTTCTTTGCAGACCTTTTTTGGATTTACAATACTGTAGGACGTTATTTTGATCTATCTGGTAGGATTCAGCCAGCGTTTGCTCAAAAAAAATTAATTATTTACGACATCCCATTAGAAACTATTAGAAACCCATACAAGAATCAGTGTTTTCAATGTATTCTTGTACATATAAAACTTCCTCTGGAATAACTCTATCTATTAATAAAAACTGCTTCTAAATCCGTTGCCTAGTTTTAAAGATTTTGGCATATACTCGTACATGGACGAGCCAGAAAGCGACTATGTGCAGTGTTGTGTGCAGTGATTATCCAGTTTTCATGGCCACTAAAACTGGAAAATGTGTAATTTTATCTATATTATGCTCTCCCAAACATTGATGTGTTTTTTTCTCTATCTTCACGCATTTTCAATTCATCGAGTTTTAAATCTTAATGTGTTTAGTTTCACTTCAATAAACTCCCTACACGCTAAAGAAGTTGCGGCTAAAAATAAACTTGGTCACCCTACCAATTAAAATGTAGCACAAAATTTAGACGTCATATAACAATTGACATCTCATTTCCTCTGGTAAAGTTTACAGACAAAAAAACTTTTTTTTGTTTTGCATGGTCAACTTTGTAAATTGATTCATATAAAGTAAGTTGTTCACATTCTACGTGACTAATGATATTTCAAGGTCTTGCTTTAAAGAGATAACAACATAAATAAACGTGAGTTTCTTGCTGGCAGTTAGTGCCGTGTATCTCTACGTGATCAAATCAGAAATGAGGAGATCCGTAGAAGAACTAGAGTTACCGACATAGCTCAGCGAGTTGCGAAGCTGAAGTGGCAATGGGCGGGGCACATAGCTCGGAGAACCGATGGACGTTGGGGTCTTAAGATGCTGGAATGGCGACCCCGCACCGGTAAACGCAGCGTAGGTCGGCCCCAAACGACGTGGACAGATGACATCAGGCGAGTAGCTTGGAGCCGTTGGAGGCAAGCGGCCCAGGACCGTGCATTGTGGAACTCCCTACAAAAGACCTATGTCCAGCAGTGGACGTCCATTGGTTGAGATGATGATTATGATGATGAGTTAGTGCCATCATGGGTCACGGGTTCTGTTATCGTTCGCTATAAATGTTTACATCTTTATTTACATTAAATAACTTTATTTAGTGGCAGTAGTGCTTTTTGTGTCAGAGCTTGTCCGAGGTAGTTCCACCGCCATGTTTTTTTTTGCCGCCAAGCAGCATTATTGTATTTTAGTATAAATGGCGTGGTTGTCGGTGTAATTATAGGCACATGAGGCCAGTGGCGTGCACTAGGTTTATACCAGGGTATGCATACAGCAGTAAATTGCATAAAACTGCAGTAGATCTCCTCCTATACGAGTTGTATATAAATTTTAGGGCATGCAGTGCTTTCGTGCATGTATGAAGTGCACGCCACTGCATGAGGCTTTAAAACCTACTTTTAAGGTTGATAAATAAATAAACTACGACAATACACACATCGCCATCTAGCCCCAAGGTAAGCGTAGCTTGTGTTATGGGTACTAAGATAGCTGATGAATATTTTCAGAGTCCATGTAAGACTGAAGTGTATCGAAAATGAATCCGTATTTATATACTCAATAATGACTTATCAAAAGTTTAATTATTTACCCACTTTATAAATTTACTGTAAGAATATACAATGATACTTATAATATACCTACAGATAAACACCCAGACACTGAAAAACATTTATATTCGTCACACTTAACATTTTCCAGTTGTTGGAATCGAACCCACGACCTTGGACTCAGAAAGTAGGGTCACTGCAAACTGCGCCAGTCGGCACGGGGCGGCATTTTGTAGAACTTGTTCCTTGCATGCCCTGTGAAGTGTTGCTTGTTTAAAGTACATAATTGACTGACCAAGCAGAGGGCACATCTGATTTCAAGTGAAAAACAATCGCCTATAAACATAGCAACACTGCTCTCTCTCTCTGATGCACGAAACACATCCTCCAAAGGGCAACTCTGTGTCCATAAACCTCAGGTGCACCGCTAAGTGTTAAGCCGCATGTGTCTGTGTTTGGCAGCCGAGTGGCGCAGTGGGCAGCGACCCTGCTTTCTGAGTCCAAGGTCGTGGGTTCGATTCCCACAACTGGACAATGTTTGTGTGATTAACATGAATGTTTTTCAGTGTCTGGGTGTTTATCTGTATATTATAAGTAGGTATTTACGTGTATTATATTCATAAAAAAATATTCATTAGCTATCTCAGTACCCATAACACAAGCTACGCTTACTTCGGGGCTAGATGGCGATGTGTGTATTTTCGTAGTATATTTATTTAATTATTTTATTTATAACACCAGCAACTATGCCCTTCAGATCGGAACATAGCAATGCTGCTTGGCTTTAGAAATAAGCCCGCTAGTACTTCTCTCCGTCACAAAAAGCTCTACCTACTTCTATTAATATATTAAGCCCTGTTACTAATAGGACTGATTGCACTCATCTTGACCCCTAAAAGGCAGTTCTTGTTCTACAAAATGACAAACAATATCAACAAATCATTGAATAACACACTACGCGGAATTTCGCTTGATAAATCATTATAACCAGCCGCGTTCCAAACATCATTTTCGGCTTTTTTATAAATTTAAAATGCATATAAAAACTTTCGGGACCGACAGGATTTGAACCTGCGACTCTCGGGCAATCGCGGCTTAACGCTTTCACCAATTAAGCTACGGCTCTCCTACCGCGTCGATGCCAAAAAAATTTATATGCATTTTAAATTTATAAAATTGATAATTCCTCCAAGTGTAGGTAAAAACACTAATAAAAATTATAAAAATATCATTTTCGGCTTCTACGGTAATACAACCGCTGGTTGCACCCCAAAGGTTACTACCATCAAGCATAATGCAATGGAAATCGTCGGCTTCTTATTTGGCCCTATAAAAGGAATGTTGTAGCAATATCGTAAATGTCTCTACAGCAAGGACTGGAAGCCTTATACGTAAAATCTTAACTTTTGATCTTAGCCTATTATTATGAACAATAATTACACATTTTTCCTCTTTCTTAATGTGGATATTGAGTGTGGAGATTAATCGATTAAAATGAATAAAATGAATATATAAATAAATATACTACGACAATACACATATCGCCACCTAGCCCCAAAGTAAGCGTAGCTTGTGTTATGGGTACTAAGACGACTGATGAATATTTTTATGAATAATATACATAAATACTTTAGAATATATATATAAACACCCAGACACTGAAAAACATTCATGCTCATCACACAAACATTATCCAGTTGTGGGAATCGAACCCACGGCCTTGGACTCAGAAAGCAGGGTTGCTGCAAACTGCGCCAATCGGCCGTCAAGCCGATAATAATATAGAAGAATAGAAGAATAGAAGTTGCTATACCTTGGTCGGAGTTTGACGTCCACTGCTGGACATAGGTCTTTTGTAGGGCGTTCCAAACTCTCTTTGACACCCCAACGTCCATCGGTTCTCCGAGCTATGTGCCCCGCCCATTGCCACTTCAGCTTCGCGACTCGTTGAGCTATGCCGGTAACTCTAGTTCCTCTACGGATCTCCTCGTTTCTGATTTGATCAAGTAGAGATACTCCTAATATACACTTTTGAAATGAAAATACACTTTATTGTACACAAAATAAAAATAATAAAAAAAAAAACAAGCATTAGAAAAAGAAAGGAGAAAAGGTACAATGGGCGGCCTTATCGCTTAAAAGCGATCTCTCAACATAGCTCTTTCCATCGCCCGCTGAGTGACTCTGACCCTTCTTATAAGGCCCATAGTTAGCGACCACGTCTCAGATCCGTAAGTGATCACTGGCAACACGCATCCAATTGTGTACATTTTAACCACGCAAGTTTTTTATGCAATCAAACAGATTGCATAAATTAAAAATGCACGTACTCCAAAATGTTACAGGTGTGTGCATGGGATCGTTATTCGGTACCCCAAAAAGAAAGAAACCCTCACTAAGCTATCATTTACTATCAAACTAAACGCAACTCGATCGGAAGACGGTGTGAGAAGAGAGTTCCGATTGTAATCCGTGCCTCGCAAACGTTTCCGAGGCACGCGCCTCTCTGTCAACACAATGCTTGTGCGTAACAATAGAATAATGACGCCTCCCATACTCATTCAATTGTCTAAATTGATGATGATTGCCTTTTAAATAAAAACACGTAATATATTGAAGAATTCGTTGCAAGCGTTTCTCGAGACTACTTTAATTTTATGGTATGGCGACATTCTACTCAGAACTTAAGGAAGGAAATCGAAGATCTGGTAGTCAGTTTCTGCGCTAGAGGGATTTCAGTTTCTCCACCTAGCCTCTCAACATACGAAGCGACAGGTGGGAGGAACTTGCACGGCAGAGGCTGGAGTAGCGCAAATAAGGACCTCGACACGAATCGCCTTAACAAAAAGATCCAGTCGAAGTTTTCCTACACTTGCACATACAATACAGCCGGCCAGTGACACTGTGCGCCATGCATCCGGATTTTCAAAACCAAATTTGGTCTTGCTAGTCTCATTCGCTTACATGTCACGCAGTACGCGTAACGTATCTCGCGAAAGGCTCGCGTTAGTATTTCTCGCGATCACTGCAGTCAAACGTCACTTTTCCATACAAAAGTGACCTTTGACATCAGCGATCGTGAGATTTACGCCTGTCGCAAACCTGTCGCGAGATACGTAATCACCCTGTACGGCATTAGTCAGTAGAAATTAAACATATGGGTAGTCCAAAGTTTTTGAAAAATAGGCCCCAAACAAGTGAAAAAGAACAGAAACGTGGAACAGAAAAGTGGGATCAAAAATTATCAAAGCAAATCATCATTCTGATTATGTTCTTTGTGGAAAAGTACAGCACTATTTTTAGGCATGTCAATTTAGTTCATCCGCAGCCTATTTCCGTCCCACTGCTGAGTACAGGCCTCCTCGGTCATAGGAGATACGGTTTTTGAGTGTAGACCCACCACGCTGCTCAAATGCAGCGCGGTTCATTATCACATGTTAGCGATAATAGCCTGCCGATCTTGTTACGTGGTCTCAGAGGTATCGGGGTTACCATCGTCAATTATCTCAGTCCGGCTTAGCACTGTAAATTCGCTACCATAAAAATACAATACCTGACAAATTTACGCCCGACACAGGATTCGAACGCAGTTCCTCGTGATCCACAATTGAGCCAACCACTATCCTAGACCATCGAGACACTTAGAGATAAGTAGAAAGTAAATTATTTCTTGGACTATTA
The DNA here is from genome assembly GCF_905163445.1 of Pararge aegeria. Taxonomy (NCBI): domain Eukaryota; kingdom Metazoa; phylum Arthropoda; class Insecta; order Lepidoptera; family Nymphalidae; genus Pararge; species Pararge aegeria. The sequence continues at coordinate 4,416,574 of NC_053202.1, read as the reverse complement.
TTGTTCAATAATAAACAATCTGAAAGTTATCACAATTTCGTACTAGGATCGCCAGCCGGTTTGTTTTATCTGGACACGTTTGTGTTTTATGGTGATAACAAAAAAAATACCCGGCTGAGCTAGTTGCGGGATTCCTCTTAGGCCAGCAAGAGGAGGTCCTTTCATTTTGTTAAGATCGGTTTGGAATTGAGTATAAGGATTGAAAAAAAGATCCTGTATCCTGCTTTCTGCTTTTCGCGGAGTATAGCTAACTAATCTTAACGTTCATAGAATTCCACAAAGTAACACTTGGTTTTTTCCAATATTTTGCAAAGTAGTGTATTATGTTCATTGAAAATAGCTTAATTAATAAATAAATCCTTTGTTTTTTATTTTATTTATTTTCTCGCAAATTATATAAAAGTCCTATTCAAGTCTCGAACGAAAAAGCAATTAATGGCGACATTCAATTTAAAATGTTTCAATATAAGGCGCTTTAGTTTTCAGTTGCTTTATTTCAGCAAACAAACGCAATTGAAATAGTAATTAAATTTCTGAGAGCGTTCCAACAATATTTTTGATATTGAACTTCTGCAATACTTTGAAGATTGCAGAGATATGCTCTGGATGTTTGTTACTGATAAAAGCATAAACGACCGTACGGATTGGAAAAATATTTACTTATGAATAAATGAATGAATGAAAGCGCTGATAGCCCAGTGGGTAGCGTGGGTACTTTTACTTGGTTTTCGGTGGCCCGTGTTCGAATCCCAGCACGCAGCTATAGCTTTTCTAAGTTATGTGTGTTTAAAGCAATTAAAATATCACTAGCTTGAACGGTAAAGGAAAACATTGTGAGGAAACCTGCATGCCTGAGAGCTCTCCATAATGTTCTCAGAGGTGTGTGGAGCCCACCAATCCGCGCTGGGCAAGCTTGGTGGACTATGGTTCTATCCTCATTTTGAGATGAGACCTGTGCCCTGTGGTCGGAATGTAATTTTATTGTGCGCAACATAGAGATCACAAATAAAAAATGCAAATACAAAAGAAGGATAGAAGGTACATTTTGGCGGCCTTAGCTTCCAGGTAACGAAGGGCGTATTAAGAAAAAAATAATTTGTAATAAAGAACCGACTTTATGATTATAAATAAAAAAACAAGAACTAAATATTTTCTACATTTTCACAACATTGCTCTGCAGTCAGTTAAGTTCTGTAGATGCATGGAAGGTGGTACAATAAATAAATAAACTAAAATATAAAAATACATAAACCGTCTCGTCTCGTAATCGTTCATGTATGTATTTTTTGTCTATGTATTAACAAAGACGAAAATCCTCAAAATATTAAAGGTAAACAACTCCTAATTGACCTATAAAAGTTAATCCGACAAGTGGTTTACTATTTGAAACATAGATTTATATTTTTAGAATGGATAAAACTATCGCTGTAGACACACTTTCTAACTCTTAGATAAATGACACTTACCTAACTTATTATAATAATTATTGTGCTCGTGAAAATTATAGAAAACTAGCTGTTTTTAGCGACTTAACCTTAAACTAAAAAAATAATAATAATAAATACTACGCCAATACACACAACGCCATTAAGCCCCAAAGTACATTATTACTTATCATACAATACAAATACAAATAGTAGATACATTAATACTTATAATATACATATAAACATTTTCCTGCTGTGGGAATCGAACCCACAGCCTTGGACTCAGAAATCAGGCTTGCTGCGCCTATCGGCCGTCTAAAAATTTCTCGGAGAACCGTCTATTTTCTATGCCGGAAAAATATTACTAATAGGGCTAGCATTCTCGACACGAGAGTTACGTTCTACCCTTCATGTCGTCTATCTCTATAGAAAACGCGTAGATATAATTATTTCGTGGCGCGCATGCTAGCTCTACAGGAAGCATTATGCAAAATTTCATCATCGTCATTTATTTATTTATTAAGAGCACTAACAACATGCATATTAAACATTGGATAGAAGCAGGCGTTACTTTGCGGAAATCCATAATATATTATGCTATACTCCGCGAACAATATGTGTTTACGTGCCGTAGAACGAATCATGTATTTTGCGACTCAATTCATCGTGCGCGCACGCATATATTTCGAATGACAATTTATTAGCATAAATACAGAAAAGATTTTTCAAATCCGACTGGTAGTTCCAGAGATAAGGGGGTTCAAACAAACACATAAAAACATTACCTTTATTTACTATAAGTATACATTTCAGTAAGGCGTAAAACCTCGGATGCGTTACACGGGGTCAAGAACTTTTAGTCTAGTCATATTGAACGTCCCTATGAATCACATTTACGACTGAACATGCAAAACATCTTATGTCATCACCGCGTCTAATTAAAAATATTCTTAATTGTATAAGTGATAGAGTGGGTATTTCAATGTCAACTTTCATTTGTTATAGCTTGTGGAAGTCATGATGTGTGGTCGCTATGTGTCTCAAACATAATAACTTATCTAATGACTGTGCGCAATTAAAAATATGCTGCATGTTGAGTGTGATAAAGTCGATTTAGCATTGTACCTTTTTGTAATTGTGACGTATTGTAATTGGATTCAATTGTCACAATAATTAGTTGCTATAAAGTTTTATCGAATGCAACTGTGCGTTGATTCTAAATAGCTGATCGACATTTATGTATCTAAGTGGTTTTTGATAGATTTGTTTTGATCGAAGAACTCTCTGTCTCTCTCTTTAAACCCTGAGAGGAGATCCCTGCCAGTGAGCTTGTAGTAGGTGATGATGATGATGATGATGATGAATAGGAGGCAGTTATATCGAAATTACGGACAGACACTTTTAATTTTATCTACTTGTATGTATAGAACATGGATATGAGTTCAAAAACGTGTTATAAATTACGGCATACGGCAGTTTAAATAATTGATCTATATATTTTTCGCTTCGTGGAGCTCTTTTTATTTAGGTACTTAATAAAGTTATGCAAAATTAAAAAATACCCTTAAAAAACTGTAACTTAGATGTCATTCCGAATCGAATGAGCTATGGCACATATTTTTTGGGAGCTTTATTTCTATTTAATACGTTTTTGAACTTGTTGACTAGACTATATATGTATTTAATATGACATATTATATTGTAATACCCGTTCTTTTGCCTTTTAAAGTAAAAGTACTTACAAATATGTAAAATTAAATATCGATTGAACATAATTTCGAATGCACTTTGCCGGTATTTCGTAACATTCAGTACCATTGAAGATATAAAAGTATTCCTTAAGTGTCAGATAAGACAAAGCGACATATTTTGAGCCAAGAAAAAGCCATTCGTCGGGCTTGACCGCCGATTGGCGCAGTGGGCAGCGACCCTGCTTTCTGAGTCCAAGGCCGTGGGGTCGATTCCCACAACTGGAAAATGTTTGTGTGAAGAACATGAATGTATTTCAGTGTCTGGGTGTTTATATGTATATTATAAGTATTTATGTATATTATTCATAAAAATATTCATCAGTTATCTTAGTACCCATCACACAAGCTACGCTTACTTTGGGACTAGATGGCGGTGTGTGTATTGTCGTAGTATATTTATATTTATTTATTTATTTATTTATTTATTTATTCGGCTAAGTATCAGCTAATTTAAGCTGCTGTTTCAAGATGATCTTTGAACCTGGTGCACATTTCTACTTCTACTACCTACTGAATACCTACCTACCTATGAAATAATTTTTTAATATTAAAATATTAAAACTGCCATTTTGGGCCTTAAAAATAATTCTGACAATATCGTCGCAATAGTTATCACACTTTAACTGACCTTTCAAATGACAGAGCGTGAGAATATAGCTGTATAAGAATTATTGTATCCATATGCAAAGTATACGTTAGTAAATAGCTCATTTTGGGTGGGATCCATTTCGTTTAACTACTTCCAATTGTAAAAGCAGCCTTGACCCGAGTGAAATTGTAAAGTAATGTAACTTTACCCTCCACCATCCAACATTATAATCAAAGCCAAGTGTAAGATTTTCTATCTACGTGCCCAATTAGAAGCGCCACCTAGTGGCAAGCCTGTTTCCCAATATTCTAACGAATCGTATTCATTCGAATCGTAGTTAACTTTCAAGCGATCAAATAAGTAAACTTAGGTGGGAAATCTCACACTCTGCACTCGGAGCATTAAATTTTTACCCATAGTCCGCTCTATCTTTAGGCAAGTCTCCTTGGGCACGGTACACCTACGCCTTCCTGACAACAGCTGTGCGCTTGCGTACTGCGATACTGACTCATGGCAAAAGTCCGTAGCTTCCGGCTATGCATTTTTGTTTGAATCCCATTATTGAGAAAATATCCCATTATTCGTCGCTTTTATACCCCTAATATAAGCGACCAATAATGGGATGTTTTTTTCCGCATCGGGAATCGAATTCGATCCTCCCGAAAGGAAGGGCAAATACTTACCCACTAGGATCTCACTGCTTTCTCATGGTAATCTGAACATCTTGATCGTCTCTTGTTTGAAAGCCTTACTTTGCCTGTTTGTATACCTCTCTTTTGTCTTTCCCGTATTTAAACACCTCTTTTGTGTTTCTTCTTTTCTTTAACACGTATTTTGTATTTCTCCATTACTTTATCACCACTCTACTGTGTCTTCTTTAATACCTTTCTTTTGTATCTCTCGATCGATCGAAATCGATCTTTTGTATCTCTCCTTTCGAAAAAAACGAAATCGTAAAAAAACTAATGTAATTATACAATTTACTGCAAATTGATAACCTTCTTTTTTTTAAATCACGGCACGGGGTGAGTCTGCTCTAAGCCAATCAATACAACAACTGCTATTGCAAGTATATAATTTAAACTTTAAGAAAGCGTTTTCTAGAATATATATTTGCAAAAAAATTTACTTACTTTTATAACATTTTAAGAATAATGATATAAAAGTAAGTAAAAGATAGGATATTGCTAAAACATACTCATACAAAATGATTTGAACTTTATAAGTAACTAGCGATCCGTCCCTGCCTCGCACGGTGTGTAAATAAATAAGGCGAACATAAGGTAATGTGTATCACGAAACCAAAATTCGATAATACTGCTATAGTAGTGCAAGACTGAGTCGCAGTTATTATCGCCCGTCTCTGAAGCGAGAACCATATATTTAAATTTAATCTAGTGAGATGAATAAAAACATAAACCTAAAAACCTTTTGTATTAAATTAAATTAAGTAATTAATTAAGTACAATAATCTATCTCGTAGCCAGCGTTAGCAATGTAAGCGCATAAAAATATGTTCGTTACGACATCATATTACAAATCTCTTAATTTATTCGCTTTCTCCATTATAATATTGATGTTTACTGCGTATAAACCTTCCGCTGGAATCACCCTACCTATTGCCGAAAACTGCATTAAAAAGATCTAAGCGTACAAACAACACAACCGGCTTTATTTTTTACCAGACAAAGATTCAAATATTGGATAGACGCAGGCGTTACTTTGCGGAATTCATTATTGAATTGAGTCAAATTGTCTTAACAATTATTCATTGTAAAGTCAACATCACCTGAGGATGCTCCGGTGTCGGAGCGGAACGTGCGTAGAGGGTACATTGCGAAACATCTGTTTGGTGTGGAGTATAAAGATTGAAAAATATCTAATTAAGATTGGAGTATAGCAAATTAAGCTTAATTTTCATAATATAAAGATAAACGCAGGCGTTACTTTGCGTTCAATCCTTAACAATTATTCATTGTAAAGTAATACATGTAATTTTGTTGGTGTATAATACATGTAATTTTGTTGGTAGTTCTAATAAAAATAAATAAATAAATAAAGTAAAGTCAACATCTCCTGAGGATGCTCCGGTTTCGGAGCGAACGTGCGTAGAGGGTACATTGCCGAAGATCAGTTTTGTGTGGAGTATAAGGATTGAAGTAATTATAAATTACACCACACGGATGCACCTGCTTTTCGCGGAGCAAAATAAGCCCAATTTTCATAATATAAATATTCAAAGGCTATAAAAACTAAGTGCGAATAATTGGCGAATTGTGGTTAGTTTTTATGTTATTAAGATTTACAGGCTATAAAAACTAAGTGACTCTTAAATAAAAAAAAATGAAAGGTTCAGATTCGAGCATAAAAGCTTTGCGTTTGGAAGTTCGTTTAAAAGCGCACCTGCCACGGGGGACCCATAGTCTCGACGCGTGGTGAGTCAGCTTGCAATCAATAGCACACGACAGCTGTTACAAGAATACGTCTGTTCGAAATAAGCATAAAATATTTGGCAGAGGAATTGGTCACTTTCAATTTGCAGATTACAAGGCCATATATATCAGGCACTTATGAAGCGTTCATACATACGTATATGTATTGTCTACTGCAGATTGTCTTCATTTTATATCATATGCATACCCTGTGCACACTGCTGAGCTACGAGGGTTCCAAATGCGCCCTGGTCTAAGCCCTCAAAAAAACTTGTGGGCTTACGTACTGCCGTGTGGTGAGGCAGATCAGAATACGGTTGTCGCCACACCTTTGCTTTCTCAACAGAAGTACGAGGCTACTAAGTGAATATAACGGCGAACGAGCAGTTTTGTGCTACTACTACCTACCAACTGCTACTACACAAATAGAAAAAAAAACAATGGACTCAACAAAAAAAATTTTAAAAGTAGGATACAATCAATATACAAAGCCTTATCGCTTAGTAGCGATCTCTTAGGATCTCTTAGGATCTCTTAGGATTAGGAAAACCAAGGGAACGAACGATTACACACAGTGGCGTGCATAGAGGGTATGCACAGGGTATGCAGATGATATAAAATAAAGGAAATCTTTAGTTAGAGTTAAAAATACTTAAGGGTAGACTTTTTATAACTCTTACAATGTCTATCCTTAAGTTTTCTATAACTCGTACCGCAGATTTCCTTCATCTTATATCATCTGCATACCCTGTGCATACCCTCTATGCACGCCACTATTTACACACTAATATTATATTATCTTATCTTCAGTAGATGAAATCCCTTTAATAAATACAGTAAATTTAATTCATATTGTACTCGTCTAGTTTTGTAAATCATCAAAAAATGCAAAAAACAAAGCCAAGTCGCATAATGAAAAATTTCTTGTCACGCCGCGCTCTTAATTAGAAATATTTCTGTACATATATAGGTTTAACTATTTACATTATATGAGATATGGATCTATACGTGTAAGTACTGCATAACATACACGTAAACAAAATGATCTGATAAATCCCAGCGATTTTTTTAGTAAGATTATGTTGCTATTGATTGATACCAAAAGACCGATATACAGATAACGAATGAATAAATGCAATGAATGATGCCGACTGTTGTGACGGCAGATAAGAATACAGTTGTTACCACCCCTCCTCGTCCCGCGGGTGTAGTATTCAGTGAACGGGCAGCAGCGTACTCTGCTACTACTACCTATCCACTGCGATCAACGAACCGTCACGCGTCAGCCCAGCGTGCAACCGCTTTTAGCGAGGGGTTCAGTATAATATTGTTTTAGGTTTCATAAGGAATCATCCTGTAAAAGTATTAAATCAAACTAAGCATATTTATTTCCCATACAAAGTAACTTAAAACATTTTAATTGTTTACTTTTGACAACCCTTTTTTTTTCGTTTACTAGGGGAATCTTCAAAGATACCTGACCTCAGGGAAGATCGGGTTATGTTGGATTACCGACTAAAACCACCTCGGTGGCCAGCCTCGGCACATATTTGGTAGGCTCCGGGATCTCCTAAGAACCCACCGGTGCCTCCCTCATACAGCGCATGTAGAGCACGTCCCGGGACTTTTGACAACCCTATTGGAGATAAAAACAGACACGCGCATAGGTACAGACACGTTTAAAAACGCGTACAGAAGACACTTGATTTGAATAATTTTGCATGTGGTTTTTTGACTGTATCTGATTTATTTCAGTAAAACTATGGCAGTTGCGTACTCAATTAGCGTTTCGATTTCACGGATAAGTAAATAATGTAAAGCATGTGAAGTAACATTTCGGTTTTCATTTACACGTTGTATAACTAAACCTTTGTGAGTGGCATTGATCGGGGCATATGGCTTTGGGAATCGATAGACGCTGGATTCCTAAGGTGTTGGAATGACGATTCCACGAAGGTAAACGCAGAGTTGGTGGGCCCTGTCACTACGGAGGTGTGCAGATGAAATCAAACGAGTCGAAGGGATGCGCTGAACGCAATCATGGAATTGCATCTCATACTAAAGACCTACGATGATTATGACAAAACCTTTAAATTATGAAATTTGAATGAGAATAAGTGAGCACTAAGTCATGTTAGACATTAGTGCACAAATCATCTTTGCGATTAACTAGGTAATTACAAACTCAGGTACACTAAGACTGGTAATAAACATAAAATAATGAGTCCGAGAAAAAATTGTGACTCACTATTCCGTCTGACGTGTTATCATTGTTATGTTTAAATAAGTAATTAGCGGGTTTATTATCAAGGTACCTACGGCCATTTTCTTACATCCTCGGCTTCCGAGATTCATATTTTAACACAACTTTGTTTTTATTCCTACAACGTTATCATTCACCATAGTACCACCACGAGTACTATCAATACTCCATATATTTTACTATATTAAAGGTTTTCTCAAGAACTGAATCGATTTTGACTAGGTTTTCATTGTTTTACGTGTACGATTATGCTCTCCAATTCTTAACAGGTTTTGATATACATATGTTTGACTTTTAACGATTCCGTACTAATACAGGACAAAACTCCTCTATCCGTCTGTCTGTCACCATGCTGTATCTCATGAACCCCGATAGTTAGACAGTTGTAATTTTCCATAGTAATATAAATATTTAAGGGGGCTCCCATACAAAAGAATTGTTTTTATATGCCGTCTTTATAGATATTGGTACGAAACCCTTTGTGCGCGAGTCCGACAGGCACTTGGCCGTTTTAAAAAAAATAATAATAATGTTACTAGCGTATTTACCTACGATATAGAGAATTATGTCCGCCCTATTATATACAAATTGTTTTTTTTATTCCACTACAAGTTAGCCCTTGACTATAATCTTAAGTGATGATGCAGTCTAAGATGGTAGCGGGCTAGCCTGTTAGGGCAGTTATATTAAAACCAAACCCCTAATCGGTTTCTTTGCGTCATCGTAACGGAACGCTAAATCGCTTAGCGGCACGTCTTGGTCGGCAGGGTGTTAATTAACTAGCCGCGGTGAAAGCCTCGCCAGACCATAGTAGAGACAGTGTACATTCCCATATTGCCCCTGCCGGGAATCGAACCTGTGATCTCCAACTTAAAACCACAGTGCTCACCGCTGCGCCGCTGAGGTCGTCAGAAACACGCACTTGCAAGAAATCAGTGCGCTGTTACAAATTTTACGAAATGCGGTGTAGATTTCATTTGGGCGACTTTTTTACTGCCCGTTTTAGACCCGCGTTGATGCTCATTCGCTGTGCGTGTTACGTGAAATTGCGCACGTGGAATAGTAATATAAAACGTAAAACAAATTACCGCGCTGAAGATTTCCGCAGTGCGGGCGGGCTTGTGGTGCAAAAGCGCTAACAACTCTCAAAAAGCAAAGACAGGGAGATCGCGGTCAAGGGCGAATCTATCACCATCAACAAAAACAGTGTGTTTAGTGTAACTCAGCAAGTTATCAACTTTGCTGTTATGTAAATCTGTCGAATTTATATGCAGTAACTATGTATGGCGTCGAAAGAGTGCAATCTTGGGACCAGAGATAGCACTCTTTCGACGCCATACAAATCATAGTTAACTTTTGCGCGATCGAAGAGATGAAAAATCTCGCACTCATCACACAGTTCTCCAATCGTTTAATTCATCCATCAAAGATTGTTTGATTATTCATCCTACTAATACTCGTATTATAAATGCGAAAGTTTGTAAGGATGGATGGATGGATGTTTGTTATTATTTCACGCAAAAATCACAGAACCAATTTGACTGAATTTTTGAATGGAGATAGATCATACCCTGGATTAACACATAGGCTGCTTTCTATCCCGGGAGTATTTATCCCGCAGGATTCGTGAAAAACCAAAATACGCCGTACGAAGCCGCGGGCAACAGCTGGTATTATAATATGACAAATTTTATCGTAACATACTGTGTGTCATTAGTTTACATTGAAACTTACGCTGGACTAAAGTAGTGCGATTATGTTATAGTTGTTTATAGATCGTGTTGTTATACTAGGAGAGCTTTTTGTGACAGACCGTATTTCACTGCTAAGCAAAATTGACATAGGCGAATCAACGAGGCAGAGATATATCTGAACTTATAATAACTCTATTCACTTATTGCGTCACTGAGAACTGAGAGTTGGTAATGTCTGCACAATTTTCGTAATCAGTGAGAAAGCAGGTACAGGCTGCTGGCCTTGTGTAACTATTGTTTATTGATAAGTATTAAGTAATAACAGATTCTACTAATTTTAAAAATTTTAAAATGCTAATGAAAATTTCGGAACCGACTGGATTTCAAGCTGCGGCTCTCAGGCGATCGGGGTCTGAGCGCTTTTCTACTAAGCTACGAAAATCCCTATCCCTACTAATATTATAAATGTCAATGTAAGTTTATTTGTTACGCTTTCACGCAAAAACTACTTAACCGATCCTCATGAAACTTTGTACACATATTCTTGGAAGTGTTAGAAGTAATATAGGATACTTTTTATCCCGACATTAAGTGTTTGACGATTTTACACCATAACTCCGATAAATTATAACCGATTTGAATAATTATTTTTGTACTATAGAGGTTATACTATGTGTTTAATTTTGCCCAAACTTTGGTTGGAGATAGAGGACAGAACTCCTCAGCGGACAGCAGCAAACCCCTCATTTAAGGCTTAGCGATACTAAATACTTTTTCTTTTTTTTTAGAACTACAACTAAATTTAATGCCACATCAAAAAAAATCAAACGCAGACGAAGTTTGACGTGTCTATCTGTGTTATCGTAGCTCCTGACCTGATTAACCGTTTATGATTTGTTTTTTTTTTTTTTGAAAGGTGAATTAGTCAAGTGTGTTCTTAACTATGTTTGATATAAATACATTATATATTATAATACATCATGTATTTTCAATGCTATTTTATCTATGTGCTAGGGTTCTTTATAAAGAACTAAGAAGCGTTCTAACGGTGAGAGAATTATTCAAATCGATTCAGTTGTTTCAAAGATTATCGATAACAAACAAACGATTCTTGCCATAAGAGAATAATAAACTTTATAAGTGCGGAACCCTAAAACCATCCACACTACTCACAGGACGTCATTTTTTAACGCGCCCCACCGTCACGGTCCAAAAAAACCGCACGAAATGGGTCGTCCCTTTTTACCTTCCTTTTTTTGTACGCCGCGCCGCCATGACGCACTGAGACTTCCTCCCATTGTGCCATGGTGAGAATATTCTGAATCGTAAACTTGACTTAGCATACAACGGTGAATGTCCCCTCGTTAGGTTTGTGTGTTTGTGTCTCGTTTTCGCTCGTTACTCTTTATTTAGTGATGGGATAAAGTGGTGGTAGATTGTGTGAAATTCAAATTCAAAATTCATTTAGTTGCAAGAGATTTTCTACAATACCAATATGTTAGTATACAATACAGTCAGTTTAGAGGGTATCATATTCTACTAAAATTAATAGTGTAAAAATTTGGTTCATGGAGTGATATTAATTTTGAATTGGCAAAATTATTTAAAAATAAAAAAAATCAACATTAATTAAATGTCAAATTAGATTAAACTAAACACTACGAACACATATAATAAATATAAAAATTACAATAAATAAATAAATTAATAAACAATCCAATGAAATGCTTTATAAGTTAGGCCTAATATAAGAACTTTTAATACGTCAAGTATGTCTGCTTGTAGAGACTCTACCACCGGTTCGGAAGGCAGATTCTACCGAGAAGAAGCCGGCAAGTTCATCAGTTGCTCTTTTCTAACATCATTTAACAATTTAAGAATCATTGTTCTATCTTGTGTGAGAAGAAAGCGGAGCGGTGGGAAAAATGGAAATTTAAAATTTATAATTAGGAGTATAGGTGTAATGTAACTGCCTGTTCACTATTTTCTTTGTGGAAAAGGACAGCACTATTTTTAGACCTGTAAATATAGTAAATGATATTTTTTCACAACAGGATTGACTAACAACTCTTTCAGAAGTCTTAAGATTAAATTATGTTTCAAAAGACACAATTCAGTTTTTATAATATAAGTTTAACGAGTACCTATCCATTTTATATTACGGTCTTTTGTGAAACATTTTAAAACTCTTTTCAACTTACGAACGTCACTAGTCATTACGTCCCTTGGGCGGAACACGTAAGTATTTACGTTGGAAATGTGTTTCAGTGATATTACTCGTTGAAAACTTTTGTCACACGAACAAAAGACAACAGTTAGCTTTTTAGTTGAACGTAATGAGAACTCGTTACTTGTGTAAATATCTTAAGACTAGAGCTTGGGCATGTGATAAGAGTCAAGCCTTATAAATTAACGGAGAATATCAACGGGACAGCTATTCCGTGTTTTGTCTCGCTCTGAAATTTAAAAGGTGAAAGTTGAAATGTGACAAAATACTGCATGATTCCGACGTTATACCACGTTTATTTGTAGGTAAGACCCTTATTGTCAACAGTTTATTAATGTATCTGTAATTTTCACTAGGACTTTTTAGTGTTCGCCTTAATCGGATGCCTAGTGATTTAGGTTATTCCTACGCCTCATGTTGATGGACACAGGGAGGCACTTTGCAGTACATGGTCCTTTTATGCCCTGCGTAGTATTGTTCCGTTTATAGACCTTGGTTTTCCACTTAGGATCAGGTGGACTGTTCTACAATTCAAGCTTCGACCCTGACATTGAATCCAGAACTTCGTGATCGATCAGACAAGCAGCGGAACATAAGCGAAACATCAGAGCTAAAAATACAATTGACTTATCGCTTTTAATCTACCAGGCAACCATGTTGCTAAGGATATGACTACTATGTACGAACCACTAGACAAACGAAGCAGTTAGGATATAAAATAAATATTAACATACGGGACACGGGACACGGATCAGTGAATCCACCATTGTAAAGTTGGAATTGTTCACGACACGTTCTGTTGACCCCCTATTTAATAGAAGATATTCAGTATTTAAACACCCGGCTGAGTATGCTGTGGGCTTCATCTTAGACCAGGAACAAGTTTGTTAACTCTTTAAGCTTTAGTTTTAAGTAATCATCATCATCATCATCATTATCAAGCTATTACCAGCTCTCTAGAAAGCTCTCTCTCAAGAATGAGAAGGGCTTAAGCAGGAGTCCATTACGCTGGCCAAATGCAGATTGTTAGACTTCATAAGCCTTTGAGCTCACAGGTCTGCACGTACGGCTCTTCACTCAGAATGAGAGAGGTGGACTCCTTAGTCAACCACGCTGGTCAAGTGCGGATTCGTAGACTTCACAAGCTTTTGAGAGCATTACAGCGACCTCACAGGCCTGCACGGTATGGCTCTCCATTCAGAATGAGAGAGGTGGACTCCTTAGTCCACCACGCTGGTCAAGTGTGGATTGGTAGACTTCACAAGCTTTTATGAGCATTACAGCGAGCTCACAGGCCTGCACGGTATGGCTCTCCTCTCAGAATCAGACAGGTGGAGTCCTTAGTCCACCACGTTGGTCAAGTGCTGATTGGTAGACTTCACAAGCCTTTGAGAGCATAACAGAGTGCTCACCGGCCTGCACGGTACGGCTCTCCACTCAGAATGAGAGAGGTGGACTCCTTAGTCCACCACGCTGGCCAAGTATGGATTGGTAGACTTCACAAGCTTTTGAGAGCATTACAGAGTGCTCACAGGCCTGCAGGGTACGGCTCTCCACTCAGAATGAGAGAGGTGGAGTCCTTAGTCCACCACGCTGGTCAAGCCTTTGAGTACATCAAGGCGCATGCAGGATTCCTCACGATGCTTTTTCATCACCGTTAAAACAAGTGTTATAATAACTCAAAAAAGCTAGAGGTGCGGTGCCAGGGATCGAACCGGGTCCTCCAGAAAGAATATCTGAATTCTTCCCCACGGGCTATCTTAGATATCAATCTCAGCTCTTTACAAGGCCATCTGTGAATTATAGTCACCGAGTTACACGTTCTTTTAAAGAATTGTTCATTCCATTAATTTGAACACAGCCTAAATAAGGAGTGCTATTTTTTGATACCTTTTTAACGTCCTTAGTTTTACGAATTTAAATCCATTAAAGTCAGTCGTCCGGTAGACAGACTAGTCGACTATTAATCACAAATACCTACTTTTATTTTGCTTAAACGCAAACCGGATTCCGATGCAACTATGAATCATTTACTTGGTTATTGTGTTCGCTTTAACATTTATAGGGCTAAAAGAGTTATTTCGACAGAGTTAAGGGAGAATGCTTTTCTGCTGTAGACTGATGCCACTTTGATTTTGTTTCCAATTGTTGACGCGATTTTGTATATTTATTATGATTGTCTAAAAAGTAAAATGACCTTAAAACAGTATGTTATAACTAGTTCCAGTGGAGGCACTTGGCGCTTAAAATGTTTCCATTTTAAATTCTGTATTCTGGATTTTTTTTTAAGTGTTCCGCCAAGAGCGCTGGCTGTAGAAGTGTAAACGAATTTGAGCGTTAAAACAATGTTAAAAGGTTCCATTTACTCTGCACAGATTACAGTTTTTCTACACTCAAAAAGTACACTAGGATTGAAAGTGTGCGAATTAAAAGGGCACGAGACGTTTGTGAAAGGGCTGTAGTTACAGGGTTTTTGCCAGGATAGCTAGAGCATACAGTGGCAAAAACAAAGTAAAGGTAATTCAATACACAATAATATTTGAAACATCTATGATGCATATCTTGGAGATAGGCATATGACACTTTTAAAATATTGGACTTAACAATTATTCATTATAAAGTCAACACCTCATGAGGATGCTCCGTTTTCAGAGCGAAATTAAAAATTACCCTATACTTATTCTCCTGCTTTTCGCGGAGCATAGAAAATTAAACTTAATATTCATAATGATACTTTTTAGTCCAAGCCAGTACCTACCTGGCGCTTATGGGTATCTCAAGAGATCGTGCAACAAACGCGAACAAAATCGCGGGCAGCAGTAAGTCTTTGGTATTAAATATATGTATTTTATAACCGTGTCGCACCACAGTTTGGTTTATAAACATAACAAATTAACACGTGCCACGTGCGTATTAATAACGTGCTATAAACAGTAAAACATTCAACATTTCATGCATATATGTTCCGAGTTTTATAAACAGGAACGTTTTCACCGAAGACTTGCATCTAAGTGGAATAAGGGAGCATATAATATATACTTACTTAAGAATGTAGTATGTTCTTGAAGTAAAACTTCTTTAGGCGCGACTAGGGAGTAACTCAGCTTTTTATCAGTTTGTGCTATTTAAAAATAATAATTTGGATTGGTCGTAAGTATATTATGTCATATACTCGAAGCTTCTTGATTTATACGTCATCTAGTGGCAAATATCATAATCAATTAGGATTATGATATTTGCCACTAGAAAGATCAGTTGGAAGTATTTCCAATATTTTCCAACTGATCAACTGTGAATAGCAAAGTGTATAAAAATTTAAAAGTTTTAAAAAACTATTTTAAATTGCTAATTTTTAAACAATCTCTTAATACATATTAACAAAAGAAAATATTTATAAAATGTGAAAGTGATATTAATGGAATTTTAAATAGAATATAAAATAAAATAGTGAACATTTTACTCTTTCATCAATAAATAATAATAAAAGTTTTACTTTAATCGCGCTTAAAGGTTACACGCATACATTCGTTAATATGAAGGTTTTTATTGTTGGTCTGCATTAAGGAAAAGTTTTTCCATTCTAGTAGAGCTTCCTGTCACAGCTCATTATTATAATATAGCTTATTTCTGCGACCTACCTGATAGTGAGTAGAGAATCATCGCCTTTAAATAGGGCAACACTTCGCAGAGCACTCAAGGAACACGTCCTGCAATGTGTAGCCCTGAGTCCATCGACCTGAGGCGTTGGTTTTAAGCCTCATATGCCTATTAGTACACCGACAACAAAGCCCTTTTGACTGGGACACAGTAGTGGTCCTTCGAGGCAGATAAGGGCATATACGTGTAATGTAAATAGTAATACTACCCAAAATTGTATTCTAGTATAAAAGATACTACATTATATACTGAAGTACATAATATACTTAAGTACATTATATACTTAAGTACATTATTTACTTAAGAACATTATTTACTGAAGTACATTATATACTTAAATACATTATATACTTAAGGACATGATTTACTTATGTACATTATAAACTTAAATACATTATTTACTTAGTAACATTATATACTTAAGTACATTAAATACTTAAGTACATAATAACTTAAAGTACATTATTTACTTAAGTACATTATTTACTGAAGTACATTATATACTCAAATACATAATATACTTAAGGACATGGTTTACTTAAGTATATTTATATACTTAAATACATTATTTACTTAGTAACATTATATACTTAAGTACATTATTTACTTTAGTACATTATATAATTAAGTATATTATTTACTTATTTACATAATTTACTAAAGTAAATTATTTTTTTATTTACATTATAATCTTATTTACATTATATACTTAAGTACATTATTTACTTAAGTACATTTTTTTCTTATTAACATTATACACTTTAGTACATAATTTACTTTGTAATTTTTTTTCTTATTTACCTTATATACTTAAATACATTATATACTTAAGTACATTATAAACTTAAGTATATTATTTACTTAAGTACATTATTTACTGAAGTTCATTATATACTAAAATACATTATATACTTATTAAGTACATTATTTACTTAAGTACATTATATACTTAAGTAAATTATATACTTAAGTACATTATTTACTTAAGTACATTATATACTTAAGTACATTAAATACTTAAGTTAATTATTTACTTAAGTACATTATATACTTAAGTACATTATATACTTAAGTACATTATTTACTTAAGTACATTATATACTTAAGTACATTATTTACATAAGTAATAAACTGCTACTAGCGCCACCAGTTTGGATAATATCTTTACAAATATAATTCCTATAAGCAAAAATATTAATAGTAAATTAGACTCTGATCATTGTGGTCAAATTATTCAATTTGAAAATGTGAAGAAAAATGTTTCTAAACGTAAAATAACATTTGTTCCTGTAACATCCAACCGCATAGAGAGAATGAGAATTAGCCTAGTAAATGACCTCCCATTCTTACCCTCAGGGGCGACTCCAAATGCAATGTACAGCTCCTTTTTCAATACCTTTAATAGACTATTTCATTCTATATTTACTAGTAAGTCGGTTGTGATTACTGATACATTAAATTTAAGTGAGTGGGCGACAGTTGAACATCATAAAAATAGGCAAAAGCTGTACGAATTGTATGCTGAACGTCAATATAACACTGGTGATGAGTTTGGGGATTATGTTAAATTGTTTTCCAAGAATTTTAAACGCGCTTGTCACTTGGAAAAGACGCGATACGTCAAAAATAAAATTAAAAATAGCAGCAATGCAATCAAAACTACTTGGAACATAATTAATGAGGAGACGGGAAGAGTAACACCACGAAATAATAACTTGAAACTCAATGTAGATAATAAAGCCTTAACAACAGATTTCGAGGTGGCTACTGCTTTTGAAACCTTCTTTACCAACATTCCCGTCTCCACAACAGAATCATTAAACTCTTCACCAGATATGGCTCTCTCTCTATTAAAGGAAAATTTGCCTGAGTGTAACCATTCTTTTAAATTCAGGCATGTTAGTGGCTCTGACGTTATTGAAGCCTTTAAATTATTAATTAATAAAAAAACAAATGATCTGTGGGGCATTTCCGTAAACGTTGTCAAATCATTAATTGATATTGTTGCACCCGATTTAGCCTTAATATTTAATAATTGTATAGATTGTGGTTTGTTTCATAAGGTCAGGAATGACTTAATAAAACTTAGTAAAATAGTTCCATTTTTTAAATCGGGTAGTACTTCTGACCCTACTAACTTTAGACCAGTAGTACTACCCACTTTCAGTAAAATCTTTGAAAAACTCATTTTAAATCAATTACTTTACCATTTTCATAAGTATAATTTACTTCATACTAAGCAATTTGGTTTCACACGGGGTCGCTCAACAATCGACGCAGGTGTGAGCTAATACAAAGCATATTTGAAGCCTGGGAGGAGTCACGTGATGCACTTGGATTGTGGTGTTTTCTGTGACTTATCTAAGGCGTTTGATTGTGTTCAACACGAAACGTTAGTTAGGAAACTACACCACTATGGAATTCAGGGTGTAGCTCTAGACTTAATGAGTAACTATCTACGCGATAGAATTCAGAAAGTCGACGTGAATGGAAAACGGTCTAATGGATCAGTTGTGAAAATAGGTGTCCCACAGGGGTCTATATTAGGACCATTTCTGTTCCTTATTTACATTAATGACCTTCCTTACCTTGCCAAGGACAAACACGGGATAGTTCTGTTTGCCGATGATACATCACTGACTTTTAAAATAAATTGACGTGAACTAGCTTTTGACGACGTAAACAACTCTCTCGCTAAAGTGGTACAGTGGTTTGAAGCTAATAATTTGGTTCTTAACGGAAAAAAAACCAAGTGTATAAAATTCACTTTACCTAATGTTAAACACGTGAAAACCACTGTACTACTTAATAATGAGGAACTGAAACTGGAGGATACGACAGTTTTTCTAGGAATAACGTTAGATTCTAAACTTCAATGGGGCCCTCATGTAAATAATTTATCGAACAGGCTTAGTTCTGCTGCCTATGCGGTAAAGAAGATACGCCATATGACCGACGTAGAAACTGCTAGACTGGTATATTTTAGTTACTTTCACAGCATTATGTCATATGGAATTTTACTTTGGGGTAATGCTGCTGATATTAGCACTATTTTCGTGCTGCAGAAGAGGGCTGTTCGTTCTATCTACAAAATGGGTCCGAGAGAGTCATTGAGAGATAAATATAAAGATTTTAAAATAATGACAGTGTATAGTCAGTACATATTTGAAAATTTAATGTACGTTTATATAAACATTTCTAAATTTAAGAAAAAATGTGACTGCAATAATTTAAACATTAGAAGTAAGAATAAAATTTTCTGATACTACAAATTTTCTGATACTTGTCCGCCATTGAATGCAGTCTTCTATAATTTCTAATGTTAATTACAGTGCAATATACTAGGTTACATAAAATTCATAATTCGTTTAAAGGAAATTGCATACAATTCTACAATAAACTACCAATTGACATCTTGGAGATGTCTCTTAAAAAGTTCAAAGTTTGTATTAAACGTAAGCTTATAGAAAAGTCCTATTATAGTATAAAGGACTACGTAAACGATAAAAAAGCTTGGGTGTAAATTATTGCTCTAACCAGGTTGCTCTTCTAATAATTTAAAATGACATTGTGAGATATGGTGATAACAAAAAAAAAAAACACCCGGCTAAGTTTGTTGTGGGCTTCTTCTTAGACCGGGTCGCGTTTGGAACCCTCGTAGCTTTAGTTTTAAGTTTACGAATGTGGTTATCGCCATCATCTCACTACCGTGTAATTCTTATGTACGCATCAAAAGTGCCACCTGTGGGCCTACTTGAATAAAGATATTTTTGACTTTGACTTTGATTTACTTATGCACATTATATACTTAAATACATTATTTTCTTAAGTACATTATATACTTAAGTACAT
This sequence comes from Pararge aegeria, assembly GCF_905163445.1. Taxonomy (NCBI): domain Eukaryota; kingdom Metazoa; phylum Arthropoda; class Insecta; order Lepidoptera; family Nymphalidae; genus Pararge; species Pararge aegeria. Next base: position 4,396,682 of record NC_053202.1, on the reverse strand, counting down.
TATTTACTTAAGTACATTATATATTTAAGTACATTTTATACTTAAGGATATGATTTACTTATGTACAATATATATACTTAAATACATTATATACTTAAGTACATTATTTACTTAAGGACATTAATTACTTATTTACATTTTAGACTTAAATACATTATATTTATAAGAACGTTATTTACTTAAGTACATTATATACTTAAATACATTATATACTAAAGGATATAATTTACTTATGTACAATATATACTTAAATACATTATATATACTTAAGTACATTATTTTCTTAAGGACATTAATTACTTATTTACATTTTAGACTTAAATACATTATATTTATAAGAACGTTATTTACTTAAGTACATTATATACTTAAATACATTATATACTAAAGGATATGATTTACTTATGTACAATATATACTTAAATACATTATTTACTTAATAATATTATACACTTAAGTACATTACCTACTTAAGTGCATTATATACTTAAGTACATTATTTTATTAAATACATTATTTACTTATGTACATTATATACTTAAATACATTATTTACTTCAGTAAATTATACAGTTAAGTACATTATTTACTTAAATACATTATTTATGTAAGAACATTATTTACTTAAGTACATTATTTACTTAAGTACATTATATACTCAAGTACATTATTTACTTATTTACATTATTTACTTAAGTACATTTTATAGTTAGTACATTATTTACTTAAATACATTATTTGCTTAAGAACATTATTTACTTATTTACATTATATACTTAAATACATCATATATTTAAGTACATTATTTACTTAAGTACATTATTTTCTTATTTACATTATTTTCTTTTTTACACTATATTCTTATTTACATTATGTACATTATTTACTTTAGTACATTATTTACTTAAGTACATTATTTACTTAAGTACATTATATACTTAAGTACATAATATACTTAAGTACATTATTTACATAAGTACATTTTTTTTTTTTTTTTTTATATTTATAGACGAGCGCTTGACTGCAATCACACCTGATGGTAAGCGATGATGCAGCCTTAGGTGGAGCGCGCTTGCCTAGAAGATGCTTATTCACTCTTGATTTGAAGGTACTAATGTTGGAAGAACTGGGGAAAGTGGAAGCTGGAAGAGCATTCCAGATCCTAGCGGTGCGAATTAGAAACGATGATGCGAAGCGCTTCATACGCGTCCGCGGTATATCGACCACGTAGGGATGCAGATCCTTCCGGTGCCTCGCGGTTCGATGGTAAAAAGGCGAGGGGGGAACTAGATCAAATAGTTCTTGAGCACACTCTCCGAAATATATCCTATAGAACACCGAAAGGCAGGCAACCTTGCGACGATGTTCCAAACTCTTAAGTTTTTTATTGGCTAGGTCACCGATGAGCCTTCTAGCACGGCGATCCACCGAATCCAGGGCATCAAGCTGATACTTGGCAGAGCCATCCCATAAATGGGAACAGTACTCCATGCACAATCGAACTTGAGCTTGGTACAAGGTAAGAAGCTGTTCAGGCGTGAAGTACCGCTTGACCTTATTGAGGATGCCAAGTTTCTTGCCAGCTGTTTTTGCCCTGGATTCGATGTATTGTCCAAGGTACATTATATACTTCTAGTACAACATTGGTCCCCGGAAGAGCTCTGTCACATAAAGCTGATCTACTAGTTTCATGGTCAATCTAAAGACTTTCGCAATGTAACTCCTTCTTCATTCCAATATGTATAGACAAACATTAAAAAAAAAAAAAAAATCTGTTACTAATACTTTCTTATTCATCATCTATCCTCTTCCACTTTTAAGACTGTTGTGCTTTGGAATAATTTGCCTGCTGACATCCGTAAAAGTCAATTCCTTCCCATATTTAAATGTCGTCTTAAAGAATACTATCTGTCGTTGTGTGTATTATTTGTATTTTTCTTTTTTCAATATTTAATAATATATGTATTTATATATAAATTTAATAGATATGTATTTATATTATGTTTATTTTATATATATGTTTATTTATTTTCTAATATATATGTATATATAATTGCACTATCCCGCTCTCTTGCAGCTTTTCCTTCTGCCAGAGGTTGCCTGTAAGAGATTGCTTGCAGCAATAAGGCCGCCTTTGCATGCCTACAAATTTTGTTCTGTTGCTTATTCTATATTTTATGTATATTTCGATGTTTGTGTGCAATAAAGTATTTCTTCTTCTTCTTCTATATTAAAGCAACTTGTATTCCTCGTTTAACTGCTGTTAAACTAACAGCCGTCGTCGGTAAGCGTAGCGTAATTAATTTTAATCGCGAATTAAGACCGCCTGGTAACGTTTTTGAATACCATTTCTGGTTTACGCCCGTCGCAAACCTTTTGTGAGATACGTTATCACCCTGCAGAACAAAGTATTGCAAAAATGCTGCATAGCGGCACAAAATAAGCGTGATAGTAGTCCCGGACAAGCACTATCATAAAATTCTGTCACCACTAAAATTGGACCTGTCAATGCAAAAGTAAAAACAATATGGAAAAAAAACACTTTTAATAAATCGTGGTTACTTTACGATTGATGAATTTCTTACGACAAGGCTGCTTGGAAGCAGGCTCCGCTCTCATCTCTCACAAGGAAAAAAAATAATTATATAATATTTTTCATTGTAAACTGTAAAATGATGTTGAAAAGAGTAATCTGCTGAGTTTCTTGCCGGCCCTTGTCAGTGGAATCTGCCTTCCGAACCGGTGGTAGAGTCACTACAAACAGACTGACTTGACGTTTCAAAAATGCTTATAAACTTGGCCTACTAGAAATAAATGAATTTTGTTTTTTTTTTTTAATTTTGTTGATGGTCAGAGCTTTGCGGCATCACTGTGTGTTTCTTGAAGAACTGATCAATCATAACCAAATCTCGAAGTCTTTTCTTGTCCCCGTATATCGCGGTAAGTTGAGGATTATAAAATGATGATAAGCCGAGATTTACGACAGCGGATTAGCTATTATCTTCACGGTATTCGTGTTCTGATAACAGGTACATTTGTAAGCCGATACCCGACCGTACACCTAGTCGGGCAGAATTAACTGGTATCCTATTATGGGGATTACACGGCTAGGTCATTCTGATTATGAAACCCACTATAACAAAGTTGGAAGGTGGTGCAGCAAAACATCTTGAGGAAACCTGCATGCCTGAGTGTTCTTCATAATGTTCTCAAAGGTGTGTGCAGTCTACCAATATGCGCATCTGCCGGAAGCATAAGCATTCTCTTTCTGAGAAGATGGGCTCTATGACCAGATCTGGGCTAGACTTTTTGGGGGTATGATGGTAGTTATATTAAACCCCTAATCGGTTTACACACGACATCGTAGCAGCACGTATGAACCCATTATAGTTTGAAGTTGAAGAAGGAGAACATCGTGAGGAAACCTGCATGCCTGAGAGTTCTCCATAATGTTCCCAAAGGCGTGTTAGGTCTGCAGTTGGCCAGCGTGGTGGACTACTGCTTGAACCCTTCTGAGAGGAGACCCGTGTTCTTTAGTGGGCCGATAATGGGTTGAATAATGATGATGAATGAGACAAAAAATACCACTAATGACTGCACAGGACGTAGGTTATGGTTTAATTTTAAATGTCGCAAGGAACCTAGGTTTTTCCTGCCCCACTTTCGTTTATAGGAGCTGAAGGAAAAGAATGGTCATTTGGAACCCAGATCTGACATGATTCCACAATTTTTATGATTGTTCTTTGTGAATTGAACTGTACTGTGTATAAAATAAAGTGCATTATTCCCATATTAAAATTCAACTGCTACGTATTCTTCACAATGTACCACGAGAAACCGTGTCGTACCGCCCGCCCGCGATATTACATCGTCTGCTCGGCACCAAGGTCGTAGCGTGATGCTAAATAGGTCATAGCTTTCCTCAAGAATTGGGCTAACAAATTCAATAAGTAGTTCCACAAATTAGCGCGTAATAGGTAATAATCGACAGACCACGCATGGCCGAGGTGGTGGTCAGTGAAAAACATCACCTGTAAACAGATCAACTGTTCGTAAGGCGTGCAGGTAACTGGTCCTGCAACGTGGCGCACTGTGTCCATCAACCCGAGCCGTAGGTGTTAAGACTCATGTGCAGTGGCGTGCATAGAGGGTATGGACAGGGTATGCAGATGATATAAATAATGAATAAATCTCTAGTACGAGTTAGGATATACTTAAGGGTAGGCTTTTATAACTCTTGCAATGTCTATCCTGAAGTTTTTTATAACTCGTACTGGTGATTTTCTTCATTTCATATCATTTGGATGATATGAAATGTGAAGGAACTCCTAGTGAAGGATCATTATTAGTCTCTTTCAGCCGAACATCGCTGAAGCGAATCATTTTAAGTGTGTAATTTGAATTATTTATATATTTCATACAAATTGAGGATGTTATATATTTATGTTATATATTTTATTTGTATTTATATGTAATACATTTATATATATATATTATAGTTATATTTATATATATTTTATTTGTATTTATATATTTGTATAATTTTTAAATCTTATTTATTGCACCACCTACCTCTTTTCTATGTTTTTTCCTTTTACGCCATTGGTTGCCTGGAAGAAATCGCTATGTAGCGATAAGGCCACCAAATTGTACTCTCTTGATATGTATTTATATCTTTGTAACTACTTTTTTTTCTTTGGTGTACAATAAAAGTGTATTCATTCATTCATTCATTCATTTGCATACCCTCTATGCACGCCACTGCTCATTTGCCTGCAATCACACTGGCAACCACGCCCTTCAGACCGGATCAGCAGTTGTTCTTGGCGGCAGAAATAAGCATAATGGTACCTGGAAGAGCTCTGTCACAAAAAGCTGTGCTACTAGTTTCTTTGTATATCTATGTAGACTTCCGAGATTTAACGCCCGCTTCAGTCCAATATGTAGATAAATATTAAAACAAAAAACAAAATGCAATCGCTAATACTTTCGTATTCATCGCTTATTCTGTACTCGTCATTTAACTGCTGTTAAACTAACAGCCGACGGGAAACGTAGCAAAAATTAATTTTAATCGCGAATTAAAAACGCCTGGTGACGTTTTTGAATACAATTTCCGCGACGGATATAGAAAGTTTCGTTGAAACCTCCTTCTATGGACAGAGCTAAATTATTTTTTTGTTCTAACGAGGTTTATTCCGAAATGGTCCCATTTAAATACTCACTAATATTATAAATGCGATAGTGTGTTTGTTTATTTGCTGGTTTGTTTGTCCGTCAAGCGCAGAGTAATACGGGCTACTATTTATATATTTGTTTATTTATTATTTATCTATCAAATATTGCGAGTATAAATATACGAAGTAAACAAAGGAAAGCTCTATCTTGCTTGCTCTATCCCAGGAAAACAAAATGCTCCGGCGGGATGGCGGCGAAAGCTAGTTTCTTGTATCTCTATATCTATATATATGAGAAATTGTGTGGGTATGTTCCGTATAGGCTCCGAAACGGCTGGACCGATTTCAATGAAACTTTCAGGGAATCTCCGGATTGACCTGGCGAGTAATCCTGTAAAGTTTGGTGACGATCGGAGCACTCGTATTTTTGAACTGTCAAACTGTCAAATACAGCTTTTATTTACTATGATGAAATTCTATTGTTGGGTGTACATGGGTGTAGATAATGATCTTCACCCGCTCGAGAAGAGAATAGAAGATAATGAATACGGAGAGAAATAAATGATTTATTATATTATGAGACTTAAGTTAAACATTTAATGATGTAAGTTTATTGTTTTAATAAAATGAAGCAAAATCTAGCCCGGCGAAGCGGGCTGGGTACGCTAGTATTTGATAAAAGTTTCGGAGACGGGTAGAGGAGCTTTATGTGACAGAGCACGTCCGGGGAAGTTCTACCACCGTGCTCATTTCTGCCGCTAAGCAGCAAAGTCAAAGTCAAATATTTCTTTATTCAAATAGGCACATAGATGGCACTTTTGATGCGTGCAATATGAAATAGGAGTGAGTTGATGGCGATAAATAAATTTGTCAACTTAAAACTAAAGCTACGAGGGTTCCAAACGCGCCCTGGTCTAAGAAGAAGCCCACAACAAACTTAGCCGGTTGTTATTTTTTTTCGTTATCGTCATCTCAAATGTTAGAGCAATAATTTACACCCAAGCACTTTTATCGTTAACGTAGTCCTTAATACTATAATAGGACTTTTCTATAAGCTTTTTTTATTTCTATCATGTTTGTATAAGCAGGTAAAATAGAATAAAGTATATAGGTTAGTTGTGACGGAACGCATCGGTTTCCTGTTTGACAGCTGTAGAGTCGCAGACGACTCGACATAGTTTCGCAATGCACCGTTTATGAATAGCCACCTACTATTATAGTGATCGTACACTCGTAAACACTAGTCATTATATCCTCTGGAGTATGGTCGCCTGGTAGATTTTAGCCGATAATACCAACAAAAGTTTAACTGAACCGTCCTTACTTACAAGCTAACTCTCTTAAAGGAAAAAGGATTTCGGAGCATAGGACCCGCCATGTTGCTCTAGTCTAGTTTGGTGGTCTTTAAGCGTGCTATACGAGGCACGGAGATTCTTAACGGCAGTTTTCTTTATTTTTTTTATTCTACTACAAGTCGGCTCTAGACTGCTATCACACCTAGTGGTAAATAATGTTGCAGTCTAAGACGGTAGCAGGCTAACCTGTTACGGATATGGCAATTATAAACCCAATCTTGTTCTATGAGGAATCGTACCGGAACCCTAAATCGCTTGGCAGTATGTCGCTGATCCTGAGAATGTCTACTTCGAGAATACGTTAAGCAGGGGTCAATTTACTCCTCGCTGATCCTGGGAATGTCTACTTCGAGAGTACGTTAAGCAGGGGTCAATTTACTCTTTGCTGATCCTGGGAATGTCTACTTCGAGAGTACGTTAAGCAGGGGTCAATTTACTCCTCGCTGACCCTGGGAATGTCTACTTCGAGAGTACGTTAAGCAGGGGTCAATTTACTCTTTGCTGATCCTGGGAATGTCTACTTCGATAGTACGTTAAGCAGGGGTCAATTTACTCCTCGCTGATCCTGGGAATGTCTACTTCGAGAGTACGTTTAGCAGGGGTCAATTTACTCCTCGCTGATCCTGGGAATGTCTCCTTCGAAGCACCCGTTCTCTGATCATAATCTTGATGATGATATCAACCCATAACCTGCCCAATATAATAGGTCTACTCTCTTTTTTTTTTCTCTCCTCTTAGAATGAAAAAGGTTTAAACCGTAGCTAATCACACCGCAAATTAGGGTGCGAAATTGTACCTTTTTTAACGTACCTAAGTAATGCTTACCCACGATTTTTATGTGATGTTAAATAAAAGGGTATTAATTAATTCCTCCATACTATCCTTCTTGAAGTTAGTGAATGATGAGCTAAGAACAAAGCCCTTAGAGTCATAATACTCGTAATACAATATAGCTAACTACTAAATTCGTAATGTAATAAAAGAAAATGGTGGCCAGGTTAAACAATGGTGTGGCAATACGCAAAAACTCCCCGCTATAAATAGGTACAATAAGCAAATGTGGGCCGACACGTAACTGTACCAAATATCTGCGCGTGTGGTATTGCACTTATTATTCGATCCTAAAGTGCTCTGGATAAGGGGCTACCGCGAGAATACGTGAACGGTTGAATTAATATAATAGTAAAAAAAAAACTGACGTATCTAATTATTAGATCTACGACATTTTGGATTGAAGCAGGCGGTACTTTGCAGAAATCCATGGTATATTATGAAAATTAAGCTTAATTTGCTAAACGCCGCGAAAAGTCAAAATAGAAAAGCTTTTCGCGGAGTATAGCAAATTAAGCTTAATTTTCATAATCTACGACATAGTAAAACTTATTTGATACGATGAGATACTGCGAATATAAAATGCAAGGAGAGTAAACTTCATTGTTCACCAATAAATAACTACTGCCACCAATAGTAATTTAACAAGAAATAAAATAACAAATATTATGCTGGTACAATATGCCCTATCGCGGCCCTATAGCGATCTCTAACGAAATTAAAAAGCAGTTTCAAAATTATTAAAACTTTATTGTAAATAAATAGTAGTTATTTGGTGAGAGGCTTTGGCCGTGGCTAGTTACCACCCTACCGACAAAAACGTGCCGCTAAGCGATTTATTATTCCGGTGCGATGCCGCTTAAAAACTGATTTTACTACCATCCTAGACTGAATCATTACTGACCACCACGTGAGTTTGCAGTCACGGGTTAACTTGTAGTGGAATAAAAAAAAAGTATAATAAATATAGTAACTTAGTAATACAATTACTTTTGCGTAAGCGCCCCCTTAATAGGTACTTTATTAATGTAGTTCCTAGTCCGAATTTAGTATCATAAATACATGTGATCAACACAATACTTGTAAGTACTTATATGTCATATACTCCACGCTTCTTAACTTATACGCCAGCTTTAATAATGGCAAATATCATAATCAATTAGGATTATTTATTTCCTAAAAAAACTATTTTAAATTGCAGTTTTTTGAAAATCTCTAATCTAAAAAAACTTGTATTTTTATTACTTTTGTAATAAATAAATTATTAATAAATTTTCTGACGATTGCGACATTCCATTTTATTCAATGACAAGGTTATATTGACATGTGCTGATCTAACCTTTAATTTTCACAAATAAAAAAAAAATTATAAAATGGGAAAGTGATATTAATGAATTTTAAATAGAATATAAAATGAAATAGGTAATATTAAATGTAATTGCGGAGTTCCAGGAACATTTTACTCTTTCATCAATATATATGTAATAAAAGTTTTACTTAAATCGCGCGTCAAGGTTACATGCATACACTTTTTTTTTTCTATGTATTTTATGTGCCGGCTTAGTGACAACCCTAGTGAAACCCTATCCACGTCACGCAGTTGGAATCCTATTATTCTAAACTGATTCTGAGCACGTGCACCTAAACCACTTTATCTAAGCTTCATTCCGTTCGTGATCGGAACGGACATCTCGTCCTGTTGGTTAAATTAAGCCACAATTGCTAGGTCGTCGATCTCCATCTAGATCGGCCCGTGCCTGACGCTTGGGTTACATGTCTTGCCAGCTATTGACCGCGGCTTCGTACACGGTTATTTGGTTTGTCATTTTGATTGCGGGAACCGTACATTCATCATCATCATCATATCAACCCTATACCGGCCCACTACGGGGCACAGGTCTGCTCCCACAATGAGAAGGCTTTAAGGCCGTAGTCCACCACGCTGGCCCAGTGCCCATTATCCCGGGATAAAAATTAGCCTATTTGTTAATTAAGGGTATCCATCTATCCATCCATACAAACTTTCGCATTTATAATATTAGTAGCATAAACTAACGACGAACAAGGCAACGCCTAAGTAAATAACGCCTAATCAAAGGAGATTCTTAGGCATACATTTATCTTTCACCAATCGATTTACTCAAGGCAATTAATATCTATCTAATATCAATCTAACTTGTCTATGGTTCTTGCCAAAAGGTGTGGTATTTTGTGTTTGTATCATCATACATTTTTAAGAGTATCACAAAAAACCGAATTATTATTTTCTCTATTTGTTAAGTGGCAGTTTACGAGTCCCCTAAACTTTACGATCTGCCAAATCGGTGTCATAACTTTAGATGGCATCTAACATCCTTAGTCATCATATAAAAGTTCGTGAAACGTTTTGTTCTTTTACTTCCAAGGACGAGCTCTGTGAAAAAGCCCATTATACTACTAGAAGGCGGTACCTTAGGACCGTATTGATTCACATGCTTACCTTACCTGTCCTCACCTTATCCTAAATGCAGCGTCATGTAAGCTAGTCTTATACGTAGAAGCGTAGTTGACAACTCGCGACACAATTTCACGCATCGTTTTGTTCAGTTTATTAGGAAACCTGTTGTTGGATGATATAAGCTGACTGAAATACTCACTATTAGATAAACGGGCATATAAATTACTCAAGCGGGATTTTAAAAAACGGAAAAAAAACGCAAATGAAGAAACTAGTGTCAGCTAGTTTGCTAAAAACCGCGAAAGACATACGAAATTGGCATGGTCTAATTGATAATTTCTTTAAAGTTTTAAGTGGGAAGGATTTTAGAATCCCTTTTTGGGGTCCGAGAACGACCATGCGACTAAATATCATTAGCTTTAAGGAAAATAACCTGCATGCCGGAGAGTTTTTCATAATGTTCTCAAGGACCAGTTGGCTTTGCTTTAGTCTCTCATAAGAATGAAATGAAACGAAAATTGCAATAGATAATTTCAATTTTGGAACGCTTCTTGCAGTCTTCTTTTAAGAAGAATCTGCCTTCTGTCAAGTGGTAGAGACGCTACAAACAGAAAGATTAGACGTTTCAAAAAGGCAACTTTTTTTATTTATTTATAGCCTTTTCAACAATCTTACTGATTATTTAAATAATATAATAAATAATAAATAAATATACTTTGACAGTACACACATCGTCACCTAGCCCTAAAGTAAGCATAGCTTGTAATATGGAAACTAAGATGACGGAAGAATATTTTTATGAATAATATACATAAATAATATACAGATAAACACCCAGACACTGAAAAACATTCATGTTCTTACACAAACATTTTCCAGTAGTGGGAGTCGAACCCACGGCCTTGGACTCAGAAAGCGCGGTCGCTGCCGGTCGAGACACCGGTTACGCTTGATTGTCTTGCTTTAGCATAGGCCTCCTCCAGGTTCTTCCATGCTTTGCGATCATGGGTTTTCCTTGTCCAGAGAGGTCCTGCTGTCGCTCTTAAGTCGTCTTCCCACCTTCGGAATGGTCTTCCCCTTCTTCTCTTTACGTCTCTAGGATACCACTCTGTTATATCTTTAGCCCATGAATTAATTTATAATAACTACCTTTGTGCGCGTGAGCATATAAGTAATACCTAATAGGAATAAATACTTCCGCAAATACATATTACATTTGTCATTAATAATTCTCGTACAAATATGTAATAATATATTTTATTAAATATAGTTTTATTATATAGCAGAAGCGATAAACTAGTATAATATGTTGCTAAAGGGCATTTCCCTTGTTGTTTTCCTGTCTGTACAGTTCTCAGGATTTAGGAATATTTATTAATTAATGTTAATAGCTGTTGCCCGCGACTTCGTCTGTGTTTGTTTTTGTTTTTCGAAAGACATGTGGCATTCAATTTAGGTGTAATTCTACTGAAATTTTTAAGGTGTGTATTCTTATATAAAAAAAAGTAAGTAAGCAATTATTTAAATCGGTTACGGTTACTACTTACTTACTACTAAATATTATAAATGTGAATGTAAGTTTGTCTGTTACGCTTTCACGCAAAAACTACCAAACCGATCATAATGAAACTTTGTACACATAATCCTGAAGGTATTAGAAGTAATATAGGATGCTTTTTATCCCGAAATTTAGCTCAGTTCTTTTGGGAGAGGGGACGAAAGTGTTTGACGATTTAACACCATATTTCCGACAAATTATAACCGATTTAAATAATTATTTTTGTACTATAGAGGTTATAATATGTGTATATTTAAGGCTTAGCGATGCTGAATACTTTATTTTTTTTTAGATGTATAACTAAATTCAATGCCACATCAAAAAACAAAAGCAAACGCAGACGAAGTCGCGGGCAACAGCTAGTAAAATTATAAATTATACTTACCATTGCGTTAACGTCCACAGTAGTAATAATTGACGGACTATACAGGTGGCCCACTCGATGGTAATTTGAAATCCATCGCCTTTTAACAAGGCAACTGTCCTGTGTCTATCCACCACAAGCCTCATGTGTCCGTAGTCACGCCCTTCAGAACGAATGGTAGAACACAGGTAGAAGTTCCCAGGACGACCTCAGCAGGGCTAGCATGGGCGGGGACATTTTCTCCACGGGGGAAGGATATAACGTTTATCCCCTCACGCATTTATATCCACCCCCCGAGCATGGGCACACGGGTGGACAATATATCCACGGTGGATATAATAGGGGAAAGACGAACCCCCGGTAAATGTCACAAATTAATTATTCTAATCTGTGCTCATGGTTTTGACAAATAAATTTTTCGTTTTCTGTTTTGTTTTAGTTGTCTAAGTTTTTTATTGTTTTTTTTATCTATAAATGTTCCTCGTCTGCGGCTGTTTGTTTATATTATTTATTCTGGATTTTTCAAAGTGGTATAAAACCTACCTTTCGAGAAAATAAAATGAGTGCTAAAAAGTAAGTCTTCTATTATAAAATGCTTGAAAAAGTGACTACCTATTGATTTAGAAGCGTACCTAATGAATGAATGTTTTACAGTGAAAGTAAACAGAGACGTTAATCATCAAGATCCAATCCTGTTTACATATCAAATTATTGATCTTGTACTATTTTATTTAAAGTTGTGCTTGCCTTTTTCTATGGCCCATTAGTTGACAAATTTGTGTTTATTGTTTATTTCAGATCAAGAAGTAATAAAATACAATTGCAAATGTTGGTAGATTTCATGCCAACCCACAACCACCTTGCCACTGGGGAATTCACAGGAACTCTTAGGAGCCAAAAGGGCAGACTCCCAGTGGCAAATCTTAGTCATTACTGAAGGAGCATGGGCCAGACGGGACGGTCAATCAGTGGAAACAGTTAAGTCAATTTTGCGGTAAAGTAAGCAAGTGCAAAAAATTTAAATTATTTATTAGTGTTGTTGGCATCAAACAAGTCTTGCATAATTTTTCTTTTATTTGCAGACGTGGCAGGACATTAAAAAAGCTGCAACAGCACGGGGACGCAGCACCACAGGCAACATATACATAGTATACATGTTGCTGTAAAGTCAACCAAGTGAAGAATTTATTTATTTTCCAGAGTAGGTATAGATGGAAGAATGCAGGATGCTCATTTATCACACAAAAATAAATTAAAAAGGATGAAAAGGTTAATTTAGAAATTTTATTAATTAAAATATGTATTTATAAATCTTTCTCTTTTTTGTCGAGCAACTGTTAACAATCTTGTTTGATCCATATTTGATGTCTGATGTCGTTCTTCGCTCGTATTTACAAAATTTACTGTCATTTGCTCCATTAGAGTTCTGAAATATACAAATTATATTATGCTCAATACTGTTGACCCAAATTAGTAGGGCAAATTGTATGTGAAAATGCAGGATCAATGATTTATAAGGAACCATTATTATAAGATATAATTTTATAATATTACCAAACATTAATGTGCCCAATAATAATAAGTTATGGGAACTTAAATATTATTTAAAGTATATATTTACAATACACGCCTATAATGATGCATAATATTATAAAGTGTTATGCAGGCATATATAAGTGGAGATGCTTTTTCGGGACTGTAATGAAGCACCCAGTCAATCCCCAAGCTGCAAAATGTGTCTTTGAGGTACCTATTGGCCCTTTCCACACAGTTTCTTACTTGGCAGTGCCAGTTTGTGTACTTCTCTGCAGAACTATTTGGTGCAGCTTCTAAATCCGGAGTCATCATCCAAGGCTCTAGAGCATAGCCTGAGTCCCCAATAAAATTCTACTTTATTATTTAAACATGTAAATTAATTCCTACTTGTTTTGCTTTTTCAGATTTTCTCCAAGATTTTAATAAAATGTTGAATAGAAATATATGCACAATCCTACATTGTAATTTGGACGTGATGATTAACCCATGCCCATGTTAAATAATTTATCAGACATTTTTTTTTGTATTTTCTTATATTTCATTACTAAATACAGTATCTACTGCCAAGTTTTTGTACTAATTCCTCAAATAAACAATTTTATTATAATGAGACATTGTTTTTTGTATATTCATATAAATAATTTACCAGACTAGTCGTATACAACATATGCAGCAGAATCCTAGGCATGTAATTTCTAGGTAATTATGAGGAGTATAATATAATGATATAGGTAGGTGTGTATCTTTTTTTGATTTGCATTGTTTCCCTTTTATACTAGTAAATGGCAACAATAAGTAAAGTTTTGAAAGTTTGCACATTTTATTTAAAACATACATAAGATGTAGTACTGTCCGATTCTACTTTCATACAGCTGTATCTTTTCATATTTTACTTTAGAGTTAATAAATATGAATTGGTCATGGACACACACCACAATCTGTAAAACATATTTTAAAATTATTAACTTACTTGATTGTTTAAGTTTTTGATAAACTCTAGATCTAAATAATTTGTCTTTACCAGTTGAACATCTATCGTGGATCTCCAGAGTCTGTTCCCGGGAATAATATCTACTTTGGCATTAGTCTAAAATGAAATGAAAAATAATTAAAGTACCTAGCATTGAATATCTTTGCTATGTACTTATACTGAAGTACTAAGTACTGACTAATAATTTTATTATTAAAGTAAGTATATCTATATTTGATGAGGGGATGTCTGCCATTGCCAGTCGGGTGATCAGTCCTATGTAAGGACTATTCCACCCTATTCCCCATGTTTGAGACACAGGTTTTACTGGTGTCCCGGCAGGGTCCCCCCTGAAACCTACCAGTCTCTGTGGTGAACCTAAGAATATCCCCTAAGGTGAGGTTTGCTAGGTCTTCTTCACTTATTCTATCCTTACCTTGTAGTTCCCATCTTACCAACACGTACAAGGGGCACTCAGCTATAAAGTGAAAACTAGTTATCACATCACTGCACTTTGAACAGGGTGGGATTTATATTTACTAATGAGAATTATTAGGAAGTAAGTACCTATATATACTCACATACTGACAATAGCTCCAGTAATTTGGGTCAGTTATTTGCTGACTGTTGTTTGAGCAACAGCCATGGTCTTGACCTGTCCCCGCTGATAACTACCGTCCGCTAATAGCCTTAAAGATGTGAGAACCTAGACAAAAAGTGATTAGCCATGCTTTTTTTTAAACCTACGTTCATATATAGATGATGTCTTTGCACAAGGTGATTTTAGGTACTTAATAACAACTTACTTTTATGTGCACTGGTAGTCCATCGACAGCAATTAGTGGTTAGTGCCTCTTTAAGGTCCTCGCACGAGTACAGCACACAATTTTTACCCATCCGAAACAAGTGTTGGAACTCTGCATCGGGAAATTCGAACGGATTACTGGCGTCACGTATAGATCGCCGGTGTAATTTTCGTTCAGATTTCTCCATTTCACTTGAATAATAAGAGCCCCAGAAAGCACGAGACATGTTTTTTTCGACTTTAATTCGTTAACAGAATTTTAAACCCACGTCTAAGGACGGGGATAAATTGTCTCTTTCAAATGTCAAAAAAGGATAGTCTTTCCCCTTTCATTTCTTCCCATGCTATGGGCGGGGGATATATATCCACGAGAAATGTCAAACGGGGATAAATTTATCCTCTCCCCTGTTGCCGTGCTCTGGCAAGGGGAAAAGATAATTATATCCCTTGATAGAGGATATAATCGGGGGATATAATTTATATCTCCTGCCCGTGCTAGCCCTGCAGTAACAAAAAGCTCACGCAAAAACTGCTGAACGGATTTGGATGAAATTTGGCATGCATGTAGAGCCTTTGACATGGAAAAGAACATAGGCTACCTCCTATAACGATCCCTTAAGTTGTTCCCGAGGGAAAATTTGAAAATTGATTTCGAGCTAAGACCGCTTCGAAATTTGGTATGCATGTCAAACATGTACTCTATATAACGGTCACTCAAATAGTTTCCGTGGTGAGATTGAAAATTCTTAACTAGCGTAGCTTGAGATCCAATTCTGAAGTCCAACCAGCCGAAGTGGCGGGCAGAAGCTAGTAGCTAATAAATGGTATTGATTGTTTCAGAGAGTCCCGCAACAGACTTCCGAAGGCACAGAATAGTCCAGCCAGTACTTCACCATGGCAGGACGAAAAGAGAGATCACATCCACACGGCATACGGTAATTCATATTTAATATTATTATTATTTATGAGATCTTTGGGGATCCGAACACAGTCCAGCACATGAAAATCCTAAGAGTGTAGTGGACATAGCTGGACATATTCAACGTTGGATAGGTGGAGTGTATTGACCTTCATGGCGCAACGGTGAGCGCTGTTAATTTTAGTACTAATTCCCAAATTGCAAAAAAGAAAGAAGACGATATTTACAAAAAAACAAAAGAGAGAGGTAAGAACAAGGTCTCTAAAAGTTTTCGTTCACTCAAGGTCTGTGCAATTAATTACTACGTTGATATTATCAAGTGCATGAGCCGGAATATTCATTATGCTCAGTGAATACAATAATACGGTGTTATAATTTCCTTTGTGCGATAAAAAAAAACTATAAACATAAAAGTCAGCGGAGACTAGACACAACTACCAACTACTGCGATCACCAAGCCGTCTGCTCGGCGTTGTGATTATGGCAAAGCCTTTGGGAGCCTTTAATCCAACAGTGAACTTTTACAGGCTAGTGATGATACTACGATATGTCCACCAATCCCCATAAGATGAATATTTTTATGAATTATATATATAAATACTTAGAATATACATATAAACACCCAGACACCGAAAAACATTCATGCTCATCACACAAACATTTTCCACTAGTGGGAATCGCACCCACGCCCTTGGGCTCAGGAAGCAGGGTCGCTTCAAACTGCGTCAATCGGCATCATGATGACGATGATGTTGATGATGATACTATAGTTTAAACCTCATTTTGAAATATTCAGCATCTTAAACCCCAGTCTATAGCGTACGTGTGTTAGGAAATAGGGAATTACAGCACTTTATCTATAATAAACCCGATGATAAAATTATATATTAGCGTACCCAGCCCGCCTTGCCGGGCTAGATTTTGCTTTATTTTATTTAAACAATAAACTTACATAATTAAATTTTTAATTTAAGTCTCATAATATATTAAATCATTTATATATCTCCGTATTCATTATCTTTTATTCTCTTCTCGAGCGTTTGATGATCATTATGTACACCCATGTACACCCAACAATAGAATATCATCATAGTAAATAAAAGCTGTATTTGACAGTTCAAAAATAGGAGTGCTCCGATCGTTACCAAACTTTACAGGATTACTCGCCAGGTCAATCCGGAGATTTCCAGAAAGTTTCATTGAAATCGGTCCAGCCGTTTCGGAGCCTATACGGAACATACCCACACACTTTCTCTTTTATAAATATAAATATAAATATCAACAAACCATAGTTTGTATACTCATTGATAGTGTATTGAAAATAGAATAATGGCCTTTAGTACACTATCAAAGAGTATACACACTATGGTTTGTTGATATATTTAATATAATCATCGGGTTTATCATAGATAAACCCGATAGTGCACCAAAAAGGCCGTAAAACCCGTTATTAAGAAGGTAAGAATTAAAGCCAAAATGAATACCACTGGCCCCCTTTTAAGGAGAGACTCCTTTAAAGGAACACAAAGGACCTTTTTTTTATCAAATCTCTTTCGTAACTCTATTTGTATTTAAATCAGCCGTGAGCTTATTATAATAAGTTTTCTTTTAGCGATTATATTTTAATTTTAATTTACATTACGGTGGGTGTAACAATATGCATCCCGTTTGTGAACTGTAATAGACATGATGATTGATTTTTACACCCTATGATGTTTAGAAGTATCTAGTATATTCAAAAAAATATCTAATTACTGCATCATCATATCAGCTGTTGCCCGCGACTTCGTCTGCGTTTGATTTGCTTTTTTATGTGGCATTCAATTGGCATTCAAGTATTCAGTATCCCTAAGCCTTAAATGAGGGGTCTGCTGCTGTCCGTTGAGTTCTGTCCTCTATCTCCAACTACATTCATCAGATCTGCACAAAGTTTTGGCAAAATTAAACACATATTATAACATCTATAGTACAAAAATAATTATTTAAATCGGTTATAATTTGTCGGAGTTATGGTGTAAAGGCGTCAAACGCTTTCATCTCCTCTCCCTAAGGAACCGAGCTTAATGTCGGGATAAAAAGTATCCTATATTACTTCTAACACTTCCAAGAATATGTGTACAAAGCTTCATGAGGATCGGTTTAGTAGTTTTTGCGTGAAAGCGTAACAAACATACTTACATTGACATTTATAATATTAGTAGGGTTAGTAGGGATAGGGTGAGGCGTTATTTCTGTAACAGGCGAGTTTTTTATATTTCCCTGCGATTAGGGTTGTCTGACATCTGGAATTTCAACAAAAACTATAGCAATCGTTACTATGTCATTCTACATGCGAAAGTGTGTTTGTTTGTCATTCCTTTACGCGCAATCAATAAGCTTTATTTTTGAACTTTATTTGTGACCTTGGTTAATTTAAAGTGCGGAGGATCCCACAGAATTTGTAAAATCTGTAATGAACGCGGTCGAAGAACGCGGGCAACTGTTATTTGAAATTTATAAGTTTTTTAAAGCTTCAACATACTTTAAAAACGCACATAACTTAGAAAAGTTACCAAATACACATATGTCATAAACAATCTCTGTAAACCAAATGTAATTTTAATTACTTTTGGAAAACTATTCATCAATTAAATAAGAATTGCAAGCACAGTTTAATATAATGCTTATCAATTTATTGAAATAACTGGTTTAATTATATTACGAAATTACAAAAACTACAGACACACTAGTTTCGCACAGCCCTATACTTGAATACATGTCCTGCATAGAAATCAAGAAAGGCAATTGATATAATGACAGGTTTTTACTCCAACAACAGTCGCGTATTATTGCCAGTTGTTACCGCATAGGAAATTTATGGCAGGCAGTTCTCGACAGGGCTAAGCGGTTTCCTATTGCTGCGTTTCCTTCAATTATATGCGTGTTAGGTTAATTTAATGTTGCTCTTTTATAATTATTATTATGTACCGCCTCTATGAAGGCTCATTTTTATTTATGCATTATATTAAGTACCGTGATCGAATAAATAATCGTATAATCTCAAACTTTTCACTCTGCTTCCAAATGCCTAACATGCAGATGTTATAAGTAATACTAATTTACTAAAAGCACATATCTAGATTTGCCCGAAGGCCCAGAAAGGCTCTTGAGGATAGGGTAAGCACTGCTTTTACGCAAGTATGGAATACACTCCACTGGATGTTATATTTTTTTATTATTGGTGTAGTAAACTTCGATTATTTTACGTTTCTGTGGATCGCATAGATTAAGGGGCTGTCAATGTTAGAGGGTTTAAAAAAAATCTCTCCGTATATTTAAAGGTTTTTACCTAAATTAGGGACAGTAGATTTTAAATTGCACGTTTATCGGATACTCACCCAATAGACAAGTTTCTATTTTTAGCAAATAAACTATACTTGTGAGGTTATGTTTGCTATATTATATTACTTTAAGAAACATATAGCAAAACATATAATCTATAAGCCTACTTGAAAATTATGCAATGAACAATAAAAGTATATTTTTTTAAAAATTGATAAACATGAGATGCTTATCTGATTTCAGGAAGGGCTCCATCATCCAGAGGTGACAATGACGTTAAACATCGACGGCGAGGAACACATCCTCGACCTTCGGTTAAACGAGGACCTGGTGGCCGGAGGCCACACAATAAGCTATCAGAAAGATGGCAAAACTGTTCTACATAAGCCGACTATTCAGGTGAGGTGGTGAATAACTCCGATTTGTTCTTTTTATTTTGGAGAAGCAGGATTGCCAACTTACAAAAGAAAGGAATAGAGTAAATATGGGTTTAGAGGTGTACCAACACGTAAAAAAGATTATTTATTATTTTTTTTTTTCGAGTTTGGTTTTGAGTTATGGATGGATATACATGAATGGTATTACCATATTCATTGACTAATAAAATAAATCAAAAACCCGATTGCAAATAAAAAAACTCCACAAAACAAAAAGACTGAAACAAGATTGGGAATAGAAAACAAAATAAAACTCCACTTTGGTTTAACGGACTAGGTATTAATTTTAAACTAAAAGTAATAAACCGGTACCAACTCACATTTACTAATGCTTTATAATTTGCAATTGGGATGGATTTTTTTTATATATACGTGCTTAAAATTTTCGTTACAGATAACTTTGCAATGTTGTTCTTTCGATTGAACTTAATTGAATCGTTGGAAGTTAACAAGCATTTATTCGGGAACAAAAAAATAAACAAATAAAAACTAAAATGTACAGGACTCCGAAAGCACGGTCGCTGCCCACTGCGCCAGTCAGCTGTGAATACATAATCAAGGATGACACTTTTTGTCCTTATAAGTCCTTTCAACATTATTTAAAGAGCGAAATTTAAGCACCTTAAATAAGCGGAAAAAATCGTAAATCATTAATAATACAGTAATCTTTTTGTACAATTTCAGGAATTAGATATATGCCAGTATTCTGGCAAGGTGAGGGGGAAGAAAGATTCGTGGGTGGCGCTATCGACCTGTCACGGCGTGAGGGGAGTCATTCACGATGGGAAGCAGATGAGATACGTTGAGCCTGCCCAAGGTATATTTTTTACTATTGTAGACTAGCGATTGACCACAATCTCACCTGATGGAAGTGTATAGATGTTGCCTAAGATGAGACGCGCTTGCCTAGAAGATGCCTATTCACTCTTGTGTTACAGACACCCAGGTTGTAAGAATTAGAAAACGCAGAACTCGGAAGGGGGTTCCAAACCCCAGCCACGCGTATAAGAAAAGAAGATGCAAATCGCCTCGTGCGAGTTTTTGGGATAAATAAATATACTACGACAATACACACATCGCCATCTAGCCCCAAAGTAAGCGTAGCTTTTGTTATGGGTACTAAGATGACTGATGAATAATTATAAGAATAATATACGTAAATACTTATAATATATAGATAAACACCCAGACACTGAAAAACATTCATGTTCATCACACAAACATTGTCCAGTTGTCTCCTCCCACAGTGAGAAAGGTTTAAGGCCTCAGTTCACCACGCTTTCCAAATGCACATTGGTTTGACGGCCGATTGGTGCAGTGGACAGCGACCCTGCTTTCTGAGCCAAAGCCGTGGGTTCGATTTCCAAAACTGGAAAATGTTTGTGTGATGAACATAAATAAGGGTTTTTCAGTGGGTGTTTATCTGTATATTAAAAGTATTTATGTATATTATTCATAAAAATATCCGTCATCTTAGTTCCCATAACACAAGCTACGCTTACTTTGGGGCCGGATGGCGATGTGTGTATTTTCCTAGTATATTTATTTATTTATTTATTGGTAGACTTCTCACGCCTTTGAGTACGTTATGGAGAACCCTCAGGCATGCAGCTTTCCTCACGAAGTTTTCTTTCATTGGTAAAGCAAGTGATATGCAAGTTACATCTTTAACTCCTTAAGGACTTACCGCCGGTGTAATTACAGGTATATATGATACAGGTTAATGGACACAAGGTAGCACTTTGTAGTATTTGTTCCTGCTATGCCCTGCGAAGTGTCACTATAGGCTTTGGTTTCGCACTGATTATGAGATGGGTCAGGCCAGTCAATTATTAATAACTATAGTAAATCTTTCTTTTTCTAATGAAACAGAGATAGTTTAATGCATCAAGTTGATGGACACAAGTGAGCACTTTGTAGGACTTGTTCCGTGCATGCAAAGTGTTGCTCTGTTATATAGGCGATCGTTTTGTGGTCGGCGATTCGCTTTGTACATCAATTATTCTATAAGAAAAAAATCTTCTTTCAGATGATACAGAAATAGGTTCAAAACACTTCGTCTACGACCATTCGGATTTGACGGCGAATTTTCACTGCGGCTTCCAGGGCGGAGTTACTAACAATACACAGTACGACCCTGAACTTATGAAGAGGCATATAAGCGAACAAAGCATTGAGAAGAGTAGGATTAACCGGGTGAGTGTACCCGGACTAACGGATATTTACCTTAAGGCAAGCGGCGAGTGAGTTGAAACAATGTATGGAAATATATTGGTATATTTCCATCGTCATATTACCCGCCCACTACGGGGCATTGGTCTCCTCCCACAATGAGAAGGGGTTAAGGTCGTAGTCCACCACGCTGGTCCAGTGCGGATCGGTGGACTCCACACACCTTTGAGAACATTATGGAGAACTCTCAGGCTTTCTACAGGTTTCCTCACGATGTTTCCCTTCACCGCTGAACCAAGTGATATTTGAGAGATGATGCTGAGATTCGAACAAGGTCCCCGGAAAGTGAAATCGAAATCGAAATCCTACTCACTGGGCTATCACCGCTCCAAATATACTAATATATAGGATTAACAGCGTGGTGGAATACGGCCTTGAACCCCTTCCTCATTGTGGGAGGGAGACCCGTGCTCTGTAGTGGGCCGGTACTGGGTTGATGTAATGATGATGATGATATAGTATTTATATAATATAAAGGTATATTTATATGCACCAACTAACTCCACACATCTCTTCTTGAGCTGTGTTTTATGCCATTGGTTGCCTGGAAGACATCGCTGCGTAGCGATAAGGCCGCCAGCTTGTATACTTTGTGTTAAATTTTTATTTGAAATTTTTCTGTATGATGTGTGCTATAAAAGTGTATTCATTCATTCATTCATTCTTTCATTCATTCATTCCCTTGTTACTGCTGCCGGGGCTCTAACCCGGGACCTTTCACTTAATACCAAACCGCTCATACACCATTGGTCACCAAGAAGACATCGCTGTGTAGCGATAAGGCCGCCATCTTGTATACTTTGAGTTAAGTTTTTATTTACAAATTTTCTGTATGTTTATGTGATGTGCAATAAAAGTGTATTAATTGGGATTATAAGGGATCTAACCCGGGAACTTTCACTTAATACCAAACCGCTCACCGCTGCGCCAGGCAGGTTGACTTAAAATGCACTCTATCAAGCAACTTAAATGTTGTCCCCAGTACAAAAGGGACATATACGAGGACACGGAAGTCCGGGGACCGTTCAACGTCAACAAGAAATCGCGGTACGTCGAGTTAGTGCTGGTAGCCGACTACAGCGAGTATCTGGCCAACCGGGAGAACATACACATATTGCACCGGCAGTTGAAGGACATCGCCAATATCATCAACTCTGTAAGTTTTCTTCCTTTAAGTTGATCTATCGTGATGTAGCGGAGAACGACATTGCCAATATCATCAACTCTGTGAGTGTTCTTCCTTTAAATTGATCTGTCTTGATGTAGCGGAGAAGGACATCGCCAATATCATCGATTCTGTGACTGTTCTTGCTTTAAGTTGATCTATTGTGATATATCGGAGAAGAATATCGCCAATATCGTCGATTCTATGAGAGCTTCCTCCTAGAAGTTGGCCTTTTGTGTGTAGCGTAGAACAACATTCAATTCAACTATACCAGATCACTTCGAAAGCTTAAAAGCATTTTTACCAAAGACTACCTGAGATTTGGTAGATCTGCTCCTTCCTTCCTTTTTCTTCCTTTAAGTTGATCGTTTGTGATGTAGCGGAGAAGTATATTGGCAATATAATCAACTCTGTGAATGATTCCTCCTATAAGTTGATCTATCGTGGTGTAGCGGTGAAGATTAATTGATTCATCTATGCGAGATTACTTTAAAAGATTAAAAGCCTTCCAGTTTATCACACACTATTTTAAATGTGACTGGTCTTCTTCCCTTACACAGGACTTTTATTAATTATATTTTCAGGTATACTCCCCTTTAAATATCTTCATAGCGCTCGTAGGCGTGGTGGTGTGGACCGAGCAGGACAGGATACGTTTGGAGGACGATGGGGATGCGACCCTTACGAACTTCTTGACGTACCGGCGGAAAACATTGCTCAACGAAATACCGAATGACAACGCGCATTTGCTAACGTGAGTTTCCTTTTTTTAACCCCCAATGCAAAAAACGTGTGTGCGTGTGTGAGTGAGTGAGAGAGTGATGTGTTTGTGGATTTACGATACGTATTTCCCGAAAAGATGAACAAATTCCGATATTATATTTCTTGTTTGGAAGGTGAATAAGCCGTGCGTGTTCTTAGCTATGATTGATGAAAATCTGTCCAAGATGGCCGCCGTCACTTAATATTACATTTTTAATTACAACAAGTTGTTATTAAGTGTTCAAAGAAAAATACAAATCGTCGCTATGAAGATCATTTTTTTTTATTAATTTATTTATTTGTACTCTTTATTTGAACACCACATCTCTCAGAAAAACAGTGCAGCGACCCTGCTTTCGGAGTCCAAGGCCGTGGGTTCAATTCCCACGACTGGAAAATATTTGTGCGATGAAAATGAATGTTTTTCAGTGTCTGGGTGTTTATATTATTTATAAAGATACTCATCAGTCATCTTAGTACTCATAACACAAGCTACGCTTACTTTGGGGCTGGATGGCGATGTGTGTATTGTCGTAGTATATTTATTTATTTAATATATACTATACCCATTCCGAGCACTGGTTTATCTTTGTAACTTAATTCCAGACGTAAGAAATTCAACGACGGCGTCGTGGGCAAAGCGTTGAAGGGCCCGATTTGCACGTACCAGTACTCCGGCGGCGTAGCGGCAAACCACTCGGAGGTCATCGGCCTGGTCGCCACAACTATAGCCCACGAAATGGGCCACAACTTCGGCATGGAACACGATACTGAAATTGACTGTAAATGTGAGGACGAGAAGTGCATAATGAGTCCATCTAGTACGTCGGTTACCCCAACGCATTGGTCCGATTGCAGTCTGCGATCGCTCGCGCTGTCCTTTGAACGCGGGATGGATTATTGTTTGCGGTGAGTTTAACTAACATCTTCATTAGCTGCTCGTTTGATAATCCCGCGAGAACTGTACGATATCTTGAGCTGAAAATTATCTCCTTTGACGGCTGATTGGCGCAGTGGGCAGCGACCCTGCTTTCTGAGTCCAAGGCCGTGGGTTCGATTCCCACAACTGGACAATATTTGTGTGATGAACATGAATGTTTTCAGTGTCTGGTTATTTCTATACTATAAGTATTTATTTTATTTTTATTTATTTATTTAACTCTTTATTTCTACACCACATGAAGTTAGGAAAATAAAAAAAACAATAGAAATACAAAGACAAAAGTAGAATACAAAAGGCGGCCTTATCGCTTAGTAGCGATCTCTGCCAGGCAACCTTTGTATTAGGACAAGATGAGAGAGACCGGAAAGGTGGTGTAAAATTATTATAAACGTACATTCAATAACTAAATACAAATACATAAACATAATTGCACAAATAAGAAAAATATAATAAATAAATTTAAAATAATAAACTAATATATACTCAATCATACATAAATATAGATAATAAAATTATGAACATATAGATAATAAAAATAAACATAATATTTATGTATATTATTCATAAAAATTATTCATCAGTTATCCATAACACAAGCTACGCTTACTTTGGGACTAGATAGCTATGTGTGTATTGTCGTAGTATATTTATTTATTTATCTTCATGAAAATTATGAAAATTAGCTTAATTTGCTATACTCCGCGAACAGCAGGAGAATCTGTATGGTGTAATTTATAATTTCTTCAATGTTTATATTACATACCAAACAGATCTTCCTCAACCCTCCACGCACGTTACTTAACAATTATTCATTGTAAACTCAACATCTCCTGAGGATGCTCCAGTTTCGGGGCGAAACGTCGTGTTATAGGTACTAAGATTACTGGTGAATAATTTTATGAATAATATAAATAAATATTTATAAAATACAGATAAACACCCAGACACTGAAAAACATTCATGATCATCGCAGAAGCATTTACCAGTATTGAGAATCGAACCCACGGCCTTGGGCTCGGAAAGCAGAATAATAATAACAATCATCCTTTATTGCCATACTCTATTGTTAATACAAGATTTTGAACTAAATTATTACCAATTTTTATTCTCTATTATTTATTCTTTTTCTTTTTTTTTTATTAAATTCTTAACAATGCTTAGAAATAAAATAAAAAACACTATAGTCGGAAAAATGTAATAGGCCCGTTTTGACATTTGTGCAAGACCATAGAATGTAACTTGGAACGAAACTGAAAGAAACAAAAAAATAAAAATCAATTACATACAGTGTTTTAAAAAATACGTAAATTTTTTTGGGACGTTAAATAATATGAAAGAATATATCGCGAGTATTCTTTTTGCGCTTACTTCATAGTAGCATGCAATTTATAATTGTTGCGAAACGTTCCGAAAACAGTTACGTTCTCAGTCTTTTTTTTTTTTATACTAGAGCTGTAACCATTTTTTTACTGAATATCGAAATTAAATATTGTGTAGTTATCTTTACTGCAAAGAATAAGCTTGGTTCTCAAAATGGGTTCTAAATAATGAGTCTGAGATGATGTATCTGACCAAGCGGCACATGACTTAAGCGTCCCCGCGCGCACTGCGCAGTTTTTCGTTCCTCATCTTGTAAAGTTGACTGTGCGCTCGTTTAAGTTTGATATAAATTGTTTACTATTACGTTAACTTTGGCTCTTCTATTTTGGACATTAAATTAAACATAGTGATTTGACTCGATTTTTGTGTTTGTTGTTATATAGTACTAACTCTGTTTCAACATGTTGAAAAGTGGACGTATAATCAACAGCCAGTCACGCGTATTGGTTGTGAAGTTAAAGGAATACTTTGAACGAACGAACACTTTACAATACATAATAATATCAATCAAGTACTGATACAAACTTGAATTGATTTATCGTGAGTATCGAGTACAGAGTCTTATGGTTCCATAACTAGTTACGTCGCGATGACAAATGTCAAAACGGGCCTATTACATTTTTACGACTATACCAATACCAATTTATTATTAACAATATGGCAAATGGCCGCAAACTCAGCCTTATGTTGGCAACAATGCTCAGCGCTGATTCTCAGTCTGCTCCAGTATCAAACTGAGCAAACAACAGCGTCGCCCGTTGCGTTATTATTATAACTAAGGGTAAGAAATTTTAATAAAAAATTGTAAAAAAGAACAAATAAAACGAGCACAATCAGTACATATTTAACAGTCATCAGATCAACCGATAGACGTCCAATGCTGGACATAGGTCTTTTGTAGGGAGTTCCAAGTTCCACGATTCTGAGCCGCTTGGATCCAACGGCTACCTGGGACGCGCTTAATGTCGTCTGTCCACCTCGTTGGGGGTCGACCAACGCTGCGCTTACCACGGGGCTGCCATTCCAGCACCTTGGAACCCCAACGTCCATCCTTCCTCCGAACTATGTGCCCGGCCCATTGCCACTTAAGCTTCGCGACTCGTTGAGCTATGTCGGTAACTTTGGTTCTTCTACGAATCTCCACATTTCTGATTCGATCGCGTAGAGATACTCCGAGCATAGCTCTCTCCATCGCCCGCTGAGTGACTCTAAGCCTTCTTATGAGTATAAAGTAAGAGAAGGTCTTATATCTCTTAATAACAAGGTTGCTTGGAAGCATCCGGCTTCGCTTTATTCTCTCACAAGATATAGAAATGAATGTTAAAATGTAAATAGTTGATGTTGGAAAAGAGCAACTGCTGAGTTTCTTGCCGGCTTCTTCTCGGTAGAATCTGCCTTCCGGACCAGCGGTAAGAGTCACTACAAACAGACAGACTTGACGTTTCAAAAGTGTTTAACGCCTACTTGAAATAAATGAATTTTTATTTTTTTTATATTTGTTAATGTCTTCAGAATGCGTTATATAGCCCGATACAATGGAAAGAATACGTTGTAATATATGTTGTAGGTTTATTTGAATAGAGTTTAAACTTTGACAGAAACAAACCGAAGCGCCTGTTCGACTTCCCAACGTGCGGCAACGGGTTCGTGGAGCCGGGCGAGCAGTGCGACTGCGGTCTGCGCCCCGACCCCGCCTGCGCGGAGTGCTGCGACCCGCAGCTATGCGTGCTGCGCGCAAACGCTACGTGCGCTTCCGGAGAGTGCTGCGACCCGCGGGTACGCTTCTAACACACACTCACATGACAATAACTTGATTAAAGAACTCGAAAAGAAAAGAAGAAAGAGTGCAATATGTATAATATCTAAACTGAAAACATATTTTTTTCTCATAGATTCTACTGCTTCCAATGCTGCTTACTATGTAATAGAATTTGTAATATATAAAAATATATCAAATTTAGATTCATACCAATGTAAATCTATTATACCAAGGTGGTTGCGGCAATTATTTTTCTTGCGAAAACTTAATCCAATCACAGACACACGCACACACACGAACATACGCACACACTCACACACACACACACACACACACACACACACACACACACACACACACATAAACACATACATAAATAAATAATAAGCCATTTAATCCCAAGTAACATATTAAACTTCGAATTACAAAAAAAGTAAAGAAATAAACAAAATGGAGAAAATATAAATAATAAACATGCATTAAAGTTAGTTGGGTACCCATCTGCAGGTAAAGGCCTCCTCCATTTTGTCCCACTGCACTCTATTAGTGGCGAGCCTCGTCCAAGACAACACCTACATACAAACACAATTATTACATTGTTTGATTTTATGTTCTGTCGCTGATGACTGTAATACGAGTATATATTAATTTAGGCATCAGTGGTCTAACCTTCTATAAATGTTGTAAATTTTAATTTTATTCATTATTTTATTAATATTTGGTAGGCTGGGGAATGTATAATGCATAATGTTCGCAAAGGTGTGCGGAGTCCACCAAGCCGCACTGGGTGGACTTTTGTGTTTATTTATTGTATGGAAAAGTGACGTTTGACAGCAGTAATTGCAAGATTTACGCTTGTCGCAAGCCTGTCACGAGATACGTAATCAACCTATGATGAAACATTATCGAAGTTTCATACGTTTCGGCTTTTACATACACTCACATGACAATATAACGGGCTCGTGTCTGTAGCCTACCTACTCTACCTGGTGAAAATTGTATAATGCATAATAAACCCAGGCATAATGTTCCCAAAAGTGTACGGAGTCCACCAAACCGCACTGGGTGGACTATGGTGGACTACGGCCCTAACCCCTTCTCATTGCGGGCTGAGATCCGTGGGCTGTAGTGGTATAATATCAAGTAATAAATTTATTAATAAATGCTATAGTAGTTATATAACAAAGATAATGTGAGGGCTCATAATCTATATATATAAGAGGCAAAGGGACTGACTGACTGATTGACTATCGATGAAAGTTTGTATAAAAATAAAATCCTTCATTTATCAATTTATTTTTCAACGTAGATTTTTGGTTATCGATTAAAAATAAAGAAATACGCGTTTCACAAATTATAAAAATTTCAACTCCCAAGGCATCAAATAGGGGATGAAAACTTATATGAAATTTTCAGATTTTTTAAGAAACTGAAACGTTCATTTTTTTCTGTTCGTAGCAAGACTTTATTTTAAACCCTTGTAGTTAAAATTTACCAAATCAAAACTTGAACTTAACATGAGCGAAGACGCGGGAAAAAGCTTTTAATAATATAACAATGGATTAATTAATGCTTTAGCACTAAATTTTACCAAAGATTAAAAGGCTGAAACATAAACTTTGTTTTAATTTTAATTATTGGTCATTGGTTTTTTTACAAAATTTATATAAGTTAATAATAATATAAGTAACTTATAGTTATAAGTTAGTAGACGTTCATAAGTGCTGTAACTGTAGCCTAAACTGAAAAAAGATTTGATTGATTGATTGAAGTTAATGGAAGACTTATTTTCCATAGACTTGTCGACCGTCATCGGCGGGTACGATCTGTCGGTCCGCGGAACGCGAGTGCGACTTGCCGGAGTTCTGCACCGGACACTCGGAGTTCTGTCCAAAGGACGTACACAAGATGGACGCCACGCCGTGCTCCAACAATCAGGTGAGTTGAGGACTTTTGAAGCGGGACATAGGCGGCCCAGCAAAACGATAATTTTTTAGACGAGAATCGAAAGGGAAATTCAATGTTTCGTTACATGAGAGAGAAGAAAGATATAAAGTAGAGATAAGGGGTAATACAAATATATTTATATCAAACTAGTTTTCGCGTGGAAATTTTGGTGGTTTATGTTATGTTACTCCTTAACTACTAAATGCTAAAAACATGTTAATATTTTGCCCTTTGAAAAACAAAAACTAATCTATCCTACGCGAAATGGGTACATTAGTATCCGGAACATTAAGTTGAGTCAGAACCTTTTTATTGGCATGACACATATACTTAAACTATTAATAATTAAGTACAAAATTTTAAGTTACTCCATATGCAAGTCTGTATATATCGTTCTGGTAAATAAACAAATTCTATTCTATTGTATTCTATTCTAAATGCACACAGTATGATATATAAACTACTATACATATTATATATACATTACAGAGTATTTTGGTTGTTTTGAATGTTCTTCATCACTAATTTATTCAGGTATATCCTTAAATTGCAAGTTAAATAAAACACTTTATTAATAAAATTAAATATAATTTATAAATAAATTAATATATACTACGACAATATATATATATATAAGCTTGTATTATGGGTACTAAGATAGCTGTTGAATATATATATATATATATATATTTTTAAGAATATAATACACATACTAATTTCGGCATCGACGGTAGGAGAGCCGTAGCTTAATTGGAGAAAGCGCTCAAACCGCGATTGCCAGAGAGTCGCAAGTTCAAATTCCGTCGGTTCCGAAATTTTTTATATGGATTATTAATTTATAAAAAACACCCAGACACTGAAAAACAATCATGTTCATCACACAAACATTTTCCAGTTGTGGGAATCGCACCCGTCTATTATGACGACTTATATGATGACGACCCTATGACTTAATGTTACATATTAAAACTTAATCCGACCAAGTCACTATAATAAGATAATGCCGTACACCAGACACCATACTTGTACACTAGGCGCGTTCTTTCTTCCTTCTCATCGGACGCAAATTTGAACGCCGCTAAGGACGCAAAGTTGGA
Organism: Pararge aegeria; assembly: GCF_905163445.1. NCBI lineage: Eukaryota > Metazoa > Arthropoda > Insecta > Lepidoptera > Nymphalidae > Pararge > Pararge aegeria. The sequence continues at coordinate 4,365,688 of NC_053202.1, read as the reverse complement.
AGCAGCGATGAAGAATTATTGAAGACCGACAAACAAGCTGATATACTCCATTAATCTCTGTTCTCAGGCGTACTGCGCGCAAGGTTCTTGTCGCACGCACACGGACCAATGCCGGCTACTGTGGGGCTCCACGGGTTCCAGTTCCGACGTGCAGTGCTACAACACATCCAATGTTAAAGGAGACAAGTGAGTTTTTCGGGAACAGAGCAATTTTTATATGGGTAATGTAGGATATGCTAATAGGGTCCCCTAGTCACTCGCTCGGCAATGTTCACTACCAACTGTCACACGTCTACTCTCGCCTGCGGCTCGGGTAATATGGATGTAGTAACATTGCTCAGGAACACACGAGACAGTGTAATCACATACACTACATGTAACAAATAAAAGTGCTCGACTAGTAGAATATTAGATACTATTTTTTAACAATTGTCAATCGGGGATTATTTAAATTTTTAATTCTTATAGTTATTATTTCATTGTATCTTATATTTTGTATGTGCATTAAAAACTCTATCAATCTAGTCGTTCTAGAAAACATTAAACAAGGAGTGGAAGGTGATATGTGTATTAAACCGTTATTTCCAGAAAAGGCAATTGTGGGTACAGACGCGATACGGATAAAGATGGGGCGCATTACTACAAATGTGCGTCCGAGGACGCAATGTGTGGTTTATTACAATGTAGACATCTCAACGAACGTCTAGAGTACGGTATGGAGACCGTTGCAACACTTTGCGCTGCATTCATCAATAATAACGGTAAGTTCGACACTATCTAACACAATTTAACGCAGGGCGTCACGCACGACACCGTTTGACGCACGATACCATGTGACGCACGACATCGTGTGACACAGTATGACGCGGGACGCCACTTGACGCAGAGTCAAATGAGGTTTTTGTTTTCAATGACAGTAAATTTGGCACTATATAACACCCTGAAAACTTCTGATTAATTACGGTGACACAACTTGTATTAAACAATGATATCTCAACGTACATCTAGAGTATCATCAGTGCACACCACTGGGCACGGGTATAGGTAGTAGTCCACCTTGCCGACCAAGTGCGGATTGGTGGACTTCACAGGCCTTTCAGAACATTATGGAGAACTCTCAGATCTCAGATGCATCTTTCCCATCTCATGTAAAGCAAGTGATATTTAATTGCTTAATCATTTCTTAATTTCTGGGTATGGCAGTTATTTTATTTATTTTTATTTTATTTAAACAACTTTATTGCATAATAAGGGAAAGACGCACAGGAATACTTACATTAACATAAAATATATGCAACGGGCAGCCTTATCACTAAAAGTGATCTCTTCGAGGCTACCTTAACTAGTGCAATAAGGCAATGAGACGGGAAATCGCAATTCTATATTTAAAAAAAAACATAAATGATTAAATAACAAATGTAATAATATATATAAATATTTATATAAATATAATATATTTTAATAAAAACGCATAAATACACGTATATATAATTATATTAACATGTTTATAGTGTCAAATAGTGCCTCCTTACACGACTCAAACCTGTACCTATAACAAATTTTGTCTGGAGATTATTTTTATAAATTTTTCACCCTTTGTTCGCAGGCACTATAATCGTATGTCGCACGGCGATGCTCGACATGGGAACGCAAGATGTCGATCCGGGCATGGTTCCCGATGGAGCTAAATGCGGGGAGGAAAAGGTAACTAATACTGATATTAAAATGCGCTATTTTTGATTTTTTTTTTGACCAATTTTCTACTTTAACACAGCACTTTGATAAAATTTGGCTGACATCCTATAGATAGGAAATACGATTAACTTTATTATGGTCAAAGCACTTCAGAAAAAGATTCCACCGGAATTAAAAAATAATCTTTGCTACCTATTCATTCCTGAGCAATTGTAGTCAAAAATAGTAAATAAAGATTTTTAACTAAGATTTTTGTGGATAATCAACATTTTTTTAAATGAAGTTTAACGGGTACGGGGTAATAGTAGCTGAGGTATCACACTATTTTAACTTAGAACTGCTTCACTTCGCTCTCATATCAAACTGATTCGCTCGCGACGTACAGCCACTTATCTGCGGCCCAGAATCTTCTTTACTCAGAACTCGTTAACATAAAGAATGATCCAGAAACTTCTCGACTTACAACTATTCTCGAAATTATTTAGTTGTTTATAGGCTTAAGTTCTAATTAATAGGGTTCTATTGAATGTTTGTGCAGATGTGCTTGAAACAAAGGTGCGTTCCGGTATCCGCCGTGCGCGCGCAATTTGCTCGTCTGGAGTCGTCCGTGTGTCCGTCCAACTGTTCCGGCCATGGCGTCTGTAACTCCGAAGGTAAGCGATATCAGCCTCAGTCTTAACCCGCCTTCAAACCATACCGCTGCTCCCGTGCGGATTGGTGGTGGTGATTGGCTTTAGGGATTGTTGTTGTAGCGTTTCACACTGCTGTCTCATCTTTATGGGAACTTAATAGGCATGATATTGTCATAATAATTTATGATTCACGTATTATGAAAAACGTATTATTATATAATTCGAAGTGGGATTGGTATTTATTTTTCAGTAACTAAAACTGCAAAATCTAGCGATTCGCCATGACAGGTGAACTGCCAAAATCAAAATGATGATGTCACGTCTACATAAAATAACCATGGCGTATGGCGTTTCATGTTGTACCGCACTTCGAAAATATCTGCATATATCAAGTATTTTGTGATTTCAAACTATCAATAGCGATTTTTGGTATCAATACCAATCAATAATCTTTAGCTATGGAACAGGAACTTTCTAGTAAACCTCTCATTTGATATGACGTCACTAGTACTAATTTAATTAAATTTCTGCAAAAATTTTAATCAATAGTCATCACGTCTATTCGATCCCCGGCACGCAACTCTAACTTCGGAGCTACGAGTATGTGCGTTTGGTGCACTAAAAATTAAATAAATTTAAATTTAAATCTTTTTAATGTAAATAAAAAATACATTGTTGTTTAAATATCAATTATATTACGCTAATCTTTCATTATGTAAGATTTTTGCGCTCAAAAGGGTTTATTTATTTATTTATTTATTTAGGAAGCCAACGTTATATACAACGTTTAAAATTATTATAAACATAACACACAAATATACATTAATTAATGTATAATGTAAGGAAAAAAGTGGGGATTGGCCAGATCCTGACTTCGCCAAAGTGGTAGATTACGGCCTAAACCCTCATTCCGAGCCCCATTTTCTCGGATGCAAGATTTGCATAGAATTGGAAGAGCGCCATCTAATCGTTACAATATAAATCTCGTTACATTGAAAAATTAAACGTTGGTAAAATTAATGATGATAATTGTGTAAATTTGTGACGTTTCTCCCAAGGTCACTGTCACTGCGACGCCGGTTTTGCACCCCCTCTCTGCGCTCTGCCCGGACCAGGCGGTTCGATCGATTCCGGCCCAGCCACCGACTCTAGCAGTAAGATAACTTTCATATTAGTATTATTATTTTTTTTGTTTATAATCGGTAATTTTGTAGCAAATGCTGTGCACAACTTAAAGTGCTTAGTCACACTGATTAGAAACAAATAATATATAATTTTCCTATAATATGTATTGTGAGCAAGCCTTTGGTGTTCCTTTCATCCGTACTTACTTAATATTATAAACGTCAATGTAAGTTTGTTTGTTACGCTTTCACGCAAAAACTACTTAACCGATCCTCATGAAACTTTGAAACACATATTCTTGGAAGTGTTAGAAGTAATATAGGATACTTTTTATCCCGACAGCAAGCGCGATTCCTTTGGGAGAGGGGATGAAAGTGTTTGACGTTTTTATACCATAACTCCGACAAATTATAACCGATTTAAATAATAATTTTGAACTATAGAGGTTATAATATGTTTAATTTTGCCCAAACTTTGTGTAGATCTTAATGTGGTTGGAGATAGCAACCCCCTCCCCAAGCAAACCCCTCATTTAAGGCTTAGCGATACTGAATACTTTATTTTTTTTAGAACTACAACTAAATTGAACGCCACATCAAAAAACAAAATCAAACGCAGGCGAAGTCGCTTGCAACAGCTAGTGAATAAATAAATAAAAGTATTAGTAGAATAGCTTTTTGTGATATAGCTCGTCCGGGGAAGTAATACCGCCATGCTTATTACTGTCGCCAAGCAGCGAAGCTGTGTTCAGGTCTGAAGGGCGTGGTTGCCGGTGTATAACAGGTGGCATAACTCGCTCCAGGTTAATGGACACCGGGCCACTTGTAGCGTCCTACTGTCACCTTTGTCTTGGTTCTCTTGTCACGGCGGAAAACGAAATATCATCTGAAATTAACAGGAGAACCACATCGGCAAATAAATGTTACTTCGGACTTTTACCTTATCTTCGATCAAAGATTCTGTCGAGAAGTCTGAAAATACTCGTCTATAAGACCTTGCTCCGGCCAATACTTACATATGGCGCAGAGTGTTGGGTCTTAAGCAAGAAAGACGAAAACAGTCTGCTCATTTTCGAACGAAAGGTCTTGCGACGAGTGTTGGGTGCTATGCAGGATAATGGTTTTTGGCGCATTCGGTATAATCACGAGCTATACGAACTATTTAAAGAACCGAATGTCGTCAAAACTGTCAAACTGTTAAGAATGCAATGGGCAGGGCATGTGCAACGCATGGAAGGCACGAGAGCGCCAAAGAGGTTGATGGAGGCCACTTTGGAGGGGCGTAGAGGCCGAGGACGACCTAGGGGTCGGTGGAGTGATGGAGTCGAGAGGGATATGAGGGTTCTGGGAGTTCGGAGCTGGAAAGAAGCAGCTTCTGACCGCCTCAAATGGAGAAATATGCTTGACCAAGCCAAGGCCCACCCAGGGCTGTAGAGCTTTGATGATGATGATGTCACCTGCATGCCCTGCTAAATGTAGCCCTGTTTTTCGTCCAATGGTTTTCGATTTAGATGGCCATCCTGGTCCTTAGACCTGTCAATTTGAAAGCCGACTGGCGCAGGGGGCAGCGAACCTGCTATCTGAGTTGTGGCCGTGGGTTCGATTCCCACAGCTGGAAAATGTTTGTGTGATGAACATGAATATTTTTCAGTGTCTGGGTGTTTATCTGTATATTATAAGTAATTATGTGTATTATATTCATAGAAATATTCATCAGCTATCTTAGTACCCTTAAAACAAGTTACGCTTACTTAGGGGCTATGTGGCGATGTGTGTAATGTGGTAGTATATTAAAAATCTCTAAAATAAAATTGGGGGGGAATTAATAGCTCTCTCTCAAATTTATTTATTTAATGTTATTTGACAATATTACTCACGCAGCGGAAAATACTGTGGTCAAGGTCGGCTGCTCCAAATTAAAACCATCAATGGCCGGCGTGGCTATTTATAATATCATCAATATCAACCCACTGACAAGACGTGCCGCCAAGCGATTTAACGTTCTGCGATTGAATATTGGAGGTGGGAGGGTCTTAGATAGATAAAGAAGGGTAGGGGGGTAGGAGTACGAAAGGTATAAAAGGCGACACATTTGGCTAATTTTTCACTTAACAATTATTCATTGTAAAGTCAATACCTCCTGATGATGCTCCGGTTTCAGAGCGAAACGTGCGTAGAGGGTACATTGCCAAGGATCTGTTTGGTGTGGAGTATACGGATTGAAGTAATTATAAATTACACCATACAGATTTTCCTGCTGTTCGGGGAGTATAGCAAGTTAAGCTTAATTATCATAATTCTGCGATTGACATATATACATATATTTTTTTTTTTTGCAGTTCAAAGAAACTTCATGGTGGCGATGTACGTTATATTCCTCGGAATCCTACCCTCCATACTGCTGGTGCTATTTCTACTATACTACTCAAGACACAACGTGCTACTGTGGTGGAAGAAGCCGAGAAAAACGTACGTACCGAAAATATTCAGCAGTGGCAACATAAACTTCAAATTTAACCTAACACCAATATCTGGTTCAAGTTGTTTAAAAATAATATTAGGTTTAAAACGTAGTAAACAAGAAAATGATGTACCAAAACATAGTGAAAAGGATGAACATATTTACGAAACAATTGCCGAAATTGAACACGATTACGAAAGTCTTAAATCTAATACCGATTTGAACAAACAGAAGAGAACATTATTTCATAAAATATTCCAAGGTCAACCTAAAAAAGAAGCTCTTAAAAAATTCCATAGGAAAATTAATAAAGAAGACATAAAAGTTGCGGGTACTACCGAATTCGAAAGCGTTAATGTGAATAAATTCGTTCCTAATAATATACATAAAGTTGAAAGTAAAAAATCTAAAGCTAATCTAGTAATCGTAAACACTGGTTTAGCATCAACAACGAACAAAAGTATAACTGTTGAAGTCAAATCCAATGGAAATGTTTTTAAAATAAACACGGATCAACCGGTTAAAGCTGTCGTAAAATCTAATATAAATGAAAATAAACGACCATCAAAAGTAGACGGTAATGCAAATAAAACCGCTAATAAACTTAATACGACTTGGGCGTCAACAACTAACAGGGGTGAAGTTAAGTCCAAATCAAATGTTTATAAACTTAATACGGACCAACCGGTAAATGCTAATGTTAAATCTAATGTAAAAGAAAATAAACAACCATCTAAAGTATACGTTAATGCGAATAAAAACGCGAATAAACTTACGGGTATTCAAAATAGTGTAGCTAATAACAATTATGGTCAAGCCAAAATAAACAATAAAGTTTCCATAGTTGATGCAGGTTTAACTTCAAAAACAAATGATGCAACAAACGATAATCATATTGCATCTGAGGATGACATTCCCAAAGTTAACGTTAGGGATTTGAGAAGTCAATTCGGTCAAACGTCAATACCTCGTATTGATTTAAATAACTTGCCAAAAAGAAGCGATTTGAGAAAAGTAAGGAATCTAAAAGTGTAACTACGAAAATATGATTTCAGAACCTTAAAAAAAATTACCTGACTCATTCGATAAGAGAGCGATAGAGAAACCTTAACTTTTACTTATTTAAATATAGATTATTAGTTTAAGGTTCCATTTCCAATTTTAATGAATACATTTTTTTTGGTACGCTACATAAAGTACAGAATATAGAAAAGAAATCAAAACACAGCTTATACATTCTTATAGCTCTCTTATGGCTCTTGAAAGGCAATATTATAATTTAGATAATCCAAAACTTAAAACAGTGAATGTGTGCGTTCGTTTGTGTAAACAAAAATATCGGCTAGCGCTTGTCGATATTATCCGAACTACGCTGGACAGAACCGAATGATTCGCATAGAGGCACTATAACGCTTTTTCCTTACTTGCCTATATCAACAAGTTTACTACCGCAAGCCGCGTTAAATAACTACGTTCCAAAAACTATAAGTTATATTTCTAAAATATAGTTATACCAAAGAATAGCTTAAGTATTATCACAAAATAATTTCTCATTATTTTAAAACATAGTTGTAAGTTTTTATTTTATATTATTTTATTTTATTAGACGGCAAAGTATTTAAACTAAATTATGAATACATTTACTACAGTGTTTTTAATTGATATCATTAGGTATTTATATCACTTTTTTTGCATATATTTTATACATATTTTATGTCCTCGCAAACTTAATCGTTGTCTAGTATCGTAACTATCCTGTCAGAGTAACGAGAACCTAATGTCTATTGTTTTAAGGCTTGAAATGCAGAAGATGTATTTGTATAAACTAAAATGGGTAGTATAGAATGTAATCTTAGCTTTAAAACATAGATCATTAGGTTCATGTTACCCTGACATATCTGAAATATTTTTTTGGACGAACATATTTTTTATACACAGTATCTACTCTTAAAAGTTTAGTGCGGCTTTAAACGGGCTTTAAAAAAAGGAGATTATCAATTAAAATATAAACACACGATAATCTATTAGTGCTGCCAAACAAATATACATAAATTTATTGGTGTATATGTATGTATATTTTAATGTTTCCGAAACTAATAGTTTAAAAGTATAAGTTAATTAGTAATTTTAATGCAATTGTAATGCATTCACATAACATGCTGCATTGTCGCATTGGGATAACTTTGTCCTGTAATGACAAAAATGTAAGATGAGAAATAAATAAATCGGTTCAGTAGTTTTTAATAAATGAACTTAAGTGTTAACTTATAACTGCTAGCGTCAAATTCGGTTGAGCAGTTAAATTTTCGATTCAAAATAACTAGATAAAAGATGTCGTTTATACAAACGAAATCCGTTCTTTTTATTTGTTCTTATAGAAGTATAGATCGCACTACACTAAAGTAAAGTTTCAAAATTGTATTACTGTGAAAAAGTATCTTTTTTTGTCGTACCATAGTGTTTCATATAATCTGTCCAATGTCTACTATTCAACGATAGAAATAATTACTACTACTTTTCTGGTACTCATAATAACTTTTGCACTCCTTCCATTATTCCTTTCTATTATTTTTATTTTGTAACTTTATTGACATATTTTAAGTTATAACTCTTATTAATAAATTAATTTTTCACTCTTTCTTTTATTTTCATTAACATTGTTGCCAGTTGTAACTTCCAATTCTTTCCTATCTTGCAACACTTTAGTAGAAATCTAATCGGTGATTGTCTGCACTTTGGCTTTTGGTGAGTGGTTTTGGGTTTTCTGTGCTTTGCATGGCATGCAGCAATCTTGCATGATATTCAAATTATTCTATATTTATCTCATACGCAATCTCGCTATTTCTTTTTATTTATTAGCACCAACAACTTACACTTTCTGTATGATTAAAACTTTGACGGTATTATTATTGATCTTTATATTTCAATATTATTTCATTTCACAAAGCATGATAATAAAGTATACGTTTTCTATTAATCATAAAATAAACTATTTTTTCCGAGACAAGTTCACGTGATCAGAAACGCTATTGATTAGTTGGCTCTCTTTTTATCATGACGTCACGAGACAGTAAACAATTTGGTATTGCTATTTGTAGAAATACCTTTGTTTCCCGTATAAATGGACTGCATCTTAATTTTGTTTTGATATGTATGGTAATCGGAATGGACACCAGTGCATGAACTTTTACCATGGTGTTGATACATGTAGCCTAAAAAACTAACACAAAGCATGTTATTTTTGAAAAATTATGCATGTTTATTCTACAAGCTTATCAATAAGTATAAGTTAAGCGTATAAGTTAAAAAATACAATAGAAACAAATGAACTGCAGTCAAATAAAAGAAAGTTTTATAACGAATAAAATACAAAGCAAATAGTCATAGCTTTCTTGTAAAATTTAATAACATATAGTTTAATGTTCACAGGGTCCAATCACCGAAAAAGAACAGCCTTCAACGACGTCTATCAAGAAGCGCAAGCAAGTTTGCGGCAAATTTCCAAAATAACCCCCAAAATAACGCCCAGCCAGTCAACGTGCACACCCTATCAAACCCTGACGACATGAGCTCAAGCCTCCTCAGAAGTGATTCCGAACACAGCCCTTCCGGAAACTTGAACCCTTCCGTTAACTTTTTCGGCAACTTCAAAGGCTTCTCTCTCACACCTATCGAGAAAAATCCACCCCAAAGTGAGACTAATGATAGGAAAGCTGAAAATGTACCGAAGAGCGCGAAAATAACACCCGTACACAGAAGTGGTAGCAACAGTCAGAATATCAGCCAAGCGTTAAAACCAGTGTTGCGATCAGCACCGCCATTACCCGTTGTTCCAATAACAACAAAATCAACAAACATAAGTCCTTCAGTCAAAAGAACTAATAGTTCCGTCCAGAATCGCCTGAAAGCGTTAATAGTCTCAGACAAGTCCGAGGAAGATACTATTGTCACTAATCCAGTCCCCAGACCAGTTATATCCAGCCCTATTCTAGAAGCTTCTACGTGTACTGCGAAGGAACTAATTTCTCCCCTGCAAGGCTCTAAAACTTTGGGCCCAATACGGGCAGCTCCAACTGTACCAAGTTTCTCGCCAGATATCCCAAAGAGACCTTTAAGCATGCACTCAGCTTCAAATGTCCTGCAAAAACCTCTCCCCGAAGAGCCAAAGAAGGTTAAAGAAGGGACTACTATTAACAGAATAGCTTCGTTCTTAAAACAGGAGAAACATAAAGAAAAAGAACGAAACCCCGTCGAGAGAAGTCATTCGTTACCCAAAAATGCAAACCATCAAGTCAAAGTACTAAAAACTGCGGATAAAGCCGCATTGCGTACATTGCAGATATCAAATCCAATTCTGCAAAAAGATATAGAACTATCTGTTAATACAGTACCAGTTGTTTCCGATTCCGAAGATGGAGATGATTCGAAAGCTTTCGTGAATCGAGCTCATAGCATGAGGGCTCCGCTTGCTCAGAAACCAACTATTCAAAGTTTTGGTTCTATGAGGCAAGCTCCTGGAGTGCCGAGGCCATTGTCTTGCGTCGGAAGACCAACGGCCCCGCCCCCTCCCCTCCCGAACCAATCGACAGAAGAACCAACGATATACCAAAAACCGAAGATAAAACACGAAGTTAAATCCACAGACTACGTCGACGCAATAGAGGAAAAGCAAGTTCCTCTGGCCCACATCGACGAAGAATCCGGCGATAATATCTACGCTGTTATAGAAGAGAGCCCTGAACACCATTTCAAGCCTTTACCTAAACCCCCAAAAGTGATACAACCTCCAGTGGAAGAATACAAAACTCCTAAACCAATTAATTCCAATTCAGGGAGCACAGAAAGCATGGGTTTGCTAGGAGAAATCGTATGCGAAATACAAAACCGTAATTTCGATTCTATTTACTCCGCGTCTACGCTTTCCAGAAAGAAAGAGAAGGAGCGAAAAAACGCTGAAAGCAAAAGGGATAGCACATATATGAACACAGAATATAAAACCCCAGAGAGTGTATACTCTGCGAAATCCACTGCGTCGACAACTAGCAGCGGTTATCTACATCCTTCAGCAGTAAACGTGCCGACTTATATGCAAAAGGACGATCCCAAACAAGATATGGAAAAGGCGAACTCAAAAATACCAACATTTACAAGACAAGTGACTCCGCCCGGTCTAAGAACTTCTACGTTTAAAAGTGTGCCGCAATCGCCGAAGACAGTGCCGAAAAGTCTTAAAACCATGCCAAATAGTCCCGACTTGGTATCGAGTTGCACCGTCCCAGATGCAAAAAACGTTAAAGCGCCGGATGTTTTAAACAATAATAAAGTTGAACCGCCCAAATTAGCAACCAAGCCGAATACAGTTAAAATCGACAATCGTCCACCGTTACGGCCAGCGCCCAACGTAGACAAAAAACCGGTGAAAACCGGTCCCGCGTTAAAAGCGGCGAATTTAACAACGAATGTAAATAAAGCCGACAAAAATCCGCCCTTGAACCGTGCCAATTCGAAAACAGACTCTAACGTTAAGGCAATAGCAGATAGTCTGAATAAAAATCGACCGAAAATCGTGCCGAAGCCTAGCACGATACAAAAGACTGATACAAATATTAAGCCCAATACAACGAAGTTAGCCCCTAAACCGTCTAATGTTGCGAGTTTGCAGCAGAAATTCGAGAATAGAAAATCATTAAAAGAGATTTCAACTAAGAAATAGCATATTTTGAACTGCGATTAGCAATTAATGCATTCAGAGATCTCTTTATTTTTAGCGCTTTAATGTAAATAGGGTAGAGTATTTTTATTTTTAAAAAAGTGTGAAAGATTTGTCGGTAAATTGGACATCGACAATAGTTTAAAGTGAAGCTATGGTTATTTTTGTATTTAATTCTTCTGGCCGAAATAAGGGACGGAAAATAAGTTTATATATTTTGAAAACTACTGTTGTAGCAGTATAATCTTTTGTAAAACAAGGCATACTATTCTTTTTTACGGTTTTCTCTATAGCTTTGAGATTATTTGTACGACAAATTAAATATATAGTTTCTTCTGCTACAAATTTGTACATTTAAGGATTCAACATGTCTCACAGTGCTTCCCTTAGCACAGTGTGGGTTCTACTGAACAAATAGCTAAAATTTTACGTGTCACCAGAGTACCTGGTGTGAAATTTTCTGCCAATATTTACATATTCGATCGTAAAAGTAACTATTTTACGATTAATATGGTATCGAAAGAGAGTCATATAGTAACGTAAGGAAACATAGAAACAATATTCCATCAAGGTCAGTAAGTGAAACCCACGCCAAGAGAAGCGCTGTAAGATATATTGTGTGACTGAAATATTAGTAATGGAAACGTAAACAATACTTATAATAATGTGTTTTGATGACAGATGTTTAATTAAGAAAAAAAAAATGACTTAACATAAGATAGATAATTGAAAATGGCGATATATACAAAAAAAAACTGTTTACAAATTGTATTAAAACATAATTTTTAAACGGTTTTTTCATATTTAAAATGCATCTTTTGAGTTTTGACTTTAGATTTGACGACCTCCCTGGTGAAGTGTTATAAGTGGGAGGTTCGATCACCGGTATATAATTTTTTAATTTCTCTGGGCTGGTCTGGTGAGGGTTTCAGCCGTGGCTAGTTACCACCCTACGGACAAAGTCGTGCCGTCACGTAGTTTAACGTTCAGGTACGATGCGCGATGAAACCGGGTTTCAATGTACCCCTACCCCTAGAAGGTTGTATAAGACTGCCCACTTACCACCAGGCGGGATAGCAGTCAAGGGCAAATTTTAGTGGTGAAAACAATAGTACGCTTTAAAGTAAGAAAACTCACTTTTGTACAGAAATATCTAGTCGACTATATTTAAAAAAGAAACGGTAATATTTAGTTTAAGTTTTACTAAACTACTCAAAGTGAGTAATCTATCTTTTCCAATATCTGCGGATCGCGGATGTGTAATAGCTGATATGTATTATGAAGAATAAAGCTGATCCCACATTACGGTACTTTGCGCTTGCGATTTCTAAAAAGGCGTTTGCGTTTCGAAACTTTTCTTAATTTGTTTACTTTATGTTTGCATGTACAGTGACTTCTCTGTCGGTTTATTTGCTTTTATTTTCATTTAAGTACTTTTGAACGACCCTCAATAATAGGTATAGGTTAAATTTAATAATTATTTTTTGTAATAACACTAGAAACACTTATTAATCAGCTGACTTTAAAACCTATTACATATAAATACATTCGTACAAGTATTTTGCAGGTTGGTTAGTAAAAGTTGGCACGTTCACAGTGCTCACATAAACGTAACCCATCTTGTTATATAGCGCGTTTAAAAAAAAATATTAGCCTAATATCCAATCGTTCTTGTTAACAGACCTATAACTTCCGTCCGACCGATCCCCGTTGTTGTTTACCTCCACCTGAAACCAAAATACTTGTACCAGTCATTTGTAAACTTTTACTCTTCATTGAATTTTAAGATCTAGTTGTTGAAATTTTTTTTTTGCCATGTCATCAGTATTTCTTTGGCGTGTTCCAATTTTGAATTCACTTTAAAAATTTAAGCGTGCGGGGTGTACTGTAATGAGCTATCAGCATTAAAAAGGGGTATATTATTAATAGAGCGAATTAAAAATTATATGGCGGCAGCTAATGTGATGCTGGAATACTTAGCCGGGCAACATTAAAGCGAATAGAAATACTGAGTGGGCGAATTTTACACCAAGTGAGCGACTATTAAATCTGATGCGATACATAAAGTGCTTGAAAAGGTGTTTCCATGCTACAAGTACCATCTGGAGTTAGGTTAGGTTACAACATAAATATTCATTGGCATTTTATTGACAACCGATGAGCGCAGCGGGCAGCGACCGACAGCGACAGCTTTCTGAGTCCAAGGCCGTGGGTTCGATTCCCATAACTAGAAATTTTTTGTGTGATGAAGATGAATGTTTTTCAGTGTCTTGGTGTTTATATGTAATTAAAAGTATTTATGTATATTATTCATAAAAATATACATCAGTCATATTAGTACCCATAGTACAAGACGCTATTATGGGTACTTACATGACGCTACGCTACGCTTACTTTGAAGCTAGATATCGATGTGTGTATTGTAAGACAATATTTATTTATTCATTTTTATTTCATTGGGTAAATAATAGAGACGGTTTTCAATATTTGAAGTCGCAATACATTCGCTTACTTAGTATTTAGTAGCCATATTATTACATTAATATTCGCTTATTAAAATGCTGCCCTTTTAAATGTAGTAAAAAACAAGATAGGCAATATGCCATGTGCTTATACTTTCATCATCAAGCAAGCCTATAACAGTCCACTGCTGAACTAAAGGCCACCCCCGAAAGGGAGGGTTTGCCCATAATCACCACAAAAATTAAACAAGACGAAGTGATTTCTAGTAATGATAATTATTAATTAAAAAAAAAAAGTGTTCATATTTTGATATGGAATGGCATTTTGATGAGACGTAAAGGCGTAATTATATAAAATATACTTATGAAGTTATGATAGTTTGTAAATATTTTTTATAGTGAGTTATAGTTTAGCCGGCCAGTCCGCATTGGTGCAGCAAGGTGGGGCTCTAAAATCCTCTTCCTTTGAGAGAGGACGCCTGTGCCTAACAGTGGGACAATAATTGGCTTGCTATATATATATCAAAGTTGAAGGTCCTCTACGGAAAAAAATTTTTTAATGCCCGTTTTCACTAAACCTAGGAACATAAATCGAATTGTGATGCCTAGAAAAATAAAATAATTTTTTTTTCGCATACTCGGTTCCATTTTTTTCTAATCTTAGATGATGACTAAGGGCCTTCAGCGCCATCTAAAGGTACGACATCGAATCACGGGTGCGTAACCTTTAGAACTAATTAAGGAGTTAATTGCTCTGGATGCAAAATATATAAAAAGTGCTTTTAAACTTTTAATAACCTTAAATCTTTGCGTAAAATTAAAAAAAATGATGAATTGTCAAACGTCAATACAACATTATACACAAAAATTGACAACTTAGTAAGCATTCATAGACATGCTAGTAAACGCATAACTTAGGAGTTGCATTGTGAAAATCGATTGGTGAAAAGGAAATGCATGCGTATGAATCTCTTACGCATAGTCATTAGTGATAACGGGCATTAGTCATATTTTAGTTTTATTTATATTTTATTGATTTTGAAGTATACCTAAAAATTGCATATTTTAGCATTAAGCTTCTGTAAATATTTAATTCTATACTATTTTCATAAATTTAATTCGAAAGAGTGTCTTAATCGCTGTAAATTAATTTGTATTTTTATAAAGACTAGATAGTATAAAATATAATAATTTTATGAATTCGTTTCTGATGGGCAGAGAGCTGGCGGACGATTTTAGTGTAGACAGATCATTCGCCCGCTCTTGGACTGCGTGTGTTGTCAATCTTACAAGAAAATCTAACATAGAATTGTAATAGATCGAAATATTCCGCTAATGGTGCTAGATATAACAGTGAGTATGTAATAGCGCATAGCTTATGTTTTATAGATGTTACAAGTTCTGGGCTCTACTGGATATTAGTAAGAACGGCAGTCTAATAAAAAATACTGGCTATCATTAGGTTAGTACCAATAATATTTACTGGGCGTCATTAGTTCAGCAAAAATAATATTTACTGAGCGTTATTCGGTCAGTAAAAGTTATAGAAGCCACAACAATCTCAGTTGTTATGAAAATATAAAAGCGGTAAAGCCTGGAACCATTTACTTAAATAATAAATATTGCATTAATTATACAAATATGCTAAACTTATACGTCCATTTATCCACTGCCAGCTTGGTACAATTGTGGTGCTGATTTGTCGCAAAAGCAATAAGAGTGTTTCTGATCCTGTAAAACGTGGGCTTTCAAAATATCTTGTCTATCCCAAGAAAATATTTACTGTTATTGTTAAAGAGATGTAAACATGTTTTGTTACTATTTTAATTTAAAATAGAAAAAAACTGATTAGAAAACAGTTTTCCCATTATATTATATATTTCTATTCAATAAAAAAATAAATGTATAAAAGTATCTTGAAAAGCCTGCAAATTTTTCAAGATATTTTTTTTTTACACAGCCCGCGTTAATGGTTGATAAAATCTGCATGTGTGATGTTTTGTTATGGATGTGAGATATGATTATATAATCCGATTACATATAGTTACATTGATGTAAGAATTGTGATATTTATTAACTATTGGATTATATCAATATGATATTATAATTACTTATGAAAATAATCCATAATATTATTTAGGATTGCCTTCTATATAAAAAATATGTGTACCATGTGAAAAATAACCTATAGATATATTATGAAAATTAAGCTTAATTTGCTATACTCCGCGAAAAGCAGGAGAATCTGTGGTGTGATTTATAATTTCTTCAATCCTTATACTCTTATAATTTTAATACTTTTTAATACTTTAAACTTTGTAAAGTCATTGTATCCTGCGGATGCTCCAGTTTCAGAGCGAAACGTGCGTAGAGGGTACATTGCCGAAGATCTGTTTGGTATGAGGATTGAAGAAATTATAAATTACACCATACAGATTCAGGAGCTTTTCGCGGAGTATAGGAAATGAAGCTTAATTTTCATAATGTATCATGAATTTCCGCAAAGTAACGCTTGCTTCTATCCAACCTATTGAAAACTTAAAGCAGTTTTGTTCACGTTACTAGCGTAAAGCGCGGTTTCTATTGGCCCGTTGTTGTCCTTGTTCTATGAAGTCTGTCTCGATTGGTCGCCAATAAAATTTAATTCATCGGTCACATTAAACAACATAAATCTTAGAGGGTACCTAAGTAGTTTGGGGCAAAGTGATCATTGAGTCGATAAGTCACCTATGATTAGACCACCTAATTTCTAGTTAGACTTTTCCCCCTTTTATGTGTAATAAATTTATTCGAGAGTGTAATTCAGAGAGTAGCTTATGTAGGCTACAGTGAAATACATAAAGTTACAGATTGAATGTTCAATTGTATTTTGTTAAGGTCAACCGAGTTGTGTGTTTACTACATTTTATATATATAACTTGAATATAAAACATAGGTTTATCGCTGATAGATATTTGTAAAGTATTATTTATTATTACGCTTCAAAATAGGTGCACCTTTTTATTAAGACTACTTACTTGTTTATAGTTGCTTGTACTGTCACATAAAAATTCCTACTATTAAGGGACGAAGTTTGGGAACCAATGTCCAATGATTATCATTACTGTAGTATAATAATTTTGTATGTAGGTTTATTATTTCTCTATTACATCTTAACACTGGAAAATGTATTGATTTTTTTTTTCCATTAAAGTGAAGTTTACTTTAGTCAAAATAAAAATTACTTGTCATAATAAGTCAGCAAAATTAAAAATTACTGTTTAGCAATAGTTTTTTTTTTGTACTGTAACGATTAAGCTCGTAGCCAAATTTAGTTTTTTTGTTGAGGTTTTGTGTTTTCGATTTTGTGATAGTAAA
The DNA here is from genome assembly GCF_905163445.1 of Pararge aegeria. Lineage (NCBI taxonomy): Eukaryota > Metazoa > Arthropoda > Insecta > Lepidoptera > Nymphalidae > Pararge > Pararge aegeria. Next base: position 4,348,247 of record NC_053202.1, on the reverse strand, counting down.
TGTATTTTTTAAAGTGATTATGAGAAGTAAATTACTGTAAATACAACCAAAGAAGATTTATTAAAAGTACCTATATATATGAAAGTTCGTGGAACTATGTGTGTACTTGAAAATAACATCACCTTTTATTTTTATGACTGGTCTTGGATTCACTTCCTATTTCGGTCGGTGTTTGCCTAGCGAGTTGAGATGTGTCTAACTGGTAGGACAGCCATCGTCCGACCAAGAGAGGGTATAGCTGTATCCAGTCGTAATTATTATGAGTACCCACACCCTATAGCTTGAATTCGCTTTATTTTTATGGCGATGCTGCAATTTGACAATCAATATTTTGCACTTAATATATTGATTAAGTATGATTTATATCTAACGGTAGGAAATCTTTTATTTCTCTTTAAATAAATGAGATTTTGCAAACTTTTGAAGTTTTATTTATTTTTATTAGCGGTTGCCTGTGTTAGGAAATAGGGAATTACAGCACTTTATCTATGATAAACCCGATGATTATATTAAATATATCAACAAATAATAGTTTGTATACTCATTGATAATGTATTGAAAATAGAATAATGGACTTTAGTAAACTGTCAAATAAAAGTATAGGATCTATGGCGGGAGACGCGAGTTTGACAAGTTAGATTGGCGGCAAAGAAAAGTGAGGACGGATTTAAAAATGAATTAATAGAGAAAAGGAGATTAAGTAAAGTATTGTGGATAGAACGTTACAAATTGGGTTGAGATGATTTATAATGGAAACGATACACTTAAAGAAATATTGTTGTGGCGAAACAAGTCGTATGTACTGGTGATGGAGTTGTTAAAAGTTGTTGGTACTATGGTTGTACCTGATGTTGCATTAGATAAGTATATCTCATCCTTTGGTTTATTTAGGTATCATATATGGAGCCCTAGCATAACTTTATACCGACAGTTTATGTAGCAGAGGTTGCTCTATACAAACAATTTGCTTCAAAAGTCCTGATGTTATAAGTGATCCTAGTAGTTATGTTTGACCTGTCTTATATGTCTTGTATCAAAGGGCCTAGCGTTATAACATATGATAATGTTGTAATTGTGTTTATAAGTTGTTTTAATTGATTGAATAAAAGAGCAACGGTAGAGTTTCTTGCCAGTGGTCTTCTCTGCCGAAGACAGCATTCCGAACTGGTTGTAGAGTCATTTGAAGGTAACAAGTAATATGAATTATAGAGAAGCTTAATATACAGTATTAGAGTCAGTCCAGTTCTTTTATTTCACTCCTTGGGAAGTCAGGTTTATAGAGTACAGACCCACAACAGTGCTCTAAAGCAGGTTGGTGGGCTTTAAAGATTTCTTTTATAAAATGAATACTTTAATAGGAAGGAAGAATAATAGTCATGAGAATAAATGATTACTGCTAAGAAACTAGGTATTTAGCTTCAATAATACGGTTAATTAATGAAAGATTAAGTGCCATCCTGAACATTGTGGGTATTATAGTGAATATCTGAATACCTGGGCCTTCCATTTTTTATATTTTTTTAGCATCAGAAGTGGGATCCTATTCATGTCCAATTTATGCCTTTCTCTAATGCAGATTTACTTTTTTTAGAACCATCCCGTCAAATGTGGACATAGTAAAGAGTTTGATGTTTATGATGATGCCTCAACTTTTTGCTGCTATGTGCTGAAACAGAAACACTCTGGAGACAAAGCACCATGCTTGTTGAAATTCTATATAAGGATATGTGGTCCGGGGAACCAATTGATGTGATATTTTTATTTTTTATTTTTGTTGTTTCTACTTTGCAAAGATAGTACTTATTATTTGAAACTGGTATGGCCTAGTGGCTCTTTTTTTACTTGGAGTCTAAAATAGATTTGATTTATATTTGTTTTGTTTGTTATAAACCAACTAGTCAAGTTAGCCAAACAGAATGTGTGATAAGTTTGATTAATTTGAATTATCAAGTTTTATTTAATTAATCAGGTTAGCCAAATGGAATTTGTGCTAAGTTTTATTTTATTAGACTGTCCAGGTTAAAATAATTTAACTGGTCAGGTTAGCCGAACGGAATGTGTAATAGATTTTTCTTTTGATTCTTATTTATTACATACAAGATTTCAAGTTTATATTGAGCAACTAGTCAGGTTAGCCAAGCTGTTAACTTTTATTTAGGAACTTTTCTATGTACTTCGAGATCGAAGTACTTGTCAGGAAAGCCGAGATAGGAGAGATTATGTAAATTATTCAGAACATATCAAAGAATACACAAAACAAAACAAAACAAAACAAAAAAAAAAAAAATTTGTTGGTAGAATAGAATAGAATATGATTATGTATCAGAACAATACATATAGGGAAAATTACTATTGAATAGCTAAATAAAATAGTTTAGTTTCTATGTTGGGTTGTGTGAAGAAAAGAATTAGGAGTCAGCTTAAATGTTGTGGGTTAGGTTAGGTCAGTGATCTTTAAGTATGATGTTGAGAGAAGTTTTTAAAAATGATATAAATAAAATACAATTATAAACTAAATTAATGTTGCTGCTGCAAAGGAAAATATATTAGTTGCATTATAAATAATTATATTATACTTAGGTCTACAGTTGTTTAAATTTTCAATTTCTATTTGAAATTTTAATAGTCCTTGTATGATAAATGATTCTGTTAAACGGGTGATTTTATTGATGTTTAGATTGAAATAATCTTTGAATATTAGAAATAACAATTAAACATAAACCTTGGCTTTTTTGATGATATGATAAAAAAAAAGAGGTAAACCCTCCATAATAGAAATAATTCCATCTTAGCGTTTTTATTTTAATTTATTTATATTTATTATATATATTACTTGACTTGGACAGTGAAAAGAATATGAATATCACCAGTGGGTGATGATTATGTTGATATCATCAGTAGGAGTTGGTGTTTTGGTATTGGCTAAGTAAGTCATGCGTCAGGTTCTTGCCCACAGCTGATTTAGCTTCAGTGTTTGTGAGTAAGGAGCTGTTGAGACTTGTATTGCACATTGTTCGAATTGCCTTGGCATATTTAGACTGTACCTATTGCATCTGTGACGAAATGAGACTAACAATGCAAATAACAGAATTGAGGAGAAATACAATTATGTGTATATTTTGATAAAGTTTGACTGGAGGCAAATGGATAAATTGTTTGAGATTTATATTGAGATGGAAATATTTGGATTGTGATTGTACATGTTAAAATGTACAAGATAATGAAAATGAGTATTTTTGATTTACATTGTTGAAAATTAATCATTTTTTTTACTTTGATAGAAGTATTACATTGTTATAATTTGTTAAATGGTGTGGAATTTTGATGAAAATTTTTTTTGGTCTCTTTCACTTTAATTTTAAAATGTTATGATTATGCCTATCTTTTGATAAAATATTGTTTACAGTTTATTGATAAAAGTGTATACAGAATGTAACTGATTTGATGATTTTTTATGCTTATATACCATGAACTAATTTTATAGAGGTGTACATAAGATGATGTACTTATAAGGATGTTCTTTGAACCTAAAGACTTATGATACAATACATATACCTAAAAAGAATAACCCTATGTACTTCGAGAACGAAGTACTTGTCAGAATGGCCGTGTTAGGAAATAGGGAATTACAGCACTTTATCTATGATAAACCCGATGATTATATTAAATATATCAACAAATAATAGTTTGTATACTCATTGATAATGTATTGAAAATAGAATAATGGACTTTAGTAAACTGTCAAATAAAAGTATAGGATCTATGGCGGGAGACGCGAGTTTGACAAGTTAGATTGGCGGCAAAGAAAAGTGAGGACGGATTTAAAAATGAATTAATAGAGAAAAGGAGATTAAGTAAAGTATTGTGGATAGAACGTTACAAATTGGGTTGAGATGATTTATAATGGAAACGATACACTTAAAGAAATATTGTTGTGGCGAAACAAGTCGTATGTACTGGTGATGGAGTTGTTAAAAGTTGTTGGTACTATGGTTGTACCTGATGTTGCATTAGATAAGTATATCTCATCCTTTGGTTTATTTAGGTATCATATATGGAGCCCTAGCATAACTTTATACCGACAGTTTATGTAGCAGAGGTTGCTCTATACAAACAATTTGCTTCAAAAGTCCTGATGTTATAAGTGATCCTAGTAGTTATGTTTGACCTGTCTTATATGTCTTGTATCAAAGGGCCTAGCGTTATAACATATGATAATGTTGTAATTGTGTTTATAAGTTGTTTTAATTGATTGAATAAAAGAGCAACGGTAGAGTTTCTTGCCAGTGGTCTTCTCTGCCGAAGACAGCATTCCGAACTGGTTGTAGAGTCATTTGAAGGTAACAAGTAATATGAATTATAGAGAAGCTTAATATACAGTATTAGAGTCAGTCCAGTTCTTTTATTTCACTCCTTGGGAAGTCAGGTTTATAGAGTACAGACCCACAACAGTGCTCTAAAGCAGGTTGGTGGGCTTTAAAGATTTCTTTTATAAAATGAATACTTTAATAGGAAGAAGCTTCTTCTTCTATTTTTACCTAAAATGACCTATTTTCTATACTACCATTATAATTTTATTAGTTGCATTTAAAAAAATAATAGCGCTCAGGACGCGATTGCTAGAGTATCGCAGGTTCAAATCCTGTCGGTTCCGAAATTTTGATGTGCAATTTATAAATTGTACTTGTTTGTAATAGATGGACTCGAAAATTACTGAACCTTTTTTCTGTCCTGGGTTCGACCCTCAGGGCTAGCACGGGCAGGAGATATAAATTATATCCCCCGATTATATCCTCTATAGCACAGGGGAGAGGATAAATTTATCCCCGTTTGACATTTCTCGTGGATATATTTCCCCCGGCCATAGCATGGGAAGAAATGAAAGGGGAAAAACTATCCTTTTTTTGACATTTTAAAGAGACAATTTTATCCCCGTCCTTAGAAGAGGGTTTAAAATTCTGTCAACGAATTCAAGTCGAAAAAAACATGTCTCGTGCTTTCTGGGGCTCTAATTATTCAAGTGAAATGTAGAAATCTGAACGAAAATTACACCGGCGATCTATACGTGACGCCAGTAATTCGTTGGAATTTCCCGATGCCGAGTTCCAACATTTGTTTCGGATGGGTAAAAATTGTGTGCTGTATTTGTGCGAGGAGCTTAATGAGGCACTAAAACCACTGAATGCTGTCGATGGACTACCAGTGCACATAAAAGTAAGTTGTTATTACTTAATAACAACTTACTTTTATGTGCTACGTAAAATCACCTTGTGCAAAGACATCATCTATATATGAACGTAGGTTTAAAAAAAGCATGGCTAATCACTTTTCACTAATCACTTTTTATCTAGGTTCTCACATCTTTAAGGCTATTAGCCTTAAAGATGTGAGAACCTAGATAGGCTATTATTAATAATTTTAAAATATGTTTTACAGATTGTGGTGTGTGTCCATGACCAATTCATATTTAATAACTCTAAAGTAAAATATTAAATGATACAGCTGTATGAATATACATCTTAGGTATGTTTTAAATAAAATGTGGAAACTCTCAAAACTTTACTTATTGTGAAAAACATTGCCATTTATTAGTATAAAAGAGAAACAATGCAAATTCAAAAAAGATACACACCTATATCGTTATATTATACTCCTCATAATTACCTAGAAATTACATGCCTAGGATTCTGCTGCATATGTTGTATATGACTAGACTCCTGTCTAGTCTGGTAGATTATTTATATGAATATACAAAAAACAATGTCTCATTATAATAAAATTGTTTATTTGAGGAATTAGTACAAAAACTTGGCAGTAGATACACATAGAAATTGTATTTAGTAATGAAATATAGGAAAATACAAAAAACAATGTCTGATAAATTATTTAACATGGGCATGTGTTAATCATCATGTCCAGATTACAGTGTAGGCTTGTGCATATATATTTCTATTCAACATTTTATTAAAATCTTGGAGAAAATCTGAAAAAGCAAAATAAGAAGGAATTAATTAACATGTTTAATGTTATTTAAAAAAGTAGAATAAAAAAAAAGTAGAATTTTTATTGGGGACTCAGGCTATGCTCTAGAGCCTTGGATGATAAAACCAGATTTGGAAGCTGCACCAAATAGTTCTGCAGAGAAGGACACAAACTGGCACTGCCAAGTAAGAAACTGTGTGGAAAGGACCAATGGGTACCTCAGACACATTTTGCAGCTTGGGGATTGACTGGGTGCTTTATTACAGTCCCGAAAAAGCATCTCAACTTATATATGCCTGCACAACACTTTATAATATTATGCATCATTATAGGTGTGTATTGTAAATATATACTTTAAATAATATTTAAGTTCCCATAAATTATTATTATTGGGCACATTAATGTTTGGTAATATTATAAAATTATATCTTATAATAATGGTTCCTTATTAATCATTAATGGTTCCTTATTATTCATCAGGGGTGCAAGGGGGAGGCTAGTACCAGTCAGCCTCCCAAAATGCCAACCTCACCTGCACGTGGTGCACCCTGCCGACTAACAGACGAGGCTCTGGCGACCGACAAGTGGCGGTATAACTACTTCAAATTGGCTAGACTGAATAAATGGCACAGACCGGTGCCGGGCAGCAGCGACGCCGGTGCGATCAGTCTAGCCCTGCGATGACCAACCCGCCTGCCCAGCGTGGTCATTACCGGGCAAATCTTTGTATGAATGGAGAAAAGAAAGCCACAGCCCCTAGTCCCCGGCAGCCCCGCTATTCCTGGCTCTGGCAGCGGTTATGGTAACGGCGGGGCAAGGGGTGTCAAGAATCTCCGGAAGAGATTCCGCTGCCAAACCCGACGACTGGACCTGGCAACGTATAACGCACGCACGTTGAGGACCGATGAGAAGTTAGTCGAGCTGGAAGAAGCAGTGAGCAAGTTGCGCTGGAGTATCATGGGTTTATCTGAAGTCCGTAGAGAGGGGGAGGACACGATAATCCTAAAATCCGGCAACTTGTTCTACTACCGGGAGGGCGAACAACAGTCCCAAGGTGGTGTCGGATTCATCGTCCACAAATCCCTTGTCAACAACATTGTTCGAGTCGAAAGCGTGTCGAGCAGGGTAGCGTACCTTGTACTCAGAATAACCAAACGGTATTCCCTGAAGGTTATACAGGTCTACGCTCCCACAACTGCGCACTCCGACGAGGAAGTAGAGGCATTGTATGAGGATATTTCGAAAGCCATACATGCCTCGAAAACCTACTACAGTGTTGTGATGGGGGATTTCAACGCGAGGCTGGGCAAGCGAAGCGGTGCAGAGCTGAGAGTGGGGCAATTTGGATATGGGCAACGGAACGAACGGGGCCAAATGCTGGCCGAATTTATGGAGAAGGAGGGCCTCTTTATGATGAACTCCTTCTTCGAAAAGCGGCCGCACAGGAAATGGACCTGGCTGAGCCCCGATGGTTCGACGAGAAATGAGATCGACTTTATCATGTCGACCAAACGGCATATATTCAATGATGTCTCTGTGATCAACAGGGTGAAAACCGGGAGCGATCACCGTATGGTAAGAGGCACATTGAATATAAATGTAAAGCTGGAAAGGGTCAGACTGGTAAAGTCTACGCTCCGGCCTACTCGTGCTCATATCCAAAACCCCGAGAGCTTTCAACTGGAGCTGCAAAACCGGTTTGATTGCCTGGACTGCGATTCTGTGGACGATCTTAACAACAGGCTTGTGGAAACTGTCCATACGGTTGGGTCCAAGTTCTTTAAGACCCACCGTAAACATAGAACCAAAAAGTTCTCAGCCCATACACTCGGGCTTATGGAGAAGAGACAAGAAATGAGACTACAGTCTTCAAAAGATGCGTCTGAATATCGGCGTATTAATAGACAGATCTCGAAGTTGCAGACGAAAGACTTGCGACACTTTAACACTGAGAAAATTAAAGTCGCCATTGAGCGCAACAAAGGCTCGAAAGTGTTCGCAAGAGATCTGTCTATCGGACAGAGCCTGTTGACTCGCCTGAAGACTGACAATGGTAGTCTCATTTCTTCTAAACCAGAGATCCTGAGTGAGGTTGAGAAATTCTATGGACAGTTATACACCTCAACACAAAAGCCTGTTGAAAGTTTGGCTAAAGACCCTAGAGCCAAATTGACCCGACACTTCACTGAAGATATCCCGGACGTCAGCCTTTACGAGATTAGTATGGCTCTCAAACAACTTAAGAACAACAAGGCACCGGGTGATGACGGAATCACAGCAGAACTCCTGAAAGCGGGTGGAAAACCGATACTTAAAGTCCTTCAGCGGTTGTTCAATTCCGTCATTCATCAAGGCACAACGCCAGAGGCATGGCACAGGAGCGTGGTTGTTCTGTTCTTCAAAAAAGGTGACAATACCTTGCTGAAGAACTACAGACCTATCTCGCTGTTGAGCCATGTCTACAAGTTGTTCTCAAGAGTCATTACGAATCGTCTCGCGAATAGGTTCGACGACTTCCAGCCTCCTGAACAAGCCGGTTTCCGAAAGGGCTTCAGTACCATAGACCACATACATACGCTGCGGCAGGTTATACAGAAGACTCAAGAGTATAACCGGCCACTTTGCTTAGCGTTTGTGGACTATGAGAAAGCCTTTGATTCGGTGGAAACCTGGGCTGTGTTAAGGTCACTGCAGAGATGCCGAATTGACTACCGGTACATCGAAGTTTTGAAGTGTTTGTACAAAAACGCCACTATGTCAGTCCGTATACAGGACCAGACTACGAAACCGATCCAACTGCAGCGAGGAGTGCGACAGGGAGATGTTATCTCCCCGAAGCTGTTTACCGCTGCGTTGGAGGACGTTTTTAAGCTTCTGGATTGGAACGGGCTTGGCATCAACATTAACGGCGAGTACATCACTCAACTTCGGTTTGCCGACGATGTAGTCATAATGGCAGAGACTCTGGAAGACCTTAATGCGATGCTCAATGACCTCAGCAGAGTTTCTCAACAGGTGGGCCTTCGTATGAACATGAGCAAGACGAAAATTATGTCTAACGCTCATGTTCCGCTCCACCCAATAATTGTTGGGAGCTCTGCACTCGAAATTGTAGACGAGTATATATACCTAGGACACACGATCCAGTTAGGTAGGTCCAATTTCGAGAAAGAGGTAAACCGCCGAATCCAACTCGGATGGGCAGCGTTCGGGAAACTTCGTGACATCTTCTCGTCCAAAATCCCTCAGTGCCTGAAGACTAAAGTCTTCGAACAGTGCGTGTTGCCAGTGATGACTTACGGATCAGAGACATGGTCGCTAACTATGGGCCTCATAAGAAGGCTCAGAGTCACTCAGCGGGCGATGGAGAGAGCTATGTTAGGAGTGTCTCTACGTGATCAAATCAGAAATGAGGAGATTCGTAGAAGAACTAGAGTTACCGACATAGCTCAGCGAGTTGCGAAGCTGAAGTGGCAATGGGCGGGGCACATAGCTCGGAGAACCGATGGACGTTGGGGTCTTAAGGTGCTGGAATGGCGACCCCGCACCGGTAAACGCAGCGTAGGTCGGCCCCAAACGAGGTGGACAGATGACATCAGGCGAGTAGCTGGGAGCCGTTGGAGGCAAGCGGCCCAGGACCGTGCATTGTGGAACTCCCTACAAAAGACCTATGTCCAGCAGTGGACGTCAATTGGTTGAGATGATGATGATGATGATGATGATGATGATTAATCATTGATCCTGCATTTTCACATACAATTTGCCCTACAAATTTGGGTCAACAGTATTTAAGAGCATAATATAATTTGTATATTTCAGAACTCTAATGGACCAAATGACAGTAAATTTTGTAAATACGAGCAAAGAACGACATCAGACATTAAATACGGATCAAACAAGATTGTTAACAGTTGCTCGACAAAAAAGAGAAAGATTTATAAATACATATTTTAATTAATAAAATTTCTAAATTAACCTTTTCATCCTTTTTAATTTATTTTTGTGTGATAAATGAGCATTCTGCATTCTTCCATCTATACTCTGAAAAATAAATAAATTCTTCACTTTGTTGACTTTACAGCAACATGTATACTACGTATGTTTCCCGTGGTGCTGTGTCCCCAAGCTGTTGCAGCTTTTTTAATGTCCTTCCACGTCTGCAAATAAAAGAAAAATTATGCAAGACTTGTTTGATGCCAACAACACTAATAAATAATTTAAATTTTTTGCACTTGCTACCGCAAAATTGACTTAACTGTTTCCACTGATCAACCGTCCTGACTGGCCCATGCTCCTTCAGTAATGACTAAGATTTGCCACTGGGAGTCTGCCCTTTTGGCTCCTAAGAGTCCTGTGAATTTCCCAGTTGCAAGGTGGTTGTGGGTCGACATTAAATCGACCAACATTTGCAATTGTATTTTATTACTTCTTGATCCGAATAAACACATATTTGTCAACTAATGGGCCATAGAAAAAGGCAAGCACAACTTTAAATAAAATAGTACAAGATCAATAATTTGATATGTAAACAGAAGGATTGGATCTTGATGATTAACGTCTCTGTTTACTTTCACTGTAAAACATTCAGGTATTCATTTATTCATTTCATTAGGTACGCTTCTAAATCAATAGGTAGTCACTTTTTCAAACATTTTATAATAGTAGACTTACTTACGAAAGTAATACTTTTTAGCACTCATTTTATTTTCTCGAAAGGTACGTTTTATACCACTTTGAAAAATCCAGAATATAAATAATTATGGAGGGTAGAGGTAAGGAGAGTCATCTTATATGGGAGAAAAGTTGAAAAAGTGTCTAGTTGTATGCGCTAAATAACAGTTCAAAAATCCTCCACAATGGCGCTGGTGGATGCACAGGGTATGGTATGAATGTAGCAATCGTAGATGAATTGAAGTATGCCGAGTTAAAAAATTTAATGTCATTATCGACTAAAGTAGTTAATTATTGAGAATTTCAACAACTTACGTTGTACAAAATATTGTGGTAAATATAACCTTACTTCCTTGTATCTCCATACTTCCTTGTTTATTTTTCAAGCCTACTCTAACAATATTTATATTTGGCGCTTCTTTTAAGAGTTACCCTGATGCAAATGTGGCGCCATCCTAATTTAATACATTTTGACGACACTTTTTCATATACATAGATGACTCTCCTTACCTTTACCCTCCATATTTTTTCTTAAAAAGTGACAACACAAATAAACAAATATTGACGTTTCGTAGACAGAGAAGTAAAGTCATATTTGCTACAAATGAAAAAACGTTCTTTGTGAAAGCTGTGTGCAAAGAGAGCTTACAATACAGAACAGCTCGATACCATATTTTATGAAGCGAACAATATGAGACGTTGATGTATAAAAAGAAGTTTGGGAAGTACCAGAACTTCTCGGAAAAGTTGAAATCATTGATCAGCACAGATTTATCCCAAAAATTCGTCGAAAAAAATGTAAAGGAGCACCTAAAAATCAATCCAATTATATATTCAACCAGTCACCATTTTCAACAGGTGTTTTAACTGGTCCTAATAAATTATTAGTAGGTACAACTGATGGAATACATTATGAAAATTGAGCTTAATTTGCTATACTCCGCGAATTAAGCTTAATTTTCATAATATATTATGGATTTCCGCAAAGTACAGCCTGCTTCTATCCAATGATGGAATACGTTAAAGCTGACGCAAAGGATGTAGATGGCCTCATATCAAGGCTTCATCTTCTATGTCTATAAAAAGTAATCCTGTCAAAATTATATCTAACAATCATAATAATATTTATAAGCCCCCTAAACAACCGTCCAATACGTCCTGATTGACTATCAAATCACGTGAATCTGCCATACACGAGGAGTAGAGTGTGATTTTTTTGGGTAATGGTATTTTATTTTCTCCTAAAAAAAGTGCCTTTGTCGTATAAGAAGTGACAACCCAATAAAATGCAGCTAAGACACTATCGAACTACCTAATTAAGTACTTTCTAGTTTCTATGACATTTATTTTTCTTGTAGTTTTTTATTTTTTAACTATCCGAATGAAAATTCAAGAGATTAAAAAAAATTATATATACTTGATTAATTTAGCATTTTTGTCACTCGTGTGTTCTGCTCGCACGTTTTAAATGAAGAATTCTATCGGTATTCCTGATAAAACACTTATTTCTGTCCAAAAAACAGTGCTTTGGAAAAAGCCGTTTTTATTCACTTCAAGCAAATTGGGAAGTTGAAAAAGCTTGATAAGTGGGTACCTTATGGTTTGAGTGCAGCATACCGATAATTGTGTGTCGACTGCTATGTTACATTACGAATAATCATAAAATACCTGTGATGAACATTGGATCCTGTACGATAATTAGAAATGCTCATCGCAATGGCCCCTGTCAAACCAACCAAATGCACAAATTTACTCAAAAATATGACTTGTGAGTTTGGTGCACTGGTGCTGGTGTCGATCACTGTAGCTTTCTTAAAACCTGGCCAGACGATTACTACACGTCTATTGTGAGCAACTGCAAACCCTGATTGAAAAACTAGCTGCTACCCAACTGAGGCTGGTTAATTGCTCTAGGCCACTGCTGCTGCAGGACAATGTTAGACCTCACCACTGCTCAAATGACTGCTACCAATTTAGACAATCTTCAATTGGAATGTCTAAGACATCCACTGTACTCCCCTTGCTCCAACAGATTACCATTTTTTTCATCATTTGGATAAATTCTTGCATAGGAAAAAATTCAACTCTGATTGGGCAATTCAAAGTGCCTCAAAAGATTTTATTGATTCCCCTCTGAATGGTATTTTATTAAAGGTTTCAATAAACTACCTTTGAGATGGCAAAAGTGCATGGATAGAAATGGTACATACTTTGATTCAAAAAATATATTATATTTAAAAAAAAAACAACTCAATGTTCATCCCTTAAAAACGCCAATTTCATATGTAAGGATCTGATATAATATATTGCAACCAAAATAGAAAAATATACTTTTAAATTAATAAAAGGCATATTCTTAGCAAACTTTATTTTAAGTGGAAATCTTAATTAACTAAACTTATTTTTTTCTATTTTCCCGCTGCAGTAGCAAGTGGATTCCTTAACACTAAGATCACTGAGTCACCGCGGAGGAACATCTTTGATATAAACTTGTCTTTGTTTACAGCTTTTCCCTGAAACAATAACAAATATTATCGAAATAAATAAATATAGTACAACAATACACAATTTCATTGCCACCCAGCCCCAAAGTGTAGCTTGTGTTGTGGATACTAAGATAGCAGATTTTTTTTTAATGATATTCATAAATACTTATAATACATGTAGGCATAGGGCCTGACATCAGAACTAAATGAACATCTTCACAAACTATTTATTCACTTCAAAAGTCAGAGCCAGTTACAATAGAATTTGTCTCTTCCAATTTTCACCACTTTTAACAATTTCAATATTGACTTATGAAAAAATAAAAGTAAAAATGGTGGTTTGTTGTAATAGACCACAATCCTTGCACCAACAAAAACTAAAAACCTATCTGACAGGAATGCCACCTAGAATCTAAAAAGACATCACAGAATAATAGTGATTTGTACACATGCTGTCAGCGCTTCCTGAAGCTGTCTACCATCAATCAGCTATCACTACCGTCATATATATAAACACCCAGCCACTGAAAAGCAATCACGTTCATCACACAAACATTTTCCAGTAGTGGAGATCAAACCCACAGCCTTGTACTCAGATAGGAGCGTAACTGCAGACTGTGCCAATCGGCAGTCAAATTTATAAAATTTGTATTGTACCCCTGTTGTACAGTCTAACAGAAGAGTGGAATTAAAAACATTGATCTGCCAAACTGCTGGAATGAGGGTTCATGGTTTTTTAGGACTATTATTACATATTACATAGTCATAATAACCAGAATAGACAGCTTAGCATGCCTTGGAATACAGGGCTAGTAATTGTTGTGTTTAGATATGAAGTGGACAGTTTTTGAATAAAAAGTGATCACTGGTAATGGATATTTATTCATTACATTGATTATGTGCACTGAAACCACTCTATGTAAATTGCGATTGCACCATCTCCATTAAACAGCTGGCAAGAGTACACATCAAAACAGTATTACCTGTTCATTTAGCTTGACCTAGCTATTTAGCACAGGGCCTAGTGATTCGTAGTTGAACAATTATTGTTGAGAATTAATAAATTTGTTTATGGACAGCTGTAGCTCTAATATTGGAGTAAACTTTTTACACTGATGTTAAGGTGAATTTCTTCAGCCAAATCAAAAGTGTAGAACATTTGCAGCTTAACAAATTAATGCCATATTGCCATATTTTCCTCCAATAGGAAACAAAGGAGCATTTCAATTCCTGTTACAGATTCTAGGAATGAAAATGTTTTTTTTGTTCTAAATTACCATAGTCCGAGTCCTTCTTATTACAATGGTAAAATGAGACAAGGAAATCTTCTCCATAAAATGGTGCTTATGATAACTTAGTCTCAATTTCATATTTTAGTTACTGCTAGATCAAGCGGCATGTAGGTCGAGTAACCCGATACTGAAGCAGTACTTAAAATTCTGCCCTCTTTAGGTTGGAAAAAAAATATTTGCAAACTGGAAAAAAGTATTGACACAATTATTACCTTCTTTCCTTTACCCGTTCTTGGCACTTCAGTCCACATTTCCTTCACGTTTTCAAGCACCATGTTACAATGCCGGTCGAATGCCTTCACCCGACCTAAGAGCTTTTTGTTATTTCTACAGTTTATAAGCACTTGTGTGTTGTTTTTTACGGACTGCGTGAGCACCGAAAGGGGGCCAGTGCTGAATTCTTCATCCTCTATCTTAGATAGCTCCTCCAAAGTCATTTCCGAACGTGGCTTGGATGTAGATGCCCTGAAAGTTGTAACAACGAATTGTAGACTGACCTGACGAATACATAAGTAATATTGTTGTAAAAAGACTAATACTTACATGTTGATGTAATTTGTGCTAGTGAAGGAACTTAGATCGTGTTAGAACGTTAAATTATAACAAAAATATTTTAGCGGGCGCGTGAATCAAGCAAGCAGAACCACAGACCAGTAAATGAAAAGCGCTACCGTAGACAATCACAAAAAACCACAGACATGACCACACATGACAAAATGACCACAGACTACTAAATAAATATTGGTTTAATTTTTTTACCTAGGTACTGGAAAGGACAAAAACTAGTCTGTGCGAAATGACAGTTAATCCAAAGAAAAGTTGTAGTCTGTAGATTGTTTGGCTCTATTATAGCTCAATGTTGTAGATACATAATTCAGAATGGTGCGAGTAGTCTAAATATTTAAGTAGCTCTCATAGTCAAACCCTTCTTCTATTTGTCTTATTAAAGGTGGATACACTCTATTTTCCTCTCGAATGTTGAATGTGTTGACTGTTGTGGCATTACATTTATAGGGTTCTTTTCCGTAGCGGGCTTTATGTCATGGACTGTAATAGAGTTAATTGTCTGCGTATTTATTTCTATTGCAGTTATTTATTGATTTCATATGTTACTCTGTCGCTATATCAACATAATATAAGCCCAAGTGTTTGTATTCTCTTTACACCGCTCTAAATTTGTGTTTTTTTTTATTTTAAGATTTTTCGCCATTACTTAAATGTCTTTTAAACGTAGACAGAGAAGTAAATAGACGAATGGTTGGCATGCCGCTTGTGAGACAGAGCATATTTGAGAAGTGTTGCCATACATTTTTTTTTTACCCCGATTCTAAGGTCCCAGATTTCAGGTCTCCACACTTATAGTTTGTTGGTATTTGTTTATTACTATTTGTTCCATACAAAATTTATTTATTTATTTCCAACTTACGACTAGTTTTACAGGAATTTTCCTAATGCACTAGCGTAGATACTTATGCCTACCTACATACTAAACTTTATCAGTGTAGCAAAATGTAGGCATTTGTTTCATTAGAAGCAGCTGCACTTAGAAACATATCCTAAAGGAACTGCATAATAATTTTTAATGTTCCGCAATTAACTTAATTGTAAAAAGGGAACATTTATGGAATAACATTAGTACGTTGGTCTGTGAAGCAATTTTGCAGTTTTTTTTTATGAGAAAGGCTTCTGGCTTGTGTTTAGTTGGACGATGAAAGGGGAGCGGCTAGCTTCCAGGCAACTTTGTCATTAACATTATAAATCTATATCAATCAATCCTAACCGTATTCGGTCACAGCGACTGTTTCAGATTCCGGCTGAGAGCGCCGCTGGTGAGCCCTTAGATGACTCGCATAACCTGATTTTGTGCTAAACGTGCGGCTGCATTCGCTACACGTCAACACACCGGCAATGTAGTTATATGATAAGGCCGCTCGTTGTCGGGCCTTTAGCTCATCGCGTTTAGCATCAAGCGCCTTAAGTCGCCTCAACTCAAACTTCGTCACGTTCGTGTTTACTAAGCGCCGCCAATGTGAGCGGTCTTTTGTAAAGGTCTCCCATCTTCATCATCATCATGATTTTATAGTAGGCTAATAAACAAAAAGTGTCATAATTATATCATCCAGCATATCTCCATACAATGAAAACTCAAAAGCTAAATTATTCGCTGACCAGTGTTGGAACAGCGTTAGGATACAGAACCGTTAGCTTGTTCTTTTTAATGACCATATTTTTATGAAAGTGTGTGCTGCAAATCTTTACCCATATCTCTACCCATAGCAACAATAAATTATGGATCGTAGGAAAACTGGAACAAAAATTTTAATAATAGTTGGGAGATTCGTTTCTCCGCATGGTATAGTTTTAAGTTTACTTTTCTGTACATGAAAATGGTCAAAGACTATCTTCGATGGATTCCGAAATATTTCGAGGAGTATAAAAAAAAATTAGCTGTAGACTTTACAACGTAGTGCTTGCATATTTGTTGGAGTCAACAAGTTTTTTTCTTACAGTTCCACCAAATACATTTTTTCACTAATACATCAACATCGTATCATACATCCAGGGAATTAAATTTATGATTATTGACACATAAAACTACACACGTAGAGGTACCTCTACCCTCCATACACAAAAATAAGGTTTCACATTTTGTGACTATTGGTTTACGAGTTGCACGGGCATTCTTATGTGTATTGTGTGCTTTTTACCTATGTAAAAAGCACACAATACACATAAGAATGCCCATTGAAATATAATTATCCAAATTTACCATTGAATAATAATTATCCATTCCATTATCTGTGGCACCTATCGTGAAAAGTTCACTATGGCGGGGGATTTCCGTTTTATCGTAAACGTAAAAAAAATATCCGATTGATAAATAATATTTGTCGTGATTTTATAAACCTTGCCTTTGTTCGATGTGTAATTAATTGTTTTCAGGTTCTTGAGTTTTGATATCTTAATGACATAGATTATAATAAACTTTTTATGGCCGAAATAAGAAAATTAAGTAAAATGCCTTCCGATTCCCAGTTCCAAGTCCAACACATCCACCACCCATCCAGTTCGATAGAACAGACCGTTGTATGTTGAGGTGAGTTCTCGAACATTATTTTGCGATAAATCATATTGTTATTGAAATCTTTTACCAGCAGCTTTTCCGGGATCAATATTATCAATTATCCTAGACTAGCTACATGTTTGCCAAATTTAATCAAGACTGGTTCAACAGCTAAGCCGAATATAAATAATAAACGAAGAGACCACCACACATACGCAATCGAGAAAACAACTGGAGTCTTGATTTCCTTCTCTCTTCTACCTTGGGTTGGAAAACAACAATACGCTAACAGTAACAGTCTAAACCAAAGAGTTAATGTGCCTGTAAAGCTAGCATTTAACAAGTAAATAATCAACATATCCACCTGCTAAAGAACGGGAACGTGGAATAGAAGAAGTTTACCCCAGTTTATAGACATAATATATTATTTAAATATTATTTCCTGTGCATCAGTGCTCTGATAAAGCTGTGGGAGAAGATTCATTTTTATCCTCTCCCAGGGGAGAAAATTGTCCCTTCTCACTTACACATTTGGTCAGACAATTCAGTTTGTACAGCCTGGCTTATTGTTTTTATTTATTTCTGGCCCATTATAAAGCAAGGAGAATGAAAAGGTTGCAGTCCACCACTCTTGCCTAGTGCCCAATGGTGGACTTCACACATGTAAAGCTTAAGGCATGCAGATTTCCTCACTATTAGATATTAAATTGCTTAGTATAAACATAATTTCTAAACATTAAGAGGTGTCTGCATTGTCCTAATCATTAGAATAATGCTTATAATGGTAGGATAGAAAAAAAATTACATCTATATGCAAAAAATCCTATAGCTTAGTGAAAGAATAGGTATGACAACTTCATATATAACGCTTGATTAATTTTCAGAGCAATGGCACCAATTTACAGCAAAAATGCAATCCTTGTGGGAGTGGTTGATTATTTCTGTCTTGTGTGTGAAGCCCACCTCCACAGTGACATTGACACAATTGCACACATTATACAGCCTGTTCACCTGAAACATCTGAAAGCTATAATAAATGTTGAGGAATTCAAAGCTGATGGGATTAAAAAGGTAAATAATTTTAAGGTTTAGTCCCTGTGCATACACTTAAGACTGGAGTAGACTTGTCCTATTTATCTTCTTTTTTTGGTTAATTTATAATAAGTTTTTATTTATATATTTGAGCTGTGCAAGGGGACAGTTATTATATTTATAAGGTGCTACATGTGCTATTTTCATTTTGCATCTGATCAAATTTCTGGGGTATTGAGACATGTCTGACAAAAGAGCTTAAAAGCGCATCTTCTGCTCCGAACTGCAAGATGGCAAGCAGAAACAAGGGGGCCATATTCTGCGACATAAAGATGTGTTGAAACGCCATATGTAACAATTTTTCGTTGTCCCCGCAAGATGGGAGACAATTACAAACGACAGCTCACATTGAATGCGCTGAGTGAACACGAACGTGTCGAAATTTGAATTGCAACAACTTAAGGACCTTGATGTTAAGGGCGCAGGCCCGACCACCAGCAACCGCATCATAACTATATTGCCATGTTAAGCACTACATCGGGTATATAGTCTTCTAAGAGCTTCTGATCTGACATAATCATACTAGTTTTTTCAGATCAAAAATAAATATTTTTGCGAGCTATGCAATAAACTGCTCAATGTGCTAGCTAGAGTACGTTTGCATATCACTGAACAATCACATATAGATAATAAAAACATCAGTTTTCTCAAAAGGGTTGGCGATTATATTATTGCATATGAAAAAGTTTTAATATGCAACCGTTCATGGAATGGATTGAATGAAAACTCTTGTGCTCTATGTAATATTGAATATGAAAGTGAGGAGATTCATAAAAACCAATCTTCTCACATACTCAACGGAATACAGATAAAAGTACAATTTGATAGTGACAAAAATATTTATCGCAAAGTAAGTAAAATTATAAATGCTTGTTTTAAATATTATAATGAAACAACTAAACAGAAGGCCCTCCTTATGTTTAGTGTAAAACCATTGCGTATAAACAGCAACACCTTGCAGGACATGCAAGGAACTCCTCCTGCAAGGTGCCACCCTGCATTCATCAACCAGATATGTTTTTTTTACTGGTCTAACTAGGTCACTCACCTCATGTCAAACCACACAGAGTTTATGTGACAAGGTATAGATTATTTTTTTTTTTTTTAAGTTGCAATCACAACCCTGCCAGTAGTCAGTACATAGCAACATAGCAAGTTTATAATTACAACTTGTACTGTTGTAGGTTTTAAGCTTTTTGTACCTGTAATTACACCAGTAACCATGCCTGTCACAGCGGAGCATAGCAATGCTGTTGGGCGGCAGAAATATGCATTAGTATTTTCTTGGATGAGCCCAGCTAAAAAAATTAACTGCTGCTCAAGTTGCAATTAGTTAATTATTAATATTATTTGTAGTTAAATGAAGTGCGATATGCGGAACTGGTTTTATGAAAAGTACTAGTTGCAACGCAATCATATTTTTTTAGGAACTACCCTCACTCATCCATGATACTTTGTTTGTAGCTTTAAAAATGCTTACCTGCTCATAATTCCGAGCGCTGAAGGTTTTGTTACGCCGTAGTAGATGTTTATATAAAAGATGCACATTTTTTTTAAATAATAAATAATTTATTTTTGAGAATAACTATTACACGATATGCAACTACATTGTTGCATATCATGTAATTTATTTATTGTCTTACACAAAGAAAAGTGTTTGGAATACATCTTACCAAATGTATAGAAACAAATAATAAAGAATCATTAAAAATGGAGAACTCCACAGTTTTTCTGGGTATTACCTCAGATTCAGTGGCGTGCACTCCATACATGCACAAAAGCACTGCATACCCTAACATTGATATATAACTCGTAAAGGAGGAGAATTTGTGCCGTTTTATGCAATTTTCCTGGTGTAAGCCTACCCTGGTAAGAAACCCAGAGCACGCCACTGCTTAGATTGCACACAGTGGGGTGCCCATATCAAGTGCCTAGTGCTGCCAGGAAAATTGGACAGTTTACAGATGTTGAAACTGCTAGACTTGTTTATTTCGCATACTTCCATAGTGTAATGGGATCTTGTTATGGGGCACAAGAAAAAGAAGATACAGAAAAGAGCTGTGCGATTGTTACATAAACTTAAGATCACGTGAATCCCTTCGTCCCAAATTTACAGAAATAGGTACGCTTACACAGTAGCTTTTCAATATATTTATACTTATACTAGCTGACCCTCGCGACTTCGTCCGCGTATGAGTCAATCGAGAAGCTAGAATAGAAGTTGTCATTATTTTAGTTGATACATGCATACATACATACATACATACATACATCCATCCTCACAAACTTTCGCATTTATATTATTTGTAATATTAGTTGTCCAATATACCTTGCGACTTGCTCTCATCTGTGAAGAGTTATTATCAGATCCTTATTTAAATAGGACAATATATTTTCAATAGATTCAAATAAAAATAGAATTATTAAAATCGATTCAAATTTACCGGAGCTATGAAGTAAAATTGATAAAAAATTTCACCAAAATTCTCGTAGGAAACTTATTGTTTATCGCGATAAAAAGTATTTTATTATTTTATTATTTATTTATACTCTTTATTTGTACCACTCAGAAAAACGAGAAAAAAAAGAACAAATACATGAAGACTGAAGCAGGATACAAAAGGGGGCCTTATCGCTAAGTAGGGATCTCTGCCAGGCAACCTTAGCATTAGGAAAAATAAAAGAAAAAGTTAAGAAAAAGTAGTTGGGGTACACTATTTAGTACATGCATACGAATATCTACTTATTAATACAAAAACCAGACTACACAAATACAACAATACTATTGATAAATATAAAAAATAAATATACTAATGCATATTTTAACATATTGTATGTTACAAACATTAAATAAAAATACAAAAATTAAATACTTAAATTCAAATTCAAATTCAAAATTTCTTTATTCATGTAGGCCTATCACATGCACTTATGAAGCGTTCATACGTACATGTTTACATAATTGGAAGGGGATGGTGGTAATTTCGTTCGCCAACTTAAACCTAAAGCTACGAGGGTTCAAAACGGGCCTGGTCTAAGAAGAGCCCATAACAAACTTAGCCGGGTAATTTTTTTTGTTATCACCATCTCACAGTAAATTTATTTAGCTATGAAGCTAGAGCAATTCACACCCAAGCTTTTTCATCGTTTCATCATCATCATCACCACTTCCACCGATTGAAGTCCACTGCTGGACATAGGTTCTGGAGAGTTCCAAAAACCACGGTCCTGGGCCGCTTGCTTCCAGCGGCTCCCAACGACTCGTTTGATGTCGTCTGTCCACCTCGTTGGGGGCCGACCAACACTGCGTTTACCTGTGCGGGGTCGCCATTCCAACACCTTGGAACCCCAACGTCCATCAGTTCTCCGAGCTATGTGCCCCGCCCATTTCCATTTCAGCTTAGCAACTCGCTGAGCTATTTCAGTAACTCTGGTTCTTCTACGGATCTCCTCATTTCTGATTTGATCAATCTCATTTTGATGATTGTTAAACTGTAAAAGGATGTTGTAAAAGATTAATTTTCCTCAACTGTATCTAATTTTTTCAGTTAAAACTATGGCAGTTACTTACTCAAAAACTATTAGGTTTTCGGTTCCACAGATAAGTCTCAGAGACAGTATATAATGTACCTCTAAAGCCTGTGAAGTATTATTTTTCTGTTTCATTTACACATTCTATATCAAGATAAAAATAAATTTATGTATATCGTGATATATAATGATATTTATCCGATGATATACATCGGCGAACCCTGCTAAATTTGATTTCACTCAAAATAATGTTTAATAGCCATATAATATCAATGCTAAAGACAACACAGTTAGAGACTGGTTTTTAGGCACATTTTTATTTAATCTACCATAGGAGTAATTAAAAACTTGATTCCAGTAATAGTATCCTTTAATTCAATTTTATTACGCTTTTACAGATTGACGAAGTTTCTTTCCATTGCTTGACTTGCAATGATATAGTTCTCGGTCAAAATTCTTTAACATCTCATTTTACTGGAGATGATCATAAAAAACTATACCAAGCCTGCTGTGAAGCTTACAACAAGATAACAGTTGATAAAGGCCCAGAAAAACTATTCATAACCATTCATAATTTTAATGAAAAATCCAAAGGGCAAAAAAAACTTAACTCTAGTGATGAACCAATACTTCCTTGTGATCAGATAAAGTCACATGCGATAGTTGAATCTGAAACTAAAACGAAAGAAGTTATTGTACATGACTTAACATCAGATAAAATTAAGGTA
This sequence comes from Pararge aegeria, assembly GCF_905163445.1. Taxonomy (NCBI): domain Eukaryota; kingdom Metazoa; phylum Arthropoda; class Insecta; order Lepidoptera; family Nymphalidae; genus Pararge; species Pararge aegeria. The sequence goes on along the minus strand of NC_053202.1, from coordinate 4,325,401 downwards.
ATTGAAGGGACAGAATCTGGATCTGAAGTTTATAACCACAAAATTGGAAAACATCCTTTAAAGGTAATTAAAGAAACAGAATCTACACCTGAAGTTTATAACCAAAAAATTGCAAAACAACCTTTAAAGGTGATTGGAGAAACGGAATCTGCATCTAAAGTTTATAACCAAAAAATTGCAAAACAAACTTTAAACGTAATTAAAGAAACAGAATCCGCACCTGAAGTTTATAACCAGAAAAATGCAAAACCACCTTTAAAGGTCATTGAAGAAACGGAATCTGAATCTGAAGTTTATAACCAGAAAATTGCAGAGCAACCTTTAAAGGTCATTGAAGAACCGGAATCTGCATCAGAAGTTTATAACCAAAAAATTGCAAAACAACCTTTAAAGGTCATCGAAGAAACGGAATCTGCATCTGAACTTTCTAACCAAAAAAATGCAAAACAACCTATAAGGGTAATTGAAGGAACAGAATCTGCATCTGAAGTTTGTAACCAAAATATAGCAAAACAACCTTTAAGGGTAATTGAAGAAACAGAATCTGCATCTGAAGTTTGTAACCAAAATATTGCAAATGCGGCAGAACTAGGTAAAGAAGACAATACTAAATTAAAATATGTTTATGACGAAAATGATGAATATAAAATTTGTAAATCTCTAAACTGCACTGGTTACATAACTACTGACCAAGATAAAAAAAATTGGTGTATTTTATGCGATTGGGCTATGGTTGCTGCAAATATCAGCAGCCATGTCAAAGGGAAACATCACCAAACTATGCTTAAGTTACACATAGCACGTTTACAGAAATTGAAAAACAATAATAAAAGTGTTAATTATAAAGAAGGTGCCCAAAATGTTGAATCCGATGAGATTCCAGAAAATTTAAATAAATTGCAAAAAGGCGACGCTATTGTTAACTCTGAATCAAACCCAGTGGCTTGCAACAAGAGTTACACACATGTAGAAGTTGTTAACAAAACCATTGAAAGTAACATTTTGGAACACAAAAAAAAGCATAGCGTTATAAAGGAAGGCAAATCGAAAGCTTTTGATTGTTGCAAAGAATCTTATATGAATAAACATTTACACGACGATAACGATGATAATAAAGAAATTAAAAAACAAAATGGAAATTATGATGAGATAGTGGAAAAACTAAATGAATTCCAAAAAAACGACATTAACATTAATTTTGAATCTCTTTCAGCATATTGCAAAAAATGTAATACACAAATAGACTTTGCTAACAAAGCTATAGAAAAACATATTTTGGAACACAAACTAAAGCCTGCTAAAAAGAAAGGTAAAGCAAAAATGTTTGATAGCTTACCTTCGAAAGTATCAGAAACAAAAAGTTTTGTTACATGCCCTGTGTTACTAAAAAGTAATGATACCAATAATGGGGAAAATAAACAAGAAACAACAAGAAACAAAAAAAATGATAAAGTTTGTTCAGTAATAAGTGGTGTTGATACATCTAAAATTTTAGAAGATATAGCGTCAAGTAATGATACTGAAAACATACCAAAAAATGCGGAAACTAAATCTACTAGCTTGCAAGTCGTACATCCAAAAACAAAAAAATCGAAAGCAGTTAACCTGTTAAAAGTGCCGCTTAAATCTTTCGTACATAACGTAGTTGCTTTGAACAATATGATGTACAAAGATGTGTTAATAAATGATAAATACTGCGTAAATTTCTTCTGCTTCTGTTTTATGGTGCAGGTTGGACAAGATAAGTACAGATGTCAGGTATGCCATGAGTGTTTCCGAGTTAACGACTGTGAGTTCCACTGCGCGAAGGTGGAACACGCAGTGGCCATGCATGAGACACCAGTGATAGCAAATGACGACTCGGAATTTATAAGGGAGGTAATTGAAATATATATTTTTGTGACAATTTAGCTGTTGGCTATCTGCAAAGCCTCCTTCTATCCAATAGATAGAAGAAAGCTTTGCGGAATTCCATGATAGACAATTTTTTTTTTTCTTGAACTTAATTTGCTAAAACCAGGCAAACCTGCACGCATTCTGCTATTTGTAATTTCTTCAATGTTTATATACAAAACCACACCGATCTTCCATAATGCTCTCTCTACGCATGTTTAACAACTACACCAGAGTTTTCTCATTTTTTTTACTCCACTAAAGGTAGGCTATGATACAATTTCACTTGGTAAGCGATGATGCAGTGTAAGATGGTAGTGGGCCGTTAAACCGTTAAAGATGTAATTAACATATACCCTCGATGCTGCGTAGAAACCGATCTCGTGTATGGGCAAAATAAAACTTTTATTCAGGTTGGCTCACTACCATCTGAGATTGCATTATAACTTAAACCAGGCAAAGTCTACTATTAAGAATGAGTGGAAAAAAATTGAAATGCAAAAAATAACTTAAAATTATATGTGTGCACGCTTTATTTTAAAAATCATTCATCGTTAAAAAATCTTTCGGTAATCGGGGGAAATGTAAACACAATTATTGCAATTTATTAAACCTTTAATTTCTCCAAAAAGACGATATTTTAGGCATATAGTAGATATGCCTAAAATATCTTATTTTCTTCTTGATTTCCGAACATCATAGGACAGTTTTCAAAATTGGTCTTCATGCCTTTTGTAATAGCAGATTTGGCCCCAGGTGAGATAGCAGCCTAGGCCTAAATCGTTGTGAAATAAAATTAAAAAAAAATTTAATATCTTGTATATTTTCCAGATTAACCCGGGATCTTTCCTGTGCGGTTTCTGCAACATGGTCGAAGCGTCCTGGGAGAGTATGGAGGCACATCTGAGGAGTTCCGGGCATAAGGAATGCAAGAATGCGGCGTCTTGGCGCAAAGAGGTGTACCAACCGAGAACAGAAGAAACAGATAACTTCGAACAAATAGTAACTGATAGTGTTGCTATGGACATGCTTATGAATCGGATACCTAATAATTTGGGTGATGCTTAGAGTAAAAAAAATTAAAAACGTGGCATAAACTCTTAGATGCTGACTTACGAGTATAGGCGCCATCTAAAGTTACGACACCGATTTGGCGAAGTGTTTTGTAAACAGAAAATTGACGGATGCAAAAAGAAAAATAATGATATTTGTTTTTTTTTTGAAGTGAAACTTCTTTATCGGAATTGGAGAAAAATTTAGCGTAACATTTTTCAGTTACGCGTCACATTTTTTCGTTACGCGTCGTCTTTTTCTTGTCTCAACCACGGTTGATTCGAGTTTATTCGAACTTCAAATGCATTGCAAAATTTAAACGGCTGAAGACGTAAGCATATATCATAATACTAATGATGTTGTTAACATTGTAACTTCATCGATATATTTTTCTGTTCTTTCTCCTGACTTATGTATGGCTCAATGCCAAATGGAAAATAGGATGAATATTTTGATTGTTGCACTTTATATATCTCCAAATCAGAAGTTGGACGATATTATTAATTTTTTTCTTCCTCCCTCTTCGTGCCTCTTTACTCGGTTGCAATAATGATAAAAAAACCGATCTGAATCAGAAAAATCTTTGAAGCTAGTTGAATTTTTGAAAGATTATTTGAATTTTATATATTATTAAAAAAAAGTCCTCAAACATTAACAACAAGATCCGGCACTAAAATTGCTGGAGTTTTTATGGAATGTAAACAATATTTGACGGCCGACTGTCGCAGTGGGCAGCGACCCTGCTTTCTGAGTCCAAGGCCGTGGGTTCGATTCCCACAACGGAAAAATGTTTGTGTGATAAACATAAGTGTTTTTCAGTGTCTGGGTGTTTATATGTATATTATAAGTATTTTATTTATATTACCTATTCATAAAAATATTCTTCAGTCATCTTAGTACGCATAACACAAGCTTACTTTAGGGCTAGATGGCGATGTGTGTATTGTCGTAGTATATTTATTTATTTATTTATTTATTTATTTATTTATTTATATTTATATTTCATATTTCATATTTCAGTTACCATAAGCCATAATAATAATATTACAATAAAATTAAAGCTGTAATAATCTTAGTAGTAATAAAGTAAAATGACATAATTGTATTATTTGTATTCATTCATGTCCATGATAATAAGAGCCTTTTGTTAAACTTTATCTAATTTAACTTTATTTAACCAGTTTCTGTAAAGTTGCAGTAGATCATTTTTCGAAAAATAAGGTCTTTAAGAAGTTTCACTTTTTACGTTACCAGTACACGCACACATTTTTTTTTTTAATAACCTTAAATCCATACGATACATGAAAAATATCATGATACAAACGCAAAATACCACATGTAGCAAGAATCATAGACAAGTTAGGTTATATGAGTTGCCTAATAAAAAACGGTTCATCATCATGCCTATTACCGGCCCACTTCAGGGCACGGGTCTCCTCCCACAATAAGGGGTAAATGAATCTTTGATTCGTGGCTAGTGAAAATGCGCATTAGGAGTAGATGTATTTATGAAGAGGTGTCAAATGTCGTTGGCTAGTGTGTTTTTGCTAGCTAAATAGCTCGCATGGATTGGAAGTTTTTCCAATCCATGCGAGCTATTTACACTGATGCTTGAATCCTCCACCCCTTTTGAAAACCATGGACTCAAGTCTTAAGGCCTTTCTAATTCAGCTTAAACCTAAGATAAAATAATTAATGACCTACGTTAATCTTTATTAGAACAGTGACATGTATACAGACATTACACAGTTCAGTTTCATTACTTTCCACTTTTGTTGTTTCTTTGTAGGTCGTTTTTCAACTAAATTGTTGCCTATTTGTGACTAGCGACTTCGAATAGTTTAAAAAACTGACAGAAAATCGAATTAACCTGTTCTAAACTTAAATTTATAATTTCGTACATTCTCTGAGGTAGGTAGCTCAAAATTACAGTAGTAGGTAGTGATATTTTGAAAGGACTTTAATCCAAGGCTTTAAAATAAATTTAAAAATACAGTAATCGTTTCAGTAGGTACCTACATATCACCTACCTCTACCCTCCATAATATCACCGAGAAGCGGGAGCTACAACCTTTGACTTAAAAAACTGCGGTGTAAAATTTTAATTCTGAGTTCTTACGATCGAAGAAACATGGCGTACCGTCTGAATAGTTGTACTATGTTCACGCTCTGACTTTTCGAAGGCGGAAAAATGACAAAATACTGCTTTAGTTAACTAAATACGACGATATACCAGATATACTTTATTTTTAGCCCATTAGTCTATAAATGATCTCATAGTATTTATAAGATATGTAGTTTAGCCGCATTATAGTAGTAAAGTAGAAAGTGAATAATTTTTTTTTTTTAAATTCTTATATGAGTGATGAAAGTTTAGGGTTACTTAGCAACGTTTTGTTCTTGCTTTGTGTAATTTGGGCTAAGAACATAGTCATTATTCTAAGAATTTAGCTCCTCTCTCCTATCAATGGAGTACATAATCTGTATTATGATTTACCGAAAGAAGAATACGACACCATGGTCTACCATGGGTGTTCGTTTTAAGGGACCGAAGTCCAACCATTTAACTCCGGAAGTTGAACAAATAATATGGTAAACTTCGCTAGCGCGATACAGGATCTTTCTGGCGCCATCTTGTTGGGTAATTTAGAGACCGTCACATATATCAGCGTTAATTACGGTTTTTGCAAATCCCGTGGGAACCGTCAGTTTTCGGCAATCCCTAAATTTGATTCGAAAAAACTAGAACCAGACGTTACTGAGATATGCACGTTCACCAACCAAACAAACTATTTAGGATTTTTATAGATATACCTTTTGACAGAAAGATAAGGCCGTAAGTAATTGGTTGAGTAGTTTTAAGATTTTTTACCCTTCAATGAATTTCCAACCATGATAATTTTACAAGTTTTAATTGCTCCCGTGATTAAGGCACAACTTAAGATAGGGATTGTCGATGGAATAACTCGACCAATTTACCTGTCATCATCACCCATACTATGTTTGTGGGAAGTATGGAGGGTAGAGGTAAGGAGAGTCATCTTATATGGGAGAAAAGTTGAAAAAGTGTCCAGTGTATGCGCTAAATAACAGTTCAAAAATCCTCCACAATGGCGCTTGTGGATGTACAGGGTATGGTATGAATGTAGCAATCGTAGATGAATTGAAGTATGCCGAGTTAAAAAATTTAATGTCATTATCGACTAAAGTAGTTAATTATTGAGAATTTCAACAACTTACGTTGTACAAAATATTGTGGTAAATATAACCTTACTTCCTTGTATCTCCATACTTCCTTGTTTATTTTTCAAGCCTACTCTAACAATATTTATATTTGGCGCTTCTTTTAAGAGTTACCCTGATGCTAATGTGGCGCCATCCTAATTTAATACATTTTGACGACACTTTTTCATATACACAGATGACTCTCCTTACCTCTACCCTCCATAACCCATACAAATAAATAAGTGTTGGTGTTACTAGTTGCAAATTATATTTTTAAATTACAATTATCAACAAGTCTTCAAACCCAGAGGACAGTAACTCTATGGGAAAAAAAATCCCAACGAGTCACAGTGTGACATTTTTGGGAACTCGTTGGAAACTCGCCAAAAATCTGTCTCATTTTTATAATATTAATATAACCAAAGCATACTTAGTAGTTATAACAAATTATAAACATTTTTATAATGGCTTATAGCATATATATAGTTTATTATAACTTATCCCGGAATGCAACAATGCAAGAAGTACAATTAAACTGAGGGTCATTTAGATTACTTTCACCAGTGCAGCCTTGACAAAAGAAATTCTGAAGGGAAAGAGTAATTACTCGTTATATTTAGCCTGGTCATATCAAAGTTATATTAAGGTTAGGCTGGTCTAAAATTAGTTTTATAGGTAAAAAATAGTTTTATTGACCTCAACATTGTTTTTGATAGTTGAGGTGGTTTTAGGAGGACTAAATTCGTTTAGGCATGATGAACGTATCAAAGAATATTGTATTTAACCAATGTTATATGATTCATATATTATGAAAAACGTATTTTATTTTCTGAAAAAGTAAGATTTTTTAGGATATAATAGGTATCTACTTCCGAACGTAAAAGAGCAGTTTTTCAAAATAAGCCCTCATGCTCATTAGATGTATTTACCCTTTTTTTTTAATAGTTTGGCAAAAAAAATCTCATTGTTAAGTATATTTTACATAGCCTCTCATGGACAATTCAAGGCGATTACGAAGAATTTGTTAGCGAAGGCGATGTAAATAATGTAAACATAAATACGTTTTACATTTGGATCAATTTATTTTATTTCACTAGTAATCCCATATATTGAAAAGCCCCTCAGGAAATTCGGCTGGACCAGAATCGCGGGAACCACTGGCGCCGCGCCGAAAGCATCCCGGAGGTGAAAAACCAGGGTCGCAGTGACAGTGACCTGAAAGATAAACGTGACAGATGATCAGTTTTTTTATTTCACTAACAACTACTATTACAGGACGAAGTTATGAAATAGACATTTCTTTTTCTTTACTGACCACTCTAGTTCGTGTCTTTTGCAAGCTACTTGACACTGACAAAGTACATTGTGCCGTTTTGGCACTACGAAAAGCCATAAATCAAAAGAAGAAGAAGATCAGTTATTTAAATTATAATTCTGTTTTCTTCATTCCTTCGTTTAGGGAAAAGGCAAAGGTATATCACCGTACAGCCATCAGTATTTAATATTCATATCGTATTTGATTATTTGATATCATTCATGATTGACATGGCTTTACGCCTACGTAATATTAATATTTATTTCCAATTTCATAGTAAGGTATAAAGCCAAGATAACAGGAAAGTAATTTTTCACAACTCATTTCAACATGTAGATACGAAGCCATTTTTTTTTTCTTTTCAGCGTCCGGCGACTACAACTATTGCGAACCCCAACCCATCTCCCCAGTTGTGATTATGGGCACACCCAACCGTTGGTTGGGAGAGGGCTTTTATAGGATATTGATGAATAAGAATATCAAAGTAGGTAACCAAGTCAACCAGTTCATCATGTGCCAAGTGCGGATTGGTAGACTTCACTCGCCTTTGAGAACATTATGGAGAACTCTTAGGCATGTCGGTTTCTCCACAATGTTTTCCTTCACCATTAAGCATGTGATTTTAATTACACAAGTGCGTGCCGGGGATTACGCTCTGTCCCTTAGAAAGGGAAGCCGAAGCCTTGCCGACTAAGCTATCAACGCTTGCTAATTATTAATCAATTAGTAGTAGCCATTATCATAATCGGTTTTAGGACAAATACCTACCACGCTACTCCAATGCGGTTTGATGGTCTTTAACAACAATTATTAAAAGCGAGTAATAATACCGGGTCTGACTGCTTTATGTGCTCTCTGACGCACACCGCCAATTTCCTAACTCCGTACTGAAAATTCTTTAACACAAAATATATGCAATATTTCGGCCCGACCGGACCTAGCAATTCTTTGCCCGACCCGGGATTTGAACCCAATACCTCGTGTTCCATAGTTGAAAATGTATATTAATCATTTCTTCAGGCTTAAAATAATGGATACAATATAAACATGAATGCCCTAACCTCTGTTAAACACTTATGAGGCAGTTGTAGAAGTAAATACATCAGTATTCTCACCTTCAGAGTTACAGACGCCATGGCCCGAACAGCCGGACGGACAGATGGATGTCTCTCTCAGAGTAGCCACTGCATTCCGGACTTCATCCGCCCCAACACACTTTTGGTTCAAGCACATCTAAACACACACACATTATTTCTTAAACGCAATGCTTATTTAAAAATCAGTACCTATCGTCTTTATACTTTATTAATACGCGAAGCAAACACTTTATAAAACTATTCCAACCTATTAAGTCGGTAGGTACTATGATAAATTATAAGTACCTACCTTAAATAAATAGAAAGTAAAGTATTAGGATGACAAATGCTTGTCTAGTAGGTAACTAACATAAATATCGAGGTTCAAAAGTAAATAAATAACTTCTAAAATATATGCAGTGTATTTTATTTATGCGAGCCTAACCCAATATTTGTAAACATATTTCATGAGGAATCACCCTATGGAATATTAATCCCTATTGAAGATAAAAGACCGACACACTCATAGTACGGACGCTAACGCGTACCTAATAAAGTTACAGAAGTAACTTGATTTAGAAAGAAAGAAAGAAAGAAAGAAAAACTTTATTTGGATATACACACACTAGAATTAAAATACAACTTGATAGTCTACACAACAATTATAGGAACGGTGTGATCCCAAAATGGTCTTCACTCAGCATGTTTGCAGTGCCTGTTTAGACACAGCGCTGATCTTCCGTGAAGCCAGACGTGACGTTTGGACGGTAGGCACTGTCAGAGCGACGCTTAAAAACTATGGGTACAATAATACAATTTAAAAGTGATATAAAATTAAAAAATAAGAAGTGTAATAAAAAATAATATAAAAGATTTGTATACATATATAATATTTTGTTACGATCGAACCGATAAAAAAAATAAAAAATAATAATAATAAAAAATAGAAATAAAAATAATAAACACACTTAGGCACCCTTGTTCAAATGTTTTGTTGTTGGAAAAGATATTCTCTTAATTTCTTTTTAAAAGAGAGTTTAGAAATGCTAATATCTCTTAATGGCGGAGGTAGGTCGTTCCAACATTTAGTAGCCGCGAATTTAAAACTACCACGAAAAGCAGCCTTAAAATGTCGCGGCATTTTAAGGGTCCATGTGCGATTTGACCTTGTATCCAAACTTTTCAGCCACGCGAGTTTATCATATAAATAGACAGGCTGCTGAAACTTTAATACTCCGAAAAGCAGTGCAGTGCTTTACTCGAATCTATTAGCGTTTCGGCTTTACATATAAGTCTCAGAGACAGTAAATAATGTACCTCTGAAGCATAAGTATTATTTCAGTTTCGATTTACACGTTGTATGTTACCTTGTCATCACCGCACTTCGCACCATCTGGAACCATCCCCGGATCAACGTCTTGTGTTCCCAAATCGATAACAGCGGCTCGGCAGACTTTAATTGTACCTGCGTAATCGGTACAAACATTCAATGATTTGATGAAGTTTCAGATTTCAGTGGTCGGTGCGGTTACGACCCACCCCCATGGCGCAGCGAGCATTGCGGTATTATATATAGCTCGAGGGTTCGATCCCCAGCCGGGAATTCTGGGAATTTATTATTTCTGAATTTGCGTTTGCGAAACATTGCGAACAAAGACGTGCCGCGAAGCGAAGGCGTCAGCGTAGAGACTCATTTCTCAACGTGTATGAATCAACACTATTAACCCATTAGCGGTCCACTACGACGCACGGGTTTCCTCTCAGAATGAGAAGGGTAAAGGCCTTGGCCCACCACGCTAGCCGAGGGCGGATTGGTGGACTTTCCTTCACGATTTAAGCAAGTGATATTTTAATTGCTTAAATCTTATATCTTTAAACGAGCAATTCTTGTATATATATAATTGGAATCTCGGAATCGGCTCCAACGATTTTCATGAAATTTAGTATAGATTTGTCGCCCCCGAAACCCCCTGGTTTCGATCGAGACATTTTAGAAAATGTAATTTTATTTGTGTTTTCCGGTAATAACCGATTTGGTGCAACGAAGTTGCACTGGTCAGCTAGTTTAATTAAAAACGCACATACAACGGCGGATCCAGGGGGTGGGTCATGGGGGTCATGACCACCCCCTGAGCTGGTTCCAGTGTAAAATAAAGAATAACAATTTTAAGTACTTACAGTAAGTACTGTACTTAAAATTTTTAGGTACATTAATAAAATACCTACTTTTTACTTCTATCTATTGTCCTCGAAATTAAATCACAAGTTCTCGACTTGACCACGACTATGTGACCCCCTCCTGGCGCCAAAGCTGGATCCGCCCTTGCGCAGATACCTATCTAGGAAAAGTTAAAGCACACAGCTAGGCGTGTATGGATAACTTACCGTTATTATTTATGAACGCAGCCGTAAGTTTAGCGGCGGTCTCCAAACCATATTCAAGGCGTTCGTTCAAATGTTTACAATGTAACCGACCGCATAGCACGTCTTCAGAGTCGCAGCGTAAATACTGCGCATGTTTGGTTTCTGTAGCCCGTGTGTAACCACAGTTCGCGTACCTAAGAACAAACGGTATGGTAAATGTATGGTGTGATGTGGTACTCAAAGGTATAGAGGTATGGCAGACAGTGGCGTGCACAGGGTCTTCGGCCAGGGTATGCATAAAGCAGATATATAGCATAAAATAGAAATATTCCCCTCCAATACGAGCTATATAAAATAATTTGGGTATGCAGTGCTTTTGTGCATGTATGAAATGCACGCCACTGATGGCCAATGGTAAACCTTTAACGTACCGGTAAAAGTGCAGAGTGACACTCCAAGATATAACGGTAAGGTAACAAACATTTTGACAGCAGGTTGGCGCAGTGGGCAGCGACACTGCTTTCTGAGTCCAAGGCCGTGGGTTCGATTCCCACAACTGAAGAATGTTTGTATTATGAACATATATGTTTTCAGTGTCTAGGTGTTTATCTGTATATTATAAGTATTTATGTGTATTATATTAGAAAAAATATATAAATCAGCTATCCTAGTATCCATAACACAAGATACGCTTACTTCGGGGTTAGGTGACGATGACGATTTATTATTTATTAACATTTTCGGCTAAGCGAAGCAAATTAATTTTTTATATAAGGGAATTACACACAACGGTAATTAGGTGTATGTAAACCTAATAATCCGTGGTACTTCATAGATGCTTAGTTAAGATATGCCCGTTTTTACTAAACCTAGGAATCGCCTTAATCGGATACCTAGTGATTTAGGTGAATCCTAGAGAAAAAAAAGTTTCACGAACACTTATGTGATGTCTAAAACGTTAGGCGCCGTCTTAAAATACGGTACCGATTCCGCGGATCGTAAATTTTAGGAGACTCGTAAAATGAATTTGATACTTCACTGGGATCTCATGATTCTTTCCAACCGCACTCACTTTGGTCTGGAGGCTTCCGCTGTGGCTAGTTACCACCGTTCCGTAAAACGTGCCGCTAAGCGATACAGCGCTTTTTTACGATGTCTCGTAGAAATTGATAAGGGGCATTGGTTCAATATAACTGCCATATAACAGGTAAGTCTGCAACTAACTTAGACTAATTCATCCACCACCAGGTGAGATTGCAGTCGAGGGCTAATTTGCAGTGGCGTGCACTTCATACATGCACTAAAGCACTGCATACCCTCAAATAGGAGGATTTTTTCCATTTCATGCAATTTTCCTGCTGTATGCATACCCTGGTAAGAAACCCAGTGCACGCCACTCCTAATTTGTAGTTGAATAAACAAAAAAAATCACCTATTTGCTCTTTTATTCTGTTGGTAACACTCAGCATCACTGTTGCGACCCGTCGCGCCCCACAACAGCCGGCACTGGTCTGTGTGCGTGGTACACGAGCCTTGTATACAGAATGCCTGGAACCCAAGCTTTAACCATTAAAAAAAATATATAAAGTTATACCTAGCCATAATAACTTACATAAGAAGTATAACTTTAGCTTTATATTTTTTTTTGTAATTTTTTTTTTTTTTTTTGCCTCGCTGCGTTGGTTTCGAGGACGTTTTAGATTTTATTTAGTTTTTAAATAGTTTATTTTAGGTTATAGTTATGTATTAATAAAAATTATATGTTATAAATTGTTTGCCAACCTTTTTTTTTACTGGTGACTAGAGTTTATGTTGCGGATTCAGTCAGTGGCGTTACAATAGGGTTACAAGTGCTGTATCGGGCCCCCAGACCGTTAGTGCCACGAATACCAGGTTGTAGGATACAAGGAACAACCTTAATGTTATAAACTTAAAGTTCATAATCGCGTGACAAAGTAACGTAGGTATTTACCTACATACGTCATTTTTACGAAAGAACAAATATCGGTTCTATATAAAAGTATATAAATTTGTTATCAATGGTGTCGTATAACAGATCCGAAAGAAGAGACGAAAATATGATAGCAATGTTTTAGTTTTATTAGACCCAAATTTACTTAATACAAATAAAAATACATAAAAAATAATGATTGATAAAATTGATATTGCATGGCAAATAAAAAAGGTTTTTTTTTTTCTTTTTTTTTACTTTTGGAATTTCCATTCCTATTTTTATTCTACCCTCTCTGTCCCCGCTTTTTAAATCACTTAATTTTAAATATATATATAATCTCTCTGATTTTAAATCTATATAGGTAAAGTCTAAAGACGCTGGAAGCGGCAATGATATGTAGGTACTTCCTCCTAACCTGCATACTAATTCCTGAAACCCACCTGATCGCTTGCACAGGGCAAGCCGTTCATCTTGTACACATCCTTCGGGCAGAACTCCGAGTGTCCAGTACAGTACTCTGGCAAGTCGCACTCGCTTATCGCAGACCGACAAACTGTGCTCGCTGCTTTTAGTCGACATCTCTACGAATTGTGGAAAAATACGTTTTTAATATTTTAATAACGGTTAGAAGCCGGCGTGTTGCGGAATTACATGATATACAATCCTTACAAATTTTTAGGAATGCGAAATTGTTTTTGTTGCAACCAATCAGATAAATTTTAGGCATAAAGATAGTTATAAAATAAATAATAAATAAATATACTAGGACAATACACACATCGCCATCTAGCCCCAAAGTAAGCGTAGCTTGTGTTATGGGTACTAAGATAACTGATGAATATTTTTATGAATAACATACATAAATACTTAAAATATACATATAAACACCCAGACACTGAAAAATATTCATGCTCATCACACAGACATTTTCCAGTAGTGGGAATCGAACCCACGGCCTGGGGGCTCAGAAAGCAGGATCGCTGCAAACTGCGCCAATCCCAACATTTGCAATGTTGGGCATGCCCTGCACGCCATTGGTATGAAGCGTACCCGCGGGTCGCAGCACTCTCCGGAAGCGCACGTAGCGTTTGCGCGCAGCACGCATAGCTGCGGGTCGCAGCACTCCGCGCAGGCGGGGTCGGGGCGCAGACCGCAGTCGCACTGCTCGCCCGGCTCCACGAACCCGTTGCCGCACGTTGGTGAGTCAAACAGACGCTTCGGTTTGTTTCTGAAAGTTGTAAAACGCCCGAGCTCATAATTGCCAGTGTCATTGCTGTTTTGCTTGTAGTTTTCAATCGGGACCTGACAGAAGGGTTTTATATAAACTATTTCGTTGTGCTAAGCATATTGCTATCCAATATAATTTCCGCAAAGTAAAGCAGTACTTTGCAGAAATCCATGATATATTATGGAAATTATACTCTGCGAAAAGCAGGAGAATCTTTATGGTGTAATTTATAATTTCTCCAATCCTTATACTTCACACCAAACAGATCTTCGGCAATGTACCCTCTGCGCACGTTTCGCTCTGAAACCGGAGCATCCTCAGGAGATGTTGAGTTTACAATGAATAATTGTTAAGTCACTCAACAATAATTTACTGTATTGGTTTGACTTAACAATTGGTGTGGAGTATAAGATTCTACTGCTTCTCTCGCAGTAAATGAAGCTTAACTTTCAAAAGTTTACTAATATTAAACATTTTTCGTTTTTAATCAACATTTCTTGAATATAGTTCAACGGGTACATACCACGCCAATATTATTGGATTTGTCCGATATTTCGACCCACTTACATGGACCGTGGTCCCGACGGGACTCCCCCGAATATAATATTGTTTGTTTGTTTTGTTTGTTTTAAGTCTTTATTGCACACACACATTTTATATAAATTAAACACAAATAGAAGAAACTTAAAATAATAAAAATAAAATAGAGCGTGCAAAGGCGGTCTTATCACTAAAGCGATCTCTTCCAGACAACCTTTGACGTTAGGAAAAAAAAAAACGAAGGAACGGGTTGGTGCAGCAATTTAAGTATAAAAAAAAAATATATATATTTATATATATACAAAATAATTTTAATAAACTACTTACTCATAAATTCTAATACTGCATACATATTGTTGTTGTGTATTCTAATACTATATTGTCTTGTTATGTACCCGTTGAACTATATTTAAGAAATGTTAAAACCCTGTAAAGCCCTTCTGACAGGTCACGATTGGAAAGCATATTCGTTTTTAACTATGCATTTTACAAGTCGGTCGGAATAAATGATTTCTTATTTTTATTTAATAAGAGGTACTTTCACCACCGATATGTTCAAAAGTTGGTAGCGCAGTTTTCTTTTTTGGCTCGTCTCGGCTGGTGCCCCCAGCTGTCCCTGACATACTGACTTAAAACTTATACCAGTGGACTGATCAAATTATCCGGTCACTAATCACGGACCAGAGCACAGGGTCTGCTATTACAATTGTGTGTGTCAGTGTACAGTGGTCGATCAGTGACTTCATGATAGTCAGTTTTGACAAGTTTGTTACCTATTCTACTAACTCAAGGGCGACTCATGGTTTTTCGATGGCGAATCACTGACACTGAAACACTGATGTTATTTTAGCTGCAGTGTCCGCAGTTAAGTTCTGGGAAAAATCGTGCTTCTCCTAGAAGCACTTTAAAATGCCGAGTAGGTACTCCGAAATGAAGTTAAAACATATAATTCACTAATCATTTTGACGACCTTCCTGACGCAGCGTCAAGCGCTGCAGTTTTAAGTGTGAGGTCCCGAGTTCGATCCCCGGCAGAGGTATTATGAGAATTTATAATTTTTTGTCTGTTCTCTGGTCGGATCTGGTGGGAAGCTTCGGCCGTGGCTAGTTACCACGCTACCGAAAAAGACGTGCTGCTAAGCGATTTACGATACGGTACGATGTCGCATAGAAGCAGATTGGTTGGTTTTTATCGTTTTAATATAACTGCTACAACCCTAAGAGGTTGGCCCGTCACCATCTTAGATTGCATCATCACTGACCAACAGGTGAGATTGCAGTCAAGGGCTCACTTGTAGAGGAAGGACCGCAGCGACCATTCTGGACTACGATTGACCTGCCATTGGAAGAGTGTTCGGGAACTTTGTACTGCATAGAAGATTAAATATTATCTTACAAGAGTCATTAGGTGTTCTTATTCCAAGTTATGTTCTGTAAAAAAATAATGCTATTCCTGATCTTATTTCTAACTTATGATTATCCGCTGTACCTATACGAATATTGTTTTCAATAGAAAAAAAAAACAAAGTCTCCTTACATTGGTTCTTAGCTATTTAATAAAGATTTGGCATAAACAATAAATACTATTTAAAGAGGGAAAATGGAAAAGTGCACGAAGCGGACACGTTAGTAACGTTCTGAAATCGAAATCTGAGCGGTTCCATTTTCTTTTCCATTTTCCACTTCACTTGTAATCCCTCTTCAAATAGTATCTTTTTAGTTTATGCCAAAACTTTAATAAAAAGCTAAGAAAACCTTTATAAGGGCACTTTTGAGAAAATCACCAGACATAACTATAATCTTACCGTAAGCAATGATCCATTCCCATTTCGAAAGAGAGGGCAAGCGAATGACGACTGCAGACAGACCAATGCGTTGGGGCGACCGAACCAACGCCGGGATTCATGATGCATTTCTCGTCAAGGCATTCGCAGTCAGGTTCGAAATCGTGATTCATGCCGAAATTGTGCCCCAATCCATGAGCTACGGTAGAAGCCACCAGTCCAATTACTGCAGAGTGGTTGACCGCCAAGCCACCAGAAAACTCAAAAGTGCATATTGTACCCTTTAAGGCATTTCCAACGATGCCATCTTTAGATTTCTTCATCCTGAAGTAAAACTTATTTTAATAGTTTGTGTCATAGTATAGAAATAATTATTAATTGCCCACGTGCGATGCAATTTGCGTTTTCACTTAATAAGTGAAGATTAACATACCAACAAATACATAGCTAAAAATAAGTTGCTTCAATAATTGAAAGTTCTTTAAGAAATATCCCTATCCCTACTAATATTATAAATGTGAATGTAAGTTTGTTTGTTACGCTTTCATGCAAAAACCATTAAACCGATCATTACGAAATTTTGTACACATATTCCGGAAGGTATTAGGTAGGGTATAGGATGCTTTTTATCCCGAAATTAAGCTTAGTTCTCTTGGGAGAGGGGGCGAAAGTATTTTTCACACCTTACACATAGGAGTAATATAGGATGCTTTTTATCCCGAAATTAAGCTTAGTTCTCTTGGGAGAGGGGACGAAAGTATTTAACGATTTCACACCTTACACATTTACGAGGCACATATCTTTCGAAAAGCGAAAAACAAAAGCTGACAAAGTCGAGGGCAACAGCATATACTTAAGAACATATACTAATAATCTAGTAAATCCTAAATTATAGTCTAAAAGTGCCATCCATTTTATTATGTTACAACCACGCTCCTCAGACCAGAACGCAGCATTACAACAATGTTGCTTAGCGGCAAAAATAAACATGGCGATAGTACTTCCCCGGAAGAGCTCTGTCAAAGAAGCTAAGTACTAAAAGAATTATTAAAACATATTACACATAAAACAAATGGTTAATGGTAATTAAAGAAATAAACTTACGTCAACAACTGTGCATTGTCATTGGGCATTGTATTGCTTAATATACCTTTCCTGTATTTCAAGAAGTTCGATAGAGTATCGTCTTCTATCCCATTTAAGCTTATTTCATCCCGCTCCGTCCATATAACAACGCCCACTAGAGCTATGAAGATATTCAGCGGCGCGTATAACTGAAATCACGCATTTTTCTGTCAAGATCACAATTATCACAGGCAGTAGATAAACATTTTATCCCCCGATTATATCCCCTGACAAGGTATATAATAACGTGTCCACCTGATAAAGCATGGGAACGTAGAATAGTACCCTATATTATATTGATATTATTTCCACTTGTGCGCCAGTGCTCTGAGAGTTGATAAAGCTGTGGGAGAAGATACATTTTTTTTCTTTCCCCGGGGATATAATTGTCTCCTGCCCATGCTAGCCGTGTTGAAAGACACAGCACAGCAATAATATAGGTGGAAATGCTATCTAAATAATATATACAGTGTAATAATTTAACGGACGGACGGACGGCTGTGAAACTTGGTCTCTAAATCTAAATCATAGAACGAAACTAGTAACTTGAAAAAGAGCAATGGAAAGAAGCATGATAGGAGTGAAGATAAAAGACCGATATAGTAGTCACAACATTAGAAATCAAACTAGAGTTAATGATATTCTAAGTAAGATTGACATACAAAAATGGAGATGGGCAGGACATTCACCAAGAGATAGACAGGAAAAATGGAGCAAAGTCGTCACAAACTGGTACCCACGAGATGGAAAGAGAAATAGAGGTCGACCATATAGGAGGGATGGAAAGACGACATTAAACAGACCGCGGGACCTAACTGGCGCAGAGTAGCGCACGACAGGAAGCAGTGGCGAGAGCTAGAAGAGGCCTTTGCCAACAGGCAATCCGAAACGCGTGACATAATTAATTTACAATTTAAGTACATAATTTAAATTCAATATTATTGTAAAACCATACCTAACCTAAAGAATCAATATATTAATGTTTATTAAATTTAAAAGTATTAAAATGTTTATTAGTATGTATGAAATGACGTTGTGGAATTAAAGGCTATTTTTATTTACGGAGGTAAACTTTTCGTTTTCCCGGCATTGGTGGACGGTGTGGAAATATTATCCAAGTAAAAGGTGTATTATGTGTTACTAGCTGTCGCCCGCGATAAAACTTAATTTTTCCCGAATTTAGAAGAAATCCTGGGACCTCTTATCTCCAGCAGTACCTCAAAATCAGTTCTATGATTGTATACGTTATCAGGTCACAATCAGACAGGTATACGACCTGTTAAGTTTATAATATTACAACGGATGTACACATCGACCTCGAGGTGAATAAAGCGGAATCCCACGAGCGTTGAGAACTATGGATTAAGAATCTACTCCGCTACAGAAAACATCAAGCATACCAAAGAAGAAAACTCACAGAATTCATGATATTCGCGATGTCCTTTAACTGTCTGTGAACTGTTTGGATATTTTCATCGTTGGCTTCGTACACTGATCTGTCAGCCACTAGTACCAGCTCGACGAATCGAGACTTCTTGTTCACTTTGAATGGGCCTTGGATCTCTTTCACCTCAGAGTTATGCGTTCTTCGTTTGTACTGAGGAAAAGCCATAATCATATCAAACCATCACCGGCCCACAAGGCACGGGTCTCCCACAAAGGGGGTAAACAAAAACTTAAAAATCCAAGGAAAAAAGTTTAAGTAAAAAATTGTTATAAACAAATTATAAATATTTTTTTAACTTTTATGGCACGATCTAGTTAAGTATGTATGTAAGAAAGGCTCTACGCAGCGAAAATTTTTTACGACCATTATTTAAACATTTTTTTTCACTTACAATTAAGACGGTAGTTCGAGAAAATTTCATTAGTTAACAATTGTTTAACTTGTTGAAAAATTTACTTACTTACTTGTAAGTAAAATTTCCAACGGGAATAAATTAATTATAGTGTTCAGAACACACCATAATTTATTTCAAATTTAAAAAAAATATTTAATACCTTAAAAAAAACGGCTAACCTGTTAGGGGTATGACAGTTATATTCGACCCATACAACATAAACGGTTTCTATGCGACACCGTACCTGAACTCTATATCGCTTAGCGGCACGTCTTTGTCGGTAGGGTACCCGGCCACACCAGAAGCCTCCCACGAGTGAAGAATTCCGAAATTTTGAAGAAATCCGAGGACTCCCAAAATCACTTAATCCGAGGCTAGATTTTTATAGAATATTAGCCACAGAAACCAGAGTAGCAACTTCTTCATAAGATATTATGAAGAAGGATATTTTTTTTTTCAGTGCTGATATTTGAATATGTCTTACATGAACCAAATTTATGAGCATATATTTTTTTTTATGTTTTACTTAACGATACAGACGAACGATAAATTAACGGTTACAAAAGATTAGTCCCCGGAAAAGATAATTATGGGCACCCTACAATAGCTATCAGCTGTTAACTTGCGATTAACGTTCTCGCACTCCTATCGTCGTAGCGGTAATTCCATAAAATAAAGCATAATAATAACTAAAACAATTAAAATTGAAAAACCCATTACTTACCTACGCATGCCACACTTTACGATGGTTTTTTTTAATCCACTACAAGATGACGACAAGGCACCTATAACGCGTTCATTGTAGTCATTCAACATTCTTCGACAGCATTGCAATCTATGTTCATTTTATAGTCTATTTTGAAGTGTTATTCTAGTGAAACTGGCCTGCCGTTCTAACAAGTTGTAAGAAAATAAATAAAGAAATAAAATACTAACCCGAATAGATCTCTTAAATTTTTTGCTTTGTTTTCTAAACTGCATCTTTAAATGTTCAAGGTCATCTTTAATATTAATACCATCGTAGTATCCGCAGGTGGACTTAGCCGACAAATCTGAATGGTCGTAGACGAAGTGTTTAGAGCCAATCTCGGTATCTACTGAAAGAGAAGTTATTTTACAAATATGAAAGAGCTCATCAAAAAAATAGGCATAGCGTCGTCACTGAAATGCCAAATAAAACCACTGCTTATCTATTCCAACTTTATAGCAATTGTCTTTATAAGTCTTTATAATTCTGCAGCCTACGATGGAGTCTCACTCTTCATCGCGCATTTGTTTCACTCTTCATTTGAAGCCTACTTATGTTATAGAGTTGGGAAAAACAAAAGCCGTAAGTGTGTGTATACCAGATCTTTACGGTGCGTTTTAGAAACGAGGAAGCTACGGGTTTTTTTATAAAACGCACATAGCTCTGATAATTTAGGTACGTTCTGGAGATCCAAATCGGTCCTCCCCAAGCCCCAACCTAGGCTATCACGGCTTCCCACCGTGAGTATTAAAGGGTTATGTTATAGTTTATTTTTCTTCCACAAAGTTCCACGCACGCGGGAGGCTTTATTAGAATTACAATTCAGCCTTAGGACTAAATAGTGGCATTTGTTTTAACTTTTAAACTAAACTTATTCATCAGTATCTAAGAATTATGTCCCATATCTCACTGTGTTCATAACATGGGAGTCACTTTGTTCTTGTAATCTTAAAATATATTAATTATTGTAAATCAAAATAGCAGATTTAAATACCTTGCGCCGGTTCAATGTATCTCATGTGCTGCCCATCGTAAATGACCCCCCTCACGCCGTCGCAGGTCGACAGTGCTACCCAGGAGTCCGTTTTGTTCCTCACCTTGCCAGAGTACTGGCATATGTCCAGCTCCTGGATATTAATTAAATGGGCTACAGCTTGCAGTAGTAGTAGCAGACGGCTTATTTAAAAAGTTGTTATGCAATGTGCATTAAGATAATCAACATGTTACCACAAAATATGCAGATGTAATATCACTTAGAAGATTTAAACCTGCTTTGAGAAAATGGTTTAGTGCACAAACATTTTTGCCTTGATTTTAAATATAATTTAACCTAAACTGTCATTATAATACGAATAGAATAGAAAAACTTTATTGCAACACAGCACAATAGGAAAAATACAAGTAAAACAGTAATAGTAGGTACTTAGTGCTAGTGTGCAAAGGCGGCCTTATCACTAAAGTGATCTTTTAAAGGCGTACGAACCTACAAAAAAAAAAAAAACTTACATGAACATACGAGTACATACTACATTAAAATATTAACTACAAAAATAGCGATATAAATTTATATATACTATAATAGATATTTATGATTCATATTTATGATATTATAAACTTACATAATACTCAGTTACATAGCTTATTAATTTACCTCAGTATTTGGACGTCGATGTGAGCTACAAAATATGGGTTAAACACAACTTGTTAACATCTATCTTAATATTTATAAATCTCCTGTCACGATGTTTGTCCGCGATGGACTCCTAAACTACTGAACCGATTTTAAATTAAATTGGCACACCGTGAGCAGTCTGGTCCAACTTAAGAGATAGGATAGCTTAGATCTTTAAGTAAAGTCACAATTTTATTTTATTTGTAATTATTTGTCTATAATTAATTGACAGTCACATGTTATATGTATATACAACTATACTCATTTAAGGCTTAGCGATACTGAATACTTTAAAAACAAAATCAAACGCAGACGAAGTCGCGGGCAACAGCTAGTGTAATATAAGTTTTTAATACCTACCTGACTTTATGTGGTTTTATATTATTCTGCCATGAATGTAATTTATTTTCACATCATTTTTTTAGCTGCGGTAGTTTCGAAGACGTAGGTTTTTTAATTAATTTTACATCGGTTATATGCGGTTATTTTTGTTTATAAATAAAATAAATTACATTTACATTTAAATTCGTTATTTGCATAAAATAAGGTAGGTACCTTATTTTATGCAAATAACGAATTTAAATTTAACTCTATACCAAAAATCATACAAAACATCCACTACTACTACTTCTACTAACATTCATTCATTTTTCATTTCATTGTTTTTTGATTTACAATTAGATATTATTCGTTAGCTTACCTCGATGCTGGGCTTGTTGGTCACAACTGATCCATTTTTCTGATAGATTACCGCATGATCTCCTGGTATCAAACCTTCGTTTAACACCAGATCGAGAATGTTCTCCACTCCGCCAAGGTTAACGGTCATTGTCACCTCAGGATGATGGAGACCATCCTGAAATGAATATCATCATAATTATTCTGTTTAATTATTTGCCCAATTGTTCGAGAGAATCATACAGAAATGGTCCAATTGGTCCAATGGGTGAACAACGATAATTCTCTATCTCTCGAACTAAGGAACTGCGGGATTAGGGAACTCTGAGATTTAGGAACTCCAGATTTTAGAAACTCCAAGATTTAGGTATAGCTCCGAGATTTAGGAACGCAGCGATTTCGGAACTTCGAGCTTTAGGTATTTGCGATGGATTGCACTTGTATATAGTGTGAAGTTTAAAGATTTACGATTTCTGAGAGTGCATGCTATCTGGCACGTTTCCACCAGCAAGTTCACTTGCGTAAATCGTGCAATCCCTAAAAATTAGTATTGCCCAAATGCAAGAACAAGACGAGACTTAGCCAGTCTTGGTCTTGGTCTTGCGCCAATACACCTGGTCTTGGTCTTGGTTTTGGTCTTGCGCTCCCAGTCTTGGTCTTGGTCTTGGTCTTGCAGCAAGAGTCTTGCAAGTCTTGCAATTACCTATTAGTCTATTACTATTTATTAAAGTTTACTTTAAATCTTAGAAAAACGTATTAGAATTGGAACATTGTGAGCTTGAATTAACATAGCCATAGTAAAGATCAAGCAGATTAATAAATAACTGAAGATTTGATAAGAAATTCGAAAAATCAACTGACCTATATGTCGTTTTCCATGGAAGTAACTGTTTCTTAATAAACATTTATGATTTA
Source organism: Pararge aegeria (assembly GCF_905163445.1). Taxonomy (NCBI): domain Eukaryota; kingdom Metazoa; phylum Arthropoda; class Insecta; order Lepidoptera; family Nymphalidae; genus Pararge; species Pararge aegeria. The sequence goes on along the minus strand of NC_053202.1, from coordinate 4,301,991 downwards.
TAAGCTTACATTTGCTAAAACATGTAAAAAAACAAATTAATTACAATAACTTGACTGTATTTTAAAGAACAATACTTATCTGTCTAGAAAGAGATTGAACCCTCAACTTATAAGAAATTTAATAAAAGAGTTTTACGATTTATCATTTATTTGAATAAAAAATAAAATACAACACAAATCAACAGCTTTATCATTAGGTTATGATACTTTATATCAATTCTTTTGACCAAGAATTAATACAAAGTAACCATCTGGCTGACTCATCACTTAACCTATTTCTATGTTTTCTAATTACTAATGATGCTTTAGAAAATAACCTCTCAGCAGGTACTGAAGTTGCAGGTATTGAGAGAAAATCACGGGCCATTTTCGATAAAATCGGATACTCTGTCTCATGCGTCCTCCACCAATCTAAAATGTCTTCCGAGCTGGCAGTTCTTGGTTTTCTCAGGTACTCCTCCAACTCGTCTATCACTAAGCCTTGAAGACAAGATCCAGATGACGTCGAGGGACATTCATAGAGTTTATCAAAGTCTATTACATCTTCATCTTCATCACATACTTTATTGTCTTTTTCTGGTAATTCCAGAGATTTGTTCAGTGAGTGTAGACTTTTATATTCTTCATAAAGTTCATTGAACTTGCGCAGACTTTCTGTTTTAAGTTGCTTCCCCCACATTGTCAGGTCAAAAGTCTGAGCCTTATGCCTTGGGTCTAAAAATAAAGAAGTACAATAAATCCAGTTGCTCTTCTTGTAATGTTTAAGCATTTTGTCTCGAGCTGCTTGGAAAGCTAGAATGAGCCTTTCATCCACTTCAGATCGATTAGGTTTCTCATCTAACTGTTTTACCATGGATTCAATTTTATCTAGCAAGAGATTAAATGATACAATGACTAGCGGTAACGTAACATATTTGTCTCCACCAAGTTTTGTACTTAAAAGTTTAAAGTTTATTAGAAATTTATGTAATTTTTCGAGTACCTGCCATTCATTAGCTGTGATTTGAAAATCATTCAATTCGGTGACAGAACTGCACAATATGTCAATGCCCGCTCTCACTTTTAAACCAAATCCAATCATATCATGTGTGGAATTCCATCTCGTTGGACAGTCAAGAATGGCATTTAGATTTGATGGCACGCCAGCTGCTTCACAAGCAGACTGAAACTTCTTCTTCACTATCTCACTTCTTTTTATTTTACTGGAAATACTGCGTAACTTTGTTACAGATGTACGCGAGTCAGCAATATTTGGTGCAGATTCTTCATCTTCCTCATCCTCAGTTTCGTCTGCATAGTCTTCGTACTGCTGATCTTGCGCGTTAGTGTCAGACTCACAGTGTAATGCTAAGGTCTTTAATAAATCTTGTACACCAAGGTTTAAAATGTGAGCAAAGCACCGGAAATGTTGATTGTCTGAATCAAAGTGTGGCGGCAGCTGTTTGCCCAGTTCATACATAAATTTGGTATTTGCAGTTGCGTTGTCGACCGTGATACCTTGTATTTTATCAATTATGCCATATTCCAATAAACATTCATGGAAAATCGTTGCAATATCTTCCCCAGTATGTCGACCGCGTGATGGTATAAAATCAAGAACTACAGATCGATACTTCCATTCGTTGTCTATATAATGAATAGTAACCCCGTAGTAACTCCTACCAGCAATTGACGTCCACCCATCAATGGTAAACGACATTTTAGATGATAATGGTTGAAGTCGTTCCTTGAGATTCAATTGGAGCTCTTCAAATCGCTCTTTGACTTTCCTTCTAAGTGTAGACCTTTTAGGAAACACCATATTAGGGCAAATACGTCGAAAATATACTTGTGTAGCTTCGTCATCGAAAAATGAGAAGGGAAGATATTTTTTCACCACCCAATCAACTGTAGCTGTCGTGATGTTGTCACTGCTGTTTTCCGACTGAAACAAAACAATAAATCTTGTGTTATTATTTAAAACATACTAGGTTTGAGCGTATAAGAGGAGGAGGTTTGTTGTTGTTAAATCGAGAAAATCGTTAAATTGATATTTGTTATATTAAGGTTGCACTGTACTGTAATTTACCAAAATAAAGTACTTAGTTGTTACTGGCCGATTAAATGAAAATATGGGTGTTTATAAAAAATATTTAAGACGATAATTACATACTTAATATGTCGCACCCCTAGATGAAAACACCACTAACTCAAAAATACTTACGTAAGTTAATGGCGTTTTTGAAAGTATCGCATGAATAGCTACGCGGAGTTAAAATTCTTTTAACTGTTAAAAAAATATTCTTACCTGTCCACTTCTTCCAGCGGTTACTAAAAAGCTTGTGATATCTCCACTTAATTTTGGTTTAACAGGAAGAAATATTTCTGATTCCTTTTTGTGGAAAGACATTAGATGTTTCCTTAAGCCTGAAGTGTTTCTGTTTTTCATTTTTATTTCAATCTTTTTATGTTGGCACAATTTACACAAGGCAGTTTGGGATGCATGAATTATTTCGAAAAACTCCTCAAATTTGCTTTTGGGTCTTTTAGATCTGTGACTCAAACTCTCGTTACTCGGACTAGAATAATTTGAATCTTCGTCACTCATATTAAATTGTACACGTGATACGTTTTTAGAAAACAACGAGAATTAGTAAAAACAATTATTAAGTTAGAATCGAAGCACAGCTCAATTGGAAATGACTGGAATTAAAATAATTCCTTCATTTATAGTACGTTTCCTTGCTTTTTACCGCGCCGCCTCGCCACGTGCCGGCTCTATGAAAAGGATGCCGCCGCAAATCGAACGATGCCGCGTGCGGCGTACAAACACACACTAAATATTACCTACTTGTACAGACGCGACCCGTGAATAAAATATATGTAAAGAATTAGTGCCAATCACTATTCTTTACATATAAGTGAATGTTTTGGCGTGCATCTATACTAATATTATAAAGCTGAAGAGTTCGTTTGTATGTTTGATGACAGAAGTTTTAATATAAATAAATAAATCCTGAACGTCACTATACCTCCAAAGTTACTATTCCTCGTGGACGAAGTCGCGGGCACAGCTAGTAAATACTTACTCTCATCATCTCTCTCAGAGATATTCGAACACTTTTTTGCTATTTTTTCTTGTAAAAACTTAAGAAATATAATGACTAAATGTACAATAATAGTACCTAAGTAATTAGTTTAAAACCATATAAGTAATCAATATTATAATTACTTACTAGAATGAATTATTATGACATCTACTACCTATCCTCACCATTTTATCCTAATCATAATACTACTTGCGTGATCAGTATAATGTATTCATTTTCATTCTAAGCACTCTGAAACTTATTTATTCTTTGGAACACCTGTAGGTACTCTTAAAATTCGAAATTATTTTGCATGAATAGTGTCAAATGTTATGATTTCGGCGCGGCGGCAACGATTGTTTTAGATTTCAAAAGAAGCCGCCGGCGCGTGTATCATAACCATGTACTTCCGAAAAGCGGCAAATTTCTTTGAGAAGTAAGTACAAAACCTTTGATGCCGCATTATCAAAGTGCCGATGGTTAAAACATAACTATGCATGCACTCAGTTTGATTTTAATAGATATTTTTTTATTCGCTATGTTTATGGTATTAGTCGTAATGCGCATAGGTCTAGTTTTTCATATTCTTTGATATAGTTTTTTGCGTCTCATAGAATTCCTAAGCGTACCTACCTACCTATACACCGAACTGTTACACCTAACTACTCCGTGAAATAGCGCTAAGTCCTAGCTGCAAGACGCAAGAGTCTTGCAGGCTATGTCTTGTTCTTGCTCAAGTCTTGCACGGTCAGTCTTGGTCTTGGTCTTGCTAAAAATACGCGGTCTTGTTCTTGGTCTTGGTCTTGCAAAAACGCAAGAACAAGACCAAGACTGCAAGACCAAGACTGAATTTGGGCAACACTACTAAAAATCAGTAACCTAGACCGATTTCGGCTACGGCCGATTGTCAATCTCCATAGGTATTTCCCAACAACGCGGGAGGTATTATAGTTCACAAGGGTGTGATCAATAATATTCATTTATTATACTTTATCACAGACTTAAGGACATACAGACACCGTGTACGTCGTGGACACGGTTCTGTATGTCCTATATAAGTCTATATTAGTTGAAGCATCAAAAACTACTCCACTTTAGAAGTGTTTCTCGAACAGGCGGTTACTCACTACAATCATTTAGCAGTTGTCAGTAATTATTTGAGCTCTAATAATATAAACGTTTACCATAAATTTGGGAAAATGGGAAAGTTTGTGAGCTAGCAACATTCCGCGGATGTGAAGTGAGACGTGCTCGGGGCCTCTTCGCTGTTTTAGGGCACAATGCACTGCATGGAATAATGGCTGAATAAGTTTGTTTGTTCTTAATTCTGTGATAGTTTTGTTGTTTTTTTTTAGTTTATATTTTGAATTTTGTGTACCTAAGTGGCTTCTCACCTTTTCAATTAATAATAAACAAATAAATTTCAAGATTACCGTATGGCGTGTGGATGTGATCTCTCTTTTCGTCCTGCCATGATGCAGTACTGGCTGAACTATGCTGTGTCTACGGAAGTCTGTAGCAGGACTTTCTGAAACAATCCACAAGATTTTATCGAGTTCCTTGGCGAAGTTTTCTGTGAGAGAGTGTGCTCAAGAACTATTCGATCTCATTCCCTCTTCACCAATCTACCATCGTAATGCAAGACACCGGGTAGTTTTCCATCCCTATGTTGCCAATATCCCAAAATCTCGCACAAAGCGATTTGGATCTTCTTTTCTTATACGCATGGCTGGGGTTTTGAAAACCCTACGGAGTCTGTGTTTCCGTATGCTAACAACCAACAAAATCTTTAAAACAAGAGCGAATAGGACTCTTTTAGGCAAGTGCGTCCAATCTTGGGCCACATCTACATTTTTCATCAGGCGAGATTTGGTCAAGCTCTAAAAAAGTATTAATGTTAAAAAGAAGGCAAAAGAGTCGTAACACCTGCGTCTCAGGTAGCTGGACGAAGTGATGTTCTGGCGATAGTTTTCCATTTTTTTTTAGAAGCATATGGTCACCATCAGGTGGCCATATGCTTCTAAAAAAAGGTCCCCCCCAGAATTTTCTCCGCTCTGGTCTGGTCAGGTGGTCTGGCTTCGACGTACATAGTTTAACACCCTACCCAAAAATTATTACCCCTCCGCAGGTGCTGATATAATCTCTATCATTTATAATATTAGTAGGGATAGGGATAGGCCCTATCCCTACTAATATTATAAATGTCAATGTTTGTTACGCTTTCACGCAAGAACTTCTTTACCGATCCTCATGAAACTTTGTACAAAAATTCTTGAAAGTGTTAGAAGTAATATAGGATACTTTTTATCCCTTTGGGTGCCTTAGGGAGAGGGGATGAAAGTTTTTGACGATTTTACACCATAAATCCGACAAATTATAACCGATTTAAATAATTATTTTTGTACTACAGAGGTTATAACATGTATTTAATTTTGCCTAAACTTTGTGTAGATCTGATGAATGTTGTTGGAGATAGAGGACAGAACTCCTCAGCGGACAGCAGCAAACCCCTCATTTAAGGCTTAGCGATACTGAATACTTTATTTTTTTTTTAGAACTAAAACTAAATTGAATGCCACATCAAAAAACAAAATCAAACGCAGACGAAGTCGCGGGCAACAGCTATTAATTAATATATACAAGAGTGTGAATAGAAACCGATTAGGGGTAGGGTCGTAGGTATGGGTTTACTGCCATACCCTTAATAGATTAGCTCGCTATCAACTTCGACTGTATCATCATTCACAAGCTGGTGAGATTGCAGTCAAGGGTTAACTTGTGAGGGAATAAAAAAAAATTGGTGAAGGAATTAGGATATGTTATATATATTATTATATTATATATTTGTGTGACGTTTATATCTTATTTATTGCAAAACCATAATAAATCATACATATGTTTTTCCTTTTACGCCTTTGGTTGGCGGGAAGAGAAAGCTATGTAGCGATAGGGCCCCGAAATAGTACCGTTTTGCGTTTTAATTTATACACGACTATAACTTCTTATTCTTGGTGTACAATATTTATTTAATAACTATTACAAAATACAATATAATAGGTGGTTTGTAGATTTCAATTATTACTTACTTATGTGCTGTGCTCCACCAAGATTTGTAAGGAACGATAAAAATAAGTAAAACACGATAAAACACAATGAGCCACTATACATTTTAACATTCAAAGTTTGAATCATTTTAAAAAAAACATGAGAGCTACTTATTTTTTTGTAACTAAGTACCTATTATTTTATAGGATATTTAACAGTTTATAAAGCTAGTGAATAAGGAAAACAAACGTTTAATAATTATAAGTTATTTACTCTGCGAGTGACAGATGTAAAGTGTTCTACAGCATATTTTGTCTGTTGTTAAAGTAGGTACCTATGTTTATACTTGTTTCAAGATCAGAGGTTAACGGTTGGTCCATAACAAGTAGATTAGACCCACAACAATCAGTGGTCAGTAAACTTACTATAAATTTAAACCAAATAAGTAGATTACTGTACCTACTTAGTACTTTTTAAGTTACACTTCTTTTGGTGCGATAGGGAAAATTTATAAGAGTAAATTTTTACGACGACACCCTGAAGTTAGCTATAAGGTTTGATAGCGTACACTTTCAATTGTCTAAGTTTGCGGGCTCATTTCGGTGATTTAATTGATTCAATTGTACAAATATCTCAAATTTTAATGTTGAGTGAAACTTGGTAGTCCGATAATGAGCCTAGTATTGAAAATTTAATAAAATAAAATTGAATAAACTTTATTTAACTACACGATGCGTTGTATTAAAACTTTCAATGTATTTAAAACCTTTTTTCTATTAAAAGTGTAGTTTTTCCTACAAACGTAGAATAAGGCGAAAGATTCATTTTTTTAATGGATTTTTTTTTTTAATTTATTTTATGGCCATTCAAGTCCTTTAAGGCCTTTCAAAAATTAAAAGTTTTTTATCTTGCAACGACAAAGAAGTACGAGTATAACTTCTAACGCGTGTACATGAGTACACACGTCAATTTTTTTTAATTTATCCTCGCTGCACCGCCGATTCGTACCTATTCGTAAAAAACATAACTGTATAACCCGAAACGAAATAACAGTAGTTTAAAGTAACTGAACACGGAACTTGTTTTCGCTGGGGACAGCGGGACATACAACCTGAAAACGGGACCATCCCGCCCAAAGTGGGCGATTATCTGGTCACTTTACTTATACTTACTCATGTTAGGTCAGAGGCTGAGTTCCTGCCCGACTTAAGATTATTTTTTGTAGATCAGTTAATTAATGGAAAATAATAACAATGTTTTTTGGGTTTTTACTTTTTATGTTCTGATATGGGGTAGTTACATAATAATTTTATTGCAATGACAATAGGTATAATTTTATTTCAGAAACGTGAGATTTTAATCCATCGGAATATAAACACGTTTAGGTATTTATTATTTATATATAAAGACACTGACCCCAGTGCTATCTGTCGGGCTGATTTGTGAATCTAAACCACCCAGGGTGCCACCTAAACGCATACCAAAAAATTCATTCAAATCGGTCTAGCCGTTTAGGAGGAGTTCAGTGACATACACAACCACACAAGAAATATATATTTAAAGATATTTATATATTGTCCGCATACTGCGCCATTCGGCTGACAAAAAAAAAGTTTCGCTAGTCTGAGATTTCGGAGAAATTACCAAACAAACATTAAAAATCGCTCACGCACTTAAGTTCGGTCTTTTGAAGTTGTGCTCTTTTGAGGTTAGGTTAGATTTAATGACGTTATAGTTTTGTTTATTTATTTATTCAAACAAAAATCCCCATCCCTATCTCTATCTCTACTAATCTCTACTAATATTATAAATGTGAATATAAGTTTGTTACGCTTTGACGCGAAAACTTCTGAACCGATCTTCATGAAACTTTTTATACACATTCTAGGAGGTATTAGAAATAATATAGTATAGTTTTCATTGAAAAAAAAAATTACGTAAGATAAAAAAAAAGTTTGTGAAAAAATCTAAAAATCTCATATATGACGGCGTAGACTATGTAGCAGTACTCTGCCTTCCAAAATTAGGCGGGCGAAGCCGCAGGGCCCATCTAGCATAACATATTTTATAGGTTCTTCGCAAACTTATCAAAAAAAAGGAAAATAAGGTAAGTTAATTTGATTTAATTGTATTATTTACCTATTGTTAATAATTTTTTTTTTTAAATACTTTTGGTTGAATTCTCCTCCGTTACGCTAGTCCGACGCGCGCTTTCTCGAGTCGGGAGGCGCACCAAATGTTCCTGGTACGCCTCTGGCGGATTTTGGAGACCTTGAAAAGGTCTCCCTGTGGAGGATCTGCCTCGGCAGACGCCGCTGGCTGGGATGCGGACGGATGCGCTGTTTCCGGAGGGGATGCATAAACGCATTTCACAGCGTTAAAAAAAAAGATGTCCGACGCGCGTTCGGGACGCGGTCTTCTGTTCAGTATTTATTTATTTATTTATATTCAATTACAAGTCCATTACAATGTCATATAGATTACATAATTATTATATTTTTCAAAAAGAATGTCAATCTAATGTTTATATTTGAAATGGAACCCTGCGAGGGCACTGTAACCAGATTGAGAGGCGGACTTATTATTGTCAATATTAAATATTCTCATTTAGGAAGTCATTTATTTTATAATAAGCTTTCTCCAGCAAATAATGTTTTAAGGATTTTGTAAATAAGTTTATACTTTCTTTTTCTTTTATATGTTCCGGGATTTTGTTGTAAATTTTGGTGCACATGGGGTTTGGGCCGGTGATGTGGATTTTAAATTTAGATGGCGGTAGGACCAAGTTGTGTTTGCGCATGCGCCGCAATGTATCCTCAGTATTCATGCGAACTGCGTGAACTACGTGAGCTACTACTTGCCAAACTGCGAACATATTGCCATCCTTGAAATATCACTGATAGATTTCCGCCACGGTGGCTCCACAGAGATTTTCTACGCCGGAGATAGTATAGTGCATGAGTGTGTGCACGGGTGCACTCTCTGTTCGAGAACAGCCGAATCTAAAATTTTCTACTTTGTGAGAGATGAGAGCGGAGGCCAAGCAGCCTTGTTAAGAAATTCATCAATCGTATAGTAACTACGGGCGCAGCGATAAGTGCTGTACTCTTATAATCGGAGGTCCCGGTACGATCCCCGACAGGGCAAGAAATTTATTTGCGAAGAAGTTATCTCGTAGAAGGAGGCCGCGGAACGGATGCGTGAAGAAGCTGTGAACGCACATCCGCTCCGGTGTAGACGGGGGGGAAGGAGACGGCGGGAATATGCCGCACGTCTGCTTGCCCTGGGAGGCGGCGGGTAGTTATTGGGCTAGCTACCCGTCCCTATATGAGTCTCCCTACTATCTGTCAAGCTGTCCTGATGCCCTCCTCCTTAGCGTAGTAGCCCTGGCAATCAGTTGGGGTTGTTGGTAGACGTCTGGGAAGTATACAATGGGTTCCCCGGACGTCCAATAAAGCCAACGAGAGGGACATGCCGTGGTGGTTTTTAGTTCGGGTAAACGAGTCCCACATAACCTATAAATACCCATAAAGCTTTTCCACCACGACAAAAAAAAAAAAAGGGCAGGTAATTTATAATTTCAGAATTTTCTCTTTTCCGGACTGGTAGGAGGCTTGAGCCATGGCTACTTTCGAGCCTGAGCCTTACTTAACCGAACGATGTATTGTAGTAACAGGTTAGGGTTTGGGTATAACTGCCATACCCCCTAACAGATAAGCCCGTTACCATTTTAGACTGTATCATCATTTTCCGCCAGCATACAGGGTAACTTATAGTGAAATTAAAAAAAAACAATTTATTATCCCGACGCGGGGTGATTTACAGTCCAACATGCTCAGCACTATACCAACGAAGCTGTTGTAAACGATGATGTTGAAAACGTTTACAACTAGATGGCGCTATACGTTCTAATATCAATAAAATCGCATTATCACCGTTCAATAGCCTCAAGAGTCATGATAAAGCAGCGTTGCCGCCAAATCAAACCTTCACGGCCACACAATAAAATGTTTACACGCTTCACCATTGTTGCGTTTTTATTCGCCGCGCTTGAACGCCGTCGGCTCCGTTAGGCTGAATAAATGGATTGCCTTTGCCTTGACAGTGGATTAATTGTTCCTAATTTAAAAACTCAATTGATTCGTTCAGAAATTGGTTAATTGTTTTTTTTTAATAGTGTTGTATGTTGTGAGTGGACTTTGGCAAGGATATAAAGACTACGATAGAAACTGGTTTTAATTTTTGAAGACCGCGGTTTATTTTTCAAGAGGAAACTTTTTTAATAAAGGTAGGTATGATACCTGTGTATAATTAACTATTATTTTTGATTTTTTTTTATCTACCCATGTTTGGCTAAATGTATCGAATAACCGGAATTATTATGTTCTTATTGGACCTGTGATTTTCAGAATATGCGTTTTTTGTTAAATGACTTTTTTTAAATAAGGTCTAAAACCCCCTTCCCTACCTTATACCATACAAAATTTAAAGAAAGTGGGGTAGAAATCGCAACACATGAACAATATATAATTTAAACATCAACTTATAAACTTCTTTAAAAAGATTCTGAGAACTGGTTGCAATTTCAAGAAACGTTTGTATTAAAAAATAAAAAAAAATTGCAGCTCAAACTCATTTAGTAATAACTGGAGATAATTTTTTGAAGTGGGTAGGTACGTGTACCTATGTGTGTTCTTGTGAATAGGTGTTCATTAATACGGACTTTCTCTGTTGCTGTATGTAAACAAAGCTGACGTTATATGGTATACATACAGGCAAACAGTATTGACTCTAGATGGCGATCTTTCGATTCCATACAAATCGTAGTTAACTTTCACGCGGTCGAAATAGTTAACGTAGGTAGAAAATCTTACGCCAGGGTGGCGAGTAGCTCGTTTGAACAGTATGTATGAATGAATAAATGAATATACTTTAATTGTACACCACAAAAAGGTAATAAAAATGAAAAGCAATCACAAAACAGCATATATAATTTGGCGGCCTTATCGCTACAAAGCGATCTCTTCCAGGCAACCAATGGCGTATATTAAAACATAAATACAGAAGATAGGTATTTAGGTCGCATTTAATTAATTAAATTAATATACAACGTGTTACCTTATTAGGGTGTAATTTTGAAGGGCGCAGGGTAAGTTTTTTTCGTAAGAAATCACCCGGTAAGAATATTAAATTAAAAGAAGCATATTTATTTTTCCATACATAAGTTGCATAAAACATTGCAGGTATACATGTTTAGTCATAATCTACGACATGCAAATCATAATTTACACAAATTCATTTATATAAGTGTTTACTAGATTGAAGATAAAAGACCGAAACGTGCATAGTACCTACGCAAAGTGACAGGACTCACATGATTTTAATTTAGCATGTGATGGCACCTTCTGGCTGTATCTGATTTTTTTTTCAGTAAATACTTACTATGAATATACTCAAAAACTTTTAGGTTTCCGGTTTCACAAATAAGTCTCAGAGATCTCAGAGGCATAATGTTCTTCTAATGCCTGTGAATTATTCTGTCGGTTTTTATTTTCACGATGAATATATATATAATATACAGAACATTGTTCATAAATAAATCATAAATAAATATGTCCGGTTATAGGTACCGGTATTAATGTATATATTTTTTTTATTTTAATAATTGTCGGACCAAGCAAATGGTTACTGCAAAACCGTCGGCTCTAAACAGGGCAAGCAAGGAACTCGTCCTTTGTCCGTCAACCTGATACGTATGTGTTAATCCTCATGTGCCCGTAATTACATCGGCAACCACGCCTTTCCGTCCGGGACACAGCATCGCAACAATGACGCGGAAATAAGTATGGCGGTAATAATACTTCCCCGGACGAGCTCTGTCACAAAAAGCTCTACTACTAACTAGGGTCTTTAGGAACAAGGTGCTAAAAACTACTACTACTACTACTACTACTACAAATAAAAAATACAGGGATAAAGTTCACGTGAGCTAAATACTATACTATACTACCTGCTAATAGTTATCCTATTCATAGATATGTACGTATTCTTTATTTGAATCTTTTATTATTATTTTTTTTTTCTTTCATCTTGCCTTCAAAGGCAAAGCCCTCTCCCTGTTCTCCCAGGAAATCTTTTTTGTAGCGAAGTACCCCAAGGCCATTAAACTCTACTAAAATACTATTACTATAGTTAATATGTCCTCACAACTTGACCTCCAGTCAAGGTGAACGTGTCACTTACCTACGTGTAAACAGTGAGACTGTCATTAGACGATCGATTTAGCATCAAATCAATCTAACTTTACCTCCCATCTTACCTCTTCACTTCACAATACAGACACAAGCCTCCTTAAAAATAAACATGGAAAACGTGAGAATAATTATGCAGTCTTCTGTAACACAACCAAAGTTATATTTTTTTAAATCAAGAGTTTAAAACCTGGAAGTAGTTTTTAAACGTAAGTGTTGTTTAGTTTATTTAGTTTTATCATTATCATAATATCAACCAACAACCGGTTCTCTACAGGGTACGGGTCTCCTTCCACAATGAGAAGGGTTTTAGGCCACAGGTCAACGCTGAGCGCTGGCCCAATGCGGATTGGAAGACTACTTAGTTTTTTCCTTACAAATTGTACCCTGCTGTTCCACTCGTGTACCTAAGCTTTATGGGTCGTAGATAGCGTTGCCAGGTCGTCAAGGAGGTATACAACGGGTTCCCGGGCGTCTAACAAAGCCAACTAGAGGTACATGCCGTGGTGGTTTTTATTTTGGGTATACCCCTTTAGAGGGGGGAGTTCCACATAAGCCTCCATCCTGCCCAAGGGTCGGAGGTAGCAATAAAGCTTTTCCACCGCGCCAAAAATTTTAAAAATAGTTGGAAAATCCAAAAGTGCACGCCTCATAATCTCATTCATTACTATAAAATTGAGATTATTTGTAAATAATAATTAAACTACATCTAATTATACCGTGAAAAGTAATATTTTCTATTCCTCAAAATACTGAAGCCTATAAAAGAAAACCAACTCGATAAGTGAAGTATTTCGCTCGTTATCGTGACCACAAGATACGAGATCCGCACATACAGACACACGGGCGTCCAAGACAGAACTTTTGAAACAATTTTTTAATTAGTTTAAATCATAAAAAGAGATTTAAAAATATCATGAGTGTTAAATAGTTTTTTTTCTCAACATTCGTCTATTTATATTCACTTATAAAAGCAATAAAGAATAAAAAAAGTGACATTTTAAGTTGGAGAATCACTCTGTGTGCGTAAACTGACAGTAATACCCACCCACCTCAATGCTTCGCTTATGAGGCGTGCAAAAGCGTTGCCAGGTATCCGGATAAAGCCGGGCATATTTGGGCTTTGTGAATGCAAGTCCAGCCAAAATAAACTTGGCTTTTGTTAGGCTTCATACATTTCGCAAACGAGCGAGTGCTTAGAGTGGACGAGTGCAGGCGAGGCTTCTGTGACTGGATGTGGCCTGGATATCTAAGCAAAAAAGCTTGAATTTGACAATTTTCTTGTCGTACTTTTTAATTTAAACTGATACACAAAATCCTCAATGGTGTAAGGTATCCGGCGTACTTACTCACTGGTGGTAAGCAATGATGCAGTCTAAAATGGTAACGGGCTAACCTGTTAGGGTGTAGCAGTTATATTAAATCCATACCTACCCCTTATTGGTTTCTACACGGCATCCTACCTAGAAAAAAAGTTCCGTTCTTATACCACCTCCATGAAGGCGAAATAAATGAATTTCAATATTTAAGTTAAATCCATAAAAGTATTTAACTTTTACTAATGGCTTTTTGCTTGGCCTGTAGCTCTCTAAGGACGGGTAAAGTTGCTGACATCCCATAGTAATCTGTTAAGCCCGCCCACCCGCATTCAATCAGCTTGGTGGGTTCCTTTAAGCACGCAGGAAATATAAGATTAGGTATTAACATCTCAACTGCCAATAGATTTATTTTCGATGCGGATATGTGATTTCGCGGAAGAAACCTATATTTTCCTTCATAGCACAGTTTCCGCAGAACCGATCCAAGAGAGTACGTGAAACAAATATAAATAATTCAAATTATATTGATCATCATGATCATTCTCAGTACATGTTCCATGATGTTCCCTATCTCATAGGAGAGAAGGAATTAGATCATTAACCCACAACTCTCTACTTCAATTCTTAATGTTACAGATTTTTAATTTGGTTATATTATTCAGAAGCGGTGATAGCGCATTGGGTAGTAGCTCGACTTAACTTTCGGGGGGCCGAGATCGAATCTTAGCACGCACCTCTAATTTTTCTAAGTTGTGTGCGTTTTAAATAATTAAAATATCACTAGCTTCAACGGTGAAGGAAAACATCGTGAGGAAACCTGCATGCCTGGGATTCTACATAACGACGACAGCCACCCCTTCTCATTGTAGGAGGAGACCCGTGCTCTGTAATGGGTTGATGTGATGAATAATATTCTATTGGCTAGTAAGTAATTACTTCCCAAAATAATTACCGACATAAAGTTGCTTCAGTTACCGTCATACTTTTTACCCGACGTCAAAAAAACTACTATGAACTGACTTCGAAAAATCTCTTAAAAGACTGGGACTGCATATAAACTGAAAGGATGGCTATAGAGCGCAAACGAAAACCGATTAAAAAGTGCTATTATAAGTATTAATAGTTTTTATACTGATTAAGTAAAATAGACTAGTTAAGGTCGATGTCTATAAAGAAATGTTTTAGATTTTTTATCGTACAAAGTGATTGTTGATTTTCACGGACGTTATAGAATGTAAAATGTGGTCGGAAAACGTTAAATGTACGGACAAATGTACGGCAATATTTCAACCCAAAAAACTCTTATTATTGACTCTCTTTATTTGCATAATGTGGCGTCTAAACGGGCTATATTTTACGACAATTTGTGCCTGCAATCATTGCCCAGACATCAAAAAAACATTTTAGTGCATTGCAATGCAAACGGTGAGCATATACCAGTGGCGTGCACTTCGTACATTCACAAAAGCACTGCCTTCCCTAAGACTGATATATTAACTCGTATAGTAGGAGGATTTTTGGCATTTTTGGCAACCTTCCCACTGTATGCATACCCTGGTAAGAAGCCCAGTACACGTCACTGGCATACACTTATGATATATACATATATATATAGATTCCCTCAAGAAATGCCTCCTCCACTCTCAGGAAATTGTTGGTGCCAACCTTATCGATCTCCTTTCCCGCGTTACAGAGAGCTGTCGGTTCCGGTGATCATCACTAAATGTAATAATCTCGTTACAAACCCGACCAATAATAATTCTTTAAGTTACCCGGAAAATATTTCATCAGTTCAATTCGTTCACGACCACCGCTTAACTAAACTGAGGTGTGCCATTAACAGGTGTTCTGTTGGAACTGTATTGCATAATGGTAGACACAGATTTGGTAGACCCCCAACAAAGTGGACAGACGACATCAAGGGAGTCACTGGGAGCCGCTGGAAACAAGCGATCCGGGACCGTGGATTTTAGAACACCGTACAAAAAACTGTGTACAGCTGTAACTTGCAAAGACAAAGAGCAATCTGTTGAGTTTCCTGTCGTCTTCTTCTTGGTAGAATCTGTCTTCGGAACCGGTGGTAGAGTGAGTGGACAAACAGAACGACCTGACGCGTGACGTTTCAAAAGTGCTTATAAATTAGGCCTGCTTGAAAAAAATGAACTAAAAGACCAAGCAATGGAAATTATTTCACATACTTATATATAAATCACATACTAAGTAGTAACTGTTACTGTTATGTATCGCATCAAATAAATCACTATCGGTTTCAATGCCAACTGCAAATAAGGCTAGTAATGATACCTACTCGTTCGAAAACGTTTATAGTACCTATCTACGACACACCGGTCACGTATCCACGCCAAACGCTCAGTGGAAGCAATTTTAAAGCCATTAAAATCAAATCAAATTACATAACATAACTAGGACACGCGTGGTCACTTTCGACCCAGAAATAATCCGACGACCTTGAAGACACTGCTGGATTATTGCCCGTTTTCATTTACGACGAACAAGGAAATTCCTGGACTCATATTTACCTTTCACCAATCGCCAATTCTTGCAAATAGGTGTGTTTTTTTTTCTGTTATATACTTTTCATTTTTCTTATTGATTTAAGGTTTTTAAAAAAACATTATAATTTTTTTTTCCAAGCATCATAAACATTACGCACCTACGTACATTTATGATTTTTATAATTAGTTTATCCCTATCACTACTAATCCCTATCCCTACTAATATTATAAATGTCAATGTAAGTTTGTTTGGTACGCTTTAACGCAAAAACTACTAAACCGATTTTCATGAAACTTTGTATACATATTCTTGGAAGTGTTAGAAGTAATATAGGATACTTTTTATCTCGACATGAAGCTCGGTTCCTTTGGGAGAGGGGATGAAAGTGTTTGACGATACTCCATAACTCCCGACAAATTGAATAAAAAAATCCCGTTGGGCAAAATTAAACACATATTATAGAAGTTATAATATGTGTTTAATTTTGCCCAACCTTTTGTAGATCTAAAGTGGTTGGAGATAGAGGACAGAACTCCTCAGCGGACAGCAGCAAACCCCTCATTTAAGGCTTAGCGATACTGAATACTTTAATTTAGAACTACAACTAAATTGAATGTCAAATCAAAAAACAAAATCAAACGCAGACGAAGTCGCGGGCAACAGCTAGTATATATTTATATATAACATAGGCTTCATCATGTAAAAATCGAGGCCATAGAGTATCTCGACAATACGGACATACTCGTATTGAGGACTAAACCATCTGAGTTAGTGTAGTGTAGCTAGTGTAGTGGAAGAGTAGCGCTAGTGCAATTTTAAGATTACAAGAACAAAGTGTCTTCCATCTTATGAACACCTAAGATAAGTATAACTTCGATCTACCAGTTCTCGAAATGACATATCAAACTCGTGCCGTTTCTATCAAATAGCCAAATTGGCCTCCAACAGAAGCCGATGGCGACAGTTTACCCACTTAAAGTTGAGCTCTCACCAGGACCACGATCATTCAGTAATGAAGGAACGACCAGACAGAGAGAATACAAGCTATTGAACTTAGTTGTTAGATATAAACTAATGTATCAGTTTATGTCGAAATAAAATTTACTAATTAGTCTTAAGGCTAGACTGTTATTTTAATAATGTCTCACGCGTGCGTGGAACATTATGAAATGGGTCGGTACAATATGTCTTCTGGTTCCACTCCCTTCTAGTAGCCGTTATCTCGATGTCCAAACCTTTTACACGTTTATCGTCTTTCAAACAATCCATCCATCGCTTTTTTTAGCGTTCCTCTACTTCTCTATCCTTCCAAACAAACATTAAACACAACTTTGCTAGCATGATTTTCTTCCATCCGCATAACATAACATGCCAGTATATTACCTACTCCTCCCCTTTTCTGTCACCGGCACAATATAAGCTGCCCCTTATTCCTTGTTCATTTAGTCCATAAGAAAAGTCTTTCATACTTATTTTAAAAATGTGGCGAAGGTCTCCCCAAATTCTCGCCTTAGCTTTCTGTCGCGAGCCTCAAACATCCAGTCCGGATCCCACATCTGATGAAAAATTAAATGCTTTATTTACTCACTCTTGTAAGCTTTTTTTTATTCATCCCTTATTTTATCTAGTCATACTTTTGACTGTATCATCTTATCATTATTACTAACAAAAAGTTCCTTCTGCAACAGTGTCGTTGCAGAAGGAACTTTTTGTTAGTAATATTATGATAAGTTATGCTTTTTTCGAAATAATTGCCAACAACTTTAAAATACATATCAAAGTTTAATTGAACAATGTAGTTTACAGTTGTCAAACGAAGCTCGCAAAAGCCTTAGGTCCGACGCAGTGGTCCAGAGCCTGCAGAAGATCGACGACTTCCTGGCTGCAGGTTTCCGCTGTATAGGACTTCGACTGCACCCTTTGCTCGCAGGCGTGAAGAACTCCCACCAGCTTCTGCACTTTTTCACTTTCTTTAAACGAAATTCATTGAAAATACTTAGAAGAAATGCAAAAGTTCTGAGTACTGTTATCACCTTCCCTCCACTATCCGTACGAGTCGATTGGCGAATAAGAGAATATAACCGAGTAGAAGCAGCAGCGTCCTTTGTGCAACTACTACCATCTACTGGGACCACTAATGTGACCAGCGTGGTGATTAAGGTCAAACCTTATCTTTAAAGAGGCCCTCGAGACCAGTACTGGACTGTTATCCCACTAATATTATAAATGTACAAGTGTGGATGTTTGTTTTGGATAAAATCAGGCATGCATGTGCCTTTGACATGGAAAAGAACATAGGCTACCTTTTATCCCAATTCCTTAATAAGATTCCGAGGGAAAATTATTTAAGAGCTAAACCTCGGGCAGACAGCTTTGAAATTTGGTATGCATGTCACCTATGCTATTGAAAAGGACATGCACTTTCTATACCGATCTCTCAAATAGTTCCCGTGGTAGGATTAAAAATTGTTAACGAGCAAAGTTTTAGACCTATTTCTGAAGTCGACGCGGACGAATTCGCGGGTAGAAGCTAGTAGGCTATAAATGAAATGCAAAATTGTATCATTGCTAGGCGAGGCTTGCTTAATGGATCGATTTTGATCAAATTTACCAAATATATAGCCCACATCATGGAGTAATACAGTAGATGCTGTACTTTCTTCAAGGCAACGTTAGTAATATTAACCAAGACATTGGCTTAACGTGCTTTAGAAGTCTCGGGGCCGATCAACTCCATACTGGTACTTCACTTGACAGAAAACCCAGGAAATCGTGTAACACAGACAAACATTCTAAACACTAGACTTATGCCAGTTTTCACTAAACCTAGGTATAACCTAAATGAAATGGCTAATGATCGATGGCTATATGAAAAATTACGTTTCACCTACTCTTAGGTGTATAACGTCGTTACTACTGGTGTACGTTTGATGTATATATGTATATTTTTATATATATTTTTTTTATTATACCTAGGAATCTCCTTAGATTAGGCGTTACTTATTTAGGCGTCGCCTTATTCGTCGTTAATAAAACTGGCATGAGGAGACAGTTCAGCAGGTACTAGGACATCAGAACGCTGTGGTCGCTTAACTAATTACTTAAGAAAGAAAACGTTCGTGTGCCGATTAGTCCGGTGTCAGAATATCTACACGTGATGCTACGATGTGCAACACAGAATTAAGTACATACAGAAACCACGTCCACGACTAATGTTAAAGCATCAAAAACCACTCCACTTTAGTATTTTTTCTCGAACTGGCGATTAATCACTTTATTCCATTTATCAGTAGACAGTTATTATTTTACTTCTAACTAGTTCTAAAAAAATGCCTTTTTAAATGATTCAAATTCCTTCTAAAGGACCTATGGTTTAGAAGTTACTACGGGTATAGAAATGCTAAAAGCAAGATAAATGCAGAGGGCCGCCCGGCCGCGTATTACATACTTTGGAAATAAAACTTCTTGTTTTTTTTTAAGATATTAAAATCAAGAATTTTAGATATTATAACCGATTTAATGCAGACGAAGTTGCGTGGGTCAGCTAGTTAATAATATTTTTGGTTGTTAGAAAATGTTTAAGTATAACTTTGTCTAACGTACTTTCTAAACATTTTCCACGTTCCTGGGCCAAAGGATCAGCTGAATCCTGAAATAGAAATATTGAAATGAATTAAGTAATTCCTGACTCACTCACTGACTTTCGTTAACGACCAGCCCAGCCTCCTTGGCCCAAAGAGTTAACTTATTATTGTAGATAAGGAATGAGGCCGAATTTTCCAATACAAGTGATGCGTGATAGGGAAAAGCAGTTTTATTTTTTTTACTGTAATAGACTAGCGCTTGACCACAATCTTAACTGATGGAAAGTTTAGATGTGGCCTAAGATGGGACGCGCTTACCTAGAAGATGCCTATTCACTCTTGTTTTAAAGGTACCCAGGTTGTAAGAATTAGGAAACTCGGAAGGGAATAGACTAGCGCTTGACCACAATCTTACCTGATGGGAAGTGTAGATGTGGCTTAAGATGGGACGCGCTTGCATAAAAGGTACCCAGGTTGTAAGAGTTAGGAAACACGCAAGGGAATAGACTAGCGCTTGACCACAATCTTAACCGATGGAAAGTGTAGATGTGGCCTAAGATGGGACGCGCTTACCTGGAAGATGCCTATTCACTCTTGTTTTAAAGGTACCCAGGTTGTAAGAATTAGGAAACACGCAAGGGAATAGACTAGCGCTTGACCACAATCTTAACTGATGGAAAGTGTAGATGTGGCCTAAGATGGGACCCGCTTACCTAGAAGATGCCTATTCACTCTTGTTTTAAAGGTACCCAGGTTGTAAGAATTAGGAAACTCGGAAGGGAATAGACTAGCGCTTGACCACAATCTTACCTGATGGGAAGTGTAGATGTGGCTTAAGATGGGACGCGCTTGCATAGAAGGTACCCAGGTTGTAAGAGTTAGGAAACACGCAAGGGAATAGACTAGCGCTTGACCACAATCTTAACCGATGGAAAGTGTAGATGTGGCCTAAGATGGGACGCGCTTACCTGGAAGATGCCTATTCACTCTTGTTTTAAAGGTACCCAGGTTGTAAGAATTAGGAAACTCGGAAGGGAATAGACTAGCGCTTGACCACAATCTTACCTGATGGGAAGTGTAGATGTGGCTTAAGATGGGACGCGCTTGCATAAAAGGTACCCAGGTTGTAAGAGTTAGGAAACACGCAAGGGAATAGACTAGCGCTTGACCACAATCTTAACCGATGGAAAGTGTAGATGTGGCCTAAGATGGGACGCGCTTACCTGGAAGATGCCTATTCACTCTTGTTTTAAAGGTACCCAGGTTGTAAGAATTAGGAAACACGCAAGGGAATAGACTAGCGCTTGACCACAATCTTAACTGATGGAAAGTGTAGATGTGGCCTAAGATGGGACCCGCTTACCTAGAAGATGCCTATTCACTCTTGTTTTAAAGGTACCCAGGTTGTAAGAATTAGGAAACTCGGAAGGGAATAGACTAGCGCTTGACCACAATCTTAACTGATGGAAAGTGTAGATGTGGCCTAAGATGGGACCCGCTTACCTAGAAGATGCCTATTCACTCTTGTTTTAAAGGTACCCAGGTTGTAAGAATTAGGAAACTCGGAAGGGAATAGACTAGCGCTTGACCACAATCTTACCTGATGGGAAGTGTAGATGTGGCTTAAGATGGGACGCGCTTGCATAAAAGGTACCCAGGTTGTAAGAGTTAGGAAACACGCAAGGGAATAGACTAGCGCTTGACCACAATCTTAACCGATGGAAAGTGTAGATGTGGCCTAAGATGGGACGCGCTTACCTGGAAGATGCCTATTCACTCTTGTTTTAAAGGTACCCAGGTTGTAAGAATTAGGAAACACGCAAGGGAATAGACTAGCGCTTGACCACAATCTTAACTGATGGAAAGTGTAGATGTGGCCTAAGATGGGACCCGCTTACCTAGAAGATGCCTATTCACTCTTGTTTTAAAGGTACCCAGGTTGTAAGAATTAGGAAACTCGGAAGGGAATAGACTAGCGCTTGACCACAATCTTACCTGATGGGAAGTGTAGATGTGGCTTAAGATGGGACGCGCTTGCATAGAAGGTACCCAGGTTGTAAGAGTTAGGAAACACGCAAGGGAATAGACTAGCGCTTGACCACAATCTTAACCGATGGAAAGTGTAGATGTGGCCTAAGATGGGACGCGCTTACCTGGAAGATGCCTATTCACTCTTGTTTTAAAGGTACCCAGGTTGTAAGAATTAGGAAACACGCAAGGGAATAGACTAGCGCTTGACCACAATCTTAACTGATGGAAAGTGTAGATGTGGCCTAAGATGGGACACGCTTACCTAGAAGATGCCTATTCACTCTTGTTTTAAAGGTACCCTGGTTGTAAGAATTAGGAAACTCGGAAGGGAATAGACTAGCGCTTGACCATAATCTTAACTGATGGAAAGTGTATATGTGGCCTAAGATGGGACGCGCTTACCTGGAAGATGCCTATTCACTCTTGTTTTAAAGGTACCCAGATTGTAAGAATTAGGAAACACGCAAGGGAATAGACTAGCGCTTGACCACAATCTTAACTGATGGAAAGTGTAGATGTGGCCTAAGATGGGACGCGCTTACCTAGAAGATGCAAAATTTTGTAATTGCAAATTTTTATTTCTAAAAGTTATATAATTTTTGTATATTTTAAGCGATACCAAACCGTTTTTATTGCGTTGATAATAATAACTCACTAATTGATCCGATATAAATTTAGTTTCGCGTAAAGTTTGACCGATGCGCAGGCGCATGCTCAGCGTTTTATCCACCCAGTGTTGCATCAAATCGGTCTGAATCGGTTTTCATTGAGGTTCATTTCGTTCTTTGGACATTGTATTATACCAATTAATAATAAGTATGTTGTTTTTAATGGATAATAACCTTCTTGCCCGGAGTATACTTAAAGGCGGTGATAGATCGTTTGAAGAACAGATAGATAGGTTAGGACTTTAGCCTTCGACTCGCATACTACTTTTTGTGGTTATGTGCGTTTTAAACAATGCAAACTAACTAACCTTTGCGGTGAAGGAATCCTGAGGACACCTGCATGTTCTCAAATGCATGTGATGTCTGGCAAACCACACTTAGCCAGCGTGGTTGACTACGTTACAAACTCTCATTCTGCAAAGATAGTTTTGCTACAGAGCAGAAGTATCTTTCCAGAATGAGAGTTTTTTATTTTTTATAGGAATCTATCTATCTATTTCATAGATGGCCCTCTCAAATAATTTTCACAAAACAGCTACGGACGATCTGTGCTAAAAAAATCTCGCTTGCCTCCTAGACCAGAAGCTGGGTGCGCCCATGTAAAGCTATATACTACGATTAAAATTATGACATTGACTCCGAGTACGGAACCTCCCGCATAGACCAAATCACACATTAGTGCGTTTCAGTGAGGTTAAAGGAAATATAGGTAGGTATGTTGCCCTTGAAATTAAACGTGAACTGTTAATAAATTCTAGCAAATTGATAATAACAAGATTATTTGGAATCCTGCGCGTTTTCGCAGTCAACTGCTAAACAAATAACTGGTCACGATCATCTGTGCGATCAATTGTATCTTACTTATTTTTTTTTTGGTTTAAAAAACACATTACATATACCTACTAGCTGTTAAAGCTTTTTTTTAAATATCCTGCAGGAAAAAGTATCCTTTACTCCAGGGATGATTGTAATAACGAAATTTTAATTAGACCTGCTTACGAAAATAATCACGCAAATCGCAGTAAACCTGTTGTGTGTTTATACCTAAATAAATTACACCATACAGATTCTCTTGCTTTTCGCGGCGTATAAATTAGGGGCTGTGGTTTTGGTTCCTCCTAGGATGACAAATTTAAGGTCTGAGATCGTTTACCATCATACAATGTTTCTGCGCATTAAATTATTCATGTCTGTACCAGCTTTTTAATTTTCCAGATTCTGGTGACGAGATTTGACGTAATGACGACATCAACCATGGTGGTGTCGCCCCTAGCGACGCAACCGTCGCCAAAGAACAAGCGACGGTTATTCGCGGAGGCGCGGCAGAATAGTTTGCAGAAACTCAGCGTGATATTCGACCATGGGAACAAGAGCGGTAAGTTGAATTTGCAATGGCAATGGGATGATAGTATTTTGTGATGGAGCTCTCGGAGATTTTCCATCTATGCGATTGAGCGCCATGGCGTCGAAAGAGCGCCATCTAGGGACCACAGGTGGCACTATTTCGACGCCATACTAATAGTTAACATTTACGAGATCGAATAGATGAAAAATCTCGCACTCAGCACACTGGAGAAGTACCGCGCTATGCTTATTTCTGACGCCAAGCAGCATTCTTGCATTGCTGTTCCGGTTGAAGGGCATGGTTGCCGGTATAATTCCAAGCACGTGAGGTTTAACACCTACGCTTTAGGCTATAGGACGTCACATTGCAGGACCTGTTCCTTTCATGCCCTCATCATCAGCAAGGCTAGCAAGGGCGGGAGATTAAAATTATATCCCCCGATTATATCCCCTGAAAAGGGATATTATTAACGTGCCCACCTGCTAAATCACTGGAACATTGAATTGGAGAAGTTTACCCCCGTTTATTAATATAAACAGGGGTAAACTTCTCCAATACAAACGCATAGTAGGTATATATTATTTGGATATAATAGACAAAAAATGTATCCCCCTGTTCTCCTATTCCCTGTTCCCGCGCTTTAGCAGGTGGACACGTTATTCGGTAATTATATCCATTGTCAGGGGATATAATCGGGGGGATATTATTTTTGTCACCTGCCTGTGCTAGCCCTGCAGGTGGAAAAGTTAATTATATCCTCCGACCGGGGATATAATCAGGGATATAATTTTTGTCACCTGCCTGTGCTAGCCCTGCAGGTGGAAAAGTTAATTATATCCTCCGACCGGGGATAGAATCAGGGATATAATTTTTGACACCTGCCTGTGCTAGCCCTGCAGGTAGAAAAGTTAATTATATCCTCCGACCGGGGATAGAATCAGGGATATAATTTTTGTCACCTGCCTGTGCTAGCCCTGCAGGTGGAAAAGTTAATTATATCCTCCGACCGGGGATAGAATCAGGGATATAATTTTTGTCACCTGCCTGTGCTAGCCCTGCAGGTGGAAAAGTTAATTATATCCTCCGACCGGGGATAGAATCGGGGATATAATTTTTGTCTCCTGCCTGTGCTACCCCTTGTGGTGGGATGGTCTTGGTGCGACAATTAATACTATGATATATAAAAAACAACCAAAAATGATGGTTGCCGAGAAATTCTCCAGAGAAGCCCTTGACTGCAATCTCACCTGGCGGTAAGTCGTAATGATATGAATGAATGAATGAGATGGTAGCGGGCTAACCTTTCGCAGTTATAATGTAAGACCTATACCCCTTATCGGTTACTAAACGGCACTGCACCGGATGGCGGCGCAGCACTCTTGTTGCCTCTGGCCCCCACCAGACCAGACCGGAGAAAATTTTCCCCCTACTTATATGACGACACAGCAGCGCTTACCACTGCTCCAGGAAGGTCGTCGAAACGTAACTGAGGCGAGACAGAGCAACGTGTACATGCCAGTGTAAAATCCTACCATGAGAACAAGGTAGTAAGGTATAATTTACAATGGCGTAAAAATTCATAGATAATCACATGGTATATAGTTCAAGAGCAAATTGGGCAGGCAGCCAGTGCGTAAGAGCTTACCTTATCAAACTTGTCGGCCATTTTTATTCAATTTAAAAAATGGACGAGAATTAGATCAGGACGCTGAGGACTTTTCCCTTCTAAACCGTTTTTTCTTAATTTTTTTCAATAGTTTTGGCAATTTAAATTATTGATAATACGCTTTGGCAATTTCTGCCAAACAATTCAAAATTCAAAACTAAAAGTAACGACGTAACACAAGTATTCGGAAACTATTTTCGCAAAGTGAACTTACAAGACTAAATTTTTTCTACATCTGTACAGAAATATTTTAATTTAATCAACACATTGTGATTTATACAACAAAAGAAAGTATTTTAATATTCTAAACTATCTTAGTTTAGAATATTAAAATACTTAAAGTTAAAGTTGAAACTCAGATTTTGAAATTCCTAGACGTTACATTATACAACACAATATTGGTGTATTTCAAAAGATGGCAGCACAACGAAATGCGCGCTTTTTCCTGACTGCTTTACGACAATCACTTGATGTTTTGACGTATTTGTGTAAAATGCTGCCATAAAAATTTGGAGCGGCTGTAATGGTAGAAATAATTTGTTTTTATTTGATATGGAGTACTGCACTGTAGTGTTATTAAAGGCAATTCGACAGAAAATTTCAAAAAGTTACACTTCACTCCTGAGGACACACCATACAGATTAACAGACTACAAATTTTTATTTTCTTATATACAAAGAAAGAAATATTTCTTTAAAATATCTATTATGTAGTTAAATTCATGTGGACATGTCTGTATGAAAACCTGAAACTCTGGACTGAGTACGAAAATAATTACAGAGAGAAAGAAGTCAGGCCGCTGAAAGATATTTTTTTGTAATTATCCTGATTCTGAGACTTACAAGTTTTAACGTTCCGTAGAAACCAAATATGAAATTATTAAGGGAACAGTAGATTATCCATTCTCTAATGCAGATCAGTTTTCAAAACTATGACAGTTACACTTTGTATGGATATGGTAGAAATGTTAGTTTTGCGGTGGCAACACTAAGTTCTGCAGTAATTATTTTATGTATTTGTGAATTTTCTGAGCGCCATTGCTTTTTACCGATGTAACGTTGAAATGATTTTAATCAGTTTTCATCGGCAATTCTGTGTTATGTTTTAGCAAATTACCGAAGTGATTGTGTACTAAAACTATCGAACTTCTATAAGTTTTGTGCTGGGCTTTGTCATGGCCGGTAAGTGATGACTTTTAGCGCCCGCTAGACAAGGGCGAAATCGGAATCGGAAATCGCAATAAGTCGAAGATGTTTTATCGTTCGAACTCCGACGGTAAATGCAATGTTCTTTAAACTTAGTGTGGATATTAGTTTTTAGTGTTTACATAGTTGTGACTATAATAATCGAGTGGGAAGTGTTTGGTTACTGTACTAAAGCCTGAAATTCTAACATTTTGCTCTTTTTTTCACTGTTACTCTAAGTATGTAGTGAAAAGAAGGTTCTCGCAACAGTTTTGTGGTTGATTAATGCTATTTATTGAAGCGTCGGACGCATAAAACTGCGTAAAATAGCATTTGTTTGTGTGATCAGATGTCTGCGTTTGTTGATCGCAAATCGAAGGTCATGCGCAAATGGTCAACAGATTTTTGCAATTAGGACTAACATTGAAACTTTTCCAAGCGGCATTTCCCTATAACGTAACATATAACACGGGATTACGTTAAGAAATGAGGTTACACGCAGGTGAGAGTAAGTTTATTGTGTACCCACATAAATGGAACCTGTTTTTAATAATTGCACATTAAAACCATCAGCGGTGTTCGTAAATAACCCGTTCACATGGTTTTAATCGAGAGTGTTTTAATCCCGAAAGTGGTTTCTATACGTAAGTGTTGTCCATTATTTAGTTTATTCTTGACTAGTTGTGCCATACAGTTCTAATCGCGTACCTAAGCGTTAAGGTCGTAGCATAATATGCACTGTGTTCTAACTGGTCTTTATATCCGAGACAAGTGTGTGAATCAACCAATATGACACTACAAAAATTTACAGTTCATCATTCAAAAGTGCCATAGGTGAACTTGAAAGAAGAGGGTTTTCCAATACATATTCAAAGTTAATAAGCTTTTCACTGGATGTAATCAAAAGGTGGCAAAGTGTCAGATTAGTTATGTGCGTTTGCCACAGTTCAACATAAAACACAATTCAAATAAAACCTTGATACAAAGTATCATCTAATGAAACAAGAGTGTTAGCCAAATTCTTAAATATCTGAGATACATAAAAAACAGTTATCTTCATTGTGAGGTCTGAAAACCATTAAAGACCGAAGTTTCGCTATATTAATCACATCTACAGAGAATAATGGCAAGTTGTCTCTGGTACAGTAGTGTGCATACACACATTCATACACACAGTATGAAGTACGAACAGAATCACTTAACTTACTAGTATTTTATAACTTTTACAATGATGTTTATAACTTGTACTTGACATTTTTTAAATTCTATATAATCTGCCTGCTTAGTGAGTACCCTGTATGCACACCACTGATCTAGTAAGACACATCGAAGATCATCTGGTAATTAAATATTGCTTCTTAGGTAACAATACAGTATGCAGTCAAATTGGCATAGTTTTTAGGACATACAATACCGGCTCTCTTATCATTTACACCCAAATTGCATAATAAACTTGTCTATAATGTTAACAATGAAGATTTTATCCTAGCAATATTGATGGGTGTATTACCATTTGATTTTTGTATAATAAGGTACCTAAGAGTGATTTTTGTGTCTCTTTGATAACTCCACTTGTGTAGTTTTTTTTAGCTATGCAACAATATGTTTATACTGTAGTAAACAGTAACCTTGTTTATTTGTTAAACTTTTTTATTGCACAGTTGAAAGCCTAAGAGATAACACAGTTTGTAAGTGAAGATCAATGCTGCAGTTCTAGATATCCAACTTTGATAAAGAAGAGTCAGAAAATAGGCCATCATAAATTGTAAGACAGTGGGAAAGTAGGATTGTGAATTGAGACTACATCTCCAGGCCTGTTTTATATTCTCAATCAAAATTATACTATGTTAGAGATCATAGAAAGTTTGCCAAATGTGCAAAATTGACACTATCTTCACACTATCACACTTAATTCACACTTAATTCACACTATCTTGCTTGGCAATCAACAGTTAGAGAACGCAAAATAGGGGGTATGACAACCATCAAACAGTAAAAGTATTGTTTGTAGTCTCCTTAATTCATATGTTAGGTCCCGATAAACTTGTTCAGAAGTTCCAACATTCTAAATCTGCATTAAGATTTGGTATTTAAATCTTTTAAAAGTATAAATACAGATTACACATTCCTAGCAACTTAATTATTGTAATATTGCAGGACAAGCCTTTAATAGAAAAGGTGATTAGACCCACAGTTATGCTCCAGTGCAGATTAATATAAAAAAATAACAAAAAACTTTCTGATGCATAACAGATAATGTAGAAAAGCATGCAGTTCAGGCCAAAGGTTAAATTGTAATAAACATACTGATATAATGCATAGTAAAGAATTGATATCTGAGTTT
Organism: Pararge aegeria; assembly: GCF_905163445.1. Taxonomy (NCBI): domain Eukaryota; kingdom Metazoa; phylum Arthropoda; class Insecta; order Lepidoptera; family Nymphalidae; genus Pararge; species Pararge aegeria. Next base: position 4,272,969 of record NC_053202.1, on the reverse strand, counting down.
CTATAAACAATTTCAATGAATGTATATGTGATATTTATTTATTATTGCTAATAGTTAAAATCACATGACTAGGTCTTAGTTTCAGTTGTACATAGTTATACAAAAAGTATTCAATCCACATTGATGATGTTTTCAGACCTTTACATTGTATGTTGGTTGGAGCTGTCCTTTGTTTTTAGGGCTTCTGCTGATTTAGTACATTCAGCCGAGCTCACTCCAGAAGCTTAGCAGGCTGTTCAGGTTGTGGCATGCTTCATGGAGTGATACCTAGGAGTTAAGGTGTGCTGGACAGTGATTTTTTACACTCTGGCACTTTGAAGGTGCTCTCAGCATGCTTTTCTGTTATGTTATGAGTCATTTATTTACAAAGTCTCAAAATCTGTGAATATTAGATTCATATGGGTTAGATCATTTTCCTTTAACTATGTCCAGTTAATCTCAGATTCAATTCCCACAACTGGAAAATGTTTGTGTGATGAGCATGAATGTTTTTCAGTGTCTGGGTGTTAATATATTATAAGTATTTATGTATATTATTCATAAAAATATTCATCAGTCATCTTAGTACCCATAACACAAGCTACGCTTACTTTGGGGCTAGGTGGCGATGTGTGTATTGTCGTAGTATATTTATTTATTATTTATTATCTTGGAATCTATGTGGATATTAAAGACACTTAAGTTACAAAAGTATTTAGTTCAGAATTTGATAACAAACTCATGGCAACAAGGTCCAGTACTGAATTAGAACTTAAATCTCCAGTATATAGCTTTCTACTGCAATATTGCATATAATCTGTCATTGCTCTTGTCAAAAATACAAGTGTTATCTCAACAAATAAAATTTACAAGTGTATGTAGTCTATTTAGGCAATCTATAGTACATACCCTGAGGAAGTTTAAACTCCCAGCCAAGACAGTGCTACTATTTTTGCAGGAAACCAGTCATTATCAACCCATTACTGGCCCACTATAGGGTCAGAATTACCCAGTTTTAGTTTGTAGTCCATGATTATGAAAAAATACAGGTAAAATTGTATAATAAAACTGTGGTATGAGACATATATTTTGTCCTTGCTCCATGGAGAAAATGTATCTTGCCCTTGCTCAATACTTTCAATTCTACACGTATATGCGTTAAACCTCCATCTGGGTATAATAATGATACTTATCACATATTATGAGGTAATAATAGGATCAAACTACAATTGCCTTAGTATACTTGGCTGAGTACCAAACTTGTGTGACATTTTCCTCATGACCCAATTAAGTGAGATTTCAAGTTCTTGTAATTCTATCTATTTGTAAGTCTTAGTAACATAATACTAAATAGTTTTTGTTACCTCAAAGAATAAAACAGATGTAGTTAACCTACTTACACTGAAAATATCTTAGATTGACTTAAGACTGTTGATCTCTTATTGATCTAGACTTTGATAACTATTAAGCAGCATTACATACTATATCCTCCTTCAAAAGGGTGGGAGTCCCACAAAACCTCCGTCCTGCCTCCCCTGCTCCGGGCCTAAAAGCTTTCACACAGCATTAAAAAAAAAAGTTTTAGACATGTGTCTGTTTCTTCAAGCCCCAACGTGAAATTTAAAAAAAAGGTGAAATTCCTGGCAGAGCTTCCCGAACTTTGCGACCCCATTTGGTTACGCTGGCGTACGGCAGGTTAACCCATCAGGTTACCAGTGAAATACAGAAAAGATAGCTGACTGATAAAGCTGAACACCAGGTACCTACTCTAAGTTTTCTATTCCTGTCTCCTGTTTGTAATGGGTCAATATTCAATAATAGGAATGATAATGTTGGTTTTAAAATTGGAATCATTAAGCATCTATTTTAATTACCTCATAATAATAACTAGTGACATTGCCTGTCCATTTATATAACAACAATTACATACTTGAGTACATACAAGGTACTTCCTATTGTACAAACTAGTTGCCTCTGTGACAATACCAGCTTAACAAAAGAAGGATATTGTATTACACGCCTCCTGTATTGAAGAGTATTAAATAGCTATTACAATGTTCACTGGAACTGGTTCTCAAAGCTTTGTTACATATTCACAGTTTGGTAACACTTGAGTTGCAATGTGTTGTTCTAATTTAATTATTTTTCTAATCTGTTATTTTTTTTTTGTTTTATAACGCAATGACCTTGTTTCATAATGCCTAAATTATTATTAAGCAATTTTTAACGAAAGTGACTGTAAATTATACAGAATTTATTAGGCCTTTTTTTTTAAAATTCATTAGATAGAAGGGTGTCTTTATTGAAATACTAATGCAGTGTTTTTTTTATGTGCAAAAAGTTTTTTTTTAATGTGACTCTAAGCAAACAATGTTAAAAAAGAAAGAACGCCCCTGGCAATCTTATCACCGCTTCAGGAATCAAGATAATACTACTTGGAGGCACCCAGCTTGTCGCTTGCATTGGAACACCAGTTGTGATTGTATGTACATTGACTAAATAATTTCAGCACTACATATGTTTGTATGTGTGCCAAATTGGTTTACACAAATCTTTAAACTTAACTTTTGACCGGTGAAAGGCTTCAACGGTGGCTAGTTACCATTCTACCGACAAAGACGTGCATCTAAGCGATTAAGCGTTCCGGTATGTCGCATGGAAACAGATTAGGGGTATGTGTTTAATATAATGGCCGCGTTACTGGTTAGCCCGTTATTACCATCATTTCTTACCATCAGTTAAGGATGCAGACAAGGGCTAACTTGTACTGGTCAAAAAAAAAAATTAAATAGACTAATTCAAAATTAGTGCTGTTCTATTCATAACTTTTCATAACAGCAAACAATGCACTGCATTCTGCCTCTCACAACCACCGTTTGAGGGAGGTCTCTGGTTCGATCCCTGCCATAAGCAATTTAGGAATTTTGAATTTCTGCATTTTCTCTGGTCTAGTAGGAGTTTTGTTGCTTCAAGCAATTTTTGCATTCCAATACTATGTTGAGTAGAAACTGATTAGGGTATGGGTTTAATATAACTGCTATATGCCAGGTTAACCCATTCTAAGACTGCATCATCACTTCAGATGGGATTGAAGTCAACGGCTAGCTTTTATTATAAAAAAAAATCATGGCTTCCATGTGAAGTTTCATTTGACATATTAGTTAAGCAAATTGGTTCTACTTGTGTTGTACACTATTCTTTAAACTAAATTTACCTACAGAATTATTGCCAATAGCTTGGCCTTTTTGACTCAACCATTTAGTTGTGTATTATATAAACTGATTCATCCTCGCACTGCACATTGGTGCAAAATCTGGTGTAACTAAATAAATGTGTCTAAATAAATAAATCCCTTTCTGAAGGGCTAGAGCACAGACAGGAGATTAAAATTATATCCCCCGATTAAATCCCCTGACAGGGGACATAATTAACGTGTCCACCTGCTTAAGTACTGAAACATGGAATAGAGAAGTTTATCGCCGCTTATTATTACTACACATATTATTTGGATATTATTTCCACTTGTGCGCCAATGCTCGAAGAATTGATAAAGCTGTGGGAGAAGAAACATTTTTATCCCGTTACCGGGGAGATAATTGTCTCCTGCCCATGCTAGCCGTGCTGGAGCTCTGAGTGGGTACTCAGTGGTACTCGTACACTAAGTGCTCAAGTTAATTAGGATATATGTTGGGCAAATTTTAATTAGTAATATATTTAGTTATCTAATTGTTACTAACAATAAACAATATATTTTTTTTATGGAAATCTTATGGAATTTTACCTGAAATGAAAGTTTTTATTAATTTAATTTCTTTTTAATGCGTTAATAATTTTATTTATTGAATATTAACTTAAGAAGGTATAGCAATTTTTTTTTGGCCTCTGCGCAAAACTGTTGTGAGAACTTTTCTTTTATATAATGTAGTAACTAGTAACCTATTATTTGTAGAGTACATTGCATTTACAGATTCCTATCTTCCTTATCTAATAATCTATTACATTTTGTTTAGATTTGTTTCATCAACTAACTATTTACTTACTATTGCTTCTAGTTACTAACTAGATTTTGTTTGGTTTGTAAAATTAAACTTAATTTAAGGAACGTACAGTATAAGTAAAACTTCTTTACACACACTTGATTTGGGGAGTAAGCTGGTGAATGTGAGGATAGCTGAGGAATCTGATCGGGGGAGGCGAACGCAATTTGAGAGGGAGATATAAGTTTGTGAAGATGGAAAGAGAGAGAGTTATGTTCCGTATATTACGCATTTCTTTTCCCTCTTTTCTTTCATAGCCAAGCCTATTGTCTCGGTCTTACAATCGACCACAGTTATTACTGATGTACCCGGTAATGAAAACAATATGAATTTATCCATCAAAAACCATTGTAAATTTCAATATTTGTTGAAAATTAATATTTGTATACGTATAGAACCGGCACCGACAGCTTGTCGTACTCGCCGTGGCACGAGTTTCGACAACGTCATTTGAAAATTAACTTATTACGTTATTTCTGTGTTAATTTCCGGTTTAAACCTTAAATTCTATTAGTCCTCGTGAATACGTGGTTAAACGTGCTAGCAAGTAGACCAAAGAGGCAGTTAATCGTTAAGCAGTACCTAATCTGTGGTTATATATTAAGCTATAATCCCACTTCTGATCTAAGAATTTGCATTACAACAGTAGTCTCATCTCAGTGACAAAAGTAACTTTTATAATTGCCATTTGGAGTATTTCTGAGTGACACCTGAATAAATGGTCGCTTAGTCTTCGAGCGTACGCGGGAATTTTATTAGTTTCAATTGGTACTGTGACGTAATTATGTGTCGCGCATATTACATATTTGCATAGAAACGCCGTGTTGCTAGCCGGTTAGTTACTGGGAATAATCTTCATTTTCATCATCATCATCGTCAATAGCTTATTAAAATCCATTGCTGGACTAAAAGACTACAAATGGGAGGGATTGCCCGTAATCACCACGCTGGGCAGACAGATGGGTCATTGACCGCAGTGGGACAGAGGCTTTCCGTTTCTTTATATTCCCTTAGTCGCGTCGTACCAAAACCTCACTAAGATGAGGAGAACTTTGTAACCCTTTTGAGGCGTGATGTTATGACGTGGGATTGATTAAACGGTTCATATTTCGATCGCTGCAATGGCGGTTTATTCGCTGTAATTTTTTGAAGAAATCTGTCTAAAACCCATCAGTTCTAACTGTAATTTAAATGGTACCATTTCGGAACAAAAAAAAAATTCTTACTAATTTTATAAATGCGAAAGTGTGTTTGTACTTCCTTCACGCCCTAAATTAGCAACTAATATATATTTAGTTGAAAGTGGGAGAGTAACATAGGCCATTTTTTATCCTAGGAAAAAAAAGTTTCCCACGGCATTTGTAAAAAACAGTAATTAACGGCGTGCTGTGAATTTAAGTAGGAGGTCCCGGGTTCGATTCGCGGCAGGGGCGATTTGGGGATTTATAATTTCTGCATTTTTTCTGGTCTGGTCTTTGAGGTTTTGGCCGTGGCTGGTTACCACCCTACCGACAAAGACGTGCCGCTAAGCGATTTAGTTTTCCGGTGCGATGTCACATAGAAACTTATTAGGGGTATGACTACCATACTCCCTTACAGGTTAGCCCGCTACTATCTTAGGCTGCATCATCACATACTACCAGGTTAGATTGCAGTCAAGGGCTAATTTGTAGTCGAAAAAATTTATGCGCAGGAAGACCGCGGGCTACAGGTCCGTCTAAATAACGACGGATGTATGCCCGAACTTACAAATAACAATCTCCGAATTGATAAACTCCTCTTTTTAAGTCCGTAACTTCCAGAAATACAACTATGATCAATATTGCAGGCAATGGTGGGGAGACGACATGGTGTTTTAGTCAGGTGAAAGGCACCCTCGAGGACGATGTCACCGAGGCCGACCTGATATCATGCGTCGAGTTCAACCACGACGGCGAGCTTCTCGCCACCGGCGACAAAGGCGGCAGGGTTGTTATATTTCAGGTAATTTTTATATTTTTTTGTCTTGTGAGCGGCTTCGACCGTGACTAGTGACAAAGAAGTGCCGCCAAGCGATTTCACGTTCCAGTACGATGTCGCGTGGAAACTAACTAAGGGTACGGGTATTACCTGTTTTACCTGCTATAAATCTTTACAGGCTAGCTCGTTATCGTCGTTGAATCGTCGTTGAAAAGGAATTTTTTCAGTGTCTGGGTGTTTATATGTATTTTATAAGTATACTAGCTGTTGCCCGCGACTTCGTCTGCGTTTGTTTTTTGATGTGGCATTAAATTGCTGCTGTCCGCTGAGGAGTTCTGTCGTCTATCTCCAACCACAGTTTGGGCACACAATTAAACACATATACCTGTATAGTACAAAAATAATTATTTAAATCGGTTCTAATTTGTCGGAGTTATGATGTTAAATCGTCAAACACTCATCCCCTCTCCCAAAGGAACCGAGCTTAATGACGGGATAAAAAGTATCCTATATTACTTCTAACACTTCCAAGACTCTATATATATCATATTTACATTCTCCGTGGAAAAATACATGGTCATACCAATTTTTATGACAATCGGTTGAACGGGGCGGAAGTCGATACTTGACAGCGCCGCCTGGTGGGGAGTTACATCAATGGGCATAGCATATAAACCTTCTCCGTGAAAAAATACATAAGCATACCAATTTTCATAATGATCGGTCAAATAGTTTCTGAGTTTATCGATGACATATATACAAACATCCTCTTTTATATATATAGATATAATGTTTATTATTCATAAATAAAATATTCTTCAGTCATCTTAGCACCCATAACACAAGCTACGCTTACCATGTGCCATGTGTGTATTGTCGTATAGTAGTTTATTTAGTATATTTATATTTATTTAAATTTTGGTTTTCAGAGGGATCCTGCGTCAAAGCAATGCGTACCCAAGAAGGGCGAGTACAACGTCTACTCGACGTTTCAGTCACACGAGCCCGAGTTCGACTACCTCAAATCCTTGGAGATCGAGGAGAAAATAAACAAAATACGGTGGCTCAAGAGAAAGAACCAAGCGCACTTCCTACTCTCCACAAATGACAAGACTATTAAGCTTTGGAAGGTGAGGTTTTATATATTTACAATCTCAATTCGGTTTTGAGAATATCCACCAATCTGCCCTGGGCCAGCATGGTGGACTATGGCCTAAACTCTTTAGTAGGCCGGTAATGTGTTGATAATTACCGTCTACTACTACCACTATTGATCTAAAAAGTCTTTCACGTTAAAACGAAAGCGTGCTTGTGGGTTTATGCCACAACTCTGGCGGAGTCGGTTAAGCAAAACGTGGTCGAGGAATTTAAGAAAAACGCAAAATAATCGTTAAAAAACAATAAAAATCCAAACTCCCAAAAACAACAACTTATTATTGATCTGACAGCACGAGAAGAATACAAAATAATATTAACGCATGTCAAATTTGTCGGAGTGAGGTCATAGGTAGACTACACTATTGTTTCTATTTTGGTTGCTTAGAAATAATTTACTATGTTGTGAATGCATCCGAAAAATGAAATCAAAGCAGTATCTCGTTTTGGCTTAAACTATGACCCGTTAATTTAAGTCTACCTTGACTTAGTTATACTTTCGATTAAGCAATGACTATTTATCTGCAGCTTAATGCTTTTTTGTGACAGGTGTCGGAGCGTGACAAACGCGTGACGGGGTACAACACACGTGAGGAAGGCGGCCGGCCAAGAGACCCGGCACGAGTCACCCAGCTACGCGTTCCCACCGTGCTTCCCGCAGACCTGATGGTCGAGGCGTCGCCCAGGTAATGTATACATAGAACAGGCTACATAGTTGTCTAGCAAGCTACAAAATTTTCGCACAAGCTACACACACAGATTTCTTACAAGCTACAAAGTTTTCTAACAAGCTACAAAGTTTCCTAACAAGCTGAAAAGTTTCCTAACAAGCTGAAAAGTTTCCCAACAAGCTACAAAGGTTTTTCTAACATGCTACAACGTTTACCGGCTTGTCTATCTATTAAGTTACCAACAAAGACGCGACCGTTAATGGAACGAAGGGATAATCATCAACCATGAATAGCCTATAACAGCTCGACTTAAGGCCTTACCCTAAGAGAGGGTTTTTACGTAATCACCAAGCTGGTCAGACGGGTTGGTGATCGCAGTAAATGATCATAGTAGCACAGAAGACGCCGCTGTCCGTTCTCCGTTATATTCACTTAATCGCCTCGTATAACACCCGGGGTAAGAGTAGGTGGTTTAAAATAACTGTCATACCACTAACAGTATGCCCGCTATCATTTTTGCATCATCATTTACCACCGGGGTGCCAGTGTAGTGTAAGATTTTCTAATGGCATTAGATACAGTTTCAAAGTATTGTAACTAGATGGCCAGTGGCGTGCATTGCATATATGCAAATAAGCAGTGCATACCCTACCCTCAGGGTCTTAAAGAACCTTCAGATAGGACCATTAAAGTTTTGTAATTAAAAAAACACTAAGTAAAAAATATATGAAAGCGCCATCTAGTAATGAGCGGCCAAACTTCTAGGTCAATTGTCGCTAGACAGGCGACAGCGCAACCAGCGCGCGCGAGGCGTAGGTATAGCTTATAAAATAAAATTTTCTACTTCGTATTTTAATTTTTAACCGTAAATGCTAAACATTTACCTTTTAAAACACGTAAAAATACCTATATTATCATTTAAATCTCATGTTATCGATTGCAGGGTAAATCAATTATTATGAATCACTCGACATATGACGCCTTCTACTGTTGCATAGAAATATCAAATAAAATAAGCACGCCCAAAGAATTAATCGTTCTGCTAGATGTGTGCGTGCAAGTTAGTAGTGTGTGTCGTGTAATGTTATAATCGTGCGCTTGTACTTACAAGATTAGCATCGGTCTTGTGTGAACAGTTTCATTCATAAATTCTCTATGTATGGGTGTCTATAAGCACTGCTTACGGAAGTGGATAATCAATTACGTGTTTGATTTTTTTATGAAAAGTATTCCAGGAATTATTGGAAAGTGAGAAAGTTAACAATAAATATTGTTTCTATTTATTGTTGACATATCAAAATAAAATAGCGTTCGTACCCATACTTACAAAAAATTAAAGACATATTTTGACTAATTTCGATTGCAATATTATCATTAGCATATTTAATCGCCATTATTGTTTACCTTCGAACAATGCTCTATGGCGTTGGTGATAAATAAACGGTTAAAGTGCATAAATTCAGCAACTTATAAAAGTTTGAGTAGTGATAGTTTAATGTGTTAACGTTATTTTATAGTTTATTCATTTATTTTATAATGAAAGCATATTCGTGCGGTCTTTGTTTGGGTTCAGTGTGCCTGGAAAAAGTACTTAGAGACAACTTTAATTTCTATCCCTTTATCGTAAAATTAGAAATCATTCGCAAAGGAAGGTGTGTACCAATGTTACAAATATCCACAAAAAAAGGTGATAAAGTAAAACGTATGTTTAATAATAAATATTACGAAAACTATTCTTGACTAAGCGGCTTTGTACACACCAATCGATTATTTTGCTTTCCTTTTGTTTTATTGTCCAATATACGTAAAGTGTGGAATGATAAAGGATATAAATAATTTTCATCAAGACGCTAAAAACATGTTGGAAAAAAATATTATCATCTTCAGTGTGCTTAGAAAATGCTGCCGAATGGTGTGTCATAATTTTGTGACGTAAATCAGGGTATGTACTTTTATTCAATTAGCAGTAGATAGACGATAGTGTTAAATCAATCAAAAATATAACTTTCGTAAAGTAATTTGATTATAAACCGACATATCTAAAATATAAATTTTACTTTATGTTTGTGCTGAACACCTTGTGCATACCCTGGGTCCAAGGGCTATGCACGCCACTATAGATGGCGTTGTATCGATTCCATACAAATGGTTTTCCAAGCGATCGAATGGGTTGATTGTAGGCCCAGGATTAAAAAATACTAATATTATAACCGCGTAGTGACGGCAGATTAGACAGTTGTCTCCTCACATTTTCTTCCCGAGGATGTCGTACGAGGCGATTAAGGGAATATAACGGAGAACGGACAGCAGCGTTCCCTGTGCTACTTATACCACCAGGCGTGCACTGGGTTTCTTACCAGGGTATGCAGCAGGAAAATTGCATAAAACGACAAAACTCCTCCTCTTATACGAGGTATACATAAACTTTAGGGTAGGCAGTGCTTTTGTGCATGTATGAAGTTTATACAAACTACTGCGATCACCAGCGCGCTGATTATGGGCAAACCCTTCCATCGCGAGTGACCTTTAGTCCAGCAGTGGACTGTTATAATCGTTATAATATGTTATTAATCTGTTATATCTATTGATATCGAAACTATATCTATATTTATATTGCAGAAAAGAGCTGTACAATCAATATATCAACTTAAATCACGCGAATCCCTCCGTGAGAAGTTTGAAGAAATAGGTTCACAATATATTTATTATAGTATTTGTAAGACAACATATTAGTCTTTATAAACAAAAATAAATACATATCATAAATTAGTGACATCTGCATATCGTCTGCGAAAGGTACAGAAGTCATTTGTGGGATTGAGTATAAGCTTTTATAATATGATACCTAAGGTAATTTTGGACCTACCAATGCATCCATTTAAAGAATATGTTAAAACACATTTATTACAGCGAGGTTACTATACAAGTGATGAATTTTTTTAATGACAAGGTTGCTTGGAAGCATCCGGCTCCGCTTTTATCCCTCACAAGATAGAAAAATGAATGGTAAAATGTAAATTTTTGATGTTGGAAAAGAGCACCTGCTGAGTTTCTTGCCGGCTTCTTCTCGGTAGAATCTGCCTTCCGAACCGGTGGTAGAGTCACTACAAACAGACAGACTTGACGTTTCAAAAGTGCTTATATTAGGCCTACTTGAAATAAATGAATTTTGAATGTTGAATTTTTTTTTAATTTTGATAATATTATGAATGCGAGGGTGTCTGTTTGTTTGTTATTCATAATCAACTTAACTCATATGCCGTGCAGGCTTTAACTCGGAAAAATATAAATAAAATGGACAAAGTTTCGAGCTACAGCTGATTTAATATAAAAGCGCGTACTCAATGATTAACGGTCCAAGGAATAATTATTATCAGTATTCTACGCAATTGACAGCGAGTGCCCCTCAAATGTTTGCACTGTCAGATATACACTCGCTAATTCAATTAAGAGGCTCCTGTTTGCTTATACTCTTCACTTCATTATCGAGCTTTTATTGGGGATTATTGGATATTCCATTTATCTGTGTACTAGTAGAAAAACGCTGCGGAAATATGATTATTTTTGATTTGAATTTTTTTTATCAATGCCTAGAAAAGAAACAACTTTAGTTAGCTGTGAAAAAGCTTTTTTTTATAATACTAATTGAGAGATCTTCTTGATGGTAAGTGCAAAACCATCGCCAAGAGTGACAATAAGCAGGCCACGCTCGTGACGTGTTGTTTCCATCAGGGATTACAGGGTATGAATACCAAATTCCCTTACACATTCGCCTGCTACCATTTCAGACTGCATCATCACTTAACGCCAGGTGAGATTGCATTAAAGGGCTAACTTGTAGTGGAATAAAAAAAAAAACAACCTGAGGCATAGGTGTCAAGCCTCATTTGCCTGTGCACCAGCAACCTCCGCTGTGCTGTAGAAATAAGCACGGCGGTAATAATTCCCCCGACGAGCTGTCACAAAAGATCTAGTACTACTAAAGTAAAACTCGTAATTTATTTATATTCTTATTATAACTCTTATCATGACATAATACTTAAACCTAATGCGATAGTGAAGCTTTTAAAAAAATTATATATCCTTATGCTGTATCCTATGCCATTATCTATTCCCGTAACAAATAACACACATTGCGATCCATGTGAATGTAATCTCATGCTACAGTGTTTGTTCACAGACGGATATTTGCAAACGCACACACGTATCACATAAACTCGATCTCCTTGAACTCCGATCAAGAGACGTACCTGTCGGCGGACGACCTCCGCATAAACCTGTGGCACCTCGAGATCACCGACCAGAGCTTCAATATAGTCGACATCAAGCCCGCCAATATGGAGGAACTCACCGAGGTAAATCCTACTATCCTACTATATTATTATAAATGTGAAAGTGTGGAATGTTTGTTACTCAATCACCACGCAAGGATTGAACCGATTTGGCTGAAATTTGTTACAGAGATAGATTGTAGTATGGAATAGCGCATATTCTACTTTGTATCCCGGGAAATAAGAGAGTTCCCGGGATTAAAAACCTTAATACAAGTGAACGCAGTCGCGGGTATCAGCTAGTTAAGAAATAACTATAAATTGTAACTTAACACCATCACAGTAAGTTAGCGCATTGCTTGCTTGGTAGGTGGGGCTAAAATGCGTACAACGACATAATTATGTCTACTTGCTATTCGTATTTTTTCTATATTTATATTTTGAAGGGTTTAGCGCATATAGCAAAATGCGGAAGAAACTAGTCCTTAACACCATCACAGTGAGTTAGCGCATTGCGGTAGGTGGGCTAACTTGCGGACCACGAGATAATTATCTCTAATTTCTACTCGTATTTTATAGCGCTATTATCAATCTCGTGTATAGCGATACACGAGATTGATAATAGCGCAATTGTAACTATTATCACTAATTATTTTGGGTTATCCCACATAGTGAAATGCAGAACAAACTAGTCCTTATTAACAACGCAGTAAGCTTTAAAGTCAGCGTCCTAACGTACCTAACCTAACCTAACGTCGCTATCATGCGAGCCAGGCATATATTTTTTTCTATAGCGGCTCGAGTTTATTTCTCAAAATCTTGCATAGAATAGAACAGAATAAAATAGAATTTTAATGTTCACTGTTTACACATAGAAAGGCAGTTGACAAGGCCTAGAAAAGTATTCAAAACAGTATACCCAATGCTGGGCGTAAAATTATAGTATAAAATAAAATTAAAAAAAAAACTAATTATAATCACAATGTAATATCAATGTCAAAATATATATGAGTACGAGCTGTTACCCGCGACTTCGTCTGCGTCTGATTTTGTTTTTATCGTATTCAGTGTCGCTTAAATGAGTACATGTGACTGTCAATTAATTATAGACAAATAATTTGCAATAAAATAAAATTGCGACTTTAATTAAATATCTAAGCTATCCTATCTCTTAAGTTGGACCAGACTCACGGAGTGCCAATTTAATTTAAAATCGGTTAAGTAGTTTAGGAGTCCATCGCGGACAAACATCGTGACAGGAGATTTATATATATTAAGATAAGATTATTAATAATGAAACAAACGTGAAACAATAGAGATTACCATATTTCAAACCAACAATAAATCTTTCCATAAAATAATGTTCATCTAAAAATCTAAGTTTAACATTCCACAAAACTCACAGTTATTGCAGTTTATTATTTTAGGTAATTCCAAATGGGATGTGAATATAAGTGCTACTTTTATTTTTTTCAGGTTATAACCGCGGCTGAGTTCCACCCGACTGAATGCAATCTCTTTGTATATTCTAGTAGTAAGGGTGAGTTTCCGCATTTTTTTAAATAAATGTAACAGGTTTATGTCTGTATTTGTTAAATTCAAGATTTTATTAAAAATCTAATACAGATTTTTATTAAGTATTAAGAAAGAAAAAATTTTTGGTATTTCATATATTTATTGATATGACACTGCATTTTCAAAATAGCTAATCTAAATGTATACTGTCACATTGGCTCAGTCATTACCATGTGGATACCATGCCAGCAGTTATTAGGTATTGAATTTTGACAAGTTCTCAGTACTAATAACACATTGACATTGTCACCCCAGTGTCTGCCCTTTCAGTCAGCGCGACTGCACGTTAAACAGTTCCGATCATTTAAAGAAATATGTGTAAATCCCATTCGATGCGTGACGAGTCTATGCTCTGAAAACCTTTCTCTTATGAGACGAACTGTGCCCAGCACTGATTAATTCTATGATGATGCTTCGAAAACAATCATCATAGTATCTAAATCTATAATTATAAGGTGGGAGTAAAAAGTCTTATTAAACCATTTAAACAGTAAGAGGTTACTATGAGAGAGTTGACCCAGCTGTGGGATGTTAATACGCTGCGGATGATGATGTAAACTGTCTCGGGTGCAATAAAGCTATCAATATGCCCACTGTGTGATGACGACGTAAACTTTCACAGGTACAATAAGGCTATGCGATATGCGCGCGGCAGCGTTATGCGACCGCCACGCAAAGTTATTCGAGGAGCCGGAAGACCCGCACGCGAGGTCATTCTTCTCCGAGATCATCTCCTCCATCAGCGATGTTAAGCTGAGCAACTCTGGCAGGTGAGTCAATGAAGTACACCCTATTTTCACTGCACGGAACTACTAACACGCCAAGTTTTTTTGCCAACCGGAAGTCCAGCACGCGATACTATTATTTTTCAAGGTCATCTCAATAACTGAAGTGAAGTTTTCCATCTGACAGGTGAGTTAATGAATTAAACTCCTTTCACTTCATTGAGTGGTAGAAGTATATCGAGAAACCAGAAATTAGATATGCGAGGTCATTCTTCTCTAGAGTTCATCTGAATCTTCGTCGTGATTTATTCTGGCAGTTGAGTCATTGGAATACACTCCAAGGACAGGATGTCCAGCGCGTGCAAGATCATTATTTTCCAAGGTCATATCAATTAGGACGTGAAGCCGAGTTACTGGCAGCTGAGGTGAGGCATTCAAAATCACTTCTCAAAGCTACGGACGTCAGGTCATTTTTCTCTCCTTAAAAACATCCCTCCTCTATTAGCGAGGGAAGCTGAGCAACTCTGGCAGGCGAGCTGACTTCACCGAGTGACTGAAACACAGGGTTTAGAAGCAGCCTTTAAGTGTATTCTTTGAGAACATCGCCAGCAATGTACAGCTGAAAAGGTCGTAACAGTTGACCGGGTACACTTAGATTTTAGGGTTTTTACTTCACTTCACTGCTGGTGATCGACTCGAAAACACTTCACTTTCACTTCACTGTTCGACCGGCAAGCGAAGTTGTTCGAAGAACCGGCATATATCACTACAACTGCACTAATTGTATTTCAGTTTCACTTATCTTCACTTCTTTCACTCTTTCAGTGTGTCAATGTAAATACAATTTTTGTATTTTTCCATTACAGATATATGATGTCAAGAGACTACCTAGGTTTAAAAGTTTGGGATCTTAGAATGGAAACAAAGCCTGTTGAAACATATCCAGTAAGTATCCAATTTAAAAACATGTTATATCATTTCATTTACGTGGTGATTTAAGATTACCTAAGTTCGATTGGTGCGTGAATTTTTCAAGTCCGAATTTAGGTCTTCTCCAGATGTTTCACTTTTGATATTCATACCTACAGGATCAGGCTAGTTTAGTTTATTATGAGTCGTTTGTCATGGCGATTCGGTTGAATTTGGCTTGCACCATCGTAGTTTAGGTAAATATAACGTCACATCCTATAAGCGTCACTCCGCAACTGCGATTGCGAAATCGCGCGCAATATTCAGATTTTGCGAAGATTGATGGTTCGTACAAACGGAGTCTGAAGCAAATAACTCACGAAGCATCCATATAAACTAAATATGAATCATTTTACGTTGAACTACTATAATCAGGATACCATTTTAGTGATTACAAAAAATAAAAAAATTAAAATTATATAAAAAAAGTATTACTTTAATTTTTTATTTATTTGTGACTAAAATATTTCTTTCCGATACTCTTATGATTAGTTATTCAGTAGGCAAGCTTTGCTAAGACTAAAGTCAATCAGCCATGATAGTAATAGCAATGCGGTTTGAAGTCCCGCCGACTGGCTGGCAATTTTGTTTAGATCACTTGTCAGACTGACAATGATGACATATTTCAAAATGTAAAATTTTAAACGAGATTTTATTTTTTACTTCTAGTAGAAATAATTTCGTAACGAAAGATTTTTCAGCTTTAGCTTTTTTATTAATAAGCGTAACGTATTATTTTCAGGTGCACGAGTATCTTCGCTCAAAGCTGTGCTCGCTGTACGAAAATGATTGTATCTTTGATAAGTTTGAGTGCTGCTGGAGTGGTGACGACCAGCGGTTGATGACCGGCTCCTATAATGGCTTCTTTAGGTGGGTAGAGGTCAACTGAGTACAGTACAAAGCACTAATTGTTGCGCGTGCTAAAAAAATATAAGATGAGAGGCCAAGGTATTCACTTATTAACTTCAATACCAACTATGTTCAGGATGGCACTTAGATCTTTCATTAATTAACAGAACTATTGAAGCTAAATACCTAGCTTCTTAGCAGTAATTATTTATTCTCATGACTATTATTCTTCATTACTATTAAGGTATTATTTTATAAAAGATATCATTAAAGCCCACCAACCTGCATTAGAGCAGTGTTGTGGGTCCGTACTTTATAACCCTGTCTTCCAAAGGAGTAAAATAAAACAACTGGACCGACTCTAATACTCTATATTAAGCTTCTCTTTCTCGCGGTTATGGTAACGGCGGGGCAAGGGGTGTCAAGAATCTCCGGAAGAGATTCCGCTGCCAAACCCGACGACTGGACCTGGCAACGTATAACGCACGCACGTTGAGGACCGATGAGAAGTTAGTCGAGCTGGAAGAAGCAGTGAGCAAGTTGCGCTGGAGTATCATGGGTTTATCTGAAGTCCGTAGAGAGGGGGAGGACACGATAATCCTAAAATCCGGCAACTTGTTCTACTACCGGGAGGGCGAACAACAGTCCCAAGGTGGTGTCGGATTCATCGTCCACAAATCCCTTGTCAACAACATTGTTCGAGTCGAAAGCGTGTCGAGCAGGGTAGCGTACCTTGTACTCAGAATAACCAAACGGTATTCCCTGAAGGTTATACAGGTCTACGCACCCACAACTGCGCACTCCGACGAGGAAGTAGAGGCATTGTATGAGGATATTTCGAAAGCCATACATGCCTCGAAAACCTACTACAGTGTTGTGATGGGGGATTTCAACGCGAGGCTGGGCAAGCGAAGCGGTGCAGAGCTGAGAGTGGGGCAATTTGGATATGGGCAACGGAACGAACGGGGCCAAATGCTGGCCGACTTTATGGAGAAGGAGGGCCTCTTTATGATGAACTCCTTCTTCGAAAAGCGGCCGCACAGGAAATGGACCTGGCTGAGCCCCGATGGTTCGACGAGAAATGAGATCGACTTTATCATGTCGACCAAACGGCATATATTCAATGATGTCTCTGTGATCAACAGGGTGAAAACCGGGAGCGATCACCGTATGGTAAGAGGCACATTGAATATAAATGTAAAGCTGGAAAGGGTCAGACTGGTAAAGTCTACGCTCCGGCCTACTCGTGCTCATATCCAAAACCCCGAGAGCTTTCAACTGGAGCTGCAAAACCGGTTTGATTGCCTGGACTGCGATTCTGTGGACGATCTTAACAACAGGCTTGTGGAAACTGTCCATACGGTTGGGTCCAAGTTCTTTAAGACCCACCGTAAACATAGAACCAAAAAGTTCTCAGCCCATACACTCGGGCTTATGGAGAAGAGACAAGAAATGAGACTACAGTCTTCAAAAGATGCGTCTGAATATCGGCGTATTAATAGACAGATCTCCAAGTTGCAGACGAAAGACTTGCGACACTTTAACACTGAGAAAATTAAAGTCGCCATTGAGCGCAACAAAGGCTCGAAAGTGTTCGCAAGAGATCTGTCTATCGGACAGAGCCTGTTGACTCGCCTGAAGACTGACAATGGTAGTCTCATTTCTTCTAAACCAGAGATCCTGAGTGAGGTTGAGAAATTCTATGGACAGTTATACACCTCAACACAAAACCCTGTTGAAAGTTTGGCTAAAGACCCTAGAGCCAAATTGACCCGACACTTCACTGAAGATATCCCGGACGTCAGCCTTTACGAGATTAGTATGGCTCTCAAACAACTTAAGAACAACAAGGCACCGGGTGATGACGGAATCACAGCAGAACTCCTGAAAGCGGGTGGAAAACCGATACTTAAAGTCCTTCAGCGGTTGTTCAATTCCGTCATTCATCAAGGCACAACGCCAGAGGCATGGCACAGGAGCGTGGTTGTTCTGTTCTTCAAAAAAGGTGATAATACCTTGCTGAAGAACTACAGACCTATCTCGCTGTTGAGCCATGTCTACAAGTTGTTCTCAAGAGTCATTACGAATCGTCTCGCGAATAGGTTCGACGACTTCCAGCCTCCTGAACAAGCCGGTTTCCGAAAGGGCTTCAGTACCATAGACCACATACATACGCTGCGGCAGGTTATACAGAAGACTCAAGAGTATAACCGGCCACTTTGCTTAGCGTTTGTGGACTATGAGAAAGCCTTTGATTCGGTGGAAACCTGGGCTGTGTTAAGGTCACTGCAGAGATGCCGAATTGACTACCGGTACATCGAAGTTTTGAAGTGTTTGTACAAAAACTCCACTATGTCAGTCCGTATACAGGACCAGACTACGAAACCGATCCAACTGCAGCGAGGAGTGCGACAGGGAGATGTTATCTCCCCGAAGCTGTTTACCGCTGCGTTGGAGGACGTTTTTAAGCTTCTGGATTGGAACGGGCTTGGCATCAACATTAACGGCGAGTACATCACTCAACTTCGGTTTGCCGACGATGTAGTCATTATGGCAGAGACTCTGGAAGACCTTAATGCGATGCTCAATGACCTTAGCAGAGTTTCTCAACAGGTGGGCCTTCGTATGAACATGAGCAAGACGAAAATTATGTCTAACGCTCATGTTCCGCTCCACCCAATTACTGTTGGGAGCTCTGCACTCGAAATTGTAGACGAGTATATATACCTAGGACACACGATCCAGTTAGGTAAGTCCAATTTCGAGAAAGAGGTAAACCGCCGAATCCAACTCGGATGGGCAGCGTTCGGGAAACTTCGTGACATCTTCTCGTCCAAAATCCCTCAGTGCCTGAAGACTAAAGTCTTCGAACAGTGCGTGTTGCCAGTGATGACTTACGGATCAGAGACATGGTCGCTAACTATGGGCCTCATAAAAAGGCTCAGAGTCACTCAACGAGCGATGGAGAGAGCTATGTTAGGAGTGTCTCTACGTGATCAAATCAGAAATGAGGAGATCCGTAGAAGAACTAGAGTTACCGACATAGCTCAGCGAGTTGCGAAGCTGAAGTGGCAATGGGCGGGGCACATAGCTCGGAGAACCGATGGACGTTGGGGTCTTAAGGTGCTGGAATGGCGACCCCGCACCGGTAAACGCAGCGTAGGTCGGCCCCAAACGAGGTGGACAGATGACATCAGGAGAGTAGCTGGGAGCCGTTGGAGGCAAGCGGCCCAGGACCGTGCATTGTGGAACTCCCTACAAAAGACCTATGTCCAGCAGTGGACGTCAATTGGTTGAGATGATGATGATGATGAAGCTTCTCTATAATTCATACTACTTGTTACCTTTAAATGACTCTACTACCAGTTTGGAATGCTGTCTTCGGCAGAGAAGACCACTGGCAAGAAACTCTACTGTTGCTCTTTTATTCAATAAATTAAAACAAGACTTATAAACACAATAACAACATTGTCATATGTTATAACGCTAGATCAATGAGTATACAAACTATGGTTTGTTGATATATTTAATATAACCATCGGATTTATCATAGATAAAGTGCTGTAATTCCCTATTTCCTAACACGCGCAACTTGATTCGCGTGGAAAACTTTAGGTGTTATACACTGACCCCTGAACTAACATTGTGCCGATAAACATGTCGATCTCTTTCCGACGTATCCCACGGGAACCGTTAATTTATCCGGGATTAGCCGTAGCATATGTTCTATTCCAGACTGCAAAATTTCATCCAGATCTTTTTAGACGTTCTGGCGTGGTTGTATTACAAACTTTCGCATTTATGATATTATTGTAAATTAGTAAAGATTTATTGCAATCCTGGGCTAACTTGAAGTGGAGAAACAAAATTAAACGTAGTGGGCCGGTAATGGATTGATGATGATTAACTTGGCGCAACCAATGTTGATGATACATATAGCTCCTGGAAAGCGTTTGGTGACGATGACAAGTTCCAAGATTTTGTTCACCCAAAAAGTGTTCAAAGTTTTCACTGCAATATACAACGGGTAACGGAATTAAGAGATACTGTTGAATGGTGCATTAGTATATTTCATAAGGAATCACCTGTGAAAATGTTAAATATCTAAGAAACATATACATTTTTTCATACAAACTAATTGAAAAAGTTAACGTCTGAAACGGGCATTTTACCTACGCTAAGCGAAGCGTACCTAATAAAGTGACTGGAGTCACTTGGTTTTACTTTTGCGTGTGATACTTTCAGTAAAAACTATGGCAGGCAATGTTTTACTCAAAAACTAATAGAATTTCGGTTTCACAGATAAGTCTCAGTTACACTAAATAGGTATTATAGTCTATCTCACTCTTACACGCTGTGTAAGAGTAAGATAGACTATAATGTGTCGTTTGCAGGATATTCGAGCGCGGCGGCGGTGGCAACGCGGGTGCGGGTGGTGCGACGCGCCGCGGTGAGCTGACACTGGAGGCTTCACGCGACGCGGCGGCGAGGCCGAGGCAGCCTTTGCGGGCGAGGCGCGTCGCCGCGACTGCCAAGAGGAAGAAGGTACATTTTAGTTTTCATATAAAAGAAATCAACCGCTTCTCATTGTGGGAGGAGACCTCTACCCTGTAGTGGGCCGGTAATGAATGATGATGATGATATAAAAAAAGTTAGCCGCCACGAAACGACTGTGAAACAATAAAGTTGATAGCAGAAACTATAATTAAATAGTTGCCCGCGGTTTCACCCTAGATAGCTAAGGGTCGTAACGAAATGTTATAAAGCTTGTCGGTACCTAAGTCGTAGACGTAAACTCCCCACCCGTACGTATTTTAATTTAAGTTTTAAATACGTACAGGTGGAGAGATCATAATGGGAGAACATAATGGGCAAGGTTTATTTACTTAATATTGTATTCATAGTCAAATGGCTATTATATAAATGTTTTATGACCGTTATTGACTATTTCAAAATAACCTTATGGAATAAAAAAAAAAATAGTACGGAGACGGGCACCGGAATAGAAGAAGAAAGTCGGCATTTTTGTTGTACATAGTAACCATTTAGTCAGCGCATTGATTAGATTTGCAAATGCTAAAATTTAATTCTTTAATTACAATTATAAAAATATGCGAGAGAATTATGAAACACGTTTCTATAGTTTCAGAGTTAAACAATAAAAAAAAATCCAGTTAATAATGTAATGGTCAAAGTCTGTTTTGAAAAATCCTATTTTGCATTTAGCCCAATTCCTTAGGTACATAGCCAATAGCCATAGGATATATAACTTTTTAAGATTTATATTCAATGATTCCAGGACGAAATAAGCGTAGACTGTTTGGACTTCAACAAGAAAATCCTGCACACTGCGTGGCATCCACATGAGAGCATAATAGCGGTAGCGGCGACGAACAATCTCTTCATATTCCAGGACAAATTCTAGCGGCCCCCGTAGCTCCCCGGCCTTAGGTGAGAGAGGACATAGTAATTATATAGGCGCGGCTATATAAGGCCCCAGTTCTATGTTAAGGCGATTGGGACACTTTTTTTCCAGGCTGGCAACCAGGGAAGGCGCTGATGATATAAAATCGAAACATTTCTTCTCCAATATCAATTATAAAGAACTCAGTATGCAGTGCTTTAGTGTAGAACGTGAACAATTTGCGTCTCTTACCATATTATTTTATTAACAACGAATATTTTCGAACAAAAATTGATGAATAGATTGATCGATTGAAATCTTTTTTTTTGTTCATTATTATGGTCCACTTTTGGTTGATTAAAACCTCGATATTGATTATTATATGATGGTCACTTTATCGAAAGCTGTTAACCTGGGGTCACCGCTCTCGCGGCGTATATCTAGTGCATGTACAAATGTTTATATCACTTGTATTGGAGGGAGGTTCGTCTATTTTATATCACCAGCCTGCCTAATATATATCCTGGTCGACAAACACGCAAGGGACATCATGATAAAAGTGGCCCCAGTCCCCGTTTGCTTTCATCGGCCTCATGTTAATGGGAGGATTCTAAGTTTTACTGGGGCCTCGTTTTAAGTATCCCCATGCCTCAGAGCGTTAGGGGTCTTATTTGTTTTTAATTAAATTCGTTGAATTTTTTTTTTGTAAATAGCTGCGCGCGCCTATTTGTTGGTAGAGATTTTTATAATAGTTGTGTCTAAAAAGTACCATTACTGAAATGATAGTGATGCAAATTGATTAAAGTGATGGTGTGTAAGGAAATGGATTTAATTAGGATAAAACTTGTTAGCAATAAAATATAACTTTAATATGCTTGCCTTTCAAAATGTATATCGATAGTTTTGCGCCGTTAAACAGCGTTTTATATAAAATACATAACTCAAAAATACGACCTTGTTGTTGACTGTGGAATTCAAAACGAATGTAAATGCTCAATTAATAAAAATGGTACTTATCACAACAAAACAATTTATTCATACATAATGTATGTGCAAATGAAATTTATTGTATGAAAGGATAGATGGAATATTCCTGTATCTATTCATAAGATAAAAATTATATTTTGTTAAGGTAATAAAATAATATGTCCTCCTTGCCCAGGGCTAGGTTTTTTTAGTAATTTTGTCATGTTACAAAAAGAGGTGTAGCTGTCAGTTAAGATATATTTTTATCTATGTCAAAACACGTAACAAAAATCTTTTAGGCTGTATGGTCTATGATCTTTGCATATCGAGGGCGATAAATAAAAAAAAAAACCCTTTTTTTTCTTTAAATACGGGTTTGCTAGCCATGTTGAAATAATACTTTTTGCTTCTAACACAATAATAGGAGGTATTTTGTCGAAAATATAGCCTAAGCGGTTTAAATTATATTTTTATTAAACGCTGCATCAGATTATGAGAATGATTTTTAACGCAATTTTAATCGTTACTGACAGTTACGTCTATAATTTTTACTTGTTAAAACCAATTTTCGGATTGTATGGTTGTTATTGTTAATAATAGAAAATCAGATACAAGCCTTGAGTTTAAGCTTATTAAAACACATCTCTTGCATACCACCGTACATACCAAATATATAAATAAAGTAACATTAACCCTTCGATACTGGCTTATACCACTAACTGGCTGAAATGCTCTGTCACTATATAGGATCCGGTTTGGGGGGAATTCAATGTATGTATATCGTTTATATAATACTAGCTGTGCCCGGCCAAGTTTTGCTATGCCTTATTCTGATATAAAATGCTGTTTCCCTGATAAAAAGTATATACGTGAATTCGCAAAAAGATTATGTTAAAAAAAAAAGAAAATCAATAACAATAAGAGCTCATAAATCAAAAAAATAGATAATGATCATACAATCCGATACATCGCTAGCTAGGTAATAAGTACGTTATTCAAAACTGATATAATTTATACGCTTTTCATACTTAAGGTTCTACACGATAATTAAGTATTTATTGTTTATGAGGAATACAGTTTAGGATCGTCGCTTGTCCCCCACAGATGAGATTATTGTTTGTTTGAACTATTATTATGCGAGGCCACAGATTTCGGTGTTGCCATCTCAAATGTTACGGCTGTCTTTATCTTTTATTATAACCTTGTAAAGCCTGACCAGGAAAATAAAAATTCTGTTCTGGAGATGTCACATTTGCGTGTCAATACATTTGACAGAGTAAGTGTACCGACAAAAAACTTCAATCTTTATCTGCTATATGGCAAGGTTCTTCATTCTCCAGTTCAGGTTTAAATACTGTCTAAATTTTCGTCAAAAGCGATGCACACAAATCAGTTTAAATGATCGCCCCTCTAATGTTTCAAAAAGATAGGTTCAAAAGGATAGGTCTGGACCCCAAGAAGTGAACAGCTGCCTTAGATAAGTCATAATTTGACGGAGACCGTACATTTTGACGGTATACACAACATTCATAACTGCTTGAACACTAAACAACTTTAAATGACGAATTTATGAAATCAAATGAATTTTCCACGTTCTAGCATAAATATTTAGGGCTAGGGGCGTATTGTTCTGTAGATAATTTCTCAAAATAATATTTTGGTTCACACACATAACAGACATATCCATGAGGAAATATTTTGGAGCGGGCTCGAAATGTAGAGCCGTTGATGATGACCAGTCTTTCCCGCGGTTAAAAATTAGCCTAGACTATCTTATTTACTTCTTATAAAAAACATGGAACCAAACCATGAACTCGACAATCTTATAACCCCAATTTCACCTTCTTAGGCTGTCTGTCCATTGGTGTGGCGAAGTAAAGCAGAGAAGCGGAGCTGCGTAAATATGACCTATAGAATTTCATGAAATCTAAACTCCGTTAAACTTCAGTATACATATTTTTGCGGAACACATTGATACAATTTAAAAGCGAAGCGGGAAATCGAAATTTTTTTGACGTAGCTCCGCGTCAATGCACATACAAAATACGCAACGCTTCATTACTCCGTTAAATCGCATAGCTTCCTTGCTCCGCGTCAATGGAAGGCAGCCTTCTTAGGGTTCGATTTCCGGAATAAAACAACCCGGTTCCGGTTTTAAGTCCCGTCAAAATCCGTTCAGCAACTACCAATCACCAAATTAACATAAAAAAAACGTTTCAGTGGCGTTAAATACATAGTTTTGTAAATATACTCTGTGAAGCGATCTTAAGAAATTCGTATACGTAATATGAAACGCCTACGTTTTAAAATAAAATCGGGTTAGTTTTTATTTTATTTTATTATTAAGTATTATTATACCCGTGCCTTACACTGTAGTACTTCTTTACATAATAAAAACCTCATAAAAAATATTAATGATACAAGAAAATACGAAGTAATTTAAAATAAAACTTATTCAAACTTCTTATATTACTTAACTGTATTCGAACATTTTACGTTAAACTTGAGGTTTGATCTTGAATAGGTCAATCCTGCAATCCTGTGTTTAATTCTCGTACAAATTGACGTCACGAAATGGGTTGTCCAGTCTTAACTTTTGTTACGTCAAAAATCATTATTAATGTACAAAAGATTTACGAGGTTCTTATAATATGAAGTAGTCTGAACTCCAGTGATTTTGTTAATTGTTCTTTTATTTATTGTGTACTTCTTTTATAATTTTGGTTGTTTTAAGTTTATTCATGTTTCATAGAAGCTGGCTTTGATACATATCAATTATATACATACAAACAAACATACATGCTTCTTGAATACAATATACCCCTCCACAGTAGTGTTTGATACAGTATCACAAAGTATAGCCATACAGTTCGCGTCTTATCTAAATATGCATTTAAAAAACATAAACTGATAACGTCAAATATATACGAAAATGTTTTCTAAAGTTTTGAGCAATATTTACACCAATGGCCGAAAATATACAAACTCTGCTCAGCAATTCGTCGGAGATGACGAGTTCGTCGATTTCTGTCGTCATCTGGACTTGGGTTTTATCCAAGGTGTACGGACTAAACCCTTGGTCCAACACACTAAAACTGCAACCCTAAGCAAACCTCTTCTTGCCCCGTCCCCTAACGTTGTGCCCTGAGGGTCAATTTGTCGCGCCTGTTTTTTTTAAATGCATATTTTAATGACTATTGTTTAAGTAAACTATCAACACTGACGTAGTATACGTGAATTGCGTACGCGAGATAAAAGGAGTCCTCCATAAATTACGTCACGTGTTTATAATAAGGAGAAAATCTGACGGGTGTGTTAACATATTTCGAGATTCGTAACATTTATTATCAGTTTAGTTTAGTTAAGTCAGGTACATCTTGACGTAAGGCTACCAGTCCAGTAACTCTAGAATGTTTATCTTATAGACTGTTAAGGGATGGGGATACATTTACCTTGAAATTCGTTTGACACAATTTATGGATGAACCCTCTAAGATACTTGTGCGAGTAAACGTTTATTTATCGACAAGGATCAACGTTGGACGTTTGAACAAACGCATGAATGAATATCTGTTTTTGCAACTGGACTATAATACCCTCTTGGATCTTCGAGATGTTTGATCACCTAGTCCAATCCAATTTAATAGTTATTGTAGAAATATACTTCATGCTCATCAAAACTGTTTGATGTTAATGGTTTTTATACGTTTAGTTTAACTTATGTTTTTGCATAGTCAAGTGGTGTTTTCGCCTTAAGTCTCAACGAATAAATAGGTCAAAATAAAACAATATATACTTATAAAAAAAAATAAGTTTACTGTTACACGTTTCATTGGAATTATGATTTTTTAAAGGTGGCGTCGAGTACTCGCCTTAAGCTGCATCGATTCATACGTCGAAATTAGTAATTATGAAATAGAAACTATGTTATGATATATCACGATATCCTGTGATATGTTATGATATATCACGATATCCTGTGATATGTTATGATATTCAGGGATTTATTGGGCATATATTACTTACACACAGCGATCCGTGTCTTTTTATGTGATTTTTAGTTTCGTGTATTGTACC
The DNA here is from genome assembly GCF_905163445.1 of Pararge aegeria. Lineage (NCBI taxonomy): Eukaryota > Metazoa > Arthropoda > Insecta > Lepidoptera > Nymphalidae > Pararge > Pararge aegeria. Next base: position 4,246,333 of record NC_053202.1, on the reverse strand, counting down.
TATTTATAAGAAAGTATGAACAGTATGTTTTAATTGAGAGAAAACAAAAAAAAATGTAAATAAGCGAACGAAAGGAGGCCTGATATAAATATAGATTAACAATGTCACAATGTCTTTAGGTGATGTGGGGACAAATCGTTATTGCGAAGGTGACGCCAAGACGACTAGACTAAAAATGATTTCATGTTGGTCAATGGTTTCATGTTTTAACGAATGATAATTCAGGGGCTAATATAATTTACGTGGATAAATTACCGTTCACTACTCTATAAAAAAAACCTTGTATTGGCAGCACCTGTGCCACACCTATTTCTTTCCGCATCACCTATTATTATGTATTATTGTACAGTTTATACACATATAATTGTACTTGTATAGCTTGGTAAAATAATTATGTTCACCGACATATTGAATAACAATGAAACGAGCGTGTTTTTTTATGTATAACGTTTTTATTAAGTGTTGTTATTCGAATGGATAATTTACAAGCGATATTATGTGACGTACGAAAAGCCTCTAAAGGAAAATATAAAAAAAATTAAATTATAAAATTTTGCTTTTGAGAAGCCATAATAGCTCGGGAGACGGTCAACAGAACAAAGGCATGACGAATACATGTTTTTTCAATTTTGCTTTTATAAGAAGGCAGGTGACTAAAAAGTAAAATTATAGGTACATATCGGTTTTATTTTAAAAGATTTAAAAAATTATATCGAATGGCGCGAAAAATAAATGATGAGATGCTAATAATTTCCTAAACATAGTAAATTTTCTTAACCTTTTTTATAATTTTATCTCTTTCTTTATTTCTGTTACTCTCTCGTGTAAAGTATATTTTCAGAATAGAATAGGATATGAGATTCGTACATTCTAGTGCTAAATTTATTAGGCGAGTTAGTGGTATTAAAGTAATATTATAATTAATTATATATTATATATATCTTATACTAATATATAAAGCTGAAGAATTTGTCTGTTTGTTTACTTGAATGCAATGATCTCAGGAAATACTATTCTGATTTGAAATATGCTTTCAGTGTTGGATAGCCCATTTATTGAGGCAGGCTATAGGCTATAGGCTAGCACCAATGAAGAATGTTTTAAAATTGGGTTTTTCCTTTTGATAGCTTCCGCTGCGTAAAGGGTTAAAGTTTCGATACAATCATGTATTACAAAGTTTTTACCCTTTGAAAGAGTCCGCGACAGCACATATTATATTGTCTATCTTTTAAGGTTAACTTATACGCGGAAAACGTCGCAAGGGACTGCTAGCATAAAATATTAAAAAAACCGAATTGCTCTCACAAACAAATTCTTGCATTCGTCACATACCTTATTTGGCGGTCGTCTCTTGAACTAAAAAAAAAACAATTTGTTGATCAACTTTCGTATATTATCATGTAAATTAATTTTCCTTCTTTTGTAAGCGGGGCCGGGTCAATTTCACGCCGCGATTTAGATTAAGCGATCACAAAACTCGATATGCTGTATGCTACGGCATATTCGCTGATAGGTATTAAGCTGCATTTCCACTGGGGATGCGCGAGAGATGTGTGCGGAATCCACTAATAACTTGATTAGATTTGTAAGCTTTAGTAAAATTTTGGATATAGATTTTTTTATAGTAAAATGGAACTAACTTACGAACTATCAGCTGTTATCCTGTGGTCAACTCACTCGGAGCTGCGCGGAAACTGGGAGCTAATTTAATAAAATAAAATAATCTCAAATGTTGTAAATAAAATAATGAACATTTATATATATAAATATGTTAAACACAAAAAAAACTGTGCGCAGTGTAAAAACAGTCCTGTATATATTTAAAATAAGATAAATCGCCCACGTCTTCCCAATCGTTGCTCATGATAAAAGTTCGGCGTCGCAGGAGGCGCTCTTAGTTAAAGTGACTTATTTTATTTTGCTTCCTAAACCGTAGGTCTCTAGGTATAGCTGTCTACAGCGTAATATCGAGAGTGGGTAATTAATAAATAGTAAAAAACATATTTCGACAATACACACATCGCCATTTAGCCTCAACACTTACACACAAACTCTGTCTAGAATCTAGAGACTATAATGGCCAACAGTTAATTGCATAGTTAAAGAACAGTTGACCGCAACCGTCTGACGCGAGTGGACGTGCCCGCTTCATTTTAATAGCTAAATGAATCAGTAATACCTTAGTTGCGAAACGGTCGTATTAGAGCGATTTAACACATCCTCGCACATCCTTGGTCAAAACGCAGCATTATGGTCCATACTGACTGACGCCGCATCGCACAAGTACAGCGCACAGCGTCATTCAACTGACTACTGTAAGTCGTGCATCGAAGATATATTAATGAATGACAGCGTACGTCAAGCAAGTATTGGCTGAAATTATGTTACTTTTGCTAAAACTGTATTATAGCCATTAGTAAGAACGGAAAGATTGTTATGAAATAATTTTTATATCTTTAGGTGCCTAGTTTCTACCTACGTCTACTTATTTTGTAACGTGAAAGTTACGATTTGTATGGAATTGAAAGCGCCGCCTACTGCCAAAAATGTTTCGTAATATTGTAACTAGATGTCGCTCTCGATTCTATATAGATCGTAGTTAATTAAGCCGCGAGCAAATAAGTGGAAAATCTCACGCTAGACACACTGCTCATATTAGCTTTAGTGGATTATCAAAAAGGCTGACCAAATGAAAGTCCTATTAGTGAGTTTTATAGCCCTAGAACAGTTTTGGGTGTCGAGTTATGTGCTGTGTTGCTCGGTGCGACGTAAGTGAGACGCACACGATCTGAATTAGAACTGCAGTCTACTTGCGGTCGTTATGTAAACCGTATATAAACTGCAATTTTGCAGCTGATGCAGACCGCGTGCGCTTTGTCAGTTAGTCAGTTGAAGGCCTTTATCTTTATAGTGATAAATGTGTGATATTTATCGATGAAAAATTGCCTTTGCAGCTAAGTTACTTATTGCTTAGAAAGCAATGTTCGGAATTGACTAAGGGTCAACCTGATCTAACCTGATGATGTTATGAGTTATGAGAACAGGCTGTTTTGGATGTAAAGATGTCGTTCGACCCTAAGACCCCACGAATGTAAAAAAATGAGCTCTGTAGAATAATGCAAAGAGGTTTGACTGTGCGCGTGAATGTGTGAAGTATGCGCGTAATTTATAGATATAGGTTATACATAGGTTATAGTTAGGCAAAAAAAAAAATACTGTGAACGCAAACAGTGGTTAAGTAATAAAAAAATCAAGTTTTTTTTTCTTTCCTGCATCGAGGGATCAACAGGTCGCTTTGTTGTGATATGGCCGTTGTGTGATAAAGATGGACAAAAAAAGAGGTATTTGTGAGTTGTGGGCGATGCTGCGATGCGATTGTGTGACAACGAAATCATTGTGCTGCGCCAGTCGGTTTTCGCGCCTTTGCCTTGATGACAAATTAAAAAAAAAATTGTTTTTAGTCTGTATTCATGCTCATAGTAAACTGTTTGTTATTAATCGATAAAAAAATAATAATAGTGCGATTGGGTATCGCTTTATCAAGTTTTTTTAATCGCTGGAGTGCTATGTTGAATTTGCTTAACAAAAATAGCCTGAACGACTATTCCGTCGCTCTTAGGCGACTAAGCAATACGTAAAATAGTACTTAAATCCACTAGGTCGCACAAGCGTCTTCATACATTAAATTAAACGCTTCAGCGATCTTTTAAGTTGCGACTAAATCACAGAAAGCAGGATGTGTTAATGAGCATACTATTGTTTTTAAATGCGTTATAGTTTTTTTTTAACGTTTTCCCTCAGCTACTGAATTATCGATCAGAATATAATCTCTTAAAATTTCAGCATTGATTTTAAGTAATGTTTTATAAATAGAACTAAAAAGCCAGTCGTCGGATCGTCAATTCAATTCCAGCGAAACAGTGGAATAAATGTTCATTTATTCCGGGCATAGAAAGCGGTTATTTTTAAATGAAATTTAGGAGTTTACTAGTTTTTAAAATAATACTACTTTAAGCTAATGCAAAGCATATTTAACAGCTTAAGGCGCAAAATGAAAATGAAAGCGCACAAGTTAGGAGTGGATTGAATGACTGAATGACTGGATGGCTAACTGAAGGGCTAGTGGGAAATTAAGAAGAGGTGCTTGCAGTGGCGTACTCAGGGATTTTGATCAAGATATGCACAAGGCGGGCATGGTACAAGAACTCCTAGGCAGTGCGTATACTGCTACGTATTTGACACAAAACTGAGTTATTCGTGCTTTATACACTCACTTTTAAAGGTTTTACTCTGACAATCGAATACTGTTGTTATAGAGCTTAAAATATTTCGAACTGTTGCATTGTAATTAAAACTGTTTGTTTAGACTGGATTTCCATAACAATGATCATTATTAACAAATTAAAAATTATTATATTTCTTTAATATCATTATAATTTATCAGGTTCATAGGCAGTAGCCACAATCACAATATGACAGAAAATACTGAAATTGTGTTATAAATGCAGTTTGTATTTTTGTTTTTGTTCTTTGATAGCCTATCTATTCAATTGTGCTAACTGAGTTAAGCATTTAGTTCGGGCGTATTTGGATTACGAACCATATTAATTTTCAAGCACCTATTCAAAGTTGCCCACTTGCTCTCAGGCAGTTTCTGAAGACGAATTGGCTTGCATTTGTATTTAATTGTTATATTTGAACTATCTTCAGTAGCATGAATTATGACTTAATTTGGTTGTTTTTGTCTGTTATCTAATTATGTATAAAATGTGCCATGTATCAAGACGAAGGCGTGGACTTTAGGGCGCTTTTCCTCTGAAGTGGTGGGGAGCGGCGAGTTGACGGCACGGATTCGCCCATTAAATGATTGCGATATGACGTGATAAAGTTACCACGTCATCTTGTAATACGATGATTGGTTCGCTCCGCTCGTCTTCGCTTCAGTCGAAACGCATCCTTAGCGGAGATGTTGTTGAATCCAATTTCCTATAATATAAATTTTTATATCTGAAGAAACTTGTTTAATTTTTTTATATCCCTTTATAAATACTCTTAACACGATGAAGTAGTCTGTAATGAGAGAGTCTGTTAGGCGGATCATAGTTTGCACAAGAAAGGATACTAATACATTCTCATTGCATACATCTGTAGACCTTTACTCTCTTAAATCACATACAACTCTATTATAAACACTTAGATTTTTCAGAGAGTCTCCCATTGATTCTATTGATCATAGGATCAATCTCCGTCTTTATCGGGTTTATACATATAAACGGCAAGTGTTTGTATCTTCTTTGCATAACATACAAAAGAGTAGATAAATACCCAACCCACCCAGTTTGTATCGTATTTCTGTATATGTACTCATTAGCATTCTATAAAATTAGCATTCTACTTTTATAGTAAGACGTCAAAATTCCCATACAGTGAATTATATTCAAAATGAAGTTTTTAAGAATACATTTTAGACCTAATATGAAACATCTCCGATGTCTAACGCACATGTGTTCGTAAGTTTAAAAATTTAGTTGTAACCAGATACTGTATATCTACCCAAATATCTGACTTCCTCCTGACATGGGTCTCATCCAAGGTCACTAGCGAGCGGACATAATCCTAGACCAAATCCATACTGTCAAAACGACACCGTAATTCGAGTTTCGAGAGTCTCACAAAGGGCGCCCTTGGGGATTACGTCTCCACTTTCCCTTGACGACATCGGGGGAAACGAAAAATTGGTTTGCAAGTACCAACTGGCTTTTGAAGTTTGTATTATTTTTCTAACAGAGGGGGTCCAAGACATTTGATTTGTTTCAAAAACTGGAGCGTGGATCTTATTATGGATGTCATAGAAAGTGCGTTGAGTTTGAAATGTAGCTTGCAAGACACACACAGTAAAAGAATGGTTTGTATATCTCACTTACATGCTATTTTAAATTCGAAAGTGTTTGTTTGTTTTTCTTTCAAAAATAAACACACCAATGGATTTAGTATGTAATAATTATGTATGTTGATAAAAGTAAATGATTAAAGATGCAATATGAGTCCAGCGCCAGCCCTAAAAATCCGGTCCCGGTAATATTTTTCTTAAAATCAAAGTATAATTAAAGCGGACGATGGGACTAATTCTTCAACCGTCACCTTAAGAAATATATGTAAACGAGGATAGATTATAAGGGACGACGAAGGGACTATTTTTAAATAATATTAGTCAAATCCCACTGTCCCCGTTTAAGGGGTTTGCAGTCAACGGGGACAATGGGGTACCTACATCATAATTTATAGGACGTCCTAGCCAACTCTAAAGTGATGATATTGCAAGAGGTGAACGAACCGTTTCTTAACATGGCGGTATCGAAAGCGGCGACGATGCTCGGCGCGTATGACGTCAGCATTACTGATCAGCTGGTGTGGGAGCATGATTATATGGGCAGGTAATATTCAAATTAGGACAGCATGTAGGTAAGATTACAATTAAGCTGCAATAATCTATTGGGTTTAACATGCGGCAGGGCAAAAAAACGTGACCACAATTATTGACTTCAAATATATATACGGCTGATGTTTCGGTTGTCACCGCGTATTTTTTTGTGAAATGTTTATATACATTTTATTTTTCTAGAAGAATTAAATAAATAATTAAATAAATATAAATAAATATACTACGACAATACACAAATCGCCATCTAGCCCCAAAGTAAGCGTAGCTTGAGTTATGGGTACTCAGATGACTAATGAATATTTTTATGAATACCAGACATGAATACTTACAATATATATACATATAAACACCCGGACACTGAAAACAATTTATGCTCATCACACAAACATTTTCCAGTAGTGGGAATCGAACCCACGGCCTTGGGCTCAGTAAGCAGGGTCGCTGGAGGGTCGATCGGCCGTCAAATTAAAAATTAGTACAAGGAAGAAGTTTTAAGTCAAAGGCTATATTTACTCACATTGTAACTTCTATTAAACAAGGTTGTACGTTGGCTTAGATTATAATAATATTAAAATATATATAATTTCTGTTATTGTCGTGTTGGACATTGCTGGAATTTAGGTTGGTTTTGACATCCAGGCTATTTTTACAGGGTTTTCTCGTATATGGCGGATGCCATTTTCGTTTCGACGATGACGCACATGTGCGCGCAAAGGTTCGCGGCACAGTCTACTGTGCCAGTTCTGTGCATGCGTTCCAGGACACACGCGACAATACAGGCTTTAGCCACTGTCATGGCTGTTATTGTTAGTATTACAACACATTTTGTAATCGGGCATCGAGTGACGCTTTGATAGGTACACAGGAGGATATTTGGGATCACTGGTGTTGTTGGTCATAGAAGATTCCAGGAGGCGTTATTTTGAAAAACTTTCAATCTGGTAGGCCATGTGCCATGGGTTGAGCTAAAGTAAGAGGATGACCTCTCTTCTATTAAAAACGTTTATTTCGCCTCACTCCATCATTTGTAATACATCACTGTATTGCGATACAAATGATTTGATAAATCTTTTGGAATTTTTTTTTGGAAGTTAGGAAACTTAACGTGGCTACGAAGGATTGTACACAGCGGCGTTTTTGGGGTTCTAACGCCCTTAAAAGTGCCACCCTGTGTCCATCAATCTGAGGCATAGGTATTCACCCCACGTGCCTATAATTAAAACGCCCTTCCGAAACACAGTAATTCTGGTCGGTAGTACCTACTTCCGCCGGACGAAGTCTGTCTCAAAAAGTTTTGCTACTACTGCGTTATGTTATTTTTCAAGGAACAATTTGGTACATTACGTGGAGTGAATCTATCATACGTTGGTTCACCTCATCCTGTTTTGAACTCTTACCTTCTGTTGTGTCCGATGCTCGGCGCTAACATCAGATTCAAATGCTGCTGCGAGGTAAGATTTTACGAATACTCCCACTGTTTTCGCCAACAAAGTCAAAATTACAACGTGTACACAAATTACGAAATATTCTTGAAGGGTGCATAAGAATATTTCACAAGGAATCAAAAGAAGCATATTTCTTTTTCTATGCAAACTAATTCAAAACTTTCTAAGGGTTTCCTTATGACAACCCTATTGAAGATAAAAGACCGACACGTGCACAGTACCTACCTACGCGACGCTTACCTACTAAAGTGACAGGAGTCACTTCATTTAAATTTTGCATTGCATCCTTTGAGTAAGAACATTATGGAGAACTCTCTAACATGCAGGTTGAGGTGATTGAAGTGATTAGGTGATAAGTTGCTTAAATCATACATAGCTCATAGTTCGAGGTAAAGAAATCGGTACCCCTGAAGTGTACGCCAGGTCTTCTTTTCTACGCTATCATTACACAAACCAATACTTATTCAGAAATGTCCAGTAAGTCCACTTCTGTATAAAGCCAGCGAAGAAATCGTGGAGAAATCCTACACTGAGCTCAAGGGATGTTCGTGTAAAAACAAAGCGTTGCAAAACGCACACGTCATCGTATCTGGCCCAAGCAATGTGAAGAAAATTGATGAATTCAGATTATGTACCAAGGTAAGCTAGCTGTATATTTAGCTATAGTTGGCCTTGTTAATCTAGACTGGTGAGCATGTTTTGGCCAGCGAAACCTCCAACTCTTATTGGCGATTTTCTATCAAGACATTCTTAGTACCAGCTCAATCATCGGGTAAATACCCGACAACTTTGAGCACGGGCACGGGCACAGGTGTACCCCCGTGCCTTAGAAACACGTTAAGCTGTCGGTCCTTATCTCTTTCCAGTCGTGACAGAGCTGCCTTTCCACCCGAATTTGAGTGCAATTGTTGTGCACTCGTCTCTCTTGAGAGGAATGCCGTGGCCGAAATCGGTCAGTCGGGCTGTCAGTATGTTAGCTACAACAAGGACATAAGATTCCGTTTGGAGACGGCAGATTAGAAGACAGTTTTCACCTATTCTAATTGAAGAACTTGTAAAATTGGAATTTCTTTTTTTTATTCCTTTACAAGCTTGTCTTCAACTAGCTATAAGGGGTATTAGAGGTATTGGAAACCCAAAACCCTGTGACCTGCACGCCTAACTTAAAGGCATGCAGGTTTCCTCACTTCCACACTCCTCGGTTGACTGCTTTAAGAAGTTTAGCAGTTCCTATTTGTTTTCTTTTTAGTTTTCCTAATCCTAAGGTTGCCTGGCAGAGATCGCTACTTAGCGATAAGGCCGCCTTTTGTATCCTGCTTCATTCTTCATGTGTTTGTTCTTTTTTTGTCTCGTTTTTCTGAGTGGTGTACAAATAAAGAGTATAAATAAATAAATAAATAAATCATCATCATCATCATCATCTTAACTTTTTGCCATCCAATGATGGACATAAGTGTTTTAATAGTAATTTTATTTTTATTTGGTAACTATGACACATTCTACACTTTTATATAATAGAATAATTTAAAACTAAACTAAATCAAGAAACCTTACATGAGATATTAATATTAAATATACAAAAAGTTACAAATTAGAATTTCTGCCTCCAGGCAGCCCTATGTCGAGTTTAATATAAAGCTTGTAAATTGGAGAGTCGTATCTATTTATTAATGCTTTCAGAAGGTCTTATTTGTTTTTTCTGTTGCTCCAAAATCCACAACCTGGGGTCGCTAATTTCCAGCGTCACAAGGGGTATTTGAAACCCCAAACCCATAAATTTGTGCCCAATTGGCGCTAATTTGACCTGCACGCCTGACTTAAAAGCATGCTGGTTTCCTCATAATGTTTTCCATGATATAAAGCAAATAAACGACAAGGCTGCTTGGAAGCAGGCCACTCCGCTCTCATCTCTCACAAAACGGAAAAATTCCAAAGATTGAAGAAAGAAGAACTTTAAAATGATGTTGGAATAGAGCAATCTGCTGAGTTTCTTGCCAGCTCTTCTCAGTAGAATCTGCCTTCCGAACCGGTGGTAGAGTCACTACAAACAGACTTGACGTTTTATAAGTGCTTATTAATAAGGCCTACTTGAAATAAATGAATTTTGAATTTTGAAATAAAATGTAATAGTTTAAATACTCACTAATCCAAACTGTTAAAGGTGCGTAAGAGGGGTTCAAACTCGGTCCCCTAAAAAGGATGCTGAGAGGCTAACAAAGAGCTTTTTATTTCATGTACTTGGAATAATTTTTTTAGGATATAGAATCAAATACAAACAAACCTTGGATATTTTTCCACACTGGTCCACGAGGGAAAGAGGTGGATGACCAACTGTTTAATCATTGCAACTCTAGAACTTTTAATGCCTTTGAGAATTTTCACTATATAGCTGCTGCAATGATGGCATTTATGTTATGAAGAATTATAAATTTTGATTGTACAATAAAGATTTACATATAAAATTTGTGTTTTGTATTATACACGTTGGGCTATTAATAGCCTGTCATAGTTGTTCTTTGCTCTTAAAACCTTCACTCCTATGAGAAACAAGGCATGTGCCGTGATTATAGACTACAAACTACTTTAGAACACTTTTAAACAAATTTTACTTCTTTGTTATGAAAATCAGAGTAAAATTATTAATATTTAGATAAAATATTAGTTTTAAGTTTTAATAATAGAATGCATGTAATGAGTACACAAAGGAAGTGAAGAATTTTTTTTTTTTCGATTTAGATTTTGAGTTTATCTCAGAAACTGCCAATCAGCTTTACCACACTGCTCCAAGAAGTTTCCATGATCCTGAGTTACTTATTTCCAGTGGCACCCAGCTTGTTTTAAGTTTTCTTTTCAACATGTTGGGGGTCTACAGTCACTGCAGGGTCAACATTCCAGTACCTTGGGGTTCCAACGTCCATAGATTCTCCAAGGAATGTATAACTACTATAATGAACTAAATAATAGTGACCTGTAGGCGAAGTAATGCTGGATTTAAATACTCCATATACAACGAGAATGAGGTACATGTCCAGGTCACATAAGAAATCTTTCTTGACATCAGGACAAATCTACAAACTCAAATTGCAGGCTATCTTACTTAATATATTTGTGACTTTAATTGAAAGATTTTTCTCTTACAGCAATACTTTATTAAAATTATTAAACATACCTACACTATAAACAAGCTACTTTAATACAATTAATCACTCGGGTTTTTATATTTTCCGCGCATAACCTTGGGTAAAGGTACTACACCAGGGCAAGGAATCTGGCCGTAAACTTCACAAATACATGGCCTTTCACAACCAACACCAAAGTTTGCTGGATTGTCTTTCTTTTCAGCAGCAATCGCCTCAGCTTCTAGAACCTCTTTGGATTTCCCGACGGTATTCAACAAATGTTCTAAAATATCCTCCTTTGATTTATTATCTATGTCCACCAAAATTTGCCTTCCATCTTCGAAATAACACTTTATAAACGGCGAAGGTGTTAGGTTCTTTAACGTTGCCACTTGCACATTCGGATTTTTGTACTGTATTTGTGGAAGATACCAGAAAACGAACTCTTTCGCACCTGTATTGTTTTGGCCGGTTATGTTGTAGCCGACGGAGAAAATCTTTATTTTATCCTTGAATACTAGTTTGCCAGCGTTTAGGTAGTTCAGTGTGCGCCTGATAGGGGCTCTTCCTTTCATGAAAGGCATTGTTATTTATTTTATTAGCACAATTCTATTTTTATGAAAATAACCTCAATTCAGAAACTATCGAACTATATGAGTGACAACTGACATTGGCATTGACATGACCACAGAGTAGTGTAGTAGAAGTAAAGAAATAAATAAATACTACGAATAATAAATGTCTTAAAAGTGGATATCCTGGGTTTGACCTTCGAAAATCGAAACGAAAATCCGTCCAAACAATAAAAAAATCCTACCAATAAAGATGTGGGGTAGGATCATACTATATCAATTATAGGTAATATTATTATAATTACCTTAGACAGCATTGTCAATTTATGATAATTACCACTTGATGATATTGCAGTCAAGGGTGAACTTTTAAAACTTAAATAAAAACGTTTTAATTCATGTGGCAAACACGTAATAAGACGCATGTGTAAAGTGCTGTTCTTTACCACTTACCTATTGATAAAAGTTACTATAGTTTATTTGTACATAATTCGGAAGATAGAGAATCATTTCAGTAAAAAGAAGTAGAGGCGGGAGATTAAGCACAAGAATTGATATTCATATTTATATTTTCGATTGATGCATTCATATTTATAGTATTAATGGGGTATTTCCTAGTTTTCTATGGTAATCATACCTATTTAAATATTCTGTTTATCGATTTCGTCTTTTGTATGAGGATACAAATACAAATTTTCAATATTCTCAAATTCTTTACTATGCTTGACAGGTTGGAAATTTTATCGCATCCATAAATCATAAAATCCCTATATGACAACTAAATTTTAAAATACAAATACGCATAATGAAGAGGAAAATCCTTCCATGACATAATGAGGTGCAAGAAAGTACCACTAAATCCTTGCAAAATATGTTCATAAAGAAAACTGGTCTCCAATGCAAAGGTGCATGCCGGACTTGGGCGCATTTCAATTTGACTTAGTATACGTTTTGGCTAGCTGTAAGTAAACTAAGGATATGCATAATAAATAAATAAATGCCTAAACTACACGCCTGGTAAAATCCAGGATATTAAGGCCGGGATAGTAAAAGTCATGTGCCCGTGTCCAGGTTGCGACACCAGTGAACCGAAGGAGCTATTGGCAATCCCACCTATTATATGTTCGCACACAAACCGTCCGGCCTACTCACAGTATTGCGAGACAAAAGAATGCCCAGTGAAGACAAATGCCATTCCTTCCATTGAGTGTGACTCTGATAACTCGTGTCCTGTTTGTTTATCGCAGCCAAATGATAGAAATCGATCTCGTCTCTCAGCCTGTAAAGGTGAAAACACTCCAGTTCCTTTCAATTCTTCGCAATCTCCTTCTAGAACAGACCCGAAGCAATGTCGCCAAGAATAAAACTAGTTGGCTCATCAACCTGTCCGACGCATGTAGGATGTTGCTTGCCTTCGATTGGACCAAATCATTCGCGATCGTATTCAAATTTTGCGAGAAATAACAATGCTTCAGGTTAGGTTTTTTTTGAAGTGATAACTTCTTTAGGTGCGTTGAGCGCTCTTTGGCTGAACGAAAATCGCGAAACTCGCTTACACGTCACCGAACGCTTTCCACAAGCTATATGTAAACAGTTGCTAACAGTTGCTTAAAACTTCAGTGCCAGAAATAGTTCATACCAACGCTGCAGTGCCAATTTTGTTTCAAACTGAATTTTCTGTATATACTTCCACCAATAGATTTATAAAAAGGTCTCATATATGGCAAAATAAATGTGTACATTTTGGGCAAAAAAAAGTGTGAAAATCGCGTCATCTAGCTTCCCATGAGCTAAATATTTTTTTCAATTATTTTTGTTTGTAAAGAATTGTTAGTGACCAATTTAAAATTCAATCTTTGATCAGTAATACTTCCTTATAAACTAAAAATAATATCTAAAAGCTCAATGATACAATTCACTAGTAAATTTGTTTCACGCCTATTTTTTTTTTTAATTAGGAGTTACCTAAAAAGGATATTAGTTTTACCATTAGAATTCTCCTACCTGCCTAAAGATGTTCTACGTTCTCTTTACACTCTCTGCCCACTATTAATAAATTGGTGGGTATAATGAATATTGAAGTTGCTGGTGTAAAATTTATTGCATAAATTATAAAAAGAAATAAAATAAATTATTATCTGAAGTCCCTTAGCTCTGTGATCCTTCTTTCTTTGTCCGTCTCGTGCTTACCAATGCTTGCATAAATTACAGAGCAACAAAATATGCGGAAGATCTCATCGGATTCTCAAGCACCTGGTGTTGGGAATGTAGAAGACACAAAGGTATTGCGGACGGCGATCAAGAACTTATGCAATACTGTGTGTGATCTCTCAACACAATTGAAATATCTAATGTTAAAGTTGGAAAACAGAAATAAATAAGAGCTGTTGTCTATGGACTTTTGATTGCAGAAGTGGTACCTACGACTTCCTTTGGGTAAATTTGCTAGCATTCTGTGGGAATAATAGATCTGAATATTAAATTTCAAAATATACACAATTTTTGTGTGTATAAATTGTTAAAATTCTGTTTCTTTTTAGTCTATTTAAATACTATTATTATTTGAATAGGATAAATGTATCATCATCACCGTTACCAATATTATGAATGCGAAAATGTGTTTGTTTTTGTTTGTCCTTCCTTCACCCTAACTAAAGGTTAGTTCAATCTAATCAACAGTTAGTTGAAAAGACAAAAAGTATCATAGGCTATTTTTTATCCCGGGAAAACAAACGGTTCTCTATTTAGATGTCTGCCCACCTAGTTTGAGTCTAATTAAGCTAGGTTAGGAGTTTTTCCATCACCCAACCTTCTACCACTCCTACACCTCCGAAAAAAAACTTCTCTAAAGGTGTTCTAAAGACATTGCAGTTTGTTTGATTCAAAAACTATTTGACCAATATTATGATTTACTGGTAATATGGTGTAGAGACGTGGAGTCTTACGAAGAAGGTTGTTCACCAGTTCCCAGCAGTTAAGATTGTCTCTATTAGATAGGGAATCAAACGTATACATCAGCAGTCGAACTGGCATCTTTGGAAGAATAGTGAACCTTAAATGGAGTATGGCTGCACGTATGTCCAGGGGATCCTTCCTTACGATTCAAAGTTCAACCACAAATTGCGCACGTGACCGGGGGCCCTGCGTGCCCGGACGACCTGTGTTTGAGGTGACCGTTGATTCGAGAAGAAGAAGACTGGCCCGGGCGATGGAGCCAAGAAATACTGGAATGGCAACACGCGTTGAGGTAGAAGCATCGGCTTCCACCAGCTCGGTTGCGGCAGCTATTTTGAGAGGAGGAAAATTGGAAGCTATTCACCAGCAACAAAAATAGATGGCGCGAGAGATAAGTGGGCCGACGATGATCAAAGTGTTGTTAAACGAACGATTTTCGAATAATCCTTTCTTCTCAAATTCTAGTCAAGGAATAATTCTTCCTTGGTCCACCAGCGAAGGCTGCGTTTTTTGCTGTTAATTTGTTAGGCATGGTACAGTTATAGTATAGATTTAAAAAAAATGTGACCAAAAGTTTTTACCCATTTTTCTTCTTGCATCCATTCTAAGAGAGCTATTGGTTCTTCATCACTTAGCATCGAATTGAGAATACTGCTGTGATTTCAAAGTAGTTTTTCAAGCAATTGAAAGACTGCCGCTTAGGAAAACTCTTCTATTTATTAAGTAAAAAAGTAAAATAAGTGACATATAATTTGACAGGCTAAGTGCTTAAAACTTCAGTGCCAGAAATAGTTCATACCAACGCTGCAGTGCCAATTTGGTTTCAAACTGAGTTTTCTGTATATACTTCCACCAATAGATTTATAAAAAGGTCTGATATATGGCAAAATAAGAATAAATGTCCAACGCAACTTCCTAGCAACCATGCCTATCAACATATCCTAACAGATCCACCATCATAAAGACAATATGCCAAAATGCAGTAAAGCAAAGAACCCGTGCAAAATATGCTTGGGTCAGGTGACAACGAAGAACGGTTTACAATGCCAGGGTGCTTGTAAAACTTGGATGCATTTCAACTGTCTGAATTTCACTTCTGGGCAAGTGAAGGACATAAAAGCTGGCATCATCAAAGTGACATGCCCCTGCCCAGATTGCAATAGCTTAACGCTAAGAGAATACCGCACACATGAGACCTTAACTTGCAAAAACACTGCGTGCCCAGCAAATCAGATGCCAATATGTGGAAACAAAACGTGCCCGGTTAAAAAATTCTCAAGCACAACAGAACAAATGGAGGTCGGTAATGGATGCGATTGGAATATATGTGGGCAGAGCTGTAAAGAGCCTCAAATACCAGATGGTGAGTGTTGTTCCTCTTCAGACATGGCGGGTGATGAAGGACGAGAAACAGGCCCATTGGTATCTATAAGCACACTTGAGCAAATGTGCAACACTGTTGGCCAGTTGACAAATCAACTAAACACTCTGATGTCGAAAATGAAACAAACGGTCGAAGAGAAGAATGGTAGTTTGGGTAGAAAACACTGTCAAGGTAAAAAGTCAAAGTGTCCTAAGCCATGCTGTTGCCCTGGTAATCCGCGATGCTAATAAATAAAAGAAACAATACCAGCTTATTAAATCTTCTGTTTTTCAAGTCTGATGTTCCTTTTTTTATTATGAAATGTTCTAAATCAAATCAATGTGTATTCAGAGATGAAAAGTCGGTTTGTTTATTAAATAAAGGTTTGAACTTTCAGTCGGATTACAATATCTTTTTTGCATTTGATAGCCCATATTTTGAGGAAGGTCATAGGTTATTCAACATCAAGCTTTGTGAGCATAAAAAAGCTGAGTAACAAGATAAAAATGACATGAAAAAGAACTTTAAGCGAAAACGAAGTAATAGCGTGGACGGGTGGATGGTGGAAGGAATATTCTCGTAGTATATTGTGTGCAATAAATAGCGGATGAAAATTTGTCGACAAAATTTTATCGTCATAAAAATTTAGATTGATTTCTTCCAACACAACTAGCTGTATGTAAAAAAGAAAAACTTTATGCTTTATGGCATAAAAAAAACACTTTTTTTTATTATTTGGGATCAAGAGCGTGCCATAACTGGAATCGTTTTCAAAACTTTTAAAACTAAAATAACTAAATTCGATTTTAAACGGAGTTTGGTCAGTGCACTTTTCCATTTCCACTTTTTTTCGGTTGCCTAAATATAATTTTAGACATCAAAAACATTAATGGCCGTTTTTACTAACGCTGGACAGCGCAATGTAATGATGAAAATAACGTCTAATCAAAGAAGATTCCTAGGCATACATTTATCTTTCACCAATCAATTTTTTCACTAGATAACTTATATAACCTAACTACTAATGGTTTTCGCCACAAGGTTGTGTTTGTGTTTTCATATCATAGGCTTCATTTTTCGTGTGGAATGAAGGTTATTAAGAAAATATAATTTATATTCTTTTAATCTGTGAAGTGCCAGTTCAAGAGTGTTCTTCAAGTTAGAAACTGTGCCTAACTTGGTTAGACATTATAAAATAGTTCGTGATACTTTTTTTTTTTATCTAGGAATCATCTAAATCACTAGCCATCTGATTAAGGCGATTCCTGGGTTTATTACAAACGGGCATAGTATTTTTTATTTTATCCAATTTTTTTTTATAAATAGCTAAGAAAACTATTCAGTCAGAATTATGGTCAAGAAATTCAAGAATAACAAATTCTTCTTCGCTGTGAAGAACCCTATAGATTTAATAATAGTTTGAAACTAATTTTGTATTTTATGAATACTCAGCATCTTACCTAAGTAATTTCCATACATTTTATTACAATGAATACACAAATAATATGGTTATGTAAAACATGAAATGTTCCACATATTAGTGTCAGTCTATTTAGACTAATTCAATGATTCCTTTGTCATACTAATTGGTAGCTTTAATATAAGTGTACACTGCGAACACAGACTGTGTAGACACACAGCAATATGGCAAACTTACGTAATTGCTATTAGCTTTATTAAGGCGCTCAGTGTAACGAAAACGTACTGCTAAATTATTTGTAAGCTTCAGCCTTTATCCCCATCTATACTTCTATAATATATAGGAAAGATTCCTTTGTTTGTTTAAATAAATAAATAAATATACTACGACAATACACACATCGCCATCTAGCCCCAAAGTAAGCGTAGCTTGTGTTATGGGTACTGAGATAGCTGATGAATATTTTTTTATGAACATAATACACATAAATACTTATAATTTACAGATAAACACCCAGACACTGAAAAACATTCATGTTCATCACACAAACATTTTCCAGTTGTGGGAATCGAACCCACGACCTTGGACTCAGAAAGCAGGGTCGCTGCCCACTGCGCCACTCGGCCGTCAAATGTTTTGTTTATAATCGAAAAACTTTAAAACTACTGAATTGAATATAATAATACTTTCACCGATGGAAAGCCATTTTATCCAGAATTAAAATTTCTACTATAGTTCAATTACAAGTTTTACTGACCTAACTGTCACTTGGTTTACATCGACGAAAACTTTTCTTACGCACTTTTAACACTAAAAGTATTAATATATACTACTATTTATAATATAAATTAGGGGATTAAATTTGATTCGGGATATAAAAACACACTAAATTAATTAAAAATACAAAATAAAGTACAGAGATCTTTGAACAGCTGTTATAGGCGGTGCTGCCACACCAATTTATCCAATAGATATTTGATCCCGATTATAATAAGTATTCAGCCTAAGATAACGTATATATAATATATGTTAACAAAGCCGGAAGAAAAAACGTAACCTAAGTGTTGAAACATATTATACTGATAATACGCGACCGAAGTTCGGCGTGACTACGCCTGCAATGTATTTTATTACTGGTTGTCATCAGTAACCGACACAGTTACCAAACCGAAATTACGCCTCGCTATAGCGTACAGCCGAATTTCGGTCGAGCGTAAGTTCGGCACCGAATCGGCGGCAATATTTGTATAGCAACACATTATACGCGAAGTTCGGTTCGATTGTCGATGAAGATCTGGGGGTGGGGAATCGGAGAATTCAATGGGCGCACCTGTATTTGTCTTCTTGTAAAGCCGAATGGGCACGCTCACGTTATATGACTCAAATATTTTATACCCTTTATAGTAAGGGGCTTACTATACAGGGTTATAAAAAATACCAGAAAGCTCTCGGCATTGTAGTTCTTATTATTTAAACTAACAGCTTATGTTCTACGATTTTTCAAACTTCAGTATTACTTTTTCTCATTCAAAAAAATAATAAATCTTGTTATTTCTGAAAAGTGACATTACACTGTGACCAAACGTCGCGTAGCTGAGTCGTGGTTCGCGCGCTGCACGCTGTTGCAGATGTTACACTACAGAGTAGTAACAAGTAGAGTAGGTAAGTTAAATATTGAATGTTTCAGAAACTATCGAGTTAAAAAAAAATCGTTGATTAAAAGTTGTTAGTTTTTATTAAATAATGGTTTGAACTTTCAGTCGGATTACAATATCTTTTTTGCATTTGATAGCCCATATTATGAGGAAGGTCATAGGCTATTCAACATCAAGCTTTCTGAGCAGCAGCTGAGCAACAAGATAAAAATGACATGAAAAAGAACTTTAGCGAAAACGAAGTAATAACGTGGACGGGTGGATGGTGGATGGTACGAGTATATTGTGTGAAATAAATAGCGGATGGAAATTTGTCTACAAAATGTTATCGACATAAAAATTTAGATCAATTTTTTAGGAGTGCATTTTTTCTTCCAACACAACTAGCTGTATATGTAAAAAAGAAAAACTTTATGCTCTTTGGCAAGGTTTATTACAAACGGGCATAGTATTTTTTATTTTGTAATTTTTTTTTTGTAAATAGCTAAGAAGACTATTCAGTCAGAAATATGGTCAAGAAATTCAAGAATAACAAATTCTTCTTCGCTGTGAAGAACACTTTAGATTTAATAATAGTTTGAAACTCATTTTATATTTTGGGATACTCAGCATCAACCTAAGTAATTTCCATACATCGTTGATTAAAAGTTGTTAGTTTGAGTAAACATCTACAGGCGTAGAGCTTTCTGGTTTTTTTTATTTAGTCCTTTATAATTCAGTAACAAAATTTCAACAGTATAGAACTGCTTCATGCGATGGATCGTAAGGAGTCTGATTGGCTGAAACTATTCAGCTTTGGACTGAAACATGTTATTCAGAAAACAAAAACAACCGCAATCAACACAATCAGCAATATGCTAATCGACCTACAGTTCAGAATTTAAGATTAAAAAAAAAACAGCGACAGTGATGATTGGTATCAGCGAAAACATACTTATGACAGGTTTAAAAATATAAGCGTAATCAAATCACATTTATATAATTGCCCGTTACTACCTAAAATGTGATTTTTTGTTATCGAATCCTTAAATTAAATACGAGCCGCTTAGAAAGTTATAGAGTATTCCGTAGGTTTTTTTGTTATTCTATGTGATAAGACGCCATGTGATATCTTTGTATCGTCTCAATTAATGACTGAAGTGTATGGAAAATGCACATATATTCTTATCAAAATAGCTTCCAACTAAATAATTTAATTTTAATTATTTCTTTAAAAGTGTTCATTAATTAATTATGAAATATTAGCAAATTCGTTAAAAGGCTTATCAATTTAATGAAATATCAAGTTATAGTTATCAAAAGTTTAATTATTTACCCACAAAAAATATATATTTGACAACTCGAAAGGTGAGTTTACACAAGACGAGTTGAAAGTCCTAAATAATATTCCGCACACACATTCATACGCACACGCATTACGTGTAAATGTCGATTTCAAGTCTTACTCAATTAAACTTGTAATTTATTTTCAGGTTACTTTTATATTATGGAAACTTAAAAACCGTAGTTCGGAATTAAAATCATGTTTCTACATCGTGTTGTGATGCTTTATAGACTTAAGAATAAAAGTGTGATCATACTACAACTGAGACAGCTGTCAAATGACAGAGCGAGACAAAACGCTGATTAAAACGCCTATAAAAGTCAAATGGCTAAAAGCCTCTCCCACATAAAAAAGTTAGAGGTGCGTGCTGGGATTCATACTCGACCGCCATCTTGAAGAGAAATAAAAAAAGAAAAAAATCGAAGCCATCAAAAATAATAATAAATAAATTACCACAATACACACATCGTCAGCTTGCCCTAAAGTAAGCGTAGCTGGTGTTATGGGTACTAAGACACATGATGAGTAATTTATGAATAAAATACACAAATACATACTAAATAGTGATAAAATATATGATATATTTTATCCTGGGAAAACTAATGGTAGCAAAAACGCAAAAAAATGAAGGTGAAGTCGCGACGATTAGCTAGTTTACGACATTATAAAATTGAGAAAGAGAAAAATAAGAATGGCTTCTATTTTTATTTTTATTATTTATTTCTTTGATCGATGGTGGGTTAATATTATTTGCTTTGTTTGTTTTTTGTTTTAATATGTTCGCCTGAGATTAGTCTGAGATACTTTTAATTTCTGAGTGTATTTTTCTCTGGTTTTGTTATAGTGCAGTAGTTATTTCGACGATAATTAGGCAGGCTGAAAACCATTACATTTATTTTTCGTAACGTCAAAGGTTGTCTGGATCGCTTCAGTGATAAGAACGCCTTTGCACGCTCTATTTTATTTTCTAAGTTTCTTCTGTATTTGTGTTTTATTTGTA
The DNA here is from genome assembly GCF_905163445.1 of Pararge aegeria. Taxonomy (NCBI): domain Eukaryota; kingdom Metazoa; phylum Arthropoda; class Insecta; order Lepidoptera; family Nymphalidae; genus Pararge; species Pararge aegeria. The sequence continues at coordinate 4,225,038 of NC_053202.1, read as the reverse complement.
TAAAATGTGTGTGTGCAATAAAGATTTCAAACAAACAAACTATGTCTTTAGTATGTTATCATAATATGGTATAACCTACGTCCATTTTAGTCCGGTAACTCATCTACGTATAATTTCTGGTATACCATTGGATTGGGTCAGTGTCGTGCACAGGATTTTGTACCGTAAAGAAGTTAAATGGCATAAAATGGCGTAATCCTTCTCTGTTCCCAGATTTATGAAAATTTTAGAGTATGCAGCGCTTTTGTGCATGTAGGAAGTGCACGCCACTGGATTGGGAGCCTACATCTATCTCCAAAAAGAAAGCTACAAGCAATTAAGCAAATAAAAGTCAAAATATGTATAGGTAACATGAATAGTCATATTCAACTTAAAACAAAAAAAATAATCGTAAATATAATTTGAACAAATTGTTAACAAATAAAAGACCTCCATTCAAAATTGTATGCCCTATTACACTATTTCGGAGTAGAATTTCTAAATCCTGTGAAACATGTGATGTTTCATTTTTAATTAAAAAAAATTACGGACTTTCATTCAAACTTTTTAGACAGCTAACACGACAGCCAGTTTGCAGTAAACCTGCTTTCTGAGCCCAGGGCCGTGGGTTCGATTCCCACAACTGGAAAATGTTTGTGTGATAAGCATGCATGTTTGTCTGGGTGTTTATATGTATATTCTAAGTATTTATGTATATTATTCATAAAAATATTCATCAGTCGTCTTAGTACCCATAAAACAAGCTACGCTTACTTTGGGGCTAGATGGTGTGTGTATTGTCGTAGTATATTTATTTATTATTTTATTAACTTTCTCCACCTATGATGTGGAATTATCCTTTCTTAGGACATAGTTATGCAGTATTTTTTTTATAAAGCAATATCCCCAAATACCCTGTGAACCCGTTGATAGCCCAGTGAAGCAGTAATAGCCTAGTGGTGAAGCGGTTATAGCCCAGTGGTAGTGTCGTGCATTTAATATAAGCACAAACGCACTGCCTACCCTTAAAATTTCGTATAACTTAAAAAGAAAGAGGATTTTTTATTTTTAAATTTAAGCCATTTTCAACCCTTTATGCCCTGGTCAATAATCTTATGCACGCCACAGCCCAGTGGGTAGGACTTCATTTTCGGGAGCCGAGTTCGAATCCCGGCACCTCTAATTTTTCAAAGTTAGGTTCCGAAATTTTTTATATGCATTTTAAATTTATAGAATTGATAATCCCTCCAAGTGTAGGTGGAAACACTAATAAAAAAAAAATATAAAAAAAAAGCAATTCTCATCTCTTGTTTCAAACGTGTCTCATTGTAATATGGACCTTTGAAAAAGTAGATCGGCACTGCAACGTTTCCTACTAGATGACGCTACAGTCGCTATAGACTGATGTGAAAGGCATATACTAATTTCGGCATCGACGGTAGTCGCAGGTTCAGATCCTGTCGGTTCCGAAAATTTTTATAAGCATTTAAAATTTATAGAATTGATAATCCCTCCAAGTGTAGGTGGAAACACTAATAAAAAAAAAATATAAAATCTCTCCATAATGTTCTCAATGGTGAGTGGAGTCCATCAATCCGCACAGGTCCAGCGTGGTGGAGCCTTACTCCTTCTCATTGTTGGAACGAGACACGTGCTCTGTAGTAAGCAAGTAATGGGTTGATATGGTGAAGATGACTTCGGGAGTCAATTGAAAGCGAACGAAGTAACGTGCAATTGCTTTACGTTTATAAATTTTAAACAAATTAATGTGGCATTAACCTTACGGTATAGACTTTAAAATATAAATAGAATTATCATAACAGGCTTAGGTTTGACAAAATTGTGTATTAACATAACAAATGCGTCATTAGTGTCATTTTATAGCGTCAGTTTATAAAAATACTAGCTGTTGTCCGCGACTTCGTCTGCGTTTGGTTTGGTCTTTTGATGTGGCATTCATTTAAGTTGTAGTTCTAAAAAAAAATTAAAGTATTCAGTATCGCTAAGCTTTAAATGAGGGGTTTACTGTTGTCCGCTGAGGAGTTCTGTCCTCTATCTCCAACCACATTCATCAGGTCTACACAAATTTTAGGCAAAATTGAAATATAGCACAAAAATAAATCGGTTATAATTGGTCGGAGTTATGGTGTAAAATCGTCAAACACTTTCATCCCCACTCCCAAAGGAACCGAGCTTAATATCGGGATAAAAAGTATCCTATATTACTTCTAACACTTCCAAGAATATGTGTACAAAGTTTCATGAGGATCGGTTTTGCGTGAAAGCATAACAAAAAAACTTACATAGACGTTTATAATATTAGTAGGAAAGTAGGGATAGGGATTACATATAAATCTCTTGTTGTGGATTTACAATCTAAATCTATACTATGATACTAGCGGGTTTGAATATGTTCAACAACCTTACAAGATAGACATATGCTGTCGCGGACTTTTGGGTGGGACTTTTAAACGGGAACAATTTTGTCATACAAAGTTACATAAAAGAATAAGGGTTGAAAGTTTAATGAATCAAGTCGCAAAACCTGTTTACCAAGTTTTGTCCAGTAGTAAAATTTATTATATTATAGTTGACGGCCGATTGGCGCAGTGGGCAGCTTCTCTGCTTTCAGAGTACAAGGCCGTGGGTTCGATTCCCACAACTGGAAAATGTTTGTGTGATGAACATGAATGTTTATCAGCGTCTGGGTGTTTATTTGTATTTCATAAGTATTCATGTATATTATTCATACATAGAATTATTCATCAGTCATCTTAGTAGCCATAACACAAGCTACGCTTAGTTTATAGTCCACCAAATCGATTACGTAGTCCGTTATACTATAATAGGACTTTTCTATAAGCTTACGTTTAATACAAACTTTGAACTTTTTAAGAGACATCTCCAAGATGTCAATTGGTAGTTTATTGTAGAAATAAACTTACAGTGCAAAAAAATTCAAATTCATAATTCATAATTTAAATAAACTTAGTGCAATATATTGCACTGTAAGTTTATTCTTACTTCTAATGTTTAAATTATTACAGGCACATTATTTCTTAAATTTCGAAACGTTTTTATGAACGTACATAAAATTTTCAAATATGTACTGACTGTCATTATTTTAAAATTTAAATTTATCTCTCAATGACTCTCTCGGACTTATTTTCTAGATCGCACGAACAGCCCTCTTCTTCAGCACGAAAATAGCTAATATGCTAATATCAGCAGCATTACCCCAAAGTAATATTCCATAAGACATAATGCCATAATACCACCAAAGTGACAGAGGAAAGCTTATTTTTCCAGATTAAGATGAGCGTTCGCTCTATTAACGTGACAAAAAAAAAACATCTTAGTCAAGGTTTTATTCGAAGAAAACCATCATCTTTATCATCATCAACCAATAGATGCCTCCACTGCTGGACATAGGACATAGTGTTTTCAAGGGAGTTCGAAATTCCACGGTTTTGCCGCTTGTGTCCAGCGGCTCCCTGCAAATCGCTTAATGTCGTCTGTCCACCTGGTTTAGAGTCGACCAACGCTGCGCTTACAAGATCGGGGCTGCCATTCCAGCACCTTCGGATCCTAACGTCCATAATCTCGGAGCAAAGAAAACTATAAAGGAACCCTATAAATCAAAAGGCAAGTGTTAAGCCTCTAGTTTGTGAAGATTAACAAAATCTATACGTAATTAGTCATTGCCAATTAGGAAATGAGGGCCGGATAACGATAAATTGTTTTTAAAGTTAAGCAAATAAATTCTCTATAGTGATGCCACTTGAAGAAAATAATTACGTTTATACAGTGATACAGGATAGGAGAGTTAAAATGGACAAAAGTATAAAGCATCAACTGCTAATTGTAGCTTGTAGTAAGTGAATGATTATTTTTGAGTGGCTATTCAATTTATTAAAGTTAACTCCGTAAGGAAATTTCGAAGGAAGATAATTTGATGTGGAACATGTATTGGATGAGTGTGCCGTCACGGTAAATGGCATGCAATTGTCTTATGCCGTCATATCACCGTTGTTATAGACTACCTTATGTGTTTGCGCGTATATGATGTACCATAAAATACAAACAGAAGGATTTATTTAATCTGTAAATTCTGTAGTGATTTTATAATTTTATTTGTTTTTCTACCTACACAATTATCAATTTTTATAAATTCATAATGCATATAAAATTGTCGGAACCGACAGGCGTTGAACCTGCGACTCTCTGGAAATTGCAGTCTGAGGTCGAAAATTTTTATGTGCATTTTAAATTTATAAAAAAGTCTTGTAATGGTTTTCATTTAAATTATAAATTATTATAGATCTGTCGAGAGTCTCGAGATAGCCAACTTTTTTGTAAAAAAAAATATAAAAAATATTACAAAAATAATTGCCGCGATACTCTCTTGGTACTATGATATGATAACTCACTTGGTATTTCAGTACGCTATTTTCACTAATCATGACACCCTTAATATACGTTAATATTTGCTCGTTAAAAAACTACTCTTCATTTGTAATAATAAAACGAATGTTTCAGTAAACATTGGTCAGGTCATCGTAGGATACAGTGTGGGATGGTCGGCTCCTATCATACCCAAACTTCAGGATCCAGATCGAACGCCCCTTCCTGAGCTGATCACAGATTTTCAAGCATCATGGATAGGGTCCCTGCTTTACATAGGGGCTATGGTAGGTAAGTGGAATAAAATCGGTATCATCATCGTCATCATATCAACCCATTAACGGCCTATTACCGGGCACCACACCCTCAATGAGAAGGAGCTAAGGCCGCCACGCTGGCCCAGTGCGGATTGGTGGATTCCATACACCTTTCCGTACATTATACCTATGTAAAAATATATATATGCAAGTAGGTACTACGACAATACACACATCACCATCTAGCCCCAATGTAAGCGTAGCTTGTTTTACGGGTGCTAAGATAGCTGATGAATATTTTTATGAATATACTACAGATAATGCCTTTTGCATATAATTTATGTTAATGTAAGTGTTCCAGTGTGTATTTCCTTTATATGCAATAAAGTTGTTTAAATAAAAAATAAAAAATAAATACTTATAATATTCTGTATATTATAAGTATTTATTTTTAAACACCCAGACCCTGAAAAACATTAATGTTCGTCACACAAACATTTTCCAGTTGTGGGAATCGAACTCACGGCCTTGGACTCAGAAAGCAGGGTCGCTGCCCACTGCGCCAACCGATTGTCAAACGCAATTATGGAGAACTCTCAGGCATGCAAGTTTCCTCACGATGTTTTCGTTGAAACAAGTGATATTTTAATTCCTTAAAAACGCACATAATTCAGGAAAGTTAGAGGTGGGATTCGAACTCGGCCACCAGAACGTTAAGTCGGAGTCCTACCCACTGGGCTATCACAGCTTCAAATCATCGTCAAACTATCATTCAAAATTCATTTATTATTAACTGGCTTCTTTAGACCACGGGATTACTAAAAGACCGAAGTAAACGTGGACGACAGACGCGGGAAACAGCTAGTTAATATATTGAAACCAAAAAACAATCATCTAAAACCTTTTAATTGTTATAGCCGTCTTCACTGCGTTCTCCAAAGTTGTGGATCGATACAAGTATTGTTTTATATATATTATATCTTATATCTTTAAACGAGCAATTCTTGTTTATATATAATTGGAATCTCGGAATCGGCTCCAACGATTTTCATGAATTTTTGTATACAGGGAGTTTCGGGTGCGAGTTTCGATCTAGCTAGGATTCATTTTTAGAATATTATGTAATAACCGATTTGGTGCAACGAAATTGCACGGGTCAGCTAGTATATTTTTAACACAATACTTGTAACTAAATGCACCACCTATTTTCTGTATTATGGCCATAAGGCCGCCAAATTGTATACGTTGTTTTGTTATACTTTTCTTTTTTTTATGTACTTTTTGCGGTGTGCAATAAAAGTACATTCATTCCTTCATTCATTTATAAAAATTGAACTTATTGACAGACATCTCAGTATTCGTTAAGTTATTTGTAACATAACTTTATACCAATATTGCAGCTAGCATTATAGATAACATAAAAAAAAAACTATTCTTTGACCCCTTTACTATGTTATGTATGTAAAACAATTGAAACCGGAAATACATACTTACGAACACATCATTAAAAGCTAGTGAAACTCATATAATTCTAGTTTACAACTATAGATATCATAATAATCCACACTCTCGGATTAATCTACATAGCATTATTTTGATACGATGCAGTTCATTTATTTTTTTCTTATCTTAGAGCCGTTGCACATGACGCCTTTTGTAAGCAAGTGGAACGCTTTAATCAGTATTCATCATATCGACCCATTAACGGCCCACTACAGGGTACCGGTCTCCTTCCCATGTGAGAAGGATTAAGGCCGTAGTGCAACACGCTGGCTCAGTGCGGATGACTGGGTTGTCAGGACGTTTTAAAGTTTCCCACCTTTTTACAGCCAGCCAGCTAGCGTAAGATTTCGTATCTTATATCAGTTGACAGTACGTTGGATTTCCATTTCAGTTTCTGCAGTTTTACAGCAGACACTCATGCGTGATGATTGAAAATAAACATGTCTGTTGTATACCGAAAACAGTCAGTAGTCAGTGTTAGCAAGTTTTGTTTTAGCGTTACAAATCTGTCATGATGTTACTCAATTTGCAGGGTGATTACGTATCTCACAACAGGCATGCACGGGCGTAAAAATCGCGATTGTTGCTGTCAAACGTCACTTTTGCATACAATTAAATACAAATGTGACGTTTGACAGCAAATATCGCAAGAATTACGCCTGTCGTAAGCTAGTCGTGAGAAACGTAATCACCCTGCGGTGAAATGTCGTAAATTTGCAGCCACCTACGGTCGTTTGGATTAAGTAAATTCGCATTATGTTTGACTTTCTTTTATAAAATGACGTCATCCAATCCAGTGGGGCAACGAAATCGTCGCGTCATCTGCTAAGGCCCTTAGATATACACAGTAGGGTATACTATGGTCGTTTGGTTTTGAGTAAATTCGAAATAAGTTTGATTTTAACAGACTTTCTTTTATAATATGACGTCATCCAATCCAATGGCGTGATGAAACGTCACATCTGCTAAGGCCCTTACATATAAACAGTAGGGTATCTTATCTTAATTCTTATAACAAATTACAATTGATAATTTGACAGGAAGTTTAATTGTATTACCACATATTTTCAATGGTTTAAAGGTCAAAAGGTCAAATGCATCTGCTGAGTTTTCTACCGGGTTCTACTCTCTAGAATCTGCCTTTTAAACCGATGGTAGAGTCACTGAAATCAGAAAGACTTGTCGTTATAAAAGCTTATATTTGTAAATAGCAGAGCAATCCGTTTAAAAGGTTAAAAGTCACAATTACATTTCAATCTATGGTTAGTTTTTGGGTTTGATTCCCGTGTCCGAACAAGAATTGTCAGCTATTAGATTTTACTGCCAAGGAATTCATGCTAAGTTGCCAAACATATCAGTGTTAATTTTCTTTTTCAGGTCCGTATGTCACAGGGTTTCTCTCGAATCTGATTGGCCGGAAGCCCTGTCTTATCATTGGCGGGATTCTCAACATAGTTGCATACATCCTGGTCGTCACAACTAAGAATCTCGCAATGATTTACGCGATCAGAATAGTCAGCGGTCTCGGGATGGGAATAACCATCGTCGGAAACATTGTCTACGTTGGAGAGATTGCGTATGTTTTCTTATTAGCTGGGCTTGGAAACCGGTGTAAATTCCGTACCGGTTTGATAATTTACCCTGGTTTCAGAATCATGTCAGTTTAGGTTTGAGATCACGACATAAACCGGTTTATTTAAGTTAATCGAATAATAGTTTTTCGGAATTTCATGATATATTATGAAAATTAACTTTCATTTGCTATATTGCTTTTATACTTACTCTGCGAATACGAGGGTAATCTGTAAGCGAAACGTGCGTAGAGAATACATTGCCGAAGATCTGTTCGGTGTGGAGTATAAAGATTGAAGAGATTATATATGTATAGCAAATGAAGCTTTATTTTCATAATAATCGAACGAAGTGAAATCATTTCGATTCCTTACAAATTGTTCAATCAGAAACCGGTAAAAATCGTACCCATTTACCGGTTAATTTAAACCGCTTCCAAGCCCTGCATTTCTCAATATCGTTAACTCCAAAATATTAAAAACCATTATTACATGTTGAAATTTAAAACAAGCTTATTGTCCCCTCTCTCAATGGGAAGGGTTAAGGCGTAGTTCACCACGCTGGCCCAGTGCGGATCGGTGGACTTCACACGCCTTTGAGAACATTATGGAAAACTCTCGGGCATGCACATTTCCTCACGATGTTTTCCTTCACCGCACAAGCATGTGATATTTTAATTACTTAAAACGCAAATAACTTACAAAAGTTAAAGATGCGTGCTGGGATTCGAACTCGGCCCCCGGAAGTGAAGCAGAAGTCCTGATCACTGGGCTAGCGCCGCTACACATTTCATATAATTTATCTTTATTTTCTGTTCCACTTGATGTCTATTCTTTTTAATAGTAGAGTCATTATTTTAATAGTAGAGTCATTTCAGTCAGTCAGTCATTTCACGGCCGATTGGTGCAGTGGGCAGCGACCCTGCTTTCTGGGTACAAGGCCGTGGGTTCGATTCCCACAAATGGACAATATTTGTGTGATGAAAATGAATGTTTTTCATTGGTTGGTTTATCTATAAATTATAAGTATTTATGTATATTATTCATAAAAATTATTCATCCATCTTAGTACCCATAACACAAGCTGCGCTTACTTTGGGACTAGATGGCGATGTGTGTATTGTCGTAGTATATTTATGTTTATTTATTAAAACAATTAAAATAAATAGGGACTTACTTGTTTAATTCTTTCAGGTCCACCCACATCCGGAGTATCATCTTAAAATCTGTTTACTTATTTCAGGTCCACCCACATCCGAGGTATCCTCTTAACATCCACATCTATAATCGGTATAACTGGTACACTTTTAGTGTATTCGGTGGTACCTTTCGTGGCATACACCACTACGGGATACATAGCTCTAGTCATCAGCTTTGCTCATGTTGTCACGCTGATGTTTATACCTGAGTCACCGGTTTATAATGCCATGAAAGGTAAGCTATTTTTTTTTTTTTTTTTTACTTTGTCATTACATAGAAATAACTTAATACATATAAGCGGTGATAGCGCATTGGGTAGCTCGACTTCACGGGGGACCGAGTTCGATTCCCTCACCTCGAACTTTTCTAAGTTATGTGCTTTTTAAGTAATTACAATATCACTTGCTTCAACGGTGAAGGAAAACATCGTGAGATAACCTGCATGCCTGAGAGTTCTACATAATGTTCTCAAAGTAGTGTGGAGTCCACCATACTGCATTGGGCCAGCGTGGTGGACTACGGCCTTAACCCCTTCTTATTGTGGGAGGACACCCGAGCTCTGTAGTGAGCCAGTAATGGGTTTATGTAATGAACTTAATACATATAATAACAATCTTATTATATAGACTAAACATTATAATTTACAATAGTAGAAATTTTTAAAGCATCGAGCAGAGCAGTAAGACAGTAAGTAAGAAAAAGGTACAAAAAAAAATTTTGGAAAATCCAAAAGTGCACGAATAATTAATAAAATAGCTATCCAATTATTTTTCAATAAATAACCAAAAAAAAACACATGAGTCGTGCAAAATAAAAAGAAAAAAAAAAAAATTAAAAACAGCTGTACTAGGAAAGTGATGCACAGGCGCCCCTGGTGGAATAAAATGTACATAATATCTATAGATATAGATATATCACCATCCATGTCAATTTTACATGGATATATATAGATATAGTCTTGCAGCTTTCGTTTTTTATTAATTGCAATTAAACTACACTGAATTAATTAATCATTCGCATTCAGTGACTTACAATCGTCGATTAGAATTTAAAAAAAAAAATATTTAACTCAAATAATGGATTTTTTCACAAGTTAGAGTGTTTTCGGGTTTCACACATGACGGACAGGAAATTTTTTGATCTATTTTGGTGTTTTTTTCCAATGCTATTGCAGTAAATCAATTTTTTAAAAGTATGGAATTAATCTCCATTAAATTATCTCGACAATAGTATGCAAAATATCTTGATACCGTGAACTAACAAGGCTATAATAATAAAAATAGCCGCCGAAATGAGGCGAAAAAAATTTTTAGTAAATCGTAAAGCACTTTCTGATGCTTCGCATCATGAGTCGTGCAATTATTAAAAACAACAAGCAAGAACAAGAGATAGTTAAAGATATAAAGGTATAACCTATATCAAAAGTATTTTTTAAAAGATGTAGATTTAATTTTTTTTATCTATATATAGATAAAGAAAAAATATATTAGTTCAGATGTCAGATTTTTTGTATGCAAAACTGACGTTTGACAGCAAAGATCGCGAGATTTACGCCTGTCGCAAGCCTGTTGTAAGATACGTAACCATCCTCCCCAGATCAGACCAGAGACGATAACCCTGTGTTTCCCTTCGCATGCAACCAAATATCTTATAACGCTCAATACATCGTCCTACTGATACTTTAATATATTTTGCAGGTGATGACGTAGGAGCAGCAAAAACACTCAACCTACTCGGAAGGTCATCGGACGTCGAGAAAGTTCTAGAAACATATTCCAGCAAGAGTCAAGAGTCCACCAATTTCAAGGACTGGATAGAAATATTCACAATAAAATCAAACAGAATGTCTTTATTCATAACCTTTACTTTAGGAGCCTTACAACAGTTTAGTGGTGTGGCGGTAGTTTTGTTTTTTGCCACTTCGATATTCGAATTAGCTGGATCATCTGTGAGGTCTGATATAGCAACTATAATAATTGGAGTTACGAGATTGGTCTCCAGTCTTATCGCTCCATTGTTCATAGAGAGATCTGGGAGGAAAGTGTTGCTACTGTGTTCTATGACGGCTTGCGCATTGAGCTTGGTAAGAAATTATTTTTGTTGTTTCTAAATTCTATTCTAAATTTAAATTCTTAATTCTAAGTCTAATGCCCGTTTTCACTTTACCTAGGAAAAAAACGTTTCAGGAACATAAGAGTAGTAGTTTTTTGCATAAAAAAAAAAAAACCCCTGTCTTCGTGCGGGAATCGAACTAACCGGCTACCACCGTACTCTGACATCTAAACTTGAATAAATATAGATAAAGAAAATTAAAACTGCATCTTTTAAAAAATACTTTTGATGTAACTTTCTACTTATCTTTAACTATCTCTTGTTCTTGCTTGCTGTTTTGTTTTCTTTTTTCTTACCTCTTACGGCCTTAAAACTCTGCTCAATGCTTTCAAAATTTCTACTATCATAAATTAATATACTTTTTTAGCAATATTTAGTCTATATAATAAGATTGTTATTATACGTATTAAGTTACTTCTTTTATTATTCTACTACAAGTTAGCCCTTGACTGCAATCTCACCAGCTGATAAGTGATGATGCAGTCTAAGATGGTAACGGGCTGACCTGTTAGGGGTATGCCAGTTATATTAAACCCTAATCGGTTTCTTCGCGTCATCATACTGGAATGCTAAATCGCTTAGCGGCACGTCTTTGTTTGTAGGATGGTAACTAGCTATGGCAGAAGCGTCCCACCAGACCAAATTATGATATTTATTTATTCATTATACCTCTAACATGTTAGCCCGCTATTAACTTAGATTAGGTATGTTATCACTTGGTGAGATTGCAGTCAAGGGCTGTGTAACTGTACCTAACTGTAGGGGAACAAAAAAAACTCCAAGAGCAGTTCGGGTAACTTGGTAACACTCTTAGTAGCCCTCTTCGATTTGACGACAGCCATAATAAAACTCTCTTACTGTAAATCCTTTACGTTAAAGTGGTTTTTCTATATAGGCTCCCTCAACCATCTCGTAGTTCAGTCGGAAACCGCGCTTTTTTCTCCATAAGCAATCGCTTTTCATTTGTTAAATTTATTTCATCGTAAACCTACCAGTTCATACTTGTTCGTAACCCTCAGAAAATCGGTTGAAAATATTAATGTATGCAATTTCCACTTTTCAGGCTGTTCTAGGTCTTTACTTCCATCTAGAGAGAATAGGAAGCCATGTGTTGGACAACATAGGATGGCTGCCATTGTTCGCCCTTATCATATACTTCTTTAGTTATGAAGCTGGTGAGATAATAAAAATTCTAAATTCATTTACTTAAAGGTTGATTATAAGCACTTTTGTAAAATCAAGTCCTTCTAGTGATTCTACCATCGGAGTCGTTCGGTTCTGTCCGGTTTCGTTCGGATATTATCGTAAAGCTGGCCGCCATATTTGTTTCCATTATGTCCTTTTTAAATGTGACATTTTCCCGATGATGCCGGACGTCGTTCCCCTGTGTACGGGAGCTTTGGTGATACGTTCGACCGTAACAATAGGAACATCTTCCTCCGAGCGGGTGATTGTGCTCGGTGACCGAGGTCCGAACATCCATCTTTGGAAGTTGTATATGTAGTCAATTTTTGTAAACACTTCGCTAGCGCGATGCAGGATTTTTGTGGCACCATCTAGTTCGGTAATGTGGAGACCGCTACACTCTGAAAAACACGTTTTTTACCGACTTCCTTCCAAGAGTTAAAGCGCTTAGGCCGCGATTGCCAGAGAGTCGCAGGTTCAAATCCTGTCTGTTCTAAAAATTTTATATGCATTTTAAATTCATAAAGTTGATAACTCCTCCAAGTGTAGGTAAAAACAGTAATAAAATCAGCAAGAGAGTAGCAGCTATTCAAGTTTGATTTGTACAATAATGTATTTACTTTTAAGTTTACTACCGAAGTCTGTTAAATGCATATTTACATTATTATCTTTAGTTAAATATTTATTTGTTTTTATTTTTTTTTTTAAATTGTGACCGGAGATAACAACGATTATGCTGTATACACCTATCATTGATTATTGTAATGGCAGTACACAGAACTTGTAATTCTAACACTTTTTTTTTTTTATGAATGTAGTTACTATTAATTGCTGGTGTGTCTTATGAAAAAATTAATAAATGTTAATAAATTCTCGTTTAGGTTTCGGAACGATACCGAATGCGATAGTAGGTGAAATGTTCCGAGCTAACGTACGCTCAAACGGATCAGCGATGGCCATTACCCTAACTTGGCTGGTTGGATTTGCTTTAACCAGTAGTTTCGCTGCCATGGTTGAAAACTTGGGTGGTGACGTCACATTCTGGATCTTCGGGGGCTCATGCATCGTTTCTTTCCTGTTCACCTTCTTCTGCGTACCTGAGACAAAAGGGAAGACGTTAAAAGAGATACAGGATATGTTGAGTTAATAAAATTTATATGATAATCTGTGATGTTTTATTCCTAAATATTATACAACGTGTAAATGAAAACCGAAATATTACTTCGAGGGCTTTAGGTTTAAATTATTTACTGTCTCTGTGACTTATGAGTTTTTGAGTTATACCAGTAAAAACTGTGGTAGTGGCCACAGTTTTTACTGATATAAATCAGATACAGCCCTAACATCACATGCAAAATTAAAATAAAATGACTCCTGTCACTTGATTACTGTACGCGTTACGTAGCGTAGATACTATACGCGTGTCAGTCTTTTATCTTCAATAGGGTTGTTATAAGAAAACATTTGGAATGTTTTGACCTAGTATGTATTGAAATTAAAAAAAAAAATTGCGTTTAAGGTCTAATGGGGTCACGGATTTAACTATGACAACCCCAATAAGATGTAAAATAAAAAAAATAAATGTTACCATTATTGTGAGGTGATGGTTATAACAACATTCCACCTTCAAACTAAAGCTAATAATATAGACTCATTAATTAAGGCATTATAAAGTATTGGTGGAATAAGCAAACTCACTTAAATAACTTCAAAACTCTTACACTCCTTTTTTGTACAGCCTTGTTAAAAAAACTAACTGCTCAGAGGTTTTGTCCTTAACTTTGAAGTTTTGTTTGTTTTTTGTAACTGGCTTTGGGTTTAACAAACTTTGAACTGTAAGGTATGTTTTATTTTTATTTTTGTTGTGGTTTTTAATATGCTAAGTATTAGGTAGGTGCTATACCTAAATCTACGAAGTTCAGAACAGCGAAAATAATATATTCTTGACCATTGCATTTCTGAACGAACAGCTCTCCGCTGCACAAGATTATTCGAAATTCTCTTGACAGAAAAAATTACAAAGTAAATTACATATTCCATAGCCAACTTGCATCAATATTTTCTTAGTTATTAAAAAATACTGCTTAAGTAGTTGTAACTGATTATTTTGATTGCGTTTAATTTTATTAAGGTAACGTAAAATATAAAAAAAAAGGAAAGTGCGCGGCACATTTTGCGTTGAGTTTAGTTTGCAACGTTCTGAAATTGAATCCGGTGATGTCACGCTCTTCTTTTTTTAAACATTTTTTGTTTTTTATTTCGGTCGAACCCATCTTTGCGTTCCTTTTCCTTGTTTTTTAACACTAGCTATCGCCTGAATATGCGTTTGCGTTCGTTTCGGTTAAAAATTTGGCAGCTTAGGGCCAGAAATAAGCGTGGTGATTATCTCAAAATCCTCACCTTGGTAGAGGCCTTAAAGCCTTTAAGGTCGTTCCCATCATTGTAAGGTGATATTGATGACTACTTCCGTTAACATAAAACTTAAGCTAGGAGGGTTTCAAACTCACCCTTATCCAAGCCCACAATGACCTTATCCGGATATTTTTTTAATATCACCATCAACGTCGTGTTGCCATAGTGTGACTATGAACGGTATAACAATTGCGATAGTATTTAATTTTTTTAGCTTGCGTTTAAAAACTTTAAACGACTTAACGGTAATTTGTCGACTTAACTCCTTCAAATTTGTCATTTATTCGCCCGATGCAGGTTCTAAGAAGTGGAAGTTTTCATTTAGTTCCCATCCTACTAATCCTACTTATATTATTTATGACTTAACTGTAATTTGTTGTAGAGTTGCACTCCTTCAAATTTGTCATTTATTCGCCCGTTGCAGGTTTTAAGAACTGGAAGTTTTCATTGAGTGGGGACTCAATGAAAACTTCCAGTTCTTAAAACCTGCTATATCTTACTAATTCTACTAATATTATAAATGCGAAAGTTTGTAAGAATAGATGTTTGATACTCTTTCACGCAAACACTATTGAACCAATTTGACTGAATTTCGAAATGGATTAACACAAAGGCCGCTTTTTGTTCCGGGAAAGTGTAGGGTTCCTGCAGGTTTCATGAAAAATCAAAAACGAAGCCGCGGGCAACAGCTGGTATGTTATAGGCGATCCATCGCCGCTAGCGATCTTCAAAACTGCCATCGACACATGCGCAATTAGTCGCTACGATCGATCGCTATGATTTGTTTGCAACGGGACCTGGCATCACAGAAACGAGTGCGAGTAGAATGTACCAGTTACTTTTGCAAGAAGCGTCTGTAGCGTAAGCAATGATAGCCTAGCGGTTAGAACTTCGGCCTCCCTTTCGGGGTTACCGAGATCGATCCCATGGCACGCACTCTCTCTCTAACTTGTACATAAAGTCTGCCAATTAGCACTTGACCAGCGTGGTAGACTAAGGCCTAAACTCTCCTCATTCTGTCAGAAGACCACTGCCCTGTAGTGGATCAATAATGATAATGTTGATGATGAAGTGGCTCGCATCCGAAGCTCGTGCAGGCCACTTGTAGCTCGGTAGAGCTTCCACGACTTACACGAGTGTTTTTCCCCTTTAAAATTCGCTAGATCGACGGCCGAGTGGCACAGTGGGCAGCGACCCTGCTTTCTGAGTCCAAGTTCGTGTGTTCGATTCCCACAACTGGAAAATGTTTGTGTGATGAACATGAATGTTTTTCAGTGTCTGGGTGTTTATCTGTTTATTATAAGTATTAATGTGTATTATATTCATAAAAAAATATTCATCAGGTATCTCAGTACCCATAATACAAGCTACGCTTACTTTGGGGCTAGATGGCGATGTGTGTATTGTCGTAGTATATTTATTTATTTATTTATTGATCTTCGACGTATCTGCGTATACAACATACAACTATACACATGGACATGAAAATTATAATTATATTTCAAGGAAATGAAAATTATAATTATAGCTTTGAGTGCTTTCCTTTCTACTTAAAAAAAAGAATGATGCAAATTCATTAATAAAATCACCTAAGCATCTACAATTCTAAAAATTATATTAAAATACTCGCGGCATTGAGAACATCAAATGTGACCTCGAATTCATTTAAGATTATCACTAGCTACTATTCACCTGTGATTTCGTTTGCGTAGAAATTCTATTTTCTCGTTTCTCGTAGTACCTTTAAATTAACCAAGAACACTTGACATACAGTTAAGCTGAGAATTTAATTTATTTAATAATCTATGAAGTTTTTCATAGAGAAATAAAAGAAATGATATTATACAAGACGGAATAGACGGGTTATCATGTACCATATCTTTTAAAAATGATTGACCGCTTTACATGATTCAGAAAAAAAATTTAAAGTTAAAACCTGTGACGACAATTTTAAGGTAATTTTAATTACTCATTTATTACAATTCTAGGATAAAATAAACAATTCTAGTACTTATATAATGTAGACAAGTTTGTGTATTATAACTTTAGTAAAAAATTACATTTAGTTTGTACTGAACTCGACGACTTCTAGATATCGTCAAAGATTAAAAAAATATTGCAAAGTGTGATGACGTATACTGAAAAGCTCAATTCGAGATCGCAGGCGATAAGTGTATTTCGACATACACGTTGCATGCGATCACCGAAATCATCATCATCATAGGTTGCTGTTGATAACTCATTACCGGCCGAATGCAAGGAACGAGTCTCCTCTCAGAAAGAGAAGTTTAAAAGTGCAGATTGGTTGACTTAACTTACTATCGACCGCAATGTTTTTGGATTTAAACGTGCAATCCGGCGCTTGCGATTTCTACGTTTTAACGTTTCAACTGAAAATACACTCGTGCACCTACTCTTACACGAGATTCTTGCTATACCGTTCACATAAATAATAAAATAAAAAGCCTTTTGCTTCTTGCATTCCATAGTACAATTTCATTTACAGTGTGCATATAGAATAGATTAGAAATAAATAAATTAAAATTAATGTGTATATGATTAGCAAATAATTACAATGTAATAATAATATATTCAAATCCATTTTATTTTTGTAGTTTCATTTAAAAATGTATAAGTAAATTCATTAGTTGTTGATTTAAGTTAGTGTAATAATTTGCATAACATCTTCACAGTAATCAATTTAATGTTATTTAGCAAGAACCCTCTCCATGAAAGGTAAAGGCTCCATAGAAGACCAGTACTCTCTATTCTCTGCCGCTCGTAACCAATGAGGACCTGCTACTTTTATGATATCGTCTACCCAGCGTGATTTGGTATTCCTCTCTTTCTCTGTCCTAGTGGGCCTGTCCATTGTGTTGTCTTTCTTGTCCATCTGTTATCGCTTAGCCTCGCTACGTGACCAGCCCATCGCCATTTGAGCTTTTGTGAATAATTGAGAGAAACCGTTCACATATCAGCCATTAATATTTTGCGGATGAGGCAAAAAGCGGTCGCAGCGATATTGCACGTTGGCACGTTTAGTCGACAGGTGAAGCAATGGATCGCTGTGTTTGCTGCGACGGATTGCTCGTTCATGGAGCCCTTTAAACCTGTTTATGTTGGTTTATTTTACAGTTTGTTAAGTTAAATTAATAACGGTTAGTTTTTTAAAAACGACGGACAGACACTTCCATTTTATTAATCTGTATATAAATGTACAGATGTATAGCCATAAGTGACCGGTTTATTGTCGACTCCCTAATGTTTGTAGGTATACTATTGGTTTACTAATAATTTTAATTTAGTTGCCAATCAATAAGCATAAAGGGTGGTATTATAATATGGTTTAATTAATTAAACTCCATAAATGACTTGAAAATAAAAACAAAAGATTCGTGTTCTCTTTTTAAACGTTCTCTTTTTAACAGTTAACTTGAAAAGTGTAAAAAATAACATGAATTTGCGCGCGCAAATTCTTATTGTCGCATGTGGTAAGTTATTTTTTTCTACTCTCGTATCGTAAAATTCCAATTATGAAATGAGTTTATATTGACAAACTTTAAAGGCACAATACCGAATTTTAAAAATAGAATAATACTCCATTTCATCTTACAGGTCTTATTATGTACCTTAACAATTTTTCCATTACTTTTTATTGTAAAGACCGATTTGCAAATATCGAAAAATAATAAAAGCCATTCAAGAATATCTCTTTTTATTTTATTAACATTTGTTTTTCTTCTATATTTAAAACATAGATTTATACTGAAAATTAGTAAAAAAAAATGTTGACTTGTCTCTTTTCCTCTGTTAAAAAAAAATGTGTTTATTTACTCTTTTTTAATTTATGTACTTACGCGATATTGGGATTACTTTTTAAATTTATATTTATAGTTTGGTTTTGAATAAAAGCTACGTTGACATAAAAAAACTCCAGATTGGAAAAGTGTAAAACATTGCATTCGTGTACAGGATTGTTTCTCGAAAATATCAAGTTTTTTTTTAAATAGTTGTTTTATTTTCTTGCAGTAAATGTAAAAAGTAGTGTTTGACTCGGAACTAGCACCTATAGTTTTGATATTTGATGGTGTAGCGAATCTACTCCTTAAGGAAAATCTGGTTTTGTGAACTCGTTGCTTCTGACGCTTTAAAAGTCTTGCATTTGCAACAAGTTTGGGGTCTTAGCCTCTGGATGATCATGTGCGAGTTTAAAAAATTAAGAAACCTTGCGGAGAGATCTTTAATGGGGACCTTTGGGTTAGTTATAAGTTATATGGGAAGCTGAAATACGGGTTAATAGTCTAGTGCAGGGCTTCCCAACCTCTGAACTGCGGTGCCCTGGGGCGCCGTAGAAAGAACAAGGGTGCACCGCGAGGCGCACCTTCTGTACTTTTTCATTCAAGAAACATAATTTTTTGATATTGTCCTTGCAAGGTGCCACGGCTTGTCATACACTTCGAAAAATTGTGTGGAGATCACCAAGCCATCTCATTGTTGGGGAAGTTTTATTTTTCTCAATTCTTTGTTAAAATTTATTATTAATTATGGTTTAATTAGCTTCATAATGAGAATGATTTTTCTGCCTAACTTACAAGTAATTTTCTATTTTAACCAGCTAGGTTAGGGCGCGGTGACAAATTGTAAGTGCGTCGGCTAATAAGGTCAACCACTAGATCACGGGTTCCCAACCCCTGGTCCAGTCGTTAAAAAATATTTTTCTATGGACGACGCCTAAATCATTAGGTATTCAATGGGGATTCCTAGGTTTAGTGAGAACGGGCATTAAAGTCTCACACACGCACAATCATACACTCAATCATCGAGACAGCAATTTAAGGAGAGCACTGTCGCCTGTAATACAGGTTTTAACCTAAATCAGGGACAGTAGAAATTATAAATAAGTAAATTGCACCATTACATACATTTATTACACTCACCCATATAAGATGTGAGGTACGCATTTGGTTGTATAATTACTTTACTTTACTTTACTTGTTTACATTTTGGTACTTATGTATCAACACTCTTGGCACTATCCCGTTCTCTTGCTGTAAGTCCTATACAAAGGTTGCCTGTAAGAGATTGCTTGCAGCAATAAGGCCGCCTTTGCATGTCTACATTGTGTACTGTATACTCCTTACTGTTTCTTTTCCTGTATGTTGTACGTGCAATAAAGTGTTTCTTCTTCTTCTTCTTGTACATGTACCTACATATGAAAAATATATATATTTATATTTATATATTTTCAGTGAACATCGGCCAATTTATCGACGGATACAGCGTCGGTTGGTCGGCACCCATTATACCAAAACTGCAAGACCCCGACCAGACGCCTTTGCCGAAGTTGATAACAGATCTGGAAGCCTCCTGGATCGGTTCCCTTCTATATGTAGGAGCTATAGTTGGTGGGTAAAGTTACACTGACTACTATAAATCTTTATCCTTACATGTTATAAAACAAAGTTCACCTCCGCGTCATTCTGTCTGGGCGCAAAAACTCAGAAACTACCAAACGGATTTTCATACGATTTTTACTAATGGACAGAGTGATTCATGAGGAAGGTTTTATTTAGTATATTAGGTTGATATGATTCATGAGGAAGGTTTTAGTATTTAGTATATTAGTGATATTCATTCAGTTTTTCTGAAATATAACGATGATTGTTAGAGATGTCAGAAAATTCATACTGACTGGGAGCTTTACAAGCGTGCACCGCGAAAATTATTAATGATACATAAAGGCTATATATCTTACTTATGACCTTTAACAATTTTAAAATTTGAACAATAACCGTTTGTTCAAATTTTTCAATCAGAGCAATCGTCACAATTGAAAGATGATGACATTCCTATCATGATATAAATCTTTATCCAAATAATGAATTTTATAACGAAGATTGTAAATTCCTCTTGAAATTATTCAAGGAACTATCGTTTAGAAGTTACGACGGGTATAAAAATACTAAAAGTTGGAAAACGTGGAAAAAAAAGTTGCATGGGCATAGGTAAAAAATGCTATTTTTTTAAATCTCGAGGGTAAATTTTGCAGTAGCATTTCAGGGATAAATATTCCATCCCTCAGACGTAAGCTACATATGTGTAAAATTTCATCAAAAACGGTTCAAGGGTTGACCGGAATATAAGTAACTAACAAACAAACAAACAGACATAGTTTCTCATTTATAATATTATTATGGATTATATAAATATAGTTTATAACTTTCACATTTGTTTTATAAATATAACCTTAAATAAACTATGTAAAACTAAATAAAATCTAAAACGTCTTCAAAACCACCTCCGCCAGGCACAGTTCCTAAGACGCTGGCAGCATTGCCCCTTTGGATGGCCAAACTAATTCTTTGGGCAAGGTAAATGCCCGCTCTAGGATCACCGGTAGACTCGACATGACTGGATTATATTATAAAGCGTGCCCAATGATAAAGTGCAAACCCGAAAGTAGTGTGGAACTAGACCATTTTACAACAGAAAAAAAAACAATAACTTAAATCTTAAACAGAAGATATTTATTCTAAGCGTTAGGTTATTGGATACCTTAAAAAAAAAGAAATGACCTTTATTTAAATTTATTGTAGGTCTACGTATTTATTATGGGTCTGTTATTTTGTTCCGCCTCTTGTTTTGGTTTTGGTTTATTATTATTTGGTTGATATTTATTTATGTTATTTAGGCGCTACCCGCATGACCTGAAAAAGCTGTGCTGTGCCTTGCCATCATTGTATGTTACAGTGTCTTGTGTGTTTAGTGGTCAGCATGTTCAAATACGTATCAAGAGGTCCTGGATTCGATTTTTCGGGTGGGCTCAAGAAGAGTTAGAATAAGAGATTGATAGACCGGTTTTATGTTAGAAAAATTGAAATACCAGTCAAGAGTTAGGAAATTGGTGATCAAGTTCCCCGGTGAGCAAGTTTAGTCGCGCAATAGCAGTCGTTCAAGCCTGTAAGCCCGCTTTTGAGCAGCGTGGTGGGTCAATTTTTGGTTTCAAAATCGTCTTATGAGCGAATGCATATAACCAAGCTGTAAGATGCTGCTAAAGTTTTAATGCAAAGTGTGGCACATATTTGTTTTATTTTCGAAGTGTATTGTGTATTGCCAATGATAACTTGTGACTCAGAAATATGGTCGCAAATTATTGGCCTGATAAGAAATCAGACTCATTCAGCAGACGACGGAAAGTCTTTTTATTTCTAATAATGCAGGTTTCCTCACGATGTTCTCCTTCATCGTGATATTATAATTGCTAAAAACCCAAATAACTTAGAAAAGTTAGAGGTGCGTTTATGCATAAACAACCGCAATTGATTGATTTCCGCCTTTCACTTGGTATAGGATAATTTCTCCAGACTAGGGTTGTCAAGCTGTCCTGACCCCCTCCTCCTTGGCGTGGTAGCCCTAGAAATCGGTTGGGGGGGGAAGGGGGGGCGGTAGACATCTGAGAACAACCGGTTCCCCGGACGACTACTAATGTCCTTTTAAGCTTTTAAGCTTTTCGACCACGACAGAAAAAAAAAACGTGTGAGTCGTCACGGGACGCCTGGCAGATGTGAAACATCGAAATTGTTTTCTGTAAGTTATTGCAGATATTGCATAATGAAAAGTTAAAGCATTACAAATTTGATGCATAAATAAAAAAAAAATACAACTAAATGGGTTACCACTCCACTAAAACTAATATTCATTAAAATACAAAAATTCAATCATATAGCGTGGTGATGCGTCGCCACGCCTGTGTAGCCACGCCAAAACTCAGGTTTACCCTCCGGTTGTATGATGGGAAAACAAGGCACCGTATGTATTATTAAGATGTGTTTCTCATTTCGTTTCCAGGTCCGTACATCCCAAGCTACCTCTCCAACATAATCGGGAGGAAACCATGTTTATTCCTCGGGGGGTTGCTCAACCTGACCGCTCTCATACTGATAGTCGTCACTAGAAACGTGGCAACTGTTTACGCGATACGAATCATAAGTGGCATCGGCATGGGAATGGTCACCGTCAGCAATCTCGTGTACGTCGGTGAAATTGCGTGAGTGCAGAAATATTTTGCGTTATTTTTCATCCCCTAAGGCTGCTTTCTCAATAAGAAATTTTTTAACGAAAAAACTGACTTTAGCCTAAACTTCGAAGTCGCTTTTAAATTTGTAAGGAAAGTACCTTAAAATACCTTTAAAAATATAGAAACAATTCTTTAAATATTTATTATAGTTGTATGACAAGTTAAAAAAAGGTACATAGTAGTGAGAAGATGGTCCACTATGTACTACTACAGTTCCATCGCTTTTATGTAATGCATCAAAACGGCCTTCTATGTGCCTATTTGAAAAAGATTTTTTTAAAATTAACAAGTTTGGCATACAAGTATAAAAAAAATCCAAGGTTTTCCGATTATTTTGGCAAAAAAATAAATTCCTTTTTTATACAACTACTTCGCCAATGTTACAATTTACTTCGCCAATGTTACGTGGAATGGAGCAGACACGCTTTTGATGAGACCAAATTTAAATTTTGACGCATTTTAATAAATAGCAGAAAAAAAACTTTCCTAGTGGCTCAATATGTCAAATGTGAACTGCTCGTGACATTTTCAAAATATTGTTTTTTCCCGAACCTAGGGCGTTGATGGCAGAAGAGTTTTCCTGGCACCTGACCATCGGCTCCTTTATTGTAACGAGCATAAATTGCTTATATATCATAATAGAACAGCAACCAGTCCAATACTTATTACAGAGTAGTTTCGGTGGCCATTCGTGACCTTCATCATCAGGTTCACTTGACCAAATGGAACCAAATGGAAATGGTTCGAAACTTGCTCAAGTTACTCTAAAAAATACTAAAATCTTGGTAGGTGTCCCAATAATATTTGAAGAGTTCCCTCGATTTCACCAGGGCCCCTTCATTAGATCTTGACTTGATGAAAATGAAATAAAAGTTCAAACAAACGTGGTAACAGACTAAAAAAGTAACCGAACCTAGGTCGGTTGAAAAGGTTAAAAAAGTACGTTATTTATGCAACTTTTTACACAATTGCTCAAGAAATGAGTGTTATGCTTTCTGGCCTTATGTCTGTGTAAATAATAGGGAATCAACATCCCTGTAAAGGCTAAATACATATATAAAGTGTCCCAGTCATAAAAATCGCCTTAGACGTATGCATGGAACTTCGCCTTTAGCAATATATGGAACACGTAAAGTTTACGGACGTGAAGAGCATCCTGAATAGAAGTTTTTTAATCTTCAATCGTCAAGTCTGATATATTGAGGAAAATAAGTTTCAAAAGCTTGTGGAATAGCCTAGAGTGAGAAGGTTTTAACACTACTTTCTATTTATTTATTTCTTATTTCTGCCCGTTATTCCGTCCCGGCGCCTTGCCATTCTTAAGCTGCTTGAGAGCCACACTAATCTCGTAAAGACTGACTCCGGGATAACTTCGGTATGGTTTCGAGTTAATTTGGCTCTAGGATCCTTGATCAAATCTTCAACAGGCGTCTGTACTGTGGTGTACAACTGTCCATAAAAGTTCTCAACCTCACCTAAGATCTCTTTTTTTTACACCACTCAGAAAAACGAGAAAAAAAAGAACAAACACATGAAGAATGAAGCAGGATACAAAAGGCGGCCTTATCTCTAAGTAGCGATCTCTGCTAGGCAACCTTAGGATTTTATGCGCGTGTTAAAAAAATATAGGTAGTCGGGTACCAGATATTAACTTCAATACCCACAATGTTCAGGATGGCACTTGGTTCTTTCATTAATTAACAGTATTATTGAAGCTAAATACCTAGTTTCTTAGCAGTAATTATTTATTCTCATGACTATTATTCTTCCTTACAAACAAATTATGATTTGTTGATATATTTAATATAATCATCGGGTTTATCATGGATAAAGTGCTGTAATTCTCTATTTCCTAACATGCGCGTTACCTAGAAATTATCTTCGGTCATAATAATGGGCGTACCTAGCTTGTGGTCCGTTAGACCTAATGTAAAGTTTTGCGTGTGAAAAGGGCTCAATTCCTAATTTACCACGCTGGCCCAACGCGGTTCGCAATCTCAGGTATGAAGGCATTAAGCCTCCTTTCGGAGCAATTAAAATATCACTTGCTTTTTTTGATAGCCGATTGGCGCAGTTTGCAGCGACCTGCTTTCTGAGCCCGCGGCCGTGGATTCGATTCCCACAACTGGAAAATGTTTGTGTGATGAGCATGAATATTTTTCAGTGTCTAGGTGTTTATATGTATATTCTAAATATTTATGTATGTTATTCATAAAAATATATACAAGTTAGCTTACTTTGGGGCTAGGTGGCGATGTGTGTATTGTCGTAGTAAATTTTTTATTTATTTTATTGTTATGATGGCCGATTGGCGCAGTTTGCAGCGACCTGCAATCTGAGCCCAAGGCCGTGGGTTCCATTCCCACTACTGGAAAATTTTTGTGTGATGAGCATGAATGTTTTCAGTGTCTGGGTGCTTATATTTATATTCTTAGTATTTGTGTTAATTCATAAAAAAAAATCATCAGTCATCATAGTACCCGTAACGCAAGCTACGCTTACTTTGGGGCTAGATGGCTACTAATTATAAATGTGAATGTAAGTTTGTTTGTTACGCTTTCATGCAAAAACTACTAAACCGATCATCACGAAACTTCGTACACATATTCCTGAAGTTATTAGAAGTAATATAGGATACTTTTTATCCCGAAATTAAGCTCAGTTCTTCTTGGGAGGGGGGACGAAAGTGTTTGACGATTTAACACCAGGCTTAGCTATCCTAAATATATAAAGTGCTGCCACATTTATGAGGCACATGTCTTTCGAAAAACAAAAACAAAAGCGGACGAAGTCGCGGGCAACAGCTAGTAAATAAATAAATATATAATTTATTTATTTATTTATGTTATTTATTTAAAGGTGAAGGAAAACTTCGTGAGGAAGCCTGCATGCCAGATGCCTGAGTTCTCCATAATGTTCTCAAAGGCGTGCTAAATCTAACTATTCGCTTAGGGCCAGCGTAGTGGACTACGGCCTTAGCCTTTCTCACTATGAGACTCGTGCCCTGTAGTCGGCCGGATTCACTAATAATATCTCATTTTATTTTATTTATTTTATTTTATTTATTTATTCGCATGCATTACTTAAAAATTGAATACGCCAGATCATCCTCAGAGCTAACTTCTATCACGTGACGTACCTACGACCGACATCCCCCTTTCGAACGTAGCTAAAAGTTTATTTTCCCAGCGTCCCTCCACAACACACCATCGTTTATTTATGTATTAAAAAGCAATTTGTATGCAAATTTCTGTATGTTTTTCCAGATCAACGCACATCCGCGGTATTCTTTTGACGTCCACTTCGATCGTTGGTATCACAGGTACCTTGGCGGCTTACACCGTGGGATCTATGGTGTCGTACGCAGGCACGGGTTATATCGTGTTGATTATCAATATAATTCACATTATTGGGATCTATTTCATACCAGAGTCACCGGTGTTCTACGCTATAAAAGGTTTGTATGTTAAGATATTTATTTATTATATTTATGTAAATTCTATCTTTAGCCCATGTCCCCATTTCTTTCAAAGAAAGGGAAGAGAGGTGTGTTAAAGTGTATTTTCGAGTTATATCCGCGATAATTGGTATTTTGTTTTTTGATTAAAATTAAAGAAGTATTAAGAAAATAAAAAGCTTACTGCGATATTTTTCGGGTGAAGTTAAAGTCAAATGTAGCTTCAGAATTAGCATTTTTACCTACAGAAGTAAAAAAACATAATGTTTGCAAACAGAATTCAACAGCAAAGAAAAACTAGTTACTTGATCACGACGCGCTCGCGTGGTAAGGGTTCCGTAATATAACATTTTGCTATTACCATGGGGTTTGATAACAGAATTTTCATCATGTTTGTTTTTTATTAATAATAAATATATTTTAAAACTATGAAATACTCCATATTTTTTATTTATCCATACAAGTATAACTTCACCGCTCCATACTCACACTCACATCCACTGTCCGTTTTAATGATACGCTTAGGTTGCCTGTAAAATATTCCTTTTAGTGATAAGGCCGCCTTTACACCCTAACACTATTTACTTCAGGCCTTTGTTTTTCTTGGTACTGTTTGTGTTCGTGTTTCTTTGTGTATTGTTTGCAATAAAGTTATTCTATCTTTATTCTATAACCTTATATTATAAATGCGAAAGTGGTTTTGTATCTTTGTTTTTTACCCCTTCGCGGGATTTAAACAAATTGCATTTTGCTACCCTTGCTTGGTTTGATCGCTCCTGTCTTGTTGATAGTCCGCATGGACATAGTTTGCATCCTGGGTACGGCCGTAGGCTACATACTATCCCGGAAAAAAATCCCGTCTCGGGGAGTAGCTAGTACATATATATGATAATAATGTATTTTTGTACCCAGAAGATGGAGTAGAGAGGGGTTTGAAGAAAATATACAGTGACAAACGAACGGACAGACACCAGCGATCCCAAGAGGTTCCGTTTATCCATAATCAGGTACGGAACCCTAAACACAAATCAAACACTGGAAATTTTGTTGTGAATACACCAAAAATGCTCATACCTTATTTACATATAAAACACTTAAATATTTGCATAAATACACATATTTCGACTTCGTGTTATTTGAATAAAAGCACTTATAAAAACGTGATTGACTTCTATTTTATTGATAAATTAAATTGTTTGTTAACTATTGCAACCTAGGACTTGGGTATATGCACGTAGGAGAAGCCAAAGTCTCCGATAAATCCTAAAGAATGAGTATTGGATAGAAGGCGTTTCTTTGCGGAAATCCACAATGTATTATGAAAATTAAGCTTTATTTGCTATACTCCGCGAACAGCAGGAGAATCTGTATGGTGTAGTTTATAATTTTATCAATCCGTATACTCCACACCAAACAGATCCACGCCAATGTACCCTCTACGCACGTTTCGCTCCGAAACCGGACAATGAATAATTGTTAAGATCATTGTAAAGTCAACATCTCCTGAGGATGCTCCGGTTTCGTAAAGAATGAGCGCTAAAGGGGACAGTGGGTGAGTCATGTTAGTAACCAATGGCCGACGGGAAACCGGTAAGAACAGTGTCAAATGACATCAAGTCCACCGTTTTATTCCACCACAAGCTAGCCTTAGACTGCAATCTCACAATATGGTGGGTTATGGTGATGATGAAAATGATGTCTAAGATGGTTATGATAAGTGAGTTGTTAGAATTATATTAAAACCACACCTTAATTTGTATTATATCAAAGTAGTGATTTCATTAAAAAAATTGTTGTATCAACCCAATAAGGTCAAATGAAAAAGTTTAAATAGTTAGATTGATTCTATTACAAATTTGGTTTCTGATTCGCATGGCAAGGATCTAGAGTGCCCTTCCAGCTTCATTTTCCTTAATATAAACCTTCAAATCAAGAGTGAATAGGCATCTTCTAGGCAAGCGCGCTCCACCTTAGGCTGCACCATAACCTACCACCAGGTGTGATGGCAGTCAAGCGCTCGTCTATAAACATTAAAAAAAAACACACCTTAGCACAGACATTCATACAATTAGTTGGGGTTGTCAATTTATGAAAAAAAAAAAAAACGTATTCTCGCACCAGACAGACCAGTAAAAGTTAAGAAATTATGAATTCCCAAATCCCCCCCATCGGGGAACGAACCCGCTATTCTCTTACTTGTAACCTGTACCGCTCACCGTTGCGCCGGGGTTTTCGTCAAATTTATTATTTAATTAATAACTGTACTTCAATGCATATGGGCTTTGCCTGAAACATAAGTTTATTACTAAAATAGTTTTATACTAAAAAAAAACTTACGTCACTCACTGACTGACTGACTAATAAAGATCAATCTTTCTTGATTCTTGAAACATGACCGGAAGGAGTTAGCTCTGTTTTGTTACTTTCAAATAATAATATAAATTACATCAAGATATTATTTCAAATACGACATTAATTTTTGTAATCAAATGTAACATAATCCAAAAGTCTATTTGTATTATATGCCTTCGAAGAAACTCATATCATGTAAAACTTAAATCATAAGTTCTGTTCTTGCCATATCCACACTCGTTTTTCTCGCACCTCCGAATGTTGGCTGGTAAAACATTTGTAAACCGCTTTTTTTTTTGGTTTTTAATTTAGATCACTATGGGACTATTTCGAAACAAGCTCCTTTAGAACAAATAGATTGCCTACACTTGGAGGAATTATCAACTTTATAAATTTAAAATGCATATAAAGATTTTCGGAATCGACAGGATTTGAACCTGAGACTCTCTGGCAATCGCGGCCTGAGCGCTTTCTACAATTAAGCTACTTATGCCTACATAATATATGCCTTTTACATCAGTCTTATAGCGACTGTAGCGTCATCTAGTAGGAAACGTTGCAGTTTCGATACTCTTTCAAAGGTCCATATTACAGTGAGACACGTTTGAAACAAGAGATGACACATTGCTTTTTTATAATTTTTATAATTTTTATTAGTGTTTTACCTACACTTGGAGTAACTATCAAATTAGTATATGCCTTTCACATCAGTCTTATAGCGACTGTAGCGTCATCTAGTAGGAAACGTTGCAGTTTCGATACTTTTTCAAAGGTCCATATTACAATGAGACACGTTTGAAACAAGAGATGACACATTGCTTTTTTATAATTTTTATAACTTTTATTAGTGTTTTACCTACACTTGGAGGAATTATCAATTTTATAAATTTAAAATGGCATATATTAATTTCGGCATCGACGGTAGCCGTAGCTTAATTGGAGAAAGCGCTCAGGCCGCGATTGCCAGAGAGTGGCAAATCAAATTTTTTCGGTTCCGTAATTTTTTATATGCATTTGAAATTTATAAAATAAATTGCAAATCCGTCCTCATAAAACGGAGCTATACCTGAAAATACTTAAACAAAAACAAACATCTGAATTTATAAAAGGGGGGACCTTTTGAAGTAATTTAAAAGTAATTTTAACTTTGAACTTTTTTCCTCAGGCAAACAAATGGAAGCCAAAAAAACTCTTCGCTTGCTAGGAAGGTTGGATGATTTGGACAACGTTTTCGACTCGGTTAAAGGCACCAACCCTGGTGAGGCCAACAGTTGGAAGGCGTGGGTCAAGATCTTCACCGTGAAGGCGAACAGGAGGTCTTTATTCATAACCTTGAGCCTATGCACGTTGCAGCAGACCAGTGGAGTTGCTGCTGTGCTGTTCTTCGCAACCACTATTTTTCAAATTGCTGGCTCCACTATCAGGTAGCTTGAGTTTATTATATTTATCTTTTTTCAAAATTCAAATTCAAATTCGAAATTTCTTTATTCATGTAGGCCTATCACAGGCACTTATGAAGCGTTCATACATATTTGTTTACATAATTGTAAGGGGATGGTGATAACTTCGTTCGCCAATTTAAATCTAAAGTCACAACAAACTTGGCCGGGTAATTTTTTTTTTGTTATCACCATCTCACAGTTATTTTATATTAAGCTTTGAAGCTAGAGCAATTCACACCCAAGCTTTTATATCGTTTAAGTAATCCAAAGTAACAAGCTACGCTTACTTTGGGATTAGATGGCAATGTGTGTTTTGTCGTAGGATATTTATTTATATATAAAAAAAAAATTGGTAAATAAAATAGCTATCCAATTATTTGTCAATAAATAACGAAAAAAAAAAAACAGATGAGTCGTGCAAAATAAAAAGAAAAAAAAAAAAAATTTAAAACAATGGAATAAAATGTACATCATATCTATAGAAATAGATAGATATATACCATATGGTGATATACCATCCATGTTAATTTTACATGGATATATATAGATATACTATATAGTCTTGCAGTTTTCGTTTTTTATTAATTGCAATTAAACTACACTGAATTAATTAATCATTCGCATTCAGTGACCTACAATCGTCGATTAGAATTTAAAAAAAAAAATTTAACTCAAATAATAAATTTTTTCCCAAGTTAGAGTTTTTTCGGGTTTCACACATGACGGACAGGAAAATTTTTTGACCTATTTTGGTGTTTTTTTCCAATTCTATTGCAGTAAATCAATTTTTTAAAAGTATGGAATTAATCTCCATTAAATTATCTCGACATTAGTATGCAAAATATTTTGATTCCGTGAACTAACAAGGCTAAAATAATAAAAATAGCCGCCGAAATGAGGCGAAAAAAATTTTTCGATCGTAAAGCACTCTCTGATGCTTCGCATCATGAGTCGTGAAAAAAATCGGTTTCTACGCGACATCGCACCGGAACATTATATCGCTTAGCGCCACGTCCATCATGATTAACCCATTGGGGGCCCACTACAGGTCATAGTCTCTTCTAAGAATGTAAGGGTGCTATGCCATAGTCCACCACACTGGCCAAGTACGGATTCGCAGACTTCACACATCTTTGAGGACGTTATGGAGAACTCTCAGGCATGCAGGTTCCTCGCGATATTTTCCTTTAAAGTAGCAAGTGATGTTTTAAATTACTTAAGATAAACTGAGAGATGTTCTCAAATTTGGACTACGGCCTAAACTCTTTTTATTCTTCTTCTCTCTTCTCATATAAGAATAAGAAGAGTTTGATCATGGGTTGAGAAGAGATTGAGAATGGGTTGATCGTGATGATTATTTTTACCCTTTATTTGTACACCACACGAAGTAAAAGAGTTATACAAGAAAAAAAGAAATAAAAAAATAGAAGCAGAATACAAAAGGCGGCCTTATCGCTTAGTAGCGATCTTTGCCAGGCAACCTTACAATTGATGATAACTTAAAAGAAAACCTTAATAGCAGATTATTTGTGTCTCTGGTAGTAGACTTTGGGGGGGACCGGGGACTCGAGCTCTTTTTAAAGATTAACAAAGGGTTAACGAGACTACGCTTTTTTATTCCTCTACAAGAAAGCCCTTGGCTGCAATCTCATCTGGTGGTAAGTGATGATGCAGTCTAAGATGGTAGCGGGCTAACCTAAGGATTATGACAGTTATATAACATCCATACCCTTAATCGGTTTCTACGTGTCATCGTATCGGAACGCTAAATCGCTTAGCTTTTTTGTCTGTAGGGTGGTAATTAGCCGAGGCCGAAGCCTCCCACCAGATAACACCAGAGAATATTCAGAAATTTTAAATTCCCAAACCCATACCGGGAATCGAACCCGGGACCTCCACGTTACAAATATAGCGCTCACCTCTGAGCCAGGGAGGTCGCCAAAATCGGGAGGGTGAGTAGCTGCCTTGCTCAAAGAGTTTGGCCATCCAAAGCTGCCAGTAACTTATTTTTTTTATTCATTATTTTTTCGGATTGTGTGTAGCTGAACAACCAGTATCTCAAGCACTATACCTCGCTTCGGTGGTTTCGATAACGTTTTAGATTTCATTTAGTTTTGTTTAAGCTACAGCTGTACCAAAATAAAACTGCCCCACTACACTACACTAATATTTCTGTAGCTATGCTAGTATAGTGCTAAAAGCAACGCTATATATATTAGTTACTTTTATGTAATCACTGTTTTTGACAAAAAAAAATAACATAGCTTATGTACAAAAAGCCACTAATATTATATTATTTCCAGACCCGATTTGGCAACTATTATAATTGGCGCGACGAGATTATTAGCGAGTTGTGTGGCACCGTTTGTGGTCGAGAGAGCGGGACGGAGGATATTGCTGCTCGTTTCAACTGCCTTTTGCGCGGTCAGTTTGGTAAGTACGCAAAACCTATACAATGAACTTTACGTTCCTGGATCTGTAGTAAAAATAACATTAGTTCAAGTTCTGATTTTAAAATATGTAGGTACATTCGAAATTTAAAAAAAAAACCCCTTTTTTCAATATCGTGTATACTGAATCATATTGAGTAATTTTTTTTTTAATCAATATAACAATATAGTAAAAAAAACACCATTTTGTGGTATACATTTCAACTTGGAGTTGAAATTTATCATAGGTTATTGTATTCTACCAGTCAAGTTTCAAGTTGTGAAAACATATGTAAAGCGCCATTTTGAGACGGCGGCCATCTTGGACCGATTTTCATCAAACATAGCTAAGAACACTCCCGACTAATTCTCTTTCATAACAAAAAAAAAAACCAAATCAAAATCGATTCATTCGTTCGGGAAATACAATGCTACAGACAGACACACACACAGCCGCCGGAGGTTAAAAATAAAATCATCGTAATCATATCAACTCATTACCGGCCCCTTTACAGGACACGGGAATCATCATCATCCCACCATGATAAGGGGTTAAGCCCGTAGTCCACCACGCTGGCCCAGTGTGGATTGGTGGACTTTAGACACCTTTGAGAAAATTATGGAAAACTCTCAGGTATGCAGGTTTCCTCACGATGTTGTCCTTCAGTGATATTTTAATTGCTTAAAACGCACATAACTTAGAAAAATTAAAGGTGCGTTCTGGAATTCAAACTCACCCCCCCCACGAAAGTGAAGTCGAAGTCCTACCCACTGGGCTATCACCGCTCCTAAAAAAATAAACTTTTTAATTATTTTCAGTCAACTCTTGGAACATATTTCTACCTGTCGAGGATAGAGAGCACGGTGATCGCTGAAGTCGGGTGGCTACCCCTAGTCGCACTTATCATGTACTTCTTTTTCTATGAAATTGGTAAGTTGGGACCCATCAGTTACGTAAACCATAATATTCTATTTCAAATAATTCAGTTTCCATGGTAACAAAAGCAACACGTGTATTGCATTCTATCTCACTCTCTCACCGACTTGATCCTATACATTTATGTGTTTGTATCTTCATCGTTAGACGTTTTCGTTTCATCGAGTTTCAAATCAAAACGATTCATTTAATGAATGAATGAATGAATATACTTTTATTGCATACAACAAAGAGTCAATAAAACAGAAAAGCAATAATTAAATAGCGTTTACAATTTTGCAGCCTTATCGCCGCTACATAGTGATCTTTTATTTATAAATAAATAATTAATAGAAAAATATACTACGACAATACACACATTGCCATCTAGTCCCAAAGTAAGCGTACCTTGTGTTATGGGTACTAAGATAACTGTTGAATATTTTTTATGGATAATATACATAAATACTTATAATATATAGATCCCACCACTGAAAAATATTCATGTTCATCACACAAATATTGTCCAGAAAGGGTCGCTTCCCACTGCGCCAATCGGTGTGAATAATTTTGTGTGACAATTAATAAAAAACAATTATGGTGTGATAGTATTACTATTTTACAGGTTTCGGCACAATGCCCAGTGCTCTAGTGGGGGAGATGTTCAGAGGCAACGCACGCAGTACCGGCTCAGCCGTTTCCATGACGACCGCGTGGCTGATCGGTTTCGGCGTAGCCACCGGTTTCGGCACCATGGTCAAAGTTCTAGGCGGGGACGTCACGTTCGGGATTTTCTCCGCATCCTGCATAGTAGCCTTTTGGTTCACGTACCAATTCGTACCGGAGACTAAGGGGAAGAATCTTAATGAAATCCAGGAAATGTTGAGCAGATAATACGGAATTAGCAAGAATACCACGAAAGAAAAAGAGTTATTTTTATATGCATTAAAGATTTGATATACGTACACCCTGTATAAATTATGTTTTAATCTATAGAACCCGATTACTCTCTTAAAATATATAAACAGGTAATCTCCCCCAGTAAACATTTTTATCTTTTACATTTTCCAAAAAAAATATGGTTTATTTACCAAGCTATTTTGGACGAAACAGTATTATTTCTTATCCAATTAAATACATTATATTCGTTGTGCATTTCATGAAGATCAAAGTTGCCATTTGTATATCATTAAAAAAGAATATACCGGATGTTTGGTGCATCGTGTGCCAAATCGAATCTGATGATTGGAGGGGTCTTTGGCTATCTCTTCAGCCCTCGTAAAAAAATCTTGCTCAAACGGTTTTTTTTATACTGATTTTAAATTGTTTTTTTAAAAATTGTAAAAATTCTACATTTAAATTTTAATAAAAAATAAAGTTGTTAAGTATTAATTAATTTTCTTTTTAATCTTTAATTTGTAACGTTTTACGCTTCTTTTGAAACTAGAATTACACGCCAGCAACATCTAGTTTTTGTTTTACAGCCCCGCAAAGTTTTTTTTACGTAAAAAAATAAGCTTGAACGTCAACTTTCGGTTTTAATAAAAAAAAAACTAAAAGTGATCATGTTCTTCCAATTTTTTTAAAACATCTCTGGACTGTCCCCTTTCTAATGGTGTGCAATATGCCATGAAAAGTAATTAGTAACATCACTAATTTTCAAATTTTCTAAACTTAGTCACAATTTTCTAATATTCAACAGATGAAAGAAAAACAAGTTTTTGCGTAAATAAAACTCACAAGCAGGTAAAATTTTTAAATTTCGTAGGTTTTACTTGAAATAAAAATAATACATTGCATTTGAAACATTTATTTCATAATTTTTACAAATTCTGCTCAAATTGTTCACCCCTGTTTCGAATGCAGGCCCGACATCTTTGACGTATTGTTACAGTTGTAGTCCGAAGCCGTATTTCGTTCTTAATTGTACCGAAGGCCGCTTCTATGCGTTGTATTAGTACCTCCCTCGTTGGGACTTCTGTGGCGTATACTAGCTCTTTGGCACGTCCCCAGACATAAAAATCTAACGGAGTTAAGTCTGGGGAACGTGGAGGCCATGCAATAGGCCCATCGCGCCCAATCCACGAATTGGGGAACACATTATCGAGGTATTCCCTCACAGTTAAACGCCAATGCGCGGGACAGCCGTCATTTTGAAATACTATGGGCACATCTTCATTAAACACGGGCACCTCGGCCAATAATTCCGGCAGATCATTTTGCAGGAACTCTAAATAATTATCGCCATTTAAGTTATCAGGCAGGTAGTGCGGTCCAATTACCTGATTCCCAATCACTCCTGCCCAAACGTTCACACTAAACCGTCTTTGAAAAGATTGCTGTCTTTTGGCATGTGGGTTTTGCCGTTTCGGTGCCCAATGGTGTAAATTGTGCAAGTTAAGAATCCCTTCTCTGGTAAATTTGGATTCGTCAGTCCACAGTATTCTTTTTAAAAAATCAGGATTATCCACATCTGTGTGTAACAAAAACCGACAAAAGTGCATTCGTCTGTCAAAGTCGCCACCCTCAAGACCTGCAACAACCAAAAATCTTTTTAATTCCCCTTGAGCAGTAATTAATTGCACTAGAAGATTATGGATACCTGCTAAACAAAGGCAACGTCAAACAAAGGTTTTAAATTACGTACCTTGAACCGGAGTCTCGTGGAATGGATATTTTTCGTTTTGTCGAAGGACTTTCCACACTTTCCATATTGAAATATCAAGTTGTGCCGCCACATATCTAATGCTTCTTGTGTCGTCTTCCTCAAAAAGTGCCAGTATTCTCTCGTCCACTTCAACATTATGTCGCACAACATGTCCCCTTGGTTCATGAAAATTGACACTCCCAGTCTCGCGTAAACGTCGGTATGTGTCTTGGAAGACTCTGCGGCCAGGTAATCGTCGACCAGGAAAGCGTTCCTGGTAAAGTCGTTGCGCTGCACGAGCGACACCACGGGCTGCACCATAAACCATTATGATGTCCGCATATTCCTCGTTAGAGTATGTCGTCATTGCAACAACAAAAAAGTCAACAAAGTTTAACAATAACACCAAAAGTAAATAAAACGTAACAAAAAACAACAAAACTTAACGAAAACTAAATAAAAGAATCGTGGAGTACAGTAAGCTAGCACACACGTTAGGCAGCAGAGGCAGTGATGTCTCGACTAAAAAATAAGATGGCCGCCGTGTCGACGCGACGCGGGGCCCGTTCGCGATTGGTTCAAACAGGTTTGCACTATGCAAGAAAGGAATAGAAGATAGATTTCGCTTCACTAGAGTGAAAAAACTATTTTTGCCTGTTTAAACGAACAACGGGCGTATAACTTTATGAAAGAGACAGAAAATGTCATCTGCCTTGTGAATTGTGAGTGTTATTTACGCAAACCCTTGTTTTTCTTTCACCTGTTGAATATTAGAAAATTGCGACCAAGTTTAGAAAATTTGAAAATTAGTGATGTTACTAATTACTTTTCATGGCATATTGCACACCATTAGAAAGGGGACAGTCCAGAGATGTTTTAAAAAAATTGGAAGAACATGATCACTTTTAGTTTTTTTTTTATTAAAACCGAAAGTTGACGTTCAAGCTTATTTTTTTACGTAAAAAAAACTTTGCGGGGCTGTAAAACAAAAACTAGATGTTGCTGGCGTGTAATTCTAGTTTCAAAAGAAGCGTAAAACGTTACAAATTAAAGATTAAAAAGAAAATTAATTAATACTTAACAACTTTATTTTTTATTAAAATTTAAATGTAGAATTTTTACAATTTTTAAAAAAACAATTTAAAATCAGTATAAAAAAAACCGTTTGAGCAAGATTTTTTTACGAGGGCTGAAGAGATAGCCAAAGACCCCTCCAATCATCAGATTCGATTTGGCACACGATGCACCAAACATCCTGTATAAGAGGATATCAATGATTTAAAAAGCGGGAATCGACCGGATTGCGGGCGCGACATAAGTCCCGTAAATAGCATAACTACATAAATACATTGCAGAAGCCGGGGGGGGGGGGGGCATTTTATTATTGTGTCTTAGAAGTTGCAATATCAATAATATTTTTTTCTTAATTTTTTTTTTTTTTTTAAATCTTTATTTATTCGGGACTTTTCTTAACAATGAGAATGACAGCTCCATCGTTCCCTTTACGAAAATTAATACTTCATACATCAAAGAAAGTTGATTTTCTGAATTTTAACGCCACTGAACTGTGTTTTAACCAACGCTGTATAAGTGTGTGACTGTGGACTGTGTGTATATAGTATTGCGATTTGATACCCATACATTTCGGAAACGCTTCCTTAATCTTATTAAGCTTCCAGAAGTCCCTATTAGTAACAAATTCCATGTACACGTTTCAAGATGTGTCTGAGATTGATAAGATAACAAGAATTATCCACGCTTATAACTTTATCTGGTATCTAATCTGTATAGCATGAAGAAAGAGACATTCACGTATCGATTTCTGTTAATAACAATTATAAAACTAGTTGTTTTTATAAGGTATTAAATAAGGTTCAACATATCAACCCATTACCGACAGCGGGGCTAGCACAGCCAGAAGACAAAAATTACATCCTCCGATTATATCCACTGACAAGGGATATAATTGACATGTCCACCTGCACGGATAGCATGGGCAGGAACCAATAATATCCCGGTAAAGGGTAAAAATGTATCTTCTTCCACAGCTTCATCAACTCTCAGAGCACTGGCGCGCAAGTAGAAATAATATCCAAATAATATATGTGTATTAATAAACGAGGGTTAACTTCTCCTATTCCATGTTCCCGTGCTTTAGCAGGTGGACACGTTCATTATATCCCTTGTCAGGGGATATAATCGGGGGATATAAGGATATACTCGGAGGATCTTCTGCAGATAGTATATTATACAGGATTCCCGCATGGCCGTCGAAAGATGGAATACGCTTTTATAATATGATTCCTAAGGTAATTTTGGACCTACCAATGCATAAGTTTAAAGAATGTGTTAAAACACATTTATTACAGCGAGGTTATTATACAATTGATGAATTTCTTAATGACAAGGTTGCTTGGAAGCTGCCGGCTCCGCTTTCATCTCTCACAAGATAGAAAAATGAATTTTGAAATGTAAAATGTAAATTGTTAATGTTGGAAAAGAGCAACTGCTGAGTTTCTTGCCGGCTTCTTCTCGGTAGAATCTGCCTTCCGAACCGGTGGTAGAGTCACTACAAACAGACAGACTTGATGTTTCAAAAGTGCATATTAGGCCTACTTGAAATAAATGAATAAAAAAAAAAAAAATAGCAAAAACGTAAAGGCGTAAATAGGTTTAAATTAAGGTTTTCCACTTTTTTTTTCATTGTCTGTGTAAATTTAGGTTCCCGATTATTTTTTTATCGATATTATTTAAAAACTGACTGTTACGTCCCTACACAATGTATTATCTTTGAAAACAAGATGTGTATTTTTGTTTTATATGCAAATTATGTGAATCTCCCGCTTGGTTATTTGCCCTGTCTGCATTCTAATGTTTTATTTTATATAATCTGCCGGGTTGCTAACGAAGTGATTTGAAAACAAACAAATAGCAAAATGTTCTTACGAATTACTGGAGTAAAAAGACAAGTGCTGATATCATCTATATGTGAGTTTAGTTTTTTTTGATATGTTATCATTCGATCGACATCTGTAAATCAGTAGTTCAGGGTGATAGAAGTTTTTTTAGGTTAGCCCTTGACTGTAATCTCACCTGGTGGTAAATAATGTAGAGTCTAAGATTGTAAAAGACTGACCTGTTAGGGGTATGGCAGTTATGTTACACCAATACCCCTAATATCGGTTTCTACGTAACATCGCTGAATCGCTTGGCAGCACATCTTTGTCGTTGAAGTGGTAACTAGCCACGGCCGAAGCCTCATACCAGACGATTATAGTTTAAGATGGTAACTGCCTAGCCTGTTTGGGTATCGGACACCGTACCAGATTGCTAAATTGCTTGGCGGCACGCCGAGCCACCCACCAAACCAGACCAAAGAATTGAGAAGTTATAAATTCAAACCAGGGTCCTCTAATTTATAAGAAACCCCTCGACCTATAGTTGATTACATTAAAAGTAACTAGTTTTGCTCTACGAGTTTTTTTAACTGAAATAAAATATTGTCTCTACTCGTTACCACTCTGTAATGTAACATCAGTAAAAACAAGCATTCTATCGAGCGGTCACTGACGCGACTATGAGACGTTGTCCAATCACATGTATTTGGTTTCACAGTGTAATGTAATCTTACAGAAATAACATGATTGATAAATTTGTTTGTATGTAATAAATCAACACTGAATTTTGTAAAGTCGTAGAGCAAAAGTTGTTATTTTTGATTAAAGGAACTACAAGTTTATAAGTGTATAAAAGTGAATAGCTGTCCGTTAGTCCCACTAAAACTCGAGAACGGCTGCACCCATTTTAATTCTTGAAATATTCCTAGACGTCTAGGAAAGGTTTCAAAGGTGAGAAAATATTGTAAGAGACAAAAAATCTATTGTAAGATTTGCGAGGAAAATTCCCGAAAAGGATAGATTTTATATTAGTTATAATACATCTGTACGTGCGATTTTTACCGGACCTACAAACAACTGGACGGATTTTGATATCACACACGTAATATGTGTATATTTCATTGGGTTCTTGGTTGCTTTGCTTAGTGCAGAATATTAGTAAGGATTTCGGCTTCTTAGCACGCACTTCTAACCTTTCTAAGTAACGTACTATCACTTGCTTCAACGATGAAGGAAAACATCGTAAGGAAACCTGTACAGAGAGTCCATAATGTTTTAAAGGCGTATGACAACACCGATCCGCACTGGGCCAGCGTGGTGGACTGCGGCCTAATTCCTTCTATTTGTGGGAGGAGGCCCGTGCCCTGTGGGTCGGGAATTTGTTTATTAACATTATATATTGGGATACAGAAGGCGGCCTTATCGCCAAACTGATGTTGGGTTATGATATGACAGAGATAAGTCTTCATTCCAGTGTATCTCGGACAGCTGATAGTGGGGTTTTTTGGGGG
Source organism: Pararge aegeria (assembly GCF_905163445.1). Taxonomy (NCBI): domain Eukaryota; kingdom Metazoa; phylum Arthropoda; class Insecta; order Lepidoptera; family Nymphalidae; genus Pararge; species Pararge aegeria. The sequence continues at coordinate 4,184,687 of NC_053202.1, read as the reverse complement.
ATGGCCTGGACCCATAATACCAAAGCTGCGTGACCCCAACGAATCACCAATTCCATACAGACTGACGGAAACAGAATTGTCTCTAGTGGCCACAATGACTATGCTAGGGTCTATACCAGGTTTGTTTTTTTTTACGTTCCGTACCCAAAGGGTAAAACAGGACCCTATTACTAAGACTCCGCTGTCCGACCGTCTGACTCACTGTTTGTCGGTCACCAGGCTGTATGTACCTCATGAGCCGAAAAAGTTGAAATTTTCAAAGATGATGTATTTATGTTGCTGACATAACAAAAAAAATTGCCATTTTTATAGATGATACGGAACCCTTCGTGCGGAAGTCCGACTCAGACTTAGCCGGTTTTCTTATATTAATAAGAGAAGAGTTTCTTTGTTTGTTTATTTGAGCGCGATGATCTCGGGAACTATTAAAATTGTAAATATATTAAATTAATGGCTATTAAAATTTATAAATCTTGAATTACAGGTCCATATGCGAGTGGGTGGTTATCAAACAGTATAGGAAGGAAGCCATGCATAATAGCAGGGGGTGTGTTATCAGTTATAGGCTCGGCTATTCTGGCAGCTGCGGAAAATTTAGCAATGTTGTATTGCGGGAGATTGCTATTAGGTTTTGCAGGGGGCATTATCAGTGTTATGATTGTCGTTTATATTGGCGAGATTGCGTAAGTATCTAGTATTTTCAAGCTGTATTTTTCTTTTGTATCTTTACGGACGAAGACAAAGTCAAGTGTTCATGTTATACACGTATACGTGTATCTATAAATTTTTCAATGAAAAATCCAACTAAGTTTTTTTCTTAGTCATTTTATCGTTTTTTTAATAATACAAGTTATTAATCGATTTGCAAATAGTAATGTTAGACACTCTTATTGTAATGTATTAATTTATCTCAAAAATATTTTATTATTAAGTAATTTTTATTAATATTATTGATGCATTGTGAATGAGATAAACTTTGAATCCTAATTCTTTACAGGCTGAGGGCTGGATTATTGCTTTTATTACTCTGTAATCATACAGAGTAAAAATAACAATAATCCATTACACTGCTCCAATGAAAATACTAATACCGATTTTGTTAACAGCTCGACAAGTATAAGAGGCATTCTTTTAACTGGATTCGGAATTACTATGACGGTTGGCTCAATATTGTTGTTCTCCATAGGACCATATCTGTCATATTTTCGAACAACCTCTGTGGGCTTGGCTTTGGCAATAGCTTTTACATTTGGTGCGATAATGTTACCAGAGTCTCCTACCTTTTATATTATCAAAGGTAATAGGTACTAAGTAGGGTAGTATAATTTATTTTGTCGTGTGGTGACGGTAGATCTGAATACAGTTACCACTACCCTTCTTTGTTCCGCAGCACGGCTAGTATGGGCAGGAGACAATTATCTCCCCGGGGAAAAGATAAAAATGTATCTTCTCCCACAGCTTATCAACTCTCAGAGCACTGGCGCACAAGTGGAAATAATATCCAAATAACAAATTGAGAGTGTTCTGAAGAGTTGTTCGCGTTGATACCTCCTTCCCTGTTCTCTGACCGCACCTCACCTGTCATCTGATGTGTTTCCTCAAAAATACAATCTAGGGTTATCAGTAGCGTGCATAGAGGGTATGCACAGGGTATGCAGTTGATATAAAATTAAGAAAATCTCCAGTACGAGTTATAAATACTTAAGGGTAGGCTTTTTATAACTCTTACAATGCCTATGCTTAAGTTTTTATAACTCGTACTGGAGGTTTTCTTAATTTTATATCACCTGCATACCCTGTGCATACCCTCAATGCACGCCACTGAGGGTTATTCAAGGGGCGGATAAACAAATTTCTTAAAAGCCGGCAACGCATCAGTGGCTCCTCTGGTGCTGCAGATGTTTATGGGCGGCGGTGATCACTTATCATCAGGTGATCCACTTGCTCGTTTGCCCGCTATTAATATAAAAAAAAAAAAAAAAATAATGTGTACCTAATATTAAACGTACCTACCCACGTTCTAATCCATGTTCCCGTAATTAAGCAGCTGGAGACGTTAATTATATCCCCTGTCAAGGCAGTGGCGTGCACAGGGTTTTTGACCAGGGAATGCATAAAGCAGGTGCTTGGCATAAAATGGGAAAGTTTCCCTCCAACACGAGTTATCCCTATCCCTATCCCTACTAATATTATAAATGTGAATGTAAGTTTGTTTGTTACGCTTTCACGCAAAAACTACTTAACCGATCCTCATGAAACTTTGTAAACATATTCTTGGAAGTGTTAGAAGTAATATAGGACACTTTTTATCTCGACATTAAGCTCGGTTCCTTTGGGAGAGGGGATGAGTGTTAAACGATTTTACACCATAACTCCGACAAATTATAACCGATTAATATAATTCTTTTTGTACTATAGAGGTTATAATATGTGTTTAATTTTGCCCAAACTGTGGTTGGAGATAGAGGACAGAACTCCTCAGCGGACAGCAGCAAACCCCTCATTTAAGGCTTAGCGATACTGAAAACTTTAAATTTCTTTAGATCTACATCTAAATTAAATGCCACAGCAAAAAACAAAATCAAACGCAGACGAAGTCGCGGGCAACAGCTAGTATAAAATAATTTGTGTATGCAGTGCTTTTGTGCATGTATGAAGTGCACGCCACTGTGTCAGGGTACATAATGGGGGGCTTTAATATATGTCTCCAGCCTGTGCTAGCCCTGCTGGTGTCGTACGAGCATCCTCTGTGATACTCCTACCATCTGTCTGCCGAGATAGGTGATTATGGTCAAGACTTAAGAGAAATAACGAATATAAGAAACATTATTATTCCACTGCTGGAATAAAAACCTCTTAAGTCTTGACCATAATCACCTATCTCGGCAGACAGATGGTAGTAGTATCACATAGGATGCTCGTACGACACCAGCAGGGTGAGTTTTGTATTGAAATGTAAGACCCCCCCCCTAATAAATTATCAAAAATATATCAGTTTAGGCATCACTCAGTTACCTTTTAGTTATAAGGATAGGAATCATCATCATCATCGTATCAACCCATTACGGGCCCACTACAGGGCACGGGTTTCCTCCCATATTGAGAAGGGGGTTAAGGCCGTAGTTCACCACGCTGGCCCAGTGCAGATTTGTGGACTCACACACACCAATGAGAACACTATGGAGAACTCTCAGGCATGCAGGTTTCCTAACTTGTTTAATTGGTTATAACGCGCATAACTTTGAAAAGTGAAAGAAAAGTGAAGTCGAAGACCTACCTACGGGGCTATCGCCGCTTAAAGTATAGTTAGAAATAGATAGATAAAAAAGTATACTAAATTTAAATATCTCTTTATACTTAGGAAACAACGCTAAAGCAGAAGAAGTTTTACGAGATTTAGGTAGACCGGAAGACGTAGAGAAACTATTCGAAGCTAAAAAAGTGTTTACAGAAACTACTTATAAGCAAGACTGGCAAGAACTGTTCAGTATAAGAAGTAATAGAAAAGCTTTTGTCATAGCTGTCGTTATAAATGTATTACAAAACTGCAGCGGACTTTTGGCAGTGATTTTCTTCTCGGCATCCATATTCGAAATGGCTGGAACTACGATAAAATCGGACATATCGATGATAATAATTGTAGGTTTTCAGTTATTGGGAAGTGTTTTAACACCTTTCCTTATTGAGAGGACTGGGAGGAAGAGCATTCTGTTGGTATCTTGCGCCGCGTGCTGTATAAGCATGGTGAGTATAAATAAACTTAAAATTAAATTTTATGTAATAGTAGGTGAAATTTTTGTGACACAGCTCGTACAACTGCCATGCTATGCTATGCCTATTTCAGTCGCCAAGCATTGCTGTGGTCAGAAGGGTTGCCGTTAAAAGTCTCAGGGTGTTGTAATTTATAATTTCTTCAATCTTTATACTCCTCACCAGACAGACCTTCGGAAATGTACCCTCTATGCACGTTCTGCATACTCAGCAGATGTTGACTTGATAATGAATAATGGTTTATCACTTAACAATTATATAGCGTATAAAATTTTATGGAATTCCGCAAAGTGATGCCTGCTTCTATCCAATATCTTTTATACTGACCATTCAAAGCTTTATCTCAGAGTAAGATAGTCTTATAGAGGTCTAACTAAGGCGAACGGAAAAATATTATTGTTCGTTGATCGTCATTGATTTAAAAGAAAAAAAAGGAATTGTATTTAAATTTCGAAAAAATGTACATACAAAAACTCTATTTTTAAATTAAGAGTACTCTGCCAAGGTCAGAAAAGTACTTCAAGAGTTACTTGTGTAGTAGTGATTTACGTATGTGTGCCTCGGCTTCACCTCGGCCCAAATTGACACGTTCGTACATCAATGCCTCTTTTGCTGGCCACTGCAGTAATATACTATCACTAGCCATAGTAGTAAGGGACTGTCAAAGCCTATAAACACTTGAGACTTGAGATCTGTGGCACATGGAATGAGCAACGATGCTAAAATATGAACGAATGTTACGAGGAGTGAAGAGAAGAATCAGAATAAGGAGAAGAAAAAGAGGGAACACTTAAAAAATGTCGTCATGATGAAATGCTCTCCAATGCAGACTTGGAAAACATGACGCGAGTATTTAAAGTCCGTGTGAGTCGGGGACTTTTTTTTCTCGACAAACTAAGAAGAAGACTATATACACAGTCGCGACGCTGTCAGCATTTACCAAAATATAAAAGATGGTTAACTACTTTATCTCATCTCTATACTGTGGTATCCTGTTTTGCGTCTCATTATGAAAAGGGTTTTCAAAGTTAACTTTTGTTTATTTACTCTTACAGTTTATTCTGGGGTTATACTTTTATTTGGTTGTCTTGGAGAACTCTGTAATCAATCAATTCAAATGGTTGCCACTCGTGGTCCTAATTATTTATTTCATCAGTTATAACTTCGGTAAGTTTAGTTTTTAGATACAAATATAATTCTAGACATCGCATAAATAATTAAGCATTCGATTTAGGCGACGCCTTGGTTTAGTGAAAATGGGTATAAATTTACTAACTAATATTTTACTTTTAAATATATGTAATTATTCGTTTCTGGAAAAATACAAGATTGGGGACGAACAGATGGGGATAAATATTTCAGTTATTATTATACTTCTATTTACTTTTATATGATAAATTGTTCATCTGTTTGTCATTCCTTTGCGCTCTATCTAAGCAACCAGTCTGCTTGTTTTGTGACATAGATAGTTTTGATCCCGGAAAAACATTCCTATTTTTACCAATATGAGCGTTGTTGACACCCAATATCGTCTTTACTTTACGTCCAAAGAGGTCGTTTTGACCTTCCCTGGCGCAACGGTAAGTGCTGTGAATTAAAGTCGGAGGTTTCGGGTTCGATTTAAGGCAGGGGCAATTTGGAAATTTTTTAATTTCTGAATTTCTCTGGTCTTGTCTGGTCGGTGGCTTTGGTCGTGACTAGTTACCACACTACCGACAAAGAAGTGCCGCTAAGCGATTCAGTGCTCCGGTTCGATGTCGCGTAGAAGCCGATTAGGGAAATGACTACCATACTCCCTAACAGGTTAGGCCGCTACCATCTTATACTGCACCATCATTTTCCAAGCAGTCGAGGGATAATTTGTAGAGGAATAAAAAAAAACGTCCAATCAAACGACTTATCAGCGCAACTAGTAAATATATAAATTTTTTATTTTAGGTTACGGTATCATACCACATACGATAATCGGTGAAATGTTCACTCCAAACGTAAGAAGCAACGGATCGACTCTCTCCTTGAGCATAGCCTGGGTTTTTGGATTCACCGTGAACACAGTCTTCGGAGTGCTGATAGAAAGCGTTGGCGGACATCTCGCGTTTTGGTTCTTCTCTTCTATATGCGCCTGCGCATTTATTTTCACCATTTTCTACATTCCCGAGACAAAGGGAAAAAGTTTGTTGGTGATTCAAGAGCTTTTGAATAAATAGCAATTAAAATGTTTTTAAGCACCGTTGTTTTTTTCGTACACTTGGCCAACCAATGTAAAACCTGACTCTCGCAAATTTATTAGGCTCGCAATAAAAGTGCATTTATTCACTTTTGGGCATTAGTGTTCTGTGTTCTTTTACGAATTATTGCACTCTCATAGAGATAGGCGTTCATATCTCACTCCTTAGACAATCCATTTGATTAGCATCCAATGCGTGTTTTAAATGATAATAACTAAATTATTAGTGATAATACCCGGTATATCAGAACGCGGACGAGTTTGGTAACACCATAAAATAAAAGTTACACGCAAAACCAGCAAAAACTCTGAGAAGTGATAAACAGTTTCAAAACAATAGATATATTTCCACACGTAAGTTATTTCTAAATAATTAAAGCTGTTTTGATTAAAACATAAATTAAGCGTAGGCAACCTTCGAAGTCTTAAGTGATGTGTTACATTACAAACTTTTTTGTAATGTTTTCATTGTAATGTTGCCATAAGATGAAAACAAACATGGTATCTAATCTAATGTAGAACAAATCGATGATAATTAATGATTAAGGTGGCCCATGATGTTGAGGAAACGTACATGCTTGAGACTTCTCCATAATGTTCTCAAAGGCGTGTGAAGTCCACCAATCCGCACTGGGCCAGCATGATGGACTTCGGCCTAAACCCTTCTCATTGTTTGAGGAGCCCCCGTAGTGGGTTTATATGATGATACATAAATACTTACAAAATACAGATAAACACCCACACACTGCAAAACATTCATGTTCATCACAAAAACAAGTTGTGGTAATCGAACCCACGGCCTTGGACTCAGAAAACGGGGTCACTGAGCCAATCGGCCGTCATCACCCTACCGATAAAGACGTGCCGCGATTAGTGTTCCGGTGCGATGTCGCGTAGAAACCGATTAGGGGTATGACTACCATACTCCTTAAAAGGTTGGCCCGCTAATCTTAGACTGCATCATCACTTAACAGCCGATGAGATTGCAATCAAGGCTAACTTGTAGTGCAAAAAAAGGACTCACATGCAACAAAAGTGTTTTTTTTTACCTTAAATATTTATTTTTCATCTGTGAAAATTTCAACTGTCAAATCACAATATCACGTTTCATGGGATATAGCCTGGTGACCAGTGGCGTGCATGGAGGGTATGCACAGCGTATGCAGATGATGTAAAATGAAGAAAATCATCATAAATACCTAAATAGGCTTTTTATAAATCTTACAATTCCCATCCATAAGTTATTTATAACTCTTACTTATTTTCTTCATTTTATATCATACTCATACCCTGTGCATACCCTCTATGCACGCCACTGCTGGTGACGGATGTAGAGACGGATGGACAGTTGAGTCTTAGTAATAGGGTCACTTTTTACCCTTTCGGTACGAAACCCTAAAAACTGCGACAGCTGTTCAAGCTAAGTTAAATTCTGCAACCCGCATTTGAGGTACCGCCAAACCTGCTTTCGCTCTTAACGGTGTTTAATTTTTCGTACAGTGCGCAACCAATAATAAAAAGTGTGGCCTTCGCTTTATTATGTGATCAATTTAGTTAGCTCATTTTAATTGCTCTAAATATTGTTATCGCGATTGTAAGATAGCCAACTAATATGCAGTTGTACGGTTTATCCAGTTCTTAGCGTTAACAGATCACAAACACACGTGTGACTTAGCATTTCTTTAATTGTGAGATAATACAGTTTTAATAATGAAACATGCTCTTTTAAAAATAACTGGAAAGAAGCGTCAAGTATTGATATCATCATGTAGTGAGTATACTTCTTATCTATAATCAATATGCTTTGTAGTTTATGGGACGTACTAAGTGCTTGATTTCCATCAGTGACCAAGAAGACCGCTCTGGTGCAGTGGTATGAGGACTTAGAGTGGGAGTTGTTTTTTTTTAAGTTTCCGGGTTCGATCTCCGGCGGGGGCAATTTCGGAGCTCATGTCTGAATTTTCTTTGGTCTGGTCTTGTGGAAGGTTCCGAAGTGGCTTTTTGCACCCAGCAGGGCTCCTGCCCTGCTGGGTGCAAAAAGTTATATTAAAAAGAAAAAAATTGTACTTTTAATCAAATAAAAACTATTTGCCCTATTATTTATTGTGGTTAATAAATAAATATTATTATTATTTATTATTAACCCCGGGGAAATTATAAAAATGTATCTTCTCCCAAAGCTTTATCAACTCTCAGAGCACTGGCGCACAAGTGGAAATAATATCCAAATAATATATGTGTAATAATGAACTGGAGTAAAAAATAACTAAATATATTGCAATAAATTTGATCCTGCGGTGAAGAAATGTAGTGCTTTCCACCCGTAGTTAAGATAAAAAATGACTCTTTTCCGAACATGAGAAATGAAATACTATACTGTTAAACGAGACGAAAAGTTTTCCCCATAGAATTAAGAAAATACAGAAACCGTGCACACGATGTAATATTGAAGTTTCATAAACCACTCCACTTTAGAATGGTTTCTCGAACAAACGGTTAGACACTTCATACCATTTAGCAGTTGACATTTATTATTTTACCTTAAATGATCCAAGCGTTCACCATAAAATGGGTAAATGGGAAAAAAATGTGAGCTAGCAACATTCCGCGGGTGTATAGTGAGATGCGAAAAACGCAAAATAAATTGCATTTGTTATCATAACTGTGACATAAGTGACATTTTTGCATAAAAATAGTTGATACTCTGCACGGCTAGGACTGTAGGCGACAATAAACGGGGGTAAACTTCTACTATTCCATGTTCCCGTGATTTGCAGGTGGACACGTTAATTGTTTCCCCTGTCAGGATATATAATCGGGGGATATAATTTATGTCTTATGCCCGTTCTAGCCCTGCTGTCAGGGGATGTAATGGGGGGATATAATGTTTGTCTCCTGCCAGTGCTAATCCAGCAGCTCGGTATATATGTGATTGGAAAGAAGTAGTTTCGGCTTTATGCACCATCGTTCTAAATATTATTATCTAGATCTTTCGATTACGAGATTGCTAAACAAATAGTAAAACAAACGCAACAGCGAAAGATTTTCCTTATCTAATCACAATCCAGTGCGGATTACAGGTAAAATTAAACAGTAGATTAAATGCAAGATGATCATAACGTAGGTAGAAGGCCGCATAAAGCTGAACGCAAATATCAATTACTAGCAGTAAAACGCGAATTTGTCCGTGTTTATTTTGCGTTTTAAAATTCCCGCAGGATCCCATTTTGTTTGTCCAGATTCCAGCAGGGCTAAAGGCTATGACGACCTCACTGGCACAGCGGTGAGCGCTTTGGTTTTAAATTGAAGGTCCCGGGTTCGTCCCATTATTATTTCCGAACTTTCTCTGGTCTGGTCTGGTTGGGAGGCTTTGGCCGTAGCTAGTTACCACCTAACCGACAGACGTGCTGCACAGCTATGTCGCGTAGAAACCGATTAGAAGTATGTCAAAGTTAAATTCGAAGTCAAATATTTCTTTATTCAAATAGGCACTTCGATGGCACGTTGGACGCGTACATTTTTATTTTTTTTATAAATACGACACTACACACGTCGCCATCTAGCCCCAAAGTAAGCGTAGTTTGTGCTATGGCTGCTAAGATGACTGATGAATATTTTTATGATGTTCATAACAGAATTTTTTTCAGTTGTGGGAATCGAACTCAAGGCCTTGGACTCAGAAAGCAGGGTCGCTGCCCATTGCGCCAGTGTGCACTACGCATATGTGTACATCATGATATACATATACGCGTAGTTTGTTTTCGTAGTGAGTTAGTTTTTTTGATTGTATTACTCTTTTTTCAGTGTACATAGGACAAATGGTGGTAGGCTTCACGGTAGGCTGGTCAGGTAGCGTTCTACCTAAATTACAAGACAGTGATCAATCACCGCTTAGTGAACTGTTGAGCGAAGCGCAGCTTTCATTAGTGGCTTCATTAGCGTATTTAGGCTGTATACCAGGTACGTTGCTAGACTTATTTTTCTTTAACTCCGTATAACTGTCTGTCCATCTGTCAGAGAACTCGCTACTTCATCATCATCATATCAACTGATAGACGTCCACTACTGGACATAGGTCTTTTGTAGGGAGTTCCAATTTTCACAGTTTTGCCGTCCGTCCACCTCGTCGGGGGTCGACCAACGCTGCGTTTACCAGTGCGGGGTCGCCATTCCAACACCTTGGAACATCAACGTCCATCGGTACTTCGAGCTATGAGCCCCGCCCATTTCCACTTCAGCTTAGCAACTCGCTGAGCTATGTCGGTAACACTGGTTCTTCTACGGATCTCCTCATTTCTGATTTGATCACGTAGAGATACTCCCAACATTGCTCTTTCCGTCGCCCACTGAGTGATTCTGAGCCTTCTTATGAGGCCAATAGTAAGCGACCACGTTTCGGATCCGCAAGTCATCACTGGTAACACGTACTGATCGAAAACTTTGGTCTTAAGGCACAATAACTTTTTAATTAAAGCAAATTATTTTGATTAAATGAAGGAAAACGTCGTGAGGAAACCTGCATGCCTGAGAGTTCCCCTTACCGTTCTCAACGGCGTGTGAAGTCTACCAATCCGCACTAGGCCAGCGTGGTAGACAACGGTCTAATCCCTTCTCATTCTGAGGGGGAACCGGTAATGCCGATTATGATGAAAGGTTAGCCCTCTACCATCTTACTACTTAGATGAGTTTCAAGGGCTAACTAGTACTGGAACTGGTAATGGAAAAAATACCCTCCCATTAGCAATGGCGTGCACAGGGTTTTTGACCAGGGTATGCATAAAGAAGGAAGATGGCATAAAATCCTTCCTATGAGTTTTACGAAAATTTTAGGGTTTGCAGTGCTTTTGTGCATGCATGAAGATCACGCCACTGCCCACTGGCATTTCGGGACCTCTTATTAGGGTATACTACATTTTCTCTTTGTTCCAGGCCCTTATCTAGTGGGATGGCTGTCAAATATCAAAGGACGAAAACCATGTCTGTTTTTTGGCGGGGTGTTGGTGGCGATAGCGTACATAATTTTAGCCACAAGCAGAAACCTGGCAATGCTATTGTGTGGCAGAATTTTGAGCGGTTTCGGTATTGGTGTCATTGGTGTTACGAATTTGGTGTATATTGGAGAAATTGCGTTAGTATGTCTTATTTTTTTATTAAATTGCTTTTTTGATTTCTCTTCTGACTACTGAATGTTCTCAAATGACATTCTGGATTTAGATTATGGCGTGGAGGAGAGTGAAGTGGAATGGAGTGGAGAGTGGATTGGAGTTCGTAGAGTTGAGTGGAATGGAGTGAAGTGGAGTGAAGTTGAGTGGAGTGGAATTGGCAATTCCAATTGTACTCTTCATAATAATTTGTAAGAGTTCATACCCCTAGTGTCATACATAGCATGTGCGCTAGATATGCAACTTTTCTGACCTAAATTTTTTGGTTGACGCGTTGCACTGAAGTTTCCACTGGAAACATTGTCCAGCTAAGTTTCCAGATTTATGAGTGTTTTTAATATAAGCAATTAAAAGATAACTTACTTCAACGGCGATGGAAAACATCGTGAGGAAACCTGCATTGTGAGAGTTACCAGTAATGTTCTCTAAAGCGTGTGGATTCCATCAAACCACACTGGCCCAGTGTGGGAACTACGGCCTAAACCTTTCTTACTGTGGGAGAATATCCGTGCCCTGTAGTGGGCCGGTAATGGGTTGATTATAATAACGAGCCGGAACTGATGGCCAGGCGTCTTCCCCTCGGAGCTATTAAATCCAAAAAAGGTGTTCTTAATCGGACTGATATTATATTATTTTGCTGAGTTCCAAACAAGTTTCATTTCTCATGTACATTCAGGAAAGCTTTAACCTTGAATTTAATTTTTGATATCCTTGTCCCCAGGTCTACAAACATCAGAGGCATTCTCTTAACTGTAATGGGAATATTTCACACATCCGGCGCAATACTTCTGTACACCGCCGGTCATTTTCTTTCATATTCCGGCACGAATTACGTTGGTGTGGCTTTGTGTGTAGCATTTACACTGGCCACACTTTTAGTACCTGAATCTCCGATATTTCATATTTTGAAAGGTAAGTACGTACTTCCAAATCTTGTATCTTGAGCTTCTTTGAATTGACGGTAAGGTCTTTTGTATTCTGCTTCTATCGTATCAACATATTACTGGCCCTCTACAGGTTATGGGTCTCCTCCCACCGACCTTGCCAAGCGTGGATTGGTGGTTTTCAACCTTGAGCCTTGAGGCTTAAACACATTATGGAGAACCGTCAGGCAAGACGGTTTCCACGATTTTTAAATTGCTAAAACACACATAACTTAGAAATGTTACGGGTGCTGGGATTCGTACTCGGCCCCCCGAAATTACGGTCTAAGTAGAGCCCACAACAAACTTAGCCAGGTTTTCTTTTGATATCACCATCTCACAGTAGAGTTAATATTTAGCTATGAAGTTAGAGCAATGAAAACCCAAGTTTTTTTTTTATCATTCATGTAATCCTTTATTATATTATTATAAGATTTTTATATAATTTTACGTGGTATATAAACTTTGAACTTATTGAGAGACATCTTGAGGATTTTATCTGGTAATTTGTTATAAAACTGTATACAGTTACCCTTAAATGAATTACCAATTTAATGCAGCCTAGTAAACTGCACTACCCTTTTTAATTTTTGTTAAATATTTATGTTAATTAAATTAAACTTTCAAATATGTATTTATTATGCACAGTCATAATATTGGCTTCATTAAATGTATCTCTTAAAGATTCCTAATATTAAACATGGTCATATTTAAATTCCAGTTCTTTAAATATTTTTAACTACAAAAACCACGACGATTTATTGCTCCGTAGTTGTGTACAAGCAGGAAAAACCAACTAAATAACTTAAACAATGATGTTAATAACCAGTGACCCTCGTTTTTACGTTTTGTTTAAAAAAACACTGTATAACCAGCATGTTTTCCTTCAAACATGGTCGTATTACCACGAGAGTCTGATGGTTAGGATTTCGCTCTCTCCCCCACACGCACTTGTAACGTAACGCACGCACTTGTAATATAACAAAAACATCTTCCTGCATGAATGAGAGTTTTTCCGTACCGTTAAAAGTGTGTGATGTCAGAGTGCAGTTTGGGAGGCGGAAGATTCTATCGAGATGAAGCCGGCAAGAAACTCACCAGTTTCATTTTAGCACTGAGAAGATTCAAACCAGCTTTGAAGAAATTGTTCTCAAAATTTTTTTTTTATTCAGTCAAGGAAATTTTAGTGCACAATAATATTTCACTACATATATATAGCTAATAACCTATACTGACATTATACTTAATATTATGCTTTTTATTTTACCTTAATACACATTTGGACGTCGATGTAAACGAGAAAATATGCATGAAACACAAAATGATAACATAATTCTTTCCACTCACTTATGTTCTTATCCAATATTTTCGTTTCATATTTTGATTATATGGCAATCAGATAAGCTCTTCTGAGTCCTGAGAGGTAGGTAGTTGAAAATCACATTGTTTAAGATGCCATATATGATAAAACAACGATCCCCACAAGTCGTTAAGGATTAACGAGCAATCTTGAAGTGCAGTAACTCGTTTTATCAGATAAGACTGAAGTCGATTAGTGCAGTGGGCAGTAACCCTGCTTTCTGAGTCAAGGCTGTGGGTTCGAATCCCAAAACTGGAAAATGTTTGTGAGATGAACATCACAGTCTTTCAGTGTTTATTTGTATGTTATAAGTATTTATGTACATTATTCATAATTTGGGGCTAGATGACATTGTGTGTATTGCCGTAGTATAATTATTTATAACCATTTATTTAGTTATAGATGAAAAACATGAAGGAATCCAATTGTTAACAGAAAATATTGAAGGAGTTTCTGAAGTGCAACTTCTAAAATCAAATGAAAAGAAACAAGCCATGGTCAGACTTAGGCCATGCAATCTGATATCGGGATAGCCGCCGAATACAATATTCAGATAACTATGGTATTACTATTCGAGTGGTATTACTACTCCAGTGATTGAGCTGTACTCAATCACTGGAGTGTTGACGGTAAGGCAGCTATTTGTCCTATCTGCGATTCTTCGTAAACATGCCGAGATGCGCTATGACCCTAACTTAGCAAACACGAAGCGTAGATCATATATGGTATGTAGGATGGAGGCAACCCGCACTGCAGTCGCAAGACGCCATTACCCATTTTTGAGTTGCTTACTGTACAACAGACTAAACAAAGAAATTAATATCTACCCTTTACCAAGACACTCATGTAAGTTAAAATGTTCAAAGTGGCTTCAATCACTATCTTATGAAGAGACGGAAATACTTTTAATTATTTTGAAATAGGTTCAATTGATTAGATTCTCTCACACACACGCACGCTCGCACACACGCGCGCACATACACACACACACACACACACACACACACACACACACACACACACACCACAAAATACATACACTCTTACACACACTCGAAATCAAGTTTAACATGTTGCATATGTATCCCTTTTTTTGTATCTTATTTTATTTTAATTAATATTTTTGAATGTATTTAGATTTTTTGATAAATATCAAGTGAACAGTGGTAAATTTTAAGTTTTGGAGGTGGGCGTGATCACTGTTACGCAGTTTCATACTTTTACAGTGATCATCGTTTTATTCATTAGTGGTTAAGATATGTTATTGTTCACAAAATAAAATAAATAAATAAATATATACGGATAAACTAAACTAGAGTAGAACGAATAACTTGTTTAACCAATGCATGTTACTATCCGTTTTTATACTAATATAATGGTTATATGGCTCCTTAAGTACTAGTAATATTATAACCATTTCTTCGCAGAGATCAAAGCTAAAAAACCAAGAAGTAACAACCAGTGTAATACTTACTATTGTGTAGTTCCGATGGCCATCCAGTGTATTCATCATGAGCTTTTATTGGTGCTTATCGATAGCAAATACTCAAGCTACTTTTAAAAATACTGAAATCGCTGTAGGTGTCCCTATAATATTTGAGGAGTTCCCTCAATATCTCCAGGATTCTTTCTAAAGATCTTGACTTGGGAAGTCCGTCTCAAACAAAATAAATATTTTTTCATATCGGTTTATAAACGACAGTGTTACCAAAATAAAAAATAAAAACACAACCGCTTTAAAAACCTCATCCTTTATTGTAAGTCAGATAAAAAAAGGTATTTGTATAGCAGTAAAATATTTTTTTAATTAGTACCAATCGGGCATTAAATTTAGCAAGTATTGCGAGTTTAAGAAAATGAAGGACTACACTAAACGAAAAACTTGTTTATAGTGTTTCAAAATTTATATTTTGAAACTCATTTTCGGAATTTAATGTAGGCAAATGTGTACCACAGTGCTTGAGGGCATCCCAAACTACGCTTGCTTGTCTGTGGGTTCCACCTTAGGACTTTTCTTGTCCAATGGCCAACCTACGATAAACATGACCATACTCTCTAAGCTGACTTAAGACCGACGACATAAGGAAAGTGTGTGAATTAGGACCAGTTTTGGTGGTGGCTTTGAATAAGGCGTAGGTATGTTGAACAGTCGACTAGGGCAGGTTGACGTGATGACGATGATGGCGAAATGTTTACCATTTAAATTCTTGATATTTATTACGGCAATCGTTTCAATAGCTACTGCGAATGGTAATAAACGAAAACATTAAACTAAGCACACCTGTTATCAGCTATTGATGAGTGATAAAATGATGCATAACATACACTGTAAAATATTCGTGAAGGAAAACATCGTGGTGAAACATGTATGCCTCAGAGCTCCGAACTGTTCAAATTAATTTTTTTTTTTATTTTTTTTTTTTATTTTTTTTTTCATGTAGGCCTGTCACAGGCACTTATGAAGCGTTCATACATAATATATGTTTACATAATTGTAAGGGGATGGTGATAACTTCGTTCGCCAACTTAAACCTAAAGTTACGAGCACACAACCAACTTAGCCGGTAATTTTTTATTGTTTTCACTATCTCACAGTTTTTTTATATTAAGGTATGAAGCCAGAGCAATTCACACGCACAGCCAAGCTTTTTTATCGTTTAAGTTATCCTTAATATTATAATAGGATTTTTCTGTAAGCTTACTGTTTATATAAACTTTGAAGTTATTGAGAGACATCTCAAAGATTTCATTTGGTAATTTGTAATAAAATAGTATACAATTGCCCTTGAATGAGTTTGTAATTTTTTTTGTGTAGCCTAATAAACTGCACAACGAGTTTATTTTTGTTTCTAATATTAATATTGTTACACTCCATTTTCTTTTTAAATTTTGTTATATTTTTATGGACATAAATTAAATTTTCAAATATGTACTGACTATGCCTTAATGACTCTCTTAGGTTCTCAAAGGCTTTCGAAGTTTACCAATTCGCTTTTGTCTAGCTTGGTGGACTACGAGATGAACCCTCCTCTAAGAATGAGGACCGTAATGGGTTGTTAATGATGATTAAAAAATTTGTATATTTCAGGCAAAGACGACGCAGTTATAAAAAGCCTCCATGAATTAGGCAGAAGCGAGGATATAGACAAATTATTGGCGGCCAAAAAAGAATTTCGAGACAGCACAGCGACCAAAGACTGGATCGAACTGTTCAGTCTACGTGGAAACAAAAAGGCGTTACTAATTGTGGTAACTATAAATGTTTTCCAACACTGCAGTGGTGTTATGGTCGTTGTATTCTTTGCTGGGAAAATTTTCGATATGGCTGGATCTGAAATCGAGTCGAATATATCTATGTTAATCATAGCAGCGTTTCAATTGACTGGGAGTGTCATAAGTCCTTTTCTAGTTGAGAGGAGCGGAAGGAAAGTTTTGATTATCGTTTCTAGCTGTATATGCTCTTTAGCAATGGTAAGTACTTTAGATTGAATCATTTTGACTTGATAAAACATTTAGCTTAAAACACTGACGTAATATAAATTCTTAAAGAATAGACAAGATTTACAGTACCAGGACAATGGCAAGACATGCACGAAACATCTATTTCAGCGTAGACTCATGCTTTAATTTGAGTCGAGTTTTGTGTAGAACCGATATCTAAGTCAAAGTCAAACACAAAGTCAAATATTTCTTTATTCAAATAGGCACATAGATGGCACTTTTGTTGCGTTGATAGCGTATAACGTATAACGTAGTTGACACATAACTGCACTATTCTTTTATTTATCCATTTAACTACAGTTGTACTATGTTCACACTAACGTACGTAACATAAAGTTCACGCAAAAAGAAAAATAAGGATAATATCGGCCGTGTTTTTCTAAAATACTTGTTCATCATAAGAAAAGTACCAATGGCCGAAAAATTTACAAAAAGTAATACTTTTTGTTAATTTTTCGGCATAGAAATTACACCATATTGGTAAAAAAAATATAGAAAGGATTAAATAAAAAGGATAAGTTACGTTAATAGAATAACAATAGAAAAGTGATCAGGGCATAGATAAGATAGATGAAGCAAGACGCCAAAGAGAATACAAACTTACTTCATATTATTAATAAATACTTTAACATATGAAATTTATGAATTGTCCGAGAAAATTTGAAGTATTTACAGAATCCTACAAATCTTATGAGTCATTTGGGGAATTGGTACTCTCGTTTCAAAATACATCCATATCGGGTTCAACCGGGCATTGCAAGTTTCTCAAACTAAGCATGCATTTTGGTCATCGAGAATTTTCTAGTAATGCACGGAATTTATTATCTGATATAACGATGTCGTGCAAAAAATAACAAAATTCAATCTAACAGGTCTTATAATTTCATTGAAAGAAGTTATGCAATGTTAGTTCACTTTTGTATTAAATGACGTACACATATTATTATCCCATCTATACTTATAATACAACTTTAACTGGAAGATTTCTGTACATTTAATATTTTTTGAAAATGTTGACCGGGGGATTTGCTTTATAATCGATACTGAGTCCAAAACAGATTTTTATTTAATTTTTGTCTGTCTGTTTGTCAGTCTGTCTTTCTGTCTGTCTGTCCGGGCATCACGTGAAAACAACGTTGTTTCTTGCGAATTATGAAACATAGTCATATTAAAAATGTTGTAATGTGTGTACTCCTGTTACGAAATTCGAACTTCTTAATTGTCTCTTTGTCTAATGACGTTTGACGACCTCAATGGCGTAACGGTGAGCGCTTTGAATTGAAGTAGTAGGACCCGGGTTCGATTCCCGGCAGGGCAATTAGGGTATTTATAATTTCTGATTTTTCTCTAGTGTTCTGGTGGGAGGCTTCGGCCGTGGCCAGTTACCACCCGACAAAGACGTGCCACTAATAGATTAAGTGTTTCGGTGCGATGACGCGTAGAAAGCGATAAGGGGTATGACTACCATATTCCCTAACAGGTCAGCCCACTACCATCTTTGCATTATCACTTACCATCAGGTGAGATTGCAGGAAAGGGCTAACTTGTAGTGGAATAAAAACAAAAACCAAAAAAAAAGACAATGGAGGGATAGCGTTTAAGATTTCAAAGAAAAAAAAAGCAAATAATTTGTGCATTGTGCCATCGTTGAGAAATTAAAAGGAATTTGCTGCCAAATGCCAGTGTCGTCACACTCACAATCACAGTCACACTCACAACACATAAAGTAGTGAGGGTAAATAACAAGATACAAGTTACGAGGTCTAAAAAAACCAATAACTCTTATTCTTTCTAAAATAGTGAGTGTTAAGGTCATTTGGGTAAAACACATTTTATTCCGAATGTAGGTGTGTGACAAGTCACACCGATCGCGTATGATAAATAAAACAATTAAGAGCGAGATGTGGTTTCAATGCAATCCTTATTTTTTTTTAAACCACAATGATAAAGGTAAATTTAAGAAACAAAAACTACGCCATTTTACAAACTATATTGAATACAAGTGGACAAAGATTGAACATAGTAATACTAAAATAACAGGTCACAGATAAAACATAATATTTACTAATTTAACTTGCAGAAATTGGAAATGTAAAATTTTTGTGGAAATTTAAATATTGTTATTTATAAATTTAAATATTTTTTATTGAAATCTAAATGTTGTAATTATTGTTTCAGTTTCTATTGGGACTTTACTTTTATTTAAATCAAATCGGAAGTACTGTAATTGATGGCATAAAGTGGTTTCCGCTTGTCATATTAATATTATTCTTCATCGGATATGATTTTGGTAAGTCAGAATCTACAATAACATTAAAATATACATAATCTACAATAATAAAAAGCAACCAAAATGTATGACACCTTTCGGTTGCCTTTTTATTGAGAGGGCTTAATGAATAATATGACTGCATAACTTTCATAAGTTTCCTTACTTTATCTTATCTCAAAAGCGTAAGATAGACTATAAAATCTAAGCAACATATTAAGTGGCTTTAAGACATACCCAAGTTCAGCCATCTATGCATATACTTGTAGAAAATCTGGATGAACTATAATTTGGATAAGTGACGATATCCTCGATATTACATGATCGATTTGAAAATGAAATTTAGATAGCGCATTAAATGTGGTAGGATATCTATACTTAGAATAAATATGTAACTAGAAGATGCCTGTACATTTAATATATTTTGAAAATTTATACCGGGGGATGCTTTAGAATCGATACAGAGTCCAAAACAGATTTTTATTTAATCTTTCTGTCCGGGCATCACGCAAAAACTACTGAACTGATTTAAATAAAATTTGGTATAGTGGTAGCTGATATTCCGGGTCAACATATAGAATACCTTTTATCCCGATAAACAATAAGTTTCCTTCGGGAAACGGGATGAAAATTTTTATCAATTTTACTTCATAGCTCCGTTAAATTTGAACCGATTTTAATAATTATATTTTTATTTTAAAGTGTATACTATAAAACATGTAGTGTCTAATTTCGATGAAGATATGATAAAAAATTGACGGAGATAAAGGACATAACTCTTCACAAATAACAAGTAGCAAGGCATATGGGACAACGATCGAATACATTCGTACCATACTAATTAATATTATAAATGTTAAAGTTTGTGAGGGTGGATGTATGGATGGATGTATGTATGTATGTATGTATATATCAACTAAAATAATGACAACTTTTTAGCTTTTTTTAGCTAGCCACGATCATTTTTGATGTAAGTAAGCATCTATTCTAGCTTCTCGATTGACTCATACGCGGACGAAGCGAGGGTCCGCTAGTCGCCTAGATATGTATAAGCGTTATCGAAAGAAGATTGAAATTCACTTCCAACATTATCAATCCATCACTGGCCCACTACAGGGGTTTCCTCTCAGATAAGAAGTGTTTTGGGCGTAGCTACGCCACGCTGCACAAGTGCGGTTTGGTAGACTTCATGTACCTTTGAGAGCGTTTTGGAAAACTCCCAGGCGTACAGGTTTCCTTACGATGTTTTCCTTTACTGTTAAAGCAAGAGATATTTTAAATTCGTTAATTTTAAAACGCACATAACTCTGAAAATTTACAGGTGCGTTCCGGGGGTTAACCCTAGAGGTAGGCCGAACATCTGATCACTGGGCCAACATTGCTCTTGTTTGTTTGTTGAAATGTGAAATTAATACTACTAAATCATCCTATTTTAGTATTTGCTATTGATATAAAGTATTTTGATTTTGATCATAATTGTATTTTATTTCAGGGTTAGGGATAATCCCAAATGCTCTTATAGGCGAAATGTTCACAACAAACGTAAGAAGCATAGGATCTGCTGTAGCCCTGTCAGCTTCTTGGTTTGCAGGGTTTCTAATCACCACGATTTTTGGTTCTGTATTGGAAAGTATAGGGCATATAGCATTCTGGATATTTGCCCTCACATGCCTTGGAGCTGTGTTCTTCACGATATTTTTCGTTGTGGAGACCAAAGGGAAGAGTTTGTTGGAGATTCAAGATATTTTGAGCAAATGATAGCTAAGATTTTCTATGTTTAAATATGTTTATTCGATAAGTTCCGTTCTCATAATTGTATTTATATTTATAAGTGTTTAAGTAATGATTAAAAAAATAAAGAATCAAATTAAACTGTTTAATTCAAGATAATAACTGCCCCGAATATACGGAGACGAAATTTGGCGTTTGAACTCCCGGTTCTATGTGAATACCTCATAACATCTGAGGACCTAAGTTATTCCATTCTGTGGAGCCTTTGTGGCTTGTCCTACTGCAGGTGTTTTATTCCCTGAACTACGTAGGAAATGAAGTACGTGAGGAAATCGGCATGCCCGATAGTTCTCCATAGTTCGTAAGGGTTTCAAAGGCGTGTGAAGTCTAACAATCCGCACTTGGCGAGCGTCGTGGCCTACGTCCTAAGCCCTTCGTATTCTAATAGGACTTCCGCTTCCTATAGTGGTCCGGTAATGGATTGGTAGTGATGAAGTTGCACTTAACTTTAAGTTTGAAACGCAAACTATCTATAGATACGTATGACCTATATTATTATGGGAGATAGCTTTCTATCCAACTCCAGTAGTCCATTGAACCGCGAGCATAGCATAAAACTCCGCGAAAATTGGTAAATCGGCTGGATAAGATTTTTTTTTTAATCCACTTCAAAGTAGAGTTAAAAAAAACAAGTGTTGGATGATGCTAAGTGATACAGTCTGAGATGGTAACGGGTTAACCTGTTAGGGGTATGGCAGTAAGATAAAACCCATACTTCTTATATTAATCGGTTGTCGGCCACGGTTGAAGCTAATACCAATTTTTAGCACTCTACGCAAAGCAACTACGTACGATGGACGTCAATGAAGTTCTTGTTGTGATGTTTTATTATTTAAGAAGAAACAAAGAAAGAGAGCCCAGAAAAGACAATATCGGGTGCACCCAATCCGAGGGAAAGATTTATTTGGGAACATTTCAGAACTTAATAAAAGAATTGAGAAGTGACGAAATTAAGTTTTTCAATCGCATATCAGTATATGCTAACTACCAAAATACAAGATAATCGGCTGCGCCCGGGAGGTTGTTAGTTCGAAACGCAGATTACTGTATATCTGTTATGCGATCTCGTGCGTCTTCCTCCTTTTTTGGCAGGCAAGAGAAAGCGGTGACTTCTATAAGTTATGTGCGTTTTAAGTAATTAAATATCACTTGCTTCAACGGTGAAGGAAATAATCGTGAGGCATGCCTGAGAGTTCTCCATAATATTCTTAAAGGTGTGAGGAGTCCACCAGACCACGTTGGGCCAGCGTGGTGGACCACGGCCTTAACCCCTTCTCATTGTGGGAGGAGACCCGTGCCTTGCAGTAGGCCGTAATGGGTTGATTCGATGATGATGGTGACTTTGCACATTTTTTTTTAATTAATTTCTTATCTCGTATTATTTTAAGTTATGCGTGTGGTAAAGAGTTTTGTCTTCTTTTTCTTGTTATATTATAAATGTGAAAGTTTATTTCTTTGTTTGTTTGTCCTACCTTCACGATATAACTAAACAAAAACACTTTATTTTTGGCATAGAGTTATCTCAATAGACATAGAGCCACATAGGTAAATAAAAAAAATGGTTGTCTGTAAAGTCGGATTACTGACGATAGTTGTACGGGACAACGTCGTAAGAAAATACTGATGGAATGGTTGCATTTTTCAAAAGAAAATTTATTATCGCTGCTATAAACAATTGACACCACATTCACTTTTCACTGCACTTCATCCTTGCCGAAAACATGTAAATGTATTATTGTATAGAAGCTGTCCACGCGGACGCATCGCTCACTCAAGTAGGAGAGAGACAGATGTTGAACGCGGAGGCCGACTGTGCCTCTTTGTCGCTCGTTCCGCGCTCTCGCTTGCACTTCAAGCCTTGAATGGAACGCCTCAGAGCGAGGTAACGCCGCATACGTAATGTTTTTTCGTGCGTCCATCCAATTTAAAAAAGTTTGTCACGTCAAAAAAAAATATATTAAATCTTAAAATGTGAGGGTAATATCAATAAGATAAAATTTATTCGATAAAGAAATGATTTAGGATATGCCTGACTCATGATCAGATAATAATTATTTTCATCGATAAAAGATTGAATTCGTTGATTTTGATATTAACTATCGCATATGCCAGTGCAATATAAATTCTTATATAAATTTTACGTGTCCATACCGCTCAGTAATATGTATCAGTAATATTTATAAAAAAAAAACAAGTAATTATTTTAACTGTGTGAGTTTGAAATGTTTCCTCATATAACTGGAACGAGGAGACAAGTACTGGCATCAGCATGCAGTATGTATTTTCACTGTTACCTTTTAATATATTTGTTAAACCCAAAAAGTACATTTTGCCAAGAAAATTCTAATAAACTTTCCTATCGAAGTTGCTAAAGATAAACGTAGCTGGAAACACTGATGCTTCTTTGAGAATTGCTCTGTAGGAATCCTTGAATTGGATGACGCATCCCGTGTTATAGTGCGCCTCTTAAAATCCCAGTAGGGCTTTTCTGTATCTCAGTTGACAACAACTTTAGCTATCGACTGTGGAAAGTGATGGTTTAATTTTGAGGCCTTTTTGGCTATTGTCGAGACCTCAAGACTACCTTGAAAGATATTTCATTCTTCCACAGATCTACAAACATCAGAGGCATTCTTTTGACTCTAGTTGGAGTTACTACAGCAAGTGGGGGTATAATCTTATTTACAGCCGGTTATTTCTTATCGTATGCATGGACGACGTTTATTGGAGTAGTTTTAAGTGCAGCCTATACATTAGCAATGCTAACTATACCGGAAACACCAATTTTTCACATGTTAAAAGGTATTTATTAGTTTCAATATTTGTATGCTCTAAGCTTACTGTATCTACTTATAACTTAGCTTGCTCGTATGCTATTCTTTTTTGGTGCTTGATTCTGTGTGTGTGTGTGTGTGCTAATTTACTTCGTTAGCTCGTAGCGTTCTTTCGGTGATATCTACATAATAATAATTATATATTTTAGTAAAATTAATTCAAATGAGTTTGTAAAAAAATGTTTTCTTTCATAAAATAATCGAAGCACTCCTTGTGCTTTGATGATTTTATGGCCTTGAAAAATTGGAGGTATGAAATGTTTATTATCTCCAATGCTTTGATTTTAATCAGCTAAAAACCATCTGACATATCTCAACTAGATAGTGTGTGAGTTTGTTTGTTTGTTACACTTTCACTCCTTAACTACTCAACCGAATAACATAAAATGTTGTAAACACGTCGCGACAGCAATATAAAAGGACTTGGGATACCTTTCAGCCATAAAAAGGGCATATTCCTGATGAATGGATGAATATATTTTAGTGAAGAAGAACAGTGATGGTTTCTTAGATGAAACGCGCTTGCCTAGAAGATGCCATTTCACTCATGATTCGGATAAACCCATATTATTAGGGAAGATGAAAGCTGTAAGGGCGTTCCAGATTGTAGCAAATTAGAGACAAGAATGCAAAGCGTTGTAAGTGTCTATGGGATATCAGCTACGTTTTCTTATAGTTATAATTGACGGACCAAGCAGATGGCCCATCTGGTGGTAAGTTGAAAACTATCGCCTATAAACGGGGCAACACCTTGTCAGTAGCCAGTCGGTTGCCAGGAAGTGTCGGGGCCAGTACCTTGCCTGGCAAGCAGGCCAACTCGATCTGCAATATGTCACCCTGTGTCCATCAACCTGAGGCGTGGGTGTTAAGCCTCATCGAAAAGCAGGAGTATCTGTATGGTGTAATTTATAATTTCTTCAATCCTTATACTCCACACCAAACAGATCTTCGGAATGTACCCTCTACGCACGTTTGTGAAGTAAACACCTTGTAAGACTTTACAATTATTCATTGTAAAGTCAACATCTCCTGAGGATGCTCCGGTTTCGGAGCGAAACGTGCGTAGAGGGTATATTGCCGAAGATCTGTTTGGTGTGGGGTATAAGGATTGAAGAAATTATAAATTACACCACACAGATTCTCCTGCTTTTCGCGGAGTATAGCAAATTAAGCTTAATTTTGATTATAAAAACTAGAAAATTAAACATTACTTATATTTCATGGATAGATTAAGTTTTTTTTTAACATTATGAATCATCTCTGAGAAGTTGCCAAGATCTGAAAATTTACCATTTTATGTTAGTTATAAGTGGTTATGTGTTGGTGCCGAGGTGACCGCAGATCCAAATACATCGCCCATCCTCCCCGCGGGTGAAGTCCGAAGCGGCTTAGTCCTTTGTGCTACTACTATTACTGTGATCACCACGCTGGTCAAGTCCACTACTGACTCTGTAATAGACTATAAACGATTATTATAAGAAGAACACAAAACCAAAATACCAGGCAAACATAAAGCAATAGAGATATTTGTTATCTGTTTGCTAGATATTCCCCACAACTAAAACGGTTTTCAAACATCGCTGTAAAATAGCAGTTGTACATGCCATAATACAAGTGACGATAGTAACATATTAAATTAGTGACCGTAAATAATATACAATGTGTATATGGGCAGATATTTGTGCATAGGCAGCAATAACAGATTTTATCTGTTACATTTCCCTTATATTAATATAATTTTTAGGTTTTTTGTTTACTAGTTACTTAAGGGATGATGGGGCTGGCATATCCGTGTTGGATAAAAGTCCCAAATAAATAAAGATTTAAAAAAAAAAAAAATGTGTATAATCATGGGCTATAATACTTCACAGGCTTTAGAAGAACCATTATGTACTGTCTCTGAGACTTATCTGTGAAACCGAAAACCTAATAGTTTTTGAGTAAATCACTGCCATAGATTTTACTGAAAGAAATCAGATACAGCCCTAACTTCACATGCACAATTAAAATGATGCACATATGACTCCTGTCTTTTTATGAGGTACGTGTCGCGTAGCGTAGGTACTATGCGCGTGTAGGCCTGTTATCTTTAATAGGGTTGTCAGAAATAAACACTTAGAATGTTTTGAATTCGTTTGTATAGAAAAATAAATATGTTTCTTTTGATTTAATATTTTTACAGAGTGATTCCTTATGAAATATACTTATGCATCCTACAATATTATTTCGTAATTCGGTCACACGTTGTATAAATTAAAAATTAAAAAACCCCCAACTTTCAATATGGTGTACATTATTCTACTAATCAAGTCCTTTCATTTGATACACATATTGAGTTTATTAACATATAAAAAAAAATCTTACTCGCCATTTTGAGGTGACACAGTCTTGGACCTGTTACTATATATAACCTAGCTCTAAGAAGCCTAAGAACACTCCACCTTTTCCCTTTTCCAATTCACCTTTTTCCTTTTCCAATTCACCAATTCACGTTTAAAAAAAAAACAAAATCAAAATCGGTTCATGATTTCGGGAAATATGATGCCACAGACACTAACACACACAAACAGACATGACAAACTTAAAACACCCAGTCGTTTTGACGTCGGGAGTACATGTGTGTTGAAAATAAAACTACAAATAAGCAATTTTCATATTTTTCAGGTTTTGGAATAATCCCTAATGTATTGATGGGGGAAATGTTCACGAAAAATGTCAGGAGTAACGGATCAACTCTTTGCATGACGTCATCATGGGTCGTCGGCTTTTTGATAACAACAACTTTTGGAGCCCTGATCGAGACTGTCGGTGGGCACGTTGCGTTCTGGTTCTTCTCGGGAACTTGTTTTTGTACTGTATTGTTCACGATATTTAATGTTATTGAGACGAAGGGCAGAAGTTTGTTGGAGATCCAAGAGATTTTGGATAAAAAATACTGAATAAATAGATTGTTGCTGAATAAATGAATTTAATAATTTTTATTCTTGGAAGGATTATCAAATTTATAAATTAAAAATGCATATAATTTTTTTCGGAACTGACAGGTTTTGTACCTGCGACTCTTTGGCAATCGCAGCCTGAGCGCTTTAACAATTTAAGCTACGGCTCTCCTACCGTCGATGTCGAAATTATATGCATATGCCTTTTACATCAGTCTTATAGCGACTGTAGCGCCATCTAGTAGGAAACGCTGCAGTTTCTATCGCTGCAGGTTGTATATATATATATATAAATTTATATTTCACAGGTTATATATATATATAACCTGTGGAAATATAAATTTTATAAAAAAAAAAAAATTATAAGTGCAGCAGTCAGCAGCGTTAGTTTTGTATACACAAGTACAACAATCTATTTATTTTATAATTGTGTTCCAAGTGTTTTTACCAATACTTGGAAGGATAATCAATTTTATAAATTTGAAATGCCTCGGAGTCGGAATCGACAGGATTTGAACCTGCAACGATAGAAACTGCAGCGTATATATATATATTCTATAGTCGGTGCCTCAGTTCGGTTGTATTTTTTTTAAGTTATATTTTGTAGGAGGTTATGAGCAGTTGACATCGAGTTATAATAATAACTAAGAAATGATTGCATCTATTCATTAAAAAGCGTGAAAAAACAAAACAAAAATTAACCGTAATATTTTCTACAATATTTTTAAGTCGGTGCCAAGTAAAATGTAGAAAATTACTGATATTTTCTGAACTCTAAAGCAGACATGCGGCAGTTGGCTAGATCAGACCGCCACGCGCCACCACAAAATCACAAATGACATTTTTGTTATAAAACACAATATTGGTGTCAAATGAAAGGGCTTGACTAGTAGAATACACTATGACAATTTTCAATTCCAAGATGGCCGCCACCACAAAATTACGAATAACATTTTTGTTATAACACTCCCCCAATATGGGTATCAAACGAAAGGGCTTGACTAGTAGAATACTATACACTATGACAAATTTCAATTCCAAGATGGCCGCCACCACAAAATGACGAATAACATTTCTGTTTCATATCTCCCTCAATATTGAGCGCCGGTTGGCGCAGTCGGCCCTGCTTTCTGAGTCCAAGGACGTGGGTTCGATTCCCAGAAGTGGAACACATTTCTGTGATGAACATGAATGTTTTTCAATGTCCTGGTGTTTATCTGAATTTTATAAGTATTTATGTGGTGGCGATGTGGGTATGGTAGTATATTTATTTATTTATTATGGGTATCAAATCATAGAGTATGACTAGTAGAATAATGTACACTATTTTGAAAGTCAGGTGTGTTGAATTTTTATATAGATACCCACTGCAGGGTAAAAGGTTTATAATGATGAGGATTATTTCTTCGAGGTGAAACCACTGGTATTATACTTTGCGATTTGTGAATAGATAAGATACGAGATCTTATTAAACCCAGACGTTATTTTTGCGATAACAGATTTAGCAAATTCGTTTCCTTAGATAAGAGATATTTAAATTGATAACATTTTGCCAAAATAAACGTTAAATAATGCTAAGCTGCCGCATTGGTCTAATGGTTAGCATGTCCATAGATAACGAGGTCCTGGGTTCAAATCCCGTGTGGGGCGAAATACCTTATATAAGGTATTATATATTGATTTTCGGTACCAGACCGGAGTTGGGAAGTTGGCGGTGTCAGCCCGCGTGCCTCTTAGAGCACGTAAAGCTGTCGATCCCGGTTACTATGTCGTTAGAGCCCACCAACTCGCATTGGAGCAGCGTGGTGGGTCTATGCTCTAGATTGGATTTCCATGTCGGGCCAAGAATTTATATGGGTTTTATTTAGAAAAAAAAAATATGCAGAGGACATGCACTAAGCGTGCAGATGATATAAAATGAAAAAAGTTTCCAGTACGAGTTATGATAAAGTCAAATGTCAAAAATATCTTTGTTCAAGTAGGCCGACAATTATGATGCGTACATTTGTGTATATTATTTATAATTTAATCAGTACGGTACCAATTAAAAATTAAAAGAAATAAAAATCGCGATGGAAAAATAGGGGTTAATCGTAGACAGGTGGAAAACTAAAAGTAATATAAAATTTAATATAATTTTTTTTATTCTAGGTTATGGCATAATTAGAATAAAAATCTTGCCAAAAAATTAAAGTTTATAATTAACAATGAAAATAGGGGTTGATCGTAGAGGGATGTGTATTAAGGGCTTTATATATTTTATCAAACAAAAATAAAAAATATCGGCAAATTAAAAAAATAAATGGGATTGGACTACCCTTCTCAGAGTTTTTTTTTTTTTGTCGTGGTGGAAAAGCTTTATGGCTACCTCTGTCCTTTTGGGCAGGACAGAGGTTATGTGGCACTCGTTTACCAAAACTAAAAACCCTCTCGTTGGCTTGAGTAGACGTCCGGGGAACCCGTTGTATACTTCCCAGACGTCTGCCAACCGTCCCAACCGTTTGCCAGGGCTACTACGCTAAGGGGATACATTTTTATCCTTAGGGAAGATACATTTTTATCCTTTCCCCGGGAAGAAAATTGTCTCCTGCCCATGCTAGCCATGCTAAGAGTTGATAAAGCTATGGTAGAAAACAAATTTTTATACTTTCCCCGGGGAGAAAATTGTCAAAACGAAAATAGGTGGGTGGTGCATATACCCTTAAAAATATTTCATTACTTAAATAAATATCCTAATAAATATCCCTATCCCTATCCCTACTAATATTATAAATGTCAATGTAAGTTTGTTTGTTACGCTTTCACGCAAAAACTACTTAACTCCTCATGAAACTTTGTACACATATTCTTGGAAGTGTTAGAAGTAATATAGGACACTTTTTATCCTGACATTAAGCTCGGTTCCTTTGGGAGAGGGGATGAAAGTATTTGACGATTTTAAACCATAACTCCGACAATTTATAACCTATTTAAATAATTATTTTTGTACTATAGAGGTTGTAAAATGTGTGTAATTTTGCCCAAACTTTGTGTAGATCTGATGAATGTGGTTGGAGATAGAGGACAGAACTGCTCAGCGGACAGCAGCAAACCTCATATTTAAGCAGAAGGATACTTTAATTTTTTTTAGAACTACAACAAAATTGAATGCCACATCAAAAACCAAAATCAAACGCAGACGCGGGCAACAGCTAGTATACTTATAATACACACTTTGTTTGCAGGCGAAAGTTCTCCATTTACCACCTGCTTGGCCAGTCTAGTATTACTTACTATAAAAGAGATGGGATAATAACTTATTAAAAGTTGTACGCGGACGAAATCGCTGCCAACCTATCGCTAGTCGAGAATGTAATTTTTCATTTAGTGCAAATAAAATTGTGTAATGTTTGTAGAGATTTAGCGACAACAATGTTTTAGTCTTTAGAAGGTTACTCACGAGGTTTATGGGTACTTGGTGGTGAGAATTATATTCGTTAGGTCGTTAAGAGTTTTTAAGTGATTCAATTTACCATTTTTGATATATATAATTTTGAAAAAAAAAAATGTTTGTGAAAATTACTGGAATACAACGGCAAGTGTTTATTTCACTGTGTTGTAAGTTTTGTTTTGCTGTTTTTTTTTTGGTTTCGATGATAAATGTTTTTCTGTTATTGTTACGATTAGGTAACTCCTATGCATGTTGACTGTGGATCACATGGGTTCGATTCCCGGGTGTGTCACATTATTAAGGAGTTTACTAACCTGCTCGACCAGCTGTCACAAAGCGGTGGCCCACTTTGAAACGAATATAATAAAAACATTGCAGTAAATATAAAGTGCCCTTTTTACTTAGCACCAAAATAGTGTATATTGTTGCGAATATGCAGTAAGCCTTTTTATCGGTTTGGATTTTATTTAGATATTTAAGTCGGGTATGTGTTAATAACTAGTCACGAGTGTAACAATCTGCTATTCATTTTTAATGCTAGGAACTCAGAATTTAAAAGATACAGAACCCTTATTGTTATTTGACAATACACGATAATACGACGTTCGCAGGAGTTTTGTGTCCAAACATGCAATAATGGCCTAATGAGAGTTATGTATCTTTTTAATTCTGAGTTTTGGACACAATATCCAAAAACAATGAAAAACCCCGCGCACGTCGCACTTGACACCGCGTTATGTTGCTAACTCACAAACTTTTCCCATTTTCCCCATTTTGTGGTAAGCGTTTTGAACATTAGCGGTAAAATAATAACTGTCAACTGCTAAATAGGGTGAAAGTGTCTGTTCGAAAAACACTACAAAAGAGGAGTGATTTTTGATGCTTTAATTAGTCGTGTACAGGGTTTCTGCATGTTCTTACTTCTTTGGCTAGGAAGTACAACAGTGACGCAGTACGTCGATTATTAAAATTTAGTATGTTTATATTTTTGTATGTTTTTGTATGACATTTAGTTCATTCAGTTACATTAAATGTAATCGGACTAAATGTCTTTATTTGTTCGAGTTTGTGAAGACTCGTGCGATATAGTAAATATACTATAGATATTAAATACATATTCCATTTTACTTTTGCTTTGGATTTAGTGACCTTAGTCTTATTGGCGCAGTGGCAGCGACCCTGCTTTCTGAGTCCTACGGCCGTGGGTTCGATTCCTACAACTGGAAAATGTTTGTGTGATGAACATAAATGTTTTTCAGTGTATTTGTGTTTATCTGTATATTATAAGTATTTATGTATATTATTCATAAAAATATTCATCAGTCATCTAAGTACCCATAACACAAGCTACGCTTACTTTGGGGCTAGGTGGCGTTGTGTGTATTGTCGTAGTATATTTATTTACCTATAATCATAATGCACAAGTGCAAAAAACTTACGTCCTTTTATACGAAGCATATAAAGGACTTCGAGCCCGAGCAGTTGAACATATATAGTTGCAGAAATCCGTTATTTTTCTTTTTTTTCAGTATACCTTGGACAGATATTGGCTGGTTACTCTGCCAGTTGGCCGGGGCCCGTTATACCAAAATTGCGTGACCTTGAACAATCGCCGCTCCCGTATCTGTTGACAGAGGCTCAACTGGCATTAGTCGCAACTTGTACGTACTTAGGCGGCATCGCAGGTACTTATGGTTTAGAAACCATTGTAATAAAACTAGCCTTGTTTTATTTAATCTTGCTCTTAAAAAATAAGCTTATGAAATACTAGTGACCTACCCCGACTTCACACGGGTACAATGTAGATAACTAATACGGGGCAGTTTAGAGTGATTAATAATACAAGAACGCACGTAGTACATTCAAAATTCAAAATTCATTTATTTCAAGTAGGCCTAATACAAGCACTTTTGAAACGTCTAGTCTGTCCGTGTGTAGAGACTCTACCACCGGTTCGGAAGGCAGATTCTACCGAGAAGAAGCCGGCAAGAAACTCAGCAGTTGCTCTTTTCCAACATCAAAAATTTACATTTCACATTTTAACATTCATTTTTCTATCTTGTGAGAGATGAAAGCGGAGCCGGATGCTTCCAAGCAACCTTGTCATTAAGAAACTCATCAATTGTATAATAACCTCGCTGTAATAAATGTGATCGATTTTAACACATTCTTTAAACTTATGCATTGGTAGGTCCATAATTACCTTAGGAATCCTATTATAAAAGCGTATACTCAATCCCACAAATGACTTCTGCACCTTTCGCAGACGATATGCAGATTTCACTAATTTATGATTATATAAATTATATGCACAAATTTAGTTTTAAAGATTCGATTGCGTTTTTGGCTACGCTAGTTATATCCGTGCACACTCGAGACAATAAAGCCAAGGTGTCGCCGTTGACGGATACGTCATGAAGGACATCATCGTCATCATCATACATTATGTAGTAAGCGCACTAAAACTATGTTTGTTCGTTTTTTTTTTATTTATTTAACACAAATCACATCAAAAAACTCGAATTTAGAAATACTTCAAAGGTTTCAAAACAATGTCCTGAAACCATATCAAATGCACCATGGTTCACTAAGATAACAAAACTACACCAGCGTGTCAATATAACAACAATAAAGGAAGAAGTTGAGCACAGAACAAAGAGCTATAAAGAGCGAATTAACACTAATAGTAATGTAAAGTCAGTGTCCCAATGGAGATTAGAAGGCTTAAACGTGCTTCCATTTGGGATTTTACTAACACATGCACTTCGTAAGATAAGAGGCAGAGCCATTGATGGGTGGCCGGCCTCACATACCACAAAACACTAAACAATAAGCTGAAGCAGCTATAAGAAATCTGCTTATAGCTGCTTCAGCTGATCGCATGATGGATTATAAAAAAAAAAAAAAATAACACAAATAACAGATCATTACATTACATAAATATAAGAACAACAACCAATATAAATAAAACTAGCCACTCTCCACCACATGCGCGTATAAATGCAGCCAATAGATGTGCTAAGCAGTTACGACAGTTTATTACAAATCTTTGAATTGCTTTGCTTTTCTCTACTATAATATGCATGTTCACTACCTATAAACATTCAAAAATTCAAAAATTCAAAATTCAAAATTCATTTATTTCATTACTCTTGAATCCATCTATCTATTGCTGAAACTGTATTATAATCCGTACTGTTTAATTCGTACTGTATAATCCGTACTGTTTAATTCGTACTGTATAATCCGTACAGTATAATCCGTACTGTATAATACGTCCTGTAGTTTAAAAGATCTTAGCGTACAAATGGCGGGAGCTACATTGTTTTTATACTATATAAAGATTGCCTAAATGCAATCAATGACTGTTTGAAGGATATAATTAGTCAGGCAGTCATATTTTATTAGTGTTCCATACGCAGAGATAAATAAAACTTTTTATTTTTATATAAACTCTTTATTTGTACACCACAACACAGTTAGGAAAATAAAGGGCGAATAGAGAGAAACACAAAGACTGGACTAGAATACAAATGGCGGCCTTATCGCTTAGAAGCCAACTCTTCCGAACAACTTCCGGTACATTGAAAAATAAAATGGCACCAATTAATTTGTGCTACACGTCAAAAGAGCACCAAGCGGA
This sequence comes from Pararge aegeria, assembly GCF_905163445.1. Lineage (NCBI taxonomy): Eukaryota > Metazoa > Arthropoda > Insecta > Lepidoptera > Nymphalidae > Pararge > Pararge aegeria. The sequence goes on along the minus strand of NC_053202.1, from coordinate 4,150,837 downwards.
CGCACATGATAACCTTGTATTACCAATGTGATTTAACTGGTTACAACGATTGATCCCTTTTATGGGTTGGTAAACCTGTAAAGCTACCTCCGAGGCTCCGACCGTTGAGTACGATCGGGTTATGCGATCCAAAAGTCCCATTGTCTTTTCAGGTCCGTACATAGTGCTATGGCTGTCAAATGTAACTGGACGAAAGCCTTGTCTATTACTAGCTGGAGCTGTATTGGCCATAGCGTATATAATTTTGGCAACAACAAAAAACATAGCATTACTGCTCGTTGGTAGAGTATTGTCTGGAGCTGCGTGTGGTGCGATTGCTGTAACCAACATTGTATATATTGGGGAAATTGCGTGAGTACATTTTTTGATATTAATAAATAAATAAAATAAATATACTCGTACTACGACAATACACACATCGCCATCTAGTACTAAGATGACTGATGATTTTTCTTATGTATATAAATATTTACCATTAATTAACAAATGTTAATTATGTGTCATTGTTTGCAGGTCAGCAAGTATAAGAGGAATTCTTTTAACAGTTATTGGCGTATTCCACACTTTGGGTTCAATATTAATATTTGCTATCGGTCCATACGTATCATATCTATGGACCACTTATGTTGCACTGGCTGTAATTGCAGTTTTTTTAATTTCTGTGTTATTTATACCAGAAACACCTATTTTCTATGCTTTGCAGGGTACGTTACTTAATTATTTTAGATTAATAACATTTGGTCATTGATTGAATTTTATGTCATACATTCTTTATTTCCGTAATGTTTGCAGTTGAATATTTTATGGACCATATCGTCAATATATCACTATACTACTTCAAATCACTTATAGCATACGCATAGTTTATTTTACTCTATATGTGTTTTTGACTATATCATCAATATGTCACTATACTAATTAAATTCAATTATTGCACACAACATTCCTAGAAGAAACAGTCAAAGATTTAGTAGTGTCTTGATTGTTATAATTTTCCAGACCAAGCATAGTATGGTTAACCTGTTAGTACGTGGAAAACATTTGCACAGTCTTCGAACAGTGCATGTTGCAAGTGATGACCCATGGTTCAGAAACATGGTCGCTAACTATGGGCCTCATAAGAAGGCTCAGAGTCACTCAGCAGGCGATGGAGAGAGCTATGCTCGGAGTATCTCTTTGTGATCAAATCAGAAATGTGTCGAAGACCCAGAGTTACTGACATAGCTCAACGAGTTGCGAAACTGATGTGGCAATGGGCCGGGCACATAGTTCGCAGAAAGGATGGACGTTGGTGCCGGAATGGCAGCCCCGCGCTGGTAAGCGCAGCGTTGGTCGACCTCCAACAATGTGGGCAGACGACATTAAGCGCGTCGCAGGTAGCCGCTGGATCCAAGCGGCACAAAACCGTGGAATTTGGAACTCCCTACAAAAGACCTATGTACAGCAGTGGACGTCTATCGGTTGATGTGATGATAATGATGACGATGATGATGATGATGATGATGATGATGAAGATGATGATGATGACTTAGGTATATAGTGCAATTTTTGTTTAATTTAGTTTTATCTTTAAGGTAGAGATGAAGAATTAAAGAAAGTATTGCAAGACTTAGACAGATTAGGAGATATAAATGAACTGCTAGAAATGAAAAATCACGGTGCAGTTACGAACACTAAAAGAGAATGGAAGGAGCTGTTCACTATACGAAGTAACAGAAAAGCATTGTTCATAGTTGTTATTATTAACATATTTCAAAATGGCAGCGGCATTATGGCTGTAGTTTTATTTTCTGCAGCTATATTTGATATGGCTGGATCATCGATAAAATCTAATTTAGCTATGATAATAATTGGATGTTTCCAACTATTAGGAAGTACTGTTACACCGTTCTTCATAGAAAGAACTGGGAGAAAAAGAATTTTGATTATGTCAAGTGCATTATGTTCTTTAAGCATGGTAAGTACCAGTTATATGCTCCTACTATAAGTATTATCAATCATTAGTTGCCTATAAGTTCTGATTTAGAAGGTTCTCCCAACATGAGGATTTGGGTGTGATCGCAGTAGATGGAAGTAGTAGAAGTTGTAACAAAGGACGCTACTGCCTGTTCTCAGTTAGGTATATTTCCTTAGTCCCTTGTATGACACCCGTGGGAGGAAAATATTGGTGACAACTGTATTCTAAACGTCCGTTATCACACGGCAAATATCAATGTCGGCAATAATTTATTTAATTAATAAAGGAATACCAACTGGCCTTCTTCACAATAGATATACTCGTATTTAATTTGTTTGAAATGTTACAAATTATGCTTCAAAACATTGCGACGGGTCCCAACGGTGTGCATAGTATTAACTACGAAATTAGTATGATACATTTTAAATTTGATAAAATTTACATAACATGCTGCATTGTCGTATTAGGATAACTTTTTTCTTTAATGACAAAAATGTAAGATGGGAATAAATAAATAAATAAATAATTTTTTATATGATAGAAATAAATCAATGTGACACAATTAAATTATGAAAATTAATTATGAAAATTAAGCTTGATTTGCTATAATCCGCGAACAGCAGGAATCTGTATGGTGTAATTTATAATTTCTTCAATCCTTATACTCCACACCAAACAGATCCTCGGCAATGTACCCTCTATGCACATTTCGCTCCGAAACCGGAAAGACTGAATTATTGCTAATAATTGTTACTTAACAATTATTCATCGTAAAGTCAACATCTCCTGAGGATGCTCCGGTTTCGGAGCGAAACGTGTGGTCCTGCGGTGAAACGTGAACTCCTGCGGTTCGCGAAGTATAGCAAATTAAGCTTAATTTTCATAATATATATTATGGATTTCCGCAAAGTAACGCCTGCTTCTATCCAATATAATGAAATTGAAAATAAAAACTTCATTTTAAATTAATTTCCGATAACTTCATTTTTAATCCACAAATTAAGGTGTGAAAGCGTTGGTGCTATATTTTTGTACAGAATAGATAAAATGCCCTGTTCTTCAATCTAATGCGTTCGCTTCAATTTATTTTTATTTATTGGTTCATTTTATTTTCAGTTCATACTTGGTTTGTACTTCTACTTAGACCACATAGGGAATTCTGTCATCGAGCATATCAAGTTTTTGCCGTTGGTGGTTCTGATTTTGTTTTACATTGGTTATGATTCTGGTAAGTTATAATTTTCAACATCGCCCACTTGTAAAATTGCAAATATATTAAAAATTTGAACATTCAGATCGCTTGAGCAGTTACGGAAGTACAATTTTACCAGTTACTACTAAGACCTAACTCGCCTAAGACTACTTGACAGGCCTAAGAAGGTGGCGTGCCGTGTAGTGTACGCCTCTCTGGAGGATTTGGCAGCGATCAGGCCAGTGATGATAGGACCCGCCACGCACTGGGGGGTCAAAACCTTGGCGAGAGTGCGGTGAATACGCAAGTGAACCCCGTGCTCTCACTTATAGGGCTATCGAGGGACACACAGAGTTTTTAGTGGGTGCAAGTCCCACATAACTACTCCGTTTCCCCAACGGGGTGGTATGCGTCAGGCATTTTCTCTGTATAAAAAAAAAAAAAAAAAAAAAGCCCTAACTCGCAGGCCTTGTTAATAGAAAATAGCTCCTAAAAGATATTATCTTTCCGTTAATTTCAAGAGAGTAATTTAGGTACGATATAAAAAAAGCTCACACATGTCAGTGTGTTTCATTAATGCAATTTTCTGAAGAATTTAGTTTAGTTATTCCCTTCTTAAGCACCAAAGATATTAAACAGATTCCTAAAATCGTTTAGCTTTGGTTATAAGAGACAATAAGAATTTTGGTTCTTAAGCATCAACAAAGTTTTTTTTAACCTTACCACATTTTTATGTGACCTGCTTGGAAAACAAATCTAAGAAGAAGAAGCCGGAAAGAAACTCAGCTGTTACTCTACTTTTAGAAATTTTAAATTTAAATATTATTTGTAGAAATTATACAATTTTACAAAATCACTGGCAGAGATCGCTTTTAAGCGATAAGGCCGCCTTTTGTATTCTACTCCAGTTTTTGTGTTTCTCTCTATTCGTCCTTTATTTTCCTAACTGTGAAGAGGTGTACAAATAAAGAGTTTAAATAAATAAATAAAATAAAATCTTATAGATGTTTCCTTATCTGGCTCTCAGGAAATTCATAAATTGTATATGTCTTAAACTGCCTGTATTAGCACTATGTGTAGACGACTGAAAAACAAAACAAAATTAGTATACATATGTCATAAGATTGATCTGAAAAGTAGCTCCAAATCTAATAAAGATTTTATTTCTTTGTTCGAAGGTCTTGGCATAATCCCAAATGCCATAATAGGAGAAATGTTTACAACCAATGTCAGAAGCAAGGGATCAACTGTAGCCATGACGGCGTCATGGGGTTTTGGATTCTTGGTGACAACAGCTTTTGGTGCATTACTGAAAACTGTCGGAGGACATGTAGCTTTCTGGTTCTTCTCATTCATATGCGCCTGCGCAATACTTTTTACTGTTTTCTTTATCCCAGAGACAAAAGGAAAAACTTTGTTGGAGATTCAAAATGCTTTGTGATTTTTGGCCTATTTGTTTATGTCTTAGTATTTATTAGTACAATTTTCTCATTATTATGATGTTTTAAAAGAAATAAATAATTTTAAAAATTTTAATATTTCCAAACATAGTCGGAAATTTTAAACTTCTTCGACACAAAGAATTTGATATACTGGCCAAATACATGCGTTCAGCGGACGGCAAAAGTTGTGTGAAGATCCATATCTGTTTTCATCTGTTATCAAATAAATACCTAATGCAGTAAACACATATTATAATATGTCGTGTCGTTTAAAAATGCAATGATCGTTTAGTCCGAAATATGGCAATCAATGAGGCACTGGTCGAAAGTTCATTTTAATTTTTAAAGTGGCTTGCAAATATGAAGCTGTTTATTGAAGAAAAAACTATTAATAAAAATAAATATATATATATTAATAAAAAATAAATATATATTAATAAAAATATTTTGACGGCCGACTGGCGCAGTGGGCAGCGACCCTGCTTTCTGAGTCCAAGGCCGTGGGTTTGATTCCCACAACTGGAAAATGTTTGTGTGATGAGCATTAAGTGTTTTTCAGTGTCTGGGTGTTTATATGTATTTTCTAAGTATTTATGTATATATAATTCATAAAAATATTCATCAGTCATCTTAGTACCCATAACACAAGCTACGCTTACTTTGGGGCTAGCTGGCGATGTGTGTATTGTCGTAGTATATTTATTTATTTATTTATTTATTTTCACGACCCTGACGATGAGATTACTACTGACAATGCTCCCTATCCGAACATATAATCAACCTCTGCACAGCGTTTTCGCCGGCGAAGACGAGGTCTTCTGACGTTATCCGGACTGTTATACTATCAGTTAAGTTTTGCCCAAATTTTGTGTAGATCGTATGAATATGATTGGAGATAGAGGACAGAAGTCCTAAATTTTATATATATAGATACTGAACCAATGACCTTGATGCCGTAAAACGTCGACCAATCACAACCCGCGGTGGCGGTGGAGTGATCGATCGACGAAAAGGCATCGACGTGGATGATGTTGGCATTCGGGGAGTTGATTAGAAGGTGAAAACAAAAAGTGTGAAATATTAAGAAAAAAAAAATTATAATTAAATACTAAAGAAGAAAGTTGTGTTTATTCTCACTGACCCCCTTCAAAACGTTATGTTTGATATCTGATTTATTGAGGTCGGTGTAGATTTTGAAGCAGTACGCTGCGTCCTGTAATTTAGTCGGGCGAAGCCGCACGGCAAATCTAGTGTATAATAAGATTGCGAAAGTTATTTTTATTGTTTGTTTGTTTATATATTCGCTATCTACCCGAATGTTCAAGTGAAATACATCGTGCATGATAATTTTAACACGTGTATAGCATGAATCCTGTCGATAGATCTTTTACAACAGCCTTAGTACATTTTCTCGCTTACAGTCGAGGTATATATATAAAAAAAAAAACATTTATTTTAAGTAGGCCTACTTTATAAGCATTTTTGAAACCTCAAGTATGTCTGATGGTAGTGACTCTACCACCGGTTCGGAAAGCAGATTCTACCGAGAAGAGCCGGCAAGAAGCTCAGTAGTTGCTCTTTTGTATATAAAACTATACCCACAAAGTAAAATGGGCCTTACCTTATACCCGTTTTATTTCTGTTTCACTTACGAAGAACAAGGCATAGCCTAAGTTAGTAACGCCTAATAAAACGAGATTTCTAGGCATACATTTAACTTTCACCAATCGATTTTTACTAGGTGACTTATATAACCTACCTTGTCTATGGCTTTAAAAAGAGGGATTAAAATTATTTTTCATCTGTCAAGTCTCCTAAAATTTACGATCCGCCGAATCGGTGACGTAACTTAAAAACGTACATAACTCCTAAAAGTTAGAAGTGCGTGCCGAACTTGGACCCCCCGTAAGCGAGACAAAATATCTATCTAACCTTCACGATTTCAATGTTTTTTTTCTTTACATTATGTAGCAGCGTCAAACTTAAAGAATTATTTGTTTTAATAGATGTGTTTTTTTCCAGTATACCTTGGACAGATAACATTAGTCTTGCGACCGCGTGGTCGGGGCCTGTTTAACCAAAATTGCGTAACCTTGAAGAGTCACCACTACTGTATTTGCTCACGAAATCCCAGTTGTCTCTAGTCGCTACTTTTATTTACTTAGCTTGCATAATAGACAAAATCATGGCATCACTAGTTTGCTGTGGGCGCTTCTTAGACCAGGGCGCATTTGGAATCCTCCTAGCTTTATTTTAAGTTAACGAATGTAGTTATTATCATCATTAATGGTAATTATACTGGTAATATTATACGTGTGAACGCTTCATAAGCGCCTGTGAGAGTTCTACATCAAAAAGACATTTTTTAATTTGAATTTCAAATTTGATGGAAAGTGAAAATTTTAAAACAATTTCAAAACTTCCGGAAATCTTTTCTGATAAAAGTTCAATACAGCTGAGTCCACCATAAGCTGCAAGATTTGTTGCTGGCAATCGAGAAGTCTTTTTCGAATATCAAACTCTATACCGTCAAACTACCTTAATGGTACTACATGGTTATTTAGAGTTGAAAATCCCATACTAATGTTTTTTTTAACAAACATTCTGCCAAAATCTCTAGCTAAAGAATTCCAGGCAAATTTGAGTTTTGAGCTAAATACTCATAAGATCCATTTTACTCTGATGTTTAAGTATGTGAATACTCAAAAACGACTCGTATATTGCGTGCGACCAAATCTTGTACTAAGGGGACTGATAAATGCTTGTCATCATATAGTAGGCAGTTTAAATGAAGTCAGATTCTTTGTTGTCGTCACAGATTTGAGGAAGTCGTTGGTTGTCAAATTAAATTTAACACAGATGTTTTAGTGACCTTGCAATAGATTATCATCTAATCATCTATTTTTAATCATTTGTAAACGTAATAATAGAATTTAGATAAGAATAAAAGCAATATGTTCTTTGTTACACCCCGACGCAAGAACGCCGGGGTGCAGCAGGATTTACGAGTGGTATTTTTAGTATATATTTATTTTTTGTTAGTCGTTTTATATATTTTTTTTGTTAGTAAAATTATACGTAGGTTTAAGTTGACAAACCACCATCACCTCCCAATTATGTAAACATATATGTATAAGCGCCTGTAGTGAATATATTTGAATATTTTTTTTTTTTATAATCGCAAGCGTTTTACGACTTCTTCTGTACATTACGCTAAATGACATAGGTATATAAATTGAACCGTTGACTTTAAAAAAATTTCAACCATTACGTACCTACTAGGTACTCAAAATTAATACATAATTAAAAAAAAAAACCACCAACTTTTTAGCCTATCTTAGCCTGTTCATTTCGTACCCATACAAAGGGAGTTGTGAAAAAAGACGTACTCTGTCAATTTGTGGTGGCGGCCATCTTGGATTTGAAATTCATCATAATGCGCATGAGAATCTGCACCACCAACCAATGTCAGAAGCAAGCGATGAACTGTAGCCATAACGGCGTCAGGGAGTTTTAGGTTCTTGGTGACAACAGCTTTTGGTGCATTACCTACTGGAAACTGTCGGAGGACATGTAGCTTTCTGGATCTTCTTATGTATATGCGCCTGCGCAATACTTTTTACTGTTTTCTTCATCCCGGAGACAAAAGGAACCACTATGTTTCGAGATTTCGAAATATTTGTGATATTTTTATCTATTTGTTTATGCCTTAGTATTTATAAGTACAATATTGCCATTATTATATTGTTTTGATAGTAATAAATACTTTTAAAGATTTTACTATTCCGAAACATGCTCGGAATTTTGAGCATTATTTTGACAAACTTCTTCGAGATAAATCGTATTTGATATACTGGTCAAATACATGCGTTCAGCGGCCGGCAAAAGTTGTGTGAAAATCTATATCTGTTGTCATCTGTTATCAAATAAATTACATAGTAAACTCATGTTATCTCACGTGTCATTTAAAAATGGAACGATCGTTTCCTCCAGAACATGACAATCAATGAGGTAATGTATCAAAGGTTCAATTAAAATTGAGTAGTGGCTTGCCAATATGAAGCTGTTTATTAAAAAAAAAAAAGAAATGATCACTTCAAAAAAATATTGTAGTTTATTGTTTATCATTGATTTTGAAAAGTATTTGTAGTTGACAAAGTGAAGACATGCTTACAGTTTACGTACGAGCTGGCCGCTGCAGTAATTTACTATTCCTGCAAAGTTCTAATACCTGGTTGGACTGAAAGTACTATCAAAATCGTTATCGTTAACCCGTTCTGAACATATGGCCAGACGAACCGTTTGAGATACTTACCGATGGATAAATAGTTTAAAAAACCTATGTCAATGTCTCTTGAAAATTATAGTTGATAATGAAATTGCAGAATTAGTTTAATTTAAAAGCATTACAGCTTCTATATTGAATCAAAAGTGTAATTAATTACATTTATTTTTTTCGAAGATGTTTATCAATTTAAAAGGGTAAAATTTTTTTGGCTGTGACTTTCTACTCTAATAATAACGTTGAAGAGTTTATTTTCATTTTTGAACACGCTATTCATCATTATTCGGATATGCCATAAAATTCGGTTTAGTAAAACCTTTATTACATGAAATTTGATATTCGTAATTTTCGCATCTTATCTCTCACAAAATAGTGAATGTAAAAGATTGTATACTGTAAAATGATGTTGAAAAAGAGCAATCTGCCGAGTTTCTTTCCGGCTCTTCTCGGTGGAATCTGCCTTCCGAACCGATGGTAGATTCACTACAAACAGACTGACTTGACGTTTTAAAAGTGTTTATAAACTGTGCCTACTTGAAACAAATGAATTTTGAATTTTGAAAGCTTTTTATAATTTTCACCGCTGATCAAACAGGGTAAAATTAACAAGTAACTCTATGCTAAAATCAAGTTAATTGGATGCTTCTTTAGGGCGCGAAGAAACGACAAACAAACAAACACACTTTAGCATTTATAATATTATATTTATTTATATTACTGCTAGTAAGGATAGCAAAATCTCCAGTCATTATTAAACCTAGAAAGGCATTTTTTAGCAATATCATGCCAGTGAAATCATCGATAAACTTACCAATATTTGGCTCCTTTGCTTGATTTTATCAAAATTAATCTCGTATCTACGATATGGGGTATTTAAAACGAAGTAATATTTTCAATTTACCATTCTTATTGGATAAGTCGTGTTGTGTGAATCTCAAGACCATCGCTTTAAGTATTTATTTTCGTTAAAATAAAAAGTACCTGTAATATTTTTTTTAATTACTTCAAATATGTTTGTACAAATAACTGGTGTGAGACGTCAAGTGTTAATATCACTATGCTGTAAGTGATACTTTTTTCCAACTTATTATAAAGTTTCATTTTTTTATACATATAAAATAAAATATATATTGATTGCTTGACTGCAATCACACCAGCACTTCTAAGGAAAGGATATAAATTTATTTTCTCCCACAGCTTTATCAACTCTCAGAGCACTGGTGCGCCAGTGGAAATAATATCCAAATAATATATGTGTATTATAAACGGGGGTAAACTTCTATTAACATTACATGTTCCAGTGATTTAGCAAGTGGGCACGTTAATTATATCCCTTGTCAGGGGATATAATCGGGGGATATAATTTTTATCTCCCGCCCGTCTCACTTTTGTATTTTTTTGTGTGCAAAAGTGACGTTTGACAGCAAAGACCGCGAGATTGACGCCTGGCAATTCCTGCCTGGCAAGTCTGTTGTGAGATACGTTATCACCCTGCGGGTCTCCTCTCAGAATAAAAGGGGTTTATCGCACCATCCTGTCCCAGTGCGGATTGTTAGACTTCACACGCCTTTGAGAACGTTATGGAGATCTCTCAGGCATGTAGGTTTTCTCACGATGTTCTCGTTCACCGTTTAATCAGGTCATATTTTAACTGCTCATAAATTAAAAACGCATATAATTCCGAGAAGTTAGAAGTGCGTCATCGAAGTCGGCCCCCCCCGTAAGCTTTTCACGATAGGTATGTGTGATGTACTGTTTTTTGCTCTAAATAAATAAATAAACAAATAAATATACTACAACAATAAACACATTGCCATCTAGTCCCACAGTAAGCGTAGTTTGGGTTATGGGTGCTAAGATGACTGACGAATTTATTAATATTAATAATTTATTAATAATTTACATAAATACTTATAAAATACAGACAAACACCCAGACACTAAAAACATTCATGTTCATCACACAAACATTTTCCAGTCGTGGGAATCGAACCCACGGCCTTGAACTCAGAAAGCAGGGTCGCTGCCCACTACGCCAATCGGCCGTCTAAATAATATATAGTAATATGTAGCAGCCACACAATTGCATGCAGTGCATTGTGTCTAAAAACAGTTAAACGCACATCGTGAGATGTGCGTTTCTGAAATAACCGCGTAACGTTGCTGGCTCAAAAAATATTTATTTATACTCTTTATTTGTACACCACTCAGAAAAACGAGACAAAAAAAGAACAAACACATGAAGAATGAAGCAGGATACAAAAGGCGGCCTTATCGCTAAGTAGCGATCTCTGCCAGGCAACCTTCGGATTAGGAAAACTAAAAAGAAAAACGAATAGGTGGGACACACTATTTAGTACATACATACAAATATCTACATACTAATACATAAACCAGACTACACAAATACAATAATACTATTGATAAATATAAAAAATAAACATTCTAATACATATTTTAACATAAGATAAATACTTAAATATGAGTTTGAGTAGATAAATAAATAATAACAGGCGTCTTTACTGAGCGAGATATTGAGCCTTAACAGCATTTTTAAATATACCCAGTGACTTCGACTGTCTTATGTTCAATGGGAGTGCATTCCATAATTCTGCAGCTTATAAAACTTCTTTTTGTGGACCTAATTATTCCCATTTTTTGGTAAACTAAGGTAAAGGTGCCTCGTTTAATGGTTTAAAATTAGAGGTAAATTAATTACTGTCAACTGCTTAATGGAATGTAGTTACTAACCGTCTGTTCGAGAAACACTACTAAAGTGGGGTGACTCAAAACGACCCATTAATCGTGTGCGCGTTGTCTGTATGTTCTTAAGTCTGTGATCGTAGCGTTGCGGTTAAGTTAAAGAAGTATTTGTTTTAATAGATGTGTTTTTTTTCAGTATACCTTGGACAATTAACAATAGGTTACGCGTCCGCGTGGTCGGGGCCTGTGATACCAAAATTGCGTAACCTTGAAGAGTCACCACTCCCGTATTTGCTCACGGAATCCCAGTTGTCTCTAGTCGCTACTTTCATTTACTTAGGATGCATGATAGGTATAATTTTAAACTAAATATTAATTTGACTGTGAGTTGGTGATAACAAACAAAACTCCGGCTTAGTTTGCTGTGGGCTCTTCTTAGACCAGGGCGCGTTTGGAACTCTCCTAGCTTTAGTTTTAAGTTAACGAATGTAGCTATCAATATCACCTAACATTAATGATAGGTAAAATATTATATGTATGAACGCTTCATAAAAGCCTGTGATAGGTCTACATCAATACAACATTTTTGAATTTGAATTTTGAATTGGAATGCGAAAATTATAAAAGAAATTTAAAATTTCCGGAAATCTTTTCTGATAAAAGTACCAAATATCTGAGTCCACCATAATGTCGCTTGTAATCGAGAAGTCTTTTTCGAAAACCTTAAAGTACCTTAATTAAGTAGTTTCGAGTTGCAAATCCCGTACTTCTGTTTTTTTTCACAAATATTCTGCAAATAGCACTAGCTGAAGAATTGCAGTCAAATTTGTGTTTTAACGTAATACTTATATGATACATTTTACCCTGATGTCTACGTATTTCAATTCTCGAAAACGACTCAATTAGGTCGATCAGATTACGAGCGTCCAAATCTTGTACCGATATTGTTATGCTTATCAGCGTATAGTAGGCAGTTTAAATGTAGACAGATTCTTTTTTATCACCATAGTTATGAGGAAGTCGTTGGTTATCAAATAAAATTTTACATAGTTCTTTGAGTTACCGTGCAATGGATTATCATCTTATCTATATGTTATCATTTGTAGACTCAATAATAGAATTTAGATGAAAGATAATAAAATCTATATTTTTATTACAACATATTATGAAATTATTATGAAAGGATACGAAAAAATAAACGAATCAAATTACTTTGTTAAAACCCTGACGCCGTGCCGGGTTGTTATAACTTTATAAGCTGGCTTGACTAGTGGAATTCTTACTAGTCTAGTATATTTTTATGATACAACGTGTAAATGAAAACCGAAATAATACTTCACAGGCTTTGGAGGTACATTATGTACTGTCTCCGAGACTTATCTGTGAAACCGAAAACCTAATAGTTTTTGGAGTAAAACACAGCCATAGTTTTTACTGAAAGCAATAAGATTCAGCCCTAACATCACAAGAAAAATTAAAATCATGGGACTTGTTACTTTATTAGGTACGCATCGCGTAGCGTACGTACTATGCACGTGTCGGTCGGTTTCATCTTAAATAGGGTTGTCAAAAGTAAACACTAAGAACGTTTTGAATTATTTTGTATGGAAACATAGATTTGCTTTTTTTGGTTTATTACAGGGTGATTCCTTGCGAATCTTATATACTTATGCATCCTTTAATATTATTTCGTAATTCTGTTACACGTTGTATATTTATAATAGCAGTCCTTCATCCGCTTATAAGTTAATCTTAAAAGATAGGCATATGCTGTCGCGGACTGTTTTTATTTAAGACTTAAAAAAAATTGAAACATTTATCATTGGTGCTATGCTCCTTTTGATCTTAGCGTGATGATATATGTGACGATAGCCTTTAGCTATCCAACACTGAAAGAATTTTTCAAATCAGACCAGTTCTTCCGGTGATTATCGCGTTCAAGTATACAAACGAAAGAACAAACACACTCTTCAGCTTTATATATTATCATCCTATGTTTTTGAAGTTAGATACATGGAAATCGGCATCAATTTTAAGTATAAAAAAAATTATTATGGAAAATTTCCTGGTTATAAATTTGGGGGGTGAAAAAGGGGGATGAAAGTTTTTTAAAAACTGAAATTTAGGTTTCTTTTAAAGCATTGACATCAGCTCAGAAAATGTTTTATCTAAAGGTAAAACAGGGGTTGGAAGTTTGTATGAAAGTCATTAAACGAGTAATTCTTGTGTATATATATATATATATACACAAGAATTACTCGTTTAATATAATATATATATATATATATAAATGGAATCTCGGAATCGGCTCCAACGATTTTCATGAAATTTAGTATACAGGGGGTTTCGGGGGCGATAAATCGATCTAGCTAGGATTCATTTTTAGAAAATGTCATTTTATTCGTGTTTTCCGGTAATAACCGATTTGATGCAAACGAAGTTGCACGGGTCAGCTAGTATAAAAGAAAGTTGTGTTAGTTACACCATTTATAACTCAAGAACTTTTTTACCAATTTTTATGATATTTGATTTTTTGGATTTCTCTTAGTCCGGAATAGGATATAACATTCATCAAAAAAAAAAAGATCTGCGCTACGAAGTTCGCCGGGACAGCTAGTTTTAAATAATTGTTTCTCAACTTTCAGGTCCATATATAATGGTTTGGTTATCAAACACAAAAGGAAGGAAGCCATGTATGATAGCTGGTGCTATAGGAATAGCTTTAGCTTACGTTGTTTTGGCAACAGCGAACAATCTGGCTATGATATATATTGGTAGATTCATGGTGGGCTTCGGTGCGGGCACCATTAATATTGTGAATCTGGTGTACATGGGTGAAATGGCGTAAGTTTGTTTTTTTTAATTGTTTTATTCAATTCAGTGGGTAGAACATCAAGTTTCAAGTTGAACATTAATTTGTTGAATTCGACGGATAAGGATTTCTTTTCTGCTTATACAGAGGGCCAGGTTTAAGATTTTCTATTTTGTTACTTATTCGATCGCGTCATCAAGCGGTGATGGCGCAGTGGGTAGGTGCTCGACTTCACTTTCGGGCAGAGTTCGAATCCCGGCACGCACCTCTTACTTTTCTAAGTTAAGTGCGTTTTAAGCAATTGAAATATCACTTGCTTCCACGCTGAAGGAAAACATCGTGAGCAAAATGCATGCCTGAGAGTGCTACATAATGTTCTCAAAGGTGTGTGGAGTCCACCAATCCGCACTGCCAGAGTGGTGGACAACGGCCTTAACCCCTTCTCATTGTGGGACGAGACCCGTGCCGGTATAGACGGCCGGTATTGGGTTGATATGATGATGATTACACTACAAGTAAGACTGCAATGTCACCTGTAAGTGATGATGCAGTCTAAGATGGCAACGGGCTAACCGGTTAGGGGTTAGTTGTATGAAAACAGACGACTTACAAGAAATGGTCATAAATTAGTGACATCTGCATATCGTCTGCGAAAGCTGCAGAAGTCATTTGTGGGTATACGCTTTCATAATATGATTCCTAAGGTAATTTTGGACCTAACAATGCATAAGTTTAAAGAATGTGTTAAAACACATTTATTACAGCGAGGTTTTTATACAATCGATGAATTTCTTAATGACAAGGTTGCTTGGAAGCATCCGGCTCCGCTTTCATCTTTCACAAGATAGAAAAATGAATTTTAAAATGTAAAATGTAAATTGTGATTATGAATTTTTAATTTATACATAAACTAAGTTCTACGCCGTAGCAGCAGTAAGAAATTAAAGGAAACACTTCTTTCACAGATCTCCAAACATAAGAGGTATTTTACTGACAGTTTATGGAGTTTTCTTCACAGTGGGAGCTATAATATTGTACTCAACCGGGCCATTTGTATCGTATTATGGCACGACTTATATTGGTATTTCTCTGAGTTTGGCTCACGCATTCAGTATATTATGGATACCAGAGTCGCCCCTTTTCTATGCACTTCAGGGTAAGTTGCGTTGATTTTAGCATAACGTAAAGATGATAGCGTCCCAAATTACGACACACTGGGCCGCAATTATGTTTTTTTGATTTTTAAAAAGATGCATTTTAAATTTATAAAATTGATAATTCCTCCAAGTGTAGGTAAAAACACTAATTGAATTTATAAAAATTTCATTATTTATTTATTTATTTTTGAGAAAAAAACATAAAAATTTTCGGAACCGACAGGATTTGAACCGAAAATTTTTATATGCATTTTTAATTTATAAATTGATAATTCTTCCAAGTGTAGGTAAAACACTAATAAAAATGATAAAAATATCATTATTTATTTATTTATTTTCGAGAAAAAAACATATAAAAATTTTCGGAATCGACTGGATTTGAACCGAAAATTTTTATATGCATTTTAAATTTATAAAATTGATAATTCCTCCAAGTGTAGGTAAAAACACTAATAACAATTATAAAAATATAAAAAAAGCAATGTGTCATCTCTTGTTTCAAACGTGATTCATTGTAATATGGACCTTTGAAAAAGTAGATCGAAACTTCAACGTTTCCTACTAGATGACGCTACAGTCGCTATAAGACTGATGTGTAAGGCATATACTAATTTCGGCATCGACGGTAGGAGAGCCGTAGCTTAATTGGTGAAAGCGCTCAGGCCGCGATTGCCCGAGAGTCGCAGGTTCAAATACTCCGAAAATTTTTATATGCATTTTAAATTTATAAAATGAATAAATAATGATTTAAAAAAAACCAAGTCTGACTCGCATACGAGTTCGTACCATATTGTCTGTTGAATGCGATCCCCTTTTTATATTTATATTGTTCGGTCTCTTTATTTATTAGCTTTCAAGGGAAACAGACTATTACACATAAAATTAATGCCGTATTTTTATATCAAATAAACCAATGAAGTTTCCACAACTTAGTTATACATATGCGATAACATTAACCACAATTGCTTAGGAATAAGTACCTACAAAGCGAAAATTATACAAAAAAAATATAATTAAAACATAAAAGAAAAACAAAAACTTTAAAACTTATACTTAACCAACTTATTGATGACATATAATATGACATAATAAATTTGCTATCTCTCTCTCTCTCTCTTAGTATTTTATTGTTATATCGGCAACAGAAATCTGTGTCGTCTGTTAAAATTCAACTGTCTAACAATCACGGTTGCTGAGATATAGCCTGGGCAGAATATATATATAGAGGGGGGGGTTATATATATATATTTTTGGGGGTCGTTGGTACTCGCGTCCGTAGGAATTACCGAAATTAGGTTTTAACCCTTGTTACCCTACACGTGGCCCCTGGGTGGTGCTAAACGAGTATCATTTTCTTAGGTGGTAGGCTTCGGCCGTGGCTAGAATTACCACCCTGCGAGCAAAACCGCGCCGCAAAATGACTGATTGTGTCAGTTGACTGATGCGATTTGTCGTGTTCCGGAACGATGCTCGTAGTAGCTTATCTAAAGGGGATGGGTATGTACAGTTGCGTTGCGTTTAATGACAGGATCCGATCCACGGGGTAACTACACTGGACGCCTCGAATTGGAGGCTAGCGGGATCCGAAGCACGGTGCACCGCTGGCCGACCGCAGGTAGTAGGGGGCCCAACTAATAGGTTCGTCACCTATGAAAGGCTGCCCCGCCAACTAGCGAAAAATCCTGGGATGGCTTCCATCGTGCTGGTTGACGACCAGAGAGAGGACCCGATGGTGATTCCCAGGGGGGTTCGGGCGTCCCCGCAGTCTCCAGTCGAGTCTTCCTTTTAGTGTGGTATCTTCGTGGATTGAGGAGTCTACAAACGTCGCGCCTCGTATAACTGCCATCCCTTTTCCTATTCACCCTTTACATCAAATGACACGCAAAATGAAGAAAAGTAAGTATACACAGCGGTTGCACCTCCTCTCCTTAAAAGTGCATTTCTCAAATATAAGAGGAATACACTCTAATCTCTGTGCAGTCCACCATCATCTGGAGACTGAGAGGCCGCATTTACTTTTTCTTACGGAGACACAAATTGGGGTTCCAACTGATGTAGCGTATCTTCAGTACCCAGGGTATTCACTTGAGCATAATTTTAAACCTCGTGCCGGGGTCTGTATGTTCGCACGTAATGACGTCTGTTGCCGGCGTCTCCGTAACTTGGAGGTACCCAACTTCTCAATCATGTGGTGTCTATTGGATACAGGTACGGATCAGATTGTTTACGCCTGTACTTATCGCTCACATAGTGGTGACCAGGAGACGACGCGGATGTTTCAGTATCTCAGTGAAACGGCTGACACCGTACAGCGTCGGTATCCGACTGCCCAAATGGTTTTTCTGGGTGACTTTAACGCTCACCACCAGGACTGGCTATTCCCATACCAGAACACCGACCACGCCGGGAGAGAGGCGCTTAAATTTGCCTTATCGCTAGATCTCTCTCAGCTAGTCCAAGAGGCAACACGGGTACCTGATATTGACGGCCACACACCTAATTGCCTAGACCTTCTGCTGACTACCGACCCAGACCGTTTTTCAGTATCAGTTAGAGCTCCCTTGGGCACTTCTGATCACTGTTTGGTTAGGTCAGTGTCAAACTATCACCCCCTGGACTCCGGTTCTACTGGAATCAGACGGGTGTGGCGATACAAGTCAGCAGATTGGGACGAGATGCGGCATTTTTTTGCATCTTTTCCTTGGCGGCAAGTATGCTTCTCGTCTAATGATCCGTCGAGCAGTGAAAAAGCTTTATCGGAGGTCATAATGCAAGCCATGGAATACTTTATTCCATTCGCTCACGTATCACTCGATGGCAGGGTTCCACGGTGGTATAACGCTGAGTGTGCCCAAGCAGAGGCACATAAAGATACAGCGTTTGCAGCGTGGGCTGAAGCCCGTTCAAAAAAAGCTCCGGATATCACCGCCAAGAAGAGAGCTTTTAACTTAGCCGCCAAGTCCTACAAGAAGGTACTAAAAAGAGCTCGTTTTAGTCGCACCATACGTATCGGGGCAAAATTAGCTTCTTATCCACGTGGTAGTAAAGCTTTTTGGTCCCTTTCGAAGTCCATCGAAACGAATTTTTGCCGTCCTTCGCTGCCACCCCTTTTGAAACCTGACGGGTCTCTGGCTTTTACTGCAACAGATAAAGCTAACCTCTTAGGATCTCTGTTTGCAGCTAATTCACAGCTAGATTCAGGAAGTGCCTCACCACCAACCATACCTTTTTGTGACTCTGTCATGCCAGAGATACGCATTCGACAGTGTGAGGTTTTAAAAGTGCTCCGCAATCTGGATGTGAATAAAGCCAGTGGTCCAGACGGAATTCCAGCAGTGGTTCTTAAAACCTGTGCTCCCGAATTGTCTCCTATTCTAACACGTTTATACCGCCTCTCCCTTAAAACCACTCGGGTCCCGAAAGCTTGGAAGATTGCCAACGTGCAACCTGTTCCAAAAAAGGGTAGCCGTGCCGACCCATCTAACTACAGACCAATTGCTATCACCTCTTTATTATGTAAAAGTCTGGAGCGTGTACTTAATAACAGACTTCTGGCATACCTAGAAAACAACGAACTCCTGTCAGACCGTCAGTACGGTTTTCGACGAAATCGGTCAACAGGGGATCTTTTAGTGTATGCCACGCACATCTGGGGTGAAGCCATGGAGAAGCACGGTGAAGCGCTCGCCGTTTCACTCGATGTATCGAAAGCTTTTGATCGTGTCTGGCATGAAAGTCTTCTGCACAAGCTTCCAGCCTACGGGTTACCCATTAGTTTTTGCAACTGGATCGCTGATTTCTTGAGTGGACGATTTTTTCGGGTTGTCGTCGATGGGTCCTCGTCTGACCTAATGGCCATCAACGCTGGTGTCCCTCAGGGATCGGTTCTTTCCGCTACGCTCTTCCTGCTGCATATAAATGATCTGTTAAAACCCGGCATCTTTGGGTATGCAGATGACAGCACTGTGACGGCTAGATACATGTCCAGTCCACGAGCTAGTGGAGACGAAACTCTTGTGCTCAGAGAGGCCTTGGTGAAACGCGTTAATCTGGCCTTAAGCGAGGTGTCCGATTGGGGTGACACTAATCTGGTACAGTTTAATGCTTCCAAAACCCAAGCGTGTTTGTTTTCCGCCAAACGGAGTCCGTTCCCCCTAACTCCGACTTTCCGAAATGTATCTGTGCCAATCACGAATAGTATTGAGCTCCTAGGTATCAGCATTTCGTCCAATCTAAGCTTTGGACAATGCATCGAGTCCAAAGCTAAAACTGCTGGCAAAAAACTTGGCATCCTCAACAAAGTTAAACGCCAGAACAGCTTCTAACCCTGTACCAAGCTCAGGTTCGGTCGTGCATGGAGTACTGCAGCCATTTATGGGATGGCTCTGCCAAGTACCAGCTCGATGCTTTGGATTCGGTGGATCGTCGTGCTAGGAGACTCATTGGCAACGACCTTGTAGTCAGTAGACTTCAAAGCCTTGAACACCGGCGCAAGGTTGCTTGTCTGGCTGTTTTCTACAAGATACATTTCGGAGAGTGTGCTCAGGAGCTATTCGATTTGGTCAAACCATCTCCTTTCTACCATCGAACTGCGAGGCACCGAAAGAATCTGCACCGTTACGTGGTTGAAATACCATCAACACGTACGAAGCGTTTTGCTTCTTCCTTTCTGATCCGCACCGCAAAGGCCTGGAATGCCCTCCCATCTTCCGTCTTCCCTGATACCTATAATCTGGGTACCTTCAAATCAAGAGTGAATAGGCATCTTCTAGGCAAGCGCGCTTCATCTTAGGCTGCATCATCATTTACCATCAGGTGTGATTGCAGTCAAGCACTTGTCTATATACTTTAAAAAAAAAAAAAAAAAAAAAAGATATATGTCGTCAGAAACTTATTTTACGACTACTTAACATGCTCATTTATTAACTAGACTACAGAAATTAAATAAAATAAAAATTACAGGTAGAGAACAGGAAATGACAAAAGTATTAGAAGACCTAGGCAGATCGCAGGATGTGGACAAATTGCTTAAAAAGAAAGAAGAATTTTCTAACACCAATACCAAGCGGGAGTGGATAGAATTGTTCTCTATTAGAAGTAATAGAAAAGCCTTGTTTATTGTCGGCGTAATAAACATTTTGCAGCATACAAGCGGAGTTTTGGCTGTAGTGTTCTTTTCGGCGGCCATCTTTGATATGGCCGGTTCGTCCATAGAGTCGCATTTAGCTATGATTATTATTGGATGCTTCCAACTTTTGGGCAGTGTAGTTACACCTTTCTTCATTGAAGGCACTGGAAGAAAAAGAATTTTAGCGATATCAAGTGCAATATGCTCTCTAAGTATGGTAAGTCAATAATCCCTACTGATATTAGAAAATCGAAAGTGTATTTGTTTGTTTGTATTACGCGGTAACTTAGCAGCAAATCGACTTAGAATCGACTAGATTTTTGGCATAAAGTTAGTTGAAAGGCCTAAGAGTAACGTAGGCTACTTTATATTCCAGGAAATCAGACGGTACTTACGGGGTTTGTGGAAAATTGTAATTAACTCTGACTAATAACGCGGGCAGCAGTACAAATTATTTTAAACTAAGATTTTAGTGGTTAATCAACATTTCTATCCGACTTCGCACATTCTATTCTCTACTGTGTGTGGTTTTTTACTTCTTCTCCACCTACTTTAAAGGAACAATTTGAATTTGTGGGTTGCCCGGGTGAAGTTCTCCGTACTGTAAGGAATCTGATTTAAGGGTGCCTCCACATAATTTATCTTTCTTCCAATTTCAATCCGCTCTCGGATTTCATGAGGTCGATTAGCATCTTCAAAAAACTTGTTAAAGATCAATTTTTGGCTGAATCTTCGGGACTTTAGTAATACCTGTTCTCTTCTGTTTTGTTTGGGGATTGACAATATTGTTTCTATTCATTGATATTCATTGTATATATAATAAAATAGTAATATAGTAGTAACATTATTGTGTAGAAGTAGTAAGTTACATATATATAGCTATTTATATATATAATAAACTTCTACAATCACATATATACAATCCTATATATATATTTAGGATTTACCTCTAGATACCTCTCGTCTTGAGCAGTATTTTACGCCATTATTTGCCTGGAAGAGATCGCTATGTAGCGATAATGCAGCCTAATTGTATACATCGGGTAAACTAGTTTTTTCTTATAATTTTCCTGTATTTTTATGTGGTGTACAATAAAAGTGTATTCATTCATTCATTTCTTACAAAAGGTACATACCACGGAAATATTATGGGATTTGTCTAGATTTCGACGTAGTCATGATGGGACTGCGGAGGTGCCAGATGTCATGTTTGATGTCACGGGCAGAATCAACTACCCGCTTTCGTGTTCTTTTTGTTGGTATTTCACGAACTGTTCGAAGCCACACCTCTCACCAGTCTGAAGGTCGTTGTCGCCGGTATATTTATAGGCATATGAGTCTTAACACCTATGCCTCAGGTTGACATAGGACAGCACGCTGCAGGTCGAGCTCCTTGCATGTTCTGCGAAGTATTGCTCTGTTTATAGGCGATGGTTACCCACTTCCCATCAGGTAGGCCATCTGTATGGACCGTCAATTTATCATCATCATCATCATCATGTCAACCAATCGATGTCCACTGCTGGACATAGGTCTTTTGTAGGGAGTTCCACAATCCACGGTCCTGGGCCGCTAGCCTCTAGTGGCTCCCAGCGCCTGAAGTCATCTGTCCACCTCTTTGGGGGCCGACCTACGCTGTGTTTACCGGTGCGGGGACGCCAATCCAGCGATGAAGCGATGGGCGATGGAGAGAGCTATGCTAGGAGTATCTCTACGTGATCAAATCAGAAATGAGCAGATCCGTAGGAGAACTAGAGTTACCGATATAGCTCAGCGAGTCGTGAAGCTGAAGTGGCAATGGCGGGGCACATAGCTCGGAGAAACGATGGACGTTAGGGGTTTAAGGTGCTGGAATGGCGACCGTCAATTATTGTTATTATAAAAAAAATTTTTTTTTTTTTTTAGTTCTTACTTGGAACGTACTTTTACTTGGACCTAAAAGATAATCCAATTGTGGATAATATAAAGTGGTTGCCAGTGGTAGTTCTAATCATGTTCTATATCGGCTACGATTCTGGTAAGTCTTATTTTTATACATTATGCACAATCCAAACATCCTAATATAATCCTGATGATTTTTTTTTTACCTGTCTATATTTTATTATGAAAATTAAGCTTAATTTTTTACACTCCGCGAACAGCAGGATAATCTGTATGGTGTTATTCATAATTTCTTCAATCCGTGATCTGTTTTGTGTGGAGTACCACACCAAGAAGATCTTCGGCAATGTACCCTCTACGCACGTTTCGCTCCGAAACCGGAGCATCCTCAGGAGATGTTGACTTTACAGTGAATAATTGTTAACAATTACTTATAAATTACACCATACAGATTCTCCTGCTGTTGGCGGAGTATAGCAAATTAAGATTAATTTTCATAATATATTATGGCAAAGTAACGCTTCTATCCAATGATATTTTAATGTTTTCTGTGTTCCGCTTTCTTGTTTTCTGTAAGGGATTGCTTTAACCTCCTTTAAACACAACTGTTTGTTTTTTTCTGCAATCAAGTATTCTAAATAAATACAGATTCAAATTTAGGTCAATCACTGCACTTTATTTTATTCCATATTGATATTATAAATGAAAAATTTGTATGGATGGATATAAACGGACGTTGATAAAACTTTACAATAATATAGGTTTTACAATAAAAATACATACAGGTTATATAATTTATAAATATTTTGTGTAAATTTGTCCAAATATAACAATTACTTTCAAGTAAGTCGAAAAAAAGCGGTAGCCCAGTAGGACTTCGATTTCACTTCGATTTTTTTTTTATTTATTATTTTGGCAATCTTTTTTTTTTAATCCACTTCTAGTTAGCCATTGAATGCAATGTCATCTAATGGTTAGTGATGATGCAGTTTAAGATGGTAGTGGTCTATACTGTTAGGAAAGATGTCAGTAATATTTAATTCATATCGGTTTCTACGATTATCGTCATCACGTCTTTGTCGGTAGGGTGGTAACTAGCGACGGCCGAAGCCTCCCACCAGACCACGCCAGGGAGGTCGACAAAATAAAGTTTACTTATAACTCAATTGCTTAGCTTGCATTGCTTATCTCAATCAATATTAACTCGGCTGAGATAAAATACAAATTCTTATTTTATTTACAGGTCTTGGCATAATACCAAATGCTATAATCGGAGAGATGTTCACAAGTAACGTCAGAAGCAAGGGTTCAACTCTAACTATGACAACGTCGTGGTTCTTTGGGTTCATGGTTACAACCGCTTTTGGTGCTTTACTGGAAGCTGTTGGAGGACACGTAGCATTCTGGTTCTTCTCGTGTACATGCGCGTGCGCAGTTCTTTTTACTATATTCTTCGTACCTGAGACAAAAGGAAAAACTTTATTGGAGATTCAAGATGCTTTATGATGATAATATTACCTGGACGTATTACATTATATGAATTAGTTCAATGAATTTGTGTATTGTAAATACATAGCACATAATAAATATCACGATTTACTTTCTTACGTTTAATAAAAACTGACTGTAATGAAATCCTTTTATTTTGATATGTATCTCTAATGGCGATAAACTATAAAACTATATAGTATTGTTACTTCAGAGCTAGCACAGGTAGGAGACAAAAATTATATCCCCCGATTATATGCCCTGACAAGGGATATAATTAATGTGTCCACCTGCACGGGAACATGCATTAGGAGAAGTTTACCCCCGCTTATTATTGCACATATTATTTGGATTTTATTTCCACTTATGCTCTTGTGCTCTGAGTGTTGATAAAGCTGTGGGAGAAGATAATTGTCTCCTGCCTTTGCTAGCCGTGCTGGAATATCTCAATATTAACTTCTTCCTTAACTGGATTAAAAATCGGGCAGTTTGACTTGTTGATAATTCCAGAATTCCAGCAACTGCGAAACTTTGGAGTATCGTTGTAGAGTTATCAGTTACATATGTTATTTATATCTCTATGTGATCAATTTAGGAATATGGAGATCCGTAGAAGAACTAGAGTTACTCACTCAGCTCAGTCAGCGCATGGGCGGGGTACATTACTCGGAAACCGACGGACGTTAAACCGACGGACGGACCGTCCCATGGTGCTGGAATGGCGACCCCGCACCGGTATATTTAGCGTTGGTCAACATCAGACGAGTCGCTGGGAGCTACTGGAAACATGCGGACCTAGGACCGCGGATTTGCGGATTTTTGGGACTCCCTACGAAAGACCTCCAGCTCCAGCAGAGAGATGTCCAGCAGTGGACGTCAGTCAAGATGGACCAACAGCATAAGATATGACAGGGGTTGGGAGGATGATGAAGGCTGAGGAACGGGTGTAATTAGACTCTTAAGGAAAGGCATTGTAGGCTGGCATTTAAAAGTAAAATTAGCTCTTGACTGCAATTTCACCTGCTCGTAAGTGATGATGCAGTCTAAGATGGCGATGGTTAATCTGTTACGGATATGGCAGTTATATTAAACCCCTAATCGGTTTTAAAATGACATTGTGAGATGGTGATAACAAAAAAAACACCCGGCTAAGTTTGTTGTGGGCTTCTTCTTAGACCAGGACGCGTTTGGAACCCTCGTAGCTTTAGTTTTAAGTTTACGAATGTGGTTATCGCCATCATCTCACTACCGTGTAATTCTTATGTACGCATCAAAAGTGCCAGCACTAATAATAAATTATATAAAACTAAAGTACCTTATTTAATATGTAACTACAATCATTATAAGTTAAAATAATGAATAAAATCTATAAATAAATCATAACGAAAGTACGTCCAGGTTAATGGCGCTTCCTGCATTAATTGCCTAGTTCGGTGTAATTATTGTACGCTTGCATTCATTGCGCGGAGTATGTCGCACGACGCAGCGACCGTTTGCGGCGCAAGCGGTGGGTAGGCACACAAATTTCAGTAGGCAATGTTGTTCGGTATTCACATATTGTATGAGTGAGTTTTTATTAAAATATGTCAAGTAGTAATAATATGCATTAAAGTTTCTTGTTTTAATACTAGTTTGTTAAGTTTTGTGTTTATTAAGTTTATAGACCTACTATTTAATCATGTTTTGATATTAAGTTCTAAGAAATAAGTTATGTGTTTTAACAGTGAACTTTATAAGTTAATTACATTACAGTATTTAAAATATGAATCCTGTACATGCCACTAGTCAGTAGAATATGTGACATCCTAAATACAGTTGTAACTACGAGTAGTTAGGAGTCAGATACTCACCCACACCAGGGCCAAATTATGACTTTTTACCTAAATCTATTCAAATATTTGTGGGTCATAATAAACCTTGTTTTGATACATATATATAAATAATAAAAAAAAAAAAAACAAAACCTATGGGCTACTTGAATACAGATATTTTTGACTTTGACTTTTGACTTTTGTTGTAGTATCAATAAATAACGGTGGGACCAGGTAAAGATATAGAGTTATATAAAATTATCCCTTTATTAATTTACTTTCAAGCTGTCGTAATTGTTACAATATGAACTTATTCCTTCACCACCTCTCGAATCACCTCGACTCCCGCCAGAACGAACCAACCCGCCAAGCAACCCAAAAGACCTCTTCCCGCCAAAACTCACAGTCGTTCAGTCAGGATCCAATCAATTTGATTGGTTCCCGCCGTTGAGCGTCTACCGGCGTTAGCCAATCGGAGGGTGACCTTTCGTTCAAAAATAATATTAAAATAAAAATTTAAAAAAAAACAAACAAATAAGTGGAAATTACAAAGTTAATTAAATTAAAATCCTAACAATCGACCGTCCTGACAACGTGTGCGCCCTCGCACATGTCGCCAGGAGGCATCCTAACAATCAGAACTTGGCCAGTTGTTTCACTCTTTACATAAATTTCTATCAATTGATTATCAAAATATTTTAAAACTTATCAAACATCAATTACCAACTTTTCTATATTTATACATTGAAATCAACATAACTTATGAAAACAATCACAAACATCGATATTTTGGTAGCACAGGTAACTATTAATAAATATTTATTTAAATATAATATTATTCATCGGGTTAGTACTACTTCTCAACATTATAATATAATGCATATTATGCATCAACTTGGTAAGAAAACAACGATCGATAAATGTTTTCCATCATATTAGTCTTTACTTGGGATCCGAACGATCGATTTATCGGAAAACCCATTACAACTTTTCCCTTGAACGATCGATTTATCAGGGGAAACCCTACAGACATACCTACAAGACGATCGATTAACTTGTGGCAGTCAGTGGGCAACATACTCTAGTATTTATGTACCAGGACACGATCCGATCGATTCTCGTGCCTGGCTCTTGTGTTTTGGCTGTATCAGGACACGATCCGATCGATTCTCGTGCCTGATTCCAGCTGTATCAAGACACGATCCGATCGATTCTCGTGTCTGATCTGCAACAATGGAAAAATGTTTGTCTGTAGTTTTATGCACATAGAGCTAAAAAAAACATTGCAACTAAAATAGTACCACACACCTTTATGTACTTTTTATTCTCTCTTTTTTTTTTTTTTTTTTTTTTTTTTTTTTTTTTTTTTTTTTTTTTTTATATAAGCTATGGTTTAATCAATCCGTTACTATTAATCACTATCAGAGTAACTGCTGGTATCAGAACCGTTCACCTCCAAGGCAGCAATATTAATCCATGGCATCATACGGTCTGCGGCAACTGTTGTGGGCCGTTTGTTTTGCATGCTGATTAAACCTGGCACCGGTGCTACTAGATATCTATCCTTGCCTAAGATCTTAGCGACGCGATAGGGTCCTATGTATGAGGGCATGAGCTTTTTGCTCTGTCCGTCATTATTAAAACAAGTTTTAGTTATCTTAATAAGTTCACCTTCAGCATAAAGTCGGGCTGGTTTTCTGCCCTTGTCAAAGGTTTGCTTTTGCTTCACTTGTTCGATGTCAATCCTATCCTTAACTCCTTGACGCAAAACACTTATGTCACAGTTTTTATCAGCGCCTTTGGGAACTGCATTAAGAATGGGATTCATTTCGCTATTCATGAGAGTTCCGAACAATACCTCTGACGGTGTCTTACCAGTTGTTTTTTGGATAGTGTTATTAAGGCCCCACTGAATTTTTCCTAAATGGTTATCCCAATTTTTTTCACCATATTTCACCGTCATTGCCTTTAAGGAGTCGAGAATGGTCCGATTGTACCTTTCTACTTGGCCATTCGATCTAGGGCTTGCTACTGCGTTAAGAATATGCTTTGTGCCCCTATCCATGCAAAAACGAGTAAATGTGTGAGAAGTGAAACAGCTACCTCGGTCACTTATAATACGGTCAGGCACTCGAAACGTGAAAAATATGTCTTCTAGAGCTCTTATCGCATTTAAGCTGTTGGTATTTCTAACGGGCTTAATAAAACAAAACTTGGTGAAACCATCTACAATAACGAGCAAGTATGTATAGCCCCGCTTTGACCTGACGAAAGGTCCGAGGTGGTCGACATGAATAGTATGAAACGGCACAGCCACTTTAGCAATAGGGTGGAGAAGACCTTCATTACACTTTGAACGGGTTTTGGCATATGCACATTCAATACATGAATCTAAATATTTTTTTACGAACTTTGACATTTTTGCAAACCAATATATTTTTTTTATCCTTTCGAGTGTCTTCTCTGCCCCAAAATGTCCAATATCGTCATGGTTCATGCGACATATCTGCCACCTCGCACCCTTCGGCACTACCCAACGGAGGTTATCTTTATCTGACTTTAAGTAACGAAACAACTTTTTATCTTTTATTAAAAAGTTATCTTTTATGTACCTCAGCCCCTTCTCGTCAAGGTTACTACTTAAAATACTTTTTATCCTACAAAGCTCTGTATCGCCAAGCTGTAGTGTATGTAGCCAATCCTCACTACTAATTGACCTAACGGCGGAAACATTTTCGACTAAAAGTTCTTCTGCGCTAACAATGGGATTACGGGACAGTGCATCTACGTGACCCATCTTCACGCCTGCCCTATATTCAACTGAACATTGAAATTCTTGCAACAAAAGCCACCAGCGTGCTATTCTTGGAATCAAGTCTCGCTTAGAAAACGTGGAGCGGAGGGCACTGCAATCTGTGACAATTTTAAATGGTATCCCTAACAAATAGACCCTGAATTTCCGCAAAGAACAAACAACTGCTAAAGTTTCCAGTTCATAAGAGTGGAAATTCTTTTCTTCTGGGGACGTTTGCCTGCTATAATATGCTACTGGGCGAAAAATATCATTCCCTTTGGTGCGCTGCAACAATATACTTCCAATACCTAATCTACTAGCGTCAGTATGAAGCTCTGTTTCTGCCGCCGGATCGTATATTGCAAGAATAGGCCTATCAACTAATCTAGTTTTTAGTTTTACAAAAGCCTTCTCCTGATCATCATTCCATGTCCACACGGTATCTTTCTTTAGTAATTTGCTGAGTGGAAATGCAATACGGGCAAAATCTTTAATAAATTTGCGAAAGTAACTCGCCAAGCCAAGGAATTGACGGACATTATGCACATTTTCAGGTCGTGGGAAGTTAGTGACGCTTAGGATCTTCTTCTCACCAGGCCTGACCCCAGCAGCACTAATCTCGTAGCCAAGATAATCAATTGTATTACGTAAAAAATAACACTTTGATAAATTTAAAGTGAGATTGGCCTTTTCTATTAAATGTAATACCTCTTCGAGACGTTCTAAGCATTCTGTAGGGTCCCTCCCGAATATTAGAACATCATCAAGATACGCGGTTGCCTTACCGAAACGAGCTGAACCTAAGATTGAGTTCATCATGCGCTGGAAAACGGCCGGTGCATTGGCCAAACCAAATGGCATCCGATTAAACTCGTACTGACCATCTGGCGTGACAAACGATGTGAGGCGTTTACTATGCTCCGAAATAGGGACCTGATAGTACCCGGACGTCAGATCGAGTGAAATGAAACAAGCTTGACCTGTGAGTCGAGCTATCTCATCCTCTATAATAGGCATGGGATAGCGCTCCTTAACTGTAATGGAATTTAGCATCCGATAATCGACGCACATTCTAAGTGATCCATCTTTTTTACGTACTAGTATAATCGGACTAGCATACTCAGAGGCAGACTCCCTAACTATTCCTGCATCGAGCATCTCTTTTACCATAACACGCACTTTTTCTCGCTCGTGGTGTGACAACCTGTAAGGTCGATAGACGACAGGGCGCTGGCTGTTTAGCTCTATATCCATCGTGGTTGCGTTAGTACAACCTAGATCTTTAAGTGAAGACGCAAAACAATGTTTGTAACGGTTGAGCAACTCTAGCAATCTCTGCTTGTCTACTTCTGGTACCCTATCACTGACACGAATTTGCTCTACGTCAAAATTATCTTCTATCACCATAGGTAACTCAGGTGGTTCCATAATTACTCTACTTACAACGTCTACCCGTTTTGCCCTACACAAAAGGGAACTATCTAAAATCCAGCAAGATTCGCAACATGGGAATACTGTTATACTGACATGCCCACTTTCAGAGCGATAGAGACCTCCACAAATAAAATACTGTTTGGTTGGCTTACCCGCGACACTATTCCTTACGATGACATTGCCGCTAAAAGTTGGTTCAACTCTTGCCCTTACCGATGCTGCACCATGCAGCTCTAAAACTCCTGCCGTTCTAATACCAATCAAAGGTTCTTGTATACCCGGATCAAAAAGTGGCATCTCCCTGCTTATATCCGAAAACTGGAGCTTAGTTGCATCTTTATATACGATAATATGGGGCTGTTCCGTAAATGTCTGACCTATGAGAATAGATCTTTCTAATAAGTTGTCACATACAACCTTACATAGAACACGAGCGCACACACCATCTACGCTAATACTTAGTAACAATCCTCCTAGTGACTTTACTAAACCATTGCCGAATCCCCTTAAAAACGAGGGTATATGGTCATGAGCCACACCTAACTCCTTAACTAAGGATTCTTTCACCAGCGTAACCTCACTGCCAAAATCTACAAATGCTTGACGTGACGTACCATTAATTTGCACATCCTTTATAAATTTTGAATTACAAGCAGAGTGGAATTTATGTTCCTGAGTGGACGCGTCAATGCACATTATTTTCTGTTCATTGTCATTTTTCACAATCGTATTATTCTTATAGAAGCATTTATCTACTGTATGGCCCACTTTGTGGCATTGTATGCATTTAATTTGTGGCTTAGGACAATACAAAAAACTATGTCCCTTCTCTCTACAGTTGTAGCAGCCGAGCAAAAAGCTTCTGTTATTAGACTTTTGGCTGGTCTGAGTATGGAAATTAGAGCGATCACTTTTGCTTCTAACCTGGTTTCGATCGAAAAGTTGATACGAGTCCTTGCTGCTTATTAAAAATTGTAATAACTGATCAGGATTAGAAGAACGTAATGCTAGAGCACCAGATCTTAAGGTCCTATCACTGATACCATGAATAATACAATCTACGGCACGCTTATTAGCTATATCGCATTGATTAAGTAACGCAAATTTTTCATAAAAATAAACTTCTATCGGCTCATTATACCTGCTTTTCCTTTTAAGCATATCCTCCAAAACCTGGCCGTAATTTTGCTCGCAAGGAAAAGCATTTATTAATTTCTCTTGCCATTCCGGCCAAGTAAACAAAACTGAATTTAAACCTTCGTACCATATTTTGGCAAGGCCTTGGAGTTTCTGCATAGCAAAGTGAGTGACAGTTTTATCATCCCAACCGTATACATTAGCACATTCATTGACTTTTTGAGCCAAATATCAATCCTTTGGTTTTTAGTGGAGGGATCGAAATTTGGAAGTATATTCATGTTGTCAACTTTTTGGAAAGATCTTGTATTATGAGTAGACGGTTGAGATGTCAAATTGTCCTTAAGACATTTCAAAACATCAACAATAATTTTCTTAGAAGTAGAAGGACTACGTGACCTTTTATCAAATCTCGCGACGCCACGACGTTCACCAGGATGCCCTGCGCTAGCCCCAGTCTCTGCCCGCCGGTGTTCTGAGGACGCTGCGTGGATGCTGCGTTGACTGCGACTTGAATGTCGCCGCGAAGTAGCCTGATGCGAAGTCCCACGTGGCGCGGTGTAACGGCTCCGACTCCTATTGCTGCTCTCGACGTGTAAAAGTCGCTCCCGCTCTTGTAGTAACTGCCTCTCCAAAATCTTCACCCGCTCACGGCTTGGCTCTAGCTCCCGGCCCCGGCCCCGAGAAGTGCTGCGTGTACGTAGCCGGCTACGGCTCCGCTCCTTCACTCGGCTCCGGCTTCGATGTTCCACGGGTTCGGGCGTCTCCAGTCGCCTATCCATTCTGTTGACTCAGTTAAAGAAAACAATCAGTAAAACAAATAAACTGTACAAGGGGTGTAGACATCTGCGCGTAACAAATAAATACAAATGAAAAATAAAGAATTCGATTCCATTGTTTTTGTTTTTTTTTTTGTAAGATTTAGAAACATGTCACAAATTCTCAAATCACCGTTACGTAGAAAGTGACTGTTAATATTAAATTTTTATCATATTTGCGATAGCCTGAATGCCATAATAAGTTAAACCTACGTTTGGTACATTTGAAAATAATGTCTATCGGAAAAATAATATCAGATCCAGAGCTCGGTAATTTATGGGATCTTATTTTTATATAACCTACAATATGAGTATGTAAATATACTGTTACAAATGAAATTAAAACTCACTGAAAAAATTTTGCAAAATAGGCACTGAGTCCGTGCACACTCAATTAGGTTAACAACATAAATATTAATCGTACATGTTATTATGACATAACCATAATGATTGTTAGTAACATTTCGCGTAGCTAAATATTATTATAAATTAATTAAACAGCTAATAAAATTATATAATTGGGCGTGTACTTACGCGTTGAAAAGGTAACGCTGTCATCCCACTTCTGAATTGTTGTAGTATCAATAAATAACGGTGGGACCAGGTAAAGATATAGAGTTATATAAAATTATCCCTTTATTAATTTACTTTCAAGCTGTCGTAATTGTTACAATATGAACTTATTCCTTCACCACCTCTCGAATCACCTCGACTCCCGCCAGAACGAACCAACCCGCCAAGCAACCCAAAAGACCTCTTCCCGCCAAAACTCACAGTCGTTCAGTCAGGATCCAATCAATTTGATTGGTTCCCGCCGTTGAGCGTCTACCGGCGTTAGCCAATCGGAGGGTGACCTTTCGTTCAAAAATAATATTAAAATAAAAATTTAAAAAAAAACAAACAAATAAGTGGAAATTACAAAGTTAATTAAATTAAAATCCTAACACTTTGATATGTACTGTCTTTAAGACTGCTTTCCGAACCGGTGGTAGAGTCACTAGAAATATACATACTTGACGTTTCAAAAGTGCTTATAAAGTACTGTGCTAAGTAAGTACTACTTGAAATAAACGAATTTGAATTTGAATTTGACTCCTCTGTTAAACCGAAAACTTAAGAGTTTTTGAGTTGCCACACCACTGCCACAGTTTTTACTGAAGGAAATCAGATATAGGCCTAACATCACATGCAAAATTAAAAAAATTCATGTGACTCGTGTCACCTTCTTAGGAACGCGTCGCGTTGCGTAGGTACTATGCGCGTATCATCAATAGGGTTGTCATAAGTAAACACTTAGAATGTTTTAAATTTGTTTGGAAAAATAAAGTTGCTTCTTTCTGTTGAACATTTTTACGGGGTGATTTCTTATGAAGTATAGTTATGTATCCTTTAACATTTTTTCGTAATTCGGTTACACGTTGTATATTTATATATGCCGCGTGGTGCTGGGTGATCGTGGGCACACCCTCCCGTTGCCAAGTCCAACAGTGAACTGTTATAGGCTGTTGAATATTATGATATTTTCTTGTGGGTTCCCCCGCCATGAACAGAGTTCTGTGAAAATTAAAAAATCGGAAACTTCACTTAACCATGAATAAACTACGGCGTGTTTTTGTAGCAAAGTTACACGAAATCGCTCTAAACAAGGTTTATAATTTTATTACATCTGTCCGTAGGTAGTTACGTTCCGGTCTGTCGAACCTAAAAACCTACGCAGTGCCAAGTGAGGGGTCGTTTTGCAGAGATCAAGTTCAGTATAAGTTTAATTTTAAATATTAACTAGCGGGCAGCATCGCGTTTAAAACGATTTACAAATCCAGTGGGAATCATTGGTTTGCCTGGGATAAAAACTAGCCTATCTTACTTTCCGTCCAACTATCTGTATGCCAAAAATCAAATTGATTAGCGGCTTATTAGAAGTAAACTGTCAGGGAGACAGTTCTATATCCTCAGCTCTAGACTTTATAATAAAATACATGAAACCATTAACATATATCCACTAAATGGAAATAAATGTAAAAATCGTGTCAAAGAATGGTTGCTCACGCAAACATATGGAGAAACTGAAAAGTTGCTTGAAGTTCTATCTTAGTGCGGTAATATTCACGCACGCACACACACACGCACGCACACACACACACACGCACGCACACACACACACACACACACACACACACACACACACACATATGTTCAAAATATGTAACATAGTACAAATATGATTACCAGCGTTACCTGCGAATTGATATTTTTTATTTTTTTACTTTTTTTTACTTTTTGTTTTAAACGAGCCATATTTATAAGGAGAGCACTGTCGCCTATAACACAGGTTTATACCTAGCTTAGGGACAGTTGATTTCTGTATATCCGTGTTAATTTTAGTTTAAGTTATACCTATTGTGCAGATGTAATGTAAATTGTACCTATGTTTTATTGAACAATAAACAAATATTATTATATATTAAAATATTATTACTTACACACTTTTACGGACGGGACGAACAGATAAGAATTATAGTTTTGGCATCAGTATCGGTTATAGAGTGGCCAAATTTTTTTGAAATGATCGTCAAATTACAGAATACGACCGACTATATTACATAGATTATAAGTATAAATATTGATTGATTGATTGACCGCGGTTGATTGCTTCATTTGATATCAGAAGGGCTAGCTCGTTTTTTTGGACAAAGAATCAGCATGGCTTTTTCAGCGCAGAAATACAGAAAACCAGCATTCTGGCCACCATTCCACGCGGGCTCGGCCTTTACAATATTAGTTAAGTTATATCATTATTATCAAATTAAAAGGATTCCGGCCGTTATCCACTACGTTGGCATTGAGGATTGGTGGACTCCACCCGCCTTCGAGAACATTATGGAGAACTCTTAGGCATGCAGGTTTTGCTGACTATTTTTTCCTTCACCGTTGTAGTACATGATATCTCAAAGCATAAAACGAAAATAGGTTGGAAATTTTGAGGTGTGTGCGGGGATTCGAACTCGGCCTCCAAAAAGTGAATCCGAACTCCTAACCACTGAGCTATCATTATAGCAACATTATAACATCATTCATATAAACCCATTACCGTGAGAAGCGGTTAAGTCTACCACGCTGGCCCAGTGCGGATTGGTGGACTCCACATACCTTTCAAAACATTATGTAAAACTCTCAGCCATAGGTTGCCACGATGGTTTCCTTCGTTGAGGCAAGTGATATTTTAAATGCTTAAAACCCACATAACTTAGAAAAGTTAGAGGTGCGTGCTGGGATTCGAATTTAGACTCTCGAAAGTGAAGTCGAAGTCCTACCCACTGGGCTATCACAACTTGTTAAATATATATAGCTACCTATATATTATATTATACATATTATTTGAAGGCCGACTGGCGTAGTGTGCAGCGACCCTGATTTCTGTGTCCAAGGCCGTGGGTTCGATTCCCACAACTGGAAAATGTTTGTGTGATGAACATGATTGTTTTTCAGTGTCCGGGTGTTTATCTGTATATTATAAGTATTTATATGTATTATATTCATAAAACTATTTTACAGCTATCTTAGTACCTATAACACAAGCTACGCTTACTTTGGGGCTAGATGGCGGTGTGTGTATTCTCGTAGTATATTTATTATTATTAATTTATTATATAATGGGTGTAAGTGGGAGGCTAGTACCAGTCAGCCTCCCAAATTGCAATCCTCGCCTGCCCGTGGTGCACCCTGCCGTCTTACCGACGAGGCTCTGGCGACAGACAAGTGGCGGTATAACCACTTCGAATTGGCTAGGCTGAAGAAATGGCACAGACCGGTGTCCGGTAGCAGCGGCGCCGGTGCGATCAGTCTAACCCTGCAATGACCGACCCGCCTGCCTAGCGTGGTCATTATCGGGCATATCTTTGATAGGAAGGAGAATAAAACCACAGCCCCTAGTTCGGCACAAAACCGTGGAATTTGGAACTCCCTACAAAAGACCTATGTCCAGCAGTGGACGTCCATCGGTTGATATGATGATGATTATATACCTATCCCTATCCCTACTTCCCTATCCCTATCCCTACTAATATTAGAAATGTCAATGTAAGTTTGTTTGTTACGCTTTCACTCAAAAACTACTTAACTGATCCTCATGAAACTTTGTACACATATTCTTGTAAGTGTTAGAAGTAATATAGGATACTTTTTATCCCTACATTTAGATCGGTTCCTTTGGGAGAGGGGATGAAGGTGTTTGACGATTTTACACAATAACTCCGACAAATTATAACCGATTTAAATAATTATTTTTGTACTATAGAGGTTATAATATGTGTTTAATTTTGCCCAAACTTTGTGTAGATCTGATGAATGTGGTTGGAGATAGAGGACAGAACTCCTCAGCGGACAACAGCAAACCCCTCATTAAAGGCTTAGCGATACTGAATATTTTAAATTTTTTTAGAACTACAACCATATTGAATGTCACATCAAAAACCAAAATCAAACGCAGACGAAGTCGCGGGCAACAGCTGGTATTATATATAATATTATATTTATAATTTATATTTAAAGGTACATTTAAGGTGAACGAGCACGAGTGTGGATATGCCTTATAAAAGGATTAACTAGCTCTCTTAGGTTAATCTTAATATATATAAATCTCCAGTCACGATGTTTGTCCGCGATGGACTCCTAAACTACTTAACCGATTTTAAATTAAATTGGCACACCGTGAGCCGTCTGGTCCAACTTAAGAGATAGGATAGCTTAGGTCTTAAATTATAGTCGCAATTTTATTTTATTGTAAATTATTTGTCTATGATTAATTGACAGTCACAACTCACATGTTATATTTATATATATACTACTATACTCATTTAAGGCTTAGCGATACTGAATACTTTAAAAACAAAATCTAACGCAGACGAAGTCGCGGGCAACAGCTAGTTGTTTATATATTACTATCTAGATGAGTATGCAAATGTGTGTGTACGATATTTATAATATCATCCATTGCGTTTTACAATGTTTTAATCTTGCCAAAGATACCTACGTGTCTTAGTATAATATAAAGGTATTATTTTTAAATTTTCCTTGAGGAAGATATTTTATGTGGTTTTTTTGTTTTCCAGTGGATAGTTAGTTAAAATGTTTTTACGGATAACGGGAATAAAACTTCAAGTGGCCATTTCGATTTGTCGTAAGTAATATTTTTGTTATTTTTAACCCTCGACGCAAAAATTATGGGATGTCATAAATGTGACGTGTGTGTGTGTGTGCTGTGGCATTTATTTCCCGAACGGATGATTTTTTTGTCGGAAAGGTGAATTATTCGGGAGTGTTTAACCCTTCCAACTCTAATCATCTCCACTACCATACGTATTACTAAAATCAAGAAAGAAAAAACATCGTGTAGGCAAGCGTCTTTCAGTTCGGCTGTATAACCATCAGGTGTTCTGTAATATAATATTTGTGCTGTGGGGATGGTAGTTCACATTACAGTCACCAACCCTCTCTTTTACGTGGTACGAGGCGTCTCAGGGAATATAACGGAGAACGGGCAGCATCCTCTGTGCTACTACTACCATCTACTGCGATCCCTAAACTGTATGTGCAGCGTGGAGATTAAGACGACACCGTCCTGTTTAGAGAGGACGACACTGTCCTGGTTAGCGGTAAAAGCTATTTATTATTAGGTGTAAATGCAGTCAGGCGCTGGTTTATCCATACTTAACATATTGATATAATGACTGCCCATTGGCGCAGTTAGCAGCGACCCTGCATTCTGAGTCCAAGGCCGTGGGTTCGATTCCCATTAATGAAAAATGTTTGTGTGATGAATATGAACTTTTCAGTGTCAGGGTGTTCATATGTATATTATAAGTATTTATGTATATTATTCATAAAAATATTCATTAGTCTTTGGGGCTAGATGGCGATGTGTGTATTGTTGTAGCATATTTTTTTTATTTATGATATAAATATAAATAATATAATAAATAATATCGTTCATTTGTTTCATCAAAATTGATATAATAGTTGACGAACTGGCAATCCTAGCTAGATTTTATCTGTGTTAAGGAAAACTAGCCCTCGCCCCCGGAACATACACAGACAGATTAAAATTAAGACATTACTATTATGTAGCTTTAAGGCGAAAAAATAAGGCGAAAGCATGTCTGATTTTTTTGTTATCTATGTAAAATTTAACTATTGCACAAATATTGATTAAATTTGGTATATATAAAATAAGGTCTGAATCCTGGAAAGGGACGAAAGAGTTTTTTCTCGGAATAATAATAATAAAAAAAATATCTCTTAAATTATTTAAACCACAGAAGTCGAAATAATTTTGTCCTCCACGCAGGTCTAAAATCACTAAATATACATAAGTCTGCACTCCTACAGAAAGCGTATTTTATAGCATGGGGCATACATGACACCTTAAATATTTTTTAACTTCCAGCTTCTGAAGTTAAACTAAGATACCTTTTATTTCAGTTTCAGTGATAGTGATCGGAACATCACCAAATCAACGTTCCCGTGTATTATTTATTTTTATTTTTTTATTTTTTATTTATTTGGGACAGAAAACAATTACATATTACAACAATAGCTCTTAAATTTAACAAAAAGAAAAATAAAAGGGGTTAATATGTAATCCACATAATATTGTAGGGCGATACGATGTAGATACAGGTGACTATGACAGATAATATTAATTGTAGGTACCTAAAGTACCTAATCAAAAATTAAAATTAACTGTCATAGCTATTAGCATTAACTTAATGCAAAAAAAAAAAAAAAATAAGTAAATAAATAAAAAATCTCTAGTGCTACTAATAAAGATACAAAACAAAAAAAAAACAACTAAGGAATAGAAAAACAAATTGATTGATTCATATAAAAGAAAGGAAAGAAAGAGAACATTTAACTTAGAAGACTAAATGACTAATCAGAGAAAATAATATTAATAAATATTGATTAAGTTCTATTTTTCATTTATTTAGAACAGTTTGAAATAAAATTATAAATATAACCTAAAATAAACTATTTAAAACTAAATAAAATCTAAAACGTCCTCGAAACGACCGCAGCGAGGCACAGTTCCCAAGATGCTGGCAGCATTGCCCCTTTGGATGGCCAAACTAATACGTTGGCCAAGGTAACTGCCCGCTCTAGGATCACCGGTAGACTCGATAACCCTTTTCGATAATTCTTTGAAAAGGGCTCTTGCCTCCGGACCCCACGGTCCCAAGTCTCTACTCCAAAATAAAAGTTAAGTTAAGTTAAGTTAAGTTCTCGAAAATAATACTAATATTTCAATTAGCTTGAAGTGCTTTTTTAATAGTTCTTTTGTAGCTACAGAAGCTTTTGTTCAGACAGAATGAAGATGTCAATGTTTGAGAAATTGTTATTAAAAGTGTCCAAGAGTCTACGCATGGGTGAGCGTTTTCCAGCATTGTTTCTGCAAAAACACACAGCAAATAACTTATACATAATGTTGTCAAGGGTGTGCGAACTCTTCTAATCCGCTGGCTACTCTACCGGGTTGACTTTGTTTTAAACCATTCTCATTCCAAGAGGAGACCCGTGGCCTGTGGTCTGCCGATAATGGGATGATACTGATGATGATGGTGAACTGTCCATTAATTATCGTACTAATGTTTCAGTCTACCTGGGGCCAATAATAAGTGGTTACGGAGGAAGCTGGTCAGGCCCTGTTATACCAAAATTACGCGACCTTGAGCAATCCCCATTCCAGTATTTGCTGACGGAGACGCAACTAGCCCTGGTCGGAAGCTTTGCTTATTTAGGGGCAATACCCGGTAATGATTTCAGATTTTATCTTACTTTTGGTTTTCTTTATAGCAGTAATTGCCATCGCATAAACCGGCCATGCCATAAACAGGTCATATCCTGCAACATGACATCCTGTGTCCATCAATTTAAGGCGTAGGTGTTAAGCCTCATGTGCCTGTTAATACAGTGGCTACCACAGCATTGCAACAATGCTGCTTAGCGGCAGAAATAAGCATGGCGATAGTAGTTCCCCGGAGGAGCTCTGTCACAAAAAGCTCTCAGCTCTCCAGAAGCCTTAGGGCCAGGACTTTATCCCTTTTAGGAGTACCAAGTTCACCTCCTCTACGAACTTCTCAGTTTTCGGGAGTTATGCGCGTTTTAAGCAAACGTTTCACTTGCGCAAACGCTAAAGTAAAATATTTTAAAGAAACCGGACATATGCCTAACAGCTCTTTACAATGATCTACGAAGGCTAAAGTGTAGCAATCCGCACTTAGCCAGCGAACTGGATTAAAAAACCTGGCCAAAACCTTTTTAATTGTAAGGGGCCAATTATTGATTGATAGTTTATTTATTTTATAAAAACATTTGTACACCACAAAAAAAAGACATGGAAAGGAAAAGAAGAAACTTAAATAGTAGGATACAAAAGGCGGCCTTATCGCTTATTAGCGATCTCTTCCAGGTAATCTTTATCATATCAACCGATAGACGTCCACAGCTGGACATAGATCTTTTGTAGGGAGTTCCAAATTTCACGGTTTTGTGCCGCTTGGATCCAGCGGCTACCTGCGACTGCGAGATGTCGTCTGTCCACCTCGTTGGGAGTTGACCAACGCTGCGCTTACCAGTGTGGGGTTGCCATTCTAGCACCTTGGGACCCCCAACGTCTGAAATGTGGAGATCCGTAGAAGAACCAGAGTTGCGGATATAGCTCAACGAGCCGCGAAGCTGAAGTGGCAATGGCCGGGGCACATAGTTCGGAGGAGGGATGTATTTTGGGGTCCCATAGTGCAGGTAAGCTTTGTAATAGGAAAACTAAGAGGAACCAAACGGGGGTTGTACAGAGAATTAAGAACATCATATATATAACTGAATGAAGATTATATATATTCAGCCATTATTGCATGCAGTGCATTTTGCCCAAAACCAGAGAAGACGCCCCGAGCGCACACAAACTTTTCCTACTGTCCTCATTTTATCGTAAACGTTTAGAACACCTTGGGACCCCAACGTCAGAAATGTGGAGATCCGTAGAAGAACCAGAGTTACCCATATAGCTCAGCGAGTCGCGAAGCTGAAGTCGCAATGGGCGGGGCACATAGCTCCGAGAACCGATGGACGTTGGGGTCTTAAGGAGCTGGAATGGTGGCCCCGCTCTGGTAAACGCAGCGTAGATCGGCCCCCAATGAGGTGGACAGATGACATCAGGCGAGTCGCCGGGAGCCGCTGGAGGCAAGCGGCCCCGGACAGTGTATTGTGGAACTCCCTACAAAAGGCCTATGTCCAGCAGTGGACGTCAATTGTTTGAGGTGATGATGTCATAACGATGTCTCATCTGGAGACTGGGCCAAAATACCAGAGAGACAAGACAAGATACCAGAGATTACTTGTGCCAAATTAACTCAAGATCGGTGCAGTTCTTAAGCTGAACATGCTTAACATACTTAACAAACGAACAAAACATATATGAATGTTAGGATCATTGTAAGCTAAAGCAAACGTTGCAGTAGATAACCCAAGCAGGTCTTATCTTTTACAACCGAAGAATTTGCATATTGGATGCTCAAGATAAACCTTAGGGCTTATTTGATACAGAATCACAGACACTTAGCACAGTTCCTAAATATTATTTACGTGTTTGTGTGATGATTTATTTATTACTAGCTGTTGACCGCGACTTCGTCTGCGCTTGATTTTGTTTTTTGATGTGGCATTAAATTTAGTTGTAGATCTAAACAAAAAAATAAAGTATTCAGTATCGCTAAGCCTTAAATAAGGGGTTTGCTGCTGTCCGCTGAGGAGTTCTGTCCTCCAACCACAGTTTGGCCAAAATTAATCACTTATTATAACCTACAAAATACTAGTACAAAAATAATTATTTAAATCGGTTATAATTTGTCGGAGTTATGGTGTAAAATCGTCAAACACTCATCCCCTCTCCCAAAGGAACCGAGCTTGATGTCGGGATAAAAATATTGCCATATTACTTCTAACACTTCCAAGAATATGGGTACAAAGTTTCATGAGGATCGGTTCAGTAGTTTTTGCGTGAAAGCGTAACAAACAAACTTACATTGACATTTATAATATTAGTAGGAATAGGGAGTGTGTTAGTACGACAGGGCCACTTACACTAACTAGATAGAACTACCTAACTGTCATCTTCATCTACTTCTGTCATTGTTATATAGTTATATAAAAAAAATTAACGGAAGATGACATTAAACACTATAAAAGACATGATATTAATATAGTATACTATAGTGATTTATCGGTAATATCATAGATTTGTATATTCTGGAACGAAAAACTTTACGTTTGGTATCTGATTTATTGAGGTAGGTATAGACTATGTAGCAGTGCGCTGCGTCCCGTAATTAACGCTGGCGAAGCCGCACATATCTAGTAATTTAATATTTTTCTTAAATTTATAATATTAAGGATTACTTGATAAAAAAGCTTGGGTGTGAATTGCTCTCGCTTCATAGCTTAATATAAATTTACTGGAAGATGGTGATAACAAAAAAAAAATTACCCGGCTAAGTTTGTTCTTAGACCTTATTTATTTATTTATTTATACTCTTTATTTGTACACCACTCAGAAAAACGAGACAGAAAAACGAGACAAAAAAAGAACAAACTCATGAAGAATGAAGCAGGATACAAAAGGCGGCCTTATCGCTAAGTAGCGATCTCTGCCAGGCAACCTTAGGATTAGGAAAACTAAAAAGAAAACGAATAGGTGGGGTACACTATATATTACATACATACGAATATCTACATACTAATACATAAACCAGACTACACAAATACAAAAATACTATTGATAAATATAAAAAATAAATATACTAATACACATCTTAATATACCATAAATACTTAAATATGAGTTTGAGTAGATAAATAAATAATAATTTAAGTTGGCGAACGAAGTTATCACCATCCCCTTACAATTATGTAAACAAATATGTATGAACGCTTCATAAGCGCCACAGGCGCTACATGAATAAAAAAAATTGAATTTGAATTTGATTTTGTTACATTTCAGGACCTTATATAACCACTTGGTTATCGAATTCAAAAGGACGAAAGCCTTG
This sequence comes from Pararge aegeria, assembly GCF_905163445.1. Classification (NCBI taxonomy): domain Eukaryota; kingdom Metazoa; phylum Arthropoda; class Insecta; order Lepidoptera; family Nymphalidae; genus Pararge; species Pararge aegeria. The sequence continues at coordinate 4,107,701 of NC_053202.1, read as the reverse complement.
CCTGATCGCCGGTGCAGTTGTATCGGTGTTGGGCTATCTATTTTTGGCATTATCAACAAATCTAGCGATGCTGTACATTGGTAGATTTCTGACAAGTGTCTCGTTTGGGACCAACTCTATCGTTAATTTTGTGTATATCGGCGAAATTGCGTGAGTATAACTATTATGTAAGCATCAAAAGTGCTATCTAATATACTATATAGCAGTGGCGTGCATAGAGGGTATGCACAGGGTATGCAGATGATATAAAATGAAGAAAATGTCCTGTACGAGTTATAAAAGAAAGAAAAACAATCATCATTGTCACACATTTGTGTAAAATGTTACATTTGTGTCATAAATTAATTAAAGAATAAAAAAAATGTGTGACAGAGGAGCATAATCATAATCATAATCATAATCATTTATTTGCAAAAAAACATGTCAAATTATAGATGTTACAAAAAGTTATACAGATCAATGTTAAGCCCATTTAAAGGTATGCAAATCTTAACTTAAAAATAATTGATAACATTCAGAATTTGATTTATTACAATTAATTTCATTAAAGCTATATAATTACAGTTTACAATTTTACAATTACAGCTGGCTCAGTATAGCTACTGCAAAGCTATACTATATTAAAAAGCGCAGCACTGGTTTTCAGCTAGCACCCTTATCTTTGTCGTCACTGAATCCTATCGATTAAACAATAACAAAACAATAATAGAAACGGGTAGGCTTTTTATAACTCTTACAAAGTCTATCTTTTAGGTAATTTGAATAACGAAACATTTTGCTTTGGATTGACTTGACCATTCATTAATTAGCACACGCCAGGCATTGCGTGGTTTCTAATATCCTATGAGATAAAGAAAATTTCCTATCTCAGAAAGTTTTCATATGTTTTTATGTACTTATTCTTTTTTTGTAATGGTTACGGACTAACCAGTAAGGTGTAGCATTAAGCCATACACAAAATTAAAAAAAAAAAACATCCACACACACTTCCAGTAGCCATAGTTTATATTCGTCATCATTATCAACCTACTAACGGTCCACTACAGAGCACGAGTCTGGTACCATAATGAGAAAGGGTTAAGGCCGTCCACCACGCTGGCCCAGTGCGGATTTGTGGCGTAGTTTATAAGCACTCCCAATTCCCCGTAATCGGTTGTTACGCGTCGGAGGTGATCAAAATACCAAACCTACGACGGAGTTCTATCGAGGTCCGTATAGTTCATAAGCATTCTAAAAGATAGCTTTACTTAGGAGCCGAATTTGTGCCATCATTATTTTGACCTTCTTCGACATAAATCGAAATTGCTGTATTGGCCAAATACATGCGAGAAGCGGCTTGCAAAAGTTGTATGAAAATCCATATGTGGCATGGTTTGGCGGCTAATAAATTACATAGTAAACTCTGCCACGTAATTCAAAAACAGAACGATCTTTTGCTCGGATCAATGGCAACCAAGGAGGTAACTTATCAAAAGTGTTATTTGAATTTCGAACTCGGTTGCAAACAAAATTCCTCTTTTACTGGCCGTTGCAATAATTTATTATATTCATTCTTATGTATGGTTTAATTTTTTTTTGTTAACAGATCGCCAAAAATTAGAGGAGTATTGCTCTCAATTATTGGAGCAATGTTTACGGTGGGTTCGATACTAGTATTCTCTACAGGACCGTATGTTTCATATTATGGGACGAGTTACATTGGTCTGGCTTTGTGTTTACTTCACGTGATTTGTTTATTATGGATACCAGAGTCTCCGATTTTCTATGCGATACAGGGTACATATTTTTTTTTCACTTATTGCTTTAAGGGTCGCTAAGAACTAATATTTCTATTCCCATCAACATTCTTCTTCATAAAGTATGTAAAACTAAATAAATAATAAATAAATAAATATACTACGACAATACACACATCGCCATCTAGCCCCAAAGTAAGCGTAGCTTGTGTTATGGGTACTGAGATAGCTGATAATTATTTTTTTATTAATATAATACACATAAATACTTATAACATACAGATAAACACCCAGACACTGAAAAACATTCATGTTCATCACACAAACACTCTCCAGTTGCGGGAATCGAACCCACGGCCTTGGACTCAGAAAGCAGGGTCGCTGCCCACTGCGCCACTCGGCCGTCAATAAAACTAAACAATAATAACTAAATAATAATATTAAGATCAAATATTTTAATTTATAGGTAATGAAAAAGAATTGACAAAAGTACTAGAGGACTTAGGCAGATCACAAGATGCAGAGAGATTACTGAACATGGGAAAAGAAATTACAAATACGAATACTAAGACAGAGTGGAAGGAGTTATTTTACGTGAAAAGTAACAGAAAAGCATTGTTTATAGCCGTTATAATAAACGTTCTACAGCACGGCAGTGGTGTAATGGCTGTTATTTTCTTCTCCGCTGCCATATTTGATATGGCTGGATCATCTTTAAAGTCGCATTTAGCTATGATCCTAATTGGATGCTGTCAATTATTGGGTAGTACCATAACACCGTTCTTCATTGAGAGTACTGGAAGGAAGAGAATATTAATAACGTCAAGCGCAATATGTTCATTGAGTATGGTAAGAACATTTAATATTGGCTAGAGAATTCATAAAATCCTGCAGTAATCCTTTAATTTCCCGGGATAGAAATCTATTCTACTTCCTGAGATAAAAGTAATATACATGAAGTTTTTCTGACCGATTTCGGCAACCCAAAACCACGCGGGAGATATTATAATGCACAAGTTCGCAAACACAGGTGCATTCTCAATTCCTTCACATTTATAATTCGATGAGACGGCAGATTCAATACGACAGAAAAGAGACTGGCAGACTAGCTCTGCTATTAAGAACCTTATGATAGAAAAACCCAATACTATTCATTGACCTGACCCAGGACTTGGTGATCTGCAGCTCATGCTAATCACTAGACCAATGAGGCAGTTAAATGTATTTTTCTTTAATGCTTATAGAAGAGTGCTTAACTGCAATCACACCTGATGATGAATGATGATGCAGCCTAAGGTGGAGCACGCTTGCCAAGTAGATGCCTATTCTCTCTTGATTTGAAGGTACTCATATTGTAGGTACTGGGGAAAATGGAAGATGGAAGTCATTCCAGATCCTTGCGGAGCGAATCAGAAACGAAGATGCAAAGCACTTCGTACGCGTACGTGGGACCCCGGACACATCAACCAAGTAGGGATGCAGATCCTTACGGTGCCTCGCGGTTCGATGGTAAAAAGATGAGGGAGGAACTAGATCAAACGGTTCTTGAGCACACTCTCGGAAATTTATTTTATAGAATAGAATAATTAATTACTTAGATACTCTAATTACGAATAGTAATTTACTTAGATACTCAACGGAAATCTTATTAAGACGGAAATCGCTACCATCTTAGCTATAAATCAGTAACTTAAAATTTTGGATTGCTGTAGACATAGTTATTGTTATGATTCTTCTTTTGTTTCAGTTCATACTTGGCTTATACTTTTACTTAGACCTTATAGGTAACCCTGTTGTGGATAATATAAAATGGTTACCGTTGGTGGTGCTTATCTTGTTCTACATTGGTTACGATTTTGGTAAGTGTTTTTAGATAACCTTCTACTCCAGGTTGTATAATATCTGACTCTAGATGACGCGAGATTCTGACATCGTGAATAAGGTCAGGTTTAGAGGCTTTGTTCTCCAAAGAACATACTGCTAACTTTCAAGAGACAGCCCATTGGCGCAGTGGTCATTGACCTTGCTTTCTGAGTCAAAAGCTGTGGGTTTGATTCTCACAACTGGAATAATGTTTGTGTGATGAACATGATTGATTTCAGTGTCTGGGTGTTTAAATGTATATATTATGAGTATTTTAGTATATAATTTAGCAAGTAAAAATATTTATGCATAAAATATTCATCAGTCATCTCAGTACCCATAAAACAATCTACGCTTACCTTGGGGCTAAATGGCGAATAAAAAAATAAGAGATTTACTTTTTATTATTTTTTATAGTACCTAACGTTTTTAAAATGCCATCCATCCGTTTTTCTCTCTAAATATCTTGCGGTATATTTTTTTTTTAACTGACATTATCATAAGCTTTATCTCAATATTTGGACGATGAGGTCAACTACAAAGCGAATATACAAAATGTTAACATCTAACATATTATTTCCAAAAGAAGAATTTGAATTCGAAGAATTTGTATTTGGAACGGCTGAACTGATTTCGATCGGACTCTCACAGATGGGTAGATTACACACGTAGTAGGTTAGTGTAGTAACGTGGTAGTAGTGTGGTTCGATGACTTCTATTACCATAATATAGCAAATTCATACGTCGAGGCAAATAATGAATCTTTTTGTTTACAGGTCTTGGCATTATTCCAAATGCAATAATGGGTGAGATGTTCACACCCAGCGTGAGAAGCAAGGGTTCGACTGTAACTATGACGTCATCATGGCTGTTCGGGTTTCTAATCTCAACAGCTTTTGGCGCATTGCTGGAAGTAGTTGGGGGACATGTAGCGTTTTGGTTCTTTTCATTTACATGCGCCTGCGCAGCCATATTTACTGTATTCTTCGTACCGGAGACAAAGGGAAAAACTCTGTTGGAGATTCAGGAGGGTTTATAACAAAGCATTTTTATATAGAATTTTGTACATAATATTTTTTTCGAATAAATGATGAGTCTCGAGAGATATAATATAAATCATATATCTTTAAATCATCTAGTTTTTTTTTTCACGGGTAGATTTGGGAAATCTGTTTGAGTCCTAGCACGTTACGTGAAACCTGCATGCCTGAGAGTTCTCCATAATGTTCTTGTGGTCCAGCGTGGTGGTCTAAGGCCTACACTCTTCTTATTTTGGGAGGAAACCTATTCCCTCTAGTGGGCCGTAAAACGTAATGGGTTGATATTATGATGACGTTGATTATACAGGTACCAATAATCTTTTTTTTTTTTTTTTAAATAATAAATATACTAAATAAATAAATATTCTTCGACAATACACACATCGCCATCTAGCCCCAAAGTAAGCGTAGCTTGTGTTATATAGTTACAGTTATCAAAAGTTTAATTATTTCCCCACTTTACAAAACTACTATACCTACCTAGAATACTTGGTAAGTTTTGGTATGTACATTTTGCTTTTGCCAACAGATACACAGACATCATAGGAATACTCTTGACAGTTATTGGAATATTTACCACTTCGGGTTCGATAACGTTATTCTCTTTTAGACCATTTGTTTCGTACAAGGCAATTACTTATCTTCCTTTGGCTTTAAGTCTATTTTACGTATTTTGTGTATTCTGTTTATTGTGGATACCAGAGACACCGATTTACTATATGTTACAAGGTACGTTGATTTAAAACCTTCTGTAGTATTCCTTCTGCATATATATACCAGTGTTCGTTGAGAGCACTGCACTCGAAATTATCGACGAATACCTAGGACACACGATCCAGTTAGGTAGGCCCAATTTCGAGAAAGAGGTTAACCGCCGTATCCAACACGGATGGGCAGCGTTCAAGTTCGTGACATCTTTTTGTCTTAAATCCCTCACTGCCACAAAAAACTGTTCGAAGATCAAATTCTTCCAACAGTGGAACCTACGGTTCAGTGGAAACGTGGTCGCTAACTTTGGGCTTCATCAGAAGGCTCAGAGTGACTCAGCGGGCCATGGAGAGAGCTATGCTCGGAGTATCTGTACTTGATCCAAATGAGGAGATCCTTAGTTAAACCAGAGCTACCGACATAGTTCAAGGAGTCGCAAAGCTGAATTGGAAATTGGTGGTGCACATAGCTTGGAGAACAGACGGACGTTGGGGTCCCAAGTTGCTGGAATGGCAGCCCCCAATGGCAGGCCCGCATTGGTAAGCGCAGCGTTGTTTGGCCCCCAACTAGATAACACAAACGATATCAAGCCCGTCTGAGAGAGCCGCTGGATGCAAGGGGCACAGAACCGTGGAATTTAAAACTCCCTACTGAAAACTATGTCCAGCAGTGGAGGTCTATCAGTTGATATGATGACGATGATGATGATGATGTCAAATGTAAACCTATTTACAAAAACGCCCGCATATTTGAACAAAACAAAAAAAAATTGGTTAAATTATTTTTTTCAGCTTTTACCCAATAGATGAATGCAAAATGCATTAGTGCGTAAAGCAAACATTTTAAAATTAAACGAACACAGGGAAGGCTAGAGTTTCAAAAAATACATTTTGTTTACATAACCCAACTATAAACAATTTGAATAAAAAACCTGGTAAAAATCCGCAACGAGCACTAAATATAGATGCAATGTTCGTTGCGCTAGTACATTTTAATGTGGCTATGATCATAATCGGATGTGCCAACTATCAGAAAGTGCTGTAACACAATTCTTTATTGAGAAAACTGGAAGAAAAACTACTTAATAATATCAAGTGCTTTGTGCTTTTTAAGTATGGTAATTATATCATGAACTGCATTTTGTATCTGTATTCATCTTTGTTTATTATAATGAGTAAAAGTTTTCTTTGTTACTCTGTTACTTTTGTCGGAGACAACACTTTATATTTTCAATAAACCTATATGCGAACCCATTTCATGACTCAATTAAGCCTGATCAATGCAGAGTATATTTGTAACATCTTTTTATTCAAACAAATGCTCCACTCCAAAAAAATATAAGCTTTTTTCAGTTGCACTTGATTTTTACTTTTACTTTTTCTTCTCAGTTCTTGCCGGCTCTTCTCAGTGGAATCTGCCTTCCGAACCGGTGGTAGAGTCACTAAAAGCAGACTGAGTTGACGTTTCAAAAGTGCTTATAAATTAGGTCTACTTGAAATAAATGAATATTTTTTTTTTTTTTTTTTTAGTGTCCATCAAACTGAGGCGTAGGTATTGAGCCTAATGTGTCTGTAATAACACCTTCAGCCACGCTCTTCAGACCGGAACACAGCATTGCAATTCAAAAAAATTCAAAATTCAAAATTCATTTATTTCAAGTAGGCCTAATATAAGCACTTTTGAAACGTCAAGTCTGTCTGTTTGTAGTGATTCTACCACCGGTTCGGAAGGCAAATTCTACCGAGAAGAAGCCGGCAAGAAACTCAGCAGTTGCTCTTTTCCAACATCAACAATTTACATTTTGCATTTTAACATTCATTTTTCTATCTTGTGAGAGCTGAAAGCGGAGCCGGAAGCTTCCAAGCAACCTTGTCATTAAAAAATTCATCAATTGTATAGCAATAATGCAGCTTACAACAGAAATAAGCATTGTAACGCAAGACTGGGAAGTCCTTGACAGAATAACACAATACCCCATTATTTTTTTGTCTATCGAGAAAAAGCGGGAATCAAACCTAAGATTTCGTGATCCGTGAACATGCTAATCACTAGACCATGGAGACAGAATTAGTCTGCACGGCAATATACCTAGTATATATATTATAGTATATTATAGTATATAATATATACTAACTATAATAACTAATAACTGCTAGACTTAGCGGGTTTGCCCGAAGCAAATTACCGAATTAAACTTCTACTGAGGTGAATATAACTCTGGCTTATCCCACCTTGTAGGCCGAGAATTATTTCAGCAAAATGTAAAAGGAGATTTAAGTTAGAAGTAGTTTTAATTCGTTTTAAAATAGTTCTTATATAGTTATTAGTTTTTTGTAGACCTACATGACCTGGGTACGTATAATTGCTTTAAACCTAAGTTCATGTATCTACATAATTACAATCTTACTTTAGTAACTTCGCTCTAATGAGTAGTAAAAAAAGTTTTAATTTGTGAATTAGTAATTTTTGTTATTAACACAACGATAAAAAACAGTTGGCATAACCTTATAACAGTGCCATTAAGATTTAAATAAATAGTTTCACTATCATTGCATTTAGCGCAATTATATATTACTTTATATATAGCGCAAAAAATATATTAATAAATATATATTTATATAATAAAATAATATTATATTCTTTGTGAGTAAGTTGACATAATTATTAAAGACTAGTATTCCACCCCGGCTTCGCACGGCTTTTTAACAAAAATTTAAATATTAATTATGATTTTATATAGCCTATGCCACCAGGGTATAATGTAACTTCTCAACAGTGAAAGAATTTTTCAAATCGGTTCAGTAGTTTCGGAGTTTTTTTTTTTCAGTTTGTCGATGCAAAAAATCAAACAAACAAACAAACAATCAAATCTTTCCTCATTACAATTATATAATATTAAATATAATTATAATTTTTTTACACTTTGGGTAATACTATCGGAGTTTTATTAAGGACCCCGATTTTTTTTTTTAAATATGATATAGCCTATGTCACTCGGGGATAGTGTAGCTTTCCAACAGTGAAAGAATTTTTCAAATCGGTTCAGTAGTTTTGAAGCCTTTTCGATGCAAACAAACAAACAATCAAATCTTTCCTCTTTATAATATTAGTATAGATAATAAATCAATTTGCTTAAGCAAAAAAATCATGTCTTAAGTGATTTAATCCTCATTAATAATGAGTCAAATAAACAAGTAAGCAGAAGTAAGTGCCTAAAAGTAAACAGTATAAAAAATCTTCCAAAATTAAAATTCCATTCATAAATCACGTCATTCTCCTGGGACATTTTTCGCCTTACTTAAGGTGTGATTTCAAAGCAACTTCTGAATGAAAGTAAGAAACGTTACGTCGCGATGAATCAATACATTTGTGGTTAGTTACGTAAGAAATGTGTGTTCGAAGTGTGAAGTCCTGGAGTCATTATCATCATCATCGTATCAACCCATTACCGGGCCACTACAGGGCACGAGCCACCTCCCACAATGAGAAGGAGTTGAGGCCGTAGTCTACCACGCTGGACTAGTGCGGATTGGTGGACTCCACACATCTTTGAGAACATTATGTAGAACTCTGACATGCATTTCCTCACTCCGATATTTTAATTACTTAAAACGCACATAACTTAGAAATGTTAGAGGTGCGTGCTGGGATTCGAACTCAGCCCCCCGAAAGTGAAGTCGAACTCCTACGTAACGCGCTAGCACCGCTTCACACTTCGAACACACATTTCTTACGTAACTACACACGCCTTTGAGAACGTTACAGTTATTATGTTTTCATTCACTGTTGAAGCAAAGTGTGAAATTGAATCGGCTACTGTTTTTATAGAAGAGTTAAATAAATTACGAAATGAGATACAGTCATTTTTCCAAAATTTTAGTGCAACTCAGAATCAAACTACTAATAAAATTTGTCAGGAAATATCAGAATTAAAACAGGAGTTAAAAGGAACTAAGAATGCTATGGAAAACTTAATATCAGACCAGCATCTTATAAGAAATGAATTGGAAGCAAGTGATATTTTAATTTCTTAAAACGTACATAACGATAATTAGAGGTGCGTGCTGGGATTCGAACTCAGCCCCACGAAAGTGTAGTCGAAGTCCTACCCACTAGGCTATCACCACTTCCTTGAATTATAAATAAAAAATAAATAAATAAATATACTACGACAATACACACATCGCCACCTAGCCCAAAAGTAAGCGTAGCGTTATGGGTACTAAGATAGCTGATGAATATTTTTATGAATATAATACACATAACTTATAATAAAAAAAACATTAATGTTCATCACATAAGCATTTTCCATAGTGGGAATCGAACCCACGGCCTTGGACTCAGAAAGTAGGGTCGCTGCCCACTGCGCCTGTCGGCCGTCAAACAGTGAGCGCAAAAACGTATCGATAGTAGCGGTACTCAAACTACACCTCTAAAGAATTATGAACGCGATATTTCATACCGAGTTTATTAAACGAAGACAAACGTCACGCTTTATTTGATCGCGTTTTGAGATATATAAAAAATGGTTTGAGCACATTCTCCTATAATCTTTAAGAGAATGGTATAGTATGGTATATACGAGACTCTCCGTAGAAATGCATTCCCATATTATCTTCCTGGATATTGTCACAAAAGCAATAATGTTTTTTTTTTAATTGAAGTCTAGTGTAGATTTTTTGCAATCATATTACCTTTAAAATGATAAAAAAAACGGCTTTTGTACTACTTTGTTCAGAGGACAAAGACAAATATGACGAAAAAATAACATGAAACAAATGACAAACCTAGACGTAATCTCAGATCTCTCAGCTAGACGCAGGCTCAGTTTTCGATTAATAAACGAGTACGTCGATCTGGTTAATTTTTTATGGGTTAAATCGGTCGGAGCTGTAGTCGTCCCTTGCTCACATTAAGGGAGATGACATGAGGAGATCCAGCTCAGAGCAACGGCAATAGTTTTTTCAAATGCGTAATTTGACACTGACTTGGCGGTAATTTTTTAGGCCACTAGGAGAAATTTTAATTTAAATAAAAAAACTACAAACGACAAATCGCGTAAAAGATTTTTCCTTTTTGAAATCTGAATTTGAATGAATTTCAGGCACTTTACACTCAGATAGTTTACTTGGAATTGCAGATTAGTACTTAGCCGATAGCGAGATAGAAAAATGGGTCATACAGATGGGTAAGTGCCCACTTCGAATTTTAAAGACCGGGCACTGGATTGGTGAACTTTACACACCTTTGAGAACACTTTATTTATTAGCTTTTCAATGGAAACATACAGTATTATTTCACATTTATAAGAGTAATGCCGTATTTTTATATCCCATAAACTAATGAAGTTTCCACAACTTAGTTATACATAAATAATAACATTAACCAAAATTGCTGAGGGATTAAGTACAAAACGAAATTTATACAATAAAATTAAATTAAAACAAAAAAATAAGAAAACTTTAACAGTTTATAACACTTATTTTGCCACTAGTTTATCTAAAAGAGCCTATTTTGACGTGAAAAAATTATGGAGAACTCTCAGGTATGCAGGTTACCTCACGATGTTTTCCTTCACCGTTGACGCAAGTGGTATTTTAATTGCTTAAAACGCACATAACTTAGAAAAGTTAGAAGTGCGTGCTGGGATTCGAATTCGTTCCGTCGGAAAGTGAAGTCGAAGTAATGCCCACTGGGCTATCACCGCTTCACCAGCACAAGCAATATTGAACTATATTGGTTTTCCAAGCTAATGGTGGTTTTATCAGAGCGATTCACTGCAGGACACGGGTTTCCTCCGAAAACGAGAAGGGTTTGGGCCTTATTCCACCACGCTGGCCAAGTGCGGATTGGTGGACTTAACATGCCTCTGAGAACATTATGGAGAACTCTGAGGCATGCTGGTTTCCTCACGGTGTTTTCCTTTAAAGCGAGTGATATTTTATGTTCTAAAACTTTATGCCAAATGCCCACCAGAATATAATCGTTAAAGCTCGCCAGTTTGTATTGGAGTAGCTTGGTGGGTCTATGCTCTAGAACTTTATGGCTGTATAACTTTTTTTCTTATTCCACTACAAGTTATTCCATAACTGCAACCTCCCTTGGTGGGAAGTTATGGTGCAGTCTAAGATGGTAGCGGACCAGTTGGCGAGTATGGTAATCATACCCCTAATCAGTTTCTACGCGACATCGTACCGGAACACTAAATCGCTTAGTGGCACATCTTTCTCGGTAGGGTGGCAACTAGCCACGCCCGGAGCCTCGCACCAGACTAGACCAGAAAGCATACATAAATTATAAATTCCCAAATTGCTTCTGCCGGGAATCGAACCCGGGACCTCCTGTTTAAATTAAACACACGCTCACCATTGCGCCATGAAGGTCGTAAAATCTTTATATATATATTTCTTGTGTGCGTGTGTATGTCACTGAACTCCTCCTAGACGGCTGGACCGATTTGAATGAATTTTTCGGTATGCGTTTGGGTGGCACCCTGGATGGTTTAGATTCACAAATTAGCCCGACAGATGGCGCTGGGGTCAGCTAGTAACTTATAATAGGCTGTGTTTGATAAATTCTCATTAATCTGTGGCCGAAGTAATAGGTAATGGCTACACTATGGATTTCCATCTTCCATTTTTTATATATCCGCTTCCTTATCTGCCCGCATCTCGTCGCTAATTAGTCGCACACCTATATCCGCGGCAAACGCACGTCAATCTTCCGCTCATCCATTCAATAAAACCGCATGGCCGGCCGGCTAAGGAACCTTATACTGGACGATTAATAGTATTTAAACCTACATCAGTGCTTTAGTGTTTAGTGATAACTTGTGAAACCTTGTGAAGTGACGAGAAATCAAGGGAAAACTGCATTACGACGAACTGTAAGTCCACGTGCAAATACTTTTCTGTCCAACCCTAGTTATCCCTTGTTTTATATCCTTTAAAGCCATAGTTTAACATTAAAAAAGGGGAAAAGAATCCAGCAAACCCTAAAATATACAGTCCACTAAATTTACAAAGAAAATTCCATTTTATGGTGATGATTCCCCGAAAGTAAAAATGGCGTCACCAGGCTGAGTAACGAGGATGGCAAGTGACTTGATATCCAATATATATTTTTCACAAACAGGCCCTAATTGATTGACCTATTTCGCTGGATTTTTCTCTCAGTGTTTGTCTAATAAATAGATACCATGGGATGATCCAATTTGCTGGATCACTAGGTTCTGAGAAACAAGATACTTGTCTTGAGTGCTCATTAAATCTGTACAGAGACAAGGCTTTATAAAAGATGGTTCGATTTGAGAAATAGGAAATTCGAATTCAAAATTAACATCTTTATTTGCGTGATTGCAAAGTGTGGTTAACGAATTTCGTCTTTTAACCAAACATTAAATGTTCCCTGCTAGAATCTGCAATTCTATAGCATGAAAAATTATAATATTGTTAGAAATAAAGTTTCGCCAAGCAACAAGGCAGGCGCGCTCCCTATATAAGGCAGTTGACAATGATCAAGCGGCCACCCCCCCGATGTCGTCGAGACCTGGGGCTCTTCTCATGGCGACCTTTCGCCCTCGCCCCCTCCCCGGTGACGCCGTAGCAACCCCTCAGGTGGTTATCGGCAAGTGTCCTTCCGAAAAAGCAAAAGCAACGCAAAAGCATCAAGCGGCCATTACCTTGTCAGTCGTCGAACGTTCAACATTGTGCCTCTGCCATTTATTCTGTCAAACTTGTTATTTTAAATTATTTGTTATCTTTGATTTAATAAAACTAATTGTATAGTGTTTTGGGTGATTGTTTCTTTTTTTTAGTCAATTTAATAAAGCGTTTCCAAGAATATATAACATTATTATATTATATTTATTGTATATAAATATTCTATAATATTTTTTATATTATATGTGTAAGCATTTGAAGTTAGTATATTTTATTTAATTTTTTATTATTATATATTTATTTTTGTAATTTATGTTTATTATTTAAGTTTACACCCTAACCCTTCTTCTTACCTTATGTACTCAATTTGATTCGGATGGTTGCCTGGTAGAGATCGCTTTTAAGATATAAGGCCGCCTATTAATTTATATATATACTACGATAATGCACACATCGCCATCTAGTCCCAAAGTAAGCGTAGCATGTGCTATGGGGTACTGATATGACTGATGAATATTAGAATGATATACATAAATATTTATAAACACCCAGACACTGTAAAACATTCATGCTCATCACACAAACATTTTCCAGTTGTGGGAATCGAACCCACGGCCTTGGACTCAGAATGCAGGGTCGCTGAAAACTGCGCCAATCGTATTGTACCTTTTCTCCTTTATTTTAATAATTTATGCTTGTTTTTTTAATTAGGTGTACAATAAAGTGTATTTGATTGATTGATTTATTTGATTGATTACACCTTAATAATAAAATTATTTTCCATTTTATACAAATGTCAGAAAATAAAGGTAACAACATTTAGTAACAATCTCAACTTTAAATAATATCGTTTATAACATCGATTTAAATACCTATCTATTATTATATCGCTTATGATATCGATTAGAATAATTATTTAACTATCGTTCTAATGTCGATTACGATATGGATTATAATACCGATTACAATATTGATTATAATATCGATTATGATATCGATTATGATATCGATTATAATATCCATTTGAACATCGTTTATGATATCGATTACAACATCGATTATACTATCGATTATGAAATCGATTGTTATATTGATTATGATATGGATTACAAAATCGATTTAAATATCGATTACAATATCGATTATGATATCGATTAAAATATCGATTATGTTATCGATTATGATGTCGATTATAATATCGATTTAAATATCGATTATAGTATCGGTATATAATCGGTATTTTAATCGATATTGTAATCGATATCATAATCGATATTTAAATCGATATTTTAATCAATAATATAATCGATATTTAAATTGATATTATAATCGATATCATAATCGATATTTAAATCGATATTTTAAACGATATTATGATCGATATTGTAATCGATATAATAATCGAAATAACAATCGGTATTGTAATCGATATAATTATCGATATTTTAATCGATATTGTAATCGATATCATAATCGATATATGAAACGATATTGTAATCGATATTGCAATCGATATTATAATCGATATCATAATCGATATTTTAATCGATATCAAAATCAATATTTAAATCGATACCATAATCAATATTCAAATCGATATTATAATCGATATATAAATTGATACTATAATCGATATTTAAATCGATTTCATAATCGATATTTTAATCGGTATTGTAATCTGAAATCATTCGATCATTGAAATCGATTTAAATATCGATTATAGTATCAATTTATATATCGATTATAATATCGATTTGAATATTGATTATGGCATCGATTTGAATATTGATTATGATATCGATTAAAATATCGATTATGATATCGATTATAATATCGATTGCAATATCGATTACAATATCGTTTCAAATATCGATTATGATATCGATTACAATATCGATTAAAATATCGATAATTATATCGATTACAATACCGATTGTTATTTCGATTATTATATCGATTACAATATAATAAATAATAAATAAATAAATATACTACGACAATACACACATCGCCATCTAGCCCCAAAGTAAGCGTAGCTTGTGTTATAGGTACTAAGATAACTGATGAATAATTATATGAATAACATACATAAATACTTATAATATATCTATCATAATATCGTTTAAAATATCGATTTAAATATCGATTATGATATCGATTACAATATCGATTATAATATGGATTAAAATATCAATTGCAATATCGATTACAATATCAATCATAATATCGTTTAAAATATCGATTTTCATATCGATTACAATATCGATTAAAATATTGATTATGATATCGATTATAATATCAATTTAAATATCGGTTATATTATTGATTAAAATATCGATTTAAATATCGATTATGATATCGATTACAATATCGATTAAAATACCGATTATGATAACGATTACAATACCGACTGTTATTTCAATTATTATATCGATTACAATATCGATTAAAATATCGATTATGATATCGATTATTATATCGATTACAATACCGATTGCAATATCGGTTACAGTATCGTTTTAAATATCGATTATAATATCGATTAAAATATCGATTAAAATACCGATTATGATATTGATTACAATATCGATTATAGTATCGATTAAAATATCGATTACAATACCGATTGTTATTTCGATTATTACATCGATTACAATATCGATCATAATATCGTTTAAAATATCGATGTTGATATCGATTACAATATCGATTTAAATATCGATTATAATATTGAATAAAATATCGATTTAAATATCGATTACAATATCGATGATAATATGGATTAAAATACCGATTGCAATATCGATGACAATATCGATTAAAATTACGATTATGATATCAATTACAATACCGATTGTTATTTCAAGTATTATATCGATTACAATATCGATCATAATATCGTTTAAAATATCGATATTGATATCGATCACAATATCGATTAAAATATCGATTATGATATCGATTATAATATCGATTTAAATATCGATTATATTATTGATTAAAATATCGATTTAAATATCGATTATGATATCGATTACAATATCGATGATAATATGGATTAAAATATCGATTGCAATATCGATTACAATATCGATTGCAATATCGTTTACAGTATCGTTTAAAATATCGATTATAATATCGATTAAAATATCGATTAAAATACCGATTATGATATTGATTACAATATCGATTATAGTATCGATTAAAATATCGATTATCATATCGATTTTGTTATTGATTTTAATATCGATTATTGTATCAAATTATATATCGTTTAAAATATCGATTTGAATATTGATTATGGTATCGATTTGAATATTGATTATGATATTGATTAAAATATCGATTATGATATCGATCATAATATCGTTTAAAATATCGATTATGATATCGATTACAATATCGATTATAATATCGATTATGATATCAATTACAATATCGATTAAAATATCAATTATGATATCGATTATAATACCGATTGTTATTTCGAGTATTATATCGATTACAATACCGATTGTTATTTCGATTATTACATCGATTACAATATCGATCATAATATCGTTTAAAATATCGATGTTGATATCGATTAAAATATCGATTATGATATCGATTATAGTATTGATTTGAATATCGATTATTAAATCGATTATGATATCGATTATAATATCGATTTAAATATCGATTATAATATTGATTAAAATACCTATTGCAATATCGATGACAATATCAATTAAAATATCGATTATGATATCGATTACAATACCGATTGTTATTTCGAGTATTATATCGATTACAATACCGATTGCTATTTCGATTATTATATCGATTACAATATCAATCAAAATATCGTTTAAAATATCGATTTTGATATCGATTACAATATCGATTAAAATATCGATTATGATATCGATTACAATACCGATTGTTATTTGAGTATTATATCGATTTCAATACCGATTGCTATTTCGATTATTATATCGATTACAATACCGATTGTTATTTCGATTATTACATCGATTACAATATCGATCATAATATCGATGTTGATATCGATTACAATATCGATTATTAAATCGATTATGATATCGATTATAATATCGATTTGAATATCGATTATGATATCGATTGTTATATCGATTTCATCTTCGATCATAATATCGATTTGAATATCGATTATAATATTGATTAAAATATCGATTTAAATATCGATTATGATATCGATTACAATATCGATGATAATATGGATTAAAATATCGATTGCAATATCGATTACAATATCGATTGCAATATCGTTTAAAATATCAATTACAATATCAATTACAATATCGATTACAATACCGATTGCAATATCGATGACAATATCAATTACAATATCGATTACAATACCGATTGCAATATCGATGACAATATCAATTAAAATATCGATTATGATATCGATTACAATACCGATTGTTATTTCGAGTATTATATCGATTACAATACCGATTGCTATTGCGATTATTATATCGATTACTATATCAATCAAAATATCGTTTAAAATATCGATTTTGATATCGATTACAATATCGATTAAAATATCGATTATGATATCGATTACAATACCGATTGTTATTTCGAGTATTATATCGATTACAATACCGATTGTTATTTCGATTATTACATCGATTATAATATTGATCATAATATCGTTTAAAATATCGATGTTGATATCGATTACAATATCGATTAAAATATCGATTTGAAAATCCGTTATAATATCGTTTTAAATTTCGATTATGATATCGATTACAATATCGATTAAAATATCGATTATGATATCGATTACAATACCGATTGTTATTTCGAGTATTATATCGATTACAATATCGATGTTGATATCGATTACAATATCGATTAAAATATCGATTATGATATCGATTATAATATCGATTTAAATATCGATTATATTATTGATTAAAATATCGATTTAAATATCGATTATGATATCGATTACAATATCGATGATAATATGGATTAAAATATCGATTGCAATATCGATTACAATATCGATTGCAATATCGGTTACAGTATCGTTTTAAATATCGATTATAATATCGATTAAAATATCGATTAAAATACCGATTATGATATTGATTACAATATCGATTATAGTATCGATTAAAATATCGATTACAATACCGATTGTTATTTCGATTATTACATCGATTACAATATCGATCATAATATCGTTTAAAATATCGATGTTGATATCGATTACAATATCGATTTAAATATCGATTATAATATTGAATAAAATATCGATTTAAATATCGATTATATTATTGATTAAAATATCGATTGCAATATCTATGACAATATCGATTAAAATATCGATTATGATATCAATTACAATACCGATTGTCATTTCAAGTATTATATCGATTACAATATCGATCATAATATCGTTTAAAATATCGATGTTGATATCGATCACAATATCGATTAAAATATCGATTATGATATCGATTATAATATCGATTTAAATATCGATTATATTATTGATTAAAATATCGATTTAAATATCGATTATGATATCGATTACAATATCGATGATAATATGGATTAAAATATCGATTGCAATATCGATTAAAATATCGATTAAAATACCGATTATGATATTGATTACAATATCGATTATAGTATCGATTAAAATATCGATTATCATATCGATAATGTTATTGATTTTAATATCGATTATGGTATCAAATTATATATCGTTAAAAATATCGATTTGAATATTGATTATGATTTCGATTAAAATATCAATTATGATATCGATTATAATACCGATTGTTATTTCGATTATTACATCGATTACAATATCGATCATAATATCGTTTAAAATATCGATGTTGATATCGATCACAATATCGATTAAAATATCGATTATGATATCGATTATAATATCGATTTAAATATCGATTATATTATTGATTAAAATATCGATTTAAATATCGATTATGATATCGATTACAATATCGATGATAATATGGATTAAAATATCGATTGCAATATCGATTAAAATATCGATTAAAATACCGATTATGATATTGATTACAATATCGATTATAGTATCGATTAAAATATCGATTATCATATCGATTATGTTATTGATTTTAATATCGATTATAGTATCAAATTATATATCGTTAAAAATATCGATTTGAATATTGATTATGATATCGATTAAAATATCAATTATGATATCGATTATAATACCGATTGTTATTTCGATTATTACATCGATTACAATATCGATCATAATATCGTTTAAAATATCGATGTTGATATCGATCACAATATCGATTAAAATATCGATTATGATATCGATTATAATATCGATTTAAATATCGATTATATTATTGATTAAAATATCGATTTAAATATCGATTATGATATCGATTACAATATCGATGATAATATGGATTAAAATATCGATTGCAATATCGATTAAAATATCGATTAAAATACCGATTATGATATTGATTACAATATCGATTATAGTATCGATTAAAATATCGATTATCATATCGATTATGTTATTGATTTTAATATCGATTATAGTATCAAATTATATATCGTTAAAAATATCGATTTGAATATTGATTATGATATCGATTAAAATATCAATTATGATATCGATTACAATACCGATTGTTATTTCGATTATTACATCGATTACAATATCGATCATAATATCGTTTAAAATATCGATGTTGATATCGATTACAATATCGATTTAAATATCGATTATAATATTAAATAAAATATCGATTTAAATATCGATTACAATATCGATGATAATATGGATTAAAATACCGATTGCAATATCGATGACAATATCGATTAAAATTACGATTATGATATCAATTACAAAACCGATTGTTATTTCAAGTATTATATCGATTACAATATCGATCATAATATCGTTTAAAATATCGATATTGATATCGATCACAATATCGATTAAAATATCGATTATGATATCGATTATAATATCGATTTAAATATCGATTATATTATTGATTAAAATATCGATTTAAATATCGATTATGATATCGATTACAATATCGATGATAATATGGATTAAAATATCGATTGCAATATCGATTACAATATCGATTGCAATATCGTTTACAGTATCGTTTAAAATATCGATTATAATATCGATTAAAATATCGATTAAAATACCGATTATGATATTGATTACAATATCGATTATAGTATCGATTAAAATATCGATTATCATATCGATTTTGTTATTGATTTTAATATCGATTATTGTATCAAATTATATATCGTTTAAAATATCGATTTGAATATTGATTATGGTATCGATTTGAATATTGATTATGATATTGATTAAAATATCGATTATGATATCGATCATAATATCGTTTAAAATATCGATTATGATATCGATTACAATATCGATTATAATATCGATTATGATATCAATTACAATATCTATTAAAATATCAATTATGATATCGATTATAATACCGATTGTTATTTCGAGTATTATATCGATTACAATACCGATCATAATATCGTTTAAAATATCGATGTTGATATCGATTAAAATATCGATTATGATATCGATTATAGTATTGATTTGAATATCGATTATTAAATCGATTATGATATCGATTATAATATCGATTAAAATATCGATTATAATATTGATTAAAATACCTATTGCAATATCGATGACAATATCAATTAAAATATCGATTATGATATCGATTACAATACCGATTGTTATTTCGAGTATTATATCGATTACAATACCGATTGCTATTTCGATTATTATATCGATTACAATATCAATCAAAATATCGTTTAAAATATCGATTTTGATATCGATTACAATATCGATTAAAATATCGATTATGATATCGATTACAATACCGATTGTTATTTGAGTATTATATCGATTTCAATACCGATTGCTATTTCGATTATTATATCGATTACAATACCGATTGTTATTTCGATTATTACATCGATTACAATATCGATCATAATATCGATGTTGATATCGATTACAATATCGATTATTAAATCGATTATGATATCGATTATAATATCGATTTGAATATCGATTATGATATCGATTGTTATATCGATTTCATCTTCGATCATAATATCGATTTGAATATCGATTATAATATTGATTAAAATATCGATTTAAATATCGATTATGATATCGATTACAATATCGATGATAATATGGATTAAAATATCGATTGCAATATCGATTACAATATCGATTGCAATATCGTTTAAAATATCAATTACAATATCAATTACAATATCGATTACAATACCGATTGCAATATCGATGACAATATCAATTACAATATCGATTACAATACCGATTGCAATATCGATGACAATATCAATTAAAATATCGATTATGATATCGATTACAATACCGATTGTTATTTCGAGTATTATATCGATTACAATACCGATTGCTATTGCGATTATTATATCGATTACTATATCAATCAAAATATCGTTTAAAATATCGATTTTGATATCGATTACAATATCGATTAAAATATCGATTATGATATCGATTACAATACCGATTGTTATTTCGAGTATTATATCGATTACAATACCGATTGTTATTTCGATTATTACATCGATTACAATATTGATCATAATATCGTTTAAAATATCGATGTTTATATCGATTACAATATCGATTAAAATATCGATTTGAAAATCCGTTATAATATCGTTTTAAATTTCGATTATGATATCGATTACAATATCGATTAAATTATCGATTATGATATCGATTACAATACCGATTGTTATTTCGAGTATTATATCGATTACAATATCGATGTTGATATCGATTACAATATCGATTTAAATATCGATTATGATATCGATTATAATATCGATTTAAATATCGATTATATTATTGATTAAAATATCGATTTAAATATCGATTATGATATCGATTACAATATCGATGATAATATGGATTAAAATATCGATTGCAATATCGATTACAATATCGATTGCAATATCGGTTACAGTATCGTTTTAAATATCGATTATAATATCGATTATCGATATCTTGGGGATGTCACTAAAGAAGTTCAAAGTTTGTATTAAGCGAAAGCTTATAGAAAAGTCCTATTATAGTATAAAGGATTACGTAAACGATAAAAAAGCTTGGGTGTAAACAATTGCTCTAACCAGGTTGCTTCTTAAATTTTTTCTAATGACAATGTGAGATGGTGATAACAAAAAGAACACCCGGCTAAGTTTGTTGTGGGCTTCTTCTTAGACCAGGGCGCGATTGGAACCCTCGTAGCTTTAGTTTTAAGTTTACGATTGTAGTTATCGCCATCACTACTCACTGCTATGTACACATTTTGTATACAATAACGCATCAAAAGTGCCATCTATGTGCCTATTTGAATAAAGGAATATTTGACTTTGACTTTGACTTTGACTTTGATTAAAATATCGATTAAAATACCGATTATGATATTGATTACAATATCGATTATAGTATCGATTAAAATATCGATTACAATACCGATTGTTATTTCGATTATTACATCGATTACTATATCGATCATAATATCGTTTAAAATATCGATGTTGATATCGATTACAATATCGATTTAAATATCGATTATAATATTGAATAAAATATCGATTTAAATATCGATTATATTATTGATTAAAATATCGATTGCAATATCGATGACAATATCGATTAAAATATCGATTATGATATCAATTACAATACCGATTGTTATTTCAAGTATTATATCGATTACAAAATCGATCATAATATCGTTTAAAATATCGATGTTGATATCGATCACAATATCGATTAAAATATCGATTATGATATCGATTATAATATCGATTTAAATATCGATTATATTATTGATTAAAATATCGATTTAAATATCGATTATGATATCGATTACAATATCGATGATAATATGGATTAAAATATCGATTGCAATATCGATTAAAATATCGATTAAAATACCGATTATGATATTGATTACAATATCGATTATAGTATCGATTAAAATATCGATTATCATATCGATTATGTTATTGATTTTAATATCGATTATAGTATCAAATTATATATCGTTAAAAATATCGATTTGAATATTGATTATGATATCGATTAAAATATCAATTATGATATCGATTATAATACCGATTGTTATTTCGATTATTACATCGATTACAATATCGATCATAATATCGTTTAAAATATCGATGTTGATATCGATCACAATATCGATTAAAATATCGATTATGATATCGATTATAATATCGATTTAAATATCGATTATATTATTGATTAAAATATCGATTTAAATATCGATTATGATATCGATTACAATATCGATGATAATATCGATTATAATATTGATTAAAATACCTATTGCAATATCGATGACAATATCAATTAAAATATCGATTATGATATCGATTACAATACCGATTGTTATTTCGAGTATTATATCGATTACAATACCGATTGCTATTTCGATTATTATATCGATTACAATATCAATCAAAATATCGTTTAAAATATCAATTTTGATATCGATTACAATATCGATTAAAATATCGATTATGATATCGATTACAATACCGATTGTTATTTGAGTATTATATCGATTTCAATACCGATTGCTATTTCGATTATTATATCGATTACAATACCGATTGTTATTTCGATTATTACATCGATTGCAATATCGGTTACAGTATCGTTTTAAATATCGATTATAATATCGATTAAAATATCAATTAAAATACCGATTATGATATTGATTACAATATCGATTATAGTATCGATTATGATATCGATTACAATACCGATTGTTATTTCGAGTATTATATCGATTACAATATCGATGTTGATATCGATTACAATATCGATTAAAATATCGATTATGATATCGATTATAATATCGATTTAAATATCGATTATATTATTGATTAAAATATCGATTTAAATATCGATTATGATATCGATTACAATATCGATGATAATATGGATTAAAATATCGATTGCAATATCGATTAAAATATCGATTACAATACCGATTGTTATTTCAAGTATTATATCGATTACAATATCGATCATAATATCGTTTAAAATATCGATGTTGATATCGATTACAATATCGATTAAAATATCGATTATGATATCGATTACAATACCGATTGTTATTTCGAGTATTATATCGATTACAATATCGATGTTGATATCGATTACAATATCGATAAAAATATCGATTTGAATATTGATTATGGTATCGATTTGAATATTGATTATGATATTGATTAAAATATCGATTATGATATCGATCATAATATCGTTTAAAATATCGATTATGATATCGATTACAATATCGATTACAATATCGATTATGATATCAATTACAATATCGATTAAAATATCAATTGTTATTTCGAGTATTATATCGATTACAATACCAATTGTTATTTCGATTATTACATCGATTACAATATCGATCATAATATCGTTTAAAATATCGATGTTGATATCAATTACAATATCGATTAAAATATCGATTTTGATATCGATTATAATATCGATTTGAATATCGATTATTAAATCGATTATGATATCGATTTAAATATCGATTATGATATCGATTACAATACCGATTGCAATATCGATGAAAATATCGATTAAAATATCGATTATGATATCGATTACAATACCGATTGTTATTTCGAGTATTATATTGATTACAATACCGATTGCTATTTCGATTATTATATCGATTACAATATCGATTATGTTATTGATTTTAATATCGATTATTGTATCAAATTATATATCGTTTAAAATATCGATTTGAATATTGATTATGGTATCGATTTGAATATTGATTATGATATTGATTAAAATATCGATTATGATATCGATCATAATATCGTTTAAAATATCGATTATGATATCGATTACAATATCGATTACAATATCGATTATGATATCAATTACAATATCGATTAAAATATCGATTACAATACCGATTGTTATTTCGATTATTACATCGATTACAATATCGATCATAACATCGTTTAAAATATCGATGTTGATATTAATTACAATATCGATTAAAATATCGATTTTGATATCGATTATAATATCGATTTGAATATCGATTATTAAATCGATTATGATATAGTTTTAAATATCGATTATAATATCGTTTAAAATATCGATGTTGATATCGATTACAATATCGATTATAATATCGTTTAAAATTTCGATGTTGATATCGATTATGATATCGATTACAATATCGATTATGATATCGATTTAAATATCGATTACAATATCGATAATGTTATTGATTTTAATATCGATTATAGTATCAAATTATATATCGATTAAAATATTGATTTGAATATTGATTATGATATTGATTAAAATATCGATTATGATATCAATTACAATATCGATTAAAATATCAATTATGATATCGATTATAATATCGATTATAATATCGATTGTAATTTCGAGTATTATATCGATTACAATACCGATTGTTATTTCGATTATTACATCGATTACAATATCGATCATAATATCGTTTAAAATATCGATGTTGATATCAATTACAATATCGATTAAAATATCGATTTTGATATCGATTATCATATCGATTGCAATATCGATCATAATATCGATGTTGATATCGATTACAATATCGATTATTAAATCGATTATGATATCAATTATAATATCGATTTAAATATCGATTATAATATTGATTAAAATATCGATTTAAATATCGATTATGATATCGATTACAATATCGATGATAATATGGATTAAAACATCGATTGCAATATCGATTACAATATCGATTGCAATATCGTTTAAAATATCAATTACAATATCAATTACAATATCGATTACAATACCGATTGCAATATCGATGACAATATCAATAAAAATATCGATTATGATATCGATTACAATACCGATGATAATATGGATTAAAATATCGATTGCAATATCGATTACAATATCGATTGCAATATCGGTTACAGTATCGTTTTAAATATCGATTATAATATCGATTAAAATATCAATTAAAATACCGATTATGATATTGATTACAATATCGATTATAGTATCGATTAAAATATCGATTACAATACCGATTGTTATTTCAAGTATTATATCGATTACAATATCGATCATAATATCGTTTAATATATCGATGTTGATATCGATTACAATATCGATTAAAATATCGATTTGAAAATCCGTTATAATATCGTTTTAAATTTCGATTATGATATCGATTACAATATCGATTAAAATATCGATTATGATATCGATTACAATACCGATTGTTATTTCGAGTATTATATCGATTACAATATCGATGTTGATATCGACTACAATATCGATAAAAATATCGATTATGATATCGATTATAATATCGATTTAAATATCGATTATATTATTGATTAAAATATCGATTTAAATATCGATTATGATATCGATTACAATGTCGATGATAATATGGATTAAAATATCGATTGCAATATCGATTACAATATCGATTGCAATATCGGTTACAGTATCGTTTTAAATATCGATTATAATATCGATTAAAATATCAATTAAAATACCGATTATGATATTGATTACAATATCGATTATAGTATCGATTAAAATATCGATTACAATACCGATTGTTATTTCGATTATTACATCGATTACAATATCGATCATAATATCGTTTAAAATATCGATGTTGATATCGATTACAATATCGATTTAAATATCGATTATAATATTGAATAAAATATCGATTTAAATATCGATTACAATATCGATGATAATATGGATTAAAATACCGATTGCAATATCGATGACAATATCGATTAAAATTACGATTATGATATCAATTACAATACCGATTGTTATTTCAAGTATTATATCGATTACAATATCGATCATAATATCGTTTAAAATATCGATATTGATATCGATCACAATATCGATTAAAATATCGATTATGATATCGATTATAATATCGATTTAAATATCGATTATATTATTGATTAAAATATCGATTTAAATATCGATTATGATATCGATTACAATATCGATGATAATATGGATTAAAACATCGATTGCAATATCGATTACAATATCGATTGCAATATCGTTTAAAATATCAATTACAATATCAATTACAATATCGATTACAATACCGATTGCAATATCGATGACAATATCAATAAAAATATCGATTATGATATCGATTACAATACCGATGATAATATGGATTAAAATATCGATTGCAATATCGATTACAATATCGATTGCAATATCGGTTACAGTATCGTTTTAAATATCGATTATAATATCGATTAAAATATCAATTAAAATACCGATTATGATATTGATTACAATATCGATTATAGTATCGATTAAAATATCGATTACAATACCGATTGTTATTTCAAGTATTATATCGATTACAATATCGATCATAATATCGTTTAATATATCGATGTTGATATCGATTACAATATCGATTAAAATATCGATTTGAAAATCCGTTATAATATCGTTTTAAATTTCGATTATGATATCGATTACAATATCGATTAAAATATCGATTATGATATCAATTACAATACCGATTGCAATATCGATTACAATATCGATTGCAATATCGGTTACAGTATCGTTTTAAATATCGATTATAATATCGATTAAAATATCAATTAAAATACCGATTATGATATTGATTACAATATCGATTATAGTATCGATTAAAATATCGATTACAATACCGATTGTTATTTCGATTATTACATCGATTACAATATCGATCATAATATCGTTTAAAATATCGATGTTGATATCGATTACAATATCGATTTAAATATCGATTATAATATTGAATAAAATATCGATTTAAATATCGATTACAATATCGATGATAATATGGATTAAAATACCGATTGCAATATCGATGACAATATCGATTAAAATTACGATTATGATATCAATTACAATACCGATTGTTATTTCAATTATTATATCGATTACAATATCGATCATAATATCGTTTAAAATATCGATATTGATATCGATCACAATATCGATTAAAATATCGATTATTATATCGATTATAATATCGATTTAAATATCGATTATATTATTGATTAAAATATCGATTTAAATATCGATTATGATATCGATTACAATATCGATGATAATATGGATTAAAATATCGATTGCAATATCGATTACAATATCGATTGCAATATCGTTTACAGTATCGTTTAAAATATCGATTATAATATCGATTAAAATATCGATTAAAATACCGATTATGATATTGATTACAATATCGATTATAGTATCGATTAAGATATCGATTATCATATCGATTTTGTTATTGATTTTAATATCGATTATTGTATCAAATTATATATCGTTTAAAATATCGATTTGAATATTGATTATGGTATCGATTTGAATATTGATTATGATATTGATTAAAATATCGATTATGATATCGATCATAATATCGTTTAAAATATCGATTATGATATCGATAACAATATCGATTACAATATCGATTATGATATCAATTACAATACCGATTGTTATTTCAAGTATTATATCGATTACAATATCGATCATAATATCGTTTAAAATATCGATATTGATATCGATCACAATATCGATTAAAATATCGATTATGATATCGATTATAATATCGATTTAAATATCGATTATATTATTGATTAAAATATCGATTTAAATATCGATTATGATATCGATTACAATATCGATGATAATATGGATTAAAATATCGATTGCAATATCGATTACAATATCGATTGCAATATCGTTTACAGTATCGTTTAAAATATCGATTATAATATCGATTAAAATATCGATTAAAATACCGATTATGATATTGATTACAATATCGATTATAGTATCGATTAAAATATCGATTATCATATCGATTTTGTTATTGATTTTAATATCGATTATTGTATCAAATTATATATCGTTTAAAATATCGATTTGAATATTGATTATGGTATCGATTTGAATATTGATTATGATATTGATTAAAATATCGATTATGATATCGATCATAATATCGTTTAAAATATCGATTATGATATCGATTACAATATCGATTACAATATCGATTATGATATCAATTACAATATCGATTAAAATATCAATTATGATATCGATTATAATACCGATTGTTATTTCGAGTATTATATCGATTACAATACCGATTGTTATTTCGATTATTACATCGATTACAATATCGATCATAATATCGTTTAAAATATCGATGTTGATATCGATTAAAATATCGATTATGATATCGATTATAGTATTGATTTGAATATCGATTATTAAATCGATTATGATATCGATTATAATATCGATTTAAATATCGATTATAATATTGATTAAAATACCTATTGCAATATCGATGACAATATCAATTAAAATATCGATTATGATATCGATTACAATACCGATTGTTATTTCGAGTATTATATCGATTACAATACCGATTGCTATTTCGATTATTATATCGATTACAATATCAATCAAAATATCGTTTAAAATATCGATTTTGATATCGATTACAATATCGATTAAAATATCGATTATGATATCGATTACAATACCGATTGTTATTTGAGTATTATATCGATTTCAATACCGATTGCTATTTCGATTATTATATCGATTACAATACCGATTGTTATTTCGATTATTACATCGATTACAATATCGATCATAATATCGTTTAAAATATCGATTACAATATCGATTGCAATATCGGTAACAGTATCGTTTTAAATACCGATTATAATATCGAATAAAATATCGATTAAAATACCGATTATGATATTGATTACAATATCGATTATAGTATCGATTAAAATATCGTTAACAATATCGATTATGATATCGATTTAAATATCGATTACAATATCGATTATGTTATTGATTTTAATATCGATTATTGTATCAAATTATATATCGTTTAAAATATCGATTTGAATATTGATTATGGTATCGATTTGAATATTGATTATGATATTGATTAAAATATCGATTATGATATCGATCATAATATCGTTTAAAATATCGATTATGATATCGATTACAATATCGATTACAATATCGATTATGATATCAATTACAATATCGATTAAAATATCGATTACAATACCGATTGTTATTTCGATTATTACATCGATTACAATATCGATCATAATATCGTTTAAAATATCGATGTTGATATCGATCACAATATCGATTAAAATATCGATTATGATATCGATTATAATATCGATTTAAATATCGATTATATTATTGATTAAAATATCGATTTAAATATCGATTATGATATCGATTACAATATCGATGATAATATGGATTAAAATATCGATTGCAATATCGATTACAATATCGATTGCAATATCGTTTACAGTATCGTTTAAAATATCAATTATAATATCAATTAAAATATCGATTAAAATACCGATAATATCGATTTGAATATCGATTATTAAATCGATTATGATATCGATTTAAATATCGATTATAATATCGTTTAAAATATCGATGTTGATATCGATTACAATATCG
Organism: Pararge aegeria; assembly: GCF_905163445.1. Classification (NCBI taxonomy): domain Eukaryota; kingdom Metazoa; phylum Arthropoda; class Insecta; order Lepidoptera; family Nymphalidae; genus Pararge; species Pararge aegeria. The sequence continues at coordinate 4,076,929 of NC_053202.1, read as the reverse complement.
ATTATAATATCGTTTAAAATATCGATGTTGATATCGATTATGATATCGATTACAATATCGATTATGATATCGATTTAAATATCGATTACAATATCGATAATGTTATTGATTTTAATATCGATTATAGTATCAAATTATATATCGATTAAAATATCGATTTGAATATTGATCATAATATCGTTTAAAATATCGATTATGATATCGATTACAATATCGATAATGATATCAATTACAATATCGATTAAAATATCAATTATGATATCGATTATAATATCGATTATAATATCGATTGTAATTTCGAGTATTATATCGATTACAATACCGATTATTATTTCGATTATTACATCGATTACAATATCGATCATAATATCGATGTTGATATCGATTACAATATCGATTATTAAATCGATTATGATATCAATTATAATATCGATTTAAATATCGATTATAATATTGATTAAAATATCGATTTAAATATCGATTATGATATCGATTACAATATCGATGATAATATGGATTAAAATATCGATTGCAATATCGATTACAATATCGATTGCAATATCGTTTAAAATATCAATTACAATATCAATTACAATATCGATTACAATACCGATTGCAATATCGATGACAATATCAATAAAAATATCGATTATGATATCGATTACAATACCGATTGTTATTTCGAGTATTATATCGATTACAATACCGATTGCTATTGCGATTATTATATCGATTACTATATCAATCAAAATATCGTTTAAAATATCGATTTTGATATCGATTACAATATCGATTAAAATATCGATTATGATATCGATTACAATACCGATTGTTATTTCGAGTATTATATCGATTACAATACCGATTGTTATTTCGATTATTACATCGATTACAATATCGATCATAATATCGTTTAAAATATCGATGTTGATATCGATTACAATATCGATTAAAATATCGATTTCAAAATCCGTTATAATATCGTTTTAAATTTCGATTATGATATCGATTACAATATCGATTAAAATATCGATTATGATATCGATTACAATACCGATTGTTATTTCGAGTATTATATCGATTTCAATATCGATGTTGATATCGATTGCAATATCGATTAAAATATCGATTATGATATCGATTATAATATCGATTTAAATATCGATTATATTATTGATTAAAATATCGATTTAAATATCGATTATGATATCGATAACAATATCGATGATAATATGGATTAAAATATCGATTGCAATATCGATTACAATATCGATTGCAATATCGGTTACAGTATCGTTTTAAATATCGATTATAATATCGATTAAAATATCGATTAAAATACCGATTATGATATTGATTACAATATCGATTATAGTATCGATTAAAATATCGATTACAATACCTATTGTTATTTCGATTATTACATCGATTACAATATCGATCATAATATCGTTTAAAATATCGATGTTGATATCGATCACAATATCGATTAAAATATCGATTATGATATCGATTATAATATCGATTTAAATATCGATTATATTATTGATTAAAATATTGATTTTAATATCGATTATGATATCTATTACAATATCGATGATAATATGGATTAAAATATCGATTGCAATATCGATTACAATATCGATTGCAATATCGTTTACAGTATCGTTTAAAATATCGATTATAATATCGATTAAAATATCGATTAAAATACCGATTATGATATTGATTACAATATTGATTATAGTATCGATTAAAATATCGATTATCATATTGATTATGTTATTGATTTTAATATCGATTATAGTATCAAATTATATATCGTTAAAAATATCGATTTGAATATTGATTATGGTATCGATTTGAATATTGATTATGATATTGATTAAAATATCGATTATGATATCGATCATAATATCGTTTAAAATATCGATTATGATATCGATTACAATATCGATTATGATATCAATTACAATATCGATTACAATATCAATTATGATATCGATTATAATATCGATTGTTATTTCGAGTATTATATCGATTACATTACCGATTGTTATTTCGATTATTACATCGATTACAATATCGATCATAATATCGTTTAAAATATCGATTATGATATCGATTATAATATTTAATTTGAATATCGATTATTAAATCGATCATAATATCGTTTAAAATATCGATGTTGATATCGATCACAATATCGTTTAAAATATCGATTATGATATCGATTATAGTATTGATTTGAATATCGATTATTAAATCGATTATGATATCGATTATAATATCGATTTAAATATCGATTATAATATTGATTAAAATACCTATTGCAATATCGATGACAATATCAATTAAAATATCGATTATGATATCGATTACAATGCCGATTGTTATTTCGAGTATTATATCGATTACAATACCGATTGCTATTTCGATTATTATATCGATTACAATATCAATCAAAATATCGTTTAAAATATCGATTTTGATATCGATTACAATACAGATTGTTATTTGAGTATTATATCGATTTCAATACCGATTGCTATTTCGATTATTATATCGATTACAATACCGATTGTTATTTCGATTATTACATCGATTACAATATCGATCATAATATCGTTTAAAATATCGATGTTGATATCGATTACAATATCGATTTAAATTTCGATTATGATATCGATTACAATATCGATTAAAATATCGATTATGATATCGATTACAATACCGATTGTTATTTCGAGTATTATATCGATTACAATATCGATGTTGATATCGATTACAATATCGATTAAAATATCGATTATGATATCGATTACAATACAGATTGTTATTTGAGTATTATATCGATTTCAATACCGATTGCTATTTCGATTATTATATCGATTACAATACCGATTGTTATTTCGATTATTACATCGATTACAATATCGATCATAATATCGTTTAAAATATCGATGTTGATATCGATTACAATATCGATTTAAATTTCGATTATGATATCGATTACAATATCGATTAAAATATCGATTATGATATCGATTACAATACCGATTGTTATTTCGAGTATTATATCGATTACAATATCGATGTTGATATCGATTACAATATCGATTAAAATATCGATTATGATATCGATTATAATATCGATTTAAATATCGATTATATTATTGATTAAAATATCGGTAACAGTATCGTTTTAAATACCGATTATAATATCGATTAAAATATCGATTAAAATACCGATTATGATATTGATTACAATATCGATTATAGTATCGATTAAAATATCGATTATCATATCGATTATGTTATTGATTTTAATATCGATTATAGTATCAAATTATATATCGTTAAAAATATCGATTTGAATATTGATTATGGTATCGATTTGAATATTGATTATGATATTGATTAAAATATCGATTATGATTTCGATCATAATATCGTTTAAAATATCGATTATGATATCGATTACAATATCGATTATGATATCAATTACAATATCGATTACAATATCAATTATGATATCGATTATAATATCGATTGTTATTTCGAGTATTATATCGATTACAATACCGATTGTTATTTCGATTATTACATCGATTACAATATCGATCATAATATCGTTTAAAATATCGATGTTGATATCGATTAAAATATCGATTATGATATCGATTATAGTATTGATTTGAATATCGATTATTAAATCGATTATGATATCGATTATAATATCGATTTAAATATCGATTATAATATTGATTAAAATACCTATTGCAATATCGATGACAATATCAATTAAAATATCGATTATGATATCGATTACAATACCGATTGTTATTTCGAGTATTATATCGATTACAATACCGATTGCTATTTCGATTATTATATCGATTACAATATCAATCAAAATATCGTTTAAAATATCGATTTTGATATCGATTACAATATCGATTAAAATATCGATTATGATATCGATTACAATACCGATTGTTATTTGAGTATTATATCGATTTCAATACCGATTGCTATTTCGATTATTATATCGATTACAATACCGATTGTTATTTCGATTATTACATCGATTACAATATCGATCATAATATCGTTTAAAATATCGATGTTGATATCGATTACAATATCGATTTAAATTTCGATTATGATATCGATTACAATATCGATTAAAATATCGATTATGATATCGATTACAATACCGATTGTTATTTCGAGTATTATATCGATTACAATACCGATTGTTATTTCGATTATTACATCGATTACAATATCGATCATAATATCGTTTAAAATATCGATGTTGATATCGATTACAATATCGATTAAAATATCGATTTGAAAATCCGTTATAATATCGTTTTAAATTTCGATTATGATATCGATTACAATATCGATTAAAATATCGATTATGATATCGATTACAATACCGATAGTTATTTCGAGTATTATATCGATTACAATATCGATGTTGATATCGATTACAATATCGATTAAAATATCGATTATGATATCGATTATAATATCGATTTAAATATCGATTATATTATTGATTAAAATATCGATTTAAATATCGATTATGATATCGATTACAATATCGATGATAATATGGATTAAAATATCGATTGCAATATCGATTACAATATCGATTGCAATATCGGTTACAGTATCGTTTTAAATATCGATTATAATATCGATTAAAATATCAATTAAAATACCGATTATGATATTGATTACAATATCGATTATAGTATCGATTAAAATATCGATTACAATACCGATTGTTATTTCAAGTATTATATCGATTACAATATCGATCATAATATCGTTTAAAATATCGATGTTGATATCGATTACAATATCGATTAAAATATCGATTTGAAAATCCGTTATAATATCGTTTTAAATTTCGATTATGATATCGATTACAATATCGATTAAAATATCGATTATGATATCGATTACAATACCGATTGTTATTTCGAGTATTTTATCGATTACAATATCGATGTTGATATCGATTACAATATCGATTAAAATATCGATTATGATATCGATTATAATATCGATTTAAATATCGATTATATTATTGATTAAAATATCGATTTAAATATCGATTATGATATCGATTACAATATCGATGATAATATGGATTAAAATATCGATTGCAATATCGATTACAATATCGATTGCAATATCGGTTACAGTATCGTTTTAAATATCGATTATAATATCGATTAAAATATCAATTAAAATACCGATTATGATATTGATTACAATATCGATTATAGTATCGATTAAAATATCGATTACAATACCGATTGTTATTTCGATTATTACATCGATTACAATATCGATCATAATATCGTTTAAAATATCGATGATGATATCGATTACAATATCGATTTAAATATCGATTATAATATTGAATAAAATATCGATTTAAATATCGATTACAATATCGATGATAATATGGATTAAAATACCGATTGCAATATCGATGACAATATCGATTAAAATTACGATTATGATATCAATTACAATACCGATTGTTATTTCAAGTATTATATCGATTACAATATCGATCATAATATCGTTTAAAATATCGATGTTGATATCGATCACAATATCGATTTAAATATCGATTATGATATCGATTATAATATCGATTTAAATATCGATTATATTATTGATTAAAATATCGATTTAAATATCGATTATGATATCGATTACAATATCGATGATAATATGGATTAAAATATCGATTGCAATATCGATTATAGTATTGATTTGAATATCGATTATTAAATCGATTATGATATCGATTATAATATCGATTTAAATATCGATTATAATATTGATTAAAATACCTATTGCAATATCGATGACAATATCAATTAAAATATCGATTATGATATCGATTACAATACCGATTGTTATTTCGAGTATTATATCGATTACAATACCGATTGCTATTTCGATTATTATATCGATTAAAATATCAATCAAAATATCGTAAAAAATATCGATTTTGATATCGATTACAATATCGATTAAAATATCGATTATGATATCGATTACAATACCGATTGTTATTTGAGTATTATATCGATTTAAATACCGATTGCTATTTCGATTATTATATCGATTACAATACCGATTGTTATTTCGATTATTACATCGATTACAATATCGATCATAATATCGTTTAAAATATCGATGTTGATATCGATTACAATATCGATTAAAATATCGATTATGATATCGATTATAATATCGATTTAAATATCGATTATATTATTGATTAAAATATCGATTGCAATATCGATTACAATATCGATTGCAATATCGGTAACAGTATCGTTTTAAATACCGATTATAATATCGAATAAAATATCGATTAAAATACCGATTATGATATTGATTACAATATCGATTATAGTATCGATTAAAATATCGTTAACAATATCGATTATGATATCGATTTAAATATCGATTACAATATCGATTATGTTATTGATTTTAATATCAATTATTGTATCAAATTATATATCGTTTAAAATATCGATTTGAATATTGATTATGGTATCGATTTGAATATTGATTATGATATTGATTAAAATATCGATTATGATATCGATCATAATATCGTTTAAGATATCGATTATGATATCGATTACAATATCGATTACAATATCGATTATGATATCAATTACAATATCGATTAAAATATCGATTACAATACCGATTGTTATTTCGATTATTACATCGATTACAATATCGATCATAATATCGTTTAAAATATCGATGTTGATATCGATCACAATATCGATTAAAATATCGATTATGATATCGATTATAATATCGATTTAAATATCGATTATATTATTGATAAAAATATCGATTTAAATATCGATTATGATATCGATTACAATATCGATGATAATATGGATTAAAATATCGATTGCAATATCGATTACAATATCGATTGCAATATCGTTTACAGTATCGTTTAAAATATCGATTATAATATCGATTAAAATATCGATTAAAATACCGATAATATCGATTTGAATATCGATTATTAAATCAATTATGATATCGATTTAAATATCGATTATAATATCGTTTAAAATATCGATGTTGATATCGATTACAATATCGATTATAATATCGTTTAAAATATCGATTTTGATATCGATTATGATATCATAATATCGTTTAAAATATCGATGTTGATATCGATTACAATATCGATTTAAATATTGAATAAAATATCGATTTAAATATCGATTACAATATCGATGATAATATGGATTAAAATACCGATTGCAATATCGATGACAATATCGATTAAAATTACGATTATGATATCAATTACAATACCGATTGTTATTTCAAGTATTATATCGATTACAATATCGATCATAATATCGTTTAAAATATCGATGTTGATATCGATCACAATATCGATTAAAATATCGATTATGATATCGATTATAATATCGTTTAAAATATCGATGTTGATATCGATTAAAATATCGATTATGATATCGATTATAGTATTGATTTGAATATCGATTATTAAATCGATTACGATATCGATTATAATATCGATTTAAATATCGATTATAATATCGATTACAATACCGATTGTTATTTCGAGTATTATATCGATTACAATACCGATTGCTATTTCGATTATTATATCGATTACAATATCAATCAAAATATCGTTTAAAATATCGATTTTGATATCGATTACAATATCGATTAAAATATCGATTATGATATCGATTACAATACCGATTGTTATTTGAGTATTATATCGATTTCAATACCGATTGCTATTTCGATTATTATATCGATTACAATACCGATTGTTATTTCGATTATTACATCGATTACAATATCGATCATAATATCGTTTAAAATATCGATGTTGATATCGATTACAATATCGATTAAAATATCGATTATGATATCGATTATAATATCGATTTAAATATCGATTATATTATTGATTAAAATATCGATTGCAATATCGATTACAATATCGATTGCAATATCGGTAACAGTATCGTTTTAAATACCGATTATAATATCGAATAAAATATCGATTAAAATACCGATTATGATATTGATTACAATATCGATTATAGTATCGATTAAAATATCGTTAACAATATCGATTATGATATCGATTTAAATATCGATTACAATATCGATTATGTTATTGATTTTAATATCGATTATTGTATCGTTTAAAATATCGATTTGAATATTGATTATGGTATCGATTTGAATATTGATTATGATATTGATTAAAATATCGATTATGATATCGATCATAATATCGTTTAAAATATCGATTATGATATCGATTACAATATCGATTACAATATCGATTATGATATCAATTGCAATATCGATTAAAATATCAATTGTTATTTCGAGTATTATATCGATTACAATACCGATTGTTATTTCGATTATTACATCGATTACAATATCGATCATAATATCGTTTAAAATATCGATGTTGATATCAATTACAATATCGATTAAAATATCGATTTTGATATCGATTATAATATCGATTTGAATATCGATTATTAAATCGATTATGATATCGATTTAAATATCGATTATGATATCGATTACAATAACGATTATTATTTCGAGTATTATATTGATTACAATACCGATTGCTATTTCGATTATTATATCGATTACAATATCAATCATAATATCGTTTTATAATATCGATTTTGATATTGATTACAATATCGATTAAAATATCGATTAAAATATCGATTATGATATCGATTATAATATCGATTTAAATATCGATTATATTTTTGATTAAAATATCGATTTAAATATCGATAATGATATCGATTACAATATCGATGATAATATGGATTAAAATATCGATTGCAATATCGATTACAATATCGATTGCAATATCGGTTACAGTATCGTTTTAAATATCGATTATAATATCGATTAAAATATCAATTAAAATACCGATTATGATTTTGATTACAATATCGATTATAGTATCGATTAAAATATCGATTACAATACCGATTGTTATTTCGATTATTACATCGATTACAATATCGATCATAATATCGTTTAAAATATCGATGTTGATATCGATTACAATATCGATTTAAATATCGATTATAATATTGAATAAAATATCGATTTAAATATCGATTACAATATCTATGATAATATGGATTAAAATACCGATTGCAATATCGATGACAATATCGATTAAAATTACGATTATGATATCAATTACAATACCGATTGTTATTTCAAGTATTATATCGATAACAATATCGATCATAATATCGTTTAAAATATCGATGTTGATATCGATCACAATATCGATTAAAATATCGATTATGATATCGATTATAATATCGATTTAAATATCGATTATATTATTGATTAAAATATCGATTTAAATATCGATTATGATATCGATTACAATATCGATGATAATATGGATTAAAATATCGATTGCAATATCGATCATAATATCGTTTAAAATATCGATGTTGATATCGATCACAATATCGATTAAAATATCGATTATGATATCGATTATAATATCGATTATAATATCGATTTAAATATCGATTATATTATTGATTAAAATATCGATTTAAATATCGATTATGATATCGATTACAATATCGATGATAATATGGATTAAAATATCGATTGCAATATCGATTACAATATCGATTGCAATATCGTTTACAGTATCGTTTAAAATATCGATTATAATATCGATTATGATATCGATTTAAATATCGATTATAATATCGTTTAAAATATCGATGTTGATATCGATTACAATATCGATTATAATATCGTTTAAAATATCGATGTTGATATCGATTATGATATCGATTACTATATCGATTATGATATCGATTTAAATATCGATTACAATATCGATAATGTTATTGATTTTAATATCGATTATAGTATCAAATTATATATCGATTAAAATATCGATTTGAATATTGATTATGATATTGATTAAAATATCGATTATGATATCGATCATAATATCGTTTAAAATATCGATGTTGATATCGATTACAATATCGATTTAAATATCGATTATAATATTGAATAAAATATCGATTTAAATATCGATTACAATATCGATGATAATATGGATTAAAATACCGATTGCAATATCGATGACAATATCGATTAAAATTACGATTATGATATCAATTACAATACCGATTGTTATTTCAAGTATTATATCGATTACAATATCGATCATAATATCGTTTAAAATATCGATGTTGATATCGATCACAATATCGATTAAAATATCGATTATGATATCGATTATAATATCGATTTAAATATCGATTATATTATTGATTAAAATATCGATTTAAATATCGATTATGATATCGATTACAATATCGATGATAATATGGATTAAAATATCGATTGCAATATCGATTACAATATCGATTGCAATATCGTTTACAGTATCGTTTAAAATATCGATTATAATATCGATTATGATATCGATTTAAATATCGATTATAATATCGTTTAAGATATCGATGTTGATATCGATTACAATATCGATTATAATATCGTTTAAAATATCGATGTTGATATCGATTATGATATCGATTACAATATCGATTATGATATCGATTTAAATATCGATTACAATATCGATAATGTTATTGATTTTAATATCGATTATAGTATCAAATTATATATCGATTAAAATATCGATTTGAATATTGATTATGATATTGATTAAAATATCGATTATGATATCGATCATAATATCGTTTAAAATATCGATTATGATATCGATTACAATATCGATTATGATATCAATTACAATGTCGATTAAAATATCAATTATGATATCGATTATAATATCGATTATAATATCGATTGTAATTTCGAGTATTATATCGATTACAATACCGATTGTTATTTCGATTATTACATCGATTACAATATCGATCATAATATCGATGTTGATATCGATTAAAATATCGATTATTAAATCGATTATGATATCAATTATAATATCGATTTAAATATCGATTATAATATTGATTAAAATATCGATTTAAATATCGATTATGATATCGATTACAATATCGATGATAATATGGATTAAAATATCGATTGCAATATCGATTACAATATCGATTGCAATATCGTTTAAAATATCAATTACAATATCAATTACAATATCGATTACAATACCGATTGCAATATCGATGACAATATCAATAAAAATATCGATTATGATATCGAGTACAATACCGATTGTTATTTCGAGTATTATATCGATTACAATACCGATTGCTATTGCGATTATTATATCGATTACTATATCAATCAAAATATCGTTTAAAATATCGATTTTGATATCGATTACAATATCGATTACAATATCGATATCGATTTTGATATCGATTACAATACCGATTGTTATTTCGAGTATTATATCGATTACAATATCGATGTTGATATCGATTACAATATCGATTAAAATATCGATTATGATATCGATTATAATATCGATTTAAATATCGATTATATTATTGATTAAAATATCGATTATTAAATCGATTTGAATATAGATTATAATATCGATTTAAATATCGATTAAAATACCGATTATGATATCGATTACAATACCGATTATGATATTGATTACAACATCGATTATAGTATCGATTACAATATCGATTATGATATCGATTTAAATATCGATTACAATATCGATTATAATATCAATTACAATATCGATTAAAATATTAATTATGATTTCGATTATAATATCAATTATAATATCAATTATGATATCGATTATAATATCGATTTGAATATCGATTATTAAATCGATTTGAATATAGATTATAATATCGATTACAATATCGATTAAAATATCGATTATGATATCGATTATAGTATCAATTTATATATCGATTATAATATCGATTTGAATATTGTTTATGGTATAGATTTGAATATTGATTATGATATCGATTAAATAATTTATTATGATATCGATTGTATTATCGATTTAAATATCGATTATAATATCGATTATGATATCGATTTAAATATCGATTAGTATATCGATTACAATATCGATTAACATATCGATTATGATATCGATTATAGTATCAATTTATATATCGATTATAATATCGATATGAATATTGGTTATGGTATAGATTTGAATATTGATTATGATATTGATTATGATATCGATTGTATTATCGATTTAAATATCGATTATAATATTGATTAAGATATCGATTACAATATCGATTAAAATATCAATTTTGATATCGATTATAATATCTATTTGAATATCGATTATGATATCGATTGTTATATCGATTTCATCTTCGATCATAATATCGATTTGAATATCGATTATGATGATTAAAACATATATTAATAATTAATAGTAACAAAATTACAACTATGTAATTTTGCTACACTGTACGAACTGGACTTATGTATGAAACCGAATGCAGCAGAAATTACGCCACCGAAATTACACGACTGACAACTCACAAAATTACGCTCGTTTGGCCTCACCCTTATAGGGTAGAAACCACTTTCGGGCTGACAGCCTGGAATGTAGGGCAAAGTTATACAATAGGCCAAAGCTAAGTGCTGTCTGTATTTCCGCAGCAAAACGTCTTGCAAAGTCATCGGTTGAACGCTAACCTGACCTGAATACATACTTATATCCCAAGGTTTTTTATCTAAATCACCCTAACCATATTGCTAGGGATATAGGTTGAGAGCTAGTTACCATTTTTACAACCTTACTCGCTTCGGTTAGGTTTTTACAACTAATGGAAAACAAAAATAAAAAATCGCGAAAGAAAATTATATTTTTTTTCTCATTATAGTTTATCTTAATATATATAAATCTCCTGTCACGATGTTTGTCCGCGATGGACTCCTAAACTACTTAACCAATTTTAAATTAAATTGGCACACCGTGAGCAGTCTGCTCCAACTTAAGAGATAGGATAGCTTAGATCTTTAATTATAGTCGCAATTTTATTTTATTGCAAATTATTTGTCTATAATTAATTGACAGTCACATGTTATATATATATACTACTATACTCATTTAAGGCTTAGCGATACTGAATACTTTAAAAACAAAATCTAACGCAGATGAAGTCGCGGGCAACAGCTAGTATTTTATATTTATTTATTATATTATTCTTAGTTGTGAATCTTTTTTATGTATTTGAATTAAGGTTTATAATAATTTTATGACACTTGTTTGCTTTCGCTGTTGTTGTCCTAAGCCTAAGGTTTGCCTGGCCGAGATCACTTCTAAGCGATAGGGTTGCCATTTGTATCCTAATTTTATGTTTATATTTTTTTTCCTCTGTTATTTCCCTAACTTCGTAGTGGAGTACAAATACAGAGTTTAAATAAAAAAACATAAAATTAGTAATAATAATCTTACCGGAGAAACTTCGTCACATTGTGAAAAGTAGTTATCCAAATTTTTTTTAATACCTTAGTACCTTCTTATTTTTATTCGTAATTTTTTAACGAGATACCTTGTAGCCTTTAATAAGAAAAATCTGAATATTCTTCAGTAAAAATTGGTTTATTAACTTAAGGGTTACTTCGACGGGCGCACTCTGGAACTATTCAAATTTGTTCCCTCTTCATCATTTTATGTTGTCCTAAAAACTGGCACGTAGCGATTTTAACATCTTCTTTCGTATACTATGTAAACGTTTGAAACGCTCTTCCGAGTTATTGGTTTCCTAATTCTGAAAATCTTGGTATCTTTAAAACAAGATTGCATATGCATGTTCTAGGCAAGTGAGGTGAGATTGTGGTCATTAAAATCATAACGAACTTTGCCGGTTAACGGTTAGTTTACTAACTAACCGTTTGCCACGGACGGTACGGATGGACGGTGACGGACGGACGGTGACGGTGGTGACGGTATCAGAATACAGTAATTATGAAAATTAAGCTTATTTTGCTATACTCCGTGAACAGCAGGAGAATCTGTATGGTGTAATTTATAATTTCTTTCATCCTTATACTCCACACTAAATAGATCCTCAGCAATATAGGAGCATCCTCAGAGAATTTTCATACATATTATAATTTTAATATATATTATGGATTTCCGCAAAGTAATGCCTGCTTCTAACCAACAGAATACAGTAGTCACCACGTCTCCATCGGGTGTCGTATAAGGCGACTAAGAGAATATAACGTCTGTTCTACTACTTCCACCTACTACGGTCGCAAATCCGTCTGTAATGTGTTAATTCAAGGCAAACCCTCCCGTTGGGAGAGACTTTTACTCAGCAGCAAACTATAGGCTGTTGATAACATAGTCTATAATGGTATAAATGGCTGAGCAAAATAATTCACCTGTGCTTGGTCTATTACCATACACACATTATCCTAATGTATGCGACATTATAAATTGACGCCGTAACATTTATTGTGGCCAAGTCATAGATGACGCGGCAAATAAAATGAGGGCAAATGAAATAAGCTAGCTTTTCGCACAGCTTGGTAAAGACCCAAGCTAAAGAGCTTGTCCTGTAGGTATATCTACGATTTTATCTAAGTTGTTACTTTAAAGATGATATGTATTAAAAAAATTCAAAATTCGTTTATATAGTATATAGTAAGTAGGCATAGTTTACAAGCACTTTTGAAAGGTCAAGTCAGTCTGTTTGTATTGACTCTACCACGTCAAGTATGTATTTATAATATTACTAGCTGCAGTGGCGTGCATATAGCTTTTGACCAGGGTATGCATGAAGCAGGAAGATGGCATAATATGGACCTACCTAATGAGTTATAACAAAAAATTAGGTTAGGCAATGCTTTTGCGCATGTGTGAAGTGCACGCCACTGGCTGTTGCTCGCTCCTTTATCTGAGTTTTACTTCGTTCTATTTTTAAATTCCGTCTGTTTTCCCCGGATTAAAGTATCATACAATGTTTGAGTACACTCTGTGTGGAGACCCGTGCAATGTGGTGGGCTGATAGAGGGCTGTTAACAGGTTGATACTGATTATAAGTATAGATAAACCCTTCTCGATCATTGTCATCCCTGAACCCATCATCATCAACATCCTGTTACAGTCTACTCTGGACTAAAGGCCTCTAAAACTGGAGAATTTGTCCATAATCACTCTGTGTCTTGTTAATAAACAAATAAATGATAAGGGTGAGTTCAAAAACTCTTCTACGTAAAATAATAAGGGTGAAAGTAGGTGAAGGTATTTGTAAACATTCCGTATTCCCTGTAATACGTCGCTATAATGCGCCATAAATCAGGTTTATCAGACGGGCCACAGACACCTGATATTTATTGCGGACCGGAAAACGGTGTCATCTGTCACTCCCTTAATCCTACACAATGTGTATCGCATAGTAGTTAGGTGGAGCTAACGTATTTTATCGAGCTAGTTATAAGGAGATTCAGTCAATACACGACTGACAACCAAACGACTACGACTTAACCGGGTCAAAGTAAGCGGTATTTGATTAATTTTTTTATCGGTTCTCCGAACTATATGCCCCGCCCAATGCCACATCAGCTTCGCGACTCGTTGAGCTATGTCGGTAGCTTTGGTTCTTCTACGGATCTCCTCATTTCTGATTTGATCACGTAGAGATACTCCTAACATAGCTCTTTCCATCACACCTGAGTGACTCTGAGCCTTCTTATGAGGCCCATCTTTATATATATATTTCTTGTGTGCGTGTGTATGTCACTGAACTCCTCCTAAACGGCTGGACCGATTTGAATGAATCTTTTGGAATGCCTTTGGGGGACACCCTGGATGGTTTAGATTCACAAATCAGCCCGACAGATGGCGCTGGGGTCCGCTAGTAGTTATATAATATATTAAACCCATAATAATTGGTGTGACAACTGACAACGTATCGTAACGCTAAATCGCTTTGCGTCACGGGTCACCTCTTTGTCGGTAGGCTTGTAACCAGCCATGATCAAAACTTCCCACCAGACCAGAAATCATGAATTCTCATATCATGAATTTTCATATTGATTCTGCCGGTGATCGAACCCGAGGCCTCCCACTTAAAATCACACCGGTTACCACTGCGCTAGTGAGATCGGCAGGGTGATTACGTATCTCGCGACAGGTTTGTGTCAGGCGTTAATCTTGCAATTAATCGACACAGATATCTAGTTAGGAGTCAATTATTCACCCTAACATATGGCCAATTATTCTTTTTAAGTAAAAATTTTACGTGTATATAAATTAATTTGTATAACCTTGGCTGTAAGTGGGTTAAATGTATAACTAATGTATATGTACTTAAATAAATAAATAATAAATAAATAAATCACTGTTGTCAAGCGTCACTTTTCAATACAATAAATAAACAAAAGTGACGTTTAACAGCAGTGATTGCAAGAACCTGTCGCGAGATACGTAATCACCCTGCCGATCGTTTCTCCTTGAACCCCAATAAAAGCTTATATTCTCTCTATATAATATTCTCTTCGACTCTTTCAACTTGAACTCATAAAAACTGTTTTGAATTTAAAACAAAGTTTACATTAAACGCTCTCTCGGCTGCATCATCATCATTATAACTTTATATACATACAAGCGGACCCCAGCGCCATCTGTCGGGCTGATTTATGAATCTAAACCATCCAGGGTGCCACCCAAAGGCATATCAAAAAATTCATTCAAATCGGTCCAGCCGTTTAGGAGGAGTTCAGTGACATACACACGCACACAGGAATTATATATATAAAGATAACACGGTTACTGGCCTACTTTAAAGCATCGGTCTCCTCCTAGAATGAGATGGTAGGGATGTGCAATTGGCTAGCGTGGTGGACACCACGCTAGCCAATTGCGGATTGGTAGACATCACACGGCAATAAGAATATTATAGAGAACTCTCAGAGACTATTTATTTGTTTATACAATTTGTAAAATATTTGTTTTATAAATATAATATTTGTTTGTTCACTACAAAAAGAAAAAAAATGGACAGTACAAGAGGAAACTTAAAAAGGCGACCGTATCGCTAAATAGCGATCTCTTCCAGGCATCCTTAGGATTAGGAAAACCAAGAGAAACCGATTGATTGGTACCGCCTGCAGGTTTCCTCGAGATATTTTCTTTCACAGTTAAAGCTAGTGATATGTAATGGCTTAAAACGCTGTACAACTTCAAAAAGATAAAGTTACGTTGGTTCGAACTCCTACCGGAAGTAAAGCCACGTCCTAACCACTAGGCTATTACCGCTTCAGAAATTACATAGTTAAGCTGTCAGCTTAGCTAAGTAATTTCCCAGACGATTCAGGAGGTTATTTCACGGTAAATTAAGTTAATCTTTTTAACGACTTGAATCGAGTTATTATAGTCCTTTTGTGATCTGGTAAAAGTTTCTATTAAGGAGATTTATTCAATTTATAGTTCAGATCTGAGTACACAAGAAGACCGTTATGACACTGTCAAATTTTCTTTCGCCATAATATACGATATTTAAGCGGCGATAGCCTATTTATATATTTATTTATTATGTACCTAAAATAATATAAAAAGGACAGGTTGTGCATAAGGACAACTTACTCGTATCTCTAAACAGATTTCTTCCAGAAGCCCTCGTAAGTAAGGCTTCGACATATCGCGGGGATAGAGTTCACGCACCAGCACTCACTAACTTTTCGGAGTTATGTGGGTTTTAATTTAAGCTATTAAATATCACTTGTTGTATCGGTAAAACAACGTGAGGAAGCCTGCATGCCTGAGAGTTCTTATAATGTGCTTAAGGGTGTGTGAAGTCCACCAATCCGCTTATGACCAGCGTGATGGACAGTGGCGTGCATAGAGGGTATACATAGGGTATGCAGATGATATAAAATGAAGGAAATCTCCCATCCGTGTTATAAAGAACTTAAGGATAGACATTGTAAGAGTTATTAAAAGCCTACCCTTAAGTATTTATGACTCGTACTGGAGATTTTCTTCGTTTTATATCATCTGCATACCCTATGTATACCCTCTATGCACGCCACTAGTGATGGACTACGGCCTAAACCCGGTACTGGGCCGGTAATGTATCATATCTATGTCGGAGATCTATATTTAAATACTATTGCGAACTCGCGTTAGTAACTATATTCCAATAGGTAATGCTTAATCATTCGGAAATGAGCCTTGCCGGTTTTACTCTATTGCGGCCGGGCTTTTGACCAGACCAAACCTGAGCCAATTTAGAATCACGGGCTGCTTTAGTGGCCTTACTAGTTATATATAAACAGTTTCTTGCAAAAAAAAAAGAAAATGGCTTTTGACCGTTCCAATCGGTCACACATCCGAGACAGTGATGAAAGATGCGTCATCGACAGATTTCCGTTGACGCAACCTAAGAGGAAACCGATGCGATGTTTCTGTGAATATTGCGTTGTTGCCATGGCATCATGCGACCGTTTTCCTCTGAATAACTTAACTACTATATATATATAGTTTAATATGTTTTATTTAAGCGGTGATAGCGCATTAGGCAGGAGCTTGACTTCCCCTTTGGGGGGCCGAGTTCGAACCATAGCACGCACCTCTAACTTTAATAATTTATTTGCAATTTAAGTAATTAAAATATAACTTGCTTCAACGGTGGAGGAAAACATCGTGAGGAAACCTGCATGCCTGAGAGTTCTCCATAATGTTCCCAAAGGTGTGTGGAGTCCACCAATCCGCACCGGGCAGGCGTGGTGTGTGGCCTTAACCCCTTCTCATTGTGAGAGGAGACCCGTGCTATGTAGTAGGCTCAATGAGTATACAAAGAAGTTGAATTTAGCAAATAAACTTCGTTGTATACTCATTGAGCCTACTGGCTGGTCCCACGAAAGTGAAGTCTCGCTCCTGCCCACTGCTCTGCGGCTGTCACCGCTTCAATCGCATTTTGCTATACTCTGTGAAAAACAGGAGAATCTATATGGTGTTATTTATAATTTTTTCAATCGTTATACTGTATACGAAACTGATCTTCAGCAATGTACTCTACGCACTTTTTGCTCGCAAAATGAGTAATTGTTAAGTAAACATAATTTGAAGTGATATTCATTGTAAAGTCAACATGTCCTGAGGATTCTTCGGTGTCGGAGCGAAATGTGCGTAGTGAGTACATTGCCGAAGTTCTGTTTGGTGTGGAGTATACAGATTGAAGATTGATTGAATAGGCATGGAAAATTTGGAAATAATTACTATTCTCTTGTCTCGTCTGGTGGGATATACATCTTTGGCTAGTTACCTACCTACCGAAAAAACGTACCTCTAAACGATTTTTCTAAGTGACGTCACATAATTTGAAACGTCACGTTCACGGATGTAATTAAAATTGCATTAAGCGAGAGTAAACTCAAGAAGAAGCTTGCCGAAGGTCTGTTTGGTGTGGAGTATACAGATTGAAGATTGATTGAATAGGCATGGAAAATTTGGAAATAATTACTATTCTCTTGTCTCGTCTGGTGGGATATACATCTCTGGCTAGTTACCACCCTAACGAAAAAACGTACCTCTAAACGATTTTGCTAAGTGACGTCACATAATTTGAAACGTCACGTTCACGGATGTAATTAAAATTGCATTAAGCGAGAGTAAACTCAAGAAGAAGCTTGTAATTCACATAAAATGACACGCTCATTCGCAATTGTCAAAACACTGTAGCGTCAGTGTAAACGGAGCTTATTTGTTTTAAAGCTTAAATTCTACGTATCTGCTATGCTCTTTCGGGAACGTTTGTATAACTAATTCGGTTGTATAGAAGATCCAACTCTAAAACGAGAACTACTAGGTTAATTTTACTTTGACGTAATAGCTTGATGAGTTAAGTTTAGTGAATCAACTTCTTTGTATACTCATTGAGAGTAACGGTGCGTAAGCAAAACCGAGCCGTTCTACCGCAAGTGGCTGATGACGTAGTAGTGGCATATGTGTAAAGGGGAGGAAGTTTTACTAGTAGTGCACATTTTTGTGACAGGGCTCGTCCGGAGAGTGAGGGGTTCCAATAGGCACATAAAACGTAACACCTACGCCTCAGGTTGACATTGGTATGCCACTTACCATCAGGTGAGCCATCTGATTGGTCTTCCAATTATTACTGGCATCGTTATAACATGCTAAATTTAAAGTAGCAGGTAGGCACAATTTCAAAAATACGTAGAATTATAATATTACTATATATGCATACAGTAAAGTACAATAGAAAGGCGATAAGTTGATATATTTACTTTATGGGTACAACCAAACTATTTTCTATATAATTTTCGCCATTGGTTGCCTGGAAGAAATCGGTATGAAGCGATAATGCCGCCAAATTGTATACGTTGTTTCTTTATACTTTTGTTTTTACATCCTTTTTGTGGTCTGCAATAAAATTGTATATTCATTCAATGTTTTATATTTTTGTAAATAAATTTCACACATAACCATACAACTTGGCACCCGTTTATAGTCGTCAACCACCCGTATTCCTCACATTGAACTTGGCTCTTATTTTTACATATATATTTATTTAAACAACTTTATTGCATATAAAGGAAACACACACAGGAACACTTACATTAACATAAATTATATGCAAAAGGCGGCCTTATCACTAACAGTGATCTCTTCCAGGCTACCTTGACTATTGGAATAAGGCAATGAGAGACGGGAAATCGCAATAATATATATATATAAATATAATATATATTAATCTATATATATATAATGAAAATGGTCTTCGTTTGAGGCTCAATCACGCCTAAACCACTGATCGTATCGACATGAAACTACCACCATTCGATGCGAAATTTTTCCTAGATGGTTTATGTCTATCTATTTTTTGAATTCCAACATTCCTTCATTTTTTTATTGCTGTTTTACTTTTATGAACATTTATCCCGCTAATAAAAACAAAAGATAAGCATTTTCTCTTGATTCTTTTGTTTTCATGGATTTCAACAGAGTGTATTAAACGGATTATGGTTTTTTACATTCAGCTAAGAATCTACTCACGGTAGTGGAGAACGGCTGGACCAATTGGGCTTTTTTTTATCTTCAGAATTGTCAGGAGAAAGTTTTGTATGTAAGAAAATTTTAAAAAAGCCCGATATAAAGTTATAAATTTCGATGATAATCGAAGAATTCCCATCTATATAGTCACTCACCACGAAATCTCGGGAACCATAAGACTTAGAAACGTGAAACTTGGTAGGAATATTACTTTTGCTATGTAGAGGTCAGCTATGAATAGATTTTAAGAAATTCATTCCCCAAAGGGGATTGCGGGGGCGTTAACAATGAACAATTCCCGTTTTTAAACTATAGCTCCTATAGACTTCAAATTTGGTAGGAATCTTCTGTAAGAGGTGTAGAAATAGGCTATGAACGAATTTTACGATAGCTCACCCCACAGGGGGTTGCGGGGGTGGGTATTAACAATTCATATTTTTAATTTTCCAGCTAAAGCTCCTACAAGATCCAAATTTTGTAGGAATTTTCTATAAGTGATGTAAAAATGATTTATGAACAAATTTTACGATATCCCACCCCAAAGAAGATTGCGGGGGCGTTAACAATGAAAATTTTCAATTTCCAAGCGATAGCTCCTATAGACTCCAAATTTAGTGAGAGTATTCTATATGTAATATAAAAATGATCTTCGAGCGGATTTTACAATGAATCACCTCCAATAAGGTTCGCGGGGGTGGGTGTTGACAATAAAAAAATTCAATTTCGAAATATAGCTTCTAAAAATTCTAAATATGGTAGGAATCTTTTATTATTCACATAAAGAACATCTCAAAATGGATTTCAATAAAGTCTACTTCCGACAGGAATTGCGGGGGTGGGTGTTAAAATCTAAAATTTTTATTTCTAACCTGTAACTTCTACAGACTCCAAATTTGGTGGGGATCTTCGTGTATGTAGGGATATTCGTGTATTTCCTTACAACAATCGTCTTTTTGGCAGCGGAGAAAAAGTCATTGAGAGGTTTCAAAAACTTAACTTTACATGTAGCTATCCAATCAACGGACTAAGAATTTTACATTCATTTTACTTTTGCAGACTACATAACCGACGAATTCTTTTATTGCGGGATCGCGGAAATGTAACAGATTAAAATGAATGCATTTCCAAGCACATGAGATGTGGAAAAGAAATTTAGTTACTTATTCCAATAGAATTCATAAAAAACATGCACAATTAATTTTCTATAAAAAATTGATGTCACGGAGAAAATTTTAGTTAACAGAAAATTCGTCGAACTTGAACCTAGACAGATTTCAACTTCATATATGAGACTTGCAATGACTTTAACTTAAACTTTCAATGCTCATTTCAAATTTTTTTCTTCATGTCAATTATTATTAATTTTTGGAAGAAAGGCACGGAAATGTTATAATGATTGCACATTGAAAGTTACAATGAATATTACTGAGAAAAATCACCTGGATGAAAGATACAGGCTAAATCGACGGAATTTGGAATTTGAGTAAGTCTAAACAATATCGATGCTTACAGTTCTATCCGCGGGGCCTATTTATGTTCATACAAAAATAAAAAAAAAGGAGAATAATAAAAATATGAAAAAAATAAATAAAAATGAAACATAAAATGTAATTTATTTCCTTTTTCAATTCGCCCAGCGAAGCGGGCTGGAAACGGCTAGTATGATATATATTAATAAATATGCTTAAATACACACACATATACATATAATATTAACATGTTTATAGTGACAAATAGTGCCTCCTTACACGACTTTTAAAAATCCCAAGGGATTTAGAGCGCCGAATGTCATCAGGGAGTTCATTCCACAGCATTTCCGCTTTTGTTGTAAAGGACTCTGAATAACTGCGAGAGTTACACTTCACCATTCTAAGCACATTTTCTCGGGTGGATCGCTGAGAGCCTTGGGATGTGCACGGGCCAAGAAAATTGAATCTTTCTTTAAGGTAGGTTGGTCTCCAAGGAAGAAAAAGAGTAGAGTAGAGGATAGATAATACATGCAGATTACGCCGATGCCTTATAGGAAGCCATTTTAGTTTGTTCCGATACACTGAGATGTGATCACATTTCCGGAGGCCAAATATAAATCTGATACATAAATTTTGCAGTCGTTTAGGGGATGTGACTACCAAATTCTCTAACAGGTTAGCCCACTACCATCGTAGACTGCATCATCACTTACCACCAGGTGAGACTGCCGTCGTGGGCTACTCTTGTAAAAAAAATGTCAAAATTATTGGTGGCGACGTTCCGTTGTAAATAAAATCCACTTCCGACGAAAAAGTGAACGTCATCCTATCAAGGGGCGATTTTCCTTTCGTTTCGTTTGAAATTTAAATACAATAGGGTTTAAGTGCTTTCACGTGCAATGAAATAGTATCCGGTCACGAAGGGCCTAAACACCAGGAAGGGGCGTTAACAGCTGATATTTCACAGATTCTGTCGAGTTGAGCCACTCTAGTTTCTATTTGTAGTGATTTTTTTAGTCGTTTATGCGTACGAACGTGCATTTTCGTTTCACTACGTTCGTTAACCGAAACGGTTTGGTATTTGCGTAAAATTTGCGTCAGTGATTGTTTTCCTTTTATTATCCACTATTAATGACGTAATACATTTATATTTAAACGCACCTACCGTAACAATTAATGTCATAATTATTAATAGTGTTAAAGTAGAATGATATATTTTGTGATTACTTTAGTAAAAACACGTATAACAAACAAACACACCTAAACCTTAAACAACTTAGATGTAGTTAACGATTTTTTATAGAAATAATTGACGGACAAAACATGTGACTGCCTGATGGTACTGCAGGTAGTAACGTAAGTGCAACTCCAACGGCTATGAACACTTCGCAAGGCATGCAAGAAACACGTGCTGCAAAATGGCGTCCTGTGACCGTCAACATGAGGACACAGTACGGCCGGCAACCATGCCCTTCAGATCGGGACAAAGAAGTGTTCCGATCTGAAGTGTTGAATGGCGGTAGTACTTCCCCCACGAGTACTGTCACAAAAAGCAATAAAGTCAAAGTCAAAGTCAAAAATATCTTTATTCAAGTAGGCCTATAGGTGGCACTTTTGATGCGTACATAAGAATTACACGGTAGTGAGATGATGGCGATAACCACATTCGTAAACTTAAAACTAAAGCTACGAGGGTTCCAAACGCGTCCTGGTCTAAGAAGAAGCCCGCAACAAACTTAGCCGGGTGTTTCTTTTTTGTTATCACCATCTCACAATGTCATTTCAAATTATTAGAAGAGCAACCTGGTTAGAGCAATAATTTACACCTACCAATACTACTTACCCTACTAGTTACGCAGAGTTTTGTCACGTTCTGACATTTAAAAAGTGCTGTCATTTTATGTGTGACGAAACTCTGCACACCTATTTTAACGTTACGCTACATTTCTTAATAAGTAGGCATTATTTTAAGTTTTGTTTGATTGGTATAACTTTCATAATCAGGGATAAAGAAATCCTATAGGTACTAGGAGGGCATAATACAGAAGGAGCGTATCCTTTACGCTCATTTATCTTGCATATCACCGGGGAACATCACTCATCCTTTGTGCTTTGGGTATTACTGGGCCCTTTACAATCCCTTTATTGAGAGTGAGGAGTCGGTAGGCTAAATTCGGCAAAGAGCAGATATATTCGGGACCATTATTCGCGAGTAAAATACCCTTTTTTTACTGTAAGTGGAAAATCCGAATTTCCCGAAGAAAGACGCGGTCTAGCCTTATTTTTTTGGTCTACTATCTATACTTTGCGAAAGCGGTGATACCCCAGTGGTTAGAACTTCGGCTTTAATTTCGGGGTACGGAGTTTGAATCCCAGCACGCACCCCTAACCTTTCCAAGTTATGTGATATGTGTTTGTTTTTTATGTTAGAAAAGCGAATTTTCGTGTTGATCATGACGATAAGATTTTTAGTATAGAAAAGCTGTTTGTGAAAGAGCACATCTCGGGATGTACTGCTGTGTTACGTTCTGAACAGCGTGGTTGCCGGTGTCAGTACATGCTCGACGTCTGAGATTGATGGACACCTGGTTAATGGCGAAGTTTTGCTCTGTTTATAGGCGATGGATTTCCACTTACAATCAGGTGGCCCATATGTTTATCCTTTAATTATTATTTAAAAAAAAAAGATAAAGACCACGACTACTCTGAGTTACAGTACTGGGAGCACTGAGAATGAGTAATGGTTTCCGCTGATGTTAATGAAATATGAACCGAATGCTGGCACATACGAATCGCTTCTCCGCGCAATACAATGTGGAAATAAATTGCAGACTTCATTTTGGCGGTTCTTTTCAACAAACTTCCAAAAGGACCAAGATTGTCGATTTAACGTGTCTCATTTTTTTCATGTCTCATTCGTTTCATGTGTCCACAGTATTTTGATACGACATAATATATCCGTGAATGTTCTGTAGGTACTTCAAGTAGTCATATTTGTGATTTCATTATAAAAGCAGACCGTAAACAAGGTGCCTAAATAAATACCAAAAGAACCAATAAAATTGCAACTAAAACAAAATAGAAAACGTTTTATCATCATCAAAAATATTCTATTATATTTTTTATATAAATTATATGTGTACGTATATGTAGTATATATAATTTAATTAATTGTTATTATTTATTTATTTTTGTAATTTATGTTTATTATTTAAGTATTACTTTGTGTACACCCTAACCCTTCTTCTTAACTTCATGTACTCAATTTGATTTGATAGGTTGCCTGGTAGAGATCGCTCTTAAGCGATAAGCCCGCCTATTGTACCTTTTCTCCTTCATTTTAATTGTGTATTTTTTTAATGCTTGTTTTTTTTTTTAAATTTTGGTGTACAATAAAGTGTATTTCTAAAATTTTTTATTTTTTATTAGTGTTTTTACCTACACTTGGAGGAATTATCAATTTTATAAATTTAAAATGCATATAAAAATTTTCGGAACCGACAGGATTTGAACTGCGGGAAATCGCGGCCTGAGCGCTTTCACCAATTAAGCTACGGCTCTCCTACCGTCGATGCCGAAATTAGTATATGCCTTTCACATCAGTCCCGAGAGTCGCAGGTTCAAATCCTGTCGGTTCCGAAAATTTTTATATGCATTTTAAATTTATAAAAGTGTATTTCATTTCTTTCATTCATTCATTTCATCAGCAACCCATTACCGGCCCACTACAGGGCACGGGTCGCCTCAGAATGAGAAGGGTGGAGACCGTAGTCCACCACGGTGTTGGCACCATTGCGGAGAACTCTCTGGCATGCAGGTTTCCTCACGATGTTTTTCCTACATCGTTAAACCAAGTGATATTTAAATTGCTTAAAACGCACATAGCGCAGAATTGAACATTGAGGGTTTGTGACATTCTTTGAAAGAAATTTTGAATAATGGTGTCATTTCACGCTGGTTGCAATATTCCACAGTGGCTAGCTAAATTCGGAGTCAACTGATGTACAAAATCGGCCAGCCGGTTTATTTGTTTTCATTGGTTAAAAAATTGTATACCTCATATAGATTTTAACACTACAGAGAACGTGAATACAAAGTTTTTAAAATCTTAAAAATATTTAAATAATAAAATTTATTACACTGTACACGTTTTTTTAATTACGAAATATTATGATTTTTTTTATCATTTGTTGATTTTAATTTTTTTTTTAATTCTTAACAATGCTTAAAAAAATAAAAAACACTATTAAAATGTATATTAAAAAACATCCACCTTCCGCTCGCGTGGCTTTTGAATGCCCAAGCAAACGGCGGTCAGGTCTCCAGAGTGAGGAACCTCCTCACAATACGCGCCGTTTCAAGGACTTGAAATTGCCTTCTGTATCCGACCCTTGATCCAACAACCAAGCGAAAGCTTCTTAAGATGTTGGTCGAAGCATTTCGCGAGAAGACCATTGGCCTTCGATTAAATTTTTTTTTATTAAATGGTCTGCCTGTCTACTACCCCAATTTCTGCGCCCTAACAGGGTCTTCATTACAATAACTTTTGATTATTGTGATATTATTATGAACAATGTATGAGTATTGTAATGTGAAATGCAAATAAATTGAAACTGAAATTGAATAGGTAAGTTCATTTTGTCGTGGATTTCTGAACTTTTGTATCCTGTGACTTGGTTTATTTTAATATTTGTAGAAGTTACGCATAAATTATGTACAATAAGGACAATCGAGTTAATGTTTTGAGCTCGGAGCATAATAATGAACTAGGTTAATAGAAAACGTCAGTCATCGTTAATGGTACCTACCGAATTTCAGTAGGTGTTAGTTGACTTGATGAATGTTTATTTTCTGCGCCATTCCTGCTATATAGACCGACCTTCCGAATCAGATAGACATACTAGCGCTGTTTTTAATTCCACGAAAAGACTTTAGACTGTCATCTAACCATCCACCACTCTCACTCATCTAAGTGATGCGGTCACAGCGATGAGAGCCTAGTAGTTATGATTTGGCTAAACTTTCGAGGGCTCGAGTTCGAACCCCAGCCGAACCTCTAAGTTTTCTAAGTAACGTTCAACGGTAGAGGAAAACATCGTGAACAAACCTGCATGCCAGAAAGTTCTTCGTAATATTCTCGTGCCTCTACGTGGAATTCGGAACGCCCCTGCATCATCAAGAACCTTCCACCGCTGGACTAAACGCCTCTCCAAAAGGGATGTTTTGCTCCTAAACACCATCAAACGTACGAAACAGCAGACTCACACTGATGCACGCTCCTAAGCTATTATCGCAGGATATTAGTATGGGTTACTAGATTTGACACTTGGCAGTCGGGTTGGTGGGACGCTGCTTCCCGTTCTCTGATACCGGCTCGTATGACACCCGCGGGAAGAGAAGGGGTGGCCATGGCACTCTCCACAAAATACTAATGTCCAACAGAAGTCGTAAAGGCTACAGATCCAAGTATACCTAAGTATCAATTTCGATGTGATTTGATGAAACTAGGCTGTGGGTTAGTACTTATGTATCAATTTGCATGACAAGTTCGCTTGAATGCAGAATCGATTTACAATTCTGCTGATTCCATCGGTTTTTAAGGTCACTGCCTACTGACACATATGTGACATTGGGTCAATTTTTATCCCGATACTTGTTGCTGCGGATTTGAAATTTGAGAAAAAAATGTTTGTGAATAAGTTTTTAATGGAGATCGCTATGTTTAATTAATGAAATGCCTTTCATTGCAATAAAAAAAATTACAATTAAATTAAATTAACCTGCAAATGTTCATTACTCTGAACTCAGCTTTAAAAGTCAAGTAGACATGCTTTTTTATCATTCATTTTTATTTATTTATTTAAACATCTTTATTGCGTAATAAAGGAGAAATTACAAATATAGTTAAACAAAAAATTAAAAGCAAAAGGCGACCTTATCACTAAAAGTGATCTCTGCCAGGTAACCTTACCGATAGTACACAACAAAACATGAGAGACGGGAAATCGCAATTAAAATAAACAATACATAAATTTACACACTTAAGTACATACTACTAATAACTAATATAATAAATAATTAAAAGAGATAAATAAAATAAGATATAAATAAATATATAAATAATAATAATAATATTGTTAATATATATATATATATTAACAAATATTTATATATATTTACTATAGATACATAAGTACACATATACGAACAACAAAATTATAATGACAAATAGTGATGTCTAACACGGCTTTTGAAAATAGCTAGGGATTTAGAGCGACAAATATCGTCAGGGAGTGCATTCCACAGCGTTGCAGCTTTTATTGTGAAGGATTCCGAGTAACTTTGCGACTTACATTTCATCATTCGGAGAATATTCTCCCTAGCAGAACGCTGAGATCCTGTAATGTTAGCATTCATGTAAGTAATGTAAATATATCTATCTGTACATATAATAAAATTGTAGGCGAGTCGTGTCTGTACATTAAAGATTTTTGCGAAAAGATAACTGGAAACCAATAGAACAAAAAAAGGCATTTTTTTATTTTATTCGTTTGTCTGGGTGTCTGTTGGTTTGTGCGCGCATCGAGCAAAAACTACTGAACAGATTTGAACGCAATTTGGTACAGCTGATACTTCGAATCAAAATAAAAAATATTTTTCATCCCGGCCGATTGGCGTAGTGGGCAGCGACCCTGCTTTTCGAGTCCAAGGCCGTGGGTTCGATTCCCACAACTGGAAAATGTTAGTGTGATATTTTCAGTGTCTGAGTGTTTATATATATATAATATATTATAAGTATTTATGTATATTATTCATAAAAAAAAATATTCATCAGTTATCTTAGTATCCATAACACAAGCTACGCTTACTTTGGAACTAGATGGCGATGTGTGTATTGTCGTAGTATATTTATATTTATTCATCCCGAAAAACAATAGGGTTCGTTAAGGATATGCTTTGAAAGTTTTTGTCGATATTACTTCATAACTTATTTCGCCGATTTTCACGATTCTTCTTTAACCGGAAAGGCTGTATTATATATTAATCATGTCAATATCAATGTTCGTAAAGGGAAGGAATTTTCAAAGTAAAATAGTTAGAGTAATATTTTAAAGTAAAATTTTAGAGTATAGTACATTTAAGAATTGACGAAACAATATACACTAGACACATACCAGGCCTGCCCACTAAAATAAAACAAAAAAGCAAAAATAACCGCAGACAAAGTCACGGGCAACAGTTCGTTTGCATTTAGAGACATCTCAAAGAACCGTTGAATGAAACACAAATTTTATGTAGCTTAGTAAACTACAATACGAGTTTATTTTTACTTCTAATATTGTTAAAAGTGCTTTTAAATTTTGTTGTATGTTTATGTACATAAATTAAATCTTCGAATATGTATCGTTTATGCGCCGTCATTATTTTAACTTTCTCTCTTAAAGACCCTCATGGGCTCATTTAGTAATATTCATACTGCACCCATAACACAAGCCACACTTACTTTGGCGATGTTTGTATTGTCATAGTATATATTTTTTTATATATATTGCACAAGTAGCCCTTTTAGAACGGTACTAATTTTAATTGAAATTCAAAAGATTTACGCTACTACAACTCCGGCTAATTGAAAGTAAAGGAATGCGAGAGCCCGAAAGGACTTTGGAAACATTTGTAATAACGTAACTTTGTACGAAAAACTTTTGTAAATGCGAAAGTAATTACCAACGGTAACTTATTTAGGATTCTGTCAAAAGTTCCAGTACAAATCCGACCGAGTCTTTTGTGTAATTTTTAGGCATTTAAAGGTTGGACACAGCAGAGAGACTTCAATAACTTAAGGACGACTTTATTAACTTTTACTAAATGCGGCTTTTGTTACTCATTAGTTGTACCTTTGACTTTTATTTTTAGGGTTTCGGTAACTAAATTTTATATACGCAAGCTTATGGGTGCGACTACTTCTTACGTTACAAGCATTTTAGAAGTGTTCTATAATAATAATAATAATACTAAAAGCCTTTAAAAAAAATTAAAAAACAATCTTAAAAATTACATTTCAACTTATTTCTACATAAATATTTCCAAAGTAACAACAAATACTAAAAATTACTGAATAAAAATTACTTTTTATACTAGACGCCGGTTATTTGATTGTCTTGCTCTCCAGCATAGGCCTCCCCAAGCGTTCTCCACAAAGATCTATCCCTTGCTTTCCTCTTCCAAATTGTTCCTGCCACTTTTTCAATATCATCTTCCCACCTACGATACTGTCTACACTTACTTCTTATATCCAGGACACCATTCCATTATTGCTTTTGCCCATTTTTGTTTATTATATATAATATACTCGATGTTAATTCTCTAATAAATAATTGATTATGTTATTGGATTTTATAACATATTAAATCAACGCACAATGACGTAAACACTGGGAACGAAAAACGAAAAGAGACAAAATAATTACCGCCTGAAGATAGACGATAATGTGAACTGAGATTGTTATCTCCAGCAATTGACAGATAGCCTGACAATAGTGATAAATTGTATGGATTTAATTGAAACAAGTAAAAGATTACTTAGGTAACATCTTTGTATCTGCGCAAATGTAGAAGTCGCAGGGAAACAAAGATTATGTAAAATAAGAAAAAAAAACCGGAAAAAAATTAATAAAATAGCGATTTGCGTAATCAGTGTAATTAATAATCACTATCAACACATTTCCGGCCCACTATAAGGCACAGGTCTCTTCTACGAATGGGGAGGGTTTAGGATGTACTTCACCACGCTGGAATAGTGCGGATTGGTAACATCACACACCTTTGAGGATGTTATGGAGAACTCTCACTCATGGTTTTCCGTTTTCGATATATTTGAGTTTTTTAAAACGAACAAAACATAATAATTAGAGGTACGTGCCGTTAAATTGGCCGGGGTTCAAACACAGCTTCCCCGAAATTGAAGATGCCGTCACAGCGTTATAACCGCTTAAAACAAAGAGTAATGTTTCTGAAATAACAATACCACTTTTTAATTAGTAAACTTAAAAGTTACCTATCGTGGTTATTCATTTTTTTTAATCATCAGTCATCTTAGTACCCATAATACAAGCTACGCTTACTTTGGGTCTCGATGGCGATGTTTGTATTGTAGCAGTATTTATTAAGTCGGTGCTTTGCCTAGGAAATTCATCAAATCCCTGTGTTGATTATTTCCCTGTGACATGGGCACTGATTAACGGTCTTCTGAAAAAGGCGGAGGCCCTCGAATTGATGTTTATTTTTAACCCTGCAGGGCTAGGGAAATAATTACCCTCTCCACCTGCTAAAGCACGGGAATATGGAATAGGAGAAGTTTTCCTATTTCATTTGGATATTATTTCCATTGCGCCAGTGCTCTGAGAGTTAATAAAGCTGTTGGAGATGATACATTTTTATCGTTTCCCCTGGGATATAATTGTCTCCTGCCCTGGTAGCCGAACTGGCCTTTGTAGGCCCTGGCCGTGTAGACAGACAATAATACAGTTGTCTCCACGCCTCTTCTTCCCACGGGTGTCGTGGAGTGAGTAAGGGACAGAGACACACAGAGAATGGGCAGCAGTTTGTGCTACTACTAAGGTGCATTATGAGCAAACCCTACCTTTAGGGAAGGTTTTCAATATCAACTTATTATATGATAAGTTAAGCTTAATTTTCGTTATATATCACGCAATTCCGCAAAGTGACGCCTGCTTCTATCCAATATTACAGCTTATTTTTTGATTTGTTATGGTTAAAGTGAAATAGGTTATAGTAAGCAAATAATATATGCACAGGAGTATTTCACAAGCAATTCAAGTTTACCAACTCCGCGAAGATGTATTAGCATAGCACAATACCTGTTCCACCGAATACAATTGCTTACTTAACCGCGCGGTAACGTAATTGGAAACAAGTGCTGAACTTCCCAGGTATTCTGGTAATTTAATTATAATATTTTAATTTAATTTTATGTAGATGTGACGTAAAAGGGCCTCGTCATTTTTCTTCTCAAAACGTGGAGGATGACACGCACGCAATTTTTTTCCCGCAAGCGACAGTGTAAAATATCGACAAGAAAGTAAAAATAAAAATGTATAAAAACGCTGTCTCTTTTATTTGATACACATTCCAGCTACATGCTATGCTACATTTTTTTCACAGCTCCCTCTGTGAAAAAAATGTAGCAGAGGACATCTCGGACTGATTTTTCGCCCAAAACACTTCTGACTCACCTTTCAAACAAAAAAAGAAAACAAAATCAAAATCGGTTCATTCGTGCGGGGCTACGATGTCACATACACACACACACACACACACACACACACACACACACACACACTCCACCACACACACAAATACACGTCAATTTATCTAAAATATAGTATTACATTAGTAGGGCTAGATGGCGATGTGTGTATAGTCGATATATATTTTAATTTTAATTTACATAGCTCTGGACAGTTACAGGTGTGTGTCGGGGATAGAACTCGAACCCCAAAAGGGGGTAGGAAGTTCTAAACACAAGTCTATAAATGCTTTAATTTTATTTATAGTACCTACTGAAAATTGGAACGAAAGTCGATAAAAGGCAATCAAATACTATTCTGAATAGCTAATATCAAATTCAAATATGTTTTATTCACGTAGACCTACAAGTACTTCTACATATTATATTATATTACCCTGTTTGTGAGGGATGGTGATATTTCCACTAAATTGTTTAACTTAAAACTAAATTTAGGAGGGTTCCAGACGCTATCCTCTGACAAACTTAGCCATGGGATTTTTTTTAGTTCCCACCAACACAAAGTAAAACTAATATTTACCTATGAATTTAGCACAATTCATACCCAAGCTCTTTTATCATTTCCGTAATCCTTCATCATTAATATTATAATAGGATTTTTCGATAAACTTACGTTTTTATAAGCTCTGAACGTATTGCAAATTTTTCGGGATTCCAGCAGATTTACCGAGCGTGTTCAATTCCAAAACAACTTCCAAACTTAAACAACTTGTATTGTATAGAAAACTTTTATTACTCTCACACAAAATCAAACAATGCGCTGTAGTGTAAACAATATTTTAACTCGCAATAAAGGCAAGATGTCGGCCATTTTCAATATCGGAATAAAGTTTAGATCGAACATCAACTTGCAAACTTTTTATGAATCACCATTTCAGTCCGTTTGCGGGAGGTTTCGCCGAAAAACCTTTTTGAGTGTTTTTTTTTGTCTAGTAATAATTGAATAACCACGCAGGTGGCCTTGATGTGAAGTGGAAAAAATTATCCTATAAACACAGCAACACTTCGTATAGAATGCGTAGAACACGTCTTACACGATGGGTAGGTGTGAATGCTCTTATGCAACCACGCCCGTATCACAGCAATGTTGGAAAAATAAATTATGCTTTACAGCCAATATCATGGTAGTACTTCCGAGCTCTTTCACAAAAAGCTCTAAAATATCCTTATTACCTTTTGACAACGTCTTATAATTCGATGGAGCCGCACGAAAAAACATGGCGTATGCGGCGTTACCTCGCTCTGAGGCGTTCCATTCAAGGCTTGAAGTGCAAGCGAGAGCGCGGAACGAGCGACAAAGAGGCACAGTCAGCCTCCGCGTTCAACATCTGTCTCTCTCTTATTTGAGTGAGCGATGCATCCGCGTGGACAGCTTGTATACAATAATTCATTTACATGTTTTCGGCAAGGATGAAGTGCAGCGAAAAGTGAATGTGGTGTCAATTGTTTATAGCAACGATAATCTATCAAACAAATAAAATTAGAATTTTCTTTTGAAAAATGCAACCATTCCATCAATATTTTCTTACGACGTTGTCACGTTCAACTATCGTCAGTAAGCCGACTTAACAGACAACCATTTTTTTTATATTAAGTTGAGATTCAGATTTCGTGATTAAGCGTGGTCACTTTTTTCGTCTTTCAACAGTGACCGAGTTATCCTGCCCAGTTATTCTTATTATTAAACTCTTTATTTGTATACCACAATATTCATCATCGTCATCATCATCATCTTGTCAATCAATCGACGTCCACTGCTGACATAGGTCTTTTGTTGGGAGTTCCACAATACACGTTCCTGTATTGTGGAACTCCCAACAAACTCTAGCGGGGCCGACCTACGCTGCGCTTACCGGTGCGGGGTCGCCATTCCAGCACCTTAAGACGTCCCCAACGTCCATCGGTTCTCCGAGCTATGTGCCCTGCCCATTGCCACTTCAGCTTCGCGACTCGCTGAGCTATGTCGGTAACTCTAGTTCTTCTACGTTACCACAACATTAACATATTCAAAATATAATAAAAACAGAAACATATGTAAAGAAGTAGAATACAAAAGGCAGCCTTATCGCTCAATAGCGATCTCTGCCAGGCAACCTTTGAATTAGGAAAAAAAAGAAGAGGAGAATAGACTGCTCGTGGAACAAATTTTAAAATACATACATGTAAATAACTACACACTAATACATAAACTAGAAATAGTAGTTTGGTAATAAGAAGCATCCTATGTAAAGTGCCAGCAGCGCGGTGCGGAGGCGTTATCAATTCAATCAATCATTGCGGTAGTTTCGTGTTTCGTGTTAGTTAGTGATACTGTAGATTATAGGCTCGAACAAGAATAGGACCTCGTAAGCCATACTTAAAAATGCTGACTAATACCTATGCACAAAGTACTGCATGCATGTGTACGTGCGTGCGTTTGTGCGTGTGTATGTGTGTGTGTGTGTGTGTGTGTGTGTGTGTGCGTTTGTGTTTGTTGCATCGTATTGCCCGCACGGAGGAGCAAATTCGGATTTTGTTTTTCTTTTATTTAGTCGCCACAAAATGGTGGATTATATATTTTTACACAACTCCCTCAATATGGGTACAAAGCCTTGCTACCAGTAGTGTAGTACCTACACTATATTAAAGGTCAGGATTTATTTTTCAATTTTTAATAATAAATTAAATTAAGACGTAGTACGGTTTAAAATGAAATCTCGCTTAAAATGAAAGTATGCGTTTTTTTTTTGCTGCCTTCCTATTTTAAATATTAGGTACTCACTTTAATATCCAAGAACTTCATTGTGTAACCAAGCCTCTAATTAGATGCTGTGACACAAAATCTTTAAGAAGTAAACGGGTATTTCTTTTAAGATTTTTCAGGTAAGGTAATGTTTTCAAATTTTTAAATTATAAAACCTACAAACCAGGATCATTTTACGTTGAATAAGTGAAGAATAGTGGAATCCATACCAATATTAATACCAATATGATAAGCGGTGATAGCGATAGATTTGGTAGGAGCTCGACTTCACTTTCCGGGTGCCGAGTTCGAATCCTAATCTAACTTTTCTAAGTTATGTGCGTTTTATGTAATTAAAATAAAACTAGCTTCAACGGTGAAGGAAAACATCGTCAGAAAACCGGCATGCCTGAGTGATCTACATAATGTTCTCAAAGGTGTGTGGAGTCCACCAATCCGCACTGGGCCAGCGTGGTGGACTACGGCCTTAACCATTTCTAACCCGTGCTCTGTAGTTGGCCGGTAATGGCTTGATGTGATGATGATACCAATATTATAGAAGCGAAAGTGTTTATTTGTTTGTTTGTCCTCACTTTACGCTCTAACTAAGCAAACAATCGATTTTTGGCATTGAGTTAGTTGAAAGGTCTGAGAGTAACATAGGTTTTTATCCCCGAAAAACAAACGGTTCTAACGGGAATGGTAAATAAACAGTAATAAAAGCGGACGAAGAACGGGGGCCACGGCTTGTATTTAAACAATTATCGTCATTAATCATATCATCCCACTATCAGCTATTACTTTGCTTTCTGAGCCAAAGGCCGTGGGTTCGATTCCCACCACTGGAAAATGTGATGAGCATGAATGTTTTTCGGTGTCTAGGTGTTTATATGTATATTCTAAGTATTTATGTATATTATTCATAAAAATATTCATCAGTCATCTTAGTACCCACACAAGCTACGCTCACTTTGGGGCTAGGTGGCGATGTGTGTAGTGTCGTAGTATTAAAAAAAAATCAAAATTCAAAATTCATTTATTTCAAGTAGGCGAGTACAAGCACTTTTGAAACGTCAAGTCTGTTCGTGTGTAGTGACTCTACCACCGGTTCGGAAGGCGGATTCTACCGAGAAGAAGCCGGCAAGAAACTCAGCAGTTGCTCTTTTCCAACATCAAAAATTTACATTTTACATTTTAACATTCGTTTTTCTATCTTGTGAGAGATGAAAGCGGAACCGGATGCTTCCAAGCAACCTTGTCATTAAGAAACTCATCAATTGTATAATAACCTCGCTGTAATGATGTGTTTTAACACATTCTATGTATATTTATTTATTTCTAGATGTTGCCCGCGACTTCGTCTGCGTTTGTTTTTGTTTTTCGAAAGACATGTGGCATACAATTCAGGTGTAATTCCACTGAAATTTTTATGTTGTGTATTCTTAAATATAAAAATGTGAAATGTGGCAGCTTTATGAATTTAGAATAGCTAAGCCTTAAATGACGGGTTTGCTGCCGTCCTCTGAGGAGTACTGTCATCTATCTCCAATCGCATCATCAGATCTACACGAAATTTGGGAAAAACCTCTAAAGTACAAAGTAATTTATGGTGTAAAATCGTCAAACACTTTCGTCCCCTCTCCCAAAACAACTGAGCTTACTTTTGGTATAAAAAGCATTCTATTTTACTTCTTATTCCTTCAGGAACATGTGTACATAGTTTCATGATGATCGTTTTAGTCGTTTTTGCGTGAAAGCGTAAGAAAGAAACTTACATTCAAATTTATAATATTAAGTAGGGATAGGGATAGGGATTTTAGTTATTTATTACTGGTCACAGGTCCACCACGCTGGCCAACTGCCGATTGGTGGAATTCACACGCCTTTGAGAACGTTTTTGGGAAGCTTCAGGCTGGAGGTTTCCTCACGAAGTTTCCTTAACCGTTGAAGCAAGTGAATTGCTAAAATCGAACATAACTTGAAAAAGATAGA
The DNA here is from genome assembly GCF_905163445.1 of Pararge aegeria. Lineage (NCBI taxonomy): Eukaryota > Metazoa > Arthropoda > Insecta > Lepidoptera > Nymphalidae > Pararge > Pararge aegeria. Next base: position 4,039,302 of record NC_053202.1, on the reverse strand, counting down.
GGTAGGCGTACCGGGGTTCGAACTCAGTTCCCCCAAAAGTGAATTAGAAGAACTAACTACTAGGCTTTCGCCGCTTTTAAACCATTATAACTAGCAACACAATTTTTTGCCGTGAGGAAAATAAATACGAAATTATAAAGCTGAATAATTTCAGTCTCCGGGAAATTAAACTCAGAACTACAAATATCATTGTGGCTTTGTAGTGAGATCTGTGGATTTATGAGTGGAGGTCGCGGGTTCGGACTCCGGCATCTGCACTTCCAGATTTTTTTTTTTACTCTGGTCTGGTTTTGTGAGTCGCTTCGGCCGCAGCTAGTCCACTCTTCCGACTAACTTGCATTTTCTATATTTAATCTATCTGTTGTCTGTTGATAACTTGCTATGCAAAGTTTTAATAGTTAAAAAATGTATGGATATTTTTGGACAACAACAACGTTGCTAAGTAATCTATAGATTATGGATGGATTGAATATTGAACATGGACTTAAGACGTGTTCTCAAAAGGTTTTGCACTCCGCTCCGCGTAGTAACCAGAGATATAACTGCCATACAACTAACAGGAGACAGCATTGTTGAGGGATAAAAAAAAAACAGGATCAACTACCATAATTGATGGCCACAGCGAGACAAAAGTGATGTCTGACATATTCGCGATTTCATTTTGTGTGGCACAGGCTGCGAGTCTAATAAACTAACCTATTTAGGGGATACCAATCAGTTTCCACGCGACATCGTTCCGGAACGCTTAATCGCTTGACGGCACCTCTTCGTCGTTAGGGTTAATTTTACGCTTAGAAACATTAAATTTTTGGCATTGGGTTAGTTGAAAGGACTAAGAGTAAAATAGGTTTATCCCCGAAAAACAAACGGTTCCAACGGGACCGGTTAGAGTGGTAACGGCCGAAGCCATCTACCAAAACAGACAGAGAAAATTCGGAGATAATAGCCAACAAGGATCAAACCCCGGACCGCCCACTTAAAAGTCGCTCACCACTGCGCCAAAGTGGTAAAAAAAACAAAACGGCGTTCGAGACTTTAGTATTACGCTATGTTTAATTCCATGCTCATGATAAAATTACTAAATTACCTGAGTATCAAAATCTATTTGATTTAATAACATTAACAAGCCAGATAATGGGTTTTGCCGCCAAATTAGGTACAATTTTGGCGGTAAGTTGACAAAACCACTATTTTGCTAAATAGATGAAAATTACTCATGGCTTTCATTTGATATTATAAGCGATTGGAAGTAATGCTTTTGTTAACAGAGCCGTAGAAGTACCGCCTACCGCCATGCTTATATCTGCCGCAAAGCTGCATTGCTGTCGCCAAGCATACCTTATAGTTTTTGCGTTTAACTTGGCACCGACTTGGAATCGAATATGTTAAATAAAACATTTATTTATTGCTTTTTAATTCGTATGAAATTTATTCTTTTCAATCCCACTTCTGATGTCGTTTAAAGCTTTCAATGTTTACGTGTTCTTTGTTTTGCATTGGATTTTAGTATAATTTATTTTAGGATTACTATGTGTATATATTGTTTTTCTTATTTGAATATATTTTGGTTTTGTATACGTGTTTTTTAATGGGGCTGATATAAATAACACAATTGATTAAAAAAAAACATAGTTACTAAATTACCAGCCTATAACAGTCCAATGCTGGACTATATGCTTCTCTCAACGGGAGGGTTTGCCCATAGTCGCCTCTCTGGGTAGACGGGTTAGTAATTGAAGTAAATGGTAGTAGCAGTACGGAGGACGCTGCGGCCCGTTCTCTGTGATTCACCGCTAACTCTCCTCGTGCAACACCCGCATGAAGAAGAGTAGAACAACGGCCGTTAAAAAATGTTTTTTGCCTTTGAAAAATCGTGCCTATAAATAAATAAATGTACTACGACATACACACATTGCTATCTAGCGCCAAAGTAAGCGTTGCTTGTTTTATGGGTACTAAGATTACTGATGAGTATTTTTATGAATAATACACATAAATTCTTATAGCATACAGATAAACACCCAGACATGGAAAACATTCGTGTCACCCACATCCTGTGGGTGACAATAAAAACACACCACTAGGATTTCTTTCAATAGATGACTAAACAATTATTCATTGTAAAGTCAACATCTCCTGAGGACATTGCCAAGGATCTGTTTGGTGTGGAGTATACGGATTGAAGTAATTATAAATTACAAATTAAGCTTAATTTTCATAATATATTATGGATTTCCGCAAAGTAACGCCCTATCCCTATCCCTACTAATATTATAAATGCCAATGTAAGTTTGTTTGTTACGCTTTCACGCAAAAATACTAAACCGATCCTCATGAAACTTTGTACACATATTTTTGAAAGTGTTAGAAGTAATATAGGATACTTTTTATCCCGACATTACGATTACGGTTCCGTTGGGAAAGGGGATGAAAGTGTTTGACGATTTTACACCATAACTCCGACAAATTATAACCGATTTAAATAATTATTTATGTACTAGTATTTTGTAGGTTATAATATGTGTTTTATTTTGCCCTAACTTTGTGCAGATCTGATGAATGTGGTTGGAGATAAAGGACAGAACTCATCAGCGGACATTAGCAAACCCCTCATTTAAGGCTTAGCGATACTGAATACTTTAAAAACAAAATCAAACGCAGACGAAGTCGCGGGTAACAGCTAGTATAGTATAAGTTACTACATATAGTATACTATTGAAATTTAAAACAATTTATTCATAACAAATTAACTTAGAAACACAAGTTTTATTAAATGATAACATCAGATAATATCTTCATCGTCATCACAAACCCATTATCGACCCACTGGCCACTACAGGGCACGAGGCTCTTCGCAGAATGAGAAGGATTTAGGCCGTTGTCTACCACGCTGGCCAAGTGCGGATTGGTAGACTTCAAACCGCCCTTGAGACATTGTGGAGAACTCTCAGGCATGCAGGTTTTCTCACGATGTTTTCCTTCACCGTTTAAATTGAATGATATTTAAATTGCCTAATTTAGAAACTCCATCCATAAAAAGATGTTAGGAGTATCTTTAGGTGATCAAATCAGAAATGATCCGTACAAGAACTAGAGTTACCGACATAGCTCAGCGAGTCGCGAAGCTGAAGTGGCAATGGGCGGGGCGGAGGTGGACAGATGACATCAGGCGAGTAGCTGGGAGCCGCTGGAGGCAAGCGGCCCAGGACCGTGCATTGTGGAACTCCCTACAAAAGACCTATGTCCAGCAGTGGACGTCAATTGGTTGAGATGATGATGATGAATTAAAAAACTTCAAGTTAACTACTATATTATTGTACTAGCGGACCCTCGCGACTTCGTGCGCGTATGAGTCAATCGAGAAGCTGGTATAGATCTGACGCTAACATAATAGTCGCTTTTACATACTATTATTGTACGATGTATACTGAGTTAGTAAGTTATCATTATTTGAGTTAATACATACATCCATCCTCACAAACTTTTGCATTGTTAATTTTTAGGATAGTAGTTAATAAAAACTTTCATCCCATTTCCCGGAGGAAACTTATTGTTTATCGGGATAAAAAGTATCCTATATGTTGACTCGGAATATAAGCTACCACTATACCAAATATTATTTAAATCCGTTCATTAGTTTTCACGTGATGCCAGGACAGACAGACAGACAAAAATTAAATTAAAATCTGTTTTGGACTCAGTATCGATTATAAAGCATCCCCCGGTAAATTTTTTTAAAATATATTAAATGTACAGAAATCTTCCAGTTACAGTTTTATTATAAGTTTAGATTATAATGAGAACCAATATACTTATAATATAATTATATTATATTATTATAATAACAAGAAGAATAGAATAGAATAGAAAAACTTTATTGAAACACAACACAGTAGGAAAAACACAAGAGAAACAGTAATAGTACTTAGTGCTAGGGTGCAAAGGCGGCCTTATCACTAAAAGTGATTTATTTAAGACAACCTGAGCGTGCGAAGCCGATTAAAAGTTGGAAAGTGGATAGTGCATAAAGTGTGTTACAAAAAGTAAAATAAACCTACATTAACATACATACTATATTAACATAATAACTACAAAAATACCGGTATAAATGTATATATACTAGAATAGATATTTATGATATATATTTATGCTAGTAAAAAGATTGACAAGCCCCATTTTTTCAATGAAAAAGATACGACCTTCGCGTTTTTTCGAGTCAGATAAAAAGGCGTGCTTTGAATTGAAAATTAGACGTTGTTACTCTTGAACAATAATCTGACTTTTTACCGCTCACAAACAATGAACCCTTTCCAAAATTAAAAAGGTACAAAAATATTATTGATTTTGCAGGATTATAATAGGAAAAAAATCTTTGTTTCTTTCAAACGAATAATTGGAAACTAAAGCCCAAACTTATAAATTGATCTAATCAACGCTCTCAGATGGCAGGTTCAACTAAGAAGTGCTATCCTTATCTACAGAGAAAAGGAACAGCGCTTCTAAATTCAATCTGTAATCTAAAGATTATGGATTAGATTGAGTATTTAAAATAAACCCGTACATACCCTGTAGTAATATAGTAATGGATTGATAACAAATCGCCGTGTACTAATTTATGTTGGTGGACTGTAAAAAAAGTTAACTTGACAGTGCACGTCGCATAGAATTCCAGCGCTGGACCGGGGACTTGAATCTTGACGCGACTGGACGAAGAAGGCCGAGTTCACCACCGCGGTGATGCATTTGTCGATCTCGTGCTGTGAAATTAAAAATAAAAACAAATTTCAAAATGTATTTATTTCAAGTAGGCCTACTTTAAATATTTCTGAATTTCCATGGGAATTTCCATAAGACCTAGATTAGGGAGCTCGTGCCACAAAACGGCCGAGTATAGTTAATAAGTTCAAAAAGTTAAGAAAAGCCGATTAGCGGGGAGTGGCGCAGAATACGAGCGAGTTGCAGTTTCTGGTGTCGGAGGCCAAGACTTTGGGTCACTGAATCATCGTAAGTTAACTTCTTTTCATTCCGCACACTGGGGTCACTGAGCCATCGTAGTAAGTAAGTTCTTTTCATTCCGCAAAATGTTGCGACTCTTCATCATCGAAGCTTATAACAGTATACTGCTGGACTAAAGGCCTCTCCGAACGGAAGGGTTTGTTCACAATAACCACGCTGGGCTGGATTGCTGATCGCATTCGATGGTGGTAGTAGCACAGAGGACACTGCTGCCCGTTCTCTGTTTGAGTCCCTTAGGTGACAACTGTATATGATCTGCCGTCACCACACGGCAAACGTTTAAATACTACGTGTAGCGGAATTTCGAAATACTGTTGAAGGCTGCATAAGTATATTTCATAAGGAATCACCCTGTAAAAATAATAAATCAAAAGAAGCATATTTACTTTTCCATAAAAAAAAAGTCAAAAATATCTTTATTCAAGTAGGCCCATAGGTGGCACTTTTGATGCGCACATAAGAATTACAAGGTAGTGAGATGATAGCGATAACCACATTCGTAAACTTAAAACTAAAGCTGAAAAACTATGACAATCATTTATTCAAAAACTAATAGCGTTTCAGGTTCACAGATACGAGCAAGTCTCAGAGGCAGTAAATTATGTTCTTCTAAAAACTCAAAAGTATTATTTCGGTTTTAATTTACGCGTTGTATAAGTAATGTATGAATAAATAAACAATTAATGTACATACATGGAATTTTGGAAATTGCTGGATCTTGAGTATGGTCAAATTCTTCTATCACGGACGCAGTAATTTAACCATCTCCGGTAACTCGGTGGGCATTTCAAATCAGTAAAGCGTTGCGAAAACGCTTCTGAGGGTACTGGTGCTATCAGTATTATCGCTAATAAAATGATTATGAAAAATGTAAGTGACATGGTGATCTGGTCAAACACTATTCGCGTCTGAACTGATTATCCCCGTTTATTATATCCCCGTAATATATTTATACACTAATTATCTTACTATAATGCCCGCGTTATGAACTGAGTCGTCGGGAATATATCGTTGTATAGTCTATCTCACTCGCAGCCATTCTGTTTATGGAGCGTAATAGTGTCGTCCGTAACATCAGGTAGTTGATATCTATAACGAAGACATACTTCTAATAAACAGTTTATCATTATAATCGTTTATTTAGCTTAAACACAATTGCAAAGAATGTATTTGTGAAATTAATTTTATTTCATAGAAATGGACAAAAAGTACAGGACAAAATAAACTTAATTAAAAAACAAAAGGCGGACTAATCACTAATAGTAATCTCTTCCAGGCAACTTTTTCGTTCGGAGCCAGTGAATCACTTAAGAGTCGGGAGGTATCATTTCTAGGCAGCGAGATTCAGCGAACAGCACCATTGCGTCGCTCGCTTACCTTTTTTTTTGGCGTGGTAGAAAAGCTGAGTATTTTATCGATATTTTTTATAATTTTTATTAGTGTTTTTATCTACACCTGGAGGAATTATCAATTTTATAAATTTAATTATAAAAATATAAAAAAGCAATGTGTCATCTCTTGTTTCAAACGTGTCTCATTGTAATATGGACCTATGAAAAAGTAGAACGAAACTGCAACGTTTCCGTTAGATGACGCTACAGTCGCTATAAGACTGATATGAAAGACATATACTAATTTCGGCATCGACGGTAGGAGAGCCGTAGCTTAATTGGTGAAAGCGCTCAGGCCGCGATTGCCCGGAAGTCGCAGGTGCAAATACTGTCGGTTCCGAACATTTTTATATGCATTTTAAATTTATAAAATTTTATCGATAATTGGCACATTCCTATTGGTATTGACATTTATGGCCCGATGACTCAGTTCCTAACGCGGTCATTATAGCAAACTTTATGACGATGATCTATATATACATACTAATATTAACCCACAGAATTCAGTATAAACCTACTAATAATAAAGCTGATTTTGTTGTTTTGTTTAACGCTGCGCTTATTCTAGCCTATCAAGAATGAATGTCATTATTTTATACAACAAACTGTTCAATTAAATAAAAAGATCAACACAAAAGCACCGTAACACATATTTTATTTAATCATCTAAAATTTGCGTGAATTAATGCACAATTAATGCAATATTTAAATATTATAAATAAATATCAAAAGAATATGGAAAATATCGCATCTGTCACAGGAAATAAATACATATTGTGATGGTACCCACCATTTTATGTGCTTATTTTCTGTTACAGCGAAATCAGTTGGATGAAGTTTTGGACGAAATATTATAGATATTTAAGTACGTAGTAGTTAGTAGGTAGTTCATAGTTCAGAAGTGGTCAACTTCGTAGCTATGAATGAAATGACACAGAAACATACAGGTTAAATTTGGAACATGCCCCTTTCCTGGAGTGGAGCTGGTAGCGGTTGGACGAGAAAAGTGGTGGCCAATATGTAGAACCACAGGCGAAACTATTTAGTTTTCAGCACTGACGCAAATTTTGCCTGTTTATTGGTTTTTTACAGGATGTAGCTTCGGTGATTGTGCTCAGGAACTTCACAATCTTGTTCCACCGTCTCCATTCTCCCACAGAACAGCGAGACGCGTTGAGCGGTGGCATTCTTAAGTGGTTGATATGTATGAAACTTTGAATATCCATGTTTCTGATACGTACCGCTAAGATGTGGAACGCCTTCCTGGCAAAATTTTTTTCTTGCCACGTAAAACTGGTCAATATGTCAGGGTGCCTTATCACAGCATTCTTACAGGCACGATGGTCGTCAAGCGCTGGCCTGTCGTTATTAGAAAAGAGATTGATGTGTCACAGCCAAACGCTTAGGCTGACCTTGCGTTTCTATCGCTTTTTCTGCGCATGCTCAGCTCAGGTGGAACGTGACAATGAGTGACATTTTCGTGCAAACAGCCAGCGCTCATCGATTTATAGTTACGTTCGGGTGGGTAATTCAGCAGTTAGTTCAGCAGTTGTTGTACGGGTTGTTGATTGTGATGATAATGTTTTATCTTTCGATTAATTAATTTTTTTTTTAAAGCAAAACTTTTGGAACAGCTCGTATCCCGGTGGGCATTGGAGCCTGAACCGTTGACACTCCGGTGAACAAACGTACACTTGTACGATGAAAATGAGTGCGAATAATAACGTTAACATGAATTTTGACGACATGATGCTCAATTTTATCTTGTTGTGCTGTGAATGGAAGCAATCCATCTTAATATACTCCTCGCTATAGGTACCTATTGTTGGTTTTTAGAGTTCCGTAGAGTTCTTGAAGTGAAATTTCCTTAGGCCAGTGGGTGAACAAAAAAAATGGTTTATTTCGGTAAGAAGCAAAGTGGTATCAATATATCGCTGAAGAGTAGTAATGAATGAATGAATGAATGAATGAATGTTTTTTTTGTACAGTAATAATTGACGGACCAAGCAGATGACCCTACTTGATGGTAAGTGGAAAACCGTCGCCTATAAACAGAGCAACACTTCGCAAGGCATGCAAGGAGAACGTCCTACAACATGCCGACCTGTGTCCATCAATTTGAGATGTAAGTGTTAAGCCTGACAAAAGACAAAATAGAAAAGGACATTGCCCGTGGACAGGCCCAGGATTTGGCGGCGTGTCACATGTATAATTAATCCAAAAAAAAAAATGTCTGATTTCTTTATGTTTATTTGTTTTTTATCAACATTTCTTTTACCCTACCATTAAAAAACTCAATAAATAATTGATTAATTGACTAAATTATTTTGCACAACCGCCAACCTACAAAATAGAAACTATATGTTGCCAGATATCGGAGCTGTATTTCAATCAATTATTTATTAAATTTCAAAAATTACGATACTTTTTGACTAATAAAAATGATTACTTACATTTATTCCAACTTCAAAATAATAATAAAATATCTAACTACTTGGTTGAACGGATCACGTGAAACCGAAAATTGCTTGAATAATTACGTCCTAAGCTAACCTTTTTCTAACCAAATGAAGCTTTAATGATTCAAATATCATTTTTCCTTAAAAAATAATGCAATAATGACCACTAATTACGATATTATTTAATAATAAAAACGACTCCAAAATCGATTTCAAAAATGGAGTGTCAGAATAGTTATATCTAGCAACAAAATATATAAACATTCGGCCGGTTTCGGCAAATTGTTTTTATGTTACATCATAGATAATAATAAGATATAACATTAATTTCAGCAACTTAAACAAAAAGATTTCTCTTAAACCTGGGATGAATTTAAATAGTTTGCAGAATTTTTAATGAACGGTAATTGTTTTTCTACGTAATAAAATTAAAACCACCGTGACATAACATAATGTCATTAGGGGCCCAAAGCTTCTAAGAAAATGGGCAATGTCCTTTACAAATATACAAATATAATAAAGCGTTGAGTGTCAGAAAGCCCCGCTCTTCTATAGCAATTATAATAATATGTATTAAAACAAAACATCAATACAAAGAGTATACATATACTGTGTATATATGAACTATCTATATATTTTATCACCAGTCCAAAAGACTTCCCATCATGTGATGATGCTCTAAGACGGTAGCGGACTAACCTGTTTGGGATATGGCAGTTATCACTTTCCACGCGACATCGTACCGCAACTTTTAATTGCCAGCTAGCTGGACTAGATAATTCTGAAATTATGAATTATGAAATTATGAACCCAGCAAATCTTATCTTATATATTTAAACGAGCAATTCTTGTATATATTTAATTGGAATCTCGGAATCGGCTCCAACGATTTCCATGAAATTTAGTATAGAGGGCGATAAATCGATCTAGCTAGGATTCATTTTTAGAAAATGTAATTTTATTTGTGTTTTCCTGTAATAACCGATTTTGTGCAGATGAAGTTGCATAGGTTAGCTATTACTACTTACCACAGCGCTCACAAATCTATTTATCTCTTAATATCGACTAGTGACATGAAACACAAAGGGAATTTTACTTCAGGGGGATTTAACTTTCTGTTGTACAGCGCGTCCGGGGTAGTGATGGTGCCGAGCAGCATTGTTGTGTTCCGGTCCAAAGAGCTTGTTTGCCAGCGTTTACGCCTCAGGTTGATGAATACGGGACGGCACTTTGCAGGACTTATTCCTTGCGTGCCCTGCGAAGTGTTGCTCTGTTTAAAGGCGATGGTTTTTAACTTATTAACATATTAAGAAAATGAAGCTTAATATGCTATACTCCGCGAAATGCAGGATGTTGACTTTACAATGAATAATTGTTAAGTGCAATTAAAGTAAATGTAAAATCTACATCTCCTGGACCTTCCGGTTTCGGAGCGGAACATGCATAGAGGGTACATTGCCGAAGATCTGTTTGGTGTGGATTGAAGGAGTTATAAATTGCATATATATCATGGAATTCCGCAAAGTAACGCCTGCTTCGAGCCAACTTATCAACATCTGTTTGTTCCATCAATTATAACTGTAATTGAAAGTCTGCATCATCAATTACACCAGCCAAGGGTTTTGTAGTGGTATTTGTAGAAAAAATATATACCTATATTTATATACGGAACTCTAGTTAGCTATACGTGATCTTACATGTAGTTTCCACGTAAAACCTTGACCGGTCGTTAGTAATCTATAGTTCGCGAACTGCATACGAGATAAAAATTAAGTAAATATAAAACAGGAAAAATATTTATTGAAATATTTTGCTGTGCGGTAGATATAGTTTTCCTGCTATTTTACCAACTTGGCGAGAGAGTTGTTTCGCGTCGTTTAATTTTAAACATGCGTTATGTGTCATGAGCAAACAATACAGTCCCGTGATTTTCCTTAGCCAGATAAGGAAGGTTAATGTAAATGAGGAACAGAAAAGGTCCTAAAATTAACCCCTGAGGGACCCCCTTTATAGAAAAACTCAGTACCTATTCACTGGCACGACTCAGAGGTCGAACCAAGGACCTTTTGATCTGCAGTGGAACATGCTTACCACTAGGCAAAGGAAGTTATTTTTTTATTCCATTACCAGTAAGTCTGTGAATATATGAAAACTATATGAATTCTAAGATGGTAGCGGTCTAACCTGTCAGGAAGTAGGGCAATTATATTAATCCTATATGCCTTATCTGTTACAATGTGACATCGTACCGAAACGCGGCACGTCTTTGCCGATTAAATGGTAACTAGCCACGACTGCAGCCTCCTAACAGGCCAAACCAAAGCAATTTCAGAAATTATAAATTCCCAAATTGCCACTGCTCACTGCTGCGCCAGGGAGGTTATCGAAATCATCATCATCGAAAATAAGTGGGCGTTTCGATTCGGAGACAGGTCAAGTCGGACAATACACACACACACACACACACACAGGACAGGTCGGATTATTCCGACCCAAATCATATTGCTTTAATACTATTTAATATGAATTTATTAATGCAATATATTTTTCTATTTATAAAAAAAAAAAATAACTAGGTGACCCGCGCAACTTCCTCTGCATCAAATCGGTTATTATCGGATTTAATATCTTTTAGCATTTCTCTACCCATCGTAACGTCTAAACGATAGGTCCAATTTGAATAATTTAAAGAGGAATTTGCAGGTACATAATCAATTTTAACTTTAAAACTATTTATTTGGATAAGGATCTGATAGGAACGTCACCATCTAAAGATTGTACCCGTGTTTTGATTGACAAATTATAACAAAAAGCGGTTATTGTGTCTTAACAGTTAGACATTTAGCCTCCCGGACTTTTTTGTAGGTAATACTGATTACTTTATCCATGTCCATCCATCCATACATACACCCATCCACTCATACATCCATACTCACAAACTTTCGCATTTATAATATAAGTAGGATGGTACGCATGTGTTAGGAAATAGGGAATTACAGCACTTTATCTATGATGAACCCGATGATTATATTAAATATATCAACAAATCATAGTTTGTATACTCATTGATAATGTATTGAAAATATAATAATGGACTTTAGTAGATTGTCAAATAAAAGTAAAGGATCTATGGCGGGAGACGCGAGTTTGACACGATATATTGGCGGGAAAAAAAAGTTAGCACGGATTTAGATTAATGAATTGAGAAAAGGAGATTTTAAGTAAAGTATTGTGGATAGAACGTTACAAATTGGGAATAGATGATTTATAATGGAAACGATATACTTAACGAAATGTTGTTGTGGCGAAAAAGAGTCGTATATACTGGTGATGGTGTTGAGATAAGTTGTTAAAAGTTGTTGGTACTATGGTTGTACCTGATGTTGCATCAGATAAGTATATCTCATCCTTTGGATTATTTAGGTATCATATATGGAGCCCTAGCAATATTTTACACAGATAGTTTATGTAGCAGAGGTTGCTGTATACAAACAACTTGTTCCAAAAGTCCTGATGTTATAAGTGATCATAGTAGTTATGTTTGACCTGTCTTATATGTCTTGTATCAAAGGGCCTAGCGTTATAACATATGACAATGTTGTAATTGTGTTTATAAGTCTTGTTTTAATTGATTGAATAAAAGAGCAACGCTAGAGTTTCTTGCCAGTGGTCTTCTCTGCCGAAGACAGCATTCCGAACTGGTATTAGAGTCATTTGAAGGTAACAAGTAATATGAATTATAGAGAAGCTTAATATACAGGATTAGTCAGTCAGTCCAGTTGTTTTATTTCACTCCTTGGGAAGTCAGGTTTATAGAGTACAGACCCACAACACTGCTCTAAAGCAGGTTTGTGGGCTTTAAAGATGTCTTTAATAAAATGAATACTTTAATAGGAAGGAAGAATAATAGTCATGAGAATAAATAATTACTGCTAAGAAACTAGGTATTTAGATTCAATAATACTGTTAATTAATGAAAGATCTAAGTGCCATCCTGAACATTGTGGGTATTATAGTGAATAAGTGAATACCTGGTCCTTCCATATCTTTATTTTTTTAGCACATGCATTGGATCGTTGTCCCAGATGCCTTGCGACTCGCTGTTATCTATGATTAATTATGTCCTTTATCTCCGACAATATTTACCAGATCTTCATTAAAATGTCACAATACATGCTAGATAGTATAGACTTTCAAATAAAAAAGAATTATTAAAATCGGTTCAAATTTAACAGAGCTATAAAGTAAAATTGATAAAAAATTTCATCTCATTTCCCGGGAGAAGCTATCGGGATAAAAAGTAGCCTATATGTTGACCCGGAATATCAGCTACCACTATATCATATTTTCTTTAAATCCGTTCAGTAGTTTTCACGTGATACCCGAACAGACAGGCAGACAGACAGACAAAAATTAAATGAAAATCTGTTTTTGACTCAGTATCGATTATAAAGCATCCCCCGGTCAAAATTTTCAAAAAATATTAAATGTACAGAAATCTTCCAGTTACAGTTTTATTATAAGTATAGATTGTTTTTTATCGTTTGGGAATTACCCCGAGTTCACATATTTTGTTATCACTTTCATTAATATTCCTTGAACAATTATAGATAACAAAGGTCGCAGGTGCAAACGAGATTGGAGATGAGTATTAACACGTTTACATTAAACCTAGTTGCTAGAAGTTGTTATAAGCACCATTGTGTACAAATAATAATAACGGTTAAAGTGTAGGCATGATAATTAAACTTTATAAAACTACTAGCTGACCCCAGCGCCATCTGTCGGGCTGATTTGTGAATCTAAACCATCCACTCAAACGCATACCAAAAAAATTATTCAAATCGGTCCAGCCGTCTAGGAGGAGTTCAGTGACATACACACGCACACAAGAAATATATATATAAAACTATTCAAACCTATTAGTCGGCAGGTACTGTGATAAATTATAAGTCAGGTACTTATAATTTATCACAGTACCTGCCGACTTAAATAAATCGAGAGTAAAGTATTAGTATTAAAAATGTTTACCTAGTAGGTAACTAAAATAAATCTCGAGGTACAAAGTAAATAAATAACTTATGTGAGCCTAACCCAATATTTCTAACAATTTATAGATATATATATATATATATATATACAGTCAAACCTGGGTAAGTGAGAAAACTCTATAAGTGAGAGTAATAGCCAGGACCCGTCATTTTAAGCTCCCAAAACCTCTATTAGCGAGAAACAGAAACCTTTGTAAGAGAGAGTCGTTTTTCCCTCACGGACCTCCATAAGTGAGACTGCTACTTATCTATACCTCTATAAGCGACAGTCGAGCAAGCAATATTCGACAAAATTTATGAGTTACAGAAAAACATTCAAAATACAAAAACAGAACCCAATGTAAATAAGTTCTAAATAAAATAAAATTACATAGTGCATGAATATATGTCATGCTCTGCGTACCTCTATAAGAGAGAAACGCTACCCATGTACCTGCATTAGCGAGAAACTCGGGTTAGTGAGAAACCTTTATAAGCGAGAATGAGATTGTGCTCCCTTGAACTCTCGCTATATATATATATATATATACTAGCGGTCCCCAGCGCCATCTGTCGGGCTAATTTGTGAATCTAAACCATCCAGGGTGCCACTCAAATGTATACCAAAAAATTCATTCAAATCGCTCCAGCCGTCTAGGAGGAATTCAGTGATATACACACAAGAAATATATATATAAGATATATAGCGACACATATAAAATATATATACAATACTACGACAATACACACATTGCCATCTAGCCCCAAAGTAGCCATAACAAAAGCATGGCTACTAAGATGACTGATGAATATTTTTATAAATAATATATACATAACTAATTGTAATATAAAGATGAACATTAACTGTAATATTATAAATGTGAATGTAAGTTTGTTTGTTACGCTTTCACCTGAAAACTACTGAACCTATCTTCGTGAAACTTGGTATACGTATTCTTGGAATACTTTTCATTCAAAAAAAATTACGTAATATAAAAAAAGTTGGTGAAAATATCTCAATATGACTATAGGTGTCGCCTACCAAAATTACGCGGGCGAAGCCGCAGGGCACATCTAGTATTATTATATTCCCAACACAAAGCGCATTTTTATTTGTGTAGGTAGTGTACCTATATTGATAATTAAAAACACATTGATTATATTACATTTTATTGCTTATTTGACGGCCGATTGGCGCAATGTAGTGATCATGCTTTAGACTACAGGGCTGTGGGTTCGATTCCCACAACTGGAAAATGTTTGTGTGATGAACATGAATTGTTTTCAGTGCCTGAGTGTTTATCTGCATATTATAAGTATTTATATATGTTATTTATAACACAAGCTACGCTTACATTAGGCGATATAGTCATTATATATTATGTATATATTTATTATTAAACAACATAAAGTCTTCACAAATTCCACTTCAGAAATAAATAAAAGAGTATTACACAATATTAATAACCATTAGATGTTACATCACAAGATTAGATGTTTATTTTTATATATGTATTTATTCAAAAACTTGAAGAAAGTTACAAATATCAACCCTCAACCATTCGGCCTGAGTGCTTTCCCGACTAAGCTACGGTTTCCATTCCCTCGGTAGTAGCCGAACCCACACACAACCGAATTTAAAAAAAAACAAAGCCAAAATCAGTTCATTCCTTCGAGAAAATCTATGGAACAGACACACACACACATACACAGACACGTCAAATTATAACACCCATCGTTTTAGCGTCGGACGTTAAAAAACCGGTCGTTCAACTTCATCACACCGTCGTACGGTTTTGAAAAGCTGATCTTTATTTTATTTTATTTATTTAAACTCTTTATTTGTATACCACAACATTTAAAATATAACAAAAACAGAAACATCGAAAGAAGTAGTAATACAAAAGGCGGCCTTATCGCTTAATAGCGATCTCTGCCAGGCAACCTTAGAATTAGGAAAAAAAAGAGGAGAATAGACTGCTGGTGGTACAAATATTAAAATACATACATGCAAATAACTACATGCTAATACATAAACTAGTGTGCACAAATAGATAAAAAGTAAATAATATAATAAATAAATAAATATAAAAATAAACTAATATATATAATAACAACACTTTCATAATTAAATACTTTTAACATACAATAAATGAGTAAGTACATATATACATACTATTAAAAGTCGTTAACAATATAATGGGCCTTAACTGCTCTTTTAAATATCGCCAGTGATTTGGATCGTCGTATGCTCAATGGAAGCGCATTCCACAATTCCACAGCTCGTACGCTAAACGAACGCTTATAAAATTTTGTCCTATGATAAGGCATACACAGCGTCAGCGCACGGCACGATCTTACACCAGATTGCTCACCAAGAAAAGTGAACTTCTCTTTTAAATACGAGGGAGTATTTAGATGAAATAACACACAGTACAGAAGAGAAAGTACATGCATATCCCGGCGACGACGAATAGGAAGCCACTTGAGTTTTTGTCGAAATTCGGAAACATGGTCATATTTGCGAAGGCCAAATATGAACCGAATAGCAAGATTTTGAAGACGCTCAAGTTTATTAAGCTGATCCTCGGTCAGATTAAGAATGCTTGCATCTGCATAATCGAGAATAGATAGAAAGAGAGAATGTGCTAGCATAACTTTGGTCGGAATTGGAAGAAATGATTGCAGCCTTCGCAACGAGCTCATCGCCACAAACACTTTCTGACTCAGCTCTTTGACATGCGCTGTCCATGACAATTCCCGGTCGAGGTATACACCAAGATCTTTAACAGAGTCACAAAAAGGAATAGCGATGCCATTATAAATAACAGAAGGAATGCTCAGCCAATCAACCCTCGCGATCATTCCTGAGCTACCAATAACGATAGCTTTTGATTTTGCAGGATTGACCTTTAGCCCATATTGCCTGCTCCACTCAGAAATTGCAGCCATATCATTATTTATAGCTGCAACAGCAGAACCAAGATTTCTCTGACTTATCTTTGACGCAAACGCCCAAGTAGTTTATGTAACCAACTGGGCAATCACCTATCAATGGAATGGTCTTAGAAGAAACGTATATAACATTTATTATGATCAAAGTCAGCGCCAATAATATCGTTATAATATCGAGCTTAGGCGACATGTTTCTTAGTTAAATATATAGTTTTTGTGATTAAAGTTTCTTTAAATTATTCTTAATATACTGCTCGTTTTAATCGTTTTTAGAGTTCCGTAGAGTAATAATATTAGCTGCATAGGTACACAAAGGGAGGAAGGAATTGGGCGCGTCAGTGCGAGTGGACTGAGCGTGGAGATAATAAACTCTTTCGAGGCTCATCTGCTTGAGGTTGCCGGCTTGGACCTTGGAAACTGGCTTCCTTCGAGCTGGAGGACCCATAACAAGCAATTAATTTAATTAACATTTTTTTAACTTAGTCGTATTAAGTCAGACTAGCGACGCGAAGTATAACGGCGTGTGTATATGTATTTTTTTTTATGCTTGATTTTTTTTTAATTTGGTGTACAATAAAGTGTATTTCATTCATTCATTCATGTATACACTTAGTACGTTAGGCTTCAATTTCAGGGGGCTGAGGTCGAATCCCAGCAAGCACCTTTAAAGATAGAAATGTTAGAGTTACTTTTTAAGTAAGTAAAATATCAGTTTCTTCAAAGGTGAAGGAAAACATCGCGAGGAAACCTGCATGCTTGAGAGTTCTACATAATGTTGTGTCTGTAAAGGTGTTTCGAGTCCACCAATCCGCACTGGGCCAACGTGGTGGACTACGGCCTTAATCCCTTCTCATTGTGGGAGATGACCCGTGCACAGTAGTGGGCCGGTAATGGGTTGAGTGATGATGATGATTCTTATATAATCTTGGTTTTAGTCTATTAGTAAATTCAAATATGAAATGTGGTCCGTGCATGTCTGCGTGCACGCATATCAGTGGTGTCACCTTTTATGCCGTACTCTTACCGACTAAAATCCAACGGTGTTCCAACGGCCGATTGGCGCAGTTTGCAGCGACCCTGCTTTCTGAGTCCGAGGTCGTGAGTTCGATTCCCACTACTGGAAAATGTTTGTTTGATCAGCATGAATGTTTTCCAGTGTCTGGGTGTTTATATGTATATTCTAAGTATTTAATTTTTTTTAAATTTTTTTTATTTATTGATATTCTTATTCTAACACTATCATTACAGAATACTTAAACCTAATGCGATAGTGTATCTTGTTTTTTTATATTTTAACATTATAATATTTAATTTCCTATTCTGGTAACAAAAAAACATCTATCTATTCAACACTTTATTTTATATAATATACAAAATTATAAATATAACCTAAAATAAACTATTTAAAAACTAAATAAAATCTAAAACGTCCTCGAAACCACCGCAGCGAGGCACAGTTCCCAAGATGCTGGCAGCATTGTAAATTGTAACAAATAATCCACATTGCGATCCTTGTGAATTCACTCAGAGCGCAACAATACAAATCACATTGCTCTGAAATGACATTGAGGATGCGGAGGGCGCGCGTCATTGGTGCCTCAGGGGTATACGCCATACATTCTTAAATACAAGTACCTAATAAATTTATTTTGCACCCGCTCCAACATTATATTTATTATATTATTAGTATATTATGTATATTATTCATCAAAAAATCATAAAATATTCATCAGTCATCTTAGTACCCATAACACAAGCTACGCTTACTTTGGGGCTAGATTGCGATGTGTGTATTGTCGTAGTATTGTATATTTATACAAAAAAAAAAAACTCATCGCCTGGCGACTGGGTCATAGCAACGCTTTCGCACACAACCGCAAACCAGCCAGCTGTGCCTACTGAGGCAGGCACTCCTCTGTAAAAACATCGGTAACCATCAGTGGTGTCACCTGGTCAACAGTGTCAAGTGACACTGGCGCATGTGCTGGGCTGGCACATTTTTCTAGATTGTGCCACACATAACGTACCACACATAGCGTACGCGGTGTCGTTGATATTGTAATCTGTGGAGCCATAGAATAGAATAGAATAGAAAAACTTTTTTGCAACACAACACAATAGACACAAGCAAAACAGTAATAGTACTGAGTGCTAGAGTGTATAAGCGGACTTATCATTAAAAGTGATCTTTTAAAAGCAACCTGAGCGTGCGAAACCGATAAAAAAGTGGAAAGTGGATGGTGCATAAGGTATGTTACAAAAAATAAAATAAACCTACATAAACAATACATACGTACTACAATTACATAAAAACTACAAAAAAACCGATATATTTTTTTATATACTATAATAGATATTTATGATATACTTCGCCGGGCTAGATTTTGCTTTATTTTTTTTAAACAATAAACTTACATCATTAAATTTTTAATTCAAGTCTCATAATATATTAAATCATTTATTTCTCTCCGTATTCATTCTCTTCTATTCTCGGGTGGGTGAAGATCATTATCTACACCCATGTACACCCAACAATATAATATCATCATCAGTAAATAATGCTGTATTTGACAGTTTGACAGTTCAAAAATAGGAGTGCTCCGATCGTCACCAAACTTTACAGGATTACTCGGACTTTTCGGAGTCTATACGGAACATACCCACTCACTTTCTCTTTTATATATATAGATAGATATTTCTGCTATTATAAATTTCCTTACTACTCAATTACATAGATAAGTAATACTTTTTTAAGCGATGTAAGAATATTTATTTTTCTATCTTTCATTCTTAGAAATATAACGTAGGCTCAGTGAACGCTCCATTAGAATTAATGCATATTGTTTAGAATAAAAATCGAATTGAAGAGAGAAGCATCAATTCGAAAAAAAACGGTTACGGTTAGAAACTACGAAACCCAAACAGATTTTTATAACCAGTACAAGTAAGTCAGATTATATTGGGTGGAATAATTTTAGATAGCTCGGTGACCTTTACACATCGTACACTTAAATATGTGATAAGTTAAGTTCACAAGAAATATGGCAGATTATTTAAACAGTTTGATTGAGTTTAAAAATATTGTGAACTTCGTATCTTCAATAATGTATACCAGTCCACTGCTGGACTTAGGGCCAGCCCCAGTGAAGTTTGCCACCCAACTAATAACAGCAGTGGCGTGCCTAGGGTTTTAAGTTTGAGCAAGCCCAGTTACCTAAAGGACAAATTTAACTCGTCATGATCTCTAAGTCACTATTCTTGTTGTGCTAAATGACAAACAATATCAACAAATCTTTGAAAAATACTAGGTACGATTAAGTCAGCACGCGAATTATGATAAAGAAGTTTCTTTGCAATGGTTGCCAAAATTAAAAAGTAATCATAGAAATCCCAAGTGTTTCTTTGAGTTCTGCTCTCTTTAATTCTTATGATGCCTGGTAATTTATGTCGTAACCAGCCGCGTTCCAACCATTATTTTCATAAGACAAAACACTATTCAACTAAAAAAAAACAATAATAAACTCCTAACTAGTTATTAATCAATAATAATGAATCTGTCAAGTGTCAACTAGTTGTAACGCAAATAATAACACGCGTGAAGTTGTTTCAATTCGTTCGCTGGTCATCTTCACTAACTTCAACTCGCAATCTGGCATTTGATCTCCATACTAAATTATTAAATAATCTAGATTGTCTCTGCTAAATACATTGAAATTTCTATGAGAGAGAGCAGTAAAATAAAAGCCCCGTATAAGCAAATGAGTGTGAGCGAGACAAAGCAGGACCTCCGATACCGTACGAAGACACGCGAAGAGCGCGAAAGTGATAGTTCGGCGCGGCGCCGCGCCGTTCGTCTGTTTGTTACCACAGGGTAACGTAGTGCTTGCAGTAAAGTAGACAAAGAGTATATACATTATTCAGCAAAAGTTAAAAAAAAATATTTATATCCTCATTGCTATCAAGTTTTAATTATTTTGTTATTTTCATTTCGGAATAGTCAAGAAAAATTTAAAAGAGATACTTATTGTAACGCAAGCCCGGCTTTTCGTCTTGTATGGTAGTACCGCCACTGAATAACGGGCCTAAGAAGGTGGCGTGCCGTGTAGTGCACGCCTCTCTGGAGTATTTGGCAGCGATCAGGCCATTGATGATGGGACCCGCCATGCATTGGGGGTCAAAACCTGGCCGAGAGTGCGGTGAATATGCAAGTTAATCCCGTGCTCTCACTTATAGGTCTATCGAGGGACACCCAGAGTTTTTAGTGGGTGCAAGTCCCACATAACTACTCCGTTTCTCCCAACGGAGTGGTATGCGTCAGGCATTTTCTCTGTATAAAAAAAAGGGCCAGTCCCTGTGGGGGTGTTTGTCTCGTTGGTGATCGCAGTAGTTGGTTGTAGTAGCTCAGAACACGTTTCTTTGTTATGCTGCCTTAGTCGCCTCGTACGACACCTGGAATAGAAGTGGTAAAAACTGTATGCTGATCTGCCGCCACGACACGTTATGAACGGAATTCCACAAAAGTCTTTTAAATTTTTCGCCCCTGTATTACTTGTCGACCCCTTGGCACAATGGTGAGTGCTGCGGTCTTATAATCCGGAGGTGGCGGGTTCGACGAGGCAAGGGCAATTTCGGAATTTTATTTCCTGAATTTTCTAGGTCCGGTCTGGTGATAACTAGTCACCAATATAGGAGCCTTAGTTAGTTTTGAATTTAATATAACTGCTGTATATAGAGTTTAGCCCTCTGCCATTTAAGAATGCATGATCACTTGACACTAGGTGAGTTTGATTCAAATGCTAACTGGAATAAAAAAAGCACGGCAACCCACTCTAAAGCACGGAGATTGTGGGCATAAATTATTATTAGCCGATGTTAATACCGATTTATGATTTATGATGATGGTTAGATTGGGCATAAAATGTAAAATGAGCCAATGTTGATACGTGGGCATAAAATGTAAAATGAGCCAATGTTGATACGTGGGCATAAAATGTAAAATGACCGGATGCTTATACCTCGGCGTAAAATGTAAAATGAGCCAATGTTGATACGTGGGCATAAAATGTAAAATGAGCCAATGTTGATACGTGGGCATAAAATGTAAATGAGCCGATGTTGGTATATGGGCATAAAATGTAAAATGAGCAAATTTGATACGTGGGCATAGAATGTAAAATGACCCGATGCTGATACCTAGGCGTAAAATTTAAAATGAGCCAATGTTGATACGTGGGCATAAAATGTAAAATGAGCCAATGTTGATATTTGGGCATAAAATGTAAATGAGCCGATGTTGATATATGGGCATAAAATGTAAAATGAGCCAATGCTGATACGTGGGCATAAAATGTAAATGAGCCGATGTTGATACGTGGGCATAAAATGTAAAATGACCCGATGCTGATACCTGGGCGTAAAATGTAAAATGAGCCAATGTTGATACGTGGGCATAAAATGTAAATGAGCCGATGTTGATATATGGGCATAAAATGTAAAATGAGCCAATGTTAATACGTGGGCATAAAATGTAAAATGAGCCGATTTTGATACTTGGTCATAAAATGTAAAACAAGCCGATGTGGATATATTTCCCTATTGCAGAATTCCATGTTATACAATAAACATTAAGCTTTATCAGTATCAAACCATTACGAGTCCACTATAATGGCTATTTGGGAATTTATAGAATGTTTAATTTCTGAATTTTGACTGGATTGATGTGAGACTGGATTGATGTGAAATTGGTCTGGACTGGTGTGAGACTGCATCATCACTTACCACCAGATGAGATTACAGTCAAGGGCTAACTTGTAGTGGAATAACGAAAACAAAAGCTTAAATGATCATTGGTAATAATTGTGATGATGCATTGTCTGCGAACCTCTTTATTAGATTCAAAAGGCCATTTTTTTGTTTAGCGCCGCTTTATTGCCAGATATTAAACTGGCTGGCAGCCAAGGTGTCATTTGCACTCACCATTTTGTTTATTAAAAGTTTTTCTCAGAAGAATTCTAAGTGATTGCCTTAAGCTAAAATGTACATTAGCTACCCGTCATAGCGTAAATGTTATGTATGGGTATGATAAGACTAGGTGTTGCTCGCGTTCTTCGCTCGCCTTTTCTACACATCGCTTTGGAACCGTTGGTTTTTCTGTGAAGAAAGTAGCCTTTACTCTCCATCATTCATGATCATGATGATCGTACACATTAAGATTTTTAATTTTGTAAACTTTTTTTTAAACAAACTTGAAGCGGGAATAGCCCAGTGGGTAGGGGCTCGACTTCACTTTCAGTGTGCCGAGTTTGAACCCCGGCACGCACTTCTAACTTTACAAAGTTATTTGCCTTTCAAGTAATTAAAATATCACTTGCTTCAACGGTGAAGGAGAACATCGTGAGGAAACCTGCTTGCCTGAGTTGTCCGTAATGTTCTAAAAGGTGTGTGGAGTCACCCAATCCGCACTGGGCCAGCGTTAACCCCTTCTCATTGTGGGAGGAAACCGTGCTCTGTAGTGGGCCAGTAATGGGTTGATATCATGATGATGAAACTTTTAAAATGCATAGATATTTTTTTAATCCGCGTCTCTCTGTCAATTGCCACGAAGCGATTTCCCACAAAGCTAATGGTCACATACCGCCGATGCCGCAATCTTTATTATTAGTACGAAAGTACGTTAGCCCAATCGTTTGTCCTTCCTTAAAGCCCTAAGTATGCAACCAATCCAATTTTGGCACAAAGCTAGTTGAAAGGAAGGATATTAACATAAATTACTTTTTATCGACGTGATTTTTTATAACCGTAATAAACGTGGACGATTTTCTTTTTTATTCCACTACAACTGCAATCTCGTCTGGTGATAATGTAGTCTAAGATGGTAGCGGGCTAACCTGTTAGGGGTACCTAGTCACACCCCTAATAGGTTACTATTCGACATCGCACCGGAACACTAAATCGCTGAGCGGCACGTCTTTGTCGGTAGGGTGGTAACTAGCCACGGCCAAAGCCTCCCAGACCAGACCGGAGAAAATTCAGAAATTGTAAATTATCATTTTGTCCCTGCCGAGAATCGAACCCGGGAACTCCTTAAATTCACAGCGCTCACCGCTAGGAAGTCGTCAAAAACGTATGAAGAACGCTAGTTAAATTTAAAAGCTCTGAATAGGGCCCTAATGTGGGGGAGGAGATTTCAATTAAGCATGTCACAGAGCCCGTATTCGGAGACGATATTCATTGTTAGATAGCGCCCGCGTGCGAATGGAACCCTAGATGCGGGAGATTTTATGTTAAGCATTCCATAGAGCCGTTATCGAAGACTATTTTTGTTAGTAGATAGAGCCTGCGGGTTGCCAGAGATTTTCTGTGTTGTCATAAACGAGCTGTGCGATGGATATATAAACTTAGATCACGCGAATCCCTTCGTACCAAATTTAAAGAAATCGGTATACTTACAGTAGCCTCGCAATATATTTATATAAATATAATCTTTATTAAACAAAACATAAGTAATTATAAACAGTCGACTAACTAGAAACGGACATAAATTAGTGACATCTGCATATCGTCTGAGAAGAGTACAGAAATCCTCCGTGGGGATGGGTTTTATAACATTATACCGAAGGTAATATTAGATCTACCTTTACCTAAGTTTAAACAATATATTAAAATACATTTAACAAATCGTGGTTAGTACACGATTGATGAATTCCTTAACGACAAGGCTGCTTGGAAGCAGGCCACTCCGCTCTCATCTCTCACAAAACAGAAAAATTCTAAAGATTGTTAAACTTTTAAATGTTGTTGAAAAATAGCAATCTGCTGAGTTTCTGGCTCTTCTCAGTGGAATCTGCCTTCCGAACAGGTGGTAGAGTCACTACAAACCGACTGACTTGACGTTTCAAAAGTGCTTATTAATTAGGCCTACTTGAAATAAATGAATTTTTAATTTGAATTTGAATTTGAGCATACCATAGAGCTCGTATTCTGTGTCTATTTTCTATTACAGTAGGTATTAGTTAACTCTTCACAGCAATTTCACCCTGCGATAAGCCATGAAGCAGTCATGGCCCAGTGGATAGGACTTCGACTTCACATTCGGAGGGCCGAGTTTGAATCCCAGCACGCATCGTTAAAGTTTTAAAGTTATGTGCGTTTTATTATATTTATTTATTAAGGACACTAACAATATACATATTAAGCATATACAGTAATAAAATTGTACAATATTCTAAACATTCACTTATATGTACATCGATAAAAAGTGACCATTCACAAAAATGTAATAATAATTGCATGTAAATACAGCAAAAATAATCATAAAGATATTTTATAGATTATATAGGAAGAAATAGGTGTTCTGTATACATAATATCTATCTCAAGGGAGGTATAACCGATAGGTAAGCGATAAACTTTTTTTTAATACCAGGTAAATGTAGGGAAATATGTCGATGCCAAGTAATAATCGTGATATTACGTTGTATTCAGCACATATGCGTGCTTTCGGGGCTTATTTTCCAAGAAGCGTCCTAGCGAAAGGTAAATGAAAGGTTTTTCTTGTTGGAATTGTACAACAACGGGGATATCTACTTGGGACAGAAAGATAGATCCGTTCAAGTAAATTACTGAACTTTATTTTATTGTTTATTATTTTATAAAACACATTTTTTAACATATACGCGAGGAAACCTGCGTTCCTGAGAGTTCTCCATAATGTTCTAAAAGGCGTGCGGAGTCCACCAATCCGCATTGGGCCAGCGTGGTGGACAACGACCTTAACCCCTTCTCATTGTGAGAGGAGAACCGTGCAGTGGACAGGTAATGTGCTTATATTGTTGGCTAATGACTGTAGTTCAAAATAAATTTCTTAATATTTCCACAACTTTTATTTCCTTATTAGTTTTTTTACAATATTATTTTAAATATCACTCTTCGCTTGGAACTCAACACTTCTAAAATTATATTCATTCCAAGGACGTTGCGTAAAGGAAAGCCGTAGCCTTACACACCCCTTTGTTTTTTCCGTTACGAAGAACTAAATATTTTTTTTTAATCTTAATTTTGGGGCACTCAACGTTTTAATGGTTAGTTAATAGGAATATGATATAACCAAAGCGAGGTTAAGCTTAGAGCAAATGTTTAGTATAACTCGATAGGAGAGACTTTAACGAGCTTACTGCCCTAGTCAATCTAATTCTGGTATCTATTTACATTTCCCCGGTATACCTCAGAGAGTATGCAAGCGTCGGTTATGATTCATCTCAGTAAACTTAATACGGTACATAAATAAATATAATATTATTTGTATATTTAAGTACAAAATATATTATTTTTTTCCTCCCCTATTTATAACCCCTGGTCACTGACCTCTATTGTATTATAGTATATTAGGGATCAGTGCCCCTGATTTATAAAACAAGAAAATTAGCATAAAGCCAAAGTCAATAAATTTGTCAAAAAAGGGTACAAAATATATCACATATTTTAAAGGTACAAAACATATTTTGTACCTTTTTTCACTTTTATTCACACAATATATATAAAAATTTTCTACATTTTAAATATATGGTGTATGTTGGCTTGCCTCGGCGGACGAAAAAACCTCCGCGCTACTTTCCAAAATTAATATTTTATTAATATGGTAAGTACTAAGTTCGATCAATCAATCAATCTTATCAAATATCTTAACGTGAATTGTGTTCATGTAAGCTTCTTTTTTTTTTTTGCAAAGTGTTTATAACAGTTTCATCGAAATTGGTTCAGTCTTAAACTGTCTCGTTCGATTTCGGGGGTAAGTTTTTAGTTAGGATATGGCCGGTGCTCGAAAACTCCTGACTTATTTGATGATAAATGATCAACTAGCTAATGTGATATAGTTCATGTAAGACTTCTTTATTCATATAAATGATAAGGTAATAAGCAATAAATGAGAACGTCCACCAAAAAACTGTACCATTTATACCATCTGCATATTTATCAGTTAATCTTTAAATAAAACAATCCTCACTAACATCCACACAATAACAATTTTCACAAAGGAGAAAAATAAAACTCGTCGAGCCAGTTTCCTCACCTTACCTACAACTAGAACCAATTAGAACAAATTATATTTTATAATAAAATACCAACACTGAAGGTTAAAAAAAAAGGCGTAAAAATTGTTAACTCATTCAATATATTCAAAACTAAATTAGCTGCATACGTTTTAAGGAATACCAATATATTTAAATTAGACAAATACATTGTGTGAGTAACAGGGAAAAATTAATTATTCTATTTATTTTTAACTTGTATTAACTAGTTTCATATATGATTAAGTTCTCATCTTCTTCTTCTTTTTCTTCTTCTGGGCAGTTTCCGCACGTAAGCGCTTCGCTTGTTGTACGTGAAATTTTTCCCAGTGTTGCTCGCTACTTCAGCCATCCAAGCTCGTTCCAGAATCCCAGCATGCCGCCCAGGTTGCTGAGGATTTCTTGGAAAGTGGCTGGTGATCCCAGGTAGATCTCGCGTTGCTCTATCACACCCGTGCACTCCAGCATCACGTGCGTAGGTGTTTCATTCTTCTCCATGCATGCTCTGCAAAGAGGACTGTCGGTGACACCTATAATGGAAAGATGTCTGTTTAAGGAGCTATGTCCTGTTATGATTCCCACCACCTTCCTAAGTTTGCTTCTATCCAGGCGGAGTAGTTTGTTAGTTAGTTGTTGGTTTAGGTTAGGGAAAGCTATTTTGGTTTGTTTACAATCTTTTGCATTGGCCCAAAGTTGGGAATGCTCCCTTTCCTTAAGTTCTCATGTTAGTGTCTTTAATCAGAATAAATTTCTTTAAACCTAAGATTAAATCTGATTTAATTAACCCATTTATAATAACACCAAGAATTTTGTGGCCAATAATTGAAACGTCTTCCGAAATCCCTATCAAAAATATATTCCTCCTCAAGGGGGAACTACCCCCCAAAGTACCCGCTCGTAATTCCCAAAGCGATGTAGCAATCAAGTTAAATACTTGAATAGTAGTTAAATATTTTATAGAACGCTGCAGGTAGGGCTGCCAGATGAAAAAAAACTAAAGTCCGTAGAAAAAGATTTCCATTGGAAATTTCTTTCAAATTTATTCAACACTTTAAAAAAGTCGTTATTATCCGATGCAAACATAGAACAAGTTTTATCATGGGGGCCCAATAGTCTTATGATAGAAACCAACTAACGGTATTTATTACACTTTTAATTCTATATGATTCGAAGAGTTTTACATGTGAGGCATTTCATAAAAAAATAATTAAATTAATAATTGTTAAGTTTAGCTGTATTTTATGGACAATTCTAAAAATCCTGAGATTTAATAATATTAATTGCAAAATCCTGCCGAGAAAAGTCCAAAAAATCCTGAAATCTTAGTACTAATCCTGAGATACGGTAGCCCTAGCTGCAAGACTAGCATAAATCCTAAGAACGATATCTTTATAACGGAGGGAACCGATTATATCGACTTTGCATCGACAAATTAGTTTTCTTAAGTTCTGCTATCCAAAGCTTCTTTAGGATGTTGTTTGAAGCGATAAAGTTTGTTATTGAAAAGTTAAAGTTTGGAATCTTGCTCACGTCGATGCCCCGTTACCATAATCATTATGCATACAAGAAAATAAGCATAATGACTTATTTTGAAAAACTTCCCTATTATGTTTGGAAGTATTTATTTACTATATACAAAACGTATCTTATTTTTGCCGAAATTAAATGTTTGGCTGATATAAAATGCAAATTATATTTTTAAAAAAAATATCCCGAAAAATGCTCGCCGGGTCATGGCGGTACTCGTGACGTCATAGGCGAATTTGAGCTTTAAAAAAAACCCTGTCCCATATCAAAACATTATTAACATAATGGTATTGATGACACAAAAGTAGTATATTTTGTCGTACAAGGTGCCTAGTCTGAGTTTTTCAACAAACTTATTCGTTGCGGCGTATAAGCAAACTACTATTTGTATGGGATCCAAGGCGCGCCATCTAGTTAAAATTCTGGAAAACAGTGTTGTGAAAGTTAACTTCGACTTGTATAGGAAGCTGGCACAAGATGGCGCTGTTTCGATTCTATATAAATCGTAGTCAAATAAGTAAAACACAAACTAGGCCCTCTGGTATTATATTTATCGCATGTCATTGCATTAGTACATTTGGGAATGAACGATAAAATATCGACAAATCTTTTCAGGTCGGTCATGCTAGACCTGTTAAGCCAACTTTACAATTCAATTACAGAAAGCCGTAACGTATTTGAAATCTTAGCGTATTTAACAATTTAAATACGCTAAGATTTACCTAACTTTGGGTCCCTCAATAGGGACCCAAAGTTAGGTAGCTATCCGTAAAAGTTTAAAACCTTTGTGGTATTTCGATTTATGTTCGTCGACAAGTTGGCACTTGTCTGTTTGTTTTTCTTTTTCTCTAAACTAAACTTTTTTTTTCCAAATTAAAATATTCATTTATTTCAAGTAGGCCTATAATAATTAAAATCTATAGAATAGAATAGAATAGAAAAACTTTATTGCAACACAACAAAAAAAAGGAAAATACAAGGAAAACAGTAATAGGACTTAGTGCTAGGGTGCAAAGGCGGCCTTATCACTAAAAGTGATCTTTTCAAGGCAACCTGAGCGTACGAAGCCGATAAAAGAGTGGAAAATGGATGGTGCATAAAGTTACAAAAAAAACAAAAAAAAAAAAAAAAGAAATGTAATATAAACTTACATGAACATACATACTACATTTACATATTAACTACACAAATACCAACATAAATTTATATATACTATGATAGATATATGTGATATATATTTATGCTATTATAAACTTACATACTACTCAATTACATAGATAAGTAATAATTCTTTAAGCGATGTTTAAACAGGTGAATGGTTTCGGAATGACGTATTTCCCAGGGGAGCGAGTTCCACAGTGTTACAGCTTTAACAGTGAATGACTCGTTATAGCGCTGAGAGCTAGATAAGGGAATCTCAAGCTTGTTGTCATTCGCCGACCGGAGACTGACAAGATGCTGAGAGAAGGAAAAACGCTCTTTAAGGTAAAGCGGAGAGATATTAATAAACCAAAGAAAAATATATTTTAAATTATAATTAGGGAAATTATAATTGGGAAATAATAATTACAAACTCAAATTAATATTTTCAATAAATTCTTTATATAATATAATATTATATTTATAATATTATTTATATATATATAAATAGTATATATATATATATATAATATATATATATATATATATATATATATATATAATCTAAGCTAAAAATATGAAGGTGCCCTGATCTAAGAAGCCCACAACAAGCATAGCAAAAACATTCAATTTTGTTGTTATTACTAGAAAAGAGTATCAATTAAGTAGCTATGAAGTTAGAACTATTTAAATCCAATTCCTTCACTTTTCATCTAAATATCAATATATGCAAAAAAGAAAGACGCTTTTGTTTTTTACTACTGCCACGCTCGTGTTGATCCCACTTAGCAGGATATGATCGTTAGTATTTTTATACTATTATATATATTTTATACTAAAATAAATGGTTTGAGAGAGTAATATGCCTAATTCGAATAATGAAATATTTGGGATTTACAATTATTTCGTATTTCAGAGTTATTGCAACACATACTTGCATAGCACAAGCTGATGAATACGAACTGACAAATTCCTTTAACCAAAGTCTCTCAGCAACCTTGTAAGTTGTACCTTGTACCTTGTTGTCCTTGTAATTTTTATGGTTGCCTGGCAGAGATCGCTTTTAAGCGATAAGACCGCCTTTTGTATTCTACTCCAGTTTTTTGTGTTTCTCTCTATTCGTCCTTTATTTTCCTAACTGTGTAGTGGTGTACAAATAAAGAGTTTAAATAAAAAATAAATAAATAATGTTCACTAAAAATTTATACCTGTATTTTTAACAACGCTAAAACTTACTTGAAAGTTCGGTTTAAGCCCTTTAAACAATCATCATCATCATCTCCACGGCCCACTACACGGCACGGGTCTCCACTCAGAGTTAGAAGGGTTTAGGCTGTAGTGTAGTCGCTGGCAAAGTGCGGATTGGTAACTCCAAACGCCATTGAAAAAGTTTTGCAGGACTCTCAGGCATGCCGGTTTCCTCACGATGTTTTCCTTCACCGTTTATCTCTCTCTCTATGGTCGTTCCTTCATCACTGAAGATCGTGGTCCTGGTGAGATCTCAACTTCGCGTTGGTAAACTGTCTCCATCGACTTCTGTTGGAGTCACCGTTTATAGCAAGTAATATATAAATTGCTTGAATTAAAATTTTAAACAATAGTCTTAATTAAAATTTTAAAGCTGAAGGATTTCTTTTTTTACAGTAATTACTATTTTATCAACAAGTAAGTTAGGTAATATTTTATTTTTATAATAATAGGATTTTATCCTGGAATTATTTGCAAAAGAAACCAAAAAATAGGGCTTTCTTCTGGTTTGTGTGCAAATAGTATAACAGCAGTTATAGTTGACGGCCGATTGGCGCAGTGGGTATCGACCCTGCTTTCTGAATCAAGCGCCGTGGGTTCGATTCCCACAACTGGAAAATGTGTGTGTGATGAACAGGATTTTTTCAGTGTCTGGGTGTTTATATGTATTTTATCAGTATTTATGTATATTATTCATAAAATAAATATTCATCAGTCATCTTAGCACCCAACACAGGCTACGCTTACTTTGGGGCTAGATGGAGGTGTGAGTATTGTCGTAGTATCTTTATTTATTTATTTATTAGTATAACGTATAACGACAATTAACTCAACTCAACTTAAACAAGAAACATGTTATTGAGGCAAACACTAATCCCACAAAAACGTCAACGCGACTAACACTCTGATGCAAGACCTACCAAAAATTCTGATTTAGCTAATGCTGGGTCCGCTGATATAATTCAAAAAGTTTTATCGATAGCGGAGCTGCATTTGGAAGTCATATGTCTTCCTTTGTATCTACTTGCCAGACTGTGCTCCAAAGGACTACAATTTTTGAAGTAAAACTTCTTTAGGCGCGACTAGGGAGTAAGATTTTTTTTTGACGGAAGTTACGCAGTCAGACGTCTGTGTAGTTTCCCGCTATTTTCAAATAATAATTTGGATTCGTCGTAAGTATATGTCATATACTCCACGTCTCTTGACTGATACGTCAGCTAGTGGCAAATATCATAATCAATTAGGATTATTTATTTCCAACATTTTCAATCGCGCTTCATTCGCGCGTAAAGGTTACAAGCACACAAAAAAAAAGTATTTCGTGACATAGACAATTATCTACGTGTTAATTAAAATGCAGGAGACAGTGCAAAATGCTTTTACATAGTTTGTCAACTCTAAATCCCCAGAGTTCTGTCGTAAAGGTATAAATAAAGTTCAGTTTTGATGGAAGCAAAGTATGGATAATGGCGGTAAATATTAGGGTTGCTATCCCCAGCAGCACGCACTCAGGTTTTATCTAATCATTTTATGCATACTGTGCCAAAAAATCCGAGCGTGCGGTGGGCGGTGACTGCCTAGTAGCAATCGGAACTAAACGGACTACAGCGGGGCATGTGAGGCGCGCGGGTGAAATTTAATTTTTTATTTGCTTTATATCTCAAAAACTCGCACGAAGCGATTTGCATCTTCTTTTCTTATACGCATGGCTGGGGTTTGGAACACCCTTCCGAGTTCTGTGTTTCCTAATTCTTACAACCTGGTTATCTTTAAAACAAGAGTGAATAGGCATCTTCTAGGCAAGCGCGTCTAATCTTAGGCCACATCTACACTTTACTTCAGGTGAGATTGTGGTCAAGCGCTAGTCTATTAAAGTTAACAAAAAAGCTTTTCACGTTATCTTATACGTTACCAGGCGGATTAAAAGGTCCTATTCGAAAGTTGCACTTTGACTTGATATTTCAACTGTTCCGCGTAATAACTTCGGCTTGACAAGTCGCTGAGTTATGTCATATGCAATGCCTCTTTGAAAAGCTGTCTCTCCATTGCCCACTTAGCGTCTCTTAGCTCTTAAAGTATTGTGTTTGTTCGGTTTAAAATAAGGGCGCTTTGTTTGAAAATAATATTATCTATTAATAAACGAGCTATCATGAAAGAATCGGTGATAGCCGAGTGCTTCGGTTTTACTTTCGGGGTACCGAGTTGGAATCCCAGCACGTACTTTTTTGTCGTTAAAGCAAGTGATATGTCTTTTTTTATAAACAAATAAGTATGTTCTGCAACCTCTATCGACACGTTTTATTAACTGCTACAAATTTATTACATAAAGTAAACGAGAAACGCAGCAATTTATGAATATTAAAACTTTATAGATGTTATTAAAATATAACGCGGTTATGAAGGTATCTCTTGTCTAAATTTACGATTTAATTACTAGTCCGTACCCTAGTCGAAAATTATACAAAATTGGGGTCTTATTTTATAAGTCGGTGTTAACATTATAATTAATTGGTCAAGGGATTAAATTATACCCGTCCTAGGCCTTTAGTGTCTGGGTGGTTAACGGATATACTTAGTTATTATATTGAGTTTTGCGAGCATTGCTTCAACATTTTTTTATTATTCCATTACTAGTTAGCCCTTGACTGCAATCTCACCTGCTTGTAACTGATGCAGTCAAAGACGGTAAAGGGCTAACCTGCTAGGGGTTATGGGTAATAATGGGTAATAATTACCCATAATTGGCATCTACGCAACATCGTACCAGCAGGGTGATAACGTATCTAACGACAGGCTTGCGACAGGCATAAATCGCGCGATCCCTGCTGTCAGGCCTCAGTTTTGTATTTCGATTGTATGCAAAATGAAATTGAATCTAAGTAAACATTGTAAGTTTTAGTTATCAAGATAAAAAATAAAAAAATCGAAGAAGAAGATCGCAGACAACAGCTTTTAACTAACAACGCCACAAAGTGGCAAACTGTTGGAACTACTCCCACTTTTCAACAACAAAAAAAATCTACACAGTTAAAGCAATAAGATTTATTCTTTTCTATCCTATTCTATTAATTTAAATTGTATTAACCTCTTACAATACAGTCAATAAAATAATATAAAACATATTATTTTGAATGTAAGTGATACCTGTTTTTGGTAGTCGATTAAAACAAATCCGAACTGTAATTATTAATCCAAACTCCGATAATTATTCGCGTGAATTTGTCTTCGAGACCGTGTCCCAAGGGTTGTGTGTATTCCAAACCCAATTATAAATTCTCCTGTGGACCGCCTAAAATTGGTTTTGCGATTTATTTGGGGCAGTCTAATTGATTCCCAGGTGTACAGACTGTTAACCAAATCATATGAAACAAAACGGACTAGAGTTTATAAAAACATATTTATACATATGTCTTATTCTATATATTTTTTCTGGGGGTTTAAAAAAACGTCATTCTCTCATATATTCGTTCAATAAATTATCTATACATTCATTCGTTCCAACATTCTTTGCAGCATTCAATCATTCATTCAAACACAACGTGTAACGGAATTATGAAATAATATTGAAGAAGTATAAACTTATGCATCCTTCATATTATAAGGAATATATAAAGGAATCACCCTGTAAAAATATTATATCAAAAGTAGCGTATTCATTCTAAGTGTTCACTTTTGACAACCCTACTGAAGATAAAAGACCGACACTAGCATAGTACCTAAGCTACGCA
The DNA here is from genome assembly GCF_905163445.1 of Pararge aegeria. NCBI lineage: Eukaryota > Metazoa > Arthropoda > Insecta > Lepidoptera > Nymphalidae > Pararge > Pararge aegeria. Next base: position 4,004,742 of record NC_053202.1, on the reverse strand, counting down.
ACGCGTACCTTATAAAGTGACAGGAGTCAAATGATTTTAATTTTGCACGTGATTTTAGGGCTGTATATGATTTTCAGTAAAAACTATGCCATTGTTTTATTCAAAAACTAATAGGTTTTCGTTTTCACAGAGAAGTCTCAGAGACAGTACGTAATGTACCTCTAAAGCCTGCGAAGTATTATTTCGTTTTTTATTTACAGGTTGTATACAAGTGGTCGCCTAGTGGTCAAAATTCAACCATACTTAATTTAAATTATAAGTTTTAACTTTATTAAGGTGCTGTTGTCAAAGATTATACTCCTATACTTACTGATTTCGCCACGGCTACATCGTTAATTTGTCTTATGTCACTACAAAAAAATATGAGTTACTGAAACAGAGTAAATATGCCTGTGGGTCAAATAAATGTGTGTAATGTTTTTGTTTTGTCATTTAATATAATGCATAATTAAAAAAAAAAAAACATTCTTCACTACACTATATTATAAACACTAAAATAAAATTTCATACAATACGTTCGCGCAATTGTCGTAAAAATAGTACAAAGTTTTTGCTTTACTTATTAAAACATAGATTAAATTATGATACTGAATTTCAACGAGTTATAACTCGTAAAAATTCAGAATTGACGGTAGAATTATATTATGGATTTTAACGCATTATCTGCTTTAATGTTACTCTCTCATGGGTATAACAATAAACTATATATAGTTTAGTTACTTTTCGTTTGCAGCTTGAAAGTGTCACGTTTTTCTCGTAATAACGCGTAATGTGCTGGACACGGGACAAGTAAATCCATAATCCCATGAGAGAGTAACATTAAAGCAGATAATGCGTTAAAATCCATAATATAATTCTACCGTCAAAAATGTTTTATTATTCCACACTTCTTAAGTAAGCCTCAAATGAACTGTCGCCTGAACATTAATCTTTGTTTTTTGTTTTTGAACGATTCTTTTTATCCCTTACAATGGAGTTTAAGCATCTTATTAGAACTTTTTCCGAGTTCCACAGACTTTAATATAGGATACTCTATTATAGAGTATGAATTATGATCATGGGATTACAAAACTCGAGTAAACAAAACAATTAACTTTTTGGTACTCACTGTCAATTTCATTTGAACAGAGTTTCCTGTGTTTTTTTAATAGTAATAAATCACGGATTAAGCCGTGCACTTGGCCATAAGTGGAAACCATTACATATAAATAAATATACAACGACAAAACAAACATCGCCATCTAGCCCCAAAGTAAGCGTAGCTTGTGTTATGGGCACTAAGATAACTGATGGATATTTTTATGAATACTATACATAAATTCTTTCACCAAGGGTTGTCTGTAAGAGATTGCTTTTGCAATAAGGCCGCCTTTGCACACAACTGTATTTAACTTTATTATTATTTTTTTTTTTTTAAATTGTTTTTAATTTTACTTATTTTTTTTTGTTTTCTTGTGTGTTTCTAGTATTGGTTTCTAAGTTTGTGCAATAAAGTTTTCTAAATAAATAAATACTTTAAATATAAAGATATACACCCAGACACTGAAAAACATTCATGATCATCACACAAAAATTATACACCTGCGGCAATCGATCCCACAATCATAGCCTTGGACTCAGAAAGCAGGGTTGCTGTCCATTGCACCATTCAGCCGTCAATATATAATAGAGAAATTTGGTGAAGACGTACGACAAAGTGTATTCCTGTGTTTATCAACCTGAGGCATACGTGTTAAGCCTGTATGGGAGCTATGGTTATCTATGGTGATCGTGCTCGAGACGGAGGTCCGAACATTCGCTTTTTTGCTTTTTCGGATGGACATTTACCGATAACCACCTGAGGGGTTGCTGCGGCGTCACCGAGGGAGTAGGGCGAGCGCGAAAGCTCGCCATGAAAAGAGCCCCATGGCTCGACGACATCGGGGGGGAGAGTGGGAGACGTCGACCCGAGGGTGCCTCCTGCGAGGACTCGGACCTCGGCTCGGTTCGACGTTAATCTGACTGTTGGTGGACTTTTGGACTAATCACTGTTTAGTCCGAACGCCCCCGTGACCGTGGTAAGGATCCACGTCCGGATGACGTCAGAAATCGTCTTTGGAATATATAGTCAATTGTTATGAACACTTCGCTAGCGCGATGCAGGGTTTTGGTGGCGCCATCTAGTTCTGTAATGTGGAGACCGCTATAAGCCTCATGTGCCTGGCACCGGCAACCGCGCTCTTTAAACCAGAATGCAGCAATGCTTCTTAGCGGCAGAAGTAAGCGGTAGTAGTTCCTTCCCAAGACGAGCTCTGCCACAAAGCTCTGTCACTGCTCTAGCTAGGACTACTTCTGCGTCTCGCCTTGAGTAACTAAAATTGGCGTAATCACGATGATGATGATGATGATTTCATCATATCAACCGATTATCAGCCCAGTACAGGACAGGACAGTACAGTAAATCTTGCAATCACTGCTGTCAAACGTCACTTTTGTTTATTTATTGTATGGAAGTTTTCAATTCTAGGCTTCAACAGCGCTGGTACCAGTGGCGTGCACTGGGTTTCTTACCAGTGTATGCATAAGGCAGGAAAATTGCATAAAATGGCAAAAATCCTCCACCTATACGAGTGGAAAAAATATCAATTTTAGGGTAAGCAGTGCTTTTAAGCATGTATGAAGTGCATATTGTGGTATCGTGAGCAGCTGAATAGTGCGTGACATTCCATAATGGTGTAGTTTGTCAATTCATAATTGGCCATTCCGATACCGATGTAGATGAAACTTATTTTGATACGGTTGCCCGCAGTTTCCAGAAGCTGCGACAGAACTGCGGGTTTCTACATGGTAGCTTACGGTTATTTTGTTCGGCATATAATTGCATTTGCCTACCTGCATTTCGGTTAGCTACTTTTAAACCGCAACCTGCGGGCTTGCGGTACGAGTGGCCGTATATATGTTTTAATAATTCAAATAATTGCGTCTCTCTCACTCAGGTGAAATTGCAGCCTTGTACTGTACAGGGACATATATGCGGTAGGTATAACTGACAGTATCATTTTATTTTATCTCACCTCATTATTATCCATTTATCGCCGATAAACTGCTTCTGCATAGCACCATCAGCACACATCAACAGCACATCCTCTCAGAATGAGGAGGGTCTAGGCTGCTGGCCAAATGCGGATTCATCGACTTCATAATCCTTTGAGTACGTTATGGACAACTCTCAGGCATGAAGGTTTCTAGCGATGTTTTTCTCCGCAGTTAAAGCAAATGGTGTTTTAAATTCGCTACATTAAAAATGCACATAGCTCCGAAAGTAAGCGGTACGTGCCGAGGAACGCGGTCAGCCCGAAAGAAAGGCCTAAGCTTTAACTACTAGGTTGTCAGAGCCTAAAATCTCTCTTACCTTCGTTAAAACGATAGCGGTATTTTTTCTGATAACTTTCACTTACAAACTTGCATCCGCTATACTACGCCTACCCGACCGTGCTATTCAGTTACTCTAGGCGTTTCTGACTATTTCAATAGTCAATAGTCAATAGTCATTTATTCATAAATATTAATATTATACGTCACAAAGTAATTATTAAATAATAAATTATCTCATGCAAATGTATATAATTTTATAAATTCATTATAATATTATTCTATAATAACAAATAAGTAAAGTCAATCTTCACAATATTTTACTATCCAAGAATTCATTATAACAGTAGAAAGCCTTCTCGACAAGCCAAGTCTTCAGTTTTTTCCTAAATAAATTATTATTTTGTGCATCTCTTATGCTACCTGGTATCCTATTAAAAACTTCTTGGCCCATGCCTGCTACAGTCTTTGTAGCTTTTTTAAGGCTGTGATATTTGGATAGAAGTCTATGAGGGTATCGTAAGTAACAATGACTCCTTTTGGCAAACTCTCCTTTCTTGATGCTAGAACACTTAAACAATCATAACACGATAATAGACAGTCCGTAACTTGCCTCAAGAATTGAACTATTAAATGCAAAGGTTAGAGCTTTCAAAAAATAAACGTTTCTGATTTATTATAATTGTTTTTGTAATATATTAAGAAAATGCAGGTCAAGATATTTCAAAATGATCTCGTTTGAACGTGTCCCGTTGGTAGGTAGGTAATAGGCACCTAGTTTTACTAGTTTTACTGTAAAGACCAGAAAAGTTCACCCTAGATCAATCCTTCCGAACATTATAAATGTGAATGTAAGTTTGTTTGTTACGCTTTCACACGAAAACTACTTAACTGATCAACATGAAACTTTGTACACGTATTCTTGGAGGTATCAGAAGTAACATAGGATACTTTTTATTAAAAAAAAATATATATAATTTTTAAAAAAGATAAATAAATGTTTGTACAAAATTTCATGTATGACTATAGTTGTAGACTATGTAGTAGTACGCTGCGTCCCGAAAATTACGCGGGCGAAGCCGCAAGGCATATCTAGTAATTCATGAAAACTAAATGTTTCCCTATTCCGACCAAATTGTTAGAAATAAAATAGAACCCCTAAGAGAACAGAGATTATGGATTGCATAAAATTTGCAGTGACATAAAGGATTCTAAAGTATTCTACGAGAAATCCGATTCGAGGCGCGGATTAGGTATCTGTTGAAGCTTGAATTTTTAAGGCAAGTTTCTCAGATAGTTTGCGTTTTACAAGTAATACTAGAAAGAAAAAAAAAGCGCCTGGCATATGCGAAAATGCAAGACTATTTATTAATTTCATTTAGGTTACTGAGGATTCAACTCCCTGGAGGTCAGATGGAATTACGATCAACTAAAATTTATGTGCTAAGTTTTATGAGGAGTTGTCAATACTGCACATCTTCATAACCAACTGTGTTGTATATACGGCCTCCTAAAGCAAGTAACCTTGGTCAATGAAAAAATAAATTGTTCGTGGTCCCTTCTTATAGCAGAGTTGCACGAAACATGGCACCTTTAACGCGTAACGGCATTCAACGCGCTCTTGGACAGCAATGCTCAATAGGATCCATACCATGATTTTGTTTTGCACGCCTCATAAGCGAAGCGTTGAGGTGGGTATTGCTGTCACTTTACGCACACCGAGTGGTTCTCCAACTTAAAATGTCACTTATTTTATTCTTTATTGCTTTTATAAGTGAAAATATATAAATACACAAATGTTGAGAAAAAAACTCTGTTTTTAACACTCATGATATTTTTAAATCTCTTTTTATTATTTAAACTAATTAAAAAATTGTTTAAAAAAGTTCTGTCTTTTACGTCCGTGTGTCTGTATGTGCGGATCCCGTATCTTGTGGTCACGATAACGAGCGAAATACTTCACTTATCGAGTTGGTTTTCTTTTATAGACTTCAGTATTTTGAGGAATGGAAGCCTTCTTTTCTTTTCTATACTTTTCACGGTATAATTAGATGTAGTTTAATAATTATTTACAAATAATCTCAATTTTATTGTAATGAATGAGATTATGTGCAATGTACTAGACTACATAGAATGAGTAAGTCATTTAAAGGAAATTGTGTTCAATTTTACAATAAATTACCAGTTGGAAATGTCTCTGAAAAAGTTCAAAGTTTGTATTAAACGCAAGCTTATAGAAAAGTCCTATCATAGTATTAAGGACTACGTCAACGATAAAAAGGCTTGGGTGTAAATTATTGCTCTAACCAGGTTGCTTCTTTAATAGTTTTTAAATGACAATGTGAGATGGTGATAACGAAAAAAAAAAAACAACCGGCTAAGTTTATTGTGGGCTTCTTCTTAGACCAGGGCGCGTTTGGAACCCTCGTAACTTTAGTTTTTGACTTTATGAGGCGTGAACTTTTGGATTTTCCAACTGTTTTTGTTTGAATGGCGAATTAGTCTGGAGTGTTCTTAGCTATCTTTGATAAAAATCGGACCAAGATGGCCGCCGCAACAAAATGGCGGATTACATATTTTTTCACAACTCTCTCAATATGGGTATCAAATGAAAGAACTTGACTAGTAGAGTTATAGCGCATTGGGTAGGAGCTTGACTTTACTTTCGGGAAGTTTGAATCCACGCACAGCACCTCTAACTTTTCTAAGTTATGTGCGTTATTAAGTAACTCAAATATGATTTGATTCAGATTCTTGAGTTCTACATAATGTTCTCAAAGGTGTGTGAAGTCCATCAGTCCGCACTGGGCCAGCGTGGTGGAACCCCTTCTCATCGTGGGAGGAGACCCGTGCTCTGTAGAGGGCCGGTAATAGGTCGATGTGTTGATAATGACATTGACGTCAGGGTTTATTTTTAACTTTTAAAATATATATAGAAGTAGACAAATACGCTCCGTGTACATAGTATCAAAGTGATCTATTAAGTGTAATATAAACTATTTATCCAGGGTTGATCCCAGGACCCTAATCATTGAGAGAATAGAATGAAATAAGGGTTGACAGCAATGACATATTATGACGCGTTATTAAAGAGGTTTCAAGCTTAAATACGCTTTCAAAAGGATATGTTTGCCTCAGTGGTAGGAAGGTTTTTTTCATTCCGTATGAGTTAGCCCTGAACTGCAATCCCATCTGATAGTGAGAATGAATAAACGAATGAATAAATGAATGAAATTTCTGTGAAGAATTGTGTTGTGTAGACAAAATTTTATTGTATTCCACATCCAGAAAATTCACAATAATACAAATATAATAGAGCGTTAATGTAGATGGTACAATTTGGCGGCCTTATCACTATCTTTTCCAGGCAACCAAAGGCAAAAGTGATTGTGTAGTCGAAGATAGCGTCCCGAAGAATATCAAAAAACTGGCAACCTTATGTCCACGACAGAGACGGGACGGAATTGGCTATTTTATAGTATAATTAGATAAGGTAGTTTTAATTTCAATGAGAATTATGTCTGGTAGGAGGATTTGGCCCTGGCTAGTTCTAGTGATTTAGCACTAGAACTAGCGGTTCCGCGTAGAAACCGATTTGCAGCGCCATACCCACAACTGGTTAGCCCGTTACCATCTTAGATTGTGCCATCTGGTGAAATTGCAGTTTAGGGCCAACTTCGCGCACCATCCCGACATCTGTCGGATTTTCTCTCGCCAAAGGTTGTCTGGGAGAGACCGCTTTAGCGATAAGCTCGCCTTTGGCTGCAAAAAGTTTATTAAGTTATTTTTTTCTGTTATTTTGTGTTATTAAATGTGTTTGCAATAAAGTATTACAAACAAACTAACAACTTTAAGAGGAATAAAAAAAAATGTTCCACTTTTGTAAAGGACTCTGAATAATGATTGGTAGCCATGAGTCTTTTTTTTACATATTATACATTAAATTACCGATATTTTTTCTTATTTTGCAATCTCAGAATTAAGAACCTACAGAAACCGTGTACACGACTAATAGCCCCAAAAACCACTCTACTTTAGTACTGTTTCTCGAACAGACGGTTAGTCACTTCATACCATTTAGTAGTTGACAGTAATTATTTTACCTCTAATGTTCTAAACGATTACCATTAAATGGGGAAATAAGAAAAGATTGTGAGCTAGCTAGCTTACATTCCGCGGGTGTGAAGTAAGACGTGCATTCGGCGTTTTCACTGTTTTAGACACAGTGCACTGCATGCAATAATGGCGGAATTAGGGTTCTGTATGCACGTAATTCTGGGGTTGAAACCTTGACTCTTACTATATTTGTTTTATTACTTTGATTCTATATTTGATTAGAGGCAACCGTGGGAAGCACCTCTCACGTCACGTCAAGTCACGTGTCTATGAGCACGTTAAAGCAGTAACCTGGGACAATAATCTTTGAGAACCACCAACTTAAATTGAAGCAGGGTGATGGGTCGGGTCCTCTTCCATAAATAAGGGCTCCTGTGCCCAGGAGTGGGAATTTTAAGGGCTGACGCTGATTGGACAAATAGTGAAGTAAATCATAATAGTCACTCATACATGGATCACAGTTTAATATATTATGCCTAATTTGCTATACTCCGCGAACAGCAGGAGAATCTGTATGGTGTAATTTATTATCTCTTCAATCCTTATACTCCACACCAAACAGACCTTCGGCAATGCACCCTCTACGCACGTTTCGCTCCGAAACCGGAGCCTCTTCAGGAGATGTTGACTTTATAATGAATAATTGTTAAGTAAAAAAATAGCCAAATGTGTCGCCTTTACCTTTCTAACCCCAACCCCCCTACCTTACCTTATCTATCTAAGCCCCTCCCACCTCATTAGTGCCCATTAATATATTCAGGCATGATTTTTATAATATACTAGCGGACCCCAGCGCCATCTGTCGGGCTAATTTGTGAATCTAAACCATCCAGGTTGCCACCCAAAGGTATACCAAAAAAATAATTTAAATCGGTCCAGCCGTCTAGGAGGAGTTCAGTGACATACACACGCACACAAGAAATATATATATTAAGATTATGGATTTCCCCAAAGTAACGCCTGCTTCTATCCAATGGTCACAGCTTCATCCAATATTTCCTTACATTGCAATTCCTAGAAATAATTTTAGCTTTTGGGGTTTATGAAGAATGAAAACACCTAAATAATTAATAAAACTTTATTTATATCGGCATTTTATCACAAAATCTTTAGTTCTAATTGACTAGAATCTAGAATATTATATACATACCTATGGAATAATTAGTTATGGTGGAATAAAAAAACATTTATTTCTTACGATAGTGAGCATTATATTATAACCTGATATCTACTTAGACGTCTAAGAATGGAATTTACAGAAACATTATTCAACTACCCACATTCTATAATCTAATAATACCTTATTTTCAACCCGTTAGTAATAAATGATGCTAAGCGGTTGTCATTTTTTCACTTTTTCTTTGGACAAATTAATGATGTCAGATAGAGAGAAAACATTTTATAATCACAATTCACACATCATTCACAGGTCGAACACTATAACTTGTTCTTTATCGTACGAGTATATACTCGTTAATCATCCTATATTAATATATTAAGATGAAGGGTTTTTTTCTCAAAAACTACTGGTCCGATTTAAAAAACTCTATCAGTGTCGGATAGCCCATGTATCGTGGAAGGATAAAGGCTATATAACATCACGCTAAGACCAATAGCAGCATAGCAACAATTATCAAATCGGGATTTTTGGAGTTTACTCCTTAAGAATCGATTTAATAAGGCGCCCGGTATGAGAAAAATATGAGGAGTAAAATCTACTGATGAATGACCTCGTTACATTTTCGCTTTGCGACGTTGCATGCCCGGCAACTGTGATGCGCAAACATGCAACGTCGCTTTCGTTTAATTAACTAATTTTTCCTATTTAAGTTGCCAAGGAAACCGAATATTATCTAGGTAAAGAAACAAACACATAAATATATGGGACAGAGTGAGATAGAAAACATTATACATTTTTTTTCTTATTCTTGTTACCATGGAAACTAAATAATAAACATTACATTTATCCTAATAGTTCTGATCCTCTACATCCACCTCAATCTCCCGTAGGCTACTTTTAAGAACTAAGAGAAACTGTTACTAAAATTTTTAAGACTAGGATTAAAAATCACAGACTATACTTCCTATTTTAAAAAAAGAAGACAGTCTTAAGGACTGCCGACAGAAGTGAAAACAAAACAATGGAATACCAAAAATGGTTTCAGTCGGTGAGGCGAAATCACAAGCTAATACCCATAAAAAAAGTCAAACACGCAGATACAGTCGAGTAGGTTTGTACAATATGTTAGTGTAAATTTATGCGTATAAAAATAAAATAAAAATAAATATACTACGACAATACACACATCGCCACCTAGCCCCAAAGTAAGCGTAGCTTGTGTTATGGGTACTAAGATGACTGATGAATATTTTTATGAATTATATATACATAAATACTTAGAAAATACATATAAACACCCAGACACTGAAAAACACTTATTGCTCATCACACAAACATTTTCCAGTTGTGGGAATCGAACCCACGGCCTTGGACTCAGAAAGCAGGGTCGCTGCCCACTGCGCCAGTCGGCCGTCGGTATAAATTTAGAAAGGCCACCATACTACGTATCGCTTGTCTCGCCCAATGCGTCACGAGCATGTCGAGGTCATCGGTGACGCGATCCTTTAAGTTTTTCCCCTATCAAAAAGTGCTAACACTTTCATAATAAAGTATTTATATATTTATTTCATCATCACCATTAAATAAATATCATCGAATTCATACATTATTTAATTTCATCATCTTGCTCAGCTTAATAATGTCTCCAAAGCTCAAATTTGGGATTAAAGTTGGCTCTATACCCAGCAGTGGGACCTAGGAACAATGAATAAACATTCCTCTTAAGAGAAAGACCAAAAAGGTTAATGATGATTACAAAGTAATATAATAGAAATAACCTCTAATTGACTAAAACCTCATACCCTTTTTGATAAAAAAAACAAAATTGAAAGTAAACACTTTTTAAATACAGAACTTGATTAAATATTTGGTAACGAATATTTCGAGTGGAATGAGGTTTTTATTAATAAAAAAGGGTAGATAAGTTTTCTCCATTCCGGCGAAATCATTGAACATATTGTTATGTTCGATATTGTATGAATATTCTATCTGGAACGGATCTGGGGAAGTAATATTTTACGTGAATCCGTTTACGACGAAAGAATTATAAAAATTATGTAATAAAATTGATGTTTATAAAACACACGTGATTTTAATTCATCCATCTGACCTAGGTCACTTTCAGTATTATATTTTCAAAGTTACATTTCGAACTTAAATTTTCAAAGATACATTTTCTAAGATAAATTTTTAATGTGTTGTGTTGCAAAAGATTAGTCTTAGTCCGAAACGTATAGATTTCGAGTACATTGCCTACTTAGAATGGTACCAAAAATGCTGACTGCATTTCCACGCTGCACAGCCAGGCTGTTTGTGGAAACAATGAGCCAACCCTTATGTCACCAAGATTGTTTTTGCACTTAGAACAAATATATAAGTATACATAAAGAGCATATTTACGACGTATACCATCTTAGCTATGACATTTGGCCCTACAAAAACGCCCGTCCCCGTTCCAGCAAACTACTCTTAGGCTTAGATTTATTAAACGTTAAAAAGTGGTAATGGTAAAATTAGTTAAAAAGTGATTTCTTTTGTTATTAGTTGTTATTATTAATTGTCACAAAAAGGACTTTTATGTTAAATTCTTCTTAGTCGTATCTGCCTTAGTCACTCTTGGCAGAGTGGTCGTGGCTGCTGAAATGAGATTGAGATGTGGTCAAAAAACTTCAATATTCGTAACTGCACCGTAGGCGAAAGTCGTTCCTTGATATTCATTTCTTTTAAAACGGAATTGTTGGTGTGGAATGCAGTCCAAGGGATCTTTAAAAGGCGTCTCCAGCCCCACATCTGCAGGGCATCGATTTTGTTAAATTAACCTTGTTAAATTAAATTCTTTAAAACACAGTTTTTTCTTAGGAAGATCTGGGTCAGCGTTGTGATTAGGGCCGAGAACTCCTTCTCGAGTTAGACTTATTAGTAAGTGTTCGGTTTCGTGTGCCTTAAGCTATGAAATATCACAGGCTTTAACGTTGAAGGTAAACGTTAGAAACGTGTATGCATGTGAGTGTCTAATTTGCTCAAAGGCGTGTTTTAGTCTACCAATCTACACTAGGCTAGCTTAGTGGATTACAGCCTAACCCCTTTCTAATCCCGAGTGAAGACACGTGCCCTGTACTGGCTGGTAATGGGCTGATAACGATGATGGTACCTAAGCCTTTAAATTAAAAAGTCTTTAAATAGTCATAAGTTGCGAGAACCAAGGCGCTTGAATTAATGTAGGTCGAGGGGTAGAGACTCTTTTTGCGATTCCGACTCGCGCATCCGTCCCGTACGGATGTCTGTCTCGCAACCGATTGCTCGAGGTGAAAGTGTCAGTGGAAATCAGTGTCCGTTTCTGCGTTGTGGTAGTGCAGTGTAGTTCTAGGGTCTAGGATTCCTGTAAGTACACGTGTTATTATTAGCGTAGTTTAACACCCTCGTCACCTAAAGGCGAGGCCCCATAGGGCCACACCCTTTTTTAGGCACACACCTCCCTGCATGGCAGGGAGGTCAACCGCTACCCCGGGGGCCGCCATGGCCCTCGCCGACTCCGACCTTAATCTGGAGGCCCTCTTAAAGGACCTCCAGGAGAATAACGCGGGTTACCTAAACCGCTTTAGGACTGTTAGGCCTAGAGTGTTCACGGACAGCCCGCAATCCCCGGCTCCCGCAGAGCCGATTACCGACGACCCGGTCGCTATCCCTGCGATAGCGATCGAAGAATCTACCTCCCCGGCATCATCCGAGACCGACGACGGCTTCACCGTCGTCGGTGCTAAAAAGCGGAAGCTTAAGGCTTCCAAATCCAAGGCGAACCCGCCAAAGAAAGTGGTAACGGACCGCCCAACTAAGACCCAGTCCCAAGCGCCCCGCGCAGCGCCTCGCGCAGCGTCCCAGGCTTCCCCTGCGGACGAAGACGAGCCCGAAGACTCCCCTATGGAGGAGCAACCCCAACCCAGGGATAGAATCCCACCTCTCTTCATCCGCGACAAGCTCGCATGGATGAAAATCATCCCGCTTCTTGAAGCGAACGGCATCGGCTTCACCGGTGCCCGATCCACCGCTATAGGCATTAGAGTACAGTGCCTATCCTCCGACGACCACCGTCGGCTAACTTCAATGCTCAGAGAGCATAATATAGGTTTTCATACCTACGCCCTAAGAGACGAACGCATTCTCCGCGTCGTCATTAAAGGATTACCGAAGGAGATTAGCTCCGAGGTAATAAAAGCCGACCTTTTGTCGCAAAATCTACCTGTCCTGGAGGTACATAGGATGTACAATACCAGGACGAAATATGTCTACGAGATGGTTCTCGTTTTATTAGAACTTTCCCCCGAAGGTAAAGAGATTTACAATCTCGAAAAAGTGTGCCACCTTTCAGGACTCACTATCGAGAAGCCCCATAACAGAGGCAAGGTCGGCCAGTGCCACCGATGCCAACTGTACGGCCATTCCGCAAGGAATTGTTTCGCCCGCCCTAGGTGCGTCAAGTGCCTGGGCGACCACGGCACCGCCGATTGCTCCCGACGGGACCCGACCGTCGACGAACCACCGAGCTGTGTACTCTGCTACACCCAAGGGCACCCCGCGAATTATCGCGGATGCCCAAAGGCGCCGCAGTTTACACGGCGCAGGGGTCCGCCGCCGGCTCGGAGACCCGCAGCACAGCCCGCCCAACGCTTCGTCCCAGCGCCGGTACCCGCTACCAGCGCATGGGCCAAGCCCCTTAACGGAGCGCCTAGCGCCTCCGCCCCCGCCCCCGCACCGGTGCCGGTAGCCCCTCAGGCCACCGCACCGGCAGCGGCCCACCCGGCCTCAGCGCCCTCGCCCATGCACCTATCTCCGGATATGGACCCCCTGGACTTCATCCAGTACCTCGTGTCTGCGGTTGACATGAACGAGGTAAAAGTATTCTTTGCAAAGGCAAAGGTCTCCCTCAACCAGGCTATGCGTGAGCACTCTAGCCTCCTAACAACCATCGGGACTATCCAAAAAGCAATCCGTTAATGGGTAGTACATATAAAGGTAGGGTAAAACCACACTCCCTGGCAGTCAGCTTCTTTAATGCAAACGGCATTATCGATCAAATGCATCAAATCCGTGAATTTATATGTGCACAACAAATCGATATCTTCCTAGTGCAAGAGACCTTCTTAAAACCTAGTAGAAGCGATCCCAAAGTTGGAAATTATAACTTAATTAGAAATGATCGGACCACCAACCGGTTGGGTGGTACCGCGATCTATTACAGAAGGGCTCTTCACTGCACTCCTCTCGATCCTCCACAGCTTACCAACATGGAAGCCTCCGTATGTCAGGTGGGTATGACCGGCCATCCGTCGATCATACTAGCATCCGTTTATCTCTCACCGAACAAAACCTTTTTAGAGAGTGACTTACTCGCTCTCCTCTCCTTAGGTGACTCTGTCATTTTGGCTGGCGACTTCAACGCTAAGCACACCGACTGGTCCCGCTCCACTAACGCGCACGGACGACAACTTAACATACTTGTCAGACGACCCGACCTCAACTTTATCGTAGTTGCCCCAGACTCGCCGACTCGCTTCCCGATGTCGGATAGTTCGATCGACCGACCGGACATACTCGACATAGCGCTCCTCAAGAATATCACCCTTCAGGTGAACTCTGTGGAAGTGCTATCCGAGCTATATTCGGATCACAGACCTGTCAAACTACAGCTAGGCCCCGTAGGCCCCGCGATCCTCCCGACCCGTAAAGTCATCGACTTCAAGAAGCTCTCCGGGCTACTCGAAGCGAAGGACTCTGTGCACCTCTCTAAAATTCCTGACGTCGTAGAGACATTAGAGCAAGCCCAGGCAGCCTCACTGCACTTGACCAACCACGTTTGTGACGCTACGAGCGAATGCTCCCGCGAGATGCCGTGCGGATTTTACCGCATGGTACTCACGGAGGACGCGCGAGAGCTAATCACAAACAAGAATAGGGCCCATAGGGAGCATGACAAATATCCGACACGACAGAATCGGTTAGAACTCTGGAGAGCCCAGAGGAAGGTAGTGTCTATCATTACCGCACTCCGACACGGACAATGGGACAGGTTCTTGGGGGAGCTCTCGCCATCGCGTAGTGCGTTCTACAAACTGGCGAAGGCTCTCAAAATGACCCGCGCTCCCGCCCTCCCACCGTTAGCACGCCCCGACCTTCCGCCCGCCTTTGAAGATATCGATAAGGCTGAATGCATGGCTGACTGCCTCGAATCCCAATGCTCTCCGAGCACCGTATCCATTGATAGGCCCCACGTCTTGCGAGTCGAAAGCGAACTCGCAACAATCCTCTCGACCCCTCCCGATGGTGAACCTCTCGCCCCGACGACCTGCGATGAAGTTCATACTATTATCAAGGGTTTCCACTCTAAGAAAGCCCCAGGCCCCGACGGCATTACCAATAAAACCCTAAAGTTACTCCCAGGACAAATTATCAACCTACTTGTGGTAATTTTTAATGTATTCTTGGCAAACTGCTACTTCCCCAACCAGTGGAAGGAAGCAACAGTCATAGGTATCCACAAGTCGGGCAAACCCCGCGACCTTCCCTCCAGTTATCGCCCTATAAGCCTCCTCAACACCTTAGCAAAGGTGTATGAGAGGGTAATATTACACAGACTGAAGGCAGTCGTAGAGGAGAAAAACCTCCTTAACGACGAGCAATTCGGCTTTCGAGCCAAGCACTCTTGCGTCCACCAAGCGCACCGCCTCACGGAGCACATACTGGCAGGATTCAATCGATACAGACACATGAGCCCCACTGGGGCCGTGTTCTTAGACATTGCCAAGGCCTTCGACAGGGTCTGGCACGCCGGCTTGTTGTACAAGCTGCACCATCTGGGCGTGCCAGCTAGTCTCGTTCGTTTGCTGCGAGCGTATCTCACCGATCGCACATTTCGCTATCGTCTAGACGGTACGCTCTCTTCCCCTAGACCTATACGAGCGGGAGTCCCTCAGGGCTCCGCGCTCTCCCCACTTCTATACGCGCTCTTCACGAGCGACATTCCCCGCGACCTACCGGCGACGGTCAAACTGGCCCAATTCGCCGACGATACCGCTCTCTTTGCGACCGATCCCAAAAAGAGCAACATTGCAAGTCGACTCCAAAAGGCGCTCCACCTGCTGGGCAAGTGGTTCCGCCTCTGGAGGATCGAGGTTAACCCCGAGAAGAGCGCAGCGGTGCTCTTCACGGGCAAACCGAGAGGCCGCTTCACGGTAAACCCCGCAGAGGTCACCCTCTACGGGCGTCCCATACCCTGGCAAGACAAGGCCAAATACCTGGGAGTAACGTTCGATCATAGAATGAGCTTCACCGCACACATTCGCAAGGCCCGCAACAAGGCTGCGTATGTGATGGGTCGTCTCTATCCGATGATTTGCCGCAAAAGCAAATTATCCCTCCGTCACAAGGTAACCTTGTATAAAACGTGCATACGTCCCATTATGACATACGCCAGCGTCGTATTCGCCCATCGCCCTCACAGCTCCTACAGGAGCTTTCAAGTCCTGCAGAACAAATTTATGCGTATGACCACGGACAGTCCGTGGTACATGCGCAACGTAGATCTCCACCGAGACCTCGATCTTCCCACCATAGCCCAGTACATGAAAACATTATCAAAGACCTACTTTGAAAATGCAGTCCGACACCCCAACCCCCTAGTGGTCGAGGCGTCCACTTATACCCCCGTCCCCGACGTCGAACCAAAGCGGCGACGTCCGAAGCATGTCCTTGACGACCCTGACGACAAAATAACTACCGACAACGTGTCCCAACAACACACACACACGCAACATTCACAGCGTCTTCGCCGGCGAAGACGAGGGCCCCGATTTCTGACGTCATCCGGACGTGGATCCTTACCACGGTCACGGGGGCGTTCGGACTAAACAATGATTAGTCCAAAAGTCCACCAACAGTCAGATTAACGTCGAACCGAGCCGAGGTCCGAGTCCTCGCAGGAGGCACCCTCGGGTCGACGTCTCCCATACTCCCCCCGATGTCGTCGAGCCCTGGGGCTCTTCTCATGGCGAGCTTTCGCGCTCGCCCCACTCCCCCGGTGACGCCGTAGCAACCCCTTAGGTGGTTATCGGCAAGTGTCCTTCCGAAAAAGCAAAAAGGTAGAGACTCGAGTCTTTTAGAACACTATCTTAATATATACAAATCTCCTGTCACGATGTTTGTCCGCGATGGACTCCTAAACTACTTAACCGATTTTAAATTAAATTGGCACACCGTGAGCAGTCTGGTCCAACTTAAGAGATAGTATAGCTTAGATCTTTAATTACAGTCGCAATTTAATTTTATTGCAAATTATTTGTCTATAATTCATTGACAGTCACATGTTAATATATATATATATATATATATATATATATATACTACTATACTCATTTAAGGCTTAGCGATACTGAATACTTTAAAAACAAAATCAAACGCAGACGAAGTCGCGAGCAACAGCTAGTGTATGATAAAAAGCTTGGGTATGAATTGCTCTCACTCCATAGCTAAACATTAACTCGACTGTGAGATGGTGATATAAAAAAAAAACCTGCCTAAGTTTGTTGCGTGCTGTTCTTAGATTAGGGCGCGTTTGGAAGCCTCCTAGATTTAGTTTTAAGTTACCGCATACAGTTATCACGATAACCTAACATTAGGTTGCGGATGATTATCTGTTTTAATTTAGTTAACCGTATTTTATGTCCTGTTATAGTTTTAGTTCAATCGATATAACAACTCAGATAAAATATTTCGTCTTGTTAGTTTACATAGACTAACACAAAAGGAATCAGTGATTTAGTTCCGGATTGTTCGTACCGAGATCATTTTGAAGTGACGTTAGTGCTATTTTATTAAATACCGACGCAACGACGGGGTGTTGTTTGAAGTATCTGTGCCACCATATTTCCCGAACGGATGAGCTAATTTAGATTTTTTTTGTTCGAAAGTCGAATTCGTAGGGGAGTGTTTATAGCTATATTTGATGAAAATCGATTCAAGATGGCCGCCACCACAATATTTATTCACGACTCCCTCAATATAGGAATCAAATGAAATGGCTTGACTAGTTGAATAATGCACCTTATATTGAAAGATTTTAAATACTGGATATATATATATTATTACTGTTATATTTTAACATTTCATGTTACAATAATTCACAATTTGGTTGCTGCTTTACATTGCATTTCATTTATTTTTCTTTTCGACCAGATTTCCATCGGTGAATACAAGGCACTGTACAAAAGGCACGAGTCACAAACGAACGGAAAACTCAATTGCTCTGGGGCAATAGACGACGCGTGAGGACGACAAAGCGAACACGTTCGTACAACAACGCGAATTTTATATTTGTTAAACAAGAAACTGTGAATCGTAAGGTCGGTCGAAGTTCTCAGCAACCGGGGCGGCCTGCTAAGTCTCCTGCAAAGTGTCACACGGAACTCTATGAAAGGAAAAAGTCAATGAATGCTAATTAGTGGGTTTAAAGGACTTTTTTTTTTTTTTTGTTATTCCACTACAAGTTAGCCTTTGAAGATTCAGCCTAAGATGGTGGCGGGCTAACCTGTTAGGGAGTATGGTAGTCATACCCCAATAGGTTTCGCGACATCGCACCGGAACACTAAATCGCTTAGCGGCACGTCTTTGTCGGTGGAGTGGTAACTAGCCAAGGCCAAAGCCTCAGCCTCCTACCCGACAAAATTAAACCAGCTAACAAACTGACTGTAAGTTGACGTGTTTCATCGTCATCGTCATCATATCAACCTATTACCGCGCCACTACATGGCACAAGTCTCCTTTCACAATGAGAAGGTGTAAAGGACGTTGTCCATTGCGGATTGGTGGACTCCACACACCTTTTAGAACATTATGGAGAACTCTCAGGCATGCAGGTTTCCTCACGATGTTTTCCTTCATTGTTGAAACAAGTGATATAATGATTACTTAAAGCATGTGCGCTTTGAAAAGTTAGAGGTGCGTCCTGTTCGAACTGGGCCCCACGACGACGTGTTCATACCGAAATTTATATATTGTAGGAATTAAAGAACTATATCAATAGTGAGTTACCTAAAAAAATTGTAAGAAGATTATCGCCAATAGTTGAAAAGTACCGATTTACTTCCCAATGGATAATATTCAGTGGTAGTTCTATAATAACTAATTCTAAACGTAGATTCCCTGTTGCATTAAGTTATCTGTGTTGTGTTTTTGAGATCCCGAAATTTATAATAATCAATTTATAGGTAGAGCTATCCCTTTCCTACTGTTCCCTGTAGATGAGGACAGCAATACTAAATTCAATCTTTTGTCTTCATAGTGTTGTCCTACGGAATCTTGTTATGGGGTAAAGCTGCTGATACCGAAACTATATTTATATTGCAGAAAAGAGCTGTACGATCAATATATAAACTAAAATAACGCAAATCCCTCCGTGAGAAGTTTAAAGAAATAGGTATACTTACTGTAGCTTTACAATATGTTTATAATAATATAGTATTTGTATGCCAACATATAAGTCTATATAAACAAAAAGTGGATATAAGCAGTCTACTTACAAGAAATGGTCATAAATTAGTGACATCTGCATATCGTCTGCGAAAGGTACAGAAGTCATTTGTGGGATTGAGTATACGCTTTTATAATATGATTCCAAAGGTAATTTTGGACCTACCAATGCATAAGTTTAAAGATTGATGTTAAAACACATTTATTACAGCGAGGTAACTATACAATTGATGTATTTCTTAACGATAAGGTTGCTCGGAAGCATCCGGCTCGGCTTTTATCTGTCACAAGATAGAATTATGAGTGTTAAAATGTAAAATGTAAAATGTAAATTGTTGATGTTGGAAAAGAGCAACTGCTGAGTTTCTTGCCGGCTTCTTCTCGGTAGAATCTGCTTTCCGAACCGGTGATAGAGTAACTACAAACAGACAGACTTGACGTTTCAAAAGTGCTTATATTAGGCCTACTTGAAATAAATGAATTTTGAATTTTGATTTTTATTGAATTTTTGAAGATTTGGGATAATAGTTTCAATATAACGGGTTAGTCTATCTTTAGAAGTTAGTCATGAAGTTTTTTGCTTTTAACTTAATTCTTACGCTTGCTCCGCTTACACTTTTTGATAGTGAGCCTCCAAAACGCCATTCTGAAATCGGGCGAGTAAAAGGCATATATAAATGGATTGATTGCCGAATTGAACCAGCCTAACCAAGTTAAAACGTACATTAACACTGAATTAACGTAACTAGTGGGTATAAAAGGTGTAAGTAAGTAGTATAAGAAGAATGGTAACCAGCAAGCTATAAAGCCGCCTACAACAAAGCTTAATGTTTGAGCAGTTTTGGTTTCCCTTCGTAGAGAGGACACCCGGTTCTCCATATGCTCTTTGACCGAGTAGCTTCTGTGACAGGAATGCGTGTTAGTGCCTTTGTATTTGAAGTTGGATTTGAATGTGACGTCATAGAAGCGTGATTCCTTTTCTTGGCTGGACCTGCAAGTATTTTATTCATAGTTATAATTGACAGACCAAGCTAAGGCTTGCTTGATAAAAAGCGGAAAACCATCCTCTATAAACCGAGCAATACTCCGCATGCCATGCAAAATCACGCTCTGAAAAAACACGTGTTCTAAGGCGAAAAACCTGAGGCGTAGGCAATCATGCCCTTTCGACCGGAACAAAACAAAGCTGCTTGCAGTGGCGTGCATAGAGGTTATGCACAGGGTATGCAGACGATATAAAATGAAGAAAATTACCTTTACAGTTGTAAAAAACTTAACGAAAGGCAATGTCAGAGTTAGAAAAAACCTACCCTCCAATATTTATAGCTTGTACTGGAGATTTACTTCATTTTATATCATCTGCATACCCTGTGCATACCCTGTATTCACGCCACTGGCTGCTTGGAACCAAAAATACGTACGCCTCAGGGTAATGGACACATGGTGGAACTTTGTAGGACTTGTTAGAAAAAAGATAAACAGATCGACAGAAGTGTTGATGGTTATTAATTTAACATCAGGTGAGCTATCTTCTACCTAGTACTAGGACTATCAATAATTACTTTGTAAAATTATTTAAAGGATCATATATCCTCAAATTGCACGCATAAGAAGATTGGCAGTAAGTAGAAACAAAAGTAGAATACAAAAGACTCTGACATTGCCTTTTGTATTCTACTTCTGTCTTTGTATTTCTATTGTTTTTTTTTTTTTTTTCCTAACTTCATAGTGGTGTACAAATAAAGAGTTAAAATAATAAAAAAAAATACCTGAATTTCGATTGACGTCGTTTGTCACTGCGAAAACAGCAAGGACAGCGCTGTTCGCTCTGCAAAGAAGTCTCACTGAGGGCAGTAGAAGTCTTGGATGGCTGTTTGGAGGTGTTGTGTCTTAAAGACAGCTTGTCTGAACCGGAGTCTGATTCCGTCCGTATACAGGATAAGTTCGATTTCTGTAACAAAAACATATCGAAGTCTTGCTTTTTCTCTCGAGCTATTTCGTTGTAATACAATCAATATCCCATCAAATTCAAATTCAAATTCAAAATTTCTTTATTATGCCTATCACAAGCACTTCTGAAGCGTTCATACATACCTACGTTTACATAATATGTTTACATAATTGTAAGGAGGATGGTGATAACTTCGTTCGCCAATTTAAACCTAACAAACGGGCCCCGGTCTAAGAAGAGCCCACAACTAACTTAACCGGCAATTTTTTTTGCTATCACCATCTTGCAGTAAATTAATATTAAGCTATGAAGTTTAGGCAATTCACATCCAAGAGACATAACAAAGATTTCATTCGGTAATTTGTTATAAAATAATATACAATTGCCCTTGAATGAATGAGCAATTTCAAGTAGCCTAGTAACGAGTTTATTTTTTATTTTAGTTTTTTTAAGTTAAATGTAGAATCGTGGTTTGAAACTCGATGCTCGATTGCTCATTGTGATGACGTAGATATATTTTAGTTAATCCACTCGCATTTTTTTTCATTACAATATAAGCTGACTGCAATCTCATCATGTGATAAGTGATGATGCAGCCTAAGATGGTAACGGGCTAAGCTTTTAGAGCTATGGCAGTTGTAATAAAACCATACCCTCTACACAGTTTCTACTCGACATCGTACCGGAACGCAAAAGGGAGGTCGTCAATCACATTGCTTATGCATGCTTCCCTGATGATTCATATGGCGATGGTATTGAAAAAAAAAATCTATGTACTCCACCTTGCCACATTTGGAAGACGAACTAGCCAACTGATGATGCCGTCTTGCCACCACACAGGATATTCTTGCATAGACGTACACCATTACGATCATGGGCAGGAAGAAGGAACCCATGGCGGAGAATACCACGTAGCCAGGGTTCTGGTTGTAGCGACAGACGCCCCCTTGGTTGTGATCTGGTTCATACCTGGGAGAAAATACACCCATAAAGTAAAACTTCAGTTCAAAAGTACAAAGTTTAAAACATCATCGCTTGCCTTCATATAGGTACGCTACAAAATATATTTCAAGTGTGCTCAAGTCTGATTACTGAAATAGTTAAGATTTTAAATGGCTAAACCTAATTTTCCTCAATAGTTACAATAAAGAAAGAAAGTGTTATTTTTTTATCTATATCTATACTTATAATAAAATCTGTAACTGAAAGATTTCTGTACATTTAATATATAAGTTGATAAAATGATAAAACTTGTTCACGTGCAAAGCGCATTGCTTCATATTTATACGCAAAGCAACCGAATTCCCTTCCAGTTTTCCTTTTTTCCACCTCCTAAAGTCCAGCAGATATCATTCTAAGGGACTTATTACCTTCGGATGGTTTTTGTTGCTGGAACCGTTGGCTTAATTCAGCAACTACTCTAAGCAAAATAATGCATTGGTAGTTTAATAGAGAGTAGGAGCTCGACTGCACTTTCAGGGGCCGAGTTGGAATCCCAGCACGCATCTCTAACTTGTTATGTGCGTTTTAAGTAATTAAAATATCAACATTTCTTAACTATAGTTTAACGGGTACATACCACGGTAATAAGTTTGGATTTGTCGATATTTCAACCCAGTTCCGTCGTGATCCCGATCCATGCAACTGGGTCGAAATATCGACAAATCAAAAAATATTATCGTGGTATGTACCCGTTGAACTATATTTAAGAAATGTTGATTAACCACGAAAATATTAGTTTAAAATCTTTAATTTAAATATCACTGGCTTTAACGGTAAAGGAAAATATCGTGAGGAAACCTGTATTCTCCATGTTCTCAAAGGTGTGTGGAGTCCACCAATCCGCACTGGGCCAGCGTGGTGGACTACAGCCTTAACCCCTCTTCATTGTGGGAGGAGAACCGTGCTCTGTAGTGAGCTGGTTATAGGTTACTGTGATGATGATGACTCTAAGCAATTTAAAGGTACAATGGCACAGACAATGGTAATCAATCAAAGATAACTTACCATCCAAACATAGGTGGGCAAGTGATAGTGCCAGCAGATATCCAGACGAAGAAGATCATAGTTAAAGCCAGCTTCTTGGATCTTCTCCGTCTTGAGTAGGTTAGAGGCCTGGTGACGGCGAGGTATCTGTCAATGCTTATAGCACAGAGGGACAGTATTGACGCGGTGCAGAGGAGGATGTCCAGACTTATCCAGATGTCGCACAGGATCCATCCAAGCTCCCATTTTCCTGGGAAAGAGAATTGATTATTATTAAGAAAGTAATTCGACTACATATTTTGAAAATTATATGTTCTCGAGCTAGTATATTAATAAGGAGATTCCTCAGGATATATTGACTTTACAAAGAATTTATGTTAATATTTCCTGAGGATGCTGAGGATGCGGCCATATACACCAAACAGATCTTCAGCGATGTAGGGTACATTGCCGAAGATTTGTTTGGTGTGGAGTATATAGATTTAAGATATTGTAAATTACACCATACAGATTCTCCTGCTTTAGCGGAGCAAATTAAGTTTAATTTCGATACTAGATCATGGAATTTCGCAAATTAACGCCTACTTCTATTCAATATTTAGCTCGACTACGTTTTTACGGTTAGCATCAACTACGCATTCTGAGATCCTGGTCCGGGTCACGTTAAAAAATGTTAGACATTGGTTTTTCGTTCTATAAATTCTCAGCACCAGACCGGAGTTAGAGTGTTACTCGCTACGGATACCCTGTTAAGTCGTCGGCATAGAATTAAAAACATGCAGAACCTTCATTCAGCCAATATAGCATGAAGTGCATTTTGTCCAAAATCAGTGAAAACGCTCCGCGTTGGTCTGACTTCACACCCGCGGAATGTTGCTGGCGTTTATCTGCTTTATGCATACCCTGGCCTAGGACCTTGTGCAAGCCACTGGCAGCGTCCTCTGAGCTATTTCAACCATCAACTGCGATCACCGACCCGTCTGCCCAACGTGGTGATTATGTGCAAACCCTCGTGTTTAGAGAGAACTTTTTAGTTCAGCAGTGGACTAGGACTTTGATGACTTGTGAAAGTAGTCTATGCTCTAAAACCCTCTCTTCTAGAGAGAGAGCAAGAGGAAAGTATCTAGCAGTGGGGACTTTTACTGAGGATGGTGATTAGCTTAACCTGCACACTCCATTCAAGTCTACCTTTTTGTCATAGTGGTTGAACAATGACACAAGGAACGAATAAATAAAAAGATAAATCGATTATTTTTAAGTAGAAGTTGAGCTTTTTTTGGAAGTGCTCGTCCGGGGAAGTTATATCGCGAAGCACTATTTAATATGCTGTTTCAAGGGCGTTGTTGCCGGTGTAATTACAGTCACATGCGGCTTAACACTACAAATGTTAAGTGCGGCTCAAATTGATGGACACAGGGCGGTATTTACCAGGACGTGCTACTAGCATTTCCTGTGAAGTGTCGCGCTGTTTATAGGAGAGGATTTTTCACTTAACATAAGGTGGGTCATCTGCTTGGTCTGCAATCATTAATATAATAAAGCGGTGGTTAGGAATTAAGCAGAGGGTCAAGATAGAATCCCAGCATGTGCCTCTTACTTTTCTAAGTTATGTGCAAAAAAACATCGCGAGGAGACCTACATGCCTAAGAGTTCGTCATAATGTTTTCAATGGCGTGTGAAGTCCACTAATCCGCACTGGGTCAGTATGCAGGACTACGGCCTAAACCCTTCTCATTATAGGAGAAGCCCCGTGCCCTATAGTGGGCAGCTATGAGTTGATGATAGACGTTTATTGGTTAGCATCAACTGCGGATTCTGAGTCCGGAGTTACCGACAGAGTCGCGAAGCTGAAGAGGCTATGTTCGGGGCACACACGAGTAGCTCGGAGAACTGATGGAAGTTGAAATTTTTTATTAAAATTTACTCTAGTTATAGTAATAACGCAACGGGCGTCACGGTTGTTTGCTCAGTCTGATACTGGTGCGGACTGAAAATCAGCGCTGAGCATTATTGCTGCACAGCATAAGGCTGAGTTTGCGGCCATTTGTCATATTGTTAATTTTAATTGATAATCATTTAGTTATTAAACTTGTATTAACAAAAGTGTATATTATTAAGGACTGGTAAACACAGCGTTGGTCTAGCCCCAACGAGGTAGACAGACAACATCGAGTCACTGGGAACCGTTAGAATCAAGCGGGTTAGGACCGATTTTGGAACTCACTACAAAAGACTACACCCAGCAGTCGTCGTCGATCGGTTGAAAATATGTTCATGCTAAAGTTTTTAAAACTGAACTTGGTTCCCATTTTCACATTTATGTTTCGTTGGAATTGTATCTAATAAGAATGTTACAATTGTGTTTTTAGTTACGGTATTCTTTTAGTTTTTGAGCTCCCATAACGTTTGGTACGACAATACAAATAAAAGAATATAGTCCGTAAATATTTTTGGGTAGCTACATAGACTAATTAAAAGTTTTGTTTGTTCGGCTAGATTTTTTGTAGACAAACGTTATTGCATTCCACCACCTGAGAGATTTTATATACCTATACAATCCAATTCGGTTGGAGATTTCGGCTACAGTAACTACTTGTATTGTTTTAATTTGACCATGAATAGTTGATTTATTATTTTTTAGAAAAAAAGAACAACCGACAGTATGATGCAAAAGGCTTTATCGCTAAGAAGCTAAGGCAACCTTAGGATCCCGGCAACTGAAAATAGGGAGCCACTTTAGCATTTGACGAAATTCAGATACATGGTCAAGTTTGCGTTAGCCAAATATGAACCGAATAGCCAGGTTTTGAAGACGCTCAGTTAAGAATTAGTAGGTGCGGGAATGTGTTTGATATAACTTCAATAGGATTATGGCCATTACCATCTTAGACTACATCATAGCTAACCTCTATTTTAGATGTTCTGTTGAAAATTTTCAGTATCAGCTCGATTATTAATATTGGTTGTGTACAACCGTTGTCTCAGTTAGAGCGTTAAGCTGTCTGTCCTTGATAAATTATCAATAACATGTGATAAAAATCTTTAAGCCCACCAACCCGCATCAAAGCAGCGCGGTGGGTCTGTGCCTTTAATCTTATAAGGTCTCAGCAGTGGTATATTTATAGTGTGGCGATAGAAATAATCACTATTCTGTGAAGAGTAGGTACCCGACTTACTTCTGTTTTTTATAGTCGGACTCCAAAACCCGCTACAATGTAAAATTGGTCTACTTTAAATCACTTAAATTACGAATTATGATCAGGTATATTGGAGGCTTCGGAAGTTGCTAGTTATAGGTACAAACAAAGACGGTACGATGTCGCCTATTTTTTTTTTGAGGAAGATATGTAGCTAATTAACCTTATGGTTTAAACAGCGTAACGCGGGCTTGTTGGCGTGCTTCGGAATGGAGTTCAGCTAGGAAAAGTTTGCACCCTAGGGCTCGAAGAAGCGAAGGGCTCGGCTCGGTGATCAGTCAGCACGCCTCCGAGGCGATGACGTCAGAAATCCGGGACCTCGTCTTCGCCGGCGAAGACGCTGTGCAGAGGTTGATTGTGTGTTCTGATAGGGAGCGTTGTCAGTAGTAATCCGATCGTCAGGGTCATGAAGACCATGTTTAGGGTTCCTCTTGTTGAGAGCGACGCTAAGCTTGGGGATTAACATTCTTGTTAATCCCCACTACACACAGCCGCAACTACTAGAGGGTTGGATAGAGATGTCGCCTAAAATCGATTAGGTTCGTATAGGTTAATAACTGTTATATCCCTAATAGGTAAATCTAAAGCTAGACTATGTGCTCGCTTAGCATTTCTTGAGAGTTAAACTTATCTCACTAAAATGGCAAAATGCTCGACTCTGGCCTCGATACTATTTTTAACAGAACCCGAGACTTCGTTATTTATAGTCGGACACTATAAATAACTATGACGACTGATGAATATTTTTATGAATAAGATCTGTTTGGTGTGGAGTATAAGGATTAAAGAAATTATTAATTACACCATACAGATTCTCCTGCTTTTCACGGAGTATAGCAAATTAAGCTAAATTTTCATAATAAATCATGGATTTCCACAAAGTAGCGCCTGCTTCTATCCAATATTTATGAATAATATACAGATAAACACCCAGACACTGAAAAACATTTGTGTTCATCACACACTGGAAACTAGTTAAGGGAATCGAACCCACGGCCATGGAAATCGGAAAGCAGGGTCGTTGCCCACTGCGCACGTCGGCACTTCGTCGGCTTTATATATTTGGTCAGCGGTAACTACTAACTAAAAATATAAATTTTTATTGCATGTCGGGTTACTAGCCACTATCAAAGCTTCTTAAACTGTTAAAGCCCATCAATAATAATAATAATATAATAGTATTGTGAGAAGGTTCCTCACTCTGGAGCCCTGACCACCGGTTGCTTGGGCATTCAAAAGCCCCGCAAGCGGAGGGTGGATGTTTTTTCTTAAAAAAAATTAATAGTGTTTTTTTTTATTTTTATGCATTGTTAAGAATTAAAAGAAAAATGTAAAAGAATAAATGATAGAAATAATATAATAATAATAAGATTTATTGCATAAATACACGTAGATAATTGAAACAGTGTATTACCATTAATTTGGCGTGCAACTCACAATAATATCAAAGGAAATAAAAACATTGAAGAAAAAAACATTAAAAAAAATAAATAATAACAACAATATGAACGCAAAAATATATAAATTATAATATCGATAGTAAAAATATTCCAATGAAAAATAAACCAAACCACATTGAAACAGCGTCGTCGGATTATATATTTTTTTTGTTTATCGTAAAGTTTATATTCTATCTTAGAAAATCCCAAGATCCAGCACTGAATCTACAGTCTATTACTCTATATTGAAAATTTATCTTGTTTCCAAAATATAACAAAGCCATTTTGTAATGAAAAATTGATTATACGTAGTAGGCAGTCTCGGCGTAACTTTTATGAAAAAGCTTTTTAAATTTATGATTGACGGTCCGTAGCGACGGTGTCGCGCTGGAATTGAAAGCGTTTCCAAATAATTACCCACCGGTAACCTATTCAGTCAAAAATTACATTCAAAAGCTTTCAAGTATACTAATGCCCGTTTTCACTAAACCTACGATTTCTACAGATACGTTTCACGAACTCTTGTGTGATGTCTAACGTCGTTAGTCTCTTAAAGTTTAGCAGAAGTTTTGACAACGGTTGCAACGGTGACCGCTGTGGGGAATCCCGCCAGGGGAAATTAGGAATTGATAATTTTTGAATTTTCTCTGGTCTGGCCTGGTGGGACGAGTTGGCCGTGGCTAGTTACCACCCTGCCGACAAAGACGTGCCGCTAAGCGATTTGGAGTTCCGGTGCGATGTCGCGTAGAAACTGATTAGGGGTATGACTAACATACTCCCTAACAGGTTGGCCCACTACCGTCTTAGACTGCATCATCACTTACCATCAGGTGTGATTGCAGTCAAGCGCTCGTCTATATTTATAAAAAAACGTGTGTTTACTTACATGCGTTAGAAGTTATACTTCTTTGGCGTAACAAGATAAATATCTGTACAAAAACTTTATCTTTCACCTTATTTCACCAGTTTGTGGAAAAACCGACACTAACAACAGAAAATAAGGTATTATTTACATTGAAAGTTTTATTAAATCTACATAATTAAAGAAATGGTCAAAATAAACATAATTAAATTTGGAATACTAATAGACTCATAATCGGACAACCAAGTTTCAATAAACATTAATATTTGAGATTTTTGTACAATTGAATCAATTAAATCACCGGAATGAGCCTGCAGCCTTTGACAGTTGAAAGTGTACACTGCCGAAGCTAACTTCAGGATGTCGGTTTTTTGTGACGGTGTGCGCGCGCAGTGTAAAAATTTACTCTCATAATTTTTCCCCAACGCGCCAAAAGAAGTATAACTTCAAAAAAAATCTGACAAATAGGGATATGACTATTTTTCTCATTTTTTGTAGTCGTTTAGAAAATAAATAAAAAAGCTATTTATACCTGATAATTATTATGCTAGAAAAGCAATATCCTGTATAAAGTAACTAAAACAGCGCTATCTAAACGTTCATAAATTTCATATCACTGATTAAAGTTATGATATATACCTACTCGTAGCTGCCTAAGGCTATAACTCTTGGAGGTTCATATATCACGATTCCAGACAGTTCGTGTGAGCCTCATCGATCAATAGTGTACCAGATATGCAGTCCCATAGAAAACCTAACAGAAATATTTATAGTAAGTAGACTAGCGGTCCCTCGCGACTTCGTCCGCGTATAAATCAACCTTAAAAGATAGACATGCTGTCGCGGACTTTTTTTTAGAACTTTTAAAGGGAAATAAGTTTGTCATACATGATTTTATCGCAACATGAACCGTTTACGCATCGCACGGAAGCTCGCAGAAGGAGAAAAAACACGATTTTGAAATATTCTTCATTGGTGCTATGCTTCTTTAAGTTTTAGCGTGATGATATGTAGCTTCTAACTATCGAACCGATAACGAGATAAGTAGATAATACGTTATAATAAAACTTTCAATGTAATTGATAACTTTTACTATTGATAGAGTCGTTTTCTCTACAAACGTACAATAAGGCGTAAGATAGTATTTTTGAAGAGAATTTTATCTTTCAACGCCAAAGAAGTATAACTTCTAACGCGTGTACATAAGTACACAAACGGTTTTTTTTGTAGTTAAAAAAACTGCATTCACTCAAACAACTTACCGCTTATATGCACTGCGATAGCCGGTGGCATAACAAATATGCCAACCAGAAGATCCGCCGCAGCCAAACTCGTAACAAAGCAATTCGTAACAGTTCTAAGTCTTTTCGTAGTCACTACAGCTGATATTATCAAAGTATTTCCTATAACTGTTACTACTATCAGCAGGAATAGAATTGTCACCACAGTCTTTTCGAACACGTCATAGTCGTTCGAGCACATACCACTGAAATCTGTAACATTGTTTATAGATTTATCACTTTTGCTGGAATTGTTGCAGAATATACTCGGAACTTTGTCATCTACAGTCCTTATTATGTCATACATGTTGTCCGTTGTGTTGAAATCTTTTTCTTTTATATTTTCTATAAGTAATACGGTTTCTGTTTGGGTGGTACCGTTCCATTTCAATATGTTGTCAATGAGTTCTAAATCAGATACCGCGATCATGGAATTATCCTTTACTGTCCTTATTGCGGTTATGTAACCCCATTATCTGGAACAAAAGAACATTTTTGGGTTATTTTGTGTAAAGGAAATGGCTTTTTTTGTTATTACATTGATTCGGATAAAGAAAGGTTCGATTTAATTTGTTGTATTATGGAAGCGGTAATAATACCCTGTAGGTAAGATTTCGACTTTACTTTCGGGGGCCGCGTTCTGTGTTCTGTGCTGTCGAACGTCACTTTTGTTTATTTATTGTATGGAAAAGTGACGTTTGACAGCAGTGATTGCAAGATTTACGTCTGTCGCAAGCTTGTCGCGAGATACGTAATCACCATGCCAATCCCAGCACGCACCACTTTCATTACTAAGTTATGTGCGTTTTAAGCAATTAAACTATCACTTGCTTTGACGGTGAAGGAAAACATCAGGAAACCTGCATACCTGAGGTTTCCTCAGAATGTTCTCCAAGGCGTACACGCCTTTGAGAACATTATGAGGAACTTAGAGTTCACAATAGTAGTAAGCCAGAGTGGTGGACTATGGCCTTAACCCTTCTCATTGCATGGGAGGGACAGTGCCCTATAGTGGGCAGGTAATGGGTGATGATGAATATATTATGTCCCCAATACAGTAGCCGTTAGCGGTACTGTGTTACACGCGTTAGAAGTTCTACTTCTTTGGCGTAACAAGATAAAAATCTTTACAAAAACTTTATCTTTCCTTTTATTCGACGTTTTCTTCCGCCTTCCTTCCGAGGGTCGAACTTAGATCACCGTTATTTTTTAAGCTCGCTTTAACGGCGAAGCCATCACTAAGAAACCATAGCATCAAACGGGTTCAATAATTGCAAAAGAAAGCGTTCCAAATATCGGACGAAATGAATCTGAAGAAAAAGTGATAAAGAAAAATTTATTTCTAGCAGAGTGGCAATAAGAGGTTGGGTATTGGGAGAAAAAGCTGAGTAATTACAGCAAAGTAGGCACTGATTAAGGACTTGGAAAATACGAGGGATATCTTGCAGACTAAAACGTTTTTCCTATATTATGCATTTATTTTACGGCCGATTGGCGCAGTGGGCAGCGACCCTGCTCTGAGTTCGGAACCGTGGGTTCGATTCCCACAGCTGTAGGATGTTTGTGTGATGAACATTAATGTTTTTCTGTGTCTGGGTATTTATATGTGTATTATAAGTATTTATGTATATTATTCATAAAAGTATTCATCAGTCATCTAAGTATCCATAACACAAGCTACGCTTACTTTGGGGCTTGATGGCGATGTGTGAATTGTCGTAGTAAAAAAAAATTATGCTACAACTTATCTTTTGTATCAACCATAGATAATCTGTGCTTGGTTTTATTTCATCTCTGCTTCCTAAAACTCGATATTTTAATTAGTCAGCAAAACTTATATATTTTAAAGTTAAAACGTATACAACAAAGCCTGTTTTATTTAAACATATTCATATTTAGCATCTAAAGGTTAACAAATTACAAAAGGAAGCCTCCCAAATGTTGAATAAATTTACATACTAGTATTCCGGATTAAATCAATAACTGTTACAGATAAAGTTTTGCGATCACAAAATATCCTACTAATATTACAAATGTGAAAGTGTGGATCTTTGTTACTCAATCACGCAAAAAAGTCTGAACGGATTTGGATGAAAGTGCCTTTGACATAGAAAAGAACATATTATGCTACCTTTAATCCATATTCCTTAAGTAGTTCCCGAGGGGAAATTGAAAATACCTTACAAGCTATGCCGCGGGCCATCAACTTTAAAATTTGGTATGGCTATGCAATGGAAAAGGACATTCTATACCGATCTCTCAAATAGGTCGTGGTAAGATAAAAATTTGATAACGGGCGAAGCTTTAGACCCAATTCAGAAGTCCACGCAGACGAAGTCGCGGGCAGGAGCTTTTTAATAAATAATTACAAGGTTTCCTTCCAACATTTTTTATTTGTATTTGTGTACAAATTTAACAACTATAATGTTACAATTTTAAATAAGCCCTCTTAATAAAATTTTCTTGTAATTTGTGGTTTACGCAGTTGACGCCGGCGTTTGTATTTGTATTGCGTATACCATTGTGTAATAATACTGCGCTGTTGTTTGTTAACCCAAATACTTCACACACACAATCTTGTTCCTCCTTATTCGTTCTACGCAGCGAGACACCGTGAGCGGTGGCATCTTTATGTGATAAATATTCCATAAACACACACGAAATGTTTTTTATCCACGTTTCTGATACGTTAAGATGCGGAACGCCCTCCCGGCAACTGTGTTTCCTGCCACGTATAATTTGAGTACCTTCAAGGCTAGAGTGTATAGGCTTTTTCTAGGCAAGGGTGCTCCAACCTGGACCTCATCATTGCTTTCTAACGGGCATGATTGTCGTCAAGCGCTAGCCTATCGCTAATAAAAAAAAATATATAAAATAAAGTAGAAATGAATCTCAAGAAGAAGTTATATATAGAAAAATTTCTTTCCGGCAAAGTGGAAATAAGGGGTCGTGGGCGAAAAAGCCGTGTAATTAGAGCAAAGAAGCCACTGATTACGGACTTGGAAAATTCGAGAGATAACTTACAGGCTAAAACGTTTTTCCCGTTTTTTGATCTATTTCCATATTGTGTTGGTAGTAAGAAGTACAAAATTTAACGTGAGGGTGAAGTTTTTGCGAAAGAAAATGTATTTTTAGTATTGTTACAGAAGCGCTCATAGCCTAGTGGTTAGGGCTTCAGTATTTCGGGGGACCTGAGTCCACCGTTAACTTTTCGGAGTTATGTGCGTTTTTGATTGAAGCAATTAAAACGGTGAAGGAAAACATCAGTTGAAATATGGATGGTGGATAAAGGTCTCAAAGGCGTGTAAAGTCTAACACTCTGCTATTGGCCAGCGTGGTGGATTATGGTCTGAACCCTTCTCAGTCTGAAAAGGGATTGCCCCGTAGTGAGCTGGTAATGGGTTGATAGTGATAACAGTTACCGTGATGGCACAGTGGTTAGGATCAGCCTACCTTTCAGGGGGAAAGAGTTCGGACCTCTTACTTTCCATCATCGAAATCACTACCAATTTGATTTCATGAGGCTGCGGTTCTTTTATTTATTAGTAATCCAAAAGCGTTACAAATTATTTTGGTTAAGGGTTTATCTTTATAGTAAAATAAGGACAAATCTAGATTTCATATATAAACTGTGACAAGAAAGCAACAGGTGCAAGTACAACATATACAAAACAATCAGTTACAGTATTCACAACAGCACGAATGAGTGTGAGTGGGTCTGAGTGTGCGTAAGTGTGTGAGTGTGTTCATAAGTGTGCACTGTGCACATATATGTGTTTTGGTGCGTGTGTGAGTCTTCATTTATGTAGATGTGCAATCTTAAATGAATGATTTCACATCATTTATTATCTCTCGCGATGCAGTTTAGTTATTTCATTCTTTAATTGTTGGAGGTTCCCGGCTTGATTACAGGCGGGGTAAATTTGGGAATTTGTAATTTCTTAATTTCTAGGTCTAGTCTGATGGGAGGCTTATGCCGTGGCTAGTTGCCGTTAAGTTAGGAGATGGATTAAATATAACTTGACGGCCGATTGGCGCAGTGGGCAACGACCCTGCTTTCCAAGTCCAAGGCCGTGGGTTCTATTCCCACAACTGGAAAATGTTTGTGTGATGAACCTGAATGTTTTTCAGTGTCTGGGTATTTGTACATGCATAAAAATATTCATCAGTCATCTTAGTACCCATAACACAAGCTACGCTTACTTTGGGGCTAGATGGCGATGTGTGTATCGTCGTAATATATTTTTTTATTCTTTATTATAACTGGCATACTCCCTAACAGGTTAGCCCACTACAATCTTAGACTGCATCATCACTTAACACCAGGATTATTGTAGTCAAGGTCTAACTTGTAGGGGTAAAAAAAGAAGTCGTAAAGCCTCAACAGCTATTAAACTCTCTTCAAATCCCCAATTGGTGTAAGGTATTACAAAGAAAATGTTTAAGATTGCCCCCACGTAGGTAACCTAAAGAACAGTTTGCAGCTTGTGTAAATTTCACCCTATTCAATGCCCCTTAAACGCATTTGTGAGACCCCAATACGTGAGTTCAGGTTCATTAGACTCGCTGGCAAACGTGACTTTATCCGCTTTTACCTTTACCTTTTTGTGCCTTTGAATAGACAGATAATTGCGGCTTCTCTCGGCTTACAGACGGTTTTAAAATATCTTCCCACTGGCTGATAACGTAACTTTACCTTGAGATATTTATGTCTGCGAGGCTTTGTGACAGAGCTCGTCCGGGGAAGTTTTACCGCCTTGCTTATTTCTCCTGGCAAAGAGCATTGGTGCAAAGATGTATTCCGGTCTGAAGGGCGTGGTTACCATGAAGCTGAAAACCTGAGGTGTAGGTTGATTGTTTTCTTAGGTGGTAGGCTTCGGCCGTGGCTAGAATTACCACCCTGCGAGCAAAACCGCGCCGCAAAATGACTGATTGTGTCAGTTGACTGATGCGATTTGTCGTGTTCCGGAACGATGCTCGTAGTAGCTTATCTAAAGGGGATGGGTATGTACAGTTGCGTTGCGTTTAATGACAGGATCCGATCCACGGGGTAACTACACTGGAATTGGAAGCTAGCGGGATCCGAAGCACGGTGCACCGCTGGCCGACCGCAGGTAGTAGGGGGCCCAACTAATAGGTTCGTCACCTATGAAAGGCTGCCCCGCCAACTAGCGAAAAATCCTGGGATGGCTTCCATCGTGCTGGTTGACGACCAGAGAGAGGACCCGATGGTGATTCCCAGGGGGGTTCGGGCGTCCCCGCAGTCTCCAGTCGAGTCTTCCTTTTAGTGTGGTATCTTCGTGGATTGAGGAGTCTACAAACGTCGCGCCTCGTACAACTGCCATCCCTTTTCCTATTCACCCTTTACATCAAATGACACGCAAAATGAAGAAAAGTAAGTATACACAGCGGTTGCACCTCCTCTCCTTAAAAGTGCATTTCTCAAATATAAGAGGAATACACTCTAATCTCTGTGCAGTCCACCATCATCTGGAGACTGAGAGGCCGCATTTACTTTTTCTTACGGAGACACAAATTGGGGTTCCAACTGATGTAGCGTATCTTCAGTACCCAGGGTATTCACTTGAGCATAATTTTAAACCTCGTGCCGGGGTCTGTATGTTCGCACGTAATGACGTCTGTTGCCGGCGTCTCCGTAACTTGGAGGTACCCAACTTCTCAATCATGTGGTGTCTATTGGATACAGGTACGGATCAGATTGTTTACGCCTGTACTTATCGCTCACATAGTGGTGACCAGGAGACGACGCGGATGTTTCAGTATCTCAGTGAAACGGCTGACACCGTACAGCGTCGGTATCCGACTGCCCAAATGGTTTTTCTGGGTGACTTTAACGCTCACCACCAGGACTGGCTATTCCCATACCAGAACACCGACCACGCCGGGAGAGAGGCGCTTAAATTTGCCTTATCGCTAGATCTCTCTCAGCTAGTCCAAGAGGCAACACGGGTACCTGATATTGACGGCCACACACCTAATTGCCTAGACCTTCTGCTGACTACCGACCCAGACCGTTTTTCAGTATCAGTTAGAGCTCCCTTGGGCACTTCTGATCACTGTTTGGTTAGGTCAATGTCAAACTATCACCCCCTGGACTCCGGTTCTACTGGAATCAGACGGGTGTGGCGATACAAGTCAGCAGATTGGGACGAGATGCGGCTTTTTTTGCATCTTTTCCTTGGTGGCAAGTATGCTTCTCGTCTAATGATCCGTCGAGCAGTGAAAAAGCTTTATCGGAGGTCATAATGCAAGCCATGGAATACTTTATTCCATTCGCTGACGTATCACTCGATGGCAGGGTTCCACGGTGGTATAACGCTGAGTGTGCCCAAGCCGAGGCGCATAAAGATACAGCGTTTGCAGCGTGGGCTGAAGCCCGTTCAAAAAAAGCTCCGGATATCACCGCCAAGAAGAGAGCTTTTAACTTAGCCGCCAAGTCCTACAAGAAGGTACTAAAAAGAGCTCGTTTTAGTCGCACCATACGTATCGGGGCAAAATTAGCTTCTTATCCACGTGGTAGTAAAGCTTTTTGGTCCCTTTCGAAGTCCATCGAAACGAATTTTTGCCGTCCTTCGCTGCCACCCCTTTTGAAACCTGACGGGTCTCTGGCTTTTACTGCAACAGATAAAGCTAACCTCTTAGGATCTCTGTTTGCAGCTAATTCACAGCTAGATTCAGGAAGTGCCTCACCACCAACCATACCTTTTTGTGACTCTGTCATGCCAGAGATACGCATTCGACAGTGTGAGGTTTTAAAAGTGCTCCGCAATCTGGATGTGAATAAAGCCATTGGTCCAGACGGAATTCCAGCTGTGGTTCTTAAAACCTGTGCTCCCGAATTGTCTCCTATTCTAACACGTTTATACCGCCTCTCCCTTAAAACCACTCAGGTCCCGAAAGCTTGGAAGATTGCCAACGTGCAACCTGTTCCAAAAAAGGGTAGCCGTGCCGACCCATCTAACTACAGACCAATTGTTATCACCTCTTTATTATGTAAAAGTCTGGAGCGTGTACTTAATAACAGACTTCTGGCATACCTAGAAAACAACGAACTCCTGTCAGACCGTCAGTACGGTTTTCGACGAAATCGGTCAACATCGGGGATCTTTTAGTGTATGCCACGCACATCTGGGGTGAAGCCATGGATAAGCACGGTGAAGCGCTCGCCGTTTCACTCGATGTATCGAAAGCTTTTGACCGTGTCTGGCATGAAAGTCTTCTGCACAAGCTTCCAGCCTACGGGTTACCCATTAGTTTTTGCAACTGGATCGCTGATTTCTTGAGTGGACGATTTTTTCGGGTTGTCGTCGATGGGTCCTCGTCTGACCTAATGGCCATCAACGCTGGTGTCCCTCAGGGATCGGTTCTTTCCGCTACGCTCTTCCTGCTGCATATAAATGATCTGTTAAAACCCGGCATCTTTGGGTATGCAGATGACAGCACTGTGACGGTTAGATACATGTCCAGTCCACGAGCTAGTGGAGACGAAACTCTTGTGCTCAGAGAGGCCTTGGTGGAACGCGTTAATCTGGCCTTAAGCGAGGTGTCCGATTGGGGTGACACTAATCTGGTACAGTTTAATGCTTCCAAAACCCAAGCGTGTTTGTTTTCCGCCAAACGGAGTCCGTTCCCCCTAACTCCGACTTTCCGAAATGTATCTGTGCCAATCACGAATAGTATTGAGCTCCTAGGTATCAGCATTTCGTCCAATCTAAGCTTTGGACAATGCATCGAGTCCAAAGCTAAAACTGCTGGCAAAAAACTTGGCATCCTCAACAAAGTTAAGCGCTACTTCACGCCAGAACAGCTTCTAACCCTGTACCAAGCTCAGGTTCGGTCGTGCATGGAGTACTGCAGCCATTTATGGGATGGCTCTGCCAAGTACCAGCTCGATGCTTTGGATTCGGTGGATCGTCGTGCTAGGAGACTCATTGGCAACGACCTTGTAGTCAGTAGACTTCAAAGCCTTGAACACCGGCGCAAGGTTGCTTGTCTGGCTGTTTTCTACAAGATACATTTCGGAGAGTGTGCTCAGGAGCTATTCGATTTGGTCAAACCATCTCCTTTCTACCATCGAACTGCGAGGCACCGAAAGAATCTGCACCGTTACGTGGTTGAAATACCATCAACACGTACGAAGCGTTTTGCTTCTTCCTTTCTGATCCGCACCGCAAAGGCCTGGAATGCCCTCCCATCTTCCGTCTTCCCTGATACCTATAATCTGGGTACCTTCAAATCAAGAGTGAATAGGCATCTTCTAGGCAAGCGCGCTACATCTTAGGCTGCATCATCATTTACCATCAGGTGTGATTGCAGTCAAGCACTTGTCTATATACTTTAAAAAAAAAAAAAAAAAAACACCTTGTAACAAAGGCGTCGGAGGGCCTGACTGTGCTCATTAGCAAAACGGTACGAACTTGCAGGGACTACCGATTTTTTCAATTGATACGTTACGTACGCCCTCTCTCTAAATGGTCCAACATTTCGCGCACTCTTGTTGGTAATCTGATTACTCAGCACCAACAAATTGACATATTTAATACAAGGTAAAGGAAAACATCGTGAGGAAACCCGTATGCCTGAGAGTTCTGCGTAATGTTCTCAAGTGAGGCGTCCACCAATCCACACTAGGCTAGCGTGGTAGACAACAGCCTTAACCCCTTCTCATTGTTGATATGATGATGAATATTAACTAGCGGTTTCCCGCGTTTATTGCAGTTTGGAACGCAACTAACTGTATGCCAAAAAACTACTAGACTGGTTGCTCGGTTTAGGCTTGAACGAAGCATAAACAAACACTTTCCAATTTATAATATTAGTAAACATAGGACTAACGTAACTTG
The DNA here is from genome assembly GCF_905163445.1 of Pararge aegeria. Taxonomy (NCBI): domain Eukaryota; kingdom Metazoa; phylum Arthropoda; class Insecta; order Lepidoptera; family Nymphalidae; genus Pararge; species Pararge aegeria. The sequence goes on along the minus strand of NC_053202.1, from coordinate 3,966,058 downwards.
CTCTTCAAGACAAGAAGAACCCCCAAAGTAGCACCCATTACTACTAATTTAGGTCTAATTACAAACAAAGATTTTCCTCTAACATCTCTTACGGTTTTTGCTAATAAACTTTTCCGATCCATTTGCCTTGGCATCAATTTTAATTGGCGCACGCACCATCTGCGGCTGTGAGTAATTATTTCCGACCGCTAATAAATAGATGAAATTGCGGGTCTATAGTAGTTTTTAGGGTACCAAGCCACATAGTTGCATTAAAAGCCGGCAAGTTTTGTCTGGTGGGAGGCTTTGGCCGTGGCTAGTTACCACCCTACCGACAAAGACGTGCCGCGTAGAAGCCGATAAGGAGTATAACTACAATAATTTGCTTGCTCACATCCGTAAAAGTCAATCCCTTCCCATATTTAAGTGTACTGTTATTCTTTTTTTATGTAATTATATTTTTGAATCTTTAAAATGTATGTAACATTATATACAGATCTCTATTATTTTAATAGAATCTATTATTTTATTCAAATTTATATTTACGTTTAGGTATGTCCATATATATCGAATTTTGAAATTTTTTTTTGTTTAAGAGATTGCTTGCAGCAGCAATACGTCCGGCTTTGCATGCCTACAATTTTTGTATTCTGTTATTTTGTTTTGCACGTCTCATAAGCGATTCTCCAACTTCAAATGTCACTTTATTTATTCTTTATTACTTTTATAAGTAAACATAAATAGACAAATGTTTGTGGTCACGATAACGAGCGAAATACTTCACTTATCGAGTTGGTTTTTTTATAGGCTTCAGTATTTTGAGGAATAGAAGCCTATTACTTTTCACGGTATATTTAGTTGTAGTTTAATTATTATTTACAAATAATCTCAATTTTATTGTAATGAATGAGATTATGAGTCGTGCACTTTTGGATTTTCCAACTATTTTTTTTTTTTGACGTATAAATTGATGTTTGTGTGCTATAACTATTTCTTCTTTTTAATAATGAAATAACATTTATAATGGAAAACTCCCTACCTACGCGATATACCCCATGACAGACAGTTTCTTAATAAAACTCTTCTAAGCGTACATTTTTAGGCCACGTGAACAAAACCATTTAAATCGAAGGAAAAAAAGGCTCAAGTTTATACAGTTCGCTATAAGCTTATACGTGGGTGGTCGTGGGCCGAATAGTAATCTGGTTCAGAACCTCCTTTATATTACAAGTGTCTGTTTGAAAAGGGTGTTTTAACGCACAAAAAGATTAAATTTTCCTTTTGTATAATAGGTATTTCTATGAAAAAGACCAACAGTACATAAGTTTGATCGCATTATAATAGCGTAGCCTTTTATCCGTGCCTCGGAGAGTACGTTAAGCCTTCGGAGCCGGTGATTATCACTTATTTGTGACCCTCTGGCGCAGTGGCGTGCATAGACGGTATACAGATTATATAAAAGGTTAAAAATCTCCAGTACAATGTATAAAATACTTAAGGAAGTCATTGTAAGAGAAAAAAAGTCTACCTTTAAGTTTTTATAAATAAGTAGACTATGACAATACACACGTGGCCATCTAGCCCTAAATTAAGCGTAGCTTGTGTTATGGGTACTAAAATAGCTGATGGTTATTTTTTGAATATAATACACATAAATAATTATAATACACAGATAAACACTGAGACACTGAAAAACACTCATGTTCATCACACAAATATATTTCAGTTTTGAGAATCGAACCCACGGCCTTATTCTCCGAAAACAGGATCACTCCCCACTGCGCCAATGGACAGATTACAGATATACAGATTATATAAAATGATAAAATCTCCAGTACGATGTATATAATACGTATGGATAGGCTTTGTAAGTGTAAAAAGCCTAGCTTTAAGTTTTTATAAATAAATAAATAAATATACTACGACAATACACACGTGGCTATGTAGCCCCAAATGAAGCGTAGCTTGTGTTATGGGTACTAAGATAGCTGATGATTATTTTTTGATTATAATACACATAAATAATTATAATACACAGATAAACACTCAGACACTGAAAAACACTCATGTTCATCACACAAACATATTTCAGTTTTGAGAATCGAACCCACGGCCTTATTCTCAGAAAACAGGATCACTGCCCACTGCGCCAATCTTCAATAGTATAACTCGCACTGGATTAATATAAATCATTTTATATCATCTGCATACCCTGTGGATACCCTCTATGCGTCTCTGCTCTGCCGTAGCAGTATACGCTGTGGTTTCAAGCAGGTTGTCAAGGATTCAATCCTCGCCAGGGCCAATTAGGGATTTTATTTCTTAAAAGGACCTGTCTTTTGATGTTGATTTGTCGTCCTGACGTGCACAAGGACAACTTTATTGATAAACTTTTTAGCGCAGAGTATGTTTTATTTCTGATATGATTTGTTTCCTTAACATTAATATTGATTTACTTTTGATTTGATTCCTTGATAAATGTTACCCAAACAAATGTTGATATTTTATAAATTTAAAATGCAAATAAAAATTTTCGGAACCGACAGGATTTGAACCTGCGACTCTCGGGCAATTTAAATTTATAAAATTGATAATTCCTCCAAGTGTAGGTAAAAAACACTACTAAAAAATTATAAAAATGTTGACATGATATTTAACCTTTTTTTTCATTATTTTTAATTTCCATTTTTGCCACACTTTACAGAATGGAGTGTCTATTTATTCTATGTAACAAAAGTATGTTTTATATATAAAGTACATAATTCTTTATTTACTGGGTGTATTTACTACTAAGCCATCCTTAGATTATTTTCCTCGATAATCGGTATCGGTATCGTATCGGCAAATTCATGTATCGTTACATCCCTTGTTTTAAACATAGAAGAAAAACAAATGTTTTGGCATAAATAAAAACATAAATACAAATAAAATAAGAAGAGAATATACTTTATGAAAGTGTTACATCCGGCGAGCTGTGGGCTCCCTGGCTGTTATGTCAGATGACGTCACGTAGTTCTAATGGCTGCTAACTAAAGTAATATTTTTGATTGAACAAATAGAATTTATGTGGCTTGCGCGAAACAAATTTTGGTAGAAGCAAACTCTCGCACTTCTAATAACAGTATGAATTGAAATGGCATTTCAAAAAGCGATATGAGTTTTCATTATTCGCAGAAAAACCCCGTCGAGTTTTCACGATATTCGATGCGAACGGAACATTTCTTTACAAACGAATTCACATGGATAATTCCGTATTGTTCTTATATTATGTAACGCAAATGTTTTTGTTTTACTATTCGAAAGTCAAAAGTATTTAAAATTTTAAAAAGTTAACTGACAGAACTGAAATCGTATGTTATTTTCAGCAGAAAAGGTTTTTAAAGAGTCAGTTTTTGCTTGCGCGTTTTAATAATAATTGTTAATGACTCCTGGCTGCAGCACCAGCATGAGGCCTAAAAAGTGGGATGTCCTGGGTTCTATCCTCGGCTGAATTATTTCAGGTCTGGTCTGAGGCTTTAGCCGTAGCTAGTTTCCACCCTACCGATAAATACGTACGCGTTTTAACTTTCCAGTACATAAGACGAACCACTAATGAAACTTTCTAACACAGAATTAAGATCATACCGAAACCGTGTACACTGAGGCATCAAAAACCACTCCACTTTAGTATGGTTTCTCGAAAAAACGTTTTGTCACTTTATACCATTTAGCAGTTGAGAGTGATTATTTTTAATCCAATCTTCACCATAAAATGGGAAAAAGTTTTTGGCGTTTTCAGTGTTTTTAGACGCAATGCAAGGCATACAATAATAGCTGAATAAATTCAAATTCATTTTTTAAAGTAGGCCTACTTTATAAGCATTTTTGAATAAGGATTCTGTGCGTTTCTTCATTCAAATTTCTTCTTCTAAAAATAATTATTGAAGAAATAAAATAACTAGATAGGTATATACAAATAAATATAGATTTCGGCATTAACGCAAAAGCACGTTTTGCAGAAGTTACTGGAATTTGAAATAGCCAGGGGTTGAATAAGGTTAGACGAAATTACACTTTTAAATTTTAAATTGAACTACCCATGTGATATTTTTCAAACATTTTTAGAATGCTTTTCATGCAATCTTAGCTTCGATAACGCACAGATTTTTCATTTTGTTTCGCTAAAAGGAAAATTTGCTCTTTGAATTGAGAAACAAATTTGCACATACCTTTACACAGAAAGATTTTTTAATAACTCTAGGTTTGTCTACGGGTTTCCATAGTTCTGTATACATCACTTACTGATAGAGATTCAAAATTCATTTATTCCAAGTAGGCATAATATAAGTTCTTTTGAAACGTCAAGTCTGTCTGTTTGTAGTGACTCTGACCACCGGTTCGGAAGGCAGATTCTACCGAGAAGAAGCCGGCAAGAAACTCAGCAGTTCAAATTTAAGCAGGAAACTTAATAACTTTCGGTATAGTGTTTTTGGTTGCCTCGAAGCCATCGCTATGTAGCGTTAAGACTGCCAAATCGTATACGCTATGTTGTGTTTTTTTTATTCCACGCCGTGTGTCACCACAGATCAGAATACAGTTCTCATCCCTCTTATTCCCGCGGGTGTTGTACGAGGCGACGAAGGGAATATAACGGAGAATGGAGGGCAGCGTGACAACCATCTAGAGATCACCAACCCGTCTACCCGGCGTGGTGATTATGGGTAAACTTTTCCGTTAGTACAGCCCTTCAGTCCAACAGTGGACTGTTACTATTGATGGATGTCCTTGTGTTTGTTGTGCAGTTAAAGTGTATTCATTCATTTATAGCTCTCTGCATCGCCCGCTGAGTAACTAAGAGCTTTTTATAAGGCCAATTACGACCATGTAATTTATTTATTTTATTTATTTATTTTATAGTACAGGAAAACTTACAGCTAATAACAGAAAATAAAAAACGAAAGTAAAGTTATCAACTATAGCCAATTACAAGTATTCACAGATAGAATTTACATAGTAAGAAAGGAAAATGCTCACACGGGAAGTATAGTACAAAGTTAAAAGATTTATGAATAGTGTAACTCTAAAAATTGGAATGACCAACACTGAGAAGGTATAACTTCTCAGTGTTGGCCATTCCAATTCATTCCACTTCCCGTGTGAGAATTTTCCTTTCTTACTATGTAAATTCTATCTGTGAATACTTGTAATTGGCTATAGTTGATAACTTTACTTTCGTTTTTTATTTTCTGTTATTAGCTGTAAGTTTTCCTGGTTGTAGAGGAACCAGCATATTACGGCTAATATCGTCGCTAGCGACAGCATTTGAGGCAATGGACAAAATGCTCTTCTTAACATCACATGCAGTAAAGTGACTAAACTCAAACGGAGGATAATTAGAGGTTGGAATTGAAGATAGAGAAAGAATAGTACGCATTTTATCTGAACTATCAAAAGAGTTAGAAGGGTTGGAAAAATATTGATTTAAAAGTTCAACATCAACATGAGAAGGTGAAGAATTTCTGGATGATTTACCAATTCCAACAGTTTCAAGAAACTTCCAAACTCTGGAAGAGTCGCCGTTTTCGACAGATGTATGAATATGGCGTCGCTGTGCATCTCTACATAATGTATTGCAGCGATTCCTGATCTTATGATATGTTCTTTCATTTTCAGCAGATTTTTTGCTCTTAAATTTAGACTTGGCTAAATTTTTCTTTAAAATTGTATTTTTTAATTCATCAGTAAGCCAGGGCGCAGGTAAATGTTTAATCTTGACAGATTTTATAGGTGCATGTATGTCATACAGTTGTGTGTGTAAAGAACAGAAAATTTCAACTTTCACATTAATACAAGATGCGGATTCTACAGCAGACCAGTCAACATTACGAGCATCATCACACAATCGATCAACATCCATACCACCAAAATTACGTCGCAGACGTATTTTAGGTTTATTTTTTGGAGGGCGCAGTTTATATGACAGAAAAATTAAATCATGATAAGAAAAGGCATCAGCAGAACATTGCCCGTGCTGAGAAACAGGATCGGGAGAAGACACAATTATTATGTCAAGAAGAGAAGGAAAACAACCTGGAAAGTAATGGGTAGCCGAAAGGGGAAGAATATGTAAATTACATGCTTTAATAACAGATTTTAGTTTGCTAGCCCGGGTGTCACATTTAAGTAATCATGTATTGAAGTCACCCATTATAATCGTATGGCTATAAGTAGGGACAAAAGTTTCGAGAAGAGTCTCAAAAGGATTAAAATAATTTAATAAAAGAGAGGGACAATAGAACACGCCAAGTAGTATCTTAGTCTGCGACAAAGAAACCTCCACTAGTAAATGCTCTGCTGAGTCCGCAGGAGGTGGTTGACATGACGAGCTAACAACTCGAAAAGGATTAAATCCAGGAATAAAGGATCTAAAATAGATCGCCACACCACCACCACTCCTATTGGTGCGGTCATTACGAATAAGGTTAAATCCAGGAAGAGAATAAGAGGTAGACGGCAAACAAGGCTTGAGCCAAGATTCAGATACTAAAATGGCGTGAATATTTTGGGACTCAAATGACGCAAGCATATCTGGATAATGAGCCGGAATGCTTTGGGCATTAATGTGAATGGCATTAAAGTTTTTCGCGCAGTCGGAGAAGTGAGAATTTAAGAGATCGTTGAGGGGAATGGAAGTGGTTTCTAACATTGTTGTGTAGACTATAAGTTGTATTTTTAGTGTGTGTATACCCAAATAAAAGTTATTCTTTCTTTCTTTTCTTTCTTTATCAGGTTGATAATAATCAAAATACATAGACAAATTTTTATTGTCAACTGCAAAATGGAATGAAGGAACCACCTGTTCGAGAAAGACTGCTGAAGTGGATCGATTTTTGTTGCTTCAATATTAGTTGTGTAAACGGTTTCTGTATATTCTTAATTCTGTGAACTAAAACATTTAAGGTATATACCTACTAATCGTTTCCCACATGTGTTGCCGTAAGCGTGTTATGATGTTTAAATTACATGGAACGCCATTAATAAAACTATGTCTGCCCGGATGGATGGACCATCAGAATTCTATACCTATTGATTTTCAAAAGAAAAAGATTTTTTAGCACAATGTTAAAAATAATTTAAAACTCTTTAACATTATGCTTAAAAAAATTGATTTTCTTTCGTAATATTAAATCGCAATAGAATTTTAACCAAGTTCCTGAAACAGCGAAGTTTTTTAATAATGTGCGTTAGAAATAACGGAGGATGGATAAAATAGGTCTCATAAATTATTCCATTACCCTGATTTATGCTTAGTTAAGTTTATATGCAGCTTTCTATAATTTTATATGAAATGCCAAATTATGTTTTAGCCAATTGTCACAGATTATTCATCAAATCCTACTAATTTTATAAATGTGAAAGTGTGAATGTTTGTTACTCAATCACATAAAAACGGCTGAACGGATTTGACTGAATTTTGGCATGCATGTAGCCTTTGACATGGCAAAGAACATAGGCTACCTTTTATCCCGATTCCTTAAGAAGTTCCCGAGTGAAAATTTAAAGTGGTTTTCTAGCTAAGCCGCGGGCACACAGCTTTGAAATTTGATATGCATGTCACCTGCTATGGAAAAGGATATGTACTTTCTATACCGATCTCTCAAATAGTTCCTATGGTAGTGAAGCATTAGACCCAATTCTGAAGTCCAAGCGAACGAAGTCGCGGGCAGAAGCTAGTATAATATTAAAAGTACAAGGTGTGCGCTTTCAATTAAAACAAATTTGACAAAAAAATCATCCTCAGAAGATGTGAAGTGATGATTATATGATGAATTGTAAAGCCATTGTGAAGTCAACATCTTCTTAGGATGCTCAAGTGTCAGAGCGCGGAGACTATATTGCCAAAGATCTTATTGATGTCGGCTAATAAGATTGAAGAAATTATAAACTAAACCTTACAGATTTCCTGCTTTTGTGGAGTATAGCAAATTAAGTTCAATTTTCATATCATGGATTTCTGAAGCTGAAGTGGCAATAGGCGGGGCACATAGCTCAGAGAACGAATGGACGTTGGAGTCCCAAGGTGCTGGTATGACAGCGTTGGTCGACCCTGAACAAGAAGGTGTAAGGTCGAGGTGGACAGACGACGAATATGGAACTCCCTACAAAAGACCTATGTCCAGCAGTGGACGTCTATTGGGTGATCATAGATTTCCGCAAAGTAACGTCTAGCTTCAATCAAATACGATTCCTTTGTAAAATTAATAATTCTGTTCCGACACATAATATTTCGCTGTCGGGTAATTGTATAACCAGTCTCCAATAATCTAAAATTTATGGCAAAGTATAAACCTATGCATGAATGACGTACAATTTACTACCTAGTGCCGGATGTTTTGAATAAACAATCATATTATATGTGGGTACTAATTTATAAACAGCGATTATTTTGCAGTTACTAAATATTACAGTAGCGGTGGTAGCCCATTAGCAGGAACTTCGGCTTCACTGTTGGCGGCCCGAGTTCGAATCCAAGCACGCATTTCTAACTTATAGAAATTAAAATTATGTGAAGTTTTCCGTCAACAATGAAGGAAAACTTTTTGAGAAAACCGGCATGTCTTAACCAAACCTGGTGTGGAGTTCACCAATCTGCACTGGGCCAGCGCAGGTGTGGTACACAACGACTTAAACACTTCCCATTGAGGGATGAGATCCTTGCCTGCCTTGTAGTGGGCCTGCAGTGGGTTAATCATGATGAAGTCATTATTAGGGTTTAAAGTAGTAAGATAGTTAAGATTGTATAGATTGTGAGCAGCCCTAAATAAGCGTAGCTTTTGTTATGGGAACTAAGATGAGTGATGAATATTTTTATGAATATTTACTTATAAAATACATATAAACACCCAGCCAGTGAAAAACCTTTATGTTCATCACACAAACATTTTCCAGTTGTGGGAATCGAACCCACGGCCTTGGACTCGAAAAGCAGGGTCGCTGCCCACTACGCCAATCGGCCGTCAAACAAATTAATGGCTGCAAAATGGTTGGCATATTCAGAAATATTTTACAAAATTATAAGTATTTTCATATTTATATAACGACCACTATAGGAAATTTGTTTGCGCGCAGCATGTGGATGTTTGCTTGGGAAAATGCACCGTTTTCGAATATTTTTTACACGCTATATTTACACCAATATTTTAAAATAGTGTAGCTTATTTTCATCTTTTTTTGTCATCATCAAAAGCATAACAATTGAAGACATCATTCAAGGAAATTTTGCATTTACTTGACACGTGCATTCTGAAGGCGGGCCAAGGTTACCACGAAAACCCTTCTCGGTAACTAGAAAATATACGCAGGCGAAATGGTTGGCAATTACTTGTATTTTTGTAAAGATACCGTATATTACAGCGCTTGACGACAATCATGCCCGTTAGAAAGAAATGATGAGGTCCAGGTTGAAACACGTTTTCCTAAAAAAAGCCTATTCACTCTAGCCTTGAAGGTACTAAAGTTATACGTGGCAGGAAACACAGTTGCCGGGAGGTACATCGGTACGTATCAGAAACATGGATAACGTTTCGTGTATGTTGATGGAATATCAACCACAGAAGGATGCCACCGCTCACGGTGGCGCGCTGTTCTGAGGTAGATGGAATGTGAATATTAGATAGAAGAAAGCGTTACTTCGCGGAAATCCATGATATATTATGAAAATTAAGCTTAATTTGCTATAGTCCGCGAAAATCAGGAGTATGGTGTAATTTATAATTTCTTCAATCCTTATACTCCACACAAAACAGATCTCCGGCAATGTATCCTCTAAGATTGTGAAGTCACTGAGCAAACTCACCGACGTATCATCATCATCATTTCAACCAATCGACGTCCACTGCTGGACATAGGTCTTTTGTAGGGAGTCCCACAATACACGGTACAGGGCCGCTTGCCACAGCGGCTCCCAGCGACTTGCCTGATGTCATCTGTCCACCTCGTTCGGGGCCGACCTACGCTGCGTTTTCCGATGCGGGGTCGCCATTCCAGCACCTTAAGACTCCAAAGTTCACCGGTTCTCCGAGCTATGTGCCCTGCAAACGTTGCACGTTGTTGCAACGCTGCATAATTCTCCCCCGTGATATAAAATCACTCACTTTGCTCTCTGATCTCTTGCCGTTCGTTGCGAATCCGCCGTCCCATCAGGCTATAAGAGTGAGGGAATAGAAAGTGTAACTGTGTTCGCGCACACACTATTATTATTATTTTTTTATTTGGAAACCAAACAGCTATAAATAAATTGTTACAATGTATGAACTTAATTATAGATCTTACACAAGCCAATAAAGTTGTCACTATTAATTGAAATGATCTTACGGGACAAACAACGCAAAAAGATTACTCATTTTTGAAAGAGTAAGACCCTTAAGAAAAAAGAAACAATTTCATTGCATTTTTTGATTGCATATACAATCATTCCATATTAATAAAAAAACCGGTCTATATGTTGATACTTCTTATTGTACTCGTAAATATCATATGTTCTTATAATAAATCTGTTCCGGCTAAAGTTAGTCTTAGCACGTGGGAGAAGGTACGTGTTCGTTTTACGATTAACACGTTTGTCGGATTTGGGAACACAAAATATTGTACTATAGTATACTATAGTATCTCCCGCGTGCTTGGGAAATACCTCTGGAGATTGAACACTGGCTAAAATCGGTCTGTGATACTGTGATTAACAAGGCCTTCAATTTTTTAGTAAACTGAATACAACCTCGCTGGCACAGCTGTGAGCCCTGTGGTTAAGCTGTGGTTCGATTCCAAGCAGGGGTAAATAGGGAATTTATAATTTCTGAATTGCCTCAGGTATTGTCTGGTAGTAGGTTTCGGTCGTGACTTAGTTACCACTCTGTCGAAAAAGACGACGACCTGCTTGGCGCAGTGGCGTGTCAAAGTGTACCCCAGTCAAAGGGTAGGCACGAAGTAGGAAGATAGCATCAAATGGGTAAATTCTCCTCCTATACAAGTTTTGTAAATATTTTAGGGTATGCAGTGCTTTTGTGCATGTATGAATCGTCGTAGTATATTTATTATTAACAAGCGGACCCGCGCGACTTCGTCCGCGAATAAGTCGACTTAAAAAAACCACGTCAATTATGCCTATCCAAAAAAAATCTTAATCAATCGAAAACTCCGTTGCTCGGATTTTGAAAGAGAAATGGGGAAAAAATAGCGATGCTATCCTGTAGAAGCTGTTTGCTTTTCCGAGATAAAAAGAAGCCTATGAGCTATGCCAAACTATATTGTAGGTATCTCTGCCAAATTTTAGCCAAATCGGTTCATTCGTTGTGGCGTTAAAGCGTAACAAACATCTATCCATACATACATCCATCCATCAATACATCTATTCTCATAAACTTTCGCATTTATAATATTAGTAGGATGGTACGCATGCATTCGATCGTTGTCCTATATGCCTTGCTGTTATCTGTGAAGAATTATGTCCTTGATATGCGACAATATTCATCATTAAAATTAGACAATATTCTTCATTAAAATTAGACAATACAAGTATAGATTATTATTATGAAACTTCGATGCAATAGATGGGTTTAAAACTTATACATTGCTAGCTACCTGTTCCGGCTTTTATCTTATTACAAGCGAGACCCGTAAAGTGTTTTCACATTCTGACTAACAACACGGCCTTTTTGGCAATAAAAGTGTCAGCCTGTGAGAAATTGTATACATGCTCTCTCACTGTAAAGCTACGAGCAACTAGGAGTTTCGGCAATGTTTACATACTGGCATAATCAGTGGCGTGCACAGGGTTTTGACCGGGGTATGCATAAAAAAGGAAGATGTCATAAAATGGAAAAATCATATGCATTTACGAGTTGTACAAAAAATAAAGGGTAGGCAGTGCTTTTGTGCATGTATGAAGTGCACGCCACAGGGCATGATATATGGAAAGGGTGTCTACACGTGTTTACTGATATATTTACGCATTCCCAGTCCCGATACACAACTAAAGTATATCACTAATAATTTCGCGTGTCTACTCTTGCAGTGTGATTGCCTATGCCTCTAAAAACCATTTTACTAAACGTAAAGATAGACAGTTGTTACCACCTTTCCCCTTACCAGGGGTATCATACGAGGCGACTAAAGGAGTATATAGGACAACGGTCAGCAGCGTTCTCCGTGTTACTATCGTAAACTGCCACCGCCTAAAGAATTAAGAATATACAGAAACCGTGTACACGACTAATATTAAAGCATCAAAAACCACTCCACTTTAGTAGTGTTTCTAGAACAGGTGGCTAGCCATTTAATGCCATTTAGCAGTTGACGGTAATTATTTTACGTCTAATGTGCTGAACGTTTAGCATAAAATAGGTAAAATGTGAAAAAGTTTGTGAGCTAGCAACATTCCACGGATGTGAAGTCCGCGAGGTGTTTTCACTGTTTTTGGACACAATTCACTGCATGCAATAATGGCTGAATGAGGGTTCCGTATGTTTGTAATTCTTTGCCACCACCAATCCCAGCGTAGTGATTATAGGCAAAACTTCCCTTTGGGAGAGGCCTTTAGTCCTACAGTACTGTATAGGCTATTGATTATGAATACAGATAGACAGAGGCCAAAAGCCTCTCTATAAGACTTCCTTTTCACCATTAGTACGATCCTAAAAAGAACGGCGTTACTGAATAAATTTGCATCACAAGGGGCCGTGTCCGAGTATAGTTTTTAAATATTAATTCTACACCTTCAGCATGAATTTTATTTTAAAAAGGATTATTCTACTTTTTTTTAAGTTCACGTGAATGCGCAGTGAAATTTTATATTTGCTGATTACGTGTTTTGTTTCAGGATCAGGCTCGCTTTAAAATTTCATAATTGCTTGGTTTTTTTTCATCTATTTGGTTTTAAGTAACGTAAAGTAATTTTGGGCTGCTCTAACAAACTGTTTTGGTGGTTGCGTTAATGAAACAATGTATAACAGGCAAGAAGCCTTGGCTTGGTAATTTACCACTTAGTTTTTCATTAGAATAATCGCTAGGTCAAAGCATTAAGTAATGGTATTTTATGACCAAAGATAACTAATATTAATCTCTTTTCCTTGTCTAGTGACTTTTAAATAATATTGTTTCTTTAGAATATAAATATAACCAAAAATAAACTATTTAAAACTAAATAAAATCTAAAACGTCCTCGAAACCACCGCAAGATAATAATCAATAGTTCTCGTAGAAACTTACACGCTCTTTCTCTCCTTTACTTAATTTTATACATATGTCACAAAAAATAATAATAATGGCATGTAAACACAGCAAAAATAATCATAAAGATAGGAAGGAATAGGTGTTCTGTATGTAATATCTATCTCAAGGGAGGGCTCACCGATAGGTAAGCGATAAGCTTTTTTTTAAATACCGGGTAAGAGTTATGAAATATGTCGATGCCAGGTAATAATCGTGATATTACGTTGTGTTTACCACATATACGGGCTATCGGACCTTGTTTTCCAAGATGCGCTCTAACGAATCTTCCTTTTCTCTCTTGTCTCTCTTCTTTGTATCTATCACTAGCTGTCGCTTGCGTTCTTCGTCCGCTTTTATTACGGTTATTTACAAATCCCGTGGGAACCGATGTTTTTTTTGGGATAAATAGTAGCCTATGTTTCTCTCCGTCCTTTAAACTAACTTTACGCCAAAAATCAAGTCGATCACTAAGTTAGAGTGTAAAGTAAGGACAAGCAAACCCTTTCGCATTTATAATATTAAGTATGGTTTCAACGTCAAAGTTTTGTAAGATATTCCATGTCGCTTATTTTAGCCTTTCCACCCAAATCTATCTCAGATTTTTTAATTATAAAATTAAACTTAGATAGGTTTATTTCAAATATAACCTAGATAAATTTATTTATCGATTACATATTAAAAATATTTACGTTTGAAGATTCACATGACATGTCGGAAGAGTTTGTTCTATATTTATAGTCGATGCTAAACTTTGCCTGTTTGGTATCTGCTAACTTATCAATGCGCAAGGATTCAATGTGGAAGGAAAAGTTAAATCAATTAAAAAGTAAGTTCTTGCCGACTTATTGGTAGCAGCTTCGAAAAACTCCATACTTTTTAATTTGTTGTTAAAAGTTGTAGGCGACTTGGTCGGTAAACAAGTCTTGGGCAAAAAAATTGCTAGAGAAATTGCAGGATTAAAATGCCAGGCTTATTTTTTTTAATAGTCATAATTTAATAAAAAAAATTGGTTGTCTGTAAAGTCGGCTTACTGAAATAGTTGAACGTGACAACGTCGTAAGAAAATACTAATGGAATGGTTGCATTTTTCAAAAAAAAAAATTTAATTTTATTTGTTTGATAGATATTATCGTTGCTATAAACAATTGACACCACATTCACTTTTCACTGCACTTCATCCTTGCCGAAAACATGTAAATGTATTATTGTATGGAAGCTCTCCACGCGGACGCATCGCTCACTCAAGTAGTAGAGAGACAGATGTCGAACGCGGAGGCCGACTGTGCCTCTTTGTCACTCGTTCCGCGCTCTAGCTTGCACTTCAAGCCTTGGATGGAACGCCTCAGAGCGAGGTAACGCCGCATACGTCATGTTTTTTCGTGCGTGCAGCCGGCTCCATCGAATTATAAGACGTTGTCACGTCAAAAACAATCCAGACCAACACGTAGTGGGACATGCAAGGATGCACGTCCTGCAATGTGTTACACTTTTTTGTTTTTATTGGGACGGAAAATCTTTATTACTACCTCCGACCCCTGGGCATATGTTGGACTTCCACTCTAAAGGGGTATACCCAAACTAAAAACCACCACGGCATGCCCCTCTTGTTGGCTTTGTTAGATCCTCGGGGAAACCGTATACCCACCACCCCAGCAAATTGCTGGGGCTCCTGTGCTAACGAGGAGGGGATCAGGACAGCTTGAACCCCCCCTCAGACCGTAGAGAGGCTTGGATGGTGACGAGAAGCCTACCGGCTGCGACCGGCAAATTGCCGCCGTCTTCTCGCACCCGTATACGCTGGAGCGAATACGCGTCTGGAGTTCAATGTTCCGCCGTGTGTCCAAAAACCTGAGGCGTACGTGACCTAACCTCTGAATCCATCCTCAAAAATCTAAATGTCAGTTTCAAACAGTTAAAATTTTGAAGCCGTTCTTTTTTTTTAAATTTTAAATTTACGACACTTTTTGGGGAAATGCGTATAAAAAAATATCCATCCCACCTTTTATGATTCTGTAAACGGCATTGGCTTCCTAAATAATTTATCTTTATCATAGTGCTATTTATAGAAGTATAAGTCTACAATGAAATATATAAAAATCGTAAAGAATGCGTCAACTTGCACCGAAATCGCATGAAAATGGCTAAAACGTGGTGCCGGTATTTGACCTTTATAGCGATAAAAATACAACGAAATTCACAAATCCAATTGATAAAATAGCTTTCTTGTTGCTTTATGAACATAAAATAACCTATTCATTACACAACACACTGTACTTTTTTATTATAAAATCCAGAAAGCCTCATGAGCCTGTTATTACACCGGCAACCACGCCCATCAGATCGGAACACAGCATTACAACATTGCTGCTTAGCGGCACTAACAACTGCTACAATAAGCTCTACTACTACTTTTTTTTGACGTGACAACGTCTTATAATTCGATGGAGCCGGCTGCACGCACGAAAAAACATGACGTATGCGGCGTTACCTCGCTCTGAGGCGTTCCATTCAAGGCTTGAAGTGCAAGCGAGAGCGCGGAACGAGCGACAAAAAAATAAATTTTGTAAATGTACTAGTATAGACTAGAGCTTGACTGCAATCACACCTGATGGTAAGTGATGATGCAGCCTAAGATTGGCGCGCTTGCCAAGAAGATGCCTGTTGTTTTGATTTGTAGGTACCCAGATTATAGATATCGGGAAAGACGGAAGATGGGAGAACTACTAATTTACTTAAATGCAACTAACAATACTATAATAGAAAGTGTGTCGGTATGTTTGTTTGTTTGATGGTTAGACAAATATCATTGAAAAATATAAATGTCAAAGAACATATTTTTATGATCTATTGAATTTTGTTTCATACATTTACACACATTGTTTTCTGTTATGTGGTGGCACGCACGGCTGATTCTTCTAATATCAAAACATTATATTCCTTAACACAATTTCATAAGGATCACAATTTCTTATCAAAGCACCCCCTTATGAAATAATTCACAAAGATATTGCAGCATCTTTGAAAACATACAGCTATAGCAATATCGCTCTTATTACAACAACAACATAAGAACTACTTTGGTAGCACCTACATGTAAGAGACCATTGCTTGGTTTAGAATACAAAATTGCAAATACGGGTAATGTCACAAAATGCCGAAGGCTTCTGATCTTTATTGCAAAGTTAATAAGAGTCTTATCTATGTTTATCCGATAGCAGTGTTGACTTGGTAGTATACGTTTACGTTGTTAGTAAACCGCGTTCTAACTGCGAAAACCACATTTCCTTTGCAATTGGGACCGAAACGTATGGTATTTGTACCGAGACCAGGTTTAATCAGCTTGTGGCACTAATTGTGCGTGTTCATGGCCTACCGCTTTTATATCATCTCGGACTTGTGATGATAATCCATCACTTTCTTTATCCTCGACAACCTCCATCGTGTAACGGTGAGCGCTGTGAATTTAAATAGGAGGTCCCGGGTTCGAATCCCGGCAGAGATTTGGGAATTTATAACTTCCGAATTTTCTCTGACTTTGGCCGTGGCTAGTTACCATGCTACCGACAAAGACGCTACGCGATTTAGTGTTCAGGTGCGATGTCGCGTAGAACTGATTAGGAGTATGATTACTATACTCCCAAACGGGTTAATCTGATACCATAATAGACTGCATCATCACTTACCATTAGGTGAGATTGCAGTCAAAGACTAACTTGTAGTTGAATAAAAAAAAATATGTTCTCGATCAGAGCATCTGACAGATCATCTTACGGCAATGACATGCAAAGCCGTAAGATGCTCTGTTCGGAAATCTGCGCTGTTCTGAAATCGGATGCGATTTCAGAACGTTGCAAAATAAAACAAGATGTAAAACATTAAATTGTATTTGTATGTATCTTAGCGGGTATTAAATTACGTCACAAATAATAGAAAATTGCCATTAATAAATATTAGTAAGTAAATATATTACTATAATACACACATCGCCATCTTGCCCCAAAGTAAGCGTAGCTGGTGTTATGGGTACTAAGATGACAAATGAATATTTTTATGAATAATATACATAAATACTTGTTATATACACCCGGACACTAAAAAACAACATTTTACAGTTGTGGCAATCGAATCCACAGCCTTTTTTTCAAAAAGCTGGGTTGCTGCCCACTGCACAATTCGGCTATAAAACGACTGGTAAACCCTTACACTGTATTCTGTAAGAATTCTGTTATACTATTTACTAGTATAACAGCCCGCCAACTTGGTTGACGGCTGTGGTACTGTATCTCAGTTGACAACTAAGGAAACTAATAGTTTAGGTTAATGTCCACCGAGTTACAGTAAGTAATAAGTTAATAGTTAAGGTATAATATAGATCTGAACCAGGGCTACGGGCAGGAGATAAAAATTATATCTAACGATTGTATCCCCTGACAAGACATATAATTAACGTGTTATTTTTAATTTATTATTACACATATATTATTTGGATATTATTTCGACTTGAGTACCAGTGCTCTGGGAGTAGATAAAGCTGTGGGAGAAGATACATTTTTATCCTTTCCCCGGGGATATAATTGTCTCCTGCACATTCTAGAAATGCTGACAAGAGATATAATTAACGTGTCCACCTTCTAAAGCACGGGAACATGGAATAGGAGAAGTTTACCGCCGTTTTATTATTACACAATATATCAAAGATTTTAAACTAAGATTTTTTATCAAATATAGATCAACGGGTACATACCACGATAATATTTTTAGATTTGTCGATATTTCGACCCAGTTGCATGGATCGTGGTCCATGCAACTGCCAACAACTATGTACCCGTTGAACTATACACATATATTATATGGATATTATTTCCACTTGTGCGCCAATGCCCTGAGGTTTGTTAAAGCTGTAGAAGAAGATACATTTTTATCCTTTCTCCTAGGAAATAATTGTCTCCTGCCCATCCATGCTAGCCGTGCAGGGCGCGTTTGGAACCCTTTGGTCTTTATCACTATCGCCTCACAAATATGTATGACCACTTCATAGGTGCCTGTGAAAGGCTTTCACGTACACATAGTAAAACATCTAAAAATAGTGCATGTACCATCTATCCATATTGTACATTGTTAAATACTTTAGCATCCCCTAGTCGGGTAAAAGGAATGAATCATAATATATTATTATGTTCGTGATTCAATTAACTGACTGTAATTTTCGCTTAAACTGACAGCTAATCCATTATGAAACATAAAGGGGAGTTCATGTAACATTTTCACTCTATTTTCTCGTAACACGGGATTCCTACAACGTCAATATTATAAATTCTAGTAATTAAATTATTCAAGACATAATACTCGGGGCTGGCAGTGAGAATTGCTTGACAGACAAATGCTATGCCTACAATTTGCCTTGAAGAGATCGCTACGTAGCGATAAGGCCGCCATGTTGTAAACGCTGTGTTGTTTTATTTTTTCTTATTCTTCTGTACTTTTGTTTGTCGTGCAATACAAGTGTATTCATTCATTAATTTTATTGATCCAAATGGGAAATCCAGACAACTCTAATTCAGTTTAATTAATACTCCAAACGAGGTATATAAACGATTTCGCATAAAAATAACCTATAAAAAGTTGACAGCCCTAACAAATAATTGTAACGACTTAAAGTCATTTTCGCACGTTTTGTCAGCTTATTTTTTTTAAGAGCTGGGTCGCTAAAGTAGCTTATGTGGGTCTACAATCGTTACAAGTTAGATCATTTTACACCTACCTACGTTCATCTTAAATCTAGGATAGATTTGTAATATATTTAATGCGAAAGTGTGTTTGTTTGTCCTTAGTGCCTTAACTTAGCAACCAATCAACTTCATTTTTGGTATAGAGTAAGTTAGAAGGACGCAGAGTAACATGGGCTAATTTTTCCCAGGAAAATCAACAGTTTCCACGGATTTGTAAAAAAACAGTAAATTACGCAAAGAAGGGCAACAGCTAGTTAATTTTATAAAGATTTCGCGGCCTCAGAGTTGGGGCTCGTTGGGCAAACAAAATCAATACTGTGATTATTAATTTAATGTCTTGGTCTTCATCACGTCAACAAGTTCCCCGGGAGTCTAACAAAGCCAACAAGAGGTGCCCCTCTGAGGTTGTTCTCAAACTAAAACCCACGGTGGTTTTTAGTTTGGGTATACCCCTTGGGGGGGGGGGGGGGGGGTCTAGGGGAGTAAAGCTTTTCCACCACGCCAAAAAAAACAAAATAAAAACACCACTCTCTTTTTAAGTCGGTCCATTGTGCTAGAGGACGTGCCCAACCACGCTTGCTTGTTCGTGGTCTTCACTGGCCTTGTCCAACGGCCCTTGCAACTAAGACCAGCAAAATTCCAAAAAAATTCGGAGGGCCGAGTTCGAATCCCAGAACGCACCTCTAACTTTTCTAAGTTATGTGCGTTTTAAGTAATAAAAATATCGCTTGCTTCGACCGTGAAGGAAAACATCGTGAGGAAACCTGCATGCCTGAGAGTTGTACATAATGTTCTCGGTTCGGTAGGTTCGTCACTACGTGGGGTCCACCAATCCGCATTGGACCAGCATGATGGACTACGGCCTTAACCCCTTCTCATTGTGGGAGGAGACCCGTGCCCTGTAGCGGGCCGGTATTCGGTTGATATGATCATGAAAAAAACAACCTGAGACAACCTGCACGCCTAAAAGATCTTCATAATATTATATAAGTCACCCGAAGTCTACTAATCCGACCTTGACCAGCGGCGTTGTGGATTACAGCTTTAACCCTATTTATTCTGAGAGAACACCCGTACCCTTCTTATATTTATACCCACCACCTACCTCTCATTTTGAGTTGTGTTTTACGCCATTGGCTGCCAGGAAGAGCTCGCTATGTAAAACTTGTGTAAAAACATTATTTTCATTTTTTATGTGGTGTATAAAAAAAATATAACTATTCATTGATTCAGTCAGTCATGCTTTAATTTATTCATTCATTTATACATTCATTCAATATTTCATTCATTCATTCATTTATTCAATAATTCATTCATTCATTCAGTCATTATTTCATTTATTCAGTCATTCATTCATTCATTTATTCATTCACTCATTCATACCCTGTACTGGGCCGGTAAAGGGTCGATAATGATAATGCTAACCGGGCAAAATGATTATTACTTAAAGAGGACTTTCTAAATTTTCATTTTCATGGTTTTAAAATTTCTGACAAAGAAATAAGAACAAACGATAAGTACGTACTTACTAAATACGTGTTATAACCTTTCTCTTTTTTCTAATAAGTAGATGATTAAAACGGAAAGTAACACAAAGACTAAATTTGAAAATGTATTTTTAAAGGCTTACGAAACCTTTTTCTTCCTCAAAGCGAATCTGTCGGCCTTTTGAACCCACGTAGAGATTACTTTGTATAAGTAAGCTAGAACATAAAATTTCAGTGTCTTTCTATGATTACTATATAACTTTGTTAGTAATCCTTCAATCAGGTTAGGTCTTAATGATGCTCATATTTTAACTTTTTTTTTATTCCACTACACGTTAGACCTATTTTTTATAATTTTTATTTGTGTTTTTACCTACACTTGGAGGAATTATCAATTTTTATAAATTAAAAATGCACATAAAATTTTCGGAACCGACAGGATTTGAACCTGCGACACTCTGACAATCGCGGCCTGAGCGCTTTATCCAATTAAGCTATATACCGTCGCGTCGATGCCAATTTAATTTTAGTATTAGTATTAGTATATAAATTACTCAATACAACTTAATTATTTTATTAGTATTAGTTACAAAAGGTTACCAATGAGGAAGTCTTGCGACGAGTTGGTTGTCAGCGCGAACTTTGGAAGACCGACAAAAAGAAAAAAGTTGCTTATCTAGGGCATGTGCTTCGGCATGATAGATACAGGCTACTGCAACTGATAATGATGGGCAAAGTTGCTGGAAAGAGACGCATCGTTCGCAAGAGGAAGTCTTGGTTGTGCAATATAAGGGAGTGGACTGGGATCGCGAGTGCCGCCCAGCTGTTTAGCCTCGCGAGAGAAAAGGAAAATTATCAAAAACTGACGGCCAACCTTCACTAGTTGGAGAGGCACCTAAAGAAGAAGAAGTATTAGTTAATTAGTATTAATATATAAATTACTCAATACAACTTAATTGTATCAGATCGTCATAGGAGACGCTTGAAGGATGACGCTCTTCCGATGTTGTCAAACCCTTGAGCTCAAACTTCCTGGCGCTCCTTCCAAAAATCGCCGCCCCAATCGGTAACGCTCTTTAATAGCGTGAAATAACCGAATTATACTTCAGACCATTGAAAACTAAAACTCGACCTTAAATTATACTTATCGTATTGAGAAAATCTTAGCTGGTTAGTTAAAATTAAGCATACCCTAACGTATTATTTATATTAATTAATAGCTAAAAGACTTGACAGCATTCTAGTAATTTGCGTTATAAATAAACTAGCGGACCCCAGCGCCATCTGTCGGGCTGATTTGTGAATCTAAACCATCCAGTGTGTCACCCCAACGCATACCCAAAAATTCATTCAAATCGGTCCAGCCGTTTCGGAGGAGTTCAGTGACATACACACGCACACAAGAAATATATATATAAAGATTTGTAAATGTTTTCGTCCAACTCAACTCACATCCGCACTTCTCACTCCTGACAAAACACATATAATCATTATCAAAATTAGAAGCAGGCGTTACTTTGCGGAAATCCATGATATATTATCAAAATTAAGCTTAATTTGCTATAACTCCGTGAAAAGCAGGAGAATCTGTGTGGGATCTCCTGCTTTTCGCGGAGTATAGCAAATTAAGCTTAATTTTGATAATATATCATGGATTTCCGCAAAGTAACGCCTTCTTCTATACAATATTTAAAAACGGTATACAATATACAACATATAATCATTGGTTGCACAATGTTTTTGTAAATCACTTAGGGATCTTTTGATTGATCGGTTAAAGCCAACGTTCTTAAGAATAAGTATTAGTATTAGTATATGAATTATAGCGACTGTAGCGTCATATAGTAGGAAACGTTGCAGTTTAACATTCATTTTTCTAGCTTGTGAGATGGAAGCAGGGCCGGATGCTTTAAAGCAACCTTGTCATTACTTGTCAAGCGAAAATAAAATTATGAATAAACCTCGAGAAAGCTCAAAGTAACTTATTTAAAATGTCTATCGAAGATGTTTTCATATCTAAAATAATACCAACAAAATTGCATGCCCCTTAATTTGACACCCATATTGGGGAGTTGTGAAACATTTGTAATCCGCCATTCGTCACACGTTGGATCTCAGACCAATTTTTATCAGATATAGCTAACAACACTTCTGACTTATTCAACTTTCAAACAAAATAAACAAAATCAAATCAAATAGGTGCATCGTTTCGGTAAATAAGATGGTGACGCCATTTTTACTTTCGGGGAATCATCACCATAAAATGGAATTTTCTTTGTAAATTTAGTGGACTGTATATTTTAGGGTTTGCTGGATTCTTTTCCCCTTTTTTAATGTTAAACTATGGCTTTAAAGGATATAAAACAAGGGATAACTAGGGTTGGACAGGAAAGTATTTGCACGTGGACTTACAGTTCGTCGTAATGCAGTTTTCCCTTGATTTCTCGTCACTTCACAAGGTTTCACAAGTTATCACTAAAACACTAAAGCACTGATGTAGGTTTAAATACTATTAATCGTCCAGTATAAGGTTCTTTGGCCGGCCGACCATGTGGTTTTATTGAATGGATGAGCGGAGACCAAAGAACCTTATACTGGACGATTAATAGTATTTAAACCTACATCAGTGCTTTAGTGTTTTAGTGATAACTTGTGAAACCTTGTGAAGTGACGAGAAATCAAGGGAAAACTGCATTACGACGAACTGTAAGTCCACGTGCAAATACTTTTCTGTCCAACCCTAGTTATCCCTTGTTTTATATCCTTTAAAGCCATAGTTTAACATTAAAAAAGGGGAAAAGAATCCAGCAAACCCTAAAATATACAGTCCACTAAATTTACAAAGAAAATTCCATTTTATGGTGATGATTCCCCGAAAGTAAAAATGGCGTCACCATAAGATAATACAGACAGACACCCACATACAAACACGGACACTTCACTTATAGCACCCCGTCGTTTTTGCGTCAGGGATTACAAAAAAAATAATATAAAGCAGAAAAAACTTACAAGTTTCGCGATTAAAATATTCCCTGTCAACAAGTGTACGAAGGAAGCGCGCGCGGATGATTTTTGATGAAGGGTCATATCGGTTCAGTCTTATTTCGAAAGGTTGTTGATATCCCCAAAGGTTGACGACACATGTCAAAGGCTGTCTACATTACAATTTTGTTCTCGAAAGTGAAGAACAGGAAATTAGAAAGCGCAGTCTCCTCGATTTTGGAGATTCACCAATTTGGATTAGAAACATATCACATTATAATTACACCTTCCTTACATTCGAGGGAAGCGGCGAGAAATCTTTATTGTAGGGAGTCCCTACTAATATTATAAATGACAATGTATGTTTGTTTGTTACGCGTTCACGCAAAAACTAACCGATCCTCATGAAACTTTGTACACATATTCTTGAAAGTGTAAGAAGTAATATAGGATACTTTTTATCCCGACATTAAGCTCGGTTCCTTTGGGAGAGGGGATGAAAGTATTTGACGATTTTACACCATAACTCCGACAAATTATAACCGATTTAAATAATTATTTTTGTACTTAGGTTATATTATGTGTTTAATTTTGCCCAAACTTTGTGTGGATTTGAATGTGGTTGGAGACAGAACTCCTCAGCGGAGTCCCATACTCCAGCAGCAAACCCCTCATTTAAGGCTTAGCGATACTGAATACTTTAATTTTTTTTAGAACTACAGCTAAAATGAGCGCCACATCAAAAAACAAAATCAAACGCAGACGAAATCGCGGGCAACAGCTAGTAACTATATAAAACATTGACTGTCACAGCCCACAAACCCACATTGGAACAGCGTTGTGGAATTTAGCTCTAGAGGCAGTAGTATATAAAAAAGTTATAATGATAATTAACGAGGTCCAACTTGAGTTTAAAAATATTTTCAGAAATTTAAGTAACTAACAGAGTTTTCATTTTATTTTATTTTACTGCGAAGATGAAGGAGTCCTTTACCCGCAGATGGGTACCCAATTAACTTAAATGCATGTTTATTATTTGTATTTTTTTTTTGTAATTCGTTGTTTAATATGTTTCTCGGTATTAAATGGCTTATTTATTTATTTTTACTGCGATTTAACTCAAGTTGTTCGGTATTTAAAAAAAGTTGAAATACAGAAATGCGGATAGTAATAACGGAACTCAGAAGGTTTCACGTTTGATTAATAAACCCAGCAAAATATACTATCCAAGAAGATACACATAAATATTGAGATTGGGGTTCAAGAAATAAATAATGGATGTGTTCACATATTTCACACGTACCTTAACATTATACGGGGCAATGACCTCTTGGAATTATAGACTTAATCCCGCTTTATGAATTTTAGGAGGCAGTCTTTATTTCAGTTGCTTTAATTAGCCCCAGTTTCTAAAAGTATGCTCAAATCAAAGTCAGCGTCAAATAATATTTTTATAAATAAAATAAATAAATAAAATAAATTTAAATAGGCAATAGATGTTTTTTGATCAATATCCTGAATCAGTCCACTGCTGGGTAAAAGCCCTTTCCCAAAAGGCAGGGTTTGCCCAGAATTAACACAGACGGGTGATTGCAGTACAGAACGCTGTTGGCCGCATCCTACGACTTTAGTGGGAAGTGGAAGGGTGGTACACAACACAACACCGGGTTTACAACTGTAATCAGATCTGCCATCACCACATGGTAAATATAGGATACCGATAGGGCATGGACGAAGAAGAAGAAGAAGAAAAAGTCTTTATTGCACATACAATTAGAAAGCCAGGTTAACAAAAAAACAAAAACGATAGTATACATATGCACAAAGGCGGCTTTATCGCTTGACGCGATCTCCTCCAGGCAACCTTTGGTTGAAGAAACATACCTTTTACAGAAAACGGGATAGTGCAATACCCAAATTGTGCTAATTATATATACATTACATACTAATACTACATATATATAGTTAAAAAATATATATTTATATATATCAATATATAAACTTAAATACATATTACTATTTAAACATACACATAAAAATTGTATTTTAACCGCGATTTAAAGATATTAAATGATTTGGATGTAAATAATACTCATATTACATAAAATGAGCACATGGTAGAGATTTGGAAACTTAAAACTAAAGCTACGATCGGTCTCAAAAGATAGGTCATCGTCCGCAACAGACCATTTCAGGTCTAAAATACAAAGATATTCATAGTTGACAATTGACATTGCGAATGACAATTTAGCAATAAGTTTATGGCAGTTAATGTAGGCTAATCACTTAAGATGGTAACATCCAAATAGATTTTGAAGCGGTATGCCTTTGAAGATAGGATGATAACCAACCCCAAACAACCTTTAAAAATTATAATTTTGAAAATTCATTAAATTTGACCCAAACCTGGACTTACGAGTATTATCATTGCCTAGAGCTGATTGACGATCTAGTGTATACCGAGACCTGTGGTCAAACATTAGCTGTGTTATGCTCATGCTCATCTCTACCCGTTGACACTGTTTAAACTCTTATGGTGGTTAGCAGCTACAGACAATCCGAAACAAAGGAAAAACTACAGAGGCACCCCGCGACAGATAGGTAGTCAAATGTGACTAATAATCAATGTTTCAGGAACCGGGGATTTACGTTTAAATATGACTACTTGAGGTTAATGTTAATAATTGGCTTTTACTGTTTACGTTCTGAAAGTCGTGGTTCTTACAAAATCACGTACCTTAGAGATATTCATGTTCACTTGAGGAAATTAATTGAGCCCCTACTTGTAACCAAGGGGCCTACTTTTACGTAAGTAATAGAATGGAGTTCAACTGTGAACATTTTTGTAACCTCGACGCAAAAACCACTTCGTGACTTGTAAGTCTGTGTGTCTGTTTGTGTCATCGTAGCTCCCAAACGGATGAACCAATTTTAATTTGGCAATGAAAATGAAAATGTTTCTGTGATGAACATGAATGTTTTTTAGTGTCTGGGTGTTATTAAAATAACAAATCAGTAATCTTACTTTGGGGCTAGATGGCGGTGTGTGTATTGTCGTAGTATATTTATTTATTAATTTTTTCTAGTCCGTGGTGTTGTAGGTTTTTTTCCTTTAAATCATATGAAAATTGATATATCTGTGTTCTTACTTAGTACTATAGATGAGAAATTGTGTTTGTTTGTCCTTCGTTAACGTGCAAGCTTAGCAACCAATCAACTCAATTTTCGGCAAACAGTTAGTTGAAAAGATGGAGACTAGTATAAGCTACTTTTCATCCCAAGAAAACTAACGATTCCCACAGGATTTGTAAAAAAATGCAATAAAATGATTGGCTTTTTCCAACAACTGCTACCAATATATCGCTAAGGGATATGACATGGCTTATGGAAAGCTTATTCATTTCTACATTCATTTATTGTTAAGCTAGTAGACAGGGACTTTTCGTGAAATTATAGTTACTATTTCCAAATTAAAAGTTCTTTTTGTTTCGAAAAATTCGTCTTGCATTCTTGTGCACACCAAAGAGGATACAAACATTATAATATAATATATTATCATTCATATTATTTACTCAAATGTATAATTTAATAATTTAAAATAAGAGTAGTTGAATACATATTAATGACAAATTACCATAGTAGTATTACTATATTGATAGCGACCCGCTCCGGTTTCGCATGGGTGCTATGTAGATACTAACGTAAGTTTTGTTCGACATGGAGTAATCAGGCACAATCAGTGACTGTTTCAAACCAACCAGCAAATTGGAAACTAACATCGTCACTGAACATTATAGAGATCTCGGAACCCTCTGTGTGCTTTATCGCCTTATGTTCAGAAGAAGTATTGAACTACCTTACCTATACTCTGTCCACTGATCGTATCATATGACGCACAGACACTGTCGCTCCGACTACTTGAAAGATAGGTGTTCATCTACCAACTAACTGGTTCCATTTAATCGGATTCAAAGTCAGGAGGTTCAACTTGCTACCGTATCAAACTAACAAGCAAGTTGGAAACTTACATGGTCACTGAACATTATAATGATCTCAGAACCCTTTGTGTGCTTTATCTTCTACTGGGAACTGTTCAGAAGAAGTGTTTGAACTACCTTACCTATACTCTGTCCACTGATCGTATAATATGACACTCCAAGTTCTGGAAGGACGGGTGCTCGTCTACTAACTTACTGATTCTATTTAATCGGATTCAAAGTCTTTAGTTTCAACTTGCTTCCGTATTAAACTAAAAAACAAGTTGGAAACTTACATCGTCACTGAAGATTGTAGTGATCTCGGTACTCTTTGTTTGCTCTATTGTCTACTCGAAAAGGCCTTTAGTACAGCAGTGAATGTTTTTTTTTATTTATAAATAATTAAATATACTAAGTTCACACATCGCCACCTAGCCCCAAAGTAACTTGTGTTATGGGTACTAAGATGACTGATGAATATTTTGTTTATGAATAATATACATAAATACTTAGAATACAAGTATAAACACCCAGACACTGAAAAACATTCATGCTCATCACACAAACATTTTCCAGTAGTAGGAATCGAACCCACGGCCTTGGGCTCAGAAAGCAGGGTCGCTGCTAACTGCGCCAATCGGCCGTCAATTGACGATGTTGAAGCTGGTAATCCTTACCACGTACTTATACGTGCTACAAGCTCACTAGAAACTAAGTAGTATAACTTCACTATCTCTGAGCTAAAAGCTATAGACAGTTAAGATATATAATAATATATTTACTTAGATAATAACATTACTTAAACTATATTATACTCATCCTTGTATACTTTATCCTGGGGAAAGGGCCTGGTGGCTTGAGATACAGGTTCTACCTAGTTCAAGCATCAGTCCCCGCATTATAAATGTGTAACAAAATAGCCCGTAAGCAACATTATATTGTACTCATACTTAAAAGTGATGTGGAGAAATAAATAAATCATTCATTCATCATTCATTCATATAAGTACGATGGTAAAGCTGAGTCAAATTTGATAAATATATGATTATTTGATAAATGCCGCGCCCTGAGCTTGTACTCTTCGAATCTACCCCAGTAGAGTGCAGAAGGGTAAACTGCAGATCAGACTGATTTCTCTTATAGAGATGTCACGAGCTCGACGTTTCGTATTTCCCAGTTTTCCCTGACTGAATCTGAGCCGACTCAATTATTACTGACATAAAAATGTTAGTATTATTATTATAACACTTTATTTGTATACCAAACAAAGAATATATACAAGAAAAAAAAAGGAACTTTAAGGAAGAATTAGAATAAAAAGAAGTAGGATATATTAAGTATGTTCACGTCTAGCTTTCTCTTTCTTTTGTTTTTTTTTTCACATTTGTTTTTGATTCCTCTGAGTACATTTTGAGTCAGTGGAAATATTGATTTTTTTCGTATTTTCAGGGGGTCAGTAAACTTTTCAAAAATAGAAATGATACTGACATGACGTCTACTTCAAGTGTTTGATTTAGAGGCTTTATCCAGTGAGAAATAGAATAATACAGTTAGTTAGATATCCATAATCACAAAGCTCTTCTGGTCGGAAATGTGTCTTGTAATTACATAATTACGTGTAAATGTAACTGGTGATACCATATAACAAACATATTTAATTAATGAGTGTGTAAATAATTATAGCCGATAGGATACTATAGAATTTTAATTACCGGCACTTGAGGCTTAACACCCACTCTTCAAGTCGGTTGACACATGGCATGAACTTTGTAGGACGTATTCTATCTATGTGTTAACTAACCGCACTAATAAAACAACGCACAACACTGTTTAAAACTTTTTTATTGGTTGCATTATAACTCGTCTTATAGTTAGCGCGACATAATTGACAAGTGGTGCCATCTAATTACCGACTTGACAAGTTTACTTTGGAACTAGAGGGTACACAGGCCTTGTAGTAGCATATTTATTTATTATTTATTTAAGACGAGCATGCATTGTGTTCAAACAACACAATGCATGCTCATCACGCTATTTATAGGCGTCTGTTTTCCATTTACAATTATGTTGGCCATCAATAATTACTATAAAAACAAACACCAAGTTAAACATTTATTTAGTACACCCCGATATCTATATTACATTAATTCGTAAAGCAAACACTTTATAACACTTTTTACGAAAATTGCGCCGACGGTGGAGTATGAAATATCCCATTCTTATAGTTTATATTAAGCAGGAGTGCACAATGCTAATATTTTTTAACATATGCATAAAACATACATTAGGTCAACCAATAAAAAAACATTAAGCGCACTACCATGTATTTGATACACACGCTTATATATTCTTTTTTAATAATTTTTGATTATAATTTGTTTGAAAGCAGCCTCGACGAAATCCGCGATTAAAAAAGGATAAATATGTTCAAATTTATAATTTAAATAAATAAAACAAAAGGAACGGATAAACGGAACTTTAAATTCATTTTTTTGGATATTTATAAAAGGATGGCTTTTGAATGAAAATTATGTGCTCTGGGCTGTCGACCTTAAAACTGCGCCTTTCAGTTAAACAACTGGAAAAGTTTGTTTAATTTGAAGCATAAGATTTTCGTTCATTACGAACCACAGGGAGTTGTCAAAGGGCTGAAAATAGACCGATTGGAAAATATAACCGCTTATGAGATACTGTACCTAATACTTAACCATGTCTGCGATAAATTTACTAGGCGAACGAATAGAAATACTTTATGGGCGACTATACAATACGAAGCGATAACAAGCAACAAAAAGTGTAGTCTCGTTGTGATATCTAAAGTTAAGTTAGATAAGGTAAGAACATAATATTATCCTTTGGGCACTTAAGGTTTTATTGGGTAATAAAAAATGGCCGTTTTCGATATTAGCAGTCACTCATTTAGTATTTTAGTCAGCCATATTCAGTAACTACGATACCTTTACTATAAATAAATTAATATCCGCTCGCTTGAATACTAAAGTTTTTAAAATTATGGATTAAGAACTACTAAAAGTATAATAAACACCCATTAAGATATTTTCCCAAACTGTATTACACATCCTAAACAATAAAGTTTGTAACTGAACGTATATAGCTAAGGATTGTAAGGTAATAACGTTACACATCCAATGAATTAAAAAGTACAAACACCTCTTTGCACTCGTTATAGCGTCGGGCTAATTAACACCGGCGAAAGGTTAAAATATATTATATTTTAATAAATAATAAATATTGGATAGAAGCAGGCGTTACTTTGCGGAAATCCATGATATATTATCAAAATTAAGCTTAATTTGCTATACTCCGCGAAAAGCAGGAGAATCTGTGTGGTGTAATTTATAATTTCTTCAATCCTTATACCCCACACCAAACAGATCTTCGGCAATATACCCTCTACGCACGTTTCGCTCCGAAACCGGAGCATCATCAGGAGATGTTGACTTTACAATGAATAATTGTTAAGTCTGCTCCGGTAAAAATTAAGCTTAATTTTGATAAATAATAAATAAATAAATAAATATACTAAGACAATAGACACATCGCCATCTAGCCCCATAGTAAGCGTAGCTTGTGTTATGGGTACTAAGATGCCTGATGAATATTTTTATGAGTTATATACATAATTACTTAGAAAATACAATATGCAAAAATAATTTAATATGCATATAAAAATTTTCGAAACCGACAGAATTTGAGCCTGCGACGCTCTGGCAATCGCGGTCTGAGCGCTTTTTCCAGTTAAGCTACGGCACTCCTACCATCGATGCCAAAAATTAGTATATGCCTAAATTAGTATATGTATTAGTACATCGGTCTTATAGCGACTGTAGCGTCATCTAGAAGGAAACGTTGC
This sequence comes from Pararge aegeria, assembly GCF_905163445.1. Lineage (NCBI taxonomy): Eukaryota > Metazoa > Arthropoda > Insecta > Lepidoptera > Nymphalidae > Pararge > Pararge aegeria. Next base: position 3,934,785 of record NC_053202.1, on the reverse strand, counting down.
AGTTTCGATCTACTTTTTCAAAGGTCCATATTACAATGAGACACATTTGAAACAAGAGATGACACATTGCTTTTTTATAATTTTATAATTTTTTATTAGTGTTTTTACTTGGAGGAATTATCAATTTAATAAATTTAAAATGCATATAAAAAAAAGATAAAATTTGTAACTGAACTTATATAGATAAGCATTGTTAGGTAATAACGTTACACATCTAATTAATTAAAAATTACAAACACTTCTTTGTACTCGTTATAGAGTCGGGCTAATTAACACAAGCTAAAGGTTAACATGTATTATATGTGTTTTAGCGATATAAATACACTTGGAGGGAAAAGGGGAATATTAGAATTTACATGACTGCCCGTAAAAGGGTAGTGATTATTAATTAAAACATATAAGTAACTCGGAACAATTTGAGCGCTGGTTACTGGCTTTTATACAAATCGTAGAAAACGATATGGTCCCTAGAATTTAGTAAAAAATAATAAATAAATATGCTAGGACAATACAAACATTGCCATCTAGCCCCAAAAGTAAGCGTAGCTTATGTTATGGGTACAAAGATGATACTGATGAATACTTTAATGAATAATATTCATAAATACATACTCGTATAATATACATATAAACACCAAGACACTGAAAAACATTCATGTTCATTACACAAATATTTTCCCGTTGTGGGAATCGAACCCACGGCCTTGGAATCGCTGCCCACTGCGCCAAGAGCCGCCGCCAGCCGTCAAAAGAGTCAGCCAAGAAAATTTGGAGAATAGCCTGAGGCGCTTAGAAAAGTTTGACTTAATTTGGACTTCTATAAGCCTGACTTTCCTAACACATATTCATTTGGTAAAGTGGTTTTTACGTAATATTGCTACTAGCAAAACAAATGAAATGATGTGTGTTTGTTGGTTTCTCCTTCCTACACGACCTAACTTAGCTTCCAATTTTAGGCAAAAATACTTTCGCATTTATAAAAGACAATTTCTTTCGGCTCTTTCTCTTTTATAGATCTCGAGAGGTCACTCGCGTCTTCGTCCGCATCCTTAAAAGATAAAAATATGCTGTCGCGGACTTTTTTTTTTAATTTTTAAAGGGGAATAACTTTGTGATACATGGTTTTTCGGAACTTTAACCGTTTACGCAGCGCATGCAGCGATGGCTCTCAAAAGAAAAAAAAAACCCCGGTTTTAAACATTCTTGCATGTTACAAAATCGGGGGTGTGTGCATTGTTGTGTGTACATCACAACAATGGATGTTATAGATTATTAAAAAAATACCAGCTTTGAATACAGTGTACAAGTAAAGCTTTGATAGATCTCCGTTGGGGCTAAGTCAGGCATAATTCAGTCCTCAACTGCAGAAAAGGTGTATTTGAATAATATTAAAACAATTGCATAAAATGTGATGTTGAGTTGTTTTCTTAATTTGAAAATATTTCTTTTTAAATTAAATGACGTAGAAACCAGCCAGCAACCATATATGATACTGATATCAAACCTTTTTTTTGTGTTCTGCTAAATATGCCGGTGTGTGTATAAAATATATATTATAATAAAGATTAAGTCTTGCTTTCGTGTTTTCGATTCTCTTTACTTTTAGCCTAAGATCAAGTAGCCTATAATGTAATAATCAAAAAAAAAAAACATTCGTGCAAAATTGCAAAAACGAAGAAGTACCTAATAGAATAAATTGTACAAATAATTAGCCCGATATAATGAATTTATATAAAATTACCATGTAAAAAAGATGTTGCCCTATAAAAGCAACAATAGGTCAGTATAAAAAAAACCCAAGTTTCCTGAAAATAAAATGTAAATCGCCAATTTCCGGTGGTGGCAGCCTTGGATCTCAAATTTGTTATAGCGCATATTATACTAGTCAATCCCTTTCATTTAATACCCATATTGAGGGAGTTCTGAAAAAATATGCAATCAGCCATTTTGCGGTCATCTTCGACCAGCTTTCACATAGCTCCCGGCTAATTCACCAACCGACCGTCGTCGAAATTCGTCGTAGAAATTGAATCAAATAATTTAAGCATATTAATTAATTTTTATTTTGATTAATATTTAGTGATAACCAAATCCCCGTTAAATAATTATACTAAGACAATACACACATCGCCATCTAGCCCCAAAGTAAGCGTAGCTTGTGTTATGGACACTAAGATGACTGATGAGTATTTTAATAAATAATATACATAAATACTTAGAATATACGTATAAACACCCAGACACTGAAAAACATTAATGCTCATCACACAAACATTTTCCAGTAGTGGGAATCGAACCCACGGCCTAGGGCTCAAAAAGCAGGGTCGCTGCAAACTGCGCCAATCGGATGTCCATATTACCCCAGCTGGTGACAACTGACAAGTATTAAACTCACAGCGCCCTCTGCCTAAAAGTTTTCATTAAACTTCGCCTAGAAATGCGATTGTAGCGAAACCTTAACGTAACTTAAACTTTAATGAAACCTAAGACTTAGTGAGCTACAGTTTGCAACTATATTAGGTATACAGAATGTATAAAGTCTGCTATAATTGCAAACTACTGTTGCTATACTTGAAGCTTTTGTATGTTAAGTGGAAATTGCACAAAGCTGTAGCAGGCGTTACTTTGCGGAAATACATAATATATTATGAAAATTAAGCTTAATTTGCTATACTCCGCGAACAGCAGGAGAATCTGTATGGTGTAATTAATATTTTTTTCATTCCGTATACTCCACGCCAAACAGATCCTCGGCAATGTACCTCCACCCTCTACGCACGTTTCGCTCCGAAACCGGAGTATCCTCAGGAGATGTTGACTTTTCAATGAATGTCATTATTTTAACATTTTAACATTAACACAATTTATCTCTCAATGACTCTCTCGGACCCATTTTATAGATCGCACGAACAGCCTTCTTCTGCAGCACGAAAATAGTGCCAATATAAGCAGCATTACCCCATAGTAAAATTCCATATGACATAATACTGTGAAAGCAACTAAAATAGACTAGCCTAGCAGTTTCTATGTCTGTCAGGTGGCGTATCTTCTTTACCGCATAGGCAGCAGAACTAAGCCTGTTCGATAAATTATTTACACGATGGCCCCATTGAAGTTTAGCATCTAACGTTATTCCTAAAAATACTGTGGTATCCACCGGATTCAATTACTCATTATTAAGTAGTATAGTGGTTTTTACATGTTTAACATTTGGTAATGTGAATTTTATGCACTTAGTTTTATTTCCATTTAAAACCAAATTATTAGCTTCAAACCATTGTACTACTTTAGCGAGAGAGTTGTTTACATCGTCAAAAGCTAATTCACGTCTCTTAATTTTGAACATAAGTGATGTATCATCAACAAACAATACTATCTCGTGATTGTCCTTAACAAGGTAAGGCAGGTCATTAATCTAAATAAGGAATAGAAAAGGTCCTAATATAGAACCCGGTGGAACACCAATTTTTTAACGTGGAGTAAATCATATTTATGAAAATAGGAAAGTAACTGATTTAAAATAAGTTTTTCAAAAATTCTACTGAAAGTGGGCAGTACTGATATTGGTCTGAAGTTAGTGGGACCAGAAGTACTACCCGATTTAAACAAAGGAACTATTTTACTATGTTTCATTAAGTCAGGAAACACACCACAATCTATACAGTTATTAAATATTAAAGCTAAATCGGGTTCAACGATATCAATTAGTGATTTGAGAACGTCAACGGAAGTGCCCCACAAGTCATTTGTTTTTTTATTATTTAATAATTTAAAGGCTTTAATAACGTCAGAGCCACTAATATGGCTGAATTTATAAGCGTTTTTACACTCAGGCGAGTTATTCTTCAATAGAGAGAGAGCAATATCTGGTGAAGAGTTCAATGATTTAGTGGTGGAGATAGGAATGTAAGTAAAAAAAAATTCAAAAGCAGTAGCCACCTCGAAATCAGATGTTAAGTCTTTATTATCTACATTGAGTTTAAAGTTATTATGCCGCGGTGGTACTCTTCCCGTCACCTCATTAATTATTTTCCAAGTAGTTTTGATTACATTATTGCTGTTTTTTATTTTATTCTTTATGTTTCGGGACTTTTCCAAGAAGCAATCGCGTTTAAAACTCCTGGAATACAATTTAACACAATCTCTAAACTCAGCATCAGTATTGTATTGACGTTCTTAATTTTCATAACTCTACGCTACGCCAGGGAGGTGGTCAAAAAGGTCGCCGATTCACTCTTGATTTACAGTCTGTTTCTTTGTTGTAGGGGATAAGAAGGTATAAATAACACCGTACAGATTCTCCTGCTTTTCGCGATTTTCATTGTATATCATGGAATTCCGCAAAGTAACGCCTGCTTCTATAAAATATTGTAACGCTTGGTATATGTTAATGGGATTTCAAATTAACGATGCAGATTCTTTCGATATATTGCGGTTCTATGGCAGATAGTTGCGTAGCAAACTCTACGTATTTTATTTGGTAGAGTACGGTGTTCCTAAATTTTGAGTATTATGATCGTCGTCTCTTTGTCAATACGTCTTCTTAATGGCGTAAGAATTCCATGCTGGATTCATAAAAAATACGTGTAACATCATATAGTATCATGTTGTAATAGAGTTTTTTGTGACAGAGCTCATCCATGTTAGTACTATCACCATGCTTATTTCTGCTGATAACGAGCTGTGTTCCAATCTGGTGCAATCCTAGGCACATAAGGCTAAACCGAAAGCAGTGATAGTTAAGTGGGAAGGACTTTGAATCCCAGCACGCACCTCTAACTTTTAGAAAAGCATTGGAGCAGCGAAGTGGACTACGGTCTTAACCCCTTCTCGTTAGGGGTGTGTGTGTGTTGCCTTATAGTGGGCCGGTAATAAGTTGATATGATGAGGCTTAACACCTACCCCTTAGGTTGATTGTCACAGACCAACACGTCGCTGTACGCGTTTAATGCACGTCTTTCGAAGTGTTGGTACGTATTCCATGCAGGGCAGGGCCAATGAAAATTACGTATCATATCATAGAGTACGTGATAGTTTAAAAAACAAAAAACATCATCCAAATTTGGAATGTGACATACTGATAATATTTAAAAAAAATATATATATATTTGCTCACAGGATTGAAAATAAATAATAAATATATATACTACTTATTTATGAGTACTGAGATAGCTGATGAATATTTTTATAAATTTAATGCACATGAATATATTTAATATACACATACAGATAAACACCCAGGACCTGAATAACATCCATATTCACACACACATACAAACACTTTCCAGTTGTGGGACGAACCCACGGCCTTGGACTCAGAAAGCAGGGTAGCTGTCCACTGCGCCAGTCGGTCGTTAAAATTGTTAAATAATCACAAAAGTCATATATATATAGTCTTAATACTATGTTTGGTTGAATCACTGATAACTAAACTGTAATATACTCGTACCAATTAAATACGCTGTTAAAAATATGTACTTATGTATCTAGAGCGGGATTCTGTCAGACAGTAAGTGAATTGAGAAACATTTATAATACTTGAGCCAAAATTTGAAAAAATTACCATATTATTTATCCATTTCTTCTAATCCTTACTAATTAATGTTAAAACTTGGAAAGTTTTTTTTTGTTTTGGTGTTTCGGTCGATCACACAGCCAAAGAGCGATAGCTTGCGGAAAGGAAATTCGTGAGACAAAGTGTGACAAAAATTAATTTTCCCTCCGGGAAAACGTCCAATTTGTACCCGCCATATTGTACCCTATATCTAACTTGCAAATATGCATTCGTATTTTCTGTTATAGTCTCTTTTCTGTGGTGTACAAAAAAAAATGTATTCATTCATTACATCTAACGCAAAGTTCTGCAATAAACTGTTCAGACGTTCGCGTTCATAAGTTTATATTAGTATTACACATTAGTGGTGAATAAGCTTTTACTTTGACATAAGTCCAGAAAATAGGATTAGGTAGAGTGTATTTATCTAGACTCAGAAGAACATACACAGAAAGTGTTGACTACTAATAACAAAAAATGTTAACTAAACTAAACCAAAAATGTTGTTAAACTAGAAAAATAATTGAATTGAATACTTATTTATTTTACCAAAATTAAGTATTGAATTCGATCATAAATAAAAGGCAAGGTTATTCTAAGTTATTTGAATTTATCAATATTCTTTTGTCTACTGCTGGACTACAGGCCTCGTCCAATGGGAGGGTTTTTCGGACTTTTGTCTACTGCTGGACGGGCGATCACCAAATCGCAGTAGTTTGTAGTAGTAGCACAGTGAACGCTGCTGTCTATTCACAGTTATATTCCCTTAGATCACACCCGCGGTGTGGTGACAAATATATTATAGTCTGCTGTCATGTATCATGTCATGTGTCACACGGACACAACAAAACTAGAAATTAATTTATTTAACAGCATTAATGAAACAATACAATGTCAGCTAAACATTTGAAAATATTTTGCGATTTGTACAGTACGCACTTGTATCAATATTAGAACTGAATATCATTTGATTTTTCTTGATTCCTGTAGTTGTGTGGTAATGGTTTGATAATCATGAAAATGCATATTATATTTTTTACTTCAAGGTAGTCTTTCAAGTATCTATATGTTAAAAATCTACGTAACCTAAACCTAATCCTATCCAATAACATCACATCCATACTGTAACTGCATTAGTCTGTGCGTGTTTATTTCCTACGAAGTTTTACCACTAATCTTAATAAAAGACATATCAGCATATATTTCCCGCAGGGTTAAGAAAGCTTTAGGCTTAAAAGCCTTAACTAGGCCGATTTTGACGAAATTGTACACACCTGTAGCTTGCATTTTAGAGACGGTCATACTAATTGACCAGGAAAAAAAAAGGAAAAGACGCGACGACGCGTAAATAAAACAGAGTGCATATAAAATTAATTTTAAGTGAAGACATTTTGCACTGTTGATTTTGTTGTTTTTGTGGTCTTTTTGTAGGCCACGGCATGTAGAACCCTTTTTGATTTTAATTTCGCGAATAAATATACTTAAAAAAAATGTTTCAACTCTAACGACGTCTAGGATATGCAATTAAAGAATTGTTAATTTTGATTTATATTTTTCACCCGCGTCTGTGAGCCCGTATTTTTTCATTAGCTCAACTAGTGAACACGGTGTGTAGAAACCTTGTTCATTTTAAGTTCGCGAATATAATATACTTAAAAAAATATTTCAACTCTAACGACGTCTATGATATGCAATTAAAGAATTGTTAATTTGTATTAACATTTTTCACCCTCACCTGTAAGTCCGCACTTTTTCATTAGTTCAACTAGTAAAGATAATATGTTTCCTTTTTAACTTACTTAAAGAGAGAGAGAGAAATCACGTACTAAACCACTAAAAAGGAAATAATTATCATGAAAAGTTTTTCTTCAATTGTGTGAAAGAATATTACGAGAATTTACCCACTTTTAATTAAATAAAATCTCCTTCAAACTCACCCAGGTATATAATTCTTTTAAACGGAATACTTACATAAGCAAACGTGCGCTTTTGAAAGCGAGAGAAACTATTTTATATCTCCACTTTTGCGATTCACCACCAAACTTTTTTTATTTACTTTTGCTAACAGTAAAAAAGCGTCAAAACTCACGAAAAGTGCTTATTATCAAACAATTAACGCTTCAACCAGTTATAATGTCACTTTATACCATTTATAGTATTGTATTTTCAGTACATTTACTTCCGTATTTCGTAACGGAGCCCGTATCCGAACATACGTCCGTAGTCATTGAAGGTAGCATTGCAACTGAATGAAAATGAAGGCTTTATCGCTGTCTGCTGTAAAACGCTTACACCTACGCAGATTAAATGCTACATACGATAATGTAACAATATAACATCTAACCTTTTTTTTTAAATATAGAGTTTAAGAATAATTGCCATGCTTCTAGTAAGCCCACTAACACCGGTTTACACCGCTTCATCATTTCATCAGTTTAACTACCACCAGAATCTTGCAGTAAAATAAAAAAAATCCGTTTATAATTTCACATAGGCATTTTTGACGGCTTCGCGACTCGTTGAGCTACGTCGGTAACTCTAGTTCTGCTACGGATCTCCTCATTTCTGATTTGATTGCGTAGAGATACATAGCTCTTTCCATCGCCCGCTGAGTGACTCTGAGCCTTCTTATTACGAGTTGAGAAGCTGAAGTGGCAATTTGGGAGGGGCTCATAGCTCGGAGAACCGATGGACGTTGGGGTTCCAAGGTGTTAGAGTGGCAACCTCACACCGGTAAGCGCAGCGTTGGTCGACCCCCAACCAGGTGGACAGAGGACATCAAACGAGTCGCGGGGAGCCGCTGGATACAAGTAGCCCAAAATCGTGGAGTTTGGAACGCTCTACAAAAGACCTACGCCCAGCAGTGGACATCATTCGGTTTATTTCATGGTGATGATGATTTTTGACGGTATATAACAGTCATTTTGAAGAGAAATCTTCCCGTTAATGTTTTATTTAATGACTTTAAATGAAATATATGTTTTTAATTTTATTAGAAAACTAGACACATTTTAGAACTAACATTTACAGTTTCTTTTTTGTACAGTGTAACCTAGTTAAGTGTCCACCATTCCGCGCCAGGCCAGCGTGGTGGACTGTGGTATTAACCCCTTCCTATTCCGTGGCCTGTAGTGGGCCTTTAATGGGTTCTTATGATGATGATGATGATGATGATAGTTCCCCCCCAATGTCGTCGAGCCCTGGGGCTTTTCTCATGGCGAGCTTTCGCGCTCGCCCCACTCCCCCGATGACTCCGTAGCAACCCGTGGTGGATGTCGGCAAGTGTCCATCCGAAAATCTAATAATTAACTTAGTAAATTAAATGTCATCGTTTCTTTAAATACTGCTTATACTCACGATGGCAGAATGCCCTGCTTCCGCGATGTCCTGAGTTTGATTCCAGGGTCGGGACAGTAGTCGGGCTCCAAGGGCCGAGTCCGTTGGTAGTTTTCTCACGTCTTTGATAACATTATGAAAAACTGTGAGGCATGCAGGTTTCCTTACAATGTTTTCCAACACCGTTAAAGCTAGTGTTACAGTAACTTTTGATAACTATAAATTCATATTTTCCAGATATTTTATTAGGAAAATTGATTAGGATTTTACAGTGTAGGACAAATACGTCGATAATTATTATTTTATTAATAAAAAAAAAGTTTTCAAATAACAATTAAAATTATATTTTCTTAATAACCAATTCGTCAAAAATAAATGCCATTCTAAGCTATATTATCAATACGAGATGATATGCAAATCAATAAAATGAATCTAGAAATTAAAGAAGAACTAAGTCGCTTTTCATAAAAACAGTCATGGATTTGGAGTATTTATATTTGATAAGACAGTACTGGCGTTGAAAAGTTGGAAGGACTGGCGACTAAAGCGGGGCGGTAAAATAAAGAAAATTGAGGAAAAGGAAAAGATGGCGCGGAAAGTGACATCGGGCGTCTGGGATTTTTTTGGGAGATTTTAAAAGGAAAAAGGGAAAAGAATATATTAGTAAAAGAGTAATTCTTTAAAGACTTTAAAGTGGAAGTATATTGTTTGCGTAATCGCCAAATTTAATGTTAGTGTATGATTCTGAAATTGGTTTTTATTTGGACAGGAGTCCTTTTTATACAATTTTCATGACATGGAATTGGTGGGTATTTTGATATAAATAAGACTGCATGTTCACTTCAGTCCTACTTAGACACGAACGATGCAAAGATACCTACCGGGGTCTTAGCCGTTAGCACTAGTTCATATAAAATTTCTTACCTAAAACGCACATAACTACAAATAACTAGAAGTGCGTTCCAGAGATAGAACTGGGTCCCCCCGACAGAGAGGCTAGAGTATCAACCACTAGGCAATTACGGCACATTTTTATTTTAATATGTATTCCTAAACAAAGGTATATATATAAGGTACCCTTAACCTATTACCTCCCACTGGATATAAATATCAAATTGTATTTAAAAAAATATCTCCCGCGAAAACGCTCGCAGGGTTTTATGGCCGTACTCGCGACGTCATAAGCAAACTAGAGATTTAGTAAGAACTTTCTCCATATTATTGATTTTGGCATTGATTTATTGAAAATAGATAAATACAGCGTTTTAGCGATTTTTTGTTATCAAGCAAAAAAAAAATTCAAAATTCAAAATATCTTTTTTCATGTACGCCTATCACAGGCACTTATGAAGCGTTCGTACATATATGTTTGCATAATTGTGCTGGGATGGTGATAACTTGGTTCGCCAACTTAAACCTAAAGCTACGAGGGTGCCAAACGCGCCCTGGTCTAAGAACAGCCCTTAACCGGGTAATTTTTATTTTGTTATCACCATCTCACAGTAAATTAATACTAAGCAATGAAGTTAAAGCAATTAGCACCCAAGCTTTTTTATCGTTATGTAATCCTTAACATTATAATAGGCCTATTCTTTAACAGAAAAACCTCATATCCAACAAGTTTTGGGTCGACCCGGGATTCGAATCCAGGACCTCGTGGCCCATTAAACATGCTATACCAACGAGGCAGTTATAAATTATATACTTAGGGGTGAAATTCATGCACTCGTATGGCATATTATTTCCCAACAAGAAGATTCATGAGGGTTTACGTAACCTCATTTTTACCGAGCAGTTTAACCGAGAGTATTAGTCGACCGACTTTCCGTCATTCCCGCTCATTCCATGAATGAATGAATTAAAGTATGTATTTATACAAAAGGTCACATAATATAGATCATTTGCATTCTTCAGCTTTGTCAATTTGTATGTATTTTGCGTATACCTCTTTAGGCATTGTAATTTTCTTTGTTGCTTATCTTTTGTGTTTCTCTCTCCTCTGTCTTTATATCTATTTACTTTCTTTATTATATATATATATATATATATATATATATATATATAAATGTAAATATATATAAATAACGTAAGTAGCTACTTGAATTTAAATGAAACGATAATAACCATGCTTGCATGGCGTTACAGTGTTCAAAACATTAGTGCAGTTAGACACGCTTATTTCAAGTTAGCAATTCAAGTATGTACTGTTTAAGGAATGAAAACTCTTTTGTTGTTTACGTAGAAAAGATAAAAATAAAGCGAAATTGGAATCTCCAAATCTTCATGATTCCCTAGTACAAAACTTTTCATTCATTTTTATCTATTCCGCAAAACGATGGATTATTGAATCGAATTTCATAAAAGCTTTAAAGTTGATACCTTGAACTTTGAAATATTAAAAATTCCAATAAAGTCAGTTTCATATTCCGGGAAGCCGTTAATAATTTTGCGGGGGTGTTTAATAAAAAGTTTGTGTTATAAATATACCTACCTAGGTTCGATTCCGGGCAGGAATTCATAATTTCTGACATTTCTCTGGTCTAGTCTCGTTTGAGGCTTGGCTACCTCTGTCCTTTTGGGCAAGGCAGAAGTTATGTGGGACTCGTTTACCCAAACTAAAACCCACCACGGCATGGTGGCCCACCCACATCGTTGGCTTTAGTAGACGTCCGGGGAACTGCTAGTAACAACAGCGGCACGTCTTTGTCGGTGGACAAAGTCGTTCCGGTACTATGTCGCGTAGAAACCATTTTAATCCGCAATATCCACGACCTCGCCACGGGTTTTAACTCTTTTCGTTTTTCTCCAGAAGGGCTAGCACGGTCGGAAGATAAAAATAATATCCCCGATTATATCCCCTGACAAGGGATATAATAATGTGCCCACCTGCTAAATCACTGGAATACCTATGGAATAGGAGAAGTTTACCCCCGTTCATTAATACACATATATTATTTGGATATTATTTCCACTTGTGCACCAGAGCTCTGAGAGTTGATAAAGCTGTGGGAGAAGATACAATTATATCCCCGGGGATATAATTGTTTCCTGCCCATGCTAGCCGTGCTGGACAGGCTTTACGTGTTTTTACAGTGTTAATTTTTGAGAACCTATTTAAGAGCATAAATAAGAGTGAAATTACGTTACACGATGTTCTTACATTGTGTGTGTAATCTGTGTTATAAACAAAATTTTTAATTTACTAACGGACCAACCGCAGCGTTTTCCGCAATAACGTTTTTCATATTCAGGGACTATTTATTACACAGACTAAAAGCTTTTATCAAACACCCCCTCAAAATTTAACACGCCCTCTCGGACGCAGCACTCGGAAAGTAACAAACAAAAATGTCATAAACCAACACACGTATTGGCAACTTGGCAGCCGATTGGCGCGACCCTACTTTCTGAGGCCAAGGCCGTGGGTTCGAATCCCAGAAATAGACAATGTTTTTGTGATGAACATGAATGTTTTTCAGTATCTGGGTATTTATCTGCAATATAAGTATTTATGTATATTATTCATAAAATTATTCATCAGTTATCTTAGTGCCCATAGCACAAGCTACGCCTAGATACTTTGGGACTAAATGGCGATACGTCTATTGTAGTATATTCATTTATATCTATTTATTGGACAATGTTTTTGTGATGAACATGAATGTTTTTCAGTATCTGGGTGTTTATCTGTAATATAAGTATTTATGTATATTATTTATAAAATTATTCATCAGTTATCTTAGTACCCATAACACAAGCTACGCTTAGATACTTTGAGACTAGATGGCGATGTGTGTATTGTCGTAGTATATTTATTTATTAAACTTCCTTTCACCTCCTACTTTCTCCTACAAGTATTTAGGTACACCTGGGTAAACTAAAGTTATTTACTTTAGCATTAGTGTTACAAGTTAGCCCTTGACTGCAATCTCAACTGGTGGAATGTGATAGCGGTACGTCTTTGTCGGTGTTGTGGTAACTAGCCACAAAGCCTCCAAGCCAACTAGACCAGAGAAAATTCAGAAATAATAAATTCCCAAATTGCAGTTCCCAGAATCGAACCCTGGACCTCTTACTTAAATTCATAGCGCTCACCGTTGCGCCTCGGAGGTCGTCATTGAGGTGACTCAACTTTCTTAATTTTACCCTCAAACATGTTTAGAAGGCTCTCTTTAATCGATACTTAAGTCAAAACTGTATTTTATTCATTTTTGTCCGTCTGTCCATCTGTCCTTCTATCTGTATCTTGGCCGCCGTACATTTTTTAAGAGAGTTCATACATTTTCTGCGAGATGCGAGAGGCAGCTGACCTCCCCTGGGTACGTGCATGGTTTGTTTCATTTTCCTTGAATTGTTTTTTTATGTTTTATTGCAATGTAGTTTTCTATTCTATTCTAAATAAATATACTATAACACGATTAATAAAATTGTGTGTTGTTCACTCAGATTTATTGACTCCCTGCGACTCGCTTAATGTCGTCTGCCCACGTCGTTGGTTACAGCACCCCAACGTCCATCGGTTCTCCTAGCTGCCCAATGTGTGCAATAGATAATTCTGCTTCGCGAGTCGTTAAGCTACGACGGTAGCTCTAGCCTTCTACGGATATCCTCATTTCTGATTTGATCACGTAGTCACGTACACGTTCTTCTAGCATAGCTCGCTCCATCGTCCGCTGAGTGTCTTCTCGCCTTCTTGTCGCTGTGATGTCAGTTTTCACTAAGACGAACAAGGCAATGTAAGTAAGTAACGCCTTATTGAAGAAGATTCCCAGGCATACATTTATCTTTCACCAATGGAATGGCACTAGGCTACTCATATAACCAAACTTATCTATGGTTCTTGCCACAGATGTGGAGTTTTGTGTTTGTATTATCATATTTTCTTATTATTAGTATAGATTTAAAATTATTAAAAAAGAACTTAATTTACATATCTTTCATCTGTCAAGTGTCAGTTTACCAGTTTACCTATAGGTAAATCTAAAATCATCTAAAATTACAATTCGGCGATGTTTGATTTTGCCGAATTGTTATTTTAGATGGCGCCTAATGTCGTAGTCATCATCTAAGAGTTGGTGAAGCCTTTTTTTCGCATCACCCAAATCATTAGGCATCCGATTTAAACGTTTCGTAGGTTTAGTGAAAACGGCCTTAATAACTTTTATCTAGTCGGATAGGAGTCTTAATAACTTTTATCTAGTCAAGGTCAACAGACGTGAATTCTATCGGATTTCCTCTCGCCAAAGGGAGAGATAGCTTAAGCGATAAACTGACTGATAGACTGTATCAAGAGACGGCCGATTGGCACAGTGGTCAGCGACCCTGCTTTCTGAGCCAAGGCCGTGGGTTCGATTCCCACAACTAGACAATGTTTGTGTGACGAACATGAATGTTTTCCAGTGTCTGGGTTTTTAGCTATATATTATAAGTATTTACGTATATTATTCATATCTTAGTACCCACAGCTTACTTTGGGGCTAGATGGCGATGTGTGTATTGTCATTATTATATATTTATATTTATTTATCATAACTTTCTTAGGTGAGATTGCAGTCAAGGGTTAACTTTATTTGTATCTATTTATACTCTTTATTGATGCAGAATACAAAAGGCGGCCTTATCAAGTAGCGATCTTTGCCAGGCAACCTTAGGATTATGAAAACTTCAGGGGCCTACATGCACGCATGGGCATTGATGGGAATGATCACTGTATTCTATTTTGTTTATTTTGTATTCTACATATTTTTGAGGGTTCTTTTATTTTATTTTTTTATTTATTTTTTAATTATGTATTTATAGTAGCGTATTTGTATGTTTATATGTTTGTATATATATGTATGGTATATATTTTATATTTTTGTACATATCTTTAATATGTTATGTGTATTTTTATGTACTATTTTTTATGTTTATTTTATGTTAATTTAGTTTAAAATCCTAATATTTACTAATGTTTGTTGTACCACCTACTTATTTCTTATAGCATTTTCTTGTATGCTTTTGGTTGCCTGGAAGAGATCGCTATTTAGCGACAAGGCCGCCAAATTGTACGTTCTACCTTATTGTGCTGTTGTATTTGTATCTCTGTAAATTTTCTCTGTGGTGTACAATAAAAGTGTATTCATTCATTCATTCATTCACGCAAACGCCATTGCACGCAAAATGTTTATATTAAGTTTTTTTCTGTAGAATTATATGCTTGTGCAATAAACAAACAAACTTGTACATTTAGTAAAGGAAGCTAAATATACAAACGCTTAGACAAACAAATTCATAACATTGTGTATCTACAAAGGATACGACGTGAGGCCTGAAAGTTTCGGGTTAGGTTAAGGGTGATTAATTTAACATGAATCCTTCCTGAATTAATTATAGTAACTTGTGACTTGTGTGAAAATATTGTGTTTAACTCACAATACATATATCCTACTATTATACCAATGTAAAAGTTTTTAAGGATGTACCTACCTCTAATAGATGTTTGTTATCTAAATTCGCTTTCACGCAAGCGATACTCAACTCCCTGGCGCAACGGTGAGCGCTGTGAATTTAAGCAGGAGGTCCGGGGTTCGGTTCCCGGCAGGTGCAATTTTGGTGTGGTTGGAGACTTTGGCCGTGGCTAGTTACCACTCTACCGACAAAGACGTGCCGCTAAGCGATTTTGTGTTCCGGTGCGATGTCGCGTAGAAACCGATTAGGGTTATGACTACCATACTCCCTAACAGGTTAGCCCGCTACCATCTTGGACTGCATCATCACTTACCGGTTGAGATTGCAGTCAAGGGCTAACTTGTAGAGGAATAAAAAAAAACCTCACTGAAAATTAGGTCCATTTTAGGTCATACATTTTCATATGAGTTCCGAGCATAAAGGACGTGCTTAGGTTTTAATTTGCCACATTTTCTGTCACAAAAATTACCACACCCCTTCCATTGTTCTGTATACTCATTGACCGCACCATCCGTATATTCAGCAAAATAATAGCTACGATTGGGGTCATGGACATCAAAGGTCTCCGACTATGTGATAATAAAATGTAGCAACCCCAAAGTTCCACAAATATAGAATAATGGAACGTAATCTACGTAATGTTCGTATCTTCTCCGTTAAGAAAATAGTCATAAAGTTATTACCGAAGACCATTTTGAATGTAACTAAGGTGTGGTTTACAGATATTATATTCCTTCCATATGCCAAGTTTACAATTTCCGAGTAAAGAAGGTTCATGGCCTTTAATAAATGTTTAAATAGCCGGCGCACTAAAACGAGTGTCATTCTGCTCTGAGATTGGGAAAGCTACTGACCTCTGGTACCATTCTAGATTACGATTGATAAGCGATTTGAAGTGTGTTCTGGAATCTTTTATTCAAGAGCTCATTAAACATTACAAGAGTCGTCAAATCCAAATTCAAAATGTTTTTCATTTATGTAGACCTACAGGCACTTATGAAGTGTTCATAAATATATTATGTTATCACTATGGTGATAACTACTTTCGTCAACTTAAAACCAAAGGTTCGAGGCGCTGGTTTCAGAAGAGCCCACAACAAACTTAGCCAGGGTTTTTTTTGTTATCACCATCATACAGTCAATTAATTTCTAGCTATGAAGTTAGAGCAATTCATAACCTAGCTTTTTCTTAACATTAAAATGGGATTTTTCTATAAGCTTACGTGTTATATAAAGTTTGAACTTATTGAGAGATCTTTCAAATCTTCGTAACACATAACAATATTAAGTAGCGTCCTTCAACTTTATTTATTAAGGATTTTTGAATACAAGAATCCTCTTTTCGATCATTAAAACCAACCACACTGATTTCCTAGAAACTTATGAAGCATGTCTCTGTGTGCAGGCTACATATTACACTCTGTTTTCCTGCTCACTGCCGCCTCTATGTATATAGGTATAAACCGCACCTACTATACCAGCATTATTAGGCCGTATGCGAACAAAAGCTTTCGTATTTATTTGATTTAAGCGGCCAAAGGGGCCTTTTTGTTACAACGCAACGGTTTCTTTACAAAAACTTAATATAGCTGACATTATCTTTTGCGCTTTTGGTTTATACAGACATGATGAGCATTTCTGTTCATTGTTTTTATGCTCCAACCATGTTGCTTTTCTAATGATTCTAAATGAAAATGTGAGATGGTGATAACAAAACAACACCCGGCTATATTTGTTGTGGGCTTAGACCAGGACCCATTTGCAACTCGTAGTTTTAGTTTCAAGTTTATGAATATGGTAATCGCCAATATCTCACTACGTTTGTGTAGTTCTCATATATTATGTACGCATCGAAAGTGCCACCTATGAATGAAAATATTTTTAACTTTGACTTTAACTTTGATCCTCAAACTGCAATGCTGACTACAAATGTGTTGTATATCTTAATTTCGCAGTTATTAATCAGTCTAACCCGATCTTCAGTTGCAGATTTAATTTATTATCTTATCTTATCTTTATCGGAAGGAAATAATAGGGAAAGAATAGAATCTCTGCTTGAATCTCTGCTCTCTAGAAGGATAGAAAATATGCCATTTGCCAATGCTTTCAATTAGATTGATTATATTGATCTCATATCAACCCATTACCGGCCCACTACAGGGCACGAGTTTCCTCCCCCCCCACCTGAACCCCTTCTCATTAGAAGGGGTTCAGGCAGTAGTCCATCACACTGGCTCAGTGCGGATTGGTGGAAACCACACACTTTACACGGGGAACACGAATTATAGCACATTCAGGCATGCAGATTTCCTCACGATGTTTCCTTTACCGTTGAAGCAAGTGATATTTTGATTATAACAAACATAACTAAGAAAAGTTAGAGGTGCGTGCTGGGATTCGAATTCGGCCCCCATAAAGCTGAAGACCTACCCACTGCGCTATAATTGCTTCGTTATATTAATTTTTGGAAAAATGGATTGATTATATTAATAACTAGCTTTTGCCCGCGGCTGCGCTCACGTTAAGTAAAATTTTTGATTTGGTAAATTTTAACTACAATGGTTTAAAGAAAGTCTTGCTGCTAATCTATACTTATAATAAATCTGTAACTGGAAGATTTCTGTACGTTAAATATATTTTGAAAATTTTTAATGGGGGATGCTTTATAATCGATACTGAGTCTTTAATGAGTTTTTGTCTGTCTGTCTGTCTGTCTGTCCGGGCATCACGTGAAAACTACTGAACGGATTTAAATAAAATTTGTTATAGTTGTAGCTGATATTCCGGGTCAACATATAGGATATTTTTTATCCCGATAAACAGTTAGTTTCCTCCGGGGAATAGGATATCTTTTTTTTACAATTTTACCTTCATACCTCCGTTAAATAAGAATCGATTTTAATAAATCTTTTTTTATTTGAAAGTTAATACTATTAAGCATTAAAGTCTAATATTAATGAAGATCTGATAAACATTGTCGAAGATTAAGGACATAACTCTTCACAGACCATTTGCGGACGAAGTCGCGCGGGTCCTTTAGTAGAAAAATATGAACGTAAATTACTTAAAAAGTCAGAAACTTTCATCCCCCATTTAACCCTCTGAGGGTTGGAATTTTCAAAAATCCTTTCTTAGCGGGTGCGGGTGCGGGTGGTCAATTGGTTAAAGCTGTGCGTTGATAGATCAGTCTGTCAGTCAGTCACCTTTGCCTTTTATATATATATATATATAAGCCTCATAAGAAGGCTCAGAGTCACTCAGTGGGTGATGCAGAGAACTATGTTAGGAGTCCCACTGCGTGATCAATTCAGAAATGAGGACATCCGTAGAAGAACTAGAGTTACCGTCATAGCTCAACGAGTCACGAACCTTAAGAGGCAATGGGCGGGCAGCATAGCTCGGAGAACCGATGGACGTTGGGGTCCCGAAACGGTAAACGCAGCGTTGGGCAGGCCCCCAACAAGGTGGACAGACGACATCAAACGGAACTCTGTACAAAAGACCTATTTCCAGAAGACGTTAATCGGTTGAAATGATGATGTTGATAATTAATTTTAAGTCGTGAAGGTGATGGTACTACTGAAGTAAACGTTTAGCCAAGTCGCAAACTGGATGGGTGATGAACACTGAAGTTGTAGCTGATGATGACGGTACAAAAAGAAAGGAAGTTCTAGCCGTTCTCGCGGCTAATCTGTGTGTAGCGTAGTGTGTAGCCGTATCGTAGTCGTAGCTGCTACACACGCACAATTGGTTCGAGAAACAAATGTTATTATGAATTCCGGTGGTTCTTTTTTTTTCTGATTTTAAAGTATACTGTTACTATGTATAGATCATATACTTTGTATTCCTTTTTATATAGAAACAAGGAAAGTACTACTTGGTTTTGAGACAGTAATATATCTAGCAGCTGAAAATTGCTTTGTGGCATTTGTTTTACTAGGATTGTTTTTACTTTTTCTATTTTATTGGTTTTTTAACCGCAATATGGCGAAGCGGATATTACAGCTAGAAACGTTCGATAGTGCAAATTAGTGGGGAAATGCTATGTTAGCTTAGCGGTTAAAAGGTTCGTACTACGGAACTTAAGAGCTTTTGTCCAAGCCTTCATCATCATATAACACCCACTCACTGTCACACTCACTGCCACACCCACAGACACTTCCACAGCCACACCCAAAGCCATACCTACAGCCACACCCACAGCCTTAACCACAGCCATAGCCACAACCACAACAACTGCCACACCCACTCTTATTTCCACACTCCCAGCACTACCCACAGCCACAGTTACACCCATAGGCATTCCCACAGCCACACCCACAGTCATTCCTACAGCCACACCAGTAGACTTCACATGCATTGAGAACGTGTGGCTCGAACGAATGGCTCTCCATTACGTTACGTTAGAGGCTCTCAGGTATTCGAGTTACCTCGCGCTGTTTTCCTTCACCGTTAAAACAAGTGATATTTTAGTTACTTATATTAAAAACGCACAGAAATTCGAAAGTTAGAGGCGCATGCCGGCGACGAACTCGGTCCCCCCGAAAGGAAACCTGCAGCCATTATAACTAATCTATCACCGCTACTAAATAAAAACATATGAATACAAATTTCAACCAGCAGCTTGTTACATAAAGGTGGCAATTTTTCCTATTATCGCACGAGCCGTGCGCACAAATTTTCACCCTACCAGATATTATAACGAAGCGCCTTTTTCCAATATTTGAAATCTCTTTTGGCGCGATAAACAACTACCGATGATTTTTGGGAGGCAATTCCGAACGCCAGCCTATTTTAACCCCCGGCACAAAAACGACGGGTGTTTGTGGCCCCCGTGTGGGTGTGAATGTGCGTGTGTGTATACCTTTTATATCTCTCTTAAAGCGACTTTAGCACCATTTAGTTGAAAACATTTCAGTTTCAACCTACTTTTTAAAGGTCCATCTAACAATGAGATATATTTTGTAACAAGACATGACACGTTGCTTTTTTATATATATATTTTTTGTGTTTAAATTGATATTCCCCCTACACTTAGGGGGAATATAAATTTAGGCATGCATTTTTCCTCACGATTTTTTCCTTCACCGTTGAAACAAGTTATATTTTAATTACTTAAAACGCACATAACTTAGAAACGTTAGAGGTGCGTGCTGGTAATCAAACTCGGACCCCCAAAAGTGAAATCGAGCTCCTACCCAATGCGCAATCACCGCTTCACTATTAATATGATCCCTACTTTCCTACTAAAATTATAAATGTGAATGTAAGTTTGTTTGTTACGCTTTCATGAAACTTTTTATACATATTCTTCGAAATAATATAGTATACTTTTCTTTGAAAAAAAAATTACGTAAGAAAAATGTTTGTGAAAAAATCTCAGAATCTCATATATGACTATAGGTGTAGACTATGTAGCAGTACGCTGCCTCCCAAAATTACGCGGGCGAAGCCGCAGGGCACATATAGTAAATAATAAATATACAGCGATAATACACACATTGCCACATCCAGCCACAAAATAAAGCGTAGCTTGCGTTATGGGTACTTCGATTACTGATGAATATTTGTTTCATACAAATATACAGAAATACTGAACGGGACATTTAATTTAGACTTGAATTTTAGTGAATACATTTTATGAAGTTAAATACCTACTCATAATATACAAATAAACACCCAGATACTGAAAAACATTCATGTTCCCACGAACATTTTTCCAGTTGTGGGAATCGAACCTGCAGCTCACTCAGAAAGCAGTGTCGTTGCCCACTGCGTCAATCGGCCGTCTACTAACTTAATATAGATAACAAATTGTTTAGCATATTAGTTGTCGAAAGCTTTTAATTACCAAAGAGCATCGGCCCTTGGATGAGAAATTCCTATTAGCTTACTCTCAGGCCAAATTTGTTTTGACTAATAAAGTTAATAAGTACCTACCCTTGTGCTAGGTACTAGTGAAAGGGTAGTTCTACTACCCAATAGTAGTTTATTTTATCATCTGCTGGATACAAATCTCCTCTTTTATAGGAGAGAGCTTTAGATGATAGACCCACCACGCTGCTCCAATGCAGGTTGGTGGGCTTTAACGATTATTATCACCTTTTTTTGTGATTAGGAGGGGAAAATCCTCATGGATCCCTATGGATAGTGTCGGACTTCTACCGACTAAAAACTCCTTGCCATTTTCTTTACTTTTATTATCTCTTCCGGAAATCTATAAAAAAATACGTTATCACTTGCTCATATAGATGTTTTATCTAGATTTTATGTAGTATTAGTATGTAAAGTAAATGAAATGTATATAAATTATTTATTTTTAATTTGAATGTTGCACTATCCGGTTTTCCGTACAAATTTTTAGTACGGAAAACCTCATCGACCTAAGGTTGTCTGGAGGAGATCGCTTCAAGCGATAAGGCCGCCTTTGCCCAAGTATATTTATTTATCTTTTGCTTTGTTTAATTTGTTTTTTTTTCTGTTTGTGCAATAAAGACTTTCTATCTTTCTATCTATCTGCTAGTGATAAGGACCGTCCAGTTAACTTGATATCCGAGACACGGGCGATCCGACCAATTGCCTTACTGCAGCTGGAATCCAGAAGCTTGAAAAAAAAAAACCAATACTTAACAAATACTGGCGCTGGATATCTTTTTTTTTCATTCAACTACAAGTTAGACCTTGACTGCAATCATACCTGGTAGTAAGCGATTATGCAGTCTAAGATGGCAGCGGGCTAACCTGTTATGGTAGTCTTACCCCTCATCGGTTTCTACACGACATCGCACCGGAACACTATATCGCTTAGCGGCACGTCTTTGTCGGTAGGCTGGTAACTAGCCATGGCCAATGCCTCCTACCAGACCAGACCAGAGAAAATTCAGAAATTCTAAATTCCCAAATGGCCCTGCCGGGAATAGAACCCGGGACCCCCTACTTAAATTCACAGCGCTCACCGTTACGCCAGGGAGGTCGTCAATCAAACAAGGGACCTTCTGATTCGTATTTGAAGAGGGAAGATAAAGGCAGTTGAACTTTGTTTGGGACTATTCGTTTGCGGTTTGGTCATTTCGATACTAATGTAGTTTATATTGTTTATGGATAATCGGTTTGGCCATTTCAATACTACCTACAGTCAAATTCATAATTGGAACATTTTAAATATTATCTACTTCGGTATGAAATATTCGAATTTTAAAGATTCATCGCGAATTCAGTTCATCGGAAGTTCTTCCGATAGGACGGACATAAAGAGAAAGAAAGCGATTTAATGAAAAAACATTCAGTGCAACAGAGCAGATTAAAAAAAGTAATTTCGAGTTATAAGCCGAAATGTTTCTGAATCATTCCTTTTGTTAACAATTTCGAAGTAAAGAAGTTTATAGATCTTCGGATAAGTAGAATCAAAGCAGACTGCTTTGAAAGCGAGCTCAAGCAAGTTCTAAATGAAACAAGTGATGAAGTGTAAAACTTATCCTGACTTGTCGCCTAACGACAATTTTCTATATTCGATCTATCATTATTATTATTACTCTTTATTTGTACACAACATGAAGTAAAACAATTATACAAGAAAAATGAAACATAAAAATAGAAGCAGAATACAACAGGCGGCCTTATCGCTTAGTAGCGATCTCTGCCAGACAACCTTAGAATCTATAGATATAGAATCTATGAGTAATCTACTGACTTCTTACTTAGCAACGTTGCTATGGACAAAAAAATCCATATTTTTTTTTAAAAATAACAACGTTGCTTAGCAACATATCAAAAGATTACAATATATAGATTGAATATAGAAAACGGACGTAAGTCAGCTACCACCGCCACTATTGTTGATGGGAAGTGTTAGGATTTCAGCGTCACGTTCTCCCGAAGGTGACGCTGAAGTTCTAACCAATCAGCTACCACCACTTATATAGAGTCACAAGTTTCTTCCAAACAATCGAAATCTAGCTCGCAACAATATAAAACAAATAAATATAAATATATAAATGAGGTGGTGCTCGACTTCACTTTCGGGGGGCCGAGTTTGAATTTCAGCACGCACCTATCACTTTTCCAAGTTATGTGCGTTTTAAGTAATTAAAATATCACGTGCTGCAACGGTGAAGGAAAAGCGTGATGGACTACGGCCTTAACCCCTTCTCATTTTGGGAGGAACTCGTGCCCTGTAGTAGAACGGTAATGCTTTGATATGACGATGACGATGATAAAATACAAACATCGATAATATACTACGACAATACAAACATCGCCATCTAGCCCCAAGGTAAGCGTAGCTTGTGTTACGGGTACTGAGATAACTGATAAATATTTTTTGAATAATATACATAGAAACTTATAATTTACAGATAAACAAAGTCACTAAAAACATTCATGTTCATGACACGAACATTTTCCAGCTGTGGGCCTTGGATTCAGAAAGCAGGGTCGCTGCCCAACGCGCCAAGCGTCAAAAAAAATACCATACAGTGAAAATACCAAACAACGTGAGATCTTAGATCCAGACGAACTAGATATGAATTTGTCTGATAAAATCTAGGTCGAACCTGTAATAAATTGATTGTCATTCTGTCGTCTATAAAAATAGGATAATAATTCAATGCTTGTCTCTGGCGGATTAAGGCTACATGTACATTAGACTTGAGCGAGAACGATCGGCGAGAACGCATGGGTATTGGGCTGTACTGCTTAGATGCTATACGTTCCAAAATGAGATCCAAACAACATGTCGTACTATTATTAACTCTATGAAGTTATTCACAGCTTCTTCATCAAAATGCATGTTCTTCTTCTTCTTTACTCTGCGAAGTTTCTTAAGTCGCTTATTGGTCGACAAATTTTTTTTGCACATAATTACACCGAACCGTCAACCGTTAACACACAGAACCGTCGTTCAGCCATTATTGCGTGTAGAGCATGGTGTTAAAAAAAGTCTAAACGCCCCATTGCAGATATGGGTTATGAGCAAATTACATCCAATAACGTATTCAAAAAGCATTGCGCCTGTAACTTACACGAGCTTGTAGCTTGCACCAGTAGCTCTTGGCCAGTAGCTTACTTCTTTTTTTCTTTTATAGTACTTTTTTTTTTTTAGGTCTGAAGGGTAGTAATTACAAACACATGAGGCTTAACCCATTCTTATTGTAGGAGGAGACCAGTTCCCTGTAGTGTGCCGGTAATGGGTCGATGAAGGATGATGATGATAAATAAATAATAAGTAGGATTCTTATAACTCTTACAAAGCCTATCTATCAATTTTTTACAACTCGGACTGGAGATTTTTCTTTTTATATCATCTGTCCGCTTAGTGCATACCCTGTGCATACCCTGTATGCACGCCACTGGTGTGAAGTCCGCCAATCCACACTTGGCCAGCGTGGATGATTGGCCCAGTGTGGATTGATTGGCCATGCCCTGAAGTGGACCGGTAATGGGTTGATATGAGGATGAGGCTTAACACTCAGCAAACAGGGCGGCAGGCCAGGCTTCTGCAACGAACTTGGATGGCTGGAGTATAGAGCGGCAAATTCGACGCACGACATTGGCCAGAGAAAGAACGAGAACCATCCAAATGCTTTGGGGGGGCTCGAAAATGAAGGGAAAAAAAAATAAAAAAAATAGGCATAATAATAGAGAAAAAAAAAGTTAACGTGTTTCATAAATAAAAAATTGTTATCTAAGGTCTTAATAGTTAAGATATTGTAGTAGACACCCGGTAGTAGACTGCACAATGTAGAAGTTGCATACAAAAAAAAAAAAAAAAGAACAACCAAAAAAAACCCCTTATCCACTCTACCTTAAACAACGCTTTAATTTCCTTGGCCCGTGTCTGTCTCAAGGATCTCAGCGATCTGCTAGGGAGAATATTCTCAGAATGATGAAATGTAAGTCTCAAAGTTACTCGGAATCCTTCACAATAAAAGCAGCAACGCTGTGGAATGCACTCCCTGACTAAATCCCTAGTCGAAAGTCCCTTTCAAGAGCCGTGTTGGGCATCATTTTTTTTCATTATAATTTTGTTGTTCGTATATGTGTACCCATATATCTATAGTAAATATATATAAATATGTGTTATAAGTATGTGTTTAGTGCCTTTGGTTACCTGGAAGAGATCGCTATGTAGCGATGAGGCCGCCAAATTGTATACTTTTTGTTAATTTTTTATTTATAATTTTACTATATGTTTATGTGGTGTACGATAAAAGTGTGTTCATTCATTCATTCATTTAAATATTTATTATTATATTTATATATATGTATCTTATTTTATTTTTCTCTTTTAATAATTTATTATATTAGTTATTAGTAGTATGTACTTTAGTGTGTAAATTTATGTATTGTAATTGCGATTTCCCGTCTCTCATGTATTATTGACTATTGTGTACTAGGGTTTAGGTTACCTGGCTGAGATTACTTTTAGTGATAAGGTCGCCTTTGGTTTTTAATTTTATTATTTATATTTTTAATTTCTCCTTTACTACGCAAAATAGATGTTTAAATAAATAAAAAGTTGTCGGTGGACGGATTGCCCGATGTATTGAGGCCTTATAATAATTTATTATACTATACGTCATTGAGATGTAGTACTTTTGTAGACATCGCCGCTTTTTGCAGAATGATTCATGATATTAAAAGAACACTTTTAGTAAGGAACTCACTTGATTATGTATTTTAAACAATGATATGTTTTTATAACTTGTTTGTTCGGTAAATTCTGTGGTGGCGGCCGTCTTGGATTTGAAATTTGTCATAGTATATTCGTCATAGAGTATTTTACTGGTCAAGACCCTTCATTAGATACTCATATTGAGGGAGTTGTGGAAAACTATGTAATCCGCCATTTTATGTTGCCAGCCATCTTGAACCGATTTTAATCTAACATAGCTAAGAACACTCCCGAACAAAAAACAAAATCAAAATCGGATCAGCCTTTTGGGAGCTACGATGTCACAGAGAGGCACACACACATATCTACACATCAAATTTATAGCACAGAGGTTAAAAGCATGAATTAGAATTATTTATAATATAGAAGTAAAAAAAAGTTTGTATATGTGAATTTTTAGTTTTGAAGTTAGTTCTAGTAGAATATGTTAAATCTAACATCCAAGATGGCCGCCACCATTTTTTGTCATAAATCTCTCAACATGGGTACGAAATAAAAGGTCTTGACTAGTGGAAAAATATAAACTATATTGAAAGGTCATGATTTTGTATATTGGTTTTTAAATCACATATCTATAACTTCTGTTATTCTAGGAAGTATTTAATAGGCCGTTGAACTCTATTCGGGCGCAGGAGCGAGCCAATAAAAGCTAGGCCCGTAAACTTTTTATCTTCAACCTACTTCTTTTCTTCAATAAAGTTTGTTTGCCTTCATATAACCACCTCCATTTATGTTTCACAAACCTCATAATATCGGTAGGCAAGGTCAGAAAGTAATACGTTTGAGAGATGACACAATGTTCTAATTAGGTAAAAGATTTAATAAAATAAAATAAATAATAAATAAATATACCACGACAATACACACATCGCCATCTAGCCCCAAAGTAAGCGTAGCTTGTGTTATGGGCACTAAGATGCCTGTTGAATATTTTTATGAATTATATACATAAATACTTAGAAAATACATATAAACACCCAGACACTAAAAAACGTTCATGCTCATTGCACAAAAATTTTCCAGTAGTGGAATTATTCTGTTGCTACGACATAAATACATTTTGATTCCTTAACGTCATTACACATAAATAATATTGCCTAATTGTTATATATGAAGTGGTGATAGCCCAGTGTGTAGGACTTGGACTTCAATTTCAGGGGGCCGAGTTCAAATCCCAGCACGCACCTCTAACTTTTGTAAGTAATGTGCGTTTTAAGCAATTAAATTGTTACTAGCTTGAAGGACAACATCGTGAGGAAACCGTCATGCCTGAGAGTTCTCCATAGTGTTCTCAAAGGGTGTGTGGAGTCCACCAATCCGCACTGGGCCAGCGTGGTGGACTATAGCCTTACCCCCTTCTCATTGTGGTAGAAGATCCGTGCCTGTATTGGGTTGATATGATGATGATGAATTGTTATATTCAATTAAGTAAATTTAAAAAATGTAACAGTTATTACCACTGAAGTACTTTTTTCTAGGTTTACTTTCTAGAATTATGTTAATTCAGATAAAAATAATCTACAATAACAATTATTATAAGTTATTGGCGAAACTTGTCATTATTGTTCAGTAAAATTTACCATTTTAATAACAACGTTTTTGTTTTGTTATATGACATACAAGTATCTTAAACAGAAGAAATATGTAACAGACATTTAATCGTACAACTCGACAATTCTGTAATCGTGTAAATAGTAGAAAAATAGTTCTAAAAATCTACGAAAACTATATTGAGGACTTTCGCTTCGATAGCCAGAAAATGCGGGTTCATAATATGAAGGGTTTCTTATTTATCCTGTTTAAAATATACCCCAAAGTTAGAGTAACAACAATTAAAATACTATTATAATTGTTCTCACTGTAACTTTGTGGTGTGACAGCCGGTTGGCGCACTGGGCAGCGACCCTGGTTTTCACGTCCAAGGCCGTGGGTTCGATTCCCACAACTGGAAAAGTATATAATAAGTATTTAAGTGTATTGTATTCATAAAAGTATTCATCAGCTATCCTAGTACCCAAAACACAAGCTACGCTTTAAGCTAGATGGCGATGAGTGTATTGTCGTAGTATATTTGTTATTTATTATAAACCAGATTTTTATTTTATCTTTCTTCTAAGACTATGGTGGAATCAGAAGCCTCAAGTACTCGTAGCTTTAATTATAATATAATTATCACGATCACCTCACTATAGTGCAATAATTTTTAGGTACAAACGGCAAGTGGTTTTTACAGGACTATTCATAAAACGTTAAGAGAGTAAAGAAAGTCTTGACTTGACCGGATGGGCCGATTCTTTTGCAAAAAAACCTTTTCGTAAATGGCGTTACTGTTTGAGCATACCTCATGAATTCACGTAGAAATTGAAACTTATAACGAAATTGGAAAAGTTTCTTATAAAAAGTTATAGGCTTCTGTTCACAATAGCTATGTGTATTATCAAGTTTTAATACAGTACTTTGATTCTTTATTTTCTGTTAAGACTCTCAGTATTTCTAAATGAGCTTCAAACAAAAAAAAATTGCAGATGGGTTTCTTTTTATTACAAAACAAGTGATGAAACAAAAATACTTTCATCATCATCATCTTTATTAATAGCGGCCCACTACATGGCACGGGTCTCCGAATGAGAAGAGTTTAAGATGAGGTCCACCACGCTGTCCAATGCGGATTGGTGGAATTCACACGCTTTTGAGAACATTAAGGTTAGTTTTAATTATTTTATTTTTTAGCTTTTGAAATTTGTAATTGGAGTTGGATATTTATTTAAATTTTAAATTTTACTATTGTTTTTAATTTTTTTTTGTGTTATTTTTTACAGTATTTTTGTTTTAATTTTTGTCATTTTTGTCATATGGGTATTTGGCCTGAATTAAAAGTATTTATTATCTAGCAGAGTTCTCTGGCATGCAAGTAATTTTTTAATGGTTTAAATTAAAAAACACATAAAATCTCTAAAAGTTAAAGGTGCGTGCCGGGGGTCAAACTCAGTCTCCCTGAAAGTGAGGCGGAATTCCTTACCACTAGACTATCACTGATATTGTTTGAGAAAACCAAAAAATGATGCACGAAGCGGCCACGTAATTCGCACTATAGTGCGAATCGCAATGATCAATTTACTAAGAGTCGGATTCGATTTCACGAATCTGGCTCTTAACAAATATTTTCCAAATAGCGACAACAAAATACCACAATAGGGTAGTTAAATAAAAAAAATAGGGTAGTTAGTAAAGGATAATTTAATATAATAAATATCAAAAATAACCAATAATCAAACATTAAAACAGAAATAAAATAAAGATTAAATAAAAAATATATAAAGAAAATATAAACTACAATTAAATAAAAAATATCAAATTAAATTGCAATGAATTAAAAACAGAAATGAAGATTTAGAAATAAAATATCTAGTTAAACTAACTAATTTTTAATAATAAACAATAATCTATAATGAACAATTCTAACAACGTCTATTTCGATGCTGTTTCCACAAATGTCGGAAAAAAGGCAACATGTAAGTGCTCGTACATCGCCCGAAGAATCTCTTTATTAGAGCGACGTTTTTTTTGTTTTACTACAAGTTAGCCCTTGACTTAAATCCACCAGGGTAAGTGATAATGCACTCTAAGATGTTAGCGGGCTAATGGCGAGCATGGCAGTTATAGTTAACCTATATCCCTAATCGGTTTCTACGCGACATTATACCGGACCGCTAAGTCGCTTAGGGGCACGTTTTTTCGGTAGGGGCGTAACTAGCCACAGAACCTCTTAACAGACTATACCAGAGAAACCTCGGAAACAATAAATTCCGGAGGTCGTCAAAAATCGTAATGGTTCCCAAAAGCAAGCGATTCTGGAACATTTTAATCCAAAGAAGTCAGACAGTCTTGCAAAAGGCGAACATATTTGAAGCACTACAAAATCGCAGTAATATAACGATAACAAATGCAAAATTTTGTTTGGGGGCTTAACCACTTTAGATGCAGAGAGTGGGCAATTAAGAGAGCTCGGTAACTTCAGTTCTTCTACTCCTTATTTCTGTTTTGATCAGCTACAGATACTCCAAAAAACAAATAGCTCTCTCCATCACGGGTTTAGAGACTCTGAGCCTCCAGCATTAGTACCTAGATTAATTAGTATCTATGGCGATTTGAAAATAATCGGTTAACAACTCCACTCAGACTTAAAAGACTCATGCAAGCGATGAGTACAGTATATTATAGCAACGTCGGAAATAAGATTTGCAGTATGTATTAAGAATTGAGATATTGCTTTGAAAATAGTAAGGACTAGTTACTAAGTTCCTTGTAAGAAGAATTACAGAATTCACGTTGTAAAATAACTTAGAAATGACTTCAAAAAGTTGAAGGTAGTTATAATTTTAAAGTTAAAATAAAAATAATAAGATGTCGGATAATTACTTTGTAATACGTGTCTCTGTGTATTGATTTATACTGAATATTGATTTATTTTAGGGTAATAATAATAATATGGTAATAATAAGAATATGGTAATATGAATAGTGTACGTCGCAAATTATTAGATAAACTGTTGCATGCTAGGTAAACTTAATTTTTATTATAGTTTGCTGCATCTTTGCGAGGTTCTACCAGGTACACTTGTTTATATAAAACTTATCTGCGGAGACCTGTTATTAGTTTTAAGTCAGCAAATTTGTTCATTATTTAGTATTTACAACTGTTGGTTTTCCAGCAGAGGATATTATTCAAATCATATCCGAATGCCCAAGATTTGGAAAACAGAGATATGACACTTAAATTGAAATTGGAAAAACCATTAAACCAGATCGATTTAATGATTTGATGAGCATTATTGAAACAAGGGAAAACATCCTTAACTAAAATAAAATAGAAAATAGAAGTTGCATACAAAAAAAAAAGAAAAAGAACAAGCAGAATGCAATCCACGTAGCATATTTAAGTACCGACCTAGAACAGTCTTCGATCCCAATGTCGAAGGAAAGAAGGAAGGAACACAATATAACAAAAAAAAACTGTTGGTTTTCTATATATCAATAAAATAAAATAATAAGTCTTTAAAGTTTTCTCATCTCCGTAACTATTATTAAATATTTGATACAGTAGTAGTAGTAAGCGGTTGTACATACAATATACATAACGTTATTCCTTTGCTCCATTGCTGCGTTTAATAAGGGCATCGACAAAATACATTTGCAAATAATTTATACATATAAAATGCATACCTATAGAAATTTCCGGAATGACAGGTTTGAATCTGGGACTTTCTGGCAATCGCAGCCTGAGCACTTTACCAACTAAGCTACGGTAGGGGATATTAATATTTATGCCTTTTTAATTCTGCAACTTAAAAATCTGCAAAACGCTTTTGCAAATTGATATTTCCATTTTCAAGTGTAGGTAAAAACTTTTTCATAAATATTGTAAAAGCAAACTTTTGCTTGGTATAGTTCTTGTAATAAGGAAAGTATTTCAAACTTTACAAGCTTAACGTAGCTAACTGTTTAAATTAAACTAATTATGGTTAAAGCGGTCCAACTACTTTGTAACTATTATCGAATAACAGAGTTTGTTGAGAGAAAATAGTATCCAAGTACGGCTTGTTCGTATAGAAAATTATTTCAACAGTTAGTTTACTCTCGGTAAACTTAAGTCGTACAGAGTGTCTTATGTTAGATTTTCTAATACCTATTCGATCGCGTAAAAGTTTACGACGATTTGTATGGAATCGTAAGAGCGCCATCTAGATACTGATTTGGAAGTCAAAAGTCCTTTTTATAATTTCATTTTGTCATGTCTTACAGATGTATGTCTTCTAAATAAATTAACTGAGATGTTAGTTGCTTTTGAAGTTTGTTTTAGGGCTCCATTATCAAGATACTTAGTTAAGACAATTTTGTCCGTTAGTCTGAAAATTATTTTTAATAATATTTCTTATTAGACTTAGAACACAGGAGCTAGATTTTAAGGAGCTTATAAAGTCTGCGAGCAGGTAGAGAGAGTATAAATTGTAAGAGACGGGTAGTTCTAGTTTAATCCGGATTAATCTGGTTCAGATCGGATACTCCGGTACTAACCGGTATTATGTGCCCAGTTACTGTTCTCAGGTGTATTGTTAAGATAATAGCTTTTGATCATTTAGTTTTATACCACTGAGAACTAGCTCGAGACTGTTATGGGACCCTGGTAATTGATGATGCCGGCTAAGACACAAATTTGTTGACACTTTTCAGGAAAAAAACAGGATAAACTTTTAAATACGTTCTGATTTACGAAAATTGTACGACAATAACTGACCATTATTAGCTGACCATTTCGGTCGAAATAGTCTTCACTCGCGATTAGAAGAATCCAAAATATATATTATCACGGAAAATGGCGCAACGGCTTTTTTTTCGCGCGCCAAGGTAAGCCGATATACAGGCAGCATCGTTCACTACAGCCTTTATTAAAAATAATGGGAATATTTTCGTATTTAAAACTAATAGTGAATTATGACAAATTTGATAAAATTATACGTTTATTTATCATAATAACTGAGAAGGTAAAGTATTTCTTCATTTATGAAAAGGCCGACTATATATAACTTGCAGTGAGGTACAAACTAAACTTAATCGGGTCATCTATATCTGTACTAATACTATAAAGGTGTAAAGTTTGTCAGTTTGTGAATTTGTCACACTGTCCAGGGTAATCTCTGGATCTACTGAACCGATTTTGAAAATTCTTTGACCAATATAAAGCCGAGCACGGTCGAATGATATCGTTACTTACCAACGCTGCCTTAACGATGAGAGATATATGAGGGATTGAGTTCTTTAGAAAAGTTGTATAGCTTGATAATGCCTACAAAAAATATTGAAGTAACGGAAAAGTAGTTTTTTATATTTGAAAAATGATTAAAATCATTATGAAAATTTTATTAGGAGGTTGTAGAAATGCGTAGTAATAAGTTTTTTGTGAATGTGTTAGTGCTTATAATTTCAATCAAAATTTTAACCGTTTATAATACGTAATATTAATCATTTCCGTCGGTAATTTGCATAATAACATGATTTTAGGTGAAATATGCAATAAACGATGAGAAACAGCTTAATATGCTAATGCATAACATGAAATATTCAAATCCATTATATGCATATGCTCTCGATTCCCTCACCTTCAGAGTGCGATTGGACGATGCTAAGCTAATGGATCCTAAGATAAGGTGCATGAACGATAGCTTAACAGGCTGTTCGCGGCAACGAATAACCGCCAATTTCCAAATTCCGGCTTGGTACTAAGAATTTCTTGATAAATAACCCAATACTGACCACGGATGATCACACCAAAGACATCGTGATACCAATGCATGCATAATACGACGGCCAATTAGCTCATCGGGCAGCGACTCTGCTTTCTCAGTCCAAGGCTGTGGGTTCGATGCCCACAACTGGAAAATGTTTGTGTGATGAACATGAATGTCATGAGTGTCTGGGTGTTTATATGTATATTATAAGTATTTATGTATATTTTTCATAAAAATATTCAACAGTCATCTTAGTACGCATAACGGAAATCCATGATATATTATGAAAATTAAGCATAATTTGCTATACCCCGCGAAAAGCACGAGAATCTGTATGGTGTAATTTATAACTTCTTCAATCCTTATACTCCACGCCAAACAGATCTTCGGCAATGTACCCTCTACGCACGTTTCGCTCCGAAACCGGAGCATCCTCAGGAGATGTTAACTTTACAATGAATAATTGTTAACAATGCGCGGAGAAAATTAAGCTTAATTTTCATAATTTATTAAATTTATTATTTCATAAATTCGAATTTTACCTTTGAAGTGGCAAAAAAACTGGAATTGTTCTTTTTTTAATTTAATGTATAAAGTTCTAAATTAAAAATTTATAATCATTTATTTCAAGTAAGCCTTAATATCCATCTATGTGCGATGTGTTAAATCACATATGCCTATAATTACTTCGGCAACCACGTCCTTTTAAATAGGATCACAGGAGACAGAAATATGCATGGTGTTAGTACTATCCCGGATGAGCTGTGTCACAAAATGCTTTACTAATCATCATTTTCATCATCATATCAACACATTACCGGTCCACTACAGGGCACAGGTCTCCTTCCTCAATGAGAAGGGGTTAAGGCACCACCACGCTGGCCCATTGCGGATTGGTGGACTTCGCACACCTTTGAGTACATTACAGAGAACTCTCATGTAGGCAGATTTCCTCACGATGTTTTCCTTCACCGTTGAACCAAGTAATATTTTAATTGCTTAAAATGCATACAACATAGAACAATTAGAGGTGCGTGCTGGGATTCGAACTCGCCCCCCGAAAGTGAAGTCCTAACCACTGGGCTTTCACCGCTTCTTACTAATACACGCTTTACTAATAGGTACTAATAATCATTTCGTCTTTCCTAACGTCAAAGGTTATCTGGAAGAGATCGCTTTAGTGATAAGACCGCCTTTGCACACTCTATTTTCTTTTCTAAGTTAATTCTGTATGTGTGTTCACTTTGTATATAATGTGTGTAAGCTTTCAAACAAACATAACTGTTAATATAATATAAAGGCTATAGTGACGCTATTAATGGGTGGTGTCTCTTGTAGCCCTGCAAGCTGTCGCTTATGCGAGATCAAAGCCCTACGTAAATGGAAATCCGAACATAAACCCAAAATAACAACAGACGGTGTTAAAACTTTCGCTGACCCAATTACATGTTAACAAGGGACGTCGAACGTGTTCGTTTGTTGAGCTGTGTTAACCCACGCCATATAGATATATTGTCACCCAGACCAGACTGCCAGAGCAACCCGTCTTAGGACGAGGGGATCAGGACAGCTTGACATATGACTCATATAGTGACGGGTAGCTTGGACAGAGACCACCCTACCAAAGACGTGCCTCCGACTAGTGTTACGGTACCATATGGCGAAGCAACGCCTATGGGTTTTTTTTTTTTTTGGCAAAAACAGTCATTACAAGGAAGTAACTAAATACATATATAATAACAATCTTATAACATAGACTAAACATTGCCGAAAAAGTACAGTAAATTTACAATAGTAGAAAATTTTAAAAGTTAATATAACTGCCACAACCTTACGTTAGCCCGCCACCAGGTGAGATTTTATTTTTATTTTTTTATTAAGGATAGACCAGCGCTTGACGACAATCATGCCCGTAAGAAAGCAATGATGAGGTCTAGGTTGGAGCCCGCTTGCCTAGAATTCACTCTAGCCTTCAAGGTACCCAAATTATGTGTGGCAGGAAACACAGTTGCCAGGAGGGCGTTCCAAAACTTAGCGGTGCGTATCAGAAACGTGGATAATAAACGTTTGGTGCGTGTTTATGGAATATCAACCACATAAGGATGCCACTGCTCACGGTGTCTCGCTGTTCTGTGGTAGAACGGGGAAGGAGGAACAAGAATTAAGACTCCACTAAGATGTAACTTTCAGTGGAATTAAAAACAATTGTACATAGAGCACGGCTCATCATCATATGATCCCATTACTGACTCAATGCAGGTTAAGGAGCTCCTCCCACAAGAGAAGGAGTTTAAACCGTAGTCCACCAAGCTGGTTGAGTGCGGATCGGTGGACTTCACACGCTTTTGAAAACATTATGGAGGACTCTGAAGTGTGCTGGTTTCCTCACGATGTTTTTCCTTCACCGTTTATAGGTACTGTTTTAATTACTCAAATATCGTGCTGGGATATGAACTCAGCCCCCTGAATATGTCGCGGAAGTCATATCCACTACACTATCACCACCTCATTTTTTTTTTATTGCATAAATTTAAAATGCATAAACTTCGGCGCTGGTAGGATTTGAACCTGTTACTCTTCAGCAAACGTGGCCTGAGCGCTTTACCAACTAAGCAGTGGCGTGCACAGGGTTTTTGACCAGGGTATGCATAAAGAAGGAAGACGGCATAAAATTGAAAAATCCTTCCTCTTTTTGAGTTATTCAAAAATTTTAGGGTATGCAGTGCTTATGTGCTTATATGAAGTGCACGCCACTGCAACCAAGCTTCAGTTTCCATACCACCGATGCCGAATCATCATCATCATCATCATCCGCAGTTTATTAACGTCCCACTGCTGAGCCCAGGCCTCGTCTCTCAGAGGAGAGACGGTTTAGGACACCAACCCACCATACTGCTTCAATTGCGGTTGGTGGAAATTTATATTAAGGTGTATGCCAATATGTCTTTTTATCACTTAATAGAAAAACTTTAAACGAATTATCGACGAATCCAAAAATATTATCGTGGTATGTACCCGTTGAACTATATTTAAGAAACTTTAAACGACCTACCATGCCAAAATAATTGATGTAATAGAAATGTTTTGTACATTCTTTAATAATAGTTGTTTAGTAATGGTGTACCTAATAATAATGAATGCGACAAAAACTGCTTCTTCGTCTGATATTGTGTGACGCACGATTCAATTTAGAAGCGTCTATTGTATGAGGTATAATTAGGTCAAATGTTTCTACGATGTACATACTAGGTGCTTAAAGACCAGTCCACATCTGATTGTAACATACGTTCTGGCATGGATACAAGAGACATACAAGAGATTTTTTCATTTATATAAAACGTAAGCTTACAGAAAAATCCTATTACAGAGTTAAGGATTACTTAAACGTTAAAAAAGCTTAGGCGTGAATTGCTCTAACTTCATAGCTTAATAATTACTTTTTTACTTATATAAATTTACTGAGAGATGGTGATAACAAAAAAAATTACATTAATCTTTTCTGTACTTATGTTTTCTACGCCTGGAACCGATCGCAAGGCTGCCAACGAGTATGCTCTTGACTGCAATCTCACCTGGTGGTAAGTGATGATGCAGTCTAAGATGAGAGCGGGCTTAACTGTTAGGGAGTAAGGTAGTTACACTCCCTAATCGATTCTACACGAAATCGCATCGGAACACTAAATCGCTTAGCGGCACGTCTTTGTCGGTAGGTTGGCAAATACGGCCAAAGCCAGATCCAGATCACACCAGAGAAAATTCAGAAATATTAAATTCCCAAATTACCA
The DNA here is from genome assembly GCF_905163445.1 of Pararge aegeria. Lineage (NCBI taxonomy): Eukaryota > Metazoa > Arthropoda > Insecta > Lepidoptera > Nymphalidae > Pararge > Pararge aegeria. The sequence continues at coordinate 3,897,703 of NC_053202.1, read as the reverse complement.
CTACCGGGAACCGAACCCGGGATCTCCTGCTTAAATTCACAGCGCTCACCGTTACTCCAGGAGGGGTCGTACAAATAGTTTCTTTGTTTGGTTTGCAAAAAAAGTGTAATTCTTTAATTCGATTCAACAAAACTTCCTATGTATACTCAGTGGCGTGCACTTCATATATGCACAAAAGCACTGCTTTTGTGCATATATGAAGCTGCACCCTAAAAAATTTGTATTACTCCTAAATGGGAAGGATTTTTCCATTTTATGCCATTTTCCTTCTTTATGCATACCCTGGTCAAAAACCCTGTGCACGCCACTGTGTATACTGTAAGGAAGTTTTTCTTAATTCTCAACCATTGTGATGTGCACAAACCTTTAGTTCGTCAAATATTTGCGACAATTCCAAGAAAATAAACCTCACAGTACCAGTATAAAGTTCCATACGAACAATATTATTTTACCGTCACAAAAATAATTTGAAGAATCTTTTTGAATACAAGTAATAACTACAATGAGTATACCAAATATATACGCGATCTAAGTGACGCTGGAGCTATTTCTGTTCAGTACGGCTAGAAGATACGCCCATATCTTTTGGAGATATTTTCTCCACTGACAATTTTTTTTTTTCTCCCACAGTTTAATCTAGTGTCATGCTTTAACAGAAGCTGTGATAGCCCAGTGGGTAGGAGACGACTTCACTTTCGCGGGACCGAGTTCGAGTCCCAACACGCACCTCTAATTTTTCAAAGTTTTGTGCGTTTTAAGTAATCAACATGCCACTTGCTTCAACGGTGAAGGAAAACATCGTGAGGAAACCTGCATATCCCTTCGAGTTCCCATAATGTTCTCAAAGGTGTGTGGAGTCCACCAATCCACACTGGGCTAGCGTGGTGGACTACGGCCTTAACCCCTTCTCCACTGTGCGAGGAGACCCGTGAGGTTACTTTGGCATAAATGCATCCGTATTTATATCAAAGTACCCACCGGCATAATGTCATTAACATTGGCTATTAATCAAATATAATTTTAACTATTCATGAATTGTCAGCACACACATTTGTTAAAATGCTAATAAAATATCTGATAACCTAAATCAAATTATAGTTTTAATTTAATTAATTACTCACTTTACAAAAGTACTCAGGGCAACTCTATCCTTCTATCTCACTAACGAAAGTAATCATACAATTTTGTGCTGAAAAATACTTTTAAATATTCTGTACTCAAGATGTCGACTTCAAACAGCTTCAACATCATTGTAACAGCAAAAAAAACGTGTGTGTACTTATGTACACAGTTAGAAGTTAAACTTCTTAGGCTTAACAAGACAAAAATCTCATCAAAAATTTTATCTTTCGCCTTATTCTACGTTTGTAGAAAAAACGACACTAACAATACAAAAAAAGTATTGTTTGAATTATTGAAAGTTAACTGACAAAACTATTTTAGAAAAACTAAAATGGTGTCGGTTTGTTGTGATGGCGCGCGCATCGAAAAAATTTACTCTTACAATTTATCCCTAACGCGCCAAAAAAAGTATAACTTCAATAAATAATTATAAAATCACATTTTTCTATTCAATTGTGCTGTTCCATTAAAAACGGGGTTAACCTAGCAGGTAATATTTCGATTTCCCTTTCGGGCTACCGAGTTTGAACCCCGGCACGCACCTCTAACTTTTTAAAATTATAAGCATTTTCAAGCAAATATTCAAATGTTATTTTGTTTAACGGGAAAGCAAAATTACGTGAGAAAACCAGCATGCCTGAGACTTCACAAATGCTACTCAATAATGTTAATCTTTCAATCAACTCTTGGCCAGCGTTTGGCTCACCTGGTGGAAATAATTTTAAAACCATTGCCAAATTTTAATGTAATGTATAAACCCAAAAATATGTCGAACAAACCAGAAGAAAAAATACTACCAAGTTACATTACATTCGTGCGCTGAATAAAGCGCACGGAAATATAAGCAAAAATATTGGTCTATATTAAGTAGGTTTAGATAGCTCTTAACCAATTTACGATCGTTTTCCATATTCAATCTATGTGTAATCTGTGGACAAGTTGGTGAAAAGTTTTTATTTGTTAATATTTTTTCGACCATAACAACGTTGCTATGTATTATATCTATAAATTATGGATAGATTTAATATAGAAAATCGACGACAGAGATCTACATACCTTCGTCAACACTAATGAAAGTACCAAACGTCTATTCAGAATGCAATATTTTCAAATCGTTCGAGAGTTGTGTTCTTTCTTCGAAATGCAAGCCGCTAGGCAGTCTTTTTTCAATTGAAAAGAGGAACTGGGCTGCACAGTTTTTGTTCTTGAAGGTTATTTGCACTCTCTTACTCAACGTGATTAAAAACTCCTTGGTAAGATTCTACGTATTTCTTGAGAGCCCCCTACAACAAGAACGGTGACTCTAAACATACAAAAAGCCACGGCTATATTTTTTTTTCTGAGGCATCTTTGAACACAAGTGCATATAAATATAGTTTTTCTTTTTTTTTTTACCTGTAATAGACTAGCGCTTGACCACAACCTCATCTGATGGAAATTTTAGAAGTGTACCTAAATGTAGATGGGACGCGCTTGCCTAGAAGGCTATTCACTTTTGTTTTAAAGATACCCAGGTTGTAAGAATTAGGAAACACAGGACTTGGAAGGGTATTCCAAACCCCAGTCATGCGTAAAAGAAAAGAAGATGCAATGCTTTGTGCGATTTTTTGGAATATTAACAACAAAGGGTTCAAAACCCGCCCGGTATCTTGTGTGCCGAGTGCGATGGTTGAATGGTGAGGTATGTTATCAGCGCTAATCAACGTCCACGATAATTTACCTATAGATATGATGATTCTATCTCAAAAAGAGGTGCGGTGCACATAAATATCTACATATGAAATTTCTTCTTCTTGCACTGCCGCCTACTATCAGAGGTCGGCAATAATTAAGACTATCTAGGCTTTGGACGCAGCTGCACGGAACAACGATCGGGTACTCTTTCCGAACCATTGGCGTAAATTTTTCAGCCACGATGTTCTTCTTCATAATGAATTGAAGGAGGTCATATTTATTGTTTCACAAGTAAAATTTATCCTCCTACTGTTAAAGTCGGTTTCAACCATAAATTTTAATTTTATTTTTGATTGAAACCTACCTCTCCTAGATAAATGTTTCTGTGTTTTCTCATTTCTAAAATTAATAGAAGAAGAGTTTTACTACCAACATACATAAATGACGTATTAATTTTCCAAAGCACTCGTGTAGGTGTTAAAAGTGACTTGGTCCAAATGTTGGACCCTAATTCCCCCATAACTAATAATTCCCCCATAATTTCCCCCATAATTTGTCTGTTTGCTTAATTGAACGCGATGATCTTAGGAACTAGTAGTACGATTTCAAGAATTATTTGTATATTATTACACTAACACCAATAGGAGCATAGCACAAATGAAGAATGTTTCAAAATCGGAGATTTTATTATGTCCATTTTTTAAGGTTGACGGACGAAGTCGCGTGGGCCTGCTAGTGTGTTATAATTTGAGAGTACGCAATCAACTCTTGGTTTCCTCTCAAGTAGAACGTAATGTGATGATCGCATCAGCATACACTGACATTGATCTAGAAATGTCTCTAACTCTTAAAATAATTGTCACAAGTCAGTGTTCCTGTTGTTCTCATTCGAATGCTTGTGCGGGAACGTAATTAAATATTGAAAATTTGTTTCAATTTAAAAGTGATTTAACATTGGAGTGACGCAAAGTTTATTTTGGGGCCGTATCTTTGTACTTTCAAAGATGTTTCAAGTGAAAAATTAGAAGCATCAATAAACAATTAAGTTCCATTTGTAATTTAAAGTGCTAACTTTTGGAGTGCTACGGGGTAATTTAGGGATCGATTTTAATTTTTTTTAATAACATAAATAACTGTCATTTTTTTTAAATACATAGATTATTTAAATTTTATAGACATTGGAATATCTTAAATATTTATATTACGAAGAACACAGAAACTTTATTATAACTAAAATTGTTTATTGTTGTAGTGGATTTCTAGACTTTTTCCAAAATGTATTCTAAAATATTAGTTATACTCCTAGGAATAGTTGTGATAACCTGTAAAGATTTAAATGAAACTGATAGGGCGACCAGAGCAGCGTTTATACAGAGGTTGCTGAATAAGCGAAAGTCTTTAGAAGGAAGAGTAAAACTTCTCGGAGGATCAAACAAGTTTGAAGGTAATTTGACTAAACATATAACAGAAATGATTTTATTTATCAATGGTTTTTATATTTGGTAGGCAGCAACCCTACTTTCTGAGTCAAGTCGATTCCCACAACTGGAAAATATTTGTGTGATGAACGTGAATGTTTTTCAGTTTCGGGGTGTTTATTTGTATATTATAAGTATTCATGTATATTATTCATAAAAATATTCATCAGTCATCTTAGTACCCATAACACAAGCTACGCTTAGTTTGGGGCTAGATGGCGATGTGTGTATTGTCGTAGTATATTTATTTACTTATGATTTAATTCTTTATATTTAACAAAACATATAACTGCAATAATTTGAGCATTAAATATACGCGAGAAAAATAAACTCGCAGTGTAGGATACTAGGATTCTTTATAAAATAAGTAACACGTTAAAGGAAATTCATACAATTATACACGTCTCATAAAAAGAGCTACGTAAACGTTAAAACGTAACGGTATGAATAATTTATTGCTCCAACTTAGTTGCTATTTAAATAGTTTAAGTGATATTGTGAGATGGACAAGAAAAGATCACCCAGTTTCAAAGCCAATTTGGAACCCTCATAGCTTCCATCATCTCACTGCCACATACAAAATGACATCATCATCATCATCAAATCAACCCATTACCGGCACACATTATGGGAGGTTCTTCTACTTCTTTCTCTGGGCTTGTCTCCGCAACCTTCCGTTGTACGTAGTGCCACTGGTAGGGTTCCCCGCTGGGTCACTCCAGCCAGCCGAGCTCACTCCAGAAGCTTAGCAAACCGCCCAGGTCGCCAAGTGATTATGGGAGGTTAAGGCCGTACTCCACCAACGTACTTGAGAACATTATGGAGAACTCTCAGGCATGCAGGTTTCCTTGCGACAGATTCCTTCACCCTTGAAGCAAGTGATATTAAATTGGTTCGAACTCTGCCCCCCGAAAGTGAAGTCGAAGTCCTACCCACTGGTCTGCCACCGGTTACCTTATCTACTGGTTACCTATTTGATAAAACAAAAGATTGACATTCCCTTTGTCGGACATTAGTGGACTTTGGATCATAATGATGGACTGGTTGCGAGAGCAAAAATTTAGTTTGTTGCCAGTATAGTGTAACGCAAACACTTTGTCATTTCTGACTTTGTTTTATTCCCCACGTTTTAAACGTTTCAAACGCTGTGTATGCAAAATTAATTAATTTTGACTTCAGCGACGAGAATTTAATCATCTAAGTGTGAACTTCACCTATTATAGTAATTTATGAGTAAAATCCATTCAAATGTATTAAATAACAATTTATACCACGTGTAAATGAATAACGAAATAAGACTTCATAGGCTTTAGAGATACTTACATTATGTACTCTGTGAAACTTATCTGTGAAACCGAAAACCTAATAAATTTTGAGTTAACCACTGCCATAGTTTTTACTGAGAGAAGTCAGTTACAGCCCTACTATGCGTGTGTCGGTCTTTTATATTCAATACTAGCTGTTGCCCGCGACTTCGTCTGCGTTTGATTTTGTTTTTTTGATGTAGCATTAAATTTAGTTCAGTATCGCTACGCCTTAATGAGGGATTTGTTGTCCGCTGTCCGCTGAGGAGTTCTGTCCTCTATCTCCAACTCACAGTTTGGGCAAAATTAAACACATATTATAACAATAAATAAATAGTACAAAAATAATTATTTAAATAGGTTATAATTTTTCGGATTTATGCTGTTAAATCGTCAAACACTTTCATCCCATCTCCCAAAGAAACCAGAGCATAATGTCGGGATAAAAAGTATCCTATATTACTTCTAACACTTCCAAGAATATGTGTACAAAGTTTCATGAGGATCAGTTAAGTAGTTTTGGCGTGAAAGCGTAACAAACAAACTTACATTGACATTTATAATATTAGTAGGGATGGTTGTTATAAGTAAACATTTAGGTTGTGTTGAATTCGTTTGTACGAAAGAATGAATATGCTTTTTTTGATTTAATATTGTTACATGGTGCTCCTTATGAAATATACTTAGGTATCCTTCTATATTATTTCGTAATTCTTTTACACGTTGGATATACTGGTGTTAAAAAGAGGATTTTTTTTCTTTGCAATCGATAATGTACTAAATTTTAAAGAGTTCTTACTCTCGGTTGTGAAAACGATAGGTAGAGCATACAAGGTTTTTTTAGAAGCTAAGCTTTTTGTGACAGAGCTAGAAGAAGTGTTACAGCATGCAGCACCATAGTTGCAATGCTGTTTCCGGTCTGAAGGGCACGGTTGCCACTTGCCGATGTAACTACATGCAGTAGCGTGCACAGGGTTTTTGACCAGGGTATGCATAAACGAGGAAGATGGCATATTTATATTCTAAGTATTCAGGTATATTTCTCATCAGGCATCTTAGTACCCATAACACAAGCTACGCTTACTTTGGGGCTAGATGGCGATGTGTGTATTGTCGTAGTATATTTATTTATTTATTATTTATTTAATTGAAAAATCCTTCCCTATTTTTTTATACTCTTTATTTGTACACCGTGAATTGTAAATCGATGTCACAAGTTCACAACGATATCGATATCAATTTTAATATTGATATCAATATCTATTTCGATATCGATATTAAAATCAATGTCAATATCGATATCAATATCAATATCGATATTAAAATCGATGTCAATATCGATATCGATATTTATATTGATATCGATATTAAAATTTACATCGATATCAATACCATTGTCAATATCGATACATCTTTATCGATATTTACATCGATTTAAATATCAATATCGATATCGGTATAGATATCGATAATAATATCGATATTTATATCGATATCGATACTGACGTCAATTTTAATATCAATATCGATACTGACATCAATTTTAATATCAATATCGATACTGACATCAATTTTAATATCGATATCGATATCGATATAGATATAATATGATATTATGATCGATATCAATATCGATAACGATATTTACATCGATTTTAATATCGATATTGACATCGATATTATTATCGATATCTATATCGATATCGATAAAGATATTAAAATCGATGTAAATATCAATATCAATATGAATATGGATATTATGATCGATATCTATATCGATATTTATATCAATTTTAGTATCGTTATCGATATAGATATCGATCATAATATCCATATTCATATTGATATTGATATTTACATCGATTTTAATATCTTTATCGATATCGATATAAATATCGATATAATTATCGATATCTATACCGATATCAATATCGATATTTAAATCGATGTAAATATCGATATAGATGTATCGATATTGACATCGGTATTGATATCGATATAAATTTTAATATCGATATCAACATCAATATCGATATCGATATTGGCATCGATATTATTATCGATATCTATATCGATATCGATAAAGATATTAAAATCGATGTAAATATCAATATCAATATGAATATGGATATTATGATCGATATCTATATCGATATTTATATCAATTTTAGTATCGTTATCGATATTGATATCGATCATAATATTATATTATATCGATATCGATATCGATATTAAATTTGAATTGTAAAAATATCGATATTGATATTAAAATTGATATAAATATCGATATAGATATCGATCATAATATCGATATTCATATTGATATTGATATTTACATCGATTTTAATATCTTTATCGATATCGATATAGATATCGATAAAATATCGATATTTATATCGATATCGATACAGACATCAATTTTTATATCAATATCGATCATAATATCGATATTAATATCAATTAAAATAACAATATTTATATCGATATCGATATAATATAATATTATGATCGATATCAATATCGATAACGATATTAAAATTGATATAAATATCGATATAGATATCGATCATAAAATCGATATTCATATTGATATTGATATTTACATCGATTTTAATATCTTTATCGATATCGATATTGACATCAATTTTAATATCAATATCGATATCGATATCGATCATAATATCGATATTTATATCAATTTTAATATCGATATCGATATTGATATCAAAATTGATGTCAGTATCGATATTGATATTAAAATTGAAGTCAGTATCGATATTGATATTAAAATTGATGTCAGTATCGATCTTAATATCAATATCGATACTGACTTCAATTTTAATATTTTTACAATTCAAATTTAATATCGATATCGATATCGATATAATATAATATTATGATCGATATCAATATCGATAACGATACTAAAATTGATATTAATATCGATAAAGATATCGATCATAATATCCATATTCATATTGATATTGATATTTACATCGATTTTAATATCTTTATCGATATCGATATAGATATCGATAATAATATCTATGTCAATATCGATATCGATATTGATGTTGATATCGATATTAAAATTTATATCGATATCAATACCGATGTCAATATCGATACATCTATATCGATATTTACATCGATTTAAATATCGATATCGATATCGCTATAGATATCGATAATTATATCGATATTTATATCGATATCGATATCGGTTTAGATATCGATAATAATATCGATATCGATATAGATATCGATCATAATATCGATATTTATATCAATTTTAATATCGTTATCGTTATTGATATCGATCATAATATCATATTATATCGATATCGATATAAATATTGATATTAAAATTGATATAAATATCGATATAGATATCGATCATAATATCCATATTCATATTGATATTGATATTTACATCGATTTTAATATCTTTATCGCTATCGATATAGATATCGATAATAATATCAATGTCAATATCGATATCGATATTGATGTTGATATCGATATTAAAATTTATATCGATATCAATACCGATGTCAATATCGATACATCTATATCGATATTTACATCGATTTAAATATCGATATCGATATCGGTATAGATATCGATAATTATATCGATATTTATATCGATATCGATATCGGTTTAGATATCGATAATAATATCGATATCGATATTGACATCAATTTTAATATCGAATTATAATTGAACGATATTTACATCGATTTTAATATCGATATCGATATCGGTATAGGTATCGATCATAATATCGATATTTATATCAATTAAAATAACAATATTTATATCGATATCGATATAATATAATATTATGATCGATATCAATATCGATAACGATATTAAAATTGATATAAATATCGATATAGATATCGATCATAAAATCGATATTCATATTGATATTGATATTTACATCGATTTTAATATCTTTATCGATATCGATATTGAAATCAATTTTAATATCAATATCGATATCGATATCGATCATAATATCGATATTTATATCAGTAAAAGTTTCAGTAAAATTTTTGAAAAACTTATTTTAAATCAGTTACTTTCCTATTTTCATAAGTATGATTTACTCCACGTTAAACAATTTGGTTTTACACGGGGTCGCTCAACTATCGACGCTGGTGTTGAGCTAATACATAATATATTTGAAGCTTGGGAGGAGTCACATGATGCACTTGGTGTGTTCTGTGATTTGTCTAAGGCGTTTGATTGTGTTGTACATGAAACGTTAGTCAGAAAACTACACCACTATGGAATTCAGGGTATAGCTCTCGACTTGATTAGTTACTACTTGCGTGATAGGGTGCAAATGGTAGACGTTAATGGAAAGCGGTCTAATGGGTCATTTGTGAAAATTGGTGTTCCACAGGGTTCTATATTAGGACCATTTCTATTCCTTATTTACATTAATGACCTGCCTTACCTTGTTAAGGACAATCACGGGATAGTATTGTTTGCTGATGATACATCACTTATGTTCAAAATTAAGAGACGTGAATTAGCTTTAGACGATGTAAACAACTATCTCGCTAAAGTAGTACAATGGTTTGAAGCTAATAATTTGGTTTTAAATGAAAATAAAACTAAGTGCATAAAATTCACATTACCAAATGTTAAACATGTAAAAACCACTATACTACTTAATAATGAGGAATTGAATCCGGTGGATACAACAGTATTTCTAGGAATAACGTTAGATGCTAAACTTCAATGGGGCCCTCATGTAAATAATTTATCGAACAGGCTTAGTTCTGCTGCCTATGCAGTAAAGAAGATACGCCACCTGACAGACATAGAAACTGCTAGGCTAGTCTATTAGTAGCTCGTAGCTTTAGTTTTAAGTTTACGATTGTAGTTATCGCCATCACTACTCACTGCTATGTACACATTTTGTATACAATAACGCATCAAAAGTGCCATCTATGTGCCTATTTGAATAAAGGATTATTTGACTTTGACTTTGACTTTGACTTTATCAATTTTAATATCGATATCGATATTGATATCAAAATTGATGTCAGTATCGATATTGATATTAAAATTGAAGTCAGTATCGATATTGATATTGATATTAAAATTGATATCAATTTTAATATCAATATCGATACTGACTTCAATTTTAATATTTTTACAATTCAAATTTAATATCGATATCGATATCGATATAATATAATATTATGATCGATATCAATATCGATAACGATACTAAAATTGGTATAAATATCGATAAAGATATCGATCATAATATCCATATTCATATTGATATTGATATTTACATCGATTTTAATATCGATATCGGTATAAATATCGATAATAATATCGATATATATATTGATATTGAAATTGATATCGATATTGATATAATATGATATTATGATCGATATCAATATCGATAACGATATTAACATCGATTTTACATCGATATCGATATCGATATAGATATCGATAATAATATCGATATTTATATTGATATCTATATTGACATCAACTTTAATATCGAATTAAAATTGATATAAATATCGATATTAAAATCGATGTAAATATCGATATAGATGTATCGATATTGACATCGGTATTTATATCGATATCAATTTTAATATATCGATATCGATATTAAAATCGATGTAAATATCTATATCGATATCGATCATAATATCGATATTTATATCAATTTTAATATCGTTGTCAATATCGATACATCTATATCGATATTTACATCAATTTTAATATCGATATCGATATAGATATTGATAATATCGATATTGACATCAATTTTAATATCGAATTAAAATTGATATAAATATCGATATTAAAATCGATGTAAATATCGATATAGATGTATCGATATTGACATCGGTATTTATATTGACATCAATTTTAATATCAATATCGATACTGACATGTCATTTTATCGATATAAATGTAAATATCGATATCGATATTGACATTGATTTTAATATCGATATTTATATCAATTTTAATATCGTTACCGATATTGATATCGATCATAATATCATATTATATCGATATCGATATAAATATATACCGATATCGATATCGATATTTAAATCGATTTAAATATCGATATCGATATCGGTATAGATATCGATAATTATATCGATATTTATATCGATATCGATATCGATACTGACATCTATTTTAATATCAATATCGATACTGACATCAATTTTAATATCAATATCGATATCGATATCGATCATAATATCGATATTTATATCAATTTTAATATCGATATCGATATCGATATTGATATAATATGATATTATGATCGATATCGATAATAATATCGATATTTATAGTGATATCGATATTGACATCAATTTTAATATCGAATTAAAATTGATATAAATCGCGATAAAATATGGATATCTATACCGATATCGATATCGATATAATATAATATTATGATCGACATCAATATCGATAACGATATTAAAATTGATATAAATATCGATATAGATGTATCGATATTGACATCGGTATTGATATCGATATCAATTTTAATATCGATATCAATATCAATATCGATATTGATATTGACATCGATTTAAATGTCGATATAATTATCGATATCTATACCGATATCGATATTGATATTTAAATCGATTTAAATATCGATATAGATGTATCGATATTGACATCGGTATTTATATCGATATCAATTTTAATATCAATATCGATATCGATATCGATCATAATATCGATATTTATATCAATTTTAATATCGATATCGATATCGATATTGATATAATATGATATTATGATCGATATCAATTTTAATTTTATTTTACCGATGTCAATATCGATACATCTATATCGATATTTGACATCGATTGACATCGATTTTAATATCGTTATTGATATTGATATCGATATTTAAATTGATATCGATATAAATACCGATGTCAATATCGATACATCTATATATATATCGATATTAATATCGATTTAAATCGATTTAAATATCGATATCGATATCGATACTGACATCTATTTTAATATCAATATCGATACTGACATCAATTTTAATATCAATATCGATATCGATATCGATCATAATATCGATATTTATATCAATTTTTATATCGATATCGATATCGATGTAAAATCGATGTAAATATCAATATCGATATCGATATCGATATTAAAATTGATATAAATATCGATATTATGATCGATATCGATATCGATATTGATATTAAAATTGATGTCAGTATCGATATCGATACTGACATCAATTTTAATTTTATTTTACCGATGTCAATATCGATACATCTATATCGATATTTACATCGATTTTTATATCGAAAAAGATATCGGTATAGATATCTATAATAATATCGATATTTACATCAATTTTAATTCGATATTAAAATTGATGTCAATATCGATATCGATATTATTATCGATATCTATACTGATATCGATAAAAATATCGATATCTATACCGATATTTACATCGATTTTAATATCGATATCGATATCGGTATAGATATCGATAATAATATCAATATTAAAATCGCTGTCAATATCGATATTTATATCAATTTTAATATCGATATCGATATTGATACTGATATCGATATTAAAATTGATATCGATATCAATACCGATGTCAATATCGATACATCTATATCGATATTTATATCAATTTTAATATCGTTATCGATATTTATGTCGATCATAATATTATATTATATCGATATCGATATAAATATTGATATTAAAATTGATGTCTGTATCGATATTGACAGCAATTTTAATATCGATATTATTATCGATATCTATACCATATCGGTATAGATATCGATATTAAAATCAATGTAAATATCGATATAGATGTATCGATATTGACATCGGTATTGATATCGATATCAATTTTAATATCGATATCAATATTTATATCGATATCGTTATGACATCGATTTTAATATCGATATTGATATTAAGATCGATACTGACATCAATTTTAATATCAATATCGATATCGATATCCATCATAATATCGATATTTAAATCAATTAAAATATCAATATTTATATCGATATCGATATAATATAATATTATGATCGATATCAATATCGATAACGATATTAAAACTGATATAAATATCGATATAGATATCGATATTTATATTGACATCAATTTTAATATCAATATCGATATCGATATCGATATAAATATTGATATTAAAATTGATATAAATATCGATATTGACAGCGATTTTAATATCGATATTATTCTCAATATCTATACCGATATCGATATCGATATTGACATCGATTTAAATATCGATATTGATTTTGATATCGATATCGATATAATATAATATTATGATCGATATCAATATCGATAACGATATTAAAATTGATATAAATATCGATATAGATTTCGATCATAATTTCGATATTCATATTGATATTGATATTTACATCGATTTTAATATCTTTATCGATATCGATATAGATATCGATAATAATATCGATATTTATATCGATATCGATACAGACTTCAATTTTAATATCAATATTTATATCGATATCGATATTATATAATATTATGATCGACATCAATATCGATAACGATATTAAAATTGATATAAATATCGATATTTAAATCGATGTCAATATCGATATCGATTTCGATATTGATATAATATGATATTATGATCGATATCTATACCGATATCGATATCGATATTAAAATCGATGTAAATATCGATATCGATATCGATATTAAAATCGATGTAAATATCGATATAGATATCGATATTGATATTAAAATTGATGTCAGTATCGATATCGATATGAATATCGATATTATGATCGATATCGATAACGATATTGATATTAAAATTGATATCAGTATCGATATCGATATAAATATCGATACCGATAATGATATTGATATTTACATCGATGTCAATATCGATATCGATATTGATGTTGATATCGATATTAAAATTTATATCGATATCAATACCGATGTCAATATCGATACATCTATATCGATATTAATATCAATTTTAATATCGTTATCGATATTGATGTCGATCATAATATTATATTATATCGATATCGATATAAATATTGATATTAAAATTGATGTCTGTATCGATATCGATATAAATATAAATATCGATATTATTATCGATATCTATATCGATATCGATAAAAATATCGATATCGATATCGATATTGATATCGCTCATAAAATCATATTATATCAATATCGATATCGATATCGGTATAGATATCGATAATTATATCGATATTATGATCGATATCGATATCGATATTGATAATTAAATTGATGTCAGTATCGATTTTGATATTAAAATAGATGTCAGTATCGATATCGATATAAATATCGATATTATTATCGATATCTATACCGATATCGATAAAAATATCGATTTCGATATCGATATTGATATCGATCATAATATCATATTATATCAATATCGATATCGATATCGGTATAGATATCGATAATTATATCGATATTTATATCGATATCGATACTGACATCTATTTTAATATCAAAATCGATACTGACATCAATTTTAATATCAATATCGATATCGATATCGATCATAATATCGATATAATTATCGATATATATACCGATATCGATATCGATATTGATATAATATGATATTATGATCGATGTCAATATCGATATCGATAATGATATTGATATCGATATTAAAATTGATATCGATATAAATACCGATGTCAATATCGATACATCTATATCGATATTTACATCGATTTTAATATCGATATCGATATCGGTATAGATATCCATAATAATATCGATATTTATATCAATTTTCATTCGATATTAAAATTGATGTCAATATCGATATCAATATAAATATCGATATTATTATCGGTATCTATATCGATATCGATATCGATGTAAAATCGATGTAAATATCGTTATCGATATTGATATCGATCATAATATCATATTATATCATATAAATATCAATATAAATATCGATATTATTATCGGTATATCGATATTATTATCGATATCGATATCGATATTAAAATCGATGTAGATATCGATATAGATATTGATATTAAAATTGATGTCAGTATCGATATCGATATGAATATCGATATTATGATCGATATCGATAACGATATTGATATTAAAATTGATATCAGTATCGATATCGATATAAATATCGATACCGATAATGATATTGATATTTACATCGATGTCAATATCGATATCGATATTGATGTTGATATCGATATTAAAATTTATATCGATATCAATACCGATGTCAATATCGATACATCTATATCGATATTTACATCAATTTTAATATCGATATCGATATAGATATTGATAATATCGATATTTATATCAATTTTAATATCAATATTTATATCGATATTGATATTAAAATTGATATCAATATCGATATCGATATAAATTAAAATCATAATATTAGTATCGAATTCGATATAAATGTAAATACGATATCGATAAAATGACATGTCAGTATCGATATTGATATTAAAATTAATGTCAATATCGATATCAATATCAATATCGATATTAAAATCGATGTTAATATTGATATCGATATTGATATTGATATCGATATTAAAATTGATATCGATATAAATACCGATGTCAGTATCGATACATCTATATCGATATTTATATCAATTTTAATTCGATATTAAAATCGCTGTCAATATCGATACAGACATCAATTTTAATATCATATAATATTATGATCGACATCAATATCGATAACGATATTAAAATTAATATAAATATCGATATAGATGTATCGATATTGACATCGGTATTGATATCGATATCAATTTTAATATCGATATCAGTATCAATATCGATATCGATATTGACATCGATTTAAATATCGATATTTATATCAATTTTAATATCGTTATCGATATTGATGTCGATCATAATATTATATTATATCGATATCGATATAAATATTGATATTAAAATTGATATAAATATCGATATTGACAGCGATTTTAATATTGACATTATTATCGATATCTATACCGATATCGATATCGATATCGATATCGATGTAAAATCGATGTTAATATCGTTATCGATATTGATATCGATATTAAAATTGATATCGATATCAATACCGATGTCAATATCGATACATCTATATCGATATTTACATCGATTTTAATATCGATATCGATATCGGTATAGATATCGATAATAATATCAATATTAAAATCGCTGTCAATATCGATATTTATATCAATTTTAATATCGATATCGATATTGATACTGATATCGATATTAAAATTGATATCGATATCAATACCGATGTCAATATCGATACATCTATATCGATATTTATATCAATTTTAATATCGTTATCGATATTTATGTCGATCATAATATTATATTATATCGATATCGATATAAATATTGATATTAAAATTGATGTCTGTATCGATATTGACAGCGATTTTAATATCGATATTTATATCGATATCGATATTATATAATATTATGATCGACATCAATATCGATAACGATATTAAAATTGATATAAATATCGATATTTAAATCGATGTCAATATCGATATCGATTTCGATATTGATATAATATGATATTATGATCGATATCTATACCGATATCGATATCGATATTAAAATCGATGTAAATATCGATATCGATATCGATATTAAAATCGATGTAAATATCGATATAGATATCGATATTGATATTAAAATTGATGTCAGTATCGATATCGATATGAATATCGATATTATGATCGATATCGATAACGACATTGATATTAAAATTGATATCAGTATCGATATCGATATAAATATCGATACCGATAATGATATTGATATTTACATCGATTTTAATATCGATATTATGATCGATATCGATATCGATATTGATAATTAAATTGATGTCAGTATCGATTTTGATATTAAAATAGATGTCAGTATCGATATCGATATAAATATCGATTTTATTATCGATATCTATACCGATATCGATAAAAATATCGATATCGATATCGATATTGATATCGATCATAATATCATATTATATCAATATCGATATCGATATCGGTATAGATATCGATAATTATATCGATATTATGATCGATATCGATATCGATATTGATATTAAAATTGATGTCAGTATCGATTTTGATATTAAAATAGATGTCAGTATCGATATCGATATAAATATCGATATAATTATCGATATCTATACCGATATCGATATCGATATTTAAATCGATTTAAATATCGATAAAGATGTATCGATACTGACATCGGTATTTATATCGATATAAATTTAAATATCGATATCAATATCAATATCGATATTAAAATCGATGTCAATATCGATATCGATATTGATATTGATATCGATATAAATACCGATGTCAATATCGATACATCTATATCGATATTTACATCGATTTTAATATCGATATCGATATCGGTATAGATATCCATAATAATATCGATATTTATATCAATTTTAATTCGATATCGATATTGACATCGATTTTAATATCGATATTGATATTGATATCGATATTTAAATTGATATCGATATAAATACCGATGTCAATATCGATACATCTATATCGATATTTAAATTGATATAAATATCGATATAGATATCGATCATAATATTCATATTCATATTGATATTGATATTTACATCGATTTTAATATCTTTATCGATATCGATATAGATATCGATAATAATATCGATATTTATATCGATATCGATACAGACATCAATTTTAATAACAATATTTATATCGATATCTATAATAATATCGATATTTTTATCGATATCGGTATAGATATCGATAATAATATCGATATTTATATCGATATCGATACTGACATCTATTTTAATATCAATATCGATACTGACTTCAATTTTAATATCAATATCAATATCGATATCGATATTGACATCGATTTAAATATCGATATTTATATCAATTTTAATATCGTTATCGATATTGATGTCGATCATAATATTATATTATATCGATATCGATATAAATATTGATATTAAAATTGATATAAATATCGATATTGACAGCGATTTTAATATCGATATTTCGATCATAATATCGATATTCATATTGATATTGATATTTACATCGATTTTAATATCTTTATCGATATCGATATAGATATCGATAATAATATCGATATTTATATCGATATCGATACAGACATCAATTTTAATATCAATGTTTATATCGATATCGATATAATATAATATTATAATCGACATCAATATCGATAACGATATTAAAATTGATATAAATATCGATATAGATGTATCGATATTGACATCGGTATTAATATCGATATCAATTTTAATATCGATATCAATATCAATATCGATATCGATATTGACATCGATTTAAATATCGATATTTATATCAATTTTAATATCGTTATCGATATTGATATCGATCATAATATCATATTATATCAATATCGATATCGATATTGATATTAAAATTGATGTCAGTATCGATATCGATATGAATATCGATATTATGATCGATATCGATAACGATATTGATATTAAAATTGATATCAGTATCGATATCGATATAAATATCGATACCGATAATGATATTGATATTTACATCGATGTCAATATCGATATCGATATTGATGTTGATATCGATATTAAAAATTATATCGATATCAATACCGATGTCAATATCGATACATCTATATCGATATTTATATCAATTTTAATATCGTTATCGATATTGATGTCGATCATAATATTATATTATATCGATATCGATATAAATATTGATATTAAAATTGATGTCTGTATCGATATCGATATAAATATCGATATTATTATCGATATCTATATCGATATCGATAAAGATATTAAAATCGATGTAAATATCAATACCAATATGAATATCGATATAATGATCGAAATCTATATCGATATTTATATCAATTTTAATATCGTTATCGATATTGATGTAGATCATAATATTATATTATATCGATATCGATATAAATATTGATATTAAAATTGATATAAATATCGATATTGACAGTGATTTTAATATCGATATTTCGATCATAATATCGATATTTTTATCGATATCGGTATAGATATCGATAATAATATCGATATTTATATCGATATCGATACTGACATCTATTTTAATATCAATATCGATACTGACATCAATTTTAATATCAATATCAATATCGATATCGATATTGACATCGATTTAAATATCGATATTTATATCAATTTTAATATCGTTATCGATATTGATGTCGATCATAATATTATATTATATCGATATCGATATAAATATTGATATTGATATCATAATATTATATTATATCGATATCGATATAAATATTGATATTAAAATTGATATAAATATCGATATTGACAGCGATTTTAATATCGATATTTCGATCATAATATCGATATTCATATTGATATTGATATTTACATCGATTTTAATATCTTTATCGATATCGATATAGATATCGATATTTATATCGATATCGATACAGACATCAATTTTAATATCAATGTTTATATCGATATCGATATAATATAATATTATGATTGACATCAATATCGATAACGATATTAAAATTGATATAAATATCGATATAGATGTATCGATATTGACATCGGTATTGATATCGATATCAATTTTAATATCGATATCAATATCAATATCGATATCGATATTGACATCGATTTAAATATCGATATTTATATCAATTTTAATATCGTTATCGATATTGATATCGATCATAATATCATATTATATCAATATCGATATCGATATTGATATTAAAATTGATGTCAGTATCGATATCGATATGAATATCGATATTATGATCGATATCGATAACGATATTGATATTAAAATTGATATCAGTATAGATATCGATATAAATATCGATACCGATAATGATATTGATATTTACATCGATGTCAATATCGATATCGATATTCATGTTGATATCGATATTAAAATTTATATCGATATCAATACCGATGTCAATATCGATACATCTATATCGATATTTATATCAATTTTATTATCGTTATCGATATTGATGTCGATCATAATATTATATTATATCGATATCGATATAAATATTGATATTAAAATTGATGTCTGTATCGATATCGATATTAATATCGATATTATTATCGATATCTATATCGATATTGATAAAGATATTAAAATCGATGTAAATATCAATACCAATATGAATATCGATATTATGAACGAAATCTATATCGATATTTATATCAATTTTAATATCGTTATCGATATTGATATCGATCATAATATTATATTATTTCGATATCGATATCAATATCAATATCGATATTAAAATCGCTGTCAATATCGATATTTATAGCAATTTTAATATCAATATTTATATCGATATCGATATAATATAATATTATGATCGACATCAATATCGATAACGATATTAAAATTGATATAAATATCGATATTTAAATCGATGTCAATATCGATATCGATATTGATATTGATATCGATATTAAAATTGATATCGATATCAATACCGATTTCAATATCGATACATCTATATCGATATTTATATCAATTTTAATATCGTTATCGATATTGATGTCGATCATAATATTATATTATATCGATATCGATATAAATATTGATATTAAAATTGATGTCTGTATCGATATCGATATAAATATCGATATTATTATCGATATCTATATCGATATCGATAAAGATATTAAAATCAATGTAAATATCAATATCAATATGAATATCGATATTATGATCGATATCTATATCGATATTTATATCAATTTTAATATCGTTATCGATATTGATATCGATCATAATATTATATTATATCGATATCGATATAAATATTGATATTTTAATTGATATAAATATCGATATTATGATCGATATCGATATTGATATTGATATCGTTATCAATACCGATGTCAATATCGATACATCTATATCGATATTTACATCGATTTTAATATCGATATCGATATCGATATTAAAATCGCTGTCAATATCGATATTAAAATCTCTGTCAATATCGATATCAATATCAATATCGATATTTAAATCGATGTCAATATCGATATCGATATTGATATTGATATCGATATTAAAATTGATATCGATATTAAAATCGATGTAAATATCGATATAGATGTATCGATATTGACATCGGTATTGATATCGTTATCAATTTTAATATCGATATAATATGATATTATGATCGATATCAATATCAATATCGATATCAATATCAATATCGATATTAAAATCGATGTCATAACGATATCGATATTGATATTGATTTTTATGATCGATATCAATATCGATAACGATATTAAAATTGATATAAATATCGATATTATGATCGATATCTATATCAATATCGATATTAAAATCGATATCAATATCAATATCGATATTAAAATCGATGTCAATATAATTAAATACATCATTTACTTATGTACATTATATACTTAGATACATTTACATTATATTCTTAAGTACATTATTTAATTTAATACATTATTTACTTACGTACATTATAAACTTAAATATTTAATATACTTAAATACATTATTTAAATGAATACATCATTTACTTATGTCCATTATATACTTAGATACATTAGATCCTTACTTACATTATATACTTAAGTTCATTATATACTTAGATACATTATATACTTAAGTACATTATTTAATTAAATACATTATTTACTTATTTACATTATATAGTTAAATACATTATTTACTTATGTACATTATATACTTAAATACATTATTTACTTAAGAACATAATATACTTTAGTACATTATATACTTAAATACATTATATACTTAAGTACATTATTTACTTAAGAACATATACTTAAGTACTTAAGTACATTATATACTTAAATACATTATATAATTAAGTACATTATTTACTTTAGTACATTATATACTTAAGAGCATTATTTACTAAAGTACATTATATACTTAAGTACATTATTTACTTAAATACATTATATACTTAAGTACATTATTTACTTAAGAACATATACTTAAGTACTTAAGTACATTATATACTTTAATACATTATATAATTAAGTACATTATTTACTTTAATACATTATATACTTAAATACATCATATACTTAGATATTTTATATACTTAAGTACGTTATTTACTTATTTACATTATATACTAAGACCATTATTTAATTAAATACATTATATACTGAAGTACATTATTTACTTAAGTATATTATTTACTTAAGAACATTATATACTAAAGTACATTATTTACTTAAGCACATTATATACTTTAGTACATTATATACTTTTTTACATTATATACTCAAGGACATTATTTACTTAAGTACATTATATACTTCAGTATATTATATATTTAAGTAAATTATTTACTCAAGTATTAAGAATTTATTTGATTATCTCTAAAATATAATTTTTATTAATACATAACTATAACCTAAAATAAACTATTTAAAAACTAAATAAAATCTAAAACGTCCTCGAAACCACCGCAGCGAGGCACAGTTCCTAAGATGCTGGCAGCATTTCCCCTCTGGATGGCCAAACTAATTCGTTGGCCAAGGTAACTGCCCGCTCTAGGATCACCGGTAGACTCGATAACCCTTTTCGATAATTCTTTGAAAAGGGCTCTTGCCTCCGGACCCCACGGTCCCAAAGTCTCTACACCAAAAGGCACAAAAATGAAGCTGCTATCCAGGTTTTCATATTTACGCCTCTTGGCCTGCTCGGCACTGGAAGCAGCCGCACCTACCATTGACGAAGTGGCCTGGATGTGTGATGCAGCTAGGGTATGAACACAAGTTGCATCCCACAGAAGTGACCTTCCAAGCCTCCAAGGTATGAGCGTCATACCATCAGGTCTCTTGCCATCGCTCCGCGCCAAACCAATAGGTTCTAATACAGCTGGTACGTGAGCGGTAGCTAGAGAACGTCGGATGATGTCGTTGATGGTGCTATGGCGAGAGAAGCGACCAGCGCTTCTTGAACAGGAGAGTCCATGGTGACCGTAGGTGTCAACGCTGTCACCGCAGTGGCATCGATGAGGCTGAATTATAGAGGCGCCAAGCCTAAGACCAATCACCACCGATAGAGTGGTGTGGTCTAACATAGTGCCCAAGTTAGCTGAAGGGAGAGCATGTAGCCAGTAGCCGGACTCCTTAGCAGAGAGAGCGAGAAGACGAGCACGGTCTCTTTTAGATGGCATTTGGTCTAAAAGTGTGTCAAAAGTTTTTTTGCAAATAATGTCGTCCCACTGTCTCTGTGAAGAAAAAGAAACCGGCAAAATACTGGGACTAAGAGCAGACCAACTATTTCTTGCCTCTGCCAAGTATGACACTTCTATGGAACCCAAAGAATTGAATATAATTTTTTGAAAAAGAGTGTGTGTACTGTACACAGAGGAAAGAAAAGCTGGCAGCGAAACACTTGAAATTTTGCGAATTCCAAGACCGCCATACCCTATCGGAAGTGAGGCCTGGGTCCATGCCTGATTACTTATGGGACAATTTAAAATATTAACAAGAATATCTTTTATAAAAGTATCCAATTTTTCCATTAAAAAATTAAATCTCCAAAGAGGTGAGCATCTAAGAAAATACGTAAATTTTGGAACAAATAAACAAAAGCGAATAATAGTTAGAGCCATATGTGGATTAATTTCGAAAAGACGATCGGAAGTGTTGCTAAATTGGGAAATTAAATCGTCAATAAACTGTGGGACTGACGTTTCCAGTATAGGTGCCCCTAGGAGACGAAGTGATTTATCATTTAAAACTTTGATGCCGGGAGCCAAGTTATTAAATTGTTCTAAAATGTGCTGTTTCGATTCATCCGAAAATGAATTTGGAATAAATATTTCACATTTATCAAAGTTAAGCTGTAAGCCAATCAGTTCAAATTTTGATATGATACTCTTAAGATCGTCCAAAACTGTGTTCACTTTGCCACCTAAGGTCCCATCATCTAAATACCAGATATTAAATTTTGAATTTATAGTTGAAATTATAGGATGTATAGCTAGACTAAAAATAGCGGGACCAAGGGGATCACCCTGCTGGCAGCCGACGGCGGAGCTCAAAACGTTGTTTTTATAAACTAGCCTCGAAGGATTCTGGTAACACTGTGCTAAATATGGGAACAACTGTGGCAATTTATTTACAACTTCTGAGAGGAGGACTCCGCGATCCACCGAGTTGAAAGCATTTTTAACGTCAATTTTCAGAAGCACTTCCTCCTGGGAGTTAAGGAGAAATGTACGAGTAGCATGTACAGCTGCTTCACACCCCCCCTTAACTCCGAAACCTAACTGTATTGGGTCAAAAGTTGATGAAATAGAAGGTAGAATTTTTTTACAGCAAATTTTGGAAACGATGCGACGGATTGTTGAACCTACTGCTATGGGACGGATACCACCATCTTTTTTCCTTAAGGCACATAAATTTGCGCCATAAAGTGTAGAGGTTATCTCTTCAGGTACTCGTCCAGATAGCATCAGATTCACCAGATTAGTGATGGATTTCAGGAGGGCTCCATCCGTATCCACGTTTGTACCACAAACTAAATCTTTAAAATGTTGTGGAGACAAACCATCAAGTCCCGCGGCGGAGCCACTAGTTAAAGTTATTTATTTAACCACTCAAGTTATTTATTTACTTAAGTACATTATATACTTAAGGACATTATTTACTTATTTACATTATATACTTAAATGTTTTATATACTTAAGTACATTATTTACTAGTTTACATTAAAGACTTAAATACATTATACACTTAAATACATTATTTAATTAAATACATCATTTACTTATGTACATTATATACTTAGATACATTTACATTATATACTTAGATACATTAGATCCTTACTTACATTATATACTTAAGTTCATTATATACTTAGATACATTATATACTTAAGTACATTATTTATTTAAATACATTATTTACTTATGTACATTATATAATTAAATACATTATTTACTTATGTACATTATATACTTAAATACATTATTTACTTAAGTACATTATATACTTAAGGACATTATTTACTTATTTACATTATATACTTAAGTACATTTTTTAATTAAGTACATTATATACTTAAGTACATTATATACTTAAGTACATTATTTACTTAAGTACATTATTTACTTAAAAACATTATTTACTTAAGTACATTATTTACTTTAGTACATTATATTATATACTTAAGTATTATATTAGTATATTATATACTTAAGTACATTATATACTTAAGTACATTATTTACTTTAGTACAATATATACTTAAGTACATTATATACTTATTTACATTATATACTTAAGTACATTATATACTTATTTACATTATATACTTAAATACATTATATACTTAGATATATTATATACTTAAGTACGTTATTTACTTATTTACATGATATACTGAAGGACATGATTTACTTATGTACATTATATACTTAAGAACATTATTTACTTAAGTACATTATATACTTAAGTACATTATATACTTATTTACATTATATACTGAAGTACATAATTTTCTTATGTACATTATATACTTAACGACATTATTTACTTATTTACATTATATACTTAAATACATTAGACACTTACTTACATTATATACTTAGATATAGTGTAAAAGTATATTTACATTGATTCTCATGGACAATTTAAGGGGATTACGAAGAATTTGTATAATCGAGGAAGTCGCAAAATTAAGGTTTCACTGTTTTTTTGTATATTCACTTGATTTCTTTTTTCTAGGTAACGTCTACATTTATCACGCTGGTCGCTGGGGAGCAGTATGCGATGACTCTTGGGACGACGCGGCTGCACACGTGGTATGCGGTGGGCTTAATATGACTGGTATTGCCACTCATGGTGGCCAGTTCGGAACAGCTGTTGGTAGGTTAATCAAAATATTGCTATCTCCCCAAAATTCACACACAGTTTCCTGGATCGATTTTTTCTTTAGCATGAAACGACCACTATAATTGGTTATTATTGGTTTATTGGTTATAATTGGTTAAATAGATACCGCCACCGCACCGCGCCCTTTACTCTCGATATAGGATGTTTCTTTTAAACAAAGCTATTAATTTCATTTCCTTAATTGGATACATTGGACAGATTTACTGGGTAACCGTTCTAAAACGACTTTTTTTATTGTATCAAAGGCACCGTTTCTCCTCTCCCAACGAGTGTTTAAGCTAATATAACAACAGCTTCCCCTTTGCTACTACTAAACCCGCTCCTTGCCGTTGGAGAGGATAGTCCCGCCACTGTGGGAACAGTCCCACTGACTGTTGTAGCAAAATTTCGTAGGCCCTCTTTACATAAAGTGGGATTGCGGTCATGGGCTAGCTCGTTGAGGAATTAAACAAACAAGTAAAAATTACCTCTAGTACTGTAAACATAGCTCGAATAAAAGGTATACCTTTTTCAAACTGGTGTACTAGCATCTGGAAGTCGAGTCACAGAGTTATAATAATAATAATAATAGCTTTATTGTTCCTTACAACGGTTTACATACTATTTTAAAAGGATTCTAAATTTAAATAATTAAATTCTAAATACAACAAATGTTTAGGTTAGTAATTTTACTTAAAACTATGTTAGATTTAATATTTGTTTTAAGGACCGCCTTTGGCGGTGAAAGCCTCCTCTACGAATAGCCAAGACTGTCTGTCCATAGCTGCTCTTGCCCATGTTTTTCCTGCTATCTGTGTTATATCATCAGACCACCTTCTTAATGGTCGGCCTCTTCTGCGCTTAGAGTCTCGTGGGAACCAATAACTATGTGAGTCATAGATTTAGTAGACTTAAAACCACCACTCGAACAAGCGGTTACTTCTTTCTATTTAGCAATTGACAGTCATTATTTTACCTATAATGATGTAAACGTTAACCATAAAATGGGTAAAAATGGGAAGAAGTTTGTGAGCTAGCAACATTCATCGGGCGTGAAGAATGACATGCGCGGGGCGTTTTTACTGTTTTTGGACACAATGTACTGCACACAATAATGGCTGTATGCGGATTCTGTATGTTCTTAACTCAATGGCCAGTAAGTATCCATTTTAGGATTTCTGCAACGCTGATAATCTGTTGGGTCCCAAGGTGATACAACTGAGAGACAATATGGTCTGTTTTACATATTCATCGGTTAAAAAAATCGCTAATCTTCCAGCATATAGTTAGTTTCTTGCCGGCTCTTCTCGGTAGAATCTGCTTTCCGAACCGGTGGTAGAGTCACACAAACATACATACTTGAAGTTTCAAAAGTGCTTATAAAATAGGCCTGCTTGATATAAATGAATTTGAATTTGAATTTGAATATAATATGAGTACCTTCAAATAAAGAGTGAATAGGCATCTTCTAGCCAAGTGCGCTCCACCTTAGGCTGCATCATCGCTTACCATCAGCTGTGATTGCAGTCAAACACTCGTCTATAAACATTTAAAAAAAAAATCATGACTGACCCGACCTTAGGTGTTAGAATATACTTCAAGAAAGGCAAACCTTAAAGTTTAATAAGCCTAAAAGCTCTGCAAAGCTACTCGTTTTTACAACTGATATAAAATATTATATTAGGGCGGTTTTATTTCCAAGTAGCTTCTGCTCAAAGCTTAATTTGCCATTTTTCCTGTGTACCTAATTCTGTTCGAGCGAAATATTATATAACATTTAATAGTTTATTCTGGCTAGCTGTGGGACCTTATAATTGGCTGAAAATTGCCTTAAAAATTATAAAGTTTTTACTCATACTCTCTATATATTTTCTTATTTTTTTTTTGAGGATTTACTGAGTTCTAAAAAAGACGATAAAGGCACTGTTCATATACATTCCTCTTCCAATGGGTGTCTTAGGGTGCGTTCATAAAATACGTGAGATGTTTAAAGGGGGAGAGGGGGTTTAGTCAAATCTCATCTAATCTTATTTTAAAAGTGGGTCCCGGCAAATATCACGCAATTTTTTTCCTGATTGAAACAAAAAAAATTATACTATTTTGGTCCGTTTAATCCCGATTGTATATGCTTAAGTTTTTACCTTTAGCGTAATCGTAATACAACTAAATCAATCATGAGATGATGGCGATAACCACATTCGTAAACTTAAAACTAAAGCTACGAGGGTTCCAAACGCGTCCTGGTCTAAGAAGAAGCCCACAACGAACTTAGCCGGGTGTTTTTTTTTTTTGTTATTTTTTTGTTATTATATATTATTGTAATCGATTTTATAATCGATATTATAATCGATATCATAATCGATATTGTGATCGATATCGTAATCGATATCATAATCGATGTCGTAATCGATATTGTAATCCATGTCATAACCGACCCATATATCAGCTTATATACATAAATTTATAGTTAAAAGTATACATTAAAACTTGCATCTAACTGAAATAGTTAATAAACTTATTTCAGATGTCATAGGATCTTAGTTTATTTTCTGTTCCAGACTCGATGAACACAGCCAATAATCTGAAATAGGTCTTGGCATACCCTCACAGACAGCAGAGCCAGCAGAAGATAAAAATTGTATCCTCTAATTATATCCCCCGACAAGGCACATCATTAACGTGTCGACCTGCTAAAGCACGAGAACATGGAATAAGAGACGTTTACCTACGTTTTTTATCACACATATATTATTTGGACATCATTTACACTTTTGCGTCAGTGCTCTGACAGTTGATAAAGCTGTGGGAGAAGATACATTTTTATCCTTTCCCCGGGGAGATGATTTGTAAAAATGCTAGCCGTGCTGAAGGGCGTGACAGCCGGTGTAATTACAGGCACATTAAGCTAAAAGCTACGTCTAAGATTGATAGGCACATGGCAATATTTTGTAGAACGTGTTCCTGGCAAGCCCGGTGAAGTGTTTCTCTGTACATAGGCGCGGATTTTTCTCTTTCCATCAAATGGCTTAAAAAAAATTATGGTCTCTTTTTCAGAAAAGTATTGGATGGACGATGTTGTTTGCGAAGGTGATGAAAGATCTCTGTCACACTGTATCTTCTCCGGTTGGGGTTCATCGGATTGTGATGAAAATGAAGCAGCAGGAGTCATATGTGCTGAAGTAACTGCCAATGCTATTCCCAGTAATCTAAAGAAGAAACCGACGAAGCGTTTACACGAAGTGCTGGATATTGGGACCAGTATAAGACTAGTAGGTGGCAAAAGTAGTGCTGAAGGTAGAGTTGAGGTAAGTCAAAATTCATAAATACAAAAATTCAAAATTCAAAATTTCAAAATTCAGAATTATTTATTTCAAGTAGGCCTAATACAAGAACTTTTGAAACATTAAGTATATCTGTTCTTAGTGACTCTACCAAAAGTAAAGTTCTTAAAGCATTTTAGCTGAGAAAAATCCATTAATCAATCGTCTATAACAGTCCACTGCTGGGCTGTCTCTGCCAAAGGGAGGGTTGGGCAGACGGGTTGGTGATCGCAATAGATGGAGAGAACGCTACTGCCCATTATCTCTTATATTAGCTTAGTAGCCTCCCGCAACCCGCGAAGGGGTTCAGGCCGAAGTCCACGACGCTGGCCCAGTGCGGATTGGTGAACTCATCTCATCTTACAGAATAACGAAAGTAAAAAATGTTAAATATAAAGCGATATTATGCCATTAAAGAATATTTAAGTGAAATTTTATTGAACTTTGTCATAAATTTATTAAAAGATATGTTACATATTGCCATTTGATTTAAAACTTGATAAGAATTTAATTTAATGAGCATAAAAAATAAAGACGTAATTTTTAAGAAATCAAATTTGCATGCCAATCGATGGCGATTGTAGCACTATTAAACTAATCTACGCACCAGCAATGTCACTCAATCTGCATAAAAGAAATTGAATTTGAAATTGAAATTATAATAATTTTAATGTTTCGTAGATATACCACAACAGTCGTTGGGGTAGCATTTGCCCTGATGGCTGGACATTATACGAGGCTTCGGCTGTTTGCCGTCACCTGGCTCTTGGTTACGCTGAGCAAGCCCACCAAACTGATTACTTCGGCAGCTCCAAGATTATCCTCAGCGGGATACATTGCCAGGGGAATGAAACTAACCTCTTCATGTGCAAGCATCAGGCTATTGGTGATGTGGCATGTCCTGGTGAAGTTGGTAAGATCATCAGTAGCAGAAGAGCTTTTTGTGACAGAGCTCGTCCGGGGAACTACTACCGCATGCATTCTGCCGCAAAGCAGCATCGTTGCAATGCTGTGTTCTCGATTTTTCTTTTTATACCACTACAAAGGTTGTCTAGGAGAGATCGCTTCAGCGATAAGACCACCTTTGCACACCTAAACTATTTTTTTTTATTTTTACCTGTAGTGTTTCTCTTTGTTTTTGTGTGTGCCATAAAGAATTTAATTATAATAAATGTTGATGACTTCTACGCAATCATGAGAAAAAGATCTGCATCAATGATGAGCAGAATGCGAGGAAGCTCCAACAATATTTAGAAAATATTAACCAATAAATGGGAAAATCCCTTTATGGAGCACTGGGTTGGTGCACACTCACACACCAGGTGCTCAAGAGGGTATTTACCTTAGTTATGAGATTCCTAATTATTTATTATTTATATGTTTGGCCAATTTTAGTTTATTATATAGTAAATAAGATAATTGTTATTGTTGTTATTATTTTTTATTATTATTATTAATAATAATAATAAAAAAACAAGTTAGCCCTTGACTGCACTGTTACCTGGTGGTAAGATGATGCAGTCGGTGATGGTAGCGGAATAATAAATCGCTTAGCTGAACGTCTTTGTCAGTAGGGTGATAACTAGCCACGGCTAAAGCCTCCCACCAGACCAGACCAGAGAAAATTCAGAAATTAAAAAAATCCCAAATTGCGCTTACCGGGAATCGAACTCGGAACCTCCTACTTAAATTCACAACGCTCACCGTTGCGCTAGGGAGGATCTAAAGGGCGTGTTTGCCGGAGTAATTACATGGGGCTTAGTACTTACGCATCCGGCATCAGGTTATCGGCTTTTATACATATTTAAAAATACTTTTAAAGATGATAAAAACTTAATGTTTTTGCGCAGGTCACGTAGCCGCTGTGGTCTGCACCAGACAGTTAGCCGATTTGCTTCTGGACACAACGGCCATTCAAAGGTCTGCCCATCTACAAGATGTACCGATGTTTCAGCTTCAATGCGCTATGGAAGAAAATTGTCTTAGCAAGTCTGCTTACGAGGTATCTACTCTCATATTTCAATCCGCAAAAAGGATAATTTCTACTTTTTTAATCTACTATATACTTTATAAAATTACTGTAACACAGTAATTTTATAAAGTGGGTAAAATTTTATGAATAATTAACCATTTGATAAGTATATCCAGATATTTTATTAAATTGATTACGGTTTTAAAATTACGCAAATAATTATTTATAAGTTCATAGTTAGTTTTCAAGAAACAATTAAAATTATATTTGATAATTTATTTATTTAATGTTCATGACATGGAATTGGTAGGTATTTTGATATAGATGCAACTGCATTGTCACTTCAGTCCTACATGGACTCGAACGATGCAAAGATAACTCCAATTGTCTTAGTCGTTTATCAATAGTTTAGTACTTGCTCCACAAGGTAAGTTGCCCCATTCCGGGCACGCCAACAAGCCCGCGATACGCCTTTAAAATCATTAGGGTTAATCAGCTACACACAATCCGAAAAATAAAAAACGTTAAGTTATGCATACATGGCACTTGGCCAAGCTGTTAGGGGAAGCGCATTGGGTAGGTGCTCGACTTCACTTTCAGGGAGCCAAGTTCGAATCCCAACTCGCAACTCTAACTTTTTAAGTTATGTGCGTTATAAGTAATATATATAAAATATCACTTGCTTCAACGGTGAAGGAAAACATCGATAGGAAACCGGTATGCCTGAGAGTTCTACATAATGTTCTACAAGGTGTGTGGAGTCCACCAATCCGCACTGAGCCAGTATGGTGGACTACAACCCCTTCGCAGTAGGAGAATTAGTTGAATTATGATAAATTATTTTCAAAATTGTTGAACTTTAATAAATATGATAAATTATGAAAACAATTACATATTATAACATTAGCTCTCTCTAATATATCAAATATGTAATTCAAAACACTATCCAAATAAAATTGCAAGGAGGAGTAGGGCTATACGATGTAGCTACAAGTTACACTATAACAGATAATCTTAACTGTAGGGAGCTGAAATACCTAATCAAAAACAAAATTAGCTCTTAATTAATAAATAAATATATATATTACGACAATACACACATCGCCATCTAGCCCTAAAGCAAACGAAGCTTGTGTTATGTTTTAATGTCTATATTTCTCTACCATGTACACATTTTTCATGTAATGTACGCATCATAAGATCTATGGACCTAATTGAATAGTCTATGGACCTAGTAAAGTTATTTTTGACTTTGACTTTGACTTTATTAAATATAAAAGTCGTACATCTTTCTAACATCATTTCGCCATTCATCATTCCGAACAAAGGCCTAATATATTATGAGTAGGTAATTAGGTATAACAAAAGCACGGGGTTCACGTTGTAACAAAGTCGATCATATCGGTATATACTTACCTACTGAAGCTAAATATCATGTACAATTCATAAAATATGTCTGACATGCGGATTAGTACAAAATGAAATATGCTTTACAGTTTTTTTTGTAGGACTGTTCTAAAAGTAAATAAAAATTTCAGTATTCATATATTTGCGCGAATGTTGATTGGTGTAAACTTTTTTTTATTCCATTACTAGTTAGCCTTTGAATACAATCTCAAGGTTATACTAAACCCATACTACCTCAATCGATGTTTACGCAACATCGTACCGGAACGCTGAATACCTTGGCGGCACGGCTTTGACGGGAGGGTGGTAACTAGCCATCGCTGAAGCCTCCTACTAGGCCAGACCAGAGAAAAACCAGAAATTCCCCGAAAATACGAAAATTTTGCCTCCCGGGCATCGAACCCGGAATCCTTACTGCGCTGAAGATCATTGCACTCACTACTCCGCCAAGGAGGTTGTCAAAATCTACTTCAACGGTACACCAAGTTTATTAAAAAGGGTGTAGAAGACTTACATCCGTATTCAAATCATTACCAATTTATATCACAGTGTTTTCGAACGCAATGTTTAGCTTCAGCCGTTATATTATCACAGAGTATAATGTATTAGAACGCATAGTTTAGGTTCCATCAAGCAGACTGTTACAATAATCATCATTATCACTCCAACGGATAGAAGTCCACTGCTGGACTTTCAATACGTTCTGGTTTTTTATAGTGACTTCCAAAACCCACGGTCCTGGGCCGCTTGTATCCAGCGACTCATTTGTGTTTGTGACTCGTGTCCACCTCGTTGGGGGCCGACTAACGCTGGGTTTACTGGTCGCCATTCCAGCACCTTGGAACCCCAACGTCCATCGGTTCTTCGAGCATTTCCACTTCAGATTGTCATACTGTTAAAATATGACTTTACAATTATTCAATTGGTGTAAATAACTATTAGACCTTTGGTAAATCACTATTAGACCTTTTACTTACTAACAATAGTATTGTAACTAAGTACTGATGTGTTTGAACCTTTTTTACTCTTTCCCGCCACGATTTTACAACACAGTAAAATGACAAACGAATTTAAACAATACCTTGGACTCTGATCACTGACATGGACGGACAATGGAAGCAAATATCTATGTCACCAAACAATAAATCGTTGAAAACTGAAAAAGCGTGGGCTCTTATATCAAGTAAAAAAAGTAAACGGTTTAAACTCAAAGTGAAATATTTCTTTATTCAAATAGCATAGATGCCACTTTTAATTCGATAATTACATAAAAAATTACATAGTAGTTAGTAGTGATGGCGGTAACTACATACGAGTAGGTAAACGTAAAACTAAAGCTACAAGGGCTCTTAACGCGCCCTGGTCTAACAAACAAACAAACAAAAGTAAAACAAACTGAGCCGGGTGTTCTTTTTGGCTGTCACCGTCTCACATAATCACTCTAATTATTTAAGAAGCAATCTGTTTAGAGTGATACTTCAGACCCAAGCTATAATAGAACTTTTCTATAAGCTTTTTTAAGAGACATCTTCAAGATATCGACCGGTAATTTTATTAGATTTCTTAAAAGTATTATTAAAACTCAACAGATACAGAAAATAAATCCCAACTGGCAGTTTGAAACTCGTCGCCTGCTGCGATTTACGGCTTCTTCATTGAACATTGGCAATGCGGAATTTAGGCCCTACCTACCGAAGCATCTGTGGCAATGGCATCTTTGTCATATGTAAGTTATCAGTTTAAGCAATTAAATATCACTTGCTATAACAGTAAAGAAAAATGTCGCGAGGAAACCTGCATGCCTGGGAGCTCTCCGTAACGTTCTCAACGAAATTTTAAGTCTACCAATCTGCACTTTGTAAGCGTGTTAGATTACAGCCTAAATCCTTCTCATTCTGAGAGAAGTTTGATATTCTGGCCCGGCAACGGACTGATAATAATGACACCATAACATGTTTTAATACCAGCAACCTAACTTCCTATCAACGCAATAGCTTAGTCGCTATTAGGTAAATGCTTATTCTTCTTCTTTGTCGAAACACTCTTGCCAGAGTGGCTACGGTCATCAAGTTAACACTATTTGTGGCAGTTGTTAATCGACTCACAATCATTCGCCAGCCCAGCCTCAACACTTCGCAGGACATTGGAACAGACAGATTACAGGAACACGTCCTTCAACGTGCCATCCTGTGGTCATCAACCTGAGGCGTAAGGGTTATAAATCCTGTTCCTGTAATCAAGCCCATCAAACCGGAGCACAGCATTGCAACAATGCTATTTAGCATCAGAAATAGACATGGTGGTACTTCCTTGGAAGAGCTCTGTCACAAAAATCTCTGCTGCTACTAATTCGCAGGCAGTCTGGGACACTCATGCAACGGACCACCCATGCAGATTTGATTTGATAGGTCCATCGCATGGGTTTGGTCAATTATGAGCGTAATACTATTTTTTCAGGCATTACCACAGTATGGAAGTTTTCGCTACGTTTGATATACTGAACGGTAGTGGCCGAAGGGTAGCCGAGGGCCATAAGGCCTCTTTCTGCTTGGAGGACAACACATGCATGCCGGGCGTGGAGAAGAAATACTCCTGCAAGAACTATGGAGATCAAGGTAACTCATGGTTCTGACCCAATCTATTAACATCTGTTCTTTTCAATACCGAGAGAATGCCTGACGCGCGAAACTCCGTTGAGAACAGAGTGGTTATATATGGTTTGCACCCACTTGAACTCTGTGTGCCCCTCGACAAATCTGTAGTCGAGTGAACGGGATGCACTTGCGTAATCACCGTACTCTCGCCAAGGTTTTGACCAACCAATGTGTGGTGTTTTCCACCGTCGTCCGCAGCCTGGATGCTGCCGAATCAACCGAAAGTTATGTTATGTCCACAGCCCTTTTCAATTTACTAACTCCAAGCCGGTATAGTGAATATTTTATCAGTATGCATAACGCTGGATTCTAGAACAATGAAACTTTAATATTTGGGTAGGAAGAGCAATGGGCAATAACTGTTCTAGTTACTTTATAACACGAGAAACAGGAAAACGGAAATTCTGGTCGATCAGCTCAGAACACTTGTCGCCATCTCTCGTATTCCGGCGGGTGTCGTACGAGGTGACTAGAGGAGAATAACTGAGAAAGGGAACCGTCCACTGTGCTCATACTACTATCTTCTGCGATCAGTAACCGGTCTGCCCAGCAGGGTGGTTACGTGTAGTTAGAAGAGGCACTATTTTAGGAGTTGGCAATTTAGTTCACGAAGACCCAATATTGCCTATATTAGTGTTATTAAAATAGGGCAGGTAAAGATTAAATGACAGTTCTTTTGGTCTGTAATGATAGATACTTTAGAGTTGATGCTTTTGAGCACAGATTTAAGAACAGAAACTATGGACACGATTAATATTGAAGCATCAAAAACCACTCCACTTTAGAAGTGTTTCTCGAACAGGCGGATCATGCTTCATACTATTTAGCAATTGACAGTTATTATTTTACCTCCAAATATATAATAAAATGGGAAAATTGAAAAGTTTTTGAGCTAGCCACATTCCGCGGGTGAACAGTGAAACGTGCGCAGGGTGTTTAGACTGTTATTGGACACAATGCACTGCGTGCAATAATGACTGAATGAGGGTTCTGTATGTTAATAATTCTGTGCTTTATTATGTATCTCACATATAACATAAAAAGTACATTGTTCTCAGGTGTATCAGTGAACTGTTCAGATATATACCAGTACAACGTCGACTGCCAGTGGGTAGATGTGACTGATGTCGAACCTGGAGACTATACATTCAAGGTAATTTCAAGGACACTTCAGGGTCATATTCGATCGCCATTAAACTTTTTACGCCGTTTTCTATTGAAATTATTGTTTAGTTTCTTTTGTCAAAAATTATTGAACTTCCATTTTTTTTTGTTTATTTGGTTTCCTCTACAGGTGGCAGTGAATCCACACGCACGTATCGCCGAGCAGACCTACCACAACAACGCCGCGTCATGTATACTCCGCCTTACGGAGACATACGCTTTGGTTTACGACTGTAAACTTCTGAGGCCCTAGTAGAAATCTTTATCATCAGATTGCTGTAATCGGATATGAATTAAACGAATAAGTTTATATATACACTGTTGTTTTACTTCCGAATCCCAAAGTGTTTAAGTTGCGTTTTTTATATTTATCAAATAAAACAATCACATGAAAATGGTTAGGATAAAAGTACCGAAAAAACCGCATAGGTTTGTCCTCGGTGCCCATCTGCAACGTTTACCTTAGGTGTTAGAACTATAGGAACTAAGGAAGCGTGTAAATTTTAATCTTTAATAGTAGTATCTACCCTGTGTTATATTCTTAACTTTATAATAAAACACTGGTAACCATTTCTAGCTTGGTTTAATCAATGACCACAGAATGTTACACAATACAGACCCATAATAATAATCGAGTCATTCATAACATAGATGTATGACATCTCCCTTTTTATATAGCAAATTATACAATTCAAGTTTGTTTATTTATGTTAACATTGTTTTAATTATTTTTACAAACTATGACCTTACATTAAAATATTATTAATTTTTGTCTGTTACATAATCCATGAGATGTGAAGGAGGTCTAACATCTCTATTAGACCTTCTTAACAGAACTGGTTGAGTAGTTACTTCCTTAGATGATGGATGAGTGATGGCCACGGGCTGCTCTGTAGGCACAGCAACTTGAGACCATGCTGACTGTGTACAGATTTTGTCACTAGTTCTATCCTGAGATCCATCTGCTTTAACAAACCATGTATTTCTGGTTTTAACATTTCCCATTTCATCTTGTAGTGTTATTGATCGGGGATTTTCATTTATTTTTATAACCTTGGCTGGTTTCCATATATTACTATGCTCATTTTCTTTAAATACTACCTTTTGTCCTTCCTTAAATATGTCAGTTCTGGGTCTTGTATGTTGGTCATAATATGTTTTGTTTTTTAATGCAGTATCTCTTAGTATATTTTTTATTTCTGGATGTAATTGAGGTCTTAATAATGTATTCTTAATAGGAAGTTTTGTGCGACATAATCTATTATACAATAATTGAGCTGGTGATATGTTCATACCAAGTACAGGGGTATTTCTATATTCCAATAAAAATTGCTCAATATCTGTCTTAGTTTCATTACATTTTTTTAAAAAACTTTTGCAAATTGCTACAGCTCGTTCAGCAGCACCATTACTTTGATGGTAATGAGGACTTGAAAAAATTGGTTCAAATTTCCATTCTTTACTAAATTCTATAAAAGCTAGTGAATTAAATGGCATATTGTCTGAATATATTATTTCTGGTATACCATGTGTTGAAAATATGGTCTTAAGGATGGTAATAGTAGCTTCAGCTGTTTTATTGTTTAATTTATGCAACTCAATCCATTTTGAATAATGATCTACTAGAGTGATATAGTCATTATTACCAAACTGCAATATATCTATTGAAACATATTGAAATGGTAGTTCTGGTTGCTCTCTAATGACCATGGGCTCTTTTATGTTATTATTAGAAAATTTTAGGCAAATTTTGCAGTTTTCAATATATCTTTCAATTTCAGAGTTCATGTTGTGCCAATAGAATAACATTTTTGCTCTTGCTTTTGATTTGGTAATTCCAAAGTGACATTCGTGAAGCTTGCTTATCATTAAGGTTTGTAGCGACACAGGAATGTACAGTCTATTATCAATAAAAATTAAATTGTCTTCATAGGAGATTAATTTATTCAATTTATATAAGTATTTGAACTCTGTAGGAACTTTAGTGAGTGAATTTGGCCACCCATTTTTATAAAAATGTATTAATTTTGATGCTATAGGATCCAAAAATGTTTCACGTCTTATTTGACATAGTAAGTCATCTGACACATTTACATTGTGCACTATTTCCTTAAGATCGGTATCACAGTCTTGTTGTACACTAGCAGTAGAACAAGCTCTGCTTAATGCATCTGCAATGTGCATTCTAGTGCCTGGTACATGTTTTAAAGTAATATTGTATATGCTTAGTTTTAATTTTATTCGTTGTAATCTAGTTGAGGGAATGTCACATAGTGATTTTTTCATTATGGAAATTAGGGGTAGGTGATCTGTTTGTATGACAATATTTTTCCCATATATGAATGTATGAAATTTTTTACAAGAGAACAACACTGCTAAAAATTCTTTTTCTATTTGTCCATAATTTATTTCAGTCTCTGTTAAAGATTTTGAAGCATAATATACTGGCTTGTTCTCCTGTAAAAGCACACATCCTATTCCTGTTTTACTTGAGTCAGTCTGAATAGTAATGTCTTTGTATGGGTCAAAAGTACACAAAACAGGGTGAGTAGACAAAATAGTTTTAATTTTTAAAAAGGTGTCAGTGTGTACTTTTTGCCAAACAAATATAGTGTCTTTTCTTAATAAATCTCTCAGGGGACTAGTTACAGTAGCCATATTGGGAATGTAGGAACGTAAATAGTTTATAAGACCAAGTAATCTTTGTAAATCAGTTTTATTTTTTGGGATATCATATTCATTTATAGCTTTAATTGAATCTGGATCTGGACGCACAGTGCCGTTTTCAAAAACCTGTCCCAAGTATTTTACTTTTGTCAACATATATTGAAACTTTTTTTTATTGAATCTTATGTTATACTCTCTCGCTCTTTTAAACACCTGGGACAAAATTGAATTCATTTGCTCCTCCGTTTCAGCAAAACAAAGTATATCATCTATGTAATTTACAACTCCTGTTATAGAGCTAAATATTTCTGATAAAAATTTTTGAAAAACTTCTGAGGCAATAGATACACCAAAAGGCATACGATTAAATTTGTACATACCAAACATAGTAGCAAAAGTACAATAATTAGAGCTGTTTTCAGACAATGCAATATGCCAAAATGAATCTTTGAGGTCTAATACTGAAAAGAATTTAGATTTATTTAACTTAGTAGATAAGTCTGCAATAGTTGGTATGTAACAATAATCTTTAACAATTGCATTGTTTAGATCCTTTGGGTCGAGGCATATTCTAATGGTTTTATCGGGT
Source organism: Pararge aegeria (assembly GCF_905163445.1). Taxonomy (NCBI): domain Eukaryota; kingdom Metazoa; phylum Arthropoda; class Insecta; order Lepidoptera; family Nymphalidae; genus Pararge; species Pararge aegeria. The sequence continues at coordinate 3,857,218 of NC_053202.1, read as the reverse complement.
TTTTCAATTATTACTAATCTATTTACCCATTCAGATGGCTCTCTTACTTTACTAATAATGCTAAGACCCTCCAGTCTAATCAGTTCAGCTTCCAATTTGGGTCTTAGTTTAAGTGGTACTCTAAATGGTGGCTTGGAAGTTGGAATTGTCTCTTTCTTTAACTTAATATCATAAGTTTTATTAAACTTACCAATACCTGTAAATAAATCACTATTAACTTTGATTAAGTCCTCTTTGTTCCATTTATTTTCTTTTAACACAGAGAGTACTCTTTTTACCAAGTTCAGCCGCACACATGCATCACGACACAATATTGGCATTGAATTCTCATTTCCTGCTATGCAAAATGTCTCTAAATATGTTTTGTTATTTACTCCAATACTCATTTTAGCTAATCCTTTAACTGGTGTCTTAAAACCATTCCAACTTTCCAGTCTTGCACATGTGTCGGACAATATTATAGGATTAGTTGAATTTATTTTTTCAAAAAGGTGCACTGGCAAAATATTAACATCAGCTCCAGGATCTAATTTGAAACTTATTTTATTGTTTCCTGGTAGTATTACATCTTGATACCAGGCTAATGAATCGACTGACAACTTGCAGGTAACCGTTTCAATGTAGTAATCTACCTCAGGTTCGATTGTCACTTCATTAGCAGTTTTAATAGTTCGGCACATTCTAGCAAAATGGTTTTTTTTATTGCACTTTGCACATGTTTTAGACCAAGCAGGGCACTGACCGTATGGATGAGTGCTCCCACAGTGCAAACACTTCCTTTTATTGGTTTTTTCTCTATTATAGGCCAAAGAGTCCACCTCATTAGTTTGAATTTCTTTTATTTGAATGTTTGTTAACTCAGCTACTCTAAAGGCCTCTATAACATCTTCCAATGAAGGATCCCCTTTTTTATTATTTTTTTTTGAGTTTCAAGGTCACTTGACCCAAATACTAGTCTGTCTCGCAGTGCCTCATCTTTGTTTTTTATAAACTCGCAGTCACTACAGAGACGTTTCAGGTCAGTCATAAAACTATCAAATCTTTCTCCTGCTTTTTGACTCCGATTATAAAATAAGTAGCGTGAGTGTAGCACATTTTTTTTAGGATTACAATAACTTTCTAATACTTGTTGAACATCTTTAAGAGTTCTTAACCCCTCTGTTTCTAACGTATTATATATATTTAATGCATCCTCACCGATAAGATTCAGAAATATTGCTATCTTCCTCCCCTCAGCAACTTCCGATAAACCGCCCGCCTCCAAATATATGTCCAGAGACTGTTTAAATTTTTTAAAGTTTTCACTTAAATTACCTACTAAAGATAATTTTGCTGGTAAATTATAACCTGTAGCCATGATTGACGACTGCGCCATGTGTTATATTCTTAACTTTATAATAAAACACTGGTAACCATTTCTAGCTTGGTTTAATCAATGACCACAGAATGTTACACAATACAGACCCATAATAATAATCGAGTCATTCATAACATAGATATATGACATACCCTAACGTAGGGTATAGAATAGAATAGAATATAATTTTATTGTTTACTGTTTACACATAGAAAGGCAGTTGACAAGGCCTAGAAAAGTATTCAAAACAGTATACCCACAGCCGGGCGTACAATTATATTATTAAATAAGTATAAAATTAAAAAAAAACAATCTTAGTATAACCACAATAAAAAATCAGTGACAAAATATATATAAGTATAAGATTATTAATAATTAAACAAAATTGAAACAATAAAAATGGTATGGTAGTCACCACGCTTGACATACAGCTTGGTGATCGCAGTTTATGGTAGTAGTACCATAGAGGACGTTGATACCCGTTCTCTGTTATATCCCCTGAGTGTTCGGTATTTAGTGTTCCAGTCTATGTCGCGGGGAATCCGATAAGGGGTATCTACCATATCCCTAATAGGTAAGCCCGCTACCAACTTAGACTGCATCATCACTTATCATCAAGTGAGATTGCAGTCACGGGCTAACGTGTTCCGTTATACGAGTATGTGCAGCAAATAGTAAAAGTTTTTTTTTTGAATAGGACATTTTTCACTTGAATAAATACATCGTGAAAAAAGTTAGTCTCACCGAGCGAAAAGCAAACAAAACTTGAATAGGCACACACATACACACTCATATGCGCTTTTCTGGTGAACCAACGGATTTTTTTTTTTTATTATTCCCCTACAAGTTAGCCTTTGACCGTAAACTCCTGATGATGCAGTCTAAGATGGTAAAGGGCTGATCTGTAAGGGCTATAGCAATTTTACACACGCACCTCAAATCTGTTTCTACACCATCGTACCAGAACGCTAAATCGCTTTGCGGTAAATCTTTATCGGTAGACTGGAGAAAATTCAGAAATTGCCCTTGTCGGAAATCAACCCAGGACGTCCCACATACTCGTATGTTAAAAATGTTATGTTATGTGTAGAACCACAGTGGTCACAACTGCGCACAACTGCGCCGCGGAGGTCACCGAAAAACATTTATACTTTTATATTTAACTAGCTGTTGCCCGCGACTTCGTCTGCGTTTGATTTTGTTTTTGATGTGGCATTCAATTTAGTTCTAGTTCTAAAAAAATTTGTAGTATTCAGTATCGCTAAGCCTTAAATGAGGGTTTTGCTGCTGCCCGCTGAGGAGTTCTGCCTTCTATCTCCAACCACATTCATCAGATCGCCACAAAGTTTGGGCATAATTAAACAAATATTATAACCTCTATAGTACAAAAATATTTTTTTAAATCGGTTATAATTTGTCGGAGTTATGGTGTAAAATCGTCAAACATTTTCATCCCCTATCCCAAAGGAACCAAGCTTCATGTCGGGATAAAAAGTATTTTATATTACTTCTAACACTTCCAAGAATATGTGTACAAAATTTCATGAGGATCGGTTAAGCAGTTTTTGCGTGAAAGCATAACAAACAAACTTACATTGACATTTATAATATTAGTAGGGATAGGGATTTCTAATTAGGTACATTTTAACAGACTTAACAAAGTTAAAATTTTCACACTAAATCGTTTTCATTCGCGCCAATTTACCCGAGAGCGCTTTTGTTCTATTTTTAAACTTTTAATGTCTTACAAATAAATGGGGTATAACGCGGTGAGAATAATGTCGGAATAGTTATGCAGTATTTTGTCACACTTCAACTTAGAGCACCTTGCAAATGGCAGGGCGTGCTAAAACACTGAATAACGTTTCCTACGTTATTCCACGTTTATTTTTGAGGCCCTTATAATAAAGTACGTGTTAAAAACACCTAAAGTCTGACAGCGTGCACTTAAAAAACCATATAAATATCTAAAAAAATTTACGGGATATTTATAATTGTAAGGTTTGAAATTGCTGGCGTTCGACTTCGAAAAGCCTTCGACTTAGAAAGCAGAGTCGCTGCCCACTGCACCAGTCAGCCGTCAATTTATATTTCAGATGATGTTAATTTTGTTGTTTTAAAATTGTTGGCATTGTGGACGGATGCTGAAAGCATAAATTTTTTTTTATTGAAATTATTCTATTGGCGCATTAGGGAAAAATTATAAGAGTTGTAAGATGTGAAGTGAAGTACGTACGTACGTACGAAGACGAAGTGAAGTAAGATGTTTTTACGATGCGCGCGCACACCGTCACCATGAACCGACACCCTGAGCTAGCTATGAGGATTGCCAGTGTACACTTTCAATTGTCAAAGTCTGCGGGCTTATTCCGGTAATTTTATTGATTCAGTTGTAAAATAATCTCAAATTTTCTTTGTTGAGTGAAACTTGGTTGTCCGATATATAGTCTATTAGTATTCCAAATTTAATTATGTTTATTATGTCCATTTCTTTAATTATGTCGAATTTTTTTGCGATATTTAAATAATATACTTTATTTGACTAGATAGTGCGTCTTAACGCAATTCTCAATGTATTAAATACCTTTTTTTTATTGTTATCATTGTTTTTTCTACAAACGTAGAATAAGGCGACAGATTGTCACAGTTTATATTTTTAATCTAGATTTGGCTTTATTTTAAGATAAACCCTTAACCAAAATAATTTGTAACGCTGTTGGATTACTAATAAATAAATAAATAAATAAATATTTTTTTGTAAAGATTTTTATCTTGTTACGCCAGAGAAGTAGAACTTCTAACGCATACATAAGTCCACACACGTTTTTTTTGCAGTGATATTTTACGAACCAAGGACATTGCTCACCTGATGGAAAAACCATGACTTATAAACAAGGCAACAAATGTTTTAATACCAGCAACTTAACTTGCTATCAACGCAATAGCTTAGTCGCCATGAGGTAAATGCTTGTTCTTCTTCTTTGTCGAAGCACTATTGCCAGAGTGGCTACGGGCATCAAGTTAGGACACATTTGTGGCAGTTGTTACTCGACTCACAATCATTTGCCAGCCCTCCCTCAACACTTCGCAGGACATGCAAGGAACTCCTCCTGCAACATGCCGCCCTGTGCCCATCAACCCACGGCGAATGTGTTAAGCCCGATGTGACTGTGATTACACCAGCAACCATGTTCTTCAGACCGGGACACAGCATTGAAACGATGCTGTTTCGCGGCTGGAATAAGCACTGCGGAATACTTCCGCGGACGAGTTCTGTCACAAAAAGCTCTACTTCTACTAAAGCATTTGTCCAATAGTACATGATGTACATAGTATGCTATATTGGTCGAGGCTCTAAGCAATCAAACTTTTCGCAAATCTCGGCAATGGTTACTGACCATTGCATTGATTTGCGAAAATTTTGGTACGTGACACAACAAAAATAATTAATTTCAGGCTTTACCCTTATACATTGAACACTGTACATCAATAAAAAAAAAGTGTGTGCGTGTAAACTTTACGCGCGATTGAAGTAAAACTTTAATATTATTTATTGATGAACGAGTGTTCCTCTACTACTATTTCATTTTATATTCTATTTAAAATTCATTAATATCACTTTCACATTTTATAAATATTTTCATTTGTCAAATAGAATAATTGAGAGTAGAAAATTGAAAGTTAGATCAGCACATGTCAATATAACCTTGTCATTCAATATTATAGAATGTCGCAATCGTCAGAAAATTTATTAATAATTTATTTATTACTTTTGTAATAAATAAATTATTAATAAATTTTCTGACGATAATTTTTTTATTAAAAAGTAATAAATAAACAAGAATACATTTTTCTTTGTGCCAGCTTTTGCGAATATTTTTTTTTTTTAAATGTTGAATTTTTAGTCACTTTGCTATTCACAATGGATCCGCTTGAAAATATTGGAAACAAATAATTCTTTTTGATTATAATAATTGCCACTAGCCGGCGTAAAAGTCAAGAAGCGTGGAGTATATGACATATACTTACGACCAATCCAAATTATTGTTTTTAAATATCGAAAACTACACAGACGTCTGACGTAAGCGCTACTTCCGTCGAAAAAAATCCGAGTTACTCCCTAGACCCGCCTAAAGAAGTTTTACTTCAACAATTTAAAAATTAAATTAAATAAATTAATTTAAAAAATTAAATTCCTATAAAATAAAGTGCCAAAGTATTATAAAATCAATGCAACCATATTTCATACGACGTTTTTCCACACATACCGATTTCGAAGCTACAACGTTGTGCTATATAAGAAATAAACATGCTATGTCTATTCATGCTTACTCCACTCTACTGAGGAGTATATCTGTTAAAATAAGAACCAGGAAAACACAAAAAAATCCAGATAATTCAATAACATTTTATTCGTCCATACTAAAATTACTATCACATGATGACCATGTTATATTTGAGCAAACCACGACTATTATAATTAATATTTCTAATAATAATAACTTTCCCAAGAAATCACTTATTTAACGATAGTTATCTAAGTACTATTTACAATAATATTTGAACTTTATATCATCACAATAGAAACGAAAATATAGATATATATATATATATATATATATATATATATATATATATATATATATATAATATATATATATATGTATATATCTGTATATATATATGGCTGCATTTTAATTCCAACCAAGCTGCAAACTACAGTTTGCTATTATCTTAACAGCATCCAAACTGACTACCGATTCAAAGTCTTAGCGCAGTCAGACATGGTAAATGAAACAAGCATAAATAACAATATTTATTCTAATCTCAATGTGTGTCTCAATCGCATATGAATTGTTTTGTTTTCACTTTGTAATACTAACGTTAGGTAATTTATTTTCTCGAAATTAAATCTAGCGTTCACCTCACATTTACACGCGACGTTATATTTTGGTAAACTCAAAATTAAATGTCTCGTGCTAAAAATCAATGCGATTTCACTGTATTATTCATAGCAGATGCCAACTAATAGAGCTGTGCGCTAAAACTTTACACGGTGTCAATAATCAAAATCAAAACAGTTTATTTTCAAATTAATTAAAATATAACTACATAACTATCACATTTAAATTCACCATTAACATATATGTCATCACAAGTACGGTAACTATTTTTAACATAACCCAAAAAAAATATTAATTTTAAAAAATATTTTATTAGTAAGAACTTCAAACTTTTTTAAACTAAAGTATTAAATTAGAAAACTAAGGCTATCTAGTTTAATAGCTTTAAACGATCGGTCTACAGTCATTGACAAAACATTCTATGAACGCCGTGTCACAAAAACTGATCCACGCATCTGGTGATTCTATAGCTGGCGCTAAAGTATATAGTAGTATATGTATATATATATATATATATATATATATACATATATCCTTACGTTTACGTTACTATTCGTGTTTAATTAAAACTCTTAGGTATACCTGCCTATAAAAGAAAGTCATACAAAAACTTTTGACAAATAATAATATCGATAAATAAAAATGCTATTTAGCAAATAAGATATTTTATTTACTAGAGAAAAACTGTAAAACAGCTTGGAATAAAATCATAAGTACGATAGCAACTTCTTCTTTTTTTTAAATGTAGTCAAAATCGCCAATTCTAAATATATATATAATATATATAATTAGAGTAAATATATTATATTTAAGTATTTATCACCAATAGTAACAGTAACTAGCTACCTAGTATAGCTGTATTTTCAAAACTGCATACATTTGACGAAAAGGAAATTTCGCAATTTTTTTTGTAAAACAAAAAATTACGAAGCTACAAATTAGTATCGTATTCTTAAACAAACATTGCGAAGCCTTGAATATACAGAATTTATCAAAACATCATAAATATTATGTAATTTTATGTTCACCTGCTAAAACCTAGGTAGGTGATTTTAAATCGGGAGACCCACGCAAACAAATAATAAAATAAAGCAGGGATGGTAAACCTTTTTAACTTTTGCAACAAAAAGGATAAATAGGAATAGGCCTTTTGGTTTGTTTATGAGTTGTATTCTTACAAATTTTGTAAGCGACTTAAGTTAATTTGTAATAATCAATCGAAATTACAAGAACTGTAAATCAACAGTAACCTACACAGTAACAGTAACCTTGGATAGAAGCAGGCGTTACTTTGCGGAATTCCATGATATATTACGAAAAGGAAGCTTAATTAACTATACTCCGCAAAAAGCAGGAAAATCTGTATGGTGTGTTTTATAATTTCTTCAATCATCATACTCCACACCAAACATATCTTCGGCAATGTACCCTCTACGCACGTTTCGCTTAGAAACCGGAGCATCCTCAGCAGATGCTGACTTGACAACTGCTTTTCGCGTATAGCAAATTAAGCTTAATTTTTATAAATACGTAGACCTACAAAGCGCTAAGAGAAATTTTAAAACCAACTATGAATGTATTGTAAAAGGTTTTGTTACAGTTTTGTTTAATCTTATTCTGCGACTATAACAATGGAATGTATTAAAAGATTTTTTTTACAACTGTTTTTTATAATAAAATCCTCAATCGTATTTCAGCATGGCGATTCTGTATATCAAATCTTAATCACTGTGGAAAGTTGCCATGAAATAACACCCAAACCATTATTATAGATAACATAATTGTAAGCATTTTAAGTAAATAAAATATCACTTCCTTCGACGGTCAAGGAAACATCGTGAGAAATCTGCATGCCTGAGAGTTCTCTTTAATGTTCTCAAAGGAGTGTGGAGTCCACCAACCCGCGCTGAGCCAGCGTGGACTACGGCCTTAACGCCTTCTCATTGTGGGAGGAGACCCGTTCCCTGTAGTGGGTAATGACGTAATTGTATCTGACAACCAAATTGAAATGAACTCAGTTGGAAACTAAGGACTCAGAATTTAACAGGTTATTGGGTGACCCGTCCACAGTTGCTAGCTAAACTTGGTGTCAACTGAGATACAGAATCGGCCGGGCAGGTGTGCTAAACATGTTAATCTTAAATTCTAGAATTTTCTAATAGTCCTTCAGCCCTTTTTAAACTTGATGAGCAAGATGCTAAGCGTGAGGTAGACGATTATCCATATTGTGGTGGAGATGAACCCTGAATAGACAGTGGGTACTCCAATCGACCAGCCTCTTTGAAGCATGGACCTTAAAGACTCAGTAGACTTCGTTAACGGTAGAACGTAGCTGATGTATTGAAGAATGATGTGCATACCTGCAAATTGAAATGAAATAATATATAGTGTACATTATTCTACTAGTCAAGCCCTTTCATTTGATACCCATATTGAGGGAGTGGTGATATAATAATTAATTCGCAATTTTGTGGCGGCGGCCATCTTGGACCGATTTTCATCAAACATTGCTAAGAACACTCCAGATTTATTCACCTTTCAAAAAAAACTAACATAATCAAAATAGGACACGTCAAACTTATAACAACCCGTCGTTTATGCGTCGGGGGTTATAAATAGCTGTTTAATGTTGTTGCTAAAATAGGTTTGATTTGTTCTAACTTCACATCTTAATATTAACGGAATGGGAGATGGTGATAACAAAAGAAAACCGGCCAAGTTTGCGGTAGGATCTCCTAAGAACCCTCCTAGCTTTAGTTTTAAGTAAACGAATGAAGTTACCATCCTCACTTCACAATAATAGTAACATATATGTATGATTGCTTCATAAGTGCCTGTGATAGGTCTACATGAATAAAACATATTTGAATTAACTGTTTAAACATTGCTTCTTTGAGTTACTATTTTAGTACATAGTACACCTACTCAAAAGGCACGTCAGTCATTTTTGGGGTAACGTCATCCTTATGTTTTCAATATCCCAAAAACTCCCACAAAGCGATTTGCATATCCTTTTCTTATACGCTTGGCTGGGATATGCAACGCCCTTCCGAGTTCTGTTTACTAATTCTTACAACCTGGGTATCTTTAAAACAATAGTGAATAGGCATTGTCAGTGGCAATGGGCTGGGCACATAGTTCGGAGAAAGGATGGCAGTTGGGGAACCAAGGTGCTGGAATGGCAGCCCCGAACTGGTAAGCGCAGCATTTGTCGACCCCCACCGAGGTGCACAGGCGACATTAAGCGAGTCGCAGGTAGCCGCTGGCATCCAAGCGGCACAAAACCGTGGAATATGGAACTCCCTACAAAAAACCTACGTCCAGCAGTGGACATCTGTCGGTTAAAATAAATAAAATATATGACGACAATACACACGTCGCCATCTAGCCCCAAAGTAAGCGTAGCTTGTGTTATGGGTACAAATAATACACAAATACTAAGAATATACAGATAAACACCCAGACACGGAAAAACATTCATGCTCATTCACACAAACATTTTCCAGTTTTGACAATCGAGCCCACGGCCTTGGACTCAGAAAGCAGGGTCGCTTCTAAGTTCTGTGTTTCCTGATTCTTACAACCTGGGTATCTTAAAAACAAGAGTGAAAAGGCATCTTCTAGGCAAGCGCGTCCCTTCTAAGGCCACATCTACACTTTCCATCTGCACGGCTAGCATGGGCAGGAGACAATTATATCCCGGGGAAAGGATATAAATTGATCTTCTGCCACCTCTTTATCAACTCTCAGAGCACAAGTGGAAATAATATAAATATAACATATGTGTATTAATAAACGGGGGTAAACTTCTCCTATTCCATGTTCCAGGAATTTAGCAGGTGGGCACGTTCATTATATCCCTTGTCAGAGGATATAATCAGGGGATATAAATTGAGTGAGATTTTGGTCAAGCGCGAGTCTATCATCAATAAATAAAAAAAAAAACAAAAGATTTTGAATATTGCTTACAGACACTGTAAGAATAGATTCAAATAGCAGAAGACGTTCGACGATTAAAAATTCACTGTGGCCTTAAGCACTTGAAATGTATATATATTTTTTTAAATAAGGAGATCATCCAAAAAAAAATACCTTCAATCGGCCATATGATTCCACACAACAGCATCATGGGCAAGAATGAGCCAAGCGCTAAGTACGTGGCAGTTCTTTCCTTATCACATAAGCAGGACACGACGAAACCTAGAACAAAATAAACAATACAGATACATCTAACTAGTATTACTAGTCCTATTTTATATAGGTGGTTTACCTCCTTTACTAAGTAGCATTTTATAAGAGAATTTCTATATCGTTTTGCAGATCAAGACTGGGATACAGCAAAGCGTGGCTGGCCAGGTTATCTATCCGTAAATAACAGAATTATCCGATAATTCAATAACAGATTATCAGATGAAACTTGTTTGTTTTGTTTGCTTCAAGTCTATTTATTTATTTATTTATTTATTTATTTATTATTGATGTACTATAAATTGTGATTGTGAACATAAGATACATGAAGTGTACAAAGGAAAGCTTATCTCTATAAGAGATCTCTTAAGAGGTTCTTATAAGAGGTCTTTATTGCACACACACATTTTATACAAATTAAACACAAATACAGAAGATACTTAGAAAAAAAAATAGATCGTGCAAAGGCGGTCTTATCACTAAAGCGATCTCTTCCAGACAACCTTTGACGTTAGGAAAAAAACGAAGGAACGGGTTGGTGCAGCAATTTAAACTTTTGAGATTTCTCTCAATAATTTTCAATTGTATCGTATTAAACGGAAGCTCCGTAGAAGAACTAGAGTTACCGACATAGCTCAGCGAGTTGCGAAGCTGAAGTGGCAATGGGCGGGGCACATAGCTCGGAGAACCGATGGACGTTGGGGTCTTAAGGTGCTGGAATGGCGACCCCGCACCGGTAAACGCAGCGTAGGTCGGCCCCAAACGAGGTGGACAGATGACATCAGGAGAGTAGCTGGGAGCCGTTGGAGGCAAGCGGCCCAGGACCGTGCATTGTGGAACTCCCTACAAAAGACCTATGTCCAGCAGTGGACGTCAATTGGTTGAGATGATGATGAAACGGAAGCTAATACAAAGATAATGGTTTACGTAAACGAACAATTGCAACAAAACTTTGGGTATCGATTACTTCATAGGTAAGTATTAATTGGCTGTGAGATGGTAATAACAAAAAAACCTCGACTAATTTTATTGTTAGATTTAGGAACTCTCCTGGCTTTGGAATGTAGTTTTCACCATCACCTCGCAATTATAATAAAATCTGTAGTTATTTGCTACTAACATTAAGGGTTGTCTGGAGATATCGATGAAAGCGATAAGACCGCCTTAGCGCATTTTTAATATATATATTTTTTATTTTAATTATTTAATTATTATTTTAATACCATTATTCATTGTTTTAATTTTTCAATTGTGTGCAATAAAGAATTCACCAATCTATTTATCTATCTCTTTATGAACGCTTCATAAATTACTGCGATAGGCGTACATGAATATATATATTTTGTAAATAGTATGATGAAAATGTTTGTTATTAAACTACGCATGCTGTCTGGCATCATTAAAAGTTTATAACTATACCAAAAAACTCTGCCCTTGTTGCAAGACTAACGAAGCTACTCATATACCGCTGAACTTAATAAATAAAGTGGGTACATTATTAGGAACTCCATGGCACAGTGGTCTTATCCGGAATTTTGCGGATTCGATCCTCAGCAGTGGCAACTCAGGAATATATAATTACTAAATTGTCTACTCTAGCCGGAGGCTTCGCCGGTGGCTATTTAAATAAATATTCATATTTATTTATTTATCAAGACATTATACACGTTTTTAAATATAACACACACAAACGTGGACTGATATGCACGTCAATTACAAGTGCACATAGCATTGACAAAGCGTCGTGTAAACTTATTTACTGTACAACCGACAAAGACAAGACGTTATGCAGTGTTCTGGTATGCCGCGTAGATGTCAATTACTGGTTTGTATGGGTTTAATATAACTGAGAGTATCCTATGTCCCTCTAAGCGGTGATAGCCCAGTGGTTAGGACTTCAACTTCACCTTCGGGGGGCCGAGTTCGAATCCCAGCTAGAACCAATAACTTTTCTAAAATATGTGCGTTTAAAGCAAATAAAATATCACTCGCTTCAACGGTGAAGGAAAACATCGTGAGGAAACCGCATGACTCAGAGTTTTCCAAAATGTTCTCAAAGATGTGTGGAGTCCACCAATCTGCACTGGGCCAGCGTGGTGGACTACGTTCTTAACACCTCATTCTGGGGGTTACCCCGTGGCCATGTAATGGGCCGGTAATGGGTTGACGATTTTTTTTTTTTAATCTTTATTAATTTGGGACTTTTATCCAACACGGATATGACAGCCCCATCATTCCTTAAGTAACTAGTAAAAAAATACTTAATTATTATATTAATACCAACTATAAGAGAAATGTAACAGTAACAATCTGTTATTGCTGCAAAAATATCTAAACAATAGACCTGGAACCTTCTGTGGTCGGTTGAGAGAGAAGGCTCGTTAGAGCCACGTCAAATCTGTTGAAGTTGTACCGCCGCATAACCTCTAGTCGCTCCAAATTGTATCTGCTACATTCCACCAGTACATGCTAGACATCATCCATCGTACCGCAAATATCGCAGTTGGCATAATTAGCTTTCTTCATTAGAAATGCGAACTCATTAGATGGATAATGTCCAGAACGCAACCTATGAGCTAAACCTATACATTTTCTACTTGATCTTATAAAAGCAAACCAAGGAAAATGAGTAGGCTGTTATTAAATAGTTGTATACCAAATTCCCTTTTCTCTACTTCTAATGTCAAAATCGGTTGTTGATGATGATTTAAGACCAGTTAGTGTATCCAGCTCGAACAAAGAGAACTTACCGAAAGTCATTCCACACAGTCCGTTCATGAGTGTGAGGACTACCACCCATACCACCGGGCCCCTGATGGTCAGCCCGAAGAACAGGAAACCGATGATCAGAACCGTCACAGTCTGCACAATCATGACCAGCATCTGCACTATGACGTGTGCGAAGAGTATCTCCGTACCTGATGAGGAAGATGGAAATAAATAAATAATACTAAATTACAATGTGAGATGGTGATAACAAAAAAAACACCCGGCTAAGTTTGTTCTGGGCTTCATCTTAGATCGGAACGCGTTAAGAACCCTCGTAGATTTAGTTTTACAGTTTACGAATATGGTTATCGACCATCATCTCACTACCGTGTACCTCTCATGCGTACATTCTCATGTACGCATCAAAAGTGCCACCAATGGGCCTACTTGAATAAGAAATATTTTTTACTTTGAATTTGACTTTGAAATTAAAATTAATCTTAATTTGCTATACTTCGCGAAAAGCAGGAGAATCTATTTGGCGTAATTTATAATTTCTTCAATCCTTATACTCCACACCAAACAGATCTTCGGCAAAGAACCCTCTACGCACCTAAACCGGAGCATCCTCAGGAGATGTTGACTTTACAATGAATAGAATAATTGTTAAGTAACAGTTACTAAAACTATTGTAGTTATATAATAACTTTTTGTGGAGCAAACTAAGCTTAATTTTCATAATATATCCTGTAATTCCGCAAAGTAACGCCTGCTTCTATCCAATAAAAGAAAATAATGAAAATTATTTTTATTAACGTAGTTTTAGTGTAAAGACGTACGTGATAGTTGCTGGTTCGGCCTAACTTTCAAGGGGAACTAGTTCTTTCCCCGGCAAGCACATCTAACTTTTCTGAGCTATGTCATCCCAGAGGGTAAGACTACGACTCCACTTTCGGAGGGCAGAGTTCGAAACCCTAACTAACTCCCTAAATCGGTTTCCCTCCTATACGATGTCTTACTGAATGTTTTTAAAATTCATAAAATTATTTATTTTTAAAGAGATGTTTGCGCCCAAACTGGTTGCACGTTACATTATATAATTAGAATTATTTTAAATATTGTATTATATATATAAACAGACAAAAAATAATATCACTTGCTTCAATGTTGAAGGAAAACATCGTGAGGGAACCTGCATGCCTGAGAGTTCTACATAATGTTCTCAAAAGGTGTGTGAAGTCCACCAATCCGTCCACAAGGCCATCGTGGTGGACCTTAGCCACTTATCGTGGTGGTAAGAGACCCGTACCCTGTAAAGCCGGCAATGGGTTGATGATGATGATAACAACCAAACATAATTGATATAGACCTAATATTAAGCGAAATATGAAGGATAGCTTATAAAGCCATCTATTACGCTTAGAATATATTTCGCTTTGGATATGTTCCCTCTGAAGCCTTAAATCCATACTTTACAGATCACAGACAACCTTACTCATAGTGTCAGCTAATGACATTATACCTATGGGGCATTTAGGTAAATGGGACGGATTAACCGGGGATAATCTTATCTAAGTAAGGTCTAACCGTAGCATAATAAATAATTAATCATCGTTAATTCCGTAAACTTCATAACATGATTTCCTTATTCTATTTACCGAAGAATAACTTTTTTTTTTTTGCTTTTTTTGACACTTTTATGAAAATTAAGCTTAATTTGCTATACTCCGCGAACAGCAGGAGAATCTGTAAGGTGTAATTTATAATTTCTTCAATCCGTATACTCCACACCAAACAGTTCCTCGGCAATGTACCCTCTACGCACGTTTCCCTCCGAAACCAGATAGTGAAGTCTTAACAATTATTCATTGTAAAGTCATGAGTGAACCTGAGGATACTCCGGTTTCAGACCGCCATTCCAGCACCATAGGTGTGCCCTAGCCATTGTTTTTTCAGCTTCAGCGACTCGTTGAGCGTTGTCGATAACTCCGGTTCTTCTACGGATCTCCACATTCCTTATATGATCGCTAAAAGACACTCCGAGCATAGCTCTCTCCATCGCTGAGTGACCCTGACCCGTCTCATTCTCTTTATGAGAACCATAGTTAGCGACCACGTTTAAAGATAGCCATATTGATTTCAAACTGCCATCTGAAGATTTCGGTTGGATATTGATTTTGATAAGAGATAATTTATTACAGTTTTTGACCCTTGACACTACCGGCTTGCACCACTTGTTGTGTAAAAGGTATTTTAATACCCTAACTTCCAGCTGTAGGACAATAATATATACGTCACCTTGTATGGTTAAAGCAAACCATTTAGAAATCTTATATACATTATATGGGGTGAAAAAGGTCTTACCCGTAATTCCCGAAACTAAGGACCGCTCCAGAATCCCTTCATTCCGCTCCGCCAACATCGATCCCGACGTCAAAGCGACCGCCAGGAAAAAGATGATCCTGAAAACGTCCCGCAAATATTACAATCCGGAAAAATAACATTTCTCGGAAGAAAATAAAACTATGAGATGTCTTGATTGCTTTTTTTATTCGATGACAATGACGAGTGAACGGTTCACTGTGATCCTCGAAACATAAAGTTCTGAGGAGACGGGTGTTTATTAAAATTTTCGTGAAGCATTTCCTTTCTGAGCACCATGTCTCCTAATACAATTGTCTGTCAGTGATCAACCATTTACAAAAAATACGAAAATTTTTATACTACCGTATCATCACCATCAACTCATTACCGACCCACTACGGGCAGTGGCGTGCACCGGGTTTCTTACCATGGATGCAGCAGGAAAATGGCATAGAACGGCCAAAATCCTCCTCCTATACGAGTTATATATCAATTTTAAGGTAGGCTGTGCTTTTTTGCATGTATGAAGTGCACGCCACTGACTACGGGCAAGGGTTTCTTATCAGAATAAGATAAAAAATGTTGGGTGTGATTTATTTCCTTAAACAGGTTGGTCTTCTAATAATTTTAAATTACAATGTAAGATGGTGACAACGAAAAAGAACACCCGGCTAATTTTGTTGTGGACTTTTTCTTAGACCAGGGTACGTTTGGAACCCTCGGTAGCTTTAGCTTCAAGTTTACGAATATATATATATACTACGACAATACACACTTCGCCATCTAGCCCCAAAGTAAGCGTAACTTGTGTTATGGGTACTAAGATGCCTGAAGAATATTTTTATGAATATAATACACATAAATACTTATAATATACAGATAAACACCCAGACACTGAAAAACATTCATGTTCATCACACATTTT
Organism: Pararge aegeria; assembly: GCF_905163445.1. NCBI lineage: Eukaryota > Metazoa > Arthropoda > Insecta > Lepidoptera > Nymphalidae > Pararge > Pararge aegeria. The sequence continues at coordinate 3,840,771 of NC_053202.1, read as the reverse complement.
CCAGTATTGGGAATCGAACCCACGGCCTTGGACTCAGAAAGCAGGGTCGCTGCTCACTGCGCCGTCCATCATCACCAACAAATAGTGGAATAATATGTACCCATTTTTTTATGTTCCTACTCATCATACTCGTAAGTATCATTTATAAGTCTACTTAATTATAGATGTTTTGACTTTGACTTTGAAGATTTTATGCCATAGTCATATCCGCACTGGGCCAGCGTAGTGTACTACGCTGGCCCAGTGCGGATAAACATGAATGTTCACCAGTGTCTGGGTGTTTATCTGTATATTATAAGTGTATTATATTCGTAAAAATATTCAACTATGGTACTCATAGCACAAGCTACGCTTACTTGGGGCTACTTGGCGATGTGTCTATATTTTTTTTTTTTTTTTTTTTCCTATAGTTAGAATTACTTCATTCATGCGAATAAAATCCCAGCTCAACAACAATAATTTTGAGAAACCTGCCGATTAAGTTAAAGTATAAACAATTCTGATATTCCTAAGTTTCAGCAACAATATAAATTGGTTATTTATCATATCATAGTTTCAAAAGTTGTGTAGGCAGATAAGTGTTTACTTTACTGTTGTTATAATGAAGTTAGTATTTTGCTAGTTAAGTTAGATCTACCCGATGTTTAAGTCCGCACCATTATTAACAGATCATAAGTAAGCCCCTTATTAGGATACCTCATAGAAATATGGAGAAGTGCATATGATACAAGCCTCAAAATTATAAAAATTACTCAAAATAACAGTATTTTTTGAAAACCTTGTTCCAACTAGATTATCGTTATCCAACTAAATAACTTTATAAAAAAATTAACACACTTTCCCTTAGCCAATTGTATAAATATAAAACATGCGTACTCGTTAGGAGAATACCTAAATAAGTCATACATACACATATTACTTTTAAAATTAAAACTAAAACACATCTAAAGATACGAAATAGGCGAACTAAATTACATATATATACTTACACGAAATAGGCGTAAATTAAGATAACTATACAGGTTAAGAGAGCACTTCTATACAGTATTATACCTAAAGAGATTTTAGCAAGAATTCGTTTAAATCATTTAAAGAGATGCTAAAAAAGCACATTTTATTTTACTACTTAAAGCTGTTATTAGTTTACGCTGCTATTTTGTATATAATACCACTTCTTTATGTAAATTTTTAATTAATCGCGTAGTAAAACTGGCTCTTTTAAGCAAAAATGCCTTTGAACCTAAGGCCTACCTATGATCATGTCTATTATCTCGAACTTACTCTCCACTCTCCTCTTTACATAATTTGATGCATGATTAACCTCAACTAATATTATAAACTGTTCTTCATAACGTTCCCAATACGATTGGGAAGTCTACCAATCAGTCACTCACTCTCCACTCTCCTATTTAAAAAACCAGAGTCGGGAGTATGATATGTATGAGTATGATAAAACTCCTAACTTGTACCATAAATAGTTCTCCGTAACGTTCCCAAGGGCGTGTAAAGTCTACCAATCTGCTTAATATATAACTGCCATACTCCTAGTTTAGCCCGTTACCATTTTAGACTGCATCATTCATTTATTTATTTATTTAAGGGACAATCAACAGGTTACAACAACAACTCTTTAAAACTAACCAAAAAATGAAAAAACATATAAATGTAATATTGTAGACCCACTTAAAGACTGCCACAACTTGCGAATACAAAACAGAAGTCAGTTAGAAGGAGAAAAAACGATTAAGAGAGACATGAGAGTACTTATTAGCTGTAAGATCCATCAGGCTGCGACATAAACTTGACATTTGATTGTTTATCTCTAAGCATTTTTTTGGTTAATTTAAGGTAAATGTTTATGTTAAACTACTTTATGATTTTTTCTTATTTATATAATTAAAAAAACTATATTATTCTCTAGTGAAAATGTACTGTTTGCTTCCCTGGAAAAGCTAACAATAATTAAATATTGTAATAACCTTAACTTGATATAACTGAATTTAGAAACTTATTTAAAAAGACAACCCAAATCGATTGACATCTACGTTGATGTAAGAAGCTGCGGGCATAAGTTTCTAAATGCGTAAATACGTTTGTTTATTTGTTCTTCCTTAACGTCCTACCTTAGTAACCAACCGGCTTATACGCCGCGGGCGACACCACGGGGCGCAGCTAGCTCAACATTAATGATATAATAAAATAAATCGATACAAACATTCACGATATGTTTTACAAATTTTAATGACAACAATATTTCCTAAAAGTAATTACAAAATAATTATGCTGACTCACGTTAAAATAACTCCTGGACCAGCGAAATCGGTGAAATTGGGGACCTCCAACCCGAAAATTGGTTTGTGAATCTGAAAGAAAATTGTTGGTTTAGACCTAAATATTAAAGCTGTGTTTAAAATTTTCTAAGAATTAGCTAAGCTGTAATAGCCTAGTAGTTAGGACTTTGGCTTTACTTTTAGGGAGCCGAGTTCCAATCCCACGCAACTCTAACTTTTCTAAGTTATGTGCGTTTTAAGCAATTATACCTTCACTTGCTTTACTGGTGAAGGACAATTACGTGAGGATGATGCATGCCTGAGAATTCTCCATTACGATCACAAAGGCGTGTGGAGTCCACTAATCTGCACTGGGCCAGCGTGGTGGACTACGGCCTTAACTTCTTCTTAATGTGGGATGCGACTCTTGCCGATGATGAAATAGTTTTCGAGAAACAATAAAAATTATATTTGATCAACAACCAATGTTCATAAATTGAATTTTGAAATAAGTACTTTATTTTGAATCATTTTCAATACACTTTAGTCTGGTATGAGACTCCAGTCTACCTAATCAATTTAATAATTTATCTGGCAAATACGAAATTTTAGTTATCAAAAGTTTCATTATTCACCCACTTTATAAAACTTCTGTAACACTTGATTCGCGCTCTCGCTTGCACGCTCGACTTAGACGGAACGTGACAATGAGTCATACTTTTTCGTGCATGCAGCCGGAGTTAATTACGCAAGTACAAAATAAATCTTGTACTTGCGTATTAAAACTTTTACTTACATAGACAGGTGTGGCGAGAAGTCTACCTGGCAGGTTACATACTACCGACAGATGTTCCGTCGCCTCCATGAACGCCAGCAGGAGGTCTCGATTCAGCATCCATTCGACTTGCTTATCTAAAAGAGAAGGTTAATATTTGTTATCACCATCATTTTTCTTCCTTCCAATTTGTCCACCGCACTGGGTCAGCGTGGTGGACTACGGCCTTAATCCCTTGTCATTGTGGGAGGAGACTTCAAACGCCTTCGAGAACGTTATGAAGCCCTCAGGCATGCAGATTTCCACACGATGTTTTCTATCACCTTTAATGCTAGTGGTATTTTTCAAACGCACACAACTTAGAAAGTTGGAGGTGCGTGCTGGGATTAAAGCTCGATGCCCCGGAAGTGAAGCCGAAATCCTAACCATCTAGTCTATCAACGCTCGCCTATTTCATAGAAACTCTGACACACAAAAAAAAATCTTTTTTTTAAATGTTACATATTACAACGGCTTCGACAGGTGAACGAATGGACAAGGTTGCATAATAAAAAATATTAACACAATAAAACGCGATATTGACCCGCGCTAACAATAGATGGCGTTAGTGGTATTTGCGCGAAATGTGAATCGCGCTACAGAGATTTTTTCCCACTCGTGACGAGACGGTGCCGCGGCCAACCACTGTTATTCCCTAGCGGTACCTGCCTGCAGTTTTTCCAGCAAACGCGTTCTTCTCGGAGACACTTGCTGGACGCTGTAGTTAGGAACCTTACTAGTGAAACCTAAAGTGCTTCCACTGTGTGGGGCGATAGCCAGAGATTCTTGACTGTCACGTAATTCTAAGTGAACTTTAAACATAAGTTTAGAGTTCACTTCATCAGTTATCTTGGTACCCATAACACAAGCTACGCTTACTTTGGAGCTAGATGGCGATGTGTGTATTGTCGTAGTATATTTATTTATTATTATTTATTTAAGTTTGTTCTTCACACGTGTCTTATAATTCCGTACCCCCGATCCTTGCCCCGTCACGTAGAATTGCTTACAGGCTTCATTTTACCAATTTGGTAGAAAACACTAAAATACAACTCAAGGGAGAAAAGGAGTTTATTATCGCGGACGCGATTCACTGGAACAACCATGATACCCGCAAATAAACCTCTCAAAAAATCTTCAAAGGAGGGCTTTATAAGATTACTAAAAGGCAATTTCGGGGCGCTAAGGGTGCCGGTTGAGCCTTTTATCGCTTCCATGAAACCTTAAGGTAATATCGGTGTAGTATTGCGGCCACGGCCATGAAGGGTAACAAGCAATTTATTTCACCGTGCATAATTGAAAGGCGAGTATCTTCACACGTTTTTTATTAGCTTTACCTGATGTTTGTTTGTGATTACAAAAAAAGTATGATAAAAAAGCTTGGGTTTGAATTGCTCTAACGTCATAGCTAAACATTAACACGACTGCCAGATGGTGATAACAAAAAAAACTGGTTAAGTTTGTTGAGGGCTCTTCCCTTTGGGAAATTGTGTAAAAGATAAAAGATAAAATCCTTGAGATGTTACGTTTAGAAAAAAGAAGCTTACGGTTTATATAAACTTTGAACTTAAGCGTAAGCTCTTAGAAATATCCTATTATAATATTAAGGATTACATGAAAGATAAAAAAACTTGGGTATGAATTTATCTAACGTCATGGCTAAACATTAACTTGACTGTGAGTGAGGTGATGACAAAAAAAGCCTGAGTTAGTTGTGGGCTCTTCTTAGACCAAAGCGCGTTTGGAACCCTCCTAGCTTTAGTTTTAAGTTAACGAATGCAGTTATCACCATCACATTCGCTTCATGAGTGCATGTGATAAGGTCTACATGAAAAAACATTTTTGAATTTTGAATTTTGTTTGTACTGACTTTGGACTTGATGTGAAACGTCTTGAAACGGTCTGATTCGTTCAAACTTTGTAGATATATCGAGGACCGATGACAATCCACTAATTTGATAAGATTATTCCATTTTTCAATTTGCAAATAAGATATTTAGATATATAATGTTTATCTACAGTTGATAAGGCAGGAATGATGTTAATTTAAATTTACAAACATTATCTTTGGCCGGTTTTGTAATATGATCAAATTTGATGGTGAATTGGTTACCGATTAATTTGGCTCTGATAAAAAAAATTGTTACAGATAAACTAAAAATACGCTATTATTAATAAACTAAACTAAAAGGTAGAATTCGTTTGGTTTTTTTATACGAAGAGTGTTTTTGAATTTTTTGGACTATAATTTTTGTATAAAGACTAGCGGGCCTGGCAGGTGTTCCCTGAAAAAAAAACACAGTCATAAGACCGGCCGGCAGAAGCGAAAACTCAAAACAATTGAATTGGAATTGAAATACAAAAAATGGAATCGACGGTATATAAACGTAAATATATAATTGCTTTAAACGTATATAACTTCTAACGTAACCAATGGGCCACAGCTAAGAAATAATTGATGGCAATGTAAACTGTAGTTAGAAGCATGCGTAGTTATAAGGGAAATAGCTGATTAATAAACAATTTTAATCGGTTTCTACGTATCATACCGGAACAGTTCATTGCGCAGCGGTACGAGTCATCCGGTAGGTAAATAGGTACCAACGTGTTTATTTAGCTAGCTTTATTTAAAAGGCGGTTTACGGTCAAGGAGATTCTTAGTATTCGAGCAAAAAAAAAAGTCAGAAAGAAGCCAAATAGCTCGGGCGGCTGACGCGTCGCGGTGGGTCGTAGTTTAGTGGATGAAAGTCCAATCCGTCCTGCAAATACTATTTTTACTTCGTTCGATTTAAAAACACGGAAAAAAGCATTCCGTTTTGTTTGTAGGTACTAGGCTTACAGCAATGAATAAGAGATTTCCTTCCGAAATTTTCGTACAGTTTCAAGTGATGTTCATTACATTGGGTATTAAGTTATCGATATCGATATTGGTGCAATATCGATAACAACTATTTACTGATTTTTTTTAAACCAAAAAATTAATGAAGAATAATTTCTATAGTAACTTATTAAATCATATATACTCGTACATAGCTTCTTCTCGGACTTATTTCAATATGGATACCGGAATTGTGTCAATGCTTTTATGTCTGTCATGTCATTTAATAGGCTTTTGATGATTTTGATGTCAGTCACGATAACAGTCAGTCAGTCATATCAGAAAAAATACGAAAACCAAGTGTCGTAGAACCCTTAGCGAAACCAAAAGCATGGACAGGCGATGCGACGCGGTGGGTCGTAGAAGAAATGTACTTATCATAACCGCAAGTGACTGAGAAAAATCAATCAAGTAATTTTATGAACAAACAAATTATATGTTTCTTCTATGGTATATTTGCCAAAGAACATATTGTTAAGTGCTTGAAAAAAGAACTTGGACAAATGACAAAACGCAGGCGGCAGCTAGTAAAAAATGTACCTTATTATCCCAAAATAATAATATCCATGAAGCTGTTGGGCATTTTCCGACAATCTCATTTGTATGCAAATTAAAAGGGATATTTTTTCATCTTCCCCAGAGTCGGGTGTTATTGTATAAGATAAATCCCACTTTCAACGCCAATGCAACGATGAAATAAAATATATAACAGAAAGTATATTTTTGTGGGTTCTGACCCTTAGCATAATAAAAATAGAACTTGTAAATTGGATTTATGTATTGTGTAGCATAAAATAAGCTTAGTGACAGAAATTTACCTAGTCATGTGATAACTTTCATTTGATATCGTAATGCATGCTTAATGATGAAACGTGATTATATCCAAATTTATACTATTGCTAGCTATGCCCAACTAAAAATTAGTTTGCAAACTTTGGGCTCTAAATAGTTGAACCTATAATTGATTATTATAATGGCACTAGACAGAATTTGTAATTCTAACACATAATATTTTTTTTATGAGTGTTGTTACAATTAATGTTATGTTCATCATTTACTTATGTTCATCACACAAACATTTTCCAGTTGTGGGAATCGAACCCACGGCCTTGGACTCAGAACGCAGGGTCGCTGCCCACTGCACCAGTCGCCCGTCAACTTTAGTTGAAGGCTAAAATCTACTCAAACAAGGTCTGTTAGGTGTAGCGGGCTATATCCGAGAGCTCCTTAATCAAACAAAAACTGATCTAGCATATCGCTATCATCATCATCATTAACAACCCAGGACACGGGTCTCCTCCCAAAATAAGAAAGGTCAAAGTCCTAGTCCATCACGCCACTGACTTAGTGCGAACTGGTTGACTTCGACACATCTTTGAGAACAATTTAGAAAGCTCCAAGGTTTTTCTCACGATGCTTTCCTTTACCAGGCGATGCGTAAAACTTAAAACGTACATAACCTCGGAAACTTCGGGATTATTAGGATTCGCTTGGTACCCCCGAATGTGAAGCCTTTAGTAACTTCTAATACAAGGTTCCAGTAAGTCGCAGTATGTTATTATCAAAGCTGTTTAGTAAAGGGTCAGTTACCGCTTGTTGCCTCAATGCACACATTTCCTGGGAACCCTTCGAGTGGAAAATACAGAGCGTATACTATAGCGCTTCCGCTAAATTTCAAAAGTCAAAGCCAAAAATATCTTTATTCAAGTAGACCCCTGGCACTTTTGATGCGTACATTGACGTCTTTATCTGCAACCGTATTCCTCATTACTATGTCATCAACTTCAGGGATGTACAATTGGGTTTATCGACGACTACAATAGATTTACAGAATAGTATTTTCTGCGTTTTGGTCTTACGAAAAATTTGGATTTCGGCTTAAAATCCTAATGTTGGCGTATCTGGTATGTGCATAAATTGCTAAATCTGCTGTTCCGAATACATTTTGCTGTGGGGTTCTATTTGTTGATTCAATAAGGGATTTGGATGTGATCTTATTGTGAAGATTGTGTGTCTATTTTTTGATTATTTGAGAGTTCAAAAGATCTTAAGCCTTTCAATAAATTATTTCGTTTCATTTCAATATTGGAATGTAGTAGCTGTTCTTAAAAAAAAGACTAACTTTTACATTTAAAATTTATCTATATTTTTATTCGAACTTTGCGGACGTGTCGGAGAATGGGAAACAACTTTTGTTTCCCCCCTGTGACAACGGTGAGTGTTGTGAATTTAGTAGTAGGAGTAGGACGTCCCGGGTTAGATTCCCGACAGGGGCAATTCGAAAATTTATAATGTCTGAATTTTCTCAGGTCTCATCTAGCGGGAGGATTTGGCCGTAGCTAGTTACCATCCTACCGACAAAGACGTGCCGCTAAGCGATTTAGTGTTCATGTGCGATGTATCGAAGAAACCGATTAGGGGTATTACTACCGTACTCCCTAACAGGTTAGCCCGCTACCATCTTAGACATCATCGTAGATAGATAGATAAGTTCTTTATTGCACGCAATTAAGGGATAAAGATAATATAATATTGAAAACAGAAATACAAGAAAAAATAAAAGTGCGCAAAGGCGGTCTTACCGCTTTAAGCGATCTCCAGACAACCCTTAATGAAAGAAGAAAATGATGGAAACGGGATAGTGAATTTTTTTCGTGCATCGTAGAGGAATAAAAGAAGAAAAAACTTCCTATGTGCTAATTTTACGAGCTTCTGCGATCACCATCCCGTCTTCTCAGCGTGGTGATTCTGGATAAACTCTCCCGTAGGGTTGCCTTTAGTCCAGCAGTGGCCAGTGGATTATAGGCTATTGATGACGGTGATATACGTTCATGCATTTTAGTAAGTTTCTGAATTATGCCTAGACCAGGGTCTAGAACTTTGTGCACGCCACTGCCGGGCTCTGTATGCAGGCGTCAGATTGTGGGCCCACGTGTGGGCATACGCATGGTCCGTCAATAATTAATATAAAAAGGTTTCGTAACGATGTTTTCCTTCGCCGTTAGAATAAGTCACATAAATAAATAAATAATTATACTACGACAATACACACATCGCCATCTAGCCCCAAAGTAAGCGTAGCTTGTGTTATGGGTACTAAGATGACTGATGAATATTAATAATGGGTAATAATGGGCGCTGCCCACTGCGCCAGTCGGCCGTCAAATATTCAACTGTTGAAAAACCACATTACGTTGTTAAAGAACATGCTGGATTGAATTTGGTTTCCCCGTAAGGGAAACCGAGGTTTTAACCACTAGGATATCGCCACTTATTATGTAGTACCTACAGTTATAATCTAGGCTAAACTAACCTAGACATAGCAAAATCTATATCGCGAAGTTTAAATTAACGGATGAACTGACGGATATTCGATTAGCAACATCCTGACTTGACTGAGTTTAGATTAAGGTACCGTATTTGTGCATAAATACTTTCTTAGTATAATGTTTAGTTTATTTTAATACGAGAAGCGCTGATAGCCCAGTGGTTAGGACTTTGACTTTACTTTCGGGGTCCGATTTCCAATCCGAGTGCACCTCTAACTTTTCTAAATTATGAAAACATTTTGAGGAAACCTGCATGCCTGAGTTCTCTGTAATGTTCACAAAGGTGTGTGGAGTCCATAAATCCGCACTGGGCCAGCGTGGTGGACACCAACTTGGTAGATTCTCCTGCTTTTCGCGGAGTATAGCAAATTAAGGTTAATTTTCATAACATATCATTGATTTCCGCAAAGTAACACCTGCTTCTATCCAATATAACCTACCAGTATCATCCATATGTGCTTGTATATCCGAGCTCATTATGGTGTAAACATCAGCGTGTCTTGGATCCCGGAGCCTGTCCTGCAGACTCGCTGAGAAGTTCGAAGGAAACACCAGCACCACTCGCGCTCTCCCTCTTTCTGCTTCTGCCATCGCAATGCTTTCAGATGGATAAGCGATCTGTGACAATAACAACAACAACAACAATAAAAATCATTTATTCACACGATTATTAAATAGTGACAGAAATCACAGCTTAGTACCATGTTTTGTTGAATCACTGATACCTAAACTGAGTAAAAACTCGTACTATAGATATAAGTGCTCATAAGACTACGACAAATATATTTTATTTTGGATATGGATTTAACTAACATATCCAAAATAAAATATACTTATAACAGTCAAGTAACAGTTAAGGTATCCAACATTCAAATTTTTCTTTATTTTTTTGTTATTTTATTTTATCGGTTTGGTCGCTGTAACAACTTATTATATATGTATGCAAATCTTTTATATTATTTTTATTTATTATTGCACATTTCTTTCTTTTTTTTAATTATATAATACTTTTAAATTATAGTATTTTATAGCATATCCATAGTTTTCAAGCGTCGATTTGTCAGTGCCTACCGTCCAAACATCACGTCTGGCTTCACGGAAGATCAGCGCTGTGTCCTTAACAGCCACTGCAAACATGCTGAGTGAAGACCATTTTGGGATCTCACCGTTCCTATATTGGTGTAGACTATAAGTTTTATTTTAATTCTAGTGTGTGTATATCATAATAAAAGTATTTTTTTCCTTTCTTTCTTTCTATAAAAATTCATATATTCCAAATAGGCTAACTCTAAAATCATTCTTACAAAGACAATTATGATTTTTATCAATTCAAATTTCGAAAACAACAGGATTTCAATCTGCGACTTTCAGCCAATCGCGACCTGAGCGCTGAAACTAGTACATAAATAGGTGAGAAATAATTATACTACGACAATACACACATCTAGCCCTAAAGTAAGCGTAGCTTGTGTTATGGGTTAGTACCCAAATAAAATATTCATCGGTTATCTTAACCGATGAATATTTTATTTTTATATGAATAAAATTCATAAATACTTATAATATACAGGTAAACACCCAGACACTGAAAGACATTCATGTTCGACGCACAAACATTTTCCAGTTGTAGGAATCGAGCACACCGCCTTGGACTCAGAAAGCAAGGTAGCTGTCCACTGCGCCAATCGGCGTCCAAACCATAATGTATATATAAACGTATATAGATTTTATAACAGTTGACTCTACCACTGGCTTTGGTAGTCAGATGCTTCTTTATCTTCGTCACGCTACTCGAACTTGAATTATTGTAAACGGCCTATAGTTGCAGTGGCCAGCGACCCTGCTTTCCGAGTCCAAGGCCGTTGGTTCGTTTCCCACAATTGGAAAATATTTTGTGATGTATGGTTTTCAGTGTCTGGGTGTTTATCTGTATATTATGAGTATTTATCTATTTATATTATCCATAAAAACATTGAGCCTAGATGGCGATGTTCGTCATTTATATAAATATATATATATATGCAGCTCAAAATTCATTATACTTTCCTGTGAGAGACGAGAGCGGAGCCGGCTGCTTGCAAGCAATCTTGTTAAGAAACTTGTCAAAAATAAAGTAATAAATAACGTGCTCCATTTTTAACTGAACTTTACAGAACCGACGTTTCCTGTTTATTGGATATTTAAAATTCATTTCTGAAAGTATACTAGCTGATGCCTTTGTAAATTTTATGCACAGATAAAAAAGAAAGAGATGCCAGATAAAGTTACAATAACAAATCCGCTGAACATACCTAGCAAAAATTGTAAGACATTTTTATTTATTTATTTATTTATTTATTATTTATGTACCATAAATTGTGATTGTGAACATAAGATACATGAAGTGTACAAAGGAAAGCTTATCTCTATAAGAGATCTCTTCCAGCTACCCCAGGATGTGAGTAAGAAGATTTAATTGTGGTATAAGTCAAATAAAGGTACAATATACTTCATAACTACTAAGTATATTTTATATATCTAAATAATAACAAAATTCTACGTACTAATACATTAAAAGTTGAATATACTATACATACAAAATACATAAAAATAATATAATAAATATTTATATAATATAAATTTTTTTTTACTAAATCTATAAACTATTCCTTTGTGTGCTCAAAGAAAACTCTCCAAAAATTTAAAATCAGCCGTTTGCGATGTTGGTTGTCTGTCGGTCAGTCAGAAAAAAGGCTTTGTAGTAACTGATATGAAAACATAATAAATAGGTTACGAGAAGTTTGAAATAAAAAATGGTGGTTTATAAATTATACCGATCAGTTGTTACATCCTTATAAGTAAACAACAACGTTTATTCCATAATTTAATTCACTGCCGCGTCGTAAATTAAGATACGAATTCATTTCGAGTAATAAATAGCGACAGTTATAGGAGGTTAAACTTAATTTAATTTTGTACCCCTATTCATATTTCCCTCTTGTATCATTCGCTGAGAACCGTGGCCCTTCAATTAAAATGCCAGCGACCTGTTTTAACGTTGTTGTTATGAAATACTGGTATCATCGGCATCATTAACCCGTTACTGTCCCACTACAGGTTAGGGGTCTTCTCTTAAAATGACAAGAGTTTAGGCCGTAGTAGCCACGCAGTTTAAGTGCGGATCGGTGGACTTCGCATGTCTCTGAAAGTTATGGACAACTCTCAGTCACGCAGGTTTCCTTACGATGTTCTGTATCACCGTTAAAGCAAGCAATTCTTAAAACGCACATTACTAAGAAAAGTTAGAAGTGCGTGCCGGGTTTTAAACTCGGCCGCACACGATAAATAAAATAAATAAATAATTATACTGCGACAAAGCACACATCGCCATCTAGCCCCAAAGTAAGCGCAGCGTGTTATGGGTTCTAAGATTGTTGAATATTTTAATGAATAATATACATAAATACTTATAATATACAGATACCCACACCTAGACACTTAAAAACATTCATGTTCACCACACAAACATTTTCCACTGGTGGGAATCAAACCCACGGCCTTGGACTCGTAAGGCAGGGTCGCTGCCCACTGCGCCACTAGGCCATCAACTATGCTATCACAACTAGTATTTAGATACTGGTAAACATTTTAGTTATAGATATGTTGGTCGGGCATTCCCATTTAATATACAGCTCGCTATTCTAAATGTTATTTTTATTTGTCTGTAAGAAAAGCATTTCGGCAGCATAAGACTGAATGTTATGGCGAATTTTATTAGTGGAAGCCATCTGTTTGTACTGAACTTAACGTAAATTCAGTAATTTCTGCGAAACTAATTTAGTATTGAATCTGGCGAATACCTCGATCAATTCTACCGTATTACTTGTGTTCAAAATCATTTTTGACGAACTCCCTGGCGCAGTGGTGAGCGATTTAAGCTGTAGGTACTGGGTTCGATTCCCGGCAGAGGGAAATCCTGATTTTATTTATTCTGAATTTACTTCCCGGTGTGCTCCGGTGGGAGTTTTGGCAATGGCTATTTGAAACCCTACCGACGATCACTTTTCGCCAAGTTATTTAGCGTTCTTGTACGATGTCACGTAGAAACCGATTAGGGTTAAGGATTCAACATAAACTACATTACCCCTAACAGGTTAGCCCGCTAATGTCTGAGAGTGCATCATCACTAATCAGCAGGTGAAATAGCAGTCAAGGGCTAACTTAGATAGTGGATATTATAAATTTACAGTTCTGACAGTTCTAACAGTAGTGGAAATGAAGAAAATTTTTTAATTCAAAAGACGAGTAATCTATAAGAGACACTCGAAAGATGATATTAAAAGTATAATATGCTAATTAAATAGTAAATACAACTAACAAAGTTTTAATTGATAAAATTTAACTAAATCAAAATCAGATTGGATTTAATGTAAGATGTGTCGGATATGGTTGCATGAAACATGTACAACATTCAAATATTGTTGCTTCTGGTAAAAATCAAAAGAAACATGTAAAAAATGCCTCGCTTGCTACACAGTATGCTGAGATAATGGGTGAAACAGATTTATAAAAGCCAAGAACCTGAAAAAAGTAATAAAATAAAGTAATAAATAATATAAAAAACCCTTACCAAATTATTCTGTCTTTGCGACAAAAAGTCCAAATATCGACAGCTGAATCTTGTCAAATTCCACTCCCACGTGTCCGGGTCTTGAGGGCATTCGTTTTTGTTGTACTGGCATAGCACGTCTGTGTTGTTGGCACCAGCTTCGTAGTTGACCACTGCTATTGGCAGGCCAACCGGGTAGTGGCCAATGGCAAGGCAGAACAGGAACATTTGTGATATCGGCAGGCCAATGATGAACGCCAGTAAACTATGAAAGAAAGAGCGTTTGAGTTTATTTATTTAAATAAAGCCTACCTAATAATTGAAGCAGATATCCTGCGAAGTATTTGTAGGCGATGGTTTCCACTTACCACGTGTGCTATCTGCTTAGGCCATAAATTAATACCTAAAAAAACAAACAAGATGGCCCTTTTTTATAGGGTTATGCAAAAGCTTTTTTGCTACCTCCGACTCTTGAGCAGGACGAAGGTTATGTGGGTCTACCCAAATTGAACAATGTCCCTCTTGTTGGCATTTTTAGACACCCGGACTTCTACCAACCGATTGCTGGAGCCCCCACGCTAACGATGAGGGGACCAGGACAGCTCTTGAAACCCCCCCCTCGGACCGTAGAGAGGCTAAACAAGATGGCCCTGATGGATAGTGGAAAACCTTCGGCTTTAAACAGAGAAACACTTCGCACGGCATGCCAGGAACACGTCCTGCAACGAGCCGACCTGTCACGTCACGGACGAGCTCTGTCACAAAAAACTCCACTACTACCTTCTATAAATATATATACAAAACATATCGTCATCATCCTTGACGGCCGATCAGCGGGCAGCGACCCCGCTTTCTGAGTCCGAGGCCGTGGGTTCGATTCCCACAACTGGAAAACGTTTGTGTGATGCACATTAATGTTTTTCAGTGTCTGGGTGTTTATATGTATATTATAAGTATTTATGTATATTACTCGTAAAAATATTCATCAGTTATCTTAGTACCCATAACACAAGCAACGCTTACTTTGGGACTAGATGGCGGTGAGTGTATTGTCGAAAAAAAATAAAAAAAATTACTTTAGTGACTTTAGTAATATTTAGTTCGTGTCTGATGAGCTTGGTGGAGTTTTATTTCTTTATCATCATCTCAACCGCACTACAGATTCTAAACCAGATTTACCCAAAATTCCTGAACAGACTCCAAAAGTTCTTCCAAACTAGCGCCTGCATGTGATGCATCTTCATAGGCTGTATCCTCTCAAGTATACCCCTCGGATGTTTCTCTTCTGGGGGTAGAGCTTCTACCACAGTCGGTTCAGCGACTACACCCCTCCCTTTACTGGACATGGAGACGTTGTCTCCAAACTCTCCCGAGATCTCTCCCACTTCAGGATCTTCGGTATCGACTGTAGGGTCCTGTAGAGAAATAAATTGCACATTATTTTTAGTCATTGCAAATTTTACTGAATTTAAAATGATAAGAATTCGAAATCAAGGCCTTCTTTATAAAAGCACTCTTATAACGTTTTTTTTTTATTCCACTACAAGTGATGATGCAGCCTAAGATGTTAGCAGGATAACCTGTTAGGGGTATGTCAGCTATATTAAACCAATACCCCAAATCGGTCTCGGCGCGGCACGCCTTTGTCGGTAGGGTAGTAGCTAGCCACGCCCGGATTTCACACCAGAGCAGACAACTAAAAATTAGAAATTATAAATACACAAATCTTCTCTACCGGTAATCGAACCAAGGACATCCTTGTTAAAACAATAACGCTGATCGCTGCGCCAAAACATAGTCAAAAAGTCAAACCAATTTTGTCTGATTGTACCTTTGGTTTGGAATGCAGATCTGATCAAATTCAGAATAATTTATAAAGACATTAAATGATTCATAGTGTGAAAAATTTACCCCCCCCCCTGTCCGCCCCCAACGAGGTGGACAGATGACATCAGGCGAGTCGCTGGGAGCCGCTGGAGGCAAGCGGCCCAGGACCGTGTATTGTGGAACTCCCTACAAAAGACCTATGTCCAGCAGTGGACGTCGATTGATTGACATGATGATGATGATGACTGTGATAAATAACAAATACCATCCAACCGACAAAGATGTCAGATTACAGTTTTTCTATACTCAAAAAGTACACTAGGATGAAAGTGTGTGAATTAAAAGGGCGCGAGACGTTTGTAAAAGGCCCGTACAAGGTTTTAGCCAGAATAGCCACTGTACACTAGAATGAAGGTAATTAAATACAAAATAATTTTGGAAAAAATCTATGATGTATATCTTGGAAATAGGCATATTATGATACTTTTTAAATATTGGACTTAAAAATTATTCAATGTAAAGTCATCATCCTGAGGATGCTCCGGTTTCGGAGCGAAACGTAGAGGGTACATTGCCGTAGATCTGTTTTGTATAAGGATTGAAGAAATTATAAATTCCACCATACAGATCCTCCTGCTTTACGCGGAGTATAGCAAATTAAGCTTGATTTTCATGGTATAACTTCCTTATTAAATGGACAAGCCCGCTACCGTGTAAGATTGCAATTTGCAATCAGGGGCTACCTTATAGTGGCATAAAAAACCACTGGTCAGAATTTGCAAAGTAAATCTAGCTATCCGTGAAATTCTAAGTAAAATGAACGCATCCATAATTAAAATAGAATTATCATATTTCTGAAACAATGCTCTTAAGAATTTGAATAATCCTTATAAGACTTGTTTTAATTGTAAATCTCTTGCCATCGTAGAATTTGAATATTTATTGCTGTTGTAAACTTTGTTTAAATACACTTGTAAAATTTAAGGTAAGAAGAAATGCTAACCGTTATATTGAAATAATGGCTATTAAATTAATTAAATTTCTATATACCACTATCGTTCCAATTTTAGTTTATATATTGCCTAAGCGAGTAGACCAGTGGGTAGGACTTCGACTTAACTTTCGGGGGACAGGGTTCGAATCCCAGTATCTCTAACTTTAATAAGTTATGTGCGTTTTAAGCAATTTAGTACCTTTAAGTTTAAAATTTATTGTATTTTAATTAATTGAACTATATCTAATAATAAATATAAATATCAAAGTGAATAACAAATTGAGTCTTTAAGATAATTTTTATGGTAAAGAAAGACTAGGTATGACTAAGAATTACTGACATAAAGACCGGAAAAGTGATGATACAGTATCGAGGAGTTTGGAGAAAGCGTCGCGCCTTGAGGGCTACATTACTTCCGTACAATAAAACGTCATAAAGTATTTGCCTACAATACTTCCGCAATGTCAAGCACCTTTCTCTCAAGGTCAATTAAGTCAAGTTAAGGTGTATTATTGTATAGAAGCTGTCCACGCGGACGCATCGCTCACTCAAGTAGGAGAGAGACAGATGCCAAACACGGAGTCCGACTGTGCCTCTTTGTCGCTCGTTCCGCGCTCTCGCTTGCACTACAAGCCTTGAATGGAACGCCTCAGAGCGAGGTAACGCCGCATACCGTTACCTCGCTCTGAGGCGTTTTTTCGTGCGTGCAGCCGGCTCCATCGAATTATAAGACGTTGTCACGTCAAAAATATACACTAGCAACCACGCCCTTCAGACTGTAACACAGCCTTGCTATGCTGCTTAGCGGCAGAAATAAGCATTTACACTTACAGGTATAGCTGGGATCTCAACTCGTTCTACCACATCTGCGAGAATGCTCGAACGTCGTCTCTTGCCCCTGTTCTGCAGAACTGATAACTTGAGGAACACGTCTTCCAGGCTCTCCCCATTGTACCGCCTTATTAGTTCCATCGGGGACTCTTCAGCTAGGAATCTGCCTCCACGCATAAGACCGATCTGAAAACGATATGAATGGATTACGAACACATTAACCCATCGAGGACTTTTCAGCTAGAAATAATGAACACTCCGATTTCCTTACGATAAATGTATGTACAGGTATAGGAAAAGTGGTAATAGACAAAGTGTTGTAGTGTGTTGTAATGGTGTAGTGGAAAAGTGGGAATAGTATATATTGGCAACATTTTTATTATTATTTTATATATAATTTAAGTATTTGTTTTTTTTTTTATTTATTCTAAAATGAATATTTTTCGTGGCGCTAGATTCGTCAAGTTAATGTTACAGCCTGATGGATCTTACAGCTTATACTCTCATGTCTCTCTTAATTGTTTTTTCTCCTTCTAACTGACAATCTAGTTTTTTATTTTTTATTTTTATTCGCAAGTTGTGGCAATCTCTCAGTAAGTCTACGATATTACATTTATATGTTTTTTTCATTTTTTGTTTAGTGTTTTAAGAGTTTTTGTAACCTGTTGATTGTCCATTAAATAAATAAATAAATAAATAGACATCATCAAAAGCCTATTAGAGGACTTTGGTCCACTTCTGAATTGAATGAACTGAAGGCCTCCTCTGATAGGAGGGTTCGTTCTACCACAGAACAGCGAGACACCGTGAGCGGTGGCATCCTTATGTGGTTGATATTCCATCAACACGCACGAAACGTTTCTTATCCGCGTTTCTGATACGTACCGCTAAGATGTGGAACGCCCACAACTGTGTTTCTGCCACTTTTAATTTGAGTACCTTCAAGGCTAGAGTGAATAGACTTTTTCTAGGCAAGCGTGCTCCTACCTAGACCTCATCTTTTCTTTCTAACGGGAATGATTGTCGTCAAGCGTTGGACTATCGTTTAAAAAAAAAAAGGGTTAAGCCATAATAAATGATCGCATTTATATAGCGATCACCGCTCCAGGGCCCGGGTCTCAGAATGAGAAGAGCTTAGGCAGTAGCTGGGCCACGCTGGCCCAGTGCGGATTAGTGGACTACCCACGTCGTTGAGAATATTTATTTATTTATTCAATTACAAGTCCATTACAATGTCATATAGATTAAATAATCATTATATTTTTCAAAAAGAATGTCAT
This sequence comes from Pararge aegeria, assembly GCF_905163445.1. Lineage (NCBI taxonomy): Eukaryota > Metazoa > Arthropoda > Insecta > Lepidoptera > Nymphalidae > Pararge > Pararge aegeria. Next base: position 3,821,960 of record NC_053202.1, on the reverse strand, counting down.
TCTAATGTTTACATTTGAAATGGAACCCTGTGTGGGCGCTGTAACCAGATTGAGAGGCGGACTTATTATTGTCAATATTAAATATTCTCATTTAGGAAGTCGTTTATTTTATAATAAGCTTTCTCCAGCAAGTAATGTTTTAAGGATTTTGTAAATAAGTTTATACTTTCTTTTTCAAAATCCTTAAAACATTATTTGCTGGAGAAAGCTTATTATAAAATAAACGACTTCCTAAATGAGAATATATATTCTGGAGAACTCTCAGGCATACAGGTTTCCTCACAATGTTTTCCTTCACCGTTAAAACAAATGATATTTAAATTGTTTCAATTAAAAAAGCACGTAAATCCGAAAAGTCAGTGGAGCGTACCGGGGCTCGAACTTGGTCGCCACGAATGGAAAACCGAAGCCTTACCCACTAGGCTAAATAACCTCTTTCTGTATTCATATAGCGATAAGGCCGCCTAATTGGACCTTCTACCTTAATGCTCTATTGTATTTGTGTTTCAGTCATTCATTTATTCAGCACGCTGGGCAGATAGGTTGTTGATGGCAGTAGAAGGAGAAGAAGAAACTCTTTGTTGCACGTAAAACATACAGGAAAGAAATAGTAAGGAGTATGCAGTAAACAATATAAACATGCAAAGGTGGCCTTATCGCTGCAAACAATCTGTACCATGCAACCAAGTATATGGTAGTAGTATCATAGAGAACGCTTTTGCCCGTTCTCCGTTATATTCCGTTGTTTGACGAACTCCTTGGCGCAGCGGTGAGCGCTGTAATTTTAAGTTAGAGGTCTCGAACTTCCTCTGGTTTGGGCTCGTGGGAGGCTACCGACAAAGACGTGCCGCCAAGTTAAATTTAACAAACCTTGTAAGAATTACCCCCTTTTTTGGGGTAGTCACGTATTACTTACAATATTGGCTTGTTTAGTTTCATCGATGTAGTGCGTGGTGATGATGACAGTCGTTCTACCACCCTTGGTGATTTCCACTAAATGGTCCCATATGCTGAAATAAATAAAAAAGATAGATTACATGCAGGGTTAAATACCCTGTTCTCCAAAAGATCAAACAGTACACTTATAAGAAAGACTTAAAGCTCTTAAAAATATTATACTAATTTTAATATATACTACTATATACAAATTTTATTTAGACAGCCGGTTGGCGCCGTGGGCAGCGACCCTACTTTCTGAGTCCAAGGCCGTGGGTTCGATTCCCACAACTGGAAAGTGGTTGTATGATGAAAATGGATGTTTTTCAGTGCCTGGATGTTTATCTGTATATTATAAGTATTTATGTGTATTATATTCATATAAATATTTATCAGCTATCTTAGTACTTATAACACAAGCTTCGCTTACTTTGGGGCTAGATGGCGATGTGTGTATTGTCTTGGTATATTTATTTATTTGTTATTTATTTATATGGCATGTATTTCCGAATGAAGCGGTGATAGCCAAGTGGGTACGGCATCGGATTTGGTTTCCTGGAGATCGAGTTCGAGCCCCGGCACGTTACCTTATTAAAACTCCACCAGTTGAGGATGGCCTCAAGAAGAATTTTCTATTTATTTGTTATAGTATCTCTTCTATTTATCTTATACTAGCGTACCCAGCCCGCTTCGCCGGGCTAGATTTCGCTTTATTTTATTTAAACAATAAACTTACCTCATTGAATTTTTAATTTAAGTCTCATAATATATTAAATCATTAATTTCTCTCCGTATTCATTCTCTTCTATTCTCTTCTCGAGCGGGTGAAGATCACTATCTACACCCATGTACACCCAACAATAGGATATCATCATAGTAAATAGAAGCTGTATTTGACAGTTTGACAGTTCAAAAATAGGAGTGCTCCGATCGTCACCAAACTTTACAGGATTACTCGTCAGGTCAATCCGGAGATCCCCTGAAAGTTTCATTGGAATCGGTCCAGCCGTTTCGGAGCCTATACGAACATACCCACACACTTGCTCTTTTATATATATAGATAGAAGATTTCGTGAATGCAATAAAAACACTTCAATTCAAACATCACTAAAAATATGCACTCGCAATAAAGCCAGGGAGGTCAAAGACTTCCTTTTTTAAAGTCTGTATAAAAACTAAGCACCAAGGCGGATGAAGTCACGGCAAAAAGGCACAATAATAGATGGCAAAGGTGTTAGGTTCAACACCTTGACCTCTTTGTATGAATAAGTAGTTAAAAGTCAAAAGTAATGGTTACATAAAAATAATACCTGACTTCCATTTCCTGGCTAAAATCATTTGACAGATCAACTGCTATTTACAATTTGTTTTTGTGTTGCGTTAGTTATAATTGAATTTTTAACTAACTGGTTATGTAGTTAGCGTGATGGATTAATAGACCAAGAGGGATTAGGTTCGATTTCCGGGTCGGGCTACATGTAAGAAAGGTATTGGATTTTTATAAATTTAAAATGAATAAATAAATAAATATACTACGACAATACACATATCGCCACCTAGCCCCAAAGTAAGCGTAGTTTGTGTTAGACGACTGATGAATATTTTTATGAATAATATACATAAATACTTTAGAATATATATATAAACACCCAGACACTGAAAAACAATTGTGCTCATCACACAAACATTATCCAGTTGTGGGAATCGAACCCACAGCCTTGGACTCAGAAAGCAGGGTCGCTGCAAACTGCGCCAATCGGCCGTCAATGTGTAAGGTTGTAAGTATGGGTAAGGTTCCAGAGATACTCATAACAATTAAAAGAAGGAAACTAGAAAATTTTGGTTATATGTACGGAACACTAAAAAGTATGAACTTCTTCAACTTATCATACAAGGTAAATAGGCAGGCAGAAGAAGGCCTGGCCGGAGAAGAATATCATGGCTCAAAAACCTACGACAATGGTTTGGAATGAGCACCAAATCCTTATTTACAGCAGCGGTGTCCAAATAGAGATAGCCCTAATGATTGCCGACCTTCGTAAAGAGACGGCACCGACGATTCTCGGAGCCGACAGGATTTGAATCTACAACTCTCTAGCTATCGCGGCCTGGGCGCTTTGACCACAAAACTACGGCTCTCCTACTTCTATATGGATTTTTCAATAACTTATTAATAAACGTGGTGTACCATTGGCATTTTTACGCAGTGTTTTGTCACACTTCGGCTGAGATCACCTCTCAAATAAAAGAGCGCCACAAAACACTGGGTAACTGGGTCTTCAACATTAAAAGTGTATTTTTTTATTCCACTACAAGTAGCCCTTGACTGCAAACTCACCTGTTGGTTAGTAATGATGCAGTCTAAGATGGAAGCGGGCTAAACAGTCCAGGCGTATCGCAGTCATACCCCTAATCGGTTACTACGCGACATCGCACAGGAACACTAAATCGCTTAGCGTTAGCGCTTGTCGTTATCTACGGCCAAAGCCTCTCATCAGACCAGACCAGACAAAAGTCAGAAAATATAATTCTCTAATTGCCCCTGCTTGGATTCGAACCCGGGACCGACTTAACAAATCCTCCTTAATTTCACAGCGCTAACCGTCGCAGCAGGGAGGACGTAAATCATAGAGGCCTAACCTTTTAGGGGTACAGCAGTTATATTAAAACCCTTAATTGATTTCTACATGACATCGTACCGTAAGCTAAATAGCTTGGTGTCAAGTCTTTCTCGGTAACAGGCTGTAACAAATTAAAAATTAATCCTAAATAAAAGAACCTCACCTTTGCCTCAAAACGGGGTCTACTCCCACAGTAGGTTCATCCAGGATGAGCAGTTCCGGGTCATGAAGAAGTGCTGCTGCCAGAGACACTCGACGCTGCTGCCCTCCGGAAAGCACTTTGACTTGTCTGCAACAGTAATGGTTAATGAGTTAATGTATACCTCGGATAGATCTGCCTTGCCTTTTGACATTCTGTTAAAGTCAAAGTCTATAAAATAAGTATTTATGTATATTAATCTTAAAAATTCCAAAGGTCCAAAGGGCATTAGAAAACGGGGTCAACCAAAGGTACGATGGGCAGATGAATTAGAGAGTGTGGCTGGCGAGAACTGGCTTGAAAGAGCTCTAAACAGAACTGAGTGGCAGAAAATAGAGGAGGCCTTTACCCACAAGGGGTCCTTGGTTTCATAACTCAATTTGTCAAGAAAAAAATTTTTTTTTATTTAACGTAACAAATTTGCAAATGCTTATTAGTTTCTTATCTATTTTTATATTTATTAAGTTTTTTTTTGTTTATATTCTCTATCAAGGAATAATAAAAGGCTTTTTTTTATTTTATTATCATTTATTTTTATTAATCTTAAAAATATTCATCACTTGTCGCAGTACACATAAGACAAGCTACGTTTACTTTGGGGCTTGATGGCGATGTGTTTATAGTCGCAATATCTTTATGTGTTTGTCTGCAAACGGAGAGTATCTTACGTAGGAACAAATAGTATAAGTAATACTAGTTGTTTCCACTTAAGATACGTAGATCCCTAGGATGTCATGCATACGTCAGTCACCTTTTTATGACAAGCACGGTTGGTCTGTGCACAAATATCAACTCAAAAGCCTTGGCGGAAACAATGTGCGCTAATTACCTTTTTTTTTAATACAACTACAGGTTAGCAAGAGACTGCAATCTCACCTGGTAGTAAGGTATGTAGTCTAAGATGCTAGCAGGTTGATGCTTTGGGCATAAGCTTAAAAAAACACATTTAGTAAGTCGATGATACTATACAATTGATGATCATTCTAACAACAAGGCTGCTCGGAATCCGGCCGGTACGCTCCCATCTCTAACAAGACAGAAAGTTCTAAAGATCGTACCCTGTAAAACGATGTTAGAAAGAGCAATCTGCTGAGTTTCTTGCCGCCTATTCTTGGTAGTATCCACCGGTGGTAGAGTCACTTCAAACAGACTGACTTGACGTATCAAAAGTGCTTATAAACTAAGCAGACTCGAAATAAATGAATTATGAATTCATCGAATTTTTTGCGAGATATTGCAGTTATATTAATCCCGGGTTAGAGTTATAACACCCGAAAGGCTGAATCACTTGTTGGCACCTCTTTGTCGGTAAGGTAGTCCTCCCACCAGAAAAATGTCCTTTCCTGGATAAGATCGCAAGAAAAACTCGATTTAACGACCACTGGAGTATGTCATGCCACACTAAAAGCATGTCAGACCTTCAAATGTTTCATAATAAAAATAGCTGAAAAAAAATTTATTTAGGCACCTTCTTTCCAGCACAGATTTAACAATTAATTAGTGTCATCTGCATATCGTCTGCGAAAGGTACAGAAGTCATTTGTGGGATTGAGTATACGCTTTTATAATATGATTCCTAAAGTTATTTTGGCCAATGCATAAGTTTAAAGAATTTGTTAAAACACATTTATTACAGCGAGGTTACTATACAATTGATGAATTTCTTAATGACAAGGTTGCTTGGAAGCATCCGGCTCCAGTTTCAGCTCTCACAAGATAGAAAAAAGAATGCTAAAATGTAAAATGTAGTGAGTTTCTTGCCGGCTTCTTCTCGGTAGAATCTGCCTTCCGAACCGGTGGTAGAGTCACTACAAACAGACAGACTTGACGTTTTAAAAGTGCTTATATTAGGCCTACTTGAAATAAATGAATTTTGAATTGGATAAAACAAAACATATTCGATACACACCTCGTAGGATTTGGTAACTGAAGCAACGTTACTAGGAAATCTATTCTTTCATCGACTTCCTTTGTTGTCATTCCAGCTATCCAGCCGAAGTAGATCATCGTCTCCCGAATCGAAAACTCCCCGAATAGCGCTGTCTCCTAAAAAACAATCGATAAAAACTTTAGTAACCACCAATTACGTAAAAAATGACGATAAACAGAAAGTGGATTTATACAATCGATTTACTACAAATAGGCATAGGAGCTCGACTTTCGACGACGAGTTCGAATCCCAGCACGCACCGCCAACGTTTCTAAGTTATGTGGGTTTTAAGCAATTTAAAAATCACTTGCTACAACGGTAAAGAAAACATCGTTAGTAAATCTAAAGAGTTTTCGATAATGTTCTCAAAATTTTGAGGAATCCACAAATTCAAGCTGGGCCAGCGTGGTAGAATTCGGCTTTGTCCCCTTCTCATTGTGGGAGTAGACCCGTTTGTAGTGGGTAGGTAATGATAATAAAAAAAGTCGACGAAGTTTGTTGTGGGCTCTTTACAGACCAGGGCTCGGTTGTAACCCTCGTAGCTTTAAATAAACATACTACGACAATACACACATCGCCACCTAGCCCCAAACTAAACGTAGCTTGTGTTATGGGTACAAAGATAGCTGTTGAATATTGTTATGAATATAATATATAAATACTTATAATAAACATATAAACACCCAGACACTGAAAAACATTCATGCTCATCACACAAACATTTTCCAGTTGTGGGAATCAAACCCACGGCCTTGGACTTAGAAAGCAGGGTCGCTGCAAACTGAGCCAATCGGCCGTCTTTAGGTTTAAGTTGGCACACTTAATTACCACAATTACCTCACAATTTATGTAAACATGTATGTATGAAAGCTCCATAAGTGCCTAAGAGATAGGCCTACATGAATAAATATTTGAATTTAATCATCACTATGGACAGACGGATTGGTGATCGCAATCTGCTTCTTCTCCGTTATACATATCCCTTCAGTCGCATCGTACGACACCCGCGGGGATAGTAACCGTATTTTAGCGAGTCATTTATGGGCAATGGCGTATGTTTGTATAACATTCCACCAGAAACTCAAAATTTACCAGAGGCGAGGTTCAAATCATATGTAAAGGAGGGTTTATGTAAAAAAGGTTACTAAACCGTAGAGGATGTGCAGTGGCGTGCACTGAGTTTCTGACCAGGGTAAGCAGTGCTTTTAAGCATGTATGGAGTGCACGCCACTGCCGTTGTGACAGGAACGCTTGGATGGTTATTATTTCTAAAACACATTTCTAAATTAAAGTACCTATATAGTTGGTATTTCTAAAAATGTTTTAATTGCTACATTTAAATTATAATTATTATTAGGTATTTGTGTATAATTTACTCGGTAATTTATTTTAATAATTATAAACTTTAGTGATGTATTATTTTTGTAACATCGTAAAGTTTTTTTTTTTTTAAACTTAACTTACAAATGGTTGAATTCACGTAATAATAAAAAAAATATATATGACAGATTTGTATGACATTCAAAAAGTCTACAGTTAGGTATCTACTTTGAAATAAAATATTTGATTTGATTTTAACTTTATAACCCTCATGAAAAAACAGAAAAATAAAAAATCTTTTTTTTCTTTTCAATTACCCTTAAATTCAGGACATATAAGAGAAATTTAAACATTAATTTAATACTCTATATCCGGCATGGGGCCACGAGCACATAAAAAATACATTAAGCCCCATATTTTTATCTGGGTTTAATGATAATAACCCAAGAGTCAACATTATTAGCGCTTGTACCGCACATTTGACGCCATTATTTTTTTTTGCTCATATAAAAGATCTTACGAGTAGATATGGCAGTTTTGTGACGTAAATTGAGTATGTAAAAAATGTACGTTGATTGGCATGCTTCTGATGATTATTTTGTTGCTAAGCGATATTATAATGTATGTTACAGTGGTTTTGTAAAGTGGGTAAATAATTAACTTTTTTATAGCTAAATATTCAATAAAAAATCTTGCACTGATGTGTCAGATATTCCTTCTTCTTCTTTTGCTTCAGATATTTCATTAAATTGATTAGCATTTTAATCAAAGTCAAAGTCAAAATATCTTTATTCAAGTAGGCCCATAGGTGGCACTTTTGATGCGCACATAACATGAGAATTACATGGTTTTAAGTTTACGAATAAAGTTATCGCCATCATCTCACTGATGATGGCGATAACTTTATTCGTAAACTTAAAACTAAAGCTACCGTCCTGGTCTAAGAAGAAGCCCACAACAATCTTAGCCGGGTGTTTTTTTTTTATCACCATCTCACATTGTCATTTAAAATTATTAGAAACTTGTGTGATTTATTGAATTGTTTTCAAGAAATAATCCATAATTTTAATATTATAAATGCGAAATTGTGTTTGTCGTTACTTTACGCCCTCACTAAGAAAAGAGTCAACTTGTTTTGTGGCCCAGACACTGTCAGTGACAGGCGCAGACAATTTTTTTCAAGTTAATTTAAGTTCAAGTGAATAATACACCTGACGTAGCTGGCCATTACCTCTATTAAAACAAAGCAAACAGTTTCTTTTTCTATTGTATATGTATCTCTGTAAATTTTCTCTTGGGTATACAATAAAAGTTTATACATTCATTCATTCATATACTCAAAGTTCGACCTCAACTCAACTTAGGCGAAGCAGTGGACCGTAAAATCGATGGTGATTATATGATTACCTACAATAAGTTATAATGGAAGCTACTCGTAAGTATTGGCAATAAAATATGTAAGTACACACATTATGCATTTTCTTCAAAGCATGGATTGTTAGGACAATGAGTAATAAGGGCCTCTGCACACATTCATTTTAGTTTACCTAGTTGTCATTGGAAACTGATGAAGTATCATTGTTTTTATTTATTCTTCACGTAACAAAATATAGTATTTTTCGTGCACTTACAAAAAAATTAAAGACATATTTCGATTGATTTTGATTTCAATATTTTCAATCTCGTTCCGAATAAATCGCCATTTTTGTTTACCCAAACTCACCCAAATACAGTAAAATTTTGTAACTTTTAAGAGTTTGTTTATTTACTATTTGTTTAATGTGTTAAGGTTAATACAAACTTTATTAATTCATTCATTTTATCAATTCATTTTAAAATCTCTGTAAAATGCGCCATTTTTTTTTTGGCGTGGTGGAAAATCTTTGTTGCTACCTCCGACCCTTGGGCAGGACGGAGGTTATGTGGGACTCCCTCTTTAAAGGGGTATACCCAAACTAAAACCCACCAAGTCATGTCCCTCTTGCTGGCTTTGTTAGACGCCCAGGGAACCCGGTGTATACCTCCAGGGTTTCTACGAACCACCCCAACCGATTGTTGGGGCTCCTGCGCTAACGAGGAGGGCTTCGGGACAGCTTGAACCCCCCCTCAGACCGTAGAGAGGCTAGTGTAGTGACGGGTAGCTAGCCCAATAGCTACCTTCCTAAGAGAAGCTGACGAGCAGCAAATTGCCGCTGTCTTCTTCCCACTCGTCGGTATAATGCGCCTGGAAAAAGTAGTTACAATAGTGACAGCTTTGATTCCTATCCTTATAACTTAAAACAAGAGACATTTAATCCTTATCCTTATAACTTTAAATAAGAGTTAAATAAGAGACATACTTTAAGTGTGCTTTGGACATACTTTAAGTGATTTTTGTATCAGCAGACACATGGTAAAATGTTCACATGGCACACCAAGATCCCGAAATAATTATTCAAATCATCAGTTAACTAAAGAGCTGCTAAATGCTGATTGGTGTACATCTTTGACACTAAATTATTAAATAAGTATAGCATAGTAGTGAATCAATCAGAAATATAACTTTCGTTAGGTAATATTATTAACAACACTTCCTATTTCTTTTTTGTAATTAGGAGGGGAAAATCCTTATGGACATCCCCACGGATAGTGTCGACTAAAAAGTTAAAACCCCTACTGCCTTCTACACGTAAGTGTACCTGCCTTTTAGCCAACCACTAACTTCGGTGTCTTTTTACCTTCCCTCTCTTTCGTCACTTTCTTTTACTTTTATTAAGTCTTCCGTGTATTTTCCCATTTACTACACTACAAACACTACCTTAAAATTTTAATTTTCATTTATTTACATATTATTTTGTGCCTACCACGGCAATATCCAAGATGCAAGGCCTAAACACGCCACTAGACTTCCACAACAAAACGCGATATATATATCGATAATTACATAAGCATAAATAATAAGAAAAATCTGACAAACTCAATCTCTTCCTTTTCAGCAATCGGTTAAACAATTTATTTAATTTAGATTAACGGCAATCAATACTTCAAGGTTAAGGTTATGTAATGAAATACGCTTCAGTGCATCGTATAATATTTCAAAATATCGATTACAAGCCTCTACATAATTATTGTCTATCGGTCTGTACCTTTATCTATGCCTCAATTGGTTAGTAAAAAAAAATCAGAAATTGTCTATTCCCAAATTGACCTGTATCCGGTACCATTCACTTATAAGACCACAGCACACAACATTGCACCTGAGAGTTCTTATATCGAAATACATTTTATAAGACGAGTAAGAAACAATGAACAATCAATGTCTTAATTATACACGTGACAGAACTAAGGAATAGTAACGCAGTGACACTCATAAACCGACACTTTACAAATGACGGAGCGTTAAAAAACACTGATTAGCTTATCCAACGTTATACCATAAGGCCCACAGAGTCAGACACGTTTTCCTACCTGTGGCATATATCCTATCCTGGGTCCTGGAACTCCGCTACCAGGTCCACCAGGCCTGCCACCAAGCACCCATATTTCACCAGAGTTCAGTCTACGCCTTCCAACTATGCAGGAAAGAAGTGTTGTTTTACCACATCCTGATGCTCCAAGAAGCCCGTATCTGTAAAGAAGTTTCACGTCATCATCATAGTCTCCTCTCAGAATGAGAAGGGTTTAGGTTCGATAAGTTGAGGCCTTCAGACTACTAGGCTATCACCGTTGTAAAGAAGTATACTTAAATCAAAAAACTATAATGGTTTTTCCTTTAACTTTTAAACGATTAAGACATAACTTTGATGAGTTCCTGTTTGCGATTGAACGAGGGTTTATGTCGAAATGATTTTACTTCTGCACACTTTAAAATATATTATTATAAAAATCCTTTTGACTCCCTACGAAAGAGAGGTGTTTTATAAGTTTAACGTGTCTGCTGTGTGGAATAGTAGCTCCAAAACGGTTTTCGTTTAGTTTTTTTTTGTGTCATAGACAATTTTATTCAGAGTGTTCTTAGCCATGTTTCATTAAACTATCAGCATCTGACTACCTTTCGGGTGTCATATCGATTCAAATTTTGGTATCGTGTTTCTCCAATTATTTTGGAAGTATATTTTAGAGTTTGTGTCGGGAGGTTTAAATTTTAGTTTTTTAATAGTTTTAAATAAAAATGGAATGGGCTTGACACGTTATAGAAGAGGAAGAAGGGACAAAAGGGGAAGGTTACAAGAAGAGCGTAAGACCAAGGTGTAGATGAAGAGACGATATTGTAGAGCATGCAGACCGTTTATGGCACAGAGGTATTTGCCTGAAATTTTAAAAGGGGTCTCACTAGGCTTATCATAATAATAAAGATTGTGTAACAAGTGCATAACACCAGTTATTATATCCAAAACAATTATTCACCCGAGACGAAGAAATAAATGAAAAAAAATACAGTCACAAAATATTACGCAGGTTATTCTCCAACGTGCCAGCGTATAATATTAACGATTACACTAATGATAAAAATGCTTCGGTATGAATTACTCTAACTTCATAGCTAAATATTAATTCGACTGTGAGATGGTGATAACAAAAAAAAACCAGCTAAGTTTTTGTGGTCTCTTCTTAGACCAGCGCGCGTTTGGCTTTAGTTTTAAGTTACCGTATATCCTTATCACGCTCACCCAATATTAATGGTGACATATTACATGTATGAGCGCTTCATAAGTGCCTAAATATGAGACAGATATTTAAGTCAAATCAATTATGATTTTGGTTTATGGCCAGATCTTTAACTCCTCTATTCATTTCGATTGCAAGGAAATAAAACTGATGAGTAAACTCTTTCATTGAAATTTTAAGCGAAATTCAAACTACTAGTATTTCTCTTGAAATGGAAAATTAATCCCTATAAATCGTAGTTGAACAATATGCTATCGAAAAATCTTTCTTGCATTTGATAACCCAACTCTTAAGGGAGGTTAATAACTTTTCTATATAGCCAGATGCCGTTTATTCTGAAGATGTATGTGCCAAGGGACAAAGGAATAACTCGACGACGTGAGGCGGCGGGTCGGGGTATATTGTGTCGAATATTTAATAAAAGTGTGTATTGGAATAAATACTAGACAGCCGGTTTGCGCAGTGTGCAGCGACCCTGTTTTCTGAGTCCAAAGCCGTGGGTTCGACTCCCAAAACTGGAAAAATGTTTGTTCGATGAGCATGAATGTTTATCAGTGTCTGGGTGTTTATCTGTATATTATAAGTATTTATGTGTATTATATTCGTAAAAATATTCATCAGTTATCTTAGTAACCATAACACAAGCTACGCTTACTTTGGGATTAGATGGCGATGCGTGTATTGTCGTAGTATATTTATTTAATTATAGCTGAACTGCGCAACTTCGTCTGCATCTAAATGGTTGTTATCGGTTTTAATATCTTAAACCTAATCGCAGCACCACCTAAGGGGTTCAGTTTTTTCAGTACAAAAAGTAGCCTATATGTTGACCCGGAATATCAACCACCACTATTCCAAATTTTATTTAAATCCGTTCAGTAGTTTTCACGTGATGGGCGGACAGACAGGCAGACAGACTGACAGACAGAGAGACAGACAAAAATTTAAAAAAAATATGTTTTGAACTCAGTATCGATTATATAGCATCTCCCGGTCAAAATTTTCAAAAACTTCCAGTTACAGTTTTATAAAAAGTATAGATAAATACTAATCAGAAGTACTTAATACGACTTATGTTTCACAGCCAGGCTAATTCTATGCGCAAAAAAAGGGCCAGCTTTTATGTCAACAGATGAGGCAATCATCCGCGATGTAATGTCTCGCAAGAATTTTGTTGGACTTAGACTCCGTGGCCCCAGGGTCTCCAAACGGACCCGAATGTATCCACGGCAAACGGACCCCAGGGTCTCATCGACAAACGGAACCGTACTGTTTCAAATAAATGAATGATTACTCACATGGCACCCTTAGGAACTGTCATATTTAATCCGTCCAAAATTACGTTAGGATTTTTGGTTGTCCCGTATTTCTTATGGGCCCTTCTGACACATACGGCTTGCTGCCTTCTAGAAGCTACTGTGGACTGTTGTGTCTTGAACATCCGGTTCCTTCTAGCAGCTAGCTCTTCTTCTATTGTACCTATTCGTAGTGTACTGTCGTCCGGGTCCCGGACGTCTTCCATCGATATGGTCGCACCTTCATTGTCGTACGCCGGCATTTTGTTTTACTGCAACAATAAGAAATTAACAAGTAAGTATCTTATATGTACTGCTTAATCTGGTAGAATTAGCTAAAACCTTTATAATAATTTATAGAGTTCTTCAAAGCTTATAGTAATTAAGTGGGTAAATAGAATTTAAAATTATAATATAAACTTTGGATTATTATACGCAACGTGTAACGGTATTACGAAATTCTGTTAAAATGTGTATAAGAAGTCATCACCCTGTAAAAATATTAAATCAAATGCAGCATATTTATTTTTCCAGGCAAACTAATTCAAAACATAAGTGTTTACTTATGACAACTCTATTAAAGATAAAAGACCGACACGTGCATAGTACATACGCTACATGAGACATACCAAATAAAGTGACAGGAGCCACTTGAATTTACTTTTGCATGTGAAGTTATAGGTCTGTAACTGATTTCTTTCAGTAAAAACTATGGCAATAGTTTACTTACTTAATAGATAATTTATGAAATAATAAATATAAATATATAAATAAATAATGCTCATAACATTGTGCCGGTGGGTATTTTGATATAAATACAGGTGCATTTTCGATAAAGTTCAGTCTTCTATGATTCTCAAACGATGCAAGCTTATCTCATCACTCATGGTGCCTTAGTACTTTTTTTTAACCAACTTATTATTATTACTAACAAAGTTAATTTCTTAATTTATAACGTTAAACTATATGCAACTAAAGGTTCTTATTGCTGTTAAATGTCTATGGAAACACTTAAACTATTAATAAACTTTTTAGTTCTTCGAAACAAAAAAAATATATGTTTTTTGGTCATATTTCTGAGTAAATATGGCTGACCGCTTTAAACGATTCACTAAAATGTTGACGATAGAAAAAAATACAAAGTTACCTCTAATGAAAGTTTGAGGAAGGTACGGTTTTCTTTGCAAATAATTAAACTTTAATAACAATGGATTTTATTCCCTAATTAGAAATGAAGTAGGTATACTTTTTTTATAACCATCACATAAGCACAGCTGATAATAACTATTACTCAATCAAGCAACAAAGTCATCTTCACACAATGCCTTCATAAAAGTGTCGTAATAATAAGACACCACGAGTTTTTGTGATCTCAGGCCGACAACAATGACAATGGGAATATTTTTCTTCCGCTGCCGTTTGTACTTGACACTTGAACCTTTTTGTGATGAGTACGCAAATTGCCATGTTTTGTTGGTTTCCTATTTTGTACTGCGGCAGGGATGGCCAACCATTGGTACGCCTGCCATAGAAAATCACGAATATACACAAGTTATAAGTGTCTGGGAATCAAGCATATTTAAAAAAAAAACGATCTTGCAACATTCCAACGACTCTCATCATCTCTGCTCGTGATAATAGTGGAAACAAATATTATAATTTCTTTCATATTTGCAGTAAGAAACAAATCCTAATTTTTGACATTTAATTGATTTCCAATAAAAAACCACTAAAACTTGCCATGTTTTGTGTGTTTTCTATTTAGTACTGCGGCAGGGATGGCAAACCAATGGTTCGTCTCATAATATATATTTTCTAGTGAGAACAGGTGGAAACAGATTATAATTATCTATATTTGCAATAAAAAAAATTTAAAATCCTCTTTGCCATTCAATTGATGCCTCCATAAAAAGCTATTATCACTAACGTAAAAAGTTTTACGTTTTTACAGCCATCTTGTTTAGGTATACCTACTGGTGATGCTGATTTCATTTGTTTTTGCTAACGACCAACGTACCTAATTATGCGTAAGTGTGTACAAAATTCACGGTATTGTGACACACGATATGTTTAACTTATTTTTGTTACCACTCTCTATTACCAATACTATCGCGGGACTATCCCGGGATCCCGAGATTATCTGTAGATAATACCGTGATTGGAAAAATCCGCTTTTTGCAAATAATTACGCCCTTGAAAATGGATAGTCATAATTATAATTTTATTTCGTGTTAGCAATATAAGATGAGTTATGTACGTGGCAGTAAAACCTCGACGACAAAAAAATAGAAGTGCTAATTACGGACGCAATCAGAGTTGTTGAAAATAAATACCTAAGTTTATGTTTACGAAATAAATATTGCAGTCTTTGGATAGAAGCAGATGATACTTTGCGGAATTCCATGTTACACAATAAAGATTTTAGTATTCATAATTTGATATACCTACCTACTCCCCCCCTTATTTTATTGTATTCGCAATAATTGTAAGTATGTAATGCTATTGTAAATTTCATAGATTTTTATTTTTATAGTATTGTATTTGTATCTGAGTGGTGATAGCTCAGTGGGTAGGACTTCGACTTCACTTTCAGGCGGCGAAATCCGAAACCCAGAACGCACCTCTAACTTTTCTAAGTTATGTGCGTTTTAAGCAATTAAAATGTCGCTTGCTTCAATGGTGAAAAAATATATTGTTAGGATACCTGCATGCCTGAGAGTTCTCTATAATGTTCTCAAAAGGGTCAATCCGCACTGGGCCGTGGTGGATTACGGCCTAACCCCTTCTCATTGCGGAAGGAGACCGTAGTGGGCCGGTGATGGTTTGATATGATGATGATTTGTATCTTTATCATCATCATCATAATCACATCATCCGATAGACTTCCACTGCTGGACATAGGTCTTTTGTAGGGAGTTCCAAATTCCACGGTTCCGAGCCGCTTGGATCCAGCGGCTACCTGCGACGTGCTTAATGTCGTCTGTCCTCGTTGGAGGTCGACCAACGCTGCGCTTACCAGTTCGGGGCTGCCATTCCAGCACCTTGGGACCCCAACGTCCATCCTTTTTCCGAACTATGTGCCCGGCCCATTGCCACTTCAGCTTCGCGACTCGTTGAGCTATGTCGGTAACTCTGGTTCTTCTACGAATCTCCACATTTCTGTATCTTTATATGTATTGAATATATTATATATTACTAGCTCAGAAGCTATACGACGTCCTGGGCAGAGCCCAGGACGTCGTCTGCGTGGACGTCAGAATTGGGTCTAAAACTTTGCCCGTCAACATTTTTTATTCTTACCACTGGAACTATTTGAGATACCTATATATGTATAGAAAGTAAATCACGGGTCACCTATGCTATGGAAACGTCCTTTTCCATAGCATAGGTTATTCATGACATCTTTGCATCGTTCGAGTCTATGTAGGACTGGAGTAAGTATATCGATAATGCAGTCGTTTTTATATCAAAATACCCACCAATTCCATGTCATGAACATTGGTTATTTATTAACCCGCTTTATAAAATAACTGTAACACATGCACACCGAGGCTTAGCTCGTAAAAAATTCCAATCTTCTCTCGGGAACTACTTAAGGAATCTGGATAAAAGGAAGTCTATGTTCTTTTCCATGTAAAAGGGCTACGTGCATGCCAAATTTCATCCAAATCCGTTCAGCTGTTCTTGCGTGATTGAGTAACAGACATCCACACCTTCACATTTATAATGTTAGTACGATTGTTTGTCTATCTAATTTATGATCGTGTTATATGTACTTAGTTTTAATTTTACCAAGAAACTAAGTATTAAAACTATAAAACAGAAAATTTTCACATTTATTTGAGGTGAGTTAACTGAGGTTTCATAAGGGAGCAGTGGCGTTCACTATGCTTCTTATCAGGGTATGCATATAGCGGAAAACATGCATAAAATGGCAAAAATCCTCCTCTTTAATTCAAAATTCATTTATTTCAAGTAGGCCCAATATAAGCACTTTTGAAACGTCAAGTCTGTCCGTTTGTAGTGACTCTACCACCGGTTCGGAAGGCAGATTCTACCGAGAAAAAGCCGGCAAGAAACTCAGCAATTGCTCTTTTCCAACATCAACAATTTACATTTTACATTTTAACATTCATTTTTCTATCTTGTGAGAGCTGAAAGCGGAGCCGGATGCTTCCAAGCAACATTACACAGGCTATATATAAATTTTAAAGTATGCAGTGCTTTTGCGCATGTTTTTAGTGCACGCCACTGAGTGGGAGGTCCTAGGTTCAATACCCGGCTAGAGAAATTTGAGAATTAGCCATGGCTAAAGCCAGACTAAACTAGAGATGATTTATAAATTATAAATTCTTCCATCACATGTTCGCTTTCTCTCCGAAACTCGTCATTTGGAATTGGCAATTTTCATAACTCAGGGTTAACGTTACAGGTTTAAATGAATATAAGACAAACTGATACGAAATCAAATGTGGTGCTTTGCTAAATATACTTGATTTCCTTCCAAATGACGTCAGCTCATAAATATAGCCGCCAAAAAATCCTGATTTGTTTCCAAACGTGTTATTTCTCACCGGCTTAAGTATGGTGTATTGCTGTGCCGGTTTCTAAGACTCTGATAACTGATCGAATTAGTTAACCGGTCTAGCAAAAGTCGCTCTTGCGTTAAGTAGTTAAGTAATCAACGCCAATCCAAATCTATGAAATCAATGTTTTACTGAACTGCCAAAAAATTGTTATATTTTCTGGGTAATGTACCTGTGTGTTTGTGTGTATGTCTTTATGCCCTACCCAACAATGCAGAGCAAGTTAAATTACCAGAGTTTTTAAGAGGCACAAAAAAGACTCTCTTACCATATTAGTTATTTAAAACTACTAGAGGAATGAAACCCAACCCATGTCTTCAGTAACAGAAAAAAAATTATTTTGATTTTTAACACTATAGACAGGTATATGATTTAAATGTCAAAGTGAGATGCTGATAACAAAAAAAATATAACAACCGGCTAAGTTTGTTGTGGGCTTCTTCTTAGACCAGGGCGCATTTGAAACCCTCGTAGCTTTAGTTTTAAGTTGACGAATTTAGTTATCGCCATCAACTCACATCTATGTCATAATTTACATGTAATGTACGCATCAAAAGTGCCATCTATGTGCCTATTTGAATAAATTCAAAATAAAGAAATATTTGACTTTGACTTTGATGATATAAATAAATAAATAAATAAAATACTACGACAATACACACATCGCCATCTAGCCCCAAAGTAAGCATAGCTTGTGTTATGGGTACTAAGATGACTGATGAATAATTATATGAATAATATACATAAATAATTATAATATATAGATAAACACCCAAACATTGTCCAGTTGTGGGAATCGAACCCACGGCCTTGGCTCAGAAAGCAGGGTCGCTGCCCACTGTGCCAATTGGCCGTCAATAATAAAACAGCTGTTCTTGGAGATGTTTTTTCTAATAACGATTCCTAGTTAAGTGATGAGGACTTATTTATTGGTTATCGTTTGAATCTTTATGATCGTAAGTATCAAGGATTATAAAAATAAATACATCATTATGACGTCAGTACGGCGCCATTTTGAAATCAGAAAATTCGTGCAGTGTTTCTAAATAAAGTTTATGCGATAACTACAAAACTAAAGCTACAAGAGGTCTAAAAACAGCTCACAGGTCTCACTATTCACACCCATAATATTCTAATACAATTTTTCTTACTAAAGTGACATCATGGACAAATTAGCGTTGAACTAGAAGTTTGCAGGTCAATATTTGTACAACTTCATAAAATTTTGTCAGATACACTTTAGTCAGAAAAACTCAGAAAATTTGGTTTATTACCTTGATATATTTTTTTAATCATCACCATCATATAAGCGCATTACCGGCCCACTACGCACGGGTCTCCCACCAAAACGATAACCCCTTCTCGTTGTGGTAGGAGACCCGTAGTCCTCCACGCTGGCATAGTGCGAATTCATGGATTCCACACATCTTAGAGAATATTATGTAGATCTCTCAGCAGGCAGGTTACCTCATAATGTTTTCCTTCACCTTTGAAGCAAGTGACATATTTTAAAACGCACAAAACTTAGAAAACTGAGTTGAACTCGAACCTGGCCTCCGGAAAGCGATCTCGAAGTCCTACCTATTGGCCTATGACCGCTTCAATAAGTTTGTCAAGGTCTGATGAAAAACTGACCTGTCGTGTGAAACTGAAATATCTGGAAAGACCTTAAAATAAGTGACCTTGTGCTACCATAATATTTTATAACCATCCATTAAGGAAGTACGATTATAATTTCTGCACATCTTTAGCATGCAGTTTTGGGTGTACACCTTGTCGAGTGGCTCCCAGAGTGTGCCAAGGTCGACCATCGATTCATTGCCAAATCGATTCTTTATTAAAGATTATTACAGGTACAGGTTTGGTCATTTCTCGTTAAGTGCATAATTTTTTAAATGTGACAAGCTCAGAATTAAGAGCATACAGAAATCGTGTACACGAATAATATTGAAGCATCAAAAACCATTCCACTTAAGTAATGTTAAACGAACAGGCGGTTGGATAGAAGCATGCGTTACTTTGCGGAAATCCATGATATATTATGACAAATAGCTTAATTTGCTATAAAAGCGAAAAGTAGGAGAATCTGTATGGTGTAATTTATAATTTCTTCAATCCTTATACTCCACACCAAACAGATCTTGGAGATGTTGACTTAACAATTATAAACAATTGTAAAGTCAAAATATCCTGAGGATGCTCCGGTTTCGGGGCGAAACGTGCTTAGAGGGAAGGTACATTGCCGAAAATCTGTTTGGTGTGGAGTATAACTATTAAAGAAATTATAAATTACACCGTAAAGATTCTCTTGCTTTTCGTGGAGTATAGCAAATTAAGCATTTTTCATAACAGAACAGGCAGTTAGTCATCTGCGTAGTTCGTCAATTACTTATAAAAAACCTTTATTGCCCTTGTAGCTTTTGCCCGCGACTTCGCTCACGTTTAGTTTAATTTTGGATTTGGTAAATTTTAACTAAAAAGGTTTAAAAAACGTCTTGCTGCTAACAGAAAAATATGAACGTAAATTAATTAAAAAATCAGAATCTTTCATATAGGTTTTCATTCCCAATTTGAAGCCTTTGGAGTGGGAATTTTTAAAATTTGTGAAACACGTATTTCTTTATTTTAAATCGAAAACCTAAAATCAAATGGATGCAACTTGAAAAATAAATTGATAAATGAAGGATTTTGTACAAACTTTCATCCCCCATTTAACCCTCTTAGGGTTAGAATTTTCAAATATCCTCTTAGCGGATGCCTACGTTGTAATAACTACCTGTGTGCAAAATTTCAGCCCGATCCCTCTAGTGGTTAGAGCTGTGCGTTGATCCATTGCCTTATATATATACTAGCTGTTGCCCGCGACTTCGTCTGCGTTTGATTTTGTTTTTAAAGTATTCAGTATCGCTAAGCCTTAAATGAGTATAGTAGTATATATATCTATATATATATAACACGTGACTGTCAATTAATTATAGACAAATAATTTGCAATAAAATAAAATTGCGCCTATAATTAAAGATCTAAGCTATCCTATCTCTTAAGTTGGACCTGACTGCTCACGGTGTGCCCATTTAATTCAAAATCGGTTAAGTAGTTTAGGAGTCCATCGCGGACAAACATCGTGACAGGAGATTTATATATATTAAGATATATAGATTTATGTTGTGGGGGTAATTTATGTGTGTCAGAAAAAACAACTTGATAAATTTATTAATATAAAGTCTAAAACGTGTGCCATCTACTTGGTTCGTCAATTGCTTATAATAATAATCAAATAGTTCAAACAAACTAAAAAAACACGCTTGTTATAAAAAACTAAACTAATTTCTTTCTTTTAGTTTATTCACAATAGCGATTTTTTTTAGTTTTTCTTGATCTATTATTTTTATTAGAGCAAGATTAATCGGTAACCCATCCACCATTAAAGAGATAAAATATATTTTTTTTATTCAGTGTGCCCGTCTCTCTAAATGCAAGTTCTAATTATTATTTAAAACAGGCCATTAAAAAGTAATAGCTAACGCCCTCTACCATCTAGTAGCTTAATGTTTTCTGTGGAATTTGTTAGGTACGCGAACGCCATAGGTTTTTTACATTTGGGTCTAGATGGCGCTGTAGTAATTAGTAAAAAATCTTATTTTTTATAGTGAAAATTGGAATAATCTTTTCAGATTAGTGTATTGTCATCGGTCCTCGATATGTCTACAAAGTTTGAAAGAAATCTGACCGTTTAAAGTGGGTCAAAATCGCGCCCAAAGAAGTCGGTTACAAACAAACATACAAGTGAAGCTAAGAAGCTCATATAAAGCGTGTAAAAAACCGTATTTTTTTCTTTTTATTTAGTGTGTGGGTCGGTGTGGCTCAGAAAAAACAACCTGATAAATTTCTTATTATAATGAAGTCTTAAACAATGTCCATTATCAACACTCTCATTCTGCAAGGACCAAACTAAGGATCCCGTGCCCCGTAGTGGGCTGGTAAGAGGTTTATAGTGATGGAATACAGTGTTTATTTCATAGTGATTCTGTAGGTGATTCTTGTTCTATTAAAACGTGACAAAAGACCAACAAACAACCTGATTCGTCTTTGTAAACAACCGGTATCATGGCATTACGCGAATTACACTCAGTCGTGATCGAATGCGTGGTAATTTACATAATATTATATGCATGCGAGGCCTTTTTTGTCGTTATGAGACACGTTTCTTTTGTATAAATTATTTTATGTTACCCGGAAGACGGATTATCTTACGTCCCGCTTTTCTTCGAGCGACAGCTAAAACTATATTAACTAGTCATAAAGGGATAGAGAAAAGGTATGTTAGAATCGGTGGATGGTCGCGCCAGGAGAATTATATGTGACAAATCGATAACACAGGCGAAACTACATCGTCTACAGCACCGATTCAATGGTTTTTTACCGGATATACTTCGGTGAGTGTGCTCAGGAACTTCACAATCTTATTCCTCCTTCCACGTTCTACAACAGAACAGCGAGACACCGTGAACGGTGGCATCCTTATGTGGTTGATATTCCATGAACATGCACGAAATGTTTTTATCCACGTTTCTGATACGTGCTAAGATGTGGAATGCCCTCCCGGCAACTGTGTTTCCTGCCACGTATAATTTGAGTACCTTCAAGGCTAGAGTGAATAGGCTTTTTCTAGGCAAGCGTGTTCCAACCTGGACCTCATCATTTCTTTCTAACGGGCTTGATTGTCGTCATTTATCTGGTCTGGTCCGGTGGGAGGCTATGGCCGTTGCTATCTACCACCCTACATAGAACAACCTGCCGCTAAGTGATTTAGCGTTCTAGTACGATGCTGCGTAGCAACCGATTGGGGTACTACACCACAAACACTGATCTTCTGAAATCTTAGACTGCATAATCACATACCATAAGATTGCAGTGATGTGAAGTTAACTTGTAGCTGAATAAAAAAAAACGGTATTGTACTTACGTATAGAGTTTTTATAAATTTTAATTTTATAAATTGTACATATGAAAATTTCGTAACCGACAGCAAATTTATATACCTATTCATTTTGAAATTTATAAAAAAAATTATTTCCTCCAAGTGTAGTAGGTAAAAAAACTTTAGTAAGAAATATAAAAACTAAGTATAGACGTATAAATAAATCTTTCAAAGTGCATTAGCTAAGCAAACTCCAAACATCGGAGTCATACAAAACAAATGTGGAAAAACTCGATGCCCTTAACACAAATGACTAAGTTTACCCGGAATTATGTTTTACGATGCTAGGCTGTGGTCACAGCTTAGGTAAACTACGAGCCAAGGGCATGAAGCAAGGGTAAATCCTAATTAGGTTGAGAACTTGAGAAATCCGAATTAAGTATACCTACTTCCACCCAGGCGGGGGAAGGGGTGGGCAGCAGCCCCCCCTGAAAATCTCGAAGAACAAAAATTGTGAGCCTGGCAGATGCGAAACATCGAAATTATTTTGTACAAGTAATACGCACAAAAGTACAGATTATGACAGGAATTAAATATGACATGATAAAAAAATACAATATTACGAATTTTCTGCAGAAAATGATGACTGTATGTTTAATATACATTTATTTTCTTCTTATACAAAATGTTTTCATTCAAAAATTCCTTTAAAAAGGTGACAACTCAAGTATTTTCATCAACGTATAGTACATATATTCTATCATACAGCGGCCTATGTCGCCACGCCAAAAATCAGGTTTACCCTCCGCCTATAGATGTTTCACATCAAAAGTACAAACTCGCCTAATCACTAATCGAAGTTTTAAAGGGGCCTTATGTGCTAACTTTCGAATAAACCATTCAGTTGACACTGGCAAAATGCACGGAGCTATTGTCATAATATAAAACACGCAGTGAGCAAGCGCTAAAGTCACCAGCCGCCGCCGTGGCCACGATGGTCAAATCAAATTTACTTTTATTTATTCATCTACCTTACCTATAAAGCAGGAACATTTGCGGCTGTTTGCACTACACACTTCACTATATATAATTTTTATCACAGAGGTGTAGTGTGCATGAAAAAACTGCCGCGGACGAACTAAACTAAAAAAAAATCTGACTTGACCCCCCCTAGGCCTATAGCTGGGTACGCCCATGCCCACTTCCTCTTACAGACAAAGTTTGCGAAGAGTTTCATATTGTGTAAGACATTTACGAATTTGGTTAAAAACTTTGGCACTTTATTTTACACTGAATGTTGGAGATATGAGACTGGTTTATTACTAAAATTTTTAGCAGCCTTAAACCGACTCGACTTATGAAAATGCATAATTTGATAGTTTCGGCATCGGTGGTATGAGTAATGAGAAGTGGTTTGGCTAGCAAAGCATTTGCCGGAGAAATACGGTTTCAACTCCTGTCAGATCCGAAATTTATATACCTACACATTTTATTTGATATTTCTTCCAAGGTGTTCATAGTATTAATAAAAAAATAAACGAATAGTTCAAAATAACTAAAAATCACGCTTCGTATAAAAAACCATAGTTTCTATACATTATTTTATAGATTATTTATAAAAGCGTGTTTTATTAAACTATTTTATTTATTAGTTCAAAATTAATCGGTAACCCATTCACCATCAAATTTCTTCATATTAGCGAAATCATTATTCCTGTCTTATGGACTATAGATGAAAATTTTATAAATTAACAAAAATCTAATTTTGAAAATTGTAAAATGGAATCAAATTAGTATATTGTTCAAAGTTTAAACGAAATCAGACTGTTCGAAGAGGGTCAAAATCAAGACCAAAGGAGTCTGTTACAAACATACAGGTGAAGCTAATAAAAATGAACATATTTATTATTGCTGTATACTAACAATAAGCGTGTAAAAATGAACTGTTGTTATTGCTGTATACTAACATTTTTAGGTAAAGAATTTAATAATAAATAAATCGGAAAGAAAAATATACGAACATGTACTTATTCGTAAATAATATTTTAAGTTTTGTGTGCCTAAGAATAAAGCATTTATTTTTATCCAATAAGGAAGTTAAAGGACGTCGCACATCGATCAAGGTTTAGTGAAATTCTCGATGAAAAAAGTTCTGTCTCGACCCTAACCTTTAAGAGGCTTTAAAGTATTTACAAACAAGTTATTGTTTATTACCGAGAATACGTACCTTTTATTATTGGTATAGTCAGGTATTGAAAGGTTGCCACTAGCAACGATCTAGTGTTCTGGTTCGAGTTCACATACTACCAGGTGAGATTGCAGTCAAGGGCTAACTTGTAGTAGAATAGTAAATAATTAACGCTTAATCGCTTAGCGGTGCGTCTTCGTGGTAAATGGTAACTAGCCATGGACTGAGCCACCAGACCAGATCAGAGAAAATTCAAATTGCACTTGCGGGGATTGAACCTGGGACCTCCAACTCAAAAGCCCAGCTCTCACCGCTGCGCCACGGAGGTCGTCAACAATGATGATAAAACGATACTGTTCTATCGCGTATTAAAACAACTCCATGATCTCAAGACGATCGGCAGACATGCTGACTCATAATGACTGACCAATGTTTCTTGACGCTCGTTTAACGACTGCATGTTGTAACGAGATAATAATTGTGTAGGTATTGCTTAAAAATAGTGGAAATCCGTTTTCGAATTGCGACATAAATGGCTAGCACATACGGTCGCTGACGCCTGACAGATCTCGTCGCTGCAAAAACTTCCATTATTGTATGAATTATTACGGTTATTATACTTTATTAAAGACATCATCGCCCCGTGCTTTAAAAAAATTTTTTTTTACTTATTTTCTTTTTCTTTGTTATGTATTAAATTTTTTTTTAATTTTTTTTTCTTTTGTTTAGCGGCTAAATATCACAAATTTTGTTGTAAACAAAGAGTGTCTTTTGTTTTAAGTGGAGTGTACAACATAATAAAACAATTGTTAAATGTATCCATATATTAAGATAGGTTGTATACACGTTCCAAATAAATAAATGAATCATAATTAATTTTATGTTATTCGAATAAAGAATGTATAATACACAACTTGTATTGCGGTTTACTAGGCTGCATAAAACTAGTTATTTATTTTATAGTAAACAAAAAATACCACATTAAATCCTTAAATTGTCTCTCAATAAGTTCAAAGTTTAATTAAAACGTAAGCTTACAGAAAACTCCTATTTTAATGTTAAGGATTACCTTAAATGACAAAAAAGCTTGTGAATTGCTCTAACATATACTTAATAATTAGCTTAATATTAGTTTACTCTAAGTTTACTCTAAGATGGTGAAAACAAAAAAAAAACCCGGCTAAGTAAGTTGTGGGCACCGGGCGCGTTTGGAACCTCGTAGCTTTAGGTTTAAGTTGGCGAACGAAGTTATCACCCCTTACAATTATGTAAACATACAGGTATGTATGAACGCTTCATAAGTGACTGTGATAGTGTGACCAACATGAATACAGAATTTTTTAATTTGAATTTTAATACATTCGTGTTTTAATAACCCTTATTGCACAAAAGTTGCATAAATAACTATTAAATTATCTATTTTATTAACCATACAAAATAATGTTTAATATATCATTTTTAAGCCTATGATTCCATCAAATTACTAAAAATAAAGTTATCTCTTCTACTTATCTGTAATTCTACTAATCTGTACCTCTACCAATGCGCATATTCAGATCGCATGCTCTAGGAAATAAGTTGCATAATGTTGCATTGGAGGAAAAATAAAACAACTATTAATTCTAATTTTAATAAATTGTTTGTTCATAGTTACTTCCGCTTTGTGTTAAGCAAATAGTCCTTCGATAATTTGCATTGCAAAGTAACAAGTTTTATGTCGGTTCGCAGACTATTCATTTTAGTTGCGAATGCCAGTTTCCACTGATAATACGCCACGTGGGTAAATAAGATACCTATATGACATATTTTATTTTAACATTGGATTTGGTCCAATGGGCCAGAGTGTGGCTTTAGCCCCTTCTCGTTGTGGGAGGAGACTCATGCCCTATGGTTCTCAGAATGACGCACGCTGGCTCAGTGCGAATTGGTAGAAGATTGGTAGATCCAGTGGCGTGCACTTCATACATGCACAAAAGCAATGCATACCCAAATTATTTTATATCACTCGTATTGGAGGGGAATTTTTCAATTTTATGCCATGTACCTGCTTTATGCATACCCTGCTCAAAAACCCTATGCACGCCAATGGGTAGATCACATGCTCTTGAGAACATTATGGAGAAGACTCAGGCGTGTAGGATTCCTCACGATGTTTTCCATCAAAGTTAAAGCAATTGATATTTTAACTGCTTCGAAAAGTAAGAGGTACTTGCCGAACTCTGTCCTCCAAAAATCGATTCCTTACCCACTATCTATCACCGCTTTTAATAATTAAGAACTAACGGTTGCCCACGTTCTTTGTCTGCGTTTATTAAGGTTTTTCTACAAATCCCGTGGGGAACGTGTGTTTTCTTGGGATAACCATTTATTACGAGCATTATTTATCATTTCAGAGACGAAGTAAAGGAGTTTCATATTTCGTGCGTAAATTATAACGTCGTTGATGTTATTCCGGGACTAAAAGTTACCTAGCTTATGTAACTCTCCGTCCTTTCAACTAACATATGCCAAGTTTATTGTTCGCTTAGTTAGAAAAAATACACTTTCGCATTTATAATATTAATATTATTGCGAAGAGGATTCCTTTATTACATGTGCTCAAGAGATAAATTCATTGCGATAAATAAATTATTTAAAACGCACACCTTCACATGTAATTGCAGACGTATAAATTAACCTTCAGCGAATCTTTTTGTGCGGCATACACAACGCACAATACATGATATAGTACTAACGATCCGTATGTGCCCTCAGATTTGACCTCTCTACGTTTATTTCGCACGTGACAGTAATATAAATCGGAACTTCATGACACGACTGTCATCAATTAGTAATGTATATTAGAATATCATGCTGTGCAATGACGGCATCTCAGAATACAGTTGTCACCATCGATACTCTTTTAGACGGCCGATTGGCGCAGTGGGCAGCGACCCTGCTTTCTTTGTCCAAGCCCGTGGGTTCGATTCCCATAACTGGAAAATGTTTTTGAGATGAACATGAATGTTTTTCAGTGTCTTGGTGTTTGTATATTATAATTATTTTTGTATATTGTTCATAAAATTATTCATCAGTTATCTTAGTACCCATAGCACAAGCTACGCTTACTTTGGGGACTATCTGGCGGTTTATGTATTGTCGTAGTATATTTATTTATTATTATTTATTTATTAAACTTCGCGCCGGTGTCGTACGGGGTGACTAAGGTTTGGAACGCTCTTCCGGCTTCGGTGTTTCCTTATTCATAAAACTTGAATGCATTCAAAGCAAGAGTGACCAAACCCAACTTAGACCGCATCATTGGTTTACATCAGGCATGATATTTGTCAAGCGCAAACATACCAAGTATAAGAAAAAATAGGGAATACAACGGAGATCGGGTAGCAGCGTCCTCTATGCTACTACTACCATGCACTGCAAATTGGCCAGCGTGGCGATTATTGGAAAACCCTCCCGATAGGAGACGCTTTTAGTCCAAAGTTCAAAATTCAAAAAATTCATTTATTTCAAGTAGGCCTAATATAAGCACTTTTGAAACGTCAAGTCTGTCTGTGTGTAGTGAATGCAGTCTCTACCGAGAAGAACCCGGCAAGAAACTCAGCAGTTGCTCTTTTCCAATATCAACAATTTACATTTTACATTTTAAAATTCATTTTTCTATCTTGTGAGAGATGAAAGCGGAGCCTAGGAACATAAATTCCACACACTTTGTTTTTTTGCATTTAAAAGTAAATTATTGACAGTAAACCAGTGCGACACAGTCCAGCAATGGACATCAGACGTCAAGTTAGTAAACTATGGAGTCACGAGTTTTTGTATTTACTGCTGAATCAAAAATTGTTACAAATTGGGATTTTCTACCAGGAAATAGAAAAATAGCGACATTTCAACCGCACTCCAAAGTTGTATTATCAAAAACTATGTGATAATAATTGCTCTTACTAGGGAGTTGGACTACGGTCCAGCAGTTGTACATTATTAATTGTACATTATTAATTACCTATTATGATGTTTTATTCCATTAAATAAAATTATTATACTAAATCACGTGTAATCGTTATACCCTATTGGGGCATCGTGGTGGGTGTTAGCACAACATCTCTATATCTCACCCATGTTGCAAAATGTCTTTGGCCAGCCGTAGGACATGAAGTTATCATAATTAAATAGCGCAGGTAATCAACGCTTTATTACGTGAATACGATAAGTAATAACTATTCATAAGATAGATAGTAATTACAGTAGTACTGTAGTAGTAGTAGTACATACTCTAACAAGAAACTGTTATAACATACCATATGAAGTAAAAAAAAATGGTTGCAAAAACAAGCACAAATACAAAAGAATTAAACGCGAAAATAAAAAGGTGAATTGCATGATACAATCGCGTGAGGCAATCTGTCGCTCGGCAACCCGTCGCGTGCTACATCGACGGATTGCATATTGTGTATGTTCATATAACCAGTAGTGTGCATAGAGGGTATGCACAGGGTATGCACATGATATAAAATAGAAATCCTGGAATCCTGAAACATCTTTGGAATCCTGATCCCTAAACTAGGAAATCCCGTATCTTAGGGACCAGTGTTTTCCCAAACATTGATTCAATCATCGAGATAATATATAGTGCACGTTAACAAAGGAAACTTTACAAAGGTGTGTTGAGTTCTCTGACGGTTAAGTGAATTAAATAAATCTGTAGTAAGAGTAAAAAAAAACTTAAAGATAGGCATTGTAAGAGTTATAAAAAGCCTACCCTTAAGTTTTTATAACTCGTACTGGAGATTTTCTTTATTTGGTATCATCTGCATATCCTGTGCATACCCTCTATGCATCCCACTGCATATACCTCGAGTATGTCTCCACGTTAAAAAAAACTAGATAGCGTCACAAAAATCTACATCGCGCTATTGAAGTTTTCACGTATTATGAGCGCGGTATCTTAAACCGAGTGCCGTATGGTGAAAGCAGATCAGAATGCAGTTCTCACCACCCCTCCTGTTCCCGCGGGTGTCGTACGAGGCGACTAAGGGAATATAACGGAGAACAGGACAACAGCTAGTGTTTTGAATATTTGCAATAAAAAGGCAAACAAGCCAATCATAGTGCCGACCTAAAACAGCGTCCGACCATGTCGGAGGGAAAAAGGAAGGAACACAAAAAAAAAATTGAGGCGATGGATTGCTGCAGTCTGCGTGCAATTGATCGCTGCAACGACATGTGAATGGGGAACTTGAATGGTCATTTCTGTGAGGGTAGAATATATATTACTACTAACTGTTGCCTGTTGTCTTCGTCCGTGTTTATTACGTTCTTACAGAACCTGTGGGAACCGTTTCCTTTTTTGACATAAGAAGTAGCTTAAGCTACTTTGCGTCTTTTCAATTAACTTGCTAAAAATCAATTTCATTGGTTGCGTTCAGTTAGGGCGTGAAGGAAGGACAAACAAACACACTTTCGCATTTATAATATTAAGTAAGGATTTGCAATACCAAGTCATCGTACCGACCTCACAGTCTCCGACTATGTCGAAGGCTAAAAAGATGGATCGCTGCTATCCTCGTGCAATCTATCGCTGCAACTGATTGCCTGTGAATGGAGACCGTGAATGGAAATATCTGTGCCAATAGTGTCTATTTCCGCAGAAGATGCGTTTCCCAACCTTTATGACTAGACGAATAATATTTCCCCACAAAGCAGGAAAATGAATTGCTTACTTCGTGAATTTGGTACACTACGCTCACTAAACAGTATAACGAGTTGAGCCTTACATAATAGCAGTAGATGAGTTTTACAAATATAAAGTAATCGTGATTGTAAGTTACCACTAAGTACTATCCGGGGTCTAATATCATCTCAAATACTTATCTGAAAACTAGCTTTTGCACAGCGTAAAAATTGTTTCGGTGTTCTTAAAATCCTGCGAGAACCGTTTATTTTACGAATTAAAAATTACTTTATAAAAAAAATTACTAAACACAAAAAGCAAAAAAAAATGTTTCTAATTACTACGTATTATCCCTTTCATCCCCCGCAAAAACGATGGATGTTATAAGTTTGACGTGTCGATTTTTCATCGTATTTCCCGCATAGGTAAACCGATTTTGATTTAGTTTCTTTTGTTTGATAGGTAAATTAGGCGTGTTCGTAGCTATGTTTGATGAAAATCGGTCCAAGATTACCGCCATCACAAAATGGCGGTTTACATATTTGTTCACAACTCCCTCAATATGGATATCAAATGAAACCTCTTGACTATAAGAATTCTGTATTCTAATCCAAGATGGCTGCTACCAAGAAATGTTAAATTGGTTTTTTTTTTCATAACTTTGGGCAGCTGCTACGCTTTAATTCACCTTAAAAGCAGTAAATTGTAGACTAACTGGCGACTCGAATTAACAACATTTGAAAGGTTGAACTTTAATTGAATCGATTCTTGTTGCCACAATTTGATTTAAAGACTGTTCATACGGTTCAAATCTTAAGCGATTTAGAGGTTGATCAATTAAAATCGATCCATGTGAATCGGTATTACCGAAACGTGATGTTGTGATAGACGGGAAAACCCTCCCCATTTTGATAACGGAAACCTATAAACGACTTTTAAATTAAAGTGTATAATGAATACTAATTTAAATAGCCTTTCACTGTACATTTCGTTCGAATGATTAGTCTCTACGGAAATTTTTCTTTGCATATTTTTGCCGCTCATGTCCGCGTCGGACTGAGTTAAATGTCAATATACTTAATTTCGTGACGTCACATAACTTACATATTATCACGACGCACGGATCGCTGACGAAGCTGAGCAAAAACTGTGGAAACCATTATAAATGATTACAAATTGTATGCATAGTTAGGTCCTTGGGACTTACTCGTAGTTCGATCAACGGCAGCGGCGATTTGGGATTTTATAATTTTGATCACAGGCTTTTTTTTTTTATTACAATCATCACTACAGAGCGCGGGTCTCCTCCTACGATGAGAAGTGGTTAAGGCCGTAGTCCACCACGCTGGCCCAGTGCGGATTGTTGGTCTCCACACACCTTTGAGAACATTATGTAGAACTCTCAGGCATGCAGGTTTCCTCACGATGTTTTTCTTCACCGTTGAAACAAGTGATATTCTAATTACTTAGAACGCGCATAACTTAAAAGTCAGGAGATTCGAACCCCGAAAATGAAGTCGAGCTCCTACCTCTCCTTCTCCAACCAATGCGCTATCACCGCTTGATTTATGACATTACAAGCTGTTAATACTTGATCGATTGACACCGCTAGGATCTGGAATGCCCTACCAGCTTCCATTATGACCAGTACCTACAATATGTGTACCTTCAAATCAAGAGTGAATAGGCATCTTCTAGGCAAGCGCGCTCCACCTTAGGCTGCATCATCGCTTACCATTAGATGTGATTGCAGTCAAGCGCTCGTCTGTAAACATAAATAAGATAAAAAAAAATTGTTAAGTATATGGGAGCTAAATTTGACCCATAAAACAAATTTTAAATGCAGTGCAATAAAAATTTCAAGTCAATCCATTGACAACTCTACGAGTTTTGTGAAAACTGGCATGCTTAATGCTTGGGTTTTATACACTGACGTCATGTTTTATGGAAACAAGCGAAGGACCAAGCAGATGAGTGCAAACCATCGTCTATACAAAAAGCAACACTTCACAGGGTGTGCAACACGCCGCCCTCTGTCCATCAATTTGAGCCATAGGTGTTAAGCCTCAAGTGCCTTTATCACTGCCGCTAAGCGGCAGAAATAAGCATGGCGATAGTACTTACCCGGACGTGCTCTATAACAAAAACCTCTACTATAACTACCCAACTTATGAATATTAACTCTAAACTAAAGGTCAAAGATGGCCGACGATCTTTTATTATTAGCATACGGTCAATGCCCGCCAAATTTCCGAACCGTCCTGATTATGCTACCAATATACCTGCCTTAGGTTATTAAAATATCACTTGCTTCAACGGTGAAGGAAAACATCGTGAGGAAACCTGCATGCCTGAGAGTTCTACATAATGTGCTCAAAGGTGTGTAGAGTCCACAGACACGCACTGGGCCAGGGTGGTGGACTACGGCCTTCCTATTGTGGGGGGGAGACCCGTGCCCTGTAGTGGGCCGGCAATGGGTTGATATGATGATGATGATACCTGCCTACCTATTGTATTATTTGCAATGAAAAAAAAAGTACTTTAAAGGTCTAACCAAGTTTTAAAGAAGTTAAGTCAGTTGCATACATTTCTGGACGAGCGATTAAAACTAACTCAGGTGATCAGGAATGCCAGTGCTTCTACATTTTAAGTCTACATTCTCCTGGAAGAGTTAATAAAACTGTCTGATGATAACCGGTTCAAGTCAGGTTATTTGAATGAAGTCTTGAAGCCCGACACCTGAGATCTCTCAACTTGCGAAGTACAGACTCTTCTGGCAGAGTGAATAAAACTGACTGGTGGCCACGGGATCTTGTCAGGTTATTAGAATCCAGGCTCCCGACACATCTTTCATGTTACACGGTCAAGCCCGCACTATCCTTAATCAGATGTTTAAAATCGATCCGTTGTAAAACATCCAAACCACTAGACCAACGATGTATTTAATAATATAACATTTATTTTTAATACACTATTTAAAGGAAAAACTATAAATAACCATTCAGATTTAGTCGACGAAAAAATATGCAATAAATTGTACGTAAAAAAACTACATAAAAAGAACTCAACGAAGTTAAAATAAAAAATACTGTTTGAGTTTTGACAGCTTATTCTGATACTACAACGATAAATACA
The DNA here is from genome assembly GCF_905163445.1 of Pararge aegeria. Taxonomy (NCBI): domain Eukaryota; kingdom Metazoa; phylum Arthropoda; class Insecta; order Lepidoptera; family Nymphalidae; genus Pararge; species Pararge aegeria. The sequence goes on along the minus strand of NC_053202.1, from coordinate 3,788,514 downwards.
AAAAAAAAAACCTGTTTTGAAAATGGAATATTACTGTAGTTGTTATGTAAGCTACAATAAACTTGATGTCTAGTAATAATAGTTTAAATTAACTTGCTCGTAATAAAAGGTTCTATAGTGATCTACGAAGTCCACAAGAGGTCGTAACTGGTTCGATGACGTCCAAATGGACGTAATTTAACGCGGAATAAAACAAAGAAAGCTTTTATGAGGATTTCCCCGCCTTTATCGGTATCAATTATGTTCAAGGGAATATTAAAAGGAACGGAAAATTTTCACTTCTTTTGCTCTTTGTTACGAGACTTACAAAATAAATGTGAAGATTAGCCTCAAGGAGACTAAAAATTCGAAGGCCTGCTGTTGATACGTTTATGTACTTATTACTAGTTCTTTCCCGCAACTACGTACGCGTGGAAATTATAAACGGGCAAAAACATGATGATGGTTTGCTCTGTGAAAACACAAACAAATCTCTCCCACAGTAACCTTACGAGATTGATTCCCGTTTCCACTAAAACTAGGAATCGCCTTAATCGGATACCTCTCGTTGGACATCACATGAACTCTCATGTGATGTCCAACGTTAGGCGCCGTCTACAGTTATGACACAGTTTCGGCGGCTCGTAAAGTTTAGGGACTCGTAAACTGACATTTGAAAGAGGATAAAAATAAAAATTCCTTTTTAAAAAAAATTGGTGAAACGATTGATTCACTACGCATCACCTAAATCATTAGATTTAAGCGTTTCCTAGGTTTAGTGAAAACGGGCATTAGTAACTGTGTGTTGGTTTGCTTCTGGTTACAGAACCCTAAAAGCGTAGGTAGATACATAATATAAAGAATGACGTTCGCATACATACACAATTGATCATCAGTGGAAAAATTGTTACAACAAAGTACAGACCAACATGTAGCAATAAAATACTGATTACGTCTCGCGAGTCGCAACATTATGCACTGGGAAATATAAAAAAATATAAATAAGAGACAGATAAAAAAAACTGTAACCCGTCTACGGACGAAGGAAAATATTTTTAACCTAGTAACATCATACGGCTGGGCTCAGGCCTCGCTCTCATAGAAGAGACATTTTTAAAGCATAGACCTACCGCGCTGCTCCAATGTGGCTTGGTGGGCTTCAACGACTATTATAAACCGGGACCGATGGCTTAACTTGCTCTCTAAGGCACGGGGGTTAGCACCGCCAATTTCCTAACTTCGGCCTGGTGCTGTAAATACTCGTACTTTAACATAAAACTCACAATACCTAAAGATTTTTTTCCCCGACCCGGGATTCTTACCCGGGAAGCCCGAGGTGCCCAATGCGGTGTCTAAGATTTAAAACAGTTTCTCGACTTGATCCAGTTACCTCGCTGTGAAATTTCAACCCTTTTATTACACTCCTATTGGAATAAATCGCTCGACGTCAAATATTAAGTAAAACAAAGGTTTTTTTTTTATTAGTGGTGGCCTAAGTATACGAGTACATGGTTACAGGTACAGGTTATATTGCCTTGTGTAATTAATTAATGAAGTGAACGATTAGTCCAAATTTATTTCTTAACAGTCATAATAATTAAATAGTCTGTTTCCGGGAACCCATTTTATCTATTATGATATAATCCATTTGCAATTAATTTGATTTAACCAGACGTTTCAATTTAACTGAACCTGTAAATGAGAACAACAACAATTGTCAAAGAGTGGGGTACCTTTCTATTATTTTTTCTTTATTCTTTCCGGTAGGGAAAAGGCAAAGGTAAATCAACGAGCGGATTAAACCTATACAACTTTATCTACTTAACCCAACTGGCAGGGGAAGATTACCACTATTTTCACTCGATTCATTACGTACGCATTATGCTCGAAATACTCCAATATTTCGCGCACTCTCGTTTTTTAAAAAATTGATTTCTCAGCACCAACAAATTGGCATATTTAATAAAAGTTTAGCTAAGTTCATAAAATATTATATTCATAAAAATTAGCTAATATTTTCTGTAATGTACATCTGTAACAGACTTAGTATATGTTTTGGCTAGCTGGAAGTATACTAAGGATTTAAATAAATAAATAAATAAGAAGCAAACATAATACACATTAGACAATATAACTGCCTGAAACAAAAAAAGATATAATCGATTTCGAATTTCGAATCCGTTAATAATAAAATAAACGAAACGAAAACATACGTTTCCAAAAAAAATATAACTGTTTGTTTGTTGGGAATATCCCGACAAACAACGCGTGATTTTAAAATCACATATTTTATACACGAATCCGGTAAAAGGGACTTTGTGCGAACCAAAACAGCATTTTTGCTGTTAAAGTGATTCTAATTTGAAACAAGCTTTTTTAATTCTTCGTTCGCATGCATGTTTGCCGGTTTTAAGAGGTTTTGAATATTTATATACATTCCACAGGCCGTTTATTTTAGTTGTCCATTCATCAGTGAGACTTTAATAGCTTATAATATCACAAAAAATATGACGGTTCAGAAGAGTTTATCTGTTTAACCGACTTCCTTCAAAAAGCAGAAGGTGATCAAATCGGATAATTATTTAATATTAACTCCGTCATTATCAATCATTAACATCAATATCGGAATATTGGTATATTTAATTATGTATTAATACAATCTACTTATGAGGCCCATAGTTACTATGGCTCTGAGTCACTCAGCGGGCGATAGAAAGAGCTATGTTTGGATTATCTCTACGTAATCCAATATGCACGTCTAGCATAGGCAGTAGACAATTATATCCCCGGGGAAAGAATAAAAACTTATCTTCTCCCACAGTTTTATCAACTCTGAGAGCACTGGCGCACAAGTGGAAATAATATCCAAATAATGTATGTGTAATAATAAACGGGGGTAAATTTCTCCTATTCTCTATTCCCGTGCTTGGAGGTTGACACGTTAGTTTTATCCCTTGTCAGGAGATATAATCGGGGGATATAATTTTTATCTCCTGCCCGTGCTAGCTCTGTGCAAAGGAGATATATAGAAGAACTAGAGTTACCAACAGGGCTCAACGAGTCGCAAAGCTGAAGTGGCAATGGGCAGGGCATATAGCTCTGAGAACCGATGGACGTGGGAGTCCCCAAGGCGTTGTAATGGCGACCCCGCCAGGTAAACGCAGCGTTGGTCGACCACCAACGATACTGACAGACGACATAAAACGTATCTTTATTACTATCATCACGCATGCGTGACTGACCTGTGAGCGAGTGGACAGATAGGTACATGTTTTGGTTAACCAAAGTTCTGCGTTAATTCGGGCAAGGCCGACATCGGCCGACTCAAAGATATTTCATAACAACATCGCAGGTTGCTAAAGCGTGAATCGTATTACATTATTAACCGAGACTTTGTACCGAGAATTTCCGTTTACCGGTTTTAAAGTAACCTAGCGTATTCGCAAAATCCTTTTTACGCTATTTACATCGATTTAAAAAATAACAATCTATTTATATTCGTCTACATACCTACTACTAATAAAGCCAAATAGAAGAATTGATTTTTTTTGGCTTAGTTTTTTTTCTTTTAAAGCCAAAAAACTTTATTAAAAAAAAAATCTCGAACGCGTAACATCTGGACGTCTTTGAAAAAGATTGTTGGATATGAAGGATTAATTGTTGAGGAAGGTTATAGTTTATTTAACATTACGCTGACCCCTTAAGAGCCGAGCCGACCCGAGCAAACGAAGTCACACGCGGGCGGGTGATGCGACGCGGTGAGTCAGGGTATATTGAATAACAGATAAAGGTTTTTGTTCATATGACTCTAAGCTAGCGAGAGGTAAATTCAGAGCAGTCGATCCCCGACTAGATGGGCAGTCGACAACAAAGCAGAGCGGTAGTCGCAAGCAGCATAAGACCGTAGACTTTTAACTGCCTACAAAAGATCAATGTCCAACGGTGGACAAGGAAGGAAGATGCCTGCGTTATTTAATAAATCGTTCACACACCTAAATACCAAAAAAAATTCAATAAGTTGTTTTTTTAAGTCTTTCAGAAAAAAAGATAAAACTCTGTATACACCGCTGCTTTATTTATACTTAATAATCCCCATTTACACAATATAAAAAACTATGCTACTTGAAAAACTTGACTTAGATACGAGTACGTAAATGAGAAGTTTGGTCAAAATCGGTTTATTCTTTACCAGTTATGATAAAAAGCCTAGATTACATACTCCTTGCGGTATTTTTCATAAAACACTACGTGGGCAACGAGCCTGGAAAACGTTTGTGTAATTAACATGTATGTTTTTCAGTGTCTGTCGTGTTTATATGTATACTATAAGTATTTATGTATATTTTTCATGAAAATATTCATCAGTCACCTTAGTACCCATGACACAAGCTACACTTACTTTGGAGCTAGAAGGCGATGTGTGTATTGACGTAAAAAAAAATAGGCGTTTTATAAGCTAATGTTTAATACAAACTTGAGATCGTCAATATTAGAATAGAAAATTGGCGTTGTACACTCCGTGACTAAAGCTGAATATGCAAAGACAATCATTATCACTGCCGGCCAGAGACAAGACAATGGTCTTCTCCCAAAATAAAGGCCCAAAAGAAGGCAAAGGTCTCCTCTTAAAAAGGTTTTAAAACGTATTATGAAAATTAAGCTAAATTTGCTATACTCCGCGAAAAGCAGGGGAATCTGTATGGTGTAATTTATAATTTCTTCAATCTTTATACTCATCACCAAACAGATGTTCGGAATGTACTCTTTACGCACGTTATCCTCAGGAGATGTTTACTTCACAATGGTTTATCATTTAACAATTAGTCCATGCTGACGATCTGTTTCGCGAGGGGTATAAAGATTGAAGAAATTATAAATAACAGCTTTTCGCGGAATATAGCAAATAAAGCTTTATTATCATAATATATCACGGGATTTCGCGAAATAACGCCTGCTTCTATCAAAGATTTAAGCCGTAATCCACCACACAGGCTAATTGCGGATTGATATACTACAAAGGCCTTTGAGAATATAAACACAATTTATTAGTTTCTTCAATCAGCCAATCGATAATCGAGTGAAATGATACCTTGGTTTCTAGTTGACTGATCGTAATCAAAGTTTGGTTTGACGAAGCAAATATTAATTGTGCCAATTTAATTGTACTGTTGATCGGTGCTCACTAATCCTTAATTAAATTGACAAGTCGATAAGGCGTCGGTATATGAAGCTTTAATATGAGCCAGTTTACTTAATCAGTAATCAGAGACATTATTTTTTTTTTTATGTTCTTCATCTGCTTGCGGCTCAGGTTCGCCTGGTCCTTGGTGTCACGTCGACCGGCTACGATCTATTGTGACGAATTTTTTTTTTTTTTTTTTTTTTATTTTAGAGCTATGATAACATTGTGATTAGCACCTAGGCCTTTCTTTGGTGGAAGCAAGTTCAATCCCCTGTAAGTATCTCTTAACTTATGTTTTTAATTTTAGAAATTAATTATCACAATGCTCTCACGGAAGTGTGAAGCCCACCATACCATACTTGGCCAGCGTGGTGGACTAAACTACTGAGAAGAGGAGACATTCTGAGAGGGGACCTGTGCCCTGTAGTTGGGTGTTACTGCCTACTGGTTGGTAATTATGTTGATTTCGTTATTAAGTTATATTTTATTAATTTGTACCTGCCTCGTTGGTTTAGTGGTTAGCATGGTCGAATACGAATCACGAAGGTTCGGTTACTGGGTCGGATCTTAAATTGTTACATATTAGATTTTTACTATAACTTACTTGTTATCATAATCGTAAAAGCTCGCAAACACACATTGGAACAGCGTGGCGGTTTTTACGATTTTGAAGTGGTTTAGTTACAAACATAGGTACATTTTTTCCTAAGTAATTTTAGCAACTTAATGCAACTTCATAGAACAAAAAGTAATCTTCCGATGACGCTGAAGGTCTTTCTAGCCTCAACGTTGCACGCAGAGCCATTTCACAATAAAAATTACATGAATCAACGCTCTAATAACAACTTCTTACTTAAATTCTCAAATTCACCTTGAATAAATCTAGAAAAACAAGCAGACATATCTAATAGGAACCTACAAAAATTAATTATGACTCCAAATACGACATATTAAAAACCTTCGTTTAACAAAAAAAAAAACAATTACCTTATATAAGTCGGCAGTTAAAAAAGTACACTAAATTTCTTTTTAAACCATAAACAATTTTTTTTCTGTTTTATTTTAATCGAAACAAACACGAACACTGCACAGCGCGAAATTTAAAAATCGAACGTAACAAATATGACCGACTTGCGCGCGCACGTCGCACGCTAACACTGAACTTGGGGTCTTGCGAAGCGTCTGCGACTAAAGCCTGCTTGCCTTCACACCTTTCCATTTCAAATACAACCTTAGTACTGTTAAATAGAGTTTAATTTCCTTTTTTTTAACTTTCAACCGTTGATCAACTTAATGATAAACAAGGTAGGTGCCCACTAATTTACTTCATTTCACGTATTTCCCAAGATTTCGAGGTCTTTATACCAAAGGTGCTATATTCCTACTATTACAGTTTCGTCATAAACTTTTAATACATGTTGCGTTATAGAAACAAACTCGACATTTTAACTCTTGCCTGGGATTGTGAAAACTACTTGAAATCTACCTGGATTAACTTTGTTTATTGACTAGTTATTTTTAATGGGTGTAGAACGTTTTTTTTATAATTGAATAGTGCATTCAGGTCAAGCTGTATCTTAGGTTTTTTTTGGACTATTTATGTTTGATAATCACCATAAGGCTTGCTACAGCGTCCGTGGGTATATTATTTTTTTATTACAATACAAGTTAGCCCTCGACTGCTATCTCACCTGGTGGTAAGTGACACTGCAGTCTAAGTTGGTAGTGGGCTAACTAGTAACCTGTAGGAAGTATGGCAGTTATTTAACCCATAGGTACACTTAATCTTTACTAACTTAATCGGTTTCTGCGCAACATCATACCGGAACGCTAAATCGCTTAGCGGCACGTCTTTGTCGGTAGGGTGGTAACTAGCCACGGCCAGAGCCCTCCACTAGACCATACTAGAGAAAATTCGGAAATAATAAATTCCCAAATGGCCCCGGTAATCAGAAAAATAAGATAAAAAATAAACAGACAGATTTAAGCCTGCCAACCCGCATAGGAGCAGCGTGGTGGGCGGCTCTAAAATCTAAGATGAAAGAGGACGCCTCTGCCGAGCGGTTGGACGTTAATCGGCTGCGTTTACGACGATTTGGTCGCCATTCCACTACAGGTCACTACTTGACTGCAATCCCACCTGATGGTAATTGACGATACCTAATGATTCAGTCTGAGAAGGCAACGGGCTAGTCTGTTAGGGGTCTGGCAGTTATTTTAATCTTTACTCGCAATCGGTTTCTAGGCGACATCGTACCGGAGCGGAATTGATTAGCGGCAAGTTGGTTGGTTGGTTGGTTGGTACGGTGAAAACTAGCAACGAAGCTGCCGAAGCTTCCCACCTGACATCTGTGGCGTGCATAGAGGGTATGCACAGAGTATGCAGATTATATAAAATGGAGAAAATCATCAGTAAGAGCTATAAAAGAAAAAGGTAGACTCTTTCAATACCTATCCCTAAGTTTTTAATAACTCGTACTGAAGATTTATTTCATTTTATATCATCCTTCCCGTATGTATGCATGCCGCTGCCAGACATAATATACGAGTAGCATTTAGTATATGTATTTCCAAAACTCGTGACGAGAGCAATTAGCTACTTTACAAAAACTATAGTTTCACACCTGAACAGCAACGTAAATGTGTGTCCATTCATTAACGATACGTGCTAATTACTGCGTACAATACAAATTATAGCTTCATGTGAACAAAAAGTCGTTATTATTGACACGTAGGGAGAATCTAATACAACAGAGGGTTTGACGTTTCAAAAGTTATGGCAAGTTGATCGACTCGAAATAAATGAATTTTGAATTTAAAATTCCCGGCCCAGTGAACCAAATATGTCGTTCATAACTATTTAACAGCGATTTTATAATGTCCCCGGATAACAACAGTTTTATTTATATTCTGACTAGCGCTGTGACACAGTTCAATGGTATGTTATGATGCAGACTAAGGCAGAGCGCATATATGTATAAAAAAACTACTCACTGGATATAATACAAATTATAGCTTCATGTGAAGAAAAAGTCATTATTACTGACACGTAGGGAGAATCTGATACGTTTCCAACTATTAACCAGTGATTTTAAATTGATAAAACCGGTGGTTAATTCAACAGAGGAACTTGAAGTTTCAAAAGTTATGTAAAGTTGATCGACTCGAAATAAATGAATTTTAAATTTTAATATTCCCGGCCAAGTGAACCAAATATGTCTCTCATAACTATTTAACAGCGATTTTATAATGTCCCCGGATAAAAAAGGTTTTTTTTTGGTATGTTATGACGTAGCCTAAGGCGCATATATGTATTATAAAACTACTCACTGGATAAAATACAAATAGTAGCTTCATGCGAACAAAAAGTTGTTATCATTGACGCGTAGGGAGAACCTAATACGTTACCAACTATTAAACAGTTAGTACAGAATTTACAATGGTTCATAGCCAATATTATAGTAAAAGTACTTATTGGGTAAAATACAAAGAATAGCCGCAGGTGAGCAAAACTCGTTATAATTGACTCGTAGGAAGAAACTAATACGTATCTAAGTATTAAATAATGATTTAATATTGATAAAACTGGTGTTGGAGTAACTACAAAACGAAAATTTGGCGTTTCAAATGTTATTATAAAGTTGACCGACTCGAAATAAATGAATTTTGAATTTAAAATTTCCGGCCCTATGAGTCACAAATGGCTCGACGCACGTGTACTCAACTATTTGAAAGTTATTTTGTAATGTAATGTGATTGTGTTATATTTAGTGTGTTCGTTTTTTATAGACCAACGCTGGGCCCGAGGAAATGAGGATTTAGCCTGAGGTGGAGCCCGTTTTCCTAGACAATGGAAATTTGATGGTGCAGTCCACCAATCCGCATTGGGCCAGCGTGGTGGACTAACGCCTTAACCGTGCTATGTGCGTTTTAAGTAATTAAAAAATAACACTTTCTTCGACGGTGAAGGAAAACATCTTGAGGAAACCTGCATGCCTGAGTTTTCCATAATGTTCTCAAAGGTGTGCAGAGTCCACCAATCCGCACTGGGCCAGCGTGGTGGATCACGGCCTTAACCTCTTCTTATTGTGTGAGGACAATCACAGGAGGATGATAACCTGTTATAATTACTGGGTACAATATAAGTTATAGCCTTATGTAGATAATACGGTTTATTAATGAAACTTGTGCAACCTAATCTATACTAATATTATAAAGCTGCAGAGTTTGTTTGTTTGAACGCGCTAATCTCAGGAACTATGGGTAGAATCGGAAAAATCTTTTTGTGCTGTATTGTCCTTTTAATAAGGAAGGCTTTTGGCTATAATAACTTTACAAAATGAACAATAGGAGCATCAGTGATAAATGATGCAGAAACGGGAAATCCTTTTGAGAGATTCCGATGCGTGCGGAATGTAAACGGTTAAAGTTACGCCAAAATAATGCATCTCAGAAAGGTTCATCTTTAAAAGATGTAACGAAAGTCAGCGACAGCATACTTCTTGTAGAGGACCGAAAGTAAGTATATTATATTTATTTAAATAAATAAATAAATAAATAAATAAATAAATAAATAAATATACTACGACAATACACACATCGCCATCTAGCCCCAAAGTAAGCGTAGCTTGTGTTATGGGTACTGAGATAGCTGATGAATATTTTTTTATGAACATAATACACATAAATACTTATAATATACAGATAAACACCCAGACACTGAAAAACATTCATGTTCATCACACAAGCATTTTCCAGTTGTGGGAATCGAACCCACGGCCTTGGACTCAGAAAGCAGGGTCGCTGCCTACTGCGCCACTCGGCTGTCAAATTTAGAAGTGATATTATGCATCTTTTGGAATTGTGTTAAAATGTGCATGCCCGAGAGTTCTCCATAATGTTTTCAGAGGCGTGTGGACTCTGGAGTCCACCAATCCGCTAGAGTGGTGGACTACGGCCTTAACCCTCTCATTGAGGCTACGGCCCAAACCCAGGAGGAGACCCGTGCCCTGTTATGGTCCGGTATTGATTACGATGAAGATGACATAAATTACTACACGAGCTATTTTTAAAAAGACGTGTCTTTATAAGACATACCGTGTCTTTACTAGACATATTCAAAAATGCTGTTAAAGCCCATTATCTTGAGCAATAAAGACTACAGTGATTAACTCTTACTCATATTTAATTATGTTTTAGTATATATTAGTTTATTATTTTTTATATTTATTATTATTAGTATTTTATGTGTGTTATCTTGATAAGTATTAGTGTGCAATTGTTCGTAAGTATGTATATAATAATAACACAATACACCCCACTAATCGGTTTCCCTTGGTTTTCCTTTTCCTAATCCTAAGGTTGCCTGGCAGAGATCGCTACTAAGCGATAAGGCCGCCTTTTGTATCCTACTTTTTAAGTTTATTTTTGTTGTGTCCATTGTTTTTTTTTCTATTTGTGGTGTACAAATAAAGTGTATAAATAAAATAAATAAATACCGGCAGTCTGTAGCATCGTATTTCCCGAACGGATGAACCGATTTCGAATTTGTTTATTTTTTTGTTTTAAAGTTGAATTAGACGGGAATGTTCTTAGCAATTATTATGAAAATTAGTACAAGATGGCCGCCGTCACAAGATGGCGGATAACATATTTTTCAGAACTCAATATGGGTGGAAAGGGCTTTACCCGTAGAATACGATAAACTAGATAAATTGCAATTCCAAGATGGTTTCCGCCATGCAATAGCGAATTACATTTATGTTCTTGTCTGGTGGGAGGCTTTGGCCGTGGCTAGTTACCACCGTACCGAAAAAGACGTGCCGCTAAGCGATTTAGTTTTCCGGTGGGATGTCGTGTGGAAACCGAATACGGGTGTGACTACCATACTCATTAACAGGTTAGCCGGCTACCTTAGATAGCATATAATTTGTAGAGGAACAAAAAAAAAATTGTTTTCTGTCGGGAGTTTTTAAATTTTAAATTTATATATTTAAGTTTAGCATCCGAGCACGTGCTAACGTAAAGATGCAAATTCACTGTTGATTTTAACATATTCATATAAAAGGTGGCGTGGAATAAGGAAGCCGGAGTGCGTTAGTACGAATTTTAGACTTTAAATTTGGCGAAATTAAGTTCATTTTACTTCGACAGAAGAAGTCGCTTAAAACGACATCGTAAGGAAGTGACAAAAATCTCATAGGTACTCAGCGAACGTAATGCAATGGATAATCTCAGAAAATAAACATCGTTTTTATTTGTAAGCTGTTTAATTTAATGCAGACAAAAACTACAAATTGTGTAATATCCTGTACGTAGTATTTATAAAGACAAGAAAAAGAAACATCTGTTGACACAATACAAGTAGGTATAATAGCAATAGCAGAATAAAATTGTAATAATGTGTTTTTCATTCTGTCTTCGATGAGTAGAGCAGCATGCAATGCAAATTTTTTTTTTTTATTTTTTTTTTATAAAAAAAGTGTTTGCTTTTTCTTTCTACTGGTTGTAGGTCCATGTGATGATTGACGACCTCCCAGGCGCAGTGGTGAGCCCTCTGGTTTCCGTTTGAGGTCCCAGGTTCGAGTCCTTGCAGAGGCAATTCGGGAATTTATAATTTCTGAATTTTGTCTTGTGCGTAAACGGTTAAAGTTACGCTAAAATAATGCATCATCAAAGAATGGTTCATCTTTTAAAGTTCTAACAAAAGTCTGCGACGGCATATTTAGTGTTCGAAAAATTCGCAGAGGACCGATAACAGCCGATTGGCGCAGTGGGCAGCGACCCTGCTTTCTGAGTCCAAGGCCGTGGGTTCGATTCCCACAACTGGACAATATTTGTGTGATGAACATGAATGTTTTTCAGTGTCTGGGTGTTTATCTATATATTATAAGTAATTATGTATATTATTCATAAAAAATATTCATCAGTCATCTTAGTACCCATTACGCAAGCTAGGCTCACTTTGGGGATAGGTGGCAATGTGTGTATGTATATTTATTTACAATAGATTTATAAAAAAAAAATATGATAGAAAACCAAATGTCGCTCAGTGTTTAAAGGCGATTGTTTCCACTTACCATTACGTGGTCTATCCTCTTGGTCCGTCAACAATAATTAAAAAAAAATTTTTTTTTAGGAATTTTAACCAAATGTCGCTTAGTGCTGCCTTGTTAAAAGGCGGTTGTATATTTGTGGGCCCGTCAACTATCGTTTAAAAATATATTTTTTTGTTATGAAAACTAAATCCTCCTGCTATACGAGTTATATATCAATTTTAGGGTATGCAGTGCTTTTGTGCATGTATGAAATGCACGCCACTGTCAAGCGGTTATTACAATTTAAACGGATCCATAATAAACTGATTCCACTGTGTTATGTATCAGCTTTATATCATTCCACCCATTTATAAAACAAAGTTCTTAATCAATGAGTCAAGCGAAGGAAAAACAGGGAAAATTTTACTATGAAAACATCACTTTGCCCTACTACGGAAATACGTTCCAAGGTAACCTATTACATATTACTTAATTGATTCATAAAACTGGTAAATTTACCTGCTAGCTACTGCCTACACGTTGGCATTGAGATTGATTAGACAAAATATGCGAATCTCAGTAATAATAAATAATATACTACGACAATACACACATCGCCATCTAGTCACAAAGTAAGCGGAGCTTGTGTTATGGGTACTAAGATGACTGATGAATATATAACAAACTCAAATGCTTGAAAATATTTCAACTATGCCGATCTAAAAAAAATTTGAAAGACAAATGCGGAAAAAAGTGATGTTTTACTGTAGGAGCTGTTGGCTTTTCCGGGATAAACAGAAGCCTATGAGCTATTCCAGGATGGTACGCATGCATTCGATCGTTTTCCCATATGCCTTGCGACGTGCTGTTATATGTGAAGAGTTATGTCCTTTATCTCCGACAATATTTATCAGATCCTTATTAAAATAAGACACTACATACTTGATAGTATACACTTTCAAATAAAAAAGAATTATTAAAATTGATTCAAATTTAACGGAGTTCTGATTTTATGAAATTTTTTATCAATTTTACAATTGATAAAAAATTTCATCCCATTTCCCGGAGGAAACTTACTGTTTATCGGGATAAAAAGTATCCTATATGTTGACCCGGAATATCAGCAACAACTATACAATATTTCATTCAAATCCGTTCATAGTTTTCACGTGATGCCCGGGCAGACAGACAGACAGACAGACAAAAATTCAATAAAAATCTGTTTTGGACTCAGTATCGATTATAAAGCATCCCCCGGTCAAAATTTTCAAAATATATTAAATGTACAGAAATCTTCCAGTTACAGATTTATTATAAGTAAGTATAGATAATATACATAAATACTTATAATATACAGATAACCACCCAGACACTGAAAAACATTTATTTTCATCACACAAACATTTTCCAGAAGTGGGAATCGAACCGTACAATCAACCGTGACAATTGAAAGCGTCAAAGTCAAACCTTATAGCTAACTTCAGGGTGTCGGTTTTTTGTGACGGTATGCGCGCGCATCGTATAAATTTACCCGCATCATTTTTCCCTAACGCACCAAAAGAAGTATAACTTCAAAAAATAAGCATGGCTTTACGTCCGAATGGTAGAGCAGTGTTTTGTTACACTTCAATCATTCCACATCTCTCATTCCACAAATTATACTAAGGTATATATAACCACCCATTTATCTTTTAACTTCTATAATTTTGTAGCTTTTTAGCTACGGTTATATTATGGTATGCAAATTGCAGAAGAAATGATGGTATGATAGTTAATGAAATTTAGTTCGTAAAGAAAGAGTAAACGAGTCTACAGGGGATCCTGGAGCTGGCAAAGGGGTAATACTGCAAGAATATTAGGCACTGCATGCCTCTTTGTTGTGGTTCCTAAGACATTAAGATTTAATTTAGTTTCATTTTGGTAAACAGAAATTTTTAGGTTATTTTTATTTATATAAATATCTATTGTTTTTCGTCATTACAGGTACATAAAACAATCAAAATGGCTTAACAAACATCTATTTCAAAACAAATATCAAGGGTAAATTTTATAACGAACCAAATACGTCGTTATTTCTGAATGGAGTTATTACCGCCATCTATATCTGTAGGAAGTTACTAAAACTGCTTGCTAATTTAAACAGTGAACCAAGTACACTGACGGCCGTTGATGAGAAGTGCTGAAGTTTTCTGGCGTAATAATAACGCATCGCACCAAGAGATGGCAGCACTTGTTTCTTGAAAATAAAAGAGCCAGCGTTGAAGTTCTGTTTTGTGTAACAATAACGTATATAAGGGATAGATGGCACCACTGGTATCTTCTACAAAGAACTATTGAAAAATGTTTAATCAGATGTTTAATTTTTGGCCCAAGTAGATGGATTCCTGCTTTACGAGTTTAACTACTACTAAAATCTTTTAATTTTCGGTCTTAGGAGACCTTGTCGTGTTATTACTCATTTGTGGAGCTTTTTGTGGCAGAGCTCCATGCTTTTACTGGCATGTTTAATAATTCTGCCATAAAGCAAGCTGCTTGGTTCACGACTGAAGGTCGTAGTCATCGTATCAACATATTACCTGCCCACTACAGGGCACGGGTCTCCCAAAATGTGGGGGGAGGGGGCAGGACTCCGACATACCTTTGTGAACGATGTTTTCTCTCTCCGTTGAATCAAGTTATATTTAAAAAGTACCTTAGGTATATATAAATAACTTTGAAAAGTTAGAGGTGTGTGCTGGGATTCGAACTCGACCCCCCGAAAGGTAAGTTGAGCTCCTGCCCACTGGGCTATCGCCGCTTCCTGAAGGGCGTAGAAGCTAATTTAATTCCGGGCACATGAGGCTTAACACCTATGCCCTAGGTGGATGGCTCTTTATCATAGTTCATCTTATTCCTACAAGATCCTCCAGCACGCGATCTCCATAGCATCGATTTTACTTCGGCGTCCCGAAAGTACACGTGTGAGCTGCGTACAGTAAAATAAAGACAAGACATTTCACAAGACGAACCTAGGGAATTTTATAATTGTTTTGTCTTCCAAAATGTTTGAAATCTTTTCAACATCTGATCACTGCCTTTTGATCTCATTGCCACATCGTCCTTTGACAGTACATCTCTCAGCTGCGTACAGTAAAATAAAGACAAGACATTTCATAAGACTAACCTAGGGAATTTTATAATTGTTTTGTCTTCCAAAATGTTTGAAAGCTTTTCAACATCTGATCACTGCCTTTTGATCTCATTGCCACATCGTCCTTTGACGGTACATCTCTCAGCTGCGTACAGTAAAATAAAGACAAGACATTTCATAAGACGAACCTAGGGAATTTTTTTATTGTTTTGTCTTCCAAAATGTTTGAAATCTTTTCAACATCTGATCACTGCCTTTTGAACTCATTGCCACATCATCCTTTGTCAGTGATGAAAACAAAGTACCAAGGTAGAGAAATTGTCACCACTTGACAATGTCACTTCTGATCCTCGATACTACTCGATAAAATATAGATGCTTCTAAGAATGCAGTTATTCTAAGAATGCAAATTATATCCCGCCCGTGCTAGCCCAGCTGGTGGAAACGTTAATTATATCCCCTGTCAGGGGATATTATTTGTATCTCCCACCCGTGCTAGCCCAGCTGGTGGAAACGTTGATTATATCCCCTGTCAGGGGATATAATTTTTATCTCCCGCCCGTGCTAGCCTAGCTGGTGGAAACGTTGATTATATCCCCTGTCAGGGGATATAATTTTTATCTCCCGCCCGTGCTAGCCCAGCTGGTGGAAACGTTAATTATAACCCCTGTCAGGGGATACAAATTTTGTCTCCTGTCTGTGCTAGCCCTTCTGAATGGTGTTACTTTTTGCACGCACTCTGAACTCTAAAAACAATAACATCTCACGGCCTCTACATATAAAGAATGCGCGGAAGGCCTACTTATGAATGTCAAGCCGAGCCGGTTGGGGCTCGGATTGCGAAAATTATTATATAATTTGCACTCAGTTGTCTGTTTGTGATCTTATGTCAGCTGTTCAGTGTTCTGGGGTACGCCGGCTGTTCTATAGACATCCTCAGTGCTATCGGAATACGAACTGATTACTTGCAGTAGCGTACACTGCATACATGCGCAAAAGCACTGCATACCGTAAAATTGATATGCAACTCGTATATAAGGAAGATGTTTGCCATTTTGTGCAACTTCCCTGCTGTATGCATACTCTGGCACGAAACGCCACTGATTCCTTGATATAGAATGTGCTACCTTTCGTCAGACAAGCGATAAGGCCGCCTTTTGTATTCTACTTTTTACCCGACTGCGAGGGTTATGTTTTTCGTGTGTACATATGTATGTATATTTATTTGTCACGCCCTAGAGCCTAAACTGCTTGTCGTATTTCTATGTGAGTGGTGCCAATAGATTCGTCTTAATCGTGATTAACTGGGTACAAGGAAATTAATGCAAATAAACAAATTTAAGGACTATTGGCGCTAAAAGTAATATCATTAAAATAATTAATTTTACGTCAGTAAGACGTCCAAGAGCCCAAACATCTTGTCGTATTTTTATAATAATAAAAATAATAATATAATATACCTGTTTAAACATCGCTTAAAAATTACTACTTATCTATGTAATTGAGTATTATGTAAGTTTATAATAGCATAAATATTAAATATATATCTATTATAGTATAATCTCTTTATTTCAAGCAAAGCCCATATTAATACATTTAAAACAACAATTAGTATTAGTTAATATACAAAATCGAATTAAAAATAAAAATTACAGTATAAATTGATTCAAATGGCATGTCATAAATATAAAATTAATAGACAAAAAAAAACAAAAAATTACAATGAATAATGATAATAAAATGAAATGAATAAAATAATTAAAATTTAATACTTTTTACTTCGTGTGTGTGTATGTCAACCCACCCAGTGCCTCCAGAACGGGTTATTTAGCTTTCCAGCTAGTGTTTGCAAAATGCTGTTGCCACTGGGTACATCCAAATTTAAAAAAATAAACAAAATAAAGGATATTTTCCGCAAAAAAATAATCTAAAAAAAAAAGATTTATTCAAAATATTTTGAGTGTGCTACCAAAATATTTTTGTTTAATGGTGATTACGAATATATATAACTTATGTTTTATTGGAGTTTTCAATAGGAAATGCCTGTAGTGTAATGCTAGTTAGCTACCTGAACAACATTGAACAAATTATGAAAAGTAAGCGTGTTATGCTTCCAACAGCGTTCATGAACACTGTCAAATAAAATATTCAAACTAAAATCTTGTTTCTATCTTTTCAGTTCTTCAATGAATTTAATAAAGTTTGCGGATTATGACGCAGTCGAATTTTTCCTTTTTTTTTTTAAATATTTCTTCGTGCTTTTGTGTCCTGCTTTGCTTTGTAGCGGTGATAGCCTGGTCGCTCTTATGAGGGCATATGGTCTTATCGATCTAATATTAAATAATAATCTATATATATATAATGAAAATGGTCTTCGTTTGAGGCTCAATCACGCCTAAACCACTGATCGTATCGACATGAAACTACCACCATTCGATGCGAAATTTTTCCTAGATGGTTTATGGCTATCTATTTTTTGAATTCCAACATTCCTTCATTTTTTTATTGCTGTTTTACTTTTATGAACATTTATCCCGCTAATAAAAAAAAAAATTTAAGCATTTTCTCTTAATTCTTTTGTTTTCATGGATTTCAACAGAGTGTATTAAACGGATTATGGTTTTTTACATTCAGCTAAGAATCTACTCACGGTAGTGGAGAACGGCTGGACCAATTGGGCTTTTTTTTATCTTCAGAATTGTCAGGAGAAAGTTAAGTATGTAAGAAAATTTTAAAAAAGCCCGATAAAAAGTTAAAAATTTCGATGATAATTGAAGAATTTCCATCATTATAGTCACTCACCACGAAATCTCGGGAACCATAAGACTTAGAAATGTGAAACTTGGTAGGAATATTACTTTTGCTATGTAGAGGTCAGCTATGAATAGATTTTAAGAAATTCATTTCCCAAAGGGGATTGCGGGGGCGTTAACAATGAACAATTCCCGTTTTTAAACTATAGCTCCTATAGACTTCAAATTTGGTAGGAATCTTCTGTAAGAGGTGTAGAAATAGGCTATGAACGAATTTTACGATAGCTCACCCCACAGGGGGTTGCGGGGGTGGGTATTAACAATTAATTTTTTTAATTTTCCAGCTAAAGCTTCTACAAGCTCCAAATTTTGTAGGAATTTTCTATAAGTGATGTAAAAATGATTTATGAACAAATTTTACGATATCCCACCCCAAAGAAGATTGCGGGGGCGTTAACAATGAAAATTTTCAATTTCCAAGCGATAGCTCCTATAGACTCCAAATTTAGTGAGAGTATTCTATATGTAATATAAAAATGATCTTCGAGCGGATTTTACAATGAATCACCTCCAATAAGGTTCGCGGGGGTGGGTGTTAACAATAAAAAATTTCAATTTCGAAATATAGCTTCTAAAAATTCTAAATATGGTAGGAATCTTTTATTATTCACATAAAGAACATCTCAAAATGGATTTCAATAAAGTCTACTTCCGACAGGAATTGCGGGGGTGGGTGTTAAAATCTAATTTTTTTATTTCTAACCTGTAACTTCTACAGACTCAAAATTTGGTGGGGATCTTCGTGTATGTAGGGATATTCGTGTATTTCCTTACAACAATCGTCTTTTTGGCAGCGGAGAAAAAGTCATTGAGAGGTTTCAAAAACTTAACTTTACATGTAGCTATCCAATCAACGGACTAAGAATTTTACATTCATTTTACTTTTGCAGACTACATAACCGACGAATTCTTTTATTGCGGGATCGCGGAAATGTAACAGATTAAAATGAATGCATTTTCCAAGCACATGAGAAGTGGAAAAGAAATTTAGTTACTTATTCCAATAGAATTCATAAAAAACATGCACAATTAATTTTCTATAAAAAATTTATGTCACGGAGAAAATTTTAGTTAACAGAAAATTCGTCGCACTTGAACCTAGACAGATTTCAACTTCACATATGAGACTTGCAATGACTTTAACTTAAACTTTCAATGCTCATTTCAAATTTTTTTCTTCATGTCAATTATTATTAATTTTTGGAAGAAAGGCACGGAAATGTTATAATGATTGCACATTGAAAGTTACAATGAATATTAGTGAGAAAAATCACCTGGATGAAAGATACAGGCTAAATCGATGGAATTTGGAATTTGAGTAAGTCTAAACAATATCGATGCTTACAGTTCTATCCGCGGGGCCTATTTATGTTCATACAAAAATAAAAAAAAAGGAGAATAATAAAAATATGAAAAAAATAAATAAAAATGAAACATAAAATGTAATTTATTTCCTTTTTCAATTCGCCCAGCGAAGCGGGCTGGAAACGGCTAGTATTAATATATATACTATGACAATATACACATCGCCATCTAGCCCCAAAGTAAGCGTAGCTTGTGTTATGGGTACTAAGATGGCTGATCAATATCTTTATGAATATTATACATAAATACTATATAAATATAAACAATATAAACACCCAGACACTGAAAAACATTCATGTTCATCACACAAACATTTTCCAGTTCTGGGAAACGAACTCACGGCCTTAGACCCAGAAAGCAGGGTCGCTGCCCACTGCGCCAACGGCCGCCTAAATATTTAGTATATAGTATGTAGTAATTCGTTTGTATATTCTAAATAGGGTAGGTTACCCCACCTATTCATTTTTCTTTTTAGTTTTCCTAATCCTTAGGTTGCCTGGCATAGATCACTACTTAGCGATAAGGCCGCCTTTTGTATCGTACTTCATTCTTCATGTGTTTGTTCTTTTTTTTTTCGATTTTCTGAGTGGTGTACAAAATATAAAGAGTATAAAAAAAATATAAAAAAAGTTGACCGCCAAGAAGCTTGTTCCAATTATTAAAATAAGGTAATCAGTGCACGCTGCGGCATCGGATATCATAACAGAATGGAAAGGCCGATTCGCTGTGACGTCACATTACACCTCGGCCGTGGGCTATGAAGCTACTAGATATGGCCGAACAATTAATTCGATTTCCTTAAAAATAATTAAAATCGCGATATGCTGAACTATTTGGCTCGGTGATATGTCTTACATGACAGAAGCCGTGATAGCCGGGAGAGAAGCCTTGCTTACCAATTCGGTAAAGCTTCGGCTTCCCTTTCGGGGAACCGAGTTCAATCCCCGGCACGCACCACTAACATTCCGGAGTTAGGTGTGTTTTTGACGTGACAACGTCTTATAATTCGATGGAGCTGGCTGCACGCACGAAAAAACATGACGTATGCGGCGTTACCTCGCTCTGAGGCGTTCCATTCAAGGTTTGAAGTGCAAGCGAGAGCGCGGAACGAGCGTCTCTCTCCTACTTGAGTGAGCGATGCGTCCGCGTGGACAGCTTCTATACAATAATACATTTACATGTTTTCGGCAAGGATGAAGTGCAGTGAAAAGTGAATGTGGTGTCAATTGTTTATAGCAACAATAATATCTATCAAACAAATAAAATTAAAATTTTCTTTTGAAAAATGCAACCATTCCATCAGTATTTTCTTACGACGCAACGTTGTCACGTTCAACTATCGTCAGTAAGCCGACTTTACAGACAACCAATTTTTGATTAAAGCAATGATAGCCCAGTGGTTAGGGGGCGTTCATAAAATACGTGGGACTTAAGGGTCCCACGTATTTTATGAACGCCCCCTTAAGTCGAAGGGGGTCGAGTCAAATCTTATCAAATACCACGCAATTTTTTTTGATTGAAACAAAAAAAAATTATACTATTATTGTTGTTTTTTGAAGAATTGCCCGTTTAAAGATATAAGATAAAATAAACATAATATACAATATACATAATATATAAAAGTAGATTTTAATACATAATTAACTAACAATAATAAAGCAACAACTTCATACGCCAGCACACAAAGAGAGGTAGTACTCCTTCAGACGACTCTTAAATATAGGAAGAGAATTACTTCCACGGATTTCAGTAGGCAGACTGTTCCATAGCACAATTGCCTTAAAGGCAGCGAACGAAAAAAGCATAGAAGCATTTCTCGTACTCAAAAATAGCGTAACGGAAACTATCCCGTGGTGGGAGGGGCTTATAAACTGTACCGCAAACGAATATAGTTGACTCGCGACATTCGTGCGTAGTGGCGGCTACACGAATTGCGTAAAACTAGATTTTAATAATTCAAAATGCCTTCATATATTGTGAAATGGTTTCGAAATCATACGGATCATCACCACAAGGATAGTGGAATAACTTTTCACGTGTAAGTACACCGATAACTATACTAAAATCTAAATAATTACAATTACGTATTATCCTTATGGATGGTGTTATGCCATATGTAGTTAACACGAGCTGTACGACTACACAGGAAACTCATTTTCCCATTTAAATTTTAACTCTACTCAATAGTCAACAATGATTCTTTGTTAACCTTCTCTTCAACCTTTACAAAACTACCGCCACTAGATGGCGTTTTAAATAATTTGGTTTTTAATTTTATTCTTCTACAAGTATTATAAATAATCTAATAAATGTTTATGTAAATAAAAGGTAGATTATTTTAAGAAATGTTATAGATATATTTTACAATGATTAATTACAAATGTTTATCTGTACCGTTGCATATAGGTGAAATAGGTCAAACTTCTTTGGATTATATTTATAAAATGCTCAATATGAATTCGAATCAAAATATAAAATAATTTTAGCTTGTACACGTATGTTGAAGTCGGGCGGGCCTAAATAGAAACAATGAAACCGATGCGGTACACTGGCCGGAATTCGTGTACAAACGTGTACCAACTAAAATTATTTTATACTTTTAAAGTGTTTGTAGTCAGTTTTGTAAATTTAAACGCGGCAACGTTTGATGAAAAGTGTATAATCTCCAGGGTACAAGCTATAAAGGCCTTCCTTCATCTAGATCGGTGCAGTGGTTGAGCCAAACATAGGTAACAAACAAACAGACACACTTTCACATTCATAATAATAGAATGTTGTTAATAGAGTGCATTTAGTTTGGAGTAAATCGGCGTTTATTATGACGCTATTTTAATCTAATTTATTTTGCTTTCCTTATTGCATAAAATCATCCAACGATTCCAGAGACTGCTTATTGGTCCTGCGCAGCCGCGGCACTACGTAAGTAACGGCCAATCACTCTTGGTCCCGTGTCGTACGACAAATAGAAGAACCTATTAAGAGCTCTTTGCGACTCAAGTTCCTTCTTTTAAAGGGCGTGCGTTTATTGACTAATTGGTACTAGTTTCGAAAGACAATTTCTAAGAAACGCGTCTTCTATGCTTTTTTCGTTCGCTGCTTAAAGGTGAAAGAATTAGGTACCGAAGAACTTCGGTAATTCTTTCACCTAGGCAATCGAAAGACTTATTATTTTTAAGTTGTTTTTTTTTGCAATTGCTGATGCATTCATCTAGTTCATCGTAAATTCAATATTAAAATTTTAGTTTTATTATAGTGTTAGTTTATAATATTAATAGAAGATAATAGTGGACTAATTTAAGCCTTAAAGCTAGAGAGATAAAGTCTAATATTGTGTCTCTGAACAATTGGACTAATTTAAACGTTAAAGATGCATTGATAAAGTCCAACTTACAGTTACAGTGTTTCATTACTCATAGCAAACAATTGCTCAAGTCAATTTACTTTTCCATTAAGAATACTTCTTCCTTGAATATGCATTAATGAAAGAGCATCATAATAAAACAATAATAATAAACCTGCGTTTGACTTTAAAGATACACTTCGCAATCCTTTACAAGCGACAGATCGCCCTTGTAAGACCGTCTTACAACGCAGGCGATTTCAGAGTATCAACTAGATATATTTTCTTCTTTCATTATGGGTTGCCTGGAGGAGATCGCTTATAGCGATAAGACCGCCTTTGCGCATTTTTATTTTTCTTGTATTTATGTTTTCAATATATATTATCTTTATCCCTTAATTGTGTGCAATAAATAATTTATCTATCTATATATAAAACATCATAATCCCTTAAACCGATTGAAGTTCACTGCAGGACGGGAGCATGCCAAAATCCACCATCCTGGGTCGATTGTTTCAAGCGGTTACCAACGACCCGTTTGATGTCGTCTGTGCACATCGTTGAGGGTCGACCAAGGCTGCGTTTAGATTACCAGTAATTTCAGCATTTTTGGTCCACTGTCCACCTGTTCTGCGACCTATGTTGCCCGCCAAATGCCACTTCAACATCGCGACTAGTTGAGCTACGTCGGCATCAATAGGAACAGCGGAAATCGGGATTCGTCATCATCATCAACCAATTACTGGCCCATTCCAGGGCACGGGTCTCCTCCCAAAATGAGAAGGGGTTAAGGCCGTCCGTAGCCACCACGCTGGCCCAGTGCGGATTGGTGGGAATCGTCATTGGATGTGTGAAATTGTTGTGTGTGGATGTTTGGAATAGACTTTCGATCTTTTTCCAAATTGTCAGAGATATATAAAGTACCGAAGATTATCCCGCGCACTATTCAAGAGGTTTCATAGATCACAGAATCTTACAATATAATATATCAATTGGTATATTACATCAACATTTGAATTACCCGAATCAGGAAAAATAACTCTACTGAAGACTTGGCTGTAAGGTGATATACCTGTGCCATATTCATTTTTAATGTTTATAGACGAGCACTTGACTGCAATCACACTTGATGCACCCTAAGGTGGAGCGCGCTTCCCTAGAAGTTGCCTATTCACTCTTGATTTGAAGGTGCGCATTGTAAAAAGTTCTGGGGAAAATGGAAGCTGGAAGGGCATTCCAGATCCTTGCGGTGTGAATCAGAAACGAATATGCAAAGAGCTTCGTACGCGTCCGTGGTATATCAACCTCGTAGGGGTGCAGATCCTTACGGTTCCTCGCGGTTCGATGGTAAAAAGGTGAGGAAGGAACTAGTCTCGATTATCAGCAATCAATAAATGAAGTTTTAGCAAATATAACGCAATGGCTGAGCAAAAATAGCTTCAAGGTTAATTTAGAAGAGACAAAAATTGTACAATTTCACACCTACCAGTCCAAAAAAAACATCTTTAAAAATCCAGCACGGCAGTTTTAAAATAAGTGAGACTGAAATAAGTAAACTCTTAGGTATCGTTGACGACAGCCACTGTAGCTGGAAACAACACATGAATGTTGTATGTGGTAAGCTGAATAGTCGTGTTGTGTTGTGCTGTGCTGTGCTGTTCTGTGCTGTGATTTGCTGTGCTGTGCTGTGCTATGCTGTGCTGTTCTGTGCTGTGCTGTGCTGTGCTGTGCTGTGCTGTACTGTGCTGTGCTGTGCTGTGCTGTGCTGGGTTGGGCTGGGCTGGGCTGGGTCTATTCTATTATTTTCAAGACTTTATGAATTAATACATTATATTAATGTAATATTAGGTTTTTGAATCTAAGACTTAGACCGTTTTCTTAATATTCCTTTTACGAGTACAAAATATGGTATTAATAAAATATTTTGGATTTCATTATTATTGTGCGGTCACGATAATTATTATAATTATTGTATGAATACAAACAGACTGTCCAATTATATTATATGTATATTTTTAACAACATAATTACAATTATAAGGAATGTAAATAAAATATATTATAATAATTTCAAAGTGAATTATCGTACTAGGAAATATATAAAAACTACATCCGCCTGCGGCTTTTACCGGCCTTAAGGAACTGGATAATGTTATAAATACGAAAGATGGACAAACCAACAAACAAAAACTACCAAAAGTCCCGGGTTCCGTGTCAGGGGTTAATTTGGTAATTCTGTTCTGGTAGTGAGCAATGCTTCAACTGTGGCTAGATACGCCAAGCGATTTAGCGTTCCGCTACGATGTCGCGTAGAAACGGTTTAATATAACTGTCCTACATAACAGATTAGCCCGCTACCAACCTTACTCCATCATCACTTATGACTGCAGCCAAGGGATAACTTGTAATGGAATAACAAAGGTTTTAATTTTCATAGTATAGTCGTTATTCCATTCAAGACTATAAATAGGCAGCCATGTTAGTTTTGACAGCATTTCCTTGTAGCTCCATATTACTCTGCATCAACATGTAAAACTGTGAAAAAGACGTAAAAAAACAAAGAAAACTATTAAGACTAATCGATCAAGAACAATCAAATAAAAATTTATTCGTCGCAGCATGTGAAAAGTTATCGCGGAGTACCTATAGCAAATTAAAATTAATTTAGTGTCGCTATTTCTATGCAAAAAATCACGCTAGCCCATTGCTACGTTGATGCGTGAAGGACATACAAACATTGCATTAAGTAAGGAAGTAAGAATTCAACTTCCGTAAATGTCTCACGTAAAACTCGAAAGGTAACTATGTATTCGATTTGAATTATTAAAAAAAAAAAACAATTTTAAGTTAGTCTTTTTTTCAATTTTAAGTTAGTCCCTAAATTCCTACGGGAACGGCAATTAATGTCAGGCTGAAAAATAGCGAAGCATGGCTGAGTACAGCTAGTCATATTAGACTATTATGAGCCGAACAAACCCAGTAGTAATTGAGTGAGCAGGCAATGTGACGAGATAGGTAAGGTTATTGAAGTTATATTTCTTTTGGCGCGTTAGGGAAAAATGATGAGTCAATTTTTACAATTTTTACAATTTTCACCGTCACAAAAAACCGACACCCTGAAGTTAGCTATAGTCGACATTTTAGTCTTTCAAATAAAGGTTTGTCAGTGTACACTTTCAATTGTCAAAATCTGCGGGCTCAATCCGGTGATTAATTGGATTCAATTGTACAAAAATCTCAAATTTTAATGATGAGTGAAACTTGGTTGTCCGGTAATGAGATAATTGGATAATGCGTTTATAATAAAACTTTAAAAGTACTAAACACCTTCTTTCTGTCGTCGCTTTTTCTACAAGTACGTAGAATAAGGCGAAAGATACAAATTTTTGAAACATTTTCATCTTGTTACGCCAAAGAAGTATAACTTCTTACGCGAGTACATAAGTACACAAACGTTTTTTTTTTGTGTACAATTTCGGACCAAACTGGAACGCGGGTGGAACCGGAGGATATACGTATAGCTACAAATATATTTAACTAGCAGAAATAATAACTCATCATAATTAATTATGCATCAGGAAGTTCCATCACATTATTCTTCCACACAGAATTGTATAAGTCTAAGTTATTAATAGAATAATAAATAATGACGCCAATTATTTTTATTTTATTCCACTACAAGTTAGCCCTGCTATCTCACGTGGTTAGTGATGATACAGTCTGAGATAGTAACGGGCTAACCTGTTAGGAGAATAACCCCCTGTCAGCTATAATAAACCCATTGGTATGGGTTTATTATAGCTGTTTATTATTTCAGTTTATATAAAACGTAAGCTTACAGAAAAATCCTATTATAACATTAAGGATTATTTAAACGATAAAAAAGCTTGGGTGTGAACTGCTCTAGCTTCATAACTTAATTTAAATTTACTGGAAGATGGTGATAACAAAAAAATAAATTTACCCGGCTAAGTTTGTTGTGGGCTCTTCTTAGACCAGGGCGCGTTTGGAACCCTCGTAGCTTTAGATTTAAGTTGGCGAACGAAGTTATCACCATCCCGTTACAATTATGTAAACAATTATGTATGAACGCTTCATAAGTGCCTGTGATAGGCCTACATGAATAAAGAAATATTGAATTTGAATTTGAATTTGAATTTGGTACCCCATCAACCTGAGGCATGACAAGTTAGCCCTTGAATGAAATCTCACCTAATGGTAAATGATGATGCAGTCGATAAAGGGCTAACCTGTTAGGGGTTACACGGGACAGTCCTTCTTAGGGGTCCCTCTTTGTCGGTAGGGTGGTAACTGGTAGCAAGCCACGGCTGAAGCCTTCCATCAGACCAGACCAGAGAACATTCAGGAATAATAAAATCCCCATTTGCCTTTTCCGGGGCTAGAACCTGAGCAACGGATAGCCCCAAGAATGAACCTTGCCCCTTTTTAAAAACTATAGACATATTGGCTGGCATTTGTTTAGCGTCATGTGCCTGTAATGACACCAGAACATAGCATTGCAACAATGCTGTTTTGCAGCTGAAATAAACGTGGTGGTAGTACTTACCTGAACGATTTCTGTCGAAAAAAGCTCACAAAATACTACAGTGAATAAAGCATAGTGTATCTACATCAATGATGCAAATTGAACAAACAAAACAAACTATGTTGTTTTGAATTCGTCATGGCCGACCCTACAGTGGCGCCCTCTGAGTCTCTGATCAATTTTGGCTGTGGATTCCCATTATTGAGAGTGGGAATTCAAGGTTACGCGAAGGCAAATTTCGTTACATGAACGAGACAAAATATATAACGTACACGAGAGAGAGCTACGTATTCGCTAAGGGTAATATTATAGTATTATACGTCGGTTTTAAAGCCTAGTATTTTGTTGCCAATCAACTCAGGTTGCCATTTGGAAAAGTTTTTCTTCTCTATCCTACTCTAAGTTGTCCATTTCTAAACCAGTTCTGTAATGTTAAATCACAAAGAACCCTTCTGTTAGAAAATTCGTTTCTAAATAATACGATTCGATTTGACTTAACACTCGTTACTCATTTTGTGCAGTTAAGCGGTTAAATATGTATTTCCGCTGTTGCCGGAATTTTAATGCACAAATAATATAAAACAAAACAACTTTATTCATGTAAAATAAATTGTGAAGGACGTAAAATTTTCCACACTCAAGTTTCTAAATAAGTAAAAAACAAATAAACTGCTTATTATATAGTTATTGTTAATATTTACCTAGTATTTAAATAAATAAATAAATAAATAAATATACTACGACAATACACACATCGCCATCTAGCCCCAAAGTAAGCGTAGCTTGTATTATGGGTGCTTACATGACTCAGTTAGAGCCTCTGTTATTGTTCGATAAGCAGAGTTTCTTTTGACAAATTATAGTTACCAAAAGACCGATTGACAGTCCACTCCTACTTTTATACGGCTCGGATAGCGTTTACAATGTCGACAACATAAATCATGTTTCCGGTATGCTTTTACACAAACTAAACAGTGGATAATCCGTTAGATAAAACATCCAAATATTTAGATTAGAATTATAATGGAAAAGGTAAATTACACAAAGTAAATGATTACTATTTTAGTATTTAATAACAACGAAACTTGTGCTGACGTCACAACTTTAAACAAAGAAGAATTAAATTGAAATGTGATAACGCATGAGATTTATTTAATATGTTAAAATATAATAAATCATTCTTATTTATTTTATAATTATAATTTATTTTATATTTGTAATTATAATTAACTTAAAAATCATTCAGACGTCACGTGACGCAATTATTGCGTAGTTGGGTGGTTATCACTAGTAAGTTAGTTATATTCTTAATTCTGTACATTAAATAAATATACAGTAATGTAGTCAACATTACTGAATATTTATTTCATGTACAGAATTAAGAATATACAGAAAGCGTGTACACGACTAATATTGAAGCATCAAAAACCACTCCACTTTAGTATGGTTTATCGATCAAACGGTTAGACACTTCACACAATTTAGCAATTAACAGTAATTATTTTACCTATGTTCTAAGCGTTCACTATAAAATGGGAAAAAAATTGTTAGCTAGCAACATTCCGCGAGTGTAAAGTGACACGTGCGTACTTTAGGGGTAAACTAATTGAAGGAGATTCCTAGGCGTTACATCAAACGTTTACTAATACGTGGTAAAATGTTTTTTTTACTATAGACATCGCATAAATCTAGGCATTCGATTTAGGCCTAGGTTTAGTCATAACAGGCTTGTTCGAGCTTTTTACAGACCGATTATTTTTCGTAGCTCCTATTTACACAAGCTTTAATTATCTAGGCAGCTTTTATTCATTCAAGGATTTTAAAATGAAATAAATACCTTGTCTTTCCTACCTTTTTTGACGGCAGAGTGGCGCAGTGAGCAGCGACCCTGCTTTCTGAGTCCAAGGCCGTGGGTTCGATACCCACAACTGGAGAGTGTTTGTGTGATGAACATGAATGTTTTTCAGTGTCTGAGTGTTTATCTGTATATTATAAGTATTTATGTGTATTATGTTCACAAATCATCAGCTATCTCAGTACTTTGGGGTTAGATGGCGATGAGTGTATTGTCGTAGTATATTTATTTATTTATTTTACCTTTAAAATGTCAAACATCGTGAGGAAACCTGAATGCCTGCGATCTCTGCATAGCGTGGGGGTAGTCTACCAATCGGCACTTGGCCAGCGTGATGTACTACGGCTTTGACGGCTTACGGAGGAGACCCTTGCCTGTGATGAGGAGACAAAAAATGTTTTAGTACATTAACTGTAAGGTATTGCCACATTAGAATTTTGGATATTCATATAGATAAGAGCGATACAATTTTATAAAAAGTAAAACTATGTATAATGCAAAACTATGTAGAAGCAACGGATCGATAGCTGCGACAGATTGCCATTAGGGGGCTTTCATAAAATACGTACGTTTAAGAGGAGGAGGGGGTCTCGGCAAATATCACGCAATTTTTTTCCGATTGAAACAAAAAAAAAATTATACTATTTTGGTCCATTGGTCTTTTTACAATAACAATCCAACGCGTAAATGTGGGTACATTTTGTAAAATCTCACGTGAGATTAGGGGGTGAGATTAGGGGGGGGGGAGGTGGTTGAATAAAATCCTACGACATCTCACCAGGTGGGGAGGGAGGGTCAGAAAATTAAAAAAAAACACCTCACGTAATTTATAGGCCTGCCTTTATACCTGGGGACCTGGTGTCGTTTATCATGCGGTTAGCTTTGTATCTTTTCCCATATATCACTCTATAAATATCCAATATCCCGAGGTGATGACTGCTATCCAAGTACTTATCTGATGATTTAAAAGTATCTACAGTTGTATTTAAATAACGTAGTCATGATGACAAATATAATTACTGATGATTGATTACTTAGGGCGTATTGCGTAGATAGACCTAGGGCTGTAGCAAAAATAATTTGAACAAATAAATTAACATTATTTCATTTGTTTCTTTGCCCGTTTTCAAAAAAACCTAGGAACCAATTAAATCGGTTGCCTTGAGATTTAGGTGATGCCTAGAGAAAACGTTTTTGCCAATGCTTAGTTGAGGACTTACGGCATTAGGCGCCATCTAAAGTTACTACGGTTTCTTCGGTGGTGCGTAATATTTAGGGAACTCGTAAACTGACACTTGACAAATGAAAAAATATTTGATAAAAGCAGGCGTTACTTTGCGGAAATCCATGATATATAACACTTAACAATTATTTATTGTAAAGTCAACATCTCCTGAGGATGCTCCTCTTTCGGAGCGAAACGTGCGTGGAGGGTAAGTACATTGCCGAAGTTTCGTTTGGTGCGGAGTATAAGGATTTAAGAAATTATAAATTACAGCATACAGACTCTCTTGCTTTTCGCGGACTATAGCAAATTAAGCTTAATTTTCATAATTTAGATGGAAAAAAAAGAAATTCAGTTTCAAAAATTAAAAAAATTGATAATGCAAACTCAAAATGCGGCAACTTGTGGCGAGAATCATGGACAAGTTATGTGATATATGTTGCTTGGCAAAAATCGATACTTAAATGTATTCCTTAGGCATTTCGTCGTTACTGAAAACGAGATTTTTTTTTAAATTTAGGTTAACCAAAACAAACATTTTAATGGCTTTTAACTAGATTGGTGGACTTCAAACGCCTTTGATAATATTATGGAGAACTCCCAGGCATGCAGGTTTCCTCGCGATGTTTTCCTTCACCGTTGAAGCAAGTGGTATTTTTACTATATAAATCGCACATAACTTAGAAAAGTTTGAGGTGCAAGTCCTAACTATTACCCTAACAATGTGTGTATTTTTCTTTATTCTTACTAAACTTGCTAAGTTAGGGCGCGGGCGCCAAATGAGGCCGATTGGCGCAGTGGGAAGCGACCCTGCTTTCTGAGTTCAAGGTGAGTTCGATTCCCACCAGATTCGATTCTACTGGAAAAAGTTTATGTGCTGAATGTGAATGTTTTTCCGTTTCTGAGTGTTTATCTGTATATTTTAAGTATTTATGTGTATTATATTCATAAAATTATTCATCAGTCTTAGTACCTATAACACAAGCTACGCTTACTTTGGCCAGATGGCGATTGTGCCGTGGCGTGTACTGGGTTTCTCACTGGGTAGGTCAAAAATCTTCGTCCTATACGAGTTATATATCAATTTTAGGGTAGGCAGTAATTTTGTGCATGTATGAAGTGCACGCCACTGCGATTGTATATTGTCACTGTAAATTTATTTATTTAAATATCTTAACTTGTAAGTGCGCCGCTAGCTTAAGGTTAATATGTTTCGGAACCCCTGCTTTTCCCCTAACAGGTTATCCTGCTTCAATCTTGGACTGCATCGTCAGGTGTAGACCATCAGGTGAGATTGCAGTCAAGGGCTAACCTGTAGTGGAATAGAAAAAAACACAATATTTTTTAAGTATTTAGATGTAAATTATGATTGACCCTTAAGGACCTTGCTGCGCGTATTTTATTTGTGTAGTCATTTGCTTACTAAGTATTATAGCAAAGGTGTTAAAAGCTTTGTTTTCCGTGAAGAAACAAACACTTTTTAACAATTTGTTAACACGACAAGTAACCAAATCTAAATAGTGTACACAGGAAATGGCATAAGAATGTATCGATTGACGTCCACCGCTGGACATTGGTCTCTTAAGGTTGAAGACCTTTATCATACCACATTGTATAATTACGTTATATTATATTTTTTTGTATATTATATTATATTAGTATTTTGGTCGACCTCCTTGGCCTAGACTTAAAAAAAGAGATTCTCAATTCGAATGTATGTTTTTTTTTTATACTTATATTTTTTACTCGATTACTCCGCCAATTACAAACCGATTTTGACGATTCTTTTTTTGTTTGGTACATAATACTTCAGAGGTGGTCCCATTCAAACTTGGTGAAGATTTATTGAAGGGCTCCTGGACAAAGAAGGAAGATAGCATAAGATGGAAAAATCCTTTTTCTTTATGAGTTATTCAATAAGTTTTGGGTAAGCAGTTCTTTTGTGCTTGTATGAAGGGCACGCCACTGATACCTATAGCAATATGAGTATTTTTTAAAGGAACTCGTGCATATTCTTCCAAAATGTGGTTCTAGTCAAGTGTATGATTATGAATACCACGGATTGCCACTGAAACAATACAATAATTGGTATTACACCGGTTGCTTCAATTATATGGTAGGTATATGGCTGCTAAGCAATTTATGCTCGTCACAATAAAAAAGCTGATGGTGAAGTGCTGGGAGAACTCCTCAGCCATTAACACCCCAGCCTCAGGAAAAGCAGTCTCTTGTAAAGGGTTCTCAGCAGTTGACATTTGAATAGAAGCAAAACTACACTCTAAAAAGCGTAAAAAAAAAAATTTGGTAATAATAAAATAATTTTTAGTTTTTCTCTAATCTCACTCTAATGTTTCAATTCCCATAATTTCCTCATTTTTTATTATTATTTTTTTTGTCTTAATCTTGAATCTAAGAAATCCTATTGAGCAGGTTAAAATTTCAAATTACTTTTGTGGAATCAATATATTGATTATTGAATTTACCCTTAAACCTAATAAACCAATTTGACGGCCGATTGGCGCAGTTCGCAGCGACCCTGCTTTCTGAGTCCAAGGCCGTGGGTTCGATTCCCACAGCTGGAAGGTGTTTGTGTGAAGAGCATGAATGTTTTTCAGTGTCTGGGTGTTTATATGTATATTATAAGTTTTTATGTATATTATTCATAGAAGTGTTCATCAGTTATCTTAGTACCCATAACACAAGCTACGCTTACTTTGGGACTAGATGGCGGTGTGTGTATTGTCGTAGTATATTTATTTATTATTATTATAATGATTTAATATGTTACTTTATTAGCTATACGGAGCAATTCATACCCTAGCTTTTTTACGGTTTTTCTTCACTCACAAAGCGAGTTAATTTATCCTAGTGAGCTTAAAACTAACGCTATCTCATATTGTATAATATAATTACGGCTAATAGTATTAAAAAAAATATACAATAGATGCCCTTTTTGCAATAAATGCAAATTTCAACCATTGTTCAAGAGCGCACTTAGCTCTAAAACAATCTGTCGATTGACCAGAAGCAAACAATTGACGAAGTTTGCCGACTCTCAAGGTTTCTTAACTCTGCGGCCGCGGAGAGAGAGCGATCTTTGACTCGGTATACACTAGTGAACACTCGGTCGCGGCGGGAACAGGTCGCCATCTTGAAAAAAATAATAGCTGTCAATTCGCGCGCCATATTCAAATATCGAACTCACCTTTTTTTTACCAAGTGTTTTGAAATTCTTTAATCTGACAGTTTTTCGTTTTTTTTTAATTTTTTTCTTTTGCTAACTGTGCAAGTGCGTGGCGTTTTTCGCAAAGTAAAAGGAGGTGCAACGTGTTTAAATTTTTTTCGGTGAGTCTTTAATCATTTCAACGCTCTATATTCTGTTCTACTGACTTGCTATTCTCAGCGACTTTGTCTGTATAGGCGAGGTAGCTAAGCACAATATCACCATGATAAGTCCACTCTCACTATGACCGCGTGGAATTTACGTAGTTTTTTTTTTATCAACTTTGAAACATGAGTATGTTTTAATACTTATTATTTAAAAACTTACTACTGAAGGTAGTGACACTTTTTGATTCGATAAACGATTATTTCGCGGTAGTCCTATAAAAATAACTTTATGGATATTTTTTTCATTTTGAAAATTTCCTTGTCATTTTCGAATCGCCTGAAGTATACATTTTTAATCTGCAATGTCCCTTATGACAATTTACATTTAAATCTAGTAAAATAATATGATAGAACAGTGTTTTTTTAATATTTCCATGATCCCGTGACCAAAGATACTTCCTTGCAGTATTATTCCTTTCTTCCAATCTTTATATAATTAACCTACTTACGCTTTAATGTAAATAAGACCTACCTAGTTGTACTTTTTTAAATTAATATCATGTTTACACGAATTGTGCAATTTCTGTATTTATTTTAAACTAGCTGTTACCAGCGTCTTCGTTGACACACAATTTAA
This sequence comes from Pararge aegeria, assembly GCF_905163445.1. Taxonomy (NCBI): domain Eukaryota; kingdom Metazoa; phylum Arthropoda; class Insecta; order Lepidoptera; family Nymphalidae; genus Pararge; species Pararge aegeria. The sequence continues at coordinate 3,754,076 of NC_053202.1, read as the reverse complement.
ATATTTAGGAATCTAACTACCTATTTAAGTTTTTTTTTTTATATATATTCATTCAAACACCTGGAAGCTGTGATGACCCAGTGGGTAGGACTTCGACTTTACTTTCGGGGGCCTAGCTCGAATCCCACCGATAACTTTTCTTAGTTTGCATTTAAAGCTATTAAAATATCACTTGCTTTAACGGTGAAGGAAACCACCATGAGAAAACCTGCATGCTTGAGAGTTCTCCGTAATAATCTCAAAGGTATGTGGATTCCACCAATCTTTCCCCCCCCCCCCAGTTGACAGTTTATTTTTGGATTAAATCCTACTTTTCTATAAGATACGCTGCTTAGAGATATCAAGTAATGGTGCTTTTTGATTTTTTCTTTATGCTGCACATATAGTTTGCGTACATAAAGTATTTTACGTAGTGCTTTAAAAACTATACATAAATATTACATATATACTACTTTTATTCTGTTCCAGTAAATTTATAAAGTGGGTAAATAATTAATATTTGCCAGATATTTTATTAACTAGTTAATAGATTAATAGATAGTTTTCAAGAAACGAGTGAAATTATATTTGACTAGCTGTTGCCCGTGACTTCGTCTACGTTTGATTTTGTTTTTTAATGTTTCATTAAATTTAGTTGTAGATCGAAAAAAAATTAAAGTATTCAGTATCGCTAAGCTTTAAATGAGGGGTTTGCTGCTGTCCGCTGAGGAGTTCTGTCCTCTGTCTCCAACCACAGTTTGGGAAAAAATAAACACATATTATAACATCTATAGTACAAAAATAATTATTTAAATCGGTTATAATTATAAAAATCGTCAAACACTTTATTCCACTCTCCCATAGGAACCGAGCTTAATGTCGGGATAGAAAGTATCCTATATTACTTCTATCACTACCAAGAATATGTGTACAAAGTTTCATGAGGATCGGTTCAGTAGTTTTTGCGTGAAAGCGTAACAAACAAACTTACATTGACATTTATAATATTAGTAGGGATTAGACTTATTCCCCCCGATGTCGTCGAGCCCTGGGGCTCTTCTCATGGCGAGCTTTCGTGCTCGCCCCACTCCCCCGATGACGCCCTTGCAACCCCTCAGGTGGTTATCGGCAAGTGTCCATCCGGAAATCGGTACACTTCAGTCCTACATGGATTCGAAGGAAGCAAACATACTCGTACCTCCCGGTGTCTTAGTCGTTTATCAATTCTTAGGTTATGCTTTGACTCATATAATATTGAGCGCAATAAGAGGCAATTATTTCGAAATCACAGACAGACAATTTAATACATTTGTATAGACGCAGTATAACACCTACCTACCTATGTATACCTAGTACTTCGATTCGGTCTGATTCATATACTCGTATATAATTTCTATCTTGCTAGATTTATAATCTTTTTTTTTTCTCTATTCGTACATATTTTACCTACTATTTTTACCATCATGGTGAAAAAAGTAGGTCAACAACATTATAATAATGGCCCACTGTTGGGTACTGACCACTTAGGAGGAGATATAAATATAGAGCTTAGGCCCACCAAACTTGTTTATGGGTAATGTACTACAAATTATTTAATGATACCAATAATCTTTTTCCAAAAACATGTTAAAAAACCATGAGTGTTCTCCGTAACATTCTCAAAGGCGTTTGAAGCCAATGAGGAGGGGTTAAGGCCGTAATCCACCACGTGCGGTTAGGTACACTCCAACTCCTTTGGGAACAGTACGGAGAGCTTTCAGACACGCAGGTTTCCTCAGGATGTTTTCCTTCACCGTTGAAGCAAGTTATATTTTAATTGTTTAAAACGCACATTACGAGAAGATACTTAGAAAAGTTAGAGGCTGGGATTCGAACTCTGCCCTCCGAAAGTGAAGTCGAAGTCCTAACCTAACCATAATTATTTATTTTACCAAGCCTAATCCTTTAAAACGTCAAATTTGCCAAGCCCTTTCATTTGGAACTAAAACGGTATCGTGACTTGCCATTTAAAGATTTCCAAATATGCATAGATATTTATAGCCTAGGTGAGTAGATTCCCCTATTGAAGTATTGACTCATCAGGGTTTAATGGCGAAAGATACATAGTTGATCTCATTTTATTTACACATATCACTGTACATATCATAAGATGTATGTTTAGAATTGTAAGCAATACGCTTCGCTTTTGTCTACACAAGAGATCCTTTCATACAATTTTAATACCTATTAAAAATTACGACTTCTTTGGCGCAACAGTGTGCGCTGTGAATTTAAGGAGGTTCCGGGTTCGATTCCCGGCAGGGCCAATTTGGGAGTTTATAATTTCGGAATTTTTTCTGCTCTGATCAGGAGGCTTTGGCCGTGGCTAGTTACCACGGAAAAAGACGTGCCGCTAAGCGATTTAGTGTTCAGGTGCGATTTCGCGTAGAAACCGATTAGGAGTATGACTACCGTACCACCAGGAGACACTGCAGTCAAGGGCTAATTTGCAGTAGAATAAACAATAAAAAATAAACCTATTCAACCTACACTTTGTGTACTCGAATGAATTAAGACTTTTTATTTATGTCTATCTATCTTTCGCACAGGTTAACTGTAGTTTTTTTAAAAATATATGTGCCATCCACTTAGTTATCACTATAAAGATTCATTATTATTATTATTTAACTCTTTATTTGTACACCACTATGAAATTAGGAAAATAAAAAAAAAGCAATAGAAATACAAATACAGAATTAGAATACAAAAGGTGGCCTTATCGCTTAGTAGCGATCTCTGCCAGGCAACCTTTGGATTAGGAAAAGATCAGCAAGAGCGGACAGGTGGTGTAAAATTATTATAAACCTACGTACAAATAGATTAATACAAATACATAAACAAAATTGCACAAATAAGAAAAATATAATAAATAAATATAAAATAATAAACTAACTAATAAATTATAAAGTAATAAATATAAAATAATAACATTGTTGATCTCTTGTTATTTACACAGATCACTGTACATATGACAGCATGTTAGAATTGTAAACAATACCTGTTGGTAGTTTCTACCATAGAAAGCTTAATGCGTTGTTTTGTTATTAAGATTTGTATGGTGTCTACACTAGAGACTCCACATTGAAAGGATATTTCATGCAAATAATTAATGCGCATTTGTACACGCTACACGCTATGACTTGATAAAATTAGGCTTTTAATCGAACTGTATCTCTCTAAGTCTTCGAACAGTGCGTGTTGCCAGCGATGACTTACGGATCCGAAACGTGGTCGCTTAATATGGGCCTCATAAGAAGGCTCAGAATCACTCAGCGGCGATGGAGAGAGTAATGTTGGGAGTATCTCTACGTGATCGAATCCGGAATGAAGATTTCCGCAGAAGAACCAGAGTTACTGAAATAGCTCAGCGAGTTGCAAAGCTGAAGTGGAAATGGGCGGGGCACATAGCTCGGAGAACTGACGGACGTTGGGGTTCCAAGGTGCTGGAATGGCGACCCCGCAAGGAGGTGGACAGACGACATCAAACGAGTCGCTGGGAGCCGCTGGAAGCAAGTGGCCCAGGACCTTGGATTTTGGAACTCCCTACAAAAGACCTATGTCCAGCAGTGGACTTCAATCGATTGAAGTGATGATGCTGAGGATGTATCTCTCTTTCTTACAGGTTAACTGTAGCCTCAGTAATAATTTATGTACCAACCTTCTACTTAGTAATCACTGTGGACTCATCAGGGTGCTATAGCGGATGAAGATACATAGTTGAATCTCTTTTTAGTTACACAGATCACTGTACGTATGACAACGTGTCCGTTTAGAACTAATATAAATACGCGTTATTTGTGTCCACACAGGAGATTCCACAGATCCTTTTATGCAAATAATTAATACCTATTTAAAGTAGCAACACACTTTGATGGTTTCTCGTTAAATGGGGATACAGAGAAGATATATACATTTACACAGATCAATATGTTCATTAAGAATATAAACAAGACGCGTCGTTTTGTGTCTACAACAGAGATACAACCAGTTAATACATATTAGAAGTAGCGTAATATAGTGATATTATGGCTTGAAGTAAGTGAAGCTTTGAATCTATCAAAGTCAAAGTCAAAGTCAAAAATATCTTTATTCAAGTAGGCCCACAGGTGGCACTTTTGATGCGTCCATAAGAATTACACGGTAGTGAGATGATGGCGATAACCACATTCGTAAACCTAAAACTAAAGCTACGAGGGTTCCAAACGCGTCCCGGTCTAAGAAGAAGCCCATAACAAACTTAGCCGGGTGTTTTTTTTATTTTTTTTGTTATCGCTATCTCACAATGTCATTTTAAATTATTAGAAGAGCAACCTGGTTAGAGCAATAATTTACACCCAAGCTTTTTTATCGTTTACGTAGTCCTTTATACTATAATAGGACTTTTCTATAAGCTTACGTTTAATACAAACTTTGAACTTTTTAAGAGACATCTCCAAGATGTCAATTGGTAGTTTGTTGTAGAATTGTATGCAATTTCCTTTAAACGAATTATGAATTTTATGTAACCTAGTATATTGCACTGTAAGTTTATTCTTACTTCTAATGTTTAAATTATTGCAATCACATTTTTTCTTAAATTTAGAAATGTTTTTATGAATGTACATTAAATTTTCAAATATGTACTGACTATACACTGTTATTATTTTCAAATCTTTAAATTTATCTCTCAATGACTCTCTCGGACCCATTTTGTAGATAGAACGAACAGCCCTCTTCTGCAGCACGAAAATAGTGCTAATATCAGCAGCATTACCCCAAAGTAAAATTCCATATGACATAATGTCGTGAAAGTAACTAAAATATACCAGTCTAGCAGTTTCTACGTCGGTCATATGGCGTATCTTCTTTACCGCAAAGGCAGCAGAACTAAGCCTGTTCGATAAAACTATACACTGTTATTATTTTCAAATCTTTAAATTTATCTCTCAATGACTCTCTCGGACCCATTTTGTAGATAGAACGAACAGCCCTCTTCTGCAGCACGAAAATAGTGCTAATATCAGCAGCATTACCCCAAAGTAAAATTCCATATGACATAATGTCGTGAAAGTAACTAAAATATACCAGTCTAGCAGTTTCTACGTCGGTCATATGGCGTATCTTCTTTACCGCAAAGGCAGCAGAACTAAGCCTGTTCGATAAATTATTTACATGAGGGCCCCATTGAAGTTTAGAATCTAACGTTATTACTAGAAAATCTGTCGTATCCTCCAGTTTCAGTTCCTCATTATTAAGTATTACAGTGGTTTTCACGTGTTTAACATTAGGTAAAGTGAATTTTATACACTTGGTTTTTATCTGTATCTCTCTTTCTTTTAGCCTAACTATAGCTTCAGTAATAATATGCGTACCTCCCACTGAGTAATCACTAATGACACATCGGGGTTTTACATCGTATAAAGGTTATATAGTGATCTGTTCTTTTTTCATATATAACTTTAAATATTAAAACTGGTCCATTTGGAAAGTAAACAGAACGCGTCGTTTGTGTCTACACAAGATATCCGTCCATGCAAATAATATAATATATTACGTGAGTTTGAATGAATTTTGGCTATTTTTATCTACGTCTCTTACATATATAGAAATAATTTAGGTGTCTTACCTTCCACCTAGTAGGTAATGACTAGGTATTGTCTCAGGAGGGTTTCATCTATGATAGTGAATAAAAGTAAACAGAAGATTTATTTTTTAATGACTTTCTTGAAATTCAAATATAAAATTTCTTTATTCATGTAGGCCTATCACAGGCACTTATGAAGCGTTTATACATATATGTTTACATAGTAATTGTAAGAGGATGGTGATGACTTCGTCCGCGAACTTAAACCTAAAACGGTTCCAAACGCGTCCTGGTCTAAGAAGAGCCCACAAAAAACTTAGCCGGGTATTTTTTTTTATCACCTTCTTACAGTAAATTAATTTTAAGCTATGAAGTTAGAGAAATACACACCCAAGCTTTTTTATCGTTTAATATTATAATATGATTTTACTGACCTTTTTTACATAAACTTGAGAGACATCTCAAAGATTTCATTCTGTAATTTGTTGTAAAATAATGAATTCATTAGCAGTTTTATGTTCCCTTGTAAACTGCACCTCAAAAAGGAGGAGGTTACCAATTCGGTTTTTTTCAATTATCTTTTCGAAAGGAGTTTATTCAGAAAAAGTCGTACTTAGATTTCATACAGATTTGATGAAGAGTTTAATAGATAACGGAACTCTTCAAAAAAGTGACAGCCGATCAACAGCGATTACTGATTTCGCATAAATATCACATAATAATAAAATAATAATAAAATAATAATAAATATACTACGACAATACACACATCGCCCCCTAGCCCCAAAGTAAGCGTAGCTTGTGTTATGGGTACTAAGATGACTGATGAATATTTTTATGAAATATATATACATAAATACTTGGAAAATACATATAAACACCCAGACACTGAAAAACACTTATGCTCATCACACATAACATGACATCACGGCCCGAAAAGCCCCACACCCACATTGCCTACCAAAGTTATAGCACATAGTATTTTTGTAAACATAAGTTTGATTTATACTACAATTTATATAATTCGTGTTTGACTATTAAATATGTTTGACTTTCTTAAAAACAATATTTCCTGTTTTTTACACAGATCACTGTGAATATAACTTGTCTTTATTCGTGTTTGATATTACATTTATTTAAGAAGTATGTTTAATTTTGTTAAAAAAAATATTGCTTGTTATTGACAACGATCACTGTAAATATTACGTTTTTATATATTATATACACGTATATATTTTTTATACATTTTATTATATCATATATCTTTAAACGAGCAATTCTTGTATATATATATATATATATATATATAATTGAAATCTCGGAATCGGCTCCAACGATTTTCATGAAATTTAGTATACAGGGGGTTTCGGGGGCGATAAATCGATCTAGCTAGGATTCATTTTTGAAAATGTCATTTTTTTTGTTTTCCTGTAATAACCGATTTGGTGCAACTAAGTTGCACGTGTCAGCTACTATATAGATACTTATTTAAAGAAGCGACACTATGGTATCCTACTGGTATGGTTTTATGTACCTTAAGGACTTTCTGAGACAATATGCGTTATCTTTTGTAATCCAAACCCTCCATGCTTTAAGTTTGGAACATCGCGCCAAGTTTTTCCTGATGAGAGGCTTCCGCCATTGCTAGTTACCTACCAGTCCGGTACAATGCTATTTGAGTTATATAAAAAAGTGTAGGCAGTGTTTTTGCGCATATATGAAGTGCATACAACTGATTGCAGTCAAGGGACAACTTGTAGTTGAATAAAAACACATTAAAAAAGCTTTTCGCAGCATCCGAGTTCTTGCACAATAACTTAATGCGCAATGAAATTCAAACACGATTAGAATTCTAAGTTATTTAAAGTACCTAATGCTACTTGTATGTCAGATGGAGGTAGCTATAACATTCTTAAGAGAAATCAATCATGAATTGGTTAGTTTGTGATAGCATACCTAACTAGCTGTTGCCGCGACTTCGTCCGTGTTCTTTATTGTTTTTAAAGCATCCCGACATCATCATCATTATATTACCGGCCAATTACAGGGCACGGGTCTCCTCCCACTATGAGAAGGGGTTAAGGCCGTAGTCCACCACTCTTGCCCAGTACGGATTGGCGGACTTCAAACACCTTTGGGAACATTATGTAGAACTCTAAGGCATGCAGGTTTCCTCACGATGGTTCCTGCACCGTTGAAACAAGTGATATTCTAATTAAAACGCACATAACTTAGAAAAGTTTTGTGCGTTTTAAGTAACTAGTAATATATTTTTTTTTTTTTTATTTTTTTTTATATTATAGTATGATTATTATTTAATAAGGTTAGGTATTTAATAATGACAAGGTTGCTTGGAAGCATCCGGCTCCGCTTTCAGCTCTCACAAGATAGAAAAATGAATGTTAAAATGCAAAATGTAAATTGTTGATGTTGGAAAAGAGCAACTGCTGAGTTTCTTGCCGGCTTCTTCTCGGTAGAATCTGCCTTCCGAACCGGTGGTAGAATCACTACAAACAGACAGACTTGACGTTTCAAAAGTGCTTATATTAGGCCTACTTGAAATAAATGAATTTTGAATTTTGAATTTTAATACTTTTTATATAACGTATTTATTTCCATGTTTTTCCTCCTATCACGAACGTTTTTTTGCTTTAACCGAGGTTAACTGGTGGAGAAAGTTATACGATTGACTTTTGTACATTGTTTTTTCTTGTGAAAAAGTAGGCCTACTTACTTGATATGCTTTGTTAACAGTGACTTTAACACCGGTTTTGATGACAGATTTTTCCGAGAACAACTGGCACCAAACTAATCAGTAGTATTCCAGAATCAACATTTTACCTTTAAATATAAAATATAAATATATAAATATACTACGACAATACACACATCGCCACTTAGCCCCAAAGTAAGCGTAGCTTGTGTTATGGGTACTAAGATGACTGATGAATATTTTTATGAATTATAATATGTACTTAAATACTTATAAAATACATATAAACACCCAGACACTGAAAAACACTTAATGCTCATCACACAAACATTTTCCAGTTGTGGGAATCGAACCCACGGCCTTGGTCTCAGAAAGCAGGGTCGCTGCCCACTGCGCCAGTCGGCCGTCAAAGTCGGCCTTTAAACATTCATTATTATAGGATCGGTTCCTTGCATTCCCAGTCTGTTTATGCTTAATATGCTTTTCCACTTACTATCAGGTGAAGCATCTGTTTTGTTTGTTAATTTTATATCTTTAAACGAGCAATTCTTGTATATATATAATTGTAATGTCGGAATCGGCTCCAACGATTTTCATGAAATTTAGTATACCCCCTGTATACTAAATTTCGGGGGCGATAAATCGATCTAGCTAGGAAAATGTCATTTTATTTATTTATTTCATTAGATATACCAACGATACACTGTATTATCATGAATCATTTTACATTATAGTTTATTGTCCGAGTACAGTTATCACTTAAGTCCGGTTAAAAATAATTAAATTAAGTCAAAAGCAAAAGTAGAAAGAATAAAAGAATTATTATTAGAGATTATTAAATGAAAATAATGATTCAAATTAAAATAAAAAATAAAAAAAATTAAATCAATAAAAAAGAAAACAGAAAAATAATTAATTAATTTCGCCTTAAAGCTAATTAAAGTGTCGTGAAAATTTTATTTGTGTTGTCCGGTAATAACAAGACAGGGGATATAATGAACGTGTCAACCTGCTAAAGCAGGCAGAACGTGGAATGGGAGAAGTTGACTCCCGTTTATTATAACAAATATATTATTTGGATATTATTTCCACTTGTGCGTCAGTGCTGTGAGAGTTGATAAAGCTGTGGGAGAAGATATTTTTGTATCCTTCCCCCGGGAACTTGCCATACAAGCCGTGCAGGGGGTAAGGTGAGATTGTTCTCCGGGTGAATAAGAGAAACATGCCGTGGTGGTTTTTAGTTCGGGTGTACCCCATTTAGTGCTTACTCACTCGGCTTACTCCCACATAAGCTTCATTGTGTCAGAGGTAGCGATAAACACTCAAATCAAAAAAAAAAAAGGGAAAGTGCGATTGCAGTCAGGGGCTAACTTATAGTGAAATAAGAAAAAACTTAAATAGTAACAAACAGTCCACCATGACCTCCCTGGCGCAATGGTGAGCGCTGTGAATTTAAGTAGGAGGTCCCAAGTTCGATTCCCGGCTGGGGCAGTTCGGGAATATATAATTTCTGAATTTTCTCTTGTCTGGTCTGGTGGGAGGCTTTGGCCGCGGCTAGTTACCACCTTACCCATGAAGACGTGCCGCTATGCGATTTAGAGTTCTGATGCGATGTCGCGTAGAAACCGATTAGGGCTATGGCTACCCCACGCCCTAACAGGTTTGCCCGCTACCATCTTAGACTGTATCATCACTTACAAGCAGGTGAGATTGCAGTCAAGGGCTAACTTAACTTAGTAATCGGCTGACGGCCGATTGGCGCAGTTTGCAGCGACTGCTTTCTGAGCCCAATGGCGTGGGTTCGATTCCCACTACTGGAAAATGCTTGTGTGATGAGCATGAATGTTTTTCAGTTTTTAGGTGTTTATATGTATATTCTAAGTATTTATATGTATAATTTATAAAAATATTCATCAGGCATAACACAAGCTACGCTTACTTTGGGACTAGATGGCGATGTGTGTATTGTCATAGTATATTTATTTATTTATAAATTGTAGTGGAATAAAAAAAACCATATGACTCTCAAGAGGGTCGCTTGTCTGAACGCACCTTTACACTCAGCTTTAAAGGAAATTAACCTTCATTGTTTAATGAAGTCATTGCTCACACCTGACACAAATGATTCGTAATACGACTTCATGAATGGTTTATTAGGCAATTTGTAAAAGAATAAATTTTATTTTAACCTTTTGATCTCACCACGCCTATACGATTAATCTTTTTAATCGTGAAACTCGTGAATTCCTTGGGCTGTAACAGGGAACTTTATGTAAACTATTTGAATTCCATTTTAAAAAATCCGGGGATATAACGCAGACAAAGAGAATAAATGGAATAGAATCCTTTTTCAATTGTCAACAACAGTTGCCAGTGATATTAAAATTAACTGACCATCCTACCAAAGAGGATACAAACACTACGGAGTTTTTTGTTTTTAGTTTTTATTACAGCCATATATTATCATATAATCCTTATTCCTCTTCGTATAATTCGTATTTTCTAGAAAATAAATATTTATCTATAACACATCAAGAATTTTGACAGCCGATTGGCGCAGTGGGCAGCGACCCTGCTTTTTGAATCCAAGGCCGTGGGTTCGATTCCCACAACTGGAAAATTCTTGTGTGATGAACATGAATGTTTTTCAGTGTCTGGGTGTTTATCTGTATATTATAAGTATTTATGTGTATTTGATTCATAAAAATATTCATCAGCTATCTTAGGCCCCATAACACAAGCTACGCTTACTTTGGGGCTAGATGGCTATGTGTGTATTGACATAGTATATTTATTATTATTTATTTACATGAAATAATATTAAAGTATCGGTAAACTAAATAAATCTATAGGGTTGTAAAATATAACTGCCACAGATGATTAAATTTTATCTACCGTCCAGTACTGACCCACTACAGAGCACGGTTCTCCTCCCACAATGAGAACAGGCCATAGTCCACCCCGCTGGATAACATTATGGAAAACGAACATTATGGAACACTCTCAGGCGTGCACTTCCACGATGTTTTCCTTCAAAGCAAGTGATATTTTAACATTGAAACGCACATAACTTAGAAAAATTTGAGGTGCGTGCTAAGTTTCGAACTCGGCCCTTGGATGCGAAGTCGAAGTCCTAGTAGACAAATGTAACTTTTTCCTTGGTCAGGCTTTAACACTGGTTATTACATAAAATTCAAAATTTTATGTCGATTAAAGTAGGATCTTAAGAAGTCAGTGAACTCATCAGTGGTCATTTCTAGAAGGTTTCAATCTTCCTCCTTCAAGTCTTTCTCTGTTATTTATGTTATTCTCATGATAATGTCATTGATTGCTACCAGTTTAATGATCCAATAAAAATTAAAAATAAACTCATCGGCTGTGTCTGACGTACGGACAAATAAGTACTACGGTTCCATTTTTATAATTTTTGTACGCAGCCCGATAAAAGCGCGGATTATTAATTCCAAGCGCGGCAAGTTATAGGCATAAAAATTATAATTACAAAATTAAAGTAAGATAAGGAAAACGTTAGTTGGGATTAATGAAATCATTTGAATAATCTTAATTGTGGGTATAATTATATATCATGATTGTTGTTTTATGATTTCGATTTTCGCGCACCTTGACCAAAAACTATGCACGCCACTAATTAAGGTAGAAACATACCATCGTGTCGTGACGCGCCAAAAAATACCGATAAATTTAGTAACGGGACAGAGTGTGCATATGCTGTTGTAAAACCTATTTTACAAAAAAAAAAACCGACTAAAAAGAAGATATATATATTTCCTACAAAATTTCTAAATCGGTGCCAAGTAAAATGTACAAAGTTACTATTTATAGATCATATACTTCGTATTCTTTTTTATATAGAAGCAAGGGAAGTACCTACCAGTAGCTTCTACATTCCTCTTTCCTCCTTTTTTGTAAGTCGGTTAAAAAAGACAAGAATTGAGATTATCCAGTAGTTTCTACATTCCTCCTTTCTCCTTTTTTGGAAGTCTGTTTATAAAGACAAGATTAAGATTATTAAAAAAGAGATTTAAAAAAGAAAAAATCTATCAACATTTATTGATTATCTGTGGGTTGAATGGTTGGCGGGAAAATATTACGCTTGCACTTAGATGCTGATGTTGCGGGGAATCTGATTTAGCCGGCGTTAAAACAGGAATCATCTTGCCGAGTAGCGGGGGTTCGCAGGGCATTCGCATTCTCTAGACTGTTGTTGGTACAGGTCAAAGCTCTCTACCTGACTTCTTGTTTTATTGTTTTTTTGTTTGTTCATTTGTTTGTTACCAATCACTACACCGATCTTAAGGATATTTGGCTCGGAGACGGCAGCCCATTACAATGCCCTTAACAATAGTTCAACCCGTAACATCAGTTTGGCCATCTGCTTTTATAGTTGCGGTATTTCTAACATACTTTGCTTGGTTAAATAATCAGACCATGTAATTTTTTCCACTAACTTATAATCATAGATGTAATAATAAATGCCGATGCATTAAAAATAAGTGTTTACGTTATATGTAGCTATCTCCATAATACGTTGGAAATCAGGTCGCGATTGCGTAATACACAGGTCATGCAGTGTTTTAAATTAAAACTTATTTATTTTCACTGACCGAGCGAAGCGTGGTTTTGGAGTTTACATTGGCGAAATTGTTGTGTTCCACGTATGTCAGTGCCCTTTAACTTTTTTAATTGCGGAACCACTACCTTTGCTCAATCATATCCGATTAAAAAAAATCTTGTGTCTATGGAAAGCAGTGGGTGTACACTGTATGGGTATATTCGAATTCCCCTTGAACCCACTAGTGGGAGAAGGCACTAGGCGCACGGGTAGCTTCCAACCTTTTCAGTGAGTAGCATAAATTATTTGTTATTTCTTCAATAAAAAGATTCAGCCTTAATTAAGCCTAAATTTTGATAAAGGTATTTGTAAAGAACGCAAAAGCAAGTCGTACACTGACTAAATGGTACTACTAAACTAAACTAATAAATCTATATATAAAAATGTTATGTTGGTTTTTGTACGCTTCAACGCTAAACTCTAAAAGTTCTGCACCGATCGAGCTGAAGTTTTAGCATGATATTTAATCCGCATCAAGGATTGTTTTTATCTATTTTTTGCATCATTCACATATCCGCGACCGCGAAACTACAGTTTTTTTTAACGATCGATGTACCAGTGACCGCGCCATCTGCCGAAAGCGAGAAAAACACTCGCTGACATATGGAAATATTTTTTTTTTGTTTCACATTTCTCTACCATTCCACAAAAATGTGCCACAGCGAAGCGTGGCAGGGTACAACTAGTAATAAATAAATAAATATACTACGACAATACACAAATTGCCATAACATATTGCCATTAAATAACTGATGAATATTTTTAGGAATAATATACATAAATACCTATAAAACACAGATAAACGCCCGCACTGAAAAACATTCATGTTGATCACACCAACATTTTCCAGTTGTGGGAATCGAACCCACGGCCTCGGACTCAGAAAGCAGGGTCGCTGCCCGCTGCGCCAATCGGTGTCGAAACTATTGGTCTTTAGTCGGTCTAAGAAAAACCCGTTTAGCCGTATACTTTTCTATTTGATATAATATATAAATAAGCCATGCTCTTTGTGACAAAAATATTTAAAAAGTTTATAATTGCTTATATGAATATCGTCGTTTTTGGCATAGCATAGTATTCTATATAAAACAACAGAGAAACATCTCAAGCGAAAAACCTAGACGATTGCAAGAGCGTATAATAATTGTGGCAAAAAACAAAGGCAGTTTTCGCAATCCACAGCAATCTGAGCTAGGTACCTATTTATGGATATTAAATAGGTTTTTATTACCCAATAAAACTTAAATGCCTCATGCCAGCGGAAAATGGCCAAATGTACCTAATAACTTAATCTTTTTTTTATATGTTGTAAAAACATTATTTATTTATTTACTTTTTTAATTCAATTAGTACGGTTAACACCAATTACACTAATTAAATACATAGCAGAATAAAACGAGAACAAAAAAAAAAGAAAATACAATAATAAAAACAGAAACAAAAACATAATTATAACAATTCAATTAACTTTACAATAGTTACTACTAGTAATTATACAATCTTCTCAAAAAGTCAAAAAATAGTAAAGCCGAAAACATGGTGCTATTACATTTATCACAGTACTGTAGGCAATGGTTAAAAACGGTGTTCCAAGGATCCGCAAATATGTCACAGTGAGGCGACTCCGTCAGCAGTGCATTTAGCGCCGAAATACTGAGAGCAATCGGAAATCTAACGCGGGACATTATGGCTATACCTGCCCTGTGGGTGGACGGAGGTTTTGTGGAAGTCCCACGCCCTGAGGTGGTCGGCTTAAAACGCAACTAGATTGCAAAGCAACATCTGTCATTATTTTGCAAACACTTGATGGAAAGCTGGAAGCTTAATAACCCGTTCTGGAAGCGCTGGGTTTACATACACACACAAGAAGCGAAAAGTAATGAATTCTAATTTTTTATTCATTGTAATTTTTATATTTATCGATTTTTTTATTTTTATTGTTTAATATTTATGACATGCCATTTTACTATATACCTATTGCATTTTTAATTTTAGTTCGAAATTGTATATTGTTAATTATTTCTTTTCTCTAATTTTGTAATTTTAAATGCATCACTGTGGGCTTTGCCCGAAATAAAGAGATTATTATCCAACCTATTAGTAAGATTTTGACCAGTCTGAACAAAGATACCTTTTTTTCTTTCATCAAACGTACACACAAAGGCAGATTTGCTAACATAAGTATTTATGTATGTTATTCATAATAATATTCACATCTTAGTACCCATAACACAAGCTACGCTTAATTCGGGGATAGATGGCGATGTGTGTATTGTGTGTATAATCGATAAAAACCGCGAAACTTTTTTACCAATTGTAACAGTGTCTGAGTCAGATGAATTTATGTAGGTAATATTTTGCGCCAACGGTATAAAATGTACCGCTAATCCGTTAAAGTAACAAATCATTTCGACTTAACTCTAAATAAAATTGTATTATAAAAAACATCAGGTCAACAAACTTCGATCCCCGTCCACATGTCAGCGATGCGATACATTATAGAATCCTTTAACGTGCTGGTGAAATTAACCTTGCGATGACCATTCGGATCACGTCCGCGTTGGTAACTCAGATGCCCTTGGTACCATTCGTTTTAAACTGCGGATATGTATTCGGTGGGTGTCTTCCAAATAAAATAGAGTGAATAGCATCTCGCAATGATTTCCTAGCGAATTGCGTATGAGTAAAGCTATTTTTTCGCCCAAATATAGTAGAAAATAAACGTTGAACGGTGATAGTTAAGTCGGTAGTTATTTAACTTCCCTTTCGACAGAGTTAAATCCCCCGAAAACATCTAACTTATATATCACGTATATTTATTTAAATTAAATATGTATTTGTATCTTTACATTTTGTCTCCTGCCCGTGCTAGCCTTCTGCAAGTCTTCTAATTAACAAGTGCCTGCATAACATTTTTGGTATCTTTTGGCCTGAAACAATTTCCAATTCAGATCTCTGAGCGCTTGCTAGAAACCCAATCCTTGACCAAATATGGCGTAGAAATAGAACTGGATAGGTCACGCTTTACGCCAAACATCCGGTGTCCAACAAGAAGCATTTCAATGGCAGCCTGGGAGAGGCAAACGAAGGCGTGGAATATTATGAAAATTAAGCTTAATATGCTATACTCCGCGAAAAGCAGGAGAATCTGTATTTCTTCAATCCTTATACTCCACACCAAACAGATCTTCGGCAATGTACCCTCTACGCACGTTTCGCTCCGAAACCGGAGCATCCTCAGGAGATGTTGACTTATCAATTATTCATTGTAAAGTAAATATTAAGGATAATAATATTAAGGATACTTGAACGATAAAAATGCTTGGGTGTGAATTGCTCTAGCTTCATAGCTTAATATAAATAAACTGTAAGATGTTGATAACAAAAAAAATGAAGAGGAGGAGATGTAGTGGAAAAAAAACGAACTGTTTTGAATTACTGCGATATTACTAGTTGAGGTTCAATCGGTTAATAACTTATTGTAGGTACTTCTACACGCGATTTCATTAATTAAATCCCTTTGTCACGCGAACGGATCGATAAGTAGGTAGTGTTTGCTCAGAAAAACACTCATAATTCTATTTAACTTGTATTAATCGATGGCCGAGCGGCGCAGTGGGCAGCGATCCTGCTTTCTGAGTCCAAGGCCGTGGGTTCGATTCCCACAACTGGAGAGTGTTTGTGTGATGAACATGAATGTTTTTCAGTGGGTGTTTATCTGTATATTATAAGTATTTATGTGTATTATATTCATAAAAAAATATTCATCTGCTATCTCAGTGCCCATAACACAAGCTACGCTTATTTTTGAGCTAGATGGCGATGTGTGTATTGTCGTAGTATATTTATTTTATTTTATTTTAATTATTAACTAGCGTACCCAGCCCGCTTCGCCGGGCTAGATTTTGCTTTATTTTATTTAAACGATAAACTTACATCATTAAATTTTGAATGAAAGCTGTATTTGACAGTTTGACAGTTCAAAAATAGGAGTGCTCCGATCGTCACCAAACTTTACAGGATTACTCGCCAGGTCAATCCGGAGATTCCCTGAAAGTTTCATTGAAATCGGTCCAGCCGTTTCGGAGCCTATACGGAACAAACCCACACACTTTCTCTTTTATATATTAAGAAGAAGATAATATATACACAAACTCAGAAAACCGCGAAAAATAATCCCTACTAATATTATAAATGTCAATGTAAGTTTGTTTGTTACGCTTTCACGCAAAAACTACTAAACCGATCCTCATGAAACTTTGTACACATATTCTCGGAAGTGTTAGAAGTAATAAAGGATACTTTTTATCCCGACATTAATCTCGGTTTCTTTGGGAGAGGGGATGAGTGTTTGACCATTTTATACCATAACTCCGACAAATTATAACCGATTTAAAAAAATATTTTATTACTATAAAGGTTATAATGTGTTTAATTTTGTCTAAACTGTGGTTGGATATAGAGGGCAGAACTCCTCAGCGGACAGCAGCAAACCCCTCATTTAAGGCTTAGCGATACTGAATACTTTAATTTTTTTTTAGATCTACAACTAAATTTAATGCCACATCAAAAAACAAAATCAAATGCAGACGAAGTCGCGGGCAACAGCTAGTAGTTAATAATGATAAAAGTTTATTCTAATTTGTGGCAAGCTTATGTGATTGCACGAGGTAATGAGGGTAGGAAAGGCAAGAACACTCTCTGTCTCTGTATGTTGAGTAGTAGTAGAGTTTTTCTAACAGAGCTCGAGTACTACCGCCATGACTATATGTTGCGTGCACTTCATAGAAGCACAAAACACTGCCTACCATAAAAAAATCATAACTTAATAATGGATTGCTTAAAATCTCCGGTCAAAGAATCGGTGTATAGCCTTTTGGGCGGGTAGAGATCGTAAGGACATCGACCTTCGACAGGCGTGATGATTTTGAACAACATAACTTGATTTTCAAATTTATAACGAAAAATTTTTGTCCCCCTACCTTTTTATTAGGTCAATGGAAAAATAACTGTTTATAATCACCATAAGCTATAACCGTCAGTTTCTTTGTGTTTACACTGGTTAAAAAAATGCGAATCAAAAGGTTTAAGACAAAGGATATTGACCCTACACGGGCCATGGTTGTGTCAAGCAATAATATATTCGATAATTTCAATTTTGGTATTTCTTGTTTTTTTTTGACTTATCAGTTAATTTATTTGTTTTATAAATAGAACCTAAAATAAACTATGTTAAACTAAATAAAATCTGAAACGTCTTCGAAACCACCGCGGCGAGGCACAGTTCCTAAGATGCTGGCAGCATTGCCCCTTTGGATGGCCAAACTAATTCGTTGGCCAAGGTAACTGCCCGCTCTTGGATCACCGGTAGACTCGATAACCCTTTTTCATTATTCTTTAAAAAGAGCTCGTGCCCCCGGGCCCCACGGTCCCAAGGTCTCTACTCCAAAAGTCACAATAATGAAACTGATATCCAGATTGTCAATTTTTATTAAATTTTTAAACTCAGTTTGGGACTAAAAAAAGCACTTCCTGCCCTGACTTTATTTTTTTTTAAAGTACGTTATATTATTGTGATAATAATAAATCGGGGGTAATCGAAACATAATCCATTATGATCCGTCATTTTTATAGAACAGTAAAAGCAAATCGATTTATTTCGCAAACCAACTCGTTATCCCATTATAATCGCATGGAAACAACTCTTGTGGGTCTATGCTCTATTGTTTAAATCACTGTCATTTTTGGTAATTACTCTCATGCAAGTTTGTTTTTTTTTTTTTGTCGAGTTGAGATAATAACTCCAATACCTCCGTAAAACCTAAATCTACTGCAGTGCTGTGTTTTGGAGACCTGTGACTCTAATTAAAGCTAACTTAACATATTCTTCGAAATACTTTTTTCTGAATCTGGGGTTTCAATCGAAAAATATTTTCGTGAATTAAAAACCATAACCAAGTCTTATTTTCAAAAATATTTGGAAATTGTCATTCTCTATTATGATATTCTTGCGATACAAATAAATAAGCGAATATCAATGCTGCTGGTAAAAAAAAATTAACAATAAATATATTTTCTACAACATTTTGAAGTGGGTGCCAAGTAGGTAAAATGTAAAAATGTCTGTTATCGGTAGGTATGTTTTACTTGCCACGGACTTCAAATATTGCAGAAAATATCTATTTATTACTTCATAGTTGGTACAGCATTTGTATTTCCAAAGTCGATTTTTTCATATTTTAGCAGTAGCTACCAAAAAATTCAAAAAAAAAGCTATAGCCAAATAAGTGTTTTATGATAAACGATTAAATGAGTACGTATATCATTATTTTGTATCAATTAACGTTATAAGAATGTAATTGTAGGGATCAATATTTGTTTTAAATAAGTGTAGGCAAAAACGCTTAAAAATAATTACGAAAATCGGCAAAACAAAAATTTAACTAACGCAAGAAAGAACTGGTCTTTAAAAATAATAATGAATAAATCATTTTTTTTTATATTTAAAGCCTCACGCATGTCGCTCTGAGGTTATGTGAAATACGAAGTTCCATAAAACTTGTTTTATAAAGTGATAAAATTAATTCATTTAGGATATTATTTTTTTAAAGAACCGGTTTTGTTTAGCTCATGACTATGATTGTAATTGGAGTTTACTCCTTAAGAATCGATTTTCATATATAAGGCGTCGGGTATGAGAAAAATGTGAGGAGTAAAATCTACTAATGAATGACCTTGTTACGTTTTGCGACGTTGCATGCCCGGCAACTGTGATGCGCAAACATGCAACGTCGCTTTCGTTTAATTAACATATTTTTCCTATTTAAGTTACCAAGTAAACCGAATATTATCTAGGTAAAGAAACAAAAACATAAATGTATGGGACAGAGTGAGATAGAAAACATTATACATTTACTATTCTTGTTACCATGGAAACTAAATAATAAACATTACATTTATCCTAATAGTTCTGATACAGGACAGGATTTTTAATTTACCCTTTCATATGGTATTAATCTTTATTCAGCTAAATAAACTCTTTTTGTGTATGTTTCGACAATCGTACTTAAGGAGTAAACTCCAGTCGTGCGTCGGAGCTGACACACACTTTTTTTTTAATTGTTCGTTTAAAAGATAGGATATTTCAAAATATGCTTTTTAATAATGGCGGAGCTTTTTGTGACAGAGCTCGTCCGAGGAAGTACTACCGTGTTTTCTGTATTCCAGACCGTTTCTGGTGTAATTCCAGGCACATGCGGCTTAACTCCTACGCCTCAGGTTAATCAACACAGAGTCTTTGTGGGCCGAGACTCTTTCTGCCAGTCTTTCCGTCAGTCTTTCCGTCAGTCTTTCCATCAGTCCTTCCGACAGTCTTTCCGAACTGTTGCTCTGTTTATCATAATCAAAGCCTATAACAGTCCACTGCTGAAATTGTACTGCGCTTGATCTCTCTCCAGTTGTGTGGGAGCTGCGTCATACTATGAGAGAGAAGGAATAAATAATAAAAAAATATACTACGACAATACACACATCGCCATCTAGCCCCAAAGTAAGCGTACTTGTGTTATGGGTAGTAAGATAGCTGATGTATATTTTTTTACAAAAAAGTATAATACACATAAATACTTACAATATACAGATAAACACCCAGACACTGAAAAACATTCATGTTTATCACACAAACATTTTCCAGTTGTGGGAATCGAACCCACGACCTTGGACTCAGAAAGCAGGGTCGCTGCCCACTGCGCCACTCGGCCGTCACTCAGGAATGCACCTGGAGATTGACTACCGTAGCCGAAATCGGTCAGGCTAAAACCTGTTCATTAGTTCAAAACTGCACAGGGGACGCCGCTGGCCGTTCCCGTCCGTTATATTCGCCAAGTAGCCTCGTACGACACCAGCAAGGCAAAAGGATAAAAATGTATCTTCTCCCACAGCTTTATCCACTCTAAGAGCACTGGCGCACAAGTGGAAATTATATCCAAATAAATATGTGTTGTAATAAACGGGAGCAGACTGCTACCAGTGGCGTGCATAGAGGGTATGCACAGGGTATGTATATGATAGGTATAAATAGAAGAAAATCCCCAGTCCGAGTTATAAAAAACTTAAGGATTAGCATTGTGAGAGTTATTAAAAGCCTACCCTTAAGTATTTGTAACTCGTACTGGAGATTTTGTCAATTTTATTTCATCCTGTGCATACCTTCTATGCACGCCATTGACTGCTCCTATCACCTGTTTCCGTGCTTTAGCAGGTAAACACGTTAGTTATATCCTTAGTCAGGGGATATGATTAAAAAAAAAAAGTCTCTGTTAAGTCTGTGCTAGATGTGACAACTGTATTCTGATCTGTCGTCACCACATAGCATAACACGGCATATTATCTTATCTATTTTGACGGTCAATTGACGCAGTGGGCAGCGAACCTGCTTTCAAGGCCTGATTCCAAGGCTGTGGGTTCGATTCTCACAATTTACTGCGAGATGGTGATAACAAAAAAAACCTACCCTAGTTTGTTGTTTGCTCTTCTTAGACCTTAGACCAGGGCGCGTTTAGAACCCTCCTAGCTTTAGTTTTATGTTAACGAATGTAGTTATCACCATCACCTAACATTAGTGGAAACATGTTATATGTATGAACGCTTAACAAGTGTCTGTGATAAGGTCTACAAAAATAAAATTAAAATTTGAATTTGGAAAATGTTTGCGTGATAAACATGAATGTTTTTCAGTCTCTTATCTCTTATATACACAAACTACGCTCACTTTGAGTCTGGATGGTTATGTTTGTACTGTCATTGTATATTCATTTATTTATCTCAATAATGATATATCCTCATAGGAAGAACTAGACCATACGAGTCAAGGAAGTAAACACCTAACAGTATCATGTCGCGTCATTTGTCCACTTTCCCGCGTTTCCGTGGTTTACCTAACACACTCACATATCGTGTGTGTTACCCACTTCCGGTTTTGTTACAATGGCTGACCCGAGCTAATACAACAAGTTACAAAGCCTTTTGAAGCGGTGATAGCCGAGTGGGTAGGACTTCGACTTCACGTTCGGGGGCAGAGTTCGAATCCCAGCAAACACCTCAAACTTTTCTAAGTTACGTAGGTAAATTTTCCAGTTGTGGGAATCGAATCTAAAACTGAAAAATTTTTGTGTGATTAACATGACTGTTTTTTCAGTGGCTGTGTGTTTATCTTTATATTATTAGTATTTATGTGTATTATATTCATAAGAATATTCAACAGCTATCTTAGTACCCATAACTCAAGCTACGCTTACGTTGGGGCTGGATGGCGATGTGTGTATTGTTCTAGTATATTTATATAAAAAGAAAAGTTATTTTATCACTGGCTAAAACTGTGGAGAAGAAAAAGGTAAGGAAAAGGAAGGTGTGGTAAGGAAGCCTGCATACCTGAGAGTTGTCCATAATGTTGTCGAAGCAGTGCGTAGTCCACCAATCCGCATTGGGCCAGTGTAGTGGAGGACTACGGCCTTAATCTCTTCTCATTGTGGTAGGAGACCTGTGCCCTGTAGAGGGCCAGTAATGGGTTGATATGATGACAAAGCTTTTTCTTGTACCGAGATCTTTTTGAAGCAAAGTCTACAGCTTTGATGCCTTTCATAATATCAAGATCAACCGATAGACTTCACCTACTGGACACAGGTCTTCTGTAGGAAGATCCAAATTCCACGGTTGATGTAGTCTGCCCATCTCGTTGGGGGCCGACGAACGATGCGCTTACCATTGCAATTATTCATCAGTTATCTTAGTACTCATAACACAAGCTACGCTTACTTTGGGACTAGATGGCGATGTGTGTATTGTCGTAGTATATTTATTATTTATTTATTTATTTATTGCGGGGTCGCCAATCCCAGCACCTTGGGACTAGTGGCGTGTACTTAATACATTAACAAAAGCACTGCCTACCCTAAAATTGATATAAAGCTCGTATAGGAGGAGAATTTTTGCCATTTTATGCAATTTTCCTGCTGTATGCATACCCTGGTAAGAAACCCAGAGCACGCCACTGCTTGGGACCCCAACGTCCATCCGTTCTGCAAGCTATGTGCCCCGCCTATTGCCACTTCAGCTTCGCGACTCGTTTAAGCCTTTTCCGAGCCTCAATTAAGGCTGTGATAATGTACAAAACTGCGGTTAACGTAAGGATTAGGTAGATAACTTATTTGAAAGATGACTTTGACGAGGTCTCGGGTTCGAGCCCCGACAGAGGAAATTTTAAATATATATTTTCTTTCCATCTTCGGCCGTGACTAGTTAACACTACCGAGCCAAAGATGTGCCACCAATTGATTTAGTGTTACCATATTGCGTAGAAACCGATTAGGGGTATGGATTTAATATAACTTTCGTACTCATAACGAGCCTAGTTTGTTACCATCTTAGACTGCATAGTATATATATGCTAGTTGTACCCTGCCACGCTTCGCTGTGGCACATTGTGATTGAATGGTTGAGAAAAATAGATAAAAACAATCCTTGATGCGTATTATACTTATATCATGCTAAAATTTCAGCCCGATCATTGCAGAACTTTTTGAGTTTTTGAAGCGTACACAAACCAATATAACATTAATATATATATAGATATGTGTTTTAGCACTAAAGATGATAAAAACTTCAACTGACAGCACATGTCAAATGTCAGAACGTGACATAACCCTGCGTATCTACTTTAATAATAAATCAATAAATATACTAAATACACACCTTGCCCTCTAGTCCCAAAGTAAGGGTAGCTTGTGCTATGGGTACTAAGATAACTGATGAATAATTTATATGAATATAGATAAACACCCAGACCCTGAAAAACATTCAAGTTCATCACACAAATACTGTCCAGTTGTGGGAATCGAACCCACGGCCTGAACCCTGAGTAACTAATCCGTCTTTATGTCTTTTTTATTAACAAGGCGTTTGACTCAATTGAGATATTATTACCTTATAGTCGTATAACATAGCCTCTAGCCTTATCACAATAAATCATAATATCGTACCTATTCACGCACTGCACCCTAGTATAAGATTTATATGCTCGCAATCGAAGCGTATTTATCGAGTATCGAAATAACATGAAGACAGAGTCAAATGGAAATTATCAACGTTAAGTTAAAGCTGATAATCGTCAGCAGAGCTTGCAGGGTTAGCAACTCTAACTTGAACATAATAAGGTCCACTTTACTTTGACCTTGTAGCATTTCGATACTCGAAAACGACCCCACGATTGCTGCAAATTTCATACGAATAATTAGAATAATTATAAAATGTAAGTATTAATATAACTAAGTACTGACACACGGATACTAGCCATAAATAAATGTTGGTCTTACTCTTAAATCTATTAACTTAAGCACTTTATCCTCCCTTCGTATCCCAACTTACCAAATTTAAAGAAATAGGTATACTTACAGAGTAGCCTCGCAATATATTTATAATAATATGATCTTTATTAAACAAAACATAAGTAATTTAAACCAAAAAGTCGATATAAACAGTCGACTAACTAGAAACGAACATAAATTAGTGATATCTGCATATCGTCTGAGAAAAGTACAGAAATCCTTTGTGGGGATGGGTATATGCTTTTATAACATGATACCGAAGGTAATATTAATCTACCTTTACCTAAGTTTAAACAATATATTAAAACACATTTAACCAATCGTGGTTACTACACGATTGATGAATTCCTTAACGACAAGGCTGCTTGGAAGCAGGCCACTCCGCTCTCATCTCTCACAAAACAGAAAAATTATAAAGATTGTTAAACTTTAAAATGATGTTGGAAAAGAGCAATCTGCTGAGTTTCTTGCCGGCTCTTCTCAGTGGAATCTGCCTTTCGAACCGGTGGTAGAGTCACTACAAACAGACTGACTTGACGTTTCAAAAATTCTTATTAATTAGGCCTACTTGAAATAAATGAATTTTGAATTTTTTTTTGAATTACCAATAGCATAAAATGTATACGCTCGCATGTATATGTATATAACATGGTTTTCGAGTATCAAAATAATGCAATAGTAACATGGTTTTCGAGTATCAAAATAATGCAAGGAACGAGTAAACTCGAACTTATCATCCTTAAGTTAAAGCCGATAATCGTCCACACTTCACTGCACACAAGCTTGCAGCAGCGACTCTTATTACAAATTACTGAATGAAATCTTTGAGATATCTCTCAATAAGTCCAAAGTTTATATAAAACGTAAGCTTACAGTAAAATCCAGTAATGTTAATGATTACTTAAACGACAGAAAAAGCTTGGATGTGAATTGCTTCAATTTCATAGCTTTATATTAATTTACTGTGGGATGGTGATAACAAAAAAATTACCCAGCTAAGTTTGTTGTGGGCTTACACCAGGGAGCGCTTGGAACCCTCGTAGCTTTAGGTTTACGTTGGCGAACGAAGTTATCACCATCACCTTACAATTATGTAAACATATATGTATGAACGCTTCATAAGCTAATGTGGCCTACATGAATAAAGAATTTTTGATTTTGAATAAGGGCCACTTTTCTGTGACGTCATAGCATTTTGCTACTCGAAAGCGTCCCCACTATTCCGAACGTGCAAATCTCATACTAAAGGTACTAAAGAGTAATTATACTTAAGCATAACTTAAGCATCAATATAACTAAGTATTAACACATTGTTACTAGCCATAAATAAATGTTGATTTAACACTTAAATACGTACAAGTCATTACGTTAATCGTCAGTCTCTTTGAATCCTTAATAACATTGTGTTTTTTTTTATTCATCCCATTACAAGTCTAAAGGCAAACTAATTTTGATACAGGGCCTCTCCAAGGCACGCTACGCCGTTGAGTAGTAGAGTTTTTTGTGACTGAGCCCGTTCGGGGAAATACTACTGTCATACTTATACCTACCACCAAGTTGCATTTCTGTGTTTCGGTCTGAAGGGCGGGATTGCCGGGGTAATTACACACATCCCGCGTGTATAAGTCTAAACACGTAATTGCTTTAAAATACTGCTAACTAGAGGAAAACTAAAACAATGTTTCTTCAAGTAAAGTAAGTTATTGTGTTAAAGGAAACCTTTTAGAAAAGGAAAGGAAGGTTTCTTACTTTATTTTACCACGAAATACTCACTTAAGGAAATTCTTCAGTATTTACGAATTCTTAAGTTAATTTTTCCTTAACAAGAAAAAGGTGTAAGTGATTGAGTCCTTCATGTTAAAATGTTAACATTTTACGATATTTCCGGATTCTCGTGATTTCCTTCTCTCAATTATTTCATTTTGTAAGGAAGTAAGTTCGTATATCGCATCAGACAGAGATTTTACGAGTTTTTAATTTTAAGTCGATCATATAACATTAATGCAAGGTTTGGCTGAAAATAACCACGTTTTTGACGACCTCTTTGGAGCAGTGGTTATCGTTTTGATTAGTATAAGTGTGAGGTCTCAGGTGCGATTACCCGTTTTAACAAAATTCAAAATTCAAAATTCAAAATTCATTTATTTCAAGTAGGCCTAATACAAGCACTTTTGAAACGTCAAGTCTGTCCGTGTGTAGTGACTCTACCACCGGTTCGGAAGGCAGATTCTACCGAGAAGAAGCCGGCAAGAAACTCAGCAGTTGCTCTTTTCCAACATCAAGAATTTACATTTTATATTTTAACATTCATTTTTCTATCTTGTGAGAGATGAAAGCGGAGCCGGATGCTTCCAAGCAACCTTGTCATAACAAGGGAGTTTACGTCTATGAGTAAAGTGAACGCGCGGCTCATAAGCTATAACATAAAATGTAGTGAACAAACCATGGAAGGGGGCCAATGTTTACCCCAACTATCTGATTATATCAATATACTAACTGTTAGGCGCGGTTTCACACACGTTATCTAGGGTCCCCACACATATGGCGTATATTGACTATATTAGGTGCCTGTGTTTGGGAACCTATAGATAATTATTTATTATATTATATATTATTAGTTAAAGCTATAGTACTTATTTTGAGAAAATTTATTTTGACAAAATAAGTACTATAGGTTTAAAGTTTTTGTTTTTCATTTTAGTTTTACTTACATTATTATTATTTTTTCTTTTTTTTGTATAATAATTGCTTGCTAGGTACTTACTCCTAAGCAATTGTGGTTATTGTTATCGTGTTATATGTATAACCAAGTTGTGGAAACTTTATTGCTCTATGTGATACAAAAATACGGCATTACTTTTATGTATAATTATACTGTTTGTTTCCCTTGAAAAGCTAATAAATAAATAAATAATGTGGTAGAAACTGCGCGGAATAGCTCGTATGTTGATATATTCAGCTGTCCGGAGAGTTGAACGGTGTACGAATGCATGGCACATTGACCTCGATTCTTTCCCCCAAGCGGATAACGGTGAGAGTGTCTTTTGTACTATACGACATTTGTGGCACGAAATACCTTTCCGCGTTGCAAGCTAGGAGCGAATGGGAGCTATACCAAAAAAAGTACAAAAAGATTTATTTGTCAACACTAAAAAGACTATCACTTCCTTTTGAAGTTATACTTCTTTTGGCGCGTTAAGGAAAAATGATGAGAGTAAATTTTTACGATGCGCGCGCACACCGTCACGAAAAACCGACACCCTTTAGTTAGCTATAGTAAAAAATTTTAGTTTCAATAAAAGGTTTGACACTGTACACTATAAATTATCAAAGTCTGCGAGCTCATTCCGGTGATTTTATTGATTCAACTGTACAAACAAAAATCTCAAATTTATATGATGAAACTTGGTTCTCCGATAGCGACATAACTAGTTAATGCGTTATAATAAATTTTTCATTGTATTATTAACTTTTTCTAATGTTAGTAGTTTTTTCTATAAACGCAGAATAAGGCGAAACATAAAATTTTTGAAAAGATTTTAATCTTGTTACGGCTCAAGAAGTGTAACTTCTAACGCGTGTACATAAGTACACATACGTTTTTTTTTAAATTATTTTATTGATTTATTTATTTGCTCAGGCAATTAGACCCGTATAAAAAAAACGTACAATACGATATAAAAATTAAAAAGATAAAACAATTCCACTATACAAATAACAACCTTAAGAAACTACACATAATTATAAAAATAAATATACCTAAAAAGTAATTTTTCGGTCTCGCTTCCCTCAAGACTCCCTAGACGCTCCCTATGCGTCGCTACATAATCCCTACTAAATAAATGTCAATGTAAGTTTGTTTGTTACGCTTTCACGCAAAAACTACTTAACCGATCCTCATGAAACTTTGTATACATATTCTTGGAAGTGTTAAAAGTAATATAGAATACTTTTTATCCCGACATTAAGCTCGGTTCCTTTGGGAGAGGGGATGAGTATTTGACGAATTTTCACAATAACTCTGACGAATAATAACCGATTTAAATAATTATTATTGTACTATACAGGTTATAAAGAGTGTTTAATTTTGCCCAAACTGTGGTGGGAGAACAGAACTCCTCATCGGACAGCAGCAAACTCCTCATTTAAGGCTAAGTGACACTGAATACTTTATTTTTTTTAGATCTACAACTGAATTTAATGCCACATCAAAAAACAAAATCAAAAGCAGACGAAGTCGCGGGCAACAGATAGTCTGAAATAAATAAATTACGGAAATTTTATAATATTTAAATTTGCAGTGTTAGGTAACAATTAAACAAACAAACAGGCACTCTTTCCCATTTATTTTGTTAATATAAATTTAACGCGGATTATCCCTCACAGGGTCGAAGCTCTAAGTCCTCTTCTACAAGAGAAGCGCCCTATTCCCAGCAGTAATTGTCCCCACTAAGGAAAACGTCCAGGTACCAGGCCGCATCTTTGAGGACGCGGGAGATATAATATTTTGATCTTTATTTATTTTTCAGCGCTTTTATTCAATATTCTTTGAGTACTTGACAGTTCTATTGTACGTTATTCATACCTTACTGTCTGAAAGAAGACTTCTTACCGAAATTTGAAAACTTCGTTACGTTGAAGGCCGTGGGTTCGATTCCCACAACCGGAAAATGTTTGTGTGATGAGCATGCATGATTTTCAGTGTCTGGGTGTTTATATGTATTATGTTTATATATAAAACATTCATCAGTCATCTCAGTACCCATAACACAAGCTACGCTTTTTTTGGGGCTAGGTGGCGATGTGTGCGTTGTCGTAATATATAAATTATTCGTAGTATATAAATAATTTAATCAAGGGCTAAGTCCAATCAATCCTATCTAGAAACTAATGACATACGTTGTCTATAAACATCCTCAGTACGTCAATTATTATTATGATTATGTTTTGTTAACTATTACAAGAGTTATTACAATAAATTTAATAACAGTTATTATCGTATTTGTAAAATTCATAGACATAATCAGTAGTGGACACCATAAGCTCAAATACTACAAATTCAAATTAAATTTTTCGTTAGTCATGAAGGTCTATTACAGGCACATAAGAGGCGTTCATATATAGAGGTTGAGGAAAAAGTTTCTTCGCATTTTTTAAGAAAATTCAAAACATTTTTTAGCATAGTTTATTTAAATTTAACTAGAGTATGTAGGTACCATTTTGTTCGATGGTCTATCACAGGCACATAAGAGGCGTTCATATATTAGGTTGGGGAAAAAGTTTCTTCGCATTTTTTAAGAAAATTCAAAACATTTTTTAGTATAGTTTATTTACATGTAACTAGAGTATGTAGGTACCATTTTGTTCGATAACTTTTTGTCATCTTGTAGGTAGGGACATAATCAAATTGCTATAGAAATGTTGCTTCTGATTGATGAATGGGGCTTCTGATCAAAAAACCGCGACAAGTATTTTTGGCTGTCCTCTCGTGATGTCACCCTGACACTGCCTAAAGAATTCTGAAAAGACTATACGGCGGATGCATTAACACCTCCCAGCAAAACTCTCTTATTCTTTGCTGAGTGGCTGAAGATGTGCAACGTCTAGCGTTATCATGATAAAAAACCACACCCCTTCTGTTGACACGCTTTCTCTCAACTTCTTGCTTTAATCTCATCAGTTGTTCGCAGTAGAGTTCAGAAACTATGGTCCTGCCATAATCCTGGTAACAGCTCATAATGAATAATGCCCATCCAATCCCACCACACACACAGCATTACCTTGTTGCGAGTTAACACGGGTTTCGCCACAGTCTGTGAAGCCTGACCAGCCTTTGACCACGACCTTTTTCGCAAGTTCTTGACGTACATGATCTCATCACCAGTTATCAGCTTCTTCTAAAATGGTTCGGTTTCATTACGCCGTAATAAAGAATCACAAATGAGTACACGGTTCATTAGGTTTCTTTCAGTGAGCTCGTGGGGTACCCAAATATCCAGCTTTTTTGTGTACCCAGTTTTTTTCATATGCGCCAAAACTGTTTTGTGGTCAATTCCCAGTTCTTCAGCTACGTGGTAACTACTGAGTTATCTTCTTTAAAATTTAAACTTTTAATGATACCAAAACCAGCCAGATACAAATAGTATAGCCAAAGAGATTTTATTACAAGTTCATACATACTATGCGACCTATTATGTTATATGTTTCCATTATAGTGAGGTTACGTTAATAACTACATTCGTTTACTTAAAACTAAAGCTAGGAAGTTACCAAACGCGTTTAAATAAGGCTAAGGCCCACAACAAATTTTTACTATGGGGTAATGCTGCTGATATTGGCACTATTTTCGTGCTGCAGAAGAAGGCTGTTCGTGCGATCTATAAAATGGGTCCGAGAGAGTCATTGAGAGATAAATTTAAAGATGTTAAAATAATGACACTCTATAGCCAATGCATATTTGAAAATTTAATGTATGTTCACAAAAATGTATCTAAATTTAAAAGAAAATGTGACTGCAATAATTTGAACATTAGAAGCAAAAATAAACTTGCAGTGCAGTACACTACACTACACAAAATAAGCAATTCATTTAAAGGAAATTGTATACAATTTTACAATAAATTACCGGTTGATATCTTGGGGATGTCACTAAAGAAGTTCAAAGTTTGTATCAAGCGAAAGCTTATAGTACAAAGGATTACGTAAACGATAAAAAAGCTTGGGTGTTGCTCAAAACAATTGCTCAAACCAGGTTGCTTCTTAAATATTTTCTAATGACAATGTGAGATGGTGATAACAAAAAGAACACCCGGCTAAGTTTGTTGTGGGCTTCTTCTTAGACCAGGGCGCGATTGGAACCCTCGTAGCTTTAGTTTTAAGTTTACGATTGTAGTTATCGCCATCACTACTCACTGCTATGTACTCATTTTGTATATAATAACGCATCAATAGTGCCATCTATGTGCCTATTTGAATAAAGAAATATTTGACTTCGACTTTGACAAACTGAGCCGGGTTTTTTTTTTGTTATCACCATCTCACAGTCACTTAATATTAAGCTAAATAATTAGCTAGCTTTTAAATTTGACTATACAACGTGTAAATGAAAACCGAAATAATACTTCAGAGGCTTTAGAGGTACATTATTTACTGTATCTGTGAAACCGAAACGCTAATAGTTATTGCTATAGATTTTACTGAAAGAAATCAGATACAGCCCTAACACCACATGCAAAAGTAAAATCAAGTGACTCCTTTATCACATTATTAGTTACGCGGTGCATATTGTAGATACTACGCACGTGTCGGTCTTTTATCTGTAATAGGGTTGTCATAAGTAAACACTGAGCATGTTTTAAATTTGTTTGTATGGAAAAATAAATATGCTTCGTTGGATTTAATATTTTCATAGGGTGATTCCTTATGAAATATATTTATGCATCCTTGAACATAATAATTCGTTATTCCGTTACACGTCGCATACTCGTATTGCTGCACTATAAAAGTGTCGTGTCGTATCCGTGGCTAAAAAGTGTCTTTCCTCTCAGATTGAAGGCATAATGCGTCAAGTACGAAGCACGCACAATTTGCACTTTCATTAATGTTATGTACATTGTACGCAATACTACCATAGTCGGGTTAGTGTATTGAAATCGCATTGGTTATGATATCACGAATATTTACACTAGATACACCGGCTCAAAATTCAAAATTCATTTATTTCAAGTAGGCCTAATTTATAAGCACTTTTGAATCGTCAAGTCAGTCTGTTTATGACCGGTGACTCTACCACCGGTTCGGAAGGCAGATTCCACTGAGAAGAGCCGGCAAGAAACTCAGCAGATTGGTGTTTTCCAACTTCATTTTATAGTTTAACAATCTTTAGAATTTTTCTGTTTTGTGAGAGAAGAGAGCGGAGAGGCCTGCTTCCAAGCAGCCTTGTCGTTAAGGAATCAATCGTGTAATAACCACGGTTTGTTAAATGTGTTTTAATATATTGTTGAAACTTAGGTAAAGGTAGATCTAATTTTACCTTCGGTATCATGTTATAAGGTAGGCGTCGCGTAGCGTAGGTACTATGCCCGTGTCGGTCTTTAATCTACAATAGGGGTGTCATAAGTACACACTTTGAATGTTTTAAATTAAGTGTGTGGTAAAATATACATGCTTCTTTTAACACGTTTTATAACTCCATGTTTAATACAGATATATTAATCTTTTGTCTGCTGGAGGCTTCGGCCTTATAAAACATCAAATATCCAAAACCAGTAACTTATCGATAGAACTTACTAGAATCATCCATACGTATTCAAATACTAATGAATTCTGATTGTTTTCACTGTCCATGTAGAGCTTTGTCACGAACTGCAGTGACGTCACTGACGCGTCACAATGCCTTATTAACCGACATTTAAAACCGGGTATTGTTATGTCTGTCACATTCCATTCGAATAAGTTCGAATATTGGCATAGTCCATAAGAATCTCTAACTAGACAGATTAATTAAAACAATCAGCTGACGGTTTTGATTACAGTAAAACTATATACTCCATAATCATCATTATATTTCATTATTTATAATATTATTCTAAATATTAATCTATAAGAATGATTTTATACATTTTAATGCAAGCTGTGATATCCTGTAAATAGTAGAACATTTACTATGTGACTCATACTAAAAAAAAAGAGCAAGTATTAATGTACTGTTGGTTGTCCATTATAAATAAATAAATAATTCAAATTTAAATTCAAATTCTAAATTTCTTTATTCATGTTATATTCAGGGCTATCGCAGGCACTTATGAAGCGTTCATACATATTTGTTTACATAATTGTAAGGGGATGGTGATAACTTCGTTCGCCAAATCTAAAGCTACGAGGGTCCCAAACGCGCCCTGGTCTAAGAGCCCACAAAAAACTTAGCCGGGTAATTTATTTTTTTTGTTATAAAAAAAAACACACTATTACGGGCCCACTACCAGTGGCGTGCATAGAGGGTATGAAGATTATATAAAATAAGGAAAAAGTCCTGTACAAGTTACTAAAACTTATGGGTAGGCTTTTTATAACTCTTACAATGCCGCTCCTTATGTTTTTTACAATTCTTGCATACCCTGTATTCATGCCACTGCCCACTACATGCAGTCGCGTGCATAGAGGGTATACACAGGGTATGCAGATGATATAAAATGAAGAAAATCGCCAGTAAGAGTCATACAAACTTAAGGGTAGGCTTTTAATAACTCTTACAATGCCCACCCTTAAGTTTTTTATAACTCGTACTGGAGATTTTCTTCATTTTATATCATCTGCATACCCTGTGCATACCCTCTATACAGGCCACTGACTACAGGTCACTGGTCTCCTCTCGGAATGACAATAGTTTTACCCCAACGTTTAGGGTAGCGGTCCCTGAAGTGGGCCTGTAATGGTAAAGCGTTGATAGCGCAGTGGGTACGAACTCGTCTTTACTTTCGGGGGGCTGAGTTCGAATCCCAGCAACTCTAACTTTTCTAAGTTATGTGCGTTTTAAGTAGTAAAAATATCACTTGCTTCCACGGTGAAGGAAAACATCATGGGGAAACCTGCGTGTCAGAGAGTTCTACATAATGTTCTCAAAAGTATGTGGAGTCCACCAATCAGCTTTGGGCAAGCGTGGTGGACTATGGCCTTAGCCATTGCTCATTGTGGGAGAAGACCCGTGCCCTGTAGTTGGCCGGTAATGGGTCGATAGCATATCGACCATCATCAGATCATCAGAAGATGATGAGTCTTTTTTTTTTCATTTTCGACATAATTTAATGAGTTTTCAAAGCAAGAAATCTCAAATAATGTGTTGAGATACAAAATGAATGTGAATAAAACAAAATTTTATAACCATGTTTTATTACAAATAAGTACCTTAACACATTATAAACCAACTTAGTTACGCTGCCCAGAACAAAAAGGATATATTAATAATTATATTTTTATATTTATGACGCTAACAAATAATTAAACAAAATAAATAAAAGGTTAATTATTTTACAATTATTTTAACACGTAAGGTAGATTATTTAAGTCTCCTTTATTAAAAATGGTGGTAATCATATATCAAATTTTTAATACGTCGAAACCCGTTTCCGACAGTTGGTTTAGTAAAGAGTTTTTATATGGTTACATCATTTTTAATTTTTAATTTTCCTTAAATGCTTCAGTTTGTAAAATTTATAACATATTTATCAATCAATCATTTTCATATAAAAAAACATATTTATCAATCAATCATTTTCGCGGCGTACGCCAGTAAAACTCTAAGTCGATATGACATCTTTAGAAAACATCGTTATATTTCAGTCAATTTACAGATAGCTATAGTAAAATATACACTAAAACCATCATTAGACGGCCGACTGGCGCAGTGAGCAGCGACCCTGCTTTCTGAGTCCAAGGCCGTGGGTTCGATTCCCACAACTGGAAAATGTTTGTGTGATGAGCATTAAGTGTTTTTCAGTGTCTGGGTGTTTATATGTATTATCTAAGTATTTATGTATATATAATTCATAAAAATATTCATCAGTCATCTTAGTACCCATAACACAAGCTACGCTTACTTTGGGGCTAGGTGGCGATGTGTGTATTGTCGTCCATCCATACATCCATACTCTGAAAGTTAGAACTATAGTTTTCTGTAAATTGACTGAAATATAACGATGTTTTCTAAAGATGTCATTCCGACTTACAGTTTTACTGGCGTACGCCGCGAAAATAATTGATGATACATATATATATGTTTAAAGTAACCGTGATTATCTATAATAGAATCCGCGAGGCTATATGTCTAATTGTTACGGTTAAGTCACAATAACTACTTTTTTTATAATTTTTCTTTCAAAACACTGGTATAATTGTAAGATGTTGACATTCCCATCATGATATTAATGAATCCTTATCGAAATAAATAGTTTTATAAATATTAATTTTGATAATATACCTGAAATTCCTTTTTAAAATATTTAAATTGAACCTATCGCTTAGAAGTTGCGACGGGTATAGAAACGCAAAGAGCAAGAAAAATGCAGCGTGTCGCCCGGCCGCGAATTACGTATTGAAATAAAACTGGACCTAAACTGGACCTGGCTAAAGGTAGCGCTTCCAATTTGTTTCTAGATTGTTTTAAGATATTAAAACCTCTAATAACCGATTCGGTGAGGTGAAAACCATTGAATTTTTCACAAGTTAGTTATACATATACGATAACATTAACCACAATTGCTTAAGAATAAGTACCTACCACAACAACTACCAAGCGAAAATTATACAAAAAATTATAATTAAAATTTAAAGCTTATAATACTTATTTTGCCATAATTTTCCTAAAAGTGCCAATTTTGACATGAAAAATGTCCGTCTCACAATATTTCCTGTTGAAAGCATTGCACCTATTCCATTCCATTTATCCTTCACCGTTGAAGCAAGTGATATTTTAATTCCTTAAAATGCACATACTCTTTTGTGAAACGTCAGGTCTGTCTGTTTGTAGTGACTCTACCACCGGTTCAGAAGGCAGATTCTACCGAGAAGAAGCCAGCAATTAACTCAGCAGTTGCTCCTTTGCAACAGAATTTTACAATATGAGAATCATTGTTCTATCTTGTGTGTGATGAAAGCGAAGCGGCTTGCTTCTAGGCAACCTTGTTAATAAGAAATTCATCAATAGTATGTCAACCTTGATGTATTTAATGTTTTTTTATACGTTCTTTAAACCTATGTAAGGTAAATCTAACCTTCGCATGTTATAAAAGCATATACCCCAGAAAGGTTTTCTGCACTTTCTCAATACGATATTATGCTGATATCATAACAAACCTATTATCAGTGAAAAAACAAAAATATATAATAAATTGCAGTATAAATGTAACATTATGTATTGTGCAAATTGAAATGGAAAATTGAACATTTAAAATTCACTCATCGCTTCCGTACGTTTGTGCTCACAAAAAAGTAATTAATGTATTAATATGAGTGTTCTCACAAAATGTTTCATTTTTAAATAAATGTCTTTATTTTATTTATTTATTTAAACAACTTTATTGCACAATAAAGGAAACAAACACAGGAACACTTACATTAACATAAATTATATGCAAAAGGCGGCCTTATCACTAAAAGTGATCTCTTCCAGGCTACCTTAACTAATGGAATAAGGCAATGAGAGACGGGAAATCGCAATATAATGTATATAAATATTTATATAAATATAATATATATTAATATATATGCTTAAATACACATACATATAATATTAACATGTTTATAGTGACTAATAGTGCCTCATTGCATGACTTTTAAAAATCGCTAGGGATTTAGAGCGTCGAATGTCATCAGGGAGTGCATTCCACCGCGTTGCCGCTTTTACTGTATACTTATATATGTCTTTATGTATACTTTTAATCTCAAACTTGCTACGAGAACGGCACTTAATACCAGACTGAGCATAACGAAGCGTTTACAGTTAAGTTACAAATTCTCGATCTTAATCTTCGGTGCACAGCACACCGCATAATTAAGAAATAGAATGTTTACGAGAGATCAGATCTTGAGGTCGTATAAGAAGGCCATTTGCCACTTGCCCATTTCGCCGGCTGGTCTGCAGCGGTGACGCAACTGTTCCGGTCATCCGACAGCACGTAACTATTGCGTCAGGGTCTGTTGTCCAATGCTGTCGACACACGGCGATACATGAGTTTGCTAAAGCTCTTGAACCGGAAGCTTACTACCATCCCTTAAAGCAGTATTATTTGTATGTATGTGTAAGTAAGCCATGTTTATTTCTGCTATTAATACCGCAGAATATCTGTGCTCTGAAAGATATGATGGCCGGTGTAGTTACAGACAAATGATGCTAGACATCTACGCCTGAGGTTGATGGACACAGGGCGTGCGTCACTTTGCAGGACATGTTCCTGGCATGCCCGGCAAAGCCTTACTCTGTTTATAGGCGGTGCGTTTCAATTTACCATAAGATTGGTCAATTAATACTATGAATAAATGATATTATTATTTTTAAATTTGTTACTTTTTATTTTTGGTTTTTATTTCCAGTTTCAATTGTGATTTAATTAATGTAGTACACTTTTATTGTACACCACATAAACGTATAGAAAAGTTATAAATAAAAAATTAACAAGAAGTATACAATTTGGCGGCCTTATCGCTACATTGCGATCTCTTCCAGGCAACCAAAGGCGTTAAACACAGCTCAAGAAGACAGGTAGGCGCTTCATATAAATAAACGTCAAGCCAGGCTGGTTGCAGAGACACTACCACTGGTTAAGAAGTTAGATTTCAACGAGAAAAGCCGACAAGAAACTCAGCTGATTGTTCGTTTTCAAATATCATTTTACGGTTTACAATCTTTAAAATTTTCTATCTTGTGAGAGATGAGAGCGGAGCCTGCTTCCAAGCAGCCTTGTCATTAAGAAATTCATCTGTCGTATAGTAATAACGATTTATTAAATGTGTTTTAACACATTGTTTGAACGCTCTAGAAAACATTTGACAGTCCATCACTCTTTATATGACTCCCTCTTAATCGTTTCTTAGCTTTAGTTTTGCGTTAACGAATGTAGTTATCACCATCGCAAAAATGAAAACATATATGTCATACACATATGTTTTCATTTTTGCTTCATAAGTGCCTGTGATAGAACTACATTGGAAAGAATTTTTGAATTTGAATTAGCCTGGATAAATAGACACACTAAAAAACCTACTGGGTCAGTCTGTCGTTCAAATGTCAACAAACATTATAAAACATTGGAAAACCACGTAATTTAACACACACATAAATCTGCGATTCTATGAACACATTTGTGTGCATGTGTGGGCACGGAAAGAGTTTGTGGGACACACAAGCAAACAGGTTTTATATTGATACGACCTAGTTTCTATAGATTTTGCACTAAAACCTATTTGAAGTGGATGGAATTCTTGAATGTGATTCACTGGCCAGTCACATAATTTAAAAAAAAAAAAACAGTACAATTTCAGACAATTATGAAGCCTGCATATATACCTACCTATTGTATGTTACGATTATTGTGCGGTGATGGTGATAACTTCTTCCGTCAACTTAAAAATAAAGAAAGAAAGAAAGAAAGAAAGAAAGAAACATTTATTTTTTACATTGCGCCACACATTACAATATTCACAACACCACATATGTTATGTGTGGCACAACCTAGAAAAAAGGTGCCAGCTCAGCATTGTGCTGCATGCGCCAGTGGGAGCATACAGCGCTGATTTTCAGTTGGCACCTTGTACCAGGTAACACCTTGTACCACGGAAATACGTAGCCATCTACTGACCACATTTTAAGCTTAGTTTAAAAAAAAACTAACTAAATAAATCCACAACAATAATAATAATAAACTAAAGTAACATATATTTATATAAACTTGAAAATAAAAACGTACATATATCATAAACTTATTAAGATACACAGTGTAATATAATAGTGATAAAATTATTAAGTGGTAAAGTAAAGTATAGTAAAGTATACAGACTGTCTCTAGAGAAAAGATGACTCCGCCACATGTTCTTGGAATTCCACCTGTTTGGCCAATAAATATTGTTTAATTTGGTTCTTAAATCCAAATTTACTTTTAAAGTTCTTGTTAAAAGCTAGTTGGGTTTCAAACGCGACTTGATCTAAGAAGACCCCACGGCAAACTGCCGGTTATTTTTTTTTGTTATCACCATCTCACAGTCAAATAATTAATTAGCTATGAAGTTAATGCAATTCACCCTCGAGCTTTTATATCGTTCATGTAACCCTTAATATTATAATAGGATTTTGCTAATAACCTTTGAAGGTAACCCTTGACTGCAATCTCACCTGGTGGTAAGTGATGATGCAATCGATGGTAGCGGGCTAACCTGTTATAGTGTATGGTAGCCATATTCCTAATCTTTTTTAACGCGACATCGCACCGGAACACTAAATCGCTTAGCGGCACGTCTTTGTCGGTAGGGTGGTAACTAGCCTCGACCAAAGCCTTTATCCAGACCAGACCCGAAAAAAATCAGGAATTATAATTTCCTATGTTGCCCTTACCGGGAATCGAACCTATTACAATACTTAAATTCACAGCGCTCACCGTTGCGCCAGGAAGGTCGTCGATTAGATGGTAGCGAGCAAAAACAGCTAAGAGAATGCCACTTTATTAAACAATTTACTATACTCAATTTCTAGGTGGCATCGAATACTACTCTTAAACGCTTGGTGTCACGTTTTCTGGATAAACAAAATCTCAAAGTCAAAAGTCAAAGTCAAAGTCAAAAATATCTTTATTCGAGTAGGCCCATAGGTGGCACTTTTGATGCGTACATAAGAATTACACGGTAGTGAGATGATGGCGATAACCACATTCGTAAACTTAAAACTACAGCTACGAGGGTTCCAAACGCGTCCTGGTCTAAGAAGAAGCCCACAACAAACTTAGCCGGGTGTTTTTTTTTTGTTATCACCATCTCACAATGTCATTTTAAATTATTAGAAGAGCAACCTGGTTAGAGCAATAATTTACACCCAAGCTATTTTATCGTTTACGTAGTCCTTTATACTATAATAGGACTTTTCTATAAGCTTACGTTTAATACAAACTTTGAACTTTTTAAGAGACATCTCTAAGATGTCAATTGTTAGTTTATTGTAGAATTGTATGTAATTTCCTTTAAACGAATTATGAATTTTATGTAACCTAGTATATTGCACTGTAACTTTATTCTTACTTCTAATGTTTAAATTATTGCAGTCACATTTTTTCTTAAATTTAGAAATGTTTTTATGAACGTACATTAAATTTTCAAATATGTACTGACTATACACTGTCATTATTTTAAAATCTTTAAATTTATTTCTCAATGACTCTCTCGGACCCATTTTATAGATAGAACGAACAGCCCTCACAAACACGAAAATAGTGCTAATATCAGCAGCATTACCCCAAAGTAAAATTCCATATGACATAATGCTGTGAATTAATTGGCACTGGTTATTAATTGACAGTGTTACAATTTTTTTTTAATTAAGTGTTATTTTTTTAAATCTATATCTATATCTTTACTAATATACAATAGGCTACCACAGTACTGGACCAATTTTAACCATTTCTTCGACAAAAGAGAGCTAAACGAAGTAATATGGGCATAAATTATTTCGAATAATTATTTGAGCAAAAATATTTGGGGGGGGGCATGTCTATCTATAAGTCCTTCCCACCGCGGCTTCGCTCATATACTTTTAGACTATACTTAAGAATTCTAAAAAACTGTAACTGGAAAATTAAAAATAAAGTTGGTTCATCCGTACAGGTTTCTTATATTAGATGGACATGTCCTTTGTCTGCATTGCGAACTGTTGTTTCTACACTGTGCGTCTTCCCAGACGTTACTATACTTTTTTTTATAAGCAGGTAATAAAAAAAAAATACACATTGCCATCTAGCCCAAAGTAAGCGTAGCTTGTGTTATAGGTACTAAGATGAGTGATGAATATTTTTATGAATAATGTACAATAACCACCCAGACACCGGAAAACATTCGTGTTCATCACACAAACATTTTCAAGTTGTGGAAATCTAACCCAAGGCCTTGGACTCTGAAAGCAGGGTCGCTACCCACTGCGCCAGTAGGCCGTCTAAAATGAAGCTTCAAATAAAATTAAATTCAAATGAAGTAAAATTATGATGCATGCATTAAATGTTTTTGATATTCCCTGCTGTAGGTAGGCGCATAATATCGTACATTATGTTCATTTCATTAATACCAACATTCCTACTAATATTTTAAATGACAATGTAAGTTTGTTTGTTACGCTGTAACGCAAAAACTACTTAACCGATCCTCATGAAAGTTTGTACACATATTCTTGGAAGTGTTAGAAGTAATATACGATACTTTTTATCCCGACATTAAGCTCGGTTCCGTTGGGAGTGGGGATGAAAGTGTTTGACGATTTTACACCATAACTCCGACAAATAATAACCGATTTAAATAATTATTTTTGTACTATAGAGGTTATATTACGTGTTTAATTTTTCCCAAACTTTGTGTAGATCTGAATGTGGTCGGATATAGAGGACAGAACTTCTCAGCGGACAGAGTATTTTAAATTTTTTTAGAATAGAACGCCACATCAAAAAACAAAATCAAACGCAGGCGAAGTCACGGGCAACAGCTAGTTTTTAATGAATAGTTCGTAAATTCTAACGCGATAGAAAACTTAAGGAATCTTTGATGTCATTAAAAACACCAGAAGCATTCATTGGCATTGTAAATTCTATTCTTGGCGAGATTCTAATTAAAAAATGTTACTTTTCCTTGAGATAATAAAACTACATATAAATATGAAACTAATAGCTCAGTTGAAGTTTGTTTATACATCTAAAAATACAGTCCGTTTTCTATAAGTTTAGGATAATATAATTTTATTTTAATTGAGTAGTAGTAGAGTATTTTCCAGTCACCATTAGATATGCCATCTCCTTGGTCTATTAATTACAACTAAAAAAAAAGGCTGTGTAAATAAATAAATAAATATACTCCGTCAATGCACACATCGCCATCTAGCCCGAAAGTAAGCGTAGCTTGTGTTATGGGTACTAAGATGACTGATGAATATTCCTATGAATAATATCCATAAATACTTAATATTCATATAAACACCCAGACACTGAAAATCATTCATGTTCATCACATAAATATTTTCCAATTTGTGGGAATCGAACCCACGGCCTTGGACTCAGAAAGCAGGGTCACTGCCCACTGCGCCAGTCGGTCGTCAAACACACATGTGTACATCTACTTTAGATTGTAGTTTAGGCCAAAACTTTATTAAACTTTGAAGTTATATTGTTATCATTTATTTTTCCGAAGAAGAACATTTGACGACCTCCCTGGCGTAACGGTGTGAATTTAAGTAGTAAGTCCCGCGTTCGATTTCCGGTAGGGGCAATTAGGGAATTTATAAATTCTGAATTTTCTTTGATAAGGTCTGGTGGGAGGCTAAGCGATATAATGTTCAGGTGCGATGTCGCTTAGAAACCGATTAGGATTATGGCTATTATACTGCCATCTTAGACTGCATCATCACTTACCACCAGGTGAGATTGCAATCTAGGGCTAACTTGTAGTGGAATAAATGTACAAAAAAATTGTCTAATAGAGTCTGGAAATTATATGGTCCGGATGCACAGTACCTTCAGTACCTTTCAAATCAAGAGTGAATAGGCATCTTCTAGGCAAGCGCGCTCCACCTTAGGCTGCATCATCGCTTACCATCAGGTGTGATTGCAGTCAAGCGCGCGTCTATAAAGATAAAAAAAAAAAACAAGAAGACATCACAACCGCCAAGTTAGACACTTTTAGGTTAAAACGGCATTACAACCTTAAACCCGCCATCTTAAAACGAAAACGAAACGAAAGAAATTGTAACAAACCGTAACAAAGCGGACGAAAACCGCTGCCAAATAATAATATATCTTTATTTTTTGTTACAGAAAAAGAAGTAAACAATGCGGGCGTAGTGAGTGACTGACCTAACAAGATGGCGGCCCCGGCCGTGGTTGTCAAACGGGCGTACAAGTACTATGGACGGAAGGATAAACCGGACTACAAACCTGTCCTGGAGTACTTGGACATGACCGTTGAGAAGGGTATCATGTGAGTACTTAGAAATCCCACCTAATAATAGTAGCGCATTGGGCAGGAGCTCGACTTCCCTTTGGAGGTGCCGAGTTCGAATCCCAGCACGCACCTCTAACTTTTTTAAGTTATGTGCGTTTTAAATAATTAAAATATCGCCTGCTTCAACGGTGAAGGAAAACATCGCGAGGAAACCTGTATGCCTGAGTGTTCTACATAATGTTCTCAAAGGTATTTGGAGTCCACCAATCCGCATGAGGCCAGCGTGGTGGACTACAGCCTTCACCCCTTCTCACTGTGTGCAGAGACCCGTGAAGCCCGCTTAGTTCGCGTTTATTACGGGTTTTACAAATCCTGTAGGAACCTTTTTTTCTACTGGGATAAAGAGTAGCCTATGCATTATTTACTCACCGTCCTTTCTAATAATTCTATGCAAAAATTCAAATTGATGGGTTTCTTAGGGCGTAAAGGCATTCCTTTACGTCCTAAGCAACCCATCAATCAATATATTGGCCATTGCAAACAAACACACTTCCACACTTATAATATAGGTAAGAACGATTCAAAGTTCAAGTTGTGACCGAAGATAACAACGATAATGCTGTATACACCTATAATTGATTGTAATGGCACTAGACAGATTTTGTAATTCTTACACATAATTTTTTTTTTATGAATGTAGTTACAAAAAAAAAAAAATTTTACCCGGCTAAGTTTGTTGTGGGCTCTTCTTAGACC
Organism: Pararge aegeria; assembly: GCF_905163445.1. Classification (NCBI taxonomy): domain Eukaryota; kingdom Metazoa; phylum Arthropoda; class Insecta; order Lepidoptera; family Nymphalidae; genus Pararge; species Pararge aegeria. The sequence goes on along the minus strand of NC_053202.1, from coordinate 3,710,341 downwards.
AGGGCGCGTTTGGAACCCTCGTAGCTTTAGGTTTAAGTTGGCGAACGAAGTTATCACCATCCCCTTACAATTATGTAAACATTTATGTATGAACGCTTCATAAGTGCCTGTGATAGGCCTACATGAATAAAGAAATTTTGAATTTGAATTTGAATTTGAATTAATTGCTGGTGTGTCTTATGAATAAATAAATAAATAAATGCGAAAGTGCGTTTGGTTTTTTATTTGTTTGTATTTCCTTTACGCCCTAAATAAACAACTATTCTACTTGAATTATGGCATAGAATTAGATGAAAAGACTGAGGGTAACAAAGGCTACTGTTTAACCTGGCATGGCAAGCTAAGCAGGAAACAAAAATTATATCCCCCGAGTACATACCTTGACAAAGGATAAAAGTTAGGTGTCCACCTGCCAAAGCACGGCACAGGGAATAGGAGAGTTTTACGCTCGTTTATTATTAAACGTATATTATTTGGATATTATTTCAACCTAATATTGAATCCGCCATTCAGAGTCTGCGGCCATCTTGGACAGATTTTTATCAAAGATAGCTAAGAACACTCTTGACTCATTCAGCTTACAAACAAAAAAAAAACAATTCAAAATCGGTTCCAACGTTCGGGAAATATGATGTTAAAATGCAAATGGTTAGAGTTGAAAAAGAGCAACTGCCGAGTTTCTTGCTGTCTTCGGTAGAGTCTGCCTTTCGAACTGGTGCGGGAGTCACTACAAATAGACAGACTTGACGTTTCAAAAGTACTTCAGTAATTCTACTTGAAATAAATGAATTTTTAATTTCAGATATGGCCTCCTAGGTCCATCCGGTTGTGGCAAGACCACACTCCTGTCTTGCATCGTCGGTAGACGGAAACTGGACAGCGGGGAGGTATGGGTTTTGGGGGGAAAACCGGGCGAGAAAGGCAGTGGAGTTCCAGGGCCCAGAGTTGGGTATATGCCCCAGGTAAGTCTTAACACATTTTATTATAATTAACGAAAAATGAAATATCCAATGAAGCGATGAAATTAAAATAAATAAAGTTGTGAATGCAGTTAAATTCTAGGCACGTTAAACTAAAGTATGTTATCATACCGGTCTTGTAATTTAATAGTAGATTATGCATCAAGTATGGTTATATTGCACTTAACAGTCGAGGTGGTATTAGGCAAGGCTAGAAGCAATCGCGCTAAGAAAGCCGAGAGTATAACAATTAATGTACCACACGCGTTTCATACGACGATTTTCATTACACTAGCGAGGAAAAAATTAGAATAAACTTTTAAATAAGTACTCAGCAAAGAACTGACCCTTTTTTGCCGGTTTTTTCACAGTATTAAAGTTTCATAAGCCACTCTACATTTTGGTTGAAACAGGTTATACACTCGCGATTCGATGCCTCGATTCCCGGCGGAGTAAAATCTACTTTTGCTCTACTTTAGAAAACAATATTTTCTTTTCTTTTAAGTGTAAAGTTAATTGTTAAAAAAATAATATAAACATGCTTTCGTAAAGAAAATCTCTTTTTATTTGGCATGCTTTTATTTTTATGCTTTTATTTTTTGCTTTTATTTTTTATTTGACGGCCGAGTGGCGCAGCTTTCTGAGTCCAAGGCCGTGGGTTCGATTCCCACAACTGGAAATAGTTGGTGTGATGAACATGAATGTTTTTCAGTGTCTGGGTGTTTATCTGTATATTATAAGTATTTATGTGTATTATATCCATAAAAAAATATTCATCAGCTATCTCAGTACCCATAACACAAGCTACGCTTACTTTGGGGCTAGATGGCGATGTGTGTATTGTCGTAGTATATTTATTTATTATTTATTTTATAACACATGTTTTTTTATATTTTTAAAACGTACTTTTCATTAAGAAGTAATGAACAGATTTTTTGCATTATAAGTGTAGACCCTCTGTATTCTAGTCCGGCGCGCACATGGCCGGTTTTTTTTACGTATTGATATCTAGTTAAGCCAGTAATAGACCATGAAATGGTTGATTAACACGGTTAAAAGATCAAGATCAAAATAATTTAGTGTTTTACTCTTTTTAGTAGATTCAAGCGAAACAAGGCAATCAACAAAACAACCAATGAGTTTGCTGACGCAAGGTTCTGTCGCTTATTTATGAATTTATTTATTTAAACTCTTAATTTGTACACTACACAGTTAGGAAAAAAGACTGGAGTAGAATACAAAAGGCGGCCTTATCGCTTAGAAGCGATCTCTGCCAGGCAACCTTAGAATTAGGATAACAAGAGTGAGTACAAATAGTTGGTGTTAAATTATTATAAACCTACATTCAAATCACTACATACGAACAAAACATGAATATGACACATGATATGTACCTATACGATGTACAGTGCGCCAGTTTTAATCGCCTACCGTAAAACCGGCCTAGGTTTTTATTATTTTGGATTAAAAAAAGAAACACCACCAAGGCTTTTAAGTTAAATAAAAATAGCGCCTTCGACATTCTGACTTCGACTGATAACATTTTTAAAGGTTTAAAAAGAAAAAGTTGTTCTCCTTCTGACATCAAGAAACTTTGTATCTATTTGTTTATCCATATTTAACTCGAATATTAAATGCTACCTAAGCGGTGGAAGCGGTGATGGGCCAGTGGGTAGCAGCTCGACTTCGCTATCGGGGGGCCGAGTTCGAATCCCAGCACCTCTAACTTTTCAAAGTGATTTGCGTTTTAAGTAATTAAAATATTAGTTTATTCAACGGTGAAGGAAAGAATCGTGAGGAAACATGCATGCCTGGTAGTTCTACATCATTTTCTCAAAGATGTGTGGAGTTCACCAATCAGCACTGGGCCAGCGGCCCTAACCTCTTCTGATTGTGAGAAGCCCTCGCCCTTTAGTGGGCCTGGGTGGAATGTTAAGCGATGTATCTTAGTTGTTAGGCTTTCGTATCTCGAGTTCGATTCCCGGTACCTGTAACTTTTCGGAGTAATGTGCGTTTTTAATATTAACTGCTTTAACGCTGAAGGAAAACATCATGTCTTTAGAGTTCTCTATAATATTCTTAAAGAGTTTACAACAAGCGTTATCCGAGTGCCCAATGTAACATTACCGCGTTAAACAGCTAGTGTATTTGGTCCCATGGTATTTGGTTCGATTGAAAACCCCCCCCTTTTTTTGGACAGAGATTTGCTCTGAAGCAATAGTATAACTTTATTGCAACACAACAAAATAGGAAAAAAACGAGGAAAACAGTAATAAGATTATCATAAGTGATCTTTTAAAGACAACCTGAACGTGCGAAGCCGATAAAAAAGTGGAAAGTGGATGATGCACAAAGTATGTTACAAAAATAAAATAAACGGATTGGTTATGTGGTATTTGGACCCACTAAAAACTCTGTGGGTCCCTCGACAGACCTGTAATTGAGAGTACGGGATTCACTTGCGTATTCACTGCATTCTCACCAATGTTTCGACCCCCAATGCATGGCGGGTCCCATCGTCGATGGCCTGGTCGCTGGCGAATCCTCTGTTCCTGTCAATAGTCGGGTGACAAACTTCCCCTTTAATTCGCCACCCAACTCATGGCCGACGGAGGTCATTGAGGCGCCTAGTGCGTCCCCAGCGAGAGGGGAGTGATAATGTTCTCTCTTTCGCTCCGCCGCCTCCTTTGCCGACCTCCCCGGCGCAGCACACATCTATATCATATTTTACATGTAATGTAATATATGACATAGATGTGGGTTGATGGCGATAACTCAATTCGTCAACTTAAAACTAAAGCTACGAGGATTCTAAACGCGCCCTGGTCTAAGAAGAAGCCCACAATAAAATTTTGCCCCACAGCTTTCAGCCCACATCTTTTGGATTAAAATGTTTTTCTTTTCTTAAACCAGGATATCGCCCTAGTCGCAGAGTTCACAGTACGGGATGCAGTCTACTACTTCGGCAGAATCTACGGTATGAAGATGAAGAAGCTCGCGGAGCAGTTCGACTTTCTCACCAACTTATTAGAGCTGCCTAGTGGAGGGAGGCTAATAAAGACCCTCTCTGGAGGACAACAGAGGAGGGTCTCACTCGCTGCGGCGTTGGTCCATGAACCAGAACTGCTTATATTGGATGAACCGACCGTCGGGTTGGATCCAGTGCTCAGAGAACGGTGAGTTTAAACTTTATTTGGTACTGGATTTTATTAAGGCGAGTTTACTATACAATTGATGAATTTCTTAATGACAAGGTAGCTTGGGAGCAGACAGCCCCACTATTATGTCCCGCAAGACAGAAAAATGATTGTAAAATGTTACGTTGGTAAACAGCAAATGCTGAGTTTCTTACTGGCGTCTTCACGGTAGAATCTGTTTTCTAAACCGAGTCTACAAACATCCAAACTTGACGTTTCAAAAATAAATATACTACGAATAATTCCACACATCGCCATCTAGCCCCAAAGTAAGCGTAGCTTGTGTATAGCTACTAAGATAGCTGATGAATATTTTTATGAATATAATATACATAAATACTTATAATATACAGATAAACACTCTGACACAGAAATACATTCATGTTCATAACACAAACATTTTCCAGTTTTGGGAATCGAACCCACGCCCTTGGACTCAGAAAGCATTGTCTCTGCTCACTGCACCAATTTGATGTCGAAATGCTTATTAAGTAAGCCAACTTGAAATAAATGAATTTTGAATTTTGAATTTAGCTATCCCCGCGTCTTTTTCGGCGTAGAACCACTTATGTACTAATTTATCCCATCGTCATTATGAGCCCATTACTGAGTGAACTCACAAATATAGCGATTTGGATTTTATCATATACACTATAGTTATATATATTATTAAAATTTACATAACATGCTGCATTGTCGTATTAGGATAACTTTTTCCTGTAATGACAAAAATGTAAGATGGGAATAAATAAATAAATAAATAATACAAGGCACAGATCTCTCTAAATTAGAAGGGTTTTGTTAAACCACCATTATTATGATGTCCAACACGCTAGCAAAGCATGGATAACCGCTAGGGTGGGCATCATAATAATCAGTAGGTAGTCCATACATACCAATTGACATCTTGGAGATGTCTCTTAAAAAGTTCAAAGTTTGTATTAAACGTGAGCTTATAGAAAAGTCCTATTATAGTATAAAGGACTAGGTAATAGATAAAAAAGCTTGGGTGTAAATTATTGCTCTAACCAGGTTGCTCTTCTAATAATTTAAAATGACATTGTAACAAATAACAAAAAAAAACTACCGGCTAAGTTTGTTGTGGGCTTCTTCTTAGACCAGGACGCGATTGGAACCCTCGTAGCTTTAGTTTTAAGTTAACGAATGTTGTTATCGCCATCATCTCACTACCGCGTAATTCTTATGTACGCATCAAAAGTGCCACCTATGGGCCGGGCCTACTTGAATAAAGATATTTTTGACTTTGGCTTTGACTTTGACATACTCGTATCTATACTTCTATGCTAGTCAAAATGAGATAAAGAAGTATAGTTTGCGATATTGTGAGATTGTTAAGGATAATCTCTGGATCTACAGAACCGATTTTAAAAATTCTTTCGCCAATATAAAGCCACATTATTTGTGATTGCCATAAGCTAAATTTTATCCTGATATTTTATAAATTTAAAGTGCATATAAAAATTTTCGGAACCGACAGGATTTGAACCTGCGACTCTCGGGCAATCGCGGCCTGAGCGCTTTCACTTATTAAGCTACGGCTCTCGTACCGTCGATGCCGAAATTAGTATATGCCTTTCACATCAGTCTTATAGCGACTGTAGCGTCATCTAGTAGGAAACGTTGCAGTTTCGATCTACTTTTTCAAAGGTCCATATTACAATGAGACGAGTTTTAAACAAGAGATGACACATTGCTTTTTCATATAATTATAATTATTATTAGTGTTTTCACCCACACTTGGAGGAATTATATATTTTATAAATTTAAAGTGCATATAAAAATTTTCGGAACCGACAGGATTTGAACCTGCGACTCTTTATCCTGATAACTGAAAAGAATATATCACAAAAAAGGTCGAACGAAAACTCTGCCTTAACGATGAGATATATTTGATTGAGTGCTATAAAAACTTGTAGAACTTAATAATGTCTACAAAAAGTCAGGGACAGCAGTTGCATAAATATAACTATTATATTTAAAGGTTGGTTGGTTTAATTTGTTTTTGGTCATAATATCAAAAATTATGCATTCTTACCAAAAACTTATCGTCTTAAGTATTTAAATTCTAAAAAACAGTCCTTTTACAACATATAAATGTCTTATAAGGTTGACTCATAAAGTAAAGTATATTTAAAAGAGCAACTTTTAGTTTCTTGGCGGCTTCTTCTCGGTAGATCTGCCTTCCGAACTGGTGGTAGAGTCTCTAGAAACAGACAGACTTGACGTTTCAAAAGTGCTTATATTAGGCCTATTTGAAATAAATGTATTTTGAATTAATTTAATTTTAATCCAAGTAATAAATAACTAATAAAATTTTTCATGGTCTTGCCTTAATTTATACAAAATTACCTCTTCAGCTTCCTCATAAAACTTAAATGATACTATTTACGATTTATGAAAGTTGTATCACGAATATGTGATGAATATATTAGAACTGCTACTTATGTAATCAACATCACATAACTCATACTGCCTCTTTGGTTTAGTGGTTAGCATGTTCAACTACGGATAACGAGGTCGTGAGTTCGAATCCTAGGTCAGGCAATATTATATAAGGTATTGTGTATTTTCTATTAGAAATTTTTCGGTACCAGCCCGGAGATGGGAACTTGGCGGTGTCAGCCCCCGTGCCTCGGAGAGCACGTAAACCGTCGGTCCCGGTCATTTTCACTCCATGGTGGTGATAGTCGTTAAAGCCCACCAACCCGCATTGGAGGAGCGTGGTGGGTATTTGTTCTAAAACCGTCATTCTCCTATTAGAGATGAGGTCTGTGCCGAGCAGTGGGACATTAATCGGCTGCGGGTGCTATTAGTATGTCATCTTAACAAACCAAAAAAACAAAGTATGAGAGCCGTAGCTTAATTGGTAAAAGCGCTCAGGCCGCGATTGCCCGAGAATCGCAGGTTCAAATCCTGTCGGTTCCAAAAAAAATTTATATGCATTTTAAATTTATAAAATTCAAAAAAAACAAATTTATATTGGGTACATACCAAAAGTAATTTATAATATTAAAGTCTAGATAACTTCATCATTATTACTATCAACCTATTACCGGCCCACTACAGGGCACGGGCCTTAGCCCACAACGTTTGCCAAGTGCGGGTTGATGGGCTTTACACACCTTTGAGAACATTATGGAGAACTGTCAGGCATGCAATGGAGAACTCTCACGATGTTTTCCTTCGCCTTTAAGCGATATTATAATTCCTTAAATGAACAACGCATATCATTTGAAAAAATTAAACGCATGCCGGGGATCGAATTCGGTCTCTCCGAAAGGGTGGCCGACTCTCTAACCACTTTTCAACTCTAGATATAATATTGTTAAGATCATACTAAGCTTTATTTAACTTTTATATATTACTAGCTGACCCGTGCAACTTCGTCTGCACCAAATCGTTTATTACCGGAAAACACAAATACAATCCATATCCAATCCAAGCTAGATCGATTTATCGCCCCCGAAATCCCCTGTATACTAAATTTCATGAAAATCGTTGGAGCCGATTCCGAGATTTCAATTATATATACAAGAATTGCTCGTTTAAATATATAAGACTAGCTGTTGCCCGCGACTTCGTCTGCGTTTGATTTTGAAAAAATTTAAGGTATTTAGTATCGCTAAGCCTTAAATGAGGAGTTTGCTGCTGTCCGCTGAGTAGTTCTGGCCTCTATCTCCAACCACAGTTTGGGCAAAATTAAACACATATTATAAACTATAGAGGTATAGTACAAAAATAATTCTTCAAATCGGTTATAATTTGTCGGAGTTATGGGGTAAAATCGTCAAACACTCAACCCCTCTCCCAAAGGAACCGAGCTTAATGTCGAGATAAAAAGTATCCTATATTACTTTTAACACTTCCAAGAATATGTGTACAAAGTTTAATGACGATCGGTTAAGTAGTTTTTGCGTGAAAGCGTAACAAACAAACTTACATTCACATTTATAATATTAGTAGGGATAGGGATATCTATGCACAACTTTCCGGTTAAAAATTTGAACAATGTTCAAAAACCGGCATACGACTGAAACTTTGCGTAATTTCGGACAACTTTGATATTACAACTTCAGATTAACAGAAAAAGTTTTGGTGTGTCAAAATGCTGCCAAGAAATGACGTAAACAAGTTCCAAAGAATTAAAAATTCAGCGTAATCTAAGATCAATACAAGCAGTGCTAAAATAAATCCAATATTTGCAATGCCAACTATGATTTTAGAAGTGTTTGTCAACCAAGGTTAATATTAGCAGAAGGCCTTTCTCATGAATCTCAATAAATACATATTTGACTAGTGGTTATCCGCGACTTTGACACCATAAAACATCTGGTACGTATGTATTTTTTTTTGTGATCGGGAATACAGATATTTCTCATAGGCGCAGTCCTCCGAATAAAACATCTATGTCTCTATGTAATATTTCTCAAAGGTTAACTTTAATTAAGATTAGGAATACAGAAATACCTCACGGACGAAGTCTAGTTCTAGTCCGGAATAGAAAATATATCTCTCTATACAATATTCTAATATATCTTACTACAACTGTAAACTGTTAACTACAAATCGGATTGGGAATGAAGAAATTACTCATGGGCGAAGTCAATAAATTCAAATCAAGTTATTATTTTTCAAAATGTTTTTTTTTGCCGAAATAATATACGAGTATTATCCTTAATACTGTATGAAAATGTATATACGCATAGAAAATGAAGCTTAAAATGATGTTTTTAATTCAGAAAAAAGAGTTTGTAATATATTGAGATTGACGGCCAATTGGCGCAGTTTGCAGAAACCCTGCTTTCTGAGTCCAAGGCCGTGGGTTCGATTCCCACAACTGGAAAAAAGTATTTATGTATATTATTCATAAAAATATTCATCAGTCATCTTAGCACCCATAACACAAGCTACGCTTACTTTGGGACTATATGGCGATGTGTGTAATGTCGTATATTTATTTATTTATTATTAAAATTTAAAAAAAGAGCATTCATCACATCAACTTTCCGGTTCACAATTTGAACAACACAGAATTAAGAATATACAGAAACCGTGTACACGACTAATATTGAAGCATAAAAAACCAATCCACTTTAGATCGGTTTCTCAAATAGACGGTTAGTCGCTTCATACCATTTTACCAGTTGACAAATGAAAAATGAAAATGAAAAATTATTTATTTGTTATCTAAATTTCATTACAAAACAATAGGCTAAGACCTCCATTTAAGTTTGGAAAAAACCTGTATTTGGAGGTCTCGCTCTTTCCCATATAAAGTTTACACATATACTAATAACATGACTTAACCAATTTAATACATTTTATAATTTTATATTTTTTTTTTTTTGTTTAGAATTTTTCAAAATCTAAACAAAAAATCATGCAAGCATGCAAATTTGTGAGTGTGTGTGTGTAAGTGTTTGAGTGTGTGTGTGTGTGTGTTTATGTGTGTGCTTTTACTTTAGAATCAGGAAGAGAGATTCTGTCTCATCGTACGTTAATGACTTTATCCAATTTGTTACTGTTTTTTTACAGTCATGTAGTTTCAGTGGATAAATATTCAAAACTCTATTTATTCTATTATACAGCAGACAAGATTGTTTCTTTAGTTGCCTAGAGGCAAAGGCTGTTTTTGTGTTAACTGTAGAGACAATGCGACTATTTGTTCTTTTATTTAAAGTTATTGGATCAAAGTGTAGTTTTTTATGAATTTTTAAGATTACTAAGAGTATATATAATTGTCTGACTGTTAGGACATTGCTAAGGGCATATAATGAGTTAGTGGGATACCGAAAACACTTAAAATGCATGACCTTTAACAAATATCGCTGAGCCCTTTCAACGTCAATAAATCTGGTCTTGGCAGCACCTCCCCATACAGGTATACAGTAGGTTGTTATGGATTGAGCCAGAGCTAAATAAATTTTTTTGAGTAAGTCTATTGGGGCAATAGCTCGCAACTTTTTAAAAATCCATGTTAGCTTTCTGACTCTATTTGCTACTAATTCTATCTGAGGGTACCAAGATAATTTTTGATCGAGGATAACACCAAGGTATTTCGTGGAGGATACCCTTTCAATGGTAGGGCAGGAGCAATTTTGAAAAGAAAGATCACCACACTTGTGAATCTTAATACTGAAATAATTTTTTGGTTGAGAACTATTTTTGATTGAAAAACATATATAATTGGTTTTGTTTGTGTTAAGTGTAAGTAAATTCGCGCTAAGCCAATTAGCTATCATGGTCAGTCCATTTTCAGTCGTCTCTTGGACTTCCTTCCAAGTATGCCCAGAAAAAACTATGGCGGTGTCATCAGCGTAACAGAAAACCTGACCATTCTTGAGCTTGATTTCGCACAGTTCATTTATGTAGACCAAAAACAAGGTTGGCCCCAGGACACTTCCTTGTGGGACTCCATAAGTGATATCAGCCATATCACTAACGTATTCACCTATTTTGACCCTTTGCTTTCGGTTACATAAATAATCCTTAAATAATTCCAAAGGTGTACCTCTAATTCCTACAAGGTCCAGTTTTTCTACAAGTTTGGGGACAGAGACGGTGTCAAATGCCTTTTTTAGGTCCAAAAAAACACAAAGACACTTTTTACCCTGGTCAATTTGGTCTACAATTAAAGAACTTAGATCAGATACTGCGTCTTCGGTCGATTTGTTGCGTCTAAAGCCATACTGGTTTTCTGATATTAAATTAAATCTGTCTAGAAATTTAACCAGCCTTAAGTTCAGACATTTTTCCAAAATTTTCGAAATAGAAGGAAGAACTGATATTGGTCGGTAGTTATTGACATCGTCTCTGGCACCACTCTTGTAAATTGGCGTTACAATAGCTTGCTTGAGTGGGGATGGAAAAATACCCTTTTCAAAACACAAATTGGACAAATGGGAAATAATTGGGGCCACCTCGCTTCTGGCCATTTTCAAAAAACTAGTAGGAATGTTATCCCAACCGACGGCACTAGTGGATTTAAGCCCCGAAAGCACCGCATTTACTTCATCAACTGACGTGGCTAATAGAACAAAAGACGAGAGTGGAGGATGTGGTGTTGTATTTGGAAAATTAAATTGTGAACAGATGGTTGTCAGAGATATTTTTTTGGCGAGGTTTTTACCTACACTTGCAAAATAATTGTTAATATGATTAACAGAATCAATTGCTAAATGTCTAAAACGGAGAAGGGCAGTGTTATCCACCTTCGTTGGAGATAAGTTTGTGACTCTTTTAATATTATTCCAAAGCGTTTTATTATTATCTGACTTGGCTAATTGATCCCTATCATATTGTTTTTTAAGTCTTTTTATTAGATTGTTGCAAAAATTTCGATACCGTTTGTATGTGATAGTTAAAATTTCATCATGTTGGTTTAGTTTAAATTTTCGCTGCATTTTATTTCTATTTCTGATGCATCGGAGGACGCCTGGAGTAATCCAAGGCTTGATAATACGTTTGCTTCTTGGTGCTATAACTGTTTTAGAATTTTCTTGTATTGACTCAGTTATTTTGCTTATTAGCTGTTGAATTATGGTGTTAGGGTTATCACAAAACAGTAAAAGTGAAAGATTTTTTTCTATTAGAGTTTTCAAAGCATCTTCAAAGTTTGTTATAATTCTTGTTTTAGGAGCTCTGTTATTTAATTTTGAATTTCTGAGACTTAGAATAATCGTCGAGTGATCAGTTATAGTTGTATTAAGCACTGCTACATGTGCCGATATAGAATTTTTATTGAGTTTTAAGAAAAAGTGATCTAGACAATTAGCATCACGGGTTGGTAAAACGTGTCCAGGTGAGAAACCATTAGTAGATAGCATATTTAAATAATTAGATCTATTATTTCGTTCATAAGTCTGGTCCGAGATTTTAGGAATAATGTTGATGTTAATGTCTCCTGTTAAAATAATATTTTTATGAGTTTTTAAGTTTTCCAAATGGCTGTTTAAAGATTCAATAAAACTGTCAGCAACATTGTTGGAGGGAGACCTGTAAATACCAAGAACGATGCTATTATCTAGTTCAATTTGTAAACAGGACGCAAGAGATATTTTAATTTCCGTAGCGTGAACTGTTAATGATTTTTTAACATAGAGCACAACACCATCATTTTGATTTAAGTGGTTAGTGGTAGCAAAAGATATATACCCCTGTACGCTTGGTAAGATTTTCTTAGAATTTAGCCAACATTCTGTCAGAATAATTACATCTGCTTCGAAGTTTAACATTGAGAGGTTAATTTGTAGGTCATGTATGTTACTATAAATACTCCTTATATTTTGTGTTAAAAATGTAGTATCGTTATTTGTTATTTGTAAAAAGTTATGTAGATCCCTAACATCACACAGACTAGAATACGATATATCAGAACTATCTATTTCCTGCACATTATTAAACTGACTATCCATATTCAGATTTAAAATAAAAATGAGGTAACTCAGACTTTGATCTGCACGTATGGGCGTAATACAGTAATAACAACGAACTTATTTTGCCTGTAAAAAATAATGTATAGTAAATATTTCGGTGGCTATAAATAATTTTAAATTTTAATTTTAAAATAATATAGAGTAAGAAGTGCGTAATGCGGTGTGTAACAGTGTAGGTGATGTGTGTGTTATGTTTATGAAGTGTTTTTGTGTATTTAGTAAAAATTTGGGTTTGTTTTAATAATTCTTTGTTCAAATATAAATATGTCCTTATGTTATCTGTTTGCGAAATATACATGCGCTTAACAGTTGTATTGTTAAAGAATAGGTATAACATTAAAGGTGTAATTATAAAAACAGTTTGTGTATCAAATTTAAAAAAGAACACAATATAATATCTGACTGTAAAATAATAATGTAGTCATTTTTGTAAGAGAAGGTGCACTTGAGCCTCACTACTTATATGAATAATGGGTGAGTTTTCATTTTTACGAACATAGACCTTTCCAAAAGCCGTCCAGCAGAATTTATATGTTTTAGATTTGGCAAGATCTCGTGCGAGGAAATATAGGCGAGACCCTTTGGCTGTTAATTGTTCTGAAATATAAACAGGAGTCTCTTCATCTTTTCGAAAACCCAAATGCTTAGCGCGCAACTTTGATTTGTTTTTAAAATTGAAGGATTTACACATTTTGAGTATCTCTGTCTTTAAAATCGCCGATGAAGTTTCCACTAATATAGGGGTGCTTTTGGAATTATCTCCTTTTCCGCGAATTCGGTAGATGTCCGTAATGTGAGCTTTTTCAATTGTACACCCTATATTTTGGCATAAGCATGTAACCATTTCTATAAGGTCTTCTTTTGTTTCATTAGATTTTAAAGGCACATTTTTCATTTCAAGATTATTTTTTCTACACGACCTCTGCAGGTCCTCCACTCTCTCCTCGAGAACTGTTATGTACTTTTTATCTTCCTTCATCTTACACTCTAATAGCTCAATTTTTTTTTTTAATTCTTCATTTTGAGCGGTGACTGAGGCAATTGAATATTCTATGGCTTGATTAGATTGTTGTATTTCTTTTTGTGTCATAATAATTTTTTTTTAGTTCACTAGCTTGTTCAGCAAACGAGGACGAAATCATCTTTTTAATTTCCTCCTTAAATTCGTCAAATTCAGTACTGAGATTACTATCCCGCCCTCGTTTGTTGCGGAAAGCAACAAAGTTCGGTGGTGTTATATCATCAGGTAGAGCATACTTCGTGTTGGGTGATGTATCCATGTTGGCAGTATAATATGTAAAAAGTATAATCTAAAAGAAGCCCTATTACACCAAATTAAGGCCCACAAGTCAACGACATTCAGGACATGTAGTAGAAATCTTAATTAACAGGTGGTTGGTTGCTATGAACGAGTGTAAAAGAGCCGCTGGCGCACTGCAGAGGGGCGGAAGTTCGACGTTTCAAACTGCGTCAAATTGGTCGTTTATTAGTTTCAAAAATCCTTGCACAGGGTTTTGTTGTACTAGGGTCGCATCCAGCAATGCGGGCTATGTAATCAAGCAGAAGAAGCTCCAATTGCGTCGATAGATGGCGTTAGAAGGTTTAAAACATGGCTGGTCGGAGTCTTGTAGTACCAGGGTCGCAGCAAATAAAGCGGGTCATGTACTCACACGGCTATAATAGATGACGCGCGGAGTAGGTATGTCGGTGCGCACGAAGTAAGTGAAACCTCCTTACGTTTTCTGTACTCCTATTTTTGTGCACTATTTGTTTTGGTCTTATTATAATTTTAAATCGAAAATAATTACTAAATAAGGTTTCAGAGCACGTCTAAGCCACACGGCGGTCCGGGGGGAAGAGCGACAGTAATTGTTTTACCTCTTATGTTCTAAGCGCACACTATAAAATGGGAAAACAGTTGTGACCTAGCATCATTCCGCGGGTGTAAAGTAAAACGTTCGCGTTGCGTTTTCACTGTATGTGTATGTATATGGAAACAATGCACTGCATACAATAATGAGAATTCTTTATGTTCTTATTTCAATGTTGAACAATATTCGGAAAATGGCCGACATCCGACTAAAACTAGGCGTAACTACGCCAAGAGAATGCTATGAAAGTTATGAGTATTACAAATGATCATTAAAGTAGTTCACTACATTCCGAACATTTTTGAGGAAATCCATGATATATTATGAAATATAAGCTTTTGAGTACCCAATCAACCGGCGGTCAGGGCTCCAGAGTGAGGAACCTCCTCACAATACGCGCCAATTCAAGGACTGCTGCCTTCTGTATCCCACCCTTGATCCGACAACCAAGCGAAAGCTTCTTAAGATGTAGGTCGAAGCTTATGAATATTACCTTAGGTACAAATTATTAATCTAACAAAAAAACCATCTGTGAGTATACCTAATGCAAAGTTTTGACGCGTACACAAATATTTTGTACCTACTCTTATTTTACGTTTTTTTTTAACCTACCCACATTTAGCTCTATACATTTGTTAAGAACTTATTAATTAAATTCAAATTCAAAAATATTTTATTCATGTATTTATCGTCCTTTCTATAAATATAATTTTAGAATATAGAATGTAGTTATACCGGACTGTTGACGGAGCAGGTTGTAACGGTCAAACTCATAACAGTTCATGTTTTACACGTTTTCAATTTCAGTTTTAAAACTTTTTGTACGCACGCAGGGCAATCTCGCACGGAAAATGTCATATATGACTCTCTCTATAGGTGTAGACTATGTAGCAGTACGCTGCCTCCCAAAGTTACGCGGGCGAAGCCGCAGGGCACATCTAGTTCATAATAATTCACAAGCTTCGCTTACTTCGTAGTATATTAAAAAAAAAAAAAAAATGCATGAAGCGCTAGCAGTAATCCCACAGATCAAGGATGCCCAATCGCAAGGTCAATACCTTGCGATTGGGTTTTTTTTGGGTAAAAGGTATTGATACATTATTATGTGTGCGTTTGCTAAACCGCTTATACGTATCTGTGTTTTATAAACCTCATGCTGATGTACTTGAGTTCATACAAACAAGTCTCGGCTTGCATACTTGGCGATTGCATATTTGAGATACTTATTACTACACTAGCTGCGCCCCGCGGTGTTACCCGCGATGAATAAGTCCTTTGGTTGCATTGTTGGCACGTGTGGAAGGATTTGTGTTAAGAATACGAATGTTCCTCCAGACCACATTGAGAATTTCTGTGTATTTTTCCAGGATACAAAATTAAAATAAATAAATATAATACGTCAACACACAGAACGCCATCTAGCCCCAAAGTAAGCGTAGCTTGTGTTATGGGTACTAAGATGACTGATGATTATTTTTATGAATAATATACATACTCATAAAATGCAGATAAACGCCCAGACACTGAAAAATATTCC
Source organism: Pararge aegeria (assembly GCF_905163445.1). Classification (NCBI taxonomy): domain Eukaryota; kingdom Metazoa; phylum Arthropoda; class Insecta; order Lepidoptera; family Nymphalidae; genus Pararge; species Pararge aegeria. The sequence goes on along the minus strand of NC_053202.1, from coordinate 3,694,321 downwards.
TGTTCATCACACAAAAATGTTCCAATAGTGGGAACCGAACCCACGGCCTAAAGCGGGGTCGGTACCACTGCGCCAATCGGCCATCTAAAAGTAGCCTATTAGAAAAATTAAGCTTAATTTGCTTAAATCCGCGAAAAGCAGGAGAATCGGTGTGGTGTAATTTATAATTTCTTCAATCCTTATATATTATATTATATTATATTCCACACCAAACAGATCTTCGGCAATGTACCCTCTACGCACGTTTCACTCCGAAACCTGAGCATCCTCAAAGAGATATTGACTTTACAATGAATAATTTACACTTCTGAGGATGGTATAATGTTTTTACCTACACTTACAGTAAATACCAAATTAATGAACTAAATTTTTTAAATGCATTTTAAAAATTTTGGAACTGACAAGATTTGAACCTGCGACTCGCAATCTCGGCCTGAGCACATTACGAATAAGGCTCTCATTCCGAAATGCCCAAATTAGAATATACACTCTGTATCCGTTTTATGGCTTGCGTTTTTTTTTGTTGAATTTACCCCAGTACAAGTGATTTTTGAAATGCACATAACTTTAAAAAATTAGAGCTGCGAGCTGGGATTCGAACTCGGCCCAGCGAAATTGATACCGAAACCATTGACAGTTAACAGATGTTGAAACTGCTAGGCTTGTTTATTTTGCATACTTCCATATTGTAATGTCGTATGGGATCTTGTTATGGGGCAGAGCTGTTCATATAGAAACTATATTTATACTACAGAAAAGAGCTGTGCGATCGATATATAAACTTGGGTCACGGGAATCCCTTCGTGCCAAATTTGAAGAAATAGGTGTATTTACAGTAGCCTCGCAATATATTTATTTATTTATTTATTTATTTATTTAAGCCTTATAACTTTCCTGTACTTAACTTATACAACTACTATACAACTACAGTGAATTATGTACTACTTAATCTATTATTCAACTATTATTACTTTATGTATAATTTTTATGTATCAGGAACCCTCTTCGGTGAAGGCCTCCTCCAAGACTTGCCATCTTTCCCTATCCTGAGCTATTTGGATCCATTGTGGACCCGCGATTTTCTTAATGTCATCATCCCATCGAGTACACGGTCTGCCTCTGTTGCGCTTGCCTGGTGGGCCTCTCCATGTGGTTACTGTTTTGGTCCACCTGTGATCTGTGAGGCGCGCCACGTGACCCGCCCATTTCCACTTTAGTTTTTTTGCGTAGCTTAGTGCATCTATTATTTTCGTTGCTGATCTTATTTTTGTGTGTCTTATCTTGTGTAGCTTTTTAATGTTTAGCATGCTCCGTTCCATTCCTCTTTGACATGTATTTATATTGTTTTTTGTTTTATTTGTAAATTTCCATGTTTGGCATGCATATGTCAGGCATGGAATAAGGCATGATTCCATAACTTTCTTCTTAAGTATTATAGGTATATCACTCTTAAATATCTCCTTGCAGCTCCAATATTTGTTCCACGTATTTTTTATTCTTCTCGCAATTTCTTTATCGTTTCTGTCTCTACTGAATCCAATTAATTTTCCTAAGTAATTATACTGTTCGACATATTCTAATTAGTCATTTTCAATTTTTATAGCTGATCTTATGTAATTGGTCATGGCTTTCGTTTTTGTTACATTCATTTGTAGACCTACTTGTATGCTAGCCTTGTGTAAGGATTCTATCATATTTTGAAGTTCGTTACTCGTTTCTGATAGCAAAACTACGTCGTCTGCAAATCTCAAGTGGTTCAAGTATTTGCCTTGGATGTACAAGCCTTGATTTTTCCAATCTAGCTTTCTAATGATGTATTCTAGTATTGCAATAAAAATTTTTGGGGAGAGAGGGTCACCTTGCCTAGCTCCTCTACTCACTGGAAAACTTGGTCCAATAGATTCTAGCTTTACTCTACTAGTGCTGTTTTTATATATATTTTTTAGTATCGTTATGTATTGGATCTCTACATTTTGTGCTTTTAGTGTTTCCCATATACATTCGTGTGAGACAGTATCGAAGGCTTTTTGGTAGTCAATAAATGCAATGTAGAGAGGTCTTTGCTGCTCTTGATATTTTTCTATTACTAACTCTAAAGCATGTATATGGTCCAGAGTAGAGAACTTTTTCCTAAAACCAGCTTGTTCTTTGGGTTGATGTTGTTCTAAGGTTGCGCTTATTCTTTGATTTAACATTGTAGAGAAGATTTTATATATACTTGGTAGTAGACTAATGGGCCGGTAATTGCCTATGTCTTTAGGATCTCCTTTTTTGTAGAGCAAGATAATATTAGATTCCGACCATTGTGATGGAGTATGGGTTGTTTTAAGTATCATATTAAACAATTTTGCTAGTGGTAGAGCCAGTATAATACTGGCTGCTTTAATTGCATCGTTTGTAATATTGTCTGACCCTGGGCATTTTTCAGGTTTAAGTTTGTTTATAATTCCTAAAATTTCCATAGCTTGTACTGGCTTTATAGAGCGTTGTAGTCCCTCGGATTCAACGGATTCATTCAGATCCAGACTGCAACTGCTTTGCGTTTTTGGTGCGCTATATAAGGTTTTGTAGAAGTCAGTCGCAATTTTAATGATATCTTTACGGTTATAAGTTACTATACCAGACTCTTTTAAACCTTCAACCCACGTTTTCTTTGTTCGTAGCTCTTTGTATCCTCTTTTTAGGCTTCCTTTTTGCTCTAGGTACTTACTAATGACTTCGGTTCTGTATTTCTTGTAGTCATTTTTTATGCATTTACTTGATAATTTGTATAGAGCCTTAAGTTCGTTTTTCATGGGCAGAGTTTTGTTTTTGGCTTTTTGTAGTTCTTGTCTTCTGCACAATAGTATTCTTGTGTGTTCCGTTAGTATGCTGCGGTCTCTTTTCGTATGGTTTGAACTATGTATGTCTTGCATACTTTTGGTGATAGAAGTTATTATTTTATCATAGTATGTTTGTACTGATTCATTCGATCCTGCGTCGAGTAGAGATAAACTAGTTTGGAGCCTCTCTTTATATAATTTAATTTTTTGTTCATCTTTGAAGATGCTACTTAGCTTGCTTACGTACTTTCGTCTACTCTTTATTGGTTTTGAGAGCGATATTTGAGCTCTGAGTGGCCTATGATCTGATGGGTAGTTTATGCTCAGTGTCTCTGCATTTTGAAACATTTGCGGATAGTTTGACAGTACATAGTCTATCTCGTTTTTAACTTGACCGTTTGGAGAGCGCCAAGTCCATCTTCTTTTGGCTTTTTTCTTGTAAAAGGTATTTATAATTGCAAGCTTATTTTCCATTGCAAAATCTATAAGTTTTTGCCCTCTATCGTTTCTTACTCCGTGCCCATAGTTCCCCATTATTGTGTATTCGTCACTTTGTGGCTCTCCTATTTTTGCATTGAAGTCTCCCATTAGAATAAATTCCTCGTGTGCTATGGCTATGGCTGTGTCTATAGTTTTATAAAAGGTTTTTATTTCTTCTTCGTCTGATGTTTCTGTCGGGGCGTAGACTTGTATTATAGACAATCTTTTACATGGTAACTTTAAGTTGAGTAGAGCGACACGTTCAGAAATACCAATATAGCTTTCTATATATTGTTTTAAATGTTTATTTATTATGAAGCCAACTCCATATAGGCCCGGTGTTTGTCCAGTAAAACAGAGTATGAATTTTTCATATTCATCTATTATATTGCCGAGGCGCCGGACTTCTGAAATACCAATTATATCGTATTTTAGGTTTTCTAGCGCTTTCTCCATTTCCAATATTCTGTCATATGATGAAAGTGTTCGGACGTTGTAGGTTATTATATAAAGGTGATTTTTTTCCTTCTTTGTTTGTTTTGTGTGGTATGATGATGTGCTTGGAGGGTTATGGTCGGAATCTTCCGCGGTGACCAGCCGTCTTGGAAGATGTGTTATGTGTATTTTATGTTCTTCTTCAATTATTTTGTAATTATTTGGGAACGGCTGGAGTGCTCGTTGCTATGCCTTCCTGGTGTTGTCCTGGAAGTTTGTGTTGTTGTTATTGCTAGTTAGGAAGTTTAAAATTCCCGGTTTTAAAACGCTTTCGGAACAACTTGAAGATCTTTGCTTTGTCTGAGTAGCTAGAGATTTTGTTTTTTTGTTTGCATGCGGTCTCTGTTCAGCATAGCTTTTAACAGCGTTTACCGGCGAATTTGAGAGGTTTCTTTTTTTGTTGTTGGTGTTGGTAGGCGTTGTTGTTTGTTTGTTGTTGGTATTTTTTAAAATGACAAGCTTGTCGTATTTAATTATGGCGGTGTTTCCATTCTCTCTTTCGGCTTTTACTTGCTCTTGTAGCTCTTTTCTTATTTGTAGAACTGATTGGGGGTAGTCCTCTTTCACATAATATGGTGTACCTTTTAAAGTTCCTTTATTTTTGAGGATCTTTCTACCAAGTGTTGCAAAGGTAACAACTATAGGTCGTGGCTTGTCGCTTTTTTTTCCTATTCTTCTGATGGCTACTAGGTCAATGTAGTCTAATTTTATCGTGAAATATTCATGTACGAATTTTATTATTTTGGTTTCCATGCTAGAGTAGGAATTTTCGTCTTCGTGAAGGCCAAAAAATACCAGATTACGCTGCCTTGCCTGTTTTTCTAAAAAGTATATTCTTTGTTCTTGGTTTTCCACTCTTTTCTTGAGATTTTCGTGTTTTTCTTCTATGACTGCGAATTTTTCTTCTAAAATATTATTTATGTTTATTGTTACGTTTTCCGTCACTTCTTCACCTTTTTTATTTATAAATGTTTTTTGTTCCTCAAGCTCCTTTTGAATTAAACGAAGCGTCGCCAATACCTCCTCCATTGTGTTGCAAAAAGAGTATTTGAAGTGTTAGTGTGTGGTAACCTTGCGGCTTTCTTGGCCTAGCGTGATGGAGTTGGTTTTGCACTTTCCTACAAGTAGTGCCCTCTGTTCACGCTTTTGGAAACTTCGTGCACGGGTTGATTCAGTGGTATGGTCGATAGCGTATATAAAGTTAATACAGCTACTTCTCGGTAGATGGCGTTAGTACATTGTAGCGTCCAAGCAATTAGATTAAACAGCTACTTCCCGGTAGGTAGCGTTGGTAGTTCCTCGGAGTCTATGACGGTTTGGCTGACTCACTTTTTAGGTTATGTTTCAAATTGTTTAACTAAAAATGTCTAAAACAAAACTTCCACAGCAATGTTTAATTTATTCCACTGCCACTGATAGCGCATTGGTGTATAAAGTTGCACAAAAACGTCTGTGGTTCCACAGTTTTAACAAAAAGTCACTGTACATATGAATGTATTATCACAGCTTTTTTTCACTGTTTGATAGTTTATTGTTTTTATTTTCACTTTGGCCTTACGTTATGGACACTTATACTCTTTTAACAATTCATTTCACTATTTATTTTGTGTTTTTATAATTTATTTAGCAATAATAACACAGAGCCGATGTTGACCGTGGCACAGTAGCGCCGTCCTCCCCTATTTCGTCCGTCCTAATATATTTATAATAATATAATATTATTAAACAAAACATAAGTAGTTATAAACAAAAAGTCGATATAAACAGTCGACTTACTAGAAAAGGACATAAATTAGTGATATCTTCGTATCGTCTGAGATAAGTACAGAAATCCTTTGTGGGGATGGGTATATGCTTTTATAACATAGATCTACCTTTACCTAAGTTTAAACAATATATTAAACCCATTTAACAAATCGTGGTTACTACACGATTGATGAATTCCTTAACGACAAGGCTGCTTGGAAGCAGGCCACTCCGCTCTCATCTCACACAAAACAGATAATTTTTTGTTAAACTATAAAATGATGTTGGAAAAGACCGGTCTGCTGAGTTTCTTGCCGGCTCTTCTCAGTGGGATCTGCGTTCCGAACCGGTGGTAGAGTCACTACAAACAGACTGACTTGACGTTTCAAAAGTGCATACATTAGGCCTACTTGAAATAAATGTATTTTGATTTTGTTTTGAATTGCCACTAGACTGTCGCCACTTCATTGCATTATTAACAATCACTTATTATTACTTAATAATGTAACTTAAAGTAATTAATTCATTAAGTAACTAAAAAAGATAACTGCCCTTCCTACTTCCTACTTGTAGCACTTGTTTTTTACGCGAGACAATCTGTTTTTTCCTGTTTCACATTAAATTAAAATAATGAAGATAATAACGAATACCTACCTACCTACTGGCTTAATTAATAATTATTCAAACGACTCTAGGGGCTAGCGCACATTCAAGATGGGCGAAGATAACTTGCTTTGATTTATGTATTAACTAGATTTGCTCTGCGGTTTTGCGGGACTTAAATTTCTGGACGCAAAGTACTCCTAAATTGTCTACACCTAACTCTATAAATCAAATACCAAACGTAAAGTTATTTCTATAGTACTGGAAGTGCCAAATATGATATGAAGTACAGATTTCAACATATTTAAACAAACGACTGAGGTTTGGGCGAATAATCGAGGGACTGTGAGATGGTTATAACAAAAAAATCCTAGCTAAGTTTGTCCATCAATCAATCAACCAATAAAAAATCTTTAATGTACACAAGAACAAAACAGAAATAAATAAAAGAGAACAAAGGTACCAATCATTTAAATTTGTGTAACAAAGGCGGCCTTATCACTGTGATTTCTTCTAGACAACCATTATGAAGAATACATTAATAAAACATTTTTGAATTTAAATTTGAATATATCTATCTGCTTTTGCTCTTGGAGCTTTATGGACCAACTTATTTAAAACTTTTAATCTAGTTAATAGTCCCGATTAGCTATTCCTAATCAGAAAACTAGTCCCTAATCAGAATGAGAAGTGTTAAGGTCGAGAAGAAGAAACAGGGAAAAAAGATTTTGGGTTCATCTGTTATAACTATTATTGAATAAAAGAGAGAAAACATTCTTGAACTTATATTAAGTACCTATATTTATGCTGCCAGAAGTATTATTCTGAAAGCGTTTCTAAATTTATAATTTTAAGAATAATATCCTTCTATATTAAATTAAGATGCTCTTATGCAATCATGCCTTAAAACTAAGATATTTCAATGAAAATTTAATTGCAACTCGGTGCCACAAAGTTAGCCACCCAGTAGTCATCGGTCATTTACCGACTTGGGGAAAAACCCAATATACCCCAAATTGGGTTAAACCGTCAAGAACTTCCGATTAACTGTCGGTAGTTTTAAATTGGTGGTATATATAGCTATATTACAGTCCAGGCTCTGATAATTATATTAGCAAATCTGCATTTGGTTAAAGATAAAAAGGTATCTTCGTTCAAACTGGTCAAATTTATGCATAATCTGTGGTCGTAATAAGTTGGAGTAGAAATTCAAAATGACAGGAACCCAGATCAAAAAGAAGATCATATAAAATGGCGGGAAAAATAGAGGTAGAGAGACAGTGTCAAGGGAAGATTGAAGGAGGAACTCGTTGTAGGTAATTTATAAGTTCAAATAGTTTGATGTTTTTTATAATGTGCCATGTTGTAGTTAGAGATACTAAAATTATTAAACGTTGTAAGATATGAATATGGGGTTTCTTTGAATAATAATTAAAAAAAATGAAGACAAGTTTTGCGTACCTATGCAACTGGTTTACAAAGGTTATTAGTAAGGGGGTAAGAGTGGAAGCAAGATGCCAGCAGTGGAAAATACTCCCAGAAGTATAAGCCATGCGTATTTATCATTATCCCAATACGGCTGGTATAATGATGACGCTAGCGATATAATGTGTACTATTATTTCTCAAAGTCACATACTTGATTAAAAGATCTATTTTCGACGTTGTGGCATCTATTTTGGTATTTGAGATAATTTAAATGATGTTTCACATGTATATGCCATTTCGCAGCAAAAACCCTATGGAGAAATACAGCCTACTAATGACGATTAATCAGGGGTCATTGGTAAGTTAATTGAGCGAGCCATGCAAGGTCTAAAGGCAACGCCGAACATCGCTGTACAACTTGCGCCCGCACTGGCGTTTAAATTTGCGTCATGCTTGCGACTCTAATGACCGGCGTGCGATATAAAAAATAGGTCCGAGAGAGTAATTGAGGGATAAATTTAAATATGATAAAATAATGGCAGTCTATAGCCAATACCATCCCATGCGATGGAACGATCAGATCAAATCTTCATTGGGAGGTTCCTTGCATGAATTTACCAGACTATCTGCAAATAGGGAGAAGTGGCGAATGATCGTGAGTGAGGCGAGTAACAACTGCCACAAACAATGTCCCACCGTAATGGTCACGACCACTCTGGCAAGAGTGTTACGACAAAGAAGAAGAAGAAGGTAGCCAATACAGATTTGAATATTTAACATTAACAAACTCATTAACAACCTCCTAAATAAGCAAGAAGGCATCAACGTGCAAGGATACAGTGAGTCTACGTCTCCGATATCATAGTGATTCAGGAGGCCGGTTAATTATGTATCTAATTTTACGTTCGACAAAAATGTACTAACAGACACCAGCTTCGTATGCATGGAATTTCTCATATCCCGCGAGATTTAGAAATGTTCCCGCAGTACACGATGTCTCCAGAAAGCAAGCTTCAAGCAAAGCTAAAATCAAATTAAAGACAGAACACCAAATTTATAGATGGATAACTTAATGAATGATGTACTACTCTACAAAATTTTATCCCACCAATCTTCGGGCGTGAAATTTTCCAAAAAACATTATGATAAAACTACTTAATTTTTAAACCAAAGGCCATAATACTAATTTTCACGTACGTACTCCCAGTACGTACCGACGACGTAACTAGAAAATATTTTGAAAAATTCATCGTTCATTTCACTATTTCGTCAAGTATACTATTAATATTTGATTTTTATTTATTTATAATTAGTTACTTTAACACGCACCTCTAACTTTTCTTAGTTATGTGCGTTTTAAGTAATTAAAATAACACTTGCTTCAACACCGTGTAAAGGAAAACATCGTGAGGAAACCTGCATGCCTGAGAGTTCTAGATAATGTTCTCAAAGGTGTGTAAAGTTCACCAGCCTTACCCCTTCTCATTGTGGGAGGAGACCCGTGCTCTGTAGTAGGCCGGTAATAGGTTGATGTGATCAAAGAATTTTGACTGAAATAAAATTCAACAGAACCCTGAAAATAGATATGTATTTGGCAAGGTTGTCCTTCCCAGAACTTGTTATATTCACCGGTTAAAGTCTTCGTGTGTGTCATTCGCGAAATGAGAAATGCAAATTTGCTTGTTAAATTATAAGACGTTAAACCCAACCGCGAACAAATTGAAAAACGGATATAATATTTCTTTATGTTATTTTGTCATAAGCCGGTTTTGATTTATATTTGTAATATGCATGTGACTTCGAACGCGTTTGTTTCCTTTTTAAAAAATAAAGGCATTTTTATTGTACACTAAAGAAACAAAGTAGTTACAGATATATGAACACTTAAAGCAAGATAGAGGTTACAATTTGTTACGAATATAATGCTTAATTTGAAGCGGTGTTAGCGCATCGGTTAGGAGCTCGACTTAACTTTCTGGGGGCCGAGTTCGAATCAGCACGCACCTCTAGCTTTTCTAAGTTATGAGCGTTTTACGTAATTAAAATATCACTTGCTTCGACGGTGAAGGAAAACATCGTGAGGAAACGTGCATGCCTGAGAGTTCTACTTAATGTTCTCAAGGTGTGTGGAGTTCACCAATTGAATTGGGCAAGCCTGGTAGACTACGGCCTTAACTCAGATTGTGGGAGGAAACCTGTGCACTGTAGTGGGTAATGGGTTGACGTGATGATGATGATGATGATGATAAAACTAGCTTAATTAATTTTTTAATAAATATGATCCACTTATAGGTTTATACGGATATCCGCACAAAACGCAATAAACGATTGAACTATTTAAGGATCATCTATCAGATCGATGTCAGTGCGTTAGATAAGATTCCTATTGCAGTAGATTAGCTAGTTCTTATGGAGTGCCGCAAGGTGGTATTCTAGGACCGATTCTTTTTTTGATCTATATTGATGTTCGCACCCGTAGTCAACTGCAAAAAGGGGAAATAATGACACATGCAGACACTGCCATAGTTCTTGCTGCGGATATATGGACTGGAGGTTTTGATGCAGCACGAATAGGTTTTAACACCGTAACTGAATAGATAAAGCATAAGTACTTACTTAACTAGTGAGTAGCCTGGAAAAAATTACTATAAGTGATCATGCCGCCTTTGTTACACAAATTGAAATTAATTATCAAAATATACTACGACAATACACACATTGTCATCTAGTCCAGAAGTAAGCGTAGCTGGTGTTATAGGTACCTAGATGACTGACGAATATTTTTATGAATAATATACTTATAATTTAAAGATAAATACCCAGACAATGAAAAAGATTCATGTTCATCACACAAACATTTTCCAGTTGTGGAAATCGAACCCACTCTTGGGTCACCAGGCGTCAAGAACAATTTTTGGGACACGATGTTAATAAAATTTTAGTTAAGAAGAAAGAAAAGAAAGTTATTGTTAATATTTTTACATGAAAAAGTTTTTGTCTCGTGACAAAGAGATGGTAACATGAGTCGGTAGATGTTAAACAAGCGACAACGTGCTAAATGCTGTTAAATGAAGTTGAAAGAACTTAATCTATTAATAACCGATGTACTTAGTTTTCACAGCGAAAAAGAGATATTTTATTATCATTGACGTGCACTTCATACACGCACAAAAGTACTGCCTACCTAAATTTAATTTATATTGGAAGGGAATTTTTCCATTGAATGCCATGTACTTTGCATACCCTGGTCGAAGACCCTGTGCACGCCATTGGTTATTATTGATCATATTTCTGACTAAATCTCTTACAATCTCTTTACAAAATTCAGTACAATATCCATTCATCTCCAGGGGCGATTTGGATGTTTATTATTTCTGAATCTCTCTGGTCTGGTCTGGTGGGAGGCTTGGCCGTGTTACGACCCTACCAACAAAGACGTTTACAGGTTCCGGTGCGATGTCGTGTAGAAACCGATCCCTAACAGGTCAGTCCACTTACATCTTAGACTGCATCATCACTTTTCACAGGTGAGATTGTAGTCTTAGGGCTAACCTGTAGTGGAATTCTTCTTCGTCGTTTACTTAACTACTGTATAGGTCGTGACATATTAGGTTGTGGCCGGATTCAAGTTCATTCGTAGCGTTTTTTAATTACAGCCTTCCATCCTGTTCTATCCTCAGCGTTTTTAATAGCCTCTGAAATAGGGAGGCCTGTGAGCGACTTGTCTCTCATGATAGTTAGCTAATAAATTCTATAAATTATTAGTCACTTTCGCAGAAGAGTGCGTTTCGTCTTGGTGCGTCAAACCCCGCGATTATTGTTTTCCTTATTGTCCAAATCGGTTTTTTTGTTGAGTGGGTATATAGGTAACAACTTACACTAACTGAAATCTCGCGGGAATTTTCTCTGGCTGCTTTTCTAGGATAAAAAAATATCAGTGTCCCGAATTAACGCAGGCCTTTCGAAAAGAAGGGTGCAATAAAGAATTTCACGTGATAATATCAATTTAGATTTTTTATTTCTTTTATCGTTTCTAAAAAAATGAAATATTGATATGTACGAGAATTTCCGCTACAGTTTCAGTTTCATAATTCTTATTGGAATTATCAGTTTTCTTTCACAGTTTCGTGTTAGTTATACGTTAGGTGTTAGTATGGAATGCAAGAATCAAACTGAGTGGAATTTTTTGTAAGGTCTGCAGAATGTTTTCAATTAATTAATAGTTTGAAATCTATATGGCAAGGTTAACCGTAGTCTGTTGACCTAGATAAATCAAGTGGCAATTATTGCTTATCTCGATTCTACGTTTGTGTCCAAACAAGGATAAAAGACTATCATGTACTATTGGGTACGTAAGATTTTAAATTTTGATTTCTAATATTTTGGAAGTAAATAATGTACCATCACCATCATCATATCAACCTATTACCGACCCACTACACGGCACGGGTCTTCTCCCACATTGAGAAGGGGTTAAGGCCGTAGTCCACAAAGCTGGCCCAGTGCGGATTGGTGGACTCCACACACCTTTGAGAACTCACAAACATGCAGGTTTCATCGTGATGTTTTCCTTCACCGTTGAAGCAAGTGATATTAGTAATGGGTGGATATGATGATGATGAGTCGCCTCGTACGACTCCAGTGGGAATAAGAAGGGTGGCAAAAACTGTATTCAAATCTGACGTCACCCCGGCTCTAGTCCAGTTATAAGCATAAGTTATTCAATTCCAAGTAGAACATTCTGGAGCTTCGGTCAAAACATTTTTGCACGTGATGTTGTGACCGAAAACGTGTACGCAAATTAACTTTTTGTGCTAGAGTACCTAACTATGGCAAAAAAATAATATATTTAATACAAGCTTGTGTCTACGGCTGCATCCAAATTTGGTTTCCGAGAAAAACGTTCAAGGGATCCGAACTTCTGAAGCCTCCTCTACACGTTGACAAATGCGTCAACGGCCATCAGATGTATTAGCTGATGGAGCATGCATTCGCCGTATACTTGTAGGTCGTTAATTCCAAGATTCATGTGTCCATCCAAGACAGATGGAACACACACTGGCAAAATTTAAAAATACCAATGTGTATTGATAGCATTAGGGATTTCCACCTAAATGGAACTTACAGGCTAATTTACAATATAATTGCATCTTTGAGTGCACAATAAATAAGTTGTAAATTGTAAGTAATAGATACATTTATGCACGGATTTTCCGCAACTTATAAGAAATTTATGAACAGTAGTTTTAAGCCCAAAGTTTTGGATTGGAAATCTTTTAAGATGGTTCAAAAGAATCCAAAAAGTTCTAAATTCATTCATTCAAACACTGACGTGATAATAAATAAGTCAGTGATTTCAAGGATAATTAACCTTATACTATAAGCGCTATAGAAACGTCATGAAACTCATCAGTAGCTCTATTAATAAATAACTGTCACAATAAAAGACACGAGCTTTGCTCAAAAAGCGGCAGAGGCAACTCTATCTTTTAACCCCCGACGCAAGACGACGGGGTGTAATAAGTTTTACGTGTCTATGTGTCTGAGAGTGTGTGTGTGTGTGTTTTTATATATTTTTCACCTCTGCCTCAAAATGGGTATCAAATAAAAGGGCTTGACTAGCAGAATATACTGTGATACACACCACAAAATGGCGAGTTAACTTTTATTTTACAAACTCCCCCAATATTGGTATCAAATGAAGAGGCTGGACTTGAACACGTGTGAATAATGTACACTGTATTGGAAGTTGGTTGTTTCTTGAATGTTTAATTATTATATTTTACTAGATTTTGTACTACCTACTAGTTTGATGTTTCAAATTAGCATAGAGTCCCGTGGCCCCGGCGGCCAACACATTTTTTTTTACAATCGAGGCGAGATATTAAAATGAATATTAGGTACAAGTGAATAGCCAGTGACATAATCTGTTTATTATTTTCAGAATCTGGGAGTTCCTCGCGGAGCAAGCAAGAAATGGTACCACCGTCATTATTACAACGCATTACATCGATGAAACGAAACAGGCGCATAAGGTATGCTTAAAGTGCACATGTTATTTACCAGGGCAGCCATATTTTATTTAGAAAACAATATTGCACATACATCGAAACAATAAAAAAAACACACAAGAAAAAGAAAAAGTAACATACAACCTTTAAATGAAAACCCAGGCTTAAGATGTAAATCCTAAGCCTGGGTTTGTCTGTGAGATTTATCTGTGAAACCGAAACGCTTATAGTTTTTGAGTAAACAACTGCCATAGTTTTTACTGAAATAAATCAGATACAGCCCTAACATGACATGCAAAATTAAAATCAAGTGACTCGTGTCACTTTATTAAGTACGTGTCATTGTACGTGTCGTGTTTATATACGTTATAGTTATATATTTTATCTATATATTTGTTATCTTATTGATTGCGCCACCTACCTCTTTTCTTTGTTTTTTCCTTTTACGCCTTTGGTTGCCTGGAAGAATTTGCTATGTAGAGATAAGGCCACCAAATTGTACTCTCTTGCTCTGTTTATATCTCTGTAACTACTTTTTTCTTTAGTGTACAATAAAAGTGTATTTATTTATTCATTCTAATCCTGGACTTAGGGCATCTCCCAAAGATAGAGTTTACCCATAATCATAACGCTGGGCGTTGAATAACCCTGGTTGTGTTATCGCAGTCCGTAATTCGCTTAGTCGCCTCGTACACCCGAAGCGGCAGGGGAGTGACAACTGTATTCTGAGCTGCCGTCACAGCACGGCACCTATACATATTAACACAATACTCGTTATTATCTATGATGGGCATCGTAAAAAAGACGCTTAGCCCGTCGTTGCGTGCAAGGACAAACAAACACACAATGTCGCATTTACGATATTAGCATGTCTCATGGTCAGTACATATAAATATTTTTTTAATTATTAAACAAACAGACCGACGTAAACAACAGGTTCTTTGAGCCACTCGAGTTTTACTCTCATGCGTGTTTTTCAAATATTTTAATTTGAAGTGTAGGTATTTGTTCCAAGGTGTATTTTTTTCTTTATTTGGTTCACCAACAGGTTTATATTTAAGAAATCTTATGTTGTGAATCACAAACGCAAATCTTATTTTATGGTCGCTTAAATCATAAAAAGGGTCAGAACTCAGACTCAATCAGGGCGATGGAGACAGTTACGCTTGGAATATCTCTACGAGATAAAAATGAGGAGATCCGTTAAAGATAAAATTCAAAATTCATTCATTTTCAGCAAGCCTGCTTTATAAACTTTACTTTTTAAATCGTCAAATCAGTCTTTTTACAACCCGTCTGGAATGCAGATTCTACCGAGAAGAAGCCGGCAAAAAACTCAGCAGATTGCTCTTGTCCAACATAATTTTAAAGTTTAACAATCATTTTTCTATCTTGTGAGAAAAAAAAAAAAAAAAAAATACTATGACAATTCACTCATCGCCATCTAGCTCCAAAGTAAGCGTAGCTTGTGTTATGCGTACTAAGATGACTGATTAATATTTTTATGAATAATATACATAAATACTTATAATATACATATAAACACAGACACTGAAAAACATTCATATTCATCACACAAACATTTTCCAGTTGTGGGAATCGAACCCACGGCCTTGGACCCAGAAAGCAGGGTCGCTGCCCACTGCGCCAATTGGCCGTCAATAAAAGCGAAACCGCATGCTTGCAACAGATTTGTCGTCAAGCAATTCATGAATTGACAAAGTGCAATGAGTCGTCAAGTTGATGTGACAATGGGCAGGGCATTGCTTAGACAACATACGGGCAGCGTGGGGGTTCCAGGGTAATGGACAGTGGCGTGCATACAGGGTATGCACAGGGTACGCAGATGATATAAAATTAAGAAAATCTTCAGTACGAGTCATAGAAAACATAAGGATAGGCACATTGTGAGTGTTATAAAAAGCCTAACCTTTAGTATTTATAACTTGTACTCGAGATATTCTTCATTTTATAACATCTGCATACCCGGTGCATACCCTCTATGCACGCCACTGATGATCCTACACAAGGAAAAAAATTAAAGATCACTCTAGTTTATAATGTATGGTAATTACTATACAATGTTATCTACCTAATTGTTTAATTAATGGATCAGTAGTCATTTTGTTACACAGTCTAGCGGGCAGGTTACGTGATAATTCGAGAGCAATGCAGCCTTGGCTAACCTATTATTGTTTGTTGGTTTTTTTCCTCTGTTACCAAACAGCGTTCTGTGGCTTGGTCGTGTCGCAAACACCTCCCGTCTGCTACTGGTTACAGTTTATGGGTTGCGCAGCTATTAACATATAACGCAAGAAACAGTGACCTATTATACTCTTCTGTCCGTAGTACTTAAGAATAATAAATTCGGAAAATCCAAAAGTGCACGCCTCATAATA
Organism: Pararge aegeria; assembly: GCF_905163445.1. Classification (NCBI taxonomy): domain Eukaryota; kingdom Metazoa; phylum Arthropoda; class Insecta; order Lepidoptera; family Nymphalidae; genus Pararge; species Pararge aegeria. Next base: position 3,678,338 of record NC_053202.1, on the reverse strand, counting down.
TCATTTTTCACTAAAAAAAATACCTAAACTTTTCACCGCATGTGGGCGTCGTAATCTGTTTTTTTTTAATTATTATTATTACTATCTGCTCAAATCAATGACTCATGATGATCAATGAAAAACTTTCAACATCTCGCGCCATACTCGACGTAAAACAACACAATAGCTCGCAAGCATTGTGAACGAACCCAAATTTCATAAAAGACGCACTAAAGATTAATCATTTTTTTTAGTTTTTAATTAATTGTAATTAAATGACAAAAAGCGATTATAAAGCTTTTAAAAAAATTAATACTTCGATAGGTACGCAAATTTTTACGGTCGTGAGAGTGCCAGATCCATACGGAGAGACATCCGGACGTGCTCGAATATTTTTGTAATTTTTTTTTTTTTTTTACTTTAAACAAAATAATTGTTTTAAAAAAATATCAAATACGTTTAAACGAGTGTTTTTTCTTGATATACGAGTATATATGATAATATTATCCTATAAGTGCAATGTGAGAAAAATACAGTCATTTTTAATTTCGAAAAGTCCTTGACTTTCATATATCGGGAGTAGGTCCCGCAATAAATTTCTATTATAATAATATTTTTTTTTTATTATTATTTTAGGTTGCCTGGCAGAAATCGCTACTAAGCGATAAGGCTGCCTTTGTATACTGCTTCTGTCTGTGTGTTTAACTTGTAGTGTGCATATAAAGAGTAGAGATAAAGAAATAAATAATGGTTAATTTATTTACAACGTAGTTACATACAGATCTAAATACATTGAAAACATCCTTGTACATTCTACCATTGGGTGAATGAGTATAACAATTTTGATAAGTCACCCATAGAAACTAACATCTGATATCTTACAATATAATATGATATCCTGATCCACAGCGTCATGTCACCCGCTCTTTTGATTGGCTAACGGGCGGTACTTCTTTTTTATTACCCGGCTGCGAAAGAAGGAGGGTTATGTACATATGTACTGCAGCTTCCATTTTCCCCTACAATATGAGTACCTTCAGATCACGGGTAGGATGCGGTCAAGCGCTCGTCTATATACATAAGAAAGCCAAGCCGAAGCCTTATTTATTTATTAAACTTATAAACTACAGCACTCAGCTCTGCGTCAGGTATGTCATAGCCTACCTAAGGCATCGGGATAAATGTTGTTAACTATTTCCTTTTCCATGTCAAAGGCTACATGCGTGCCAAAGCTTGCAATTTCGTCGAAAATAATTTCAATTGATCTTCTTATTTAAGCTCATTAACTCCCAAATTGATTCTTCCGTCTTGCTCTCGCTCATTACTATAAATACTCGCGTTAATACCAGATTAAAATATTTTAAACCATTTGCTCTAAGTGTCTACAAGAACAATACTTCCTTTTGCAATCCCATCGTTCGCATGTGCCGCCTTTATAATGATTTAGTAACAAGTAATCATAATATTGACATTTTTAACAAAAGGATAAATATTTTTAAAAATCAAATTATTAAGCACTATTCCACATAATCTTTACGGAAATAATATATGTATTATTATTTAAGTGTTTCTTTTTTGTTTCAACTTTAATTTTATCTTTACTTTCTGTTTAGTTTAATTCCAAGTTGTGTACACATACTTTGGGTTGTAGCTTAGAACAAAACTTGTCATTACTTATATTTAGATCTACTTTTAGTTATTACCTGTTTTGTGTACCTAATAACAATATACAAATAAATAAATTTCATCCAAATCCGTTCAGCCGTTTTTGCGTGATTGAGTTACAAACATCCACACTTTCACATTTATAATATCAGTAGGAGTAGGGATAATAACGATCATCGATCAATCCGTCCAGTTTTAAATACAATCTTATTTTATTATTCACACGATATAAGTAGCTATAAGGTAACATTAGCATATTATGATATATGATGACAATCACAAGGCAAAATTTGGATTTCAAGGTTACAATAGGTTTTATTTCTTATATGATTAGTACGTGCGTTTGCCTGTTTAATTTATTTCGGTCCACTGAACGAACCAACGAAAAATATATTTTTCTAGGGATATAGTAATTACAAACTAAAATTAATATTTTCAATGAATATAAGCCGTCTAACTGTTCACTTATGGGCATGGTACCCAAAATGCTGGCGCTATTAAAACTTTGAATTGCTAGACTTAGCCGTTGGGCTAAATAAGCGCCAGCTCTTGGGTCACCAGACATAAGGAAATAAACTACAATTGTGCAGAAATCTATCTCTGTTGACAGATTGTTGTTGCAGTGAGCAGTGACCCTACTTTCTGTGTCCAAGGCCGTGTGTTCGATTCCAACAACTGGAAAAGTTTATGTGATGAACATGAATGTTTTTCAGTGTCTGGGTGTTTATCTGTCTAAAAATATAAATGAAGCGGTGATAGCTCAGTGGGTAGGAATCCGACTTCACTTTCGGGGGGCCGCGCTCGATTCCCAGCAACCTGTAACTTTTCTAAGTTATGTGCGTTTTAAGCAATTCAAATGTCACTTGCTTCAACGGTGAAGGAAAACATCGTGTGGAAACCTGCATGCCTGAGAGTTCTCCATAATGTTCTCAATGGTGTATGGCAGTCAAGCTTGATTGAGTAACAAACATCCATCCATCCAAACTTCTGTATCAATACTTATAATAAAACTATAAAAGCTCAAATTCTGTACATTTAAGATATTTTAAATAGATACAATGTGATTGGAGACAGAAGACAGAACTTCTCAGCGGAAAGATGTTTTTCTTCGCCATTAAATTGATATTCAACACATGTAACTGAAAACTTAGAGGCTCGTGGCGGAGACCGATCTCGGTCTCACCGAAAGTTGGTCAGTCCTACCCAGTAGGCTAATACAAATACATAGTGAACGTAATTTCGCACTGACTTACTAGGAATAAAGCTTTAATACTCAAATGTCAAAACTTTCTTTATTCATCATCATCTTCATCGTTATGGCGTGTGGTTCCACGTCAGGTTGCTCTAGCTAGGTGAGTTCTAGCCAAAGCCCGCCCAGAGTTCTGAATAGAGCTCACCTCCTTCTGGACAGAGCTGAACTGAGAAGAGACTGGCAGCTGTACAAAACAATATAGCTGGACAGAACACGGTATCAATGGAACATCAACGATCTTTCAATTCTTTTTAATTTAGATTTCAAAAAGTGATATCTGCATATCGTTTGCGAAAGATGCAGAAGTCATTTGTGATTTCCAAGGTAATTTTTGACGTACTAATGCATAAGGTTAAACAGTGTTTTTAAACACATTCAATAAATTGTGGTTACTATACGATTGATGAATATCTTAACTACAGGGCTGTTTAGAAGCAGGATCCACTCCCATCTCTCACAAGATAAAAAATTTAAAAGATTGTGAACTGTAAAATGATGTTGAAAAAGAGCAATCTGCTGAGTTTCTTACCGGATCTTCTCGGTGGAATCTGCCTTCCGAACCGGTGGTAGTGTTGCGGTGTTTGCGGTCAAAAGTGCTTATAAACTGGGCCTACTTGAAATAAATTCATTTTGAATTTTAAAGTTAGTTCTGAACACTACGGTCTTGTGCCGCTTGGATCCGGATCTCCCTGCGTCTCGTTTGTCATCTGTCAACCTCGTCAGGTTTCCATAAACTCTGCGTTTACTTGCGGTTGCTTTAAAGTCTAATTCACCTTTTTTCCTCAGATTGGTCTACTCCGAGACGGTCAACTGTTAGACGAGGATTCCCCTGATGAAATCCTACGGAGGTACGACTGCAATACCCTAGAAGATGCCTTCCTGAAGATGGCGTTGAGGCAACACGAGGTTACTCATAGGAGAAGGTCGAGTAAGTACATATTTAAAGTGTTATAATATTTTTATTCTGAAGTTCTTATTAGTCATTTATAATATCGAAAGCTCCAGGGTGCCTATTGTGATATTTTCTTACTATGGTTAAAGCGCCATCTAGTGGCATGAGTGTTTCCTAGTATTTGAACTAGATGGCGCTGTTTCGATTCCATACAAATCGTAGTTAAAAGAAGCGAAAATTTACTTTACCGAAATCAGTTTTTTTTTTATGATCGTAAGATAGTCTGTAATTGGCTGTATTACTTGAACATTTGTATCTTGTATTTTTTTTACTTTTTCATAACGCTGTTGATATTTCAATGAATAAATAAATAATAAATCGTGCCACCGCTTCACGTAGGCGTTCATGAACTGTATTAATCACTCATGCGTTCATATTAAAACTTGTACCATTTAAATTTTCCAGCTCTCACGGGCTCTCCAGATGTTATCCCGGAAAGCAGTATAGTGAACGACAGTCGCTATCAGTCCCGGGAAGACTTCAATGTCGTCTCTAGCAGTACTGATGTAAGTAGCTCATATAGACAAGAAGTCACTATCTACCCAATCGATAATCATCAATCAGTTTTGTTTCAATGTGAAACACCTATCGGAGATTTGGCAGCATAATCGACCCGTATGCCGTCACGGAAAGTAGCCTAACGCTATGACGTCTGCACTCACATGACTCATAAATCTTAGTTGTTTGAGCCTACAAAAACTACTATATTATTATTCTTCTACCATTTCCCATACCATTCAAAACCTAACAAGTAGGAATGTTAATAAAACGAAATTATTTATTTCAGGTATTAACTAGTAAAGAAAAACCAGAGAGAATCAAAAATGGAAAGAAAGGAAGATATAAAGCAGTTTTCATCAAAAGTGTACAGCAATTTTCAAGACATCCCGGGTAAGATTTATCTATATTATTTTGAGTATTAGTTTTTAAACTACACTTGCAGGAATTATCAAATTTATAATTTTAAAGAAAGCATTTTGAAGAAATTGTAATTGAGATTCTTGGGTTAAAATCCTGTCGGTTCCCAAATGTTATATGCGCTTTAAAAGTTTAATAATAATGGTTAGACTAAACTACGAAAAACTAGTCACACGTTTGCATTTTTTTCAAACAAATTTTATTCATCATGAAATATTTAAGGGGGGCACCCCTTAAATATTTATTTTATTAACAGACAGACAGACAGACCGAACGTCTTGGAAATAGGGAACCGTAATAAAAAAAGATATACCAGCTTACTTTTAACGATTATACTATACCTCTCTGTCATTAAAAATTTGGCATTCAAAAGAAGACATTTTTATTCGTAAAGGGAAGAGATTTTTCCTTTATATAATAAGTATCACCGAAAATCCAACTGGATCAACAAGATTCTATTTCCGTACTACGTCTCAGAGCTATAAATATAATTCGCAAGGCGACATAACCTCTTAAGGGCGACTGAATACTTGTCACGTAACATGCCAAATTGAGTCAACGGAAATACAATTTGTATAAATATGTTTAGTATCTAAATAACGTGAGGAGAATGCAGCAATACTAATACATTGATTACCAGGTGCTCATCAGAGTAATGTATTAGAAGGCTCACTATAGCCAAGACCATAGAAATCTCCACAACAAGCGTGTAAGCTAGTGCGTGCTAAGTAGAATATCAATCAGTAGAAAAATTAAAAGTGAGAAATGGCCAGATTTGTATCAGTGACCTTGTAATGTGCTTTATATTTTCTGTTTAATTTTTTTATGTTTTCAGTAGGTATAAATTCAATTTTGAATTGACGTTATAACGATCATATAAATCGATGATAGACGGCACGCACGAAAAAGCATGACTCATTGTCACGTTCCGCTTGAACCGAGCGTGCAAGAGAGAGCGCGGAAAAAACGATAGAGATGCACAAACTCTCTTATACTCAAAATCAAATCCTTTTATTTGCATAAAACATTGTAGGTATACATGTTTAGTCATAATATATGACATGCAAATCTTAATTTAAACAAATTTATTTATGTAATAATTAATAAAACATCAAAATAAATAAAATCAAAATAATCGGCAGAATATAATAAAATTTCATTAATTTTAATGTATGGAACAATAAACATGGAATGTCAAGTAAAAAATAACTAAACTATAATTATATTTTATTATCCAAGAACTCTTTTACCGAGTAATAGCATTTATCAACCAACCAGTCACGTAATTTTGCCTTGAATTTTAAAAATGGCAAATCTTTAATAGCTCAGACACACATTATCACGTAAAATTATCATCCGATAAAAGGCCCAATAGAAAACCAATTATTTACAGTGCTTTTACCTTGTACAACGAAAATACTCACATAAAGTCTAATTTTATCCCGAAGTTTTAATGAACAAATATCAGTGCAAGAGCCCGTGGCTCATAGATTTTTGTAACTTTATAAAAACTGAAAGTTTCAATCATGACCTTCGAGTTATCGTCTCTTTGTAAGTAAACAGAAGTACTAAAGGTATCCTAAATTCATCAAATTAGGTTGAATAATTAAGTTTAACTCAAACGACAACTTTATCAATTCGCTTTCAGATTTTATAAAAGGAGGTCTAGTAGAAAAAGTCTGTAATGTTTGGCTACCGTTTGGAGAAGCCTTTAAACCCTCATGTTAGCCTATACTAAAAGCTAGATGACTATAATATCTTCACTTACCACAGATTTGTAGCGGAATAAACAAAAAGTATCTATAATAATTTTACCATTTTGTTCTTCCAGCGGCCTCATATTCTCCATTCTGTTTCCCATTGTGCAAGTGGTGGCGTTCTTCGGTGCCATAGGCCACGACCCGAGGGACTTGCACGTGGCAGTTGTCAACCATGAAGCCGCTTTCTCACCACGTAAGAACATTTTACAACTTAATCAATTCAGGCCCAAACGAGGTAGTGATATCTGCATATCGTCTGAGAAAAGTACAGAAATCCTTTATGGGGATGGGTATATGCTTTTATAACATGATACCGAAGGTAATATTAGATCTACCTTTACCTAAGTTTAAACAATATATTAAAGCACATTTAACAAATCGTGGTTACTACACGATTGATGAATTCCTTAACGACAAGGCTGCTTGGAAGCAGGCCACTCCGCTCTCATCTCTCACAAAACAGAAAAATTCTAAAGATTGTTAAACATTAAAATGATGTTGGAAAAGAGCAATCTGCTGAGTTTGCGTGATGAACATGAATGTTTTTCAGTGTCTGGGTGTTTATATGTGTATTATAAGTATTTGTGTATATTATTCATAAAAATATTCATCAGTCATCTTAGTACCCATAACACATGCTACGCTTACTTTGGGGCTAGAAGGCGATGTGTGTATTGTAGAAGTATATTTATTATTATTTATATGAGCATGATTAATATAAGTGTTTTTTTTTATATTCCAGTTGGTCTAGACACATGCCGGAACACAACCGTTACATACGTGACGCAGAAGGAAGACGAGTCGTGCGAGCAGTATATGCTGAGTTGCTGGTTCCTCGAGGAAATGGAGAAAAGGAAGCTGTTCCCAGTTAGTCGAACTTTTCAACATATTAAGTATATGATAACCTGCCCTTTCCGATTCACTAACTTTTCCAAAAATTTGCCAAGCTTAGACTAAAATAATATATCCGACCTCATATACAAGCCTTTTATAAGACCAATATTACTCTGGCTTCAGCTCTGGCTAGTTACCACCGTACCGACGAAGACCTTGGGCCCCAACGTCCATCGGTTCTCCAAGCTACGAGAATGTGCCAAGCACATTGCCACTTTAATGTGCGTAGTTGGTACATTGACGACACTGACGTCGTAAACCGTGCTTTGTCACCTGTGTGAGACTGGTTTTCCGTTAATAACTTACTTTTAAATGCAAAAGTGTTTGGAATTTGTTTTGTATTACTCATGCGGGGAAAGTAGTATCTTGACGCTCGCTGTTGCGGTTGAAACAGAACCGTTTGCCCATTTTAAAATTATTCTTGGCACACGCAAATTGAGGTCGACGCTTCTGACTGTTTAATTTAATAAATAAAATTGTAATTAAATTAAAATTAGTTTAAAAACTTTCCCCGCATGAGTAATACAAAATACTATGTGCAACAAGTGACCTGACTCAAGCGAGTGACCGCACTCGCTTCTCTCGTGCGATTCGATTTCGTGGGCAATCGACAACTTGTCGCACTTGTTGCACAATATACTATTGTCTAACGTAAAAAAAAATTATAACAACATCACAACTCCACTGTTTTTCTAGGAGTGACCTTAGATTGTAAGCTACATTGGGGTACCCATATAGAAAGCCTAGCGAACTCAGCTCAGCTGCATATGCAATCGGGAAAATTGGACAGCTTACCGATGTTGAAACGGCTAGGCTTGTTTATTTCGCATACTTTCACACTTATTATGTCCACTTATTTGACGGCCGACTGGCGCAGTTGGCAGCGACCCTGCTTTCTGAGTCCAAGGCCGTGGATTCGATTCCCACAACTGGAAAATGTTTGTGTGATGAGCATTAAGTGTTTTTCAGTGTCTGGGTGTTTATATGTATTTTCTAAGTATTATATAATTCATAAAAATATTCATCAGTCATCTTAGTACCCATAACACAAGCTACGCTTACTTTGGGGCTAGGTGGCGATGTGTGTATTGTCGTAGTATATTTATTTATTTATATTTATTTATATTTATTTATTATGGGATCTTCTTGTCCCGACAACTAAAGTTGCAGATATTGAAAGTATATTTAAACTACAGAAAAGAGCTGTACGATCAAATTACGAGTATAAACTAGGATCACGCGAATCGCTTAATACAGATTACACCATACAGATTCCCCTGCGCTTCACGGAGTATTGCAAATTTAGCTTAATTTTCATAATATATCATGGAATTCCACAAAGTAACGCCTGCGTCTATCCAATACTTCAGCTCGACTCGATGAGCTACGTCGGTAACTCTTGTTTTTCTTCGGATGTTCTCATTTCTGATTACGTAGATATTCTCCTAACATAGCTCTTTCTGTGTTCGCTGAGCGATTCTACCTTCATTTGTTGTGATCACATCAATATTTGTTCTAGACGATATATAATTCGACAACAGAAGCGAAGAACGCAGTGGCGAAACGAATAGTTTACGGTGCGGTGCGCTTCCCACAAAACTTTAGCGATGCGCTCGCGATACGAGTCACGGAGGGGCGTGTAGAAGACGACATCATTGACGAAAGTACCATAAGCGCCTGGATCGATATGAGTGGTGAGTGGTTAAACATATAAGTGGTGGTGGTTTTGTCTGGTGAGAGACTGTGTGCCGCGTAGAAACAAAAGAAAGTTCTCTTAATAGTTAATTATTTCCAGACCATCAGATAACGAACTTCGTGAAGCTACAGCTGCATAAAGCGTACGAGGCGTTTGCCCGACGTACGATGCGAGCGTGCGGGAAGAACGAAGAACTAGTTCAGGTATGAGATATTGATCATCATCGAGGCTAATTCCCGTTTTTACTAAACCTAAGAAAAAATTAAACCGGGTGTCTAATAATTTGGAGAATAAAAACGTTTCACCAACGCTTAGTTTATATCTACCGACGTTAGGCGCCATCTAATCTAATCGAAAACGTAAACTATGAAAAAATAATAAAAATGATAATACAAACACAAAATACCACACCTTGTGGCAAGAACCACAGACAAGCTAGGTTGTATGAGTGGCCTTGTAAAAATTAAATACTAATTATTAATAATCTTTGTTTCAGGTCAATTCAAAATTTCAATTTATTTGCAATTCCAATACATTACTCATACATTGTTCATAATAATAGCACAATAATCAAAAGCAATTTCAATGAAAACCTTATTAGGGCGCAGCAATTGGGGTAGTAGAGAGACAGAACAGTTAATAAAAAAAAATTATATTATTCATTATTTAAAAAAATCGTTTACAGTGTAATAAGTTTTATTATTCAAATACTTTTTAAGGGTATATATAAACACGTTATAATTTTTTTTCCTTGATTTTTTCTGGAATTTTATTTTAAATTCGAACGCACATTTGGACGCAGATTTGGACCAGAATTATGCAATTTTAAGTTCCAGAATTATGCTATTTTTGTAGGAGTAAATTAAATTTACGATTTCGTCGCAGCTAAAGATGACGTGGTACATTGTTAAGTTCCAATATATATACATGTGGAGTCTGAGTGTTAAGATTTAAGTGTGGCGTGAAGCTTTCCTTATTATTTAGTATGCGAATGCATTTTTTTTTTTGTAATATAAATGAATCATCATGGGCCCATGTTGAAGTAAAAATACATGATTTATGAAATAAATCATGTATTTCATCCTAAATCATCTTTAGGATGCTGTTGGTGTATTCCACAACCTTCGAACCAAGGAGCCACATATTCACATCTAAATGCATGCAAGATTTCTAGGCGTTACTAACTTGACATATCCCTAGCCCTCCCTACTAATATTATAAATGTGAATGTAAGTTTGTTTGTTACGCTTTCACGCAAAAACTACTAAACCGATCATCATGAAACTTTGTACACATATTTCTGAAGGTATTAGAATTAATATAGGATGCTTTTTATCCCGAAATTAAGCTCAGTTCTTTTGGGTAGAAGGTGTTTGACGATTTTACACCATAACGCCGTCAAATGATAACCGATTTAAATAATTACTTTTGTACCTTAGAGGTTATAATGTCTGTTTAATTTGCCCAAATGTCGTGTATCTAATGAATGTGGTTGGAGATAGAGCACAGAACTCCTCAGCGGACAACAGCAAACCCCTCATTTAAGGCCTAGCGATACTGATTACTTTAAATTTTTTAGAACTACAACTAAATTGAATGCCACATCAAAAAACAAAATCAAACGCAGACTAAGTCGCGGGTAACAGCTAGTCACATATAGCATTAGTAAATTGTGACAGCAACCCGTTTCCTCAGTTTCAAATATGGAATCTCTCTTTTCAGATCCCTGTCAGGTTCGAGAAACCAATTTACGGTATAGCTGACGCTGAGATCGTAGCTTATATGGCACCTGGAGTTATGGTCACGTAAGTAGATTTAATAAAGCAAATTAAATTAACAATAAATACTTTAACGGTGAACGAAGACATCGTAAGATTACCTGCTTGCCTAAAAGTTCTCCATAACGATATCAAAAACTTGTTGTACGGGAGCTGTGGTGATTCTCGACCGTAACAATAGAAAGATCTTCCTCCGAGCGGGTGATCGTGCTCGGGGACCGAGGTCCGAACATTAATTTTTGGAAGCTAGCGCGATGCAGGATTTTTGTAGCGCCATCTAGTTCTGTAATGTGGAGACCGCTACACTTGTGAAGTCAACTAATCCATACTGGGCCAGTGTTTTGACTGTTGAACCTTTTCATTCCGTAATTTACATTTTATGTTCTTATTTAGGAAGAATTTTAGTAGGCTGGTAATAAGTTTATGTTGTTAATGAAAGGTTGAAATTAGTTATTAACCTCCGACGCACAAACGACGTTTGTATAAGTTTTACGTGTATGTGTCTGTGGCATCGTGACTCGGATAACCGATTTGGAGTTTGTTTTTTTTTTGTTTGAAAGGTGAATCAGTCGGTTGTGTTCTAAGCTTTGTTTTATGAAAATCGGTCCGATATGGCCTCCGCCACAAAATGGCGGATATATTTTTTTTTACAACTCCCTCAATATGGGTATCAAACGAAAGGGCTTGACAAGATGTCCGACACAACAAAATACCACTCCCTCGATATTGGTGTCAAATCAAAGGGCATTATGTATCGGAGTTTTTTAATAGGTTACAAAAAATTCATAATTCGTTTAAAGGAAATTGCATACAATTCTACAATAAACTACCAATTGACATCTTGGAGATGTCTCTTAAAAAGTTCAAAGTTTGTACTAAACATAAGCTTATAGAAAAGTCCTATTATAGTATAATGGACTACGTAATCGATAAAAAAGCTCGGGTGTAAATTATTGCTCTAACCAGGTTGCTCTTCTAATAATTTAAAATGACATTGTGAGATGGTGATAACAAAAAAAAACACCCGGCTAAGTTTGTTGTGGTCTTCTTCTTAGACCAGGACGAGTTTGGAATCCTCGTAGCTTTATTTTTAAGTTTACGAATGTGGTTATCGCCATCATCTCACTACCGTGTAATTCTTATGTACGCATCAAAAGTGCCACCTATGGGCCTACTTGAATAAAGATATTTTTGACTTTGACTTTGACTTTGGCTTTAAATTTTGAATGAATGATAATTTCATTAATAAATTAAATAATTCATTGAACTATTAATTAATAATAAATCTAATTTTATAGTCAATCTTAAACCTAAGTCCGCGGAGTCTTACTATATAATTTTGCGATCCGTTTCAGTATAATCTTCTTCCTTGCCGCAATCGTGACCTCAACCCTGATGATATCAGACAGACTCGAAGGTGTATGGGAGAGGAGTGCAGTGGCTGGAGTACAACCCAAGGAAATGCTCCAAGTGCATATAGTTCTACAGTCACTTGTGATATTAATGCAGGTAAGACTAGTTATAACAAAAGTGGTGATAGCCAAGTGTTTAGTACTTGGGCTTCGGGTGGGCAGAGTTGGATTCCTGGCACGCACCTCGCAACTTTTCGGAGTTATGTGCGTTTATGTAAACTATACTAATTATAATTATATAATTTGACGGCAGCGGCCCTGCTTTATGAGCCCAAGGCTGTGGGTTCGATTCCCACAACCGCAAAATGTTTGAGTGATGAACGTATTCAAAATTCAAAAATACACATTTTACATTTTGACATTCATAAATGTTTTCTATTGTTTGGGTGTTTATTTTTATTAATATTTTGTCTTCGAAATTCTATCCCTATCCCTACTTAATATTAGAAATGTGAATGTAAGTTTGTTTGTTACGCTTTCACGCGAAAACAACTGAACCGATCTTCATGAAACTTTTTATACACATTCTTGGAGGTATTAGAAGTAATATAGTATACTTTTCATTGAAAAAAAAATAAAAATCTCATATATGACTATAGGTGTAGACTATGTAGCAGTACGCTGCCTCCCAAAATTATGCGGGCGAAGCCGCAGGGCACATCTAGTATTATTATAAATATATTGTGTAGGGACGGATAAAAAAAATCATTAAATGCCTGCAACACATCGGTGGCTCTTCTGGTGCTAACAACATCAGGTGAAACGCTTGCTCGTTGGTGTGCTATAAAAAAAAAAACTTCTCAATAATAAGGTGTTCTATTCTATTCACAGACAATCGAAATGATGATAGTAGCGTACCTTGGCTACAACCTTCCCTACAAAGGATCTCTGGTGACAATCGCCTGCTTATTGTTCCTGCAAGGCCTGGGAGGGATGTGCTTCGGATTTCTTCTCTCTGTTCTTTGCTCGAGCTACACTGTGTCGTTCTTCATCGCCACTGGGAGCTTCTATCCGATGATTCTACTCTGTGGTGAGTTTCAGAAAGTTTAAGTCCTGTGTAGTGCTGATACCCTAGTAGTTTGAATAACATTTGTGTCTTAAGAAACTAAATATAACTTGATTTAACGGTGAAGAGAAACATTGCGAGGAAACCTGCTTGCTTGAGTGTTATCCATAATGTTCACAAAGCTGTGTGAAGTCTACCAATTCGCACTTGGCCAACGTAGTGGTCTACAGTCTAAACCCTTGTTATAGACGGCCGATTTGCACAGTTTGCAGTGACCCTGTTTCCTGAGTCCAAGGCCGTGGGTTCGATTCCCACTACTGGAAAATGTTTGTGTGATAAGCGTGATTCTTTTTGAGTGTCTGAGTGTTTATATTGTAATTATTTAAGTATATTTTTCATAAAAATATTCATCAGTCTTCTTAGTACCCATAACACAAGCTACGCTTACTTTGGGGCTAGATGGCGATGTCTGTATTGTCGTAGTATATTTATTTATTTAGAGTTTAGATCCGTGCCTGTAATGGCCCGGTAATGGATTGATGCTGATGACTATAATCGGGAGTATTAATATAGCACTGCTGGGGCTGGGCTGCATAGATCTGATCTCTAATAGGACAGAGAGAGATTATGCTGCTTCAGTGGAGGTTTGTTAGCTGCAAAAATTGTTATTGTAAATAAATACTGACAGTTAAACAACTCTTTGTCAACACTACTTTTCTTAGTTCTGGCTCTAACTAAAAACTTCGTCTAATTCAATCCTCCTAAGCCATAATGAATCCTACTTACTTTGAAGAAAACACACATCATCGCGTTTATAACAAAATATTCCAGTATCCGATCGCATAGCAACCCCTTTTGCCTATGGCTGGCATGGTTTTCAAGAGTTTTACACTTTTGATAAGAAATCCAACGCTATAGTGTGCAGAAATATATTTAGTTTTACTTTTTAAGAAATGTCTGGGTCTCTTACACTCAATGTAAAGAAGAAGGTTAGAAGTTTAGACAATTTGTTCCAAGTTTATTCTAGATTGGTTCGCACGAAATAAATTGGTTGTGGTTGTAATTCGGTTTATTGACAATAATTTTACGTGGGCGATATGTGCGTCACAAGCTGAACGCTCATGGCGATCAATCTCGCTTTTTTCGCGCTCTCGCTTGCACGCTCGGTTCAGGCGGAACGTGACACTGAGTCATCCTTTTTCCTGGGTGCCTGCTGCATTCATCAATTTATAAGACACGTCAAAATGTTATTAACTAAAACATTTTTGTTCTCAGGAATCCTCTGGCCAATAGAAGGAATGCCAAACGTGCTGCGTCTTATCTCATTCGCACTTCCTTTCACCATTCCCGCTAAATCCCTCCGAGACCTCATGGAGAAGGGCTCTCCCTTTACGAACCCTGACATATACGGCGGGTTCCTTATAACCATCGCCTGGATCGTGGGAACCCTGGCACTCTGCTTTTTAAGATTAAGGTTTAGGAAGATGTAGAAATTGTATATAGATCTTTTTAGAATATTTGATATTAATAATGTAGGATTTTAGCGGAGTTAAGTGCCCATGTTATAAAACTCCAGAAGGCGTGTTGTTATCTTTTTTACGAAGAGTATAGTTTACAATGGTGTCAGCGAAACTGCACATCAAAAGATGTTTAGGATACCCAGAACTTAATGTTGAATGGAAAGGGTATCAGGCTGTTTGAGACTTCATGAAGAAAACTTTGTGGCTCAGTCATTGGAAGTTGGGAATCTGCTTAGATTAATAAAGTGAGGAAATGCTTATGCTCAAATGCCCATGGCCAATGGTTTATTAATGGTCTTACAAACTTTCTAGGTAATAAATAATATATAACAAAGTGGATTTCTTTAAAATATCACTAGCTCCAACGCTGAAGTAAAACATCGTGAGGTAACCTGCATGCCTGAGAGTTCACCGTAATTTTCTCAAAGGTGTGTGGAGTCCACCAATCCGCACTGGGCCAGCGTGGTGGACTTCGGCCTTAACCCTTTCTCATTCTGGGAGCCGTGCCATGTAGCGGGCAGGCAATTGGTTGATTTGATAAAAGTGGAATATCAATAGTATTATGGTATGCACAGTGGATGGATTGCTCAAAAATAAAACTGATAAGATATTATGGGTAATTTCTGACAATCTGCAGAAGTTCTTTCTTACATATACTGAGGGTCGTGTGTTGGGTTTTTTAACCTACGTTTAATTATTCGATCACATGAAATTAATTACCATTTACATGGTATAGGAAGAGCGACATCTAGTGACGAGCCCGTTTTCCAATTTTCGAACTAGATGGCGCGGCAGTCTTTCGAAAACATATAAATTGTTTCGCGAGATCGGATATGTACATGTTGGTAGAAAATCACACAGTTGGCATTCTGAAGTTGTAATTCTAGGTATGTTATATAAGATAACGAAATGGTCGATGATAAAATGCCATGCTACAAAAGATACTTAATTTGTTTAAGTTGTCTTTCATAACTTAAAGACTGCTAGCTTTTATGAAGTTAGTTAAATGTATCTAAGTGATTAGTCGAGCTTCAACTTACGTACCGCCATCATATCTGTTAAAATATTTCAATACCTAAACCTTCTCAGCAAGGTAAAGGACGAATAATTAAGGATAGAAACATCTTTGTTCTAAAAGTGGATATATTTCTTACTGGATAATGCAACTCCAACAAAAGTAAAAATAAAATTGTTTCTTTATGAAGAAAAAATACGGTTTTTAGAACATATGTTATAATGGCGGACATATTGAGTATAGCTTCATGGTTTAATGGCGGTCAACTAAATGAGATTGTTCACGTAAACAAACTTTGCTGTTAATACGTGAGATAGAAAAGAACAGGTCAGAGTACTACAGAGTCACATTTCCTTCGATTTGTATCGAATCGAAAAAGTGTCATCTACTGACAATGCTGTTTCCCAGTTGTAACAAGCGCCATCTAGTTGCAATCAGTTTCCAAGTTTTGAAGCTAGATGGCGCTGTATCGATTCCATATGAAAATCGCACTCATCTGTCGTCACGTGATCGAATAGGTAAAAAATCGCACGCAATAGCGTAGAAGTTTGTGTTACATTAATTATCTGTTATCGTTGGCCCTTGTTTAGAGCTTATAGCTCTCGGGTAGCTGTATATAGCTTTTATGTTAGCTTTATGTGGTATCGCAGCATTAATTTTTTATAAGAACATAATATTTCTTTTAAGAAATAGGTTGTAGGTACATGACCCAAACCTTTGTGATTTATAATTATACTGTAATAGTTCTAATTTACTTAATTGTTTATGTGTTAGTTTTTTTATAAATTTTTTTGTAAAATAAAGGTGCCTTTACATGTACTTCTGTGTTTTATTCTTAAAACTACCATCGATAGAGTAATAAAAACGTGTGTGCACTTATGTACACGCGTTAGAAGTCAAAGACTTCTAACGCGTGTACATAAGTGCAAAATAAAAATCTTTTCAAAAATTTTACCATTCGCCTTATTCTACGATACTACGATACTATAGAAAAAACGACACTACCAATAGAAAAAAGATATTTCATACCTTGAAAGTCTATTATAACGCACTATATAGTTAAATAAAAAAAAATATGATATATCTGATATCGTAACGTAATAGTCCAACTGTACATTCACAACCTCAGCCTAGTAAAGTCCCACTGTTAGCCTCACAGGAGAGAGGGTTTTAGAGCACGGACCCACCATGCTGCTTCAAAGTTTGCATCAAGCGAAAGCTTATAGAGAAGTCCTATAATAGTATAAAGGATTACGTAAACGATAAAAAAGCTTGGGTGTGAACTATAGCTCTAACGAGGTTGCTTCTTAAATATTTTCAAATGACAATGTGAGATGGTGGTAACAATAAGAATAACCGGCCAGGTTTGCTGTGGGGTTCTGCTAAGACCAGGACTCGTTTGGACCCCTCGTAGCTTTAGTTTTAAGTTTACGAATGTAGTTATCGTCATCACTACTCACTGCTATGTTTTACAGTTTGTATGTAATCAACGCATCAAAATTGCCATCTATGTGCCTATTTCAATAAAGAAATATTTGACTTGGGCTTTGAAAAAAAAAATTCTCTCAATAAGTTCAAAGTTTATATAAAACGTAAGCTTACAGAAAAATCCATTTATAATGTTAAGGATTACTTAAACGATAAAAAAGCTTGGGTGTGAATTGCTCTTATTTCATAGCTTTATACTAATATACTGTGAGATGGTGATAACAAATAAATTACCCGGCTAAGTTTGTTGTGGGCTCTTTTTAGACCTGGGCGCGTTGGAAACTATCGTAGCTTTAGGTTTAAGTTGGTGAACGAAGTTATCACCATCCCCTTACAATTATGTAAACATATATGTATGAACGCTTCGTAAGTAAATAAATAAATAAATA
Source organism: Pararge aegeria (assembly GCF_905163445.1). Classification (NCBI taxonomy): domain Eukaryota; kingdom Metazoa; phylum Arthropoda; class Insecta; order Lepidoptera; family Nymphalidae; genus Pararge; species Pararge aegeria. The sequence goes on along the minus strand of NC_053202.1, from coordinate 3,660,614 downwards.
TACTACGACAATACACACATCGCCACCTAGCCCCAAAGTAAGCGTAGCTTGTGTTATGGGTACTAAGATGACTGCTGAATATTTTTATGAATTATATATACATAAATACTTAGAAAATACATATAAACACCCAGACACTGAAAAACACTTAATGCTCATCACACAAACATTTTCCAGTTGTGGGAATCGAACCCACGGCCTTGGACTCAGAAAGCAGGGGGGTCGCTGCCCACTGCGCCAGTCGGCCGTCTGTGATGAAGTGCCTGTGATAGGCCTAGATAAATAAAGATTTATGAACCGATGGATCGGTTAACCTTAAATAAAGTTCGCTGTTGCATTTTGATTTAGATATTTACTATTTAGAGGTATAATAAAAAATAAATAAATATTTCAAATCATTTATTACAATAAGCTTTTATTTACAACGTTACAATTCGTACACATTAATTAATAGTTTTTAATAGTTTTTTCTCTTTAAATAGTAAGTCTTACCTACATCTACATCGTATCGCCCTAATGCTCCTTACAATATTATATGGATAGTGTTGGGGATTACATGTTTTGTTTTTTTTTTGTTAAATTTAAGAGCTATTGTTGTAATATGTAATTGTTTTCTGTCCCATATAAATAAAAATAATAACATGATATGAAAATAGTAGGTATATTATAATACTAGTGTGCTATATTAGTCTTCACTATTATAATTAAGGCAATGCGCAAACGCATCCTACGACGTTTTTTTAACGCGAAAGGGAAAACCAACTTCTATGTGTTACCAGAAACTTTTCATTATTGAAACAATAAGATAGTCAATATGTAAATTTAGGTTAGGCAGTGCTTTTGTACATGTATGGAGTGCACGCCACTGGTGAAATTGCACCTGCCAGAAATGGAAATCAAGGAACGAAACAGTCTATACTCAGTTCATACGCTTAAGGATATAGTCGTCAAGAATATTTATTTTAAAGTCAACATATAACATTTTATAAACCTAAAATTTTGCAATGTAAGATTGGTATCTATTATGTGAGGTTGGGTAAAGACCTAATCTTTAAAGGTCACGTTTGGTTCAGTCTGAAAAACGTCATAATATGGTAAAACTTTAATTAGTGTCATTAAAAATAAATACACACCGCCATCTAGCTCCAAAGTAAGCATAGCTTTTGTTATGGGCACTAAAATGACTGACGAAATTTTTTTTATTATAAATAATACATATAAATACTTATAATATACATAATAACACCCAGACACTCGCGAAAAACACTCATGCCCACTGCGACGATCGGCCATCCCTTTAAAATATTAAAATAACTGTAACGTTTTCCACTATACATATAGATATCATGTGGTAGAGTCACTACAAACAGACTGACTTGACTTTCCAAAAGTGCTTATAAACTGGGCCTATATATAAATATTAATATTATATAACTAATTAATATTATAAAACTGGGCCTACTTAGTAGTAGTATAGTAGGAATAATTTTTATTTTTAATTTAAGAGTATTTTTAAGATTTTGCTCAATCTGTCAGTATCTATTAGCGTCATGAATTCTGTATTCGAGCAAAATTTGCGCATCACACGCGCTCCTTATCATTTTTCTCTTTAAACTCTATACTCTCTGCTCCCAGAGCTCTCTGTATCTCGCTGAACGTCTTCCCCTTAGTCTCGGGTACGAACAGCGCTATCAACGTCCCAACTAACAGACACATAGCGCTGAAGAACCAATATGTTAGAGCGGGGCCTAAAGACTCGGTCATGAACGCGAAGTATTTAGTCGTTACGAATATCGCCAGTAAGCACGACGTCGAAGTGATAGACATGCCAATAGCGCGCGCTGAGCTGTCAAAGATTTCGGCTGTTACCAGCCATACCAAGGATCCTATACCTGTTGAAAGACATATGATCTTATTCATTTCATAGAAGTCTTAATAAAAAGACACTAAAAGGTTTTATAAACTTAAAATGCATACAAAAATTTTCGGAACAACGGAAAATTTCGGACTGCAACAAGAGATGCAGCTTTGTTTCAAACGTGTCTCGATGTAATATGGACCTTTGAAAAAGTAGATCGAAACTGCAACGTTTCCAACTAGATGTCGCTACAGTCGCTATAAGACTGATGTGAAAGGCATATACTAATTTCGGCATCGACGGTAGGAGAGCCGTAGCTTAATTGGAGAAAGCGATTAGGCCGCGATTGCCGGAGAGTCGCAGGTTCAAATCCAAAAAATTTTATATGCATTATAAATTTATAAAATCGATAATACCTCCAAGTGTAGGTAAAAACACTAAAAAAAATTATAAAAATACTAAAAGGTTTAGTGATACTAGAACATTTTAAGTATAGAAAATACTTATATACTACTCATATAGTTAATAGTTTTTAAATGACAATGTGAGATGGTGATAACGAAAAAAAAATAACAACCGGCTATGTTTGTTGTGGGCTTCTTCTTAGACCAGGGCGCGTTTGGATCCCTCGTAGCTTTAGTTTTAAGTTGACGAATTAATTTATCGCCATCAAGTCACTCCTAGGTCACATCTTTCATGTAATGTACGCATCAAAAGTGCCATCTATGTGCCTATTTGAATAATGAAATATTTGACTTTGACTTTGACTTTGGCTTGGCACAAGTACAACATGGCTCCCAGCGGCCGTTCCACAAAAGTTCGGGTGGAATGTTATTGTTGTTAGTCATACATTTCTGAATTTAACAACGGCGCGGGGTACTCTAGTTATTTTAGAGCGTAAGAGGCAATGTAGTTTAAATATTACAAAAAAATCTCTAACTGTTAAAAGTGTTTTGCTAAAATTCGAGTGCTCCGAGTCTCGTTAGTGGCGACAAGGTGACGCGTACATAACATTTCTAGTGTCTGGTTATGAAAGTTTATATTATTTTTGAAATTATACTTCTTTTGGCGCGTTAGGGAAAAATTATGAGAAACATTTACTATGTTTACGATGCGCGCGCACACCGACACAAAAAACCGACACCCTGAAGTTAGTGACAGTGTACGCTTTCAGTTGTCAAAGACTGCGGGCGCATTCCGGTGATTCAATTGATGCAATTGTACATAAATCTCAAATTTTAATGTTGGTTGTCCGATATTGAGTCTATTAGTATTCCAAATTTATTTATGTCATTTCTTTAATTATACAGATTTTTTTGTGATATTTAAAAAAAACTTTATTTAACTAAACAACTAACTGATAATGCTTTATAATAAAACTTTCAATGTATTAAATACCTTTTCCTACAAACGTAGAATAAGGCGAAAGATAATATTTTTGAAAAGATTTTTATCATAAGTACACACGCATTTTTTTTTTATTGAAGTCGAGGCAGTCTTGCAGTGAAGTAAAGTAAAGAAATAAAAATAAACTGCTAAAAAAAATACTGACCAGCACTAAAGAAATATATCACCAGGATCAGGGATATTATGGGAAGGAAGTTCAGGAACCCCGTAATCTCACCACCGCTTTCAGTCAGCTTAAAGAATATTCCCAGACCAAGCTGAAATAGAAAATGTATATAAATATAGAAAATTTTTTGCTTATATTTTTCTAATGACGTATCCAATTATTTTTATTCCATAAAAGAGTAACTAAAACTATTATATTACTACTATTATTTATAAAAATATTAGCTTCTGCCCGCGACTGCGTCTGCGTGGACTTCAGAATTGGGTCTAAGCCTTCGCACGTTATAGAAAGTACATTAACCTTTTCCATAGCATAGTTGACATGCATACAAAATTTCAAAACTGTCTGCCCGCGGCTTAGCTCGCAAACCATTTTCAATTTCCCCTCGGGAGTCGGCTTAAAAGGTAGCCTATGTTCTTTTCCATGTCAAAGGCTACATGCGTGGCAAATTTCATCCCAAATCCGTTCAGCCGTTTTGCATGGTTGAGTAACAATATGATTATTTTGTTATTGTTTAGTCGCGAGGATTCAGTAACGACGAAGGTGAGGGGTTGGGTGAATACAAGTGCTGCGCTTTTTAGTATGCGTACTGAGCCAGCTCCTTTGTCACACACCCCTACTAATATTATAAATGTCAATGTAAGTTTGTTTGTTACGCTTTCACGCAAAAACTACTAAACCGATCCTCATGAAACTTTGTACACATATTCATGGAAGTGTTAGAAGTAATATAGGATACTTTTTATCCCGACATTAAGCTCGGTTCCTTTGGGAGAGGGGATTTTACACCATAACTCCGAAAATTTATAACCGATTTAAATAATTATTTTTGTTCTATAGAGATTATAATAGGTGTTTAATTTTGCCCAAACTGTGGTTGGAGATAGAGGACAGTACTCCTCAGCGGACAGCAGCAAACCCCTCATTTAGGCTTAGCGATACGAATGCTTTAATTTTTTTTAGATCTACAACTTAATTTAATGCCACATCAAGAAACAAAATCAAACGCAGACGAAGTCGCGGGCAACAGCTAGTTTTTTTATACTTTCATAAATTTATGACACAAATCTAACATTTTACACAAATGTGTGACAATAAAGACGATTTTTCTTTCTTTTCTTTCTTTAAACATCCACACTTTCACATTTATAATATAAGAAGTATACCATCCATATATAAAGCTTACCAAACAGTATTGATGCATTTATATAACACTAATTGTTTGACTAACTAGATGGATTGACTTTACAATGAATAATTGTTAAGACTTATTTTGTTTTTTTGATTTAACAATTATTCATTGTAAAGTAAACATCTTCTGAGGATGCTCCGGTGTCGGAGCGAAACGTGCGTAGAAGTTACATTGCCGAGGATCTGTTTGATGTGGAGTATAAAGATTTAAGAAATTATAAATGTCACCATGTATTCTCCTGCTTTTCGCGGAGTATAGCAAATTGAGCTTAATTCTCATAATATATCATGGAATTCCGCAAAGTAACGCCTGCTTCTATCTAATAGTTAATCATGATAACTTACCATTCCAAGAAACATTCCGGAAAGTGATCCCAGCAATACAGGCCGCCTCCCGAACTTCGTCAAAAACAAAGGCGTGCAGAAACTAGCGAAAACTTGTATTATGCCAATAATAACAGATGCTAGCTCAGGTTTCACACTGGTTTTAGTGGACTCCAATATCGTTTGCAGGTAGAACTGTACAGCGTTGAAGCCCACGAGCTGGCTGCCAATAAAAAGCAGGAATCCGAGAGACAACGATTTCAAAAATGTCTTATTTTTAAACAACAATTTCTTGTCAATCTTCTCTTTATTACGGTTGGAGTCTTGGTATTCTTGGAGTTCTTCTTTCGCTATGGCTTCGGATGCTCGGATTTGTAATAGAACTTCTAATGCCTCTTCCGAACGACCTGCATCATATTAAAATAAAGGGGTAGTAGACGGGGTATTATAATGTCAAGGTGTGTTTCGCAGTAAACCACTCCGCTTCCGACCCTCGGAAGACAGAATATGTTATGGTAAAAATGATGTTGAAAAAGGGCAACTGTTGAGTTTCTTGCTGGTATATCGAATTCAAATTCAAAAATTCTTTATTCATGTGGGCCTATCACAGGCACTTGTGAAGCGTTTATACTTTACATAATTGTAAGGGGATGGTGATGAAATTGTTCGTCAATCGTCGTCTGTACCTGTACAAGCACGCCACTGGCTGTTTGTATGGGTGAGTTCTTTTAAAATGTTATAAATGTTTTAAATTTACAATATAATATTTTGAAGAACTTGCTTATAGGCGGCTAGCTATGGGAGTGGCGCTGGTACTGCGGTATGTGGAAAATAAACAACAGCAGTCCTTTTCGGGGCGAGTTAACGGTAGATTCGGGGAAGAGTTTGGGGGGACGTCCACCATGTGCGAAGTTATCCGCCCTATTCGTCTGTCAATTTCTCCTGATGCTTTGTACTTTAAGTTTCCCTAAATTATATTAAAAATAAAAACACCTGGTAGAGATCGCTTTTAAGCGATAAGGCCGCCTTTTAAACCTTTTCTCCTTTATTTTTATTGTGTATTTTTTGAAATGCTTGTTTTTTTTAAATTTGGTGTACAATAATGTGTATTTTATACATTTCATTCATTCATTTCATATCATTCATTCACCTGAGAAAGGCTAATCTGTGTAAAGCCAGAATAAAAATCCTCCTTCTTTGTTCCCCTCAACGCACCTTTAGAGTAAAGATAGAAAGGGCTGTCAGGTAAACAGAGTACAGGTAAGGTGCTGACTGCTATAGCACTTGCTAGGACGATATTGAAGGCTTTGTAGGAGAGGTACGGGCCCGCCGACAGCGTCACAACGATGCCGAGTGTCGAGAAGATCTGCATGAAGGTGCCTAGCGAACCGCGATGTTCTTTCTGAAACCAACATGTTTGTTAGGACAAATGAAGGGGCTGCCACAATGGCGTGCATAGAGGTATGCACAGTTAATGTTTAAATCGATTATGATATTGATGTTAATATCAAAATCGATTTCAATATCGTTCGTCATTATATTTTTCGATTATAATATCGATTATGATTTACAATCGATAACTGAAATCAATATATATTTTGATTTTTATGTTGATTGTAATCGATTACGATATCGATTATAAATAAATAAATAAATATACTACGACAATACACACACCGCCATCTAGTCCCAAAGTAAGCGTAGCTTGTGTTATGGGTACTAGGATAACTGATGAATATTTTAATGAATAATATACATAAATACTTATAATATATATATAAACACCCAGACACTGAAAAATATTCATGTTCATCACACAAACATTTCATTTTATATTATAGATTATAGATATAGATTACAGTTACCGTTAATAACTGCTTCAAAATTTTGGTGACGATAATCGATTATAGTAGGATTACGATATCGAATTAAGTTATATCGAAATCGATATCATATTCGATATCGATACTTCAATCGATAGTAATCGATATCGATTAGGTATTGATAGCAATATTGGTTGTAATATATAAACTACAATCGATTATTTTACACGATGTGGTAGTAGATTACCAGAATCAACATCAAAGCCGATTACATTATCGTTTAGTGTTTTTCTGAAAATCTGGAGCTCTAATCACAAGGCTATTGAAAATTTTAGAATGATGACAACCAAACTCACACTTGCAATTTCCGATGCGTAGATAGGTGCTACCATGAAGAGAAAGCTGTCGGCAGTGGCTATCACCACTCGCCCCAGGATCAGCATCCACACTTCCGTAGCGAATATGAACAGCATACTCGTTAGGAACTTTGGCAGGCATAATAATAGGAAGCAATATTTCCTTCCTATGGCATCTAAAAGCATTCCACCCAAGAGATTACCTGAAAAAAAGAGGTTCTAAATTTGATTTCGTTTTATACTTATAATAAAACTGTAACTGGAAGATTTCTGTGCATTTAATATATTTTGAAAATTTGGACCGGGGGATGCGTTATAATCGATACTGAGTCCAAAACAGATTTTTTTTTTATGTTTGTCTGTCTGTCTGTCTGTCTGTCCGGGCATCACGTGAAAACTACTGAACGGATTTAAATAAACATTGGTATAGTGGTAGTTGACATTCCTGGTCATCATATGGGATACTTTTTATCCCGATAAACAATAACTTTCCTCCGGGAAATGAAATGTGATTTTTTATCAATTTGATTAGATAGATAGATTTCACTATCAAGCATGTATGGTCTTATTTTAATAAAGATCTGATAAATATTGTCGGAGATAAAGAACATAACTCTACACAAATAACAGCAAGTCGCAAGGCATATTGGACAACGATCGAATGCACGCGTACCATTCTACTAATATTAGAAATGCGAAAGTTTGTCAGAATGGATGTACTAAAATACCACGTAAAATTATCGTAGCCACGATGATTATGATGTTAGTATCTGATATATTCTAGCTTCTCGAGTGACTCATACGCGGACGAAGTCGCGGGGGTTCGCTAGTAAATACTATATAATACTACGACAATACACGCACCGCCATCTAATCCCAAAGTAAGCGTAGCTTGTGTTATGGGTACTTAGATAACTGATGAATTTTAACAATAATAAACATAAACACTTATCATATATGGATAAACACCCAGACACTGAAAAACATTCGTGTTCATCACACAAACATTGTCCAGTTGTGGGAATCGAATCCACGGCCTTAGACTCATAAAGCAGGGTCGCTGCCCACTGCACCAACTGTCATATGACCCACTAGATGGTTAGTTAAAAACCATTCTCTATAAACAGAGAACAACACTTCATGCAAGAACACGTCAGGACGTGCTCCGACGTGCCGCCCTATTTCCATTTGCCTGAGGTCAGCGGCGTGCATACAGGGTATGCACGAAGCAGAGAGATAATATAAAATAAAAAAATCTCTAGTAAGTACGAGTTACTCGTATAAAACACTAGATAGGCTTTTTAAGAGTTATAAAAAGCCTTAAGTTTTGTATCATCACATCCTGTGCAGATCCTCTATGCACTGCCTGAGATGTAGGTGATTCAAATTTCGAATTCAAAATTTCTTTATTCATGTAGGCCTATCACCGGTACTTATGACGCGTTCATACATACTCGTATATGTTTACATAATTGGAAGGAGATGGTGATAACTTTGTTCGCCAACTTAAACCTAAAGCTACGAGGGTTCCAAACGCGTCCTGCTCTAAGCCTGCAACAAACTTATCCGGGTAATTTTTTTATCACCATCTCAAAGTAAATTAATATTTAGCTATATAGTTAGAGCAAGTCACACCCAAGCCTCATGTGCCCGTAAGTAGCCCATAGAAACATGACGACAAAATGGTGAACATAATAAGTATCTCATCATCATCATATCAACCCATTATCGGTCCACAGCAGAGCACGGGTCTCCTTCCACAATGAGAAGGGGTTAAGGCCGTAGTCCACCACGCTGGCCCAGTGCGGATTGGTGGAATTCACACGCCTTTGAGAACATTATGGTGAACTCTCAGGCATGCAGGTTTTCACACGATGTTTTCCTTCACCGTTCAAGCAAGTGATATTTTAAATTTTTAAGTATCACACGGGCGCATGTTTTTACATAGGATACTTTTTAGCTCTCGTAAAGAAATTGTTAACAAAGGATGTTTAAAAAACCTAAAGAAATGGTTAAAGAACTTTGTAGACAATATATCTTACCAAATACAGCGACCAAGAATCCACCGGAAACGATCCAGGACCCCTCCTCTTCTGTGATTGGCCTCGACAATGGTGTTTCCGTTTCGTTTCGGAGCTTCACGAGGATTGGTGACGGCCATGCTAAGCTCATTCCCGTTGTCACTACACCGAGGTTTACTGCAAAGTAAAAAGGATGATCACTATAAAAAGCGGTGATAGCCTAGTGGTCAGGACAACAATTAAATTATCACTTTCTTCAGTGGTGAAGGGAAGATCATGAGTATGCCTGAGAGTTCTCTATAATTTTCTTAAAGGCGTGTGGACCAATCCGCACTTGACACAAAACCCTTCTCGTTCTGAGAGGTGACACGTGCCGGTTGCTAACGACGTGTACTTTTCAATTTGGGCCATCACTTCAGATGATGTGATGCTCTCCTTTTGTAGTTAACATTTAGCGCAGTACCGCAATGATAAGTGATTTTTTTTTAGAGGCCTCTAGCTAAATGATTAGATTACACTATCAGAAAGTGGGCAAAGCTACTCGAGTCACGGGTCTTTTGTAATTATTTAATAAAAACACACACCTACGGTTGCGATAAACATGCTGACCCGAGGCCTCATAAGAGAAACTAAGACCTTGCATTGCTATGCTTCATTCTGATACTCTTTACATTGTGGGGACCCGTGCCCTGTAGTAGGCCGGCTGTATGTTTAGCCATACATCGGGGCAAATAAAAGACTAACTTATCACATTAATTCCTTTAATTGTGTTGATTGGTGCAATGACATTTGCGAACTGTCGGCTCAAAGTGAACCTTACAAAAATAAGTCGACGCCTGACGGAAATAAACTGCAATTTATACTAAACTAAGAATTGCTGTTACCAATATCTTAGGCCGCAGCATCTTAATGCCCTAGGCCGGTGCATGCTGTTGCCTTTGGCCGCAACACCGGCCAAAGTTTACCCCTGTTTATTAATACACATATAATGGTGCCCCTTGGTTTTTCTAATCCTAAGGTTGCCTGGAAGAGATCGCGTCTAAGCGATAAGGCCGCCCTTTGTATCCTACTTTTTAAGTTTATTTTTGTTGTGTCCGTTGCTTTTTTTTCCTATTTGTGGTGTACACATAAAGGGTATAGATTTACACTTGTGCGCCAGTGCTCTGAGAATTGATAAAGCTGTGGGAGAAGATACATTTTTATCCTTTCCCCGGAGAGATAATTGTCTCCTGCCCATCATGCTAGCAGTGCTGCTGTACAAATAAAGAGTGATAATAATAGCTTTCGCTTGGTTGTTGGGTCGGATACAGAAGGCCTTAAAACGGTGCGTATTGTGAGGAGGTTCCTCACTCTTGAACCCTGAGCGCCGGTTGCTTGGGCATTCAGAAGCCCAATTGAGAAAATTGCCAGAAGAGAAATTCATGTTTTTTTATAAATTTTTAATAGGTTTATTTTTATTTATAATTATTATTATTTATTATTTTATTTATTTATTTGGTGTCTATGACCCATCATTACGCACTAAACTATAACATAAATAGAATAATTAAAAACTAAACTAAATAAAAAAATAAAAAAATGTTTAACTTTTTAATACATAAAAAAAAAAAATTATAGAAAGATTATAATGTAAATAATGAAATTAAAAAACTCTGATTACTTAACGGTTTAAGGCGGGTGAACCCGCGGGCACAGTTAGTAAGAGGTAATTTTCTAAATTAGCCAGTAGGTAATCATATTGAAGACTTCCTGTTTACAAGTTGAGTAATTTGATCAAACGTCTTCTTCCGGCCTATATTGTTGTCCTCAATCGCTTAGTTCGTCGCTGCATCAACGTTGAAAGCTAAAGTAAATCCACCATGTTAGCAAGATTCAATAAACGGAATCTATTATTTCGGCGAGATCCCATTTAACCGAATTATGGTTTGGATGTACGCAGTTATTTATTTTCACAATCTCAATCCTAGTGATGTGAACGTGTGATGCAGTCTAAGATGGTAGTGTATGGATGGCCGCTATATTAAACCCGAAACCGATATCCCTAATCGGTTTCAACGCGACATCGTATCGGAACGTTTAATCGCTTAGGGACACATCTTTGTTGGACGAGAAAGGCTAGAGCCGAAGCAAGAACAGACCAGACAGGGGAAAATTCAGGAAAAATAAATTCCCAATATGCCGGGTATCGAACCTTATCTACTACTACCTGTCCATCAAAGAGATAGGCAAAAACACTGGAAGAGATTTCATTCAATGTCATCAATACTCCTTCCTTTATCAGAAGTATGGGAATAATCCAACAAATCTAATCTGTGATTTGCGTTTGTGCTCTGCGCTGTAGAAAATAAGTTTTTTTGAAGTAAAACTTCTTTAGGTGCGACACTAGAGTGTCTCTGATTGTTTTCTGACGGAAGTAACGCTAATGTCACACGTCTGTGTAGTTTCCGCTATTTAAAAATAATAATTTGAATTGGTCTTAGGTATATGTCATATACTCCACGCTTTACGCCAACTAGTGGCAAATATCATAATCAATTAGGATTATTTATTTCCAATATTATAAAACGGATCAACTGTGAATAGCAAAGTGAATAAAAATTCAACAGTTGTAAAAAAAAATATCTGAAATGTATTTTAGAAAATCTCTGAATATACTTGATTATTTATTACTTTTGTAATAAATATATTATTAATAAGTTTTCTGACGATTGCGACATTCTACAATATTCAATGACAAGGTTATATTGACATGTGCTGATCTAACCTTCAGCTTTCTACTCTCAATTATTCTATTTAACAAATGAAAATATTTATAAAAGTGAAAGTGATATGAATGGATTTTATTTATAAAATGAAATAGTGAATATTAAATGAAATGACGGTGTCCCAGGAACATTTTACTGTTTCATAAATAAATAATAATAAAAGTTTTACTCAGGCAGGTGCCCGAGTTTGTCAAAAAATTATCAATCAAGGCTGAATCAGCATTATCTGGTTTTTCAATACAATTACTTTATAAGTATAAACTTATCATTCATTATGTATTTCATATATACTTATGTTCACTTAAATAATAGTTTACATTTGGTATTTATACTATATCCGTGAATGCCTATCTATATCTTTGTATTCTATTTGTATCGTTTCTTTAAGTATATACGTTTAAAATTTTCACACATTCGAGGGCTTCTGGAAGAAATCTCTTTAGGGATAAGTTGGCCTGTGCACGTCCGATTTTTGTATTAATTTTTTATTTAATAAATAAATACTTTCACCTGCTTAAAAAGTGACGGAAATCCATGACTTCGATTTAAGCAATTAGATATTACTTTTTTTAACGACGAAAGAAAACGCGTGCGCAGTTTTCCATAATTTTCTCAAGTCGTGTAAGGTCTGCCTTTAATTCTGAGGGGAGACCATAGGGTCCCCTAAACTTAGCCAGTAATTTTGAATAGGTTGGCAACGGTTTACTGATGGATAGGTTAGTACCAGTGGCGTGCGCTGCATACATGCACAAAAGCACTGCTTACCCTAATTATTTTATATTACTCGTATTGGGGGTGAATTTTTCCATTTTATGCCATGTACCAGCTTTATGCATACCCTGGTTGAAAACCCTGTTCACGCCACTGGTACTTAACTCGCGGAAGTCTGATTCAGATTTTTTTATTGATCCTAATTTATTCTTAATGGATGTTATTTGGTTACTTAAATTAATTTTTGAAATGTCCCCCAAAACTCAGTATTCTATTGCATTTCGGTTTCCTGTTATCTACATTCGGAAATAGGTATATAATGAGTATGAGTATGGTATATGTTGAGAAAAGTAAGGTTTATCTATGCAAATCGAGATAACATAAAACGGATCAGCGTTATAACGGATACGTAAGTTTCTCACGTTTTAACAATTTCTTAAGGCTGAGGAAAGCCTCGGATGACACAGTGCTTTACAGATCATGGGGTTTTTATGCAATACATAGCACGCATAAAGAAAAGAGTGCAGAGAGAGGCAGCTACATAGACTACACCTTCAGTCATATATGAGATTTTTTCACAAACATTTTTTATTCTTACGTAATTTTTTCAATGAATTGTATTCTATATTATTTCTTATACCTCCAAGAATATGTATAAAAAGTTTCATAAAGATCGGTTCAGTAGTTTACGCGTGGAAGCGTAACAAATGAAATGAAATGAAAATTTATTTGTTCACATAAAACAATAGCAGATAAGGCGGAGAACTTCTGTTAAGTTTAAAACCTGTGCCAGAAGATCTCGCTCTTCCATTACAAAACACATTTTTATCTCAATTTATTTATATAATACTTTTTTTTTTTTTTTTTTTTTTTTTTTAATTTCTTACATGCGAGTAAAACATGCAGTGTGAGTGCGATTATGTTATGTGTACGTGCGTACACAAACAAACTAACATTCACATTTATAATATTGGTAGGGATTAGTAGTGGGTAAAAGATTTGGCCTTTCTTATACTGAGTGGAGACCTGGGACCTATAATTGATGTGGTGGAATTGGGTGACTAATAATGATGGGCCAATATCATTATCATCATCTTCATCAGCCTATTAATGTCTCGTTATAGTCGGTAATATATATTTTTTTAATTGTACTTTATCATGTTTATCATCTCCACTGCAAGACATAGGTATTTTGTAGGGAGTTCCAAATACCAAGGTCTTGTGCCGCTTGGATCTAGTGGCTTCCTACGACTCGCTTGATATCATCCGTCCACCTCTTCAAGGTTCTACAAACGCTGCGTTTAGGTACTGGTGTGAGTTGCCATTCCAACACCTTGGGACCCCAACGATGGCCATTAGCGTGCATAGAGAGTATGCACAGGGTATGCAGATGGTATAAAATGACGGGTATAAATGATCTCCAGTAATAGTAGGCTTTTTATAACTCTTACAAGGTCTGTCCTTTAGTTTTCACGCCTGATAAGCGAAGCGTTGAGGTGGGTATTTTTATAACACGTACTGGAGATTTTCATCATTTTATACAATCTGCAAACTCAAAAAGTTAAAAATTCATTTATTTCAAGTAGGCCTAATTAATAAGCACTTTTGAAACGTCAAGTCAGTCTGTTTGTAGTGACTCTACCACCGGTTCGGAAGGCAGATTCCACTGAGAAGAGCCGGCAAGACACTCAGCAGATTGCTCTTTTCCAACATCATTTTAAAGTTTAACAATCTTTATAATTTTTCTGTTTTGTGAGAGATGAGAGCGGAGTGGCCTGCTTCCAAGCAGCCTTGTCGTTAAGGAATTCATCAATCGTGTAGTAACCACGATTGGTTAAATGTGTTTTAATATATTGTTTAAACTTAGATAAAGGTAGATTAATATTACCTTCGGTATCATGTCATAAAAGCATATACCCATCCCCACAAAGGATTTCTTTACTTTTCTCAGACGATATGCAGATATCACTAATTTATGTCCGTTTCTAGTTAGAAGACTGTTTATATCGACTTTTTGTTTACGATACGATACTCTGTGCATATTCTCTATGTACGCCACTCAAAGACCGTGGGTTTGTACTAACGGGATCGGTATTCAAAAGTTGGTAACGCGTTAAGGTACTATCGACGACGATGGGTAAAGCAGTTTACCTTCATTTGAGCATCTAAATACCTACTGTCGGAAGATGCCCTCGACATTTAGTTGCATGCATTAGCTACATAATCTAGTAGGTATGTAGTTACATAAGTGATTGTCAGTATGACGATTATAAAGACATTCAAACATCTGTCTTTAGCGACCAAAAGTTACAAGGCCTTAAACTTTTAATAACGTCGGTCAATGTTTTGTCACACTTTAATTGAGAGCACCTTTCAAATGTCAGAGTGACAGAACACTGAATAACTGTTCCGACGTTATGCCACGTTCGTTTGTAAAGCTCTCAGGGACTCACTTTATCTGACAGCGCATTTAAATATCAGAGTGTATTTTGTCGTTATGCCATTTTTATTCGTAAAGCCCCTGGGATCTCACTTCGACTGACAGCACAATTAAATATCAGAGGGTGATAAAACACTGAATAACTATTCCGTCGTTATGTCACGTTCATTTTTGAGGCCCTTAGATTTTCACTTCAACTGAGAGCTCAAAATAAAAATCAAAATCGTTTATAAGTTACAAACGCTATTTTAGTTAATCATCCGGGAACCAGAGATACCGACATAGCTCAAAGAGTCGCGAAGCTGAAGTAGCAGTGGTTGGGGCACATAGTTCGGAGTACGGATGAACGATGGTGTCCCAAGGTGCTGGAATGGCAGCCCCGCACTGGTTTGCGCAACGTTGGTCGACCCCCATCGAGGTGGACAGACGAAATTAAGCGCGTCGCAGGTAGCCGCTGGATCCAAGCGGCACAAAACCTGGAGTGGAATTTGGAACTCCCTACAAAAGACCTATGTCCAGCAGTGGACGTCTTTCGGTTGATATGATGAGCGTGTAACCTTTACGCGCGATTGAAGTAAAACTTTTATTATTATTTATTGATTAAAGAGTTAAATGTTCCTGGGACTCCGCCATTTCATTTAATATTCACTATTTCATTTTATATTCTATTTAAAATTCATTAACATCACTTACATTTTATAAATATTTTCATTCGTTAAATAGAATAAATGAAAGTAGAAAATTTAAGGTAAGATAAGCACATGTCAATATAACCTTGTCATTGAATATTATAGAATGTCACAATCGTCAGAAAATTTATTAATAATTTATTTATTAAATTTTTTTTTAAAGTTGAATTTTTAATTACTTTGCTATTCGCAATTGATCCGTTTGAATATATTGGAAATAAATAATCCTAATTGATTATGATATCTGCCACTAGCTGGCGTATAAGTCAAGAAGCGCGGAGTATATGACATGTACTTACGACCAATCCAAATTATTATGTTTAAATAGCGGAAACTACACAGACGTTTGACGTAAGCGTTACTTCCGTCAGAAAAAAATCTGAGTTACCCCTAGTCGCGCCTAAAGAAGTTTTACTTCAGAAACTAATAGGAATTGGATAACTAGTGTGTTTGTCTCGATACAATTGTGGCGAAATCCTCCTCTGATGCCAGTTTTATGAAAATGATAGGGTAAGCAGCGCTTTTGTGCATGTATGGAGTGCACGCCGCTGATTGTTAGTAGGTTTTCTTTACATTTTCTTTTATTCCTAGACATCCCACTTTTTACCACAGCGCCCACCGTTCCGGTACAAAAAACGCTAAACTTTAAAACCTCTTTAAAGAGGTTAAACCACTTCAGACTCTTGTCCTTGCTACGAAGATGTTATGTAAGCAATATAGGTTTATCTACTCTAGTTCTCAATATCTATCTAAACAGATAAATATGGTGAAGTGGTCTGCTTACGCAAATCGTTTTTGCTATGATTAAGCTAACAATAATAAAAATTATAGTTACAGGCAACACCGTAGCCATTTTGTTCATATATTGGCTATATTTTTAAAATCCCATCCGAAAAGGTAACTCCTAATTGTACGGAACAATTAATAAATATCAAAAATTGTAGTAAGTGTACATTTTTTTACAAATACCAACAACAAATAAAGTCTCAAACCAATAACGTTTTTTCGCATGGATTGACCAGTTGAAAGACCTCACGAACTCACGCCTATTTTATGAAATCAATTCACCTAGTCGAAGCTGAGGTCGCACAAGCACCACGGAACTTCATTAATGGCGCAGCAATTTCGACGGCCGATTGCCACAGCCAGAAAATGTTTGTATGATGAACAATAATGTTTTTCAGTATCTGGGTGTTTATCTGTATTTTATAAGCATTTATGTATATTTTTCATTAAAAAAATTAACAGTCATCTTAATACCCAAATGAACTAACAAATATTTTTGCATACCTACCTAATACTACTAAAACCTTCTAAATATCACGTTTCATTTGATTTTACTACTTGCCTTTCAAAGTTTAAATTCAGTGTCTGGGTATTATATCTGTATATGATATGTATTTATGCATTTTATTAATTAAATATTTAACAGCCATCTTAGTACCAATAACAGAAGCTACGCTTACTTTTGGGCTAGATAGCGATGTGTGTTTTATCGTAGTTTTTTATTTATTTAATGAAGTAACGACCAATGACAATAAAGAGAGAAGCTAAGAATCCAAATTCAAAATTTAATGCACATTTAATTCAAGAAGCGGTGATAGCCTGTCGGTTAGGGCTTTAGCCTCCCTTCCAGGGGACTAAGTTTGATCTATGGCTGACCTCTAGCTTTAAGAAATTATGTGCGTTTTTAAATTAAAGCCATCGACATATCACTTGCTTTAACGGTCAAGGAAAATATCGTGAAGAAACCTGCATGCCGGAGAGATCTCCATTACGTTCTCAAAGGTGAGTGAAGTCTACCAATCTGCATTGACCAGCGTGGTGGACTACGGTGGAGTAGAAAATATGTCAAAACTAAAACAACAAGTAAATCTAAGAGTAGAGGTGCCTAATGCCTATACTATAATCCTTATTACATTGCAATCATCAATAGCCTGTTATAGTTCACTGATGGACTAAAGGCCTCTCCCAACGGGGGTTTGAAAGGGTCTTAACATCTTCTGCGATCATCAACCCGTCACCAACCCTTCAGGACAGGCCAAGTAGGTATGTAAAGAGTATCAAAGAGTTTTTGCCTGAGTAGATAAGAAGAAGAAGAAGAAACACTTTATTGCACGTACAACATACAGGAATAGAAACAGTAAGAAGTATACAGTACACAATGTAGACATGCAAAGGCGGCCTTATTGCTGCAAGCAATCTCTTACAGATAAATATAACTCTTGAGTAAAACATTGCAGCGCTTTCACCTCCTTACGTAACACAGTTTTGCTGTGGTATGCAAATGCTACAGGTTACCTAACGTTTATTCGTCTTATGCCCGTTTTCACTAAACCTTTGGAAAACCTAGATCGCTTCAATTCACACAGTGTGTGCATAGTATCAATAAAAACGGGCGTCGGCAGCGCGTTTAAAAAACGTGGTGTGCACAGGCCTCCGGCACGGAATCCGGCACGCACCACTAACTTTTCGAAATAACTTGCTTTAATGGTGAAGGGAAACATCGTGTGGAAACTTGTATAGCTGAGAGTTCGCCATAATGTTGTTAAAAGGCGTGTGAAGTCTTCCATTCTTAGCCACCGTGTTAGAGGACTACGACCAAATTCTGAGAGAAGACCCGTGTCCTATACCGAATATTTAGATCGCTTCAATTCATACAGTGTGTATACCAATTCATATAGGTCTACAGGTTGCGTCTGTCGCGTGCGTATCGCGACTGTATCGATACAAACGGGCGTCGGCAGCACGTTCAAGAAACGTGGTGTGCACAGGCCCTTAGCGGTACGTGTCATAATTGGAATGAAAAACGTTCTGTACGTGATGTTAACCGCATAAGGATGCCCCCACCATAAAACAGCAGTACGTTACGTCTGTTATATATATATATATACTTGCGGACCCCAGCGCCATCTGACGGGCTAATTTGTGAATCTACACCATCCAGGGTGCCACCCAAACGTATGCCAAAAAATCATTCAAATCGGTCCAGTCGTCTAGGAGGAGTTCAGTGACATACGCACACAATAAATATATATATAAGATAATATACTGTATGTTTCGCGAGACGAATCTTCTGGCGTGACATCTAAAGCTTCAGTAATTTGCAGAGCCATACTACAGCTGTCCCGACGTAAAATATTGCTTGTTGTTAAGGATACCAAGTTTGTTAACAGCAAATTTGACCTTATACTCAATACTTAAGCGACTATAGCCCAGTGGTTAGGATTTTGGCTTCCTTTCTGGGGGCCGAGTTCGAATACCACTAACTTTTCTAAGTTATGTGGGTTTTAAGTATTTAATATATCACTTGCTTTAACGGTGAAGGAAAACATCGTGAGAAAACCTGCATGCCTGAGAGTTCTCCGTAATGTTCTCAAATGCGTGTGGAGTCTTCTAAATCTCCTACTACTCATTGTGGGAGGTAGGAGGACCCGTGCCCTGTAGATACATTTCCCGAAATTTTGATTAGATGAGATGTTGATAACCTTCTAATATGTACCTACTTAAAATAAGGAAGTCTTATTCAGTTTTTTTTTAATCCTAATTATTCAATAACGATATTATTTGATTACTTAAATGAACTTTGAAAATGTCGCTTAAAACTCAACATTCTATTACTGCATTCGGAAATGTAAAAAAACAAACGATGATAGCCTAGTGGTTACCTTTTTAGCAGGCGGGTATAGAGGGTATGCAGATGGTATCAAATGAAGAAAATATCCAGTACGTCAGAGTTATAAAAAACCTACACTTAAGTATTTATATACTTAAGTGTAGGCTTTAAATAACTTGCTTTAAGGGAAACATCGTGTGGAAACTTGTTACATAACTGAGATTTCATTAACTGTTCTTCATAATATTCTTAGAAGGCGTGTGAAGTCTACCATTCTACGCCACCATGTTGGAGGACTACGGCCAAAATTCTGATACTGATAGAGAGTCACGTGTGACACGTGTCCTATACCTAATGGGCCGATGATGGGTTGATACTGAATTATTCAATAGTTAAGTAGATACCTAACACACGGAGGTTTTTGTAAGATTATTTTTAAAAAAACATGCGTGTACTTATTGTACACACATGTACGCGTTAGAAGTTATACTTTGAAACAGCGTAACAAAATAAAAATCTTTTAAAATATTTCAACTTTCGCCTTATTCTACGTTTGTAGTAAAACGACACTAATAATAGAAAAAAACTATTGTTTGAATTATTGAAAGTCAACTGTCAAACCTTTTTTAGAAAAACTAAAATGCTGACTTAGCTAACTTCATGGTGTCGGTTTTTTGTGACGGTGTGCGCGCATCCTAAAAATTGACTCTCACCATTTTTCCCTAACGCCCTAAGAAGTATAACTTCAAAAATCCTAAGTATCCTATTTACTTATAAGAAATTTTAAAATGACACTGAACATTCTATTGCAGATCAGTTTCCTGTCGTCTACATTCGGATTTCTAAATAAAATTGCCTAATGTTTAAAAAATAACGCTTATAGATCTGAGTGTAAGTTATCGGCCTTCCTTTCGATGAGACATAGTTCGATCCCCTATTTTTAACTTCTTCTACTTCACTTGTTTTAACGGTGAAGAAAAACATCGTGATGAAACCTGCATGCCTGATTTGTTCCCATAATGTTCTCAAAGTATATCCAAGAATCTGCACTGGGCCTGCGTCTGAACCCTTTTCATTCTGAAGGTCGATTTCGATTTTCGGATGGACACTTGCCGCTAACCACCTGAGTGGTTGCTACGGCGTCACCGGGGGAGTGGGGAACCGCGAAAGCTCGCCATGAGAAGAGCCCCAGGGCTCGACGACATCGGGGGGAGAGTGGGAGACGTCGACCCGAGGGTGCCTCCTGCGAGGGTTCGGACCTCGGCTCGGTTCGACGTTAATCTGAGTGTTGGTGGACTTTTGGACTAATCATTGTTTACTCCAAACGCCCCAGTGACCGTGGTATGGATCCACGTCCGGATGACGTCAGAAATCGGGGCCCTCGTCTTCGCCGGTGAAGACGCTGTGTTAGTTGTGTGTGCTGACAACGCCGGATGATCATAATGGTGACTTTAATAACATACCCGTGTGCGTGTGTTCTCGATTTTAAATCTCTAATGTGAGATGATGATAATAAAAGATCACCCAGCTGTTTTGGGTGTAGGGTTCTTTTTACACCAGCACAGCTAGCATGGGATAGGGGATTATCCCCGGGGAAAGGATAAAAATGTATCTTCTCCCACAGCTTTATCAACTCTAGGAGCACTGGTGCACAGGTAATAATAATAACTTATTAATATATGTATAATAATAAACGGGGCTTCTCATTATTCCCTCTTCCCGCGCTTTAGCTGGTGGACACGTCAATAATCCCTTGTAAGGGGGCACAATCGGGGGATGTCATTTTTGGCTCCTGGGTGCGTTTAAAACCCTTGTAGCTTTAGATAGATAGATAAAGTCTTTATTGCACAAATTAAAAGCGAAAACAAGAAATAACAAAACAATAAATATATATATATATATATATATATAAAATGCGCAAAGGCGGGCTTATCGCTTGAAGCGATCTACTCCAGACAACCCTTTATGGTAGAGAATTAGGTTAGGGAAAACGGGATAACTGGTTGCACGGTGATTCAATAGTAGTAGCTTAAGTTTGAAGTTTAGAATGTATCACCATCATCTCAGTACCATGTATACATTTTTTATTTTAGCACGGATCCAAAGTGCCAACTATGGGCCTTTTTAAATAAGAAATATTTTACTTTCACTTTGGCTTAACCGATTTTGATGGAATTATTTTTTAACTGAAAAGTTTTATCCTGTTCTAAGCTATACTGTTACTTGTACTGCTACGCTGTTAAAGATATTATCATATATGTTAGAATTTCTAGCGAAGTACCTGCAGACAGCATTAGCCCTCGCCTAATGCACAATCCAGAACCACAAATCAGCACGTTTTGCACTGTCTAACTTAGGTAAAGTTAGAGAAATTAAAAAAATTATCACTTATTAACATAACAATATTATATTTTCTTACCTGTAATAACTACGGCATACTGCCGAATCAGAGAGGGCGATAGATTTATCTTCATTTTGTCAAATTTTAACTATTTATTTATCGTTCAAAACACGGCACTAAAATAAAAGTATGCATTGCCTTAAGTAATTCATAAAATACGGTGGATTAAAAACACAGATCTATTTAAAAAAAGTCACTGAGAATTCAAATAAAGAACACTTTCTTCGAGAGTTCACACGCGTTTTGTCACATTTAAAAATTGAGTTAAAACGTTTGCATTATTCGTCACTTTGTAATTCAAAATTTAATTTTATATTATTTTATTTAAAACCATTTATAACTTTTTAACAACGACAATATAATCAAATCTTCAGTATTTATGAATGAAAAAAATGTTTTGGTTTAACTTTGTCAACACAGCATGCCGTGAAAGCCCAAGCGCGATTAGTAAAAAAATATTAAAATCTCCCTTTTTAAACGCATAACGACCACAGAACAACAATTCGTCAGTAAATAATTATTTTTAAAAACAGAACTACGTTTTTAACTTTTTTTATAAACGCCTCGCAGAGACCACGCGCGTACAGCATTCAGCCTTCAATGTCTATTCACCGCGATAGTAGGTCGTACGAATTGCATAATGTACCCATACAAACAGGTAATTATTAAGGGTCCATTCACGCGGCAATCCGTCCCAAGCGACGTGTATTTATGTAATATTATAAAACTTATACCCCAAATCGGTTCCTCGCCGACCATAGCTCACCACTGTGCCATAGCGGTCGACTAAACGCATGTCGTTTTAGTAGGTATCTAAATTATCATCTGATGTTAAGTGATAAGCGATTAAGGTGGCACGTGATTTGATTCAAGTTTGAATACAGCAGGAATGTTTAAAGAAAATCGTTTATTCGAGAAACCAATCTAAGGTGAAGTTGTTTTTTTTATGTTTCACTAGTTACTACTAGTACACGGTTTCTGGAAGTTTTTAATTCTGTTGCCTCATGGCGGATCGTTTGGTTTCTCAGTTTTATGTGTTTAAAATAAATATCAACCTTACTTAGAATATAAATAAAAACGTTTTCATAATACATAAATCATATATCATTAGATAAATACAATATTTTAACGATTAATTGTTACTGTCATCATGCCTTTTATAGCCAATTCGGTTCAGCCATTGCTTTGGCACGCTCTTTTTAACCTTCTTTTTTTAAATTACGGTATATATAATTTGTTTATTTCTCTCTTGACCCAATTCTGAAAGCTGCCGGAACCTAGGAAATTTAAAAACTTCAATTTTAACCCGATGGAAATCCGAAAAATCATTTAAAAATAAGCTAAAAAAGCATTGTTAAATTTGTTTATAAACGCGCCATTTCTTATTTTAGTTTAGCAATAAAAGCTGTTATTAGTTTAAGCTGCTATTTTGGATTACACTATCAGGATAAAATATAACCACTTCTTTATGTTAATTTTAATTTCTATTGGAGTAATACTGTTTCTTTACTCTTCTTTGTCTTTAAACCTTAATCCCTACAGCATTGTCTGTGGTAAGTTAATTAAAAGATAACAAGAGGTTTGTTTGCTCATTACTGAGACATCAAACTTGTTAGATTAAGTTAATCCTTACTAAGTAATAATAAAAATACGATTGTGTGTTTGTTTTCACTAGTTGTTTAAGCAACCTTAAACTAGATTTTTGGCATAGACTTAGTTGAAAGGACGGAGATGGCTTTATCCCATGAAATAAAAACCGATTTACACGGGATTTGTGATAACCATAGTAAACTCGAGCCAGAGTTTGTTAGGTTATAAAAAAAACTGAGTTTTTGGCGAGGTATTAAACCTTAAGCCTGTTACGATATGATCAGTTCTTAATTTAAATCCTAAATATAAAATTATTTATTTTCTAATTAGTCTTAGTCGAACTTATTCGATTATACTATACTTATCTTTGATTACCTATTTTACGTAGGTACCTACTCGTTAAGGTAATAAATAATAATGTATCCTATCAAATGAAATTGCAGTATGGTGACCGGCCCACTACAGGCAGTGGAATCCATAGGGTATGCACAGGGTATGCAGATGATATAAAATGAAGAAAATCCCCAGTACGTGTTATGAATACTTAAGGGTAGGCTTTTTATAATTCTTACAATGCCTATCCTTATGTTTTTTATATCTCTTACTGGAGATTTTCTTCATGATGAATGAGAAGGGTTTAGGTGGTGGTCTAACACGCTGGCCAAATGCGGATTGGTAGACTCCACACGCTGTTGAGAACATTATGGAGAATTCTCAGGCACGCTGGTTTCCTCACGATGTTTTCCTTTACCGTTTAGAGCATGTTATTTAAATGGCTCAAAATAAATTAAAACGCATATAACTCCGAAAAATCAGTGGTGCGGGCGGGGGCTCGAACTCGGTCTCTACAGAAGGAAATCCGAAGCCTTACCCACTATGCCATCAACGCTTAGTTACGGGTAATGTTTGGATATTATTTCCACTTGTGTGCCAATCCTTTATAAACTCTCGAGAGGGGAGGGGGAAGATTTTTTTTTTAATAAATAAATAAATATACTACGACAATACACACATCGTCGTTAAGCCCCAAAGTAAGCGTAGCTTGTGTTATGGGTACTAAGATGACTGATGAATAATTATTAAGAATAATATACATAAATACTTATAAAATACAGATAAACATCCAGACACTGAAAAACATTAATGTTCATCACAGAAACATTTTCCAGTTGTGGGAATCGAATCCACGGCATTGGACTCAGAAAGCAGGGTCACTGCCCACTGCGCCAATCGGCCGTCAAAGATGGAATATGAAAGAAAGATACCTAGCTGTGGGTTAAGATTATTATCTTTTCTCCGAAGAGTAAAATATATCCTGCCCATGCTAGCTGTGTAGTGGATGTCGTATTGGTGTCGTACGAGGTGACTAAGGTAATATGACAGTAAACTGGCAGCAGGGCCGTGCCATCTACTATCATCTACTGGGATCACCGAGCTGTCTGATCAGCAAAGTGATTATGGCTGAACCAAAATTAGGAGAGGCATTTGGTCCAGCATTGGACTGTTATAGACTGATAAAATAAAAACTAAATTTCAAATTGCATAATAGTTAAAGATTGTTACCACCATGCTGGCCCAGTGCGGAATGGTGGTCTGCCGGTATTGTGTTGATATGATGATGATGTTGATTAAATTATAAGTTACTCAGTTTGTTTGTGTTGTTCTGTTAATTACATAAATTCTATTATATTATATAAGCTGTGGTATCATTAGCGTGAACCGGTAACCGTATATTTTTCTACGCCGTAGAAAGTAAGTGACATTTAATAACTTAGAAAAAATAAAGGCGCGTGCCGGATCGAACTTAGTCCCCGGTAAGCAGGTAGTGCTGCAAAGGTTTGTATTTGTAATAAAAAAACAAAAAAAATCTTGATAAATGGTTTTACTTACTGATATATTAATCAGTAGTATATTCTTAATTACATGAATTTGAAAAGCATAGGTTATCGCATCATTTATTATTCAACATATAAAAACAATAACGGTATTAAAATTGACATGTCTGTCGACTATATAACTTAAACCAATTGACGGCCACAGCTGGTCATCAGTGGCGTACATCTCGCAGATCCGTATAAGTAGTGCTTACGCTGACCCCAGGGCCAGACTCGCGTAGGCTTACAATTTGAAGTAAAAAAAATAATAAAACAATTAAAAGAAAACTGTGAAAGCGCCATCTAGTTAAATACGGTCGCACTTCTATGTAAATTCAATGGACGACAAGTCCCATGTCATAGTTTAGAACTAATAATATAGGCAAATTTCATAATATTTTGATTATATTTTCATTCCGAATAATGTGTCATGGTTTAGAACTAATGATATAGGCAAATTTCATAATATTTTGATTATATTTTAATTCCGAATTAGTATCATCATCATCATCATATCAACCGATAGACGTCCACTGCTGGATATAGGTCTTTTGTAGGGAGTTCCAAATTCCACGGTTCTGTGCCGCTTGGATCCAGCGGCTACCTGCGGTGCGCTTACCAGTTCTTGGGACCCCGACGTCCGTAATGGGCCGGGCACATAGTTAGGAGAAAGGTCTCCTAACTATGTGCTCGGCCCATTACCACTTCAGCTTCGGTTCTCGTTGAGCTATGTCGGCAACTTGTCACTTGTAATTTGGGTAAACAGTATCCCTAAATAAAAAGTAATACCTGAAATATAATTGAAATCTCATAATATTAGCTGAGGTCTTCACGATTAAATAGCCATTGTCGGGTAAATCGTTTATTCGTCGCTTGAATTAATACGCCCTCTGCATAGAAGCACTGCGATTGAATGCATAATATGTTGTTACTAGTGTGCACGAGCACACTAGGAAGCTCCGGTGTGTAATGATATAATCGTGTGCGTGTATAACACAATTGGCTCTTTCTATGTGTGTCATTTTTCTAAAGAAACTTTGCTTGTGTGCGAATCTTAATTCGCAAAGGAAGGAATGTAGCTACTTCGCGCGGAACGTTAAAAGAGCTCTGACTGACTCACATAAACAGGCGATTTTATTCATACAAATTACTTAATAATAACTGATTGTTTCATTATTTATTTATAAAAATACGTTACTTTATTGTATACACTAAACAAATACCTAAGAATAACTGATCGTTTCATTATTTATTTATAATAATACGTTAGTTTGTATACACTAAAAAACCATATTCGCAGCAATAGCAGACTATTGTCAAAACTGATTTACTGCGCTGGTCAGTGGTCGGAGAGCTTACTATACTGGAGTAGGTACCTACTCACAAAATTAAAAATATACATAAAAGAAACCCCATATTCATTACTTCCAACGTTTAATCGTTTTAGTATCTCCAATTACAACATGGCACATTATAAACATCAATCTTAACACTGTTTATTAACTACAAAGAGTTCTTCCCTTGACACTTCTGTCTGTACTCCTTTGTACCTCTATCTTTCCTGCCATTTTATATGACCTTCCTTTTTGATCTGGGTTCCTGTCATTTTTAATTTCTACTCCAACTTATACCGACCAATCTGAACGAAGATACCTTTTTATCTTTAATCTTGTTTTACTTGTTGCTTGTTGCTGTTGAATTTTAATAGGAAACGTCTTACATTCAGTCATGGACCCCCAGGAAATGTCGCAGAAAATGCATGAACTCTCTTAATATATGCGCCAAGATACAGACAGACAAACAAACAGGTAGACAAAAAAAAGATACTAAAAAAATCTCACTTGCTTTTTATTTCACTTGCTTGTTTTTTTATTTCTTTTACCGCGCACAGACAAACTATACGGATAGACTTGTATTAAAATATTATGTAGTGATCATTTTTAATTTGTTTTTCATACTCAAAACGATTTATTATTGATTGTAATTAGTTACTTAAACCTATTTTTTTTTTTTTGCACAGATGCACTAACAAGTTTATTTTTTATTTATTTATTAACTCATTACACATAATATACATCACAGGTCTTAATTTAAAGGTGTAAGCATAAACTCAAAAGAATTTTTCTGTAAACCTAGCCGTTGACAAATTTTTGCTTTGTTAGTCTAATAGATTAATATATTAACATTCATAATGAATGCTACAAAATCGTTACTTATTCACATTACCATTTAGAATGCGGGTAGGTCGACAATGATAAATGTAAAAACCTTTTGTTTACGTTCCATAATTTATATAACTCAGTATAGGTAGGAACGAGATGCGTTCATATTCCTTCACTATACATGTACAGGATGTTTTTAATTTTTTCTCATATTTTGTCATTAAATATATTTGTTTGTTATAAGATCTATATAATGTTGTTTAAGTTTGTACTTAATATTTTTCTTCGTTATAACTTCCCTAAGCTCTTTAGGAAGCTGGTTAATTAAGTAAGGTATACCGTATAGCAATCGTCTTTTACCAATACAGATTATTATATTTAGTAAGTTTTATTTTGTCACATCTTTGTACTGAATAAGATTTTTAGACTTTTTATAAGTTTTCTGTAAAATATTCCTCATTTAACAATGCTAATTCAGTTTTCTCGTGAATAGGGATTATTTTACACAAAACAAATAATTTACGTTAATCTGCTCCGCAGTTTATTTTTATTTTTTTTGGGAACTAATTCTTTTAGAATTCGCAGTTGAAGGGTAAAAATTTTATCAAGGTAAGTTTTAAAGGTTTTTCCATAACTTGACAGGCCATAAGATATGATAGATTCAGCCAATGCTTTATAAAGTAATAGGAGTGTTTGATACGGTATTTTATATTTAATCAATGAATATTTGGCTAGTATTGCCCTTAGTTTATCACATACAAAGTTAACGGGTTCTTTCCAGTTTAGCCGATCGGCTATTACAAGTCCAAGGTATATATGTTTTTGAACTAATTCTATGGATTCACAGTTACAGAGAATTAGTAATGGAGTTATTTAAATGAAGACATTGATGGTTGTGTACTTTAATTGTAGGTTTGATAGAACTTCTATTGTGACTAGTGCTTATATACATTAATTTAGTTTTGTTACCATTGCGCACTAATCCGACATCGTGTGACCATTTCGCCAAAATATCCAAATCGCTTTGTAGTCTCACAATTACCTCCATTATATAACTTCCCGCGGCAACTAAACAAGTGCCATCAGCAAACTGGTATATTTCACATTGTTTAATTGCACTGGACAGGCTATTGACATAGGTCAGATAATGCAAAGGCCCCAAAACTGAGCCTTGGGCTGTGCCTTCCGTGACTGGAACTGTGTCGCTGTCAGAATTGCTAACCCTCACCTGGTATGATCTGTTTGATGGTAATTTTTACACCAGTCAAGCAGTTTCCCTCTAATTCCGCTATCAGATTTTAATTTAACTAGCGTTGTAATTTCACGTTTGTTTTTTTTAATTAAGTCTTATTTTTAAACGTGAGTTTCGGTTGTCATTCTCCGATTGGTTAACGTTAGACCTATAACGGCGGGAACCAATCAAATTGATTGGATCCTATCTAGATGGCTGTGAGTTTTGGCGGGAGACTTGGGTTTTACTTATTGGCGGGTTGGTTCGTTCTCTGAAGGGTCAGGCAATGAAATGCGAGGTTGTGTAGAATAAGTTCATATTTTCATAGTTTATAAAGTAAATTAATAAAGTTATATTTCAATGGTACGTTTATTTGCATCTTTTGGTGGCCTCATCGCTATCCTACTTCAGTTCTAATACCTAGAAACCGTAACCATCGTTCAAATCGTTTATATAAAAATTTCCTTTACTAAATTTCTCTTAAAATTATACATACAGGGGGTGGGACTATTTTTTAATCATTTCATTCAAATGTTATTTTAATCAAATAATAACGGGGGCATTGGAGTTATTGTTTTAAATTAGAACTACCTACTTTGCGTATTTACTTATGATAGTATTTTTTTTTTCATTTTTGAAATGCAGAGGATATGCTTTGTATCCCGTACATGAACATATATATTTTTTGAACCTTTTTCTATAAAAGTTTCGGAGAAAAACGGTTTTAAAGCCCATTTGACGTACACCCCACGCCTGAGTCATTCTAATCCCAACGTCTGTGTTAGCGGAAACATCATAAGTCTAGTTATAGAAGGTCCAGAAATTTTCTGTCTAAATGAGGGTTAAAAAAGTTAACTAGTAATATAAATTCTACTTGTATTGCGGGGACCGCGGGAACCGTTTTTTTTCCTAGGATGAGAAAAGCGTATGCTTCTCTCCGTCCTTTTAATTAAATCTATGCCAAAAATCAAGTATATTGGTTACTTAGTTGGGGCATAAAGGAAGGACAAACAAACAACCTTACGCATTTATAATATACCAGGTGTTGCACCCGGCTTCGGTTTTTGGATTTTTCATGAAACCTGCGGGTATTGTACATTTTCCTGGAATTAAAAGCAGCCTATGTTTTAGTCAGGGGTATAATCTATCTCCACTCCAAAATTCAGTCGAATTGGTTCAGAAGCTTTTGCGTGAAACAGTAACAAACATCCATCTATCCAACCATCCTTACAAACTTTCGCATTTATCATATTAGTAATAAACTTAACAATGAATAACATCTCCTGAGGTTGCTCTGTTGTGAAGATCAGTTTGGTGTGGAGTATAAGGATTGAATAAATTATAATTTACACCACACAGATTAACCTGCTTTTCGCGGATTATAGCAAATTAAGCTTAATTTTGATAATATATTATGGATTTCCGCAAAGTAACGCCTGCTTCTATCCAATATATTAATAGAAAGTAAGAGTGATATCTGCCAAATTCCTTGCTCCATTTAAATGTGGACAAATTATGTTCTTTATTCTGTGAACCATTTATAAAGACTTGTTTAGATACGACGACAATAAAAATCGTTTAAGTAGAAAGCATAAGTTTAATTATTTACAAAATAATAGATAGATTTACAATAAATTACCGGAGGAGCTGGCTGATAAAAATCTTAGTACATATAAGCTGAAATGCAAATTAAAACAATATCTTACTGAAAAATGTTATTATTCCGTAGATGAGTACTTTGCTGGTACATAAGGCCTAAATTAAATTCATTGTCATTTTATAGCATCGGACATAGAATTGACATTGTAATTAATTAATTTATATTATAATTGACGTAATCTAATTATGAATGTTTTTAATAATTTTTTTTAAGTTAAGATTTGCATGCCTCTAAATGGGCATTTGCATGCCTCTACATTGTTCCGTATAATATTTTTAACATCTATAATTTCACGTTTTTTTTACAAATAAATGATTATGATTGTGATTATTATTATGGTTATAAAATAAAACAAATTAATAGTTAAACTGTGGGTACATAAACCAGTTCTAGTTCAGATTTTTAAATTTTTATTTATTTATTTATGAATATCCTTAGTATACTTACAGCTAGCCAAAACGTATACTAAGTCAGTTACAGATTTAAATTACAAAGAATATTAGTTAACTTGTCTGAATAATTTAGGAACTTAGCTAAACTTTTATTAAATATGTCAATTTGTTGGCGTTGTTCAGTTTATGTTCGCATGCAACTCGAAATGCCATTTTGATGAAACTTTGATCTCATAAACCATTAAAATATTAATAAACTTAAAAACTGGTAGATCATTTCTAGATTAAACTGTCAAATAGGAGCAGAGTTTCAGGAGCATACAGTACCAGCTATTAGTTCGTTTACGTTTCCCCTGAAAAAAAAATAATATGATTATTGAAATCCTTAAAGATAGTTTGGTACCTAAAAACTTTATTGAAAAAAAATACTTTATAATCATTTCGAATCGTCTAGTTTGTCTGCTCGTAGTTTTTTATGGCAATACAATTGATGAACCAATCTGATGGCCCATTGGGCATGACTTCGACTTCACTTTTGAGGGGCCGAGTTCGAATCACAGCACGCACCTCTAACTTTTCTAAGTTATGCGCGTTTTAAGCAACTAAAATATCTCTAGCTTCAACGGTGAAGGAAAACATCGTGAGGAACATGCATGCCTGAGAGTGTGTGTAGTCCACCAATCCGCACTGGGCCAGCGTGGTGGACTACAGCCTTAACCCCTTCTAATTATGGGAGGAGACCCGTGCTCTGTAGTGGGCCGGTAATTATTATTATTTTTGTTATTTATACTCTTTATTTGCACACAAAAAAAATAAAGAAGAAAAATTAAAAAAAAGCGCAGACAGAAGCAGCATACAGAAGGCATACAGCCTTATCGCTTCGTAGCGATCTTTAATGGTAGGTCGGTAATGGATTGATGGTGATGATGATGAATTAGATGGCCCACAGTGGACCTCCTATAAACAGAGCAACACTTCGCAGGATATGCGAGGGACACGTCAAGCAAAGTGCCGCGTGTGCATCAATATGAGGTGTAGGAGTTAAGCAGTGGCGTGCATATAGCCTTTGACCAGGGTATGCATAAAGCAGGAAGATGGCATAAAATGGAAAAATCCTAATCAAAAAATTAGGGTAGGCAATGCTTTTGCGCAAACATGAAGTGAACGCCACTGGTGGTAAACCTCATGTGCCTGTAATTACTCCTACAACCACGCCCAGACCGGAACATAACAACGCTGCATGCCGGTAGTACTTACTACTTCCCCGGACGAGCTCTGTCACAAAAAGCTCTACCAATAAAACTAAGTTAATCTACTTATATATATTATGTTTGTTATATATTTATATATATTATGTATATTTTCAATTTATATATCATGTATATTTTATATTTATATATTACATATATTTATTTAAATTATATATGTATTTGTATCTTTACATTTTGGTATTTATGTATATCTATCAACACTCTTGGCACTATCCCGTTCTCTTGCAAGTCCTATCTACAAAGGTTGCCTGTAAGAGATTGCTTGCAGCAATAAAGCCGCCTTTGCATGTCTACATTGTGTACTGTATACTCCTTACTGTTTCTTTTCCCGTATGTTATACGTGCAATAAAGTGTTTCTTCTTCTTCTTAAGTTAACTGTAAAGTGATCATTAAATTTCTACCAACCTGTAAACATAAAAGTTGAACTCGTTGGTATCGAGTCTGGAGTATCCGAATCTCGGCAGCGTGTTCGACATCACCCACACTTCGTTGTTGGTAACATGGAGATCTGCAACATACGTTAAAATCTGACTGAAAATGTGTTTAACAGTACACTCAAAAGACGGCTCTTAAAAAAATGCTACGACGCTCTAAATGAAACGAGTAAAGAAGTTTCTAGGCCTCCAAAGCGGTAAGTCAGACGGGCACCCGTCGAGAATGAGTGAATCTTCTCTGAGAGCGAATTGAAGTAACTTCGAAGTGATACTTAAGTGAAAAAAGTTACAAGTGTTAAATAAAGTTTTGGACTAAGATTTACCTGTGATTGGAAGTGTCTTATGGAAATTTGAATTTAAAAGAAGTCTTACGACCCTTGTATGTAACAAAACAATATGCGTCTGTAAAAGCCACTTTGCACTTAAATTACTTGGCTAACCTGAAGGATAGCTTAGCCGTAGTCTGTCCCTCGCCAAGATGGCTATGTTGGAGGGGTTGAGAACGCTGCCACTGTTCCAGCAGGAGACGGCGTCTCGACCGATCTCTGCGAAGAACACCACGTTGCTCTTCTGGTGATAGCCATGCATGGTCGACTGACTGTTCTCACCACGGTTGCCAACATACTAGAATGAAATGAAATTGAAACGATCTATAATACAGTTTCCTTGAGCTATTTCGGCCCCGTTGTTCAATTCTATATTGATTTTCCAACTACGCGGAAGATATTATAGTACACAAGTATGTGGGCAAACACAGGTGCACTTTCTATTCCTTCAATCTCATAGTCCGATAGGACGGCAGCTCCAATACGACCGGAAATAGATCAGGCCGAGACCGTTAGCTTAACGTGCTCTCCGACGCACAGAAAAACTCAATACCTCTTTATTGCAGTTAAAAATGTTCACCACTACCAACGAGGCGTTGGACTTATAAAAATTAAGCGGTGTTACAGCTTAAGGCAATCAAAATATCACGTTCATAAAAGTTAAAGGCAAACATTCGTGAAAAAACATGCAGGTTTCCCTCAGGCCCGAGAGGCCGTAAAGTTCTCCAAGGCTAGTGCAATTCACTCGGCTCTTGGCCAGCATAGTATATCCTTGTCGTGGGATAAAATCAGGGGATATAATTTTTGTCTCCTGCCTGTTCCTATCAGGCTGGTGAGCCATCTCTTACCATTGAGATCAAAGTCATCGAGTAATTTGTAGTAAGATGTGTATAACCAAACCTATCTTTACAACAAGAAACTTACGGAATACAGACTGTAGTAATCACTCAAGCTGCTTATAGAGTTGTTCTTGAGCACGCAGGTGGACACGGAGAACTCCTGGACACTAGCCAAGGGGTGGAAGTAGGCAGTTCTGCAGCCATCGTCTCCTGGCTGTGTCAACGTGATGCTGAAGATTCCATCGCTCCATTGGAAGCTTTCACCTGTTAGAACGAAACTTGGTATCATTCGTAATAAATTAAAAAAAAAATACAAGAAGGTATTTATATTTATTTCATCATCACCTTAATAGGTTGGTGTCCACTGCTGGATATAGGTATTTTAGGGAGTTTCAAAACCACGGTCCAGCTTCTATTGTCATCTAGCGAATACACGATCAGCCTATACATCGTCAGGTTCGGCAGGCGTATGCCAATTGATGGATGTATGCCTACCTTTTGCGCGATGATTAGGAGCGGCGATAGCTCAGTGGGAAGGAGCTTGACTTTACATTCTGTGGACTGAATTCGAATCCCAGCTCCGACCTTTCACTTTTCTCAGTAATTATTTATTTATATATACTCTTTATTTGCACACCAAAAATACAGAAGAAGAATAAAAAAAAACACAGACGGAAGCAGTATACAAAAGGCGGCCTTATCGCTTAGTAGCGATCCCTGCCAGACAACCTTAGGATAAGGAAAACAGCCTGCCGGTTGTGTTATGTGCCTTTTAAGAAATCAATATATCACTTGCTTCAATGGTGAAGGAAAACATCGTGAGGAAACATGCCCGCCTGAGAGTTCTACATAATGTTCTCAAAGGTGTCTGGAGTCCACCGATACGCACTGGGCGGGCGTGGTGAACTACGGCCTCAACCCCTTCTCATTTTCGGAGGAGATGTACCCTTTAAGACTTACCAGAAATCCTTAAGTTGCCAGCGAGTGGGTTGAAATGAAAGTAGTTGTGAGTCAGTCTCCAGCTGTCATTGTCCTCCAGCGAGTACACGATCAGTCCGTACGTCGTCAGGTCCGGCACATAGGCGTAGGCATTGCTACAAGAGCCCGTGATATCAACTGTTATCGACGCCAGCCCTGAAACAGACAAGATGAGCAAGCTGTGATATAATATGTATATTTATTTATTTACATCAACTACTTACATACACTATTTATATAGATAGTCTTATAGTAACAATATAATTATTATTATTATTATTATATAATAGACTAAGCCGCTTTCGCTGATGCGTCTATATCATTTCTTGTACTCTTTGTATTTTTGATGTTTGTCTAGTCTATTCTAAAACTGATTCATTGATACTGCCGTCACTACATCTTCAGGCAAGGCATTCGACATTTGTATAACTCTATTGCTGACATAACATGTACTGTATATTTGTCAATTAAAGGTGTAACACATAAGACCAATACAAATATTCATTAGCTTGATTTACAACAATATAGTATTTGTAAGACAACATGTTAGTCTTTATAAACAAAAAGTGGATATAAACAGTCGACTTACAAGAAATGGTCATAAATTAGTGACATCTGCATATCGTCTGCGAAAGGTGCAGAAGTCATTTGTGGGACTGAGTATACGCTTTTATAATATGATTCCTAAGGTAATTTTGGACCTACCAATGCATAAGTTTAAAGAATGTGTTAAAACACATTTATTACAGCGAGGTTATTATACAATTGATGAATTTCTTAATGAAGGTTGCTTGGAAGCATCCGGCTCCGCTTTCATCTCTCACAAGATAGAAAAATGAATTTTGAAATGTAAAATGTAAATTGTTAATGTTGGAAAAGAGCAACTGGTGAGTTTCTTGCCGGCTTCTTCTCGGTAGAATCTGCCTTCCGAACCGGTGGTAGAGTCACTACACACAGACAGACTTGACGTTTCAAAAGTGCTTATATTAGGCCTACTTGAAATAAATGAATTTTGAATTTTGATTTTTTTGAATTGATCTTGTTATTGATAGAGATAGAACAAAAATAAAGAGTAAGAACAAACATGTCGTATACATACTTACTTACGTCCACTTTCAATATTCAATGCATCCACAATCTATTCATTAGCCGCTTAGCAAAGTTGTTATTTTGTGAATTTTATGTACCTATATTTTGACAATAAACACGTTGCCATGCAATAAATCTATAGATTACGGATAGATTGAATGCTGAAAATGGACGTTGCAGAATACAACATTCTATTTACACATTAACTTATTCTTAAATTTAGATAACTTATCATGAAATATGTCAACATCACTAGATCCGGACACACGAATGTCGTTATAAGTAAAAGTAATGCCTGCTTCTATATAATATTTAAAAATCTTATCAAAAATGTTATCTATCGCCTTATTCTACGTTTGTAGAATAAACGACACTAACGATAGAAAAAAGGTATTTAATATCTTGAAAGTTTTATTATAACGCATTGTCTAGTTAAATAAAGTTTGTTTGTAAAATAAAGTTTTTTAATTATATAACACATTTTTTTTCACAAAAAAAATGTGTTATATAATTAAAGAAATGGTCATAATAAACATATTTAAATTTGATAGACTCATTACCGGACAACCAAGTTTCACTGTACATTAAAATTTGAGATTTTTTTACAATTGAATCAATTAAATCACCGGAAAGTAAACGAGGAACAGGTGAATTCTGGCATGCCAAAGTACGCGCGAGAGGAACCTCAAACAGACGTTTCCCGTGTATTCTAGACCCGAAGCGTCCTCTGTGCTACTACTACCAACACTGCAATACTTACTGCGATCACAAACCCGTCCATCGAGCGTGGAGATTACGGCAAAACCCTCCCTTTGGGAGAGGTCATTAGTCGAGCAGAGGACTGTTAGGCTATAGATAGAGATACATAGTGAAATAGTTGCTATTTTCCTCTTAGGTACGGTGATACCTCTGGCATCCGGTTACAAAAACGTTCAAAGTTATTGGAAACAGAACCAAAGCTCTGACGTGTTCCTTGCATGTACTGTGGATTGTTGCTCTGTTTATGAATGAATGAATGAATGAATATATTTTTATTGCACACCACAAAAAGGGCATAGAACAAAAAGAAAAGTATAAAAAAATAAAAAACGTCGAATACAATATGGCGGCCTTATCGCTACATAGCGATTTCTTCCAGGCAACCAATGGCGAAAATAAAAAACAGTTACAGAAAACAGTTAGGTGGTGCATATATACATATTTCATTACTCAAATATATACATATAATATATAAAAAAAACAATATTTGTAACTAAAGACAAATAAATAAATATGTAACTACAATTATATATATAATATTTACTTAAAAATAATAAAATAGATTAAATATGAAACTAAATATATAAAATAAATAAATAAAAAATGAATAAAAAAGAAGAATGGAGCAGTGAACTATCCCGGCTCATCAGTTGATTGAGACATAAAGTGACATAAAGTAATCCGTTTATGTGCGATGTTCTTAAGTATTTAAAATATTACTTGCTTCAACGGGGAAGGAAAACATCGTGAGGAAACCTGCATGCCTGAGAGTTGTCTATAATATTCTCTAAGGCGTGTGTCTATCATTCGGTACTTGGCCAGCCTGGACTACGGCCAAACCTTTTTCATTCTGAGAGGAGATCCGTGAAATGTAGCCTATAGTGGGCAGGGTTAATGATTATGAGATGACTTTAAAGGGGTATTACACCTACTTTATATATTACGACGGCCGACTGGCGCAGTGGGCAGCGACCCTGCTCTCTGGGTCCTAGGCCGTGGGTTCGATTCCCACAACTGGAAAATGTTTGTGTGATGAACATGATTGTTTTTCATTGTCTGGGTGTTTATCTGTATATTATAAGTATTTATGTGTATTATATTCATAAAAATACTCAAACAGCTACCTTAGTACCCATAACACAAGCTACGCTTACTTTGGGGCTAGATGGCGATGTGTGTATTGTCGTAGTATATTTATTTATTTACTAGCTTTTGCCCGCGACTTCGTCTGCGTTTGATTTTGTTTACTGATGTGGCATTCAATTTTATTGTAGTTCTAAAAAAAATTAAAGTATTCAGTATCGCTAAGCCTTAAATGAGGGTTTTGCTGCTGTCCGCTAAGGAGTTCTGTCTTCTATCTCCAACCACATTCATCAGATGTACACAAAGTTTGGCCGAAATTAAACATATATTATAACATCTATAGTACAAAAATAATTATTTAAATCGGTTATCATTTGACTGCATTATGGTGTAAATCGTCAATAATTTTCCCCCTTCTCCCAAAAGAACTGAGATTAATTTCGGGATAAAAGCAGCTATATTAAGTACTTCTAATAGCTTCAGGAATATGTGTACAAAGTTTCATGATGATCGGTTAAGTAGTTTTTGCGTGAAAGCGTAACAAACAAACTTACATTCACATTTATAATATTTGTAGGGATAACGATTATTTATTTAAATTATCTATGTATTTGTAGACAATATACAGTTTTGGTATTTATGTATATATTAAAAAACTGTTGGCACTATCCCGTTCTCTTGCTGTAAATCCTTTCTACAAAGGTTGCCTGTATCAGATTGTTTACAGCAATAAGGCCGCCATTGCATGTCTACATTGTTTACTGTGTACTCCGTGTATCTATTGACTAGTTGCGAAGAATATTTTTAGGGTTGCTATCAGCAGCAGCACGCACTCAGGGTTAATCTAATCATTTTATGGATACTGTGCAAAAAAATCCGAGCGTGCGGTGGGCGGTGACTGACGAGTAGCATTCGGAACTTTACAGACCACAGCGGGGCATGTGAGGCGCGCGGGTGAAATTTGATTTTTTATTTGCTTTATACCCGCTGTTAATGTTTCTTTTCCTGTGTGTTTACGTGCAATAAAGTGTTTCTTCTTCTTCTTTTACTTACCTGTCGGGGTATTCGCTGCAGGTAAATCTGAACTCTTGAAGGGGTATCTCAAGATCTGCCTGTCGGAAGCCAGGTCGAATATTACAATCGCGGGAGCCTGTAGTTGTTGCGGGTTACCTGACGGGAATACAAGTTGAGGTATTAGATTGAAGCTCGCTTTACTTGGTGAAATTCCATGGTATACAATTATTTTAGCTGTCTATAATAATAATTAATTTTAGATGGCCGATTAGCGCAGTGGGCAGCGACCCTTGTTTCTGACTCAAAGGCTGTGTCGTCGACAATTTCGAGTCGTCGATAATTATTTTTAATTTAGTGATACTTACCTTAATATTTTAGTGATTTCACTGTTCTGTTCGCTAGTAAACTTTTAAAGGAATCTGGATGAAGCTCACCTGGTATCTCCAGCAAGCCAGTATCGACCATCCAGAGTCTCCCGCACTTGTCAGCCCTTGTCCGGTACACGGAGGTCAGTGATCTAGCTCGCGCGATGTCAGGGTACGGGCGTAGGGCAGGCGAGCGTGTTTTACCGTCCCGCGATAGAGACAGGTAGTTGAGTGTTGCAGGGATACCTTAAAGGAGAAGGTTTATACTATATCATCATCGTACCGTGTACATACTTCCAATGTACATTACATGAGAACTACACGGTACGATGATCACGCATTATACGCATCTGAATGCATCTAAAGTGCCACCCTAGTGGCCCTAGTGCCTACTTGAATAATGGTATATTTATATATACTAGCTTTTTTCCGCGGCTTCGCTCACGTTAAGTTCAATTTTTAATTTGGTAAATTTTAACTACAAATTTTTCAAATTATGTCTTGATACCAATAGAAAAATATGAACGTAAATTACTTAAACAAATCAGAAACTTTCATATAAATTTTCATCACCTATTTGATGCCTTAGGAGCTGGAATTTTTCAAATATGAGAAACACGTATTTCCTTATTTTTATCGAAAACCTAAAGTCAAAGTTTCATGGAACTAACATGAAAAATTAATTGATAATTGAAGGATTTTATACAAACTTTTATCCCCCATTTAACCCTCCTAGGGTTGGAATTTCCAAACATCCTTTCTAAGCGAATTCCTACATTGTAACAACTACATGTGTGCAAAATTTCAGCCCGATCCGACAAGTGGCTAGAACTGTACGTTGATAGATCAGTCAGCCAGTCAGTCCTCTTTGCCTTTTATGTCTATAGATTTACACGAAAACCTTTCAAATTAAAATGACTAAACACAAAAAATCTTCGAACCCTAGCACGTAGTTTTATTAATATGTACAATGAGTATAGATTGTAGAGATATTCCTTGTCAGAAACATCTTCTGACTTACCGTATCGTCTCCGTGGTACCGTTATGAACAGTCTGTCGCCAACTCTCTCGACACCCATTGGCACATTGTTGTATTGGATGAAGAATCTACCAGCTTCTTCTGTAACACAGATAATTTTTGATCTATAGGCGGAGGGTAAACCTGATTTTTTGACGTGGCGACCACAGGCCGTGGCGATGCGTCGCCGCTATATGATTGAATTTTCGTATTTCGTATGTAACAGTAACAGTGAATATTAATTTTGTAATAAAACAGTCATTATTAACCGACTTACAAAAAGGAGTGGTTATCCATTTGGTTGTATTTTATTTTTTATTTGTGGAACAAATTTGTTATGCTTTATCTTTTCATTATGCAATATCTGCAAGAACTTACAGAAAACCATTTCGATGTTTCACATCTGCCAGGCGTCCTGTGACGGCTATCACGTTTTTTTATAGTTATTTTTTATATGTTTTTTATATAATTGACTCACCAATAGATGGCCTACCTGATGAGATGAGAAAACCTTCGCCCATAAAGTGAACAACTCAGGGCATAAAAGGAACCCGTCCTGCCTAGGTGTTGTAATGGCTCATGTCATCATCATCATCATCATCTCAACCAATTGACGTCCACTGCTGGACATAGGTCTTTTGTAGGGAGTTCCACAATGCACGGTCCTGGGCCGCTTGCCTCCAACGGCTCCCAGCTACTCGCCTGATGTCATCTGTCCACCTCGTTTGGGGCCGACCTACGCTGCGTTTACCGGTGCGGGGTCGCCATTCCAGCACCTTAAGACCCCAACGTCCATCGGTTCTCCGAGCTATGTACCCCGCCCATTGCCACTTCAGCTTCGCAACTCGCTGAGCTATGTCGGTAACTCTAGTTCTTCTACGGATCTCCTCATTTCTGATTTGATCACGTAGAGATACTCCTAACATAGCTCTCTCCATCGCCCGCTGAGCTCATGTGCCTATATTTAATAAATATACAACGTGTAACGGAATTACGAAAAACTGTTGTTGGGTGCATAAGTATATTGCATAAGGACTCATCCTGTAAAAATATTAAATCAAAAGAAGAATATTTATTTTTCCGTACAAACGAATTCAAATCATTGTAATTGTTTGCTTTCGACAACCCTATTGAAGATGAAAGACCGACTCGTGTATAGTACCTACGCTATGCGACGCGTACCAAATAAAGTGGCAGGAGTCACTTGATTACACTTTTGCATTGATGTTAGGGAGGTATTTTTTTTGGCAAAAACAGTCATTACATGGAAGTTACTTAATAAATAAATAAATATACTACGACGATACACACATCGCCATCTAGCCCCAAAGTAAGCGTAGCTTGTGTTATGAGTACTAAGATGGCTGATGAATATTTTTATGAATAGGATACATAAATACTTAAAATATCCATATAAACACCGAGACTCTTAAAGACATTCATGTTCATAACACAAACATTTTCCAGTTGTGGGAATCGAACTCACGGCCTTGGACTCAGAAAGCAGGGTCGCTGCCCACTGCGCCAATCGGCCGTCAAACACAATACATATATTTAATAACAATGTTCTATTTTACAATAGTAGAAAATTTTAAAAGCATTTAGCAGTTCAGCAAAAAGTGGTGGAAAAAAGAATAGGTATCTTTAAAACAGCAAGAAAGAAAAAATATTATAGTTGAAGATAAAGATGCAGTTTTAATTTTAAATTATCTGTTTTCTTTTAGTAAATCTATGGTAATAGTCTACTCAAAAACTATTAGCGTTTCGGTTTTACAGATAAGTTTCAGAGACAGTTAATAATGTACCTCTAAAGCCTCGGTTTTCATTTACACGTTGTATCAATAAATAAATATAATGCAACAAAACACACATCGCCATCTAGCCCCAAAGTAAGCGTAGCTTGTGTTATGGGTACTAAGATGACTCATGATTTTTTATTATGAATAATATACAGATAAATACCCAGACACTGAAAAACATTCATGTTCATCACACAAACATTATCCAGCTGTCGGAATCGAACACACGGCCCTGGACTCAGGGTAGCTGCACACTGCGCCAGTCGGCCGTCGGCAACCGTCGGCAATTACACCGGCAACCACGCTCTTCAAGACGCAACACGGCAAAAAGCGAAAGCAGTACTGTTTTGCGGTAGAAATAAGCAGGTAGTGCTTTCCGAGACTCTACTACTAATATACTAGTTAGCCTGTGACTTAGGATGCAGACTCCATGCAGAGCTCCATGAGTCTGCATGCATGTCTGCAAACTGCTTGGATCCAGCGGCTTCCTGCGACGCGCTTAATGTCGTCTGTCCACCTCGTTGGGGTTATGGGTAGGCTTTTTATAACTCTTACAATGCATATCCTTAAGTTTTTTATAACTCGTACTGGAGATTTTCTTCACGTTATATCATCTGCATACCCTGTGCATACTTTCTATGCACGCCACTGGTCATGCAGTCTAAGATGGTAACGGGCTAACCTATATAGCACTTATATTAAAGTCATACCCCTAATCAGTTTCTACGCGACATCGCAAAGATAAGACTTACCATTTG
The DNA here is from genome assembly GCF_905163445.1 of Pararge aegeria. Classification (NCBI taxonomy): domain Eukaryota; kingdom Metazoa; phylum Arthropoda; class Insecta; order Lepidoptera; family Nymphalidae; genus Pararge; species Pararge aegeria. The sequence goes on along the minus strand of NC_053202.1, from coordinate 3,618,203 downwards.
GATTTGCAGGAGGACTTTGGGTTGTTTGCCAAAATTGATTATTGTTTGATCCTAGAACAAAGAAATTTAGAATCATTATGATCATTATGTTATCTCACTCACTGGTAATCTATCGGACATTTTTTTCATTCCACAAAAATTAATTTATTTAAAGTAGGCTCGGTTTATAAGCACTTTTGAAGCGTCAAATCAATCTGTTCGTAGTGATTCTACCACCGGTTCGGAATACAGATTGTACCAAGAAGAGCCGACAAGATGCTCAGCAGATTGCTCTTTTTCAACATCATTTTACAGTTTTGATGTTCAGACTTTTTCTATCTTGTGAGAGACAATCGATCCCTTGCGACGAAATGGAAAAAACATTCTATTTCTAAACTATTCTTCATGTGTGCTATGCTTCGATTGACCTTAGAGTGATAATATATAGCTTATAGCCTTTCTCGATAAATGAGCTATCCAACAATGAAATAATTTTTCGAATCGGACCAGTATTTCCTGAGATCATCGCGTTCAAGTAAACAAACAAACAAACTCTTCAGATTTATATGTTATTAAGGAATTCATCAATTGTCTAGTAACCAAGATTTATAAAATGTAGTTTAATAGATTGTGTAAACTTAAGTGAAGGTAAATCTAGTAATAACGTCGGTATCATATTATAGTATACCCATCCTCAAAAAGGAATTCTATACCTATCTCAAGTTTCTTGGTGATGAATGTACCTTCGTTCCATGTTTGGTTGTCACTGGGTACGTCGTCAATAAAAATAAGTCGATCAGCTTGTCTCTTCGAGCGTGCATCTTCTATATCTTCCGAGAAGCGATCTTGGAGCACTGAAATACGATTGCAAATAATGACGTTAACAGAACTTAAACGATTAAATTTTTAATTAAAAAAAAATTACTAGTGTTTTCACCTACACTTAGAGGAATTATAAATTTAAAATGCATATAAAAATTTCTAGAACCGACAGGATTTGATTAGATGTTTACTTTAAACAACAAATAAACATATGTAATACTTAGTACATTATTTTTGCACATTTGGAAAATGTTTGTGTGATGAACATGAACGTTTTTCAGTGGCTGGGTGTTTATCTGTATATTATAAGTATTTGTGTATATTATTCATAAAAAATATTCATCAGTCATCTTAGTACCCACACACAACACAAACTACGCTTAATTTGGGGCTAGATGGCGATGTGCTTATTGTCGTAGTATATTTATTTAATTATTTAACTATTATATTTATAAACCATAAGTAAATATATACTAAAAACCTTCCGCATGAGTCACTCTGTTTATTAATGGACTGTGGAAACAGTATAAAAATTCGTGCGGTAGTTTTTCAGTATTTCGCACCCAGACAGACAGACTCGGGGTACTTTGTTTTATAAGATGTAAACATAATAATTTCACGTTAATGTGGTCATAGGGTCAGCTACTCAGCTCCGTTGCTTTGTTATATAGATTTTTGTTTGGACGCCTTAGCTATAAATAGACGTGAAGTAGTTTGATTCTTGGATCTAACAGATCGTGACATGTTCATCCTTCATAATTTACAACTCATTAGTTGCCAACAACGCATATACCTGGTTATTTGTATTACTCTGATTGCGGCATGCACTCCATACGTGCACAAAAGCATTGCCTACCCTGCAATTTTTACATACCTCGTATTATCATTAGCCTACCACAGACACTGCTGGACTAAAGCCCATAATCACCACGCTGGGAAAAAAGGTTATATAATTGATATTAGGTATTTTCGAGTTATATATTAGGTATTTTCTATTAAATAATTTTCAGTACCAGCCCGGAGTCAGCCGGCAAATTGTTTTCATACTAGTCGGTAAAACCTACCAAACCGCATTGGAGCAGCGTGGTGGGTCTATACTCTATAACCGTATATCCTAAGAGGGATGATGATGAAATTACTAATTCAATAATTTCACAAGAACTCTAAGGATACATAAAAAATTGCAAAAAAACCGTTGCATACTAAAACCGCATCCGGCCATGTCGCGATTTTAAGTGCCAATTATTTGCTAACAAAACTATCGACCTTGCCAAAAATCATAGAAGCCATGTTTGTTCTAACTAGAAGGTATGTTTGTTTGATTTTTTTTCTAAGAACCATTACGGTTTTTGCTATAGTTGGTCCATCACTACCTACCTATTTCTGGTCTCCTGGTAAGTTTATTCATTATTTTTTTTTCATTCCACTACAAGTCAGCTCTTGACTGCAATCTCACCTGCCAGTAAGTGAAGACGCAGTCTATCCTGGTAAAGGGCTGACCTGTTAGGTTTATGGTAGTTTTATTAAACCCATAACCCACCCAATCAGTTTCTACACGACATCGTACCGGAACGCTAAATCGCTTGGCGGCACGTGTTTGTCGGTAAGGTGGCAACGAGCCACGGCTAAAATGTTCCACCAAAAAAGATTATATTATAAACAGCAAATTTTCCTAGGTTTACATGCATACATTTTAAAGAGTATGTATATCTATCTATATATATATAAAAGAGAAAGTGTGTGGGTATGTTCCGTATAGGCTCCGAAACGGCTGGACCGATTTCAATGAAACTTTCAGGGAATCTCCGGATTGACCTGGCGAGTAATCCTGTAAAGTTTGGTGATGATCGGAGCACTCCTATTTTTGAACTGTCAAACTGTCAAATACAGATTTTATTTACTATGATGATATTCTATTGTTGGGTGTACATGGGTGTTGATAATGATCTTCACCCGCTCGAGAAGAGAATAGAAGAGAATGAACACGGATAGAAATAAATGATTTGATATATTATGAGACTTAAATTAAAAGTTCAATGATGTAAGTTTATTGTTTAAATAAAATAAAGCAAAATCTAGCCCGGCGAAGCGGGCTGGGTACGCTAGTCTTTTATATTATTCCTACTGACGGATGCTCGGACTTTATCTAAATAGAATTTCTGATTTATTTTTGCAGAACTAGCTGTTGTACGCGACTTCTTCAGCGTTTGATTTTGTTTTTTGTTGTGGCATTTAATTTAGTTGTAGTTCTAAAAAAATTTAAAGTAGATATTCAGTATCGCTAAGCCTTAAATGAGGGGTTTGCAGCTGTCCGCTGAGGAGTTCTGTCCTTTATCTCCAACCACATTCATCAAATCTACACAAAGATTGGGCAAAATTAAACACATATTACAACCTCTGTAGTACAAAAATAATTATTTGAATCGGAATCGGGAAATAATTTGTCGGAGTTATACACTTTCATTCCCTCTCCCAAAGGAACCGAGCTTAATGTCGGGATAAAAAGTATCCTATATTACTTCTAACACTCCCAAGAATATGTGTACAAAGTTTCATAAGAATCGGTTAAGTAGTTTCTGCGTGAAAGCGTAACAAACAAACATACATTGACATTTATAATATTAGTAGGGAAGTAGGGAAGTAGGGATGTGTTTGAAAATATCAAAAATAGTGCCTAGCAGGTATATAATATAAAACCAGTAATTAATATAATACTTACAATGGATTCCATCAATGTTGTAAGTCAGCTGTTGCCAGGCGAAAACTTCCTGGAATTTTCCGAGACGCCTCTCCTGTTGTTTTGTCTTCACTATCAGCAATATAAGAACGAAGATGTAGACTGAATTCTTCATCATTTTAGTTTATCTGTAAATGTGAAACAATGAAGAACAGTTAGTACCTACTTCTTTCTGGTCTCCTGGTAGATAATTTTATTCTGTAGATGATTTAAAAATTCAAAAAATTAAAAAATTCAAAATTCATTTATTTCAAGTAGGCCTAATACAAGCACTTTTGAAACATCAAGTCTGTCCGTGTGTAGTGACTCTACCACCGGTTCGGAAGGCAGATTCTACCGAGAAGAAGCCGGCAAGAAACTCAGCAGTTGCTCTTTTCCAACATCAAAAATTTACATTTTACATTTTAACATTCATTTTTCTATCTTGTGAGAGATGAAAGCGGAGGCGGATGCTTCCAAGCAACCTTGTCATTAAGAATCTCATCAATTGTATAATAGCCTCGCTGTAATAAATGTGTTTTAACACATTCTTTAAACTTATGCATTGGTAGGTCCAAAATTACCCTAGGAATCATATTATAAAAGCGTATACTCAATCCCACAAATGACTTCTGCACCTTTCGCAGACGATATGCAGATGTCACTAATTTATGACCATTTCTTGTAAGTCGACTGTTTATATCCACTTTTTGTTTATAAAGACTAATATGTTGTCTTACAAATACTATATTGTTATAAATATATTGTAACAAATTGAGCTAAGTTTAACTTTATTTGGAAGCGACCAGTGTATCTACAGGCACCAGTAGGGTTAGCACAGGCAGAAGACAAAAATTACATCCTAAGAAGGGGATATAATCGGAGAATAAGGAGAATTATATCCCCTTATAAGGGGATATAATCCCCTAATAAGGGGATATAATTAAATTGTCCACCTCCTAAAGCCCGGGAACATGGAATAGGAGAAGTTTTCCTCCGTTTATTATTTACATATATATTATATGGATATTATTTCGACTTGTGCTCCAGTGCTCTGAGTTTTGATAAAGCTGTGGAAGAAGATACATTTTATTCCCCGGGGATATAATTGTCTCCTGCCCATGCTAGCCGTGCAGTACGGCTAGCATGGGCTAGTAAGGAGACAAAATTTTTTTTCCCGGATTATATCCTCTGACAAGGTATATAATTAAAGATCCCACCTACTAAAGCACGGGACCTCCCTGTTCCCGTGCTAACCCCCGTTTATTATTTGTGCCAGTTGTAAAAAAATCTACTATCTCCCTCTAATTTATTTTATTTTTAAGGTCGCCCAAGAAAGGTAAAAAAGAAACACGCCATCCGCCAGTCTGTACCCAGGCTGTACAGACTGTCACGAACCTTGTCTGTTGAAATTTTCACAGTTGACATATCGCCGCTAAAACAGAAGTGAGCTCCTATACAACAGACAAGTTTATTTTTCCGTTCTTATAATTAAAGCACAGAGTTAAGAACATACAGAAACCGTGTAAATGACTAATATTGAAGCATCAAAAACCACTCCACTTTAGAAGTTCTCGAACAGGCGGTTAGTCACTTCATACCATTTAGCAGTTGAAAGTAATTATTTTACCTGTAATGTTCTAAGCGTTTACCGTAAAATTTTCACTGTTTTTTGACACAATGCACTGTTCAACAAGGGTTCTGTATGTTCTTAATTCTGTGAGATAAAGGTGTATAGTACGTAGTAATAGTAAATGAAAAAACCCTTACCTGAAAATCCGCAGTAAAAATCCAACCACAAAAAACAGAATTGTCCAAAATCCCTATTACAATTTAACTCCGAAGTCAAAATTTTTTTCTTCAGAAAAATTAAATAAAAAATAAACCACAATTAGGTACCTGCTCAGGTAAGTAGGTATATAAGTTTTTAGTAAATTTAGTAATTAGATAATAACTAAGAAACTAACTGCATCTAAATATATAAGTACTACTTAGGTATTATCTTGGTCACATCTTTCAAGATTCAAACCAACTTTGAGACTGAGTGTATTTTATGTTAGTAATATTTTATAGGTAAATATTGCACCTACTTTGGATTGCGCGACTATCATAATATTGACGTAGGTTTTTACTACTTCGTACCTACTTGTAAAAGGTTTTTTCATTCAGTTTTTGACGACCTCACCAGCGCAGTGGAAATGCTGTAGTAATAAGAGGGTAACTGTTCGATCCGCAGCACGAGGCAATTTGAGAATTTCAGAATTTTCGAGTACCTACCGACAAAGACGTGCCGATTAAGCGTTTCGGAACGATGGCGCGCGATTACCGATTAGGGTTTTAGTAATAATATAGCTTTTCGTGACCAATATCGTCCAGGGATATACTATCGCCATGCTTATTTCTGCCGAAAGCGACAGTCTTTCAGTTTCTGTCTGAAACATTTTAATGCCGGTGTTATTGAGTCTTATCACCTACGACTCAGATTGGTAGACACAGACTGGCACTTTGCAGCACATGACTCTCGAAACCGATACAGCTCAACGATTTGTGAAGATGTAGTGGCTATGGGCGGAGCAAATAGCTCGAAGAACCGATGGACGTTTGAGTTCCAAGTTGCTGGAATGGCGACATGCTCGTCCCCAAGACGGAGTTCGAGTCGCTGAGAGCCGCCGGAAACAAGCGGCCCAGGACCGTTGACTTAGGAACTCCCTTTAAAAAGCCTCTGTCCAGCCGTGGACGTCGATCGGTCGAAATGATGATGATGTCAAAGTCAAAGTCAAATATTTCTTTAAATAGGCACATAGATGGCACTTTCGATGCGTTGATTATATACAAAATGTGTACATAGCAGTGAGTAGTGATGGCGATAACTACAATCGTAAACTTAAAACTAAAGCTACAACGGTTCCAAACGCGCCCTGGTCTAAGGAGAAGCCCACAACAAACTTAGCCGGGTGTTCTTTTTGTTATCACCATCTCACATTGTAAATAGAAAATATTTAAGAAGCCACCTGGTTAGAGCAATTGTTCACACCCAAACTTTTTTATCGTTTACGTAATTTTTTCATACTACGAGTATAATAGGATGATGATGACTATACTTTCATTCAGCTGCCAGAGAAGAGTGGCGACGGATAGTCAAGCTAGTCAAGCGTGCTAAAAGACTTAAGTGACGACCACGACCGTTCTGACAAGAGCGAACCGACTGAGAAAGAAGGAATACTCCTCCCTTCTCAGTCAGTCGTTCATTCCTTCTCACAAATTACGGCTAATAACCCAGATATATGTACCCGGGCACACCCTGAAAGTAAAATAGGAAGAGTGCGCCCTACTTCCACATGGTGGACGACGGTGGCCAAATATACTAAAAACGCAAAGCTGATTGACGTGACCACCCAAGACAAAGTCTTGTTATTGTTTTTTTTTTAATAAACCAACGAAAAATGTATTTTTCTAGGGATATAATAATTACAAACTAAAATTAATATTTACAATAAATATAAGCCGTCTAACTGTTCACTTATGGGCAAAATGCTGGCGCTATTGCCCCTTTGAATTGCTAGACTTAGCCGTTGGGCTAAATAAACGCCAGCTCTTGGGTCACCAGACGCAAGGACCAATTTTTGGGACACGATGTTAATAATTTTTTTTAAATTATTGCATTCAGTTTCAGATTAGATTTATCCTATCCTATCCTCCTCTCTCTGTCTGTTGACAGAGAGAGTCCTGGCCCAGAAAGATGGGGAAAGCCGACCCCAAATGATGGGATAAGGCTAGGGCAAAGAAGAGGAACAATCCAGAGATATCTGGCCTAGTAGCAGCATCAATAAATTGACGATTGGGGTATGCAACTTTGGCTGAAGTCAGTAAATAGGTTAGGTTAGGTTAGCTTTGGAGGTTTGAAGGACAATTTGTTGGAGGCATTATCAATCTCACAGAATATAAAAAATTTAACTCGGACGAAGTTGCTCTCGCTGGCATCCGCTAGTTTACAATAAACAACACGTACGTATTTTAATTGCGAGTCATAGAAATACGTGCAAATATGTACCTACTGACCTAACCTTCACTTGCATATATCACCTATGTAATCATTAACTCATTGTGATTTAATCGATCCGATCTAAAGTAGGTAACTCTAAGCAATTTCCGAATCATGGGCGTATTTGACGACCTCCCTGGCGCAACGGTGAGCGCTGTGAAGTAGGAGGTCCCGGGTTTTAATTTGGGAATTTTTAATTTCCAAATTTTCTCTGGTCTGGTCTGGTGGGAGGCATTGGCCGTGGCTAGTTACCACCCTACTGACTAAAACGTGCCGCTAAGCGATTTAGTGTTCCGGTGCGATGTCGCGTATAAGCCGATTGACGTATGATTACATCACTCCTAACAGCTTAACAGGTAAGCCCGCTACCATCTTAGACTGCATCATAACTTACCACCAGGTGGGATTGCAGTCAAACTAACTTGCAGTGGAATAAGAAATAAAAAAAAACTTCTGCCCAGTCTGCGTCTGCAAGTGAGATTTCTTTAGGTCAGATCGTCCTCGGCTGTTTTCTCATATACACTACATGAAGGCACTTAGACACGAGTAGGTACATGAAACAATCGGTATATGTAGTGTAGTAGGTATTTAGGACAAACAGCCGCTAATGATTCGGCTTTATAGGTAAGTCTATAACTATTTATAATAAAAATGTAACAGGTCAAATTCTGTACAGTGAAAATTTTTTGAAAAAAAAAATACGGGGAAGGTTTATAAGTGTGGGCAATAAAAGTTTTTGTGGCAATTCGTCTTTGTATTTTATGTTACTAGCAACATTATTGTCTATGCTTAGACAAGTTCAAACTCGTTATTCGTTACTGTTGATTAGAACTCTTATCTTCTAAAGGAAAATATAAAACTTTAACGTACCTAATTGTGTTTCACAATAAACAATTAGGTATTATTTAATATTACAAATGGGATTGTTAATGTGAGTTCCCCAATCCTATAATGGTCACCCCGACATCGTTGTCGTCGTTATGAAACTTTTTACCAGTAATAGTTCGTAACCATTTTATCCCTGGACAAAAATAATGGTGTTATAACAACGTGAATTATTAAAGACGCCTTTTTGGTGACCCATTTTCCTCGTGACTTCTGGGTGAAACTGACCCTACGTACCTACCAAGTGCTACAGGGGGATCTCTCGGGTGTCCTACCCTGAGAGTAATCAGTCTGGTTTCTTCGATGTTGTGTTTGCATGCAGGCTGCATGCCCTTACAGCGAAGATGACAGTGCCAGGTACCAAATGTGAGGCGGAACTGTTAAAGGTATTTATGGTGGAGGTGTTTTTCTTGAACTAACAGGTACATGTTTGCCTAGTGAAACATACACCTAACAGTAACTATTACCTAGTCAGGTAAACGAAGAATTTTTTTTTTCAAAGAGGTTTTAATATCTTTAAAAAATCAAGAAACGAATTGCAGCGCTACCTACCAGGTCCAGTTTTATTTCCAAACTATATTATTCGCGGCCGGGCGGCCCGCTGCATTTTTCTTGCTTTTTGCGTTTCTATACCCGTCGCAACTTCTAAGCGATAGGTTCAATTCAAATAATTTAAAAAGGAATTTTCAGGTATATTATCAAAATTATTATTTATATAACTATTTAGTTTGATAAGGATTAATATCATGATAGGAATGTCAACATCTTACCATTATACCCGTGTTTGAAAGAAAAAATATAAAAAAGCAGTTATTGTGACTTAACCATAGCAATTAGACATACAGCCTCGCGGATTATTTTCTAGATAATCACGATTACTTTAAACATATAGTACATTATCTTTATGTCATAACTCATTACTGTTGATTAGAACTTAACTTCGAAATCTTAGCTACTAACGTACAATAGGTATAAAACTTGTAACGTAATTGTGTTTCATAATAAACAGTTATTATTTGAGATTACAAATGGGATTGTTAATGTGAGTTTCCCAATCATTAAATTGGCTGTAATATAACTATGTTTGTTATGCTGACCGGGAGCTCTACTGGCTTTCGCCGTGAAAGCTTTTTTTAATGGTAGGTATAATAATATAATAAAAATGTTATGTCTGCCTATCTGTCGTAGGAATACATAATTATAAAGAAGTATTAATTTTCCACTGTGCAGCTTCAGAATGCAAACGCTTACAATTAAACGCTATATATATAAATATATAGCGGGCTAAAAGTACCCACGGTAGTCCAATTATTACCCTACAATTTTTACAATTGAATTTTAATTCATTATGGTATTGTTAGTACATTGAATTAGAATATCGTTTCTCGCATTTCATCTACATTAAAACAATGTCACTCAGCCAGTAAGTAACATTTTTAAAAGTTTGTAGTTACTGACGAATACTTTGGCTACTTTAACAAAATGATGGCAGTTGATACGAGTAGTTGACATTTTGTTTGTCAGTGCATGGTGACCACTAGTAAGAATAAAACCATACAACTTGTAGTTAGGATTTTAAAGTCTAAGGCATACATAACGCTTTACATAACGACGAAGTTCAATGACAACGAAGTCAGACGGCTTGTAAGAATTGATACGTTTCGTCGTACAGTTCGTCATGTCAATTGTTTTTATATTGAAACAATGAATATCGTTCAAAAATATATATTTACAGAAAAGTATTATCGATATGTTTTCTGTATCCTACAACTGTCTGTTTGTGAAGAGCAGTATCATATTAATCTTGGCTGTACGTTGTAACATACCTTTGCCGGTTCCCTACTTCCGTATGGACAATAATAAAGTAATAAAGTCATGTTTAGTCTGTGGTGAAGATTCAAACGTCAGAAATTCACAATAAAGTTTTTGGTTTGTTTACAAATTACTAAATAATAAGTATCCCTCAGTTTTGATCAAATATTTTTTATTGCTTACTCAAATGAGACTATTTTGACATGGACGACGATGACTACTGGAATACGAGCGAGACGAAAGCTAAGGCTTTCAGTTTCGACGATGATGTCGTAAGATTTTTACCAACCTAGATTTTTAATATAACAGAACTACCGATCTGACTAAGCTGACTAAGCTAACTAAGCTTACAGTGATGTGAACGCATGTACCATTTACAAAGCTACCTTTAAATCGTTATAAACATGGAATAACATCATGTTTCAGAATAGTACAGTAAAGTGAGCTTACTTTTACAGTTGTCGCCACAAGAAATACTAGCAATAGGTCAGAAATCTTACCCTGGGCAGAACAATGAGAGTGTCATCAATACTAGTATCAGCAATGCAAAAACACAACTGCTGCCATTGTCTAGTTTGGTCTCGCCTAAAGTTTTGGACTTGAGTAAGTTGCTATTATATTTTTTTATCCCACTACAATTTAGCCCTTGACTTGAAAGTAATGATGCAGTCCAAGATGAAAGCGGAAAGACCATTAGGGAGAATGGAACTTATATTAAACCCATATCCCTAATCGGTTTCTACGCGTACAGGAACGCCAAGTCGCTTAGCGGCACGTCTTTTAGCTCCTAACTGGCCACGACCGAAGCTTCCCATCAGACCAGTCTATAGAAAATTCAGAAATAATAAGTTTCCAAATTGCCCCTTTTGGGAATCAAACCCAGGACCAAAACCAGCGCTCACTGCTACGCCAGTGCTATTGTCAAAATATTCGATATATATATTGCACGTTAGTGCTTACTCTAATCGAAATTGGAGCTAAGGGGAGAGTTGTATGCCCGTTTTCACTAATGACAAGGCAATGGATAAATAAGTATCCAATGCCTAATCTAAGGAGATACCTAGACATACATCATCAGTTTACCAATAGTTTTCACCTAAAAGTTGTTGTAACGTTTTTTTCTATAGACCTCACCTAAATCATTAGGCATTTGAGGTGCATGCTAGGAATAGAACCCCTCAAAAGTGTAGTGGAAGTCATATCCACTGGGCTATCACCGCTTCTGCTTTAGTCTGGTTTAATGATCCATAACTGATTCCAGTTGTTCTTGCACAATCCGGAAAAGACCCCAACATTAGAACAGAGACTGAGCAAAATGTGGCGGTGACAATAAAAAGACTGGTGCTGGGTCGCAGTGTATCGCTGCGTTGTCACAGGAGCCTGAAGAGTAAAACAGAATTGCTTGATGGTGCGGTGGCTGTAGGCGATGGCAATGCTATAATAACTGTAAGTATGCTTTTTAAGGGCGGGGCATATTTCCGATACAGAAACGATTAGCTTTTTTCTCTGGAGCTATTAGTAAGGAGTTCTTGTCATTGTTGTATCTTTCGAATAGCAACAGATGCTGCGGCCGACCCTCACACCGTATCGTTACGTAGGGTACCTAAATGTTTGATCGCCCTCGCAACTTTTACAAATTACAAATCAACATCTGAAATTCCGTGTGATGACGGCTGATCAGAATACAGTATTTGAAGAGATTTTTGAATATGAATTATAAATCAAAATTTAACTAACCTAACCCTAACCCTTACTTTCAATATCTTTCAATATCAATATGGACCCCAACTACGTACAACAAGCGAAGCGCTTACGTGCGGAAACTGCCCAGAGAGAAGAAGAATATGGACCCCAATATCCTTCGAGCTACATAGCTCGTAGAACGATGGACGTTGGGTTCTTAAAGTGCTGGAATGGCGATCCCGCACCGGTAAACGTAGCGTAGGTCGGCCCCCATCGCGGTGGACAGATGACAACAGGCGAGTAGCTAGGAGCCGCTGGAGCGACCCAGGACCGTTGTTTGTGGAACTCCCTACAAAAGACCTGTGTCCAGCAGTGGACGCCAATTGGTTGAGATGATGATGATGATGATGAAGCTTTTTAAGACAGCTGGCGAAGTACTACCGCTATGTTTATTACAGCCGCTAAGCTGGAATGCAATGCTGTTTTCTGGTCTGAAGGGTGTGGTTGCCATTTAATTACGGGCACATAAGTCTTAGCTCCTATGCTTCAGGTGATGTTGATGGACACAGGACAGTTTAAAAGATGTGTTCCTTGCATGCCCAGCTTTGGTTTAGCCTTGGTAGTGGCTGGTATGTCAATTATTAATTACCAACGGTAACGGATTCATATGAATTATGATGATGATGAAACAGTAGGTTGGATGGTGTGCCAAATTCCAGTCAAATTGGTTCTGTGATTGTGGCGTGAAGGAGAGACTTTTCCCTTCATAATATTAGTGTGGGTTCAGTTTTATATGAAATGCCTTACTAATATTATAGGTACAAAAGTGTGTTTGCTTTTCGTTTGTCCTTAGGGCGTAACCTAACTAATCAATCAATTAACTTGAGTTTTTGGCATGGAACTAGTTCAAAGGACGGAGAGTAACATAGACCTACTTTTTAGCCCATGAATACTGTAATGAATGGGGACAACTGCTAGTATTGTAATAAATATTCAAACAAGTCCAGTGGCGTGCACTTCATACATGCACAAAAGTATGAAGTGCACGCCACTTATCTTATATATGAAATATATACGAAATTATCTTATATCACTCGTATTGGAGGCGAATTTTTCCATTTTATGCCATGTACCTAATAATTTTATGAAGGTCACCAACTCTGCACGCCACTGAACAAGTCCAAAGAAAAAAAAAACTAATTTTTCCCGCATAATGGTGGACATGAGTTTTTCTTTTTTTTTTAGGTGGTGCTATTCTTAATTCAAACCTTAAACAAAAAGCTCGTATACGAATTACTATCGGCGCGCCCTTTAGCTCTAAACCACTATATTAGTTTTCTACAGACAGAAGGAAAAGTGTCTGAGCTTACTGATCTACTAACGTGAGTATGAAACCAAATTAAGGTTTCTTCTTTCTTGCCGGCTTCTTCTCGGTAGAATCTGCCTTCCGAACCGTTGGTGGAGTCACTACCCACAGAAGTAGTCTTATAAACAATATATGTGTAAACAAAACAATCTTTTTTGTTACATTTTAGTGCAAAATTATTTTAAACTTATTTGATTTCTATTCTCACTCTAGAAAATCTCTTTTTATTTTGTTTGTTTTTATTTATTTTATCGCACCTTTTTTATATTTTTTAACCATAAGTATTACTCTTAAAAGTAATGAAAAGATTGTTTACATTAAGGTTTACATTAAAAGACAAGGGAGAAAAAATTTAGAATACCTTGTTAGCCTTGTCCTTAACATATGCGTTTAAAGCTAGATTCAATTGCTTATAAAAGCTACACTAAAAACAGTACATCAGCTTAAAACGTTAATCAATAAAAAAATTCAAAAGTTTTTTTGGGTTATGCTATGGTCGGAACGAGGATATTAGTTTATTTACAAGGTATTTCAATGATTTCTGAATTAAATTGTCAAATTATAATTCAAAATTCATTTATTGTATATATTACAGGTTAGATTAGGTATAATGAAGTTTCAATATATATATAGCCTTTGGGCATGCAACAATCACCAACGATTATTAAAAGCGAACGAAAATGATTTCAAACTAGAACATGAAGTGATATATTTATTATATTTATAAAAATAATATAATGTGCTTTAAAATTTATGACATTATTTTATAACCCCCGAAAAATTGTTTTTGTTTATTTTCGTTTGTAAGGTTAATTAGTTTGGAGGGTTCTTAGCTATGTTTAATGAAAATCAGACCAAGATGGCTGCGACCATAAAATAGCGAATTACATTTTTCGACTTGACTTGACTAGTAGAATAATGTACACTATATTGTAAAGGAATGAGGAATTTAACTGATGAAATGAGAACACAAAACTTTTAAAATAATTTTATGTCTGGGTTATTTTTTTAATTTAAATTCAGTCCAAGATGGCTGCAACCATAAAATAGCGAATTACATTTTTCGTCTTGACTTGACTAGTAGAATAATGAACACTATATTGTAAAGAACTGAGGAATTTAACTGATGAAATGAGAACACAAAACTTTTAAAATTATATTCTGCCGGGGGTTATTTTTTAAATTTAAATTTAATTTAACAATTATTAAAATTAAAAAAATTATTTTCTTAATATAATCGTTATTAACTTTTAATAATTGTAAATATATTTTTCAGGATGCTCGGGCGGAGTCCAGACGCTGCAGTTAGTATTATTTCTTTAGTTTAGTTTAGGTACTACTTATGGAATTTTACTTTTTTAGTTTTCCTAATCCTAAGGTTGCCTGGCAGAGATCGCTACTTGGCGATAAGGCCGCCTTTTGTATCCTTTACGTACTTGAAGTATCTGTTCTTTTTTTTTGAAGTTATACTTCTTTTGGCGCGTATTATAATATATTAACAAATTTGCAAACGCGCCTTTAAACGTAAAACGTCAAAAATACGTCAAACACGAAAGGGCTCTGGCAACTTTGTGGTAAGAACTCTTGCTTCAGAAATTTCTGTTTGTGAATTTGAGTTTTCCTTTCATTTAAGATATACCAGTTTCAACACATAATTAAAACTCAAGGTAACGGAGTGGATGGGCTACTGAGAAAGTTGAATAATTTATTGTCAAACCATTTCAAGCAACCCGGCGTTGACGCCCACCAGGCCAAAATGGTGACCGACTATGTTAAACTGTTGGGTGAGATTAATTTGTTTACTTATTCATTTAATTTTTTTTTATATATATACTAGCTTTTGCTCGCGACTTCGTACGGCTTGGCTCGTTAACTATTTTTAATCTTACCATGGGAACTATTTGAGAGATAATTTAAATGCTAAAACTGTCTTTATTCGTAGAATGGCAGAAATGCACCAACAATCCGGAGTTGAGCAACAAATCAACACTGCACTGCTTGGCGTATTGTTGTGCGCAGCACTGGCACGAGGGCGCTGGCAACATGATGTCGCCGCTCACGCTTTGCCAACGACAACAGGTGGGTGTCCCTTCCTTTCACCCACCAACTACCACTCGTAAACTAAATAATTGCAATAAAAATACATTAAACCGTTGCTCCGTTGCTGCGTGAACGAAGGCAAAACCAAGCAACACACCTTCGAATTCATATCAAGAGTGAATAGGTATTTTCTAGGCAAGCGCGTTCCACCTTAGGCTGTATCATCAGTCTCCTTTCGCAATCTCTTATATATTTTAAGTCTGTAACATAAACTTTACTTAATTTTAATTATTAATTATTGATCATTGTAGTTTTTTTTTATTTTATTTTTTACATTAATATTTATAAAACAAAAAAATTTATGACGTTGATAAGTGCTGTAACTATAGCCTAAATTGAATAAAGATTTGATTGGTTGATTAAATGAGAAGGTTAAGGCCGTAGTCCACCACGCTGGCCCAGAGCGGATTGGTGGACTTCACACACCTTTGAGAACATTATGAAGAACTCTCTCATGCATGATATTTTAATTGCTTAAAAAAGTTAGAGGTGCGTGCTGGGACTCGAACCCCCGAAAGTGAAGTCGAAGTCCTACCCGCTGGGCTATCGCCGCTTCATTTTATTCACCGTTAAGTCTCATTTACCTGCAATTACACCAGCAACCACGCCCTTCAGACCGGAACACAGCATTGCAACAATGCTGCTAAGCGCCAGAAATAACCATGGCGATAGTACTTTCCCGGACGAGCTCGGTCACAAGAAATAAAAATATTGGTTGTCTGTAAAGTCGGCTTACTGACGATAGTTGAACGTGACAACGTCGTAAGAAAATACCGATGGAATGGTTGCATTTTTCAAAAGAAAATTTTAATTTTATTTGTTTGATAGATATTATCGTTGATATAAACAATTGACACCACATTCACTTTTCACTGCACTTCATCCTTGCCGAAAACATGTAAATGTATTATTGTATAGAAGCTGTCCACGCGGACGCATCGCTCACTCAAGTAGGAGAGAGACAGATGTCGAACGTGGAGGCCGACTGTGCCTCTTTGTCGCTCGTTCCGCGCTCTCGCTTGCACTTCAAGCCTTGAATGGAACGCCTCAGAGCGAGGTAACGCCGCATACGTCATGTTTTTTCGTGCGTGCAGCCGGCTCCATCGAATTATAAGACGTTGTCACGTCAAAAATATATATATACTACGACAATACACACACCGCCATCTAGCCCCAAAGTAAGCGTAGCTTGTATCTAGCGTGGGTACTAAGATGACTGATGAATATTTTTATGTATAACTAGTTGTACCCTGCCACGCTTCGCTGTGGCACATTTTTATGCAATGGTTGAGAAATGAGAAACAAAACAAAGAATACATTACATTTAAGTTTAATTTTGCAATATTTGTACAATACAATATTTTTTGTTTTTACACTGTCTGCGTAGATATAAAGACTCGCGAATATGTGACTGATGCAAAAAATAGATAAAAACAATCCTTTATGCGTATATTATATCATGCTAAAATTTCAGCTCGATCGGTGCAGAACTTTTTGAGTTTTTGAATCGTACACAAACCAACATAACATTTTTATATATTTAGTTATACATAAATACTTAGAATATGCATATAAACACCCAGACACTGAAAAACATTCATGCTTAATACACAAATATTTAAGCCCACAACTGGGCTCAGCAAACAGGGTAGCTGCAAACTGCACCAATCGGCCGTTCAGAAGAATTGATGTAGGCATCAATTCTTCTGTTTTTAAAAACCTTAGTGATACGCATCGGAAACGTGGATAAGCCAGGGCACTCGAAATGCGAAGAAATAGTCAAACCCACAGAGTGATATCCAGAGATCTTCGTCGACCAGTTGCAACGATCCATCGCAGTAGCCAACGGTTCAGGGAGACCGGTACTTATGGTGAGAAGAGCAGGAGGACAAAGCAGAAAAAGATCCTCGCGAACGTGGATAAAAAGTAAAGTGGATAGAAAAAAACGTAAGGATTTTATTTATTTTACAGGTACCCCCCGTGCAATATGACTGGGTGCTTCTTAATGTACATGGCGACTCCAACAAATGGGATATCGTTGAATCTATGTTCACAAAGAAAGTGAGTATCATCGAAAGTAAAACGACATAGCTGAGAGAACGGATCTGTTTTGTTGTACTCTGACTGAACTCACAAAGGTTGCTTTGTGGTGCATTTGCTACACTGGTAAAGTTTAGTGTGTAGGTAGGCATCAGTATCTACGCTAGTGCATTAGGTAATTCCTGTAAACTAGTCGTAAGTTGGAAATAAATAAATAAAATAAATAAATTCTACGTGCCGTTGAAGTAAACTACGATTGGTATGGAATCGAGAGAACGCCATCTAGTTTAAAAAAAAATACTACGACAATAAAAATACATCACCTAGGCACCTATAGGCACCTAGCCCCAAAGTACTAAGATATATATAAGCTGATGCATATTATATATATAATTGGAATCTCGGAATCGGCTCCAACGATTTTCATGTAATTTAGTATACAGGGGGTTTCGGGGGCGATAAATCGATCTAGCTAGGATTCATTTATAGAAAATGGCATTTTATTAATGTTTTATCGATAAATATATATCTCTCTCTCTACGTCGTGTTCCTCATTGCTGAGGGTCGTGACCCCTTCCACTAACAACTTTTTGGACGATTTTGTGCCATTTGACTCGGCTTTGAGCAACGTTTAAAGCCGTATGCACTTTGGTGTCGAGAGCACTGCGGATTTGATCCGACCAACGAATCGGGCTACGTCCTCGAGGTCTCTTTCCTTCCACTTTGCCAGCTTAAAATTACAAGAAGGCTATCAACCACCTGTCTTAAGACGATTCTCGAGTACTTCGGTCACATTGCCAGAAGAGATGGAGACAATCTTGATAAATATATATCTTAATATATATAAATCTCCTGTCACGATGTTTGTCCGCGATGGACTCCTAAACTACTTAACCGATTTTAAATTAAATTAACACACCGTGAGCAGTCTGGTCCAACTTAAGAGATAGGATATCTTAGATCTTTAATTAATTATAGTCGCAATTTTATTTTATTGCAAATTATTTGTCTATAATTAATTGACAGTCACATGTTATATACATACTACTATACTCATTTGAGGCTTAGCGATACTGAATACTTTAAAAACAATATCAAACGCAGACGAAGTCGCGGGCAACAGCTAGTATATATATATATATATATATATTATATATATAATTCTATCTAGGATCTAGCTAGGATTCATTTATGTTGGAATCTCGGGCAAAATATCCTTTTAGATAGATTCTGGTGCGTGCGATGCGTGAACGGTAAACGTTACGCCAAACGAAGGAAGTATGTAGTAAGTATATCGGAATTTTCGGAATTGTCGTTTCTTTAAAGTTCTATAAAACAGTCCGCGACAATATACGAATTTTTTTTTAAGTCGGCTCATTCGCGGACGAAGTCGCGTCCGCTAGTTATGAATATATTATTCATAAATACTTTTCATAAAACGGAGATAGCTCAGTGGTTAGGACTTCGGTTTCAATTTCGGGGGGCCGAGTTCGAATCCAAGCAATTAATGAATGAATTGCTTCAACGGTGAAGAAAAACATCGTCAGGAAACCTACATGCCTGAGGATTTTCCATAATGTTCTCAATGGCGTGTAAAGTCCACCAATCCGCACTGGGCCATCGTGGTGGACAACGGACTAAACCTTTCTCATTGTGGCAGGAGACCCGTGACTTTTAATATACAGATAAGCACCCAGACACAGAAACATTCGCACAAACATTTTCCAGTAGTAGGAATCAAATCCACCGCCTTGGACTCAGAAAGCAGGATCGTTGCCCACTGCGCCACTGCGTAATGTATGTATGCCTTAAGGCTGTCACATACATTACTAGTATACCGAATTGGCACTAGATGGCGCTTTGGTCTGAGTGCAGTACCTACACGCCAACCTAACCTAACCTAACTTGTTTATCTCGCACACGAAAGGTTGCCTGGTAGATAATGCTTTGGCAATAAGTCCGCCCTTTTGGAAACCGTTTTTTTTTGTGCGATAAAGTGAATAAATAAATAAAAAAAACCCGAATTGGAGCAAGGTGGGTCTTTGCTCTAAAACCAGCTCTACGAGAAGCGGTGCCGTTGCCCTAATAAGTGGGACATTAATGGGTTAGACTAAGAGAAAAATCAGTGGCATATCTTAGAATATTTAAATGTAAAATATAACATAGAAGTGAGTTTTTGGCGAAAACTAAATTCGTCAACTTAAAACTAAAGCTACGAGGGTTCCAAACGCGTCCTGCTCTAAGAAGAAGCCCACAACAAACTTAGCCGGGTGTTTTTTTTTGTTATCACCATCTCACACTGTCCTTTAAAATTATTAGAAGAGCAACCTGGTTAGAGCAATCATTCACAACCAAGCTTTTTTATCGATTTGTTGTCCTTTGTACTATAATAGGACTTTTCTATAAGCTTACGTTTAATATCATCTTCAAATCTTTTTCCAGGATTGGCTCGGCCGTACAACCGTGTCATCTAACATACCGATGGAGACATTGCTGGCGAGGTTAAGCGAGTTGGCGGCCAGTAAACAAATGTTGGCCACCTGCCTCAACAAGCTGCCAAGCTCCGACGACAGATTGAGGCTTGCGCAGAAATACAAGGTAAGCCTTAAGAATATACAACTTGTAACCGAATTACGGAATAATGGTGAAGGATTCATAAGTATCCCTATCTCTCCTTCCCTACTAATATTATAAATGTCAATGTAAGTTTGTTTGTTACGGTTTCACGCAAAAACTACTTAACCGATCCTCATGAAACTTTGTACACATATTCTTGGAAGTGTTAGAAGTGATATAGGATACTTTTTATCCCCGACATTGAACTCGGTTCCTTTGGGAGAGGGGATGAAAGTGTTTAACGATTTTACATAACTCCGACAAATTATAACCGATTTAAATAATAATTTTTGTATTATAGAGGTTATAATGTGTTTAATTTTGCCTAAACTGTGTAGATGTGATAAATGTGGTTGGAGATAGAGGACAGAACTCCTCAGCGGACAGCAGCAAACCCCTGATTTAAGGCGATACTGAATACTTTAATTTTTTTTAGAACTACAACTTAATTGAATGCCACATCCAAAAACAAAATCGAACTATTGAAGATAAAAGACCGACACGCGCGTAGTACCTACGCTACGCTACCTAATAAAGGGGCAGTGTCACATGGTTTTAATTTTGCATGTGATGTTACAGCTGTATCTCATTTCTATCAGTAAAAACTATACAGTGGTTTACTCAAAAACTATTAGGCTTTCGGTTTCACAGATAAGTCTCAGAGACAGGACATAATGTACCTCTAAAGCCTGTGCAGTATTATTTCGAGTTTTATTTACACGTTGTATAGACAGTACTAAGTATTTTTATAATTTTTTTTTATAAGTGTTTTTACCTACACTTGGGGGAATTATCAATTTTATAAATTTAAAATGCATATAAAAAATTTCGGAACCGACAGGATTCGAAACTGTGACTCTCGGGCAATCGCGTGTCATTGTAATATGGACCTTTGAAGGTGTAGATCGAAACTGCAACGTTTCGTACTAGATGACGCTACGGTCGCTATAAAACTGTTGTGAAAGGCATGTACTAATTTTCGGCAGCGACGGTAGGTGAGCCGTAGCTTAATTGGTGAAAGCGCTCAGGCCGCGATTGCCCGAGAGTCGCAGGTTCAAATCCTGTCGGTCCCGAAAATTTTAATATGCGTTTTAAATTTATAAAAGTACTAAGTATAATTGCTTCTGAGCTCTAGGAATTTAATAACCAATTAGTTTTAAAGCTTAAATATAAATTGCCTTGTACATTGTCCGTGGCAGGTCCATTCCGTGGTAATAGAAACTCTGGCGAAGCAAAAGGACAGAACTACCCTCACAAACTACAAAATGACCTTGAGCCCGCAGTCTGAGGAATATATACTGGCTGAAAACACACTCAGAAACTCCGTAAGAAAGAACTATATTTTTTTATAATGTGTGCAGATTACGGGACTTGCCGAGACGTGGTATAAGCGCATTTATTACTGCGAGATTATTAAACAATAGGCATAATGGGATTGGAATGGGAGTTAGTTAGGTCCAGTGGTTAGGACTTCGACTTCTATTTTGGGGGGCTTCTTAGTTTTCTGAGTTATGTGCGTTTTGAGCAATTAAAATATCATTTGCTTCAACGGTGAAGGAAAACATGTAAGGAAACCTGCATGCCTGGGAGTTCTCTATAATGTTCTCAAAGGTGTGAAGTCCACCAATCTGCATTTGGCGAGCGTGATGGACTACCGCCTTAACCCCTTCTCATTGTGACGATGTGTACGGCATTGTGTGATATAATGAAGATGATCCCCAAAACTTTTTTTTATAATACTTGAATCATGTACATACCCTCAGATGAATATAATATTTAACGATTCTTCGTAACTAACATTATTAATCGAATAGTTGAAAATTGTTCTGAAAACTCGACATTTTGGGTACTATAAATAAATAAATAAATAAATAAATATATACACACATCGCCATCTTGTACCAAAGTAAGCGTAGCTAAGATAACTGATGAATAATTTTTTTGAATAATTAACATTATTACTTATAATATACCCGGACACTAAAAAACAGTCATGTTCATCACACAAATATTGTCCAGTTGTGGGAATCGAAACCACGGCCTTGGACTCAGAAAGCAGGGTCGCTGCCCACTGCGCCAATCGGCCGTCGACTATAATTTCTGGAATCCAAAATGTGGTAGGAAAAAGCACTTAAGAAGGTTACTCTGTTCAAAATAATATAGTTAAGTAAAGAAATAATACACCAAATAATATTTTTTTTTCTTTGCAGTCTATAAAATGGAAGAACTGATACCTAGTATGTCTGTGTTCCTGCATGATATTAATATTATATAATTTATCAATGGGAGGCATATGGTATGAAGGAGCGATGGATTTTTGGTGTCCCAAGTTGATGGAATGGCGAGAAGACAAATGTTGTTTTTTATAAATTATTATAAAAAAATCATATACCCCGATTATATCCCCTGAGAAGGCATAAAAAGAAGACTAATCAAGAAGATTATCCACGTATATTATTTGGTTGTGCAATGCTCGGAGAGTAAATAAAAATGTGGGAGAAAATAATTTTTTATGGTCCTTACCAGACGAAGAGAAAAAGGTGTTGAAAACCAAAAGAGAAGTCTGACCTTGACGTACTTTAGTTGCTACATCATCAGCATCATCATATCAACCATTTACGGACCCACTACAGGGTTCGGGTCTCCCCCCACAATGGGAAGGGGCTAAGGCTTTAATCCACCACGCTGGCCCAGTGCGGATGGGTGGACTGGCGTGACACACACCTTTGAGAACATTATCGAGAACTCTTAGGCATGCAGGTTTCCTCACGATGTTTTCCGTCCCCGTTTAAGCACATGATATTTTCAATTGCTTAAAACGCATATAACTTGACGGCCGAGTGGCGCAGTGGGCAGCGACCCTGCTTTCTGAGTCCAAGGCCGTGGGTTCGATTCCCACAACTGGAGAGTGTTTGTGTGATCAACATGAATGTTTTTCAGTGTCTGGGTGTTTATCTGTATATTATAAGTATTTATGTGTATTATATTCATAAAAAAATATTCATCAGCTATCTCAGTACCCATAACACAAGCTACGCTTACTTTGGGGCTAGATGGCGATGTGTGTATTGTCGTAGTATATTGAATTTATTGAAATCGAAGTCCTACCCACTGGGCCATCACTGCATCAAACAGCAAACATACATACATACATAACAGTAAACCACTATCAAGCCTGAAATAGAACTATTAATGACCTAGTGCTGTAATGAAGGAATAAAACCGAGTAATTCCGTAGAGATTTTAAAAGAGGACTCACTCAACGAGGCCGTTTTGCCGAGACTTTTGTATTATTTCTCTCTAATTTGCGACGAAATATTAAACTTATTTATTAAATAAACTGTGTTTATTAAAGTTTTTTATTTTACCTGTAGCCTTAGTACAAGATTTGCGCGCTCGCAATCGAACAGTAGCTTTCGAGTCTCGAAACGATTTAAGAATCGGAGTAAAATAGATCCAATCGTCATACTGTTAAAGCTCAAATTTGCTTACAATTATTCTTCAGCTCAGGCTTTTGTAAAATAAAAATTCAGGTAAAAATCATTGGCCATAATAAAAGCTACAAAATAATTTCTGAAGAGAAGCATTCCAAGAAGTTTATGGGTAAAACAATGAAACAACGTACTGATACAAAAAAAAATTATTTAATCGAGACATAAATACGACACGTAAAACTCAACGACTACATTTTGTTAAAATGCAAAAGAGCAATACAGTGTTTGCGAAAAGATGTTAAGATGCACAGCTGAACAGGTATATTATCATTCCATATTGCCCAAGAAAATATTGCTAAACTACGAGTACTTAAAAGTTAGTAATTCGGCTTTGTTTGCTGCCTCTACCCTCCATAGTTTGCTGAAAGTATGGAGGGTAGAGGTAAGGAGAGTCATCTGTGTATATGAAAAAGTGTCGTCAAAATGTATTAAATTAGGATGGCGCCACATTTGCATCAGGGTAACTCTTAAAAGAAGCGCCAAATATAAATATTGTTAGAGTAGGCTTGAAAAATAAACAAGGAAGTATGGAGATACAAGGAAGTAAGGTTATATTTACCACAATATTTTGTACAACGTAAGTTGTTGAAATTCTCAATAATTAACTACTTTAGTCGATAATAACATTAAATTTTTTAACTCGGCATACTTCAATTCATCTACGATTGCTACATTCATACCATACCCTGTGCATCCACCAGCGCCATTGTGGAGGATTTTTGAACTGTTATTTAGCGCATACACTGGACACTTTTTCAACTTTTCTCCCATATAAGATGACTCTCCTTACCTCTACCCTCCATAGCTGAAAGTAAATCTTGACAGTTATGGTTCAGTTGTCAAGCGCTTATAAAGATTTTTTATCTGTGAATATACAACGTGTAAACGAATTACGAAATACTCTTGGAGTGTGCATAAGTGTATTTCATAAGGAATCACCCTGTAGAAATATTTAATTAAAAGAAGAATATTTATTTTTCCACGCAAACGAATTCAAAACATTCTAAGTGTTTACCTATTGAATATAAAATACCTACACGCACGTAGTACCTACGCAACGCGAAGCCTACCTAATGAAGTGACCAGTTTGATTTGATTATGCTCGTGGTGTTGGGGCTGTATCCGAGTTCTTTGAGTATTATAACAGTGGTTTACTAAAAAATTATTATCGTTTCGATTTCAATGATAAGTCTCAGAGACAGTAAATAATGTACCTCACAAGCATGTGAAGTAATATTTCGGTTTTCTTTACACGTCCTATTCTTCTCTTTTATAATTTCGCTCTGTCTGCGATCAATGATATCCTAAAACATGCGCGAGTGTCTGGAGTTTTTGGAAGTCTAGTGTAAATGAAGATCAATAATTCTTTTAATTCGTTTTTTGTTATTAGGTACTTTTAATATTTGTTAAATGCTAAGTTTTTTTGTTCCCTTTTCATCTTTTTTTTTTAATAAGTGAAATTAGCTTCTGGCCGTTCTAATTAATAATAATAAATAATTCTTCTTATTCATCCCTCAAGTATTCTAAATCCTCTAACTTAACATTCTATATTTTACTTATTAAACTTTTGTTTAATTTTCGATCTATTATTGTTTTGTCATGGCGTCTATGACATGCAAACTCGAAGACATCCAATTTGCCAAAATGCGAAGGCACAGAATACAGATTGTTACACATACTTGCTATAATAAATAATCAATCAGCTTAACAAAGGGTAAAATATCCTTCTGTACTGATGAAGAACGTTCATTGTAAATTAGCTTTGTTCGCGGTGGATGTCGCTTAAAAGTAAAGGCTTAGTTGCCATCGCCTGAGCAGCAGTTGCCATCCACCTCGACACCGAAAAGTATCAGCATGTACACCACCAGTGTGCCACGTAGCAGGCATCTCAGCACCTTGCCACAACTCCCACAATCACAGCAGCAACTTCTCTTTTATATTCCTTCTTATTCTTCTCTTTTATATCTCTTCTGATTCTTCTCATAAGCAAGTATTCTTAATCCAAATTAACGTATTATTCTTATTTTTTTTTTTGCTAAACTCCGGGCATAATTTATTTGTATCTTCGTTAAATTTCAAATTTGCGCCATCTTGGATCATGACGTCAATAACATACACAACTCGAGGATATCTGAGTGGCCAAAATGCCAAGGTACAGAATACAAAAATGTTATTTACACATACCGACTTACTATAATACGTAAAAAGCTTAACAAAAAAAAGTCCTGCAGTCGTGAAGAACGTTCATTGACTTGGACGCGGTGTTTATAGCTTGACAGTTAAGGCTTAGTTGTCATCGCCACAGCAGCAGTTGTCATCCACCTCGACACCGCACAGCTTCAGCAGGTACACCACCAGTGTGACACAGAGCAGGCATCTCAATATCTTGCCACAGCTCCCACAATCGCAGCAGCAACACATTCTGTATAACTTCTATTCTCTACTATACCTCTTCTTATTCTTCTTCTATTCTTGTCTCTTAACTAAAACACAATAGTTTATTCTTCTGTTAGATTCTAGACTAATGTCCACTAAGCTCTAAGCAATGTTATTTCAATCACTTATTTTTATCTGTTTAATCGAAAAGTACACTTTGTAAATTATCTTGTCATATGACTATCTTCTTAAGGTATTGCACCGTGTTGAAGCAGATTTTCTGAAAGCAAAAGTTTTTTTTTATTAGGTAAGTCAGTACTTATTTTCTCTATGTAAATAGGTTATGTAGGAAGTGATGCTTGGTTGCAGCTTTTAGTTACATAGGCTAATAATCTTCTGATCAAGGTTAGTGTGGGCATACCCAGTACATCTGAACCAATCTGTCGAACAAACACAGTTCGAAAAAAGTCGCTCTAAAGATTTAACATAGTAATCGATATGTACCTATTTAGGTGTTTGCCCATCTTAACCTTAGGATATAAACCAAAACCCTAAAAGAAAACTGCGTTGTACAAAGTGTAACAGAATCACGAAATAATATTGAAGGATGAATAAGTATATTTCACTAGCTGTTGCCCGCGACTTCGTCTGCGTTTGATTTTGTTTTTAAAGTATTCAGTATCCCTAAGCCTTAAATGAGTATATATAGTAGTATATATATATAAAACATGTGACTGACAATTAATTATAAACAAATAATTTGCAATTAAATAAAATTGCGACTATAATTAAGGATCTAAGCGATCCTATCTCTTAAGTTGGACCAGACTGCACACGGTGTGCCAATTTAATTTAAAATCGGTTAAGTAGTTTAGGAGTCCATCGCGGACAAACATCGTGACAGGAGATTTATATATATTAAGATAAGGAATCACCCTGTAAAAAAATATTAAGTCAAAAAAAGCATATTTATTTTTCCATACAAACTAATTTCAAACATTCTAAGTGTTTACTTGTGACAACCCTATTGAACGTAAAAGACCTATACGCGCATAGTACCTACGCTGAGCGGCGTGTACCTAAAAAAGAGACAGGAATCATATAATTTTAATTTTGCATGTGTTGTTAGGCTGTATCTGATTTCTTTCAATAAAAAGTATGGCAGTATTACACTCAAAAACTATTAGGTTTTCGGTTTCACACATAAGTCTCAGAGACAGTACATAACATACCTCTGAAGCCTGTGAAGTATTATTTCGGTTTTCATTTATACGTTGTATTTTTAATTTTAGGAAGTCGCTAAAGTCTTTTACTCCCCATTTCGCCCAATCTTAAAGGTAGCTTAAATTACTTCTTGTGTAATCTGCAAAGTCCCATTAAAATCGCGCCAACAGTTTCGCAGATTCGCCGGAACAAACCGGTAGACAAAATCGTAATAATTGATGTATGTTATAAGACTCAGACACTCTATAAGGTCTATGAGAGTAAGTACTATAAATAATTTCATATGCATATAGTAAAAAGCTGTTAAAAGGAATACGTAAGAGGTAATAACCTCTTGATTAGTAGGTACCTCGGAATCTCAATGAGTCAGAGTTCGGTCATCTTAGACTTTTCGGAGTTATGAGCGTTTTAACTTCGACGCAAATAAATACCCTTACTCCTAACTTATTGGATGTGATTTATTTTTTTATCTTACATCTTGTTAGTACGGCAGGGCCTCTTACACTAACTAGATAGAACTACATAATTTATGGATAACTATAATACAAATGAATAAAAGATGACATTGAACATTTAAAAAGACATAAACGATGATAAAAGTACTGAGACGTTTATTTACATAAACAGTCTAACATAGTGTAGTTACCTCTTTTTAACCTCTGGAAATCATTTTAGAAACTCACTTCACTTAATAGAAAATTAATGAATTTAATACGTGTTTCTTAAATGAAATATATTTGATGCCTGACTCACTGACTCAGCTAATGATCTTGAATGCGATTGACACACTTAACGCTTTGATAGAAACAATGTCTCATTACCTCTTTTTAAACCTCAAGAAATAATTTTAGAACCTATTTGTTCAATTTTAAAAGAAAATTAATGAATTTAATACGTGTTTCCCTAATGAAATATATTTGATGACTAACTCACTGACTCAGCTAATGATCTTGAACGCGATTGACACACTTAACGCTTTGATAGAAATAACAATGCCTCTTTTATGGATGTAACAAGATTTTTTTCCATTGGTAAGGTCTTTAAGTAGGTAAGGTCTGTTTTTCTTTTAACTGTCAACAATGTAAACAAATGTTTTCTAGATGTTGCAGTCGCACTGGCCTAGTGGTTGAAACGCGTCTTAGCCTTTAAAGTCTAATGTTTGTATACCGGGCAAAAAAACCTTTGAGTTCGTCGAAATTTGTTTTTTTTTTTTTACTACAAAAAAAAACAAGCCTTTTATTGCAATGTCACCTGGTGGAAAGTGATGATGGAAGCGGATTAATCTTAGCATCGTTCGGGATTGCTTGACGGGTCGTTTTTGTCGGCAGAGAGGTAACTAACCGAAAGTCCCATTAGATCAGAGAAAAATCAGAAATTAAAAATTCCCAAATTTCCCTGCTGAGATCTAACTCATCCATTTTTCTCAGTTCTCACAAAAGCAAGAGTGAATAGGGATCGTCTAGGCAAGCGCGCTCTACCTTAGGCTGCATCATCGCTTACCATCAGGTGTGATTGCAGTCAAGCGCTCGTCTATAAACATAAATAAAAAAAAAAAAATAGAACCCTGGACCTTCCACTTATCCACAACGCACGCCACTGCGATAAGGTAGGCTTCAAACTGATTCAATTATTCAGAGGTAAATAAACAAACAGAACCGGCCCGGCTGCGCACGGCGGAACTTTAATAGCACAATTCCGTAGTACAATATCGTAAGGTTTACAGCATTTACAACAAATCTTTTAATTTCATTGCTTTTCTCTTCGATAATATACTCGTACATTGTCTAATAAACTTTCTTCTTGAATTACTATATCTATTGCTGAAAACTGCATCAAACCAGTTGCGTAGTTTAAAAGACCTTAGCGTACAAACTGCGAGAGCAGCGTACCTTATCAACATTTATCAAAAAAAATATTTAAACAAACCTCCCACGTAATTAGTTTAGCTACTTACGTATTTAAGTTAAATAGAGAACACTATTAACTAGCACCGAAGTCACTTACTGACTGAACGGTTGACTCACTGACTGATTGTGTATCTAAACGATAATGTAGATTGTATTTTGGCGTTATGACTCCATATTATTATTTGTACTGCAGACTAGTAGTTTTTCCCTACTACTTACGTTGAAATTACATTTTTAGCTTAGACATCAAGGACACACACCGGCATATTTAGCGGAACACACACAAAAAAAAAGTTTGATATCAGTATCATATACTTACCTAAGGTTGCTGGCTGGTATATACGTCATTTAATTTAAAAAGAAATATTTTCAAATTAAGAAAACAACTGAACATCACATTTTATGCAATTGTTTTAATTTTATTCAAATACACCTTATCTGGAGCGAACTTCAAGTATTTCTTCAAGAAAAACTGTTTTTTGTTAGTTTTTTTTAATCGCGTATCTTAGAACGATGTCGCGCAGAAACCGTTTAAGGATATGGGTTTATATGACTGCCATACCCCTAACAGGTTAGCCCGCTACCATCTAAGACTGCATCGTTATTACCAAATGAGATAGCAGGCAACTAACTATTAGGTAGTAAAATTGAACAAAAACAAAAAACTTGACGGTCCTGATCAGATTCAGTCAAGAAACTCACTGACGGTCGATTGGCGCAGTGGGCAGCGACCCTGCTTTCTGAGCCAAAAGCCGTGGGTTCGATTCTCACAACTGGAAAATTTTTGTGTATTATGAAAATTAAGCTTAATTTGCTATACTTCGCGAACAGCAGGAGAATCTGTATGGTGTAATTTACAATTGCTTATGTTTTGTGTCTGGGTGTTTATATGTATATGATAAGTATTTATGTACTTTTATTATTCATCAGTCATCTTAGTACCCATAACACAAGCTACACTTACTTTGGGCCTAGATGGCGATGTGTGTATTTCCCTAGGATATTTATTATTTATTTATTATTATTTAAAAAAAACAGCCGCTGGACGAAAGCAGCATAAGACCTTGGAGTATGGAACTCCCAATAGAGCACCTAAGTCCAGTGGACGCCCATTGACATGATGACGAGGCGGACACAACGATTTTATTTACTGCTATATAATACAGGTATCGTTATCGGCAGTATCTAGCCAAGTAAAGTGAGATAACGATACGGGTCTCGGGCGAAAACGTAAATACGGGATAATTGCGCAACTGGTGTCTGATAACGATACGGACTGTGGCCTCATAGGTGGGTGGTTCGATTCCCTGCGACGGACAATTTGGAAATATGTACTCGTATATTGTAAACTTACTGCCCTATCGCAGACATGTGGCCGCTGATATGTGGCTGCTGATTATGGGTCTCATAAGATAAAAACAATAGGCTTAAAGTCACTCAGCGGGCGAAAGAGGAATGATCGAAGTATCTAGGTGACCATATCAGATTTAAGAAGATCCGTAGGAAAACGAGCCACCTAACCCGTTACACTTAGTCCGTTCGTGCCATAATTATAGTTTGTTCGTGCCTCAATTAGTCCGTCCATGCCGTTAGTAGTCCATTCATGACTTTATTAGTCCGTCCATGTATTCAGTATTCCATCGTTGCCTTATCTAGTCCGTTAAAGCTTTAAGTAGTCTGTTAATAATGCCTTAAGTAGTCCGTCAATGCCTGCATGTCTTTCTCAGTCCATCCATGCCTTTAATAGTCCCACCATTTTTTAAGACGCAGTAAAAATCATATTACATTTTAACTCTATTATGATTGTAATAGCGTTACGCATTTAACACTCTTAAGTAGTTTCTAATATAACTATTAATTTCGTAACAATGCGCCGTTAGTTTGGTAAATAGGTAACTGTTAAGGTAAATTAAAAATGAATTAATGAATGAATCAAGCGAATTAATCAGATTAAAAATGTAATATTTCACAAAGCCCTTTTTTGTCATACAGTTAAGAAGGTACAATTTGTACAACAAGGGTAGGTAAATATTTTATTCAACATTTGTTCTTCTATCTGTAATTAAATTTTTCTTTTTATTAAATTTTTTTTTATTCTCTTAACATTTGTGTCGATGACATTAGGGTTAAATTGACAATTGTGGACGTTTGTCAAACTTACGTACGAAAATGGTGCGAGAAAATTAACTGTGTTAAAAAATAGAGAATGCAAAATTAAAATAGGGAATTGCATGCAATCACGACTTTAAATCAAGAGATTTGTGTTTACTTTATAAATATATTTTAAGAGTGAAAGAAAAAAAGAGATTTCCTATTTACCAACCGAGTTCAAAAGGCCTACATAAAAGACGCAAGTTACGCATTAGCAAAGTTTTGCTTTAACCTGAAATAAAATTGAAAAAAAATTTAAAACACTGGCATGATATAATATTGATGTCCTGTTGCCAATAACAACATTTTTTGTAATGAATTGAATGATTACTGTTGTGCCGATTCTCTTATCCCGAAGCTTTGCTGGAATGAAGAACCATAATTTCTAATATTTATGAGATACGTAATCTTCGTTACAAGATAAATAATGATTAGGGTATTTATATGAAGAGAGAATATTTATTGAATAGTAGTTAATGTTCATAAAACGTATTTAAAGAACTTAGCCTAATAATAAGGCGCTTATAATACGTAAACACAGACAACAACTGTGCAAGTTATGAAATTGTTGTTACGATGTGCTGCTGTTGTGATGCATGCGTTCGTTGCTTGAAATGTATACTTTGTTGTACTTGTTGCGTCGCCTTGCTGCATATGTGCGGATTCGAATGTTGCGATATTGACGAAGATTGAAACAAATTTATAGACGACACAAACATAAGTTTAAAAATAAATGTTTTATGTTATGTTTCTGTGCAGCAACGCTTGAACTGTCGCAATCAATATTTGAGAAGACGTCTTGGATGGACAATTTATTGAAGGATTGAGTGATTTAACTAGGTATGTAAATTGTTTGTATATAAATGATCTACCATACCATGTCAGTGGAACATGCGACATTGTATTGTTTGCAGATATTTTTTTTTTTTTGTTTTTTAATCCATCATGCGATCAGCTGAAGTAGCTATAAGCAGATTTCCTCCGTGTGTTTTGTGGCATGTGAGGCCTGCCATTCATCAATGGCTCTGCCTCTTATTTTACAAAGTGCATGTGTTAGTAAAATCCCAAATGGAAGCACGTTTAAGCCTTCTAATCTCCATTGGGACACTGAGAGAAGTAGCCAGTTGGTTACTATGAGTGTTAATTCGCTCTTTATAGCTCTTTGCTCTGTGCTCAACTTCTTCCTTTATTATTGTTATATTGAGATGCTGGTGTAGTTCTGTTATCTTAGTGAACCATGGTGCATTTGATATGGTTTTCAGGACTTTGTTTTGAAACCTTTGAAGTATTTCTAAATTCGAGTTTTTTGATGTGCCCCAAAGCTCAATGCCATATGTCCACACAGGTTTTATTATGGTCTTGTAAATGAGTAGTTTATTATTGAGGGAGACACGTGAGTACCGCCCCATATTGTTTGCAGATGATACATCTCTATTTTTTAAGACTGACAGGAGTAAAGATAACTCTGACGATGTAAACCGTGTTATGTCGCATGTGTCGCACTGGTTTACAGTTACAACTTACTTATAAATGCAAAAAAACTAAGTGTGTCGAATTAATCTTACCAAATGTAAAGAAAATTAATAAAAACATAATGATTTAATGGTGAATTACTAAAAATAGAGACCTCCACAGTTTTTCTGGGCGTGACCTTGGATAATAAACTTCAGTCGGGTGCCCATATAGATACTCTAGCGGGTTTATTTTGCGTACTTTCATAGTGTTATGTCCCACGGAACCTTGTTATGGGGTAAAGCTGCTGATATCGAAACTATATTTATATTGCAGAAAAGAGCTGTACGATCAATATATAAACTTAAATCACGCGAATCCCTCCGTGAGAAGTTTAAAGAAATAGGTATACTTACTGTAGCTTCACAATATATTTATAATAATAGAGTATTTGTGAGACAACACATTAGTCTTTATAAAAAAAAGTGGATATAGACAGTCGACTTACAAGAAATGGTCATGAATTTGTCTGCATATCGTCTGCGAAAGGTACAAAAGTCATTTGTGGGATTGAGTGTAAGCTATTATAATATGATTCCTAAGGTAATTTTGGACCTACCAATGCATAAGTTTAAAGAATGTGTTAAAACACATTTATTACAGCGAGGTTATCATACAATTGATGAATTTCTTAATGACAAGATTGCTTGGAAGCATCCGGCTCCGCTTTCATGAAAGATTCAAGATAGAAAAATGAATGTTAAAATGTAAAATGTAAATTTTTGATGTTGGAAAAGAGCAACTGCTGTGTTTCTTGCCATCTTCTTCTCGGTAGAATCTGCCTTCCGAACCGGTGGTAGAGTCACTACAAACGGACAGTCTTGACGTTTCAAAAGTGCTTATATTAGGCCTACTTGAAATAAATAAATTTTAATTTTGAATTTTCAATTTTGAAAAATCATCGCCTATAAACAGAGCAACACTTCGCAGGGCATGCGAAGAACTAGCCCTAAAAACTGCCGCTCTGTGTCCATCAACCTAGCTGCTTAGCGGCAGAAAAAGGCATAATGATGATGTTGTGGTTGATGATGATGATGATGATGAGATTCTTCATTAAGTGCACAGGCGTAGAGTGAAATAAAATTGTCAAATGTAATGTTGTATAACTGTATATTTAACGCTTTGACTGTTCCCTCCACTTGGCATTGAACCCAGTGTCCCGAAACAGCTGGTCAGAGTCGTCTGCATCCAGTATTAATGAAATCTGGAAACAAAATAGATAGGTATTCAAATTGAAATCCATGATGAATAACATTGATTTTAAAACATCCATGATGAAAACGTATTTATCAGGATATTGTTAATAATGATTGTTATGAAAGACACCTTGAAAAAAAATGCATTATTTTAAAAAGTAGCAAAAAAAAGCAAAGCACAGCACAGCACAGCACAGCACAGCACATAATAGCACAGCACTGCACAGCACAGCATAGCATAGCACAGCACCGCACCGCACAGCACAGCTTAGCACAGCAGCCTTAGCATTGAGTTTTAGGGTTTTTGTCATCATACTTTTTAATTTGAAAGGTACATTTATAACATGCAGAGTTTCTATACATATTATTTTAATCTTTATATATATATTTCTTGTGTGCGTGTGTATGTCACTAAACTCCTCCTAAACGGCTGGACCGATTTGAATGAATTTTTCGGTATGCGTTTGAGTGGCACCCTGGATGCTTTAGATTGACAAATCAGCCCGTCAGATGGCGCTGGGGTCCGCTAGTTTGTATATAAGAACGCTATTACCTAATTTGTCAATTTTGATATTTCATTTATCTGACATGCTGATTATTATTTTAAAATGGAAAACTAATTTAATATTCGGATATTTTCAGAATTTGCATGCCCTGGAATGGCGGATTTTAGCACCGAGAATGTTGTGTTATATATATACTTCTGTACTAATTTTTATTTTTTATGACAATAAAAAGTTCATAGTTTCAAATTTATAACTAATGTTTATTTAGAATTACTTAATAAAAAATATATTAGTCACATTACTGTCGTTTTCTTTAGCACGACAGAGTATTGATGTCTAGGTTTAATTTGTTCATATCCAATCTATATTTATATGGATTTAATATGCATAACAAATTCTAAACCTGATGGCATTGATATTCACGTCGATTCATGGTGTAGGCCTACTGGGGATCCCGCCATGTAAAATAATGGGAAGGCATTACGATGCCTTCACAGTACCTCCATGGTGATGTGGAAAGATGTGTTATATATTGTTTTAACTCCGGTCAATCAATAAGACTAAGTAGTTAAGGGTGTGTTAATTTCGTAAAATCGATTCATGATAAATAATTAGGCAGCTAGATAACACAATTTTATATTTCTTTCACTTGGCATATTTTTTATGCCACGCGAAGTGGGCGGTCCTTACTATATCTACAAAGTTAGAAACGAAATCAGACAGTTTGAAGAGCTTCAAAATCAAGTCCTAAGGTATACAGGCGAAGCTAATAATCTTAAGCTAAATTGTTGATGTTGGAAAAGAGCAACTGCTGAGTTTCTTGCCGTTTTCTTCTCGGTAGAATCTGTCTTCCGAACCGGTGGTAGAGTCACTACAAACAGACAGACGTAACGTTTCATAAGTGCTTATATTAGGCCTTCTTCAAATAAATGAATTTTAAATTTTGAATTTTAATAAAAAGCTTGTAAAGATGTTAAAAATGTTTGAAGGCCTACCACGGGTGATCTTCCAAGAAGTTGCTCAGATGTAGGCGGTTTCTTCAAGAGTGCATTTACTCCAGGCCTGAAATAAATGTTTAATTTATGAGACCTAGGTGTTCTGGTATCATGCTTTAAACAATCTATAGTTACTGACTACTGTTACTTCATCATCATGACGGCCGATTGGCGCAATTTGCAGCGATCCTGCTCTCTGAGCCCAAGGCCGTGGGTTCGAT
Organism: Pararge aegeria; assembly: GCF_905163445.1. Lineage (NCBI taxonomy): Eukaryota > Metazoa > Arthropoda > Insecta > Lepidoptera > Nymphalidae > Pararge > Pararge aegeria. The sequence goes on along the minus strand of NC_053202.1, from coordinate 3,582,560 downwards.
TCCCACAACTGGTTAATGTCTGTGTGATGAACATGAATGTTTTTCAGTGTTTTAGTATATTATTCATAAAAATATTTATCAGTCATCTTAGTACCCATAACACAAGCTACGCTTACTTTGGGGCTAGATAGCGATGTGTGTATTGTCGTAGTATACTTATTTATTTACTTATACCTTTGTGGTCTCATACGGATCTCTTTCCATCGGTGTCTGGAATTCAGACGCTATGAAACAAACATGTAAAATAAGTTAAGTTTATACAGATATTATATAAGTACTTGATGCCGCCCGCGTTTATAACTGTTTATTATCTACAAATTCCGTCGGTTGTTTCCCTGCGATAAAAGCCTATATTTTTTTTTTTTTTTTTTATTAAAGATAGGCCAGCGTTTGACGACAATCATGCCCGTTAGAAAGCAATGATGAGGTCTAGGTTGGAGCACGCTTGCCTAGAAAAAGCCTATTCACTCTAGCCTTGAAGGTACTTAAATTATACGTGGCAGGAAACACAGTTACCGGGAGGGCGTTCCACATCTTAGCGGCACGTATCAGAAACGTGGATAAAAAACGTTTCGTGCGTGTTGATGGGATATCAACCACATAAGGATGCCACCGCTCTCGGTGTCTCGCTGTTCTGGGGTAAAACGGGGAAGGGGGAACAAGATTGTGAAGTTCCTGAGCACACTCACCGAAGTATATCCGGTAAAAAACCGATAAACAGGCAACATTGCGTGGGTGCTGGAGACTATGTAGTTTCGCCTGCGTTAACGAATTGTCGCCTATAATATATTATTATTACCCTCCGACCTATCAGCTTTGTGACGACCTCCTTGGCGCTACGGTGAGCGCTGTGAATTTAAGACGGAGGTCCCGGGTTAGGTTCCCTGCACTTGCAAATTTGGTTTTTAAAATTTCTAAATTTTCTCTGGTCTGGTCTGTTGGGAGGCTTTGGCCGCGGCTAGTTACCATCCTACCGAAAAAGACATGCCGCTAAGCGATTTAGTGTTCTGGTTCGATGTCGCGTAGAAACCTATTAGGAGAATGACTACCATACTCCCTGAAAGGTTAGTGAAATTGCAGTCAAGGGCTAACTTGTAGTGGAATAAAAAAAAAACTATGCCAAAAAAAAGGTGGTTAGTGGCTTTATTAGGGCGCAAAGGAAGGATAAACAAACAAATAAACACACTTTCGTATTTACAATGATAGTATGGACCAGCGGTCCCACGCGACTTCGTCCGCGTATAAGTAAACTTTAAAAACCTTAAACAATAGGTACACACATCGCCATCTAGCCCCAAAGTAAGCGTAGCTTGTGTTATGGGTGCTAAGATGATGCTTGCTATCTTAGTTCCCATAACACAAGCTACGCTTTCTTTGGGGCTAGATGGCGGTGTTTGTTTTGTCGTAGTATATTTATTTTTTTGAGGGCCGATTGGCGCAGTGGGCAGCGACCCTGCTTTCTGAGTCTAAGGCTGTGGGTTCGATTCCCACAACTGGAAAATGTTTGTGCGATGAACACGAATGAGTTTCAGTGTCTGGGTATAAGTATTTATGTATATTATTCATAAAAATATTTAACAGTCATCTTAGTACCCATAACACAATCTACGCTTACTTTTGTAGCGTTCCTTTTCGTGCTATTTAGGAATCGGGATCTTACTTGATGGTAGACGTGAGATCTAGTTGTGTGCTTCCCTCCATCATCCGGCTTCGTATCCTCATCAGTATAAAAAGCGAGCTTGTTTTTGGCTTTCAAAAATGTCGCATAGTCCTCGCTTCCAGAAACTTCTCTATAATATTATACATACTGAATTCAGATCCTGTTTATTGTATTATATATCACCTATTGTTCATATCATATAGAAGCGGTGATAGCCCAGTGGTTAGGAGATCGACTTCACTTTCGGAGGGCCAAGTTCGAATCCCAGCACGCACCTCTACTTTTCTGAGTTATGTGCGTTTTAAGCAATTAAAATATCACTTGCTTAGCGGCGAAGGAAAACGTGACGAAACCTGCATGGCTGAGAGTTCTCTTTAATGTTCTTAAAAGCGTGTGGAGTCCACCAACCCGCACTGGGCCAGCGTGGTGGTCGGAGACTCGTACCTTATAGTGGGCCGGTAATGCGGAATCATGGAAAACATACACAAACCACCTACTAATTATTATAACCTACTAAAGCCTAGTGTCCACCAATCCGCACTGGGCCGGCGTGGTGGACTACGGCCTTAACCCCTTCTCATTGCGGGAGGAGACCCGTGCTCTGTAGTGGGCCGGTAATGGGTTGATATGATGACTAAGGCCTAAATGTTGCGGACAAAGGTGACGTTAGATCAGAATATAGTTGTTACCACCACTCTCCCTCCTACGAGTGTCGTACGGTCCCCACATTACAGAACTAGATGGCGCTACAAAAATCCTGCATCGCGCTAGCGAAGTGTTCACTAAGAATGCCTATATATAGAACTAGTGGAGCACCGTAAGATTCATACCTCGGTATCCAGGGCCAGTCAATGAATCTACATATAAATTTTTGAAATGTGTTTTTAACAGCATATGGAAAAATGTTAAAAAATATATTTTTCCCGATCTTAATTTTTTAATTAATAAAATAATAATTATTAATTTTTCGGTGTTTTCTTTTATTTTCATTATTTTAAAGTTATATTTTGAAAAGGAAAATTATTAAGAACTTGTCCTTGGGCCTTTTTTTTGTAAATCATTTATTTATTTTGAAATATTAATAAATTAACATCAAAGTTACTATGCAAATATAATTTATAAGGTATAAAATTAAATCCTTTATTGTAAACATTTTTTTTCCTCCGGTCACTCTTATTCTTCAGTAAATTGTTGTTATGAATTGTTGTAATCAAGATCGGCATTTTTTTTTAAACTTTTTTATTTGAGCGTTTAACAATGCAATGCAACAGTTTTTGTGAAGATTCATTGACTTGCCTTGAATTCCGAGCTTTTACAATTTTTATAATGCATTACAACACTCCACTAAATTTCCAAAAATGAATGTTCGGACCTCGGTCCCCGAGCACGATCACCCGCTCGGAGGAAGATCTTCCTATTGTTACGGTCGAGCGTTTCACCATAGCTCCCGTACACGACGAAGAGAATAAACAGAGAGCGGGCAGCGATTATGAACCCGTCTGCCCAGCGTGGTGATAATTGGACAATCCTCCAGCTGGGAGAGGCCTCGAGGCCTTTAGTCCATCAATGGACTGTAATAGGATGATGAGAGCCTAAAATACCTAAAATAAAAAAATGCAGAACCAAAGATCCCTGAGTACCTTGATTTCTCTAACGCTCTTATCGTCTCCCATTGGTGATACTTCCGCACTGTAGTCCTTTTGCTGAACGCTGAAAACTTTTAACCGTTATACCATAGAATTAAGAAGATATAGAATTCTCATTCAGCCATTATTAGATGCAGTGCATTGTGTCCAAAAACAGAGTAAAACGCACGTCTCCCTTCACACCTGCAGAATGTTGCTAGAGAAAACAGATGGACGTTAGGTTAGGTTAGGTCTTAAGGTGCTGGAATGGCGACCCCGCACCGGTAAACCCCAAAAATAAGAGACTTAAAATTTTAATTTAAGTCTCATAATATATTAAACAATTTATTTCCTCCTATAAATAAAATAAACTAACGCAATCCAAGAGCAGTGCTTCCCTGCTCCCATTCTATTCTCCCACGAGCTCTACCATCTCTGGTCAAAGTGTAATGTAATCTGAACAATTTCTGCCCGATTTTTTCATTCTTGCGTGTTATCAATCGAGTGAGTTTTGTAGTTCTTTCTTCAACTTCCTCATCTTCTCCGCCGTCTTCATCGTAGCCATAGATACTTTCCTTGTAGTCTTTTTCTAGTAGAATTGGCTTTTGAACCTGAAAATTATAATTTATTCCTGCCTAACTCTTGCGTGAATTGGCGCAAGATTGGCGCATCCTCGACGGCAAGTGCACTCGCGTAAGTCGGAAAATCTCTACTGAGCCAGCTACTTGCAATATAGCCTGTAGATACGTAGGTACTTAAACCTTCTAATGTGTTTATTATATCAAATAATGCTGTTTACTTAGCCCAACAGTGGGAATGAATAATAATATTGTGAAGATGCTTGGAAATAGAATTAGTTAGCATCGTAGAATTGAGTTTCCATGTAAAACACTTTGACAGTAAAACAAACGCATAGGCAACATCCCGTCACGGAAATGGCATAAAGCTAAATTTCGCCGTCACACCTATATATACGCTACCGCTCTGACTCCCTTGTTATTTATTTCTCACATCTGCCAGGCATCATTGATTGATTGACGTGTAACATCTATTAGCGCCCTTTGGAAGTAAAAGTTACTCACAGGTACATATGCCGTTGCGACAAACGGCATGACGCTCGGACAAGCCGTCACGGCTCCAAGCAGCCGCTGTGACTACCTCGTATCCTTTCGCTCTTCGTCTGCCTTGTATACTTGTCGTGATCGCCGATTGGCGCACTTTGGAAGTAAAACTAACTCAAAGATATCTATGCCGTCAAGACAAGCGGCATGACGCTCTGACACGTCGTCACGGCTCTACGCAAACGCTGTGACTCACTTGTGTCCCTTCTCATAATATGCCTCGCGTCATGATCGATTAGCGCACTTTGGAAGTTAAAATAACTCACAGGTCGTCATGCCGTCACGGCAGATGGCATGACGGTCTCTCACGCCGACACTCCTATTTCGTTGGTTGTTAAAATAAATCAACTTACTGGGGCACAGAGCAAGGGATAAGCACTCCTCGGTCGCCTAACTGTGTGTATGGGACACGGCGCTAAAGGACCCGGCGTAACGGTCCTTTGACCCAGCATGTTTGTATGGGAGAAGTCACATACAAGCAACATCCTCGTATGCTCAAAGCCATGACGCACGGCTCCGCAACCTACTGCTCGGAGCGACCATACAGCCAGCTGGCTAAAATGGCCCCAGACCATGTCTCTGGAAGAAAAATTTTATTTCATTTTATCTGTATTGATGAATTTTCTCTATGGTGTACAATAAATATGTATTAATTCATTCTTTCAATAATTGAACTTTAATTGAAAAAAATCAACAGCTATAATTACAAAATACTTAGTTCGTAAATTGACTAAACTGATAACAGGTTTTCACAGATAAATAATATGCAACGTGTAACCGAATTCCGAACTAAAGGCTGCGTAAGTATATTTCATAAGGAATAACCCTGTAAAAATATTAAATCAAAAGAAGCATATTTAAAATTATAAATTCCCAAATTTCACCTGCCGGATATCGATCCCGGGACCTCCCACATAAATCTACCACCGCTGCGCCACGGGGGTTGCCGAAAATCTATGTTCAAATTACGATCTAACTTAGCAGTAAGTCTGAAGGGCGCCACGAGTTGCCTCGCGTACACGCGCCGCCGCTCTCCCCACCAGGCGTCCAGCACCCTACGCAGAGCGCGTTGGACACCCAACGACACAGCATCGCCTTCGCCGTCGATGCCAGCGCCGCGCCAACGCACCTCGCCAACACTCTGACCCGCGTATGGGTAACGCACTGGAAGGTAGTAGTCACCTACTATTTTATGTTTAAAAACAAACATGAGATTTCTATGATAATTATACGAAACAAGAACCGTGGGAACTTTCTCTACTAAAATAAAACTCCTACACTCCTAGACCGCATGTGTTTGCACTAACCTGTAGCTCGGCAATCATCGTGGACAAAGGAGCACTGATCTGCGAGCCTTTCAGCTAGTTTAGCCAACTCGCGATCCCAACTCTGAAATTTTAATTCATTTTAATGTATCGCCATTTCCGGATGTATTCAAATCCGGATCTACCTACATCCGGGATATTTATAATAGCTACGGCTGGAAATATTTTATAAACAAAATATCCACCAACTTTATTGGAGCTACGTGGATTGGATCACCAGGACTCTATGGGCGCTGCCATCAAAATTATTTTGTTACAACAACGATTTTCTTTGTAGTATTATTGATGAGCGCAACACATGCCTTGTAAATAACAAATTACAAAACATATTATATTGCAACAATTATTAGGTGGAATGAATTAAATATAAATGTGTTGAGTTTGAATCCCCGGAAAGGTCCGCTGTCTGGAAATAAAGATATTTTTGTAGTTATACTTCTTTTGGCGCGTTAGGGAAGTGAGTTATTGTCTACATTTTTGTTTTACAAAAAATTGTTTGACAGTGTACAATTTCAATTGTTAAAGTCTGGTGTTTTAATTGATTCAATTGTATAAAAGTCGCAAATTTTTAATTTTGAGTGAAACTTGGATTTTATACTGTTAATGAGATAACTAGATAAAGCGTTATAATAAAATATTTTCAATGTATTAAATACCGTATTTTTAGTGTTAGTGTCGTTTTTTCTACCAACGTAGAGTAAGGCGAAACATAAAATTTTGTTACGCCAAAGTAGTATAACTTCTAACGCGTGGACATAAGTACACACACGTTTTTTTTTTATCTTCTGGCTTTACACAGATTAACCAATGTCAGGTTAATAAAGATATTGCGATTTGAAGTTGTGTAACGTAGTGCTTGTATCCTCTTTGGTTTCAGAGGTTTTATTATTCACAGTAATTTGCAAGCAAATGGTTTTACTTATTTAGGACATTATTAAACATAAGTACCTATATCAAATTGGAAAACATCCTATGAAAGTTTCGCAAACAGGAGCTGTGGGGGGTCGGCGCAGCCCTGTCCATAGGTACCTACTCCTAATCGATTACGCGACATCGTACCGGCAGGGTGATTACGTAACTCGCGACAGCAATGCGACAGGCGTAGATCTTGCAATCACTGCTGTCAAACGTTAATTTAGTTTATTTATTGTATGGAAAAGTGACGTTTGACAGCAGTGATTGCAAGATTTGCGCCTGTCGCATTGCTGTCACGAGATACGTAATCACCCTGCGGATCGTCTAATCGATTGGCAATTCGTCTTTGTCGGTAGGGTGCTAACTAGCCACGGCCGAATCCTCCCGTTGGACCTAGTGACCATTGCGACTCATCACTGAGCCAACAAGGTTGTCGAATGATGTTGATAATGATGTCTATACGCTAGATACTAAAACTTACAACTAACATCATAATCTCTGGAAGCGGCACTGGAACTCCTCCCCGCACTTTCTCATTTCCAGACGCAATCCTTTGCCGACGCCTTAATAAAAATATATATTAAGTATATAAATTTTTATTTATTTATTTATTTATTTATACACTTTATTTGTAAACAACAAACAGTAAAAAAAAAAACAATGGACACAACAAAAATAAACTTAAAAAGTAGGATACAAAGGGCGATTATTTATTTATTTATTTATTTAAGTATATAATTTACTTTAGTAAAAAATGTACTTAAGTATATAATGTACTTTAGTATATAATGTACTCAAGTATAAAATGTACTTAAGTATATAATGTACTTAAGTATATAATTTATTTAAGTATATAACGTACTTAAGTATATAATGTATTTAAGCATATAATGTATTTAAGTATATAATGTATTTAAGTATATAATGTAAATATGTAAATAATGTACTTAAGTATATAATGTACTTAAGTATATAATGTACTTAAGTATATAATGTATTTAAGTATATAATGTACTTAAGTATATAATGTACTTAAGTATATAATGTACTAAGGTATATAATGTATTTAAGTATATAATTTACTTAAGTATATAATGTACTTAAGTATATAATGTATTTTAGTATATAAAGAACTTAAGTATATAATGTACTTAAGTAAATAATATACTTAAGTATATAATGTTCTTGAATATATAATGTATCTAAGTATATAATGTATCATAGTATATAATGTATTTAAGTATATCATGTAATTAAGCATATAATGTACTTAAGTATATAATGTACTTAAGTAAATAATTTACTTCAGTTCATTTAAGTACATTATGTAAATATGTAAATAATGTACTTAAGTATAAAATAAAGTTCTGTATATAATGTATTTAAGTAAATAATGTACTTAAGTATATAATGTATTTAAGTACATAATGTACTTAAGTTTATAATGTTTTTAAGTATATAATGTACTTAAGTATATAATGTACTAAGGTATATAATGTATTTAAGTATATAATTTACTTAAGTATATAATGTACTAAAGTATATAATGTATTTAAGTATATAATGTATCATAGTATATAATGTATTTAAGTATATCATGTAATTAAGCATATAATGTACTTAAGTATATAATGTACTTAAGTAAATAATTTACTTCAGTTCATTTAAGTATATTATGTAAATATGTAAATAATGTACTTAAGTATAAAATAAAGTTCTATATATAATGTACTTAAGTAAATAATGTACTTAAGTATATAATGTTCTTGAGTATATAATGTATCTAAGTATATAATGTATTTAAGCATATAATGTACTTAAGCATATAATGTACTTAAGTATATAATGTACTTAAGTATATAATGTATTTATGTATATAATGTACTTAAGTATATAATGTACTTAAGAATATAATGTTCTTAAGTATATAATGTATTTAAGTATATAATGTAAATATGTAAATAATGTACTTAAGTATATAAAGTATTTAAGTACATAATGTACTTAAGTATATAATGTATTTAAGTACATAATGTACTTAAGTATATAATGTACTAAGGTATATAATGTATTTAAGTATATAATTTACTTAAGTATATAATGTTCTTGAGTATATAATGTATCTAAGTATATAATGTATCATAGTATATAATGTAATTAAGTATATAATGTAATTAAGCATATAATGTACTTAAGTATATAATGTACTTAAGTAAATAATTTACTTCAGTTCATTTAAGTATATTATGTAAATATGTAAATAATGTACTTAAGTATAAAATAAAGTTCTGTAAATAATGTATTTAAGTAAATAATGTACTTAAGTATATAATGTATTTAAGTACATAATGTACTTAAGTTTATAATGTTTTTAAGTATATAATGTACTTAAGTATATAATGTACTAAGGTATATAATGTATTTAAGTATATAATTTACTTAAGTATATAATGTACTTAAGTATATAATGTATTTAAGTATATAATGTACTTAAGTATATAATGTATTTAAGTATATAAAGAACTTAAGTATATAATGTACTTAAGTAAATAATGTACTTAAGTATATAATGTTCTTGAGTATATAATGTATCTAAGTATATAATGTATCATAGTATATAATGTATTTAAGTATATCATGTAATTAAGCATATAATGTACTTAAGTATATAATGTACTTAAGTAAATAATTTACTTCAGTTCATTTAAGTATATTATGTAAATATGTAAATAATGTACTTAAGTATAAAATAAAGTTCTGTATATAATGTATTTAAGTAAATAATGTACTTAAGTATATAATGTATTTAAGTACATAATGTACTTAAGTTTATAATGTTTTTAAGTATATAATGTACTTAAGTATATAATGTACTAAGGTATATAATGTATTTAAGTATATAATTTACTTAAGTATATAATGTACTAAAGTATATAATGTATTTAAGTATATAATGAACTTAAGTATATAATGTACTTAAGTAAATAATGTACTTAAGTATATAATGTTCTTGAGTATATAATGTATCATAGTATATAATGTATTTAAGTATATCATGTAATTAAGCATATAATGTACTTAAGTATATAATGTACTAAAGTAAATAATTTATTTCAGTTCATTTAAGTATATTATGTAAATATGTAAATAATGTACTTAAGTATAAAATAAAGTTCTGTAAATAATGTATTTAAGTAAATAATGTAATGAAGCATATAATGTATTTAAGTATATAATGTACTTAAGTACATAATGTACTTAAGTAAATAATGTACTTAAGTATATAATGTACTTAAGTATATAATGTACTTAAGTATATAATTTATTTAAGTATATAACGTACTCAAGTATAAAATGTACTTAAGTATATAATGTACTTAAGTATATAATTTATTTAAGTATATAACGTACTTAAGTATATAATGTATTTAAGCGTATAATGTATTTAAGTATATAATGTATTTAAGTATATAATGTAAATATGTAAATAATGTACTTAAGTATATAATGTACTTAAGTATATAATGTACTTAAGTATATAATGTATTTAAGTATATAATGTACTGAAGTATATAATGTACTTAAGTATATAATGTACTAAGGTATATAATGTATTTAAGTATATAACTTACTTAAGTATATAATGTACTTAAGTATATAATGTATTAAGGTATATAAAGAACTTAAGTATATAATGTACTTAAGTAAATAATGTACTTAAGTATATAATGTTCTTGAGTATATAATGTATCTAAGTATATAATGTATCATAGTATATAATGTATTTAAGTATATCATGTAATTAAGCATATAATGTACTTAAGTATATAATGTACTTAAGTAAATAATTTACTTCAGTTCATTTAAGTATATTATGTAAATATGTAAATAATGTACTTAAGTATAAAATAAAGTTCTGTATATAATGTATTTAAGTAAATAATGTACTTAAGTATATAATGTATTTAAGTACATAATGTACTTAAGTTTATAATGTATTTAAGTATATAAATTACTTAAGTATATAATGTACTAAGGTATATAATGTATTTAAGTATATAATTTACTTAAGTATATAATGTACTTAAGTATATAATGTATTTAAGTATATAAAGAACTTAAGTATATAATGTACTGAAGTAATAGTGTACTTAAGTATATAATGTTCTTGAGTATATAATGTATCTAAGTATATAATGTATTTAAGTATATAATGTAAATAAGTATATAATGTAAATAAGTATATAATGTACTTAAGCATATAATGTACTTAAGTATATAATGTACTCAAGTAAATAATGTATTTAAGTATATAATGTACTTAAGTATATAATGTACTTAAGAATATAATGAAAATATGTAAATAATGTACTTAAGTATATAATGTATTTAAGTACATAATATACTACATTATATATTTAAACACATTATATACTTAGATACATTATATACTTAAATACATTATATACTTAAGTACATTATTTACATATTTTCATTATATTCTTAAGTACATTATATACTTAAGTACATAATATACTTAAATACATTATATACTTGAGTACATTATATACTTCAGTACATTATATACTTAAGTTCTTTATATACTTAAATACATTATATACTTAAGTACATTATATACTTAAGTAAATTATATTCTAGTCTTATAGTTCTTGAGTATATAATGTATCTAAGTATATAATGTATTTAAATATATAAAGTAATGAAGCATATAATGTATTTAAGTATATAATATACTTAAGTACATAATGTACTTAAGTAAATAATGTACTTAAGTATATAATGTACTTAAGTATATAATGTACTTAAGTATATAATTTATTTAAGTATATAACGTACTCAAGTATAAAATGTACTTAAGTATATAATGTACTTAAGTATATAATTAATTTAAGTATATAACGTACTTAAGTATATAATGTATTTAAGCATATATTGTATTTAAGTATATAATGTATTTAAGTATATAATGTAAATATGTAAATAATGTACTTAAGTATATAATGTATTTAAGTATATAATGTATTTAAGTATATAAAGAACTTAAGTATATAATGTACTTAAGTAAATAATGTACTTAAGTATATAATGTTCTTGAGTATATAATGTATCTAAGTATATAATGTATCATAATATATAATGTATTTAAGTATATCATGTAATTAAGCATATAATGTACTTAAGTATATAATGTACTTAAGTAAATAATTTACTTCAGTTCATTTAAGTATATTATGTAAATATGTAAATAATGTACTTAAGTATAAAATACAGTTCTGTATATAATGTATTTAAGTAAATAATGTACTTAAGTATATAATGTACTAAGGTATATAATGTATTTAAGTATATAATTTACTTAAGTATATAATGTACTTAAGTATATAATGTATTTAAGTATATAAAGAACTTAAGTATATAATGTACTTAAGTAAATAATGTACTTAAGTATAATATAAAGTTCTGTATATAATGTATTTAAGTAAATAATGTACTTAAGTATATAATGTATTTAAGTACATAATGTACTTAAGTTTATAATGTTCTTGAGTATATAATGTATCTAAGTATATAATGTATCATAGTATATAATGTATTTAAGTATATCATGTAATTAAGCATATAATGTACTTAAGTATATAATGTACTTAAGTAAATAATTTACTTCAGTTCATTTACGTATATTATGTAAATATGTAAATAATGTACTTAAGTATAAAATACAGTTCTGTATATAATGTATTTAAGTAAATAATGTACTTAAGTATATAATGTACTAAGGTATATAATGTATTAAAGTATATAATTTACTTAAGTATATAATGTACTTAAGTATATAATGTATTTAAGTATATAAAGAACTTAAGTATATAATGTACTTAAGTAAATAATGTACTTAAGTATAATATAAAGTTCTGTATATAATGTATTTGAGCATATAATGTACTTAAGTATATAATGTACTTAAGTAAATATTTTACTTCAGTTCATTTAAGAATATTATGTAAATAAGTATATAATGTACTAAAGTATATAATGTATTTAAGTATATAATGAACTTAAGTATATAATGTACTGAAGTAAATAATGTACTTAAGTATATAATGTTCTTCAGTATATAATGTATCTAAGTATATAATGTATTTAAGTATATAATGTACTTAAGTATATAATGTACTTAAGAATATAATGTAAATATGTAAATAATGTACTTAAGTATATAATGTATTTAAGTACATAATGTACTTAAGTATATAATGTACTTAAGTATATAATGTTCTTGAGTATATAATGTATCTAAGTATATAATGTATCTAAGTATTTAATGTATTTAAGTATATAATGTACTAAAGTATATAATGTATTTAAGTATATAATGTAAATAAGTATATAATGTAAATAAGTATATAATGTACTTAAGCATATAATGTACTTAAGTATATAATGTACTCAAGTATATAATGTATTTAAGTATATAATGTACTTAAGTATATAATGTACTTAAGAATATAATGTAAATATGTAAATAATGTACTTAAGTATATAATGTATTTAAATATATAATGTAATGAAGCATATAATGTATTTAAGTATATAATGTACTTAAGTACATAATGTACTTAAGTAAATAATGTACTTAAGTATATAATGTACTTAAGTATATAATGTACTTAAGTATATAATTTATTTAAGTATATAACGTACTCAAGTATAAAATGTATTTAAGTATATAATGTACTTAAGTATATAATTTATTTAAGTATATAACGTACTTAAGTATATAATGTATTTAAGCGTATAATGTATTTAAGTATATAATGTATTTAAGTATATAATGTAAATATGTAAATAATGTACTTAAGTATATAATGTACTTAAGTATATAATGTACTTAAGTATATAATGTATTTAAGTATATAATGTACTTAAGTATATAATGTACTTAAGTATATAATGTACTAAGGTATATAATGTATTTAAGTATATAACTTACTTAAGTATATAATGTACTTAAGTTAATAATGTATTTAAGTATATAAAGAACTTAAGTATATAATGTACTTAAGTAAATAATGTACTTGAGTATATAATGTTCTTGAGTATATAATGTATCTAAGTATATAATGTATCATAGTATATAATGTATTTAAGTATATCATGTAATTAAGCATATAATGTACTTAAGTATATAATGTACTTAAGTAAATAATTTACTTCAGTTCATTTAAGTATATTATGTAAATATGTAAATAATGTACTTAAGTATAAAATAAAGTTCTGTATATAATGTATTTAAGTAAATAATGTACTTAAGTATATAATGTATTTAAGTACATAATGTACTTAAGTTTATAATGTATTTAAGTATATAATGTACTTAAGTATATAATGTACTAAGGTATATAATGTACTTAAGTATATAATGTATTTAAGTATATAAAGAACTTAAGTATATAATGTACTGAAGTAAATAATGTACTTAAGTACATAATGTTCTTGAGTATATAATGTATCTAAGTATATAATGTATTTAAGTATATAATGTAAATAAGTATATAATGTAAATAAGTATATAATGTACTTAAGCATATAATGTACTTAAGTATATAATGTACTCAAGTAAATAATGTACTTAAGTATATAATGTATTTTAGTATATAAAGAACTTAAGAATATAATGTACTTAAGTAAATAAAGTACTTAAGTATAATATAAAGTTCTGTATATAATGTATTTAAGTAAATAATGTACTTAAGTTTATAATGTTTTTAAGTATATAATGTACTTAAGTATATAATGTTCTAAGGTATAAAATGTATTTAAGTATATAATTTACTTAAGTATATAATGTACTTAAGTATATAATGTATTTAAGTATATAAAGACTTTAAGTATATAATGTACTTAAGTAAATAATGTACTTAAGTATATAATGTTCTTGAGTATATAATGTATCTAAGTATATAATGTATCATAGTATATAATGTATTTAAGTATATCATGTAATTAAGCATATAATGTTCTTAAGTATATAATGTACTTAAGTTAATAATTTACTTCAGTTCATTTAAGTATATTATGTAAATATGTAAATAATGTACTTAAGTGTAAAATAAAGTTCTGTATATAATGTATTTAAGTAAATATATAATGTAAAGTAATGTAAATTTAAGTATATAATGTAAATAAGTATATAATGTACTTAAGCATATAATGTACTTAAGTACAAAATGTACTTAAGTATATAATGTTCTTGAGTATATAATGTATCTAAGTATATAATGTATTTAAGTATATAATGTATTTAAGTATATAATGTAATGAAGCATATAATGTATTTAAATATATAATGTACTTAAGTATATAATGTACTTAAGTATATAATGTACTTAAGTATATAATGTACTTAAGTATATAATGAACTTTAGTATATAATGTATTTAAGTATATAATGTACTAAGGTATATAATGTATTTAAGTATATAATTCACTTAAGTATATAATGTATTTAAGTATATAATGAACTAAAGTATATAATGTACTGAAGTAAATAATGTACTTAAGGATATAATGTTCTTGAGTATAAAATGTATCTAAGTACATAATGTATATAATGCATATAATGTACTTAAGTATATAATGTACTTAAGTATATAATGTACTTAAGTATATAATGTACTTAAGTATATAATGTACTCAAGTATATAATGTATTTAAGTTAATAATGTACTTAACTTTATAATGTTTTGAAGTATATAATGTTCTTAAGTATATAATGTACTAAGGTATATAATGTATTTAAGTATATAATGTAATTAAGCATATAATGTACTTAAGTATATAATGTACTTAAGCATATAATGTACTTAAGTATATAATGTACTTAAGTATATAATGTACTCAAGTATATAATGTATTTAAGTAAATAATGTACTTAAGTATATAATGTATTTAAGTACATAATGTACTTAACTTTATAATGTATCTAAGTATATAATGTACTTAAGTATATAATGTACTAAGGTATATAATGTATTTAAGTATATAATTTACTTAAGTTTATAATGTACTAAGGTATATAATGTATTTAAGTATATAATTTACTTAAGTATATAATGTACTAAAGTATATAATGTATTTAAGTAAATATTTTACTTCAGTTCATTTAAGAATATTATGTAAATAAGTATATAATGTAAATAAGTATATAATGTACTTAAGCATATAATGTACTTAAGTATATAATGTACTTATGTATATAATGTACTTAAGTATATAATGTACTCAAGTATATAATGTACTTAAGTATATAATGTACTTAAGAATATAATGTAAATATATAAATAATGTACTTAAGTATATAATGTATTTAAGTACATAATGTACTTAAGTATATAATGTACTTAAGTATATAATGTTCTTGAGTATATAATGTATCTAAGTATATAATGTATTTAAGTATATAATGTTATGTAGCATATAATGTATTTAAGTATATAATGTACTTAAGTATATAATGTACTTAAGTAAATAATGTACTTAAGTATATAATGTACTTAAGTATATAATGTACTTAAGAATATAATGTTCTTAAGTATATAATGTAAATATGTAAATAATGTATTTAAGTACATAATGTACTTAAGTATATAATGTACTTAAGTAAATAATGTACTTAAGTATATAATGTTCTTGAGTATATAATGTATCTAAGTATATAATGTATCATAGTATATTATGTATTTAAGTATATAATGTAATTAAACATATAATGTACTTAAGTAAATAATTTACTTCAGTTCATTTAAGTATATTATGTAAATATGTAAATAATTTACTTAAGTATAAAATAAAGTTCTGTAAATAATGTATTTAAGTAAATAATGTACTTAAGTATATAATGTATTTAAGTACATAATGTACTTAAGTTTATAATGTTTTTAAGTATATAATGTACTTAAGAATATAATGTTCTTGAGTATATAATGTATCTAAGTATATAATGTATTTAAGTATATAATGTTATTAAGCATATAATGTACTTAAGTATATAATGTACTTAAGATAATATTTTACTTCAGTTCATTTAAGAATATTATGTAAATAAGTATATAATGTACTTAAGCTTATAATGTACTTAAGTATATAATGTACTTAAGTATATAATGTACTTAAGTATATAATGTACTCAAGTATATAATGTATTTAAGTAAATAATGTTCTTAAGTATATAATGTATTTAAGTACATAATGTACTTAACATTTAAATGTTTTTAAGTATATAATGTACTTAAGTATATAATGTACTAAGGTATATAATGTATTTAAGTATATAATTTGCTTAAGTATATAATGTACTAAAGTATATAATGTATTTAAGTATATAATTTACTTAAGTATATAATGTACTAAAGTATATAATGTATTTAAGTATATAATGAACTTAAGTATATAATGTACTTAAGTAAATAATGTACTTAAGTATATAATGTTCTTGAGTATATAATGTATTTAAGTATATAATGAACTTAAGTATATAATGTACTTAAGTAAATAATGTACTTAAGTATATAATGTACTTAAGTAAATAATTTACTTCAGTTCATTTAAGTATATTATGTAAATATGTAAATAATGTACTTAAGTATATAATGTACTTAAGTGTATAAAGTTTTTAAGTAAATAATGTACTTAAGTATATAATGTATTTAAGTATATAATGTACTTAAGTATATAATGTAAATAAGTAAATAATGTACTTAAGTATAAAATAAAGTTAAGTATATTATATATTTAAGTACATAATGTACTTAAGTTTATAATGTTTTTAAGTATATAATGTACTTAAGTTTATAATGTACTTAAGTTTATAATGTACTTAAGTATATAACGTACTTAAGTATATAATGTACTTAAGTATATAATGTACTTAAGTATATAATGTACTTAAGTATATAATGTACTTAAGTAAATAACGTACATAAGTAAATAATGTACTTAAGTATATAATGTTTTTAAGTATATAATGTACTTAAGTATATAATAAAGTTAAGTATATAATGTATTTAAGTATAACATGTACTTAAATATATTATTTACCTAAGTATATATAATGTACTTAAGTATATAATGTACTAAGGTATATAATGTAAATAAGTATATAATGTAAATAAGTATATAATGGACTTAAGCATATAATGTACTTAAGTATATAATGTACTTATGTATATAATGTACTTAAGTATATAATGTACTCAAGTATATAATGTACTTAAGTATATAATGTACTTAAGAATATAATGTAAATATGTAAATAATGTACTTAAGTATATAATGTATTTAAGTACATAATGTATTTAAGTATATAATGAACTTACGTATTTAATGTACTGAAGTAAATAATGTACTTAAGTATATAATGTTATTGAGTATATAATGTATCTAAGTATATAATGTATTTAAGTATATAATGTAAATAAGTATATAATGTACTTAAGTATATAATGTACTTAAGTATATAATGTACTTAAGTATATAATGTACTTATGTATATAATGTACTTAAGTATAAAATGTACTCAAGTATATAATGTATTTAAGTATATAATGTACTTAAGTATATAATGTACTTAAGTATATAATGTACTTAAGTAAATAATTTACTTCAGTTCATTTAAGTATATTATGTAAATATGTAAATAATGTACTTAAGTATAAAATAAAGTTCTGTAAATAATGTATTTAAGTAAATAATGTACTTAAGTATATAATGTATTTAAGTACATAATGTACTCAAGTTTATAATGTTTTTAAGTATATAATTTCCTTAAATATATAATGTACTCAAGTATATAATGTATTTAAGTTTATAATGTAAATAAGCATATAATGTACTTAAGTATATAAATTACTTAAGTAAATAATTTACTTCAGTTCATTTAAGTATATTATGTAAATATGTAAATAATGAACTTAAGTATAAAATACAGTTCTGTATATAATGTATTTAAGTAAATAATGTACTTAAGTATATAATGTACTAAGGTATATAATGTATTTAAGTATATAATTTACTTAAGTATATAATGTACTTAAGTATATAATGTATTTAAGTATATAAAGAACTTAAGTATATAATGTACTTAAGTAAATAATGTACTTAAGTATAATATAAAGTTCTGTATATAATGTATTTAAGTAAATAATGTACTTAAGTATATAATGTATTTAAGTACATAATGTACTTAAGTTTGTAATGTTCTTGAGTATATAATGTATCTAAGTATATAATGTATCATAGTATATAATGTATTTAAGGTTATCATGTAATTAAGCATATAATGTACTTAAGTATATAATGTACTTAAGTAAATAATTTACTTCAGTTCATTTAAGTATATTATGTAAATATGTAAATAATGTACTTAAGTATAAAATACAGTTCTGTATATAATGTATTTAAGTAAATGATGTACTTAAGTATATTATGTACTAAGGTATATAATGTATTTAAGTATATAATTTACTTAAGTATATAATGTACTTAAGTATATAATGTATTTAAGTATATAAAGAACTTAAGTATATAATGTACTTAAGTAAATAATGTACTTAAGTATAATATAAAGTTCTGTATATAATGTATTTAAGCATATAATGTACTTAAGTATATAATGTACTTAAGTAAATATTTTACTTCAGTTCATTTAAGAATATTATGTAAATAAGTATATAATGTACTAAAGTATATAATGTATTTAAGTATATAATGAACTTAAGTATATAATGTACTGAAGTAAATAATGTACTTAAGTATATAATGTTCTTCAGTATATAATGTATCTAAGTATATAATGTATTTAAGTATATAATGTACTTAAGTATATAATGTACTTAAGAATATAATGTAAATATGTAAATAATGTACTTAAGTATATAATGTATTTAAGTACATAATGTACTTAAGTATATAATGTACTTAAGTATATAATGTTCTTGAGTATATAATGTATCTAAGTATATAATGTACTTAAGTATATAATGTTCTTGAGTATATAATGTATCTAAGTATATAATGTATTTAAGTATATAATGTAATGAAGCATATAATGTATTTAAATATATAATGTACTTAAGTATATAATGTACTTAAGTATATAATGTACTTAAGTATATAATGAACTTTAGTATATAATGTATTTAAGTATATAATGTACTTAAGTATATTATTTACCTAAGTATATATAATGTACTTAAGTATATAATGTACTAAGGTATATAATGTATTTAAGTATATAATTTACTTAAGTATATAATGTATTTAAGTATATAATGAACTAAAGTATATAATGTACTGAAGTAAATAATGTACTTAAGTATATAATGTTCTTGAGTATAAAATGTATCTAAGTACATAATGTATATAATGCATATAATGTACTTAAGTATATAATGTACTTAAGTATATAATGTACTCAAGTATATAATGTATTTAAGTTAATAATGTACTTAACTTTATAATGTTTTGAAGTATATAATGTTCTTAAGTATATAATGTACTAAGGTATATAATGTATTTAAGTATATAATGTAATTAAGCATATAATGTACTTCAGTATATAATGTACTTAAGCATATAATGTACTTAAGTATATAATGTACTTAAGTATATAATGTACTTAAGTATATAATGTACTCAAGTATATAATGTATTTAAGTAAATAATGTACTTAAGTATATAATGTATTTAAGTACATAATGTACTTAACTTTATATTGTATCTAAGTATATAATGTACTTAAGTATATAATGTACTAAGGTATATAATGTATTTAAGTATATAATTACTTAAGTTTATAATGTACTAAGGTATATAATGTATTTAAGTATATAATTTACTTAAGTATATAATGTACTAAAGTATATAATGTATTTAAGTAAATATTTTACTTCAGTTCATTTAAGAATATTATGTAAATAAGTATATAATGTAAATAAGTATATAATGTACTTAAGCATATAATGTACTCAAGTATATAATGTACTTAAGTATATAATGTACTTAAGAATATAATGTAAATATGTAAATAATGTACTTAAGTATATAATGTATTTAAGTACATAATGTACTTAAGTATATAATGTACTTAAGTATATAATGTTCTTGAGTATATAATGTATCTAAGTATATAATGTATTTAAGTATATAATGTACTTAAGTATATAATGTACTTAAGAAAATAATGTACTTAAGTATATAATGTACTTAAGTATATAATGTACTTAAGAATATAATGTTCTTAAGTATATAATGTAAATATGTAAATAATGTATTTAAGTACATAATGTACTTAAGTATATAATGTACTTAAGTAAATAATGTACTTAAGTATATAATGTTCTTGAGTATATAATGTATCTAAGTATATAATGTATCATAGTATATTATGTATTTAAGTATATAATGTAATTAAACATATAATGTACTTAAGTAAATAATTTACTTCAGTTCATTTAAGTATATTATGTAAATATGTAAATAATATAACTTAAGTATAAAATAAAGTTCTGTAAATAATGTATTTAAGTAAATAATGTACTTAAGTATATAATGTATTTAAGTACATAATGTACTTAAGTTTATAATGTTTTTAAGTATATAATGTACTTAAGAATATAATGTTCTTGAGTATATAATGTATCTAAGTATATAATGTATTTAAGTATATAATGTTATTAAGCATATAATGTACTTAAGTATATAATGTACTTAAGATAATATTTTACTTCAGTTCATTTAAGAATATTATGTAAATAAGTATATAATGTACTTAAGCATATAATGTACTTAAGTATATAATGTACTTAAGTATATAATGTACTTAAGTATATAATTTACTCAAGTATATAATGTATTTAAGTAAATAATGTTCTTAAGTATATAATGTATTTAAGTACATAATGTACTTAACATTTTAATGTTTTTAAGTATATAATGTACTTAAGTATATAATGTACTAAGGTATATAATGTATTTTAGTATATAATTTACTTAAGTATATAATGTACTAAAGTATATAATGTATTTAAGTATATAATGAACTTACGTATTTAATGTACTGAAGTAAATAATGTACTTAAGTATATAATGTTCTTGAGTATATAATGTATCTAAGTATATAATGTATTTAAGTATATAATGTAAATAAGTATATAATGTCCTTAAGCATATAATGTACTTAAGTATATAATGTACTTATGTATATAATGTACTTATGTATATAATGTTCTCAAGTATATTATGTACTTAAGAATATAATGTTCTTAAGTATATAATGTACTTAAGTATATAATGTACTTAAGTAAATAATTAACTTCAGTTCATTTAAGTATATTATGTAAATATGTAAATAATGTACTTAAGTATATAATGTATTTAAGTACATAATGTACTTAAGTTTATAATGTTTTTAAGTATGTAATGTACTTAAGTATATAATGTACTCAAGTATATAATGTATTTAAGTATATAATGTAATTAAGCATATAATGTACTTAAGTATATAAATTACTTAAGTAAATAATTTACTTCAGTTCATTTAAGTATATTATGTAAATATGTAAATAATGTACTTAAGTATAAAATAAAGTTCTGTAAATAATGTATTTAAGTAAATAATGTACTTAAGTATATAATGTATTTAAGTACATAATGTACTTAAGTTTATAGTGTTTTTAAGTATATAATGTACTTAAGTATATAATGTACTAAGGTATAAAATGTATTTAAGTATATAATTTACTTAAGTATATAATGTACCTAAGTATATAATGTATTTAAGTATATAATGAACTTAAGTATATAATGTACTTAAGTAAATAATGTACTTAAGTATATAATGTTCTTGAGTATATAATGTATCTAAGTATATAATGTATTTAAGTATATAATGTAATAAAGCATATAATGTACTTAAGTATATAATGTACTTAAGTAAATATTTTACTTCAGTTCATTTAAGAATATTATGTAAATAAGTATATAATGTACTTAAGCATATAATGTACTTAAGTATATAATGTACTTAAGTATATAATGTACTTAAGTATATAATGTACTCAAGTATATAATGTATTTAAGTAAATAATGTACTTAAGTATATAATGTATTTAAGTACATAATGTACTTAACTTTATAATGTTTTTAAGTATATAATGTACTTAAGTATATAATGTTCTTGAGTATATAATGTATCTAAGTATATAATGTATTTAAGTATATAATGTAAATAAGTAAATAAGTATATAATGTACTTAAGCATATAATGTACTTAAGTATATAATGTTCTTATGTATATAATGTACTTAAGTATATAATGTACTCAAGTATATAATGTATTTAAGTATATAATGTACTTAAGTATATAATATACTTAAGAATATAATGTAAATATGTAAATAATGTACTTAAGTATATAATGTATTTAAGTACATAATGTACTTCAGTATATAATGTATCTAAGTATATAATGTATTTAAGTATATAATGTAATGAAGCATAAAATGTATTTAAGTATTTAATTTACTTAAGTATATAATGTACTTAAGTAAATAATTTACTTCAGTTCATTTAAGTATATTATGTAAATATGTAAATAATGTAATTTAGTATAAAATAAAGTTCTGTAAATAATGTATTTAAGTAAATAATGTACTTAAGTATATAATGTATTTAAGTACATAATGTACTTAAGTTTATAATGTTTTTAAGTATATAATGTACTTAAGTATATAATGTACTAAGGTATATAATGTATTTAAGTATATAATTTACTTAAGTATATAATGTACCAAAGTATATAATGTATTTAAGTATATAATGTAATGAAGCATATAATGTATTTAAGTATTTAATTTAATTAAGTATATAATGTACTTAAGTAAATAATTTACTTCAGTTCATTTAAGTATATTATGTAAATATGTAAATAATGTAATTAAGTATAAAATAAAGTTCTGTAAATAATGTATTTAAGTAAATAATGTATTTAAGTACATAATGTACTTAAGTTTATAATGTTTTTAAGTATATAATGTACTTAAGTATATAATGTACTAAGGTATATAATGTATTTAAGTATATAATTTGCTTAAGTATATAATGTACTAAAGTATATAATGTATTTAAGTATATAATTTACTTAAGTATATAATGTACTAAAGTATATAATGTATTTAAGTATATAATGAACTTAAGTATATAATGTACTTAAGTAAATAATGTACTTAGGTATATAATGTATTTAAGTATATAATTTGCTTAAGTATATAATGTACTAAAGTATATAATGTATTTAAGTATATAATTTACTTAAGTATATAATGTACTAAAGTATATAATGTATTTAAGTATATAATGAACTTAAGTATATAATGTACTTAAGTAAATAATGTACTTAAGTATATAATGTTCTTGAGTATATAATGTATTTAAGTATATAATGAACTTAAGTATATAATGTACTTAAGTAAATAATGTACTTAAGTATATAATGTACTTAAGTAAATAATTTACTTCAGTTCATTTAAGTATAATATTATGTAAATATGTAAATAATGTACTTAAGTATATAATGTACTTAAGTGTATAAAGTTTTTAAGTAAATAATGTACTTAAGTATATAATGTATTTAAGTATATAATGTACTTAAGTATATAATGTAAATAAGTAAATAATGTACTTAAGTATAAAATAAAGTTAAGTATATAATATATTTAAGTACATAATGTACTTAAGTTTATAATGTTTTTAAGTATATAATGTACTTAAGTTTATAATGTACTTAAGTTTATAATGTACTTAAGTATATAACGTACTTAAGTATATAATGTACTTAAGTATATAATGTACTTAAGTATATAATGTACTTAAGTATATAATGTACTTAAGTAAATAACGTACATAAGTAAATAATGTACTTAAGTATATAATTTTTTTAAGTATATAATGTACTTAAGTATATAATGTATACAAAGTTTATAAGTAAATAATGTACTTAAGTTTATAATGTACTTAAGTATATAATGTACTTAAGTATATAATAAAGTTAAGTATATAATGTATTTAAGTATATAATGTACTTAAGTATATTATTTACCTAAGTATATATAATGTACTTAAGTATATAATGTACTAAGGTATATAATGTAAATAAGTATATAATGTAAATAAGTATATAATGTACTTAAGCATATAATGTACTTAAGTATATAATGTACTTATGTATATAATGTACTTAAGTATATAATGTACTCAAGTATATAATGTACTTAAGTATATAATGTACTTAAGTTTATAATGTACTTATGTATATAATGTACTTAAGTATATAATGTACTTAAGTATATAATGTACTCAAGTATATAATGTATTTAAGTATATAATGTACTTAAGTATATAATGTACTTAAGTATATAATGTACTTAAGTAAATAATTTACTTCAGTTCATTTAAGTATATTATGTAAATATGTAAATAATGTACTTAAGTATAAAATAAAGTTCTGTAAATAATGTATTTAAGTAAATAATGTACTTAAGTATATAATGTATTTAAGTACATAATGTACTCAAGTTTATAATGTTTTTAAGTATATAATGTACTTAAGTATATAATGTACTCAAGTATATAATGTATTTAAGTTTATAATGTAATTAAGCATATAATGTACTTAAGTATATAAATTACTTAAGTAAATAATTTACTTCAGTTCATTTAAGTATATTATGTAAATATGTAAATAATGTACTTAAGTATAAAATAAAGTTCTGTAAATAATGTATTTAAGTAAATAATGTACTTAAGTATATAATGTATTTAAGTACATAATGTACTTAAGTTTATAATGTTTTTAAGTATATAATGTACTTAAGTATATAATGTACTAAGGTATATAATGTATTTAAGTATATAATTTACTTAAGTATATAATGTACTAAAGTATATAATGTATTTAAGTATATAATGAACTTAAGTATATAATGTACTTAAGTAAATAATGTACTTAAGTATATAATGTTCTTGAGTATATAATGTATCTAAGTATATAATGTATTTAAGTATATAATGTAATAAAGCATATAATGTACTTAAGTATATAATGTACTTAAGTAAATATTTTACTTCAGTTCATTTAAGAATATTATGTAAATAAGTATATAATGTACTTAAGCATATAATGTACTTAAGTATATAATGTACTTAAGTATATAATGTACTTAAGTATATAATGTACTCAAGTATATAATGTATTTAAGTAAATAATGTACTTAAGTATATAATGTATTTAAGTACATAATGTACTTAACTTTATAATGTTTTTAAGTATATAATGTACTTAAGTATATAATGTTCTTGAGTATATAATGTATCTAAGTATATAATGTATTTAAGTATATAATGTAAATAAGTAAATAAGTATATAATGTACTTAAGCATATAATGTACTTAAGTATATAATGTACTTATGTATATAATGTACTTAAGTATATAATGTACTCAATTATATAATGTATTTAAGTATATAATGTACTTAAGTATATAATATACTTAAGAATATAATGTAAATATGTAAATAATGTACTTAAGTATATAATGTATTTAAGTACATAATGTACTTCAGTATATAATGTACTTAAGTATATAATGTTCTTGAGTATATAATGTATCTAAGTATATAATGTATTTAAGTATATAATGTAATGAAGCATATAATGTATTTAAGTATATAATTTACTTAAGTATATAATGTACTTAAGTAAATAATTTACTTCAGTTCATTTAAGTATATTATGTAAATATGTAAATAATGTACTTAAGTATAAAATAAAGTTCTGTAAATAATGTATTTAAGTAAATAATGTACTTAAGTATATAATGTATTTAAGTACATAATGTACTTAAGTTTATAATGTTTTTAAGTAATTAATGTACTTAAGTATATAATGTACTAAGGTATATAATGTATTTAAGTATATAATTTACTTAAGTATATAATGTACTAAAGTATATAATGTATTTAAGTATATAATGAACTTAAGTAAATAAAGTACTTAAGTATATAATGTTCTTGAGTATATAATGTATCTAAGTTTATAATGTATTTGAGTATATAATGTAATTAAGCA
Source organism: Pararge aegeria (assembly GCF_905163445.1). Classification (NCBI taxonomy): domain Eukaryota; kingdom Metazoa; phylum Arthropoda; class Insecta; order Lepidoptera; family Nymphalidae; genus Pararge; species Pararge aegeria. The sequence continues at coordinate 3,555,710 of NC_053202.1, read as the reverse complement.
TATAATGTACTTAAGTATATAATGTACTTGAGTAAATAATTTACTTCCGTTCATTTAAGTATATAATGTAAATATGTAAATAATGTACTTAAGCATAAAATAAAGTTAAGTATATAATGTATTTAAGTACATAATGTACTTAAGTATATAATGTACTAAGGTATATAATGTATTTAAGTATATAATTTGCTTAAGTATATAATGTACTAAAGTATATAATGTATTTAAGTATATAATGAACTTAAGTATATAATGTACTTAAGTAAATAATGTACTTAAGTATATAATGTACTTAAGTAAATAATTTACTTCAGTTCATTTAAGTATATTATGTAATTATGTAAATAATGTACTTAAGTATATAATGTACTTAAGTGTATAAAGTTTTTAAGTAAATAATGTACTTAAGTATATAATGTATTTAAGTATATAATGTACTTAAGTATATAATGTTAATAAGTAAATAATGTACTTAAGTATAAAATAAAGTTAAGTATATAATATATTTAAGTACATAATGTACTTAAGTTTATAATGTTTTTAAGTATATAATGTACTTAAGTTTATAATGTACTTAAGTATATAACGTACTTAAGTATATAATGTACTTAATATATAATATACATAAGTATATAACGTACTTAAGTATATAATGTACTGAAGTATATAATGTACTTAAGTATATAATGTACTTAAGTATATAATGTACTTAAGTATATAATGTACTTAAGTATATAATGTATTTAAGTAAATAACGTACATAAGTAAATAATGTACTTAAGTATATATTGTTTTTAAGTATATAATGTACTTAAGTATATAATGTATACAAAGTTTATAAGTAAATAATGTACTTAAGTTTATAATGTACTTAAGTATATAATGTACTTAAGTATATAATAAAGTTAAGTATATAATGTATTTAAGTATATAATGTACTTAAGTAATATATTATCTTGTAGTTTTAATTACCAGACCAACTAATATCGATACGACGGCAATACTTTATAGTGCGTCTGAACCGGGGGTAGTAACTAGTAAAATCCTGAACAGTCTGACGTCAGCTCGGCGGCGCACTTTTTTTAGTCAATTTTTTTTTATGTTGAACTAGGTACTAAATATTTTTGCATACGTACCAAATACTACTAAAACTTTACTAAATATCACGTTTCATTTGATTTTACTACTTACCTTCAAATTCGAAATTTCTTTATTTTTGTAGGCTTCAAAAGTGCCTTTGTTACATAATTGTAAGGGGATGGTGATTACTTCGTTCGCCAACTTAAACCTACAGCTACGAGGCCGAGGGTTCCAAACGCGCCCTGGTCTAAGAAGAGCCCGCAACAAACTTAGCCGGGTAATTGTTTTTGGTTATCACCAACTCACAGTAAAGTTACTTAATATTAAGCTATGAAGTTGGAGCAAGTGACACCCAAGCTTTTTTATCGTTTCAATAATCATAATAGCATTATTCTGTAAGATTAGGAAGACAAGTTTTAACGCAAACGCCGCGTCTCTCTGTCTGTCTGTATGGGCGCGAAAAACTGAATAACTACCGAATGGACTTTCATAATGTTTTCACTAATAAACAGAGTGACCCTTGTACAAGGTTTAAGTGTATAAAAAAATTCTATATCAGAATTTCATGTAGAAATTTCAATCAAAGTACTCACAAAATTTAACCTGTTGCAGTTTTATTCTAAGTAGGCACTATATGTTATTCCTAATCATGATAAATGAAACTAAAGTTATAGTTACTTGTTTATGTAATGTACTATGAAGTGCTTCAGGTCACTGGTGAATTTGATTTGAGTGTAATTTCGACAGGACATCCCGGGTCCGGGCTGAAAGAAAAAACAAAACTCACGATCACACTAGGCCGGCCTAAAGTTCGCCCTCCGAGATGGTCTCGCATGTCTACTAATATTATAAAGTGTATTTGTTTGTTTATACTTCACGCCCTAATTAAACACCTAATTGACTTGATTCTAGGCCAATAAGTTAGTTGATAGGACTGAGAGTAACATGAGCTTGGTCGTGAAAAACATAAAGTTCCCAAGAGTTCACACAAGTTTACAGGAAACTTCGCATTATTCCTACACAAAATAGCATCCATCCTTCACATTCTAACAATGCAACCGAATACAAAACGACTTATCAAGCGAGTAAAACCGGCACAGCTAGTAGGTACATTATATTTTTTATGCCTCAGTAGATACTAACTTAGTCTTTAATGTTTTTGGCACAGAATTAAGAAGATACAGAAATCGTGTACATCAATAATTCCCAGGTGTTGGAAGGGCGACCCCGCGCAGGTAAACGCAGTGTTGGTCGGCCCCCAACGAGGTGGACAGCAACATCAAGCAAGTCGCTGGGAGCCGCTGGAAACAAGCGTCCCAGGACCGTGGATTTTGGAACTCTCTACAAAAGACCTATGTCCAGCAGTGGACTTCAATCGGTTGAAGTGATGACGATGATGATGGTACATCAAAAAACTCTTCACTTTAGTAGTAAGCTGCAAGTATGTCACAGTGAGCGTGGTATCGGGGATCTATAGCGAGACACTCTGTGACAAAATGGGACAGTTAACAATTACTTGTAGAAGAATTAACAAAAAAAGTCAATAAGGCTTAGGATACGTACGAAAGGAAACTGACAAGCCACGTGTCGGCCCTTCCCTTGGCACAGTCGTCTGTAGCGGAGCGCGCAGTAAGGCTGATCGCCTACTAGTACCGCCGCAGTGTGCGACAGGCTTAACACGAGCAGTATTTTCAACATTATTCATACCTAGACAACACAATCCCTACTAATATTATAAATGTCAATGTAAGTTTGTTTGTTACGCTTTCACGTACAAACTACTTAACCGATCCTCATGAAACTTTGTACATGTTGTTGGAAGTGTTAGAAGTAATATAGGATACTTTTTATCCCGACATTAAGCTCGGTTCCTTTGGGAGAGGGGATGAGTGTTTGACGATTTTACACCATCACTTCGACAAATTATAACCGATTTAAATAATTATTTTTGTACTATAGAGGTTAAATATGTGTTTAATTTTGCCAAAACTGTGGTTGGAGATAGAGGACAAAACTCCTCAGCGGACAACAGCAAACCCCTCTTTTAAGGCTTAGCGATACTGAATACTTTAAATTATTTTAGTTGTACAACTAAATTTAATGCCATATCAAAAAACAAAATCAAACGCAGACGAAGTCGCGGGCAACAGCTAGTAGTAAATACACACATCGCCATCTAGACCCAAAGTAAGCGTAGCTTGGGTTATGGTTACTAAGATAGCTGATGAATATTTTTATGAATATAATACACATAAATATTAATAACATACAAATAAACACCCAGACACTGAAAAACATTCATGTTCATCACATTTTCCAGTTGTGGGAATCGAACCCACGGTCTTGGACTCAGAAAGCAGGGTCGCTGCCCACTGCGCCAATCAGCTGTCATATAGTGTAGATTTAAACCTAAGAAACAATAATTAGATCATGTCTTCATGTTTTATTCTCTTAAAATGTCTGATTCTTTCCACATAACTAAAGCTGCGAGAGTTCAAAACGCGCACTTGTTTACAAATTATGATGTCGATCGGATTTTTTTATTTATAATTTTTAATATAATAAGTATCTTATTTTGTATAGTATTTTATGAGTTTTACATGAGCGTGGTTGCCTGAAACAATAAATAATAATAAAAAGCCGCGCACAGCCAACATAGCTGAGTATTATTTTTGTTATCACCATCTCATCGTCAATTAAAATTATTAAAGCAACCTTATTATAACAATAATGTCACAGCGTAGTTTTTAACAAGCAACCATTTCTCTTGAGTATTGTTCCCAGGAGAATGTTGTGGAACAAAAAGTTTTCATCTTGCATCATAACTCTTTTTATTTTCATTTTTTTTTTAATTCTTAACAATGCTTACAAAAACAAAAAAACACAATTAAAAAATTTATAAGAAAAAAAAATCCACGGACTCCATCCACGGACAAGGACTGCCTTCTGTATCCGACCCTTAATCCAACAACCAAGCGATAGCTTCTTAAGATGTTGATCGAAGCTTTTCGCGAGAAGACCAAGACTGAAACGACGATCGGAACAATAATTGTCGACTCAATATTCCACACGGCGGTAATCTCGTCCAAGTATTTAGATACTTTTTCCTTTTCAGCTTTCACCAGATTATCGTCATGTGGAATAGTAATGTCAACAATTATTGCACGGCGCACTGATCGATCGACTAGCACTATACCAGGTCTATTAGCTGTAATATACCTGTCAGTGATAATCGTGATAATAGTGATATTATTATTATTCCTTATGTATAACCACAAATATATAAACAAGAAAACAGAAACATGAAAATAAAAGTAGCAATCTCCGCCAGGCAGCATTAGTATTAGGAAAAAATACCCATCTTACTGTAGATACCTACCTAATACCCGATACAACGTGCTATAATTTATTTATTATATACTTATATCGCTGACTTACCTACACACTCACCTTAAATTAAACAATATTAAAATTCATATTTTGTATAACACTCCAAAATGTAAATAGTATAAATAATTCTAAAATAAATAAATAAACGGTTTAGAAAACCATTATCAAAGTTAGTTTTTCTGTTTACTTGAATAAACCAGAAGTCAGAAATCTGAATTGTCAGCAATCAATCAATCAATTTTTTTTATTTTATTTATGAAAAATGTTATATTGCTAATCGCCACCGTATGTGTAAATTCAGCAGTAGGAAAAGGAATTGTCTTTTTTTAATCACAGGCGTTCGATCGAATCAAAGTTTACTTCATACAATCAAAGATCGAATCAAGATTATACATGATCACAAATCGTTAATATAAATGAGAAAAAGGGTAGGTCCGAGAAAACTACCTTGATGGACACCAAATTTTACGTTTTCTCATTGATAGTAAAATTTTCTATAACAACTGAAAATTTTAATTAACATAATAAGAACGCCAAAGCCTGCACAATGATAATTTATATCAAAACAGATATCATCCAGAATCCTTCAAATGTAAGAAAATTTTTACGGGTATATGCTGAGTAGGTACTTATTTAAAGGTATCTTTTAACATTCAACATCAATACCTATTATACCTAATATCACAATATTTTCGAGCTTGATTAGGAATTTGGGGACAGAAAGTTTCCAATGCCTTAGAAAAATCAACTGTTTTCAGTGCAAAATTTACTGACGCCACTTTGGCGCTGGAAGTGGGACGCTGCCCGCTGGAATACAAGTATCAAAGTATCTGTGGCTGTTTCCACGTTACCGAACTAGATGGCGAAACAAGTATCAAGGTGATCATAATATCGATAACGGAACCTACATCACGTTATCGAAGTTTACATACATGATCACAATATATATAATTTCCTGAAATAAAATGGTTGTAACTTGGTCCTCGAGTACATAACCAGCTCGGACGAAGATCTTCTTGTTTAACGTAAAGGAAAACATCGTGAGGAAACCTGCACACCCGAGAGTTCTCCATAATGTCCTCAAAGGCGGGTGGAGTCCAATCTTCACTGGGTCTTCTTACACCAGGATGCGTTTGGAACCCTCGTAGCTTTATTTTTAAGTTTACGAATATGGTCATCGCCATCATCTTACTACCGTGTAACTCTCATGTAATGTACGCATCAAAAGTGCCACCTATGGGCTTACTTGAATAAAGATATTTTTGACTTTGACTTTAAACCCTTCTCGGGCGGAGACCTGTGCCCTGGGCCGGTAATAGGTTTATACTTTATATGATGATGATGTTGATGATGAAATTCACCTTCTCACCTATATTAGAATAATTAAACATTTAAATCAAACGACAATAAATAGATCAGTTAAATTTTTATTATGAAATACAATAATTTATATGTCAGGATATTTACAACTTTTCGGTACGCTCCCTTACATAACTCACTAACTTAATTATCAACAATAGTCAATAAATCGCTATGCCTATACTATACACTATGTCATATATATTGTACACTGGATGTAGTGCAGGCGAAATTGTATAGCAACATATAGTCACTTAGGTTTACCAAAGTTTCCAGGATACAAAAAAAACCTCTTTATTATCTTTTGCAAATATTGTGTTGCTAAAGAAAAAAAAAAAGTGAGTGCACTTATACACGCGTTAAAAGTTATACTTCTTTGGAGTGACAAGATAAAATATTATCTTTCGCCTTATTCTAACGTTTGTTGAAAAAACCACACTAGCAATAGATTTAGTATTTAATACATTGAAAGTTTTATTATAACGCATTATCTAGTTATCTCATAATCGTACAACTAAGTTTCTAACTCACATTCAAATTTGAGATTTTGGAATGAGCCCGCAGACTTTGACAATTGAAAGTGTAGGTACACTGTCAAAACTTTTTTTCAAAAACTAAAATGTTGACTATAGCCAACTTCAGGGTGTCGGTTTTCCGTGACGGCGTCGTAAAATTAACTCATTTTTCCCTAAACGCGCCAAAAGAAGTATAACTTCAAAAATAGTTTATTTTGTTTTTTAGTCAATAAATGATACATTTTGTGGAGATATCCTCACTCTTCCATCCATACTAAAATTACATATGCGAAAGTGTATTTGTTCAACCAACTAGATTATTGGCATAGAGTTAGTTGAAAGGCCGGAGAGTTTCCACGGATTTGTAAAAAAAAGTAAAAAACTCGTACGAAGAACGCGGGCCACAGCTAGTAGCAAATAAAGTAAGTATACTAAAAAAAATGAGTAGTGTGTTACAAAATAAACAGTAACAGAAATAAAGTAAAGTAAAAAAAAACCCGGGTTCGGAAATTATATATTTTTTTATTGCATACAATTACGTCCACACTTGAATATGCTAGGGTTCACAAATTTCATTTTTATCGTTGTTAATTAGCATTCAATTATTGCTTAGTTGTTAATACATAATATTTAGGATTTACATTAAAAAAAAAGTTGACATTTACAGTTTTTTTTTTTACACAACAACTATTTTTTATCAAATTAGATATTGCTTTTTTTTAATGTACTAAATTGTGACCCCCAACATGCTGTATAGCAAAATTCTTCGTCTCATTTAATAAATCTCATTTATTTATTCATTATTATTACAATTTATACAGATAATAATAATTATATCGATAACAATAATATGATAATAGTCTGGCATGAAGTACAGTCGAGTTTTTAAAAAGAAAAAAATTTTTTTTTTTACTACACTTAACTGTACTTTTATATTTTAATACATATTGAAGGAGTGTGTTAAAAATTAGATGTAAAAGGTTGGTTTATTCTGTGATATCATGCAATATGGAGTTATTTGACATATTTGAAACGAAATAAATTTGATATTTTTATCTGAATATGATCTCACACAAATATACGTATTGTTCTCTAATGCTGTTAGCACATTGACCATGTTAAGCCGCACGCAGTGTACTTTCAAGTTTGAATTTTCATTTTAAGATGATGCTTCGAAGATGGAATTGCTCAGTTTTGTATGAGATTTTGGCTATTAATGCGTGTTGAACAATTTCTATAAATATCGGAATTTAAAAAAATTATAAAATATTGGGTGGAATTTTCGCTTGTTTTCACACAACAATTCGCTTTTTTGTGCCAATGAACTGTTCAAAATTATTTTATTTTTTAGTCTCATTCATATTATTTTCATAACTCTAAATCGTTAAATTTTCTCTCGCACTTCTTTCCTTTATCCTTACATCTTCCAGAAATTTCGTAATAGTAGCTAAACTAGATTTTTTTTTCTGTACTTTTGTTTGTAATAAAGTAACAAATCCGTTTAAGTTATGTCGATCTTTCTTGCAAATAAGCGAGCGAGATTTGTTATTTATTATACCTATATGTTACGAATAAACACATATATTTTATTAATTCACTCGTGCGCAAATTTTTATTAGTAACACTTTTATTTATTACTTTTACCGCATAGTCTTTTGGATATTTTTTTTCAGGCAACAATGGTCTAGGCAATACAGATCAACTAGTGTGAAGAACAATTATTGACAAAGCAAAAATAAAGGCTGCAACTTTTTGTCACTTATTAAGAATCATAGTTCATTTATTAAGAAAAGTCACGCACAGAGTTTTTCATTTGTGAAAAGTTAGTTACTTGCGGCATATCCCATAATGTGCAAACAGCTTATAATGACCGAGCATATAAACAAAGTGAGGTAGGTCGATAAGTGATTTCAATCTGTTTTACCAATAAAGAAGTTATATATGAATACGACAGCGACAGCCGAGCCAAATTAAACTTCAAACATCTTCAACCTGTCTCATAGTGAATGCCACCCGGTTACGAAACCAGGAATTCATGTTACGTAGTCAAACATGGCAACCACTAGATCAACGAGGTAGTATATTCAAGGGTAGGCATAAAGTAAAGCTGAAAGATAGCATAAAGTGTAAAAGTTATGCTTCTATAAGTTATATCAAAAAAATTAGGATAGGCAGTGCTTTTACGAATGTATGAAGTGCACGCCATTGGGTAATAGAGATATTAAACTGAGTATATGTTGGTCATTATAAGTGCAGATAAAAATGAGTTAGTTTTACTGGCCTGGCCTAGCCAATGCAATTTTTTTTTTTATAAATGAGTGAATTAATCATTTCATATTGCAAAAAGAAAAATCAACGTCACATGTACTCAAACAAAAACGTTATTTAATTAAACAGTTCCATATTTTCTGAGATTGCATAGAATATTTGATGAATATAAAACATGTATTAAAACGACGCATAATTTATTAAGTTAATTAAAATCAAAAGTTCAGAAATATTCTGAAAAAGACAAGTTACAAAAAGAATAAAAGAATAGATTAAAATTAAAATAATAAAAAAAGAAGTAGAGATCATGCAAATTTTAAGATGTGATGTAAACATTTTGTAGAATAAAACTTAAAATCGTGCATTTATATTCGAAAAGTCTATTTAAGCATACCCCTTAAAGTGGAGGGGCGGAGTTTGACACATCAGGTAATTATAATCTATAACTAATATTTATATCTAATTCATATATTTTCGTCTTTTATAAGTAAATACTCAGTCAAAATTCGCTCAAGTAAGCTAGCTTACATTATATTTATCTTTATATATTTTTAATTATGACTGAATAAAATACTAATAATACAATCAAATTGACACTAAACATTACTTAAGGCATACAATGCTGGCAGTAAACACTAGTTATATTTAAAAAAGTTTTAGCGTTTAAATTATTTAAAAAAAAAATATAAAGTAAAGCTACATTAGTTTACAAAAAAAAAATAGAATAATAAACACTTTTTTAAAGAATACTTTTATTTAATATCTACGAAAAAACTGCGGCCAATAAAAAGAGATAATTAATGTGAGAGGGAAAAGGACAGTAAGTATCACTGTCCTTTTCTCTGGCACGCAAATAATTGCAAAGTACGTTTTCATTAATTATTTCTTCTTGTTGACTTTTTTTTTTAATATTTACTAAATTTTTATAAATTACATCGACGGTTAGTTTTTTGCAGGCTTGAAAATATTTTTGACTCTAGAAATGCCATTTCATTATAGAAACCACTACGCAACGCATTTTTTTTTAATTTTTTAAAAAAAATTCTAAACTTTTTGTTTCAAAGCGTAAGAGGCAATAGATTAAAAATAACAAAACAACTTTTCTAGATTAATTATTATTAAGATTTTTAATATTTTAGCCAATCACAACGCACCACATGTACACAAACTATTTACGTATAGGCGCAACAACCTGTTAAATGAGATAACTTGAATAAACTTCAGTTGTATTTAAAATCTTAACTTAAAACAATAAGGCCTTTTTATTCGATTGGTGTTATCGTTTCCAGTTGGGGTTAGATTATGCATTTGTGCTTTTATGAATATTGCCGATGTAACTTATAAAAGTTGAAGTACTGTAGCTAAAGTAATATTTTAACTCGTGTATTCACAAAAATTCCATGCAGTTAGGGTGGATTATAAAGAACATGTTGACATGAACACTGCAATTTTTGTTTTTTTGACTGCAATCACATCGGGTGGTGATCGGAACGCTAAATCGCTAAGTGGCATGACTTTGTCGGTAGGCGTTGGCGACAAAGACTATATACACGATTTACATTGAAGCCACGTACTCACTAGTAAATAAATAATAATCGTTTATATCAGACAGTATGAGACAATATTTCTAATTAGTGATATAAAACTTAATGTTAATATATAAATTAAATTAAAGCATAAAGAGGCGATTGCTTAGATAAATCACGTAATGGGAACAAATAATAAATATATTGATTTTTTTAGAAGTATCTACTAATAATAAATATACTACGACAATACACACATCGCCATCTAGCCCCAAAGTAAGCGTAGCTTGTGTTATAGGTACTAAGATAGCTGTTGAATATTTTTATGAATATAATACATATAAATACTTATAATATACAGATAAATAACCAGACACTGAAAAACAATCATGTTCATCACACAAACATTTTTCAGTTGTGGGAATCGAACCCACGGCCTAGGACTCAGAAAGCAGGGTCACTGCCCACTGCGCCAGTCGGCCGTAGAATTAATAAAAAAATATTAGTAGATACTTCTAAATAAATTAAATGGTTGGACACCGTCAATATGTTGATATATGGGAAATGGATACCAAGGATTTCGTGAAATCCGGATACAGAAGATTAAGTGATACGACAATGACATAAATAATATATACATAATATGTATACTTATTTTTATTTTTACTTAAACTCTTTATTTGTACACCACTGCAAAGTTAAATAAAGAAAGAAAAAGGCCCTAATACTAAGTGGCGATAAGGTCACCTTTACAATGCTCGTGAATACGTGGCCTTACACATTACATTTAAAAAAATATAATAGTCACCTCTTAGCCAAGCTATTTACAATTCATATATGATATTATATTTTAGAGCCCGTAAAGTAAATTGTGGAAGGCATTTCATGAAGTGGTACATTGATAAGTTATATAAACGTCCAAACCAAAGTTAGTATGCAAATAAATAAATATATATATATATATATAAAAACCTTTAATGATAATTCATAGAATACAATTATTCAATACAAAAATTACAAATATTCATTATTATCAGATTTTAATTTCGTTTATTCTTTTCGCCATATAAAAAAAGGTTTAAGTCCATAGAGATATATAGCATATCATTCACCAAATACCTTCCCTTATTTACCATTAAAATCTGAATTATGTTAAAGGTTAGCGCACATGGTGACATGGCTCCTTTTAACACTTTTGTCAAAAATGTTAACCGCGCACGTGATTGTTTTTAACGGAAATTACGACTGCTCTTTATGCAAGAATTGTGTGTCACAAGTTGTTACGGTTATATTGTGAAATATTCAGGGCCTAGGCGATCCTTATCGGCGTATTTTAAGTGATCGATTGATAATGCAAACCAAAATTATAAAAAAAAAAACTTAAAACGCATCATTTTTCTACCCGCAGTTATTCGGTGCGCGCTATATAACCAACAGTGTTTTTTTTTAATTTTTCCATTGAAAAATATATATATATATAAATTAAATTAACTGTATATACTGTACTATAAATTTATATGTATAACTCTTAATAAAACAAAAAAAAAACCTAAAACGCATGATTATGCAGTAACTGACCTGCAGTTATTCAGTGCAAGCTATAACCGAGTTTTTTTTTTTTAATTTATTTAATTGACAATCTACAGATTACAGGAACTTTTAATAGAAGTAAACAAAAAAATTAAAAAAACATATTAATTTAATATTGTTCCATTGTAATAGTATCCACTTAGAGACTGCCACAACTTGCGTATAAAAAACCAGATTGTCAGTTAGAAGCAGAAAAAACGATTAAGAAGAGAGACATGAGAGTATAAGCTGTAAGATCCATCAAGCTGTGACTAGCCGGACCTAGAGCCGCGAACAAAAACATTCATTTAATAAAGAAAAACAATCGTGTTAGCGTCCAATGAAAATGTGCGTCTAGGCAGAGGTATCAATGTATTGCAATACATTGCGGTGCGGTCTGTTCTCATACGCGCTAACCTTTATACCAGTGGCGTGCATAGAGGGTATGCACAGGGTATGCAAATGACAAAATCTTCAGTACCAGTTATAATAAAAAATATTTAAGGGTAGGCTTTTTATAACTCTTACATTACGTATAGTACGTGTTATAATAACTTAAGGATAGGTATCCTTAAGTTTTTTATAACACGTACCGGAGATTTTCTTCATTTAATATCATCTGCATACCCTGTGCATACCCTCTATGCACGCCACTGCTTTATACAACACTAAATGCATGACGTCTAATAATATTATTTCATTTACCAAATAGATATTCTTACTCTAGTCTTGTACATATTTATAAATATTAAAGTTAATTTGTGATGATAAATTTATTTTATATCTTTCGCAACCCTTCATTTTAATGAAGCGTATCAACTCAAAATAGATCGCTACTAAGCGATAAGGCCGCCTTTTGTATTCCACTTCTGTCTTTGTATTTCTATTGTTTTTTTTTTTTTTTCGTAACTAAATAAAAAAAAAAATAGCTTTATATTCTGATCCCCGAATTGTTTATATACGAGAAATAAAGAACTTTGCTTTGGATAGCATATTCTAAATAATTTTGTGGCATTTAATTTTCTCGTATTATCTATTAAATAGAACTTTTTTTCTTTTGTGAAAAAAGCGTTATTTTGAGTTGAAACAATTTTGATATGGGGTCGGGATAATCACATTTTTGTGATAGAGAGTAATTATTTATTATTTAAATTATATAACCATCCAGAACGTAACGAAGACGTTGTGTTTTTGAAGGTATTTTAAAAACACATTAAGAGAGTGACCAATTAAGGGAACTGTTTTAATGAAAACTTCACAATATTTTTATTTTACTCAGAGAATATACAATAACAAAACGCGATACCTATAGCAAATTATTATAGTTATTTCACGGTTAAAGGGCACAGCTAGCTAGATTGATCAATGTGCGCTCCCTTTGGGGTAAGAGGTATATGTGTATTTAATATCACTCTCATTTAGCATGTTTTTCCACTGAATAGTATGTATCACTTTAAAATAAATAATGAAACATATATATAATAAGTATGTATATAATAAGTATTCATAAAAACCGCTAAGCTTAGCTTGTTTTTCGATACTCAATAGCGACTGTACGATTGCAAAATTACAAAAGTGATAGTATATCGATCGTAAAGAATGCGTTTCTGACAAAGTGAGATTTTCTACCTACATTTAATTGAAAGTTAACTAAGATTTGTATGGTATTTAAAAAGCGCCATTTATTAACGGTACTGGGAAACGGTACAGACGTTCTTTCAATACAATATAAATATGTTAACTTTTACGCGTTCGGAAAAGGTATATGTGTTTTCTTTTAATATCATTCTCATTTAGCATAACTGAAAAGTATGTATCACCTTAAAATAAATAATGTAAATAATACCTTCGGTTAGTATTCATAAAAACCGCTTACTTTGATTGCGAATAACGAATTTTCATATCACAAAATACATCGGGTCGTCACGCTCTTAATAAACACAATTTATTAATATCTTAATTTATATCATGTTGTCGAACGACTATAAAACAAGAAAAAAAAAGTACAAAAAAAAAATCCGAATCCTACAAAATGGCAGTGTACCATATTATTATGTTTTATAAACTAACAACGATTTTATATCTAATCGTTTTAATAATTTGATTGTTTTTGTTGATGAATTATTAAAAGCTGCCCAAAATTAATAAATATAAATAACGTTGCAAATATTTTTATTTCACTATAAAATAAACGAATAACATAAATAAGACATTTGATTGGTATTTAAATGCATTTTGCGATCTCTTAAATGGATGTTAAAGAATAACATAAAAAGGTTTAGTGTTTTTAATAGCAATAAAGATAGTATAGTAATATAAAAATATTTTTGTTTACGCTAATTAAAAAGATTTCAAATTGATAATTCCTACAGTCTTTAAAGAAAATTCGGACTTTTGAGTCCCATTATAGTGGCCTTTTGGACATCCGTTTTCTAGTAACATTACCATCCAGAGCATACAAACGCAATGTTTAGATTCGACTTATACGTTACTCACAGTCGACTGTTGATTTAATCCAACAATCTGATTGGTCGAACCGATACTTTTTTTCTTGCTTGTCTTATATCTTTATGTAAACAATCTTTTCGAGTGCGAAGTAAAGTATATTTTAAAAATAGAATAAAAATAAGTGCATTAAAATTAATAAACACAAATAAAATAAACGAGTGGACTTTTTATGAATGTTTAGATTAGATTTAAAAAATAGTTTTGAATTAAAATAAATAGTTTAAACTGAAAAGTAGGTAATGAAAATGTTGTTTACGTGATAAGACAAGTAAGAAAAAGTAGATTATAAATTTGATGCTCCGTGAGACTTCACAGTAATGCTTGCAAAAACGAATGTGGGTTTCTATAGCTTCACGAGATTTTGGCTTTTAAACGATTTTCAACCTTTTATATGTGAATTTAAATTAAATAAATATTCGTAAAATACGGCGTAGAATCAATTAATTCGTAAAAAATTAAAACATATTTCTTTTGAATATTGCAGTTAGTAAATGCCATAAGCTGAATTTAAACGTGTTCGGATACTTATGTGTACATTTCTTCAATATAGTACATACCACGATAATATTTTTGGGTCCCTCCGTGACCACGATCCATGCACCTGGGTCGAAATATCGACAAATCCGAAAATATTATCGCGGTATGTACCCGTTTAACTATATTTAAGAAATGTTGTTTAACCACGAAAATCTTAGTTTAAAATCTTTGTATGTACATATATTTCTTTCACAATCTTACTACGAGTAGATAAATTAAACAGTTTTAATGTAGTGTACCGAATGGTATATGCAGACATGTCAGGAACTGTCTCAGTGTTTTAGGAACCTAAAATTTCATGAATGGAATTTTTCAAATTTCTCTGCGACGTTACGTGTTCCAGATCGTGCAATCTTAGTTACTGCTACCCAATTTATGAAGGTTACCGTTACGGATATGTTTGAACTGACTGAGAGGATTCAGTTCAAACACATCAGGTTTAGCGGCCATACTGTTATCGTGAGACAGCTACGTGACAGAAATGAGAAGATCTGTAGAAACCTAGAGTTAATGACATAGCTCAGCGAGTCGCGTAGCTACAGTGGCAATGGGAGGGGCACATAGCTCGGACAACCGTTGGACCTTGGTTTCCCAAGGTGCTGGAATGTCGACGCAGCGCTGGTCGGTCCAACGAGGTGGACAGAAGACATCCAGCGAGTCCGAACCGCTGGAAACAATTGGCCCAGGACCGTGGACTTTGGAACTCGCTACAAATCACCAATGTCCAGCTGTGTACGTCAATCGGTTGAAGTGAAGGTATAAACTGTTATCATTATATATTAAAGTATCCATGTTACATACGATGTGATGTATTCGTACATATATTTAAATGTCTGTGAATTATTTTATGTATAGAAATTGACGCACTAAGCGGTGAGTATTAAAATAACTAGCTCCAGGCTTGAGCGACGCACTAGAGTCCACAATATGTACAGCACTAACTTTACACTCTCCCTATTTACATTGGTGTCGCCATCTGAAAAAAAATACGCGTGTTTACTTATGCATGTGGATACATGTGGATTGTACTTATATATATATAGTTCCCATCGACAGTACTCCGCGTATCTGCTTGCGAAACACGGTGTATCTATTATATATGTGAGTCGCTTTAACATCTTTTATTTCGAGCACTCCCTGTGTCACCAGGGTACCCAAGGAATTACTGGTACCTCAACATGTACACGCGTCAAAAGTTACACTCCTTTGGCGTAACAAGATAAAAATCTTTTCGAAAATTCCATCTTTCGCCTTATTCTACGTTCGTAGAAAAACCAGAAACTAACAATATAAAAAAGGTATTTAAAAATACATTGACAGTTTTGTTATTCATTTATTTTATTTTATTGTGCAGGAAAACTTGCAGCTAATAACAGAAAATAAAAGATGAAAATAAAGTTACATAGTAAGAAAGGAAAATGCTCACATGGGAATATAGAAATAGTGCAAAGTTAAATGATTTATGAATAGTGTAAGTCTAAAAATAGGATTTACCAACACTGATAAGTTTATAACGCATTATTAATTAAATATAAATAAAGTTTATTTAAATTAAAATAAATAAATAAATATCCGACAAAAAAAATCTACATAAATTAAAGAAATGGTCATAATAAACCACCCACCAATCCACACTGGCCCAGCGTGGTGGACTACGGCCTTAACTCCTATTTGTAGGAGGAGACCCGTGTTCTGTAGTGGGCCGGTAATGGGTTGATTGATGATGAAATTTGGAATACTAATACTCATTATCGGACAGCCAAGTTTAACACTTTTAAAGACGCCAAGTTTTATTAAAATTTGGGATTATTGTACAATTGAATGAATGAAATCACCGGAATGCGCCCGCAGACTTTTACAATTGAAAGTGTACACTGTCAAACCTTATAGCTAACTTTAGGGTGTCGGTTTTTTGTGACGGTGTGCGCGCGCATAGTAAAAATTTACTCTCATCATTTTTCCCTAACGCGCCATAAGAAGTATAACTTCAAAAAACATACTCGTATTATCATATAATATTACACTAGTTCCTCCATATTATTCCTACAATATAACGCATATTACGTTAGACGCAGTGTTTTTCACTATCTAACATTTGAAAAGTTCCAAACTCTTTCGGGGCTCTTATTCGCGAGCTCGTTCGCGTGACGTGAAGTCGTTGCTCGTTAAGTGACGTTGCGTCTTAGTAATACATGTTGTAAAATAGGTGATGGAACTTCCTAGCTATCGGTCATACAGTCCTTATTCATGTTCTCTGGGTTTTTTATTCATGAGTTCGTTCGCGT
This sequence comes from Pararge aegeria, assembly GCF_905163445.1. Taxonomy (NCBI): domain Eukaryota; kingdom Metazoa; phylum Arthropoda; class Insecta; order Lepidoptera; family Nymphalidae; genus Pararge; species Pararge aegeria. The sequence continues at coordinate 3,538,673 of NC_053202.1, read as the reverse complement.
TAAAAGTAGAAAAAGTATTGCCTTTAAATGACCTTGAGCTTTAGAAATATATGTTATGAAGCAAGTTATGACATTAGCTCGCAGTCACCCGGTTCTGATTTAAGAGCCGGTTGCGCTAGGAAGGCTAAAAGCTTTCAACCAATTCAAAATATCCTGTATAACACTGTGTAGCAGTATGCTCCATACTACTCATGTGGTTCGTTCACGTGACGGGAACGAAACACATGAGTAATTGGCGTAATTCTCTCAAGATACCTGCTGTGAAAGGTCACTTTTGTGTATATATTGTATGGAGACAGCTGCGATTACGATATTCACGCCTGTCGCTAGCCTGTCGTGATAAACGTGACCACCCTTCAAGACTTAATATCATATCCTGTGAAGGCTTTATTAAACATCAGTACGAGTGAGCACAAATTGCACAACATGTAATATAGAAGAACATTTTCAAAAAATTCAAAAATTCATTTATTTCAAGTAGGCCTAATATAAGCACTTTTGAAACGTCAAGTCTGTCTGTGTGAAGCGACTCTACCACCGGTCCGGAAGGCAGATTCTACCGAGAAGACGCCGGCAAGAAACTCAGCAGTTGCTCTTTTCCAATATCAACAATTTACATTTTTACATTTTAAAATTCATTTTTCTATCTTGTGAGAGATAAGCGGAGCCGGAATCATCCAAGCAACCTTGTCATTAAGAAATCCATCAATTGTATAATAACCTCGCTGTAATAAATGTGTTTTAACGCATTCTTTGAACTTATGCATTGGTAGGTCCAAAACTACCTTAGGAATCATATTATAAAAGCGTATACTCAATCCCACAAATGACTTCTGCACCTTTCACAGACGATATGCAGATGTCACTAATTTATGAACATTTCTTGTAATCATTCTGTCAGTTGTCGGGTTCCTTAATCATGAGCTCGTCGCTTGAAGTTGGGGGCCAAAATCAGTAGAACCTAGCAAGTACCTGTCAGTCGCCTGGTGCTGGGTCTGATGATGCTGGTGACCCAGGGTGACGAGGGCGGACGCCAACGCCAGGCCGCCTAGTGGAGGGGCGCGACCCGTGCCCCCCGTGGGCAGTCGCACCAGTAGAGAAAGTACTGCCGCTCTGCCGGACCGGCAGGGTTCAAGGGCCACGGGCGCGGGGACGCCGTTCGCTATGCAAAAGAGACTGGGTTAATATTCCAACAGACAATCCCACACCAGCCTACTAGAGTCCCAATGCTGGGCACAGGCCAACTTATAGAACAGGGTTTTGAGGCTTAAACCCACCACGCAGTAATAAATAAGACAGATCTCTTGAACATATTTCAACATTGGTTAAAGTAAGTATGCGATTAGTAGTAGTCCTTTAAGATCTTCGTTTACCTTTATTGCAAAAGAAAAAAAATGTTTGATGCCAAATGTTTTCTATCCATTCGATTGCGATAAAGTTAACTACTATTTGTATGGAAACATTATAGCGCCATCTAGTTGTAATACTAAGAAGAAGATGTAATTTTTGCTGCCGCTTTTATGACTAGATGGCACTTTAGATACCATATAAATCGTAGTTAACTTGCACGCGTTCGAATAAGAAGAGTTCAATTGCACACAAACATCGAAATAAAGTATTAAAAAAAAAAAAAAAAAAAATTACTTTTTTTTTAAATATTGACATAAGCAGGCGTTACTTTGCGGAAAACCATGTAATTTATAATTTCTTTAATCCTCATACTCCACACCAAACAGACCTTAATTGTTCTTAACAATAAGTCAACTTCTTCTGAGGATGCTCCGGTTTCGGAGCGAAACGTGCGTAGAGGGTACATTGCCGAACATCTGTTTGGTGTGGAATATAAGAATTGAAGAAATTATAAATTACGCCATACGGATTTTCCTGCTTTTCGCCGAGTATAGCAAATTAAGCTTCATTTACATAATAATAACTTTTTTTTTATCCCAGGGGATCCGTTTGTTTAAATGGGATAAAAACTATATTACCTAGGGTGACCCGATTACTCACCGACCTTTCAACTAACTCTATGCCATTAATAAACAAGATTCGTTGCTTAGTTAGCGCGCAAATTAAACACAAACAAACACATTTTCGCATTTATATTATGTATGAATGGATGGATCATGTATTAACTATTATTACTCCGTATGTAAGTCTGTGTGTGTAACATATTCTATTCCAAACAGAAAATAGGTGAGACCTAGTTTTTTTTTTTTTTATTTATTCTGCTGCTGTTATGTTTTTATCAATGAATGAACAATTACATACATCGTCAAATGAAATTGTTATTCTCCGAAGGGGGGAGATGTAAAGAACTCTTTTCTCGAGTTCATATATTAAAGTGTATATAGTGAAGTGTATATTGAAGTGTACATAAGTGACATTTAAAAAAAGATGTTTAAGAGTTTATTTAAAGAGGAAATTATTTGATTTTAAAGACCTGAAGTAAGGGCTTTAAATGTTGTTTCTTGTATTTTCACAGAAACGCAATTTCGTCTTTATTTCAACTACCCATTGAAGGTAGTATTATAAACATTATTATAGATTAATATAGATAACAAAAGTGTAGATGGGTCATAGTTACCAAATAAAAATAAAAATTATTATTATAGTATTTTTTATAAGTGTTTATTTGGGGAATTCTTTATCCAGAAAATAAAACTTACCACCCCCACATTTTTCTAGCTCAATGCTAACTTGGCTGAAGGGTCTTGAAGCCATTTGCTCCATTTCCACGAACAGCCTCTGTCTTCTTCTATACAGATCGTATTTCTGATGACATAGAATAATACATTACTGCAAGTCTGCTGTCCCACATTGGATGGAAATAATAGCCGGATTTGCGGATAAATAAATAAACTACGACAATACACAGATCGCCATCTAGTCCCAAAGTAAGCGTAGCTTGTGTTATGGGTACTAAGATAACCGATGAATATTTTTTATGAATAGATAATTATAATATATAGATAAACACCCAGACACTGAAAAACATTCATGTTCATCACACAAATATTGGCCAGTTGTGGGAATCGAACCCACGGCCTTAGACTCAGAAAGCAGGGTCGCTGCCCACTGCGCCAATCGGCCGTCAAATAAATATAAAAGCATTATTATTTTTTGATCGCTATAACTGACTGAATGACTGATGGTAGGTGGAAAATAACGACGACGTTTGCAATTAACGAGGCATGTCACAAAAGCTATAAAACTACTAAAACAATGAGATAAACGGCCGATTAGCGCAGCGGGCAGCGACCCTGCTTTCTGAGTCCAAGGCCGTGGGTTCGATTCCCACTACTGGAAAATGTTCGGTGATGAGCATGAATGTTTTTCAGTGTCTGGTTGTTTATCTGTATATTATAAGTATTTATGTATATTATACAAAAAAAATATTCATCAGTCATCTTAGTACCCATAACACAAGCTACGCTTACTTTGGGGCTAGATGGCGATGTGTGTATTGTCGTAGTATATTTCAAGGTCAAATATGACGAACCTGTTTGATTTTCCACAAAGCTGCCGCTACCAGCAGCAGTAGTAAAAAGCAGGAAGAGAACGTGATGAAAAACTGTTGCAAATTCAGTTTCGGGTATTGCGAGAACGATATCTGAATCCACAACGGCGGCCTGAAGTCGTAGACGTACACGAAGAAGGTAGTTAATGTGACGTTATCTTCAACGCCGAACGCGTGCTCCGACTTCGCAAATCTGTACAGGAAAGGCCTACGTCATTATGGTTACACTTCCGGTAACAAGGGGAAAAAAAACAATCCAAACAACGCTCTGCTTCGCGGAAAGCAGGAGAGTCTGTGTGATGCATAGAATTAAGAATATACGGAATCCTCATTCAGCCATAATTGTGTCTAAAAACAGCGAAAACGCCCCGCGCACGTCCATGTTTACATCCGCGGAATGTTGCTAGCTGGAAAACTTTTTCCCATTTTATGGTGAAAGTTTAGAACATTAGACGTAAATCAATTACTGTCAAGTGTCAACTGTTAAATGTTATAAAGTGACTAACCGTTCGAGAAACTATTCTAAAGTGGAGTGGTTTTTGATGCTTCAAAATATTTGTCGTGTACACGGTTTCTGAATGTTCTTCATTCTGTGGGTGATTGATTGAACTATAAGTAAATTAAAGAATCAGTATTCTAACACAGTGCCTCCAAAATTTGCTTTAAAGCTATTGGTTGGAAGAGGTCGCTATGTAGCGATAAGGCCAAAAAACTCTACCGTCTATCTGACTCTATTTCTTTAGATCTCAGTATATTTTGTAAAATAAAAGTGCATTATTTCACCTTTATCGAACATATTTTCCGCAATGTACCTACTGTCAGCGCACGTTTCGTTTCGGAAGCATCAAAACCCACTTAGTACTGTTTCTCGAACAGGTGGTCTGTTATTTCATTCCATTTAGCAGTTGACAGTAATTATTTTACCTCTAATATTCGAAACGTTCACCATAAAATGGGGAAAAAGGCGAAAAGTTTGTGATTTAGCAACATTCTGCGGGTGTGAAGTGATCGGATCTGATGTGGTCGGGGCGTTTTCACTATTTTTGGACACAATGTTCGAATGGCTGTATGAGGGTTCGGTATGTTCTTAATTCTGTGCAATGAACTGAAATGAACCTAAAAAAAAATACTGTTGTAGATACAAAAAGCAACCAAAATGGTAGAATTATAAACATAAAGTTTACTTACTTATATCTAAAATTAGAACAATTAACGTCACTGAACAACGTCTTCTCAGCAGGATCGGTGCGCGTGCGGACTGTTAGATTCATGCGCGCGTGCGCCGAACACGTTATACTGAAGTCCGCGTCCACATCCGGCTTGACGGGCGCATTCCGGAAGTTAATGGCTGACAGGTGTCGGTCTTCCTTTTTTGAAAGATTGAATGTGAACTGGTAGTCTACTGCTAAGTCATCTAAAAATTAAAATATTTACATCAGTCAATAGTCGTGTAGTATAAATTGGTTTTTTTCTATACAAGGTTCAATCAAAACTAGCCGACAGCTTTCGGACTGTACTTGTTTATATTAAAACCAACAACTTTTGTTTTAAGACTTTTTTTTTAACTCTTTATTTTGTGAAATTATATGTAGCGGTCTCCACATTATCGAACTAGATGAAAAAAATCCTGCATCGCACTAGCGAATTGTTCACAAAAATTGACTATATACACAACTTCCAAAGACGAATGCTCGGACCTCGGTCCCCGAGCACGATCACCCGCTCGGAGGAAGATCTTACTATTGTTACGGTCGAGCGTACATTATATTTTGTGTTTACTTAGATAATCTACGTGTTCTTTGTTAATTAATACTATCTGTCGTCAGCGGCTTTGTCTGTGTATATTTTTCACTAAATCCCGCGGAAATCTATCTCACTTGCAGAGTGTAGCTCCTAACTCTTGAGGTAACTTATTAAAACGTGTTCGTTACGAGCTATAGACGACGGGAGACGGCCGGGCAACGGGATTCTGCGAGTAGCAGATTAAAACTTTGGGCGAATTTACGTATTATCACGAGTCGTACGTGGACAAAGTGGCGGGGGACCTTTATATTTACATCGTAATAAAACGTAGTCGCTTTCCGCGTGTATCAGTAGCCCTATTACAAGATTAGTTCGCTCGCAATCGACGAGTCGTTTTCGAGTATGGAATACTTGAGCATCAGAGTAAATTAGATTTTATTTTTATTTCAAAAGCTACACTATCGCATTAGGTTTAAGTATTCTTTCAAGATAAGTTAAAAAAAGATTCTGAAAGAGGAGAAAATTAAAATTTTAAAATAATGGCGATAAGGGTTCCAGGAGTTGAGAGTGTTTTATTGGAAATTTCGTCCTCTTTTTTAAATATTAATAGTTTAAGAAATATTGGCAGAAAACGAAATGTCAATTTTTTTTCATCTATAATTGTTTATAACTTTTGCAATTTTTTATGTGCTAATTAAATGTACGCTTTTTGCACATTTTTCTAGGGGTCTTTCTGGATCCAATGAGCTATCGCACATAATTTTAGGTGCATTATCTCTATTTTGTACCATTTTCAAATCGTCGACTAGACTATACAGTTTTTAAAATACATGGTTGTCCTAGGGCACTTATTGAATATGAATCTATCGTTGTTTCGAGAGCGCCTTGGAAATAAATCAGTAACCTTCCTAAAGAGATCTGGGTTTGATTTAACAAAAGTTCCTTATTCTTAAATATATATGCTAGGAAGTGAAAGGAGTCCTAGGATGTCAAATATTGGTCTACACCAATCGTATGGGAATGGAATATCCCTACTATTATAAATGTGAATGTAAGTTTGTTTGTTACGCTTTCACGCCAAAACTACTGAACCGATCTTCATGCAACTTTTTATACATATTCTTGAAGGTATTAGAAATAATATAGGATACTTTTAATCCCGACATTAAGCTCGGTTCCTTTGGGATAGGGGATGTAAGTCTTTAACGATTTTACACCATAACTCCGACAAATTATAACTTAAATAATTATTTTTGTACTTTAGAGGTTATCATATGTGTTTAATTTTGCCCAAACTGTGGTTGGAGATAGATGCCAGAACTCCTCAGCGGACAGCAGCAAACCCCTCATTTAATTTTTTTTAGAACTACAACTAACCGCCTTTGCACATCTTATATATATATATATATATATATAAGATATTTTATTGTTTTGTTATTTCTTGTTTTCGCTTTTAATTTGTGCAATAAAGACTTTATCTATCTATCTATCTATCTAAATTTTATGCCACATCAAAAAACAAAATTAAACGCAGACGAAGTCGCGGGCAACAGCTGGTAATATTATATATTTATACTCACAATAGCATCCTTTGTTGAACGAATCGGCGTGGTAGTGATTAGTGTTATCACACTTATCGCACCTGTCGCCGGCCAAGCCCTTCGTACTACAGTAACACCTCCCCGTATCGGTCGCACAGGAGACCGCTTGAGCGTTGCATTCGCAAGCTGTTGAAAAAGATAACGTTAACGTCACTGAACAACGTCTTTTCAGCAGGATCGGTGCGCGTGCGCACTATAAATGCCTCTGTATGCGATTGCATTACACGCGATCGGGAATGTAGATTTACCTTCCCGATCGCGTGACTGTTAACTACGGTGGTATGGAATCGAAAAGCGCCACCTAGCGGCTGGTTTTTTCATGTTCGTATTCGGCCGAATATTCGGTTGATTTGCCTAATATTTAAATTATTATTAAAATTAAAAAAAAACATTTTATTAAACAGTGAGGTTAACTAATTATTGAAGAAGTGTGGTTTACTACGAAAGTTGTAATAGTTACAATATTTGTAACTATACCAATTTATTATTATTATTTTTATTTAACTCTATTTGACAACCACTATGAAGTGAGGAAAATAAAAAAAAAACAATAGAAATACAAAGACAGAAGTAGAATGTAAAAGGCGGCCTTATCGCTTAGTAGCGATCTCTGCCAGGCAAACTTTGGATTAGGACAACATGAGCGAGAAGGGACAGGTGGTGTAAAATTATAATATAAGTAAATACAAAATTGCACAAATAAGATAGAATATAATAAATAAATATAAAATTTGTGTATTTCTGTTTTTCTTAGTGGTTGAGATTACTTGAATTTTTTTGTTTATTGTTTATTATATAGCTACATTTATAACGAATATATAATATATTCTTAATTGTAATGTCTCTTATTGTATTTAAATAAATATGGGAAACAGTTTTGTTACTAGATGATGACTAGAACCTACATTTGCAAATCATTCATCAAATAGATAGACGTAGGTAGAAAATCTTATGAATGAATGACTGAATATACTTTTATTGCACAACACAAACAGTACATCAAAAGAAAAGTATCTTATACATAAACAGTATTAAAAGTAAAATGCTTGCGTAGCGTAGTTAACAACCCTGTCGTAGTTGTGACATCGGTCATTGAAGGACTGGCGATGATTCTCATCCTTGTCTTAGCTTAGATGTTATGTGTTGATGTGTTACTCTGCACCAGTCCTTTCCTATGCATAGAAAAGGTACGATACGACATGTACGACAGTACGATGCGACAGTCGCGCCTTTTTATACTCATAACCCACGCCGCCGCTGAGCGACGAGCCGCAGTGAGCCGATTCGCACGGCTGTATGTAACTCGAGATGCCATCACCCAGCTGTGGACGACGCGACAGTCGCGTCAGTAGTATACTCACGTTGACACATGCCGCCGTTGGGCGGCTAGCCCCAGTGAGCCGATTCGCACGGCTGTATGTAACTCGACATGCCATCACCCAGCTGTGGATGACGCGACAGTCGCGTCGGTAGTGTACTCACGTTGACACACGCCACCGTTGAGCGGCTAGCCCCAGTGACCCGATCGCACGGCTGTATGTAACTCGACATGCCATCACCCAGCTGTGGACGACGCGACAGTCGCGTCGGTAGTATACTCACGTTGACACACGCCTCCGTTGAGCGGCGAGCCCCAGTGCGCCGGCGCGCACGTCTCGCAATGCGTGCCGATCGCACGCGCTCCACACGGCTGTATGCAACGCGACATGCTGTCGCAAACCGCGTGACCGTTACACTGGCACGCGGGGCAGCTTGTAAAGTGCCATCTATCGGATGAAACGAGAACGTTTTCTTAAAAATGTATAAAGTCAAATCCTAATTGATAAATATTTTATTAATGTAGACCTTATTAGAGGTATTAATATTATTTTATATATAATTTAGGTATTTGTTCTTTTAATTTATTCTAAATGTATGTTTTTGTTCGCGGTGCTAGATTCGTCAAGCTTATGTCACAGCCTGATGGATCTTATAGCTTATTTCTAGCGTTTTTTCTCCTTCTAACTGACAATATAGTTTTTATTTGCAAGTTGTGGCAGTCTTTAAGTGGGTCTACAATATTACATTTATATGTTTTTTCATTTTTTGTTTAGTTTTTAAGAGTTGTTGTTGTAACCTGTTGATTGTCCCTTAAATAAATAAATAAATAAGTATATAACATGTTACTATTAATTTTAGGTGATGATGATAACTAAATTCGTTAACTTATAACTAAAGGTACGAGGGTTCCAAACGCGCCCTGGTCTAAGAATAGCCCACAACAAACTTTGCTAGGTAGTATATAAAGAGACATATATATGCTGATTTGACTTTAATATTAAACTAGCGACGAAATTCCTGAGCGCTGTGGTTTTAAGCTGGAGGTTTCGGGTTCGACTAACGGCGGGGTAATTGGGAGTTTATAATTAACTTCTCTGGTCTGGTCTGGTCTGGTGGGTGGCTTCGGCCGTAGCTAGTTAACTACACCCTACCGACAAAGACGTGCCACTCAGCGGCTTAGCGTTCCGGTACTATGTTGCGTAGAAACCGATTATGGGTTAAAATATAACTGCCCGCTACTTTCTAACAATTCCATCATCACTTACTACTGCAGTCACGGTAACACTAACTTGTGGTAGAATAAAAAAAAAAAACTATCGACCCACCCCAGCTTCATAAGCTCATTGGATCTCAATACATACAGATCCAAATAAAAAGTAATTGATACACCTTCAGTGTATAGACAGAATACTTATTTATATATTCTTAATTATTAATGTTCAATGTTTAATTATTTACTTTTGTACTTTTGTGCTTTTTGGGTTTTGACGTGACAACGTCTTATAAATTGGTTTGCCGGGTGACACTTCAAGAAACTGCGTTACGCTCCGCTCACGTTATGCGCTCACAATGAGAGCGAGTGAGAGGCACGCGTCCCTTCCACTCGGGCATGGTTAGCCCGCCTAAGAGCGAGAGAGACAGACATAAAAAGTGAAAGGCACGCGTCCCTTTGTAGTAAACGCTGTTTCATTGTACGCAAATGTATTGCAAGTTATTGTATGTATATTTGTATATAAATACGTATGTATGTGTAAAGGTAAAAATAAAATTTTGTTAATATGAAATTCAGTGCGAGATTCTTTGTATAAATTTATGTTTTAAATATAATTCTTTGTATAAATAAATGTTTTAAATTGTTACTATTATTTCATCCTTCTTCCTACTATACGAATGAATATTCACATTAAAATTATTTTACCACTCAAAGTCGTTGTCACGTAAAACTTTCGCCCGTATACCGACTTTACAGGCAACCAATTTTTTTTACCACAATAAAGATATTTTAGGGGGGCAATGCGTTGTGAGTTATGATCTTCCGATGATGTTTAAGTTTGCTTTAAATGTTAAACACACTTGTAGTTCGGAATCACTTTACTACGATATTTACAATATTGTTTAGAGCCGATAAGAAATACAATAATATTCGTTTTACATTGAGCGACACGACTGGTGCACGAATCCAATAGCGAACTGCCGGCAGGCGGTTAGTGTACCGACTACCTACATGCGAACGACATAAAACCAGTCGGCAGTTTGTGTGTTTCAACTGCGAGATCGGTATTATTATATTTATTACTAGCGGACCCGTGCGTCTTCGTAGCTATTAATCAATAAAACACGAATAAAATGACATTTTCTAAAAAAGAATCCGAGCTAGATCGATTTATCGCCCCCGAAACCCCCCGTATACTAAATTTCATGAAAATCGTTGGAGCCGATTTCAAGATTCCAATTGTATGTATGTATATATATATATATATATATATATATATACATGTATATATATATACATGTTTATATATATATATATATATATATACATGTATATATATATATATACATGTATATACATGTATATATATGGATTGTATATATATATATATATACATGTATATATATATATATATACAAGAATTGCTCGAATATATTACTAGCGGACCCGCACGATTTCGTCCGCGAATGAGTCGACTTAAAAAAATTGTCGTTTGTCCAATATAAATGAATCCTAGCTAGATCGATTTATCGCTCCCGAAACTTAATAACTAAAAGTATACTAAATTTCATTTAAATAGTTGGAGCCGATTCCGAGATTCCAACTATTTATATACAAGAATTGCTCGTTTAAAGATATAAGACAAGATATAAGGGTGACATTGGGCGGGTGCGGGTGCAGGTCTTTCGGGAGTCTGAAGGTCGTGACCGCCACCCACCCTGGCCCCGCTTTGTAAATCTCTAAGGTATTAATTTTTTTTTTAAATCTAATTATTAAGCACTATTCCATTATATTATTTTAAATTTTATTTTTTTATGATTTTCATTGTATTTTTATTTTAATTATTTTTTGTATTTTTCATTTATTATTATTATTATTATAAATTCAATGAGATGTAATGGTATAGATGAATACAGATGTTAGACTCACCTTCTGTGCGGGCACACGTGGGGGTGGTGGGGATGCCTCTCTCCCCCGGGCAGGCAGGCGCCTCGCCCCCCTCCGGCGCCGTCGTCGCACCATCCACAGGCTGGCTCTGCGAGGCACGCAGAACAGGATAAGTGCGCGGCGCAACCAGCACCCGGCACGTTGGCGGCATTGCCACCCCCAGCGCAGCCGTTGGTCGACCACGCTCGGCAACCTCCGAGGGGGAACGAAGCCCCGTATGCGTTCTGTTCGATGACAAGATTAAATAATTTGGGTATGCGTTGCTTTTGTGCATGTATGAAGTGCACGCCACTGCAGCAGAGGATGGGTTATCTGTAAAGGACAATTTTGGATTTTTTTTGATGGTTCGGTATCGGTAATACCGAACAGCGAAAAAAAATTTTTTTTACCATGTCCTAACAAATCATGGCTACTCGTAATAGGTATCTACCTAAATAAATAATAGCTCACTACCATCTTAGGCTGCATCATCACTTACCACCAGGTGAGATTGAAGTCATGGGCTACCTTGTAGTGGATTAAAAAAAAACTACGTGTGTGTACTTATGTACACGCTTTAAAAGTTATTCTTCTTTGAAGTAACAAGATGAAATTTTATCATTCGCCTTATTCTAACGTTTTTTGAAAAAACCACACTAACAATATATTTAGTATTTAATACTTACATTGAAAGTTTTATTATAACGCATTATCGTACTACCAAGTTTAACTCACATTCAAATTTGAGATTTTGGAATGAGCCAGCAGACTGACAATTGAAAGTGGAGGTACACTGTCAAAACTTTTTTGAAAAACTAAAATGTTGACTATAGCTAACTTCAGGGTGTTCGTTTTTCGTGACGGTGTGCGCGCATCGTAAAAATTTACTCTCATCATTTTTCCCTAACGCGCCAAAAGAAGTAAGTATAACTTCAAAAATATGCAAAACTGAAAAAATAACCAATAATAAGTATTTAACATTAATAATTTAATAATATTTAGTGTTAATTATATTAAATAACAGTATTTTAATTTATATCAATAAATAATACATACGGATAGTTAACCTCAATTATATTGAAGCACTTGAAAAAGTATATAAGCACATTTTTCAATAATATTCACAAATAGAAGTAATATCAATCAAAATATTCAATTTAAATCACTACTGAATATAATTTATTAGCACATATATAATTCGCACTTGTATGAAACTAAAACACGTGTTGTGAATGTATAAACTAGAACATGTTGATAAATATTATAAATTTGAAAACAGTGATCAGAGGTGACGAGCGTACCAACATGCGCGACTAATATCGAGGTTCAATTTCTATTTTGTTGGTAGCTTTTTTTTCGAGACTTAATGAGCGGTTAAGCAGACAGCTTCATACTGTTAATTTTGTGTCACAGATGCGCGCGCATCTTAAAATTTCATTCTCATCATTTTTTCATAACGCGCCTAAAGTAGTATAACTTCAAAAAAAATACATCGTAATGTGCATAGGTGAGTAATGGGTTTTTCAATTTTGATTGTTTAAGTTATTATTGTGCTTTTTTTATGGAATTATCGCTGCGACGATTGGACAGAGTGCGAGAACGTTGATCGCAAGTTAACAGCTGAGAGCTAATGTAGGGTGCCCATAATTATCTTTTCCGGGGACTAATCTTTTGTAACCGTTAATTTCTGTATCGTTAAGTAAAACATTAAAATAAAAAAATACTTGTTCATAAAATTTGGTACGACATATTAAAAATATACGCACTGAAAAAAAAAAAATATCCTACTTACTAACTTATTATTTTTATTATATAATAGACTAAACAGCTTTCGCTGATGCGTCTATATCATTTATTGTGCTCTTTGGGTTTTTGGGTGTTCGTCCAGTCTATTCTTAAACTGATTCAGTGATACAGCAGTCATTACATCTTCAGGCAAGGCATTCCACATTTGTGTAACTCTATTGCTGATAAAGTGCTTGGAAGGATTAGAAAAGAAATCCAAGTTTGAGACCGTCAGTGGCGTGCATAGAGGGTATGCACAGGGTATGCAGATGATATTAAATGAAGAATCTCCAGTACGAGTTATAAAAAACTTAAGTATATGCATAGTAAGAGTTATAAAAAGCCTACCCTTAAGTATATTAATAACTGGAGATTTTCTTAATTTTACACAATCTTTATTTTTGACAGCCGACTGGCGCAGTGGGCAGCGTCCCTGCTTTCTGAGTCCCAGGCCGTGGGTTCGATTCCCACAACTGGAAATTGTTTGTGTGATGAACATGATTGTTTTTCAGTGTCTGGGTGTTTATCTGCATATTATAAGTATTTATGTGTATTATATTTTTACGAATATTGCCATATATATAATTTTTTTTTTATTTACGAATATTGTCATATCGACATCACTTCGGCCATAAACGTACAACTTACCATGACAGCAGGCTTGTACACTTTGGGATGCAAAGATTGCAATTTCGTCGAAAATACTTTCATTTGATCTTCTTATTTAAGCTCATTAACTCCAAAATTGATTCTTCCGTCTTACTCTCGCTCATTACTATATATCTCTCGCTCAATACTTGCGTTAATACCAGATTTAAATATTTTAAACCCTTTGTTCTAAGAGCAATACTTCCTTTTACAATCCCATCGTTCGCATCTGCTGCCTTTATAATGATTTAGTATCAAGTAATCGTAATATTGACATTTTTAGCAAAAGGATAAATATTTTTAAAAATCAAATTATTTAGCACTATTATATGTATATTTATTATTTTTTAAGTGTTTCTTTTTTGTTTCAACTTTAATTTTATCTTTACTTTTTGTTTAATTCAATTCCAAGTTGTGTACACATACTTTGCGTTTTAGCTTAGAACAAAACTTGTTATTACTTATATTTAGATGTTTTAGTTATTACCTGTTTTGTGTACCTAATAACAATAAACAATGAACATTATTCATATAAATATTCAACAGCTATCTTAGTACCCATAACACAAGCTACGCTTACTTAGGGGCTAGATGGCGATGTGTGTATTGTCGTAGTATATTTATTTATATTTATATATGCACGCCACTGGAGACCATTGCCTCTTAATCAGGGGTCACCCTTTTATGAAAATATTTTACTTGGATAAGTAATATACTGTATTGTTAAAAAAAAAGCTTGGTAAGTAAAGAACCCATTGTATTTTTTGTAAAATGTAAAAGATAGAAATTGTTGCTGTGAGATATCTTTTGGAGATAAACTTATAACATCGCTGACTTTTTATTGATTTTTGTAAGATATTTAATTTCTTAGTACATTGATTGAATCTATATCATACGGGTTCAGCGTTTGCGATGTGAGTGCACTATGAACATGTACAAGCTATGTAGCTTGTACATGTTCATAAACCTTTCTCATAAATCCCCACTAATATTATAACTGTGAATGTAAGTTTGTTTGTTACGCTTTCACGCGAAAACTACTGAACCGATCTTCATGAAACTTTGTACACATATTCTTGGAAGTGTTAGAAGTAATATAGGATACTTTTTATTCCGACATTAAGCTCGGTTCCTTTGGGAGAGGGGATGAAAGTATTTGACGATTTTACACTATAACTCCGACAAATTATATCCGGTTTATATAATTATTTTTGTACTATAGAGGTTATATGTTTTTAATTTTGCCCAAATTTCGTGTAGATCTGATGAATGTGGTTGGAGATAGAGGACTGAACTCCTCAGCGGACAGCAGCAAACTCCTCATTTAAGGTTTAGCGATACTGAATACTTTTTTTTTTTTTTAAAACTACAACTAAATTGAATGCCACGTCAAAAAACAAAATCAAACGCAGACGAAGTCGCGGGCAACAGCTAGTGATATATATATATTTTCCAAACTTTTCAACATACATATATATATATTTTATATTTTTTTTATTATTTTTGTAAATATGTTTCTTTGTATTTTGTTTTTGTGTGTGCAATAAAGAATTTATTATTATTATTATTATTATATGTTGAAAATTTTGGAAAAACACGTATATGTTCCTGCCGGAATGGCTATTGATATTACCTTATCGACGCAACGTCCAGCCGATGCGCACCATATACACTCCTCGGCGGTGCAGTTGGCGCATGTGCGGAAAGTTGCGCAAGCGGCGCTGCAAACGCCACTCGCGGTTGCAGCAACACTTCTGTTGAAAAACCCTTTAATTTTAAACTGGACTGTGTACATTAATAGTTAAATTTGTCGGCCGATTGGCGCAGTTTGCAGCGACCCTGGTTCGATTCCCACTACTGGAAAATGTTTGTGTGATGAGCATGAATGTTTATCAGTGTCTGGGTGTTTATATGTATATTCTAAGTATTTATAAAAATATTTATCAGTCATCTTAGCACCCATAACACAAGCAACGCTTACTTTGGGGCTAGATGGCGATTTGTGTATTGTCGTAGTATAATAATTTATTTATTTATAAAATAAAAAAAATTAAAAGTTTTTTCCGTTAATTCCGTTCAGCACCTAAATTTTTGAATATTTTTTACTATTGTTTTTTTATTTTTTTAATCTTTATTTAAAGAGCTTTTAAAGCTCTGCCGCTCTGTTAAAGCCACAAAATTACATATATTTAACTTACCGCTACATTAAATATATCAATTAAATTTTTTGGTAAATTCGATGATATGTTTCCTAAAACTATCGGGACACATTCCATTAAATAAATTCGCCTATTTAATGGGTAAGGCTTCAACACCCAACTGCACAGAATACGGTGTGGTGGAAGACGTATTCCATATTTTGATGGAATGTATTCGGTATGAGTCCATGAGACGTTCCATTTTTAATACAAATTGTATATACCAATCCAAACAAATTGTATAAAAATTTTATAAGGTATAAATATTTTTTAATATTACCTATAGATTCTAAGTTAACTAATTATGAGAGAATTATGTGGCATTTTCCATGTGTTTTTAGTGTTTGCGGTGATCAACCTACCTGATATCAGTCGATGCGTTAGCGGGCCGACACTTAACAGAGTCGTAGTCCCAATAACAGGCGCGCTGGCTTAATTCCTCTGAACCCTGTACAAAAACAACGACTTTCTATTATTATTAGAAAATAAACCAGACTTCCTGAGAACTTCTTTAGCCCTTTAGCCACGTTGAGCGGTTATAGTAAGAGGAAAACTTATAGGATCGCGTCACCGATGACCTGAACATGCTTGTGACGCTTGTGCTCCTAGCGACGCATAGTATAGCGGTATATGTACTTGTATACGGAAATTTACACGAATACATTGTATATACTCGACTGTATATGCGTCATATGCGTGTTTGACTTTTTGGATGGTTAAAATCATGTGATTTCACGTCACTGACATTCTATTATATTATAGCTGTAAGTGAATTTATTTTGACTTATGTGTTTTGCGTTTTAATTGTGTTTTCGATATTTATTTAATTCGAATGAATACACTTGTATTGTACACCAAAGAAAAAAAAGTAGTTACAGAGATATAAACATAGAGCAAGAGAGTACAATTTGGTGGCCTTATCGCTACATAGCGAATACTTCCAGACAACCGAAGGCGTAAAAGGAACAAAACATAGAAAAGAGTGGTGCAACCAATAAGACAAGTGTCATTCTGAGAGGAAACCCGCGGGCCATCAGGCCAGTTTTGAGCCGATAATGTTGATTCCCTAACTGCTGCGGCCTAAACTATAAGTTGTAACATAAAGACAAACAGAAATACTTACGTGCGGATGTCTATGCAAATGCGCGTGGCACGCCGCGCATGAATGGTACCTCCCACAGGCTTCGGTGCCAGCGGTTGCAGCGCTGCATTCCTCTACAGACACCGCCATCTATCGAACAAAAGGTTAAGTTACTCTTTTACTCGTTGCCTAATGTAAGATATTGAACCTATTCGATCGCGTTAAAGTTAACTACGATTTTTATGGAATCGCAAAAGCGCCATCTAGTTAATGGGCAACAGTATTGACACTAGATGGCAGTATTGCGTTTCCATAAAAGTCGAATGAAAGACATCTAGTAACGCAACTGGGAAATGGTATATATTTATTTATACTCTTTAATTGTACTCCAGATCCATTTCAGAAAAACAAAAAAAAAGAAGAAACGCGTCAAGTATGTAGTAGGATACAAAAAACGAACTTATTGCTAAGACGAGATCTCTGCCAGGCAACCTAAGGATTAGGAAAACTAAAAAGAAAAATATGAATACGATAAGGGAGCGTCCATAAATTACGTGAGGTGTTTTTTTAAATTTTCTGTCCCCCCTGGTGAGTTGTCGTGAGATTTTATTTAACCCCCTCCCCCATCTCCCAACCTCACGTGAGATTTTCAAAATGAGGGCTTCTTACGTTAACGCGTTGGATTGTTATTGTAAAAGACCAATCGCCAAAAATAGTATAACTTTTTTTTTGGTTTCAATCAGGAAAAAAAATTGCTTGATATTTGCCGAGATTTTTCTCTCCAGCGTAAGATTAGATGAGATTTGACTCGACCCCCTCCCCCCTTAAACATCTCAGGTATTTAATGAACGCCCCCTAAGCTAGGGTACACTGTATAAAGCGTACATACGAATAACGAATAACTACATACTAATACATAAACCAGACTACACACATACAGCAATACTATTGATAAATATAAAAAATAAATATACTAATGTTAGGAATCAATTTCAACCTAGCAAAAAAGGGGGTGCAATTTTCCTATCAAAGGCTATTGACACATTTGTTTGGAGTCATTTTGACGTCTACCGTCGATTAGTGGCGTTGCGCCGCCATCTTGTGAATAGTTCGTGTAGCGGTCTCCACATTACCAAACTAGATGGCGCCACCAATATCCTGCATCGCGCTAGCGAAGTGTTCATAACAATTGACTATATATACAACTTCCAAGGACGAATGTTCGGACCTCGGTCTCGAGCACGATCACCCGCTCGGAGGAAGAACTTCCTATTGTTACGGTCGAGCGTATCACCATAGCACAGTTCGTAATTATTTTTTTTTTTACTAGTTCTTAGTTTTTCGTGTATAATTAAAAGTGTGAGATTCTGTCGAATCATCTCTTATTTTACTTCCCGATTGCTAAAACTAATATATACTTTAGAATACAATAAATACTTAAATATGAGTAGATAAATAAATAATAGTCGTTTTTATTGAGCGAGATACTGAGTCTTGAGAACAGTATTTTTAAATATGCCCAGTGACTTCGGCTGTCTCATGTTCATTAGGAGTGCATTCCACAATTCAGTAGCTTTGACAGTGAACGAATGCTGTAAAACTTCGTTTTGGGGAATGGCATGTTCAACGTCAGCATACAACCCCACATTAAATACATATTAGGATAATACAGGTAAATATCTGTATTTTAAGTTATTAAGTACCACTTGCTACAGCCTAGGGCAATATGCTACGGCGTTTCAAGCGGAAACGCTACCAACAAATACCAGGAGATGCTAGACCCGAAGGTTGCTGGAAAAATTTACTAATCCGCAGTGAGAGTCAGGTGGCGCCAAAGACTATAGACCCCACCAAAATCACATGCATAAGGGGCCTGAATCGTCTGGGAAAACGAAACATAATCAGGTTTATCTAGAAGCCAGGCCAATGCATGGCAATGAGCTGGCTGACGAGCTAGCTCGCAAGGGATCTGGACAAAGATTCATAGGTCCTGGGCCTGAATCCTCTGGGAAAACGAATCATAATCAGGTTTATCTAGAAGCCAGGCCATGTAGGAATGCAGGGCAATGGGCAAAAGCTGGCTGACGAGCTAGCTCGCAAGGGACAAAGATTCATAGGTCCTGAACCATGTGTAACGCTCGCACCATGTGCAGTGAACAGTTATTTGAAGCTATTTTGGGTGAGGGAGATCCAAGGACGGGGCGAGTTCATAGATCCTTGAGGGTCGAAGTGCATCTGTTGAAGCGGGCCCCACTACAAAATAGATAAAGATCATTTGCTTTAAGTAAACCTGCATGCCTGATAGTGCGACGTAAAGTTATCACAAACCGATCCGCACTGGACCAGCTTGGTGGACTACCTCCTAAACCGTCCTGAATCTAAGAGGAGATCCGTGCCCCGCAGTGGGTCGGTAACGATTTAATAATGAAGTTGATGAATACATTTTTCACACTTTAAATGACACTTTTCTGATACCAGAGCGTGACGGAAGACTGCGTAACTACTCCAACGTTACACCAAGTTTAATATTAAAGGGGGAAAAGTCTACAATTCTGGCCAAAAAGCAAGCTTGACACTAGTTCTTAAACATCATGCATGCAGACTGTTTTTAATTGGCTAAGCATTGGAAAAAGCTTAGGGTCCGTTTAAGTATTACGTAAGTAGGTTTTTTTCATAACCCATCCCCTCCCCCTCGTCAGCAAAAGTTAGCAACACTCTTAACCCTCCCCCCGACGCTTACGTAAACATTGCTACAATTGATTGATTTACAGTGGCGCGCACAACATACATGCGCTAAAGCATTGCCTACCCTAATTCTTTGATATGACTCGTGTAGTATTAGGATTTTTCCATATTATAGCCATCTTCCTGCTTTATGCATACCCTGGTCAAAAGCTAGATGCACGCCACTGTTGATTAATGATCAGAATTTATAAGTCTAGAAATAAGTAATAAGTTTGGAATACACGACTGTAACGCACCAAATATTCATTTAAAGAAACTCTACTGACACGGTATTCGACAAAGAGTAAGTTACAAATATTACAAACTTGAGTAATATTACGAAAAAAACAAACTTCTTTTAAATTTTTCACCCAACCCCCCAAAATGTTATCAAAAATAAGCAAAGCAAAGACCCCCCAACTCTATAATTGAACGTACTTACATACTACTTGAACGGCCCCTAACCTATGCGTAACATTGGCCACGCCCCCTCTGCAGTCTGGTTCTGTGACACGGTGATTGGCACATGCATTGGCGCACAAGACACACAAACTACACATACCAACACGTGTACCTGATGCGAGTGTCGCAGACAGTGTTGCTCCGTCGCCATACACGCGCCGCACCACGCGCAACCATGAGCTACGCATGCCTCGCAGTATTCTATGTTCAAACAGCGCCGATCGTCTGAAAACATAAAATGGCGCTCGTTATAGGCAACCCTACACAAATCACAAATCTGTAAAAATTAAAAAAAAAATAGCTATTATACAACATGTATCGGAATTACGAAATACTGTTGAAGGGTGCATAATTATATTTCAAAACGAATCACCCTGTATAAATATTTGATCAAAAGAAGCATATTTATTAATTCTAAACACGCTAAGTGACAACCCTATTGAAGGCAAAAGACCGGCACGCGCATAGTACCTACGCTACGCGACGCGTACCTACTAAAGTGAAGGGTGCATAAGTATATTTCATAACGAATCACCCTGTAAAAATATTTAATCTAAAGAAGCAGATTTAATAATTCTAAACACGCAAAGTGATAACCCTATTGAAGAAAAAAAAGAAGACTCGCGCATAGTACCTAAGCTACGCGACGCGTACTTTTGCATGTGTGGTTTACTATTAGCGTTTCGGTTTCACAGATAAGTTTCAGAGACAGTAAATAATGTACCTCTAAAGCCTCTGAAGTGTTATTTCGGTTTTCACTTATACATTGTATAAGACTGCCAAGTAAAAAAAAATAAAAAACATTTCGATTGGAATAAAAACTAAATATACAAATGCCGAAAATCCAATTTTAAAACACTAACATAGCAGTGACTGGGTTAATATTAGGACACAAAATAGGTCTAATTTTTTTAGATCTATATTTCTCAAAAGAATTACAGAAATTCGCTCTGTAGAGAAAGCATTAAACTTCAAACTAAACCATGTTGTGAGCATACACTATAGAAGGTTCACATACATTGTAAGTCAAAACATAACCTTACCAGTAACAGGTTCTTTGATGCATGCCTTCACGGACTGGCCGAAAGACTCCTTCCACCCGAGGTCTTTTAGCTGAAACCCAAAAAAAAAATCTGTGACATGGTATAAAATGTGCAGAGGGATATTCGGAGTTTTCACCAGTCTGAGGCTATGACAGAGTATGTATTTTTATATTTGTTTTTTTTTTAATTTAATAAAAAAATGCATTGATGTGATGATAATAATACAACGGTGCACTGTGTTATAAAATCGAAAAAAGTAACGAAAAGTACAAATATTAAGGAAATTCTCTAGGCGGAAATAATTGATAGTGGTTTTCCCTAAAATCCATATACAAACAACTGATTGATGGAGGTATCGACGTTAGTTACTCTTCTACGCGAATTCACAGGCATGCAGGTATTCTCACGAAACAAGTGGTATTTTAATTCCTTAAAACGTACATAACTAAGAAAAGTTAGAGGTTAGATGGTGGGATTTGAACTCGGCCCCACGAAATTGAAATCGGAGTCCAACCTAGCCAACGGCCGACTGCCGATTGGCGCAGTGGGTAGCGACCCTGTTTTCTGAATCTGGCCGTGGGTTCCATTCCCACAACTGGAAAATGTTTATGTGATGAACATGAATGTTATTCAGTGTCCGGGCGTTTACCTGTATTTTAAGTATTTATGAATGTTATTCATAAAATAATTCATCAGTCATCTTAGTACCCATAACACAAGCCACGCTTACTTTGGGGCTAGATAGCGATGTGTGTGTTATCGTAGTATATTTATTTATTTATTTATTACTTATTATTATTATCACCACTTCACCGTATATGTTGTCTGGTAAATAAATATAGTTTAAAGTTTATGTATAGTCTCACATACAGACACACATCCCTCGCTGCGGGTCCACACGCAAGCGATCGCCGCTACTGCTGCACTATTGAGGCATGAGGTTTCGTCGTTACGAGACGAACATTCGTCGCCCGCTGTGAATATTAGCGCGTCGGAACGCAGTCGGCCGTCGAAACTGAGGGAAAGAGATACATAAATATATGTATATATAAACTTATTAAATAACTGCGTATGGATAAGGTCATTGAACAACGAAAAACAATCATTTTTCCCGCGTTAAAGTATACTTTGGTTTGTTTTTTTGTATTTGCAAGCCAGTTCCAAATTCAAATAAAACCTATGATAATTTGCTTCTTTCCTTGCCGTGTATCGGAGTAAAGGATTAGGATTTTTTTATACTAACTTTTTACCGGCCGCTTCTCGCATTTATATTATTTGCAGTTATATAAAATATATAGTAATTAATTATTATCAGTATCTATATATTTTATTGTAAGTTTATTATATGTATATATTATATAAGTATATATAGGTATTTATGCATGTTTATTCAAATGCACCACCTACCTCTATAATAATATAATATATTACTATAATTTTACTATATGTTTATGTGGTGTACAATAAAAGTGTATTCATAGTTAGTGCACTACAAGTTAACCCTTGACTGCAATCTCACCTGGTGGTAAGTGATGATGCAGTCTAAGATGGCATCGGGTATACAAAATAAATAAAAAAATAAGTGACTTTTACCCGCCATGCACGATCGCGGTAGGTCGCGACCGCAGTGGTAACAGCGCTGCGGCGTGCGCCGCTCTCGCAGAAACCCCTGTAGTGTTCAGTATGTGCCAAACTTTACATCTGAGGACAAGGTACAAGTCATCACGTTTAGTCGTTAACATTCAAGGTAATTTGGAAAGGTAGTACTAGGAGACCAGCGACGGGTCAGAGAACTCCTAAAACGCACGGGAAGTCTGTCAACACATTCGTCTCAAATAAAAATAATAAACGCAGGTCTAAAAACACTAAATATACATAAGTCTGCGTATACATAATATATTAAACACATGTACCTTGGTACGAATGTTTTTAACATGACTCCACTGATTATGCAAGTGGCTCCAGCACGTGTGTTTGTTTTTTCAAAGTAAGTAATCAATGTAAAGAAGACACTCAGGCATTTTCAGAAAAATACGCAAATTATAGCTAAATAAATGTTATGATGTTATTATGATATTGCAGAATATTTAAATGATGACTTTAAAAGTTATATTGTGAATCTATTGGATTATAATAAATTGGCAAGTACTTCCTTAATTTAATGTCATTACTGTAACACATTTAATACACACCGACTGGTAGAATGTACTGGATTCTATTTAATATTATAAAAACTCCATGTACCTACATTCTTGTGAATAAATTATTATTGTTATCAAGATTCCTACTAGATTTTATAGAGTGTATGCAGATGATATAAAATGAAGATTTTTTTTTTTTATGTTTATAAACAGGCGCTTGACTGCAATCACACCTGATGGTAAGCGATGATTCATCTCCAGTAAGCTAAGCTATAAAAACTTAAGGATACACTTTTTATAACTCTTTCAATGTCTGTTAAGTTTTTCAAAACTCGTCATCATCATCCTATTCAATAAATAAATATATATACTACGACAATACACACAACGCCATCTAGCCCCAAAGTAAGCGTAGCTTGTGTTACGGGTACTAATTTAGCTGATGAATATTTTTTTTTTTATGAATGTAATACATACAAATACTTATAATATACAGATAAACACCCAGACACTGAAAACCATTCATGTTCATCACACAAACCTTTTCCAGTTGTGGGAATCGAACCCACGGCCTTGGACTCAGAAAGCAGGGCCGCTGCCCACTGCGCCACTCGGCCGTCAATTACTTACTTACTTACTTAATTATTAACAGATAGACGTCCACTACTGGAAATAGGTCTTTTGTACGGAGTTCCAAATTCCACGGTTCTGTGCCGCTTGGATCCAGCGGCTACCTGCGACGCGCTTAATGTCGTCTGTCCACCTCGTTGGGGGGTCGACCAACGCTGCGCTTACCAGTTCGGAGCTGCCATTCCAGCACCTTGGGACCGCAACGTCCATCCTTTCTCAGTACTATGTGCCCGGCCCATTGCCACTTCTGAGGTTTTATTCATTTTATATTATCTTCCCGCTTAGTGCACACCCTGTATATGCAGCGCTGGGTACTGGGCCTCTCGTTATAAAGTCAGAGACAGACCGTTGATTGCTTCATAGTACAGGATCTCACCTTACGTCATATAAGAGCGCCGCGGCGGAGTAACACTGCGACGCGGCCGTCGTGCCCGACGACGCGGCCGCACTGTCGTTGTGCGCATTACCGCCGAACACTAGCATCACACCTGCGCAGAAGTTGTGACGTCACTATGACCTTCGAACTTTACACCGATTGCCACCAAAGCGGGAAGGAGCGGTGAGGATATAATTTTTGTAAATAACCAATCTGATGAATGAATAAAGAATGAATAATAAATAAATAAAAAAAAAGGTATCGTTTGTCTGTAAAGTCGGTTTACTGACGATAGTTGAACGTGACAACGTCATACGAAAATACTGATGGAATGGTTGCATGGTTATGTAAATATCTTAATATGAAAATCGGTCCAAGACGGCCGCCGCAACAAAATGACAGTTCACAATTTTTTTATAAGTACCAAATGAAAGGACCTGACTAGTAGAATAATGCACACTATATACAAAACATTTTTTTTTATAGTTCATATTTTACTATCCCCGGAAAACGAACGGTCCCACTAGCCCATAATGGTCTCTTCAGACCTTTGGTCTTCACCACAGAAGAACTTACCGGGCGATATAAAAATGGCGGAATGCAAGTATCTCGGCGTGGGCGCAGACGGCAGCGGCCGCCATATTCGCGTTTCCACTTCGTACTCATACAGCGCTGCAGATGGCGCCTGTGAGAAAACTTAATATAACTATTTTTTTATCTCCTTCTCTCTCTAGGTTGAGCTCTTCTAGCAATTCTTCTCCTTCTTCTATCTCCTGGGCTTGTATCATGTAAAAGCATGGGAGTAGTGTTTTATACTAATATTGATAATTAGGTATTAAAACACATTCCCACTATAAATAAGGGGTATTAAAACCCACATTCGTGTTTCAATACCCCTTATTATACAACAGTTGCATAAATAACTAATTTTAATATATATAATAAATAATAATAATAATAATAATAAATATAATACGACAATACACACAACACCATCTAGCCCCAAAGTAAGCGTAGCTTGTGTTATGGGTACTAAGATCACTGATGCATATTTTTTAATGAATAATATATTAATAAATACTTATAATATACATATAAACACCCAGAGACTGAAAAACAGTCATGTTCATCGCACAAATATTTGCCAGTTATGAGAATCGAACTCACGGCCTTTGACTCAGAAAGCAGGGTCGCAGCCCGCTGCGCCAATCAGCCGTCGAATATCTTTATATATAAATTTGTTGTGTCTGTATAATTTGTGCGTGCCTGGACCGATTTGAATGAATTTTTCGGTATGCGTTTGGTTGGCACCCTGGATGGTTTAGATTCACAAATCAGCCCGACAGATGGCGCTTGGGTCAGCTAGTATATTATATAGATCACATACTTGACAAGTCACGCATGTCAAACCTACCTGTGTAGCTTCAGACTCTGACACTAGTCCGGCGTGTACATAGACGCGCCGCGACATCGGCTCCCACGCCGCCGAGTGCGCAAAACCGCCGCGTGCGGGCCAACCGCGCGTTTGCGCCGCCGCCCATACCCCCTCCTCTATGTAGTATTCCTGACAGAGGAAGTGCATACCATAAGCCAATGCAATAAAAGGTAAACAAATATCGACAAAGAAACTGAAACAGTAGTCATGAAAAAACGAAAGAATTAATTCTTAAATTTATTAATAAATACGATGATTTAAAATTTCCATGTCTAACTTTAGACCCTATCGTTTAAATATCTATTACATAACCGATGTAAACCCAGTTGTTAAAATATGAAAGTAGCAACAATTGATAAGTATTCTATTATATATATATATATATATTTTTTTTATGAAGTATGTATATTTTTGTAATTTATGTTTATTATTCAAGTATTACTTTGTGTACACCCTAACCCTTCTTCACAATTTCATGTACTCAATTTGATTTAGTAGGTTGCCTGGTAGAGATCGCTTTTAAGCGATAAGGCCGCCTATTGTACCTTTTCTCCTTTTTTTTTCTAATGCTTGTTTTTTTTTATTTTTTTATTTGGTATACAATAAAGCATTAATTCAGTTAGTCATTCATTCATTCATTGCTTATTTATTATCCCTGAAAATTCTGCGGACTTTGTAAATTAGAAAGCAAAGTAATATGTGTATTAATGAGGTTAAGTAACAACCTATAAGAAAAAGCTCGACACTTGTAGAATAATTCACACAACGATCCATGGTGTTATTTTGCAACTGATTTCTAACATAAAATCCTCCGTTTATCTTAGGTGAAATCCAAAATAACGAGCAATAAAACATTTTAACACGGTTCTCCGTGTACGACACATAGACAAGGGTAAAAATACTGGAGCTGTATCACTGTCTGTGCCGTGCCTCTTGAAATCCGAGAGGCACAGTCTATTACCATTTTAAAAAAAAACTTGTTAAAGATAATTTTTTGTCTAAATCTTCGGAACTTTAACATGCCTATTCCCTTCTGTTTTATTTGGGGTTTGACAATATTGTATATATTTATGTATTATTCATATTAATTATATAGATATATATATTAGTATCTATATATTTTATTGTAAGTTTATTATATGTATATATAGGTATATATGAAAATATATGTGTTTATTTAAATGCACCACCTACCTCTCTTCTTGAGATGTGTTTAATGCCTTTGGTTGCCTGGAAGAGATCGCTATGTAGCGATAAGGCCGCCAAATAGTATACTTTTTGTTAAATTTTTATTTATAATTTTACTATACGTTTATGTGGTGTACAATAAAAGAGTATTCATTCATTCATTCATTCATTCACTGTAACCACAGATTAAAAATACGAAAATTTGAAAAACAACTACGACATAAACTTATTTTATTACTCTCATTCAGTACGGTTCACCTGATGTAAGGTGGAATACTATTACAAAATACCGCCTTGTGTCCATCAAACTGAGACGTAAGTGTTAAGCCCTTGACGAGCTCTGTCACAAAAAGCTCTACTGGTACTACTAAAAGTTACCTAAGCCAATCGAAAAGCCAACAAACCTGTACAAGATGCAAATAACCGTAGTGGGGCGAGTGGCCGAAAAAAACCAGCATAACTGGCTTGCTGGTGGCCCCGATATGTACTAGAACGGCCGTGTGCCCAGATAAGTGGAGACCACCTGCAAATATGAAAGTCCAAGTCAAAATCAAAGTCAAAACAAACTCAAATATTTATCTATTCAAACAAATATAATATATAAATATAATACAACAATACATAAATAAAGTTTTATACATATTATATGTAAAGAACTTAAGTATATTTCTTTAGAGTTTCAATATTCTCTAATTTTAATTTTCCCGCGCTCCAAGCCGTCGGCAAAGCAGTTCAAAAGTTATGATAAAACAGTAACAAATATGGCAGTCAAAAAAAGACAATTTTGATGTGTCATTGTGCGTGACTTATAATTATGGAGGGTAGAGGTAAGGAGGATCAACTGTGTATATGAAAAAGTGTCGTCAAAATGTATTAAATTAGGATGGCGCCACACTTGCATCAAGGTAACTCTTAAAAGAAGCGCCAAATATAAATATTGTTAGAGTAGGCTTGAAAAATAAACAAGGAAGTAAGGTTATATTTACCACAATATTTTGTACAACGTAAGTTGTTGAAATTCTCAATAATTAACTACTTTAGTCGATAATGACATTAAATTTTTTAACTCGGCATACTTCAATTCATCTACGATTGCTACATTCATACCATACCCTGTGCATCCACCAGCGCCATTGTGGAGGATTTTTGAACTGTTATTTAGCACATACAACTGGACACTTTTTCAACTTTTCTCCCATATAAGATGACTCTCCTTACCTCTACCCTCCATACTTATAATAACGGACATAACGGAATAAATAAAAAAAACTATTTGTGAATTTACTTAAGAAATAAACTTTAAATGTCGTTTCTTTGTTGTTACAGAGCAACACATTTAAGTGGTTTCAGTTGACGGAATCATAAGAATTGAACTATAAACCTATCTTAATCTTAATCTTAATATATATAAATCTCCTGTCACGATGTTTGTCCGCGATGGACTCCTAAACTACTTAACCGATTTAAAATTAAATTGGTACACCGTGAGCAGTCTGGTCCAACTTAAGAGATAGGATAGCTTAGATCTTTAAGTAAAGTCACAATTTTATTTTATTGCAAATTATTTGTCTAAAATTAATTGACAGTCACATGTTATATGTATATACAACTATACTCATTTAAGGCTTAGCGATACTGAATACTTTAAAAACAAAATCAAACGCAGACGAAGTCGCGGGCAACAGCTAGTAATATATATAAATCTCTTGTCACGATGTTTGTCCGCGATGGACTCCTAAACTACTTAACCGATTTTAAATTAAATTGGCACACCGTGAGCAGTCTGTTCCAACTTAAGAGATAGGATAGTTTATATTTTAATTATAGTCGCTAATTTATTTTATTGCAAATAATTTTTCTATAATTAATTGACAGTCACATGTTATATATATATAATACTACTATACTAATTTAAGGCTTAGCGATACTGAATGCTTTAAAAATACAAAATCAAACGCAGACGAAGTCGCGGGCAACAGCTAGTTATATATATATATTTATTTAAGTATTGATACATTTATTTTATGGGTATATGTGTATGTGCACCACCAAACTATTTTCTGTATTTGTTTTCTTCGCCATTGGTTGCCTGGAAGATATCGCTATGAAGCGGTAAGGCCGCCCAATTGTTTACGTTGCTTTGTTATACTTTTCATTTTTTACGTACTTTTTGTGGTGTGCAATAAAGTATGTATATTCATTTATTCATATAGTAAGCGTGGCTTGTGTTATGGGTACTAGAATAACTGATGAATTTTTTTATGAATAATTTACATAATTACTTATATAACAGATAACCCAGAAACTGAAAAACATTAATTGTCATCACACAAACATTTTCCAGTAGTGGGAATCGAACCCACGGCCTTGGGCTCAGAAAGCAGGGTCGCTGCAAACTGTGCCAATCGGCCGTCCATAAAATAAAAAAATATAATCCAATGTATTAATGTACTAAATATAAAGTTCGTGTAGTTGGTAAGTATAATGAGAATAATAATGAAATTGTTACTATGTGTAAGTGTATTTGTCCGTAGTAATTAATTAATTTATATCAATCAATCAATCAAATCTTTATTCAATTTAGGCTATAGTTTTACAGCACTTATGAACTTCATACATTTTTTGTTTTATAAGTATTAATATAAACAAAAAAAAAACTACAATGATCAATAATTAATAATTAAAATAAAGTAAAGTTTATGTTAAGCCTTAAAATATATAAGAAATGTTTAATAACATTTTGTTCTAAAGCATTAATTAATTTGTTGTATTATAATTGTTATATGAGCATTATAGCAATCATTTATAAATTAATCTTTTTGTTTCGGAATTTATTAATATTATGCATTTACTCCACTATCGATAACCTATGTCCAAACTTCTTTTACATTTAAATAGTCTTTAACACAATAGTAGGCTTTCCTTATTAAAAAGATTTTATCGTGTGCCTTAAATTTACTATCTGAAAGATAAGTGATGTTAAGAGGGATTATAAAAAAATAAATATATAAAAATTCCGATATTTTTTCTCCAAGCCGAAAATGAGAATAAAACCCACGACCTCCCATTATAGGTAATTTTTAAGATTCTTACCGCAATGCTTCAAAGGCGCTGGGCGGTGTGGTGAACAGGTGGTTGGAGTTGCGTTCCGCCACTCCGCCACCGAGCCGTCGACTCGCGCCCGCCACACCTCGTTCGTGACTTCACCCGCTCTGCCCTCCAAGCCCGCCAAGCCACCCCTGAAACCGATAAAAGATGGCTACTTCAGCAATTACAGTTTTTCGCATTCATATTTCGCGGTATGGGAGCGTTTCATGGGGGTTTCCGACGCTACACATTACCCAAGACAACCCTGGTATAATATGTCCTTTCATTTAATATCCTTATTGAGGAAGTTGGAAACCGAATTTAATCAAGCATAGCTAAAAACGCTGCCGACTAATTCAAAAACATAATCAAAATTGGTTCATCCATCCGGGAGCTAATAATAAAAAATAATAAAATAATATATATACTACGACAATACACACATCGCCATCTAGCCTCAAAGTAAGCGTAGCTTGTGTTATGGGTACTGAGATGCCTGATGAATATTTTTATGAATTATTATTCATAAATACATAGAATATACATATAAATACCCAGACACTGAAACAACTTCACGCTCATCGCACAAACATTTCCCAGTAGTTGGAATCGAACCCACGGCCTTGGGCTCAGAAAGCGGGGTCGCTGCAATCTGCGCCAATCGGCCGTCAAAGATGCCTCAGGCTGTCAGCCACAAGCACGCACGCACGCACTCACACACGCACGCACGCACGCATGCACGCACGCACGCACGTCAAACTTATGACATACCGTCGTACTTGCGTTGAGGGTATAAAAGTAAAACCAGCAGTGGATTTCACTCTTCGCTTCTCACCCTCTATCAGGTTCGTCCGACGTAACCACGCCCCCGTACACGATCAGCTCATTCCCGTACAGGACTGCTGCGTGAGCAAACCGCGGCAAGGGGGATTCGCCTCGGGCTTCCATCGCCACCCATTCGTGCTGGGCAGTCTTATACCTGCGGGTGAAAATACAATCATCTTTATTAACCTATTAGCGACCAACACGGTACGGGTCTCCTCTCAGAATGGGAAGGGTTTTGGCTAGACCTCACACGCTTTTGAGTGCATCATCCATCATATAATAATCATTCTCAACTGCTATATAGAATGAAATGACTTACCGCCTGTTCTAGAAACACTGCTAAAGTGGACTGGTTTTTAATGCTTCAATATTAGTCGTGTACACGGCTTCTGTACGTTCTTAATTCTGTGATTAAACCAAATAAAAGATAACGCAAATAACTATGAAAATTTAGAGATGTGTGCCGGGGATCGAGTTCAGCCCGGTGGAAAAGGAGGCCGAAGTCCTAACCTTTCCGCTCTCCTGGGGAGGAGCATCTTACGAAGCGTGCCGTGAGGGGAGGCACCCATGCTGTTGGGGAATACTCGTTTCGTGGGGGTTGAAGCAAAGAAGGTGGGAGGGAAGGGAAATTAGAGTAGAAGGGGTGGGGGGAGGAGAGGGGAGAGGGAAAAGTGCTAGATGGCTCTCACCCTGCTTCCTACCAATCTCACCCCCCCGAAGGCTCTTAGGGCACGGCCAAATATATAAAAGAGTGGCGGAGACGTGGTCAACGTACCTATATAACAACGCGCTTTCGGAGAAGGTCTCCCCTCCCACCCTAAGTAGGTCCTCCCCGTAGTTAAGCAGGGTGTGCGCGGCTGTGGGTGGGGGGGAGCGCGCGGGCCTAGGGGGGAGGCCCTCGCCCTCCTCCCGCCACGCCCACCCCCACCCCGCCGAGCTGGCATCTCTGCTGCAATCCGCCCCACTCCGGCGGTTGATGCATTCGCAACCGAACGGCATACAGCGTCCGGCACCACTGCAGTTACCTATAACAGTAAGAAGAAAAACATTTTAACCCTTCACTCACTTTACGTTAACTTTTAAGCGGAGTAAAAGTGCTTTTTATGCACACGTGCCTAAAAGTGTTTGCATGAATAAGGAAACTGTTCGATCAGTTTTCGTTGTCATACAAACACTTTTACAAACATTTTTTTTTAAAGAAAAAATGATTTTTTTCGCACCGGAATACTAAGTCGCTTAGCGGCACGTTTTTGTCGGTAGGGTGGTAACTAGCCACGGTCAAAGCCTCCCACCAGCCCGACCAGAGAAAAATCAGAAATTATAAATTTCCAAATTTATAATTTCTGTGACTAGTAAACTGCACAACGAGTTTAATTTTGCTTCTAATATTTATATAGTTACAGTCCATTTTCTTTTTAAATATTGATATATTTATATGGACATAAATTAAATTTTCATATATGTACTGACTATACACCGTCATTATTTTAACTTATTTAAATTTATCCCGTAATGTAATGTTGATCTTGGGCATAGTGCATAGTGATTACTTTTTTAAGGTACAATCTTATGTCAATTTAAAATAAAAATAAAAACAAGTTCATCGTATTCTTAGTGGCAAATAGTTAAAATAGCATTATCAATGAAAAATAATAATTACGTTCAGGCAGATTTTACCTTAACCCAATACATACTTGGACAGACAGGCTGATCGCAGGCAACTCCGACCCAGTCGGATTCACATCTACATGTCCCTTCATCACATTCGCCGTGATCTGAAAAAAATACGAGATAATTATCTGTACGCGTTACTCTATGGAGATAGACGAGATAAATAAATAAATATACTACTACACACATACATACATACACACATCGCCATCTAGCCCCAAAGTAAGCGTAGCTTGTGTTATGGGTACTAAGGCTAAATTGAATGCCACATCAAAAACAAAATCAAACGCAGACGAAGTCGCGGGCAACACGCTAGTATAATCTATATATCTTTTTATAATCAATATATCTTTTTTATGCTTGATAGTTGCTCTCTAAAAATTTTGAGATCGTTTATGTATAATTAAGTTGCGGAAACTTTATTTGTTTATGTGATAAAAAAAACGATACATTAGGTACTCTTATGTGCAAAAGTACTTACTTACGTACTGTAAATTCAAAGTATAGGTACAATTTGGCAGCCTTATCGCTACAAAGCGATCTCTTCCAGGCAACTATTAGTATAAAACACTGTTCAAGAAGAGAAGTAGGTGGTATATAAAATATATATATGTATATAGGCATGTATAATCCTACTAATATTATAAATGTGAAAGTGTGGATGTTCGTTGCTCAATCACACAAAAACGGCTGAACGGATTTGTATGAAATTTGGCATGCATGCAGCCCTTGACATGGAAAATAACATAGGCTACCTTTTATCCCGGCAAATAAGAGAGTTCCCGCGAGAATAAAAAACCCTTAATCCGCGAGGACGAAGTCGCGGGTAACAGCTAGTATATACATAAATACAACATTTATATTTTATATATGTATATATGTTGCAGGACGTGCTCCGTCCGACAAATATTACGAAAATAAAAAAAAACAGTTACAAGAAATGCACTAGCAAGCCCATCACTAGTCGGTAAGCTTAGCGCATACTTAAACGAAATTTTATACTTCAATATTGAGTAAGCGGGTTTCCTTAAGAAGTAGGCATCTTGGATTATGTTATCAAAAGGGTAGATCGGCGCGAAGTAATCCGCTGAGGCCTTACAAGTTCCGGCTTGCTGCATCCAATCGCGAGAATTCATTAGTACTACGTGGAATTCACAGACTTATTTACAACGTTTTTTAAAGGGTGCTTGAAAAGTTTCCGTCAATGATCCGTTTTTTCCGAATAAAAAGGAAAAAAAACACCCATTATATAATATCATAATCTTTATTAAACAAAACTTTAATAATTTGAAACAAAAAGTCGATTTGAACAATAAACTTACTAGAAACGGACATAAATAAGTGATATCTGCAAATCGTCTGCGGAAAGTACAGAAATCCTTCGTGGGGATGGGTATATACACTTTTATACATTATACCGATGGTTATATTAGATCTACCTGTACCTAATGTCAAACAATGTATTAAAACACATTTCATTAATCGTGGTTACTACACGATTGATGAGTTCCTTAACAACAAGGCTGCTTGGAAGCAGGCCGCTCCGTTCAATTCACTCACAAGATAAAGTTTCTTAACGGTAGAATCTGCCTTAGGAACCGGCTGTAGAGGCTACAAACAGACTTTTTTGACGTTTCAAAAGTGCTTAAAATCTAGGCCTACTTGGAGAAAAATTAACTTTGAAACACTTACTGGAACAATTAGTACGATGGTCGTTCGACGGGCAGGAGTAAGCCGCGTAAGTGACCTTGAAGCCCTCCATCGCGTAAGCGTCATCTGAGAAGAAATGCAAAAGCACACTCCCGGAGCGCGCTATCACTTGACGGGTCCAGCCAGTCTCTACCTTATCTAGAACCCCGCTGGAATTAAATAGATTTAACATACAGTAGGCTCGCAATCGAGAAGTCTCTTTCGAGTATGGAAGTACTTGAATATCGGAGTGAAATGGATTTTATTGGCATTGAATTAAAGCTTAAAATTCTTAAGCTCGGTCTTTCGTTGGAATGTTTGGAAAAGAAAAATCAGATGTAAAGGATTTGCGAAACTGAAAACATTAGGTCCTTACTTACAGCGTTTGATACGCGAAAACGAATCCTCGATTTCGAACGAGCAAATCTTGCTACAGGTTCAGTCGTAAAGCTGCTGCAGGTACCTCGTATGCCATTGCCAAAAATTTACCTAGCTTTGCCCAAGATGAAAAAGTAAACATTTTGGAAATTACCCGAATAATTTAATAAGTTTGCCCCAAAAATATAGAAAATGTACCTGAAAATAATAAAAAAGAACGCCCAGCGCCGGCTAAGGTTTGTGATAAAAATTATGGGATTGCGTTCACATCAGGAAATAAAAAATAGATAGTGCGATGATAATAAGGTCTAGGTTTTGGCTTAAGTAATTTTCGACATAAATATTTAAAATTGCCCCAAAATTTATAGAAGTTTGCCCCAACAATTTTGAAAATTGAACCAAAAAGGAACAGGAGATTTCTCCAAGATTTATTAGTGACTAAGCACTGGTAATCAACTAAAGACCGCCAGCAGTCGCTCAGCTCGTTGGGGGATGAAAGATCAGCCACGAGCATTGAGAGTTGACGCGTTTAGTAATGCCAATAAATACGATATGCGAAGAAATTCGTAAAAGTTATCCAATTACGACATACGTTGGGGACATAAGTAAGAAAGTGCAGAAGCTGAGAGACGGAGTAACCAAATATTTATTGAAGTCTACCTCTACATGTTTACTCCAAAAAATAGAAAATTACCTCAAAACGTTATGGAAAATTTGCTCAAAATTATATAATCACCTAAATACCGCCAGCAGTCGCTCGGCTCGCACGCTGTCACCGTCGTACACGTAAAGGTGGTCCCAGCCGCACTCTGTAGCGAAGCTCTCCAGGCGCACGCGCAACGCTGGGGGGTGCGGGCCCAACGCGGGTGGGGATATCAGCCACGAGCATTGCGTGCTTACGCTATAGTTGCCCGGACCGTCAGTTATAATACCCGTAGGTTCTGTTAATCTGGGAACAAAGTGTATAATAACATTTTAGAGGTCAACCGTATTATCAAGTTGAGGATAGGGTCCGGAACTATTATATTGTCAGCCTGCGATTTCACCGGAATAAAATACCGAACATAGCGTGCTCCTCAAAAGTCTATAATATTTCTTAGTAAATCTGCTACCTCAAGTAAAGATTTTTTACATAGGTAGATAAAAAGATTTAAAATAATGGAAGCGAGCTAACCGGCTTCGTACCGGATATCTTAGTGACGCGCCTTTGTTTATAAGTTGGTAACTAGCCACAGCCGAAGCCTCCTACCAGACCGGGCCAGAGATAAAAATCATAAACAATAAATTCCAAAATTCCCATTGCTTG
The DNA here is from genome assembly GCF_905163445.1 of Pararge aegeria. Lineage (NCBI taxonomy): Eukaryota > Metazoa > Arthropoda > Insecta > Lepidoptera > Nymphalidae > Pararge > Pararge aegeria. The sequence continues at coordinate 3,502,683 of NC_053202.1, read as the reverse complement.
CTCAAATCCTTTCTTTAGGATCTTTTGTCTTCACACTACTATTTAGTTTCTTATCAACATTTTTGACAAGAAACTATTTAGTTTCTTGTCAAAAATGTTGTCCTTAATTTCATACCTACGTCATAATATTTAGGTATTCACGTGTAATCGATGGGAACAGGAAATATCACTTGTTTCTTTTTAACAAACCAGTTATGATTCTTGAGGGTCAATGAGGTGAATGAGGATGTACCTACGGCTCATTATGAAATGAATGCATAGTGATTTTGTCTGTCTGTTTGTCTAATTCAAGGAAAATAAAATTAGCCTTATTTTTAAAAGCAATACCCAATATCTTATATTTATGTTTGTGGTCGAAATCCTAGGACCGAAACGGCTCGACCGATTGTTATGTTTTTTAATGTGTATTTGGTAAGTATGAGAATAGGTCGTACAAACCACTGCTAAGTGTTAAGTGTTTATTTTTAATGTTTTTTTTGTAGTTTTCTTTTTTATGTATTTTTTTTATTTGACTTCAAATAATGTCAATAACCCCATTGGTGATATCCTAAGTGGTTCAAACATCATCATCTTTCGAAAGGACCGAGTTCGATCCCCGGTACTCACCCCTCAATTTTTCAGAAAAATTAAACATCACTTACTATAGCGGGAAAGGAAAAAACCTTAGCATGGGCAGCAGAAATAAGTTATATCGCCCATTTGCAAGGGATAAAATTAATGTGACCATCCGCCAAAGAACTGCAACAGGGTATAGGAGATGTTTAGCTCCATTTATTACTTTGAATTATTTCTAACAGTGCATCAATGAGATGACAAAGCTGTGGGAGAAGATACAATTTTTTCCTATCCCTGGGGAGAATAATGTTGCGCCTGAGAGTTCACTATGATACACCAAAGAACACGGATCACCTCCCAAAATGGGAAGGGTTTAGGCCGAAGTCTATCACTCTGGCTAAGAGCGGATTGGATGACTTCACAAGCCTGTAGCGGTCTCCACATTACAAAAACTAGTTGGCGCCACAAAAAATCCTGCATCGCGCTAGCGAAGTGTTCACTAATAATGCCTATATATACAACTTCCAAAAATGAATGTTCGGACCTTGGTCCTCGAGCACGATCACCCGCTCGGAGGAAGATCTTCCTATTGTTACGATCGAGCATCACCGCCCACCACCCCCACCCTAATGCCCAAATGTTCCTTAACTGTTGAAGCAAGTAATTTTAAATTTTTAAAACACACATAACATTCAAAAATTGCAATTATCAAACTCGGCCCCCCTAAATGGAGGTCAAAGTTAACCACTACATACTTCTAACAAAAGCTACAAATGTAATTGTCAATTTAGGCAGTTTGTTAACCCAATGATGACGCTCAAATGAGTTTTACACAAAACAACAAAAGACCTTGCCTAATGCCTATAATAAAATAATAGAAAGGTCATTACTGTGCGGTGACAGAAAATTTAAAAAGTTTCTATAGCATCAAAGAGAAAAAGTATAATTGTTTTGCTAAATATATACTTTGGCTCTTGTGTTAGCCTCTACAGGTTCAATCTACCATTGCATATTTTCTTTATTTCACAATATTATATATATAATATATGTTTTATTAACGTTACAGTCTCTAAAGGAAAGTCAAGTCATGGTGTTTAAGTGTGACATCGAATAACTTGCATAAAACTCGGCAGTGGCTCTTTTTTTAATACTGGTCAACATTTTACCATTTTATCATGTCTAACACAAGGACTTTAGTGGGGATTTCCAGTTACAATGATTTTGCGCTGCTATCAAGCAACTCTATACTACTTGTTTTATATATCTGTTGTGGGAGTATATTTACACTCTCCAGTGCAGGGTTGCCACTTTAGAACTCCAAGGTCCGTTGTTCCTCTGGTCTATGTACCTGTGTACTATGTATTAAAAGGTGTAAAATTTGCATATCCATATTTGTTCTATAGTTACATACTTTATATGCTTTTTAATTAATATTATTAATATCAAGGATTATATAAGTAAGCAATTACTAAATGATCATTATGTTGTTTTACATAGTTAGTAAATGATGTATAAAGAAAAGCCCAGAGGTCAGCGAAAGTATGATTATTGAATATCTCACTTCAATTGATTGTTATAATTTAATTTAATGAGGCTTTTCTTTGAAACAGTTTTTTTTTCCATATGCGTTTGTGTGTGAAAAACACTATAGTAGCAGGGCTGTAATTTATTTCTGGCATATGTACAAACAGCGTATCTAGCGTTACCATGGACACTGCCCGACTTTGTGGTAAGATTCTTGGTTTAGCTCTGTAAATTTTATATTCCGTACCGTGTTTTATTTTTAATTTTATTTTTATAATGTATAGACTGAAGGTTTTGGCATGGATGAAGCAGTCTCAAACACGTCTGTGAGCACACAGGGTCCTTCTGAAAACCAGCTCTGCAGTTCGCTGCAGCTTTGTGCTCAGGTGGAACCCTATTTGTCCACATGCTTTTTGTTAGATATATTTTTTTATTACAATTGTAAGCGATTTTGTGGGCAAATATTAATTTCATTTCATTATACATATCTAATTAATGTATAACAATCAATTATATTGCATTCAATAATATCTTTTCTTTTATTACTGTACATGTAAGCTATAAATCTGCAATCTCACCTAGTGGGCATACAGATCTCGTCTAAGATGGTAGCTCGCTGACCTATTCGGTGTATGGTAGTTATATTAACCTTATACCTCTATTTTATCTATACTGCAGCTATTGTAATACTAAATTGCAAGAAACATCTTTTACGGTAGGAACCACAGTGAAAACTTTGCACTAGACCATACCAAATTTTATGTGTGGGATAAACTTCACCTATTCCATTTTCCCATGCTTTAGCAGGTGGACATGTTAATTTAAATTTTGTCTCCTGCCCTGCTCTGCAGAGGGTTATATAATGCTGAATGTGGTGATAGCAACATCCATTGAATAATCTATTAAAAACAATTTTAACTTAGCTGCAACAGAGGGTCTAAAATTAAGTTTCATAACGATGGTATGGGATTAGTGGCAGTGGAAGTTGGAAGAACTCTCAGGCACCATCGCCAGGTTCTTGCTCTGATTGTGATGCAGGTTCAATTCCTGCCTGTTCCAAAATTTTTATGCACATTTTTATTTCTCATATTATAAAAGTTCATATACTCAACCCCACATTGGGTTTTTAAACAGATATTTTTTGACAGCCGGTTGGCGCAGTGGGCAACAACCCTGCTTTCTGGGTCCAAGGCTGTGGGTTTGATTCCTACAACTGGAAAGTATTTGTGTGATAAACATGGATGTTTTTCAGTGTCTGGGTATTTATCTGTATATTATAAGTATTTGTGTGTATTATATTCATAAAAATATTCATCAGCTATCTTAGTACCCATAACACAAGCTTTGCTTACTTTGGGGCTGGATGGCGATGTGTGTGTATTGTCGTAGTATATTTATTTAGTTATTTATTTAAATAGATATTTGAAAAAACACTTGGTTCAGCAAAATGCATCGTATCCTTGCTAAATTTTAAAAAGTAAACAAGGCTATTGTCTATGTCAAATATGATATATGCAGAAGTAATGATTCATAATGGGACAATAGCAAGCGTAACCGGGTATTCTAAACCAATGGTAGCCAACAGTTAACCTTTAAGCACAGTTTGTAACACTTTTGTGTGCCACATAACTTACGAAAAGGTAGGCGAATATAACGTCTATGTATTATAGGTATTTTATATGTGTATGATCCGCCGACCTTCGGCAGTAGTTCTGGATGACAAAAAGAAGCCAAAGAACCTAATTGGATAATGCTGAATCAATGTTTTCGCGAGCTTTAACCAGCGACTGACATGTCTGTCACTAAGGTCAGTAACCTATCAGGATTTTCTGAGATAAATGTATCAACTCACTTTATTTTCCCGCCACAGTTCTGGCACAGGGGTCCCTGCCAGCCCTCGTAGCACACACAACTATCATTCTTACAAATACCATTTACACAATTAGTCTCACTGCACTTAGAAATAACGTCATGACAAAACAATAACACGATGAGCACTGAACACAGAAACGGCGAGAACCATGAAAATTTTCGTCTGTATTTTGATTTGAACAGGAATAAAAACATTTGAAGCGACTCTACCATTTTGATGTATGCATTTTCAACGAGTTTTGTTGGCCTATTCGAACGTTGAAAGCGGCCGTGCGTCGTGTAGGTTCCGTACGGTACTAGAGACAGTGTTGTCAGTTTATACAGTTTATACCCAGTTTTTTTCAATAATCTAGAAATGTATGTAGAAAAAATGTAAGCAAGTTAGCCGTGATAATAGATTACAGCTAAATCCTAACTTCATCTTTGTTTACATTCCTTTATAAGGTTGTATATGAGATAACAGTCTTATTCAACATTATGCCGATTGTTGTTTTATTCTTTGAATTCGTTTTTGTAGTACCTACCTAAGTTCTTATACTCAATATTTCAGCCAACAGTAGAATAGTTTTAGCTATTCAAAAACTAATGCGACCGTTACTGCGACTGTAACTCTACAATTATAAAATAATTTAATATTATTTTTCTGTCGTGTGCATATAAAATATGAATTTTCCACGACAGAAAAATGTACTATTATTTTATAAATCATATAAGGTTGGTATTTTTACATCACCCATTTTATTTCGCATTAACCTAAGCAGAAAGAGTTCTGAAATTCCAAATATATTTTTAAGTTTCATCATCATTCACAATTTATTTAATCGTATTAATATCATATGTAAAACGGTTCGTCATATTAATACCCAAAAACGAGGAAATATTTGGATGAAGCAACATTTTATCTGACACCGCTGCATTGCCATCTGTCAAAATACAGAGGCGTATTTTTTTCGTTCAAAAACAAACAGAAAGAAACAGAATGTTTGTTTATTTAATAGTAAAAAAGGTTGATTTCGAATAATTAAATGAATAATTTCAACTTTAAATAATATTATGCATTCAATTAGTTGTTTTAATCTTATTAACTACGTACCCAATAATTAAATATTTTTTTATTTCGTCACTAGATGGCTGTAGAATGTATGTGCTACTAGATGGCGTTAAGAGACTTTAGATTAATCATTTACATTTACACTATAGATGGCATTGATAGTAGTATTTCACACCCAGTGTTCCCGATTTTTACTTTGGGCTTGGGCCGTTTTTGTGCGCTCAACTTCATACGAGGTCAAGTTTTAGTAGCACTGTCTACAAAAGTCTAAGAAGCTATAAATTTCAGCACAAAATATGTGAAGATGCAAAGCTTAACAGCTATTGTGAAAATAAAAGACTACCTACTTATTTACTTAGTATTTTTTTTATTAAATATATTAATCGTAAATTTTATATATTAACAAGTACCTACGTAGTAATTCTCTAAAATAGTAAACTGCCTACGATTTCATCTGCTTTTCTATCAGTTTTTTTTTTTTAACGATAGATAAGGCGGCTATATTTACATCGATACTCCTGATCGGTTTCCACGCGGCATCGTACCGTTTCGTCCTTGTTGGTAAGTTAAGACCAGACCAGACGAGATAAAATTCAGAAATTATAAGTCATAAGGGGCTTTTCCTAAATTGTCCCTGTCGCTGATCAAATCCAGGCCTTCCACTCAGACCACACTAGCACTGACCACTGCGCCATAGAGTGTCGTTTGTGTGTCGTGTTAGGTATGGTTGAATTACAGAAATTACCGACAAAAATTTTAATGCTCTTACCTTAAGTCACTGGTAGTTTAAATTTTCAAAATGGCGATCGTTTCTTTAGCTACCATTTTGAATTTAATGACGAATTAGTATTGCTCTTCAATTTTACATATTGCGATCGATAACGGATGTTATTTTGAAAATAGTTAATAATAGTTAATAATTAAAAAATTGTTTTCAAATTTTCATTATTAGGCATACAATATTAGTACCTACTATCAAAATTGTTTGGAGCCGCCTTTGTCTAATTCTGTACTTTATACTTCCTATTTTGATCTCGGTGATTAAAACGATCTCTCTGGCGCAGTGGTTTATCAGTTGGCGGTCCCAGATTCGTTCGGGTGATAGGGGAATTAATAATTTCAGATATTTTTTTAGTCTGGTTCGGTGGGACGTATTTAGTAACGGTCCTATCGACAAAGATGTGCCGCCAAACGATTTTCCGTTCCGGTACGACTTCGCGTAGAAGCCGATTAGGAAATAGGTTTAAAATAGCAACTGCTGAGTTTCTTGTCGGCTTCTTCTCTATGGACTCTGGAACCGGTGGTAGAGTCACTACAGAGAGATTCACTTGACGTTTCAAAAGTGCTGATATAGAAGCTTGTACCTACTTAAAATAAATAAATTTCATATATTGAATTTTTTGAATTTATTTATTAGGCAACTAAAACAACTTACCTACTATTTGAACTTAGTCGGTGATAAATGAAGTAGTAAATCTTCAATAGGCTAGGCTTCAATTATTATTTTAATAACTTTTTTATATTGGGTGATTAAATATACTTTATATTGGGTAATTGGGTAATTGGGTAATTTTGACGGCCGATTGGCGCAGTGGGCAGCGACCCTGCTTGCTAAGCCAAGGCCGTGGGTTCGATTCCCACAACTGGACAATGTTTGTGTGATTAACATGAATGTTTTTCAGTGTCTGGGTGTTTATCTGTATATTATATGTATTTATGAATATTATTCAAATAATTATTCATCAGTCATCTTAGCACCCATAACACAAGCTACACTTACTTTGGGGCTAGATGGCGATGTGTGTATTGTCCTAGTATATATATTTTTTTTTTTTTTTTTTTTAATTATTTTCGAAAACATCCATTGAAGTTGCAAACTCCTTGCGACACATTCTAAATACGTAATATTATAATTGTTTACATTTAAAGTTCTTAGCCATCATCATACCCAGGTTAGATTGCAGTCAACAGTTTACTTGTAGAGGAATTTAAAAAAAAGATGAGTTAGAAGTTCGATGACCTGAGTTTTTGATATTAATTTCAACTTGACGCTTCTACCGTCTACGCTTTCCTAAAAAAAGGGTTTTTCACGGAAAGAAAGACAAGCACGCAGACAGACAACGAAGTGATCCTAAAAGGGTTCTTTTATTCCTTATGGGTATGGAGGGTAGAGGTAAGGAGGATCATCTGTGTATATAAAAAAGTGTCGTCAAAATGTATTAAATTAGGATGGCGCCACATTTGCATCAAGGTAACTCTTAAAAGAAGCGCCAAATATAAATATTGTTAGATTAGGCTTGAAAAATAAACAAGGAAGTAAGGTTATATTTACCACAATATTTTGTACAACGTAAGTTGTTGAAATTCTCAATAATTAACTACTTTAGTCGATAATGACATTAAATTTTTTAACTCGGCATACTTCAATTCATCTACATTTGCTACATTCATACCATACCCTGTGCATCCACCAGCGCCATTGTGGAGGATTTTTGAACTGTTATTTAGCGCATACAACTGGACACTTTTTCAACTTTTCTCCCATATAAGATGACTCTCCTTACCTCTACCCTCCATACTTATGAGTTACCCGCGTTCTTCGTCTGCGTTTATCACTATTTTTAATCTGTTATAAGTGTGACGTATCTTTGTGTGTGCGTGTGTGTGTTTGTGTGTGTCTGTGGCATCTTATTTCCCGGTTCAACCGGTTTCAATTTCGTTTTATTTTGTTTTAAAGGCGAATTAGTTGGGAGCGTTCTTGTATGTTTGGTGAAAATCGGTACAAGATGGCCGCCACCACAAAATGGCAGATTATATATTTTGTGACAAATCCCTCCCTCAAAATATGGGTATCAAATATAAGGGCTCGATGAGTAGAATAATGTATACTAGATTGAAAGTTCATCATCATATCAACCAATTACTGGCCCACTAAAGGGCACGGGTCTCCTCCCACGATGAGAAGGAGTAAATAAAAATATCTATCCTATCACTAAATACTTAGCGAAAACGAAAATTTACTACATGGCTACTGCAAAAGAGCTATAATCAAACGGAAGAGTTCATTCTATCAAATATATGACATCCCTAGCCATCCTGTAGTACGTATCTATAATAATAATATAAACACACACACACACACACACACACACACACACACACACTCTCACACACAATAAATCTAGTGGAACATTTGTATACTTACTGTACTCGGAGGTGGGCGGTGGTACATGCAGCACAGTTTTTACTATTGCAGTGCCACCCTTGCTAGTATTTTAAGTGCCATTGTAACTGTTCCAAATAAAGATTTATTATTATTATTATTAATGCAGTAGTCCACCACGTTTGCCCAGTTCGGATTGGCGGACTCCACACACCTTTATTTATTTATTTATTCAATTACAAAACCATTACAATGTCATATAGATTACATAAGTAATTATTATATTTTTCAAATAGAATGTCAATCTAATGTTTACATTTGAAATGGAACCCTGTGTGGGCGCTGTAACCAGATTGAGAGGCGGACTTATTATTGTCAATATTAAATATTCTCATTTAGGAAGTCGTTTATTTTATAATAAGCTTTCTCCAGCAAGTAATGTTTTAAGGATTTTGTAAATAAGTTTATACTTTCTTTTTATTTTATATGTTCCTTTGAGAACATTATGTAGAACTCTCAGGCATGCAGATTTCCTCACGATGTTTTCCTTCACCGTTGAAGTTGTAATTTAAGCTAAAAAACCGCACATAACTTGGAAATTCAGAGGTGCGGTGCTGGGATTCGAACTCGGCGTCCGAAAGTGAACTAGTAGTCCTACCCACTGGGCTATCACCGCTTACGCTTACTATAATGAAAGTTAATCATCATCACCTCAAACAATTTACGTCAACTGCTAGAAATAGGTCTTTTGTAGGGAGTTCCACAATGCACGGTCTTGGGCCGCTTGCCTCCAGTGGCTCCCAGCTACTCGCCTGGTGTCATCTGTCCACCTCGTTGAGGCCCGACCTACGCTGCGTTTACCGGTGCGGGGTCGCCATTCCAGCACCTTAAGACCCCATAGTCCATCGGTTCTCCGAGCTATGTGCCCAGCGCATTGCCACTTCAGCTTCGCGACTCGCTGAGCTATGTCGGTAACTCCAGTTCTTCTACGGATCTCCTCATTTTTGATTTGATCACGTAGAGATACTCCTAACATAGCTCTTTCCATCGCCCGCTGAGTGAATCTGAGCCTTCTTAATGAAAGATGGCTTTCTTAAATTTTTTAATTATCTTTTTTAAACATCCCGTGGGAACCGTTTATTTTACTGGGATAAGGATTTCTTCTTTTCCTGCCAGTGTATTTTTCTTTACGATGTGTAAAAAAGCAGCCTATGTTACTCTCCGTACATTGAACTAACTCTATGCCAAAAATCAAGTTGATTGCTCATTTAGAACGTGAAGGAAGGACAAACGAACGTATAAACACACTTTCGTATTAATAATACCTATTAGTAAGGACCTCATCCTTACTAATATTATAAATGTCCTAAGGATGTGGTATATAAGTACGGAACCCTATAAACAATAGTTTTATCCCAAACTAAGTAGGTAATTCTAAGAACAATCCCGTAGCTGAAGCGAGGGGTGCCTGTCCCGCGTCGCTAAATAATATCTGCTTCCACCCTTGATATACTTAAAAATAGATATGCAGCACTACCGATCATAATATTCCTAATTCAATATTGTGTTACAGTAAATTTATAAAGTGGGTAAATAATTAAACTTTTGATAACTATAAATTCATATTTGCTAGATATTTATGTTCATGACATTGACTTGGTGGGTATTTTGATATAAATAGGACTGCATTATCAATGCATTTACATATTAAATGATTTAATTTAGAAAGATATATATATCAAAATAACATATATAAACATTTATTTTGAATTTTCTTCTCTTTAAATATAATTGTACGTTCTACCTTATTGTGCTGTTGTATTTGTATCTCTGTAAATTTTTTTCTGCGGTGTACAATAAAAGTGTATTCATTCATTCATTCATTCATTCATTCCAATTAGTAAATACATAATAATAATTACAAACTAACATTAATATGTCCCCCCAGCGGGGGAAGACAGGCTCAGCGCGAAGGCGATAGTTTTTTTTTAATACTTATTCGTGAAATTCGTCCTAGCTATACCAAACGTCAAAACGCGGCGTTGCTATTACCAACTTAAAAAAACTATTACCAACTTAAAAAAACTGGTTGTTGGATCAAGGGTCTGGAGCTCTGACCGCCGGTTGCTTGGGCATTCTAAACCCCGCAAGAGGAGGGTGTTTTTTTTTCTTATAAATTTTTAATAGTGTTTTTTTTTTTTGTAAGCATTGTTAAGAATTAAAAAAAAAAAAGAAAATCAATAAATAATAGAAAAAAATTACAATAATAATAAGATTTTATTTCAGGCGTAGCCCATATGCAGTGCAATTACCAGTTCAAAAAATTAACACTAGGTAAAGGAAGCACAAATTAAATTAAACTAAATTATATAACTACGAATCATTTCAAATCGAAACCCGTCATTTCACGGCCAATGAGCTAACTCGATATAAATTTTAAATCCGTGTGTTAGTTTCTTCTTGAAATAGAAATTTGTACTTTCTTGTCGAAAGTCTGGTAAACATCCTGATAAATCTTTGTGTAGGTCAAGTAAAAAATAGAAAAAAAACACACATTCCAATTTCAAACAAAAAAAAACTTTGCCATTACCTACCAATTAAAGCTGAGCGGTCTTATTTATTCTGCCAAGCCAAGTTCTGGGTTATAATTATTTTGATCTCGATATTGAATTGTAGAGGAAAATTATCTTGTTTTAGCATCTAAGTTTATACACGTGATATTATAATATTATCTATATCAACGTCGCTCCCTTAACAAAAGAAAAATGGCCTCCACCTGATGTTCGTTTTCTTAAAACATTGTTTTGTTTTATGCTAAAACAAGAAAAAAACACGGTGTTTTTCTCGATTACTTTTTATCATTAACTTTTGCTAGTTTACATTTTAAGGTTGGAAGCCTTTTTTTTCGCGCTCATTGTTTCAGCTGTTTAGGAATTATGTAGGTAGGTATTTCAGGTCTTAAAATTTAAAACAATGCCTCTCATAGAATGCTTAGTTAGGCGCCTAGGTACGGCAAATGAACTGTGGTCTGAATATACCTAGGTCAGGGATCGCAAACCTTTTTATGAAATATAATTTTAACCGCCGAAGCAAAAATGGTGTGTGTGTACATGTGTGTGTGTATGTGTGTGTGTGTGTGATTATGAAAATTTTGAAAGGTGTATTAGGGGGAAAGCCGCTTCAACCAAATGTTAGATTCTTTTTTTTAACAATTTCTTTAATATGCAAATATTAAAGAAATTAATATATCACTTGCTTTAACGGTGAAGGAAAAACATCGTGAGGAAACCTGTAAGCCTTAGAGTTCTCCATAATGCTTCAAAAAGGTGTAAAGTATGCCAATCGGCACCTTAACCCTTTTCATTATGAGGGGAGACCCGTGCCCAGTTGTGGTCCGGTAATAGGTTAATAACGATGACGATGTTACGTTAACTATAGATCTGCAACGCAAGTTCGAACGCATGAATTATTTATTATTTTCCCCCAAAAAATCAAAAGTGAAAGAATGAGGCCGAATTTAAATTCACCAGCACCGAATTGGCGGTGAGCCGTAAATAATGCAGCTGTGTGACCAAGGTCAGTGCTATTGTACTCACTCTTAACCACAGAGTGCATTGCCCATCTGTGTTAGGGTTGCCAACTATAAATTTAAATCATAATCATAATCATTTATTTGCAAAAAAACATGTCAAATTATAGATGTTACAAAAAGTTATACAGAACAATGTTTAGCCCATTTAAAGACATGCATATCTTAACTTAAAAATAATAAACAACATTCAGAATTTGATTCATTACAATTAATTTCATAAAAGCTATATTAATACACAATAGAATTAATATTTAATTAGTTATGTTTTAGTTTAATTCGCTTAGTTTATTTTGTTTATGAACTAACTGATTTTCATACAATAACAAATTCATTTAGTTAAATCATTAAATTAATTCATAAAATCATTGAAGCACTTGAGATGTAATTATTAGCTTCATGACACATCCAGGCCACCCGTCAATGGTGGGTGCGGCTGCTACCAGTGCCGAGCAGGCCAAGAGGCGTTAATATGAAAACCTGGATAGCAGCTTAATTTTTGTGCCTTTTGGAGTAGAGACTTTGGGATCGTGGGGTCCGGAGGCGCGAGCTCTTTTCAAAGAATTATCGAAAAGGGTTATCGAGTCTACCTGTGATCCTACAGCGGGCAGTTCTCTTGGCCAAAGAATTAGTTTGGCCATCCAAAAGGGCAATGCTGTCAGCATCTTAGGAACAGTACCTCGCTGCGGTGGTTTCGAAGACGTTTTAGATGTTATTTAGTTTTACATAGTTTATTTTAGGTTAGATTTATAAAACAAATATGCAGATGATGCATAACTAATTTATGTAAGATTATATATACTGTAATTATTCAAATTAGATTTTAATTACACTTGATTAAGTAACGAAGACACAGAACGGAAATATAACTAAGATTAATAATAATAATAATAAATAATAAAAAAAAAATACTACGACAATACACACATCGCCATCTAGCCCCAAAGTAAGCGTAGCTTGTGTTATGGGTACTAAGATGACTGATGAATATTTTATGAATAATATAGAATTTACACCCACTGAAAAACATACATGCTTATCACACAAACATTTTCCAGTAGTGAGAATTGAACCCACGGCCTTGGACTCAGAAAGTGGAATCGCTGCCCACTGCGCCAGTCGGCTGTCAAATATTGGTGCAGGATCCTTTAATCATCAGCTAGTGAAGTTTACCAATTTTTGTCTGGTGTGAGGTTAGTTATTGACAAAGACTTGCTGCCAAGCGATTAAACTTTCTGGTAGGATATCACGCAGAAAACGATTACGGTATGGGTTTAATGTAACTGTTTTATTCCTAAAAGATCAGCCCGATACAATTTTAGAAAGCAGCATCAAATACCACCAGTTTGCATGTAGCCAGTGACTAGCCAGCTTGGCGGTCGACTAAACCCTTATGATGCAAGAAACAGATCTATGTAGACTCTGTAAGGAGGCTGCGAAGACGCCGCTGCATTTGATCTGTTCCTGCCCCGCGCTGATGCATAAACGCAGCACTCTTTTTGGGAAGCACATAAACCAGAGGATGCTAAATTTCTTCCAGCAAGGAAAGTGCTGCTTTTCCTGAAGGCGACCAATGCTTGCTGGGAGATCTAGACAGCGGCGTCACAATAGATCGTAGGCGGTCGACGTGACACCAGGGACCAGGCAAACCTGAGCCGCTAGCAGAAGAAGAATAAGTAGAAGCCCTTATGATTCAAAGAGGAGACCGGTGTCTTGCAGTGGGTCGGTAATTTGTGATAATGATGATGACGATTAACAAAGCGCACAACCCGACAATCAGTATGAAAGAAGTTTTCGCTATTCGAAGTTTCTTAATACTTTTTTATTCGATACTATAATACCAAACGTGCAAAACTTTATGTTATAAACACAGGTGGCATCCCTAATCGAAATGTAAGTACCTATACCCACACACATATATATTTGGTCATGCGCATGCGCATGTGCATGTATATACGTAATGACAGCGAAAAGTATCCGAATTATCCGTCATAGACTAAACAAAACGATGCCTTGTAGAGGGTCACTTGAAGAAAATTAAAAAAGTAAAATAAAATTGGGTTTATATTAAAAGGAACCTATTGAAATTTTCAAGCAAAATAATTTTGGTACCAGACTGGGAGGGTAGAATTCGGGACCCACAACACTAAGATGTGATAATATATATTGTTAAAGGCCCGCGCACTCGCATTGGAGCAGCGTAGTGTGCTATTTCTCTAGTTTCCTTTTATCTATGAGAGAGGAAGACTATGCCCAGAAGTGGGGCATTAATAGACAGAGTACAAGTTAGAGTTAAAAATTACTCGTAAGTGAATGCGAAATATTTTAAGGGGTCCGTCTTTTTATCCGCTAACTTATTCTTAGCCACGCAACGGATTTTAATGAGGTTTTCACCATCGCTTATATTAATTTCTAAAATGTTTGAAAATAAATGAATTTTGAATATTATACAATGTGTAAATGAAAACCAAAATAATACTTCACAGGCTTTAGAGGCACATTATTTACTGTCTCTGAGGCTTATCTGTTTTTATGTAAACCACTGCCATAGTTTTTAATGAAAAATAAAACACATACAGCCCTAAAGAACAATACATGCAAAATTAAAATCAATAGACTCCTGTCACTTATTTAATCTATTGTATAGGTACGCGTCGGGTAGCGTAGGTTCTATGTGTGTTTTTTTATCTTCTGTTTGTCATAAGTTAACAATTAAAATGTGTTGATTTAGTTTGTTCGGAAATATTAATTAATCTGTTGAAAGGTGCAAAAATATACTTTTGCACCTTTCAACAGAATTTCGTAATTCGGTTACACGTTGTAAATCTACCTGCATTCACGTGATGGATAACATACGCACTTAAAAGCTTTGTTTTTAATTTCCCTACTTATATACTGATGAATTTTGCTGCGATCTGTTAAAATAAAGTTACCTATGTACTTTTCAAATACCAGTACTTGAGCTATAAAAGTGCGTTTTGTAGATACATCACGTTATTTATGAACGACCAAATTTTTTCTGAGTAGGCATATCTACAACTAAATACAAAGTGATTTAACACATTACTCTTTGACACAAAAGACAATAAAGTATTACATTGCATTGTGTGTGTGTAATTCGGGTAGTCACACACACACGTGAGTCAGTTAAGAGTAAGAGTAAAAGAGTAAGGTCAGGGTTATACTTTGGCGTCTTTTCGGGTTATTCGCGGACGCCCGCGCATTCCTTTTACACTACTCCGTACTTTATTACCCGCATTGGTAAATGGTTATGAGAGTTTATTAGTTTGTGTTTATGTTTATTTTAAGTCACTATAAAATTATGCGGTGATAGCCTAGTAGGTAAGGCTTCGGCTTCGGACACAGAGTTCTAGCCCCGGCACGCACCACTAACTTTTCGGAGTTTTGTACGTTTTTAATTTGAGCAATTTAACATGACTAGCTTTAAACGGTAAAGGAAAATATCGCGAAGGAACCTGGCATGCCTGTTCTCTCCTAACGATTTTGTAGTTGTTTTGTAGAAGATAGTCTATATTATTAAAAAATTATAAAATCGATATTAAAGTGTTATAGACTCAGAAGCATCGCTGCTAAAGTATTTTATAATAATCCCTCCCACTAACCAGAAAACGCTTACACTGCGCCAAGGAGGTCGACTAAATAAATATAAAACAATACAACCAAAGAGGTTTCGCTTTCTTTATATATCGAAAATGAAAGTAAGAAGTATATGGGTGCAATGTATGTACCTATATAAAGAAGGTACCTCTTTTTCACTCTCGACGAAAATATTTACAAAATCGAACCGGCTACAAAACTGGTTTGTTCTTTTTTTAGTTTTTGGTTCTTCCGAGCCGTCTCCCAGTTAACGAATTTACTTGCAAATAGCGACGCCATGTTGTATTTTGTTTTTTTTTATGCGGCCTTGGGACCAAGTGGCATTGCCCGCAGGCAATACCAAAATGTAGGGATGTCACCTTTTTTTTGTAGGGAAGTAAGGTTAAACGTTAATATAACCTAGCTATTGGTTATTGAGTGTATCAATATATTGATATTGTTTACTAAAATCTTGATATTGTGCAAACATTCTTGCATATAATCTTAAATAAAATATATTCATTTGGCTGGCTTCTTATTGTAACCTATCTAACCCCAGTTATTTATTTATTTTTTTATTCACAGCTAATACATTTTTTTCAAGTTTCTACGTTGTTAGTTAAGTCTAAGTCGCGAAAACCTTTAACTGAACATTTCAGCTTATTATTACAGGTTTTCGCGACGTTTGCAAATAATTTCAAAATTAATTACAAATGAAATACAACTGCATTATAAAATATATTTTGTCTGGTGGGAGGCTTTGACCGTGGCTAGTTACTACCCTACCGACAAAGACGTGCTATTAAGCGATTGCCGATTGGCGCAGTGGGCAGCGACCCTGCTTTCTGAGTCCAAGGCCGTGGGTTCGATTCCCTCAACTGGAAAATGTTTGTGTGATGAACATGATTGTTTTTCAGTGTCTGGGTATTTATCTGTATATTATAAGTATTTATATGTATTATATTCATAAAGATATTCAACAGCTATCTTAGTACCCATAACACAAGCTACGCCTACTTTGGGGCTAGATGGTGATGTGTGTATTGTCGTAGTATATTTATTTATTTTATTTATTATTTAGTGTTCCGGTGCGATCTCGCGTTGAAACCGATTAGGGTTTTTACTACCATACTCCCTAACAGATTAGCCCGCTACCATCTAAGACCGCATTATCGCTTACCACCAGGTGAGTTTGCAGTCAAGGGCTAACTTGTAATGGAATAAAAAAGATATACATGTCTAAAAAGAAAGACCTACCTATCTGTGCTAATCTTTTCTGTTTTTAATGTGTCGGATGATAGCCCTGCAACCAATGGAGCTGTGAAACCAAAATTTATTTAACGCATGTAATTTGCGGTTTTGTACCATATTTTAGCCATTTAGTGGGCGACTTGTTACTTCTTTTTTTTTGAAAATACGAAATATTTTTTTGTTACTTTTCTGAACGTTATCGACAGTTGGTGGACGTCGTGAATTGTCAAAAGTAACCGCCTTTTTTGAGAAAATGAGGTCTCAAGGTTAGTGGCTCAAATTGCGCCACCTGGCGAAGACCTATTTTGAGCTTGCGGTTTGTCTTTATTGTGAATAGACAGTACCTATAATTTTTGTAGATAGAAACTGACATTTAGTGCCATCTGCATATCGTCAGGGGAGAGTAACATACGGGACAAACAAACTGCGAGCCTAGGCAATAAATGATTTATCAAGTATGAATTATGAATTAGGAGTTGTTAATAGAGTTAAGTACTTATATGCTATTCCCGGATTCACGCGTAACACGCTCGAATGTCTTATTACAAAATCTCTTAAAAAAGGTGGATTAATATTATTTTAGGTTGGGCAAAAAGTTTCTTCGCATTTTTTAAGAAAATTCAAAACATTTTCTTAATATAGTTCATTTACATTTAACTAGAGTTTGTTGTTACCATTTTGTTCGATAACCACAACCGGTAGTTTTGGCAGTCCTCTCGTGATATTAACCTGACACTGCGTAAATAATTCTGAGGAGACCGAAACAGGTGGATATCTGAAAGTGTAAGGTAAGGACTATACGGCGGATGCATTAACACCTCCCAGCCAAACTCTCTTAAATTTGGCTGAGTGGCTAAAGATGTGTGAGGTCTAGCGTTATCATGATGAAAAACCACACCCCTGTTGATAATTCCGACCGCTTTCTCTCAACTTCTTGCTTTAATCTCATCAGTTGTTCGCAGTAGAGTTCAGAATCGATGGTCCTGCCTGGTGGTAACAGTTTATAACAGCCTGCGTGTGCCGGACCGGTATGTTTGGCGGAGGCACCGGCCATCGCTGCTGGTGGTGCCGAACAGGCGCACCAAGCTACTGAAGGAGGCGCCATTGAGTATTGACGCGCGCACTCCGTACCCTCAATGTGATAGCCGAGAAGACGGATTTATTTTGTTGCACTCTGAGTGAACTCACAAATATAGCGATTTGGATTTTATCATATACATTATAGTTATATATATTATTAAAATTTACATAACATGCTGCATTGTCGTATTAGGATAACTTTTTCCTGTAATGACAAAAACGTAAGATGGGGAATAAATAAATAAATAAATAATGCCCTTTCAATCCAACCACACACACAGCATCACCTTGTTGCGAGGTAACCCAGGTTTCACCACAGTCTGTGAAGCCTGACCGGCCTTTGACCACGACCTTTTTCGCACGTTCTTGTCGTACATGATCCACTTTTATTCACCAGTTATCAGCTTCTTCAATAATGGTTCGGTTTCATTACGTCGTAATAAAGAATCACAAATGAGTACACGGTTCATTAGATTACTTTCAGTGAACTCGTGAAGTACCCAAATATCCAGCTTTATTGTGTACCCAGTTATTTTCAAATGCGCCAAAACGGTTTTGTGGTCAATTCCCAGTTCTTCAGCTACTTTGTCACTACTGATATGGCGATCTTGCTCCACTTTTTAAAAATGGCATCCATTTTATCCGTAATAGGGCGACCAGAGCGAGGTGCATCTTTGACATCAAAATTTCCGGATTGAAAACGCTTAAACCAAAATTTGTGCTACTCTCGCAGACGCTGCACTAGGTCCATAAACATCGTCATAGAGATACTCCGAGCTACTCTCTCCATCGCCCGACTCTGAGCCTTCTTATAAGGCTATATTTAGCGACCAAGTTTCTGAACCATAGGTCATCACTGACAACACGCACTGTTCAAAGACTTTGGTCTTCAGGCACTGAGGGATTTTTGACGAAAAGATGTCACGAAGGATGTTACAATTGACATTTAATTATTTAATGGTTCTGTACGTTTGACATAATTTTATTGACAAACAAAAAAATCGTAATTATTGTATTGTATAATTTTTTTTTTATATTTGTAGTAATATTGCATGCCGTTAGTCGAAACTTGACTAGATATCTTTATTATGTTATTTAAGACATTTTCTGCCTTTATTATTTGAGATCACAGGTGAAGTTTTAGTTATAAATAAAACAAAACATAATTTCAACAAATGAAAGAAATTTATTGTATACAGGTTTTAAATATCCCCGAACATTCTTACACCTGCCTAACCAGCCACTTCGTTAAGATATCCAACGTAAGATACAAATATCTTAGAATATAGTATATAATAAAAGGACATAATTAAGTATGTATATGAAAAAAAAACACTTTTAAATTATATAACTACATAAGATTTAGTTACAAGTTACAACGTTATGCCACCTATACACGCTGACCGAAAATCCAACGTGTGGAGGGGCTTTTATAAGCGTTAGCTTATGGAATTTAAGGCCCCTGTACACGACGGGCCAAAATGAGCCAAAGCGTAGCAACGCGACGTGCAGTGGGGCCTTAGTAAGCATTTGCTTATTTTTTACGTCCCCTACCATTGGCCATGTCTATGACATTAAAATCGTCAATTTTGACAACTCTTTATACAAGATCGGTTAACTTAGATGTCATGAAATATTTAAATGCCATAGTCCATAAGGGTCTGTTCACCCCAGGCCAATAAAAACGTACCTTTAGTTGGCTTCTGACATTTCAAGCTTATTTACACATTAGGCCAACGGTTAAACAGTAAGCTATGCCAACGCGTACAGAAATTTTCATAACCGTTGGTTTGTATGATCTACAGCCAACATACTAAGGAAATGCATTTATAAGCGTTGAATCATACCTTGTTGGTCTAAAGTGTAGAGGAGGTATTAGAAACAGGGCCCAGATTTTGTATGCCATTGGTGTTGTTACCGTTTCAGATTATGACGTCAAATTATAGTACAACTGTCAAAATTCACGTCATTAATCCTAATAGCGAGTGATATGATTGATTTTTTTAAGTTGCCTCACCCTTATGACAAAGTGCACGGCAAAAATGACTTGAGTCAAACATAATATGACAAAGAGTCTAAGACGTATCGTAAACGGAGACAATTATGTGTCTTGTGTCAAACATAGACACAGTTTGTGTCCAGTTGCTTCCACTTGATACACATGGCTTGTTTAATCCAAAAGTGTTGTGTGTAACCAACTAAAGAAAGTTGTACGAAAGTAGATAATTCATTATTTTATTTACGCGCGAGAGACATACGAGTATATTCTAGCTAACTTTTTCTCTCACACGCAAATAACGTCAAAAATGATCTCATTTTGATAGCTGATGTTTTAGACACCGA
Source organism: Pararge aegeria (assembly GCF_905163445.1). NCBI lineage: Eukaryota > Metazoa > Arthropoda > Insecta > Lepidoptera > Nymphalidae > Pararge > Pararge aegeria. The sequence goes on along the minus strand of NC_053202.1, from coordinate 3,482,658 downwards.
ATGGCCCTTGTCGGTACAAAAAGTGTCTTTAGTCTGTTTCTGCAGCGGATTAGACCGAATTTCACCTATTGTTACCTACACCTAAAACTTGAGGCGATTTGCAGAGTCGAAAGGCATCGAAGTATCAACCAAGCAAATAAGCGTTTACAAGTGAAATTGCGCACTAATTATTTTGAGTAATTTGAGAACATGGCATGCATCTTTTTTGGTTGGTGCATAGACGTGCTTCCACTCTGACAACGGCACCTAAATTTGCATGGCATATTGGCACTTATTTCTACGCTATGAATACATTTATATCCAGATAAAATAAAGAAATGTTCACGAGAACGCCCCAATGTTTTGGTTGATGCGTTTCGACGCACTAGTGCGAACTCGCCGCGCCACGATTTAGCCATTCTCGGTCCCGAGATCGGGAATGTGAGGTAATCGTTTAATGTCATAAAAAAATCAGGACCCCGTTGCAAAGAAAAAGAAGCAATGTAATTGAGTTTACATTTCTCAATATTCAATAAACAATTCCACAATTTCAAATCAACTTTTTTCGTCGCCTAGCGACCAACTTTTTTGGACGTTAGTTTCTTTACAAAAAATATCAGTCGAATCACCATTAAGCTTTTAATTCTTTTTGAAAACAAAAAAATGATCTCATCTATAAATTTGACTAGATTCAATACAAATAACGTTTGCGCCAATCACTTTTTACCGAACTCTCCTGTTTTTTTATTCCCTCTTTCTCTAGTATCTTGTTTATCGAAAAATGTGTGAGTTAATGTAGAACCTTTTTCTATAATACTCGTGCATCACTTATTTACTGAGGAAGTGAATACAGTCAAATCAGGTAGTTATCTTTTCAAAATAACTTTGACGCATGAAAATGGGTTTAGGAAAATGGTTTTCATCAAAATCAGGCTCATATAAATAAATATCAATCAATTTTAATTATGACTCTTTGTCAGTAAAAAAGATATACATATGAAAGTTAGTTTTAATTTTTTCATTATCTCTTTTTTTGGATTTTTCTTTTGTTTGTTTGTTGTAACCTTATGTAACATAACAGAGTTTTTGACAGCGATCTGATGAAATTCCACACTTTCTCTGCATGACAATTTGTGGCGTCAAAATTAACATTACGTGCTCCGTTGTAGAGCTGGCAAAATGTATGTCAAAAAATGTCAAAGATGTTAATGATATGAGCGATTAGAGGTCTACCAAATATAGGTACCAAATATAGTAAAAAATATTTTTTTTCACGTCTAAGTTACTTTGATAGTATTCACCGAATTTGACTGTAATATATTAAGTGTATTAAATTAATGAAAAAACTATTGAGTTTTCTTACAATATCCATTATATATTATGGGGCCTTTTCATTTATTAGCCAAAAACATACTTAGGTACATTTTTGGTATATGTAGTAGGTACATATCCCACAGTACTGAATTAGGGGATACTTTATGATAACTTTGTGAAAACTATATGCCTAAAAACTATACCCATATACCACAAACTATATTAAAACTTTTGAGCCACGTTGGGCAATTTTTAGTTGGGGACTTATAAGTTCGCGTCACCGGTGACCTTGACATGCTCTTGGCGTATTACGCAAGACTTACGTTTTTATTTTTTTTTATTTAGCCATTATTGTATTGACAAGCTGGTGTTACACCAGCTTTTTACGAGTACCATTAAGTCAGCTAGTCAACACAAGTTGTGATTTAAAAAAATATATCAGTACGTGCGATTTAACTGCGATCTTGACGAAATTTAACCTTAATGTTAAAAAACAAACTGTTCCTGCGAGTTTTTTTTTAATATTCAAATACTGAAACCAATGAGACGGAAGTCGCGGTAAACAGCTACTGTATTTAGCCCATAATTTTCTTAATAACTAATAAATGAACAGCCCCCAAAGAAAAAAACTAAACAATATCAATAAACACTAAAGGAAAAAGTAACAAAAAAAAAACATATAGGCGAGTAATGTACATGTAATATATTGAAAAAAAAAAAATAATATTCCATTAAAACTTGTACTCAATAATTAAATAACAATATTTATAATATTATTTTGATCTCCTCAGCTCCTCAGTTTGATATATACTCAAAATAAAAATAAAAACATAATATGAGCCTTTGAATTAATTATTTATACACTGAGAGCAAGTGAACGAATTCTTCACAGTGCTTAACTTAATATCTTTCATTATATACACATTAACTTTTAACTATAAACTGGCAGAACATCATACGTGAGTGAAAAAATAAAAGATTACTGACTATTCTTTCTGTTTAATTTTGTTTGAAATTTGCCTAATAAGTTGTTTAAGGCATTGATATAGTAATACAAAATTCCGAACTTAGGTTTTTTGTCAAGTAATAATTGATGGTCATACCATAAACAGCAAAACTATGCAGGGCATGCAAGGAACGTATAACCTTCATGTGTCTGTATTTACACCGGCAACCACTGCCTTCAGACAGGAACACAACAATGCTGCTTGGCAGCAGAAATTAGCATGGCAAATAAGACAGATAGGTACAAAAACTTCTAAAGGTAGGTATTACTTTATGCATGTTATTGATATCCATGCCAATTCTAAGGTTCGGTTCGCCACAGTTATGTATAAATTAAAGGCGGAGAATAAAATTTTACTTTACGTATGCTCGCCATGAAAATCCATAACAACAAATATGAAAGACATCAGATACGTTGGGCTGAACCTACATGTCCTAAAAAAATTTGCGTAAACTAATTTAGGACAAGATTCTGACTTCAGTTTATACCTTACATAACAAATAATACGCATAAAAAAATATATGGAGTGGTTGCTCTGCCAAGTTTTCGAAATAGGATCAATATAGTATTCACGTATTAAATTTCCAGACAGAGTAATTTTTATAAAATTTTCAGATGATGAAACACTTTGAAGAAACGTTCGCCAGCTCTCCGGTTGAAAATAACAGTGTCTAATTGGTCCGTTACTTAAAACATTTTTTTTCTTATCCAATCACAAACTAAAATATACTTTTTTTAGTCCGACAACACTATAAAACAATGTTCCCCAGTATGTGATGTGAAATTTTAAGCGTTAACCATTCACATATTCATATCGTACATCTATATTGAAACACCTCATGTGACAAACTCGTTTCACTTTAAAAAAAAATACTGAAAAAAATGTCCTGATTCTCTATGGATTAATTGAAAATTCACAAAATACCTTCGCGCCATAAAATTGCATTTTGATATACTTTATTTAATGCAAACGTATGTTTCTTTGTTTATTGGCACTGCACCGATCTTGGTAAAATTTAGTTAACATACTGAATAATGGAAATAGAATACTATTTTATCACGGAAAAGAATCGTGAAACAGTTTTCAGATAAAAAATGTCTTTGTTTCTAATGTAAGGCATTATAGCTATACCTATCCAGAATGTATCCTGTAGAAAAGAGAGAGTAGATATTTTTAATGTTCTATGACCGAATAAGTGCTTTCCTTCAAGGAAATGAATAGTTTTTTTATGTATATTTCTCTTCATAAGATATTATACTTAGGTCCAGCAGTAGATGTCAAAGAGATGACTCCTGATAAGCCCATGAAAACATTTGATAAAACTAAAAGGTTTTCCCTCACGAATTTCTGAAATTTTTTAATCACACCAGGGTCTCAGCACAGACATTCGATATATAGTGAAATTATGTCGAATTTTTACTTTACACTATCATTTTTTCAATAAAGATAACATTATATTTAATATGTCTAAAATTAAATGCTTTTTTGTTGTACATTATTTTTAACGTGGCCAACCCACGTTCACTGCATGCTTCCTGCGATTTGTTTAAAACAAAATACCACTATCCTTGCGATAAGTCTAATAAGTAGTAATAATATAATGATAATAATAATAATAAAGGAATTATTGTTATACAAAACAGTACAGTAATTGTTTTATTTCGTTTAAAATTATTCTTCTAAAGAAATATACATACAGACAATATAGAAGGAAAACAATAGGTGTAGCTTATATTATCGACCTTATGCCATTTCTCGACCGGAAGCGCGGGCGATACAGTGTGCACTCGCCTTTATTCAGTTTATAAACCATAGATAAAAAAAAAACACTTAGTCTGCACGGTGGAATTAATCGCGCGAATTATGACGATTAGTTTTCAAATTATTGTTGAGTTTACTCAAGTTTAGTATATATGATTTAAGTTGTGATGTTTTTTTATTGAATTATGATTAAGATTATTCTAATTTTAAGAACAAAAAGATATAAGTACTTACGATATCCGAAATATCTCATACAATTGGTATTCGCTACAGTTTTGAAAATGTGTAAATGTATGTGTTTATCTTATGTATTTTACACATGTATAGAAGTGTATTTTTTTTTTAATTTGATCTAATGTTTACAATTGTGAAAACTTTCACCGTATCACCGCGCCTGCAATTAGATAACGGCTATATACAAAGATACAGTCACACAAACAAACAACATTGTGTTTACGAATGCTTAGAAATAAGATCTGGCAATGTCTTTTAAGGTATTATAAGGTCACACATATAAAATAAACTTTGATCTAACCGAGTAACGAGAGCAATTGGCTTTATAGATAAAAGTCTTAGAGGTACAGAAACCATTGGAATCCGCCCGCGCTTAAAATTTAGATTTTTATAAAATATAGCAGATAATAAAAATGCTCATTTAATTCTGGAAGTCAATTCTATTCGAGCGCATATATCTGGATATGTAGGCTTAGCTTAAAAAGCTGCAACGTTTAAAAAAATTAAAAGTTTTAATTTTAAATTTTATTTCCGTTTCATTGCACAGGTTTATTGTATGTACGTTACTGTAGGCTCATTTTTTTACGTTTTACGTAAGTCGTTGACTCAGGTTCTAGATCATACAGCCCATTTTATTTGTCTTTGACAACGAACATATTCGCCGAAAAACTAGCAATGATTGAAACCAGTTGAGGGCGACAAAATCGTTCATTAAGATTAGATTGCACTTAAAGATTATTTTATAATGTTTTTTTTTTAGTAAAAAAAATGCAACTTCCTTTCATTGTCTTTTTGTTCCTAGTCGAGGACCTTTCATGAATAACCTAACCCTTAAGAAAATGTATTACAAATACGAAAAAAAAATAACAAAATATTAAAGAATTACTACCGCCTACCTATTAATTCAAATTACACTACATTATCAACTAAAATGCTTAAAACTATGTGGAAAAATGATTGAACAATATACAATAAAACGATTCACTAATAAACCAGTGATCTCTTCAAAAAGCAAAAATTTAAACGAGCCCAGCTCATTAATTAACCAAAGATATGCGATTAGAGTTGCCAGTAGAAAAAAATTTGGTATCTAAGGCAAAGGCATCGATTTATTCAGCCTAAAATTTTTTTCGGTAAAAAAGTATACAAAAAATTCCTTTGCAGTTACAATGGTGTGCTTTTATTATGAAACTGATGGGGTGTAGAAAAGCTGTAAATTGCGGAGATCACTGTCAATAACATGTGTTAAGGCGGCGTATACCTTTTGTACAGACCGGTCGAGTTTCGAAACTCGACATTTTTCTACTACATATCAGTCGCAACTCTCTTTTAAACCGGGAATTGAACCCCAAACACTTTGCACAAAACAATGACATGTATAACATCTCAATATAATATTGTAATCATATATAGGGTTATTTTAAAAATAAAGCCACTTAAAAATTAACTAACGTTATAAAATAAGATTAAACAACATAATGATTTGTTCCCGATGTGAAAAATATTTATATTATTAATTAATTAATTAATTAAAAAAATCTAATAACATTCTAAACGGAATGTTCTTTAACATCTAAATTCTCTTTGCAAATTGTCCCATCCTATTATCTCTGTACAAACTTACACAAAATAACTTTTTTTAAGCTATCAACAAATTTTCAGGCATAACACACAGATTAAATTTGTGTACGTATTAAAAAAAAATTGTTCGATTTAAAATTCGAATTTGGAATCAATTTGAAATGCGGTCTGGTGGGCTCTAGCCAACGCGCCGAAGCTCAAAATGTCTTTTAAATTTTAAAAATATTCCCTACAAGTGTTTTTTTATCAATATAAATGCATAATATAACAGTTAAGATAGATTTTTTTAGGATTAAACGCTAAAAAGACATCAAAAATTATACACAGAGGGAAAGAAATGAACGTGAAAACATGCTATCGACTAGTTTAAATTTCAAATATAAAAATTTTTGTTTTTTTTTAATAGAGCGTGCGTTCGACGTCCTCGCCTTTGGATATGTATTACGATTTTGTTACAGATTATATAATTAATACCTTTTCTTTAAATTTCTAATAACTTTTTGGTGTTTGAATATAAACGTTATCTTTTAAAATGCTCGAGCGTCGAACGTACACTCTTTAACTCCTATTATCTCATCACACGTGGTCTCCGAAGAAAATGTACGACAATATTTTTTTTAACTTGTATATAATATATGTATATTTTAATTACATACACAATACAAAGACTTCTTAATTTCCAATGAGGCGACATTTACACGTATCTTACTTTAAGTAATCGTATGATAATTTTATATCCAAATATTTTTACCTAAATTTACTTTTGGGAGAGCGTATACATTTTTTTCATTCCGTACTAATACCTCCATAATATATTTTCGATTGAACACCAAAAAATGTCACAAATGTGAAGATATCAATTTTTTTGAGGATTTTCTTTTGGGCTAATAATTTTTAAAGTCGACAAGAATATATAATAATGATTATTCATATTTTTGTATAGTCGATAAAACATTTAAAACTTGGACCATGAAAAATAAGAATATATTTTCTTAAGATACAATAATAGTACATAAAATATATAAGTTCACTAGCTGCCGTGTTGTTCGACTTTTCTGACAGGTAGCCAACCGTCCGTCGCCATACGAAACATTAGTGATTTGACAGCGCGGGTTGTACACTCTCCAATTTGGTAAGGGGGATGACATGTTTGACAATTATTTACCATCTGTCAGAAGAGTAAGACAATACGGGGGTAGATGTACTAAGATTTAGTCGTATTTGCGCCGGTGTATAACCGGCGACCGCCCGACGCCAAACCGCACTTTTCATCGTAATACCTAAATATCACATTTAGTAATATGGAAATCCGTACACACACTTTTTAAATTACTATTTTTTTACAAAATAATAATTGCACAATCGGCTTCGTGGAGCCCCGGAAATACGTCTGCCCCATCGTCCACGCATTTCCGGCCCTGCGCCAAACCCGAAGAGATGGTGTGACCGATCCCGCCGTAGTTAATTTCATTCAATATATTACCTATCTAATTATAAAAACACCGCACAAAATCTGCGTTTATTCACTTAAAAATCGATAACATTTACACACATAGCTAGCTTTATAATTAATTTGTTACATTGTTTTTTTTTTATTTACTTAAAAATATTTAAATAGTTGATTTCATAACATTAACTTTTGGTTGTCTTTTACTTAAAACAAGGTCAAAAGTGAGGCATCCGGAGTTAGGAAAGAAATTTTGGACAACCTGATTGCTGGGCGGACCCAGTGTTAAACCGGAATCGGCGTTAAAAAGGAACAGCCAAAATTTACTTTTTAATGTTGGTAGTCAAAGAATCAAAGTACCGTACGTAATCGACAGAAATTTCAAAAAGCGGAAATTTAAAAATGGAACTTCTAAGTTCGGTTTAACACTGGCACCGCATTGATCACACAAAACCCACCGGTCCACTAATCATGGGCGTCTAACACTATTTATTTAATTGTGATTATTGCATTAGTAAAGCTGTGTCATATTGAATCGGTTGTGACTTTAGGTAACTATTGTGATTATTTGGTGATACATTGTGTAACCGTGGAGGGGGGTTAAGGGGGGAAGCGGAACCTACCTTAGGCTTGGATTAAACGAATACGGTTTCACTCCGGTTTCACACACAAAACTCGAACCGGAGTGGGCGACATTAAATACACTAGCTTTTGTATTAAAATGAGTCTAAGATTGCATCAGGAACCAAACCGGAATGGAACCAGATCCGTATAGTCCGTACTGAACCGAACTACTGCAGGGATGAGAAGGGGGTTGTAAATGCACAAACGGGCGGTCTATTGCACTAGCGGGAATGTTCCGAGGGATGGCGGCGGAGGCTAGGCGCGCTCCCCGCACCCCGCACTCTCGGCCGGCGACGCGGGCGGCGGGGTCGGCGTACCGTTACGCGGCCGGAGCTCCTTTGCTCGAAGCCGCTGCACCGCCTCACGCATCTCTGCGGCTAGCTGATGGTCGGAGTCTAACCGCGGTCGACGCGCTAAAGGTTCTTCCCCGGGCGACGCTCGTCTCCTCATCGATCCACCAGGGGGCGACACGGGAGGCGCGCTTAGTCTCTGCAATAAAGCTGCACCCGGTCGTTCCAAACTCGACCGTATTATACCTTCGAGAAACGATCCGTTCGCTGGTGGAGGCGCTTCTTCCCGCAACCGTCTCATCATATGCGACGCGTACAGATCCGGAGCGGGTGGTGGGGCGAAGCCAGCGCCCGGCCAGAAAGGATAACCGGGGGGGTATCCACCTTCAGGACCGTTCAACCCATTCGTAAACGGTTTTGTTGGTGGTTTCGGAGGAGGTTTTGGCGGCTGAGGTTTGATATCCTGAGGCGGCTTTGGCTCTCGCTTCCGCGGCCTCATTAAGTGTCTCTCCTTGACCTTGTATTCTAAAGTTGAATGTGGAACGCCATAGTACGACCCAGCGCGATGCACAGACATCTCGCCTCTTTGGACAGCTTTCACCGCTTCCACGAGACTATCTCTATCGTAATTTCTGTATTTCCCTCGTTTTGGCCTCGTACCTTTCCCACCAATCGCTGGCTGCCCGTTGTTGTTAGAATTCATTTTAGAATTGCTCGGCATCGCGTAATTTCTCTGGTTGTCTGGAGGAGTTTTTATAACAGAGACGTGTCTATCGGGCCCTCGTAGAAAAGGTAAATCAGAGGCTTGGGAATGTCTATCTAAAGGCTGTTGGAACTTTTGGCTGATGCTTTTTGCTATTACATCGCTCAAAGATGTGAAGATTTGTTGGGTTGGCGGTTGGGGGTCCGCGAAAACCGAGAGTGGCATAAACTGGGAGGTTGGATTCAGGGAGGGTTGGGGTAAGATTGGTGTGATTGGGGTAACTGGGGTCGTTACCGGAGTGGCGGGGGATGGACTCTTGTCGTCTGGCGGTGGGAAGGTCGGTATCTTGAGGATGACCGAGGGAGGTGACTCTGGTTTGTCGGGCTCGCTGTCTTGATCTGACTCCTGGCCAGTATCGGACATGAGGCCAAACTTATTGACCTTGTTGCGTAGGGTCGACCTTGGGATGCCGTATAAGACGGCAGCACGACGGGTGCCGAGGCGTCCGGACTGGATCTCCCGTAGCGCCGACTGAAGCTCATCTTCGGTGTAAGCTCGTCTCGTGGAGCTGTTGCTCGACCCCTCGAGGACTGCTCGTTTTAATCTGTAACAATAAATGGTGTAACATTAGGATCATATTTTTTATTTAGTTATTAATACTATTAGCATGTTAAGGGCCCTTTGCTGGGCATAAGCCTCCTTTTTTATAACAGAGAGGGTTTAGGAGCATAAAGCACGCTGCTCCGATGCTAGTTTGGCGTATTATAATCATGTTAGTGATAAAAAGCGTGACCGGCGTCTTAAACTTTTCTTCGAATCTGAGGTCGAGCTCTCAGACGCACATTTTCTAAACCCAGAAGGGCTGAAGCCACGTGATAGTAGCCAATCTCTAACTCGTATTTTTTCTATAGAGATTGACTAGATAATGGGTAGACATCACTCTAGAGAATAACGCAACATTTTATTTTGAAAGTCGGAAAACGAATCTGAGCGAACGCATTAAGAAAAATGAAGAGGAAAAAAATGAATATTGAGGTATTTGACTTAACTGTGACAGAAATAAATAGGTTCAGGTAGGCAGGATAAGCATATCGAATCCAGAACAACGATGCTAAATTCGATTCCCGGGTCACTGCCAAATTGTTAGGGAGTAAGGAAATCGGCATTGCTCAAGAGAGCTTCTTTTTTTCAGCGTCCTTACAAAGGTATGTAATCATTAGGGCTCTTTCAACTTCAGAAACCGCTCCTCTAAATAATGGTTTAGTGCTCTTCCCAAACTATGACGTAAGTTTTAGTATCTTAGTACGATGATGACAACTCACAGTTCGTTATCAAAGCTTAAAGGACATATTTTTTTAATTTCTTCAAGTTAGACCTGCAATCTCAACTGGTAATAAGTGATGGTGGAGTCTAAGATTGTACCGGGCTAATCTGTTAGGGGGTATGGCAGTTATATTTAATCCTAATAGACATCGTAGCGGAACGGTAAATCGCTTGGTGGCACGTCGGTAGGATCGTTAGTACCCGAAGCAACAGCTTCCCACCAGAGTTTATTGGAATTTGGTTTATTGTGCCATTGAATACCAAATTCCCTACTCGGAAAAAACATTCCCTAGCGAAAAAAAAGCTAAACAATGCAATATATAAAGGCTTATTATTAAGCTAATTTTCTATAAAATATATAATTTCTTCAATCTATAAACTCCATACCAAAAATATACTTTCTAAGTACGTTTAACTCCGACACCGGAGCATCCTCAGGAATTTTTGACTTTACAAACAAATATTACTAAGACATTACATTATACAATGAACATTGAGCTATAAATGATTCTGCAAAAAGCAGCGAAATCTGTGCAACGAAATTCATAATTTATTTTATCTTCAAAATAAAAATATAAGCCATCAAAGCAAAATTGTATTTATTTTACGCCCAAACAAATCAACTAATTGACTTTATTTTTGGCATAGAGTTGTTTTGACGGAGAGTAACATAAGCTTCTTTTATCCAAGTAAAAAAAGGAGTTTGTAAAAAACTATAATCAACTCGAACGTAGAACGCGGGCCACAGCTAGTGACAAATAATTCGAAGCAAATTCTTTGCACATTTAAATAAACAGGGGCTCGACTTAATTCAATACGAGTTGAGTCATTGGACAATATGGGTCAACACATTAGCACAATCACGTCAACACGTGTCAACAACCTGGTCAACAGCCGGCAATCGGACGCAAAAACTCCTCTAAATTCAACATTTCAAAACCGACCGCTTTATTAATACTCAGATAACGCGAAATGCGAAATATTTACTCGTGGACTCACCGATAACGGACTACTATGAATGCGTCTTTATCTTTTTCCCTTCGTCTTTTATTTCCTACAGTTTTACATTCGAAATTGAACTTTATATAGCAGAATTACGGTTGAATTCTGAATGGTTGGAATGGGTCGTCTTTAGTTTCATCTTGGGTTTTACTTTCTTATTTTTCGATATCGCTGACAGGGAATATCGGACCTTATTATGAGGTGGGAGGGGGTTGTTTCGTTTAATATCAGCAGCGAGGATGCAAGGTCGATGCACCGTCGTCTATGCATTTTTATTTGTTTTGGCGAGTCGTGCGACCCACATCGCGGTCCCGAATGAATTTATTCTGTTATCGATTGGATATTGTGCATAATATCGGTGCTGAAATCGAGACTGACTCTCATACTAGTTCCTTCGCTTTGAGCTTTCCACGAGCGAGCGATTTTGTATAACGAGCATTTTCTACGGCCAGTGATGCATTGGGAACATAATGGGAGACTCTTATTTCTGTTCTGTTATTAAATGGAGGCTGGCCTTTGGGTACTTTATAGCGTCCTATCATTCGTGAACTTACAGCGATGGCTGCTTCTTTATTTGTTATACAGGCACTATACAGCTATAAGATACATAGCTTTGTGATAGCTATTACATTTTAGACTGATCTATCAGACTATTAATTCTTATTTATTGTGGTAATTATTTCTAACTGTTAGTTTCTTTTTTACTTTTCTTTTACTATAGGTACGAGTAATTCTTGACGTTGGTCCTAATTTAGTTAAGTGGCGATTACTGATATTTACGCGTGTGTCTTTTTATCCCTTATTCGTTTTTTTTTTCTACTAGATGCTGGTGGCAATGGTGCCAGCAGGGTTGAGCACAAAGACACAGTTCACTTGCAAATGGGTATTATAGTTATGTACCGTTTGGTATTGTGCTAAGGTTGAATTTGGCTTGCACTATCGTAGTGTAGGTATAAAATGAAACGTCAAACTCTTCTGCAAGGGCAAGTAAGAAGAAGAAGAGTAGCTATTTAATTAATAGTGTTATGGAGGAGAACATATTATGTGATGACTAGCATCAAAAACAGAGTTTTTAATAAATAAGTTTGAACAATATGTTAAACGCAATAGAATTATTAAGTATAGTTACTTAAGGACACTTAAACGGATGTCTTTTTAAAAATCGTTTATAAAAGCGAGCGTCTTTGACTTTAGTATGTAAAATCTTTTATTTTTGAAAAGAACTTTTGAAGTACTCGGCGGTGAGTAGGTACCTATATTATCTTAATAGAATCTGTTTCCCTGCGCTGGTAGGGTTATAACAAACAAGAAGCTTTAATGTTACCTACTAAGGTTAAAGATTGCATCTACGTTAAAAATATGGAACGATTTTTATGATATAATAAAGTTTTGTGTCTGCTATATAATTCCATCGAACCTCCATTTTTTTTTGTACTTTATTACATAATTAGCGCTTTGCTTGTGGCTACTTTATGACTTGGTGGCTAGTGATAATGCAGTCTAAGATGGTAGCGGCCCGCTAACCTATTTTGGGTAGGTACGAAAATTATATTAAACGTCTACTCGGTTTACACGCGGTAACGTACAGGAACTCAAAATCGCCTGGCGGCCCGTCTTAGAAGAAGAAGAAGAAAAAGGCTTTATTGCACATACAAATATAAAGCCAGTTTAACAAAAAAAAAACGATAATATACATATGCACAAAGGCGGCCTTATCGCTTCAAGCGATCTCCTCCAGACAACCTTTGGTTGAAGAAACATATTACAGAAAACGGGATAGTGTAATACCCAAACTGTGCTAAATATAAACATTACATTATACAATACATACTAATACTACATATATATAGTTAAAACGTATATATTTATATATATAATGTATATTTTATATGAATATCCATAAACATCCACGTCTTAGTGAGTAGGGTGGTAAATTATTCTTTATCTAACTTCACCTACTCGGTTTCTACGAGGCATGGTACAGGAACGCAAAATCGCTTGGCTAGCACGTCTTAGTAAGTAGGGTGGTAAATTATCTTTTATCTAACATCAGTAACCAATCTAATAATGAAGGTCAGCATGAAGTAATGCACAGCAGTTCCTTGCTGACCGGGCATAGGTATTTAGTGCTTGCATTTACTTATACATAACTAAATGTTCAGGTTAGCTACAACAAAAAATACACATAATAAGTACTTATAAGCCGAAAGTTCGTGGTTGATTTATTATGATATCCTAGACCAGATATCTAGTTAGGAGTTAATTATTCACTCTAACATATGGCCAATTATTCTTTTTAAGTAAATATTTTACGTGTATATAAATTTGTATAACCTTGGCTGTAAGTGGGTTAAATGTATAACTAATGTATATGTACTTTAATAAATAAATAAAAGATTAGGGGGGGGGGGGGGGGTGTTTTAGTCCGTGCAAGTCGGACATGCCCTGCTATCAGGCAGAAGTCCTCCTCAAACGAAAAAAAAACGTGCGAGCCGTCACGGGACGCCTAGCGGATGTGAAACATCGAAATTGTTTTCTGTAAGTTATTGCAAAGAAAAGAAGAAGCATTACAAATTTGTTCCAGAAATAAAAAAAAAAAAATACAACCAAATGGATAACCACTCCTTTTTGTAAGTCGGGTAATAATGACTGTTTTATTACAAAATTAACATTCATTTTTATCACACGAAATACAAAAATTCAATCATACAGCGATGCGTCGCCACGGCCTGTGGCGCCACGCCGAAAATCAGGTTTACCCTAGATAGAAGTTTTACATTTAAAAAAGAAGTAATAATACAAAATCTACAGATTTAAGATTGAATTATGTGTTGCCATGGCCTAAAGAAGAGATAAAGTAGTCCAGGGTGAGCTATGTCAAAAAAAGTTCTACTACAACTAAATTATAATAATTTCTGGCCCGTCAATGATTCGTAGGTATACTTATTAATAAAAAAAGCTGACATAGGTATCCCCTCCATATTTGAAGTAAGTAAAGGATGGTCGGCCATTGTTAAAATTGTGCTTGCGCAAAAATAGGTCAAGTGTGAAGTGGGGCCCGCCGTCGTTAATTAATTATACATTCGACGTTACTTCATTAATTATTTTTCGAAAAAAAATAATTTCCAAATCATATTTAAAAAAAAAATATCATTGATGGTGATTGTATTTTGATCGCTATCATGCTGTGACGTTATAAATCCAAAAGTGTTTTTTAGTTTGTTTGTCTTATTTTCACGCAGCATCGGCGTAACATAATTGATTTATGTATATGTACAGAAAAACCCTGAATGATCCTTTCTTATTCTATCATAAATAATATCATGAATGATAAAAATTCTTTGGAATTGTTTTTTACCATTTAACAATCAACTAATTCAGAAAAGAGCAACTGCTGAGTTTCTTGCCGGCTTCTTCTCGGTAGAATCTGCCTTACGAACCGGTGGTAGAGTCACTACAAACAGACATACATACTACTTGAAATAAACGAATTTGAATTTTTAATTTTTTAATTCTGAGTTTGCTAACAAGCAAACAGTTAAATAAGCGTTTAATCGTTCCACAGACCACCCAGTTCAATGCATCGCTATCATTACCTATCTTGCATATAAAAAATATGAAAGCGCAATGTGCAAATACGATGCGTACGTACCTACATACAAAGCAAACTGTATAGCATTCGATGCGAATAAATATTGCATTTCGGTGTCAAAGTACGCGTATCATAAGTCAACGTACCAACGTCGCATTGGTGAGATTACGACATTAACCAACAGACAGACATGAGTTTTTCTTTTATTGACGCAATGGCGTCAGAAAAAAGAAGATGCTGTGATAGCCTAGTGGCAGTGGCGTATATACAGGGTATGCACAGGTGATATAAAATGGAGAAAATCTGTAGCACAGATGTATTATATATGTTATGTGTTATATATATGACAGCCGATTGGCGCAGTGGGCAGCGACCCTGATTTCTGAGTCCAAGGCTGTGGGTTCGATTCCTACAACTGGATAAATGTTTGTGTGATGAACATGACTGTTTTTCAGTGTCTGGGTGTTTGTCTGTATATTATAAGTATTATTATTCATAAAAGTATTCATCAGTTATCTTAGTACCCATAACACAAGCTACGCTTACTTAGGGGCTGGATGGCGATGTGTGTATTGTCGTAGTATATTTATTTTATATATTTTATTTATTATAACTTAAGGGTAGGTATTCTACGACATATAAATAGCCTACCGTTAAGTTTTTATAACTGGTACTGTGGATTTTCTCTACTTTATCATCTGCGTACCGTGTACATGCCCTGTATGCACGCCACTTCCTAATGGTTAGCGCGTCACCTTCAATTTCGGGGGGCCAAGTTCGAGTCCCAGCTTTAAATTTTCTAAGTTATGTGCTTTTTAAGCAATTAAAATATCACTTGCTTCATCGGTGAAGGAAACCTGCAAAGGCGCGTTGAGTCCACCAATCTGCACTGGGCCAGCGTGGTGGACTAAAACCTCAATCCTTTCTCATTATGCGAGTAGATCCGTGTTCTGGATGGGATCCAAAATGATGAATCATCACCATATCGGATCCCAGATATAGACCCATCAGCCTCATCAGAGTCTATATATGGATATTAGAGGACAATGTAGTAGAGTCTTGCGCACACTTCTCATGCAAGAAACGTAAAAGATTTTCCCATTTTCATATACTTTACGATATCAACCTGATTGGCGCTAGGAACGCAGCCAATTCGCCATGCTTGCCCGCCATGGGCCGTATATTGCGCGTAACACATAACAATCAAGAGTGGAGTCACTTCCTACTGAAACTCTGCACCGCCTGCGCGAACAATGCGAATGTGAACGCGCCCATTAAACTGGGGAAACGAAACTTTACGGGGTCAATAGACTTTAGACAGTAGGTACGCTATTTATATTTGACTAGCTGCCTCTCGCAACTTCATCCGCCTACAAGCTAAGCTTAAAAGATAAACATATGCTGTCCCGGACCTTTTTTTAAGAACCTTTAAAGCGGAACAACTTTGTGATATATGATTTTATTGAAAATTAAACCGTTTTCGCAGCGCATGCAGCGGAAGCTCTCAAAAGAAAAAATAACTCTAAGAATTAACTACTATAAGAATTTTGAAATATGCTTCATTGGTGCTATGCACCCATTGATCTTAGTGTGACGATATATAGCCTATAGCCTTCCTCAATAAATGGGCTATCCAACACTGAAAGAATTTTTCGAATTTGATCAGTAGTTCCAGAGGTCATCGCGTTCAAGTAAACAAAAAAACTTTTCAGCTTTATATATTAAGTATAAGATTATATTCTACTATACATTAATACGTGAAACAAAAACGTTGTACCCCTTTTACGAAAATTGCGCGTTCGGAGGAGTATGAAATTTCCCACACGTACAGCTTAGGTATATAGGAATACATTAAATTAATAAAAAAAAACATTTTACACATTACCATTTACCACGTATTTGACACAAACACATAGTATTTTCTTTTTTTAAAATTTTTGGATTATAATTTGGTAGGAATTTGTTTGAAGAAAAATTAGACAAATTTACAGTATCAGTGTCAGTGCCTTGGCAAAATCTGTGTGAAGAATAAGTCTTTGCCAATAGAACTAGAACTAGAATTAATAATGTTCAAATGATAAAAATATTTTTTTTGCAATTTTTTTTTTATTTTCCATTTATGATGCATTATAGAAGTCGTCGAGTGCATAATTTGTTAAATTTATATTTATTTCAAGGATTGTATCTACACTTGGAGCCTTGGAGGAATAATAAAAAATAATTAAAAATTGTTAATTAAAAAAATATATATTAGTTGGTGTGGAGAACAGACGATTTATTATTTAATTGAGAAATATAAAGAAGTTTACAAGTTGTAAAATATAAACTCGTTTTAGTAATCAAGAAGCAAAGCATTTCGTACGAGTCCATGGAGATAAAATCTACAGTTATAGATTCTTAGGTTGACCCACGGTTTGATGGGGACAGAGGAATTAGATCGAATAGTTCCGAAACATACTCGAAAAAACCTAAGCTAACCTAAAATATGTAGCGAATGTATCGAATCGGATCTAGACCGATAATATCACCGAAGTCCAGGGAGATCGTGAAAAGTAGTTAAGTTACACACGTGTCTAAAGGATACCTGTTCCAATTACATTAATACAAAAAAGGCTAAACACAAATGGATTAGAAAACAAACAAGTTGACCTTAATTTAATGTAAATTTCCGTACCCCGTATCACTACGATCATTGGCTCTAACACGCTCAAGTTATTTCGTCAGGCTAAAATATTACCCCGTTGGGGGTGCAGTACGCGGTTGAAATACCATTACGGCGATTAGGTTCTTTTTTCGCACTGTTACAACCTTGGAGGGTGAAAGGTTTGTATTTAAACGCTTTTTTTTACTGATAGGCTTGCATCATGCCTGATAGAAAGCAATGATGCTGACCTTAATTTTATGTTTTCCGTACACGCTAAAGTTATTTCGTAACGCTAAAACACTACCCGGGTTTTAGAAGTTATACTTCTTTTGGCGCTTTATGGAAAAAAGTTGAGAGTAAATTTTTACGACGCGCGCGCACTACGGCATAAAAAAACGACACCCTGAAGTTAGCTTTAGTCAACAAAGTAAAAGTAAGGATACATATTTATTTGTGTTATTTCATCATCATATCAACCCATTATCGACCCACTACAGGGCAGCACAATGAGAAGGGGTTAAGGCCGTAGTCCACCACGCTGGTCTAGTGATTGGTAGACTACACATACCTTTGAGAACACTGTGTAGAATTCTTAGGCACGTAGGTTTCCTAACGATATTTTCCTTCGCCGCCGAAGCAAGTGATATTTAAAACGCACATAACTTAGAAAATATAAAGGTGTGAAGTCGAGCTCCTACCCACTGCGCTATCACCACTCCTTGTGACTTGTGACTTTATTTAACTAGATAATGCATTCTAATAAAACTTTCAACGTATTTAATACCTTTTTTCTATTGTTAGTATAGTTTTTTCTACAAACGTCACGAATAAGGCGTTAGACAAAATTATTGAAATTTTTTTAACTTGTTACGCCAAAGAAGTATAACTTCTTACGCGTGTACATAAGAACACACACGTTTTTTTTCAAATTGGCGGGCCAAGCTGGGTCCACCTCATTCTAAGAGAAACACCATCGCCGATAAAACGAGTAGTAGCACTTCGCAGGGCATGCAAGGAACTCGTCCCACAAATTTCCGCCCTGTGTCCATAGTTTGCTAATAGCTGCTTAGTAGCAGATAAGTATGGTACATCCCCGGACGAGCTTGGTCTCAAAAATCTCTAGTCATCAACATCATCATGTCAACCAATCAACGTCCACTGCTGGACATAGGTCTTTTGTAGGGAGTTCCACAATACACGGTCCTGGGCCGCTTGCCTCCAGCGACTCGCCTGATGTCATCTGTCCACCTCGTTGGGGGCCGACCTACGCTGCGCTTACCGGTGCGGGGTCGCCATTCCAGCACCTTAAGACGTCCCCAACGTCCATCGGTTCTCCGAGCTATGTGCCCTGCCCATTGCCACTTCAGCTTCGCGACTCGCGGAGCTATGTCTGACTCGCTGAGTGTATGTGGAAACTCTAATTCTTCTACGGATCTTTTCATTTCTGACTTGATCACGTAGAGATACTCCTAGCAAAGCTATCTCAATCGCCCGCTGAGTGACTCTGAGCCTTCTAATGAGGCCCATAGTTAGTTAGCGGCACACATAGTTACTGAGACATGGCCGCTAAATCTCTAGTATTACTAGCCAATAACAGTTTTCGCGACTGAAATATATTTTACTAGCTGTTGCCCGCGACTTCGTGTGCGTTTGATTTTGTTTTTAAAGTATTCAGCTAAGCCTTAAATGAGTATAGTAGTATATATATATATATATATGTATAACATGTGACTGTCAATTAATTATAGACAAATAATTTGCAATAAAATAAAATTGCGACTATAATTAAAGATTTAAGCTATCCTATCTCTTAAGTTGGACCAGACTGCTCACGGTGTGCCAATTTAATTCAAAATCTGTTAAGTAGTTTAGGAGTCTATCGCGGACAAACATCGTGACAGGAGATTTATATATATTAAGATATACAGTTTTAATTTTTTAATATTCTACCACAATACACACAACGCCATGTATCTCCAAAGGAAGCGTAGCTTGTGTTATGGGTACTAAGATGACTGATGATTATTTTTACAATAACTATGGCGGTAGTACATCAAAGGACGAGCTCTATCATAAAAAACTCTACTACTATCAGTAGCATTCTAATAGCCCTAACAAATAAGGTTTGTACTTTTTTCTTTTGCTGATAGGCTGGTGACAACCATGCCTGTAGAAAATTCTATTCAGTCTTGTATATACTAAGTATTGACGACCTCACTGGCGCAACGGTCCCTTTGAATTAAAATAGAAGGCCCCGGGTTCGATTCCCGACAGGGGTAATTTGGACTTTATAATTTCTGAATTTTCTCTGGTCTGGTATGGTGGGAGGCTTTGGCCGTGGCTAGCTACCACCCTACCGACAAAGACGTGCAGCTAAGCGATTAAGTGTTTCGGTGCGATATCGCGTAGAAACCAATTAGGGCAAATATTCCCTAACCGGTTAGCCTGCTACCATCTTAGACTGCATCATCACTCACCAGGTGAGATTGCAGTGAAGTGCAATAAATAAATAAATAAAGTTGTACTGAAAGGGAACACAGGTTTAGTAAATATGATTCTTACCTGTTGTTCTCCAGGTTCTTGGAGTCAGGAGGCGGAGTGCCGCTGGTGCTTGAGGTGGACTTGGCGCTTAAGTCAAGGGGCTGTTCCGTTATCGTTGGCGAGGAGCTCGGCTGTGCAACTTTGTCGCTTTCTGATAGCCTGCTGAGGAACAATTATAAACAATTTATAGCATGAAGTCTAGAAAGATTACCACCTTTACATGTGGGGTGCTTGTTATAATAAATTATAATATATTCATCATCATCAATCAATTTATTACTAGATCACTACAGAGCACCTCTCCTCCCACAGATAGACAAGTTTAAGGCCGTAGTTCACCACGCTGGCCCAGTGTGGATTGGTGGACTCCACACTTTTGAGAACATTATGTAGATCTCTCAGGCATGAAGAAGAAGAAGAAGAAGAAGAAACACTTTATTGCACGTATAACATACAGGAAAAGAAACAGTAAGGAGTATACAGTACACAATGTAGACATGCAAAAGCGGCCTTATTGCTGCAAGCAATCTCTTACAGGCAACCTTTGTAGATATACATAAATACCAAAATGTAAAGATACAAATACATATATAATTTAAATAAATATACGTAATATATAAATATAAAATATACATGATATATAAATAGAAAATATACATAATATATATAAATATATAACAAACATAATATATATGCAGGTTTCCTCACGGTGTTTTTCCTTCACCGTTTAAGCAAGTGATATTTTAATTTCTGAAAACGAACATAACTTAAAAAAGTTAGAGGGGCGCTGGGATTCAAACTCGGCCCCCGGAATGTGAAGTAGGGCTCCTACCCAATGCGCTATCACCTCACATATATTATATAAGCATATGATATATTATAAATTAAAAAAATACCGACTGTCAATATAGTGTACATTATTCTACTAATCAAGCGCTATCATTTGATACCCGTTTTTCGGGTTTCCGGAAAGTCTCGGGTTATTTTGAATTATCTCTGGTCTGGTCTTCGGCTTCGGTCATGGCTAGTTACTACCCTTCATATGTGACGCTAAGCGATTAAGCGTTCCGGTACGATATCGTGTAAAAAAAAATCAGAAAAAATCCATCTTTGGTGTGTGTAATCCAAGTAAAAACAAGAAAAAAAGTAAGGGATCACATATAAATATGTTTAGGTTTAAAGACTTTGTTATCCGAATGAACAAACCCTAAACTTATAACATAACGTAAAACTAATAACATTGTTAAAACTATTAAAAAATACGATTTTTTTTATCTTAATTGTATTGTAAAGTTCAAAAATTATTGTTCTGCATTTATTTCTTTCGAAAGACACCTTACACAACCCATAGTTAACATAACTGAAAAGGTTTGAAACTCATCTGAGTTAGAAAGTTTCACGAGCTTCACGCATCAAGTCTGTCATGCATACAGTGTAAAAGCTGTTATGGATTCACGCCGTATCTACCATAATGAAATCCCTACGACGCTGTCCGATTGTGCAGGAACGGTTATTACGACTGGCGATAGTAAAATGATGTAGTTAGGTACTGTTCAATAAAATAATCTATATAATGTTAAGGACTTAAACGATAAAAACCTTCGGTGTGAATTTCTCTAACTTCATTGCTTAATATTAATTTACTGTGAGATGGTGAGACCAAGGCGCGTTTGGAACCCCCGTAGCTTGAGGTTTAAGTTGGCGAACGAAGTTATCACCATTCCTTACAACTATGTAAACATATGTATGAACGCTTCATAAGTGCCTGTGATAGGCCTACATGAATAAAGAAATTTTGAATTTGGAACTCTGAAAGAAGTTCGATAGTCGTAATCTGAGTTCGGGACTTATACACTTAATTTCTTGCAAGTGAAGCGACGTTCATCAAATCTATTATGGAATCCTTATACTTAACACCAAACAGATCTCCGGCAATGTACCCTCTACCTGTACTTTACCTCGACTTTACAATGTCAAAGTCAAAGTCAAAGTCAAATTTTATTCAAATAAGCACATAGATGCCACTTTTGATGCGTACATTACATGTAAAATATGACATAGGAATGAGTTGATGGCGATAAATAAATTCAACTTAATACTAAAGCTACGAGGGTTCCAAACGCGCCCTGGTCTAAGAAGAAGCCCACAACAAACTTAGCCCGTTTTTTTTTTGTTATCACCATCTCACATTGTTTAAATTCAAACAATGAATAATTGTTAAGGCATCATCATTCATTGTAAATTCAACTTCTCGTGAGGATGCTCCGGTTTCGGAGCAAAACATGCGTAGAGGGTACATTGCCGATGATATGTTAGGTTTGGAGCATAAGGATTGGAGAAATTATAAATAAAACAATACAGCTTCTCCTGCTTTTCGGGGAGTATAGGAATTCCGTAAAGTAACGTCTGCTTCCAATATGTCATCAAATCTGTCATGTATTCACTACGCACTCTGTAATACAGAGTCTATGGTTTTACATATTGCTACGACTCTGAGGAGTCGAGAAAACCGAGAGGTGTGTCAGGATATATTGCGTTAAATAACGGATGGAAGTTTGCTCTAGAGATTGAGTAATATATATCTCTTGAAATCGGTTAAAAATTGACAATCCATCAATATAATACTAACATTATCCTTACATAGTCATTCAAATTCTAGGAAATGGTTGTTTCTAGAATAATAATCTGTATAATCCGAGAAATAATTTAATTATAAGCGGTTTTGGTTTCATCGTGCTGTGTGAGAGAACAAAAAAATGATTTCATTGTTTTAACTTACAAGGAAGTTGTATCAAACGCGCGGCTGTTTAGTTACGAAATCGAGAAGTTATTAATAATGTCGAATGATGAAAAATCTATAAATATCTTTAACTTTAGTCCCTAGTCGAAGTAAGTTAAAAAAAAACGTTGTAGCACGCCAACCAACAATGCATCGGCATGGTGGGTCAAAGGTCTATCAACCCCTCTGCTATGGGATAATCATCCCGTAAATAAATAAATAAATATACTTCGACAATACACATGATCAGTCATCTTAGTACCCATAATAAGCTACGCTTACTTTGGGGCTAGATGGTGATGTGAAATGTGAAAAACTAAAACGTTTCATTCAATTTGTTTACTTTTTTTCTTTTTTTCGTTAATATTTATTTATTCTTTAAAATAATTGTTTTATAAATATAAACTATTTAAAACTATATAAAATCTAAAACGTCTTCGAAACCACCGCAGCGAGGTACAGTTCCTAAGATGCTGGCAGTATTGCCCCTTTGGATGGCCAAACTAATTCGTTGGCCAAGGTTACTGCCCGCTCTAGGATCACCAGGTATTTGTTATATCTATCTAGTATTTGTTTACTTATATTTTAATAATAAAATGATTCGTGCGTAACAACAAATCGTAGCACCTAGAGATCGGTACAGATTTCCACCTGTACGTTTGTGGGTAGACATAGCTACATCGAATCGCACCGACCTCATCTCAGCGGATGCTGGGCCGACAATCTTTATGTTTCTTCGCTGCGTGCGGAGATGAATTTGTGTCGGCACTTTAGTAGCGAATTTCAATTGAAAAGTGGCGTATTGTCATGCAAAGATCTTAACCTTTGTTTCATTTCCTATGAACATTTTGTTCCACGTATTTATTTTAACTCTTTTTAACCCCAGACGCAAAAACGACGGGGTGTTATAAGTTTGACGTATCTGTGGGTGTGCGTGTATGTGTGTCTATCTGTAGCACCTGTACGGATGAATCGATTATGATTTGACGGCAGCGACCCTGCTTTCTGAGTCAAAGGCCGTGGGTTCGATTCCCAGAACTGGAAAATGTTTGTGTGATGAACAGGAATGTTTTTCAGTGTCTGGGTGTTTATATGTATTTTATCAGTATTTATGTATATTAATTCATTGAAAAAATATTCATCAGACATTTTAGCACCCATAACACAAGCTACGCTTACTTTGGGGCTAGATGGCGGTGTGTGTATTGTCGTAGTATATTTATTTATTTATTATTTTTTTTTTGTTTGAAAGGTGAATTAGACTGGAGTGTTCTTAGCTTAATGTTGCCGCCTAAAATGACGAATAACAAGTTTATTTAAAACTTCTTCAATACGAAATGAAAGGGCTTCACTGGTAGAACAATGTACACTTTAATGAACGGGAAAAAGGAATATTTGTGTCGCGGGTTTATTTAAATTTTTAATTTAATCTTTTATCAATTTGAGCCAAGGGTGACCGAGTTAGATTCCCGGCATGCACTTTTAACATTTCGATTATAAACGCGGAAGTGTGTTTGTTTGCCTGTCCATCCTTTACGCCCTAAATAAGCAACTAATAAAGTAGGGAGAGTAACATAGGCTACTTTTTATTCCAAGAAAACCAAACGGTAAAAGATGAAAGCTCGTAGTATTACACTATCACCGATACCCTTAGAATATAAGCGTTTGTCAAAAGTATGTAGATTCAAAACGAAGCCCATTTAAATCTAGGCCACCACAGTTATCGGAGTATTCACCAACAAACTGTCTGTTCGGTTCAACAAAAGCGCGAAGCTGTATCAAATAATTTCAATGCTCCTTGAAGACGGCACAATAACATCACGAGGGGCTTTGTCGCTCGCCGCGGCCCGTCAATGCCGCGCTATTGAGCCGCTTTTCGTGCCGACACGTCCTTTATATGACGAGGTACGATACTGAAACGTTTTCAAACTGAATTTGCAGCGTTTACAGCGAGTTTTGTATATTAGACTCATTGTTGTAAAGGATAAACTAATTTGGCGCCATAAACCTTCCCTGTGGAGTTATCTAATTAAATAAATTTTAGTAACGGGATCATTTTGGGGAGGACGCCAAATTGTAAACTTTTTGTTAAATTTTTGTAAGGTGTACAATAAAAGTGTGTTCATTAATTCATTCATTCAAACATTCATTCATTTATTCATTCATCATGTGAAAATAAACGATAAAAGCCGTCAGTTAACATTGGAACAACGTGGATAGGTTAAGCTCTGAGTACTTTCATAAAAGATAGAAGGGTTTATATATTACAGGTTAACTACAAAAAATAGGTTAGGTTAGTCCAGGGTTAAATTACTAGGTCACGCCAAAATCCCTTACTGGGTTTTTATAATATATTAAATAAATTAATTAAAAAATAAATATACTACGACAATACACACACACACATCGCCATCTAGCCCCAAAGTAAGCGTAGCTTATGTTATGGGTACTAAGTTAGCTGATGAATATTTTTTTGATTAATATAATGCACATAAATACTTATAATATACAGATATCACTGAGTGAATACCACCATCCAGTAACTCTTTTATTAACAATACACAATGGCATAGCGATCGAAAAATCGTCCCCAAATGGAAAATTTCGAAAGCATCGCAGATAACACCAAAAGTGTATAAATTAAATAAACATGACCTAAAAACAGGTATCTAAAGTAAATTCACTGTCATTCTAATTACTGTCCTAGTTGCGTTCCGAACAATGGCCGATACTGAAGTGGGGACATTTAAATTTCAAATTTGACTAAATATGCAACCTTGTGCCACCCCGGCGTTAAATTTTAGTTGCAGTTAGCGTTAGGGATTCATCCTCAAAAATCGTTAGTTTTTTAGCTTTTGATTTTTAATCTTTTGTTTCTAAAGGTGTTATAAGTTAGACTCGTCTGTGTGTGTCTGTCTGTGACATCGTATTACCCGAACGGATGAACCGATTTAAATTTTGGTTTTTTTTTTGTTTGAAAGGTGAATACAAAGAGAGTGTTCTTAGCGATATTTGATGAAAATTAGTTCAAGATTTACCAACGCTGCGCTCTCCACTGTGGGGTCGCCCCTCCAGTTAACGCTTCGTTAATCCACCTACATTTTTGACCCATTGCTACATTTTGATTATTTGTTATTATCTATTTAGATTAAAACTTTTTGGGAGCTTTATTTTGAAGATGGCGTATTTAGTTATAACCCCACATTAGAGACAAAAATAATAATAAAGGCCTAATCGAATATTAACTGCCTCGGTTGTCTAGTGGTTAGCATGTTCAACTACGGATCACGAAGTCCTGAGTTTGAATCCCGGGTCGTGCCAATTGATTGAATTACATAAGATAAGGTATTTTCAATGAAAGACATTATTTGTCATTATTTTGAAAAATTATAAGTATTAATTACTTAACTGATGACAATACTGCAATCATTTATAAAAGCAAAAATACGCTTTTTTTAGATTTTAATAATTATTATTTTATATTGCTTGTTAATAATATGACCGATGGATACAGGCTAGTTCGTAAATTTGTGCCAATAATAATATACAAGTTGTTTGATCCCGTCTTGTTTGAACCGGTATATAAATAAAAACCGAGAATCCAAGCTAGTTCCGTATTCAAGCTAAAGCTATGTGGGCCCCAAACTCCAGTGAGAGAAGTAATATTCAACGTTGCTTGTTGGCAATGTACAGGACCAGCCGGCCTACAAGTTTTTTAAATAATAGATACGACTTAAATAAACTTCTGCAGCGCTTCTTTGTTGTCTATAACATAACAGCTTTCTAAAAATATTCTCAGTGCACAAACGGCCAAGAAAAGTCAGGGTCTTTTGTAATATTCAGGAAAAGTGTAACAGAGTTAAAAAATAAGCAGGAAAGTGCATATAATCACAGACACACAGACAAAGCGACAAGGCTCAAGGGCAAACTGGACACAAGTGTTGTTTTTGCTTAGTGAGTAGAAATATATAAATAGCGATCAAATAAGCATCCAGTGTCACCTTTTCGTAATCTATTTTTTATATTCAATCTATCTTTTTTTTAATAAATTTTAAAATGCATATAAACTGCAATATAATATAAACTGCAATGTTTCCTACTAGATGGCGCTACAGTCGTGACTTTTCGGATTTATTTAAATATCACTTGCTTTAAACCGCCAAGGAAAACATCGCGAGGAAAGAGTTAAGAGTTCTCCATAATGTTCTCAACTGCATGTGAAGTCTACCAATCCGCATTTGGCCAGCGTGGTAGACAACGACCTAAACCCTTCTCATTCTGAGAGGAGACTTGTTCCCTGTAGTTAGGTGGTAATAAGTTGGTGATAATAATGACGGTCACTAATTGAGTTTTATTTTTAATTTTTATTTGGAGATTGAGCATGGAAAGTAATTTTTTTTTATTAACGATAGGCCAGCGCTTGACGACAATCATGCCTGTTAGAAAGCAATGATGAGGTCTAGGTTGGAGCACGCTTGCCTAGAAAAAGCCTATTCACTCTAGCCTTGAAGGTACTCAAATTATACGTGGCAGGAAACAGTAGCCGGGAGGGCGTTCCACGTCTTAGTGGCACGTATCAGAAATGAGTATCTGACTTCGAATTAAAAATGATATTATTTTGACATTATTATGATAACATTGATATTACCTGTATAATTTAATAAATAACTTTTCAATGCTTGCTCAACAAGATTATGCAGACATGTGTAATGATTGTTCTTGTTGTGCATTTTACATTTCGCATGCTTAATAGTAGAATATGGAGGCATGTTATATTATAATAAGACCCTATGTAAGTTCATATTCAGCGAATAAATTTCATTTCATTTCATTTCATTTCATTAAGAAACGTTTTGTGCGTGTTGATGGAATATCAACCACATAAGGATGCCACCGCTCACGGTGTCTCGCTGTTCTGTGGTAGAACGGGGAAGGAGGAACAAGACTGTGAAGTTCCTAAGCACACTCACCCCAGTGCTTGTACAAATTGATTATTTGTACAAGCACTGAGGCGACGTGATGTTAAATTAAAGAAGCCCGTAAATATTTTCCGCACGATGAGACCGCCCAATGCAACCCACTAATCAAACTTTGCATGAATTGTTGATCTATTTTCCGTGTGATACGTAATCATACGTTATATGGATTGCATAACAGATGTGACATTTATTTTTACCCCTACAAGTTTGACTTTGAAGTGATGACTGCATTACTGTGGTACTGACTAACCTGTTTAGGATATGGCATTGTATGAAACCCGTACCCCTAATAGGTTTCTACCCAGTACCATTCCCAAATTGCCTTAGCCGTAGATTGAACCCGGGAAATCTCAGTTATAAGACCACATCCACTGCGCCTGGGAGGTTGTCAAATTCAAAATTTCTTTGTTCATGTACGCCTATCACAGGCACTTATAGCGTTACATTATAAAATGATTTTTCGGCAAACTTACGTTTTATACAAACATTGAACTGATTGAGAGGCATATAAAGTCTCTATTGTCTATAGTTAGTAGTTAGTTGACTTACACAGCCTTTCTACTCATCAAAGTGTTGCTTTGCTTAATGCTACAATTTTACTACTACTTGATTGTTACGCAAGTTTATTTCGGCGTTTACTTGTTAAGTAACCTATCAACTAACGAAGTTGTATCTGTCAAGCACTCGCAAAAGATCAGCCAGTTCAGCGTAGAAATTCAGCCAGCATTCTTGGCACTATAAGTTTAGTAAAAGATTTACTGTAACGTTATTAACATAAGAGAAAAATCCTATTACAATGTAAAAGAAAACTTACTTAAACGACAAAAAAGCTTGAGTGAATTGCTCTAAATTCATAGCTTAATATTAATTTACTGTGAGACGGTGATAACGAAAAAAATACCCGGCTATTTTAGGCCTACATGAATAAAGAATTTATGAATTTGAATTTTTGAATTGAATTTCCCCTACCCAATCGATCGAAGTTCGAATCAAGACGTCTCTTAGACGTGTCGCTTTTCGTTATATTGAGTAACGATTCATTGCGCGTCTCAAGGATTCATCTTTATTTATAGGAACACACGGTTGCCTACAAATATTTACACTTAAACAATGGACTTTATGGCAAGAACATAAAGTGCTTTTTAGCTTATACCTAAAGAAGCATTTTTCGTAATGTCACTGATATCGAAGGCATTACATTTTGCCGTGACGATTTAGTAATTTATCTAGTTCGCGTGATGGAATATTCGTTATGGTTTTTATGACCTCCCTGGCGTAGCCGTGAGCGCAGTGACTCTAAGTGAATGGTTCCAGGTTCGAGCCCCGGGTAGCGGCAATTTCTGAATTTTTAATTTTTGAATTCTTTGATCTGGTCTGGTAGGGCTTTGGCCGTGGCTAGTTAACCATTACAGGGCACGGGTCTCCTCCCACAATGAGAAGGGGTTAAGGCCGTAGTCCACCATGCTGGCCCAGTGCGGATTGGTGGACTCCACACACCTTTGAGAACATTATATAGAATAGCGCTGGGATTCGAACTCAGCCCCCCGAATGTGAAGTCGATCTCCTACCCACTAGTCTATCACCGCTATTGAATTAATCAAAGATAAAATCAAAACAAACACTTTAAATATCAAATAAGTTAATTCATACAGCCGACTATTATCTAATTCGTGTCAACTCTTAATTCACAAGGTTCGGCGGTTAATTTATAGATGACTTGAGACAAAATAGTTCAGAACAACTATCAAACACCATTCTAATGGCATTGGCTTAAATATCAAGATGAGGATTCGATATCGATTCATCTGTTTTAAATCCTTTAAGTTACGCCGATTTGTTACCGCGGATTTGTTTTGGATGCTTTAGTTTTTGCCCAGTTCTACACGGGAGGCCTGTGGGTCAACTACACAAAAGAGGCTAGTACTCTGAGGTTGCAGTATAATAACGGTTTTAGGATGCTTTTGGGTGTGCCGCAGATAAGTTCAGCTTATGCGCATTTTACTGCGTTCGGGTTCTAACAGTACCCTAAAAATGAGCGTAAAGTGGATTCGCCAATGCTGCAAGGCTAGCACGGGCAGGAGACAAAAATTATATCTCCGATTATGTCCCCTGGACAAGGGATATAATTAACGTGTCCACCTGCTAAAGCACGGGAATACGGAAAAGGAGAAATTCACCCCTGTTTATTATTACGAAATTGTGCGCCAGTGCTCCGAGAGTTGATAAAGCTGTGGGAGAAGATAAATTTGTATCCTTTCCCCGGGGAGATAATTGTCTCCTGCTAGCCGTGCAGGTATGTTTGCTCACGAGCAAACCGACGATTTTTACGTCATTTTAAGGCAAAAGACGGCATCCTTGGTGACAAGACTGCTTTCGGGTTCTCACAGTATCCTAAACATGTTAGCGGGCAAAGTGGATTGGCCAATCCTAAAGCATTTAACAGAGATTTTAGTTTGGCGAAACGTGTGATACATTAATAATTAAATTTTCTATTATTTTAGCTACGAGTACTAACATACTGACGGCCGATTGGCGCAGTTTGCAGCGGCGGAGTGATCTCTTGGACTCAGAAAGCAGTCCAAGAGATCACTCTCACGCAAAACATTTGTGATCACTGTCAACTAAGGTGATTCAAAAACAAAACAAACTATTTAAATTAAAATTTTAAATCAATCAAATAATTAAATCTTTCGTTGGATGTTTGATTTATTTACGCTGAAAACAAGCGGCCCAGAATCGTGGAGTTTGGAACGCCCTGCAAAAGACCTATGTCCATCAGGGGAGGTCTGTTGATTTGATGATGATGATGACTATCTATCAGTTCTTCAATGAATTTAATAAAGATGGCAGATAACGCAGTCGGGTTATTTGATTTTTTTTTAATAATTTTTCTTTACTTTTAATTCGGAGCGAAACGTGCGTAGAGATTACATTGTGGAAGATCTGGGTGGTGCGGAGTATAAAGTTTGAAGTAATTATAAATTGCACTGTAAAGATTCTCCTGCTTTTCAAAATTCAAAATTCAAAATTCATTTATTTCAAGTAGGCTTAATATAAGCACTTTAAAACGTCAAGTCTGTCTATTTGTAGTGACTCTACCACCGGTTCAGAAGGCAGATTCTACCGAGAAGAAGCCGGCAAGAAACTCAGCAGTTGCTCTTTTCCAACATCAAAAATTTACATTTTACATTTTAACATTAATTTTTCTATCTTGTGAGAGATGAAAGCGGAGCCGGATGCTTCCAAGCAACCTTGTCATTAAGAAATTCATCAATTGTATAATAACCTCGATGTAATAAATGTGTTTTAACACATTCTTTAAACTTATGCATTGGTAGGTCTTAAACTTATGCTTTCGCGGAGTATACCAATTTAATGTTCATTGCATATCATGGTAAAGGGAGGGGAAGTGGTGGGAAATTACTTTACATTGTAGGAGGCTCTGTAGTGGGCTGGTAATGGGTCTGTGATGATGATATATATCATGGGATTCGTAAAGTAACGCTTGTTTCTATTCAATAATCTCCTCCCTTTAGAAGTGGGGCTTAGGTTCAAGAGGACTCACCTATCCTGCGGGGGCCTGGCCGTCGCCAGTCGCTGCATCATCCAGGCCTGCGAGAGCGCCGGCGGCACCAGCCCCGTGCCCAGCGCCGCCAGGGCCGCGATCATCTGCTGGAACTGCACACACATCTCCGTGTAGGCCTGCTGTCATACACCACTTCAATACACATACTATATAATTATAGGAACATGAGACTTAACGAGGTGGACAGATGGCACCAAACGAGTGGCTTGGAAATCCACGATCGTGGCTTTTAGAACGCTTTACAAAAGACTTATGTCCAGTAGTGGACGTCAACCAGTTGAAGCGATAGTTATGATGATGATGAGACATAACACCTACGCCTCAGGTTGCAATGCCGAAAGGGGGGGCAGAAAAAAAACATAGCAGTAGTACTTCCCAGGACTCTGTTACAAAAAGCTCAACTACGTCTTGAACATTTTTTCTGCCTTGCTTTGCCAGTTCAGCCACAGTTCTTCTGTCTAAGCCAATGTTTTTTATACCTAGTAAATGGCGCACCTGATATTCGTAGAAGGCCATCACCTATAAACACTTTACAGAGCATGCAAGGCACAAGTCCTTCAACTTGCTGCCCTGGGTCCACAAACCTGTGGCGTAGGTGTTAAACCACTTGTACCTATAACTATACTGGCAGCCACGGCAGACCGAAACATAGCAATGCTGATTGACGGCAGAAGGAAGCATGGCATAACAAAAACCTCAAGTACGACCCGGAAAGGAGAACCGTGGCTGAACTGGCAAAGCAAGGCAGAAAATATGTGAATGCATCATATTCTTTTGCCTTGCTTTGCCAGTTTAGCCACGGTTGTCTTGTCTAAGTAAATGTAATTGAATGCTACCTGCGCGATCGCCTGGGGATTCTGTCCCTGCAGCTGTAACTGCAGCAGGTGGTGCAGCAGTGGAGGCCCCGCAGGACTCTTGGCGCCCGACACCGAGCTGCTGTCTGACTCTGAGGCTGGACTCTGAAACAAAGAGTGATGGTGTTACTGATTTTTATGGCCACCAGTAGGCGTGATGACAATTTTTTAAATACTGCCCTAAAATGAAAAATTAAAAATTCATTTATTTAAGTAGGCCTAATTTATAAACACTTTTGAAAAGTCAAGTCAGGCTGTTTGTAGTGACTCTGACCACCGGTTCGGAAGGCAGATTCCAAGGAGAAGAGCCGACAACAAACTCAGCAGATTGCTCTTTTCCTATCTTTTCCTATCATATCATCCGATACACCTCCACTGGACCTCCACTGGTCTTTTGTAGGAAGTTCAAAAGATTTTGGGCCGCTTGGATCCAGCGTCTACCTGCGACGCGCTTTATGTCGTCTGCCCACCTCGTTGGAGGTTGACCAACGCTTCGCTTGCGGTGCGGGGCTGCCATTCCAGCACCTTGGGACCCCAACGTCCATCCTTTCTGCGAACTATGTGCTCCGCCCATTGCCACTTTAGCTTCGCGACTCGTTGAGCTATGTCGGTAACTCTGGTTCTTCTACGAATCTCCACATTTCTTTGATCCCGTAGAGATACTCCGAGCATAATTCAAAATTCATTTATTTCAAGTAGGCCTAATTTAAAGCACTTTTGTAACGTCAAGCGACGTTAGCGACCATGTTTCTGAACCATAGGTCATCATCATATAAATTGTAAATTATATATATATTTGGCACGACCAACATCCATCCATCCGACCATTGAATTGGCATATTCGATTTTCCTCAAATCAAATGAACTATCAATTTTCCGTGCATTTTGAAACTAATAGGTACCTAACGAGGATAAAAATACAACGATAATTACATAACCTTGTTTTTCGCAAACCATTTATTTTAAACCAACTATTAAAATAAGAAGATTCGAGGTTGACCTGCTAATTCCAGTTTTAACAGGAAGCTATTTTCATGCCGTATTTTATCAAGTTCGCGGCAGCGATTCGGTAAGCCGAAAACAGGTAACAAATAAAGAAACAAGCAGACACGTTTTCATATTCATAACATTACTAGCTACCCGCCTCGGTTTCGCACGGTTTCAATGTAGATATAATGTGAGGCAGTTTGGGATGGTGAGAAAATTTATTTTATGATTAGTTTTTACGACAGGATATCCTTACGTACATTACAAATCTTTGAATTTCTTTGCTTTTCTCTATATGTTTTACTGTATCTATTGCTGAAAACTGCATTCATATTGAATAATAAATAAATATACTACGACAATGCACAACATCGCCATCTAGTCCCAAAGTAAGCGTAGCTTGTGTTGTGGGTACTAAGATGACTGTTTATTATTTTTATGAATAATATACATAAATACTTATAATAAACAGATGAATACCAACACACTGAAAAATATTTATGTTTATTACAAAAACATTTTCCAGTTGTGGGAATCGAACCCACGGCCTTGGTCTCAGAAAGCAGGGTCGCTGCCCACTGCGCCACTCGGCCGTCGAATCCGCAGTATTAAAATCCGTTGTGTAGTTCAAAAGATCCAAGCGTAGAAGGCGTGACTTTATTTTATATTATGGTAAGATAAAAAAAACACTAGCTGTCGCCCGCGTTCGTCGTCCGCGTTTATTCCGGTTCTTTACAAATCCTGTGGGAACCGTTTATTTTCCTGGAATAAAAAGCTTATGTTACTCTCCGTCCTTTCAACTAACTCTATGCCAAAACTTTAGTTGATTAGGTAGTTAGGGCCTAAAGGACGGACAAACAAACAAATCAACAAACATACTTTCGCATTTATAACATTAGTAAGGATAAAATTAATAGTTAGGTCTATTTATTTCCTTGTTTGGCTAATACCTAGGTAACGCATTTGTTCTCAGAACAAATTCCTAGTATATAATAGGTACCTACCTTATACGTAGATATTCATTTAGTCACCTAATTATTACCTAGAGGTCTGAAATGTTAAATGTATTTTACGTGTTTAACGACGTAAATACCAACATAAATAGTATAGTAGGTAGGTGCCACAACTAGGTCCACCTAGTTGTGGCACCTTACTCCGTGGGATCCCAACGTCCAACGCCCCTCTGAGCTACGTGCCCCAACCAGGGTTGCCAGATCGATTCTTCCTGTTATCGGGATCAATGACCGATTTTTCGGGATTTTAGGGCTTTGGTCGGGAGAAATAAAAAAAATAATTTAATAATATTAATTATACATAATATATTACGTAAACAAAAATATTTTTGCATTGCACTGTAGATATAAGAAAAAAAATTAGGTAGGTATTTGTGTATAAGATAAAAACCGAATGAGCATGTTTATTGTTTTTGTTCTTGCCATAAGTATTTGTCATTTTTTGTGTGTGTTATTTTCAAGTTTCGTTTGACGAAAATGTGAACTTTAAATTATCGAACTTGTTTTTCGGGAGATTATTTGCTTTGTCGGGAGTCGGGGGACATACAAAAATTCGGGAGAATCCCGCCAATTCCCGACCGTCTGGCAACCCTAGCCCCAACCATTGCCACTTCAGCGTCGTGAGTTCTTGAGCTGCGTCAGCTTTAATAAGTTGGAGTCAATTAAATCTCAGTTGAGATTAATACTGTTCTAGAACTAAACGTTTAGGAAAATTATACCAATAATGCTAAGTTTATATTCCCTTAGGAAAATTAAAAAATATTTACTCTACACGCGATTCCGATTCGTACTTGACCGGTTTTTTTTTAATTATTAGGGGCTATGGGCGAACAATGACTGAATTCTTTATTATGTAAAAAAGTAAGCTAAAGAATCTACATAGCATAGAGAAAAAAATAAAAAATGTGCCACATAAAAGAGCCCGTCTAATTCGTCGCCCGGCCACGTCGTAACTCGCAAGTTAACTAAAAAAACCATTGTTCGCTACGAACGCGTTAATAAAAAATATTATTCTAAATTCAAACGGCCCATTAACCGGTTCCCACGACCGCCATGTTTGCTCGTCCTCGGCCGCCATTGGTCGAGGCCGCGGGTTTAGAATTAGAATGTGTAGACCCCACCATTTGGCGAGCGGTAAATTATGTGTAGTTTTTTTTTTCAAGTTCAAATAATGGGAGCAAGGAAACAGCTGCGTTCTGCCGGTCGGCTGTCATCGGCCGGTAACAATGGAGTTAGAAAAAAATAGACTTACATAATACATTGATTGTACGTACGCAGGGTCCAATTACATGGACGCTACGTTATTATTTATTACTTACCTTTGCCTACAGCATTGTCCGTTTGACATTCGAGCTCAATATAAAAGCTGTCTTTTACTGTTGATATTACTTCGTTTTAAAATCTTTGAATTGTTTTACCGTGGCTAAAAACAGCATAAGTTTTCAGATGATATTGCTCGATGTTTGTAGTATTTGATTTAAGTAAAATTTTTCTCCAACTAGTTTGTTATTATTATTTAAGTAAGTACTAAGTGAGTTTACATTATAACTTAATATTATTTTACTAGCTTGACTGTAATAGTTTTAATTTTATTTTTCTGTTATTAAATTAACAAACGATAAGCTTTTTTCTACCAGCTTTTTTGTTGATTGATTGAAGAGTGAGAAAATAAGAAACATTCGATAAACTTTACTCTTATTGAACCTTAAGATATTAAACCTTACGTAGGTATGCAGTAAAATTTTAACATTAAAGAAAGCCTAAGATAAATAAAAACAGGTCACACACAGACGGACAGATAAACATTCTCATACATGTAAGCATAGTAATATAAGTGTGGATAGATAGTTGCATTGATTCCACGTAAGTAGGCGTCCAATTAGATTGCTACTACGTTATTATTTATTTATCTAAGTGTAGGTCGTTGGAACCCAGCGACTTGTAGTTTGTAACAGGTCGTTTGACGTTCATTAACCAGGCATTGAACTTTTTATTGTACTTGACTGTTTAGCTGTTTATTGTTCTTAAAAATACTGAAAAAAAATAACATAGTTTATTTTTTCGTAGCTGGTATGCTGATCGTTCTTTGCCTTTCCAATGTCATTGATGATGTTGGTCCATTTTAAAATAATAATTTTTCGGTTTTTATTTTATTTTACTTTGAGTAAGTTAAGTGAAACCTGCAATTTATAGCGTTTAGTTGTTCACGTTTATTGAAATTTTTATTGTAGCAGGCTTTTGATGAGAGTGAACAATATTTGTGTTTATGAAATGGAAATAAAAAACCTTAAACAATCATTATGATAAACATTATTAATAGCTTTTTCCCAAAATTCGATCGATTGCGATGTTACATGTTAAATTTTTAATTAACTTTTGGATTTTCAATAGGTAGGTTAGGTGAACACAGAAACTTACAGTGTTTGGCTGGTCATTTAACGTTCATTAACCAGGCATTAAACATTTTAATGTCACTATTTAGTGTATTTGCGTGATCTATAAAAGTATGTTCATAAAACACAAAGAAGAACAATTTTAAATAAATTAGTATTAGTAGGCTGTACGGTAATTAATCTTTGCCTTTACAGACAGAAAAATTAAACAACTTGCCACAGAAACGAAATTTACAATCAGAAAGGCAGATATCCAATCATACCTATTGATTAACATGCATTTTTAATTTTTTAATAAAACTTTTATGTAGTTTTCGTTTTTTTATTTTCATTTTCGGAAGGATCGTAACTGAAAACCACCATAAGGATTGTAACAGCATCACTGGGAGATTGGGGCAAAAGCGAAAGCTTGCCATGAGAAGAGCCCCAGAACTCGAAGACATGGGGGGGAAGGTCGGATGTCAACCCGAGGATGCCTCCCGCAACTGCTTCCTCACCTCGGGCGACTCACCTCGGACTGGGCTAGAGTTTAGTCTGAACGGCCCCGTGGTAAGAAACCATGTCCGAATGACGTCAGATATCGGGGCCCTCGTCTTCCTAAGTGAGTCGGTAGTAATTGGATAGTCTGGGTCGTCAAGGACGTGTTTAGGCCATCTCCGATGGCCGTGTAAGTGGTGGAACCTAGCAATTTATAGATTTGTCAGTTGACGTTCATTAACAATGTGTTATACTGTTATTTGTTAATAATTGTTATAGTAGGTATAATATCTCGACGTGCATATAAAAAAAAACAGTAAGTAGGTGCTTTCTATATTGACATTTGTATTTTTCAGTTTTCCAGTCTTAGTGGAACGTAGAAATGTTATAGTTTTTTCGCTGGTCCATTAAAGTCCAATGCCCAGGCCGTGAACTTTTATCTCAATTATTTGATTTGTAACTAAACGTCTTTAATCAAAAAGTGTTCTTAAGAAACACTAAAATTGATATAAACGACAATTTTCTGACATGTCAATGATTTATCAGTATCTAATTGGATTGTATAAACAAATAAATATTGAATTTATTACAGTTCTGATATCTTTAGACTGAACGGGCATTTTAATTATAAAAAAGTAGTTTTAAACCTTATGTAGGTAGTTAAATCTTTGCCTTTTGATTTAAAAATTTGATTCAATATATTCCAAAAAAAGGTTCAATAGGATTTCCAACTTCCATCTCACAAACCAAGCAACTAAGTTGGGTAGATAGTTGCAGATCGAGTTTTACATAGTTTGTATTGGTATTTTAGAGCTACAATCCGTGTAATGGGATGCAAGTTTAATGCCTTGAAATCAAATGAAGGATTTCTTTTAATTAACAAATAATTCTAATAATTAAATTACAATCTTTTTTCAATATAAAAAAACAGGTAACAACATAAACTCTTAACTGACGTTATTCTAAAAATATATGTCAGTAAGTTAAAAATGTCGCACAAATATTCTTGTATTGAGGTATATCTCTTTTTTAAGAATAATTCTTTAATTCTTCGCTTTAAATATAACATTAAGGTTTTTGTCGGCAAACGATCCTGCTAGCTTATTATAGATTTGAGGTGCCATATTAAAGATGCTATCGGCGAATAGTGTGGTCAAGTGGTGTATGTCATTTTTTATTTAGGTAATTTTTGACCTACCAATGCAAAAGTTGATGAATATGTTATGTACAGCGAGGTTACTATACAATTGATGAATGACAAGGATGCTTGGAAGCATTCGGATCCGCTTTCATATCTCACAAGATAGAAAAATGTTAAAATGTAAAATGTAAAAAGTTGATGTTGGAAAAGTGCAACTGCTGAGTTTCTTGCCGGCTTCTTCTCGGTAGAATCTGCCTTCCGAACCGGTGGTAGAGTGACTAAAACAGACAGACTTGACGTTTCAAAATCGCTTATATATTAGGCCTACTTGAAATAAATGAATTATGATTTTTTTGAATTTTATTCCTTTTGCGTTCATTTTTTCAAACATTTCATTTCACCCTTTACAAATAAAGAGTAAAAATAAATAAGATTTTTATATCCAACGAATGCCTTACGATATTTCCTTAATCAATAACTGTACCTAGGTATATAAACAGTAGGTAGGTGTTTACCTATTTTATGAAAACAAATAAGTTGGCAGTAGTTATCGGCCATGACATATTGGCAAAACATTTTTACCTATTACGTGTTTCCACATAAGGAAATAAAGGATGTAGACTGGTGTTAGTTATAGTGCAAAAAATATAATACCTACAGTGCATTATCCAATAAATAAATAAGTAGGTATTTATGAGACAAAGGATTGTGTCATTATTATTGTTTTTCTTCAATCGTATGTTGCATGTTCAGCTTAAATCCTTTTGCGTGTCCAAAATAAAATAAACTTATCGTAGTCCTACGTTACAGGGGAGAGCACTGATATCTATTGTACGCGTTTTTACTCAGTTTAGCTATCAGTGATTCAAGCAAACATAGTATTAAGCTATTGTTTTTGTCGCTATTTAATAATCGTGTAAATAAATGATTAAAATTGTTATTATTATTATATGTTTTAACAAAATGCTTTGGTATTTTTTGCAATGCATTGTCGGAATAACAACGACAGTCAATCTTAATTTATCAAGAATATACATCTGATATTAAAATACCTCTCGTACGGCGATCATTCTGGCAACCTGCACTTTGGACACAGAAACTCTGAAAAATTACCGGGTGCTTTTATTAAACCACGGGCACAGGTTTTTCTGCCAGGATGTTATTGTTTTTTTCATGCCTTGTATCTTTCCCAAGATAATCGGTTGCAGACGGTCACTCTTATGTATGTATATTATAATTATATGTATTTTATTTAATTGTATGACCGGTTGCACTATCCCTTTTTCCCTAACCTAATTCTCTACCATAAAGGGTTTTTTTAAATCCCATGGGAACGGTTTGTTCCCCTGGGATAAAAAGTACCTAATGTTACTCTCCGTCCTTTCAACTAGCTCTATGCTAAAAAGTAAGTTTATTGGTTGCTTAGTTAGAAAGTAAAGGACGAACAGAAAGAAACAACCACACTTTCGCATTTATTATATTGTTACCTAGCGAATCCCAGCTCGTACCTCTAACTTTTCTAAGTTATGTTCGTTTTAAGTAATTAAAATATCACTTGCTTCAACGATGAAGGAAAACATCGTGATGAAACCTGCACGCCTGAGTGTTCTACATAATGTTCTCAAAGGTGTGTGGAGTCCACCAATACGTCCACAAGCGTGGTGGACTGCGGCCTTAACCCCTTTATTACAGGGGATAAATGGGTTGATGAATGGGTTGATGTGAAAAATCCGTTTTGAGAAGAATATGGACAAGAAAATGCTAGGCAGCGTTTTGGAAAACTTTTCGACGCTTATTCCACAATGTTTGAGTAAAAATTCTTCAATTTTTGGATTGGCAATAGTGACAGAGAGGTCTTTAAATTTCTTCTAAATAGCATAGAATAAATTTGAGGAGTTAAGTCTGAAATTAAGTTATGTGCTAAAAAAACCAAACTAATATATGCACAGGGTATGCGGATGATGTAAAATGAAGAAAGTCCCCAGTAAGAGTTATTAATACTTACGGGTAGGTTTCTTATAACTCCTACAATGTCTATCCTTAAGTTTTTTATAACTGTTACTGTAGATTTTCTTCATTTTATATAATCGGCAGTCCCTGTGTATATCCTCTAAGCACGCCACTGACACTTAGGGCTAGCGCGCTGAAATCCTATTCATATACTATTTTTAGATGAAACAGTTCCTATTTCATGAACCTTTTCCAATTGATTATTGAGACAAAAGGTGCTTGGGATAGTAAATAATATGCTGGATGAAAAACCGCTTCTAGTGCTTTATAAAACATAGCTACTGTACCAGGTTAAGGTTTCTCGAATGTTCGCTGACCTTTGTTAACAAAATGCACTTTAAAAGCTGATACTTAGGTACCTATAGCTGGAATTTTTATAACTTTTTGTTACTTTTAAAAGCTTTCAAATTCATAGAAGTTGGATGCCTTTTCTGTGGGAGTAAGGGAAAAAGCCCTATATAAAACTGCTTCTTAAGTCTTATGATTTTGGCATAATAATATTTTAAGTTAATGAGATTTAATATTATTCCATACTAATACTACAATACAAATGTGCAATACTCAAAAACAATAGAGCCAGCGTTTTGAGCATC
Source organism: Pararge aegeria (assembly GCF_905163445.1). Taxonomy (NCBI): domain Eukaryota; kingdom Metazoa; phylum Arthropoda; class Insecta; order Lepidoptera; family Nymphalidae; genus Pararge; species Pararge aegeria. The sequence goes on along the minus strand of NC_053202.1, from coordinate 3,441,804 downwards.
TTATTTTTGATTGACCAGTGACCATTTAGATGGCGTATTTTTTACGGTAAAGCTTATTCATTAATAGATAAATATTTTATTTCATCTGTGATATCATCAAAGTATCAATTCTCAAGATATACCTAAATACAAATAATTAGTTAGACAAAGAAAACTGATCTAATGTTGTATCAATTCATAAAATTAACATAGGCATACCTAAGCATGTTTTTTCTGAGTAGGCACCCGATATCGTTCTAATAAAATCCCCGGAAATGATTCACAGCTGTTATCAACGCTCACACACACAAGATGTGTGTGTGTTGCAGTCACAAATCCATTCCATGGTCAAAAACTACGAACTAATGTACAAAAACAAGATGGCGGCCAAACCGGCCAGTTGGGCTCACCTTGGCTATTCGCTAATCACGTCCACCTTGAATGTTAACTAGCATTGTTTAAACACGTGAGTGCTGGCCAAACCTAGCTATAGGTACCTAGCTAGGTAAACCTAGGTGTACCTAGCAATATGGCTTCCTTGAGGAAAATATACGAACGTATGCCATGACTTGTATTAATTTAACTTTATAACCTACTTGCGTGCTACCACTGATGACTTATGGCTTCCAAACACGGTTCCAAATATAATTTTTTGGACAGAAAAAAAAAACAAAGTTTTAAATGGATTACAGATTATTTTCATGTTGCGGCTGTCAATATTATGCATATTGTCAATAAGATTGCTCTCGCTGGGTCACGTCAACTATCAGTCGTCTACGGATTGGACATGCTTGTACCCCAGTACATTTGACAAAAATAAGAGTTCGAGATCATTCTCTGTGTGAGTGTGGCCTGGACGAAGGATCAGTCTCACATATCCTTTTTTCCTGCCCGAAATTGCCCTTTAATCTGTATGATATACTTCCTTCTAAAATTCCTCGTCCCTTAAATGTCGAGTGTGTGTTAATGTCAGTGTATAGTCGGTATGTTAAATATCTATGCAAATTTATTAAAATTAACAAATTAAAACTATGATTTTTATATTTTGGATATAAAATTTGAATTCTATTTTATCTTCAAATGATCGTTAAATTCATGCGTACTTAGTTCATTTCACTAACAACTACTATTGCAGGTCGAAGTTATGAAATACAAATTTCTTTTTCTTTACTGACCACTCTAGTTCGTGCCTTTTCCAAGCTACTTGACACTGGCAAAGTACATTGTGCTGTTTTGGCACTACGAAAAGCCATAAATCAAAAGAAGAAGAATAATAAGATTGCTTGAGTGCAGGGCGCATTGAAGAGTTTAAGTATTGGTAAAATTTATTGTCAATATTTATATTGTCAGTAATATTGACTTTGTGTGGTGGGACTTTAATATTATTTGGCAACTTTATTGTACTAATTTGGCACTCTAATTAGTATTGTTGGGTAGTTCAAAATATATGACGGAAACTCATAATTTATATTTACTTAAATGATATATATAATACGTCTTTATTTGATTTAACTGCTAAATTAAAATGATGTTGTTTACTACATAATTTAAGAATAATAATTTAACATAATCTGTCGTAGTCCCTGTAGCTGTTATTTATGTTTCTATCGAGAAAATGTTACCTATTCGGGAGCAGCAAATAACTATTTGTTCAGAAATATTGTGAAATTTAAGTCTTTTCGCTGTAAAGAACTCCATATATTTATACAATAAGTCAGTATACAACGAGTATATTTTTATACAATAAGTCGTGGGCTTAGCGATGTACCTATGGCACATAGTCGGTCTCCTTTGAGCGAGGCGACTAAAAATTCTTCCCGTACAACGCCTACCTATTATCATCTTTCTGTAGTTCAAAGAGAAATCTACGCGACACAACACATATTCTTTATTAGCGCGTGTGTGTGTCTAGACATACCTACTCCAGCTTCGTAGCATCCTCAGGAGCTAGACGCTACAAAAACAAACGCGAACATTGCGTGTTTGTCCCCCGTTTGTAAAACGGTGATCAATTATCAAATTAGCTAACCGGTCTAATTGAGACTATAATTTTTATGTAGCGGTAAGCGCTGTGGTCTTATATTTTATTTTGAAAAACAAACAGCTTTAAATAAAAAGTCAACAGTCTTTTCTCATATTTAATTATCATAATTTGACATACGGAAGCATATGTTTTAAAACTTCGATAAATTCAATTTTGGAACTTAAAACTTGTTAATAAAATTTGTCGTCTTAACTTGGCTTAACTAGGCGGTTTTATTTAATTAAAAGAGATAAGCTAATTGAATAAAAATTTCAAAACGGTAATTAGGGTTTGCCAACTTGATATTATGTTTAAAAAGGCCGGTCCCAAACATGACAATTGAGCCCTGGTCAACTTTGACATACATTTTATTTAACCTCTGATTAGATCAACTTTTGAGAAACTGGGCGATAGCTCTGTCATATGATTATTTAATTGCCTTCTGTGATATTTTTATTAGAGTAAGAAAGGGAAAGAAAGAAATATTTATTTAGTAAATGTTTTAGTTATTCCTTTAACGAACTTGTGAGTATTTTACTTTTTATTTTTGTGAATAGGATGAGGATTTTATAAGAACTGAACTGAAGACAACGGCATTTTTTTTTTTAAATTACTTGACTTTCTTTGTGCTATTGTCTAAATGACTATACAGACTGCAGTCTAAGGCACAGGCAGTCTAATCTGCAAGGGTTAGAGAAGGCTAAATCTAATCGCACCATGTCTTTTACGGTAAATTTATTTACCACAAGGAAAAAGGAAATACCACTGTGGTAACTATTCGGGAGCGGAACCCCGTGTTAGCCTTTTTAAATATTCCCATCATGGAAAAGAAAGGCATTAACTTACTTTGTTTTAAGTTTTTTTTTAGATTTAACCACTGGCAACATTGTGTCAAAGTGGTAGAAAAAATGGGATAAAGGTACTTAGGTAGAAATAAAGAAAAAAAAGAACGGTAACATTACATGGGCTCATACCAATGTAATAAGACATGAAAGAGTACATTTAAGGCCATTAGAGGGCAAACGGTACTTATGGCGACTACAAGCGAGGCTTAGGCTGAAACATTTTAAGCCATTGCCATGTTCCTGGTATTTAAAAAATAAAAAATTACTATGTATGAATTTTTTTTTTGGATTTACTTCAAACTATAGTAGTCACTACGTAAATTACTCAGATGTTAATATCTTTATGTATTTGAAAACAAAATATTTGCCTCACATCAAACCTATTTATATTATCATTAATCAACGACCCAATAGAAACCGTTTCAGGGTGCAGCAAATTGGAAAAGTCTGATATTTTTATGTGTGTTTTGTCGTAGTATATTTATTTTATTTTATAAATTAAATAATAAATATGGTATTCAAACCTATCAGAAATCGTTGGTGTAATGCTTAGAAGCTTTTTCAAAATAAAATTTATCATGAGGTCGATTTTTTTTCTAAGCATGAAATCTTAAAAACTTAATTAAAGTCTATTTTCTATCCATTAATTTAATACTATAAAGTAAAAGTAAGTACGCAGGTAGTTAGATTACTTTCGTTTAATTAAAACATGTTCTAATTATGTTAATTTCTAATACCACCTAATGAGTTATTTTTTTCCCGCCTTTTCCATTTGTATTTGATCGTCATTTTTTTGTCGTCCATTACTTTGCAAGCGGCACTCATCGCGGAGTGGCTTTGAATGAAACCTTTTAAACCATTGCACGGTTAATAATGAGTATTAAAAAAAACTCTTGATTGTTTCCGTATTTTTTTTAATTATCTATCATCAACAGAAATAATCTATTTACTGTTTCAACATTATCATGCTGTTTCAGCGTTTTTATTTTATACTTTCTACGTAGAATAACATTATAAATTGACGCCCAAATTAAAATATAATGTTTATAATATATCCATAATCAAAATATATTCTATGGCATTTTTGAAAAAATAATATTAACGTTTTTCTTAGGACCTCGTATACTTTTTTAATAAAAACAGCTTTTTTTTTTCGAATAATCCTTACAAGTCGTATTCACACAATAGATAGGTATCAAATTCAAATTTGGGAGCAGTTTAGTAAACAAACTTTCACCTAGGCTTAGATTTATTAAAAAAAAACTATCTAATACCGAACACTATAAATCCAACTAACCATGAAATCGCCTCATGTTCTGTTCCCTTCCATTTCACACTTTAAAAAAAAAACACTGCACACTCATATCATAAAGGCTGTTTCTCATTTACACCATTTCCACTTTAAACGATTTAAAAAGTAAAATTTACCCGCCATAGAACAACGCGTATTTGAAATTTGAAAATAGAATCGAAACGTCAAAGCGTTTTTTTCGCGAGCGGCAATGATTAGTAAAGGCGTACGTACACTGAGGCTATTTGGCGGCACGTGTTTCGCTAAGGGGTGGGCCTTGCACGTGAATTTTCCGAGGTTTCCACCCTCTCCGGACCGCCCCTATAGGCTTTTCTGTCCGGCCTATGCTGTTTAACCGATCGGCTTGGGCGAGCAATGGAGTCGCACGATTTTAAATTATTATTTTTTTGGTTATTTTTTATAGCTGTATAAATTTGTTTACTGAAAATTTTAGTTTCAATTGAAATGTCACTCTAAATAAAGTTTTATCATGAGGATATTACGAGTTTTGGTTAGTTTAATAACGAATAAAACTCACATAAACATAAAACTGTGTAAGTTTTAAATTGCTGTATAAAAACTAATTCATCGAGTTAAAACGTGAGGTTTTAGAAGAAAAAGGTATAATTAAATTAACCTCGTACAAAAACGGAGTTATAACTGCTTTTAATTACAACAATTTTGCAGTATCTATGGCAATAAATTCTAAGGCCAATTAGGTTTAGAGCAATTTGAAATTTTTAGAGCTTCTTCGAGCGCTTTTAATTCCAAACATGGCGATGTAAAAAAGTGTAATTATAGTTGGGCGCAGTCAATCATAAATGTAACGTTTCATTTTGAGTAATAACATGAAAAATTTAAGGTACTGGAACGTACAAATAGCATGAATTCATTTCACGGTTGACGTAACTCTGCTACATTATTATCGTTTCTTTCTTGTTTCACCGATGTTCTATCAAATGAAGTTGTATTTTAGTTGATAGCAAAATTAAATATTGCTTTTAGTAATGTATTGCTAAATATTGCCTTCAAAAAAAATAAAATACAGTTTAATTTTAGAATTATCGAATTAATTATTACTACGATAATTGTATTAAAAAGCATAATGATACTACTTTTACAAGCCGTTTATAGATGCAATGTTAATAATCTAACATAAAAAATGTATATATAAAAAGCCGGTCAGTCTTGTAATAATAATAAAAAAATTATATATTTTTTATCATCAAATACTTGAGTCAAATAACATTACATTTGACTACTCTACAATTTTAGTCTTATAAAGTCCAAACATGATATGAGCAGCTAACTCTTTTGTCAAACTTAATTAAAACTTTCTTCTTCCAAGTCTCTTTTCTTATTGAATAATAAAAAAAAAGATTTAAATCAAGTCAAGTTTAGTTACGCTTAAATTGATTTACGGACATTAATTAATAAACGTCAAAACTTAATAAAGACCGAGATAATAAATTAAACCTAACGCGGCAGAACAAAGTTTTAACACCATTTTATTGTTTATAATTACTTAAAAGCGTCATTACTCTCAAGGTTCTTGTAAACTCATTCTTTCAAATTAACTATTATACAAAACAACACTAGACTTAAAAAGCACAATTATACAATCGCCACTCTACGCCTCTTCTGTTCAAACACTGCCTACTTTTCATGCTCTACGCCTACACGCTCACTATTTCAGTAACAAAACCACCCCTAAAGCGAAAATGGACTTTAAAATTGCCATAACAAGGTCGATAATCCATCGGGGACAAAAAACTCGTGCACCCCATCTCTTTCTCGCGTATTAATCAAAATACTAGTTTTCTACATTGACGTGAAATCGTAGCAAATGGATAAGGCATTGTTTCGTAAATTGAAACTATGGTTAGCCGTACGTCCAGGGTATGTTGACCTCTTCTCGTCCCCCTAGCATAGCGGAGCGGGCACGCTTAGACGTCTCGTATGGAGGCTCAGGGGTCAAGATGGGTGGTCGTTCTAAAGCTTGGTTTAGACAAGGTACATAATTGCTATTGTAGGCTAAAGGGTTTACAATATAGTGCAATTATGGGCAGACAATGATTAGAAATGTTGATACGGATGCAACGCTCTTATTAATTGCTCTGGGGACGTTTATATTTTATTATATGAATAGTCTTTGTCGCAGGTCCTAATTGTAATTACAAAACGGGGACCCTAGTGACTTATAATGAAGTAAGTTTCATTGAAAAGTAGGCGATTAATGAATATGTTATGGTTGTTCTACAATACATCCTATATGAACAGGCAAAGGTTGAGTTCCATACAGCCTATTCGGATGTTTTTTTTTTAACGTGGTTATAAATAAATATTAAATAGCATATGCGATGGTAATATTTTACTCATTGAAAAATAAAGAGTAGCTTATAAACACAACGGCATATAAAACATTTTTGGCAACGTTAGGTGCTACCGTCACCGATTTCGATGAGTATTTTATTTCTTCGGAGTAAAACCTAGGAAACTCCGCAACGGTGAACAGCGAATCGTTTAGATATATCATGCATTTTTATAATAGTACCAATTATATATTATAGCGATATTTGATGGTGATCATAATTAAGTAATCATTCAGGAATTACCTATTATGTCCAAAAGGATCAGGGCGCAGGCCAATTTGTCACGCGGTTAACAATAATATCGTAGAGTTTGTACGACTTTCGACAGTAATTCGTACGTTCCTAGAGTTCACGGGAAGTCTTGACACAGTAAGCGTCAGAGACTCGCTGATACACTTGTCACTTGCAGCCCAAAGCCAAGCGTAGTGCAATAACTTGTTTTGAAATGCCATCTCTACAACTCAGTGCATTATTTCCTAAAGGCGTTCACCCCTAAATACAGTTATCTTTGTCATAAAAAAAATAGAAAAACAAAATAAAATAAAGAAAGCGTTGACATTCATAATTAATAAGTGGTTATTTACAATATCATATCTAGGTATAAATTTTAGTGTCGTAAATAAATAATTTTCACATAAAATTGCATATGAAAGTTTAACTGCATATTGTTTTGATAAAATATCTAATATAATGTGCCATTAAGTACATATTGTAGTGGCAATTTTAATTTTATGTTTTTGATTTAGTTTTAGTTTATCGAATCATATTGAAATAATAACGGACTTTTGCGTTTTATGCACTGATTGAATATAAAGGTTAAAAGGAGCAACTTTTTTGTTGAAGATTGTTAAATACAGTTAAGTGGATAAATATAACCATGGTACCTAGGTTATGAATTTTTTTAATATTTTGTTATGTGTAAATAGGCTCGATAATTATGGATTTTAGAATGTCTTTTAACATAAGTGTATTAATTTCTTGCCTTTCGTCCTTTACTTTAATGCCAAATGGCAGATGGTTAAACAAAAAGATAGTCAAATCGTTCAAAAAGTAATCACGCAAATCGACCTAGAGCTTTCGAAATAATCGATGTAAATAAATATACTCATAATGAAATATGCAAATGAGAACTGCCCTCATGACAAAAGAAAATCTATATTCTGTAAACATTAAATTTGATATGAATATTAAGCCCCGAATACATGGCTGTACGGTGACATAGCTTAGCCTTTTTCCTACGGGAAAGAATAAAGAAAAAAAAATGGTGACGTTTAACTTGAAAATAAACATACAGTGTGTTGTGCGTGTAGAAGTAGGTAAGTAAGTTTCGATAAGTCAAGATATAGGTATATTTATTACATCCGTTTTTTTCCCTCACCCGCAACTAAGAGGTCGCATTTTATGTAAATAATTGCTATTTTAATACGAGCATAAACTTAATATTTTTAAATGTTAATGAAAAATATTACTTAGGCATGTATTTAATATATAGGTGATGCCAGCGACTTCGTCCCTTTTGTTTAATTTTTTTTTTAATATTCTTTTGGAACAGTTTGCTTAAAAAAGTGTTAAAAAATAAGTTATTTATACAAATTTTTTGCCAATTCGGTGTAAATTTAACTGAATCATTAGCTAACTTAACAATCCGTTGTTTGAAATGACTACGTGTTTGCCTGCGATTGCGTTTGAGATTATAGGGCTTAGACACGAAAAATTTTATCAATATCGTGTCACAAAAATTTTAAATTCTTAATTTAATTTATTATCAGGCAATCTCACCTGTTGTTAATGATGACGTAACATTGTAGCGGGCAAACCTGTAAGGGGTATGACATATATAAAACCGATACCCCTTATCGGTTCTACGCGGCATCGTACCAGAACGCAAGGTCACTTGTCGGTAGGGTTATGACCGCGGCCGAAGCCAGACAAAAAAAGACTAAAAAGTATGATTACATTATAAGGCATGGTAGAAAAAGTGGATTTTTTTTTACTACGACAATACACACATCGCCATCTAGCCCCAAAGTAAGCGTAGCTTGTGTTATGGGTACTAAGATGACTGATGAATATTTTTATGAATAATACACATAAATACTTATAATATACTGATAAACAGTTCATCACACAAACATTTTCCAGTTTTGGGAATCGAATCCACTGCATTGGACTCAGAAAGCAGTGTCGCTCGCTGCGCCAGTCGGCCGTTAAATATACATCTTTTTTAAACTCCATAATTAATTACGGTGGTTTGATGAGCGTCTAATAAATAATGGACTTGGGACATACAATCCAATTGCGTCTAGACTGCGTTGTATAGATAAGAAGATAGGTACCTTATTGGATAAGTACGTACATTCCAAACAGTTTTCCAAACATAAACACACGACTACCAACCAAACTACTAAAACTAAGTCGGAAAAAACTAAGGACGGTAGTAAGCATGATAACAGGGCATTGCTCACTAAACAAACACCTTTTCATTTTAGATATAAAGAAAGAAAGAAAGAAAAATCGTGTTTATTGTCACACATTTGTGTAAAATGTTACATTTGTGAAATAAAATAATTGTTAAAGTATAAAAATTAATTTAAAAAAAAAAATGTGTGACAAAGGAGCTGGCTCAGTATAGCTGCAAACTAAAACGCGCAGCACTGGTTTTCAGCCAGCCCCATTATCTTCATCTTTCAGCCAGCCCCATTATCTTCGTCCGATAGTCCTCTATGCAGGGCGTGCATGGAGGCAAATGAAACACCGACTCACGTACTGCTCCAATGTAGAGGAGTAGACGAACAACGCGCAGCATACCTTGGCTCCCCAGTATCACTCCCTGAAGCACTTGGCGACCTGGGCGGCCTGCTAAGCTTCTGGAGTGAGCTCGGCTGGCTGGAGTGACCCAGCGGGGAGCCGTACCAGTGGCACTACGTACAACGGAAGGTTCCGGCCGAACAAGTACGGAGACAAGCCCAGAGAGAAAAGAAGAAGAAGTACCTACATTGGTACAATCCATTGATATTATAAATAGCAAGGATAAGGTTTGTCGGACCAAGTGGAGGGACCAAAGTGAAGAACATCAGCACTTCGCAGGGCATGCAAGGTGTTCCTTGTCCTACAGAGTTAATAGTAGTAGCGATTTTTGTGGCAGAGCTCATAGCCTTAATGTTACTGGCAGGTTTATGGACCCCACGTTCTAGGACGTGTTCCTTGGTTGCCCGGCGTAGTATTCTGTTTATAAGCGATGGTGAGTCGCGTGCACAGGGTTTTCGACCAGGCTATACAAATAGAAGAAAGATGGCATGAAATGGCGAAAATCTTCACCTTTATGAGACATACAAAAATTTTAGAGTAGGCTGAGCTTTTTTTTTTTTTTTTTTGAAATAAATAAATAAATATACTAAGACATTACACACATCGCCACCTAGCCCCAAAGTAAGCGTAGCTTTTGTTATGGGTACTGAGATAGCTGCTGAATTTTTTTTTTATGAATATAATACACATAAATACTTATAATATACAGATAAACACCCAGACACTGAAAAAAAATAATGTTCATCACACAAATATTTTCCAGTTGTAGGAATCGAACCCACGACCTTGGACTCAGAAAGCAGGGTCGCTGCCCACTGCGCCACTCGGCCGTCAGTGCTTTTGTGCTTGTATGAAGTGCACGCCACTGGCGATGGTTTGTGTTTGTATGGAGTGCACGCCACTGGCGATGGTTATCCACTAACTATCTGTAGACCATCTGGTAGGTCCCTCAATTATAACCATAAATAAACAAGAACGGCGAAAACCTGAGGCGTACTTAAGCTACATATGCCTGAAATTCACCACTACGTTATTCGGAACACAGGAATGCTTGGCGGCCGGAATAAGTTTGGCGGTAGCAGTGGCATGCACTTCATACATGCACAAAAAAAAAAAAAAGCACAGCCTACCTAATTTATATATAACTCGAGAAGGAGATTTTTTGCAGTTTATGCAATTTTCCTGCTGTATGTATACCCTGACAAGAGACCCAGTGCACGGCATTGGGCGGTAGCACTTCCCCGGACGAGCTCTGTTAAAAAAGCTTGACAACTAAAATTTCAGTTTTGTATAGCAAATAGGCTACAAAACTTCCTTTAAATTAGGTTTAGGTTTTAAACGTCATTATTTACTACAACATATATATTATGTCTCTATATACTTCCTATTTTTGTAAATGAATAAATAATTCGATTGAGGAAGGTGCAGATTCCCAAGGTAATTTTGGACCTGCCAATGCATAAGTTTAAACAATGTGTTAAAACACATTTAAAAAATCGTGGTTACTATACGATTGAAGAATGTCTTAGCGATAAGGCTACTTGGAAGCAGGCTCTCATCTCTCACAAGATAGTAAATTTAAAATAATGTAAACTGTATAATGATGTTGAAAAAGAGCAATCTGCTGAGTTTGTTGCCAACTCTTCTAACTTGACAGACTAACTTGACGTTTCAAAAGTGTTTATAAAGTGGGCCTACTTGAAACAATTGATTTTTTTTTAATTTTGTAGAAAAGAGGCAAAAACGGTTTCCCACCACGCCGCACCAATACTGGTTGGTGGGCAGAGCTAATTTAGTTTTATCCATGGAAAAATTCAAGTAGCTACCACCCAAGCGCTGTGTTGCAAGAGAAAAATAAATTGAACAGCTATCTAAGCGTAATAACAGCGTGGGAAAATAAAAACAATAATAATCGAATAACTAATAAATCTGACACGAAATTTAAATTATAGCACCAGGAAAATACAGTTGTAAGCTTTCTCCAATTAGTTTCTGAGCAAGACTCTATTATTTTGTCTTTTTATATCCACCCTTTAGGTATCTGCAGTGCACTTCGATCAATAAATACAATTTATGTAGTCGCATACAAAATCTTACAGCATAGTGTCAGGTTTTTATCTGTTATGAAAATTAAGCTTAACTTGCTATACTCCGCGAACAGCAGGAAAATCTGTATGGTGTAATTTAAACTTACTTTAATCCGTATACTTTTTATGTTATTGTTTATTCAACAATTATTCATTGTAAAGTCAACATCTCCTGAGGATGCTCCGGTTTCCTAGCGAAACGTGCGTAGAGGGTACATTGCCCTGCAGGCTTCTGGATCTGTTTGGTGTGGAGTATACGGATTGAAGTAATTATAAATTACACCATATACATTCACCTGCTGTTCGCGGAGTATAGTCAAAAGTCAAAGTCAAAAATATCTTTATTCAAGTAGGCCCATAGGTGACACTTTTGATGTGTACATAAGAATTACACGGTAGTGAGATGATGGCGATAACCACATTCGTAAACTTAAAACTAAAGCTACGAGGGTTCCAAACGCGTCCCGGTCTAAGAAGAAGCCCACAACAAACTTAGCCGGGTGTTTTTATTTTTTTTTTTATCACCATCTCACAATGTCATTTTAAATTATTAGAAGAGCAACCTGGTTAGAGCAATAATTTACACCCAAGCTTTTTTATCGTTTACGTAGTCCTTTATACTATAATAGGACTTTTCTATAAGCTTACGTTTAATTCAAACTTTGAACTTTTTAAGAGACATCTCCAAGATGTCAATTGGTAGTTTATTGTATAGCAAGTTAGGCTTAATTTTCATAATATTATATTATGGAGTTCCGCAAAGTAACGCCTGCTTCTATCCAATATTTTAATCTGTTGCAAATAATCTGTTTAACTGTTATACATTTAAAAGTGTGTATTTGTTCGTTTGTTAACTATGTTTGGCTCAAACATTATAATAAAAATAATAATATTAATAATATTTCTTTATTTGGTAACTATGATACATCTGCACTATTATTTAACAGAATAATTAAACACAGTATTAATCTTTTTTTTAAAGCTATAGGCCTCCAAAATGAACAAAAACAGCGCTAGCAACTGCGCCGGGAAGGTGTTCAATTTCTTATCCCTGAAAACAAATGGTTTCCGGGGAATTTTTCTACTCTACAAAGTTTTCGACTTAGTCGCGGACAACAAATAAGCCTTTACAAAATGGTCATCGTCATCAAGTACCCGCTCCTACAGGGCACGGTTTTCCGCTCAGCATGAGAATGTTTTTTTCCGGTTTGTGTGTAGCTAAATAGCCCTAATGATTTTAACAGCGAAACGCGGGCTTGTTAGCGTTCCTCGTATGAGGCTCTATCAGAAAGAGTTTGAACCTTAGGGCTGGAAGAAGAGAAGGGATCGTCAACCTCAGGGCGCCTAATGTCCTGCTGAACCTCGGCTCAGGCGACATTGGAGTTAGACTGTGGTGTCAAAATTCAAAATTCATTTATTTCAAGTAGGCCTAAATTCATTTATTTCAAGTAGGTGTGTTTTCTCAAGTGCGAACAAGCATGAAGTACTGTAGTCACCTGTGGGGTGGCTCTGCCAAGTACCAGCTTGAAGCTTTGGATTCGGTGGATCGTCGCTCCAGGAGAATTATAGGCGACAATTCGTTAACACAGGCGAAACTACACAGTCTCCAGCACCGACGCAATGTTGCCTGTTTATCGTTTTTTTACCGGATATACTTCGGTGAGTGTGCTCAGGAACTTCACAATCTTGTTCCTCCTTCCACGTTCTACCACAGAACAGCGAGACACCGTGAGCGGTTGCAGCCTTATGTGGTTGATATTCCATCAACACGCACCAAACGTTTCTTATCCACGTTTCTGATACGTGCCGTTAAGATGTGGAACGCCCTCCCGGCAACTGTGTTTCCTGCCACGTATAATTTGAGTACCTTCAAGGCTAGAGTGAATAGGCTTTTTCTAGGCAAGCGTGCTCCAACCTAGACCTCATCATTGCTTTCTAATGGGCATGATAGTCATCAAGCGCTGGCCTATCGTTAATAAAAAAAAAAGCTTATGTCCGGATGACGTCAGATTCGAAGATAGGTTGTTGTCGCTAGCCAAGTAGGGTTTGGCAGATTTAACACGCCTTTGAGAACGTTATGGAAAGCACTCTGTCTCAGGCATGCAGTTTCCTTACGATTTATTTAATTGCTTTGATTAATAACGAAAGAAATTATAAATTCCCGGTTTAGCCCTGCCGGGGATCGAACTAGGGCAAGCTAGAAGGCACTAGAGCACGCGGTAGGTCACCCATGCGATGGACCGATCAAATCAAATCTTCAGTGGGAGGTCCCTTGCATGAGTGTACCAGACTATCTGCAAACAGGGAGAAGTGGCGAATGATCGTGAGGCGAGTAACAACTGCCACAAACAATGTCCCACCGTGATGACCACGACCACTCTGGCAAGAGTGTTACGACAAAGAAGAGACGAATTGCTCCAACGTCATAGCCAAATAATAAATCGACTGTGAGACGGTGATAACAAAAAAAAACTGGCTAAATTTGTTGTGTCTCGTTTGGAACCCTCCCAGAATTAGTTTTAAGATAACGAATGCAGTAATCACCATCACCTAACATTGGTGTTAACGTGTTTAATGTATGAACGCTTCATAAGTGCTTGGGATAAGGTCTACATGAATAAAACATTTTTTGAATTTGAATTTGTAATGAAGGTCTAAGCAGCTAGGCTATCCTACTAATATTATAAATGTGAATGTGTGGATGTTTGTTACTCAATCACGCAAAAACAGCTAAACGGATTTGCATGAAATTTGGCATGCGTGAAGCCTCTGATATGGAAAAGAACATAGGCTACCTTTTATTCCGATTCCTTAAGTAATTCCCAAAGGAAAATTGAAAATTGTTTACGAGCTAAGCCGCAGGCAGACAGCTTTAAAATTTGGTATGCATATCACCTATGCTATGGAAAAGGATATGTACTATCTATATCGTTCATAAAACGTAAGTAATAATTTACAGAAAAATCCTGTAATTTTAAGGATTACTTGAACGATAAAAAAGCTTGGTTGTGAATTGCTCTAGCTTCATAGCTTAATATAAATAAACTGTGAGATGGTGATAACGAAAAAAAAAAAAACTACCCGGCTAAGTTTGTTGTGGGTTCTTCTTAGACCAGGCGTGTTTGGAACCCTCGTAGCTTTAGGTTTAAGTTGTACGAAGTTATCACCATCCCCTTACAATTATGTAAACATATATGTATGAACGCTTCATAAGTGCCTGTGATAGGCCTACATGAATAAAGAAATTTTGAATTTGAATTTGAATTCGAATTTATACGGATCTCTCAAATAGTTTTCGATAAAAATTGTTAACGAGGGAAGCTTTAAATCTAACTGTGAAATCAACGCAAACGAAGTCGCGGGCAGAAGCTAGTAGGAATACAATTCCTAATTAGGCGTATCGCCACTAGGATTTAATTAGGTAGGTATTAAACGCTCTGCAATTTATTCTGACTAAGTCAATCAAACTCGCTAATAAAATCCTCCATGCAGCTTAGATCTAAAGGCCAAGGACGTATACGTTCATTTTGAATCATCTAGGAATTTGAGATGACGTGACCCGCGCACCTGCGGTTATAGGTTTTACTGTTTATCGTTGTAGCAAGTACCTCATACGACAAACAATGATGAAGCGGTGGAAGGGCAGGAGCTCGACTTCCCTTTCGGGGGGCCGAGTTCGAATCCCACCTCTAACTTTCTTTTTTTTTCGGTTCGTGTGTAGCTAAATAACCCTAATGATTTTAACAGCGTAACGCGGGCTTGTTGAGGCTCTATCAGAACCTCTAACTTTTCTAAGTTATGTGCGTTTTAAGCAATTAAAATATCACTTCCTTCAGGAAAACATCTTGAGGAAACCTGCATGCCTGAGAGTTTTTTATAATGTTCTTAAAAGCGGCCTTAACCCCTTGTTATTGTAGGAATAGACCCGTGTTCTGTAGTGGGTGGATGTGATGAAACGACAAACTTGTTCACATGTTCGGAAATCGCTTTATATAAAAATTTAAATAATCTCCAAAAAAATTTCAGTCAAAAAGAAACAATTTTAACCGACTTCTTAATGGAAGAGGTTTTTTAATTCGGTATTTTTTGTTTAAATGTTTTTCACCTCAAAACTTCGTCATTAATTAACCGATTTAGAGAATAGTTCTTTTGTTTGAGACGGTATACTTCCCATGTCGTCCCATTTTATCAGGCTAAGATGTATTAAAGGATCCGAGAGAATTCGAGGGAACTTCTAATATTATACACCTATTAGTAATAATAATATCTGGTGAAAGCTGAAAAGGAAAAAATTATCTCAATACTTGGACCTTGCTCACGAGATTACAGCCATGTGGAAAGTTGAGTCGACCGTTATTGTTCCGATCGTCGTTTCTGTCAATGGTCTTCTCGCGAAAAGCTTCGACCAACATCTTAAGAAGCTTTCGCTTGGTTTTTAGATCAAGGGTCGGATACAGAACGGAGTCCTTGAAACGTCGCGTTACGCGTATCGTGAGGAGGTTCCTCACTCTGGAGCCCTGGCCGCCGGTTGCTTGGGCAAAGCCTCGCAAGCGGAGGGTGGATGTTTTTTTTATAAATTTTTAATAGTGTTCTTTATTTTTTTTTAAGCATTGTTAAGAATTTAAAAAAATATGAAAAAGAATAAATTATAGAAATGTAAAATATTAATATTCTACATCTATAGCGATGTGAGTAATTTTTTAGAGTAAATTGAACAATTGCTTTATGAAAGGTATCATTAAGTCAAGTGAAACCGATGACGAAGACCATTGGATGGCCACCGGAACTCTTTAACTAACACCCCAGGTTCTGGACAAAAATATTTTGTAAAATATTATGAGCAATTGACATTTGGCTATTATATTTCAGATAATTGCAAATTTAGTCACTGAGAAGCTTGAAAAGAATTATTTTAAAAACCTTTATTATAAACTTAAAAAGCAATACCGACTTAAATATTTTCTACAAACATTTTGAAGTCGGTGCCAATGAAAATGTTGAAATTTACTGGTACTCCTTCGTCCTTGCAATATATAAACTTACTCGACATTTTACTATACTATATATTATTTGTTGATAATGGTGTTTCAACGAACTCCCTGGCGCATCGGTGAGCACTTTGAATTTAAGTTGGAGCTCCCGAGTTTGATTTCCGGCTAGTTACCACCAAGGCATGCCGCTAAGCGATTTAGAGTTCCGGTGCGATGTCGCGTAGAAACCTATTAGGGGTATGACTACCATACTCCCTAACAGGTTAGCCTAGCTACTCTCTTAGACTGCATCATCATTTACCACCAAGTGAGAAGATCAAGGGCTAACTTGTAGTGGAATAAAAAAAAGGCTAAAATTTTATCATTTTCTCGGGGATAATTATCTGCAGTCTAAAAAGCTAGCCACATGACCAGTTGGAGAACGAAATACCAACGAGAATTCTATAGAACAGACAGAATAATAACTACATATCTCCATATAGGTTCATAAAGAACGCATTGTATACACCATGGTAGGTAGTAACGTACATCCCATCCGAACATCTGGCGAGGTAATCACTTGAAATCCGGTCCAAGGGACATGTAGTTTTATAGCCTTAGATCGTCATATCTACGAGGGAATATATACAACGTGTAACGGAATTACGAAATAATATTGAAGGATGCATCAATGAATTCCATTAGGAATCATCCTATATATTTTTTTGATACGAAATATGAAAATACAAACACAAAATGCCGCATCTGTGGCAAGAACCATAGACATAAGAGAAGTTAGGTTGAGGTGCCTATTGAAAATCGATTGGTGAAAGGTAAATGTATGTTCAAGAATCTTCTTTGATTACGCGTTACTGACTTAGGCATTACCTTGTCCATCGTTAGTGAAAACGTGCATTAAACCCGCAAAGCAGATATAATAAATTAATCATTTCGCATACATATCTCAACACGAACGGCCCGGGTCCTAACTAAAAGATAAAAGATAAGTTGCATTAAAACGTAACGTGGCGGATTGCCAAAAAACAAGGGCGGTACTCACTGACGCGCCGCCCCCTTCCCCCTAACCCTAGTGCGGACCGTGATGACCTCGGGGTAAGGGGTAGAGACAAACGGGTCATCGGTCATCTGCATACCTAATTTTTGACGCGTATGTACCAATGAAGTTTCGCTGCAGGTAGAGTTGTGGGGAATCTGTTCACCCCTCAACGCAAGGGTGTTATGAATTTGACATTAATGTGTATTGTATTCATATTGTACTGGTAAAATGGAGCAATTTAACAAGCATCATTAAGAACTAGCTGTTGCCCGCGACTTCGTCCGCTTTTGCTTTTGTCTTTCGAAAGACATGTGCCTCATAAATGTGTCAGCACTTTCAGGATATCTAAGCCTGGTGTAAAATCGTCAAACACTTTCGTCCCCTCTCCCAAGAGAACTGAGTTTAATATCGGGATAAAAAAGCATCCTAAATTACTTCTAATACCTTCAGGAATATGTGTACAAAGTTTCGTGATGATCGTTTTGGTAGTTTTTGCGCGAAAGCGTAACAAACAAAATTACATTCACATTTATAATATTAGTAGGGATTCCAAGATACATTATAAAAATTAAGCTTAATTTGCCATACTCCGCGAAAAGCAGGAGAATTTTTATGGTGTGATTTATAACTTCTAATAAAAAACCGCTCCGGCTACGTTGACACATAATAAACAGACTGACAATGGCGTTCACTTCACACATGTACAAAAGCACTGCATACCCTAAACGCTTTGTGTGTCTCTTATGTAGTAGGAGGTTTTTCCATTACATGCCTACTTCCTGCTTTATGACCAGGGTAGGTCAAATTTTCTATGCACTAAAGTCTGACAAAGAAGTTTAAACTTTTCTTTAATTAATAAATAGCGAGCAATCGAGCAAGCGGTTCACGATGTTAAGTGAACATCATGAATATCAACAGCATCAGAGGAACCATGGATGTGTTGGCGACCTCTGAAAACTTTAAATATAAGTTTGTCTGTGGCATCGTAGAGTCCAAACGGATTGACCGATTTTAATTTTGTTTTTGTTGTTTCAAAGGTGAATTTACCTTTGACTCTTTAATAAAAATAGGTTCAATTTGGCCGCCGCAACAAAAATGGTGGATTTATTATTTTTTCAACTTCCTTAATGTCCTAAATATCGGGAACGCTTGGTAAAACACCCCAATCCACTGGCACACAGCCTACTGACTGTAGAAAGAATCAGACGTCTGAAGCTCGATGCTGTACAGACTTTAGGACACTGGCCCTCATGACTGCAAAGTCAATAAGAACTTTTTTTCATCACACCTGATGGTAAGCGACGATGCAGCCTAAGGTGGAGCGCGCTTGCCTAGAAGATGCCTATTCACACTTGATTATTATTAATGGTAGCTGGAAGGGCATTCCAGATCCTAGCGGTGCGAATCAGAAACGAAGATGCGTAGCGTTCGTACGCGTCCGCGGTATATTGACCACGTAGGGATGCAGATCCTTACGGTGCCTCGCGGTTCGATGGTAAAAAGGCGAGGGGGGAGCTAGATCAAATAGTTCTTGAGCACACCCTCCGAAATATATCCTATAGAATACCGAAAGGCAGGCAACCTTGCGATGATGCTCCAAACTCTGAAGTTTTTACTACAAAAAAATACTTTCCTTGATTGGGTTGCCTGGCAGAGATCGCTTTTTAGCGATAAGGCCGCCCATTGTACCTGTGTTTTATTGTGTTGTTTTTGTTTATAATTTAATTTCTGTTAGGTGTACAATAAAGTGTATTTTCATTTCATTTCATTTCATTTCATTTCAAAAATCCTACTTATAGTCTTTCGAGTAGATGTCAATAGAGAAAAAAAAACTTCCTTAATGTCGGTATCAAATGAAAGGGCTTGACTAGTGGAATACTGTACACAATATAAATTTTGATTAGATTAAAAAAGCAGTCAGTACTCACAGTGGCACCAGTCGCCGCCCTGCCGTCCGGCTGCTCAGGCCTGTCGCCGTCGACGCAGAAGTAACAGCGGTCGGCTGGCTTCCAGTCGGCGGGCTCTTCCGCCATCTCCATCTTGGGCTGTGTGGCGGGCCTCTTTATTAGACTCTCCAATATCGTCTCCCTCCGCGGCTTCTCCTGTGCGACAGACAATTATGAATCAGTAATAACAGCGGTTTAAGAAAAGTATTTTTCAAATATCCAACTAGAACTCCTACAAAAAGAGGAGAAAGACAAAAGAAGAGATTGAAGGATTGAGTTTGAAAGAGGATATTCGTTTAAAAGGAAGATAGTGAAATGATTGCTAATAGGAGTAAGTGGAAGAAGAAGAAATTGGATAGAAGCAGGCGTTACTTTAGGGAAATGCATGATATATTATGAAAATTAAGCTTAATTTGCTATAGTCCGCGAAAAGTAGGAGATTGTGTGGTGTAATTTATAATTTCTTCAATCCTTATACTCCACACCAAACAGATCTTCGGCAATGTACCCTCTATGCACGTTTCGCTCCGAAACCGGAGCATCCTCAGGAGATGTTGACTTTACAATGAATTTGACAATTATGATTTAACAATTAAACATAGTAAGACTACACAGGACATGCACACACGTTCTACAAATTGCAAGCCTGTGTCCGTCAACCTAAGGCGTAGGTTAAGCTTCATAAAATTTTGTGCATACCCAGTTATAAGTTAAAGATTTCGATGATAGCTCATCTCTTTATTAAGGTACCTCAGTGTCATATGGACCTTTAGTAGTAGTAGATAGTCATAAATAAGGCATAAGATAATTTTAGCATCGATGGTTGAGAACCGTAGCTTAGTATTGCCTAAGAACTCAAGCCGCCATTGCCAGAGTTACCTGATCAAATCCTGCCGGTTCCAAAATGTTTGCACGCATTTAAAATTTATGTATTTAAACATTTATTCCTAGCTCACCTTCTCCTGGTTCTCCTGTGTCTCCTGTCTCTCTGCTCTCTCCTGTTTCTCCGGCGCGTTGATCTGCTCGATGGTCTTGATCTTGAGCGCGGGCGGGGGGTCTGAGGCAGCGATGCTCTCTTCGTCGCTCGACTGATCGCCTTCGGTGCGCTTTGGTATTAACCCGTCTTGATATAGTTTCCATTTTCTTCGACCCATCAACTCCTCTGCCACCCGTTCTAGACCTGGAATGATGGAGAGGTTATAGTTAGTTTCTTTTAAAGCCACAAGCTATCGCTCTTAGGGATAATTTCTCAATCAACAGAAATTCTCTAACTACGGAATTTTATGTTTCTACAGTAGTTGTTGATATGTCAAATTTAATCCAAAGACGGATTTTCTGCCATTAAAAAAAAAATTACCTATAGATATTTAATATTATACTAAATTTTTTTGTAACCAAGTTTTAATCGCCTACATAATATCTAGATAAAGAATACTTGTATTATTTTGATAGTTGTTGCATTAAGACTATTAAATTCATTCTTCAGGAGAATTATCTGCGCATAAAGAAATCTTTTCTTATTAACATTATTTTTAATTTTTTTTTTTTTTTTTATATTTTTTTTTTCTGTAATATAAACAGAAAACAAACTATAGGACATATAAAAATCTCCCCTTAAACCAAAAAAATAGAAAGGATAGTATTGATAAATTATGAGATATGTAAGACAAATAAATATCAACTTTTTTAATTTGTTTTAACTTTAATACCTCAGTGTGAGAATAAACATGTGATTAGGAAGTTAAGACTTATCGACGCTTTGTATTCGTGTGGTTATTGTTTATTGAATAGTTTAATATGATAGACGTTGCGATATTTATTGTTATTTAGTATGGTAGCTACCACATTTTCTTAGACAACCGTGACTCTTTATTGTAATGACTTAAAATTGCACTTTCACGAGTATGTGTGAGCGTGTGTGTTATTTATTGATTTAATACGTAAAGGTATTCCGTGCCTCAAATTTAACTAAAATGTGAACAAACCTAATGGTTGTGTAGTTTTTAACGAAAACTTTTTACCGTTATTTTTTATTAAAGCAATCTCCGAAAACATTTGTAAAACAATAGTTTTTTATTATTACATACTTTAACACCTTAAAGGTGATTCCCATTTCCAAATACTTACATTCAATTATCAGATGAATCAAATAAAATAGAAAAATGTAAATAAATGCCGACAGATTTTTCCCCTACCCGTCAAAAAGTTACATAGCAAAAAACCTACCTCTATTTACAGATTCATACGCGGGTAAGTAAAGAAGTGATTTCAAAAACGTATACACAATTTAAATGTATTCATTTGAAAAAAGAAGCATTTGATTATTTTGCTATCGCGATCGTGTTTTTTTTGCGCATGCAATTTTATGCTAATCTCAATGATTTAATGATCAACAACGATCATTGCCTACTTGAATATGCTTTTTTAATGGAATCGAATGAAAGGGGGAATATGAAACTGTTTATAATCATTGAGTAATGTATTACGTAAGCAAAAAGGTCAGTCATTTCCAACGAAAGCATTTCGTGCTGTAATTATCAAGGGGGTAAAATTTACGTACAGTATGAAAGAAAAGTATGCCATAGGTAGTTAAGTTAGTTGTTTGCCGTGTGGTTACGGCAGATCAGCAAACAGTTGTCCCGCGGGTGTCGTACGAGGCGACTAAGGAAATATAACGTAGAAAGGACAGCAGCTTCCTCGGTGCTACTACAACCATCTACTGCGATCACAAGCCATGCAGAGTGCGGAGTTGTTTTGCCAATTTGACTATTATAGGTTATGATAGGATACCCATGTTTACAATCAACTGCTGCACAATTGGCTATTCTCTCATTGATTCGAGGGTTTAATTGTATAATAATAATAATAAATATACTACGACAATACACACATCGCCACCTAGCCCCAAAGTAAGCGTAGCTTGTGTTATGGGTACTAAGATGACTGATGAATATTTTTATGAATTATATATACATAAATACATAGAAAATACATATAAACACCCAGACACTGAAAAACACCCACGTTCATCACACAAACATTCTCCAGTTGTGGGAATCGAACCCACGGCCTTGGACTCAGAGAGCAGGGTTGCTGCCCACTGCGCCAATCGGCCGTCAAAGATTAGATATAGATTCAGCACGCTGCTTCAATGCGGGTTGGCGGGTTTTAACGATTATTATAAAAGAAATAAATGAATATACATCGCCATCTAGCCGCAAGTAAGCGTAGCTTATGTTATGGGTACTAAGAAGACTGATGAATATTTTTATGAATAGCATACATAAATAAGTATTTAAGTAATATCATGAAAATTAAGGCTTATTTGCTATACTCCGCGAAAAGTAGGAGAATCTGTATGGTGTAATCCCAAATCTCCACACCAAACAGATCTTCGTCAATGTACGCTCTACGCACGTTTCGCATGAAATATTTTTTCGCATATAAAAATTTTCGGAACCGACAGGATTTGAATCTGCGACTCTCTGGCAATCGCGGCCTGAGCGCTTTCTCCAATTAAGCTACGGCTCTCCTACCGTCGTTGCCGAAATTGGTATATGCCTTTCACATGTCTTATAGCGACTGTACACCTATAATTGATTATCGTAATGGCACTAGACAGAATTTGTAATTCTAGTACAAAATTTTATTTTTTTATGAGTTAATTGCTGGTGTGTCTTACGAATAAATAAATAAATAACGGAGAGCGGGTACCAGCCCCGTCTGCCCAGCATGGTGATTCTGTGCAAACTCTCCGGCAGAAGCCTAGGTAATCGATTGACTGACGCTGATATTTTGGGAGGACTTTGAGATCCGCAGTTAAACACGCTAATCAAAGAGAACTGGCGTGCACTTCATAGATTCGTATAAGCACTGCCTACCCATTTTTTTTGATATAACACTTATACTAGGAGATTTTTTCCATTTTATGCAATCTTCCTGCTTTATTCCTGCATACCAGGTCCTTAACTAAATGCATGCCACTGGCAACGAGGCAGTTATCTATATAACCACCTGAGTGGTAGGTATAACTGGCGTGCACTTCATAGATTCGCATAAGCACTGCCTACCTTAATTTTTTGATATAACACTTATACTGTGAGAATTGTTCCATTTTAAGCAATCTTACTGCTTTATTCCTGCATACCAGATCCTTAACTAAACGCATGCAACTTTCAACGAGGCAGTTATCTATATAACCACCTGTGTACTTGGCAACTAACCTAGTGAGGTTTAATTTTAATGTTGTATATTTGATAATAATCTTCCTGCATACCAGGTCCTTAACTAAATGCATGCCACTGGCAACGAGGCAGTTATCTATATAACCACCTGAGTGGTAGGTATAACTGGCGTGCACTTCATAGATTCGCATAAGCACTGCCTACCTTAATTTTTTGATATAACACTTATACTGTGAGAATTGTTCCATTTTAAGCAATCTTACTGCTTTATTCCTGCATACCAGATCCTTAACTAAACGCATGCAACTTTCAACGAGGCAGTTATCTATATAACCACCTGTGTACTTGGCAACTAACCTAGTGAGGTTTAATTTTAATGTTGTATATTTGATAATAATCTTGTGAAGTTACCAGAGCGTAGCGGACACTGACAGATTAAGCAACAAAAATTTATAATTAATTTTTATTGCCGCCTTCATTGTTTTACACTTTTTATAAGTTAATTTAATTTTAATCTTTTTCATGTGAAAACTCTTAGTGGGTAATTTGTTTGGCTTAAAGGTGTTATAAGTGAGATATCTGGTTTTATACAAAACTAACTGTTACCTGCGGCTTCATCCGTGTTTATTTCGTTTTTTTTTTATTAAATCGCGTTAACATTTTATTAAAGTTTATAAGTGTAGGTGTATATGGGAGCTAGCTCTGTGTGTTTGTGTGTCAACATCAGTAGGGCTGTTTTGCTAGACAAAGGTGACGAAGTTTATTTTTAAGCATCCTTTCAAACGGAAACTGCTTAACGGTGTGTACGGGAGCTATGGTGATACGCTCGACGGTAACAATAGGAAGATCTTCCTCCGAGCGGGTGATCATGCTCGGGGACCGAGGTCCGAATATTCATTTTTGGAAGTTGTATATATAGGCATTCTTCGTGAACACTTAGCTAGCGCGATGCAGGATTATTGTAGCGCCATCTAGTTATGTATTGTGGAGATCGCTACAGGTGTAAACATATCCTTTGTCGTTTTTCAGTATGAAAAGTATTTAGTAAGGAAATATATGAAATCAATCAAATAAAATCGACATCATCTTCTCAACATCGCAACAGTTTATAGGCCTTATATTGATACTATGGGCCTCATAAGAAGGCTCAGAGTCACTCAGCGGGCGATGGAGAGAGCTATGCTAGGAGTGTCTCTACGTGATCAAATCAGAAATGAGAAGATCCGTAGAACTAGAGTTATCGACATAGCTCAGCGAGTCGCAAATCTAAATTGGCAATGGGCTCGGAGAACCGATAGACTTTGTGTCGTAATGTGCCTTGAATGGCGATCCCGCACCGGTAAACGCAGCGTAGGTCGCCCCCCAACGAGGTGGACAGATGACATCAGGCGAGTCGCTGGGAGCCGCTGGAGGCAAGCGGCCTAGGATCGTGTATTGTGGAACTCCCTACAAAAGACCTATGTCCAGCAGTGGACGTCAATTGATTGAAATAATGATGACGATGATGATGATGTTGATCCCCTACTACTAAAGCCAGTAGGGGTAAGGCCTCTCCTCACCTTCCACCCCGAACTTATCGCACAATAGGCATACTGACAGTAACAAAGGATTACTAAAGTATTGTATTTATCTTATAAACAGAACCCTGGAGAACATTACGAAGAACTCTCAGACATGCAGGTTTCCCCATGATATTTTCTATCAAAGCCAAAGTCAAAAATTTATTTATTCAAAAAGGCACATAGATGGCACTTTTGATGCGTTAATTACATACAAAATGTGTACATAGCTGTGAGTAGTGATGGGGATAACTACAATCGTAACTTAAAACTAAAGCTACGAGGGTTCCAAACGCGCCCTGGTCTAAGAAGAAGCCCACAACAAACTAAGCCGTGTGTTCTTTTTGTTATCACCATCTGACATTGTCATTGATGAATTGATAGTTTAATCGGTTTAGTTAAAACACATGTTACTCCTAAAAGTTAGAGTACGCTACTGATACATTGGTATTAAATAAAAGTTTATGTACATCATCATATCAACCAATTATCGGCACTTTACGGGGCACAGGTCTTCTCCCAAAAAAAGCAGTGTTAAGGCTGTAATCCACGACGCTAGCCTAGTGCATAAAGCATCCGGGGGAATCTTTATAATCGATACTGAGTCCAAAACAGATTTTTATTTAATTTTTGTCTGTCTGCCTTTCTGTCCGGGCATCACGTGAAAACTACTCAACGGATTTAAATAAAATTTGGCATAGTGGTAGCTGGTATTCCGGATCAACATATAGAATACTTTTTATCCCGATAAACGGTAAGTTTCCTCCGGGAAACGGGATGAAAAGTTTTATCAAATTTTACTTCATAATTTTTTCAATAATTCCTTTTTTATTTGAAAGTGTATTCTATCATGCATGTATTGTCTAATTTTGATGGAGATCTGATAAATATTGTCGGATATAAAGGACAAAACTCTTCTCAAATAACAGCAAGTCGATAGGCATATGGGACAGCGATCGAATGCATGCGTACCATCCTACTAATATTATAAATGTGAAAGAAATAAAATAATATAAATATTAAGTTTGATTATATACCTGCAAATTCATTAATTCATCATTCATTTAAATTATCTAAATTTAACCTAACTCATAGAAATTACGGGTATAGAAAAACACGTACGGCGGCGACGGGCCGCGAATAACATAGTTTGGCAATAAAACTGGACCTGGTAGCGCTGCAATTAGTTTCTAGGTTTAAGATATTAAAACGATTTGGTGCAGTCTAAGTTGCGCGGGTCAGCTAGTTATTATTATAAACGTACATAACTCCAAAAAGAGTACCCTACTGGTATTTTGGTATTAAAAAAAAACTTAAAGCGTATATTAACGGTTAATTATTTTTTCACTGTACCCACGTACCCGCTGCGGCGGGGGTCGTCGACTCGTTAATTAAAATAAAGAGAGTCACAGTCGGCCAGGCCGTATGATTACGGCCTCACAGTGCCACTTCGATGCCACTAAATTCCGGAAAATGTCTCCAAATTATAGGGGATACACACTTTCTTGGTAGTTACCTTGTATTAATGTTGAATAGAATCAGCCGATATTTTCCGAAGACCATAATATACAATGCTTATCCTTATAAAAAACGTTTGTTATCAAATTCAAATTCAAAATTTCTTTATTCATGTAGGCCTATCACAGGCACTTATGAAGCGTTCATACATATATGTTTACATAATTGTAAGGGGATGGTGATAACTTATAACTTCAACTTTAAACTAAAGCTACGAGGGTTCCAAACGCGCCCTGGTCTAAGAAGAGCCCACAACCAACCAAAAAATATCTATAAGTAGGCCAATATATTTATTTTATTTATAAATACACATTATTTGTATATCACTACCTAATAAGGAAAATAGAGGAAGAATAGAGAGAAACACAAAGATTGGAGTAGAAAACAAAAGGCGGTCTTATCGCTTAGTAGCGACCACTGCAAGACCTTCTGATTAGGACAGCATAAGCGAGAACAAGTAGGTGGTTTAAAATTATTATAAATAGCTACATACAAATACAAGACGTAAGAAAAATATATGAAATAAAAATAATAAACAAATGCATATACATCTTCATCATCTCCTCCCACAAAGAAAAGGGGTTAACACCTTTGAGAACATTATGGAGGACTCTCAGGCATGAAGATTCCCTCCCAATGTTTTCCTTCACCGTTCGAGCAAGTGATATTTTAATTTCTTAAAACGCATATAACTTAGAAAAGTTGAGGTGCGTGCTGGGATTCGAACTTGGCCACCGGAAGTGAAGTCGAAGTCCTACCCACTTGGCTGACACCGCTTGTTTGTTACTTTATCTAGTTTCCATGGTAACTAGATATTAATCCATCTCATTCACACACAGCAGCTGGTTGGCGCAGTGGGCAGCGACCCTGCTTTCTGCGTCCAAGGCCTCGATTCGATTCGAGGGGTTCGATTCCCACAACTGGAAATAAATGTTTGTGTGATGAACATAAATGTTTTTTTTCAGTGTCTGGGTGTTTATCTATATATTATGAGTATTTATGTGTATTATATTCATAAAAATATCCATCAGCTATCTTAGTACCCATAACACAAGCTACGCTTGCTTTGGGTCTAGATGGCGATGTGTGTATTGTCGTAGTATATTTATTTTATTTATCATTTATTTATTCATGAGTTTCTTTCTTTATCGAAACTCATGTTCGTTATATCGAGTTTCAAAACGAGAAGTTTCACTTCAGAAATCACCGGATTACGGATGGTGAAGCGAATTAAATACCTATCTACGTACCTGCTGTATTATAATTGTAAACGCTCATCTTAATTGGCCCACTGCTAACTAAATTAAAAAGCAAGCAGCACTTTTGTAAAGTACCTACGAAGTACTTTACAATGTTATTCATGACTATCTCTTGCAGTAAATTCGCCCTTGTGGTTTAAAATGAGTTTCTATGACACTATGTTTAACCGCCTCGATGGTTTAGGGGTTATCGTGGTTAGCTACGGATCACGAGGCCTTGGATTCAAATCCCGGTTCGGTTTAAACATTTTAAGGTATTGTGTTTTATCTGTTAAAGAACTCTCAGCACGGCTAGCTCCTGCTCATGCAGGAGACAAAAGTTATATCCCCCGATTATGAATGAATGAATGAATGAATATACTTTTATTGCACAATTTGGCGGCATTATCGCTTCATAGCGATTTCTTCCAGGCAACCAATGGAGAAGAAAACAAATAGAAAAAACAGTTTCATGATGCACATATACATATACCCATAAAATAAATATATCAATACTTAAATATATATTTATGATATACATAAAAATATTTGTAACTAAAGACAAATAAATAAATAAGTAACTACAAATACAAAAAATTTATTATATTACTTCAAAATAATATAATAAAGTAAATATGAAACAAAATAAATAAAATAAATAATTATCCCCAAACGATTATTTACTCTGACGTGGGATATAATTAACTTGTCCACCTGGTAAATCACTGGAACATTGAATAGGGCCAGCTTTATCAAACTTAAACGGGGTAACCGTTTAAGTTTGATAAAGCTGTGGCAGAAGATGCATTTTTATCCTTTCCCTGCACGGCTAGCATGGTTCGGAGACAATTATCTCCCCGGGGAAAGGATAAAAATGTTTCTTCTGCCACAGCTTTATCAACTTTCAGTGCACTGGCGCACAAGTTGAAATAATATCCAAATAATATATGTGTTATAATAAACGGGCGTAAACTTCTCCTATTCCATGTTCCAGTACTTTAGCAGCAGTGCTAGCACGGGGGATAACATTAACGTGTCCACCGGTTGAAGTACGGGACCATGGTATAGAGAAGTTTACCCTCGTTTATATTTACACATATATTATTTGGATATTATTTCCACTTGTGCGCCAGTGCTCTGAGAGTTGATAAAGCTTGGGGAGAATTTTTTTATCCTTTCCCGGGGAGATAATTGTTTCCTGCCCATGCTAGCCATGCAGTACTAGCCTGGAGTTAGGAAATTGGCGGTGCCAACCCCCTGCATCAGAAAACAGGTTAAGCTGTGGGTCCCAGTTATTATCACTTACTTGTGATAATATTCGTTAAAGCACACCAAGCCGCATTAGAGCAGCGTTGTGGGTTTATAATCTAAAGCTATCTCTGCCATGTGAGAGGAGGCGTGCCAGTGGGTCGCTAATGGGTAGGTTTGCAATTATATTTAAGTTATAATATTCAAATGGCAACTACTCTTCACCTTTTGTAAATATTGGTTTGGAAAGCCTAGTTAGGACTTCGGCTTAACTTACGGGGGACTGAGTTCTAATCCCGGCTCCAACCTTTCTAAGTTATGTGCGTTTTAGCAATGGAGGTTGAGGAAAACAGTGAGGAAACCTGCACGCCTGAGAGTTCTCCATAATGTACAAAAGGCGTGTGAAGTCCACCAATCCACACTAGGCCAGCGTGGCGGACCCTAAACCCTTCAGATTCTGGAAACCCTTGTATAGTGGGTCTGTAATGGATTGATAATGAAGTGGTTAATCTGGATTGCGAAACTATGTATTAATTACGTAACGTCGTTCTATCTCACGCAATAGACAATTTTCCCGCCACGTCAGGAATGAGGTTTGTCCATAAGATTAGAAAAATAAACGGAGAGAAAAAAAAACATAATAAAGCTAGTCTTAAGAAGGATATATATTGACGATAATTAAGAGCGAATAATGTCGACAATCCTATGCGCATATTCGCGATGGGCCAAACAAGGACATGGTGCGTTTCCGCGTTGAATCACGCGCTGTGGGGGACAAGGTGTGAGAGCAGAGCGGCTTTACGTTCCCACTGCTGGGCGTGGAACCACTCTCATAAAAGAATGTGGGAATAAATGTGATCTAACCAATAAATAAGAGTAAAGGAACTAGAAGATGCTATATTCACAAATCTTGAGTGTGCAAATTAAAAAATAATTAAATAAATATACTACGACAATACACACATCGCTATCTAGCCCCAAAGTAAGCGAAGCTCGTTATGGGATAGCGGATGAATAGATATTTTATTAGTTGCTATTGTAGATTTCACATTTGATTGTTTTATTACATGAGATTGTCTATTAATTGTTGAAAATTTAAAGTGAATAGCAAAATCTGTTGCGTGGTTTCGGAGGAGTTACACAAAAAGCAACATTGTTATATACTATCACTAGCTGTGGACCCGCGTTCTTCATTCGTGTTTATTACGGTTTTTGACATATCCTGTGGGAACTGTTTGTTTCGTGGGATAAAAAGCAGCCCATGTTACTCTCCGACCTTTCAACTAAGACAATGAAAGAAAGAAAGAAGAAAGTAATTTTATATTTGCCTTCAAAATTGTATACAAAAAAATAACGGAGAAAAATACGAACCGTATTAGTATTTTTTATGTTGTTAGTGTAGTTTTTTGTATTATGCCGAAAATAAAGTTTTTTATATGCTTAGGGTTCATTATTTTTCAAAGGCGAGTGAAGTCTACAAATCCGGTACGTGGCTTGCATCTGCGCCGTAAACCCTTTAAACTCTGACAGGATATCCGTGCTGTAGCGGGCTGTATCGGGTTGATAAAGACGATGTTAAAAAATACTAATTAGATAGCAAAGACGATGATAAAAAATATTAATTAGATAGCATTTTTGAGCATCCGCTACCTCCTATGCCCGACACCACGTGCACACACACAAATGCATCCTGAGTCAGCGTGACCTTGGAATAGAATAGTCTAATCGCAGTTTTAGCCAATCAGCATTCGACGCACGCGCACGCTTTGTTTGTTATACTGATGTTATTTCGTTAGCAATCGCCTTGTAACGTTTAGGTACCTATCTAACAATACAAAAGAAAAACTTTATATGTTATTACAATAGCCTAAAATAGTCCACCGCTGGACTTCCATATTGACGACCGATTGACGCAGTGGGCAGCGACCCTGCTTTCTGAGTCCTCGCTCGTGGGTTCGATTCCCACAACTGGAAAATGTTTGTGTGATGATCATGAATGTTTTTTAATGTGTGCTCATATGTTTATTAGAAGTATTTAAGTATAGTATTCATAAAAATATTCATCAGTCATCTTAGTACACATAACACAATCCGCGCTTACTTTGGGGCTAGATGGCGATGTGTGTATTGCCGTAGCATATTTATTTATTTATTATTTATTTATTAAGTATGGGCTGTAATTGATAGTACTAGTAGCGCAGAAATTTTATAACACTTTAAATATAAAATTTTAAAACATCTTTTTCAGATGTTCAGTATTCCAAATTCAAAATCAGGTTCAAACAAAATATAATCATAGCCTATGTCAACAGTTCACTGCTGGACTAAAAGCCTTTTCTAAAACGTTTGTTTTTATTTTTACTTACAGGAGAGGAAATCCTCATGGACACCCCCAGCGCTAGGTAGTACCGGACTTTTACCGGCTAAAACCCCCCCTGTCACCTCGTTGACGCCTTTCGGCCTAAATCACGACACCGATTTTGAATTTTTTTTTCATGGACTTGTCTTTCTTCTCTTTTCTTCTTTCTCATTCTCCTGTATAATAAATTGCTTCTAAATACTTTGCAACAGTCACCCAGTTTTTTAACGTCTTCAACAAAATTATGCACCAACTTTCAGCATTAAATTCTCCGATTTCCCCACTAATTACTCGTCTTTCCTTGTCCCAATTGACGCATTTGAATTCAAAGCGTTTGTTTGCCCACAATGAGAAGGGTTTGAACGTAGTCCACCACGCTCATCCAGTGCCGATTGATGGACTTCACACGCCTTTGAGAACATTATGGAGAACTCGAGTGCGTGCAGGTTTCCTTACCATGCTTTCCTTCACCATTAAAGCAAGTGATATTTATTACTTAAAACGCACATAACTTAGAAAAGTTAGAGGTATAACCCGAAGCCTAAAGTGACGCCGAAGCCTTACCCATTGGGCTATCGCCCTTAATTATAGTGTCAAGATAAATACTGAAAATATTTTTTATTAAAACTTCAACTCATCCTGCCTTTTTTTTCCCAATAATATTGAGGTGTGTGCGGGATAATATAAGAACATACGCACACATGCGTTCACAGTGACGTAAGTGCTCGAATCTGTTGAGGATGTGGCGAATCTGAACACCTCCGCTCACGGGCGATTGTGATTTGTTGCTATTTTAATTCCAATTTTGATTTCACGGTTAAGTCAGTGGTCTTCAACTGTTTTAATTTTTTTAATGAACACTTTTTATTGATATTCAAGCTTTTCTCCACGCTTTCAGGGATAGTATATAAAAAAAAAAAGTATTTTCTTAGTGCTTATCTGCGTTACTAAGAAATGCAAAATGACTTGCACTTACTCAACAAGAGCATGAGTTTATTAAGTAGAACTAACAATATTGTAATGTTTAAAATTACTTTCACTTGTGAGGAAATATCTTTTTCAGTGAAGTCATATAAATAGGTATCCTACTTATTTTAGCGTTAATTAAAAAACGATTTTCTTGTTTGCTGGGTTTACTTTAATAAAATTATGAACAATTTTTGTTACTAAATCTAGTTTATATCAGCTGAGCAACTGCCTTTTATATCCCTAACTCTTTATATGTAAGAACCCCTAATTTTTCTCCCAAATACAACCTTTTCTTTTAAAATATGAAAAACATAATATGTAACAGATAATAAAATTTTCCATCTTAATCAAGCGTCTGCTAAAATTTTAGGGCTTAAAATCTACCGGGTTATATATTTGAATCCTATATCTAACCTTTCACGGCATACAAAATAATGGAAAAGTACTAGAACGATAAAATAAATCCCAAAGCTTCATAAAATAACTCATTGTCTGGCGTAACTTCAAGATACTTAATTAAAACATCAAGTTTAATTAAATATGTATTTATACATACTAGGCTTGATTTATTATAGAGTAACGCTTGCATAATCCACTTATTGACTACATTTTATGTCTATTACAGAATGTTGAATTCTCAAACCTTAACTAAAGCTATGTTTGTAGCAAATTTAGAGTTCGATCAAGCAGATACTCTGCGTCCACTGCAGAACATAAGTATTCCGATAACACACCACCATTCACGAAACTCAGCCTTCATTATCCAGCCAATCCAGCCACCTTAAGGTCAGCGTTTCATCTGGATAGAGATCGTTCTACGTTGCGCTTACCAAGATATGTTTACACTCCAGAACAAATTGTCTACCTCAACAGTCATAATTGTACACGATTATTTTAACTAAATTAAATTAACAGGTTTAAAATAAATACCTTTATCATAATATTCCGCGTCGAAAAGGACAGCTCTATTTCTAGACCTACAATTATTAATATTAATCTTAATTTCCAAAAAAATTTTTAAAAGTTTCATTTTGCAATTATTTTGTGAAGGCTATTTCTGTTTCTGCATGAAACATAGTGTTAGTTAAAATAATTTAACCAATATAATTGAAGAATTATTGTTTTTTGCTCAAAATCTTCGCCTCACTTTACAAATTTACTAATTTGAATATCTGGGGTGATGGAGACTATCCCAAGAAAATTTTTAATATAAACATGTAATGTAAAGAAGCCAGTGTCAAATCTACTGCATCGAGTAATTAATTAACTAAGATTTCAGAGTTATTTGTTTCATATAAATAAGTAAAAAAGTCTAGAGGATTCGTACGAAATTTTGAAAACCTAATGATAAACAGTTGGACATATTTTAAATTTTATATATTTTTTTATCAAGTAATATTATAATTGACTCATTTGAAATTTTAAAATAAATTTATTGCAATTTAAATAATGATTAATATCTAAATATAACTCATCAATGTTTATTATTACCAGCGATAGCAGAGTCCCATGAAATTATATGCGTATGCAAAACGAACCAATAAAAATATGAAGTTAATTTAAGCACACACATTTTGCATAAACTGCTATACTTGAGTGCAAAAAAAGCGACAACTGCGGAATAACGAAAACAATTATCTTATAGACATAAATATTACTGCTGTATATCTATATTCCCATCACGCTACCATGCATACAGCCACGCATGTTCAAGGAAAAACTTAATAACACCAATAGTTTTATAACGAATAGTTTGTTAGTTATTTCTTTTACCCGAAATCATAATTATTAAGCATTCGCTAACAAGAGTTAGACTTCACAGAATGTAACTATTACAAAATACCTTACCTTAAACGTGGTGAATGAAAAATGTAATTAAGAGTCCTACGGCGGAAAGGTTACGAGCCCCTGGAATTCGATGCGAGCCATTTGAATGAGGAATTAGAATAAGATGGCAAAAAATATGAGCATTAGAAAGAGCGGTGTGGCCGAAGTGCGAAAGGGACAGGGTATCAGGGCCGCCTCCGGTTGGCTGACCGCTTTTTATGCCTTAGTTCCCCTAATCTTCATTTCGAGCAACATCTGCTGCGCTAATGTTTATTCGAAATAGTTCTTTAAATTTATCGCTTTACGATCTAATTTGCAAGCGTGGTGTAGCGACGTCTATAATTTTTCTCTATCTAAAACGGTCGATGCAAGTTGTTATTTCAATTTTTAATACATCTCCCATCGAATGGTTTCCTTTTAAGGTCAGCGTTGGGCCACGTTCGATTTTTAAAATGTAATTATTCTTGTTTTTTTGCGGTCATTGGTCGGAAATGGACGCCGGTAGTGATGTTTGTAGTTTATTGGCTTATTTTTTACAACATCTAAAATTTATCGACTACTTTTATGGGCGATGAATCAAGTTTATCTATGCCGACGGATAGCTGCAGTTCAAATGACAGTTGAAAACAATTTATTGCATTACATTTCATCGATTATTTTAATACGAAATAATGACTATAACGTTTAACTTTTTTACCTATGGTATATACTAGTATGGTAGATACTTGTCTAATTATCTTGCGTGAAATTTTGAAAAATAATCGATAAATACGTACTCCGCGCAGGCATGCATTTAATTGCGCAATTAAAAATCCTTAAAACTCTTCTTAATAAACTATGTAATCCATAATTAAATCCACATTTCACCCCATACACTTAAGTATCTAATTACCTACTTATCATAGGGTGAATAATTAGCTATTCAGGCGTACAGTTTTTAATCGGCTCTTAAAAGGAGATGGTTCTTATTACGCACGTATTTTTTAATCCTTTCGGTTGTTGAGTGCAGAGATTTTGTGTATAAATTACTTATATTTTCATCGGTAGAAAAAAAACATATATTTAAAGTTGTTACTGTCAAGTCAGTACCAAAATTTACCATTATCTTGATAATTGTGAAGAGTTTTGTCAGTCTATGGTTGTCCACCATATACTTCGTTTTTCTTCTTCCTCAGACATTCAGTATCACCTGAGGAACGCCATCTATCATGCTTTATCAAAATTATAAAACTTAACTTAACCGATAGAGTTTCTTCTCAGATATTTAAATATGATACAGGTATTCTATTTTATGAACGCGAATAATTATAATAAATTGTTACATAGACGCGATTATTTCATTAAAATCTTTCAACTAGTTGAACCTGCCATTTAAATAAGTTTCTGCTTTTATACTCTACTGCTTCGATCAATAAGTACATTATTGTATGAAGCTCTACTTACTGCATTATTTAGGTTTGTATGCTGTCATTTTGCTGTCATCTACACAATAATAAATAAATGGATTCGCCGTCATTCGTCTTACTAAATTGTAATCTAAATAATCTTCGCAAGTATTTGCCGTTTTAGACTATAAGTTAAAAAATGTGATGAAAATTTTCCCATAAGCGTCAGCGGGATGTTTTTTAGAATTCTATATTTGGGTATGCAATAAGTAGCAATTGGAGCTCTTTTATTATTTCCCAAACGCTATTTCTCACGATACGTGCACATTTCTATTGAACCGAGTCCACCATATTTGGTGTAAGCAGTTCTTACAACTATTTAAGAATACATTAAAATGTATTCTTTATACATTCATATTTTTGAGTACTTAGTTATAACTTTGTTTATTATTTGGATAACACAAGTCAGTTCAATTTTCTACAAAAAATCTGTATTTGTAATATTAATAAATTCATATTTTTTTTAATCACTCATGCCTCGCCTATAATCTTAAACATGTCAAAGTGCAAAGCGAAAATACGCTATCGAAATCGTTAGAGTAGGTTTTGCGTCCTGCTTGGGCCTTCTAAAACTTCATTTTGCAGATAATTTTTAACTTTTTATATTTTTATGTCTTTAGATCTATTAGTATTACCCAAAAAGTATTGATGAAAGTAATAAAACTCATCTCAACCTTACCTCAAAATCCGCGTATGTACATGACAGTCTACCCTTTTCGCTACATTGAATTTATCTTCACTATAAATATAATTTGGAGTAGGAATCTAAAGGCAAGATATCGATAAACAAAAACAGATCAATTTCACATCACTATTTCTCACGCTATCGCTGTCTCTCCATTGAACCATGGCCGCCATGTTTAGTGCAGTTTTTACAACAAAATCGAACTGTACATTTTTGATTTTCATTTATTTGTGTTATATATTTGCAACAAAAAATAATTACTGGAGCTTTTAACGTATAACATTACATCTTATCATACATTTTTACACACGCACTAGTTTTTTGTGAGACTGTTTTATGAGCAGTATACCTATAGAAAAGAACACTTTTATTTAAAATATTCCTTTAGTCAGTCAACCTTTATTTTTGTGATCCAATGTTTTATTATATTGAAAGTAATATGAATTTTTATGGAAAAAACATGATATATTTCTCAAATAAGTATTTTATGCGCGTTTGTAATGCCAAAGATGCATCGTCTCTTGTATATTATAGTTGTAATAATGAAAATTATGTCGATAAAAAATAATTCCTAGGGCTTATTAATCATCATCATCATCATATGTTATTATTAAAGAGGTACCCAAATCATATACCCTAAAATCAGTAGGTACTTTGGCATCAAAATACATTTACCCTTTTATTTATTTTATAATTTCATCTGGTGATTAATCGCTAACTACTTTGCGCATAGAATTAACTTTGCTACTCAGCGTAAAAATGCAGTCAACATTTCTGTAACAATTCTGCGCTGCCATGACAAACAAATTATAGATAATTTCAGAATTAAATTTTGGAAAAATATTCCGATTCAATTTGTTTAATACCATACCATAACCATTCATATTCAGTCTTAAGAGTAACAGAACTATTCCAATAAAATTAATATAATAAATTACCAAAAACTGATTACATAATCATCTTACTCAATACTTTTTTGCTATGGTTGTACCAAAGCAAAGTCGCTTTTCTAATACCTTTCTTTTTTGTGGGGCTCCTCATTAATACCTCTCGAAAGATTCTACCAAATAAATTCCATGGTGTTCCTGTTTATTGGTTAGCTGAGTTGCGATAATGCTTTCGCACACGTCGAAATAGATTTATAGAAAATACACCACTCAACATTGCACCTTAAGTATTCAGCTCTTTATTGACGTGACAACGTCTTATAAATTGGTTTGCCGGGTGACACTTCAAGAAACTGCGTTACGCTCCGCTCACGTTATGCGCTCACAATGAGAGCGAGTGAGAGGCACGCGTCCCTTCCACTCGGGCATGGTTAGCCCGCCTAAGAGCGAGAGAGACAGACATAAAAAGTGAAAGGCACGCGTCCCTTTGTAGTAAACGCTGTTTCAGTGTACGCAAATGTATTGCAAGTTATTGTATGTATATTTGTATATAAATACGTATGTATGTGTAAAGGTAAAAATAAAATTTTGTTAATATGAAATTCAGTGCGAGATTCTTTGTATAAATTAATGTTTTAAATATAATTCTTTGTATAAATAAATGTTTTAAATTGTTACTATTATTTCATCCTTCTTCCTACTATACGAATGAATATTCACATTAAAATTATTTTACCACTCAAAGTCGTTGTCACGTAAAACTTTCGCCCGTATACCGACTTTACAGGCAACCAATTTTTTTTTATACAAAGGTTCAAATTCATTAATATGGCGTGGATTGTACTCATAGTAGGTAACTCCTAGAAATATGATAGGCGTGCAATCCGCGGGGAGTTCGCAGCTCCCGCGCGATGCACAACACTTTGTTTGGAATCGTGTGCTTCTATTAATTCAATGCCTATTATAGGCTTCTTTCTTCTTGAATATTCATTTTTAAAGGTTCCATTGGTTGTTTGCAGAAAACCGTCGAAAACGCTTTCGCACGAAAAAGTCTGTGGCTTTATCTTTTTATCCAGATTAGCCAAAAAACGATATATCATAAAAATTAAGCCTAATTTGTTATACTCCGCGAAAAACAGGAGAATCTGTATGGTGTAATTTATAATTTCTTCAATCCTTATACTCTACACCAAACAGATCTTCGGCAATGTACCCTCTACGCACGTTTCGCTCCGAAACCGGAGCATCCTCAGGAGATATTGACTTTACAAAGAATAATTGTTAAGGACAGTCAACATCTCCTATATAGCAAATTGGGCTTAATTTTCATGATATATCATGGATTTCCGCAAAGTAACGCCTGCTTCTATCCAATATCCAATAAAATACAATATGATCTTCGTGAGACAGTTATGTAGTCCTAGTGTCACGTGGAATCGATTTTTTATGATTGCCATTATCTGTATTTTACATGGTTAAAGTTGCTGCAAGGAACGCGATCCCACTACGCTGGCCAAGTTACGGCAAGTGATATTTAGGTAATTGCTTAAAATGTACAGAACTTCTAAAAGTTAAAAGTGCGTGCCGGGCTTCGAAATCGGCCTCCCGAAAGAGAAGATACACTCTAAACAGCTAAACTATCACCGCTGTCCGTAAATAGACGTTTTTAAAACAAAACCACTAGTTAAGTAAAAGAAAAAAACATTTTTTATCGATAACCAAAAAAATAATTTTACCAGCACTATTTCTCACGCTGTCTCTCCATTGAGCCGTGGCGGCCATATTTGGCGCAGTTTTTGCTATCACTACAGACTTGCTCTTTTCCGTTACGCTCGGTTAACTGTATCGTTACCATATTTAAATTGTATTCGCCCGTGTGTTTATGGGTTTGTTGGCATAGCTTTTGTTTATCGGGTTATCTGTAACTCTTAAGCATCCTTACTATTATACAAAGCGTGTATGTTTGTATGTTTGATACCCTTATATTCAACCATTGCACCGATTATGATGAAATTTGGTACTGATATAGATTACTAGTTAGAAAAAAAGTGAATTTAGTGCATTTCAAGCAACCTACCCTACATATACAACGGTGAAGGAACACATTACGAGGAAACCAATCCGAACTTGGCCAGCATGGTGGAATGCTTACTTAGCCGTTCTCATTCTGAGCGGAGACCTCGTGCCCTGTAGCGGGCAATGGTATGATAATCCTGGAGAAGAATAATTTGAATAATTTTCATCCAGAAAAATCATTGACGAAAATCGTGAAAAAAAGTGCCGACGCTATTTATAAAATATAAAATAAAAGACTTAGCGCTACCCTAAATCGATCTCGAGTAGCAGTAGGTACAGCTTTTGTAACAGATTAAATACCATGCTTATTTATTGACAGCTTGGCGCAGTGGCCAGCGACCCAGCTTTCTGAGTCCGAGGCTGTTGGTTCGATACCCACAACTGGAAAATGTTTGTGTGATGAACATGAATGTTTTTTTTTGAATGAAAAAAAGGATAAAAATGAATGAATGAATGAAAATATACTTTTACTGCACCCCAAAAAGAACACCTGGTGACCCAAGAGCTGGCGCTTATTTAGCCCAACGGCTAAGTCTAGCTATACAAAGGGGCAATAGCGCCAGCATTTTGGGTACCATGCCCATAAGTGAACAGTTAGACGGCTCATATTTATTATAAATATTAATTTTAGTTTGTAATTATTATTACTTATAACTTAAAGTCTGATCTGTGACTTAAGGTTATTATATATATATTTCATGTCTAGTGTCAATTTACGCGTTCCCTTAACATTGCGCACCGCCGATTCAGTGTCGTAACTTTAGATGGCACCTAACGTCGATAGTCTTTATTTAAGATTTTTTTTCTCTACGCTCCTGTGACTATATATATATTTCAAATATCAAATATACTTTAGTGTGTGGAACGTAAAAAAAAAAGCTGTGCTACCGTGATATGATATTACATTAACAGTAAGATTAGTCATAATCACAATTTCTAACACCCGCTAGTTCTACAGCTGTTCCATTCACAATTATTGCAAGCAATAACAAAAGCTATGTTATCGTAGCTGGGTATTTCAAACAGTTCATTTAGCGGACCTAAAATAATATAACATAGTATAAAAACCATAAACACCGGCTATGAATGGATGACTATTCCACAGGTGCGACGTTAGGTAATAATTGATTTTCGGAATAAATATTAAAAATGGCCTTTGCTTGGGCTTTGTCGGCACCATCGACATTATCGGAGAGAGTGCGGAGATGTGCGGAGATGTCTGAAGCGGAGACGAGAAGAGACGATTTTCAGTAAGGGTGTTTCCATCGAAGCTGTGCGGAGATGCGTAATGGCTGGACTGGAGCGGAAATGTTTGCTTGCTAGAGAGAAATTGAGCTGTGCGAATGCTCAGTTTAGAGCGATCTGACGACTCACATCTCCGCTTTGTACCGCCGCTGCTGTAAGGGTATAGCGGGCTAACCTGTTCGGGTATGGAGGTTTTTGTTGAACCTATAGGTACCTACCCTCAAACGGTTTCGACGCGTATCAAATGCTTTGATGTAAGTTGATAAGTAACCACAACTGAAGCCGCGAGACAAGATCAGAGAAATCCCAAATTGCCTGTATCACTTATAAGAGAATTCGCCATTGCGCCATGGAGGTCTACAAAAAAGAGTTTCTATATAAGATTTTCGTGGTCAGCCAACATGTTAATTCAAATTATTATCTAACTGTTATTCATTATAATCTCCTAGTCCTTTCTTTACTTCCTTATTTATGCGTCTGATGTCGGAAAGTTTTGCCGCCAAAATATGGACCCTCGATCCGGATCTCAGTTATTTGCGCTCCATTGACATTATGGAGGTATTGTCCAGCCGGCGGTCAAACTATTCCAATATGGCGATCGACGCCCGCCGGCCGCGGGAACTTTGGCAACTATCCTGATTGAAATTGTTGTGTTATTTACTGGCTGTGCACTTTTGTGGGGCGTAATTAAAAATGCTAATTATTCGAAGGAATGTTACCAGAGTTTATTAAATCCTATACAATTTCAATAATGATAAGATAAGATAAGATTATAGCTGTCGCCCGTGTTCTACGTTCGTGCTTAATACGTTTTTTTACAACGTGGGATGAAAACTACTTAAGGCTACATTCTCTCTGTGTTCTCACTTAACTTTATACCAATAATCAAATTGATTGGCCTCTTAGGAAGGAAGGACATAAAAAGAAACACTATCGCATTTATTATATTAGTAGAATCTGTATAAAAGTATGACAGGGCTGACGTGCAGGTTTTTTTTTGCAAGAACCCTCAAAAAACCGATAAAATAAAATGAAAAGTTACAGTCAACTGATTTGGTAACCTATAATATTTGGTACCTAAGTATAAAGTAGGAAGGTCTCTATAATGTATATCTAGCAGACATAATTTTATTAAATAATTTAGACCATGGGTTTTTACAGGGTCTTTTATGCTGGTGTGTTCAGCAATATGTAATTTGTATGAAATAAAGGCTATTTTATATGGTGAAATTACGAATGTACCAGTTGTACTGACAAGAATAGTATGTCAATTGAAATAATGTAATAAAAGCACTGAAATACAATCTAGTTTCCAAACACATTTGAATTCAGACCACAGTCCCGAATAACAATTAAACATTAAAAGGTGACTTTGTAACTTTACGTAATATTGTGTTATTTTTATTAATGCTACCAATTCACGTAAATTATTCTGTCATTTTTCACTTTAAATAAATTTGGGAATTTCTAATTGATTGCCATGATCTAGTTTTGTAAGCAAACATGCCCCATTATTGACTTAGCGTTATTTGAACCCATTAGAAAAACTTATGGGTTTTGTTTGTTTATCCATAGGATAGAATCTAGGCCCTTTTGATCAATAATTAATCATCTTAACCGCTAGACCAATGGCTGTAGCTATATGGGAACTAAACCCCAGCAAACTAAGTACTCAATAAAAACTAAATTAAAAACACTCGGCCTCAATTTTCCCAAAGCCGATTTTCGTTTTCTCACAACTCAAATCACTTTTTAAACGGCACAATCATACCAAACTACTCTATAATAATAAGAACCTGTAATTTAATAGTTCCACCATAGACAACTCAGTAATTTCACGATGGCAACTCAGTCACTGGCGCAGGTAATGACAGCGGGGAGCGCGCGAATACTTCGCAAAAATCAAAGATGGCGGACGGAAAATTAAGCGTTACGAATTTGACAATTTTCAATTTTAAGTTCGCGAAGTTAGTGTTTTTTTTATATTTGCCATAGATTTTTTATATTTCTAAGGTTTGGTATTTTTTTATTCCTGCAGGAAACTGTTTTTTTTTGTATGTATATTATGCCCGCCTCACGGAAGCTACCTCTATGCATAATTTCGTAAAGATCGGTTATGTAATCAACTTTGCGTAAGTAATCGCTAATTATCGCTGTAAGTAATGAAGCGATCCATTTTGGGAATTCTTCACAGGTTAAGTTAGGTTAAGAAGTTAGCTCATCATCAGCGGATTAAACGCAGGAATAAAAAAAAATATACATATATATTTTTTTTTTTGTATGTATGTAAGTACTTAGTAAAAACTTCATTTCCACAATATGACGGGGCATTGTAAAGTTGTATTGTGATGAAACAAAACAAATGTGTTTTGTTGGCCGCCCTTTAAAATGGAGGAAAATATTATCAGCCTCATTACGGAGTTATACCTAATTTACATTTCAATAAGAACTGTGCTGTTATTTTGTATTATGTGGGTACATAGTACATAGTACATAATCATTAATTAGTGAAATGAGTTCAGGGGTATGGGTCAATAATACAGCCTTATC
Organism: Pararge aegeria; assembly: GCF_905163445.1. Taxonomy (NCBI): domain Eukaryota; kingdom Metazoa; phylum Arthropoda; class Insecta; order Lepidoptera; family Nymphalidae; genus Pararge; species Pararge aegeria. The sequence goes on along the minus strand of NC_053202.1, from coordinate 3,398,636 downwards.
TGTCTTTATACTGTATATTACCTACTGACGGCAGATTGGTGCGGTGGGCAGCGACTCTACTTTCTGAATCAAATCTGTGGGTTCGATTCCGACACATGGAAAACGTTTTTGTGATGAACATGAATGTTCAGTGGGTGTTTATCTGTATATTATAAGTATTTATGTACATTATTCATAAAAATATTCATCTGTCATCTTAGTCACAAGCTACGCTCACGTGGGGCTAGATGGCGATCTGTGTATTGTCGTAGTATATATTTTTTTTATAACTTTATAACATTATTACCTCTTTTCTTTTTTATGTTTTTTTCCTTATACGCTTTTGGTTGCCCTGGAAGAAATCGCTATGTAGCGATAAGGCCTCCAAATTGTACTCTCTTGCTGTGTTTGTATCTCTGTAACTACCTTTTTCTTTGGAGTACAATAAAAGTGTATATGTAGTTCGGGCTTCGGCTTCTCTTTCGGTGGTGTCGCACATTGGCGAATATCTTTGTGACCGCTGTCAAAATATTTGGACGTCATAACTACTTTTTTAATAACATATGACCCTGCAGACTGGAATATAACATTGCAATAATACTATAAAGCAGAAATAGTCATAGTGGTAGTAGGTACTTCTCAGGAAGAGTTCTGTCACAAAAAGCTCTAGGGTACTGCTAGAAATTGTTACTTTTGAAGCTGGACATTGCCAACATTGACTGACACGATATGCAACCTACCTTAGTAATTTTTACCCTATGCAAAATTCATATGAAAAACTTACGCACCTAATTAGCATGTCATGTAATTAGCGAAAAAATAGCAATATACATCCCATTCCTATGTTACTACTGCAAGGTAAACTGGCATGTGGTATGTCCTATTGTCTAAATATTTCACTTTTGTCATGTCCTTCTTACAAACGAGCTTACGGATAAATTATTCTCGCGTACGAAAATGCGATGGTGATAGTCGACAGTTACGGGTCGCAGGGTCAGACTTTCTACCTAAATAGAGAAATTACTACTAACGCGCATTGGCGAATATCTGCATGACTGCTGTCAAATTAAGTACACGTTTAGTACAAGACGACTGGTTAAATACTTCTTGGAATAGTAACTGGGGAAGCTCGAAATTGCGTAAGCTGTCTATAGTCAAAGCCGCGTAAAAATAAGTAGTAATAATTGACGGAACAATTAGGTTGCCCACCTGTTTGTAAAAACCATCGCCTTTAAAAAAGAGCAACACTTCACAGGCAATAAGCATGAAGAAGTAAAATGACATAAAATGGTAAAATCCTCCTCCGTTGACAGTTCCATGAAAATGTTTGGGTAGGCAGCGCATTTGCGCATGTATAAAGTGCACGCCACAGTTCACAGGGCATGCATGAAGCACGTTCTGCAACACGCCGCCCTGTGTCCATCAATTTGAAGCGTAGGTGTTAGGCCTCATATGCCTATAATTACACCGGCAACCACGCCCTTCATACCGGAAAACAGTATTGCAACAATGCTGCTTAACGGCAGATATAAGCATGGCGATAGTATTTCACCGGACGAGCTCTGTCACTACAATCTCTACTCCTACTAAAACCATAAATTATACCATTATGGTGTGTTGTATAAAAGTAGCATATTTAACACATGACAATTAGCACCTATGCACTCTGCCATGCTATATTAGTACAGAAAGGTAAACTAGCATGTCCCATTGTTTACACAAATCAATTTTGTCATGTCTTCACATACGAGCTTACGGATAAATTATTCTCGCGGACGATAATGCGATGGTGATAGTCGTCGATTAGGGGTCGCGGGGTCAGACTTTCTACCTAAATAGAGAAATTACTACTAACGCGCATTCGAATAACCTATCTATGGAAGTTAAGGTGATAAACGATGTCAGTTGGATGTCAAAAACTATTTTTCATTGAGTTGTTCTTGCGAAACGAAACTTCTTGCGAAATCGGAAAATATTCCAAATTAATATAACGCATCCAAACACACGTTTTGACGACTTCCGGACCGAACGCAGCGGTGCACTGTGGTCTTATAAGTTGGACGTCTCCGGTAGAGGCAATTTGGAATATATAATTTCTTAATTGTCTCCGTTCTTGTCTGGTGGCTTCGGCCGTGGCTTAGTTAACACTACAAGATGTGCCTCAAAGTGATTTAGCTTCCCGGCACGATGCGGAATTAGGGGTATAGGGGCATACAATATTAGGGGCAATATACCCTAAAAGATTAGTTGACTAACATCTTAGACTGCATCATCGCTTATGGAAATGAAGCTTAACTTGCTGTACTCAGCGAAAAGCAGGAGAATCTGTACTAAAAAAAATACTGATAACTTTTACTTAAAATGCCTATTCTAACGAAGGTAGCCGATCATTCTGGCAACCTTTTATCAACCATTGGCGCAGATTCCTCAGCCAGGATTTCTTCCGGTTATAAATTCGGTTTTAAAAAACCGAAAAGCGGGAGAAGTCGCGGGCAACAGTTAGTACACTATAACATTGCTAAGAAAACCTAAAACTATTATTACAGCTTACGCAGCAACGTCTAATGATATTATTATCAAACAACTATACAAGGTTACTATTGTAGATACTGGTGCCCTGAATAGGGTTGTCACCGTTTTAGACCAACATAAAAGAAGGAGGGTTATGTCTTTGTGTTTTCTTAAACAACAGGGCACGGGTCTCTTCTCGGAATCAGAAGGGTGTAGGCCGTAGGTCACGCTTGGTATACACAGAACTTTCAGCCATGTGGTTACCTCATGATGTTTTTCTTCGCCGTTGAAGCTAGTTAATTGCTTTAAACGCCTATTAACTCCGAAAAGCAAGAGGTGCGTGCCGAAGATAAAATTCGGTCCCCCCTGTAAGGGAAGCCGAAGCCTTTACCACTAGGCTGTTAGCCCTATTTTTTTTAATACTGTCTATTAATAGTGAGTCCGATGCGAAGACTAACTTCTTCAAATTATCATGACTGCGATTTAAAGGGTTTTAGCCCTACACCATTGAACCGAATTACCATTTACTAAATCCCATCTCGGAAAACAAGCCTACGTATTTATACGAAATACAACGAATAACCAAAAAGGATACCTGGCATCGATATCTTCCATGACTCACCCACAGCTTTTAGGAAAAAACTCACCGAACACTTATCGGTGAGTTAAATTTTTTGTCAAATTAAGTTTACATGAAGCTTGGTCAATGCTATGTGCTCTTGTAATTGACGTGCATATCAGTCCATGTTTTTGTGTGTTGCGTTTTTGCGCTATGTTTAAAATCGTGGATAAATGCCTTTAAAATGGATTAATTATGTCCCCGGGAAATGATAACAATGTATTTTCTCCCACAGCTTTAACAACTCTCAGACCGCTGGCGTATAAGTGGTAATAATATCCAAATAATATGTGTGTATAAACGGGGATAAACTTTTCTATTAAAAGTTCCCGACATGGGATATAATAGGGGATATAATTTTTGTATCCTGCCTGTGCTAGCCCTGCTGGGAAGAGAAGGGATGGTGATAACTGTATTCTGATAACCATACGCGACGGTGTCAGTTAAATCACTTATATACTATCTACTATGTTCTCTATACCGTGCTATTTACTTACATATAAGTCGAAATACATAGTTTTAGCATATAATAATTTATTATTATGTTATATCATAAGAGAACCGATCCCATCAACAAACTGTTCTACTGTTTTTCGGAATGTATATAATTAAACTTACTTTAGTAATTTTTACAAAAAAAAAAAACTAATAATAAAGTAATGACGGGTGACAACCCTGCGAGTGGATATCGCATTTCGCACACATGTGTCCCGCTGTGTGCGACCCTGGCACACAAACACGAAAACATGCAGCTATCTAGTTTTTACATCTATATTTAGGTATTTCATTAAATTGCATGCCTCGGCGCAACATTGAACGAATTATCAATGCATGTACACTTGCAGCGGAAATTGGCATTTTTTTGTTATTTATATTTCGCAAACATTCTAGGAAATAATCAAATTACATTCGTACTGTTGTTACATCCCTAAAACACTCTTTTAGTAGTGTGGTGTGGTGACGTAAGATCAGAAAACAATTGCAGTTGAATTCGTACCGTGGTACGAATTCAACTGCAATTGTTTTGTACTGGAGATTTTCTTTATTTTATATCATCTACATACCCTGTGCATACCCTCTATGCACGCCACTGTCACCACCCCTTCTCTTCCCGCGGGTGTCGTACGAGACGACTAAGGGCATATAACGGAGAAGGCAGCAGCATCCTTTCTGCTACAACTATCATCTACTGCGATCATGAACCCTAATGCCCAGGGCTAGTACGGGCCGGAGATAAAAATACAATCAAAAATACATCCCCCGATTATATCCCCTGACAAGGGATATAATTAACGTGCCCACCTGCTAAAGCACGGGAACATGGAATAGGAGAAGTTTACCCCCGTTTATAAACATATATTATTTGAATATTATTTCCACTTGTGCGCCAGTGCTCTGAGACTTGATTAAACCAGGAAAATTGCATGCAAGAGCAAAAATGCTCCTCCTATACCAGTTATGTATCAACTTTAGGCAGTGCTTTTGTGCATGTATGAAGTGCACGCCACTGCTTTCCCCGGGGATATAATTGTCTCCTACCCATGTTAGCCGTGCTGCGCGGTAGACGGTGGCCTTTAGTCCATCAGTTCACTGAGACAGTTTCGGCCAAACAGCTAGTTTTCAATAAGTTAACAATTTCGCGCATAAGCTTATCATGGCCTCGCCGTGAATTTAGCTGAGTAGCCTTGCCTATTTACCTACTTCACAGTTGCTAGTGTGCACACAGAAAACGTGTTATATGAATTCTTAGAATTGTCCATTTAACCTAAACCCATATCGAACCGTTTAGTTACACAATTTAGGTATGGTATGCGGGTTTTTAGTTGCCACCAATCTTCGCCCCACGGGTGTTATAAATAAATAAATAAATATGCTAAATTATGAAAATTAAGCTTAATTTGCTATACTCATGGCTATGGGTATCAAAAGCAGGAGAATCTGGATGGTGTAATTTATAATTTCTTCAATCCTTATACGCCACACCAAACAGATCTTCGGCAATGAACCCTCTACGCACGTGTTTCGCTCCGAAACCGGAGCATTTTCAGGAGATGTTGACTTTACAATGAATAATTGTTAAATACGACAATAAAAACATCGCCAATATAGATAAAGACATCGCCAATATAGAGAAATAGCCCCAAAGAAAGCGTAGCTTGTGCTAAGATGACTGATGAATATTTTTATGAATAATTTACATAAGTTAATACTTATCAAATACAGATAAACACCTAGACACTAAAAAACACCCATGTTCATCACACAAACATTTTCCAGTTGTGGGAATCGAACCCAAAGCCTTGGACTCAGAAAGCAGGGTCGCTGCCCACTGCACCAATCGCTTACTTTGGCGCTAGATGGCGATGTGTGTATTGTCGTAGTATATATATTTATTTATTTATCTAAGTATTTATTAAAAGTAGGCGATTGAATTTAAGCTAGGTTTAATTCAAAACGTTGTTTTAGTTTTCCTTAGTAGAGTTAAAGCCGATGACGCATCGCCTATTATATTGGGTAGGTAGAGACCGATCGTTGCGGTATAGTGGGCTACGCCCAGTGATAAGCGCATTTAATGACACTATTGGTCCAAAATTTACCAGGAAATTGAGTTGAGTGATAACAAAAAGCGGTACAGCCGGTTCCTTTTTGAGAGGACCGAGTTCAAATTCAAAATTCTAATTCAAAAATTCGTTATTCATGAATACCTATCACAGACACTTATGAAGCGTTCATACATATATGTTTACAAAATTGTAAGGGGATGGTGATAACTGCGTTCGCCAACTTAAACCTAAAGCTACGAGGGTTCCAAACGCACCCTGGTCTAAGAAGATCCCACAACAAACTTAGCCAGGAAATTCACCTCTAACTTTTCGGAGTTATGTGCGTTCTATTGTTATGGCTATAACGGTGATGAAAAACATGGTTACAAAACCTGCATACCTGAGAGTTCTCCATAATGTTCTCAATCCGCATTAAGGCACCACGCTGCCTTAATGCGGATTGGTGTGCGGGAATCACCAATCCGCATTAAAGCAGCGTGGTGGAATACGGCCTAAATCCTTCATCACTTACTCCGAGCTGAGATTGCAACTAAGCGCTGATCTGTATTGGAATTAAAATAATAAACAGCAATCACTTGTATGGAATTGATGATTCAAACAGTTTTCCGCTAAAACAAGTTGTAAACACCTAAAGTAGCTACCTACAATATAATGCAGTCAGATAAGATACGTACGTACTTGGTCATATAAATTGACGTGACCTTGTGAAAACTCTTAATACCTAAGCGTCTAAACCTAAAAGGGCCCGTTTAGGTCTCGAACAAGCTAGCCTTGGTCTAAATCACTAATTCCATAGCCTTGTTTTTAAAGTGCATTCGATAAATTGCGACTAAATCGGCTATGTACTAAACAAATCATTCCAAACGTTTAAACTATTATAACTATAGTAAACGCCCATTTTATCATACGAAAAACCCACCAATACTATGTCAAGTCACATATAGATACGTACGAATAACAAAAAAATAAACTAATATCAACATTATTTCAAATCACATAGAGTTAGAAATCCAATAACACTGAACAAAGTATACGTCATCGTCGTTTTAGATATGTATTTGAAAAACGTCAAAACCAAAAAAGAAACTTATAATTACAGTAACAGAGTTGTAATTCCATTGATAGTAACTAAGTTAGACGTCATAGTTGTATCGATGTGTGCGCGGAACAACAAACACAGTCGTGAATGGATACGCACACACGTACAAGACGCGAATGTCACGAAATCTAGCCTGTTTCTAGGTTAGAACATGCGCGGGCGCATGAAGGTTAACCATGGACTTTGAATGTGTAGGACGGAATGTTATCGGTGGTTCGTGCAATTAACTGCTATGTTTACATAATTACCCAATCTAGTCTAGATTGTAATCTAATATTATAAAGAGGAAAGAATTGTTTGTTTGTACCCAACAGGCTCCGAAAGTACAGGACAGATTTAAACATTTCTTTACTAAAAGAAAGAGAAGATAACATGAAGTAACATAGACTATAATTAATAAAATAAATTAGATATAATAGAAAATTGCAATAATGTAGCTCTAAGTAGCACAATAAACGATTGCTGACACATAAAAACTATGTACTAAATATTTAAAGTACTGATTATTATTCACAAGTCCTCGAGGTCGTTGGTAGGTATATCTAAATATCATATCATTTATAAAAGGAAGAGTAATAAACTGATTGACTAATCTATCAACGTACAACTCAAACCAATGGTTCGATCGGTCTGGAATTTGGCTTCCAGATATCAATAACACAGTAGGCGTCGGTTAAGAAGGAAATTTTTAAAAATCATCCCCTGAGTTAAATAGGGGTTTGAAAAAGAGGTAAATTAAACCAAAGGAGAGGGAAATCGTAGGCAAAAGCTTGTTAGCAAGTTGATCGTTTATTATCATTCACGTGTGAGTAATCAATAATACCCACCAACTTCAGTTTAAAGGTGTATGGTGGATCTAAACTCAAATCAATATCAAAGAGGAAAGCTATGCCCAATATTGGGACGTTAATATTTCCTGAAGGAAAATACGTATTTCTTATGTTGTGCTAATTATACGTTTCAGTTTTTAATTATCGCATTCGCTTAAGCCTGCAACGATAAATTAAGTTTTGTAAATAAATAAATAAAATAAAAATAAAATAAGTTTTATTCTTCACAGTCATCACTTGTCACTCGTCACACCAATACCACTGACCGTGGATTGTGGAACTCCCTACAAAAGACCAGCAGTGGACGTCAATTGGTTTTAATAATAATAATAATAAATTTTATTTCATTAAAAATTACATTCATAACTTTATTATTACGCTGATATCTACTTTTAAGCCTATAATACACTTGTACTTTTAAGCCTATAATACATTTTTTTTCATGCTTGCATGCAAACTTGTGGAGTGTGTGTGTATGTGTGTGTGGGTGTGCGTGGGAGTGTGTGGGTATGAGTGTGATGGTGTTTGTGAGTGTGTGCTTATGTAATAGTTATTATTAATTTATTAGATTGAATTATCATTTATTTATTAAATTAGCTTACTTTTAAATTTGAAAGGGTTATCTAGTAGAGTTTCCGTTTCTTCTCAGGTTTTTGTTTTCAACCATTGAGCCAGCCAATTTTTGATTTCATAATTTTTTACTACCGTAAATATTCAGAATTTCATGAAATGATTATTATAATGAAGATTTTACAGGACGTGTTCCCTAATTACCACATAGCGTGGTGCCCCTACTGGCGACCTTGCTTGGCAGATCGGTGCGCGGCGATTCACAATTTATTTGATACAAACCTGTTATAGTACGCTTTCCAGTCCTACTGTTAGTCGGGAAGGTTGGTTTCTGCTTTATTATTGTGGATAGCAATGGATGTAGGTTTAAGGTTATATAAAAGGCTCTAGGAGTCTAGACAGACCGTCAGCATTGGAACAGCGGATTGGTGCAGTGGGCAGTGGTTCTGCGTTCTATGTTTAAGGTTCGATTACAACTGAACAATGTCTGTGTGATGAACACGGCTGTTTTTCAGTGTCCGAGTGTTTATCTGTACATTATAAGTACCTTTGTATATTATTCATTAAAATATTCAGTCATCTTAGTACCCACTATAAAAGCCACCCTTACTTTGGGCGATTTGTTTATTGTCGATATATTTCTACATATCAATATTAAGAAACAAACGCTACAAGTTTGCAGATAGTATACATTATCGTGTCATGCTAATCCAAAGGTTGCCTGGCAGAGAACGCTACTAAGCGATAAGGCCGCCTTTGTATTTGTATCATTCTTTTATTTCCCTAACTTTATAGTTGTGTACAAATAAAGAGTTAAATATTAATAATAATAATAGTGTTCGAAGGGCGTGGTTGCCGGTGTCAAAACAGGGCTTAACACCTACATTCACTTCCCTTTTGTCTGGTGGGCTGGCTTCGGCCGCGACTAGTTTCCACCCTACCGACAAAGACGTACCGCTAAGCGAATTAATGTTCCGGCACGATATCGCGTCGAACCGTATGAGTATTAATATAACTGGCAATCTTCCTCACAAGTTAGCCCGCTACCATATTAGACTGCATTATCACACACATTACACACCACCAGGTGAGATTGCAGTCAAGAATTTGTAATGAAAAAAATAAACTTCAGGTCACAGGGCGACATTAAATATTGTTTCTTGAGTGCCCTGTGAAGTATTGCTTTTTTATAGGCATTGTTTTTCTATTTATAATTAGGTTGGCAGTCTAATGGACCGATAATTTAACTATAAAAAATAAACATTCCAAGTCCACTGATGAATTTGCAATAAAACAATATTTGATGAGCATCAGGTGAGTCTACCCAATACTAATAACAGGGCCAATGGTCTACGGGACAAAACAGTTTAGAGACCTCGAGGCAGTTCTGTCATGACCTATTGACGGAATATTCAAATAAAAACGATGGCGGCGTTCAAACTACACGTTTAAAAGGTGTTTTGTGTTTAACGATGTGTACACACGTAACATGTGTTTGACTGTTTGCATTGTTCATAAAGATAGGTGTTATAATAGAGTCCGTGTAGGCAATAAGTCACTGCTTGCTACGGTTTTGATTTGCGGAGTTACGTCGTTTTGAATGTATCAGATATAATCATAGGTCCAAGCAGGAAGTTATATGAAAAAAAATAGGATAGGCAGTGCTTTTACATACTTATGCCTGATATTGATTATCTATCTCTGACCAAAGAGAATAAATATAACTAGGTTAACCTGTTATCAAAGAGGTATAGAACGTTTTACTTAGAGTAACAATGTCACTATTTTCACAAAACATAAACTTGTAGCTTATGTTTTGTCTGTGGTCTCGCTATGATTGAGGATTAATAAATAATAAATAAACTACGACAATTCACACATCGCCATCTAGCCCCAAAGTAAGCGTAGCTTGTGTTATGGGTACTAAGATGACTCTTAAATATTTTTATGAATAGTATACATAAATACTCATAATATACCTTTAAACACCCAGATACTGAAAAACATTCGTGTTCATCACAGAAACATTTTCCAGTTGTGGGAATCGAACCCACGGCCTTGGACTCAGAAAGCAGGGTCGCTGCCCACTGCGCCAACCAGCCGTCAAATTTAAGAGTTTAATTTAATGTGTAATGTCTATGGTCAAGTCATAACTCTGAACAATTAATAGGTAATACATTTTAATAGCCGAAGTTGTTACCTCTGAAAACTGAAAACCGTACAGGGTTTTGAACTTATCGCCAAGAGGGTACATAAATTTCAAAACATTTTTTTCATAGAGACCTGTCAAAAGCCTGAAGCGTTCTTACATTTATTTTCTCATTATTTTAGGGTGACAGTGATAACAACATTCGTTAATACCCTCGGGTAGCTTTTATCAGCAGTTTAATTATAAAAGCAACAAAATTAATTAAACGAAACAAACTTTATTAACTTAGTTGCCTCGCAAAATGTTAATTCATGTTATGACACGTATACACGACATTTTTTACTTTCGTCGGCCAATTAGCGGTCATTCATCATGGCCGGATGGCTCGTTAGGGTCGCACTCCAAATCACTCAATGTCATACACTCACTTGAAGTTAGATATGACATTTGAAACTTTGATCGATGTCCCTTACCGCCAAGGTGATCGGATTCGATATTTAAGTTTTTAACGACCGACTTCGTTCACTCATTTCACGATTACGTACGTTACGTGTATTAGAGATGTGGGCGAAAGATGGAAGAATGTTTAGCTAGATGGCTCATAATGTTAGTACTTTAAATCATTCAATGTCATACACTCACTTGAAGTAAGAGATTACATTTGGGATTCTGTTTTATATCCCTAACCGCCAAGTTATCTCGGATTTGATATTAAGTTTTTATAGACCGGTTCATTCATTCATTTTAAAATAACATAGGTAGATATCTGTCGTGATTTAAGGATGTGAGCGAATAACGAGGTGGAGGAATGTTTGGCTGAATGATTCATAGTATTAGCACTTCAAATCATTCAATGCAGTACACTCACTTGAAGTTAGATATGACATTTGGAATTTTGATCGATGTCCCTTACCGCCAAAGTGATCTCGGATTCGATATTTAAGTTTTTAAAGACCGATTTAGTTCATTAATTATTTAATTATTCATTAGGATTACGTACGTTCCTCTTATAAAAAGCCAGCTCGGAAGATATCTACATTTGCTCGATGCACAAACTAGATTTACAAGCTGACCTTTTAAAAAAGATTAATATGTCATAATGATATTTGTTATTATTAGTTCAATTCCGCTTGATTACACAGAGCATTGTAGACGTGTAGGTAACATAAACCGCGCCACGAGGCTAACCTTGCCTCAATATTAGCGACCGAATGACAGTAATATGACTGAAGTGTGTAATTACATATAGTTCGTTATATATATCGTTTGAAAACTTTAGACAAAAAAAAAATTAGAGATTAAAAAAAAATCTTAAATATAGTTCAACGGGTACACACCACGATAATATTTTGGGATTTGTGGATATTTCGACCCAGTTGCATGGATCGTGGTCACGACGACTGCGGAGTAGGATGTCACGGGGAGAATCTGGCTACCCGCTGTCGTGTCCTTTTTGTTGGTATGTCACGAGCTGTTTGACATACTACACTGACAACGTCACTTTTAAATTGAGAAACTTTATATTATCGTGGTATGTACCCGTTAAACGATATTTAAGAAATGTTTAAAAAAAAGAAACTATAAAAAGGCCTATAACGCGTAATTACATAAAGTTCATTATATGGCTATCGTATGACAACATGGGACAAAAAAATATGCTATAATTACAGGGAAATAGCAGCAGCTATGAACCATTCATACATATTTTGTTTCTTTAGTTTGTTTTGTGGGGTAATGAATGAATGGCATCGGTCACTCGTTCAGTTTAAGTCTAAAAGTGTCTTACATTTTTTTTATTTCACTTCAATACCCATAATCGGTTTCTACGCGAGATCGCACCGGAACACTAAATCAACCAGACAGATTTGTGCCACCACCAGACCAAATTAAAACGTTATTATTTCGTCGTCTCTGATAAATAGTCAAAAATCGACTTGCTAACTTCAAGTGAATAAAATAAAAAATATACTACAACAATACACACATCGCCATCTAGCCCCAAAGTAAGCGTAGCGTGTGTTATGGGTACTAAGATGACTGATGAATATTTTTATATATAATATACACAAAATAGTTTCGATGTTTCGAATTTACCAGCCGGCGACGTGATGACGGCTAAGTTTTTTTACAGAAAATCTGAATACAATATTATTAAATTAAGTTTAATCTGCTATAATCCGCGAAAAGCAGGAGAATCTGTATGGTGTAATTTATAATTTCTTCAATTCTTATACGCCACACCAAAAAGATCTTCGGCATTGTACCCTCAAGGTCTGTTCGGTCCTGCTTTTCGCGGAGTTTAGCAAATTAAGCTAAATTTTCATATTATATCATGGATTTCCGCAAAGTAACGTCTGCTTCTATCCAATATCTGAACACAAATGTTTGGTCCGACCCAGAAATCGAATCCAGGACCTCGTGTTACTATTACGCATACTAACGCCTAGCCAGATAAGCAGTAGACCAACGAGTCAGTAAATAATTCTTGCTCGTATCCAAACATGCTTTTACATAAGTCGTAACCGGTTAAATAAGCTATTTTTCCAGCTTTTGTGCCGATAGCCGGTCCGCACGGAAGCAGGTGCTAGCGCAATTATAAAATTATGTATGTATGTATGTGTGTGCATAACCTCATTAACCATATCAGTCGTGCTAATAACTTTTTCTAATGATAGGGAAATTATAAGATGCTCTTAACTCTGTAAGGTGTACGTTACAATAATTAGAACCAGGTGTGACTATGTTTTTTGACATCCGGTTGGCGCAGTGGGCAGTGACCCTGCTTTCCGCGTCCAAGGCCGTGGGTTCGATTCCAACAACTTGAAAAATTTTTGTGTGATGAACGTGAATGTTTTTCAGTGTCTGGGTGTTTATCTGTATATTATAAGTAATTATATTCATAAAAGTATTCATCAGCTATCCTAGTGCCCAAAACACAAGCTACGCTTACTTTGGGGCTAGATGGCGATGTGTGTCTCGTCGTAGTATATTTATATTTATTTATTAAAATGTTTAAGGGTTCCACAGTCAAATAGCTGTGCAATAGACAAGCGATAGAACCGCCTTTGCGCGTTATATGTTTTGTTTTTTTGATTTGTTCTAATTTTTCTTTTATTGTCTTTTAATTGTGTGCAATAAAGAGTTTATATTTTATCTTCTATCTATTACCATGCCTATTTCTGCTGCCAGGATCGCTCTGCGTCTGTAGGGCGTGGTTGCTGGTGTAATTACTGGCTTAAGAGGCTTAACGTCTACGCCTGAGGTTGATGGACACAGGGTAGCATTTTGTAGGACATGTGAAGTGTTTAAAGACGATGGTTTTCAACTCACCATCAGCTGGGATATCTACGCGTTCTGTCCATTATTAAGTACTTAATTAAGCCTAATAATTTTGTCCGAATCTCTCTGAATAGGCAGCATATTTGACGACCTCCGTGGCGCAGCGGTGAGCGATATGAATTTAAGTAGGATTCGACTTCCGGCAGGGCCAATGTGGGTATTTATTATTTCTGAATTTTCTCCGGTCTGGTCCGGTGGGAGGCTTTGGCCGTGGCTAGACAAAGACGTCTCGCTAACCGATTTAGTGTTCCGGTGCGATGTCACGTTGAAACCGATTAGGGGTACGACTACCATACTCCCTAACTAAAGTGAAGTCGAGCTAATACCTAATGCGCTTCAATAATACACATAGAAACTTATAATATACAGATAAACTGGGTGTTTATCACTGAAAAACATTCAAGTTCATCACGCAAAAATTTTCCAGTTGTGGCAATCGAACCCACGGCCTTGGACTCAGAAGGCAGGTTCACTATCCACTGCGCCAATGGGCTTCCAACAAATAAATCGAACGAATCATACTGCAGGGCTAACACGGGCGGGTGATATAAATTATATCCCCCGATTATATCCCCTGACAGGGGATATAATTAACGTGTCCACCTGCTGTCCATCACTGGTACATGGAATAGGAGAAGTTTACCCCCGTTTATTAATACACATATTATTTGGATATAAAAAATATCCACTTGTGCGCCCGTGCTCTGAGAGTTGATAAAGCTGTGGGAAATGATAAATTTATATCCTTTCCCGGGGATATAATTGTCTCTTGCCCATTCTAGCCGTGCTGGTGGTTATTTCAGTGATAACCGGGAACAACGAATTACGTGTTCTCAGAGAGGAGTTTATAAGCACCTCCATACAGATCTTTCATAATACCTACTATCTGTATTAATTCGCTTAAGAAGTGCATAAAAAGCTCTCTGAGTTACGGCATCAAAGACAAACGCGTTTATTAAAAAAAAAATGTACTTAGAAGTCTATTCATAAACAAGAAGTGATTACGTGGCAATTAAAACTGTAACAAATAGACAAACATTCACGTAATTGCCCGCGCCGCGGTTAGGCTGTCACTCGCTGCGGGATGAAGACAATCGTTAATTACACGAGAGAATTAACTTAAATGGAGGCCATTAAAATTATTGTCAGTTCTGTGATTTTGAAACTATTTTGCACAGTCATAATCTTTAGGTACTAACGCTCACGTGCTTAAAAAGGAGCAGGTTGTCAATTCGTCGGAATCTTTTTTTTTCACGTATGTTTTTATTTATTAATTTATTTATTCAATTACAAGTCCATTACAAAGTTATATACATTACATAATTATTATATTTTAAAAAAAGAATATAAATCTAATGTTTACATTTGAAATGGAACCCTGCGAGGGCGCTGTAACCAGATTGAGAGGCGGACATATTATTGTCAATATTAAATATTCTCATTCAGGAAGTCGTTTATTTTATAATAAGTTAATTAATAAATAAGTTTATACTTTCTTTTTTTTTATATGTTCCGGGGTTTTGTTAATATAACATATACACAGTATACATACACACAAATATACAGTTAATATAATATAACATAGGAGTGAGTTGATGGCTAGCGTACCCAGCCCGCTTCGCCGGGCTAGATTTTCATTTATTTTATTTAAACAATAAACTTACATCATTAAATTTTTAATTTAAGTCTCATAATATATTAAATTATTTATTTATCTCCGTATTCATTCTCTTCTATTCTCTTCTCGAGCGGGTGAAGATCATTATCTACACCCATGTACACCCGTAACATAACAATAGAATATCATCATAGTAAATAAAAGCTGTATTTGACAGTTCAAAAATAGGAGTGCTCCGATCGTCACCAAACTTTTATTACTGGCCAGGTCAATCCGGACATTCCCTGAAAGTTTCATTGAAATCGGTCTAGCTGTTTCGGAGCCTATACCGAACATACCCACAAACTTTCTCCTTTATATATATAGATTTTATGCAATGTACGCATCAAAAGTGCCACCTATGCAGTGGCATGCATTTCATACATTCACAAAAGCACTGCCTACCCTAATATTGATACATAACTCGTATTGGAGGAGAATTCTTCCCCTTTATTAACCAAATTTTCCTGGTGTATGCATACCCTGGTAAGAAACCCAGTGCACGCCACTGCACCTATGTGCCTATTTGAATAAAGATATATTGGACTTTGACTTTGGCTCCCTATAAGCTACGAAACCACAGACAGATACAAAGATACACAGACATACACGTTAAACTATAACATCCCTTTCTTTCTGCGTCGGGGGTTAAAATATAAGAGTCAGTCTGTGAAAGAGTGCTAGTTTAATTTATTTTTAAATGCTCCATTACTGAAAACCATTCAGTCTTCGCAACTGGTCTATATTATATGTAGAAATTGCCATTCGTGATCATACAGTTTATAGTTCAACTTACCATGGTTCAGTTTACACATCCTACAATAATGTGTTTTTAATACGGGCCGTGTGGGCTCGTAAGCCGATGGTAAAAGTTTCATATTAATCGGCTTAGCTGTTAGTGTGAAGCCCTATTGGATATTACTGTTCATAATGTTATTACGGCTTAAACGAAAGCTTTTCATTAGCCGATTTCGTATACGATGGCTTATAATACAAACATTTTTTTTTTTGCTTCTCAAATGGTTTTAAATGACAATGTGAAATGGTGATCACAAATGTAATACCCGGCTTTGTTTTTTGGTTGGCTTCTAAGACTAGGGCGCGTTTGGAACCCCCGTAGCTTTAGTTCTTAGTTTACGAATGTAATTGTCGCCTTCATCTCACCATGTATGTATGTAACACATTTGTTATGTTATGTACGCATTGGAAGTGCCATTTATGGGCCTTATTTGTATGAAGAGTCAAAGTTAAATATTTCTTTATTCAAAAAGGAACATAGATGGCACTTTTAATGCGTACATTACATGTTAAATATGACATATAAGTGAGTTGATGGCGATAACTTAATTCGTCAACCTAAAACTAAAGCTAAGCGGGTTCCAAAAGCGCCCGGGTCTGAAAAGAAGCCCCAAGCAGGGCTAGCAAGCAAGTAACAGGCAAGAGACAAAAAATATATATCAGAGTCAAAGTCAAACTCAAAAATATATTTATTCAAGTAGACCCAAAGGCAGGTGGCACTTTTGATGCGTACATAAGAATTACACGGTAGTGAGATGATGGCGATAACCACATTCGTAAACTTAAAACTAAAGCTGCGAGGGTTCCAAACGCGTTCTGGTCTAAGAAGAAGCCCACAACAAACGTAGCCGTGTTTTTTTTAATCACCATCTCACAATGTCATTTAAAATTATTAGAAGAGCAACCTGGCTAGAGCAATAATTCACACCCAAGCTTTTTTATCGATTACGTAGTCCTTTATACTATAATAGGACTTTTCTATAAGCTTACGTTTAATACAAACTTTGAACTTTTTAAGAGACATCTCCAAGATGCCAATGTGGAGAACGATGTTTCCTGGCGAAGTTTTACAAACTACCAGGCGAGTGATTGTCCCTATTTTATTGTAGGTAAGTGACTAACCACCTGTGCGAGAAACACTAGTAAAATGGAGTAGTTTTTGATGCTTCAATATTATTCATGTACACGGTTTCTGTATGTTCTTAAATCTGTGGCCTAATATTTATTAGTGAAACTAGACATGTGTATTGCCCCAATGAAGTGCTAAATAGATAAACTTTATTGTTTTATGTGTCACATAAAAGTATAACAACTTTGTCTATTAGATTTTATGGACTGTGAAATGGATGTGTAAACCTAGTTAGTGCGTAGGTTGTTGCACCGAAACAGCAGTGACGTGCACTTTATAATTGTACAAAAGCACTGCCTACCCTAACATTTTTAAGTAGGTCATTTAAGTTGTTTAAACCATTTTAGGTCATATACCACCTTTATACTTCTCCGGGTTGTTTTTATCATCCTAATCCGCAACCTATATTGGTTCCACTGGGCTTTGACAACCTCCCTGGGGCAACGGTGAGAAATATGGTTTTTAAAGTAGGAGGTCCCGGATTCGATCCGAGGCTGGGGCAATTTGGCTTTTTTGTATGGTTACCACACGGCCGACAAGTACGTGCTGCCAAGCGATTTAACGTTACGGTACGCATGTAGAAACCTATATGGCATAGGGTATGGGTTAACTATAACTACCATAGGTTAGCCTTCTACCATCTTAGACTGCATCATCACTTACCCCAATTTGAGGGCCGAGTGGCGCAGTGAGCAGCGACCCTGCTTTCTGAGTCCAAGGCCGTGGGTTCGATTCCCACAGCTGGAAAATGTTTGTGTGATGAGCATGAATGTCTGGGTGTTTATATGTATTTTAATAAGTATTTACGTATATTATTCATAAAAATATTCATCAGTCATCTTAGTACCCATAACACAAGCTACGCTTACTTTGGGGCTAGATGGCGATGTGTGCATTGTCATAGTGTATTTTTTTTTTTGTATTTACCACCAGGTGAGATTGCTGTCAAGGATAAACTTTGGAATTAAAATATAGAGCACTGGCCTCTAGGTTGTTGGTAGAGGGCGAATAGGAGTGTAAACTCACCACGCTGTTCTAATGCGTGTTTGTGGGTGTTTCGATTAATAATTTACTTAAACTCTAAAATGGAAATGAAAAGAAGCTAACTAAGTATGAATATAAGTACTTTTTAAGCCGATTTAGAAATAAAGGAAACATTAAAAAGCATTGAATTTTAGAATTATAATTTAAATTATTCTTCCTTTAAATGCGGAAACCGTAAGACCTTACCTTGCATAGAGCCTTGAATACAACTAGAATACTAGATTTGTTAGAATTTCCTTAAACTGTGAAATTTATTGTGTTATCTCTAGTTTAGAATTACAATTAGGTAAGTAATGTGACGGAAAGAATTGAATTAAAGTTGACGGATAAACGAATATGGCGTCACCTGTCACTATTTATAGATTACAAATTGACATAAAAGGTAGCAGGGTGTTTGCAGTGAAAAATTTATTTCATTTAAAATTCTTCGTGCGCGTTTAATACGATTTTTTTAAACCCCGTGGGAACCGTTTCTTTTCCTGAGATAAGAAACAACACATATATAATATATGTGTTCCTAAAAATAAATGTTACGTATTTGCGAAAACTACTTATGCTTGTGGTATAAAGATTTTTAACCAGATTTTAACTCATGGTAATAAAATTAGATGGAAGTGTTTTTAAAAATAGGTTAAGAATTTGGTTAATGAGTTAGGCATATTACAATAATAACGAATGTATTGTGACAGCTCGTAATTAGTGTCTAAAGTTTAAAATTAATAGTGTTAAAATAATAGTCATATAAAATAAAATAAACTCTAAATATACATAAAAAAATTGCACGCCAGAAAGTGGCAAACTGTTTAAACTATTCCAATTTACAACAACAAAAAAATGTACACAGTTAAAGCAATAAAATTAAATAAATACCTGTTACCTGGCAGAGATCACTTTTAGTGATAAGTTCGCCTTTTGCTTCTAATTTTTTTAAGTTATTTTTAATTTCTCCTTTACTACGCGATAAAGATGTTTAAATAAATAAATTTAAAAAAAAATCTATTCAAAGAAGTAGCCTATGTTACTCCCCGTCCTTTTAACTAACTCTATGGCAAAAATCAAGTTAACTGATTGCTTAGCGAGAGCATGAAGAAATGACAAATAAACAAACACACTTACATATTTAGATAATGCAAAATAATGTAAACGACACATATTAGGTTTGTTATCAAAGTACTTAACTAAATCTAATAATGTTTTGACTAAATTACTCGTACAAAATTATCTTTAAGTAGACTTGCGGCCAACCACAGATTAGATATTTACCTACCTACAACCACTAGACATTAATGCCACAGACAAAAAACAAAATGGCGTGAGTTAATAAAACCTCTGATAATATTTAGTTGTTGCCTATCTATTTACCTATATGTAAAAGGATTAGGAAGTGATAACTTTATCATTTTAATATCGCCTCACCCTTTTTGAATGATAAGATATGTAAAGGTACATCGATATTTTCGCAATAAACTTGCTTACCTACCTAAGTATGTAACACATGTACCTATATTAAATGTTTACTACACATAATATAAAGCTATAGAGTAGGTACATATGATTTAAATTGTTAATGAGAAGAGTTAAATTGTTAGTGAAAATGTTTTTTTATCAAAGGTTTAAGATGTATTTAATTTGTTTTTCTTTTTATTTTATATTCAAATTTGTATGTTTGTAAAGACTACCACCGAGTTTGTTCTCTACAAAAAGAGAGCCGAGAACCTTAACTCAGGCTATCACCGCAACTTCGTCTGCACCAAATCGGTTATTACCGGAAAACACGAATAAACTGACATTTTCTAAAAATGCTAGTATTCATGCTAGCTCGATTTATCGCCCCCGAAACCACCTGTATACTAAATTTCATGAAAAACGTTGGAGCCGATTCCGAGATTCCAATTACATATATATATATACCAGACTGCTCACGGTGTGCCAATTTAATTTAAAATCGCTTAAGTAGTTTAGGAGTCCATCGCGGACAAACATCGTGACAGGAGATTTATATATATTATATATATATAATCAAGAATGGCTTTTTTAAAGATATAAGATTATTGCTTTAACTGATTCATGCTTAAAAAATATACCATACGGGTAGTTACATGAATGATTGAATGGATGTTTTTTTTGAATGAATGAATGATTTATTTATTTGTCCATATTACTTATATAAGTACAGTATAATGTTGCTTGCGGGCTATTTTGTTACACAGTTATAATGTGAGGACGGATGCTAATAAGATAAAACATAGGTACTCCTTAGGTAGGTACATAATACCTAACTGTGTGCAGTCCTTGGAGGATCAAACGCCTTTACCTCTAATGTATTCACCGGATGCAAATGGGCGAAACCCACCATACGGCATTTTTGCATAAAAAGAGAAACACGGGTTCTTTATTGTGTCGCCAAAAGTCAACATCGTTATGCGGGGAGAACTTATAGGCTAAGAGCTTCCCGACTAAAATTGCCATCCCACCCATTAATATGTTTTTTTTTTCATATTTTTTTTAAAAATAAATAAATATACTTACTACGATAATACACCCATCGCTATCTAGCCCCAAAGTAAGCGTAGCTTGTGTTATGGGTACTAAGATAGCTAATGAATATCTTTATGAATATAATACACATAAATACTTATAATATACAGATAACACTGAAAAGCATTAATGTTCATCACACAAATATTTTTCCAGTTGTGGGAATCGAACCCACGGCTTTGGACGCGGAAAGCAAGGTCACTGCCCACTTTGCCAACCGGCTGTCATACCCTCAATATATATACCAGTCTGAGCAGTGGCGTGCATAGAGGGTATGCACAGGGTATGCAGATGATGAAAACTGAACAAAAAACTCCAGTACAAGTTATAAAAAAATGTGTGTACTTATGCCCACGCGTTACAAGATAAAAATCTTCTTTGGCGTAACAAGTTAAAAATCTTTTCAAAAATGTTATCTTTCGCCTTATTCTGCGTTCGTAGAAAAAAACTACTCTAACAATACTGTAAAAAGGTATTTAATACATTCAAAGATTTAATATAGCGCATTATTTAGTTATCTCACTATCGGGAAACCAAGTTCATTAAAATTTGAGATTTTTGTTTGTACAATTGAATCAATTAAATCAACGGAATGAGCCCACATACTTTGACAATTCAAAGTGTACAGTGTCAAACCTTTTATTGAAAAACAAAATTGGTGACTATAGCTAACTTCAGGGTGTCGGTTTTTAGTGACTTATTTAGCGACTCATCATTTTTCCCTAACGCGCCCAAAGAAGTATAACTTCAAACACTTAAAGGTAGGCTTTTTATAACTATTACAATGCATATCCTTAAGTATTTTATACCTCGTACTGGAGATTTTTTTCATTTTATGACATTTGCCCGTTAAGTGATACCCTGTATGCGCGCCACTGAGTCAGAATAATAGGGAACCGTTCGTTTCCCTGTGATAAAAGTAGCCTTATGTCCAACGTTACTTTACGTGTACGTGTTTTGCCTTAATCGTTGTTAGTGAAAACGGGCATAAGTTACCCTTCGTCCTATCAACTAACTCTATGCCAAAAATCAAGCTGATTGGTTGCATAGTTACAACAATAAACGCTTTAGCATTTATAATATTAGTGAGGATATTAGTACAACTCTTTCATAAAAGAAATGCAACGACCTTTTAAGAAATCTGATCTGTAAATTAAAATGTCACATTTTTTTATTAATTTTCATAAAAAATTCTAATCCCCTTTTCATCCCATTTTTGGTGTAGATTACCAAAATAAAAAGACGTCAATAGCGATACCAGAAGAATCTTCTAACTGCCACAAATAGTTAAATACCAAATTATAAAACCAAATTTGCTTAGGACATGCTATCGTTCCAAGATTTTTATCGCTAGGAATTATCCAGGCAACAGTTTATTTGCTTAAAAAAATGCAAATGTAATGCCAAAGCAATCGTGCCAAGTTAAGTGGCGTTCAATTTTGGGTTTTTCGTGCAACCAACTACAAACTTGCTAAAGCGTTTGGTCGCACGCGGGCCGCAAACTTGAAAGCTGTCCTGGACGCAGCTTGGCAGTCGCGGTTTGCCTTCAATGTTTTTTTTTTGAGATTCTGACACAATTTTTTTTTAATTTCTTTTTTAGGCCAACAACGAGAGAGTGCGACGGTTCGTTTGGTGTTAAGCGATTACCGCCGGCAATAGCACCAGAGGAATTACAAACGCATTGCTGACTTTGGAGATATATATTAATTAATTATATCTTATAGGTACCTACATATACTACCAATAAGGTTATGCTAGAACCTATGACGAAGTACCTGTTAAAAAATTCCCACCGGCTCTTGGACTACACCGTTTGGGCCGTTATCTAGCCGTGAAAAAATACCCACTGCGCCGCCCACCACTCGCTTACGGTATTTCGAACGTGCGAGTGAGACGGAAGACAACTTCAGCTAACACTGCGAGCGTTAGACGAAACGGATATACATTTGTATGTTCTTATTTACGAGTAGTTTGGCCTGAATGAAAGTTTTATTATATTAATTGCTTCTAACTCTTTTGTTTTACCTTTGGGAGTCAATAATTGAGTGTTTGAACGTAAGGTTTCAACGGATGTTTTGGAAATGAGAATTAAAACTAGTTGTCTAGTGGTTAGGATGTTTGATTACGGATCGCAAGGGTCTCGGTTCGATTTTCGGGTCGTCTACAATTTTTCGAGAGGATCCAACTACCTGGGAAATGTTATACTGCAAAAGTGTGTGACGGCCGCGGTCAGCGAGTCTCAGAGTCCCTGCATTCTGAGTCCAAGGCCGTGGGTTCGATTCCCACAACTGGAAAATGTTTGTGTGATGAAAATGTTTTTTTTTCAGTGTCTGGGTGTTTATCTGTACCTATATTAAATTCATAAAAATATTCATTTTGGACAAAATTAAACACATATTTATAACCTCTATAGTACAAAAATAATTACTTAAATCGGTTATAATTGGTCGGAGTTATGGTGTAAAATCGTCAAACGCTTATCCCCTCTCCCAAAGGAACCGAGCTTAATGTCGTGATAAAAAGTATCCTATATTACTTCTAACATTTCCAAGAACATGTGTACAAAATTTCATGAGGATCGGTTAAGTAGTTTTTGCGTGAAAGCGTAACAAACAAACTGACATTGACATTTATAATATTAGTAGGGAAATATTTATATACGGGCGCACTCTCTATTCCCTCAATCTCATAGTATCCTCGTGCTCTCCGAGGCAAACTTTTTGACAGGAAAACCCAATACTACACATTGGCCTGACCCGGGAATCGAATCCATGAGCTCTGCATTCGAACATCATCACCAATGAACTAACGATTATTTCACGTTTTAAACAGAAAAAACCAAGCCTCAGATAGACACACACACACACATACACACACGTAAAACTTATAGCACCCCCTCGTTTTTCGTCAGGGGTTAAAAAACCGTGTGAAAAAGAGACGAAGAATACTGGCAACATCCAGTAAATATTGTAAGCGCACATATTGTCATGTTACACAAACTAACATAACCTTGCAACATTGTAATCGGTTATATTAACTAACACAAATGCCCCAGAGTCAAACCAACCGAACCATTAGACTAAAAAGCAATCATTTAGCAGTTTATAAGCACGCACACGGTTGCGCGGGAATCGAACCAGTGAGCCGTTGCGAGTGTTCAATACGCCATGCTAATTAACTACAGCGGGGCGGGCTGTTGACTCCATTCAGATATAGATGGCGCTGAATGGGACTTATTAACTTAAGTACACTTACATTTCGACGGTTTTTCTATGATAATGATTCATGGCCAAACTGCGAAGCTAGCAGGAGACAATTATCTCCCAGGGAAAAGAATTTGAATTTGGCTTCTTCCACAGCTTTATCAACTCTCAGAGCATTGGCGCACAAACGGAAATATTATCCAAATAATATACGTTTAATAATAAACGGGGGTAAACTTCTCCTACTCCATGTTACCATGCATGCATATGAACATGTTAATTTTATCCCCTGTCATGGGATATAATTGGGGGATATAATTTTTAACTCCAGTGCTAGCTTTAATTTACGGCCAGGTGGGTCATCTGCATAGTGCATCAACTTACTAATATTATGAATGTGATAGTGAGTTTGTTTATTTGATAGTTTGTCCATACTTTTTTTGTGTGGACTTTTTTGCACAACCTCTTGTTTATAAGAATAGTCGTATGTCGTTATATTTATTTAAGTCTTCATGCATAAGCTTTCTCAATATACTTATAGATCGAGCATCAGTGGTCATAGCAAAATTATAGTAGGAAAACTTCTGGTAAACCTAAAACGTAACACTAATATACCTACACTTGTGTATACCAGAGAAATCTCCAAAATGTTGACTTAATTAAACAAAGTCATTCGTTGGTTTATCGGCAAAAAGGAAATTAGTACAATTTGGATGATATCCAGATAGACAAGGGTTCATACTTGACTCGCCGGAAGCTGCACTAAATTACCTTAAAGTGGCTGGATAAACAGTTTTTTACAACCAATTAGCGAAAAATAGACGGGCTAAATTTCATTAAAAAATACCCTGCTGTAAATACTTTATATATAACAGGGTATTTTTATTATCTTTTTTTTCGACTTCGTTCGACACGGATATGCCATTCCTATCCTCTCCTTATTTTCTTTAAGTATAAAATTTAGCGGTGTGGATAGGACTTCGACTTCGTTTTCGGGGGCCGATTTCGAATCCCAGCACGCACCTCTAACTTTTCTAAGTTATGTGCGTTTTAAGCAATTAAAATATCACTTGTTTCAACGGTGAAGGAAAACGTCGTTAGGAAACCTGCGTGCCTGAGAGTTCTCCATAATGTTTTCAAAGGTGTGTGGAGTCCACTAAACTGGGCGTGGGCGTGGGCGTGGCGCACTACGTTCTAAACCCTTCTCATGTGTGGGAGACTCGTGCCCTGTAGTGGGCCGGTATTGGGTTCATATGATGATGATGATTATATTTTTTTTTAATGAAAACAATACTATAATGCATTCCTTATAATAAAATGTATGGTTAGTCTAAGCTATTAATTAACCGATTTATAGCTCGATCTGTACAATTGTATATAGATTAAAAAAAAATTTTAAGTATCAGTTATCAGCCAAAAACCTTCCTACGAGTACCTCTACAAATCCGAATAATGAAGAATTTTGCACACGTAACTAGAATGAGTTAATCGATTTCCAAAGAAAGGAGATAAGTATATACAACAAAAGGTATCTGTGCACTATAATACTCTGTACACTTTACCATAGGTAAGAATTGTAAAATATGACCAGGGGTCTTAAACATTTTTATGTAATTATTTTACTTATAATAAACTAGAGTACCCAGCTCGCTTCGCCGGGCTAGATATTGCTTTATTATTATTATTTAAACAATTTATGCTTTATTATTTACACAATAAACTTAAATCATTAAATTTTTAATTTAAGTCTCTTAATATATTAAATCATTTATTCATTCTCTTCTATTCTCACCTCGAGCGGGTGAAGATCATTATCTACACCCATGTACACCCAACAATAGAATATCATCATATAAAAGCTGTATTAGACAGTTTGACAGTTCAAAAATAGGAGTGCTCCGATCGTCACCAAACTTAGGATTACTCGCCAGGTCAATCCGGAGATTCCCTGAAAGTTTCATTGAAATCGGTCCAGCTGTTTCGGAGCCTATACGGAACATACCCACACACTTTCTCTTTTATATATATAGAATAATGAAAACCAACCAAGTTGGTTGATAAAGTATAACTAGATAGATAAACAATAAAATGACGCCAGTTTCCTTATCTATCCTTGAGGCACTAAACACTAATTAACACTAAATTAGTGCTAAGTACTTCTTGATAATTTACTATTCTCGGATTTGATTGTACGTACGTAAAACGTTCAAAATTATTCTGCCCGCCATTGTAGATTGAGTCATATTATAACTTGATTGTTACTAATATTATAACTTTAAAAGCGGCGATAGCGCAGTGGGTAGGACGCTCGACGTCACTTTCGGGTGGCCCAGTTCGAATCCCATCACACAGCTCTAACTATTCTAAGTTATGTGCGTTTTAAGTAATTAAAATATAGCTTGCTTCAACGGTGAAGGAAAACATCGTGAGAAAACCTGCTCGATAATGATCTCAAAGGTTTGTGGAATCCATCAATTCGTAACAAAATTATGGCCAGCGTGGCCTTAACCCCTTCTCATTGTGGGAGGAGACCCGTGCCCTGTAGTGGACCGGTAATGGGTTGATATGATGATGATTGTAGCTTGGCAAAATGCTATAGTTTCTTTGTTCTTCTTCCACGCAGCAACGGATTAAAGGGTCGAATTTTGCATAAATAACTTGAACTGAACTGAACTGATCAGTCAAAAAAAAAAACTGGGTGACAGTCGCAAAGTATTTAGAGACTATTATACAGGAAAAGGAGAAAGAAGAAAAGAGAAGAAAAACAAGTCCATGAAAAATTTTCAAAATTGTTGTCGTGTTTTAGGCCGAAAGACGGGTACACGGTCAACGAGGTGACAGGGGGGGTTTTAGCCGGTAAAGTCCGGAACTACCTAGCGCTGCGGGTGTCCATGAGGTGTCCATGATTTCCCCTCCTGTGTGGAAAAAAAAAGTCAAATAGTAGTGGTTTGTCAGTCAAAATAGTGTTTCCAAGGGATATAGAGTTATTCAAGGGATACAGTTCTGCTCAAATTTTGATCATACTGGCATTATTATAGGTTAGTTAAGTTTAGTTAAGTTTTATTGACTGCAAGTGTTATTTTAATATATCTTTATATACATATTTCTTGTGTGCGTGTGTATTTGCAAAAAAAATGAGAAATTATTTTTAATGGAAAGAAAAGTGGCAAGTGTTGCTCCATTTTGAAATCTTGAGTAAATGGGCCATCTTTTGAAATAACTTGCCAAGTATAATATCATACTTTATTTTCCAAAATGAAGTGTCAAAGTTAACTGATAAAATTTTTGTAAACCATAACTCAATGAAACTTAATTTATTTTACTCAATAGACAATGTTTTTTACTTTTATTTGTAGTGTCGATTTATAGCACGGTTATTCTAGATGACGTCACTAAAAAAATCATTGCCTTATCTTATCGTATGAGTTGGCCTCTCGGCTTGTACCATTTTATCGTCAAGTTTTGGGACACCCTGTATAGTGTTATATGGTAAAGTCATTTAGATGATAAAAAAATCTGAATGCATTCATACTCTCCGAGTCAACATTTTGCTCAAATTCGGATCCGACACCATTACTGGTATTATGGTAGGAGAGTCAAGTTTGGACTCACCTGTTTTGTTTTCACGAGCATTATTTACCTACTGATGAAGTGTAAAAGTGTAATAATGTGAAGTCAAACAATTAAAAATAAAAAAATAAAATTGGTCCTTACGTCTGGTGACCCAAGAGCTGGCGCTTATTTAGCCCAACGGCTAAGTCTAGCATTTTGGGTACAATGCCCGTAAGTAAAACATTTAGACGGCTTATATTAATTGTAAATATTAATTATAGTTTGTAGTTATTTACCTAGAAATATATATTTTTCGTTGGTTTATTAATAAAGAATAAATAAATAAAAAAATAAAAATCCGAATAAACACATACTCTCCGAGTTCACATTCTACTCAAATTCGGATACCACACCGTTACAGGTGTATGGTAGGATAGTCAAGTTTGGACTCATCTGTTTTGTTTTCACGAGCATTTTTTATTGACAAGAGTAAAAGTGTAATACATACATACTCTCCGCGGAATTTTCACACTCTGGGTTTGCATCGTTGCAGTGGGAGAAATCCAGAGATACGTACCTGAAAGAACAAAAGTGTTTATTAATAAAAAAACCTCTTTTCAAGCAAAAAATATTTATGTATGTTATAATATTATACTAGCGGACCCCAGCGCCATCTGTCGGGCTGATTAGTGAATCTAAACCATCCAGGGTACCACCCAAAAACATACAAAAATTCATTCAAATCGGTCCAGCCGTTTAGGAGGAGTTCAGTGACATACACACGCACACATGAAATATTTATATAAAATTGTTTAAATAAATGTGTAAAATATAAAATTGCCCGCTACCATCCAAGATGGTAACGGGCTAGCATCTAAGATGGTAACGGTCTAACATCCTAAGTTAGCATGCAGTGAGATCGCAGCTAAGTTCTCACTCATAGCGGAATATAATGAAAAAACATGGAGGTATAATTTCGCGGAAATGTTTAAAGTGGGTGTTATCAAAGTTTCCATTGGAAAGGTGAAAAACACCGACGTACGTGCCAATCAGGGCGTGCTGTGTCGTTAACGAAAACGGTCAAGTGTGCATCGTCCATCACGCTAATATAATGAGCACTAGTTTAATCTATGAGCTGAGCCTAGGACGTGTGCCGTGGTGGTAGAGTCACTACACACAGACATACTTGACGTTTCAAAAGTGCTTATATTAGGCCTACTTGAAATAAATGATTTTTTTTGACTGGTCTGGTGGGAGGCTTTGGCCGTGGCTAGTTACCACCCTCACGACGAAGACGTGCCGCTAAGCGATTTAGTGCAGTTGCGATGTCGCGTAGAAACCAATTAGGGGTATGACTACCATACTCCCTAACAAGTTAGCCCGCTACCATCTTAAACTGCATCATCACTTCGCACCAGGTAAGATTGCAGTCAAGGTCTAACTTGTAGTGAAATAAAAAAAACTAGAAAGGTCAAGGCTTAGTCCACCACGATAACCATAATAGTAAAAATTGTAGTAGTAGAGCATTTTGTGACAGAGCTCGTCCAAAAAAAATCAAAAAATTCAAAATTCAAAATTCATTTATTTCAAGTAGGCCTAATACAAGCACTTTTGAAACGTCAAGTCTGTCCGTGTGTAGTGACTCTACCACCGGTTCGGAAGGCAGATTCTACCGAGAAGAAGCCGGCAAGAAACTCAGCAGTTGCTCTTTTCCAACATCAAAAATTTACATTTTATATTTTAACATTCATTTTTCTATTCATTTTTCTATCTTGTGAGAGATGAAAGCGGAGCCGGATGCTTCCAAGCAACCTTGTCATTAAGAAACTCATCAATTGTATAATAACCTCGCTGTAATAAATGTGTTTTAACACATTCTTTAAACTTATGGATTGGTAGGTCCAAAATTACCTTAGGAATCATATTATAAAAGCGTATACTCAATCCCACAAATGACTTCTGCACCTTTCGCAGACGATATGCAGATGTCACTAATTTATGACCATTTCTTGTAAGTCGACTGTTTATATCCACTTTTTGTTTATAAAGACTAATATGTTGTCTTACAAATACTATATTGTTATAAATGTATTGTGAGGCTACCGTAAGTATACCAATTTCTTTAAATTTTTCACGGAGGGATTCACGTGATTTAAGTTTATATATTGACCGTACAGCTCTTTTCTGCAATATGAATATAGTTTCAATATCAGCAGCTTTGCCCCATAATAAGATCCCGTAAGACATCACACTATGAAAGTACGCGAAGTAAACAAGTCTTGCTGTTTCTACGTCAGTAATCTGTCTAATTTTCCTGACGGCGTAGGCAGCCGAGCTTAGGTCCGGAGAAGTACTACTACCTATGCTTATTTCTGCCGCTAAGCAGCATTGTTGCAATTTTTTTTTATTAACGATAGGCCAGTGCTTGACGACAATCAATCATTGCGACATATACTAGCGGACCTCAGCGCCATCTGTCGGGCTTATTTGTGAATCTAAACCATCCAGGGTGCCGACCCAAACGTATACCAAAAAATTTCATTCAAATCGGTCCAGCCGTCTAGGAGGAGTTCAGTGACATACACACGCACACAAGAAATATATATATAAAGATATATACATGTATAAAATATTGAAATTTTATCTAGTCAGTATACTCCAGTGACTGGAGATTTGGTTTAGGTACAGCACAGATACATGTTATAGCACTAACGAGCTGTTATCACTAGCTGATAACGAGTCAAGTGCAGTTTTGTATGCAGTTTGCGCTACACCGAAATTGCATGTTCGCACTCAATACTATAAGGTGTTCATAGTTTTGATAATTAGTTGGGACATTCTGTAATTTATTTTTATTCATCCAATGCACAATTTAATATCATATTCACATTTGTTTTATAAATATAACCTAAGATATACTATGTAAAACTAAAAAAAATCTTAAACGTCTTCGCAACCACCGCAGCGAGGCACAGTTCCTAAGATGCTGGCAACATTGCTCCTTTGGATGGCCAAAATATTTTTTTTAATTTTTTTTTTAAGCAATACAAGTTAGCCCTTGACTGCAATCTCACTTACTGGTGATGCAGTCTAAGATGGTAGCGGGCTAATTTGATAGGAAGGTTGTTTTTTTTTTATTATTAGCGATAGGCCAGCGTTTGACGACAATCATGCCCGTTAGAAAGCAATGATGAGGTCTAGGTTGGAGCACGCTTGCCTAGAAAAAGCCTATTCACTCTATCCTTGAAGGTACTCAAATTATACGTGGCAGGAAACACAGTTGCCGGGAGGGCGTTCCACATCTTTTAGCGGCACGTATCAGAAACGTGGATAAAAAACGTTTCGTGCGTGTTGATGGAATATCAACCACATAAGGATGCCACCGCTCACGGTGTCTCGCTGTTCTGTGGTAAAACGGGGAAGGAGGAACAAGATAGTGAAGTTCCTGAGCACACTCACCGAAGTATATCCGGTAAAAAACCGATAAACAGGTATGGCTTTCTGGTAAATAATCAATTGCTTTCACTACAAAACGGTGACCTTGACTGCGATTACCTGGTAGCAGTGGCGTACACAGGGTCTTCGGCCAGGGTATGCATAAAGCAGATATATAGCATAAAATGGAAAAATTCCCCTTCGCTATTTAAAATAATGTGGCTAGGCAGTGCTTTTGTGCATGTATGAAGTGCACGTTACTGCCTGGTAGATAGTGGTGATGCAGTCTAAGATGGTGGCGGGCTAACCTGTTAGGGAGTATGGAAGGCATACTGGCCAAAGCCTCCTACCAGACCAGACCAGAGAAAATTCAGAAAATATAAATTTCCAAATTACCCCGCCGGGAATCGAACCCGGGAGCTCCTGATTAAACTCACAGCGCTTACCGTTGCGCCAGGGAGGTCGTCACTGTAAGAACTTAAATTATTAAACACCTATTGGATAGAAGCAGGCGTTGCGGAATTCCATGGTATATTATGAAATCTACTGCGATCTTCAACCCTTTTGCCCCCCCACTACAAGGCACGGGTCTCCACTCAGAATAATGAAAATAAATAAAATAAATATACTATGCCAATAAACACATCGCCATCTAGCCCCAAAGTAAGCGTAGCTTGTGTTATTGCTACTAAGATGACCGAGTAAAGTACTTATAATAGGTACATATAAACACCCAGCCACTGAAAAACAGTCGTGTGCATCACAAAATCATTTTCCAGCTGTGAGTATCGAACCCCCGGATTTGGACTCAGAAAGCAGGGTCGCTGCCCACTGCGCCAATCGACCGCCATGAAGAATGAGAAGTGCCATCACTTTTGGAAGTAAATTGAAAAAAACAGGTTTTCTCGGAAAAAGTTTCTCGTTAATAGTGAATGATGGTGCCAGTAGCGATAAGATAAAAAGCTTATGCACTCGCAGCTGATAAGATCGGGTCGGAGCGCAAGGTTGCACAATTTGATTCTATTTCGCAACTCGCTAGAATGTGCGTTCAATAGGTGATATAATACAACTACACTAGTTTTAACAGGTCTCTTTGCTATTTGTATTTATTCTAATACTGGCTGTTGCCCTCAACTAGGTACACACGTTTTAACATTTCATAGCTGAGTGACCCATGTACGCGCTGGTAAGATGGGAACTACAAGGTAAGGAGGTACAGTATAAGGCTTACTAAGTTCCTATCGTTCTACAATGTAGCAGTATGTTTTTCCCACAGCTGGTTTTATTCTTCTAACTAACACCTTAGGTAATCCTTGCAGATAGGCACCGAGGATAAACCCCTGCGGTTTTTTCGGTGCCTTTATATTAACCATTTTATTGTAATTGTTTTATTTGATAAATAAAAAAAAAAAAAAAAAGTGTAGAAGACCTAGCAAACCTCTCTATGGGGATATCCTGAGGTTCACAAAAGAGACCGGTAGGTTACAGGGGGGGATGCTGCCGGGTCACCAGTAAACCTGTGTCTCAACATGGGGAATAGGGTGGAATAGTCCTAATAATAATAACAGGTTAGCCCGTTACCAGCATCACAGAGGTTGCAGTCAAGGGCTAACTTGCAGTGGAACAGAAAACCAAATGTTACTCTTTCTCTTTTATGGAATGACAGTGATCTCGGATAAAAAAAGATGTCCCAACAGTATTAATTGTCACTCATTTTAGAACGGATATAGATAATGCGAAAGACTTGAAACTTAGAGCTAGAAGTGTGTAATTTCATCTCGTTCAAAGCCAGGGCTCGATCGTTACAGTAACCTAGATACCACAGTACTGGCGCGACGGGACCCTGACCGCTTAGAAATGTCTAGTGTCTAGCCGCACGTAAGAAAAATAATAAATATAAGGTAATTATTTCTCATTTGTTTCTGCGACACACTCCCCACCGTGTACAGATTATTTTTAGTAGTATCTACTACTTTTTGTGACATAGCTCGTCCGGGGAAGTACTATCGCCATGCATATAACTGCCGCTAAGCAGTATTGTTGCAATGCTGTGTTCCGCAGTAGCGTGCACTTCATATATGCACAAAACTGCATACCCTTATATTGATATATAACCCGTGTAGGAGGAGAATTTTAGCCGTTATATTCAATTTTCCTGCAGTATGCATACCCTGTTGGTCTAAAGAGCGTGGTTGCCGGTTTAATTACAGGTATAGGGCTTTGCATCTCCGCCTCAAATTAACGAACACAGGGCCGCATGTTGCACGACGTGCTCCTAGCATGCCCTGTGAAGTGTTTCCCTGCCCTAAACATATTACTAAAAAAGATTCTTCTGCAATATCACAACGGGATTTGTATAGTTTTTTATTATTTTCTATCATTTATTCTTTTTAATTTTTTTTTAAATTCTTAACAATGCTTAAAACACTATTAAAAATTTATAAAAAAAAAATCCACCCTCCGCTTGCGGGGCTTTTGAATGCCCAAGCAACCGGCGGTCAGGGTGAGGAACCTCCTCACAATACGCGACGTTTCAAGGACTACTGCCTTCTGTATCCGACCCTTGCGAAAGCTTCTTAAGATGTTGGTCGAAGCTTTTCGCGAGAAGACCATTGACTGAAACAAATATCGGAACAATAACGGTCGACTCAACCTTCCACATGGCGGTAATCTCGTGAGCAAGGTCCAAGTATTTAAATAGTTTTTCCTTTTCAGCTTTCACCAGATTATCGTCATGTGGAATAGTAATATCAACAATTATTGCACGGCGCACTGATCGATCGACTAGAGTATATATAGTTTTGTTATTATTATGATAGCACAGAGGGAAGGACTTCGACTTTTGGGAGGACGAGTTCGAATCCCAGCACGCACCTCGAACTTTTCTGAGTTATGTGCATTTTAAGCAATTAACATATCACTTGGAAAACGTCGTGAGGCACCCCTGTAAGGTAAATTTTTCTTTCTTTCTAATGGAATTGACGGCCGATTGGCACAGTGGGCAGTGACCCTGCTTTCTGAGACCAAGCCGGGGTTCGATTCCCACAACTGGAAAATGTTTCTGTGTTGAACATGAATGTTTTACAGAGTGTGTGTGTTTATCTGTATTTTGTAAGTATTTATGTATACTCCGAATTATTCATCAGTCATCTTACCTATAACACAAGTAAAAGTACCTACTTTGGAAAGTCAAAAGTATGTCTATCTTTTAACTTATACGCGGATAAATTCAATAAAATCCGCAATTCAAATATAAGCAAAAAGTAAGCAATGTTTCCAAATTCCGAAATGACCATTGAATAATTTCATGGTCGCATTGACGAAACAAATAAACGGACGGACAGAAAAAGAACGTTCAAGTAAGACCAGACGCAATACATACTAAATGAAAATGAAATGCTTCACAGTAAATTTAACGGATAAAGGTTATAACACACGGATATTGCGATGATATTTTGCTTTATTTAAGTTTGTTTTAATCGTAAGCTTATAGAAATTTCCTACGAGTATTATAAGGACTGGGGGAGTAGGGGAAGAATGACGATAACACCTAGTCAACCCCAAATGTCAACCTCACCTGCTCGTGGTGCTAACTGCTGGACAACAGACGAGGCTCTGGCGACCGATCAGTGGCGGGATATCCATACTCCCGTCCGGACAACTGGATCGAAGAGGCTACAGCGGCCTCGGGGCTATAAGTAACTCCTAAAATGTCTGGTGCAGAAGGCAACGGGAAACCACTGCACTATGTTCCCAAGAGAGAAATGGTAGATCGAGACTCAATGGTGATCTTGTCGGACGATCCGGCGCCACCTACCCGGGATAGGTGGTGCGAAAAAATCAAATTCGGACCGCTTCTAACAAATCGCCAAAATGGCTCCAACAGCAGCCGATGGAGACAGTTTACCAACGCGAAATTGAGATCTCACCAGGACCACGATCTTCAGTGATGAAGGAACGACCAGAGAGAGAGATTATAATAATAATAATAATAATAATAATAATCTTTATTCCAGATATTACATCCATTTTGTTAGTAATACAAACAATTGCTTAAGACTATGTTAGTAACTAGGTTAGTTTATTTATTATAATATAAATTTATTTGACTAGATACCCATCCATGAGACACTAAGAGTGCATATGCAAACCAATCCAGTGTCTCATAAATGGATTATCTAGTTTTTCAGACAAAGTCTTCAGAATGCCGTTGGAGCTACCACGGATTCTGCTCATCACCGATGCTGCTCTTTTTCTCATAATTGCATAAAAATCGTCGGTACGAGCCTCAGCAAACATCAGTGACGCACTGCAGAATCTCGGCAGCTCCATCAGCACCCTGAATCCATTATTATATTGGACGCGCAGGTCATTGTAGGTCCTCTGCGTATATGACACCCACAGGCTGCACGTGTAGAAAGTTTGGCAATATGCCTTAAAGAGAGTTATTTTTACTTGTTTGTTGCAACGTGCAAACCTGCGAGCTACCATATTGCATCGGACTGCCAACGCCCTGCGCTCCCTTTCTATATCTTTTATATCAGACATGTCTTCCGTAACAATATGCCCTAGATATTTAAACTCTGTGACTCTTTTAAGAGGAACTCCGTTAAGAGTCACAGGAGGGATATCATCCGGCGAGTTACCTTTGCTCTTAAAAACTAATAGCTCACTTTTTTTTACATTATACATGAGTCCATGTGACTCAGCATACGACTCGCACATCTTGAGTAACTTTCTCAGTGCGCTAATTGATGGACTCAGCAGAACCATATCGTCTGCATAACTCAAGTTATTCACCATAGTGCCATCAATAGAGCAGCCAATCCCGGTTCGGCGGAGTCCATCAATCAGCTGATCAATGTAGACGTTAAACAGGGAGGGAGATGTTAGTCCACCCTGTCGAACTCCGCATTCAAGGTGATATGGATCCGAAAAAGCACCAGCCCATTTGACCCTGTTCGTTTGTGAGCTATACCAAAACCTTAATATATTAACCAATTCTGGTGGCACATTAAGGTCCCTCAGCTTTGTCCACAGCTGTTCGCAACAAACAAGGTCAAATGCCTTAGAAAGATCGAGAAAGGCGGCATAGACAGGTGTCTTCCTGTCAGTATAGTATTTAACAGTCTGCTTGAGAAATAAATTATTTAATATATTATGAGACTTAAATTAAAAATTTAATGATGTAAGTTTATTGTTTAAATTAAATAAAGCAAAATTTAGCCCGGCGAAGCGGGCTGGGTACGCTAGTTATTCATAAAAAAATATATTTATCAGTCATCTTAGCACCCATAACACAAGCTACGCTTACTTTGGGGCTAGATGGCGATGTGTGTATTGTCGTAGTAGGTACCTACCTTTATATTTAAAAAAATATATTTTTATAATAAAATAAAATTAAATACAGTGATATATATGAGGAATTGTATGCAAATATTTAGCATTAGTGCTAGGGATTACAACGGTCACTTTCTTGTTAGGAGGCCTTTGCCCCACAAAGGGTTTCCCGCGCGCAATACGGCTTCGTCTACAGCTACACAGAAATGCTAATTCTTTTAGGTATAGATTAAAATTTATGCTATTTCAGTTTCGTTAAATAGCAGCATTGAAACCGTTACCTTGTTATTGGAATTGTGTTACGCTTTTAATGGATAATGTAGAGGTTTTTGTGACAGAGATCGTCCTGGGAAGTATATACTCATCATCATCATATCATCACAATGAGAAGGGGTTAAGGACGTAGTCCACCACGCTGGCCCAGTGCGGATTGGTGGACTCCACACAACTTTGAGAACATTATTGACAATTCAAAGGCATGCATGTTTCCTCACGAAGTTTTCCTTCACCGTTTAATCAAGTAATATTTTATTTGCTAAAAACGCACATAACTTAGAAGGTTAGAGGTGCGTGCTGGGATTCGAACTCCCTCGAAATTTTACCCACTGAGCTATCACGACTTCAAGTATATACTAAGCCATGCTTTTTTTCTGCCGCTAAACAGCATTGCAGCAATGCTGGTATCCGATTTGAACGGCGTGGTTGCCAGTGCAATTACAGCCTACCTCACCTTCATCTATACCTACACCCTCAGGTTGATGGACACAGGTTGCCATTTTGCAGGCAGTATTCCGCTCATGCCCTGGGAACTGTCGCTCTGTCCATAGGCTATGGTTTTTACCATATGATTGGTCGGTGAATTGTTTCTATAAAAATAAAAGTTGTTGTTGTTGCTTATGACCGCACGGCAGAAATTTTGACGTGACAACGTCTTATAATTCGATGGAGCCGGCTGCACGCATGACACATGCGGCGTTACCTCGCTCTGAGGCGTTCCATTTAAGGCTTGAAGTGCAAGCAAGAGCGCGGAGCGAGCAACAAAGAGGCACAATCGGCCTCCGCGTTCGGCAGTGTCATCGGCAGTGTCAGTGACATATGTCTCTATCCTACTTGAGTGAGTTTTCGTCAAGTATGAAGTGCAGTGAAAAGTGAATATGGTGTTAATTGTTTTTAGCAAAAAATTGACATAATTGTATTTATGCGTACAAATAAATGTAAATCGATAAATTCAATTGTGATTTCCATTTCCCTCCTTTTCTATATCAATACAAAATATCTATCAAACAAATAAAATTAAGATTTTCTTTTGAAAAATGCAACCATTCCATCAGTACTTATGACGTTGTCACGTTCAACTATCGCCAGTAAAACGACTTTACAGACAACCGACTTTTTTTTTATAATCTTTAATGTTAAAAATGTTTTTTTCATTATACAACGTGTAAATGAAAACCGAAATAATACTTCAGAGGCTTTAGACGTACATTATTTACTACCTCTGAGATTTTTCTCTGTAACCGAAGCACTAATAATATTTGAGTAAACAATTGAAAGTATCACATGCAAAAGTAAAATAAAATCGAGTCACTTTAGTAGGTCGCGTAGCGTAGGTACTATGCACGTGTCGGTATTTTATCTTCAATAGGGTTGTCACACTAAGAATATTTTGAATTACTTTGTCGAAAAAATACCGGATAGAAGCAGGCATTACTTTGCAGAATTTGCGGAAATCCGTGATATATTATGAAGCTTAATTTGCTTAACTCCGCGAAAAGAAGGAGAATCTGTATGGTGTAATTTGTAATTTCATCAATCATTCACACCAAACAGATCTTCGGCAATGTACCCTCTACGCACACGCTTTGCTCCAAACCGGAGCATCCTCAGGAGATGCTGACTTTACAATGAATAATTGTTAAGAAAATAATTCTTGCAATAATTCTAGCAAAGTTTCTCTGTAACATTAACAGCACTATTTAATTTAGCTTACTAATTTATGTATCTACTACAAAATTGGCACCGTTGTCACACAACATGTGATAATAATTATTCGTTACTTATAAACTCCGCAACCCGCAATTGACCAGCGTGCTCTAAAGCCTGACCTAAAGGTGACGGCAGATCAGAATACAGTTGTCACCAATTCTCTTCCCGCAGATGTCGTACGAGGTGACTAAGGGAATATAACGGACAAAAGGCAGCAGCTATAGCATAAGCTTTATTTTCATAATAGCTATAGGCATTCCGCAAAGTAACGCGCGTTTCTATCTTTAAATATCATTCCATAGATTTCATTTAAGACTTAATTTACATTTAAAGTTTCAAATAGCAACGCTTTCTCTGGAGTCAAGTATGATACCACGTGACCCTCCGTCCGTGAACTCTTTGGAAGTAACTGGGTCAGACAAATTCGGCAACAAAGGACGAAATGATTCATTATTACGAGTAAATTGAACGCAAGTTAAGCTGATCTGAGTTACCTACTGCTCTTTAATTGGCTTTCTTTGATAAAGCTTTACTGTCGATTACAGGTTTAGAGTCAATCTTTATTCAAGTAGGCCCATAGATGGCACTTATGATGCGTACATTACATGACAAATGTGTTCGCGGTAATAAGATGATGGTGATAACCATATTCCTAAACTTAAAACAAAAGCTACGAGGATTCCAAACGAGTCCTGGTCTAAGAAGAAGCCCACAAAAAACGTATTTTACTAACAATAAATTTTCAAATGTGTATTGACTATACGCTGTCGTTATTTTAAAATCTTTAAATTTTTTATTGGATCTGTTAATATTGGACATGCCTAATATCATTGATTTAATATGTATTTTTGAGCTCATTGCCTAATATAATAAAAACGAGATAGCCCAGTGATAGCCTAGTGGTTTCGGCATCTCTTTGCGGGAGACCATGTTCGATTACCGGCTCGTACCTCCTACTTTTCAGAGTTAACCTATTACCGGCCCATTGCAGGGTTCCGGTCTCCTACCATAATGAGAAGGAGTTAGGCCGTAGTCCACCACGCTCGCCCAGTGAGGCTTGGTGGACTCGAAACGCCTTTTATAACATTATATTGATCTCTCAGGCATGCAGGTTTCCTCACGATCTTTTAGTTTTTATTGCATTTTTATTTTACAGTTCTTGTGGTTAATTAATTTTGATCTGATTATTGGCGAACCACCCCTCCCCGTTGGAAGTGATATTTTTTTTTTTTTTTTTAAATGCGAAGTGCGTACTTGGATTCGAACTCGGCCCCTCAAAAGCGAAGTCGAGCTCGTACCCACTGCGCTATCCCCGCTTCAGAGTTATGTGTTAAAAAGTAACAATGCAATAACAGCAAAAACCATCATTTTCTACGATTATTTTTACTTGCTTGGAAATAAACCTGCTGACCATATTTTTTTTTATTTACTGACCAAGCAGTTATGTTAAGTGGTAACCTCTCGCCAATTCAAAATTCTAAATTCAAAATTCAAAATTCAAAAAAAAGAGTAACGTCGAAGGACACGTCCTTCAAGTTGCCTCCCATGTCCATCAATCTGTATTGGATAGAAGCAGGCGTTACTTTGCGAAAACACCTGATATATTGTTAAGAAAATTATTCATTGTAAAGTCAATAGTCAAAATAGTCATCTCCTGAGGATGCTCATGGATGGATTTCGAAGCGAAACGTGCGTAGAGGATACATTGCCGAGGGTACGATCTATTTGGTGTGGAGGATAAGGATTGAAGAAATTGTAAATTACACCATACAGATTCTCCTCCTTTTCGCGGAGTATAGCAAATTAAGCTTGATTTTAATAATACAGCTATTATTTATCATAGCTAGCACTGGAGACGTGGGTTTATTTTTGAACTGTCCATGCATGGAGCAGAGAACTGGGTCAAATCAGTAATTCGGTAACAAAAGGTCACGCAAAATGATTCATAGTGATTCTAAATAAATTTATACAGCTTGAATCATAATGCCGTTTTTACTTTCAAATTTGATGAGAGAAATTTATTGCTGTGTTTTATGCATTCAGATTTTTTGAATAGTGTTGGATGACTTTATTTTTTCGGTTTTCTCGTTAA
This sequence comes from Pararge aegeria, assembly GCF_905163445.1. NCBI lineage: Eukaryota > Metazoa > Arthropoda > Insecta > Lepidoptera > Nymphalidae > Pararge > Pararge aegeria. The sequence continues at coordinate 3,358,202 of NC_053202.1, read as the reverse complement.
AAATGGAAGGAAATGTTTATTAGCAGTTTACAGCTACACCATCCGCTTTTTATCTGAATTTTAATAATCTAATAAAAAAACAATTTACTAACTTAAATTAAATATATCTCAGACTTGCTATTTAAAGGTTGAATGTCCTCATGAATAACATAATTTTATTTTAGCATGTGATATAAGGGCTGTATATGATATCTTTCAGTAACTATTTCAGTGGTCTACTCAAAACCTATCAGGTTTTCGGCTTCACTGATAATTCTCAGATAATGTACGTCTAAAGCCTTGAGCAAAGGCTGCTCCAATCCTGCACAAAAGTTTTATTACGATTCGGATACAAATATTACGAAATACAAAATGGCGGGCGAAGAAGAAGGAAGCAGCCCAATTCGTAACGCAAAATTGCATCCGGTGAAAACAGGAGTTTTCTGAAAACTTGTTAAAACTAAATTTGTTTTATACAATTTTCAAACCAAACTCAGTTAAAACGCCGAGTTAGCGAAGTAACACCTAGATTGGGGAAGAGAGGGCAAAAAAGTAAAAAGTCTAGAAAAATGTCTGTACGGAGGAAAATGAAGTTTCTTATAAACTAAAAGTCGGACCTACGAAATTACTTCCTTCGGCCAGAGCAATAAAACTGTTTGGAGCGAGGCGGGGTAAAGCTGATAGCGGGGAAATTTATACTATCACTATAGACTCAGACTTATATTAGGTTGAGAAAAAAGTATTTTCGCATATAGTAGGTATATATGGCTTGTACTGGCTGGTTTTGATGACATTAAAAAGCTAGCATTAAAAAAAAACAAAAGTAAAATGAACTTTAAGAAAAGTCTTGAAATTTTTATTTTCTTATAAAATGCGGAGAAACCTCTTTCCCGACGTATCCTCACTGACATCATAAATGCAAAAGTGGGTTTGTTTGTGTGTCATTCCTTCACGCATTCACTAAGCAACATTATGTAAAGTTTTTTTTTCTTAAATTAAATCTATGATGTTAGCTAAAGAACTAATACTTGTGTTTCTAGGTAATAATATAAGTCGTGCGAAATTTAAAGGGAATAAATTAAATGTTAAAATAACATTTCAATAAACTTTCATTTTATTCCACTAATAGCGCAAATAAGTATCATTAGGTATGTGCTCAATAAACGTAATTCCTTTTTATTTATAGATTTTATTTCATTAAACTACGCCTTAGCTGTGTTTCGATAAAAAGGCTATGTTTAAATTAATATTCAAAAGTCATGCACGCATTAAACTCTGAATTAATATAAGAGTTTAGAAATTACACTTTGTTGTTAAAAACAATAAAGTTAACGAGTAATAAATAGTGGTGTGAAATAGACGGAGCATTTAACAAACGATCGCTTTGTAAAAAGAAGTACTTAGTGAATGATTTTACTATATATAATAGTTCGTCGTCAGCTTTTTTTACGGTTTTATACATTAAATAAAAAGTAGCCTATGTTACTCTACTTCCTCAAAACTTACTATATGCCAAAACTCAAGTTGATTGGTTGCTAAGTTAGGGCGTGAAGGAAGGACAAACAAACAAGCAAACTCATAAATAAACAAACTTTCGCATTTATAATGTTTGGATAGTTAGGATTTTCTTTTTGTATATTTAATTTTCTTCTTACATTAAAAAGGATCTAACAGAACTAAACTTAACTTAAAACGTAATTATCTGAGAGGTAAATATTTTTTCTTTAATTTTTATTGACGGCCGATTGGCGCAGTTTGCAGCGTGGTTGTGGGTTCGATTCCCACTACTGGAAAATGTTTGTGTGATGAGCATGAATGTTTTTCAGTGTCTGGCTGTTTATATGTATATTCTAACTATTTATGTATATTATTCATAAAAATATTCATCAGTCATCTTAGTACCCATAACACAAGCTACGCTTTCTTTGGGGCTAGATGGCGATTTGTGTATTGTCGTAGTATATTTATTAAAAAAAAATAAAAATTATGGTAGTGCTTAAATATTAGGCCTACTAAAAATAAAATAATTGAAATTTTTTGGCCTTCATCTCACTGCCTAATATCTATCGTAGTAGTAGTAGATATCTCATATAGAGATAATTGATTCCTTGTCCACATCTTTCCTTGTATATTTCACTGCTTTTGGTACTAAATAAATAAATATAACGATAGTCGCAATTGAATAGTTAAGAGTATTTAGTACTTCGCCATCGCTTAGGGATTATTCAAATGCAGTATGGCTTCTATTCAGTTATGTCAAACGATTACTACTTAGCTTGTGTCTCGTAAATATTTATATACGAAATTGTGAAACCTGACTAGTGGCTATTTATGCAACTACAGCTTATTATGCAAATATTTTAAGACTAGCTTTTTATTCGTTTAGAACTTTATCATGCAGTTTAGGATGACAGCTGGTTAACCTGAAGAAGAGAGTTAATCTTAACCCTTACCCATGGTGTCTACAGTTTGTTTGTCCCCTATGGTATGATTCAATTTTTTTCAATCCAGCGGGAACCATCTGATTTCCGAGGATAAAATGTATTAGCTATATTTTAGTTTCCAGGATGCAAAATTTCGCCAAAATCAGTTTAGTTTGGCAGTGTAAAATTGCTGAAAAAATGGCTGTATGCAAGATATAAAAAACGTAACGGTGGACGAGAGCGGTGGTGTAGAGAAGGCATGACGGCACAAGACAGCGTCACGCTGCTTACTGTGACGATATACTGGCTAGGTAAATGTGAAATGTATATTTTTTACCATGACTGCAAACGGGCGGGGTAGATGTAAAACATTGAAACACAACTAGTATCAAAGTTATGACGGCAGAGTATAGCGTATAATGATTTACTGCAATGATACATCAATGGATGTTTAAAAATTCTAGTAATCACATAAGAGAGCGTCATGCCATAATAATTATTAATGGCGTTGAGAGATCAGGATGGCACGCCATTTACCGTGACGCCATACGGATCGATCATATGCCGTCACGGTAGTATTACCAAGATGCACCGAAAATCTATTATTTTTTCTCCCGCTTGCAGTGCTACCACACGCCAAGGGAGATAACCAGTGGGACCGCGCGGGGTGGGACAACGAAACGTAATTGGGACTTTTTCTTTGGACTTTAGCCTTTTGTTTTGCAAAGTGACTCTTTCTTGCCTCGACACGATCGATTGGAGACGTCCCTTTGATTTGAACCCTTTGTTCTATAACTGCGAACATTGAAGGACGTTTTCGTATAGACGAGAAACAACTAATTTTTAAATATAAAGCTATATACCAGTCGACTTACAAGAAATGGTCATAAATTAGTGACATCTGCATATCGTCTGCGAAAGGTGCAGAAGTCATTTGTGGGATTGAGTACACGCTTTTCTAATACGATTCCTAAGGTAATTTTGGACCTACCAATGCATAAGTTTAAAGAATGTGTTAAAACACATTTATTACAGCGAGGTTATTATACAATTGATGAACTTCTTAATGACAAGGTTGCTTGGAAGCATCCGGCTCCGCTTTCATCTCTCGCAAGATAGAAAAATGAATTTTAAAATGTAAAATGTAAATTGTTGATATTGGAAAAGAGCAACTGCTGAGTTTCTTGCCGGCTTCTTCTCGGTAGAATCTGCCTTCCGAGTAGGTGGTAGAGTCACTACACACAGACAGACTTGACGTTTCAAAAGTGCTTATATTAGGCCTACTTGAAATAAATGAATTTTGAATTTTGAATTTTTTTAAAGATGTTTCTAATTTTCAGCTTATTCATGATAATATTTTTTTCAATTTTCTTATCTTATTCGTATGGTATTTTTTGGGTCGAATCTTACAAAATATGTATTTGAAACCACTAAACACTTTTGACTTAACGTTTATTCATTGTAAAGTCAACATCGGATTCTCCGGTTTCGGAGCGAAACCTGTGTAGAGGATACATTGCCGAAGATCTGTTAGGTGTGGAGTATAAGGATTGAAGAAAGTGAAAATTACACCATACAGGTTCTCCTGCTTTTCGGGGAGCATGGCAAATTAAGCTTAATTTACATAATATATCATGAAATTCCACAAAGTAACGCCTTTCTATTCGTCAATTATATAAAAATAAAAAACGAGGCAGCTATGGAATATCTAATGCACTTCCCTACTAATATTATAAATGTGAATGTAAGTTTGTTTGTAACGCTTTCACGCGAAAACTACTAAACCGATCTTCATGAAACTTTTTATACATATTTTTGGAGTTATTAGAAATAGTATAGTAAACTTTTCATTTAAAAAAAAATTTACGTAAGATAAAAAAAAATGTAAGTAAAAAAAATCTCATATATTATAGGTGTAGACTATGTAGTAGTACGCTGCCTCCCAAAATTACGCGGGCAAAGCAGCAGGGCACATCTAGTACAATATAAAATAGGCTGTGGATGTCGAATAGTCTGTTCGGTTGAATAACTCAGTATAACCAGTGCATTGTCATCCACGCATAAGTACATCCAATTATTGGCTTCTTTTAATCGGAATATAATCCGACTATTTAACATTGCCGGCTAGACGAGTCCTATATTTATAAATAGCAATGTAATTTACAAATTCAATTTAGTTTTACTAGTTTCCATTTAACTTGCTTAGCCTTGTATTGAAATTTAGTGTTTGCTTTTAAAACATAAAGTCAAAGTCAAATATTTATTTATTCAAACAGGCACATATATGGCACATTTGATGCGTGCATTACATGTAAAATATAACATAAAAGCGAGTTGATGGCGATAACTAAATTCGTCAACTTAAAACTAAAGCTACGAGGGTTCTAAACGCGCCCTGGTCTAAGAAGAAGCCCACAACAAACTTGTTTTTTTTTTGTTATCACCATCTCAAATTGTCACTTAAAACTATTAAAGAAGCAACCTGGTTTGAGCAATAAATTACACCATAAAAAATATATAAACTACATAGTAGGGACTGAAGAAACAAACCCTGCACTATTTTTAAATGGCAAGGCTCACAAATAATTTAATCTGTGTTATGATATTAAAAATTCAAAAAATAATTTCTTTGGACGGGTAAACGATATCCACGTACAATGTTTTTTGCAAGTAGATTTTATTATTATTAAAAAATAACATTTAATGAATAACAATCTGTGCAATACAATAAACAGGTACCTATTATTTTCAAAGATTTCAAAAATATATTGCAAAAAAAAAAAGAGCCCATTGAAATTTTTAAAATTTAATTTACAATTATGAGGTACCTATTATTTTCAAAGATTTCAAAAATATATTGTAAAAAAAAAAATAGCCAACTGAAATTTTTAAAATTAATTTTTACAGCCCATTGAAATTTTTAAAGTTTAATTTACAATGAAATCATGAATTTTATTTTTGGTCATCGAACAGTGAAATAATGATCAAAATGGCGTATGAAGTTTTATCTCTATTATTTAGATAATCTGTCTTCCGGACCGGTGGTAGAGTCGCTACAAACAGACCTACTTGACGTTTCCAAAGTGCTTACGTATACATTAGGCCTACTTGAAATAAATGAATTTTTAATTTATCAAAAATAATAATAATTGTGGGTATCAACATTTTTTATTATTTTTAATAGGGTTTTACCTACACTTGGAGGAATTATCAATTTTGTAAATTTAAATTGCATATAAAAATTTTCGGAACCGACAGGATTTGAACCTGCGACTCTCTGGCAATCGCGGCCTGAGCGCTTTCTCCAATTAATTATTTTTATATGCATTTTAAATTTATGAAATTGATACCTACAGTATTATGGGTGATGTCTCTTAAAAAGTTAAAGTTTGTATTAAACGTAAGCTTATAGAAAAGTCCTATTATAGTATTAAGGACTACGTAATCGATAAAAAAGCTTGGGTGTAAATTATTGCTCTAACCAGGCTGCTCTTCTAATAATTTAAAATGACATTGTGAGATGGTGATAACAAAAAAAAAACACCCGTTGTGGGCTTCCTCTTAGACCAGGACGCGTTTGGAACCCTCGTAGCTTTAGTGTTAGTTTCACTACCGTGTAATTCTTATGTACGCAACAAAAGTGCCACTTATGGGCCTACTTGAATAAAGATATTTTTGACTTTTGACTTATTGGGTGATAATATGTCGTGGTGGCAGAAGTGAATACAGTTTTCATCACCCTTGCTCTTCCCGCGGGTGGAAAGTAACGGAGAATGGCGTCCTCCGTGCTACTACTACTCAACTGCTATTACCAACACTGCCCAGCGTTGGCAAAAGCTCCCGTTGGAAGAGGCCTTTACTCGAGCAATAACGCTATTTTTTATTTTTAACATTTCTAAAACGTACTATAAACTAAAAGACATCGAAAAAATTGTTTCGACTCTACATTAAAAGACCGGTATAAACAAATATAGTATATGTATGTAATAGGTACAGTATACTTGGTAGGGTCTCTGTTTATCCTGTTATAATTAAAAGGAAATAATAGACCCTCATTCACCCTTTTTGTCCCTTTGGGGTTTATGCAATTCCAGATTTATGGAGTTATGTTTATTAAAACAAAATGCCTCCGAAATCCCAACTTCCGGTTATTTCAGAAAAAAAAAAATCAAAGGCCTCCGTAGGCGTTTCCCCATCCGTGTGCGAGCGAGAGGGCACATTCTTGTAACATAGCGTTGAAGGGGGAAAGAGAGAGGGCGATGACCTCTAAAACAAATCGTTGGTAGAGAGGGTTCGGTTTTAATATGGATGGCAAAAAAAAAAAAATTTAATAACTTTTTTATTTTTTTTATTCTCATATTTCTCTACTAACGCTAAGTAGCGTTAGTAAAACGCTAAGTAACCCGTCCATCAATGTTGGAAGGGCGTGGTGGATATAAGCACTCTAATATGACAGAGATATATAAATCAAGCGTTTTTTTATTTAAGCAAATAGACTAAATTCAAAACAAAAGGACACGAGAGAGAATCCAGAGAACGGGAGTGAGTTATAGAAGAACGAGTGTGGGATCTGTGTTTTAGTTGAGCTAAAAATTGGATACCCTGGACGCTCTACCAATCTCCTGGAGTAAACTTGGATGGCTGGTAAATCCCACTTCTGATAACATGATTGAACAATTTAACATTGTAATGTATTGACGTAATTTATGATGGAATTAAGTAGTGGTAATGAAAATTGACGTAAAGGTGGTAGAGTCAAAACAAACAGACATACTCTCCTTCTAAAAAGGTCATGATAGATGGGCATATGCATAAAATTAAGTTTTTTTGTATAAGACTTGGAATTGACTTCATGACTTCAATTTTGAATGTTGATATGTCTACGATATAATTATTAGTACCGACTTTATTACAATTGTCATAAAATCATAATAATTACAGAAATAATAAGTTAACACTAGAAACAAATATAAAAGTTTAGCTTAGTTTAATAACCTTTACATAAAACATCATTAGCGACTAGATTTTTAATGATATTCACCCGTGATATAAGAATCGGCACAGTAGCTTGACTATGACAGTAGTGGTAGAGTCACTATAAACTGACAGGTGTGTGAGTAAGCAAACTTGAAATTATGTTTTTTTTTGTTAACAATAATAGTATTTTTAGTACAGAAGAATTTAAATTAATAACACAATTTAGATAAAAGCGTTACTATGTGGAATTCCATGATAAACAAATTTAAAAATAATTTTTATCATCCGCAGAAAGTAAGAAAGAATGTCTTTGAAAAAATATTGTTAAATATTTTCTTTGCTATCGCTCCCTTATCTAGGCACCCTAGTCCCTAGGCTTGTTGCGAACCTAGACAGGGACCTAGGCGAAAAACAAGGGTGTCCTATCGCATGGATAACGTGTTTACCGCGCGCTAGTGTGCGCACCCGGGATTGTCCCCTTTGTGTGCGTGCCCACTGTTCGTTATTAGTCTTTTTATGAATTTTTCAAAATATCGTATTGTTAGAGGGATCGCGGAGGGTCTAACTGCTTTGAACTGTAATGCTCTATTTATAGGAATAGCTAACTAGTTATAGCTGGGGGCTGATTTTTTGTTATTTTAGCCCGACTGCCCGCCAAGGAGGTAATGTCTTTTATACTCCCAAAGAATAAAAGACAAGGGAGTTATGTCGTTTACATTTTAAAGTTTCTTAATCAAATTTCAAATTCATTTACTACCTTTTGGTTTCATAGGAGGCTTCGGCCGTGGCCACTACCACGACAGAAGTGCCGCTCAGCGATGCAGCGGACCGTTTAGGGCTTAATAAATCTGCCATACCTGCTAACTTATTTGTTATCAATACCAAAATTAAATAATCTTTAGCTATGAAACAAGGACTTTCCAAAGCTCTTATTTTCCAATGACATCACGAGTACGGCCATGACAGCCGGCGAGCGTTTTCGCGGGAAATTATTTCGTGAAATATAATTTGCATATTTTACCTAAAGTAAGATATCTATTGGATATAGTAGATACTTTAAAACAACATAGTTTAGTTTTCAAAATACGGAAAGTTAGGGATGTATGCCGTGAATCAAATTCGGTCCCTACGAAAAAATAATTGAGAGCCGTCACGGGACGCCTGGCAGATGTGAAACATCGAAATTATTTTGTACACGTAATAGGTATAAAAGTACAGATTATGACAGATAAATATGACATAGTACAGATTATGACAGATACATTTTGTCCAGAAACTATTGCCTGTTTATTTAATATACATTTATTTTCTTCATATACAAAATGTTTTAATTCGAAAATTTCTTTAAAAAGGTGACAACTCAAGTATTTTCATCAACGTATAGTAGGTACACATATTCTATCATACAGCGGCATGTGTCGCCAAGCCAAAAATCAGGTTTACCCTCCACCTATAGATGTTTCACATCAAAAAGCCGAATGCTCTCTAGACTCTACCTAATTACTCACAAATTCCAAGTAAGCAAACACCACGTAATAAACCTTTTACTATATGGACGACAAAACACACAAACGGCCCCTGAAAAGCCTTTTCTATGATTTTCAAAATATCATGAAAAGAGTTATGGCGGAGGGTCCATTGCTTTGAACTATAATTCTCTATTTATAGGAATAGCTACCTAGTTCTAGCTAGGGGCGGTTTTGTATTTTTTTATATCAATTATATCTAATAGGGACAAAGGTTTTATAAAACTAAATTAACGTGTTTCTTTTTAAACATCCTGCTTCCTCTGACTGATTAAGGGATAAATATTATAAAAATGGCTTCACATTTGCTTGTTTACTGTATCCCTTATTCTATGACAGCCGATTAGCGCAGTGGGCAGCGACCCTGCTTTCTGAGTCCATGGCCGTGGTTTCGATTCCCACAGCTGGAAAATGTTAGTGTGATGAACATGAATGTTTTTCAGTGTCTGGGTGTTTATCTGGATATTATAAGCATTTATGTGTATTATACTCATAAAAATATCCATCTGCTATCTTAGTGCCCATAACACAAGCTACGCTTACTTTGGGGCTAGAAGGTGATGTGTGTATTTTTATTTCGTAGTATATTTATTTAAAAAAAAATCTAACTGTTTACCATTCTACTACGCATAAAAACTTGTTGATTCATTTTATACGTATTTTTAAAGTGAAATCTTTTCCAGGCGCGTTTAGCACTATGAAAATATAGAAAATTGCTATACTCGTTTCCAAATTTATTAATAACTTAATTTTTTGAAGTTATACTTATTTTGCGGAGTGAAATTATACGATGTAACGAAATGCGTGCGCACATGTATGGTTACAAGATTTTAACAGCTTCCCATAAGCTATATGTACACTGTGTACATGCATAGATTTCGTTTTCACTTCTATTGGCAATCCTGAAAGACTGCTCCATGGTTTTTTTTTTACCGTTACAGCAGGGCTAGCACGGGCAGGAGATAAAAATTATATCCCCCGATTACATCCCCTGACAGGGTATATAATTAACGTGTCCACCTGCTATATCACTGGTACATGGAATAGGAGAAGTTTACCCCCGTTTATTAATACACATATATTATTTGGATATTATTTTCACTTGGGCGCCAGTGCTCTGGAAGTTAATAAAGCTGGGGGAGAAGATACATTTTGATCCTTTTCCCGGGGAGATAATTGTGTCCTGTCCATGCTAGCAGTGCAGCTTAAGGTAAGTGATGATACAGTCTGAGGTTATAAACAGGCTAAACTCCTGATGTTAAAGCAGTTATCTTAAATCCTTCTTCGGCTTCAACATCGTACCAGTACGCTTAACAGTTTAGGGCGCTTAGTAACGTATTTGTCGGTAGGGTAGTAATTAAACACAGCCATCCTCTATATCATACCAGAGAAAATTCAGAAATTAGAAATTCCCAAATTACCGCTCCCGCGGATCGAACACGGGACCTCCGACTTAAAACAGTGCCCACCACTACGCCAAGGAAGTCGTCAAATATAGTACTTATAACAAAAGTGTCTATCAGTGGAACAATACACAAACAAAATGGCAGATACGTACATTCAGACACTGAAATAATCCTCAGAGACTAAGATAGGGCACGTTCTAGGTGTCGTCGTGTCCAAGTTATCTTTTTTTTTTAGTTATACTTCTTTTGACGCGTTAGGGAATAATTATGAGTGTAATGTTTACGATGCGCGCGCACACCGTCACAAAGAACCGACACCATGATGTAAGCTATAGTCAACATTTTAGTTTTTCCAAAAAAGACTTTTGACAACTTTCAATTGCCAAAGTCTGCGGGCTCATTCCGGCGATTTAATTGATTCAACTGGACAGAAATCTCGAATTTTAATGTAATAATAAGAAAACTAGAGAATGCGTTATAATAAAACTTTCAATGTATTAAATATCTTTTCTCTTTTGGCGAAATTTATGACACTTTTGAAAAGATTTTTATTTTGTAGTAGTTTTTAGTATAACTTCTAACGCGTGTACATAAGTACACACACGTCTTTTTTTATTCCTGAGGACTGAGGAGTAGTTGTTAAGCCTCATATACTCGTAACTAAATATAAAAATAATAATAAAAAGTATACAACGATTATACAAACATCACCATCTAGCCCCAAAGTAGGCGTAGCTTGTGTTATGGATACTAAGATGACTGATGAATATTTTTTGTATACACATAAATAATATACAGATAAACATCCAGACACTGAAAAACAATCATGCTACCACACAAACATTGTCCAGTTGTGGGAATCGAACCCAGTCTTGATTTAGAAAGCAGGGTCGCTGCCCACTGCGCCAATCGGCCGTCATAGCAATTCAATTTTGCAGCAGAAATAAGCTTGGCTGTAGTACTACCACGGACAAGCTGTGCTACAAAAAGCTCAACGGCTTCACCTACCCAGTAGTAGGAGAGGTGTTTGTCACATAGCTCTTTATTTCTTTATTTCTTCATTTCTTTATTTGCAGATTGAGTTACATAGTTGGTGGGTACAATAGTACAATAGTATAATAGTGATACAAATTTAATTTCTTAAAAACTATGTCTTAACAATGCTTGCGTATTTAAATCAAATAATAATAAGTATATAATGCACTTTTAACATTTCATGAGTTATGTGCGTTTTGATCAATTAAATATCACTTGTTTTAACGTTTAAGGTAATCATCGTCAGAAAACCTAAGTGAGGGAAACTCTCAGGCATGTGTGTCTAAATGCTCTCAAAGGTGTGAAGCCCACCAATCCATAATTGGTGAGCATGGTGGAATACGGCCAAAACCCTTCTTATGCTGGAAACCTATGCGCTGTAGTGGGCCGGTAATGGTTTGATAACGATGATGGTGATGAAACTGTAAATAATGTAAATTAAATAGTAGATTTTGAAACCTTTGGAGTTTGACAAACTCTATTAGGATGCCTTGAATAAGGTTGCATTCTTTATAGAGATCTTTTTTTAAAAGCGCCCTCTATTTGCGTTCTATATTTAAAATAAATCGTAATTTCACAATGCCAATGCTTAAGGAAGAGGAACCGATTATATAAATGTTTATAATAAACGATTGTCGTAGGTCAGTGACCCGGCCGTCATTCATTCCAATTTCAAACTTGGAATTCCACGCGAAGAAGTCACGCACACACACAGGCGTACGCACACGAATTGAACACTAATTTGTATTTGTATTTATGTGGGGCACGCACACATAGCTGTTTATATGGGTCGGCTCACAAATACAAAGCAAGGTTTAATATGAGGTCTTTTAATGTGCCCGCTTTAGATACAATTTAATTATAAACGTTTGAAAGATTTGTTAATTTCTTTTTTACTACTACGAAATTGTAGGCAAAGGTATCCCTATGCAAACTAAGTATGTGACGTATGAAATAGGAGGATATTTTTTATATGCCAAAGTCCACCTATCTAAGTACATTGAAGCAGCGTAGTGTATCTGAACTCCATATGTGTCGTCCCTATGCGACAGGAGGCCAAAATAATTTTGTGTTAATAGTGAGACATAAAAGTAGGTAAGTAACCTCTTAAATAAACTCCGTCAGTCAAGTCATGACTCATAACTCATAATTCATACCTTCTACATATCACGTACCTACATGTAATGCAGATGTTACTTATCTGTCATAAAAAATATCTATTTCTTGTGATTTGAAAAGCTTCAAAAACTCTAAAAGGACTAGGTAGTAAGAACCTTACTAATAACGTTTTTATTTATTTCTTTTAAGCACCTACTGACTACAAAGTATGTCGCAGCCAAAATAGTTCATGCATGTACATAATTTTATAATTTAGATTGTCTATGCATAAAGCTAAAGACTTCATAAGCAATATTATTTCAGAAAGATTAATAAAACCTGTACGTACGCAAGGTGAGGCATTTCGTAGAGTCCGACTTATAGCTCGCTAGATAATGTAATAAATATAACAAAGAAAACCAGTTTCAAAAGATTAGAAACTCGATATTTTGATTGCGCGCCAAGCAAGTTTAATCTTTATGGCGTTTTAATAAAAGATTTTATCCAGACTTTTATGAAGAACCTTCATAGTGTTAACCTCTATAGTTTATATACCTACGTATTTATTTATCTGTCCCAAGTCCCGCCTTTTTTGTTTCGTAATAGAAGGGTCTTTTTAAAATTAGAAGTGAAAGAAAAATAACTCGCAAAAAGACCCAACAAATCGAACTTCTCAATAAAGGGACACGCACACTCCTGTAAATTGTGTACGTAACTACACAACGACGCAACGTGCGTCGACTTAGGGTAGGTTCGGGACGGAATTGGGGTGGCCGACGCGCCGAATGTTGGGCTAGGTCGGGAACAATATAATGGGGGAACGATGAATTGGCCGGTGCGTAATTTTTTTTTTTCGCTCTTTGTTTTTTCCCGTTCAATGGCGAGGAGGATTTTTGTACGTAATTAATCGTAGTTGAGTAGGTAGGTACGATGGTTATTTATTATGACCCTTATGTTCTTGTGTTGTTTTTTTTTTATGAGCGAATACATAATGTTTTATTTTTAATGACTTAAAGGTTGTTAACATATTTTTGTTCTTTTATTAACCAGTTCATTTAACTTAGATGTCATTGATGAGACATACCTACCATTATAATAGCTTGATTTTTATTGTGTTAGGTTGGGGAAAAAGTTTCTTCGCATTTTTTAGGAAATTTAAAACATTTTTTCATTTAGTTTATTTACATTTAACTAGAGTATGTAGGTACCATTTTGTTTGACAACTGTTTGCCATCTTGTAGGTAGGGACATAATCCCATTGCTATTGAAATTTTGGGGCTTCTCATCAAAAAACCGCGACAAGTAGTTTTGAAAGTCATCTCGTGATGTTAACCTGGACACTTCCTAAAGAATTTTGAAGAGACCTCAAAAATCTCACAGTTTCCTAATTTGAATTTGGAATTATCATCTTTAAAAATTAAACTTTTAATGATACCAAAACCAGCCAGATACAAATAATATATCCAAAGAGATTTTATTACAAGTTCATAGATACTATAATGTGAAAAGACTTTCCCCAACCTATTATATGTCATGGATAAAGACGTAAAGATGTATTACTGGAACATTTATGTCGTTTTACCATGGCTGGCACCGGGAAGAAAATGTACATTTTATCTTCTGTACGAAAGTTAGGATGGATGTTTGTTTTGCAATCACGCAGATACTGCTGAACGGATCTAAATAAAATATTGCACAGAGGTAGATTATAACCTAAAAAAGTAGGGGGCCAGTGAGATAAATTTGTTTTTGTATATGATAGTTCAGAATCAGAGAAAAGCTTATTCAAATACATGAAATGGTCTATGCGAACGAAGCCGCGGGCTAACTAGTATCTTTACATATAAAAAAAATGTTTCTAGTTATGTCCGTTATAGACTTTGCACCTATGAAACCGCTGTGCCCCAAGCCGGTTTTATTTGAAGGATTGTTGTAGATCATAGAAACAAAGCTTTAGGTCGATTCATGAAATTCAAAAAATTCAAAATTCATTTATTTCAAGTAGGCCTAGTTTATAAGCACTATTGAAACGTCAAGTTAGTCTGTTTGTTGTTAGACTCTACCACCGGTTCGGAAAGCAGATTCCAATGAGTACAGCAGCCTAAGCAGATTGCTCTGTTCCAACATCTTTTTATAGTTTATGCATGCTACAAGCAGTTGATTATTGCCTTACAAAATTGAATAATGAAATAGTCATTGCTATACAATAAACAATTAAAACAAAGAAACAAACATGGCGACCAAGATAATTTGACGAATATCTAGCTACTAATCATCTTTGGCAACAAAAAAAAACATTATTTATGACATGAATATTTTTTATGTTTGCTCATTAAAAAACATCCTAGAGTAAATGCGAAGGAAACATTGACTAGGTAGTGTCAATAACTGTTCCGGATAAAGAACATAGCGAAAAAATATTCCAATAAATACTTAAGTAGATCAGCTGCTACGATGTACGTGTGTTTAATGTCTAAAAAAATCTACAACAAAAACCCACCATTACAGCTCCCTAAAGTTGCTTATGACCGTCAAGATTTGCCAGGATCTAAAAAAATAACCATATTTTACTGTGTTAAAAAGTTTGCTTCTTACGCAAAGGAATACGCAGTTAACTACAATATAAAAACAAGCCATACGTAGTGTTCCTAAAAAACTCTTTAAAAAGGTACCCAATTACTTAAAAACGTCACGAAAATTAATAAGCATTTTACTAAATTAAAAAAAAGTGTAACAACTTAAGCTTTAAATGCTGTAGTTTTCAAAATAACATATATAATAACGGCATAAAAATAACGTAATTTAAACCTATGCGTTCCAGAGTGTCTAAGCAGGAGATATACTAACTGTACACAAATAAAAACGATTGATTTTGTATTGAAGTTAAATTCTTCGGGACTTTACAAATCCATAGAATATCCTATAAATATGACAAAACTAGTGATGACTTACGGAACTGAGACATGGCCGCTAACTATGGGCCTCATAAGAAGGCTCAGAGAACTCAGCGGGCGATGGAGAGAGCTACTAGGAGTATCTCTACGTGATCAAATCAGGAATGTGGAGATCCGTAGAAGAACGACAGTTTCCGACATAGCTCAGCGAGTCGCGAAGCTGTAGTGGCAATGGGCACATAGCTCGGAGAACCGATGGACGTTGGGGTCTTAAGGTGCTGGAATGGCGACCCCGCACAGGTAAACGCAGCGTAGGTCGGCCGCCAACGAGGTGGACAGATGACATCAGGTGAGTCGCTGGGAGCCGCTGGAGGCAAGCGGCCCAGGACCGTGTATTGTGGAACTCCCTACAAAAGACCTATGTCCAGTAGTGGAGGTCGATTGGTTGACACGAAAATCTAATTAAAAACCACATATAAAAATCCATTACCCAGTTGTAATTTATCAAGTACTAGAAGTAAATTGATGCATGCGTCGGTACAGATTAGAAAAACTGTCCTATAACTGGTAAAGTCGAGTAAAAAGTTAAGGCACTGCCACACGACCACAATGTTAATCATGTCATTGTTACTCGCAGTGGATTTAAAATGTCAATAGCATTTCACCAAGAGCGAGTCAACCGCTTTTATTTGAACAACTCTCGAGTAAAAAATGCATGCAACCAGTTGAACATTATTAAACTTTACAAAGTTTAATTCGCATACGAGCTAGTGCCTATTTCTAATTGCCATGTAGTTGAGACCACAGACTTCAACCAGTTACGATCTCAATTTAGCAATCACAAAGTTTACTTGGTCGGCAAACTTAAATAGGCCAAGTCAAGTCAAGTATATTAGAGAATTGCTATTCAACCGGTAGCAATTTGTTCCCATATCTGTAAACTTATAACGATAAAACTGCTAATGTAGCTAACCAGCGAGTTGGAGAAGTTTCGATATCTTAGAAGAAAACAGAGCAATTAATAAGAAACTCTTAATCCAAGAGTCGTATTGTATCTCTTGTGTTGCGTGAACATCACTTCCACATTTAATCATAATAGTAACTATTTTTGGATGGTAAGTAATCCGGTTTTTGCATCCAAAACCTTAGATAACTATCCATTTTAGCCCCCATATATGAAGCATCATTTTTTTACCTAAACTTTAAACTAGGTTAAAGATTAAATATATATTAATAAATGTACAACGACAATACACACATCGCCATCTAGCCCCAAGGTAAGCGTAGCTTGTGTTATGGGTACAAAGATGACTTATGAATATTTTTATGAATGATATACATAAATATTTATAAAATACAGATAAACAGCCAGACACTGAAAAACATTCATGTTCATCACACGAACATTTTCTAGTTGTGGGAATCGATTGCCATGGACTTAGAAAGCAGGGTCGCTGCCCACTGCGCCAGTCGGCCGTCAATAAAAGTAAATGATATTTTCACTGATTAGTGGGAATCGAACACGGCCCCCCGGAAGTGAACTCGAAGTCTTACCCACTGGGCTATCACTCCTTTACCGATATAGCAAGTGATATTTGATTACTTAAAACGCGATCCGACAAACAAGTGGTGTATTGGAAATCGCAGTTCCAAGTCAAGTCCATGGGAAGCTGAAGCTTAGCCTCTAGGTTTTCTCCGTTGTCGGTGACAGTCCCATATGATATACCTACTTTGACTTTCCAGAAATAAGGATTTTAATACCAAAACAACAGCTTAAACAATAATTGTTATAATGTTTCTTCGACAATATGTTTCTGATCCGCACCGCTAGGATCTGAAATGCTCTTCCAGCTTCCATTTCCATCCTCAGTTCCTACAATATGAGTACCTTCAAATCAAGAGTGAATAGGCATCTTCTAGTCAAGCGCGCTCCACCTTAGGCTGCATCATCGCTTACCATCAGGTGTGATTGCAGTCAAGGGCTCGTCTATAGAAATATAAAACAAAAAAAAAAATTAAAATATTCCAGTGAATTCCCAATTATAATATATGCTAGGATTGTGCGACGACAGTAGTCTATAACACTGTCGGGGCCACAAACTATATATTTCAAAAATCACGAAATCTATTGGTTTTTCTGCTTTGTGACACAAAGACAAACTATAGGGTCAATAAACACATTTTCGCATCTATAATATTCCTATAGTATTAATAATTATATAGTAAGGATTCCTTCCCATATCAATAAACCTCTAGCCATAAATCTGCTGAGCAAAGTTGAAGAACTTCCGATATCTTGGTCGCGTTAGCCAAGAAAACAGAACAATTAAAAAGAAACTCCTGGACTTAAGAGTAAAAGTAATAAAAGTTGCCGATCGTAAAAATTTCGAACGGCTCGGATTTTTATAAGTAGTTAAAACATACGTAAAATAACAAACGATTAGAAACTTAGAAATCTCACAATTATCAGATCTTGTCGCTCGATGTGGGAAAAATAAGTGAATTTAAATCACAAAAAGAAATAGTTTCTTAGATTCTTTATAGCATTGAAATCGTGACGAAATGCAATTTTTGACATGTATTTATACAAATACCTATACAATTTACTCTTATAAACTTCACACATTTACACGACCTCATCAATGGGGACAGCAGTTGCTACGACTAGCAAATATGAAAACCCTGCTTAAGTGTGTTTTTGGGGAGATACTCGAGATCTGCCAGCCAGATACTTCTTTTTACAGAATTATCAAAAATAGTAATCGACTCCTGATCCTGGTCAAAAAATTAGTTTGGCCAAAGGGGCAATGCTGCCAACATTTCGAGTACCTCGTTGCGGTGGTATCGAAGACGTTTTCGATTTAATTAAGTATTATTTTCGGTTTATTTTGTTATTAAATATTGGCTGTTCTGATGATACATCTAATTTTAAAGCCAAGTTGCAGTAGTATTTTGTTTAATTTCAGTTATATAGGCTAGCGCTAGGCTGTATTGTCACTTGACAAAAGGGATACATTTTTGGAATTGACTTTACTCCTATTTAAATTTAGGACCAATAATATAAGTGGTGGGGAAAACCAAAGCGTGTACTCTTATACATCAAATCTAAATACTCTAATAAAAGCAAAATAACTGGCTAATTCGATACCTGACAAAAATAAAAGATTCGGTTGAACAAAATATACTTTCGTAAACGAAAAATTTGTGAGCGATGCCTATATCTAGAAGATTATAAAGGATTATTTCAGAAATCAGTTACATGGAGCATTTTGCTTCAAAAAAAAAGGATCCATCCAGTTCAAACCTAAAACCCATATAACCCCTTAAAATTACCCGTGTATTGAAAAATCTTACATATCAATTTACTATAGATACATTTCAAATCGACGTCAAAAATCCGTACCTTGCATTTAGTAGCGGCATTAATTTGTATTTATTTTTTAAAGATTATATGTCTATATTACCTAATAATATCATATCGTTTAGGTTTGGTTTATTTACTTTTTAGCATGTATATATTCCACACCACCTACAACTGTCGATATTTCGACAACTGTTAATATCTCCATAGCCGGTGCCTGGGAAAGATAGCTCTTTAGCGATAAAACCGCCTTTAGGTACCCACCTTTAAGTTTAATGTTGTTATATCATAGTTATGTGTTTCTGTAGTGGACAATACAGAATTTACATACATACGCTCAGTGACGTGCATAGAGGGTATGCACAGGGTATGCAAATGATATAAAATGAAGAAAATCTCCAGTACGTGTTATAAAAAACTTAAGTCAAAGTCAAATATTTCTTTATTCAAATAGGCACATAGATGGCACTTTTGGTGCGTACATTACATTTAAAATATGACATAGGAGTGAGTTGATGGCGATAAATAAATTCATCAACGTAAAACTAAAACTACGAGGGTTCCAAACGCGCCCTGGTCTAAGAAGAAGCCCACAACAAACTTAGCCGGTTGTTATTTTTTTTTGTAATCACCATCTCACATTGTCCTTTAAAAACTAATTAAAGAAGCAACCTGGTTAGAGCAATAATTTACACCCAAGCATTTTTATCGTTGACGTAGTCCTTAATACTATAATAGGACTTTTCTATAAGCTTACGTTTAATACAAAATTTGAGACATCTTTTCAGAGACATCTCCAATATATCAACTGGTAATTTATTGTAAAATTGTGTACAATTTCCTTTAAATGAATTACTTATTTTATGTAGTCTAGTATATTGCACTGCAAGTTTATTTTATCCTTCTAATGTTCAAATTTTTGCAGTCACATTTTCTCTTAAATTTAGATATATTTTTGTGAACATACATAAAATTTTCAAATATGTATTCGCTAAAAACTGTCCTTATCTTAAGGATAGACATTGTAAGAATAATAAAAAGCCTACCCTTAACTATTTATAACTCGTATTGGAGAATTTCTTCATCTCATATCGTCTGCATACCCTGTGCATATCCTCTTTGCTCGCCACTGCTGATACGCTACCCAATTCTATTAGTTTTTTAGATTTTGTCTTTAAAGAGTCAATCAATGATCTTCCACTTTTATATAAACCTTAGTTTATTTAATATATATATACTTATATATATACATATATATATTATTATTCAACCCACTTGTTTACAAAGTAAACAATCTTCTTAACCATACAAGACAGTTAAGAAAAAAATTAAGTGAAAGGTCTCCACTTTAAAATTCAAATGATCGCGAAGGGATTATAATGAGTTTAGAAAAATTATTATTAAATAATATTAAGAGTTCAGTACTTGTAAATGGCTCTACCAAAACCAGCCGTACATTCCTTCCCACCCACAGTTAATACAAAAGTACCACGGACTCGTAACTTAACAATTATTATTACAGCACTTTGTCGAGCGCATTCTTGGACAGTATTCAGATGCTGTTCTCTTTACATTCAAGTAGCGGTACATTATAAAAAGTGGTCATTACGTGTTTGAACTGGTCCGAACGGGACAAGGTTGTAGCTCAAAGTGTTAGTTGACATTGGCTGGATATTAGGTGTAAACGTTATAAACGTGTTTGGAAACAAGTTGCTGTGATAATGGTGCAAACTTTGCTATACACAAATCTTTAAACTAAACTAAACTGACAGGTCTACAACAGTAGTTCCGTTGTTTTCTGCAAAGAAACCTATTAATATAGTTTATATCAGGTAAAAAAGATTTTAAACTAAGATTGTCGTGGTCAATCTACATTTCTTAAATATAGTTAAACGGGTACATACCACGATAATATTTTGGGATTTGTCGATATTATTGGGTAGTTAGATTTTACCCGTGACATCCAACTTGATTTCTCGTACCTCCACAGTACCGTCGTAACCACGATCCATGCAACTTGGTCGAAATACCGACAAATCGCAAATTATCGTGGTATCGGTGGTGGTCGATTGGTGCAGTGGGCAGCGACCCTGCTTTTTGAGTCCAAGGCCGTGGGTTCGATTCCCACAACTGGAAAATGTTTGTGTGATGAACATGAATCTTTTTCAGTGTCTGGGTGTTTATATGTATATTAAAAGTATTTATGTATGTTATTCATAAAAATATTCATCAGTCACCTTAGTACCCATAACACAAGCTACGCTTACTTTGGGGCTAGATGGCGATGTCTGTATTGTAATTTGTCCACTTTAAAAAGAAAAAAAAAAAAATGTACCCGTTGTATTATATCAGATAGTTGTGAACAAAGAATAAGCACTAATACTGTTACTGATTGGATTGTGGTGCGGTAATAGCGCCGTGGGTAGGAGCTCAACTTCACTTTCGGGGTGCCGAGTTCGGACCTCTAAGTTATCTAAGTTATGTAATTAAAAATATCAGTTGCTTCGATGGTGAAGGAAAACATCGTGAGGAAAACTGCATGCCTGAGAGTTCTACGGAATGTTCTCATAGGCGTGTGGAGTCCACCAATCATCTATTTGCATTTTCTTCAATCTTTCTCTGTGCTTACAATATATTCTATTATATTAATATTAGTATATTCATGCAGCACGGTTCCCATTGGAATTTAATATACAATATTCTAAGTGAGAATAGGTGCGTCCGGTAACGAAGATACCTACGAAGGTGTCAACCTTTGCCTCTATGTTAAAAAGGTGTTCGCTTTTTAAATCGCTAATAACGTAATTTCGTTGTTAATTGTTTGTTTTTATAACGAATTGTGTTATACGCATAGGTTTTGTTATATCGGTTGCCATAGACATATCCTAGTTCACCTTAATATGAATTATATTGACAATTTGAGACTCAATCGGAACTTATTTTACAATTTAGTTTATATACGCCCAAGTAGTGAAATCTAAATTCAAATTGTTAAGAGCTATCTTTAAGTAAATTTACGTAATTTATCTGAAAGGTTTCAAATAAACTCGCGTAAATAATTACGCGAGTTTATCAAAGATTTTATGTACGTGTTACTATTAAATATTTGTATGAAGCAGGTGTTGCACGAAATTAACATTTGCTACAGAGCTTTGAATTTTTCTACAACTTTCCAATTCTGTTTTTGTAAAGTGAATAATGTTGAAAATTATGAAATGATGTAAACTTATTAGAGTGATATAAAATAGAGTTAGAGAAAAAGTTGAGTCGTTGAGTTATATAAAATATAAAATGTAGTACACATATTTGTCAGATTGAAGCGGAGTTTAACAAAGGCTTTCTGGTAAATAATCAATTGCTTTCACTACAAAACGGTGACCTTGACTGTGATTACCTGGTAGCAGTGGCGTGCACAGGGTCTTCGGCCAGGGTATGCATAAAGCAGATATATAGCATACAAAGGAAAAATTCCCCTGCAATACGCTATTTAAAATAATGTGGGTAGGCAGTGCTTTTGTGCATGTATGAAGTGCACGCCACTGCCTGGTAGTTAGTGATGACGCAGTCTAAGTTGGTGGCGGGCTAACCTGTTAGGGAGTATGGAAGGCATACCCCTAATCGGTTTCCACGCGACATCGCACCTGAACACTAAATCGCTTAGCGGCACGTCTTTGTCGTCACGGTGGTAGCTAGCCACGGCCAAAACCATACCAGACAAAACCACTGTGCCATGGAGGTCGACAAAGAATAATGTGTAGTTTTTAATTAAAACACATTCAGCTCTATACCAAATAATGAAGATGTTTATAAAGGAAAATAAAAACAAAATCAGCAATGGGATGCACTATAAAATTAACCTGCAATCTAAATAAACGGTACGTTGATACGAGTGGGACCGGTTGTTAAAAAAATAACACTGACATCATATCCCTATTCCCACAGCGTGCCTACGAAGTGGATCGGGTATCGAATGATACCTACGACCGAGTGAACGATCTTATGTTGATCGAGATAAAAAGAACAAAACAGGCTGTAGTTAAAGCCAGGCTAACAACTTATCTTATATTAAAAAAAATATCTTTAAGCATAATATGATTTAAAAATAGAATAACGGAATAAAATTCGAAATCTAAACTTATTTGGGAGCTATTAAAAATGCTCTCCCTTTCTACAAAGAACATAGTGAAAAGGATAGCATTATAATATTAAGAGCTTGATCCTTAGGTTAGTTTAGTTGACGGTTGATTGGCGCAGTGGGCAACGACCCTGCTTTCTGAGTCCAAGGCCGTGGGTTCGATTCCCACAACTGGAAAATGTGTGATGAACATGAATGTTTTCCAGTGTCTAGGTGTTTATATGTAGATTATAAGTATATACATAATTTAATTCATTAAAATATTCATCAGTCATCTTAGTACCCATAACACAAGCTACGCTTATTTAGGGGTAAGATGGCGATGTATTTACTGTCCTATTATATTTATTTATTTAGTTTAGATATTCGAGTAAATTATTTTCCAAACTTGGCTTCGGAAACTATGAGTATTTTACTGATTGCTAGTTATTTGCTACTGTCATTTGAAGAGTTCCATTCTCTATCTTTAAGGATCATAAAAAGTAAATTAAAATAAAATGCGATCAAAAGGATTATAGTATCAAATAAAAGAAGAATAATCGTAATAGTTTTTTATTTCACTGAGGTATAGATTATGAAGTCTTTTTTGTTGTGTTGACTCTACCAAAATAGCATTTTCTCTGTTCCAAAATCAACCTTTGCCATTATGAAGTTTTACCTTGTTTTGTAATAAATGTTTTTTTAAAGATGATTTGTTTGTATTTTCAATGCTTGATAAAAACATATAAGTAGGTATGTGAATGTGACATTTTTTTTTGATTTTCGAGTTTGTAGCATACAAGTCCATTTTCTTCCAAAATCGTTTAAAAAAAAGAAAATGTGCAACGGCCAATGTACGTCGGGAGGAGTACGCGGTGCGGCTGCGTTCACTCGCAAAAAACTCCGGGGTTAACGACCTCGCCGCGTGTCCTTCGAGCCTACGCTTATGTGTAAGTGCGTACTTGCACACAAACGTATGATTTTTCGTACGTTAGTTTGATACGTGTGTGAGTAACGGATGCCTCCGAGTGCGTTAACTTGTACGCAAAAAACATGCGTCGGCTTTAGGGCTGTCAACTTGTTTTTTTTTTTTAATTAGGCAAAGGTTGTCGACTTTTTATTTTTTAAGAAAATATAGGCAAATTCACTGGAGCGGTGATAGCCTAGTCAGAAGGACTTGGATTTCACTTTCGGGGGGCCGAGTTCGAATCCCAGCACGCACCTCTAACTTTTCTAAGTTATGTGAGTTTTAAGCAATTAAAATATCACTCAACGGTGAAGGAAAACATCGTGTGGAAACCTGCATGCCTGAGAGTTGTTCTCAAAGGTTAGTGCAGTCGACCAATCCACGCTGGTCCAGCGTGGTGGACTATGACCTTAAGCTCTTCTCATTATGGGATGAGACCCGTATACTGTAGGGGCCCAATAATGGGTTGATATGATGATGATGATGATGATACGCAAAGGTAATTTAATATAAGTACTTATTTGCTTACGTATTATTTTTTAAGTTTTTTGAGATGTTCCGAAAATTCCATGCTTATGCTGTTTATATCAACTTACGTTTTAAGAACATTATGCCATGATATAAATAAATAAAATAAATATATTACGACAATACACACATCGCCATCTAGCCCCAAAGTAAGCGTAGCTTGTGTTATGGGTAGATGATGTAGTAAGATAGCTGATGAATATTTTTTTATGGATATAATACACATAAATACTTATAATATACAGATACACACCCAGACACTGAAAAACATTCATGTTCATCACACAAACATTTTGCAGTTGTGGGAATCGAACCCACGACCTTGGACTCAGAAAGCAGGGTCACTGCCTACTGCGCCACTCGGCTGTAAAAAATGATATTTCTTTTATTGAGTTTTTGTTTATGAGGTTTCGAAAATTACTGTTTTGTTTTATACGTCTATTTAAGTTTACTTGGACACAGATAATTATTATTATAATTTACATTCATTGCTTCATTAACACAATCCTCATTTTAGTGGTGATTGTGTAAAGAGCTTAGCTGTCACAGATGTTTCGATGATCCTAATTACCCAAAAACTCCTATGTATGTGTACTCATAAGAAGAAGAAGAAACTTACTAATAAACGTTTTTTTTTTCTGTACGGTTGGCAACCCTATTCATCTTATATGTTTATGATACGTGCGGTGGCCGGACAAGGCGAGTTACGCGCTTCGTTATTCTGTGATAACGGCGATCTTGTAAACGAAATTTTATATCATACCTGAATAATAGATAAGTAGTCTTCTATATTATTATATAGAAGTAATATTTGGAGGTAGGTGATCTCTAGAATTATGTCTAACGTCTTGTATTTAAATGAAAACTTGGGTCTACGGAGACATAACATAGGAAAATGAAAATCGTAACACATTGACGTATCGACTTTTTATATTGCTAAGATAGAAATAAGAAAAAGTAGAATTTGACAACCCTAGCCTCCTTGAAGATGTTCAGCGGACGGACTGCGGAGTACGCCTATTAACCTTACATTTTTGGGATATTGAATGAATGAATGAATGAATGAATTCACGCACCAAAATTTCACAAAATTATAGTTATTTATATAGAATTTACCTATTCTATTATATAACATAGCAATGTATAACATTTGAAGGTATATGTGCTGTAAATAAAATTTAACAATAACGAGTGACACTATAGTCATTTGTATAAATGGACAACTTCAAAAAATGTATGTGGTAAGTAATTGTTTGTTATGATAATTAATATCTACAAAAGACCATAATAGAACAAACACTGACAATTTAATTAAAACTGAGTATAAAACTAAACAATGAAGATTCATTAGGATGAAGCAAATATGCCATGCTTTCAGATATACTATCATTCATCATTTTTAACCATCCCATAACATCACGGGTCTCCTCTCAGACTGAGAACATTAAGTAGGATATTATGTGTCCACAGGTGTAAAAAAAACGATCCCGAACGGGATTAAATATGGAAAGAAAGTCTTTAAGTATCAAGTAGTTTATACTTTATTAATAAACCAACGAAAAATATATTTTTCTACGGTAATAATAATTACAAACTAAATTTCATATCTACATTAAATATAAGCCGTCTAAGAAAGAAAGAAAGAAAAAAAAGGAAGAAAGTTGAAACCCTTGAAATTTGGTTATAAAATGAGAAACAATTGTTTCATTGTTTTTACAAATATTATCTATTCCAAAGCGGGAAAATACGGTATTTGATTTGTATACTCGACAATTTATATTTTGACCCTAATTTGACCGCGGGAATTCTTAATCTTAGAAATTTTACGCAGACGATGTTACTGGTTTCCGCTTGGTAGAACACTTAACGCCTGATGAAAATGATACGATGTTACGACTGTTACGATGAAAATGATGTCCCAAGATGATGAATGAATGTATTCACAAAAGTTGTCGAGTGACAACCCTAGGCGGTTTGCAGATGTGTGCGATGCGTGCGCCGGACAAGGCGGGTTACGCGTTTCGCTCTTAATTTCGTGATTACGGCGACATTGTGAACGAAATTACAGCCATCGCATCGGATTGTGATTGCGGTGGGGTATTTTTTTTTTTTGCCAGCGTTCTATTTATAAAATTGTGCCGGTAAAGCTGTAATTCGATTTAATGAGAGCTTTTTAGACATGCCTCGTAATTTTGCCGTCGGTCCCCGTGTCTCTGCGTTTGATAGATTACCTGCCGGGCGTTTTTACTACCGTTTTCTTTTCTTTCGTTTTTTTTTTAGAGTGTTTTATTTTATCTATGCTTCACTAATTTTTTTATAATGGGTGCCTGTCTTATAGATTTTTATTATCTGGGCTATAATAGCAATTTGGATTATCTACGTTATTTTAATTGATATTTCATTTGGGTTCAACTTTTTATATGCAAAGTCGTATTTCGTTAGGATTGTATAAGGAATTATTTAGCCACCTAAACAGAGATACGTAAACTTACTTACTTATACTTATGTAAAATGCTTAATGGAGATTTTATGCATTAAAACGGTTGGATCTTAGTTATATTAGTGAGTTACGTCATGATAAGCAAAGTAAAAGAGGGTAGTCGTACCTATACGTAAGTCCTCAGAAGTCACGTACCCAATTAAATATATATGATTAGAGTAGCTCTAATCATAATATATCTTATGATATACTAGCCGTTTCCAGCCCGCTTCGCTGAGCGAATTGAAAAAGGAAATAAATTACATTTTATGTTTCATTTTTATTTTATTTTTTCATATTTTTATTATTCTCCTTTTTTTTTATTTTTGTATGAACATAAATAGGCCCCGCGGATAGAACTGTAAGCATCGATATTGTTTAGACTTACTCAAATTCCAAATTCCATCGATTTAGCCTGTATCTTTCATCCAGGTGATTTTTCTCACTAATATTTATTGTAACTTTCAATGTGCAATCATTATAACATTTCCGTGCCTTTCTTCCAAAAATTAATAATAATTGACATGAAGAAAAAAATTTGAAATGAGCATTGAAAGTTTAAGTTAAAGTCATTGCAAGTCTCATATGTGAAGTTGAAATCTGTCTAGGTTCAAGTGCGACGAATTTTCTGTTAACTAAAATTTCGTGACATCAATTTTTTATAGAAAATTAATTGTGCATGTTTTTTATGAATTCTATTGGAATAAGTAACTAAATTTCTTTTCCACATCTCATGTGCTTGGAAAATGCATTCATTTTAATCTGTTACATTTCCGCGATCCCGCAATAAAAGAATTCGTCGGTTATGTAGTCTGCAAAAGTAAAATGAATGTAAAATTCTTAGTCCGTTGATTGGATAGCTACATGTAAAGTTAAGTTTTTGAAACCTCTCAATGAATTTTTCTCCGCTGCCAAAAAGACGATTGTTGTAAGGAAATACACGAATATCCCTACATACACGAAGATCCCCACCAAATTTGGAGTCTGTAGAAGTTACAGGTTAGAAATAAAAATTTTAGATTTTAACACCCACCCCCGCAATTCCTGTCGGAAGTAGACTTTATTGAAATCCATTTTGAGATGTTCTTTATGTGAATAATAAAAGATTCCTACCATATTTAGAATTTTTAGAAGCTATATTTCGAAATTGAAATTTTTTATTGTTAACACCCACCCCCGCGAACCTTATTGGAGGTGATTCATTGTAAAATCCGCTCGAAGATCATTTTTATATTACATATAGAACACTCTCACTAAATTTGGAGTCTATAGGAGCTATCGCTTGGAAATTGAAAATTTTTATTGTTAACGCCCCCGCAATCTTCTTTGGGGTGGGATATCGTAAAATTTGTTCATAAATCATTTTTACATCACTTATAGAAAATTCCTACAAAATTTGGAGCTTGTAGGAGCTTTAGCTGGAAAATTAAAAATATTAATTGTTAATACCCACCCCCGCAACCCCCTGTGGGGTGAGCTATCGTAAAATTCGTTCATAGCCTATTTCTACACTTCTTACAGAAGATTCCTACCAAATTTGAAGTCTATAGGAGCTATAGTTTAAAAACGGGAATTGTTCATTGTTAACGCCCCCGCAATCCCCTTTGGGGAATGAATTTCTTAAAATCTATTCATAGCTGACCTCTACATAGCAAAAGTAATATTCCTACCAAGTTTCACGTTTCTAAGTCTTATGGTTCCCGAGATTTCGTGGTGAGTGACTATATAGATGGGAATTCTTCGATTATCATCGAAATTTTTAACTTTTTATCGGGCTTTTTTAAAATTTTCTTACATACAAAACTTTCTCCTGACAATTCTGAAGATAAAAAAAAGCCCAATTGGTCCAGCCGTTCTCCACTACCGTGAGTAGATTCTTAGCTGAATGTAAAAAACCATAATCCGTTTAATACACTCTGTTGAAATCCATGAAAACAAAAGAATCAAGAGAAAACGTTTTTATTAGCGGGATAAATGTTCATAAAAGTAAAACAGCAATAAAAAAATGAAGGAACGTTAGAATTCGAAAAATAAATAGCCATAAACCATCTAGGACAAATTTCGCATCGAATGGTGGTAGTTTCATGTCGATACGATCAGTGGTTTAAGCGTGATTGAGCCTCAAAGGAACACCATTTTCATTATATATATATAGATTAATGAGTAGAATTTAAACAAACATGGCAAATTGAAATGTAGAATGCGTAGGTAAAGTTTTTAAAAAATCGATCCTTCAGAAAATGCATAATAATTAAAAGCCTTCTACTTAAACTACCAATTTAATTTAGAAAATGATTCGAAATATTCTAAAAACGTAACCGTTCTACTTTTAAAGCATGTCAATTAGGATAAAGGCGAGCGCACACTGCGCAAACACCTCCAGCAAATAAAGGCTCGCACGGTGGACATGGGTGCGGCGCGTTTTAGATATTGCACTTATTGATTCCGATAACGATACATTCACGTCACGTTAATGTACCGGTAGATATGGTGACTGAGTAACTTGGATTGTTTATGTACCTAAGTGATGCATGCTTTTGTTGTTAGGAAAATATCGGTATGGTCTAAACTGTAACTTAAAAGTTAACAGATGATTTTAATAGGAATCGTGTAAATTTACATTAGACACATGTAGGTTAGTGAATAGCTGAGATTTTTAAAAATACCAAATTTTTAGCACTAACTTGTCATTAAATAAAAATAAGAATGGTTAAAAACGTTAACATGTAAACAAGAAAACACGTAATGTAGTTTTAATTTTCCTGTTAGATTTTAGCAAGTTGTTGTGGGCACAAACGAAGTAGGATTGAATGGTCAGTATCTAAATATTTTTTATTTATTTTTTTAACAAATAAGAAGTAAGTATCTGAGTTTACCAATCCACACTGGGTTAATGTGGTGGACTACGGCCTAAATCCTTCTCATTTTGGGAGGAGACCTGAGAGGAGAATGTAGTGGAGTGGTGGGTTATATGATGATGAAGTATCGTATATAAGTAAGAAGTAAGAAATTAATAAAATCAGTGGAATAATTGATAGAACCTGTAAAAACCTTTAAGGTGGTTAAATATAATTAGTTTAATACACTATGACGCTTCAATTCCTTTTTATTGGTACGTCAGTGATAAAAGTAGTCAGTTATGTTGTAATGTTTACATCTTCATGTGATATTTATGCAAATGAACTATTTAATTTCAATTAACTTCGGTTTTCTAGATGCTAAATTGAAAACAGGAAAACCTTGCTTGTTAAATGAAGTCCGTATAA
Source organism: Pararge aegeria (assembly GCF_905163445.1). Lineage (NCBI taxonomy): Eukaryota > Metazoa > Arthropoda > Insecta > Lepidoptera > Nymphalidae > Pararge > Pararge aegeria. The sequence continues at coordinate 3,328,149 of NC_053202.1, read as the reverse complement.
TATGGTCGTTAATATACATCTATTGTTTGTTGTTTTTGCTTAAATAAGTGGAATGTTTTTTTGTTTTATTGCAATAATTGATTGAAAATTTCCCCACTAGTTAGCCATGTTTGTTATTTTTCTTATATACATACATAGCTGCGAGATAAATTGAAACAATTACATTAGAAATGTCTTAAAGCTTTGCATGAACTATTCGTAAAAATGCAAAAATACTTCAATACGTTGCTCTCTTCCTGCATAATTGAAGGATATCTATAATATTTATAAAGTAAGGATTTTAACTGAAGTTTTTTATGTTTTTAAACTTTATATTTAATTTTCTAAGGTTTTTATACATACTATTCACAATATAAACGGTTTTATAGCAATACTAGCACAATATATCGAGGGATGGACTAAAAGCAAGCAACTCAAGCTTTCTATTTCGTTGGAGGAGATAGGGGGATTATGTAACACTAAATTCGGTTATTCGGACACTTTTTGTTTCTCGATAGTAAAAAGATAATCATATATTTTATTTTAGTGTTTTTCTCTTAAACTATCGATCCACAAAAATACTTGCGAAAACACTCTTACAATTACCCATTTTTTTAATCCTCACAGTTCTTTGGAAGGATAAAAGATACACATGAGATTAAAGAAATAAAGTTTTATCATTGTCCTTACCGTTTGGCCGCACCCGCGTCCGGTGTTGCTTCAATCAACGTAAAAGCACACCGCAGTGTGCGCTGGGCCTTATAGGGACAAAGAAATTGGTGGGAAGTTCTTGAACAGATAATAAATAATAGCATCAGTTTTTTTTAATTCGCTCTATAATTATTGGGCGATGACATTTTAAAAGTGTTTATGTTTCATTATGGTGGAGTTGGTTGTCGTACCACTTTTAAATTAACTTCATGTATTTATTTAGATTACAAAGAAATATATTTATTTTGGACTTCTATATAGCAGAAACTGAAACGCAAAATAAGTTTGAACTTCTTGGTAGTCTTTTTTATAAAAAGTGATGTTTATGTTAACAGTTGGTTTAAAGTAAAATACCGACTGTTTTCTTAATAAGATTGGTATTTAGGGTTCAGTTTTCAAAATGATAGAGACGTTGGTAGGTACTCTTATGGTAAGACTCATCAAATCTCATTTGATATAGGCCCTTATTGTTGCAACCAACTTAAAAATATAACCATTCCAGTTTTGTTTTAGATTGCAAATAAAAAAAAAAACTTAACTTTGATTTCATTAAAAAATGAGCAAAATATCCAAATTTAAACTAGGGTTAACAAATAAAGTGCTTGTATTTGGTTTTATTTTAACCATTATTCTTGGATCATCGTAGGTATACCCGTTAATAGAAATAGTATATTTTGCCCCTAGATGCCCCTTTTTTTTTTTTTTTACAGAGAAAATGCCTGACGCATACCACTCCGTTGGGGGAAACGGAGTAGTTATGTGGGACTTGCACCCACTAAAAACTCTGTGTGTCCCTCGATAGCCCTATAAGTGAGAGCACGGGGTTCACTTGCGTATTCACCGCACTCTCGCCAAGGTTTTGACCCCCCAGTGCGTGGCGGGTCCTATCATCACTGGCCTGATCGCTGCCAAATCCTCCACCCTAGATGCCCCCTGAATAAACGATAATTAAAATAATGTCTCAAAGTGGTACAATTTGTATAGTAATACCTAAGCTATAAATGTTTATAAAAAAACTTAGACCTATTAGAATCCGTTGAATTATTTTATTTAACCAAATATTTTTTTTATAATTTTCCAAGGTACCTACGGAGTCCTAGGTGCGCGAGTCCGATTTGTACTTGCCGGGTTTTTTTTAAATTTATATTTCAGTACCACAGATTATATTAGGTATTTAGAATTTATAAATTGAATGAGTAGGTTGGTACACGTATAGATAAAAAGGTTCTTTGTTTTATGAAAAAATATTAAGGAAATAATAATTTTGTCGGTACACGAGGCACGTCTGACAGGAAAATGACTCACTGGGCTGAAATGTGTTATTTGTGATAGGACGGCCATGATTAAAATATAAGTAGGCACCCAGTATTTTTTACTAAGTTACACGCCCCGTTGGTCTAGTGATTAGCTTGTTCGACTACGGTTTAAGAGGTCCTAGAGTTAGGAAATAGGCGTTGACCATCCCCGTGTTTCAGAAAGCACGTAAAACTGTTAGTCTTAGTCTTACCATCCATTATTCTATACTAGTCATTATCAGCCATTATTGCATAAAGTGCATTACGCCTAAAAACAGTCAAATAGCCCCCGTTTCTTCACACCCGCGGAATGTTGCTAGCTCACAAACTTTATTTAATTTTCCCCATTTTATGGTAAACGTTTAGTGGGATCCGAAAAGGTGGAAAACGAACCGAGTATCTCCTACTTAAAAGCAGTAGCGAATACCACTGCGCCCAAAAGGTTTTTAAATTAGGTAAAGCAAGATAATAAAACATGGCGTCATATTGCCGGTTTTATCTACTGATAAATTTTCACTTCCACGTTTCAACAAGGTGATTTAACGTGGGCAAGAATAAATGAACGTGATTGGTTCAGCCCTGGGGCAAATTGTGTGTTATCTAATATTCAACACACACACATACACACTTATCTAATATCTTAACTTACGAGTGCTGAGCCATGTTCCAATATTTAAAAAAAAACGCAAAAAGAAAAGAATGTCGATAAATTAAAATTCCAATTTCGAACGTGCCATTTAATTTAAATGCGAACATCGAAACAATAAACGCGCGAGTCTAGCGTTCTATAAACAAATAGAGCGGTCGGCCATTTTGGTTCGTTAAAAACATTTTAGAAGGCGGAACTAGGTTGGGGTTTTTGTACAAATTTCGAAGCGGTCCTCCAATAGCGAGCGCGGGCGGGGCCTGTCAATTCGACTGACTTGATGTACACAATGACCTTTTTGTTTTTTTTCATTTGATGATTTGGACACGGCGTAGACGCGAGGTTTTTCGGGCATGTTCGTTTTCGTTTTTTTTTTGTTTGTCAGCTTACTACGACGGGATTCGCTTTGTTTTCAGCTTTTTTTGTTTTTCCCGTATTCCCGCTGATGTTTGCGTGGCTTTCCATGATGATATTTTAACAAACGAAATGATTGTGGGCGCTAAAACAAAAGAATTTTTAAAATAATCCTCGGTCATTATGGCATATAAGCAGGAAAAAAATAGGATTTTTTTTTCAGCTCACAAAAAAGCGTTGAGTAGAAACCAATTACGTTAATTTTTGTTTTTTTTCCACTTATAATCCAGCTATGGACAACGTAGGAGGCAAGGTTTTGTTTTCAATTTACCATTGTACCTACCTTCTAGATATTTATATATGAGATTTCTATACATATAATCAGTTAGGAGAACCTACAAAGGTGCCTGCTTTACTCATTAACTTTAAAAAGATCTTTTGATCTTTGAACCAAAGACATTTATTTTTAACAGCACAAATTCATTTTACTAATTAAAAATAAAATATTGATATTTGAAGCTTTTAAATTAAGGATTTTATTAAATAGCTACTCACGGAAATTAAACTAGTTCTTGTATTAATTAAATTAACAGAAGCATTCCTTAGAAATAACTTAAACAAAATATGTACATAAACAAACAATACCTGATAGGTAAAAATATAATTTATTTATGAACAACGCTATGATGATTTTGTGGAGAGCAAATAAAAATGGCTATAAATAACAGCTTGAAATTCAGCTGATTAGTCTTTTTAACCGACTCCAAAAGGAGGTTCTCGATTCGCCGGAGTCTTTTTTTTTTTAATGTATGTTACCCGATTACTCGACAATTTTTGTTTTTGTTTTTAATTTTTGTTGAAATCGGTCGAGCTGTTATCAAAAAAATCAACAATAGTGTAACCCAAAGTAGCAAATTTTTGCTTATAAAGTTCATTATTTGGCGTGCGCTAAGAAAAGTATTAATGATACATAAAAAACATGTACATGATTACAGCACCTTCTCATTATTACCTACAAAAAAGTCCGCGAGGGAATATATCTAACTATCTTATTTAGTTTTTTGCTTTTTAGTTCCTGGGCGTATCTTGAAGTCGGGTTTTTTTCATTTTATAGAAAGTACTTATATATTTTTCTGGTCCTCTTGTAACATTAGCGAAATGTACTAACGCGCTGTTTAACTATGTTAGTTACGTGCGAGAGTGACACGTTTAATGTCGTTATGTAGCAGAGCCTAGAGAACGATTCTAACTCTCATTTTTCTGCATATTTTTATTGTAATAGTTGATCCATAAAAAAAGCAACGAATGCCTTGAGCTATGCACTAAAACTGAAGTGGAAATGGGCAGGTCATATAGCGAGGCTTACAGACCAGAGGTGGACCGTAAGAGCAACTCTGTGGAAAGGCCCACACAGCAAAAAAGCCAGAGGGAGGCCCTTGGCACGGTGGGAGGATGAGATCAAAAAAATAGCCAAAAACTTGGCTGAAATAGCAAAGGACAGGAAAAAATGGAGATCGTTGGAGGAGCCTTTACCCAACCTGGGGTTCTTGTAATAAGCTAACATATGTAACGATAAATTTATATTTTTGTAAAGCTAGCTTAGGTATGTAAATGTAAGTTACAGGAAATAAAAGGATTTTTTATTTTATTTTATTTTATAGTTGATGGGCCAACCAGATGGCTTATCTGGCGCTTAGTAGAAAACCGTCGCCTATAAACAGAGCTAAACTTCGCAGGGCATGTTAAGAACACGTTCTGCAAAATTCCGCCCCTTGGGCATAAACCTAAGGCAAATTCATATTAAAATTCAAAAATGTTTTATTTATGACCTTATCACAGTCACTTATGAAGCGTTCATACATTTGACATGTTACACTAATGTTAGTGATGGTGATAACTGCATTCGTTAACTTAAAGAGCAACTACTGAGTTTCTTGCCGGCTGTTCTCAGTAGAATCTGCTTTCCGAACCGGTGGTAGAGTCACTACAAACATACATACTTGACGTTTCAAAAGTGCTTATAAAGTAGGCATTCTTGAAATAAATGAATTTTGAATTTTGTATTTGGAAGTTTTTGAATTTTAAAACTAAAGCTAGGAGGGTTCCAAACGCGCCCTGGTATAAGAGCCCACAACAAACTTAGCTAGGTTTTAAAGGTTTCAAAGGCGTCGGTTTTAAGCCTCATACGCCTCAAAGGAGAATTGAGCTGTATCGTACTCTCCGAGAGACCTCAGCTAGACAACATCAATTTCATAACTCCAAGCTAGTACTGAAAAAATTTGTCTGAAAAACACAATGGATAATCCTTGACCCGACTTAGGAAACGAACTTATGATCTTGTGATTCAGATATATTTAACACTAGACCAACGTAGTCAAGGTATAGTCATATAAAGACAGTAATATAAGGTATTTTTTACTTACGATACAATCTACTATTTGTGAGAAAAAGTTTTAAAGTTATAGCTATAACTTGAAGCCAAAACAAACATACAGACAAACGTGTTAATAGTTACAAATCTAGTTGGCCGCGCGCCAACTGTGATAGTGGTCCGAGAGTGAAATTCTTCAGATGTAATAAAAGCTGAGGAATAACTTTGCATCTTATTCCATTCGCAAACGAATTTGAACCCTATAACATCACAGAATAGTGTTCAAAACACTTCGGTAAGTTAATGCCGAAAATAATTTTCAGTTTCCAACAAAAAAATATTCGAACAAGTTGTGTTTAATTTTTTTTTTGTGTAAGCCTCTCTAATACTTCATATGTTCTTGTAAATCTTCGTCTAAGTATATTTTCTTCTACTTATTCATTCTATCAATCCAGGCCTGCCCTTATTTTTGACTTTATTTCTGACGGCCGATTGGCGCAGTTTGCAGCGACCCTGCTTTCTGAGTCCAAGGCCGTGGGTTCGATTCCCACAACTGGAAAATGTTTGTGTGATGAGCATGAATGTTTTTCAGTGTCTGGGTGTTTATATGTATATTATAAGTATTTATGTATTATATTCATAAAAATATTCAACAGCTATCTTAGAACCCATAACACAAGCTACGCTTACTTTGGGGCTAGGTGGCGATGTGTGTATTGTCGTGGTATATTTATTTATTTATTTATTTATTTATTTACCGGCCCAGTACTGGGCACGGGTCTCCTCCCACAATGACAAGGGTCTAGGCCGTAGTACACCACGCTGGCCCAGTGCAGTTGGTGGACTCCACACGCCTTTGAGAACATTATGGAGAACTCTCAGGCATGCAGGTTTCACGATGTTTTCCTTCACCGTTGAAGCAAGTGCTATTTTAATTACTTAAAAAACGCACATAGCTTAGAAAAGTTTGAAATCGGCCCCCAGAAAGTGAGTTGTGAAGACTTAATTTTTCTAGATAAAAGAGAACTGGATAAGTGAGGAAACTATAAGTGAGAGATATCTTTCCGTCACTTTTAACACTACATTTCATTTAGCATTTTAGAGGACACCATTCCAAAGGTCTCCTCTAAAATGCTAAATGAAATGGAGGTTAGCTAATCCATTATACAAATATTAAAAGAGCGGTGATAGCGTAGTGGTTACGACTACTAGCTGTACTTTTGGAGATACCGAGTTTAATCCTCGGCAGCACGTCTAACTTTTCGAAGTTATGTGCCTTTTAATATTTTTTTTTAATTTCATTACTTAAAGGAAACAACGTGAGGAAACCTGCATGCCCAAAAGTTCTACATAACGTTATCATGCCCGCTAGAAAGCAATGATGAGGTCTAAGACGGTGAGAAAAGCGGATGTTAATAGGTATATTAGTAAAATGCAAGCAAAGTCATGGAAAATATAAGATATATCCATTTATAAAATTGTAAAACATCTATCTCAATTTAATGGTTTCGTGAGTTTGCAGCCTTCAACTCTCCGGAGACCTTTGACCGTGTCTCCGTACGATGTAAGAATAAAGAAAGCTATACCGTGGATGTGTCATTTTATTTAAACTGTTTTTGAAGTTATACTTCTTTTGGCGCGCTAGGGAAAAATGGTGAGAGTAATTTTTTACAATGCGCGCGTTAGGTATAGTCAACATTTTAGTTTTTCCAAAAAAGGTTTGACCCTTGACTTTCAATAATTCAAACAATACCTTTTTTCTATTGTTAGTGTCGTTTTTTCTATAAACAGAATAAGGCGAAAGGTAAAATTTTTGAAAAGATTTTTACCTTGTCACGACAAATAAGAAGATATAACTATCTAACGCGTACATAAGTACAAACACGTTCTTTTTTTTTTAACTAAGCCCATGAAATTTCTGAGAGATAGAAATGATCTTGACGTAATTTATCAATTCTTTAAATCGGTCGACTGTATATTTTTAAAGTTACGGTTCCATTTAAGCGGATTATTTATGGTTTGACTGAGTTGTTAATGGGTTCACTAAGTTATTAATGGGTTAATTAAGTTTTTAATGCGTTAACTGTGTTGTTCATTGGTAAAATAATGGGTGTACTAGGTTGTTAATAGGTTAAGGCGCATGAGAATTTTTTTTTTCTATCGTTAATATGGAGTACTTCATTTTTATTGTTTTGGAAGTATAATGAAACACATAATATATTTATCTACGCTATATACTATTCTATACATATACTATTTATCTACTCCCATGCTGAAACAGTAAGCTTAAGTAGCCAACATTAAAAAACCCAATAACCAGAAATTTCATAATAACACTCCTTCGTTTTTTTTCCATCCCTTCTGCACTTTGGGTTTACTTAACAGACAGCTACATTCTTACGGCTCGATGCGTGGTCTCTGTATGAATTTAAAAAAAAAAAGAACGACTGTATGAATAACATAACCCAAAAAATAACACTTTCATTCACGCGCGTTTCCCTACCAGAACGCTGTGTAACTAGGACTAGCTGTTAATGAATGGTATAATTTAAACAGTAATCTAACTGTTTCGGAATCTAGATGCAACTGTTAATAATTAGGTATTTAAACACAACAGTTGCATAAATAACTAATTGTATACGACTATAACTATTCTCTGTGCCGTGTGTTGACGCCACATTAGAATACAGCTGTCACCATCCGGTTCTCGTACGAGGTGACTAAGGTAATATAACGGAGAAGTGTCATTGGAGTACTCTCTGCTAATACAACCATCTACTGTGATCACAAACCCTTGTGCCCAGCTTGATGATTTTGGGGAAACCCTCTTAATGGGAGAGCATAAATAATTTTAGAAAGATGATGATGTTAAGAGTAATAAAATACTGATAGAGGGGCAAACGGACGTGTCTTTCCCGAACTATTGGTTTATTATTTAATGTGGCTCTATATAACTTATACTCCATTTTTGTCGATAGTGTAAACAATAATAAAAATACGAGTTTTTTCTATTGTTAAAAAATAAAAAATAAAAGCTATAGATGATAAAACTATTCTCAATTAAAGACAGACAAAACCGCGGGGTAATGCAAGAATACATTATGTTCCGTTTCAAAGTATAAAATACAAAAGCATCTAAATTCAAATTTCTAATAGTTCACTTTTGTTTTAGCTATCTTCGCTGAGATGTGTTGACCGTCCCGGATACGTGATCTACCAATATCAAAATGTTATATCAGGATGCGGTATCTTTTGTATCCTAGAAAAATAAGGGGTTCTTACCAGCATAATTGACTATGTTATGCTTCCTGTTTAAGTATTAATTTTTCGAACCATCAATACAGCCATTGTTAACTCCTTAGCGTACTTTTGAAAACATTAAAAAAATTTCGCATACAAATAAATTAAATTTTTATACAACGAACTGATCGGATCATCCCTAAACATCATCCTCAAAAAAGTTTTTTTATTCTTCTTATTTTTTATTTATTTTTTTTAACTCTAAAATATAATTTTTATTAATACATAACTATAACCTAAAATAAACTATTTAAAAACTAAATAAAATCTAAAACGTCCTCGAAACCACCGCAGCGAGGCACAGTTCCTAAGATGCTGGCAGCATTGCCCCTTTGGATGGCCAAACTAATTCGTTGGCCAAGGTAACTGCCCGCTCTAGGATCACCGGTAGACTCGATAACCCTTTTCGATAATTCTTTGAAAAGGGCTCTTGCCTCCGGACCCCACGGTCCCAAAGTCTCTACTCCAAAAGGCACAAAAATGAAGCTGCTATCCAGGTTTTCATATTTACGCCTCTTGGCCTGCTCGGCACTGGAAGCAGCCGCACCTACCATTGACGAAGTGGTATTTATTAATTAATTAATTTATTTATTTATTCATTCTTCTTATTGCTCAATCATAAATTGGAAGACAAAAGGCGTACTGAATGCTAAAGCACCGCAAGCATACAAGCAAAAAAAAACAAAGTTCCAGCTGGAATAACTATAGCCGTATTAAAAAATGTAAACTATACCGTCCAGTTGTAGCGAATTGCAGTATAAAGCTTATTACAAATTTAACATCATGGACTTTTACACTGTACCTAACACATTAACTTTATTTTTGTACATAAATCTGCCTGAGCTATTAACCTAGGTTATTTAACGATTATAAAATCAGCTCTAAAGAATAAAATAGAAAAAGAAGTAAAATGCCGTATCCTACTCTTCGCACATACCATCTGTCGGACTTCAGTTTTGTAGGGCGTTGAGTTGCAGTTTCTTGGCGGTTTTGTATTTTTACTTTATTTTCTTTTTATCTTATTTTATAGGAATTAAATTCTCTTATCGATTCGTACTACATTTAAGGCATCTCTCTTTACTTTAAAAGTTATGTAAGCTCCTAGTTTGGAAAGATAAGCTACTAAGCTCATCAACCAAAAGGTTTTTGTGTGACTTTTCTTCTACTTCTTGCAATTATCTAACTTTATGTATGACTGTCACAATATGACTTCTCCACACTCTAAGCCAGACTTGTGTTTGTTCTTTTGTTTTTGTATACTCACTGCCTACCTAAAATATTCCCAAGAAGCTTTTAGAAAAAGCTCCTTGGGAATGTGTGTCATTTCGGTAATCATAGTAATCACGGTAATCATAAGATGCCGCATCTGTCTCTTTATACGTCTTGATTGTATCGTCATAAGGTTTTTTTTTAATCCACTACAAAATCGTTATCGTAATTTATAGAAAATGCTCCATATATTTGGATTTTTACAAATACGCTAATAATTATTATTTAATTAGGAATTATTTAATATTATTATTTTTCAGGAAACAATTAAAATTATATTTGATGTTCATGACATTAAGTTGGTGGGTATTTTGATATACTCGTAAATACGACTGCATTATCGATACACTCCCGTCCTACATGGACTCGAACGATGCAAAGATACCTCCCGGTGTCTTAGTAGTTTATCAATAATCAATTGTTAACTGGTAATTTACGTAAGCATGGTAATAATAAGATGCCGCATCCGTGTCTTTGGGCGTCTTATCCAGTCCGTCTTCGGTGCAGGTCGTCGATTCGTCCACTCCAGTCTATCGATCGTCTCACGCCGAACCCTGCTTTGTCTCAAAAACGACGTTTTATTTTACGTGCGACATATTTTCAAATGTAGAAAGAAACACGCGTTTTGATCATCTATCTTACTTTCACTCATTCTACAAATATTAAATCGAATAAATAGAGAGTGTCGGTTTGCCCTGCTTTTACGCAGTCACGGAGCAACGTATACATGTTATTTTGTTATAAACGACGTTTTATTTTTCGCGCGACATATTTTCAAACGTAGAATGAAATGTGCGTTTAAAACTTAAACTTGTGTTCAATCAAATAATGAGAATGTGTTAGTTTGGTGTGTGGAGTGCACCAATCCGCACTGTACCAGCGTGGTGTACTAAGGCCTTAACCCCTTCTCATTGTGGGGGATAATGAGTTGGTATGCTGATGATGATGTATTTTTAGTAGGTGATGGGAAGTGCAAAACTATCGCCATAAACAGAGCAACTCTTCACATGGCATGAGTCCATCAACGCCCTTCAGACTGGAACACAAGCAATGCAGTTCGCCAGCAGAACTAAAATTAGCGGCAATAGGTACTTCCCCGGACGAACTTTGTCACAAAAGCGATACCACTATGAAATATCATGCTTAGATAGATGTGTTTTGAATAAAGCAATGGAAAACAAACCAAAAATAATTTATCGCATTACACTAAGATACGGTTAACCACAGACTATGCTTCAATTCTCATTCGTCTGGACGGGGGCGATGACCGATCACATCATTTCTTTTTTTTTTTTCTCATCAATGGAAGCGAAAATTATCCAACCTAGATCGAGGTAGTTTTAAGACATTTATTTACACCCTTATTAATAAAAGGCATAAGCTCGGAATAGTTACGCAGCGGTTTTTATAGCTTCATTTGAAAGGTGATGTGATGTTAGTGATAACCAGATCTTAAAAAGTTCAAAGTTTGTATTAAACCTAAGCTTATAGAAAAGTCCTATTATAGTATTAAGCAATACGTCAACGGTACAAATGCTTGTGTGTAAATTATTACTCTCTAGCTAAGTTGCTTCTTTAATAGTTTTATATGATAATGTGAGATGGCGATAAAAAAAAACAACCGGCTAAGTTTGTTGTAGGCTTCTTTTTAAACCAGGGCGCGTTTGGAAACCTCGTAGCTTTAGTTTTAAGTTGAGGAATTTAGTTATCGCCATCAACTCACTTCTATGTCATATTTTACAAATAATATACCTACGCATCAAAAGTGCCATCTATGTGCCTATTTAAAAAAAGAAATATTTGACTTTGACTTTGATCGAATTTCCAAAGGTCCGTTCTCTAGTTTTTGTGAGACTAACGAACAGTTATTAATTTTTGTATACATATGTAGATAAAAAACTATGATTAAATAGTTAAACTATTAATAAAGATAGTTCAACGGGTACATGCCACTATAACATTATGAGAATTGAACTATTTTTAAAAAAAATCTTTAGTTTTGAAAATTCGAATGGTTATTGGAATAGTCAATATATAGTCACAGATCAGACTTTAGGTTTAATCTTTAGTTATTAACAAAGAAAAAGCCAGTAATATTCCTCTTTAGTTAACTTAGGTATGTTTTGATTGTAATAACGTTAGACGATATCATATCAAAGAAACCTAATTATCAATCTATGTCGGTTACAAAATAAGAAAATTTAATACAAAAATTTGTATTAAAATTTAAACTCGCGAACGCCGCACCCTCAAAGTCAGACCAAGTTCGGAACTTCGGCGCGGAACGTGAAAACTGAAAAGTGAGAAAACCCGCAAGTTTTCTATTTCGGTTTCCCGCACCGTATTAGTTACTAATGATTAACTTTCCGTGGAACCTGATGGAAAATCAAACACCGAAATATAATTTATCTAAAAAATAATATAATATTATTTATCTACGGAATTTAGTTAATTGTTAAGTTTGTTATTATCATCTGTATCATATCAACCCGTTACCGGCGTACTATCTAACTGTCAATGATTTTCCATGTACCATCCGGCGTCCATCTGCTAGATCCGTCAATTATAAATAAAAAGTCGAATTTAAGAAATAGGAGTTACTATTAAATCGATTATAAAGTTGTAATTTTGAATCATATTTAAACAAGGCCTCTGTGGCTTAGTTACCCAGACCAACGAGGCGGTTAAGATTCAGCGTGGAAAATTAAAAATAAATCGAGCAACCAGTAATATCTGGTAGCACAGATAAAAATCAAAATGGCCGCCGCGAGCGAAATATCAGGTTGTCTATCGTGCAAAATAAATTCCTTGAAGTAAAAACTGGTGCGACTCATCCGTCCGGGAGGCTTAAGACGTGAAATAAACAAGTTACAAGTCTAAGAGAAGATTTTCCTTTTGATACTGTTCCTATACTCGTAGGTTAACCCTTGATTGCACCTTATGAGTAATAATATACTCGTAGGTACCTACTACGCACTAGTTAGCGAGTTTAATCGTGAAGCTCCTAGGAATTGTGAGGGAAAGGGTCACATAAAAGTCAGGCAGACAATTTGCAGCATAAAGCATGCAAAAGTATAGAAATTTTTAGAAATCCAACTGAAAGGTAACTCACTGCAATAATAAATAGTTTCTACACTGTGTTCAAGTCAGATGATCGTTAATTCCGTCATGTTTTATGCTCTTCTGATTGTAGTCGGTCAGTGAACAGTTTGGCCAAGTTTTTATAAACAACTCACGCTCATTTCCATAAAATTCGGACCGGCTGGTCGTGTAATCTGGAAATTGATGGCATTGAAAATAACTTACCCCCCTAGATGAGATAGGCTGAGCTTCATTCATGAAAAAAAACGTCACTATTCTTTGATATCCTCGCTTGTTCTTTTTTTTTTTAAATTTTTTTAAGTTGCAAAGACCCTGAATTATGCACCTTCGTATAAACTGACCTACATAACATTTGTTTTGTTGGTTTTAAAAATATATATATGTATATTTTTTAATAAATTGTCTGTCTTCATAAATTTTACACTAAGAAACAATCTAAAAATTTAAAAAAAATTTAAAGTTAGTAAAGTTTATAATTTTCTCAAGGAATCTACTTTTCATAAACAAAATGCAGTTAGGTTATCAACTTTAAAGAAAACAAGAAAACTTAAACACAAACATTATATAGTACCAAGCAGCTATAGGTACATTAACAAAAAAAAAAAACAAAGCACCAATCGTGAGAACCGAGGAAATCTACAAAAAAAACCAACTGACAAGAAACACATAAGCCAAAATTAAAACGATTCTGACTGGTCGATCGGTTTTTTGTACATAAAATTCTAAACGTCCAAAGCCACCGAGAAGAATCCTGTTACCGGACCAGTTTTTGAACGAAAGTTATGTTATCAATAGGGTTGTCATCTGCTCTTTGTGATTGGATTTTAGATTTTCTTGGCGCAGTGGTGAGCGCTGTGGATTTAAGTTAGTAGTGCCCGGTTCCATTCCCGGCAGGGGTGGTTTGGGAATTTATATTATCTTAAGTTTTCGTGGTCTGGCGGCCTTCGGCTTCGGCTTCGGCCGTCGCTACTTACCACGACAAAGACGTGCTGCTAAGCGATTTAACGTCCCGGTACGATGACGCGTGAAAACCGATGAGAGGTATGGGTTTTAATATAACTGACCCCCTTCCTAACAGATTAGCCCGCTACCGTCTTAGACTACATCATCGCTTACCATCCGGTGAGATTGCAGTCATCAGCTAATTTGTAGTGGGATAAAAAAATAAAAATGAGATTTGTTGGCTTAAAGCACGGTTCTTTAGAAACCCTTGCACTTTTCGTTTTAATTTTTACCACCACCTCATTACAATGAGCAAAATATGACTCCAATATGTAAAAGAGTTCTTTAATAGTACAATAATAATGGTGCCAATGCTCAATCCCTAAAATGACCTGAATGGAAAGCTCTAAAATTAGTTCTTTTCTATGGGGGAAATATTAGTGTAATATCATTAGGCACCTATTGTTACCTGTTAGTTTAGTTTAGGAATTTTAATTTACATTAACACCTTTATATATTCCAGTCCTGCTATACAGGATGTTTGGTGCATCGTGTGCCAAATCGAATCTGATGATTGGAGGGGTCTTTGGCTATCTCTTCAGCCCTCGTAAAAAAATCTTGCTCAAACGGTTTTTTTTATACTGATTTTAAATTGTTTTTTTAAAAATTGTAAAAATTCTACATTTAAATTTTAATAAAAAATAAAGTTGTTAAGTATTAATTAATTTTCTTTTTAATCTTTAATTTGTAACGTTTTACGCTTCTTTTGAAACTAGAATTACACGCCAGCAACATCTAGTTTTTGTTTTACAGCCCCGCAAAGTTTTTTTTACGTAAAAAAATAAGCTTGAACGTCAACTTTCGGTTTTAATAAAAAAAAAACTAAAAGTGATCATGTTCTTCCAATTTTTTTAAAACATCTCTGGACTGTCCCCTTTCTAATGGTGTGCAATATGCCATGAAAAGTAATTAGTAACATCACTAATTTTCAAATTTTCTAAACTTGGTCGCAATTTTCTAATATTCAACAGGTGAAAGAAAAACAAGGGTTTGCGTAAATAACACTCACAAGCAGGTAAAATTTTTAAATTTCGTAGGTTTTACTTGAAATAAAAATAATACATTGCATTTGAAACATTTATTTCATAATTTTTACAAATTCTGCTCAAATTGTTCACCCCTGTTTCGAATGCAGGCCCGACATCTTTGACGTATTGTTACAGTTGTAGTCCGAAGCCGTATTTCGTTCTTAATTGTACCGAAGGCCGCTTCTATGCGTTGTATTAGTACCTCCCTCGTTGGGACTTCTGTGGCGTATACTAGCTCTTTGGCACGTCCCCAGACATAAAAATCTAACGGAGTTAAGTCTGGGGAACGTGGAGGCCATGCAATAGGCCCATCGCGCCCAATCCACGAATTGGGGAACACATTATCGAGGTATTCCCTCACAGTTAAACGCCAATGCGCGGGACAGCCGTCATTTTGAAATACTATGGGCACATCTTCATTAAACACGGGCACCTCGGCCAATAATTCCGGCAGATCATTTTGCAGGAACTCTAAATAATTATCGCCATTTAAGTTATCAGGCAGGAGTGATTGGGAATCAGGTAATTGGACCGCACTACCTGCCTGATAACTTAAATGGCGATAATTATTTAGAGTTCCTGCAAAATGATCTGCCGGAATTATTGGCCGAGGTGCCCGTGTTTAATGAAGATGTGCCCATAGTATTTCAAAATGACGGCTGTCCCGCGCATTGGCGTTTAACTGTGAGGGAATACCTCGATAATGTGTTCCCCAATTCGTGGATTGGGCGCGATGGGCCTATTGCATGGCCTCCACGTTCCCCAGACTTAACTCCGTTAGATTTTTATGTCTGGGGACGTGCCAAAGAGCTAGTATACGCCACAGAAGTCCCAACGAGGGAGGTACTAATACAACGCATAGAAGCGGCCTTCGGTACAATTAAGAACGAAATACGGCTTCGGACTACAACTGTAACAATACGTCAAAGATGTCGGGCCTGCATTCGAAACAGGGGTGAACAATTTGAGCAGAATTTGTAAAAATTATGAAATAAATGTTTCAAATGCAATGTATTATTTTTATTTCAAGTAAAACCTACGAAATTTAAAAATTTTACCTGCTTGTGAGTTTTATTTACGCAAAAACTTGTTTTTCTTTCATCTGTTGAATATTAGAAAATTGTGACTAAGTTTAGAAAATTTGAAAATTAGTGATGTTACTAATTACTTTTCATGGCATATTGCACACCATTAGAAAGGGGACAGTCCAGAGATGTTTTAAAAAAATTGGAAGAACATGATCACTTTTAGTTTTTTTTTTATTAAAACCGAAAGTTGACGTTCAAGCTTATTTTTTTACGTAAAAAAAACTTTGCGGGGCTGTAAAACAAAAACTAGATGTTGCTGGCGTGTAATTCTAGTTTCAAAAGAAGCGTAAAACGTTACAAATTAAAGATTAAAAAGAAAATTAATTAATACTTAACAACTTTATTTTTTATTAAAATTTAAATGTAGAATTTTTACAATTTTTAAAAAAACAATTTAAAATCAGTATAAAAAAAACCGTTTGAGCAAGATTTTTTTACGAGGGCTGAAGAGATAGCCAAAGACCCCTCCAATCATCAGATTCGATTTGGCACACGATGCACCAAACATCCTGTATTATCCTTCCAATTTAAAATGATTGTGATAAACATTCAAATAATGAGCATTTAATTAAGTATAAAAAAATGACATTGTTTATTTCCATATTTGTCAAGCCGATTTTTTTTTCAATATATGTGCCAGCCCTAGTTATAAATATAAGATGTCTATGGTCGCTTATTACGTGTATACGTGTGCATTTAGTTTGTATGCGGGTATAAAAAAAGAAATAAATCGCGGGTGAACGGCCCCACGCCGGCCGCGGTTGAGGCAGGGCAGGTTTCAGGACGTCAGCGCGGGCAGTTTGACAGCTTTTGAGCGTTCCCTTTTTGAATTGTCATTTTTTTATGATCTCTTTAAAGGATGGCTACAGATAATGTAACTCCGCGTGTGTCATGGACCTTTGCAGCGTTCAACAAGTTGCAATAACTACCGAACGTAATGTTTAATATAATTTTATAATTTATGCACTTAGATTTTCGTAGATATTTATAATAGATATACAATTTTTATATTTACAATTAAGTATTTCAATAGTTACTCGTATCTGTGGTAAATGATAATTATACTTTTAGCACAACACTAAATAATTATTTGACCTAGTGCTGTTGTACACAAATTTCTAAACTACACTGAAATAACAGATAAAACTGTACAGATACACCAAGATGTGTAATTTTAGTTTAGTCTGGAGTTTTGTTTATAATACAATTATAATTTAGTTTAGTTAAAATAATAAAGTCAGGTATTTCCTATTTTAAATGTTGTTCTCATGTTTTTTTACGATTATCATAATCGTTAAAAGGAATGAAGGTTGTCTACAAATTGTAGCATAGCTGCAAATATGCTGCAGATAATCTTACTTTGCAAGTGTCACGGACCTGTGCCGCGCTCAGCAATTTGATTAAGATTGCAATTTCTTATTGACATCGGCCTTGGTTGAGGTCGCGCAGGTTTCTGAACGAAGGCGCAGGCAGTTTGACGACTATTTTATGAATTCGATTTTTGAAATTTTAATGCTTCCTTGTTTGACAGCTACAGATAATGTAAGTTCACATGGGTCAAGGTACTTTGCTGCGTTCAACAATTTGCTTCAGTCATGCAATGATATTTCATTCTTTATCGCTTGTTGTATAATTCAAAATTCATTTATTTTAAGTAGGCCTACTTAAATGCACTTATGAAACGTCAAGCATGTCTGTCTGTACTCTGTAGTGACTCTACTAACGGATCGGCAGGCAGATTCCATCGATCGACAAGAAACTCAGCAGTTGTTCTTTTCCAACATTAATTTACAGTTTAACTTTGGTTTGTATAGCTTGTGAGAGACAAAGTTTTCTAAGTTGGGTTAAGAAAATTCAATATAACTGCTAAAATCCTAAACGGGTAAGCCCACTACCTTCTTGGCGAAACATGCGTAGTGAGTACATTGCCGAAGATGTGTTTGGTTTGAATAAATTATAAATAGCACCGGACAGCTTTTCGCGGAACATAGCAAATTACTCTTAATTTTTATTATGACATTAAGGCCGTAAATTAAAGGAAAATTACTTATTATTTTTAATTTTATTTTATTACTCATCGACATCATCATCCGTAATCTATTAACGTCCCACTCTTATGTACAGGCCTTGTATGTCATAGGAGAGACGGTTTTAGAGCATAAACCCACCACGCTGCTCCAATGCGAGTTGGCGGGCTTTTTATTAGTATTTTATTTAAAATTAGGTCTATCACTCAATTACTTTGCCAAAAGACGGCATTGTTAATGTTTAGAAATGTAAGTAAAGCATAAAATCAACTTCAAGTATGTTTAAGATAAAAAATTAAAACTAGTAAGTATTTTTGGCGGGAAGGTGTAAACATCCCGACATTCGAACTTTCACCTTTATAATATGTATTAGTGAGATAACAGAATGTAATAAAAATTCACTCTCACCGATTTATCACAAACAACAGTGTATGTTTACGAGACATTTATTTACAAAGTCTAGAATTAGTTCATCGTTCAGTGTCAGTATCCCTTAGTGTTAATGACACTTGGTTGAGCAATTTAAACTGACTAATTGGCATGTTTATAGCTTAGTTAGGGCTCCGACCTGGCTTTTCAGAGGGACAGCATTCCATCCCCGGTACCTTTTACTTTTCGGAGTTATGTGCCTTTTAAATTAAAGTAAATCAAAATATAACCAGTGTTACAGCAATTTTATAAAGTGGGTAAATAATTAGACATTTGATTACTAACCAATGTTGATGACATGGAATTGGTGGGTATTTTGCTATAAATAAGACTGCATTATCGATACACTCCAGTCCTACATGGACTCGAACGATGTATAGATACCTCTCGGTGTCTTAGTCGTTTATCACATGTTCATAGCTTAGTGGCTAGGGCTCCGACCTGCCTTTTCGGAAGGACCGCGTTCGATCCCCGTACCTTTTACTTTTCGGAGTTATGTGCCTTTTAAATTAAAGCAAATCAAAATATAACCAGTGTTACAGCAATTTTATAAAGTGGGTAAATAATTAGACATTTGATTACTAACCAATGTTGATGACATGGAATTGGTGGGTATTTTGAAATTAATAAGACTGCATTATCGATACACTCCAGTCCTACATGGACTCGAACGATGTATAGATACCTCTCGGTGTCTTAGTCGTTCATCACATTCAGCAGGGCAGGGTTCTTTCGGTACGCAAACTATACGTGCTGTTAATTACTCTTCGTAAGCACGGCAATACTACCTATGATTCAGAGTTTGTTAAAAATAAGCTTAGGTTGGATAGGATTTGTCAAGTTGAACCACGCAGAACCGCTTTAGCTGGTCGCCACTCTTACTTCATAAGTTCAATGCTTTATAACAAAATTAATAAAAAAATATCCATTAACTCATTAACATCATGAAAATGTAAAATTGAATTAACGAATTGGCTTCTTAACCTAACTTATGATGAGACTGAAAACCTTATTCAATAATACATACGATCACACCCTCACCCTCACCCACACTCACATACACATACACATAAACACACGCGCACGCACACACTCATATTTAGTTTTTTAAGTACAATTAATTATATTAAAAAAAAAAAAAAAAAAAAATATGGATGTATTTATGTAAATGTAGAAAAAAAAAAAATTGAGTTTATCAATGCTTTCAATTGAATTTAATTCAAAAAGTTTTTCGGTTTTTATTTTTATTAATCTCACTAGATTTAATTTAAGTGTATGGTTCTCGCTCCAGAGACGGGCGATAATAACTGCGACTCAGTCTTGCACTATAGCAGTATTATCGAATTTGGGTTTCATGATACGCATTACCTTATGTTTGCCTTATTTTGGACTATTTTTAATTTGCTGTGTAACTGTTAATTGAAATAAACTTATTACTTATTACTTATCACATGTTTATAGCTTAGTGGCTAGGGCTCCGACCTGCCTTTTCGGAAGGACCGCGTTCGATCCCCGGTACGCACCTCTTACATTTCGGAGTTATGTGCCTTATATATTAAAGCAAATCAAAATACCACTAGCTTTAACGTCGAAATAAAACATCGTGAGGAAACCTATATTCCTGAGAGTTCTCCAGAACGTTCTCAAAAGGCTTATAAAGTTCAAAATGGGGCGATATGATGATAATGACGAAGTCCTGTAAGTCTTTAGAATGTTTAGGATTTTCAATGCACTTATTCAAATTCAAATTCAAAATTTCTTTATTTATGTAGGCCTATCACAGGCACTTATGAAGCGTTCATACAATTATGTTTACATAATTGTAAGGGGATGGTGATAACTTCGTACGCCTACTTAAACCTAAAGTTACGAGGGTTCCAAACGCGCCCTTGTCTTAGAAGAGCCCACAACAAATTTAGCCGGGTATTTTTTTTTCGTTATCACCATCTCACAGTTTATTTATATTGAGCTATGAAGCTAGAGCAATTCACACCCAAGCTTTTTTATCGTTCAAGTAATCCTTAATATTATAATAGGATTTTTCTGTAAACAATAAATAATAAGCATCTGTGGCCTTTAAATAAAGCCGTATAATGTGCCATGTGTGTAATGGCAGATTGGAATACAGTTTTCACAAATCCGGGTGTCGTACGAGGCGACTAAGCGAATATAACTGAGAACTGGCAGCAGCTTCCTCGTACTACTACCGTCTACTACCCAACCGCCTACCCAGCGTGGTGATTATGGGAAACCATCCCATTGGGAGAGGCCAATCCATCAGTGGACTGTTATAGGTTATGGTAGCCAATGACTCTTCGCCTGTATGCAATGACTGCGAAGTGTGTTATTCTTCCTTGTTTAAAATTCGTAGAGAGCGAGTCAACAGTTTTCTAAATATTAAAAACATAAACACACGAACGTGGAAGTGAACGCGAGTTTTCCAAACATTTGTTTGTAATGAAAATAAAAAGCCAAATCACTAGTTGTTTTGAATTATTCTGAATGTATCTTCAAATAAGCAGTGGCATGAATACAGGGTATACACCAAGCGGGCAGATGATATAAAATTAAAAAATCTCCAGTACGCGTTATAAAAAACATAAGGATAGCCATTGTAAGAGTTATAAAAAGCCTACCCTTAAGTATTTATAACTCGTACTGGAGATTTTCTTCATTTTACATCATCTGCATACCCTGTGCATACCCTTTATGCACGCCACTGCAAATAAGATCAAATATTTCTAGGTTAACCTGGACTGTATTCATTATCATCGTCATAATGTATCTTGGTTATTTCAACCAGCACACGAGAACCCGATCAGCAGGTCCTCAAAATTACTCGTACTAGAAAGAAGAATAAACGACCAAATCTTTCAGCGGAGTAAACGAATTTAATTCAAATTTTGGTATACATATAAACTTTTGATCATAAACAATATAGAATAATAGAACTAGGCATTTTTCACACTATCTAGTCCCATTTAGACGGCCGATTGGCGCAGTTTGCAGCGCCCCCGCTTTCTGAGCCCAAGGCCGTGGGTTCAATTCCCACTACTGGAAAATGTTTGTGTGATGAGTACGAATGTTTTTTAGTGTCTGGGTGTTTATATTCTAAGTATTTATGTATGTTATATTCATCAGTCATCTTAGTACCCATTGCAAAAGCTACGCTTACATTGGGGCTAGATGGCGATGTGTGTATTGTTGTAGTATATTTATTTATTTATTTACATAGTTAGTCCACAAACAATGGATGTCCATTGCTGGAAATAGGTCTTTTGTAGGGATGACTAAATACCAAGGTCTTGAATTAATTATTCAAGAATTGTATATTCATGTAGGCCTATCACAGGCACTTATGAAGCGTTCATACATGTTTGTTTACATTATTGTGAGGTGTTGGTTATAACAGCATTCGCCCTGGTCCAAGAAGACTCCACAAAAAAATGCCTTGCCAAAAAGCTTTTTTATTGTTTAAGTAATCCTTATAGGTCTATTCCTCGGGAACCTAAGATTATTTTGGGATAAAAAGTAGTAGTTGTGCTAATCCAGACTATAATCTATATCTTTTCTTTTCTATCTATTATATGCGTGATTGAGTAACAAACATCCATACAAAGTAACGCATTGATAATATTAGTATATAGATAACGTGTTTTAACGTATTGTTTAAACTTATTCATTGAGTATGTTCAAAAGTAACTTCGAAATCATTTTATAAAGTATACTCAACCCCACAAAGGGTTGTCGTCAATGCAGGCGATATGCAGATATTGTACCATCTGCATTTATTTCCGTTTCTGGTAAGTCTATTATTTATATACACCTTTTACTTGCGAAGTTACAGACGGATATATATATAGATAGAGATTTTGATATATGTAAAGCTATTAATATCTGAATAATAAAAAACAAAAATTTGGCATCGCTCTCGGAAATGTTTAAACAGCGAAAATGAACAAAACCGCACATTTAAAATACTCTTGTAGAATTCCAAAATTAACCAAAAATATCGAACCGTAAACAATGAAACGTACGTTAAAAATAATTTAAAAAAAAACCTTGCAGACAAGAAAAGAAAAATATTTTAAATAGTTAAACATCAAAAATTATGAAAACTGCTTATTAAAAATACTTCCCGCGCAAGCAATTTCCAAAAATACCAAACCGTAGACAATGAAACACGTTGAAACTCAAAAAAAAAAGCATAAAAACATTGGAATTGAGGTCATTCAATTTGGGGCCGCGGGCGAAAGTGGTCGTTTTTTTTGTTTTTTTTTTGCTTATTGCTTTCGTCTGGAGGCCGCGGTCAATGCGTACTTATTGTTGTACGTAAGGGCTCGTCTAAAATGACAGATTTTTCGTTAGGACTTTGAAACAAGTTGATGCGAGATATCTATACAACTTAGACCCATCACGCTGCTCAATTGCCAGTTGATCATCTCAGGTAACGAACTGTTACTCTTAGGTAACAATTATTATCTGTTGTTCATTACAATGGCCCGACCATTGAAGGCTTAACCATTGTGCTTCAAGGGGTACAGAGTAAAGGGTAACCAAATTGGGACCTCCAAAGGTTATCTATCCAACTATCAATTATACAACTCTGATTTTCGCTTTGATTTCGAGGAAATAAAACGAAGATCAGAGTTAAAAAAATACACATTTTTTAAATGAAACAAGGCTTGGGTCAACGACTATACAGCCTAATCAAAATTTAATTTTTAATGGTATAAGTTATCTGGAAGCATTATAAAAGTAATGACATTAGATTTTGGTTTCATTTATACCCTTTTTACTGTGCATAAAAAAGAGTTTTGCGAAGTGAATAATATATTACGTAGTCTCTCAGTATGAACGCGTCCTAGCGGGATGTTGGTTGGCAGATGTGTTCGTAAATTGAGTTATATGACTCAACTCCTCGCCCGCACCACGTCCTTTGCAGTATTCCGGAGCCCAAATTAATGGAAATTTTACATTACACTCATTTGTCATTTAATCAAAGCATTTAATATGGAAACACTTATTACATCATCCCTACAAGATCCTACTCCCATCCACGTCCCACTGCTGGGCGCAGAACTCCTCTCGCCCACTATGCATGTGAAGGAGTTTCACGATTAATATAAAATGCAATTGATAATGACACCAATTTCATAATTCTGGCGGGTAATAAGAATTTCTTAGAAGAAATATGTAATAAAAAGGCTCGCATGACAGACGTGAGAACATCGAAACTATTTTGTATGAAAATATGCATGAAAGGACGGTTTGTTAAATCTTATTAACATGATTGATCAAAAATATAGTAATCGGATTTATTTGAAGGAGAAAAAAATAAAAAAGAACCGAGAGTATGTAAATCTCAACTTCGACGCCACTGTGCGTTGCTACGCCAACAAAAGAAATAACATTTCCCGCCAAAACATTTGTAATAACTCTACCCGGGGTTCAACCCAAAGACCGTGTGATCCGTAGTCGGGCAAGATAAGCACTAGAACTTTTCAGTCAGGTAGAATCTTAACCTTTCCCGGGACTCCATCCAAGTCTCAATCATTGAGGTTACAAACACTATATAGCGGCCAAAGAGGATACAAATAGGTACTATTAACGGCTAAAGACAGAACACGTTTGATTCCCGCGTTCATTCTATGCCTTTAACCTAGAAAGGTTAAAGACATGGACATATTTTCTCTTTAAATATCTTTAAAGCCTTTCCTTTTCATAAACTCGCATAAATTTACAATATAATTATATGTTTAAAAATGAAAATCTTGTAGCAATAAATCAGTCAAAGTTGACGTCCCAACACTAAGAATAATTACTAATATTGTAATACAAACAAATTAAAAATGGTAATACTATATAATTAATACAACTTCAATTATTTGTATTCGTACAACACAACTTAATATTTACATACACATATTGATTGAGACATTGTAGATACCTACTTGACTTGAGGAACAAGTTTTTGCGTAATGACATTAATTTTTTTCACGGAAGAATTGCAAAAGTTCAATGTCGTTCAGCCTATAAAAATGTTTTGGATTTTTCTTCGATACAAGTATGAATGCCGTTTATTTTGAATGTGGTTTGCAGTTTTTTTTTGTGTTTATACTATGTCAAGTGGATGTTCAAAAAATTCCATTTTTAAAAATAAACACCTAACAAGAGAAAAATCTAAAGTTTTTCAGCTTTATAATATCCTAGTAGTACTTTAACGTTACATATATGTTATTATTTAATTACGCTTCAATAAACGTGCTGTCACTGCATTAAATATAACAATAAAAATTGCTTTTCATATTTTTAGGTTAGATAACAATTATTTATTGTAAAGTCAATATCTCCTGAGGATGCTCCGGTTTCGGAGCGAAACGTGCGTAGAAGGTACATTGCTGAAGATCTATTTGGTGTGGAGTATACGGATTGAAGTAATTATAAATTCTCCTGCTTTTCGCAGAGTATAGCATATTAAGCTTAATTTTCATAATACATCATGGATTTCCGCAAAGTAACGCCTGCTTCTATCCGAGTTTAATAGAACAGTATTAGAAAGTATTATCTTAAAAGGCAAGATTTTATGTTTAGGTGTGTCAAGGCGATAGTAAATAGGTCAACTCTAACTGATACTTAGGTACAGAATAGGGTTATATTTGCATCCTGTCAAGGATAGTCTTTCAAAGGAAACATGTTGTTACTTTGTCTCTACAAAATAGATAGTTAAATCCTTTAAACTTTTTCGTTATAATAAATCCGAAGTATTGGCTTTTTATAGATAATTTAATTTTATAGCCTAAGTATAGGTTTAAAAAGTATTCTTATATTCAGCAGGAATACGTTCTTATCGCAGGATATTCACATTTATTTGTATTGTACAAATAAATGTGTTGATTTTGATACTTTATGATTTGTTAGGATTAGAAAAGGACAAACGTTGAATATAAACAATATTATAATTTTTATGTATTAGGAAATATTTATATTTAGTAGTCGGTACTATATTATAGTTAGACTTGGTAAGTATGCTTTGTATATTATCCCCTTTCCCCAAAGTCGGGCAGAGATTGCTTTAGCAATAAGACCGTCTTTGGATTCACTTTTGTGAAAATATATAGCTGTATTTGCGTTAATTGTCGTGTATTTGTATAAGAAAAATTTTAAGCGGTAGAAGCGCATTGGTTAGGAGCTCGACTTCTATTTCGGGGGCCGAGTTCGAATCCCAGCACGCACCTCTAACTTTACTCAAAGGTGTGTTGAGTCCACCAATCCGCACTGGGCTAGAGTTGTGGACTATACTATAGCCCCTTGTCATTGTGGGAGGAGACCCGTGCTCTTTAGTGGGTCGGTAAAAGGTTGATGCGATGGTGATGATACACGATACAAAAAATATTTTTAGAACCAGTTATTGTATTTTAGTCAGTAAGTGCTTGCTTTTAAACATATTTTAATAAGGTTGAGTACATAAAAGTTGCACGCCTTAGCCTATACCTAGAATACCGTAACTATATTTTATTTTTAATTATTGTAGTAGGTAGGTATTTCGCTTCATCTCTTTTCCTTTGAATCTCTCCCACTGCCTGGTTCACTGGAATACATTTCTTATAGCGATAAGTGTTTCGTTACACATCTTTTGTTACTTTATGTTTGATATTAAATCTTTTTCTATCTGTCTATTTTATTTTGCGTCTATTTGTTGATTTCTTGGTTGGTTCGTATTACCTTAACTAATATAAATCAAATTTAGCTTATCGTATCTTCTAGACCTCCTCTTTTCTATGTTTTTTCCTTTTACACCTTTGGTTGCCTGGAAGAAATCGCTATGTAGCGATTAGGCCACCAAATTGTACTCTGTTGCTCTTTGTTTATTTCTCTGTAACTGCTTTTTTTCTTTGGTGTACAATAAAACTGTATTTTAGCGTTCATTCATTCATTCACTCGTTCAATCATTCATAAGCATTATGTGGTTAATATTATCGTTTCTAAATTACTAAGTTGTGGAAACTTCATTGGTCGAAAAATATTAAAAATATAAATATTGTTGCCCTGAAAAAGCTTATAATTAAATGAATAAACAAAAATGTCCTAATCAGTGTTTAGTTAAAATAGACAACTGATGAGTGACCAGGTGGCTGCGCTGTTATTAACAAAATAGAAAAATTTTAAAATGTTAATTGTTGATGTTGCAGAATACTAAGTCTCTTGCAGACGTCTTCTAGGTAGAATCTGCCTTCCAAGCTGGTAGTAGACTCATTACAAACAGACAGACACGAGGTTTCAAAAGTACTTGAAGATAAGACTTTTTAAAATAAATGAATTTCGAATTTCAAAGGTACCCAGTTTTTGACTAATTAACACTGACAATGTAGTTCCATTTTATAACAGTAGAGGTAGAGCTAATGTAATGATTATAAATACACTCGCAGCTCTAAGTGTGTGTCTACGTAGACACGAGATTGCGACACTCAAGTGCAGCCTAGACCGGAATGGCAGCTGAGCTAGTAACATTGACCGTTACCGTCGAGTTGCGGTCAGATCGACTTGACGTCTTGCAATCTTAGGTACTTGTTTATAGCGTCGGAGTATCGAGTGTAGCTTTTTGCGTAAACCATTCTCGCTAAAGTTGGCATCATCTCGATCGCATATAAACAAAAATAATAATAATAAATAAATGTATATAATAATTTATCACTTTGGAGCCCTGACCGCCGGTTGCTTGGGCATTCAAAAACCCCAAGCAAGCGGAGGGTGGATGTTTTTTCTTATAAATTTTTAATAAAGTCTTTTTTTTCTTTCAAGCATTGTTAAGAATTACAATAAAAAATTATAAGCAATATATGATAGATATAAAATAAATATACTACGACACTACACACATCGCCATCTAGAGTAACCGTAGCTTGTGTTTTGAGTACTAAGCTGACTGACGGATATTTTATTTTATAAGATTCATCTCTCACAAGATAGAAAAATGAATGTCAAAATGTAGTTGATGTTTGAAAAGAGCAACAGCTGAGATTCTTGCCGGCTACTTCTCGGTAGAATCTGCCTTCCGAACCGATGGTAGAGTCAGACAAACTTGACTTTTCAAAAGTGCTTATATTAGACCTACTTGCAATAAATAAATTTTGAATTTTGTAATATACAGATAAACGCAACATTCATGTTCATCACACGAACATTTTACAGTTAGAATCGAACCCACAGGTCTGTACTCAGAAAGCAGGGTTGCTGCCCACTGCGCTAATCGGCCGACAAACTTATACGTTCCCATAACTGAGTCCACGCGTGCTATTATTATTCATATATGAGTTACATCATTTAACGAGTGCCAGAGTAACAATATTACAGCATGAGCACCGCAAGCCCACGTCTGAATTGCGACAGACTATATCTAGTACCTACCTGCGACCGGAATAGAATCATAATGGACGGTTTAACATTGAATTTTCCCGCGTCAGGTTCTATTTTGACGTTTCGCACTTTGTATTCATTTATTTATACTCTATATTTGCGCACCGCTACAAGTTACTGAAACAAAAGAAGAATAGAACGACAGAAGCAGAATACTAAAGGCGGCCTTATTGCTTAGTAGTGATCTCGGGCAGGCAACCGTAGGATTAGGAAAACTTGAGGAGAACATGCAGTCCGTGCATACTTAAGAAAAAAATACATACCAAAAACTACATTAATACATTCTAATCCTTGAACTAGATGACACAAATAAAATAAAACATAATATAATAGATATAAAAAAGAATACATAATTTATTTAATAATACTTATATGAATGGGTTGCATTTAGTAGGCTTATTATCAGAAATTGCACTCCATTTGGGCTAATTTCATAAAGCAGTTAAGCTGGAAATGTTTTTATCAGTATCCTCTTTGTAAATTATGTGATGTGATATTTACAAAGAGAAGATATAACAAAATATGACAACACATATTATAGGTTTTGTTCCACTAAACATCTACTGTCCATCTGTACGTACATCCATCTGTTTGTCAATGGACTGTATCTGATTATCCGCAATAGGTAGAGTCTATAATCTTACAGAATGTGAAAATACTTTTATTGTTGCTGTACAAACATATAATTAATTTGATATTATCTAATAGTTTTGGTGCTAAAATTTTTGCCACCATAATACTAATTTGTGTGGTGTTCCTTGATACGGATAGGGATTGTTCGTGATACGGAACTCTCCTTATTCGAGCCCTTCTCACACTTAGCTTTCTAACATATTTATGTAAATAACTTTAAAGACGAGGGTTCTTGGAAGCAGACCGCTCCGCTCTCTTTCGCAAGATAGAAAAATTCTCAATATTGTAAACTGTAAAATGATGTAGAAAATGGGCAAGACGCATATTAAGGAATCTACTGACTTTCTTGCCGGCTCTTCTCGGTAGCCTTCGGAACCGTTAGTAGAGTCACTACAAATAGATTGACTAGACTTTTGATAAAGTTATTATAAGCTAGGCCTTCTTGTAATAAGTGAATTTTGAATTTGATTTTTTTTGTATTTTATCTGTAGTAAATTAATTAAAATTGCGATCCCTACTTGTAAAGCTTCTATTATCTACGTAACTAAATAGAAAATCAGCGTTTGTTTTTCACCCGTTTTAGTGGGACGCGAATGAAAGTTAACTGCGATATCCATATAGCTGCTTGGCACTAAATAATAGCTGCCATTAAGACCGTGATCTTTTCAAAACTGCATCTGAAACACGGGGGAAAGTGTCTCAAACACAATTGCGGTACATAGAGGTCCGTTTCGTCGTAAAAGAAATCGGAGCGTCGGTTTGAACGTCTAAATTTTATTTTTTAGCAATAATGACATATTTGCAAGTAATAGTTTGTAAAAGCGACGTAGAAGATCTAGTTTTACTTAGCTTTCCTTTAGGCTCATGCGCAAATATCGCTTAATTCAGTGGTTTAGCATACATCTCCTTAGTTTAAAAGTTAGGATAACATATTTATAATGACTCAGACACCGGGAGGTATCTTTGCGCCGTCTGAGTCTGAATAAAAGACTGAAGTGTTTCGCTAATGCCCCCGTGTTTATGTCAAAATATCGTGAACATTCTTTGTGAATCAAAATATACAATTTTAATTATTTCTTGCAAACTATTCAATAACTTAAATAAGAATTTTTAGCACATTTGTAAAAAGCTGTAACCAATTTAGTATCACTTACAGTAATCTTTTGTTAATTCAGTGGTTACTTGTAACAGTATATAAAGTACTAATTTTATTTTAGTGCTAGGTAGGAGCATTTTTATTATTTAACTTTTTATCTGTATACCACATCATTAATATATAGATATAAAAAAAAACAGAAACATGAAGAAAGAAGTAGAATATAAGAGGCGCTTAATAGCAATCTCTGTCAGGCACCTTTAGAATTAGGAAAAAAGTTTTTTGCTGTTTATAATGTCCATAATTCGATTTAAAATTTAGCTGAATCAAAGATTCTGGCATCTCAGCAAGATATTTTAGGGATATGAGGTAAAAAAGACAACATTTAGTTAGATTGAATGCCCGGCTCAGTGATTGATACAACTGACATACCGTGTATTCCGAATTCTGTTTCTTCATGCGTCAAATTAATAATTACCTACTATTTACTTATTGAAGTATTTAAAAACATACAACGTTTTCTTGAACTAAGTATTTCGAACATTTGTTTCCTAAGGAGAATAGCAAAAAGAAAGAGTACCAAGAAAAATCTTAACAAACTAATTAAAAATACTGATAGGTAACTAACTGTTATTTCGAGATCACAAAAAAGCCTACATTCTAGAGCCAGCGCTACCAAGTCTTTGTACAACAAAAACCTTGACTCTACCATAAACGACCTAAGGACATATTTAGAGATGTTATGTAAAAACCTGTATAACTTACGTCCTAAGATATAACATAAGGCTGGCAGATTTTGTTATACATTTTCAAAGTCTGTAATAAAAGTCGATGCTAGTCGTATAAAAATTACTTTTGATTTGTTCATACAACTTTTATTACGACGGTGATATTTTTTTTGTTTATAACTGCAGCTACGAGGTTCCAAACGAACCTTGTTCCAAAAGTATAGATCAATCTAAATCGGGTATTCGCTTTCTTATAACCATCTCAGTGTCATTAAAACTCAGCTCTGCGTAGAGTCAAACAAAATTATTATCAAGGTTTGTATGGTCTGTCCTTTGATACAAAAGGATTTTATCACTTTATTAAAACTTATTGACAGACATCTCTAAGGTATTTAAGTATATAAAATATACGTTTCTCATGTGTGTCTCTACAAATAATAGTTAACATGACGAATTTAGCTTTAAAGCACGGAATAGTGCAATCTTCATAAAAATATCAAAAAACATTAATCCGAGGCGATAGGAATAAACGTATGCGATAAAAAAAGCGGCTGAATATGAAATAAATTCGAATTCAAAAGTTCAAGTGCGCGCCCCGTTCTGCGCACGCGCGAGTCCTTGCGCCCGCGCTCGGCCAAGGCGAACTCTTACACAACTGTCAATGTCACTACATAGCCTACAAGCTGCCGCCATCTTGGATATAGTCGACTTGAAGGCTACGGTCGTTAGTACATAGATGTTTCTCAACTAGACGAGTCTATTACGTCGGATACAGCGTGTAGACTATCTATTGAAGCAACCCCCTAATCGTTACTTGACTACTAACTTATACTCTTTGTTAGCTTGTAATTTTGGGTTGTATTCCCCTGAATTATATTTCTGGAGTACTATCTACATCAACGCCAAATTATGTCAAGATCGGATTAGCGTTTAACAAACAGATAGACATTTTTCGTGTTTGGTATTTAGTAAAAATAATCAATATTATAGAATGCCTTCTTATAGCTATTTCGAAAAATACGATTAATATTAATAATAAAACGAAATCTCATATGTTAAATTACTTAAATAATTAAAACAAAATATTATAGAACTGTCTACTTGTTTATTAACATCTAAACTTTTGCACTAAGAGTTATAAGTTTATTTTAACGAAAGCATGTATGATAGAAACAGTATACCTATATACATGGAAATACGGCCCTGATTATCTAATTTATTCAAATCCACCGTATTTAATACATCCAAACACACTTTAATAATTGACTGTTTGAACGATGTCAAAATTTACAAAATAGTATTTTGTTTGCAGTTAAGATTTTATTACCCTAGAATTAAGTTCTCAACTCATGCATTGATATTTTAAGAGTAAGATCATATTGATACATATAAACGGAAATATTTTGAAATTGTGTTTTAAAAAAAAAACATTTTCTACTTAAAGACATTTATAAATCTAAGCTAGGTTCGTAGCTTACTTCTAGGTATATAAAAAGTATATTATTATAGAAGAATAATATATATGTAAATGTTTGTTTCTGATTTAAGTAGAAACTTGTGTTAGGTTAGGAAAACATTTCAAATTTATTTTGTATAACAATGACACCGTTTTTAAAACACAAGAGTGATACACCTATGTTTTTTCTAAATAATATCTATTGAAGTATTTTAGGTAGCGTAGCGTTAAGCAAAGATTCTTTATGTAATAATCAAATTCGTATTTACCTAATAGGAACTTAATTTGTAAAAAGCTTATAATGTGTTGTTAACGTTAAAATAAATAAAATGTATTATATTTAAATGCATTATCAAATTTCCTGATTGCATTTAGTGGCCTGGTTTCGATTTATAAATATATTTCAAGGACAATACATGCCGGCAAAACTTTATCGATTTCCATGCAACTTCAAAACTCACTGGTAATATGTAATTTTATTGGGCTCATATTATTTTAATATACAGCGATTTTTTGTATCTAATCAACTCTATGAAAGATAAATAGATGGAAAGAGAATCAATCTCCTTATTTTTTAGAAGATTAACCGAATCGACACGAAATGTTTTTTAAAATTCAGAAATCAAAATTCTTTTCGTATGACGGGAGCGGCAAAAAGTTCCGACGGATAACTTTTAGCCTACGACCTCCCCGTAGCATCGTAGCGACTTCGACAAACTAAATTAAAACTTGACAAAACTAATACTTTATGCGTTAATTATTTCATTTATTCTCATTCTAAATGTATTAACAAGTTTTTTTAAATGACAACAACTATTTATTTTCGTAAATAGAATAGGTAGATATTTTTTTTAAAGCAGCGAAAGTTTAGCGCTAGGTTCGTAATAATCTGAACATTTTAGTTTAGGAACTAATTTGAATATTTGAATGTGGAATAGAAATCTAGTATCGCATTTTCTATTCCGTCATTGGCCTTCGATCAAAATATAGGTTGCAATTTATTAACGCACACACGCACGTGTCACGCACACGACGAAATAGCGTCATAGAAAAAAGAGTGGGACAGATAACGTTATAGGTGGGGCGGAGTGGTGGGGGAAGAAAAACACAAAAAATGTGCGTGAACCCCACACACGTGAGCGTGCGTTGCGATTACAAACTACACGCACACCGACGCACCGAGTCAAGGAGAACGCAAGATTTAAGGGCGATTTGTCGTAAAAAAGTTTCTTTGTCCCTACTAAACGGTTTTCGTACTCACATGCGTCAGAGGTGGCCTGTTCCTCCTCGGTCCAGTTTGACACTTCGGTAGTAATTTTCGTAACTAAAATTAAAAAAAAACGAACGCAAAAAGTCCCGATCCTCGATCACCTGGTCATCAAACACTAGCCGTACTTCTCGGCGGATACACTGTCACCAATAACAAACAAATAACACATCATACTCTGTCACTACACAAAAAAGTGTCCTTATAGATATAAAATAGTTCGGGTCCTTAGATTTCCTTTTGATATGTTCGAACGTTTTAAAAAATTCACTAGTACCGAAAAATATGTTTTTGTTTTGTTTTTTTTAGCACTAAGCACTAGCCGAACGATATGAATATTAATACAAATAATTCTTTTTTTAAATTTAAAATTTAATTTGTTTTTTTTTGTTTATTAAAATATATTGTCTTGTTCTTTTTTTAAATAGTTTTGTTTCGTGTTTTTCTTTTGGAGGTTTTTAGCGGTTGTCGCGTGTATCGCTGTGTGGGAACGGAAATGCGACTCTCTACGGATTGTGCTAAGGCGGGACTGCACCGACGGCGCACTCTGTACTAGACCGCGTGCGTACTTAGCCATTACCTTGTATTTACTGGGACCGAGAACGTCGAGCTATGCAGTCTTGATACTTGCAGCGCGCGATAACGTTTGAAAATATTACATTTTGCACGAACTAAGCTTAAATATTTAACCCGAACTTTTTGTAAGTGAATATATATAATTTAGCCACCACCTCTGACGCGTCTTTGCTACAATCCGCCGGTAGTTTTCACGAATATCTCGATGCGGATATGTATGTTTGGATAATGAATTTTTTAAAATCTCTTATTAGTAAGTTAAACTAAGGAGTGATTATTTCATGTAAAGTCGGTATTGGTGATAACAGTGGTTTTGTACGGCCAACCCAACCTCTTTGTTTAATAACGTCACAAGTAGTATTTACTTATATTTGTTAAGCTAATATTATTATAAACTACATCACGCCGGTTAACATGAAAGCTAAGACAAGTTTTACTGTAGTCAAGTTTTTGGTTAGTAAACTTTAACAACTTTGTAGAATATTATACATTATACTTACCTAAAAATGTGTCTGCTAGCGATTCTAATTCGGATTAGGAATTCAGATTATATGAGCACAGAATTAAATTGTGATAAATTATGAATTATAAACAGTTAAATTGTAATTGGCAAGCTACAGTGAGCTAGCATTCTATAAGCGAATCTAATAACATCAAACAAAATAAGTGAATAAAACTAAAGTTCGTTACGTATCTCCAGACTATTTGATCGCGCTATATTGCACACATGCGCAGAATGCACCGTCGTTTAATGCACCCGATGCCAGTGTGAGTGCCCGCGCTTGTATTCGAACCTTGGACATTTCAGTTATACTTACTTATCTTATCTTTTGTTTAACCTCAAAGACTTCTGAATTCGGTCGCGTAAATTTTATTTAAGCGTTGCCGAGTTCGAATTTTGAAAAATTCGAAACTTCAAAATAGAACGCCGACGCGCTAGTGTGCAAAGTAAATTCAAAGTGTTTGTGTGAAGTTTTTTATCGTTTTTTTCTCAGAGTGTGGGTGCGTTCGATTGTGTACTTATTGTGGATTTTGCGCCTGTGTACGCGGAATGGCCACGTCTGTGTGCGTGAGTTCTTGTAAGAAATGGTTTCGTGAAAAATTTTGTCGGTATTCATATAGATGGCGCTGTAACTTTGATGCAAATAGCACCATCAAAAATTACGTTCGAACCTTCCCACGCAACTATCGCTCCTATTTCTATTAAATTAAGATGTATAATTAATTGTGTTAGGTTTAGAAAAAAATTCGAATCTAGCATGACTCCACTCATTTTCCAATCGTTTCGTAGAGAAGCCATTTTATTTTCGTGACGCGTTGAAGGCTCTTAGATAAAATCGTTAGTTAATGGTACTTAATAATAATGATTGACTAGCCGGATGTGTTTAGAAATACTTTTGACGACCCATTTGATCGTACCTGTATTGGGATGTGGGTTTTTAACTCGATAACTTGTTCGACTGGGGAATTTATCTTAAACCTATACCTATTATAAAGAATGTACGTAATAGTTTTAGCTTTAGTCTTTAGGTTTGAACTTCTGCCTTGGAATTAAGAAAGCCTTCGTGACTTCGTAACTTCGTAACTTGAAAAACTGGGGAGTTTGTATGTGCTTAATATTATGCTTATATGTTTGTATATGCATATCTGAATATGCTTTGACGGAAATTTGGAATGTACATACTTAGCTAATGCCTTGAATTAATATATACGCTATTTTCTGTATATTAGTTATATAGAGATAGTATATATAGTAGTTTTTTTGTAAAGGAAATATATCTTGTGTATTTCATGACTGGCACAGTAGTTAGCGCGGTGATCTTTTAAGAGCGAGTTCCAGGTTCGATACCAGCACGGCTAGCATAGGTATTATTATCTTCCCGGGGAAAGGAAAAATGTATGTCCTCCCACACTGCTTTATCAACTTTCAGAGCACTGGGACACAAGTGGAAATTATATCCTATGTGTAATAAAAAACGGGGATAAACTTCTCCTATTCCATATTTCCGTGCTTTAGCAGGTGGACACGCTAATTATATCCCTCTTCAGGGGATATAATCGGGGATATAATTTTTGTATCCTGCACGTGCTATGCAGGAAGGGGCAATATGTGGATTTATAATCTCAGAATTTCTCTGGATTCGTCTGGTCGGATCGGGGTTGCTTACCACCGTGCAGGAAATTACGTGTCGTCAAGTGCTATACATAGATCACATTTCGATTGGGGTTATACTCCTAGTCAGCGTAAGTACTACGAATAATTCTTTTTTTAAATTTAAATTTTTTTTTTTTTTATAAATGTTTATTTCAGATAAAATATACTTAGCTTAAAATATAAATATAACCTAAAATGAACTATTTAAAACTAAATAAAATCTAAAACGTCCTCGAAAACGAGCGAGGCACAGTTCCTAAGATGCTGGCAGCATTGCCCCTTTGGATGGCCAAACTCTCTCTGCTTTCTGAGTCCAAGGCCGTGGGTTCGATTCCCACTACTGGAAAATATTTGTGTGATGAGCATGAATGTTTTTCAGTGTCTGGGTGTTTATATGTATATTGCTATTCATTTATGTATATTATTCATATAAAATTTTCATCAGTTATCTTAGTACCCATAACAAAAGCTACGCTTACTTTGGGGCTAGATGGCGATGTGTGTATTGTCGTAGTATATTTATTTATTATTATTTTTAATATCAACGGGCCTACTATAACAGGGTACGGGGCTCCTTCCAGTAAGAAGTCCACCACGCTGACTCAGCGCGGATTGGTGGAATATAACAATTTGTTTCCAAAAAACCCGCTGCATTACCAGCCACCTCTTTTTTATTTGAAGGCCAAAAATTAAACGGCAGGCAGTGCTTTTGTACTTATGTGGATTGCCACCGCTAATACTCCAGTAGCAATACTCAGAAGTATTGCAGTGTCGTAAGTGTTGAGACAAGTGTGCGATGTGCTAATTTTCACACTTCACTTATATGTTGCTTGCTTAAACAGGACGTTTAGCGATTTGTTTAAACGACTTCCCCATAACGCTGTGGTTTTATGTGCGATTTCTCAAGTTTGATGCCCGGCTTGAGAGATTTGGGAATTTTCGTGGCTGTTGTCACATTAAAAAACAAGTCATGCCGCTTAGTGATTGAGCGTTTCGGTACGATGCTGCCGATCACACCCCTAACTGTTTAGCCTGTTGCCATATACTTCTTCTTCTCAGTCGGTTCGCTCTTGACTCAAGAGCATTACAAAACAAGTCGTGCCGCTTAGTGATTTAGCGTTCCGGTACGATGTCGCCCATTTTCATACCCCTAACCGGTTAGCCCGTTAACATATTCTTCTTCTCAGTCTCTTCGCTCTTGAGTTAAGACCATTAAAAAAAATCACACCGCTTAGTGATTAAGCGTTCCGGTACGATGCTGCCTATTTTCACACCCCTAGCTGGTTAGCCCGTTACCATATTCTTCTTCTCGGTCGGTTCGCTCTTACCTTAAGAGCATTAAAAAACAAGTCGTGCCGCTTGGTGATTTAGCGTTCCGGTACGATGCCGCCGATCACACCCCTAACTGGTGATCCCGTTACCATATTCTTTTTCTTCTCTGTCAGTTCTTGACTATCCGTCGCCAATCTTCTAAGCTATCAGTTAGCTTTCTTGAACACTCACGTTGGGGTTAAGTTGAAAATCCTCCTTTTTTTACATCGGTTAAAATTTAATTCTTAAGCCCTAATTTAATGCCCATTTTCTCATAACCTAAGTATCGCTTAATCTAATGCCTAAAGATTTAGGCAATTTATATGCCAATAGTTATCACCAACTCGTAGGTGATAACTATTGGTGAACGGTTGATGTATGCCTAGGAATCTCTTTAGATTAGGCATTGCCTTGTTCATCGTTAGTGAAAACAGGACAAACGGAAACGGGACAAATTTTTTTTTTTTATTCATTACAAATTAGCCCTAGACTGCAATATCACGTGATGTTATGTAATGATGCAGTCTAACATGGTAGCGGGCTAAGCTGTTAGGGGTACGATAGTTATCCTATACCCCTAACTGGTTTCTATGAAGCATCGTACCACACCACCTTATCTGTGGAAGTAATTCCTTTCCGATATTTAAGAGTCGTCTGAAGGACTACTACCTCTCTTTGAGTGATGGCATTGGAAGTAGATTCTTTATTATTGTTTTAAATTATGTATTAAAATCTACTTAGGTATATATATTACTAGCCTAGCCTGCGTTTGTTTTTGTATGTGATGTGGCATTAAATTTAGTTGGGCAAAATTAAACACATATTATATATATATAACCTCTATAGTACAAAAATAATTATTTAAATCGGTTATAATTTGTCGGAGTTGCGGTGTCAAATCGTCAAACACTTTCTACCTCTATCCCAAAGGAACTAAGCTTAATGTCGGGATAAAAATATCCCATTTTACTTCTAATACTTCCAAGAGTATGTGAACAAAGTTTCATGAGGACCGGTTAAGTTTCTGGGTAAAAGCTTAAAAACCAAGCTTACATTGACATTTATAATATTAGTAGGGATGTATGTTATATATTTTATTTTATTTATTACGTATAATTATGTAAATTATTTATGTATATATTTGTATCTATACATTTTGGTATATGTATATATCTATCAACACTCTTGGCACTATCCCGTTCTCTTGCTGTAAGTGCTGTCTACAAAGGTTGCCTATAAGAGATTGCTTGCAACAATAAGGCCGCCTTTGCATGTCTACATTGTG
Source organism: Pararge aegeria (assembly GCF_905163445.1). NCBI lineage: Eukaryota > Metazoa > Arthropoda > Insecta > Lepidoptera > Nymphalidae > Pararge > Pararge aegeria. Next base: position 3,289,624 of record NC_053202.1, on the reverse strand, counting down.
TACTGTATACTACTTACTGTTTCTTTTCCTGTATGTTTTACGTGCAATAAAGTGTTTCTTCTTCTTCTTCTAATCGCTTGGCGTCACGTCTTTGTCGGTAGGGTGAAACCTCAAACCAGACCAGAGAAAACTCAGAAATCACAAATAACTCAGGAACCCGGGACCTCCCACTTATGACCACTGCGCCAACCTAGCCAGGTTGTCAAGTTAACATTACCTGAAATCATCATATCAACACTTTATCGGCCCAAAAATGAGAAGGAAGCGCTTGTCTATACCTAAACATAAAATTAAAAAAAAAATTGTTTTTACAGGAAACCTAAGCAAGCGTAAGACTCAGTTCAGACCATCCAAAAGTGAAGCCGAAATCCTTACCACAAGGCCTATGTCTGAAACAGTCTGAAATTATTATTCGCAAAATGTATCGGTTTCCATATTTTTATTCGCTGTTTTAGGATGTCATTATCAGACACCCACCCCTCGCGGTTCAGTGAACGTGTCTGAATGTAGGTACTCTCGCTCTGTGGGTGACGCGGTCGATTCCCGGACGAGTATGACAGGTAGAACGTGGGACGAATGTAGCGACGAAAAACGTAAACGAATTCCTCAAAGGATTGTTTATGACACAAATCTAGTGATATGTCAAAACTCTACGTTAATTTCAGCTATATTTCATATTAAATATTGAGAGAACTAGTGGATAATAAAAATTGCGGCAATCTTGGATTTGAAATTTGTCTTCGCGTACAGTATTCTACTAGTCAAGCCCTATCATTTGATACACATAATTATTGAGGAAGTGGTTAAAAATTTTGTAATAATTCAAAAATATACTAATGTAACTATATTAGTATTATAATTAAAAATAAACTTGTAGTGCAGTTTACAAGGCTGTATAAAATTAGTAATCCATTAAGGGTTATTTTATATCAATTTATAACGAATTACCAGATGAAATCGTCAAGATGTCTCTCAATAAGTTCAAAGTTATTATAAAACGTAAGTTTATAGAAACGAGAGTCTACAAACCGGGCTTGACCAGCCCTTCTCATTTTAAGCATTCGACCGAGTGACAACTGGGAATGGATAGAGTTATGTAGACTTCACCTGTCCTTGAGAACGTTATAGAGAACATTATGGAGAACTCGCAGGGTTTAATCAGGATATTTTCCTTCTCATAAGTAGTAAATTTAGAGATGCGTTACGGGAGTTTAACTCGGTCCCCCGAAGGACAGTCCGATACCCTATACATCGGCTATCACAAGGGACCCCCTTGCCCTGTAATAAGTAAACCGGAAATGGGTTCAATAATAACGATAATCCCATTTTATTTAAACCCTAATTTATTTTTACTGTGAAATGTAATGTCGATGAAGATATAATAAGGTGTGCGACGACCTGTAATTGGGAGTTCATAGGTTAAATACCCGGTTCAAATACGAGCGAGACAATCTTATATGATCTTAGATGATGTAGAATCGTTCATAAATTTTTTTTAATACCATGTGGAGACTGTGACATCCAAACTCCTTACTTAAATATTGGATAGAAGTAGGCGTTACTTTCCGGAAATCCATGATATATTATAAAAATAATATATATACTATTAATATACTACAAAAATACACACATTGACATCTAGCCCCAAAGTAAGCGTAGCTTGTGTTATGGGTACTGAGATAGCTGATGAATTTTTTTTTATGAATATAATACACATAAATACTTATAATATACAGATAAACACCCAGACACTGAAAAACATCCATGTTCATCACACAAACACTCTCCAGTTGTGGGAATCGAACCCACGGCCTTGGACCCAGAAAGCAGGGTCGCTGCCCACTGCGCCACTCGGCCGTCAAAAATTGAGATTAATTTTCATAATATATCCTTACTTAAAGCCTGAGCTAAAACAGATCCCAAACTTACAAACACACAACGAAATTAGCCAGTTTTATTTTTGTTATTATCATCACAGTCACTTAAACAATAGTAAAGCCCAATGTACATGCTAGCCACCAAGCTATCATGGCTTTATACAAAGCCTTTTGGTAACTATAGCTATCATTCTAACAACTGAGCTACCAGGGTTTCATAACTTAAAATAGGTACAAAAAGTAGATTAATGTATGAAGTCGGCAATCAGGTATGTCCACTAGAGTAAACTGTGCCCATAATCCAATCAAAATAAAATAAAAAAACATGAACGTTTCGGCAATTTTGAGAGCGGGCCGTGTTGGCTCACGCGCTGTTTATGTTCCCAATTACACTTGCTTGTAAATAAACTGATCACTGTATGCCTTTAATAAAATTTAGTTTTATAAATTTAAAATGCATATAAAAATCTTCGGAACCAACAGGATTCGAACCTGCGACTCCCTTGCAATCGCGGCCTGAGCGCTTGAAGAAATTAAGCTACGGCTCTCTTACCGTCGATGCCAAAATTAGTATATGCCGTTTACATCAGTGTTATAGCTATTGTAAGATTTAAAAACTAAAGCAATCGAGAGTAAAAGAACTAGAGAAAATGTAGTAAAAGTATAATAAATATTCAATGGTTAGTTATCTTAATAGCTGTGAAGGCCTAGTGGATAAGGCTTCCCATTCAGGAGACCCAAGTTTGATGCCGGGCACGCACCTCTTATTTTTCTGAGTTATTTGCGTTTCAAGCAATTCAATATCACTTGCAGTGGATATGATATTGCAGAATGAGTAGATAATAGTAAAATTGAATTTAGCTTAGTCTAATGGCGAAGTGTATTAATTTATTATAGAAAATTAAGTTTCCTTTGTAAGTGACTTAGGTCTTTTTATGGGAATAAATGTCTTTTTAAACCTAATATTACTTGCTTCAAACGTACAGGAAAACATCTTGAAGGAACCTATATGTCTACGAGTTCTCCATTAAATTTTCAAGGGCTTGTGTACATCATTTCATCAGTATTAACTCATTAACGGCTAACTTCATGGCTAGGGTCTCCTGTGACAATCCATCGCCATCTAGTCCCAAAGTAAACGTAGCTTGTGTTATGGGTACTAAGATGACCGATGAATATTTTTATAATTAATATACATGAATAATTATAATATACAGACTAAAAGACACCGAGAAACATTCATGTTCAACACACAAACATTTTTCAGTTGCGGGAATTGAACCCACAAACATGGACTCAGAAAGCAGGGTGTCACTGCGTCAGTCGGTCGTCAATCAGGAAGAAGGCCGTAGTCCACGCTGGCAAAGTGCGGATAAGTAGACCTCACAAGCTTAAAAAGATGCAGGTTTCACAAGATTTTTTCATTCACTGAAGCTAAGGAAAGCGCTCATAATTGGTGGTAACTCTTAAGAGTAATACCAAAACGTTACTTTGATGCTAGTTCATTACAATGTATATTATTAGTAGCGGACCCGCGCGACTTCGTTGGCGAATGAGTCGACTTCAAGAAATAGTCGTATGTTGTCGCGGACTGTATTATGGAACTTTAAAGTAACAACAATTCCGACAATTCCGATATACTTACTACTTCCATCATTTGGCGTAACGTTTACCGTTCAAGATGCAAATTTAACGGAGATATGAAGTAAAATTGATAAAAAATTTCATCCCCTTTCCCGGAGGACCCTTATTGTTTATCGGGATAAAAAGTATCCTATATGTTGACCCGGGATATCAGCTACCACTATACCAATTTTATTTAAATCCGTTCAGTAGTTTTCACGTGATGCCCGAACAGACAGGCAGAGAGACAGACAAAAATTAAATAAAAATCGCTTTTGGACTCAGTATCGATTATAAAGAATCCTCCGGTCAAAATTTTCAAAATATATTAAATGTTCAGAAATCTTCCAGTTCCAGTTTTATTATAAGTATAGATATAGCATAACATAATAAGTAATTACTGAAAGCGCTTTATACATACAGTTTAATGTCACAAGAAACTGGGTGATATTTTTTGTGCAACACCGTGTATATTCAGGCTCAAACTGCAGCTCTGTTGCGTATTTTTATCGGTTTATTGTAATCTACGGGCCGGACTGGGCCGCACGATTTTACCTTTGGTTAAATTGCTTTTAAAACAATAATGTATGCGTTTAAAATGACCTAGTCTTTTGCAGAACAGTGCGAAAAAGAATACATGGTAAACGATATAGCTAATAACTGGTATAGACTTCGGCTTATTTTGTTGTGGGATTCTTCTTAGACCAGACAGCGTTTAGCACCCTCGTAGCATTATTTTTAAGTTGACGAATTTAGTTTTTGCCATCAACGCACTTCTATGTCATATTTTACCTGTAACGTACGCATCAAAAGTGCCATCTATGTGCCTATTTGAATAAAGAAATATTTGACTTTGAGTCATTTTATAGACTTTATGGCGTGCCTGGCGCAGTGGTAAGTATTGTGGTCTTAAAAGTGGGAGGTCCAGGTTTCGATCCCCGGGGCACTTTAGGTACTAATAATTTTTGAATTGACTTTGGTCAGGTATGTTAAACGACGTTACCACCCGTAACTAGTAACAGCCAAAGCCTCGCACAAGACTGACAAAAACGTCTCGAAAAGCGATTTAGCGTTCCGGTGCGATGTAATGTAACTGCCATACCCCTGTCAGACCACTAATCACCAGTTATAATTGCAGTCAAGAGTTTTTATTTAAGCAATTAAAATATCACTTGCACGGCGAAGAAATACATCGTGGGGAAACCTGCATGGTCTGGGTCCACCGTTTCGCACTGGGCCAGCGTGGTGAACTACGTCATAAAACCATCCTTATGGAATCGATAATGGGTTGATATGATGATGAAGTAAGCGTGTGAGACCTACCAATCCGAACTGGGTTAGCTTGGTGGGCGACGAAATCCCTTCTCATTCTGAATTTAGAACGCCGTAATGGGCCGCTACTAGGCTGAAAATGGTGATGATCACAATATTCATAGTTATATATTGTCGTCATATTGTATTGTGAGAAGGTTCCCCACTCTAGAGCTCTGACTACCGGTTGCTTGGGCATTCAATAGCCCTGCAAGCGGAGAAGTGGATGTTTAGTTTTTCTAACTTTATAATAGTATTGTTTTAATTTATACAGTTCTTATTATTGTAAATATTAATTTTAGTTTGTAATTATTATTTTCCAACAAAAATATATTTTTCATAATAAAAACAAAGTAAGAATTCAGGTTTGTTTCGGCGCTTTTATACGATTTAGCATTGTTATTAAGAATTAAAAAAAAAAAACAATAAATAATATACAATAACACTCACTAGTTTTTACTCACTATAAAGATAAAAATGTTTTAAAAGAAGCACCAGGTATTAAGGTTTAAGGCAATCGCGTATTATTTTTGGGAGTTAGGAAATTAGTGTTTTTTTTTTTCGGCTCTTTCTGTCAAAATTTGTTAGTACCAGCCCGGCTACTAAAATTGGTGTTATCCATTTGTGGATAAAGTTTGAAATCTTTAGATTACCAATATATAGTGCGTACTTATGCACATTGGTTCACCTCGAACAAAGACTTTACTGACTTAACAATATGCGAAATACTTGAAGCCGCATCTTAAGCTATTATTGTCATTAATTAAATTATTACTTACCACGAAACTATTTTTAGAAGAAGAAGTAAACCTAATGTTTTTTTTTAAATTAAAAAAATCACGAAATCGCCTCTGTATTATAAAATTCAGCCAAGCGATTTCTGTACGCCGAGCTTAATCGATATCGTTAGATATTAAACTTATAAAAAAAATTGTCAGCATATTAAATCTACAGCAACCTATAAAGAAAGTTAGATATATGACGAAAATTGAATACCATGAAACACATCACAGGTTATCGGGTGAATTTACATAATATAAATAATATTTTTAAATAATTTCAATATAAACTTAAAATCGAATAGCGGGTATACCAACCTGTACACACGTTTAGGTGTGAAACTTGCCGAATTTATCACAAACATTAAAATAACCCTATTGATATAATGATTGCGCCACCTTTATTTTGTAAGCTTTGTTTTCGTACTCCAAGTAGGTATTTAAAATATTTAAACAGTTATATGTTTAAATGTTGGCTTAAAATCTTGTTGGTTTACACTTATTTATTACAACGAATTATTTTGGCCATCCAAAGGGGCAATGCTGCCAGCATCTTAGGAACTGTGCCTCGCTGCGGTGGTTTCGAGGACGTTTTAGATTTTATTTAGTTTTAAATAGTTTATTTTAGGTTATAGTTATGTATTAATAAAAAATATATTATTTGTGGGTAAATCATATAAAAATTATATTATCTGAGTTCAATTCAAATATAATTTTAATTGTTTCTTAAAAATATTTATAATTCAAAAAATAATGATAAGCGTATTTTTAACAGTCGTAATCTATTTAATAAAGTATCTGGTAAATTTACAGTTATCAAAAGATTATTTAAAAAAGTACTAATTTATTTATGATTTTTAGACTTTTTCTTGTTCCCCTTTCCCCCATTACCCAAGAGCCACTGCAAGAGGTAGACATTTACTTGTCCACATTTTCTATCTGACTGGTCAATTCTTATAGTATCAAGTAAATAAATAAAATCCCAAAAAGTCCGTTAGTTTTAAAAATCCGTATTATTCCAAGACCCAATATCAACCTTAAACTCCGCACATTTACCAAATTCATTGGATGGTAATATAATGTACAAAGGTACGAAAGCCTCAAATACACTCGCGAAAAAACTATAGCAAATTCCTTTTACAGGCGCCGCCATGACACTTTTTTTGTCGCCGAACTAAGATGGCGTATCAAGTCTAAAACAAAAGAAGTATCGACCCCACCCACGCACGAAAATTTACGCAAAAAAAAACTCAAAAATATTAAGCAATACCCGTTAATATACATCAGTGACTCTTAGATTATGTCTCTTGATATATATCAAAGTGTTAAGTTAAATAAATTGGCAGTATTGTTGGTTCAAAAAAGGAAACTCTATTGTTACCTTTTTTATATCATTTCTTTGTTTTCTCTTCTGGTACTAAATACAAATAAAAAAGACGTAGCGTAAAAAAGAGATGGTTAAATTTCATGCGAAGCGTGTAACTAAAACGGGCTGTGTAAATCAGCAGCTGGATAAAATAAAACACAACCAGATTCTATCCCGTACCGGGATGCACGTAGTACGGGACATAATCCCGCAAAGCGGGCATGCAAAGTCGTATAACAGTGGCACAGTTACCCGGGAAAGCATCAGGCGGCCACTTGTTGCTAGCCAAGTTCTCGCTGCCACGACGACGTTGCTAAACTTCGGTTTTCCACCCCCCACCTTCCACCAATTATCCTCGCCAACTGCCAACTATATTACGAAACCCGCACACGAAATTCAAGTCTTGGAAACTTACGTTTTTTTTTTATTTCGAATATTCCTATTTTAATTTTTTTTTAAACAATCACACTAATAAATAAATGCGTTAAAAATTTTGCATTATATATAAAAACAGCGTATATTTTTTTATTTAATCTCTTTTTTCTTAAAGCACTACTCAAAGCCTAGATATAATTAAGCCCTAACTTCCTTTATACGGAACTTTTTAAGAGGAACTACGCCGAGTTTTTTAACGAAACAAAAAAATGCATACACACGGTAGTTCCGATACAAATTAGGAGTTTAAATATCGATTGGAGGCACGTATTTCAATCAGTCTCTCTCACAGCACTTCACTAGCGTCTTAAAACTCCGAGGGACACTTATATCGCAGTTACAAGAAATGCACTATTTAACCCGAAAATTGATATGGGAGAATTGTCTTTTCGATCCCGCACGTAAAAGTTCTTAGCCGACTGTATTTGGTGTACCACGGTTGTATTTTTTAGATTTTTAGATGGTATATTTGGGATTTATATTCGGATAGCGGACCGTGGAAGTTGCATTAGTGCACGCCGGTCTGGTTGCAACAGGTTGTTTGGTGGAAGAACGTCTAGACGCATGCGCGGTTCGAGCCTTCAATGCACCCCGCTACAATGGTGCCAAGCGTTTCACGTGAAACTTTCAGACTGTCTAGTGTACGTAATGAGAAACGCTTTTATATCTCACAAGATGGACCCGGATAACTTCACACGACCTTAAAATGGATTATTAATATTCATAAGCGATTATTATCTACTGAAAATAATCCGAAGTGATTCCCATTAAAGATTACCAATTTCTCAATATCAGTTTTGCTTTAAAGCTATTTAAATATAACCCTTTTCGAAACATCCGGAAACTGTACCTACTATAGAGTATCCTTTGTCCTTTTTTTTAAACATAGGCAATAAACATACCAATACTCTGAACATTAAGCTTAATTCGCTATGCTCCGTGAAAAGCAGGAGAATGTGAACCGGAGTATGTGAAAAAAGTTCTCCTGACTCTCCTGGAGTAGGTATAACTCCACACCAGATAGATCTTCGGCAATGTACACTAAGCACGTTCCGCTTCGAACCCGGAGCATACTCAGGATATGTTGACTTTATAATGAATAATTTTTAACAACTCATAGTATATCAATTTTTATCCCTTATCCCACCGAATCCCTATTGTTAGGGATAGAAAAGGCTTAAAAGAAAATGTCAACTTGGAGTATACTAAATTTCACCCAAATCCGTTCAATAGTTTCCGAGAAATTCGCTAAAGACAGGCAAACTTTAAAAAAAATCTCTATCAATATATAAATTTCCGTGTATACAATTTTCAAAAAAATATTAAATGTAGTTTTGCGGAAAATTTTCTTTCTGAGTAAACTTTTTAAAGAATAAACCTTCCAAGTGTCCAGCGGTTAAGGCTGTAGGTACGTTGATCTTTCAGTCGGTCATAAAATTGAATTTTTTACCGCCTGAATACCATTAAGTACCCCATAGTTTTTCTAATAACTATGTATTATATATTTCTTTATTTTTAAGAGCGAAAGTAACAAGTTTTCTAGATATGACCTTAATAATGACAGATATTATGAATATCTGTCATCAGAAAAATTTAAATCCCTGTTAAACCACCATGGGGGTGGATTTTTAGAAAATCGTGTGCGCTTACGTCATAAAAGAAGCCTACTGTCATAATTTAAAGTTTCTAACTCCAGCGGTTTAAGCTGTGCGTTGATACCTCAGTCAGCCGGGACTTCGACCGTTGCATATATCGATGTAGTTCTTTACAGTGACAAAAAAAAATTCCAAAAAAATAAAAAAAAATTGTCTATGGAAAAATGACAAAGTTACCCGTAACTAAAATTTGCAATAAGATTTCCTTAGTTAGTTAAATTTTGGGATAAACGATGCTATATATTTAGTTATAACTGATTATTTTCTTTATATTTCATTTTGGGCAGCTAAAACTGCAATGAAAACTAACACTATACTTTTAAGCTTAATAACATACTTTTCTTCCATTTCTACTAAAATTAAAATGAATTTTCTTCTGTTTGGCACTATGAAGTTTACTTTCTTTTTGTTTTTTTTTAAATGGGACTTTTCTCAACTCGATACTGACAGAATACCAGCGTTGTGAGTACATTCGAGTCCGGAACTGAATCACACTATGACACTTAAACTATCAAAAATTAGGTATTAAATTATAAGTTAGATACACCGTATGTTACTCTGTTTATGTTGTTCTGGTAAATAAACATATATAGTTTCCATGCCGATATTATGATATATTATATGATTATTATATTTGTGGATGATATTTTGCTTAGTGACTGGATATTTCAAATAACTTTAACTTCCATTGTATTAAATGAACTTTACTAAAACATTAAATCTACCTGTCTAGTCAATGTAGTAGAGAGTTATTAGATTGAGCCGATAAAGTTGATTCCATTTTTTTATTTCATTTTAAAATTGGAAATAAGCTGATATTTACTAACGTTCAGAACGCCTAGTGTGAGATCTACTTACGTTTACTTATTCGATCGCGTGAAAGTTAACTACGATTTATACGGAATCGTATGTGCGCCATCTAGTGATAATTATTTTTCCCAGTAGCAAGTAAATGTACTATGTCGTAGATTCCTAGGGCAAAGAATTCATCAGCTGCCACAATTTGCTCATGGATATTCTTTTGTGACTGCTCATATTTAGAAGTGTTAGTAGTTAATACTATTACCCTTTCTTTCTTTAATTCCAGGATTTTGGTACATTTAGAAATAGTAGAGCTTACTCTTTTTTTGTATGTCTGTTTGTCTTTTAGCCACGCAATGCTCAAAGAAGTTGCTAAGTTATCTTTTATATGAAGACTAAATATAGGTTTGTATATTTGGTACTACCAGTGCGTTTTAAATAATCTTTGCTTTGGATAGAATCATGCGTTACTTTGCGGAATTCCATGCTATATTACGTAAATTAAGCTTAATTTGCAATACGCCGCGAAAAGTAGAAGAATCTGTGTGTGTTATTTATAATTTCTTCAATTCTTATACTCCACACCAAACATATCTTCGACAATGTACCCTCTATGCACGTTTCGCTCCGAAACCGGAGCATCCTCAGAAGATGTTGACTTTACAGTGTACTTAATGTACTTAACAGTTACAGCGACCCTGCTTTCTGAGTCCTAGGCCGTGGGTTCGATTCCCACAACTGGACAATGCTTGTATAATGAACATGAATGTTTTTCAGTGTCTGGGTGTATATCTATATTTTATAAGTATTTATGTATATTATTCATAAAATTATTTATCAGTTATCTTAGTACCCAGAACACAAGCTACGCTTACTTTGGGACTAGATGGCAATGTGTGTAATCGTAGTCAACATCTCCTGAGGATTCGTTAGCTAGCTGATTTATCAAAGAAGATTGCAGACTATGTAGCAGTATGCTAGGAACAGGTAGTGTAATATAAAATTCCTTCACACGCACTGCAAAACTGCGGCCATTGTAGAACAAGCGGTGCATTCGGTCTTGGCCTCCATAACCACATATAGAATTGGGTAGGACGCCTTTATCTTCCGATACCCGCTGATGCTACTTAGACAAGATTATGTGTATAACGTTGCGATATTTACTTTGTAACTTTACGAGTACCAGGTTTACGTTGAAAGACATTTATTCCCGTAAAATACTAAGCCACTTGCGAAATTGATTTTCTACACTCGCTACTAAGTTATTTTTTTTTTCTTTTACTCATACAATCCATATACAATTTATTAAAAAAAAATGTATGAACCGTCACGGGACACCCGGCAGATGTGAAACAACGACATGGTTTTGTATAAGTTATAGGCAGTGGCGTGCAAAGCGGGTACGCACAGGGTATGCAGATGATATGAAATGAAGGAAATCTCCAATACAAGTTATAAATACTTAAGGGTAGGCTTTTTATAATTCTAACAATGCCTATCCTTAAGTTTTTTATAACTCGTACTGGAGATTTTCTTCATTTTATATCATCTGCATACCCTGTGCATACCCTCTATGCACGCCACTGGTTATATGCATAAAAGAACAGATTTAAACAGGAGTCAGGTGTGGCGTACTGAAAAGACAAAGCATTACAATCATCAATATATTTATATATATATATCATAGTGTGATTATGCTTTCTTTGTAGGAGTCTGCACACTTACACTTCCTGAATTGTTGCTGTCAGACATATTTTATTGTTTAAAATATTTTTATAAGTAAAACACAGGTTATCCTCACATATTGTGTAACGTAGTAAACAATACTGTATACACTGTACGTACTAGGTACTACGTATGGACTACGTAACGAAAATATAGCGTGGCGATGCGTCGCCACGGCATGTATCGCCACGTAAACAATCAGGTTTACCCTCGCCTATAGATTAGAAAAACATTATTTATTGACAATAAAATAAGCAGTTCTCTTTTACTTTGTCGTTGGTCTCCACACTATGTGGCCTGCAGAGAAAATGGGTTGCATGTGAGAAACAATATCCGAATGAATAGGCGGTGAAGGAAAATAGAAAAAAATTTAACCAAGAGTCAAAAAACATCAAAAGAGCCTGTGTTAAGTTAATAAATAATAAATTTAATTTATTAACACACCATATTCTGAATACTACAGTTAAAAAATAACGAGTGGGCATGAAAGTAATAAAAATAGAAGTACCCATTGAGTGAAGATTTTATTTCAATTCATGGTGTGGCAAATAAGTAGTTTCTCAATTCCGTCATATTTTCGTATCTTATATCTTTAAACGAGCAATTCTTGTATATAATTGGATAATTGGAATCTCGGAATCAGCTCCAACGATTTTTATGAAATTTAGTATAAAGGGGGTTTCGGGGGCGATAAATCGATCTAGCTAGGATTCATTTTTAGAAAATGTCATTTTATCATATCTTATATCTTTAAACGAGCAATTCTTATATATAAATGGAATCTCGGAATCGGCTCCAACAATTTTCATGAAATTTATACCGGGGGTTTCAGGGGCGATAAATTGATCAAGCTAGGATTAATTTATATTGGAATCTCGGAATCATTTATATTGGACATACGACAATTTTTTTAAGTCGACTCATTCGCGGACGAAGTCGCGCAGGTCCGCTAATATGTATATTATTCGTAAAAATAATGGTCGAAGACGTGCCGCTAAGCGACTTCGGTTGCGTACGATGTCGCGTAGAAACTGATTAGGGGTATGACTCCCTCACAGGTTAGCCCGCTGCCATCTTAGATTGAATCATCACTTACCACGTGAGATTGCAGTCAAGGGCTAGCTTGTATATGTATATTTTTAATTATTAATTATTATTGTTGACCTGCCCATTACCAACTAGAAATTTATAATGAAACTGGCAGTTTATAAAATTCGAAAAATTTAAAATTCATTTATTTCAAGTAGGCCTACTTTATAAGCACATTGAAACATCTATCTATGTTCGTAGTGACTCTATCATATAATGATGAAAACCAAAATAAATCTTCTTCCCCCATCCCCTTTCTACCATTGAGCAGCGAGACGCCGTGAGCGGTGGCATCCTTACGTGTTTGATATCCCATCAACACGCACGAAACGTTTTTTATCCACGGCTCTGATACGTACCGCTGTTGAACGCCCTCCCGACAACTGTGTTTCCTGCCACGTATAACTTGAGTACCTTCAATGCAAGAGTGAATAAGCTTTTTCTAGGCAAGCTTGCTCCAACCAAGACCTCATTATTGCTTTTTTAAGTCTTGATTTTCGTCAAACGCTGGCCTGTCGGTAATAAAAAAAAAACCTAAAATTAAAGAACAAAACTATGTTACAATAGAACAAATTTTGTTGCTTTACATTCTCAAATGTTTCAGTACCAACTTAATGCAAAGTTGTGGTTGTCAAATTCAAAATTCATTTATTGAAATAAGGCCTAATAAAAGCACTTTTGAAACGTCAAGACTGTCTGTTTGTAGTGACTCTACCACCGGTTCGGAAGGCAGATATCAATCTATCGAGAAGAATCTATATATCTATCTTGTAATGAGGCCCGCTTCAGCAGATGCACTTCGACCCTCCAGGATCTTTTGTGCTCGCCCCGTCCTTGAATCCCCACACCCTAAATAGCTTCAAATATCCACTCTAAGAGTTTGATTGAAGCTTTTAGGTTGGAGGCACAGTAATCCTCTGGTTGTGGATAGGCCACTCCCAAGAGTTCCAACCGCTTTTTAGCCAATCCGTCGCATTCACGAAGCAAATGCTCCATGGACTCGACGTCCTCGTTGCAGGCCCTACACGTAGGGTCATCAAATATGCTCATTTTGAGCAGCATGGACCCTGTGCCAAAGTGTTCTGTCATGGCGGCTATGGCGAAATCGAGATCGAGAAGAAACTCAGCAGTTGCTCTTTTCCAACATCAATCTCTTGTCCTTTGGCCAAAATATTCCCCTCAGACAAATTCACGGGATAACTACCTACAACTGTATACCGCAACGTCGTGTGTACAAAACGAAATCAATCTCACACACAAAGTTTGAACTCTCCAAAATGTTTAGTAGCAACTTTGCGCAATAACCCTTTCCTTTCATAATATGCCGCGGATAAGGCTGCAGCGCAGTACGAGCGAAAGCGGGGTATTTTTGTAAATTAACTTTATTCAATAAAGGCGTGCCGCTAAGCACTTTATTTATATACACCGCGGAAAGCAGGAGAATCTTGATGACGTCATTTATAATTTCTTCAATCCTTATACTCCACACCAAACAGATATTCGGCAATGTACCCTCAATATGGATTTCCGCAAAGTAACGCCTGCTTCTATCCAATACTTTATTTAGGGTTCAATGTTGCCAAAGCACCGATTAGGAGTATAGGTTTAATGTAACTATCATGCCCCCAACAGGTCAACCCGTGTTCTCAAGTATGTACCAAATTTGAAAGCATGTTTGCAATTTTCATTTGTTAAAAATATGGTCTATTACATTGTTACACTATACCTCATAATCTCACTAACTAAGTTTGGATATTCCTCACTAAAGTTTACACGCGGCTTGTCTTAAGGGAAATTTTGTCAATGATTTCGGGCCGTACTTTTCTCAAATTTAAAAATTATTCATTGTTAGAGATAAGAAATTTCTTTAGATCTACTTGTTAAGTACACTAAATTTTTGTCTGTACCCTTGACAACGTGTACACAAAACTTCGTGATCATTGGTTTTGTTGTAACTACAGGCGTTCAAGCGTAACAAACAATATAACAAGCTCACGTTAGCACTTATAACGTTAGTTCAGCATGAATCAGTCAAAATATTTCTTAGTTGACTTTAAATTGTGCTTTTAAATTCCACACGCATTCCCCGCTATCGCGCATAAATCCGCCGACACTCCCGCTAGCAGTGCGACCGCACGCAAAACCTAAAACTCCTGCCGCAAACAGCGCAAACAAAATTCATACAAGTACGGAAAGTAGAGTGATATTAACTAACGTCCGCGCCGACAGGTTTAATTTGAAAATTTTCGAGCCCCAAGTCTGCACTGAACATCCGGCTGCAGATGTGTGGGTTCAGGCTGCATACACTTCCCAACTAGCTCAAAGACTGAACAAATAAAAGCTAAATAGCTTTATTATGGCTAAAAGCGTTCCGACTTTGTCCGCGTACAACTATTATGATGCCATTAATAAGTACCTACTCTTCTTCTTCTAATGCGTTTCTACTATTGGACAGCCTTTTTTTTCTATTCCACTACAAGTTAGCCCTTTACAGCTGTCCCACCTGGTGGTAAGTATTGCTGCAGTCGAAGATGGTGGCGGGCTAACCTGTTAGGGAGTATGGTAGTCACACCCCTAATCGGTTTCTACGCGACATCGCATCGGAACACTAAATCGCTTCGCGGCACGTCTTTGTCGGTAGGATGGCAACTGACCACGGCCAAAGCCTCCCACCAGACCAAATTTCTCAATGAAACAAATATGTACATCAGTTTACATGTGTTAACATTGCACAGCTACATTTATAGCAAACAATGCCATTTCGGGATCCGACACCAAATCCAAACAGACTGTCCCAATTTGATACTTGTCCCGTTTATTTCTTATTCTTTCATTCAAAAGCTAAGATTGCAATTAAAGAATAATTTGTAATCGAGTCACCAAAAAAATCAATGGTGGCCAAAAAACTGGCTGCATTTCCGCACTGAACAGCCAGGCTGATACTTTCCGCAAAAATTAGCAAGCCTTTCCGAGGATTAATAAAATTGATTTATTTATGTTATATATTTACATATTTAAATAAGTTGTATATGATTTTTAGTAGATTACATTAATTATGAATAATGTCATTTCATGTGTGTTTATATATATACCTATATATATATATATATTATAGTTATACATTTTTTTATACATTTTTGTAATGTTCAAAATCTTATTTATTGCACCGCCTTGCTGGTTTATTGGTTGCCTGGAAGAAATCGCTATGTAGCGATAAGGCCACCAAAATTGTACTCTCTTGCTCTGTTTATATCTCTGTACTTTTTTTCTTTGGTGTACAATAAAGCTGTACTCATTCATTCATTCATTCATTCATTGATTATAAATTTATGGCGTCTACGAAGCGATATATGTGAGACAGTACGATGGGAGAACATTTTTGAAGTTTGCTAAAAACAAACGTTTTTCATAAAAAAAAAACATGAGTAGTTCCACAAAACTTATGCGTGAGCGAACTCCAAACGTAGGTACAGGGTAAGAGGTAACGTTTAGTTTATACCTCTTTTTTTGTAAAGCCGCTAAAAGCCCTTTGTGGGATATTACACTACACTGAATCAAAACCCGAGTGCAAACTTTATATTCCCCATTTTCCTCTTTAGTTTTTTATGACAAAAATATGTTTAGTTTCATTTCCTTTCCCCCGTTTAGTTGAAATACTTTTCCGCAGAAACACGAAAATTAAAAAGGCTGCATTCGGAAAGGCGAAGTTCAAAAAAATATTGTGACACTTTTTTTTCTTTTGCGCTTTTCCGGTGCGTTTCGAAACCCTTAAGCCGCTGAATTGCAAAATGAGTTTCAAACTATATTTACATTATCTATATATATAAAAGAAAGTTATTTTATAACTTTATTAATTTATTTATTCAATTACAAGTCCATTACAATGTCATATACATTAAATAATTATTATATTTTCAAAAAAGAATGTCAATCTAATGTTTATATTTGAAATGGAACCCTGTGTGGGCGCTGTAACCAGATTGAGAGGCGGACTTATTATTGTCAATATTAAATATTCTCATTTAGGAAGTCATTTATTTTATAATAAGCTTTCTCCAGCAAGTATTGTTTTAAGGATTTTGTAAATAAGTTTATACTTTCTTTTTCTTTTATATGTTCCGGGATTTTGTTGTAAGTTTTTGTGCACATGGGGTTCGGGCCGGTGCTGTGGATTTTTGACTTATATGGCGGTAGGACCAAGTTGTGTTTGCGCATGCGCCGCTCACTCAAGAACGGCTCGACCAATTTTTATGATATTTGATATTTTGGATTCCTCTTATACCGGAATAGGATAATAAGTATTAAAATATAACATTCATCAAAAAAAAGAAATTATCCGCGGTACGAAGTTCGCCGAGATAGCTAGTTATTATATATACGAGTATGTTATTATAATGGCGAGTATGTTATTTCTGACCACATTGCTAACTAAATGGTTTTCAGAGTTAAACTTCAAAGTTAACTCTCGTTTTATGATTTTTTTTTATTACACTAAAAGTTAGCACTAGACTGCAATCCCAACTAATGGTAAGTGATGATGCAGTCTAAGGTGGTAGCAGGGTAACGTGTTAGGGAGTATGGTTGTCATAACCCTGTCTTAAGTGGTGACCCCTTTTCTTTTTTTGGCGTGTTGGAAAAGCTTTATTGCTATCTCCGACCCTTGGGCAGGACGGAGGTGATATGGGACTCCCCCTTTTAGGGGGGTATACCCAAACTAAAAACCACCAGGGCATGTCCCTCTTGATGGCTTTGTTAGACGCCCGGGAAACCTGAAAAGAGCAAGAATTCTGCCCAAGAAAAGAGGCCTAAAGGAAAGCCAGAAACAGTTAGCCCTCAACAAGATATCGAGTAAGTGTCCGACATATGACAATGTGAGATGGTGATAACAAAAAAAAATCCCGGCTAAGCTTGTTGTGGGCTTCTTCTTAGACCAAGACGCGTTTGGAACCCTCGTAGCTTTAGTTTTAAGTTTATGAGTATGGTTACCGCCACCATCTCACTACCGTGTAATTCTCATGTAATGTACGCATGAAAATTGCCACCTATGGGCCTGAACTTGAAAAATATTTTTGACTTTGACTTTGACTTTGACTATGACTTTGACTTTGACTTTGACATACCCTGCAATCCGCCAAACTAAGACCTGTAAGCAACTCTGACGTCCTGCCCACTTGGCTATAGCTTCAACACATACATATACAAATAATAGTAGATTTATAAAGTTGTAGCACATACCCAGTATGTAGACCATGTTTTTAGTCCAGCGCTGTAGCTCCTTGCGGATCGCACGTCGTTCCTGCTGGCACCGCACGAACGAGCATTCCGCCATGGCACACACGAGGCGAGCCTGTGGACATAAGTAACTAATTAGAGCACCAGTGATGCACATGAGCACTACCACTATACTACCACTGTAGTTTAGAGCACCAGTGATGCATAAGAGCACTAGCTAAATCTATCACTTTAAAAAAAAACTATTTTATATTTGTATTGAACGACCATAAATACAAATGTAAAATAGTTTTGTTTTTTTTTCGTTCGTTGTTAGTCGTCAACTATGGGCCTCATAAGAAGGCTCAGAGTCACTCAGCGGGCGATGGAGACAGCTATGCTCGGAGTGTATCTACGCGATCAAATTAGAAATGTGGAGATTCGTAGAAGAACCAGAGTTACCGACATAGCTCAACGAGTCGCGAAGCTGAAGTGGCAATGGGCCGGGCACATAGTTCGGAAATAATAATTGTTTTACATATTTGATTAATTTCTTTTAAAACACAAATCATTATTAACGCAGTAAAATATTTTTTTTATTTATATAATTCTAAAAAAATAACCTTAAACAGCTTATGTAGTACTAATATAAAAGTTAATATAATCTAAAACGGCTTTGAAACCACCGCAGCGAGGTATAGTGCCCAAGATGCTTGCATTGCCCCTTTAAAATTATAGATTACTAGCAGTTTAACGTTTAACTATAAACATATTATAGTTTCTGCATTATTGCATTAACAAGTAAAAAGGAACGATTAATATAACGAACGCAAGACTATTTTGGGAAGTTTTTTCGTTACTTTACAAATTGGTCCAGCATTCTTCAACTCCGTTCTACAAACTTTTACGCATGTCCTTTGAAACAGACGACATTATGTTATCTCAGAGAAACTATGCATTTACTAGAATAAAAAATATGGAAGATCAGAGGTTTTGAAACCGTAATTATAAACGCTGAAGTTACATAGGTAATTGAGCGAAGAATGTCGTCAAAAGCCTTAGCTGAATCCCCAGGAAAATAATATTAATAAAGCGATAAACTAAGTTTTCATAACGTTTCTATGCGAAGCAATTGCGTTAGCCCACTCTGATGAGATAATCGATTAACTGCAGCGACTAGATCCTGCACTAAATACAGTTTCTAAATTTTTTAGGGTACCGTAAAAAATGGTAAAAAGGAACCCCTATCGATCCGTCCACCACAAGTTAACTTTAACACTTCCATGAGCTACGACAGTTGTCGACCTGCAATTTGGAATAGTTGTAACCAACCAATCATTAATGATTAACAACCCTTCACTCTGGCAGTAGCTCACACACTCTCGCAGGTTCCTTCAAGATCATTTCTTCAGCTTACAAAATGTAGTATATTTATATTTGCATTGCTTGAATTAAGAAACGCACATAACTCCTAAAACTTAAAGATCCGGGGATTAAACTCGGCCCTTTAAAAGGGAGGCAAGATCAACAGCTAATCACCGCTTGATTTAGAGCTACTGGAATTATTGTTTGAATAATAACTAATATAACCGAAGTTAAAGGAAAAACGAATTCACGGATAGTTTTTTAGATATCAGCAATAAACCTATACAAATAAAGTAACTTTGCATGCATGTCGAAAAAGGATGCTTTGTTAAGTTCTAGTTATACACATATGTTATATAAATATGTCGGTAAAATTAATCTCCGACTCACGAATGCCGAAGTTTCAATAAAATATGCAGTTTCAGAACCTATTATCATTTTATAAAAACTTTTTCTCCTAGAGTACGGAATCCTCTATACTGAGTAAGACTCGTGCTTGGCTGATATTTTTAACGAGTGACAGGTTTACGTTTAGTTAAAATCAAAATGATATTGTTACCAATTGTTATTATATAGTTATGCGTTTATTACACTGTCAAATGGCTTTGGTAGTTGGTTGGTTCACCCTTCTTTCACGCAGCAACGTAGGGATACCAATAGTAAACACGTAATTAAATAAAGTAATTGAGTCCAACGCCCCAGCCATTCTGTGTATTGATTTGGAAATTTCTTCGTGAAACTGAGCAAAATATTCTGACACCGCTTATAGCAGTTGTAGCGTTATGGCGTCTTGAATAAAATAAGAAAATTATCGCCGGCCGCCCGGGCGAAGTGGGGGGGTAGATTTCGGAAGAACCACCTCCCCCCACTCATTTTAAAAGAAAATTTTCGGTTCAGCGTGATATTTGTGCAACACTTATCTGATTACTAGCGGGTAAACCTGCCATCTCACTGTGAAGCAGCGTTGTGGGTATTTACCCACTTTTCAATGAGAGAAGACCTTTGCGCAGTAGTCTATGTGTCTTACACAGTTTTTTACCAACAAAGACATAATAGAAAATATATTCATTTTTATCACAGTATATCAGTGGTTATCCTAGAGACTGAGCTTTACGTGCTCTACAAGGTGAGTCGGTGAACAACAATATCCTAACTCTGCGTTGGACTGAGATTTTTTAACAAAAAAACCTTGTTCCTATCACTTAATATAATACATAATATATCATGTTTATCACAATATGTATGCGGCAATAATAGAGACTGTGATTTACGAGTACGTGTTCTACCAGGTGGGTGAATATAAATTTCCTAACTATGCGTTGGACTGAGAATTTTTAACATAAATACCTAATTTCTATCACTTAATATAATACATAATACATTCATGTTTATCACAATATGCGGTATTAATAGGGACGGTGAGATAGGAGTACGTGTTCTACCAACGTTGGTCCTCCTAACTCTGCGATGGACTGAGAATTTTTAATACAAACCACTTTCTATCACTTAATGACCTGAGCCGGGATTCGAAAGTGGTGATCTTTAAATAAACCAATCACAATAAAAAGGGGCGGTTATTTAATCATTATCAGCATCTTAACCAAAAATTTAAACTACAAAAAAAAAAAAAAATTGGAAAGTGTTTGGGTGATGGAACATGGATGTTATTCAGTGTCTGGGTGTTCATCTGTATATTAATAGTAATTATGTGTATTATATTCATAAAAATATTTATTAGCTATCTTAGCACCCATAACACAAGCTTCGCTTACTTTGGGGCTAGATGGCGGTGTGTGTATTGACGTAGTATATTTATTAATTTATTTAAAAAAAAAAACCTTTAACCGCTTGGTATAAGAACTAGTCAGTATTTCACTGATCCATACCATAATGTTCATCATCATCTTTTCAAAAGTTTGCTTATATTCTGCATCTAAGAATCAAATAAGAATAAAATCATAACCAACCTCCACCGTTGTCGGGTAATAAGAAAATTATCGCCGAACGCCCGCGGGGGGGTTCTTCCGAAATCCACCCCCCCATTTTAAAAAGAAAATTTCGGTTGAGCGTGATATTTTTAAAATAAGAACTCTCCGTGGCATATTCCGTGGAGAGAGATTTTAAAATAAGAATAGTTTCGCGATACCTACCCCCTGCCTCCCTTCCGTCTGGGGTTCGGGATAAGGGAGCGTCCGGTCCAAGCGATTACTGCCCTGGTTTGATAATCAACAACTACATAAATGGATATATCCGTTTAAACATATGCAAAAAACCTAACCTATACGAAATATTATGTAAAAAAAAATATATGTCGAAGCATTGTGTCCAAAGAGGAAACTAATTTTGACTTTGACTTTGAATAGCACGGACAGTAGTGAGTATGTGGTGGCTTATGCTAGAATGAAATAGAATATTTCGGCTCTTAATTCGCAAGGATTTAAAATGGAATTCTGCTATTTTTTCTTATTAATCCCTTACCGATCCGACTTGTTCTTTACGGCCAGTTTTAATTCCCTGCTGTTATTATAAAAAACTCTTTTTGAGGAGTTTTTTAAAGCTTATATTGAGAGCTTATATCTTAAACCGTTTAATCAATGAGAGAATGCTAGAAATTTACCCTGAACAAATACTTAAACGACTCTTTCAAGTAACTCGCACAACATAAACGGGTGTATAAGAATTCGGGGGCTAAAATCGGGGTGGTTTGGGCATATTCGGAGGGTGCAAGGGTGTTCCTTGATGAGTGGAGGTTTTTCGTGGATCGTGGGACTCCGTTGGGGGTCAATGACCGGCGGCGACGCGATCCAGGTAATTGGATCCAACGGATTGTATTGGCTTAGCCTGACACAGGTTCGATTTCAGTTTCAGTTTGGTTGGCGCCTTTTTTTTTTTGTTGTATTTTACCTACTGTGGTGATAATAGAGCTAGACGATATGGCATGTTTTTTTTTTAAATATTTTTTGTGAATAATTTTTAAACATTATTTATTAGTATTTAATTGGCGCAGTGACAGCGACCCTGAATTATGAGCGAAATGCTGTGGGTTCGATTTCCACAACTGGGAAATGTTATGTGATGAAAATGAATGGTTTTCAGTGTCTGGGTGTCGGTAAAATATAAGTATCACGCATAGTCCCCGAACAACCTTCTTCAAACACCAACATTCATTCTTAAATCCCTTCATATATAACAAGATCAATAAAAAAAAATATCTAACCTATCACTAAATACCAGGCTAAAACGAAAATAACTACAAATATATTACATCCATAGCCATCCCGTAGTACCTACATATATAATCACACACACACACACACACACACAATACCCTTATGCACACGATCACAAGATTAATTATATATTTATGTGTATTATTCATAAAAATATACTTTGGGGCTAGATCGCGATCTGTGCATGTCGTTAGTTAGACTAGAGAAAATTCAGAAATTATAAATCCCAAATTGCCCCTGCGTCAAGGAAGTCGTCAACGTGTTCGTTTATATATATTTGTTTACATTATTGTGAGCTGATGGTGATAACTAAATTTGTTAATTTACTTGTAAAACTCAGGGCAGGAGGGCTTTTTTAAATGCGCGTTAGTACTGCTAATATATGAATTAAAAACAACATTAATAACTTTAACTTTACCTAGAGACGGCTCTCCAATTTCAAAAAACAGGAGGAGTTGGAGTATTGATGGTGTTGAACCCCATGCCACGGACACTACGTTAGACCCGGTATAGATTAAGTCACCAACATTTGATAATCGTTAGAACCAGCATTGATAAAGGAGGGTAGGATCTAATCCCCTTTACTATGAGAGAGGAGGCGTTTGCCCAGTAGTGGGACGTTAATAAGCCAAGGATACAAAATGAAAATAAATTTAAAGTTAAAAATTTCAAGAAACGAAAATTGCTCTCAACATAAGCTTTAAAAAACTCCTCAAAAAGAGTTTTTAATAATAACAGCAGGGAATTAAAACTGGCTGTAAAGAACAAGTCGGATCGGTAAGGGGTTAATAAGAAAAAATAACAGCATTCCATTTTTAAATCCTCGCGAATTAAGAGCCGAAAATATTTCTGTATTATTCACAATAGTTTAAATTTTCCGAGCATAATTGTCTAAGAGCTAGCTGGAATTTTTATGTTGATATTGTGCATCTGCAGACAACCTTAGTTAGAGCTGTCAATATATTATACAAATTAATAATGTTTTTTTTTTTTAAGTGAAATCATAATACCAAGCCGAGAATTAAACTCGTATTTTTCTGTGTGTCAACTGTAACATTGATCTCTAATTTTCTTTAATAATTATACGTCACAAGGATAGAAAACACAGCGCGTATGGTATGGATATTTTAATTGTTTAAAACGCACATAAATTAGACAAGTTAGAGATGCGTGCTGAAATTCGAACTCGGGCCCCTGTAAATGAAGTCGAATTCCTATGCATTGGGCTAACACCGCTATGTACGGAAACAGCTGTCAAATGGCTGTGTTGTTTTTGATTTTCTTATTTTTTATTTACGATAAAAGTATACTAATAAATTCTTTCATTATTTTATAGAGTCATATTAGGTTTAAAGAAAATTTTAAAATTTACCACCTGTTCTTAGTCTAAAAGATATTAAAATGACAATGAGAAGACAAATAAAACCTAAAAACTGACCGAAAAGAATATAGTGCTTCGCCGAAAATCTTTTTTAAAAAGTATAAAAACTTACGAACGGGGTGGTTGCTCCGAAATCCACCCCCCTCTTTTGGCCAGTTATGATCGCTACTTGAATAATATGGCTCGCGCCGAATGTATACCTAAGTTTTCAAGTGTTTTAACAATAATGTAATTATATAACACCGTAACCCTAGTTGCATAAAAAATAAAATAATAATATGTCCGTTATCTACTTTTGATTGGTGAAAGAATAAAAGAAAATAATAATTGTAGATTTGGTGCATTAAGAAACACCCTATAGTAACTGGAAGGGACGCGATGAGATAGTTGTATCTAATAATGCTCTGATCCCAAAGCGATAAGGTGTACGAAGTTTTTTACCATAGTTATTTGAAAACATTTTGAATAACTAAATCTGATAAATTAAAGGGGTTGTCGTTAAAGGCGATCAGTGATCGATCGATGTGGACGAATTTAAACTTTAAAGCAAACATTGTAAGTTTCTTTTCAAATTGACATGGCCTTATGTCGATACTAGAAAATTAATGCCTGATGGTAAGTTTAAAAATTTTATACTAATTATACTGATGGTAGGTGAAATGCAGTCTTATATTGAAGCTTACTTGGAAAGTCGGTATATGACAGTTTATCGAAACGCTAATAGGTAGGTATTTAAGCGGAAACATATCGATACGCGGCTAGGGGCCATCAAATCGCAATGTTTGTCTTAACCATAGATTTAAAAGTACCATTCCAAAGATAATTCATACACTAACTTTGTGGTATTATGCTGTAGACAATGTTTCGTGTCTATGAAAATGGCCACTCACGATATTCTTATTTTAAAAATCGCTCGCAGCGTTCCAATTTTGTTATTAAGATGGTGTGTGCTTTATGAGACTGTCCCAAGACGGCACAAAGGACTGTCTTCGCCATGTTCATATTTAAAAAAAGAGATAATTACTTTTTTAAGAACGCTGTGTGGAAATTTTACTTTGAGCCACAGACTAAACCAAAAAGATAGACATTGCAAACAAAATACACTTATCTACTTACGAATCCTAATATACAAATATTATGTATGTCCGTTACATACCTCAGCACATGTTTCTCATGTCAAAAGGTTTTATCAAGGCACCAACCATTTTGACTTTTTTTAGCTAATGTCATTCGGGGGGATTTAAAGATTCTAACGATGCATCCAAAACTGTTGAGGCATTAATTTATGGCATAATAAAGAAAGTTACATTCATACAAACTTCTCTACATAGTATAAAACTATCACTTTCTGCCTACCCGACTGTTTAGCCGATAACTAAACCTCGCAAAGAATTTTTATGTGATTTTCACCATCGTTTATATAACTTCCTAGATTTTAAATTAAAGCCCTAGTAGGAATAAATAGATTTGGGACCCGCAAAGCCGGTTGTGTCGTGTCTAGTATCTACAAAAACCCTCAAAATATTACATTGCTTCCTAGCTTTTTCTCCAATAGTGCGTGTGAGACACGAGTAGCAAACTTTTGTAAACTCGTTTTAAAGAGAATGGTCACGCAAACACTATGGTCTGTTGGCGATGTTTTCGTCTATTATTACCCTACTCTGTGCTTTGCCTGAAAAGGGGTTCTAAATGAGAAACATGTAAGTGTAAGGTTTTCCTCGACTAAGAATATTGCATAAGATTTTTAATTAACTCTAATTTAGAATGTTATTTTTATGTCGAAACTGTATTTTCTAATATTTAAAAAATGCTTGTGATGTGTTATTATTTTAATATTTACTAGCTCACCCACCCAACTTAGTCTGCACCAAATAGTTTATTACAGATTTTGATGTCTTAAAAAAACCGTAGAACTTAATTGCAGCACCACCTACCGTGTCCAGGTTTATTTCCAAACTATTGTTGAAGAACGTGGGGATAGGACTTGTAATACTATTTTTCACTTTTTACATTTGACATATAATCGAGCAGAGTTTCCCTCTACAACTACTGGATACAGAAAGAATGCTTGAGAAAGTAATGCTTCTACTTTTATACGGCTCAGGTACCGTTTACAATGTTGACAACAGAACGAACTAATAATAATATTTTACGATAGTAGTTTCCGGTAAGTTATTTCACAAAATATATTGTTATTATTCTATTTGGAAAACATTAAATATTTACACAAGTATTATTACGAATTATATAAAGCAAAATAGAACTATTAAAGCAATTCTATATTAATAAATCTTGTAGTGACGTAGCGTAGGTATCAGCCAGGGAGAGCAACCGCTATATTTTTTACGAGGCTGGTCGGCCCGCGGCATTTTTCTTGCTTTTAGCATTTTTATACTCTTCGTAATTTCTAACCGATAGGTCCAATTCGAATAATTTAAAAAGGAATTTACAGATACGTAATCAATCTTAATTACAAAACTATTTATTTGGATAATTCAAAAATTCAAAATTCAAAATTTATTTATTTCAAGTAGGCCTAATATAAGCACTTTTGAAACGTCAAGTCTGTCTGTTTGTAGTGATTCTACCACCGGTTCGGAAGGCAGATTCTACCGAGAAGAAGCCGGCAAGAAACTCAGCAGTTGCTCTTTTCCAACTTCAACAATTTACATTTTGCATTTTAACATTCATTTTTCTATCTTGTGTGAGCTGAAAGCGGAGCCGGAAGCTTCCAAGCAACCTTGTCATTAAAAAATTCATCAATTGTATAGTAACCTCGCTGTAATAAGTGTGTTTTAACAAATTCTTTAAACTTGTGCATTGGCAGGTCCAAAATCACCTTAGGAATCATATTATAAATGCGTATATTCAATCCCACAAATGATCCCTGTACCTTACGCAGACGATATGCAGATGACACTAATTTATGACCATTTCTTGTAAGTCGACTGTTTATGTCCACTTTTTGTTTATAAATACTAATATGTTGTCTTACAAATACTATATTGTTATAAATATATTGTGAAGCTACAGTAATAGATAGGAATTAATATCATGATAGGAATGTCTCCATCTTTCGATTGTACGTGTATTATAATTGACAAATTATAACAAAAAGCGGTTATTGTGACGTAACCATTAAGTACATATTGGATAGAAGCAGGCGTTACTTTGCGGTATTCCATGATATATTATGAAAATTAAGCTTAATTTGCTACACTCCGCGTCAAGTATAAAATGATACCCTATACGTACGTTTCGCTTCGAAACCGGAGCATCGCCAGGAATTATTTTCGCGGAGTATAGCTTCATTTTCATAAATATCATTACAGTTACATACAAGGCTCGCGGAATGATTATTTTAAACATGTACTATATTATTTTTATGTATCATCAATCGTTTTTGCGGCGTACGCCAGCAAAATTCCAAGTCGGTATGGCATCTTGAAGAAACATCGTTATATTTCAGCCAATTTACTGAAACCATAATTATATATACGCTAAAACTTTCCGTATGAAGCACTCTGTTAATAAGTGAAAACCGTATGAAAATCAGCTCGGTAGTTTTCAGTTATTCGCGCCCAGACAGACGAGGCGGGGGACTTTTCTCGATATCCTGTAAGGGTAAAGATAAGGATAAGGATAAGTATTCAGTTCGGTGTTAAATTTACTTTTACAAGCATGGAAGCTTGTATTATAGGAAACGACCTTCTGCCTACGACGTCTTCGAGGATTTGTTACCGAAAATAGGATAAACAACCTAAGAAACATTCGCATTTTACAATGTAGAGTAATATCAAAACATTATTCTGCACGATTCTGATTCTTACTTCTTTATGACACGAAAAATTTTATTAACATCGTGTCCCAAAAATTGGTCCTTACGTCCGGTAACCCAAGAGCTGGCGCTTATTTAGCCCAGCGCCAGCATTTTGGGTACCATGCCCATAATTGAACAGTTAGACGGCTTATATTTATTGTAAATATTAATATTAGTTAGTAATTATTATTTCCATAGAAAAATATATTTTTCGTTGGTTCAGAAATAAATTTATTCTGCATTGACTTTTGAAAATAAATTTAATTACGTATTACAAAAAAGTTAAGAATCACCGCCATTGTAGGAAGTCGGTTAAAATGAAGCCTCTACATAAGATACAGTATAAATAATTTAAAAAAAAACATTACTGTAATAAAACCCAACACTACAAATATTACAATCGAAGATCATAACCCAGTAACTAAAACAGAATAAAAAAATAATCTAATAAATTAATAATAAGAGCGCGACACGAGGCGACCAACGAAAAGCGTTGCAAACTAATTAAAAACATCAATTCCGAGAGCCCCGGGTACTGGAGAATATTTCAAATGCACGCACACACGCACACACCACCCCCGTGCACACACGCGAGCGTCGCACACACAAGTTAAAAATAAGTCCCGGGCTATACCGTGAGAGAATGGTTTGCGCGCGCGTTCAAAACATAACTACTTAACTGACATAAATAAAATTTTATTTCATTTTATTTAACTACATTTAGAACGCACTTTTAAAACAAAACTAAGAGTGAAAAGATAGTGATAACTGAATTTTTTAACTAACAAACCAAATAAATCTACGAGAATTCTAAATAGTTTGTCTAAAAGGCCAACAACAAATTCAGTCCGGTTATGCAAGATTATTGATTATTATAGTATAAAATGAGACAGTTATATTTATTTTTATGTTTGCTTGTTTTTAAAAATAGGAAAGGTTTGAAAATTATTTGAATTTGTCGATATTTCAACACAGTTAATTGAATTTTATAAGCCAAATTTAGTTACTTTTGTCTTGATATTTTAGTATTGTTTAAAATTATGGATAGTAATAATAAAATTAATAAAATAATACTCTTTTACTCCGTGCGATACGTGCGAAAGTACAGTCTCTGTCGCTACATTCAGTTTATAGATGTAAGCAGAAATAATTGCATAGCTTAGCATTGCATGTTGATACTAGCATAATAGATAACTATATTTTATTTTTCGGGTGTAAAGCAGAATCACTAACACCTTCACACATTATTATTTCACTTCAATGCCATTACTGGGTTTTGCGCCAATGCCGCCGCGTATCTCGAACTTATCCGGACGGGGGGACGGGTATAGCCGGGTGTCTTAAGGAGGAGTGAGACGGCGAAACCCGGTTATCGTAAATTGATCCAAGGGGGGGTAGGGGGAACCCAAATTTGACAGCGATTGAAATTGGCGGCAAGATTATTGGTTGGGGTTTTTTTTTTATGAATTAGCATGCATTTGTACTCGTATCGGTTTTTGCATTTGGATGAGTGAGTATGGATTTTTGCATCGTCCATAGGGCATTGGATAAAAAAGGAAGCCGTGTCTGGTCTGGTATCGTGTATTATATTGTTAAAGTCTATTTTTCCTTAGCTGTGTAAAACAAGTCGCACGTTTTTCTTGTAAAAA
Source organism: Pararge aegeria (assembly GCF_905163445.1). Classification (NCBI taxonomy): domain Eukaryota; kingdom Metazoa; phylum Arthropoda; class Insecta; order Lepidoptera; family Nymphalidae; genus Pararge; species Pararge aegeria. The sequence continues at coordinate 3,260,307 of NC_053202.1, read as the reverse complement.
CATTTTCAGTTGCATTGTTATACTTAACAAGCCTTATTTATAAACGTGGCATAGCGTCGGAATAAATATGACGTCCATAATTTTTAAGTATTGCTCTTTTTGCTATAGAATTTTCAGTACCAGTCCGGAGTTAGAAACTGGCGGTTTAGAAAATGCTAACCCAAAACTGAAACGTTGCTTTAATTGTTAGCATGATCAACGACGGATATCGAGACCCTGGGTTCGAATCCCGGCTCGGGACAAGAATTGCAAGTTTCTGCGTACTTTATATAAAATTATTATGACGAACAAAGATGACGTTAAGCCATCTGTCTCGGTTATTATCACTAACACGTGACAATAGGCGTTATAGTTATAGCCGGCACTGGAGCGGCGTGGTGGGTCTACGCTCTAAATACGTCTCTCATTTATAAGATTAGGCCAGTCCAGCAGTGGGACATTCATAGGCTGCAATTGATGAGTTATACGACATAGTTAGCTATAAGCCCGCATTTGCACTCAAATTGTTTATGATAAGTTTTCTATTACAATAAAGTTTAAAAACCAAAAAATTAATATTGATGAAAAAAACAAACTATCTCGGAGTATTGGACAAGGACTTTGAATTAAGTATAAATACTACTGATTTTCGCTGGGAGCCGCTGGAAACAAGCGGCCCAGGACCGTGGATTTTAGGCCTCTTAAGATCATGTCCAATATTAGACGTCGATCGGTTGAAGTTTAATTATTATTTATTGAACCTGGATTTATTTTGAATTTTATACACTTATTCTACGAATGCTTTGGTGGAATGAGTTTTTATAGAATTTGTAAAGATCTTTTAGTTCTTGTGTGAAATCTCAATTTTCTTCTGTTTTATCTGTTCTTTCTTTGAGAGTAGGTACGATATCACTGGTAACCTTAATTGAAGAAGGATCTGAGAACTCTTGAAGTCAACAACAATTGGCAAAAGAAAGTTACGAAGTCGCAAAATTGGCGTCTTGGCGACTAATTATTTCACAAACTGTAAATGCGAGAGCTTGTTGTTTTTGTTGTTCCAGCTTTCACGCAGCGACGGAGCAGCTTATTAGCGTTACTTATGTACACAATTTATACTGATTTTTACAGTTTTATACGGAGTATTTTATTTTAGAGCTCGTCCGGGGAAAGTGCTAACGCCATCCTTATTTGTGCTGTAAAGCAGTATTGCTGAATTCCGCAGGGTGATTAAGTATCTCACAACGGGCTTGCGACAGCCGTAAATCTCGCGATTTTTGCTGTCACTTTTGCATGCAAAAAAATTATAAATGTGACGTTTGACAGCAAAGATTGCAAGGTTTACGCCTGTCGCAAGCCGGGCATGCGATACGTAAACCACCCTGCTGGTCTGAAGAGCGTCGATGCAAGTGTAGTTACTGGCATATGAGGCTAAATACCTACGCCTCAAATTGATGGACACAGGGTGTCGCTTTGAAGGACCTGTTCCTTACATGCCCTGCGGAGTTTGATGACCTCCATGGCGCAACGGTAAGCGCTACGAATTTAAGTACGAGGCAATTTGGGAATTTATTATTTCTAAATTATGGTCTTGTCTGGTGGGAGGCTTTGGCCGTGGCTAGTTACCACCCGACAAAGACGTGCCGCTAAGCGGTTTAGTGCTCCGGTGCGATGTCGCGTATAAACTTATTAGGGGTATGACTACCATACTCCCTAACAAGTTAGCCCGCTACCATCTTTAACTGCATCATCACTTCACACCAGCTGGGCTAGCATGGGCGGGGGATAAAAATTATATCCCCCGATTAGATCCCCTGAAAAGGGATATAATTTAAGTGCCCACCTGCTAAATCACTGGAACACGTAATAGCAGAAGTTTACCCCGTACACATATATTATATGGATATTATTTCCACTTGTGCGCCAGTGCTCTGAGAGTTGATGAAGCTGTGGGAGAAGATAAATTTATATCCTTTCCCCTGGGATATAATTGTCTCCTGCCCAAGCTAGCCGTGCAGGTGAGATTGCATTCAACAGTTAACTTGTAGCGAAATTAAAAAAAAAACAGGTGTTGCTCTGATTAGTCCGTGAATTATTACTATAAATAACAGTCACTATTATTACACGTAAAACCTAAGGCCCAGTGGTTAAGACTAAGTCTTCCCTTTCGAGGGGCCGAGTTCGAATCCCAGCACGCACCTCTAACTTTAATAAGTTATGTACGTTTTAAGCAATTAAAATATCACATGCTTCAACGGCGAAGGAAAACATCGTGAGGAAATATTTGTTAGAAGCAAGCGTACTTTGTGGAATTCCATGATATATTATGAAAATTAAGCTTAATTCGCTATACCTAGGTACTCCGTGAAAAGTAGCGTACATGCTAAGTAACAACATCAACAATTGTTTATTTTATCTCCTGAGGATGCTCCGGTTTCGGAGCGAAACGTGCGTAGAGGGTACATTACCGAGGATCTGTTTAGTGTGGAGTATACGAATTGAAGATATTATAAATTACACCATACAGATTCTCCTGCTGCTCGCTATTTAGCAATATTCGCTATAAAGAAATCTGCACGTCTGAGAGTTCTTCATAATGGTCTGAAAGGTGGGTGGAGTCCACCAATCCGCACTCGTGGTGGAAACCAGCCTTAACCCCTTCTCATTGTGAGAGTCACCCGTGCTCTGTAATGGGCTGGTAATGGATTGATATGATTATGGGACCTAAGGTAGCAAGTGTAAAGCGATGTTGATGTGTTTTTGAAGCAGAGGCGTAAAATTTCGACAAAGTTAATCATAATGCGGACAAAGCGTCGCCTCGCGCGGCTCCCTGAAAACTTTCCGTTGTTCACAATTCAATAGAAACTTTGCTTTGGTATCCGCCGTTTTAGGTTACTAAACGTGAATTAGTTTCGCCATACTCAGACTGTAAAGGATAAACAAATAAACGTGGCATAACGTTGAAATTCGTTATATTCCAGCACCGCTAACATGGGTAGGAGACAATTATCTCCCCGGGGAGAGGATACCAATTTATCTTCTCCCACAGCTTTATCTACTCTCACAGCACTTTCGCACAAGTGTAAAATAATATTCAAATAATAAATAAATATATATATATATATAGGTTTATTTATTTATTAAATAAATAAAACCTATAATATAAAAGAGAAAGTGTGTGGGTATGTTCCGTCTAGGCTCCGAAACGGCTGGACAGATTTCAATGAAACTTTCAGGGAATCTCCGGATTGACCTGGCGAGTAACCCTGTAAAGTTTGGTGACGATCGGAGCTCTCCTATTTTGGAACTGTCAAATACAGCTTTTAATTACTATGATGATATTTTATTGTTGGGTGTACATGGGTATAGATGATATGATCTTCACCCGCTCGAGAAAAGAATAGAAGAGAATGAATACGGAGAGAAATAAATGATTTAATATATTATGAAATTAAAAATTTAATGATGTAAGATTATTGTTTAAATAAAATAAAGCAAAATGTAGTCCGGCGAAGCGGGCTGGGTACGCTAGTAATAAATATATATGCAACCACCATACACCCATCGACATCTAGCCCCAAAGTAAGCGTCGGTTGTGTTATGGGTGGGCAGTTCGAATCCATCCATCCATCGAAGCATTTTTTTTTTATTACTACTTCCCCGGACTATACCGGTCACAAAAACCTCTACTACTAAGTTTTTTTTGGTATCCAACGTCAATTTCCAGACTTTAAAAATAAATTACTTTGTCATAAAAACTTTTTTAACAATACACTGGCCCAACTCTGCCAAAAGGTGGCAATCAAATATTTTCCTACGAATTTAGCGTTACGTTTCGTTTTTTAACTGTGGCGTAAAACTTCTGTCAAAGTTGTGCTCAAAATGCGAAGGGAAATGGAAACCTGGCTTGCTGAAAACTTCTCATTGTTCAACATTCAATGCCAACTTTGTGTGATACAAGTTTAATATCCGGTCTTTTGGGCTCTCGGTTTGTGTTTTAATAAAATTATAGATGCACAACCTCGTGTGTCTCGCCTAATGGCTGCCGTGCTTTTGACGGCTGATTGGCGCAGGGTGTAGTTATCCTGTTTTCTGAGTACAAGGCTGTGGGTTCGATTCCCTTAGCTGGAAAATGTTTGTGTGATGAACATGAATGTCTTTTAGTGTCTGGGTGTTTATCAGTGCATTATAAGTATGTATGTGTATTATTCATAAAAATGTTCATCAGTCATCTTAGTACCTATAAAACAAGCTACGCTTACTTTGGGGCTAGATGGCGATGTGTGTAATATATATGTGTTTATTTATTTACTAATGCTCGGCTACATAACACTTAGTTCTGGGTTTGATTTCCAGGTCGGGAATTTTCATGTTTTTAGGTTTTTTATTTTCTACAAGTCGACTCTTGACTTCAATCGCACTAAGTTGTAAGTGATGATGGTAAGTGATAATGGCTAAGATGGTAGCGGTAAACTTTTAGGCAGCATGGCAGTTATATTAAATTCATTCCCCTAATCGGTTTTTAAGCGACATCGTACCGCTAGTTCGCTTCGGAACGCTATCTTGCTTAGCGGTACGTACTTCTTACGTCTTTGACCAGGCCAGACCACAGAAACCAGACCAGACCAGAGAAAATTCTGGAATAATAAATTCTCAAATTGCCGATCGATGCCGGGAATCGAACCCAGTACCTCCAACTTAAAACAAATTGAAATCCTTTTTGTATACCAACCTGAAGCTAGGATATTGTTTAAATCTACAAAACTGGACGGGCCTGCAACTGGCGAAAGTATCATCCTAAATTAGACAAAGCATAGTGACAAAAGAACGATTTAGTTCATGAAAATTTTCAGAGATTTTTATTAGTATTTTAACCTACATTTGGAGGAATTATAAATTTTATAAATTTAAAATGCATATACAAATTTTCGGAACCGACAGGATTTGAACCTGCGACTCTCGGGCAATCGCGGCCTGAGCGCTTTCACCAATTAAGCTACGGCTCTCCTACTGTCAATGCCGAAATTAGTATATGCCTTTTACATCAGTCTTATAGCGACTATAGCGTCTAGTAGGAAACGTTGCAGTTTCGATCTACTTTTTTAAATTTATAGATTTTTATTTAAATTTATAAAATTTTCAGAGATGTTTCCCCCGTTTTACCACAGAACAGCGAGACACTGTGAGCGGTGGCATCCTTATGTGGTTGATATTCCATGAACACGCTTTTCACGCAACTAAACGTTTTTTATCCACGTTTCTGATACGTGCCGCTAAGATGTGGAACGCCCTCCCGGCAACTGTTTCCTGCCACGTATAATTTGAGTACCTTCAAGGCTAGTGAATAGGCTTTTTCTAGGCAAGCGTGCTCCAACCTAGACCTCATCATTGCTTTCTAACGGGCATGATTGTCGTCAAACGCTGGCCTATCATTAGTAAAAAAAATAAAAAAATAAAAATAGATGTCGCTGATTTATTCGTGTGTCGAGTGAGTCTAAAATATTTGTTCGCCGGACTATATCTATTTATTTATTTGAATGCCTTAATTGTTATGAAACCGTTCTCAGTCTCTGCAGCTAGTCGTAAATTGAACGTCAATCATAATCACTAATGGCAACTATCACTGTAAGCAAAACTTTCAATCAAAATGTTAAACGAAACGGCGAGCCGACCTGAAAACTTTCTATTGTCCACAATTCAATAACAACTTGCAGCCGCCACTGGGCTTGGTCAACTTTAATATCCGACGGTTTTGGAGCCAAGCGTGAAATTCTATCAAAATGTACACATAACTTTTTATTTTTATTTTAAAACAGGTTGTAGGTACAACGTGTAAATGAAAACCAAAACATTATTTCACATGCTTTAGAGGTACCTTTTTTTTCTGTGAAACCGAAACGCTAATAGTTTTTGAGTAAACCACTGCCATAGTTTTTGACAGCCCTAACATCACATGCAACTCCTGTCACTTTATGAGGGTACGCGTGGCGCAGCGTAGGTACTATGCCCGTTTCGGTCTTTTATCTTCAATAGGGTTGTCACAAGTAAACACTAAACAGAAAAAAAAAATCCGTTTGATTCAATATTTTAAACGGGTGATTCCGTATGAAATATGACTTATGTAGCCTTCAACAGTAGGTATTTCGTAATTCGATTACAAGTCGTTTATATATATATATATGTATTGTTTCTTACTTAAGGGAAGGGTTTTTTTTGGTGTTTTTATGTTTTCTATTCGTTTTTTTCATTTATTTTTTTTGTTTACTCGTGTCAGCTCTAGAACGGACTACGGTCTTTTTGAGCTGCATCTTCCAAGACACCGACAATCAAATAGGGATTTCTCATTTGTTATTAGATACTGAACTGACAGACGTAGACGGACTTCTACCGGTGTTAGAGTTACTATAAACAGACAGACTTGGCGTTACAAAAGTTCTCATTAACTGAGCCTACTTGAAATAAATGAATTTTGAATTTAAGAACGCTTGATGGTATGACGCTCATTCCTTGGAGGCTGGGAAGGTCACTTGTGTCGATACCCTAGATGCATCACATATCCAGGCCACCTCGTTAATGGTGGGTGCGGCTGCTACCAGTGCCGAGCAGGCCAAGAGGCGTAGATATGAAAACCTGGATAGCAGTTTCATTTTTGTGCCTTTTGGAGTAGAGACTTTGGGACCGTAAGGTCCGGAGGCACGAGCTCTTTTTAAAGAATTATCGAGTCTACCAGTGATCCTAGAGCGGGCATTTACCTTGTTGCATTGCATTTATTTAGTTTTACATAGTTTACTTTATGTTATATTTCTAAAGCAAATGTGAAAGCTATCTAGTTAAATATTTTAACCATATTATAATTAATTCAATTTTAATGTAATTATTACCAAATTATACATCAGAACGCTTGCCAAAACTTTTGTTTTTTCCACGTCTCGCACACACACATTAAAGCAATAGAGATTTGTAGAATTGTAGATATACACGCCTCTCTGTACTCTGTACTTTATTTTAGCAGGCGCGGGCGATACGTACCTACCTGTTGAGAGCTGCCGCTTGGACTTTTGTTTGCGTCGATCAGTGCGAGCCAAAAGAGTTAAAACAATGTTAAAGGCTGTAGTGGCTTTAGCTATTATACTAACTGTTAAACTGTTAGTGTGTGTATTATTTTGTAATTTTTCTGTATGTAAAATTGACGTTTGACAGCAATGTCGGCCGACTGGCGCAGTGGGCAGCTACCCTGCTTTCGGAGTAAACCGTGGGTTCGATTCCCCCAACTGGAACATGTTTGTGTGATGAACATTATTTTCAGTGTTTGGTTGTTTATCTGTAGGTACATTATAAGTACTTATGTATATTATTCATAAATATATTCCGTAATCTTAGTGCCCTTAGTACTTTCTGTGCTAGAAAGAAGAGTACTAGATTAATTGAACCTATTAAAGTTATCACCATAAAAACATCAACCCATTAGCGGCCCGCTACAGGCACGGGTCTTCTCCCACAATGAGAAGGGGTTAAGGCCGTAGTCCACCACGCTGGCCCTGTATGGATTGGTGGACAATCGCTGCATACGACGGATTAAAAAAATATTCTGGACACGATTACTAATTTGAATCTGTGGAAACTGGGCCAATGTCCAATTGCCATTCAAATACGCCCTCGTAAGTGGATCGCTCGCACTCAGCGGGGGAAACTGGGCTACGGTCTCAGACTGACTCCTGACTGGAACTGTCGGCCCACTACATAGCACGGGCCTCCTTCCAAGATGAGAAGGGGTTAAGGCAGTGCAGATTGGTAAACTCCACACACCATTCAAATTCAAATTAAAATTCAAAATTTTTTTATTCATGTAGGCCTATCACAGGCACTTATGAAGCGTTCAAACATATTTGTTTACATAATTGTAAGGGGATGGTGATAGCTTCGTTCGCCAACATAAATCTAAAGCTACGAGGGTTCTAAACGCGCCCTGGTCTAAGAAGAGCCCACAACAAACTTAGCCGAGTATTTTTTTTTTTGTTATCACCATCTTCCAGTAAATTTATATTAAGCTATGAAGCTAGAGCAATTGACACCCAAGCCTTTTTATCGTTTAAGTAATCCTTTATATTATAATATGATTTTTCTGTAAGCTTACGTTTTATATAAACTTTGAACTTATTGAGAGACATATCAAAGATTTCATTTGGTAATTTGTTATAAAATAATAATGGCCCTTGAATGAATTTGCAATTTTGTGTAGCCTAGTAAACTGCACAACGAGTTTATTTTTGCTTCTAATATTTATATTGTTACAGTCCAGTTTCTTTTTAAATTTTGATATATTTTTATGGACATAAATTAATTTTTCATATATGTACTGACTATGCACCGTCATTATTTTAACTTCTTTAAATTTATTCCTTAATGACTCTCTTGGGCCCACGGTGTTTTCCTTTACCGTTGAAGCAAATTATATTTATATTTAATTACCTCGCACCTCACGCCGTAGAAATAAATTCCACCCTCATGACCTGGATCCCTGGTATTCTTCTACTATTCGAAATGCTAAATCATTTCTACCGCGCACTTGCGAATTGTGTAACTATCTCCCATTTAATGTGTTTCCTCCTAAAAACAATCTAGGGTTAGTCAGAGTCCATATAACCTCCGTCCTGCCCAAGGGTCGTAGGTAGCAATAAAGCTTTTCCACCACGCCAAAGAAAAAAAAAAGGGTTATTCAAGGGGCGGATAAACAAATTCTAGCGGTAGCTCCTCTGGTGCTGCAGATGTTTATGGACGGCGGTGATCACTTAACATCGGGTGACCTACTTGCTCGTGTGCCCGCTAATAATATAAAAAAACCCTAAAATCCATACTAAACTAAATACTAAACGCAACGCAACTTAGAAAAGTTAGATAAGTTAGATGCATAAGTTAAAAGAATGTGTTAAAACACATTTATTACAGCGAGGTTATTAAATAATTGATGAATTTCTTAATGACAAGGTTGCTTGGAAGCATCCGGTTCCGCTTTCAACTCTAACAAGATAGAAAAATGAATGTTAAAATGTAAAATGTAAATTTTTGATGTTGGAAAAGAGCAACTGCTGAGTTTCCTGCCGGCTTCTTCTCGGTAGAATCTGCCTTCCGAACCGGTGGTAGAGTCACTACACACGGACAGACTTGACGTTTCAAAAGTGCTTGTATTAGGCCTACTTGAAATTAATGAATTTTGAATTTTGAATTTAGAGTAAGTGAAATCGAACTCCTACCCAATAAGCTATCACCGCTTTCAACTTAACTGCTGGCAAACAAATTAAATAATCATCACAATGCAACGTAAACGTTTAAAACTGCAATGTAAGCTGCAATTCAAAGCTCACAAAAAGTACAGCAAGCAAAAGGTAGGTATTATTTCCACAATAAAGTTGGAAGCGGCGCCTAAACTAGTGATCAACAAAAACAAAAGCAGACTCCGAGCGGCGCAACAGGTATTCGCTCGCCAGTCGGGCTGCGAAATTGTGACATGATTTGCTCGGTAAGCTCTTACAGACTATTACGAGTTATGTCCTCGAGGTTTTGAAGCCGGAAACTGCTCTGATATTCTTTGTTTTTTATTTTCTGGAATAGGCATGATGACTGATTTTGAAAACCTTCTCCATAACCAAGTATCTACTATACCCAAAAAATATCTTATTGTTACAGAAATTATATTCCGTTTTCCCTAACCTAATTCTCTACTATAAAGGGTTGTCTGGAGGAGATCGCTTAAAGCGATAAGACCGCCTTTGCGCATCTTATATATATATATATTTTTTATTGTTTTGTTATTTCTTGTTTTCGCTTTTAATTTGTGCCATATAGACTTTATCTATCTATCTATCTCTTATATCTTACCAAAAAAACCCCGCAAAAATTCTCGCCGTATCAAAGTCAAAGTCAAAGTCAAAAATATCTTTATTAAAGTAGGCCCTTTTGATGCGTAGATAAGAATTACACGGTAGTGAGATGATGGCGATAACCACATTCCTAAATTTAAAACTAAAGCTACGAGGGTTCCAAACGCGCCCTGGTCTAAGAAGAAGCCCACAACAAACTTAGCCGGGGGTTTTTTTTTTGTTATCACCATCTCACAATGTCATTTTAAATTATTAGAAGATTATCATAGCCGCACTCGTGACGTCATAGGCAAATTAGAGCAATATCGAAAGTCCTTGTTCCATAACTAAACATTATTAATTTTGGTATTGAATTCAAAATTCAAAATTCATTTATTTCAAGTAGGCGTAATATAAGCACTTTTGAAACGTCAAGTCTGTCTGTTTGTAGTGACTTTACCACCGGTTCGGAAGACAGATTCTACCGAGAAGAAGCCGGCAAGAAACTCAGCAGTTGCTCTTTTCCAACATAAACAATTTACATTTTAACATGCGAAAGCGGAAACGGATCCAAGCAACCTTGTCCAACCACTATAATAAATGTGTTTTAACATATTCTTTAATCGTATGCATTGGTAGGTCCAAAATCACCTTAGGAATCATATTATAAAAGCGTAGACTCAATACCACAAATGACTTCTTTACCTTTCGCAGACTATATGCAGATGTCACTAATTTATGACCATTTCTTGTAAATTGATTATGTCCACTTTTTGTTTATAAAGACTAATATGTTGTCGTTGATTGATAGCACATAACTTAGGAACAGATACTTTGTAATCACAAAATACTTTATATAAGCAGCGATTTTCGAAGTTCAACCGGTACAAAATTAATATTCATATAACGTGTAACAAAATAACGAAATAATTTTCAAATACAAATTCAAATTCAAAATTTCTTTATTCATGTAAGCCTATCACAACTTATGAAGCGTTCATACATATATGTTTATATAATCGTAAAAAGAAGGTAATAACTCCGTTCGCCAACTTAAACCTAACTTAACGCGGGTTCCAAACGCGCCCTGGTTTAAGAAGACCCCACAACAAACTTAGCTGGGTATTTTTTTTGTTATCACCATCTCACAACGATAAATTTTGAAGAATGCATACGTAAATTTTATAAGGAATCATTCTGTAAATAGATTAAACCATATTTACTTTTCCATACAAAAGATTTCAAAATATTCAATACAAAGTATTTACAAAGTATTTGTGTACCATAATAAACATAAAAAATATTCAACAGTCACCTTAGTACCTATAACACAAGCTACGCTTACTTTGGGTCTAGGTGGCGACGTGTGTATTGTCGTAGTATATTTATTTATTTATTCTAATTGTTTACTTACGACAACCCTATATTAATATTAAATATAATATATTATAATATATAATATCATCAATACAAGGCTGAAGTGTATTTTATTATTTCGGATGGAAGCTGATAAGCATTAAAAGATTGTAACAGCTTCACCGGAAGGTGGGGTACAGAGCGTAAACTCGCCACGGGTTTAACCATACTGCTTGACGACATTGGAGGAAGATAATAATAATAATAACAACAATAATACACACATAACAATCTGTCTATTATTTTGTTGTTCTAAAAGCTTTTTGCCCCAAAACATTTTTTAATGCGTAAATTTTTCCGTGGAAAAAGACATACAAGAACTCAAACTTCAACTGCAATAAGGGTTTAACACACCATCTCCGGGGTGCAAGAAACATTAATGTTATGAAAATTAACCTTAATTTGCTATACTCCGCGAAAAGCAGGAGAATCTGTAATTTATAATTTCCTCGATCCTCATACTCCACACCAAACAGATCTCTCAGATCGGCCGGTTGTGCTGAGGGCAAGTAAAATTGGATTCATAGATTGGCAAATGTTTTATTAAATAATGCTTTTACCTACTTATCGTGTGTAACAGAGCTAAGGATTTGCATGTTTTTTTTATTAATTTAAATCCATACCTTATATATTCTATGTTTTTCTTTTTACGCCTATAGTTGCCTGAAACAAATCGCTATATAGCAATGAGAGCAGCTGATTTGTTCTTTTATATCACTGTAACAACTTTTTTTTTTGTGTTCAAAGAAGTGTATTCATTCATTCATTCATACCATATTCTTATTCATTCATGCTAGCTTACAGTGAAAGTTGGAGTCCTTGTATGTATGTATTTAAGCATCATGTGAGGCTTAACACCTATGCATCGGATTTTTCGCCTTTCGCAATATCAGCATATTGCAGGGCGTTTTCCTTGCATCTCTGCGAACTGTTCCTCGGTTTAAAGGCGATGGTTTTCCACTTACCATCAGTTGGTAAATAAATATTCCTAAGAAAAAAAAAACTGTATAACGGCCATTCGCAAGCAACGTCTAAATATGCAATATTTAAACAAATTGGTATTAAACCACATACCTTCATCCCTATCCCTATAATACTTCCCTACTTTTTAATATTATAAATGTAAATGTAAGTTTGTTTGTTACGCTTTCACGCAAAAACTTCTTAACCTATCCTCATGAAACTTTGTACACATATTCCTGGAAGTTTTAGAAGTAATATAGGATACTTTTTATCCCGACATTAAGCTCGGTTCCTTTGGGAGAGGGAATGAAAGTGTTTGACAATTTTATACCAAAACTCCGACAGATTATAACCGATTTAAATAAATATTTTTGTACTATAGAGGTCATAATATTATGTGTTTAATTTTGCCAAAACATTTAACAGATCTGATGAATGTAGTTGGAGATAGAGGACAGAACACCGGACAGCAGAAAACCCCTCATTTAAGGCTTAGCGATACGGAATACCTGAATGCTAATTGAATGCCACATCAAAAAACAAAATCAAACGCAGACGAAGTCGCGGGCAACAGCTAGTATAATATATGAACTGAAGCTAATCCCAAAATGAAATAACAAATAAGAATACCCTTTTACCAATTAGCGAACCATACGGAATTCTAATTACCCTAAAAAACCCCCCCCAGATCCCGAAAAAAGGGGGTCAAGTAACCGAGAGCAATTTAATGTGCCCGCTGTATTGATTCCCCGCATTCTTTCACACAGGCGCGCCGGAAGTCCTCCCCTTTACCACCCCCTCTTCAGGAAGTTGGGATGAAAGGGGGTTAAGAATTTTTTCGGCGATACTTGATTGAGAGTTAAAAGATCTAGATTTTGTATTATACCGCTATATGCGAATTAAAAAAAAGGCTCTTTCTTGAAGAGAAATTCGAAACGTCTTATTTTTATTCAATCTTACTCTTTCTTTTAACGAAATCCATAAAAACCCACTAATGGTAGTCATAGCATAGAGGACGCTTTATTTTATTCTAATACAAGTCAGCCCTTGACTGCACAGTCTAAGATGATAGCGTATTAACCTGTGCCAGGCTTATACCAGATATATTAAATCCTGAATCGGTTTTTACGCCACATTCTACTGGAACGCTAAAACGCTATGCGGCCTTTTTATTAGTGATCGATGTTTGTACACGTCTTTGTCGATAGGGTGTGTGGTAACATGCCACGAGCGAAGCTAATCAGACTCCCATCATGGTATCAGTCACAGTCGCAGTCGCAGTCTCAGTCGCAGTCGCAGTCGCCGTCGCAGTCACAGTCGCAGTCGCAGTTGCAGTCGCAGTCGCAGTCGCAGTCGTAGTCGCAGTCGCAGTCGCAGTCGCAGTCGCATTCGCAGTCGCAGTCGCAGTCGCAGTCGCAGTCGCAGTCGCAGTCGCAGTCGCAGTCGCAGTCGCAGTCGCATTCGCAGTCGCAGTCGCAGTCGCAGTCGCAGTCGAAGTCGCAGTCGCAGTCGCAATCGCAATCGCAGTCGCAGTCGCAGTCGCAGTCGCAGTCGTAGTCGCATTCCAAGTCCCAGTTGCAGTCGCAGTCGCAGTCACAATCACAATCACTATCACTATCATATTATCATATACAATAAATACTCTGTCGTGCTAAAATAAAAGACAGTAAATTGACTAATATCTTTTTTATCAACTAATCTATACTAATTATTGGTACTACGGTATATATATATTCAAAATTCATTTATTTCAAGTAGACCTAATATAAACACTTTTGAAACGTCAAGTCTGTCTCTTTGCAGTGACTCTACCACCGGATCGGAAGGCAGATTCTACCGAGAAGAAGCCGGCAAGAAACTCAGCAGTTGCTCTCTTCGAACATCAATAATTTACATTTTACATTTTAACATTTATTTTTCTATCTTGTGGTAGCTGAAAGCGGATATACTTTAAAACAAATAAAAATTTGAACAATTTTTATAATAATAAATTTTCATTATATTGATTCTCAGAGTGATAAACAGGGATAATGCTGGAATACGGGAGCGTTGACACGTACACTTCGCCAAAAAACATTTTGACAAAACGGCCAGACACCCCAGCTCTCCAGCGGTTAAAGTTTTTCGTAGTCTCAACCCCAAAATCAATCCACTTAGTTGACGCCCCATACTCATTAGTGCAACAAAGCTGTGATAGCCTAGCACTTAGGATTTCGGCTTCACTTTCGGTGGAGCAGAGTTCGAGACCCAGCACGCACCTCTAGCATTTCTGAGCTATGTGCGTTTTAAGCAACTAATTATCGCTTTCTTTAACGGTAAATATAAACTAATATGTATAATTTTTATACGGAAATCGAGAAAAACGGTTTTTTACCCTTAAAAACTAACCCCCATCCCCTTCCCGACCTCAGATCGCCCGTAAATTATTTTTCCTTTCATTTTTATAATATTCCCCTCCTTATCTAATGGGTGATGCCAACTATTATTATTATTTTTCACTTTTAATTATTTTTAAAGGCTTCTACCCTGGTCTATAAGGCTTGGAGAAGATACATTTTTATCCTTTCCCTGGCCATGCTATCCGTGCTGAGCGATACTCGCGCCCTGACGTGGGCCCTTAAATAGTTCATTATGACAATGATGACTTTTTCATATACGAAAAAAACCACAAAATATAGTCATACAGAGATCCGACGAAGCCCGGTCAAGAATTGCTCATTGGCTAAACTTGCTGGTACTCTTAACGAGTACCATAGCAAGACGACTCACTGTATGCTTATTTCACATGTATCACTAGTTTACACATATTATGCCAGTAGTAAGGGATGGTCCCTTACTACTGGCATAATATGTGTACCAGACCCATCTATACCAGTACCGCACTTCATACACGCACAAAAGCACTGCCTATCCTTGGTTTTTCAAATAACACGTATAAGAGGAGCATTTTGATAATTCAAAATCGCAACGCTATCTAGCCGATGTCGGCATTTGCCACCAGTAGCCTTAGTACAATAATTGATCCTCGCCATCAAGGAATTGTTTTCGCATATCCAACCGTCAAAGTAAAATGTACCTTATTCCACTCGTTTTAGAGTCGCAAATCCCGTACCACAGACGTTATTTAGCAAACTTTCTGCCTATAGCCTTAGCTTAAGAATTGTAGACAAATATAAGCTTTAAAACGATAAACTTAAGCTCCATTTTACTCTGATATCTATGTGATTGTAAGCAAGCAAACCCTGTACTAAAGATACTGATGGAAAACCCTGTGCATGCCACTGCTATAAACTGTCGCAGCGCTATCTAGGCGATGTTGGCATTCGCAACGAGATCAAAGGCGTAAAACTACTGTATCTATTCTTTATACTGTGATAAAACACAGGAAACACGGACAGACAAAGGCTTGTTGCTAAGCGATTTAGTGTTCCGGTGGTATCTTGGACTACATCATCACTTACCACCAGGTGAGATTGCAGTCAAGGGCTAACTTGCAGTGGAAAAAAAAAGGCTTCACAAACAAAAGAATACCGACTACCTACACGATGTTGCTTTTGTGAAATTTCAAAACAAGATGGAACTAAAATGTTAACATTATAATATAACTCGAAAAACCTTTAAAATATGAAAGCTCATGTTTAATTTATGGTTGTAATTTTAATTTTACTTGCTCCAACTCCAGACGGAGGTCATTGTAAGTGCGCGTTCACACTGAAATTCGTTGAACAAAAATATATTATATTATCAGTGGATTTCAAACACAACCAACATTTGGTAAAATAATACCTCTGAAAGTTTTTTTCGATAGTTCCTTTTTTTTACACATCGAAAATGCCTGAATACCATTCCGTTAGGAGAATTTACCCACTAAAAAAACTATATATTCCTCGATTGACCTATTCCTATAAAAGACTAGATCTACGATCATTATCTACGAAAAGTACAGAAATCTACAGACAAGAATATAAATATTTGTATGTATTTATATTATCAAAGTTCATATTAAATTATTTATCAAAATCCTATTCAGTAATTTCCAAAACACCTATACTTAAATTATACCGAAATTAAATTCCCATTTAAATTACGTATACATTTCATCATGAGTATCAGACAGTGAAACTCTTCAAAAAATTACAGCAAATAAATTGCATTTTATTTGGTATTCAAATAATTGCCTAAGCCGGTTTTTTAACGATATACCTAATGCATTAAGTATTTTATGCTACAGAGTGAATCAATGCTAAATAGAATTAATTACCTTGAGTGAATGACGGAATGAGTGAATGGGGACTTTAAAATTTAATAAAAGGTAAAATAGTCACTATATCACTCGTAATAATTGTCACTACTCTACAATATTACACAAAACAGAGCCACAGAAGTACTTCAAACTAAACCTAAAACACTTTATTTAGGAACCCAGCTGGGGCGGAGAGAAAAATTAAATAATAAACAAAACGAATCGCCATTGTACACTAGCCTTAATGCGCATTTTGTCTTTTTCACGGCTTCAATTTAAAATTTTATTTCCCCGCTTGACCTAGGGGGTAGAAAGGGGGGTAAGAAGACACTCATTATGACCAATTTCGCCCCACTATTTTTCCTACCATTGTTTCTGTGATGGCTCATTTCTCTCTCTATTCAGGGTTTTGTTGGGTCTTCAGATTTCGCGAAGATTCGCGACTGTTTTGGTATACTTTTTCGTTAAAAAAGCTTCCTTTTTAGGGTTCCTTAGGTAATCTAGAGATTCACAAGAAAGATTAAGGTTTATTCTTCCATAATTCCCGTTCTTCTTGTATCATCCACATCTATTACCGATTCACTGTTGAGAACAGACTTACTATTTCATAGAAGAGTAAATTTTAGAGCGTAGACCCACCACGATGCTCCAATGAGGGTTGGTGGACTTTATCGTAAATTTTCATATGAAAGTGATAATAACCGTGATCGGATAACGGCGCGATTGAAGACTAATTGGTTTATTCAGTGTTTAAGAAACACCATACAGCGAGTGTGAACAGCGCGATGCGGTGGCGGTATGCCGCATTATTACAGATCATTCGCTCCAGCAATAAAAATATTCAAAGAGGTATAGAGATATTATACATTGTTCGATTTTTTTTCATTTTCATTAATGTTTTATTTCTTAGTCACTAATTCAGTCTTAGTCAAATTATAACAGAATCATTGATTTCACGTGCTCCCCAAAGCACGGGTGGTGAGAACGCAAACGCTTTTATTCCTGGCTGTCACTTAAAATTACTTTCCAGATCAACTTAATATCTTTACTGTGTTAATCTGTCCAGATTACCCGGGTAAGGACAGTTATTGTTTAGACAATATCTGACCCGACCTGGAAACCCGAGATTTCGCAATCCTTATTCCCTGCTAAACACTATGGAGACAATATTAAATACGAGAACAGAATTATGAAAATTAAGCTTAATTTGCTATACTCCGCGAAAAGCAGGAGAATCTGTATGGTGTAATTTTTAATTTTTTCAATCCTTATACTCCACACCAAACAGACTTAACAATTATTCATTGTAAAGTCAACATCTCCTGAGGATGCTCCGGTTTAGGAGCGAAATGTGCTTGGCATGGAGTATAAGGATTGAAGATATTATAAATTACACCATACAGATTCTCCTACTTTTCGCGGAGTATAGCAAATTAATCTTAATTTTCAAAATATATCATGGTATTTCACAAAGTAACGCGTGCTTCTATCGACAAAATTGTTAAATAACAAAATGCGGGCTTTATTTTCCCAACATAAAGGCAGGTCCCAATAAAAAGTTCAAAGAACTTACCGCGTAAATCCTTTGTTAAGTTGGTCTACGGGTTACACGGTTAGGGAGACAGACGGCTTCGTATACATACATATACAACTCCCTCTCGTTTCGCAGTTGCTTCTAGGGAACCGGTAAGACGGCAATGTATCGATATCTCTCACGGTTACTATGGAAGCGTTCATTCAAAATCGAATACAAATTATGGCTCGCAGACTCTAGTACTGTATTCTTACTTCCATAGTTTATGATCACGTTGTCGCAGCGGTGAGCGGTGTGGCTTTTGGTACAACGTCCCGAGTTCGATCCCCGCTGGGGCATTTGGGAATAAGTAATTCCTGATTTTTCTCTGGTCTGTTCTACTACGGCCGTAAGTAGCTACCACTCTACAGACAAAGACGTGCCGTTAAGCAATTTAGCGCTCCGGTACGGTTTCGGTGAGAAATCGATGAGGGGTATGGCTTCACCATTTATAATATTTTAATAATTACAATGTTTTCGTTTCACTTTTTAAAAAAATCCAGTAAAGATTCCAAACATATCTGACAAGAAGGTCTCCGACGAGTCAGACAGATGCTCCATATAAAAAAAAAAAAACTAGTGACCGTAGCCTTCCACTAGACCAGATTACAAAAAAGAATCAAATTAAATAGATCCAGAACGACACCCTAGAAAATCCAGGAAAGATTCCAACCCTATCTGACAAAATGGTCTCCGACGAATCAGACAGATGCTCTATATTAAAAAAAAACTAGCGAGCACGCGTAGCCTTCGACCAGAAAAGATCAGTAAAAATAATCAGAAATTAAATAGTGAAGACTTCCTCTCCGCATTTATGACCCTCGTAGCTTTAGTTTTAAGTTTACGAATGTTGCTATCCCCATCATCTCACTTCTATGTACATATTTTTTTATATAATGTACCCATCACTTGACACTTCAATATTACAATACTCTGTTTTACGATAATTTAAAGTGAGAGACTAGCAAATTATATCGTTAAATTACTTTTTCATTTTCAATGGAAAGTTTCAAAGATAACCTCAAGTGAAAGTTCAAAGAACTGTATCCTAATATCTCTGTTCTGTTGGTCGGGGTGCGTCTAGACGGGTTAGACGGTTACCGGGACAGACGGACCGACATAAACATAAACCTATATACGCTCCCTTGTCTGTGCTACGTTGTTATAATCTGTTGGCTTTTCATGCGAGAGTCAGAATTAGAAAGATTTTTTTTATACTTAATAACTAGACCATAGTTAGAAATTTAGAAATCATCGAACAGTGCGTCTTCCTTTCTTTCAAATCGGTCCGTACATAGTTGAAAGAAAGAAAGAAAAATCAAACATTTGTGTGAAATGTTAGATTTTTGTCACAAATTTGTTTTGTTATAAAAATGTGTGACAATGGAGCTGGCTCAGTATAGCTGCATACTAATAAGCGCAGCACTTATTTTCGTCGTCATTGAATCCTCGCGACGGAACAATTACAAATCAATCATAAAAAGGGACCATAACATATAATAAAATATATAGACAAACGAAAGATATTTTTGACATGAACAGAAAACTTAATTACCTAAGCAATACATCATAAAAAACAAACAAAATCGAAGAAATGCAGCGTTGGTCTGGCCCCATCGAGGTAGACAGACAACATTAAGTAAGTCGCTGGGAGCCGCTGGAAACAAGCGGCCCAGGACCGTGGTTTTTGAATCTCCCTACAAAAGACCTATGTCCAGCAGTGGACATAAATCAGTTGATGTGATGATGATGAATACACCAGCGCTTGACCACAATCTCACCTGATGGAAAGTGTAGATGTGGCCTAAGATGGGACCCGCTTGCCTAGAAAATGTCTATTTACTCTTGTTTTAAAGATAACCGGGTTGTATGAATAAGCAAACATAAAACTCGGAAGGCTCCAATACTAAGCCATGCGTAAAAGAATAGAACATGCAAATCGCTTCGGACGAGTTTCTGGGTATTTTTTTTTAAATATACTACGACAATACACATCACCATCTAGCCCCAAAGTAAGCGTTAGCTTGTGTTATGGGTACTAAGATGACTGATGAATATTTTTATGAATAATATACATAAATACTTAGAATATACATATAAACACCCAGACACTGAAAAACATTCGTGCTCATCACACAAACATTTTCCAGTAGTGGGAATCGAACCCACGGCCTTGGACTCAGAAAGCAGGGTCGCTGCCCACTGCGCCAGTCGGCTGACAAATGACATTATATTGAAAACATAGATGAAAACCCATCTTGTGTCTTGCTGTGAGATGGTAAATTGGTGAAGAGAAAACGAGATTAACTTCTGTATTCGAATATATAATCATCATCATCCCTTCAACCGATAGACGTCAACTAATGGATATTTTGTAGGGAGTTCCAAAATCCACGCTCCTGGGCCGCTTGTTCCCAGCGGCTCCCAGCTCCTCGCTCGATGTCGTCTGTCCATCTCGTTGGGTACCAACCAACCAAAAAAAATAGTTTATTTGGGTAAATAAAATTACTTTAAACACTAATGGCTGGAGCCTTCTTTTAAGGGTAGTATAACTAACACTGTGTCAGAAGACACCGCTCTTCCAACACAAGAAATAAACATAAAAACGAGGGTAGGTTTGATCCTATTATCCTCGATATTCGAACTGAATAAAGAATTCAACTTGATCTTTAATTAATTTAAAAATTAAATAAAGATCAAGTTGATTGGACACCCTAACTAGGTGTTATAGAAGAACCAACAAATACGTACTTATAATATTAGTTAGGGTTAGGTTTAATTTTACAATTCATTTAAAAAAAAGTATATTATATTGAGGTGAAATCTATTCATCTTTGTGTCCAGCTGTAGAGTTAAAATAAGCTCACCTTACCGTAGACAAAATTCTATCTATAATTAAAATCGTTTTCGTACCATCATTTCATTCAAAATCGTAGCCATTGTAAGTAAAATCCTGTGAATGGTAATTTTCTCGTAAACCGGCTTCACATACCTTGCCAACAAGAACTTGAAGAAGCTAGGTTACAATAGGGCAATGATAGGTTGTGAAATCATATAAGATTTCTAATATATAAAGCTGAACAGTTTGTTTGCTTGTTTTTTAGTTTGTTTGCGGTGATCTCAGGAAACAGGAGCCCAATTATCGAGGAATGCTATAGCTTATAGGTTTTATACAATACTTAGGTGTTATAGGTGAGTGGGTATTTAATTATAAAGTCAAATAATCGCTTTTCAATCGTTTTTTGATTATATAGATAAAGTATAAATGAAAATCGATATAACATAAGTGAAGCGAGTAAATTTATGTTTGATCTAATCTGTAGCTTACTCGGCTCTGAGTCAAACGGTTACTAAGTTACCGGGACAGACGGGTTCTGACATACATATACCCTGCATACAAGACCCGTCCCGAGTAAAGTTGCCGTGCTAACTATCCATATGTACGGATAGTTAGAAATGGGGTAGGAACTGTGTCGACATCCATAAAAAACAACACTAATACTCTATTCGGAGAATTTAATAACGATTATTACAAATTTCTTATATTTCAGTTTTACCCCTTTCTATGTAGACTTTTAATTTCTCTTCCTTTATCCCTTCCTGATCATTATCATCATCATCATTATATCATCATAAAAAATCTAAATTTATTTTCAAGTAGACCTAATAAGAGACAGACTTGACGTTTTAAAAGCTTATAAATTGGGCCTACTTGAAATAAATGATTTTTGATTTTTTTTTGTCTTTTTTTTGGTGAATTTCAAAACTCATCATTTTCATTGTCTATTCAACGGGATCTTAATCTTTAAGGAGGTTGTTACAGAAACCTACCACCTAAACTTAATATAATTTAATAAAAAAAAACTTACTAGTCTGTACGTCTTAAAGTTCGAAACAAAGAATCGAACCAAGCCATAGATATGTAAAGATTACCAACGTTAATGATAAATAATTGCGAGATTAAGCCATAGATGAGTAAAATAGTTTCAAGAACAATTGAGACGGTCACATAGTGTTTGTATCCTCATTGGCAGTATTGTCATTTGTGTATAAAAATATAAAAGTCTATCTAACCTCCTTTTTCCCATACATAATGTAATTTGAATAATAAAAAGTTACCGATCTATAAGTCTTATAGCACACATACAGAGAATCGACACAGGCAAAAAAAGGCCACAGATATTTAATTACGAACGTTGGTAATTAATAAAACATACGTTTGCCCGCACACAGCCAGCTTTCGAGCGCTATCTTCGAACACACACAAACTAATAATTAATCATCCAGCGTCTTCCCCCCCGGGCCCACCCCCCACCCAAGTTTAATTCCTACTCCCCCCCACTTTTTTCCCGAAGCATGTTTTCATTTTGTACGTCTGCGAGAGCAAGGAACGTTTTCTGAACGTGCAAATTGAATTTTGTGGTCACTACGAATATTTCAAGTAAGGATGGATAAATATTGGGTGGTTGGTAGCTTTTTGTTTGTTTTAATTTCGCCTGATTTAACGTCTGGCAACATCTAGTTGTGGCTTCCTTTATATTATTTATACAGACTTCAAAAGGAAGGAACTGAACGACGGGTTTATGAAAATTCGAATGTAAAGACGTAACGATTCGATAGAAATACTTTTATTACATGAAAGCCTTACTGATTTTTTTAAAGTTGTTTTATCACATAATTTTTTTAAAATCCAAATTTCATTAAAGAATAGATTTATAAAAGGCAGCCGATATGGTGCTGTCTCATTCGCACAATGTTGGCACTGCCGCATATTGTGTAAAAGAGATAGCAAGAAATACAAACATAACCTATACATACATATCACATACATATCAAACGAAAGAAAATAAAACAAGCTTCCTTTTTTATGTAGGTACAGATTACGAAGTGGTTTTCGTTGAAAGCATAACCTTCTTCTAGCATAGGAGAGAGGAATAAATAGCTTAAACACGCCACGCTACTCGAATGCGGGCTGGCGAGATACTTCAATTTTATTGTCTGGTAAGAGTCTTTGGCCGTGGCTAGTTACCACCCTACCGACAAAGACAAGCCGTTAGACGATTTAGTGTTCCGGTGCAATGTACCGTACCAGGTTAGCCCACTACCATCTTAGACTGCATCATCACTTACCACTGTTAGATTTCATTTAAGGGCTAACCTCTAGTGGAATATAAAAAATACAACTATTTCACAATCAACAAAACTTACTTCGAGCTCTAGATTTAAAATCGATGGCAGTAAACAGATTCAAGGTCACTACGCAGTATTATTGAATTCCAAGGCCAAAGGGCGAATTCAGTACTCAAACATCTGAACATAATTGTCAGTTGTAAGACGCTTTCAGGAAATTACAATACGTTCGTTTATAGTTGTGGAAAGTTCCAGTCGAACTTTCCGGCTACCTTTTTGAAATTGGAACCCCTCTCTCTCTCTCTAGCTACATGGATTAGGATGGATTTACATTTACAGACTTACACAAAAGGTATACGTAAAAAATTTCGGAAATATAACATGCGTTTGCTGAGGTATAGTGACTATTGCGGTTTATTCACGAACAAATTCCCAAGGAGGGCTGTAGTTAGATAGGCGGTCGTTTGTAGAAATATGCCAGAACCAAACACAGCAAACCAAAAGAAGAGTATTTAACTTCGATTTCCTCTTTAAGTAATTATTGTCGGCGAAGCAGACGGCCAAAGAATTATACCGGCAACCACGCCCTTCAGATTGAAACATGGCAATGCAGCTTGGCAGAAATATGAATGAAGGTAGTACTTCCCCGGACGAGCTTTTCACTATAAGCTCAAAGAATACTCAAATTTTTCATTTTGCAAATTTCTAAGACACTAAAGAAAATTATTGCCATATTAATCTGTAACTCCATGCGACCTTAAATGTAAGTGCAGCTGATGTGTTGGCTGTCACCGCGTACTTTAATGAAAACTTTGTACCTGCAGTTGTGTTTCTCTAAAAGTATTGATCCCAAGACAAAAGTTTTTCTTTTATTTGGGTTTGTACTATACCGCATTGATAGTAAATGTTATAAGTTTTACTTGTGTGTGTGTGTGTGTGTGTGTGTGTGTGTGTGATGTGTGTGAGAGTGTCTGCGACATCGTATTTTAGTTTCATGAAGGATGACGCAAATCAACCCAAGACGCCCGCCGCCACAAAATGGCGGATTACATATTTTTTCACAGTTCCGTCAATTTGGGTGTCTAATGAAAGGGCTTGACTAGTAGCATAATATTCATTATATCGACGTAAAGAGTTTTAAATTTTAATTTTTTTACTTAACCAAACCTTGTATTTTATAAGCAATAAATATCACTAACAAGATATTATTGGTTATGAAGAAAGAAAAAAGGCCTTGACTGTCTGTGTATTTTATTATTGCTACAGTAAAATTATTAGATGTTTAAGTGCTTCGGAGAATCTGAAATTGCCCTCGATCAAAACATTTCAGACGTAGGCGTCCCTATGAAGGATAGTTACGTATCCTAAAGGAATCATAAAAACATTGGGTGGGTGGAGTTTGACCTAATTCGCTATAGGAACTTTTTCGAAAGATCTTAGTCTGTGAGCTAGAACGATGAAGGTAGGTAGGCAAATAAAATTACTGTGCACTTTTGTTTTTGAATAGGTATCTTTTTGTAATCAACATTAACCATTCATCTTGCATTTAAATCTTAAATTAATATATAAAGCTGAAAAGTTTGTTTGTTTGTTTACTTGAAAGCGATGATCTCAGGAGTTACTCGTCCGATTTTAAAAATTCTTTCAGTGTCGGATAGCCCGTTTATCGAGAAAGGCTATCCCTATCCCTACTAATATTATAAATGCCAATGTAAGTTTGTTTGTTACGCTTTCACGCAAAAACTACTTAACCGATCCTCATGAAACTTTGTACACATATTTTTGGAAGTGTTAGAAGTAATATAGGATACTTTTTATCCCTACATTAAGCTCGGTTCCTTTGGGAGAGGGGATGAATGCTTGTTGATTTGACACCATAACTCCGACAAATTATAACCGATTTAAATAATTAGTTTTGTACTATAGAGGTTATAATATGTGTTTAATTTTGCCCAAACTGTTGTTGGAGATAGAGGACAGAACTCCTCAGCGGACGGCAGCAAACACTTATATATTTGCTAATATTGGTATTGCCAACAGTAAGAGCAAATTACTCTTCTTTTTTATGTATCTTAACAATGACACGTGACAGAGCTCCTACGATGCTGCAGCCTTTTGCTTTTGTAACAGGTTACTACTTGCCCCCAAATTTTGTTACAACAAGCCCCAAAACGAATTTACTAACATTTTTATTTATTACAAAATAATTATTGGCTTGAGTTATATTAAAGTACTATCTAGAAATAGTTTAATAAATGCATAACAAAAATTAATACATTTTTCTTTCAATTAGTCTCAGTATCAAATTTTACGAACATATATTTTTTAGGTTAACACGCAAAAAGTAGTACTACTGCTGAAAATCGGACACGGCGGCCTCCACTTTGTGCTGGCTGCGCTTACATCGTAGGCGGTATCTTAAAGAACACGTTGAGTTCAAAATAAATAAAAAAACATTTTTGAAACCGACTGAGTTATTTTTTTTTTTTTTTATTGTTCAAAATAAAAGTAACAAATATTTTCCAACGTAATTAGAAATCCCCTTAGAAACTATGCGTTTATGGTGAGGATGGCGGGCTCGCAAGTAAATGTCTTTAAAAAATATTCAAATACTTAATCTTAATGTAAATCATTTAGACAATCTTAATCGAACAGTGGCATTTTTTTTGAACTATTAGCTAAAAAAATGTCTTTTACATTTCCTTAAAAATATATGTTTTTTTCATTTATAAATTGCAATGTTCGCACGCGCCGATGGAGCGCGAGCCCAACACCTGCGGGGCATCGCGCCATACCATCGGTGCCCACCGGACGTCAGAGGCCTGCCACGTGACCTCCTGGACTTCTAAACCCTCCCTCGCCGCTGGCTGACGGGCGCTTGCCAACTCACATTGGTAAATTGGTAAGCTCGACCTCGCTAAGCGGCGGGTGCAAGCCCCCCCACGGACATTCCAAGTCGCCGCAACACCGCTGATCGCCGCGTCATAACGCAGGCTTGATCGCGCTGCCGCCTCTTTACCCGGACTTGACTCCACGGACCCAACGGTCCCACCTAGTGACCCGTCTGTAGTCGCAGACGGCGGTGAATACCACCGAAAAGGGCCATCGCCCTGAACGGTTCCCCCCGAGCCCCAAACCTGGGACTCCGAGGAAGACTTCAGAGAAAGCGGTTGGGAGATCTTCAAATATTTAGCTGTTACTACTTACCCCCGCTACAACAATCCCCTGTCTCCCCTACTTAAGCTTATCATTTACACTGATGATGACAACTCTTGACTCTCTGGCGCAGTGGTTAAAGCTGTGGTCTTTTAAGTGCGAGGCCCCGGATTCGATCTTCAAAATTCAAAAAAATCAAAATTCATTTATTTCAAGTAGGCCTAATTAATAAGCACTTATGAAACGTCAAGTCGGTTCGGAAGGCAGATTCCACTGAGAAGAGCCGGCAAGAAACTCAGCAGATTGCTCTTTTCCAACATCATTTTAAAGTTTAACAATCTTTAGAATTTTTCTGTTTTGTGAGAGATGAGAGCGGAGTGGCCTGCTTCCAAGAAGCCTTATCGTTTAGGAATTCATCAATCGTGTAGTAACCACGATTTATTAAATGTGTTTTAATATATTGTTTAAACTTAGGCAAAGGTAGATCTAATATTACCTTCGGTATCATGTTATAAAAGCATATACCCATCCCCACAAAGTGTTATAAAAAATTACTTATGTTTTGTTAGAGGCTACTTACCAAGACGTATCGCCTAGCTATATATAGCGTTCCATTACGACGGCGCTTTGAAACCGAATAAGGCTATGGATTATTATAACTGACACCCCAAACAGGTTAGCCCGACATAGAATGCATAATCAATTAGGTGCCAACACGTCGCTTCCACTACTTGAGCGCAAATAACACATAGTCCAGTAATTTAAGCTTAAATTAGGGATGAATCTCGGAATTTGAGATACCCAGCTGTAAGTCTGTAAATACTTGTATATTGACACCCAAAATGTTGTCTCAAAAACCTACGTATGGTAGGGTATTTTTGTGACCTTTGACCTTGAAATTTAAATTTCAAGGTCAAAGGTCACAAAAATCGGGTTTTTTGCGCTTTTTGTGGAAATATCTCATTTCCTATGGGTATTTTGCTATTTGTTTTTATTATCAATATTGTAGAATACAAAATTCTCTACAAATTTTGTTTAAATTTTTTTTATATTCGGTGAACCGTTTTCGAGATAGAGGGCGGAGATAAAGCGCAAAAAACTGATGTTTGTGACCTTTGACCTTAAAATTTAATAGTTGCTTACACCCTACCATATGTAGGTTTTGAGACAACATTTAGGGAGTCAATAAACAAGT
Source organism: Pararge aegeria (assembly GCF_905163445.1). Lineage (NCBI taxonomy): Eukaryota > Metazoa > Arthropoda > Insecta > Lepidoptera > Nymphalidae > Pararge > Pararge aegeria. The sequence goes on along the minus strand of NC_053202.1, from coordinate 3,232,798 downwards.
ATTTACAGACTTACAGCTGGGTATCTCAAATTCCGAGGTGACCTTACTATAATGACTGGACTAAGAAGCGAACCTGGTTAAAAGATTTCAGCACAGCGTTGTTTTACATGCAAACCATTCATAGAGACGTGAAGCTCTGTTTCTGCTGGAACCCCAGCGAACCACTTTACATAATATATAGTATATATATGTTTTATATATATCCCTACTTAATATTATAAATGTCAATGTAAGTTTGTTTGTTACGCTTTCACGCAAAAACTACTTAACCGATCCTCATGAAACTTTGTCCACATATTCCTGGAAGTGTTAGAAGTAATATAGGATACTTTTTAACTCGACATTAAGCTCGGTACCTTTGGGAGAGGGGATGAAAGTGTTTGACGATTTTACACCATAACTCCGACAAATTATAACCGATTTAAATAATTATTTTTGTACTATACAGGTTATAATATGTGTTTAATTTATCCCAACCAATGTGTAGATCTGAATGTGGTTGGAGATAGAGGACAGAACTCCTCATTTAAGGCTGAGCGATACTGAATACTTTAATTGTTTTTAGGACTACAACTAAATTGAATGCCACGTCAAAAAACAAAATCAAACGCAGACGAAGTCGCGGGCAACAGCTATATATATATATATATATATATATATATATATACATATACTCTCGCTGTTTGTAAACTTAGACATCTTTTAAACTACGCAACGGATTTTAATGCAGTTTTCACAAATAGATAGAGTGATGTATACCTATACAAACATTTTAATGGGTATTAAAACTACACGGTAAACGATTTATTTTTTTGGTGCGTGAACATTATGGAGTACTTAATCTTTAGGGATGCAAGTTTCCTCACGATGTTTTCCTTCACCGTTGCAAACAGTGATTTTTCTATTGCTTAAAACGCACATAACTTAGAAATGTTAGTAGTGCTCGCTTAGATTCGAAATCGGACCCCCGAAAGTCGAGTTCCTACCCAGTACCCACTGGGCTACCATGGCCTATTTCTGTAAAACAACTCAGAACTCTTCGATATCACAAATCAGCTCCAAAACTTCTAGCGCCAATTCCTTGTGCCCCCCAGCCTTATTCATACCGCCTGTCGACGGATGCTGATCATAATTTTATACTATGTGATATATCGAGGCAGACGAAATGACACCCTATGATACTGTACATATGGTTGGTTTTTAAACAGCGTATAACTATTATTAGGAACGTGACCGTTTTGACCTAGTAACATATTATTTCTTTGTTATATTTGGTGATACCAGTGACGTAATAAAAATTGGTCTTTTTGTCTTATATTGCGTTTATATTCGCTATCGAAAAATTAGCTATTATATTTTCGTTGTCATTTATACATAATGTTTGCTTAGAACTTTTGTACTCAAACCTACGTTATTGAGATCCGTATCAAAATCGCGACGTAATAGAATAGAATTAGGTTTTATAATATAATAGCGTACCCAAAATCTAGCCCAAAATCTAGGCTAGATTTAGCTTTATTTTATTTAAACAATAAACTTACATCATTAAATTTTTAATTTAAGTCTCATAATATATTAAATCATTTATTTCTCACCGTATCCATTCTCTTCTCGAGCGGGTGAAGATCATTATCTACACCCATGTACACCCAACAATAGAATATCATCATAGTAAATAAAAGCTGTATTTGACAGTTTGACAGTTCAAAAATAGGAGTGCTCCGATCGTCACCAAACTTTACAGGATTACTCGCCAGGTCAATCCGGAGATTCCCTGAAAGTTTCATTAAAATCGGTCCAGCCGTTTCGAAGCCTATACGGAACATACCCACACACTTTCTCTTTTATATATATATATAGATAGATAGCAATCACACTGCTGAAATATAAGCTAGTGTTAAATTAAAAAATTAAAAAAAACTAACCATTATCCAACAACCTGACGTCACTCTCCACTATGCGAAAGACGAGACAAAACTGTGATCCCACGCTAATTTATACCTTTCTAGTACTTTTATAAGTTTCTGAGCTAAACTTCGGACAGACAGTCAGACAGACGGGTTCGATGTTGACTACCGAACTCCAAGAATGTACAGATTTAAGAATCTTCGCCTTTTTAGAATGTCGCTCGAAAATTGGGATTTCGTTCTTTATTTGAATTACTTTTCTTCTCTAGGGAATGTGGAGATGTCGTCTTTTCTGTTTGAGCGAACCCATCCCATTTTTCTAAACATGAGATACTGTATGAAAAATAATTTATTTTAAGCTGTGTGTATCTTTAAAAAAAATACCAAACCCATCGTGTCTGTTTGAAAACGTTAATAAGTTATCACCAATAGATATAGCGTAATCTTCACTAATTAAATAAATAAGGAGTTTTATATTTGCAAGAATTTTAGTAAATCTATAATGTGCAAATCATTATATTTACGTACTTCTACTGTAAAATATAACTTGCTTTGACGGTGAAGGAAAACGTCATAAGAATACAAGTTCTCCGTAATGTTCTCAAATGAGTATGAAGTCCACCATTTCGCACTTGGCCAGAGTGGTAGGGTAATGCATAAACCCTACTCACTTAGATCTCCAGTAATCCGGTGAAGGTTTGATAATGATGTTGATGAAATGAATAGGTACAACGGGAAGGATTATACAAATCGAAACATTACAAAATATGTCTAAATAAATATCTCAAAGCTACATACAATAAAATACATACTAAACTGGTTTTTTTATTATTTTATCATTTTACCTCTTGTGTTTTACTTTGTATTTTGTTATATATGTACCTATATATATAATAATAACACAATTTAAAATAATTAAAATATAAATACAACCCTACTTTGCCAAGATTACTTTAAAATATAACAAACTTAATAATTTCTTTATAAACGCATTATTTAAGCCATATTATCAAAAACTTTCCATTTATATTCAGAAGGAATTAATCAAACACAAACCTTTTACCAGCCTTTGGATTCATCAACTTACGAACAAATTTTTGCACGATATAACTCGAAATTATAGTTGACAGTTGAACAGTCCCCCAAAATCTAGCATTCAACGTTTATGTACGGGTTGTATGTTAACGAACATGTTTTGTTTTTCATAGACAATTACTTAAAAACCCCATACTGAGCTGAGCTTGGAATTCTATATGATAAAATCATATGACAGCTGACACTTCAAAATTCGGTATGTCAGAATACAGCAACTTATATTTGCCAAATTTCTTTTGTCTATGAAATGTTATAAAGCGGTAAAATCCGTCCTAGCCTATATCTTGACTAGGAATTCCACTGTAAGTTTTCGCATGGTGGTAGAGTTGCTCGCTGTGGGATCTTGAATAAGAGTAAGTCATCCGCCATTATTTTAACGCCATAGACTAAACAACATCTTAAAGCAAGCGCACCATAAAAGAGATGCCAAAACACTGCATATCCAAAATCTAATTAACTGGTCCAACCAACAAAGAATCCTTTGTAACATCTTACGTCCGAGAGAGAGCAGGACCGCGAGAAAAATGCACCACCCTACCCCCTTCTGGGGGGGGTGCGACCCACTCCCAAGCGAAGGGGTGGCTGTATACATTTTTTCTTTTCCTTTTCTTAAGACGAAAATTTGTTACGCTTTTTATACCTATACACTTGGGGGGGTGCCCCGATCAATAGTGCAGTTACCCCCTTATCACGCCACCCTTTATCAATATTTCGAGCTTCAGTTTTTATGCGATGCGTCTAAATAATTAATTAGGGTTTCGCCTTTCACAATCCGGTTGCTAATCTCGGCTGTATACAATATGTATGTTCTTTTTTATCGATTTGAAACGTGGGCGAGGTTGCCTTTGGGAGTTTAAATCGCCTGGAGTGTTATTCGTTTTAATCTCTACCACCTATGCTACTAATCTTTATGCTGGGTTGGGATGGAGGCTGTTTTTTTTTTAAATCTTACTACAAGTTAGTCCTTGACTGCAATCTCACCTGGAAGTAAGTGATGATGCTGTCTAAGATGGTAGCGGGCTAACCGTGGTCGTGATACTCAGTTTCTATGCGACATCGCTTAGCGGCGTTTCTTTTTCGGTAGGGTGGTAACTAGCCAATACCGAAGCCTCCCACCAGACCAGAGTAAACGTCGGAGGTCGTCGTCGTCGTGTTTGTTACTAGTTGTGGGAATCGAACCCACGGCCTTGGACTCAGAAAGCAGGATCGCTACCAACTGCGCCAACCGGCTATGAAAGTTAACGTGAAGCATTTTTCGCAGTTTATCTCGAATGATCTCGAGTTGAGGTGCTTTGAGCTCAAAGTGGCATACCCCGTTTTTTGCTTCCTTTTCCCTCTATCCTTTAGCGCCATTAAAAGGATCCTGAGGTGAATTATAAGGTATTTCAATTCGTGCCGTTTTAAATGAAAACTTTGTGCCAAAAATATAAGAAGAGCTGTTTAAGTTATATAAATAAAGCTATATAAGCGGTAATAGCCCAATGGGTAGGATTTCGACTTCAGTTTTGAGAGGCCGAGTTCGAATCCCAGCACGCACCCATAACTTTTCCAAGTTATGTGCGTTTTGAGCAATTAAAATACCACTTGTTACAGCGGTAAAGGAAACCTGCATGCCTGAGATTTCTCCATAATATTCTCAAAGGCATGTGGAGTCCACCAATCCGCACTGGGCCAACGTGGTGGACTACAGCCTTGACCCCTGCTCATTGTGGGAGTAGACCCGTGCTCTGTAGTCGGCCGGTAATTCGTTGATCTCATGATATAACTAAACTAGTCTAATGATATTAATAAAATTAATGAGAAATATTTTAATTTAAATTTGTATACTATATGCACCATCCAATTTTCACCTTAGCCTTCGCATGCTTAGCTTGCCTTTAAAAGATCACTTTTAGAGATAAGGCCGCCTTTGCACCGTAGCGTTCAGTACTCTTACTGTTTTCTTGCCTTCCGAACCGGTGGTAGAATCACTACAAACAGACTGACTTGACGTTTCAAAAGTGCTTTTTAATTAGGCCTACTTGAAATAAATGAATTTTGAATTCTGATTTTTTTTTTGAACTCTTATAGAACGATTAGTAACATACCTACCTACCTACTGACCTAATCGTCACATATATCATGCCAGTTGCATTTGCATAATGCAACGTGTGACGTCACTAAGGTCACTCACGTGACAAGTATGCGTGCCCGGGTGAAGAGACTGATAAAAAAAATTGTGTCGACCTCCCTGGTACAGTGGTGAGCGCTTTGGCCTTATAAGTGCGAGGTCCCGGGTTGTCGGGGTATTTTAAGGCATTTATCACCTCCGAATGTTCTCTCTCTCGCTGTGTGATTATGCGATAAGCATAGGACAGTCAAAGTCACTAGATATATTCAAACGTGCTGGGAAAGCCCATTATCTTGAGCAATAAAGACGACATTTGGTAATTTAATCTTACTCGTATTTAAGTATATATTATATGTTATATCTTTATATATATATTTCTTGTGTGCGTGTGTATGTCACTGAACTCCTCCTAGACGGCTGGACGGATCTGAATGAATTTTTCGGTATGCGTTTGGGTGGCACCCTGGATGGTTTAGATTCACAAATCAGCCCGACAGATGGCGCTGGGTCAGCTAGTATATATATGTATTTTTATATATATTTCTTGTGTGCGTGTGTATGTCACTGAACTCCTCCTAAACGGCTGGACTGATTTGAATGAATTTTTTGGTATGCGTTTTGGCGGCATCCTGGATGGTTTAGATTCGCAAATCAGCCCGACAGATGGCGCTGGGGTCCGCTAGTAGTAATATTAGTTTATTATTTATTAATATTATTATTCTATGTGTGTAATCTGGACAAGTATTAGTGTCTAATTCTAAAGTTGCCTAGAAGAGATCGCTACTAAGCGATAAGGCCGCCTTTTGTATCTTACTTTTTGAGTTTCCTCTAGTTGTGTGCATTGTTTTTTTTTTCTTTTTGTGGTGTCAAAGTGTATAAATAAATAAAAAATAAATGAATGATCACAGATCAATTTTGGCTATAACAGAAGACCTCCAGTCAAGAAGTAACGCAGACCGTAGCTCTAGCGTTAAATAGTGGCAGCTTACAGAACCGAGATTATTACAATGTGGTAGGTATCTAATACTTCCGTGAATAAAAAAGTTTCGACTAAGAAGGCAATGCTTCGAGGGCCGTAAGTACCCCCGATCCACCTAACCAGTTGTAGAAGACAGATTCCAAGTAGTTTGTTTATTTAACCTGCGTATCTTTAAATAAAACAAACCTTTCATATATAGACACCTAATAACTATCAAACATTTATTAACAAAAGAACAAAGGCGAACGACAAGATAATAAATTATAAATTAAAAGCGACGCAAATAATAAAAGCCAATAAAACGTTTGGAAAAACAGACCAAACCGGTCATCTAATTATTAGAAACAATGCTTGCGTAGGCGCACGCCATTTTGGAGTTTGGACCAATCACGCTCGAGCTCCAAGGTCGCGCCCAATGTCAAAACGTAGCTTCCTAGTGAATTCGAGGTCACTCGTTGCTAGCGTTAGAGCATCTACATACGTAGCAACTTATCTGATACCATCGTAGGCAACCGACTTAAAGTCAACCCCAAAATTTGTTTAATTCAGATTAAGTAGGTAGGGACCTCGAGGAATTTTCTACAAAAGTTTTCTTTGGCATTTTACAATTACTGTCCACATTTTTAAATACTCGACTAAGTTTGTTGACTTCTTAGACTAGGGCGGATTTGGAACCTCCATAGCTTTTAAACTTTTAAATAAATAAATGTAATGGAATAGCTCGTTCGTACAAATCGATAGTGTTGGCTGTGAGGTCGAATTCAATGTGCACTGAACCTTTTTTTTTATTATTCTTATTAACTCAATCCTCATAAGCTAAGGACAGTATTAGACACTAGGTAAATATAGTCAGTTATAGTTAGTCGGTAGGCTGTCTTTATAAACATTTAATTTGTTCTAAATTGTTTTTAATGCCCGGTGGACTGCTCACAATTTTTTTTAAAGATGCATTTTAGTTTACCTCATAACTAATTTCTAAAGTGCTTTTATAAAAAAAGATAAACTGGTAATTAGGTCTCAAATAAATGCGAGAAACATGCAAATACTTGGAAAAGAAAACCTACCTACCTAGGAATTGTAGTAGAATAAAATCTAAATTGTAAGTTGGAATGTGTATGGAGAGCTGAACTAATGTGACTATGATAGACAGATAACAGTTTGACTGCCATTTTGTTTTGATGCCTTTATCATTGGACTGATAACGAGGCATCGGGTGGTTAAGTTAAGGTTAAACTAGTTATACTTAGATAAGTTAATGTCGTTTAGTTAACTAAATTATCTGTTATCTATGTACCTAACTATTAAGGGACCAAATGAAGGTGATAAATAATTATTATTCTATATACTCAAACTATCCAAGCAGCGGGTAACGTTCTTATAGGCTCGTGAGCTGAACCTTTGACTACCGTGCTTTTTCTCCCTTTCCCCTTCCCTTCCCTTCTCCATTTCTATAAGAAGAGTCCTGTCTTTTCTCTTTTTGATTTAAAATTATCCCAATATACTGTTTATAATCAGAATTAACAATTTATTTTACCGTAGAAAGGAGCAAAACACTGTAGCCTGCTGTACCTATAAAATTTATATTCTTATAATATAGATAAAAGCGGTGATAGCCTAGTGGGTAAGGCTTCGGCTTTCCTTTTGTGGAGACCGAGTTCGAGCCTCGGCATGCACCGCTGACTTTTTTGAGTTATGTGCGTTTTTAATTCAAGCAATTTAAATATCACTTGCTTTAACAATGAAGGAAAACATCTGCATGCCTGAGAATTCTTCATAGAGTTCTCAAAAGTTTGGGTAGCCCACCAATCCGCACTGGGCCAGCGTGGTGGAAAACAGCCCTATCCCTTTCTCATTATGGGAGCAGATATAATGGAGATGATGATGAATATACATACATAGTTGTAATATAAAGATAAAAACCCAGACACTGTAAAACATTCATGTTCATCGCTCAAAGATTTACCAGTTGTGGAAATCGAACCCAACGCCTAGGCAGCACTCGTAAAGCAGGGTCGCTGCCCACTGCGCCGATCGGCCGTCGAAACTCTTGGTTGCATAATTTAATTTAAGAAACTAGTATGGCGTTAGGCTTCCTTGGACGAGCTCTGTCACAAAAAGCTGTTAAAAAACCTGTTAGATCTACTAAGCAAAAGTTTGATTAATGTACCTACTGTATAAATTCATTGTAACATTTACTTGCAAGCTAAGGGGCAGAAGTTAGCTAAATAATAAGATGTCGAATGCAATGTTCTCATAGAGCCAAACAAATAGTTGTTGAGGGAAAGTTGAACCCTGAACTTGGAATTAGAAACGCAGACGCTGCGACGGGTGAATCGCTAATGCTTTATACTGCCAAATTGATTACCGTATACCAGCCTCCCTGGATCTTCTCGGTAGAATATGCCTTCTTAACCGGTGGTAGAGTCTATACGAACCGACTGATTTGACGTTTCAAAAGTGCTTATAAACCAGGCCTATCTAAATTAATTTTGAATTTGAATTTACGTTTTAAACTGCACAATGCATGTAGGCGTTATTTTTCACGCTCAAAGCCGCTTAACGCTTAACTCGGGCGGAATTTGCAAGAATTTCGGCGATTAACAGAACAATGGAGTCTAACCGAGACGGTATAAATTTGTACACCCGGTTTGCTAGGATTAACCCGGGCAAATGGGCTTTACTAACTGAGTAGGGATGGCGCGGGTGATATCGATGAAAGTTCACAAGTACATTATAATAATAGCAAGTTTAGAGAGTAACTTCTATGTAGAAGTGTAGCAAATTCTACAATTTTACTTTTGTGTGTACAATAAAAGTGTGGTTATTGTTCTTTAAAACAATTCATTAAAATACTTTGTTTGGTTTAACATTGAATGAATAAAAAATGAGTAATTTCCTACTACGAAATTGTTCATAGATAAACGCACATGATTCCGTAAAATATTTGTGAAATTTTTAAAGACTTATTGCAGGTTACATTTTTATTGTGAACATTTAGGTAATAGTGGATTTAAATTTTGTTTTCGTTAATCTTCGGTTACAGTTGATAAGTATTTTTGTTTGTAATGATACAATAAAACTTATAACACTAAAAAATTTATTGTAAATGTGTGGATCCGCGTGGAATGCTAGCTGCATTTCTGTGCTAAACAGCCAGGCTAATGCTTTGCGCAAAAAGAGTATAAAAAATAACTATTGTTGAGGCATCCGGTGGTAGTCCTAATACTTATCATATTTTAGTAATAAATTTATTTTGATGTCAGAAAACTGAACTCCCTTAAGTAAATATTGCCTTAAATCGGAATTATTTCAAACATGTGGATACTTGTACATTTTTTTCAATTCTTATAAAATTAGTTAATTGGTGCAATTTGTTAAGATAGATAAATAAATATTTTTTATAAATTTTAAAATGCTCGTAAAAAATTTTGGAACCGACAGGATTGAGAATTGAGAATTGAGAATTCTTCCAAGTGTACGTAAAATACTAATAAAAGTTTAAAAGATAAATAAATGACGGTTATGTGGTCATTTATTAAGATAATATTATCGACATTTTAATAACACAGCGTGGTGACATCACTATTTATTTTAAATCGCGTTATATTACAATCAGAGAATGCAATGTGGCTGTGTATTTTCTACCCTGAAACTTTCAGTAAGGCTAACAAAGACTTCCAACTTCCAGCGAACGATGAACATTAAACCTAAAGCTACAATGTTAAAGTTGGTTTTCCTTTGTTCTAAACAGGAGGTTTTCTATGTTGTTTTCGGATGCAACTTATTTGTGAAAACATGCGAGAAAGAGATAGATATAGGAGTTCATTGTGTAATGGAAAGAGAGGGATGCACACTAAATTTACGAAGCCACAGGTGGTGTACCTCGGGTACAGGCGCAGGGGATCATGGACAATTTCTCAACTACGAATAACATTTTAGTTAATGTTGGTTTATTTTCGATCACTACCTTCCATCAGACTATGTATAGATATAAAGCCTTAAACCATGCTGCAATGAGGTTTTGCAGGTTTATATAATTTCTCTTGTCGAAATACTATAGTTTCCGCTTGGAATCATCATCCGCTTCATAATCCTGTTAATTCTGTTTCTCCGCTAAATTAAAATATTTTTCCGGAATTTTTTGTTAGTAGGTTAGTCCAGAGTATAGAGCGTACTCCGTACTCCGGATTTGTGTGCTTAAGCTCTATTAAATTCGATCAGCCGTCTACGTGCGCTCCAACCTAGCCCTCGTCGCCTTTTACCAGACATACAGACATAAAAAACCTCTGCTACTAAATTACAAACCATATTGAATTTTATACCGAAGAAACGAGTATAAGAGCTAGTTATCAACAAACCGAATACCATTTAACTGATATAATGAGAGAGATGTGTGCATTAACCGACCTCCCTTGTAATAAAGAATCAATTTCGCCATTACATTGTAAGCAATACAAAGCACTTACGAGGCTTGTAATATAAAAATTATTGAACTGTTTAGAAATGGGTGGTATTTGGAGAAAAAGTCAAGAGTGTTCCTTCAATACAAAATGTTTCTTATTATTCATTTTTAAGACAGCAGATCAGAATACAGTGGTTACCAACCTACCTTTTCCCGCGGATGCTGTACGAGGCGACTAAGGGACGGATGATGGGCAGCCAGTGGCGTGCATTGGGTTCCTTACCAAGGTATGCATACACCAGGAAAATTGCATAAAACGGCACAAATTCTCCTCCTATTCTAGTTATATATCAATGTTAGGGTATGCAGTGCTTTTGTGCATGTATGGAGTGCACGCCACTGCGGGCAGCAGCGTCCTCAGTGCTACTACTACCACATATTGCGATCACTAATCCGTCTGCCCAGCGTACTGATTGTGGGCAAAACCTCCCGTTAGGCAAGGCCTTTAGTCCAGCAGTGGACAGGTAGGTTTTTGATGAGGATGACGAATTTTCATCTTGAGGATGGTATTCCTATTGGACTTGGATCCCTGTCGCCCAAGACAAAGGTCGCCCGTGCCCAGAATTGGGCTATTAGATGCTGATTTAGCTAAGCATCCTCTTAAGATGTTCACTTTTCTACGCACAATGGCCAAGAGAATGTCTCAAGGCCCTGAGAGCACCATAACAGAGCACTGGCCATTGAACAAACACCTTTTAATTTTAGATATAACTTATAGCCCTGCACGAAGGTGGAGGAAACACAGAAACGCTTAATGCTCCGATGCCACAGAGAAGCAGAATAAAGGGAAACAAATTGCAGCACACATTAGATTCTCAGCATCACTCTCGGAAGCGATCGGATAACTGGATAGTCTGCTAAGCTTCTAAAGTGAGCTAGATGGAGTGACCCATGGAGAGTCTAAACAGCAGCTACGTCTCAACAGGTGATTCTGATCAACGGAGTATGGAGAACAGCCCAGAAATAGAAGAAGAAGAAGAAGAAAAAGTCTTTATTGCACATACAAATATAAAACCAGGTTAACAAAGAAAAAAAAAAACGATAATATACATATGCACAAAGGCGCATCATCTCCTTATCGCTTGAAGCGATATCCTCCAGACAACCTTTGGTTGAAGAAACATATTAGAGAAAACGGGATAGTGCAATACTTAAATTGTGCTAATTATAAACATTACATATACAATACATACTAATACTACACATATATAGAAAAAACATATATATTTATATATATGCATATGAATATCAATATATAAACTTAAATACATATTACTATTTAAACATACACATAAATTACATAGATATTCTGCTACATACTAAACAGGAAATAGTCTTTTAACCGCGATTTAAAGATATTTAATGAATAAGAAGACAATATAAATGTCTGTATGATGCTCGAGTATTGGAGCGAAACTTGTAAGATCTTGTTTTTAGAAGAGCTAAATCCATCAGAAAACAACATTGTACAGATTTGTCTGATTCTCACGGATTATACCGAAGTGTGTATCGTGGACTTCCAATATGCAATGATCATGAAAATGATCGGTTGAAAAGCCAACATGATGTTCTATCCAACATGCTCATGCTGGATAGAAGAACATGTTGGTCTTGTTACCAAAGCTGCTATTTGTGAATGGATTAATTGTTTACTAATTTCTGATTTGATTACGTGTCTATTACTCTCAATCACATACTACTTGTGTATTTCTGCGTGTGCTCCCAAAATAAGTTTTCATCTTCATTTAGATTTTGATACCTTGAGACCTTTTCGTATCAAAATCTAAATGAAGACGAAAACTTTACAAAAATAATAATCATTTATATTTTTGTATTCCGTGAAGAACACTAAAAAAGTGGATGACATGGTAATTGATAGAAATGATGTGAACGAGCCATAATTTAGTAAACACATGCTGTATTCCCAACCGGTAAAGGAAAAAGCCACTTGGTTAATAATGACAGGGAATTGATTGCCGGGCAAGCTTTTGAGAAACTGGATTTTAAATGCAAAATTGAACTTTATTTGTAACAAGTAAAATTTTTTATGTTCGTGATAGGTTAAGTAGCACATTCGATTTCTAAGAAAAATTCGTAGATATTTTGCGGAAGAAATGTGACTGTTTTAACCAGACTAAAAACTAGTGATAAATGGGTACAATAGCCTCCCATCCTTTAAGGTAAGATGAGCTGGCTGGTAAGATGGCATATTATGATGCCTGGAAAACTAATCCTGGATACTACTACCTAGTAAACCTATTGTTTCCGGTCTTTATCTCTGAAAATCATCATCAGAGATTTAAGTTGTATTAAGCTTACGGCCGCCCCACTTAAATAAATAATGTTCAGAACGAAATTAATTTCGATTTAATCGTAGAATGACTGAAGCTTGCTACCTACTTAAAATTCATACGTAAAAAAATCCCAAAATTCTAAGTAAAAACAAGATTTAGCGAAACAGTTTTTGATCTCAAAAACGGTGAATTTTGGAGACAATTACTTTGGATTTGGTCTCAAGCTATTTAAAGACATAATTTTAATAAAACTAACAGTATGTTTAAATGTAATAAAAGTGACTTAAACCAACAATTTATATGAAGAAAAGACAAAGGATTTATTGCATTAATAATGCCAATGGAATTGTCTGATCGAAATATTCTGTTGGATATTAATAATTCAAGCACAGCTGTCAGCCTCGGAGTAAAATACTTTTCTAATTAGGTTTTACGGTATATAGATTTTTATATAAATTAAATAATCTTATGCATTTTATATAATCACATGTTTTTAACGTTGTCAGTATGTTGTGTTATTTTTGCAGAGATAGCCGCACTGACATCAGACAGAAAATTGGTGAGGTGTCGGTGGGACACAAGGTCACCTCATCAGCAATCTTTGTTTAATCAACATTATTAAGTAGTCATTCTGTCATTGCTGGTATCTTAGGAGAAATCACGTGGCATACCCATATCAATAAAAATCTTCAGCAGTTTGAGAAATCTGGACCAATTTAGGATAATTCATATCGCAGGTGAGTTTTATATAGGTGACCTAGTTAAGTCAGGAAGTAGAATAAAAACTAAAACCCAAGATGTTATTAGCGCCAGAGAAGAAAAGCATTGGCGAATTAAAAGAAATGGCGATAAATGATATATATAGAGTAAGATAGATATTGTTAACTCTTCCAATGACCTGCAATGTCGTCAATACCATATAATCGCTTCAGTTTTGTCAATTTGTCAGTGTGATGAGGTCCAATAACAATGAACTTAGAAAAAAATACAAAAAATGTATAACGAGAGAGTTATCTTCTTGAAATCACGATTCTAAAAGCTGAGGGAACGACGCAAGAAGAATTGATAGAGCTTACTTCCAAACACGTAGTGATTGTAAACCGCAACATCTTTTACATGTCGCCTCACCAGTTTCGTGAAATAGTCAGTATCAATAACACCTATATAAAGAAGTGACTGTAAACCTGAAGGGAAGTGTAATTTCAGTGAGCCACGATCCTTGATGTTAAGGGAACAAAGCAAGAAAAAAGTCAGATCTAACTTTCTAAGCACATATTGACTATCGCGATGAACTGCAATGTCGTTAATACGACACCTTTCCAGTTTCGTAAATTTTGCAAATGATGCAATTTTTGGAAAAATCACAAGATTATATGCGGATGTCGATAAAAGTTCTCAGTAGTATGACAGATTTGGTCAAATGACTAAATAAATCGTTAGTAAGTCGAGTTTTTCTATCGCGACCAGTTTAGTCAGTGATCTAGTTTGTGCAAAACAAACACGGCAACCTTGGGGCACGGCATTGGCGCGATGCAAATCTCTTCAAACTGGGTCTAATTAAATTTCAAAGCGTCATGCGTTAAGGACGTGCCTAGTTATGGTGATATTGTGGTAACTATGCAGTTTTAGCTAACGGAGATGACATTATAAATGTGTTTATCAAAGTTGATAGGACAGAGTTTGTCGAAGTCCGTGATATTTTTGTTTAAAAAATTATCTTTAAGCCCCAAAGTCTTACTCGTGCATTTTTATGATGAAGTGATGCAGCAATATTCACTTTAGACCTAGGGTTATTATGGTCTGCTACGGATCAAAAGGTTCTGGGAAATAGGTTTTTCCTACACAAAGTCCTCTGTACTAGTCGGGAGTAAGGATCCGTTATCCACCAGTGTGCTTTGGATAGTAGTTTAAACCTTCGGTCCAGGTTATAAACGCTGACATGTGCTAATAATCGAAATGATATCATGTGGATAGTCAGAGATGCTAACTGAGATTACGATTAAATGGAGATCCCAACCACGTTCGAAAAGGGCAACAACGCGATTTATGACAATAGACGGTAAAACCAACAAACCCTTATTGGAGCTGGGTGAAGGATTTAAGATCTTAATTTCTCGCTCCTATGGGAGTTAGAATAAGTATTTTAAGCAAGTAAAATCGTGAGGAGACCGGCATGCCTGAGAGTTCTCCATATTGTTCTCAAAGGCGTGTGGAGTCCACCAATCTGATTATGGGCTAAACTCCTTACTGTGAGACTACAGGGGCCGGTAATGGGTTGTCAAGGTGATGATCATTGGAGTCAATAGGTGGATGAAGATGACGATACAAATTTCAATGAAGCCTAATGGCTACATCCCGCTTCAACCAATCCGTTGTTCCTATAGAGCTTTTTGTGACAGAGCTTATCTGGGAAAGTACTACCGTCTTGTAAACTGTTTCTGCTGCCAAGCTGCATTGCTGTGATCTGGTCACTAGCGTGGATGCCAGTGTAATTGCAGACACGTGAGACTTCAGACTTACATCTTAGGATGATGTTATCCAGGGTGGCACTCCGTTCTAGCTACCCGTCCCTATAGGAGTCTCCCTACTGTCTGAGGGGGGGTCAAGCTGTCCTGATCACCTCCTCCTTAGTGTAGTAGCCCTGGCAATTAGTTGGGGTTGTTGGTAGACGTCTGGGAAGTGTACAACGGGTTCCCCGGACGTCCATAAAGCCAACGAGAGGGACATGCCGTGGTGGTTTTTAGTTCGGGTAAACGAGTCCCACATAACCTCTGTCCTGCCCAAAAGGACAGAGGTAGCCATAAAGCTTTTCAACCACGACAAAAAAAAAAAAAAAGGATGGCACTCCTTTGGAAGTGTTCCTTGTAACCGGAGCATCCTCAGGAGATGTTGACTTTATAATAAGTCATTGTTAAGAGAGTATTTTAAACATCCGCAAAATAACGCCTGCGTCTATCCTAGATGCAAGTTGCATCTAGCTAAAAATAGATCCAACTCAACAATCGGAAACAGAATTTGACCTCAAAGGACTATTCTTAAAATAGACGACGTCCTTTAAAGAAGGCATTTAGAATAAATGTAAAAATTGTCCTTATTCAATACCCTTGAATTTACCCTTACGTTTGCCAAGGGAATCCATTGATATTCCTTTGAATAAATAACCTAATTCCATATTCTTAGGATATGGAATTAGGTTATTACTTCAAAGTAGGTGATAGAAAGACGGTGGTGAGATGAGATGTTCGGTCATCAAGTTACCTGAAACAAACAAAAATAGTTATTAATACTATTGTTAAGACTAACGAATATTTTATTTTTAGTGTCAACACAACCAAATAAATTTATTTAATTACAAGGCTTCCTCTGAAAAGAGAAAGAAAAAATTACTTTACTAAAAGAAAGAATTTCTTGCCTCTCTACTAATGAAAGTTAGCTGTCAGCTGATCGATTATTGTTAGTCACCAACATAGTGACAGAAGTTATGATAGCTTAGTGAAGCGGTGATAGTGATAGTGGGTAGGAGCTCTTAGTACGTAGGACTTCTCTTTCGAGGCCGAGTTCGAATCCCAGCACGCATCTCTAACTTTTCAAAGTGACGTACGTGCGTTTTAAGTAATTAAAAATAGAACGTGCTTCGACGGTGAAGGATGCCTGAGAGTTCTAATGTTTTCAAAGGAGCGGAGTTGAGTCCACCAATCCGCATTGGGCCAGCGTGGTGGTCTACGGTCTTAACCCCTTCTCATTGTGAAAGGAGACCCGTGCCTTGTAATGGGTCTGTAATGGCTCGATATGATGATGATGAATACTGTTCTCTGGATCTGTTTAGTTTTAATTTATTTGCCTCTAATGATTTTTTCTTTTTTTTTTATTGTTTCAATTTGTTTAATTATTAATAATCTGATTAATACTGATTTTATATTGTGGTTATACTTAAATTGTTTTTTTTTTTTTAATTTTTAATTTTTAATTTTATATTTATTTAATAATATAATTTTACGCCCGGCTGTGGGTATACTGTTTTGAATACTTTTCTAGGCCATGTCAACTGCCTTTCTATGTATAAACAGTGAAAAATACTACATACTATTATACTAGACTATTTTTATGACTAAATATAGTTGCGACGTTACTAAACTTAAGTTTATTTTATATCCATAAATCTCTGCGATTGTCTCTGCAGAAAAGCTTTGCTATCAACTAAAACTGAAATGAGTTTATCCGTAAAATTGTAATCAGGAATCCTTTCTGTGGCAGTATATATATGGTTTAACTCTATACACACACATTTGTACGCAATACGGCCGGTCATATTATCTTCACTACACTAATAAGCCTATCATTGTCCCAACGCTGGGAATCAGAAGAGGTAAGGTTTTGGAGCATAGACCCACAACGCTGTTCCAATGTGCGTTGATTATCACATCAATGCGGTTATAAATGGGAACGAAGACTTAACGAGCTCTCGAAGGTGAGATGAACACAACGAATTTCCAACTCCGAGCTGGTACATGAATGTTAAAAAGAAAAAAAAATGCTTCTGTTTTTCCCTACTTTTGCCTCGTGCGTCACGCCAATGACCTCGTCACCTAAGTTTGTAACACTAAAAATTACTTTTAGGTTTTGGTGCCTGCTATTTTTGTCTGCAGTCGTAATTCCCCTGCCGCTGTACCTAACTGTTGCGCCTCGGTTCCGTATCTACCTATAGGTAGCGGCACGGGCAGACAGACGTGACGGTAAAAACACTTCTATTGTATTGATTTTGTTCAATACCGACTTCACAGACTGAGACGCTCGCCAAGTCTATAACGTTGACAACTATTTGGTGTGAACTTCTTAACCTTCGTTATTTACATTATTGATGCGGAAGTGTGTTTGTTGGTTTGTTCGTGTTTCACGCAGCAACGGCGCAACATATTCATATGTTTTCAGCAAAGAGGCAGCGTCCTTTCAAAAAGACTAGATGCCGACTAAGTCTTTTATTGTAACATTAAAAACTAATGTGTATGAACTTTCGAGATTTACGCTATAAATGTATGTGTGTTTCTTGTTCTATTTGTCTTTCACGCAACAACTTAAAATATCACTAGCTTCAACGGTGAAGGAAAACATCGTGAGGAAACCTGCGTGCCTGAGAGTTCTCCATAATGTTCTCAAAATCGTGTGGGATCCACCAATCCGATTAACCCCTTCCCATGGTGGGGAGACCCGTGCCCTGCAGTGGGCCTGTAATGGGTTGATATGATGATGAAGTATGCTAATACTACAGTCTTACTAACTTCCCAGACAAAGCCGCAAGTTAATAAATCAGTAGGTAATCAGTCGATTTTTCAATCTTAAGATAGTAGATTAATTGGTTTGCGCACAAAAAAATACAGAATAATTAAAAAAAAAAAATAATGCTTTTCTTATCTAAAGGAAGATGACCAAGCTACTAAATGAAATACATGTAGAGAAAACTTCCAACACGACGATATTTTCCTTAATTTTCAATAATTTTTCTTTGTGAGCTAAATCAATAAGGTAGCAAACAAAACATGTAGGTCAAGTGATATTTAACGAGTAAAGAGTACAAAGTAAATTCTTTCATTCTAAGTAGGCCCAAAAATGTATATGAAAAAAACCTAATCAAATACTTTAAAAATTTTGACCTGACCCGTTAATTGAATCCATGACTTCATAACTTTTCTTAAAGTTTCAACCGTCTATCATGGTTCATGAGATACAGTCTGGTGACAGACGGATAAACAGACGGACGGACAAAGGGGCCATAGTAATAGGGTCCCGTTTTACTCTTTACGTACGGAACCCAAAAAAAAAAATATAATATCTGCCTTCCGCATTTGCTTCCATAGTATTTTAATTATAAGAGAAACATAAAAGACATCGAGTGAATGACGCATCGATAAAAGATACATCCAAGGGGGTAACCCGATGTCCCAAAAAAGTGTCAATACCTAATTACCAAGTCTAGACAACACGAAGTAAAGCATGAAAAATTCGCCAAACCTTTGTCTGGTCGTTTTAAAAAGAGGGGGTAAGTGGGGCGAGCAAAATCAATAGGGGGGGTTGGGGGGTTCGTCCTACGTACTTCGGCTTAAGTGGACGTCGCCCCTGCCCCGCTGTCAGTGTGTTTGCGTTTTTAAACCGATGACAAATATAATTAATATTTTGCACTTATTTTTGGACGAACGAATAATAAAGAGTAGTCTGTATGCAAGTATGATATAAGCTTTAACTTCCGCGATGCTTTGTTGTTTGTTCGACTACTGATGATACAAAAAAGTTGTAGCGTAGTGGGTAGAGCTTCGGCGTCTCGTTCGGGTTGACCGGGTTCAATCACCGGCACGTACCTCTAACTTTTTGAAGGTATGTGCATTTTGAAACCGTTTGGCCGTGTGTTGAGGGCAGATCAGAATACAGTTCTCACACAGGTGTCGTACGAGGTGACTAAGCAGCGTCCTCTTTGCTACTACTACTATCGCGCGGTGACTACGGGGAAACCCTCCTCATTCTTTGACAGAGTGACAGAGCTCGTACGTGGACGAACTACTAGCACCATGCTTATTTCTGCAACTTAGTAGCATTGTCGCAATGGCTTATAAGACTGGGATACAAACGGACCTTAGTGTCTCTAACTACGGGCCTTCAAAAGCCCCGAGCCTCTGGGTTAGGTGACACCTTTATTTTAATGGCTCGTCTGAAAATACCCTTATTCTTCCACAAGGGATAGCTAGAACTAAAACGCCCGTGATTAACGAGGCTACGTGATACGCCTAGGATATTATCTTAGCTAAAACGACAAGGGTAAGAATTATAAGGCTGGACTAAAATATGAAATTATGGCTACGATAAAACCTCTGAGTAAAAATATCTAATAAGTTAACTTACCTTGTTTCGGTAGGAGTACTAGGCTTTCATAGACTTTCGTAGGTCGATAAAAGGGAGCATTGAAAGTGGGTCATATAAACGAAAAGACTACGAATTATAAAGGTAGACTAAATTATAAAATAATGGGTGAGTTTGTACAATAAAACTTGAAGAGTCTAGCTACTTTTTGTATTAGTTGTTTTAGTCAGCTTACCTAGTTGATAGTAGATGGGTGGGAGGAAGCATTAAATTGTGGGACTTATAAACGCCAAGGGTACGAATTATAAGAACTGGACGAAAACATGAAATAGTGGTTAGATACGATAAAACAACCAAAGTAAATTTATTTATCCATCCGTCTTAGTCCAATTCTTTTTGGACAGCTGACCTAGTTTGAAATAGGATACTAGGCTATCATAAGCTTACGTAGGTGGATACAAATGAGCATTGAAAGTAGGACGCAAAATGGAGAAGTAAAGAGCCAGGTTAACATGAAATAACATCAGTAGGGCATCATAAGATTATATAAAAATAAAGTTCGAATAAGTTAATAGGTAATACTAGTAGATTGTAGATATAGCTGAAGTTGAAAATAGTTTCAGCGCACGTGTAACCCGCAAGCAACAAGTTCGTTGCAAACTGTTTGTACCAGAAAGCTTACGCCTGCTTGGAGTACAAACGACAGAATACCAGGACAATATAAAATTGGGAAGCTAACTTAAATGGCTTAAATTAGTTCTCAATTTTTATACTTTATGGCATGCGTATTGTAATTGGCCATTGGGGGCAAAATATTTTCAGTATTCTATTTTTTATTAATTTAAAACTTCTATAGTTTTTCCCCTCTCTTATTTGAGTAACAAAAAGAGCCTATGTCAAATGGTAAACAAAAATCTGGTTAAGGAGATGTTTTTGTGATCTCTATGGTACAATCACAGTTTCAATATGTTTGCCGACCATTTTAACATGTATTAAAAATAACCCAATTTAATCGAATTTATTCCAATTGCATGGGAATAAACTCGACTAAATTAGGCTAAACAATAGTGGGCATTATTTTTTGTGGGCAATTTGGGAATTTTCTCTAGTCTGGTCTGGTGTGAGGCTTTGGCCGCGGCTAGTTACCACCCTACCGACAAAGACGTGCCGCTAAGTGATTTAGTGTTTCGGGGCTATGTCGCGTGGAAACCAATTAGGGGTATGACTACCATACTCCCTAACAGGTAAGCCCGCTACCATCTTAGACTGCATCATAACTTACCACGGGGTGAGATTACAGTCAAGGGCTAACTTGTATGGACAAAAAAATACTGGGGCACCATTCTTTATATAAGAAGATATTCCAATAAAAGCTTACTTCTAACGCTAAAAGCAATGTCATTGCAGTATTGTTGATCATTTCGTTTATGAATATCCTTATTTAAGGGACATAATAAACTGTAATTTTAAAATAATACTGCTATAAGCCATGGCAGTAAACCCCTCTGATTTTAACTCATGGTATTGTATACCACGGAATTGAAGTACCAGGCGATCATGAAATGAGAGAGATACCTACACTTAGTCCTTTAGTAGAAAATACTCTTTTTACTCCTACAATACAATAGCAGGTACAGAGAATGTACCAGGGACACAGCGTAAGATTAGGGTACAGTGATAGTTCGATATACGAATTTGTGTTCACTATTGTGTTGTGTTGGAGCTCCGATCTCTTGGAGCATGATGAAGTAGATATTGCGGCAGTTGAATATAGGTTACAGAACATGTGTTACCGATGCCTGAATCAACAAGTACGGATCTGCGGCGTAGCTATAGACTCATCCTACATGATAAATCCCTACTGATATTATAAATGTGAAATTGTGTGTCCTTCCTTCACGCCTGAACTAAACAACCAATCAACTTGATTTTTAGCATGTAGTTAGTTTAAACGACGGGGAGTGGCTATATAGGATTATCCCAGGAAAACAAGCGGTCACCACGGTATTTGTAAAAAAAACATGATAAACGCGGGCAAAAGGTATCAAGCAATAATTGACGACCCCCCTGGCGCTGCGGTGAGCGCTGTGAGTTTAAGTAGGGGGTCCCGCTTTCGATTCCCCGCAGCGGCAATTTGCGCATTTATAATTTCTGAATTTTCTCTGGTCTGGTCCGGCGGGAGGCTTTGACCGTGGCTAGTTACCATCCTACCGAAAAAGACATGCCGCTAAGCGATTAAGTGTTCCAGTGCAATGTCGCTCAGAAACTTATTAGGGTTATGACTACCATTCTCCCTAACAGGTTAGCCTGCAACCATTTTAGACTGCATCATCACTTACCACCAGGTGAAATTGCAGACAAGGGCTAACTTGTAAAGGAATTAAAACAAAAAAACTTTTTTCATGCAAAAGGTTGTAGATAAAGCCAGTCTTTAAGCAAGCATTCTTTAATAAAATTGACAAAAATACTTCTAACTGTTACTATCAGACATAACAATTTATCTGAACGGCTGTTTTTTCATAATTTCGTGTTAATCCTGTAAATAATCAAGCTTTATTTTGCTAGATATCTTTCTTATTGTTTGTCCACCTTTACTTGTTCATAATAAACAAAATAAATATCTTGGATCGTCCTATAGATACGTCACATCTCCCTCCCGTGTGCGGGCAGGCTCCTAGAGAGTTGGCTATATTGGATTTTGTTTGCGCAAAATAGCTTCCTTTTGGCCATTTACCTGACCTAACTCCGGTTTAATCAGTTTTAAATTTTAGACTACCGACATAGGTACCGTTTAATGGCATTTCCAGTAAAGTTTGTTTTTTAAGCCAGCGTTCTGTAGGTACTTCTTGATGGAACTCTTCGATTTGTCCAGCAACATGCCGTCCTGTGTTCATAACCCAAAGGCGTAGGTGTTAAGCCTCTTGCGCCAGTAATCACAGTGGAACCAAGCCAAGACAACGCTTCAGCACGGCTAGCATGGGTAGGAGACAGTTTTTTCCCCGGGAAAAGGATAAAAATTAATCTTATCCCATAACTTTATCAACTCTCAGAGCACTGGCGCACAAGTGGAAATAATATCCAAATAAAGTATGTGTATTAATAAACGGGTGTTAACTTCTCCTATAGCAGGTGGACAGGTTAATTAGGAAAATTAAGCTTAATTTGCTACACAGCGCGAAAACAGTAGAATCTGTATGGTGTGTATATAATTTCTTCAATCCTTATACTCCACACAAAATAGATCTTTGACAATGTACGTTTCGCTCCATCTTAAGGAGATGTTACTTAACAATGAATAACTGTTAAGTAGACACGATAAAATTATCGTGTCGTTAACGTTAAATACCGGGGGAATATTTTTTTTTTTACTGGGGGGAGATCTTCAAAGATACCGGATACCTGACGTTGACGGTCATTCTCCTAACTGTCTTGACCTTCTGCTGACCACCGACCCAGACCGGTTTTCAGTATCAGTTACGGCCCCTTTGGGTACTTCTGATCACTGTGTAGTTAAGTCGGTATCGAATTATCATCCTCTGGACTCTGGTTCCTCCGGAACCAGGCGGGTGTGGCGATACAAGTCAGCAGACTGGGATGAAATGCGACACTTTTTTGCATGTTATCCCTGGCGACAAACTTGCTTCTCTTCTGATGATCCGTCGAACTGCGAGAAAGCCATATCGGAAGTGATACGTCAAGCAATGGAGTTTTTTTGTACCTTACGCTGACGTATCAGAATGTAGAATGCGCCCAAGCTGAAGCTCGTAAGAACATGGCTTTTGCTGCATGGGCTGACGCGCGTGCCCAAAAAGCTCCGGACATCAGTACGAAAAAGCGAGCCTTTAATTATGCCGCCAAGTCCTACAAGAAGGTTCTTAGGAAGGCTCGTTTCAACCGCACTAATCGAATTGGGGCCAAATTAGCATCATATCCGCGTGGAAGTAAAGCCTTTTGGTCTCTTTCGAAACGAACTTCTGCCGTCCTTCGCTGCCACCTCTGCTAAAACCGGATGGGGCGCTGGCTTTTACTGCAACAGAAAAAGCTAACATCTTAGCGACTCTGTTTGCTGAAAATTCACGTCTCGATTCTGGAAGCGCCTCTCCACCTACCCTTTCACCCTGCGACTCCGTCATGGCAGAGATAAAGATTCGCCAAGGTGAGGTTTTAAAAGTGCTGCGCAATCTAGACGTGAATAAGGCCAGCGGCCCAGACGGGATACCAGCAATAGTGCTCAGAACCTGTGCTGCCGAGCTGTCTCCAGTACTAACACGTTTGTTTCGCCTCTCGTTCAAAAATGCCCGAATCCCGAAAGCTTGGAAGGTTGCCAACGTACAACCGGTACCTAAGAAGGGTAGTCGTGCAGACCCGGCCAACTACAGGCCTATTGCAATCACCTCCATACTTTGCAAAAGTATGGAGCGTGTATTGAACCACCGGCTCCTGGCATACCTCGAGAAAAATGACCTTCTGTCGGATCAACAGTACGGCTTTCGTCGTAATAGATCGACGGGGGATCTTTTAGTGTATGCCACACACATCTGGGGCGAGGCCATTGACAAACATGGTGAAGCGCTAGCCGTTTCCCTTGACGTGTCAAAGGCTTTTGACCGGGTCTGGCATGAAGGCCTTTTAAATAGGTTACCTAGCTACGGGATACCCACTAGTCTCATCAACTGGATATCTGATTTCCTGAGTGGACGATCTTTTCGAGTTGTCTTAGATGGCTCCTCGTCAGATCAAATGGCAATCAATGCCGGTGTCCCTCAGGGGTCTGTTCTCTCCGCTACACTTTTTCTGCTTCACATTAATGATCTGTTGAAACCCGGTATCTTTGGGTACGCAGATGATAGCACTGTAACGGAGAGATATAAGCCCGGTCCCCGTGCTAGTGGTGCTGAAATTTTAGGACACAGAGAGGCTTTGGTGGAACGCATTAATCTGACCTTAAATGAGGTGTCTGATTGGGGAGACGCCAATTTGGTCAAATTTAATGCTACCAAAACGCAAGCGTGTTTATTTACTACCAAACGGAGCCCATTTCCCCTGACTCCGACTTTCCGAGGTATATCTTTGCCTATTACCGACAGTTTAGAGCTTCTAGGTGTCAATATTTCATCCAACCTCAACTTTGGACAATACATCGAATCCAGGGCAAAAACAGCTGGCAAGAAACTTGGCATCCTCAATAAGGTCAAGCGGTACTTCACGCCTGAACAGCTTCTTACCTTGTACCAAGCTCAAGTTCGATCGTGCATGGAGTACTGTTCCCATTTATGGGATGGCTCTGCCAAGTATCAGCTTGATGCCCTGGATTCGGTTGATCGCCGTGCTAGAAGGCTCATCGGTGACCTAGCCAATAAAAAACTTAAGAGTTTGGAACATCGTCGCAAGGTTGCCTGCCTTTCGGTGTTCTATAGGATATATTTCGGAGAGTGTGCTCAAGAACTATTTGATCTAGTTCCCCCCTCGCCTTTTTACCATCGAACCGCGAGGCACCGGAAGGATCTGCATCCCTACGTGGTCGATATACCGCGGACGCGTACGAAGCGCTTCGCATCTTCGTTTCTAATTCGCACCGCTGGGATCTGGAATGCTCTTCCAGCTTCCATTTTCCCCAGTTCTTACAACATTAGTACCTTCAAATCAAGAGTGAATAGGCATCTTCTAGGCAAGCGCGCTCCACCTTAGGCTGCATCATCGCTTACCATCAGGTGTGATTGCAGTCAAGCGCTCGTCTATATATATAAAAAAAAAAAAAAAAAAAAAAAATACCCGACCTCAGGGCAGATCGGGTTATGTGGTATTTTTATAAACTAAAACCCCCTCGGTGGCCATCCTCGGCACATCTTTGAGAGGCTCCGGGAACTCCTAAGAACGCACCGGTGTCTCCCTCGTACAGCTCATGTAGAGCTCGTCCCGGGAGAAAATATTCCCCTGACCTCACTATGGGCTGCGTTAAGCTGTCCTCCCCTCTCCTCCTTGCATGACCTACGCAGTGTTGCTCTGTAGGCCATGTTTCTCTACTTACCATCAGGTGTGCCATTCGCTTGGTCCAATAATTTTTACCTATATCCAATTATCGACCGAGAGTATAAGTCTAGCACAATGCTTTGGCATCTAACAGCTATTGAAAACATGCCTAAAGAATAGGTTTAATAATGACCTATTCATAGCTAAAGAGCTAGTGGCAATTTTGATGTATTCGTTGTAACCGTATTTTATTCCGTCATTTGGTGTGACAGACAGTACACAGTATTACACAGACAGTATTAAAAATCGTGAAAAGATATTCGAAGGGATAGAGTAAACTGTCGCTGTTATCTTAATATATATAAATCTCCTGTCACGATGTTTGTCCGCGATGGACTCTTAAGCTACTTAACCGATTTTAAATTAAATTGGCACACCGTGAGCAGTCTGGTCCAACTTAAGAGATAGGTTAGCTTAGATCTTTAATTATAGTCGCAATTTTATTTTATTGCAAATTATTTGTCTATAATTAATTTACAGTCACGTGTTATATATATATACTTACTACTATACTCATTCAAGGCTTAGCGATACTGAATACTTTAAAAACAAAATCAAACGCAGACGAAGTCGCGGGCAACAGCTAGTATAATTATAAATATATAGTTTACAAATAAAATAATTAGCAAATTTGATGAAAAAATCAGTTGTTATTATAATTTACGTGCGCTTTGCCAGTGTGGTATGGTTCCGAAACATGGTTGCTAACTATGGGCCTCATAAGAAGGCTCAGAGTCGATGAAGAGAGCTATGCTCGGACAGTGGTGTGCCTTGGGTACCTTACCAGGGTATGCATACTGCAGGAAAATTCAATATAACGGCTAAAATTTTCATCCTATACGGGTTATCTATCAATTTTAGGATTTGCAGTGCTTGTTGTATGAGTGCACGCAACTGTGCTCGGAGTATCTCTACGGGATCAAATCAGAAATGAGGAGATCCAGAGAAAAAGCAGAGTTACCGACATAGCTCAACGAGTCGCGAAGATTAAGTGGCAATGGACGGGGCACATAGCTCGGAGAAAGGATGGACGTTAGGGTTCCAAGGTGCTGGTATGGCAGCTCCGCATTTAGAGACATTAAGTGCGTCGCAGGTAGCCGCTGGACCCAAGTGGCAGAAAACCGTGGAATTTGGCACTCCCGGCAAAAGAGCTATGTGGAGAAGTGGGCGTCTATCGGTTGATATGATGACGATGATGAGTATAATTTATACATACAAGAAGTTATTCCCGCATTTAAGTATACTGAATAGCAACCATATATTTATACCATATATCTATCTATATATGTGTAAAGAACTCTTCTCGAGTTCATATATCGAACCTTTTCTTAAAGTCACCAATGTTTGTTCAGTGATAAGTGACATTTAAAAAAGATGTTTAATAGTTTATTTTAAGAAGAAATGATTGGAATTGAAAGACCTGAAGTAAGGGCTAAGTGTAAAACATTATTATATATGTTGAAAGTATCAGTTACTCTGGTCCCAATACTGAAGTTTACGCAGGCAAAAACTAGTTTAGTTTACGTATGTAAACCAAAGGTTGCCTGGAAGAGATCGCTTTAGCAATTAGACCGCCTTTACACGCCTCAATTTTATTTAAGAATTTAAACTATCGTAAGTAAAGTTTACTTTAACTGCGGAAAAGTCTGAAAGGACGGGAATTTAGTTTGACATAGTCCGATTAGTTTAAACCCAATCGGGGCTTTTAGTTATAACATTGCAGCGCAGAAATTCTACGTGAAATTATGTTATCTTAGATTTTGTGTTCAGCGGTGATAACCCAGTGGGTAGGACTCCGACTTACTTTCGGGGGGCCGAGTTCGAATTCCAGCACGCACCTTAAAGTTACTTGCGTTTTAAGCAATTCAAATATTACTCGTTTCAATGGTAAAGGAAAACATCGTGGGGAGACTGCATGCCTGAGAGTGCTTCATAAGCATCTCAAAAGCGTGTTGAGTCCATCAATCCGCACCAGGCCAGCGTGGTGGACTACATCCTTAACCCCTTCTCATTGTGGGAGCAGGCCCGTGCCATTTTGTGTGTGCATAAAAAGTGTAAGCATCAAAAGTGCCTCTATAGGATAATTGTAGTAAAGTAAATTGTGACTTTGATATTGATGTTTCAGCCACTAGCTCCTAGACTATAACTATGCCTGTAGGGCTGAAGGTCGGGTGACTGCATTTGTTTTAATTTCTAGCCCGTGTGAACAGCTTTGTTTGGGATTGGTCGAAAGTTAGATAATATAATGTTTTGAGAGCCACATCCGGCTTTTATTCGTCCATTCATACACTCATTTTATTATAACGGTCAAGAGTGAGTCGGCAATCCCGAGATTTCGTCCGCGTTTGTTTGTTTTTTTTTTTAAACCGGTTTCGTTTGTTTTTCATTTTTAATTTATAAAATTAGTTTGGCCATTCAAAGGGGAAATTCTGCCCGCATCTTAGGCACTATGCCTCGCTGCGGTGGTGACGTTTTAGTTTAATTTTAGATAACTGTTTTATAAATATCGAAATACGCGAAATAGGCATTAATTATTACTTATTCTGTAAATATTAAATAGGTTGGAATTTTAATTATCATCTAAATTTCTGTATAACATGTCTGTCTTTTTGTATATCATTGTATCTCTTGTTTTGTTTGTTTACATACCTTATTTTTAATGTATTTTGTTATGTTTATTTTAATCGTAATGGAAGAGCAGAGTCTTTTGACACAGGGCTAGTACTACTACTCTTAAAAGAAGGCTTCAGCGATATATTGTTACCACTTTGTTTCTTACCGAAATAAACTATTTTATTTTTTTATTTTATTTATTAAGATGACCTAAGACTAGAACTAATTATGGCAGTAAAACTATACAAGTTGAGGGAGCACTACTGTGCAATAGTCTACCCAAAGAGATTTTTTGCGCGAAATCTTTTAAATCATTTAAAAATAAGCTAAAAAACATTTTCTTTTCATAACGCGCCACCTTTTAATTTATTTTACTACTAAAAGCTGTTATTAGTTTTGTATCACACTAAATAGATAATATATTACCACATCTTTATGTTCATTTTAATTTCTTATTAAGTGAAACTGTTTCGTTTGAGTATAAATGTCTTTAAACCTAATATTTTGATATAAAAACCTATTTAAAATTCAAAAATTCTGTATTTATTTTTTTCAATTAGGCTTAATATAAGCACTTTTGAATCGTCAAGTCTGTCTGTGTGTAGTGACTCTTCCACCGGTTCGGAAGGCAGATTCTACCGAGAAGAAGCCGGCAAGAAACTCAGCAGTTGCTCTTTTCCATTATCAACAATTTACATTTTACATTTTAAAATTCATTTTCCTATATTGTGAGAGATAAAAGAAAACCGAGATGAAAGAAAAGAATGATCTAAAATAAAATAAACCATACAAAACAAAATAGAATTTGACTGTGTTGTGTTCTTTCTGCTAAACAACTTCCGAATATATTCGAAAATGGTATGAAAACACCGTATTTTATTATCATACGTTTGACCTATATATGAAACAATCAAATTCAAATGTGCCCAAGGCTATATGCATTAGGCTAGGTTGGGAGCTTGGGCTCGCGGAAACGTTTTTTGTGGTTTGTGCGTAATGCCATTTTATTATTCGTCTAGACAAAATGCATTTGGCGAGGTCACTGCATTTACCATTTGGGGTGACCATGCAGTGGCTTAGATAGGGTTTTAAAGTATCACATGATCATCTCCAGCACGACTAGCATGGGCAAGACAATTATATAATTATTAATTTATCTTCTCCCACAGCTTTATCAACTCTCATAGCACTGGCACAAAAGTGGAAATTAATAAATAATAAAATAAATAAATATATTACGACAATACATACATCGTCATCTAGCTCCAAAGTAAGCATAGCTTGTGTTATGGGTACTAAGGTGACTGATGAATAACATACATAAATACTTATTATATACATATAAACACCCAGACACTTAAAAACATTCATGTTCATCACACAAATATTTTCCAGTTGTGGAAATCGAACCCACGGCATTGGACTCAGATAGCAGGGTCGCTGCCCACTGCGCCAATCGGTCGTCTAAAATAGCATCCAAATAATATAATCGTAATAATAAACGGGGCTAAACACCTCATATTCCATGTTCTCGTGATTTAGCAGATGGATGTTAATTATATCCCTTGTCAACAGGGCACAGGCTTGAGATAAAAATTATATCCCCTGACAGGGGGATATAATCGGTGGATTAACGTGTCCACCAGTTAAAAACGGGAACATGGAGTAGAAGTTTACCCCCATTTATTATTACACATATTATTATTTGGATATTATTTCCACTTGTGCGCCAATGCTCTGAGAGTTGATAAAACCTTGGGAGAAGATAAATCTGTGAGAAGATACATTTTTATCCTTTTCCCGGGGAGATAATTGTTTCCTGCTCATGCTAGCCCTGCAGATTGAATGAATAAATGAATGAATACACTTTTATTGTATCTACACCACATAAAGATACAGAAAAATTGATAAAAAGTTAACAAAATGCATACAATTTAGCGGCCTTATCGCTACATAGCTTCCAGGCAACCGATGGCGTAAAACACAGCTCAAGAAGAAATTTCAGAATGCCATATATTACAACAATTTTATTTCAAGCTTCTTCTAAGCTCATTTTGTTAGTATTTCAACTTATTTTCTAGGCTAGAACTTAAACTTAAACAAACATTATCAACTTAACTATTGTAAGTAGATTTTACGGAATGTTTGTTTTTCTTTTTGTTGTTTTAATAGTGCTGCTGGGAGTTGAGGGCTTTTTGTGACAGACCTTGTCCGGGGAAGTACTAACGCCATGATTTTCTTTCGCCATTTACGTCTGTTGCTGTCATTACCGGTGTAGTTATAGGCACATTTGTAGCAGAAATAAGCATGGCAATAGCTTCCCCGGACGATCCCTGCCACAAAAAGCTCTGCTACTACTAAAAACCTCACAAAGAAATATTAAGACTCATGTGTTTGTATTATCTGCGATAAGACTGTCCTCCTAAACAAAACAGCATGGTACGCGTAACTTACAAGTGTTTTTTTTAAACATAGGGTGACGGTATGCAGGTGCATTCGACACCTAGCGCCAATTTATATTATAATAGACACCTGTCCTTCGTCTATTTTGAAAAGCAGTTTTTTTTTTAATTTTTCTAAGGACAAGGTATTTAACCTAGCTTCCTGTTAATATTTAGCGTGTTGTTAAGGCCGAGTGTTGCCGGCAGATCAGTGTACTGTTGTCATGACCCCTCCTCCTCCCGCAGGTGTCGTAATGGGGGTAAAAAAAAAACCTGGCTAAGTTTGTTGTGGCTTAGACCAGGGCGCGTTTTGAACCCTCCTAGCTTTAGCACCTATCACCATAACTAACATTAGTGTAACATGTTAAATGTTTGAGTGCTTCATAAGTGCATGTAATAAGGTCTACATAAATAAATTTTTTTTTGAATAGCCTTTGTTTTCAATGCAACATTTCTAGTGCAGTAATCCCCGTTTTCACTAAACATAGGCATCGCAAAAATCGAAAGCCTAATGATTTAGGCGATATTTATAGAATAAAAACGTTTCACCAACTCTTAGGTGATAACTACTGGTGAACGGTTGATGTTTGTCTAGGAATCTCATTAGATTAGGTACTTATTTACGCATTACCTTGTTCGTCGTTAATGAAAACGGGCATTCGTGTCGTTATTCGATGGCCTTAAGGTTTTAATTTGACGACCTGGGATGGCGCAACGGTGAGCGCTGTGAATTTAAGTAGGAGGTCTCGGGTTTGATTCCCAGCAAAGGCTATTTAGGAATTTATAATTTCAGAATTTTCTCTGGTCTAGTCTGGTGGGAGACTTTGGCCGTGGCTAGTTACCACGCTACCGACGAAGACGTGCCGCTAAGCGGTTTAGTGTTCCGGTGCGGTGTCGCATAACAACCTAGTGATATTTTCATGTCCTGATGTTATCCTTCACTGTTAAAGCAAGTGATATTTTAATTGCATAAATTAAAGAGGCACATATCTCCGTATCGTTAGAGGTACGCAGTTCTAACCCGGAATCTAACTCGAAAACCCCAAAGGAGACTGAAGCCCTAACCACAAGCGCTATATTCGCTCATGGTCACATATTGTTCGCTTTAAAAGCGTAACAAAGAATTAACTCGTTTTTGAACTTGCTCCCTAGAATACGTGACACACTTTTAAAGCAAACAATAAGGCATTACAAAATTTTACATTAATGAAATCACAATATCAGTGGAGTTACACCTACCTGGAATTATTGCTTAATTTAAATAATTTAGCTATCTATTTGGCATCAGGAATATTTCGGAGGCCATGTCAGTGGGTTAAGAATACTGTGGGATTGGCATTGCATCACAATGGGTCGCGTGATCGATATTAATTAAGCGAGTGCTTATTTTTTGCCTATTCAGCCATTTTGGAGGCTATATTTCAATGAGAATGCTCTGAATTTGCATACTATTGTTTTTTTTTTGCATGACATTTTTCATGTCAAAATTGGCACGTTTAGAAAATTTATTATGACAAAATAAGTGCTATAGCTTTAAAGTTTTTGTTTTTCATTTTTGTTTTAATTATATTAATATTATTTTTTCTTTTTTTTTGTATAATAATTGCTTGCTAGGTACTCACTCCTAAGCAATTGTGGTTAATGTTATCGTGTTATATGTATAACCAAGTTGTGGAAACTTCATTGGTCTATATGATACAAAAATACGGCATTACTTTTATGTATAATTATACTGTTTATTTCCCTTGAAAAGCTAATAAATAAATAAAATCATATCAACCGATAGACGTCCACTGCTGGACATAGGTATTTTGTAGGGAGATCTGTTTGGTTTTAAGTATAAAGACTGAATAATTTATACACCACACCGTACAGATTCTCCTGCTTTTCGCGGAGTACAGCAAACTCAGCTTAATTTTCATGATGTATTTTAAAAAAACGCACTCAAGTCCATTTAAAATAAATTTATTTCGAGTTTTTAATTACGAACGAATTAGTAACTTGGCCAACGAATTAGCTTGGCCATCCAAAGGGGCAATGCTGCCAGCATCTTAGGAACCGTGCCTCGCTGCGGTGGTTTCGAGGACGTTTTAGATTTGATTTAGTTTTAAATAGTTTATTTTAGGTTATATTTATAAAACAATTATTTTAGAGAATTAATTAAAAAAAATGTATTTTTATATATTGTATTTCGAGTTTTTTAATAAGTCAACAGAAAAAATGCATGCGAAGTCATGGACAACAGCTATTCAAGCATAATTATTGCGTGTTTACTTTTTGACTCGTTAAAGTAAGTCAGATTATCTACAGTGAAATAGTTTACGCATCGAATTTCGTTAAGACCAGCGAAACCGTGTGAAGAGTGCTCGAAATTATTTCGCATGAGTGTAACGTGATAAAACCTGGCGGCGAAAACGTAGACTGTGTGTTTTAGAAAACAATAAACCTATCCTGCTGTTCGCGGAGTATAGCAAATTAAGCTTTATTTTCATAATATAGTAAAAGTCACAGTTAGCCGCTATACCCAAGTGGTTAACTGTGTGTGTGCTACTACTAGTTAGTAAAACCTGGCGGCGAAAACGTAGACTCTGTGTGTATTAGAAAACAATAAACCTATCCTGCTGTTCGCGGAGTATAGCAAATTAAGCTTCATTTTCATAATATAGTAAAAGTCACAGTTAGCCGCTATACCCAAGTGGTTAACTGTGTGTGTGCTACTACTAGTTAGTAAAACCTGGCGGCGAAAACGTAGACTGTGTGTATTAGAAAACAATAAACCTATCCTGCTGTTCGCGGAGTATAGCAAATTAAGCTTCATTTTCATAATATAGTAAAAGTCACAGTTAGCCGCTATACCCAAGTGGTTAACTGTGTGTGTGCTACTACTAGTTAGTAAAACCTGGCGGCGAAAACGTAGACTGTGTGTATTAGAAAACAATAAACCTATCCTGCTGTTCGCGGAGTATAGCAAATTAAGCTTCATTTTCATAATATAGTAAAACTCACAGTTAGCCGCTAGACCCAAGCGGCTAACTGTGTGTGTGCTACTACTAGTAAGTAAAACCGGGCGGTGAAAACGTAGACTCTGTGTGTATTAGAAAACAATAAACCTATCCTGCTGTTCGCGGAGTATAGCAAATTAAGCTTCATTTTCATAATATAGTAAAAGTCACAGTTAGCCGCTATACCCAAGTGGTTAACTGTGTGTGTGCTACTACTAGTTAGTAAAACCTGGCGGCGAAAACGTAGACTGTGTGTATTAGAAAACAATAAACCTATCCTGCTGTTCGCGGAGTATAGCAAATTAAGCTTCATTTTCATAATATAGTAAAAGTCACAGTTAGCCGCTATACCCAAGTGGTTAACTGTGTGTGTGCTACTACTAGTTAGTAAAACCTGGCGGCGAAAACGTAGACTGTGTGTATTAGAAAACAATAAACACCATCTTCATTAATAACTCATTACCGTCCCAATACAGGGCACGGGTCTACTCTCAGAATGAGAAAGGTAATAATCCCTATCCCTATCCCTACTAATATTATAAATGTCAATGTAACTTTGTTTGTTACGCTTTCACGCAAAAACTACTGAACCGGTCATCATGAAACTTTGTACACATATTCTTGGAAGTGTTAGAAGTAATATAGGATACTTTTTATACTATTTTTAAGCACGGCTCCTTTGGGAGAGGGGATGAAAATGGTTGTCGATTTTACACCATAACTCCGACAAATTATAACCGATTTATATAATTTTTTTTATAGTATAGAAGTTATAATATGTGTTTAATTTTGCCCAAACTTTGTGTAGATCTGATGAATGTGGTTGGAGTTAGACGACAGAACTCCTCAGCGGACAGCAGCAAACCCCTCATTTAAGGCTACTGAATACTTAAATTACTTACTAATTAATTACATTAGCGATACTGAATACTTAAATTTTTTTTAGAACTAAAACTAAATTGAATGCCACATCAAAAAACAAAATCAAACGCAGACGAAGTCGCGGGCAATAGCTAGTAACAATATAATTTTGTCGACCGTTGTTGTTCCGATTGTCGTTTCAGTCAATGGTCTTCTCGCGAAAAGCTTCGACCACCATTTAAGAAGCTTTCGCTTGGTTGTTGGATCAAGGGTCGGATACAGAAGGCAGCAGTCCTTGAAACGGCGCGTATTGTGAGGAGGTTCCTCAGTCTGGAGCCCGGACCGCCGGTTACTTAGGCATTCAAAAGAATAAATGATAGTTAAATAATAATAATATACTACGACTTAACACACATCGCCATCTAGCCCCAAAGTAAGCGTAGCTCGTGTTATGGGTACTAAGATGACTGATGAATATTTTTATGAATAATATACATTAATAGGTATAGAATATACATATAAACACCCAGGCACTGAAAACATTCATGCTCATCATACAAACATTTTCCAGTAGTGGGAATCGAACCCACGGCCTTGGACTCTAAAAGCAGGATCGTTGCGTACTGCGCCAGTCGGCCGTCTATTATTATATTGTTATTTAATAGCCATGATGACAGTAACAAACAATCGCTAAAATATTGCACTTACTCTCATCATTTTTCCCTAACGCGCCAAAAGAAGTATAACTTAAAAAAAAGGAATTTCAATATCTATGTGTATTGTCATGGTATTAAATACCTTTTTTTTCTATTTTTAGTGTGGTTATTTCAATAAACTTTAGAACAAGGCGAAAGTAAATATTTTATCTTGATACTCCAAAGAAGTATAAATTTTAACGCGTGTACATAAGTACACAAACGTTTTATTTTTATATACCACAACAATACACACATCGTCATCTAGACCCAAAGTAAGCGTAGCTTGTGTTATGGGTACTAAGATGACTGATGAATATTTAATATTTATATACACGGCAGACCTCAAGACCAGAGAAAATTCA
The DNA here is from genome assembly GCF_905163445.1 of Pararge aegeria. Lineage (NCBI taxonomy): Eukaryota > Metazoa > Arthropoda > Insecta > Lepidoptera > Nymphalidae > Pararge > Pararge aegeria. The sequence goes on along the minus strand of NC_053202.1, from coordinate 3,197,098 downwards.
GAAATTACAAATTTCAAAATTTCCTCTGCCGTGTTTTGAACCCGGGGCCACCCTTAAATCCACAGCGCGTACCGCTGCGCCACGATCGTCAACATTATCCTAAACCCACAGGCCACAGTGCCCCACCTTATCGAAAAATGTAAATAAATTCTAGATGCACCGATGTCAAATATGCATTGGCAGCCATGAATCAAATGCATTTGGTACAAGGCCAATGCATATGTTACCAACTGTAAAAACATTAGCTGTCGCCCGCGTCTGTAAAAAACAGTTTTGCACTCGTAAAATTTTCCCGGGATAAAAAATATCCTTTGAATACGAAATACCCTGTAATATGCTTGAGCGAGGTACAAGTTTTATAAGCTTCTTATATTATCCACCAAGTCACAAGTTAGCTCCACCGAAATGATGTGGCGCGGACTTTCCTCTCGCGGTTTTTTATTACTAATTTCGAAAACATTAACAAAATTCATTTTGAGTAAACATTTATCAAGGATATTAATAGATATCACACAGCAAAACGTGTTAATAGATTTATCTTTCTTTCAACCTGCAAAAGAGCAACGGATCGACGCAATAAATAATTAGGAAATTAGTTAAGAACCGGAAGTGATTGAAGGTTTTTTTGTATCATCATCATTTTAACCAATGGACGTCCACTGCTGGACATAGGTCTTTTGTAGGGAGTTCCACAATCCACGGTCCTGGGCCGCTTGCTCCAACGGCTCCAGCGACTCGCCTAATCCACCGCGTTGGGGACCGACCTACTCTGCGTTTACCGGTGCGGGGTCGCCATTCCAGCACCTTAAGACCTTGGTTCTTTGTATATGAGGAAAAAACTAGACGAAGTTGAATGCTGGAGCTAGTAAAATTAATTATAATATAAATATATTAAAGCATAAACAAAATAACTAAAGCAATCTAAACAGATTAATACAAAATCAAAATGTATTAAACCATTAAATCAAACCTCCTGTACAGCCTTTCGCGCAAGTTGTTCTATTTATAACACTAACGCTTTAGAAAATAAAGTTTATTTCGCTTTGGACGCTAGTTCACGTGGATGGTGGTACAGATATAAGCTATCGGGCACAAGGTTAGTGGGATCTAGGCAACTGGTACCTAGATCACAGTAGGGCTGAGAGAATAAATCTAACTCGATATTGTTTGCTGCTAAAACCAAATTAACGTAGGGTTTATTATATGCTTACCAATAAATTTACGTTAATATTTGACGTACGACACGACGACTACGACAAACTTCGCCATCTAGACCCAAAGTAAGCGTAGCTTGTGTTACGAGTATATTCATAAAATGACTGATGTTTTTTTATGAATAATATACATGAATACTTATAATATACATATAAAAACCCAGACGCTGGAAAACATTCATGCTCATCACACAAACGTTTTCCAGTTGTGGGAATCGAACCCACGGCCTTGGAAACTTACTTACTTGGAAAGCAGGGTCATTGCCCACTGCGCCAGTCGTGTTGCCGCAATGGTGGAAGTGATCCTATGAATTAAGGTCTTAAGCAGTGATAGCCCAGTGGTTAGAACCTCTCTAACTTTTCGGAGCTATGTGCGTTTTTAATTTGAGAAATTCAAAATATCACTCGCTTTAACGCTGTAGGAAAATCGTTAGGACATCTGCATACCTAACTGTTCTCTATAATGTACCTACTCAAATGCGTGTGAAGTCTGCCATTCCGCTCTAGGTCAGCGTGGTGGGCTACGGCCTAAACCCTCCTAATTCTGAGAGGAAACCCGTGCCCTGTAGTGGGCCGGTAATGGGATGATAAAGATGAAGGATTATGAAGCGGTAATTGCCTAGTGGTTAGGGCTCCAGCCTCCTTTTCGAAGGGTCCTAGTTCCGCAGCACTCACTTTTTTTTGAGTTTCATAATAAACCTACGGAAGGAGCCCCTGTAGTGGGACGGCAATCCCTGCTGATGAAGAATCCCTTAATTGCCACTAACGGAAATCGAACCCAGCGTTCTTACATATAAGACCGGACTCTGTGCTTATATGCGGTTATATGTTATATAGGGAAGTCGACAAAACTTTGGTGTAATCGTTAGATATGCAACTAACAGCCCTAGCTATCTAGTCTACGGTCAACAAGTTACCGAAGTTTTCGGTGAACGGACACTATAAGGTCGCAGTATAACCCTGAGAGCTTATTTACCTGTATCTGTGAGCCAAGAGTTCATCAATAGCTTAGACCCACAGCTGGACTGCAGGCTATTTTTATAGTAATAAAATTATGTTATGTATAGTTGGTTAACTATGTCAATTTTGATAAGTTAATTTTAATTTTAAAAAAACGTGTGTGTTTTGCAACGGTGAAAAATTGTGTAATGGTGACACTTCGTTCGATAACTTAAACCAGAGCTACGAGGGGTCTATGAAAAGTCTACAACAATTTTAGCATTTTTTTTTTTTTCACCATCTCACAGTCAATTAATCTTTCAGTCAGTTAGAGCAACTTACACCCAAGTTTTTCAATGTTTAAGCAATCCTTAATATAATAATAGGATTATTTTATAAGCTTACGTTTTATATAGACTTTGATCTTGTTGAGAGACATCTCGAACGTTTGAAACGTCAAATCTGTCTGTTTGTAGTGTCTCTAGCGGTTAAGAAAGCAAAGTCTACTGAGGAGAAGCAGGCAAGAAACTCAGCAGTTGCTCTGATTCAAAATTAACATTTTTATAGGTGAAAAAGTAATATTACATGCATTAAATAATGACATGATGATACAATTTTTTTTAAATACTTATTTTATATGGTTTTATCTGAATGCAGGTATTTAAGTACTTTGAGTTTCTCATTTAATGTTTTCAACTGCGCATCGCGTTTAACGTACCATTTCTCAACGAACACGGCTAACGTTAAAAAGTCAACGGTTACAACGTAAAACGTTTCGGAATCGGCCGTGTACTGAGAACGCTGTGCTGTAGTGAATTTTCAGGATAATTACAGATAGTGCAATTAAACGGGCGGACTGTCGAGCTAAACGCGGTGTTTCCGAAAAAGACGAAATTGCAGGAAACGGGACGATACCGTGTACAGCTAAACGATGCAACTCAATGTACTAACTCCTGTGCGAGCGTATGTCTACGCTACTTCTTCACAGAGATTTTTTTTTATTTGGAAAACAAACAGCTATAAATAAACTGTTACAATGGATAAACTTAATTATAGATTTTACACAAGCCAATAAAGTTTTCACTATTAATTCAAAAAAAAACAAAATTCATTTATTTCAAGTAGGCCTAATATCAGCACTTTTGAAACGTCAAGTCTGTCTGTGTGTAGTGACTCTACCACCGGTTCGGAAGGCAGATTCTACCGAGAAGAAGCCGGCAAGATGCTCAGCAGTTGCTCTTTTCCAATATCAACAATTATTTACATTTTACATTTTAAAATTCATTTTTCTATCTTGTGAGAGATGAAAGCGGAGCCGGATGCTTCCAAGCAACCTTATCATTAAGAAATTCATCAATTGTATAATAACCTCGCTGTAATAAATGTATTTTGACACATTCTTTAAACTTATGCATTGGTAGGTCCAAAATTACCTTAGGAATCATATTATAAAAGAGTATACTCAATCCCACAAATGACTTCTGCACCTTTCGCAGACGATATGCAGATGTCACTAATTTATGACCATTTCTTGTAAGTCGACTGTTTATATCCACTTTTTGTTTATAAAGACTATTAGTTGTCGTACAAATACTATATTGCTATAAATATATTGTGAGGCTACCGTAAGGATACTTATTTCTTTAAATTTTTCACTAATTAAAATTATTTTAATGATACGGGAGTTTTGTTCAATTATATGGATAAGATACAGAGTTATATTATTTTTGACGATATTACTAACTTAGTAACTAGCTATTCTACTTCTTCATCATTGTATCAACCGATTACAGCGGTCTGGCCCACTACAGGGCGCGGGTGTCATCCCACAATGAGAAGGGGTTAAGGCGCTGGCCAGTGCGGGTTGGTGAACTCCGCACGCCTTTGGGAACATTATGGAGAACTCTCAGGCATGCGGGATTGCTCACGATGTCTTCGACGTTGAAGCAAGTGATATTTCAATTGCGTTAGAAAAGATAGAGGTGCGTGCTGGGGTTCGAACTCCGCTCCCGAAAGTAAAGTCAAAGCCCTACCCACTGGGCTATCACCGCACCCTTCGCTTTCAATAAAATTCTCTCGCTTTAAAAGTTACCTCTAACGAAAATTTTAAGTGCGACTTTCTCGGTGATTTATTAAACTTTTGGGAAAAATTAAAAAACTATTAAATGCAGATATTACCACCGGTAGTAATTTTGTAGTTTTCTATCGGGTTTAAATCTGCAGATCTTGCCAGCCAGAGTATCACCACTATATCGCTATGCCTGAGAACGCAGCGGTAAACAGCTTCGGGAACATAACATCCTAGAATAATGAATGAATGAATGAATGAATAAACTTTTATTGTACACCAAAGAAAAAAAGTACACACAAGTTACAGAGATAAAAATAATGTCATTAAATTGATTAGATTTTCCATCATATTTTTTATTTCATTAATAACAAATATATTAGATTTGTTAACGAATTTCACTACAATTCTTATTTAATACTTATTTTTAATATACCTAAGGATGTCTATTATATTTATTCTAAAATATACAAATAAGCTTACCAGCTGATGTTGGTAGAAAGATGACTAAGATTTTTTTAAACCAAATTTGCTAACTATTTGTTTAATAAAGGTAGCATGGATACACTTAAATGTGCCCGTATGGCTTTATTTACAAATTTGTTCGTAAATTTGTTTTGTTACACCTTCAACTGAAAGCACCTTCGAAATGTCAAATCATGAAAAAACACTGCCTTACTGCCCCGTTTAACAATAACGCCCAAAAAGTTCAAAACAACAATGGAAAGAGGAAAAAAATATCAACTGACATCTTTATTCCGAATTTCGTTCATTATAAATTCGTGTAAACACAAAATCCGTATTCACAAAAAAGTCCAGACAGTTATTTCCGAACCACAAAAGAACGAGTGCTGTTTTTTGGTGAAAACATCAAAAACGTCGCGTTGTCGTGTCGCAGACGTCACGACACCGGACAGTCTGTCGATCGTCCGTAATAACTAGTTAGCTGAAAGGAATCGGAACTACTTAGAGGCGTTATTGTCATCTTTTTTTAAATTATGTAACAGCTGAATAATGTGTACCTATTTTGCCAATTATGATATTCTATTCTCATCTATTGTTACATGGATGTAACTGTCTTGTATCTTATTCCTATTTGTTTCGGGATGTGGAGATAAGTGTGCCTCTTTGTTAAGTGGGCATGAGGTCCCATAATGGGTTATTCTCTGAGTTTGGATAAAAGTTGCTAGATAGTGTTAAGGGTTTTTTAACCAAAATACCGGTCAGCCGGTTCATAACATGTGATCATATAAGGGCGCAAAAGCACTGCATACCCAGATTTTTTTATATAACTCGTATAAGAGGAAGATTTCCTTTTCCTACGTTACTATCTTCCTACGTTATGTCTACCCTGATCATAAACCTGGTGCAAACACATTATACGGTTTGTGACAGTAATCGTATAAAAGCTACTAGCCCGCAAAGCTCTATATTTTTCATAATACGATAAATGCCTAGCCGTGGGTAGTTAATAAACAATAAAGTATTACAACTGAATCTAGTTGTCATGGTTATAAACGTGAATAGGGTTGTGATTTTTCCAAAAATAACAGCACTGAGGCAGCAAACAATTGAAATAGCATGTTGTTGTATATAGAATATAGATAGGATTAAGTTTATAAAGCTTAGATAATTTTTATTTTGTCCAAATACAAAAATTTTCAAAGCTTGCCGAAATTTCATTACGGAGAATTGAAAATCGGGTTAAAACGTACCTGTTTTCTTAAATTGTAGCTAATAGTGATTTGCACAACACAGGGAATCCTAGTGTGGAAATCAGAGGCTTTATCTGTATTCTTTGGCTTATTTATTATGAGTTCCTTTGAAATAAATAAATTAACGTCGCGTCGACCAAACCTGTTGCTACGTACGTACTACGTATTATAATTGAAGTCGTCTCTAAGTATTTCTCTGTTCGCAACTCTTTTTACTAAATCGCATTCTGCCTGAAAGCGAGTGAATTTCGTGGAAAACAAAACGGGACCCGGCTAATAGCGAAAACGGGTAAAAAAAAATGAGGAAAGGGAAATAAACGAAAACGGGTTCACAAAAAACAAACAGTGTCGACTTACGAGTAGGTACGCGGAGCCGCCAACTCGATTTTACTTTCGTACACGATAGTTTTTTGTTTTGCGAATAAGATTTTTTACGTTGAACTTTGTGAGTTATTTCGGCAATGGGGAATGCCAATGTTGGATGGATTTTCTTTATTTGGTCCAGTTTGTTTTTAAGGGTTTCATACTAAAATGTACAACCTTTATGATGCTACTTTATATCTACGTCTTTCCTTATCAACATTATCGACCAATTACCGGGCTACTACAGCGCCCGAATCTTCTCTGAGAATGAGATGAGTTTAGAACGTAATCCACCACGCTGGTCATATCGTTAGACTTCCGTTATGGAGAACTCTAAGGCATGCTGGTTTCATTACGATGGTTTCATTCACCGTTAAAGCATGGAATATTTAATCAAATCAATGTTTTTCAGTGTCTGGATGTTTATATGTATATTTTAAGTATTTTAGGTATGTTATTCATAAAAATATTCATCAGTTATCTTAGTACCCATAACACAAGCGACGCTTACTTTGGGGCGAGATGGCGATGTGTGTATTGTCGTAGTATACTTATTTATTTCTAAGTCCAAGGCCGTGGGTTCGATTCCCACAACTGGAAAATGTTCGTGTGATGAACATGGATGTTTTTCAGTGTCTGGGTGTTTATCTGTATTAATAATAAGTATTTATGTGTATTTTATTCATAAAAATATTCATCAGCTATCTTAGTACCCATAACACAAGCTACGCTTACTTTGGGGCTAGATGGCGTTGTGTGTATTGTCATAGTATATAAAAAAAAATTCAAACTTGTGTACTCCGAAAAGTTGCGTGCCGAGATCAAATCGTACGAAGCGACTTAGGAAATATAAAGTAGAACGGGCGGCAGCTGCCTCTGTGCTACTCGTACTACTAAGATATATTGCGATAACCAACCCGTCAACCCAGCGTGGTGATAGGCAAATCCACCCACCGGAGGCCTTTAATCAAACAGTGGACTGTTATATATAGGCTGTTGTTATGTGTGAGATATCCAGTGCTTTTGTGCATGCATGAAGTGCTCGCCACTGCTGCCGAATCCTCTATAGTTACCTGCTGAGGATAAGGCTGCTACCATCTTAAACTCCTTTATCACTTACCACCAGTTTAGTTTGTAGTGAAGCGCGATCTTTTAGTCGTATACAAATAAACAAATACGTCTTGTTTAAAAATTAAAGTCAAAATGGCGCAACTACAGTGTATAAAGCGAAGTCAAACTACAGTTTAGCGCTGTCGCTACAGGTGCCGTTATCCGCTTAGTTTCGGTTCGATTCCGGGCTATCTGGCCAGATTCCACCGACGCAGACTCCGCTGCATATCCGAGGTACCGTCAGCATGATAAACTCAAATATTATGTATCTTAAGTATAAACAAATATATTATATTACTATACAAATAAGTAAAATTAAAAGGAATTTCTAGTAATTTCGAAAGAACTGACTCTTATAAGGCTCATGATATTATTTGAACCAACGCACACTATTTTGAAGTTTTGCCTGTCGATCTGTCTGTTTGTGCGTTGGTCTGTAATAGTGGTCGTTTCGCCTGTCTGCACAAAGCAACCTACAGATAAAGATACCAAATTCCATGGAATATATTAAACATATTTATGTGGAAAGTTGTTCAACTCGTTCTTTTTTTCTTTTTTTTTCCGAAATCCAAAATATAACACATGTATCCTTTATTCATTTAACACGAGATGGGAGGATTATATTAAGAAGACCGCAGGAACTAATTGGTTACAAACAGCAAAAAAGAGAACAAAATGGATGTCCTTGTAGGAGACCATTACCTGAGAGTGGTCCTTGCAAGTTAAATATCGACACTAAAAATATTTTTTTTTTTAAATTTAATATAAGAAAAACAATTTAAAACTAAATTAAGGCTACTAAACTTAATTAAGCGATAAGGCTGCCAAATTGAAAAAGTTGTTTTTTTAATACTTTTCTTTTTTGATTTAATTTTTGTGGTTTGCAATAAAAGTATATTCATTCATTTTGTAAACTTTGTAGACACTATTCTTATAATTTTATTCTTTTTTACTATGTTTTTTAGCTTTTTTTTCTTTGAATGAAATGGCTTTTTTATTATTTTTATTATATCCATTATTCAAGTTATACATGACTTGAAAATTGATAAACTTTCATGCATTTTTTAACTCCCTTCTTTTTCTTCTTAGGGTGCCGACTCCTTACGAAGGTTGGCCATAATTACTAATTAGGGCTATCTCAACTTTGAATGAATGAATGAATACACTTTTATTGTACACCAAAGAAAAAAAAAGTTACAGAGATATAAATACATATCAAGAGAGTACAATTTGGTCACCTCTGCTCTAAATAATGTTTTAATGTCCGTAGGTTTTGAGCAATGATATTTTTCTTCTTTTTAATTTGTAACTTTTTGTATATTCAATATTAATATCTGAAAGATGGGTCATAGTTACCGATTTTTTTTTATTTGTATATATTATTATTAACTCCCTTGGGAGTGGAATTTCAAAGGTCTTTTGGAATCAGGCCTTAGACAGTTAATGTTAAACTTTTACCCTTAATTAGTTACACAGCACTGTACCCTAAATCGGTCGGCATTTCTTCGTTGGTACGCCGGTAACTAGCCACAGCCAAAGCCTCCCACCAGACAAATGCTCCACAAATAATGAGTCATTTTGACGGCTGATTGGCGCAGTGGGCATCGACCCTGCTTTCTGAGTCCAAGGCCGTGGGTTCGATTTTCATAACTGGAAAATGTTTGTGTGATGAAGATGAATTTTTTTCAGTGTCTGGGTGTTTATATGTATATTATGAGTATTTATGTAGATTTTTCATAAAAATATTCATCAGTCATCTTAGTACCCATAACACAAGCTTCGCTCAATTTGGGGTTAGATGGCGAATTGTGTATTGTGGTAGTATATTTATTTATTTATTTAATGCTAATATTTGTGTGCTGACTGTACTACAGGTACGATCTTCGTGGATAGTGTTTCGACGCTGGAAGCTGTGTTCGGCGCTTTTGAAGTGTTATTGATATGTCAGTGTTTTGCTCTTTAGCTGTTTTAAAATGTACACCAAGTTGGCTTCACTACGCAAACTGTTTGTTTATGATGTCGTTACCCCAAAACTTTAGCTTTTGATGAATAATAATCAGCTTATTAACGTCCCACTGCTGGGTGCAGGTTTCCTCTCCCATAGGAGACACGTTTTTACAGCATAGATCCAACATGCTGCTCCAATGCCGTTTTGTGGGTTTCAACGACTTTCCTAATAAGTAAGTGATAATAAACGAGACCGACAGTGGAGTGTGCTGTGTGCTATTTTTTTTTCAGATTTCCCAACTGACAGTCAGTGGAAAACCGCTTATGAACAGAGCAACTCCTGCAACATCCTAATACTCTACACCAAACAGATCTTCTTTCTTCTTCTTTCTTCTTTGATCTTTAGCGTAGATTGCCATCTACGCTAGTTTCGCTCTGAAGCCAGAGCATCCTCAGGATATGTTGACTTGAATGAATGATTGTTAAGTGAATAACTGTTAGTGCTTTCGGCGAGTTTTTCACTTAACAATTTTTCATTCCTGAGGATGCTCCGGTACCAGACTGAGTTGACGTTTCAAAAGTGCTCGTATACTGGGCCTACTTGAAATAAATGAATTTTGGAATTTTGTCGATGCCGAATGTTACCTACATTCGGCGTGCAAACAAACAAATAAATAATCAAACATACAAACTCTCGCATTTATATTATTAGTAAGGATATTCACTGAATACAATGTTGCGGCGGCTTTTGTCGATGGTAGGAAATTAAACTGTCTCCATAACTTGGAAACATTTCAATTGTAGTTTCTATTATTTTAAAAATATAACAAGGTTTATAAAAGCGGTGATAGCCCAGTGGGTAGGACTTCGACTTCACTTTCGGGGGGCCGAGTTCGGAACACGCACCTCTTACTTTTCTAAGTTATGTGCGTTTCAAGCTATTAAAATATCACTTGCTTAAACGGTGAAGGAAAACATCGTGATCAAACCTGCATGCCTGAGAGTTCTCCATAATGTTCTCAAAGGTGTGTGGAGTCCACCAATCCGCACTGGGCCAGCGTGGTGGACAGCAGCTCCAACCCCTTCTCATTGTGGGAGAAGGCCCGTGCCCTGTAGTTGGCCGGTAATGGGTTGATATGATGATGACTGTTCTTATATGATAGCATATAAAAGACTTCTCTACGTATTGACTGATTAATAATGTCTTAAGTGTAGTGGTTGTAAAGTTCTACTATAGATCACGAGCGTCTGGGTTCAACACCCGGGTCACGTCCAAAGGTAAAGAATTTATAAAGGACTAGTGGACCCCAGCGCCATCTGTCGGGCTGATTTGTGAATCTAAACCATCCAGGGTGCCACCCACACACCAAAAAATTCATTTAAATCTGTCCAGCCGTTTAGGAGGAGTTCAGTGACATACACACGCATACAAGAAATGTATTATTTAAAGATTAGATAGAGCAAAAAAATCCTTAGCTCATTTGACTTCTATGCCGTTATCCATGTCGACTGGTGAGCACTGTGGTCTTATAAGTGGGAGTTCCCAGGTTCAATACCCGGCAAGGGCATTTTGAGAATTTTAAAAATCTGAGCGGTAGACCTCATACATCTTAGGCTACATCAAAATTTATAGACAGGTGTCAAGCGCTAACTCGTCATAGGAAAAAAACCGACCGTCATATCGAATTCACTGGGGCAGTGCAATAAATACTCTGTGGATTCATAAGTGGGAGGACCCCACTCCGATCTTTGTCACCGACAATTTAGGTATTACCGTATTACTAATTTCTGAATTCTCTAATCTTAAACTTGTAAAAATTGTAATAACAGCTAGTATGACAACAAATGTACGAAGCGAGAAATAATAACTAATTGGCGCCAATATTTTAATTCCGTGGCGTCTGAAACACAATAAAGCCAAATGAAAATGTCGCCGGTTCGCCGAAACCGTTGTCAACGAATCCAAGCCGTAGACTGAAACAATAGGTCGGGTGTCCTTCCCCGGAATTGGCGCGGAAATTTTTGTTATCTTTTCGTGTTCCCCGAACGTATTTTAAATTGAGAACGCAAATAGTTGGGGCGCTAAAATGCTGCTGCTGAACTTAATTTTTTACACTTCCCTACACTTTAATTTTTCGGCTTAATTCTGTGGGGTTTTCGTAACCTTTTTTTTACATTTTGTCACATATGACGCTCTGAGGCCGTGGTTAATTACAACTCTATCAAAGACGACGACCTATTATTGCTTATAACTGATATTTCCCTAATAGGTTAGACTGCGCAATCACTTACGCATTAGTTGAGTTTAAAGTCAACCTGTATTGGAATAAAAAAAATTGTATTATTTTTTATAACATATTATATATTCTACTAAACTCAAACGATCTTAGTGGTTTTACATGGTAACAATATTGCATAATCAACACGACTAAGGTAACCACCAACTAAGATTATTAGTTAAATATAAGGTATTTGCGTTTTAATTTAGGTTAATAACTTTTATAGGCACTTTATTCTTTTCAGGTGCCAGTTCTTGAACTCGTATTTCATTGGGGCATGCGTACGGTTTTATTTTTTTCTTATATAGAAATAAGATACAATGCAACTCATGAAATTAATCATATGTCGCGGATTATAGCAAATAAGATTCAATATTCGTTGAATATCGTTCGTTCGTTCGTATATCACTTATCACGCAAGTTAAACCCTTTATTATTTAATTAGACTGCTGAATATGATGAAGATGTAGACGTCATCATCATCATCATCAACAACAACAACAACAACAACAACAACAACAACATCATTTTAAAACAACTAGGTATAAGCGACCAGACAGTGTAGAGTGGCAGTTACCTACTAGTCTTGTCTATAGTTAATCTTCAATACAAAATAAAAGAATAGCGGTGTCTCTTTGTTTTGCAGTATCAATTTTACTATGGCCGAATGAAAGATGGCTCAAAAATACATTTTTAATCTTTTGTTAGCCTGTATCTTTATCCGCGCTCATAGCATGGAGAGCCAATGGACGTTGTGGTTCCAACCTTGGAACATTCCAGCACATGCTGGAATGGCGATCCCGCAGCACTAAACACTGCATTGGCCAATTCTCTTTGTGGGAGACCGACGATATCGAACGAGTCACTGGAAACTGAGGCCCAAGACCGTAGACTTTGAAGTCCCTACAAAAGACCTGTTTCCAGTAGTTGACGTCATCGGTTGATAAGATGATGATGAGGATTATGAGGAACCGGTTGACAGAAACAGAAATTGATTTCGGCACAACTTATTTGGATAGTTTAAAAGGAATAATCGAGGCGGGCTCTAGGCATCTTTAAAGTAGACAGTTAATAGACGGACAAAGCAGATGGCACACCTGATGGTAAATGGAAAACTATTGCCTATAGCAACACTTCACAGAGCATGCAAAAAAACACGTCATGCAACGTGCCGCCATGTATCCATTAACCTGAGGCGGTAGCTTTTAATCCTAATGTGCATTGCAATAATGCTGCTTGACGGCAGAAATAAGCATAGCAGTAGTCCTTTTTCGGAAGGGCTTAATATTTCAGGAAATTATGCGCGAACAAATTCGCGGGAATTTGAAAGTGTTCACTAAATCGTGTAGTGTGCGCGAAGGAAGCCCCTGAACGAAATAAACTGCACTCAAACATGTATGTCTTCAGATTATTACGTTACTGAACTGTTGACATATTTGCTGCACTTTTTTTGTTACCTATTTTTTAACGCCTGTCGCGAAAAATTTGCATGTGCTTTTAGTTATATTATTGACATAATAAATAATCTTTTATTATATCATTATGTAGAAAACTTTATTGCACATACATGGAATCAAAAAAGAGAAAGAGAAGCTTCACTTCCTAGCTTTATCTCAAGTTAACGAATGTTTTTATCACCATCACAACAGTAGACCCATATATGCATAAACGATTTATATGCGCTTTATATGCACCTGTAATACTCCTATATAAAGTAAGAATTATTGAACTTGAATTTGCATTTATTTTGTGTGCACAAAAGGTAAAGCAAAATGCAAATACTTAAACAATCACTTACAGACACCTTGGGTGAAAAGATTACAATTTGGGTCTATAAATTTAAGATTTTTGAAACTTCCCTTTAAACAAGTACTTTGAAAGACTCAAATCTATTATGCTATCCAGGACGAAAAAAATCTTACCTCTATCCATCCTGAAAACTGTTTTTCAAGCTTGCTGAATGAATTGAACAAAATACTTTCACATCTATATCTATACTCATTAAAAGCTTACAGTAAGGAATTATGTATGCGTTCACTGATACAAGAGCCTGTGTACAGAAGTGGGCGTTGAATATTGTACTACAGTAAATTTATTACCTCGAATTTAATTTAAAAATACTAAATTACATCATCACTTACATTAAAATTACCAAAATGCCTTAATTGCGTCACGTGCTGACTCATATCAAAAAAATCATGAACAGATACCAATACTTAGATATCGTCTAAACTTGTTCATATGCTAATTGCAAATGCTTACAAAAACTCTGGCACCCTTATTACGATTTTCATGACCTCGAAGGCGTCGAGAGCCGAAACACTATATGTTTAGATTTTATTATGAAACAAACAAAAACCTCCATTTAATAAACCTCCATAGTCCCAAAGCTTGGCGACTCGCTATGAATTGTAGCACTCCGAGCCAAAAGTTTGAAAAACACTGGTTTAAGTGACTTATCATCCTCTGCCTTTTGCATCTCTCAATGCAAGATAGATTAAAAGATTAGATTAGATCAAGAACTGTTAAGCTAAATTTAGCTGCTTTTGTTTTCTAATTATTGCCAGGCTGTGATCGTTACCCGATCGATCGATCGATTTGTATTCTACTTATTTATATGTTTTTCTTTTATTTCCGCAAATGTTATGCGCAAATAAACAATACCTATTAATAAAATATATATAAATAGAAAAAACTTTATAGAACCAAAACAAAAAAGAAGCAACAGAAGGAAAAGAGAAATAGTACTTAGTGCTAGGATGGAAAGGCGGCCTTATCACTAAAAGTGATCTTTTAAAGGCAACCTGTGCGAAGCGTGTAGAATAAAGGGGTGGAAAGTGGATAGTGCTCAGAAAAATAAAAAAATGAATAAACTGACATAAACATACATAAGGACTCATTATATCAACCGATAGACGTCCACTGCTGGACATAGGTCTTTTGTAGGGAGTTCCACGGTTCTGTGCCGCTTGAATCCAACGGCTAACTGCGACGCGCCTAATGTCTTCCGTCCACCTCGTCGGGGGTCGAACAACGCTTACCCCAGTTCTGGGCTGCCGTGTTAGCACCCTGGAACCCCAACATCCATCCCTCCTCCAAACTATGTGCCCCGCCCATTGCCACTTCAGCTTCGCGACTCGTTGATCTATGTCGGTAACTCTGGTTCTACGGATCTCCGCATTTCTGATTTGATCACGTAGAGATACTCAGAGCAAAGCTCTCTGCATCGCCCGCTGAGTGACTCTGAGACTTCTTATGAGGCCCATAGTTAGCGACCATGTTTCCGAGCCATAGGTCATCTATATTTACGTAATAGCTACATTTTTTTTATAATTATAAAATTGATGGACAAAGTAGAAAGTCTATCCCAAAATGCTCTACTTCTAATGAAACTAAAACTAAAATTTGATGCTACAATACAAATAATAAAAAAAACTAACGACCTGCTAAACTATAATCTGACGTGAGCGTAGTCGTACTACGGGTATAGTTTAGGCATGTTACACGACTCGTTTGCTATTGCTAGCTTATTATTCAGATATTAGCATACGCGTGGCAAAACGCTTAGGCTACTTATTTACCTATAACAATATGTTTTAACGTTTTACCCAATACAATAGGTAGTAACCTGACGCAATCATCGTTAATATCCCACTGACTGTTTTTTAAGTGATAATCTTCAGTAGCTTTGAAAGATTATTGATTGGGAAAAAATTATCAGTTCACGTCACCGATGACCTTGACATGCTCGTGACGTATTGCGCCAAACTAGTGAGCGTAGTATCGCAGCATGCTGTGACGTGCACAGAGTCTTCCGCCAGGGTATGCATAAAGCTGATACATGGCATAAAATGGAAAAATTCCCCCCCCAATACGAGCTATATAAAATAATGAGGGTAGGCGGTGCTTTTGTGCATGTATGAAGTGTAAACCACTGGCAGCATGTATACACATGTATGCGCATTTAAACATTTATAATACATTTTATATACTCAACTGTTTGATATGCGTATTTGAGTTTTTTGATGGGTAACATCTTAGTATTTCGCGTCACCGAATGATTATTTTTTTTAAATCCATTGGTTTGATTTTTTTTTACGACTCCGTTCCTTTTACTTAGTGTAACCGAGAGGGATAGTGAAAGCTCCGCAAGTGAGATTTATCCTAACATTTCGAATCTTGGCTACGCTTGGAATTGCAGGTGGGTCAGATAGTCGATTAGTCCGTACGCCTCCAAGGCCTTGGAGTGAACCCACGTCCGGATGACGTACGAAAATGGGGACTCCGTCTGCGCCGCAGAGTGTTTGACCTACTGCTAGGAAATCGTTTCCTCACTTATCAATAAGACACAACCTTGTACGGCTTGGCAGGGTAAAATAACGACCGTAGATTCCTAGGTAACGATTAATTACCTACTACCCAACTTGGATGTTATTTTTGAGGAGTAAAAGTAGCTGATATTCACTTTCCTAGGCAACACCACAAAAAAATAATTGTAATTTCGTTTTCGGTCATAATAATAGAAAATTATCCATGCATCATTTTAGCGCCCCAGAATCGCATTGCCAACATAATTGCTAGTGATAAACGCGCATTGTTTTATAACACGATTCGATTTTCAAAATCAATCTTCGCTTATATACTGTGAAAATACTTTATCATAGTCAAATTTGTTAATTTTCTCAACCGTTTACCTTTAGTAACATATTAAATCACTGTATAAGACCAGTAGTGACCTATTACATTAACGTATAAGCCAGCAACCAGCTGTGATATACTTAAGTCAATGAGAATACAAACACTACGTGACAATAATCTCAGGTAGCCAATGGTATCTGCAATACAGTTCATCTGCTTAGTCCGATATCAACCTATTACCGGCCCACTACAGGGCACGGGTCTTCTCTCGCAATGAGAAAGAGGCAAGGCAGTAGGCCGCCACGCTGGCCCAGTGCGGATTGGTGGACTTCGACCTTAAAGAATACTATGTAAAACTCTCCGGCATGTAGGTTGCCTCACGCTGTTTTCCTTCCCCGTTGAAACAAGTGATATTTTAATTACTTGAAACGCAAAACATAGAAAAGTTACCTATAGGTGCGTGCTGGCATCTGAATTCCACCCCCTAAAGTGAAGCGAAGTACTAGGCTATAACCAATCTTATACTCATCTATATATATATATATCTATATATATATATATATATATATATCTATATATATTGACGGCCGATTGGCGCAGTTTGCAGCGACCCTGCTTTCTGCGTCCAGGGCCGTGGGTTCGATTCCCACTACTGGAAAATGTTTGTGTGATGAGCATGAATGTTTTGCAGTGTCTGGATGTTGTTTAAAGTGAGCGAAGCCGAAGCCGGCTAGTATATTGTAAAGCTAAAGAGAGAGTAAACAAACATGTTTACTTGAACGCGATGATCTCAGGAACAACTGGTCCGATTTGAAAAATTATTTCAGTGTTGGATAGTCCGTTTATCGAGGAAGGCCTATAGGGTATATATGTCATCACGCTAAGAACAATATGAGCATAGCACTGAATAACAATGAAGAATGTCACAAAATCAGGATTTTTTTTTGCTTTTAGCTGCTTTCGCTGTTTGCGTTGCGTAAACGGTTAAAGTTTCGATAAAATCATGTATCAAAAAGTTGGTCCTCTTTAAAAGTACTAAAAAAAGCCCGTGACAGCATATGTCTATCTTTCAAGGTTGACTTATACGCGGACGAAGTCGCGAGGTACCGCTATCTATTATACAACATACATAGTTAGAAAATCTCAGTATAGGTACTCTGTGCACGAAATGCTTACTGATAATGTAAATATCTACTCGTACCGACATAAATTAATTCTAGAAACAAGTTCTATGATCTGCACATAAACAAAATTAATGCCAGCAAAAAAGCCAACGGTTCACGTTATTGAACTGTAATAAGCGAACGCATCCGTGGGAACGTGCATTGCTAAATAGGTCGCACCATACACTTTTATATAGCCACTATTACAACTATTATACAGCCACTAGCTCTGCCCGCGACTTCGTCTGCGAGTAACATTAATAATAATAATGAATACACTACGACAATACACACATCGCCATCTAGTCCCAAAGTAAGCGTAGCTTGTTATAGGTACCAAGACAGCTGATGAATATTTTTTTATGAATATAATACACATAAATACTTATAATATACAAATAATCATCCAGACACTGAAAAACATACATGTTCATTACACAAACATTTTCTAGTTGTGGGAATCGAACCCACGCCCTTTGACTCAGAAAGCAGGGTCGCTGCCCACAGCGCCATTCGGCCGTCATATTAAAAAAAAATTTATCAAAAAATTTCTGCTAGTTTGTATTTCGGTTCAAATAGGTAAATGGCAGCCTATTTTTCACTCACAAATAGCGCATTGGGTAGAAGCTCGACTTCAATTTCGGGGGGCCGAGTTCAAATCCCTTCACGTCTAACTTTACTAAGTTATGTGCGTTTTAAGAATTTAAAATATCACTTGCTTCAATGGTGTAGCCTGAGAGATCTACATACTGTTCTCAAGGGCATGGGATCTATCAATGCGCACTGGATCAGTGTGGTGGTAGGTACCTACTCATTCTGAGACCTTTAATATATAGTGCCCTGTGATTAGGTATAACTGACAGCCATCGGAGAAAGTATTATATAATTTAAAAAAAAAAGAAACGTGTAATCTATATATATAAAAGAAAGTCGTGTTAGTTACACTACTTATAACTCAAGAACGGCTGTACCGATATGGCTGAAAATTGGTAGGTGGGTAGCTTAGAGCCAGGAGACGGACATAGGATACTGTTTATCCCGTTCGACAGTCCTTATATATATATCTATATTCTACATCTATAAAACAAAGTCGTGTTAGTTACACCATTTATAGAGAACGGATGGACCAATTTTCATTATTTTTGATTTCTTTGATTCCTGTTAATCCGGAATAGGAGAATAAGTATTAAAATACAATATTTTTTTTTTAATTTAAAATCAAAACAATTATCTAGCCGTTCATTAGTAACAAAACACAATTGACAGCGCACGTCAAGTTGTCTATACCTAATCGTAAAACTGTTGATGTGACCTATAGAGAGATTCCGGAGTAAGATGAGTTTCATGTATTTTACTTTATAAAGACATTGAGAGGTAAAATATACTAAGGCGAAATGAAATTCGCGGGGATAGCTAGTAATTAATAAAAAAAAAAATCGTAAATGTATATATTTTAAAAACGCACATAACTTTTTTCCGGTCCTTTTTCCTTTAATTTTTTTAGTAGCGATCTCTGACAGCTAACCTTAGGATTAGAACAACATGCGAGCGAGAACGGACAGGTGGTGTAAAATTACCCGTATTATAAATAAACATTCAAATAGCTAAACACAAATACAAAAACAAAATTGCACAATAATTAAGAAAAATAAAATAAATATACCTATATAAAATAATAAACTTATACATTCAATCATACTATATACATAAATACATAACAACATTTACATAATAACAATAAAAATAAATTAGTAGTATGTACGTAAAATGTCCTCATAGCTTCACCATTAGCGACTTATCCACACCGCCCTTCCATTAGTCTTAAACTTCGTTTATTAATACGTGCGATAGAGGGAATTCAATGTAAAGATCAAGACCCTTTGCTGCTCGCGTAAGAAAATGACAAACGTCTATGCGCCATTTATAACTAGACAACTTTATGTATGACACCAACACAACCTAAAATCAACCTTAATTCTTTGTCTTTAGAGTCTTTTAGAAATGTAAAATAAAACAACTTGTTATTTACCACCAAATTAGCCAAAAAGGAACTCTATTTTAATTAGAATAAAAGTTAAAAGTGCAGTAAAATGGTGTTGGGTGCGTAATGCTAAACCTTAACCTCAAAACCGTGACGCCTAACGCCGCCATATTAGATTTGTTCGGCTATTTCCGTGCCACGTTCGTGTGCGTTCGTTGATAACGCTGATAACTGATAGTTTGACGTGCCCCCCCTCCTGTAGTCACTATTATACAACTATTATAAGACACAACGTCTTGTTGGGGCGTTAGGATTGTGTACATTAGAAGTAACCGGTTAGGTATCAAAATTAGCATTGAATTTTTACTTGCGCCTGCGCATCTAAGAAATTTTAATTTTGAAGTTCTGGAAAAAGTTTTCAAAGCTGTAAATTGCGGAAGTGACAATGTTTAGAAACATTGTAGTACCGTATGACTGCGCCGAGCCGTGACCGCTGTTGTTTTAAGTTCGATTCCCGGCAGAATTCAGAAATTTATTATTTCTGAATTTTCTATGGTCTGGTACGTTGGAGAACAACAACGCGCGCGACGTGCCGCTGAACGATTTAGCGTTTCGGTGCGATGTCGCGTAGAAACCGATAAGCAGGAGAATCTGTATGGTGTAATTTATAATATCTTCAATCCTTATACTCCACACCAAACAGATCTTCGGCAATTTATCTATAACTATAATTTCTAAAATTAAATTAAAATTTATTTGTTTACATATACTTTTTTTTTGACGGCCGATTGGCGCAGTGGGCAGCGACCCTGCTTTCTGAGTCCGAGGCCGTGGGTTCGATTCCCACGACTGGAAAATGTTTGTGTGATGAACATGAATGTTATTCAGTGTCTGGGTGTTTATATGTATATTATAAGTATTTACGTATATCAAAAATATTCTTCAGTCATCTCAGTACCCATAACACAAGCTACGCTTACTTTGGGGCTAGATGGCGATGCGTGTGTGTGTCGTAGTATATTTATTTATATTTATGTACCCTGTACGCACGTACATCCTCAGTAGATGCTGACTTTATAATGACCTTCTGAGGATGCTCTGGTTTCGGAGCAAAACGTGCGTAGAGCTTACATTGCCTAAGATCGGTTTGGTGTGGAGTATAAGGATTGAAGAAATTATAAATTACACAATACAGATTCTCCTGCTTTTCGCGGAGTACCTACAGCAAATGAAGCTTAATTTTCATAATTTGACTACAACTGCTATACCCCAACAGGCTAGCCCTTTACCATTTTAGACATGCTGTCTATACATGAAATGTTTAAAAATGCAGTTAAAGCTTATTATCCTTCCCAATAAGACGACTGGTTTTTATTTTTATATCATCTATTCATTAATATAGCTTTTCATGATATATATTAGTTTATTATTTTTTATATATATATATATATATATGAATATTTTATTTTATGTTTTTATTAGTGTATAATAAATAAATAAATAAATATACTACGACAATACACACATCGCCACCTAGCCCCAAAGTAAGCGTAGCTTGTGTTATGGGTACTAAGATAGCTGTTGAATATTTTTATGAATATAATACATAAATACTTATAATATACATATAAACACCCAGACACTGAAAAACATTCATACTCATCACATAAACATTTTACAGTTGTGGGAATCGAACCCACGGCCTTGGACTCAGAAAGCAGGGTCGCTGCAAACTGCGCCAATCGGCCGTCGAAGTGTATATTTTGTTTGTGTATTCGTATGTAGTTATTTGAATGTAGGTTTATAATAATTTTACACCACCTATTTGTTCTCGCTCTTGCTGTCTCCTAATCCTAAGGTTGCCTGGCAGAGATCGCTTTTTAGCGATAAGGCCGCCTTTTGTATACTCCAGTTTTTTTGTGTTCCTCTCTATTCGTCCTTTATTTTCCTAACTGTGTAGTGGTGTACAAATAAAGAGTTTAAATAAATAAATAAAATGGTAAAGGGCTCATGCAGACCAGCAGGTGGAAGTGCAGTCAAGTGCTAATTTCTTAGTAGTGGAATAAGAGCTAACTGTCTTATAACATCCTAACTCCACGTAGCTAGGTTAAAAGTGTGCTTCAAGCAAAAGTTTGGTGCTTTTAAATGCATTTTATTTTTGACTGCGGTTTGGGTAATGCCATTATTGGTTTTGCCCGAGTTTCAACACAGGGGCCCACTAAATATTTAGAAGTCACGCGACCATCGTAATAATCTTGATGGAAATCGAAATGCTGGGGCTCAAGTGACAAACTTAACGTTATACAAAAGGATATTATAAAACGGGGAATAAAAAAATAAGCGGTGCTAATGATATACGTACTCTCCTCTAGACCGTTGTTGTTCCGATCGTCGTTTCAGTCAATGGTCTTCTCGCGAAAAGCTTCGACCAACATCTTAAGAAGCTTTCGCTTGGTTGTTGGATCAAGGGTCGGATACAGAAGGCAGTATTCCTTGAAACGGGGCGTATTGTGAGGAGGTTCCTCACTATGGAGCCCTGACCACCGGTTGTTTGGGCATTCAAAAGCCCCGCAAGCGGTGGGTGGAAGTTTTTTTTTTTTTATATAAATTATTAATAGTGTTTTTTAATTTATTTTTAAGCATTGTTAATAATTAAAAAAAAAAAAAAGAAAAAGAATAAATGATAGAGATTAAAAATACGTACTCTAATACTTAATAAAGCAGCATTAAATTATGTTTGCGAAAAACTAAACGGGAATAGAAATACTAAGCGGGCAAATATTATCGGTAAGTGGGCAACAACTACCTATAGTACAACAACTACCTACCTATAGACTAAAAATAAATCATTTTATTCGGTAGGTATAACACAATTTGAAAAATAAATAGGTAGTTTTACAACGTATAACGAAATTACGAAACAATATTGAAGGATGCATAAGTATATTTCATAAGGAATCACCACATAAAAATATTAAATTAATAGAAGCTTTTATTTTACCATATAAACTAATTCAAAAAAATCTAAGTACTTGTGACAACCCTATTTAAGATAAAAGACCGTCACATGCATAGTACCTACGCTACGCGACGCATACCTAATAAAGTGACAGGAGTCACTTGATTTTACTTTTGCATGTGATGTTAGGGCTGTATCTGATTTCTGTCAGTATAAACGATGGCAATGGTTTACTCAAAAACTATAGGCGTTTCGATTTCACAGATTATTCTCAGAGAAAGTAAATACACGGGTCTCCTCCCAGAATAAGAAAGGTAGTGTAGAACTCTAACGCTTTTGATATCATCATGGGGAACTCTTAGGCATGCAGGTACTCGCGATACTTTTCGTCACGCTGAAGCAAGTTTTTAATTTTCTAAAACCCACATAACTTCGATAAGTTAGGCGTGCGTGCTGGGTATCGAACTCGTTCCCCCAAAAGCGTGGCCGAAGCTAGTGGCGTGCACTTAATACATGCACAAAAGCACTGCATACCAAAATTATTTTATAAAACTCATATTCTTCCATTTTATGTCATGTACTTGCTTTATGTTATGTATACCTTGGTTGAAGTCCCTGTGCACGCCACTGCCGATTTTCTAACCACTGGGCCATCACAGCTTCATCATATTCATCATCATCTATAGGACATATAAATAAGATAAACAAGCGTCTGTCTGTTCGTAAAAATGTGTATCGTCTAAATTTGAATTATTCGAACAAGACTCATAAATCACATTTCTTTATTATACACCCTGCTCATTAAAATTTTGCGGACTTATCGCGTAACAAATACAAAAAAAATTAAAAGTTCACGCATCGAATGATCTTCAACATTAAAACTATTTAGTACATAGAAACTACCTTTGCAAAAAGGTACCTAGGTTTTCTTAAATCATTATAATCAATTTACAATTTTCTTTCAATAAAAAAATTATTCACAAACATAATATTACGTTAATGTAGTCACAACGCGCATATACAAATAAATTGGGAACCCATGTTAGCCCTCGACAGCAATCTCACCTTGTATGTAATGATGCAGTCTAAGGTAGTGACGGGCTAACCTTGCAGTTATATTGAACCGTAATCGGTTTCTACGCAACATCGTATCGTAACACTGCATGTAAAACTTAGCAGCGTGCTTTGTCGGTAGGGTGGTAACTACTCACGGCAGAAGCGTCCCACCAGACATAATGTCGGCATGAGAGAGCGTCACGCCGTTTTCCGTGAGGGCGTACAGGTGGATTATAATGCCAAGGCGCGCCAACAGATGTTCCGGGGGAGATTAACGGGGATATTTAATTTCAATAGGAAAGAAATCATTTTTTTTTTATTATTTAGTAGCAAAGTTCCTCTGTTACATGAATAGTAGGGACACTCGGAGGCTTTTTTCTATAAAAATATTCCTTAAATTTTTATTAATTAAAGTGTATTTTCTTTTATCATGTTTTTAGATGTTATTGAGGTAGATACCTTACTAGTTGTTAGCTTAACATGTGCAAAATTCCAGGAATAAAAATATTTAAAAACCGCAGGAAGTATTTCTATTTTTATTATCTGCAACTGGGTAGTTAAGTAGATGAAAATAATAGAGCATAGACCTCACTTACTTTCGCGTCACATCATCGTCCATTGCTATCTATGGAAGGGGAATGCTGTGACGAAAATCCTTTCACAAAACACAAAAGTCATAAAAACCCAATCGCACAAACGATTTTCAACCCTAAAACTTCATTAACAAGACTAAAATTGTCGGGGATGTAGAATTAGTTATGGCGTCGTCGTTCGAATTTCAAAAATGACTAGCAGAGTCTAATGACAAGGTTAAGTGTATGAAACGCAAAGAAACTGGTTCTAAAACATTCGCTCGGCCGTTAGCATAGACAAAAAAGTGGCGGCCATCTTGGGCATCGGGTGATGACTTTTCTTGCCGCTCAAATTACGGAACTCGCTGGTCATATAAGTATTTCTATCTATGTACGTACCTAGGTTTTCTCCGCGTTATTTCGATTTTATCTTGAACAAGTACCTTCTCAGGTGTTGGTTAGAAATTGATTTGTTTCAGTGTTAGTCCTTAGTCCGATATCGTAACTTCCATATTTAGAATGCCTTTACTACGTAAAATTAGGCGGAACTTTTATACAGTCTAATTTATTGAAACCTTTAGTAGGAAAATATGGGGTATATTTACGTTCTACTTCGAAAGACTGGTTTGTCCGAAATGTAAATTTAAAAACAAAATTAAGTAGCCATAATTTTGATAAAAACATTTTTTTATACTTTTACATTACGCACAGATAGTTAAGAACGTACAGAACCCTCATTCAGCCATTAATGCATGCAGTGCATTCTGTCCAAAAACAGTGAAAACCGGGGGGTTTTCACTGTCACCCCGCGCACCTCTCACTTCACACCCGCGGAATGTTGCTAGCTCACAAACTTTTTCCATTTTCCCACTTGATGGTGGACGTTTACATTACAGGTAAAATAATTACTGTCAACATACAAGCCGAAAATTATACCAGGAGCTCATAAACATTCGCAGGTTTTGAGTCTGAGTAGCAAAGTCCACAGGTTCTTCCCAGCAAAGTACAATGTATGCACAAAACAATACCCAAATCATATGGGTGACGTGTGCAAACAATGAGTAATTCGACCTCAATATTTGTGCACTGTTACCATTGCATAGTAGGTAACTTATACCTAGGGTGACCATGATGTTTCATAGAATTAAAAACCTATAATAATACTAAAGTTTTTATAAACATAAAATTCTGATGCCCGTTGTCACTAAACCTAGGCCGTCATAAAGTAAGATCTTAAGTAGTATCCTATAACTAATATCATTGTAAATAATGTATTTATTCATCATCATCATCATCATTTTGAACCCATTGCCGGCCTGCTAGACCCGGCTGACTCGGGTCTTCTCTTAAAATAAGAAGAGTTTAGGCCGTATTACCACTCTGCTCATTTTGACGGCCGATTGGCGCAGTGGGCAGCGACCCTGCTTTCTGAGTTCTAGGCCGTGGGTTGGATTCCCACTACTGGACAATATTGGTGTGATGAACATGAATGTTTTTCAGTGTCTGGGTGTTTATCTATATATTATAAGTATTTACGTATATAATTCATAAAAAATATTCATCAGCCATCATAGTACCCATAACACAAGCTGCGCTTACTTTGGGGCTAGATGGCGATGTGTGTATTGTCGGCCGTCAAAAAAAAAGTATATGTAAACAAATAAATTTTAATTTAATTTTAGAAATTATACTTCTTTTGGCGCGCTAGGGGAAAATGACGAGAGTCAAATTATACGATGCGCGCGCACACCGTCACAAAAAAACGACTCCCTGAAGTTAGCTACAGTAAACATTTTAGTTTTACAAAAAAGTTACCAACAAAGTAAGGACATCTACGTATGTTTTCGTATGAACTGACAACTGTATTCACGATATGTTTTTATTTGTGATATTTAAATAAACTTTATGTAACTAGATAATGCGTTATAATAAAACCTTTAATGTATTAAATTTCCTTTTTCTATTGTTAGTGTCGGGTTTTTATACAAACGTAGAATAAGGTGAAAGATAATTTTTTTTAAAGTTTTTTATTTATGTATATATAAGTACACGTACTTTTTTTTTGTTCTTTCATTTTAATGGCTTTTATTAACAACGAGCCGGGGATTGAGCTAGGTCGGCCGAAAAGGATGTTGAAATGGATATAAGCTATCACAGGTTACAGCCATGGTCACCCTACACCGAAACTTCCGTGACAGAGTCCAATAGAGAGTTAGAAAAAAACACGAAAAAAAACACCGAAATGACACGAATGTGCCCGAATCGCTAACGATAATGCCCGACCTGCATGGTAGCCGAATAGTTTTTCCATGAATAATTGCTGTTCAACGTGAAATACCTACCTATCAACTTGCTTAACTGAAACCCACAGAATAGCTAGACTTTTATGTTTACGGTGGGTGTTTTGTCTAGTTAGAGGCTTTGACCGCGGCTAGTTACCACCCTACAGAGCCAAGTCAAGCGATTTAGCGTTGCGGTACGATGACGCGTTGGTGATTGGGTTGATTTAATAAAACTAGCATGGCCCCCGATAGGTTAGCCCGTTAACATCTTAGACTGCATCATAACTTATATCCAGGAGACTGCACTCCAGGGTTAACTGGTAGTTAAATCTATATATATACAAAAGAGAAAGAGTGTGGGTATGTTCCGTATAGGCTCCGAAACGGCTGGACCGATTTCAATGAAACTTTCAGGGAATCTCTGGATTGACCTGGCGAGTAATCCTGTAAAGTTTGGTGACGATCGAAGCACTCCTATTTTTGAACTGTCAAACTGTCAAATAAAGCTTTTATTTACTATGATGATATACTATTGTTGGGTGTACATGGGTCTAGATAATGATCTTCACCCGCTCGAGAAGAGAATAGAAGGGAATGAATACGGAGAGAAATAAATGATTCAATATATTATGAGACTTAAATTAAAAATTTAATGATGTAAGTTTATTGTTTAAATAAAATAAAGCAAAATCTAGCCCGGCGATTCGGGCTGGGCACGCTAGTAAAAAATAAATAAAAGGCAGGTAGAATATAATCTTAGACCCCAAATCAATTGCTTGTCCGTGGCCAATGAATGCATCAATAGCCATCTCTCTCTCACCAGACAACACCAGGTATCGAACCCGGAACCTTCCACTCATAAGAGCACTTCCACGCTCAGCAATGTGCCAGTGAAGTCGACACGGTTATACGACCTGGCCTAGTCTAACTTACCTTACCCAATAAGATATTATGTAGGAAAAAAAGACATTTAAACCTATCAATTTACTTCTTGGCGTAACGCAGCCAAAAACCGATGTGATGGCTCATTGGCACAGTGGGCAGAGAACCTGCTTTCAGAGGCTGCGTGTTCGATTTTCACAAGTGGAAAATGATCGTGCGATGAACATGAATGGTTTTCAGTGTCTAATTGTTTATATGTATATTTTTCATTAAAATATTCACTAGTCGTCTTAGTACCCATAACACAAGCCACATTTACTTAGGGGCTAAATGCCGATGTCTGTATTGTCGTAGTATATTTTTTTATTTATTTCAAAACTAACAACATGTAATCGAACCTGCACCTTCACGCCATACAGTAGCAATGCTTAGCTATGTCAGACATAGCGTCAAGTTAAAATAGAACGCTGCACTAAACTACTTTAAGCCAATTACTGGCATCCATTATTTATGTGAGTATGCCGTACGTATCAACTGACAAACTGGTCAATGCACTTTGAAATGTACAGCGATCCTTTATTTTTAATCCGCGACGTCAAAAGTATATCTATAGTTATAACCGCTTTGTTTGACTATACGTCTTTATAATATGGCGTTCTAAGGTAGGCTTTTAGACGATCGCCATCATCATATCAAAGTCAAAGTCAAAAATATCTTTATTCAAGTAGGCCCATAGGTGGCACTTTTGATGCGTACATAAGAATTACACGGTAGTGAGATGATGGCGATAACCACATTCGTAAATTTAAAACTAAAGCTACGGGGGTTCCAAACGCGTCCTGGTCTAAGAAGAAGCAGACAACAAACTTGCCGGGTGTTTTTTTTTTGTTATCACCATCTCACAATGTCATTTAAAATTATTAGAAAAGCAACCTGGTTAGAGCAATAATTTACACCCAAGCTTTTTTATCGATTACGTAGTCCTTTATACTATAATAGGAATTTTCTATAAGCTTACGTTTAATACAAACTTTGAACTTTTTAAGAGACATCTCCAAGATGTCAATTGGTAGTTTATTTGTAGAATTGTATGCAATTCCCTTTAAGCGAATTATGAATTTTATGTAACCTAGTACATCAGGGAATCTCCGGATTGACCTGACGAGTAATCCTGTAAAGTTTGGTGACGATCGGAGCACTCCTATTTTTGAACTGTCAAACTGTCAAATAAAGCTTTTATTTACTATGATGATATTCTATTGTTGGGTGTACATGGGTGTAGATAATGATCTTCACCCGCTCGAGAAGAGAATAGAAGAGAATGAATACGGAGAGAAATAAATGATTTAATATATTATGAGACTTAAATTAAAAATTTAATGATGTAAGTTTATTGTTTAAATAAAATAAAGTAAAATCTAGCTCGGCGAAGCGGGCTGGGTACGCTAGAATATTATATATGTATAGATAGGTATATATGCAAAACATATATGTTTTTTATATGCACCACTGAAGAGAGGTACTCTTCTTGAGCTGTTTTTAACGGCGGATCTCTTCGCTATGTAGCGATAAAGCCGCCAAATTGTATACTTTTTGTTAAATTTTTACTTATAATTTTACTATATGTTTATGTGGTTTACAATAAAAGTGTATTCATTAATTCATTCATGCATAGCTATGACATGCGCACACCATTGCAGTAACTGTAGTAAATAATAAAATAAAAATAAAACATAAATTTGACGGCCAGTGGGCAGCAATCCTGCTTTCTGAGCCCTAGGCCGTGCGTTCGATTCCCACAACTGAAAAATGTTTTTTCACAACTGAAATATGATGAACATGATTTTTTTTCAGTAACTGTATAACTGTATATTATAAGTTTAGTATAAGCTAGTGTTTATATGTGTTGTATATTCATAAGAATATTGAACAGCTATCTTAGTACCCGTAACACAAGCTATGCTTACTCTGGGGCTAGATGGCGGTGTGTGTATTGTCGTAGTATATTTATTTATTAGTAACAATAGTATTTGTTACAGTAATTTTATAAAATGGCTAAATAATTAACATTTGATTTATATCCAATGTTCATGACATGATTTTGATATAAATACTTTTTTTTTTTTTTTTTAAATAGACAAGTGCTTGACTGAAATCACACCTGATGGTAAGTGATGATGCAGCCTAAGATGAAGCGCGCTTGCCTAGAAGATGCCTATTAACTCTTGATTTGAAGGTACTCAGATTATAGTTACCGGGGAAGATGGAAGGATGGGAGGGCATTCCAGGCCTTGACGGTGCGGATCAGAAATGAAGAAGCAAAACGCTTCGTACGTGTTGATGGTATTTCAACCACGGAACGGTGTAGATTCTTTCGGTACCTCGCAGTTCGATGGTAGAAAAGAGATGGTTTGACCAAATCGAATAGCTCCTGAGCACACTCTCCGAAATGTATCTTGTAGAAAACAGCCAGACAAGCAACCTTGCGCCGGTGTTCAAGGCTTTGAAGTCTACTGACTACAAGGTCGTTGCCAATGAGTCTCCTAGCACGACGATCCACCGAATGGAGTATATCGATAATGCAGTCGTATTTGTCGTCTTTGACAAATACGACTGCATTATCGATATACTCCAGTCCTACATGGACTCGAACGATGCAAAGATATCTCCCGGTGTCTTAGTCGTTTAACATATTCTATATACTATATAAATATACATCTATAGTTACTGTAATGGTGTCCCATTACCTTCATCATCGGCATCATCATCAGCCAATGTGTAATCTTCTTTGTGCTTTGATTAATCAGATATTACCTCATAGCTTAGTGGTTAGGACTTCGGCTTCACTTTCGTGGGGCCGAGTTCGAATTCCAGCACGCACCTCTAACTTATCCAAGTTATAGCAAATAAAATATCACTTGATCTAACGGTGAAGAAAATGTGTGAGCGGTCACAAAACGCCTGGCCGATGTGAAACATCGAAATCGTTCCGTATAAGTTATATGCATTAAAGAACAGATTGCAACAGGAGTCAGATGTGGCATACTGAAAGTTAAAGCATTGCAATTATAGTATGATTATGCTTTCTTTGTAAGAGTCTGCACACTTACAATTCCTGAATAATTATTGTCAGACATATTGGATAGAAGCATTGGCGATACTTTGCGAAAATCCATGATATATTCTGAAAATTAAGCTTAATTTGCTATAGTCCGCGAAAAGCAGGAGAATCTGTATGGTGTAATTTATAACTTCTTCAATCCTTATATTCCACACCAAACAGATGTAAGATATATACCCTAAACGCACGTTTCGCTCCGAAACCGGAGCATCCTCAGGAGATGTTGACTTAACAATTATTCATTGTAATCGTGATGATGCTCCGGTTTCGGGGCGAATCGTGCGTATATATCGATACAATATCGTTACAATCGGTACATTGCCGAAGATCTGTTTGGTGTGGAGTATGAGGATTGAAGAAATTATAAATTACACCATACAGATTCTCCTGTTTTTCGCGGACTATAGCAAATTAAGGTTAATTTTCATAATAGCTGTCAGACATATTTTATTGATAAAAATATTTTGATAAGTAAAACACAGGTTATCCTCGCATGTGTAACGTAGTAAACAATACTGTATACCCTATACACACTACTACGTATGGACTACGTATCGTACATATAGTATCGCCACGCCAACAATTAGGTTTACCCTCGCCTATAGATGTTTCACATCAAAACATCGTATAGAAAACTGCATGCTTGAGAGTTCTTTATAATGTTCTCAAAGTTTTTGAAGTCCACCAAACCGCACTTGGCCAGCTACGTGGACTATTCCAAGACCCTTCGTATTCCTACAGAAGACCTATACTCTGAAGTAAGTCAGCATGGGCTTATGATGATGAAGATAATATATACATATGGATTATTTCAATCGCGAAAAAGATACTAATATTATAAATGTAGGTATGTGCTCTCGCATTAAAACACTTGTAGTAAATCAAGTACTGGCACACACGAAAGTAAAAACACGTGAAATACTAGTTAAGCAGGTAATCGGGTATCTATTTTGGTGTGTGTGTTACCCTATTAAGGCTGCACGCCACAAAAATATCGACCGCTGTGGCGGCAAAAATGTCCAAACGTGATTTTAATATTTTATACGGCGCAATTTGGACAGGAAATCGATACTAACAAGCCCTAGTCAAACGAATCCTTTGTTTAAACTTTGAAATACCTACACTCGAAATCCGCGATCATAAATAGTGCTATGAAACCTTACATTTGACAAAGATTCTACGAATCCCTCGGAACAAAGATGGAATACAGATGTTATTGAATTAAATATATACACCCTTCACGAAACCTAATATAAATTATCATTATCATAAAATATGCTATAAAGTCTCAGTGTGACGAAGATTCGTTCAAGCAAACGATGACATAGATTTTGAATGACGAAGTTTCATCTTTCCTCTTCACGCAAGAAAGAATAATTAGTTGGTACATTCATAATCAAGTAGGTAGATAAATATAACCCCTATAAAACTTTATTTACCGCAGTCATAGAGAATGCTATAAAATCTCAGGTGTGATAAAAATCCATTCAAGCAAACGATGCATAGTGCCATAGATTCTTAATGACAGAGTTTCATGTAAGCAAGTGGCTTCGCTTTCTTATGGACGCAAGATGTAAATAAATTAAAATATTTAACCTTCACAAAACATAGAAGCATTTTCCGCAATCATAAACAGTGCTATAAAATGTCAGTGTGAAAAAGATTCATTCAAGCAAAAACTGCAAAGTGACATATATTCTTCGCGACAAAGGTTGATTTAAAAAGCAGCTCTGCCTTCTTCTGTACGCAAGATAGAAATTATGTTATGAAATCTCGCAGTGTCCAAGAGATTCAAGCAATCGATACAAAGTGACGTAGATTCTTAACGACAAATTTCATCTAAGCGACCAGTTTATCTTTCTTTTGAACGATAGATGACTTAAAGATGCTTGTACCCCCTATTTATATTTTCAACGGATTAAAAAAAAGAAGAACGTACTCAATTCGACTGTATGTTTTTTTTTGTATATTTGTTACTCAATTGCTCTGCTCATTGATAAAAACTGACTTTGATGATTCTTTTTTTTGTTTGGTACGTTATATTTCAATGGTGGTCCCATTTCAATTTGATGAAGATTCATTGGCGGGATCCTGGAGATATCGAGGGAACTCTTCAAATTTTATAGGCACATCTATAATAATTTGAGTATTTTTTTAAGGAACTTGTGCATCTTCCCTCGAAAAGAACCTTTTTTGACATGTCTTAGTCGGTGCTAAGTAAAATGTAATTTTATATTTGACTTGCTTTTTAGGTATTTAACAAAGTGGGCTCTTTTTTGACAATTTTTTTAAGGATGACTTCTCCGATTATGCTCAGGAAGTTAACATTCTCGTACATCTTAATATATATAAATCTCCTGTCACGATGTTTGTCCGCGATGGACTCCTAAACTACTTAACCGATTTTGAATTAAATGGGCACACCGTGAGCAGTCTGTTCCAACTTAAGAGAAAGGATAGCTTAGATCTTTAATTATAGTCGCAATTTTATTTTATTGCAAATTATTTGTCTATAATTAATTGACAGTCACATGTTATATATATATACTACTATAATCATTTAAGGCTTAGTGATACTGAATACTTTAAAAACAAAATCAAACGCAGACGAAGTCGCGGGCAACAGCTAGTACTTCTATAAGTTTAAAATATTTAAGAGAACTCCCCGTTAGGTATGCAGTCGATCGAACAAATGCACAAATTAAGTCTTCGGGGTACTATGTGCTTCAAAATGAAAGCCAAAGTTTCTGTTGAATTGGAAAGAATTTGTAGACCTCCCTGGGGCGGTAGTGAGCGCTTTACTCATATATGTGGGAGGTCCTGTGGTTTGACAACTGGCAGGGCTGCATTGGCGTACCCAGCTTCTGGTCTCATCATCATCATCATCACATCAACCGATAGACGTCCACTGCTGGACATAGGTCTTTTGTAGGGAGTTCCAAGTTCCACGATTCTGAGCCGCTTGGATCCAACGGCTACCTGCGACGCGCTTAATGTCGTCTGTCCACCTCGTTAGGGGTCGACCAACGCTGCGCTTACCAGTACGGGGCTGCCATTCCAGCAGCTTCTGGTCTAGGGGGAAGCAAGTAAGATTTTTTTAGGTCAGTCAGTTAAATTTCTTTTGGATCGATACTGATTAGGTACTGCCGAAAGTGGAATCCCAAAATTGTGGAGACTGCTTCCCTTCAGCTGCGCAAGAGTGAATGATATGTTGAACTCCAAATGAACGCTAATCTGATATATACCAAAATGGCGCACTCAAGATCTTGAGTTCGCCAGTTCAGTCGTGATAGCTTTGTGGATAGAGCTTCGGCAAAAGGGAGTTCGAACCGCGGCATGCTCCGCGAACTTTTCGGAGCTATGTGCGTTTTTAATTTAAGCAACTAAATAAAATATCACTTGTGTTAACGGTGAAACATCGTAAGTAAATCTGGAGAGTTTTCCATTACGTCGCGAAGACGTGTGAATTCTACCTATCTGCACTGGGTCAGTGTGGCGGAATCCAGCTGTTTTTTTTTTATATACTAGATAGGCTTGCGCTGGACAACTATCATGCCTGATGTAAATGATGCGGTCTAAGTTGGGGCGCGCTTGCCTAGATAATTCCTATTCACTCTTGCCTTGAAGGCATTCAAGTTGTATGAATCAGGAAACATCGAAGCCGGAAGACCGTTCCAAAACTTAGCGGTACGCATCAGAAACGTAGATGAAAATCGCTTCGTGCGTGTCCAGTAGGTCAACCACATAAAGATGCCACCGTTCACGGCGTCTCGCGGTTCTGTGGTAAAATGGTGCCGAAGGAACAAGATTATGAAGCCAGGAGTATAACGGAGAATGGTCAGCAGCGTCCTCTGTACAACTACATCAATTTAGAACGTTCATCAACCCGTCTGTTCAGGGAGGTCTGTCCACTTTAGTTAAGCAGCTTTATATCGTATAAATGTTCTCAAAGACGTTGAAAAGTCCACCAATCCGCACCTGGCCAGCGTGGTGGACTGCGACTTAAACCCTTCTGATTCTGAGGGGACACCCGTGCCCTTTAGAAGACCGGTAATGGGATGATAGCAGTGGCGTGCACAGGTGACTCGACCAGGGTATGCATAAAGCTGGTTAATGGTATAAAATGGGAAAATTCCCCTCAATACGACTTATATAAAAAGGTAACCAGTGCTTTCGTGCATGTATGAAGTGCCAGCCACCAATTATTGAGGAGCTCGATAAAAACATGGACGAAACCACGTGCCTCTGCTACGTAATAGTAAATACAAAATATAGGTAACAATAGATAATAGCTTGTTTATTCGTTTGCTTACGTATATATTTACTACAATAGGTATGTGATTTAAGCGCGGTTGGGCAATACCTCCGATACAGAATCCGAGCGGATTATCGTCATCACCATCAGCAAATATGCATCTAATGCTGGAGATAGACCTTTTTTAAGCAACAAAATCCCAGTCGTACTGGAAGGTCCCAGTTTCGATTCCCAGCTGGAGCAATTCGGATATTTATAATTTCTGAATTTTCTCTGGTCTGGTGGGAGGCTTCGCCCGTGGCTAGTTACCACCAAACCGTGAAAGAAATGCCGCTAAGCGTTTTAGAGTTCCGGTACGATGCTGTGTAGAAACCACATAGGTATGGGTTTAATATAACTGCCATAGCATCTTACACGTTAGCCCGCTACCATCTTAGACTGCATCAAGTGGGATTGCAGTCAAAGACTTGCTTGTAGTGAAAAAAAATAGTGCCAGCTCTTTGAACTCCCAGCCTTTTACATCCACAGGATTCCAGCCACTTTCCGGAAATCGTTACCTTACATTCCGCTTTTCGGCACCAACGCCCTATTGGTCCTCTTTTTTTTTATTCCGATATGAGTAAGCAGATGATTGATGAAGTCAAAGATTTTAACGGGCTAACCTGTTATAGGTTATGGCAGTTATATTAGACCTATCCCCTGAGTTGTTTCATAGCTAAATCACTGGAAGGCACGTCTTTGTCCATAGGGCGGGATCTAGCCACTGCCAAACCCTCCCATCCTCATCATATCAACCCATTACCGGCCCATTACAGGGCACGGGGTCTCCTCCCACCATGAGAAGGGGTTGAGGCCGTAGTCCACCACATGGCCCAGTGCGGATTGGAGGACTCCACACGCCTTTGAGATTATGGAGAACTCTCAGGCATGCAGGTTTCCTTCACCGCTGAAACAAGTGCTATTTTAATTGCTCAAAACGCACATAACTTGGAAAAGGTAGACGTGCGTGCTGGGCTTCGAACTCGGCCTCTCGAAAGTGAAGTCGAGCTTCTTCCCACTTGGCTATGACTGCTACTCTACCTAACCTTCCCATCATATAATTAAAAAATTGGTTACTACACGGACATCGGATACCACACGGACGTTGTACCCAACCGCTGCTAATGGTAAAACTGATAAAAAACACAACAATTCTTTGTACTGAATACTGTGATGAAATCCAACTTAAAGGTAATAAACATCTAATTCAATTAAACAACAGTAGTAGTTACCTTAGGAGACGTGTACTACACATGCACACACACAAGATCACATAATCACACACACAGCAAAGCGATGCCAATGTACTCACATTATTTCCAATTAGAACAAAGCAAAAACAACTTTAAAGACATCCGAATACCTTGGAACTATTAAATTAAACATATCAAACTTTATATTATTATCCACACTACTTTTAATGAACGATATATTGCGATAATAAAGTTGAAATTAGCTTGATAAAGCCCTTAAAGTTCACGTGCGTGAAGTTATCTCGAATCTTGGTATATAGCAATGCAATTCACTCGCGACTAACTTCGTTGCATACACCAATACAATCAAGTTCATAGATTAAGATTGGCGTGCCAACATAAATTAACTATAGGTGGCTATAACTGTAATTAAATTATAACATACGTATAAAACGGTCAAAGGAAATACCTTACCTTATATACTTTACGCCGCAGTCCATAAGCACTCAAAGTTGTCGGGTTAACCACAAAAAAATTGATATTCAATACAAGTTCACTAACACTAAAAATAGTTTATATTAGTTTTCTAAATATTTTTTTTGCACTAAGTCATCACAAATTTATTATCTAGGTAATGTATTTTGTACATAAGGCACTCATAAAATCACATATATTGAGCAAAAGAGTTTTCACTTTAAAAAGTTTTCTTTTAAATCGAACGAGCGTTTGATTTTCAAAAGTTCCACTGGCGAAGTTCGGGGTTTAATTCGGCGGGATCAGCCCTTTCCATTCGGTGGATTTTCGTCGGTTTTCGTCTATTTTCGTGAATTTTCGTCGCGGATTCAACGAGTGGCGCATGCGAGGACAGCCCGCGCGCAACTGAACATTGTCGTAGGTTAAGTTTGGAAAAAAAACCGTACACTCAATTTTCCGGCACACAAGTGAAGTTTCACTTAAAAACTGCACGCTTATAGTATTTTTTTCCGCCACTTATTACACAAAATCACTGCGAGGTTATTGTTTTGACAGCTCCATGTTTGATGATAAACCTATACCACGCGTATATCAGTATACCTGTATAGGTCTTGTATTATAGGTTAGCAGAGGGCGCCACAGTGTAAAAAATACGTAGCCAAACAAACTAGCAACGCGCGTAAACACAATGAAATTACTAAAGGCACTTTTCATTATTTTATTTCGCTATGCACCGGCCGTCTACGTCACCGAAATAGCGGGCGGGAGTTAGCCGTCTCTTTCTTTCACAAGTGTTGCGGTTCCCGCTCGAATAGTTCCAATTTCGAAAATGACAGATCACAGATGAACTATAAAAACGAACGTAGAGCTATAGTCTTTTTTTTTTAATTGGGCTGTATGAACCGCGTGCATTGATCGTGCAGGCTACAACAGAACTGCATTCGCACTGGCGCGTAAGACTAGATGACATTCACAGGTTTAAAACTCAAGTTCAGACGGATGCGACGTCAATAAACTGGCCGATGCATAGTAGGATTGTGGCGCGAATGTTATTTTATCGCCTACGTCTATTAGTTTATAGTCTTTAGTAAGTAATTGTGAGACTTCATGTGTGATTCATTTAGTCGGAAGCTGAGAGTTGGCACTTGCGAAAGTTTTTATTAATCGAATCACATGACCGGATATTATCTACTTGTTATAATAAACGTTGAAACACGCCTAACTACATTGAAGTAGCGTGATGGGTGAATTATCTTAATCCGACTTTCCTATGAGTTAAAAACGGTCTTGTTAGTGGGAGTCCCAGGTTTGATCACTGACAGGATTTTCTGAAATTTCATACTTCTTATCGACAAAGACCTGCTGCGTTTTAGATTCCCAATGCATTATGCAGGGTAGAAACTGATTAGGGGTACGGGACTATCATTCTCAAACTTCCCTACCCTTAATAGGTAAGCCTGCTACAATCTAAAACTGAATCACCACTTACCACCAGGTTAAATTGCAGTGACTTGTATGTACTGAAAAAATGCTGTGGTCATTAAAAAACTGAGAAGAAAGACTTTCTTCTAATTCTTATTTTTCACCTGTTCTAGAAACACTACTTAATTTGAGTGGTATTTGATGCTTCAAAATTAGTGGTGTACACGGTTTCTGTATTTTCTTAATTCTGTGATCTTCATTACCTCATTACCATCCCCTCTAAGACATAGGGCCTCTCAGTCAGGTTGCAAGCCTATGCGGAAATTATGGAGAACTCTCAGGCATGCACGTTACCTCACGATGTTTTCCTTCACCGTTGAAGCAAGCGATATTTAATTGTGAGGATGCTCCGGTGTCAGCGAGACATTCGTAGCGAGTACACTGCGGAAGATCTGTTTGGTGTTCACTATAAAGATTGAAGAAATTATTAATTGCACCGTACAGATTCTCCTGCTTTTCGCGGGGTAGTTATAGCTAAGTTTTA
This sequence comes from Pararge aegeria, assembly GCF_905163445.1. Lineage (NCBI taxonomy): Eukaryota > Metazoa > Arthropoda > Insecta > Lepidoptera > Nymphalidae > Pararge > Pararge aegeria. The sequence continues at coordinate 3,158,882 of NC_053202.1, read as the reverse complement.
TTTTCAATGTAAACCTATCTCCAGTGGCGTCCATAGAAGGTATGCACAGGGTATGCAGATGATACAAAATGAAGAAAATCACCAGTACGAGTTATAAATACGTAAGGGTAGGCTTTTTAGAACTCTTACAATGCCTATCCTTAAGTTTTTTTATAACTTTTACTGGAGATTTTCTTCATTTTATATCATCTGTACACCCTGTGCATACCCTCTATGCACGCCACTGCCTATCTGTGATAGTATCCCAAAGCCCAAGACCCCAACAACGCACGTCAAAGACAATTCATTCATACTGAAAATTATTGCAGACAAACAAACAGTCAAAACTTATGTCAACTGTGAGTGACTTATGTCAACTGCTTCAAGTGGTTAACATGTTCATGAGGACCTAGTTTCAATTCTCGGGTCAAGTTAAAATATTGTACGTATTGCGAGTTTTATGCTAAGGAAAATCACAGATCGATTATTTGAAATTCGAAAATATTATTTTAAGACCGCCAACCCAAATTGAATCAGTATTGTGGGAAGTAAATAGGCTATTATGTGTTATGTATTTCGAAAGTATATTATATTCGTTTGGATATTTAAGTCACTGTACATACTTATTTGTATTGTATGTACATAATTATGCAAGTTAGTGGCTAGACTTACCGACATTAGATGGTCCCTCAGGTTAACGAAATGGCCAGGCCCAACAGGTAACCGTGCTAGAGGTAGACCGCACTCTCGGTGGGAGGACGATAAAAAAAACGTGGCTGGACCAAACTGGATGCTGGAAGCAAAAAACAGGCAGCGCTGGCTGTGTCTGGAGGCCTTGACCTTGAAAAGGGTTCTTCATAACGGAGTTTTTTATTTAATTATTATAACTATTATTATTTTTTACACTTTATATACTTTAAATTAAGGATAAATATGAAACTATGTAAATGTATGAAGAAATAAAAGGCTTATTTATTTTTATTTATATTATATGCAATTAATCAATATATTGTTATAGAAGAGATGATAACTTGCTTCGTAGAATTTGAATTTACCTACGCATCAAAATTTTTTTCTAAAACAATTACCTAATTACTTACTATGCACTAAATGTTTATTCTGAAATATCTAGGTCACTAAGAACGCCGAAGAAACATTATATTAAATAGGTAGTTTTAATAAAATTTACGCAAAACTAAACATTAACTATCTTTCCGATGAAACTGTGTAAAATGAAAGCTGTTTTTCTTAATTTTCCTTTCGTTAAATCTATTTTGACTGCCTTCTCGGTCTTCGGGTTTGCATGTTTAGCTAAGGATCACGAGGTTCAAAGTTCGAATCCTGGCTCGATCCATGTATTGGTAGGTATTGTGTTTTTATGTGTGAAACACGTCCCTCTAAATGCCGCCCTGTGTCCAACCTGAACGGTTAGGTGTTAAACCACATGCGCCAACATAACATTGGCGACCATTCAGACATGAACGGCAGAAATAAGCATTCGGTGGTTTTTTTTATTCCACTACAAGTTAGCCCTGGACTGCAATCTCACCTGGTGGTAAGATGGTAGCGGGCTAACCTGGTACGGTAGTCATACCCCTAATAGATTTTACCATGACATCGCACCGAAATACTAAATCGCTTAGCGGCACGTCTTTGTCGGTAGGGTAACTAGCCACGGCCGAAGCCTCTTATCAGCCAAAACCAGACAAAATTCTGAAATGCCAAATTCCCGAATTGCGACTGCCGGGAATCGAACGCGGGACCTCGTACTTAAATTCACAGTGGTCACCGCTGTGCCAGGGAGGTCGTGAAAAGGAAGCTCGGTTCTGTTGGGTGTGGTGTACCTATAAAAATATTAAATTCACTGAAAAGATTTCTTAGTTTACTGATTAACAGTAACAAGTTGGCTAAGTCTCCAAAGCAAAGTCCTAGCTTTTGTTAGATTAATTGACTGGAATGGCAGTTGTCAAACTTGATAGTAAGTGACGGTGCAGGCGAAGGTTTACCTGAAAGAGCGGTTATAGCTCAGTGGTTCAGCTTTACTTTCTATAGGCCGAGTTCGAGTCCTTGCAATCAAAAACTTGCTTCAGTTGTAAAGGATAAAATCGTGAGGAAACCTGCAAGCCTGAAAATTCTCCATAATGTTTTCAAAGGCGTTTGGAGTCCACCAGACCGCACTGGGTCAGCGTGGTGGACGTCCTATATCCTTCTCATTGTGGCGACCCATGCCCTGTAGTTGATATGATGACGATGATGGGTGAAAACATTATATGGCATTTCCCTTATATAGCTCATTTGAAAATATCATGTAGGTACTGACTCTTGTAGAACATCCTTATTGCTTAACTAACGCGGCTATAAAAATATTAATTAAATAAACCATCTGTTTCAAAAATATGATTAAACTACCCACGTTGCGCACAATCGAACTGTCATAAACATTCGATTTCATTTCCAAGTAGAATGTAGTTATTCGAAACAACACTACGGCGTCGAATTGAAAGCATTCCAAATTTAAAATCCAGCTCGTCCACAGAGCTTCAAAAGTTCAATTCAGCGAAAGTATTCCTTTTTTAAAAACAAGTCCTGCCAAATGCAACGCATTCGGCCTCGGTGCGGTGCATGTGTCAGTGACCTCAAGTATTCGGCCAGCGTACACTAAAATGTTGGGAAAGGTCAGGCCTGTGTGTAACCTGTGCGTGTGTGAGTCGGCTTTTACTTTCGCTGTGTCACCTTTTTGGATACGCCCGTTTCGGTTTGAATTCGGAATTTTTACTTTTTAAATCTCTGGACGCCTGGGATTCTGACATTACACTTCAACTTTAGTGCCAACTATCACTTGTATTTTTAAAATGCAAACCAGGCGTTCAACTTTTTAATGATTACAGAATCGTTTGGAAACAGTTTTGTCATTCATAAAAGGTCTACTGTTTGGCATTATGGAAGTGATGTAAGGAATGAATGTTTTTAGACATCTTATTAATTTTTTATAAATAGTTCTTACTTTTACGTCTACCATTTTCCTCGGCTTATCTACACTTTAATTAAAAATAAAAAGGATTTGTTATTTTTTTATATTGCACCACAGTTTAATACATTTCGATTTAAGCAAAAGTTACGTATTGAAAAAAATTAATATTAATTTTTGCATTTAGAATGAGGAATCAGCTGGTCAAATTAAGATACCAATACCTGTAAGTAGGCACCTATTCGATTATTTTTTTTGCTGGATGAAACGACAGCAATTATTAAATTGATACCGCCATCGCACCGCGCCGCTTACACTAGATATAGGATGCTTTTTATACACCAAAGTATTAATTTAATTTTCATTATTTTTTTTTGATAAATTATTTTTACAATTGAATAGTAGGTACACGTTGTTAGACGTCAGGCACCGTGTCTTACATGCGTTATTTCACCACAGATTCCAGTCTAATAACTATATTTTCATTGCATACAATTCTACAATAAACTACATACAAAAAAAAAGTTTCTGACTGTCTCTTTTAGTTGGGAAGTTATATCGTGTAATCCCAAATACAAAGGTACAGTTGTACGTTCGTCCGAAATACGCTTATCTTATCGCAGCGTGTCACAGACCTGGCTATACTGCACAATTTGACTAAGGTCATGGAACGCAACACCCGTCGCTGTCGCTCTCGCAGGCAAGTGTATTTTATGTCCCTGTCGCACAAGATACAATGCCCTGTTGACGCAGGTGCTTCGCCGAAACTAATATTTACGATGCAATGTAATGTGATGTCATAATAATTAGGTATCGGGGGATTTTAGAGCAAAAACCTACCACGCTGCTTTAGCATCCCCCATTCCACACTAACATCCTCCTGCTGTGCAAATGCTTCATCTCTGAAAGGAGACACGGTCCAAGACCCATCACCCTGCTACAATGTGGACGGGCGTCCACAGCTGGACATAAGCCTATTTTTTTACTTGTCTTAAAATGCAAACAATCTTTTTGTTACTTTTTAGTGGATTTCAGAGCAAAAACCCACCATGCCTCTTTTAGCACCCCCTTTCAGTCACTAACATCCCCCTGCTGTACAAAAGCCTCGTCTCTCAAAGAAGAGACGGCTCAAGACCCATCACACTGCTACAATGCAGATTGGCGTCCACTGCTAGACATAAGACTTTTTTTTACTTGTCTTAAAATGCAAACAGTCTTTTTAATATTTAGTGTTTAGTTTATTTACATCACGTCAACCCATTACCGGCCCAATACAGAGCACGGGTCTCCTCACTCAATGAGAAGGGTTTAAGGCCGTAGTCCACCAAACTAGCCCAGTGCGGATTGTTGGACATCCAACCATACATCATTGAGATTATTATGTAGAACTCTCAGGCAGGCAGGTTTACTCACGATGTTTTCCTTCACCGATTAATAGCGTAAAACGCACATAGCTTAGAAAAGTTAGAAGTGCGTACTGAGATTTGAACTTGGCCCTCCGAAATCGAAGCCGAAGTCCTACCCACAAACAATCTTTTTGTTACTTTTTAGTGGATTTCAGAGCAAAAACCCACCATACCTCTTTTAGCACCCCCTTTCAGTCACTAACATCCCCCTGCTGTACAAAAGCCTCGTCTCTCAAAGAAGAGACGGCTCAAGACCCATCACACTGCTACAATGCAGATTGGCGTCCACTGCTAGACATAAGACTTTTTTTTACTTGTCTTAAAATGCAAACAGTCTTTTTAATATTTAGTGTTTAGTTTATTTACATCACGTCAACCCATTACCGGCCCAATACAGAGCACGGGTCTCCTCACTCAATGAGAAGGGTTTAAGGCCGTAGTCCACCAAACTAGCCCAGTGCGGATTGTTGGACATCCAACCATACATCATTGAGATTATTATGTAGAACTCTCAGGCAGGCAGGTTTACTCACGATGTTTTCCTTCACCGTTGAAGTATTACATTTTAATTACTTAAAATGCTCATAACTTAGGAAAGTTAGGGGGATTCGAACTCAGCCCCGCGAAAGTGAAAACGATCTTCTACCCAATGCGCTATCACCGCTTTCGCACTTACATAAATATAATTTATTGAATTTGTTTTTATTTATGTTATATAACCTGTATTTTATATTTTGGGATAAATACTGTACACTAAAAAATTACGAAAAGATTGTTTGCATGTTAAGACAAGTTACTAAAACTGGAATGCATAGGTCTTTTGTAGGGAGTTCCAAAATACTCTGCAGTGTCCACCGCCATACTAGCACCTTGGGACACAACGTCCAACGGTTTCCCGAGCTATGTGAAATCTACCATTCCGTCAGAAAGGTGTTTTTTCAAGGGTTTTTAATGCAAGCTAAATAGATTTGATACTTTGCTAGGTACCAAGACATGGCGAAAGCCCAGTGGGTAGGACTTCGGCTTCGATTTCGGAGGGCCAAGTTCAAATCTCAGTACGCACTTCTAACTTTTCTAAGCTATGTGCGTTTTACGCTATTAATCGGTGAAGGAAAACATCGTGAGGAAACCTGCACACCTGAGGGTTCTCGATAAAGTTTTCAAAGGTGTATGGAATCCACCTACCCACAATGGGCCAGCGTGTTGGATTACGGCTTTAACCCTTTCTCATTGTGGAAGGAGACTCGTGCCCCGTATTGGAGTGGTAATGGGTTGATATGGTATAGGTACCAAAACTACAAATCACTCCAATTGTTTACTTGAAGCCCACATAAATAAATGGGAAACCGAGGTGACGAAGCCAACCGCAAGTTTGATAAAAGTGGGCACGAAAACAAAATTTCGGCAATTGATTCCAAATAACCCATTGTGGAACAGGAAAAATTCATAACATATTTTACAAGGAATATTACACATAGCGGTGCGGGTTAAAGTATTTACATATATAGTAAACTAGCGTAACCAGCCCGCTTCGCCGGGCTAGATTTTGCTTTATTTTATTTAAACAATAAACTTACATCATTAAATTTTAAATTTAAGTCTCATAATATATTAAATCATTTATTTCTCTCGTTATTCATTCTCTTCTATTCTCTTCTCGAGCGGGTGAAGATCATTATCTACACCCATGTACACCCAACAATAGTATATCATCATAGTAAATAAAAGCTTTATTTGACAGTTTAACAGTTCAAAAATAGGAGTGCTCCGATCGTCACCAAACTTTACAGGATATCTCGCCAGGTCAATCCGGAGGTTCCCTGATAGTTTCATTAAAATCGGTACAGCCGTTTCGGAGCCTATACGGAACATACCCACACACTTTCTCTTTTATATATATAGATTTACAAAATAAGAATTTATCATTATTTACTCACTACAGGGCACGGGTCTCCTCCCAGAAAGAGAAGGGTTCTGGCTAGCCCAGTGAAAATTGGGGGAGTTTTAGCAGTTCTAAAAGGCGTGTTCCTTTTAAAACATTATCAGGTATGTAGGATTATATTATAAAGTTAAACTTTTATTACATCGTCTCAGACTTTTTCAACTTTGTGTTGCATGTCGCGTGACGGTCAGCCGCAGATTAGGGATAAAATGAAAGGCGCTCGTCAGAGCAGCCGAGGCCAATATGGCGGCATCTACAGTTCGCATCGGCTGAGGCTGTAGTGTATAGACTATCACTTATTTGTGTCAGTGCTCCAATCAATATTGGTAACATGAAGATGGAATTGATAACATAATAGAATGATTGAAAATAATTGAAAAATGGATCGAAATGACTTTACCATCATAAAATATTGTTTTCAGTTTTTTTTATATGTGTTTATATCATATGGCAAAGATGACTGACTGACTGACTGACTGATCTATCAACGCACATCTCTAACCACGAGACGGATCGGGCTGAAATTTTGAACACATATAGTTATTACAACTTAGGCATCCGCTAAGAAAGGATTTTTGAAAACAACCAACCCTAAGAGGGTTAAATAGGGGATGAAAGTTTGTATAAAATTTTTCATTTATAAAATTACGTTTCAAGTTACATAAATGAAACTACAACAAAGAAATACGTATTTCACAAATTTTAAAAATTCCAATAGAGGATGAAAATTTAAAAGATTTTTAAAGTAATTTATGTTCATATACCTATTTCTATTAGGAGCAAGACTTTTTTAAACCCTTGTACTAAGTTAAAATTTACCAAATCAAAAATTGAACCTAAACGTGAGCGAAGACTCGGGTAAAAGCTACTATGTTATGTGTGGCACAACCTAGATAAAGGTGCCAACTCAGCATTGTGCTGTGTGCGCCAGTGAGAGCATGCAGCGCTGATTTTCAGATTGCACCTTTTACTCCGTAACTGCAAAATCACTCGGTCGTAATTGATGAATTGAGAACAGAATCCTTTTCCAGACATTATTGTATGCATTGTATTGTGTTCAAAAACAGTGAGAACGCACTCGACTCACTTTACACCCGCAGAATGTTGCTAGATCACAAACTTCCCATTTCCCCATTTCATGGTGAACGTTTAGAACATTAGGGGTAAAATAATTACTGTCAACTGTTAAATGGTGCTAATCGGCAGCACTTTGCTGAATGCGCCAGTGAGAGCATACAGCGGTGATTTTCAGATTGCGTCTCACTTCACACCCACGTCCTATCCACCGTACCTTCCAGTTGTGGGAATTGAACCTACGGCCTTGGACTCAGAAAGCAGGGTCGCTAAGCACAACGCCAATCGGCCGACAAATAATGACTTATTGCGTCGAACATTCGTAAAAATAAACATCAATGTCTGAATATTATGCAATCATATCAAGGTAGGTAGATTATTTTTATGTCGCAGCAGGACAAAGCTTGCTCACCACAACTCCACCGAGCGTTGAACCAGGGACGTTTATTTCTAAATTTTCGCCGCTCGCCGATAAGCGGTTATCAGGAATGCAATTTATTTTATCTCGGCGTGCGTTGCTCTATTGATAATGTCGAATTGCATGTTTTTAGGGTTCCGCGGAGTAAATTAAAAGCCTTCTAAGCGGTGATAGCCGAGTGGTTAAATTAGGGCTCGATCAAACGCGAAGACCGAGTTCGAACCTCGGGATACACCACAAAGTTAAAATATCGGTTGCTTCAACGGTGAAAGGAAAACATCGTGAGGAAACCTGCATGTTTGAGAGATCCACTTAATGTGCTCAAAGGTGTGTGGAGTCCACCAATCCGCACTGGGCATGCGTGGTGGACTACGGCCTCAACCCCTTCTCATTGTGGGAGGAGACCCGTACCCTGTAGTGGACCGGTACTGACACATAGTCTCCCCTGACCAATGCTCTAGAGATTTTAAAACTACGCGTTAGGTATAAAATTGCACAAGTCCGTGCGCAAACACAGATGCACCCTCTATTATCTCACTCTCACAATCACAGGGACGGCAGCTCCGACACGACCGGAGAGAGATCTGGCGCAGGACCGACAACTTAACGTGCTCTCCGAGGCACGGGGATGAATCATCGCCAATTCCAAAATCCTAATACTAAAAATTTCTTGATATAAAACCCAATACTAATCATTTGCCCGCCCCGGAGATCAAATCCAGGACACCGTGATCTGCAAGTCGTTAACATCCACGAAGCTAACGAGGCAGTTATGTGTATTCAAAGCAACTGAACAAATCGACCCTCAGTTGTTATGACTTGACTGACGAATGTAATGTAATTTCTTCGAAATATCAGTCTTATCGCTTAATACCCACTGATGATGCATATACGGGCGTTGGGCTACACCAGGTACCTACTTAGTTAGCATTTAACTTCCTAATTTGTTGTCCGTCTGTCTTTGGTCTGTCTGCACCAATACTACTGTACAGATTTTGATAAAATTTGACAAGGAGGTAGCTTACCGGATAGGACACAAAAAAACAGGAGAACATCGTGAGGAAACCTGCATGCCTGATTGATCTACTAAATGTGCTCAAAGGTGCGTGGAATCCACCAATCCGCACTGGACCAGCGTGGTGGACTACGGCCTTACCCCTTTTCCTTCCTTCCTACACTTAGGCCGAAACGAAAACAAACAGTTTGCATTGCAAATATTGTTTAGGTAAGTGACACAGCCCGGATAAGCTTTGTACCAAAAAGCGCGGGAGTAGTACCATCATATCAACCCACTACCGGATATGGTCAGTGGCGTGCACTGTGTTCTTACCAGGGTATGCATACAGCAGGAAAATTGCATAAAACTAAAAAAATCCTGCTCTTATACGGGCCATATTTCAATTTAAGGGTATGCAGTGCTTTTGTGAATGTATGAAGGGCACGCCACTTTGTGTGGGTCTCCTCCCACATTGAGAAGGGGTTAGTCCAGCACCGCGGCCCAGTGCGGATTGGTGGACTTCAGACGCGTTTGAGAACATTATGTAGAACTCTCAGGCATGCAGGTTTCCTCACGATGTTTTCCTTCACCGTTGAAGCAAGTGATATTTTAATAACTTAAAACTCACATTACTCCGAAAACTTTCATAATAATAATTAGTTGCTTGGGCATTCAAAAGCCCGCAAGCGGAGGGTGGATGTTTTTTTTTATAAATTTTTAATAGTGTTTTTTTTTTATTTTTAAGCATTTTATAATAAATTACCAGTTGATATCTTGCAGATGTCTCTGTAAAAGTTCAAAGTTTGTATTAAACGTAAGCTTATAGAAAGGTCCTATTATAGTATTAAGGACTACGTCAACGATAAAAATGCTTGGGTGTAAATAGTTGCTCTAACCAGGTTGCTTCTTTAATAGTTTTTAAATGACAATGTGGGATGGTGATAACGAAAAAAATAATAACAACCGGCTAAGTTTGTTGGGCTTCTTCTTAGACCAGGGCGCGTTTGGATCCCTCGTAGCTTTAGTTTTAAGTTGACGAATTTATGTATCGCCATCAACTAACTCTTATGTCACATTTTACATGTAATGTACTCATCAAAAGTGCCATCTATGTGCCTATTTAAATAAAGAAATATTTGACTTTGACTATCAAACCTACGCTTATTTTTAACAAACTCTGAATCAGTTTGTGGTGTTACCCGAGGTTCGAACTCGGTCTTCGCGTTCGAGTGAGGCCGAAGTTAATCACTCGGCTACTTTAAACGCTCATAACGTGGATCGTGTTCCAACCAGGCCCAACGTGGTGTTGCTCTGCTATAGGTAATGGTTTCCCTCTTACCATCAGTCAATTATTACCTACTATAAAAAAATCGAGGATGATAGTTTGTAAGGAAAAATTTACTTATCAGAATTTTAAGCGGATAAAGCCGCGGCCAACCGCTAGTTAGGTTATAAATTAGTTAATTAACGAACGATAAGAGTTCATATTTCGTCTGCCATTGGAGTGGTCAGTGCCGTTTGTGATAAAGGAAGTGCTACTATAAGAACTCGATTGATATTTATATAGACCGTCTACCTCATAAATACGAGTACGTCGATTGAAATTTTATACAGGGTAAAAAAAAAGAACAGAAAGCTCTCGGCCTGTTGTTGTTAACATTTAAACTAACAACTTTTGTTCTAGACCTTTATTTTGCTCAGTAGTTCGTAAAATATAAAATATTTAATATAGATACTCTACTTGTAACTACTCTGTAATGTGACATCGGCAACAGTGCGCAAACCACGGCTCTATCGTGTGTGCTCGCAGCGGATTCACAGTCTAATGTCACTTTACAGAAATAACGTGTTTTTTTTTGGATTAAATGAATTAAGACTGAATTTTGGAAAGTCATCGAACAAAAGTTGTTCGTTTTAATGATAGGAACAACAAGGCAGAGCTTTCTGTTATATTTTTATTTAACCCTGTATAGTACCGCTATCTTATAAAAACCTCGATAAAACTTTTATAGGTACTGGTGTTTAGCTGCATCCAGTTCTGCTGCCTTTATGATGATATCATCTCCTCCATCGAGCTGGTGGTCGGCCGATGCCTCCATCTCGAGTGAATTTTTTTATGTGACTGGCACCCAGAAATACCTTGATCCGAATTTTATATAGTTCCTCTATCTAAGAAGTACTTCAACTGAAATTTATACTTAGGCCATCTATTTCTGATTTTATTATACATAGATAGCCGCTCTATCTCAGACATAACCCGATTGTAATTATATACCTAGAGTCCCTTCTAAAGTAAAATAACGTTGATTGAACAATAAAAACAACTTTCGATCGAATCTCACAGTACACTCGCAAAAACTTTATATTTTTAGCAAATGGTAACACTATTTGTGGTATGACATCGACCATTTAAAGTTTTATTTGCGGTCTAAGCTATTTAGGTCACAACTGAAATAACTACAAAATATCGTTATTAAAATTACTTCAGTAGGTGCTAACTGTCTGAAGAACTTGGGCCTTACTACCATCGGTTAAAGCAGTCTTATTAACCGACTTACAAAAATTGAGGTGGTTGTCAATCAGTTATATTATAGTTTATGTTTGTCACCTCAAAGCTCTGTCTCTGTGTAACGGTGTACCTAATTCCTATGTGGTCCCATTTTCATCAGGTCAATCTGTTGAAGGGATCCCGGAATTGAAAAATGATATTTGAGCATTTTTCAAGAGCATTTGCTTTCGAAAACCGACATTCGGTCAGGTCGACCAATTACTAGAATTGTAGCGATAGGTTCATCTAGGATTTGGATGTGCGATGTCAACGCTAAAAAACAGTCTGATCAGAATTTTTTTCTGTCTCTGAGATTATCATTATCGGGAATCAAACCCAGGACATGCAAAAGCGACTAATCGAGCCACGACCGAAACCTTTTACCCGACAGAAATTGCAATTATTTCCTACCCTTTAAAATTCCAATTAGTTTTTTATCAAACATCCAAAAGGCAATCAAAGATTCTATTATTTGAGGTTTTTAAACGCTACAGTCGAATATAACTCTTAGTAACAAACATTTAGGGTTTAAAACAAGTTAAATTCCGGCAACGCGGGATATGTAATACGTGATGTCTCATCAAAATGTGGGGTCGTTGCACCCGTCTCAATGTCTGAATCATGTCTGTCCATCATTTGTTTGTGTCACTCTTTCTCTTTCACGCTTATCTTATCTTGAGTTATGTTACGCTGCTGTCCTTGTCGCACCATTTTGGTTTCTTATCAAACTGTATGTTTTATATGAGTGCCAACAGTGGCGTGCATAGAGGGTGTGCACTGGGTATGCAGATGATATAAAATGAAGAAAATCTCCAGTACGAGTTATAAATACTTTAGGGTAGGCTTTTATAGCTCTTACAATACCTATCCTTTTTTTTTATAACTCGTACTGGAGATTTTTTTCATTTTATATCATCTGCATACCCTGTCGACCCAATCGACTTACCAGAAACTTACATAAATTAGTGATATCTGCATATCGTCTGCGAAAGGTGCAGAACTCCTTGAGTTGAGTATACGCTTTTACAACATGATTCCTAATAAATTCTTGACCTAACAATGCATACATTTAAAAAATGTGTTAAAACGCATCTAGTACAGCGAGGTTACTATACATTTGATGAATTCCTCAATGACAAGGTAGATTGGAAGCAGCCAGCCAGTAAATGTTGATGTTGGAAAAGAGCAACTACTGAGTTCCTTGCCGGCTCTTCTCGGTAGAATCTGCTTTCCGAACCGGTGGTAGAGTCACTACAAACATACATACTTGACGTCTAAAAAGTGCTTATAGAGTAGGCCTACTTGAAATAAATGAATTTGAATTTTTTTCAATTTTGTGCATACCCTCTATGCACGCCACTGAGTGCAAAGTGTTGAGGACAGATCAGAATACAGTATATGTTCCCGCGGCTCTATTCCCGCGGGTGTCACTAAAGGACAAAGCGGAGTACGGGTAGCAGCATCCTCTGTGGTACTATTACCATCTACTGCAATAACCAACCCGTCTACCCAGCGCGGTGATTATGGGTTTTATTATTTTTATATTTATTTATATATATGAATATTTTATTTTATGTTTTTATTTGTGTATATTTTGTTTATGTATTCGTATGTAGTTATTTGAATGTAGGTTTATAATAATTTTACACCACCTTTTTGTTCTCGCTCTTGTTGTCTCCTAATCCTAAGGTAGCCTGGCAGAGATCGCTTTTAAGCGATAAGGTCGCCTTTTGTATTCTACTCCAGTTTTTTGTCTTTCTCTCTATTCGTCCTTTATTTTCCTAACTGTGTAGTGGTGTACAAAAAAAGAGTTTAAATAAATAAATAAATAAACCCTCCAGATGAGAAAGGTCTTAAGTTCAAAGGAGGTCTGTTATAGGCTTGTTGGCTCGCTGGATAGTTCATCATCATCATATCAATCCATCACCGGCCCACCGCTGGGCACAAGTCTCCTCCCATAATGAGAAGGGGTTAAGGCTTCACCACGCTGGCCCAGTGCGGATTGGTGGACTCCACACACCTTTGAGAACATTATGGAGAACTCTCAGGCATGTACACCTAACAGAAATGAAATTATAAATATCCCATCTGATGTGTTTCCTCAAAAATACAATCTAGGGTTATTCAAGGGGCGGATAAACAAATTCTTTAAAAGCCGGCAACGCATCGGTGGCTCCTCTGGTGCTGTAGATGTTTATGGGTGGCGGTGATCATCAGGTGACCGACTTGCTCATTTGCCCGCTAATAATAATAATAAAAAAAAATTATACACAAAAACACGCTATCTATCGCTAAAAAAAGTGACTGAAAAAACAAAGGAAAGGGAAAAATAACACTTAAACTTAAAAGTTAGGTTGTACACAAGAAGCAGTTATAAAATTAAAATATATACATATATTTATATCAATTATTATATCATACGAAGTATAAGCCTAAACACAAAGAAAAATGACTCAGAAGAAAAAAAAAGACTGATTAGGGTGGCATAAAACGTTTTTTTAAGAAATCTCTTGAAAATCGGTAGCGCCTAATTTGAAAGGGGAGTTAATTATGAGAAAAATATTCATCAGCTATCTCAGTACCCATAACACAAGCTACGCTTACTTTTGGGTTAGATGGCGATGTGTGTAGCGTCGTAGTATATTTATATATTTATTTTATATTTATATAAATACCTACGAAATATATATACAAATCATATAACTTTGACTTTGAATCGAACCTTCTACCTCCCGCTATCCAAACCTTATTACCCACTGGGCTATCACGCCATTTCCTTAAACCATTACATATGCCTACCTAGCTATAAGTAAACAATACGATCGTTTCGTCTCAGGGCCACCTGAAATCTTATCTGAGGTCGTTGACACTGTGCTATATACTATATTTCATTATGTTATTAATATAGGTACCTACCTAAATAACTTCTTATTTCCCATATAAAAATATAGATAAATTAGTACGTATGTATGTGAGTAGAATTTTCGACCTCCCTCGCGCATTGGTCAGCGCTGCGGTTTGATATGAGGGAGGTCGCGGGTTCAAGGAATTTAGGAATTTATCACGTCAGTATATTTTGCTGGAGGCTTCGGCCGTGGCTAGTTACCACATGGGGGTACGAATTCGCGTAGAACATGCACAATATTTTATTATGTTATTTATATAGGTACCTACCTAAATAACTACTTATTTCCCGTACAAAAATATAGATTAATTACGCATGTATGTGAGTAGAATTTTCGACCTCCCTGGCTGCTTGGTCAGCGCTGTGATTTGATTTGAGGGAGGTCGCGGGTTCAAGGAATTTGGGAATTTATCACGTCAGTATATTTTGCTGGAGGCTTCGGCCGTGGCTAGTTACGCGGGGTACGAGTTCGCGTGGAATCTGAAAAGAGGAATGGTTTTAATTTTGTGAAGTTATGTGTTCCGGTTTGAAACGCGTGGTTGCCGGTGTAATTAATGGCACATGTGGCTTAAAACCTACGCCTCAGGTTAATAGACACAGGGCGGCATGTAACAGGACGCGTTCCTTACATCTACGTTGACGGCCGAGTGGCGCAGTGGGCAGAGACCCTGCTTTCTGAGTCCAAGGCCGTGGGTTCGATTCCCACAACTGGAAAATGTTTGTTTGATGAACATGAATGTTTTTCAGTGTCTGGGTGTTCTTTATATTAATATTTATATGTATATTATTCATAAAAATATTCAACAGTCATCTACGAACCCATAACACAAGCTACGCTTACTTTGTGGCTGGATGGCCGTAGTATATTTATTTATATATATCTGCAAGGTGTCGCTCTGTATATATGCTTGGTTTCCAGTTGACATCAGGTAAGCCATCTGCTTTGTCTAAACCGCCTAACCTTACCAGCACGGCTATCATGGGCAGGAGACAATTATATCCCCGGGGAACGGATATAAATTTATCTTCCACAGCTTTATCAACTCTCAGAGCACTGGCGCACAAATAATATATGCGTATTAATAAACGGGGGTATAAGCTGAAAAGGAAAAAGTATCTAAATACTTGGACCTTGCTGACGAGATTACCGCCATGTGGAATGTTGAGTCGACCGTTGTTGTCCCGATCGTCGTTCAGTCAATGGTCTTCGCGCGAAAAGCTTCGACTAACATCTTAAGAAGCTTTCGCTTGGTTGTTGGATCAAGGGTCGGATACAGAAGGCAGTAGTCCTTGAAACGGCGCGTATTGTGAGGAGGTTCCTCACTCTGGAGCCCTGACCACCGGTTGCTTGGGCATTCAAAAGCCCCGCAAGCGGAGGGTGGTTTTTTTTTATAATTTTTTAATAATGTTTTTTAATATTTTTAAGAATTGTTAATAATTTAAAAAAAAATGAAAAAGAATAAATGATAGAAATTAAACAGTCTTAATTTAATGCAACTTGAAGACTAAAATGATAAATGAAGGATTTTATACAAACATTCATCACTCATTTAAACCTCTTAGGGTTAGAATTTTCAAAAATCCTTTATTGGCGGATGCTTCCGTTGTAATAACTTTCTGTGTGCAAAATTTCAGCCCGATCCGTCAAGTGGTTAGAGCTGAGCGTTGAAGACTATGCGCTATTACAGACTATATTGTAGGTATCTCTGCCAAATTTTAGCTGAATCAGTTAATTCATTGTGCCGTTAAGCGTAACATCAGATCTTCATTAAAATTAGACAATACATGCTTGGTAGTACACACTGTCAAATAAAGAAAGAATAAAACGGAGATATGAAATAAAATTGATAAAAATCTTCATCCTATTTTTCGAAGGAAACTTATTGTTTATAGGGATAAAAAGTATCCTATATTTTGACCTGGGATATCAGCTACCACTTTACCAAATTTTATTTAAATCCGTTCAGTAGTTTTCACGTGACAGACTGACAAAAAAAAATAAAAATCTGTTTTGGACTTAGTATCGATTATTAAAGCATCTCCCGGTCAAAATTTTCAAAATATAATAAATGTACAGAAATCTTCCAGTTACAGTTTTATTATAAATATAGATTTTATAGAAAAAAATAAAAAGCTTAGCTAGTTCACTATATCTATGGATTCTATGGAAAGTGAGAGCTATATGTACCAGGCCTTTAATCACCTCTTATCTCACCACAAATCTCTTCTCTCATGACAAGAGAGTGGGATTCAAAGCTCAGCCAAACTAGATTACTGGGTGAGAAAACAAAAGTAAAGGAAGATAAATAAGGACCAAGTAGATCGTTTAGTAATAAATTACTAGTGTAAGGCAGAAAAACTTCTAAAAACTACCTTTACGCAATACCACATAGCACACGAACAAAGAGACAGACAGCATGGAACAGTTCGTTATAAGAAAAAATCTTACCGACAACTTTCGCCGACATCCTACCGACACCTATCGCAAATAATACAAAAACAATGCTCATTGCCAAAACATTTAAGTGATAACGATAAGCGCCGAAAAACCATAACCTATCCCAAAGAGACAATGCGGGTGCGACAATGCGTACGAACATTGCCGGTCGCCCCCCCAATTTCGGCGAATCCGTTCAAGGTCGCCGCCGTTGAGGCAGGTCAGCATCGTGACGTCAGCGCGCCCTCCAAAACCGGGGGGTCAACGACCGCGCCGCCATCACGGAAACTGTGCTGTGCGCGTTCGGAATTCGAATTGGGGGCTCTTTGTTTGTGTGCGTTCAATGAGCTTTCAATGTTTTTGTTGTCCCGTTTTGTGTGTAGAGGGTGAATGTGTGCGTGTAATTTGGGGTTTTTATAATACCCCGACCGAAACAATGGCCGGAGTTGGACCCTTCGCTTTTAAATAATCGTTTAATTATTGCTATATTTTTAGCTCCGCTCGGCTTGTTCTGTTAGTCGGGGAGTTATTTCGAGACTTTTAATTAGTAGCTCTAGGAGGGTTTTACGCAGCCTGCCTACCCACATAGATTTTTATAGCGTTCAATTAGTTTTAAATAATTCATCGATTGAAGGAATCAGAAGAATTTTAGTAGAAGTAGAGCTTCTTGTGATAGAACTCGTCCTATTATCGCCATGCTTATTTCTGCCGCTAAGCAGCATTGTTGCAATTCTGTGCTCCTGTCCTCCTCATGTTACTCCGGCGACCATGCCCAAGGGCATGGTCGCCGGAGTAACATGAGGCTAAGCCCCTACTCCAAAAAATAATTGAGACAGGGCAGCATGTTGCAGGACCTCCGTTTATAGGCGATTGTTTCGACTTACCATCAGGTATGTCATTTGCTTAGTCAGTCAGTTATTAAACTTAAAAAAAAGCATTAATAGCAAGCACTAATAGCAAAAAGCAATAATTTAATTCACCCGCAGATACATAGGTAAGTCAGAATAAAACCTGTTAGGCCAACTACTTAAGTTATAAATATTAGAACCTAATTTATTCAAAAAGAAATTATTAACCCTATTTTATTTAAAATTTAGTTAGTTATTTACAACCAAATTATTTAACTGCACCCTACTGATACATTAAAAATAAAAGATCTCCATTTTCTAAAAACGGAACGTGTAATTTTAAATTAAACTTCAAAACCAATCACTAACCGGCTTTCGTAACTTCAGAGACGCCATGTTTCTATTATAAAAATAAAACCAAAGAATAAATTACAGGAAAAGACCCATTCGACCGGTTTGTGACTTGCGCGGCGATTGTAAAAAACCTTATGTGCTATCAGCCAATCATCTAACGCTGTTCAAATTTCGGTTGCGCAGGAGAGGGGCATTAGACGCACACTATGATAATTTGAATTGTGTTCGAATTTAAACAAGCATGGGGTTCTTTTACATCAAATGATTTTTGAATAATAATTTTACAGCTTAACTTTAAGACATCTTATATATATAGGAATATTTTTTAATTGTTTTTTTTTAGTTTCCCGATTAAGTAGGTATACGCTAGTCAACAAGTTCAGAACGTTTTAAGTGCTATATAATTTTTGTTTGTTATAATGTTATGAACTTCAATTCTGAAATTATTTATATTTGGTTCATTTAAAAAAAAATATAACGAACAAAATATTATCTTAGCCAACAACGCTCTTGACTAATTCATCTTTCAAACAATAGCAACAAAATCAAAAATGGTTGATTCGTTCGGGAAATATGATGCCACAGACAGATAATCACACCCCCTCCTACACACACACACACTTAAAAACGTCAAACTTACAACACCTTGTTGTTTTTGCCTCGGGGGTCATAATTCACAGATAAGTCGATACTTACGAGTACGTTGCCATAAAAAAAACTTTCTAAACTGATTGCGACTGATTAACTGATGACTGATCAGGCGATAAGTCTTCCATTTTCAAAAGCCATCATTTTTACCAATATGAAATGGGAGCAACAACAACATAAATCTTTTAAATTAAATATGTTCCAAAATTAAAAAAAAAAGTTAATTTTTTGTAACAATACAACAAATACTTACAAACGTGAAACGTATTTACATGCCTATCTAGGTACATAGTAATATACACCACTTCTCTTCATGGCAGATTTAAGATAAATAGAAAAGTCAACCAACCATGTAATATGGTCATAAAAGTACCAGCCTCTAATTTTTTCTAACCCAAAACTAACCAATGACGAGCCACCAAATTAGGAGGTTGCGTATGAGTGGCCAAAAATATTAGACGCACACATGCAAAGTGCCCACCATGATTTATATGTGTAAGTATCTAATATTAGTACTGAGTGTTATTGTGGTGTGAGAAAAAATAATAATTTTACATCATAGCGTCATGATATTGAAAAAGATTGATAAGACGTGAAACCTTTTTCGTAGTATAATAGCATTTTTGACAAGGCACGTCCGGGTGAGTATCTACTGCCACCTAGCTTAATTCTGACGTCAGACACCATTACTGTATTGGCCTGTATTGGCGGCACTTTTTAGAATGATATATATATATATATCTAATCTTCTATATGTAATAAAAAAACGTATACCTTTCATTAGTGTGAAGCTCTGTCACCTGCGATAGTTTAAACTATGCTACAGGAGGCAGTGTCTTTCCTATATATCTATGGTCTTAATAACAAACATTTGACAAATTAACAGGCATAATTATATTAAAGGAAAAAAGAAATTTAAAAAACGAATGATATGCATTTTTCAGGTGGGTACGTAGGTATATTTCTTTGGTGTGTGAGTGTGCGCGTGTTTGTATGTGTATATATGGGTGTGTGTGTGTGTGCGTGTTTTGTGTAGGGAACATTTTGCGAAGTGGTTCTCTGTTTATAGGCTACGGTTTTCGACTTATCAGGTGGTGCATCTTCTTGGTCGGCAATAGTTAGTATTAAAATTAAAAAAAAGTTAAATTTCATTGAAAATAGTTTTTTGGTGAGTATATATTATTTAATTTTAATAAAAAGGTGAGTACCTACGTATAGAATTCAATAGTTAATAAGTATGTAGCACGTTCTTAGACGTGCTTGAGGTGCTTTTGGAACCTTCACTCGTAGCTTTAGATTTAAGTTTACGAATGTAGTTGTCGCCATCATCTCACTTCTATATCGGTACATATTTTACATTTACTTAAGTGCCCATATGAATATTTGGCTTTCACTTTGACTTTGATCGTAAAGCAACGTTTCAGCTCTACAACCCCAGGCCTGTGGACAGCAGACCGTGCCCAGCTGTGGGAAATATCCAACCACTGTATCTGTGCTATTTTCCAGGCCTTTTTCATGAAAAGTATTATAATTATACATTATTAAATAACTAATGAAGGTAATATTTTAAGTACACAGACTATAAAATCTGTAAAAATAAAATAATTCCAACAACTTCGACATCAAAAAATACCTAATTTTTTTTCTAATATCAAACTAACCAATGACGCGTCTCAAATCCGTGGTTGCGTGTGAGTGGCCGAATTCGAATTAGACGCACACTAACACAGATTGTAGATATGCTGTACCAATAGGAGATGCTTAAGTGTGTGTGATTAGCGTTTAGTGAATAGATGTCAAGGGAGTGTGTTCGGAATAATTTATTTTTCGTGCATTGTTTGGTTGGAAAGAGATAGCTGGATTCTTTATTTCATATGCTTCTCAAAGATTACAATATAACGTTTCCTTCGGTCTGAGTAATGGAAGATTTTTACTAATTTGAAAATTAACATATTCTATTTTATTTGTTTATTAACATTTATGTACCTACATACATAAAGTATAGCAAAATATAAAAAGAAAGTGGACTGTAACAATGTTAATATTAGAAGTAAAAATAAACTTGTAGTGCAGTTTACTAGGCTGCATAAAATTCATTTAAGGGTAACTGTATATCATTTTATAACAAATTATCATATGAAATCCTTGAGATGTCTCTCAATGAGTTCTAAGTTTATATATATATATGTATATATATATATATATATATATATATATATATATATATATTTTATTTATTGTTCAAAATAAATTGTAAAAAATATTTTCCAACATAATTATCCATCCCCTTAGAAACTATGCATTTATGGTGAGTAAGTAAAAGTCACAAAAGCTTAATTGTACATTTTTATTTAGGTACAATTTGCCGTTTGTTTATGTGGTGTAAAATAAAAGTGTATTTCTTCAAAAGGCAAATACTTCACGGTGTTCAGTTACTGTAGACCCCCATAAAGCATTGAAGCAGCTTGGTGGGTCTGCTATGCGAAAAGCAGTGCGCCTGAGGATCATAATGAAAAAAAAAACATAACACACAGTTAAACATAGAATCTCATAGTCTCTCTCATAGGAAGTCGTTTAAAAAAGTAACACGAAGTTTACCGGCGACATTAAAAACTATTATTTTTATGTAATTCCGTTTGTTCTCACGCTATTATTATATGCACTTTGCCTGCCAATAAACAGGGCTTGGTCCATGTTACAGAAGGCGTCCCAAATTTAAAGACATTTTTTTAAAAATTGAAACTTCTTAATCGACGTATATCTGGAGATGTTTAATAGCAATGTAACGTTTCTCTGTTACGCGCCATCTTCATTTCTAAGTCACAATCTTCCGTTACGCGCTATGTTTATTTCAAATTCATTCAACACGTAGGTGTGATAATGGTATTTCTTTTTTAAAGTTATTTCAGGTTAACCTCAATTTTTGATTGTAAGTAACGTTGAATGTTAAGAGTTTTATTAAAACTAGCAATTATTAATTAATTCGACTGTTAATCTAGTAAACATCAATTAAATGTAATAATAAAAAATTAAAAAAAACATGTCCAAAAGAATTTTCACTTCACACACACACACACACACACACATTTTTATTTTTATACAAGTTAGCCCTTGACTGCAATACTACCAGCGCGGCTAGCATGGGCAAGAGACATTTCTCTCTCCGGGGAAACGACAGAATTTTATCTTCTCTCCCAGTTATATATCTCAAACTCGCGAAAGATATTTCTCTCACCAGGGAAAGGACAGAGTTTTATCTTCTCTCACAGTTATACCAACTCTCCTAGCATTGGCGGACGAGTGGAAATAATACCCAAATAATATCATAATCATATTAAGTGATTACCGGCCGACTACAGGGCACGGGTGTTCTCTCACAATGGGAAGAGCTGTAGTCCACCACGTTGACCTAGCGCAGATTGGTGGACTCCACACGCCTCTGGAACATTATAGAACTCTCAGGCCTACCGGTTTCCTCACGATGTTTTCTTTCACCGTCGAAGAAAGTGATATTTTATTTATTTATCTACTCAAACTCATATTTAAGTATTTATGGTATATTAAGATATGTATTAGTATATTTATTTTATATATTAATCAATAGTATTTTTTATTGGTGTAGTCTGGTATGTATGTATTAGTATGTAGACATTCGTATGTATGTACTAAATAGTACTAACACCTATTTGTTTTCTTTTTAGTTTTCCTAATCCTAAGGTTGCGTGGCAGAGATCGCTACTTAGCGATAAGGCCGCCTTTTGTATCCTGCTTCATTCTTCATGTGTTTGTTCTTTTTTTGTCTCGTTTTTCTGAGTGGTGTACTAATAAAGAGTATAAATAAATAAATAAATATTTTGACTGAAGGTTTCCATAGGACATATGAATTCCGAAATTGCCCATTAAGAAGTTCACAGCTCTCTTAAGATACTGCCAGACAAGTCGACAAACGCGGGTGAAGTCGCGGGCACCCACTTGTTTTAAACAATCAATTTGATATACTAAACGCTTATCACCTGTGGCTTGTACAACGCAGAAGCTTTTAAGCTTATTAAGGCAATTTCGGGCGATTTCATGGAATTTTGGCTTGTGCTTCAGAATTATTTTGTATGGAGCTGGTTCCGTTAGTAGATAATATTTAGGTAAGTGACTAAGTTAAGCCAGTGTGGCTTTAATTTTTTTTAAATACGTATTATAACAAGTTAATGGATTAAGCATTTGATTAAGTAACTAAATATACTACGACAATACACACATCGCCACCTAGCCCCAAAGTAAGCGTAGCTTGTGTTATTGGTACTAAGATGACTGATGAATACTTTTATGAATAAAACACATTAATAGATGTAATATACAGATAAACACCCAAACTCTGAAAGACATTCATGTAACATTTTCCAGTTGTGGGAATCGAACTCACGGACTCAGAAAGAAGGGTCGCTGCCACTTCGCCAGTCGGCCATCAGTAAATGTAGTCTTTAATTTAGAAAGAATACCTAACATGCTAGCAATCGAGCGCCTACAAAATTTATGTATCCGGTTTGTTTTTGGACTGCGTAAATTTAAATGGCTGCCGATCAGATTGCGTCGTGAACTTCATCTTCTCTCATTCTTGTACTTTATCCTAAATAATCCAGTTACACCCTCGTACCTTAAATACCGTTTTCGCTATATTTCTGATTCTGATAACCGTCTGGTACTCCCATTTTGCAAAACCAAGTTATTCGGTAACTCTTCCACTTTTAAGGATGTTGTTCTTTGGAATAATTTGCCTGCTGACATCCGTAAAAGTCAATCCCTTCCCATATTTAAATAAATATACTACGACAATACACACATCGCCACCTAGCCCCAAAGTAAGCGTAGCTTGTGTTATGGGTACTAAGATGACTGATGAATATTTTTATGAATTATATAAACATAAATACTTAGAAAATACATATAAACACCCAGACACTGAAAACACTTATTGCTCATCACACAAACATTTTCCAGTTGTGGGAATCGAACCCACTTTACACAATGTCGTCTTAAAGATTACTATCTGTCTTTGAGTGTAAGTAATTTGAACAAATATCGTAATTAATGTGTATTATTTGTATTTTTTTTTTTTCATTATTTAATTATATATGTATTTATATTATATTTATATATACATATGTATTTATATATTTATTTATTTTATATGTATGTCTATTTATTGCCGAATATAGATGTAGTATAATTGCACTATCCCGCTCTTTTGCAGCTTTTCCTTCTGCCAGAGGTTGCCTGTAAGAGATTGCTTGCAGCAATAAGGCCGCCTTTGCATGCCTACAATTCTTGTTGTTGTTTATTCTATATTTTATGTATATTCTGATGTTCGTGTGCAATAAAGTATTTCTTCTTCTTCTTCTTCTGAATCATGATTTTTGTTAGCTATACAGTTAAGATATAGGTAATTTTAAGAAATACTATCTAGGTAATGAAAAAAAACTGAAGAGTTTATTTGTTAGTTTACTTTAACGTGATGATCTCAGAAACTAATAGTCCGATTTGAAAAATCTTTGAGTGTTTGATAGCCTCTTGTTGCGTATCGAAGAAGGCTTTATAAATCATCATACTAAGACCAAAAGGAGCATAGCACCAATGAAGAATGTTTCAAAATGTTTTTTTTTAATTATGAGAGCTTCCGTAGACGGTAAAAGTTACGATAAAAATGTACTCGTATGACAAAGTAAAAGTTCTAAAAATAAATCCGCGACACCGTATATATATCTATCTTGTAAGGTTGATTTATACGCGGGCGAAGTCGCGAGGGACCGCTAGTTGGCTAAAGAAAGCCAGTGTGCCTTTAATTATTAAAATATAACATAGCATCATATTCTCAGCATAGCGTCTTCGCCGGCGAAGACGCTATGCAGAGAACTGGTCGAGGCTGGGCTTCGGCCGAAGCTACCAGCCCACGATTTAACGTTCCGACACGATTTCGCGTAGTAGCCGGATACGATATACCCCTAACAGAATAATTCCGTTACTATCTTTGACTAATTTACTAACCAGTAGATAACATTGTAGTGGAAAAAATAAAAAAACATCTGTAAGTATTGCAATAAAGAAATGTTAATTGTAGCAGTTAGTCTAGTGGTCTACATGTTAGACTACGTACCACGACGCCCTGGGTTCGAATCCCGCGTCGGGTAAAAAATCGTAAGTATTGACAGTTTTTTTTTTTTCTATTTATTTGACCAAAATAATCTTTTAATAGTGTTTATGCATACTTATAAACTACTTCACCTTTAGAAACGAAACAGTTCAAAACACAGTAGTACAAACAGTAGTTCATTGGAGCAATATGGTGGGTGGGTGGGTCAATGCTCTAAAACAATCTCTCCTATGAGAGAGAAGGAATATGCCCAGTAGTGGGACTTTAAACTGTGGATGATGACGAAAATGAATTTAAGCTTAAAGCTAATTTGGGTTTCTTATCAGGGTATACATACAGCAGGAAAATTGCATAAAATTGAAAAAAAATCCCCCTCCTATACGAGCTATATTTCAATTTTAGGGTATGCAGTGCTTTTGTGCATGTATGGAGTGCACGCCACTGGGTACATACTAGGTAACCTAGACCTGCGTGGGTGCGCATTCCGACAGAATTGCACTAAATCTGCTAAACGTTTGATCGACCTGAATTACTGTCCGTCTTACTTGACTTTAGTCTAGATTTCTAGACAGAACCACTTAAATACCTACTCGTAATCTAAGCCTATATCGTCAATCATTGTATGTAATTAATTCAAAATTCAAAATTCATTTAGGTATTGCACTGTGTAGTGACTCTACCGCCGGTTCGGAAAGCAGATTCTACCGAGAAGAGCCGGTAGAAAATGTAGAATTATTAATATATATATCTTGTATTTGTCAAATGATAAAAATAATAA
Organism: Pararge aegeria; assembly: GCF_905163445.1. Taxonomy (NCBI): domain Eukaryota; kingdom Metazoa; phylum Arthropoda; class Insecta; order Lepidoptera; family Nymphalidae; genus Pararge; species Pararge aegeria. The sequence goes on along the minus strand of NC_053202.1, from coordinate 3,133,438 downwards.
TAATGTACTACAACAATACACACACCGCCATCAAGATAGTTGATGAATATAATACCCATAAATACTTATAATATACAGATAAACACCCAGACACTGAAAAACATTCATGTTCATCACACAAACATTTTTCAGTTGTGGGAATCGAACTCACGACCTTGGACTCAGAAAGCAGGGTCCCTGCCTGCTGCGCTAATCGGCTGTATAATATATATGTATTTCAACATACGTTTTATGTATGTCATTGTTTTCATCATGCCTATTTGTTCGATCTAAGGGTACCTATGACAGACCAACTGGTCAAACCTACGTACGGGAGCTAGGGTGATACGCTCGACCGTAACAATAGGAAGATCTTCCTCCGAGCGGGTGATCGTGCTCGGGGACCGAGGTCCGAACTTTCATTTTTGGAAGTTGTATATATAGGCATTCTTAGTGAACACTTCGCTAGCGCGATGTAGGATTTTAGTAGCGCCATCTAGTTATGTAATGTGGAGACCGCCACACCTATAACACCCCTCTATTTGTGTTGGGGGTTAAAAATAATATGTTTGCATTGTAACTGATATTATTAAAAAGGAAATGGGACGCGAGTGAAGCTTATATTCATTTAAATAGCAAGCATCGGACGGTGGGTCACAGATGTTCACTGTCTGGATAGGCTAAGATATATTCAGGCAATTATATGTGTGAGATTGCAGTCGAAGGCTAACTTGTAGCTAAATATTAATTTTATTACTTAACTTTAAGTCTGATTTTGAATAAAGAATTTTCTAGACTTGTAGTGGATTAAAAGTTGTGGTAGTATCATCATCATATTGACTTATCTCCGGCCCACGTTAGGATACGGGTCTCCTCCCACAATGAGAAGGGGTTGAGTCCACCACGCTGGTCCATTTCGGTTTGTTGGACGCGCACACACCTTTGTGAACATTATAACTCTCAGGCATGCAGGTTTCCACGTTGTTGTTCGTTGAAACGCACATTACTCAGAAAGGTTAGAGGTGCGTGCTAGGATTCGAACTTCAAGTTACTGGATAGTCCTACCCACTAGGCGATTTATGACAATGTGAGATAGTGATAACAAAAAAAACCCGGCTAAGTTTGTTGTGGGCTTCTTCTTAGACCAGGACGCGTTTGGAACCCTTGTAGCTTTAGTTTACGAATATGGATCTCGCCATCATTCAGGCCTATTTGAATAAAGATATTTTTGACTTTTGACTTTGCTTTCACCACTTTTGTGATATGGTGTAGGTACAATGAATTTGTATTAATTCATTCGGTCATTCATGACTTACAATCACTGGTCCGCCTCGGGGAAGAAACCCAGGACCTAAAGATCTTTTCTTAAACGTACCATCGACAAGACCATAAGGTTCAAGCGGTTTGAAATTCGAATATGATTCAGATTTTGGAATGTTGGTTGCCTTGAAAAGCAAAATAGCCCGGATGTTTTAATATGGAATCAAAAAAATTTTTTGTTCATTACTACCTACCGGCAATAAACGGAAAATAATGTTGACATTTAAAAAATTCACACGTTATTGAAAATTAAACAAAATAAAAATCCGCTAAAAGGACATGAGGCAGTGTTACATATTAAAAATTTACGACTCAAAAAAATATTGTTTGTCCGAGATTGAAATACCTATTTATCTGAAATTTTTGGTTGAACAGAAATTTTGACGTAATTTTTATTATCTTTACAAATGATGTTGCAAATTCAAAGAGGTGGACAAGTTATGTAACTCAAACTTAATAAAATTGTATTTTTTGATTTTATGTTATTAGAAAAATTACAGCATAGCATTTAAAAATCAGCACACCCTGACAGTTGTTAGGAATGCAAACTAGAGTGTTCCAACATTTAAATTATAACAGAATATATGCCAGGAGGCTGGGGAATCTGAAATAAAGAATTAAAAGTTGTATGTTGAAACGCCGAGGTGGATAGATGACATCTGGCGAGTCGTTGGGAGCCGCTGGAGGCAAGCTGCCCAGGACCGTGTATTGTGGAACCCCCTACAAAAGACCTATGTCCAGCAGTGGATGTCGATTGGTTGAAATGATGATGATGATGTTGATACTGGGCTAATTAGCAAACCTGAACGAATCTGTTGCTAATTCACGTGGAGTCGGTATATTTGTATATGTCCCTTTTTGCTCACGACATATTGTAACATACTTGCATGAGAGTCCTTTGTTAGTTTACCGACATTTTAAACGAAGTCCTAACTATTGTATTTTTTTAGTCAAAAAACTGTGAGTTGACAGTTGACCAGAGCTAGAAAAATGGCGTTGTTCATTCTTTGGAGACCATATTAAGCCACCAGTTCTGAATATCATGCCTAACAATTGCATTTAGGTATGTAAAATTTCTCAGTTGTGGGCACATGTGTGCTTTCATTCATAGGTACATGTTGAACAGCGTTGGTGGGTTCGACCTTCAGTCTTTAAGCCTCCCCTTGAGACTAGACTGAGTGGGAATCAGTTATAATCCTAATCATCATATCAACCCATTACTGATCCACTACAGGGCACGGGTCTCTTCCCACAATGAGAAGGGGTTAAGGCCGTAATTCACCACGCGGACCCAATGCGGATTGGTGGACTTCACACACCTTTGAGAACATTATGGAGAACATTTCAGAACTTTTAGGCATGCAGGTTTCCTCACGTTGTTTTTCCTCACCGTTGAAGCAAGTGATATTTTAATTGCTAAAAAAACGCATATAAATTAAAAAAGTTAGAGGTGCGTGCTGGGATTCGAACTCGGCCCCCAAAATTTAAGTCGAAGTATTACCCACTGGGCTATCACCGCTTCAAATAAAAAAGGTATAATGATATTCGTAAATCTACCTCCTTTTACTTTCAACATCATTGACTATTGAAGGTTTCTTTAATATAATGGCGCTAAAAGCATATTAATGAGTTTTTGTCAAAATGTTAATGTTATTTCATAATCAATAATAATTAATAAACAATTATAAACAAGTACCTACGTTGCTACCTACGCAGTACTTCATTTTTGACTTTCCTGTTCCGAGTTCAGAAAAAATAAAACACAAATGTAAATTGTCAGAGGACAGTTGAATAATTAATAATTCTGGAAAAGAGCAACTGCTGAATATTTTGCGGGCTTCTTCTCGAGAGTCAGCACAAACAGACCGACTTGTCGTTTCACAAGTGCTTATATTATGCCTACTTCAAATAAAAGAATTTATATTTTTTTGAATTTTCAATAAGGCACAGAAACCTCTTTAACTCATACGGAATGTCTGTTAGACAATATTAATAAATATAAATAAATAAATATTTTTATAAACACTTATAATTTACAGACAACCCAGACACTGAAAAACATTCATGTTCATCACACAAACATTTTCCAGTTGTGGGAATCGAACCGGCCTCGGACTTAGAAAGCAGAGTCACTACCCACTGCGCCGGTCGGCCGTCCAGCTTAACACCTACGCCTCAGATTTATGGACACATTGCTGGACGTGTCCCTCACATACCCTGCAAACTGCTGCTCTGTTTATTGGTGACTGGTTTCCACTTATCCGCTGGGTCCATGCATTATTAGTATAAAAATAATAAAACTTAATTTAACGCTAAAGGAAATGGTTACAAACCTTAAGAATACTCTATAACGATCTAAAAACCGAACATGGCCAGCGTGGTGAACTTCGGCCTAAACCGGGGGGCCATAGTCAAAGCCGAGAAAAGATCCGTGCCTACTGGTGGGCCGGGAATGGGTTGAAGATGATGGTGATAAGAAAATGCTAAGAAGAGATCTATACAGGTACCTCACTTTTTTGTCGTATCCAGTAATCTTGTTTCTCTGTTCGCATATCGTTTGAAAACTATAGTTTCGCTACTATTTCGCTGGACATTATCGGCGCGTCGGAACTCGGACGTCGTCGGACAACTTCGTGTGTTTCCGTCGTTGTGTGGGGGGGAGGGGGGAGAGCTAATAAACGAGTTTCATTTTTGATACCGCGAAGCTTTGTGATTTTAAATCATATCTACCATTTAATTATAAGCTCGCATTGATTGCGTGATTTTCATTTAGAAATTGTGCATTGCAAACTGAATATCTGAGAGTGCATTTAAGACGACGGATTTTGATGACCTCCGCGGCGCAGTTGTGCGCTGTGATTTTTAAGTGGGATGTCCAGGGTTCGATTCCGGCAGAGGCACGTTTGAAAATAACCGGTTAGCCCGTTACCATCTCAGACTGCATCATCAGTTAGCAGCAGGTGAGGTAGCAGTCAAGGGGTTACATGTAGTGAAATTAAAAAAAAATATTTGTGGTGTGTATAAAGATTGAACCAATTATAGAAATACTCCTATCATAGCTCTCTCCATCGCCCGCTGAGTATCTCAGAGCCTTCTTATGACGCCCATAGTAAGCGACCGCGTTTCAGAGCGATAAATCAAGGACTGTTCTAAGACTTTTGTCTTCAGCCATAACGAAATACACAAGGAAAGTATCGAAAAGAAATTTGAGTTTTGATGTGTGGCGTGAGCGCAGGAGGTGGAATTTTTAACGCTGGCCATCCGGTAGCTCCCTCGTGCAGGGCGTTACTACTGTACCTCTACCAATTTACGAATTTCAGTCGAGTTTTCTTTTACCCATACTAAAACCGTGCTATTTAACTAACTAATATTTCTAATTTTATAACTTTTATAAGTGTTTTTACCTACACTTGGAGGGCACCATGAAGGTACGCGCTGGTAACATGGAAACTAAAAGTTAAGGATAGAATAAGTGCAGAAGACCAAGCAAATCTCGATAGGGGATATCGTAAGGTTCTCCAAAGAGACTGGTAGGTTGCAGGGGAGGATTCTGCCGGGACCTGTGTCTCAAACTTGGGGAATAGGGCGTAATGGCAATGGCAGACGTCGCCACTTTAAATATATATTAATACACCTGGAGATATAATTAATTTTATGAATTTAAAATGCACATAAACATTTTCGGAACCGATAGAATATGAATCTGCGATTAGTGGCAACAGTCTTATAGACACAGTAGCGCCATCTAGTAGGAAACATTGCAGTTTCGATCTACTTTTTCGAAGATCCATACAATGAGACAAAGATTGAAATAAGAGATGACCTATTGCTTTTTTTTAAATTTTATAATATTTTTTATCAGTGTTTTTACTTACACTTGGGGCATTATCAATTTTACAGCTACAGTCGCTATAAGAAGGATGTAAAAGCATAAAGGTACTAATTCCGGCAACGACGGTAGGAGACCCGTTTTTTAATTGGTTAATAGCTTTTTTTTTAATATTTGTAATTTAATGGTAATCTAGTTCAAGTATTGCGTACTGTAAATTGATTTGTGACGCTAAATTAGAAACTTGCATAATACTTATTTAGAGAATTTATGGAAGTAGTTTATTTAATCTTAAATATATAGTTGGCATTGAAATTTTTATAATATTCTTATCGATTTTTTGTTATTGTGCCTTTACTCGACGAAACATTGTACATTAGTTTGCCATTAGGTATATAACATCGTTGCAACTGTAATAATATATTCTGATTCTGTTTTACAACGTAGTTACTCGCAATGTCATAAAGACCGGTAGGTGTTAAAAATTACAATCGAGAACAGCGAGTAGCGTTTTCAACGCGTGAAGCAAATAACGAGCACTCCGTATTTATGGCACATAAACATAAAACCTGCCCCCCTCCTACCACCCACCCCTTAGTCCTCCAGTCTTCACCCAGTGTCCCTTGGAACCAATGCACCACTCACATCGAAACTTCATACTAACATTATAAATGTGAAAGTATGTTTGTTTGTTTGGCTTTCCTTAACTTCTTAACTTAGCTACCAATTAACTTGATTTTTGGCATAAAGTTAGTTGAAACGACGGAGAGTAACATAGGGTACTTTTTTATCAGGAAAACAAACGGTTCCAATGGGATTAGTAAAATAGCGTAACGCGGGCGAAGTACTCGGGCATCAGCTAGTAAATATTATAAATGCGAAAGTGTGTTTTTAATGTGTTCGTTTGTATTTCTCTCACGCCCGGAGTAAGCAGCCTATCATGGTGATTTTTGGAATATAGTTAGTTGAGAGAACGGAGAGTAACAAAGGCTACTTTTGTTCCTGGTAAAACATTAAACAAAGGATCGCTTACAAGAACGTTCGTATTTTTACTTCAAAAATCTTCCTAACAAGGAACCAAACTACTTATTCACCGTGGGTAACACGGCGGAGCGCAGTTAGTATGCTACTCGTACATAAAAAAAAGTACTACGACAATACACACATCGCCATCTAGTGTTATGGTTACTAGGATTACTGGAAATATTTGTATGAATAATATACATCATCATATCATCATTATCCTCGTAATCACATCAACGCATTAACGGCCCACAGGGCACGGGTCTCGTCTCACAATGAGAAGGCGTTAAGGTAGTCCACCACGCTGATCTAGTGCGGATTGGTGGACTCCACACACCTTTGAGAACATTATGTAGAACTCGCAGGCATGCAGGTTTCCTCACGATGTTTTCCTTCACCGTTGGAGCAAGTGATATTTTATTAACTTAAAACGCAGATAACCTATAAATGGTGTATGCTGGGATTCGTACTCGACCCCCCAAAAGCGAAGTCGAGCTAACCACTGGGCTATAAATATACATAAATACTTTAAATATAAAGATAAACACCCAGACACTGAAAAACATTAATGTTCATCACACAAACATTTTCCAGTTGTGGGAATCGAGCCCACAACACCGCACACAGAAACCAGGATGATGAGAATTAAAACTAGATCATCATCATCATATCAACCGATAGATGTCCACTGATGGACATAGGTCTTTTGTAGGGAGTTCCGAATTCCACGGTTCTGTGCCGCTTGGATCTAGCGGCTACCTGCGACGCGCTTAATGTCGTCTGTCCACCTCGTTGGGGGCCGACCAACGCTGCGCTTACCAGTTTGGGGCTGCCATTCCAGCACCTTGGGACCTCAACGTCCATCCTTTCCTAGATCATATCGAAGTAACTTACAAAACGGGCCTAGATTATTTTTATTTAAACTCTTTATTTGTACACCACTACACAGTTAGGAAAATAAAGGACGAATACAGGCAAACACAAAAACTGGAGTAGAATACAAAAGGCGGCCTTATCGCTTAAAAGCGATCTCTGCCAGGCAACCTTAGGATTAGGACAACAAGAGCGAGAGCAAATAGGTGGTGTAAAATTATTATAAACCTACATTCAAATAACTACATACGAATACATAAACAAAATATACACGAATAAAAACATTAACCAAAAATATATATAAAATAAAATTAAAAATAATTAACTAATATATATTATGATAAGCTGTATATAATAATAAATAGATGGAATAAAAATAAAAAACAGTCGTCTTATTGCGCAAGATGAACTGATGAGCTTTAACTGCTTTTTTAAACATATCAAACGATTTTGCCTACAATATTTTAGCGATTTTAGATTACAATTACAATCTAATCTAAACCCCCCCTTGCACTCCCCCCTTTAGTGTTCCGGACGCAACACTAAAGGGGGATTAGAACATCTTTATAGTCCAGATTACAATTAATTAACAATAGAAACGCTGCGAGAGGTGGATTAGAAAGACATTACGTTATCTACCCATAATAGTATAATAGTTACTACTGGAAATTAGTCTGTAATGTGTCGATTTGGGAGGCTATCAAGAGGTCTCAGAAACTTTATTTAATGGGAACAGACCGCCTCTCACATAGGGGAGTCAAGAAAATTAACCGTGCTGAATCAATGCGGTATGGTAAAGTATTTCGTGTATTAAAGTAAATTTGTATAGTGGATACATAATTGAACTTTTGTTAACTTGATATGTGTCAGATATTGAACTAAATTGATTAGCTTTTTAAGAAATTGCCCAAGAATTCTTATGTAATTGATTGTTTAGTTTTCAATATATAATTGAAGATATTTATTCTATCATTTATTATTTTTCTTTTTTTTTTTTTTATTATTAACAATGCTTAAAAATAAATTAAAAAACACTATTTAAAAATTTATAAAAAAAATCTTCCACCCTCCGCTTACGGGGCTTTTGAATGCCCAAGCAACCGGTGGTCAGGGCTCCAGAGTGAGGAACCTCCTCACAATACGCGCCGTTTCAAGGACTACTTGCCTTCTGTATCCGACCCTTGATCCAACAACCAAGCGAAAGCTTCTTAAGATGTTGGTCGAAGCTTTTCGCGAGAAGACCATTGACTGAAACGACACTCGGAACAACAACGGTCGACTCAACATTCCACATTTTTTTTTTTTTCCACTTACGATTGCGTTGCATCTACCTATATACATAAAGTTTTATCATTATGTATTTTTGCGCAGTCTGAGTCTCAGTAAAAAAATTCAAAAATTCAAAATTCATTTATTTCAAGTAGGCCTAATATAAGCACTTTTGAAACGTCAAGTCTGTCTGTTTGTAGTGATTCTACCACCGGTTCGGAAGGCAGATTCTACCGAGAAGAAGCCGGCAAGAAACTCAGCAGTTGCTCTTTTCCAACATCAAGTATTTACATTTTGCATTTTAACATTCATTTTTCTGTCTTGTGAGAGCTGAAAGCGGAGCCGGATGCTTCCAAGCAACCTTGTCATTAAAAAATTCATCAATTGTATAGTAACCTCGCTGTAATAAATGTGTTTTAACAAATTCTTTAAACTTGTGCATGTAGTACAAGACCAGAAGTGTTTAATTAATGTATTGCTAATGTTATGAACATTTGTTGTGAATAAAATATCATCAGCATAAACACATTACCCGGCCCACTACAGAGCACGGCTCTAAGAATGATAAGGCTTTAAGCCGTAGTCCACCACGCTGGCCAAATCCTGATTTGTGGACTTAACACGCCTTTGAGAGTATTACAGAGAACTCTCAGGCATGGTTTCCTTACAATGCTTTCCTTACATGAAGCAAGTGATATTCAATTAAAACGTAAGTAACAAGAAAAGTAAAAGGTACATGCCGGAGTTCGAACCTCGTCCCCCGGAAGCCTTACCCACTATCGCTCAGATGAGTGGTAATAGCAAAAATCGCCTTTCATAAATCTATTCTTTAAAAGCGCGGGTATAAAACGGAATAACTAAATACTGTTGGATGCATAAGTATATTTCATAAGAGAAAAGACACAAAAGAGAAAGTGTGTGGGTATGTTCCGTATAGGCTCCGAAACGGCTGGACCGATTTCAATGAAACTTTCAGGGAATCTCCGAATTGACCTGGCGAGTAATCCTGTAAAGTTTGGTGACAAATACAGCTTTTATTTACTATTATGATATTCTATTGTTGGGTGTACATGGGTGTAGATGATCTTCACCCGCTCGAGAATAGAAGAGAATGAATACGGAGAGAAATAAATGATTTAATATATTATGAGACTTAAATAAAAATTTTATGACGTAAGTTTATTGTTTAAATAAAATAAAGCAAAATCTAGACCGGCGAAGCGGGCTGGGTACGCTAGTATAAAATAAAAATGAGCATATATATTTTTCCATACAAACAATTTCATAACATTCTGTGTTTACTTATGCCAACCCTATTGACGATAAAAGACCGTCACGTGCATAACACCTACGCTACGCGTCGGGTAAGTAATATAGTGACTGGAGTAACTTGACTTTACTTTTGCGTGTGATAGGGCTGTATCTGATTTCTTTCAGCAAAAACTATGTACTTTCGGTTTCACAGATAAGTCTTAGAGACAGTAAATAATGTACCTCTAAAGCCCCTGAAGTATTATTTCGGTTTTCATTTACACGTCGTATACATATACCCACCTAATCTATTTTAGCTACAAAGCTCAGTTCACACGCGCCGATCCGTTTGAAGTGATAAAAACGTGCACACACTCCGCTGCTGTGATCAGCATGCGAGTAATTGCCCAATCAGCCTTCCGAGCCGGCGCACCCTGCAGTCTGCGTAGAGCCTATACTGTATACTACGAGCCTATCTGGCTATGTGAAGCTATATGTAAGAAATATCTACGTGTTGTGTATCGCGAAGCGGTGATAGCATAGTGGGTAGGACTACGACTTTACTTTCGGAGACCCGTGCCCATTATAGCAGGTATATCCCCCGATTATATCCCCTGCAAGGGATATAATTAACGTGTCCACCTGATAAAGCAATACATTTATAATAATATAGTCTTTGTGAGACAAAATATTACTCTTTATAAATCAAAAGCTGAAATTAACAATCGACTTACCAGAAACGGTCATAAATTAGTGATATCTGCATATCGTCTGCGAAAGGTGCAGAACTCCTTTGTGGGGTTGAGTATACGCTTTTACAACATGATTCCTAAGGAAATTCTTGACCTAAAAATGCATACATTTAAAAAATGTGTAAAAACGCATCTAGTACAGCGAGGTTACTATACATTTGATGAATTCCTCAATGACAAGGTAGAATGGAAGCAGCCAGCCTCGCTCTCATCTCCCGCAAGATAGCAAAATGATTGTAAATGTTGATGTTGGAAAAGAGCAACTACTGAGTTTCTTGCCGGCTCTTCTCGGTAGAATCTGCTTTCCGAACCGGTGGTAGAGTCACACAAACATACATACTTGACGTTTCAAAAGTGCTTATAAAGTAGGCCTACTTGAAATAAATTAATTTGAATTTGATTTTTGAATTTGAAAGCACTGGAACACGGAATAGCAAAAGTTCACGTTGTACACATATATTATTTCCAAATAAGCGTAAGTGCTCTGAGAGTTGATAAAGCTGTGCGGGAAGATAAATTTTTAACCTTTCCCTGGGGATATAATTGATTCCTGCCCATTCTAGCCATGCAGGAGACGGGTCTCCTCCCACAATAAGAAGGGTTAAGGCCGTAGTCCCCCACGCTAGGGACCATGCCCACGCCTTTGAGAACATTATGGGGAACTCTCAGGCATGCAGGGTTTCCTCACGATGTTTTTCTTCACTGTTAAAGCTAGTGGAATTTTATTTGCTTTAAACGCACATTACTTAGAGTTGCGTGCTGGGATGCGAACGCGGCCCCCTGAAATTCAAGTCGAAGTACCAATCAGCGATCACCGCTTTTTCTCAAGTTTAAAAGTAAAAGAATCGAATTCAAAATAAAGAATTTTAATCAGACTGGTAGCTACACTCTGTAGCTAGCGCGTTTTAACCAAAAAATATTTATTCCCTATTCAAACCTAATTCTGTTTTTGTGTTAAAGAAATAAATTAACCCCATTGTAATTTTAACGAATCCTGAAACATTAGAAAACACATAACGTAGAAAACTGAGAGGTGCGCGCTGGGATTCGAACTCAGCCCTCCGTGAGGAAAGCCGAAGTCTTAACCACTGGGCTATCAATGCTACCAAACATTAATCATTTTGAATTTCGCTTAGAGTTGTATATATGTTGATGTACGAAGATTAAAAAGTCACTGTATATAAAATATCTACTACACGAGCGAAACTGCAAACAAACGCTGAGAAGCACACTTGAAGTCTAATTTCCATACAGAATATGAGACGTAGTCAGTGGGTGTAGGATTTCCTTTCACCCATCGCAGTGGGCTAGGCTAGGTCGGCTAACCTGTTCTAGCTAGCCGCCTTATTTGGGCTAAGCTGCAAGGAGCACCTGCCGCAGATGCTTCTAACTTTATAGCTGAACCTAACGGACAAGTGCTTTGGCTCCCGTCACACCGATGCGTAACATTCATTTATTCATTTATTTATTCATAAGTCACACCAGCAGCAGTGGTGTGCATACATGCACTAAGCGGGCAGATTGTATAAAATGAAAAAAAATCTCAAGAACAAGTTATAAAAAACTTAAGGATAGGCATTGTTAGAGTTATAAAAAGCCTACCCTTAAGTGTTTATAACTCGTACTGGAGATTTTCTTCATTTTATATCATCTTAATACCCTGTGCATACCCTATATGCACGCTATTGACCAGAAATTAATAAAAAAAAAAAATATACTTTGACAATACACAAATCGCCATCTAACCCCAAAGTAAGTGTAGCTTGTGTTAAGGGTACTAAGATAGCTGTTGAATATTTTTATGAATATAATACACAAATAGACTTATTATATACAGATAAACGCCCAGACACTGAAAAACAATCATGTTCATCACACAAACATTTTCCAGTTGTGGGAATCGAACCCACGGCCTAGGACTCGGAAAGCAGTCAAATAAAAATAATTGTAACTACATTCATAAAAAATTAAATGATGTGTTAGAATTACGAATTCCATTACAATAATCAATTATAGATGTATACAGCATTATCGTTGTTATCTCCGGTAACATTATAAAAAAAAAAACTTAAATAAGTATTAAACTAAAAAATAATAAAAATAATAATGTATCTATGAAACATACGATATATTACTGTGACACAATTTTAATGTTGGTAGGTACCAGATTTGCACGAATATAAAATCTAAAACTACGTCTAGTCGACCATGATGAGTGTTTCGGCTTCTATCACACCGATGTGTAACATATTTACGATCACAGAATTAAGAACATACGGAAACCGTGTATACGACTAAAATTAAAGCATCAAAAACTGGAGTGGTTTGCTTATTAGTATTTCTTGAACAGGCGGTTAGTAACTTCATTCCATTTAGCAGTTGACAGTAATTATTTTACCTCTAATGTCAAAGTCAAAGTCAAAAATATCTTTATTCAAGTAGGCCCACAGGTGGCACTTTTGATGCGTACATAAGAACCACACGGTAGTGAGATGATGGCGATAACCACATTCGTAAACTTAAAACTAAAGCTACGAGGGTTCCAAACGCGTCCTGGTCTAAGAAGAAGCCCACAACAAACTTAGCCGGGTGTTTTTTTTTTTTTTGTTATCACAATGTCATTTTAAATTATTAGAAGAGCAACCTGGTTAGAGCAATAATTTACACCCAAGCTTTTTTATCGTTTACGTAGTCCTTTATACTATAATAGGACTTTTCTATAAGCTTACGTTTAATACAAACTTTGAACTTTTTAAGAGACATCTCCAAGATGACAATTGGTAGTTTATTGTAGAATTGTATGCAATTTCCTTTAAACGAATTATGAATTTTATGTAACCTAGTATATTGCACTGTAAGTTTATTCTTACTTCTAATGTTTAAATTATTGCAGTCACATTTTTTCTTAAATTTAGAAATGTTTTTATGAACGTACATTAAATTTTCAAATATGTACTGACTATACACTGTCATTATTTTAAAATCTTTAAATTTATCTCTCAATGACTCTCTCGGACCCATTTTGTAGATAGAACGAACAGCCCTCTTCTGCAGCACGAAAATAGTGCTAATATCAGCAGCATTACCCCAAAGTAAAATTCCATATGACATAATGCTGTGAAAGTAACTAAAATATACCAGTCTCGCAGTTTCTACGTCGGTCATATGGCGTATCTTCTTTACCGCATAGGCAGCAGAACTAAGCCTGTTCGATAAATTATTTACATGAGGGCCCCATTGAAGTTTAGAATCTAACGTTATTCCTAGAAAAACTGTCGTATCCTCCAGTTTCAGTTCCTCATTATTAAGAAGTACAATGTTATAAACGCTTATCATAATCTGCGTTTTCAGTGTTTTTGGACACAGTGCACTGCAAACAAAATGGGTTCTGTATGTTCTTAGTTCTGTGTCTAAGATCATTAATGTACTAGATATTCAGACAAGAATTCGCAAAACTTTTTTTACTTAAATAAATATATTACGACAATACACACATCGCAATCTAATCCCAAAGTAAGCGTACCTTGTGTTATGGGTGCTTATATGACTGATGAATATAATATACATAAATACTTATAATATAGAGATAAACACCCATATTTATGTATATTATTCATAAAAAAATATTCATCAGTCACCTCAGTACCCATAACACAAGCTACACTTAATACTTTGGGGCTAAATGGCGATATGTGTACCGTCATAGTATATTTTTAGAAGTCAAAATAAGTTTGGCGCATTCAAAGTCAAAAATATCTTTATTCAAGTAGACCCATAGGTGGCACTTTTGATGCGTATATTACATGAGAATTACACGGTAGTGAAATGATAACCATATTCGTAAACTTAAAACTAAAGCTGAGGGTTCCAAACGCGAACTCATTCTTATTATAAACTAGTTTAACCTATTTTCAACGTGTTCGGTGTGACTGAGGACCCCGTGGCTAGCTCAAACAAGCTATTCAGGTCCCATAGTCGAACAAATAGATGATACCATTTCGATCTCTTATTACATAAGCTGTTGGAGTGGAACAATAATTATTTTGACGTTTCTTTACTTTGACTTTGCGACCACGCTTATTTATTTAGCTTTTTTTATATAGTTTAAATAATTTAAAAAAAAACATTTTTGTCTAAAAAGAAGCGACTTCTTTATGTACAACTAAAAAGCGAGAAATAAATATTTTCTACAACATTTCAAATTCAAATTCAAATTCAAAATTCATTTATTTCAAGTAGGCCTAATATAAGCACTTTTGAAACGTCAAGTCTGTCTGTTTGTAGTGATTCTACCACCGGTTCGGAAGGCAGATTCTACCGAGAAGAAGCCGGCAAGAAATGCTGAGTTTCTTGCTCTTTTCCAACATCAAGTATTTACATTTTGCATTTTAACATTCATTTTTCTATCTTGTGAGAGCTGAAAGCGGAGCCGGAAGCTTCCAAGCAACCTTATCATTAAAAAATTCATCAATTGTATAGTAACCTCGCTGTAATTATATTATAAAAGCGTATACTCAATCCCACAAATGATCCCTGTACCTTACGCAGACGATATGCAGATGACACTAATTTATGACCATTTCTTGTAAGTCGACTGTTTATGTCCACTTTTTGTTTATAAATACTAATATGTTGTCTTACAAATACTATATTGTTATAAATGTTGTATGCCGGTGCCAAGTAAAATGAAGAAAGTTACTATGTATATATCACATACTTCGTATTCCTTTCTAAAAAGTAGCAAGGAAAATACCAGTAATTTTCTTAATTTTACATGGCACCGACGTTGTTGATGTGATGTTGTAGAAAATATTTATAACAAAGTCGTTTATTTTTGTCACGATTTTTTTTTCCACGCTTTATATTTAGATAGATAGTAAATATCTAATAAATATACTACGACAATACACACATCGCCACCTAGCCCCAAAGTAAGCGTAGCTTGTGTTATGGGTACTAAGATGACTGGTGAATATTTTTATGAATTATATAAACATAAATACTTAGAAAATACATATAAACACCCAGACACTGAAAAACACTTATTGCTCATCACAGAAACATTTTCCAGCTGTGGGAATCGAACCCACGGCCTTGGATTCAGAAAGCGGGTTCGCTGCCCACTGCGCCAGTCGGCCGTCGACCATCGCCTATATACAAAGCGACACTTCGCGAAGCATGCAAGGAACATGCCGAATTGCCGTCATGTGTCCATCAACCTGCGTCGTAGGTGTTAAGCCCCGTGCCCCTAAAATCACACCGGCAAACACGCTCGACTGATTTCGATAAAATTTAAACGGGACCACCTGGAAAGTATGCCCTTTAAAACATAAAAAGTCGTCAAATCGGTTCAGGAGTCTTCGAGTAATCGGTTGATGTACCTACATTATTATTATTCGAGATTTACTCTCACGCCCGTGTACAAAATAAATACATAAAAAGAGCCAAAACAACATTAATATACTTACTTAGATACATAGAGATACACTTAAATATTCATTAAATAAATACCTACACCGGGCGGAGGATGACACCCCGGCAGGACAGACCAGGACCAGGGGTCAGGGCGACAGGCTTAGGAATCGGCGGACTATCCTAGCCGAGTCCAGCAACACCACTTTCTGCATCTTGGCTGCCAGTGAATTGTCACGGAACCCCAGTCGCCTTAGATGGTGTGCTAGGCTAACTGGGATTAAACCATTTGCAGATATTTATTATTATTATTATTAAACTCTGTATTTGTATACCACAACATTAACATATATAAAATATAACAAAAACAGAAACATATCGAAAGAAGTAGTAATACAAAAGGCGGCCTTATCGCTTAATAGCGATCTCTGCCAGGCAACCTTTGAATTAGGAAAAAAAAGAAGAGGAGAATAGACTGCTGGTGGTACAAATATTAAAATACATACATGCGAATAACTACATGCTAATACATAAACTAGTGTGCACAAATCGATCAAACGTAATAACATAATTAATAAAGAAATATAAAAATAAACTAATATATATAATAACAACACTTACATATTTAAATACTTTAACATACATTTACATTAAAAAAGAAAAGATTCCGACGAATTAAGAACCTCCTAATTTTCGAAGCCGGTTAATAACCTAAAAGAACGCTTTTAAAATTTATATAAAGGCGTCATCCTTTTCTTGGCTGCTATAAGCGGTTATTATTTAATATGCTAGTTTTTAATTGTGTGACAAACACAGAAACTATTGATAATCCATATCCCTACTAATATTATAAATGTGAATGTAAGTTTGTTTGTTACGCTTTCACGCAAAAACTACTACACGGATCATCACAAAACTTTGTACACATATTCCTGAAGGTATAAGAAGTAATATAGGATGCTTTTTATCCCGAAATTAAGCTCAGTTCTTTTGGGAGACGGGACGAATGTGTTTGACAATTTTACTTCATAACGCCGTCACATGATAACCAATTTAAATACTTTACTTTACTTTTGTACTTTAGAGGTTATAATATATGTTTATTTTGCCCAAATTTCGTGTAGATCTGATGAATGTGATTGGAGATAGAGGACTGAACTCCTCAGCTGACGGCAGCAAACCTGTCATTTAAGGCTTAGCGATACTGAATACTTACTTAAATTTTTTTTAGAGCTACATCTAAATTGAATTCCACATCAAAAAACGAAATCAAACGCAGACGAAGTCGCGGGCAACAGCTATATAGTATTATATAATAACATTTATTTGTTATATTATGTGCACTGACGTAATATGAATACGTATACAGTCAAACCTGGGTAAGTGAGAACTGGATAAGTGAGAAAACTCTATAAGTGAGAGTAATAGCCAGGACTCGTCATTTTAAGCTCCCAAAACCTCTATTAGCGAGAAACAGAAACCTTTGTAAGAGAGAGTCGTTTTTCCCTCACGGACCTCCGTAAGTGAGACTGCTACTTATCTATACCTCTATAAGCGACAGTCGAGCAAGCAATATTCGACAAAATTTATGAGTTAGAGAAAAACATTCAAAATACAAAAACAGAAACCCAAACGAAATTCACGGATTTTTTTTAAATGTAAATAAGTTCTAAATAAAATAAAATTACAGTGCATGAATATGTCTTGTTATTGCTGCGTACCTCTACAAGAGAGAAACGCTACCCATGTACCTGCATTAGCGAGAAACTCGGGTTAGTGAGAAACCTCTATAAGCGAGAATGAGATTGTGCTCCCTTGAACTCTCGCTTATCCAGGTTTGACTGTATACGTATTGATATTAGGACGGTGTTGAAGAACCCTTTCTTTGGAAAATAATTAATATCTGGAGGCTTTTTGTTTAATAAGGGTAATAGGGCTTATCGTCATCATCATTATATTAACCCATTAACGGCCCTTACAGAGTACGGTACTCCTCCCACAATGAGAACGGATCAAGGCCGTAGTCCACCACGCCCGCCCAGTGCGGATAGGTGGACACACACCTTTGAGAACATTATGTAGAACTCTCAGGCATGCAGGTTTCCTCACGATGTTTTCCTTCACCGTTGAAGCAAGTGATATATGAATTACTTAAAACGCACATAACTTAGAAAAGTTAGAGGTACTGGGATTCAAACTCGGCCACCCGAAAGTGAAGTCGAGCTCCTACTCACTGCGCTATCACCGCTTTAATATGTTGTGTAGTGGATGTTCTAAAAGAGGGAATGAGCTAACAAGTTTGTGCAGGTTTCCTCAAGATGTTGTCCTTCACCGTTAGATAAAGCAACTGATATTTAATTGTCGATGTTTATTTAGTTGTGTTAGAGTTCTCCATAATATTCTCTAAGGTCTCTGGAGTCCACCAATCCGCACTGGGCCAGCGTGGTGAACCACGGCCTTAAACCCTTCTCACTGGTAATGGGTGGATTTGATGATGATACTACATATATAAAATATTATATTACATTTATTATACGACACCCTACGACGCCGCTTCGTTATAACCACCTCAAATTTTTTTTTTTTTTTATTTCACAGAATAAATCTTATTGTGTATTAATTTTAAGATGGCGGGCGATAAACAAAAGTGAAAATCGTAAGAACCTTAAATTGAATGTCGGTGAGCAGGCAACATTGAGGAAATGGTATGGCCTTGGTGGGAACATGCACCGAAACTGCATTTCGGCGCGTGAACCGCTCCACGAGACTTAAATATCTGAAGATATCGTTACGAATATATCCGAAGATGGTACAATGATACTGATAGAAGCGGTGATAGCGCAGTGGGTAGGAGTTTGACTTCACTCGCGGGGGGCCGAGGTCGAATCCCAGAACGCGCCTCTAACTTTTCTTAGTTATGTGCGTTTTAAGTAACTAAAAATATCACTTGCTTCGACATACGCAATGTAAGAGTTATTAAAAGCCTACCCTTAAGTATTTATAACTAGTACTGGAGATTTTCTTCATTTTATATCATCTGCATACCCTGTGCATCCCCTCTATGCACGCCACTCCCACCAGCATAGATTTTGATTGAGTTAATCGTTATCTATATTGACTACCATCGTTTTGTCGTTTCGCTCAGTTTAAAACAACCGATTGTCCCGTATATGTTATGATGGTACACACACCATCATATCTAGTAAGCTAATCCGTTTACCTACTAATAACACAACTTATAAAACTTGAAAGATAATTTTATACCGACCAATATAATAATTCTTTACGAACCGATCCGTCATATCCGATCTATATCTTAAGATTCAATACCGTGTGCATAATTGAATGCGCCCGCGCAGTGATGTTCGCGAATCCCGTTCCGTTGCGCGCGTGTGTGTGTTTTATCTGTGTGTGTGTGTCGCGTTCGTTGACATCGTTTTTTGCACGTTGCACTTTGTGATAGGTCATGGTTGTACATTTTTAACTCTCGTTGCGTCTCTTTATCGCGTTTTATCGAGTTTACTGACGAAAACGGGCATATTATTTTGATTCTTGATACCCACTTAAATTTTTTCGAAAATAAATCTGTTTTTGAAAAACACGTCGGATTGATCCTCGTGAGATGTATTTTGATTGTTTTTTCCGAAAATATTGTCGAACCTATTTATACTTGTATTGGTATTTTTGAAAATCATGTTTACAATATTATGATTGAATAAATTATTTGCTAATGTGTATCTCTGCTTGATTTAATTGGATAATTGCGATAGTCTAGTTAGTCGGTAATGGTGATAGCCTAGTGGGTAAGGTTCGGCTTTCATTTCGTGGAGACCGAGTTCGAGCCCCGGCACGCACCACTGACTTTTCGGAGTTATGTGCGTTTTTAATTTAAGCAATTTAAATATCACTTGCTTTAACGGTGAAGAAAAACACCGTGAGGACACGTGATGATGATGATGATGATGATTCAATTATTAGATATTAAAACTATTTCGACTTATCAGTAATAAAGAATATTGAGAAGCAATGCAATGAAACACGTTTTCTTCTTCTTCTTTCGTTTTTTCTTGGCTTTTGGGTGTGCCAAATCAGTACGTTGTATTTCGCCACGTCACGTATACTTTTTAGATCCACAAAGGAGATTGACAAAAAATAACTTTATATCATTATAGCACTGTACTTTTTATAATTATATAATCTTAGTATTCAAAAACGGCGTTCGTAATGGAGTGTGGTCTTAAATACGTTTTATTTAGCCAAGGAAATGTATTGATTCACTTGACACTTCTATTGCATAAAAACTTTACAGACGTTACCAATGAAAAAGGTTCTACTCTGTTACAGGTAATATATAAAAACAAGTGAGGGTTTATAAATGTTTTCATGATTAAGCTGCAAATGGTTATTACTTATTTCACTACAAGTCCCTCAGAAAAACATCTCTCATCTTCTTTCTAAGGATTCTTTTAGAAGAGTTACGGATTTTAAAACGCAAATGCGGAATCATTTATTGCATATTGGATAGAAGCAGGCGTTACTTTGCGGAATTCCACGATATATAATGAAAATAAAGCTTAATTCGCTATACTCCGCGAAAAGAAGGAGAATCTGTATGGTGTCATTTATAATTTCATCAAATCCTTATACTCCACACCAAACAGATCTTCTATGCACGTTTCGCTCCAAAACCGGAGCATCCTCTGGAGATGTTGACTTTACAATGAAAAATTGTTTAACAATTATTTACAACTGTTTTACAATTATTCATTGTAAAGTCAACATCTCCCGAGGATACTCCTTATTCCGGAGGGTACATTGCCGAAGATCTGATTGGTCTGGGGAATAAGGATTGAAGAATTTATAAATTACACCATACAGATTCTCCTGCTTTTCGCGGACTAAAGCAAATATAGCTTCATTTATAACATTAACTTAAATATGAAATAATTATCTGTGATAAATACTCTATGTCCATCTTAAGGGTGCAGGCTACACATGTGCCAAGTTTCACAGAATTAAGAATGTACAGAAAACCGCGTACCCGACTTATAAACCACTCCACTTCTGATTGGTATCTCGAACAAACGATTAGTCTTTTAATACCATTTAGCAGTTCACAGCAATTATTTTACCCCTAATGTTCTAAGCGTTCACTATTAAATGGGAAAATAATTGTGACCTGGCAATGTTCAATACTTGAACAATAAAACATTTAAGTATCGGTCCAGTTACGGCGGCTATGGCGTTTTATTAGTTTTACTTATTTGGTTTTGTCTATGTTTTTGGCCCTCTTGTCTACGGCAATAAAAAAAGTAAGGTAGCAAAAATTATGTTTGTTGTTACAATTAAAAATAAACGGTTGTGAATTGTGAATTTGGCTCTATAAGTTATTTCAATATATCCACAAGCTAACAAGCAACATTCCGCGGGTGTAAAGTGAGACGTGCGCGGGGCGTTTTCACTGTTTTTGGACACAACGCACTGCATACAATAATGGCTGAATGAGGATTCTGTATGTTCTTTATTCAATGGCCACATCACATCAATGTTTGTTCCACACTTGAGCCGAACATAGGTAACAAAAACACAGACCCAATTTCGCATTTATAATATAACTGGGTGTTGCCCGCGTTCTTCGTCTGCGTTTATTCAAAACCCCTTGGGAATCTTTTCTTTCCCTGAGATAAAAAGTACCCTATGTTAGTGTCCGTCTTTTAAACTAACTATAAGCCAAAAATCAAGTTGATTGGTTTCTTAGTTACGTCGTAAAGGAAGGACATACAAACAAACAAACACACTTTCGCGTTAATATTAGGAGATGTCTCTTAAAAAGTTCAAAGTTTGTATTAAACGAAAGTTTATAGAAAAGTCCTATTATAGTATAAAGGACTACGTAATCGATAAAAATGCTTGGTTGTGAATTAATGCTGTAACCAGGTTGCTCTTCTAATAATTTTAAATGACATTGTGAGATGGTGATAACAAAAAAAAAACACCCGGCTAAGTTTGTTGTGGGCTTCTTCTTAGACCAGAACGCGTTTGGAACGCTCGTATCTTTATATTTAAGTTAACGAATGTGGATATCGCCATCATCTCACTACCGTGTAATTCTTATGTACCTACGCATCAAAAGTGCCACCTATTGGCCTACTTGAATAAAGATATTTTTGACTTTGACTTTGACTTTGAATATTCGTAACAATGGATAGATTATCATTATTTCCGTAATCCCTAAAGCGATAATGTTATAAAGCAGTTGTGGGAAAAACATTCGGGTAAACCCAATAAGGTCAGTCCAAAGTTTATGCGTTCGACAGCCGATGCATTCGTCGCTTAAATCCCAACTGGAATGCAAACGACTGTGCCCATTTACATGTAACATACGTTAATCGACTCCCCAGAATCTTGGGAAGGTACGTGGGCTGAAAATTAGAATGGCTGACCGATTTGTGATACCTGTTACTTATTTATTACATACTATCGTTGGTGGTATATTGGTGTAGCATGTTCGATTGCAGATCACGAGGTGTTGGATTCGATCCAATAAATAGAATTGGGTGTTTCTCTCAAGAAATCTTAGTATTAAGATTTTGGAATTGGCAGTGATTCATCCCCGTGCCTCGGAGAGCACGTAAAGCTATCGGTCCCGCGTCTGATCTCTTTCCGGTTGTGCCGTCTCATCGGACTGTGAGAGTGAGTGAATAGAGAGTGAGTAAAGGTTTTAAAGAATATCAGCGCTCAGGTTTGTATCTAAAAATCTGCAGCCCTACAAATAACATAAATATACTACGACAATACACACATCGCCATCTAGTCCCAAAGTAAGCGTAGCTTGTGTTATGGGTACTAAGATAGCAGTTGAATATTTTTATGAATACACACACGCAAATACTTATAATATACAGATAAACACCCAGTCACTGAAAAACAATCATGTTCATCACACAAACATTTTACAGTTGCGGGAATCGAACACACGGCCTAGGACTCAGAAAGCAGGGTCGCTGCCCACTGCGCCAGTCGGTCGTCTAGACCATTTTGTTTTTCGGCATGTGGGTGCAATCCAAAACTTTAGTTGTAACATAAAGTTTAATTTCTTATTTTTTTCCAGTTCCACTTATTATTGTATTTGTATTACTTGGGTTTTATGTTGCAGAACTAATAGTCGTGTTTTCTTTCTTTCAAAGGTTATTATTATTATTATTATTAATTATAATAATAATTATTTATTTGGTAACTATGACCCATCTACATGGGCGATAGATCGATCGATACGTGGCCCTGGTTCCTTCGCAGCATCAGACCAATCCAGAACCACTTGCGATAACGTATTTAGATGCGTATCTTAGCACAGTTGCCACAGAGTCAAGCAATTGGTGATCGCGTCTGTCGAACATATTTTTAGCATCCTTTTTTTATACTGTGATAATATTATGAAAACTACATCTTTTAACCATAGCTACGAGTAAGTACCTAGGCATTAAAGTAAGTCTCGTACATTTCGTCTGCGTCTTTTTGTTTAACCAGCTTCAATTCAGTCACGTCACCACAAAATGCATGCGCCCGCGCATTGCCACCCTGGACTAAACTGACCTAACTTAAATATCACTAAAACTAAACAGCGTATATACCAACGCATGAACCAGGCTTCTCTGTGAGATCCGTTACATACATTTTCTTTCATTTTCCTTGAGTTTCTCTAACACCTGGTGGTGCATATGGCTGTAACGCTGTCTTTCCCAATCATATATCTCCCGGGCAAATTTTCCTTGCCCTGAATATTATTATTTTTATATATATAGCCCTATTAGTAGTTACACCAATTTGTTGTTTCTCATTGTGACGCCCTGTGACTCCTCTCAGAACGAGATTAGTTTCGGCTGTTGGCCACTACGCTGTCAAAATAAATAAATATATTACGACAATACACACATCGCCATCCAGCCCCAAAGTAAGTGTAGCTTGTGTTATGGGTACTAAGATAGCTGATGTTTTTTTTATGAATATGATACACATAAATACTTATAATATACAGATAAACACCCAGACACTGAAAAACATTCATGTTCAACACACAAACATTTTCCAGTTGTGGGAGTCGAATCCACGACCTCGGACTCAGAAAGCAGGGTCGCTGCCCACTGCGCCACTCGGCCGTCCGGATTGGTAGACTAAAAACGCCTTTTGAGAACGTTATGGAAAACTCTCAGGTATGTAGCTTTCCTCACGAGGTTCTCCTTTACCGTTAGAGCAATTAATATTTTAATTGCTCAAATTAAAAACGCTATGAGCTTCGAAGAATTAGAAGTGCCTGGGATACACCCAAATGGGAGGCCAAAACCCTTGAGTATCTATTTTCGATTGCTTCTTAATAAGCTATGACTTGACAAAGGACTATCTATCTTCGGTAGCTTCTAAAATTTTAAAATAGGAACCCCATAGTTCTAGAAATTTTGTGGAGGAACTAGTCCGGAATTATCAAATGGGTGTTAAACCAACCCAACCGTTTGTCTTTAACACTAACGTTGGAAAAGAACAACCGCTAAGTTTCTTTCCGGCTTCTGCTTGGTTAAATCTGCGTTCCAAAACTGGTGGTAAAGATTTTTAAAACGGATATTCCGGACGTTCGAAAATTACTTATGTAAGGCCTACTTGAAATAAATGAATTTTGTTTTAGAACGTATGACAGAAGAATCTTCCAACCTAGGAGTTCATTGCAGACTGATAAAGCGTGGTGGTAAACTTAATATCCTCATCTTTTTTTTGGTACGTTATCTCAAATTTTAATAACCTGAGTTGTGTACTGTCATTTGTGACGCTCTAGGCTCGTCGACGGCGAATTCGTCGCGGCCTTGGCGTCGGTCGTCGACTCGCGCGCGCGTTTTTATCCGCGAAATAACGACGAATGGCCGACAGGACGGGTGGGAAGGAGGGGGGAGCAAAGTGTCAAGAGCGATCGTTGGATTAAAATCATTGAAAAATACAAATCTCAACTTTTATTTAAGCGCCTATAGTTGAATAAAAAATACAAATCTGATATTTCAGTTACTGTATACAGTTTAATGTAGACTGGCTTTGATTTCATAATCAAGGCTTTACAGCGAAAATAGTGAATCAAGAAGCATTACTAGCGATAATTTTGACAGACTCAGAACGTTTTATTTGTTAAAATTCTTATTTAATTACAACTTTATTACATTATCATTGCTTAAAAAAATAACTTGCCTATTCAACGAAGAACAATCGTGCAAAAATATTGTAGTTTCGGCGCTTATTATTTTTTTAACAAGAAGTTACTAATTGTTGAAGTCAACATGACAATACGAGTTAATCAGGCTACGATAAAAAAATCTAGGAACCTTTTTATTTCCTTATCAATACCCCAAATCCCTCCAATACATAAGAAAAAAAAACTTCAACCATGTTTTGCTCCGGCTTTAATGATTTTTACGCGACATTTTTAACAAGCGACGTAAAAAATAACGAATTAAAAAAAGACTATATGTCATAAATATGTATCAAAAAATACCTTATTTGTCTTTAATTAAAAAATAAGTGAGTAGTATATTTTCGTCCGACAATAAAGGGCCGTAATTTTAAAACGAAACCAAAAAAAAAAGATCGAAGTCCAAACTGCACTCGGCCTGAAGGTCAATGTCCTTAGAAACGTCATTCTTTATCGGCCGCATTTTGGCTGTGGCGGAGTAGCGAAAAATACACCCATCTCTTTCCAACTTATGTATTATTGCACGATGACTGCCGAATACCGATTAGCTCATTCTTTGCCATCTTTTGCATTTCGGAATTTCGGCGTGTGAGTCTATAGCGTATGTGTGAAGCGAAAATTATCTTTAGAGTTTCGCACCGAATGCAAATTGTAAATCGGTGCAAAAAACGTTGCTGTGAATTTTTATGGCTTGCTTAGTAATGGCGTGCAACTTTGGCCATGAAACAGTTCATGTGCTTTATATATAAATATGTTTTAATGACCTCACATCTTTGAAGCCGCTCAGGCTATCAAAATTTGATTTTGCTGCTACATTAATTTATTTATATTAATTCATTCTAAAATCTGTATTCTTTATCCATACAACAATTTAATGCGGTGATAGCCTAGTGGGTAAAGCATCAGCTTGCCTTTCTTGGGAACCTAGTTCGATCTCCGGCACGCACTTATGCACGCACTTTTCGGAGCTATGTGCGATCTAAACAATTAAATAAATGCTTCCACAGTTAAGGTAAACATCGTGAAGAAACCTTCATGCCTAAGAGTTGTCCATCATTTTGTCAACGACATGTGAAGTCCGCCAATCCGCAATTGACCGGCGTGGTGGTTTACGGCCTTAACCCATCACACCCTGCAGTGTGGACCCTTTTTGATCCGTTAGACACAGGCCTGTTCTTTCAAAGGATCTCAGGGCTTGAGAGATCCCACCACGTTACGCCAATGCTGCTCGGCGGGCTTTTAATGTAAATGGTAACCTAAGGTAGGTCAGGATTTACATTATTTACGTTGAAATTATTAGTTATAAAACATATTGTAAAAAGCACAATAACATCCAATATTCCATTGCCAATCATACTTTAGGTATATTGATAGTTGTATAATAAGAAGTACTATAAATATTTTTTATATTTTATATACTTATAATTGACGGACCAAGCAGATGGCCCACCTGATGGCAAGTGGAAAACTGTCGTCTATAAACAGAGCAATACTTCACGGGGCATGCAAGAAGCACGTCCTGCAACACGCCGCCCTGTGTCCATCAATTTGAGGCGTAGGTGTTAAGCCTCATGTGACTGTAATTACACCGGCAACCACGCCCTTAATACCGGAACACAGCATTGCAACAATTAATCGTACTAACATATATAACTTGACCAATAAAAATTTACAAAGGTAAGTAGGTATGTACGGAACCTTAGCGGGTTTATTTTATAAATCTTGATGCCAGTATAATAATACGCACACATACAAAGCCACATCAAGCGTTTTATTTACATCGGATTCGAATTTCAAAAATAGAACGACACGAATATTTTATGTAACGTTTTTTCGAACGGTTGAGGTAGGTCGGATGTTTTATGTGTGTGCGTGTTACGTGTTCGGGTTTCGGGATTCTAAATTCAAACAGGCCTGGTGTTTTCTTTTTTTATGCTGTTGTTTTAGTTTCTGAACGTGTATTGGTCAATCGATCTAACTGGGTGCCTTTTATGTATCGATTGGTTACGTTTTTTTGGGTCTTATTCATTTTGGGTCGTTTTTATGGTGGTATTGTTATTTTTTGTACCAACTGTAGAAAGTTATATGTATGGTAAATAATGTCAGTTTTTCATATGTATATAATTGATTGTAAGCCTGTTTCTTTTCCAAACCATGACTCAATTTTTATAGGAGATTTATTGCTTGCTTATTTAAAAAAAATAGGTAGGTAAATAATGGAGCTGGAGACTGGAAAACTAATATTTTCGAAGTTTCTTTAACCAAATTAACTTAATATAATAAAAATCTAAATGTAAAAATAATTCTTTCAATTATGTAAGTAGGTACTTTGATAATAATAAAAAGTCATAGCTGAGCTGCCGCATTAGACATTTCACAGCAGAGTATCACCAAAAAAAACTTACAACCATAAACAAAAAAAAATTGTTCATTCTGTCCCGTAGGGAAAAGGCAAAGGTATATTTTCCACCGCAGCCATATCCTCAGTGTTTAATATTCATATCTTCTTACAACCATAAACATTAAAAAAGATTACCCTTTTTATTTCACATCAAACCTCCATGGCCAAGCGAGCGTACAAAAATGCGGCATAGACAAACCGGGCATAGACTAAAAATCGCAATAAAAATAAGAAGCTGTCATTAAATCAGCACAGAACCGGCCCGGGGCCCGCAGCGGCGGTTTTTGTGCCGGCAGGTGGCGGATGAGCACTCGTCTTTTTACAACACGGTCAAATACCTCAGCTGTGAGATTTTTATATCGGGATAGTATAACTGTATGCCTTTATATAGACCTATTAACATTTAGTTTACAATTGATCGTTTACAAATCTTGTTAAGCAAAATTTACTACGGTTAAAAACATCACACCTATATTATGAAAATTTGACGTCACAATGAATTATTGTTAAGATGTCAACATCTCCTGAGGATGCTCCGGTTTCGGAGCGAAACGTGCGTTGAGGGTACATTGCCGTTTTGTGTGGAGTATTGAAGGAATTATAAGCTACACTGTACAGATTCTCCTGCTTTCGCGGAGTGTGGCGAATTAAGCTTAATTTCCATAATATATTATGAAATTCCGCAAAGCACCTAACGCCTGTTTCCTGCCTACCTACTACCTGTTTCTATGAACATCGTACCGGCACGCTAGATCGTTTGGACGAATATCTTTTTTTTTTTTTTTATGTGTTCCTTCCTATTTTCTTCCGACATGGCTGTCGGAGACTGTTCTAGGTCGGTACTTACAATTTCACTCAGTTATTGTATTTGCTCTGTTTTGTGTATTTTCATAGACATTGAGGTGCAGATTTGTCATTCGGTGTACATTCTTATCTAGCACGCTGATTATACGTATATAGGTACTACTTTTACATGACATTAAATTACCTACATATTAGTCTTACTTATTTTATAGTGCTTACCTACAGGAATATCTTAGTCGATAGGTTGGTAACTAGCCAGGAATCAGACAAAGAGATCAGAGAAAATTCGGAAATTATATAAATTTCCCAAAGTGCCCCTGCCGGGTATCAAACCCGGGAACTATCAACTTATACGACCACCTCAGCGCTCAGCACTGCTCCAGCGTCTACTGGTGGAAGTAAGCTCCAGATGATGGTAACCGCGTATTAGGAAATAGATGGCTATAAAGTTATCGACCTTTGCCTTAGTTTTATAAAAAAATATGTTTCTTAATTTGTCCCCTTCAGGACAGGCAAAGATCATTGACCATACAGCCTATTCAGTCGTATAATTTATGCGTGAGAATTATTAATAAAGCTGTCAACTAGCTGTCAAATTCATAATTAGAACATTGCGGTACCGAAGAATATCATCATAATCATCAATCCTTTACCGGACCACTTCGGGACACTGGTCTCCTCTCAGAATAAGAAGGGTTAAGGACGTATTCCATCATTTAAGAACATTATGTAGAACTCTTAGGCATGCCGGTTTCCTCATGATGTTTTCCTTTTGTAATTTTTTAAATCTAAAAAAATGGCGAAGTAAAATTAGCGAAATTGAAAAAAAAAAACACCGAAATTTGTTGCTTTTTTGTTGCTAATTAGTTGCTAAAAAATTAATTTTGTTGCTCTAACCGATCGCATAAAATCGGCAATAACGCTAACTTTACATTAAGATTTTGTTAGTCACTCAAGTTAGCCCTTAACTGCAATCTCACCTGGTGGTAAGTGATGTTGCTAAGATAGTAGCGGGAGAATCTGTTATGGCAGTAATTTTAAGCCCATATGTTCCTCTATTCGGTTTCTACGCGACTTCGTATGGTAAAGTTGTAACCAGTAACGTAAAAATGCTACTCGTAACACTGGACTAGACCAGAGATGATTTGAGAAATAGTAAATTCCTAAACTCCCCCTAGTCGCAGTGACGTGCACTTCATACAATGACATTGTGAGATGGTGATAACAAAAAAAAAAAAAACACCCGGCTAAGTTTGTTGTGGGCTTCTTAGACCGGGACGCGTTTGGAACCCTCGTAGCTTTAGTTTTAAGTTTACGAATGTGGTTATCGCCATCATCTCACTACCGTGTGGTTCTTATGTACGCATCAAAAGTGCCACCTGTGGGCCTACTTGAATAAAGATATTTTTGACTTTGACTTTGACTTTGACTTTACATGCACAAATGCGCTGCCTACCCTAACATTTTCATATAACTGCCATCAGAGGAGGATTTCGCCATTTTATGCCATTGTACATCTTTATGCTTACCCTGTTCCAAATTCCTGTTCACGCCACTGCCTACTGGTGGTGTAATCCGGGACCTCCCACTTTATGAGACCAAATAACTGCGCTACAGAGGTCTTCAAAACGTCAATGCAAGTGAGATTTAATTGCTTCAATTAAAAAAGCACGTAACTCCGAAAAATCTAACGGTACGTACTCGGTCCCGCTGAAATAAAAGCCGAGGTATAAACGACTAGGCTACCACAGATAATTAATTAATTCTGTGTAAATAAAACACCAGCCAGTTTAATCTTTTAAAGTTATCTTACTTCAGACAGTTTTTTTCCAAATAAAGGATAATATCATAATGAAAAAAGTTCATTCAGATTTCCATCAAAAGAACTTTTATACGAACTATCCCATCCGGGGGTCTGTCAGATGCTTTGGAGGTTCGATTCTTTTATGCCAACCCCAATATTTGGAATTGAAAGTTTCGATTCAGATTTTTCATAAAGGTTAAAAAAACACCTGGCGTTTTCATTACAGGATATTTCATCCTTTTTGTGGCTTGCTTACTTTTAGGTAGAAATTTTGCAACTTAAACAAATGGCACTCACATATATATATGAGCGCTTTTCTCATGTTCGTATATCAAACCTTATTTAAAGTCACCGGTGTGCATCACTGGTGACTTTAAAGCCTTCATCACATCAACCGATAGACGTCCACTGCTGGACATAGCTCTTTTGTAGGGAGTTCCAAGTTCCACGGTTCTGAGCCGCTTGGATCCACGGCTACCTGCGACGCGCTTAATGTCGTCTGTCCACCTCGTTGGAGGCCGACCAACGCTGCGCTTACCAGTTCGGGGCTGCCATTCCAGCACCTTGGGACCTTTAAAGCCTTCCTTTATTATAATATATATAAAAGAGAAAGTGTGTGGGTATGTTCCGTATAGGCGAAGAGAATATAATAGTATGAATACGGACAATAATAAATGATTTAATATATTATGAGACTTAATTTAATGATGTAAGTTTATTGTTTAAATAAAATAAAGCAAATCTAACCCTATTCTCTTCTCGAGCGGGTGAAGATCATTATCTACACCCATGTACACCCAACAATAGAATATCATCATAGTAAATAAAAGCTGTATTTGACAGTTTGACAGATCAAAAATAGGAGTGCTCCGATCATCACCAAACTTTACAGGATTACTCGCCAGGTCAATCCGGAGATTCCCTGAAAGTTTCATTGAAATCGGTCCAGCCGTTTCGGAGCCTATACGGAACATACCCACACATTTTCTCTTTTATATATACCTATAGATAGATAGAAGATAGATATGTATTATATATTGTAATTTTTTTTTTTTTTTTAAGTAATGAAATATGTATTTTATGGTTATATGTATATATGCACCACCTAACTATTTTCTGTAACTGTTTTTTATCTTCGCCATTGGTTGCCTGGAAGAAATCGCTGTGTAGCGATAAGGCCGCCAAATTGTGTACGTTGTTTTGCTTTTCTTTTTGTTCTATTTACTTATTGTGGTTTGCAATAAAAGTATATTCATTCATTCATTCATTCACACAATTGCTCTTTTCCAACATCATTTTACAATTATAATTACTATTCCCACCGTGTATCAAAATATATAAATAATAAATAAATTTACTACGACAATACACACATCGCCATCTAGCCCCAATTTAAGCGTAGCTTGTGTTATGGGTACTAAGATGACTGTGAATATTTTTTTTTTTATGAATAATATATATAAATACTTATAATATACATATAAACACCCAGACACTGAAAAACATTCATGCTCATCACACAAACATTTTCCAGTTGTGGGAATCGAACCCACGGCCTCGGACTCAGAAAGCAGGGTCGCTGCAAACTGCGCCAATCGGCCGTCAAAAAATATGGCCTTGTGATCCGCAGTAAACCTTACTAATTATTAGACCAGCGAGTCAAGTTAAACATAAATACATCGTAGCTCCCTCGTATCGTATTTTTGAGGCGAACTCTCATTACATTATCATCTGGGGCCAATCACTTCCACCTGCCTCTAAGCTATTCAGCGGCCGTTGACCTCCGTCCCGCGGATCAGCGCAAAAATGGAGTTTTGTTGTTTCACCACAAAGGGTACAATTTCACTGAACCGCCGCTCAACCAATCGCCACCCAACGTATAGATAGGGTTGGGAACAACCCTCCAGCGTTAAGCGCTTCATAGACACAATTCAGCGCTTTATAAGCATTGGATAAAAGCAGGTTTAAATAAAAATATATTCTGACAATGAAGCTTAATTTGCTGTAGGTACTCCACGTAAAGCAGGAGAATCTGTATGGTGTCATTTATAATTTTTTCAATCTTTATTTTATACTCCACACCAGTTGCGTGCATAGAGCGTATGCAGATGATATAAAATGTATCTCCCGTAAGAGGTTTATAAAACTTAAGGATAGGCAGTGTTAGAGTTATAAAAAGCCTACCCTGAGTATTTATAACTCGTACTGGGGATTTTCTTCATTTTATATTGTCTGCTTACCCTGTGCATACCCTCTGTACACGCCACTGCTCCACACCAAAGAGATAGTAATATATTACAAAGTGAAGCTTAATTTGCTATATTCCGCAAAAAGCAGAAAAATCTGTATGGTGTTTTTTATAATTTCTTTAATCATTATACTCCACACCAAAGAGATAATAACATATTATAAAATGAAGCTTAATTTGCTATATTCCGCAAAAAGCAGAAAAATCTGTATGGTGTTTTTTATAATTTCTTTAATCCTTATACTCCACACCAAAGAGATAATAATATATTATAAAATGAAGCTTAATTTGCTATATTCCGCAAAAAGCAGGAGTATCTGTATGTTGTAACTTATAATTTCTTTAATCTTTATACTCTACACAAAAAAGATATTAGTATATTATGAAAATGGAGCTTAATTTGCTATACTCCGCGAAAAGCAGGAGTATCTGTATGGTTTCATTTGTAATTCCTTTAACTCCACACCAGACAGAACTTCAGCAATGTACTCACTACGCACGTTTCGCTCCGACACCGGAGCATCCTCAGGAGATGTTAACTTCACAATGTTAATTGTTAAGATTGATGTCGGAGTGAAATATGCGTAGAGATTAAACCGCCGAAGATATGTCTGGTGTGGAGTATAGATTAAGATTTGGAAGGAATTATGAATCAATTTGAAATCTAAAATAAAAATTAAGCTAACTGCCTTTAAAAAATTTAGTGATAAGGCCGCCTTTGCACCCTAGTGCTAGACTAAGTACTATTTCCTGTTTTCATTGTGTTTTTAATATTGTGTTGTGTTTCAATAAAGTTTTTCTATTCTATTCTATTCTGAGTAGTTGTAAAGTTAGGGCGTGAAGGTAAGACAAACAAACACTTCGCAGGGCACGCAACAAATTGCCGCTCTGTGCCCACCAACCTGGAACGTAGGTTTTAAGCCTCTTGGCCTGGATACTGGTGAAATAACAAGCATCATGGGCTTAAAACCCATGCTTTAGGTTGATGGACAAAGGGCGACATAATGTAGGACGTGTTCCTCGCATGCCCTGCGAAGTTTTGCTGTGTTAATTGACTATGGTTATCCACTTACCATCACGTAGGCTATATGCTTGGTCCTTCAATTATTAATATAAAAAAAAAAACTTAAGTTAATCTTGAATTCTAAGAGTATTAGCTTAAGCCTCAATAAAACAATATACCAAATGTTTGCCTATTAAAAATAATCAGGGAGTTATTAAGTTTATAATGGTGCAAAACTCCTTATTTTTACACGCTTTATATTAACTTCACTTGTATGTTTGTATGATAGTAGGAGTATGAAAGTATGAAAGTATATCATGGAGTTTAACACCCGTGAGGAGTTTAATAACGTTTCACAACTTCTTACAATTTTAGGAATTGATAAAGACGAACGGGTACTTGGTAATCATTTACGTGCAAAAAAAAATTGTGTTTTATTCTTAAATTTATTTAAACGATATATAATGACTCTCAGATACCAGTAGATATATGCTCCGAAACTCCTCATATCCTGAAGACTCCAAAGATACTTATTCGCACCAATTTTGTTTTTTATTTACAGTTAATTGACATTCTTAAAAAAATATACTGCATAAATTGATAGTGGACATATTTTACTATGTCTTTTGGGGTTCACTTTAACTAATATAACGATAAACTTAGATTCTTGGATACAATCATGGTCATCATCAGCATTTCTATAAATGAGCGTCCATTACTAGACGTAGTCTTATGTAGGGAGTTCCATACCACGGCTATGTGCCTTCCAGCGGCCCCTGCGACTCGTTTAATGTCATCTATCCACTGAGTTGGGGGTAAACAAAGTAAACCGCTGCGTTTACCGGTGCAAGATCGCTATTTTAACCCCTTGGGCCCCAATTTCCATTAGCCCTCGGATCTGTGAGGATCCCATTGCTACTTCAGTTTTTCGGCTCGCTAAGCTATGTAAGTAAATTAGTGACATCTGCATATCGTCTGCCAAAGGTGCAGAAGTCATTTGTGGGATTAAGTATACGCTTTTATAATATGATTCCTAAGGTAATTTTGGACCTACCAATGCATAAGTTTAAAGAATGTGTTAAAACACATTTATTACAGCGAGGCTATTATACAATTGATGAGTTTCTTAATGACAAGGTTGCTTGGAAGCATCCGCCTCCGCTTTCATCTCTCACAAGATAGAAAAATGAATGTTAAAATGTAAAATGTAAATTTTTGATGTTGGAAAAGAGCAACTGCTGAGTTTCTTGCCGGCTTCTTCTCGGTAGAATCTGCCTTCCGAACCGGTGGTAGAGTCACTACACACGGACAGACTTGACGTTTCAAAAGTGCTTGTATTAGGCCTACTTGAAATAAATGAATTTTTTTTTTCTGGCTTCCTCACGAATCTCGTCATTTCTGAATCAATCATCTAGGGATACTCTTACGTTTGGGAAGTATACAACGGGTTACCCGGACGTCCAATAAAGCCAACGAGAGGGACATGCCGTGGTGGTTTTTAGTTCGGGTAAACGAGTCCCACATAACCTCTGTCCTGCCCAAAAGGACAGAGGTAGCCATAAAGCTTTTCCACCACGACAAAAAAAAAAAAGAAAGAAAGGGATACTCTTACGTTAGATAGCTCTTTTCTTTTGCTTTTGACATTTAGACGCAATGTAATCAAGAAAATTTCTAATTAAGCTTCTGAAAACCTGTTTGTCTATGATGCAATGCCGTCGTTTGATTCAAGGGTGCTTTACCTACTCCCCCATTCATAAAAAAGGACAAACCCAGCTCCGCTGCCCAAAATCGCATGCCCGATAGTCTAGCACTTATCAAATAGAGAGAGTAGCAATATTGGACAGCATAGAAAGTTCTCACCTGATTTCAAATATTGTTCCTCTAATTTGAAATAATTATGCGGCTAAAAATGACACATGACGTGACATATAAAAGATATAAAAATTATATTTTATCTGTGAGAAAAAAGCATGTTTGGACATTCTTAATTTAAATTAAGTTAATTTACTAAGCAACAATTTATAAAGATTTTTGTTTTCGGGAATCGATTTTTATCTCAAAATTTTATTCTTGCAATAAAGGGTGTAAAATTCCTTAGTTGTAGATTGATAGTTTTATGTAAAATATCGATAGAACTATGGCGATTATAATGAGTCTAAAACTTGTTCGTCTATGCAGCGCCGTCGGCTGGAAGGGTGCGATTCTCCCCTAGTTTCATCTAGGCCCATCCCAGCTCCGTTTGCCCACATTATCGCAGTTTGATAAGTTCGTATTAAGTAAATTGCACGATGCAGTAAAATGGACTACAATTTTTTGAAGTTTTTCTTAAACATTGTTAATTATTCAAAAGTTTTGTAGTTGGTCACGAAATGGGTGCGAAATTCCTCATTTAACGCTCGTTATTTCATTATTGATTTTTATGTGAGGTCTCAAAGGAGCTATGGCGATTTTAATGAGTCTAAAACTCGTTCGTCTATGCAGCGCCGTCGGCTGGAAGGGTGCGATCCTCCCCTAGTCGCATCTAGGCCCATCCCAGCTCCGTTTACCCACATTATTGCAGTTTGATGAATTGCCCGCGCGCGGTCATTCAACTCGGACGGTACATAGAAAAATTACAATAACCGGACGTTCGGACGCCTATGGGTTTTTAAATATATCGGTCCGAGAGAGGAATTGCTTTGTTTTACATAGTTGGAATACCTGAGACGTTTGACGCAGTTGTTTGTAACGATTGAGTGGGTGATCCAAGTGATAGGATCCAAGTTCGAATCTGTTTGATTTTTTTTTATTCCACTACAAGTTAGCTCAATGCGACCCACCCACCCAGTACTAAGTGATTATGCAGTCTCAGATGGTAGCGGGCTAACCTGTTAGGGAGTATAAATATAAATATACACAACGCCATCTAGCCCCAAAGTAAGCGTAGCTTGTGTTATGGGTACGAAGATAGCTGATGAATATTTTTTTATGAATATTATACACATAAATACTTATAATATACAGATAAACACCCAGACACTGAAAAACATTCAAGTTCATCACACAATTTTTTTTCCAGTTGTGGGAATCGAACCCACAGCCTTGGACTCAGAAAGCAGGGTCGCTGCCCACTGCGCCATCCGGCTGTCCGGTGTGTATACTCTTAAGCGGTTTCTACGCGACACCGCACCGGAACACTAAATCGCTTAGCGGCACGTCTTTGTCAGTAGGGTGGTAACTAGCCACGGCCAAAGCGTCCCACCATACAAAAATATTAGCTGAAGAATTCAGTAAACAACATCATCATTTGACGGTCGATTGGCGCAGTTTGCAGCGGCCCTGCTTTCTGAGTCCATGGGTTCGATTACCACAACTGGAAAAAGTTTGTGTGATGAGCATGAATGTTTTTCAGTGTCTGGGTGTTTATATGTATATTATAAGTATTTATGTATTATATTCATAAAAATATTCAACAGCTATCTTAGTACCCATAACACAAGCTACGCTTACTTTGGGGCTAGATGGCGATGTGTGAATTGTCGTAGTATATTTATTTATCATCATCATGTCAACCGATTGATGTCCACTGCTGGACGTAGGTATTTTGTAAGGAGTTACAAATACCACGGTCTGGTGCCGCTTGCGTCCAACGGCTCCCTGCGACTTGCTTGATGGCATCCGTCCACATCGTCGGGCGTCTTTAACGCTTCGTTTATCGGTACGAGGTCGCTATTCCAACCCTATTGGACCCCAATCGATAGCCGATTGACGAAGTTGTTTATTACGAAAATTAAGCTTAATTTGCTATACTCCGCGAAAAGCAGGAGAATCTGTATGGTGTAATTTATAATTTCTTCAAGCCTTATACTCCACACCATTAAAACGTAACAATTATTAATTGTTAAGTCAACATCTCCTGAGGATGCTCCGGTTTCGGAGCGAAACGTGCGTAGAGGGTACATTGCCGAAGATCTGTTTAGTTATACCCTGGATTGAAACATAGGCTGTTTTTTATCCCGGGAATACAGGGAAATGTAAAGTTCCCACAGGATTCATGAAAATCCTTAAAAACAGCGTACTAAGCCGTGGGCAACAGCTAGTGTTGTTATATAAGGTTGTAATAGTTTAATAAAGGTGTATTACTTTAAAGACTGATTATAGAACCTACGTGCTTTCTTAGCACAGTTCCGACCCTACCCTTGTGTTATTAAGGACTCGGGATGAATTACAAAGTAGCATGGAAACCTTTGTAAATTAACAATCTAGGAAACACAAAAAACTTACAAAAATATGCACCGTTTTCTACCCCTAACTTAGCCACCCCAAAATGAATATAAACAGCTATCGAAAAATAGAATGTCAAGTGTGTTTCTTTACGTATAGGGTAGGGTTCTCTATCTAGATTGAAGTATTTTTAAAAAGAATACCTCTTTGGTCTCGCGGTTAGCATGATCGATTAGGGATCGTGAAGTCCCGTCTTCGGTTCTATATTGTTATTAATTAGGAAATGTAGGCTATTCCACTCACTGAATTAAGAATTCAGTGAGCACGTTCAGTGGTCATTTCTGGTTATTGACACTTTTATATATTATGATAATTTTTTTTGGATAAATTTAGCCCGCCAACCCGATCCTATATATTTCAAACCCGTCCCCAGCAGTGGCATTTTTATATTGCACGTACCGGAACGCTAAATCACTTAGAAATCTTTGTCGGTTGGGTGGTAGGCTTATAACTGAAATAATCACGGCTAGCTAGCGTAGGCAGGGGAGAAAAATGTAATCCCCTGATTATACCTACTGACAAAGGATAAAATTTACTTATCTACCTGTCAGAGTAATCGGCAACAGGGGTAAGGAAAAGTTTACCCAAATGTTTTATTAATGCATATTATTTCTATATTCATTTACTTCAAAAAGGCTTACTCTATAAACACTTTACTGACGGCTTACTTTTTTCTGTTTCTAGTGACTCTACCACCGGTTTAGAATGCAAATTCTACCTAGAAGAAACCGAAACGAAACTCAGCAGTTGTTCTTTGGCAAATTAAGATATTATTTCCACCCGTGCTCCCATGCTCGGAGAGTGGATAACACTATGGGAGCGGATAAATATTTTATCCTTTTCCCCTGGAGAAAATGTCTCCTTCTGCACGGCTAGCAAAGGCAGGGGATAAAAATAATTGCCCCTGATTCTATCCCCTGACATGGGAAACAATTGACAAGGATAAACAATTTGTCCTTTCCCCGTGCAGAAAATGTCACTTGCTTGCAGACAGGGGTCTGATAAGGAGAGAAAACGAAAAAAAGGCTTAGTAGATACCCAATAGCTTCCAGTTGGCTTTCTTCGGGTACGGAACCATAAACAATTACCAACGACGAGAATTACATAAGGTTTCCTTATTAGTATGCGTAACCCCAAAAAACCCTAGAAGAGGGGTCGTTCACCTCCATTTACATAAACATACATACACTGTCAAAACCCCTTTTGAAAATGATCAAAATACAATTTTAAAAGCGCCATCGTCGAAATACGTGTGCGTTAAAGATTTTTAGGGGTCTGATCTTTCAAACGTGAACTATTTCGCTACGTGACACCCCAGCCTTGACTAGGTTCGCCATGATTTTCATTTCATTGATCCTTTTTTTGGATATTTTTTGGAATAGTTTTGCCAGCGATTGGCGCAGTGGGCAGCAACCGTGCTTTCTGAGTCCAAGGCCGTGGGTTAGATTCCCACAATTAGAAAATCTTTGCGGAATGAACCTGAATGTTATATTATGAAGTGACAAGTGACTTAACAATTATTTATTGTAAAGTGAAC
Source organism: Pararge aegeria (assembly GCF_905163445.1). Lineage (NCBI taxonomy): Eukaryota > Metazoa > Arthropoda > Insecta > Lepidoptera > Nymphalidae > Pararge > Pararge aegeria. The sequence continues at coordinate 3,094,444 of NC_053202.1, read as the reverse complement.
ATCTCCTGATGATGTTCCGGTTTCGGAGCGAAACGTGCGTAGAGGGTACATTGCCGAAGATCTGTTTTCTGTGGAGTATAAGGATTGAAGAAATTATAAATTACACCATACAGATTCTTCTGCTTTTTGCGGACTTTAGCAAATTAAGCATAATATATCATGGATTTTCCAACCTGAATGTTTTTCAGTTGCTGTGACACAGTTTTAACTAGTACAGGAGTTGGCGTAACTGAAACCTGGTCTTACAAACATTTTGTACATTCCTAGATATTTGCAGTTACTAACCTTATTTATTAAGTAAGCAGGAATGTAACATAAGCCCACAAATAAACGTGGATTGACGTGCGTGAACGCTATTCAAAAAATGATAATTTTTACATGCTCTTTAAATTTAAAAGCTTTCATATTTATTCACAAGCTATTGAGCAATTTACTTACGCTTTATTAAAATTACTTTGTGGTGGTGCCTCGTTGGTCTACTGGTTTGGATATCCGACTACAGATCACGAGGCCCTGGATTCGATTCGCGGGTCGCATAAAACTTTGTTAGGTGTTCGGTTTTTTGCTTAGACAGTTTGTGTGTTTTAGGAAATTGGCGTTGTTTGTTTTTGTACCTCTTAGAGCTACCTCACACTGACCTCTTTTATTAAACACTGAACTAGCTGGTCCTATTTAAATGTCCGAGTTCGATCCCCGGCTCTTTTCTGGTCTGGTGGAAGGCTTCGGCCGTGGCTAGTTACATGACCTGGAAGCAAAAATAAACTACTTATACTAGTTCAATAGTGATTGAAAAATTGTATTGCTTTTTTACCAGATACTTACATATAGGTATTTGATATTTAAAAAGCCAATGTAGCGGTTTCCATATTACCAAACTAGATGGCGCTAAAAAAATCCTGCATCATATATAAGTTCCAAAGACGAATGTTCGGACCTCGGTCCCCGAGCACGATCACCCGCTCGGAGGAAGATCTTCCTATTGCTACGGTCGAGCGTATCACCATAGCTCCTGTACAGCCAAATTATTTAATAAAAAAAAATTATCTTGATACTCGTAGTTCTTGAGTATAAATTAAAAAAAAATGGCCGATGAAGATGATGATGCAAAGAATTACGTGATTTCGTTGCTCCGTTGCTGCGTGATTAAAGAATAAACAAACTTAATTATTTTTAATACTACTAGGCTATCATAACTAGAGTAGAGTAGAGTGCTGGACTAAAATCCTATTCCAAGAGGAGAGTTTGGCTATAATCACCATGCTGGACAGACGGGTTGGTACAGCTTGGGTGTAAATTATTGCTCTAACCATATTGCTCTTCTCATAATTTTAAATGACATTGTGAGATAACAAAAAAAAACACCCGGCTAAGTTTGTTGTGGGCTTCTTCTTAGACCAGGACGCGTTTGGAACCCTCGTAGCTTTAGTTTAAGTTAACGAATGTGGTTATCGCCATCATCTCACTACCGTGTAATTCTTATGTACGCATCAAAAGTACCTACCTGGGCCTACTTGAATAAAGATATTTTGAATATATATTATAAAGAGACTTTGAATTTTGACTTTGATGGTAGTAGTAACACACAGGACGCTGCTAACCGTTCAAAATTCATTTATTTCAAGTAGGCCTAATATAAGCACTTTTGATACTGTCCGTCTGTTTGTAGTGACTCTACCACCGGTTCGGAAGGCAGATTCTGCCGAGAAGAAGCCGGCAAGAAACTCAGCATTTGCTCTTTTCCAACATCAAAAATTTACATTTTAACATTCATTTTTCTATCTTGTGAGAGATGAAAGCGGAGCCGGATGCTTCCAAGCATCCTTGTCATTATCGTTCTCCGTAATATTCCCCTGGTCGTCTTTTAGGAAACCCAAAGAGGGGCACAACTGAGAGGGGAGACAAATGTAATTTGATTAACTATAAATAGCATATAGGTATAGAAAATTAGGTAAATCCTGATTATTTCCCGCGAATCTATAAACGCATGGTAACGCTAACTCCATCCGAAATTTCGAGCGTTACTCCAACAAAAATACTGTAGTGCAGCATCCTTTCATTAAATTGTAAGAAAAATTACGAAATTAGACATTTAAAGCTCACAATTAAAACTTGAGTGAACGTATACAAAAAAAAAACTGTATGGACAAGTATCACATTAAGAATTCGTACTGCACTAACCTACGTTAATGTTTGTCGGCTTGTCCGTGTATTGCGCGTGTGTGGGTGTGCGTATTCATTTCGTGGGTTCGTTCACCTCGGCAGTTGGGGAAGTTGGGAATAGGGCGAACTGTGAAGTTGACTATATAATAAAAAAAACACCGAATAGTTTTATTGTATTCTGCTAGGATTGAATGGCGTGCACTTCATACATGCCTAGAAGCACTGCCTACCTTAAAATTTTCTGTATGTCTCATAAAAGAGAAGATTTTTTTTTCATTTCATGCCATCTTCCATTTTTATGCATACCCTGCTCAAAAACCCTGTGCACGCCGATATTGGATTAGGTTTCGACTTCCCTTTCGGGGAGACCGAGTTCGTATCCCAGGACGCGACTACCTCTAACTTTTCTAAGTTATGTGCGTTTTAGCAATTAAAATATCACTTGCTTCAACGGTGAAGGAAAACATCGCGAGGAAACCTGCATGCCTGAAAGTTGACCATAGCGTTCTTAAAGGTGTGTGGAGTCCACAAACCCACACTGGGCCAGCGTGGTGGACTACGGCCTTAACCCCTTGTCATTGTTGGCGGAGACCCGTGCCCTGTAGTGCAGTCAGCCATGCATATTCCATACATATTCCATACATCCACAGCATAGTCATATGAGAGCGAGGTGCAGGGGCAGCACACTAAGCGACAGCTGCCTACCATGGACATTCGCGAGCTCTTCAAGCTCACGGATATCTCGTTCACGCTCACGCAGGCTCTCACTGGACACGCATACAACAAACACTACCTACACCGCTTCCACATCACCACTGACGATAAGTGCCCTTGTGACAACTCCACCAGCCAAACCCTTGACCATCTATTTCGGGAATATCCCCGCTTCGGAAAACTCCGCCTGGATCATGAGTTCCTTTGCGGGCACCTTGGGGTGTCCCCCTACGAGCTGCGCTCTCTGATGCGAAAAAGATCTGCCTTGCAATCTTACACCGACATGGTAAACTCCATCCTGAGTGACCTCAAGAAATTCAACAATACTTAGAAGATTAAAAATTTTTAGTAATAATTAATATAAGTGTGTAAATTTTATAGTTTATCTATGTGTATAGAAAGAACAGCCTGGCCGATGTATCAAATCGCAGAAGCAGGGCTGAACTTTTCTTTTTCAAAAATTGTATCTTACGAAACTGTTAATTATAAGCATATAAAATAAGATAATGTAAGAAAACTAAATTAATAAAAAAAAAGCATAGTCAGGCATCCATATACAGCAAGTGATATTTAATTGGTTAAATTAAAACTTTTCCTGTGCCTGTGTGTGTATGTCTGAGAAAAAAAATAAACGACCCCATAAATGCCGAGGAAACATTAAATATATTTAGACTGATGACTGACATTTGGACCGTTCACCATGTAGGTATTCAAAACCTTTAACACAGCTGAGATTAGCATGTAATGACCCAGAAGAGAATTTATTACATAGTTTTAGCAGTAGGAGATCGCCATACTTATTTCTGCCGCTAATCAGCATTGTTGCAATGCTGTGTTGCGGTCTAAAGGGCGTGGTAACCGGTGTAATTACAGGCACATGAGACTTAACACCAGTGGCGTGCATAGAGGGTATGCACAGGGTATGCAGATGATATAAAATGAAGAAAATCCTCAGTAGGAGCTATATATACTTAATGGTAGGCTTTCCATAACTCTTACAATGCATATCCTTAAGTTTTTTATAACTCTTATTCTAGATTTTCTTCATTTTATATCATCTGCATACCCTGTGCATACCCTCTATGCACGCCACTGCTTAACACCTACGCCTCATATTGATGGACACACGGCTGCATGTTGTAAGACGTGCTCCTTGCATTCCCTGAAGTGTTGCTCTGTTTATAGGCGATGGTTTTCCATTTACCACCAGGTAAGCCGTCTGCTTGGTCCATCCATTATTACTATAAAAAAGTAACTTTTACAATATTGTTTATAATAAAACTAGCTGTTGCCCGCGACTTTATCTGCATTCGATTTTGTTTTTTAATTTCATGCGTTCAATTTAGGTGTAAGTCTAAAAAAAATTAAAGTATTCAGAATCGCTAAGCCTACATGAGGGGTTTGTTGCTGTCCGCTGAGGAGTTCTGTCCTCTATCTGCAACCACATTCAGATCTACAGAAAGTTTGGGCAAAATTAAACACATACTATAACCTATATAGTACAAAAATAATCGGTTATAATTTGTCGGAGTTATGGTTTAAAATCATCAAACATTTTCATACCCTCTCCCAAAAGAACCAAGCTTAATGTGGGGATAAAAAGTATCCTATATTACTTCTTACACTTCCAAGAATATGTGTACAAAGTTTCATTTAAGTAGTTTTTGCGTGAAAACGTAACAAACAAACTTCATTAACATTTATAATATTGAGTAGGGATAGGGATTAAATATGATCGACTTTAGATATGAGTGAGGTTTTTATTGCTTTTCAGTGCTTTATGTATTGTTTACGGAGCCACTTGCTGTTAATTTACAAAACATGACATAAGCGAAACTTTCTTTGAAAAAGTAATTTTCTAACAAACTGAATATGACAAAAATATAAAGTTTGGATAAAATATAATACTTGCCGACTCCATAGACGCCCAACGCGTCCGATATTTAACCAAGTCGTGGAGTTTTTGCCACGCACGCACTTAATGCGTGTGTGTGCACTCGCACACTAGCACGCGTGCATATAACATAATAATAGCGATAAACGATATTCCGCGCTGCGTCTAGAAAAATTTTAAGCCTCTTTTTTAGACTTACGAGTATGTATCTGGTCGGGTATTGATTTCTCTATTACATTCTGATCGTAGCACACTTTTAATCAGTATTTGTGACTAATATCAGACAGTGTTTTTTGAAGAGGTTTCTAAATATACGTCACTAGAATTTATTACTTTGTTTTACCCTTCGATATTTATTTTTGAAAAGTTTGACTGGTTGCTGTAAGAAATTCTTAAGTCGATATTCCACTTCAAGTTAGCCAGTGACTGCAAGCTCACCTTGCAGTGGCGTGCATATAGGGTATCCACAGGGTATGCAGATGATTTAAAATGAAGAAAATCTCCACTACGAGTTCTTATAAGTTCTTAATTAATAAATTATTTTTTAATTCTTATTTTCTATACTTTTTATAGTAAGGAGAGCGATCTCTATCCCTCTTTTTCTTCTTTCCTTTTCTTTTCTTGTCTATATCTTTTTTTCTTTAGATGACTTACTTCTGCGACTTTTCTCTTTCTTAAGATAACTTGTATCTGAAGATTCGCTACTACTATGCCGTCTTCTATCAAATGCTTTACGTCTATGGTCAGATTCGGAGCTTAAAGATTCGTTACTACTGTATTTTTTTTTATTCTTCTTTCTGTGTCGACTTCGTTCTTCCTCGCTGCTAGAAGATTCTTTTATATGTCTGTCCTTCTCGGTTCTTTTATTTCCATTTGAGTGTTTTTCAACATCATTACGTTTAACTTCACGTTTTTCCATATATTCTTTTTCGCGGCCATCATTCGACTTTTGCTCGATGTTCCTTCATTTCTTACTTCCACTGATTTCGTTGAATTGTAACTTTTGGAAGATTTGAGCGAGCGAAGCAAGCGAGTTATTAAAACTTCAAAGCTTTTTATAACTCTTACAATGCCTATCCTTATATTTTTTGTAACTCATACTGGAGTTTTTTTTTCATTTTATATAGGTAATCTGCCTGCTTAGTGTATACAGTGTCTTGCACTTCATACATGCACAAAAGCACTGCCTACCCTAAAATTTATTATTATACAGTTCGCAGGATTTTTGCCATTTCATGCAATTTTCCTGCTGTATGCCTACCCTGGTAAGAAACCCAGTGCACGTCACTGTATGCATACCCTGTATGCACGCCACTGTCACCTGGTGGTAAGTGATGTTGCAGTCTAAGATGGTAGCAGGCTTACCTGTTAGGGAGTATGGTAGTCATACCCCTTATCGGTTTATACGCGACATCGCACCGGAACACTGAATCGCTTAGCGGCACGTCTTCGATAGGGAGGCCGGTGGTGAACTAGCCACGGCCAAAGCCTTCCCCAAAGAAAATATCGGATTGCGAATAAAATAAAAAGCTGACTTCAATTCAAGAACGCAATCTCTTCATTTATTTCTCCACGAACAAGCTACAATCGCCCAATGAAAACAGCCCCAATACTACCATAGCGTCGCCTAAAGCAAGTTTTTTTTTATTACGGTAGGCCAGCGCTTGACGCCCGTTAGAAGGCATTGATGAGGTCTAGGTTGGAGCACGGTCACAAATTAGTGACATCTGCATATCGTCTGCGAAAGGTGCAGAAGTCATTTGTGGGATTGAGTATACGCTTTTATAATATGATTCCTAAGGTAATTTTGGACCTACCAATGTCTAACTTTAAAGAATGTGTTAAAACACATTTTTTACAGCGAGGTCATTATACAATTGATGAATTTCTTAATGACAAGTTTGCTTGGAAGCATCCGGCTCCGCTTTCAGCTCTCACAAAATAGAAAAATGAGTTTTAAAATGTAAATAGTTGATATTGGAAAAGAGCAACTGCTGAGTTTCTTGCCGGCTTCTTCTCGGTAGAATCTGCCTTTCGAACCGGTGGTAGAGTCACTACACACATACAGACTTGACGTTTCAAAAGTGCTTATATTAGGCCTACTTGAAATAAATGAATTTTAAATTTTGAATTTTTGAATTTTGCTTACCTAGAAAAAGCCTTTTCACTCTTACCTTAAAGGTACTCAAGTTAAACGTCCCAATATTTTAATATTGTTGACGTCTTGCTCCAGAATAATAAGTCTTATTTTCTGTATGTCGAATACTTTAATTTGAAAATGATGTTGCTATTGGATAGAAGCAGGCATTACTTTGCGGCAATCCATGACATATTATCAAAATTAAGCTTAATTTGCTATACTCCGCGAAAAGCAGGAGAATCTGCGTGGTGTAATTAATAATTTATAATTTCTTCAATCCTTATACTCCACACCTTATAAATTACACCACGCAGATTCTCCTGCTTTTCGCGGAGTATAGCAAATTAAGCTTAATTTTGATAAATGAAGTTGCTGTTTAAATAATGCTACTGGTAATTTTTATTTCCAAACTCGTCAACCTTTTTTATTTTTATGTCGCCTTCTGTGGGAGGTCCACCAACACTGCGCTTACCAGTGCGGGGTCACCACTCCAACACCGTGGGACCCCAACCTCCAACAATCATTAATAATATTATTTTCTCTGATTGTTAATTTAGTCTTCTTAGTAAAATGTGTGTTTTCTTTCTTTCTTTTCTTTTATATCAATCAATCAATTCGTTTCTATTCCTTTGTCATTTTTTTGTTTCTTTTTTTAGTAGCACAAGAGATTTTTTGCATTAACTTGCTATGATAGCTAATTTTAGTTTTTGATTAGGTACTTTAGGTACAGTTAATATTATCTGTCATAGTAAGTGTTACTTGTATCTAAGTACATCGTATCGCCCTACTGCACCTTACAATATTACGTGGATAGTGTTGTAGATTACATTTTAACCCTATTTTTTCTTTGTTTAGATTTAATAGCTATTATTATAATATTAATTTGTTTTCTGTCACAAATAAATAAAAATAAAAATAAATAAATCTACGAGGTATGTACGCTTTTTACCACTTCAGCTTCGCGACTCGATGAACTTTGTCGGTAACTCTGGTTCTTCTTACGGATCTACAAATTGCTACATTTTAATATAAGCTTACGTTTCATTTAAAACAAAGATTTCATTGGGTAATCACTTTCACTAAATATTCTGAAGACCCATTGTCTGTCAGGCCATATATTGTATGCTTTAAACTACGCAACGCATTATGATGCGGTTTTTAATATATATAACTTTAAGTTTTTCATAAACAAAGATTAAACAAAGATATAAACAAAGATTTCATTCAGTAATCACTATCACTAAATATTCTTTAATAAAGTCGCTTCCCACTGTCTGTCTGTCCCTATATTATATGCTTAGATCTTTAAAACTATGCAACAGATTTAAATGCGGTTTTTAAATACATAGAGTGATTCAAGAATAAGGTTTATATATATTATATTACATGCATAATACAGTAGAGGAATACTTATAATTTTAGAGGTTTCTTATGTGATGTCGTAAATAAACACATTTATTTCGCTTACATTGCAAACTGGCTGAACCCTACTAGATAGATCACAATAATGTACTACAGTATTGTAAACTTTAAAAGCTCTACAAAAAAATTCGCGATGGGATATGTTTATCTCCAAAAGATCCAGGTCGGTTGGAGGGCGCATCATTCAAACTCCCGAAAGACATATTCAAATTACATACACACGCAAATACATTGCACCCGTGCAAAGCCGGGGCGGATCGCTAGTTTATTGTATTAAAATAACTCGCTGACCCGTGCAACTTCGTCTGCACCAAATCTGTTATTACCTACCGGAAAACACGAATAAAATGACATTTTCTAAAAATGATTCGTAGCTTGATCGATTTATCGCCCCCGAAACCCCCTGTGTCGTTTATATATCGATTCCGAGATTCCAATAATATATATGTATACAAGAATTTCTCGTTTAAAGATATAACTAGCTGACCCGTTCAACTTCGTCTGCACCAAATCGGTTATTACCGTAAAACACGAAAAAAACTACATTTTCTACATATGAATCCTAGCTAGATAGATTTATCGCCCCCGACACCCCCTGTATACTAAATTTTATGAAAATCGTTGGAGCCGATTCCGAGATTCCAATTATATTTATATATATATACAAGAATTGCTCGTTTAAAGATATAAGATATAAGATACGAGTAGGTAATACGTCGTACCTCGTACTTACCTATACTTTTTTGAAAGTCAGTTTAAAATTCTAAAGAGCTTGTACGAAATACTTAGTCGAAAGAGTTTTTTGAATAAAGAATAATATTTCGCGTTTTAGTATCACTATTTTACGCATAAAGGATCCCAAAGAACATTTCACATCATTTTCTCTTTTGTACCTACCCTTCCTACGATCCGGCACTCTACACCCCGGTTGAATAGAAATTTCCTATCCCTACTAATATTATAAATGTCAATGTAAGTTTGTTTGTTACGCTTTCACGCAAAAACTTCTTAATTAACCGATCCTCATGTAACTTTGTACACATATTTTTGGAAGTGTTAGAAGTAATATAAGATTTTTATCCCGACATTAGGTTCCTTTGGGAGAGGGCATGAAAGTGTTAGACGATTTTACACCATAACTCCGACAAATTATAACCGATTTAAATAATTATTGTTGTACTCTAGAGGTTATAATATGTGTTTAATTTTGCTCAAACTGTGGTAGGAGATAGAGGACAGAACTCCTCAGCGGACCGCAGCAAACCCCTCATTTAAGGCTTAGCGATACTGAATACTTGAATTTTATTTAGAACTACATCCAAATTTAATGCAACATCAAAAAACAAACGCAAACGCAGTCACGGGCAACAGCTAGTACGTTTATAAAGCATTAATGTTCGCCACAACATCCATACTAGATGATATTGAAAATGCGAAAGTCTGTCTGTTTGACCTGTATATTTTGTAGAAAGCAAAGTTTTAAAGTACTCTGCCTGTAAGGTCTGGAATGACCTTCCACCTCCAGCCCGTATGATGAAGTCAATGATTTTTTAAAGAATGCCATTAAAAAGGTATTTTTGGATAATCAAAAAACTCATCAATATTAAGACATTCCGGATCTTTCAAACTAATTGCTTGTTGTCGTGTCGCTTACGCGTAACATCTGTTTATATGTATATTGTATATATATATATATTTTTTTTTTTTTTTTCTTTTTATGTGGTGGTGGTTCTATTGTATCGTTTGATAATTTTATATATATTATTTTACTTTATTTTTCCGTATACTCCCTCTCCTTGTCAAGTTCACTTCGCTTCTTTTTAAACTTTTCCCGGCAAATCCGTGACGCCAATCAAGGCTATACCTGAAAATCAGCGCTGCAGTTGTCAAATACTGCAGCAGCATGCTGAGGTAGCAGCCTTTTAATGTAATTAGTAATTAGTTTTCATTAGTTTACTTATGTGTGGAAGCTGAATAAAGTTTATTATTATTATTTTTATTATTAAAGTAGTATATCCGTAGCATAGATAAATAAATCACAAAATGAAGAACATTATGTCAAAAGGCATGGTTGCGGTAAGGGCTGGTAAATCGATTATCTTTGTGTAGGTAGGCAAATATATTACTATTTGTTTATTATTACCATACACATATATATTTGTCACCCGGATAGCGGATAGCAGTGACCCTGCTTTCTGAGTGATGACATTAATGTTTTTCAGAGTCTGAGTGTTTATCTGTATGTTATAAGTATTTATGTGTATTATATTCATAAAAATATTCATCAGCCATCTTAGTATCCATAACACAACTACGCTTACTTTGGGGCTAGATGGCGATGTGTGTATTGTCGTAGTATATTCATTATTATTTATTTATACCGTAGGAATTTTGTTGTGAGTCCAGCAGTTGACATCTATCGGTTTATGGGATCATGATGTTGATGATATTTCGTCACATATTTTGAGTTTCAGCGCCCGTAAAATTTGAGTTCAACGATGTTAATGCATCAAGAAACTAAAAAGGCTTATAAAGAAACCTAAATACCTACTATTTATTCAATACTAGAAAAAAGGCGGCTTTATCCGCTGTACTATTCGCATTTTATCATATCAACGCATTACCGACCCACTACAGGGCACGGGTATCAATGAGAAGGGGTTAAGGCCGTAGTCCACCACGCTGGCCCATTGCGGTTTGGTGGACTCCAAACACCTTTGAGAATATTATTTTGAACACTCAAGCATGCAACTTCCTCACGATGTTTTCCTTCACTGTTGAAGCAAGCGATATTTTTGCAATTTTGCATATATTAGTTATAATTTATTTATTTTATTTAACAATTATTCATTGTAAAGTCAATATCTCCTTAGGATACTCCGGTTTCGGAGCGAAAAGTGCGTAGAGGGTACACTGCTGAAGATCTTTCTGGTGGCGAGTATAAGGATTGAAGAAATTATAAATAACACCATACAGATTAATTCTAGATTGGGATTTTAATTCGATTTTTATAATTATTTAATACTATATGTTACTGTTTTGAATGCTATTCTTTTTCCATGGCCCTTTTGAACCTAGGGTAATTAGGCCTGCAGCGGTCTCCATATTACCGAACTAGATAGCGCCACAAAAATCCTGCATCGTGTTCACAATAATTGATATATATACAACTTCCAAAGATGAATGTTCGGACCTCGGATCCACGATCACCCGCTCGGAGAGAGATATTTCTATTGTTACAGTCGAGCGTATCACCATAGCTCCCGTACTCCCCATGTGTTTCGCTCATTGCACGCTACACAAGTCGCGTCACGCTATTATTCGAGCGACGCGAATCGCTCATGCCGTAGATTGGAAATATCTAAACAAACGGAGCATATTTCAAATCAGGGCTCACTAGTCAGCACGCCAAGCCGCCGGAGGCTGAAACTAGTAGGTAAATGAAAATGAATAGTGGATTACAACCGAATATATAAAGTAGTTTGGGACCCTTCTCCAAATATAATGATGAGACGCAGACTCCCCAGTTTTCATTCCACTCTAGTTTTAGGCTACGGTAGGGTGGCCATGTTGCTTGGAAGTTGGAACAGATCAAAAAACTGTTATTCAAAACTCATTCAAAATTCATTTATAGACATCATTTATTTTAGACAGCCGGTTAAAATAACTACCGACAACGTGTCCAAACAACACACACACACGCAACAAACACAGCGTCTTCGCCGGCGAAGACGAGGGCTCCGATTTCTGACGTCATCCGGACGTGGACCCTTATCACGGTCACGGGGGCGTTCGGACTAAACAGTGATTAGTCCAAAAGTTCACCAGCCGAGGTCAGAGTCCTCGCAAGATGCACCCTCGGGTCGATGTCTCCCACCTTTCCGCCGATGTCGTCGATTCCTGGGGCTCTTCCCACTCCCCCGGTGACGCCGTAGCAACCGTTATGGCGTTGTGTGTATTGTCGTAGTACCTATATTTATTTATTTATTTATTTATTTCTAGTAGGCATAGTTTATAAGCACTTTTGAAACGTCAAGTCAGTCTGTATTCTAACCACCGGTTCGAAAGGCAGATTCTACCGAACTCAGCAGATTGCTGATTTTCAACATTTTATAGTTTACGATCAGAATTTTTCAATCTTGTGAGAGATCAATTCTCAATCGTATAGGAACCACGGTTACATTAAATGTGTTTTATAACATTGGTTAAAACTCTGCATCGTAAGGCCAGAAATTACCTTAGGAATTTATTATCAAAGCATATACTCAATCCCACAAAATGACCTTTCGCAGACGACATGCAGATGTCACCGACTTAAGAACAGTACGAGTAAGTGGGTTGTTATTTTTTTTAATTTTTGTTAGCTCATTGTTTATAACGAAAAATGCTGTATTACAATTACCTACCTTTAAACCTATGTCATAGAACCTACTTACAATACTTACATAGACACCTTTTGTGAAGGGAAAACTTATTTAGGCGCGTTAATTTAGTTTTGGGTTGAAACAAAAATCGTGGAACTAACGTGATCATCACCGAACGCTTTACATGAGCTATAGGTTTACTGTGCATGGATAAAGATTTCACCTAATCGTATCGTAAATCGTAATAATAAAGTCCCCAAAGACTGCCCAGCATGTTATTATTGATTAGTATCTAGGAATCCGCACTGGACCAGCGTGGTGGACTACGCCCACCCCCCCCACCAACCCTTCTGACTGTGGGAGGAGACCCGTGCCTTGTAATGGGCCGGTAATCAGTGGCGTCCATCGGGTTTCTTACCAGGGTATGCATAAATGGCAAAAATCCTCCTCCCATAGGAGCTATACATAAATTTTAGGGTAGGCAGTGCTTTTGTGCATGTATGAAGTGCACGCCACTGCCCGTAATGGGCAATATGATGATGATGATGGTATAGAAATATTGTTAAGAAGTTCGATACGAGTCGTAGTTAAAACTGTTCGTCATGGTTCCCCCAGTGTAGGATAGTTTCCTCAGTTTTATTAAAACTGGCCGTCAGACCCCTAAACGCTGGAGGGCTGAACACATACCGCCATACCTACAGACTGCTGCGGCGACACTAAGTTGAACTTAGTCTTTTGTAATTGAAAACACAGGTGTAAATTAAAATGTAAGTATTTGAAAAAAAACAGGCGTTATTTTGCGGAATTCCATGAAATATTATAAAAATCAAGCTTAATTTGCTATACTCCGTGAAAAGCGAGAGAATCTGTATGGTGTTATTTATAATTTCTTCAATCCTTTCTTTCGCACTTTTCGCTCCGAAACCGGAGTATCCTGAGGAGATATTGACTTTACAATGAATAATTGTTAAGTTGTTCTTTATCTACATTCATAATTAGGTTAAAATAATGTGATAGTGGGCCATAACAAGATTTCTATTTATTTTTCCATTTTAGAACATACCATTTCTCTCGATGCTTATTTTTTACGCATACATTTTTTAACATTTTTCTAATTATACAAAATTCATATTTCTGTATTTTATTTTCATTGAAATTTATATTTATGTATCCAGTCTTACTTTAGGTACTCCAAAGCTAACTTTAGTAAACTTTAGTTTTAAGGAAAGAAATAAATAAATTAATAATTGTATACGTCGGAGTTTGATTAGTATCACAATTTTTTAATTAGTTTACGTCTAGAAAAATATTTTTTTCTAGGGAAATGATAATTACAAACTAAAATTAATATTTAGAATAAATATAAGCCGTCTAACTGTTCACTTATGGGCCCATGCCCATAAGTGAACAGTTAGACGTATACGTATGGGTACCATTACCCAAAATGCTGGCGCTATTGACCTTTTGAGTTGCTAGACTTAGCCGTTGGGCTAAATAAGCGCCAATGACCAATTTTTGGGACACTATGTTAGTAAAATTTTTCGTGTCCGAAGACCACGGGCCCATAGTCTCAAACGCTGCAAAAACGTTGTCATTACTAATATCCAGTGTTTATATTTTAGAATATATATGTTTCACAAAAACGTGCACTAAGCGATTTAGTGTTCCGATATGATGTCGCGTAGAAATCGATAAGGATCTAGAGGTACGGGTTAAACATGACTCAGTGCAATACTCCCTAACAGGTTAGCCCGCTATCATCTTAGATTGCAACATCATTAAGCACCTGGTGAGATTGCTGTCAAGGGCTGAATAGTATAGTAAAAAAAAATTCAAAAGTAAGAATAGAATAGAATAGAATACTTCATTGGTCACAAAGTAACAAGTACAATTATAATGGTATACAAAAAGACACATTAGTTATTAGTTAAATGATCCAAGCAATTGTTACAGCAAGCAAAGTGCTTGTGAACTAGTCCTGCTTAAAATAAATGAATTCTGAATTCTCTGAAAAACTAACGCAACATTCAACACTTCATCCATCCATCCATTTATTTACTTCTACATAACTCAAAGTTCGGAGGGATAGAGCCGTCTGATTAACCCTCCGCCTATAACGACCTTGGCTACCTACAATGGTTATGAAATACCAAAATCTGTGGACTTGAATAGTTGGAACTACTACCACCCCTACCCTAAGTATAAAACTATCGCTGACATTCGCCGATATCACTTAAATACAGGGTGATCTTTATACGACTCAAATTAATTAATTATGACAAAAATTCAGTTCCAGTCAAAACTCTTTATAATATATGCATCTCACGTGCTTGTTTATTTATTATTACATAGAAGAATGCATAGACATGCATTCTTTTTTTATACTTAGTTGGTATGTTTCTTTCAAATTTGACGGCCGACTGGTTCAGTGGGCAGCGACCCTGCTTTCTGAGTCCAAGGCCGTGGGTTCGATTCCCACAACTGGAAAATGTTTTTGTTATGAACATAAGTGTTTTTCAGTGTCTGGGTGTTTATATGGATATTATAAGTATTTATGTATATTATTCATAAAAATATTCATCAGTCATCTTAGTACCCATAACACAAGCTATTCTTACTTTGGGGCTAGATGGCGATGTGTGTATTGTCGTAGTATATTTATTTATTTATTTATTTAAATATGGTGAATGGGTGGTGAAAAGCACATTCGTCGAATTACAACCAAAGCCACGTGAATTCCAAACGTGCTTTGGACTCAAATATATAAATATGAATATACTACGACAAAACACACATCGACATCTAGCCCCAAAGCAAGCGCAGCTTCTATTATAGGCACGGCAGATAGCTGATGCATAAGTATTTTTATAATTAATAATACACCCTCCCTTCCTCTCAAAATAAGGAGGAGGGTTGCCCCCTCCTTTGGAGAGGAAACCTGTGCTCTGTAGTGGGCCGGTAACAGCTAGATGGCTAATATTTTTGTAAATATTAGCCATCTAGCTGTTACCATCTAGTTGTTCACTGAAACTTACCAAAAACGTTTGGCGTTATAGCCCCTTTGAACTGCTACACTGAAGTAAAGCCGGCTAACCGTTGGGCTACACAAGCGCCAGCTTTGGGTCACCAGTAGCCTTAGATTTGCTCGCTCGCCATGCCTTTCGAGTATCAAACCCTGTATCGTGAAAGTAAAATGGACTTAATTCCACTCGTTTTAAAGTCACAAATATAATGCTTCAGATTTTTGTTAAGCAAACGTTCTGGCTTTTTATTTAATACTCTTTAAAAATTTAAAAATTACCTTAACATATAAAAATACTATAAAGTTATTCTTTCAAGTCGCAAACCGATAATCTTCACACAAAACTCATGATTTTCAAGCACACTACACAAAGTAGCCATCCCATTTTATATTTTTAATTTTTTTTCTGGATAGCGACACCCTTCTCACCTAGCTGTATGAATGGATATGATGTATGAAATATACTCTACGACCTATTCTCATACATACAGAAATTCATAGAAATCTATCGAGCAGTTTTGGAGGACTGCGGCCACAAACACAGTGCACAGAGATCTTTTATAAAGAGATATGTTTTAAGTTTCCGACCACACGTCACCCTGTATAAACCTGTCTATCTTCAAGCCCCCGTCAGTGGGTCTGGACCCCTCTATTACCCCCCGTATTTCGGGTCCAATTAGTGTTCCACTAATTGTTAAGGTAAATTAATGAATTCCCGAATATTTTAGTGCTGTTTGATCCTACTAGCTTCAATTCGATTTTTTTTATCTTTGACACTTTATTTTACGCCTTAGCTGAATAGGAATAGGGGTGAAAGGGTAAATGATTAATTTGAAATTAAAATTTCGAGTGAACCGCGAACTAATGTAGAGTGGCGTCTTCAAAAACTATAAGGAACTATGAATAATTGAATAATTTTTACTAGGGTTGTCACTTTTTGAAAAAAATATGCTTGTCGCAATTCTCTTATCTCTTAGTATCCCATAGCTGGGCCTGCTTCCGGGGGGGGGCCGAGTTCGAATTCCACTACGCACCTCTAATTTTTCTAAGTTATGTGCGTTCTAAGTAATTAAAAATATCACTGGCTTCGACGGTGAAGGAAAAATTCGTGAGGAAACCTGCATGCCTGAGAGTTCTGCATAATGTTCTGGTATGTGGAGTCCACCAATCCGCACAGGGCCAACGTGGTGGACTACCGCCTTAACCCCTTCTCATTGTGGAAGGAGACACGAGCCCTGTAGAGGGCCGGTAATAGGTTGATGTGACGATGATGAAAACAAGCATAAAATAGAGAAATAGTAACAATTAAACTGATAAAAAAATCTATATTTAAAAAAAAGACATAGGCTTGTTGAGTATAATGATTATTATTTTGCGTAAGGTTTTCAAAAGAGATTTGTTATTGCAAATGTCAGAACTGACTCTGTCATTTGACAGTTATTAGGTAGCAATACTTCTTTGTCAATCTGCAATGTTTAACGTTGAATAACTCTAGAAAATACATAATTAAAGTAGATTTTTCTGCAACTACTCCAGTGTGTAGTCGATTATACCATTAGGTAAATAATGGCATCTGTTAAAATAGAGGACAGTCATAAGTTATTGCTTGAAAAGCTGTTATCAGAATCGGGGGTCGAGTGTATCAGATCAGCTTCAGAGTCCTTGGAGCCGTCTACTCTGTCAGCTGAGACTGAGGAACCAAGTAATGTCGCATTATTTCGCATTCAACTTCATCGATTAGATTAAATTTGTAGGCATTCATATTTTGTTCACTATAATTACAGAATGGATAGGTAATTTTAGTTCCTACTATACACAGATGTTGCACACCTATGATTATAAAGAAACTTGACTTAATTCATACCTAAACATCCGGCGCTCAAGCTAAATTGCACCTTAATACTGCTAGGTAGTGTCTTTATTGTTTATCATGCTGTCTCTACGCAGACACGCCACATATATCGCTAGTTATTGTTAAGGTAAATAAACACACAGCGTTGTAACTTAGTGATTGGAACTACTTATCTGCCTTCTTTTGAAATTAATTGTTATAAAGGTGTTTACGAATTTAGTTGTACTACATAGTGGCATTATAACTTTGACATCGATACAAATTAAAAATAGTTACCAATTTCAAGATTCTACTAAAAGCCATAAAAAATTAAGAAGAATAGATAATGAAACATTTTGTGGCGTTTTTTTCACCAGTGCACAAAGAATTTTATGATATCGTAGGTATAAATATATCTGAGAGTAGTTATGTTATTTTCGGATTATAGGTCCCCATGAAGTTGACGAAGAAGAGGTAAAAGAAGAATTGATTGAAGAGACAACAGCGCCGATCTCAGAAGAGTATGTCGAGGAGCAACCGAAAGTATTTCCAAGTCCATCGCTAAGGAAAATCTTGCCTGATAGAATCCGGAAGTTCGAAGAGCAAAATCGAATCCACGTACTCCCTGATGAGTTCAGAACAGATATAGACCCTGAACTTATACCAAAGATAGCTTTAACAGCGCAACAGAAGTATATAGACATATTGGGGGATATCACCGGATGTGTAACGTATAAGAAAAGTTTGGCGGAGTTCTGGTTTTTGGACACCTTGGCTAATCTTTTAGGCCGAGCTCAGGAAGATGAGATGAGTCGATGTAAGATGTTATTAGTAAGATTTTATTGTAGGTAGGTACCTTTTTATTGGACATAGATCAACAATCTCACCTGCAACGGCAGGAGATATTTTTCTCCTCGGAGAAAGGACAAAACGTTTATGTTTTGTTTAGTTTTATCTACTCTCCGAGCATGGGCACACGGGTGAAAATAATAATAATCAATCCAAACTGGGCTAGCGTGGTGGAATACGACATAAACCCTCTTTATTGTAGAGGGAAACCTGTGCTCTGTGGTGGCCCGGTAATGGGTTGATATGATGTAAATGATATTTTTTTAACCTACGTGTAATAGTAACGGGCGTCAACAGCGGGGCTATAACAGGTGGACCAGGTTGTATCCTTTGTCTATGATATAATCGGTAGATATTGTTACTTACTCCACAGCTTCCCAGGCGGTTTTGATTCAATGGTTTTGTGAGTGGATGAAGGAGATCCAACACTTCGATGCCGCTGACCGTGAACGGATGTTGATACGTTTTAAGGTTAGTAAAATATATGCATTACTCTCTTGGGCCCATTTAATATACTTATTGCACAAACAGCCCTCTTCTGCAGAAAGAAAAATAAATCAATATCAGCTACTACTAACCTAACCCAACGTCAAAAGTTGTCTGGAAGAGATCGCTTTAGCAATAAAACCGCCTTTGCACACCCCATTTTCTATTCTAAGTTACTTCTGTATTATATGTGTTTACACTTTGTATAAAATGTGTGTGTGTGCAATAAATTTTTCAAACATAAAACAGTATTACACCATAATGAAATACCGTGGGACATATTATTTGCTCTCACAGATACCGCGTTTTGTTCTCTCTCGATGTCGGTCTTTGTGGCTAGGGGTCTTTTTTTTTTAGTGTTTGGTAGGTCCAAAAACACCTTGGAAATCAAGTAATACAAACGTGTACTTAACATCTTAGACTGCATCATCCACCACGGTGAAATAGCAGTCAAGGTCTAACTTTTAGTGGAATGCAACTTCCAGGACAACATGCTATCAGCAGCGAGGTGTATAGCTGTGCAGCACCGTCTTCCAACTCCTCAAGAGGCCGGCGTGTCCTACAAAGCGGAAGAGCCGACTAAAGGGGCATCCCATACTGCTGCGCACGATCCAGAGTCCAAACATCTCGTCACGTTCGAAGGTGCAGCCTACGAGTGTTCCTTGAGGGATCTGACCTGCATCATACATTATATCTTTGACTTGTAAGCTATTGTCATTAGCACACCACCGGTCCACTACAGGGCATGGATCTCCTCTCAGAATGATCTCAGGTTTAGGGCGTAGTTCTTTTTATTTTTCTTCTTTTTCACCGTACTGGTCAAGTGCGGAACTTCACTTCCTAGTAACTGAACTAAAATCAAAATTTACGAATGAATTAATACCTAAGTACACTAAGTAGAAGTAAAGCTTTTTGTGACTGAGCTCGTCCGGGGAAGTAAAGCATTGTAAGAATGCTGTGTTCTGGTCTGAAGGGCGTGGTTGCCGGTGTAATTAAAGGCTACGCGTCAGGTTTATGGACACAGGGCGGCATGTTGCAGGACGTGCTCCGTGTTTATAGGCGTTGATTTTCCACTTACCATCAGATCAGTGGCGTGCACTTCGTACATTCAAAAAAGCACTGCCTACCCTAAAATTGATATATAACTCGAATAGTAGGAGGATTTTTGGTGTTTTTGGCAATCTTTCTACTGTATGCATACCCTGGTAATAGGCCTAGTGCACGCCACTGCATCAGGTGGGCAATCTGCTTGGTTCAAAGATTGGTAGACTCCACACGTCCTTGAGAATTGGAGAACTCGGTATCGTGCTCAGACTATATGTACAGTGGTGAAATGTTAATAAAATTGGAAGTCTTCGAACAGTGCGTGTTGCCAGTGATAACTTACGGATTTGAAACGTGGACGCTTAATATGGGCCTCATGAGAAGGGTCAGAGTCACTCAGCGGCCGATGGAGAGCTATGCTAGGGTATCTCTACGTGATCAAATCAGAAATGAGGGGTTCCTAAGAAGAACTAGATTTAACGACATAGCTAAACGAGTGACAATACGCGAGGAACATAGCTCGAAGAACCGATTGACGCTAGGGTCCAAAAATATGTTGGGATGGCAGCGTTGGTCGACCATCAAACGAGTCGCGAGGAGCCGCTGGATACAAGCGGCCCAGAATCGAGGAGTTTGGAACGCCCTACAAAAGACCTATGTCCAGCAGTGGACGTCAATCGGTTGAAGTAATGATGATGATATAATTAATAATTGATAGGCCAAGCATATAAGGTAACTGCAAAACCATCGCTTATGGACCGAGCAATACTTCCCAGGTCTTGCAAGGAACAAATCCGCCAAAGTTTTGTTTGCCGTGTCCATCAACCTTAGGTGTAGGTGTTAAGCCTCATTTGCCAGGTAACCACGTCCTCCAGAAAGCAGAAAGGAGGCAGAAATAAGCATAGTGGTATTACCTACGAGCTCCTCTACCTACCTCCCCGGACGAACTCTGTCACAAAAAATTGGTTGTCTGTAAAGTCTGCTTACTGACGATAGTTGAACGTGACAACGTCGTAAGAAAATACTGATGGAATGGTTGCATTTTTCAAAAGAAAATTTTAATTTTATTTGTTTGATAGATATTATCGTTGCTATAAACAATTGACACCACATTCACTTTTCACTGCACTTCATCTTTGCCGAAAACATGCAAATGTATTATTGTATAGAAGCTGTCCACGCGGACGCATCGCTCACTCAAGTAGGAGAGAGACAGATGTCGAACGCGGAGGCCGACTGTGCCTCTTTGTCGCTCGTTCCGCGCCTTCGCTTGCACTTCAAGCCTTGAATGGAACGCCTCAGAGCGAGGTAACGCCGCATGCGTCATGTTTTTTCGTGCGTGCAGCCGGCTCCATCGAATTATAAGACGTTGTCACGTCAAAAGCTCTACCACTAAATTCTATGAACTCCTTTCTTGCAGATTCAGCACAGACTATCAATTCAACATAGTCAGAGCTGTATTCACATTCACCCCAGAGTATAACCTAATAGATGCTCCATATCAAATTCAGAACCCGAAGAGGTTGTTCGCACCACTTAAGTTGAAGCCTAGAAAAGAGCCAAAGAAAGAGAAGCCCTCGAAGGGAAAGAAGAAGGAGATTGAGACGGAAGAGTATTTGGCGCTTATGGAGGTATTATTTTAATATAAAAGTCATCAGTATCCGTTCCAGTACAGAGCAATGTCTCCTCAGAATGAGAAGGGTTTAGGCCATAAATCACCATGCTGGCCAAGAATGGATTGGTAAGCTTCACACGCCTGAAGCTGTGATAGCCCAGTGGGTAGGAGCTTGACTTCACTTTCGGGATTCTTCAAGTTCGAATCCCAGGACGCATCTCTAACTTTTCTAAGCTATATGCGTTTCAAATAATAAAAATATCACTTGCTTCAACGGCGAAGGAAAACATCGTGAGGAAACCTGCAAGTTCTCAAAGCGTGGTGGACTACGGACTTAACCCCTTTTCATTGTTGGAGGAGATCCGGGCAATGTAGTGGGCCGGTAATGGGTTGAGATGATGATGACACGCCTTTGTGAACAGTAGGTATAACCGAAATCTCAGGAGAGTTTCCTCGCAGTATTTTTAATCCCCAACGAGTCACACCTGTTACTCGTTGCAACTTTCTTTTTATTACGGTTCCCAACGAGTCACACTTAAGGGACAGTGGCTCGATAGGAATAAAAATCCTAACGAGTCACAACAGACATAAACCTGGCTCATGGTGGTAGTAGGCACTTTTTTGCGGGCCGAAGCGGCCTAGGGGGTTGACCGCCAATTAACTAAATCCCGACTGGTACTGAAATTCCGACGGCCGATTGGCGAATTGCGTGACTGCTACCAGAGTCCCAAGACTCTGGAGAATGTTTCTCTGAACTTTCTGTGAATGAACATAAATGTTTTCAGTGTCTAGGTGCTTATCTGTAGGTATATATAAGTATTTATGTAGATTATTCATGAAAATATTCATCAGTCATCTTAGTAGATACTCATAACACAAGCTACGCTTACTTTGGGGCTAGATGGCGATGTGTGTATTGTCGTAGTATATTCATTACCCTGACGAGCTGTGTCACAAAAAACTCGACTACTATTAGATTGTCTATTGCATTGCTGTCGATATTAAATTAAAGCTAAAATAAACAGCCAATATGTATCCATCTCTTTCTAACCCAGCTTCGTGCCCGCGACGAGAAAGATCAGAATGAGAGGGAAGATAGAGACCAAGATGCATGGCATCGTCGCAACCACATCCTGCCTCTCAACTTCGCGACTGATGACGAGTTCTTCAACAAGTTCTGGCCACCACCGCCTCCTGAGACAGAGCCGGTTCCCGAACCGGATCCCAAAGGCAAAGGAAAGGGGAGAAGGAAGAAATAAACCCCAGTATTCACCCCCACTTTTAAATATTTTGAAGTTATACTTCTTTTATGAAAAATAAATCTTCTTTTATGAAAGAGTAAATTTTTAGGATGCGCCCGCACACCGACACCAAAAACCTACACCCTGAAGCTAGCTATAAGGATTGACAGTGTAAACTTTTAAAAGTCAAAGCCTGCGGGCTCAGTCCGGTGATATAATTGATTAAATAAACTTTATTTAACTAGATAATATATCAAAGCTTTCATCGTATTAAATACCTTTTTGTTTAAATTAAATTGCTGGTGTCGTTTTTTTTTACAACCGTAGAAAGGCGAAAGATACAATTTTTGAAAAGATTTTTATCTTGTAACTTCTAACGCGTATACATACTCGTAAATACGCACGTCTTTTTTTTTATGTAAATCAACTAGACGAGGGTCCGGACCTGATTGTATTGAAATATGATGGAATATAATTGCTATACGTAGTTGAGTGGTCGCAATTTCAAATAAATTCTTAAATTTCTTTTCTTTTTGTTTTTAATAAAAATGTAATAAATAATTATTTTATGAAACAAATTTGTAATGCTTTATTTTTTCAGTACGCTATATCTGATTCATGTCCAAATCTGTTCTTTTATGCAAATAACTTATATAAAACAGTTTTAATGTTTTAATGGTTCACATCTGCCAGGCTCGCAATTTTTTAAATAATATTCAATTAAAAAAATCATATTCAAATTCAAATGCAAAATTTCCTTATTCATGTAGGCCTATCACAGGCACTTATGAAGCGTTCATACATTTATGTTTACTTAATTGTGAGGGCAAAAGCTGAGAAGGGCTAACCTTACTTTGGGTCCATCTAGCCCAAAAGTAAGCGTAACTTATGTTATGGGTATTAAGGTGACTTATGAATTATTTTATGAGTAATGTACGTAAATACTTATAATACACAGATAAACACCAATACATTGAAAAGCATTTATGTTCAACGCACAAACAGTCTGCAGTTGTGGGAATCGAACCCACGGCCTTGGACTCAGAAAGCAGTCACCCACTGCGCCAAAGCTGCCGAATTTTCAGTACCAGTCCGCAGTTAGGAAATTGGCGGTCAACCCCCGTGCTTCGGAGAGCACGTTAACGCATCGGTCCCAGTCAGCGAACCAGCCCAGCGATTATCACTTGTGATAATAGTTGTTAAAGCCCACCGATCCGCATTGGAGCAACGTGGTGGGTCTATGCTCTTAACCCATGTTTACTTTGCGGCCTGTGCCCAGCATGGGAGGTTAATATGCTGCGGATGATATTGATGAATATCATAAAGCCGAAGAGTTTGTTTGGTTGAACGCGCTTATCTCAGAAACTACTTATTCGAATACACTTTCGGACTTAGTAATATTAGTAAGGATTATTTCTTGTAAAAAGAATCAGTAGTAGTAGAATAATAATAAAACAGTTTTTTTTTAAGATTACAAATTGTTTTTTTTTTTTTAATTTATTCGCTATCATTTTATCACGAAGAGAATATACATTTAATGTAAAAGATACATTTTCATATAACCTGGATTGTGCGAATGTCACTAATGTATGTTAATGGACTTTAGGAAGTACCGATGACTTAAAAGCTATCGATATAATTATTCCCGGTTCGGGAATCGAACCTAACACTTTGCGATGCCTACATTACATATGGTTTCAACGCTGGCAAACGTAGAATCGCTGAACCTTTTGGTGACGGTAGATCAAAATTCAAAAAATTCTAAATTCATTTATTTCAAGTAGGCCTTCTTTATACGCACTTTTGAAACGTCAAGTATGTCTGTTTGTTGTGACTCTTCCACCGGTTCAGAAAGCAGATTCTACCGAGAAGAGCCGGCAAGGAACTCAGTAGTTGCTCTTTTCCAACATCAACATTTACAATCATTTTTCTATCTTGCGGGAGATGAGAGCGAAGCTGGCTGCTTCCAATCTACCTTGTCATTGAGGAATTCATCAAATGTATAATAACCTCGCTGTATTAGATGTGTCTTTACACATTTTTTAAATGTATGTATCGGTAGGTCAAGAATTACCTTAGGAATCATGTTATAAAAGCGCACAAAGGAGTTCTGCACCTTTCGCAGACGATATGCAGATATCACTAATTTATGTCAGTTTTTGGTATTCCGAATACCAATCGTCATAAGACCTTTTGAAGCTGGAGGTGAAATTTCAATTTTCAATTTATTGAGCACAATACACATATATATATATAATATATATATACAATATTTAAAATAAATTTAATTATATAATGTATGTACACCCAGCTTATGCGCAGCATTAGAAGTAAAATAATTAGTGTCAAATGCTAAATGGTATAAAGTTACGTTTGTTCGAGAAACCATTCTAAAGTGGAGTGGTTTTTGATACTTCAATATTAGTCGTGTACACGGTTTCTGTATATTCCTAATTCTCAATGGCGGTACTACCATACAAGCCGAAAAGCCCGGCTTGCGTTACAATAAATCTCCTATAATAATTCATACTTGATAGTAATGAGGAAATAAAAAAGTATGAACTTTGACTCAATAGTGTATTACAATGCGCGATTTCCGAACACAGCGGTACAGAAATTCCCGAACGCAGCAAACTTCCGAGTGGCGGCCATGGAATGACAAAATATCAATGTCGCGCACGAAGACCTCTCGCTTTGTCTCACTCACTCTCGTTGGCTTGCATGGGGCTTATTTTTTACTGCTTTCACCTATAGAAATGTTACACCCAATGATAAGTGGTGATGCCGCCTAAGATGGACCGCGCTTGCCTAGGAGAGGAGAGGCCTTATGAAAATTAAGCTCAATTTGCTATACTCCGCGAACAGCAGGAGAATCTGTATGGTGTAATTTATAATTACTTCAATCCTTATACTCCACATCAAACAGATCCTCGGCAATGTACCCTCTTCGCACGGTTCGCTCCGAAACCGGAGCATCCTCAGGAGATTGTTGTTGAAGGAAACCATGTTATAGGTATCGTACAAGAGGCCTATGAACGACGGAAGCCGGAAGGGCATTCCAGATATTTACGGAGCGAATTAAAACGAGCAAAACGCTAATCGGTTACCCCTGTCGGGGATCGTACCCGGGAACTCCTATAACACCGCAGGCCCTCACTGCGCCAGTGCGGTAATTCCTAAAGTCCAGTAACACAAAATCAACAGTCATTCTGACACATCTAAATTTACAAATACACACAACTCATGCGTATACTAAATTTTAACGCGAGCTTAAATTACTGACTTTTAGCTTATATCTACAGAAGTATAGTAAATAGTCCGAGAGCTGGCGAACAAAATGCCTTAAGTGTTAATACTGTATTTTTTAATAGTCAGTAACAGTTCGTTCTTTGTCCGCGTTTATAACGGTTTTTTTACAAATAACGTGGGAACCTTTTTGTTTTCCTGGTAGCCTTTGTTACTCTCCGTCCATTCACCTCAACTCTTTGCTAAAAATCAAGTTGATATAAGTAGACTTAGTTAAGGCGAAAAGGAAAGTCAAACAAACACACATTTATAATGTAATATAAAAAAATAATTAGTAATGATTGACGGACCAAACCGGTGGCGCACATGATGGTAAGTGTAAACCCATCGCCTATAAACAGAACAACATTTCACAGGATGCGTATGCATGGAACCCTGTGTCCATCAACCTGAGTCGTAGGTGTTGAGTTTAAATTTAATTTTATATTTAAACTATCTTCTAACGTCGGAAACTATAATTTCATATCTATATGAAAAATATGATGCTAATTCTAGTGTTCTAAATCTCTAAACTAAATTGGAAACTCTGAAAATATCGCTATCCCTTTCCACATTATTGAAAAAATGTAATTAATTATTGTAAAAATGTATTTTTTTTATACATTACAAGTTAGCCCTTCACTGCAATCTCAGCTGGCGGTGTGTTATGATGCGTTCTAAGATAGTAGCGGGCTAACATGTTAAGGGTTTGACATTTAAATAAAGCAATAGGCATACCAATTTAGTTTATTTCTGAGATTTTAATACACAAGTTTTAGTATTTTATGCAACCAAAACAAGCTTAAGTATTATTAATAATTATAATCGAATACTCGAATACTCGAATTATTATTAATAATTATTAAAACAAATTCCGGGTTGTAATAATTATCAAGCAGTGTCGTGCATAGAGGGTATGCACAGGGTATGCAAATGATATAAAATTAAGAAAGTCTTCAGTACGAGTTTTAAAAATCCTAAGGAAAACCTAAAAACCTAACATTGTAATGTTATTTATTATTAATTAATTTATTTATAAAAAGCCAACCCTTAAGTATTTATAACTTCTACTGGAGGTTTTCTTCATTTTGATATCATCTGCATACCCTC
The DNA here is from genome assembly GCF_905163445.1 of Pararge aegeria. NCBI lineage: Eukaryota > Metazoa > Arthropoda > Insecta > Lepidoptera > Nymphalidae > Pararge > Pararge aegeria. Next base: position 3,067,267 of record NC_053202.1, on the reverse strand, counting down.
TATGCACGCCACTGTCATTAAGCATCATGTTTGCCATCAAAATAGAAATTAATTTTAATTATATAAACACTCAAAACCAATTGTCCGCCAGCTCTTGCACTAACAACAGAATTGGAAATTTCGCTTATCACAATTATTTTAAATTTGTGACCTTTGTACTAACTACAAAAATAATAATAATTAATAACATATTAATAACGTATGCAATATCAATGGTCATCTCTTATACTATAAAACTCTTGAGCTTAAGAGTGAGTCAGTTCAGACAGAACGAAAAATGTTCGAGCATTTTACTAGTTCCATTGAAAATATGACCGTATTCCCATAACAATAAAGTAGAAAATTTAATATATTCAAGTATGCACAAGCAAAGATATTTATACAATTTTCTACTTTAAGCTATAGTAATACGTTCATTCGGTGCTATTTTCAAGTAAGTCGGTAAGTTGCTCGGTCATATGTTCTTTGTCAGAACTATGGAGGGTAGAGGTAAGGACAGTCATTTTATATGGGAGAAAAGTTGAAAAAGTGTCCAGTTGTTGCGCTAAATAACAGTTCAAAAATCCTCCACAATGGCGCTGGTGGATGCACAGGGTATGGTATGAATGTAGCAATCGTAGATGAATTGAAGTATGCCGAGTTAAAAAATTTAATGTCACTATCGACTAAAGTAGTTAATTATTGAGAATTTCAACAACTTACGTTGTATAAAATATTGTGGAAAATATAACCTTACTTCCTTGTATCTCCATACTTCCTTGTTTATTTTTCAAGCCTACTCTAACAATATTTATATTTGGCGCTTCTTTTAAGAGTTACCCTGATGCAAATGTGGCGCCATCCTAATTTAATACATTTTGACGACACTTTTTCATATACACAGATGACTCTCCTTACCTCTACCCTCCATAGTCAGAACCGACCTTAAGGGTCAGCGCCGCCATACGAAGAAGTACGAAACCATTCTCGAGCGGAATCTCTACTATCAATTGAATATCGCCCTTATAACTAATACAAATAGAGTAGTGAATAATATGTAAATCAGAAAAATGACAAAAAAAACTCCGTATCACATACAATTAACAACTCTATTCCAATTAAATAAGGACGATATTTATCTGTACGAAATCTGCTTAGGCATCTGCCCACCGCTAGGGGCGCTGTAACTTTTTATTAACATTTAACTTTAATTAACAGTTTACACACAAAATTTTACACTTAAAGCACATAATGTAACTTTTTAGAGCTAGCAATACTATCCCGCGATGCTTGAAATAAAACGCAGTTAGGCGCCATTTAATCTAATATTTCGAGAATAAAAAACTTTTTGTGGAAGGCTAGACAAGAAAAGTTGCCAAATTAAAAGTGTCATAGTGAAATCGCACCTCAAAAAAAACGTTTTATGGAAGACTAGAGAAGAAAAGTTGCAAAAGTAAGTGTCATAGTAAAATATTGGAAATACGAAAAACGAATAGTGTAACGCAAAAAACACGTGTATAATTCCTAAACACGTAACTAATTGCCATTAAAATAATTATTTGGTTTTGTATTAAGTAAATCATAAATACCTACCTGCTTATTGTATTTAGTCTGCTTTTTTACATCTATATTCGAAATTAAAAATCAACCAAAACTATCCATATTACCAAAACTAGATGGCGCCACAAGATCCTACATGGCGCTATCGAAGTTTTTACAAATGAGGGCCATATACAGCGTGTAACAGAATTACGAAATAATATTGAAGGATGCATAAATATATTCCATAAGAAATCACCCTGTAAAAATATGAAATAAAAAAGAAGCATAGTTATTTTTCCTTACAAACGAATTCGAAACATTCCAAGGGTTTTACTTATGACAACTTTATTGAAGACAAAAGACCAACACGCGCATAGTACTTACGCTACGCGACGCGTACCCAATAAAGTGACAGGAGTCACATGATTTTTATTATGCATGCGATGTTAGGGCTGTATAGTTATTTACTCAACTATTAGGTTTTCGGTTTCACCGATAAGTCTCAGAGACCGTACATAATATGCCTCTAAATACTGTGAAGTATTATTTCGTTTTCATTAACACATTCTATATAACTTCCAAAGATGAATGGACCTCGGTTGTCGAGCACAACACCAGATATTCCTATTGTTACGGTAGAGCGCGTCAACATATACAACACAACAATATATCCACATTGTACGGATAATCAGTTTTTAACTTTAAAAAATCAGAAATAACCAGGTTAAGACGTTGATCCATCCTTCCGTCACCATTATACAATTATAATTAAAATTTCTATCATCCTTTAGTCACTTTGTATGAATGATCCTGTGGCAAGAGAGCGTTATTTAGTTATTCTTGTGGCATTTTTTTTTGTTGGCATATATGAAATATAACGTCTTTAATTAAAAAAAAAATGGATCTATCTAACGTCTAGCTCATTAGCTTATTACATTGAAATTTAACTGGTACTCATTAAATATAACTTTAACTGAGTCCATGGAAAATGTGAAAAGGGCAATGTTTATGTTTTTTACTGAAAAAAAATGCTTCATTCTTGATTTAAAAATAATTTGGTACTGATGAACTCTTCTACTACTACTAATCTATACTTACTAATAATTAAAAAGCTGGACAGTTTGTTTCTATAAGGCGTATTTACTACCACTACTCTGATTTAAAAGAAAAAACCCCAAAGGGTTCCGTACCATTATCTATTAAAACGGTTAAAGAATCATATATGTGGAGCCCTTATATATTAAATTTATTCTGTTTCTTAGTAATTGTTGTTATGGCGGCATCAGAACTACATCACCCGTGAAAATTTGAACTATCACTTTTCCCTACCGAGGGTCAAGTAAAACCGCGGGGCATAACTAGTGGCAAATAAATGCAATAATTCCATTTTCCGATGACTGACTACATATATATCTTTGCAAATTTCCCGAACTGTATTCAATTTCTTATCCAACTTTAAAAATTCGAGCCTTTAACTTCATCCTTAATCTACATATAATGACTTATTGATTGAGTTCTCAGTCCAAAGATGTCGTAACTGTGAAATAATTTAAGAGCTTGTATACAACAACAATAAAAACCTCATATTTGTTCAACATTTGGAAACTAATCGAACAAATCGGCTCTTAAAATATGAAAAATCGGCGCTTAAAATACTAAACGTTCACAGTAATAGAATAACATTAAATATCATAAAAGCACTTATATATTAGCACAAAAGTCTGAATTTATAATACACAACATTAAAGTATACAAAATGCATAAAAAATTCTTTGTTAAAACTTCACAGTCCACAATCAAAACAACCCAAACGATATTTTTTAAATATAACAAAAAAAAAGATATGTTAGCCACTCGCAGTTCCTACCTGTCGAAGCGCGTTGTGAATGGTCGTACACATACGCAATTTTTTACTCAATATTTTGAAGCGCTGGGGATGAGAATTTAGATTTTAAATTAATCGCACTCTGCCTATTTTTAGTCCGATACTATGCCGGCTTTAGACGAATTTAGCCCTTAAATCTAAAGACATAAGATCCTTTTCACTTGTATGTTAAAGTATCTCGATATTCAAAACATTGTCTATTAGGGCTATAGATTAAAATACCAGAACCTATCCCTCGCGGAACATAAGAATTGAGTCACTGTGAAAGATATTACCATAAATAAGGATAATATTTTATCAGACCTACACAATGTTATAACCATAAATTCACATCATAATCGCTAAAGTGTGAAACTTTACACAGGTAATATATTACTAATATTATAAATGTCAATGTAAGTTTGTTTGTTACGCTTTCACGCAAAAACTACTAAAGCGATCCTCATTAAACTTTGTACACACATTCTTGGAAGTGTTAGAAGTAATATAAGTAATATATAAATAAATTGAGATAAAAATGTGTTTTGTAATGGAAGAGCGAGATCTTCTGGCACAGGTTTTAAACTTAACAGAAGTTCTCCGCCTTATCTGCTATTGTTTTATGTGAACAAATAAATTTTCATTTCATTTCATTTCAATATAGGATACTTTTTATCCCGACATTAAGCTCGGTTCCTTTGGGAGAGGGAATGAGTGTTTTGACGATTTAACACCATAACTCCGACAAATTATAACCGATTTAAATAATTATTTTTGTACTATAGAGATTATAATATGTGTTTAATTTTGCCCAAACTGTGATTGGAGATAAAGGACAGAACTCCTCAGCGGACAGCAGCAAACCCCTCTTTAAGGATTAGCAAATTCTTTAAATTATTTTAGATCTACAACTAAATTTAATGCCACATCAAAAAACGAAATCAAACGCAGACGAAGTCGCGGGCAACAGCTCGTAATATATAATTCTCGGACTATAATACTAGTTGGCAGTGGTCATAATATCGTGATCTTAGTATATGTAGAGATACACATATATCATATATTATTTTAATTTAATATAGATAGAATATTACAGGGTGACTTAAAAAGATAGAAAGATTTGATATTAGAAATCCATACATTCTGTCAAAGAAATTTTGGGAAAGAATTATTTTTTTAATTCTTGAATATATTTTTTATACATTTAGTAAACGCTAGATGTTTAAGAACAAATCTTACTATCTTACATAGATACGGTTTAGTCACTTATTAACACGAATCTTTAAAAAATCACCCTGTAGCTATACATTAACAAAACGCCATTGCATGTTATATAACTAAGTTACCAGTTTTCCATATTAAACGTGCCCACCAACTCGCAGCCAGGTGCGCCTAAGCTCTATATAATTCTCTTGTATGAGCAGGCTTAATTTTTTAATTTAATTAATTTTCTAACAATGACGAAACACATGCTATTTTTATTTATATGGCGTTTTATTAATTAAACTTTTTGGCTTAACTTTACAACAAATTATTAATACATTCCGAATATAAAGTTATGAAACATAGTGCAGTAATGTATTTACATGTCTTAAAGTACAAATGAACACGTATATATGGAGATTCTTAACTAAATATATTATAAATAGATAATTATTATTATTTAAATATAAATGCGACTCAATATTTAAAGATTAATCTATATATTAATTATTATTCATATCTTAAGACTGTCCTTGGAATGATATTTGGAATCACGATTTCAAAAGAAACGATTTTTACTCGATTTTGAGCTAGTTTTATAATTTTTTAAATTTTAACAACGATAACTAACTTCGTAGTTACAGTCTTCGGCTAATATCGATTTAGCTTATTTAAAATCGACTTTACGTTGAGCAACTATTACTATCGATTTGGCAATAGACTTCAAAAAAAACATAGAAGCCTTTTATATCTACAGGTGCCTAAATCGAATTTTAGGCTACACACATTTTATGTTTACTTGGGGTACTAAGACCATTTTACATTAAAGGTCGAAACAAGGTCGAATGGTTGTGAAATGTTTCCAAATGGCACATATATTTTTTTAAACTCATATTTCAGAGTATATATGTTGTTTTATACAGCACTGATATATAACATAACACATAAATATTTAAAAATTATTTAGTTGTATTAAACAGCTATGAATCAATTTCATAATATAAAATCGTATCAATATAGAATGTATTAAGATCGTGTACATATTTACATCCAAGGTCAAGGCAAGGTCAAATATGTATCGAAATATGGCCAGGTGGCACGCATAATATTCCTTAACAAATACATACTTCTTAAATAAATACTGTTCTATAAACTGGCACAGAAATATTTCGCATTTTGTAACATCCTGTATGCACAAAGTTCACAGGGTAAAACGACACTTTTTTTTTAGATAAATTGGTTAAATACACTTGTATCATCACTATACAATCTTACTTGGGGGTACTTTGTATTTTCCATTTGTAAATGCACCAAGGTTACTTTAAGGTAAAAACCCGTTTTTGAGAGTTACAAACACTTGCAATGTCACTGTAAACCCTTTGGTAGCCCTTGGCAAAGGATCGACAGGTTTTTGCCTGTCTTTGTAGCGAATCAAGTTTACTCCAAGGTCAAACGACCGTTTAACATTTTAAGGAAAACCTGTTACACACTTGTAATAAAACCAAAACCCTTGCTAACCCTTGGAAAGGTTAAACAAGTGTTGTCCATATGTCTATTGCACGAATGTCACTTCAAGGTCAAACGACCGTTCTTTAGATAAACCGTTACACACACTTGTAAAATCACTAAACCCTTGATAACGCTTGCGCAGAGTTAACGGGTGCTGTCTATATGTGCAGCGAGGATGGCACCGTGTCCCGGGTGGCGGGGTCAAGTCCCGGCTACAGAAGCGCTCGCCGACATTCGTCGCGGTACGCCCCCGCTGAACCCCTGTTTCATGTTTGCCATCTGAAATAGGATTTTTTTTTATTAAAATCTATTTGGAAAGGGCCCCAAGTCTGTTTTTACAATGTGGAAGATGTAAACTGCAGTGGGGAAAATTGAAACTGCAATAGGGTAAATTAAAACTGCAATGGGGAAGATTGGAACTGATTTTTTTTTCGGAGGGCGCTGTTTTTGTTACTTTACAGTTGGCACCAGTATAGGGTTATGGGTCTGTGGCTGTCTTAGTATTTATCAAGACAAAAACTTATTAATATCTAAAATATGAATTTGTGGCAATAGGAGGGGAAAATCCTCACGGACATCCCTATGGATAGTGTCGGACTTCTACCGACTAAAATACCCTCCTGCCTTCTACACGTTAGTGTACCTGCCTTTTGGCCTACCACCAACGTCGGTGTCCTTTTACCTTCCCTCTCCTTAGTCACTTTCCTTTACTTTTATATCTCTTCCATGTATTTTTTTATATATTCCCATTTCTCTGATGACTCTAGCATTATAAAGATAAGGTTTTCTAACACTTTGCTCGAAGTGCTCCTACATTTCGCGCGCTCTTGGTGTTTAGTAATATGATTGCTCAGCACCAAAAAATAGACATATTTAATAGAAGTTTAGCTAAGTTCCTTTATATATTCAGACAAATGAACTAATATTTCTGTAATGTACATCTTAGTAACTGACTTAGTATACGTTTTGGCTAGCTGTAAGTATACTAAGGATATTCATAAATAAATAAATAAATAAATAAATACAAAAAAAAATATATAATAATAATAACTTGATGCCAATTTTTTTTTATTTATTTATTTATACTCTTTATTTGTACCACTCAGAAAAACGAGACAAAAAAGAACAAACACATGAAGAGTGAAGCAGGATACAAAATCTCTGCCAGACAAATGCTTGGGTGCAGAAATAAGGATGTCATGAGCTCGGTCAAAAAAACACTCTACTACTTCAAATTAACCAGTGATTTCTTATGATCAACCAGAACGGTTGATATTATGAGATGGAGAAAGAAACATACCTGGCTTTTTGCAACTCAATCTGTCCCTCGAGGGTCTTGGCGAGGTAGATGACGAAGAGCTGTGACAGCGCCACGCCCAACGCCACTGTGGCGATGGTGTAGAGGTTGCGTTCGCCCCACGAACGAACTATCTCTATGCAGCCACTCGTCCATACGCGTTTGCTGGCTTCCGCGACCTTGAAATTCAAAATTCAAAAATTCAAAAATTCAAAATTCATTTATTTCAAGTAGGCCTAATATAACCACTTCTGTGTGTAGTGACTCTACCACCGGTTCGGAAGGCAGATTCTACCGAGAAGAAGCCGGCAAGAAACTCAGCAGTTGCTATTTTCCAATATCAACAATTTACACTTTACATTTTAAAAATCATTTCTCTATCTTGTGAGAGATGAAAGCGGAGCCGGATGCTTCCAAGCAACCTTGTCATTAAGAAATTCATCAATTGTATAATAACCTCGCTGTAATAAATGTGTTTTAACACATTCTTTAAACTTATGCATTGGTAGGTCCAAAATTACCTTAGGAATCATATTATAAAAGCGTATACTCAATCCCACAAATGACGTCTGCACCTTTCACAGTTAACATGCAGATTTTAAAAAATGATGAATCTCCAGTACGAGTTATACATACTAAAGGGTAGACTTTTTATAACTCTTACAATGTCTACCCTTAAGTTTTTTATAACTTGTATTTTCATCACTTTATATCATCTGTGTGGGTTTTTTCGCGTTTTTTCTGTATTTGTTTTCTTCGCGTGGAATATCGCTATGAAGCGACAAGGCCGCCAAATTGTATACGATGTTTTTTTATACTTTTTTTTTTTGCGTACATTTTTGTAGTGTACAATAAAAGTATATGCACTCATTCGTTCATCCATCCATCCATTCATTCATTTATTTACTCATTCATACATTCATTCATACAATCACTCATTCATTCACTCATTTATTAATTCATTCATTCAATAACTTACGGGATAGTTCTGCACGCCATATCCGCACATGATGTTGACGAGGCCGGAGCTGATGTCTGTGGCGTTGATGCAGCAAGAGAACGGAACGCCGCAACGTTCAACAGATGGCGACGAACAATTGAAGTATTCGTTTTTGGACCAATCCATGTAGCCGTCTGAAGTCAGGCCGCAGCAGTGGAACTGGAAATAAGCATATAGATTTTTCATGTAGGCCTATCACAGGCATTTATGAAGCGTTCATACATATGTGTTTACATAAATATACTACGAATATAAATATACCTACTACGACAATACACACATCGCCATCTAGTCCCCAAGTAAGCGTAGCTTGTGTTATGGGTACTTAGATAACTGATGAATAATTTTTATGAATAATATACATAAATACTTATAATATATAGATAAACACCTGTATATATATATATATATATATATATATATATATATATATATAACATACTTACTGATTGTAATTTTTTTTTGTATGTATACCTACCCTCGTTTTTATTTTTCTTGTTATGGAAGAGCGGTCTTCTGATACAGGTGTAGTAAATACTACTTAAAAAAAAAAGGCTCCAGCCGTTAGCGTTTACGGTAATTTTTTTTTACCCAAGTAAACTATTTTTAGTTTTATTTTATTTATTGTAAGAAATGAAAATAAAAAAAAAAAACCTTACGTCTTTCTGTGCGAAGTCAATGAAGTTCTGCAGATCCGGATCGTCCCTGTACAGACGCACTATGCGCTCGGTGAAGCTGTTCTCAAGAATGCCGTGTAAAGATCGCGGGAACACGAACCCGCAAACCGCGCCGCCCATCTCCACCAGGAATAGCACCAAAAGACACAGGGAGTACTGAAAATTTAAGTCAACATGCCTTTATATAGACACTAGCTGTTGCCCGCGACTTCGTCTGCGTTTAAATTTGTTTTATCATGTGGCATTAAATTTAGTAGCAGTTCAAAAAAAAAATTAAAGTATTCAGTATCGCTAAGCCTTAAATGAGGGGTTTGCTGCTGTCCGCTGAGGAGTTCTGTTCTCTATCTCCAACCACAGTTTGGGGAAAATTAAACACATATTCTAACATCTATAGTACAAAAATATTCATTTAAATCGGTTATAATTTGTCGGAGTTATGGTGTAAAATCGTCAAACACTTTCATACCCTTTCACAAAGGAACCGAGCTTAATGTCGAGATAAAAAGTATCCTGTATTACTTCTAACACTTCCAAGAATATGTGTACAAAGTTTCATGAGGATCGGTTAAGTAGTTTTTGCGTGAAAGCGTAACAAACAAACATACATTGACATTTATAATATTAGTAGGGATAGGGATAGGGATAGGGATGAGGCCCTGTCCCTGTTTTGAACTATTAATTTATAATATCATAAGTTTTGATTGTTGCCACACCCACACTCGTTTATTCTCGCACGTTCCAATTTTGGCTGGTAGAAAAAGCTTTAGCAATAAGTCCGCCTTTGTTAACCCTTTTTTTCTATGCAATAAAGAGTTTAAAAAAACGGATGAACCAAATCGGGTTGCAGCGTCCACATAATTTTACCGTTTCGGAAACAGTGATTACCTACCGAAGGCGTTTTTAAAAATACCGAAGAAAAACATTCCTAGGCGGATTTTTAACTATTTTTGTTTTTTTTCCAAATAAACGCGGACAAAGTCGCGTGTGGCCGCCAGTATTAAATAAATTAAATAGCAGCAGGTACCTGCCGCCATTATCAATCTAAATAGCATCAGGATGCGGTTATCGTTGTTCATTATCGTAACATCCGTATTTTACAAATGGCAACAACCTGGCACGTCTGTATACGTCTGTATGTAATTCTATCCGTTTTGACGAGCTCCCTGGCGCACTGCGGTTTTATAAGTGGAGGTTCCGGATTCGTACTTGGCAGCGGCGATTTGGGAATTCTCCCGTCTCGTACCCTACCGACTAAGCGATATAGCGTTCCGATACGCAGTCGCGTAGAAACCGGTTAGGGTAAGGGTTAAATATAACTGCCATACCACAGGTTAGCCCGTACCATCGTGGTGGGAATGCAATCAAGGGCTAACTTGTAGTGAAAATAAAAATTAAAAACATATCTTTAATGTGGTAAACTTCTAGATGAATGCGATGCGGTGGCCGGACCCAATAAAGGCTGCCATCGAAGCACAACTAAATAAATATACTACGACAATACACACTTCGCCATATAGTTCCAAAGAAAGCGTAGCTTGCGTTATGGACACTAAGATGACTTATAAATATTTTTATCAATAATAGACATAAATAGATACTTATAATAAACAAATAAACATCCAGACACTGGAAACATTTATGTTCATCACACAAACATTTTCCAGATGCGGGCATCCAACCCAAGGCTTTGGACTCGTATCTTGTATGAATGAATGTATGAAAGAAGGGTTGTTGCCCACTGCGCCAATCGGCCATCAGAACTACACGAATGCGCCAGAAAAGCATCCCTCCGGATAGTGTTTACAGCTTGTCAAACTTATCACAACACAACCAGTGACAACCACGACCAAGACTGATTCACCGACAAGATTCGGCAGCGACTAAGAAGATTACAAACTTTCTTAGTCGCTTCAGTACTATACTAGTCGCTGTAGGTACGTCCTCTTTCACTTGGTCATTTAGTAGTACTGTTTTTTTTTATTCCTCTACAAGTTAGACCTTGACCCGTGGCGTGCACAGGGTCTTTGACCAGGGTATGCATAAATAAGGCATAAAATGGAAAGTCCATCGCCAAAAAAAAATTTAGGGTAAGCAGTGCTTTAGTGCATGTATAAAGTGCATGCCACTGCCCTTGACCCTTGCCCAGTCTAAGACGATAGCGAACTGACCTGTTGGGGAGTACTGTAGTCATACCCCTAATCGACTTCCAAGCGACATCGCAACGGAACACTAAATCGCTTAGCGGCACGTCTTTGTCGGTAGCGAGGTAACTAGCGACGGCCAAAGCCTCCCACCAGACCAGGCCAGAGAAAATTTTGAATTTATAAATTCCCCTGCTGGGAATCGAACCCGGGACCACGTACTTAAATTCACAGCTCTCACCGTTGCGCCAGGAAGGTCGTATAAATATTCGAATATAAAAGTTATCTGTTCGTCTTTTTTTTTTTTTGGTTTTGGTTTGATGTTAGTTTGTATAGGACTTAACTTATCAGTATGGAGGGTAGAGGTAAGGAGAGTCATCTTATATGGGAGAAAAGTTGAAAAAGTGTCCAGTTGTTGCGCTAAATAACAGTTCAAAAATCCTCCACAATGGCGCTGGTGGATGCACAGGGTATGGTATGAATGTAGCAATCGTAGATGAATTGAAGTATGCCGAGTTAAAAAAATTAATGTTATTATCGACTAAAGTAGTTAATTATTGAGAATTTCAACAACTTACGTTGTATAAAATATTGTGGTAAATATAACCTTACTTCCTTGTATCTCCATACTTCCTTGTTTATTTTTAAAGCCTACTCTAACAATATTTATATTTGGCGCTTCTTTTAAGAGTTACCCTGATGCAAATGTGGCGCCATCCTAATTTAATACATTTTGACGACACTTTTTCATATACACAGATGACTCTCCTTACCTCTACCCTCCATACTTATCAGAATGAGCGACAACACCTGAGTGACGACAACGACTTGTCAACGTCTAGTCGCGTCAGTACTTCTTTACTCTCCTTCTCAGTCCCATAGTAGTACCGTTTGTAATAAACTTAATTTTTTTGGTTTGCTTTGATCAGTTTATATGTATAGGACTTTACTTATCAGATGGGGTCGCGGACGAATTCGCAGGGGACCACTACTAAATTATATAGCGAGTACGTCACACAGTAACAGTGTTATCGAGGTCAGTGTGAACAACTGATACAGAAAAACTGCGGTTGAAGTTGAACTTTAATCATCTAACGTATGTGAAGTAAACAATAAATTGTTGTTTACTCATCATGAAAACTTTTGTTTAGTTAAACAAATGCCTGTTTTTGAAGACAAAATTCACTGAATTGCATATGAAAATTTAATTTACTGTAGGTAATATTTTTTAATTTTTTTCTATCCGTCTACTTGTTCCGTCTAATGTCCGAAACTGCTGGACAGATTTCGATGCGACTTTCAGGGGCAGGTAGAGGATTATATACATATATAGAGCCTTGCTAATAAATAACCAAGGCTACTTTTTATTTCAGACGTAAAATTTAAAAGGAAGATTCTATTCAGCGTATTGGTTTCGGTGCATAAAGTTTCTGACAAACCTACCCTTAAATGTCGAAATTTAGAAGTTTCCTTTTAAGGATTTAGTATCCACCAAGTTTTTCTAAATTCCACCCCTGCACGGCTAGCATGGGCAGAAGACAATTATCTCCCCGTGGAAAGGCTATAAATTTATCTCCTCCTACAGCTTTATCAACTCTTAGACCACTGGCGCACAAGTGGAAATAATATCCAAATAATAAATGTGTATTAATAAAGAGGGGTAAACTTCTCCTATTCCATGTTCCAGTGATTTAGCAGGTGAGCACGGTAATTATATTCCTTGTCAGGGGATATAATTGGGGCATATTATTTTTATCTCCTGCCCGTGCTAGCCCTGCTGAAGGTTGAAACGGGGGTTGGAAAATTGCAAGAAATCTAATATGTTTAAGCCCGTATGATATTGAAGTTAATGGGTCTGGCATGTCATCGAGGACAAAAGTCCCCAAAAAAAAGATACAAAAAAAAAAAAAAAAGATATTTGAGTTAGTGTTGTTATTAATGTAATCTGCAGTTTTAAATAAAATATAGCATGCTGTGGTTTTGCTTAACATGGAGTTTGTTTGCAAAAGTGCAAAAATGGCACTAGTTCCCGTCATGAAAGAGACATTATCACTTTAGCAGAAGATCATCAAAAATACATGCATGCATGAATACTTACAAACTTAAGTAAGCATGTATTCTCCCTCAGCGCTCCTATACAGCCAGCGAAGCTCACAATGAACACTACACTCCCAAGTAATGCGATCAGCAGACTGACGTTCAATATGACATCGTAGACAGTGTCCAGCTGTAACAAAAGTAGACTGTACTGTTAAGTATAAGATATATACACTCCTTTAAGCTTGGTTTCAGTATATGTTAAATTTAACAATCACACTAACCAAGAACTAATAAGAATAGTTTGTATGGATTGAAACTTTTTTGTGAACATTTAGATGGAATAAATAAAGCTCATTCATACATATATAAAAAAAAAATTATTTGTGTTATTTTTGTTTACGTATTCGTATGTAGGTTTATAATAATTTTACACCACTTATTTGTTCTCGCTTTTGTTGTCCTAATCCTACGGTTGCATGGTAGAGATAGCGTATAAGCAATAAGGTCACCTTTTGTATTCTACTACAGTCTTTGTATTTCTCTCTATTCGTCCTTTATTTTCCAAACTGTTTAGTGGTGTACAAATAAAAAGTTTTTAATAAATAAAATAAATAAAGCATTATTTTTATTATAATTACTATTATTCTGCATATGATATTGATACTCTATAACTTCAGAGTAAAATGGAATTAATGCAAAATTTTTTTTAACTAATAATTTTCATCACATGCACACAACAAGAGCTCTTGGCGATATAAACTCCTGGCTAAACAGAATTTGAAACTGTCCAAACATGTAATACAAGCTCCATTTTGTCTAAATCGAGAGATAGTAGTTTTACTTCATTTATTTGGCTATTGCAATGATTTATTTTTGACAAATTTTAATGGAGAATGTCATCTAGCTCATCATCATCATGTCAACAAATGGTCATCCACTGCTAGAAGTACATCTTCTGTAGGGAGTACAAAATACCACAGTCTTGCACTTGCGTCACTTGTATACTGTGAATGTGATGTTAAACCTTAACTTATAGTACGACTACTAGAAATATATCAATAATAATAACATCAATATTATAATAACAGCTGTTGCCCACCTATCCTACTGGAACAGTACATTTTCCTGGGATTAAAAGCAACCTATGTCTTAATCCAAGGTATAATCTATCTCCATTCAAAAATTCAGTCAAATTGGTTCAGTCGTTTTGGCGTGAAAGAGTAATGAACATCCATCCATCCTTACAATCTTTCGCATTTATAATATTAGTAGGACTTTGAGGATACTTACCTTTATATGACCTGTTGCCTGCCACTTGTCTATGAATGCATATAACCCAATGCCTGTTATTAATCCTCCAGACAACTGAAAATAGTGCAATATTATTTTGTATAAAAGAAAACAGTAATGGTGTCCCAAAAGTTTGTATACCCTTTAGTGACCCCAGCACAACTAGCTTGGGTAGGAGACAAGATGTATCTTCCCCCACAGCTTTATCAACTAATAGAGTAGACTAATAGAGTAGACTAATAGAGACGGCCGATTGGCGCAGTTTACAGCGATCCTGCTTTCTGAGTCCAAGGCCGTGGGTTCGATTCCCACAACTGGAAAATGTTCGTGTGATGAGCATGAATGTTTTTCAGTGTCTGGGTGTTTAAATGTATATTCTAAGTATTTATGTATATTATTAAAAAAAATATTCAACAGTCATCTTAGTACCCATAACACAAGCTACGCTTACTTTGGGGCTAGAAGGCGATGTGTACATTGTCGTAATATATTAAATATATTAGAGTACTGAGAGTAGATAAAGCTGTAGAAGATAAATTTTTATCCTTTCTCTGGGGAGACAATTGGGGCCCACGCTAGCCATGCTGCTGTGAAAGGAGGCCTGTGCGCTGCAGTAACGCATTAATTGGCTGAGCATGATGAATTTATTCATAAATTTATAATTATAATGAAAGTTTTATTTTGCATAATACAATACTTATAAAAGCATAACAATTTATGTAAGTAAGTAATTAATACTTCATTATTCCTGTTTTATTACGATGATGAGTCTATTAATCTTTTAACGAACATAATTATATCATACAGTTGCCTTGAAAACGACAGTAGCAAAATACATTCATCATAAAGTTAATAATTTAACTTCTACTGCTGTTATTGTTATTAAATACAATTTCGCTTTATATACAGCGGGAACTGTGTAGCCGAGAAAGCTTTACATATGTATATTCCATTCACGTACGACGGTCGTCGCTTCCCACAATATCAGTGCAGAACAATGAATCACACACCAAACAAAAAATTAAAAAAAAGCACTCCCACAAGGTGAAAGCTGTTTAAGACAACACAAAAAACCTTTTTTGTACTTAAACTAAATAAACAAATAGGAGCTATCCAAATATTTTATGTGATACTCACCCAAAATATAAAATTTAAAACAAAAATCATGTACTTGACACAGCCGCTCACATAGGTGAAATTAGGGCCCCGACGTCGATGCATTGTGAATTATTTTCCCATTAAACTTTGGAGATATTGAAACAGACAAGGGTTTACTGCCTTAAACTGAATAAAAACACCTCAAATTCACCGATTATTAATTCACAAAAAAATAGACACTGGTGCTCGCTGTCGCTGTCCGTCAGCTCGAACATAGACTAACTTAAGTCTATACTCTATAGTTAAATGTATTTTAGGTATGGGTTTATGTTACGTCTGTATTATGGAGGGTAGAGGTAAGGACAGTCATCTTATATGGGAGAAAAGTTGAAAAAGTGTCCAGTTGTTGCGCTAAATAACAGTTCAAAAATCCTCCACAATGGCGCTGGTGGATGCACAGGGTATGGTATGAATGTAGCAATCGTAGATGAATTGAAGTATGCCGAGTTAAAAAATTTCATGTCATTATCGACTAAAGTAACTAATTATTGAGAATTTCAACAACTTACGTTGTACAAAATATTGTGATAAATATAACCTTACTTCCTTGTATCTCCATACTTCCTTGTTTATTTTTCAAGCCTACTCTAACAATATTTATATTTGGCGCTTCTTTTAAGAGTTACCCTGATGCAAATGTGGCGCCATCCTAATTTAATACATTTTGACGACACTTTTTCATATACACAGATGACTCTCCTTACCTCTACCCTCCATAGTCTGTATTCTAGATACATTATGTACACAGTGTTTCATGACTGTACGGTGATATACCTTTGCCTTTTCCTTATGGGAAAGAATAATAAAGAAAAAAAAACAGCGTAGTGTTTATATCCTCCTTGCTGCACATGACTTTAGTCTTTAAACATGGTTAATTCACTATCAAACACTAATCTTTAGAATGAATGACGCAGCTGCCAGGCCATGGTGGCAATTCCTAAATTCGTCAACACTTTAAGAAGAAATGGACTCAGCGCTGAACCTTGGTGGAGCCCGACTTTAGCTTACCCATATTGACACTCGGGTCAGTACACTCTTGGCGAAACCTCAATTTAATAATGCGTAAAATACTCACTGTGGCGTGATGGAGTAACAATCGACGTACATTGCATGCATTATATTTTACCACTAGCCATTTCCCGCTTCTTAGTCCGCGTATAAGTCAAAAGATTTTTAAAAACTTACAAAGAAATCCATCATACACGATTTTGGCGTTACTTTAACGAATTTTGAAACTTTCAAAAATAATACTTTTTTCTGTTTTTCGAACGTATTAATTGACTCTGCTCCTATTGGTCGTAGCTATGTTAAATAGCGCAAAAAGGAATACCTAACAGAAAAAGGGGTGTTTCCATTTGAAACCAAATAGTTCCTGAGATTAGCGCGTTCAACCAAACAAACTCTTCAGCATGTTGATTAGTATAGATTGTGGGAGAAGCCATTAGTCCAGCAATGGATGGGTAAATGCTATTGATAAAATGATGATTTTAGCATCGAAAAGGCAGGATTGGCATGAGCCTGTCCGGGAGTTAAAGACCTATAGAACTAAAACAAAGAAGTAGCCCAGTAGATAGTTCTGTTACTAAAAAAGCACAACTTTGCAAATAAATTATTATTGGCTCACTATTCCTTTTTTTAACAGAACAGATATAATTATTTTCATAATAATTCTGTAATTAAAAAAAAACAAAATATCATTTTAAATCGAAAAAGTTAATTTTTTTATAAATAACTTATACCTACCTACTAATGTTTAGTTTTAGGTAGTGTAGTTATATTAATATACATATTTTATTACAGCACTTTAATAATCTGAGTGTAGCAAAGGGCGCCGCCTAATAATTGATAGCGGCAATTCTAACAGTATGTATACATAAAATAACAATAATTTGGCAGTAAATTATTTTTCTGTATATAAATTTTTACAAATATAATGCACTCGTATGGTATTCATCTAAGTATATTTGTCGTCAGAGACCTATTCAATAATGACGACATAGGGAGTCCCAATATGTCACAACTAACGCGCGCCGCGTCGCGCCTGCGCGGTATACTCCGCTTTTGAGATTGAATACAAATATATTTATTCGTATTCTCGTTTCGTATCTTTATTTCGAGTTCAGAGTCCACCACCATCACCACCACCACCACCTACCATTATTTAGTGTCCCATATGCATGTTTATTCTTCGCCCATCTGGTTGAGACACGCTTCTCGAGATCATTGGGGTCGTTGTGGTCCCGAGGTGCTGGAAAGGCGAGCTCAGCGTTGACGCAGCGTTGGCACACGAGCGGCACAAAACCGTGGTTTTAAACACTCCGATCAAAATACTTAAGTATGTCCAGCAGATGACGTAAGTTGGGTTATTGTATTGATGGCAATGATATTACTTATTGGCTTTGGCTTTTAGCATTTTTAAGTGTCACCTCACAACAGTGTCGTTACTCACATATATGCAAATAAGCAGTGCGTACCCTACCCTCAGGGTCTTTCAGAGCATTCAGAAAGGAACATAAATTTTTTGTAATTAAAAATACGCTGAGTAAAAAATGTATGAAAGCGCCATCTAGTTTTGAGCGGCCACACTTCTAGGTAATCGCAACCTTACAATAACCTTTCCTATCTGTACTGGACTAAATTCAAAATAACTACTTAAAGCACGTTCACGATAAAAATGGGATACCGCTTGTGTTAACGTGCTAACACATCAGCTGTCGTTTTTGGAGTGCACAGTTAAATATAAGTTTGACAGTCTAATACCAGCTTATCGTGAACAGTGACAGGTCTATAACTACTATTTTTCTACGCAAACAATACATTTTTAGAATTATATATAATAATGTTTATAATATTCCCTTCAATGGGTAGTTAGTTGAAAAATTCGAAAACGATTCGATTGCAAGCGAGAAAATTTTGTACTAAGGCTACTTACTTACTGTTAAAAATAGTAACATATTAAATCAAATATTAAAAACGCAACCATTCTTCCGTAGACATTTGCAAATAATCAAATCGCACGCGGACATAGTCGCAGGTAATATTAGGAAGTAAATAAAGATAAATACTTAGGTACCGTACTTATAATATTCATGAGGCAGATAACATTAAGGTCTTTACACACTAGCTCGCCTCGGCCTCGATCGTCTTATTATATGAATACAAAATATTACTTAAGTGCCGCTACTTCATGTATAAGATCGAGCGCGATCATGTATAGTATATGATCGAAAAGATCCATTAGTCTGAACAATGAAAAAAGCCCTACGACACATTACAAAATACTGGCTTTGCCCATTGCCCTAGGGTCACCTATTAGAGGCAGCAGAGACCGCCCGTAGTCAAAGTCAAAGTTAAATATTCCTTTATTTAAATAGGCACATAGATGGCACTTTTGATGCGTACATTACATGTAAAATATGACATAGAAGTGAGTCAACTTAAAACTAAAGCTACGAGGGTTCCAAACGCGCCCTGGTCTAAGAAGAAGGCCTCAACAAACTTAGCCGGTTGTTATTTTTTTATTACCATCTCACATTGTCATTTAAAACTATTAAAGAAGCAACCTCGTTACAGCAATAATTTACACCCAAGCATTTTTATCATAATACTGTAATAGGACTTTTCTATAAGCTTACGTTTAATAAAAACTGAATTTTTCAGATACATCTCCAAGATATCAACTGGTAGTTTATTGTAAAATTGTACACAATTTCCTTTAAATTAATAACTTATTTTATGTAGTCTAGTATACACTGCAAGTTTATTTTACTTCATAATTTTTGTTTGTGAACATGCAATCATATTGTCACGTTAAAACTTTTTATTTATTTATTGCCTACGCCGCTACGAACGCAGGTTGAACGCCCGGGGTTTACTTTTGACGCCGATGACCGATTAGCCACGCCGATCGAACAGATGGGAGAGCACCTTTAGGCTGCTTGTCAATATAAATGGATTCCATGACTTATTTCGCCATTCATAGGTCCACGTACCACTGTGATAGTTACATATGAAGCTGTTAATTATAATAGGGTATGTACCTATAATTATACTAGCTATTGCCCGCGACTTCGTCTGCGTTTGAGTTTGTTTTTAAAGTATTCAGTATCGCTTAGCCTTAAGTGAGTATTGTAGTATACATATACATATATATATAACATGTGACAAATAATTTGCAATAAAATAAAATTGCGACTATAAATAAAGATCTAGGATATCCTATCTCTTAAGTTGGACCAGACTGCTCACGGTGAGCCAATTTTATTTAAAATCGGTTAAGTAGTTTAGGAGTCCATCGCGGACAAACATCGTGACAGGAGATTTATATATATTAAGATGTCATCTGCGTAAGTTGCGACTGTAACGGCTATCATATTTTTTTTATTCCACTACAAGTTAGACCTTGACTGCATTCTCACCTGGTTGTAAGTGACAGGTTAGTTCGCTACCATCTTAGATGCAATCTAAGATGGTAGCGAGCTAACCTGTTAGGGAGTAGGGAATGGCGTAGTAGAATGTCCACGCGACATCGTACTGGAACGCTTTGTCGGTAGGATTGTAACGGCAACGGCCGAAGCCTCCCACCAGACCCTGCCTGGCCTGAGGCCTGGGAATTTTTTTAAATTATAAATTCCCAAATTGGCCCTGCCGGGAATCGAAACCGGGACCTTCGGCTTAAAACCACAGCGCTCACCACAGACACACACAACCACAGAGCTTGTCAAAAAGTGGTTGTTATCCATTGTTCATCATCAGTGCTTTCTCATTGAATAGAATAGAATAAAATTTTATTGTTCACTGTTTTCAAAATATAGAAAGGTAGTTAGAATATAGAAAGGTAGACAATGCCTAGAAAAACATTAAAACAGTACCTATACCGACAGTCGGCCGTACAATTATAGTATTAAATAAGTATAAAAAATCACAATTTAGAATCGATGTCAAAAATATATACATATATACATGATTATTAATAATTAAAACAAGTAAAACAATAAAAAAAAACATTTTAAAACAAATAAGTTAAAAGTAAACAGATTATTGTTTTTTTTTTTAAATGTTATAGTCATGACTAGCAGAGTCAGCAGAATAACAGTCTTCACGTCAACTGTCATAATTTTTTTTTATGAGTAAATAGGCTTTAGCAGTCAACCAATATAGGGAGATATTTTATATTATCTGGCAGCTTGTTGAAAACTCGTATCGCCATGATGTTTGTATTTTTGCGGTATATATTAGATGATATTGAGGGGGCGTCCATAAATTACGTGAGGTGTTTTTTTAATTTCTGTCCCTCCCTCCCCCTGGTGAGATGTCGTGAGATTTTGTTCTCCCCCTCCGCCATCTCGCGTGAGATTATTCAAAATGTGGGTTTCTTACGTAAACGCGTTGGATTGTTGTTGTAAAAAGAAAAAAAAAAATGTTTAGTACTTTCATTTACGACTAGTTAAGACTAGTTATCAATATTTCTGAGAGTTTAATTATTTATTTATTTTATTATTTATTTATTTATTTCCAACTTACGAATAGTTTTACAGTTACTAGTTTTACTAGTTTTATAAGTGTAATAAAAATTTAACCAAAAAAATGCGTAATATTTTCCGAGACGCCCCCTCTCTTCAACGTTAGATTAGATGAGTTTTGACTCGACCATTCCCCCCCGTTAAACATCTCACGTATTTTATGAACGCCCCCTTAGTGATCGCAATAGAATTCCCGGAGGGTGATTACGTATCTCGCGACAGCAATGCGACAGGCGTAAACCTTGCAATTACTACTGTCAAACGTAACTTTTGTTTGTATGGAAAAGTGACGTTTGACAGTCGGACAGACAGTCAGACAGTCTGTCAATGCGACAGGCGTAAATCTTGCAATCACTGATGTCAAACGTTTTTACGTTTTACACAAAATTAATTAAATCGGTTTAAAATAATTAATATTGATGTCTTTAAAATAATAAATAAAATTAAACTTAAACTTAACTTACTAAAATGTAAGTCAGGTTAATTAGTAGAACAAATATCTATAACTTTTCGTCTAAATTCAATGTAACTGTCATGAAAAATAAGTCATTAAGCTTAATCACAACATTATTACATTTGTAGTTTCTACTATAACTATTTAAAAGTATTCTAGAACTGTCGAATTGGTGAACGCCCAGTGGGTAGAAGCTCGACTTAACTTTCGGGGGGCAGAATTCGAATCCCAGCACGCACCTCTAACTTCTCTAAGTTATGTGCGTTTTAAGTAATTTAAACATCCGGTGAAGGAAAACATTGTGAGGAAACCTGCATGCCTGAGAGTTATATAATGTTTTCAAAGGTGTGTGGAGTCCACCAATCTGCACTGGGCCAGCGTGGTGGACTATGGCCTTCACCCCTTCCCATTGTGGGAGGAGACCCGCGCCCTGTGGTGGGTCGCTAATAGGCTTATGATGGTGCTGCTTTCTCAACGTCTTTGTAACTGTGCCACGCTGCGGTGAAATCGAAGATGTTTCAGATTTCAATTAGTTTAATTTAGTACATATTTATTTTCTTAATAAGAGTTATATCACACGCAAACATACACCCACACCTCCACACACACACACACCACACACACACCATTATTAGCATGTTAGATTATAGGTACTTTGTTTTCCTTTGTTAAGATAGATTGTTTTCCTTGACTATGCCGATTCTTGTTACTCAGATTTGTCACAACAGTTACTGAACAAGCTTGAACGAATACAAAACCCATTAATAAGTTTTGTATTTGGGCTTAGGAAGTTTGACCATATAACTCAACACCGAATTAAACTCCAATGGCTCACTATTAGACACCGACGAAACTATCATATTTTAAGTTTTCTTTACACTATTCTGTTTCATCCACATACTCCGACTTATCTTAAAGATCGCTTTACATTTCTTGGTGCTATTTCAACTATTTCACTTACTCTCCGTTCTCAGAGTGACAATAAGCTGGAAGTGCCAATCAGCCGTACGCACTGTTACAATGAGTCATTTACTATCAAGGCAGTTAAATTGTGGAATGATCTTCCACGTGACATTCGTTAATCACACAGTATTTTTAAGACTCTTATAATGAATTATTATTTAACACTGATGATTATTATATTCCACATTTACTTTCTGTACCGATAACATTATAATATATAGTTTTAGTATTATTTATTTTACCATATAGTATTTTATTTTATTTTAAATATGTACTGTTTTTATAATTTTTGTAATTATTAATATTCTTAGAGTTTTGCTCACCGCTATAAAGATTCATATGCGAGCCAATTCCTCATGCCATCCAATGGTTGCCTGGAAGAAATCACTATAAGTGATAAGGCCGCCTTTGTTACACAAATTTGATTGTACCTTTCTTGTTTTTGTATCTTTTATTTATTTTTTCTTGTGTGCAATAAAGTAAACGGAGGAGAGCGGGGATCCTGAGACACAGATTTTATTTTAAAACTTACTTCAGGATTCCCAACACTATTGTAAAATGACTAATATTTTAACAATAAATTTAATTTCAATATCGATGTTTTAAAAAGAAGTAGAATAAAGATTCTGTGTTAAAATCGAATTTAGGTATTCATTAATATTCTACGTAAAAGTTAATAAAGTTTTTTAAAACAATAAACGGTTTATTGATTCAAAATAGTCACACTTGAGTAAATACGTCGGTACGTCAATAAGACAGACTCATTTAGCAGGGGTTACTGCAGAAAGTGAAGTCATCGAAGTGCTGATAGCCCAGTGGACTTCGACTTCACTTTCGGGGGACCGAGTTCGAATCCCAGCGCGCACTAACTTTTACATCGCGAGGAAACCTACTTGCCTGAGAGTTCTACATAATGTTCTCAAAGGTGTATGACGTCCACCAATTCGCACTGGGCCAGCGTGGTGGACTACGGCCTAACCCCTTCTCACTATGGGAGGAGACCCGTGCCCTGTACTGGGCGGGTGATGGGTTGATATAACTGATATAAAATTATATGAATGGCTTAGCTCTTAAACATTTTACAGCATAAATGACTATTTGCAATTTAGAGAATAACTTAATCATTTTTTTTAATTTTTGATCAGCCTCCCTATATCCAATGTGCGTTTTTTTTTTTTTTAATTTTAACTATAGGCCAGCGTTTGACGACAATTCTGCCCGTTAGAAAGCAATGACGAGGTCTAGGTTGGAGCACGCTTGCCTAGAAAAAGCCTAGTCACTCTAGCCTTGAAGGTACTCAAATTATACGTGGCAGGAAACACAGTTGCCGGGAGGGCGTTCCACATCTTAGCGGCACGTATCAGAAACGTGGATAAAAAACGTTTCGTGAGTGTTGATGGAATATCAACCAGGATGCCACCGCTCACGGTGTCTCGCTGTTCAAGCATAATAGTTTAAATGTTATATTTTAAAATAAGATTTTAATTGCTATTAATTAATGTGACAATTTATAATCAAAGTGTTGTTATTATATTCTTTTGACATCAATTAGTTGGGCGGTTATAAACATTTTGTAACATTGCATACCAAATTACTGGCAATACACTGTACTCTAAACCAACATGTACAACGTTATTGACGTGTATTTTGCAATAAATGATTATTATTATTATTAATGATGATATTGGATAGAAGCAGGCGTTACTTTGCGGAAATCCATGATATATTATCAAAATTAAGCTTAATTTGCTATACTCCGCGGAAAGCAGGAGAATCTGTGTGGTGTAATTTATAGCATCCTCAGGAGATGTTGACTTTACAATGAATAATTTTTAAGGTCTTAACAATTATTCATTGTACAGTCAAAGTTGCTCCGGTTTCGGAGCGAAACGTGCGTAGAGGGTATATTGCCGAAGATCTGTTTGGTGTGGAGTATAAGGATTGAAGAAATTATAAATTAAACCACACAGATTCTCCTGCTTTTCGCGGAGTACAGCAAATAAAGCTTAATTTTGATAATTAATGATGATGATTGCAGTTAATTAATAACAGTGAATTTTCTATGGCCTAACTTCAAAAACCATTTGTACAATCTTCTGAGCCACTAAACAGTTGACTGAAGTATTTACACCATGATTGTTGGACTGGACCCTGAGTATTTAAGAGTAACCTTGTAACAATTGAGTGATAACGACTAAAAGAGGTATCTCTGCATCGTTCAAGTCCATACAGGACTGTAGTACACCGAATGCACTCGTATTTATGTCGAAATATAAACCGGAACAATGTTATGAACATTGGCTGTGATTCAAATAAAACTTTAATTATTTCTTCGAAACTATTTATTAGTTTAATAAATTAAAATAGTGATCAATTTAATAAATTAAATAATTTATAAATAAATATACTACGACAATACACACAGCGCCATCTAGCCCCAAAGTAAGCGTAGCTTGTGTTAAGGGTACTGAGACAGCTGATGAATATTGTAACTTCATAGTGGTGTTCAAATAAAGAGTTAAATAAATAATAAATAAATATTAATTATTATGAAAGGAAGTAGAAACACTTTATTGCACGTATAACATACAGGAAAAGAAACAGTAAGGAGTATACAGAACACAACGTAGACATGCAAAGGCGGCCTTATTGCTGCGAGCAAATGTCTTACTGGCAACCTTTGTAGATAGGACTTACAGCAAGAGAACGGGATAGTGCCAAGAGTGTTGTAAATATCAAAATATAAAGATACAAACACATAAATAATTTAAATAAATATACATCTTATCTTTATATATATATTTCTTGTGTGCGTGTGTATGTCACTGAACTCCTCCTAGACGGATGGACCGATTTGAATGAACTTTTTGGTATGCGTTTGGGTGGCACCCTGGATGGTTTAGATTCACAAATCAGCCCGAGAGATGGCGCTGGGGTCCGCTAGTATATATATGTATTTCTGATGTGCGTGTGTATGACACTGAACTCCTCCTAAACGGCTGGAACGATTTGAATGAATTTTTTGGTATACGTTTGGGTGGCACCCTGGATGGTTTAGATTCACAAATAAGCCCGACAGATGGCGCTGGGGTCCGCTAGTATATATATGTATATATTTCTTGTGTGCGTGTGTATGTCACTGAACTCCTCCTAAACGGCTGGACCGATTTGAATGAACTTTTTGGTATGCGTTTGGGTGGCACCCTGGATGGTTTAGATTCACAAATCAGCCCGACAGATGGCGCTGGGGTCCGCTAGTATATATATGTATTTCTTGTGTGCATGTGTATGACACTGAACTCCTCTTAAACGGCTGGACCGATTTGAATGAATTTTTTGGTATGCGTTTGGGTGGCATCCTGGATGGTTTAGATTCACAAATCAGCCCGACAGATGGCGCTGGGAGCCGCTAGTATATATATGTATTTCTTGTGTGCATGTGTATGACACTGAACTCCTCTTAAACGGCTGGACCGATTTGAATGAATTTTTTGGTATGCGTTTGGGTGGCATCCTGGATGGTTTAGATTCACAAATCAGCCCGACAGATGGCGCTGGGAGCCGCTAGTAATGTATATAAATACATAACAAACATAATATATATAAGTAGATTTTAATACTTAATTTAAAAGAAAGAAATATTAATAATCTACTTCAAATGCCATCGCTCAAAGAGAAAATAATATTTAAAAACTACACCAGGTCAGAGTAAGTATATTTTATATATTATTCGGCATGTGATGATGCACAGCATCTGTGAGAGTGCGTTCGTACTTCCCTTTTTGCTTTTACACCAATCAGAGTCAACTTTAACGTTTCAACCAATCAGGGCCTAGTTTGTCTTTGTTTATGTCACGTGATCACCGAGATGGTGGCGCTCGGCGCGCTTTCGTCATAGCGTCGTTACTTCTCGTACCATTAACACATTTATTTGAAGAAAAATTTGCAAAAGTGAAATTATTTTTGTGTTTTACCGAAAAATTGTGTTTACACATACATCTAAAGTGAAATATGGGGGATTCCGATGTGAACAACGGGGAATACTCCGATGGCACCGCCGCCGGTGCCGCCGTTGAAGCTGAGACGAGCCGCAAGCGGCATCGTCAGGACGAGACGGATGACGAGTCAAACTCTGGATCGGGTGACGATGACAGCTCATCGAAATCAAGCGAGGTAAAAAAGAGGAAGATCGGTGAGTCATCCAAAGATTTGTATATACAGAGTTTAGTTAGTCAAGTCAGCACTTTGACCGACATTTTGAGAAGCAAGGCTTTTTCAGCCCCGCAGTCGTGTAGTGTTGACACGCACAATTTTGAATCGTTCGTTACGACTATTGCGAGCACACTACCCACACGTTCGTTCACCGCGAACGTAACCATACCTAACCCTAGTTATGTCGCGCGCCCCGTACCGCGTCATTTACTAGCTCATGGCATGCCCTCAACTCACGCTCTTTCGTCGCCTTCCGCGCCAATAACTTCTGTGTCTGTTCCTATGTCAGCGCAGACGCAACCTACTACGTCAATGAGCCCTAATAACTTCTTGACGCGTCCAAGTAATATCGATCAACTAGATGAAATTCATCGCTTAGACTTAGGTCAGATTAACACTTTATTAAAAGATCCTAAAGTACCCCGCGCCGACTCTGAGCGCTTGAAACGGCTCGCAGATCTACAGACATTTTGTGATCCAGCATGGAAAGATATTCGATACGTGGACGCCTTGAAACTTCACAACGCCTCGCCCGGTTTTGTTGAGCTTGAGGTCAACGATGAGCTTAGGCAGTTTATAAAGGGCAAGGACTACATCGCTGGATCTGAACGGGCCATGGCAGCCGTTTGCAATGCTTTGTTGGCGCAACGGGAGCTATTAAAACAAAATCTGCAGCAATTTGTTGACTGGGCCGCTGCGCCCGATACGTCGCTAACAGCGGCAAATATTTTCGATAAAATATCTAATCTTTTTCAACCTTCTTCGAAATTCCATAAAAATAGTGAGGAAATTATGCAGATAGTGTGCGGCAAAAGGGCTGAATATGTTGAAACACGTCGTGACCGTATCTTGAACGAGTTGCCTAATAAAAACTTGCGAGAGGGTCTCCGTAAGATACCTCCGAGTTGCAAATGTCTTTTCGATGAAGATCAGTTGCGTTTGTATGTGCAACACACGGGGGGCATGGACAAATGGGTCCGACCTTGGTTTGCATTTGATAGGGACGGTAAGAAAAATCAAAAGCCAAACCCCAAGTCGAGCGGAGCGCGTGACGCTTTCACCCCTAGCCAGTCCTTTCGTGCTAAAGACCACAACACAAAAGGAAGAGGCGGCAAATTCAACGGTAATACAACCAGTGCCTCTAAACAAGACTCGTATAAGACAAAAAAAGTCCTTTAAAAAGGACAACCAACCCAGCAAGAGAAGGTTTGACAAATGACTCGCGGCCATCTCAGCCCGAGTTTTACGGGGGCTGCCTCCGAGCGTATCGGAGGCAGTGGCAGTTGCTTCGGGCTCCGAAGGCCCTTCTCAATATGATTATGGGAATGCGGCTGCCATTTACCTCCAAACCTACCCTAGTCCAATCGTGCCCCCGGATCCTGCGTCGCTTCGAAACCCAGGAATCACCGCAGATGACAGACCAAATAGAAATACTATTGAAACAGGGTGTTCTAGAGATCCCAGATCAGAACAAGTTGGGGTGCAGCTTCTTTTCCACAATGTTTCTGACCAAGAAGAGCGATGGATCGGACAGACCTATTTTCAACCTGAAGCGTCTCAACGAACACATAGTGCCCAAGCCGTTCAGGCTGATTTCTCACCATCAAGTACCTCATTTCCTTCAGAAAAACGACTGGATGGTGAAACTGGATCTCTCATCAGCGTATTTCCACCTAAGCATCAGGGAGTGTCATCGGCGGTTCCTTCGACTATTTTACAAAGGACAAGTCCTACAAATGACAAGTTTACCCTTCGGCCTGTCATGCGCTTCAAAAAACTTGAGACCACTCTGACCAACTGGGTCGTGCAAATCCTAAGGAACAGAGGATTAAGGGCAATCGTATACTTAGACGATTTTCTTCTTGCCAACCAATCGGTGAGTCAGCTTCAGGATCAAACCAGGATAGCCATCAGGGTGCTGGAAACATTAGGATGGACCATAAACTACACAAAGTCAGTTTTACAGCCCACATAAGAGATAGAGTACTTGGGAATAATGTGGAACACAGGTCTCAATTTCAAGAGCTTACCTTCAAGAAAGGTCCAATCTATCAAGACCGGTGTGAACCATGCCCTGACCAAGAGGAAATTATCCCTAAAAAGCACACAAATTATTTTAGGCATGATGAACTTCGCCAATTTTGTTATTCCCAGGGGGCGGTTACACTGTCGCCAACTACAACTACATGCACGTACATTGAGCCTCCTTCCGCCTTTGCAACCAGTGAGTATATCTCCACCCGTTGTTGCGGATCTCCAATGGTGGTTCAACATACTAGAAGGTCCTCAAGTGAAGAACACCTTACATCCGGAGCTAATGTCTCACTTCCTGACCACGGATGCGGCCGATTTCGGTTGGGGTGCGCAGATGGACGATTTCACGACGTCAGGCAAATGGCGGCCGGAACAACTAAACTGGCATTGCAACCGCAAGGAGATGTTTGCCATAATAGCGGCAGTGAGTCATTACAAGGATCGACTTCAAAACCAACATCTTGTTTTCCAAACGGACAATCGGACGGTAGTGTCTTACATCAGGAAAGAGGGGGGAACGAGGTCGGTAACCCTTCTCAATCTAACTTACCAGTTGATGGGGATCTTGGACCGATGGAACATATCGATCACTGCCGAATACCTGCCAGGCAGATTCAACGATATCGCCGACGGATTATCTCGGGGAAAAAAGGCATCGGAGTGGCACTTGAAAAAACCAGCACTGAGGAAAATATTCAAGACGTTCGGAACGCCACAAATCGATCTGTTTGCCACCAAACAAACGAAAGTTGTAGAGAATTATGTCAGCAAGGATCACCTAGACTCATCAGCAACATTTTGCAACGCCTTCAGTCGGACATGGAATTATCAGTTGGCTTGGGTGTTTCCGCCACCGAGCTTGATACCCCGGGTACTTCATCATCTGAACTCAGCACAAGGAACATTCCTTGTAGTGGCTCCGATGTGGAACAGAGCGTTTTGGCTTCCAGACCTTCGCAGGCGAGCGTTGCGCAGACCACTGAGAATACCAGATCTGGAACATGTCTTAATAGATCGGATCACCGGTCCACCACGTGTACAAGAAATGCAGCTTTTTGTATGGAAAATTGGGGCTGGAGCCACGAAACCGAGCACTGGTCACAATCTGAAAAGGACTTGTTAAAACTAAGTTGGAGAAAATCAACCTTAAAAACCTACAAACCAGCCTGGGTACGCTGGGTCAATTGGTGCAGAGTAAATAGTTTTGACTATAAGTCACCTGATGGGAGTACACTGTCAAAATATTTCTAGCCTTCCTGTTCCTTGAAGAAAGATTAGCCTATCCCACTATCTTATTGCATAAATCGGTCGTGACAACTTTTGGTCAAACCAAGAACAATGAAAACTTAAGTTCACATTTCTTGGTTAAACATATGCTAAAGGCAATCTCTCTTCAAAGTCCAAGGGCAGAGAAATCTCCGATTTGGGACCCTAGCGACCTGATTGCCTGGTTGCAAAATAATCTTCCAAATAAAATAACTTTCTTTGAAGCGTCACGTAGACTGGCCTGTATCTTATTACTTGCATCTGGCAGACGCGTTCATGATCTCACGCTTTTAAAAGTTTCAACAGGTCATTACATAGACAGCGGTGACCAAATCATATTTTATCCCGAGTTTGGATCAAAAACCGACACTGCAACATATAGGCAATCAGGTTGGAGACTGTTAAAACATCCTAACATAAATGTATGTCCCGTTTATTGGACCAAAAAAAGTGTTGGAGTTGAGCAAACACAGACGGGTAAGCCAAAAACACGATTCTTTGTTTATTACAGTAAAAGGTGAAACTCGTGTAGCATCTAGAACTGTCATTGGTAATTGGGTAAGATCCGTGCTAAAAGATGCCAACATACAGGCATCGCCCGGAAGTGTACGCTCAGCTGTAGCATCTTTGAATTGGTATGAAAACCTACCTATTGAAGACATTCTCTCTCGTGGCAATTGGCGCAGAGAGAATACCTTTGCGAAATTTTATTGTAAAGCAATTGTTGGCCGGTCAAATATAAGCCAGACTATCTAGTAATAATAGATAATCTAGTAACAAATTTCGAGCCTGTATGATTTAATAATTATTACATTAGTCACTATTTGGCAGCTTTACTAATTGTTTGATTATGTGATTTTTGTAATTATTAGAGGAGTCTATTATAAGTTTACAATTTTTCTATTTGGCTATTGTTTTGCAGTTATTAATTAATTTAATAGTTTCTATATTCTCTTCACATAGCGTCGTTTTGTGATCACCAGGAGTTAATAGACAGGTCTCTCACAGATGCTGTGCATCATCACATGCCGAATAATAGTACAAGTTTTACAAAACAATAAAACTTGTATTATTTGAGCAGAGATGATGCACAGCATCCCAATAAGGCCTCCTGGTGAGAGACTCCTATGACGAAAGCGCGCCGAGCGCCACCATCTCGGTGATCACGTGACATAAACAAAGACAAACTAGGCCCTGATTGGTTGAAACGTTAAAGTTGACTCTGATTGGTGTAAAAGCAAAAAGGGAAGTACGAACGCACTCTCACAGATGCTGTGCAACATCTCTGCTCAAATAATACAAGTTTTATTGTTTTGTAAAACTTGTACTATTTACTGTGACCAAGCTAACAACAAAGTTCGCATAGATGAAGAAAAGGCCTGAGAAAAGGTTCAGACAAGTGAACAACTTTTCCTAGCACGATGTGGATTTGTTTCTAAGTATCTACCTGTGCATGCATTTGTTTACTAGCGTAAGGTTAAGTTTCGCTACCACTTAACCTACTTGAAAATACCTAGTTTGTCGAGTACTACGATATGCTGTCAAGGAAGACTAAAGCGCTGGTCTCACATGATGTCATATTCCTATTGTCGATCGGTAAGGCACGTTTATATGGTATATTTGTGTGTGGGTACTTTTAAAAAAGTTTGAAAAATTAGTCTCAGAGTAACTATAGCTGGAAAATCCAAAAGTGCACGCCTTATAATCTCATTCATTACAATAAAATTGAGATTATTTTTAAATAATAATTAAACTACATCTAATTATACCGTGAAAAGTATTAGGCTTCTATTCCTCGAAATACTGAAGCCTATAAAAAAAAACAAACTCGATAAGTGAAGTATTTCGCTCGTTATCGTGACCACAAGATACGGGATCCGCACATACAGACACACGGACGTCCAAGACAGAACTTTTTTAAGCAATTTTTTAATCAGTTTAAATAATAAAAAGAGATTTTAAAATATCATGAGCGTTAAAAATTGTGTTTTTTCTCAACATTTGTCTATTTATGTTCACTTATAAAAGCAATAAAAAAAAGTGACATTTTAAGTTGGAGAATAACTCGGTGTGCGTAAACTGACAGTAATACCCACCTCAAAGCTTCGCTTATGAGGAGTGCAATAGGCTGATAATTAACAAAAAAAGTGTTTCTTGACCTTCTATTTATTTAAATTTCGAATTCAATTATGCATTGTAAATAACATTGCCTAATGATGTTCCGGAGAAGTCTGAGTTTGAGAGAAACTTGCGTCAGATGTTTCATCAGATTGAGGAGGATTTTACAACTTTAAATAAGGCTGTCAATATGTTTTATTCATGTA
Organism: Pararge aegeria; assembly: GCF_905163445.1. Taxonomy (NCBI): domain Eukaryota; kingdom Metazoa; phylum Arthropoda; class Insecta; order Lepidoptera; family Nymphalidae; genus Pararge; species Pararge aegeria. The sequence continues at coordinate 3,034,792 of NC_053202.1, read as the reverse complement.
TACCTTATCACAGGCACTTATGAAGCGTTCATACATTTAACATGTCACACTAATGTTAGTGATGGTGATAACTGCATTCGTTAACTTAAAACTAAAGCTAGGAGGGTTCCAAACGCGCCCTGGTCTAAGTGGAGCCGACAAAAAACTTAGCCAGGTTTTTTGTTATCACCATCTCGCAGTCTAGTTAATGTTGAGCTGTGAATTTAGAGCAATTCATACCCAAGCTTTTTTATCATACATTTAATCCTTAATTATAATAGGATTTTTCTATAAGCTTACGTTTTATATAAACTGACTGAATTACTTGTCGTTGTCACTAACGCCTCATCCCGCTGGTGTCGTACGACGCGATTAAGGGCATTTAACAGAGTATGGGCAGCAACTTCCTCAGTGCAACTACTACCTTCTACAAACCCATTTAGTCCAGCAGTGGACTATTACGAGCTATTGATGATAGCATTTTAAGCTTTATGTTCATTGTATATCATGGAATTCCGCAAAGTAACGCCTGCTTCTGTCCAATATTCAAAATTGCTCAAAAATTATTTCAATAGTAGAAAAGATATAAAAGAAAGAAAGAAAAATCGTCTTTATTGTCACACATTTGTTTAAAATGTTACATCCCTATCCCTATCCCTACTAATATTATAAGTGTCAATGTAAGTTTGTTTGTTACCCTTTCACGCAAAAAATACTTAACCGAAACTTCTATGGCCTCATGAAACTTTGTACAGATATTCTTGGAAGTGTTAGAAGTAATGTAGGATACTTTATATCCCGACATTAAGCTCGGTTCCTTTGGGAGAGGGGATGAAAGTGTTTGACGATTTTACACCATAACTCCGACAAATTATAACCGATTTAATTATTTTTTAACTGTGGTTGGTGATAGAGGACAGAACTTCTCAGCTGACAGTAGCAAACCCCTCATTTAAGGTTTAGCGATACTGAATACTTTAATTTTTTTTAGAACTACAGCTAAATTTAATGCCACATCAAAAAACAAAATCAAACGCAGACGAAGTCGCTGGCAACAGCTAGTTTGTGTCATAAATTTGTTAAAGTAAAAAAAAAAATGTGTGGCAAAGGATAGTTGCATACTAAAAAGCGCAGCACTGGTTTTCAGTCCGTCCCATTATCTTTGTCGTCACTGAATCCTCGCGACTAAACAATAACCAAACAATCATAAAAAGGGACAATAACATAGAAGATATAAACAGACGAAAGATATTTTTTACATTAACACAAGCATATTAGTATAAAGTAGGTTGGTATATTAGTGTGCGTTTGTATGATATTGTCCAAATGAGCTGATTATATAAATAAATAAAAATACTACGATAATTTACACATCGCCACATCTTGTGTTATGGGAACTAAGATGACTGATGAACATTTTTATGAATAATATACATAAATACTTATAATATCCATATAAACACCCAGACACTAAAAAAACATTTATGTTCATCACACAAACATTCTCCAGCTGTAGGAATCGATATAAGAAAGCAGGGTCGCTGCCCACGGCGCCAATCGGCCGTCTAATTAAAAAAAATAGTTATTCATTCGTCAAATTATTTTAAGAAACGTGTTACCTGACCTTCCATTCTAAGATTACAAGACAACATTGCACAAAGATATGTAAATTGTGTACTATAAGTCAACATTTCCTTAGAATTCTTTCGTTTCCTGAAACTATTTTTATGACTAAATCATATCTAAATAAACGAAATAGGCATAAATTAAGATTACCCAAGATTAGAACCTAAGTACGGCCGTAAAACTATACAAGTTGGGGGAGCACCACTATACAATAGAGTCTTCATCATATCAACCCATTTCCGTCCCAATACAAGGCACGGGTGCCCTCCCACAATGAGAAGGGGGTTATAATTTTTTGCGAGAAATCGTTTAAATCATTTAGAAATAAGATAAAAAAGCAATTTAGCATCCTGCGGCACTGTCTACATTATAAAAGTTGTGCAAAAAGTCAGACGCCAATGTCATAAAGTGGCGGTCAAAGTCAAAACTTTCTTCAATCTGTGACAGACACTTTTCAGCCCTGCTTGCTCACGCAGGGCCTAGCACCGGCGGGAGATAAAAATTATATCCCCTGATTATATCCCCTGAAAAGGGATATAATTAAAGTGCCCACCTGCTAAATCACTGGAACATGGAATAAGAGAAGTTTACCCCCATTTTTTAATACACATATATTGTTTGGATATTATTTCCACTTGTGCGCCAGTGCTCTGAGAGTTGATAAAGCTGTGGGAGAAGATTTATATCCTTTCCCCGGGGAGATAATTGTCTCCTGCCCACGCTAGTCGTGCAGGAGACCCTCCACAAACTCACTTTATAAAAATCCTTATCTCTTGTTATAGATTGGCTGTAGCTGTCTGCGGTGCTAAAAAGTGGCAGAAGAGGAGGTTTCCCGATGACTTCCTGTTCGGCACAGCGACTGCTTCTTACCAAATAGAAGGGGCATGGAACGCAGATGGTATGCGATGAATGAATGAAATACACTTTATTGTACACCATATTAAAAAAAAAACAAGCATTAGAAAAAAAAAGGAGAAAAGGTACAATATGCGGCCTTACCGCTTAAAAGCGATCTCTACCAGGCAACCTACGATCCTCAATTTAAAACAGTGTGAGCTCTGTTTCTGAAGCGAAGCGAATCATTTACTTAACCTATATAAGAGGGGAGGCCTAATGCGATACTAAGAAAGAAAGAAAAACCGTCTTTATTACGCATTTGTGTCATAAATTTGTTAGAAATAAAAATGTGTGACAAAGCAGCTAACTCAGTATAGCTGCTACTAAAAAGCCTATCACTGGTTTTCCGCCAGTCCCCTTGTCTTCGTCGCCGCCGAATCCTCGCGACTAAACAATAACAAAGCAATCATAAAAAGGGACAGTAACACAGAATATAATATATGTATATACAAACGAAAGAGAGAGTGCTTTTTCCAATTAATCTTATAGCGACTTAATACTTAGTACTAGTAGACTTAGTAGCGTCATCTACGTTTTTAAAGGTTCATATTACAACGAGACACGTTGGAAACAAGATATCACACATTGCTTTTTTTTATAATTTTATCATTTCTATTAGTGTTTTTACACTTGGAGGAATTATCATTTGTTTTAAATTTAAAATGCAGATAAAAATCCTGTTAGTTCCGAAAATTTTTATATGCATTTTAAATTTATAAAAATTGATAATTATATCTATAGGCTAGTTCAAAAATTGCATTGCGTTTCAGATAAAGGCGAGAATATTTGGGATCGCGTGACCCATACAAACCCCGGCTACATTACAGACAGAAGCAATGGCGACATCTCTACCGACTCATACACGAATTACAAAAGGGACGTGGAGATGATGAGGCAACTCGGCGTGAACGCGTACCGGTTCTCTCTGTCCTGGTCGAGAATCCTGCCCAATGGTCTCACCAACCGGATAAGCAAGGCTGGCCTTACTTTCTACAACAACTACATCGATGAAATGGTGAAATACAACATTACGCCAATAGCAACCTTGTACCATTGGGATCTACCCCAGAAGCTGCAGGATCTCGGCGGATTTATGAACCCCCTTTTCGTAGAGTGGTTCGAAGATTACGCGAGGGTTGCCTTCGAAAACTTCGGGGACAGAGTCAAGCACTGGATCACGTTTAACGAACCAAGAGAAATCTGTTTTGAAGGCTACGGTGCTGATGCGAAAGCTCCAGTTGTGAACCGCACTGACATTGGAACGTATGTTTGCGCGAAGAATCTAGTTCTCGCGAATGCAAATGCTTATTATGCTTACGTGAACGATTTTAAGCCAGAGCAAGGTGGTGTTTGCGGTATCACCATCAGCATCAACTGGTTCGGACCGTTAACTAATTCGTCGGATGATTTGTTGGCTGCTGAAGTCAAAAGGCAGGCTGAGGTAAGATGCTATGTTTTTTTTAAAGATAAAATAATAATAAATTAAATTCTACGACAACACACATCTAGTCCCACAAGTAAGCGTGTGTTGTGGGTACTAAGATAAATGCAGGGCTAGCACGGGCGGGAGATAAAAATTATATCCCCCGATTATTTGACGGCCGAGTGGCGCAGTGGGTAGCAACCCTACTTTCTGAGTACAAGGTCGTGGGCTCGATTCCTACAACTGGAAAATGTTTGTGTGATGAACATGAATGTTTTTCAGTGTCTGGGTATTTATTTGTATATTATAAGTATTTATGTATATTATTCATATATACTACGACGATCCACACACCGCCATCTAGCCCCAAAGTAAGCGTAACTTGTGTTATGGGTACTAAGATAGCTGATGAATATATTTTCATATGAATATAATACACATAAATACTTAAAATATACATATAAACACCCAAAAACTGAAAAACATCCATGTTCATCACACAAACATTTTCCAGTTGTGGGAATCGAACCCACGGCCTTGGACACAGAAAGCAGGGTCGCTGTCCACTGCGCCAATCGGCCGTCAAATGATGATGCTCACACAGAATTGGGAATATACAGAAACCGTGTACACGACTTATATTGAAGCATCAAAAACCACTCCACTTTAGTAGTGTTTCTCGAACAGGCGGTTACTCACTTCATTCCATTAAGTAATCGACAGTAATTATTTAACCTCTTATTTTCTATCTAAACGTTTACCTACCATAAAATGGGGAAAAACTTGTGAGCTAGCAACATGCGCGGAGCGTTTCCACTGTTTTTGGACACAATGCATGCACTGCATGAAATTAAGTCTCAATGAGGGTTCTGTCTGTTCTGAATTCTGTGTAGTAATGTTAAAAATGTAAAAGTCTGTATTAGATCACCAGTTTTGATGAAATTTGGTTCTTATGTAACCTGTATCTTAGAGATGACCATAGGATATTTTGTATCCCGAAAAATCATCAGGGTAACTTTCCCGGGGGATTTTAAAACACTCCTTGTGCGGCTTAATCCATCTAAATGATATTTGAAATAAGATAAAAACACGTGTGTGTACTTATGTATACACATTCGAAGTTAAACTTGTTTGGCGTAACAAGATAAAAATCTTTTAATACAATTTTATCTTACGCCTTATTCGACGTTTGTAGAGGAAGCGACACTTAAAAAAAGGAAAAAGGTATTTCATACAGTTAAACTTTTAGGATAACGCATTATCTAGTTATCTCATATTTTCGTTTTTTTTTTATTTTTTGTTCAAAATTAATTTGTAAATATTTGCCAACATAATTATCCATCCCATTAGAAACTATGCGTTTATGGTGAGGATGGCGGGTTCGCAAGTATAATAATATATATAATCCTTATAACATATATATATACATATAACCGTAAAATATATATATAACCGTATATAACCCTTTTGTTGAAAACTAAATTGTCGACTATAGCTAACTTCAGGGTGTGTTTTGGTTTATTTGTGATAGTGATGGTGAGCTGGCGGAAGATGTAATCCCCTCTCACTCGGTGTCGCAACTACCTTCATCCTGTTAAAATCGTGTGACCATTTGCGCGCGCATTTCGTTACATCGTATAATTTCACTTCCATGATTTTTTAAGTTAAACTTCTTTTGGCGCGTTAGAGAAAAATTTTGGGTGTAAATTTTTAATGGCTCATTCTGGTGATTTAATTGATTCAACTGTACAAAAATCTCGAATTTCTATTTTGAGTAAGGCGCTAAAATAACAACACGCTTTCAATGTATTAAATACCTTTTTTCTATTGGCGAAAGATGACATTTTTGAAAATATTTTTATAGTAGTAGTTGTAGATAAATATAACTTCTAAACATAAGTAAACACACGTATTTTTTTTCCTAACGCCGCTAAAGAAGTATAACTTAAAAAAAAAAACTAACGGATTCCGCTAAATTAAAAAAAAATAACGGACGAACTTGCTTCCAGCGCTAGTTTAGTATTATAAAATTAGAATTTTATTATCTAACGAATAGTGTAATGTATTTATATTTATCAGTATTTATGACATGTATGATAAACATGTCCCCTCGCGGCGCGTATAAAGACGAAGCCAAATTGAATTTGTTTTGACCTTGCTAGTGTCACAAAAGATGTATTAGTCAATTATATTACGTCAATGAACTCTCTCAGGTGGAGTTTATCCCTACTATCCCTACTAATATTATAAATGTCAATGTAAGTTTGTTTGTTACGCTTTCACGCAAAAACTACTTAACCGATCCTCATGAAACTTTGTACACATATTCTTGGAAGTGTTATAAGTAATATAGGATACTTTTTATGCCGACATTAAGCTCGGTTCCTTTGGCAGAGGGGATGAAAGTGTTTGACGATTTTACACCGATTTAAATAATTATTTTTGTACTACAGAGGTTATAATATGTGTTTAATTTTGCCCAAACTTTGTGTAGATCTGATGAATGTGGTAGGAGATAGCGGACAAAACTCCTCAGCGGACATCAAACCCCTCATTTGAGGCTTACCGATACTGAATACTTTATTTTTTTTTAGAACCACAACCAAATTGAATGCCACATCAAAAAACAAAATCAAACGCAGACAAAGTCGCGGGCAACAGCTAGTAATAAATAAAAAGTAGCCCATGCCTCTCCATACCCTAATCGGATTCTACACCTACCTTAATCGTACGAAACGGATCTTTGCATTTTTCCGGGATAAAAAGTAGCCTGTGTCATTCCCCGGCCCATAGACTATCTATCCACACTCGGGACGATAAAGCCAAGGTGTCGCCGTTGACGGAAACATCATTGAGGACAGCATCATCATCTTTGCAATAATTCAAATAAAGTTTCTTTGTTGCTGCGTTATTTATTTATTTATTGATTTATTGTTAGTTAACAACATGCATATTACACGTTTTTTAAACATAGCACACACACAAACACATGGACTGATATGCACGTCAATGACAAGTGCACATGGCATTGACAAAGCGTCATATAAACTTAATTTGACATATAAAGTTATTTGTGGACAAACAAACACATTTTCGCATCTATAACATTAGTTGGATAAGTTTGGGTTTTTTTTTTTACCAAATGAAGCTTACTTTAAAAAAACTAAAGGTCACTGCTACTGAGATAAGTATTAAAAAAAAAATTTTGGTGCAAATTTTACGATAGTAAAATTGCTATTCACAATTGATCCGTTTCAAAATATTGAAATAAATAATCCCAATTGATTATGATATTTGTCAATAGCTGGCGTATAAGTCAAGAAGCGTATATGTCATATATTTATTATTTTTAAATAGCGGACTAAATAGCGTGACTTCCGTCGGAAAAAAATCTGAGTTACTCCCTCGCGCCTAAAGAAGTTTTAAATCAAAAAACTTAACGGGTTTATTAAATGTTTAGGTGTAGAGTTTTTTTCGGGTTAAAAAGACCAGTTTAGGTTACGTTAGGTTAGGTTAGGTTAGTTAGGATGTAAGATATCTCTCTCCAAAATCTGTCAACTCATAGGTGCTGTGGTCGAGCTGAACATAGGTAAGAAATAAACAGACAGACATACTTTCTCATTTCAAATCAGTATAGATATCTTATACTTCGACCATGACCATAGTAGTAGGTACTAAATTCGATTGTGTCATCTAATATTATCAAAAGTTTTGATATTGATATTATGATTAACAATAGTGTTTTTTTTAATCCACTACAAATCAGCTCTTGACTGCAATCACACCAGGTAGGCGATGTTGCAGTTAAAGATGGTAGCGGGCTAACCTGTTGTTTCTACACGACATCGTACAGGAACGCTAAATATCTTGGCTCGTCTTTTTTGGCCTCCCACCAGACCAGACAACAGAAAAATTCAGAAATTATAAATTCCCAAGTTGCCCCTGTCGGGAGTCGAACCCGGGAACAATAACTGAAAACCATAGCCATATAAAAAAAAAAATTATGTCCTTTTCAGTGGGGCCTGTACGCAGAACCAATTTTCTCCGCAAACGGAGGATTCCCTCCGGAATTCTCCGAAATCGTAGCGAAGAAGAGCGCGGAACAAGGCTACCGAAGATCTCGTATGCCAGAATTTACTGATGAAGAGCGGGAATTCGTCAGAGGCTCGGCGGACTTCTTCGGAGTTAATCATTATACAGGATGTCTTGTGTCAGCCACGCAGTACAAGAGGGTGTATCCTGTACCCTCGTTGTATGACGATGCGGGTGTGGGGCTCTACGTGCCGCCGGAATGGCCGAAATCCGCTTCGTACTGGTTAACAGTAAGTTAGGAACAAGTATCTAGCCACCGCCGAAGTCTTCCAGACCAGACCAGAGACAATTCAGAAATAGTTGGAAAATCCAAAAGTGTACGCCTCATAATCTCATTCATTAAAACAAAATTGAGATTATTTGTAAATAATAATTAAACTACATCTAATTATACCGTGAAAAGTATTAGGCTTCTATTCCTCAAAATACTGAAGCCTATAAAAAAAAAACAACTCGATAAGTGAAGTATTTCGCTCGTTATCGTGACCACAAGATACGGGATCCGCACATACAGACACACGGACGTCCAACACAGAACTTTTTAAAACAATTTTTTAACTAGTTTAAATATTAAAAAGAGGTTAAGAAATATCATGAGTGTTAAAATTAGTGTTTTTTCTAAACATTTGTCTATTTATATTGACTTAGAAAAGCAATAAAGAATAAAAAAGTGACATTTTAAGTTGGAGAATCACTCGGTGTGCGTAAACTGACAGTAATACCCACCTCAACGCTTCGCTTATGAGGCGTGCAATTTTTAATTCCTATATTGCACCTGTTTACCCAGAAGCGGTTATAGCCCAATTGGTAGGACTTCGATTGCACTTTCGGGTGGCCGAGTTCGAACCCCAACACCTCTAACTTTTCTAAGTTATATGCGTTTTCAGCAATTAAAATATCAACGGTAACGGAAAACATTGTGAGGAAACCTGCATGCCTGAGAGTCCTGTATGAATGTTCTCAAAGGTGTGTGGAGTCCACCAGTCCTCATTGGGCCAGCGTGGTGGACTGCGGCCTCAACCCAGGAGGGGTTGGTTGTTGGGGGAAACCCGTGCTCTGTAGTGGGCCGGTAATGGGTCAATGTGATGAGGACGATATGATAGACGTCACTCTTTCGATTCTATTTCTCCACATGTATATTGTTTGGTTACAGCTATCGCCAAACAGTCTGTACAATGTCCTAACACACCTCCACAAGAAATATAACGGTCCAACGATATACGTGACAGAGAACGGTTGGTCCGGAAGCCCGGCGAATGGATATTACATTGACGATGGCAGGGTCACGTATTACCGGGCGCTGTTGAACGACGCGTTGGACGCTATGGAAGCTGGCGTTCACCTCCGAGGATATATGGCTTGGAGTTTGATGGACAACTTCGAATGGAATCAGGGTTATTTGTAAGTTTTTTTTTCTACCGTTGCTAGTTGTAGTTACCACCCTACCGACAAAGACGTGCTGCTAAGCGATTCAGCGTTCCGGTACGATATCGCGTAGCAACCAATCAGGGTTTAATATAACTGGCATAAACCAAATTATACATTTTTTTTTTTACTTCTGCCGTGGCTAGTTACCAACCTACCGACAAACACGTACCGCTAAGCGATTTAGCGTTCCGGTACGATATCGCGTAGCAACCAATATGGGGTATAGGTTTAATATAAGGGCCATAACCGAAATTAAGAATTTTTTGTTTTTTTTATTCTGCCGTGGCAAGTTACCACCCTACCGACAAGGAAGTACCGCTACGCGATTTAGCGTTCCGGTACGATGTCGCGTAGTTACCGATCAAGGGAATATAATTGGCATAACCCTAATAGGTTAGTGCCATTAGTGGGATATTGATAAGTTGAAGATGATCAAAAGGTTAATCGCAAATATGATCATGTTTCCGAATTTCGACAAAAACTCTAGTGGCTTCCTAGACGTCGTTGCCGGATTCTGAATTTACTCTCGCCTCTGTATGTACTGTGTGTTATTTCATTTAAAAACTCCTTCATACTTAAAAGAGAAGTGTACTTTTGTTAAAAGGCAATCCGGTCTAAGATCGTGTCGTGACCTGACACTGTGTATGTTTTTATGTATGTGTTTTTTTATTTTATGTATTAGTATTTAGTTATTCGTATGTATTTATTTTATATTTTGTATCACCTGCTGTTGGTTCTCCTCTTTTTTCCTAATTCTCAGGTTGCCTGGCAGAGATCGCTACTAAGCGATAAGGCCGCCTTCTACTTCAATTTTTATGTTTCTTCTTTTCTTGTGTAATTCAAGCGTGGTGTACAAATAAAGAGTTATAATAATAATAAAGGTTTCATTGAATGGAAGGTAATTGTTAGTGTCTACCATTTTTGTTTCTTTCCAGGGAACGGTTCGGTCTCTACGAAGTGGATTTCGAAAGCGAAACCAGAGAACGAAGGCCAAGGAAATCTGCGTTCGTGTACAAACAGATCGTCAAGACTCGGGTGATCGACCCGAATTACGAACCCAAATCCTTCATCATGACAATCGATAAAGGACATTGAGTCTACTTAATACTTTAAAAAAAATCGAATTTCTTAAATATAGTTCAACGGGTACATACCACGATAATATTTTGAGATTGCTCGATGCGGATACCCGCTTTTGCGGGTAATAAAAAGTATTAATAAATAAATATACTACGACAATACATACAGTGCCATCAGAGTCAAAGTCAAAGTCAAAAATATCTTTATTCAAGTAGGCCCATAAGTGGCACTTTTGATGCGTACATGAGAATAACACGGTAGTGAGATCTAGCCCCAAAGTAAGCGTAGCTATGGTAGCGTAGTTATGGGTACTAAGATAGCTGCTGAATGTTTTTATGAATATAATAATTACTTATAATATCAAAGTTTCCTCGATTTCTCCAGGATGCCTTCAACTTCTGACCTGATGAAAATAGGACCCCATGTAAAGTTGGACTACGTTTCAAAAAATTAAAAATTCATTTATTTTAATTAGGCCCACTATAAGAACTTTTGAAGCCTCACGTATGTCTGTTTGTAGTGACTCTACCACCCAGTGGCGTGGGTAGAAGGTGGCACAGGGTATGCAGATGATAAAAAATGAAGAAAATGTCCAGTACGAGTTATAAATACGGGTAGGCTTTTTATAACTCTTACAATGCATATCCTTAGGATTTTCAAAAACTCTTACTGCAGATTATCTTCATTTTATATCATCTGCATACCCTTGGCATACCCTCTCTGCACGCCATGTTACCACCGGTTCCGAAGGCGGGTTCTACCGAGAAGAAGCCGGCAAGAAACTCAACAGTTGCTCTTTTCCAACATAATTTTACAATTTAACGATCATTGTTTTATCTTGTGTGAGATGAAAGCGGAGCGGCTTGCTTCCAGGCAACCTTGTCACTATTTTCAAACAAAACAGTATTTTTTTTAAATCGGTTTATGAATGACCGAGTTCTGAGTTAACAAGCATAAAAAAAGAAATATATAAAAACCGCGTTGATAAACTAACCTTTTTGTATGCCTGTTAAGCGGATAATCGACGTTACGTTATTTTATAGCACATGTAGAATTGAATATTAATTGAAAAATGTTAAAAGAAATATTTTATATTTATTAAATTTTATACAATGTTTTTTTTTTTTGCATTAAAAGTATTATTTTACAAGTCTCTAATGCTGTTTTATTTACACGTTTTAATTTTACAAATTTAAAATGCATGTACAATTTTTCGAAATCGACAGGATTTGAACCTACGACTCTGGCAATCGCGGCTAGAGCGCTTTAACCAATTAAACTACGGCTATCCTACCGTCGATGCTGAAATTAGTATATGCCGTTTACATCAGTCTGTCATGACTGACATTGACATTAACCTTACTTACCATATATTATTACAAATGCGGAGGTGTGTTTGTTTGTTATCACTTTACGCCGTAACTACGCAACTAATCGTCTTGATTTTTAGCATAGAGATAGTTGAAAGAACAGAACATAGGCTATCTTTATCGAAGACAAACAAACGGTTCCCACGGGATTCGTAAAGAAACGACATAAACGCGGAGGAAAAACGAGAACAACAGCGAGTGACATCATAATGGCATCATCGCTTAGTTTTCCTGGACTAAATAGAAGTAGGTATATGTTACTGGCAATAACAGGTGTTCAAATATTATGAAACAAACAGGAGCACTAATAAATAAATTACAAATTATTATTATTATGAAGGTGCGTCTTCATTTTGTCTTTTCCGACATTTTGCGAATTTTTTTAGACGAAATTTCATTTCAGGGACATGTGGGGGGGATCAGTAGAAGCTTTATCTCTTAGTTTGTGTGGTTGCCACCCTTGTCCGCCGGCATCTTGAAAAATGGGGTGAAAAAGTTAGATTAAGCTTCTTTTGACCAATATGTCCCCGAAATAAAATTGCGCCCTCTAAAAAATGCAATATTCTGTTAATATAGAGATAGTTGAAAATATAACAGATAGCAGCATAGGCTATCTTTATCCCAGACAAACAAACAGTTCCCACAGGATTCGTAAAGAAACGTCAAGCAAGAGCAAAAACGCGGGCCACAGCTAGTAACATTAGAAATGCGGAATCGCTTGGTTTTCCTGGAATAAAAAGAAGCATATGCTACTCTCCTCTCTCTTACTAACTCTATGCCAAAAATCAAGTTGTTTTTTTACTTAGGGCTCAAATAAAAGACAAACAAACAAACACACTTTTGCATTTATGATATTAGTTACGATTATTATATAGTTCTACCGTACGTGTGTAATTCAAATTCAAATTCAAAATTTATGTACTTATGAAACGTTCATACATATATGTTTACATAATTGTAAGGGGATGGTGATGACTTCGTTCGCCAACTTACACCTAAAGCTACGAGGGTTCCAAACTCGCCCTGGTCTAAGAAGAGCCCACAAAAAACTTAGCCGGGTATTTTTTTTCTTTTGGTCTCACCATCTCACAGTAAATTTATATTAAGCTATAAAACTAGAGCAATTCACACCCAAGCTTTTTTATCGTTTAAGTATTCCTTAATATTATAATAGGATTTTTCTGTGAGCTTACGTTTTATATAAACTTTGAACTTATTGAGAGACATCTTAAAGATTACATTTGGTGATTTGTTATAAAATAATATACAATTCACATGAATGAATTTGCAATTTTGTGTATGTAACTGAACTCCTCCTAAACGGCTGGACCGATTTGAATGAATTTCTTTTGTATGCGTTTGGGTGGATGGTTTAGATTCACAAATCAGCCAGACAGATGGCGCTGCAGTCGGTTTCTAGGTTGCTGTTACTGCAACTAAATGGCTGATTTATACGAGTCTGATTTGAAAATTTCTTTCGAGTATAGGTATTTCATCACGCTAAGACTCATAGGAGCACAGCACCAATGAAGAATCTTTCAAAATTGGGGTCCATCCCCACCTATCATCTTAGACTGCATCATCACACCACCAGGTGAGATTGCAGTCAAGGACTAACTTGTAGTTATTAAAAAAAACAAAAACAAGCTTTACGTTCTCTGATCCCCAGGTGTTTATTTCGAATGACAAGATTGTCAAGTGACACTTGAAAAGTACTCAAAACTGCCAATAGCATGAGCTATCGTAAACAAAGTGTCAATTAAATGAACGGTTTGCAAACTCCTTAGAAATAGGTTACAAGGTGAGAGTAAAATATGAAACCATTACAGCACGGTTAGCATGTCAGGAGACAATTATATCCCAGAGGAAAGGATAAAAATGTATCTCCTCCCACAGCTTTATGAACTTTCAGAGCATTGGCGCACAAGTGGAAATAGCCGGTTGGCGCAGTGGGCAGCGACCCTGCTCTCTGTGTCCAAGGCCGTGGGTTTGATTCCCACAACTGGAAAAACAGTTTTTCAGTGTCTGGGTGTTTATCTATATATTATAAGTATTCTTATGTATTCATACAAAAAAATTCATCAGTCATCTTAGTACCCATAACACAAGCTACGCTTACTTTGGGGCTAGATGCCGATGTGTGTATTGTCGTAGAATATTTGTTTATTTATTTATTATATGTGTAATAATAAACGGGGGTGAACTTCTCCCATTCCATGTTCGCGTACTTTAGCAGGTGGACATGTTAATTATATCTCCTGTCAGGGGATATAATCGGGGGATATAATTTTTATCTCCGGCCTGTGCTAGCCATGCAAGAGTGCTAATAAATAAATGATGACTCGTCGTTTAAATATGTTGAAACACTATCTTTTCTTAATATCATAGGTGATTTGACGGCCGACTGGCGGTCTGGTATATCTGTTGTTGCTCTTGGCAAATGCCCGTCCCGTGGACCTACTCCCGTTTGGCTTTATTGAAAATACTTTGAATTCCCTATAACAAATGACTGCATTATTAATGCGTGGCTTAACAGCAGCACTACCTATAAGGCGATAACGTTGACCCAAGTCAGTAAATTTGACAGCCGAATGGCACAGTAGGCAGCGACCCTGCTTTCTGAGTCCTAGGCCGTGGGTTCGATTTCCGCGACTGGAAAATGATTGTTTTTTAGTCTCTGGGTGTTTATCTGTATATTATTAATATACAGTGTTATTCAAAAAAAATATTCAACAGCTATCTCTGTATCCATAATACAAGCTACGCGTAGGTATGTTAGGTAGATACGCTTTGGGGCTAGATGGCGATGTGTTTATTGTCGTAGTATACTTATTATTTATTATTACTATTATTTATAAGTTTGTATGAAATAACTTTATGTTTGGTATCTGATTTATTGAGGTAGGTGTTAACTATTTAGCGGTACGCTGCGTCCCGAAATTTACACAGGCGAAGCCGCAAAGCACATCTAGTATAGATAGAGCAAATTTCAAAGTTGAGCTAATTTCTTCCGAATAAAATCTATGTTATTACTTGATCACATAAGAATGTATTTGTTTCGTAACTCTTTATCTATACTTGTATACTATATAAAACAAAGTCGCTCTCGCCGTTTGTACGTAGATCTTTTAAACGACACAACGAATTCTTATGCAGTTTTCAGCCATAGACAATAGAAATGATTCAAAAGAAATTCTTAAACCCACAGTCTTTGAATACCAAAATTGATGAAGTTGTGTAAATATAAGTTTCCGCTATTTTGTGCGATTTTTCTCAAACATAGCTACGAAAATTCCCGACTAATTCGCCTTTTAATCGAAATCGGTTCATCCGTTTGGTAAATACTATGCCGCAGACAGAAACATCAAATTTACATCCGGTCGATTTCGCGTCCGGGGTTAAAAAAAAGTACGCGACAGCAAATATCTTAATTTTAAGGTCGCATTTGACTCATATGCAGACAAAGCCGTGGGGCAGCGCTAGTAAATAAAAAATTGTGTTGTTTTTATTTATTATTGATATAGAATAAAAAGATAAAAGAAGACGTTAAGACATATCTCCATCTCGACGTATTAGTTATATAACACCCTGTTAACTTATCTTTTCGATTATGGGTACGTCAGCAAATATCTTAAGAAATCTTTTTTTTCTGTTGGTGGTTCCGACAAAGACGTGTTGCTAAGCGATTAAGTGTTACGGTACGATGCCGCTTTGTAACCGATAAGGTTTGTATTTCACTGCCATACCCCTAACACAGAAATGGTCGATATACACCACAGATTTAAGAACATACAGAAACATACACGACTAGTATTGAAGCATCAAAAAAAGTCAACTTTAGATTGGTTTCTCGAACAAACGGTTAGTAATTTCCATACCGTTTAGCAGTTGATACGCACGCACCAACAGACCAGACCAGAGAAAATTCAGAAATTATGAATTCCCAAATTTTCCCTGCCGGGAATCGAACCCGGAAACCCCCACTTTAATTCACAGCGCTCACCGTTGCGCCAGTGAGGTCGTCACGTATAACTTACGAGGAAAACAAAATTAAACTGACAAGAGTAAATTAAACTAAACTCATATAAAACAAGCAAACATTAATACGTTAAAAAAACAAAAGATGACGCACACAATAATAAATTCAAAAAAGCAATGATAAAATTATTGTTATTACCTACAACTAAATAGAATTTAAAACAAATTACTGACAACTAAAAATATATATGTATAATTAAAATTAAGTTTATCAATGAAGGCACAGTCCACCACGCTAGCCCAATGCGGATTGGCGGGCTCTATACTCCTTTGAGAACATGGAGAACTCTCTCAGGCATGCCAGTTTTCCTCACGATGTTTTCCTTCACCGTCGAAGCAAGTGTTATTAATTTAAAGATGATGAATGAAGGAACGAAAGCGGCATTTTTTCGGAATAAAAAAATACATTCACACTATTTTTTTTCTTTCGCTGCCTACCGGCACGGACCATGGTCCTTTTGGCCCTAGGGTAAATACGCCCATGAATGATTTAAGAGTCCACCAATCTGCACTGGGCCAGCGTGGTGGACTACGGCCTAAACAAGATGAATAATGAAATGAGAATGCTCCGGTGTCGGAGTGAAACCTGCGTAGAGACTTCACACTCACTTCACATCACTTTGGCGGATTTGTTCTGGCAGTTGTCATCATCATATCAACCTATTACCGGCCCACTATAGGGCACGGGTCTTCGACAGTGAGAAATGGTTAAGGCCGAAGTCCACCACGCTGGCTGGTGGACTCCCTCCACACACCTCTGTGAATATTATGGAGAAGGCATTCAGGTTTTCCTTCACCGTTGAAGCAAGTGATATTTTAATCTCTTCTGGTGGTTGTATGGCGTAAAAGTTATAAGGAAATTATGAATTTTACTGTGCAGTTTTCGATAATGTTTATTGAATACGCTGGTAAACCCCGTATTCTCACTTAGGTAGGTAGATAGGTCTATCGAGGAACACACGGAGTTTTTAGTCGGTGCAAGTTCAACGTAACCAGGCAATTTCCCCCAAAGGAGTTGTATGCGACAAGCATTTTCTCTGTACAATTATAAAAAAGAAATTGTGTGTAATGGAATTCCAATGTATGAACAAATATCATTTCAAATTTCATTTTTAATTTCCAGAATCTTAGGAACTGTGCGTCGCTGCGGTGGTTTCGACGTTTTAGATTTTATTGAGCTTTGCATAGGTTATTTCAGGTGTTTTTTGTTTACTAAATAATAATTTAAATTTAAAAATCTATTTAAGTTAAATGAATGTACCTTTATAATTGTAGGTTTTATTTTAGGCTAGAAAACATAGATTATCTTAGGTAATTTTTGTTTACTAAATAACAATAAAAATTTAAAATTCTATTTTTACATAGTTCAATTAATATCCCTTTCTAATTTTAAGATTTATTTTAGGCTAGAAAACATAGGTTATTTTAGGTAATTTTTGCTCACTAAATAACAATTGAAATTAAAAAATCTCTATATATTTTATACATATGGTGGGTGCGGCTGCTACCAGTGCAGCAGGCCAAGAGGCGTAAATATGAAAACCTGGATAGCAGCTTCATTTTTGTGCCTTTTGGAGTAGAGACTTTGGGACCGTGGGATCCGGAGGCAAGAGCTCTTTTCAAAGAAGTATCGAAAAGGGTTATCGAGTCTAGCGGGCAGTTACCTTGGCCAACAAATTAGTTTGGTCATCCAAAGGGGCAATGCTGCCAGCATCTTAGGAACTACGCCTCGCTGCGGTGGTTTCGAGGACGTTTTAGATTTTATTTAGTTTTAAATAGTTTATTTTAGGTTATATTTATAAAACAATTATTTTAAAGAATAAATAAATACTATTTTATACATAGTTAAATGAATATACCTTTTTTAATTTTAGGTTTTATTTTAGTCTAGCAAAATGTGTTACGTTTTTCAATACTAAAAGAAACATAGTTATCAGATTCTCTCAGCGAGATTAGCTTTAAGTGGCAACGATAACCCCTGCGAGCGTATATAAATTCCGCCCAAGGTCTGATCGCATCACCACAGTGCGTTTTCTCGTGCGGTCAACCGAACACGCTGCAATGAAACTCCTCGTGCTACTAAGGTATGCGAATCTCTTTTATATCTGAGCTCCTTTAAAAAGAAGGAAGATATGAATTTGGTTTTTTTTTTATTTATGTTTGGGCATAACTCCGTAATTTATAGACGGCTTTGCAAATTCTTTTTTTGTTCCGAAATGTGTCTATTTTAATTTCATATGACGCCCTCCTAGGCGCAATGGTTAGCGCTGTGAATTTAAGTAGGAGCTCTGGTCTGGTGGGAGCCTTTGGCCGTAGCTAGTTGCCACCTTATCGACAAAGACGTGCCGCTAAGCGATTTAGTGTTCCGGTGCGATGTCGCGTGAAATCCGACTTGCTACTAGAAAATCTTCGAAAAATTACAGCAAATAAACCGCTATCGCATAAATATGCGTCGTTCATGCAATCAAAGAACATAACATCACGCCTGTACACTCGCAAACTTATACGCAAACAGTTAAATACATATGTATGTATATATAACTTTATATATATATATATTATATATATATATATATATTATATATATATATATATATATATATATATATATATATATATATATATATATTGTGTATATATATATATATATCTTGTGTGCGTGTGTACTGGACCAATTTGACGGATTTTTTGGTATGCATTTGGGTGGTACCCTGGATGGTTTAGATTGACAAATCAGCCCGACAGATGGCGCTGGGGTCCGCTAGTATATATACATATATATATATATATATAAATATAAATATATGTAAATACAAAGTGTAATGCAATTACGAAAAACTGATGAAGGGTGCATAAGTATATTCCATAAGGAAGCACCCTGTAGGAATATGAAATCAAAACAAGCATATTTATTTTTCCATGCAAACTAATTCAAAACATTCTAAGTGTTTACTTGACTTGTTTACATAACAACACTATTGAAGATAGAAGACCGACACGTGCATAGTACCAAAGTGACGTTCCTAATAAATTGTCAGGAGCACATGATTTTAATTTTGCATGTGATGTAAGATTTCTTTCAGTAAAAACAATGGCAGTGTGTAACTCAAAAACTATTAGGTTTTTGGTTTCACAGATAAGTCTCAGATACAGTACCTAATGTATCTCTAATGCCTGTGAAGTATTATTTCGGTTTTCCTTTAAACGTTGTAAAAATACAATTTATGGACGTACACGTTCAAATTTAAAATTATAAGCGTGTAAAGAGGTAAATAGTTAAAAAAAATCGAAAAGTGCACGCTTCATAATGTCATTAATTACAATAAATTTGAGATTATTTGTAAATAATAATTAAACTACATCTAATTATGCCGTGAAAAGTAATAGGCTTCTATTCCTCAAAATAATGAAGCCTATTAAAAAAAACCAACTCGATAAGTGAAGTATTTCGCACGTTATCATGACCACAAGATGCGGCATCCGCACCTACAGACACACAGATGCCAAGACAGAACTTTTTAAACAATTTTTTAATTAGTTTCACTAATAAAAAGTTTTAAAAATATCATGATGTTAAAAATTGTGTTTTTTCTTAACATTTGTCTATTCACTTATAAAAGCAATAAAGAATAAAAAAGTGACATTTTAAGTTGGAGAATCACTCGCTTCGCTTATGAGGCGTGTTACATGGAGACAAGAGTGCTTACGCCGCTGCAGAGAAGAGTGCCACTCAAGGGTGTCAATAATCTCGAGCTTTGAAAAAGAAGGCAATGAACACTAAAATATTGCCAACACTGTTTTATGCCGCCAAGCTCGGACTTTAACACAGAAAGAGAAATAAAATTCAGACTTTCCAACGAGCGGCTGTATTTATTGGTTTAAAATAAAAAAAGCATAGAGATAAGAAAGAAAGCACAGCTAGTTGACGCTGCGGGCGGGTAATGTGCCGCGTTCTAAAGTTGAACGGTGGTCCGATAATTCTAATTTTTGATTATTTCTTTTGACGCATTAGAGAAAAATTATGAGAGTGAATGTTTACGACGCGCGCGCACACCGTCACCAAAAACCGACACCGTGAAGTTAGCCATAAGGTTTGACAATGAAAACTTTCAATTGCCAAAGTCTGCGGGCTCATTCCAGAGATTCAATTGATTCAATTGTACAAAAATCTCAAATTTTAATGTTGAGTGAAACTTGGTTATCCGATAAAGATTCTATTGTTTAATTATGTTTATTATGTCTATTTCTTTAATTATTTAGACATTTTTTTAATATTTAAATAAACTTTATTTTACTAGATAATACGCTAAAATAAAACTCCCAGTGTATTGATACTAACAATAGAAAAAACGGTATGTATAATATATATGTAAATACCTTTTCTCTATTGTTAGTGTCATTTTTTCTTCAAACAGAATAAGGCGAAAGATAAAATTTTTGAAAAGTTTTTACCTTTTTTTTTTTCAAAAAAGGATATCTTCTATCGCGTGTACACACTCGTTTTTTTTATTGATACGTTAAATGGCTTATTTAATTATTTATTTATTGTTTTTACTAGTTTAGTAGCAGTAACCTGCCAGGCTTCGTCGCGACACGAGCGGCGGTTTCCTGATGATTTTCTTTTCGGAACTGCGACCGCTTCCTACCAAATAGAAGGAGGATGGAATGCAGATGGTAAGGTGTAAATTATAAGGCAATTATGTTCATAAAATTTGAAAATCCTTCTCTGTTGCCAGTTATATGAAAATGGTAGGCAGTGCTTTTGTGCATGTATGAAGTACCCCACTGATCATAGCTTAATAATCTTGTTAATGTTGCAGATAAGGGTGAGAACATATGGGATCGCATGACTCACACAAACCCCGACGTCATCAAAGACAGAAGCAATGGCGACGTCGCCGCAGACACATACAATAACTACAAACGCGACGTGGAAATGATGAGAGAGCTTGGCCTGGACGCGTACCGTTTCTCATTGTCCTGGTCCAGGATCCTACCCAACGGACTGTCCAATAAAGTCAGCGAAGCCGGCGTTAACTTCTACAACAACTACATCGATGAAATGCTCAAATACAACATTACCCCAATGGTGACTTTGTACCACTGGGACTTACCCCAAAAACTGCAGGACCTAGGTGGATTCATTAACCCAAACATCGCCGATTGGTTCGAGGATTACGCAAGGGTGGTATACGAGAAATTCGGCGACAGAGTCAAGCACTGGATTACATTTAACGAGCCGAGGGAAGTATGTTACCAGGGTTACGGTGACGTCACTAAAGCTCCTATTTTAAACGCGACCGATGTGGGTACTTATCACTGCGCGAAGCATCTAGTTTTGGCTCATGCGAAGGCTTATCACGCTTACGCTAACGACTTTAAGCCGACCCAGGGTGGCGTGTGCGGCATCACGATCAGTGTCAACTGGATGGGACCCTTAACAGATACGGAAGAAGATAAATTCGCTGCTGAATTAAAAAGGCAAGCTGATGTAAGTTGGTATCATCAGCATCATATCAACCCATTACCGGTCACTACAGGCCGAGGGTCTCCTCTCACAATGACAAGGGTCTCCTCTAACCTTCGAGAACATTGTGGACAACTGTCAGGTTACCTCACGATGTTTTCCGTCACAGTTGAAGCAATTTATATTTTAACTAGCTGTTGCCCGCGACTTCGTCTGCGTTTGATTTTGTTTTTAAAGTATTCAGTATCGCTAAGCCTTAAATGAGTATAGTAGTATATATATATAACATGTGACTGTCAATTAATTTTAGACAAAAAATTTGCAATAAAATAAAATTGCGACTATAATTAAAGATCTAAGCTACCCTATCTCTTAAGTCGGACCAGACTGCTCACGGAGTGCCAATTTAATTTAAAATCGGTTAAGTAGTTTAAGAGTCCATCGCGGACAAACATCGTGACAGGAGATTTATATATATTAAGATTGCTTAAAACGCACATAACTTTAGAAAAGTTAGAGGTTCGTACTTCACCCCCCATTTTGCCTAGTGGTACTTCGGCTTCATAGAATTAAGACCATACAGAACCCTCATTCAGTCATTATTGCATGAAGTGCATTGTGTCCAAAAACCCACCACACCCACAAACCCGCAGAATGTTGCTATCTCACAAGCTTTTTTCTCTCCCCATTTTATTGTAAATGTTTAGAACATTAGACGTAAAATAATTACTGTCAACCGCTAAATTGAATGAAACACTACGTCTGTTCGAGAAACACAACTGAAGTGGAGTGGTTTTTTACGCTTCAATATTTGTCGTGTACACGGTTGAACTTGACTAAGTTATTTGCGTTTTAAGCAATTATAATACATCTTATATCTTTAAACGAGCAATTCTTGTATATATATATAATTGAAATCTCGGAATCGGCACCAACGATTTTCATGAAATTTAGTATACAGGTGGTTTCGGGGGCAATAATTCGATCTAGCTAGGATTCATTTTTAGAAAATGTCATTTTATTCGTGTTTTATCGATATATATATATATATATATATATATATATATATATATATATATATATATAGTATATATATATAATTGGAATCTCGGAATCGGCTCCAACGATTTTCATGAAATTTAGTATACAGGGGGTTTCGGGGGCGATAAATCGATCTAGCTAGGATTCATTTATATTGGACAAAAGACAATTATTTAAGTCGAATCATTCACGGATGAAGTCACGCGGGTCCGCTAGTAAAATACTTATACAGCCTAACCCTTGCTCACTATGGGAGGAGATCCGTGCCCCGTAGAGGGCCGTTAATGGTTAAGATCGTGTACTTATATAATTTATTAATAGACAGATAACTGATTGTTTCAGTGGGGTCTATGGGCCGAGCCAATTTTCTCCGAAGAAGGTGGCTTTCCCAAGGAAATCTCCGAAATAGTTGCGAGGAAGAGCGCAGAGCAAGGCTACTCCCAATCTCGCATCCCAGTATTCACTGACCAAGAGAGAGAACTCGCGCGGGGGTCGTCGGACTTCTTCGGAGTGAACCATTACACAGCCAACCTTGTCTCGGCCAGTGAATATAAATTTAACTGGGTTATCCCTTCGCTATACGCCGATATTGATGTTGGTACCTACACGCCACCAGAATGGGATCAAGCTGCTTCGGTTTGGTTGAGGGTAAGTTTCATGATATATTTACAGAAGGCCTAATGTGAGGCATTTTACCTAGGTGTTATTCGATCACGCGAAATTTAACAAGCATTTCATTCTCTAGATTCTCACCATCAAGTTAAAATACTGGGAAACAGTTACTAGATGGCTCTCCTTAGATTAAGTAAACCTAGGAAAAAACTCTCACATCCAGTATGAGCCGTGTGGTGATGACAGGTCATATGGTAAGGGGATTTATATGGTATCAAAAGAGCACCATGAAGTGACAGTACGGTAGAGGTCGCTCCTTTGATTCGGTTTAAATAAATTCAAATTCAAATTCAAATTCATTTATTTCAAGTAGGCCTACTTTATAAGCACTTTTGAAACGTCAAGTATGCATGTTTGTTTGACTCTACCACCGGTTCGGAAAGCAGATTCTACCGAGAAGAGCCGGCAAGAAACTCAGTAGTTGCTCTTTTCCAACATCAACATTTACAATCATTTTGCTATCTTGCGGGAGATGAGAGCGAGCCTGGCTGCTTCCATTCTACCTTGTCATTGAGGAATTCATCAAATGTATAGTAACCTCGCTGTACTAGATGCGTTTTTACACATTTTTTAAATGTATGCATTGGTAGGTCAAGAATTTCCTTAGGAATCATGTTGTAAAAGCGTATACTCAACCCCACAAAGGAGTTCTGCACCTTTCGCAGACGATATGCAGATATCACTAATTTATGACCGTTTCTGGTAAGTCGATTGTTAATTTCAGCTTTTGATTTATAAGTAATATTTTGCCTCACAAAGACTATATTATTATAAATGTATTGCGAAGCTAAATAGTAGTTAACATTCACGCAACAATTTGACAACTTCCCCAGCGCAACGGTGAGCGCTGTGAATTTAAGTAGGAGGTCCCAGGTTCGATTCCCGGCACGGACAATTTGGGAATTTATAATATCTGAATTTTCTCTGGACTGCTCTGGTGGGAGGCTTTGGCCGGTGGCTGGTTACCGACAAAGGCGTGCCGCTAAGCGATTCAGTGTTCCGGTGCGATGTCACGTTGAAACCGATTAGGGGTGTGACTACCCATACCATACTTCCTAAGGTTAGCCTGCCCACCATCTTAGACTGCATCATTATTACCACCAGGTAAGATTGCAGTTAATGGCTCTTACATTTGGCACACTTGACATTGTGAATACAGTTGTTACCACCCGAGCTCCTCGCGCGGGTGTCGTACGAGGCGACTAAGGAGTGTAACGAACGGGCAGTAGCGTTCTCTGCACTACTACTACCATCTACTGCCTTAGTCACCTCGTACGAAGGTGGACCCCCGCGGAAAGAGGAGTGGCGGAGACAAATGTTCTCTGATCTGCCGTCACCACACTGCGGAATGTACCCACCACGCAGGTATTCTGTCACCGAATTGAAGGACAACCAGCAGGGCTAGATTATATCCCCCGATTATATACCCCACAAGGGATATAATTTACGTGTTCACCTGCTAAAGCACGGGAACATGGAATAGGAGAAGTCTACCCTCGTTTATTATTGCACATATATTATTTGGATATTATTTCCACTTGTGCGCCAGTGCTCTGAGAGTTGATAGAGCTGCGGGCTGCTGCTGCTTTTCCCCGGGGTTATAAATGTCTCCTGCCCAGCCGTGCTGTTAGAAATGACATACAACCACAAATTTCAGAACATGCAGAATCCGCATTCAACTTTAAAAACAGTGAAAACGTCATGCGCCCGTCTCATTTAACACCCGCGTTATGTTGCTAGCGCACAAACGATACCCTTTTCCCTTTTTATGGTAAACGTTTAGAACATTAGAGGTGAAATAATTACTGTCAACTGCTAAATTCATACCATTTAGCAGTTGACAGTAATTATTTCACCTCGTTCACCTCGTTCAGTGAACGACAGTTTGTTCGAGAAACACTTCTAAAGTGGAGTGGTTTTTGATGCTGCAATATTAGTCGCGTACACGGATTCTGTATGTTCTTAATTCTGTTCATACTATAAAATAAAAAAAGCCTTTATCAAAACCTTTTCAGCTCGCACCAAACAGCATTTACAACGCCTTGACTCACCTGCACAACAAGTACAACGGTCCAGTGTTCTACATCACTGAGAACGGATGGTCGCAATTATTGGAAGACAGATACGAGGACGACCACCGGATAAAGTACTACAGGGCAGCTCTGAACAGTGTTTTGGACTGTTTGCACGACGGCGTAGACCTAAGGGGTTATATGGCTTGGAGTTTGATGGACAACTTCGAATGGATGGAGGGATATACGTAAGCCAAATTTTTGTTACACTTCCAACTCAGAATTTAAAACGTTCGGGAACCGTGTATATTAATAATTAATTTCATTAATTATCAACATACACGGTTTACGGTTACTTAATTCCATTTAGCAGTTGACAGTAATAATTTTACCTCTAATGTTCTAAACGTTTAAAATAAAATATTAAACGTTTAGAACATTAGAATTTTTTGTGAGCTAGCAAAATTCCACGGGTGTGAAGTAAGTCGTGCGCGGGGCGTTTTCGCGGTTTTTGGACACAATACACTGCGTGCAATAATGGCTGTTTGAGGGTTCTGTATGTATGTTAATTCTGTGATTTACAATAAGGTATTTTAATGATAGATATATGTCGGTGCCGCCAAGTAGAAACCGATTAGGGCTTTAATATAATTGGCATACCGATTAGTCCGGCTACCGTCTTGACTGCATAATTATTTACCACCACGTGAAATCGCAGTCAGGTTAACTTGCTACAAGTTTAAATCCCCGTCTTCGAATATCGTGTACATTATTTTACTAGTCCAACCTTTTCATATGATACCCATATTGAGTTTGTTGTGAAAAATATGTAAATCGCCATTTTATGGTGTCTGCTATCTTGGATTCGACGTTTGTCATTGTGTATTGTATTCTACGAATCGAGATCTTTCATTTGGTACCATTATTGAGGGAGTTTAGAAAAAACGCGGCCATCTTGGACCGATTTTCATCGAACATAGAAAACCCCCGACTAATTCACCTTTCAAACAAAAAAAAACAAAATGTAAATTTGCTCATCCGTTCGGGCGCTCCGATGCCACAAAACTTATAACACCCCGTCGATTTTATATTAATATACAACAACTTCGCTTACTTTGGGGCAAGATGGCGATGTGTGTATTACACATCGCCATCTTGCCCCAAAGTAAGCGAAGCCTGTGGTATGGGTACTAAGATGCCTGGGGAATATTTCTATGAATAATATACATAAATACTTATAATTGACATATAAATACCCAGAATCTGAAAAACATTCATGTTCATACAAACTTTCTCCAGTTGTGGGAATCGAACCCTCAACTCAGAAAGCACAGTCGCTGCCCACTGCGCCAGCCGGCTGTCTAAAATTCGTGCAAAATGTCAAATCAGCCATTTTCTTATCATTTCTATTTTGAACTCTGCAGTGAACGATTCGGCCTCTACGAAGTGGACTTTGAAAGTGAGCAGAAGACTCGCACACCGAGGAAGTCTGCGTTTGTTTACAAGGAGGTCATCAGGTCGCGAGTGATCGACCCGGACTATGAACCTGAGACCCGCACCATGTGGATCGACGAGGGCCACTGAATCTACACTAACCATGTTTAATTGTTGTAAATAAATTGTTATTTATATCTGTTACACTAAAGTTGTTTGTTTTATATTAAACTAGCTATTGCCCGCGACTTCGTCTGCGTTTGATTTTTTTTTGATGTGGCATTCAATTTAGTTGTAGTTCTAAAAAAAAATTAAAGTATTCAGTATCGTATTCAGCACCTTAAATGAGGAGTTTGCTGCTGTCCGCTGAGGAGGTCTGTCCTCTATCTCCAACCACAGTTTGGGCAAAATTAAACGCATATTGTGACCTCTATAATACAAAAATAATTATTTAAATCGGTTATAATATTTTGTCGGAGTTATGGTGTAAAATCGTCAAACACTTTCATCCCCTATCCCAAAAGAACCGAGCTAAATGTCGGCATAAAAGTGATCCTATATTACTTGTAACACTTCCAAAAATATGTGTACAAAGTTTCATGAGAATCGGTTATGTAGTTTTTGCGTGAAAGCTATGGAGGGTAGAGGTAAGGAGGATCATCTGTGTATATGAAAAAGTGTCGTCAAAATGTATTAAATTAGGATGGCGCCACATTTGCATCAAGGTAACTCTTAAAAGAAGCGCCAAATATAAATATTGTTAGAGTAGGCTTGAAAAATAAACAAGGAAGTAAGGTTATATTTACCACAATATTTTGTACAACGTAAGTTGTTGAAATTCTCAATAATTAACTACTTTAGTCGATAATGACATTAAATTTTTTAACTTGGCATACTTCAATTCATCTACGATTGCTACATTCATACCATACCCTGTGCATCCACCAGCGCCATTGTGGAGGATTTTTGAACTGTTATTTAGCGCATACAACTGGACACTTTTTCAACTTTTCTCCCATATAAGATGACTCTCCTTACCTCTACCCTCCATAGTAAAAGCGTAACAAACAAACTTACATTGACATTTATAATATTATAAGTTAAGTAGGGATTCACTATCTTCTAAGGTAATTCCACTAAAATGGAAAGGAATATTCAATTCAATTATTTTATTTGAATACAACATTGTAGGTAACCTACAATACATGGTCTATGAAAATCTTAATTTACAGCAATTCTAGCAGATATAAAAAGTCATCAAATGTCGCATGAATATAATAATTGTATGAGTCTTCAGCAGCTTACTCCAAATGTCATTTAGACAGTCTTTATCAAACCGTGGGAGTTTTTGAACTGTTGGCTAAAAATGTCTCTCACATTTCCTTCAAAATATATTCTTTTTTTCATTTAAACATTGCAAAATGGATGGGGGATCTTCATATATTTTGGATAATATACATTTATAATTCCTTTTGGGAACACATTCTGTGTGTTTTCGGTACAGTAACTTTTTATAACGGGGCAGTTTCCGAAAATTACCATCTCGCTCTTTACTTCTAAGATGTTGGATATTACTAAATTGTTCCTTGAGCGCCTACGGCTAATATTAAATTATGTTACGTAAATAAATTCTGTTTTGTTATCTAGTAATAACTTTCTTACCGAGTAATATCCCGTATCAACCAACCAGTCACTTAATTCGGTCTTGAATTTCAAAAATAATACTTTTCCTATAGGGTAGGTACGATACGGGGTCAGCCATCGTGCCTCGGAGAGCACGTAAAGCCGTCGATGCCGGTTATTATCGCTTAGTTGTTGTAATAGTCTTTAAAGCGGACCGACATTGGAGCAGCGTGGATCTATGCTCTAAAAACGTTTTTCTTAAAATGAAACGAAGTAATCGATCCTGTTGGCACAAGAAATGTAGACAAACTGAAATTATTTAGAACGCCTGCGCACGTTATTGTATAGCAATATTATTTTTAGTATAATTTACTTTCTTATATATACAGGCGTTCTAGTGGAAAGGTAATATAATATAGATAAATAAAATAAAACAATAAATAAATGTACTACGACAATACACTAATCGCTATCTAGTCCCCAAAGTAAGCGTAGCTTGTGTTACGGGTACAAAGATAACTGATGAATAATTTCATGATTAACATCCCTACATAAATACTTAGAATAAGTATATTCCATTATATAAGTATAATGACCATGTCTTCTCCGCTCAAACGGATGTTTAACGTAACTTTTATTGTATAGCACTGTTGATTGTATTCTATATAATACTAGCTTTTGCCCGCGGCTTCGCTTACGTTAAGTTCAATTTTTGATTTGGTAAATTGTACCTACAAAGGTTTAAAAAATGTCTTGTTGCTAATACAAAAATATGAACGTGATTTACTTAAAAAATCAGAAACTTTTATATACATTTTCATCCCCCAGGCATCAACCTTTGGAGTTGGAGTTTTTAAAATAAGTGAAACACGTATTTCTTTATTTTTTAATCAAAAACCTAAAATGAAAGTATCATGGAATTACCTTGATGAATGAATGATTGCATACAAACTTTCATCCCCCATTTAACCCTCTTAGGGTTGGAATTTTCAAAAATCCTTTCTTAGCGGATGCCTAAGTTGTAATAACTATCTGTGTGCAAAATTTCAGTCCGATCCGTCAAGTGGATAGAGCTGTGCGTTGATAGATCAGTCAGTCAGTCACTCAGTCACTCAGTCACCTATGCCTTATATATATATATATATATATATATATATAGATGATTTTTACTAGAACGCCTGCAAATTATAAGAGAGTAAATTGTACTCAAAAAAATATTGCTGTATCCCTGAGGGAAGGGAGCAGGAGAACAGATAGGAATAATGTCCAGGTAGGAAGCTACACGTGTACAAAATTCCAATCAATATTGGTTCACCAGTTGATACGAACATAGGTAACAAACTTTCGCATTTATAGTAGTATGCATTGATGCTATTTAAAACGGGCAGGAAAACTTGCGTTAGATGTCATTACTACTTATCTACAATTATATATCAGCTAATCTTTAACATATTATATCTCTTATTTATCTATCGCTAGTAATTAGATACCAGTTTATTGTCCAGTGTGCGCGACAGCGGTTCCATCGCAATACTATTTTATCAATAGTATTTGTTATATTAAACTCCGAAACGTCGGATATTGTTTTTTGTTAATAGTAACTTGTATTTATTTAATTTAAATGTTTGTGATTTACGTAATAATATGGTGGTGAGTGATCTTGAGGGAGATAAGATGTCTAATTGAACTAATTTATAATGTAGGGCAATTTTGATTATCATCATTATATCAACCGATTGACGTCCACTGCTGGACATAGGTCATTTGTAGGGAATCCCAAATTCCACGCTCTTGGGCCGCTTGTTTCCAGCGTCTCCTAAAGACTTGTTTGATGTAGTTTTCCCACCTTTATGGCAGTTGACTTACGCGTCTGTTATGAATTCGGCTCAGTCGTTCCCATGTTTAATTCAACAAACCTTCAGACATATCAAACTGTAAATAATATTTATATCATTCGGAAGATATCGTAGAAATAATATCATCGTCATCATCGTCATCCCAATACTGGCACACTACAGAGCACGGGTAGGATACCCGTTGCTCAGAATGACAAGGCCGTAATTTAACTTAAGCTATTAAAATATCACTTGCTTTAACCGTAATGATAACATCGTGAGGAAACCTGCATTCCTCAGAGTTCTCCATAATGAACTCAAAGTGAAGAAAGTGTCATTTTGTTTGTTACTTCCTTCCCTAAATAAGTAACCAATCAACTTTTTTTCGAGCATAGAGTTAGTTGAAAAGACGGAGAGTAACATATGGTTTGTAACAACAATTCCAGGAGAGCAAACGGTTCCCACGGGATTTTTAAAAAGCGTATTATTATTAAAAATGCGATATTGTGTGTTTGTTTGTCATTTAAGAGGTAGAAATTCCTAAATCACGGACATAACTTTTGCACTTAAAGTTTCAGTGTACTAGGAGCCCATGGGTATTCAGACGGTAGAATCAGGAGGTTTCCGGACGATTTTCTGTTCGGTGTTTCCACGTCGGCGTACCAAGTTGAAGGTGCATGGGATTTAGATGGTAAGAAACTTTTTTTAATAAATCCATGATTGTTTTATCATTCATCATCTTATATATATATATATATATATATGAAAGATCATCATCATCATCATCATCCTAAAGATAGTTATGGTCCACTGTTGGGTACAGACCTTGTATATAGATTAGATTATTTTTATGAAGATTAGAATTTTTGATCGTGTAATTAAAAGAAATAAACATTGACAATGTAAATATCGTCCATTTACTTGCGTAATTTTGAGAAATTTGAGTCTTTTATTTTGGGTCTACTTATGATTTTGTGAATTCATATATCAATCTATCTAAACGCAAGATGGTTTATCTTGGTTTTGCAGAAAACTTAGAAGCCCGATCCCAAATAACCTTAAATCAGGTATTTACATGTCACAAAATAACAAGGCACTGAAGAATAATTAACTTGCTTGTATTATTTATGCAGGTTTCTTGAGATACCAAATCATTCTGAGATGTTGAATACAAAATGAAGTTTTAAAATAGAACATTATAAAACAAGTGTCATAATTATACTGTAACACTCGAGGTTGTCTTAAGCGCTCGAGCTGTACGCGGGCGTGAAAAGGAAACCGAGAGTGTAATGATCAATGCACACGCGTTGCATAAGACGTTTTTAATCACATTTGCGAGCAAAATACATTTATGCAAAATAAAATTATGTTAAAGAATAGGTAGAATAGGTACCAACCTAATTCTTGGAATGATTGACTTTTTTAAAACAATTAGGTGATAATGATTTCATTAAAAACTCCAGGTAAAAGTGAAAGCGTCTGGGACAGATTCCTTCACAAGAATCCCGATATGATAGCTGATGGCAGAAACGGCGATATAGCCTGCGACTCGTACCACAACTATAAGAGAGATGTGGAGATGCTGAGAGAACTGGGGGTTGATTACTACAGATTCTCTATTTCTTGGCCCAGGATCATGCCCGATGGTGAGGTTTTTATCATGAATTAATGTTTTGCTTTACTACTCCATACTCTTACCGTGAAAATATTTGAAAATTTGATGTGTGTTCACAAAAATATATCTAAATTTAAGAGGTAATGTGACTGCAATAGTTTGAACATTAGAAGCACAAATAAACTTGCAGTGCAAAATATACTAGACTAAATAGAATAAGTAATTCATTTAAAGGAAATTGTATACTATTTTACAATAAATTACCAGTTGATATCTTGGAGATGTCTCAGACAAAAGTTCAAAGTTTGTATTAAACGTAAGCTTATAGAAAAGTCCTATTACAGTATTAAGGACTATGTTAACGATAAAAATGCTTGGGTGTAAATTATTGCTCTAACAGGTTGCTTCTTTAACAGTTTTTAAATGACAATGTGAGATAGTGATAACGAAAAAAAAATAACAACCGGCTAAGTTTGTTGTGGGCTTCTTCTTAGACCAGGGCGCGTTTGGAGCCCTCGTAGCTTTAGTTTTAAGTTGACGAATTTATTTATCGGCATCATCTCACTCCATGTCATATTTTACATGTAATGTACGCATCAAAAGTGCCATCTATGTGCCTATTTGAATAAAGAAATATTTGACTTTGACTTTAACTCTGACAATGCCTGCCTGCATAAGTTATATATACCTCGTACGGGAAGTCGAGTTCCTGCTTTTTATATAGTAATAATTGACGGATTAAGCAGACGGTCCAATTAATAGTAAGTTGAAATTTGGCAACCTTCGCCGGTAAACAGAGCAAACACTGAGCAGTGCATGCAAGGAACAGGGGACAATTTCAGGGTGCCAGCTTTACTTTCAAATTTAAAGGAGCTTTGAAGTAAAATTGATAAAAATGTTCATAACTTTTCCCGGAGAAAACTTATTGTTTATCGGGATAAAATTTATCCTATACGCTGGCCCGGAATATCAGCTACCACTATACCAAATTTTATTTAAAGCCGTTCAGTAGTTCTCACGTGATGCCCGGACAGACAGACAGGCAGACTGACAGACAGTCCAGTTACAGTTTTATTATAAGTATAGATAGTATTCATATATGAACCTATATGTCCTCTTTTTTTTGGGCAGTTATTTAAAAAATTACGATGATTCTCAATTCAGTTTTCTTTTCTCTAGGTTTCTCTAACAATATTAACAAAAAAGGCCTCGAATATTACGACAAATTTATCGACGAGCTACTGAAATACAACATAAAGCCAATGGTAACCATATACCACTTCGATTTGCCACAGAAACTTCAAGATCTTGGCGGTTGGGCGAACCCACTGTGTGTGCATTGGTTTGAGGATTACGCTAAAGTGGTCTTTAAGGCGTTTGCACATAAGGTTCCTTATTGGATAACGATTAATCAGCCCAACTTTATCTGCGTGGACGGATATGGAGGGAAGGCCAATGCTCCTGGAATTGGGTCAAGTGGTATTGGTGATTACATGTGTATAAAAAACGTGATGCTGGCTCATGCAAAGGCTTATAGATTCTATGAAACGGAATATAAGGATAAATTTAATGGTATGTTTTAATATTTTTAATTATTTATATCTTCAATATACTTGTCAAAAGCCAAAGTGTCCACCTAGTAAGATGCTAAACAATTATAAGAAAGAAAGAAAAGAACAGAAAAATATAATATTAACGCACTACTATCCTGAAACAATTGCAATTAAGAAAGTGCGTTAATGTGAATGAGGAAGAGAAAAGGATCTAATTAAGATCCCTGAGGGACCCTAGTTTTCAGAAAATCCCCGAACAACCACTTTCCATTCACTTCAACTTCTTGAATTCTATCTATTACAAATAAATGAATTAAATCTATAGTTACACCCTTAATTCTTTCATGATTTAGTTTTCTGACAAATATTGCATGTTGAACATAATCGAATGCCTAAGAAAAATCACCGAAAACACTAAGGTGCCACGACGCCCCCCTCTACTGTATACTAGATCTGCCTGCAACTTCTCTGACGTGTCCAATTCACGAACACTCAAATCTTTGCACCACAATATCTACTGACGGAAAATATAGTTACATAAAGATTTAAATCGGTCACACTCGCTCCTCACTATCATTACTGTCACAACGATAGCTAACCGACGGACGTGGCGTACCAAGATGGGTTAATAGACCCCCACTAATTGGAAATAAGACAAGAAGACCGTGAAGTGTAAATGACCCTACAAAAGACCTTTGTCCAGCAGTGGAAGTCAGACGATTGAGTTGTTAATAATGACAGCGATGTACTTATATAAAGTTTTCTTCCAGGTTCAGTGGGTATATCTCTGGCAATGAACTGGGCGGATCCAGTTATCAATAATACAGAAAATTATCAGGCTACCGAATTATACAGGGATTTCACTGTTAGTATAAACAAAGTTATAAATTTGTCTTTGTATGAGGAGGAACAGTAAAAGTAAATGAAATAACTTTCTCTATTAAAAACAGTCAAGAAGGCAATTTTGGGGCGTCACGTCAATAATTCCATTGCTGTGAACTGGGAAACAAATTTATGTAATGAAAGAAAATAATACTAGTATAACTATGAAGAAATATATCATAATAATCACAGTCGTGTTACTCCTATTCTAAGAATCAACCAGATTTGGAAGAAAATGATTAGGATACAAAAATAATACCTACTGTAATCTCCAAAAAAATATTTTATGTTATCAGATCGGTTTGTACGTGAATCCAATATGGTCGAAACATGGTGATTTTCCCAGCACTGTCAAAGATCGCGTGCTACAAAGAAGTAGAGACCAAGGCTACATGCAGTCCAGGCTACCTGTTTTAAGTCCGGAGGAGATTAAACTCTTGAAAGGTACTGTGTATTTTGACAGTCATTTTAATAGCAGGTCTTCTGAGCTTTTTGGGACAAAGCTCAACTGCAATGTTTTCTATCACCAAGCAACATTGTTATGTTCCGGTCTGAAGGCCGTTGTTGCCGGTAATCACAAGGACTGGTTGGAAAGGTTGTCTTGAAGAGATTGCTTTAGTGATAAGACCGCCTTTGCACGCTCAATTTTTTTTTTTTAAGTTTCTTCTCTATTTGTATTTAATTTATATAAAATGTGTGTTTGCAATAAAGACTTAAAACAAACAAACAGACAAACAAAAGGACATGAGGCTTAACACCTACATACTACATACAATATTTTTTTTTTTACTCCACCACAAGTCAACCCGTGGTAATCTTACATGGTGGTAAGTAAGTGATGTCGCAGTCTAAGATGGTAGCGGGCTAATCGGTTTCTACGCGACATCGCACCGGAACACTGAATCGCTTAGCGGCACGTCTTTGTTGGTAGGGTGGTAACTAGCCACGGCCAAAGCCTCCCAGAGAGAATTCAGAAATAATAAAATCCCAAATTGCCCCCGCTGGGAATCGAACCCGGGACCTCGTACTCAAATTCTCAGGGCTCACCGTTGCGCCAGGGAGGTCGTCAAAAACATAAAAGGTCGTTTTTTTTGTCCTACCTTACACCCTACCTAAGCAACCAATCATTAACTTATAAATAATTTACTAACTGACTAATTTACCTAATTAGTTGAAAGGACGGGGTGTAACTCAATAAGTTTAAAGTTTATATAAAACGTAAGCTTACAGAAAAATCCTATTATAACATTAAGGATTATTTAAACGATAAAAAAGCTTGGGTGTGAATTGCTCTAGCTTCATAGATTAATTTAAATTTACTGGAAGATGGTGATAAAAAAAAAAAAAATTTACCCGGCTAAGTTTGTTGTCGGCTCTTCTTAGACCAGGGCGCATTTGGAACCCTCGTAGCTTTAGATTTAAGTTGGCGAACGAAGTTATCACCATCCCGTTACAATTATGTAAACAAATATGTATGAACGCTTCATAAGTGCCTGTGATAGGCCTACATGAATAAAGAAATTTTTGAATTTGAATTTGAATTGAATTAACATAGGCTCATTTTAATCTCAGAAAGAGTAACAGCTTAGTTAAAAAAAACGTAATAAACGGGGACCGAGAACGCGGGCAACATCTGGTTGATAAAAAAAAACTCATATGGCAAGAGCTGAATATATAAGCTGAATTTCTTGCCAGTTTTTCTTGGAAGGATTCGCATTGCAAACCGCTTAAAAAGCGTAACGATTCAAAAGTCTACTGGTCTTGTTAAGAATGCTTCGAGTAGTATTTCTGGGAGTGCCAAAACCACATGCAATTTCTTTTTGCCAGGTTCCGCTGACTTCATGGGAGTGAATCACTACACAACATTTCTGGTGAAGACCACAGATAAAGTACATTCGATCCCATCCATAGAGAATGATATTGGAGTCGAGGTGTCATTCCGACCTGAGTGGAAGAAGTCACAGTCCAGCTGGCTTAGGGTAAACATAATTATTTCTTTCGTCATCATCATACCAAATTACCTAATGAATTCTGTGAGATGTCTCTCAATAAGTTCAAAGTTAATATAATAATAAATAATAAATAAATATACTACGACAATACACACATCGTCATTTAGCGCCAAAGTAAGCGTAGCTTGTGTTTTGGGTACTACGATAGGTGTTGAATATTTTTATGAATATAATACATATAAATACTTATAATATACAGATAAACCCAGACACTGAAAAACAATCATGCTCATCACACAAACATTTTCCAGTTGTGGGAATCGAACCCACGGCCTCGGACTTAGAAAGCAGGGTCGCTGCCAACTGCGCCAGTCGGCCGTCTAATATAAAACGTAAGCTTACAGAAAAATCCTATTACAATGTTAAGGATTATTTAGACGATAAAAAAGCTTCTGTGTGAATTGCTCTAACTTATTGCTTAGTATTAATTTACTGTGAGATGGTGATAACAAAAAAATTACCCGCCTAAGTTGGTTGTAGGCTCTTCTTAGACCACGTTTGGTACCCTGGTAGCTTTAATATTAAGCTTAATTTTCTATACTCCGCGAAAAGCAAGAGAATCTGTATGGTGGAATTTATAATTTCCTAAATCCTTATACTCCACACCAGTGGCGTGCACAGGGTTTTTGACCAGGGTATGCATAAAGCCGGTACATGGCATAAAATGGAAAAATTCCCCTAAAATACAACTTCTATAAACTAATTTGGGTTTGCAGTGCTTTTGTGCATGTATGAAATGCACGCCACTGCTCCACACCAAACAGACCTTCGGCAATGTCCGGTTTCGAAACATTGCCGAAACCGGAGCATCCTCAGAATGCTCAGGAAAAAAAAATTAAATGTTTTTTTTTTCACTCATGGTTGCACACCAAAAAAAAATGGTTTACAAAAGGCGGATTTAATGCTGAAGCATTTTCTATCAGAGAGAAAAAACGAGTGACTAATATTGGAATTCCCTAAAATTGTGATTTAAAGTTTATACAATTTATTTTTATACTTCTTACAGAGTGCTCCTTACGGCATTTACAAGCTATGCCTCTACCTCAACAAAGAATATGACTACCCAGCTATGATCGTCACAGAACACGGCTGGTCGACCAAGAAGGTGCTGAAAGACGGTTCCCGCGTGAGGAACATGAGGGAGTTCTTCAAGGCCCTGCTGCTGGCGGTGGAAGACGGGGCCAGGGTGAAGGGTTATACTGCTTGGAGTCTCATGGACAATGTAGAGTGGGGTGCTGGGACCAGGTAAGTTATGAACGTCTTCGATAATAACGTCGATGTTTTTGACATTTTTCACGGCAAAATTGGTTCTTTTAGGAAAATAATTAGGGCAAAATAAGTACGAAGTAAAATCAGACGTATGTATTTATTTTATATTTTGTACAACCTGCAGTTACTTCTCCTCTTTTTTTCCTAATTCTAAGGTTGTCTGGCAGAGTTCGCTACTAAGCGATAAGGCCGCCTTTTGTATACTGCTCCTAATTTTATGTTTCTTTTTTGTTGTATGATTCTTAATGTGGTAAACAAATAAAGAGTTATAATAATAATAATAATACGATAAGCTCCTTGAATTCTTTGGTTTTTTTTTTGTTATGTAATTTTCGCTTGATAGTTGACTACAAGTCAGCCCTTGACTGCAATTTCACCTGGTAGTAAGTGATGATGCAGTCTAAGATGGTAGCGGGCTAACCTGTTAGGGAGTGTGGTAGTCATACCCCTAATCGGCTTCCACGCGACATCGCACCTCCACTAAATCGCTTAGCGGCACGTCTTTCGTCTTCACAAACCCTCACAACTAGCCACGGCCAAAGCCTCCCACCAGCAGGGCTAGCCCATTCAGGAGATAAAAATTATATCCCCCGATTATATCCCCCCACAAGGGATATAATTATAGTGCCCACGTGCTAAATCACTGGAACAAGGAATAGGAGAAGTTTACCCCCGTTTATTGATAAATAAATAAATATAAATATACGACGACAATACCCACATCGCCATCTAGCCCCAAAGTAAGCGTAGCTTGTGTTATGTGTACTAAGATAGATGATGAATATTTTTTCATGAATATAATACACATAAATACTTATAATATACAGATAAACACCCAGACACTGAAAAACATTCATGTTCATCACACAAACATTTTCCAGTTGTGGGAATCGAACTCACGACCTTGAAGTCAGAAAGCAGGGTCGCTGCCCACTGCGCCACTCGGCCGTCAAATTAATTACACATTTGTTATATGGATATTATTTCCACTTGTGCGCCAGTGCTCTGAGAGTTGATAAAGCTGTGGGAGAAGATACATTTATAGCCTTTCCCCTGGGATATAATTGTATCCTGCCCATGCTAGTTATGCAGACCAGACCAGAATAATTCAGAAATTATAGATTCGCAAATTGCCCCTGCCTGCCAAATTAAAAGTTGATTTGTTGGGAACGTGTTTTTTTTATGTTTATAGACGAGCGCTTGACTGCAATCACACCTGATGGTAGGCGATGATGCAGCGTAAGGTGGAGCGCGCTTGCCTAGAAGATGCCTATTCACTCTTGATTTGAAGGTACTCATGTTGTAAAAACTGGGGAAAATGGAAGCTGCAAGAGCATTCCAGATCCTAGCGGTGCGGATCAGAAACGAAGATGCGAAGCGCTTCGTACGCGTCCGCGGTATATCGACCACGTAGGGATGCAGATCCTTACGGTGCCTCGCGGTTCGATGGTAAAAAGGCGAGGGGGGGACTAGATCAAATATTTCCGGAGCGCACTCTCCGAAATATATCCTATAGAATACCGAAAGGCAGGCAGCCTTGCGACGATGTTCCAAACTCTTAAGTTTTTTTATTAACGTGTAGCATTTTCCATTTTACAATAGCATTTGTTTTTTTTAGCGAGCGTTTCGGTCTCTACGAAGTCGATTTTGAATCGAAAGAAAAGACAAGAACTGCCAGGTTGTCAGCACTGGTGTATAAGAGAATCATTGAGCGGAGATTCGTAGAGGAGGGCTGGAAACCGGATAATTTAAACATATCTATTATTAAGACATCCAGAGCCCAAAGAAATAATATAGAACTTTATTTTGTTTTAATTATTTGCCTGCTAAAAAAAATATTTCCACACCAATAAAATTTAAGGTGCTCACCGAATTAATTTCATTGAGAATAAAATAAGTTTCCTTTTTTAAATGTATTTGGTACAAAAAAAACATTTAAATATAAACTAGACTATATTATAAAGACAAAAGATTTGTTTGTTTGATCTAAACTTTGTAACTTCTGAACCGATTTTAATAACTATTTTACCGCTATAAAGCTATTTTATTCATAAGTAAGATAGGTTTTATTTAAGTACGGTAATCTTTACATTTCTGTCTAATATAATGTTATTTGTACACCAAGCCAAAAAAAAATCGTTTGGTTTTGGATGTTCTTGATAGGACCATATTTTATTTGTAAAAATACGTGCATTGTGAAGAACTAGCAAGGACCATCAATTATCTAAATAACATTTAAATTGTAACATTTTAACTTAAATGTTACTGCAAATGCCATCTATTTGTAAGGTAAGGTTTGAAGAAGTATATAGTTTTTCTAGTTATCAATAGATGGCGTGCATCGGGTATAATGTGTGTGTCTAATGCTATTCAATACTAGATGTCGCTAGTAGGTATAAAATATGTGCTATTTATAATATTGAAATACACACGTACATAATGGAGAATAAAATAATATCTAACTGGCTCGCGATTGAAACAAATGGGCATGTAATATTGTAAACACAGGCTGTTCGTGTGCAGGCGACGGATAAGGCTACGCAAAATTTATTTACAGATAAAAAAAACGTTTTATACCTATAGGTGAGCTTATGGAAGTGGTATTTGTTCTAAATATTGATTAGCAAAGCTACTGCATAAAACCATGAGACTAACAGAATCATCATCATCATCGTATCATCCCATTGCCGCCTCACTACAAGACACGGGTCTCCTACTACAATAAGGACCGTAGTGCACCACGCTGGCCCAGTGCGGATTGGTGGACTCCGCACACCTTGGAGAACATTATGGAGAACTCTCAGGCCTGCAGGCTTCCTCACGATGTTTTCCTTCACCGTTCAAGAAAGTGATGTTTAAATTCCGTAAAACGCACATAACTTAGGAAAGTTAGCGGTGCTGGGATTCGAACCCCAAAGTGAAATTGAAATCCTACGTACTTGAGTATTAATTGAACGGTTTTTTATTTTTACTAATTGATGGACAAAGCATATAGCTCACCTAATGGTACTTGTAAATGGGAAAAAATCGCCTACAATCAGAGCAATACTTCAAAAGCCTAACGCCAGGTGTGTGCGAATTCGAACTCGGCACCCCGAAAGTGAAACAACTTTCTAAATTTTTTTCTAAATTGATATACCTACTACGACAATACATACATCGCAATCTAGCCCCGAAGAAAGCGTAGCTTGTGTTATGGGTACTAAGATGACTGATGAATATTTTTATGAATTATATACATAAATACTTTTAATCTATCTATATATATAAAAGAGAAAGTGTGTGGGTATGTTCCGTATAGGCTCCGAAACGGCTGGACCGATTTCAATGAAACTTTCAGGGAATCTCCGGATTGACCTGGCGAGTAATTCTGTAAAGTTTGGTGACGATCGGAGCACTCCTATTTTTGAACTGTCAAACTGTCAAATACAGCTTTTATTTACTATTATGATATTCTATTGTTGGGTGTACATGGGTGTAGATAATGATCTTCACCCGCTCGAGAAGAGAATAGAAAACACGGAGAGAAATAAATGATTTAATATATTATGAGACTTCAATTAAAAATTTAATTATGTAAGTTTATTGTTTAAATAAAATAAAGCAAAATCGACCCCGCGAAGCAACGCTAGTATATTCTAAAATATAAACAACTGCTAAGTTTCTTGCCGGCTTCTTCTCGGTAGAATCTGCCTTCCGAACCGGTGGTAGAGTCAGTCAGAGTCAGACAGACTTGACATTTCAAAAGTGCTTATATTAGGCCTACTTGAAATAAATGAATTTTGAATTTTGAATTTTTGAAACACTGGATATTGCACGTCTCATGATGCGAAGCATCAGAGAGTGCTTTACGATCGAAAAAATTTTTTCGCCTCATTTCGGCGGCTATTTTTATTATTATAGCCTTGTTAGTTCTCGGACTCAAGATATTTTGAATGAATGAATGAATGAATGAATGAATGAATGAATGAATGAATGAATACACTTTTATTGTACACCACATAAACATAACAAATTAACAGTAAAAATTTAACAAAAGGTATACAATTTGGCGGCCTTATCGCTACATAGCGATCTCTTCCAGGCAACCAAAGGCGCTAAAAACAGCTCAAGAAGAGAGGTAGGTGGTGCATTTAACTGTACTGTGTTGCAAATAAACATGCATAAACCTATATATACAAATATAATATGTACATATAACAAACTTACACTAAAATATATAGATAGTGATAATAATTAATATATACCTATATAATTAATATCAATAATAAATAAATATATACAATATTGTCAAACCACAAATAAAACAGAAGGGAATAGGCAAGTTAAAGATCCGCAGATGCAGACAGAAAATGATCTTTGACAAGTTTTTTAAAAATGGTAATAGACTGTGCCTCTCGGATTTCAAGAGGCAAGGCATTCCAAAGCTTAACAGCCTGAACATACTATTGTCGAGATAATTTAATGGAGATTAATTCCATAGTTTAAAAAAATTGATTTACTGCAATAGAATTGGAAAAAAACACCAAAATAGGTCAAAAAATTTTCCTGTCCGTCATGTGTGAAACCCGAAAGCACTGTAACTTGTGAAAAAATCCATTATTTGAAAAAAAAAATAAAAAAAAAATTCTAATCGACGATTGTAGGTCACTGAATGCGAATGATTAATTAATTCAGTGTAGTTTAAAAAACGAAAACTGCAAGACTGTATATCTATATATATCCATGTAAAATTAACATGGATGGTGATACATATATATCTATATCTATAGATATTATGTACATTTTATTCCACCAGGGGCGCCTGTGCATCACTTTCCTAGTACAGCTGTTTTAAATTTTTTTTTTTTTTTTTTCAATATTTGATAATTAAATGAGCATTATGAGTCGTGCACTTTTGGATTTTCCAATTGTTTATTTATTGTATGGATAAGTGACGTTTGACAGCAGTGATTGCAAGATTTACGCCTGTCGCATTGCTGTCGCGAGATGCATAATAACCCTGCCGGTCAAATAAACTATTTCTGCGGAATGCCTTAAAAACAGAGAAAACGCATGATTAAGTTGAGGGCAATAGTGATTCCGTGTTTGTAATTACTAAAAAAAATTGTATAAACATTGGCTCCCAAGAATTGGTCCTTATAATTATTTGTTTTTATCTGTATACAGATAAAAACCCGGACACTGACAAACATTCATGTTCATCACACAAACATTTTCTAGTAGTGGAACTCCCACAGTTGACTCAGAAAGCACGGTCGCTGCCCACTCGATCGGCAGTTATATTGTAAGTAAGGATTACTTGCCATAATATAAGTAAGTATTACTTATATTATGGCAAGTAATCCTTAGTAATATAAGTAAGTATTACTTATATTATGAATTTCCGCAAAGTAACGCCTGCTTCTATCCAATGATGACGACGTGAATTATGTCTGAAAATCTCTCATTGCATGACTTCACCTTCAGTAGCTAAGCCATTATAATACAAGTCGGAACATAGTAAATGTAACGCTTAAATAAAACGCAACATGCGTATCAAACAACAATACTTGATCCAATTTTTGCACTCATTATTTTCGGGTGTTTAGTGCGTTTAATAATGGGCGGTGAAAAAAACGCAACAATGGGCCAGGGGCGGGAAAAATACGTATCTGCAAACAAACTCGGCGGGTGGTATTTAGGGCTGCCACCAGTGTGCTGGGGTGTTTGGCCAGGGTGGTCGGACA
The DNA here is from genome assembly GCF_905163445.1 of Pararge aegeria. NCBI lineage: Eukaryota > Metazoa > Arthropoda > Insecta > Lepidoptera > Nymphalidae > Pararge > Pararge aegeria. Next base: position 2,991,715 of record NC_053202.1, on the reverse strand, counting down.
GATGTTCGGTCAGAGGTCGGTTCGTCAGAAGAAGATGACAGTGATAATAAACATCCGTTAAACCCATACTAGTTTTAGCGAGTTCTGAAGTTTATGGACCGACACGACTTTGACTTTTTTTTATAGTAATAATTGACGGACAAAGCAGATGGATCGCCTGATGGTAGGTGGAAAACCATTAAACAAAGCAACACTCCCTCCCGCCCTCTGTCCATCCAAGGCGTAGAGGACGAAGACGTCTTGTAACTGGACGATTTCTGTACATTTAATATATTTTGAAAATTTAGACCGCTACGGGTATGCTTTATATATCGATACTGAGTCCAAAACAGATTTTTATTTATTTTTTGTCTGTCTGTGTGTCTGTCCGGGCATCACGTGAAAACTAACGAACGGATTTAAATAAAATTTGGTAAAGTGTAGCTGATATTCCGGGTCAACATATAGGATACTTTTTATCCCGATAAACAATAACTTTCCTCCGGGAAATGGGTTATAAATTTTTATCAATTTTACCTCATAGCTCCGTTAAATTTGAACCGATTTTAGTAATTCTCTTTTTTATTGAAAATACAATACAATTTTTCTCTTATTTTTTAATTATATAATACTTTTAAATTGTATTATTTTACCCATAGTTTTTAAGCGTCGCTCTGACAGTGCCTACCGTCCAAACATCACTTCTGGCTTCACGGAAGATCATCGCTGTGTCTTTAACAGGCACCGCAAACATGCTGAGTGAAGACCATTTTGTGATCACACCGTTCCTATAATTGTTGTGTAGACTATTAAGTTGTATTTTATTTCTAGTGTGTGTATATCCAAATAAAGTTTTCTTTTCTTTTCTTTTTCATACTATGAAGCATGTTTCGTCTTATTTTAATAAGGATCTGATAAATATTGTCGGAGATAAAGGACATAACTCTTCATAAATAACAGTAAGTCGCAAGGCATATGGGACAACGATCGAATGCATGCGTACCATCCTACTGATATTATAAATGCGAAAGTTTGTGAGGATGGATGTATGTAGGCGTAGACAGTATTATTTTATGTTATTCAAATTCAATTTTCATTTATTTTAAGTACGCCTAATCTTAGCTTTTGAAACGATAGGCCTGTCTGTTTGTAGTGACTCTATCGTAAGCAGTTGCTTTTAATATTATGTTTACAAAAGTCTTAATTCTGTCTCGCGAGAGGTGAAAGCGGACCAGTGCGCTTTAATTTTTTTATGCGGTTAAGCCCACCAACCTGCGCTGGATCAGTATGAAGGGTCTTAGCTTATCTTGTATGAGGGAGGCTGCTGTGCCCAGTAGTGGGAGTCGGGGCATTAAAAGACTGACAAATATATTATATAAATATGGTAGCATAGTTATGGGTACTAAGATAACTGATTAATCTTTTAATAAATAATATACACAGATACTTATAAAATAACATATAAACACCCAGACACTAAAAATGAATGTTTTCACACAAATAATTTTCTAGTTGTGGGAATCTAACCTGAAAGAAGCCAATGCCACTTCCCACTGCGCCAATTTGCCGTCTAAGATAATTTTGATTTTGTTATAATTTGTATTAGTGTTTTTACCTACACTTGGAGCAATTATCAATTTTATAAATTTAAAATACATATAAAAATTAATCGGAACCGACAGGATTTGAACCTGCGGCTCTCTGGCAATCGCGACCTGAATCCTGTCAATTCCGAAAAAAAAATTTATATCTTATATCTTTAAACGAGCAATGCTTGTATATATATAATTGGAATCTCGAAATCGGCTCCAACGATTTTCATGAAATTTAGTATACAAGGAGTTTCGGGGGCGATTCATCTAGCTAGGATTCATATTAGAATCTCGGGCAAAAACTGCTAAAAATATCCTTTTGTGAGATTCTGATGCGTGAGATGCGTGAACGTTAAACGTAACGCCAAACGACGGTAGTATGTAGTAAGTATACCGGAATTGTCGGAATTGTTGTTTCTTTGAAGTTCTATTAAACAGTCCGCGACAACTTAAAAACATATATATCCTCCTGGCCGTATCCGACCACAGCGACTCCTTCTAGCTATTATGAGCGTACCTGATGTGCTCTCCAGTGACTGGCATAACCACTCTTTGTTTTAAACGTGCGATCACATTGACAGCACATCAGTACTCCACCAATTATATTGTAATATATGGCCGGCGATGGTCTGGCCTTTATCTCATTACGCCTAGCATCTTGCTCTGCACGCCTTTTAACTTCAAACTCCGATACTTTTTTATTTACGGAGTGTCTCCATCGCGGCCGATCTTCTGCTTCAAATTCCCACAGTGATGGGTCCATATCACATCTCTTCATGTGCCGCTTTAGCACATCTTTATACCGTAAGTGTTGCCCGCCCTGCTTCCGTTTCCCAACCTGCAATTCGGAGTAAAATATGCGTTTAGCCACTCTTTCTTCACCCATTCTGGATATGTGTCCACACCACCGGAGTTGCCGTCTTATTATATAAGCCTCAATCCCGCTGACATTTGCTCGTCGTAAGACTGTCGTGTTTCTCACACGATCCGACCAGTGGATGTTCATAATGTCGCGTAGGCACCTAATGTGGAACCTGTCTAAAGTACGAAAATGCTTGCGGTATAAGCACCACGTTTCTGAAGCATACAGTAAGGTTGGTAGTACTATAGCTAAGTAAACGGAGACCTTCGTTGAGAGCCTTAAATCATGCGATCGAAACACCTTAGATCGAAGCTTTCCAAAAGCAGCAGAAGCAGCTCCTATTCTGCTGTTCACTTCGGCATCGAGGTTGCAATTGCATGATATAGTGCTCCCCAAGTATCTGAAATTACTAACTTCCTTGAGCGTTTCACTGCCTAGCTTAATATTGAATGGCGAAGACGTGGTCGTGTCAAGGGCCATAACCTCGGTTTTCTTACAATTGATCCTTAGCCCAAACTTATGACATGATTCGTTGAGACTTTTTATAAGCTTCTGCAGTCCATTAGGGGACTCCGCCAGGAAACAAAGATCATCCGCATACATTAAATCTGTAATAGTATCGTAAGCTACTTTGGTGTTAGCTTTTAGCCTTGCTAGATTAAAAATACCACCGTCAGACCGAAAACGAATACGAATGCCCTCAGATACTGTTTGCAACGCGTCACGTACTGCAACCGTAAAGTAGAGAGCGAAAAGAGTAGGTGCAAGTACACAGCCTTGCTTAACGCCACAGTTGACAGGAAAGAAAATTGACTGTACACCCTCTACAGTAATACAGCATTGCATATCATCGTGCAAGAGTCGGACCAATCTCACAAACTTATCTGTGCATCCAAGCTTCGTCAGTACCAGCCACAGAGCTTCACGAGGCACGCTGTCAAAGGCTTTTTCTAAGTCAACGAAACAGAGGTATAAAGGTTGTCCTTGCTCTCTGCTTTTCTCTTTAAGTTGACGTATAGAAAATATAGCATCACATGTGCCTCGTTTCGGTCGAAATCCAAACTGTGTTTCTGGCAGGACATTTTCCGATAAGCACAACAAGCGATTGAGCAGAATCCTCGCAAACACTTTCCCTGGAGCGGTGAGAAGGGATATGCCTCTGTAGGAATTGCAATCAGAGCGGTCTCCCTTGTTCTTATAAAGAGAGTGGATGGATGAGATACGAAATTCCGCAGGAACACGCTCTTCGTTCCACATTTGCAAAAATAACTTCCATACGGCATATTGTAAAGCCTCACCTCCATACTTAAGCAACTCCCCAGGTACTCCATCAATGCCAACGGCTTTTTTATTCGGTTGCTGTTTAATAGCATCTACGACTTCCTGCAGTAGCAAAGGCTTATCGAGTTCCCATTCGGTAGGTAATGCCGTCATTAAACGAATATATTCTAAATCCGCACGCCGATCTATGCTTAATAAGTTATGATAATGCTCACTCCAACGATTAAGCATATCTTGTTTGCTTGTCAGTAACTTGGTGCCATCATGCGATCTTAGTGGCACGCTACAATACCTGGTTATACCAACTAACTTACGAATCTCACAATAAAATTTACCCATTTGGTTCGACTCCTTAAGGCACTGAATGTAATTAGCCTTATTTTGCCACCATTTATCTTTTGCTTCACGTACGTACTTACGCAGCTCAGTATTACTACGCTTAATTTTATCGGCCTGGTCATTAAGAAGACGTCGCAAAACACTTCGATGTTTTTTGATTGCTTCGGTAATAATTTCGTCATTCTCATCAAACCAGTCTTCTTGAACACTAGATACAAAACCCAGTGTCTTTGAGGAGGCGCTGATTAAACCATCTGTAACTTTTCGCCAGTTAGTTAGATAATCCCCCCCCTCAAGGTCTAAAGCTTGTACTGTTTCGTTAACTTCATGAACAAAAGCGTTTCTAGAGTCAAGAATTTGTAAATAATCCACATTAATTCGCTTCGTCTTTACTCCTTGATTTCTATGAGGAGCGCGTAAACGAAGTCTCATTTTTATAATGACCAGCCTATGATCACTCCAGCAGTTGGCACCACGCATGACACGAGTAATATTGACTTGGGAAAGATTTCTTTGTCTTACTATCGCGTAGTCCAATAGATGCCAATGCTTCGACCTAGGGTGCATCCAGGTGGTTTTGTATTTTGCCGGGAGCCTAAACATTGTATTGGTAATAGCCAGTTCAAATTGGGCACAAAGAGACAGTAAAAGCTGACCATTACTGTTGATATTGCCAATACCATGCCGTCCTAGAACTTTTGGCCAGGCTTCATAGTCTCTACCGACTCTAGCGTTGAAGTCACCCAAAAGCAAAATCTGCTCTCTGAGGCGAATCTTAGAGAGCGCTTGCTTAACTTCTTCATAGAACTTGTCTTTAACGTTATCATCCTTATCCATTGTTGGCGCATAGACGCTAATCAAGTTAAGAAAATTGTCATTGGCTAAATGTAGGCGCAGTGTAGTTATTCGATCCGAAATATGAACGGGACATTCCTCCAACTTGCAGAACAGGCTATTTTTGATCGCAAAACCAACACCAGATCTCCTGGGTTCCGATACGGGGGTTCCTTTCCAAAAGAAAGTATATCCACCCCCATGCTCCACAAGTTTCCCCTCGTCAGCCAAGTGTGTTTCGCTAAGAGCAGCAATATCGACGTTGTAGCGTTTGAGTTCTCTAGCAACTATGGCAGACTTACGTTCAGGGCACATGTTATTGTCACGATCAAGGAGGGTTCGAATATTCCACGCACCAAAAGTCATAGTTTGATATTTTATGGCGTTATTTTTACATTTTTTGTGACGTTTTCGACCACGAGTTGTGTGATGCAGAGGCAGCCGTGGTTACTACCTCTAAAATATGAGCGGGTTAAGCATTTTTTTGAGACACCTTTTCTAGTCCCCTCCCCGGCTGAGCGAGGGAAGCAGTGCCTCCCTAAACAGGGCTGCTTCGTCATCCTGGGTGCTGCCGAATCCACACTGTCAACCCAATGCAGTAAGAAACGACCACTCTCCCTGGACCGCCTGTGTGCAGACATTAGCCAAAGCCCAGTTTGCATCAACCACCAGACCTCTTTGCCTCTGCCCATCGCCACAGGACTTAATAAAAACACAACGGAATCCTATAAGCTAGATACGAGTCATTTGCGCAGGATATATTAAAGTGCATAGGCTTTCGCGCTTAAACAAATGCACTCTCTCGTCCCAACCTTTCTGTATCCGATGGAACGGAAGACCGCTACAATCGGAGAAAGGTTTGGATGCTGTGTCTGGCCGGCGTTCTCCTTGACCTCTAACGCCGCCCTTAGCCTTCCACCAGGCCTTGCTAACTCGCCGTGTCCGCCAAAATCCGTTGCTTATCAGCTGTGGCTTGCCTTTCACGCCGAGTTAGTCTTTGTACACAAGTTGCGGGAGGTAACCGCTGATTGACCTAGCGCAAGCGCATAAGGCCCCCTCAACCAGGTTTAGCCCACGAGCCGACGTGGTTTACCAGGGTGTGGCTGCTGAGTGTACAACAGCTACTAGGAGCCACTGGCGAGAGTTTGTGAAGTGCTAGCGAATTTAACCATACAATCTACTCCCTCAACTAGAAGGTCGGCTTGCAGACGTTGACGCTGACACAACACTACACCCCAAAAACATAACATCCGCACCAAGCTACTGAAGGAGGCGCCACTGACGCGCGCACTCCGTACCCTCGATGTGATAGCCGAGAAGACGGATTTTTTTTATTGCACTCTGAGTGAACTCACAAATATAGCGATTTGGATTTTATCATATACACTATAGTTATATATATTATTAAAATTTACAGAACATGCTGCATTGTCGTATTAGGATAACTTTTTTCTGTAATGACAAAAATGTAAGATGGGAATAAATAAATAAACATACGAATATTTTTTCAAGTCGGCTGATTCGCGGACGAAGTCGCGCGGGTCCGCTAGTGCATTTTGAATTCACAAAATTAATTATGAAATGATTTTTTTGTTTTCGACTAAAATAATTAACGTAAAGTTAAATTGACAACCCTAATACCATAACACAATAAATAGGTAACCTCTCGAAAACACTGGCTCCCTACAATAATCCTGTCCATTTAAAATAAACTTTAAATCTATTTGGATAAAGTTTATTTTTGCTATTTACATAATCAACATCTCGAAGTCAATGGCGCGGCTAAATACGAAAACACGGTAAGTGCACTTAGTTTGGAAATCGGATCGGTTTTGGTGTGTAACATGTCTAATTTATGAAAGTGATTTTCGATCAAAGCTACCGCTACGAGAAAAAAAAATCCCCACCGATGTTATTGTATTTTTTAAATAACAAGAGAACAGAGTAAAAGTGTATTATTAACTATAGTATAAAAGCGCAGTGTTATTTTATTGACGGCCGATTGACGCAGTTTTCAGCGACCCTGCTTTCTGAGCCCAAGGCCGTGGGTTAGATTCCCACAACTGGAAAAAGTTTGTTTAATGAGCATTTTTTTTTTTTTTAATATATAGACAAGTGTTCGACTGCAATCACACCTGATGGTAAGTAATGATGCAGCCTAAGATGGAGCGCGCTTGCCTAGAAGATGCCTATTCACTCTTGATTTGAAGGTACCCAGATTATAGTTATCGGGGAAGACGGAAGATGGGAGGGCATTCTAGGCCTTTGCGGTGCGGATCAGAAAGGAAGAAGCAAAACGCTTTGTACGTGTTGATGGTATTTCAGCAACGTAACGATGCAGATTATTTCGGTACCTCGCAGTTCAATGGGTAATTATAAGTTTTTCAGTGTCTGGGTGTTTATATGTATATTCACAAAATTATTCATCAGTCATCTTAGTACTCATAACACAAGCTATTCTTACTTTGGGCGTAGATGGAGATGTGTGTATTGTCGTAGTATATTTATTATATCTCTATCATTTATTCTTTTTCATTTTTTTTTAATTCCTAACAATGCTTAAAAATAAAATAAAAAACACTATTAAAAATTTGTAAAAAAAAAAACATCCACCCTCCGCTTGCGGGGCTTTTAAGTCCAAGCAACCGGCGGTCAGGGCTCCAGAGTGAGGAACCTCCTCACAATACGCGCCGTTTCAAGGACTACTGCCTTCTGTATCCGACCCTTGATCCAACAACCAAGCGAAAGCTTCTAAAAGCTTCTTCTTTATTTATTTATTATTATTCACTGACTGTCGTATCAAGATATTTCAGAAACTAAGTAGTGACAAACTAAACCCAGAACTATAACCTGGCCAGGTAGGATGCGCACTAATGAACGCGACCGCTACCGCCAGCCAGATAGCCCACACTCTAACCGAAAGTGCAAGAAGGACGACATATCAAAAAACCAGCTGACCTAAAATTCCTTCTCGAAAACGTTGTTAGCTCCTATACTATAGTAACCGTATAAAATCCTAAAGAAATGGTAACTAAGCAACCATTTATCTAGATTTTAGGCGTCGGTGGTAAGCCTAATGTGCCTGTAACAAAAATTCATAATTCAAAATTCCTTTATTTCGAGTAGGCCTACTCAAAATTCATTTATTTCGAGTAGGTCTAATATAAGCACTTTTGAAACGTCAAATCTGTCTGTGTGTTCACTACACTCTACCACCGGTTCGGAAGGCAGATTCTACCGAGAAGAAGCCGGCAAGAAACTCAGCAGTTGCTCTTTTCCAATATCAACAATTTACATTTTAAAATTCATTTTTCTATCTTGTTAGTGATGAAAGCGGAGCCGGATGCTTCCAAGCAAACTTGTCATTAAGAAATTCATCAATTGTATAATAACCTCGCTGTAATAAATGTGTTGTAACACATTCTTTAAACGTATGCATTGGTATGTCCTTTCGCAGACCTTGCCCGCGACTTCGTCTGCGATATATATATATATATATATATAGTAGGGATTTACTTCAAGTAAGCTAAACCTTTAAGCACTTTTGAAACCTCAAGTGGAAACCTTGCTTCGTTAAGGCGTGAAGCAAGGACAAACAAACGCTCTTTTGCATACACTCTTTAGCGACTGCCTGCCACGTTATATTATTAACTACTACAAACTTCAAGAAGACGTACAAGATGGGAGAAAATAAGAAAGATCCCTCTCTCGTTAAATAATCGATATCAAAATGTTAGCATATGCTGCATATCTCTAGACCAGAATATTCTATTAAGAATGAAATTAACTATGAAGGAAAACGTATAACGTATAACGTAGCTACCGACTGGTTTGTCATACGTAGCGGGAGGCGGCGAAATGAAAACGTATGTGGAATATGGAATAGCTTCACTCAGAAGCTTTTATTATATTTGCCGCGGGTTTGTATAAAATATACACTCTGTGATGTGACGACGCGACGGGTCGTTGCTTACTATGGGACAGGACTTTATATATTTTTTTTTATAGTAAAAGACGGACCAACTGATCATCATGATGATCATCGTCATATCAACCCATTACGGGCCCACTACAGAGCACGGGTCTTCTCCCACAGTGAGAAGGGTGTAAGTCGCTGGCCCAGTGTGGATTAGTGGACTTACCACGCCTTTATAAACATTATGGAGAACTCTCAAGCATGCAGATTTCCTCACGATGATTCCCTTCGACGTTCAAGCAAGCAGTGGCGTGCACTTCATACATGCACAAAAGCACTGCATACAAAAAGCTTCAATACTACTTAAAATTTACATGGAATTCATGAAATTAAATTTACAGAAAACTTATATGTCATCACCCTATAAAATTCACTGTTGGATTTAATAAATTTAAAATGCATATAAAAATTTGAATCTGCGACTCTCTGGCAATCGTGGCCTGAGCGCTTTGTCAAATTAAGCTACGGCTCTCCTACCGTCGATGCCGAAATTAGTATATGCCTTTAACATCGATCTTTTAGCGACTGTAAAGGCCTCCTCTAACGGGAGAGTTACCGCGCCGGTTGGTGGCCACAGTAGAAGGGAGTAAGTGTATACAAGTGAAATCTATTCGTTTAATTGCATAGTTTAGCCGACTACGACTTTGCCCTCCTATCAAATAGCACTCTAGAAACAAGGTTGTCTATCCCGCTACCATCGATAGCCTATTATAGTCCACTGCTGGACTAAAGGCCTCTCCTAACTGGGCAGTAGTACATGGTAGTAGTAGCACGAAGGAAGCTGCCGTCTATTCTTCGTTATATTCCCTTAGTCGCCTCGTACGAGACCCGCGGGACGAGAAGGGGTGGTGACAACTGTATTCTGCCTGATAAAGATTGCAAACCAATAAGTTTTTCTTTTTATTAAATGTATCCGAATTCCTTCTCCACGTTGTCCTAGCCTCCTCGCTCCATCATCTTATGATGCAGTGATATCCCGGCTCCGCCTACAATGTCGAGGGGTACGTCGACAATCTTAAGAAATCCGCTTGTACGTTTATATTTTACACATATATGAAGGATGTCTCGCCCTGTCTTTATGTTTATCAGCAAGGGTATTTTAATAAGGTGGTCGGAGCTATGGGAACTAACACGCAAAAATGGTAAGGAGCAAGCGAGCAGAAGTGGCACTTTCTTCAGTTTGGGAATTTATAATTTCCAATTATTTGCTTGTCTGGTCAGTAGGTTAGCCCGATACTATCTAGGATTGCATCATCACTTACCACTAGTGAGAATGCAGTCAAGAGCTAACTTGGTTGGAACTATGGAAGCTAACACGCAAAAGAGGAACTTCCTTGGTTCAAGTGTGCGTTACATGACAAGTAACGCACACTTGAACCGAGAGAGAATCTTACAGCATTAATTTAATTTACTCTTTTTTTTTTAACTGACTTTCCGGTTCCGGGTTCTAAAAAATAACATAATAGCATATAGTGCATACAGTTTATATATTCTTCTCAGTTGTTCTTGTTTGATATTGTCTAGGATAAGTGCGCGGAATCGCCATCAAACTGGCCGTCCAGTTTGGCGAGATATTAAATATAAAATAACTTGTGCATCTAAATGTCTCAATAAATTAAAAAATATATATATATATATATATATATATATATATAGCATTAGCACTTCTGAATGATTAAATAGTGATGAGATTACTTTATACATTTAAAATGCATATAAAAAAAATGTCGGAACCGACAGGATTTGAACCTGCGAATCTATGGCAATCACGGCCTGAGCGCTTTGACCACTTAGCTACGGCTCTCCAAGTGTCGATGCCGAAATTAGTATATGCATTTATATCAGTCTTATAACGACTGTAACGCACAGTTATAAATTAATGAATATATAAATAAATTTTCACAAATTTAATTTAGAAGCACATCTATATAAACTTTCTAAGCACAACTCATCGAGAAATAACCGTACATATCCCCACAGATAGACCAGTATATCAGTGCCAGGCAAATCCAATTTTGTAATAGCAGTTATTATATCGTATGAAAAATTCTCTCTTTGATCATTTGCCTTCTTTTCGGCTCCCCTTTTGGAGTGCCTTCACCCTCCCACCGTACCTACTAGGTAATTGATCGGGCCTTTTAAAGCCTTTGTGGGAAAATATAATATGTGGAAAAGTGTAATTTGACGGCCGGTTGGCGCAGTGGGCAGCGACCGGCTTTCTGAGTTCAACGCTTTGGGTTCTTTTTCCACAACTGGAAAATGTTTGTGTGATAAACATGAATGTTTTTCAGTGTCTGGGTGTTTATCTGTATAAGTATTTATGTTTATTATTCACAAAAGATATTCATCAGTCATCTTCGTACCCATAACACGAGCTACTTATGGCGATCTGTGTTGTCGCAGTATATTTATTTATATTTATTTTTATTTAATTTAAATAAATGTTAAAGTAATACGAAGAGGCAATAGTGTTTAAAATGCGTCAAATAGTATTCTTATTTGTTTAAAATCGTGGCTAAAAAAATAAATTCCGCGTTTATTGCGCTTTTTAACAAATAACATACATTTTATTGTTTTCCTGAGACAAAAGTAGCCTATGTTACTACCCCGTCTTTTATAATAACTATATGCAAAAATTCAAGTTAATTTGTTGCTTAGTTAGGGCGTAAAGGAATGACAAACAAACAAATAAACAACCACGCATTTATAATTTATCTTTATATATATTTGACGGCCGATTGGCGCAGTTTGCAGCGTCCCTGCTTTCTGAGTCCAAGGCCGTGGGTTCGATTCCCACAACTGGGAAATGTTTGTGTGATGAACATGAATGTTTTTCAGTGTCTGGGTGTTTATATGTTTATTCCAAGTATTTATCTATATTATTCATAAAAATATTCATCAGTCATCTTAGTACCCATAACACAAGCTACGCTTACTTTGGGGCTAGATGCCGATGTGTGCGTTGTCGTAATACATTTATAAATTTTATTTATTTATACATCTTTATATATATATTTCTTGTGTGCGTGTTTATGTCACTTAACTCCTCCTAAACGGCTGGACCGATTTGAATGAATTTTTTGGTATGCGTTTGGGTGGCACCCTGGATGGTTTAGATTCACAAATCAGCCCGACAGATGGCGCTGGGGTTTGCTAGTATAATGTAAATAACTAAGGATTGGAAACAGATGGCCCACCCGATGGTAAGTAATAATACCATCACCATAACCAGAGAAACACCTCTTGTGCCCATCACCCTGAGGTATAGGGGTCCCATCACCGGTCCACTACATGGCACTGAGCTCCTCCCACAATGAGAAGGGGTTAAGGCCGTAGTCCACCAAGCTGACCCAGTGCGGTTTGGTAGACGCCACACACCTTTGAGAACATTATGTACAACTCTCAGACATGCCGGTTTCCCCACGATGTTTTCCTTCACCGTTGAAGCAAGTGATATGTGAATTGCTTAAAACGCACATAACTTAGAAAAGTCGGAGTTGCTGGGAATCGAACTCGGCCCCCCGAAAGTGACTCCGAAGAACTATCAACTGGGATTGGGAATTTATTCTATCGAGTCAACTTTACTAAACCGTGTAAAGCAACAACCTTTTAGTCAGATATATGGTCAGGTCAAAAGTAACATTTGTCGGCCTATTGGCGCAGTGATCCTACTTTCTGAGTCCAAGGGCGTGGGTTCGGGTCCCACAACTGGAAAACGGCTTGGTGTTTATATGTATATTATAAGAATTTATGCATATTTTTCATTAAAATGTCATCATTCAACTTAGTAACCATAACACAAGCTACGCTTACATTGGGGCTAGATGGCGATGTGTGTGTTGTCGTGGTATATTTATTAATTTATTTATTTCAAAAATTATAAATATAACCTAAAATAAACTATTTAAAAACTAAATAAAATCTAAAACGTCCTCGAAACCACCGCAGCGAGGCACAGTTCCCAAGATGCTGGCAGCATTGTCCCTTTGGATGGCCAAACTAATTCGTTTTCGTTTTATTTCAAATATATTTTTTCTTCAGTACATAGTCATAATATTATTAATAATTTAAGTTCATTAAAACCCCATTTAGCAGCACTTAATATGTTTTGAGTAACGACGAACAACGCATTTCCTAAATAAGTAACTAAGTTCTACCCACTGAGCTATGTTCAGCCACATGAGCCAGTAATTACACCGGCAACCGCGTCCTCCATACTGAACACAGCAATGCTACTGAGCGGCAGAAATAAACATGGCGATAGTACTTCCCACTCAGTGCTATGTATTAACGGAAATCAGTGTAAACATACAAAGGAGGTCTTTCCAAACCTAGACACACGACTTACAACCAAACTACTAAAACTAAGTCGGAAAAAACTAAGGACGGTAGTAAGCATGATAACAGGGCATTTCTCACTAAACAAACACCTTCTCATTTTAGGTATAACCAGGGCATGCATGGAGGCAGATGAAACACCGATTCACGTACTGCTCCGAAGTAGAGGAGTAGCATAACAACGCGCAGCATAGCTTAGCTCCCCAGTATCACTCCCTAAAGTATTTGGCGACCTGGGCGGCCTGCTAAGCTTCCCGAGCGAGCTCGGAGCTCTACATACAAAGGGAGGTTCCGGCCAACCAAGATCGGAGACAAGCCCAGAGAGAGAAGAAGAAGTACTTCCCCGTACGATCTCTTCTGCAAAAATCTCCACCTAATAAAACCTACTAGAACTGCTTTCCTACCACTGAGCCAATAGTAGATTAATTACCAACGAACGATTCCAAAATTGTTATTAAAGTCCGTTTCAATGAACTTCTTATATCCAATTTGAGTCTGTGGTCAAAACGTCTGCATAAAGAATTCCTTAATACCCGAATCCCTTATAAAAACCTTGAATAGCACTCAAGTAGGTATATCTTATTAAATCACAGTTGAGTGCTTACGGGGGAACACAATGATGGACACACAATGGATTTGTTGCGTAATCTCAAGCATCGTAAAGGTGTTTCAGATGACGTACGGCCGTTTTAATTTATATTTATGTTAAGAAAACCTCCGTTCTCTAGGTCGTTTATCCAACCTTTTTTAATGTAACCAGTGATATTTTAAGTCTTATATAAGAACAGAACAGAACAAAATAGAATATTAATGAAACAGAACAGAAAATAACAGATAAGAATAGAATAAAAGCAAAAAAAAAGAATATAGTAGAATGTAATAGAAAGAATACAATAGAATAGAACAGAAGAGAAGAGAAGAGGAGAGAAGACAAGAGAACAGAATAGAATAGAATGTCAATAGAACAAATAATAATGGAACAGAAGAGAAAGGAACACAACAGAACAGAAACAAATAGAATATCAATGAAACAGCACATAATGAAAGACAACAGTACGGAACAGAACAGAAAAGAACAGATTAGAATGGAATAAAATATAATAGGACAGAACATATTAAAATAAAATCAAATAGAAGAGAACATAATAGAACAGAATTAAATAGAAAGAGTACAAAAGACTAGAACAGAAGACAGGAGAAGAGAAGAGAAGAGAATGACCTAGAAAAGCATTAAAAACGGGCGGGAGTACAATATTAAATATCATATATATAAAAGTATTCTTTAACAGGAAATTATTTCATTTTATACAAAATGTATTTTACACTAAGCTGTGAAAATACAAGAAACAACATTTAAGCTTTTACATCAGGTCTTTAAATAAAATAATTTGTTGTTAAAGCAAACTATTATTTATATTTTTAAATGCCACTGGCTTTAAATATTACTGGTGACTTTAAAAAAGGTTCGATATACGAACTCGAGAGGTTTTTTTTACATTCATTTACGTCGTTTTTTTTTAAATATAGAATGATTTGTATGTTATAGTTTATTAAGAGCCCTATGTCTGACAACTGGAAAAATGTTTGTGTGATGAACATATTGTATGTTTTTCAGTGTCTAGGTATTTATTTGCATATAATAATAGTATTTACGTATTTATGTATATACACTATCATCACCTAAAGCGGTGAAGCTTATTAAAATAAACATAAATTCGGCCCCTCAAACTTTTCGGTTTATCTGAAGCGGCTTAAGGCTTAAATAAAATCTATCAATAAGATTATCTCGGGGATTAGACGGAGGCCGACACTTACTGTTAAATAGGAATTCAAAGCAACAATAACTTGTAAGTAGCGGTCACCATCAAAAAGGTATTAAGTGTACTTACGAATTTATTCGAGTGGCTATCATTTGTGATATTTACCCGCTACTGTATTGTATTAGAAGAAAATCGCTAAAGTTGGGGTACTCGGATTATTATTGAACTTTATTAATTTATATTAAATTAAATTAAATTAAATATACTACGACAATACACACATCGCCTTCTAGCCCCAAAGTAAGCGTAGCTTGTGTTATGGGTACTGAGATAGCTAATGAATATTTTTTTATGAATAATACACATAAATACTTATAATATACAGCTAAACACCCAGACACTGAAAAAAATTCATGTTCATCACACAAACACTCTCCAGTTGTGGGAATCGAACCCACGGCCATGGACTCAGAAAGCAGGGTCGCTGCCCACTGCGCCACTCGGCCGTCATATACCGACATTGTACAATGAAACTCGAAGCTAAAATGGCCATGGGCGGGGCACATATCTCGGAAAACCGATGGACGTTAGAGTCCTAAGGTGCTGGGACCCTGTGCCAGTAAACACAGCGCAGGTCAACCCCCAACGCGTTGGGTATCTGAAACAAGCGGCCCAATGCTGTGGGTTTTCAACTGCGTCCAGCAATGGACGTCAATCGGTTGATATGATTGTTAATCTAAGATGGCCGCACCATTAAAACGACGATTTTTTTTTTTAAACACCCTAGACATTAATAACAACTGAAAGGGCTTGACGAGTAAAATATAGTCACAAAATAGCGGATTCCTTTTTTTTATTAAACTTCATCGCATCAATAAAACTATTTGCTTGATAATTCGTTGGTTTTATTAAAAAAAATTAAGTTACTGATTTTTAGCTCACTTACTTTTTATATTTAGGAATTTAAACAAAAACATCTCTAACGATGCATGTATGGGCTACCTGTGACATTGTAACCCAAAACCGTCTCTTAATCCTTAAAACGCACCACTTTTACTTTTAAAATTGAATAAAAAAAAGCAACTTTGTCTCTGCTCCCAAAAAAATATATAGGTCTCAGATTATCTAAGGTTTCGAAGAAGTAAAAAAAGTTTGAAAATGGAACAAATAGTGTAATGTTTGTCAAATAATGGCGCTTTAAGCGTTTCTTGTAACACTGATCGTATGTGATAATGGATTACTATGGAATTCGTATGGCACGAAAATAGGTTTGAGCGTCGGTTTTATAAGATGGGTTCAGTATATTTTTGAAGTTATACTTCTTTAGCGGCGCCTGGAAAAAGTCAAGGGAGTGAAATTTTACGATGTAAAGAAAAGAGCGCACTCATGGTTACACGATTTTAACAGGATCGAGGTAGTTGCGAAACCGAATGAGAGTGAGATTACATCTTCCGCCAGCTCACTTTTTGCCATGCGCGCGCGCACACCGTCACAAAAAACCGACACCCTGCGTGAAACTTGGTGGTAATGAGATAACTAGATAATGCGTTGGAATTGGAAGTTTTATTATAATAGTGAGTAATTGGAAGTTTTATTATAATAAAACTTCCAATGTATTAAATACCTCTTTTCTATTGTTAGTGTCGTTTTCTCTACAAACGTAGTATAAGGCGTAAGATAACATTTTTTAAAAGATTTTTATCTTGTTACGCCAAAGAAGTATATCTTCTAACGCGAGTAGGTACATAAGTACCTACACTAACGTTTTATTTCTTTACAATCTGTATGGTTTATGTATAGAATATTCTAGTTTAACTTTACCCCGTCATATTCTGGAAACAAATATCCTTAGTTTATTTTTAAATAAAATGCAAAATAATATTTTTATGGCTCACTAAACACTTATTAATTGTTTTTTGTTGAAGGATAATTCACCTGCCCTTAAAAATACTATCATAATTTGTAAAACTGTTTGAAAATTTAACCGACTTAATGTTCTGGCAAAAATGATAAAAACGTATGGTTAGGTTACGCTTAATCAGAAATTATTTTGAAACCACAAACATATACCTATTTCAATACATTATACATCCAAGGAACCCTAAACAAATGACATTATAGTCGCATTGAATACGCGTGCGTCAGAGCGTTATCGATGTTTACAGATTAGGCGATTACAGACAAAGACGCGGGAAGAATACTACGCAAGAGTGTTCCTTGCATCACCTCTAATTCCTTTTTTATAACTTGTGTATGAATATACTAAAGACGAAAGATAAAATCGTTGAAAGATTAAAATAGAAAGATTCTTGCAAAATATTGGAACATGGAAGGTGTGTAGAAGTGGAAAAACGAACGATCGAATACGTGTACAAAATTATTTATATTTTAAGGTTGTAGAAGTAGGTTTTTTTATAATTATTGACGTCCGAAAAATTAAACTAATCCATAAATTTTTTTTTTGATTATTGATTTTTGGACTTTTCTTTAATTTTAAGTTTTCTTTATGCGAAGAAAGCTACTTGCGCGTTTTTACGAGAAAAATAAACGATTCCGACTGTGACTTATGAAACTTTTGAACCAGCTCAGTAAAACACTGAAACAAATATTCAAAAAAATACGCAAATATTGATAACTTAATCCTCTTCTGATTGATTTGAAAATAGGCAGTGAATACAATTACCTTTGCCTTATGTTTACAATAAATAAAAAAAAATGCTTAAAAAATGGAACGTAAACTTAGAAAGGGGTGTGCACTATCGCACAGGCATATCAATTAAACGCCCCACACACGTGGGCGCAATTTGCCGCGTGTATCATTTTTCACAAACTAACGATTTGACAATTAGTGCGAGCCCGATGGTGATACCATATCTGTTTGAATTATTGTCTGTAATTACTAACAGCCGCAGATAAAGGGAATTTTATACAGTTGGCACACCTGGAGTTGATAAAACTAGACTTATATTTAATCGAAGGTTTTCATGAAGTTCAGTCTTTAAACAGTGCGTGTTGCCAGTAAAGATTATATAATACTAGCTGTTGCCCGCGACTTTGTCTGCGTTTGATTTTGTTTTTAGATGTGGCATTAAATTTAGTTGTAGTTCTAAAAAAAATTAAAGTACTCACTATCGCTAAGCCTTGAATGAGGGGTTTGCTGCTGTACGTTGAGGAGTTCTGTCCTCTATCTCCAACCACAGTTTAGACAAAATTAAACACATCTTATAACCTCTATAGTACAAAAATAATTATTTAAATCGGTTATAATTTGACGGAGTTATGGTATAAATCGTCAAATACTTTCATCCCTTCTCCCAAAGGAACCGAGCTTAATGTCGTTATAAAAGTATCGTATATTACTTCTAACACTTCCAAGAATATGTGTACAAAGTTTCATGAGGATCGGTTAGGTAGTTTTTGCGTGAAAGCGTAACAAACAAACTTACGTTCACATTTATAATATTAGTAGGGACAGGGATAGGGATAGGGATAGGGATGTTCGCTAACTGTATAAGAAATAAGCAAATATGTAGAAGAAGACGAAATAGCTCATCAAATCGCGCAGCGTGCACATGAGTTGAGCCAATAGCTCGAGGGGCCGATGGGGATAAAACGAGTCGCTGGCTAGTTATAATAATGAAGATTGGGTATTTAACGAGACATACATAAACTATTTACAATCATTGTAGCGGTAAAAAGAAGGCAGTACAAATGAAGTGTGTGACTCTGGTTTTCGTGTGTAATTGACTGTACGAGTAGTTACTGCCTGTTCATTTTGTTTTTAGGTTTAGGTTTAAAGACATTTATTCCCATAAAAAGACCTTAGTCACTTACAGAGGAAACTCTATTTTCTATAATAAATTAATACGCTTCGCCGTTAGACTAAACTAAATTCAATAAAATGTTAGCTATTTCAAATATAATTAGTGTCTGTCAATGTACCTCATGAAATAATAAGTGTAGCCATGTCAATATACCCTTGTTGCATACGTTTCATGACGTACATTGACAGGTAGTGATACCGATTTATGTATAGGTACATACTGATGAGACTTGTTGGCATTGAATGATTGTGGTGGACGGCAGTCTATTCTCGGCTGTGATCACGTTCGGACGTGGACATAAAATATATTACTGTGAATAATTAATGTGATTAATGTGTGATAAATAGGAGATAAATAATAAAATGATTTAATGAAATTTTATCAGAGTATTATTCCAAATTACCCTTCTGAGCTTTCAGCTCAGAAGTGGGATTGCCGGGAAGATACGTTTATCGTCATCCTGGTTAAGGACTACGCCCAAATAACAGGTGAAGTATTATTCTTATTTAAATATTACTATTGTGTTTTATATTTGCTATTAGCGCTTTAATGTTTAATTCTTTTACTTATTTATTTTTCTGTGAAAATAAAGTCTAGTTCAATTTTTATTTTATTTATCTTTTAAAACAATGTTCAGAGCAAAATAAATTTATTATAGTCAAACTAAGAACTGTGAATAAGAATGTATACTGTGTATTTTTTTTTTTAATTTTTAGTGAAATATGGAAAACAAGTCAAGGTCTCGCAAACGCCTGGTCATCCCCGAGACCAGTTCAGAGTCTTCGCGCTCGCGTAGCAGATCGAGCAGCCGGTCGAGGCGTCACAGGAGAGCAACGCCGCGTAAGCGATCGCGACGGAGCGGAAGATTTCAAGAGAATAGTTGCCGCCGAAGGGTTCGGGGTGGCACACACACATTGAACGCAAGTCTGACGCCGTCGCCGTCAATTAGTCGCTCCAATGACGGTACTTCTGGTACAGCAGGTACGTCAGAGAATGCAATTATTTCTACACTTCTTGAGTTTATGCAAAGTCTAAAAAGGGACAATAATAGTGAACGCTTTCCCGTGATGAATGTGATTCCTGAGTTTGATCCATCCAAACGAAATCAAACAATTCACACGTGGATCTCAAAAGTTAACGAATGCGCTTCCATTTATGGATGGACAGACAAACAAATAGCTTACTATGCGTTACCCAAGTTAGTAGGATTGGCTCAACGATGGTATCAAGGGTTACCAAGTGTAAAATTTTCATGGTCAGAATGGGAA
The DNA here is from genome assembly GCF_905163445.1 of Pararge aegeria. Lineage (NCBI taxonomy): Eukaryota > Metazoa > Arthropoda > Insecta > Lepidoptera > Nymphalidae > Pararge > Pararge aegeria. The sequence goes on along the minus strand of NC_053202.1, from coordinate 2,971,662 downwards.
AATAAATTAGCTTTAGCATTCCCAAGTGAAGAAAACTTCGGACAGTTGTTAACGGAAATGCTTGCTTGCAAGGCACGTTTTAATGATTCATTAGAAGAATATTTTTACGATAAAATGGTTCTATTAAATAGATGTAAAATAAGTGGAAAAGATGCAATTGACTGTATCTTATTTGGAATTGAAGACAGGTCCGTCCGAACTAGCGCAGAAGCAGCTCAGTTCAGAGAACCTGATAAATTGTTAGTATATTTAAGAAATGTCAAAGCTAATAAACGACTAGAAAAATCAAACATAACCTTGCAAGCGAGTACTTCAGATAAACGTGTTAAGCAAATAGGTCAGAGTAGTGTTCCTAGGTGTTATAATTGTGGGGAGGAAGGCCATCCATATTTTAGATGTAAACAACCCATTAAAAAGTGTGAAATTTGTCACAGGATAGGTCATGTAGGTAGCAACTGTGCTATCAAAACTAAGGGTAGTTCAACTCGCTCTGATACCACGAATAATAAATCTGTTTCGTGTGTATATCAAAATCAAAACAGTGACGAAAAGTACTATAAAAACGCTGTTGTTGAGGGTCGTGATTTAAATTGCTTTATTGACTTTGGAAGCCAGTGTACGATGCTCAAAGAATCCGTTGCTAAATGTTTAGGTACAACTTGGTCGACTAATGATTTGCCAGTTTTGAGAGGGTTCGGTAACTCTCTAGTAAATTGTTTAGGTAAATGCTCACTTTCTATAAAAGTAGATTCTGTTAGTGCTCAAGTAGATGTGCTCATCGTACCTGACAGTTATTTGCGCGAATCCTTATTAATCGGACAAACATTTACGGAACAAGATCACGTCGTAGTATACAAAACTAAAAATGAATTGAAATTGTTAGATAAATGTACACAACTAAAAGATAAAATTCTGGTATTTGTTTCCGAATTGGTGACAGTCAAAGATCTTACAGAGATTAATGTTCATTCTGTACCTGTGCATAATGGGGACATATTGGTGGAGTCAAGCGTTAATCAGCAAAAAAAATATCAATTAATAGAGTGCATTACTAAACTGCAAAACGGTAAGGGTAAATTGATTGTAAAGAGCCTTGACCAATCAGGCGTTGAGTTACAAAAAAAACACCTTATTGGTTCGAGCTCAACCATGTAAAGAAATTAAAACTTTACTAATAAATAGAATCGGAACTGACACTAAATCTCCTCCAGCTATTATTACAAAGAAAATGATTAATACCAGTGAAAGTTTTGATAAGACAGAAGAATTAGCTAGTCTGTTGAATCAATATAGGGATTGTTTCGCTTTCCAAGTTAAAGAACTAGGTTGTGTAGCAGGGGTGGAAATGAACATTAATCTAAAAGACTTTACACCAGTAGTATACCGACCTTACCGCCTATCTTATTCGGAGCGAGAAGTAGTCCGGGATATGGTTAATGATCTAAAAGAGTCTGGAATCATAAGAGACTCTAAATCAGAATATGCTTCCCCTATTTTATTAGTTAAAAAGAAAACTGGAGATTATCGGCTATGCGTTGATTTTAGGAATTTAAATAAGAAAACCATTAAAGAGCATTATCCTTTACCGCGAATAGACGATCAATTAGACAATTTGTCCGGTTATAAGTACTATACTACATTAGATCTTGCCTCTGGTTATTATCAGATCCCTATGTCCGAAACCTCAAAGTATCTTACCGCTTTCATTACGCCTGATGGGCATTTTGAATTTAACAGAATGCCATTCGGTTTAGCCAATGCGCCGTCTACCTTTCAAAGAGCAATTAATAACATTTTAGGAAACGCTAGGTTTAAAGAAGCCTTCGCATATATGGATGATGTTATTATTCCATCAAAAACTATAGAGGAAGGTTTTCAGCGTTTAATTAGTACATTAGAACTATTTCGTAAAGCTGGGTTAACACTCAAACTTTCAAAATGTAATTTCTTTAAAGAGTCCATAGATTACTTAGGTTTTGAAGTTTGTGAAAATGGTATTAGACCAGGCAAAAATAAAATTGCAGCCGTAGAGAATTTCCCTGTACCAACCGATCAACATAAACTAAGACAGTTTCTCGGGCTTGCTAGCTTTTTCAGGAGGTTTATCAGAGGGTTTTCAATGATTGCCCAACCTTTAACTAGACTTCTAAAAAAAGATGTTAAGTGGCAATGGGGTGATAGTGAATCAAACGCGTTTCAAACATTAAAACGAGAATTAGTTCAACGACCGGTACTAACATTCTACAATCCTGAATATGAAACCCAATTGCATACGGATGCATCAAAGAATGGAATAGCGGGTATATTACTTCAGAGACCAAATAAAGAGTCCCCTTTCAGTGCTGTCGCTTATTATAGCAGACAGACATCCCCAGAAGAGAGTCGCTTCACTTCCTATGATTTGGAAACGTTAGCTGTGGTAGCTTCGATGCAACGCTTTAGGGTGTATTTGTTAGGGGTACCATTCACGGTTGTTACAGACTGCAATTCTCTCCGCGCTACGTTTGAGAAAAAGGATATGTTACCTAGGGTTGCTAGATGGTGGGGAACAATGCAAGAATATGATTTTAATATTATTTACAAACCAGGTGCTACTATGGGTCACGTCGATGCTCTCAGTCGGAATCCCATAGCAGATAAAGAAGTTTTGGATATTTTGAACATAGATTCAAATTGGATAGTAACAGTGCAGCAAAGTGATCCGGAATTACAGCGTATCGTAAATATTTTAAATGACCCCGAAACTAAAAATCTTGCAGAACTGAAAAATAACTTTATCGTAAAACGTGGGTTACTATATAGGAACACTAGCGACGGAGAACGTTGGGTAGTTCCCAAAGGGGTTCGCTGGCAAATCCTTAAAGCCAACCATGACAACATAGGGCATTTCGGTTTTGATAAAACGTTTGATAAAATTCGGAGACAGTATTGGTTTGCTAAAATGAGACGGTTTATAAAAAAATACATAGACTCGTGCTTAGAATGCGCGCACCATAAAATACCGTCCGGTAAAAAGGCTGGCGAATTACATCCAATACAAAAGGTTGAGTGTCCTTTCCATACTGTACACGTTGACCACTTAGGTCCATTTGTACGTAGTAAAAAAAGAAATTCTTATTTACTACTAATCATTGATGCTTACACCAAATTTATTATGTTATTTCCCGTTAAAAGTACTAAGTCAGTTCATTCCATTAGGGCCATCAAAACTTATTTCCACACTTTTGGTGTTCCAAAACGATTAATATCAGATCGAGGTACTTCTTTCACATCTAAACGTTTTCAAGAATTCTTGAGACAGCTTGGTGTAAAACACATTTTAAATGCAATTGCGACACCTCGTGCCAATGGCCAGGTTGAGCGGTATAACAGGACAGTGTTAGCGGCTCTCTCAGCTTGCAATCACGGTAAATCTGAATCTCTGTGGGATGAATGCGTGTCTGAAATACAATGGGGCCTAAATAATACGCTTAACAAAGGTATAGGGAAAACGCCAGCTCAAGCACTTTTTGGAACAAACCTTGTAGGAACTTCTGACTCTTTGCTAAATATTCTTGATGAGGGCACGATTAGCGTGGATGAAATACATAACAATAACGATCGAATCGATGGTTTGGGAAATGTACGAACCGATAGTTTAAAAACCGTTAGGGACGAGATATCTGAATATGTCACTAAAAATCAATGTAAGCAAAAGGAACGTTATGACAAGAAAAGAACTAAAGCTCAGTTTAATTTAGGTGATTTAGTAAGAGTCGAAAGGGATGTTCCATCAACTGGTGGAAGTAGAAAGTTAATTTCTAAAATCCGTGGTCCTTATCGAATAACTGAAGTCCTCCCAAACGATAGGTATATAGTAGAAGACACCCCGCTATCTCGAAAAGGTAACAGGAGTTTTAAAGGCACATTCCCTGTGGATAAAATTCACACTTGGTTAGTTTTTAATAGAAACAGTGAAGATTTTACTGATCACTCGAATATGTCTGATAATTGAGTCTTTATACAAAAAAAAAAAAAAAAAACATCTTTGAATGTCTTCCCTCCCTACGATTAAGATTATACATTATTACTCTTTATATTGTTGTTAGGTTAATAATTGTTAGTTAAGGCGATTGAATTTAGTGGTGTTGTAATTAATCAAATAGTATGATTATGTAAAGACTGTGTATTATGAATTATATAATTATCAGATTATAGATGTAAGCAATGTCTGTTTAATCTACTTTGATTGTAAACTTGTGACTTATGAGTTAAGAACTAATAATGAGTTACTGATTATAAAGGTTTTGATTGATAGTATCATATCAACGAGGTTGGTTTCCATTAGAATATAATGGTTATCCATTAAGTGGTATAATATAATTTGAGATAAGTGATTGATTATCCTGGAATAACTTATTTATTAATTATACCTCAAGTTTCATTTTACTTGTTGTGAACATGAAGGGGTCACTCAAGTAATTGTGTAGCTGATGTGAACATGAAGGGGTCACTCAAGTAATGATGTTGTTGATGTGAACATGAAGGGGTCACTCAAGTAATGATGTCCTTGATGTGAACATGAAGGGGTCACTCAAGTAATGATGTCCTTGATGTGAACATGAAGGGGTCACTCAAGTAATTGTGTAGCTGATGTGAACATGAAGGGGTCACTCAAGTAATAATGCAGTTGATGTGAACATGAAGGGGTCACTAAACTGATTTACTGGAAATATGAAAAGACCAGTTGAATAATTTAAATGTAATGAAATCTAGTTAGAGTAGAAGTTATTTTAAATTGTAAATGTGATACCTACCCGGTTGTTTCACGAGACGTGAATACGGTCAGGAAAGGCCGACTGTTAGCTATTTCAAATATAATTAGTGTCTGTCAATGTACCTCATGAAATAATAAGTGTAGCCATGTCAATATACCCTTGTTGCATACGTTTCATGACGTACATTGACAGGTAGTGATACCGATTTATGTATAGGTACATACTGATGAGACTTGTTGGCATTGAATGATTGTGGTGGACGGCAGTCTATTCTCGGCTGTGATCACGTTCGGACGTGGACATAAAATATATTACTGTGAATAATTAATGTGATTAATGTGTGATAAATAGGAGATAAATAATAAAATGATTTAATGAAATTTTATCAGAGTATTATTCCAAATTACCCTTCTGAGCTTTCAAAAATGTATTCGTCTTTAAATTTATTGGTATTACTTAATATATAAGAAGCTCATTAAGTTTTGAATACATTGAATGAGTTTACATTTTTTATAGGTATAGGTATTTTATTATAAAATTTGGCGCCTCCAAAGATAAGGGATTGTTTACCATAATTTGTTCTAGTTTTACAAATCCCCAAAAATAGTATTTGTTTGTGTTACAAATCCCCAAGAATCGTTTGTCCAGCAAACTATAGATGTGCAATTTTTCATTAAGATCTGTACAGTGGTAGGGCGGAAAATAGCATAGACAAAAAAAACACCGCGCATTCGCATCCATAATAATAATATAAATGTGTTTTTTTGTTTGTTTGTTACCTATTAGCAGCTTTGTCAACAAAGGGCAAACAGATGGGGTTGCCGAGCAGTTTGAAAAAGGAAAATTTAATTGTTTTAAATAAAGTGAACTTAAACCTGTTGTTACGGTGAATACGGTATTTTTTTAAACCCGAAATAACCGCGGACGAATCAGCTAGTTTATAATATTGATAAGTAACGCCGTCCATTCTAGTCCAGTAAAATCAACCCACTAGATGAATGTGAACTGGGAAAAAATCCAAATCATTAAACAAAAAAAATCCCTACCTCAAGTACGCATGTAACAAAAAGCAAACAGTATTTTCCAAAGCCACTCCACTTAGTTAAGTACACTTAAAACGGGGGCGGCCACGCGCCGACCATTACCAGTTTTAATTAAATAAAACGCAATACGCCTGTGAACGCGCGGCGTGTGTGGGGCCGGCTTTATGCTAATTGTTGAATAGTTTCAAAGCTGAATAGACTCGTGCCTTAAATGCTTTAAGTACGAGGATACCTTTTTTAAAATTTGAAATTGGAATTATTTTGCAACGCGTTACTTACGCGTTACGTTTACTCATACTGCCGAACACACTATACAAAGACTAAGTGCAGATAAAAGTGTCATTTATTTCGTGGCGTCTTATTAATATCTTATCAATAAATTGCCATTTTTAATAATAACTAGCTGACCCGCGCAACTTCGTCTGCACCAAATCGTTTTAATATATAAAAAATACCTAGAAACTAATTGCAGCGCTACCTACTAAGTCCAGTATTATTTCCAAACTATGTTATTCGCCGTACGTGTTATTCTATACTCGTCGCAACTTCTAAGCAATAGGTTCAATTTGAATAATTTAAAAATGAATTTGCAGGTTTATAGTCAAGCTTCATATTTATATTATTTTATTTCTTTCGCATTTATAATATTAGTAGGATGGTACGCATGCATTCGATTGCTGTCCTGTATGCCGTGCAACTTGCTGTTATCTGTGAGGAGTTATGTCCTTTATCTCCGACAATATTTAGCAGATATCCATTAAAATTAGACAGTACATGCTTGGTAGTATACACTTACAAATAAAAAAAGGATGATTAAAATCGGTTCAAATTTAACGGAGCTATGAAGTAAAACTGATAAAAAATTTCATCCCGTTTCCCGGAGGAAGCTTATTGTTTATCGAGATAAAACGTATCCTATATGTTGACCCGGAATACCAGCTACCACTATGCCAAATTTTATTTAAATCCCTTTAGTAGTTTTCACTTGATGCCCGGACAGACAGACAGACAGACAAAAATTAAATAAAAATCACTTTTCGACTCAGTATCGATTAAGAAGCATCCCCCGGTTAAAATTTTCAAAATATATATATTTTCGAAATCTTCCAGTTACAGTTTTATTATAAGCCTTTATTAACAATCTTATAAATGACATTTCAACTTATTTCTACTTAGTATTTCCAAAGTAATAACTGTTTTGGTACAAAATTACGTTTTATATTAGACACCGGTTATTTGATTGTTTTGCTCTCCAGCATAGGCCTCCCCAAGCGTTCTCCACAAAGATCTATCCCTTGCTTTCCTCTTCCAAATTGTTCCTGCCACTTTTTTAGTATCATCATCCCACCTACGATACTGTCTACCCTTACTTCTCTTTTTATATCCAGGACACCATTCCATTATTTCTTTTGCCCATTTTTCTGTCTTACTGCTTATTAAATGGCCAGCCCATTTCCATTTAAGTTTTTTGATTTCCATTCTGTTTTGGCATTTGCCCATTCTTAACAAATACTTAATAAATTCCATGTAGTTCAATAATAGAAAACGCCAAAACCCTCACAAGATACCAAAAAAATCAATGTGGTTTATTTAATAGTTAAAAATAACGCTTTCCTTTTTCAAATAATAGAAAAAGAAAATGAAGAAAGTCTTCTTGAAGACCTGTCAATTATTTAGTGTAGAGATTTGTGTATACAGCAGAATCAGCACTATTGATATGGCAATAATTGTTAATTCAATAGTGCTGATTAATTACAATACAAAAGAATAATAAATAAAATAAAATACAATACAAACAAAATTACTTAAACATACTTACACAAACTTTAACAATCATTATTATTGTATCTTTCAAAGTCAACATAAAATAAATACTTAAATTTATACACGTACCACGCAGGTTAGTCTGGTCACCACTGGTAAGAGCAAACTAACGTTAATGTTGTAGCTTAATAGGCTGAAAAATCTTCAATCTTTGCCTCATTTAAAAGGTGAAAGTAAAAGTTATTTATACGGTTCGTTTTCATTTCCCGCCAATTTTATTCCGCCGCGTGCCGATCAATATTGCACTCGAAGTTATCGTTATCAAGTATTTGAATATAATATTAGTTCTTATTTCAAAAGCTCGAAGATTGAAAATCCATTAATACGATAGCGGTACTCGATGGTGAGGATACTTAAAAAAATAATAACAAATGGTTTTGTGTCGATGCTTGAGTATTTCTATGATGTTTTTTTTTCTCATAATGCTATAACCTCAAGAGAATTTATATTTAATAGTGCTAGGTTTGTATTCTATTTTTTATTTTAAAGTTTCTTTTTGAATATGTTTTTTAAGTTTTATGAAAGTTCGATAGTTATTGTTTTTTCAATTTGTCCCCTTCAGGACAGGCAAAGATCATTGACCATACAGCCTATTCAATCGTATAGTTTTTAGATTTTAGATTATTCTTAGTTCTATTAGATCGACGTATTTTTGCATAGATAATTAATAATGTCAGCTTAACGTGCTATCTAATCTCTATGGATACCAATCGTATAATTTTTTTGCAGACTAGGGTTTCGAATCATAAAACATACTCTATCATGCTAATAATATTATAAATTAGAGAATTTGTTTTTTTTTATCCTTCTTTCACGCAGCAACGGGGCCGCGCTAGAAAGCCAATAAGGCTAATTATACAACAAGTCGAAGTCGTAGATTATATAAAAGTAAAATTCTGTTAAATATAGGTAGTAGGTCCGGACTAACCTATAAAACAAACACCTCAGATTTTCCCCAAAGCCCTTACATCACCAACTAAATTGGAACTGGGCGTTATTCCGCCGAGAGGACTTAGGGGGGAATCGCGTCGGGTAATTTGAGAGTGAAACTGGCAACACTACGAAATCCTCTTATTATAATGGGAGTTGTCTATGGTTAACGTTTATTTAAGATGATACAAAAAGGACAAAGCTAATAAAATTTTATAACACATCATCAGCGCACTACAGGGCACGGGTTTCCCTTTTAGAATGAGAAGGGCTTAGACTGTAAGTCCACCACGCTGGCCGAGAACAATATGACGAACTCAGGCATGCAGGTTTCCTCACAACATTTCGTCCCTCGCTAGGTTAATGCAGTTTAAGTAGTAGAGAATTTTTTGACAGAGCTCGTCCGGGGAAGTACCATCTCCATGCCTATATCTGCCGCTAAGCAGCATTGTTGCAATGCTGTGCTCCGGTGTGAAGGGCGTGGTTACCGGTGTTATTACAGGCATATGACAGCTGACAGGCTTAACACGTATGCCTGAAATTGATGGACACAGAGCGGCATGTTGCAGGACGTCCTCCTTGCATGTCCCGTGTAGTGTTACCACCCACTGACACGCACTACAAGTTAGCCCTTAAATGCAATCTTACATGGTGGTAAGTGACAATGCAGTCTAAGATGGTAGCGGGCTAATCTGTTACGAAGTATGACAGTCAGACCCCTAATCGGTTTCTTATCATCGCATTGGATACTAAATCGTTAACGGCACGTCTTTGTCGGTAGGGTGGTAACTAGCCACGGCCAAAGCCAGACCAGGCCAGACCAGAGAAAATTCCCAAATTGGCTCTGCCGGGTATCGGACCACGGACCTGACGGGCTGACTAAGCATTGCGCGGTAGCTACGTCAGGCCGCGTACTGGGTAGCCAGTCCCTACCAACCGGCCGTCAGGCGAACACGCGCTTGTTGAATAAACTGTGGTTAAAAAGGTTCGAAGAGTATTATTACCAAATCCCGGTACCACGCTCCAAACAAACAGACAGACTCCCAGCAGAGGTGAACACTCCTACGCCTCACATTGGTGACCCCGACGTGATTCCTACTTAAATTCGCAGCGCTCACCGTTGCTCCAAGGAGGTCGTCAAATATTTAGGTATTGAAAACTTATAGTTGTGTGCCCGGGATAAAACTCGATCCCTCTAAAGGAAGACCGAAGTTCTAACCACTAGAATAAAACCGCTCCTATGTTTATATAGCACTAGCTGATACCTGCGTCTTCGTCTTTCTTTATTTTTTTTTTTTTTGTGGTGATAGCCCAGTGGGTAGGACTTCGACTTCACTTTCGAGGGGGCGAGTTCGAATCACAGCACGCAACTATAACTTTTCTAAGTTATGTCTGTTCTTAGCAATAAGAATATCACTAGCTCCAACGGTGCAGGAAAACATCGTGAGGAAATTTGTACACGAATAAAATGTCATTTTCCAAAAATGAATCCTAGCTAGATCGATTTATCGCCCCCGAAACCCCCTGTATACTAAATTTCATGAAACTCGTTGGAGCCGATTCCAAGATTCCAATTATATATATATATATATATATATACAAGAATTGCTCGTTGAAGATATAAGATATATAGAGAGAGAGAGAGAGCCACTTAATAAAGAAATAACATACTAATACTCGAAAGGGATCTACGCCGTAGCCGAGGTCTACGTGTTAATAATATTGCTACAAAACTTCAAAATACATCTTTGTAGCAACAAAGACGTTCTAAAATTAAAATACCCATAGTCAAGCCACTGACAGTTATGCTAAGGTTACAGATTATAGAGATTATATAGTCGTTTTTTTTTTTATACACTTTTGCGCAATATTCATAACTTTATTTGGGTAAGAATATTATGCCCGTTTTCAGTAAACCTTAGTCATTGTATAAATCGAATGTTTTATGATTTAGGTAATGGCTATAGAAAAAAAAACGTTTCACCAACTCATAAGTTATACCTACAGGTGAACGGTTGATGTATGCCACGGAATGCCCTCAGATGAGGCATTTCTTATTTTGGCATTGCATTGTTCATAGTTAGTCAAAACGCGCATTGGAGACCTATCGCTAAAAAAGATGGATATAATCGGTACAATCGTTCTCAAATACGACCAGACAAAGGAAAATAGGAATTAATTTTTATATATATCTAGATATACTAAGATATAAAACGAGAGAAGCAAAACAAAAAAGACATCTAAATTCCGACCGTGTAAAATATGGAACCTGTTTGCCGGTTTACGCAATATCATTTGCCGTACGCTTTCCTAGCTAATAAAATAAATAAATTCAGAGGACTAACCGAGCGGCGACAGCGAAAGTTAATTTGAAAATGGGATAAACAGAAACCGACCAATGCGGTCCTGGCGTGAGGGAGCGACGGCCAATCGGGAGGCGTTATTTTTCGCGCGCTGAATTTTTATTAGCCGAGATAATAACGCCATTTTGGGGGGCTCTCTGTTTCGTTATACGGTGTTCGGATACGTTGATATACGAAACTAGAAATATGCAATTGAAGTTTACATTGAAAACTTCTTTGCCTATCAAATCAGCTTAGATTTGATAAGCAAAGAAGATTTCACGAAACCTAGTGTTACAGTAAATTTATAAAGTGCGTAAATAATTAAACTTTAGATAACTATAAATTCATATTTGCCAAATATTCCAGTCCAGTCCTACATGGACTCGAACGATGCAAAGATACCTGTCTGATGTCTTAGATGTCTTAATCCTTCATCACTAGGTATCGCCTGAATCGAATGCCTAATGATTAAGGCTATAGAAAGAAAAAGTTCCACCAACTACGCTTCAACTAAACAAACCAAGTTGTTACTGGTCCCTGTAAAAGAGGCCTCTATATTGTTGAATATTTAGGGTAAGAGTTCTTATTAACACTAAATCGTTTACTAAAATGTTCGTTATAAAATACTATACAAGTGCCCTTGAATGAATTAGCTATTTTATGAAGCCTAGTAAACTGCATTACGAGTTTATTAAGAGCCCATTGGTGCAGTTTGCAACCACCCTGCTTACTGAGTGAAAGACCGTGGGTTCGATTCCCACGACTGGAAAATGTTTGTGTGATGAACATGAATGTTTTTCAGTGTCTGGGTGTTTATCTGTATATTATAAGTAATTAATGTATATTATTCACAAAAAATATTCATCAGTCATCGTAGTACCCATAACATAAGCTACGCGTACTTTGGGACTAGATGGCGATGTGTGTATTGTCGTAGTATATTTATTTATTTATTTTTGCTTCTAATATTTATATTGTTACAGTCCATTGCTTTGTTCGAACTTTGTATCTTTGGATCATTATGTCAGCGTTCGCGCATGAGAAATTGAAAGCGACATAAATGGGCAGAAGGAATACGTGACCAATTCGCACGGGATCTGTGTATTATTTGTAGCCTCGTATATAGGGATTGAGTTTTTTTTTATATATTCGATTATTCCGCTGGATAGATCTGATTTTATTATCCAATCTAGCTAAGGGTTTTGAAATATGTGTTTTAACAGTAAATTTATACACTACAGTACAGTAAATAATTAAACTTTTGATAACTATAAATTCATATTTGGCAGATATGTATGTTCATGACATTGAGTTGGTGTTATGAATTTAAGCTTAATTTGCTATACTCCGCGAACAGCAGGAGAATCTGTATGGTGTAATTTATAATTACTTCAATCCGTATACTCCACACCAAACAGATCCTCAGCAATGTACCCTCTACGCACTTTTCGCTCCGAAACCGGAGCATCTTCAGGAGATATTGACTTAACAATGAATAGTTGTTAAGTGGGTCTTAAGTTTTACACCACACAGATTCTCCTGCTTTTCGCGGAGTATAGCAAATAAAGCTTAATTTTGATAATATATTATGGATTTCCGCAAAGTAACGCTTGCTTCTATGCAATATTGAGTTGGTGGGTATCTTTATGGTATGTCACTGAACTCCTCCTAGACGGCTGGACCGATATGAATGAATTTTTTGGTATGCGTTTGGGTGGCGCCCTGGATGGTTTAGATTCACAAATCAGCCCGACAGATGGCGCTGGGGTCAGCTAGTTTTTATATAAATAGATACGACTGCATTATCGATGCACGGCAGTCCTACATGGACTCGAACGATGCAAAGATACCTCCCGGTGTCTTAGTCGTTTATCATATGCTATCCAAAAGAATGCATATTAAAAGCTATTCAATAGGTAATAGTATTATTTCGATGATATAATTACCATCACAGTTGCAGTTGCAACTGCGATCCTAATTTAGTATAAAAGACTACGTAATCGATAAAAAAGCTTGGGTGAAAATTATTGCTCGAACCAGGTTGCTCTGCTTATAATTTTAAATCACAATGTGAGATGGTGATAACAGAAAAACACCCGGCTAAGTTTGTCGTGGGCTTCTTCTTAGACTAGGACGCGTTTGGAACCCTCGTAGCTTTAGTTTTAAGTTTACGAATATGATTATCGCCATCATCTCACTACCGTGTAATTCTTATGTACGCATCAAAAGCGCCATCAAGTAAGCCCATATTACTTGAATAAAGATATTTTTGACTTTGACTTTGACTTTGACTTATCTGTCTGTTTGTTGAACTGAACTTTGTAACAATAGTACCAAATTTATAATTGCGACGCCTTTATTGCATTAGTGGACTGTTATAGGCTGGATGATTATATACATAACTAGATAAAATATCTTGTATGCTAGCTAACTAGTTTTTCATGAAATTATCATAACTGCTTCGAATTTGTACGGTTGAATTCAATAAGGAAATAAGTTCACCGAGTTACACTAGGCTGTGGCGGTGCGGGCATTTTACACGATACGATCGGTACGGCAACGATACGACAATTTTGCAAGAAAAGGCGACTTTTAACATTTTGATAGCGCTGTCAATCTGGTTACAGCGCCCTTACTGGATTCAATTTCAAATGTAAACATTAGATTGACATTCTTTTTTGAAAATATAGTTACTCGTTTTTCTATGCCTTTGCGATTTGGTTGCCGAAAAAAAACAAGTAAGATATGTAGGAGCCTTCCTTTGCAGATGAAAGACAAATCTCTACCTAGGTATTTTAATCACAGCTTGGGTCTTAAGTTGGGTTCTGTACAGTGGCGTATTATAAGTTTCAGCGCCCTGGACTCGCCACTCACCATATCGTCGAGATTGGCCGCCCCATAAATTAATGGAAAAATGTAAAATAATAATATCCAACGGTTTTGTTTGAATGGTGTTAATGAATGAATACACAGAAAGATTCTCCGAAACACCTTTTATTCAATACAAGAAGTTCGCTGTACTATTCGCATTCACAGTATCTCTATTTCTCCACTTATGTACTAAATGTAAAAAGTGTTAACGCGTGGAGAAGTTATAATAGAATCACGCTTCGTTCCGGAATAAAAAGTACGTTCAGACTGACTTCTGCATGTGTCGCCCCTCGCATCCTGCCACCCCGGGCTATGGCCCTTTTGGTCCTAGGGTAAATACGCCCATGGTTCTGTAGGAGGAAGACGCAGGGGTATGTCTTCCAGTTTGGTGGGCGGCCAGACCACGTCGCTATGTACCTAATATGATGTAACAGGAAACCTTCTGATCTTGTGAACATTTTGTTGGAGGCTCTCGGTAAGCAAGTCTCTTGAGTTGGTCGAGGCGTAAGGCTTTCTCTTAACTTCTAAGCGCAGAAGACAATTGGATGCAGGGTGGCTACCAACAGCGAGTCGCGGAATTATTACAAACAGCACAAGACTGAGCATCACTTACTACCAGGTGATATTGCAGTCAAGGGCCTTTACTGGAATAAAAAATAGGTCTACACTCCACATGTATAAAGAAAGTTCAGACGTCGATGTTCATTATGATCGTGTCGTGTCGTGTCAAATTGAAGTAGTATAATGTAAATAAGCCCCGCCTCAAGCATAAAACGCGGGCCTGCTAATTATTTCCCGCCCTTTCCTTCCCGAGCCCGATCAACGCTTCCGGAGGATTTTGAATTCCAATTTGGAATTGCGTTCAGAAATTTCTTCTTTTTTTTTTGAATGGGAAAGCTGTTTGTGTTGGAAAAACATCGCTGACACTCGTTACCGTGTTTTCTGGGTTCCGTAGCAAAATGATAAAAACGAACCATGTTCCATGTTTCCTTCTTATCACTGTTTTTTGTTTGTAGTTTCTTTCTTTTCTTTGTCACGGGCATTTTTGTATATTTTTATAGAGGTTAATTTTAAGTATAATTTAAGTAAATATAACCTATGTAATAAAACAAAACTAACAAAAACGTTTCCTACCTACCTCGTTGGCCTACTAAAATAAAAGAATTTCGAATTTCGAATTTTAGAATTTAGAATTTGAATTTGAATTATAATCATATTATTATTTCTGTGACATTGTGTAGTAAATTCAAATTTTGAGCGACTAAATATTTTTAAACAACGTTTGTAATAATTGTCAATAATTTATTATTAACAGCACGTCAATAATAATTTGTAAGTATATGTGCATGCCGAAATAGTAGAATATTTATTATCAAGAAAAGTTATTGTGAATTTTAATTTATACTTATATAAAATCAGATAAATACTATTTCTATTTCTATATTCTACCCCCTTGCTGTGTTTCCCAGGTCTTTAAGATACAAGCGAGGGGTATCAGTCGTATGTGTGATTAGCAAGTCCCTCGCAAACTCTATTTATCTCAACAACTCGCCTTCATTTAGAGGTTTGGGGTTTACTCAGATTGCGTCGGCTTGATACTTAAAATTATTAATGCAATAGCTCTGCGTTTCGTTTGGTACTTGTTTCCACTGGATCCCAGCGACTCGTATTTCGAGCGTATGGAAACAAGCAGCCCAGACCGTAGAATTTGGAACTCCCTACAAAAGAGACGAGACGAGACTCACGAGAAAAGTTTTTGGTTGCTTTGTTAGGACGTGAAGGAAGGACGATATTTGATGTAAAAATACAAATGTTCTTGTAAACCACCCTTGGGAATGTGATGTCTTTCCAGGATTAAAAATAACCTATGTTACTCTCCGACTTTTCAACTAACTTTGTGCCATAAATAAAGTGGATGGGTTGCTTAGTTAGGGCGTGAAGTATAAAATTAGTACGACTTTATTTAAAACTTATTTTTTACCACGAACGGATATGGTTAATACGTATCTGATATCTTGTTGGCGAACTTTTAGATTGATTGTGATTAGCTTTATGAGTAAGTTTAAATTTTTAGTGCTAATTAATTTTAAAAAAAGTATTAAAGGGGCAATAGCGCCAGCATTTTTGGTATCATGCCCTTAAGTGAACAGTTTGACGGCTTATCTTTTTGAAGTGTAACTTCTTTATTCACCTATTTCGGTTACGCGTAACATTTTTCCGCTACACGCCATCTTTTCCTTTTACGCGCCATCTTCATTTCTGAGTCACATTTTTCTTTAGGCGCCATATTATTTAGTTTTTATTATGCGTTTACTAATTGGAATTATGGTTAACATAAAAGAAATGAATAAATTTTGAAATAAATTTCAGTTTTCAAGTTAACAAATGCATTACGGATTCATGCGCACGAAATTATAACACATGATTTATATTTAACAAACCCCAGTTGTACCTTGTAGAAGATATTCGCGGTTATTACAAACCTGATATATATTTATCTTTCTTGCCAGATAATTATTTGATTCAGAAACACGTACGAAATATATAATAGGTATAATATTTATCTGAAGATTGATTACGAGCATTCAACCTCACTAGTGTATTTCTTATTTGCTTATCTTTTATTTATAGGTATATTATTTTGTCGTATAACAACTATTTTGTTGAGAATCCAGATTGCAGCTTCGCATACCAGTCGATTGCGCTGGTCAAACAACGTATATACAGATCAGTTATTGACAATGCGAAGGTAAAGAAACTTAATAAAGGCTCTTTAATTCGCCATAAACAATAATTAATTGTATCTCAGTTGGCTACGGTTTATCATTTTTTCTATATAAGCGCAGGGGCGTTTGTCAGGCAGGTCGATTTGATTAATCAAATCTTAGATTATGATAAAACAACTGTTTATTCATCAATATACTATAACAGTCTACTTCTGGACTAAAGGCAAGAGGCTTTTTTGTACTGAAAATATGTAATCTCTAATCTATATACTAATACTAATCAATAATCTGTAATAGTCCGCTGCTGGACGAAAGGCCCCTCCCAACGGGAGGGAGTGCCCATAATGCTGGGCAGACGGATTGGCGATCGCAGTATGAATGAAAGAATGAATGAATACACTTTTATTGTACACCACATAAACTTATAGTAAAATTATAAATAAAAATTTAACAAAAAGTATACAATTTGGCGGCCTTATCTCTACATAGCGATCTCTTCCAGGCAACCAAAGGCGTTAAACACAGCTCAAGAAGAGAAGTAGGCGGTGCATATAAATAAACATTTATATTTGCATATAAATATAGTGAATATACATATATAATATATACATATATAATATATACATATAATAAACTTACAATATAATATATAGATACTGATAATTAATATATACCTATAGAATTAATATCAATAATACATAAATATATACAATATTGTCAAAACCCAAACAAAACATAAGGCATGTTCCGAAGATTCAGACAAAAAATGATCTTTAAAAAATGGTAATAGACTGCCTCTCGGATTACAAGAGGCAAGGCAGTACATGGTGGTAGTAATATAGAAGACGCTGCTGCCCACTATATTTCCTCAGTCGCATCGTACGGCACCAGTACAAAACCAGAGGTGGTGACAACTGTTTTCTGATCTCCCGTCAACATACTTCATACTGTTCACTTTTTAGTAATAGTATCAAATCTCGTTTGTCGCAGTATTCGCGTTTATTCATGCTCTTTAGAAGAATATCTCAAAGGTGTAGAGCTAAGTTACAATATGAGATACAGTCGCGTTCAAAATTCTTAAACATTTGTTTTAATTAAATATTTTACTGTTTTCATCCATACATCATCATCATCATCACATCAAACCATTACCATTACAGGCCATGGGTCTCCTCCTACAATGAACGGCTTAGACCGTGCTCCACACGCCTTTGAGAACATTTATTTTTATCATATACATTATAGTTATCTTCTTCTTCTCCTTCTTCTGTTCCTGGGCCTTTTCCGCACTTGGTTGGTCTGGGACCGTCCGTTGTACGTATGGCCACTGATGCGGCTCCCCGCTGGATCACTCCAGCCAGCCGAGCTCGCTCCAAAAGCTTAGCAGGCCGCCCAGGTCGCCGAGTGCTTCATGGAGTGTTGCTGAGGAGCCAAGGTGTGCTGCGCGTTGTTCTGCTACTCCGTTGCATTGGAGCATTACGTGTATCGGTGTTTCCTCCGTCTCCATGCATGCTCTGCAGAGAGGGCTGTCAGTTATACCTAAAATGGAAAGGTGTTTGTTTAGTGGGCAGTGCCCTGTTATCATACCTACAACTGTCCTTAGTTTAGGTCGATTCAGTTGCAGTAATTTTGTTGTTAGTCGTGGGTTGAGAACTGGTATGGCCTCCTTCGTGTGTTTGCACTCTTTTATTTTAGACCATAGCACCGAGTGTGATGCTTGCGTCTGGTTGTGGAGCCATGTTTTGTATTCAGTGAAGGGTATGGGTATGATGGGTTCCGGTCCAGCTACCCTTAGTGATGCTGCCTGACGCGCTAATTCGTCGGCTGCGTCGTTTCCTCTGTTTCCGTTGTGACCTCGTATCCATTTTAGGGTTACTCTGTTGGATTTTGATAGGGCTTGTAGGGCCTTGTGACAGTCAAGTATGAGTTTTGATGTTGTTGTGTGTTTGGTTAAGGCTTTTAGTACAGCTTGACTGTCACTGTTTAATACATTATAGTTATATATATTATTAAAATTTACATAACATGCATTGTCGAATTAGGATAACTTTTCCTGTAATGACAAAAAATGTAAGATGGGAATAAATAAATAAATAAATAAATGTTGTTTTGAAGAATTCTCAGTCATGCAAGTTTCCTCACGATGTTTCCTTTCACCGTTGAAGTAACTGATATTTTAATTGTCATTCTCAACCATATCGTGGGAAGTGAAGCGTATTCTTAGTAGTAGTAGAAAAATTAGAAAAGTAGAGAAGCTATAGGTACAGGTCAAAGGCGCAAAGGCGGTCTTTATTGCTTCGACAATCTCTTGCAGACAAGCATTAAAAAACAAACACATGAAAAAAAGAAATTAAGGTTATGAAACGAAAAGCTTGCGAATTTCTTTAACTTCTTATGTAATTAATAAAATGTCTGTGAGATGGTGATAACAAAAAATACCACTTAGTTAAACTAAGCTGCTTTAGACGAGGGCGTGTTTTAAACCCTCCTAGCTATAATTTTAAGTTAACGAATTTGGTTTTCATCATCACCTAGCAATAATGGATAGATATATTTGTATGAACACTTCACAAGTGTTTTTCATAAGCCTACTCAGTAATGAATTTGTTAATTGGAATTTTGGATATAAAAAAAAAAACCGGAACAGTCTTCTCTGCGACTGTCCAGGCGCTAAGATGGTTGTCTCCCGCAAATTCGGGCGGCGCTGCTTAACTCTAAATGTTGTATCATACCTCCCGCGCTTCGTGGATTTGTGTGGATTATTCCGCGGGCGAGGATTCCGTACCATCGCCTTTCAGAGGGTGTACAAACTACGTAACATCCTCACAAGTTTTATAAATTTAAAATGCATATAAAAAGTGTGTGCGTGTAACCTTTACGCGCGATTAAAGCAAAACTTTTATTATTATTTACTGATGAAAGAGTAAAATGTTCCTGGGACTCCGCCATTTCATTTAATATTCACTATTTCATTTTATATTCTATTTTAAATTCATTAATAACACTTTCACATTTTATAAAGATTTTCATTTGTTACATAGAATAATTGAGAGTAGAAAATTGAAGGTTAGATCAGCACATGTCAATTTAACCTTGTCACGGAGAGTAACATGGGATCCTTTCTATACAGGGACAACAAAACGATCCCACAGGAAAAAGATAAATTAAAATTTTGTCTTTGGCAGCCGGTTGGTGCAGTGGGCGACCCTGCTATCTGAGTCTAAGGCAGTTGGTGCGATTCCCACAACTGGAAAATGTTGAACATGAATGATTTTCAGCGTCTCAGTGTTTATCTGCATATTATAAGTATGTTTATATATATGTTATAAGTATTTGTGTATATTTTTCATAAAAATATTCATCAATCATTCTAGCACCCAGAACACAAGCGAGGCTTACTTTGGGGCTAGATTTTTTGTATTTGTCGTAGTATATTAATGTATAATAAAAAGAAATGTTTTTTTAAATTCAAATATATATATATATATACTGTATACTGGGTACATATTTACATTGATTTATTTCACACTTTCTATCGGCATTCCCAAAAGACGCCGGCTTGTTTTTTCTAGTGTAATGATACCCACTTTTTGCTTCAGGGTAAAATAAAACAATATTGTAATAAGCTTGACTGTGATTTTTTTTATAAAAATAAACGTTACAGTGTTGCCATACCGAAGAAAAAAAACAATAAAGAGTTTGGAGCATAAAAATAATGCTAAAATTTTTTTTTTTTCAATTCCTCTGATTGCAACTGTATTAACTAAGTTCTTATACTAGAATAAGAAAATATAAAATAAATGTTTCATCTATAAATATAATAAAAATGGTTTAAATTTATCATGGCGTATCCTTAGTATTCCATACTATATCTCAAACCTCAGGGGCTAAGTATAAGGAGAAAGTCGCAAGTAAATTTTAAGTAATCATAAGGAGTTAATCAACGCTAATTACGATTTACGGGAGTCCGTCCCGCGAGATGCTATCGCTTGTTCTGAATTTGAATTTTCGAATTTCGAAGAGCGACGAAAAGCATAGACAAGAAGTTTTCATTTTATTCCAAGATAAGCGAAGGATTTTAAACTGTTTCTTAAGTATAATATCTTGAGCACTTTCATTTAATATCAGGTGTTTCCCGTACATTTTCCCCTTTTGTTGGGTCTTTGGGACCCGGAAACCCCGTGGGACTTTTTTTTCTCCTGGAATTCCTGATCCTGAATGATGCTAAATTATGCTAAGAATACTAAACTCTAGACTGGTCCACAAAAATATATAAGTATCACCAACATAATACGTTCTATTCCCAAACGGAAAATCGAGCCCATTCTTCATGGAGCTTCTATAGGTGTGTTAGCACAAACATGGCTTTGATGTTTGTTTCAGAATTTCAATGCCCATTTCTAAGGGGTCAAGGTATATCTTGGAATCTGTTATTTTAAAATAATACTGCTTTAAGCGATGGTAGTAAACATGTGATCCCAAATTAAGCATACTAGGCACACACATACACCTAGACAATTTTTTTTAATATCTATTTAAATCACAGTTTTTATTATTAGTATTTGAACTCCCTTTGACTACTGATCATAAGTCTATGGTAACATTTTATAATCTTTGACAAATTGTCGGGTTTACTCGTTTGTTTACGTCGACCCCTCGTCACGTTTCCCGAGTTAACAAATTAACTTTGATTTAGATCCGCATCTTCGATTTGTGGACAAACTTTATTTGTCCGTCCTTGTCTAAGACTTTTTTTTTGCATTTTTGCGTTCCACACCTCCTTCTCGATAGAAAATTTCATTACGTTTTTGTTTGTATAAAACTATAAACTTAAGATTATGTAGACATTAATAAGTGTTTTGGTTGTTTTATTTTAAAAAATAATAATTAGGTTATAATTTATAGGTAGGTGAAAACACTATCATAATGTATAAAATGTTTTATGACTTTGTTTTTACACTGTTATTACCCATTTTATACTTTTTATCTCTGCAGACTGAAATCGGCCATACCTTTGCCCTATTCCGACAGGAAAGCATAAAGAAAAAAAAAATCGGTCATGTCACGATCATACCAGGTTCTTTATTGTGCGTCTTATTCTAAGCTGAAACACCAGTATTATGTAGTGAAGGAGCAGCAGAATCCCATAACACGAATAGCTATCAAGTAGATTAGGTGATTCTGTCGCCGTTCCGTCCCACAGCAGAACTAAAGTCTTTGAGCCGTTTGCAAAACGGACCCGGCGTCAATCAGACAAATTGGAGCGACGCAAGGAATGGGTTGACACGTTTACACGATAACGAACCGATATCTGTACCGATATATATTAGTAACTGCAACACAGTTTTTAACTAATATACTTAGTTGTTACCTGTCCTTGGATTATAAGAATCCTTTGTAAATGAAACAGACAATTATTATTATCAATCATCATCATCATCATCATCATCATCATCATCATCACCTCAACCAATTGACGTCCACTGCTGGACATAGGTCTTTTGTAAAGACATATTTCATTAATAGAACATTTAATATTAATAATAATATAAGCTTTATTCAGATATTCTCGGCAACTGCATCTGCTTTTCTAACGACAAAGGCCTGTTCCAACTTTTCCATTCTGGTCTATCTCTGGCTTTCTTTGACCATATATTTCCTGCTTTTTAGTTAATCTGCTCACATTTTAAATTGTCCTCTTCGTCTTCTTTCAGGTTCTTTGCATAACAGATAGATAGATAAATAAATTCTTTATTGCACCCAAGTAAGAGGCAAATAAATAAATATTGGAAGTACATAAATTGACAAATATTGGAAATACAGAAATTGTCAAATTACACTTTGAATTTTGAATATTTGAAAAACTTATTACAACTATGATCGACCACTCACACAAAATATTGTAATAGCAGACTTGGAGCCCAGATGGTGCAACTCTATTACCCAATCTGATAAGTATTCAAGCTCGGCCGTTGAGATGATACGACATATTTTCAACACGTTTTCTTTACTTATAAAGTTACAATGTCGATTCGAGAATACGTGAACGTCCTCAACACCGTCCTTTTACGATTCTCAATTCAAATTTCAAATTTGCCACGTTTTGAAATTGGAACGTGAATAGGCAATGGCCGTCTGATGCGCCTTCTGTTTTAGATTTCAGCACGTTAAATTTTTCTCATTTTAAATAGGTACCTACAAAAAATACGTGGCCTTTTGATCCGTGCGAATATTTTGAGCACTTTTCAAGTTTTTTTCGAATACATTTTGATAAAGATGTTTTATTTTTATTGGCACGTCATTTCCGAACTGTGTGTTCGAATTTCAAATCAACTTGATTGAAAGGTTTTTATACCGGCACCCTACCATATTCGTTCCACTCATAAAGTATTTGTTCCTGCTATGTAGATGCCACGCCGCCGCCGCCACTTTCCGCGCAGCGTGAGTGAAGTGAGGACGTTGAGTTATCAAAAGGAGGTTCCTACTAAAGCCACTATAGTAGCTGCACGTTTATTTAAACAATTTATGACCCACGTAGATAGATATATAGGAAGCCGAAATATGACCATAGCTTCTTTCTTTCTTCTGGCAACGCTGCTAACACATCTTTATTGCACAAACTGCCAAAGTAACTAGCGTTGGCTTTACAGTTGTACTGGTTGATTATAAGGTATATTACAGAGTGTATTTTTTTTATTTCACTACAAGGTAGCCCTTGATTGCAATCTCATCTGATGGTAATTTTTTATACAGTCTAAGATGGTAGCGACCTAACCTGTTAGGGAGTATGGCAGTTATACTTGTCATCCAACTCGGATGGGCAGCGTTCGGGAAACTTCGTGACATCTTCTCGTCCAAAATCCCTAAGTGCCTGAAGACTAGTCTTCGGACAGTGCGTGTTGCCAGTGATGACTTAAGGAACTGAGAACGGCCGCTAACTATGGGCCTCATAAGAAGGCTCAGAGTCACTCAGCGGGCGATGGAGAGAGCTATGCTAGGAGTATCACTACGTGATCAAATCAGAAATGAGGAGATCCGTAGAAGAACTAGAGTTACCGACATAGCTCAGCGGGTCGCGAAGCTGAAGTGGCAATGGGCAGGGCACATAGCTCGGAGAACCGATGGACGTTGGGGTCTTAAGGTGCTGGAATGGCGACTCCGCACCGGTAAGCGCAGCGTAGGTCGGCCGCCAACGAGGTGGACAGATGATATCAGGCGAGTCGCTGGGAGCCGCTGGAGGCAAGCGGCCCAGGACCGTGGATTGTGGAACTCCCTACAAAAGACCTATGTCCAGTAGTGGACGTCCATTGGTTGACTTGATGATGACGATGATTTCTAATCGGTTTCAACGCGGCTAAATCTCTTTAAACGGTCCGTGTGTCGGCAGGGTAAGGATTGGATTAGGTAACTAGCCACGGCCGGAGCCTCCCACCAGACCAGACCAGAGAAAATTCAAAAACTATAAATTCCCAAATTGCCCCTGCTAGGCATCGTACTCTGGACCTCGAACTTTAAACCACAGCGCTCACCACATATATATATATATATATATATATATATATATGAATATACACACTTACACACAAATATATATATATGTGTGTGTGTATATGAATGCAATTGAGCAAAACAGAGGCTCAAAGTGTTCGCGAGAGATTTGTATATTGGACAAAGCCAGTTGACGCGACTGACGACAAAAGACAAACAATGGTAGTCTTATTTTTTCCAAAACATATAAACGATCTTGGACAAACCTCGTCTATGGACTTTGGATGGAGTTGTACGCCGCGGAACATACAGCCGCTGTGGATTTGGCCAAAGATCATAGGGAGACCCCACAAAGACATTTATCCCTTATATTAAGGGATTAATAAGTTATCCCTTATTAAATAATCTATACATAATATCTCAATTCACCTAACTCAAAAAGCAAAATGAAATAAATCCGATTAATAGTTTGTAAATTTCAAAGCCGAAAGAGTAGTACCAGAAAAATAATTTAAATTTTAAGAAATTGTTACATTTAATAGTTTTAAATTATTATTTGCAATAACTGATACCTTCTATCAGGAAAAGTTCCAAAAACTGTAATACAAAATCGCAAGATTTTAGCCTAGTGTTTGATTCAACCAAGTATCTACATTGAACGCGTGCGAAACCGGAGAGAATCGCTCGTTAAATACTTATACAAAAAAAATCTTTACTCACAACTTTAATCACATCATTCACACTTACGCCCTTAGAAAATAAACATGAAGTACAATTCACTGGTAAAAACTGATGACATTTTCTTGCCTTTTTTTTTTTCATCGGATGATTTTTCCGTTTCACCACATTCGCGAATGACTGCGTTCTCATTTAAGCAATGGCATTTGACGGGTGTGCCTTTGTCGCGTCGGAGTGAAAAAATCATCTATTTTTTTTCATTCGCGCCATTTTTGATTGAAGCTTTGGATACAGGTCTTTCGGGTTCAGTAGGGAAATGAAGGAGCATGGAATCGATAAAGGGAGACAATCCGAGCTTGTCATTAAAATACTACCTACCCTTATTTTAGGAAGTAGGGTATTTTACATGTACCTTCCTAATCACTAGTCGTGCACCTTTTTTGTTACTAATATTACATAAACTCTTATGTCTTTTGCCTGTAAAATAAAAGTAACCTCTAACGAAATTTTTAAATATTCCTAAATATTTATTTCCTAAATTTGGAGAAAGTTTCAAAACTAATAAATATACTACGACAATACACACATCTTTGTTGCACTGTGCTTTGGTTACCAAAATTTTAGTTATTTACCAACCTTTCAAAATTACTGTTACAAATTATTATTACTCACTTAAATACTTTTATGTTGACCAATACGAAGCCGAAGCCGCGAGGGACCGCTAGTTATAGAAATATATTCATTGGAAAACGTAATCACATCAAATAACAATGCTATATATCGAAAACTTTATTAATCAAAGTAAGCGAAAAAACATGGAATAATCCAATAGTATCTCAAAACTCATTAATATTTATTGAAAAAAGCACAGTTCATGTCGAATGCGAAACAATTTTTCTGTTATACGCCAAGTCAGGTGAAATGTACTCTGTTTGCACTCAGAAAACCGAAACACAAACGATAATATTCCTTAATGCCTACAAAATAAAACTACCGTCTCAATTTTCCAACTGTAATTACAGTCTTCAAAACGCGGTTCGAATACAAATGTGTTTTAGATACGAAAGGTTGTTTTAGAAACAAATAGTAGATCTTAATGCTTTACAATAAGGTTCATTAAAACAAAATTTTTATTTTCTGATTGTAAATTTAAATTTGTGCGTTATGATAATACCATTTTTCATATTAAAACTTGTCCGAAACTCACACCGTATTCCCGAGTGAAATATTGAAGGGAATGAAGTTAAGGGAAAAAGGTATTTTGAATCAAATCTTCTACATCTACATAATGTGGTGGTAAAAGATATTTATTACTTCACTAGTTATTGCCCGCGACTTCGTCTGCGTTTGATTTTGTTTTTTGATGTGGCATTCAACTAAAACTTCTTTAGGCGCGTCTAGGGAGTAACTCAGATTTTTCTCTGACGGAAGTACCGCTTACGTAAGACGTCTGTCTAGTTTCCGCTATTTCAAAATAATAATTTGGATTGGTCGTAATTATATGTCATAGACTCCACGCTTCTTGACTTATACGCCAGCTAGTGGCAAATACAATAAACAAATAGGATTATTTATTTCCCATATTTTCAAACGGAACAATTGTGATTATCAAAGTAAATAAAAATACAACAGATAAAAATAAAAAATTAAATTGCTAAGTTTTTTTTAAATGTCTAAATTCACTTGTTTTAATAAATTATTTGTTAATTTTCTGACGGTTGCGACATTCCCTAATATTCAATGACAAGGTTATTCTATTTAACAATATTAAACTATTTATAAAATGTGAAACTGATACACACACAAATAGTACTTAGGTACTTGCACCACGTGTGACATACGAGTGTATCTTGAAATAATGTTCAAGTCATTTTCCTTTCTTTAACACTCTTCTTCTTCTTTTGCTTTTTTTGGCTTTTAGGTGTGCCAAATCAGCACGTCGTATTTCGCCAATGTCACGTATACTTGCAAGATCAACAAAGGTGTCAAAAGATAAACATTATATAAATACCATGAAAATTAAGCCTAATTTGCTATACTCCGCGAAAAGCAGGAGAATCTAAACGGTGTAATTTATAATTTCTTCAATCCTTATACTCCACACCAAACAGATCAGACAGTGTATCCTCTACGCACGTTTCGCTCCGAAACCGGAGCATCCTCAGGAGATGTTGACTTTACAATGAATAATTGTTAAGTCAACTATAGTCAAATGTGGTTGGATACTGGCAGATCAGAATACAGCTTTTGTCCTATGCCCGCAGGTTTCGTACGAGGCGACTAAGGGAAAAAGGGCAGCAGCGTCTGTGCTACTTCTTCTATCTACTGTACACCACACCAACACTGCCCAACGTAGTGATTATGGGCAAAGTGAAATACCTCCCGTAAGAGGCCTTTGGTCCAGCAGTGAACTGTAAAAGGATATCAATGCACCCATCCACGCACTCAGAGCTATGGATTAACGCAAATGAGTCCAAAAACACAAAGGAGGCCGTTCCAGACCTCAACACACGACTGACAACCAAACTACTAAAACAAAGTCGAAACAAACCAAGGACGGTAGTAAGCATGATAACAGAGCATTGCCAATTAAACAAACACCTTTTAATTTTAGGTACAACCGACAGTCCTCTGTGCAGAGCATGCATGGAGGCAGATGAAACACCGACACACGTAATGCTCCGATGTAGAGGAGTAGACGAACAACGCGCAGCATACCTTGGCTCCCCAGCATCACTGCCTGAAGCACTTAGCGACCTTGGTCTGCTAAGATTCTAGAGTGAGCTCGGCTGGCTGGAGTGACGCAGCGGGGAGCCGTACCAGTGGCACTACGTACAACGGAAGGTTCCGGCCGACCAAGTACGGAGATAAGACCAAGAAGAAGGTTATCGATGGTAGTGTGGTAGACATAGACAAACTTTTCTTTTTGAGTGCTATTTGATAGGAGGGCAAAGTCGTAGTCAACTAAGCTCTGCAATAAAACGAATAGATCTCACTTGTATTCAAAATAATCTCGCGAAAAAGCAATCAATCAACGACATACATTAAAACCTCCTTTCCAATTACAACCCTCAGTTATTTCGATCGGGCAACACTAAATTACCGAATAACATGTCGACGACAAAATGCTTTTCAATCTGTACTAACAATATTCCCCCAAAAGGAGGCCCCTTTTGTGCAGTGCCCTCCAAATGCCAATCTGAGAAGATTGGTTTTTTTCTTTTGTTAGTTTTCAATGCGTGTATGTAGCTATGAACTCGACGAGGTCTTTTGTAGGTGATTAAATATGGCGCGCTGTCAAAACGCGGTCCCCGACATTTTCTGCGTACTCTATGATCTATGGTGCAGGGTATATAATGGGTTGACAGCTAACTTTTGGCGGCAGTCGCGTTTTGGCAGAGATAAAATAAGGATTGGTTGTTAAATGGTTTCTTGATTCGCGTACGATTTATCCGGTGATTAATTTTGTCGTGTGCTTTGAATAGGAGTCTGGATTAGTAAAGCAATTTTATGTTGATTTTACTACTAAAGTTACTACTACTACACATATCGCCATCTAGCCCCAAAGTAAGCGTAGCTTGTGTTATGGGTACTAAGATGACTGATGAATATTTTTATGAATAATATACATAAATACTTATGATATAAATATAAACACCCAGACAATGAAAAACATTCATGCTCATCACACAAAAATTTTCAAGTTGAGGGAATCGAACCCACGGCCTTGGACTCAGAAAGCAGGGTCGCTGCAAACTGCGCCAATTGGCCGTCAAACACTAACAAGAAAAAATTACAAAAAAAAAATTTTGCCAACCATAAAAAAAATAGGTATATATTGCGTTTGTCAGCGTGTTTATGTGTTAATGTATACTGATGAAAAAGGAAAAAAAATGTAACTAACATGCTTTTTTTTTCTCTACAAGTTAGCCCTTGGCTGCAATCCCACCTGGTGATAAGTGATGATGCAGTCTATGGTGGTAACGATCTAATCTGTTAGGGTTACTAAACCCTTATTTGATTTAAACGCGACAACGTTCCGGAACGCTAAATCACTTTATGGCACAGAATCTGGGAGAGAATGTTCTAGATAGAACCCCCAGCTGATGGACAGTTCTAGTAGTAATAGAACTTTTTGTGACAGAGCTCATTCGGGAAAGAATTATCGCCATGCTTACTTCTGCTGCTAAACAGCATTGTTGCAATGCTGTGTTCTGGTCTGAAGGGCGTGGTTGCCAGTGTAATCGCGTACCATCGGGTGATAAGTAATTATAAATAAAAAGTCGATATAAACAGTCGACTAACTAGAAACGGACATAAATTAGTGATATCTGCATATCGTCTGAGAAAAATACAAAAATCCTTTGTGGGGATGGGTAATATTAGATCTACCTTTACCTAAGTTTAAGCAATATATTTAAACACATTTACTACACGATTGATGAATTCCTAAACGACAAGGCTGCTTGGAAGCAGGCCACTCCGCTCTCATCTCTCGCAAAACAGAAAAAATCTAAAGACTGTTAAACTTTAAAATGATGTTGGAAAAGAGCAATCTGCTGAGTTTCTTGCTGGCTCTTCTCAGTGGAATCTGCCTTCCGAACCCGTGGTAGAGTCACTACAAACAGACTGACTTGACGTTTCAAAAGTGCTTATTAATTAGGCCTACTTGAAATAAACTAATTTTGAATTTTGGATATTAATAAAAAAAAATTGGCAACAGATGATAAAGAGAATATATTTCCAAAGCTTGTAACTCAGATAATTCAGATATAACAGACAAATAGAGAATTTACGCAAAGTTGGCCGAAAATTCTCATTCAGCCCTGATATCAAGCTGCCGCCGCTGGGAAATCAAGCGCGCCTCGCGTTTCCGTCCCAACTTGTCAACTGACGTACAGAGTAGTGACCATAGACAATAGCTGGGGATTTTTTTTTTAGAACAAGGTAAGTGTTGCCGTCTAAGATGGTTACAGGCGAACTTGACTGAATGAATGAAAATACTTTTATTGCACACCACAAAAAGTAAATAAGAAACGAAAAGTATGACAAAACATCGTGTACAATTTGGCGGCCTTGTCGCTTCACAGCGATTTTTTCCTGCCACCTATGGCGAAGAAAAAAATAGAGAAAATTGGTAGGCGGTGAAAATATACGTATGCCCTAAAAAAATATGTATATAATAATAAATCTTTATATATCTTATATATATATTTCTTGTGTGCGTGTGTATGTCACTGAACTCCTCCTAAACGTCTGGACCGATTTGAATAATTTTTTTGGTATACGTTTGGGTGGCATCCTGGATGGTTTAGATTCACTAATCAGCCCGACAGATGGCGGACCCCAGCCGCTAGTATACATATATATATATATCTTGTGTGTGTGTGTATGTCACTGAACTCCTAAACGGCTGGACCGATTTGAATAAATTTTTCGGTATGCGTTTGGGCGGCACCTTGGATGGTTTAGATTCACAAATCAGCCCGACAGATGGCGCTGGGGTCAGCTAGTATATATAATATATAAAAAAATATTGAGAACTTGATAGGGTACCGCATTTATAAGTCACGCGGTTTCTACGCGACATCACCGCTAAATCGATTGGCGTAACGTCTTTGTCAGTATAGGTGTACTTACGGCCCAAGAGCCTCCAGGCTGGACAAGAGAAAATCGGTGATTATATAGATAAGAAGTAGAGTAGAATAGTAGTAATAGTAGAAGAGTAGTAGTAGAATTTTAAGTTTACGAATGTGGTTATCGCCATCATGTCACTACCGTGTAATTCTTATGTACACATCAAAAGTGCCACCTATGGGCTACTTGAATAAAGATATTTTTGACTTTGACTTTGACTTTGATATATATATATATATATATATATATATAAAATTATAGATATATATATAAAGGCAGATTCAGATGTTAAGTTGAAAATCATCGCCTATCAACAGGGCAACACTTTACAGGGCATACAAGAAATATGCCTAAGAAAGTCCATGTTTTATTCAAGTTTTATGGACAGACTCCGAATCTCCAGTATGATATATAAATACTTGAGGGTAGGCTTTTTATAACTCTTACAATGCCTATCCTTAAGTTTTTGCAACTCGTACTAGAGATTTTCTTCATTTTATAAAATTAAAAATTCAAAAAATTCAAAAATTCATTTATTTCAAGTAGGCCTAATATAAGCACTTTTGAAACGTCAAGTCTGTCTGTGTGTAGTGACTCTACCACCGGTTCGAAAGGCAGATTCTACCGAGAAAAAGCCGGCAAGAAACTCAGCAGTTGCTCTTTTCCAACATTAACAATTTACATTTTACAATTTAAAATTCATTTTTCGTCTTGTGAGAGATGTATATCATCTGCATACCCTGTATGCACGCGACTGCTCCTGATACATTTGTTTATTATGTATATTTAATATCCCTATTCCTACTTATATTATAAATGTGAATGTAAGTTTGTTTGTCACGCTTTCACGCAAAAATTACTAAACCGATCATCATGAAACTTCGTACACATATTCCTGAAGGTATGAGAAGTAATATAGGATGCTTTTCAACCCGAAATTAAGCTCAGTTCTTTTGGGAGAGGGGATGAAAGTGTTTGACGATTTTACACCATAACGCCGTCAAATGATAACCGATTAATTAATTCCTTTTGTACTTTAGAGGTTACATGTCTGTTTAATTTTGCGTAGATCAGATGTATGTGATTGGAGATAGAGAACAGAACTCCTCAGCGGACGGCATCAAACCCGTCATTTAAGGCTTAGCTATCCTAAATACATAAAGTGCTGCCACTTATGAGGCCCTCAGTGCTAGGACTAAATAAAAGTTGTCAGAAATGTTCTTCGTTACCTTAAGTAAGTATATGAATTATTTTTAATTTTTTTTTTTTTTTTAATTTATTGTTCAAAATAAAAAGTTACAAATATTTTTCCAACATAACTATCCATCCCCTTAGAAACTATGCGTTTATGGTGGGGATGGCAGGTTCGCAAGTGTATATCTTAAAAAAAGAAAAAATTTATTCAACTACTTAATCTTAATGTAAAAATATTTAAACAATCTTAATCAAACAGTGGCATTTTTGAACTATTAGCTAAAAAATGTCTTTTACAATTTCTTAAAAATATATGTTTTTTTCCATTTACACATTGCAAAGCAGGTGGGAGATCTTCAAATATTTTGGGTAATATGTATTTATAATTCCTTCTTCCGTACACATTATGTGTTTTCGGTAGAATAAACTTTTTATAACTAGGCAGTTTCCGAAAATTACCATCTCGCCCTTTACGTCTAAGATGTTGTATATTACCAAATTCTTCCTTAAGTACAGCTAACGTAACTTTGCTCTGCACTGGCAATAATTTACAATATGTGAATAATTCATGGCATTCCTTTGAGTATCTAGTTTGATTTTTTTAGGTACTATGGTTTTTAACATTTTTAGTTGTAGGTTGTATATTCGTGTAATATATGTTTTATATGTTCTACCATAACTACTCAGACCGTATCCAATTATTGAGTCTGCTAGTGCCAAGTATAGTAATCTCAGCGTCTTGTAAGGAAGTTTATATTTGAGTATGTATAACCTACTTAATATAGCTCTCAGCCTTTCGCAAATATAGTTTATATGGGGTTGACAATTAAAACGAAAGTCAATTTTGAGACCAATATACATATGCTCCTAAATAATAATCAACTAATAATGCGATTTCGATTCTTCCTTCAACGATTACTATTCTTTGTAAGTGATACGAGGAGCTGAGATTGATTAGTCAGTTCTTTTTAGATATTGTTTATTATGTGAATTGTTTTTTTTTTTTAAACTAAACCAAAACTTTTTTTTATATAAGAATACACAACTTAAAAATTTATTATAATTACACCAAAATTAAATGCCACATGTCTTTCGAAAAACAAAAACAAACGCAGACGAAGTCGCGGGCATCAGCTAGTATATATATATATATATAGCTATAGTTACAGCTAGTATATATATACTAGCTGTAAGAATTAATAAAATAAACAAATATATACTTATATATTTATTTTATTAATTCTTATATGTGTATGTTATATACTATAAAGTATTAAGTATTTTTTTCTATTATTACTTTCACCAAGGCTGGTCTGTAAGAAATTGCTTTTGCTATAAGACCGCCTTTGCACCCAACTGTATTTAACATAATTTTTTAATTGTTTTTAATTTTTCTTCCTTTTCTTGTATCGTTTCTAAGTTTGTGCAATAAAGTATTCTAAATAAAAATCATATTATGAATGCGAAAGTTTGATTATTTGTTTATTTTATTGACTTTTCCACCAATCCGCACTGGGCCAGCGTGGTGGACATAGCCTTAACCCCAATGGGTTGATGTGATGATGACGATGATTGTCTTTTCTTTTCTTTCTTTTTTAAGTAAACTGCAAATAAACTTGATTTCTGGCATAGAGTTAGTTGAATGAGCGGAGAGTAAGATAGGCTACTTTTTATAGCACGAAAACAAATGGTTCCTACGGGATTTGTAGAAATTCTGGTCACAAAATATTTATTTATATATATTATATATAACGTTGAACCTTAAATATATCATAAACGTAATAGTAATAATATAAATTATACATTGTATACCCCACTTACTTAAAATAATAAATGAAAAATAATAATAATAATTTAAAATAATATAAACCTGTTTCTACGCTCTACTCTGTATAGCCGCGAGCGAGTCCGCGCTACAATGTAGAATTCGTCATTTCGCGCGTTCATCGTGACGTCTCGCAGACTGGCCTGTTAACGCGTTCCCGAATTGCTTTTATTCGTACTTTCCATTTGAATTCCAAATTCGAATTCAAATAAATAGAACGTACGCGTACACGCGTCCAAAGTTCGAAAACTCGGTAACTATTCTCTATGGCATTTTACCGTTTCCTATTTGATACTAGTATTTTGGTTTTATTTTTACGTATTGCGTCAAAGCGTTCCATTTATTTGAATATGAAATGTTTGAATAATGAATAGTTAGGTTTAAAATGAAGAACATTCAGAAACCGTGTAGACGACTAATATTGAAGCATCTAAAATCACTCTACTTTTGATTGGTTTCTCGAACAAACAAACAAATTTCGCAGTTGACAGCAATTATTTTATCTTTAACTAGCTGTCCCGGTTTACCACGGATCTTTTTTTTTTATTATGAATGTTATATTTTTATACTTATTATCCTGTTCCGGTCTAAGAGGAAAAATCAAATATCATTAATATCATCCAGCCGTTCTTAAGTTATAAATGGTATAAATAAAACAACTTTCTTTTATGTATAATATATATTTATTTATAGATGTTCTAAGCGTTCATCACAAAATAGGATAAAAATTGTCACCTAGCAAATTCTGCGGGTGTAAAGTGAGGCTTTTTCACTGTTTTTGGACACAATGCACTGCATACAATAATGTCTGAATGAGGATTCTGTTTGTTCTTAATTCTATGGGTGTAAATATTTCAAATTTTTAAAAGGAATACTTGGTTTTTCATATTAAATGTCTAAAAAGCGGCGTATAGCGTAGTGATTAGAATTTCGACTTCACTTGCGCGGCCAGCGAGTTCGAACCCCGTGACGCTCCTGTAAATTTTTGAAGTTATGTGCGTTTTAAGCCATTAAAAAACATTAACTTTAACGATGAAGAAAAACGGAATAATAAAACCAGCATACCTGAGATTATACAGCTATGTCTGTATAATGTTCTCAAAAGCGTGGTTGGCTTGTCATGGATTGCTGATGATGGAAGTTAACTGACTTTAAACATAGAGTTTTAATCCTTTGGAAGCTAATTTACATAACAAAACCTAATAAGTAACTAGATAATCATAATATGGATTTCAAACTAAACCTACAAAATACCTAGGTATATTTAGGTATTTTTACCATATAATTATGTATATGAAATAATATATATATGAAATCATTAGCAATTAATCAATATAAAACTAAATTATTTAAATTTACAATTTTTATGACATGAAAGAATTTTTTGAATTAAAATTTAATAATGACGTATAATTTGGTAAGCTTATAGGAAAGTCATATTATAATATAAAGGACTACGTAATAATTAAAAAAGCTTGGGTGTGAATGATTGCTCTAACCAGGTTGCTCTTCTAAAAATTTTAAATGACAATGTGAGATGGTGAAAACAAAAAAAAAAACCCGGCTAAGTTTGTTGTGGGCTTCTTCTTAGACCAGGACGCGTTTGGAACCCTCGTAGCTTTAGTTTTAAGTTTACCAATATGATTATCG
This sequence comes from Pararge aegeria, assembly GCF_905163445.1. NCBI lineage: Eukaryota > Metazoa > Arthropoda > Insecta > Lepidoptera > Nymphalidae > Pararge > Pararge aegeria. The sequence goes on along the minus strand of NC_053202.1, from coordinate 2,936,694 downwards.
CCATCATCTACACTAATTCGTTTAATTCTCATGTTATGTACGCATCAAAATTGCTTTATGGGCATACTTGAATAAAGATATTTTTGACTTTGACTTAAAATTTATTGTTAACTATTGCATGACATTGTGTGTCTGATTGTAAAATGCACAATTTAAAAGTAAAACCAAGCAACGAATATGTCGCAAACTCCCAACTTATATTCCAATAAACATTATCAAATAATAGGTACCTATTTGTAGCATACAAAAGTATCAAATATGGTCTCTATCAAGCCAGAATACAATTACATTACTACAAAATGAATCTAAGCCAAAAATCATTCTATTCACCCTCCCAAATCACTATCAAATAGACTCTATACACATCTTAATTCACACCGACTGAAACAATGCAAACAATTTTCATCCTTATTACATATATTTTACGTGTTATAAAAGCTTGACGTTACTACGCACACACAATCGTAAAAAAGTAAGGAATCCAAATGAAAAGGTGTCAAAGATCAAATTTACGATTCATTATACTTAATCCGAGTAAAATCGGGGGTGTACAGCGGGTATTGTTTTTATAAAAAAAACAACTCTATGTGTATGAGGGTAAAGTTCAATTTCAATAGAATGTGTAGAAAACATTCGATTTTCAAAAAAGCATTCCAAGTGCGCATGTAAGTGCCTATTGTGGCGACAGATGGTTGGTTTGAATTTCGAATCGAAACGTCGCATGTCGCACGTACACTGAACGCATTTATTTCAGTACTTATAAAAACTCTTTTTGCATTTTTTTAATCTGGCCATCGAATAGATGGGTGGCTATTTTTTTAAAAGCATGAAGATGAATCGCCGACTGTTTAAAAAAGTAATTCGTGTTAAAACACGCTACGAGGGTGGCTTGGTAATTAAGTCTATGCGAATCAGTTTCCATGTCAATTAGTGTTTATGAATAAAATTACTACCGGTCATAATGTTTAGGGTGTGACTGTTTTTTTTTTAATGTAATGCCATTAAGCCCATTACAATTTACCGGCAAATAAATGACGCAACGCAAAATTTTACTGAAACAATTCCAATTGAGTTAAAGGCGTTTTTTAGTCTCTCGAGGGCATTAATTTCGGTGATTAGCAGTTTTTATTTTATTCTACCTACTATCCATTAAATTGAACGTCCACTTATTCTAATTTGTTGAGTTATTTGATGGTTTTAGATATTTGTCTGTCCCAAAGTATTTATTACCTGTCCGTTGAATTTTATCTATATTTAATGCCTAATTTCTTTCAATTAATTAAAAACAAAATGCTGTTTACTTTAATTATTGAAGTAGGTAATACTTCTTTAGGTGCGACTAAGGAGTAACTCAGATCTTTTTTCTGACGGAAGTAACGCTTACGTCAGACGACTATGTAGTTTTCGCTATTTAAAAATAATAATTTGGATTGGTCGTAAGTATATGTCATATACTCCACGCTTGTTGACTTTTACGCCAGCTAGTGGGAAATATAATAATCAATTGGGATTTATTTTCAATGTTTTCAAACGGATCAATTGTGAATAGCAAAGTGAATAAAAATTCAACAGTTTTAAATAATAAATTTTAAATTGCAAAGTTTTTTTGAAAACTCCAAATATACTTGTTTATTATGTAATAATATATTAAAAAAAAATATTAATAAATTTACTGACGATTGCGACATTCTATAATATTTAATGACAAGGTTATATTGACATGTGCTGATCTACCCTTCAATTTTTTACTCTCAATTATTCTATATAACAAATGAAAATATTTATAAAATGTGAAAGTGATATTAGTGAATTTTAAATAAAATTTAAAATTAAATGGTGGAGTCATACATTATTTATCATCCATTAATTATTTAATTTATAACTATCCTAAGTAATGTTTCAATACTGGGTACCTACATACCTACTCTCTCATAGGAGAAAGGGATATTGAGCTAAGCTAAGATTCACTATAAATAGATAGACTTGACGTAATGACCTAATTCTCTATTTAATGAAATAAAATAAAATTACCAAGACGCTACTACGGTTTACTGACTTTTACTTGTTTAAAGAGAAGTATTTGAAAACATAGACACTGTTCATCCTTTATGAGAGAGCTCAGTAATAGGACAACATTTAAATGCTTATATGAATTACTCAGGATAACATTAAATAATGAGACCTTACTCATGAATAAAATGAAATTTAAAAATCAAATTTTAACTACATTATTCCAAATTCAAAACCACTAACCATAGACAATAAAGGATAAAGCGCAGATAAGATAATCGTAAAAAATTGATCCGCAATAATAAAGCCCTACCGCTAATAGGTCAGGATGAATTGAAAATATGTGTTGGGGCCATTAGTGGAGAGCCATTACGTGTCCCGCGGGCGCCGCTTCGGCCTAATGCGGACATAGAGTACACGAACAGACGTTGTATTCCTTTCATCCAGTTTAAAACTTGTTCCTAGTATAATATAATATAATCACACCTAGGTCTATATGATATCTTGGTGGATAATAAACTAAAGAAAGTTACTTAAGTTGCAAAGCGCGATATGGCACCTGTGGTGTCATCTTATGGTAGCTTAGATGGTAAGGGTGCGGCAGTTGATTGATGCAAAACAATTTGATAACAACGGAGATGCAAAATAGGCGCTTGCCTAGACGATGACAGATGCAGATATACGTTTGTTTTAGAGCTACTATTATATATAGTGTTTGCTGAACGCTTAGAACTAGGAAGCGAAACAGAATAATACGTTTGTGACGGACAAACATTTAATACCATACAATAGCTCAAAAGTCGGTAAAAATAATTTAAAACAGAAATTAGGATATTTAAAAACTATTACAAACTCATCCTTTTAGTTAGGTATCATAGACAATAGAATATTCGTGTTCTTGATCTGTTTTATTTATTATTATAATCTGTGTCCCGCCCCAGTGTTTCGGGCACGGCCGAGAGGGTCGGGTTTCGCGCCATTTGGCCAACCGCTCGAGTAATAGTCTTGTTAAGGATTACTTACAGTAAGATGTTTTATGTTTTGACCAATTTCAACGGGAAATAAAGTAAAAATTAGAAAGTGTGTCTGTTGGTTTGTTCGTTATCTATGTGCGGCTCAAATTCTGCAAATTTCAACTTCATCAAATTTGTCACATATAAGTATAGTAGCATCCAGTAGTTCTGTTAATACCTGTACCTGTACTAAGATACTGTTTATCGAAATACATTTTTACCTATAAGAGGCTTAAAAGTGAAAGTAATTTTTGGACTTTTTTAGAGCTCACATCCGAGACACGCACTTAAATATTAATAACTTTAATTCTTAGTGCTAGTCTAAATATCTGTGCCATACAGACGGAAAAGTGAATATTCATGTGGGAGAGCATATTTTTTTCCTGTTGCTGGTTAACTACGATGATTAATAAATAACAAGCTTTCTTGCTCTGTAATGATAACACAATGTTTTTCTTATAGAATTTAAACTTCACTCACTTTAGAATGAAAAAAAATATAACCTAGTAATATTATCAACTACTTCACTGTACGTTGCCTTTTAAAATCTGTAATCTGCCTCTTCAGCAGGCATTGTCTATTTGAATTTGGAATAAGCCGGTTCGAAATTTGAATTGAGATGTTTGTTTTCGATTCGGTGGTTAGATTTGATTCCGTTTATTGTTGTAGCGAATAAGGAAATTCAAATTTTGAATCAACTTTACAAACTATTGGAAAAAAACATAACATTATAAATAAATAATTTATAATGTTATGTTTTTTTTGTACTAATAATTAACCGATTTAAGAAGAAATGATCGCTTATAATCAGAGCGTAACTTAGGCATGCAAAAAGTCCTGAAAAATGCCGCCTTGTATCTTGTCTTGATACCTCCATAAATAAATAGAAAAATAAATAGTCCTGGACCGCTTTTTTGTTGTTATTTATGTTCGGTTATGTCCTCATAAATTAATAAATAAATAAATTGTCCTTGTCCGCTCGCTTCCAGCGGCTAGGTCTTCGCAAAAACTCAATTTATCTAACCATCCTAAAACTTATACGGATGTAACAATTATCGAGTCAGCAATAATGAACAATGGAAGGACCAGAAACATCAAAGGGCGGCCATCAAAGGGTATATCAGTATATCAGTGCTAAGCCGTGCAGTAATTACTCCATTACCGGCCAATAGCAACATAAGAGCTTTTTGCGAGGGTGGATAATTGGACAACTACTGGTGCCTTGGGGTTGGGGATAGCGAATGGATTGCGATAGCGACATTCGCTTCTAGCGATATTCGCCTCTAGCGATATTCGCCTCTAGCGATATTTGCTTCTAGCGATATTCGCCTCTAGCGATATTCGCTTCTAGCGATATTCGCTACCAGCGATAGTATTGTAACCTTGTATTCGTTTTACTGATTTAAATTATCTTCCTTGTATCATATAGATTTTATCAACCTCCCTGGCGTATTAGTAAGCGCTGTGGTTTTATGAGAGGAAGCCTTGGGTTTGCTTCCCGGAAGGACAACTTCTGAATTTATATTTTTTTAATTTTCTCTGGAGAAAACTACTTCGTACGAGACTAGTCACCACTCTATTGAGAAAAGCGTGCCGCCAAGCAATTTAGCGAACCACAAAAAATACATAAATATAATATTAAAAAAGGAAAAAAATAAATATACTTTATATTATTAAATAATACCTACTTAAAAAATGAATAACGTCAACAATGTATTAATTGTCTAAACACAGCCTTTCACTTGTTAATGATTGATTGACAACAGCCAAGACGTCCGCTAGTTCATTCGTTTCGATTTTCGCTATAGCGAATATTGGCTAGCACGCAATTGTAGCTGGCGGCGATCAGCAATTCCTTTTTCTGCCAACATCTCAATTGCTTTTTATACTACTGACTTGCTTAATAAAAACCATTTCACGATTAAAAGAAACAGAAAATATTTTTTATAGTGCTACGAATGTCGGTTTAATATCTATACTAACTATATACTAATAATATAAATGCAATTGTGTATGTGTGTGATTTGATAAACGACACCGGGAGGTATCTTTGCATCGTTTGAGTCCCTGTAGGACTGAAGTGAATGAATGAATGAATACACTTTTATTGTACACCAAAGAAAAAAAAAGTAGTTACAAAGATATAAATACATATCAAGAGAGTACAATTTGGTGGCCTTATCGCTACATAGCGATTTCTTCCAGGCAACCAATGATATATACACAACCAATGACGATACACACATCGCCATCTAGCCCCAAAGTAAGCGTAGCTTGTGTTATGGGTACTAAGATGACTGATGAACATTTTTATGAATATGCGTAAAGACTTATAATATACAGATACACACTCAGACACTGAAAAACATTCATGTTCATCACACAAACATTTTCTAGTCGTGGGAATCGAACCCTCAGCCTTGGACTAAGAAAGCAAGGTCTTTTTACTCCCGAAAGCTGTCTAAAACTCTTCCTATAAGATTTAAATTTTTTTTAACAAAAAATATTTTACTTGGCACCGACTTATGTACAACCAGACAACCAAAGACACAAAAGGGTGGTGCAATAAATGAGCAACAAACATAGAATATATATATATATATATATCTTAATATATATAAATCTCCTGTCACGATGTTTGTCCGCGATGGACTCCTAAACTACTGAACCGATTTTAAATTAAATTGGCACACCGTGAGCAGTCTGGTCCAACTTAAGAGATAGGATAGCTTAGATCTTTAATTATAGTCACAATTTTATTTTATTGCAAATTATTGGTCTATAATTAATTGACAGTCACATGTTATATGTATATACAACTATACTCATTTAAGGCTTAGCGATACTGAATACTTTAAAAACAAAATCAAACGCAGACGAAGTCGCGGGCAACAGCTAGTATATATATATATATATATTTAATATACGAGTATAAGTAACTGTACCCTGCCACGCTACCTACACATACTATATCATGCTACAATTTCAGCTCGATCTGTGCAGAACTTTTGGAGTTTTTGAAGCGTACACGAACCTAACATTTTTATATATATAGATTTTATGTGTGCGTGTGTATGTCACTGAACTCCTCCTAAACGTCTGGACTGATTTGAATGAATTTTTTGATATGCGATTGGGTGATACTCTGGATGGTTTAGATTCACAAATCAGCCCGACAGATGGCGATGGGGTCCGCTAGTATATGTTTATATACAAATAAGATATAAAAAAACATTAAATCACATTACTTATAATTAATATAAATATGAAAATATTTAACGTAGATACTTATATAAATATGTTACATCCTCAATTTAAACGAGATACAGAAATAAATCATCTTCATCACCATCATCACCTCAACCAATGGACGTCCACGACTGGACATAGGTCTTTTGTAGGGAGTTCCACAATACACGGTCCTGGGCCGCTTGCCTCCAGCGGCTCCCAGCTACTCGCCTGATGTCATCTGTCCACCTCTTTGGGGGCCGACCGCCACCGTTTACCGGTGCGGTGTCGCCATTCCAGCACCTTAAGAACCCAACGTCCATCAGTTCTCCGAGCTATGTGCCCTGCCCATTGCCACTTCAGCTTCGCGACTCGCTGAGCTATGTCGGTAACTCTAGTTCTTCTACGGATCTCCTCTTTTCAGATTCGATCACGTAGAAATACTCCTAGCATAGCTCTCTCCATCGCCCGCTGGGTGACTCTGAGCCTTCTTATGAGGCCCATAGTTAGCGACCATGTCTCAGTTCCGTAAGTCATCACTTGCAACACGCACTGTTCGAAGACTTTAGTTTTCAGGCACTGAGGGATTTTAGACGAGAAGATGTCACACCGATAATGACAGATGTCACAGAAATAAATAAAATAACACAAAATAATCTGCTTTAGCGATGTTCGACTGATAGAGACAAATAATGATAATTCACTAGAATCTTGAAGGTCCCAAAAGTATCTGCCTCACGGATATCTAACGACAGAGCGTCCAAAATTAAAAAAAAAGTCCAAAATTCATTTATTTCCAGTGGCCTAATATAAACACTTTTGAAACATCAAGTGTGTCTGTTTGTAGCGACTCTACCGCCGGTTCGGAAGGCAGATAAGAAGCCGGCAAGAAACTCAGCAGTTGCTCTTTTCCAACATCGTTTTACAATTTAACAATCTTTGTTCTATCTTGTGTGAGATGAAAGCGGAGCGGCTTACTTCCAGGCAACCTTCTCATTATGAAATTCATCAATAGTATAGTAACTTCGAGTTCCATATTATATACTAGCTTTTGCCCGCGGCTTCGCTCACGTAAAGTTCCATTTTTGATTCGGTAAATTTTAACTAAAAAGGTTTAAAAAAAATGTCTTGCTGCTAATAGAAAAATATGAAAGTAGATTACCTACTTAAAAAACCAGAAACTTTCATATACATTTTCATCCCCTATTTAACCCTCTTAGAGTTGGATTTTTCAAAAATCCTTTCTTAGCGGATGCCTACGTTGTAATAACTATCTGTGTGCAAAATTTCAAACCGATCCGTCAATTGGTTAGAGCTGTGCGTTAATAAATCAGTCAGTCAGGCAGTCAGGCAGTCACCTTTGCCTTTCATATATATAGATATATTAATAAAGTAATGTGAGAAAAAATACAAACTCTGAGGATCCTTTTTCGGAGATTCTATATATCTATAAGTAACAACATCTCACTGGGTAAGTGGAAAAATATTTTCAACTGTTCCCAATTATTGTCTATGATAAAACCCGTCCCTTTGATACCCCATACGTACTACAATGGGCATACCAACCACCCTAAACGCATTCAATCATTTAACTAGTGTTTATACTCATTAAGTGCCCTGGATTTGTCCCCTATCTCCGCGTCCCGGGGGACACATCAGTCCCCCCCGGGATCCAAGTCTGACGTGTCCATAAAATTGCCATGTTTTGCCAGTTGTTTCGGCAATCTCTGGTTACGATCTGGCGGTTTTTTATGGCTTTAGGTATTGGGGTGATGGCTATCGTACTTAATCGTAACTAGCTATGTCCGTAGCTTTGCCTGTGCTTTTTGTTGAAGTAAAAATTCTTTAGGCGCGACGAGGGAGTAACTCCGATTTTTTTCTGACGGAAGTAACGCTTACGTCAGACGTCTGTGTAGTTTCCGCTATTTAACAATAACAATTCGGATTGGTCATAAGTATATGACATATACTCCACGCTTCTTGACTTATACGCCAGCTAGTGGCAAATATCATAATCAATTAGGATTATTTATTTGCAATATTTTCAAACGGATCAATTGTGAACAGCAAAGTGAATAAAAATTCAACAGTTTAAAAAAAAAAATATTTTAAATTGCAAAGTTTTTTGAAAATCTCTAAATATCCTTGTTTATTTATTACTTTTGTAATAAATATAATATTCAATGACAAGGTTATATTGACATGTGCTGATCTAACCTTCAATTTTCTACTCAAAATTATTCTATTTAACAAATGAATATGTTTATAAAATCTGAAAGTGATATTATTGAATTTTAAATAGAATATTAAATGTAATGGAGGAGTCCCAGGAACATTTTACTCTTTCATCAATAAATAATAATAAAAGTTTTACTTCAATCGCGCGTAAAGTACACACTTTTTTTTGAAGTGAAACTTCTTTATCGGGGTTGGAAAAAAATTTAGTGTAACATTTTTCAGTTACGCGTCACATTTTTTCGCGCGATGCCGCGTAAAAACCGGTCATAGATATGGTCTTAATATAACTGCCATATACTAACCTAACCTAACAAGGTAATCTGCTACCATCTTGATAGCATAATTTACCACCAGTAATTGCAGTGGTATTACTCGAAACCCCTAATCGATTTATTACGCGGCATCGTACCAGAACGTGAAACAGCACATTTTTGTCTGTAGGGTGGTGCTATTCAGACCGAACCAGATAATTTTGACATGATAAATTTTCAAATTACTACCGGTGAACGAATCCGGGACTCAACACAGCACCAAGAAGGTAATTATTTATTTTTTCAAAAAAGAAAAAGTTGTGTTTACTGGAAGTGGATTTTGATTCCCCGCATTCTTTTGTAAGACAAATGAAATTTCCATAAACATAACAGATCACTTCACATTACTCCATATTAGAAGTATCCATGGGGTGCATAATAGGAAAATCGAGTAACTCAACCCCATGGTGCGGGGTGCGGTAGGTAATGGGTTGCAACGTTATGGTTAATAATTCCATTAGTAAAGTGTCGTTTTAACGATTCTATTTACTCGTTTCTCTCACTCATTAGTCTTTATAAACGAAGTTGTTTTAAACAATCCTTATAAAAATTGTTAAGAGATAAACTTCTATACTATAATCCTATATTATATATATATATATATATTATAATTATTTAATGTATATATATATTATATATATATATATATATACATTAAATAACTATGTAATATATAGCTATACTTATAATAAAACTGTAACTGGAAGATTTCTGTCACATTTAATATATTTTGATTCCGGGCATCACGTGGCACTACTGAACGGATTTTAATAAAATTTTGTATAGTGGTACTCTGATATCCCGGGTCAACACATAGAATACTTTTTATTCCGATAAATAATAAGTTTCCTCCGGGATATGGGATGAAGTTTTTTATCAATTTTACTTCATATCTCCGTTAAACTTGCACCGATTTAATTATTCTTTTTTTATATGACAGTGTGTACTACCAAGCATGTTTTGTCTAATTTTAATGAAGATCTGATGAATATTGTCGGAGATCAAGGACATAATTTTTCACAGATAACAGCAAGTCGAAAGGCATAGGTATGGGACAACAATCGAATACATGCGTACCATCCTACTAATATTATAAATGCGAAAGTTTGTGAGAATAGATGTATGGATGGATGGATGTATTTATGGGTGGATGTTTATTACGCTTTAACGCCACAACGAATGAACCGATTTGGCAAAAATTTTGCAGAGATACCTACAATATAGTCTGGCCTAGCTCATAGGCTTCTTTTTATCCCGGACTTCGTCTGCGTGGACTTCAGAATTGGGTCTAAAGCTTCGCTCGTTAACAATTTTTAATCTTACCACGGGATTTATTTAAGAGAAATATATAGCAAGTACATCTTCTTTTCTATAGTATAGGGGACATACATACCAAATTTCAAAGGTGTCTGTCTACCCGCGGCTTAGCTCGTAAACAATTTTAAATTTTCCCTCGGGAACTGTTTAAGGAATCGGGATAAAAGGTAGCCTATGTTTTTCCATGCTAAAGGCTACATGCATGCCAAGCTTCATCCAAATCCCGTTAGCCGTTTTCGTGTGATTGAGTAACAAACCTCCACACTTTCACATTTATAATTTTAGTAAGTTCCGAGGGTAACTTGAAACATACCATTGCATAAATGGAAACAATGATTTCAAACATATTTATCACAGCGATGTTTCTGTACATTTTTTTGAATGCATGCATTTTTGTCATTCTTTTGATGATGTCATCATCAAAAGAATGACAAAAATAAAAGAGAAATACAGGAGATTGAAACCTTCTAGAAATGACTAGTATTTAAGAATACGGACAGAAGACGTTAACGAGTGATTACACATAAATACAAACTAACGGACTCACTTAAACTGAAAAAAAACTCAACAGCATGCTTAATTAAAATAATATAGCTGATCATCTAGTAAAACAAAAGTTAAAATTGAATACCTGCAATATTATACAAAGAAAAGGGATGATAAAAAAACAAAACGGAAAATAAATAAATTGAAGTTATGTAAGTGCATGTTTGAATTGTTTTTTGAATGAGGTAAAGAGCTATTTAAAATGTCACAGTTGCTTCTGTAAGTATTAAAATGAGTGAAAGAACTAAAAAATACAAACTTCTTTGTGTGTGTCCAAGTGAGGAAATTCGAAAGACAGGTAGGTGCAGCTAGTCCTGCATTGGTCCGACAAAAAAAAAATGATGATTTTCTTGATCACAAGGTTTGCTAGGAAGCACAACGCTCCGCTTTCATCTCTCGCGAAACAGAATAATATTTTTATATGATTTTGCAAATGGGTAACTGCTGAAATTCTTGCCAACTATAACAAATGAAAGCAGAATCATTGCCCACTGCGCTAATAGGCTGTTTGTTTCGGATATATACGAATCCCACTTAAAAATTAAAGTACAGATATCATAACTGTTCATATGTCAAAACAATTATAACACTTCATTAAACACCAATGAAATTGTCAGCAAATCCACAAAATTGCAAATTACAACCATCTGCCGCCATTTGACAGATCCCCAAAGGGTTTTGGCGCGGTTTTTGCATCTGTCAAGCGGCCGTCTTTGCGGACCATAGACAAAATAGACTTAATTTGCAATTTTACGCACCATTGGCTGCAGTTTGGTGAAATTAACCGAATAAAATCCGTTTATTTTAAACCATTATTGCTGTTGAGTTTTTTTTTTCAGTTTAAGTGAGTCCGTTAGTTTGTATTTATGTGTAATCACTCGTTAACGGCTTCTGTCCGTATTCTTAAATACTGTAGTTCTTAAGTTAATCTTCAATAAAAAATGGATGTTGGATACGTACCTATGAAATAAAGGAATAGCTTAAAGCATGCTTGTTTTCCGAAATTCTTTGAGTCTACCAACACTGTTGTAGTAGTAGATTTGACGACCGATTGGCGCAGTTCGCAGCGACCCTGCATTCTGAGTCCAAAGGTTGGGTCCGTGGGTCCGATTCCCACTACTGGAAAATGTTTGTGTGATGACCATGAATGTTTTTCAGTGTCTGAGTGTTTATATGTATATTCTAAGTATTTATGTATACTTTTCATACCGATAACACAAGCTACGCTTACTTTGGGGCTAGATGGCGATGTGTGTATTGTCGTAGTATATTTATTTATGTAAATAAAGATCTTTTTGTGACAGAACTCTTCTGGGGAAGTATCTATCTCCTAAGCAGCATTGTCGCAATGCTGCTTTGCGGCAGAAATAAGTTGTTCCGGTGTAAAGGGCGTGGTTGCCGGTGTGATTACAGTCACATGAGGCTTAACACCTACGCCTCAGATTGGTGGCCACAGGGCGGCACTGTGTCAGACGTGTGCCCTACAAAGTGTTGTTTAAATAAAATAAAAAAAAAGTCATTTATTTCGACCGACTTGAAACATAAATTGTTAGTAAAATACAAAGTTAAATATTAGTAAACTTAGCCTAACGAAATAGTATATAAAACCCTAATGGCATGCCCGATTGGAATGCACATGTGCCATGTAGCAATGGTATAGGTACCTACTGACAATCAATCCTGCCAGCAAGTGCCCTCCTGCGCCAAGGATGTACACCGATTTATAGGCGACGGGTTTCCTTTTTCTTTTTTTTTATTAACGAAAGTCATGCCCGTTAGAAAGCAATGTGAGGTCTAGGTTGGAGCACGCTTGCCTAGAAAAATTTCCTCTTACCATCAGGTGGATCTTCAGCTTGGTACGTCAATCATCAAAAAAAAAACATATAGGCTGTTAAATAACTGGTAAATACAAAACTTCTTATTAGTCGAATAGAAAAAAAATATCTTTTAATTATGGAAGGTAAGTAAGTATTAAAAACAACCGGTACAAAATAAGCACTCGACGCTCCGGTCAGAAGAGCAAATTGAAGCACTCCCACACGGACCCGTCGACGCGTGAAATATGGGAGCACTCCACAAAGGAGCTAATAACTCGTATGAAACACCCTTAGCTCACCCTCTATGCGCAGCTCAAGTTATGAGAGGTAGCGATCCTAAGAGTCCGGGTGTGTAAGTGTTACATTATTACCGGCAGAGTTCCAAAATCCACGGTCCTCGGCCGCTTATTTCCAGCGACTTCCAGGGACTGGCTTCATGTCGTCTATCCACCTGATTGGGGGTTATGCAACGCTGCGTGTAACCATTCCAAGACTCCTCTCCTAGCTACGTGCCCCGCAAATTGCCACTCCAGCTTTGCTACTCGTTGAGCTGTCGGTAACTCTGGTTCTTCTACGGATCTCCACATTTCTGATTTCATTGATGAGTACGTTCGTTAGTCTTATCCTAAAAATAATAAATAAAAAAATATACTACGACAATACACAAACGCCATCTAGCCCCCAAAGTAAGCGTTGCTTGTGTTATGGGTTCTAAGATAGCTGTTGAATATTTTTATGAATATAATACATATAAATACTTATAATATACAGATAACACCCAGACACTGAAAAACAATCATGTTCATCACACAAACATTTTGCAGTTGTGGGAATCGAACTTACGGCCTAGGACTCAGAAAGCAGGGTCGCTGCGCACTGCGCCAGTCGGCCGTCAAATATAAAACCAGTAATAATACCAGTTATTAACATAATAATGCAATCCTAATTATTTGAGATTCCTGATTTGAGAACCGAAAAATATTAATTTTTTTTATTAATATGTATATTATATTTATATTCATAAAAATATTCATCAGTCAACTTAGTGCCCATAACACAAGCTACTACTGTCGTAGTATATTCATTTATATATATGTAAACTTCAGAGATAAGACAGTGGACCGAACGGAATGGTTAGATTCGATCACGGGCAAAGACAATTTAGGAATTTATAGTTTTGTAATTTTCTGCATTCATATTAGGTTAAGGTTACAGGCGATAAGGTTTCGGATTCACCGAATGGTTAGTTATTCTGCAGTCTAAGTTCCCATCACTGTTCCCATTTATGGGATGGCTCTGCCAAGTATCAACTTGGTGTCTTGGATTCAGTGGATCGCCGTGCTAGAAGGCTCATCGGTGACCTAGCCAATAAAAAACTTTAGAGTTTGGAACATCGTCGCAAGGTTGCCTGCCCTTCGGTATTCTATAGGATATATTTCGGAGAGTCTGCTCAAGAACTATTTGATCCCCTCGCCTTTTTACCATCGAATCGCGAGGCACTGTAAGGATCTGCATCCCTACGTGGTCAATATACCGTCGACGCGTACGAAGCGCTTCGCATCTTCGTTTCTGATCCGCACCGCTAGGATCTGGAATGCCCTTGCATTTTCCCCAGGGCCTACAATATGAGACCTTTCAAATCAAGAGTGAATAGGCATCATCATTAAAAAAAAAGATTGGTACGGATTTGGATAGAAGCAGATACTTTGCGGAAATGCATGGTATAGTATGAAAATTAAGTTTAATTTGCTATAGTCGACGAAAAGCAGAAGAATCTGTATTGTGTAATTTATAATTCCTTCAATCCTTATACTCCACACCAAACAGATCTTCCCTCTTGTACCCTCTACACACGTTTCGCACCGAAACCGGAGCATCCTCAGGAGATATTGACTTAAGCAAATTAAGCTTAATTTTCATAATTGATACGGAACCTGGCGAAATCTCTACTACTTATATCTTGGGCCACACAAAAGCGGTGTGTATGAAAAATATTATTTATCTGAAATAGCATCGGTAATTCCTTTGTCGGGCATAAAGACTATTGTTACTATAGACAATCCATTTTTTCTGTGGCGTCTGCAATTTTTTTTTTGCGTACACGATACCACGGTACCTACGAGTACTTCAGAAGTTAACGCTTGTTTGTATTTTCACCGAAGTGACTGCGATATCTTTATCTGATCTTTGTTATTACATTTTATCTTTATTATCTGCGTAATTTTTCTTTACAATTTGTTTTATTATAGTGTTTTTACCTACACTTGAAGGAAGTATCAAATTTATGTAAAAATATCGGCTCTCATTGTACCATTGCCGAAATTATTACATGCCCTCTATATCAATCTTATAGCGAGTACGCTAGGGCCTAGTCCTAAAGCACTCAGGCCGTCGCGGAAAGTAGCCGGTTCTAATCCTGTCGAAATTTGTATATGCACTCTAAAATTTATAAAATCTTTGTCATATTGTATTTCTGCTGCTATACAGAATATTCACATCCCACTGGTGAGCGCAGGCGTCGTCTCTTATAGGAGAGAGAGAATTGGAGCGTTAACCCACCATGCTGCTCTACTGTGGTTCGGCGGGTATTACTTTTATTATATCATCATCATGATCATTTCAACCAATCAACGTAAAACCATCAAACCAATATTTTTTACTTTAAAATAGATTTCTTTATGACATTAAAAGTTATCATAGGATTTTTTTTTTAAATTCTGTTTTATCCATGATGGTCGCCACAAGCACATAGCAAACGCAAAACAAACGTATGCTGGCCGTATCACCATACGTTACGATACGCGTCGCGTACGCGTCGTCGAGCAACGTTATGGAAAAGCGACCATAAACAAAATAAACCCGTGTCGTTCTACTAATGACTGCATAACTGATATTTACGCGATTCACGCTTTGCCATTCGCGTTTATGTCGCCATATTTGCAAGTTCAGATTACACTGAAGACATGGCTGTACAGTGATATACCTTTGCCTTCCTTAAGGGAAAGAATAAAGAAAAATTAAAGGTTTTATTATTTACTTTCGTTATATAGTTAAGTAAATAGCTTGTGTTACGGGTACTAAGATAACTGATGAATAATTTATATGAATAATATAAATAAATACTTATAGTATATAGATAAACACCCAGACACTGTACTGTACTGTCACACTAGTGTACCCCTATTCGTTTTTCTTTTTAGTTCTCCTAATCCTAAGGTTGTCTGGCAGAGAACGTTACTTAGCGATAAGGCCGCCTTTTGTATCCTGCTTCATTATTCAATGGTTTGTTCTTTTTATTAGTTTGTCTGAGTGGTATACAAATAAGGATAAATAAATAAAAAATAAATAAAGTAAAGGCATATTTCTTAATAATTGATATCTAAACTAAATGTGCAAAAGTGAATTAGTGTTAATGAATTATGAATTAGCAATGGTAAATGTGCAGTAGTCA
Organism: Pararge aegeria; assembly: GCF_905163445.1. NCBI lineage: Eukaryota > Metazoa > Arthropoda > Insecta > Lepidoptera > Nymphalidae > Pararge > Pararge aegeria. Next base: position 2,920,763 of record NC_053202.1, on the reverse strand, counting down.
ACTAGCAAGTAAATATGCATGTTTAAAGCAAAAGTAATAAAAATATTAGTCCACCAATCCGCACTGGGCCAGCGTGGTGGACTGCGGCTCAAACCCTTCAAGCGAGGAGACCCGTGTCCTGCAGTGGGCCGGTAATGGGTTAATATGATGAATAAATCCCTACTAATATTATAAATGTGAATGTAATTTTGTTTGTAACGCTTTCACGCAAAAACTACTAAACCGATCATCACGAAACTTTGTACCCATATTCCTGAAGGTATTAGAAGTAATATAGGATGCTTTTTATCCCGAAATTAAGCTCAGTTCTCTCGGGAGAGGGGACGAAAGGGTTTGACGATTTTACACCAGGCTTAGCGAGGCACACGAGGCACATGTCTTTCGAAAAACTAAAACAAAAGCGGGCGAAGTCACGGGCAACAGCTAGTATAGTAATAAATAAACAGTAGCGAATGAGCAATAGTAAATGACCAGTGGTAAATGACCAGTTGTAAATGACCAGTGGTAAATGACCAGTGGTAAATGACCAGTGGTAAATGACCAGTGGTAAATGACCAGTGGTAAATGACCAGTGGTAAATGACCAGTGGTAAATGGGAGTAGCGCGTCACACAGAAGCCGTGCAGCAGTCGAAAGTAATATTCGACGAATAATAAAAAAGCCAGCCGTAGTTATCATGGCAAAACGAATTAAAAAGAGAGAGCCTCCTAAAAGTATGGTTTCGGCAAAGGATTGGGTAAAATGATAAAAATGAAATATGATGGCTCGATGCGAGCGTATGTGCTCTAGTGATGCGGCAGTTTATGCTTGTCGATGTTTTTTTTTTTTTTAGTGAAACCTCTATAGATTCGCTATGATTAGACACTTCATAAAATGAAAATGCGGTACGATAAACAAACAAAAGAGAATTAGATATAATACAAGCACCGTTTAGTTTTCTAATTTATTTACCATGGAATATTCACATTATTCAGTTCCATAATAAAATATTTAATATTTTTATGCTTGGTAAAAAAGAATAAACCTTACATTTATCCTAGCACTCGCGATACTCTACTTGTATTCATTTCAATCTCCATACTTTTCAAAAATGTTACTTCCTTGAGTGAACTCAACACTTGAGTATTTATAACTCGTACTGGTGATTTTCTTCATTTTATATCATCTGCATACCCTGTGCATACTATCTGTGCACGCCACTGACTGGCCTATCTCCGCTTAAAAAGCAAAATAAGTACGTGAACATTATTAGCAAAAGAAAAGTATGAATGACAAGGTAGATTGGAAGCAGCCAGCCTCTTTCTCATAGAAAAATGATTGTAAATGTTGATGTTGGAAAAGAGCAACTACTGAGTTTCTTACCGGCTCTTCTCGATAGAATCTGCTTTCCGAACCGGTGGTAGAGTCACTACAAACATACATACTTGACTTTTCAAAAGTGCTTATAAAGTAGGCCTCCTTGAAATAAATGAATTTGAATTTGAATTTGAATTTGAATATCGATAAGCGAAATCAGCACATCACTACGCCTACAAACGCGTGCCAGCGTCCATCGTCAAAAGAATTAAAAAGTGGCGTACTGCAAATGGGTTGCAAAAAATCGAAAGCTCTGAAAACCGTCAAAGTAACGTTATTAAGGCCCGGCTTTGAGTTCGGATTACTGAATATGGCGTGCGCGCGTCTCGTTAACGTTACGTCTACGTGTTAATATTCGTTATCTTGGCAGCGCTGATATCGGATCTTTTTTTTTCTAATTTGTTGCAATCAATTTTATAAGTAGTCATTCTCATTACCGGTCCACTACAGGGCACGGGTATCCTCCCATAATGAGAAGGATTAAGGCCGTGGTCCAATAGCCAGTGACTGGTGAACTTCACACTCCTTGAAGATGATTATGGAGAACTCTCAGGCATGAAGGTTTCCTCACGATGTTTTTCTTTACTCGTAAAGCAAGTGATATATTAATTGCTTGAAGCGCACTTAACTTATAAAAGATAAAGGTGTGTGTTAGTATTCGAACTCGGCCCCCCGATAGTGAAGCGGACGTCCTAACTACTAGGCTATCACCGCTTTTATAATATTATAAAGAAATTTATAAGGTGTAACTTTGTCCACTACGATCACCACTCACGATGTTTTCCTTTACTTTTAACCCAAGTGATATTTTATTTGCTTAAAGTGAAAACGCACATAACTCCAAAAAGTTAAACGTGTCGTGCCGGGGATTAAACTCGGTCCCCCGAAAAAGATGCCCAAGCCTTTATTGCACTGTGTGTGCAGTGTGAGTGAGACAAAGCGCCGATAGGCCTTCTTGCGCGAGCGCGATATTTTGGCATTCTATCGCCGCCACTCTGAAGTTCGCTGCGTTCGGGATATTCCGTACCGCTGCGTTCGCGCTGCCCGCTGATATCGCACAGTGTAATTGTATGGGCCGGTTGCTACCACACCTCCAGCCGTAACTGCCTGTTTGTATACTCATTGTGCATACACTATTGAGTCAAAGTACATCGTGTTTATTTCCTCGTTGCTATCAAGTATGAATTATTTCAGGAGATTTATTGTAACGCAAGCCGGGCTTTTCGGGTTGTATGTTAGTACCGCCACAGTATACTACGTACTATAATGTAACATATATAAGAAAAGCTTTTCCAAACCCTTCTTTAATATATTTAGATTTAGCCTGACGTATGTCAGCAGGCTGGGAAATCCAGAGTAGAATAACTATATAACTGATGCCAGTAACTGCGTAGTATTTCTTATTTCCCGTATGATTAAGAAGTTTTCCCGCGTAGCTTATGCCCATCCACAGTTAGAAATGCGAAACTACTTATTTGAGATCTGCTAAATAGTTAATGTGTCATAAATAAATATCACAATCACATCACACTCGAGTAAAATGAAAACATAGTCGCTGACGATGGGCCTATTAAGAAGGAAGGAAGAAATACTTTATTGCACACAAACATCAAAATATACATAAAATAAAAGTAGAAAACATAAAAAATATGTAGGCATGCAAAGGTGGCATGAATGTTTTTTATGGGTATATAATAAATAATAATATACTACGACAATACACACATCGCCACCTAGCCCCAAAGTAAGCGTAGCTTGTGTTATGGGTACTAAGATGACTGATGAATATTTTTATGAATTATATATACATAAATACTTAGAAAATACATATAAACACCCAGACACTGAAATACATTCATGCTCAAACATTTTCCAGTTGTGGGAATCGAACCCACGGCCTTGGACTCAGAGTCGGTGCCCACTGCGCCAATCGGCCGTCTATAATAAGTATTTAAATATCACAATATGGTACTCTCTTGCTATGTATTTACATCTCTGTAACTACTTTTTTTCTTTGGTGTACAATAAAAGGGTATTCATACATTCATTCATTATTTATATTCATTATCTTAGTACACATAACACAAGCTACGCTTACATTGGGGTTAGATGGCGATGTGTATGTGTGGTGTACACGGTTTCTGTACTTTCCTAATTCTATGCACGTAGAAAGACGGATGACGGCCGATTAGCGCAGTTTGCGGCGACGCTGCCTTCAACCCTGCTTGAGTCCAATGCCTTGGGTTCGATTCCCACTACTAGAAAATGTTTGTGTGCTGAGCATTAATGTTTTTTTCAGTGTCTGGGTGTTTATATATATGTATATTGCTATTAACTTATGTATATTGTTCATAAAAATATTCATCAGTCATCTTAGTACACAAGCTACGCTTACTGTGGGGTTAAGTTTGTATTGTAAAAAGAAAAAAAAATATGCTAAGCAGAAATTTTAATGGTCGCGAGCGCCTTTTTTATAATAATTAAGTGGGGATAGATAATATCGGTGTTTCGCAGGATCCTAACGTTATTTGAATAAAAACACAATTAGACACGCGTCTTGTTTTGATCGTTGGATTAATTCCCGCCCGCCGATAATGGTTTAAACACCGAAATTGTAAACTTGGGCTTGAAATACAAAGAACGATGTTAATTAAATTCTTATCGACTTTGCCCCTTTTTATTTTGTAGACAACGTTTAAATGCAAACCGAAATATTACTTTAAGAGGTACATGTATACAATGGGTAAATAAAAATTGATATATTCCTTCACAGGTTTTAGAGGTACATTATTTAGTGTCTCTGAGACTTATCTGTCAAAACAAACAATCTAGTTTTTGAGTAACCACATGACACAGCCCTAAAATCACATGCAAAATTAAAATCATGTGTCTCCTGTCACTTTATTAGGTACGCATCGCATAGCGTAGGTACTATGCGCGTGTCAGTCTTTCATCTTGAATAGGGTTGCCATAAGTAAACACTAAGAATGTTTTAAATTGGTTCGTATGGAAGCATTGTTTAGTTTTTGATTTAATATTTTTACGGGGTGATTCATTATGAAATATTCTTATGCAAAGTATAACGTTAGGTTCGTATCATTTTTTGTCTGAATCTTCGGAACTTTAACATGCCTATTCCCTTTTGTTTTGTTTAGGGTTTTACAATATTGTATATACTTATGTATTATTGATATTAATTCTATAGGTATATATTAATTATCAGTATTTATACATTATATTGTAAGTTTATTATATGTATAGGTATATTATGTAAATATATATGTTTATTTATATGCACCACCTACCTCAACGCCTTTGGTTGCCTGGAAGAGACCGCTATGTAGCGATAAGGCCGCCAAATTGTATACTTTTTGTTAAATTTCTATTTATAATTTTACTAAACGTTTATGTGGTTTACAATAATAGTGTATTCATTCATTCATTCATTCATTAGGTATATTATCACTCCCTGAAGCACTTGGCGACCTGGGCGGCCTGCTAAGCTTCCGGAGTGATCTCGGCCGGCTGGAGTGACCCAGTGGCAATACGTACAATGGAAGTTTCCGGCCAACTACGGAGATAGTCAAAGTCAAAAATATCTTTATTCAAGATAATTTTGACTTTGACTATTAGTCATTTATTCACTATACAAGTAGTGAGATGATGGCGATAACCACATTCGTAAACTTAAAACTAAAGCTACGAGGGTTCCAAACGCGTCCTGGTCTAAGAAGAAGCCCACAACAAACTTAGCCGAGTGTTTTTTTTTGTTCTCACCATCTCACAATGTCATTTTAAATTATTAGAAGGGCAACCTGGTTAGAGCAATAATTTACACCCAAGCTTTTTTATCGATTACGTAGTCCTATATACTATAATAGGACTTTTCTATAAGCTTACGTTTAATACAAACTTTGATTTTCTTAAGAGACATAACGTAGGCGCAGCGGTGGGCGTTGTGGATATAAGTGGGAGGTCCCCAACACTGGCAATTCGGGAATTAACAATTTCTGAATTTTCTCTGGGCTGGTCTAGTGGGAGGCTTCCGGGATGGTTACCGACGACGTTCGATTAGCGATTCAGCGTTCGGGTACTAGGTCACATAGAGGTTGATTAAGGGGATAGGTATAATGAAACTGCCATACCTCTAACTTGTTACCCCGTTACCATCTTAGACTGCATTATCACTTACCAGGAGAGATTACAGACAAGGGCTAAGTTCAATCAATTTCATTCGGTTAGTAGACTTCTATGGCTTCACTTAGTACCTCAAATATAAGCACAGAACGGTAATGAGCATTTTTTTTTTAATTCCACTGCAAGTTAGCCCTTGACTTCAATCTCACCTGATGATATGTGATAATACAGGGTACGATGGAAGTGGAATAACCTGTATGACATTTGTATTACAACCATACTCACATTCGGTTTCTAGAAGACACCCTACCGGAACGCTTAATCGAGGCACGTTTTTACTAGAAGGGTGGTAATTTATCACGGACACAGCCTCCCACAAGACCAGACCAGAAAAAATTGAGAAATTTCAAATTCCCAAATTGGAATGGGAATCGAACCCGTAACCTCCAACTTAAAACCACAGAGCTAACCGCTTCGCCAGCGAGGTCCTCTTATAGTTTAATATGATTCCGAAGCTTTTCAACGCAGTCCAAAGTTTCTGTACTTATTCACCCCCTCGCGTGTATGGAGGGGGGTGAGTGTAGATCTCAATCGGATGTTCTTGTCAAAAAATTAATTGTTTAAAGCCAGCACCGGGAAACGTGCTCGCGTCGCTTTATATTAATTCAATTATTTGTATGTTTGTTACGACATTACACGTTACTGCTCGTAACACGTAATTATTATACGACATTACACGTAAGCATATGCTTGGACCTAAATTTCCAGCCTAATGGCGCAGTGGACAGCAACCCTGCTTTCTAAGTCAAAGACCGTGGGTGCGATTCCTACAACTGGAAAATGCTTGTGTGGTAAACATGTTTTTCAGTGTCTGGGTGTTTATATGTATATTAAAAGTATTTATGTATATTATACAATAAAAAATATTTAACAGTCATCTTCGAAACTATAACACAAGGTTCGCTTACTTTGGGGCTAGATGGCGATGTGTGTATACTCGTAGTATGTTTAAAAAAAAATTTACTTAAAAAAAAAATCAACACTAAAAAACATTCATTCATCACACAAACATTTCCAGTTTCGGGAATCGAACCCGAGCCATTGACGAAGAAAGCAGGGTTATGGCAACTGCGTCAATCGGCCGTCAATTCGTATGGTTTTCGACTTATTATCATTTCGGCCATCTCCTTTGTCCGTCAATAAATTAATACAAAAAAAAAGTAGAGTTCACGTGACCTCTAAAATGTGAACATTTAAAAGCCCAAAGCTATTATTATTCTAATATAGCAGATGGGCGGTTGTGACAAATGACAATAATAATTAAAGCTAAAGGTGACATCGCCCTAATGTCTATACGCACTCATGCTTAATTGTCTATGGCTAGTATTACGTTATCTGTGAATTAACGGGAATTAATAGCTCTTTAGTCTACGTTCTCTTGCCTGTCTTTTGACTTTGCACTTAAAAGTATGGAGGGTAGAGGTAAGGAGAGTCATCTGTGTATATGAAAAAGTGTCTTCAAAATGTATTAAATTAGGATGGCGCCACATTTGCATCAGGGTAACTCTTAAAAGAAGCGCCAAATATAAATATTGTTAGAGTAGGCTTGAAAAATAAACAAGGAAGTATGGAGATACAAGGAAGTAAGGTTATACTTATTTTTTTTACAACGTAAGTTGTTGAAATTCTCGATAATTAACTACTTTAGTCGATAATGACATTCAATTTTTTAACTCGGCATACTTCAATTCATCTACGATTGCTACATTCATACCATACCCTGTGCATCCACCAGCGCCATTGTGGAGGATTTTTGAACTGTTATTTAGCGCAACAACTGGACACTTTTTCAACTTTTCTCCCATATAAGATGACTCTCCTTACCTCTACCCTCCATACTTAAAAGGTAACAAATGTATCGTGAATGTGGTCTTGACGAAGGATCGGTCGCTCATATTTTGTTTTCCTGCCCGAAATTCCTTTATAAGCTTTACGACGTCCTTCCTCCAAATATTCCCCGTCTATTAAATGTCCAAAGTTTTCTTTGGCTTGTTTTTAGTCGCTATGTAGAATTTGTATGTAAATATATTCAATGTAACAAAATTAAGCTTTAAATATATATCATTACTAGCTGTTGCCCGCGACTTCGTCTGCGTTTGATTTTGTTTTTAAATTATTCAGTATCGCTAAGCCTTAAATGAGTATAGTAATATATATATGTATAATATGTGACTGTCAATTAATTAAAGACAAATAATTTGCAATAAAATAAAATTGCGACTATAATTAAAGGTAAGCTATCCTATCTCTTAAGTTGGAGCAGACTGCTCACGGAGTGCCAATTTAATTTAAAATCTGTTAAGTAGTTTAGGAGTCTATCGCGGACAAACATCGTGACAGGAGATTTATATATATTACTAGCTGTTGCCCGCGACTTCGTCTGCGTTTGATTTTGTTTTTAAAGTATTCAGTATCGCTAAGCCTTAAATGAGTATAGTTGTATATACATATAACATGTGACTGTCAATTAATTAAAGACAAATAATTTGCAATAAAATAAAATTGCGACTATAATTAAAGATCTAAGCTATCCTATCTCTTAAGTTGGAGCAGACTGCTCACGGAGTGCCAATTTAATTTAAAATCGGTTAAGTAGTTTAGGAGTCTATCGCGGACAAACATCGTGACAGGAGATTTATATATATTAAGACTAGCTGTTGCCCGCGACTTCGTCTGCGTTTGATTTTGTTTTTAAAGTATTCAGTATCGCTAAGCCTTAAATGAGTATAGTAGTATATATATATATATGCTACTCTCACTACTATACTCCTATACTCATTTAAGGCTATATTTATATATATATATATATATAACATGTGACTGTCAATTAATTATAGACAAATAATTTGCAATAAAATAAAATTGCGACTATAATTAAAGATCTAAGTTATCCTATCTCTTAAGTTGGACCAGACTACTCACGTTGTGCCAATTTTATTTAAAATCGGTTAAGTAGTTTAGGAGTCCATCGCGGACAACCATCGTGACAGGAGATTTATATATATTAAGACTAGCTGTTGCCCGCGACTTCGTCTGCGTTTGATTTTGTTTTTAAAGTATTCAGTATCGCTAAGCCTTAAATGAGTATAGTAGTATATATATATAACATGTGACTGTCAATTAATTTTAGACAAATAATTTGCAATAAAAAAAAATTGCGACTATAATTAAAGGTAAGCTATCCTATCTCTTAAGTTGGAGCAGACTGCTCACGGTGTGCCAATTTAATTTAAAATCTGTTAAGTAGTTTAGGAGTCTATCGCGGACAAACATCGTGACAGGAGATTTATATATATTAAGATGATAATAAAAAAAATCTTTGAATTATAACACTGACCAAAGACCATTCCAAAATAGGGCGTTCGTAATGGAGTTTACGAACGCCCTATTTTGGAATAACTAAGATTTATAAAAAGTATAGTTCTATAGTTATATAATGTTAACCTTTTGACAATCACCTTTGTGGATCTTCCAACTATACGTGACATTGGCGAAGTACAACGTGCCGATTTGGCACACCTAATAGCCAAAAAAGCAAAAAAGAAGAAGAACAAATTTCTCTTTCATATTGAATGAATGAATGAATGAATGAATGAATGAATGAATGAATGAATGAATATACTTTTATTGCACACCACAAAATGGACAAAGAAAAAAAAGAAAAGTTCAACAAAACAACGTTATATACGTTTTTTTTGTTAAAATTTGGCGGTCCACGTATAATTTACATTAATTATACGTGGACGATATTTTTGTTACTTTTAAATGTAAAGTTAATTTAAATATTGTTAAGAGAATAATATTAACAAATACCTACCTACGGTAAGCATTTTTTTATTTTATTTGTTTTTCAAAACATCCTTTACATGAAAAAGACCTGAATTGATTGTTGACATACTCGTAATAAGACAAATCATAATAAATGGTAAAACTTAAGGCCGTAGTCCACTACGCCCAGTGCGGATAAGATAAAATAAGATATACTACGACAATACACACATCGCCATCTAGCCCCAAAGTAAGCGTAGCTTGTGATATGGGTACTAAGGTGACTGATGAATATTTTAATAATAACATACATAAATACTTATAATATACATATAAACTCCCAGACACTGAAAAACATGAATTTTCATCACACAAACATTTTCCAGTTGTGGGAATCGAACCCACAGCCTTGGACTCAGAAAGCAGGGTCGCTGCCCACTGCGCCAATCGGCCGTCATATTGGTGGTGGACTCCACACACCTTTTGACCTTTTGAGGATATTATGGAGAACTCTCACGCGTGCAGGTTTCCTCTCATGTTTTCCTTCACCATGGAATCATCATCATTATCACATTATCCCATTACGGGCCCACTACAGGGCACGGGTCTCCTCCCACAATGAGAAGGGGTTAAGGCCGTAGTCCACCACGCTGGCCCTGTGCGGATTGGTGGACTCCACACGTTTTGAGGGCATTATGGATAACTCGCAGGCATGCAGGTTTCCTTCCGATGTTTGTAGAGTATAAAGTCACCAATCCGCACTGGGCCAGCGTGGTGGACTTCGGCTTTTACTCATTCTAAGAGGAGACTCGTGCCGTTTAGTGTGTTGGTGGAGGGTTACATAAATCGATTTGTAATCTCATCTGAACCACTGCATTAACTGGGTAAATTTTAACCCTTTGTTAAATACTAAAACCCTTCTATCTTAGACTAATTCGAAACTTACCCTCGCTATCATTGAACGAATAAAAAAAAAGTTTTTATTCTTTTTAAATTGATAGACTTAAAAGTTATCATAAGCTTATTATCTAAATACTATTTGATTCCCTTGTTCCATAACTTTCAAAAACGTACTCTAACTGTGGGTTACTAAGGTACATAATTCTGTAAACAACGGAGCTTCTACATTTTAAATGCTTTGCAACATGAGCCGATAGTATTTACCTATTCATTTTTCAAAAAAGGAACTTAACGCCCAAATCGACGCATTAATACACTACAAAGGAAAAAATAAACTGCTTTGTGTCACTTGACAAACATATTTTTAGCACTTATTTATTGTATTAGCCACTTTTATCTCGATAATAATAAAGAATAAATTCGTTTGAATAGTTTTTTTATAATGAACTGTTAACATTGTGTTCTACTACAGAAGCAGAAAAGAATAAAACAGCGCCCTTCTTTTTTAAATTTGTAATTCGTAGGTTCGAGTTGCGAATGCGGCGTTCTAATTTCAAAACATCGGTAGGTGTCATTGGACACTCCCTTCTAAATGCAAAAGCAAGAAAGTTTTTCGATATTTTTTAAAAATATATATATATATTTTTCTTATCCCACTTTAAAATCCTTTAGTTTGTTGATTTGACTTCCATTCACGCAGCAACGGATGGTCTCTTTATACATAAAGATACGAGCTTATAAACTGGAAAGTGACAGGCTACTTTGTATTTCACGAAAAAAAAGTGCACGGTTCCTATGGGATGTACGGTTCCTATTACTTAAAGCAAAACTGATGTATTACCTTTTCATGCTATAATGACGAGTTAAATGAATTATGATTAAACTTGGCATTAACAGATATTTACAAAAAAAATAACCAAAAAGAATCAGGAATGTTTGAAAAAAAGTTGTCAAGGATTATCTTGGTTATTTAATACAGCGCGCATGCAAATATGCGGACGAATACTGAAGTGGCTAACTAGAGTAAGCTAGTAATAAAATGTGTCAAATGATGCAATGACCACAAAAGTTCATGGGTACTGATAAATATTGTGGTTGAAATAGCAATAAGCGAGCAATGCAGTAATTAAACTGGCATAAATTTAATTCATTCGAATACAAAATTAAACGTCAATTTTAGTTAAACTGTGATCAATTACACGACAGAGAAGCCTGGAATTCCGAAATGATTTCATTTATAAAGCATGATTTCAGTTCCAATTAAATAAGCTTTTAATAATAACTGACCTTTCGTGTATAAAGATGACATTTGATATTTGTTTTTGTTTAAAATAATAAGAATCGTTATTTACATCCATTTATAAAAAAATAAGCAGAAGCAGCCAATACCAGATTGAGCGTTGCCAACGCCAATGGCAGCAGCAAGATTAAGCTGATAGTGTGGACTAACTATGTTTATGACTAGATAGTGTGAAAAGTGCCTAATTCTATATTGTTTATGATCAAAGTTTAAATACCAAAATTAGAATTAAATTCGTTTACTCCGCTGCAAGATGTGGTCGTTTATTCTTCTTCCTAGTACCTGTAATTTAGAGGACCGGCTGATCGGGTTCTCATTTGCTGGTTCAAATAACCAACAAGCGTTTAGAGTTTAACAGCGCATCCAGGTTAGCGCATTTCCCTATAGGACTGCGTCATCACTTCCCGTGAGAGAAGATTGCCAAGGGCAAAACTTTCTGCGTTCCGCCATCGGTGACACAAAAAGTTTGTAATTGGAATCTCATGTTTTTGAACGTGACGCGTAAATGGCGTTCGAATTGTCGTCACTTTGGCACCTCGGATTTCAAAACGTATTAGGTTTTAACAAACGTTTCACGTTGAACTTTATTTCTACAGCTTTAGAGGTTAAAATAAGTTGAATAAATTGCAAATATAACATTGTTAACTCCGCATTATATTGTTTGATAGCTATCGCGATATTTTTGTTTAGTTCAGCTTCTAAGAACACATAAAGACAACTTAGTTTTTTTTTTCATTTTTTTTATTTCTCTAAAAATGCAATAAGTAATAGATTGTGCTACAGAGACATAAAACAATCATAAAGAGAGATAAAGTCGCACACACTCTGATTTTTACTTCGATTTAGTAAATTTGTTCGAGGTCCAAAGTTCGAATCCCGCGTCAGATCAAAGTTGTTATTAAAATAAACGACAAAATGCGATTAATGAGAATTTGGCACTTTTTTATGCACCAGTGCATAAAATTGAGAACTAGCCCGCCTACACATAGATAAATATACTACGACAATACACATATCGCCATCTAGCCTCAAAGTAAACGTAGCTTGTGTTATGAATACTAAGATGAATGATGAATATTTTTTTTTATAACAAATATACAAAAATATTTATAAAATGCATATAAACACCCAGACACTGAATAACATTCCTGTTCATCACACAAACGTTTTCCAGTTGTGGGAATCGAACTCACGGCCTTGGACTCAGAAAGCAGGGTCGGTGCCAACTGCGCCAATCGGCCGTCAAAGATAGATGTACGACTTTAAGAGTATGGTGACTGAAAAAGTAATGTTTGTTTGAGATCAGTAACAAGTTTTTTTTTTTTTATTCCACTACAAGTTAGCCCCTCTGTCTGCAATCTGTGGTGGGGTTGTCTGCAATCAAATCTGGTGGTTAGTGATGATGCAGTCTAAGATGGTAGCGGGCTAACCTATTAGGGAGTATGGTAGTCATACCACTAATAGGTTTCTACGCGGCATTGCACCGGAACACTAAATCGCTTAGCGGCACGTCATTGTCGGTAGGGTGGTAAAATAAAAAAAAATATATATAAATAAATTTTTAATTAAAATTAAAAAAAATTTTTTTTTTAAATATATACAGTCAAACCTGGGTAAGTGAGAAATGGATAAGTGAGAAAACTCTTTAAGTGAGAGTAATAGCCAGGACCCGTCATTTTAAGCTCCCAAAACCTCTATTAGCGAGAAACAGAAACCTTTGTAAGAGAGAGTCGTTTTTCCCTCACGGACCTCCTTAAGTGAGACTGCTACTTATCTATACCTCTATATGCGACAGTCGAGCAAGCAATATTCGAGAAAATTTATGAGTTAGAGAAAAACATTCAAAATATTGTACAAAAACAGAAACCCAAACGAAATTCACGGATTTTTTTTTAATGTAAATAAGTGCTAAATAAAATAAAATTACATAGTGCATGAATATGTCTTGTTATTGCTGCGTACCTCTATAAGAGAGAAACGCTACCCATGTACCTGCATTAGCGAGAAACTCGGGTTAGTGAGAAACCTCTATAAGCGAGAATGAGATTGTGCTCCCTTGAACTCTCGCTTATCCGGGTTAGCGAGAAACTCGGGTTAGTGAGAAACCTCTATAAGCGAGAATGAGATTGTGCTCCCTTGAACTCTCGCTTATCCGGGTTAGCGAGAAACTCGGGTTAGTGAGAAACCTCTATAAGCGAGAATGAGATTGTGCTCCCTTGAACTCTCGCTTATCCAGGTTTGACTGTATATATAATTTTTTTTTAGTAGCCATGGCCAAACACACCAGACAAAAACCAGTTGTCAGTGAAGTAAAGTCTAAAATGCCTGAGGTTTTTACCCAATATTGGGTTACTAATTATAATGGAATTACCCTCTTGTTTTGACTAGTTAATGCACCAATTAACCCAAAAACAATTAATATCCGTTACGTGCATAATGTTTTGCATATATTACTGAGGGACGGACAGATAGACAATAAATTTAACTTCCTTATGATGAGAGAGGTATGCGTTTACAACTTGGTTGGGTGGTTTTAAGGTAAGGGACGTACGACTGAAAACAGTGCGAGAAACCTTTAGCGTTTAATTTCATGAAGCGTTAAACACTGCGAAAACAAATGTTGTATCCGTTGCAGATATTTTTCGTTTTTATTATATTACATTCGGGAAAAGAAAAAACACTCTCCATGTCCAGTAAATTGATAAATCCCTCGAAACGAAGAGTAGTTTTACTCGCAGGTATTTCCTAAAATATTGCACGACTCATAAGCGAAGCGTTGAGGTGGTTATTACTGTCAGTTTACGCACACCGAGTAATTCTCAAACTTAAAATGTCACTTTTTTTATTCTTTATTGCTTTTATAAGTGAATATAAATAGACAAATGTTGATAAAAACACTATTCTTAACACTCATGATATTTTTAAATCTCTGTTTATTATTTAAACTTATTAAAAAATTGTTTAAAAAAGTTACGTGTTGGACGTCCGTGTGCCTGTATGTGCGGATCCCGTATCTTTTGGTCACGATAACGAGCGAAATACTTTATTTATCGAGTTGGTTTTTTTTTTATAGGCTTCAGTATTCTGAGGAATAGAAGCCGGTATAATTAGATGTAGTTTAATTATTATTTACAAATAATCTCAATTTTTTGACGTGACAAGGTCTTCTAATTCGATGGAGCCGGCTGCACGCACGAAAAAACATGACGTATGCGGCGTTACCTCGCTCTGAGGCGTTCCATTCAAGGCTTGAAGTGCAAGCGAGAGCGCGGAACGACCGACAAAGAGGCACAGTCGGTCTCCGCGTTCGACATCTGTCTCTCTCCTACTTGAGTGAGCGATGTGTCCGCGTGGACAGCTTCTATACAATAATACATTTACATAGTTTTGGCAAGGATGAAGTGCAGTGAAATGTGAATGTGGTGTCAATTGTTTATAGCAACGATAATATCTATCAAACAAATAAAATTAAAATTTTCTTTTGAAAAATGCAACCATTCCATCAGTATTTTCTTACGACGTTGTCACGTTCAACTATCGTCAGTAAGCCGACTTTACAGACAACCAATTTTTTATAGGCTTCAGTATTTTGAGGAATACAAGCCGGTATAATTAGATGTAGTTTAGTTATTATTTACAAATAATCTCAATTTTATTGTAATTAATGAGATTATGAGGCGTGCACTTTTGGATTTTCCAACTATTTTTTGTTTGCAACGTTCTCGAATCGAATGCGGTCACGACACGCTCTCTAAGGACAGCGGAATGACTTCTTATCAGCATCTTAATTTAATATATTCATCATTATCGTCTTTCCACGAGGCCACTACAGGCCACGAAAGAGGTCAGTCATCGTCATCATCATCACATCAACCGATAGACGTCCACTGCTGGACATAGGTCTTTGGTAGGGAGTTCCAAATTCCACGGTTCTGAGCCGCTTGGATCCAGCGGCTACCTGCAACGCTAATGTCGTTCCACCTCGTTGGGGGTCGACCAACGCTGCGCTTACCAGTTCGGGGCTGCCATTACCAGCACCTTGGGACCCTAACGTCCATCCTTTGTGTATGTGCCCGGCCCATTGCCATTTCAGCAGCTGGTTCTTGTACGAATCTCCACATTTCTGATTCGATCGCGTAGGTTACGATACTCCATCGCCCGCTGAGTGACTTTGGGCCTTCTTATGACGGCCGACTGGCGCAGTGGGCAGCGACCCTGCATTCTGAGTCCAGGGCCGTGGGTTCGATTCCCACAACTGGAAAGTGTTTGTGTGATGAGCATAAGTGTTTTTCAGTGTCTGGGTGTTTATATGTATTTTCTAAGTATTTATGTATTTATAATTCGTAAAAATATTCATCAGCCATCTTAGTACCCATGACACAAGCTACGCTTCCTTTGGGGCTAGGTAGTGATGTGTGTATTGTCGTAGTATATTTATTTATTTATTATTTTATTATGAGGGCCATAGTTAACGACCATGTTTCAGAACAGTATCAGGAAGGTTGTAGGAAGTGGTCCACCACTCTGGGCATGTGCTGATTGGTAGACTTCAAACGCCCTTGACAATGTCATGGAGAACTCTCAGGCATGCAGTTTTTCTTTACAAGTGATATTTTAAGTGTCAAAATTAAAAACGTTTCTTAGATGATACCTCAAAATCAGTCCTACGATCAATACGTTATCATAGAATACGTCATAACTAGAACGAAATACATACTTTCCAGTTTATACTATTACACCGGATTTATAATTTTTGTATTAGTTATTTATTAATTGCACTAGCAACCTGCATATTACTCGTTTTTTAATATAGCGCACACACAAACACATGGACTGATACGCACGTAAATTACAAGTGCACACAGCATTGACAAAGCGTCATGTAAACATAATTTGACACAAAAAACTCAAATTTTTTCCTAATATAATAGCGAAGTTTAAAAAAATCCTGTGCAATTTATTCACACACGGCAGAAGTGTAATTTCTGAAAAGTAGCCTACGAGAGATTGAGGTGGATGTAGAGTATCAGAACTATTAGGATAAATGTAATGTTTATTATTTAGTTTCCATGGTAACTAGAATAGATAAAAAAATGAATAATGTTTTCTATCTCACTCTGTCCTATTCATTTAAGTGTTTGTGTCGGCTTGGTCCGCAGAGAAAAGCCGACAAGAAACTCAGAAGTTCCACAACTGATCTTGGAAAAGAGTAACTACTGAGTTTTTTACTACTATCTCATTCTGTCTCATTCTTATACATGTAAGTGTTTGTGTTTCAATGGACTAGTTTTTTCGTTTCATCGAGTTTGAAATCACAACGATTCTAAAGAAGTTTAACTTCAAAAATATTCCTCGAAACTCCGCTTAATATGACTAGTGCATATTAAATCTATGTTTCGCACCTAATACGGTGGAATGCGTCACAATAATGGTCACTGGTAATGTTTATTTTATGTAAAGCGCGTGTCCTCACTGGGAATTAGTCAAATCCAATTACGCCGCGATGTAGTAGGCGCGTGGCGTTGCGTAACGGTACGATGCCGATAGCGTACCATTACGTGGAGTCACTATTTTATTATTACTAGTTGAGGCATCTTTCTATTCTTATCTTATGGCCGTTCCCCGCGTTTTTAAGTAATTAAAAATATCACTTGTTTCAACGGTGAAAGAAACGATCGTGAGGAAACCTTCTCTCACCGTTGAAGCTAGTGATACTTTTATTACTTAATAGTTATACTAAATCGACTTTTGGGGGCCCGATTTTATAATGAAATAATAGTTTAAAGGATATAGACAGTCGATTTACACGAAATGGTCATAAATTATTGACATCTGCATATCGTCTGCGAAAGGTACAGAGTCATTTGTGGGATTGAGTATACGCTTTTATAATATGATTCCTAAAGTAATTTTGCGACCTACAAAATGCATAAGTTTAAAGATTATGTTAAAACACATTTATTACAGCGAGGTTACTATACAATTGATGAATTCCTTAATGACAAGGTTGCTTGGAAGCATCCGGCTCCGCTTTCATCTCTCACGAGATAGAAAAATGAATATTAAAATGTAAATAGTTGGAAAAGAGCAACTGCTGCGATTCTTGCCGGCTTCTTCTCGGTAGAGTCTGTCTTTCGAAGCTGTGGTAGAGTCACACCAAACAGACAGACTTGATATTTCAAAAGTGCTTATATTAAGGCCTACTTGAAAATTTTCTTCCTTCCTTCCTTTAATTTCAAGTTTTTAGCTAAAGTCCTCTATTTTTTTTTATTATTACGTTGTATTAAGCTATATACAGTCAAACCTGGGTAAGTGAGAACTGGATAAGTGAGAAAACTCTATAAGTGAGAGTAATAGCCAGGACCCGTCATTTTAAGCTCCCAAAACCTCTATTAGCGAGAAACAGAAACCTTTGTAAGAGAGAGTCGTTTTTCCCTCACGGACCTCCGTAAGTGAGACTGCTACTTATCTATACCTCTATAAGCGACAGTCGAGCAAGCAATATTCAACAAAATTTATGAGTTAGAGAAAAACATTCAAAATACAAAAACAGAAACCCAAACGAAATTCACGGATTTTTTAAATGTAAATAAGTTCTAAATAAAATAAAATTACATAGTTCATGAATATGTCTTGTTATTGCTGCGTACCTCTATAAGAGAGAAACGCTACCCATGTACCTGCATTGGCGAGAAACTCGGGTTAGTGAGAAACCTCTATAAGCGAGAATGAGATTGTGCTCCCTTGAACTCTCGCTTATCCAGGTTTGACTGTATATATATATATATATACATATATATATATTGTTTTGCTGGTATAGAAGCGGTAATACGACTACGGCTAAATCCTTCTCAGTGTTAGAGGAGACCCGAGCCTTATAGTGGGCCAGTAATGGGTTAACGATTAACCATTTAAAAGACACCAATTATCGCTGCAAAATAAAATAATAATATCGCAATCCAGTCGCATCAAACGTTTAACAAACAAACATGCGAGCGAGTGTCACACTAATGACCTAAACATGGCCGAAAATACATTGCGTGCGTCCAATCGGTAAATTAAAAAGCGTAATACTTGACTTTTGACTCGTATTTAGCACTAATGGTAGACCGCGACTCCGCCCGCAGAGAAAAGCCGACAAGAAACTCATATATTGCTCATATTTTGTTTGTTGTACCACCTTCTTATTTCTTATTACATTTTCTTGTATGCCTTTGGTTGCCTGGAAGAGATCGCTATTTAGCGATAAGGCTGCCAAGTTGTACGTTCTACCTTATCGTGCTGTTGTATTTGTATCTCTGTAAATTTTCTCTGTGGTGTACAATAAAAGTGTATTCATTCATATTGCGTTTTTTTCACAACTAATGTTGGAAAACAGAAACTACTTAAGTTTTTACTACTACTACTGCTGAACTCAGCTGTAGTAGTATTAAAAAACTCAGTAGATTCTACAGAGACGATATAGACAAGAAACTTCTTGTCCACACCGCATCTGTAGAATCTGTCTTACGATGGTAGAGTCACTACATACTGACAGAGTTGTTGTAAATAAATGCATTTTGAATTGAATTTTTATTTTGTACTTGAATTTATTGCACACCAACCCGCATTAGAGCAGTGTGGTGGGTCTTTGCTCTAAAACCGTCTATATATGAATGTATGAGAGATTAACTTATACACGGCTATGATGACGCTATCGATATCACCGACACAAAGCTCAAATATTGGATTGAAGCGTGCGTTACTTTGCAGAATTCCATGATACTTATATTATAAAATTAAGCTTAATTTGCTATACTCCGCGAAAAGCAGGAGAATCTGTATGGTGTTATTTATAATTTCTTCAATCTTTATACTCCACACTAAATCGATCTTCGGCAATGTACAATAGCCGGCAAGAAACGCAGCAGTTGCTCTTTTCCAACTATTTACATTTTAATATTCATTTTACTATCTCGTGAGAGATGATAGCGGAGCCGGATGCTACCAAGCAACCTTGTCATTAAGAAATTCATCAATTGTATAGTAACCTCGCTGTAATAAATGTGTTTTAACATAATCTTTAAATGTAGTGTAGGAAATTAAGCTTAATTTCCGCTTTTGTCGAGTATAGTAAATAACGCTTTATTCATAATATAAATATCATAGAGTTCCGCAAAGTAACGCCTGCTACCAGCCCATATTTGACATAGAGTATATACATATGTAATACGTACATGTAGTAAGTATATACTTTTCATGAAGTATAGCAAATTAAGCTTAATTCATAATATGACGGACATCTTAATTACTTTTATATGTATGTAGTGTTTTATTCATTAAATTTCGGGCGAATTTCGAAAATTATACATTTAGAGCGCACCCCACGGACAGACAGACCCGAAAATGTGATAATTATCTACCTCCGTCGAAGATCTAACCGCGATAGGGTCGAATAACGGCCTGCGACGTCATGTTTGCATTGTCATGTTAAGTAGACACGTTAGATGGGTCATCGCTTTTTGGGTTCAAACTCAATTTATTTATTGCATAGAAGCAGGCGTTACTTTGCGGAAATCCATGATATATTATGAAAATTAAGCTCAATTTGCTATACTCCGCAAGAAGCAGGAGAGTCTGTATGGTGTAATTTATAATCCAAAAACAAATTAAAATGTTTGTGGAGAGTAGAAGATCTAAAATAATAAGAAGAAGAAACACTTATAAGAAGCACGTATAACATACAGGAAAAGAAACAGTAAGGAGTATACAGTACACAATGTAGACATGCAAAGGCGGCCTTATTGCTGCAAGCAATCTCTTACAGGCAACCTTTGTAGATAGGACTTACAGCAAGAGAACGGGATAGTGCCAAGATGTTGATAGATATTCATAAATACCAAAATGTAAAGATATAAATACATATATAATTTAAATAAATATACGTAATATATGTAAATATATAACAAACATAATAATTATTTGTTTGAATTTTTGGTTGTCGTTATTATTATTGTTTTCTTTTTTAATTCTTAATTTTATATAGCTTATTTTTAGGTTTTAATTTTATATTTTGTAATTATTACTTGTTGTTTTATTAATAGCATCGGGGAGATGAATTAGGCAACTGTAATGCCTTCACGGGGTGCGTTGCTGAATAAATAAATAAATTAAAAATTTCTTTGATCCTTACACTCCACACCAACACGGCACGTTTCGCCCCGACACCGGAGCATCCTCAGGAGACTTTACAATGAATAATTGTTAAGATATTCAAGTTCAAGTACGCCTACTCTGGATCGTGTGAACACACGAAAAGAAGTCGGTAACTGATGACCAAGCGGACGACCCCTATAGTAATTGGAGACCATCGACTATAAACAGAGTTCGGAAAACTTCGCAAGGAACATGACCAAATGTCAAAGGCCAAATGATTTTAAATGTGTGATAAACGACTATACCGGGGGTATTTTTGCATCGCTCGGATCCATGTAGGACTGAAGTGTATCGGAAAACCAGTCGTATTTATATCAAAATACCCACCAACTCCATGTCTAATGACATGGAGTTAGTGGACATTAGCTTTTAATTTAATTTGTAAAAATCCTAATCAAATTAATAAAATATCTGGCAAATATTAATTTATAGTTATCTTAAGTTTAATTATTTACCCACTTTACAAATTTACTGTAACACGTAAACTACGTATCCGTAGTGCAGTCCGGAGTGCTTGACAATTTCTGCTTTGTCAAGCAATCCGGACTGCACTTTTGGATTGTAATTTTTAATTTTCTTCTGTTATATTTTTTCTCATTGTAACATTACTTTTTTTTAACTTTTTGTATTTTTTATTATTTGTATTTTTAAAGTTATACTTCTTTTGGCGCGTTAGGGAAAAATTTTTACGATGCGCGAAAACCGTCACAAAAAACCGACACCATGAAGTTAGGTGCTCCTTAGTTAGACGCTATAGACAACCTTCTCTTTTCCAAAAAAAGTTTTGACAGTGTACACTTTCAATTGTCAAAGTGTACAGGCTCATTCCGGTGATTTAATTGATTCAATTGTACAAAAATAATTAAACAATTATTTTTATTATAGTTTGTATCGGTAATTTTGTAGTAAATGCTGTGCATACCTTTGAGTGGCCAGTCACACGGATTAGAAACAAAATATTTGTAATTTTCCTTTACTATGTATTGCGAACAAGCTGTTGGTGTTCCTTTAATGAATAAATAAAATAAACTTGATATGGCCAACGGCGGACATTAGGACTTTACCAGTTAGGTAGGTCAAATTCCGAGAAAGAGGTGAACCGCCGGATCGAGCTCGGGTGGGCAGCGTTCGGGAAACTTCGTGACATCTTCTCGCATAATATTAATTTACTGTGAGATGGTGATAACAAAAAATATTAATAAATAGCTGAATTTGTTGTGGGCTCTTCTAAGACCAGGGCGCGTTTGGAGCCCTCGTAGCTTTAGGTTTAAGTTGGCAAACGAAGTTATCACCATCCCCTTACAATTATGTAAACATATTATATGTATGAACGCTTCATAAGTGCCTGTGAAGGCCTACATAAATAGAGACATTTTAAATTTGAAAAAAAATTGAATTTGTATTTGACTACAGTCTTCGAACAGTGCGTGTTGCCAGTGATCACTTACGGATCCGAAACATGGTCGCTTACTACGGGCCTCATGAGAAGGCTCAGTTTTTCTCAGCGGGCGATGGAGAGAGCTATGCTACGAGTATCTCTACTACAGAAATGAGAAGATCCGTAGGGGAACTAGAGTTACCGACGTAGCTCAGCGAGTCGCGAAGCTGAAATGGCAATGGGCGGGGCACATAGCTCGGAGAACCGGTGGACGGTGGAGTATTAAGGTGCTGGAATGGCGACCGGTAAACGCACCGTAGGTGGACAGATGACATTAGGCGAGTCGCTGGGAGCCGCTTAGATTGATTTGTGTTATAACTGATGATATTTTTATGAACCTTCTCACCACGCTGGCCCTGTCCGGATCGGTGGACTCCACACACCTTTGAGAACATTATGGAAAACTCTCAGGTAGGCAGTTTTCCCCACGATGTTTTCCTTCACGGTTGAAGCAAGTGATATTTTAATTGCCTAAAACGCACATAACTTAGAAAAGTTAGAGGTGCGTGCTGGGAAGTCACACCTTCTGGGCTATTACCGCTTCTTCTCATTCTTCTTCGCAATAATACAAACATAAATATTAAATACTAATAATATAGGTAATATCCATGAATACATATAGGTAAACACAAAGACACTGAAAAATGTTGCTGTTGGTTGGGAATCGAACCCACAGCCTTGGACTCGGAATGCAGGATGACCGTCAAGTAATAGATTATAAACGAGCGAAACGATCATTATACCGACCCAACCCAAAGTGTATCGACAATAATTAATCGACTATCAAGTATCGACAATAATTGATCGAGTCGATAACGAGTGGATTCCGTGTGTAGTACCCACCCCCCGAAGCCTATTAATATCCCACTGCTGGGCCTAGTCCTCCTCCTTTATAGGAGAGAGGCTTTTTAAATTTTAAAGCATAGGCAAGCCCACCACGGCTTTTAACGACAATTTTCGTGCTGTAGAAGAAGTGTTGTGAGATGTACAAAATGGGAACGAGGGAATCATTTTGATATAATTTTAAAGATGTTAAAATAATGACCGTCTGTTATATATAGCCAATACAAATTTGAAAATTTAATGTATGTTCACAAAAATGTATCAACATTTAAAAGAAAATGTGACTGCAATAATTTGAACGTTAGACGCAAAAATAAACTTGCCGTGCAGTACACTAGACTACACAAAATAAGCAATTCATTTAAAGGAAATTGTAAACAATTTTACAATAAATTACCGGTAGATATCTTAGGGATGTCACTAAAGAAGTTCAAAGTTTGTATTAAGCGAAAGCTTATAGAAAAGTCCTATTATAGTATCAAGGACTACGTAAACGATAAAAAAAGCTTGGGTGTAAACAATTGCTCTAACCAGGTTGCTTCTTAAATATTTTCTAATGACAATGTGAGATGGTGATAACAAAAAGAACACCCGGCTAAGTTTGTTGTGGGCTTCTTCTTAGGCCAGGGCGCGATTGGAACCCTCGTAGCTTTAGTTTTAAGTTCACGATTGTAGTTATCGCCATCACTACTCACTGCTATGTACACATTTTGTATATAATAACGCATCAAAAGTGCCATCTTTGTGCCTATTTGAATAAAGAAATATTTGACTTTGACTTTTGACTATAGACAATACATATGCGAAAAAATTTTTTGGTAAAATAGAACCGACTTTTTAATACAACTAAAAAGCAAGAATTAAATATTTTTGAAATTTTGCACACTGATTATTTTGTTACAGCGTAGGCATCTGCTAGGAAAGGATTTTTGAAAATTCCAACCCTAAGATGGTTAAAAGGGGGATAAAAGTTTGTATAAAATTCTTTGTTTTATCAATTTATTTTTCAAGGTCCATAAAACTTTGATTTTAGGTTTAATCATGAATTCAAACGATTACAGTTTCCCCTAAAAGAAT
Source organism: Pararge aegeria (assembly GCF_905163445.1). NCBI lineage: Eukaryota > Metazoa > Arthropoda > Insecta > Lepidoptera > Nymphalidae > Pararge > Pararge aegeria. The sequence continues at coordinate 2,896,690 of NC_053202.1, read as the reverse complement.
GTTTTACAATGACTATATTGCAGGAATAGACATGAGAGAAAACTGCTTTTCACATGGGCAGTTCTACGTAGCTTGCTCACGCGTAAGCTTACAAAATATTTTTCTAATAGCAGTAAGACATTTTTTAACCTTTGTAGTTGAAATTTACCAAATTTAAAATTGAACTTAACGTGAGCGATCTCGCGGGCGAAAGCTAGTTTACAATATATTAAAACCAGTGTAGTCGTAAAACCTATTTAATCGAACCGGCATTAGAAGCTTAGAATTTTTTTCGCAGTGGAAATGAAAACAGAGAGCTCACTGAAAAAACTTATCGCATCCGAGATGGCCCTAGAGCCAAAGGCGAGGGCGAGTATTGAAGTAAAGGACTGTTTAATGCCCTCGTTGAACAAGCTACTATTGTTATTGTAAAAATAAGAGCCAATTATAACGAAAACCGTTTATTATTTGTAATATATATCCACTTTGCTGTCAATTCTCTTTTAAAATTGGAACGTGCTCGGTGATAAGCGAAATGGCCGCTAATGACCGGCTCGGTGTCAACCATGTTTGTTTTTAAACTTGTAATTATTCAAATTTCGAAAGGCAGATGTGTTCGGATACGTTAATCGATTTTCAACGCGTGCGTTCGGATATTAATACTGATCTTAATTTGATATTAATGTAACCTCTTTTGTGTGGAAATAAGGTTCTCTAATCTACTCTAATGTTTTTGTTATTTTTTAATTTGTATTTTCTAAGGCAAAGATGCTAAGTACAAATTCATATTTTGAAATCGAGGGTTTCATTTTAACGTACTGTTTTTAGTGAAATACTATTACCTAATGATCTGTTTAATTACAAGTACGGTATTCGTTGCAGCAATTAACAGGATTAATGACCCGTGAACGACACTCGTGACAAATGATTTAATGTTATGAATTATTATGGCATCGCGGCCGGCTGCTAAGCTACGAAGCTAAGCAGTTTAAATATGTATCCCGTCGATCAACATTTGATAGGACACTTTGATTTGGATTTTATTGTCTCATTTGATAATCCTTACTAATATTGTTGCGAAAGTATGTTTGTCTGTGTCCTTCCTTAGCGCCATAACTAAGGAACCAATCAACTAGATTTTTGGCATACTTTGAGTTGTTTGAAAGGAAGTAGAGTAACAAAGTCTACTTTTTATCCCAGGAAGCACGGTTCACACGTTATTTGTAAACAAACCTTAACCTTATAGTGTTTATTTTTACTCTGTGACGCTACTAATCAAGCAATCAGATAACGCCAAAACATTCCAAATTTAATTCCAATAATGAAGTGACAGTTGAATACCAACTACGAAATCCTCGTCGCGTGGCAACACTTGGAGGCACGCGCGATAAAACGTTCCGTTTTTAATTAAATCAACATTCTGGAACCAACTAACTCGATCTAATGCGCGATAGATGACGCTTACAAATAGGGTTGCCACCTGGTTTTGGAGTTTAAGTTTATTATTTTGTACTTCTTTTCGACGACCTCCCTGGCGCAACGGTAAACGCTGTAAATTTAATAAAGAGGTCCCGGGTTTGATTACCGGTTCTGGTAAGAGGCTTTGGCCGTGGCTAGTTACCACCCCACCAACAAAGACGTGACGCTAAGCGATTTAGCGTTCCGGTGCGATGTTGCGTAGAAAGCGATTAGGGGTAAGACTGCCATACTCTTTAACAGGTGAGTCCGCTACCATCTATCAAGCAATTTTTATAACGCAATTATTAAGCACGTCACAATACTTCATAATAACCTATGCCCGCGACTTCGTCTGCGTGGACTTCAGAATTGTTTCTAAAGCTTCGTTCATTAGTAATTTTTAATCCTGCCACGGGAACTATTTGAGAGATTGATATAAAAAGTACATGCCCTATTCCATAGCACAGGTGACATGAATAAAAAATTTCAAAGCTCGTAAACAACTTCAATTTACCCGCGGAAACTACTTAAGGAATCGGGATATAAGGTAACTTATGTTCTTTTCCATGTCAAACATGCATGCCAAATTTCATCCAAATCTGTCGTTTTTGCGTGATTGAGTAACATCCGAACTTTCACATTTATAATATTAGTAGGATGACCCAGGTACTATACGTCGGAGCTCGTTATCCGTAGTCGAACATGCTAGCTGCTAGACTGAACAGGCAGTTGACTACGGTACATATTCTTCAGCGGTCATACAACACAGAGACAAGGAGCGGAGAGAAAAACAATAATGAAGCCCATGCATGGAAACAAACCTGAAGGTACACGGCTAGTTAGGCTTGTAATAATACGCGAAATAGTATTAAAACACAAACTAAAGAAATTCTACCTTAGCTTACAGATTGGAGCAGCCATATTGATATGCCAAATGAGTTTTGTTTTGATATAAATAGAAAATTTTATTGCTTTTATAAGTGAATATAAATAGACAAATTTTGACACTATTTTTAACACTCATGATATTTTTAATATTTAAACCAATTAAAAAATTGTTTAAAAAAGTTCTGTCTTGGACGTCCGTGTGTCTGTATGTGCGGATCCCGTATCTTGTGGTCACGATAACGAGCAAAATACTTCACTTATCGAGTTGGTTTTTTATATGCTTAAGTATTTTGTGGAATATTACTTTTCACGGTATAATTAGATGCAGTTTAATTATTATTTAATAAATGAAATGAGAATGAGATTATGAGGCGTGCACTTTTGGATTTTCCAACTATTTTGGTTTTCAACTTTTTATTATTTTTTTTACTTATTACACCTTTGTTTCCTTTATACTGTTAAATATTTACTGTTTGTGTTCGTTTTATTTGTTGTTTTTTATAATTTATTTCAGTTTTTTTTTATTTAACTCTTAGTTTTACAGTAATAACGCAACTGGCAAAGCGGTTGTTTGCTCAGTTTGATACTGGAGCAGACTGAAAATCAGCGCTGAGCATCGTTGCCAATGCACAGCATACGGCTGAGTTTGCGGCCATTTACCATATTTTTAATAATAAATTGATCAACATTTAGTTAAATATCTTGTATTAACAATAGAGTATTATTATTAGTTTATTTTGGGTACACCTACGTATATCCAAAATAAACTAGCCGTGTACTCACTTTATTTCCACCATAAAATAAAGGTACTTACTAAAATGCTAGCTAGATTGCAAGTAGCAACCCTACTTTCAATGCGTCGCTCGCAATTTGACAATCATTCCTATCGCATTTGAATTTAGAATTTGATTTCCTTTGCACGGAAACTATACGAGATTACCCGATTAAAAAATATACAAGCGTAATGCAAAATTGTATTCTATCGTAAAACAAATAAAGCACATTTCACATTGCCGATTGGCTATGGTTGTATGGCGTGCGATTCCATGTAGTATGCACGCCAGTAATTAGAGGATTGTAGTGATAAACCAATGTAATCTCTATTACTGAGCGATAAAAACGAAATTGCTTTATAGCGTCGCGTGTATGCCGTGACGGAACGTCGTTTACGCGGGAAAGGTCTGTTTTGTAAGTTTTTACGAGGAGTAATAATCGAATTAATATCGCGGATCGCTTAATTAAATAGATATCTTTACAAAAGGGCAGTTTTGCCGTTCGTTTCGACTTTTGGTGTCGAATTATTGCAGCATTAGCATTATGTAATTGGAAATGAGTCACTGAATGTCAAAGTTTGTTGATATTAGAACTTTGTTTGGATTTTTAATGTTGGCAAAACTGCTGTCACAGATAACAGATAGTATCTATAGAGTTGATATTCTTGTACCTCTAAGGTATAATTGTGTTGTCTTGTGTTTGTTTATCTTTGTATGTATTTTGTAATTTAGTTTACTGACTATTGGAAAACGCAGTTTTCTTTTTTTAAATAATGATTGACGGATAAAGCAGATGGCCCACCAGAGAGTAAGCAAACCTCCATGGGTTGGCACGTCTTACAAAGTACCGTGCTGTGTCCACCAACCTGGGGCGCAGGTGTTAAGCCTCTTGTGCCAGTATTTAAACTGGCAACTAGCAGGCCAGACCGGAACACAGCAATTCTGCTTGGCGGCAAAAGTAAGCATGACGGTGCCCGGACGAGAGCAGTCCCAAAAAGCCAAACTCCACTACAAAGCTTCCTTAAACTTGCGACTAGGATATTTACGGAAATGTGTTTACGCATCCCTTCCGTAAATATCCTAGTAACCCAGTCCATTTCCTGAAGGGTATGTGGGACTGACCAGCCGAGAGGCTACTGGAATACCCACTAAAACCCAGCGCAACCCACCGCGTTTGAAGTGAAGTGCCAACGGATCGCTGTCGCATGCAACATTGGCAAACTAAGCTAGCCTCGCGCAACTCACCCTACAAACCTATTGCAGCTGCCATACACTCATTCGCTGGAGACAACTCCCAGGTGATAATAAAACCATTCAACAGAAGGGCCGCGTCTGAGGCATTAGCACTCAACAGAAAAAACCTATGCATCCTAGTGCGAGCGCTTACGGGGCACTGTGGGCTTAACAGACACATGTTCAACCTAAAGCTGCAGGACACAGATCTATGTAGACTCTGTAAAGAGGCTGCGGAGACGCCGCTGCATTTAATCTGTTCCTGCCCCGCGCTGATGCATAAACGCAGCACTCTTTTGGGGAAGTATATAATACAACCAGAGGATGCTAAACTTCTTCCAGCAACGAAAGGGCTGCTATTCCTGGCAACCAATGCTTGCTGGGAGATCTAGACAGAGGCGTCACAATAGATCGTAGCCGGTCGAGGTGACACCAGGGACCAGGCAAACATAAGCCGCAAGCAGAAGAAGAAAAAGGAGAAGCTAGGCTCTACTTAGTTACACACAAAGCTTACTTTGTTTTTTCCTTCCATAAATTCCCACGCAGGCGTGAGACGTTATTAAAATGACAATCTAGCCTTAAGACTGATAAGCGTAATTTTTTAACCTTAACTTATAAATTAATATCTAAGAAATCGTTCCAATGACAATAGGACCCAATGAGTAATCTTAGGTTTTCATAACATGGGAAACACTTTGTTCTTGTAATCTAAAAAAAAGTTTTTTTTTGATCCGCAATAAAAGTTATTTAGTTCAGTGTATTAATTCTTTATTCAATCCATCCATTCGGTGTGATCATTCATTCATGCATTCGTGTATTTATTCATACTTTGAATCATATGTTGTAAAGCTCTCTGCTAACAGAATTAAGCACACATTCGACTATTTTGTCGCTAGCTTGGATGGCGGAAATGCCGCCATTGCGTCGCATCTCTCGCACTTGCAATTGGGTTTGTAATTGCACCGAATTATTAATAATTCTCCTAAATATTTCTTATTGGAAACCATCCATTCATATCTTTCATTTGACCCACAGAGGGTTACAGACTTCCTCTCTCCTTAGATAGAAGGTTTTAGAGCATAGACCAATAACGCTGCTCTAACGCGGGTTGGTGGGCTTGAGCTATTATTTATCAACGAATAAAGCGAAAATAATTGGGAACGATGGTATAATGTGCTCCTAAGGCTTTTTTTTATTCCAATACATGTTAGCCCTAGACTGCAATCTCACCTGATGGTAAATGATGATCCAGTCTAAGATGGTAGCGGGCTAACCTGTTAGGGAGTCTTACCAAATAATTACTAAATCGCTTAGCGGCACGTCTTTGTCATGATTTGCTTATTTTATGCTCGGAGATGGTAAAAAAAAATGAAAATTTTAGTGGAAATATATTTCCGATACAGACCCAAAAAAAAATACGCAGTGGTTTCAAAATTATCCTGTATAATAAGTGTTTATGTATATTATTTTTGTGTTATTATGCACAAGCTACGCTTACTTTGGGGCTAGATGGCGATGTGCGTATTAGAGTAGTATATTTATTTCAAAATGTTTTCTCACGCCACTCTGATTTTATCGTAAATACCCTTAATATGGTTAAGGGGTTAACAGAATTTGAAGAGCCAAGTGTCGACGCGCGCGCGCCGCCACGTTTCCGGTCAACACCGCACACTTCCGGCCCGGAAGCGAGGGTAGATTCACAAGTGCTTCGATTAAGTTTTTAAATCATTTACCATTTTTTAAGGGCTCCCTAACCCAAATGGTCAATGCGATCCCTTATGCGTTTTGGTCAGTAAGTATGTCTTTTTGAAGATAAACTTCTTTTGGCGCGATGGAGAAAAATGATGAGAGTGAATATTTACGATGCGCGCGCACACCGACACCTGAATTCTACATCGTAAAGTTAGTTCTAGGTGGCATGCAAATCGATAACTATGTTCAAGTCGTATATTCTAGTATAAACAAACAGTGTGAATAAATAAATGTTATAACGTTAATAAAACCTTTATTATTTTAATAAAATCTTTTTCATTTATTTCAATACTTATCGTTAATCACTATTGCATTTTAGTTATTTTTTTTCGATACGCCAAAGAAGTATAACTTCTAACGCGTGTACACACACACTCTTTTTTTTTTTTAATACACTAAAAGTTAGCCCTCGACTGCAATCTTACCTGTGATGTTGTAGTCTAAGATGGTAGGGAACTAACCTGTTAGGGAGTATGGCAGCTATATTTAACCAATACCCCTAATTCGTTCCTACGCGACATCGTACGCTACATCGCTTAGCGGCACGTCTTTGCCGGTAAATAAATAAATAAATAAATATACTACAATACACACATCGCCATCTAGCCCCAAAGTAAGCGTAGCTTGTGTTATGGGTACTAAGATGACCGATGAATAATATACGTAAATACTTTTAATATATATAAACACCCAGACACTGAAAAACATTCATGTTCATCACACAAACATTGTCCAGTTGTGGGAATCGAACCCACGGCCTTGGCTTAGAAAGCAGGGTCGCTGCCCACTGCGCCAATCGGCCGACAAGGTAGGATGGTGACTAGCCACGGCGAACAGTTGAAAACTTCACAACCTTTTATAAGTAAAAACTAATGTTATCGTTTGGAGTTTATGCAGATTTAGTTAGCTTTAGTGTATACTAATAGATTTTTTTGTCTTTTTAAATGCCTTAGACTTATAGCTAGCTAAAACATTTTCTACCACCCAAGATTCAAATTTACTTTAATGTAGGTAATATAATTTACTTTATAGTAGTACAGCTTTCTATAACAGAGAAGTACTTTCGTACAGAGAACAGCAGCATTGCGCTTCAGCGCGTGTTTGCCAAACCTACTCCAAAGTCAAAGTCAAAGTCAAAGTCAAATATTTCTTATTCAAATAGGCACATAGATGGCACTTTTAATACGTTGATTATATGCAAAATGTGTAGATAGCAGTAAGTAGTGATGGCAATCTAATGTAGTTAACCTTGCAGAGGTGTGGCAGTTATAATATACAGAACACCCAGACACTGAAATATATTCATGAAAATGATTAGTATTCTAACAAATGTGCAGTAGTATTCATATTTTATTATTATACTAGCTGTTGCCCGCGACTTCGTCTGCGTTTGATTTTGTTTTTTGATGTGGCATTAAATTCAGTTGTAGTTCTAATAAAAATTAAAGTATTCAGTATCGTTAAGCCTTAAATAAGGGGTTTGCTGCCGTCCACTTAGGAGTTCTGTCCTCTATCTCCAACCACAGTTTGGGCAAAATTAAACACGTATTATAACCTCTATAGTACAAAAATAATTATTTAAATCGGCTATAATCTGTCGGAGTTATGGTGTAAAATCGTCAAACACTTTCATCCCCTCTCCCAAAGGAACCGAGCTTAATGTCGGGATAAAAAGTATCCTATATTACTTCTAACACTTCCAAAAATTTGTGTACAAAGTTTCATGATGATCGGTTTAGTAGTTTTTGCGTGAAAGCGTAACAAACAAACTTACATTCACATTTATAATATTAGTAGGGATAGGGATAGGGATAGGGAAGTAGGGAAAATTCATAAGTTATAAAAATTCATAGTCTTAAGTCTTCTTAGTACCCATATCACAAGCTAAATTAGGGACCTAAAACTTTGTGGAAGAAGAAAAGAAAACAAAATGTAATTTTATTGCATGATGTCTTTATTTACCGTCTCTTCCGAGCAATATTATAATATTTAATGTATAACGAAGACAGGAAATTCCTATCGGTAACATTAATTATTTATTAAGAAGCAAGCATTAAGGCTAGCGAATGCTGAAATTACATAGATAATAAATAAAGTAAAAGTAATAGAAACGACATTTACAAAGGTTATTTCACGTTGCGACTTTTGTAATATCAAACGCATTTTTTTTTGTTATTTGGTATTTCGGTTGCCACTGCCTATCTTATCATCAATAGCCACACAGCGAGTATTTCACAAGGCCTTTGGGCGATATTATAGAGCTCGGATATCGTAATATTTACCCACCTGTTTTACACTGAAAATCAGGGAAATATTTTTTTATGGCAACACCTAAAAATGTACTAGCGAGAACAGCTACCGTAGCCACGCAAATCGCTAATCTTTTAGCTTTATAACTGAATTATAGATTGACAGCACATCTCGCTACCCAGGGCATATATTTTTTTCGTTTTCTAGTTTAGTCAAACTACTTATACGTCAAATTTTTTAGTTAAAAGTGTTTTACAATTTGAATCTGTAATATTGAAGAAATCGTTTTAATTCGACACCTTATCTACTCGTATTTATTGTAAAAAACGCATGCGACCTTTGTTCCTAGAATTTGACAGAAATTGATTAAAACTACTTGAACTTGAAATAAGTTTTTAACACTTTATTATTTAACAATATGGCAAATGGCCGCAAACACAGCGTTATGCTGTGCACTGGCAATAATGCTTTACGTTTCACATTTATTACCTGTTTGCTCCGCATAAATTAATTATTAATAATGTAATGTGAGAAACAGACACCGCTGCTTCCAAAAATCATTATGGAACTTTTACAAAAAACTGTTACCTAAATATCAATGTTATTGTAAACCTTGCCTAACTTGGTAGGAAATTGGAATTAATGTTATTTTATTAAGTAACGAATTAGTGAAAAGCTTTGCATGTTCAATGTAAATTTTAAATACGTTTTGAGAAACAATGACTTGTGTTTTTAATATTAAAATATAAATATAGACAACCGCCTTACTCGAATTGGACATAAGTTATTTACATCTTCATATCGTTTGCGAAAGGTGCAAAAGTCATTTGTGGGATTGAGTAAATGCTTTCATAATATGATTCCCAAGGTAATTTTGGACCTGCCAATGCATAAGTTTAAATGATGTGCTAAAACACATTTAATAAATCGTGGTTACTATGCGGTCGATGAATTTCTTAACGACAAGGCTGCTTGGTAGCAAGTTCCGCTCTCATCTCTCACCTATTTACAACTATTGTAAATTGTAAAATGATGTTAAAAAAGAGCAATCTGCTGAGTTTTTTGCCGGCTTTTCTCGGTGGAATCTGCCTTCCGAACCGGTGGTAGAGTCACTACAAACAGACTGACTTGACGTTTCAAAAGTGCTTGCGTATAAGCTGGTCCTACTTGAAATAAATGAATTTTGAATTTGAGTCAGAAATAAATAATAGTAATTTTTTAATCTGGTTCTGATAAGCGAAGCATTGGTCGGCCCCCAACGAGGTGGACAGACGACATTAAGCGCGTCGCAGGTAGCCGCTGGATCCAAGCGGCTCAGAACCGTGGAACTTGGAACTCCCTACAAAAGACCTATGTCCAGCAGTGGACGTCTATCGGTTGATGTGATGTGATGATGATGAATTTTTTAATTAAAAATAATTGACGGACAGGTGAGTGGAAAACAGTGGCCTATAAACAGGGCAACACTTCGCAGGGTAATTAATACAAGGAACAAGTCTCGCAACATGTCGACCTGTGACCATCAACCTCAGGCGTACGTGTTAAGCCTCACGAGTCTGTAAATACACCGGCAACCACGCCCTTCAGATCGAAACACAGTTTTTAGGATGTAGCTTATTAATTTCAATTCGTAAACATTTATTGAAAACAAAGGTTATTTATAGAGGTCAGTTCGCTCTATCAATTTAATAACAAATGAGTTTGTTCTGTTTAGATTTTGTCTGATAAGACAGTCGCAACGTGACACCTTTTGTTACTTTTGGGTTGCTAGATTTAAAGTAAAATGTCTACCAAAAGTATTTTTTTCTTGACATTCTTTCATTTAATTTAACAATTATCAGCAATTTACAAAACAATGATTTGGTAATTGAATTATTATCGTGATATGTTACAAATATACTATCTTAACAATCGATACAGTATTACCACTTTGACAAGTTGCAACGATGTATGCGCGAAAATATTTAAACCAATCATAATGCACGTATTTTCGCGCGAAACCTCTTCATCTGCTATTGGTTGTTAGCCACGCTATGAGAGAGATATCATGAGTCTTGTTGTTCTAGTATTTCAAATATTAAAGTAAAGCAACAAGGTTTACTTTTCTTTGGTGCTAACAATCGGTTTTAGTCGGCATTACTTTACTCATTTTTGCCCTTACGAATATTGTCGATGTAACTCATAAAAGTTATATTTAACTGTATGTTAATATAAGAATTTTCGAAATAATAGCACAATGCAAAAAGCAATTTTCGATATTATTCTCCTACTAAATCTATTTACAATATTAATTAGCTAGTTTAGCACGGAATAAATACAAGAAAATATTAAAACATTTATTATATTATTTTATCGCTTAAATATTTACAATATTATACAAATTTGGAATGACAACGACTTTGTACGTTACATTTAACTCTATCAATAACTAACTACTCACAACTAAAAATTATACTTATTTATCTATAACTGTGCTAATTTGGCTGTATAGCAGTTATAAACTAAATTGAATGGGACGTGTTTGTATGACATTGGTTATCGATTAATTTCATGAACATAATTATTTAACCTCTTCAGTAAAATAAATGTCACCGTCAATTTTTAAATTATTATTGTTAAAAATATTTTATGTTTCAATAAATTTTGCACAAGTAATATTAGTTTGGCGCCAAAACTATGGTAGAAATTATAATTTATTGTGATTTAGCTATCCTATAATAAGGATAAGCAAGAATGCTTATCAGTTGCTGATACCAAAGGATTGTCAAAAATTTGAGAAAAAAATAGAGATTCATTGCGAAGTCAAAGTCAAATACCTTTATACAAGTAGGCCCATATGTGGCACTTTTGATGCGTACATTACATGAGAATTACACGGTAGTGAGATGATGGCGATAACCATGTTCGTAAACTTAAAAATAAAGCTACGAGGGTTCAAAACGCGTCCTGCATTTACTTACGTCAACTTAATTTAGTTTTTTGCTATACAACCGTTCTATAGTGGTTCCAATCTAGCTGTAAAGTGTTACTTTCTTAGCAACGGACGCGTGACCGAGGAAACGTATGTCCATTTATTTTTATTACCTACCTTCATAAACTATCGGTTTACACTTTTTAGTGTAAAACACCTTTTTTTAAATTAAAATAAAATTGTGTTACAATACGTATACGTATACGTATGTGTTTGTATACGTATGCATTTTCTTATTTTATTTAATTATTTTTTTGATATAGAAGTCAGTTTAAGACAAGTATGTGTAGTGGATTATTGTATGTACATGACGTAGACAACGCCTCCGTTGACTTTAACTTGCAGCCACATTGGATGAACTATAAGCACCGCATAATACCCCTAGTGGATGTAAGATTGGCATCCACGAAACCCTAGAGTCTTTTGAAATAAACACTGTAACGACAAAGTAAAATGGAACGTAACCTGCCTTGCGTTAAAGCACAAATTCTTTCACACTTCTACTGCCAGCGCTGCTGACGGAATATTTGTAAAATAAAAACCAGTTGAGAATTTGCGACTTTATAACAGTCCATTTTAGTTTTGCGTTACAGTGACTCTACGATTGCGAACGAGAAAATCTTAAGCCTGCATTAATAAGTCCACATCTGAGACTGAGACTGCACTTGAGAACATTTTCTTAGCTCAATGTAGGTTTAATAATACAGATCTTATACTATATAAGGTATGTCAAAAATTGTGCAGTTTCATCTACATCTTCCATCTTCACCTTCATTTTCACATCACTGTCTACACGAATAATGTCTTAGTTTTATTTCCGAAGAAAATTATTAATAAGATATCTATTCAGATCGTCAGAAAGTTAAGCTTCTGACAAAAATCTAAGAGTTTCTCCAATTCTAACTTGAAAATGGTTTATTTACATTTATACTCCCCCATTGATCAATCTAATACAAAATCTTCAGAAAGGAGATTTAATTTAGTAGTGATATCCTTATCAACAGGGAAGAATAAAAAAACGATAGAACAACTAAATTCAATAGGTCATCTGAAAATTTTGGATTTCGGTATTTCAGATGGCAAATTGATCAAGTTATTGATATAAGATTAGAGAACAAAATGAACGTGCACAATTATAGACACACCCAACTACTTCTTAACTCCACCTTAATTTGGCATTTGATAGCTACGCGACACTCACTGATGACTAGTCCGCCATTATGGAAAAGGAAACACGTTCACAGTTTAAACATTAAAATCCGTCTGCCACATCTCTACGTGCAGCTTCAAGCTGACACTATACCAAACTAGACAGCGGCGCTCTAGAAGTTACCGGGGACGCTGGAAGCTGTTGCAGCTGCTGTGGCGCTTGAGGGGGAAAATACACCCCAGTATCGTTTGAAAACTGTGGATGCATCGCCAACGGAGTGTGAGGCATCGAGGTCGGTCTCGACTCGTGATACAGAATCGGTACTCTCACCAACCTTTGAGCCGCATGCGCCATGTTCGCAGCTTCTAACTCCGCAGCCAACTGCCTCTTCCACTTATTGCGCCGGTTCTGGAACCATATCTTAACCTGGGTTTCAGTTAAATGCAGACTCGCAGCCAGACCAGCGCGCTCTGAACTGCTCAGGTAACGTTTCATGTCGAAAGTCGACTCCAATTGGAACACTTGTGATCGGGAGAAGACTGTTCTGGTCTTCTTCTTTCTCTTTCCTAAGCTTGTGTTAGGGTCTCTCTTTTCGTCCTTATCGAAGTCGTCGGATTCGTCGACATCTGGGTCTGAATCCTGTGGGTCTTGCTGCTGGGGGTATAGAGCGGGATGTAGGCGCGGAGAGCGCGGGGAAGAGCGAGACGGCGATGGTGGAGAAGGTGCTCTTGGAGGACTACGCAGTCTTGGGGAACCTGCTGCTGAACCTTCTTCGTTAGTCGTCGAGTCCTCTGTAACAAAGGTTTTTGGATTAGACATAAAAAAAAGGATTTATATATATTTTTATATTTATATTTTTATTTATTTTTATTTCATTTTTACAATGTGATTTGTATTGTTGCGCTCTGAGTGAATTCACGAGGATCGCAATGTGGGTTATTTGTTACCCGAATAGGTAATTAAATATTATAATGTTAAGATTATGTAAAAAAATAATGATAGTGTTAGAATAAGAATATAAATAAATAAATAATGGCCTAGAGCATAAGAGAATCTAGCGAAGTGAGGCCATCGGCTTCTTCTATATTACTACTTCCATCTACTGCGATCACCACGGCACCAACCCGCCTGCCCAGCAAGGTCATCACATTAACCCTTTACCGGCCCACTACAGAGCACGGGTCTCCTACAATCAGAAGGGGTTAAGGCCGTAGTTCACCACGCTGACGGCTGACCCAGTGCGGATTGGTGGACTCCGCACACCTTTAAGAACATTAAGTAGAACTCTCAGGCATGCAAGTTTCCTCACGATGTTTTCCTTCACCGTTGAAGCAAGCGATATTTTAATTACTTATAAAAACGCACCTAACTTAGAAAAGTTAGCGGGCTGGGATTCGAAAGTGAAGTCGAGCTTCTACCCAATGCGCTATCACCGCTACACAATGCCCATCATGGTGATGTCAGGCAAACCTTCGACTTGAGAGAGGAGAGATGATAATGGCCTAGCAGATATGAAATATTGAATTTATTTGGTGTAGAAATATCATCGTTATCAAACCATTGCCGATCACATTACAGGGCACGAGACGGTTTTACCACTCTGGCCAAATGTACGTATGGTACGCTTCGCAAGCATTTGAGAACGATAATCTAGAACTTTGAGGCATGCAGGTTTAATCACAATGTTTTAATTTTCCATCACCGTTTTAAGCAAGTGATATTTAATTGCTAAAATCACACATAACTCCGAAATGATATAGATGCACTGAGCTGTTACAAATTCGAAGAAAAATGCATTTAATTTTTAAAGGAAACTAATCTGGCACATACCCAAAAACAAAATATTCAGATTTTTTTTTAAGAAAAAAAATATTCTCTATTTGGAAATTTTATCACTTAATTAAAAGCTAACTTCACAATTAAATTCATAGGAGTAGTCTTTGTCGACAGGGTGATCTTTCACGGTCAAAGCCACCCATCAGACCAACATGTATTTATTTTATTATGCAAAAGTGACGTTTTTCCGCAAAGATCGCGAGTAAACGCCTTTTGCAAGCCTGTTGTGAGATACGTCATCCCCTTGCGTGTCAGAGTAAATTAATAATAATGATTAATTCCCAAATTGCGCCTGCTGAGATAAATTATTACAATCGCCACTCCACTCCAATTTTGCAAGTGAGCTAGTCAAGTACGATTATATCAACGAAGTCGTAAGTAACATTAAACAAAGCCTTTTACCCGTAAACCAACAAAGTCGATGCATTTGTATACAAATAGTTTAACAACCTTCAAAGGCTTCTTCGAATCGAATCGACACGTTCCATTCGAATACGATTCCGATCCAATTACAAATGTTAATCTAATCGGGGGATTTTACGCTTTTGATTAGGCAATTTGGCGGCCTGTTCTTGTTCCTTTTACCACAGACCGAAGCCGTATTTGATAGTTAAATTGATACAATTATCTATGGTCAAATTGAAATGTGGGACATTGTATTTTTTTTGAAGTGAAACTTCTTTAGAATCATTGGTATTTCAAATCGGATGCAACGGAAAAAAACAACAGGTAAGAGACACAAACACAAAAATGTGTAGGATGAAGCCGGCAAAGAATGAAACAGAAATATACATACTATTTTATGTTTTTTTCCTATTTAAGTTACCAAGGAAACCGAATAATATCTAGGAAACAATGTGTTTGTTTCTTTATCTAGATATTATTATCCATGTATAGGACAGAGTGAGATAGAAAACATTACACATTTTTTTACCTATTCTAGTTACCATGGAAACTTAATAATAAATCTTACATTTATCCTAATAGTTCTGATACTCTACATCCACCTCAATCTCTCGTAGGCTACTTTTCAGAAGTTATACTTCCGCCGTGTGTGAATAAATTCCACATTATTTCTTTTTAATAAACTAAAACAATTATGTCATAAAGAAGTTTAACTTCTTAGTAACAGCATAGTTTATAAGAGTCCACTGCTGAACTGAACGACTCTCCCAACCGGAAGGTTTGCCCATAATCACCAAGCTGGACAAATATGGTTGGGAAACGCAGTAGTAATGCAGCAGGTAGTAACAGCGCTGTGGACGCTGCTGCCCACCCCCCGTTATATTCCCTTAATCGCCTCGTACGACATCCGCGGGAAGAGAATTGGTAACAGCTGTTTTCTGATATGCCGGCATCACACGAAATTGACCTGTCAATGAAACCAGGGACAGCTAATATGCAATATATTTGAATTTAGTCTATCCTTCAGTCAGCCTACTTTCTACGAATCAACGAGGTTAAAATTGCCGTTATTTCTATACTTTTTTTAACTTTTTTAAATTTATGTGAAACGTCTATAGGCGAGGGTAAATCTGATACAGGCTGTGACGACTCATAGCCACGCTATATGATGAAATACTAGCTGACCCGTGCAACTTCATCTGCACCAAATCGGTTATTACAGGAAAACACGAATAAAATTACATTTTCTAAAAATGAATCCTAGCTAAATCGATTTATCGCCCCCGAAACCCCCTGTGTACTAAATTTCATGAAAATCGTTGGAGCCGATTCCGAGATTCCAATTATATATATATAAGAATTGCTCGTTTAAAGATGGTACCATAAAGATACTCGTATGTACCATACGTAGTTGAGTTGCCGCCATTTCAAAAAATTCTTAATTTTTTTTTTAATAAAGATGTAGTAAACAGTCTTTATTTTATGATTCAAAATTGTAATGATTTATCTTTCCAGGACGCTATATCGGATTCCTGTCGTAATCTGTTCTTTTAGGCATGTAAGTTGTATAAAACAGTTTCAATGTTTCACATCTGCCATCCCGTGACGGCTCACACATTTTGTTCATTAATTGGCAAACCAAGCTGGCCCAACTGAAAGACGGTGAGTGGCGAACCATCTCCTGTAAACACGTCCTGAAACGCCAGTAATTACACCGGCAGACACGCATAATATGGTAGTACTTCGTTCTTTGATAAATTCCCTTAGTCTCATACGACACCCGCGGGAAGAGCAGGGGTGATTGCAACTGTATTCTGATCTGTAATGGCATCTAACAGAGACACTTATATTTTAATCCTCCGCAACGTAAACAAAACATTAGCATAGACAATATAACCACCTTAAATTTGATATACAGCAGCGTCCATTACGAATACCAGCTGTTAGGGTTATTTATTAAGTCAAGATTATTTACTGTCACAATATTATTTAAATATATAAAATAACATGATCAAGATCCTAGTATTACTAGAGAATTGTTATTTCCGGATGATAAGTATGAATGTAATTGTTATAAATACTGTTGACGGTAGATTTGTAATAGTTATTTATACAACAATTATTTAAAACAGACTTAATGAATAATTATAATAATATTAAGTAAATTGTATAAGATTTATCATGGATTGCGAGTTCGTTTCCGGTTCGTGCGCTTTTGCTGAATCACGTGATCAACAACAATTTAGGAGGGGACAAAGATGGCGCCTAAGGGGCCATGCTACGAAAATTTAGGCATTCGAACGCGAACGTTCAACGAAGTGGCAACTTGTGTTAAATAGTGTCGAGTAATAAATGAAAATAGAAGTGTAAAAACGAATAAGGAAAATAAAAGTTAATGAATAATAAGAAAGTTGTTTGAACTCTTGGCCGTTGCCAATAGTTCAGAAGTGGGACCTTAAAAGGATAAATAAAACTTCCTTTCACGCCTGCAAAAATGTGAGTACAAAAGCCAACTACTTTTCTGTCACTTTCTGCTTTCGTTTTTTTCCATATTTTTTTTGTTTTTGACTATTAATATTATAGACGAATGAAAAACGTTGTTTACGTTTTAAAATCTTATAACAACTAGAAGTTCACTTGAGATTACTAGAATATAATTATAATGGTAGGTTACTTAGATCGAATTATGTTACACGCAAAGCATACCTATGAGGGTACTTACAAAATAAACATAACCTAAAGTTGTGGTAAATGACTCTTCGCCTGGCAAATAATAAAACTATTGCTTGTTAAATGCGTTGAATACTTAGTTTATTTGTTTGATGTTTTTACAAACATGATAAGAGTTCTTCTTTGATTTATTAAGTGGTTTACAAGAAATAACTAGATTCGTCTTGTTCCGCCACAGATGTCGACGTTAAGTTTTATTTGCAGTGTCAAGTTAGTGTCAGTGTTGTGTCAGGTTTAATTAAAATAACTGGTTTGGTAACTGGTTTAGTTAAAAATAACCGTGTCGGTTAAAGTTAAAAGTATCTGCGTTAGTAAAAGACACTGCGAGCAGCATGGGCAAGTGTTGGTTAACCATAAAAAGATTCTTAAATCTATACTCGAGGCACAAGTTTCGGGAACTGCTCGTAGCTTTTTGTCAGGTTATGATCAGTGGTAGGTTCGTAACAGCTATTGTCAAACAAGGTTTATTAAGTGATTAATTCTTAACAAAATTCAACGACCTTCGATTACGCAATTAAGTAATGTTAAAAGTTTTTTTTTACTCCCTCAAGATTCAGCAATGACAACAACAAGGGTATTATTCAATAATTGTTTTCCTAAATTTACTTTTATTTTTCATTACTAAGTTTAATAGAAACACTTATCGGCTGTGATTTCGTATAATGAATTTTATTCTAAGCTAATATTGTTTTTATTTCTGAGTTCGAGTGACATGGATGAAAATAACGCCCAAGATCAAAGGTCTAATGATGAGTTACTGAGTCAAACCCGAGGTTAAGGGTTAAGGATATTAAATGCCCGAGGTCAAGGGCTAGGAAGTGAAGGTCGCGGTCAAGACCTGAGGATTGTTGATGGTCGAGGTTAAGACAGAGTGATAAATGATGGTCGAGGTTAAGACCGAGTCATAAATGATGGTCGAGGTTAAGACCGAGTCATAAATGATGGTCGAGGTTAAGACCGAGTCATAAATGATGGTCGAGGTTAAGACCGAGTCATAAATGATGGTCGAGGTTAAGACCGAGTCATAAATGATGGTCGAGGTTAAGACCGAGTCATAAATGATGGTCGAGGTTAAGACAGAGTGATAAATGATGGTCAAAGTTAAGACCAAGTGATAGATGATGGTCGAGGTTAAGACCAAGTGATAGATGAAGCTCGAGGTCAAGACCTAAGGATTTTTGAAAGTCGAGGATTGGAAATGTCGGGAACGTCACGAAGACATCGAAGGAAGAGGAGAGCGGTTTCCACGGAATGCTAAAGAATGGAAGACGGACAAGACATAGGAGTAAGAGATATCCTTGTACCTCTTCAGAGTCATCTGGTGAGTCAGTCATAGCTCATTCAAGGTCAAAGCGTGCTAGGAATTCGGCGGGGTTCACTACCGCTTTTTTTAGATAAATTTTTATCCATTATTATAGATGTAAGGAGCTCAAATAACTTAATTCCTGACTTTGATCCCATGACTAAGGAACAAACTATATTAACATGGACAAATAAAGTTGAGGAGTGCGCGGATATCTATAAATGCGAGGATAAACAGACATTACACTATTCTCTCCCAAAGTTGTGTAGTATTGCTAAAGTCATGGTATCAGGGTCTACCCACTTTGTTGTTTAGTTGGGCAGAGTGGAGAGAAAATTAATCTTTTCCCAGTCGTGAAGACTATGCTAAGCTCCTGACGGAAATGCTTAATGAGCGAGTCCGCTACGGTGAATCCCTGGAGCATCATTATTGGGCTTAAATTAATATTTTAAACCGTTGCAAAATAACTGGTAGACAAGCTGTAGACTGTTTACTTCATGGCGTAGACGATCGTGCTGTAAGGGTAAGGGCACAAGCAGCCCAATTTTCTGAGCCTGAATTAGTTTTAAAGTATTTTAGAACAGTTAAAGTGGCGAATATGAGAGACTGTAGTGACATTCGTAAGAAAAACATGGTTGATAAGAATAATGTTTTAAAAAGGCCAACGGGGTCCAAATTTACTAGTATCAACGCTAATATTCGGTGCTTCAATTGTAACCAGACCAGAAATATGATAAACCTTTAATTAAATTCACGAATTGGGAAAAGGCTAGGGCACCAGGTGACTAATTCCTATAGAAATAAAACCAACGTAACCCCAAATCACTTTCCATTAGAAAAGAAGAATGAAAAACAAGTGTCTTAAGTCAGCATAGACGTTAAAACCAATGTTAAATACATAATAAACGCAAAAATTATTAATATGACCTTTTAATATCACCTGGATGTAGGCAGTCAGTGTTCGCTAATTAGGAAAAGCGATGCGAATATACTAGATTTCAAATTAATTACAGAAATAGACTTGCCGATGTTAAGAGGTATTGGTGTTAATCTTGTGAAGCCACTGAGTTTGATAGCCACCACCGTAGAAGTTCAAAATATTAAAGAACTCGTCGGTATATATGTAGTTGAGGACTACGTTGTAAAGTAACCAGTCTTAGTAGTTATATTTAGCAGACTTCAAAATAATAATAAAGTACATCTCATTTCAAGTAGTTCTGTTACAATCCCAATGAACTGTTTGCGTATTGTACCAGTATTTTGTGAACTCAAGTGATGGTAAGGTTTTTGTTAATGGGTCAGTTAGAGGCAATGATGGTAAAGAATTTTATCTATTACCCGGGGAATATAGCATTGAAAATAATCGTTGTGCATTATTAGTCCAAAATGTGTCTGATAAAATAAGTCTTTGTTGACCCGGGCGATTCGCGTAAATAGAACGTTAGATATAAATGAAATATCGATAGCTAATAACAATAGTTTTTCCATGTTTTTTTTTCCTTTCACGCCTTTGGTTGCCTGGAAGAAATCGCTATGTAGCAATAAGGCCACCAAATTGTACTCTCTTGCTCTGTATTTATATCTCTAACTACTTTTTTTTTTCTTTTGTGTACAATAAAAGCGTATTCATTCATTCATTCATCAATAAGTACGATCGAAATAGATGACACAATAGTATGCAACACTTCAGTCCTTGTTGTTAGAATACAAAGAATGTTTTTCGAACTTCTAACCACGCAACGGAGTTTTAGATTGACGTGGTTTTTTTTTAGATAGGCATAGTTGAAATGAACGCGCTAATCTCATTAAATGCTGTTTTGATTTCGATTTTTTTTTTGATTGCAATTAAGGCTGTATAATCACGCCACAAAAAAAAAAAAAAAAAATATTTTTGAGAGATTCTGATGCGTGCGATGCGTGAACGGTAAACGTTACGCCAAACGACGGAAATATGGAGTAATATATCGGAATTGTTTCTTTAAAGTTCTATAAAATAGTCCGCGACAAAATTAGACTACTTTCTGAAGTTGACTCATTCGCGGGAGAAGTCGCGCGGGTCCGCTAGTCATTGAATATAGACTTAGGGCAAAAATGTCGCACGTGGATGCACCTAGTCGTAACCCAATAAATGTTCAACCAGAGTGAGTTACATATTCTTGATGTCTTGTCAGTAGTTTCCGAACAAGATTGGATCAACACCGTGCAATCCGCGGACGATGAAACAGTTGGAATTAAAAATATCCTTAACGATCCAAAAACAGACTACGTGATTGATATTCATAAAAATTTTAAACAAAAAAATTGTCGCATTTACCGCATAGGACGCATAGGATAGGGGGCGAAATTAAATGGGTTGTGCCAAGGGGGGGCCCGGTGGCAAATTAATTGTTAAGCAAAATCATGATGATGTAGGTTACTATGGTTATGAAAAAAAACACTAAAACACTATTCGTTCTAACGTATGAGAAGTTGTGTAAAAAAAAGTACGTATGAGCTTGTCTGGAATGTGCTTACCATAAGACACCTGGTGGAAAGCAAGAAGGCGAATTACATCCAATAGAGAAAATTAGTATACCATTCCACACCATCCACGCTGTTCACCCTTTTATTAAAAGTAAAACTAGTAATTGCTACTTTTTAGTCATTATAGACGATATACGAAATCTCTAACAACAATGAAGGTCATGAGAGATCACATTAGCTTCTTTGGAGTTCCAACTAGGCTCATAACTGACACAGGGTCCAGTTTTACCAGCAAGTCATTTAAGGTTTTCACAACTGCTGAATTAAGAGCTGTTGCAACTCAAAGAGCCAAGGTGGAATGGTTCAATAGGACCATTAGAGGCATTAGCTACTTGTAATCATGGTAAGGAAGAAAAAGCTTGGGATGAGCACATTCAGGACATACAAATAGGTATAAACACTACTATTAATAAAACTACACAAAAGTCACCGTCAGAACTTTTATTTGGTTTTGCTATAAATCATAAAACTTGGGGAGTACTAAGTACAATATTAATGATGATATCATTAATGATACAGTAAATCTACTAACGTCCGATGAATTGGAATGTACTAGGGAAGAAGCATCTAAACGTATTGAAGAACAGTAGCAAAAAGATGTTGCGTGTTTTAATAAACGTAGAAAACTGAGTAAGGAATATAGAGTAGGAGATTTAGTTCGAATTCAAAGACAAGTTCCCCACGACGGTCAATCACAAAAATTGGTCGTTGGTCCATGGTCCGTTTCGTATTATTAAGGTACTTGAAAATGATAAATTTATTGTTGAGGACACTCCATTGTCAGGCAAAAATGGATGCAGATATGAGGGAACAGTAGCTGTAGATAAAATTTAACCATGGATGAGCTTTGACCGAGCCTTTGATAGTAGTTCGAATGATGATGATAACATAGAAAATAGCAATATTTTAAACAATGAATTTTCCACGAATAATAATTAATGTATTAAGGATGGAAATTGAAATGAACCTGTTAATAATAATGAATAAAATTCAATAATGCATGCATAATAAAATAATTAAAAAAATTATGGTCTTCATTATAGTTGACTAATTAATTATTTAATGATTTGTAGTTTTTTTTTCTTATATTGACTTTATTCTTTTTATATAGACTGATTCTTTATTTTTTGTTTTATATACAATTTATATGTAAATAATGCCTACGAAATTATTAGTCTCTTGCAATGAATTAAGGAAGTGATCACATTATTGTGTTCGTTTAAATTTACTCTTTGTTTGCATTTGGTGACTGAATCGCGAAGGGACTCGCGCTCAACAGGAAGGCCGAGCTGTTAGGGTTATTTATTAAGTCAAGATTATTTACTGTCACAATATTATTTAAATATATAAAATAACATGATCAAGATCCTAGTATTACTAGAGAATTGTTATTTCCGGATGATAAGTATGAATGTAATTGTTATAAATACTGTTGACGGTAGATTTGTAATAGTTATTTATACAACAATTATTTAAAACAGACTTAATGAATAATTATAATAATATTAAGTAAATTGTATAAGATTTATCATGGATTGCGAGTTCGTTTCCGGTTCGTGCGCTTTTGCTGAATCACGTGATCAACAACAATTTAGGAGGGGACAAAGATGGCGCCTAAGGGGCCATGCTACGAAAATTTAGGCATTCGAACGCGAACGTTCAACGAAGTGGCAACTTGTGTTAAATAGTGTCGAGTAATAAATGAAAATAGAAGTGTAAAAACGAATAAGGAAAATAAAAGTTAATGAATAATAAGAAAGTTGTTTGAACTCTTGGCCGTTGCCAATACTTCATACTAACGTCTTTCTCAACTTGGTCTGTTTATCTCACATCGAGAAAGCGCTACCAACTTAAAGAAAATATTTCACCGCATTCACGGTAAACGCGTATCGAATGGTTAGCTTCGATGGTAACTCACACTCACCTTCCCTTATTTCTCAACGCGTTTGCCGTTATGTCGATTTACGTGATGGTTAAGTCATTGGAATATTTGTGTGTAACTCACACTCAGCACTCTGTATATCTCTCACGGCCACGGCTATATACTAATACTAGCTGTCCGCGACTTCTATCTAATTCAAGTATTCAGTATCGCTAAGCCTTAAATGAGGGGTTTGCTGCTGTCCGCTGAGGAGTTCTGTCCTCTATCTCCAACCTCAATCAGACCTACTTAAAGTTTGGGCAAAATCAAACACATAACTCTATATTACAAATATAATTATTTAAATAGGTTATAATTTGACGGATTTATAGCATAAAATCATCAAAAACTTTCAACACCTCTCCCAGAGAAATCGAGCTTAATGTCGGGATAAAAAGTATCCTTTATTCTCTAGCACTTCCAAGAATATGTGTACAAAGTTTCATGAGGATCGGTTAAGTAGTTTTTGCGTGAAAGCGTACCAAACAAACTTACATTGACATTTATAATATTAGTAGGGATAGGGATAGGGATAGGGATAGGGATAGCGATAAGGATAGGGATGAATAAAGTGTTAATACTAAAATGTATTATTATAAAAGCGAAAATGTATGTTTGTTTATTTGTTTGTATGTTAAGTATGTTTGGCCGCACCGATTCACTGCACTAATCTTGATGTACATAGGATAATTTCACCCCGGAAAGCATTAGATTAACTTTCCCAAAGAATTTAAAAATATATCCTTTGTTTATGTTTATCATATATATATTAATATTTAATTATGCTTTCTTTAAAGCAGAACCATTCTTGACGAAATGTTGTACATTATTAATGTCGAAAAAATATCTTACAACAGGTGTTGCTGAATATCAATTACCGCATGGTGCTTTTAAAATTACATACGACTGTGGAATACAAATACATCAGCGCACATCAAAGAGTATACAATCACTCTACGAAACACTGCACAGATTCTATTTCACTGATAATAATTGGACAAGACCGGACAATGCGACAATGCAAATTCAAAATTCGAACATAGCGCAAAGGCGCGAAGTCAAATGTCATCAACGCTGTTGAATGAATCACTACAATCGAATCGAGAACACTCCTATTACTGTCACTTCATTCTACACCCTAAATTAACACTGACAAGGCTTAAATTACCTAGCCCCATTTCCGTAAGTTTTGAGATCACTCACCAGCGTTACTCGGTCCGTATTTCTATAAATAAAGCCTAAACAAGCGGCTCTCGGGAAAATGGTTGCTACAGCAGTGATTCGCATTGATTTTAGAAGCCGTATCAGGTAATCCTTTGTTACCGTTGGCTTGCTGTTTACACAAACGCTTACTAGTTAAGCAGTTTATGAATACGGAATTGAGTTTTAAAAGTTATTTAATAGCCGCTTATTTTATACTGAATATTAATTATAACATGTCTCTAATAGGGCTAAATATTTTAAATGCCACTTTCTTTAACTTACATAATAGGGATTTAAAACACTATTAAAACCTGTAGAAAATTGTAATGTACATATATTAATACTGGTTTCAAGTATTAAAATATTATTTGCATATATTAAATTTTTACACAAATTAATATTGTTTTGATCGAAGTTGTCTTATAATTGTCTGTGCATTTCTATTATTAAAGTCTTTCTAAGAAATCTGTGAGATTTAACTAAGTTATCAAACGTAACATCGACAGGAACTATTATCCTTTACCATACAAAGATTGTATATATTTCTTCTATATAGTTCATTTTTGTTTTATTATTATTTTGATGACTGTTTTTTGCAATCACGGCTAACGATAGTATAATCTAAGATAAATAACGTAATAACATAAAAGCTGTTACCTTAAAATAGGTTACCTATTTCAAAGTAACTGATATTTTGGAAAAAAAATTATGTCTATTGATAAAAAAATCCGTTTGCAAGTGGAGCGCAATCATGTGGTGAAACTGAGGGTAGATAAAAAAACTATTCGTTACGAGCATTCATTCCTAACGGTAGTCAACTTCGATCATGAAAAAAAAATAAAAAAGGCTCAAATGCACTCACAGCAATCCGAACAAACCGCATTCGAAAATTAAAACAACCGCATGCGACATCTCCGAAAGAGAAAATCTCTTTTGGTGTCGCGCTAAAGGGGGAATCGTACGGGTGCGAAAGAGACGGGTATATGTTTGCATGTTTGACATTTCACCAGTGTTGCTATACGTATAAAAGTAGTAGGTATGGTAGAAAGGCATTGTTCGGTCGGTTTGGACCGCGTGAAATGGCGCTCGCTTTGTTTTCCCCGGAGATGGGTTTTGGAAAATTAAAGCGAAATGAGCGGGGTTGAGAGAGCAGACGAGATGACGATTGCTTGTTTACCATAAGCGCGCCGATACCCTGGCGACATGTTTGTCTCACGACAATAAGTTCTTAACTCCATTTTGCATATAAATTAAGGTACACTTGTCAATATCGAACAATTTTAACCAATTATATTGACGAATGTGTTTAAAACAGAATCATTTTGCAACTTGTACCTTTAATAAAGTTTCCAAGTAGGTACAGCACTAAACTACTGAACTGCATTATCTTTCGTACTAAGGATAGTACTACCTGAATTGTTTTAAGTTTGATGTCCCTATGGAATCATACCAGCGTATTCTTGTTCACACTCTTAGTTGGTACTTCTTTAACATGCAGTTGTACAAAATGAAAAAAAAATATATCCCAAACATGGAAATATAATACAATAGGATAATATAACTATAAGCTCAAGAACTTTGACTACTGCCGCATATTTTGTAAGACATAAAGTGGTAAGATAAAATGTTGCCAGTTTATACTCGCTCTAAATATAGCCTGGTAACATACAAAATGTGAATGTGAGAAGTTGCCAACAATACTCGTCGCATGCTCTGGCGAATTAATTGCAGACTTTGAATAAACTTCGATTACGCTCAATAGTTTGTTGCCGAAGATTGTGGATTTGTATGAAATGTTTATCATTGAAATATTATTTCAATGCGATTTCAAAGGAAATGTTCGCGTTTCAGTCTTAAAAGTTGAAACTAAGGATATGAACAGATGTTTGGAAGCGGTTTTCAACTTTAGGCCGATTTTTTCACGCTGGCAATTATTAGTACATTGTAAAACAAGTGCAAAAAAACAGTAGTTTTATTTCAGACGCTAACCGAAGAGTGGTGGTGAATTCGAAGATAAAATAGATTTTATGACTACATTTACATTATTACAGTCTTCATTTTGATTAAGATGAAAATGGAGATTCGCACCATTTAGAATTTGTGATTGTCTTTTACGACATATTAAGAATAAGAACGCGTAAGCATGCAAGGAACACGTTTTACAATCTGAATTCCATCATTCTAAATCGAAGGTGTTATGCCTTATGCGATTGTAATTACATCTGCAACCACGCCCTTGAATACGGAACTCAACAATTCTGATTAGCGGCAAAATAAGCTTTTTCCGCATGGTGCTGTCACAAAAAAGCTTTGCTATTACTATTTACGACGCAATTATTGTTTAACCAAACTTACCAGTTATGTAGTAAGGTATTTCAGAAAA
This sequence comes from Pararge aegeria, assembly GCF_905163445.1. Taxonomy (NCBI): domain Eukaryota; kingdom Metazoa; phylum Arthropoda; class Insecta; order Lepidoptera; family Nymphalidae; genus Pararge; species Pararge aegeria. The sequence goes on along the minus strand of NC_053202.1, from coordinate 2,869,932 downwards.
TCTGTGAGGCGTTCTCTAAAAATATAAATAAATAAATTAATATCCTACGACGACACACACATCGCCATCTAGTCCCAAAGTAAGCGTAGCTTGTGTTATGGGTACTAAGATGACTGATGAATATTTCTATAAAATATAACTAGCCTACCCAGCTCGCTTCGCCGGGCTAGATTTTGCTTTATTTTATTCAAACAATAAACTTACATCATTAAATTTTTAATTTAAGTCATTCTCTTCTATTCTCTTCTCGAGCGGGTGAAGATCATTATCTACACCCATGTACACCCAACAATAGAATATCATCAAAGTAAATAAAAGCTGTATTTGACAGTTCAAAAATAGGAGTGCTCCGATCGTCACCATACTTTACAGGATTACTCGCCAAGTCAATCCGGAGATTCCCTGAAAGTTTCATTGAAATCGGTCCTGCCGTTTCGGAGCCTATACGGAACATACCCACACACTTTTTCTTTTATATATAAAAATAATATACATAAATTCTTATAATATACAGATAAACACCCAGGCACTGAAAAACATTCATGTTCATCACATAAATATTTTCCAGTTGTGGGAATCGAACCCACGGCTTTGGACTCGGAAAGCAGGGTCGCTGCCCACTGCGCCAGTCGGCCGCCAAGACAGTAAAGTAATTACTAGTATGACATATCACAACTGCGGATAATATCTGATACCCCGTGATATTATTAAAAAACATTACACAAAGACTGCTAACGGTGACGCAACATCACAAGATTTTACACATCCAGAAATTCAAATAGGCAGCTTTGCTATCGACAAAATTTTACGGAATCGTATAAAGTGGACGACCAGTTCGTCAGAAATATCGACAACAGTGACATATCTTTTCTTCGCTACGAAGAAATAAATAGATTAAAATTAGTTAGGGAATTTCCAACCTCATTTTGCAACATTTAGCATCTTAATATTTTCACCGGTTATTTTATATATAATTCTAATATTCATCTTATTTATTGAGCGAGGAACTATAGTTATATTGTGGTATTGTAAGAACCAGTGCTCGTCTGCGGCGACACCGCTTGAACACGGTACGTAATGCCGCGATTGATGTCACCATGACACGCGGATGAGCACTGCTACGGCCTCGCCTCACGAATAATCGATTCCCGTACAACACCCACGCCTCGCGAGCCGTGATTTCGAGGGGATGGCTTTTTTAGCGCGGCCTGATAACCGACACTTTTAAGTTGCTGAGTGCTAAATGAGGTTGAGAAATTCATTTCAAGTAAGCCACTACATATATGCACATTTAACAAATCGTGGTTACTACACGATTGATGAATTCCTTAACGACAAGGCTGCTTGGAAGCAGGCCACTCCGCTCTCATCTGTCACAAAACAGAAGAATTTTAAAGATTGTTAAACTTTAAAATGAAATTGGAACAGAGCAATCTGCTGAGTTTCTTGCCAGCTCGTCTCAGTGGAATCTGCCTTCCGAACCAGTGGTAGAGTCTCTACAAACAGACTGACTTAACGTTTCAAAAGTGCGTATTAATTTGGCCTACTTGAAATAGATGAATTTTGAATTTGAATTTGAATCGAAACGTCAAATTTGTTTGGTCGTAGTGACTCTACCACCGGTTCGGAAGACAGATTCTACAGAGAAGAAGCCAGCCAGAAACTCGGCGGTTGTTCTTTTCCAACATCAACTATTTACATTTTAACATTATTTTTTCTATCTTGTGGGAGATGAAAGCGGAGCCGATTGCTTCCAAGCAACCTTGTCATTAAGAAGATCATCAATTGTATTATAACCTCGCTGTTATAAATGTGTTTTAAAATATTCTTTAGACTTATGCATCGGTAGTTCAAAAATTACCTTAGGAATCATATTATAAAAGCGTGTACTAAATCCCACAAATGACTTCTGTACCTTTCGCAGACGATACTTCATATTAAGCAATTTGGTTTCACACGGGGTCGCTCAACAATCGACGCAGGTGTTGAGCTAATACAAAACATATTTGAAGCCTGGGAGGAGTCACGTGATGCACTTGGTGTGTTCTGTGACTTATCTAAGGCGTTTGATTGTGTTCAACACGAAACGTTAGTTAGGAAACTACACCACTATGGAATTCAGGGTGTAGCTCTAGACTTAATGAGTAACTATCTACGCGATAGAATTCAGAAAGTCGACGTGAATGGAAAACGGTCTAATGGATCAGTTATGAAAATAGGTGTCCCACAGGGGTCTATATTAGGACCATTTCTGTTCCTTATTTACATTAATGACCTTCCTTACCTTGCCAAGGATAAACACGGGATAGTTCTGTTTGCCGATGATACATCACTGACTTTTAAAATAAATCGACGTGAACTAGCTTTTGACGACGTAAACAACTCTCTTGCTAAAGTGGTACAGTGGTTTGAAGCTAATAATTTGGTTCTTAACGGAAAAAAAACCAAGTGTATAAAATTCACTTTACCTAATATTAAACACGTGAAAACCACTGTACTACTTAATAATGAGGAACTGAAACTGGAGGATACGACAGTTTTTCTAGGAATAACGTTAGATTCTAAACTTCAATGGGGCCCTCATGTAAATAATTTATCGAACAGGCTTAGTTCTGCTGCCTATGCGGTAAAGAAGATACGCCATATGACCGACGTAGAAACTGCTAGACTGGTATATTTTAGTTACTTTCACAGCATTATGTCATATGGAATTTTACTTTGGGGTAATGCTGCTGATATTAGCACTATTTTCGTGCTGCAGAAGAGGGCTGTTCGTTCTATCTACAAAATGGGTCCGAGAGAGTCATTGAGAGATAAATTTAAAGATTTTAAAATAATGACAGTGTATAGTCAGTACATATTTGAAAATTTAATGTACGTCCATAAAAACATTTCTAAATTTAAGAAAAAATGTGACTGCAATAATTTAAACATTAGAAGTAAGAATAAACTTACAGTGCAATATACTAGGTTACATAAAATTCATAATTCGTTTAAAGGAAATTGCATACAATTCTACAATAAACTACCAATTGACATCTTGGAGATGTCTCTTAAAAAGTTCAAAGTTTGTATTAAACGTAAGCTTATAGAAAAGTCCTATTATAGTATAAAGGACTACGTAAACGATAAAAAAGCTTGGGTGTAAATTATTGCTCTAACCAGGTTGCTCTTCTAATAATTTAATATTACATTGTGAGATGGCGATAACAAAAAAAAAAAAAAAAAACACCCGGCTAAGTTTGTTGTGGGCTTCTTCTTAGACCGGGACGCGTTTGGAACCCTCGTAGCTTTAGTTTTAAGTTTACGAATGTGGTTATCGCCATCATCTCACTACCGTGTAATTCTTATGTACGCATCAAAAGTGCCACCTGTGGGCCTACTTGAATAAAGATATTTTTGACTTTGACTTTGACTTTGATATGCAGATGACATTAATTTATGACCATTTCTAGATTTTTTATATAGAGCAAAGAACTTGAACTATAAATGAATAATCTAGTATTTGGGTAAATAATAGAGATAACTAAGCAATAAAAAAGGGGAAAAAGCATCTGGACGCCAACCAGAGTCTTAAGGTTTCTTGAATAATATTATTCGCAGGGTATGCAAGAAACATATCATATAAATTACCGCCCTTCTTCGATGAACCTGAAGCCGAGATGTTGAGCCTTACTTATTGTATACCTTTAATTACACAAGTCACCACGCCTTTTAGACCGGCACAAGCTGCTTGATGGCAGAAATAAGCATTGCGTAGTTCCCCGGACGAGCTCTGTGACATAAAGCTTTACTATTCATTAAGGCTGCGTAAAAATAAGTCTGATTGACACGCGTCGGTCTTATCATATTTTACTCGGTGTTACCATATTCAAGCACGCGATTACACCATATTTGTCCAATAGTTTTCCATTTAATTAAAAGTGTTTGTGTCGTGAGTGATTGTTTATTACTATGTAAATTTTCGGCTCCCCATTGAAGGAACCCAATACGATCTCTGGCATTCACCTCTAACTTTTCGGAGTTATGTGCGTTTTCAGCAATTGAATGTCGCTTGCTTCAACGGTGGAGAAAAATATCGTGAGGAAACCTGCATGTCTGATAATTCTGCATAATATTCCCAAGGGTGTCCGATTTGCCATGGTGGACTCCAGCTTAACCCTTCCCTGAAAGGAGGCCCGTTGCACTGTACTGAGCTGTTAATAGGCTGTCGATGATGACCTCAAAGCGTTACTGAGATGAAAGGTCTTGACAGACAGACAGGTGGACAACAATATGATCCAAAAGGCTTCCGTATTTTACTCTTGATGTACGAAACCCTAAAAAATGCCACAACTCAGATTCTAAGTTACTTACTTAGTTGTTAAATACATGTTGAAAAACAAAAAAGCAATTGTTAAATTACCTCTGGGTGGAGTCCTTTCGTGAGGCCTCTGCCAGTACCAAGGCGCGGGCACGAGGCCTCCGTACCGGCCAGCTAGCGCGCTCCACTGAGATATGAGTCCCAATCTGTAACAATCAGAAAGTTATCATGAATTTTCACAATCATCATTCATCGTTATCAACCCATTTCCGTCCCACTATAGGGCCTGCGTCTACCTTCATAAAGGAGGGTTTAGTCTGTAGCACACAACAATGGCCAAGTGTATATTGGAAGACTTTACACGTTATGAAAATTAAGCTTAGAAACTTAACATAATATATGTAATCTACTTACATATAATATGTTTGTTATATATTTATATATATTATGTATATTTTATATTTATACATTACGTATATTTATTTAAATTATATATGTATTTGTATCTACATTTTGGTAAATATGAATATCTATAAACACTCTTGGCACTATCCCGTTCTCTCGTTGGAAGTGCTGTGTACAAAGGTTGCCTGTAAGAGATTGCTTGCAGCAATAAGGCCGCCTTTGCATGTCTACAATATGTACTGTATACTCTTTACTGTTTCTTTTCCTGTATGTTATACGTGCAATAAAGTGTTACTTCTTATTCTTCTTAATTTGCTATACTCCGCGAACAGCAGGAGAATCTTTATGGTGTAATCTATAATTTCGACAATCCTACGTGGTGGTAATGGCCAAACCCTGCTATTGTGAGAGGACTTTAGTCCAGCCGTGAACTGTTATAGGCTATAGAAAAAGGAAAGTTTTTGTTGACTGAGTGATTCTTAATGTTCCAGATTTTAAAAAGTCCTCATACAAATAATTTATTCGAAGGAACATTGTTGCATTTCAACTCAAAGTTATAACAGCGAGTATTTCAGAAAATATTCATTTGTATCGCATCTGTATGAACAAGAAGTAATAAATTTACTCGCGAGTAAAAAGTTTACTCTTTTTTGTCCCGCAGACAAACCCATGCGATATATCGATATATAAATATCGATTGGATGGAAAAGGGAGACGGATCGCTCTCGGGAGACAGTGATGTGCTTTCAAGCTGTTTTATCGATAAATTATGTTACCAAAGTAAATCATGTTTTTATTTACAAGTATATATATATACTAGCAGACCCCAGTGCCATCTTTCGGACTGATTGGTGAATCTAACCATCCAGGATGTCACCCAAACGCATCCAAAAAAATTCATTCAAATCGGTCCAGCCGTTTAGGAGGAGTTTAGTGACATTCACACGCACACAAGAAATATATATATAAAGATATATATTACAAGTTAGCTCAGATAAAATTACGAAATTATGAATTCCCAAATTGCTTCTGCAGGTGTTCAAACCTCTTGGACCTCCGCTTGTAAGAGAACAGATCTCACCACTACGCCACGAGGGTCATCATAAATACGAGTTTTTCGTGAGTTTGATTTTTTTTACCCCAAGAAGAGAGGCAAATAAATAATTGCATAGATTTTACAGTACATAATAGACAAAAACGATATATTTGTCTGTTTGTAACACTTTAGTTCCATTTATTTAATTCTATTAGGTACGTTACGTTTCTAGGCAATTTAACATCATTATTATAGCGTCCCTGCTACGAGAATTGCTACGTTCTTCTACGAGACTTCTACACTCAAACTACGGCATAGCTACAGGATACGTTCACATAATATTACTTAATATACTTATAATCAATACTTCAATACTAATTTTATAAATGCGGAAATGTGTTTGTTTGTTTGTCCTTCCTTTACGTGTATTTGTTTTAAGTCTATTCTTTGTAGATTTTTAGTAATAATTTAGTGTTTTTACTATATTCTTTTTCGCAACTGAAATAAAAAACAGTGCCAAATTCCATTTAATCCGAGAAGGTTATCACACTAGCCAAAGGCGAGGGTTGATAGTAAAGTCGAGGATCAATTGTTTTCTGTCCTTGTAGTACAATCTACTATTGATTGTACACCACGAAAAATACATAGAGCAAAAAAAATTACATCACAGAGTATACAATCATCGTCACCTTATCGCTACACGTGATCTCTTCCATCACTATTCTCAAAGTCAATGCGTCGCTGCACTTCGCTATTTCGATATTCGAAACAATAACGATTGCAGGCATTCTGTTTATTTATACGTTTGCACGATAACAGATAAAGATGGCTTCCAGTGGATTTCATTCACGCATTAGAATATGAATTTTAAAAATAAAACTTCTCTTTTAATATGTATAAATATAGTATAAATACAGTATGTAGTGGTGAAGCTTTATGTGAGCTTTTCCAGGGAAGTACTACAATACTTATTTTTAAGCTACATTCAAAATCAAATCAAATCAAAAAACATTTTATTCTACACCTAATAAAAATAATTAGAACAAAAAATAATAACGTGAAAGCATTTAATAACAACAAAAAAAATTCAATTCAAAAGACTCTGAAAAAATAATTCTAGTAACTACTAGTTATAGTTATATACATAAATACAAATCAAATAAAAGCGCTAAGAACAGAAGTCATAACATTCCATTTTAATTTCATAATTTTCCGTAAAAACAAATCTCGTAACTTATAACATACGTAAAATAGCTTAAAAGGATTAAAGTGAACGCATCAAATATCAATACACTTTAAAATTCAATAGATCATCAACCCTAAAACCCAAAAAACAAGAAGCGATGCTCAAACTTAAGAGCTCAATGGCGCACAAAAAAGAATCGGAGACATTACCAATTTGCATTGGTCCCGCATTTAATCCCCGCTGAGAAGTTCCAAACTCAAATTCCATTACTCGATAAAGTACTGCTTCCTTTTAAAGCGGAAAGGAAGACGCCGTGCCGTGATTGGGTGGCTCACCGCGCGCTGATTGGCCGGCTCATGACCCCGCCCGCTCGAGGGGTATAAAAATCGATGCGCGTCACCCGCGTACTCTTTTTGCCGCGGCGCGTCTGCCTGACACTCCGCGCTTGTTACTGATAATGGCGTTTGTACTTTCTTTTATAGCATAAAGTGTTTAGTTGTATCCGTTGTCCGTGCAAGCGACACGGGAGCCTTTTGTTGGTTTAACAGATAGGGAGGTATTCTCGGACGCGTTTAAAAGCTTCTAAGAGATATCTTTTCACTTATTTCCTAGGTTACGGCGCAGACTACAATGTACCGCGTAGCTTCTATTCAGGTCGCCTTCTTTTCACTTAACTGTCAATATAATATAGCTGTCGCTTCTAATGAATAAAGGATGTGGCTTTCTAACGTTCAATGCACCGTATATTTCCCGTTTAAAAATGCAGCTTTATACGCAAGTAATCGCAAACGAAATTAAAACAAATTAACATGACTGCATAAAATGTGTGTTTAGAGAAGCTGCAAAAATAACTTTAGTGAGAACGCATTTTTCACGGAAGAAAGTCCGTTCCAAAAATTTGCTAACTGAAATTGTAACTGACTTTTATGATTTGATATCGTACTGTCCCATTTGTTTTTTTTTTTATTTATCATAATATCTGTTGCGGTGTACAGTAGAGAAATTAAAAAAAAGAAACCATGCTCGTCCTATTATCACACAGTTGGGCTGTGGGCATACCTAAACATAACAGCTGACGTTCCTAATTTCACCGGATGGAAAGCGTAGATTTGGTCCATTTCTTAGAAGATGCCTATTCACTCTTGTTTACTTATATTAACAATTTTGACAGTTTGATAAGACGACCTCCCTGGTTAGCCCGCTATCATCTTACTGCATCATCAGTTACCACCAGGTGAGATAGAAGTGAAAGGCTAACTTTTAGTGAAATTAAAAAAACATTGGACATTTTACATTAATTTGCAACATCTGTATTTTGATTTATTTGGTCACTACCTCTGCTTCTCCCGCGGTTTTCGTACGAGGCGACTAAGGGGTATATAATGGGAAACGGGCAGCAACGTCCTCTGTCAACAGTGGCGTGCACAGGGTTTTCGACCAGGGTATGCATAAAGAAGGAAGATGGTATAAAATTGAAGAGTCCTTCCCCTTTATAAATTACACAAAAATTTTAGGGTAAGCTGTGCTATTGTGCATGTATGATACTACCATCTACGGCAATCCACGCCCAGCGTTCTAGAGTTGGAAGCCATCTTTAGAACTGCAATAGACTGATTAAGGCTTTTAATGATTAAACAATGTTTTTGACTTGAATTTAAATTTTAATTAAATTGTATCCAAATAGCATGTTTCTTAGTGATAAAAACTCTATATTGTTTTAAGTCTTTGCAAAACTGCTTAAAACAATACACCGCGACTTGCAATTGATTTTTTAAATAAATGATAGGCAGAGATCGCTACTTAGCCGCCTTTTTGGACACCACAGCTTAAATAATGTTTTTTTTTTCTTAACATGTTGTGAAGCACGAATAAAAAGTTTTAGTAAAATTAACGAATGTATCATTTATTTATTTATTTATTAGGGACAACAGACAGTCATGCACAAAAATAACTAAAAAGACATCTAAAAATAAAATAACATTAGCACAACACCCACATCATCGTCCACGAATTACTAAACTTATATTAAAAAATAGGGCTGCACAAAAATAAAAAAAAATAAAAAATTATATGTATTACAAAATTAATAAATAATTCATCACTTATAATGCAAACTAAGTAAGCAGTTATACTTAATACGACTTATAATTTATTTATTTTATATTTCAGATTACTTATTACCAACTTGTTGAAATTACTTACACTACTTGCATGAATGTCAACGATCATATAAATATCGTATCATGCAAATAAAGATTTAACTATTAAACTATTCTAATAAAGGATGATTATCAACCAATTATTGACCCACTTTATGGCACTGGTCTCCTCTCAGAATGAGAAGCCTTTGAGCAGTATTCCACCACGCTGGCCAAGTTCAGATTAGTAGACTTTACATACGAAGAAGAACACACTATGAAGAATTCCAAGGCATGCAGGTTTCCTCGCCGTTGGAAGAATTGATATTTTAATTGCCTTTAGAAATGAAATCCTCTGAGATCGACACAGTTGTGTTTGTATACTCTTTGCAGTTTTAGTAGTATCTCAGACAAAAAATTTTCGCAGGGTTCATATCAAAAGCTCGCTGCGCAAATGTTGGGTATATACGAGTATCTTATTTAGTTCTTTATGTTCGCGTGACATAAAAATGAACCTACTTAATGATTTTTTACTGCACTATCGACACCTATACATTGTTTCTAGACTGTAATAATGCAACTTAGTGTTTACATCCTCATCGATCGCCAGAGTAACGCAGTGTTTGCATCCTCTTTGTAGTTTTAGTAGTGTCTCCGAAACAACATAGTGCCTAGTTAGATTCCCAGCGTTCATATTTAAGCCTCGCTGCGCAAATGCTAGGTCTTTATGTTCGCGAGACATATATTAAAATCTCTCTTTGTTGCGAGCCTTTTGGTAAGCGCTTCTCTTTTATTCCCGTTATTTGTTCACAATGGCGAGCACTTAGAACTAGTTTTGTGTCCGCGCTTACAATGGCAAAGAGGCTGTTAATATACCACTATAGGGTATTTTCTTTTTTGCTTAACCACGGCAATGCAAAGGAGTAAATTTAAAAGTCTTTAAATAGGTTATAGTTTTTATTTATTTTTATTTTTATACGACAATACACACATCGCGATCTAGCCCCAAAGTGAGCGTTAGCTTGTGTTATGGGTACTAAGATACCTGATGAATAATATACATAAATACTTATAATATACATACAAACATCCAGACATTGAAAACCATTATTGTTCATCACACGAACATTTTCCTATTGTGTGTGCGCCACTCGGCCGTCCGCCGATAATATAATATGTTACCCAAACTTTATTCCACAATCGTGAAACAACGGAGCTTAAGTTTTCCATTGGAAACCAGATTATCTCTAACCAGCTCAAAAAAATAACAAAAATTGTTCATAACAACAAAGATTTAGTTATGAAATCTAATCTTGATTACGCTCCCGTAAGCCCTATATCAGCTTTCAGCGTTTAAATAAAGAAATAAAAACCTGTAAACATTTCTGTAAGAAGCTAAAAAGAAACAAAAAAAAAATGGAGTCAGAAAATGTTTTTACAGATAAGACGTCTACCACTACCCTAAAGTATGTACACAGGAAAATAATTGTGGTGCAATATTATAAGAAAAGCGGTTATTAAATGGCCTTAATTTAATACCTATAATATTAACCTGTAGTATTTTTATTTTGACGCAATTTATACTATTTGAATAAATGCGACTTTAAGTAAGACACGAGAGTAATAAAGACACTTTCTTTATTTATTTGTCCTTTTTTCACGCCGTAACTAAGCCCTCCCTAACAACTAATTTTTTTTTTTGCATAGAGCTAATTGTACGGACGGAGAGTAACTAGATTTATCATTTATAATTATTATTATATATTATTATCCCAGGAAAGCTAACGATTCCTACGGGATTTGTAAAAGATCCTGATAATCATTAACAAAAAAAAACTTATTCTATTAAAAAGTAACTTAACGTGTAAATTTTCCTAATGGCCAATCAGAACTTAATAATTGTATCAATGTTAATGAAAGATTAATAGCGATGATCGCTTAGTAGTTAACATTAAGGTCTCTCTTTCTGGGGAACCGAGTTGGAGCCTTGGCACGCACTTTCATTTCTCGGAGCTTAAGTAAATAAATATCACTTGTTTTATCGGTGAAGGATAGCATCGTGAGAAAACAAGGCATGCGAGATCTACCAATCAAAACTTGGCTAACATGGCCTCAGCCTTTCTCATTCTGAAAGGAGACCCGTGGCTTGGCTTGTACAGGGCTGGCCAAGTGTCGATAACTAGACGTCACACGTATTTAGAAACTTTATAAGGAACTCTGTAGCATGCAGGTTACCGTTGAGGCAAGTGATATTTATTTGTTCAAAAATTTGAGCGAAAGTAAAATTCAAAAGGTTCAAAATTTATTTATTTCAAGTAGGCCTAGTTTATAAGCTCTTTTGACACATCAATTTAGTCTTTTTCAGAGTAAGATGTGCGTGCCGGGGACCGAACTCGGACCCCCACCCCGAAAGGAAAGCCGAAGTCTTATCCACTAGACAACGCTTCTATTTCAGTAAATAATTAATAAAAAATAATAATAAAAAAAAAATAAGTCATGCTAAAAACTTTAAATGATAGGGAGGAATTATTTAAATACCTTAAATATTAAATCGCTGTCTCTCATAACTTGAGTCATACGAAAGTCGTTAAGTTATTTATGTTTAAGAGGGGCAAGTAAGGCACCCTTCAGAAACCAAGATTTTGGGGTGAGGAGTACCTACTCCGTATTATTAGGTGTTTAAATAGGGGCTGTTTATCTAAAGATTCTATTATATTTATACGGTGAGAAAGATGTTAGAGGCGGCTACAGGACTTTAAAAGAACTTTATAATGTATAAGTGTAAAGAAATGTTAAATTATATTTGTTTTGAGCATAATACGAAATATTTAGGCGGACAAGTTCTAACGTAATACATAAATTTTTTTTTAACTGCATTCTGATTTGGACTTTGGATGTTCTATTCTGGCCCTTAAAATTATGTATAATAGATATAGATTAATCGCTGACCTAATTAAACACCTAAGTAAAGCTCCTATAGGATGCATCGATTTATCGAAAAAACCCTTTTCTGTTATTTAAAAAATAGAACAAAGGGTTACGCTTCTTCCGCTCGATTCACGCCTTAGGCTAAAAAGAATCAAATTTCTATCAATAGCGTCCATTGTTACAAACTTTTTAAAACCCTCTAATTAATACAGATAGAACACAAAAAGGCGATTCCCCCAATTTATTTCCATTAATCATTTAAATTGCCCTTAAATCCTCCTTTCTAATTACCCCGAAGATTAGGCACTACAAGAGTAAACATTGCACGAATTAACACAAAAAAAAAAGAAAAAGTTGAGATGTCAACAGAATGGCGCGAACAATGACAGATGCTTTACAGGTTTTACAAAATGTCCGCTGCCACTGTAGGCGTAATTAAGGAGTGGGGAAGACGTTTGCCAATTTTCTTTTGGAAATTTGGTGATATTTTTGTTTACATTTGAAGATACTTGTAGCTGTTTTGAGTTATCACCGTCACCCCGAATCAATGTAAAGAACATGTATCCAATTATTCAAAAAGAAAATTCTACCACTACATTTTAATTGATAAGGGAGATGTTTAACTTATTTAAACAGCTTTCATTAATTCGATTTCTAAGCAATATTTAGTACCTATTAATTCTTTAACGAGTCGCGTAGCTGAAGGGGCAATGGGCGGGGCACATAGCTCGGAGAACCGATGGATGTTGGGGTTCAAAGGTGTTAGAGAGGCGACCCTGCACCGGTAAACGCATCTTTGGACCCCAAAAGGTGGACAGACGACATCAAACGAGTCGCGGGGAGCCGCTGGATACAAGTGGCCCAGAATCGTGGAGTTTGGAATGCCCTACAAAAGACCTATGTCCAACAGTGGACGTCTATCGGTTGATGTGATGATTATTATGATGAATTCTTTAACTGGTGATGCATAAGTTTAAAGAATATGTTAGAACACATTGATTACAGAGAGGTTATTATACAATTGATGAAATTCATAATTGGAAGTAGCTCCACTCATTGTTCTATCTTGTAAGAGCTGAATCGCTTTCAGAAAAATGAGTGTTAAAATATATTTTTTTTAATGTAAACAGTAGATGTTGAAAAAGAGCAACTGCTGAGTTTCTTGCCGGCTTCTTCTCGGTAGAATCTGCCTTCCGAACCGGTGGTAGAGTCACTACAAACAGCAAACTTGACGTATCAAATTAGGCCTACTTGAAATAAATGAATTTTGAATGTACTAAACGATTAGTCAAATCTAATGCTATAATTGCGAAAGAGTGTTTGTTTGTTTGTCTTTTTTCACGCTTCAACTACGCAACCAATCGACTCGATTTCTGGCATAGAGTTTGATGGGAAGGAGAGTAATATAGGCAACTTTTTTTCTAGGAAAAAACACGGCTCCCATGGGATTTGAAAGTACAAACGGGAAGAAGCAAACACACCCTGGCGCAGTGGTGAGCGCTGTGAATTTAAGTGGGAGGTCCCGGGTTTGATTCCCGGAAAGGGCAATTTCGGAATTTATAGTTTCTGAATTTTCCCTGGTCTGGTAGGAGGCTTTGGACATGGCTAGTTACCACCATACCGACAAAGACGTGCCGCTAAGTGCTTTAGTGTTCCGGTGCGATGTTACGTAGAAACCTATTAGGGGTATGACTACCATACTACCAGTGGCGTGCATAGAGGGTACGCACAGGGTATGCAGATGATATAAAATGAAGAAAATCCCCAGTACGGGTTATAAATAGTTAAGGGTAGGCTTTTTATAACTCTTACAATGCCTATCCTTAAGTTTTTTATAACCCTCTATGAACGCCACTGCATACTACCAAACAGGTTAGCCCGCTACCATCTTAGACTGCATCATCACTTACCACCAGGTGAGATTGCAGTCATTGGCTAGCTTGTAGTGGAATTTAAAAAAAACACTTTTGCATTTTGATAATAATAAGTATGTCAAAGTATAAAGATTATTTCTTCATTTGTACTTAAACAACCCTTTTCCAACTTAGATACGTTAAGACGCTGCTAATTTGAAGAACACATAAATACACCATCCAACATGAACTTCTTAATCCAAGATGACCCTTACGGAATAAAAATAAAGAGTGGCCATTTAATCCGACCTAAGGAACGCCACAGACTAAAGGAAAAAGGTAAACGGAGGATTAAACATTAGAAGTAAGAATAAACTTACAGTGCAATATACTAGGTTACATAAAATTCATAATTCGTATAAAGAAAATTGCATACAATTCTACAATAAACTACCAATTGACATCTAGGAGATGTTTTCTTAAAAAGTTCAAAGTTTGTATTAAACGTAAGCTTATAGAAAAGTCCTATTATAGTATAAAGGACTACGTAATCGATAAAAAAGCTTGTGTGTAAATTATTGCTCTAACCAGGTTGCTCTTCTAATAATTTTAAATGACATTGTGAGATGGTGATAACAAAAAAAAAACACCCGGCTAAGTTTGTTGTGGGCTTCTATTTAGACAGTGACGCGTTTGGAACCCTCGTAGCTTTAGTTTTAAGTTTACGAATTTGGTTATCGCCATCATCTCACTACCGTGTAATTCTTATGTACGCATCGAGAGTGCCACCTATGGGCCTACTTGAATAAAGATATTTTTGACTTTGACTTTGACAACGAATTTCGTTGCGACGCCAATCGAACGGCGAAGCGGCGCTGATGTAAAGCCTCGCGTGCTTATAATTACAACGGCCACCAGGCCTTTCAGCACAGAACACAGGAATGCTACTAGGCGGCAGAAATAAGAGCGGCGGTAGTTCCTTCTCGCACAAGATCTGTCACAAAACTGTACTAGGTACTACTGTTATTTCAGACCTATCAACACCAGATCATTTTAAAAGGGGAATTTTAAGTGTACCTGTCAAAAGAATCACAATTACTCGATTTACAGAAATGATTATAATTATTTCAGTTTTCTAAAAACAAAACCATTTATTGTAATTATTTGTCTTCCAATATACGCGTTTGCGAATGCGTGTCAAAATGCGTGTGAAGTAATGTCTTAATGTATTCGGGAACATAATATTTTTTAGTAATTCGTGTCTCGAAATGTGACTGCAATAATTAAAATATAAGAAGTAGGAATAAACTAACAGTGTAATATACTAGGTTACATAAAATTCATAATTCGTTTAAAGGAAATTGCATACAATTCTATTATAAACTACTCGTTGACATCTTAAAAAGTTCAAAGTTTGTATTAAACGTAAGCTTATAGAAAAGTCCTATTATAGTATAAAGGACTACGCAATCGATAAAAAAAC
The DNA here is from genome assembly GCF_905163445.1 of Pararge aegeria. Lineage (NCBI taxonomy): Eukaryota > Metazoa > Arthropoda > Insecta > Lepidoptera > Nymphalidae > Pararge > Pararge aegeria. The sequence goes on along the minus strand of NC_053202.1, from coordinate 2,854,600 downwards.
TTGGGTGTGAATTATTGTTCTAATAATTTTAAATAATAATAATAATAATAAATAAATAAATATATTACTACACATACATGCATACATCGCCATCTAGCCCCAAAGTAAGCTATGGATAGACTGCCTGAGGAATATTTTTATGAATAATTTACATAAATACTTACAATATACATATAAACACCCAGACCCAGACCCAGGGTTTCTTCTTAGATAAGTACGCCCAGACCGAAACTCTCGTTGCCTAACCCTCGTTTATACGCTATTGTTTTCCAATTACCATCAGTGTCATACTTGGTTCGTCAATTATAAGGATATCAAACCTTGTATATTTTATCCACTGAACTGCATGACTGCAAAAAAATAGTAACTAATTGGTTACAATCATTAACGTACGACGAGACAGAATCTATCTTTCTCATTATAAAATAAGAGCACACACATATACACACACACAAACACTTACACCTCGAGAGAGAGGTCGCCTGAAAATCAGCGCTGTAGCAGTGATCATAAAACCACTGCTACAGCATAACGCTGAGGCGATACTCTGTTTGGGAGGAACAACACCACAGATATGTCACTGCCGACAGGGAACTATATTTGTTTGTTTTTAGCATATTTATTTTGTAACCTCATTTTAAGATCATTTCTTTTATTTTTAAAAAGTTTAATTTTTTTGTGTAAGGTACGAGACCTTATATGTTAATTGCTATGTGTTGTTTTTATCCTAAATAAAAGATTTTATTATTATTATTATTACACACACACACACTTACATATTTGCATGCTTGCATGATTGATTTTGAAAAATTCTAAATATTAAACAAAAAAAAAGTATAAAATTATAAAATGTAATAAATTGGTTAAGTCATGTTATCAGTACATGTGTAAACTTTGTATCGGAAAGAGCGAGACCTCCAAATACAGGTTTTTTCCAAACTTAAATGGAGGTAGCCTATTGTTTTGTAATGAAATTTAGAATTCCCTCTACGAGTTACCTTAGTCTCTGTGAAACACATTACGCCATCTAATCAGATGTTACAAGTAGTTTCCCCTTTAGGGGGACGAAACGACCCTTTTATCTCGCCGACGGACGTAAAAGTCGTATGGAATAGTTTTTACGTTTCGTTACGGCAAATTGGAGCGTGTTTAACATGGCGATGTGGCAAGCTGACGATTACAAATCGTGGGATTTCGCTTGCTTGGGTAAGATCCTACGGTTTCGCGAAAATAAAAACCGAAAACGTGTAGAAAATAAACTGACGTCATTTTACTAAGTGTCCGAATACTAAACACTTTTGACTCGTTATAGAACCTGACTGACCTTCTAAAACCATGGTATTATAGTCGCCAAAATCTTATTCTTCAGAGTTGTGCGATCTAAGTGTTCTAACAGGGAATAGAAACATATTGAGGATTTTGACGACTTTCGTGGCGCAACGGTGAGCGCTGTGAATTTAAGTGAATTTAAGTAGGTCCCGGATTCGGCAGGGGAAATTTTGTAATTTCTTATTATATATTTAATTTTCTCTGGTCTGGTCTGGTGGGAGGCTTTGGCCGTGGCTAGTTACCACCCTACCGACAAAGACGAGTCGCTAAGCGATTTAGTGTTCCGGTGCGATGTCGCGTAGAAACCGTTTAGGGGTTGATGAATTGATGATTTATTTAATGAAAAGGTTGCTTGGAAGCATCCAGCTCCGCTTTTATCACTCACAAGATAGAAAAATGAATGTTAAAATGTAAATTGTTGATGTTGGAAAAGAGCAACTGCTGAGTTTCTTGCAGGCTTCTTCTCCGTAGAATCTGTCTTCCGAACCGGTGGTAGAGTCACTACAAACCGACAGACTTGACGTTTCAAAAGTGCTATTTCAAGTATGTATGTGTAAGCAATTGCAATAAATGAAGGGATAAAAACAAAAACAAAACCTGCATAGCTCAAGAATGTGGATTTCAAACGCGTAAAGTGTATAAATCCGAATTCTTTTGTTTTTCCTCTACAAGTGTCGCCCTCGACTTCAATATCACCTGATGGTACCTGATGATGCAGTCTAAGATGGGGGTATATATTGGGGGTATACCCATACCCCTAAATCGTATCTACTGGATATCGTACCGCCTTTATCGGTAGGGTTGCAAATAGACCGGCCATCCAGACTAGACCAAAGTAAATTCAAAAATTATAAATTCCCGAATTGCCCCTGCGGGGAAACGAACCCGGGACCTCCCATTTTAATCCACAGCGCTCACCACTGCGCCAAGAAAGTCGTTAAAACTTACGGCCTAGATCCTACTAATTTAGTCAACGCCACTGCTGGACATAGGTCTTTTGTAGATCGTTCCTAACTCCACGATTCAAGGCCGCTCGTATCCAACGGCTCCCCGCGACTTGTTTGATTTCGTCTGTCCACCTGGTTGGGGGTCTACCAACGTTCCCGTTTTCCTTAATTCTCTACCATAAAGGGTTGTCTGGAGATCGCTTAAAGCGATAAGACCGCCTTTGCGCATTTTATATATATATTTTTATTGTTTTTGTTATTTCTTGTTTTCAATTTGTGCAATAAAGTCTTTCTCTATCTATTTATCTATCTCCGTTTACCGATGAGGGATTGCCACTCACCTCGGAACCCCAACGTCCGTCGGTTCTCCGAGCAGATTTATTTCCGAGTTGACAATGATGTTTACTTTACATACGGCGTTTTTGTTTCTAGTAAATTCCAATTGTATGTTCATTATATAAACCAACTAGCTGTTGCCCGCGACTTCGTCTGCGTTTGTTATTGTTTTTTGAGACACATGGACATTCAATTGACATGGAAAAGACTATTTCCTGTCTAGTATGTAGCAAAATATCTATGTATTTTATGTGTATGTTTAAATAGTAATATGTATTTAAGTTTATATATTGATATATATATATATATTGATATTTATATACAAATATATAAATATATGTTTTACTATATATATGTAGTATTAGTATGTAATGTTTATAATTAGCACAATTTAAGTATTGCACTATCCCGTTTTCTATAATATGTTTCTTCAACCAAAGGTTGTCTGGAGGAGATCGCTTCAAGCGATAAGACCGCCTTTGTGCATATGTATAGTTTTTATTTTTTATTTTTTTGTTAACCTGATTTTATATTTGTATGTGCAATAAAGACTTTTTCTTCTTCTTCTTCTTCAATTAAATTAAGGTGTTGTTGTGTATTCTTATAAAAAAAAATTCTATTAAGGAGCCTGGAAAGGAGCTGAGCTTAATCTCGGGATAAAAAGTATCCTATATTACTTCTATTACCTCCAAGAATATGTTTCTAAAGTTTTATGATAATCGGTTCAGTAGATTTTGCGTGAAAGAGTAACAAACAAACTTACATTCACATTTATAATATTAGTAGGGAGAGGGATAGGGACCCGCCCACTATAAGGCACGGGTCTCCTCCTACAGTGAGTACGGTTTAAGGCCGTAGTCCACCACGCTTTCCCAGTGCAGATTGGTGGACTCCACACATCAATGTATTTCACCGTCAAGCAAGTGATGCTTTAGTACCTAATTAAAACGCACATAAATTAGAAAAGCTAAAGATGCTGGGATTCGAACTCGGGCCCCCGAAAGTGAAGTCCTGCACACTGGGCTATCACCACTTCTCAAATGCAGGCTAATACACTTAAATAGGAATATAAAATATTAAGCTAAAGTCATTCATTTATACATTTATGAAATTCTAGCGTGCTTCTCCGGGCTAGAGTTTGCTTTATTTTATTTAAACAATAAACTTACATCATGAAATTTTTTATTTAAGTCTCATAATATATTAAATCATTTATTTCTCTCCGTATTCATTCTCTTCTCGAGCGGGTGAAGATCATTATCTACACCCATGTACACCCAACAATAGAATATCATCATAGTAAATAAAAGCTGTATTTGACAGTTTGACAGTTCAAAAATAGGAGTGCTCCGATCGTCACCAAACTTTACAGGATTACTCGCCCGGTCAATCCGGAGATTCCCTGAAAGTTTCATTGAAATCGGTCCAGCCGTTTCGGAGCCTATACGGATCATACCCACACACTTTCTCTTTTATATATATAAGAGATAAGAGATAGACTAGTTGTACACTACCACGCTTCGCTGTGGCACATTTTTATGGAATGGTTGAGAAATGAAAAACAAAACAAAGAATACATTACATATGTCAGCGAGTGTTTTTCTCGCTTTCGGCAGATGGCGCGGTCACTGGTACATCGGTCGTACAAAAAAACTGTAATTTCGCGGTCGCGGATATGTGACTGATGCAAAAAATAGATAAAAACAATCCTTGATTCGGATTATATATCATGCTAAAATTTCACCTCGATCGGTGCAGAACTTTTTGAGTTTTTGAAGCGTACACAAACCAACATAACATTTTTATATATATAGATCTATTCCAGATAGGTAGAAGATGAAAATGAAACGAAAAAAATATCTTCGAACACGCAAAACGCGTTATGTGCATCCAAATAAAAATAGAGAAATAGCGAAAACTCAATTAACTCTAGCGTCTCTGCATAAAGCAAGCCACATCTCTCGAAAGGCGAAGTTGAATGAAATTAGTTGTAAAGTTGTAGTGGCGGACCGAGGATCATGTTGATCGCGGCAACTCGCCACAGCTTAATCTAGCAAATCGATTGAGGAAAGTTCAGTTGAGCGAGTCACTTGAACGAGTAACTTGAACAAAAATCAAAATTTTCATTTAGGCCTTTTTTCCTAATAATTGATGGACCAAGCAGATGGCACACCTGATTGTAAAACGAATTCCATAAATACTATTTATATATTTTTAATAAACAGACACATACTATAACATATTCATACACACATACCCAAACTCACATATTTTTAACATACTTCAAGTGTTTAATTTTCATTTTGGTTTCCGGTAAATGTTTTAATACAAAGCAATTTCAAGTCCTTAAAAACTTTAGTCGAATTCAGCTTCGTACGCGCCTGGAGTGGACACCTCAATAGAGAAACTATAACTAGTTCACTCGCTTGCCAGTTAATACAGATGCGAGCAATCTAAACGAGGAATATTGGATAACCAAGATGGCTCAACCAATGTATACATACACCAATTATGTCTGTGGTTGCATTGATCTAAGCAATTACACGACAGAAGTGAAATGTAACAAATAAGCTAGTCAGATCAAATGCTTATACTAGCGAAATCATCATATCGCTCCATTACCGGCCCACTACAAAGCACAGGTCTCCTCCCACAATGAAAAGGGGTTAAGTCCTTAGTCCACCAGGCTGGCCCAGTGCGGATTGGTGGACTCCACACACATTTGAGAATATTATGAAGAAATTTCAGGTATGCAGGTTTCCTCACGATGTTTTCCTTCACCGTTGAAGCAAGTGATATTTTGATTGCTTAAAAAAAAATCGTGCGTGCTGTGATTCGAACTCGAAAGTGAAGTCGAAGTGATAATTTATACTAATAGCTTCGAATAAAAAAAATCATAGCACCATTCGCATTCCCTTCTAGACTCAGTCCTATTCAGTGAAGCTGTGTACAAAGTCTTATTATTTGCTTTTGAGGTTTTAAAAGCTTAGTTACTTCTAGACGGCAACTGCAGTATGACATAAGAAAACTAGTTTCTATAGGCCCAACTTATGGGTCGAATTTAGCTATCGAGTTATTACTGTATGGAAAGAAAAATCTTTACTTGGGAGCATCAGCATTCCGTAAATGGTTCAGAATGATGGTCGCTTCTAAAACATGCGAGTACCTTCTTTACGCAGTTCTATTTAGTAAGTAGAACTCAAAGAGTTTAACTAAATTGGACTCATAAGTTGGTTATTTATGGCCCTAACTTTTTTTGAAGTGAAACTTCTGTAGAATCGTTGTGATTTCAAACCGGATGCAACGGAAAAAACGACAGGTTAGAGACACAAATACAAAAATGTGTAGGAATCAGCCGGCTAGAAAATGAGATAGAACACATGTGTTTAATGAATGTGTTTGCGCTTGCGTATTAGAAATTTTAAGTATAAATGTGTTGATTGTTGATGAATTTTTATTTGTGTCAATATTTTCATCTCCTTGATAAATTAATTTTAAAATTATGCCAAAAACTAAAGTTAAAAAAAACCGCGCACTCACTGCACTACGGAACTATATTGCTTTGTGTTATAATAATTATTGAAGGGAAATTAGAACCTTTGTGATTTTAAATTCAATGTCACGCAATGCTTCACGATCAAAAAATAGACAGATTTGTATACGACACATGTATGGGAGGGAATGAGATAGAATACATTACATATTCTGTTTCGTATTTAAGTTACCAAGTAAACCGAATAATATCTAGGTAAAGAAACAAGCACATAAATGTATAAGGACAGAGTGACATAGAAAATATTATACGTTTTTTTAACTATTGCAGTTACCATGGAAACTAAATAATATACCTTACATGTATCCTAATAGTTCTGATACTCTACATCCACTTCAATTTCTTGTAAGCTACTTTTCAGAAGTTACACTTCTGCAGTGTTTAAATAAATTGCACAGGTTTTTTTTAATAGTAATAATTGCAACAAGCATATGGGCCGCTTGATGGTAAGTGGTAAATCATCGCCTATAAACAGAGCAACCTTCACAGGGCATGCCAGAAGCACGTCCTCTAACATGCCGCACTGTGTCCATCAATTTTAGACGTAGGTGTTAAGCCTTATGTGCCAGTAATTACACCGGCAAGCAGCATTGTTGCAATTGCCGCTAAGCAGCATTGCAACCATGCTGCTTAGCGGCAGGAATAAACGACGTGAAAGTACTTCCCCGGGCGAGCTCTGTCACAAGAAGTTCTAATACTACGAAACTATAGATCTTACCTTGACAGCATAGCGTCGTTGGCATTCCCGAAATGATTCGCAGCAAGTGCCGCTTCTAGAACATTCGAATCCCTTCTAGGCTCCGTTCTGTTTAGTATGGAACTTATTGAGAAGCTGGTATATGGTGCACTTCCGGTTGCCTTTTCTTCTTTGTCCTTCTTAAGATCGTAGTAGCTCTGGTCTTTTCTGGAGGGTGAGGAGGGGATATCCGGGCTACTCGCGCCGGAAACTACGTTAACTTCTATATCGTTGTCTTGGGAGGAGACCGGGGAATCCATTTTGTTGGTCTCAGTACATTTTCGTATGATCTGTGAAAAGGAAATAGTGTTTAGGTTTAATTTAATAAGTTGAAATGGTGTATGAAAATTTACCACGCTAAGTTTGCTGTCGGGTCTTAGACCAGGGTACGTTTGGAACCCTCGAAGCTTTTAGGCTTAAGTTGCTATTACCTCTAATGTGCTAAACGTAAGTCAAAATCAAATATTTCTTTATTCAAATAGGCACATAGATGGCACTTTTGATGTGTACATTACATGTAAAATATGACATAGGAGTGAGTTGATGGCGATAACTAAATTCGTCAACTTAAAACTTTTTATCACCATCCGTAACCGTAGGCATACTATAAAATGGAGAAAATGCGAAAAGTTTTTGAGCTAAACTTTCCACGGGTGTTGTATGGTGCATAATTCATTTATTTATATATGGCATTCTGAAAGAATTAATAAATGAATACGACTCTCCAATTTACAAGCTTTATATTAAACTCCATGGAGGCAGAAATTCTAAGAAAAAAATAATTTTATAATTTTTTTTTTAAATTCTCTTATAACAATATTTCCTGCGAACTCAGTTTAGCGGCCATGCGATAGGGTAGCTTAAGACGTTTAACTCATTTATAATTCAGTCAGTTAAGTGCGTTATTGTTCTTAGCCGTAGAACAAAGCTCCCACGGGCACAGATTATATTAAGAGGGTCCTGCTGCCCTCCCTGGAGTCCTGAACACTCCATGAATAAATAAATTAAAAGACCTGCAGATTTTTAATGGGATCAGAGATATGTGCATTTTCTTATATCAGATCCTTGCTTTATATACTTTTTTTATTTACTTTTAAGAAGTTATACTTCTTTAGCAGCTTCGGAAAACACTCATAGGAGTCGAACGTGAACGTGTCCACTAAACAAATAAGGCAGTTATAAATTTACAATACATCGAAAAGTAGTGAAAAAAAAACAATTCTTACTATGAAAAATTATACTACCGGTTTTTTATTTATTTATTTTTGAAGTTATACTTCTTTTGGTGCGTTAGGGAAAAATGATGAGAGTAAATTTTTACAACGCGCGCGCACACCGTCAAGAAAAACCCTGAAGCCCTGACACCCTGAAGTTAGCTATAAGGTTTGACAGTGTACACTTTTAGTCGTCATAGTCTGCGGGCTCGTTGCTGTGATTTAATTGATTCAATTTTACAAAAATCTCAAATTTTAATGTTGAGTGAAACTTGGTTGTCCGATATTGAGTTTAATAGTATTCCAAATTTAATTATGTTTATTATGTCCATTTTTCATTCATTATTTAAAAATAATTTTCTAGTGATATTTAAATAAACTATGTATTAAATACCTTTTTTCTATAGTTAGTTTAGTTTTTTCTACAAACGCTTTTTTCTAGAATAAGGCGGAAGATAAAATTTTTGAAAAGTTTTTATCTTGTTACGCCGAAGAAGTATAACTTCTAACGCGTGTTTGGTATTAAAATTTTGCTTCATTTTAATATATAGATTACAAAATATCTATAAATTGAATATAATAAAGAAAATAATGAAGCAAAAATTTTGATAGTAATAACTAGGCTTCGTCGGAATCTCTCTTAATTTTCTATCTACCTATTTAGTATAATACCACAGAGCAAAGATGATCTGTATCTACGCTGTTTGCTCTGTGACATTATGCTAAATAAATAGATAATTAAGAGAGATAGAGTAGTACTAGATATAATCAATCGAAAGCCATATTTTATCGATATCCGCAACATGTTTGTACATAAACGACCACATACTTTATTTTTTATTCGCCAGTACACCGGACGGGGTTTTAAAAGTAAAATTGTCCATGCAATTTCAAATGTACACCGTGTTTAAAATACCAAAAGTGGCAATCAAACGAGCGATTCCCGCTGAAAAGCGTGTTTCAGGTGAAATGCTGGAATACCTACTGAAATTATTGCGGGCCATATACTATCTGCTGCGGTCATCGCTACGTGTAAATTGTAAATAAGTATGTTTTAAGTAATTTTTGCTGGCTTTTCGGGGCGTTTTTCAGTGTTAGTAATACGGGGAAGGTTAACTTCGTGAGGAACGCTCATGCCTCAGAGTTCTCCATAATGCTTTTCTTATTTATGATTAATTCGGTCTAGAAAGAAATCATCTTGAGGGAAACAGCATGCCTGAGAGCTCCAATAATGAGAGAATTATGGAGAGTTCTCAGGAATGCAACTAAAAATAACAGTGACTGGAAACATAGTGAGGAATCCTGCATGCCTGAGAGTTCTCCATAATGCTCTCACTATGGAGAATTCTCAGGCATGCATTATAAAATAACAGTGAAGGAAAACATCGTCTAGTCTTTGGTCTAAGTGGTAAGCATATTCGGCTACAAATCAAAAGGTTATGGGTTCAATTCCCGGTATGAGCCAAAAATTGGTATATGTTGAGCTATTCTGTTGTTATACGGTCGTTGTTGCCGCTCTTATTACCAGGGCGGCACTATACAAGACCTTTTTCCTTGCATGCCATGCGAATTGCTGCTTCATTTAGAGGCGATTGTTCTCTCTTACACCAGTTATATCTTACTATAAATTGCAGTCAAATCCACAGGTATTTCTAGTGTTTATTTAAACGGCACAGTAATCGGATATCGTGGTAAATCTATCGATAGAATACACACCCCCAGGTGTTCGAAGCTGTTGGAGCGTGCAAGTAATCGATACTTTATAAAATCGATCAACTTTTTAGCGCTCGATTTAATTTTTTAATCGATATTTGATTTTTTTTCTGTCGAGTTTTTAATTAGCATTTCTTTGTTGCTTTCTGGCGACGTCAAAATATTTTTTTTTTGGATCATAAAGTAACACCTTTTGTAATTCAATACCTTTTGAACTTCGAATAAATTTTGGTAGAGGTTTAGAAGACGTCGGACTATCAGTGGGACATTTCTCCGTAGCCAATTAAACTTCATCCTACTGATATTATAAAAGTCAAAGTGTGGATGTTTGTTACTCTATCACGCAAAAACGACTGAACGGATTTGGATGAAATTTTGCATACATGTAGCCTTTGACATGAAAAATAACATGGGCTACAATTAATCCCGATTCTTTAAGAAGTGTCCGAGGGAAAATTGAAAATTATTTATGAGCTAAGCCGCGGGCAGACAGCTTTGAAATTTGTCACCTATGCTATGGAAAAGGACGTGTACTTTCTATAGCAATCTCTCAAATAGTTCCCGTGGTATTAAAAATTGTTATCGAGCGAAGCTTTAGACCCAATTCTGAAGTCCACGCAGACGAAGTCGCGGGCAGAAGTTAGTAATTTATATAAATTATCCGTGGAGAAATATCGAAACGATAGTGAAACCTGCTTCCAGCTGCGTAGTTTAGGAGGAGGGAGCGGATAAACAGACAGATGTGAAAGAGACTTTCATTATAACCCACGCACTAGATATTTCCCGTGTTCTTTGTCAACGTTACGGTTTTGCACAAATCCCATGAGAACCGTTTGTCTTCTAGGGATAAAACTTAGCCTATGTTCAGTGGCATGCACTTCATGCGGAAAAGCAATGCTTACCCAAAATTTTGAAAGAACTCAAATGCGACGAGGATTTTTACACTTCATGGATTCACTTTCCTGCTTTATGCCTACCCTGGTCAAAAACCCTGTTCACGCCACTGCAATGTTACTCTGTGTCCTTTCAACTAACTCTATCAATATCAAGTCGATTAGTTGCTTAGTTAGGGCGTTTTTTTTTAACAAATAAATAAATATACTACGACAACACACACATCGCCATCCAGCCCCAAAGTAAGCGTAGCTTGTGTTATGGGTACTAAGATGACTGATGAATATTTCTATGAATAATATACATGAATACTTATAATATACAGATAAACACCCAGACCCTGAAAAACAATCATGTTCATCACATAAATATTTTCCAGTTGTGGGAATCGAAGACTCAGAAAACAGGGTCGCTGCCCGCTGTGCCAGTCGGCCATCATAAGAATTGTAGTAGTTAGGATTGTTAGACTTAACACGGTCTTGATAACATTGTAGAGAACTCTCAGCTGCCGGTTCACTAACGATTATTATTTTTATTATATTATTGTTTAATTCTTTATTTATATACCAAATCATTAACATATACAAAACAAATAAAGTTTGAAGAAAGGAGTAGAATACAAGAGGTGGGCTTAACACTTAATAGCGATCTCTGCCAGGCAACCTTTGTATAAGGATGATTCCCTTTAAAGTTTTTTGACGACCTCTCTGGTGCAGTGGTGGGCGCTGCGGATTTATGAGTTGAGATACCGGTTCCGATCCTGGCAGGGGAATTCGTAATTTTTGAATTTTCTCTGATCTGGTATGTTGGGAGGCTTCGGCCATGTCAAGTTACCTACCGACGTGCCGCCAAGCGATTTACAGTTCCGGTACTATGATGCGTGGAAACCGAAAGCGTTTCTCCGAATTCACAGAAATGTCCCATAGATAGTCTGGGGTATTTTAAACCTCTAGCTAAATTTATTCCACATTCAAAAAGTATTGAATTACAAAAGGTGTTACTTTGATCAACAAAAAAAAAAATATTACGTCGTCAGAAAGCAAAAAGCAATTCCACAAAAAGTATCGATTAAAAAATTAAACAGAGCGTTAAAAAGTTGATCGATTTTATAAAATTTAGATTGGTAAACTCCACCAAACCGTACTTAGCCAGCGTGGTGGACTTGACGTTATCTTTCTGAGCGGAGCCCTTTAGTGGGCCTATATTCAAATGCTTAAAACGCAGATAACTACGAAAACTTAGATCTGCGTGCCGAAAGGGAATCCGAAGGTATACCCACTAGGCTATCCCCGCTTAATATATTATAGAGTCGGTCGGTCGGTTAATTGATTACAAAAAACCCTTTTATTGTTGCGACATAGTTTCAAGTTAATTACTTAATGCATATTTAACAGGCGAGTCAATCATAAAACATTACAAAGTCTAATTCGACCCCTTTACGGTGTTAAGATGTGCTTTAATGTACGGGCCGACTGTCACACCGTTTTCTACTTTTATTTTTTAAATAATTATTTATTGACGGTAAGATGCACAGAGCAACACTCGCCTGGTCATGCGAGGAACACATCCCGCATAGTGTTGCCCTGTCCATCAACCTGAGGGGTAGGTTTTAAGCCTCAGGTGCCTGTATTTACACCGGTAACAACCACCTTCAGACCGGAACACAGATTGCGATAATGCTGCTTAGCGGCAGAAATAAGCAAATAAGCATATTCTTTCATAAGAAGACAGGTACCACATATATCAATCCTTCTGTTAAGAAAGAATGGCAATTACCTACGATGGTTGAAGACTTTTTTTTTGGCCAACTTGACTTGAATTGAATTACTTATGACATAAAAAGTATTAATATTTTATTAATTATAAAATAATTAATTTTATTAATTTATTAATATAAATTTTAAAATTGAAAATATATCTTCGGTCTTTTATTCTTATAATATTTAGAAAATAAAAATCTTTAATATGCAAAATACAAAATACTCTATTCTAATGATGGTGATAACTAAATTCGATAAATTGGAACGTTAGGGTTCCAAACGAATCTTTGGCTTAAAAGAAGCCCACAACGAACTTAACCAGATATTTTTTATCACCATCTCACAGAGGCATCACTTTTATATATCTTACCTATCCGTTATGTACCGAATGCAATTTATAACAAGAAGAAGAATACAAAAGGCTGTTTTATCGCTTAATAGTGATCTCAACAAGTTCGAATATTTAGGATAGGACTATATACTATATTTAGGTAAGTAACCTGGTCGTTTCATTGACATTCATTGACGAGTATACTTCACGCAGGCAATGAAGTGTCGGCGCGCTTCGGTGTGACAGGCGGTCAGCAACATTTCGAAGGGTTAAACATTTTACAGCAGCATGAAGTTTCCGGGTTACGGGTTAGATGGTATCGCGAAATGGCCAGCTGACTGCGGTGCCTTGTTTAGGGCTTTGTACTAAGGCGACGCGTGCGTTCGTGACGCATCTTTGTCGTTAATTGGCGCCTTCATGAATAAAGTGTCACGCTTAACTCTTCTAAAATTTCTATTAAAACATGCTTTAAAATTTATTAAAATGCGAGATTGTTTTACCCGGTTAAGTTTGTTATGGGCTTCTTCTTAGAGGGATCACATCGCGAGTAAATTTCCACTTTTTCTCGTCCTAGGGCTAACATTGGCTCAACGAGATAATACCATCTACTTTTTGTCGTCCTATATAAATTAAATAGGACTAGATTACGGTTAGGCATAAATGTCTTAGGAAATCTTCATTATTCCTTACGCAGCTGTTTCCAGTTCTGTTTGTCTTACCATAAGAGAGGTAGAGGATGACTTCCGGCTACGTGGTGGATGAGCATGACGAAACTCTTAATGTTTTTTTGGGAGAGGCGACCGAAAGTTGGGAGAGCCGATACAACCAAAAGTGGGATAGAGCTAGAAAGCAGAAGAGCCCCAGTTGTCTTGTGTCCTGTGCAACATATCACAGCTTTTTCTAAAATCAGCGTTACAAAATTCACGATCACAAGATCGTGAATTTTTACGTCACTGTGGACGCAAATTGGATGCCTTAAGGCAAGGTCAAACCGCAGCCACCTGCGTCAATAGCTACGTTAAAGTTTGCGTACAGCCAGCGCGTACGGTACCTTTACAGTCAGACCGCGCTCATGACGCAAACGTGGTCAGTAAGTGTCCCCGCAGGTGAGCCAATGGCTACATCCACAAAACGTACATTTCGTATGGCCTTAACGCCGGTGGCCGACACGCTACAAATCGTCACTGCTGGTCACTAAAGAAATGTGCCGGTGGCGGCTTTTTGTGGCTGTGGCCAGACACTTGGCGACGTTAAAATTTGTGTACAAGAAGAAGCGCACTTTCAGCTACAGTCTTGTGATTTGTGACAAAACGCAAACATGGTGACTGAGTATACGAACCGGTGGTAGAGTAAGTACAAACTGATAGACTTGACGTTTCAAAAGTGCTTATATTAGGTCTACTTGAAATAAACGAGTTTTGAGTTATGATGGTATGGTGTTGGCTTCAGTTAGACTGTGGTTACGCTTCGGTGTAACAGGCGTCCAACATTTCTATTTATATTATACATAACGGAAAGGGTTAAACATTTTACAGCAGCATAAAGTTTACGGTTTAGATGGTATCGCGAAGTGGCCAGCTGACTGCGATCTTTGCACCTAAGCAATTAAAATATCACTTGCTTTAACGGTGAAGGAAAACATCGTGAGCAAACCTGCATGCCTGAGAGTTCTCCATAACTTTCTCAAACGCGTGTGAAGTCTACCAATCCGCACTTGTCTAGCGTGGTGAACTACGGCTCAAACCCTTCATTCAAGGGTAATTGTAGGTATATTATAACAAATTAAAGAATGAAATCTTTGAGATGTCTCTAAATAAGTTCAAAGTTTATATAAAACGTAAGCTTACAGAAAAATCCTATTATAATAAAAAAGCTTGGGTGTATATTGCTCTAACTTCATAGCGTAATATAAATTTACTGTGAGATGGTGATAACAAAAATAAATTTACCCGGCTAAGTTTGTTGTAGGCTCTTCTTAGACCAGGGCGCGTTAGGAACCCTCGTAGCTTCAGGTTTAAGTTGGCGAACGAAGTTATCACCATCCCCTTACAATTATGTAAAAATATTATATGTATGAACACTTCATAAGTGCCTGTGATAGGCCTACATGAATAAAGAAGTTTTGAATTTGAATTTGACACAGCAAAGAGTTTTTTAAATTTCATTTTCATTTAATTAAAAGTCAATCGTGTTTGGGCGTCGTACGAGGCGGCTAATAGAATATGACGGAGGACGGGCTACTCTGTGTACCATCTGCGATCTCCAACCCGGTTGGGTAGGCTGACTAGTACTAGTCCCCCCCCACTTACACCCCCACTCTTCGGACTGCCATAGGCTATTGATATTAATAGTAAAGTAACGATAAGGATAAACTCGAGCACTCATTCAAAAACACCATCAAGTAATGTCCCATGGGGCCAAAGCGAAGCGGTGATAGACCAGTGAGTAGGAGCTCGATCTCACTTACGGGGTGCCGAGTTCGAATCCCAGCACGCACCTATAACTTTTCAAAGTTATGTGCGTTTTAAGTAATTAAAATACTCGACGGTGATTGAAAACATTGTGAGGAAACCTGAGAGTTCTCTATAATGGCGTCAAAGGTGTCTGGAGCTTAACAATCCGCACTGGGCCATCGTGGTGGACTATGGCCTTCTCATTGTCGAATACCCGTGCCCAGCTGTGGGCCCGTAATCGGTTGATATGACGATGAGGCCCAACATTAAGTTCATCGGCCCCTTGACGCTTGTAACATTTATTTTTCCATTATTTAACCAATTTTCGATGCACTCCATTTAATTAATGTGCGTGATAATAGAAAAGTTGTGCGTGATTATTGTTTGCCAACTTTGCTATTAAAAGATAATTAAAACTGTTATTTACATTTGTTTGTGAAAATGAAAGCTTCCGTTTTTCGTCGGTCGCAGTCAAACCTAAACACATTACGAAAACGCCTTCTACATTGTTACGTATGGCCAATACTTCTTTCCGGATGCGAATCCTGGACGATCAAAGAGGATCTCAGGAAACGTCTAGAAGCATTCGAGATGTGGGCCTATCGACGCATGCTGAAAATTAGTTGGACTCAAAAGGTTGGACCAATGAGGAAGTCTTGCGACGAGTTGGTTGTCAGCGCGAACTTTGGGAGACCGTCATAAAGAAAAAAGTTGCTTATCTAGGGCATGTGCTTCGGCATGTAGGCAAAGTTGCTGGAAAGAGACGCATCGGTCGCAAGAGGAAGTCTTGGTTGCGCAACATTAGAGAGTGGACTGGGATCGCGAGTGCCGTCCAGCTGTGTAGCCTCGCGAGAGAAAAGGAAAATTATCGAAAACTGACGGCCAGCCTTCACTAGTTGGAGAGGCAACTAAAGAAGAAGAAGTAGTCAAACCGGCCCACTGCAGACTACAAGCTTCCTCTCAGAAAGAGTAGGGTAGGCCTTTAACAGAATCCACACGCTCTTGAGAACTCAAGGAGAACTCTCAGTCATTCAGGTTTGCTCACAATGTTTTACTTATACAATTATTATCAGTTTCTTATACGCTTCTTCTCGGTAGTATCTAGGCTACGACAAACAGACGGATTTCATGTTACAAGTGTGGCATACTTGAATTTTTTGATTCATGCCAAAATGTTATCTGAGAAAAACTTACTGTAAATTTTTGACCGTTGACATTTTTTTACCGTTGTCAAAAATTTGCTGAGTCGCGTAGCGGATAACCAATTAGTCAGAAATATTGTCAAGAAAAGCATATTATTTCAAGAAGAAGTTCATAATAAAATAAAACTCAGAATTGCTTAACAGAAACACCCAATTGTAACTAAGAATTTAAACCCGACCAGTATCGAACCGACCACCCCGTAATTTGCATTCGACCATACTAATCACTAAACCAACGAGGCAGGTAAAGTCACATTGGTGATAGATACACCAAATTAGATTACAAATTTCTTCTGGTAAATGTTTGAAAAGCGAATGAGATAAGAAATAATATTCTTATGTACAATATATCATAGCCAATGGTATATACACTAATTGAGGTGATTCACGACACAGGGAATCCGAGTGTGGAAGTCACATACTTTATGCCACATTCTTTGGTTACTTTATAATTAAATATATATATTTAATAATTCATAGGTACACTGTTTTTATAATTCCAATAAACATAAATTTAAATTGACCATAAGTACTTAATAAAATAATAATAAATATATTACGACAATACACACATCGCCATCTAGCCACAAAGTAAGCGTAGCTTGTGTTATGGGTACTAAGATGACTGATGTATTTTCTATGAATACTATACATATACACTTATAATTTACATATAAACACCCAGGCACTGAAAAACATTCATGTTCATCACACAAACATTTTCTAGTAAGCAACTTAACTCGACACTGGCAAAATACTGTGTGCTGTTTTAGCACTACGTAAAACTATAAATCAAAATAAAAAGAAGTATTTAATAAAACAATAAGTACCTAAACGATAATAAAACCGGAATGCTTTTAGGTAAGAAACCAGAAAACTTATTGCTAAAAAGCATTCTCTACCGAGCAACCGAGCATAGAACAAGAAAAAGGTAACTCTACAGAGATAAGGTGTATTCTAAAATACAACAAAACTGTAACAAGTCAAAAACCATATGCAAAAACACTTTGTAATAGTTTTTAACATGATGTGTTCTCTTTTTAAAGTTACTTTTCGTAGTTCTTTTGTGTAATAAAAATCTTAAACCCTTTAAACCTAACCATGAATAAAAAAAAGAAATATAAACGGTAATAATATTGTAGAACCTTAATATCGATTGCACACATTCTTAATAGTTTTGCAGCATTTTATGCTTTTGCTACGTCATCACCATAAGCCTATTGACGTCCCACAGATGGGCAAAGGCCTCCTGTCTAATAGGAGACTGGATTGTAGAGCAAAGACCCTCCACACTGCAGTAATGCGGGTTGGTGGAGTTTATCGATAATATTCAGGCCCGACGGCGTTGCCTGCTTTCCAAGGCACGCTGGTGGCACCTACCTATTTCCTAACTCCGATAGTAAGATATTTTTTACAGAAAACCCCAATTCAAATGTTGATCCGACGCGTGAATAGAACCCAGGGTGTCGTGACTCATGAACCTTATTTGAACATGCTAACCACTACACCAACAAGTATATTATAAATAAATAGATGTATAATATTTTATTATATATGTTTGTGAAAGTCTTAAGACACACACACACACGCACGCACGCACGCAAGCACGCACGCACGCACAAATATGTGCTTTTTCACATGCATATAATAAATTTTTAAATTTTTATTTGATTGTTTTTGATCGATTAGTCCTAATAGTTATCTTCGTTTCTTTACGTCTTGTTCACACTTTTATGTTATTAACTCTTTTACATATTTATTAATTCAAAATACCTAATTATTTTTATGTTAAATCCGTGACCGTACTATTTCAAAATGTTATGTTTATGTAATCATTGCGGCCTTAGATTTAAGTGAAACTATTTATAAATATATTTTTATTGTAACGCTGTTGATTACGAATAAATAAATAAATGAATAAGTAAATTAGAGGAGCGATGTACAACGATAATTGTAACCAATGTTTACTACTAGCTGTACTCGTTAGCGTTTCGATTTAGTTCAGTCTTATATTGGAATCGATATAAAAACACTCTTTTAAGAAATGAAACGTTGTCGTGTAAATTTAAAGTTAAACCATTGATAACGGTAGCTGTTTGTATATACAAAAACACATAGCTAGTAAATACATATATATGCCAAATATAATTTACGATTATTACGATTATTAGTATGTACTTTAGTGTGTAAATTTATGTATTGTTTATTGTAATCGCAATTTCCCGGATCTCATGTAGATATATTCCTATCGTGAAGGTTACCTGGCAGAGATCACTTTTAGTGATAAGGTCGCCTTTTGCTTCTAATTTTTAAGTATATTTTTAATTTCTCCTTTACTACGCAATAAAGATGTTTAAACAGATAAAAAATAATGATAATAAAAAAGTATACTTCGTAAATTAACTTACCTCTCAACTAAATATATTCATTCCTTCACAGCACCACAAATACATCACTCAATTAAAAAAGAACATGAGTCTTCATAAATCACTACACCTCAGAGTTACCAAACAAAAGGATAATAACTAAAAATTCAACTATATAACAATACTGTTTCGAGTCTTAAATAACTTTAAAAATGTTAAACTATTTTCGAATGCAAGTATCACGTTTGCAAATTACAAAAACACCAACTTAAAGGTTACTTATACAATCTGTGGAATAAGTGCCTTCCTATATTTATACCGCGTATTTATGCTAACCTAGTAAACATGCGTCTTACACCGACCTGGTTTGATAACTGGCGGCTACTTTTAGCGAATTTGGGCGTCACAGTTCAAAGTAACACCCCCCGGCAAAACCACCCCTATATTTCTCTCTTCTTCTAACGGTTAGTACCCTGTCAATTTATATCCTATGCCGCACGAATAAGGGTTGCGAGGGAAGTTTGCGAGGTAATCGATCGTCAAACTGGTAATAGTCCGGCGTCTAATACGATTAGGGGACGTTGCTTATGAAATTTGTGGAAACTGTGTGTGTGATTTTTCGGGCTGTCTTTAATTATTATGTGTTTATTGTGCTGTATATTTGCCGGGGGTTTCTTTGAGGGAATGTTTAGTTTTGAGCGTATTTATTCTTTGGTATTAACCGTCATCCGTACTGATATTATAAATGCGAAAGTTTATCTGTTTGATTGTCAACTTTTATAGACTATACTAGCTGACCCGTGTGACTTGTACAACTTCGTCTGCGCCAAATCGGTTATTTCCGGAAAACACGAATAAACTGACAACTGACTGAATTGACATTTTCTAAAAATGAATCCTAGCTTTAGGGTTTTGGGGGCGATAAATCGATCTATTTATCGCCCCCAAAACCCCCTGTATACTAAATTTCATGAAAATCGTTGGATCCGATTCCGAGATTCCAATTATATATATACAAGAATTGCTCGTTTAAAGATATAAGATATAAGATTAGGCTTAAAATTACGAAACAGATCTTGATGAAAATTAGCACACAGATAACACTTGGGTAGATTTATATCCTAGTGATGGAGATAGAATTATTTTATCCCGGAAAATCTCCCTGGAACAGTTCCCGCGTGATTTAAAAATATAACCTATACAGTTTACTAACATGCATTATACTACTATACTACGACAATACACACATCGCCATCTAGCCCCAAAGTAAGAGTAGCTTGTGTTATGAATACAAAGATAGCTGTTGAATATTTTTATGAATATAATACATGAATACTTATGATATAATATATAATTATAATATAAACACCCAGACACGGAAATACATTCATGCTCATCACACAAACATTTTCCAGTTGTGGGAATCGAACCCACAGCCTTGGACTCTGAAAGCAGGGTCGCTGCAAACTGCGCCAATCGGCCGTCGAAATTATCATTATTCGAAGTATTTGGTCTTTAGATACCAGAAAATCTAAGATTTCAGGAAGGGAGGGCCTTTCCTGAATTAGACACTGATTGGAGGTCTTGTCCGTGTCCAGTTACTACCTTACTGACAAATGTACCGCTAAGAGATTTTAGTGTTCCGGTGCGATGGCGCGTAGAAACTGATTAGGGGTATGACTACCATATTTCCTAACAGGTTAGCCCGCTACCATCTTTTACTGCATCATTACTTACCATCAGGTGAGATTGCAGTCAAGGGCTATCATGTAGTGAAATAAAAAAAATTACTTTATAGTATTATGTAAATTTAATTTAATGTATTTAAGTTTTTTTTTTGTGTTATATATTATGTTAATTAATTTTAACGTATTATTCCTAAAACTGTAACCTAAAACTAGAATAGGATAAAGAAAATCTTAAAAAATATTTTTGTACGTCATCTTGGCGAGATATTTGAAACTATATTCAGTGGTGTGCACTTCATAAATGCACAAAAGCTCTGCTTACCCTAACATTAAATAAAAAAGAAATAAATCAGTGACATCTGCGCTAATCGTCTTGGAAAAGTATAGAACTCCTTCATAGGCTTGGTATTTGCTTTTATAACATGATTTCCTAATTTTAAACAATAATTTAAAACACATTCACTAATACGTGTATACCAAACAATTGATGAATTTCTTAGAGACTTTTATTGTTTACCTTTACCTTAGTTCAAACAATGTATTAGAAAATATTAACTTAATCGTGGTCACTATACAATTGATGAATTTCTTAATAACTTTTGCTTGGAAGCAGCCCGCTACGTTTTCTTCTCTCATTAGATAAAAAAAAGTAAAATCATGTTGGAAAAGAGCAACTGAGTTTTTTGCCGGCACTTTCTCGATAGAATTTGCTTTCTGAACCAATGGAATAGTCACTAGTATAAAGACGTTTCAAAAGTGCTTCTAAAATAAGCCTGCTTTAAGAGATGAATTTTGAGTTTTGAATATCCAGCAGTGGAAAATGTCCACTGTTAGATAAAAAATAGTACTATATGAGTACGCTTACACTTACTATGGGCTTCATAAGAATGCTCCGGAGTCACACAGCGGGCGATGGTAGGAGGATCTCTACGCCATCTAGAGTTACCGACTTATCTCAGCGAGTCACGAAGCTGAAGTGGCAATGGGCGGGGCACGTAGCTCAGAGAACCGATGGAAGCTGGGGTTTTAAGGTGCTGGAATGGCGACCCCACACCGCAGCGTGGGTCGGCCCCCCAACGAGGTGGACGTTTGACATCAGGCGAGTCGCTGGGAGCCGCTGGAGGCAATCGGCCCAGGACCGTGGATTGTGAAACTACCAAAGAGCTATGTCCAGCAGTGGACGTCAATTAATTGAATTTATGATTATATGAATGATCTCGAATTATTTGACATAATATTGGAAACCATTATTGGTTAATTTTCATGAGAACATGATTAAAAGCAATACCACAGCTAGTAAAAAAATAAATTCATAGAAATTAGCCAAAACCTTCCAAATAAACAACTGTCAGGAAGGAAGGATGCGCGGAAATGGTGCTTTCTTCCACCCCATAGCCATTCAAAACGCCCTTCTCGCCTCAGGCCGAAGAAAACCTCAGCTAAACTCAAATTAACTACAATAAACAATATTTAATTACCGCGTACCCATTGCTGAGCAACTGTGAAATTAATTTAAGTTGTATTGAAGAGAAAGAGCGATGGATGTTGCTTTAGAAAATGTTTTGGATGGATTTGGTAGGGAAGTGTGGTCGCCCGGGGCATATCCCGAGTGTCGGTGTATACGAGCCCTAATGACTAATTTACCCCTATAATTGCCCTTGTAGAAATCTTTGGGGGCGTTTTATATCTTCATTGGCTAAGTAGACGCTACCCCAAAAAGTTTGGTGAGGTTTTTTATTTATTTCAATTATTGTAGGTTATATTTACAGCTGATGAACTACAGAGCAAGAAGGGTTGTTTTAAAATATGGCCTGACCAGTGAAAGAAAATTGGCGTCCGTGCTTCGAAGAGCACGTTAAGACGTCTGTCCCAGTTTTTGTCACTGATACAAGGCTTTTAATATATTAAATTAACGAAACTTCGTCTTCGGTGCTAACGTTTATTTAACAGAAATACTAACTAATACCTTACTCCTAAGGTATAAGGCCGCCTTTTGTATACAGCTTCTGTCTGCGTTTTTTTTATTCTTCTTCTGTATTTGCAGTTTGAAAATAAAGAGTATAAATAAAATAAATAAATACTTAGGTACTTTTAACAGATAACTTTTTCAAATTATTTTTTTTTAAACTTTATTTAAATAGCTTTTCCGCCGGTGCGACTACGCCGCTCGTATAAATTGTTAAGTACTTCCTTTTAATCTTAATAATGTAACTTTTTTGATAATGTGAAATATATATATGCTGACTGGTAGAATGTACTGGGTTCTTTTTAATATTACAAAACTACTCTTAATTCAAACTTGTACTCAATGTACCTACATTCCTGTGAAAAAAAAAACATATTTAAAAATTAAAATTCAGAAAAATATTGTTTGAGTATTGCTTGGTTATTGTTAAAAGATAAGGTAGTAGTACTAGCTTTTCAGTAGCTTTGAGAGCTCTTCCGGAGACGTACTATCGCCAGTGCCTGATTAAGCAAGCGCGGGGCCCGTAGCAATTTTTTTAAAAGAGCCCTTGATCTGCTATGGGTTCTTAAGTATAAAGTATTAAAAATACAATTCAATACTCAATACGTATCTTAAATACAATACGTATTTGCTATCTAAGTACCTATAGGTTACAATGTTGTGGGTAATTAATAGTGTAGTAAATTACTATAAGCGATATCTGTTTGCGTGTGCGTGTGCGTGTCTGTCGGTCAGTCGGTCAGTCAGTCAGCCAGCCAGTCAGTCAGTCAGTCAGTCAGTCAGTCAGTCAGTCAGTCAGTCAGTCAGTCAGTCAGTCAGTCAGTCAGTCAGTCAGTCAGTCAGTCAGTCAGTCAGTCAGTCAGTCCGTCAGTTAGCAATTGCTACTCTTGCTACGTTGTTAATCCGGCACTGACTATCGCCATGCTTATTTCTGCTGCTAAGAAGCATTGTCGCAATGCTGTGTTAAAGCCAGAAGGGCTTGATTTCCGGTGTAATTTCCAACACATGAGGCCTAACCCCAGCGTTCAGGTTGAAGGACACAGGCCGGCACGTTGCAGGTCGTGTCCCTTAAATTCCCAGCGAAGGGATGCTGTGTTTATGGACGATAGTTTTTAACTTACTATTAGGTAGGTCATCTTCTTGGTCTATCTGTAATAACCACAACAAAAGGTACTATTTGGTTTGCTCTTTGGCTGCCTCTTTATCTGGCCTAATCATATGGACAGCAATTCAATTTAAACAGCGCCATCTCTTATCGAGTAGAATTAAACGTATTAATGAATAATTTTGGAATAATTTTTGGATTCATTATTTAGCATCAGTTTAATTTATGTGTACAGTCTTCATCATTAAATTATCATTTTCTTATTAAATATATTATACTCGTTAATAGACACCTATCCTTGACTAGCGAAACTAAATAACATTACGAAGGAAATATTTCATAACAGGTGGCGTCAATTTACTAGCAAAGAGGTTACTGATATAAAACTAGATGGCGTTGTTTCAAAGTCCTTTCAAATGAGATGAATTGCGAGATACCGAAGTAGTTAATTTAATAAAATTAATGGAAAGGGTCCGGTGCAGAGCTTATTAGCTTTAGCTAAAACACTTTCCTCAATAAACAAGTCATTGCCATCACATAAAAGTGGCTCCAAAGTTAATGGTCCATAGGAAAAAAACACAATTATATTCAAAAAACGTTTTAATTTCATCAATATTACAAAACCATTGAATAAAGAACATACAGAATCCTCATTTTTAGCCATTACTGTATTGCAGTGCATTGTCCAAAATCAGTAAAAACGCCCCGCGTACGTCTTACTTTACACCAGCGGAATGTTGCTAGCTGACAAACCACCATTTTCCCATTTTATGGTAAACGTTTAGAACATTAGAGGTAAAATAATTCCTGTCAACCACTAAATGGAATGCAGTGACTAACGCTTAGTCGTGTACACGGTTTCTGTATGTTAATAATTCTGTGGAGACCAATACAGAGAGTTTGCTTGAACACTTTCCTAACTAAAAAGGTTATGAGAAAAGTAGTTTAATCTGCGAATGTCGCTCAAAAGTTAAGGGTCCGTAGTAAAAAACGGATTATTTGGTTTAAAAAGAAACGTTTAAATTTCACCAAAATTACTTGCAAAACATTCTACTCACCTAAGTACATCAATTTTATTGAGTAGACAAATGATATCCTCCTCTTCATATTAAATAGGTACGTACGTTGAGGATGCAGTTTTTGTTTGTACGAAGATAATAAATAAAAATTTCGGTATTTGGGAAGGACGTATTTTTTCGTACAAACTTACCTCGTCCGCCATTTTTTAGTCGCAAATTCGCCATTTTTTTTTTGCTCAGAAAAATTTTATATTTTACTAGCTGTCCCGGCGAACTTCGTACCGCGGATCAATTGTTTTGCGATGAATGTTATATTTTAATACCTGTTATACCATTCCGGTCTAAGAGGAATCCAAAAAATCAAATATCATAAAAATTGGTCCAGCCGTTCTTTAGTTATAAATAGTGTAACCAGCACAACTTTCTTTTATATATAATATAGATTAATATTTGCAGACTTGGTTTCCTTCAGCGATCTAGACATCTTTAATCCTAAATCTGTTTCTTTCATTAAATCTCTGCATAGTTGTGGCACTTTGCTTGACAAATGTAAGTAAAATAATTTTTAATAATTCGACACTGTTATTGTCTTACACTATTTTTTTTATGTGATATGTAAATTGTTTTTTTTTTTAAATCCTAGAACGTAAGTCCGTCACATCTATTGGCTGCATTTATACACGCATGTAGTGGAGAGTGGCTAGTTTTATTATTATTGGTTGTTGTTCTCATTTTTATGCTATGTCATGATCTGTTTTGCGTGTTAAATAAATAATATATATATATATATATTACCCAGAAGACCTTGATTAAGCAAAAAAAGATAGCAAGACTTCTTAACTGGGCAGTTCTCCCCGCTTATAGCTTGTTTTAAGTCGAATTCATTCCCGCTGAGATCGTTACTCCAGCCACCCGAGCTCTTTCCAGAAGCCTAGCAGGCCGCCTAGGTTGGCGAGGACTTTCAGAATCTGTGAATCGCTGGTAGATTTTGCGTTGGCTTCCTATCCTTCACGACATAAGCAGAAAAAATTTATTATTTCATTTATATTTAGATGACACACAATATAATGTGATTGGTACGCAATAATAATGTTACAAAGAACTTTTTTACTAGGCACGTTAAGTTTATAATCGCGCGTGACTACTAGTGTAAACTAGTGTCGTGACTGTGTTGGTCTGCTCTGAGTGAGAAAGAAAGAGAGAGGGAGCTACTTGTGACCAAGGGTGATCTTACTGGCCTCGGCTGCTGTTCTGTAGGACTTGCATGCGCACCTCGAATAAATTAAGTCTACCCATTATCTCGCCTATTTGTACATGAGTATTGTTAGAGATATTTATCTAGTAGGACATACATAGACTAGCATACCTATGCATGCTGGACTACGAATTGACCTGCGATTGGAAGTGTGTTCTGAAACCTTGTATTGAAGAGCTGATTTTAAGACTACAAGGACGTAAGGAGTTCTTATTCCAAATCTTCGAACCCTAGGATGTAACGATAAAATTTACGGTAAAGTAGCTATTGCAAAAAATCTTTATCAACAAAGTCTTTCGGATTTTTGCATCGCTACAAATAAAAAACTGCAGTCTGGTCGATATTTTTAATCTGTTAAACTTTACATTCACATGATGTCCGTAATGTATTAATCATAGACAACAATTTTAACCTTCAATATACATTTACAATGTATTTTCAGAAGTGCGGTTATTATTTACATAATTCGTATCTACAATCAATTTTCAATTCCTATTTTGAAATTACCGAATACATAGTAGATAACATAGATTAGGATTTTATAGTCGTGTAACAGCACAAAGCAAAAATAACCTATTTATTCAATTGAAAGTGGTTGTAGGCATATAAACGAAGTCTTTATCATTTATTATAAAAAAGTTCTAAAAAGCAACTTTTTTATACAAATAATGATGAAAAAAAATAGCGTTTAAAATTGGAAGATACAATATTCTACAAATTGAGCTACAGAGTAAATAAAATATGTAAAACTAAACCTTATAAACTGCTTTTTAAAATATAAAGTATTTAGAGTCTATGATTTGGTTGCATACTATAAGGAACAAAATAAATAATGGCTAAGTACTTAAATTAAATTTTGATTTTAAATAATTACCGTACATAGGCGCTTTAATTTTTATCCGTGTTTTAAAATGATAAGTTAGTATCTTTTTACAAAATACAAAGAGAGCATATTAAAATTTCAGAAATTAAAATTGTTTTATACTGCATTTTTTAATTAACGGTAGTTTTTTATTAATTTAGTAATTTTAGTAAACAGTAAGCAATTCCAATAAAAACATTAAATTAAAAATAAAACCAATCATTTAAGTTAAATCCAGTAAATATCAGTTGTTAATTCTAACTGCTACGAAATTAAGAGTTGCTGTATTTAATTTTTTAGGGTGTATTGTGTCGCGAACATACTTGTATCATAGACAATACACTTCTACATCTTAACATAATGGTAGACATTTCTTATTACAGATAAAAGAAAAAAAATATGTCAAATTATTTACACAAAAAGTATTGACTATCTGTTATTTTGCACAAAAATAAAACAAATAAAGTTGTGGAGTTGAGGAAGAAAATTTCAGGCATTCAATACTTTGGCTTAGAATTAAAAAAACTTAAACAATTTTTTAAATACACTTAAAAATATAGTAGAAATAAATATCATCAAGAAAAGACATAATATCATCTATTTATAAACGCCGTCACATACTTTGAGACTATAGAATTACAATAGATAATTAAATCTACGTTACATCTATGGCTGATACTGACTTTATTAAAAAACTCAAATCAATCCTTTTTATTGTGAGTCTAATCCTGTAAGCTGTCATATTAAATCGTTTATTTTGTCACTTAACTGTTAGATCGACTTAAAAGCCTCCCTTAAAATTTCATATTTCCTTTTTTCATTACTTCTTAGTAGAAAACACTAACTTTTTAACTTCACCCTGGCCTCATTTAACGCGCCAAATGCGAAATAGGAAACTGATAACGTAGTTTTTTTTAAATAGTTATTATTGACAGAAGGCCCAAACGACGGTAAGTGGAAAACCATAGACAATAAACAGACAACTAGAGTTGTGGGCCCTCGTCTGTGCGTGCATCTGTGTGAGTGTGCAATGCAAGTTACACATCCTGCTAGTGCCGTCCTGTGTCCATCAAGCCGAGGCGTAGGTGTTGAACCTCGTATGCCTGTTTTCAGTAACTCACATTTTAGTTCCTTGGACACTCGTATTACGGCTTCACAACTTACAGCGCCAAAATGTTGTCAGACAATTAGAGGGAAAAAAGTGACAGTATCCAGTGGTTGTAAATAATAAGAGTTTAATATATGAACAAAAGTAAAAATCATGGCGTTACAACCAGTTTAACACGTCGCCTCTATTTTTTTCTGATTTGTTTAATAATTTAAAAAATCTTTTTATTGCTTTTAAGTGTAAATGTGTATGTTTTAAAAATATAATAAACCAAACAAAGCAAATTAAAAATGAACTTTACACTAAAAAGTAACAAAAAGATTGTTTAGTCTATAAGACTAAGAAAAAAAAAGATTTTACGTAGAATTGTTTCATACACAAAGGAAATATTTTACACGGATTCTCACTCTCAAGTTATTTGACGACTATTATACATTGACTAGTTTTTGTTTTAATGTTCTTTATAAAACTAATCCAAATAGATATTGAAACGTCAATGTGACAATGAAAAAAAGGTACTTATGAAATTAATAAACTTCAATTTATTTTATATTAAGTTTACTTATTATTTTACATACTTATACGTATATAATTTATGGACAAATCTTTTAAAAATATATTTTTTGGATATAATTTTTTTTTCATCATATCAAAAGCAAAAATTGCAGTTTTAATAAACCTTTCACAATATTTTTTTATTAGTACATAAAAGGAAAACACGGTAGCTATAAAACATTGCATTCAATTCCAAAAGGTAGGAATCAATTTCAGAAAAATATAGATATCATATATGTACCTACACATATACATATATTTAGTGCATAGTATGTGTATATCTATTTAAAAATACATAACTGCAACCAATGTTATAATAAATTGCATAGCTACACAAATCTAACCAGTCTATTGAAACAGTCTTTTTTTTTTTTTTTTTTTTTTTTTTTATGGCTTGCGTTTGTACCAATTGGGTACGATTTACTTCGCCAATGTCACGTGGTATGGAGGAGACACGCTTTTGAGAATGATCGGTGAAATATGAGGAAGACCAAATATTAATCTTGACGCATTTAAATAAGTAGCAGATTTTTTGCTTCTCCTTTATGAGTTAATTTCCAACAGAAAAACAGATAATCAGAATGTTAGTTTGTTGGAGATAGGAAGGTTCTTACATATATATTTACAACTTAATATTATTACACTTAACATATTTACATAGGAATCTACAGAATGGGCTAAACACAGACATTAACAGACACTCAACATTTAGAGGACGAGGAACTTGGACTGGGAGAACATCATAGAGGGGATGAAGGAGTTTAGGGCAAGAGAAGAGGATATGGGAGACAGTGCCTTCTTCCAAGCCACATTCACATATGGAGTGATCCCTTATTCTAATCTTATTCAGGTGAACAGGTGTGCAGGCATGGCCAAGGCGTAAACGGCATATTGTAGATGTAACCCACCTATCAGCATATTTACAAGAGAAGAACCATGGACGTCGAGGGATATCAGTTTGGACAGAAGCGTAATATTTACCTTTAACTGATTTGGAATCATTCCAAAGTGACTTCCAGGATCTGATTAGATATGTTTTTGCCAGTGCGCTGAGATCCTGAGAACTGTTTTTGAAATGCTCCAGGGAGCCCAAATGAACAGCTGATTTAGCACATAAGTCAGCAGTTTCATTACCCGTGATGCCAGAGTGCCCTGGTATCCAGACCAATAATAGAGCTAATCCATTTTGATGGCAGGAGTACAGAGCCTCCCTGATCCTTAGAGCAATAGGGAATCTAGACTTACTCCGGAATGGGTTTTCCTTAATGGAGTATAAACAGCTAAGAGAGTCTGTAAAAATAACAGTTTGTTTTATGTTATGGGATCGGACAAATAAGATTGCCTCCAGCAAGGCAACAGCCTCCCCTGTAAATACCGAAGACTCTGGAGGACACTTAAATTGCAGAGCAATTCTAAACCTTGGAACCCAGCAGGCTGCACCAACAAAGCTTTCGGGGGAAAACTTTGATGCATCAGTGTAAATAAGGAGGTGGTTTGGCCAATTTTGACAAACTATGTTATTAAACTTTACATTAGTATCAAGGGCTCCTTTAACTAGCCCAAGATCTGTGACCACGGCAGGATCAAAGACTAGGGCTTTATAGGATGTAGAGTATAAAGGGTTTATTTGTGAAGTCACTAATGGATGAGGGAGATTGATAAATTTCTGATAGCTATCTAATAGATATGAAGAAGGATTGCGTGGTCTAAGAACTTGTGACAATTGAGTTAATCTAAACCACAAAGGGTGGGAGGACAGTTGTAACATTTTGCTTACATAACGATCACAGAGATATTGCCTACGCAGATGCAAAGGAGGATCAACACATTCAACCTGCAGAGCATTAGTAGGGGAGGACTTCATTGCCCCCAGAATGATCCTGAGGGATCTGTATTGAGTTCGGTTGAGCATTTCAGAGGTAGTTTTATTTAGAGGGTCTAAAACATATGAGCAGTAATCAACATGGCTACGGACTAAGGCATTATATAAAAGCTTAAGGGAATAGGCATGGGCCCCCCACCAAACTCCAGCCACTGCCCGCAGAACATTTATACCTTTCTCACACTTCTTAATTACATATTCAGTATGCGGTAATCCGTTCAGTCTGCTATCCAGTATAATACCTAGGAATTTTGCTTTGTCTACTAGATTGATGGGTTGATCCTCATAGCAAAAGTTAAATGTAGGGTGAGATCTTTTTCTTGTAAACACAACTGCTTGGCATTTAGCCACGGATAGAGATAAGCCGTGGTCAGACAGCCATTGTCCTAGGTAATACAAAGCCGAGTTTAGACATTGGGATATTTCCTCTACTGAGCCCGAGCTGTGGTAGAGGACAATATCATCAGCATACTGTAGAATGTTACAAAAGTTATTTACAGACAATTCTAGGTCATGAGTGTATATGCTGTAAAGCAGAGGACTGAGTACTGAGCCTTGGGGAAGTCCTTTCCAGACTAGTCTGGGGGGAAGATAGGATGACTGTTGTTTAACCACAACTGACCTGCCACAGAGCAGGTTACATATGAAATGTGTTATCCTTGGCGGTACACTCAGCTGATGCAATTTTTGCCTGAGTAACGGAAGAAGTACATTGTCATATGCAGAGGCAATATCTAGGAAAATACCCACAAGGTACTCTCCCCTACCAAAGGCAGTTCGAATGTCTGTGGTGAGTATGCTGAGACTGTCTGCAGTGCTAAATCCTTTACGGAACCCAAACTGAGAAGGAGAAAGTACTCCCCTACTTTCCATTACCCACTCTAGTCGATTTTTGAGGAGTATCTCGCTAACTTTTGCCAAAGTGGATGAAAGTGCAATAGGTCTGTATGAGTTTGGTTCAGATGGATTTTTGCCAGGTTTGAGTAGTGGAATCACTAGTTGTGTTTTCCAGGAATTTGGAACTATTCCACTCTCGAAAAAGCTATTAATTAAGTTGAGAAAATATAGTTTTGATTTATCTTTTAGTTTTGCCAAAAAAGAATAAGGTACACCATCTTCCCCAGGAGCCGAGTCTTTAAGGCCAGTTAGAGCAATTTCAAGCTCTGAAAAAGAAAATGGGGCATCCATTTCATCTGCAGTGGACACAGGTGTATAAATGGGGAAATCGTCCATATGAGGGACATAAGGCGGAGCGAGCTTGTCTGTAAAAAAGTTAAGCCATTCAGACGGGTTATTGGAACTTGGGTCAGTGTGGTTAAGAGATCGGCGGAATCTCCTCATGTTTGTCCACACGACAGTGGAGGGAGATCTAGGGCCGAGTGATTCACAGAATTTGGTCCAACCGAACCTTTTCTTTTTAGACACTAACCTTTTTATTTTAGCATCCAAATGTTGATACTTCATAAAGTTATCATTTGTCATGCTATCTGTATATTCTTCTTCTGCAGCCTTTCTTTGGTTAAATAAATCAGTGCATTCCCCATCCCACCAAGGGGGGGAAGATAAGTGATTTTTGGCATAAGACTTTTTACAAGGAATATTAGAGTCGGCTGAAGAAATAAGATATTTAACAAATTGCTCATAACAAGTTAATAAATTGTCACAATGCTCAAGATCAGGTAAAGAGTCTATCATGTTATCAACAGATTGAGCGTAACGTGACCAGTCAGCTTTATGCAGTTTATACTTCAATAATGGACTAGGGTTGGAAGGTGGTAATGATCTAGTATTCAGGGATAGGATGATAGGGAAGTGATCACTGCCAAAAGTACTTGGTAGGACTTTCCAGGATAGCTGAGATGCAAGAGAGGGAGAAGAAAGGGATAGATCAATAGCAGATTTTGGGTTCTGATAGGGATAGACTCTACGGGTAGGAGTGCCATCATTGAGGATACAGAGGTTAGTATCCTCAAAGATGTCTATCAATAACGGAGCAAACCCATCACAGTAGTAACACCCCCAAGAAGTATGGTGAGCATTAAAGTCACCCATAATCACAACTGGGGTAGGAAGGGAGGATAGGATAGACCGGATTTCTGGAATCAAGGATGGATTAGGATGTGGAATATACAGTGAAAGAAAGGAAATATTTAGACTCCTCACAGCAACAACATTAAGTTGATCACTGTGAGCGGGGAGGGGAATAGAAGAAAAGGGAAGATTGTGTCGAATAAAAATGGCACTGCCTGCATAACCATCACTCCTGTCGTCCCGCACACAGCAGAAGCCAGGAACCCGAAAGCGAGAACCAGGCCTCAGCCATGTTTCGCAGATAGCAACAATGATAGGGTTATGCAGGTTAATTAAAGATAAAAGATCTTGTTTCTTTGGTTGGATGCTTTTACTGTTCCATTGTAGTAAGGTTGTTGGGGCCATTATTTAGGATATTAAACAGTTGGGATAAGTTATGTGCAACGTTGGGCGGTAGTGGAATTTCGCTGCATGGAGCAACAATACTCAGAAGGAATTCAGAGAGAACCTCTAGCATTTTACTTTGGGATGGGGGAGAGTCAGGTAGGCTGCTGCCAAGGGCGCAGCCATTAGGTAGGGAGGAAGAGGGACTGTTGGTAAAGGATCGGTGGGCGTATTTGTCATAACCCTTCGCTAAGGGAGCTCGGGTACGAGCCGGGCGGATAATTTTTTCCCGGTATGACCTACGGGGTGAATTGAAAGAATTCGGTTGGGGAGAGTTTGAAGGGTGATGGGGAGGATTTGAAGGAAGGGGAAAGTAGATTGGAGTAGGGAACAATTCTCTTGCTATCTCCGCATATGATTTGTGAACTGGAGGAAACCGCAATGAGGCTTCCATATAAGATACACTGTCCTGGGACATGGCTAGTTTAATATTCTGCTGGCGAGTAAATTCCGGACATTCCTTATCTGAAGCAAAATGACTACCTGAGCAATATATACACGTGGCCTTTTCTTTGATGACATCACATGATTCTCCAGTGTGCGGCTGTGCACACCTGTAACACCTAGGTTTAGATCTGCACTGGGCTTTGATATGGCCGAAACGGCAGCAGTTCAGACACTGGATTGTTGGGTATTTGTATGGTTCTACTGGGAGAGAGGTGTAAAATGAGAAAATTTTAGATGGAAGCATCTGACCCCTAAAAGTGACTACCACCGACTGGGTGGGAAGCCATTCTATTGTTCCTTCATTTGACGATTTTCTGTTCAAACGGCGGGCTTTCAGAACTGCACCACAACCAGCAGGTAGTTCTAACGACTCCACAAACTCCTCCATAGACCAGTCTACAGGGACACCTCGCACTAGACCCATCCTTGTTATATTGTAGGTTGGGATTTTAGCCTGATATTTCGTAAGGGGCAGAATTGGGCTAATTATAAATGTGTTAGCAGCTTGAGCAGAAGAAAATTCGACGCTAATCTTGTTACGGCCAACGTTTTTAACACCATCACTTACAATATTGGTGAACTTGTTTTTATGCATAAATTGACCGAATTTAAGTGCTCTGATAGACGTACCCGCAGATGGATCTGAGATTTCCCTTGAGACATGGACTATGAAGGGGCCTTTGTCATCCTTATCGTAACTTTCGGGGCCTTCTGCAAAGGAAGGATGCGTAAAAACAGTTTGGATCGACGGAACCGATTGTGATGACTCTTTTACAGTTTTTTTCTTGAATGTTACGCTAGCGGACTTTTCAGTGTCCACTGGGCGTTTTCTTGATGTTTGGCTAGACGCGCGAGGTGCATCCTCATTCGTGAAGATTCGAGACCCGTCAGGGTCTGGAGGCTCCGGAGGAGTATCTAGCTCCATCCCTATTAATATAAACACTCACCACCACCAAAACGGTTGTTAAAAAAAAACACAAAAATCGGCTACTTTTCACTAAAAACAACACCGAAAATCACTACACGTGTGTCGACCAAGGCCAACGCTGCGAAGTCCCCAGTTTTACAATTCAATTCATAATTAAAAATTAAAATCTAAAAAAACCACGTCCGCCAAATTCGAAGTTTCCCGCCAATCAATCACCTGAAACAGTCTTTGTAAAGAAGCGGCAAAAATATATATTTTATATGTGGCAACACTAAAACTCTTGCTGTCACCGATATTATAGAATGGAGTCTATTGACATATTTTTACATTTATAAAATTTTACACAAGTGACAGGATTTTAAATGGTGCACATTAACATTTGTTAACAAGAGACTTATTATAAATACTTTAATCTGCTGATTCTATGCAAATTGGTATCTGCTTAAAAATATTTTTTTCTATTTCTTTAAATAAATGAAGAAACAAAAAAAGTATGAATTAATGGACTTTGAATTTGTTTATCCAGAACTCGTGTTTTTCTATTTCTTTAAATGTTTGAAGAAACAAAAAGTATGAATGAATGGACTTTGTATTTATTTATCCAGAACTCATGGTGCTAAGTTTCATAAAAAAAGAATAATAGATACTTCAATTCAATTGTATT
This sequence comes from Pararge aegeria, assembly GCF_905163445.1. Taxonomy (NCBI): domain Eukaryota; kingdom Metazoa; phylum Arthropoda; class Insecta; order Lepidoptera; family Nymphalidae; genus Pararge; species Pararge aegeria. Next base: position 2,819,812 of record NC_053202.1, on the reverse strand, counting down.
GGTTAGTTTGAAAAGAGAACTTTTTTTAAAAATTGTTTTACTACGATATTTGATACGAAAACGGAACAAGCCGTTAAATTAAAATTTACACTCCATTTTCATACTGAGAATTAAATAATTTTTTGAGGATGTATATTGAAATATCGGTAAAAGCCACAAGCATCGAAGACATCGATACTGAAATATTTCCCATATCAACAACTTTGTTGTCAGCAAACAGTCATTTTAAGTAGTTAAAAATAAAATCTAGCCACGGCACACTTGTCCAATCTTTGACTTATTTTATTTTCTTTTTTTAATTTGATCGCGTTAAAGTTAACTATTTGTATGGAATCGAAAAAGCGCCGTCTGGTGACAATACTGTTTCCCAGTAATAATAACTTCACTAAGCGGCACTCAGAATACGTTTTGGCACTAGCGTTTACGTTTTAGGAAGAGTTTTAATTTAACTATAGACTATTAAAAAAAATTGGAAACTTTTAATAGGTTATACTTATGCTGATGTCATTCGTTGTTTTTTTTTATTTTACTGCTAGATAGCCCTTGATCTCACCTGGTGGTTAGTGATAGATGAGGAGTACGGCCGCTATATTACAATTATACTCTTGGTCTTTAAAATTAAATGTGGCTTACTCGTCAGCCATTTTCAAAATAATGACCACGCAAAATAATCTGTATTAGTCCACCAGGCATAATTTGGGCATTAATCTCTCAACACATGGAATACTTTATATTTATGCCAGATCTTAATCAAGGGAGCAACTAAACAGTATAATAACAATTTGGCAAATACATTTTTTCATTATTATTATTTAACAACTGTGTAAAATTACAGTTTTATATGACATACCTTGTTATTCCTTAAATACGGACTGTATTTCTAAAAAAAAGATATTAGTTCATCAAGCGATTGTAGTAAGCCCACGTAGTTTTATGCGTTACCGCCATTTTCAAAATAAACAAAAATGGCGGACAACAGGTAAGCTTTCATGAATAAGTAAGCTCGCCTCACTGACGTTCATTATTGCAACTGACAGATGAAATATGTACACCGTTGCCAGCGTTGTCGTCCGCATTTACTACGGTTTTTTGCAAATTCCGTGGGAACATTTTGATATCATGGGATAAAATGTAGCCAATGTCACTTTCCGTCATTTCAATTAACTCTATACCAAAAATCAAGTTGAGTCGCGGCTAAGTTAGGACGTGATTCGGCCAAACAAACAAACACAATTTCTTATTTATGATAATAGCAAGCAAGTAAGGATTTGAAGCGCCCCATTTGGCATACGTGTAACTCTAAAACTGTTTTTAGTACAAATTTTAGTTCCTCGGACACTCGCCATCAAGCTTCACGACAAAGAGCGCCAAAATGGCGTCAAACTATTGGAAACTAAAAAAAAAGTTCCAACAGCCTGTCCAGTTGAAATAATTAAGGCCAGTGGGTGACTCACCTTACCACCATGATGACTTACCATGAGCTTAAATTTTACAGTAGGTTCTTTGTTCAGTCGCGATTTAACGTCGATGTGTGACGGACGTATTTAGCTCAGTCCAGCATAAGTAACAGCGTAAAATAAAAAAATACATCTATCCGTTTTCATTAAACGTGTATATTTCTCAAGATTCCATTTAGGTCATTTCAGTCAATTTCTACGTGTAAGATAAAGTTTTATTTTATTTATTAAAATGTTAATTTAACAACGTTCGCTTAATCTATGTTTTTTTTTTAAAACATCAAATATAATATCATATTATATAAGTATTTAAAATTTTGTTCTTTAATCTAATTATAAAATGGCGAATTATTTGTAAAAGCAAAAAGCTTCTCGCCATTAAAGGGTAGAAAAGTATAAGGTGTAAAACAAAGAATTTCAAATTAAATGGACAAGAAAGTTTAAACAGTAATTTAATACAGTTTTTTTACTTCCTTAACACTTACCTATACTATTAGTTAACACATTATCTATATGAATTATAGCATATGTGTTTTTTTGGTTTGTTTGAACGCACTAATATTCAAAACTATTGTGTGCGCGCAACCGCTAGTCTACGCCTGTTGTATGTGAGCGGCGAGACGGGCGAGGGCGCGATTGACAAGACGCGCATGAAATATTTAAGGACATATAAAGTTAAAAATAAACTGTCTTAATGAATGTAATGGGTTATTTTTATTTTTAAATATTTGTCTTCTATACTTTCCTTGTCACCCCTTCATCTGATAAAAAAACTGTGCACTCTGTAAATAACATGCCAATCTTAGAATATTTTATTTTATATGCGTTTGGAACAAACTGGTGCGAACTATATAACCGTCGCGGTGGTCGACGGCAGACCGAGTTAGCTCTGACGTATGCCTACCTCCCCCGCCCATATACCTCAAGACCAGATACCTTTTAAAGAATGTGTTAAAACACATTTATTACAGCGAGGTTTTTATACAATTGATGAATTTCTTAATGACAAGGTTGCTTGGAAGCATCCGCCTCCGCTTTCATCTCTCACAAGATAGAAAAATGAATTTTAAGATGTAAATTGTTGATATTGGAAAATAGCAACTGCTGAGTTTCTTGCCGGCTTCTTCTTGGTAGAATCTGCCTTCCGAACCGGTGGTAGAGTCACTACACACAGACAGACTTGACGTTTCAAAAGTGCTTATATTAGGCCTACTTAAAATAAATAAATTTTGAATTTTGAATTTTTTTCAGGCGGTGACTAGCGGTTGCGCGCACACTATACCAGTCGGATTAGGAAAACCTTGTTTTCAAATTAATATCCCACTTTTTGGGGAAACATACCAAGGCTAGTTAGCATCATGCTACGACCTGAGCAAATGAGGAACCGAGGAAAAGAGGTAAAAGTGCGGGGTTTACTTAAATAAACTCTTACACCGTACAGACATGCGGGGTATAAAAATACCAGAAACCTCTCGGCGTTAATAACTTTTGTTCTAATTTTTTTTAACTCTATACTTTGTGAAATATTTAATATTTTACAAAGTATTCCAATTTGTACTACTCTGTAATATAACATCGACACCAGCGCGCACGACTCTATCGTGCAGTCACTCACCCGACTACGGGTCGTTGTCAAATCACATGTACATATTTGGTTTCACAGAGTAATGTCACTGTAGAGAAATAACTTTTTTTTTTGTATGAATTAAATTACTAAAACTGAATTTTGAAAAGTCGTAGAACAAAAGTTGTAAGTTTTAATGATAAAAACTACAACACCGAGAGCTTTCTGGTATTTTTTATTTAAACCTGTATATCATGGGCACTGTATATATTAAAAAAAAACATATTTGTTATTTTTGCGAGAAATCTATTAGCGCGCCTTTAGTTATTGTTAACCTAGTGTGCGGTGCCAGCCAATTTGATGTGAAACATCTATTAATGCGCCTTGACAGTAAGAACTAGCTATATGCAGTCACATTGAACGGCATGACGCTCTCTTATGCCGTCATTCTACGACACTAGTTTAGACTTTCACATCCGAAAGGCGTCCCGTGACGCTGTGTCGGTCAACTTTTTAATGTGAAGCATCTATTGACGCTTTGATGGTAAAAATAACCTGTATTTCGTCACAGTAAACGGCATGACGCTGTCCTATGCTGTCATGACCGATCCACACCATCCAAATGTCCCGTGACGGCAAACTGACTAATGTAAAACATCTATAGGGTTAGGCGCTTTGACGGTAAAAACGATATGTATGCCGTCACGATAAACGGCTTGATACTCTTATGCCGTCATGTACCCCATACGCTACGGCTTCAGACTTCCTTGTGTGTCGATTATGTATCTGGCATGCAAACCGCGGTGTCCCCCATACGCCAAAGCTTGAAACTATCTTGTGTGTTATATTATATATATACACATATTTTTAGGTCTAGATGTACAAAATGTTTAAGCTAAGGAAAGTGAGTCTCTCATAAGATAACTCAAAATATATACGTTAGTAATTCACTCAGTATAAAGTGGTATAAAAGCCTCTACAAAAGTTATAAAACCCATTTTTACGTGATAACTTAACGCAGGTAGGTACCTAAATTTTTTTTTTAATTCCTTTTTTAGAACTAACACGGTAAAAATGATTATCCTGCCATACTAAAAATAGGATTCCATATCAAATATTTATAATCTCATAAAAAATCCAACACTTTTTTTTACCATATCGGCGGATTTCTTTTAAAATTTTTCAAACCAACATATTTTTCAATATAATTAATAGAAAAGTTTTGTATACACATACTTTTTACAATATTTATATACTTATAACATTTTATATAGTACAGATGTTTAAAAAAAAGTGGAACTATAACATCATGTATACAGGGTGATTTTTTAGGGTTATAATATGTAGCTACCCTTTAACTTTACAGTTAGGAACATTCAATTATCTTAAAAATCCATTCAGTATTTCTGAGTTGATGAGCCTTATCAAAACTGCATACAAGGATTAAAAAAATAGTTAATATCAGCTCATAATCATCAAATTAGCCAAACAACGTATTTACGTAGTAATCGAACTTGTTACTGTTAAAAAACAATATATTTATATGGACACATTTCTATATAGTTGCTACAACTTGGTATAAGTTAATAGGTTTAATACATTTTGATGATATATGAACGATGGCAAGCGTGTATTGTCTTAGACTTCAACGTCGAAATGCTTTGTTCCTTAATAAGTATTTTCGATTGTTTCATAGAACCTTTGGACCAACATTTTTTTTCAATTTGATAAAGTAGTCTTCTTTTAATTAAACTCTAGATCAAATCTTCTCGGCCTCAACGGTAAGAGTAGCCATATGCCATGACCACCATAATATGGCCAGTCTCAAAGGAACACCCTGTATAAGAACATTTAAATTATATAATATCGAAACTGAAAATGAATAGTTTTTATTCATTACTTGAGGTAGCGTTAGACTAAACTAAATAATATTATATACAAAGAAACAACGAAGAACTAAAAATGTACAAAAACAATTTTAACTAATAGAGTAAGAGGTACGTTGTGAAGACAACAATAATTGTTATTACTAAAAAAAACAACACCAAATGTCTTTTCGATTGCACAACGGATGAGAATGACAGCTGCCACACTGACAGTCAATAGTCACTGTAACACTTATAGTATAAACTCTATAATAGACGACAGAATTTGTTATTTCGACAGGCACAGATAATAAAAGACAGCTGCAACAGATAAGTAATCGGTTAAAATGACAGCTGTCACGAAGACAATTATTTCACTACGTCACTTTAAAAGTCAGATAAAATACCCGATGCACTAACACCTTTTGGAACGCCACTTAAGACGAGCACAGATAATAAACACGAGAATCACATTCCTTGACAAAACAAATGAACTAATATGTAGTAAACGTCAAGCTGTGCTGTCATCGGTACGACCTTTGTCGCCTTTCCGCTTGTTCAATTTCTTTTTTATGTCTTGCAACATTTGCTCGAAAGACATGTCGTCGGTCCGGCGCGGTGGCAACGCCGGTTGGCCGTGGAAAGCGCTCTCGGTGTAATTAGCTTCCAGGCCATCTGTTAAAAAAAAAGTTCGCTAGAATCCTTTCAACCAAAACGTTGTTACCGAACGGCGTTCTGCATAACTCCTCTTCATAAATATGTCAATCACTGCCAGCATTGGCAAGAGGCAAACTTCCTATCCCTCGATTATAACATTTAATTTTTCACCTGCCAGAGCTGGGCAACAAGGTAAAAGAAAAGTTTACGTGCCTCTCAATTATTTGCTGCGGAGAAAACGTCTTCTGCCCATGCTAACAGAGACATTTTCGGGAGTTCAATTTATAACCACAATCCGCTTAGCTTTGTTTGCAGAAAGCTTTCCGGATAAACATTTTAGAGGAAACTATGCAAGGCCCTTTGAAAACAGAGAATGATTTGGAGTTTTATGTCGTACCAAAGTCCACTCGGTTCTGTTTGCAGACAGCTTTCCCGGTGAACGATTTGAAAGATACTTTTGATAATGACCGGGATTTTGATGCACCGGGAGGTATTCTTTGCATCGTTCGAGTCCATACAGGACCGAAGTGTATCGATAATGCAGTCGTATTGACATAAAAATAGTCGTATTGACATAAAGGGCTAACTTGAACTGAAAAAAAAGAGGTCCGCTTTGCTCGTTTGCAGAAAGCTTTCCCGGCGAACGAGTGAAAGAGTAAAGGCTCTTTCACTCGTAATACATTTTTGAAAGCAGTTAATATTGAGAGGAGTACAATGTCTTACCAAAGTCCACGAACCTTTATATGCAGAAAGGTTCCCCGGTTAACGATTTATAAAAACCTAGAAATGCATTTCTAAATACAGAATTTTGAGGATTGTAATGTCTCACCAAGATCCGCATAGCTCTGCCTGCAGAAAGCTCTCCGTCCGCCGAAGCCAACGTCGTATTGCGGAAACGTGTTGGCCGCCTCCACGGCCGTCCACGCGTCCTTGGGCCTCTGGAAGGTTACGAAGCCGTAGCGTGACCTGCAAATATAACTAAATTAGCCAGTAAACGGTGATAGCTCGACTTCACTTTCGAGGGACCGAGTTACGATCCCAGCACGCACCTCCAACGCAAAGTTATGTGCGTTTTAAGTTATTAAAATATCACTTGCTTCAACGGTGAAGGAAAAAATCGTGAAATTTTATTTTATGAACTGAGATTTTAACTGACCCATCCTCCTTAGAGTGCAGTCTCACTTCAGTGACGGGTCCGAATTTTACGAACTGTGAACGCAACGCAGCTTTGTTCACTTCCTTGTCCAACCGTCCCACGAATACTATCCGTCTCTCTTCCACCGGAGTGTTGCTCTCTCTGAAAACAATTATTCAATTATTGATTGGCTGGGCTTTTGAGCATTAAAATATTTTCTTCTTCTTCTTCTCATTTAAATTAGGAGTTCTTATCATCACTCTATAAATAAGTGATCATCATCGCCATAAATTCGACTGAAGACGTCCACTGCTGGACATAGGTATTTTGTAGGTTCCACACTCCCACGATGCTGGTAGTATATACAAATATCGGCACATACACATGCCTCAGAGTTCTTCATAAGGTTCACAAAAGCGTGTGTATTCTACCAATCCGCACTTATCCAGCGTGGTAGAGTAAGGCCTAAACCCTTCTCATTCTGAGAGGAGACCAGTGCCCTGGAGTGGGCCGGCAATGGGGGGAACCTGTAAAGAACTCTTTTCTCGAGTTTGTAAGACCTTTTCTTAAAGTCACCAGTGTTTTTTACAGCCATAAGTGAAATTGAAAAAGATATTTAAGAGTTTATTTTAAGAAGAAATAATTTGATTTAAAGACCTGAAGTAATTAGGCTTTAAATGTTGTTTTATAATAACGTTTATAATATTCCCATCAATTGCTAGTTGAAATAAAGACGAAATTGCGTTTCTGTGAAAATACTCTTTTCTCGAGTTCGTATATCGAACCTCTTCTTAAAGTCACCAGTGTTTTTTACAGCCATAAGTGAAATTTAAAAAGATATTTAAGAGTTTATTTTAAGAAGAAATAATTTGATTTAAAGGCCTGAAGTAAAGGCTTTAAATGTTGTTTTATAATAACGTTTATAATATTCCCATCAATCGCTAGTTGAAATAAAGACGAAATTGCGTTTCTGTGAAAATACTCTTTTCTCGAGTTGGTATATCGAACCTCTTCTTAAAGTCACCAGTGTTTTTTACAGTCATAAGTGACATTTAAAAAGATACTTTAGAGTTTATTTTTTGAAGACTTATTACCGGGAAACACAAATAAAATTACATTTCCTAAAAATGAATCCTAGCTAGATCGATTTATCGCCCCCGAAACCCCCTGTATACTAAATTTCATGAAAATCGTTGGAGCCGATTCCGAGATTCCAATTATATATATATATATATACTAGCGGACCCCAGCGCCATCTGTCGGGCTGATTTGTGAATCTAAACCATCCAGGGTGCCACCCAAACGCATACTAAAAAAATCATTCAAATCGGTCCAGCCGTTTAGGAGGAGTTCAGTGACATACACACGCACACAAGAAATATATATATAAAGATATCTATATACAAGAATTGCTCGTTTAAAGATATAAGATTATATACATATAAATATATATATATTTATGTAAGATATTATATATTTGTCTACTGGTATGTGTATATATGCACCACCTATCTTTTGCTGTATAACTTTTATCCGCTATTGGTTGCCCGGGAGAGATCCCTGTGTAGCGATAAGGCCGCCTAATTGTGTACGTTGTTTTGTTATTGCTTTTCTGTTTTTTGTAAATTTTATAGGTGTACAGTAAAAGTATATTCCTTAATTCATTAATAAAACTTACCTATCCTCCGAGCTGAATGGACTCCTATAGCCTTTCATCCCATATTTCTCGTCTTTCCTCACAGAGCTGCTGGATTTGCGAGAATTGGACGACGATGAGGAACTACTCGAAGAGGACGATGAACTACAAACACATGCATATGATTAGACAGGTTCTTATTATGAATACGGTTCTCAGATCCATGTAAAGAATCAAACTACATCAATTAAAAATCATATTAACAACAAACTGTACGACGTGTAAATGAAAACTGAAATAATACTTTACATGTATTGTCTCCGAGACTATCTGTGAAACCGAAAGCCTCATAGTTTTTGAGTAAACCACTGTCATAGCTGTTAGTGAAATAAATCAGATACAGCCATAACATCACATGCTAAATTAAAATCATATGACTCCTGTCGCTTTATTAGATACGCGTCGCGTAGCGTAGGTACTATATGTAGGTTGGTCTTTCATCTTCAATAGGGTTGTCACAAGTAAACACTTAAAATGTTTTGAATTATTTGTTGAAAATAAATATGCTCCTTTTTATTTAATATTTTAACAGGGTGATTTCTTATGTAATATACTTATGCATCCTTCAAATTTATTTCGTAATTCGGTTACACGTTGTATAAACTTCAACGGATAATCAATAACTATAATAACCAAAATGATGGACAAAGTTGACAAGCATCAAATACTGTTACACTGTCACTAAGTTAACCGTAGCTACTTAAACGTTTGTACCCATATAACATTTGTAAGTAATATGATAATTAAGGAGTAAATAGTTTTTTAATATTTAATTCTGGAAATAAAAACAGTTCAGAGTTTTATTGGCCGATTTGCTTTCTGGATCAATGTTTAACGTTTCTAAAATTGACGCTTTGTTGTTCACAAAAAAACTCGATAATCCAGACTATGATAGGATAAGAATGAATTAGTTTTTTCATACATTTTATTATATTAACATTTTCAATTCTATCTCTCCATTTTTAATTTTCTAAAATAATACAACAAAAACAAATAATGATGTGGAATAATAAAACCGGATAACCGTCATTTTACTGGCCATCGATGAGTCTAGTCTGAGAAATCCTAACCACAAAAAATCAATACGATATTTTTTCAGTTATGGAGTTTAAAAAAAACCTGAAGACGTTTCTATAAAGTGATACATACTTACAAAATTAGTACAGACACATAAAACTACATACCTGGAAGAAGTAGACGAATCAGAACTTTCAGAAACAGTTGGCTTTCGCAAGGGCGGCGTTAAAGATTTGACAGGTTTCTTTTCATTATTCCCATTGTATTGAGGGCTAGGCCTTTTCTTAACTGGACTTTTTGTTTTATTCGCATCGGTATGTTTCGATCGTGACCTCGATCTATTCGACCGGTAATCTCTACGAATGGAGGGCGACCTTCTGGAAGATCTATATGGTGACCTTGTTCGCGAACGTCTTTTCCTCCTATAAGGTGAATCGGTACGTCTGTAGCGGCGATATCGTCCTCGAGACCTTGATCTGTTCCGGCTGTGCGATCGTTTCCTTCTATGCCCTCTCGAATGGGACCTAGACCGTCTGTATTTAACGTCATAACGATCTCTGGAGCGAGACCTTTTTTCCTTGGACAGAGATCGTATAATCTCACGTCTAGTGGATATATCAGGTCTTGATTTAACGGGAGCTTTTTCTTCCAATTTCGGTGGCGTCTGTACTTTTTTGACATGAACTGGATTGTCCTCACTCGACATTGACATATCGCTATCGTTTCTCTTTCTCGGTGATGCGCTGTGTTCTTTGTGGCTAGTTCTTTCAGTTCTTTTTGATAGATTAACAAATTCCGATGATGAATCAGTTTGGACATCAATTGTAGCGACATCAGGTTTTTTCCTATTCTTTTCTAGGTGCAGTATAATTTTATCTTCACCATGTTCAACTTTAGTATCGTACTCACGCACTATTGTTGCTTTTGTATATTTAACATCGCGTTTATCAACTGGTGAGTTGAGTTTCGAAGTTTTTTGTTCTCCGTTCGAGACTGGAGTCTTTTTCATAACAACATCTTGAATACTAGCAAACAACGAATTGCTTGATATTTTTGTTTCGACTTGTTTCTCGACACTTTTCAACGTAGCCGTGATATCTTTGAGTCTTGCTTTGTTGAATTTAATATCAGAATGGTTTTTATCGTCTGAACTGTGCCTGCTGCTTTTGACGGGAGCAAAAACATTATGTTTCGAAACATGGTCCGATTTTTTTATTTTAAAATTGATAGTAGATTTATTTTCAGATTGAGGTGGTTCCGATTTACGTTTCTTGCTTTCATTTGCTTTTTGTTGTTCAATTTGTTTAAAAACATTTTCATCTGTATTTGTACCGACGCTAACCAACACCATCTCATCATAATCTGTAGGAGGATGCTTAGTCGCAAGTTTTACTTTCTCTTCTACAGGGACCGGCAGAACTTCAGGGGTCATCCCTACAATTTTCATCATTTCTGCGTCGCTTATAAGAGGCTGAAGCTCTAGATTTTCCACCTTTGGTATTTTACTCATAACGATGTCTTCATCTCTTTTTCTCAAAGCCTCAGCTTTATGTTTTTTAGTATTCATAAGTATCTTTCGTGAAGCCTCTCGTATTGGATCAAATATTATGTTTTCAGTTTCAGCAGTTACTTTCTCTTTCGGAATTATTGAGCTAGAAATTATGCTATCGGGGCTTTTTATATGTTTATCCAAATTTAGATTACACGGCATGTCAGGAAATATAGCTTCGGGGCTGACCTGTGCTGAACTATTATTTGAATTGACTCCTCGTCGTAACTTATATTCTTGGAGATTCAGTTTTTTCTTTTTTTGTGGTTGCTCAAATTCATGAGGCGTAGTTACCTCGGCAACAACTTTAATTTCTTCCTCATTCTCAATTTTTTCAGTTTTTAATGGTATTGAATGAGGAATTTGCACATCTTGCTTATTACTAAACAATGCTGTATAAAAGTGTTCAGGATTTGAATTGACTTCCAATTTTATATTTTCAGCGACAGGTTTCTCAACACTAACCACGTCTTTATTTTTATTCCTATCTACTGGTTCAACATTTATAGAATAGTTTATATCGTTAGTTAACTTATTTGTGCTATTATACTTACTACTACTTTTATGTTTTTCAAAAACCATGTCCTTACGATTGTCCTTAACATCACAGTTTTTGATAATAACTTCAGATTTATTTTTAATTGTTAACTTAATGCTACCATTAGAACTTTGACTACAAGGAGTATCACTTGCTTTTAAAGCAGCTTTCACAATCACAGAACCGTTATTTTTATCAGTACCGCTATCATTCGAAACACTATGTGGAGGTGATAGTTTCTTACGATGATTTGAACTCACTGTTGGTTTAACAGTTACCTTTACACTAGATTTCTTATTTGATTTAATGTCACTGTCATCACTAGAACGATTATTGATCAGTTTATTTTTCTTTTCATTACTAGCTTCACCCTCTTCATCACTACTAAGATGATACACTACTTTTTTATTCTTACACGACCTATGTCTTGAATTTAAAATCCTGTTGTTGCTTGAAAGAACCTCAGGTTTCAGAAGGCTTTGCCCTCCCTTTAGATTGGGAAGACTGAGGCGCTTTTTCGAAGAGCAATAATCGTGATCAGAGTGAACAGGGCTTGGCGATCGTCTGATCACCGTATTTACTGTCGTCGGCATCTGTAATAATGTCAAGGTAGGATAATGCTCTCTTTAAATGGACCTGAGAAAAACCTAACACTTAACTTAGCGTACTTACCAGTATCTGACGCATTTTAGTCTTGTTTAGTTGAACGCCTGCATCCTGTAAGCGCATACCACTGGTTAAACTTTTCACTTTCAGCTCACTGACATGGACTACAGACTTTTTGTTTTTATTATTATTATTTAATTTTTCAGTTGCTTCAAACTGTTCAAGAAGCGAATTCAAATTATTTGCTTCCAAAACCGGTATAACCGCATCATTACATGATTCTACATCAACAAAGTCATCTGCCTCCCCCTTTATATCCGGCTCCTTTTTTACCGATGTCTTTTCTATACAGAAATCCAAAACATTTGCTTCTTGAATAGGAGTGGAAGTGAATTTTCTATCAGGTGGAGCAGTTACTACCGTAGCTTGATCAACATTGTTCATGATTGATTCAACAGGTCTATCCATATCCATGTCTTGGTGGCTCAAATCATCATCTTCCTTAACAACTTTTTTGGGTGGTTCAAGTAAATTGTTCGTTATTAGGAAGCTGTTGACGTCTTCTTCTGTCAAAGTGCGTGGAATATCGTCACTTTTTGAACTGGCCACTGACTTCTCTTTATCGTTTTCAAATGTAAGATCAGATAAATCCAGATTAAGATCTTCAAAGCTTAAACAAGTTTTAGCATCTATATCCATACAAATATTGTGCATTGGAGAGTGTGGAAGAGAGACTGAACATTGTTTTTGCGCACTTCTAAGTTTGCTATAAGACATATCTTCTAAGAGAAATCTTTTTAAATCTTCAATATTAGGAAGTACTTCTAAATCAGATTCATTAATTGATACATCAGCTACAGGATCTTCGCGTTCTGTTTCAATTTCTGGTGGTTTATGGTCAGAAACTTCTAGGTCAGACTCATTGATTGATACGTCTCCTACAGGATCTTCACATTCAGTTTCAATTTCCGTTTTTTTAAGATCCGTAGGATCACTATCAGCAAAAATTTTATCAGGAACAGTCTTCGATATCCGAAAGTCATTATCTTCTGGTAGTTCATTTTTAATGAACAAATCATTTTCAACAATAGTTATTTTTAAATCCTCTTTAGTTTCTTTGATAAAGTATTCATCTACATCTCTGACAACCGGTTCATCTTTGACCTCTAATATATGTTTTTCGTCATTTGCTTTAATGAAGTATTCATCGACATTTGAAACGACTGGTGTATCAAAATTAATTCCTAAGCTATCCTGGCATATACTGTTTGTTCTGGTATTTGTCCCATAAATAGTACGAGTGAACTCATTGGTTCTCTCTTCTTCAACTATGTGTTCGCTAACATCAGAATTGATAGAATCTTCATTTATACAGTAATCTTCTTGTTCCTCATCTGATGAAGCTTCAAGATCTAAGTCTGGGTCAACAGCAAACACTTGGATTACGTCATAATCGTCACCTTCTACAAGTGAGTTTTCCTCCATATTTTCGGCTTCTAGCAAATCTGCATTATCGTTAGATTCAGAGTTCTTATCATCTATAGATATTTCCTGTACTTCTACATTTTCATCTTCATCTATACTAGTGTCTTGGTTTGATTGTGTTATATTAACCTGTAAATTAATTATAATAAGCACTTAATATAATATGTTTTTGGAAATTATTAAACTGCCTGTTACAAGGAATATGTCTATAAGATTTCCAACACAACCCCAACCATTATATACCTCAACGATTATACTCACATTCTGGTTCTGACTCCATACCCTATGGTTTTCTTGATGCTCCCAGTACTCCCCTTCATCTTCAAATCTATTTGTTTGCTGAGTCTGAGTGTACTCTGGACTATTTTGATTACAACTGCTTTCGGAGGATAGCGACTCACTGGTTGAGCGCATAATCTTATGCCCAATACTTCGGTACGGTGTCTGATGGTACATATTTAGAATATGTGACTCCATGTCTGTGTAGAAGAAAATTATTCGTTAATCAAACTTAATACTGAACCAATTTGACTGAATTTTGGCATGGAGGAAAGGTTCTCGCATGATTCATGAAAAACCAAAAAACCGCAAACAAAGCCAACAGCTAGTCACACCTTAAGCAACCATCCATGCAACTTGATTTTTGGCATTTAATTAGTTGAAAGGATGGATAATAACATGGCTAGTTTTTATCCCAGGAAAACAAACAGACAAATAGTCCCAAAGATTTGTAAAAAAACCGTTATAAACCCAGGAAAAGTAAAATTAATTTAAACCCAATTTTTTTCTTCCACTATTTTGGCTAATAAGTATAAATTCCTTCTCTTATTTTATTATGTACTGGCTGCATAGCACATTATGATATTGACAAGTCTGATGTCAAATGGCATTAAACAGCTGTTAAACCTCAACTTGTCACTGCTTACAAATTAAATAAATTTATAAACCAAAAAAATTACAAAAGAACACAAAGCAAAAAAAAAAAATATCTTCAATTTAAGGAGCCAAGAGGGGAAAAGGTATTGTGCATTTTTTACTTTTTATAAACTATTTTAGTATTGTTCCTACACAAATTTACAATAATTGTTTTTTTGTGCATTTGTGCGACAAATGTTTGAGAGTATGTGCTTATTATTTTAGTCTACCAATCTGCAGATGGCCTGTAGCGTTGTAGACTAAGGTACAGTAAACCCCTCTCATTAGTATTGTGGTAATAAATGTGATTTAGTCAACACATAACTTTGATAGTTGAACATACTCTTCAGTTTATCTGGGACAATGTGCCATATTAGAACCAGTGATAGCCTAGCTAGGGCTTTGGTCTCCCGTTTGCTGGGCCGCAATAAAGTATTTTGGAGCTACTTATATTGCTCAATTGAAGTTACACATTGTTTTAACAGTGAAGGAAAACATCGCGAGCAAACTTGCATGCCTGAGAGTTCTCCATAATGTTGACATAGGCATGTGGAGTCTATCAATTCTGACTGGGACAGCATGGTGGACTACCCTTCTCATTCTAAGAGGAGACCCGTGCCCTGTAGTTACCCGTAATGGGTTAATAATGATGATGATGATGTGACATATTATATATATGAATGAATAGAATAAGTGATCAGTGTTATATAAAAATAACAGTGCAACAGGTAGAGGATTACACAGTGCGTAAAATAGGCTACTGTTTATTTTAAAATGCACTCCTAAAGGACAAGAAATGGGGTTTGAGAGACTGTATGAGAGACCTATGGGTGTAAAACCACTAAGAAAGAGTTTCTCTTAAATCTTCCCTTTACGGGTATAATTTGTATAAAAGTTATAAGTTTCTCAAAGAGGTGCATTAAAATCTAAAGCAAAATACCCCTTAAAGCGGTTATTTAAAACAAACCTCAAGGCTATAATGGATAGCAGATAAATGCTTATATGGCAAAGTTTTACAGGTAACTATTAAAAATAAGTTTTTTACTAGGTTTCAAGATGGCTATTACATATTATTTATATTACTAGAGATTATGTTTGTTAGTTAAAATTTAGAAGTTAAAAGAAATACATAAATAATAACTTAAGGACTGAAACACTATTGGTGAAATCACGTAATGACGAAAAAGGCAGACTATACTCAAGCCAGGTTTGAAAATAATAAATCTATACAAACTAAGGTGTCATCCAAATACTGGCATAAAGAAAATAAAAATTTGTCATAATTTCCCAAATCTGCAACGTTAATTATTCCAGAATAGTATAAATACTTTTGCATAATATGGCCAGGTATACAGAACAAGTAGACTAAGTATCTATCTAAATTAAGCTGTTTTTATTTTAGACAAAGCATTTAACTACTTATGGTGTTACTATTCACCCCATTTTGTTTGATGTGAATTTACTATCTTATGTGCAGCAGACTAATTTGTACTACAATGTACCTTTCAAAAACTTTTATTAAAATAATATATTTCTGACATGTTTTATCGCTCAGAAGCTTTATGTGACCCAATGAGAGAGTAAGTTTTGGTTCTAATATCTCAGCAGCTGTGTAAGATATATTGCAGAAGGTTTTACCTTCTAATTTTTTACTTTTATAATTTCTATTCCCACCACCATGTAACATACTGCATTACAGGGTAACTTTTAGTGGTGAAAAAAACCAAAAGCTTAGCTTTTTCAGTGTTAAGAAAATGAGAGGCATGCAACATGCACATAACACTAATAATTTGAAATGACATAGTAAGATGGTGATTACAAAAAAAAACACCCGGCTTAGTTTGTTGAGGGCTTCTTCTTAGACCAGGACGCGTTCGGAACCCTCGTAGCTTTAGTTTTAAGTTTACGAATGTGGTTATCGCCATCATCTCACTACCGTGTAATTCTTATGTACGCATCAAAAGTGCCACCTATGGGCCAGTTGCACTTGGCCAGCATGGTGGACTACGGCCTAAACCCTTCTCATTCTGAAAGGAGACCCGTGCCCTGTAGTGGGCCTGTAATGAGTTGATGATTACTTGATTCAAATTTAAAATCACTCATTCAATTGATTCATAATCATTAAACGTTGCATCCAGCTTAGTTTCTGAAATAGATATGAGCTGCCAGTGGTAATGTGAATGGCAACTTTTAGACCATTTACTATAATTAAGTTTCAGAGTGGTTCTGTATCTGCAAAAGGAGTTTTACCTACATATCTATATCATTATTTTTCTGTGTCTAGTTTTTACGAAAAAAAAAAAAAAAAAGAATAAAATGCCTAGGTTGCATTGGTAGAACTTCTTTTTAGCAAATTGTCAAAAATTCTATAATTAGTTAAACAAAAAAGGCAAATTATTAATGATCAAGTGATATAATAACACTCACAAATGATGCAAATTGATTAAGGATTTGTCTTCACTGTTCATTTTGGTATTGTTCTATTGATTCACAGTTGTATAAAGCAGAAGTATGTACAATTTATGAATTTGTTTGCTATCAATCAAAAGCTGATACTGTCAAACATTTGAAGATAGGGCAGTTTAGCTAAAGTGTCAAATCTATCAGTCAACCTAAAGATCATGTGACATAAACACAGTTGTTAACATAGAATTTGTGCCAAAAACGCAGTTAAAAAATGTCGTACCTCCTCAACGCCTCGCTTTCTGTATCCAACCGTTATTTTCACAAAAACTTGCACAAAAAAATTAACGCAAATACCGTATAGGTTAGGTCCGAAGAATAACGACGTAACTTTGAAATTAATCCATTTACCAATTAAAATTGATAAAAAATAAGCTTAGCACATCGAATTAATGTTAAAATGGTGCATTTCAAGTAATTATATAAAGCAAAATAAACATTAGCCGAATGACATAAAACGCGCGCTAGTTAACCTAACCTTGATAACGAGAAAAAGACTGATACAAGTTTGTAGTTCAAGGTCTCATGAAAAGAACTGAAAAGTCACACGAATGCGTTACAAAACAAAACTGAAATATCATTGCAACCCGCACTGAAATCTATTTTAAGAAAAACAACAGACGAAAAAAAGCACTAACCTTAACGAACCCTAAGTGACGGCTTTATCCATGTAATTGTATTTCAATGCATAAACACTTTATACACAAATCACTACTTATGGTGCACAAACTATAATATCTCTATAACACATTCAGGCACTGCACAGTCCTATATTTTCTAAAATTTTCGTAAAAAATTAACACTTTTCACGAAACATCACATGCTACAAACTTCACGCACGACAGCAAATTCTTATTCCAGTGTTGCAATAAAAAATATTTTTGACAGCTCTGGGTAGAAGCTTTTGGCATGCTTTGAGGCTGTGATTTAAACTTTAATATTTTAAAGTTGACTCACAGAATAATGTTTAGTAAGAAGCGTAAAAGAATCAAATAAAAAGGCTACCTTAGTTGTTTTGTATATAATATTTCGATTAATAATTAAACCTTCTAAAAAATCTAAAGATTCATAAATTTGAACTTTCAAGTCTGTCGATTTGATCGACGTATTAGCAACCACAGAGCATATAAACATTACGAAAAAGTACATTGAACTATTTTTTTTGCGTAAAATGAAATGGTAACAGATGACGAAGTAATGAATATTTGGAACTAATAAAAATATCTATAAGTGTATGTACAAATTTATTAAAGCAGGTTACGTACTATTACGAATGTAAAAATCTCAATACTCAGGTGCATTTAATAACTTCCATTAGCTTTACGCATAACAATAGTAAAAAATAATAATGGAAAATATACGTTACACAAAACAATACCTAGTTTTAAATCTTTGAAAAATAGATAGGGGCAAACTTTATCATCATTTATAATATTAAACTTACAACATTAAACATTAACAGAGAAAAAAAGTGATTTAGATTTCTTTTAAACGCTGAAAATATTGAACTGATTTCAGGGAAATTTTAATTTTGCTATTCGATCCTGCTACCCAGTTAAGGATGCAATAAATTATAAGCGTTCAATTGACATTGCAGAGAGATTGTAAAATATACTTTTTAAACTACAAATCGTAAGACACTATTTTAAGTAGGTAACCTTTTGGATTCGAAGAGATCATATCATTACCAATGTTTTATATTTACTGTCAGGAAAATCACTATCCCTACGCGATAGGTGTTATTATTAAAGTTACTTAAATTAAAACATGAAATTAATGTCGTCGTTAAAAAATGACAAAATCTCTAGCACATGTTACAAACATCGGAAATCGGAATGTTATAGATCGTGCCGTATCTTAAAAATCGTGGTCGAAGATGTAAATATGTGGATACGTGGTGATATAAAATGACTTTGTTTTAACTTGTGACGCGCTGGCGATAAAGATTCTTAAATAATTGTATACCTGAAAAAAATGAAAAAGAATTTATTTGTTATATCAATTTCATAACAAAGCAATCGGCTAAGACCTGTATTTACCTATATAATACCTATATTTGCACGGAAGCCATAGTGCATAAGCAGCACGACTAGCGAAAAGAAAACGGTATCCCCCGAATGTATCCCCCTGCAGTGCTAGCATGGAGTCAATTTTCTCGCCAGGGAAAGGATAAAAATTTATCTACTCCCACAGCTTTATCATCTCTTCGAACATTGGCGCATAAGTGAAAATAATATGCCAATAATATAAGCGTAGTACAGGCAGGAGACAAAAATTATAGGCTGACAGGGGATATACCTAAGTAACGCGTCCATCTGCTAAATCACGGGAACATGGAACAGGAGAAGTTTACCCCGGTTTATTATTAAACATATATTATTTGAATATTATTTCCACTTGTGCGCCAGTGCTCTGATAGTTGATAAAGCTGTGGGAGAAGATAAATTTATATCCTTTCCCCTGGGATATAATTGTCTCCTGCCCATGCTAGGCGTGCTGCTTGTGCTAGCCCTGCTGCCGCTGCACGGCAACTAGGTAGGAGAAAAACATATGTTTCGACGAAACGTGTTTTCAACGAAAGTACAGTTGCCACTACCCCTTTTTTTAGCGGGTATTGTGCAAGGCGACTAAGGAAATATAACAGAGATGGCGCAGAAGCGTCCCATGTGAAATATTTGACTTGACTTGACTTGACTTGACACATTCCGAAGAACAGGATTTCGGTCTCCATCACTAAAATACGTTAATATGGAGGCGAATTATCAAATAATGTTCGGTAGGTAAATTGAATGTTGATACGGTTATCGAAGCAGAGTGGTGAGTTCGCATCTCTTGCATGTAACCCTCTTAGATGATAGAAGAGGCAAAATCAATCCACAGTACAGTTGCCACTACCCCTTTTAGCGGATATTGTGCAAGGCGACTAAGGAAATATAACAGAGATGGCGCAGAAGCGTCCTGTGTGCTACTACTAACACTGTCTACTGCGGTCACCAACTCGTTTGCACAGCGTGGTGATTATGGGCACGCTTTCCCGTTGGGAGAGGCCTTTGGTCCACCCATGGACTGTCAAAGGCTACTGACTATTGATATGACTATGACACTATGATATGCAGTGCTTTGAATATTTAAACAAATATCCCTATTGACCACGACATGAAAGGCTATTTATCTGATATCCGCTTTTGCTATAAAAATATCATAAGGCGAATACTTTTTTTTTTTACGAATATTTAAACTATTATCCCTGTTGACCCCGACATGAAAGGCTATTTATCTGATATCCGCTTTTACTATAAAAATATCGAAAGACGAATTAAAAAAAAATTTACCGTTTCATTCGTGAGTTAATTTCTCTGTCTCACTTTTGAAATTTTTGTGCCCAAGATGTCCCGGCCTATATCCCGCCACTCGAGCCGTGCTGTAACCATCGCCAGCAGCGCGGAAGTATTTGAAGTCATCAGAGAAGAACGGACCACCCCCACTCCATCATCAATCAATATTAATACTATTTCTCCGACTTCTGCGACGGTTTCTCCAACTGCTCCTGCTTCTCCGGTTTTCGCTTCCGATTATAAACCTGAGTCGGAAGAAGAAAACACAACACCAGCTATAATTTGCCCGTGTAAAGGTAGTTATACTTTAAATCGAAGTCCGGTTTGTGCTTATGGTTTCATACGTCAAGTTGCCTTTACAAATCCCGAAGAACAGGATTTCGGTCTTCATCACTAAAATACGTTAATTAAGAGGCAAATATATCAATTGGCCGTGGCTAGTTACCACCCGACAAAGACGTGCCGCTAAGCGATTTAGTGTTCCGGTGCGATGTCGCGTATAAACCTATTAGGGGTATGACTGTCATACTCCCTAACAGGTTAGCCCGCTGCCACCTTAGACTGCATCATCACTTACCACCAGGCAAGATTGCAGTCAAGTGCTTACGTGTAGTGGACAAAAAAAAAATGTGAAATTTTTTTTTTAAAAAAAAAACGTCAACCACATTTTTTTTAGTACCATTGTGACGTCAGGTAAGACACATGAGGTTAAGAAATCAATTTAAGAATTCAGCTTTTTCCGGAAACCATATATATATTCCGGATAGGCGTTGGTCTCTTATTTAGTATCTAACTTGCATTTATTTCATGCAACTACAAGTTAGCGCTTGACTGCTAAGTGCTATCTCACCTGATGGTAAATGATGATGCGGTCTAAATATGGCAGCGGGCTAACCTGTTAGAGGTATTGCAGTGATAATAAGGAGGGACTTCTAAGAATGCAAAATTGTGATTGGTGCTCAGATCCTATGAAATGTATGTCAAGGGTCCGTGGTCCCACCGATTTTACCTACTCAACCACAGTATACCCGTGGCCGTACTAAGCTAGGGGCGAAAGATAAACTGCTAAACTTTTTTGGCCATAGCTATTACAAAAACCACGTAACCAAAACAAAAAATGAAGTATCACGGGCTCATTTACAGCTATAAAAGATGCAGAACAAGAGAAGAAGAACGCAGAAGAGATTGAGAGGCTGTTGAAGGAGAAAGAGATAGAAATGGAACAAAAATTCCGAGACAGAGTAACCCACGAGATTCAATATTTGAAAGACAGATTCGAATTTATATTGCAGTGAGTATTTATGTGTCAAACGCTATCCTATTATTATTTTGTTTACGCTTTTTTTTAATATCACTTGCTTTAACGGTAAAGGAAAACATCGTGAGGAAACCTGCATGCACAGCTCGTATGGGCAGGAGATAATTATCTCCCCGGGAAAAGATAAAAATATATCTTCAGCCACAGCTTTATCAACTCTCAGAATGCTCCGATCACAACACAAGTGAAAATAATAAACGTGGGTAAACTTCTCCTATTCCATGTTCCCGCGCTTTAGCAGGTAGGCACGTTAATTAATAATAATAATAATAATAATAAATATACTATGACAATACACACATCGCCATCTAGCCCCAAAGTAAGCGTAGCTTGTGTTATGGGTACTAAGATAGCTGATGAATATTTTAATGAATTATATATACATAAATACTTAGAAAATACATATAAACACCCAGACACTGAAAAACACTTAATGCTCATCACACAAACATTTTCCAGTTGTGGGAATCGAACCCACGGCCTTGGACTCAGAAAGCAGGGTCGCTGCCCACTGCGCCAGTCGGCCGTCAATTATATCCCATGTCCCCAATATCCCCTGGATATTAACGGGGGATTAAATTTTTATCTCCTGCCTGTGTTAGCCCTGCTGTTAGACTAGCATGGGTATATGGC
The DNA here is from genome assembly GCF_905163445.1 of Pararge aegeria. Lineage (NCBI taxonomy): Eukaryota > Metazoa > Arthropoda > Insecta > Lepidoptera > Nymphalidae > Pararge > Pararge aegeria. The sequence goes on along the minus strand of NC_053202.1, from coordinate 2,797,579 downwards.
ATAGGAGACTATTATCTCTCCGGGGAAAGGATACATATGTATATTTTCCAGTGGCGTGCATAGAGGGTATGCACAGGGTATGCAGAAAAAAAATTAAGGACAGTCATTGTCAGAGTTATATAGGAGATTATCTTATATCATCTGCATACCCTCTATGCACGCCACTGATCTTCTCCTACAGCTTTATCTGTATACTAGCTATTGCCTTCGACTTCGTCTGCGTTTGATTTTGTTTTTTGATGTGGCATTCAATTTAGTTGTAGTTCTAAAAAAAATTAAAGTATTCAGTATCGCTAAGCCTTAAATGAGAAGTTTGCTGTTGTCCGCAGATCTACACAAAGTTTGGGCAAAATGAAACACATATTATAACCTCTGTAGTAAAAAAATAATTATTTACATCGGTTATAATTTGTCGGAATTATGGTGTAAAATCGTCAAACACTTTCATCCCCTCTTCCAAAGGAACTGAGATTAATGTCGGGATAAAAAGTATCCTATATTACTTCTAACACTTCCAAAACTATGTGTACAAAGTTTCATGAGGATCGGTTTAGCAGTTTTTGCGTGAAAGCGTAACAAACAAACTTACATTCACATTTATAATATTAGTAGGGATAGGGATAGGGATTATAGGTATTTATGTATATTATTCATATAAATATTCAACAGTCATCTTAGTTCCCTTAAAACAAGCTGCGCTTACTTTGGGGCTAGATGGCGATGTGTGCATTGTCGTTGTATATATTTATCAACTCTCGGAGCATTGGCGCATAAGTGGAAAAAATATTCAAATAATATATTTGTCCCCGGCCTTTGCTAGCCCTGCTGAGAACTCTCCTGAATATCCTCAAGGTCTTTATGTCTGTAAGGTGTAATTTCCTATAACATTTACTAGGAATGAACAACTCCGTGCATCCCACATGCTTCGAGAGGCGCACAGAGATCGCGAGGAAAAGATATCGGCGTTACAGACACAGTTGGAGTGCAAGAACATGGCTGGGCTTATGTACGTCATGTGTGCGGAGCGACGCAAGAGCAGGATGGAGATACTGCGCTTAACTGAAGGTAGTAGATTGTTGCAAAAGGGTTGTTTGGATACGTGGAATCGTACCGGAACGCTAAACGCTTACGCTTACGCGTCGTCGGCAGGTTGGTAGCTAACCACGGCGAAAGTAGCCATTCAAATATTACGTAAGGCCGATTTTCGGATGGACACTTGCCGCTAACCACCTGAGGGGTTGCTACGGCGTTACCGGGGGAGTAAGGAGAGCGCGAAATCTCGCCATAAGAAGAGCCCCAGAGCTCGACGACGTCGGGGGGAGAGTGGGAGACGTCGAATCGTCCTCCTGCGAGGGGCTCGGTTCAACGTTAATCTGAGTGTTGGTGGACTTTTGGACTAATCATTGTGTATATTAGGGTAAGGTTGCTTTAGTCGTACCACAGCTTAAGTCGTACCCCGGCAATAACTTGCCTAATAATTACAAATTGCACCCTCTGGTGACGTCGATCGGAAATATTTAGTCGAGCGAGCAAACGTAAACAAGTGGACGGCCGGCCGGCTTTGTGAAGCAAAATTATTGAAAAAGTAAGTTTTTTGGACAGTTTTCATTAAAATTGTTGACTCATTGTTAAGCTTTTTATGGCAGAAATGAGATCTTTACCTTTTTTCTTTGTTAACGTCTATTTGTAATACCTATCTGGTAATCGTTTACGAATACTAAAACATTAGAACACTTTAAGTTTATGGCGTTGGTTTTATTTTTAAACTTAGAAGACGCCCTTGCTTTAGTCGTACCTGTGCAAAATCCAACAAGTCCGAGGTCTACCAAATACAAATAAAGAAGTGCAATAAAGAGTTTTTTCATCACAGTTGCTCGTAACTAGGACCTTATTACATCGATTTAAGGCTCATAATCCAAGATATTAGACACGCGTGCTTTATTTCAAATTACCGTACTTGTGCTTTATTTATTATGTGCCGATTTAGTTAAGTTTATTCCTCACTGCCAGTTATATGTTATATGAAGATAGACTGAGAATTTTTGATTTAACCGTAATTTAGATTCTTTTTTCTAACCAACAAAGAGGTTTTGTACGGCTAAAATAGTACGCATTTTCTTAAATGAACAAACGTATTTTACGTTCAGAATAAAACGCATATGATATATTAGTTATTACACTCTAGGCTTTCTTATCGCGTTCGCTTACATCTCACGCGCCACTCCCTCGACTGTAAAATCCAATCTACCGAACTCGTTGTATAATATACTACTTATTTATTACCATTATTATATTAAAACATCCCTAACAGAATACACAAACTACATAAGAACTCTGCAGCAGATTCTAGAAGAGAGTCAGGCCCTGATTCTGCATCTCTCGCGAGGATACAAAACCACCGCAAGGGTCAACCATGAGTGGCAGGAGAAGATGAAGAAGATTATAAAGCACGTATGTTTACTACTAATTTTAAAAAAAATGTTTTTCTATATCTCCCCTCACACTGTTGCAGTATGCACTCTCCGAGCATGGCTGAAAATAATATCCAATTAATGAAAATGTCAACCGGTACCTCCGTTTAACAATTTCCCTTTCCCCTGTTAATAATTTATCACTAATACTTACTCATTTTGTAGAAATGATCACAATTTCAAATATTGATTGAATTTGACGGCCGATTGGCGCAGTGGGCAGCGACCCTGCTTCCTGAGTCCAAGGCCGCGGATTCGATTCCCACAACTGGACAATATTTGTGTGATGAACATGAATGTTTTTCAGTGTCCGGGTGTTTATCTATATATTATAAGTATTTATGTATATTATTCATAAAAAATATTCATCCGTTATCTTAGTACCCATAACACAAGCTACGCTTACTTTGGGACTAGATGGCGATGTGTGTATTGTCGTAGTATATTTATTTATTTATTTATTTATTTACCGAAACTAATTTTAGTTTTCGTAACCTAAATATATAATAGACAACCCTTATTAATTGTTATGACTTGAAATTGCATTAACACCTCACACGTATATTATACTAGCTGTTGCCCGCAACTTCGTCTGCGTCTGATTTAATTTTTGATGTGGCATTAAATTTAGTTGTAGTTCTAAACAAATTTAAAGTATTCGGTATCGCTTAGCCTTATATGAGGGGTTTGCTGCTGTCCGCTGAAGAGTTCTGTCCTCTATCTCCAACCACAGTTTGGGCAAAATTAGACACATTTACCTCTATAGTACAAAAATGATTATTTAAATCGGTTATAATTTGTCGGAGTTATGGTGTAAAATCATCAAACACTTTCATCCCCTCTCCCAAAGGAACCGAGCTTAATGTCGGGATAAAAAGTATCATATATTACTTCTAACACTTCCAAGAATATGTGTACAAAGTTTCATGAGGAACGGTTAAGTAGTTTTTGCGTGAAAGCGTAACAAACAAACTTACATTGACATTCATAATATTAAGTAGGGATGTGTGCGTATGAACGTGTGAGTGACTTATTGTTTTTTTTTTTAGGAACGTTTATCTTTTTGATGTTATCTGTGACCCAATTCGACTTTATAAAACTTACGCGTGGATATAAAAAATATTATATTTAAATCTTATATGAATTACTAAGAAGTATATTGACAACCTGCCGGGCGCAGTGGTGAGCGTTATGGTCTCCTAAGCGGTGCTCCGTGGTTCGATACCCGACAGAGGAAATTTGGGAATCGATTATTTCTGAGTTTTCTCTGGTCTGGTCTGGTGGGACGGCTGTGGCTGGTTACCATCCTGCAAACAAAGACTAGTTAAGGATGCCGCGTAGAAACCGATTAGACCGCTATGGGTTTAATAAAACTGCCATATCATTAACCAGTTAGCCCTTGACTGCAATCCCTCCTAGTGGTAAGTGATGATGTAGTCTACGGTGGCGGGCTAAGCTGTTAGGGAGTGTGGTAGTCATATCCCTATTTCTACGCGACATCGCACCGGAACACTAAATCGCTTAGCGGCTTAGCGGCAACATCGCTGTCGGTAGGGGTAACTAGCCACGGCCAAAGCCTCCCACCAGACAAAAATGTTCCATGTTCTTTATATAATAAACTATTGTCCGTTTTCACTGACGAGGAACAAGGCAATGCCTAAATAAGTATCGCCTAAATAAGGATATTCCTAAGCATCAACCGTTCAACGATAGTTATCACTTAAGAATTGGTGAAACGGTTTTTTCTAGAGACATCGCCTAAACCATTAGGAATTCGATTTAGGTCATGGCTAGATTTAGTACACTTTGGAAACGTCAATTTTGAAACTACAGCTAAATTAGATAAAAAAATTGACGTTTCAAAAATGTCGCAAGCAAGGTTTAGTATAGGTGCTAATTCCAAAAACAAAAAACGTATATGGCAGCGGTGGGATTCGAACCCACGCCTCCGAAGAGACTGGTGCCTTAAACCAGCGCCTTAGACCGCTCGGCCACGCTACCCGTGACAAATAGATAAAAAAAATACATTACTCTCCATTGGCATAGCTACCTACTTCCCACTCACTGATTCTACAATGATGAATGAATGAATTATTGAAAATACTTTTAACCAATAAAAATACAGGAAAATTGTAAATAATAAGTTTACAAAATGAATACAATTACACTACAGCGATGCTACACAGCGATCTCTTCCAGTCCAGGCAACCAATGGCGTTACACACAGCTCAAGTACTCGTATATAAATATACATTACTAGTTGTACCCTGCCACGCTTTGCTGTGGCACATTGTGATTGAATGGTTGAGAAAAATAGATAAAAACAATCCTTGATGCGTAATATATATCATGCTAATATTTCAGCCCGATAATTGCAGAACTTTTTCAGTTTTTGAAGCGTACACAAACCAAAATAACATTTTTATATATACAGATATGTGTTTTAGCACTAAAGATGTCCCTCCTACTTCCAGAGGCAACCAGTATTATTTGGAAATTATAGATAGTTGCAATCATTGACTGCAAATCTTACATAGACTCTTCCGCACTTAAAGTTTTAGTAGTATTTTGTGGCCAAGCTTGTCCAGGGAAGTCCATACTACCCCCAATGCCTATTTAAGCTGCGTTCCAGTCCGAAAAGTGTCATTTCATAGGATGTGTTCCTTGCATGGCATTCAAAGTGTTCCTCTGTTTAGGTAACAAATTATGGTTTTTCATTAACCATTACCATACACAGCTTGGTCCATCATTTATTACTATAAAAAAACCTTTAGGATGTTATCAACAATTATAATTATATAAATAATTTTAACGCCCCCACAATCTCCTCTAGGGCTAAAATTTTTCGAAATCTGATAGTAAGTGACCTTAATTTAACAAACATGAAACTTTTAATAAATTTTAAGTCTGTGGGAATTTTAGTACAAAATTTTTATTTTTTTTCATTAGCACCCCCGTAACCGATTTGGTGATTTAAACTCCATTCATAGATATTTTTTTTTTTTATGTTTATAGACGAGCGCTTGACTGCAATCACACCTGATGGTAAGCAATGATACAGCCTAAGGTGAAGCGCGCTTGCCTAGAAGATGCCTATTCACTCTTGATTTGAAGGTACTCATATTGTAAGAACTGGGGAAAATGGAAGCTGGAAGAGCATTCCAGATCCTAGCGGTGCGGATCAGAAACGAAGATGCGAAGCGCTTCGTACGCATCCGCGGTATATCGACCACGTAGGGATGCGAACCTTACGGCGCCTCGCGGTTCCATGATAAAAAGGCGAGGGGGGAACTAGATCTAATAGTTCTTCAGCACACTCTCCGAAATATATCCTATAGAATACCGAAAGGCAGGCAACCTTGCGACGATGTTCGAAACCCTTAAGTTTTTTATTGGCTAGGTCACCGATGAGCCGTCTAGCACGGCGATCCACCGAATCCAGGGCATCAAGCCGATACTTGGCAGAGCCATCCCATAAATGGGAACAGTACTCCATGCACGATCGAACTTGAGCTTGGTGAGGTGAGAAGCTGTTCAGGCGTGAAGTACCGCTTGACCTTATTGAGGATGCCAAGTTTCTAGCCAGCTGTTTTTGCCCTGGATTCGATGTATTGTTCAAAGTTGAGGTTTGATGAAATATTGACACCTAGAAGCTGTACACTGTCGGTAATAGGCAAAGATATACCTCGGAAAGTCGGAGTTAGGGGAAATGGACTCCGTTTGGTAGTAAATAAACACGCTTGCGTTTTGGTAGCATTAAATTTGACCAGATTGGCGTCTCCCTAATCAGACACCTCATATGAATTAAGCTATTATAACAGATAATGTTGTGTTTATGATAATTTCTTGTCCCAGTTTCAAAATTTCGTGAACAATTACACTGGTGGTCCACCTGAAACTAACCAATATGTTTTCGACCTTCCTAACTTGCTGAAGATCAAGACTCCAATCGAAGACAATACTCAGGAAGACTCCTGTGATGATGAGGAGGATACACCTAATGAAAACGGTAGGTATCGGTAAACTTATCAGAAGTTGAATGCGGACGAAGTCGCGGAGAATTGCTAGTCTATATGTATAAGAGAAAATGGGACTGCTATAATTTGAACCTTAGAAGCAAAAATAAACTTGCAATGCAATATACTAGACTACATAAAATAGGTAATTCATTTAAAGGAAACTGTATAAAATTTTACAATAAACTACCAGATGATATCTTGGAGATGTCTCTTAAAAAGTTCAAAGCGTGTACTAAACGTAAGCTTATAGAAAAGTCCTATCCCCACTAATATTATAAATGTCAATGTAAGTTTGTTTGTTACGCTTTCACGCAAAAACTACTTAACCGATCCTCATACAACTTTGTACACATATTCTTGGAAGTGTGAGAAGTAATATAGGATACTTTTTATCCCGACATTAAGCTCGGTTCCTTTGGGAGAGGGGATAAGAGTTTGACCATTTTACACCATAACTCCGACAAATTATAACCGATTTAAATAATTATTTTTGTACTAAAGAGGTTATAATATGTGTTTAATTTTGCCCAAACTGTAGTTGGAGATAGAGGACAGAACTCCTCAGCAAATAGCGGCAAGCCTCATTTAAGGCTTAGCCATACTGAATACTTTATTTTTTTTAGATCAACAACTAAATTTAATGCCACATCAAAAAACAAAATCAAACGCAGACGAAGTCGCGAGCAACAGCTAGTTATAGTATAAAGGACTACGTTGACGATAAATATACTTAGGTGTAATTTCATATGAAATATTGAGTAAATAAATAAAAATGTTTAGTGCCAGCAATCGAGCCTGATAGAACGTGGTGGAACAATCTAGAAGGGGACGACCGACCATTCGTGATGTTCGGCGACATGGCGGACTTCAAACCGCCGCAGAGGCGGGCGGTGCTCAGAGCTGTTAAAGCTCAAAAAACCGCGCCCAGGAAGTGGAAGGAATATGGTAAGTACCAGTAAAGCCACATGGTAGTCGACCAATAACATTACAGTAACAGAATATAGTAATAAAAAAAGTGATAAAATTGAAGTTTACTCAAATCTACACCGGTGTTAAAAAAAATTAAAACATTATTTTCTGCATTTAATTCAAATTTGGAAGCAGCCAATCAAATTAATTATCGATTCGATTTATTTTCTGCTGCATGAAACGATTGATCCGATTTGATTGAATTACGAGTAATACCGCCTGCACCGCGCCTTGCACACGATATAGGATGCTTCTTATCCACCAAACTATTCATGTAATTTTGTATGAATGAATGAATATACTTTTATTGCATAATAAAGTATAACAAAACAATGTATACAATTTGGCGGCCTTATCGCTATATTGTTATATAATTTGAATGAATGAATGAATAAATGAATACACTTTTATTGTACACCAAAGAAGAAAAGTAGTTACAGATATATAAATACATACCAAGAGAGAACAATTTGGTGGCATTATATAATTTTCTTAATATTCTAGTTTTATCATTGTATAAAAATGAGTAGTCTTATATATTATTACTTTGCTATGGTCCCTTGCAAAATGTATATGTCTCTTCCTTGTCTCCCTTTTGTTGGTCTCCTCTCAGAATAAGAAGGGCTTAGGCCGTAGTCTACCACGCTGGCCAAGTGCGGATTGGTAGACTTCACACGCCGCGGTTGGGAATATTATGGAAAACTCGTGCAGGTTATCTCACTTTTTTTTTCCTTCACCGTTAAAGCATTAAGCAAGTGCTGTTTAAATTGCTTGAATTAAAAACGTACGTAACTCCGAAATTCGTAGCCTTACCCACAAGGCTATTACCGCTATCTATACTGATATTTTAAATGCGAAAGTGTACTTGTTTGTCCATCAATAACGCAGCAACAGAGCAACGGATTGCATAGAGATAGTTTATGGGCCGGAAAGTGACATGGGCTAGTTTTATCTCGGATAAAAGCAAAGATATTTCGCACACGCTAGCGCTCGCGTTTGCTTTCTTGCTTGCTTGCTTGCTCGCTCGCCGGCTCGCTAGCTTGCATTTTTCCGGGATAAAAAGTAGCCCATGTAGCTCTATGCCAAAAATTACGTCAACCCATTGCTCTGTTGCATCGTCAAAACGTAAGCTTAAATATTTGTACCCGTGTTATGATTATAATATTCAACACAACAGAAGGCGAGCGAAGCCGCGGGTTAAAGCTAGTGCGCAATAAAGTGTATTCATTCCTTCATTGGTGCACACACACATAACAAATTGTATTTATTCATTGCTTCGCATTTTCCATCAGTCTTCCACGACATGTTCGTGAAAGCGGAGTGTCCCCACACCAACACCATTAAAGACGAGTACATGAAACGTGGGTCATCGCAGCCACTGGACAAGTGGGCGTCCGCGCAGACAGACAAACAGACTTCCTCTAGAGGGGTTAGTTCACTTTCCTTTCCTTCCTTTCCTTTTTGAAGCAGCACTGGCAATCCCAGCGATCGATTGCACGTAGATCGAGCGCTCCGAAACTGTCGTCCACACACTGTTAGCATTAGTTCAACATGTGCTTGCAATAGAGCAGTCGTTTTCGAGTATCAAACTCTGTATCGTCAAAGTAAAATTGATCTAATTTTAGTCGTGGAGTATCCTTATACTCCACACTAAACTGATAATAACTGTTATTGATAATTTCTTCAATCCTTATTGATGAAATTATCATTAAACCATACAGTCCTCCTGCTTTTCGCAGAGTAGAGCAAATTAAGCTTGATTTTCAAAAGCTGCCCACGCGCCAATCGGCCTACTTATTATTGGTACATCATTAAGGCCATGATAATCCAACGTTCTATGCACAGTCGGACACGAGTCGTCGCGTCACAACAGCCTCTGTGGACATCCGGCGGAACATGGGCTCCATCCTGAAAATTATGTTAGTTCAAAAATTACTTTTATTTTATTCGAAATTTAAATTTTATTCGCCGTGTGCTGACGGCAGATCATAATACAGTTGTCCCCACCGACTAGGGAAATGTAACAGGGTACGGGCAGCAGCGACGTCTGTACTACCAGTGGCGTACACTTCGTGTATTCGCAAAAGCACTGCCTACTCTAAAAAATTATATATATAACTCGTATCGCGGCATTTTTGGCAATCTTCCAGCTGTATGCATACCCTGGTAAGAATCCCAGTGCACGCCACTTTGTATTACTACTACTTCTGCCATCTACTGCAATACTGCGAAATTTAAACGCACATAGCCAAGTACATAACATATACGCACATAACATAGAGGTGCGTGATGGGATTCGAACTCGGCCCCTCGAAAGGGAAGTCGAGCTCCTACCCGCTACCACACCGGCTACCTTGGCTTCATCTTCGACCCCAGTGGGTAGAAGATGAAGTGGTGGTAGCCCAGTGGCTACCACCGCTTTAGTTGCTCTTTAATTTTAGTTGCTCTGTATAGCATAAAAAATGGTCTAAACGAATGTAAGTATCATATTATCATCAAATCCCTACAAGAGACCTAGGTATATTCATGCCGAGGACGTCTATCAGGTAGACTAGAAAACTAAGGTCTATAGTATAATTTCAGTGCTTCGCCGAACGTTCCCCACACCACTACGAAATCCACGATCCTGGCAGCCAGAGATTCTATGGAAATAGCATCCACGACACGACTTGTAAGTAACCTATCTATACCATTGTTATAAAGAACTTTAATACTAGGAGTGTAAAGTTCGTAATCGCGCCTGAACGTAACGTGTAGGTACTGAACGTATATGTGTTGAATAAGTACCTACTAGCAAACAAAGTAATTCGTAGAATAGGCATAATTCCAAAGAGTTTTAGATTGTTCTTTTTGTTTACGATATACTCGTAAAGAAGGTTCCAGGCGCCGAAGCGCCCGTCGCTTTAGAGTCAGTTAGATTTCCACCAAGGCCTCATTCTACCCACCATAGCCCAGTATCAAAGACCTACTTTGAACGCGCAGTTTGACACCCCAACACCCACAGGTATAAGGTAACTAAGGTAAGTGGACGCCTCGACCACTAGGGGTAGTGGTCGAGGCGTCCACTTATACCGCAGTCCCGATGTCGAGCTCAGGCGGCGACGTCCGAAGCATGTCCTTGACGACCCTGACGATAAAGTAGTCCACCAACACTCAGATTAACGTCGAACCGAGCCGAGGTCCGAGTCCTCGCCGGAGGCACCCTCGGGTCGACGTCTCCCACTTCCCCCCCGACGTCTTCAAGCCCTGGGGCTCTTCTCATGGCAAGCTTTCGCGCTCGCCCCATTCCCCAGTGATGCCGTAGCAACCCCTCAAGTGGTTATCGGCAAGTGTCAATCCGAAAAGCAAGATAAAGTCAGTCTGCTCTTAAGTCAAACAAGGTGTTAAGAAATATAGTGAACTCAACTACTATTCTTCACTAGAATTGAATTGCGATTGAAAGTGTGTTCAGGAACTATTGAAGAGCTGATTCAAGTCTTACAAGATTCACCAAATGTACGTTTAGTTTAGTCACTAAAGATTTGAAATTCAGTTTTTCATGATTAATCAATATTTCTTAAAAATAATGGTCAATCCTAACCGTATTCGGTCACAGCGACTTTTTCGGATTCCGGCTGAGAGCGCCGCTGGTGAGCCCTAAGATGACTCGCATAACCTGATTTTGTGCTAAACCGTTGTAACCACGATCCATGTGACTGGATCGAAATATCGAGAAATATCGTAATATTACCACACGGTGGACCAGAATACAGATGTCACGACCCATACTCGTCCCGCGGGTGTTATACGCGGCGACTAAGGAAATATAACAGAGAATGAACAGCAGAGTCCTCTCTCCTCTCATCGTGGTGATTATGACCAGAGAGAGAGAGGCCTTTAGCCAGGATTTAGTACGGGTGGGGCAGGGCCACTGCAATAAGTAAAACTTATTATATTTATAAATTAATATTTATTTAGGTGTTACAAGTTACAACAGCAATCTTCTCGGTTCTTCGCAGAACCGTTTCAAAACCTCACTAGAAATTGCGTGTGAATTTTCTTGCACCATTTTTCGGTGTACACTTACCATACACAGGCCATTTAAGCGGTCCTCGAGCATCGTCGACCTCGGCCACGTTTTAACTCGCCGCAATATAGAAAATGACCTATCTATATTGCTTGTGGTGCAAGGCAGAGCCAAAGTAATTAGTATGGCTTTTTTGGTTGCAGGGAAGAATGTTTCCGCCTTCTGTAACAACGCCGCAAAGTCCAGCTCTCTTAGGTGCTCTCTTGGCATACCCTCGTCTTTCCATTGTCTATACCGCAGTTCGTTTACATTCATTGCCCTTGCGCCCTTTAGTCCAGCAGTGGACTGTTAAAGTAAGAAATGTGGAGTGGAGTGTGTAAGAAATGTTTTAGTTTGTTAGTTATATCTTAATTTAACATTTTAAATTATCATTTCAGCGGGAGAAATACAGACACGCGTCATCGGCAAGTAAAATTGTGAGTGTCAACAATGTTGGATAACGACTCCAAAAAGTTAATAAAGTAAAAGGTCAAAAACTTTTCTCATTACAAGCCTTTAAATAGCAATGACGTTCGTGCTTAACTTGTAGAGTTTCCCCGGTGACCGATAACGGTTTTTGGGAGCTCCATTCACCAAGAATTCACGTGGAAACTACTGAAATGATTTTAATGCGATTTAGTTTCTTTAAAGCTGATTCTCTGGTTTTAAATTAGGCTACTTTTATAACAAAATCATTAGGCATATGGATTAAAAGATTGAGTTTTACAAAAATTAGAATTTTACACCGTAATTCATAACTCCTCATATCATAAGCGATTTTCATTTGAACGGATGTATTATACTATTTCTAGTACCGCTAAATAGTGTAGTGAAATGATGAAGAAAATCATTTACAGGATTCAACGTGCCAAGAGATGAGCGAAGATTTTGAGGCAGAACAAGATGAAGTTGAAGAGCCCGAAATAAGACCTGGGTAAGCATAATAGAAGCATAACATTGACTCGACGATAGCCCAGTGGGTAGGAGCTCAGGAGGAATCCCAGCACGTACTTCTGACTTTTATAAATTCTGTGCGTTTTAAGTAATTTAAACATCACTTGCTTCAACGGTGAAGGAAAACATCGTGAGGAAACCCGCATGCTTGAGAGTTCTCGATAATGTTCTCAAAGATGTGTGGAGTCCACCAATCCGCACTAGTCAAACGTGGTGGACTACCACCGTAAACCCTTCTCATTGTGGGAGGAGACCCGTGCCCTGTAGTGGGCCGGTAATAAGTTAATATGACGACATAATATATATATGTATATTTTTATTCTTATCTCCAGCACACGCCGCTAATTTTTATACCTGGCGCTACTTTTGGTTAAGCCCAGTGATTAGGACATCAGTCGTTATAAATTTTTAGCAATTAAATATCGTTTACTCGGTGAAGAAAAACATTGCGAGGACACCTTTCCATAGTTTGCATTTAGCCAGTGCAGTGGACTGGGTACTGCCTGATTAACCTTATCACTCTGCGTGGAGACCCGTGACGAGTATTGATTTGGTATATGCTGAAGCATATAAATATTCTTATATGATTATATATGTATATGATTTTTAGTAGTTTACATTAATCATGGGTAATTTCATGTATGTTTATATCTTATTTGTATTTGACGGCGCCGGCAATAAATCTGTAAACAACACGTGCACCGCTCTCGCCACCTGGCGCATTGTTCATTATCCCCACTCACCTACTACTCAAGTCGTTATGATCCGTATATAAAGACCGAAACTACAGTGGCGAGGCAGTCTTGGCTCTGGCGTAGCACGGTGCACATGATGTACCCTGCTAGTAGCTTATCCTAGACGCTTTGGATAAGCTACTAGCAGGGTACATCATGTGTACCACCAAATTTTACTCTCTTGCTCTGTTTTTATATCTCTGTAACTATACATTCATTCATTCATTATTTCCTAATGAAAAGTCTTTTTATCGTCATCATTCCCCTGGCCCTTTCCCTATTCGGGGTCAGCCCTCCTGATACTTGACCGCCATTTAATACGGTCTTGTATCATTTCTGGCGTTAGGCCCAGAATTTTCGTGTCATTGGATTCGGTTCTTACCTTCGTCTCTGCCTCTTTTACCTTCGTCTGTAGCATTACTCGCTGTGTCATTTAGTTTTTGTCTCCACGAAATATATGCTAATACCAGCGCAATCGGCCCTCCTGCATCTTATCCTGTACTTCTGCAACTTTAAAAGAGCCTCAGATGAACTCATTCCGAATTTTGTCCAATCTTGTAATGCCTCCAGCAGGAACTATGCCGCGTAGGAACCGATTAGGGGTATCATCATCATCATGTCCACCCATACAGTGCAGGCCTGGTGCTACAATGAGAAGGATTTAGATCGTAGTCCAGCACGCCGACCCTTGTGGCCTTGACACGTCTTTGAAAACATTATGTTAAGCTCTCGGGCATGCATGTTTCCTCTTAGTTTTCCTTTACCATTGAAAGTTAGTGGTGCATGCTGGGATTCGAATCCGCCCCCTTGGAAATAACGCTGAAGTCATTACCACTGGGCTTAATATAATTTACATAACTTCGCAGGTTAGCCCGCTACCATCATCTGCAATGTCTCCTAGGTGAGATAGCGTGTAAAAGAATTAAAAATACATAACTTTACAGAAAAACCATTTCGAGAGATGAAGAAGATATGACTGGTGATACAACCTCAGCTCTTGGGTAAGACATAGGTTATATCTATAATACACTGGGGTACTTGTCACTGCAAAATTTATTTGAGCAAATATAAAGGTGTCCCTGGCTTCGAACTTACCTTATACTGGGATGTGATACTAACTTGTAACTTGCAAAATGTTGCTCTCGTATTTATTAAAGGCACCGGCTGTTCTACAGATACTGATAAACAACAGTTCTGACTGTTGTTTATCAGTATCCATCTCGAGCCTTTAAAGAAACCTGTATACAGGCGATGGTTATATGGTTGCCTAAAGACGAAAGTCTTTCACGAGTGTGTGCTACCTGTAATGACATATGGAGTCGAGACGTGGACACTGACAGTCGACCAGATCCACAAACTCCAAATCACGTAGTGCGCTATGGAGCGAGCTATGTTGAGAGTCTATCTTCGGGACAAAATTCACAACTAGGAAATCCAAAGGAGAACTAAAGTCACCGACATAGCAAAGGACAAGCAAGTTGAAGTGGCAGTGGGCGGGCCATGTCTGTCGTAGTGCCGATGGCAGACGCATTCTGCAGTGGAGACCGGGAATCGGCAAGCGCAGTGTGAAACGACCTCCATTAAGCTGGCCAGGTGTCCTTAAACAGGCGGCTGGAAGCGGTTGGATGAAAAAGGCGGAGGACCGTGTATGGTGGCGCGCTCTTGGAAAGGCCTATGTTCAGCAGTATACGCTTGTGGGCAGTTGATGTTGAAGTAATTTATGCTTACTACCCGTACACCATAATCGAATGGCAACCCATGCAGTACTTACTATTGTTTAGTTCCGGTGGCTATATCAATGGATAGCCTTCTCCTTTTTTGTAAGGTTATTAAAAAGTTTGATGAATTCTGCATTAACCAATTTTCAGGAGCATACACAACGATAGTTTACAAGTTATCAACCAACATGTGCCGGAAATAGATCACAAGATACATTATGAAAAGGTAACAACTGCCTCAACGGTGAAAGAAAACATCGTGAGGAAACCTGATAATATATTTTTTTAAATGATCTTCTCGTAGTATCAACTCTATTTATTTCACGTTTTCTGCTATGCCCACCGTCATTTAAAAACTTCGATTCAATGGCAGATTCTAATTAGATTTCCTTTAACCATAGATATGTCCAATGGAGAAGTGCCAGAAGATGCAAATGGACGACTTTATGAGCAGCCTACCATCGTACATGCGAGCCAGCCCCTTCACGCACTTTGAGCAATCGTTCGAAGACTATGAGCCTTGCACCCCAGGTTACCAACATCTCAACCCACCGGATATTCCTGGTATTCTGGAGGATTTGGATGGTTATGTCACCACTAACAACCATCCGCAGTCTATTAACATCCCACTGCAGAGCACATACCTCGTCTCTATCCATTAACGCCTGATTTTAAAATCATCAATTCAGATGCCAGATTGAATTTAGCTTCTCTGTTCCATAAAAGATAGCATTACTACATTCAATGTGCCATCTGGAGATGTTGGATTATCATATCAACCCATTACCGGCACGGGTCTCTTGCCACAATGACTGTACTGACTGTATGAAGTTCAGTCGATAGTCAAGTGCGGATTAGTGGACTTCACACGCCTTTGAGAATATTGTGGAATGCTCAATCCTCACGGCTTTTTCCGTGACGAGTATTGATTTGGTATGATGATGATGTTGGATTTAATTGATTGTTAATTTAGGGTACACCTGCAGTGGCTCTTTGGAAATGGTGTCATCACATATGGTCTGGTTAGATTCATTTTAGAGCACTTAGTCAATGGCAGAATAAAAAACAAATGGTTAGAGTTCTGAATATTTCGAAACATGTTGACTAATCTTTGAGCAGAGTGTGTTGCCAGTAACGAAATATGGTTATCCTCTTCTAGGAAAGTTTATAAATTCCTGTTTCACTTTCGAATTTTCGAAATTCGATGTGAAATTCAACTGCCGAGCATCTCTCGCAAAAAAAAACCCGAAAATTGTTAGAAGGACTTTGATGTCATTTTTGGAGTATGCTTGAGTGCATGTAGATTCACTATTTGGCTCTGCTGCGGACAGAATCCAGGAATTCTTTTTCAGGGCAAGACAACGTCTAAAACCCGCAATTAAAAAGAAAATTTGGAGTATTTCTGTCCACCAATATTCAACCGCAATCGAATTATTAGTTCATAAAGAATTGTTTCCTACAGAACAGCTCGAAATCCTCAAGAAAAGGATGGAAGAGAAAAAGAAGAAGGAGCGAGTAGCGATCGACGTGATAGACGACAATCCTCTGTTGTCGTGGCCACCCAGTGTTGAAGGGATAGCGGTACAGACGTCCAGTCAAGATATGTCCATACCACCCTGTACCTGTGATGTCGCAGGGTCCGATGCAGCTGAAATTAGTCAAAGTGTCTATAATAGTAAGTACATCCACATCCAGAGTTTAATAAAATATAATTCGTTATCTATTATACTGCTTCAAAATTTTACATAAGAATAGTTTGCATCCCATGGACAGGATAGAACACTCTTCATCCCTGGAGAAACAAACTCCTATCAATGGATTTATAAAAAAACCTGTTCATACAACACAGTCTTTTGTTGTTCTAATACTTAAGTGGCCTGGCAGTGATCGCTTCAAAGCAATAGGGCCTTTTGTATTCCACTCCAGTCTTTATTTTCTCTATTCTTCCTTTATTTTCCTAACTGAGAAGTGGTGTATAAATAAATAGTTAAAATAATAGCCGTGGCCCGTGGGCAACAGCTAGTCAAAGACATTTAAAAATTAATAAGTGCACTACACTGATTTGTAAGGTTATAATTTTTTTTTCAGTCGTAGATTTAATTCCCGTAAAGCAAGAGTTGGACAGAATCAATGCAAAGTGCTTCTTTGATGATACGATTGAGTTCAATAGGTTCAAAATTATTGGACAAGATGAGAATGAAGATACGTAAGTTACATTACCCGGTATAGAGCCAGAACCAAACACGCTACCATATGAGTAAATTACACGGAACCTTTTTCAATGTGGATACTAGTTGTTTACATTTTTAATACTGAAAGATATATAAAATTATAAATTTGTAAAAGTTGCAAACCAAGGTCAAATGAAAAGAGTTAAAATATTCATTACTCCAGGGGTTCATAAAACAAACTTTGGCGTTACCTAACTCAGAGAAAAAAATTCTTTAACACTTAACTTCATCCTCTCTTACGCAAATAATGACACAGTTTGTATTTAAGTTAAGATGCTAATAGAGAGTATCACGGCTTTGTTATAAATGAGACAAAGGATACCATTTATCGGTTCAGGAGTTCAAGAGATGTGATCTTTGAAGTAAAAAGCACGACTTATAGCTCGCGCTTTAAGCACGTTTATAGTGATAACATGATCCTACATTTGGGGATTAAAATTATAATATTTGATCCCCAAATGGAGTTTAATTCTCTTTGCAGGGAGCATGAAAACAAAAATAGTTTCAGCAAGAACAGATTGGAAGAGATTAAGAAGATATTAAAGCAGTATCCGAGCTTGTGCAACATATTCCAGGCTAATATTCGTTGTTGATACAAATCTGGGTCTTAAATTATTATAGAAACTCCTAATATTTTTATAATGCTCAATTGCAAACATAGAAATAATAACGATAGGTACTTGATAAAAAGAAGAAAAGCTGTAAAGATATTGTCCGAAGACTGTCTTATTGCACGAAATTTTTGTTAAAAAGGATTTCGCTGATCACAAGGTAGGAAGTTTCAAGCATTAATAAATACTTAAATTTTGAATATAAATAAATTAAAATTAAATATGCAAAAAAGTGGCAAACAATACATTCTGTTTGCAAGTAACTTGCACGCAAACTAGCAAAAAGCAAACAAGGCAAATCAGGAAATGTAAAATGGCCAAATCCACTATGTCAATAAAACTCATGTGGTTAACATTCGTAAAAATTTATTGTAATAAATAACAATTAAATTCTAATAAAAACATTGAAAAATTAAGACTTTTGAATCCTAGATTAGACAAAATCTGTAGAAAAAACTACTTTTGCGGTTAAACAGTGACGACAAACAAGTGATAAATGCGATTTTTTGTCACAATTTCTAAAATTGATGGAAATTTCAAAACATCCTTGATAAAAGTTGAAAGTACGTAGTTAAATACCCACCTATGAAATTACTTCGGCAGCAGAAAATTCTCATGATTCCGAAAAAACTAATTTAAATAATTTATTTCATATGAATAATCTATCTCCTTTAAATTATTTTGTTTTTCATCGAACACAGCAATTGTAGTAGGTTCATTAATAAATTCAAGGCTATCATGGAAACCTTCCAAAACCCTTTGGTCGATTATCTCGACTTCCTTAAACACATCAGACTTTATTCTATCTACATTAATATCCTGAAGATCTTTTGATGCAACTTCGGTAATACTAGGTCTTGATACTGATTTAATTAAATCTTGTACCGGTACAGGAATTTTGGATTCATCTTTTCCTATCCTTGGATTAGATTCGACAGATTTAACAGACAAAGGTCTACTTGGTACATGAACTAAATCGATGGCTTCGGGTGTTGGTGGTTCAGGCTCAAAAGGCACAGATATACTATTCTGATTAGCTTCGACTTCTCTACGTCTTGCCTGTTTCCTGTCAAGTTGCTTCTGAAGCTCTTCTATCCTTTCCTCTTTTAACTTGATTAGGCTGTCTAAATGTTCAACCTGAAATGTTAGTTCATTTCCAGTTATAATATTATAAAACAATATTTTAATTCTGCTGTAATGGATATCATTAATTAATATTACATGACAAGCACACTTAAAGTGGATAGGGCCACTGAATACATGGAGCAAGTGGCATATAAGTAGCAGTATTGGATACAAACAGGCATTACTTTGTAGAATTCCATTTTATTTTATAAAAATTAAGCTTAATTTGCTATATTCAGCGAAAAGAAGGGGAATCTGTATTCTTCAGGCGATGCCGACTTTAAAAGGAATAATTCTCATAACAATTATTCATTGTAAAGTCAACATCAGATTCTCTTGCTTTTTGCAGAGTATTGTAAATTAAGCTTAATTTTTTTTATCAGCTTTTGACGTCCATCAGTTGAATGCACATCTACTGTATGATTTAAATTTCTGGTTGTGTATGAGAGCACCAACCTTTTGTTTAAGCATCTCTGCAGAGTCTTTAGCGTCTTTCAGTTGTTCTTTGATACCGAGATAATGTTCGTAGCTGACCACTTTCTTTTGCATGGTTTCCAGTACTCCATTCACTCTTGTCTTCACAGGTACTACTAGCACGTTTTCTGGGGAAATAAATGATCGTGACCAGTCATCATTTTCGACCTCCACTGCTAGATAATACACGGCAATCCGCTAGGAAATGAGGCATACTCTGACGTCTTTCGGGAGATTTTATAGTGTTTGCGCAAACACGCACTTTCTATTTTCTCACTCTCATAGTACGATGGGACGGCAGTTTTGACACGACCGGCAAGAGATCAGACCCAGGAACGACAGCAAAATGTACTCCACTAGGCACGGGGTTTAATCAACCCAAATTTTAAAAGTCTAGGCTGGCACTAAAGATCCCTTGATAGAATAACCCAATACTATTCGTTGGCCCGACCTGAGCATCAAACACAGGACCTCGTGATCTGCAGTTTGATAAGATAACCACTAGTCCCACGCAGTGTAACTAGCCATAATTGTCTTTTCGTCATATTAACGTCCTGCAGACAAAGATTTCTCACTAAATTTAACAGCAAATAAATAAGGGCCATCTTTTAGACCACTCATGAACTACCAAGAATCACGATTGAACAACATGGCACTTTCGTCATACGGCCTAAGCGTTTTTTGGCGAATTGGCAGTAAGATTTGACAAATGAATACAACAACAACAAGCGACCTCTTAATGTATAGAAATTATTGCATACAAGCCGTTTTAATAGGAATTGACATAGTATTCTTATTAAAACGTTTGTATGCAATAATGTCTATATATTAAAAGGTCGCTTGTTGTATTAATTTGTCATATCTTACTGGCAATTCGCCGATCCTCAATAAATATAATTCCAGTGTTACGAATTTTGTCTAAGCCGATTTCACCTTTTTTATGTCAGTATTGTTCCTACTTAAGAGATAGTTTATATCTCAATCTATTATTTTATTGCAATTATAAATTAATAATAAATTATATTGCATATTAAAATACAAGAAAACCAAGCAACGCGTGGGGTCTGCTAGTGTTCAAAAAAAGGTGAAGTTGTACGCCCGATTGGTTCTCTTTTATCGTTGTAGCACCATTGAGTCGGTGCCGTTTTGTTTTAATGATTCCCATACCCATCTTCTTCTTTAGGTGCCTCTCCAACTAGTGAAGGTTGGCCGTCAGTTTTCGATAGTTTTACTTTTCTCTCGCGAGGTTAAACAGCTGGGCGGCACTCGCGATCCCAGTCCACTCCCTAATATCCATACCCATATCTATTGTTATAATAAGTCTCTGCTTACCGTCATCTCCACAGACATCGTAGTAACTACCGCCGCTGGACATGTTTTGTTCTGCGTCTTTCAAACTTTTGTTCACCTCTTCGTCACGACGGATCTTATCGCGTACTGCAATGATTCCACACGGCAATGTAAATCTTATCTTATTCTAATATATTTAAAGCTGAAGAGTTTGTTTGTTTACTTGATACGCGATGATCTTAGGAACTACTGGTCTGATTTGAAAAATTATTTCAGTGTTGGATAGCCCATTTATCGAGGATGTTTATAGGCTATATGTCATCACACTAAAGATCAGTATAAACATAGCACCATGGGAAAATGTTTCGAAAGGGGGGATTTTTTTTTCTTTTGAGAGCTTCCGCTGCTTGCGATAAAATCATGTAAGACAAAGTTGTTCATCTAGAAAAGTATTGAATAGAAGCAGGCGTTACTTTGCGGAAATCCATGATATTTTATGAAAAATAAGCTTAATTTGCAATACTCCGCGAAAAGCAGGAGAATCCGTGTGGAGTAATTTATAATTTCTTCAATCCTTATACTCCACACCAAACAGATCTTCTGCAGTAAATTATACCACACAGATTCTCCTAACTTTCGCGGAGTATAGCAAGTTAAGTTTAATTTTCATAATACCCCTTCAAAAGTTCTAAAAACAATCGTGACAGCACATGTTTTAAGGTTGACTTATGTGCGGATGAATGCTTGTAATCTCCTTTGTACTAATAATAGTAAATAAAAATATCCCTTGTCTTACCCATAAGAAGTACTCGCTCGATGACTCCAAGCGTACAATTAGCTAGCTGTTCCATGGTGTTGCAGCACAGGTTTAACCGGAGCTTCTTCAGCACCTTCCTGTTGAGGGTCATCCAGTTGTTCAGCTTCAGGGAGTGGCTGTTACGCGGTGGGTAGTTGTGCATTTCCACCAGCTTCGGGTAATGGACGCTTAGTATTTCAGCCAGAAGAACTGCAAGAAACACCATCGTCAGCCTATCAAGAGCGTGATATTATGACCATTTTTACATGGCCTTACACCCTCCCCGTTCTGAGGAGACCCGTGCCCTATAGAGGACGGTTACAGTTATTAGTTGCTCATTATACAGTACCAGCATCAGAAAAATCCCTGTTAATCTTTTTAGTAGGTCGAGACAGTTTAAAGGTGTCCACCCACGCAAGCACATCTTCTATATCCGACAGCGGGATCGGGGAGTCGAGCAGGGACATTATGTTGTTTTTAGTACTTGTTTACACGTTTATTTTGTTTGATTTTATTTTACAAGGGGCCGTTTGATTGACAATTAACAATTTAGCATGTTTGTCGTGTTTGTAATGACATTTGCAAATATTCTTCCACATTACTTGGTGTATTTTTGTTTGTGGCCAGTATTGCCGAGTAATATCCAAAGAGGATACAAATTATTATTATTATGGTGTCAGAAGTGGGATATTATTATTATTGTTATTTATTTATTATAGACCTTGTTATTACGGCAGGGCCCCTTACACTTACTAGATACTACTACATAATTTATGGATAAGACAAATGAATGAATGATGACATTAAACATTATAAAAGACATAATATTATAAGAGTACTTACACTATAGTGTAGTGTAGTGTACTCTGCGAATATTGAAGTAAAGGTCTTTCAATATTCTCAGAGTACCTCAACAATTCACGGAACAATGCTGTCCACCCGTCATGGATCCTTTTGAGCATTGCTGTCAAATACGATATCGATTACTATACCTATGACAGTAATCGATTACTATATCGGTATCACAATCGATATCATTTAGATTGCGATTGCGACAGACATAGTAATCAATTGTAATAGAATGTCTATGTTGATATCATAAAAGAAAACTGAAATCGATATCATTATGAATGTCATAATCGAAAGCTTTAATCGCAATCGCAGTCCTAATCGTAATCGTTATTATAATCGATATCGTAATTGATATCAAAATAAATGTCAACCATAATCCATGTTATAATCGATAACTTGAATGGCAATCGTAATCGCAATCCTGATCGATATTATAATTGATATCATAATCGATATTACTGTAATCGATATCAAAATCAATGTCAATATTGATGTCATAATTGAAAACTGACATGATCCCTAATACCAATCGCAATCCTAATCGTCACCGTTATTTTAATCGATACGATGCTAATATCGATATAATAATCGATATAATTATAGTTAACTATAATAGATATATTGCGGTTTACATTCAATAACTTACTTTTAAATGCTAAAAACACTAAGTGTGTAGAATTTATTTTACCAAATGTGAGGTAGATTGATTAAAATATAATGATTAACTCAGAATCGATGAGAATGGAGAATTACACAGTTTTACAAGAAGTACCCTTGGATTGTAAGCGTGGGGTATATGGGCACCCCAGATAGATATTAGGGCTAATATACATTATTATATAATTACAGTTTCCATCCTACGTTGAAACAAGTGATATTAAATAAGGTTAAACGCACATAACTTGGAAAAGTCCAAGGTGCGTGGGATTCGAACTTGGCCCCCGAAAGTGAGGTCTAATTCCTACCTACTGGGAGTAATGGGTCGTTGATGATAATGATAGCAGTCTTAGATGGTAACGGGATAACCTGTTAGGGGTATATATCGACATCATACCGGAACGCTGAATCGCTTTGCGGCACGTCTTTGCCAATAGGGTGGTAGCCACGGTCAAAGCCTTCCGCTAGACCAGACCAGAGAAAATTTAGAAATTATTAATCCCAATTTGCCCCTGCCAATTGCCAAAAGAGAGAACATGACAGGCATCGGAATACGACGATCAACCTGTCACGTCAAAATGTGTGTCAAAAAGTCATCTGAGGTCAAGTGACCTTTCTTCGTACGTACATAGCAAACAAGTTTCATACTAAAATACGTACGTACAGTTCGGAACAAAAGTGCATTTATTTTTACCCCCGACGCAACAAGACACACACACATATGCACGTATCACAGACAGTGTCCGTCGGTGGCATCGTATTACCCTGGATGAACCGATTATATTATTTCGAATATTTATTTCTTGTTTTGAAGTCGGCAGTGGTCTTAGCTGCGTTTGATGAAAATCGGTTCGGCGGGTCCGAACCGATTTATATTATATGGCCGGCGCTACAAAATGGTGGATTATAGTTTTTTTCACAACTTAATATTGGTATTAAATGACTAGTAGAATGCTATGACCACAATATAGCGAATTAGTTTTTTCTTATATCTAGCAAATATAATAATGTTCACTATATTGAACGGGAATTAGGAATATTTGTGTCGGGGGTTTTTTTTTACAATTTAATTTAATCTTTATACAATTTCTTCTAGAACTTGTCTTCCGAACAGTACAGATCTGAGAGACGCGCGCGCATTATGTTTTTGTATGGTGAAACAAATCGATTGTGATTACCAGTTTCTCCAAGCAACGCAAATTACATTTTTTTTGTATTTCAAATAGCTCTGCCTGCGACTTTTTCCGTTTCACTGTATAATTATCAACATACGATATGAATATAACTTGAAAAATTACGGAATTTCATACAAACTATAATCGAAGAAGATCGATGGATTGGCGATCGCAGTAGATCGTAGTCTACGTAATCTACTGCGATCGCCAACCCATCTGCCCAACGCGGTGATTATGGGCAGACTCTCCCGTTGGGAGAAGCCTTTAGTCCAGCAGTGTATAACAGGTTTCCATCAGACAAGATGTCGCATGTAAGAGGGTTTGCCCATCTTCATGACGCTGGCATAACACTCAACGGTGCATGCCTGAGAGTTTGACATAATGTATTCAAACGCGCAAGAAGGATTGGATCTACAAGCTGAGCATAAACTTGGACGCTGTGTATGACGCAAGTTTGACGTTACAGCGTCGGTTTAGTGCAGTTTTGGAGGCAATGGAAATGAGATAGGTTAGAGCATATATTTGCAAATACGCGTGTAAAGCCTACCAATCCACACTGGGCTAGCGTGGTGGGCTACGGCGTGGGCCAGGAATGGGTCAGTGATGATATACAACCACGAATCACAAAAAGCGCACGTTTGAACAAGTCTTCTAATTGGTCGCAAGCTGGACTCAAACTGGAATGACGCAGGAGGCGGCGCCGCGTTTTGGCCTTTGCTTTAGTGGAGTATAGGGATTGAAGAAATTATAAATTACACCATAAAGATTCTCCTGCTTCTATCCAATATTATCTACCTATGTAGTAGTGTACTCGTATTTCTCCTGTTTTCAAAACTGTAAGATAAGTAGGAAGGTGCACATGTTTGCAATTTCCCGGTTTCC
This sequence comes from Pararge aegeria, assembly GCF_905163445.1. Taxonomy (NCBI): domain Eukaryota; kingdom Metazoa; phylum Arthropoda; class Insecta; order Lepidoptera; family Nymphalidae; genus Pararge; species Pararge aegeria. Next base: position 2,772,576 of record NC_053202.1, on the reverse strand, counting down.
GCGAAACTTTCTAGAACGTAAATACAATACTTATGTTGCTAAACGCTTTTCTAAATGGCATACACAGAGGAAACGACGTGAAAGTTTTTTTCCACCCATGCCTAACGTCACCATATGTTCCATTTTCGACGCGACAATCCCGTTTTCAGGCTGTCTGTCCCGCTGTCCACCACGAATTCACAAGTCCGCTTACTCAAACTGACCAGCTTCCCACTAACTTTTCTAACAGTTGTTAAGCTGTGGCCACTAGCACGGGTATTCTGTATCTCATTTGACACCAAATTTAGCTAGGCACTGTTCAAAGTTGCCACAAAAATACGCCCAAACCATTATTATACATTACGTACCTACTACCTAATTTCATCTGCCAAACGAGTTGTAATGAACTCAGTTGGAGACAGATTTCTGAGCGCGATATGCATTTATCAGGTTATGTGGTAGCAACTTTATACAGTGGCTAGCTAAACTTGGTGTCAACTGAGATACAGAATCGCCCTGTCGTTTTGGAGCGGAAATGACATAGGTAGGTAAGTATGTATGTTTGCAATTTCTGTTTCCGCGAAACTTTCTACAACGTAAATACAATACTTATGTTGCTAAACGCTTTTCTAAATGCATGTGCAGAGGAAACAGCGTCAATATTTATTTCCTACCATGCCTAACGACGCCCACGTATGTCCCACTTTGAATGGTACGGTCCCGTTTTCAAGCTATCTGTCCCGCTGTCTCGTGTGATAAAATTTAACTGTCCTCCAGCCGAACCATGGCAACATGGTAAAGAAGAAGTTTACCCTCGTTTAATATTACATGTCTATTATTTTGATATCCTGTGCACCCATGCCCGGAGAGTGGATAATGCTGTATTAAATAGATAATTAAACACTGTTATACATGTTTTAACTTGTTTAATTTATTTCTATACAAATAAAACCGAACTAAAACTTCAGAGGCTTTAGAGGTACATTATTAAGTGTCTCTGAGACTTATATGTGCAACCGTAACGCTAATAGTTTTTCAGCACGTACGTATATGTCACGTGTCGGTCTTTTATCTTCATTAGGGTTGTCATAAGTACACACTTGTGAATGTTTTGAATTAGTTTGTATGGAAAAATAAATAAGCTTCTTTTATTTTAATTTTTTTTTCAAGGTTATGTTGTCCTTTAGAAATATACTTATGCACCTTCGTATTATAGATAACAATATTTCGTAATATCGATAAGGAGTTGTTTATTTTTAGAACGGTTTTTCATTTGATAGCAAATTCGAATACATTCGATGCTTTTTTTGTACTTTTTTATCTGTCATATCCGCCATATTGGATTTATCGTAGTAAATGACGTAGGCTTATGGCAGATTAGGAACCTACTTGGAACGCTGAGAGTCAGTCAATGACTCAACAAATACTACCTATATAACATAATGTGACGTTATTCAACAGTCTAGAGAAAACATTCTAAAGTCAATGCCTTCTTTCTATAGAGAAACTATCTACCATAATTACTGAGTCACGATGAATGTAATCTTTAAACTAGAAAATTAATTGACTTGAAGAAGTATAATTTATTATCTACCTAAGTTAGTTTTTTTTTTAATCCGCAAGTATTCCTGTCTGCTTTCTGGTTACTTTTTAAAGCTAGATCTAACATGATTATGTTTCTTTAACCAAAGGTTGTCTGGAGGAGATCGCTTTAAGCTATAAGGCCGCCTTTGTGCATATGTTTTGTATTATCGTTTATTTTGTTAACCTGGCTTTCTTTTTGTCTGTGCAATAAAGACTTCTTCTTCTTTATGATTTATATGCGCAGTGGGTAGGAACTCGACTTAACTTTCGGGAGGGCCCAGTTCGAATTCAACTCTAAATTTTCCAAGTTATGTGCGTTTAAGGTAATTAAAGTATCACTTGCTTCAACGGTAAAGGAAAACATGGTGAGGACACCTGCATGCCTGAGAGTTCTACTTAATGTTCTCAAAGGTATGTGGAGTCCACCAATCCGCACTGGGTCGGCGTGGTGGCCTTTTGGCCTTCACCCTTTTTCACTGTGGGAGGAACATAGATAAGGATGCGTGCCCTTTAGTGGGACGGTAATTGGTTGAAATGATGATGATATTTATATGATATATTATAGAGATATTGTTTAAAGAAACATAATACAAATAGGCATATATAATATTAAACATAAATGTATACATATAAAAAACACATATATGTAAATATCATACAACTAATGGATATGATACTTACATAAAAGAGTCCAAGTTTAACTTGTATCAATATATATAAAAGAGAAAGTGTGTGGGTATGTTCCGTATAGGCTCCGAAAAGGCTGGACCAATTTCAATGAACTTTTAGGGAATCTCCGGATTGACCTGTAATCCTGTAAAGTTTGGTCTCGAGAAGAGAATAGAAGTGAATGAATACGGAGAGAAATAAATGATTTAATATATTAGGAAACTTAAATTAAAAATTTAATGATGTAAGTTTATTGTTAAAATAAAATAAAGCAAAATCTAGCCCGGCGAAGCGGGCTGGGTACGCTAGTCTATAATAAAAAATGTAGATTTTTCTTCCCGGGTTTTGAAAGTGCCTTCCCTAGAACAAGAATCCCTAAGTTGTATCGACTAAGCCATCACGATTCACGGCTCTACACGTTATTTGCATACATAATGCGTACGTATTCGAAATCTTCTCAGAAGGCTTCAATGTACCACCTTTACCTTTTTAGTTTGTAGTGAGACTTTGTGTTGTGCAGACGTTGTTGACTATTAAATAGTGATAAAATATACGTTTTTTTTATATCGTGCGGTGTTAAACAAAGGTAATTCAGTGATTAAGTTTTTTAAATTACGACGGCCGACTGTCGCAGTGGGCAGCGACCTGCTTTCTGAGTCCATGGCCGTGGTTTCGATTCCCAAAACTGGAACATGTTTGCGTGATGAACATAAATGTTTTTCAGTGTCTGGGTGTTTATCATTCATCAAAATATTCATCAGTCATCTTAGTACCCATAACACAAGCTACGCTCACTTTGGGGCTAGATGGCGATGTGTGTATTGTCGAAGTATATTTATTTATTTGTTTATTTAATTATCTGTATTAATGCTATAACATTACAAACAAATAAATAAATAGCTGGAGTTTTTTTTTTTTGTTCGATAGTCTATTTATCCAGGAAACCTATATTATCGACCGATAGGAACGGACCATCAATAAAAAATGTTGTAAAGAAGGGGAAAAATATGATATTTGATAGCTTCCGATGCGGTTAGTTACGCAAATATGACGGAATTGTTCCATTCAAAAGTTCTAAATAAAGTCCGCGACGGTATATGTATATCTTTTCAGGTTGACTTAGAATATTCATCTAATATTATAAATACGAAACTTTGTTTGGATGGATGGATTAATGGTTGTTACTCTTTCACGCAAAAACTACTGCACAGAGGAGAATGCCGAATTTAGTATGCGATTTGGTTACACATAGTACTTATAAGGTGCCTTCTTGGAATTTATCTCATTTCGAAGGGTTTAATAACTACAATAAATTACCAAAAACATTAAAACTCTAGTTCGCCGGATTTCAGAGTTACATGCAAGTGAAGTTCGTGAATTAAGTTTATGTTTGACGAATGCGATTATTGTACCTACCTATTGATGGTACTGTTCACAATATATTAGAACCACTAATCTATATCATTAAAGGATTGTTTAACCGTCGAAGTTAAGGCTTGGGATTTGAGAGGTTTTTTTTTTTAAAATAAAAACTTAATTTTTGATATCAATTTAAATGAGGCACCAAACGAAACAATGTTCCGGCATTCTCCTTTGACTGAATTTTAGGATAAGTATAGATTACTCCCCGGATGAACACATAGGCTCTTTTTATCCCGGGTAAATGTACGGTTCCCGCAGGATTCATGAATATACCAAAAAACCGCGGGCAACAGCTGGTATGGAATATGTTATATCTTAGTGGGTAGAGTAGCCCAGACGGTGGGTACTACTTCGATTGCACTTTTGGGGGGCCCAGTTATAAAACCAGCACGCACGTCAAACATTTCTAAGTTACGTGCGTTTCAAACAATTAAATATCACATGATTCAACGGTTAAGGAAAGCATCGTGAGGAAACCTGCACGCCTGAGAGTTCTACACAATGTTCTCAAAGGTATGTGGAGTCAACCTGGGCCAGCGTGGACTCCGGCTTTAACCTTTTCTCATTATGGAAGTGCCCTGAAGTGGGCTAAGTGGGTTGATATGACAATGAATGAATGAATGAATGAATATACTTTAATTGCACACCACAAAAAGTACATCAAAAAGAAAAGTATAACAAAACAACGTATACAATTTGGCGGCCTTATCGCTTCATAGCGATTTCTTCCAGTCAACCAGTAGGGAAGATAAAAAAACAGGTGCAGAAAATAGTTAGGTGGTGCATATACACATTAAACAAATATTTCATTAGTTAAATATATACATATAATATATAAAAAACTATATTTGTAATTGAGGACAAATAAATAAATAAGTAACTGCAAATATATATATATATATATATATATTTATTATAAAAAACAATATTTGTAACTAAGGACAAATACATAAATAAGTAACTACAATTATATAAATAACTAGCGGACCCCAGCGCCATCTGTCGGACTGATTTATGAATCTAGACCATCCAGGGTGCCACCCAAACGCATACCAAAAAATTAATTCAAATCGGTCCAGCCGTTTAGGAGGAGTTCAGTGACATACACACATACACAAGAAATATATACATATACTAGCGGACCCCAGCGCCATCTGTCGGGCTGATTTGTGAATCTAAACCATCCAGGGTGCCACCCAAACGCATACCGAAAAATTCATTCAAATCGGTCCGGCCGTTTAGGAGGAGTTCAGTGACATACACACGCACACAAGAAATATATATATAAAAGATAAAGATATATTAAAATTAACTCAGTATAATCTATTTTACGGTAATCCCATTAGAATCATATCATCATTATCCAAATAAATCATGTTTTTTTTTTAAAAAAACCGATACAGACGCGAATTCACGGTCAACAACTAGTAAAATTATATCTAGGTGAGCTGTATACTCAGTTACTTTTAAACTGGCTGACATTATTTATAACTTTCAAAGTTGTTAGCTGAATAAGGTAACGACCCCAATTAATGCGACTTAAGGATTAAGGACTTTAAACTCCTTGAGACTCCTTGTGTTTAAACTTTGTGCAACTTTCTTATTTTTTTTTCGTAATCTCCCAATTTTTTTTTGTTTTTTTAAGCGATGGAATACTTTCGGTAAATATCATCTTAAGTTATGGCGTGACCAAGGGAAACCGGAATTTATTTATAACCGACTTCCTTTGAAAAGGACGAGGTCATATATATTTAAATGCTGACTATTACTATTTCATGTTTGCTTGCTTTTGTTTCAATGCTTTTCTTTGTTCCGAAATGGTCCCAAATTACAAATATATCTCACGATGAGTTTCGGAAACACGGTTCGCCTTACATTATGATGTTTCTTATTAACACGCAAATAGCTTCACCTGTATGTTTGTATGTTTGTAACCGACTTCTTTGGACGCTATTTTGACCCACTTTAAACGGTCTAATTTCGTTCAAACTGTGTAGACATATCGAGGATAGATGACAATACACTAATTTGAGAAGATTATTCTAATTTTCTTTAATTGAAAATTGGAATAATCTTAAAAACCACGCTTTTTTTACAATAAATTTTTTTTTTATTTTTATTCACACTATTATTAATTTATATTAATTGAAATTTTTAACTCTATTCTTTATTTAAATTTATTAAAACTAATTTTCTATTTTTTAGAGGTCGGTTTTCTATGAAAAGCGTGTTTTTTAGTTTTTTTTAAACTATTATTTTTTTATAATTTTTATTAGTGTTTTAAATTTTATAAAAATTATTATGTGCATTGTGCAATGCAAACAATCAAAAACAAAAAGCAATGTGCAAAAAATCGATGTTTCTTATGTCTATTTCTAGACTTTCGATGATTACCTAACTTCTAAAGTTTTAAAAGTGATATAATCATTTAAAATACAGTCTTAGATACCATCATACCATCCATCCATCCACCGAAATTGATGCTATATATTTTAATGTTTTGACATTATGCGTATTACAGTAATTTTATAAAGTGGGTTTTTTTTTAATATAACTACAGTTAACCTGATATGTCCCTGATATCTTATATCTTTAAACAAGCAATTCTTGTACCTATATATATAAGTGGAATCTCGGAATCGGCTCCAACGATTTTCATGAAATTTAGTATACAGGGGGTTTCAGGGGCGATAAATCGATCTAGCTAGGATTCATTTTTAGACAATGTCATTTTATTTGTGTTTTCTGGTAATAACCGATTTGTTGCAACGAAGTTGCACGGTTCAGCTAGTTTTAATAAATTGATTAGAATTTTAACAAATGTGCTGATAATTCATACATTTGATTCGTCAATGTACATGACATTGTGTTGGTGGGTATTTTGATATGCCGGTAAAATACATTTCGATACACTTCAGTGTTGTATGAGACTCTCGATGATGTAGAGATACCTCACGGTATCTTTAGTACTTAGTTATCATGCGCTAACTTTCTTTGCTCAACTTTCCATTCGTCAATAGTTATTGCTGACACATTCTTATGTAAGCACTTACTGTAGTGCGCAGACCGCAGCCTTGGTTGTTCGCAATCGAAGAGTCTATTACGCATATCTATATGTTTGTTTACTCTGTATCGTTAAAGTAAATAAAACTTCATGTCTCTCTAATTAGAGTCGCAAATCCTGCACTTCTCATAATTATTTTACAAACATTCTGTCAAAAGCCCGAGCTTAAGAGTTAGTGGCAAAAAAAAAGAGCTTAAATACAATGCAAATAACATCCATTTTACTCCGCTGTTCAAGTATTTCCATACTCGAAAAAGACTGAATGCGAGCGAGCAAATAACAAACTAAGGCTACTGTACCCTTAGCAACGATGACGCGGGCGTACACTTGTATGTTTTTTTTTAACCCCAACTTTGGTACTTCAATGAATAACTTGACGATGAAAAATTTATTATACGTTTAACAGAAAATCCAAATGTTTAACTTATTAATTACACCAATTACCAACTTGGTGTTAGTTTTCTATGTCAGAATTTACCTAATTCGGTAAATTAACAATGCCATTCCAAACAAATTAGAAAGTCTAATTATCTTTTAGTGGAACTATAAGTCGAAAGAATTGTCTAATTATGTTAATTTAATCATTATTATTTAATTTACAATGCCTTGGACCTTTTCAAAATATGTATCTTTTTTTAAATTTAATTTTAGTTTACTACAAGCTAGTCCGTGAGCGAATCTTGTAATCTCGCAATCGAGTTGTCGTTTTGGAGCTTGGAAATAGTATAACATCGGAGGAATTTCGCCTGTAACTCTTTAACTCGGGCTTTAGACGGAACGTTTGTTCAAGTTTTGTTCTAACATGAGTAGAACTGTAGCAAAATAAGGTACATTTTACATTGATAGGGTTTGATATCCCAAAATGACTCCTAAATTACGAGCGAGTAAATCTTTATAGTAAGCTTACTGACGTAGTGTAACACGATAACAAAGGAATGATATTCTTAAAAAAACTGAACAATGGCTTAAATTTTTTTTAAATAGGTCGTTACCTTGCTATGTCTCTCACATTACATTACAAATTAATTAACATAATAAAATTTTGTAATCGTCTACAAATCACGGGGCCTTGGTTTCTAACCTCAGAAGGGCTAGATAAAACCACCTCCTAAATTCCGGGAACATGGAATAGGAGAAGTTTACCTTCGTTTATTATTACACATATACATTATCTGGATATTATTTCCACTTGTGCGCCAGTGCTATAAGATTTGATAAAGCTGTGGGAGAAGATACATTTTTATCCTTTGGGATACCATTGTCTCCTGCCCATGCTAGCCGTGCAGGTCGGGACGAACATCTTTTAATTTCTAGGTTTTCCTTTATAGCAATAATTGACAGATTAAGCAGAGGGCCTACTTGATGGTACGTGGAAAGACAGCAACACTTCGCAGGGCATGTAAGGAATACTTCCTTCGAAGTGCCGCCATGTGCTCCAACCTAAGACGTAGGTCCTTGTAAGTAACTTAAAGGTACCTATTTACGAGTTTTACTTTGTTTCACTGTCGCCACGTACTCAACCGAGTACGTGGATGAGATACTCGGTTCAGGTTTTCACATTTTAGAGAAGCGAAAACAGGATTAAATGTGCATAATAATAAAATTACCTGTAGGCACAGCAACCCGCAGGGTAATTACGTTTCTCTCGACAGGCCTTAAACGACAAAATGACACTTGCGACCTGTCTAGGAGACGTACTTAACTTGCATAAAAGACACTTGCCACGGGCCACCTATAAACCGGACATCCAAACTTTCATAAACGACACTTCCTTCCTGTATACGACACGTACTAAACTTGCATAAAAGTCACTTGAAGCGGAAGCCGAGTGCCCGCACGGCAAGATGATTCCGTATCTCACGATAGGCCTGCGACAGGCTCAAATCTCGCGATCATTGCTGTTAAAAGTCACTTTTGCATACAATAAAAAAAAAAGAATGTGTGGACTTATGTACACGCGTTAGAAGTAATACTTCTGTGGCGTTACTTCAGTACATTATTTACTTAATTAAGAACATTATTTACTTAAATATATTATATACTTTAAAACATTATATACTTAAGTATATAATTTACTTTAGTACATTATATACTTAAATACATTATATACTTAAGTACATTATTTACTTATTTACTTACGCACATTATTTAGTTAAGTGCATTATTTACTTATTTACTTACGTACATTATTTACTTAAATACATTATATACTTAAGAACATTATTGACTTAAATATATTATATACTTAAATACATTATATACATAAAAACATTATACACTTAAATACATTATATACTTAAGTACATTATTTACTTCAGTTCATTATATACTTAAGTGCATTATTTACTTAAATACATTATATACTTCAATACATTATAAACTTAAGTACATTATTTACTTAAGTACATTATTTACTTAAGTGCATTATTTACTTAAATACATTATATACTTATTTACATTATATACTTAAGAACAATATTTACTTAGTGAATTATTTACTTAAGTGCATTATTTACTTAAACACATTATATACTTAGTGTAGTACAATATTTACTACAGTGTATTATTTACTTAAATACATTATATACTTATGTACATTATATATTTTAGTACATTATATTCTTGAATATATTATATACTTAAGTACATTATGTACTTGAATATATAATTTACTTAAGAACATTATTTACTTAAGTACATTATATACTTAAATTCTTCATATATTTCTTTACATTATATATTTAAGTACATTATTTACTTAAGTGCATTATTTACTTAAATACATTATATACTTATTTACATTATATACTTGCATATATTATATACTTAAGTACATTATTTACTTAAAAACATAATATACTTAAGTATATTATTTACTTCAGTACATTATATACTTATTTTCATTATACACTTATGTCCATTATATACTTTAGTACATTATATACTTATGTCCATTATATACTTTATATACTAAAGTACTATTTACTTACGTATATTATATACTTATTTACATTATATACTTATTTACATTATATACTTGCATATATTATATACTTAAGTACATTATTTACTTAAGTACATTATATACTTAAATACATTATTTACTTTAGTACATTATTTACTTAAGTGCATTATTTACTTAAATACATTATATACTTATTTACATTATATACTTAAGAACAATATTTACTTAGTGAATTATTTACTTAAGTGCATTATTTACTTAAACACATTATATACTTAGTGTAGTACAATATTTACTACAGTGTATTATTTACTTAAATACATTATATACTTATGTACATTATATATTTTAGTACATTATATTCTTGAATATATTATATACTTAAGTACATTATGTACTTGAATATATTATTTACTTAAGAACATTATTTACTTAAGTACATTATATACTTAAGTACATTATTTACTTAAGTACATTATATACTTAAATTCTTCATATATTTCTTTACATTATATATTTAAGTACATTATTTACTTAAGTGCATTATTTACTTAAATACATTATATACTTATTTACATTATATACTTGCATATATTATATACTTAAGTACATTATTTACTTAAAAACATAATATACTTAAGTATATTATTTACTTCAGTACATTATATACTTATTTTCATTATACACTTATGTCCATTATATACTTTAGTACATTATATACTTATGTCCATTATATACTTTATATACTAAAGTACTATTTACTTACGTATATTATATACTTATTTACATTATATACTTATTTACATTATATACTTGCATATATTATATACTTAAGTACATTATTTACTTAAGTACATTATATACTTAAATACATTAATTACTTTAGTACATTATATACTTATATGCATCATATACTTCTTTACATTATATATTTAAGTACATTATTTACAGCAGTACATTATTCACTTAAGTGCATTATTTACTTAAATATATTATATACTTATTTACATTATATACTTAAGTACATTATTTACTTAAGTGCATTATTTACTTAAATACATTATATACTTAAGTACATTATTTACTTAAATACATTATTTACTTATGTACATTATTTACTTAAGTGCATTATTTACTTAAACACATTATATACTTAGTGTAGTTAAATATTTACTTCAGTGTATTATTTACTTATTAAAGTAAATATAATGTATTTACATTATATATTTTAGTTCATTATATTCTTGAATATATTATATACTTAAGTACATTATTTACTTAAGTGCATTATTAACTTAAACACATTATATACTTAGTGTAGTACAATATTTACTTCAGTGTATTATTTACTTAAATACATTATATACTTTTTTACATTATATATTTTAGTACATTATATTCTTGAATATATTATAGACTTAAGTACATTATTTACTTATATACATTATATACTTATTTACATTATACTTATATACATTATATACTTAAGTACATTATATACTTATGTATATTATATACTAAAGTACATTATTTACTTAATTACATTATATACTTAAATACATTATATACTTAAGTACACTATTTACTTATGTACATTATATACTTAAGTACATTATTTACTTAGGTACATTATTTACTTAAATACATTATATACTTAAGTACATTATTTACTTCAGTTCATTATATACTTAAGTGCATTATTTACTTAAAGACATTATATACTTAATTACATTATATAATTAAAAACATTATATACTTCAATACATTATAAACTTAAATACACTATTTACTTAAGTACATTATTTACTTAAGTGCATTATTTAATTAAATATATTATATACTTCTTTACATTATATACTTAAAAACAATATTTACTTAGTGAATTATTTACTTAAGTGCATTATTTACCTAAATACATTATTTACTTAAGTACATTATTTACTTAAGTGCATTATTTACTTAAACACATTATATACTTAGTGTAGTACAATATTTACTTCAGTGTATTATTTACTTAAATACATTATATACTTATGTACATTATATATTTTAGTACATTATATTCTTGAATATATTATATACTTAAGTACATTATTTACTTATTTACTTTAGTACATTATATTCTTAAGTACATTATCTACTTGAATATATTATATACTTAAGAACATTATTTACTTAAGTACATTATATACTTAAGTAAATTATTTACTTTAGTACATTATATACTTAAATTCATCATATATTTCTTTACATTATATATTTAAGTACATTATTTAGTTAAGTGCATTATTTACTTAAAAACATTATATACTTATTTACATTATACACTTGCTTATATTATATACTTAAGTATATTATTTACTTTAGTACATTATACACTTAAATACATCATACACTTAAATACATTGTATACTTTAGTATATTATTTACTTACGTACATTATATACTTATTTACATTATATACTTAAGTATTTTAATACATTATTTACTTAAGTACATAATATACTTAAATACATTATTTACTTAAATACATTATTTACTTATGTACATTATTTACTTAAGTGCATTATTTACTTAAACACATTATATACTTAGTGTAGTTAAATATTTACTTCAGTGTATTATTTACTTATTAAAGTAAATATAATATATTTACATTATATATTTTAGTTCATTATATTCTTGAATATATTATATACTTAAGTACATTATTTACTTAAGTGCATTATTAACTTAAACACATTATATACTTAGTGTAGTACAATATTTACTTCAGTGTATTATTTACTTAAATACATTATATACTTTTTTACATTATATATTTTAGTACATTATATTCTTGAATATATTATAGACTTAAGTACATTATTTACTTATATACATTATATACTTATTAACATTATACTTATATACATTATATACTTAAGTACATTATATACTTATGTATATTATATACTAAAGTACATTATTTACTTAATTACATTATATACTTAAATACATTATATACTTAAGTACACTATTTACTTATGTACATTATATACTTAAGTACATTATTTACTTAGGTACATTATTTACTTAAATACATTATATACTTAAGTACATTATTTACTTCAGTTCATTATATACTTAAGTGCATTATTTACTTAAAGACATTATATACTTAATTACATTATATAATTAAAAACATTATATACTTAAGTACACTATTTACTTATGTACATTATATACTTAAGTGCATTGTTAACTTAAACACATTATATACTTAAGTATATTATTTACTTAGGTACATTATACACTTAAATACATCATATACTTAAATACATTATATACTTAAGTATAGTATTTACTTCAGTACATTATATACTTATTTACATTATATACTTATGTCCATTATATACTTTAGTCTATTATTTAATTTCGTACATTATATACTTATTTACATTATTTACTTAAATACATTATTTTCTTTAGTACATTATATACTTAAATACATCATATACTTAAATATATAATATACTGAAGTACATTATTTACTTGCATATATAATATTCTTAAGTACATTATTAACTTCAGTAAATTATTTACTTAAATACATTATTTTTTTTAGTACATTATATACTTAAATACATCATATACTTAAATATATAATATACTGAAGTACATTATTTACTTAAATATATTATATACTTACTTACAATATATACCTAAGTACATTATATACTTGAATATATTATATACATAAGAACATAATTTACTTAAATACAATATATACTTCAATACATTATTTACTTTAGTACATTATATACTTATATGCATCATATACTTCTTTACATTATATATTTAAGTACATTATTTACTGCAGTACATTATTCACTTAAGTGCATTATTTACTTAAATATATTATATACTTATTTACATTATATACTTAAGTACATTATTTACTTAAGTGCATTATTTACTGAAATACATTATATACTTAAGTACATTATTTACTTAAATACATTATTTACTTATGTACATTATTTACTTTAGTACATTATACACTTAAATACATTATATACTATAGTATATTATTTACTTACGTACATTATTAACTTAAAAACATTATATACTTAAACACATTATATACTTCAATACATTATATACTTAAGTACATTATTTACTTAAGTGCATTATTAACTTAAACACATTATATACTTAGTGTAGTACAATATTTACTTCAGTGTATTATTTACTTAAATACATTATATACTTTTTTACATTATATATTTTAGTACATTATATACTTGAATATATTATAGACTTAAGTACATTATTTACTTATATACATTATATACTTATTTACATTATACTTATATACATTATATACTTAAGTACATTATATACTTATGTATATTATATACTAAAGTACATTATTTACTTAATTACATTATATACTTAAATACATTATATACTTAAGTACACTATTTACTTATGTACATTATATACTTAAGTACATTATTTTCTTAGGTACATTATTTACTTAAATATTTTATATACTTAAGTACATTATTTACTTAAGTGCATTATTTACTGAAATACATTATATACTTAAGTACATTATTTACTTAAATACATTATTTACTTATGTACATTATTTACTTTAGTACATTATACACTTAAATACATTATATACTATAGTATATTATTTACTTACGTACATTAATAACTTAAAAACATTATATACTTAAACACATTATATACTTCAATACATTATATACTTAAGTACATTATTTACTTAAGTGCATTATTAACTTAAACACATTATATACTTAGTGTAGTACAATATTTACTTCAGTGTATTATTTACTTAAATACATTATATACTTTTTTACATTATATATTTTAGTACATTATATACTTGAATATATTATAGACTTAAGTACATTATTTACTTATATACATTATATACTTATTTACATTATACTTATATACATTATATACTTAAGTACATTATATACTTATGTATATTATATACTAAAGTACATTATTTACTTAATTACATTATATACTTAAATACATTATATACTTAAGTACACTATTTACTTATGTACATTATATACTTAAGTACATTATTTTCTTAGGTACATTATTTACTTAAATATTTTATATACTTAAGTACATTATTTACTTCAGTTAATTATATGCTTAAGTGCATTATTTACTTAAAGACATTATATACTTAATTACATTATATAATTAAAAACATTATATACTTCAATACATTATAAACTTAAATACACTATTTACTTAAGTACATTATTTACTTAAGTGCATTATTTAATTAAATACATTATATACTTCTTTACATTATATACTTAAAAACAATATTTACTTAGTGAATTATTTACTTAAGTGCATTATTTACCTAAATACATTATTTACTTAAGTACATTATTTACTTAAGTGCATTATTTACTTAAACACATTATATACTTAGTGTAGTACAATATTTACTTCAGTGTATTATTTACTTAAATACATTATATACTTATGTACATTATATATTTTAGTACATTATATTCTTGAATATATTATATACTTAAGTACATTATTTACTTATTTACTTTAGTACATTATATTCTTAAGTACATTATCTACTTGAATATATTATATACTTAAGAACATTATTTACTTAAGTACATTATATACTTAAGTAAATTATTTACTTTAGTACATTATATACTTAAATTCATCATATATTTCTTTACATTATATATTTAAGTACATTATTTACTTAAGTGCATTATTTACTTAAAAACATTATATACTTATTTACATTATACACTTGCATATATTATATACTTAAGTATATTATTTACTTTAGTACATTATACACCTAAATACATCATACACTTAATTACATTGTATACTTTAGTATATTATTTACTTACGTACATTATATACTTATTTACATTATATACTTAAGTATTTTAATACATTATTTACTTAAGTACATAATATACTTAAATACATTATTTACTTTAGTACATTATATACTTAAATACATTATATTCTTAAATATATAATATACTGAAGTACATTATTTACTTAAATACATTATTTACTTTAGTACATTATTTACATAAATACATAATATACTTAAATACATTATATACTTAAGTATATTATTTACTTTAGTACATTATATACTTAAATACCTTATATACTTCAAAACATTATATACTTAAGTACATTATTTACTTAAATACCTTATATTCTTAAGTACATTATTATATACTGAAGTACATTATTTACTTAAGTACATTATATACTTAAATACATTATATACTTAAGTATATTATTTACTTCAGTACATTATATACTTATTTACATTTTACTTATTTACATTATATACTTAAGTACATTATTTACTTAAAAACATTATATACTTAAATATATTATATACTTAAGTACATTATTTACTTAAGTACATTATATACTTAAGTACATTATTTACTTTAGTACATTATATACTTAAATATATTATAAACTTAAATACATTATATACTTATTTGCATTATATATTTTAGTACATTATTTACTTAAGTGCATTATTTACTTAAATATATTATAAACTTACTTACAATATATACTTAAGTACATTATATACTTGAATATATTAACAAGAAATAAGAACATTATTTACTTAAATACATTATATACTTACTAACATAATGTATGTATATTGTTTACTTACGTACATTATTTACTTAATTACTTTATATACTTAAATACATTATATACTTAAGTACACTATTTACTTATGTACATTATATACTTAAGTGCATTGTTAACTTAAACACATTATATACATAAGTATATTATTTACTTAGGTACATTATACACTTAAATACATCATATACTTAAATACATTATATACTTAAGTATATTATTTACTTCAGTACATTATATACTTATTTACATTATATACTTATGTCCATTATATACTTTAGTCTATTATTTAATTTCGTACATTATATACTTATTTACATTATTTACTTAAATACATTATTTTCTTTAGTACATTATTTACTTAAGTACATAATATACTTAAATACCTTATATACTTCAATACATTATATACTTAAGTACATTATATACTTAAATACATTATATACTTAAGTATATTATTTACTTCAGTACATTATATACTTATTTACATTATATACTTAAGTACATTATATACTTTAGTATATTATTTACTTACGTACATTATTTACTTAAAAACATTATATACTTAAATATATTATATACCTAAGTACATTATTTACTTAAGTACATTATATTCTTAAGTACATTATTTACTTAAGTACATTATATACTTAAATATATTATAAACTTACTTACAATATATACCTAAGTACATTATATACTTGAATATATTATATACATAAGAACATAATTTACCTAAATACAATATATACTTCAATACATTATACACTTAAGTACATTATTTACTTAAGTACATAATTTACCTAAATACATAATATACTTAAGTACATTATATGCTTAAGAACATTATACACTTAAATATATTCTATACTGAAGTACATTATATACTTAAGTATATTATTTACTTTATTACATTATATACTTAAGTGCATTATTTACTTAAATACATAAAATACTTATTTACATTATAAAATACTTAAGTACATTATGTACTTAATTATATTATATACTTTAGAACATTATTTACTTAAGTATATAATATACTCATTTACTTTAGTACATTATATACTTAAATACATCATATTTATCTTTACATTATATATTTAAGTACATTATTTACTTAAGTGCATTATTTACTAAAATACATTATTTACTTATTTACATTATATACTTAAGAACAATATTTACTTAGTGAATTATTTACTTATTTACATTATATACTTAAGTACATTATTAATTTCAGTAAATAATTTACTTAAGTGCATTATTTACTTAAATACATAATATACTTATTTACATTGTACACTTAAGTACAATATTTACTTATATACTTAATTACATTATATACTTGAATATATTATATACTTAAGTACATTATTTACTTAAGTACATTATATACTCAAGTATATTATTTACTTAAGTACATTATATACTTAAATACATTATTTACTCTAGTACATTATATACTTAAATACATCATATACTTAAATATATAATATACTGAAGTACATTATATACTTAAATACATTATTTACTTTAGAACATTATATACTTAAAAACATCATATACTTAAATATATAATATACTGAAGTACATTATTTACTTAAGTACATAATATACTTAAATACATTATATACTTAAGTATATTATTTACTTTAGTACATTATATACTTAAATACATTATATACTTCAATACATTATATACTTAAGTATATTATTTACTTCAGTACATTTTTTACTTAAATACATTATATTCTTAAGTACATTATTAACTTCAGTAAATTATTTACTTAAGTGCATTATTTACTTTAATACATAATATACTTATTTACATTGTACACTTAAGTACAATATTTACTTATTTACTTAATTACATTATATACTTGAATATATTATATACTTAAGTATATTATTTACTTAAGTACATTATTTACTTTACTTCATTATATACTTAAGTATATTATTAACTTTAGTACATTATATACTTATTTACATTATATACTTAAGTACATCTTATACTTAATTACATTTTATACTTATTCACATTATATACTGAAGTACATTATTTACTAGTTGACGGCCGATTGACGCAGTTTGCTGCGACCCTGCTTTCTGAGTCCAAGGCCGTGGGTTCGATTCCCACAACTGGAAAATGTTTGTGTGATGAGCATGAGTGTTTTTCAGTGTCTGGGTGTTTATATGTATATTCTAAGTATTTATGTATATTATTCATAAAAATATTCATCAGTCATCTTAGTACCCACAAGCTATGCTTACTTTGGGGCTAGGTGGCGATGTGTGTATTGTCGTAGTATATTTATTTATTTATTTATTTATTTTACTTAAGTACATTATATACTTAAGTACATTATATTCTTGAATATATTATATACTTAAGTATATTATTTACTTAAGTACATTATTTACTTTAGTACATTATATACTTAAGTACATTTTATACTTGAATATATTATATACTGAAGTACATTATTTACTTAAGTACATTATATACTTAAGTATATTATTTAGTTAAATACATTATATATTTAAGAACATTATATACTTCAGTACATTATTATACATTATATACTTATTATATATACTGTATATATATTATATATATTGTATATATACATTATTTACTTAAGAACATTATATACTTTAGTACATTATATACTTAGGTACATTATTTACTTCAGTGCATTATTTACCTTAACACATTATTATATTTATTTACATTATATACTTAAGTACAATATTTACATATTTACTTAAGTACATTATTTACTTTAGTACATTATATACTTAAGTACATTTTATACTTGAATATATTATATACTGAAGTACATTATTTACTTAAGTACATTATATACTGAAGTATATTATTTACTTAAATACATTATATACTTAAGAACATTATATACTTCAGTACATTATTATACATTATATACTTATTATATATACTGTATATATATTACATATATTGTATATATACATTATTTACTTAAGAACATTATATACTTTAGTACATTATATACTTAAGTACATTATTTACCTTAACACATTATTATATTTATTTACATTATATACTTAAGTACAATATTTACATATTTACTTACGTACATTATTTACTTATTTACGCGATGTATATTCATACATATATAATATATACGTATATACTATATATGTATGAATATATTATATACTTAAGTACAATATTTACTTAAATTATATATTAAGGTAAATAATGTAATATAGTTATTTACTTACTTAATTATTACCTTAAGTATACCTTAATACATTATTTTTAATAATGTAAATGAGTTAAATATGTATTTAAGTTAATAATGTAAATAAGTAAATAACATACTTAGGTAAATAAATAACTATATTACATTATTTAAGTAAATAATGTACTTAAGTAAATAACTTAATTAAATAAATATTGTACGTAAGTAATTAATTAAATAATGGATTTAAGTAAATAATATACTTAAGTAAATAAATAAGTATATAATGTAAGTAAGTTATATAAGTAAATAATGTTAATATAAATAACTAAATTACATTATTTACCTTAAGACATTATTTAAGTAAATAATGGATTTAAGTAAATTATGTACGTAAAGCTTGAAAATATTTCAACTATGCCCATCTAAAAAAAACACGTTAATCTCAAACTCCGTTGCACGGATTTTTTAAAGATAAATGCGGAAAAAATAGCCATGTTATCCTGTAGGAGCTGTTGGCGTTTCCGGGATAAAAATAAGCCTTAAAGCTATTCCTGGATACGCATGCATTCGATCGTTGTCCCATATGCCTAGCGACGTGCTGTTATTTGTGAAGAGTTTTGTCCTTTATCTCCGACAATATTCATTAAAATAAGACAATACATGCTTAAAACATAAAAAAAGAATTATTAAAACCAATTCAAATTTAACGGAGCTATGAAGTAAAATTGATAAAAAATTTCATCGTATTTCGCGGAGAAAACTTACTGTTTATCGGGATAAAAAGTATCCTATACCCGGATTCCGGTTGACCCGGAATATCAGGTACAACTTTACCAAATTTTATTTAAATCCGATCAGTAGTTTCCGTGTGATTCCCGAACAGACAGATAGGCAGACGGACAAAAATTCAATTAAAATCTGTTTTGTACTCAGTATCGATTAAAAAACATCCCCCGGTCAAAATTTTCAAAATATATTAAATGTACAGAAATCTTCCAGTTACAGATTTATTATAAGTAGGTATAGATAGATAAAGTAAAATAATATTCTCGTTATAAACAGAAAGCTGATATTAAGATTCAACTTAACAGAAACGGACATAAATTAGTGATACCTCTGCATATCGTCTGCGAAAGGCGCAGAACTTCTTTGTGGGGTTGAGTATACGCTTTTACAATATGATTCTTAAGGTAATTCTAGACCTACCGATGCATGATTTTAAAAATGTGTAAAAACACATCAACATCATCATCAATACAGCGAGGTTACATATGATGAATTTCTTTTTGAAATCATATTAAAAACAATTTGCTTTAATCGAAGCATGTCCAAAATGAAATGACCGCATGAATGACATAACAACATGATGATACTGTCAACACTGAAAAAAGTTCCAATTTGACAGCACAATCCCCATCTGAAATTTAAATTTGTCAATTTGTCCCTATTACCAAAATGACCCGCCATTTATTGAATATATTAGTTACAAAAAATGTGTTAAATGAAGAACCGCTCAACCGATTTTGTGCAAACTTCACATAAACCCGTCTATTTAATAGTCCGAACAAAGCCTTAACATTTGGTTTGGATAGGTGAGCCCGTTCTTGAGTTATAAAATTACAACGAATAGTGGCATTGATTTTTATATATATAGATATATATATATATATATATATATATTATAATATATATATATACTTTTTTTTAGTATTTTTGAATAATTACTTATTATATTATAAATAACTACTTATTGTAAATGAGTATTTGCTGGGCAGCAGAAAGTTTCAATCATGTTGCACTCAATTTGTACCGAAGAACACTGAAAATACGGTGTAAAATTGAATAAAAGACATCCGAACTAACGTAAACATCGTAATCGCGGTGTCTGGCGGTGATTTGCGGTGACGCAAATTCAACTGACAGCTCTTAATGTTGATATGAATAGAATAGTTATTATATTTCTCTATGGTCATAAGTTGTTTTTTAATATTGTTTCTTAGGTGTCTGCGCCATAACTGTTGCGGTTGTCAGCGACTGCTTGTACTGTTACGAAACACGTGTTCTAAATATAAAGATACTAGAATATACAACTTGAACATAGTTATCGATTTATGTCACCAGTTCTGTCACCTAGAACTAACTTTACGATGTAGAATTCAGGTGTCGGTGTGCGCGCGCATCGTAAAAATTCACACTCATCATTTTTCTTCATCGCGTTAAGTAAGTATATAGGTCTCAAGTGTTTTTTATGCAGGTTTGGTAGGTCTCGTATACAGGTCGCAAGTGTCATTTATACAAGTTTAGTACGAGTCGTACGCAGGTAGAAAGTGTAATTTATGCAAGTTTAGTACGTCTGGTATACAGGTCGCAAGTGTCATTTATGCAAGTTTATTAAGTCTCGTATACAGGTCGCAAGTGTCATTTATGCAAGTTTAGTACGTCTCGTATACAGGAAGCCATTTATACAAGTTTAGTACCTACGTTTCGTATACTGGTTACAATTATATTTTATTCAAATTTAGTACGTGTCGTCGTACTACACCTGCGGAAAGAGGGGGGCAACTGTTTTCGGTTTACCTACGAATTAAAGTCTTACAATCGACTTCATAGTAGGTAACTATTAAATATCAGAGAGAGATTTTTATTCCGGTCAAAATATATCTGTCTACATTTTTGAATTGAAACAATTGAACAATTTACCTAAGATTGAATGGACTTTTTGTGCCAGTACGTCAGAAGGTAATAAAACAGTTTCTATTATTGCTATGACGTCAAAAATGGGAAATACCCTGTGTTAATTTTTGATTGATTTATTTTTAAGTGATGTGCGTTATTATTATGTATTCATGTAAGGTTGTACTTATATGTAAGATTAATAGTACTTACAGATTTATTTTTCTCGTTGTCATTTTCATTTAAGTACTAGCTGTTATCCACGTACTTCGTCCGGTCTGTTACGTTTGTTACAGAGACGATTTGTTTTCATGTGAATTGGTTGCTGAGTTAGGGCGTAAAGGATAGACAAACAAACACACTATCGCATTTATAATATGATGCAGTCTAAGATTGTAGCGGGCTATCCTGTTAGGGGTAAAGTTATATTAAACCGATATTCCTAACAAGTTTCTACATGTCATCGTACTGAAACGTTTAATCGCTTGGAGGCACGCTTTGTTAGTGGGGTGGTATCTATCTACCCCCGATTAAAGCATCCCAAAAAAAATATAGAATCTGGAATGCCCTTCCAGCTTCCATTTTCCCCACTACCTATAACTTTAGTACCTTCAAATCAAGAGTGAATAGGCATCATCTAGGCAAGCGCGCTCCACCTTAGGCAGCATCATCACTTACCATCAGGTTTGATTGCAGCCTTAAGCTCGTTAATAAAAAAAAAAAAAAAAATGAGCAAGCGGTTCGCCTGTTGATATACTATCATAGTCGCCATATTCTGCAGCACCAAAGGAGTCGGTCAACAGCCAAGGCCGAAGCCTAAAAAAGCAGCATTTAAAAATTCCCTAATTGCCCCAACCGGGAATCGACCCCAAGACCTTACAATTATAGAACAGTACAGCGCTAACCACTGCACCAATGAGGTCTGGAATTAAAGAGGCTTTAATTTTTCCATCGCATTCTGTGAAGATACCAACCCACTCAATAAATCTGCGTTATAAATCCTTGAGCTATTGACACCTCGAACTCAAAAACTAATTTGACATGATTAGATAAAGTATTTCCGTCCTCGTCTAAACGTCCCCGGGAAAGAAGGACGGCGTTATTTTGAGGCCGGTCATTTAATTTTGTTTGTCAACTACCTACTCATTTGTGTACAATCGAATTAGCGGCCCATTAATGCTGATCGTACATCAGTCGCTTAGCTTTCGGGTACCGAAAAAGAATAATGTTCGTTGTTCTGTCTTTTCACCATAACTTCTAGGTTCCCGAACAGCAGGCCGACTCTGTTTATCACTTGACATAAAATTAGCTAGCCACTGTGGAAAATAACTTGCTAAATTCATATTTGGCAATCTGAAATCCATGTTTCCAACTGAGTTTACTTCATCTCGATCGGCAGATACATTTACGTAGTTAATGTATAATAATGGTATAGGCATGATGGCAACTTTCACAGTTATAGCTAAATTGATGTCAACCGAAATGCAGAATGGCACTGCAGATTGACATGTTTAACTTCTACTTATTAAGAATAGGTACTTTT
The DNA here is from genome assembly GCF_905163445.1 of Pararge aegeria. Lineage (NCBI taxonomy): Eukaryota > Metazoa > Arthropoda > Insecta > Lepidoptera > Nymphalidae > Pararge > Pararge aegeria. The sequence continues at coordinate 2,748,730 of NC_053202.1, read as the reverse complement.
ATTATCCCAAGTATAGGTACCTACTTAACCTAATTTATTGATGTATCAGTAGTGCTGTCCGTTTCCACTGCGTACAGTGTGAAGAGGCTAGCACCTTTTAGACCTGTAAGTTTACTTAAGTTCAGAGATGTGTACAACAGAATTGGCACCTTTGGCTAAAAATTTTAGAAAAAAACACCATTTTCAAACGTCAAAATCCCTTTTTATTATATCCGCCATATATCCGTCTTTGTACAATGTACCTCATCATCATTGTCAACCCTATGCTGGCCCATTTCAAGGTACGGGTCTCCTCTCAGGATGAGAAGGTTTAAAGCCGCAATCCACCAAGCTGGGCCAGCCAGTGCGAATTGGTTTACTTCACAAGCCTTTGAGAACATTATGGAGACCTCATCACGCAAGTTTCTTCGCGATTCAAAAAAATTCAAAAAATTCAAAATTCATTTATTTCAAGTAGGCCTAATATAAGCACTTTTGAAACGTCAAGTCTGTCTATTTGTAGTGATTCTACCACCGGTTCGGAAGGCAGATTCTACCGAGAAGAAGCCGGCAAGAAACTCAGCAGTTACTCTTTTCCAACATCAACAATTTACATTTTGCATTTTAACATTCATGCGATTGCGATGATGTTTTCGTTCACTTTTAAAGCTTGTGATTATTGATTGCCTAAATTAAAAACGCACATAACTCCGAAAATATAACTTTGCTAGGTAACAAATGCTTATAATTAACTATAGAGCATGTTTTATTCGCCGACGTCCTTTGGCCAATATGCGTTTTCACTATAATATGGGGATGCTGTCGCATAGATCCCTTAGACCTCGTTAATTAAAGTCAAAAATATCTTTATTCAAGTAGGCCCATAGGTGGCACTTTTGATGCGTACATAAGAATTACACGGTAGTGAGCTGATGGCGATAACCACATTCGTAAACTTAAAAGTAAAGCTACGACCTTTCCAAACGCGTCCTGGTCTACGAAGAAGCCCTTAGCCGGGTGTTTTTTTTTTGTTATCACCATATCACAATGTCATTTAAAATTATTAGAAGAGCAACCTGTTTAGAGCAATAATTTACACCCAAGCTTTTTTATCAATTACGTAGTCCTTTATACTAAAATAGGAATTTTCTATAAGCTTACGTTTAATACAAACTTTGAACTTTTTAAGAGACATCTCCATGATGTCAATTGGTAGTTTATTGTAGAATTGTATGCAATTTCCTTTAAACGAATTATGAATTTTATGTAACCTAGTATATTGCACTGTAAGTTTATTCTTACTTCTAATGTTTAAATTATTGCAGTCACATTTTTTCTTAAATTTAGAAATGTTTATGGTGAATTAGTAAATAAAAATATGTATATAATATACATAATATAATTAGTAAATAATGTGAATAGTAAATGGTTATGGGATAATTATGACAGCAAAATGCGTTACGTGCGAATCCATTGCCGTAGATATGCGATCACCTTAAAAATAATTTGTAAATAAAATCTTTGTCCATTCTATTGCAGTCATGATTGTAGCAGAGGCTTGGAAGGCGAACTATCTGCTGTGGATCCTTCCCGTCGTTCTTCTAATCGGTCTAATATTCATACTCGGTCTTCTCGTCCTATTCTTTGGATTGCGCCTCTACGCCAAACTAACCTGTGGAAGATACCGTGAGAAGACCAAGATGGATGGAAAAACTGTTATCGTAACTGGATGCACCAGTGGTATCGGGAAGGAGACGGCGAAGGAGTTGGCTAAAAGAGGCGCCAAAGTCATCATGGCCTGTCGGAGTTTGGATAAAGCTGAGAAAGTCAAAGGTGATTCTATTGTTGTTTTTGTGTTAGATTTTATAGGGTCATTAAAGGTTCCGAATGGTTTTTTTTTTTTATTGTAATTATTGACGGACTAAGCGTATGGTCCACCTGATGGTGAGTGGAAACCATCGTCTATGAACAGAGCGACACTTCGCAGGGCATGCAAGCAACACGTCCTGCAACGTGCCGTCCGGTGTCCAACAACTTGAGGCGTAGGTGTTAAGGCTCATGTGCCTGTAATAACAGCGGCAACCACACTCTTAAGACCGCACAGAATGTCAAAATTGCTGCTCGTGATCGTTTAACATTCTCTCTACGTGTTGCTCTCTCGGTTTTTTCATTTATTTCATTCGTTTGTATATCTTCTATATACATAAAAGAGAAAGTATGTGGGTATGTTACGTATAGGCTCCGAAACGGCTGGACCGATTTCAATGAAACTTTCAGGGAATCTCCGGATTAACCTGGCGAGTAATCCTGTACAGTTTGGTGACGATCGGAGCACTCCTATTTTTGATCTGTCATACTGTCAAATACAGGTTTTATTTACTTTGATGATATTCTATTGTTGGGTGTACATTGGTGTAGATAATGATCTTCAACCGCTCGAGAAGAGAATAGAAGAGAATGAATACGGAGAGAAATAAATGATTTAATATATTATGAGACTTAAATTAAAAATTTAATGATGTAAGTTTACTATTTAAATAAAATTTAATAGTTATTAATAAAACCAAACATCTAATTAATTAACTGAAATCCAATTAAATAGGTTACCATTAAAATCACATTTTCCAGGTATTTAATTATCATGTTATCACAGATCACACACACATGTGACATCTGTCGATATTCCCTTTTGGCGGGCTGTCACCTGCTACTTATCCGTTTTGATTTTATTTACCAGTTTTAACTGTGACTTATAATATTAAAGTAAAGGTTATTATTATTTATATTAGTTTCGATTAGCACGTTTGTTTCAACGTGCTTATCAAAACTAACAGTTGGTAATCAATAAAAAAAAACTGCATCGATAGTACAATTCTTGAAGAAGTTTATTTGCTATTTTATATCACGATATGTTAGAAGCTGAGTAAACGAAATGATAGATACACTTAGGTTAACAGTAAAATATTGAACAGGTGGTTGGTTGTTTAAACTTTTTTATTATTATTAATTATTAATAATAATAATAATATAATAAAGTATTAATTTCAGACCTTGGTCCAAATTTATTTTGTTAATAACAATTTACTTAGTTAAATAAGTTAGGAAACTTTTGTGTTAGTAACAATAACTTATTCTATGTTAGTCCTTATTATCTACCACAAGGTCTGGGTCATCCGCCTATGATTTGCTCTGTTGCCGATGTGCACGCCATTCCAGCTACTCCAGAGTGTGTTGTCCAGCTTAGCGGCCAATGATTATTGATGTCTTTTAATTAAATAAATACATGGTGATATCCCAGTAGTTCGGATTAGCTTTTCTTTCGAGGGAAGTTCGACTTGCATAAAATAAAATATGGATCGGTAATGAGTTGTTATTGATTATGATAATGAAATTAATACAGCTCCACTTGACTCCACCTGAATAAGAATTTCCCTGATACTTACTACTCTAGTATAAATCCGGGAATAATAATGATAAGTAGGTAACATAAATAAATCAATATAATCGCGTACGTCGTCCCCCAAGCAGGTGGACCGACAACATCAAGCGAGAAAACAAGCGGCCCAGGATCAGAGATTTTGGAACTGTGCCCAGCAGTGGACGTCATTCGGTTGAATTGATGATGAACATTCATTGAGTCTCACCCCAACCTCTTTTCTTACAGATGAAATCATCGAAGCAACAAAAGACGCAAAAGTCATTGTTAAGAAACTGGACCTTAGTTCATTCGCATCGATCAGAGCATTCGCGGAAGATATCAACAAATCAGAGAAAACTTTAGACGTGCTAATCCACAACGCTGGATACGCGGAAACTTTCAAAAAGGCCCAATCTGAGGATGGAATCGAGTTAACAATGGCCACTAACCATTACGGTCCATTTCTGTTGACCCATCTCCTTATAGATCTGTTGAAGAAGAGTGCCCCATCAAGAATCGTTGTAGTAGCATCTTCCTTATATCGTCTAGCATCCGTAAATTTGGAAAACCCAAATCCTTTGGACTCAATGCCAGCGTATTTATACTACGTATCCAAAGAAGCGAATATCTTGTTCACTAGGGAGTTGGCAAGACGTTTGGAAGGCACCGGAGTGACGGCGAATTGCTTGCATCCCGGATTAATCGACAGTGGAATTTGGAGGAACGTCCCGGCACCTTTGAGCTGGGGTTTGTCCTTGATAAACTTCTGCTTCTTCAAAACACCTCTCCAGGGTTGTCAGACATCAGTTATGTTGGCGGTAGACGAGAATCTGGCTAAAGTAACTGGAAAGTACTTCTCAGACTGTCAGGAGAGTTCCATATCTAACTCTGCAAGTGACATGGGTCGAGCTCGGAAGCTGTGGGAGATTTCTGAGAAGATGGTCAAATTGGAAGAGGGCGAGCCTAAGATTTAAGATAATTTTAAACTTATAAAGACTGTCAGATCTTCTACCACTTTCTAGACTGGGGTTGTCCTTGATACTCTTCTGCTTCTTCAAAACTCCTCTCCAGGGTTGTCCGACATCAGTTATGTTGGCGGTAGACGATTATCTTGCTAAGGTAACTGGAAATTAGGTATTTCTCAGACTGTCAGGAGAGTCCTATATCTAACTCGGCGAGTGACTCGGCAGAGCTCAAATTGATGGTCAAATTGGAAGAAGGCTATTCTAAAATTTAATAAAGCTTGTCAGATATTCGCCTCTTCTTCATCAGCTAATTTAATTAAGCTATATCATGTCGTTGATTATTTATTTATTTACTGAAAAATAGCCTGTGTCTCTCCGCGTCTTTTTATTACGCATATTTATTACTACATTTTCTTATTTATAATATTACTATAAGATTAAGAATGTACTTTTTTAGTTAATATCTGTGCCTATACCTTTTTTTCTAACTTGTCTTACTATGTAAACAATCATAATGGTTCAAAATACGTGCTTGTGCAACATTAAAAAAAATGAAAGCTAAAGCGATTTTCGTAACAAATGTATGATTTTTTTACATCTTTTTATTATTTATAAAAAGTAATGAAAAGTATTTTACTAGGCACATAAAAAGACAACTGTGTAATAATTTCTGTACAGAATTATGAATTGAAATTATTTTCAATATATTGACCTGTGTCTGTAAATTCGCCATAGTAGGTGCTTTAAAGCTAACTTTTAATAACTATTTTTGCCCATTTATAGAAAATAAGCAAAGATATAGTCTGTATATGCATGATATATATTTTCGGGATCTGGGTAGGAAGTGTCAATTCCACTAACAATAGTATTTGTCTATTAAATATATATAAACAGTTGGTGCGAGAAAGTGCAGTTTGTTATTCGCACCTGTACTTTTCACCACGAATATAGTTTAAAAGTTATTTATACTGGAAACAGTTATTGTGTTGTCACACAACTTGTTATTATGAATAAAACATTTGTATCTTTTTAATATTTATTTAAATTATTTCTGCCTATGCGTAATTAAATGTACAACAAAGTTACAAGCAAATCTTAGTTGGCTGGGCTGAAGTAAATTCGTAGTCTTCTTTATAAAACAGTCGCTCCCGCCCCTAGTACGCTTGGATCATTTAAACTACGCCACGGATTTTAATGTAGTTTTCAGCAATAGATAGTGATTCATCGGGAAGGTTTGTATGTAATTAAGATGCATGTTATAGTAGAGAAAAGTCAAGAAATTTAAAGATTTGCTACGTAAACTGATTTTTGTGCGCTTTTAAAACGTTATAAATTGGATACAATTCCAATTTATAACGTATCTTAAAAAGACTGTTAAAAAATCGGCGATGTTATATTTTTTATCTCCAAGAATTATGGGATTTACAAAGCTATTTTTAAGAAAACAGTATCATTCTTTGTCCAGTTGAATACTTTCGTGACGTTGCATCTTATGCGAAATCTCTCCTGACTTACTTCACTCTGGTCAATTCAGATCGCGCGTACAATACTTACCTAATTTTTACGAACTATAGGTACTTAACACTAAAAGCATTAATTACCGTAATGAATGCTATTTTACGCGTTTAATGCGTGACCACTATTTTCAGTAAAAAAAAAAGGAAATGGAAATAGAGTAGGTCAAAACATAGCTTTCCATACCATATTCTATTTTATATAGTTAAAATAAAGTTCGAATAGGATATTGTAAGCAGAATGGTGCACTTGCTGCTAAGCAAGCCTAGTTTGCTTCCTCTCTGTGTGTGAGACGAGATAGTAGTTTGCATATGTAACCCACACTGGTTTGAAAAAAAAAAACTATATGTATAACATTTTTATAATGCGCTATGTTTGTGTACTCATTGAGAGTACCGGCGCGCAAACAAAGTTGGCCTACCGGGGGGACTCAACACTTCCCACACCGAGCCCATTTGTTGCCTGTCGGCCAAGGTGACCTACTATGTACTCACTACACCTATAGTTACACTATGAAGATTATCAGTCTATTAAGTCAAATTGGTCTAGGAAAGTATGATCTACGCCCAGCATAGTTCCTAAACTAACCCTAGGATTCCGATGGATTTCCACCTCATCCGTATCAAAATAGTTCACATTATCACTATTGGATCTTACATTTAACAAACTGCAACTTGGACTCAAAAGATCAGGCAATAAGTTCCTATTTGCATTCAATCCACTATTGATATTAAAATTTTCTTTTTCTTCAACTATAGTATTTATATCTTCGTCCTTAAATGTTATTGAAGTAGAACGCAATTGCTTAAAACGATTTATTATTTTCTCTAAAGAACTAGTCTTTTTTATAAGCGCATTATTATTCTTAGGTGTTTCGATTTTCGATTGCGATTCTTCGTTAATTATTGGTGAAATACTATTTTTAGGTGAATCTCTTGCTACTATAGTTTTAGAAAAATGAGTTCCTTGTAACTCTCGTACTGTGTCCGCTTTAGAAGAGAGAGTTTCTGGTTTCCTTACTGATATCTTAGTAATTATTGGTAGTTCTCTTGACGTTACCGGTTTAGGTAAATGACTTCCTTGTACTCTAGCTGTATGTTCTTTAGAAAAACGTTTTTCCTGTTCTGTTACTGGTGTCATAGTGATTAAAGGCAGTTCTCTTGCTTTTACCGGCTTAGGTAAATGAGTTTCTTTCAGCTCTCTTGCTGCAACCACATTAGGAAAGTGGTTTTCATGTAAATCGCTGGCTGTCATTGCTTTTGAAAAGTGAGTTTCTTGTTCTAATATAGGTGAAATAGCACTTTCAAATTCTTTTTGAATACTGTCAAGTCTTTTTTTGATTTCATCATTATTTTTTTGAAAGTTGAAGGTGTTTTTAGCAATTTCTGCATTATCTAATCCAGTGGGCGTATTGAAGCTATTCAAGCATGTTATACCAGATAAATCCATATGAGGTGGGCTATCTTCCTGCATAATCGATAATTTTCTTCCACGTATCATAGCAATAGGTATTCGACTTTCTCTATTTTCTAACAAATTAGGTGACGAATAACTCCTGACTAGACCGTGACTATCGTTTGACACCATTGATTCGTTAAACAAACACCCTTTTTTAAATTTAACATTATCGTGATGCTCCTGTTTATTTTTACGTTTCTTATTACTGCTTTTCTTATTCGTTGACAGCAATCTCGTTATTTGTTGCCTCGTGAAACCGGATGAGCATTCTGCTATCGTTTCGTTGGCTTTAATATTAGATATAATGGACATGTTGCAACTTTGGTTAACATTGACACGATCATATGAGCTGACTCTACATGATAGCAAAGTTTTTAAGAAGTCATCTTTTGGAGCATGGTACGTAGTTAATATAGATTTAGGTTGGGGCCTAGAGAACACCTCGCCTCTTCTATTCAGGTTGAATCGATGTTTCGAAATGTTAAGTGGTGTGAATGTATCGAAATTGATGTGGTATTGGTTTTGATTCATTTTGAGTCCGGAAAGATCTGGTAAAGGAGGTATTTGTAGATGCTCTTCTATAGACACCGATTGGATATTGAAGTTCGCTGGTGAAGACTGGAAATAAAAATTACAATCAGATACAACTCTCTTTTCATTAGATAAATCTCAACTTTATTTGGCTCATTATATGGGCCTGAATTCAAGTTGGGCCAGTAAAATGTTAGTGCCAATCCGCACTAACTGCTAACTTTTTGCATGAGAGAGAACATAAAAATTTATATAAAAGGACATTATAGGCATGCAATGGCCGCCATATTGTTGCAAGCAATCACTTATAGGCAACCTTTGCAGATAGGACTTACAGCAAGAGATCTGTATGCAAAGACATACCAAAATTGTATAGATATAAATACATACATAGTATTATATACAACAGCCTATTTATAATACTGAGAAACATTTTGTCACTAGATGGCGCTATTTCGTTTGCATAAAAATAGTATTATCTCTCGAAAATTTCACACTTAGTACCAGTGTTCTTATCTCTCGCCCGCTTTGTTTTCATTAAATATCTCTTCCTTTGTCAAGAATTAACATAAGTAATTTTCCTACAATAACTTCACTTTTTTTCTTTTTACTATATCTTTTCTTCAAACAATGAAATTTCCAGATATGACATATGGGGTATCTCTAACTATGGGCCACATAAGAAGGCTCCAGGTCAGTAAGCGGGCGACGAAGAAAGCTATGCTTAATCAATTCAGAATTGAGATCTGTAGAAAACCAGTTACCAACATAGTTCAACACGTCGCATTGTTGGAGGGGCAAAGGGGACTTCAACAAGTAGAAGTTGAAGTCCCAACATGCAGCAGTGGCTTCCACCCATTGGAAAGCTCAGTGTTAGTACTCTCCAGGAGTGGACAGAGGACCTAAGGCAACAGGGTCACTGAATACAACCGGCACAGAATGGTTGCGAGTGGAAATCTAGTCTTTGTAGGACCAGAATTAGACATCATGGTTAAAATGCTGATGACCATTGGGGTAGAATTAAAAAAATTACCTGCAATTTCTTTTCAGCATCACATACTCTTTCTATCAATGATCTCAAAGCTAAGCATACTTCATTGATATTCCTTTTGCCGACCTCCATGCGTTCATTAAAATCATATATCTCATCACCGAATGAGTTGTTTTTCAGAATATAGCATATACTGATCAAAAATGCACGAATTAAGTTTGGAAAATTTAGTCTTCCGTTGACTTCCAAGTTTCGTAAAATATATTTCTGACAACTGTTGACCTGTTGACCACATAATAAAATTTAAAAAAACACTATCTATAAACACAAGTTAAATTGATGTCCATCTATACTAATATAATACATGTATGTTTCTTTGGTTTTTACCAATGTTCACTACACATAACTACTGCACAAATCTTGATGAAACTTACATACATACTATAACTATAGAATGATGTCTTTCAAAGTTTAACTAATCTTGTAAGAAATTTGCATTGAGAAATAGTCCATCATGCTGGCCTATCATAGAATATTTTTTATCCCAGATAAACTAATGATTCTTGTTGATTTATTAAAACCAAAAAAAAAGGTGGACCAAATTGCTTGGAACAGGAAGCAAAAAAAATTCAAAAGGCTAGCCTTTATACATTTTTGTTGTAGTATGTATGGTGCTGGTACAGACATTTTTTTATAACTTTGTAGTTTGTCAAAGTTATCCCCATTCTTCTCTGTTCACGACCTAATGGATCTGCACTGTTGAACACACCATCTTCAAAACATAGCTGTAAAAGCTACATGTTAAGACATGGGTGTTAAAATCTTTGGCATATTTATTGCTTTGTGTGTTTTTTTGACGTGACAACGTCTTATAAATTGGTTTGCCGGGTGACACTTCAAGAAACTGCGTTACGCTCCGCTCACGTTATGCGCTCACAATGAGAGCGAGTGAGAGGCACGCGTCCCTTCCACTCGGGCATGGTTAGCCCGCCTAAGAGCGAGAGAGACAGACATAAAAAGTGAAAGGCACGCGTCCCTTTGTAGTAAACGCTGTTTCATTGTACGCAAATGTATTGCAAGTAATTGTATGTATATTTGTATATAAATACGTATGTATGTGTAAAGGTAAAAATAAAATTTTTTAGTTAGCCCTTGACTGCAAATATGGTAATGGGCTTAGCTGTTAGTGGACAGCATTTATACCTTAAATGCTGTCCCATCTAGCCCCAAAGTATGTGTAGCTCCGAAGTATGTGTAAGTTGGGTACTAAGATGACTGATGAATATTTTTATGAATAATATACATAAATACTCATAATATACAGATAGACAATGAAAAACATTCATGTTCATCAAAGAAACATTTTCCAGTTGTGGGAATCAAACCCACGGTCCTTACCCCTAATCAGTTTCTATGCAACTTTGTACCAGAACACCAAATCACTTAGAGGCACATCTTCATTGTTAGGGTGGTAAATAGCCATGGTCGAAGCCTCCCACCAGCCCAGACAAGAGAAAACTCAAAAATCATATATTCCCAAATTGGATTGATACCAGATCCTCCCACTTAAAACCACAGTGTTCACCGCAGTGCCACAGAGGTTACCAACCAATAAATGTGAAAAGTCTCATAAAAATAAACAACTCTACCTGCTTTTGTAATTCATCTGTACAAATTTCATCATTCTTTGGATCATACTCCAAAGTATAGCAACTCCTTTCAATTTGACCTGTTTGTCTCTTAATAATCTCTTCTGATAACAGATGCATTTTTGTGCATTTTGCCATAAACGGCAACACTTTACTGTCCCAATTTGCTACAATATCATCTAATTTACTATCAATTCCTTCTAACCAGTCATCAAAAATTGTTGCAGGTTCATTAATATTCTTAATTCTCGAAACTTCACTTTTAGAATTCTCATCTAAATTGTGTTTTGAGATAAAGCCGTTAATTAAACTATCAATATAGCCCTGAGGGTTTAAACTGGACAATTTCCTTTCACACTGAGTTATTTTCTTACGTAGCATCTCGGCTATTCTCTCATTACATTGTTTCCTAGACAAAAAAATTGATAATTTATCCAATAAGTTATCCTCGTAATTAAAACTGTCCATGTATTCAACGAAACTTTTAGTATCGCTTCTACGGTTATATTTATCGGTAATTTCATCATACAAACTTTGTTTTTTGGTTTCTTTTACTCTGGAAAGGAGTAATTGTTTCACAGCCAATACTGAAAGTTGATACATTAAAACTGACACTTTGAAGCAACTTGGATGGACCAAATATGATGGACGTACATCTGTTAAGAGTCCCTTAGCAGCGTAATCACTTATGAAAGTAGATAATTCACTTCTAAACGCCCTTTCCACCTTCGTATCATATAGCGGCCATGTAAGAGAGGTATGAACTTGAGGATCGATTAAAAACAATAAATAATAAGAAATATTGTTAAATAAGTTCTGCGTAGGTTTATCCAGACCGTGTTCATCGAATATTAATTGCGCTATTTTAGGTAACATAGGCTGCAGCTTGTGTAACAGTGCTAGCATCAAATATGTTTCCTTCTTGTAGTTGGCTAACATATCAGCCCTTGGTTGTGTGGCCATGCTGATTATTTATAACTTGCACTTATCACATTGAGTATGCCTTATTGCAATTTTGACCGGGGAGATTATTCTAGTAATATCGCTGAATATCTCATTAAAAGCGTAAAATAACACACGGCATCAACAAACAACATAACAACGACCTCCATTTCAAATTCAAATTAAATTTGTCAAATTTCAAATCAAGTGTCAAACCCAACCGTTAAAATACAGCAGATAAAATATATTAAACAGCCACGAAACATTTCCATAAAATATTATATCATCGTATCATATTTAATTGTAGAATTTCCTTCAAAAAAGTAATAAGAATCTGAAATTAATAATATAAATAATTCAATTAAATTAAATTAAAATATTTTTAAACATAAAATATCGTTTTAGGTAGGAACGTTCCGTTGTACGCAGTGAACACATTTTTTTTAAAGAATTTATGAAAGAAAAAACATTCCTTGTTCAATAGATAATTCACTAAAACTTTAATTTATATATAATTTACTTCGTTATTTATTTACGAGAAGGTTTAACTTGCTTTTATTACATATATTAAAAATAACTTCATTTCATAAAAAAAAAAAAGCAATAAAATTTCATGAGCAAATTAGCAAACTTAAAACGGAACGATATAACCTCAAATCCAAAACAACGCTTCACGTTTGTCAATCGCGTTTTTATCAGCGTTCAAAATATACCTACACGTGTTTATTTAAAACATTATTTTGATTTGAGAATGAAATCAAGGTAGAATTGCTCAAAATGGTAAGTAAAACAATTGTTTATTATGAATAACATGCATGAGCCCCTTCGTGGTACTTTTGCCTATAAATTATCAAACATTTTCAAGATGAGGCTTCTGCGAAAAGGCCATGATAGGCTAAAATTATGAATTATGTTTATTTTTATGAAATGCTAGACTAAGTAAACTTAAGTTATTGTTTAATAAAATAAAGTTACCAATTCACCATGAAGTTAGGTTCTAACATACCATACCACCATTTTTTGTCAATGATACACTAGTATGCCGCTTCAACAGATACTTCAATGGTTCATTTGTCATCTTTCACAGAGTAAATTGTTCGTGCTCTATGAGCACAGTGCGGGCTTTGCGTTATTCCGCATAACAGAGTTTGAGGAGCTCGCAGCATTCTTACCGCAAGTTGAGGAGTCTGTGACTGACCTGCAGCGATTCAACTCTGTGGTGACTTTGATTGCATTCCAGCCTTTCAAGTCGGCTGTGTTGGCACTGGAAAATATTAATGCTATTTCTGAAGGTAATCTATGGTTTAAAACTAATAAGGAAACTGCTTTTTCGTTTAAACAGTCTTCAATCTAGAAGTAATTAAGAAATACAGTTTTTTTTATATTCCACCTGTGATGACGCAGTCTGAGATGGTTATAAGCTAATCTGGGGTATGGCAGTTACATTAAACCCTTTCCCGTTACCAGTTTTAAAGCTGCATCTTACTTGAGCCCAAAAACGCTCATGCAAAATCATGGCAGCATGTTGTTTTCAATAAGGTTAGCCATGTCTCAAGCCTTCCACCAAACAAAAACAGACAGAAACAGTAGCAGTTTTTATGCTGGAAGAAATTTTAGAACTATAACTTTTTGCATGCATTCTATAAGCTAAACATGTCTTCTTAGTGGAATCTGCCTTCCAAATCAGTGGTAGAGTCACTACAAACAGACTGACTTGACGTTTTAAAAGTGCCTACTTGAAATTAATGAAATTTGAATTTTTGCATCTTCTATTCATCTTAACACAATGCTTATAGGATAAGCAAATGGTAGACATAATTATCTTGCACCAGTTTAATTATTTTGATTGATTATTCCTACAACAGCCACCAACTGATGGGAGTATTTCTGAATTACCAGTTTATTTTTCTGATATGGTTGAAATTAATAAAAGCCGCTACTCTCTTTTTCTCCTAATCCAGCTCTGTATAGAGACAATAAAATAAAACAAAAATAATATCAATAAAGGTGAACTATTAATTATTTTTAATGAATTGTTGATCAGGTATCCTACCAGAGGACCTGAACTTGTTCCTTGAAGGTGCCTTGCCCAAACGCAAGAAGCGCAGCAAATGTACACTGGGAGTGTCAGATCCTAAACTTGGAGCGGCCATCAGTGAGGCCCTGGAGGTACCATGCTCACATACTGGTGCTGTTCCAGAAGTGTTAAGAGGTGAGATTTGTTATGTTGAGGATATATCTCTATAGGACATATATCCTCCCATAAGTGTACTTTATTTATTTATTTATACACTTTATTTGTACACCACAAATAGGAAATAAAAATAAACTATGGACACAACAAAAATAAACTTAAAAAAGTAGGATACAAAGGGCAGCCTTATCGCTTAGTAGCAATCTCTTCCAGGCAGGATTAGGAAAACCAAGGGAAACCGATTGGTGGGGTGTATTATTATTATATATATATATACATACTTAATAACAATTACACACCAATACTTATCAAGATTACACACATAAAATACTAATAATAATAAATATAAAAAAATAATAAACGAATATATACTAAAACATACTTAAATATGAGTAAGAGTTAATCACTGTTGTCTTTAATACTTTATTTTTGAACTACATATTAAATCTTAATTTTACCGACCATGCATTTAATATTGATATAATAAAAACAACATATTTTTATTGTTTATTAACATACATGGATGATTAGGTAAATACCGAATGAAAGAGGTAAATGAAATTATTAAATACCTATTTCAAGATTAAAATAATGAATCGGGAAATAATCAAATAACTTTTTATCCATGAAGTTTCTTTTGCAAAAAAAGTTATTGACTCGTGACTCAGTATGGTAGATTGAAATAACAATTGTGACAGTTACAATCAGAACGGTTGAACTATAACTGCATTAAATGGCTGAAGAACTCATAATTGGTTGCGTATTCATAAATAAGTTGGGAAAAATGTTGAACGACAATGAACTAGTTTGTGGAGTGTCCAACAAAATATACCAACTCAAGATGAGGGGATCTTTGAACTGCTTTGATTCTGTTATTTTATTGATGCTGCACAAATTGATCTATTGCAAGTTTCACATAACTTGTGGTAATAAAATTGTGCTATATAAAAAGCAACAAGGTATGTCAAAATGTGTTCTATTAACAATGTATTTGGACATATCAGCTGCAACATCTTAAATGTTTTCATGGCTTTAAGTAGACAAAAGCAGGATTAATGACTTGGGAATGTGTTCAACAAGGAAATGGTTTAAAAAGCAAAGCGGGACATTTTGCTATAGCAAAGGATATATGATGTTTTATAGTATTCCATTTTTAACATAATAAATAGCTGACGCAGTACTTATATTTATTTCATAGGTATCAGACACCATTTCCATGCCCTTATCAAAGGGCTCACCCTCAAGGCTTGCAGTGTTGCCCAGCTGGGACTGGGGCACTCATACTCGCGTGCCCGAGTTAAGTTCAACGTGCACCGAGTTGACAACATGATCATTCAGTCTATCGCGCTGTTGGACCAGTTGGACAAGGATATTAACACATTTTCTATGCGGATCAGGTGAGGCAGCCTACCGACAAAGACTTGTCGCTTAGCTATTTAGTGTTCTGGTATATTTTGCTTAGAAAACGAATAGGGAATTGAATTGAATTAAATATAATTGTCATACTCCCTAACAGATAAATCCGCTACCATCTTAAACTGTATAATCACTTACCACCAGGTGAGATTGCTGTCAAGGGCTAACTTGTAGAGTAATAAAAAAAAATCTCAATATTTTCTGCAATGCTAGACACCATTCCCGTTTTTTACTTGGTGATTGCAGTAGATGGTACCAGAGGAGGCTGCTGCGCTATATTCTGTTATATATTGTTATTTAGATTTTTTTTTTTTTTTTTACAGAGAATGGTACTCCTACCATTTCCCAGAGCTCGTCGCAATCGTACCCGATAACCATCTATATGCCAAGTGCGCAGAGTACATTAAAGATCGCAAATCCTTAACGCCCGAGTCAGTTGAGCCATTGACAGATATAATCGGGGACTCGGAGAAGGCCCAGGCTGTCTTGGACGCGTCCAAGATGTCGATGGGCATGGACATATCTCCTGTAGACCTGATCAATATACAGATGTTTGCAGTGAGAGTCGTTGCGCTTGTCAACTACAGGTTAGTGATTGTACTATCTAATATATTTATAAAAAAAACAGTATTTGACGGACCCAAAATTACAGCATATTTAAGTCAAAGTCAAAAATATCTTTATTCAAGTAGGCCCCTAGGTGGCACTTTTGATGCGTACATTACATGAAAATTACACGGTAGTGAGATGATGGCGATAACCATATTCGTAAAACTTAAAACTAAAGCTACGAGGGTTCCAAACGCGTCCTGGTCTAAGAAGAAGCCCACAACTAACTTTCTTTGTTATCACCTCCACATTGTCATTTAAAATTATTAGAAGAGCAACCTGGTTAGAGTAATAATTCACACCTAAGTTTTTTTTATCGATTACGTAGTCCTTTATACTATAATAGGACTATTCTATACGTACGTATAGCTAACGTTTAATACAAACTTCGAACTTTTCAAGAGACATCTCGTTTATCAAAAATCAATGCGAAAGTGTGTGTTTGTCATTCCTTTAGGCCCTAACTAAGCAACAGATTAAACTTGATTTTTGGCACAGAGTTATTTGACAAGCCATAAGTAACGTAAGCTACTTTTTATACCAGGTAAACGAACGGTTCCCATGGGATTTGTTGAAACTAATAAATACGGGCAAAAACTAGTAAATAATAAAGTAAGCTCAGTAATTAATATAGGCAATTTCAACAATCCTTTCGTTTTTATTAATTTAAATACTTCTATTTCTATTTTTAAAAATGAAAGAAAATATTGTTTTCTGTGAGACAGGCAGGTTACAAATAAAATAGAGTATAGGTAGATCACGCAATTTGTATTTTTTTAAAACAGTTTATTGTTACGTTCTAGAGTTAGAGGCAGAAACTTGTAAGACTCTTCCGTTCGCTTGATCACTTGTTTCACCTAAAAGTAGCTTCACTTTACTTCTAGTCTGCCTCAGTTGCGACAGGGAATGATCTTAAATCATTTTGATTTAAAACTTAACTTTGTTTTTTCCAAAATATTAGATTCGTAGGTACATACACAATAAATTCAGTGGCGGTACTACGGGCTTGCGTTACAATAGATATCTCTTTTATTTTTTTCTCGACTATTCCGAAATGAAAAGAACAAAATAATTACAACTTAATAGCAATGAGGATATAAATACAATATTTTACCTTTTGCTCAATAATGTATATACTCTTTGTCTACGTTATTGCAAGCACTACGATACTCTGGCAGATAGAATCTGTGGTAGCAACCAACCGAACTATCACTATCGCGCTCTTCGCGTGTCTTCCTACTTCTAGGAATGCCACTGATCACATTGTCACGCCCGATTATGAACTTTGTGCATCTAGTAATAAGGTTTTTATAACACTACCATTTCAAATTATTGATTTACCTTTGTTGACAGGAAGCAAATATCGCAGTACCTACACACCAAGATGAACTCCGTAGCTCCGAACCTCACCACCCTGGTGGGTGACCAAGTCGGTGCCAGGCTAATATCAAAGGCCGGCTCGCTTACTAGCTTGGCCAAGTACCCGGCCTCAACACTGCAGATTCTAGGTATGGTATAAGTTTATTTATTTACTAAAGGAACATCAACAACTTGTTCACAATACTTACTAAGGAGAAATTACAAATACTTTGTTTCTAATCTGTGTGACCTACTTATAAGAAACACTAAGAAATAAAAAAAATTATGATCCAAAAGATCAAGCAGCAAAGAGCAAGTTTAAGCAGGAAGTGGGCATGATTTGTAAGAAATCCTTCTATTCGAGAAAAAATTAGGGTAGGCAGTACTTTAGTTATTTAACATACCATAACACACACGGACCCCGAGGAGTAAACGAAGAAATGGCGTAGGCGGGCGACACGACACGGTGGGTCGGTGTATATTGCATAGAATAGCTGAAGAGAGTTTGTATTGAAAACATATCAGAAGTTGTACGCACAGTAACAGGGAACAGCTAGATATTTATCATCATCATAATCGAACGCTGCATTTATCGCTGCAGAGTCGCCAATCCAGCATCATGGGTACTCCAACGTCTGTCCAAGTTTAGGGATGTTTATTATCATCATATCAACCCATTACCAGCCAAGTCCGGAGCATGGGTTGTCACCCACAATGTAAAGGGTTTGGGCCATATTCTACTATACTATTTATTATAATAACTATTTATTATGATGCACAAATTGATCTATTGCAAGTTTCATGTAGCTTGTGGTAATAAAATTGTGCTATATAAATAACAATAGATTCAGAACTAAACGTTAAAAAATGATGTATTTGGTGCAATCTGTTGTAACATTTACAGTACCCTTATAAGTTTTACACGATTGGAAACATTCTGTCATAGCAAATAAATGAATAAAATAAATAAATATACTACGACAATACCCACATCGCCACCTAGCCCTAATATTTTTATGAATCATATACATATAAACACCCAGACACTGAAAACGTGCATGTTCATCACACAAACTTTTTTCCATCGAACCCACGGCCTTGGACTCAGAAAGCAGGGTCGCTGCCAACTGCGCCAGTCGGCCGTCAAATATGACCTTAGATTATACTCATCATTTAGTCTTTAGCAAATGCTCTGCCAAAAGCACTAGCTGTAGTATTGTAGACAAATTTGTGCTCTAAAACAATGTATGTGAGTAATAATAATCTCAGTGCGCTGAAAGCTGAAAAGGAAAAAGTATCTAAATACTTGGACCTTGCTCACGAGATTACCGCCATGTGGAGTGTTGAGTCGACCGATGTTGTTCCGATAGTCGTTTCAGTCAATGGTCTTCTCGCGAAAAGCTTCGACCAACATCTCAAGAAGCTTTCGCTTGGTTGTTGGATCAAGGGTCGGATACAGAAGGCAGTAGTCCTTGAAACGGCGCGTATTGTGAGGAGGTTTCTCACTCTGGAGCCCTGACCACCGGTTGCTTAGGCATTCAAAAGCCCCGCAAGCGGAGGGTGGAAGTTTTTTTTTTATAAATTTTTAATAGTGTTTTTTAATTTATTCTTAAGCATTGTTATTATTAAACTCTATTTGTATACCACAACATTTAAAATATAACAAAAACAGAAACATCGAAAGAAGTAGTAATACAAAAGGCGGCCTTATCGCTTAATAGCGATCTCTGCCAGGCAACCTTAGAATTAGGAAAAAAAAAGAAGAGGAGAATAGACTGCTGGTGGTACAAATATTAAAATACATACATGCAAATAACTACATGCCAATACATAAACTAGATTGATGATAGATTGTTAATAATTAAAAAAAAAAAAAAAGAAAAATAATAAATGATAGAAGCTTAATCTCAGTGCGAATTATAGCCCTGTAGAGCTAGCAGGTGCGCCACGAGAGAGTTGTGTCTACCCATTATCTGTATACAAAAATAATGCGTAGAGAAAATTACCTCGTGGCGCGCATGCTACACCACATTAGGAACCTTTCTAGTACATAAGATATATGTGGAATAAATCATAATCAGGATATTCTATAGTCTGGCATAATTTCAAACAACTAGAATCAAAAATTCAGCAAAAGAAAATTATCACTCAATAATATCTTTGTTTTAGGTGCTGAGAAAGCACTATTCCGTGCCCTGAAGACCCGTTCCAAGACACCGAAGTATGGTCTTCTGTACCACTCCACATTCATCGGTCGTGCAGGCTTGAAAAACAAGGGTCGCATCAGCCGGTACCTGGCCAACAAATGCAGTATTGCGTCCCGCATTGATTGCTTCTCTGGTAATATGTTTGTTTTATATATTTGCTTTTAAATGATGAAGCTGTCTAAATTAGTAACAGGCTAACCTGTTAGTGGGTACTCCAGTTATATTGAACCTATACCCCTAATAGGTTACTACGCGACATCTTACCTGAACACTAAATAACTTGGCACGTCGGGAAGATGTTAACTAGCCAAGGCCGATGCTTAACACTAGAAGAGATAAAAAATCAGAAATTATAAATTCCCAAATTGACTCCGCCAGCGAACCCGGAACGTCCCATCTAAAACCACAGCACCCACCGCTGCACTTGTAGTTTGGTGTGTTAAATATTTTTAAATATTTAAATGCAGACATTAATAAATAAATAAATATACTACGACAATACACACATCGCCATCTAGCCCCAAAGTAAGCGTAGCTTGTGTTGTGAGTACTAAGATGACTGATGAATATTTTTATGAATACATAAATACTTATATTATAAATATAAACACCCAGACACAGAAACATTCCTGTTTATCACACAAACATTTGCCAGTTGTGGGAATCGAACCCACGGCCTTGGACACAGAAAGCAGGGTCGCTGCCCACTGCGCCAATCGGCCGTCAATCGTACGACATTATATTGGAACTTCAAGTTTTAAGCAGTAGAGCATCTTATAACAGAGCGCGTCCTACCTTCATGCTTATTTCTGCCGCCAAGTAGCATTGCTGTGCAGTCTGAAGGGTGTGGTTGCCGCTGTGATTACAGACACGTGAGACTTAACAGCCGCATCTCAGGTTGATGGACACAGGGTTTCACTTTGTGAGTGCTGCTGCGGAGTGCTGCTGTTTATAGATGATGGTTTTTTCACTTAACATCAGGTAGGCAGTCTGCTTGGTCCATCAATTATTACTATGACTGGACTGGACAGTAGGATTTATTGTAACGAGGCCCAAAATCCACAGTCCTGGGCCGCTTGGTTCCAGCTCCCAGCAACACGCTTGATGTCATCTGTCCACCTCGTTGCGGGCCAGCCAACTCTTTACCGGTATGGTGGGACTCCAACAAACATTGACACAAGCTTTCCAACTCGACAAACACTTGGCACAATCTCTTAAAAGTATACAAGTCTGTAGGAGTGTATGTCAAGACCCTAGATCTGATTCCAGCAAATCTAGGATCTTGTCATACGAGTGCTGAACCAACCGCTAGATTTCTTATCATCTAGTCAAAACTACAAACTAGTAGTTAAGCAAAATAGTTCAGTTAATATTAAATCAATAGTTTTGACTGTTAATTTATTTTCAACAGAAAACCAAACAACAATATACGGAGAGAAACTGCGGCAACAAGTGGAAGACAGGCTGAAGTTCTACGAGACTGGTGACATCCCAGCCAAGAACATTGATGTGATGAAGCAGGCGATGGAGGAGGTGGCTCTCATGACCCAGGAGGAACCGCCTGAAGAGACGCCCAAGAAGAAGAAGAAAAAGAAGAAGAACAAGCAAGAAGGTGAAGCGATGGAGGAATGAAAAGTGAAACAAAAGTTTCAACTTTAGAAGTTAATTGTTCGATGTTATATAAGTTTTATAAAGTTTGTAAAGATGATTATATGTGTGTAATAATAATAAATAGACTTTATAATTCAATTAATGAGTTTTATTTACAAAGTTTTATCCTTGACTGCAATCTCACCGGGTAAGTCATGATGCAGCTAAGATGGTAGCAGGCTGTTGGAGGTATAACCATGGTTTTTACACGACATCGTACCGGAACGCTTAATCGCATTTCTTTCTCGGTGGAGTGATAACTAGCCACGGACGAAGCCTTATCAGAACGCTGAACGGCAATGTGGTAATTTGTTGTTTCTGAATTACCTACCTAGCGCTATTAATTTGCCGCCAAGGCCGACCTGTCGACCTGATAAGCGTTGCATCGTAATTAAGGGCGTCGAAACCTCTTAAAAGGCAGCAGAAAATTGCAAGCAGCATGGCTACGGCACGCATCACCGACTTTTCGGGAGGTATGTACGTTTTAATTTAACCCAAAAATATCACTTGCTTTAAACGGTGAATGAAAACATCGTGAGGCCTGCATGCCTGAGAAACTCTTCATGATGTTCTCTAAGGTGTGTGGAGTCCACCAATCCCAGGGTGGTGTATTACGGCCTAAATGCCTCTCATTCTGAGAGGAGATCATGCCCTCTAGTGGGTCGTTAATGGGTTCATGTGATGATGATGATGATTATCGGGATATTATTCCCACCTGTGAACCAATTCTCAGAGTTCATAAAATTTTGATAGGCAATGAAATTTTGTCCTTTCCCATGTAGTACTTGTATAGTTCTTACCAGGCTAAGTTTGTTGTGGGCTCTTAGACCAGGGCGCGTTTGGAACCCTCGTAGCTTTAGGTTTAAGTTGGCGAACGAAGTTCACCATCCCCTTACAATTATGTAAACAAATATGTATGAACGCTTCATAAGTGGCAGTGATAGGACTACATGAATAAAGAAAATTTGAATTTGACATGCGTAGAGTTAAATTCTGAATACACGGACTATTAAATGGTATTTATTCTAGCAAACGCATCACTATAACGTCGTGGTATGTAGTGGCATCAAGTGGCATAAAAACAGAGCTTAAAGTGTTGTCGCACTTCTGGTTGCCGCTGTTCCGAACGGAAACGGTGGCGCCACGTGACAACTATAGCGAAGTTTTACGAATGCCACCGAAGCGCCATCATGAAAAACAAGGATTTGAGATCAGAGGGTCGTGAGGTTAAATACTTTTTGCGGAACGGACGTCTGGCAGGCAAGAAATATGCTTGTCAGACGAAAGAGTGACAGAGGAGAATAATTGGTCAAGCGAGGAATATGAGATAGATTTTCCAAAGAATGTAAAGGTATTGTTCTAATGTAAGGCTTGGTGATAGTAAATGTAAATGCTTATACGATGATAACCCATGTGTACTCTTTTAAAAGTTTGCCTTTTATACTAACAATGTTTGAGATTGTGTATACATTGCATCACACATATTATGTTGATATGAAGTCACGTAAATATAATAAATAATTAGGTATGCTATTACGTGCTTTAACAGTTTACTTACAACATAAACACTTTTTGCATACGTGTTCTACACGATTGACGAATTTCTTAAGGACAAGGCTGCTTGGAAGCAGGCTACGCTCTCAACTCTCACAAGATAGAAAATTTATCTTTTATCTATATATATAAAATGCAAAGGTGACTGACTGACTGACTGACTGATCTATCAACGTACAGCTCTAACCACTTGACGGATCGGGCTGAAATTTTGCACACAGATAGTTATTATAACGTAGGCATACGCTAAGAATTTTTGAAAAAAGGCGTTTTGAAAATTCCAACCCTAAGAGGGTTAAAAGGGGGGATGAAAGTCTGCATAAAATCCTTCATTTATCAATTTATTTTCCTAGTTACAACCTTGAAACTGTGATTTAAGGTTTTCGACTAAAAATAAAGAAATACGTGTTTCACAATTTTTTTAAATTCCAACTCCAAAGGCAATCAAATAGGGGATGAAAATTTATAATTTTCTAAATAATTTACGTTCATATTTTTCTATTCGCAGCAAGACATTTTTTAAAACCTTCGTAGTTCAAATTTACCAAATCAAAAATTGAACTTATCGTGAGCGAAGCCGCGGGCGAAAGCTAGTTATAATTATATTTTTTCTGCCTGAATCTGCCTTCCGAACCGGCGGTAGAGTCACTCACTACACACAAACTTGACGTTTCAAAAGTGCTTGTAACTTGAAATAAATGAATTTTGTATATTTTTAATTTTTACGTATTTTCGACCCAGGTATGCTTGCCCATGTGTCCAGGTGCCCCATGCTAGGAACAATTAAAACTCAAATACATATTCAATTGTTTATATAAATTCTAATTACATGTTCATACCTTAGTTACATATAAATGGACATAAACTTCACTAGCAACTATTAACAGCCGTGCCCGTGCCGCAGTTGATCTTAACATTAATATTAACAGAGGCGAGTTGCGTGACGAAGAACTTGAATATAAACGGTATGGAGATGCTGTGGAGGTCGCCGTCGCCGCACAGTCTGCACGTGTCTTTATCTCCGTCAGTGTTGCCAGCTATCGGACCGAGGAGAGTCCCGCATTTCGTGCAAATTATTGCCTAAAACAAAAATTATGTTTGCTTTTTTTTTATTTTACTACAACTTAGCCTTTGACTGCAATCTCACCTGTTGGTAAGTGACGATGCAGTCTAAGATGGTAACAGGTTATTAAACCCATATCCACATTTTTATGATTCCTAAAAATACATGTTAGTATAACTCCATTAACTCTTATCCGAGTGGTATTAACTCGCACGAACTACATTCTTGGAATAACGTCTCTTCAGCTTCACAGCCTGTTTCTAATTCTTTCCGGATCTTCTCCACCTTCCTTGCAGAGTGACTCTAGGAGCTTTGTGATGCATTTATTTATAACTCTCCTTGCTTTAACCGGAGCAGTAGAAACAATCTGTCACCATTGCGGCACTTTTGAAGTACATACAGTCTTTTCAGCTTCGAAGCCTGTTTCTGATTATTTCCGGATCTTCTCCAAACTGACTCTAGATTTCTTCTGAACCTCAAATATGCTCGTGAATATAACTCACCTCGCTTTTACGGGAGCAGTAGAAACAATCTGTCACCATTCCGGCACCTTGGACTACCGTCTTTGCAGCATCGCAGCTGGTTTCAGATTATTTCTAGATCTTCTCCAAACTGACTATAGATTTCTTCTGATACCTCAAATATACTCGTGAATATAACTCACCTCGCTTTTACCGGAGCAGTAGAAACAATCTGTCACCATTCCGGCACCTTGGACTACCGTCTTTGCAGCATCGCAGCTGGTTTCTGATTATTTCCGGATCTTCTCCAATCTGACTCTAGTTTTCTTCTGAACGTCAAATATACTCGCGAATATAACTCACCTCGCTCTTATCGGAGCAGTGGAACAACCTGTCCTGCATGAGGAAGGCGGCGCCGTGCGAGATGAGCGCGTCTCGCTCCATCTCTCCGAAACGAACACCGCCACCGCGACGCCTGCCCTTCACGGGCTGGCGGGTCAACGCGTCCACCGCACCAGTCGTTCGCACCTGATTAATGTACACGTTAATTTAGCGTACAATGATAAACTAAGAATATAACAGTCATCATCATCATATCCGTTTCTCGTAAGCCCATTATCTTGAGCAATAAAGACGACAGTAACTTAACTCTTACTCATATTTAAGTATGTTTTAGTATATATTAGTTTACTATTTTTTATATTTATTATTATTAGTATTTTATGTGTGTAATCTTGATAAGTATTAGTGTGTAATTGTTCGTAAGTATGTATATAATAATAATACACCCCACCAATCGGTTTCCCTTGGTTTTCCTAATCCTAAGGTTGCCTGGAAGAGATCGCTACTAAGCGATAAGGCCGCCCTTTGTATCCTACTTTTTAAGTTTATTTTTGTTGTGTCCATTGTTCTTTTTTACTATTTGTGGTGTACAAATAAAGTGTATAAATAAATAAATAAATAAGTCGACTGTTTATATCGACTTTTTGTTTATAATTACTTATGTTTTGTTTAAAAATAGATTATATTGTTCTGTTATAAAAAAAGATTATATATAAATATATTGCGAGGCTACTGTAAGAATACCTATTTCTTTTAATTAGGTACGAAGGGATTCGCGTCAACTAAGTTTAGATATCGATCGCACAGCTCTTTTCTGTAGTATAAATATAGTTTCTATATCAGCTCACCACTGTTCACTGCTGGACATAAGTGTTTTGTGGGGAGTTCGAAATTCCACGGTTTTCTTTTGATACCGGTACATACTGGTAATGGTTTGATATGAAGACCGTTAGAAAACCGCAATATAATAGGAAAGTAGCAATTGCAAAAAAATTATACTTAAATTTACATACTAAAGTACATACGTCACATATAGTACGTTTGTATATATGTATGGAATATATTTTATATTTTTGTACATATCTTTAATATGTTATGTTTAATGTTTATTTAGTTAAAAATCCTAATATTTCACTAATGTTTGTTGTACCACCTACTAATTTCGTATAGCATTTTCTTGTATGCCTTTGGTTGCCTGGACGAGATCGCTATTTAGCGATAAGGCCGCCAAATTTTACGTAAACTTATTGTGCTGTTGTATTTGTATCTTTGTAAATTTTCTCTGCGGTGTACAATAAAAGGGTATTCATTCATCCATTCATTCATAAGTCTTTAGTCATATGGAATTTTACTTTGGGGTAATGCTGCTGATATTAGCACTATTTTCGGGCTGTTTGATCTACTAAATGGGTCCGAGAGTGTCATTGAGAGATAAATTCAAGATTTTAAAATAATGACAGTGTATAGTCATAAAATTACAGTACAAAGTACATACGTCTTTAGTGTGTAAATTTAAGCATTATTCTTTTGCAATTGCGATTTCCCTTCTCTCATGTATATTACTATAGTTTACGTAACCTGGAAGAGATCACTATCAGTGAGTGATAAGGTCGCCTTTTGCCTCTAATAATTTTTGTGTATATTCTTAATCTATCCCATACTATGCAATCATCATCATATCTACCCAATATCGGCCCACGGGTCTCCTCCAGAGAAGGGGTTAAGGCCGTAGTACAACACGCTGGCCCAGTGCGGATTGGTGGACTTCACATACCTTTGAGAACATTATGGAGAACTAATGTACCTCAGGATGTTTTCCGTCACCGTTGATGCAAGTGATATTTTAATTGCTTAAAACGCCCATATAACTTAGAACAATTAGAGGTGCGTGCCGGGATTCGAACTCGCTCCCCCGAAAGTGAAATCGAAGTCCCACTGCGCTATCACCGCTTCGGTTATTACGCAATAAAGATGTTTAAATAAATCAAAACACTGTCTCCGGACAAGCTTTGTCAGAAGTAGCTGTACTACTCGCATAGTGTACCTATAACTCACACACTCATCCAAGCACATACATTTGCACACTTATACACACACGCACACACTTACACACACGCACACCCACTCACAGTCATCCATGCTTTTGTGAATATCGTAACTGATTGTTTTTTATATTTTGTACTTGCACCTATTAGTTAATTGCCACAGTTTAGATCTGTAATCTAGATTCGGCCTTACTTTAGTAATAAGATAGCCAAAATAATTTGTAGCACTGTTGGATTACTAATAAATAAATAAATATATGAATGAATGAATGATTGAATGAACGAATGAATTTATGAATGTATGAATAAATAACACAATGGTGTGCGGTCTAACCTGCCACTTGTCAGACACCATATGCCTGAGCCGCTGGTAATGAACCAGCCCGAAGAAGATGTCAGCAGTCATCTCCCGGCCGTCCACTCCGCTGTACATCCGCTCCGTGCCGTAGTAGTTGTAGCCGCCCGCCTCGAGCAAGCGCCCGAAGTAGTTGATAGCCGTGTCCTTCTCGTTGAAGCGGAACGGAGTTGCGTCGTGGACCTGCGAGTAAAGAAATATAAAGAGTTAATTTCATATTTAGCATTACAACAACGCGCGATAAATTTGATCATCAGAAGTGGGATTCAAAAAAAATACCAAGAACTTGGTAGAGCAGGGCTTCCAAACCTGGGCGCCTTGGTAAGTACAGGGGTGCGCCGAAAAAAAATCAATAAATATTTTTTAATAGTCTTTTTCCCGCGGCTTGTACCCACAAAAAATGCGCTTGCAAAAATTCTCCAATTGGCCGCACAGGCTACGTGTACGAGGTGTATTGAAATATTGATAACAAATACTGTCCGCTTAAAATATTGACACAATTTTGTATGCGCGGTATGCCTTACGTGAAATAGATATTACCATCAGAAGTGGGATTAAATAAAATGGATCACAAACTTTTTAGAGAAATTATGATGGTCACTGTACTTACGTGAGGATACGAGCGCGCGGCTTTTTCCGCCATCATCTCGATCATTATATCGATTGTCAAGCGTGATATAGATACTATCATCAAAAGTGGGATTAAATAAAGTGGATCACCAACTTTCTAGAGCAATTATGAGGTTCACTGTACTTACGTGAGGATACAAGCGCGCGGCTTTGCCCGCCATAATCTCGATCATTATCCGGATTGTCAAACATGATATATATACTATCTTCCGAAGTGGGATTAAATAAATGTTACCAAGAACTTTCTAGAGTAATAATAGGGCTAATGTACTTACGTGCCCATGCAAGCACGCGGCTTTGCCCGCCATCAGCTCGATCATCATGGCGATTGTCATACGCGAGGGGAAGCCGTGCGGGTTGAACAATATGTCCGGGATGAGCCCGGACTCCGTGAACGGCAAGTCCTCGGCCGGCCATTTTTGTGAACAGATGCCTTTCTGTCCGGCGCGGGAGGCGAACTTGTCACCCACCGTTGGGTTACGCTGTTAGGAAATTATAGAAGAAACCGGTGAACATCATATAAAATAATACATACTGTAGGTCCATAAATCCAATCTTTTTTTAATCCACTACTAGTGGACCCTTGATTGCAATCTAACCTGGTGGAAAGTGATGCGGTCAAAATTAGTCTTAGGTGCGTTTATATATATTCCGGAGCTATGTGCGTTTGTAATTAAAGCGCACCGACCGTCCGCACTTGGCCAGCGTGGTTCACTACCTTCTCATTTTGAGAGGTGACCCGTGCCCTGTAAGGCTAGCATGCACGCCATGAGATTTTTATTTATTTATTTATTTATACTCTTTATTTGTACACCACTCAAACAAAGAAACAAGACAAAAAAAGAACAAACACATGAAGAATGAAGCAGGATATAAAAGGCGGCCTTATCGCTAAGTAGCGATCTCTGCCAGGCAACCTTAGGATTAGGAAAACTAAAAAGAAAACAAATAGGTGGGGTACACTATTTAGTACATACATACAAATATCTACATACTAATACATAAACCAGACTACACAAATAAAAAAAAATTAAAAATACTATTGATAAATATTAAAAAATAAATATACTAATACATATCCTAATATACCATAAATACTTAAATATGAGTTTGAGTAGATAAATAAATAATAATAGTCGTCTTTACTGAGCGAGATAATGAGCCTTAACAGCATTTTTAAATATGCCCAATGACTTCGACTGTCTTATGATCAATGGGAGTGCATTCCACAATTCAGTAGCTTTGACAGTGAACGAATGCTTATAAAACTTAGTTTTTTTTGTGAACGGCATGCTCAAAGTCAGCGCACGACTAGATCTAAGTTCAGACTGCACTCCAAGAAATTTAAACTTCTCATTAAGATAAGAAGGAGTCTTAGGATTAAATAACACACAGTACAGAAGTGAAAGTACATGAAGACCCCGGCGACGGCGGATAGGGAGCCACTTAAGCTTCTGACGAAATTCAGATACATGGTCATATTTGCGTAATCCAAATATGAACCGAGATGATATGATATATGAGATTATTATCTCTACCCGTTACTCGCATTTTTCTCTAGAGATTGACGACATAATAGGTAGACATAACCCACCCGTGACGCTCATCCTAGCCCCACTGGCCTGTAATGTGTTTTAACTCACCTGTATCCGCACCATGACGCAAGCTTTCCTTGGAGTTTTGGGCGAGAAGTCTCCGCACAGGCGCACGCTGTCGACAAAAACTTCTTCCTTGCCGTGGTACTTCGATACTACGAACTGACTCTTTTCGCCATCAAAGAAACTTTAAAAAAAAAAAACGAATCACATAAAAAATTCCAGCGTATCTGTTGAGTTTGGTAAATAAATAAATAAATAATAATAAATAAATATACTACGACAATACTCACATCGCCATCTAGCCCCAAAGTAAGCGTAGCTTGTGATATGGGTACTGAGATAGCTGATGAATATTTTTTTATGAATATAATACACATAAGTACTTGTAATATACAGATAAGATGATAATAATAAATGAATTGACTATTTGTATTGTCGTAATACGCACATCGCCATCAGTGGCGTGCACTGGGTTTTTTGACCAGGGTATGCGTAAAGCAGGAGCTTGGCATAAAATGTTAAAACTCCCCTCCAATAAGAGTTATATTAAAAAAATATGGGTATGCAGTGCTTTTGCGCATGTATGAAGTGCACGCCACCGCTCGCCATCCAGCCCCAAAGTAAACCTCATCATCATCACTTCAACCGATTGAAGTCCACAGCTGGACATAGGTCTATTGTAGGGAGTCCAAAATCCACGGTCCTGGGCCGCTTGTTTCCAGCGGCTCCCAGCGACCTCGTCTGATGTCGTCGGTCCAACTCGTTGGGGGCCGACCAATAAAAAAAAAGGGGATATAAACAGTCGACTTATAAGAAATGGTCATAAATTAGCGACATCTGCATATCGTCTGCGAAAGGTACAGAAGTCATTTGTGGGATTGAGCTTTATAATATGATTCCTAAGGTAATTTTGGACCTACCAATGCATAAGTTTAAAGAATGTGTTAAAACCAATTTATTACAGCGAGGTTTATTATACAATTGATGAATTTCTCAATGACAAGGTTGCTTGGAAGCATCCGGCTCCGCTTTCATCTCTCGCAAGATAGAAAAATGAATGTTAAAATGTAAATTGTTGATGTTGGAAAAGAGCAACTGCTGAGTTTCTTCCCGGCTTCTTCTCGGTAGAATCTGCCTTCCGAACCGGTGGTAGAGTCTCTACCCTGTTGGTAGTCCCAGACTTGACGTTTCAAAAGTGCTTATATTAGGCCTACTTGGAAGAAATGAATTTTGAATTTTGATTTTTTTTGAATTTTTATTAAAACTCATCACTGTGCAATGCAGGTCGTGAAAGCCTGCAATTTCATAAAACTTTTTACACAAAAGTTGAAGAAATGGTTGCAAGGTAAAAATTTCTACTCCGTAGATGATTTTTTGCCAATATGACAAAAAACAACTGTGGCAACAACATTTGACATTGAACACGAATTTTCAATTAATGTTTCTGATTTTTATATATATATATATATATATATATATATATATATATATATATATATTATAGATATATATAATATATATATGCATATATTTTACTCTATTATCAATTGTATTATTGCATGTTTTTAAATGTGATGATTCTGTGTTAATTGCAACCAATGGCTTGTAATATTTGTAACACGCCATCTAATGGCGATACACTGTGACTTCGCAATTGATATTGAAATTACATCAATACTATGTAAACGTGTTTATTTTGCAAATAAAGATCTATCTATCTATCGTACGTACTTACCAATAAAATGGATCTTCCGGCTGAACCTTCGCTCCGACGGCCGGCAGTCCGTCATCGTCGATGAACGGAGCCAGCTCCGGTTTGCTGGGGTCGCGGCAGAAGTATGACGACGCGTGCTTGAGCTCCAGAAAGTTCGATTTGTACACCGTGCCCGCGGCGAAACCGCGTTCGTACGCCGATTTGTTGATTATCATTGCGTCTTCCATGTCGTAGCCCTGAGTGCGAATATGTGATGATAGTTTATTATGCAACAAGTATTTTTTATTTATTTGTTTAACTCTTTTTTTGTACACCACTATGAATCAATCAATCAATCAAAAATACTTTATTGCACACAAGAAAAAATAAATAAATGAGAACAAAGGTACAAGTCAATTAAATTTGTGTAACAAAGGCGGCCTTATCACTTATAGTGATTTCTTCCAGGCAACCATTGGATGACATGAGGAATTGGCTCGCATATGAATCTTTATAGTGGTGCGCAAAACTCTAAGAATATACATACATATTAATAATTACAAAAATAGTACATACATAAAATAAAATACTACAATATTTTATGTATGTAAAATATGGTAAAATAAATAATACTAAAACTATATATAATAATGTTAACGGTACAGAAAGTAAATGAAGAATGAATGAAGTAAAGAAAACAAATAAAAACAATAGAAATACAAAGACAGAAGTAGAATACAAAAGGCGGCCTTATCGCTTAGTAGCGATCTCTGCCAGGTAACCTTTGGATTAGGACAAGATGAGCGAGAGCGGACAGGTGGTGTAAAATTATTATAAACCTACATTCAAATAGCTAAATACACAAACAAAATTGCACGAATAAGAAAAGTATAATAAATAAATATAAAATAATGAACTAATATATACTCAACTATACTTAAGAACATATATATAATAAAAATAAACATAAACAAGGTACTAAAAGACGTCAACAAACGTACGAAAGTACGGTAACATCGCATTTTAAAGGCGAGGCGTTTTAGGCGCGCGAGCTATAAACGAGCGCGATGAGGAAGCCCAGAGTGTCAGTAATAATAAATAACAAATTAATATACTACGAATCAAACAGTTTACAAATCGCTATCTAGCCCCAAAGTAAGCGTAGCTTGTGTTATGGGTACTAAGCATAACACCCAGACAGACAGACAACAGATATACAGATAAACAGTCATGTTCATCACACAAACATTTAACAATTGGAGGAATCGAACCCTTGGTCTAGGACTCAGAAAGCAGAGTCGCCGCCCACTGCGCCAGTCGGCCGTAAAGTTATGTGCCATACGACACACTACGATATACATGACACTTAAAAGAAAAATATATGTGAAACTTTTAAATAGGTTCTCAGGAAATAACTGACCCTATTTTTCTGTCCACGGTATGAAAGTTTCGTACGCCGCTCTATAGAATACTTTATGTAGATTTGTTATTATTATTTTTATTAAAATTAAGAAAAAACAGACTTTAAATGACAGTTGCGAAGAAACGTTTTGTAAGCAATCCGAATCCGGCATCGGAACTAAGGGCGCCAAAATTCCTCACAAACTTTGAATTCCAAATGTGTTTTTTCAATACTTTGAAATGACAATGTGTGATGGTGATAACAAAAAAAAAACACCCGACTTTTGTTGTGGGCTTCTTCTTATCTTACCGTATAAGATATTACAGCCAATATAGCATTGGTGCCGGCGGGATAGTCGTCCAACCAGAGGTTGTCGTGCTGCAGAGGTCTGAACAAGGGGGTTGCCCCGGTCTGCAGCCGGTATAACTTGGTCTCCGCGTTCGTTGCCCAGGTATGGATCGGCGTGCCCATCGTTTGCTTGCCCATTTGACACTGGTACATGTTACTGTGGACAAAGCTTATGTAACTATATGTTTTCCCGCACCACCTTTAACTTTTCGCGTTTAAAGCAATTAAAATATTACTTGATTTAACGGTGACGGAAAACGGAACACGCAAAAGGAAATAAATAATAAATACTACGACAATACACACATCGCCATCTAGCCCCAAAGTAAGCGTAGCTTGTGTTATGGGTACTAAGATAACTGATGTATATTTTTATGAATAATATACATAAATATTTACAATATACATATAAACACCCAGACACTGAAAAACGTTCATGTTCATCAGACAAACGCTTTCCAGTTTTGGGAATCGAACCCACAGCCTTGAACTCAGAAAGCAGGGTCACTGCCCACTGCGTCAATCGGCCGTCAAAAAAATACTTAAATGTGAGGAAGGTGGTGCAAGAAATGAAATATAAACGTAACACACAAAAATTTAAATGTATACTAGCGGACAGCGCCATCTGTCGGGCCAATTTGTGAATCTAAACCATCCAGGGTGCCACCCAAACGTATACCAAAAAATTCATTCAAATTGGTCCAGCCGTCTAGGAGGAGTTCGGTGACATACACACGCACACAAGAAATATATATATAAAGATAAAAGCGCCAAAGGGCCTTCTTCTAAACTAATTTCTGAACTAATTGTAAATTAACAACTCTTCTTTTAAAATAACAACACAAGTCACTACAAACACAAAATTATTATATTCCTCTAGTATAATACATACATCACAATAATAATTATTCCAATCTATATTACTAATTATTAGTGTTTCAATAAAGACTATCATAAAGTAATTTGTTTAAGTTAACAAACAGCGATTCGTTGCAAAAACGGCGCGCTGGTTCTTCCCGCCTCTCGAGAAAACCAAGATGGCGATCCTTTTCCCCGCTACCATAAACGCGACGCTCCGCTAGAGTGACTTTGACAGGCCGTATTCACTCTAAACTTGGACGCAACTTCATATATATTATATATACTTATGTTTATTTATTTACACGTTCGTTTGTCAATGTTTCTTAATTCCGTCTTCTTCAAAACTCCGAGGCGATCCTTTGAGCTAGTAATGCGTTGCCAATGACGATGATTATTTGCAAATAGTAGTTTATAAACTACACTTATCGTGGAGACCAAATTAGTAGATGAAGACCAAAGACTCTCTTTTGGTCTTCCCCTACTACTTTGGTCTCATATGTGGATTGTCTGAAAGAGGAAATGCATGGAGGAGTGGAAAAATGACTGCGAATAGAAGTTAAAGGCAAAGAGATCGTGTGCGGATTCAATTTAGCGAGAGACAAGTGGAAAACGAAGAAGACAGAACACTTACCGTGGAGACTGGTTGCAGTCCGGCATCGGAACTAATTGCGCCAAATTGCTCATAAACGCAGACTTTGAGAGTTCCAAATGTGAAGTTTTTCCTGAAAAGAAAAACACATTTGAAGACAAATATAACAGATTCAATCGGTTGTTTCTGCCTACGCAACAAAATCTCAACAACAGACCTACAAGATATTAAAAATAGCACTCACACAAAAGCATAGACACGATACGCACGTCAATTATAAGTGCACATACCATAGACAAAGCGTCATGTAAACTTAATTTTTGACAAAAATTCAAAGAAACGATAATTGTTCGGTGAGTTTTTATCCTAAAAGCTGTGGGTGAGTCATGGAAATTATCGATAATAATTAATATACTACGACAATACACACATCGCCATCTAGCCCAAAAGTAAGCGTAGCTTGTGTTAGTGGTACTAAGATGACTGATGAATATTTTTATGAATAATATACATAAATACTTATAATATTTACATAAATACATATAAACATTATTTATTATTAATATACATCAATACATATAAACACCCAGACACTGAAAAACATTCATGTTCATCACATTTCCCAGTTGTGGGAATCGAACCCACGGGGCCTTGGGCTCAGGAAGCAGGGTCGCTGCCCACAGCGCCAATCGGGCGTCAAATCGAAGCCAGGTATCTTTTTGGATAACTCGTTGTATTTCGCACATATACGTATAATAGGCATTTGTTTTCCGAGATGGAATTTAGTAAACGGGATATGAAATTTTATTCGTGGATTTGCAACTTTCGGTGTACGAGTCATCTATCGTACCACAGATATCGCAGTTAGAATTAGCTTTCTCCATTAGAAATGCGAACTTATTACAATCTATTTATACAGGTATTATAACCTACTACTATATATTTTCTAATTAATCTAACATTACCAAACCAAGTAGTTTTTGATGCTTAAGAAAATGAGGAAAATGGAAAAGTTTATAATCTTCCGTGCGTGTGAAAATGTCTGCGCGTGTGTCTGAATTGGGATTCTGTATCTTGTTAATTCTGTGATTGTACATTGTATAGATTGTGTGTGTGTGTGTGATACACTCTGTAACCCCGGCCGGTATTGAGTTGATGATGATAAATCTGTTGAATATTGGTTACCTTGAATAATTTCAGAGTTAGTGACAGCGATGTCCAGATAAACTTGCTCCATGGTGCCTATGAGCTCCAGTATTCCGGTGGACAGGTTGATGACTGGTCGCATCATCCGCGCTTCAGATGTGAAGAGAAACACACCAGCGTATTGGGCACATATCTGTTGAAAAATGTGGCAGGGTTATATTTTTGAAGCGAAAACTTCGTTGTGAACTTTTTGGATTTACAATAAACATAGAACTCGCGTCATCGTCACCGAACACTTCCCATGAGCTGTACAACGTGTGACCGAATTACGAAGTAATGTCGAAGGATGCATAAGTTAATAATGTTAGTAAGTAAATACTGCAAATAAGTAAATAATGCTCTTAAGTATATAATGTACGTAAGTAAATAAACAAGTATGTAATGTAAGTAAAATTATAAGTTAATAATCTTAGTAAGTAAATAATTTATGTAACTTAATAATGGACTTAAGTAAATAAATAAGTTTATAATATTTTAAGTTATTAATATATGTAAAAAAGAAGCATATTTATTACTCCATACCAACGAATTCAAAACATTCGCAGTGTTTACTTATGGCAACCCTATTGAAGATAAAAGACCGACACGAGCATAGCACCTACGCTACGCGACGTGTACTTAATAAAGTGACAGTTTCACGGATAAGTCTCAGAGGAAGTACATAATGTATTACATAATTTGGACATTATATAATGTATTCGGGGGGTCGCTTTCGAATCCCCGGCATGCACCTTTTACTTTTCTAAGTTATAAGGAAACCTGAATGCCGCTTTCGCTTCGAAAACGAATAGCGCTTACGAATAACGCATAGCGCATAACGCTTAGCGCATAACGCACAGCCCATAACCAGTGGCGTGCATAGCCCTTGG
Source organism: Pararge aegeria (assembly GCF_905163445.1). Lineage (NCBI taxonomy): Eukaryota > Metazoa > Arthropoda > Insecta > Lepidoptera > Nymphalidae > Pararge > Pararge aegeria. The sequence continues at coordinate 2,712,831 of NC_053202.1, read as the reverse complement.
ACCCAGGGTATGCACAAGGTGTTCAGCACAAACATAAAGTAAAATTAAAATTTAGATTTTAGGAATGTATGTCGTTTTATAATCAAATTACTTTACGAAAGTTATATTTTTGATTGATTTAATACTATCGTCTATCTACTGATTTACGTCACAAAATTATGACACACCATTCGGCAGCATTTTCTAAGCACACTGATGATGATAATATTTTTCCAACATATCATGTTTTTAGCGTCTTTATGAAAATGATTAAGATCACAATATCTTTTATCATTCCACACTTTACGTATATTGGACAATAAAACAAAAGGAAAGCAAAATAATAGATTGGTATGTACAAAGCCGCTTAGCCAAGAAAAGTTTTCGTAATATTTATTATTAAACATACGTGTTACTTTATCACCTTTTTTTGGGATATTTGTAACATTGGTATCCTTTGCAAATGATTTCTAATTTTACGATATAGGGATAGAAATTAAAGTTTTCTCTAAGTACTTTTTCCAGGCACACTGAACCCAAACAAAGACCGCACGAATATGCTTTCATTATAAAATGAATGAATAAACTATAAATTAACCTTAACACATTAAACTATCACTACTCAAACTTTTACTAAAGGTTAAAGTTACTGAATTTATGCACTTGAACCGTTTATTTATCACCAACGCCATACAGCATTGTTCGAAGGTAAACAATAATGGCGATTGAATATGCTATTGCAATCGAAATTAGTCAAAATAGTCTTTAATTTTTTGTAAGTATGTGTACGAACGCTATTTTATTTTGATATGTAAACAATAAATAGAAACCATATTTATTGTTAACTCTCTCACTTTCCAATGATTCCTGGAAAACCTAAATTATTCATTTTTCAAAATTTAGACAGCGTTTGGTTTCATAGATTATTTTCAAAACGAAAGACTAACTCGATAATATTAGTTCCTTAATTTTCTTAAAAGACACTAAAAGGTATTTACATTTGTGAATAATGTTTTTAATTCTAAAAAAAGAATAATGACCGTTAACAACAATAACAAACCAAGCAAATCATTTTATTCATAAAAAAATCAAACACGTAATCGATTATCCACTTCCGTAAGCAGTGCTTATAGACACCCATACATAGAGAATTTATGAATGAAACTGTTCTTGTGTGAACCGATGCTAATCTTGTAAGTACAAGCGCACGATTATAACATTACACGACACACACTACTAACTTGCACGCACACATCTAGCAGAACGATTCTTTTTTTGGGCGTTCTTATTTTATTTGATATTTCTATGCAACAGTAGAGGGCGTCATATGTCGAGTGATTCTTAATAATGGATTTACCCTGCAATCGATAACTTGAGATTTAAATAATAATATAGGTATTTTTACGTGTTTTAAAAGGTAAATGTTTAGCGTTTACGGTTAAAAATTAAAATACGAAGTAGAAGATTTTATTTTGTACGCTATGCGCCTCGCGCGCGCTGGTTGTGCTGTCTAGCGACAATTGACCTAGAAGTTTGGCCGCTCATTACTAGATGGCGCTTTCATATATTTTTTACTTAGTGTTTTTTTAATTACAAAACTTTAATGGTCCTATCTGAAGACTCTTTAAGACCCTGAGGGTAGGGTATGCACTGCTTATTTGCATATATGCAATGCACGCCACTGCCCATAACGCACCGCGCATAACGCACAGCGCATAACGCAAAGCGCGTAACACATAGCGCGTAACGCGGTATGGTCCCGATATAAGGGGACTACAGTAATCGATGCATGATAGTACAAAGTAAAAGTCAAAAGTCAAAAATATATTTGCTTGACATGATTGAATCAGCTGAAGCTACATGACTCACCTGTTTCTTGGGTATAAGGACGATCTCAGTGGTAATGGATATGTCCTCCCCTTTGACCTTCAGCGTCCTCAGGTAGGCGGTGGACTTTGCCGCGGAGTCCTCGGGCAGGTAGCCCACTAGCCTCCCGTCGATGAACACCGGGTACTTGAACACATCGTGGGCTAGCTGGCTCTCGGCCACTGAGCTTATGGGTTCCATACCTGTACAATTTCACAGTGCTAAATGTTGTACATCATTATCGGTTGTGCTGCGGCGCGTCGGCATTTTATGCCGAAGCAACGCCAAGGGAACGTGTCGCATTGGGTGAAGAGGCGCGAAATAAGGAAGGTATGATAACCCTGCGTTTTGTCCTGAGACAGAGTTGGAGCTCTGTCCCGTGCGCTGGTCGGCGCCCCTGTGCACGCTCGCCGTCGCACTCCAGTCGTGATCTTCCACCGTGTTCAGGTAGTCTTAGCCCGTGGTGGGGGTAGCGACCCCGTTCTTGAGGTTATAGGATTTTCTTCGCATAAAAGACTTACTAGTTTCAATGCTCCGGGTCGAATGAGTGGCGGTCTGTCAAAGTGGCCTATTTATGTCAGATTCTCGGTCGAGAACCGACAAGTTGTGTTGAGGTGTGCAGTAGATAGTTTAAGTAACGAATATTAGTTGTCTATCTCTTTTCCCCTCGTGGGCACACTACATGGCGACCCTGCCAACGCGAGCTCAAGTTTCGTCGCGGTTTTGACATACCATGCCATGCCCCTCGTGGGCACACTACAGTGTGGTGACGGCAGATCAGAATACAGTTGTCATCAACACTCTTACTGCGGGTACGACACCCGAGGCGACTAAGGGAATATAACGAAAAACGGGCCGCAGCGGTTTCTGTGCTACTACTAGAATCTAGTGAGATCACCCACCCATCTGCTCAGCTTGGTAATTAAGTCCAGCCGTGGGCTGTTATAGTGACGTTCATCATTATAAAAATTACAGGCACACGAGACGTAACACCTACGCCTCAAATTGAATACGTCATATGAAATAAATAGTTTTCATTCCAAAAAATTAACTTCGACGTAAATATGCACTTACCGCATTTTTCAAGGACGAATGGTAAAGATTCTAGTTGCTTTGGTTCCGGAGGTTGAGTGACCTGAACAAATAAACAGCATTATATGTAGCACTCGCAATTACATTCCCCAGAGGTAGTCCGGAGGTTGTCTGGAAGAGATTGCTTTAGCAATAAGATATTATGAAAATTAAGCTTAATTTGTTATAGTCCGCGAAAATCAGGAGAATCTGTATTGTGTAAATTATAATTTCTTCAATCCGTATTTTCCACACCAAACAGATCCTCGGCAATGTACCCTCTACGCACGTTTCGCTCCGAAACCGGAGCATCCTCAGATGTTGACTTTACAACGAATAATTGTTACTTAACAATTATTCATTGTAAAGTCAACATCTCCTGCGGATGCTGCGATATTTGAAATTGACGGCCGATTGGCGCAGTGGACAGCGACCCTGCTTTCTGAGTCAAAGGCCGTGGGTTAGATACACAACTGGCAAATGTTTGTGTGATGAACCTGAATGTTTTTCAGTGTCTGGGTGTTTATCTATATATTATAAGTATTTATGTATATTATTCATCAGTTATCTTAGTACCCATAACACAAGCTACGCTTACTTTGGGACTAGATGGCGATGTATGTACTGTCGTAGTATATAGTACATATTGTTACTTAACAACACTACTTACAGATTCTGCTGCTGTTCGCGGAGTATAGCAAATTAAGCCTTAATTGCATAATATATTATGGATTTCCGCAAAGTAACGCCTGCTTCTATCCAAGCTAAAGTATGTCTTCCTACTAAGATGCTCCAGATACTTCTACCATACGAGTTATATAGACACTATATTTATATTACAAAAAAAGAGCTGTCCGATCAATATACAAACTTCGATCACGCGAATCTCTCCGTGAAATATTTAAAGAAACAGGTACACTTACAGTAGCTTCGCAATATATTAATAAAATTTTAATCTTTTTGTAAAACAAAACATTCATATATATATATATATATATATATAAAAAAACAGTGGATTGAAACAATCGACTTCGACGGTCGTAAATGAGTGATATCAGCGTACCGTCTTAGGAAAGTACAGAAAACCTTTGTGGGGCTGAGTGTATGCTTTGATAACAAACCTATCGATACCGAAAGTAATATCAGATTTACCATTACATAAGTTAAAAGAATTCATAAAAACACCTTTAATACTTCACGGTTATTATACTATTGATGAATTTCTTCATGACAAGGTTGCCTGGAAGCAAGCCGCTCCGCTTTCATCTCATACAAGATAGAACAAAGATTATTAAATTGTAAAACGATGTTGGAATAGAGCAACTGCTGAGTTTCTTGCCGGCTTCTTATCTGCCTTCCGAACCGGCGGTAGAGTCACTACAAACAGACGTACTTGACGTTTCAAACGTGTTCATTAAGCCTACTTGAAATAAATTAATTTGGAATTGAATACCTGTGCAGATGCGGTTAGATGATTCAGCAGGCCGCACGGGGCTCCATCGGGAGTGTGCACGGGGCACACGAAGCCCCAGGCGTCCGGTAATAACTGCCTAGCTTCTGTGGTACGCATTTCCACGAAGAACGATCCTCGATGGATTGCCCTGTCGAAACAAAATAAAATAGTTAATTTTTTTTTATTATATTTATCCCACTTCTGAACGCGGATTAACTCACTATTTTAATAGTTTCGTTGCTTAGGAGTAATACATTTTTTTATCTCCCTTGTGTTTTATCTGACGGCCGATTGGCGCAGTTCGCAGCGACCCTGCTTCTGAGTCCAAAATGTTTGTAAGATGGGCATGAATGTTTTTCAGTGTCTGGGTGTTTATATAAGTATTTATGTATAGGACCTATTCGTAAAAATATTCATCAGTCATCTTAGTACCCATAACAAAAGCTTACGTTGGGGCTAGATGGCGATGTGTGCATTGTCGTAGTATATTTATTTATTTATTATTTATATGGTATACTTACATACATAAATCTATGACAATATTTGCAGAGAAAACCTTATTTCAAATGCTTCAGATATCGCATTCAATCGATAGTCTTAGCAACTTGCGCTGTTTTAGGTTGACTTAGTTTCACGTATTAGAGAGGTCGAACAATTCGTCAGAATTTGAACAGAGATTTAATGTTATGATTTGAAAAGAACATTGTATACTTTAACGATCCATGATCCAAAAATCTATCCCCTAATTTATAGCATGATCTCACTTCTGAAACTAGGTACACTTACATACATAAATCTTTAGAATTGTTAGTGGCTGTAAACTTACTCGAAATTCGAATGTATCGCATTCTATTGTTTTTCTCAGCAACTATAGTCAACCCCTTGTACTTTGTTGGGTTAGCGATTTTAGAGGGAAACTTTATTCTGTTTGAAGTTATTTAGAAGAGAAAGGTACACTTACATACATAAACACTTACGAACCATATTGAAGTGGCCACAAAGTTATTCAACTTACTATCATTAAATAAATATACCTTTTTAAGCATGATCTCACTTCTGAAACAAGGTACACTGACATACACAAATCTTAAGAAATGTTAGTGGCAGAAACTCACTTGAAATGCGACATGTATCGCATCCTGTTGATATTCTCAGCCACTATAGTCAAACCCTTGTACTGTGCTAGGTTGACATTATTAGAAGGCGCGTTTCCCGTGGCCAGGAACGTTTCCATTCTCTGCTCTAGGCTGCCTGCCATTCGGATAATTTGTTGAAGTTCTTTCTGTTTGGAAAATAAATGTATTACATTCAATTCAATTCAATTCGTTTATTTGCTGATTGATTTTAAAATGTTGGTAGATAAAATATATGGAACAAACAATCCGCCTTAGATGGCATGCAATAAATAATAAGTTCTTACAGTAATTTCTACGTCCTGTCGCAAGTGTATTTTATGTAAGTTTAGTACGTCTCATATACCGGTCAAAAGTGTTTTTTATGCAAGTTAAGTACGTCTCGTATTCTGGTCGCAAGTGTCTTTTATGCAAGTTTAGTACGTTTCGTATACAGGTCGCAAGTGTCTTTTAGGCAAGTTTAGTACGTTTCGCATACAGGTCGCAAGTGTCTTTTAGGCAAGTTTAGTACGTTTCGCATACAGATCGCAAGTGTCTTTTAGGCAAGTTTAGTACGTTTCGTATACAGGTCGCAAGTGTCTTTTATGCAAATTTAGTAGGTCTCGTATACAGGTCGCAAGTGTCTTTTACGCAAGTTTAGTACGTTTCGTATACAGGTCGCAAGTGTCTTTTAGGCAAGTTTAGTACGTTTCGTATACAGGTCGCAAGTGTCTTTTATGCAAGTTTAGTACGTCTCGTATACCGGTCGAAAGTGTCTTTTATGCAAGTTAAGTACGTCTCGTATTCTGGTCGCAAGTGTCATTTCTGCCGCTTTTTTAGTTTTAGTACGTTTCGTATACAGATCGCAAGTGTCTTTTATGCAAGTTTAGTACGTTTCGTATACAGGACGCAAGTATCTTTTATGCAAGTTTAGTACGTTTCGTATACAGGTCGCAAGTGTCTTTTATGCAAGTTAAGTACGTCTCGTATTCTGGTCGCAAGTGTCATTTCTGCCACTTTTTTAGTTTTAGTACGTTTCGTATACAGATCTCAAGTGTCTTTTAGGCAAGTTTAGTACGTTTCGTATACAGGTCGCAAGTGTCTTTTATGCAAATTTAGTACGTTTCGTACACCGGTCCCAAGTGTCTTTTATGCTAGTTTAGTACGTCTCGTATACAGGTAGCAAGTGTCTTTTATGCAAGTTTAGTACGTCTCGTATACAAGTCCCAAGTGTCTTTTATGCAAGTTTAGTACGTCTCGTATACAGGTCGCAAGTGTCTTTTATGCAAATTTAGTAGGTCTCGTATACAGGTCGCAAGTGTCTTTTATGCAAGTTTAGTACGTTTCGTATACAGGTCGCAAGTGTCTTTTATGGAAATTCAGTACGTCTCGTACACCGGTCCCAAGTGTCTTTTATGCAAGTTTAGTACGTCTCGTATACAAGTCCCAAGTGTCTTTTATGCAAGTTTAGTACGTCTCGTATACAGGTCGCAAGTGTCTTTTATGCAAATTTAGTAGGTCTCGTATACAGGTCGCAAGTGTCTTTTATGCAAGTTTAGTACGTTTCGTATACAGGTCGCAAGTGTCTTTTATGCAAGTTTAGTACGTTTCGTATACAGGTCGCAAGTGTCTCTTAGGCAAGTTTAGTACGTTTCGTATACAGGTCGCAAGTGTCTTTTATGCAAGTTTAGTACGTTTCGTACACCGGTCCCAAGTGTCTTTTATGCAAATTTAGTAGGTCTCGTATACAGGTCGCAAGTGTCTTTTATGCAAGTTTTGTACGTCTCGTATACCGGTCGAAAGTGTCTTTTATGCAAGATAAGTACGTCTCGTATTCTGGTCGAAAGTGTCTTTTATGCAAGTTAAGTACGTCTCGTATTCTGGTCGCAAGTGTCATTTCTGCCGCTTTTTTAGTTTTAGTACGTTTCGTATACAGATCGCAAGTGTCTTTTATGCAAGGTTAGTACGTTTTGTATACAGGTCACAAGTGTCTTTTATGCAAGTTTAGTACGTCTCGTATACAGGTAGCAAGTGTCTTTTATACAAGTTTTGTACGTCTCGTATACCGGTCGAAAGTGTCTTTTATGCAAGTTAAGTACGTCTCGTATTCTGGTCGCAAGTGTCATTTACGCAAGTTAAGTACGTTTCGTACACAAGTAGCAAGTGTCATTTACGAAGGTTTAGTACGTCTCGTATACAGGTCGCAAGTGTCATTTACGCAAGTTTAGTACGTCTCGTATACAGGTCCCAAGTGCCTTTTATGCAAGGTTAGTACGTTTCGTATACAGGTCGCAAGTGTCTTTTATGCAAGTTTAGTACGTCTCGTATACAGGTCGCAAGTGTCTTTTATGCAAGTTTAGTACGTCTCGTATGCAGGTCGCAAGAGTCTTTTAGGCAAGTTTAGTACGTCTCGTATAGAGGTCCCAAGTGTCTTTTATGGAAATTCAGTACGTCTCGTATACAAGTCAGAAGTGTAATTTATGCAGGTTTAGTACGTGTCGTATGCAGGTCGCAAGTGCCTTTTATGCAATTTTTGTACATCTCGTATACAAGAAGCAAATGTCGTTTATGCAAATTCAGTACGTCTCGTACACCGGTCCCAAGTGTCTTTTATGCAAGTTTAGTACGTCTCGTATACAAGTCCCAAGTGTCTTTTATGCAAGTTTAGTACGTCTCGTATACAGGTCGCAAGTGTCTTTTATGCAAATTTAGTAGGTCTCGTATACAGGTCGCAAGTGTCTTTTATGCAAGTTTAGTACGTTTCGTATACAGGTCGCAAGTGTCTTTTATGGAAATTCAGTACGTCTCGTACACCGGTCCCAAGTGTCTTTTATGCAAGTTTAGTACGTCTCGTATACAAGTCCCAAGTGTCTTTTATGCAAGTTTAGTACGTCTCGTATACAGGTCGCAAGTGTCTTTTATGCAAATTTAGTAGGTCTCGTATACAGGTCGCAAGTGTCTTTTATGCAAGTTTAGTACGTTTCGTATACAGGTCGCAAGTGTCTTTTATGCAAGTTTAGTACGTTTCGTATACAGGTCGCAAGTGTCTCTTAGGCAAGTTTAGTACGTTTCGTATACCGGTCGCAAGTGTCTTTTATGCAAGTTTAGTACGTTTCGTACACCGGTCCCAAGTGTCTTTTATGCAAATTTAGTGGGTCTCGTATACAGGTCGCAAGTGTCTTTTATGCAAGTTTTGTACGTCTCGTATACCGGTCGAAAGTGTCTTTTATGCAAGTTAAGTACGTCTCGTATTCTGGTCGAAAGTGTCTTTTATGCAAGTTAAGTACGTCTCGTATTCTGGTCGCAAGTGTCATTTCTGCCGCTTTTTTAGTTTTAGTACGTTTCGTATACAGATCGCAAGTGTCTTTTATGCAAGGTTAGTACGTTTTGTATACAGGTCACAAGTGTCTTTTATGCAAGTTTAGTACGTCTCGTATACAGGTAGCAAGTGTCTTTTATACAAGTTTTGTACGTCTCGTATACCGGTCGAAAGTGTCTTTTATGCAAGTTAAGTACGTCTCGTATTCTGGTCGCAAGTGTCATTTACGCAAGTTAAGTACGTTTCGTACACAAGTAGCAAGTGTCATTTACGAAGGTTTAGTACGTCTCGTATACAGGTCGCAAGTGTCATTTACGCAAGTTTAGTACGTCTCGTATACAGGTCCCAAGTGCCTTTTATGCAAGGTTAGTACGTTTCGTATACAGGTCGCAAGTGTCTTTTATGCAAGTTTAGTACGTCTCGTATACAGGTCGCAAGTGTCTTTTATGCAAGTTTAGTACGTCTCGTATGCAGGTCGCAAGAGTCTTTTAGGCAAGTTTAGTACGTCTCGTATACAGGTCCCAAGTGCCTTTAATGCAAGGTTAGTACGTTTCGTATACAGGTCGCAAGTGTCTTTTATGCAAGTTTAGTACGTCTCGTATACAGGTCGCAAGTGTCTTTCATGCAAGTTTAGTACGTCTCGTATGCAGGTCGCAAGAGTCTTTTAGGCAAGTTTAGTACGTCTCGTATAGAGGTCCCAAGTGTCTTTTATGGAAATTCAGTACGTCTCGTATACAAGTCAGAAGTGTAATTTATGCAGGTTTAGTACGTGTCGTATGCAGGTCGCAAGTGTATTTTATGCAAGTTTAGTACGTGCCGTAAACAGGTCGCAAGTGCCTTTTATGCAATTTTTGTACATCTCGTATACAAGAAGCAAATGTCGTTTATGCAAATTCAGTACGTCTTGTATAAAGGTCCCGAGTGTCTTTCATGCAAGTTTAGTATAGAAAATTAGTTGGTATAGAAATTATAAGACAGATATGATAAAACAGACGATACAGGGTTAGATAAGAAATAGCAGAATACTCTCGGCCTGTAGTTTTTTTTAATTAAAACTAACTACTTTTGTTCTACGATTTTTTTAAACTCAATAACTAATTAAATTAAATATAAGATACTCTACTTGTTACTACTCTGTTATGCAGCATCGGCAACAGCGCGCGAACAACGACTCTGTCGTGCGTGGTCGCAGCGGTTTGGCAACAGGGGCACGCGTATTTATTTCACAGAGCAATATCATTCTACAGAAATAACATGTTTTTTTTGTATTAAATAAATGAACACGTTCGTTTTTCTTTTTTTATTTACCATTTTTTTTAGTATTTTACATTATTTTTTTTTTTTATTTTTTTAGCTGTCTTCAGCAGCCTTATGTAATGTACCCAGCGGATTTGCATGCTATGTTCGCATCAAGAAGGCACAATTGTATACACATGCCAAATAGCGCTATAGTTTATATTAGAGTAGCAGTTGATGGTCAGTTATGCGAATTAATAAAAAACTGATACATTGCAAGTCGCAGAACAAAAGTTGTTAGTTTTAATGATAGGAACTATAAGGGCGAGAGCTTTTCGGTATTTTTATTAAACCCTGTATAAATAAAATATGATTGTATGCTCACTGTACTTATGGTGAACTTATTGGAAGTCTTGGCACGCTTGATCAGGTTTGCCTTGATTACGTATAATAAAGTTTGGAGACGCTCCTTCAACACCTGGAGGTACAGGTGACCCCCCACCTGCAACTCCTGGACCATTATGGAATCAGCACCCTCCACCTGGTGGAAAAAGAGGAATTAATGAAAATTAAAAAAAAAAATATTGCACACGGCAGAAGTAAAACTTCTGAAAAGTAGTAAGTAAAGGGGCTTATATAATAAAATCATCTCACCACCACCTTCCCACGTCCATTAGTATCCATATATACAAAGTGTAAATGAAAACCGAAATGATACTTCACAGGCTTCAGAGGTACATTATTTACTGTCTCTGAGACCGAAAGCCTATTAGTTTTTGAGTAATCCACTGCCATAGTTTTTACTGAAAGTAGATACAGCCCTGACATCACATGCAAAATAAAATCAAGTGACTCCTGTCACTTTATTAGGTACACGTCGCGCGTAGTTGCTATGCCCGTGTCGGTCTTTTGTCTTCATTAGGGTTGGCACTTTAATGTTTTGAATTCGTTTGTATGGAAATATAAATTTGCTTCTTTTGATTAATATTTTTACAGGGTGATTGCTTATGAAATATACTTATGCACCCTCCAACAGTATATCGTAATTCGGTTACACATTGTACATTAATGGATCAACTTCACCTATATTAAATATATTCAGGTCTACCCAAGCAATACAAAGGTGCAAGAAACTATATACTATGTAATACTATGTATGAATCCCTACTATTATTATAAATGTCAATGTAAGTTTGTTTGTTACGCTTTCATAAAAAACTAATGAACCGATCCTCATGAAACTTTGTACACATATTCTTGGAAATGTTAGAAGTAATATAGGATACTTTTTATCCCGACACTAAGCTCGGTTACTTTGGGAGAGGGGATGAGTGTTTGACGATTTTACTCATTGTACAAAATTTACATTTGACAGCAGCAAACCCCTAATTTAAGGCTTAGCGATACTGAATACTTTAAATTTTTTTATATCTACAAATAAATTTAATACCACATCAAAAAACAAAATCAAACGCAGACGAAGTCGCGGGCAACTTCTAGTCAAATATAAAAATATAGGTGCGTGCTGGGATTCGAACTCAGCCCTCCGAGAGTAAAGTAGAGTCTTTCCCGGCTGAGCTATCACCGCTTTCTTCGCTTTAATAGCTCACCTTACATTTATTCTGCACGACGTCAAACAACTTCTGCGCCATGTACACGAGTGCATAAAACTTGTCTTTATAGCCCTGCAGGTGGATCATAACGCATCGCCTGAGCAGGAAGTCCGCTGCATCTAGGTCCGTGGCCCAGGGCGGCAAGTCCGCCAGCTTGGGCCGGAACATCCGCCCGAGGTACGAGCGGCATTCGTCCGACGTGTGGAGACCTTCTTCGTGTAATTCCCGTAACATATTTTGAATGCAGCTGTGTAAGGAAGTTGTTTTTATAGCACGGACCAAGCATATGTCGAGCTGATGGTAAGTAGTTCCATCAAGGAACTCCGAAAGTGGGACCCGCCATGCATTGGGGGTCAAAACCTTGGCGAGAGTGCGGTGAATACGCAAGTAAATCCCGTACTCACACCTATACCTCACGGTGTGTCGAGGGAAACACAAGAGTTTTTATATAACCACTCCGTTTCCTCTAAAGGAGTGGCCTTTTTGCTTCAGGCCTTTTTGTGTTAAAAAAAGGGTATACCAATTCGTACAGCAGGCCGATTTCCTATCACAGTTGACACGAAAGGACATTGACTATACACGGGCCTTGGTTGTGTCTGGCAATAATATATAAATAATAATAAATAAATATACTTCGACAATACACACATCGCCACCTAGCCCCAAAGTAAGCGTAGCTTGTGTTATGGGTACTAAGATGACTGATGATAATTTTTATGAATAATATACATAAATAGTTAGAATATACATATAAATACCCAGACACTGACAAACATTCATGCTCATCACACAAACATTATCCAGTTGTGGGAATCGAACCCACGGCCCTGGGCTCAGAAAGCATGGTTGCTGCAAACTGCGCCAATCGGCCGTCAAATAATCGATAATTTAAATTAAATTTTTAAATTCAGTTTGGGACCACAAAAAAGTGCTTGCAATCCCGATTTTTATTTCATTTCACTTTATATTATTATAATTATAATAAATCGGAGCTAAATGAAAAGTAATCGATTATGATCCGCCATTTTGATAAACAAATCACAAAACATCTGGTTATCTAATAATTACAATCGAATCGAAACAACTCTCGTGGGTCTGTGAACTATGCTAAATGCTTGAATTTTATTTCAGTCATTGTGTACTAGTTTGAGTCTCATGCCAATTTGTGTTTTTCACGTAGAGTTGAGACAATAATTACAATTACTCCGTATAAGCTAGTTTTAGTGTGTAAGATATTTTGTTATTATATTCTCATTCAAGGTACCTACTATTTTCATTATATTATGGTGTTATCATATATTTTCATATGCTGTGTTTACTTTTAAGAAAACATTACACTTAAATAGAATAGTTTAAATTTTTAAAACGGTTGTATTAGTAGTGTAAGTTTTCAAATTAAAAATTCATTTAATTCTAGTAGGCCTAATATAAGCACTTTTGAAACGTCAAGTCTGTCTGTTTGTAGTGAATCTACCACAGGTTCGGAAGGCAGATTCTACCGAGAAGAAGCCGGCAAGAAACTCAGCAGCTGCTCTTTTCCAACATAAACAATTTACATTTTACATTTTAACATTCATTTTTCTATCTTGTGAGTGCTGAAAGCCGAGCCGGATGCTTCCAAGCAACCTTGTCATTAAGAAATTCATCAATGTTTGAAAGATATAATATATAAATAAAATAAAATAAAATAAAAATAAGCTAAAAATATTGGCCCAATATCCATACTGTGCGGGTCATTATCTTTGAGCTAGCCACTGTGGAAAGTTTACATCGCATAACGCCCTTTATTATACATTGTGTCATTGTACCTGCCGAACGAGATGAAATAAACTCAGTTGGACACTTAAGTTTCAAAAAACAACCGTTACCGGCCCACTACAGGGCACGGGTCACCTCCAACAAGGCCGCGGTTGTTCTTCCGTTTTTCTGTATGTTTTAGTTGATAACTCTTTAATACAGCACCAGAAACACTAAACTCGGACACCTTGCTTTGCTACTCACTTGACATAATACAGATCGTTCTTTTTCCCATGCAACAGTAGTCTATATATGAAGTGATCCTGCCAGTCCACCAAACACTTCATGATGAGGATCAAGGGCGCGTAGTACATCATCTTGCGGTGTGAGAACATGAGCTTACATGTACCATTCTGGAGAAAGTGCAACACGTTGTTCTAAAACGAGAAAGAGGTTTCGTATAGTACGAAAAAAAATCTTATTAGTGTAGGGTATAAAGTCTCATTTGTGTCGAAATAACTATACCTATTATTAGTGTTGGAAAAAAGTTTTATTAGTGTCAGTAAAAAGTCTTATTCGTATCGGAAAAATATGTTATTAGTATCGGAAAGAAGTCTTATTAGTGTCGGAAGGGCTTATTTTTGTCGGAAAAAGTCTTATTTGTGTCGGAAAAAGTCTTATTAGTGTCGGAAAGTCTTATTTGTGTCGGGAAAAGTCTTATTAGCGTCGGAAAGTCTTATTGGTTCCTGCCCATGCTAGCAGTCCAGAGGACAACACCAATTTTGGCCGAAACAAACACAACCTGTAATCTGTAGTCATCTACAAGACAAATAAGAAATAAGTAATACTACATAAAACTACATAAAGAACTAAGTACATAAAATCAATATGATTTTCTTTGTGTTTGTTTAGATTTTTAAAGCATACTTTACACTAAAAAGTAATGAAAAGGTTGTTTAAAATTTAAAACAAATAAGAGAAAACGGAGTTGTACTTACAGTGTTTGTCTGGTCGGATTTGACACAACGTACCAGGATGCCATACTCTGAGAAGAGGTTGCCTCTCATCCTCCAACCAGAACGCTTTATCGCTACCGGATAGTTGCGTCGCGTTACTAAGAGCATACGCGCTAGACGTTCGTGACCCTGTGACAAAATTATTCCTTTTATATTCCCTTCACTAGCAACTGTTATAAAGCTAGGCACAGACTTCATCTCTACAAAGGACAGGGGAATACTTTACACTGATAAAGATACTCAAGTGACCAAACAATCACCTAGACCTTTTCTCAGTAGTAGTGAACTTTTTATTTTTTTCCTACTGAGAAAATGCCTGACGCATACCACTCCGTTGGGGGAAACGGAGTAGTTATGTGGGAATTGCACCCACTAAAAACTCTGTGTGTCCCGCGATAGACCTATAAGTGAGAGCACGGGGTTCACTTGCGTACTCACCGCACTGTAGTAGTAGTATACTACTGTAAGTAACCAGGATTCATATTATATAACCATTGTCATCAAAACACAACAAAGTCAAACTAAAATAAATCTAATAATTGGAATCTCGGAATCGGCTCCAACGATTTTCATGAAATTTAGTTTAAGAAAAATTTAGTTTAAAAATTTAGTTAATTTCAGGGGCGATAAATCGATCTAGCTAGGATTCATTTTTAGAAAATGTCATTTTATTTGTGTTTTCCGGTAATAAACGATTTGGTGCAACGAAGTTGCACGGGTCAGCTAGTGAAATATTATACTAAGACAATACACACATCGCCATCTAGCCCTAAAGTAAGCGTAGCTTGTGTTATGGATACTAAGATGACTGAGGAATCGTTTAATGAATAGGACCAGACACTGACAAACATTCATGTTCAGCATCTTCCAGCTGTGGGAATTGAGCCCACAGCATTGGACTCAGAAAACAGGGTCTATGTTTTTAAATTCTGTATTACATACTAATCTTTTATAACTTAGCCAAACCGAAATAAAATAGGATGCAATCAATCTAGGTTAGGAAATAAGCTAATAATAAATAAAAATTGCTTTAGAAAAATGAACTATGTTTTAGTGTTTTAAAACTAGTAACAATTAACAATTTTGAGTTGCTGGCTCAAAATCTTAGAAGATGGAGGCATGTATTGGTAAACTGGCTTAAAGCTAAGAGCAGGTTCTCAAATTCAGTCTAGTAGTAAAGCATAGATTATCTCTTCTTAGACCAGGGTGCGCTTGGAACGTAAATGTATGTACGCTTCATAAGTGCCTGTGATAATATCTACATGAATAAAACATTTTGGAATTCTTTTTCTTTTTAATAATAAAACTAAGAACTGGTTCTTCAGAACCAGTACTCCTTTAATTCAAAAAGATTCGAGTATTTATAGCTAAAATTTGTCCACTGGGTCACAAGTACACTCTTATTTTTACACATACACACATATCATTTTGCTGAGCTCAGATTCACTTAAAACTACAATTACCTTTATAACAAAGTAGCCACCCCATTCATCCGCGTGTTCATTATGTTTAACAAGTTCTTCCGGTGATAGATCCGCCAAGTGACACACTTTTGACTGAAAAATTTTATGACATTAATTAGAACAGTTCCCTAAGATTCAACAAAATAATCTATTTTTTTTATTCCACTACAAATTTGCCTCTAGCTGCAATCTCACCTGGTGGTAAGTGATAATGCAGCCTAAGTGTCTACCCTATTAGGGAGTATAGTAGTCATCTCACCGAAACACAAATTGCTTAGTGGCACGTCTTTGTCGGTAAGATGGTAACTAGCCATGGCCAAAGCCTCCCACCGCACCAAATCTTTAAGCGGGGTTAAGGTTTATTCTAGTTAACATAGCATAACCTTCGATTAATAATAATCTAGACAACCTTTAGTTTAATTCTTTGGTGCAGTGGTGAGTAATGTGGTTTTAAAAAAGGAATTTGGTTTGAATTTTCTCTGGTCATCATAACCATCATTACTTATTCCCACCCTCACAATGACGTGCCGTTAAGTGATTGAACGTCCAGTATGCTGCCACATAGAATTATGGTGGGTTTGGTATAACATCCATATCGCTAACAGGTTGGCCCATTAACATCTTAAGACTGCATGAAAACAAGGTGAGATTGCAATTAAAGGCTATCTTGTAGCTGTATAAAAGAATAAATAGATATATTTTATATCTTAATTAAAAAAAAAACATTATTTCTCACCTTCAACATAATCGGCAAACACCCCAGGGACCTGTCCATTACAATGGACCTTCCATCAACATCAAAACACAATCGTATCTTGAAGTCTCCTTTATAAGTTGCAGCCCTCTGTCTGCATTCAGTTGGCAGTACATTTTGGTTTTTCACTCCCACCGCCTCTATGGGTACACTTGGTCTGGCAAATGCTGCTTCCTCAATAGTAACTTTGACCTTTTCACCACCTGGCATTTCAAATTCTGCTGGTATTAAATCAGCTATAGCTGCTTTTAGACCATCTTGTACCATGTAGTTGAAAGAATCGATGTGCGGTGTTCCCAAACATTGTAGATGCTACAAAACATACATGTTATGTAAAGTATATTCTTCTTACCTGTCTTATATTGTACTTTTTTTACCTTTTTAGTGTAAAGTTTTCTTCTAACTTGTTAAGAAAATAATTAAAACACACTTAAGTACAGAAAACCTTTTATTTTTGTTTGCGTTGTTTATTTTAACGCACTTGTGGTTTTATATTTTTAAAACATATTGTTTATTGAAGAGTGATGAAAAAAGATGGTTTACATTATAAGACAAGTTACAAAAATGGAGTGTGTATTATAGTTTTTTAATTAACCTGCCATCACTAATTTGGAGCTTGCAAACATTTACTGGGGTATAAAATTGGAGAAACGTCAGCCTAATTACTAAAACATGCATCTCCAAATTGAAGAGAGTATTATAGACCTACCTAGGGGTCAACACCTCTCCTTTTCCGCAGGATTTGTATGAGGCAACTAACAGTATGTAGCAGAAAATCAAGAGCAACATCATTTGTGCTACTCCTACCATCTCCTCTTATGCACACTTTCTCATTGGGATATATTTTTACTTCAGCAGTGGCTGTTACAGGCTATTGATAATTGACTGTAGACCTTAGAACGCATTACACTAGTTGGGTTGGGTTATGAACTGCAGATTACTTGGTAAAGATTACTATCAGGTGATAAATAGCAGCATCGCCGGCTTAGCGTGCACTCCAAAATCCTCAAAAATAAAAATTATCTCATAAAACGGGCCTAGCAAAACTAGCATTTTAATACATACAAAATTTAGCTGGATTTTATTATTTAGGAATCTGACATGGTTGAAAAACGATCTAAATTAGGATATATAGATGCTCACACCTAAATTTATCGATAAAACGCCTGTAAGTCGTATAATTTTGAAGATAATTTATAGTAAACATTGCATACCGGGTTAGGTGTCTTCGGAGGTTTGCTGTAATTTTGGTTACTTGTGTATGCCAAAGACGGCTTCTGTAATATTTTCTTTGCATTCATTTTGTACAATTTAGCATAAATTATGCACCATTGTCGACAAAAGTTTCAATTTATCAATAAAAAAACACGTGTGGATCTTAGATCTTGCAAATGTCAAACTCAAAATTATTTGCGTGAATTTGACATTGATTGTTAAATCTGACAGTTCTGAGAAGTCGTTCAAAAGTTCAATACTAAAAAGGTTTAGATTTTAGTATTAAACTTTTGAAAAAAAAAGCGATTCCCCTGTATTGTTTATATGCATTACACTCAAAATCCACCAATCAAAAAACGCCTAAAATGAATCGCATATAGAAAATAAACTTGAATCGACTCGAATAAATAATGAGGCTATTACCTTATAAACGTGACGTGACGTTGGCCTTTAAGTCTAACCTAGTGTTTGTATCCTCTCTGTCTAAAAGTTGTGAATGTAGGACGACAAAACTTCTGTAAAGAAATTCTACACAGACCTAAAACATGTTACTTCTTTCTTTCTCAGAGAAGATAGAGATTTACAGCATATTGTGCCTATATCACTGCACCGGATGGGTGGGCTTTAACGATCAATATAATTTACATTGTAATAAAAATAACCCTCAGACCGGGTACTTAAACCAAAGAACTTATGTTATCTAATATTTAACCACTAGACCAACGAGAGATGGTTTTATTATTTATTACACTGAAACGTTTTGCATTTCTTTGCCATTGTATCCATTACGTATTAATTCCGTCGAGAGTATTTCAATGTTAGTTGTCCATTGTTATAAATATAATGAGTAGAATAGGGGTCGATTTACATTTCATAACCTTGACGAAGTTATATTTACAAGGTTTATTTAAGTAGATTGTAGATGTATAATGAAACATCTGTGGTTATTTCTGTTCTATCTTTGACTGGAATTGGGACAGTGGCGTTCAGATGGGTTTTGAAACTGGCATATCAGGAAAATGGCATAAAATGGAAAAATTATCTTATTGTTCCATTAATCCATAGCCTATAGCAGTACTACTGCTGAACTAAAGGCCTCTCCCAAGGGGATGGTTTGCCCATAAACACCACGCGGTTCACCACCATCAGACGGGATGGTGATAGCAGTAGATGCTAATAGTAGCACAGACAGTGGCGTGCATTTCATACACTCACAAAAGCACTGCATACCCAAATTGTCTTATATAGCTCGAATTGGAGGGAAATATTTCTATTTTATG
This sequence comes from Pararge aegeria, assembly GCF_905163445.1. Lineage (NCBI taxonomy): Eukaryota > Metazoa > Arthropoda > Insecta > Lepidoptera > Nymphalidae > Pararge > Pararge aegeria. The sequence goes on along the minus strand of NC_053202.1, from coordinate 2,693,717 downwards.
CTATATATCTGCTTTATGCATACCCTGGCCGAAGAACCCGTGCACGCCACTGAGCACAGAGGACGCTGCTGCCCGTTTTTCTGTATTTTCTAAGGTATTTTAGGCTTAGGAAGAATATGTACTATTTTTACATCGAAACCTACTAATATTATAACGCCTGACGCGACTCACAGCAACCCTGTGGCTCTTTTTTTCAATACTTGTTTCGAGCACTGGTATCCCATAATAATAGGCCACATAAATAAGATATTAATATGACAAATATTTAAATATCCTATAGATAGATATACATTGATTTTAGTTACATTAATTATTATTGGATAAATGGTATGAGTACCTACCGACTTTCAATAATAATATGTCATATAAATGAGACACTCATTTGATCTATAATTATGTATAGAAATAACAAAACCATTGGTTGAAGTTAGACGTATCTAATTTTATTCACATTTCTACTCGTATATTAAATTAATTAATGTTAAGCCAATGTTCGCTATTTTCAAGTATCAGAATTTGCCTTGTTGATTGACTTTGTGGTGATAACACCACTAACGATTGTATAAAAAGGCGGGTAAGAGGATGAGAAAAAGGAGTGGAGAATTATGAGTTGCGGGTAGTTTTGATTAAGATATATAAAGTTTTTGTTCACCATAAATTTCCTACTGTTGCCTTGCCGTCCATCTTGGGACGTGTTACATAATGTAGCAAAATATCGCATACAAAAATCCCATTATTTGGCGTGCGCTTAGAAAACTATTGATTAACCGTAAGAATTATGTAGTACATGATTTAAATACGTAATATGACCTACGAAAAATCGTAATTAACGCAAACGAAGATACGGGCAACGGCTAGTATATTATAGTAACAGGAGTTGAGATACGATGCGTCATTACAAAAACATGGGTGTGACAATAAGGTAAAGGGTTAAATAACTGGAAACATGGTAACAAATTACGTCAATGCACGGACACGTCATAATCCTGTATGGAATATAGACCTTAAAAGGATTTCATAAATTCCGCGGGAACCGTGATTTTTTTCCGGGATAAAAAATCTGATAAAAATCTGGGATAAAAAGCTGATGTCCAGGATACAATCTATCCCAATTCCAAATTTCAGTCAAATTAGCTTAGTAGTTTTTGCGTGAAAGAGTTACAAACATCCATCCATTCATCCATAAAAATTTACGCATTTACTCGTATAAATATTATACGAGTAAATGCGTAGTAGGATTGGATGCTTCATAAAAAATGGGAGTATCAATAAGGTAAAGGGTATAAGGTAACTGGAAACCTGGTATTAAATTACGTCAATGTATGGACAAGTCATAAAACGAGTTTTACCCGATGTTTTTACCTAATCTATCTAGTATAAATCTAGCTATAATAGTTTAAAATCGGGCTATTCTACTTATTGACCATCTCAGACTGACTGGCTGTTGTAATCTCAGTTGACATCAAATGTAGCCAATGCGGAAACAAATTATGCCTTAAAATCATTCGGTACTTTACTTGATTGTATCTGGCAACCGAATTGAAATTAACTCATTTGAAAACTTACGTTGCAGAATTCGGATTAGGATTCAAGATGTTATTTTGTGGCAACCTTCTACAGTGACTAGCTTAATCTGTCAACTCGGTGTCAACTGATGCAAAGTATCGCCCAGCAGCAGGTTGCATTGGGTTTTTTATGTAGAACAAGAATGACATTACATGGAAAAAAACCTCCTCGTACGATCCCCCAAAGAATATACGATCTATAAGTTTTAGTGGTTGTGCCGTATTGTGACGGCAGATTAAAATACAGGGGTCACCAACCTTCTTCCCGCGGGTGTCGTGCGACTAAGGATGTATAGCGGAGAAGGGGCAACAACGTCCCCTGTGCTCTACTTCATCACCAACCCGTTCGTTGTTGGGAGAGACCTAAAGTCCAGTGGACTATTATAGGCTATCGACGATGCTGATGATGATGGCACTTTTTTTTTTGTTGTGTTTATCATGCAATCTGTCTGTAGACTATGAGCATGTGTCACTTTTGACTATCTAATATATGCAGTATTTTTAATCTGCGAGCTACTTCAGTCACGGTAAGTTGCACCGCTAGGTGATTCTTGTGGTTAGCAAGTCTAGTTTTGTACTTAAAACTGTTACTTTTTATTTCCTCCATACAGTTTTTATATTTAGATGTTCATGGATCTCACTTATTATGAGATACCATGGAGCGTTGGATAGTTGCTTTAGGATGTAATTTTGTGCCCTTTGTATTATATTTGTATTTGTGATGATGGAACCCAATGCGCTCTGAATAGTTACTGCAGTCCGACACCCCAACCCCCTAGTGGTCGAGGTCCCCCGCCCCCGACGTCGAGCCTAGGCGGCGACTTCCGAAACATGTCCTTTACGACTATGACGATCAAATAACTACTGACAATGTGTCCCAACAGCACACAAACGGCGAAGACGACGGCCCCGATTTCTGACTTCATCTGGAAATGGATCCTTACCACGGTCACGGGGGCGTTCGGACTAAACAATGATTAGTCCAAAAGTCCACCAACACTCAGATTAACGTCGAACCAAGCCGAGGTAGCCCTCGCAGGAGGCCCCTTCGGGTTGACGTCTCCCACTCTCCCTCCGATGTCGTCGAGCCCTGGGGCTCTTCTCATGGCGAGCTCTCGCGCTCGCCCCACTCCCCTGGTGACGCCGTAGCAACCCCTCAGGTGGTTATCGGCAAGTGTCCATCCGAAAATCGAAATGAATAGTTACTATGACAAAAAAAAACTTTAGATACCTACAAATGTTACGTATGTTATGTTTATCGATATTTATTTTGACCTGTTGCACTTTAGCTCATTGCTTAATAGATTATCAAAAATAATGCTGATTGCAGCACTCGTACACCTTACAGTGATATTATAACAGTCTGATTACAAAAAATCGATCCAACTGATAAAGCACGTGTAGGTATTACCAGCAGTCAAATTACCGAAACTTTCACAATACGCTAATTTTGTAAAATCTATGCAGGATGATGGTTTTTGGCGCATTCAGTACAATCACGAACTATACGAACTTTTTAAAGAAGCAAATGTCGTCAAGACTATTAAACTGTTATGAATGCAATGGGCAGGGCATGTGCAACGCATGGAAGGCACGAGAGCCCCAAATAGGTTGATAGAGAACACTTTGGAGGGGCGTAGAGGCCAAAGACGACCTGGGGGTCGGGCGAGTGATGAAGTTGAGAGGGATATGAGGGTTCTGGGAGTTCGGAGCTGGAAATATGTAGCTTCTAACCGCCCGGCCCTCCCAGGGCTGTAGAGCTTTGGTGATGATGATGATGATGAATCTTTTATGTTCAAAAGTATCTATTACATTAAATACAAATCTTATTTTAGAAGAAATTTTATGTTTCGTTCATGTACTGGTGGAATGTAGCAGATACAATTTGGAGCGACTAGATGTTATGCGGCAGTACAAAATCAACAGATTTGACGTGGGTGCTCTAACGAGCCTTCTCTCTCAACCGACCACAGAAGGTTTTAGGTCTGTTGTTGAGATATTTGTGCATAGGCAGCTATAACAGATTGTATCTGTTACATTTCCCTTATATTAATATAATTATTAGGTTTTTTGTTTCCTAGTTACTTAAGGGATGATGGGGCTGGCATATCATTATAAAAAAAAAGGTTTCGTTGATATAAATTGTAAATATGTATATTTTAAAAAAAAATATTTCCCGCGAAAACGCTCGCCGGTGGTCATGGCAAATTAGAGCTTCACTAATTTCTTGTTCCCTACCTAAAGATTATAGATTTTGGTATTGATAACAAGAAACTAAGCAAGTGATAGTTTAAAATCACAAAATACTTTTATTATACGATTTTCGATGTTAAAGCGGTACAAAATTATGTTTATATAGACGTGACGTCATAATTTTGAATTCGGAGCTTCAGCTATCATGGCGGATTGCTAGATATTGAAAATGTTCAAGCTCACTTCGTATATCTAAAATATAAATAAAGATACGTTTTTCTCGTGTCTAATACATGAATCATTAGATAAAGACAATATTTTAGCGATTCTTTGTTATTGACTGACAATTCCAAACTGCTGAACGTAGAAACCAGGTCAGTTTAGTACAAGCTAGTTAAGGACTAACCTAAGAGCTGTGGTTTGATCGATAAAGGGGTGATATCGTAGCGTAGCGTCGTACTTCAGCCTTTCTTTCGAAGGCACCGAGTTCGATCTCCGAAATGTGCTGTTCAAATATCACTTTATGAAGGAAAACATCGTGTCGTAACCTGCATGCCTGATAGTGTAGTGAAGTAGAAACTAAGGAACACGTGTTTCACAGTCAAGTCAAAATACAAGTTACACGTTATTGGCGACCCGCGAGAGAACCGTCTCCCGCGGGTGTAGTTATGTGAGAACCCTCCCGATGGGCGATGCATTTAATTTTAGTCCAGCAGCACGGCTAGCATGGGCAGGAGACAATAATTTTCTTCCCGGGAAAAGGATATAAATTTATCTTCTCCCACAGCTTTATCAACTCTCAGAGCACTGGCGCACAAGTGGAAATAATATCCAAATAATATATGTGTAATAATAAAAGGGGTAAACTTCTCCCATTCCATGTTCCCGTGCTTTAGCAGGTGTACGCGTTAATTATATACCTTGTCGGGGGGTATAATTGGGGATATAATTTTTTTGCCTGCCTGTGCTAGCCCTGCTGTAGACTGTTACAGGCTATTGATGATGATATTGATACACGAATAGACATAGGCAGTGGCGTGCAATTCATACATGCACAAAAGCACTGCATACCCTAAAATTTTTGTCTGAATCATAAAAGCGAAGGATTTTTCCATTTTATGGCACCTTCCTTCTCTATGCATACCCTGGTCAAAATCCCTGTGCACGCCACTGGACATAGTTACATATACAAAGTTTTTTACAAAATTATCGGCCAAAAATAGCGTTTCCACGGCCAAGTCCATATGCAATCTATTCCTGTTTAATTTAACGCAAACCTAATGTTATTGTTGTGTGTGATGATTTTACGAAAATAAACATATCGCTCTTCAGTTTAGACGCCAGCCAAGTTTGCGACGCAGAAGAAACAAACGTAAGATCCTGGAGTTTAAATGAAAATATCTTTTACTTAGTATAAATTATACGAGCGCTTTGTTGCAATCACACTCTACAAATTACCTTTTTCTAAAGATAATTATTAGGTACTGAACTAAAGATTACGTTTGGAAAGTAATTTTAAAAATGGGTATACGATTCTTGGCGGGAAGCGTGGGAATTATAAAAAAACTTTTGGAAGTTTTTTATTACTTGCGTAGAAAGTTTGAAGGTATTTAAAATATAATTTAAATTAATGTACTTTAACGAATTTTATGTAGTAGTGTAGATTATGTAGTAAATAAAAAAATATTGATTATCATTTGGAAAAGGTTCAACACCTAATATTTTATTTTTGTTAGCGTTATTATTTAATCTTTAATTACATAATTAATGATAACTGTAGTAGGTAATAACGATAGGTTCGTTATCTGTACGCACATATTAAACACTGTTTCTCAAATGAAATCAGTAAAATCTACTAAAAAAAACAGGCTGTAATATTTGCGAACGAAGTTGAACAAAGAATAATGTCACAAACCTAAAGAAAGACTAAAATCATACTAAGACTTCAATTTTGTAATCGATATAAAAATCATTACAATTTTCAAATTAAGAATCTAAACAAACAGGTGAATTTAAATATCGTTCAGTGTGTTTGACAGCGGACGCCGGCAATTCAGGCGTGTTTAAAATTATTTGGCCAGTGTTCCCAAAACTGGCGCGTACGTCTACCGTGTTCGTTATACTCCCGCGCTGCGGTCATACGCATTACGTAATTTAAAAAAAAAAGTGTAATCGATTACATGACTTTTTCATAAAATAGCCAGTGTTCTAAGATACTTTGTGCATTTATTTAAATTGTTAAGTGGTTCATAGCATCTATTTATTTTAACTGTGGTAAGTACATTTTTTTTTTATTTATAAAGTTAAAATGATAAGATATAATATACACGTTTTATAAATTTTTATTGAATGTATTTTTCAATGAAAATGTACAAATCGTGTATATTATATTTAAAACGTTTTTTATATCAATGAATTAATATTTCAAAATCAATCGTTTTTAAAAAAACAAGAATTATAAGTTTAAATATAGGTATTGTAAGATTATTGTGGCCATGCTTTAGAAGAAGATTTCTAGATAATTCGATAGATATTTATCGTGTTACCCGCATTTTCTACGTAATTAATTTCGCGATTTTTATCGTATTGTTCCCAATTTTATCGTGATGATTTTAATCTTAATTGATTATTTTAGTAATTTATGTAGGTGAATTTGGTAAATTTAATATTCAATACTTATTGCGAATATGTAATCTGCACATATTCTTCTTGTTAAACGTAGCCCATGTACCTACCTGCCTACTTGCATATTCTATTTACCGTGTAGGTTGATCAAGAATAAAATAAGGTTTTACCTACTGGAACGGAGATTATATGTACCTATATGCATTTGGCATTTAATTCCAGTTTGTTTGTCATATATATATCTTTATATATATATTTCTTGTGTGAGTGTGTATGTCACTGAACTCGTCCTAAACGGCTGGACCGATTTGAATTTTTTGGTATGCGTTTGGGTGGCACTCTGGATGGTTTAAATTCACAAATCAGACTGACAGGTGGCGCTGTCACCTAGTATATATATATTAATTTTAAACTTCTCTGTCGATTTATATCTATTTACTTTGTGCTTGTGGTTCTGAAAAATACTCGAAAAACACAGTTCTCCAATCCAAATTCTGCAGGCCTATTGTGTAGGTACAACAGTATGTATGAAATGGAACTTGCCATTAAATACCTGTCCAACTATTCGCTTCGCAGTGTGTAAACTCAGTTGTCAACCGAGATGGTGTGATAGGCGATAATTATCATTTGAAAATTGGCTCGTTGGCCTAGTGTTTAGAATGTTGGACTGCAGAGCACAAGGTCCTGGGTTCGACCCCACGTCGGCAATCGCGTAATATTGGATTTTCTATCAAGAAATTCTTAGTAGGTTTCCAGCCCAGAGTTTAGAAATTGGCGTTGATTGACCTACGTGCCTGAGAGGGCACGTAAAGCTGTCGGTTCTGCGCCTGGTCTCCTGTCGTATCCGATCTGGTGTTCCATCGGATTAAATAAATGTACTAAATAAATATACTACGACAATACACACACCGCCATCTAGCCCCAAAGTAAGCGTAGCTTGTGTTATGGGTGCTAAGATGACTGATGAATATTGTTTCAATGAATAATATACATAAATACTGATAAAATACATATAAACACCCAGACACTGAAAAACATTCCTGTTCATCAAACAAACATTTTCCAGTTGTGGGAATCGAACCCACGGCCTTTGACTCAGAAGGCAGGGTCGCTGCGCACTGCGCCAATCGGCCGTCGAAATTATGACAGTGATATAGTTATTTACGCACACGCTTGTGCTCGATAATATCTCCCGCGTAGTTGGAAAATCTTTCTGAAGATTGACCTCAAAGACTACGAAATATTGGTTTAAAAGTTGTGTGATGATGACATCCAGTTTCTAACGTAATATCATAATATCTAGACAGATACAGAAAAAGCCTGCAAGTTCTTGGTCATTACCAACTAATTAATTCACCATTTTTGGGGGGGGCGTCCATCTTGGACTGATTTGATCCACAGCTAAGAACACTCCTGACTAATTAATACACTGTTCACCTTAAAGACAACCCAAAAGTAATAGTCATCATCATCATCATATCAACCCATTACCGGTTCACCACAGGGCAGGGGTCCTCCAACGATGGGAAGGGCCCACCACGCTGGCCCAGAACGGATTGGTGGTCTCCACACTCATTTGAGAACATTATGGAGAACTCTCGTGCATACAGGTTTCTGTTGTATGTTTTCCTTCGCCGTTGAAGCAAGATATATTAAATTATAATTTTAAAAAGTTAGTGTGTGCTGGGATTCGAACTCGGCCTACTACCACTGGTCTATCACCGCTTCTCAATAATAAGAGTATAAATTAAGCAGTTATATAAACATAAGTCATATTAATAATTTTATCATTTCCATAAAAGTAATCTACTTAAAATAAACAAAAGATATCGCAAATGTCGGGAACTTTGAACTTTGTATTTTAAAACAGATAGCTGGCATATATAGTATGACCATACCACTAATAAGTGGTATTCAAAGCAAGCTGTATCTTTGAAATGTAGGCATACCTACCTACTAATATTCAGACAAAAATATATCACATTGTTAAGACCATAAATCAATTTATGGCGCAATTCAAAACACGGTTTCTGTATTTTTGTAGCATAAAAAAAATCCTAGCCTATCTCTCTTGGCCGAACTGCATTTTTTTTTGACATGCGTTAGATCCACGGGAACAGGCCTAGTTGATATTTCGTTGACAACAACTTGCTCTACGGCTCTGGGATCAAAACCTTTAATGACTTCTCTCTTTTGTTCGATAAGTTGAGTTATAGTTAAGTAGTTCTTTAACTACTATCAGAATAAACAATACCGGTTGAGGGAGCACTACTATACAAAAGTGTATTAAGGAGCTTTTTTTTGCGAGTAATCAAATTCAAATTCAAATTCATTTATTTCAAGTAGGCCTACTTTATAAGCACTTTTGAAACGTCAAGTATGTATGTTTGTGTGACTCTACCACCGATTCGGAAAGCAGATTCTACCGAGAAGAGCCGGCAAGAAACTCAGTAGTTGCTCTTTTCCAACATCAACATTTACAATCATATTGCTATCTTGCGGGAGATGAGAGCGAGGCTGGTTGCTTCCATTCTACCTTGTCATTGAGGAATTCTTCAAATGTATAGTAACCTCGCTGTACTAGATGCGTTTATCTATCTAATCGTTTAAATTATTTCAAAATAAGCTAAAAAGCATTGTTTAAATTACCTATCACTGCGCCAACTTTATTTACGTACTAAAAGCTGTTAGTTTAAACTGCTAGTTTTGTATCACACAAACTAGATAATATATTACTACTTATTTTATAGACGCGGTGATAAGGCTAGTGAGTAAGGCTTTTGTGAAGACTGAGTTTGTATTGATCTTAAATTTTTTCTTATTCAACTAAAAATGTTTTATTCATGTAGACCTTATCACAGGCACTTATGAAACGTTCATACATTTAACATGGTAATATTAATGTCAGGTAATTAATGGTGATATCTGCATTCGCTAACTTAAAACTAAAGCTACGAAGGTTCCAAACGCGTCCTGGTCTAAGAAGAAGCCCACAACAAACTTAGCCGGGTGTTTTTTTTTTGTTACCACCATCTAGCACTGTCATTTAAAATTATTAGAAGAGCAACCTGGTTAGAGCAATCATTCACACCCAAGCTTTTTTATCGTTTACGTAGTCCTTCATAATATAATAGGACAAAGTTACATAAGACCGCAGTACTTATTTCTGTGCCTGGAAATTTGACAAACTTAATATCTAGACATGAGTAGGTATCGCTTTTACAGCGCCCCCATGTGGAATAAATAACCTTAGACATCTAGTACCAGTTTAATGTAAACGAGAATACCAAAATAAATATAAATAAATATATAAATATACTACGACAATACACACAACGCCATCTAGCCTCAAAGTAAGCGTAGCTTGTGTTATGGGTACTAAGATGACTGATAAATATTTTTATGAATAACCACCCAGACACTGAAAAACATTCATGTGGGAATCGAACCCACGGACCTGGACTCAGAAAGCTAATCGGCCGCTAATCGTCCAAAAATAGGAAATAAGGGTTTATGTGAGGTGATGCTCAAAGTGTTTTTTTTAAATGTATGTCCGGGTTCAACTCCGTCATTTATAGCCGGACTTGCACAACTTGTTTCTGTTCCGAAAGCCTTTATTTCGAAATGGTCCCATTTAAATAACATCTACATCAGCACGGCTAGCGTGGATAGGAGACAAATACATACCCGGGGAAAGAATAAAGAATTATATTCTCCTACAGCTTCATCAACGCTCAGAGAATTGTCGCACAAGTTGAAATAATATCCAAATAATATATGTGTTATTAGCTGTTTCCCGCGACTTCGTCTGCGTTTGATTTTGTTTTGATGTGGCATTAAATTTAGTTGTAGATCTAAAAAAAATTTAAGTATGTAGTATCTTTAAGCCTTAAATGAGGGGTTTGCTGCTGTCCGCTGAGGAGTTCAGTCCTCTATCTCCAACCACCGTTTGAGCAAAATTAAACACATATTATAACCTCTATAGTACAAAAATAATTATTTAAATCAGTTATAATTTGTCGGTGTTATGGTGTAAAATCGTCAAACACTCATCCCCTCTCCCAAAGGAACCGAGTTTAATGTCGGGATAAAAAGTATCCTATATTACTTTTAACACTTTCATGAATATGTGTACAAAGTTTCATGAGGATCGGTTATGTAGTTTTTGCGTGAAAGCGTAACAAACAAACTTACATTGACATTTATAATATTAGTAGGGACAATAAACGGGGGTAAACTTCTCCTATTATATATTCCCGCGCTTTAGTAGGTGAACACGTTAATGATATCCTTTGATAAAATCGGGGGATATAATTTTTATCTCCCGCCCGTGCTAGCCCTGCTGCTGGTGTATTCAGCACAGGGTATTGTGGAACTCCCTACTTTTGTAGGTGCCTTCTGAATCAGAATAAATCAACCACGATTGCAGCTATCGCTTAAATATTCACTTACTAACATATTTCTGTATACGTTTAATTCTAAATTCCCTATCTTGTTCTTATCAAATTCCGTTGACTTGACCACAGTGGCGTGCACTTCATACAAGCACAAAAGCACTGCCTACCCTAAAATTGATATACAACTTCTATAGGAGGAGGATTTTTGCAGTTTTACGCAATTTTCCCGCTGTATGCATACCCTGGCAAGAAAAGCAGTGCACGCCACTGCTTGACCGCTAGCGTATAGAGTGGAATAAGTGTTAAATTCTATACTCAAACCACAACGTATTAATAACATTTAATTGTCTACGTTCCGGAAACCTAGATCTTAGATGTAACGTTAAACCTGGTATATATACTTAGGCCGGACATCGAACTAAACACTGATTCCCAAGTAGGTATTGGTACAACTAGAGTAGGGCTCCGAACTTGGGCGACGCAAAAGATACAGATGTCGCAGGTTTTGTGCGATACTTTGAAAAAAACATCTGAAGATCACCAAGTACGGCCATCCCATTGTTGGGGTATAATTTTTCATAATTCAATTCAATGAATTAAAACCAATTTAATCAATTCAATGAACTAAATATGTTAACATTGTTTTTTAAAAATATACTTCTTTTGGCGCGTTAAGGAAAAATGATGAGAGTAATTTTTTGCGATGTTCGCGCACACCGTCACAAAAAACCGACACCCTGAAGTTAGCTATAAGGTTTAACAGTGTACACTTTGAATTGTCAAAGTACAAAAAAAAATCAAATTTCTAATGTTGAGTCAAACTTGGTATTCCGATAACTATCTATTAGTGTTCCAAATTTAACTATGTTTATTATGTCCATTTCTTTATTTATGTAGAATATTTCATTTATGATATCTAAATAAACTTTATTTAACTAGATAGTGCGCTATAATAAACTTTCAATGTAGGAAATATCTTTTTTTCTATTGTTAGTTTCGTTTCTTCCATAAACGTAGCATAAGGCGAAAGTTAAATTTATTGAAAACATTTTTATTTTGTTGCGCCAAAGTATAACGCGTGTAAATAGATACACACACGTTTTTTATTATAGTTTTATTAGTTTCATTATGAGGACGTTTTGTTTTGTGCGCATATCTGCCTAAATAACGAGTACCCTACTATTTTAATTACAGCCCATTTTTTCAGTCTTTTCATTAATTTTTCATGTTTTAGAATGTAACAAAAAACAAGTGTAATAAAATAAATGAAAGCGAACAAAATAAAAAGAGATGTTCTTTACGTTAGTGTGTTTTTATTATTTTCTTAACAATTTGAAATAAACTTTGCACTAAATAGTTTACGAAAATATTCTTTACATTATTAGACAGATATTAAAAAATAGACTATAGGTATATACTGGAACTTGAGATAACGCGGGTGAAACCGTAGGATACAGCTAATTATTTTTACATCCGTGTCCATATCCAGATCAGAATGCCTAGTGTGATATTACTGTTAATATCAACCATCGTCTATCCATTCGACAGCGTAAATTGTTAAATTTAACTGTTCGTTGTATGGAATCGAGAGAGCGCCATCTAGTGGCAATACTGGGAAACAGTATTAAACGAAAACGAAGAACTCTGAGACATATCAATAACATACTTGACATAATAATATAGGTACCTATGATTGGTTGAATTGCGCAAACTGGCGGTATCAACAAAAGGATACCGGTAAAATTCATGAGGCCAATCAATCAACCGAAAAATCTATTTCCATGGCCTTCATAAGCCGTACCGTAACGAGATGCGAGGGTCATGGTGAAAGATGTATGATTACCTGTAGGTAATCACTGAATAATTAGAATTAGAATTTTTATTGTTTAAATGAATGGAAAATCTCTATACGAGTCCACTAGCTTTTACCCGATAGGCTTCGCTCGCGTGGTAATTTGAAAAACTGCCAAGGTTACGTGATTTTTGGCATAGAGGTAGTTATGAGCTACTTTTTATCCCAGAAAAATGCGTAAGCGTATCTTCCCATGGAAACTGTGCATTTTTCAATTTCGGTGAAATTTTTGTGCAATTAACATTGGTAGAATTCAAATTCAAATACATATTCAAAAATGTCTTATTTATGTAGACCTTATAGCACGGCCTCCATGAGTTGTAGGCCCGCGGGTGGCGAATTAAAGGGGAATTTTGTCACCCAACTAATGACAGGCCTAAGAAGGTGGCGTGCCGTGTAGCGCACGCCTCTCTGGAGGATTTGCAATCAGGCCATTGATGATAGGCCATGCACTGGGGGGGTCAAAACCTTGGCGAGAGTGCGGTGAATACGCAAGTGAACCCCGTGCCTTCACTTATAGGTCTATCGAGGGACACACAGAGTTTTTAGTAGGTGCAAGTCCCACATAACTACTCCGTTTCCCCCAACGGAGTGGTATGCGTCAGGCATTTTCTCTGTATAAAAAAAAGGCACTTATGAAGCGTTCATACATTTAAGAAGTTAACACTAATGTTAGGTGATGGTGATAACGGCATTCGTTAACTTAAAACTAAAGCTCCAAACGCGCCCTAAGAAGAGCCCACAACAAACTTAGCCAGGTAGAAATACTTACACTATACACTCAGCCTGTGGCGTGCGCTGGGTTTCCTACTAGGGTATGCATACAGCAGGAAAATTGCATAAAACGGCAAAAATCCTCCACCTATACTAGTTATATTTATATATTAGTTTTAGAGTAGGCAGTGCTTTTTTGAATGCATGAAGTGCACACTGTACTCAGTAAGGGGTTAGGGATAAACGATCGTGACGTGGTCATAGTAGGTAACTAAATAATGGCGTCGTGCCAATAAACAGGAAATCTAATTAAGTACGATTACAAACAAAGTATACTTATTCTACTATCATGTTATTGGCAGATCGGTATATTTAGATATTCTCCTAATACTATAAAGAGCTGTTTCTTCATCATCATCAAATCAACCGATAGACGTCCACTGCTGGACATAGGTCTTTTGTAGGGAGTTCCAAATTCCACGGTTCTGGGTCGCTTGTATCAGCGTCTCCCCGCGACTCGCTTGGTGTCTGTCCACCACACCGCGTTACACGCACAGACTTGATTGCTACCTCTGACCCTTGGGCAGGACGGGGGTTATATAGGACTCACACCTCTAAAGAAGGTATACCCAAACTAAAAACCACCACAGCATATCCCCCTTGTTGGCTTTGTTAGACACTCGGGGAACCCGTTATATACCTCCCGGACGTCTACCAACCACTCACACCGATTGTTGGGGCTCCCGCGCTAGCGAGGAGGTTATCAGGACAGTTTGAACCCCCCCCTCAGACCGTAGAGGCTTGTGTAGTGACGGGTAGCTAGTATCATCTATAGCCTATAACAGTATATTGCTGGCTTAAACTCCTCTCCAATTGGAAGCTAGCTAATAGTAGCAAAAAAGAAGCCGCGTCTTCTTTGCTACTATTAGCTCTATCTATGTTACAACGCGAACTTAGTCACGTATATATAAGGTAAACAAATTGAGGAAAATCGTATACTTACTTATAAAAATGTTGTAATAAAGGATTATCCCTAAAATATTCTGGCGTGCGGTAAAACACATCTGGGGTTTACCACCAGCGACTTCAACTATAAACTCGTAAGTAGGTACATTTGATTGTACATTTGAGCATTTCTTGTAAGTCGACTGTTTATATCCACTTTTTGTGTATATAGACTAATATGTTGTCACAAGTTAACCCTTGACTGCAATCTCACTTAAAGCATTAAGTAAATAACGGGCTAACCTGTTTTTTAAATTTTTTTATTCCACTCCGAGTTCGCCTGCAATCTCTCCTGGTGGTAAGTAATGATGCAGTCTAAGTTGGTAGCGGGCTTACCTGTTACGGAGTATGGTAGTCATACCCCTAATCGGTTTCCACGCGACATCGCACCGGAACACTAAATTACTTAGCGACACGCCATTGTCGGAAGGGTGGTAACTAGCCGCGGCCAATGCCTGCCACCGAACCAGACTAGAGAAAATTCAGAAATGATGTATTTCCAAGTAGCCCCTTCTGGAAATCGAACTCGGAACCTCTTACTTGAATTCAAAGCGCTCACCGTAGCGTCAGAGAGGTTCGCGAAAGTCGAAGGTGTTCGGGTATAGCAGTTATAAGTTATACGCCTAATCTGTTTAAATGTAGCATCGTACCGAAACGCTAAATTGCTTGGCGGCACGTCGGTAGGGTACTTGCCAGGAAGGTCGTCGACAGCTTAATGTAATAACTATACCTATATCACGATATCTAGGAAATCGAGTAAACCATATCAGTGTCATCAACATGTCAAACACTGATAGCGTCTCTTGTAACTAAACGATGGTCTAATGGACTCTAATCATTCTAATCGATACCGACAGTAGGGGCGGGATCCCCACTTACATACATACGGCTTGCTTGACGTACAATGAATAGTTGTTTAACAATTATTCATTGTAAAGTCAAAATCTCCTGAGGATGCTCCGGTTTCGAAGCGAAACGTGCGTAAAGGGTACATTGCCGAGGACTGTTTGGTGTGGAGTATACGGATTGAAGTAATTATAAATTACACCATACAGATTCTGCTGCTGTACGCGGAGTATAGCAAATTAAGCTTAATTTTCATAATATATTATGGATTTCCGAAAAGTAACGCCTGCTTCTATCCAATAATTCTTGTATCATTATTTCTTATGAAATTGCAATGATGTAACAGAAGACCTCAAATTCTTATACCTGTTACGTAAATTACGATATCCTATCATATACCTAAATGCGAAAAAGTGATAGCCCAGTGAAGCGGTGATAGCCAAGTGAGTAGGCCACCTACAGAGCACGGGTCTTCTTCCACAATGAGAAGAGGTTGAGGCCATAGTCCACCACGCTGGCCCAGTGGGGATGGTGGACTCCATACGCCTTTGAGAACATTACGTAGGACTCTCAGGCATGCAGGTTTCCACGATGTTTTCCTCCACCGTTGTAGCAAGTGATATCTTAAATTCTTAAATCGCACATTACTTGAAAAGTTGAGAAGAGAGATGCGTGGTGGGATTCGAACTTGGCCCCCGAATGTGAAGTCGAGCTTCTAACCACTGCGCTGTCACAGCTTACTAAAGTGGTGGACACGACTAATTTTGAAGCAGCATACGATCGCACATATCGGGATCCCCGAATGTGAAGTCGAGCTCGCATTCGGCGATCTGAGCGATCTGCTCAGCTTCTGGAGTGAGCTCGGCTGGCTGGAGTGACTCAGCGGGGAGCCGTTACCAGTGGCACTACGTACAACGGAAGGTTTCGGCCGACCAAGTAAGGAGACAAGCCCAGAGAAAGAAAAAGAAGAAGAAGAAGTTAAGTCGAGCCCAATGATCTATCACAGCTTCTTGAAATGAATACAAGTTGTTAAATCGCTAAAACTAACACTGTAATAAAACTGAGTATAAAACAAAACTGTTTTTTTTAATAAAACAGATTTTTAGTACATTAATTGTGAGCATAAAACGTTGAGGGTCACAATCAAACAATTGCCAGTGGCCTGTTATCTGTTGTAACAATATAATGTTGATAACGCGATCGGTTCATATTGTTTTAAAGGCAGAAACTTGGAACTGTGTATATACAGAGTACAGAATCAAGAGCATACAGAACCCTCATACAACCATTATTGCATATAGTGCATTGTCTCCAAAAACAGTGAAAATGCCCCGCGCACGTCGTAAGAATGTTTAAATATACGACGTGTAAATGAAATACTTGTAAAGGCTGCATTAGTATATTTCGTAAGGAATCCGACAGCAAAAATATTAAATCAAAAGAAGCATATTATTTTTTCTTATAAACGAATTCAAAACATTCTAAGTGTTTACTTTTGACAACCCTATTGACGATAAAAACCGACACGCGCATAGCACCTACGCTGCGCAACGCGTAACTTATAAAATGATAAGTCACTTGATTTTAATTTTGCATGTGATGTTTTGGCCGTATCTGATTTTGTTTCAGGTAAAACTATGGCAATGGTTTACTCAAAAACTATTAGCGTTTCGGTTTCACAGATAAGTCTCAGAGACAGTAGAACTCTGAAGCCTCTAAAGTATTATTTCGTTTTTCATTTGCACGTTATATAGATTACTTATGTATTGCTATACCTTTGTTAGAATACTACTGGAATGCATCATAACTCAGTGGTCCACTTTTAAATTGAGGAAGTCGTCCAATTCTGTCTTATTGTTGAGTGGGTCGTAATGTAAGTACGATAACATTTCTGATAATCGCCGGTGACTATGGTCGATTATGACATGATGAAATAAAATATATATATATATATATATATATAGTTTAACTATGTTTTGAACATTGTTCTCGCAGCAACGCTTTGATGACTGAACCGATTTGACGGTTTTTTTGGTGTTATTATACTCAATACTAGGCTAGCGTAGAAAAAAAGAAAATAAGGAAAACCCCAAAAGGAACGTAAGATTTTCGTGGTTAATCAACGTTATTTGAAAAAAAGAGTGCGTAGTAAGCGGAAGAATGCGGTGGAGCAATGCCGCATTTGGTAATGCCAAGCAATATAACCCCTAGTGTCATATGATCGCCTGGTAATGGAGTACGATCATATACGAAAAGGATTGCCTTATTTGAAACCATTGTTCTACTTACTTTGTAAGAAAAGCTGTTAATATAAATTCATATTGGTCAGCTTTAGCGTTGATTAGTATCTAGTAAATAAAATTCTGATAGCGAGGATGTTAAAAGATTTTTTAAAGGAGTCTTTCGTTTTAGAGCGCCAAAACCAAAGTATGACGAGACTTGGGATACTTCGTTGGTCTTAAACATTCTAAAAAATTAGTTTACGCTTTTAGCACTCATTACTGCACAAAGAGTGCAAACATTATCAAAAATAAAAGTTTGTAACATTCCCAATTAAAATTAAAATCCCGGATTTAATTAAAACCCTTGTTAGTCATTCCATTCATTAAAGAAAAACCTGAGATTGGTTCAAATCACTAAGTCATCATATATAAACATGAAAAATCGCTAAATGAAATTTATTTTTTTGCTCTCCGAGGAGTTGATTGCCATTAGGTAGGATAGGAAGTCCACTGAAAGAAAAGAAGGAAACAAAGGTTTTATAAAGCCCTCGGAAGTATTATAAATCTGTCAGATTGATAATTAATTTCCATTCACGTGTATTTTTAATCCCCGACGCAAAAACGGCGGAGTTTTATAAGTTAAACGTGTCTTTGTGTATGTGTGCCTGTCTGTCTCTGTAACATCGTATTTCACGGACGGATGAAACAATTTGAATTGCGTTTTTCTGTTTGAAAGGTGAATTAGTTAGTAAATCGGCCCAAGATGGCCGCTGCGGCAAAATGGAGGATAACATATTTATTCAGAAGTCCCTCAATATGGATATCAAATGAAAGGGCTTGACTAGTAAAATAGACTACGAAAAATTTCCAATCCAAGATGGCCGCCGTCACAACATGTTAAATGAATGAGTGATGTGATAGAGCTTGACTAGTAGAATAATATAAAAATATAGTGTATATTGAAAGTTTTAATAATTTTTTATTTCTTTTATTATTTGGATATTAACTGTCGTTTAAATTCAGCAGCAAACCCCCAAATTCCATAGTGTAATTTAAATTCAGAAGTTTCATGTTGAACACAATCGAACGCCTTTGTAAAGTCATAGAAAATACGAAGCACATTACGTAATTGCTGCAAGGATTTGATTTAACTTTGTTACACTTCTAACTCAACACATCAGTCATCGGCAGGCCTGAGATTAAATAGAATTTGTGTTATTAATTTATAAAATGTTGCAGTTGTAGTCGTGATTAAATTGAGGTAAATTGAGGTTGATTGAGCGGTTCATTTCTAGCAAATATATAGTGTATATATTATAGTGTCGCAGCGAGGTGCGTTAAGACAGCGAATTTACAAAAGCTGCAGTGGTAATGGGCGGGGCACATAGCTCGGAGAACCGATGGACGTTGGGGTCTTAAGGCGCTGGAATGGCGACCCCGCACCGGTAAACGCAGCGTAGGTCGGCCCCCAACGAGGTGGACAGATGACATCAGGCGAGTAGCTGGGAGCCGCTGGAGACAAGCGGCCCAGGACCGTGTATTGTGGAACTCCCTACAAAAGACCTATGTCCAGCAGTGGACGTCAATTGGTTGAGGTGATGATAATATTCATCATGGTTTTTTAATAATATAAATGTGAATGTGTGCGTTGGTTTGTTTAGTTTTTTATCGTCGGCTTTACAACTGCAGCCATTTTGACAAAATATTGGATTTTACTAACGGGAATGTTCTACCCCAATGCTCATTTCTGCCGCAAACCAGCATTGTTGCAATGCTGTGTTCCATTCTGAAGGGCGTGTTGCAATGCTGTGTTCCATTCTGAAGGGCGTGCTGCAATGCTGTGTTCCATTGTGAAGGGCGTGTTTTCCGATGTTATTACAGGCACATGTAGCTTAACACCTACGCCTCTGGTGGATGGACACAGGGTGGTCAGTGGCGTGCACTTCATACATGCACAAAAGCATTGCATACCCTAAAATTAATAGATAACCCGTATAGGAGGAGAATTTTAGCCGTTATATTAAATTTTCTTGCAGTATGCATACCCTGGTAAGGAACCCAAGGCACGCCACTGAGGGTGGTCCTTCAATGACAACATAAAAAAAAATGTTATCTGTAAATATTTATTAATTGAATATTGCACCTCAAATAATCCTTACTGATGTTATTAATGTGAAAGTGTGTTTGTCTGTTTGTCCTTCCTGCAGGGCTAGCAAGGGTGGGAGATAAAAATTATATCCCCCGATTATATCCCCCGACAAGGGATATAATTAACGTGACCACCTGCTAAATCACTGATACATGGAATAGGAGAAGTTTACCCCCCCCGTTTATTAATACACATTTATTATTTGGATATTTCTACCACTAGTGCGTCGGTGCTCTGAGAGTTGATAAAGCTGTGTGAGAAGATTAACGTATATCCTTTCCCCGGGGACATAATTGTCTCCTGCCCATGCTAGCCGTGTGTACGCCTTACGCACCCAAGCTACTTTTTATGCCAAGAAATCAAATAGTTCCCACGGGATTTGTAATAAAACCTAAAAAAGAGGCAGACGGAGAACGGCTAGTTTAAAATATTGTATTGGGTAGGACTTCGGCTTCAGTGGGCCTAGTTTGAATCTTAGTACGCACCTCTAACTTTTCTAAGTTATGTGCGTTTTAAGCAATTTAAATATAACTAGCTTCAACGGTGAAGGAAAACATCGAGTGGAAACTTGCACGCTTGAGAGTTATCCATAATGTTCTCAAAGGTGTATGGAGTCCACTGTTGCGTACTGGGCCAGCGTGGTGGACTTTAAACCCTTTTCATTGTGGGAGGAGAATAACATAATTGGTTGATATGACGATGTCCAGTAACATAACAATATGACTGCTAATGAGACCGGCCTGCAACACAAACTGCAGTTTTTAATGCACGTTATGTTTCCCGCCTTTGTTCGCCGCGGGTCAGTTGTAGTGGACTTGTTGATGAGTTGCAATGGACTCAAACGAGGGTACGTCGACTCATCCTGTTTACTTGTGCACTGGAGGTGAGGTCGCGTGTTTTGACATCATTATAATTTTATTTTTCCCATTTTTCCTATCTCTTCTTAGTTTTAAACAATCTATACATTATTTTGTTTTAAAAGTTATACCAAGAAATAAATAAAAAGAAATAAAATGTAAAAAATGTTTTTCCAAAAAAAAAAGAGTATATCCAATGAGTAATTGTTAAGGAGACTCCTCAGGAGCATCCTCAGATGATGTTGACTTTACAATAAATAATTGTTAAGTCTTAAGTTAAGTCAACATCTCCTGAAGATTCTCCGATTTCGGAGCGAAACGTGCGTAGAGTGTACCTTGCCGAAGATCTGTTTGGGATACCATACGGATTCACCTGCTTTTCGCGGAGTATAGCAAATTAAGCTTAATTTTCATAATATATCATTGATTTCCGCAAAGTAACGCCTTCTTCTATCCAAAACAACCAATAGCAATTTATTTTTATCTATGTTAAGATAAAGATTATTTTTTAATACAGTCTTTCTACATATCCATCTATCTTTTTCACCGATTGTCAAGAACCAGTAGTAGTGTTCCGAAGGAGTGAAGTGATAACCAAAGGCGCCAAATCTCACCAAGTTGATAAGTGATAGTGACAAGTACCCACTCGACGTGACCTTCGATATGCCTTGACTGACGTGTGACATGACGGTGCGTTTGCAAACCACGATATGCGTACCTTGTATTAGGCAAGGAAGGCTGAAAATAAGATACTAGACTTCTTTAGGGATATATTTTAATTTATTTCGAATGTTAACGACCGATTGGCGCAGTGGGCAGCCCAGCTTTCTGGGTCCAAGGCCGTGGGTTCGATTCTCACTGGAAAATGTTTGTGTCATGAACATGATTGTTTTTCATTGCCTGCGTGTTGATATATATTACAAGTATTTATGTATATTATCTGTTATAATATTCCTAAGTCATCTTAGTAAATAACACAAGCAACGCTTACTTTGGGGCATACTACGACAATACGCACAGCGCCATCTAGCCCCAAAGTAAGCGTAGCTTGTATTATGGGTACTAAGATAGCTGATGAATATTTTCATGTATATAATACACATAAATACTTATAATATACAGATAAACACCCAGACACGGAATAATATTCGCGTTCATCACCCAAACAGTTTTTCCAGTTGTGGGAATCGAACCCACGGACATAGATGCAGAAAGCAGGGTCGCAGCCCACTCCGCCAACCGGCTGTCAATATGTACAAAACATAAAAAAATAACTGTCATTTTGAATCGTTCTTCAATTCATTACATCAACCCATTCCCGGCCCACTACAAACCACGGGTCTCCTCTCACAATGAGAAGGGGTTCTTCTTCTTCTTCTTCTGGGCAGTTTCCGCACGTAAGCGCTTCGCTTGTTGTACGTGAAATTTTCCATTGTTGCTCGCTACTCCAGCCATCCAAGCTCGTTCCAGAATCCCAGCATGCCGCCCAGGTTGCTGAGGACTTCTGGGATAGTGGCTGGTGATCCCAGGTAGATCTCGTGTTGCTCTGTCACGCCCGTGCACTCCAGCATCACGTGCGTAGGTGTTTCATTCTCCTCCAACCATGCTCTGCAAAGAGGGCTGTCGGTGACACCTATAATGGAAAGATGTCTGTTTAAGGAGCTATGCCCTGTTATGAGTCCCACCACCTTCCTAAGTTTGCTTCTATCCAGGCGGAGTAGTTTGTTAGTTAGATGTTGGTTTAGGTTAGGGAAAGCTATTTTGATTTGTTTACAATCTTTTGCATTGGCCCAAAGTTGGGAATGCTCCCTTTGTTTGTTCATGTAGCCATGTTTTGTACTCACTGAACGGAATTGGTACGATCGGTTCTGGCCCTACTACCTTCAGTGTTGTGGCTTGGCGAGCTAGTGAGTCCGCCGCTTCGTTGCCTGGGTTCCCGTCATGCCCTTTGACCCACCTTAGGGTGTCGTCATTAGAGGCAGCGAGTGTTTCCAGGGCGTTGTGGCAGTCGTATATGAGATTAGAGGTTGTGCTGCTGCTGGCCAGGGAACGAAGAACCGTTTGGCTGTCAGAGTTTATGATTATTTTATTGTTCATTACCTTTCTGTTTGTCATCGCTATGGCTGCAGTGGTGATGCCGACGCACTCTGCTTGGAAGACAAAGAAGGGGTTAAGGCCGTAGTCCACCACGCTGGCCCAGTGCGGATTGGTGGACTCCACACATTTGAGAACATGATGATGAACATGTCATGCAGATTTCCTCCAAACTTTTTCCTTCACTGTTGCAGTGATATTTCAATTACTTATAACTTCAATAGATGGGAATTCGAACTCGACCCCCCCCGAAAGTGAAGTCGATCTCCTAGCCAATGCGCTATCACCGCACCGTTCTTTAATTAGGTCTTACAAAAAAAAAAAGAGTCATTTTAAAATAAAATAAATAAATAAATAAATATACTACGACAATACACACATCGCCAGTAGCCCAATTTAAACGTAGCTTGTGTTATGGGTACTAAGAAGACTGATGAATATTTTTTATAAATAATATACGTAAATACTTAGAATATACATATAAACACCCAGACACTGAAAAACATTCATGCTCATCACACAAACATTTTCCAGTAGTGGGAATCGAACCCACGGCCTTGGACTCAGAAAGCAGGGTCGCTGCAAACTGCGCCAATCGGCCGTCATTTTGTTAACAAGAAAATATTACGACCGATAATCTTTGCCTTTTACAGTGCGTTATTGGGTAGCACGGAACAATTAAGTAATTAAGTAAGCTACATAACAACCCAGAATTAACGCGAGTGAATCCGCGGGTAACAACTAGTAATAAATTGTCATAACAAAAAATCAGATGTGTTTCCTCATAAATACAATCTAGGGTTATTCAAGGGGCGGATAAACAGATTCCTTAAAAGCCGGCAACGCATCGGTGGCTCCTCTGGTGCTGCAGATGTTTATGGGCGGCGGTGATCACTTATCATCAGGTGACCCATTTGCTCGTTTGCCCGCTATTAATGTAAAAAAAAAAAATCATTTCAAATATTCATATTTATATAGTCGCATTCATTATGAAATAATCATAAACGCGATTACTTTATAACCTATTGATGTTTTTACGTACGTTGTACAACTGCCGCTGGATTTACCTTATCTAAGGTAAAAGATACGCAATAAAAGTATAGATTGCCCACTCTATCTTTATTTAGGCTTAAGATTAGCGGCTACTGTTTATGATCGTCTATATAAGTCCGGATTAGAGTTGCTGGCTAATATCTTTTTATCTTTTTAGGGTAAGCAGAAGATGGGTATATACTCTAGGTCTCCCTTTCCTGGAGGAAAAGAGACCTGCGCCCAACATATCTAAGCCAATGGGCTGGCAACCAAGATTTTTTTGTAACATGTAAAAGATAATAATGTTGACTGTGTGTGATCATACTTTTTTTTCTTTGGTGTGGAAGGAGGAGGACGGATGTTATGTGGTACTCCCCCCTCTAAAGCGGGTAAACCCAAACTAATGACAAGGTTGCTTGGAAGCATCCGGCTCCGCTTTCATCTCTCACAAGATAGAAAAATGAATGTTAAAATGTAAATTGTTGATGTTGGAAAAGAGCAACTGCTGAGTTTCTTGCCGGCTTCTTCTCGGTAGAATCTGCCTTCCGAAACGGTGGTAGAGTCACTACAAAAGACAGACTTGACGTTTCGAAAGTACTTTAAATAAATGAATTTTGAATTTTGAAAAAAACACCATTGCATGTCCCTCTTATTGACTTTGTTACACTGTGGGCAATGACGTACATAGAGGCACAGGGTATGCAGATGATATAAAATAAAGAAAAACTCCAGTACGAGTTACGAAAATTTAAGGGCAGGCTTTTTATAACTCTTACAATGCCTATCCTTAAGTTTATTAAGTATAACTCATACCGGAGATTTATCATTTTATATTATTTGCATACCCTGTGCATATCCTCTATGCACGCCACTGACTGGCCTATCCTATGGAGATATACATATAACATCGCGGACTATTGTTTTTATCTTTTTAAGATATACATTCCGTAGTACATTAATTTAATATATCTCGTAAGGTTTAGCCAGCGTTTGCAATGTAAGAGCGCACGAAAATGGGTTTGTTAGGACGTCGCATTACATATCTTTGAATAACTTTCCTCTTCTATTATATTGACGGGCGATTGGCGGACCCTGCTTTCTGAGCCCAAGGCCGTGGTTTTGATTCCCACTACTGGAATCATAAAAAAAAAAAAACATCAATCATCTTAGTACACACAAGCTACGCTTACTTTGGGGCTAGGTGGCGATGTTTGTATTGTCTTAATATATTTATTTATTTATTATATGCATGTACAAAAAATGTCGGTACAATATTCTTACTCGTACTCTATAATTCTTCAACGACGTCACATTACAAATCTTTGAATTTCTTTTCTCCTCTATTATATTGACGGCCGATTGGCGCTGTTTGCAGCGACCCTGCTTTCTGAGCCCAAGGCCGTGGGTTCGACTCCCACTACAGGAAACATAAAAAAAAATTCATTAGTCATCTTAGTCCACACAAGCTACGCTTACTTTGGGGCTAGGTGGCGATGTGTGTATTGTCTTAATATATTTATTTAATTTTTATATGCATGTACAAAAAATTACGGTACAATATTCTTACTCGTACTCTATAATTCTTCAACGTCATATTACCATGACGTACAAGACTTGGTACCTTTAAAGGTAAAACATTAACATCTATTAGCACATATTATGTAATACATATGCATACACATTGCATTCCGTTTGTAATTGCAACGCAAGATTATGTAGAGATATAAGGATTATGAGAGATAATTTTTACTGTCACTATTTTTGCGTATTGTAAGCTTATTACATTTCTGACCTATTTACGAAACAAACATTTTGAGGTAATATTTGTTATACATACTGTATACTATTTTTGATGTTATACTTCTTTAGGCCCGACTAGGGAGTAACTCAGATTTTTTTCAAACGGATCAATTTTGAATAGCATAGTGAATAAAAATTCAACAATTCAAACAAAAAAATTAAATTGCAGTTTTTTGAAAATCTCTAAATAAACTTGTTTATTTATTACTTTTATAATGAATGAATCATTAATACAATTTCTGACGATTGCGACATTCTATACCTAATATTCAATGACAAGGTTATATTGACATGTGCTGATCTAACCTTCAATTTTCTTCTCTCAATTATTCTATTTAACAAATGAAAATATTTATAAAATGTGAAAGCGATATTAATGAATTTTAAATAGAATATAAAATGAAATAGTGAATATTAAATGTAATGGCGGAGGAACATTTTACTCTTTCATCAATAAATAATAATATAAGTTTTACTTCAATCGCGCGTAAAGGTTACACGCACACACTTTTTTTATACGAAGAAAATCGTAGGGCTGTATGTTCGTTTGACATCATATTTTTGTAGATAAGGCGGCTACTAGATTTCTAGAGATCATTTATTTCAAGTAGGCCTAAATAAAATTCCAATTAGAAAACACATATAATAATTACTAAGTAACATTAATATTTACAAAAAATATAAGCCTTCTAACTGTTAACTTATGGGCATGGTACCCAAAATGCTGGCGCTATTGTCCCTTTGAATTGCTAGACTTAGCCGTCATGCTAAATCCGAGCTCTTGGGTCACCAGACGTAAAGACAAGTTTTTGGGACACGATGTTAAATATTAATGATTATTTTTACTTGCATATTCATTCTTCAAAGTTTGCATGTTATTTTATTGTTTTATATCTTTAATTATAAATACATATTACCCAAAATATTTGAAGATCTCCCTCTCGCTTTGCAATGTATAAATGAAAAAGAACATATATTTTTAAGGAAATGTAAAAGACATTTGTTAGCTAACAGTGCAAAACAATGCCACTGTTCGATTAAGATTGTCTAAATGATTTACATTATGATTAAGTAGTTGAATATTTATAAAGATATATACTTGCGAACCCGCCATCCATCATCCTCACCATAAACGCATAGTTTCTAAGGGGATGGATAATTATGTTGGAAAATGTTTGTTATAATTTATTTGAAAAAAAAAATTTAAAAAAAAATAATTAAATGGAAACCAACAGCTATAATTATTACCTACTTAGTTGATACATTGGTTTAATTTAAACTAATAACACGTTTCTACAAATAAGAACTATGCAACGTGTAACCGAATTTCGAAATACTGTTGAAGGGTGCATAAGAATATTTCATAAGAAATCGCCCCGTGAAAGTATTAAATCATAAGAAGCATATTTATTTGTCCATACAAACTAATTCAAAACATTCTAAGTGTTTACTTGTGGCAACCCTATTGAAGATAAAAGACCGACACGCGCGTAGTACCTACACTACGCGACGCGTATCTAATAAAGTGACAGCAGACACATGATTTTAATTTTGCTTTTGTTAGGGCTGTATCTGATTTCCTTCAGTAAAAGTTATGGCAGTGGTCTACTCATAAACTATTTTTTAGGTTTTTGTTTTTAAAGATAAGTCTCAGAGACAGTACATAATGTACCTCTAAAGCCTGTGAAGTAATATTTACGTTGCATAAACAAGGGTAAATGGTATAACCCAGCTAAAATTCAGCAAATTATACCCACCTAAAAGTTAAATTTACCTAAAGAATGCAACAGTATTGTATGCATCTATGCGTACTAAGGGTTTTTGGTTGCTTTGAGGTTATGTTTTTGTCGGTATGGTATATTAAATTTAACCGTGTTTTCCTTCACCGATAAATCAAGTGATATTTAATTGCTTCAACTCGCCTAGTATTTCTTCTATTCTTATACATATAGTATTTCTTATATTCTTTAAAGGTTGTGTGTGTGACTAAAAATTATACGTTATTAAAAAATTAAAGGTAGGCAGTGCGTTCGTGCTTAGGTGAAGTGGAAGCCACAGATTTTTACTATATATAAGTGATGCCGCTAAAACCGTGCCAATAAAGTGCCATAAGACTTAAATTGTTTTTATATTTGTCGCAGGATGTCATAACTAGCGGGGAGTCATGGACAAGCCGACGATGCATATGCTGTCCGTCCAGGAAAAGGGCGGACAGACCAGGAGGACAAACCAATACATAGCAGCCGTTGCAGGTAATTGATTCAATTTATAATAATCCCTATCCCTATCCCTATCCCTATCCCCATCCCCATCCCTACCCCTATCCCTACCCCTATCCCTATCCCTACTTACTTACTTAATATTATAAATGTCAATGTAAGTTTCTTTGTTACGCTTTCACGCAAAAACTACTTAACCGATCCTCATGAAACTTTGTACACATATTCTTAGAAGTGTACGAAGTAATATAGGATACTTTTTATCCAGACATTAAGCTCGGTTAATTTGGGAGAGGGGATGAGTGTTTGACGATTTTACACCATATCTCCGACAAATTATAACCGATTGAAATAATTATTTTTGTACTATAGAGGTATGAATGTGGTTGGAGATAGAGGACAGAACTCCTTAGCGGACAGCAGCAAACCCCTCATTTAAGGCTTAGCGATACTGAATACTTTAAATTTTTATTAGAACTACATCCAAATTGAATGCCACATCAAAAAAACAAAATCAAACGCAGACGAAGTCGCGAGCAACAGCTAGTATTTATTATAATAGTGAAAGTGTGGATGATTGTTCCTCAATCACGCAAAAACGGCTGAACTGATTTGGATGAAATTTGGCACGCATGTAGCCTTTGACATGGAAAAGAACACAGGCTTCCTTTTATTCTGATTCCTTAAGAAGTTCCTAATGGAAAATTGAAAATTGTTTAAGAGCAAAACCGCGGGCAGACAGCTTTGAAATTTTGTATGCATGTCACCTACGCTATGGGAAAGAACATCGACTTTCCATCGATCTCTCAAATAGTTCCCGCGGTAAGATTAAAAATGTTAACAAGCTTTACACCTAATTCTGAAGTCCACGCTGAAGTCGCGGGCAGAAGCTAGTAAGAGATAATTGTCAGTCAGTGCGTTTGACATAGAAGCAACCAACCATCGTAACGTTTGTTTACGACAAAACATATCGATCGCTCGGATGTGGGTGTTATTTATAGTCGGACGCCATGCCAAATGTTTGCGTGCTGCGTTCGGGCTATTTTCAGCATTTCATTCAGCGAAATGTTATGAAACATCGTCGCGGTCAATGCGAAAATTACAACCTCTACGATGGAACCAGCAGGGCTATAGCGTATCTCAGTTGACAACAAATTTAGATAGCCACTGTGGAAAGTTGCCATCAAATAATGCCCAGACCATTGTTCTTAAAAAACTTAGGTTTCAACCACAGAATTAAGGACACAGAATCCGTGTACACGACTAATATTGAAGCATCAAAAACCACTCCACTTTAGTAGAGTTTCAGGCTGGGCAGTTAGGCACTTCATACAATAGCAGTTGACAGTAATTATTTGATATGCAACCTTCTAAAATTTTTCTATAAAAGTAGGAAAATGGCTTGCAGTCAAAGGCTAACTTATACCGGAAAAAAATAGTTGAAAATAGATAAAGTTTTTTTTATTTGTCTAGATAATTTATGATTCCAGTTAGTTTAAGCAAGTTGTTACGAAGTTTGTAAGCTAGCAACATTTCGCAATCCGCGGGTGTGAAGCGAGACGTGCTCGGTACGTCTCTTCTTTGGACACAATGCACTGGATGCAATAATGGCTAACTGGGGATTCTGTGTTTTCTTAATTCTATGGTTACAGAATGCAAAATATGTATTTAACAGGTTATTTGGTTGGAAATTTCCAGAGTGGCCAGCGAATTTGGTCTATGATTTGAGCATTTTTGAATTTGGGAATTTATAATTTCAGCTTTTTTTCTGGTCTGTTACGGTGGGAGGCTTCGATTGTGGACAAAAGATGTGCCGCTAAGCGGTTTAGCGTTCCAGTACGATGTCGCGTAAAAATCAATGAGGTGTATCGTAACAGGTTAGCCCGCAACCTCCAAGTGAGATTGCAAGGCCAACTTAT
Organism: Pararge aegeria; assembly: GCF_905163445.1. Taxonomy (NCBI): domain Eukaryota; kingdom Metazoa; phylum Arthropoda; class Insecta; order Lepidoptera; family Nymphalidae; genus Pararge; species Pararge aegeria. The sequence goes on along the minus strand of NC_053202.1, from coordinate 2,664,228 downwards.
ACCAGAAAAAATTAGTTGAAATTAGTTAATTTAATTTTTTTATCTGTATAGATAATTTATGATTTCAATTAGTTTAAGCAAATTGTTACGAAATCAGCGTTACCACCCTGTTAATGATGAAGCTGGGATTGTAACAAAAACAAAGCACTAATTTTGTTGCACTCTGAGTGAACTCACAAATATAGCGATTTGGATTTTATCATATACACTATAGTTATATATATTACTAGCTCTTACCCGCGACTTCGTCTGCGTTTGATTTTGTTTTTAAAGTATTCAGTATCGCTAAGCCTTAAATGAGTATAGTAGTATATATATAAAACATGTAACTGTAAATTAATTATAGACAAATAATTTGCAATAAAATAAAATTGCGACTATAATTAAAGATCTATGCTATCCTATCTCTTAAGTTGGACCATACTGCTCACGGTGTGCCAATTTAATTTAAAATCGGTTAAGTAGTTTAGGAGTCCATCGCGGACAAACATCGTGACAGGAGATTTATCTTAATATATATAAATCTCCTGTCACGATGTTTGTCCGCGATGGACTCCTAAACTACTTAACCGATTTTAAATTAAATTGGCACACCGTGAGCAGTCTGGTCCAACTTAAAAGATAGGATAGCTTAGATCTTCAATTATAGTTGCAATTTTATTCTATTGCAAATTATTTGTCTATAATTAATTGACAGTCACATGACAGTCATACTACTATACTCATTTAAGGCTTAGCGATACTGAATACTTTAAAAACAAAATCAAACGCAGACGAAGTCGCGGGCAACAGCTAGTATATATTAAGATTAAAATTTACATAACATGCTGCATTGTCGTATTAGTATAACTTTTTCCTGTAATGACAAAAATGTAAGATAGGGAATAAATAAATAAATAAATTATTTTCCCAGCTGCCATAGGTGCCGTGGTAGCTGGCACAATCCTCGCGTGGACCTCTCCAGCACTACCCCAGATCCAGCCGCCGGAGAAAAAGGATCTGAACACCACCACAGAAACCCCCCCCGATCCATTTAACCCAAGCAACGCAACGAACGCCACTGCCGCACTTATTAACGGGCTGGGCCAACCAGCTGACTTCTTATTGAACACCCAGGAGAGTAAGTGTATTTCATTTTATTTAAGCAGCCGCCTCAAAAATTTATGTCATCCCTACTCCTACTTTTAATATTATAAATGCCAATGTAAGTTTGTTTGTTACGCTTTCACGCAAAAACTATATAACCGATATTGGATAGAAGCAGGCGTTACTTTGCGGAAATCCATGATATATTATCAAAATTAAGCTTAATTTGCTATACTCCGCGAAAAGCAGGAGAATCTGTGTGGTGCAATTTATAATTTCTTCAATCCTTATACCCCACACCAAACAGATCTTCGGCAATATACCCTCTACGCACGTTTCGCTCCGAAACCGGAGCATCATCAGGAGATGTTGACTTTACAATGAATAATTGAAGAAATTATAAATTGCACCACACAGATTCTCCTGCTTTTCGCGGAGTATAGCAAATTAAGCTTAATTTTGATAATATATATAACCGATCTTTGTACACATATTCCTAAAGGTATTAGAAGTAATATAGGATGCTTTTTATCCCGAAATTAAGCTCAGTTTGCTTAGCTATCCGTAATACATAAAGTGCTGCGACATTTATGAGGCACTTGCTTTTCGAAAAACATAAACGTAAACGGACGAAGTCGCGGGCAACAGCTGGTGAATAAATAAAGCATTACAAATTTGTTCCACAAATAAAACAAAAAATACAACTAAATGGATTATCCATGGCCGGCCCATTGGCGCAGTTTGCAGCGACCCTGATTTCTGAGTCAAAGGCCGTGGTTTCCATTCCCACGACTGGAAAATGTTTGTGTGATGAACATTTATGTTTTTCAGTGTCTGGGTGTTTACCTGTATATTATAAGTATTTTATGTATATTATTCATAAAAACTTTCATCAGTCATCATAGTACCCGTAACACAAGCTACGCTTACTTTGGGTCTAGATGGCGGTGTGTCTATTATTTATTAATCACTCCTTTTTGTAGTTCGGTTAATAATGACTGTTTTATCACAAAATTAATATTCATTTTTATTGTTACATAGGAAATATAAAAATTCAATCATATAGCGTGGCGATGCCCCGCCAGGGCATGTGTCGCCACGCCAAAAATCAGTTTTAGCCTCCACCTATAGCATTACTAGCCCACTACAGGGGTGTCTTCAATGAGAAAGGTTTAGGTATTGATAAACTACACAAGCCTTTAAAAAAATTATGTAGAACTCGCCAAAAGATACACTTTTAAAATACCAGTAATAACTAATAACACTGGTATTACACTCTCTTGTTAGCTATATCCATAAGCACATCCCGCACGCTTCGTTCTCCAACCTCGGATCCCAGTCCACAGTTGACAGTCGACAGCTGACAGCAGGCATTTTACTGTCGTCTACTACAAACTATATATAAATTTAAGAAAAAATGTGACTGCAATAATTTAAACATTAGAAGTAAGAATAAACTTACAGTGCAATATACTAGGTTACATAAAATTCATAATTCGTTCAAAGGAAATTGCATACAATTCTACAATAAACTACCAACTGACATCTTGGAGATGTCTCTTAAAAAGTTCAAAGTTTGTATTAAACGTAAGCTTATAGAAAAGTCCTTTTATAGTATAAAGGACTACGTAATCGATAAAAAAGCTTGGGTGTAAATTACTGCTCTAACCAGGTTGCTCTTCTAATAATTTTAAATGACATTGTGAGATGGTGATAACAAAAAAAAAAACAAACACCCGGCTAAGTTTGTTGTGGGCTTCTTCTTAGACCAGGACGCGTTTGGAACCTTCGTAGCTTTAGTTTTAAGTTTACGAATGTGGTTATCGCCATCATCTCACTACCGTGTAATTGTTATGTACGCATGAAAAGTGCCACCTATGGGCCTACTTGAATAAAGATATTTTTGACTTTGACTTTGAATTTATACACTACATCCCTTCCTTATTTTAATTTCATTTAAACCATTATAAATAAGAGAAGACGGAATTCCCATCGTCTTTATTAAGTACTCATGCATAATTATATTTATATATTATTAGCGGACCCCAGCGCCATCTGTCGGGCTGATTTGTGAATCTAAACCATCCAGGGTGCCACCCAAACGCATACCGAAAAATTCATTCAAATCGGTCCAGCCGTCTAGGAGGAGTTCAGTAACATACACACGCACACAAGAAATATATATATAAAGATTAGAATACACAAATCTAAATTAAATTATTAGTAATCTCTATTATCACTTGAAGAATTTACAATATTCCAAACACCATTCTCTACTCTCTTTAGGTGAATGACATTCCTTCGATACTCTTTCCATTGTTGGGAGTGGGTGATTCTCCCTTATAATCACTTCATTGGCTTATCTCATATCTTTACAAATCCTTAAGGCATGCTGGTTTCCTGAAGCAAGTGACATTTTACTTACGAGTCAATTAAGACGTCACATAACTCCGAAAAGTTAGAGGCAAGGAATCGAAGTTGGCCCCTTTAAAAGGAAGACGACACGTTCCCCACTCGGCCATACCTGCACCGATGATGATAATAAGCGAGGAAGTCCTAAAACCCAAGCCACACCCACAGACTTGCCCCTAAACTACACTACTGTGTAAACTGGACTCCAGCCAACAACGTCATCGAAGGTCAACGGCTTTGTTGACATTCAATATCCGAATATCACGTGATAGTTCGTATTTCATTCTGTTAATATCCCACTTCAAATTCAAAAAAAGATCATGTATTATGCAATCGCATTTCCTTAGCATTGTTAGTTTCACAAAATATTTTCTGCCAAGAAACAGAACTGATGTGCCAAATATTAAAATAATACGTTATGTGTGGAAGATAGAGTTTTTGTTGTTATTAATACAACAATTAATGCAATACAGAATCCTGAAAGATATTCGATAGCAGTAGGCGTACTTTAGGGAAGTCTAAGATATAAAATAAAGTTTAATTTCCTATAAATATAAATAAATGTACTACGACAATACACACATTGCCATCTAGCCCCAAACTAAGCATAGCTTGTGTTATGGGTACTGAGAATATTCATCATTTATCTCAAAAAGTACTCATAAATGATGAATATTTTTATGAATAATATATACATAAATACTTATAATATACAGATAAACACCCACACACTGAAAAACCAGGAAGAAATAGTGGGGATCGCAGTAGATGGTAGTAATAGCATAGAGAATGATGCTGTCCGGAGAGGTGGTGCAGAGGTGAAAAAAAACAACCGGCTATGTTTGCTGTGGGCTTCTTCTTTGCCCAGGGCGCGTTTGGAACCCTCGTAGCTTCAGTTTTAAGTTAATTTTGTTATCGCCATCAACTCACATCTTTGTTATCTTTGTCATGTAATGTACGCTACAAATGTGCTATCTATGTGAATAAATGAATACACTTTTATTGTATACCAAAGAAAAAAGTAGTTACAGAGATATAAATACATATCAAGAGAGTACAATTTGGTGGCCTTATCGCTACATAGCGATTTCTTCCAGGCAACGAATGGCCTAAAAGGAAAAAACATAGAAAAGAAGTAGGTGGTGCAATAAATAAGAGAGATATGTGCCTATTTGAATTAAGAAATATCTTCGACTTTGATTCCCATCTGCCATTACCACATGGCACAAGGTCAAATCGGAAATCATGTCGCGTGCTTAAAAATGTGTTTTTTTTTTAATTTCCAGGCTCTCTCGTATCGTCAATACTGGCCATTGGAGCCGCTATAAGCGCGCTCCCAGTGGGCATCATCGCGGAAAAGATCGGCAGAAGGCCGACCATCCTGATACTATCTGTACCGTTTACGATCAACTGGTTGATCACAATCTTTGCAAATGGAGCCGGGATGCTCATCGCTGCCAGGTTCTTCGCTGGATTGAGTACTGGTATGTCTTCTCCTTCTTCTTATTCTTCTGCATTTAAGCTGTCGCCGTCACTTTTAAACTCTGGCTAGTAGGGCTTTACGATAGTACTCGAAATATCCCGAACGGTACCGAACGACACGCATGGAAGGGGCAAAACACTTTTTCCTTACGAGATGACTTCAACCAGTTAACTCCTACCAAAAGCTCTGTTAAGGAACTTCGTTCCAAAATAATAGAGAAAACAAAACAACTAAACTGGTCTGGTCGGGTGGACATGGCTAGTTACCAACCTACCGACAAAAACGTGCTGCTAAGCGATTTAGCGTTCCGGTACGATGTCGCGTAGAAGTCGATTAGTGGTATGGGTTAAATATAACTACCATACTAACTAACCATAACTATCTAACAGGTTAACCAGCTAACATCTTAGAATCCATAATCACTTACCACCAGGTGAAGTTTCAGTCACGGGGTTACTTGTGTAATGAAAAAACTACTTTTCCACCATCAAACAACATTTCGTGGCCGATGACAGATTGCGTTTTTCTATTTAAATTTCAGTACATACAGCTTGCTCCTCTCATAATAATATTCTTGATATTTCCAGGTGGAATCTGCGTCGCAGCCCCAATGTACATCGGCGAGATCGCGGAGACCTCGATCCGAGGGTCCCTCGGCGCATTCTTCCAGCTATTCCTGACAGTGGGCATCCTCTTCACCTTCGTGGTTGGCGCTTACACGAGCTGGAGGACGCTGTCCATCATATCCGCTGTCTTCCCTATCCTGCTGGTTGCTGTGTTCTGGTAAGACCATCTTTATGACCATCTTTATTATCAATCCATTACCAACCTGTCCACTAAAACTCAGGGATCTCTTCTCAGAATTGGAATTAAGTCTCGGGGGGCACATTACACAAATCTTGAGGACAGTTGGACAGACCTCCACAGCACCATAAAGCTTAAGTCTTTAGTGTGTCAGGACGAGAGACGGGTGATTCCGAAATTGGATTAGGAAACTAGATCGGCTAGGAGAGCTGTAATCGACCACTCTGATCCATTACAGATTAGTAGATTTTACACGACCTTGAGATAATTATGGAAAAGTCTCTGGCATTAAGGACCCAGGTCTGATAATAATTCGGTGGGTACTATTGTAAAACAAAATGTGCTTTATGTTTTGTATTTTTCTACATCCTTTATCTAATCACCTTTATTTTTGGCATAGGTACAGCTATATGAAAGGAAGGAGAGTAATGTAGGCTAATTTGTATCCTAGGTAAACAAACGTTTCGCACGGCATTTGTAATATTTAACTGTCGAAAAAGCCAGATTTTAAAATTTAGTTCACCAGGGAAACAGCAAAGTATCTTGAAGGTTCGTTAATCTAGAACGGTATTTGTTTTTTAATTGCCCAAAAATTATTCAGTTAACTATTATGCATTTTCCCGCTGTCCCACGAGGCAAAGGCCGAGGCCAGGGAGCTGGGTATCTCACCAGGAGATTTTCTCCCGTAATCTGAAAAAAAAAGGCACAGATGCATGTCGGATTTGGCAGGCGCAAAATAAGAATATTGAAATGACCAATACGTAACATATTACAGGTGGATGCCAGAAACCCCTCAATACCTCTTAGCCAAGAACAAACGTCGTGATGCTGAGAAGGTGCTGCGGTGGCTCCGAGGCCCTGACGCGGATCTCAGCGGCGAACTCGAAGATATGCAGAAAGACGTGAGTTCTATGTTTCTTCTATAATAGTCTCTTGTTTTGACTTTCAAATCTAAAAAGTATTTTTATTATTGACGTATGGATTTGGGGAATTCTTTTTTTAGATCTGATGAAAAGTTTTGGAGACAGACAACGTAACTTTTCAAAATGAAAGCAAAACTTTCGTTTCTTTAAACGTTAACGCATTCACAAAACATAGCATCACGCCTGGTACACCTGCAGGGGTTACGCAGATGCGTTTGTTTTTCGACTGATAGCTAGCACATTGTATTCAAGCTTGATTTACACAAAAATGTTTTTACTGTTTAATTGATATAAAGGTTACACTGTTTAACACATATTTTTTTTTTTGCTTTGTTTCCAGGTGGACAATTCATCCCGTCAAAAGGCCGGCATCGTAACAATGCTGACCAACCGAGCATCGCTCATGGCTCTCATCTGCGCCTTAGGCCTCATGTTCTTCCAGCAGTTCAGCGGAATCAACGCAGTAATCTTCTACACAGTCAACATCTTCAAATCAGCCGGTTCCGACATAAACCCAGCCATCGCTACGATCATTGTGGGAGTCGTCCAAACCCTGGCTACATACGCCTCTTCGTTGTTAATCGACAAAGCGGGTAGGAGGATACTCTTACTCCAGAGTTGTATAATTATGGGCATCTGCTTGATCATTCTCGGTACATACTTCAAACTGCAAGAAGGCGGTGCAAATGTCGCTGCTGTAGGTTGGCTACCTCTTGTTTGCTTGGTGCTCTTCATCGTCTCCTTCTCGATGGGTTTCGGCCCCATACCCTGGATGATGATGGCGGAGTTGTTCCCAACGGAATTCCGGGGAACTGCATCCGGTATCACGGTGATAACCAACTGGTGTCTCGTCTTCATCGTCACTTTGTGCTTCCCCATAATGAAGGAGCAGATCGGTATCTACAGCTGCTTCTGGTTTTTCAGCAGTTTTATGATCGCCTGCGTTTTCTTCGTTTTCTTCTTGATACCGGAGACTAAAGGCAAGACTCTGGCACAGATTCAAATTTTACTGGGCGGCAAGTAAACGCACGGGCTTACGTCGTACCTTCGAATACTCAGTGTTGTTTTTGTTTAAATGTTTTGTTTACTGGTGCTGATTATGGTTTCAACTTAAAATTTAACTGCCATCTGAAGTGTACTTTTAGACGGACATTTCCTAAAACTCGCGCAAAAGCTTGCTTGATCTTTTCTCATCCTTCAGAATCTTTGAAACAAAAGTGGATAGACATCTTCTAGCGAATTCCATCTTAGGCTATATCTACAATTTCCATCAGGTGAGATTGTGGTCAAGCTCGAACCTTTATCGAGTTAAAAAAATGGACTAACTGTCCATTTTTTTGTAAGTGTCGTGAACTTACAGGACTACATAATTATTTTCTGACTAACGTCACACTGACCAATATAAAAATCAGGTAAAAAAGGGACGCTTCCTTTGTTGAATTTTTGGACATAACTTTAATGTGGATTTTAGTGGACGTCGCTTAGGAACTAATAAAGGGCTTAAATTTGCTTCACCTTCCAACGTCCATATTGTACTCTTCAGGCAGTTCCCGACCGATGGCGGATAAGCTTTCAACTGGCGCCTTCGAATCGTTTTAGTTCTATATTTCTTGTTGAACCACTTCAGCATCATTGTGAGTTGTAAGGCATATCATGGTGTAAATTTTCGTTTTTGGGAGCGTATTAGGACTTATGTCAGGAACGTCAGGTCCAGAAACTTTTGGACTTTCAGTTTCAACATTTCAGTCAGTCCATGTGCCTTTGATGTATATATTCTCAGTTATCGAATGCTTCACTTAGAGTTGTGTTCATGGTTTTATGTATAATCGGCGTCAGAATTACGAGACAGGACTGGATTTTCTATAAGTGCATACGACGAAAAGTAGAACATTGAAAGTTAGCTAGATATATGGATAAAGTTATAATTGCACAAAATTAAAAAGATGCAATAAACAAGAACAGCGCAGAGAGAACTTCTTCTCTTCTGTTCTTCCACAGAAATCCTATTTTTTTATTTATTTAAATTTAGCCCAATATAAGTATCTGAATAATTATTATAGTATTGTATGTATTTGACTAAGAGGTGTTTTAATAATCAATATTTTGGACATAAAACACATGTGTAGGAAATTTCTATAAACAAATGATATTTGTAGAAAAATTGGTCCTGACCCTTATGGAAAGAACAGAAATCAAAATAAGTCCAAACGTTTTTAGTTATACTATCTAGCTAGTCAGTTCAGAGCTGTTCTTATGCATAAGAAAACTAAAATTATAAATAAATTTGATTGAGACCCGTTAAAAACTCTGCAGATACGTAAAACTGGCTTATACAGTGATTTAGCGATAGATAATCCATAGAAACAACAAAAATAGGTTTACGCGAAACAATAATATAATATTAAGTTTTTATGTAGATTCATATAAAAAATCTGAGGCCGACTGTACAAATTAAACTGCTTTTAATTTATATGACTTTTATATAAATATTTATTTAAAGTTAATAGAGTTTTATGGATGAAATTTTATGAAATAGGATTTTGAGATTTTTTACTTGTTGATTATATTTATTTGTGATTAACTAAGAACAAAATATTTAAATGTATTTTATATTTAATACTTATTCATTTTATTAAATGTAAGTGAATAAATGTGCCAAAACAAATGACGTAAATATATATAAATTTTGCAATAAATAGTTTTATAGTATAAAATTTTCCAAAGGTTGATTTGTAATCGAGTTAAAAATCTGTGTACCTAACATAAAATCGTAAAATAGTCTTATACAGGTTTAAATAAAAATACCAGAAAGATCACGTCAAAAATACTTGTTACTTAAGTAACGTATGCATAAATAAAGCATTAGAATAGAAATATATGTTTAGTAATGTAAGTTTATGCTTTTAAAATTGTAATTAATATTTTTTTAAAAAGCTATAAAATCTCTATTATAGAAAATATTTCAAGTATATATATAGAGTGCGAATAGCAGACAGCAGTCGCCATTTTGAATTGTTTTGTTTAATGGAGCGATTTTAACGCAGGGTTCACATTATTATCGTGATTCATGTATTTTAAATAACGGTGTCGCCTCGGTACACGAATGTCTCATAATATAAAAAAAAGTGCAAAAACAAATTGCTACATATTTCTCAGACTTTAAAAAATCACCAAACTAATATGAAGTGTGAAAGTTGTGCTATTTTTCTTACGATGTTCGACGTGACGCGACGTCCGTAATAAATGAATTTGAACATAAAAAGTGACACGAATGTGAATCCGGCTTTATATATCCACTAGTGAAGTTAAAAAATGTGACATTTAAATATAGATAGATGTAATATTTCGTTAATTATCATTAATTGTACGTTTAACTGGAGGTTAAATGTGTGAGCAATTAAAAATAATGATTACAGAGTAATTTTGTTTTAATTAGACATATTCTGGAGGTCTAAAAATAGTCCTTTTTCTGGTCCTGCGCTGCTTTGGAGGGTAATCAATAATTGTCAAAAATCTAAAAATACAGTTTTCTTTGGCTATTATCAACAAAGATCTCATCTTTCTTGATAATACATCGGTATCAAAAAACTCCTTACAAATTTAAAGTGGTGTGGTGACCGCAGATCAAAATATTTTTTTTTTTTATTTCACTACGAATTTACCCTTAACTGCAATTTAACTTGAATGCAAAGTAGAGGGCTAACCTGTTAGGGAGTTTGGCAGTTGGCTCTTGTAGTTGTTAATATTAAACAGCTACCAAAAAGTGGATGTTAAATTATGACTTCTGCTCTCTTCTTTTTGGTGCGTCAAATCGACCACCGACCATAAATTATGTAGTTCTATCTAGTTAGTGTAAGTGGCCATGCCGGTGATGGGGACTCTGGAGCCTTCTTATGGGCCTCATAAGAAGGCTCCGAGTAACACAGCGGGCGATGGAGAGAACTTTACCCGGAGTATCTCTGCGCGATCAAATCATAAATGAGGAGATTTGTAGAAGAACCAGAGTTAACGATTTAGCTCAACGAGTCGCGAAGCTTAAGTGGCAATGGGCCGGGCACATAGTTCGGAGAAAGGATGGACGTTGTGGTCCCAAAGTGCTGGAATGGCAGCCCCGAACTGGTAAGCGTAACGTTGGTCGACCCCCAACGAGGTGGACAGACGACATTAAGCGCATCGCATGTAGCCGCTGGATCCAAGCGGCACAGAACCGTGGAACTTGGAACTCCCTACATAAGACCTATGTCCAGCAGTGGACGTCTATCGGTTGATATGACGATGATGATGATGATTATTGGTATGGTGATTGGACGCTAGTGTTGTTGTTGGTTGTGCAACACGTGCAGCAATTAGCATTGACAGTGCTGACTTCTGCTCTCTTCTCTTTGGAGCGTCAAATCGACCACCGACCATAAATTATGTAGTTCTATCTAGTTAGAGTAAGTGGCCCTGCCGTAGTAACGAGATGTAAAATGAATAAATAATAAATAAATAAATAATAAATAAATGATAAGAACTACAGCGCCGTGAACATTCTGATATTTTTTATTTAACCCTGTTTATAAAATACACGGCCAACTGTTTGATATAAATGTATTTATTTGGTAACGGTGATCACAGACGAGGAAAGTGAGGGACACTCCTTGCATATAGTCCTCTTCTGGATATCATCAACCCGAGCTGACAGCTCGGCGACCTGTCTCTCGATCGCCTTCACGTCACTCCTGAACCCTGACACCGTGGCGTCCAATTCGCTCAGATACTGTATCTTAGTGCACAATTCATTATACTTCTGCGATATATACTCTCTCGCGTTCTTAGAATCTCCAACTTCTTTATCGATTTTGTTCAGAATCTCGAATTTAAGTTCGTCAAATTTCGCTTCCAAACACGGACCTAGTAAGTGGGCCCCGCGGATTGCCAGTTCTTCCTCAGGCTTGACTTTAATTTGTACTTTATTAGGCGCCATCTTAAATTCGTTTGTTGTACACTCTGAAAAGCTTTAGGTCCACGTATTGATTATGCATAGTTAATTTGAATTCGCTAATGAAAAATTATGTAAAATTTCATAAGAAAAGGAGTTGCCGAAATGACATAACTGAAAATGTTTGGTTAACGTCATTGGTTTATTTTTTTACTAATTAATACTATTCACCAGTGCATAATCTTGCGATAAAAAGTTTTATTGCCACTGACCTCAATGAGTCCGAGCTTTTTGGACTCTTAGAACTTATTACAAAATCAAAAATAATACAAATGTAAAAAAATAAAGGGTTCTGAACGCTCGGTAAGTGATCAACTTTATTTTTGCAGTTATGACCGTTTTTTTTTAAATATCTGTGTCTTCAAATAACAATGTATCTCTCAAATATTAAAGGAATACATTAAACTGTTTAATAACAGTTTTCAAGTTATATATAAATTTTGGGGTAGGCAGTTTTTTTTGCATGTATGAAGTGCACGCCACTGCACATACAGTCACTAAGCGGTAAGTAAGTGCATATTCGCAAGATAACCACAACCTAGAATAATTGAAAACACTCATTGTGAATAATCAAAGCGATAAAATCAGGAGGGCTCGTCATCGAATGGATGACACTGTTGCAGTAACTTTCCGATTGTCTAGGAAAAACCAATGCTATCCAGCCAGCATTGAGCTGCCCAACCCTGACACTGATATCTTCCACGTTACCCTAGAAATTTCCAGAAAGAAAACTGTATCGGACTGCAATATTTATATAATGTTTGACGGCCGATTGGCGCAATGGGTAGAGACGCTGCTTTCCGAGTCCAAGCCGTGGGTTCGATTCCCACAACTGCAAAATGTTTGTGTGATGAACATAATTGTATTTAAGTGTCAGGGTGCTTATATGTATACTAGCTGTTGCCCGCGACTTCGTCTGCGTTTGATTTTGTTTTTTGATGTGGTATTAAATTTAATTGTAGATCTAAAAAAGTAGAGAATAAGTAAGTATTCAGTATCGCTAAGCCTTAAATGAGGGGTTTACTGCTGTCCGCTGAGGAATTCTGTCCTCTATCTCCAACCACATTCAGATCTTCACAAAGTTTGGACAAAATTAAACACATTTTATAACCTCTATACCTAGTACAAAAATAATTATTTAAATCGGTAATAATTTGTCGGAGTCATGGTGTAAAATCGTCAAACACTCATCCCCTCTCCCAAAGGAACCGCTTAATGGCGGGATAAAAGTATCCTATATTACTCCTAACACTTCCAAGAATATGTATAAAAAGTTTCATGAAGAACGGTTTAGTAGTTTTCGCGTGAAAGCGTAACAAAAAAACTTACATTCACATTTATAATATTAGTAGGGATTATAAGTATTTATGTATATTATTCATAAATATATTCATCAGTCACTTTAGTACCCATAACACAAGCTACGCTTACTTTGGGGCTAGATAGCTATCTAGTATCTATATGTGTATTGTATTTAGATAGATAGATAGAAATGTTTTTTTATTTTTTTTTATTTGATCATTAAACTGGTAATAAATAACAATCACTGACATGATCATGAGTATAACAAAAATAAAAGAGAAAGATAGGAGATGGACCTTCTACAAATGATCACAGCATGCTTAATCATAATAATCTAAAAGCGAATCAACTAACAAAACAAAAGTTGAAATTTAATACCTGCAATACTATACAAAGAAAAGGGATGCTCAAAAAGTAAAACGGTAAATAAATAAATTTAAGTTAGTAAGTAAGTAGGTACTTGGTAACCGTTTGGTACTCCCATTTTGTAAAACGAAATTCTTCAGTAACTCTTTCCCTTTAAATTCAAATTCAAATTCAAAATTCATTTATTTCAAGTAGGCCTAATTAATAAGCACTTATGAAACGTGAAGTCTGTTTGTAGTGACTCTACCACCGGTTCGGAAGGTTCCACTGAGAAGAGCCGGCAAGATACTCAGCAGATTGCTCTTTTCCAACATCCTTTTAAAGTGTAACAATCTTTAGAATTTTTCTGTTTTGTGAGAGATGAGAGCGGAATGGCCTGCTTCCAAACAGCCTTGTCGTTTAGGACTTCATCAATCGTGTAGTAACCACGATTTATTAAATGTGTTTTAATATATTGTTTTAACTTAGGTAAAGGTAGATCTAATATTGTTATAAAAGCATATACCCATCCCCACAAAGGATTTCTGTACTTTTCTCAGACGATATGCAGATATCACTAATTTATGTCCAATTTAGGCAATTATGCTCTGGAACAATCTTCTTGCTGAAGTTCGTGGAACTAATACTTTTCCTATTTATATATTATGTATGTTATATCTTTATATATATATGTATATATATATATATATATATATATTATGTATATATTTCAATACTCTTGGCACTATCCCGTTCTCTTGTTGTGACTCCTTTCTAGTCTCTAGAGATTGCTTGATAAAGCCGTCTTTGCATGTCTACATTGTTTACTGTATACATCTTAATGTTTCTTTTCCTGTATGTTATAGGTGCAATAAAGTGTTTCTTCTTCTTCTTCTTCTTCTCCTACTTGTCGCAGGATCTCCTTAATAAGCAAGATGCAGAACCTTTGCATCTGTTCAATCTATGGCTTGCTAAAGTTCGAACACAAATCTTAGTACCGCGTTGAGCTTAAATAGTTGTCGGTCGGTCAGCAGAGAGAGTTGCACGCCTTGTCACTTTTGCAGCGTATCCTGTTTCTTCCACAGGCTCTAGCATATTTGAAATAACGTCTTAACTTTTCCGGCGCAGTTGACAACAACAGGCTACGTTACTGCACCGACAGCAAACTTCAGGTTCCGTACATTCGTTTGAAATATTACAGTAATTATTTTACAGTGAATTGCGTCAGACTCTGGAATTCCCTGACTGCTGGAAAAAATAGTCGTTTGATAAATTATTTTTTATGTAAGTAGCGTTATATTATTTAGTTTATTATAATTAGGTAAATGTATGAACAGCATGATTTATATATAATAATTATGAGTAGTATTAGAATTTATAACATGAACCTTGTTTAGTTTGGTATATTTTAATTTAGGTATACATTTTTATTGCCGCACCAACCCACTTCTTAATACAACTACATTCGCCAAAGGTTGTCTGGGAGAGATTGCTTTAGCGATAAAACCGCCTTTGCACACCTAAAATTGTTGTTTTTTTTTACTATTAATAATACTACATGTCACAGTGGCTTCTTTAAGCATTTAAAAGTGAGCAAATTCGAAAGACATGCTCATTGTGCTGCCTTAGTTCGCCATAAAGTTAAATTAAATTATTGCACATACAGTAAGAAAGACAAGTTAACCTAAAATGATGCGATCTCCGACAGACAACCTTCGGTTGTTGAAGCATGTTATTCAATTTCATTATAACATTGATCAACCTATCTTTTTTTAAAAAAATAATTTTAATTTAATATCATTTCACATTTAGTCATAGCTCCTATTAGTTTTTACATCATTATTTCGATAGTTTTTTTTTATTTTGACAACCATCTGCTCATTCCTTAAAATAAAATACATATTATAAATTTTAATAGAAATGCTATTACTTTATGTAATTTATTATTTTCTGCAAAAGCAAATATAATTTTGACTACTATTAATGCAGGTAACTTAGTCGGACGTTTTACCATACATTCGATTAATCATTGAACTTATCAAACCACGTGTACGGTTTGCGGAATGTCATTTGCCAACAAAATGTGTATTTTTCCATGTAAAACGGGCGCCCATTATCTTTTTCTCAAGTAGGTCTATCTAACTGCCTACTACATAATTAAAGATAACAGTTATGGAACTTTAACTGTGACAACTCTTTGCATTTGATCAATGATTATAGTCCTAGGTTCAAATCTAAGTTATAACGCCCGTGGGTTCCTACAACTGGAAAATGTTTGTGTGATGAGCATGAATGTTTTTCAGTGTCTGGGTGTTTATCTGTATATTCTAAGTATTTATGTATATTATTCATAAAAATATTCATCAGTCATCTTAGTAACCATAACACAAGCTATGTTTACTTTGGGGCTAGATGGTGATGTGTGTATTGTCGTAGTACATTTATTTTATTTATTTAAACCCATTACTGGCGCACTACAGAGCACGGGTCTGTTCCCACAATGAGAAGGGGTTAACGCCGTAGTCCAAACGCTGGCCCAATGCAGATTGGTGGATTCCACACACCTTTGGGAACATTATGTAGATCTCTCAGGCATGCAGGTTACCTCACGATGTTTTCCTTCACCGTTGAAGCTAGTAATAATTTAATTCCTTAAAACGCACATAACTTACAAAAGTTAATATAAGACTAGATGTTATGCGGCGGTATAAAATCAACAGATTTGACGTGGGTGCTCTAACGAGCCTTCTCTCTCAACCGACCACAGAAGGTTTCAGGTCTGTTGTTGAGATATTTGTGCATAGGCAGCAATAACAGATTGTATCTGTTACATTTCCCTTATATTAATATAATTATTAGGTTTTTTGTTTCCTAGTTACTTAAGGGATGATGGGGCTGGTATATGCGTGTTGGATAAAAGTCCCAAATAAATAAAGATTAAAAAAAAAAAAAAAACTTACTAAAGTTAGCGGTTTAGCAAGGATTCGAACTCGGCCCACCCCGAAAGTGAAGTCGCGCTCCTACCCAATGCGTAAACAGTTGGGTGACAAACTTAATTGCAACCCTCACCAGGCTGGCCAGTGCGGCGGTCTCCACATTACAAAACTAGTTGGCGCAGTGGCGTGCATGGAGTGTATGCACAGGGTATGCAGATAGTATAAAATTAAGAAAATATCCAGTACGAGTTATAAAAAACTTAAGGATAGGGATTGTAAGAGTTATAAGAAGCCTTTAGTATTTATAACTCGTACCGGAGATTTCCTTTATTTTATATCATCTGCATACCCTCTATGCACGCCACTGAGATGGCGCTGCGAAGATCCTGCATCGCGCTGACGAAGTGTTCACAAAAAATTTACCATATTTATGTTAGGTTCGGTTAAATATAGATTTTAAATCACCGTCATCCAACATAAATTATTATTATTTAATAATTACCTATTACTTTTAGAATGTAGAACTTGTTACTTTTATTTAACCAATGACGTTGATGCAAGAAAACGTTCACCAATCACAACCCGCGGTGGCGACGTGGATGACGGGGGATCCGGGGAGTTGATGGGAAGGTGGAAAGACGTGGAAAGATTGTGAAATATTAAAAAAAAAGATAAATTATATTAAAAATACTGGAGAAGAAATTTGTGTTTATTTTCCTTCATTTACAACTTCCAAAGATGAATGGTTGGTTCCGGTCCTTGAGCACAAACACCCGCTCGGAGAAAGATCCCGTACACCAGACCGGTTGGGGAAGTAGTAGCATGCTAGTAGAGGACGCTACTGTCCGTTATATTTCACCTCCGAAAAAGGTGGGATGGTGACAACTGTATTCTGATCCGCCGTCACCACACAACGTACTTGGCTCTTTTTATCGATGTCAAATACATATCGCTTATGGTAAATAATAAATAAATAAATAAATAATAAATATACTACGACAATACACACATCACCATCTAGCCCCAAAGTAAGCGTAACTTGTGTTATGGGTACTAAGATAGCTGTTGAATATGTTGAAATGTGTTGATGATGAGATGATATTGGCTTTTCCCCCTCCTTACTTCTGTAAGTTCTTCGTCTCGGTTACTATCACTAATAATTTATTATCGTCGAAGCCCGCCAACCACATCGTGGCAGCGTTGTGGGTCTTATATTAATGCTATAAATTATGTAATTAAAAAATTTAACTTACACCTTGTAGATACTCCTGATTTTCGCGAAGCATAGCAAATTTAGCTAGATTTCCACTGTATATCTTCTGTGTCGGACGATAGGCAGCGACCCTGCTTTCTGAGTCCGAGGCCGTGTGTTCTATTCCCAAAACCGGAAAATGTTTGTGTGATGAGCATGAATGTCTTTCAGTTCAGTGCTAGGTGCAAAATTCAAAAATTCAAAATTCAAAATTCATTTATTTCAAGTAGGCCTAATACAAGCACTTTTGAAACGTCAAGTCTGTCCGTGTGTAGTGACTCTACCACCGGTTCGGAAGGCAGATTCTACCGAGAAGAAGCCGGCAAGAAACTCAGCAGTTGCTCTTTTCCAACATCAAAAATTTACATTTTATATTTTAACATTCATTTTTCTATCTTGTGAGAGATGAAAGCGGAGCCGGATGCTTCCAAGCAACCTTGTCATTAAGAAACTCATCAATTGTATAATAACCTCGCTGTAATAAATGTGTTTTAACACATTCTTTAAACTTATGGATTGGTAGGTCCAAAATTACCTTAGGAATCATATTATAAAAGCGTATACTCAATCCCACAAATGACTTCTGCACCTTTCGCAGACGATATGCAGATGTCACTAATTTATGACCATTTCTTGTAAGTCGACTGTTTATATCCACTTTTTGTTTATAAAGACTTATATGTTGTCTTACAAATACTATATTGTTATAAATGTATTGTGAGCCTACCGTAAGTATACCAATTTCTTTAAATTTTTCACGGAGGGATTCACGTGATTTAAGTTTATATATTGACCGTACAGCTCTTTTCTGCAATATGAATATAGTTTCAATATCAGCAGCTTTGCCCCATAATAAGATCCCGTAAGACATCACACTATGAAAGTACGCGAAGTAAACAAGTCTTGCTGTTTCTACGTCAGTAATCTGTCTAATTTTCCTGACGGCGTAGGCAGCCGAGCTTAGTTTACCTGCTAGTGTATCTATATGGGTACCCCACTGAAGCTTACAATCCAAGGTCATGCCCAGAAAAACTGTGGAATCTTCCATTTTTAGTGATTCTCCATTTATTATTATATTTTTATTAACTTTCTTTACATTTGGTAAAATAAATTCCACACACTTAGTTTTTTTTGCATTTAAAAGTAAATTATTGACAGTAAACCAGTGCGACACATGCGACATAGCACGGCTTACATCGTCAGAGTTGTCTCTACCTCTATCAGTTTTAAAAATTAGAGATGTATCATCAGCAAACAGTACAATGTCACAGGTTTCACTGACATGGTGTGGTAGATCATTTATATACACCAAAAATAGAAAGGGACCCAAGATTGAACCCTGTGGGACACCCATTGACGTAGCCGACCCCTGCGACTTAATGTCTTTTATGCAAACCCTTTGGGTTCTGTCACTGAGATAAGAGGCAACCAAATTTAGTGCAACGTTTTTGATACCATAATGGGCTAGTTTAAGAAGCAAGGTTTTATGATCGACACAATCGAATGCTTTGGATAGATCACAAAAAACACCAATGGCATTCTGCGCACGTTCCCAGGCATCGTACACATGTTTTAAAAGTTTAGCGCCTGCATCCGTGGTGCTACGACCTTTAGTAAAACCGTACTGCTCCGGATGTAGTAAGTTATTTACATTGAAGTGATTCAAAAGTTGATTTAATATAATTTTTTCAAAGACCTTACTAAGAGCTGGTAAGATTGAAATGGGTCTGTAATTGTTAATGTCGTTTTTATTGCCAGATTTAAATTTAAATAGAGGTATAAGTTTACTATGTTTCATTAAATTTGGAAAAGTACCTCTATCAACACATTCATTAAAAAGTATGGCTAAGTAAGGGGCAATAACGTCTATAATGTTAGATATTACCATTACAGATATACCCCATAAATCACCGGTTTTTTTCTGTTTCAACAACTTAAAATTCTTTATTATATCATATGCAGATATATGTTTAAAATTAAATAAAACGTTGCACTCATTAACGTTGTTCCTCAATAAACTCTGAGCTGCAGTAGGTGAAGAATTAAGTGAATCAGTCAACAAAATAGGAACACTCTGAAAAAAGTTTTCAAAGGTACTTGCAACCTCACTGTCAGCGGTAACTTTATTATCATTAATAATTAATTCAAAGTTTACGTTGCGAGATTTAGCTTTCCCAGTTTCATTATTAACAATTTTCCAGGTTGTTTGTACTTTGTTATCCGATTTTATGATTTGATCCTTAAAGTATAGCGACTTAGCATTAAAGCAAACGTTCTTAAACGTTTTAGAGTACATTTTTACGTGTTGTAGGAAAGCTGGAGTATGGTTATATTGTTTTTCACTATAGAGCTCATACAAATTATCTGTACTTTTGTATATGCCAATAGTTGCCCAATCGCTAAACTTTATTTTTTTATTGAAATCTATATGTTTGAAATTGAATATTTTGTTAAATTCATTTTCTATGATATTAAAGAGCGTACCATAAATGCTGTCAGGATGACCGTTCTTAAAGACAAGGGCAGGAATTTTGGATGATATTTCACCTTTGAATCGCGTCAATTTGCTCTTAGTTATCGGCCTACACTTGACGATATGTTTATCTTTGTTTATATTATTCAAAACAGTAATTTGTTGGCCACAATGATCTGATCTTAAGTTGGTTATTATCGATTTACCTAAGATATCACAGTTGAGAAAAATATTATCTAAACACGATGCTGAGGTTGCTGTGATTCTAGTAGGTTCACTAAAAGCATAATTTAAATTAAAACATTTAAATAAGTTTAGCAACCTAGTCGTAGTTGCATTACTAAGTAAAATATCAACATTAAAATCCCCGCATACTATTGCTTTTTTTGTGGATACAGACAATCGCTTAAGCACATCTTCCATTACATCCTCAAAAAGGCTAAAATCACCTGAGGGGGGACGATATACACACACTATTATAAATGCATGGGTGTACACACAGCTGCCCCCCCCCCCCCCCCCCCGCCAAATCTCGCAGAAAATATGTATAAACCTTTAAATAAAATTAATGAATGGCGGCCAAGAGACAGAAAGTATTTATGTACCTATAGGTAATCATAAAAATATTCATCAATCATCTCAAGCTTACTTTTGGGGTAGATGGCGATGTGTGTATTGTCGTAGTATTTTTATTATTATGTCTACATAATCAAATCATGAATGCGGAGATCCGTAGAAGAGCTACACCAGACTTACATATCTCAAAGAGTCGCGAAGCCAGAGTTGCATTAGGCGCAGCATATAGCTCGACGTACCGATGGACGTTGGGGCACCAAGGTACAAGGTGTCGACCCCCGAAGAGGTAAGACAGACAAGAAGCGAGTCGCTGAGAGCCACAGTACCGTGGTACGAACTACAAAAGACTCTATGTCCAGCTGTGAACGTAAATTAGTTGAATGGTTTTTTTATATTTTTTTATGTTTCGACTAGCGCTTGATCTTAATCAAACCCGAAAATAGGTGATGATCGTGGAGAGCTGGGAGATGCCTATTCACTCTTGATTTGTAGGAACCCATATTATAGGTATCGGAGAAGACGGTAGCCGGAAGGGCCTTCCAGATCTTTGCGGTGCGAATTAGAACAGTCAATGGAAGCAAAACTCTTTGCTTTTTTTTGATGATGATGATCCTTTGACTGTGACCGTAAACCGACATTAATGAAGCGTGGCAACACTCAAAGAGTAAAGATGAGAAGGTAAAAACAGCGACCACACACTCGCAATCGTCTCACTTTGCCTCTGAGGAGTGTAGATCGGGCATTAGCATCTCAAAAATCATGCAAATGAAGCCGCGTTTATAAGCTAGTATATATATTGTAATATAAGCATTGATATGGATTTTTAGAGTGACGTCAGTTGGAGTAATAATAATAATTGTAGTTTGTAGTTTTGTTATGATGTATTGTTAATCTTGCTATTGCCGCAGACCGGTACGGTGCCGTCTTCCAAATTCAAATGTGAGTGAGATATTTTTTTAATGATTACGTATAAATCTGGATAAGTCTTATAATAAATAAGGTTGTTGTCTTTGGTCGTCTTGAATAATATTATTTGTGTAATTACGAGGGTCCTTCTGTCAAATAGATTAGTGTTTATTATTTATTTTCAATTTTAACCTCTCTATATATATTTTCTGGATATTTATCTTTAGCAGGGCGCAAACTCTTAAGAGTTTTTGTTTTACACCTTTTAAATGTAATACTTTTTTTGTATGTTGTTGTTTTTCGATGAAATAAATAAATATAAAGAAAATAGCAAAACTAACTTCATAAAAAAATTAAGCTTATATCCTACTTCTGTGCAATGACATAAAACTTTAATAAGCTAGAGCTGGTAGAGAGAGAGACATTCCATCGTACTCAAGTGTCATAAGATAAGTGACAAAAAATTTAAAAATTTACCAGAACTTTTCTAACTGAAAGTAGTGTACCTTTGCCCTGTACATTTAAAAAAAACTAAACAAGCCTAAGCAGTTCATCCAACTCTTTGTTTCTAATAAATATATGAATCATACCAGTACAAAGTGTCCTGTTTAAAAAATAGAGCAAATAAGTATATATGTAATAAATTATCAGTTGGCATTGTATTCATTTGTCGGTCAGTTGGGTTGGTCAATCATACGTTATCGTTCAATTCGGTGCCACGCTATTTTTGTAAAAAAATAAAGCGAAACTGAAATCTCTACTTTTTAAAAAGTGAATAGGAAGAAGGTGCTTTGAAGCTTCAGTTTTTCTTGAGCTTCTGTAAATAAGTAAGTATTTTTTTTTAATTCAATTCTGCAGCGGTAAAGGAAAAAAGGTATTATGCCAAACTGATTAAAATAATTACGATAAAATATTTTAGGCATAATAATTGTCTTTAGTAAGTTATAATCTTAATATATATAAATCTCCTGTCACGATGTTTGTCCGCGATGGACTCCTAAACTACTTAACCGATTTTAAATTAAATTGGCACACCGTGAGCAGTCTGGTCCAACTTAAGAGATAGGATAGCTTAGATCTTTAATTATAGTCGCAATTTTATTTTATTGCAAATTATTTGTCTTTAATTAATTGACAGTCACATGTTATATATATATATATATATATATAACATGTTATATATATATATATATATATAACATGTGACTGTCAATACTACTATACTCATATACTACTATACTCATTTAAGGCTTAGCGATACTGAATACTTTAAAAACAAAATCAAACCCAGACGAAGTTGCGGGCAACAGCTAGTTATTTATATTAATAATTAATTTTTGTACAATAAATTGATAATGGTAGTTAATTATACTAATTGATTATAAGTACGTAAATCTGTAAGTGATAAATTAAAAAAAATAGTACTTGACGTTTTAAATGTGCTTTTACAGGCTTTGAATAAGATTAATTTTGAATTTGGGTTTTGAACTTATAATTATCGTTCAGCGCTGGCATAGACCGAAAAGGTCGAAAGAATTTCAATTATCACCCACCTCACCGGAATCCTAGTAAGCAATATCTAGTTTTTTATTTTATAATTACAAATGAAAGAGTATAAAAAGTTGAAGTATTTTTGAATCTTTTTTAAACCAGTGAAACAAAATAAAACTGAGTTCCGAAAATCTTGTGAATATTAAAACCTGACATTCTTATTTAGTAATAGCTGTTGCCCGCGACTTCGTCTGCGTTTGATTTTGTTTTTTGATGTGGCATTAAATTTTGTTGTAGATCTAAAAAAATTAAGGTATTCATTATCGCTAAGCCTTAAATGAGGAGTTTGTTTGTTAAACACATATTATAACCTCTATAGTACAAAAAATAAAAATTAAATCGGTTATAATTTGAGGAGTTATGGTGTAAAATCGTCAAACACTTTCATCCCCTCTCCCAAAGGTACCGAGCTTAATGTCGGGATAAAAAGTGTCCTATATTACTTCTAACACTTCCAAGAATATGTGTACAAAGTTTCATGAGGGTCGGTTAAGTAGTTTTTGCGTGAAAGCGTAACAAACAAACTTACATTGACATTTATAATATTAGTAGGGATTTAAGGCCGCTTTAACCTATGAAAAATGAATATTTTTTTATCAATAAGCGTTTAAAGTACATTTAAAAATAATAATAAAATGCATTTCATTTTCATAATAACTACATATACCATATCCTTATATATTCCTTGTTAATTATTATGTTAATTTTATTAAGTTATTTTATGTGGCATATTTCGTAGTTATATCAAATAACTTTATCATCATAATAAGAATGAAAGAATCAAACATTAAGAATCAAGATTATGCACTTACATGTTTAATAAATCATGATAATAAGATAAACTTATAATATCTGTATTGAAAATGTATATATACCTATTCATTTATAATTAAAAATTATTCGTGAAAGAACGGTATCTACCTAATAAGCAGAGATGCGCCGAATATTTGTTTTGGTATTCGGTATTCGCCGTATTCTAAACCTTTTCCATTATTAGTTTTTTGTCAAATTATTCGGTTTTGCTGCTGAATATATTCAAGCATTTCTGTTAAGTTAGCGACAATAAAAATTCATTAGTCTTAACTTTCAAGTAGGCCTAGTTTTTAAAGCACTTTTGAAACCTGAAGTCAGTCTGTTTATAGTGACTTGGTGGTACCTAGTTCATATTGGAACCTATTTACGCGACCAAAACATGAAAAGGCACCTAAACCGATTAATTCAACTGAATATCCGGTTCGGTAAAAGTTAAACCGAATAATATTTGGTATTCGGTTATTCGGTTATTCGGTTAAACCACTATTCTGTGCATCTCTACTATTAACCTATATATATCTTTAAACGATTGATTGATTATATGATGAAAATAATTTATAGATTATTTTTAATATATTTTTTAAATATTTTAACCATACAAATCATTTTAAGTTATAATTCAGCCTGGATGGAGCGTAGAACCTATTATTTCAATTTCGATTCTTGATTTGAAGTACGTACCTTACCTTAAGTGCGTAGGTACTAATAAAATAAAGTCAAATGTCATTCTAACTTCTATCTGACTATCTTTATGATAATAATCACGTTGATTGCTCCGTTGCTGCATGAAACGAGGACTATCTGGAATATAAAAAAACACTCCTAGCTGCAACTTCGCCCGCGTGATTAGGATTTCTAGCGTATGAAAAACATCGTGAGTAAACCTGCATGCCTGAGAGTTTTCTATAATGTTATCGACGGTGTGTGGATTCTACAGATCCGCCATTAGCCTGGTGTACTCAAATTTTAATTAAAATTCTTTTATTTCAAGTAAGCCTAATAATATAATAATAATAAGCACTTTTGAAACGTAAAGTCTGTCTGTTTGAAGTGACTCTACCGCCGGTTCGGAAGGCAGATTCTACCGAGAAGAATCCGGCAAGAAACTCAGCAGTTGCTCTTTTCCAACATCAATAATTTACATATTACATTTTAACATTCGTTTTTCCATCTTGTGATATGAAAGCGTAGGATGCTTCCAAGCAACCATGTCATTAATAAATTGTTTAACACATTCTTTAAACTTTGGTAGGTCCGAAATTACCTCCGGAATCGTATTATAAAAGCTACGGCCTTAGTCCTTTTTATTCTGAGAGGAGACAAGTGGTATATTGGATATAACTTATCCATTATCCATATAATGACGATGATCATAGAAATTTAAGCCGATTTTGATGGAAATTGCGTTGCGCAATCAACTTCCAGGTAGCGATCTCAACAAGTCGCTTATCTATATTCTTTGCTACTATAGGATTAGATAGCACTGAATATGCAAGTGTTTGATAAGGGGTTATAATTGAGATACCATTGAAGAGTTTTATTTTGACTTTGATTTGACTTATACCGTTTGAATAAAATTCAAATAATAAAAAAAGTGTGTGCGTGTAACCTTTACGCGCGATTAAAGTAAAACTTTTATTATTATTTATTGATGAAAGAGGAAGAAAAGTGTTCCTGGGATTCCGCCATTACATTTAATACTCACTATTTCATTTTATATTCTATTTAAAATTAATATCACTTTCACATTTTATAAATATTTTCATTTGTTAAATAGAATAATTGACAGTAGAAAATTGAAGGTTTGATCCGCACATGTCAATAGAACCTTGCCATTGTATATTCTAGAATGTCACAATCGACAGAAAATTTACTAATAATTTATTTATTACAAAAGTAATAAATAAACAAGTATACTTAGAGATTTTCAAAAAACTTTGCAATTTTAAATATTTATTTTTTAAACTGTTGAATTTTTATTCATTTTGCTATTCACAATTGATCCATCTGAAAATACTTATTGGAAATAAATAATCCTAATTACATTACATTTGCCACTAACTGGCGTATAAGTCAAGAAGCCTGGAGTATATGACATATAAGTACTTACCACCAATCCAAATTATTATTTTTAAATAGCGGAAACTACACAGACGTCTGACGTAAGCGTTACTTCCGTCAGAAAAAAGATCTGAGGTACTCCCTAGTTGCGCCTAAAGAAGTTTTACTTAAATACTAATAAATCCTACTATTATCCTAATATTATAAATGTGAAAGTGTGGATGTTTGTTACACACGCGCAAAAAACGACTGAACGGCTTTGGATGAAATTTGGCATGCACGTAGCTTTTGTCATGGAGAAAAACATAGGCTACCTTTTATTCTCATTCCTTAAGTAGTTCTCACGGGAAAATTGAAATTGTTTACGACTTCAATCCTTCATTCTCGATCAAATCAAAACATTAATCCACGCGACAAAAGTCGCGGATATGAGCTAGTAATATATATATTAACTTGAACGCGATTAAGCATATGACTTATACGCTTAATCGCGTGGGACCTCTAGTCGTAGTATATAACGAAGAAGTACACCACGCTTCTTCCTAGTACGACTTCTGATAAGGAGTTGAGCAAAATAAATTATAGGGAAAGCGGGCGATGCGATGCGGAGGGTGGGGTTATATTGAGTAGAATTACCAGAAGTCGTAAATACGCTGACGACGATAAGCATTTTTTTAAATTACGTTTTAAGCTTTAATGCATATAATATTATTCTCTCGCGCAGTCGGACCTTTGGAAATACATAAGTGTTGTTTACCGATTAAAAACTAATATAAGTACGTTTTGTTTCAACATTTGTTTATCTGTGCCCTAGCCATCTGTGTCGAGTGTCTATTAGCATGAGCATATGTTTTGCATTACTAATGTAAATATGATATCTATCTTTTTTCTTACCGTAAATAAATAATAAATAAATATACTACGACAATACACACATCGCCATGTAGCCCCAAAGTAAGTGTAGCTTATGTTATGGGTACTAAGATCACTGATGAATATTTTTATGAATACATAAATACTTATAATATAAAGATAAACATCCTGAAAAAAAATGAATGTTCATCACGCAAATATTTTCCATTTGTGGGAATCGAACCCAAAGCCTTGAACTCAGAAAGCATTTGTTTTCTTTTAAGTTTTCCTAATCCTAAGGTTGCCTGGCAGAGATCGCTACTTAGCGATAAGGCCGCCTTTTGTATCCTGCTTCATTCTTCATGTGTTTGTTCTTTTTTTTTTCTCGTTTTTCTGAGTGGTGTACAAATAAAGAGTATAAATAAATAAAGCAGGGTCGCTGCCCACTGCGCCAATGGGCCGTCAATATCTATAGCTATAATATTAACATTCATTTTTCTATTTTGTGAGAGATGAAAGCGGAGCCGGATGCTTCAAAGCAAACTTGTCATAAAGAAATTCATCAATTGTATAGAAACCTCGCTGTAATAAATGAGTTTTAAAATATACATTCATTCAGAAGTAATGGACACGTAAGGTGTGTATATTGTACAGGTAAACAAATAACCCTCCTTGCATATAGTCATAAGGCGGGCAAACTATGAACATTCATACATTATGTACTCTTACGTACATCGATATCGGATCAAACGCCTGCTACTTTTTATCGAGCAAACATAGACTCGTGTAAAAAATAAAAAATAAATTGACAATACACAGATTGCCATCTAGTTACAGGTAAACGTAGCTTGTGTTGTGGGTTATAAGATGACTGCTGGATATTTGTATGAAAAATATACATTATTCATACAAATATTCAGCTATAATATACAGATAAACATCCAGAGACTGACAAAACATTGAAAATGAAATGAAAATACACTTTATTGTACACCTAACAGAAATTAAATTAAAAACAACACAATAAAACTCAGGTACAATGGGCGGCCTTATCGCTTAAAAGCGATCTCTGCCAGGCAACCCAAACATCCATGTTGATCACACAAACATTTTACAGTTGCGGGAATCGAACCCACGGCCTGGACTCAGAAAGCAGGATCACTGCAGTGGGCAGCCAATCGACCGTAAAATATGTCTGTATGTTTACCTTCACTGTAAATCACTCTATCTATTGATGAAAACTGAATAAGAATCCGTCGCGTAGGTAGGTGAAGATCTAAGCGTACAAACGAGAGAGACTTATGAGAATTAAGCACAATGAATAATTGTGTAGCCATTCAATGTAAACTCAACATCTCCTGAGGATGCTCCGGTTTCGGAGTGAAATGTGCGTAGAGGGTACATTGCCGAGGATCTGTTTGGAGTGGAGTGTACGGATTGAAGAAATTATAAATAACACCATACAGATTCTCCTGCTGTTCGCGGAGTATAGCAAATAAGGCTTAATTTTCATAATATATTATGGATTTCCGCAAAGTAACGCCTGCTTCTATCCAATATTTGAGAGAGACTTTGTTTTTTACTAAGTAATAATAATAATAAAGTACGTATATCGGGTAAAATGCCTGCTATTATTTTCTGAGCAAAACACACTTAAATACTAAAGTCGTTTCTAATTTCATAGCTTAAGTCTCAAGCACAAAGACGACAATATTTTCGTGTTCATCTATTTAAAACTTCTTTGCACCACACCATTCCGCCAAATGACGCACGAATATAATTCAACTAAAGACGTAAAACAGTAGCCCAGTACAAGACTTGTTCGCTCGCAATCGAGGAGTCGTTTACGCATATCAAACTCTGTATCGTCAAAGTAAAATGGACCAAATGACACTCGGCTTAGAGTCAAATCTGAGAGACTAGAGGCTTAGAGACTGTACTTCTGATTTTTATTTTAGAAACGTTCTGTCAAAAGCCGCAGCTAAAGAGTTGTACGGATTTTTTGAGCTTTAAAGCAATGCGGATAAGATCCATTTTACTCCGATGTTCAAATATTTCCATAATCGAAAACGGCTCCTCAGTTACGAGCGAGTAAATTTTGTACTGAGATTACTCTACTTACTACACTATGACGTAATATACTTACTTCATAAAGATGACGCGTCAGACTGGCGCCGCGCCTGTAGTCGTTACAGCGGCGGTTACAATTGCGCGTTTAATCGTCTTTGCTCTTGTAAATTAGTAGGCGACATTAGAATTAGTATCATCTATTTTTTACTACAGCACGGCTAGAAGCATATAAAATATAAAATATAAAATAGCTTTATCAACTCTCCAAATGGTAGATATAATTTAGTATGGCAATCTTTGTATAATGTAGTAATGTTTTATTCTATTTTCTTTGCCAAGGAAGTGTAAGAAAGAGATACCACGACTATAACCAATCTAGGCATAGTTATAAAGTTTACGAGTATGGTTATCGCCATCATCTCACTACCGTGTAATTCTCATATACGCATCAAAAGTGCCACCTATGGGCCTACTTGAATAAAGATATTTTTGACTTTGACTTTGTCTTAAACGCATTTTTCCTTATATCTAAACCTAAATAAGTATTGAGGAAACAAAAACTTTAATGACACCTAGTTAGTTTCCTATTTCCGGTTTGAATCTATAATTCAAAACAGTAAATGCAGGTAGGAACAAAATTTCTTACAAGGAAATCTCTAGGTACACCGATCCTAGCATACATAATACGTACGGAGGAAAATAATATGAAACCTTAATAAGTAGGGTAGGCAGACCTATTAACGCCACCCCGCTTATTTTAGGGAACGCGATACTTTGTTCTGAAATGAAAAAAAAAATGGGAAAATGTATATTATTCGGCTTAAAGTAAAAAAAAACACTATTGGTTAGTGTATGAGTGAGTACACTTTTATTGTACGCCACATAAAAATATGGGAAAATTGTAAATAACACTTCTTAGTATTAATATTATTATTGCTACGAAAGCAATTTTCTTTGTAAACAATTCTACATAATGTGTATTTTCCGTAAATTGTGCATTGCAAGTGTCAATAATTAGTTGATTTACCGTGTATGTTATAAAATTGTTGATAACATTTTAACCACCTTCAGAGAAGGGGTTATCAATTCAAGTAAATAGACTAAGGGGATTTCCATAAACATTGGAGGAGAATGAATCTATATCTATTTTGCTAAATCATCATTAATTATGTATGAAGTAACGTTTGGTTAAGATAAAAACCTCTGTACTGCCGTGCTTACCGTTAGTCTAGCTTTCTTTACTCGTACGAATTCTCGCGTAAAACTGTTTCACAAACGGTGATTTAGTCTTCATCGCCTACGGTATAACCTCATGTCACGTCCCATAGGTATCAGCTTTATTAACAAACTGCAATGTTGGTAACATGACATCTAGCCATACCAATGCAACAGTGACATCCCTTGAATACATACCGATATTGATAACACAATAATTATGAACAGTTGTGACATGACATGACTTTTATATGGTAGGTAAAAAAGTAGAGCATACATTGTACCTATAGTTATTTGTGTTTTTACGGTTGTTTCACAAATACCTTGGGCACCATTAGTTCTACAGGGATTTGTTACTATGTTATAGTCTAGCAAGCTTATGTTACTCTCCAACCTTTCACCTTATTCTAAGCCAAAAACATAGTTTGTTGATTGCTAAGTTAGAGCGATAAGCAGTGACAAACACACATCCACACTTTCGCATTTATAATGTAAGTAAGAATATCTTGTGTTAAACGTTTAATTTTTGGCAAAGCATTAAAATATTAAATGAACAACCCGTATTATTATTCCCCTACTATTAATGGCACCACCACTTTAAATAAAAATTAAGATAAGAGAGGATGGAAAAAGAGAGAGACTTTTATAACCAGGTTGTCGTTCGGTAAATATTTTAATGTACAGATTAGTATATTAAATAGTTAGGTGCCAACAATTGGCTGGTTTACCCTACAAACTCGTTGCACATAATATTACAGCAGTCGTTTTGTTTTTTCAAATACGATTATAATGTATTCTTCAAGTCGATTAAATATCAATCGAGCAATACTCGATAAATAACTTATTAGTATTATAAATAATCGTGTGATAACCGTGGGGTCACACTTACCTACTTACATAGTTATTGCTTTTCCAATAATCCCCTCATTAATTAGATAAACAATTATAGTAGCTCCATACAATCTATATAAATACCTATCACATAAGGTTACGTAAATTTAGGGTCACCGAACACGAAGGTGAGGGATCACCATGCAATTCGACAACGACGAATTTCTCTTGTATAGACATATTTGCCAAAATTTAAAGAGATTTCGAAGATTGTTTAGACAGCAAATACTCAATGATTTTTATAATTTTTATTATTGTTTTTACCTACACTTGGAGGAATTTATAAATTTTAAATGCATATAAAAATTTCGAAACTGACAGGATTTTAACCTGCGACTCTCTGTAATTCGCGGCCTGAGCGCTTTTTCCAATTAAGCTACGGCTCTCCTACCGTCGATGCCAAAATTAGTACCTATATGCCTTTCACATCAGTCTTATAGCGACTGTAGCGTCATCTAGTAGGAAACGTTGCAGTTTTGATCTACTTTTTCAAAGGTCCATATTACAATGAGACACGTTTGAAACAAGAGATGAAATATTCGTGGCTACGTGACGTCACAATAAATTAAATATGGCGATTTTTTTTAAAACCTTTTGATGATTCTCTAACCTCAAAACTCTATCTTATCTTATCCCTCAGATATATGTATTTAAATACTTTATTGTATACACCAGAAAATTGTAAATGAAAGATTACAAACATAAACTTAAATATAATAAAAAATAGGTAGCTACAAAAACCGGCCAAGTCGGACTCGCGCATGATGAGTTCCGTACCAACATCTACAAAAAATTAAAAGTATATCAAACTTTTCGGAACCGACAGGATTTGAACCTGCGATTATCTGGCAATCGCAAAAGCCATGTGTCATCTCTTGTTTTAAAAGTGTCACATAGCTATATGGACCTTTGAAAAGTAGATTGAAATTTTTATATTTCCTACTAGATGGCGCTACAGTCGCTATAAGACTGGTATAGAACTTAGGCATTCAAATGCGTCAAATAGGTTTTGTTTTTTTAATGATTTATTGTATTTATTATGCCTTATTAAAAATATATATGTATTAGTATTCTGCACTCCTCTTTATAAACTGTGTGATGGAATATTTATACTTCTCCGTCCGCGCAATTTCCATAAAGAGTGGTAGGTACAAAGTTTTCCCTTCACGTTTATACAATAAATATTGCATATGGATAGCAGTCTCATTTTCGTGGACTTTGGAACCGTGGGCTCCAGAGGCACGAGCTCTTTGCCATCCAAAGGGGCAATGCTGCCAGCATCTTAGGAACTGTGCCACGCTGCGGTGGTTTCGTTTTAGATTTTATTTAGTTTTACATAGTTTGATTTAGGTTATATTTATAAAACAAATGCGAAAGGTTAAATATATATATATATATATATATATATATATATATATATATATGTATATATATAGTACTCGTAATATAGGTATTACATCACTCACCTAATAGCTAGGTATTTATAGTGTTTTATGATTTCGCAGCGAGGCATCTGTTTGCTAACGCTTTACCTATATGTTAATATTCATTTTATGAGGCTTTATTACGTTTACAACTTTCATACTTAGTTACTATTGACATACCTACTATATTATCGGTGATAGTCCCATAACGCGTAACTAAAATAATTAAATAACTAAGTACGTTTTAATATTGGATAGAAGCAGGCGTTACTTGACGGAAGACCATGATATATAATGAAAATTAAGGTTAATTTGCTATACTCCCCGAAAAACAGGAGAATCTGTAAGGTGTTATTTATAATTTCTTCAATCCTTAAACTCCACGCCAAACAGATCTTCGGCCACGTTTTGCTCCGAGCATCCATCGAGATATTGACTTTATAATGAATAAGTGTTGAGTGACTTAAACAGATTCTCCTGCTTTTCGCGGAGTATAGCAAATTAAGCTTAATTTTAATAATACAAAAATTTTTAAATAACTAGTGGCCACTACAATCGTTTAAAAGCAGTAGGTTTTTAAAGTTACTGTATTTAAGGTCATTTACCCTAAAGTATCTATTAAAGGAGGGCAGAATTTCATATTAATCGTGACATGACATGACTATTTTATAACTAAACTCATATGTTTCTATCTTGCTACACTAGCGTTGTTTTTGTGGGGTTTTGAGTTTGTACGGGAGCTATCGTGATACTCTCGACCGTAACAGTAGGAAGATCTTCCTCCGAACGGGTGATCGTGCTCGGGGACCGAGGTCCGAACTTTCATTTTTGGAAGTTGTATATATAGGCATTTTTAGTGAACACTTCGCTAGCGCGATGTAGGATTTTAGTAGCGCCATCTAGTCATGTAATATGGAGACCGCCACAAGTTATAATTATATGTTACACGACGACGATATGTTACCAGCTAGTCACTTTTTCCCTTCCTTCCTTAAGTGACCTTCTCACATTGGTTAAGTCCGTAGTCCATCACGCTGGCCCAGTGCGGATTGGTGGACTTAACTTTGGAGTAATTATGGAGAACTCAGGTATGCAGGTTTCCTCACGATGTTTTCAAGCAGCAAGTGATATTTTAATTGCTTAAATCGCACATAACTTAAAAAAGTTAGAGGTGCGGGATTCGACCCAATATATATAATAAACACACGATGATACATAATAAAATAACTGTTGATAAATTTCATGTTGCTTCTACTATAAATGTACTCCTATTTTTAACCGACTTCATAAAAATGAGGAGGTTATCATTTAGAATGTAATTTTTTTTATGTTTGTTTCCTCACAACTTTCTCATTTATTAAGCGATCTGGAAAATTATTTTTATGTTTGAAACGGTATACTTCCCATGTGGTACCATTTTCATCGGGCTAAGATATATTCAATCGCGCGAAGAAATCGCGAGTTCTCAGGTAACAAAAATAAAAAAAAAATCCAAACGAATTGCTGGCCTCCTCCTTTTTTTGAAGTCGGTCAAAGTTATAGTAACTAGCAGTTATCAACAACTATTTATCTGTACTCTTTAGTTGTACACAACTAACAGTTAAACAAAAATTTAAACAAGCGGAATACAAAAAGCGATTTTTAGATAGTAACCGGGACACTCCCCTAGGAAAATCCTTAGGGAATTAAATATAATAATAAAAATAAAAAAAACTAACAACGCGTTGGTACTAAAACAGGCAAACCCTAAAAACTTTTTGCATGACTTGGGAATCGAACTCTGAACATCTAGATCCGTAGCCGAATATTACCACTAGACCAACGAGGCAGTACAAGATACCTAACAATGTGCTAACTAATTAAAAACTAAGTACCCACCTATTTAATTACTTATACTGAATTTGCATTAACGTCTAACAAGTACTATTTACGTAATGCGAGGAAAAAGCATTTGTATACTCATGGGAGAAATAAATGCGTTTCAAGTTGGCATTATCTGACGATAACTTTGCCTCTCTACTTAGAGCATGTCTAGGCATATTTATGCTACTTTTAACCCCCTTGAGTGGAAGGAATAAATAAAAGTCCAGCAGCAGGGTCAGTCAGGAGACAAATATAGGAATGATGGGTAATATTTCGTGCAAAAATAGGTGTCTACCTCACGACGCGAAGGTCGATTGGCGCAGTGGGCAGCGACCCTGCTTTCTGAGTCCAAGGCCGTGGGTTCGATTCCCACAACTTGAAAATGTTAGTGTGATGAACATGATAGTTTTTCAGTGTCTGGGTGTTTATATGTTTATTTTAAGTATTTATGACTGATGAATATTCGTACCCATAACACAAGCGTAAGCGTAGCTTGGGGCTAGATGGCGATGTGTGTATAGTAGTAGTGTATTTATTTATTTATAAAAAAAAAACACCCTTGGACATGCTATAACTTCCCAGGAACAAAAGTAACCTGTGTTACTCTTGGTCCTTTCAATTATCGCTATGCCAAAACTCAAGTAAATTGGTTCTGTTGTCAGGACTTGAACCAAGGACGAAATTTCGTGCTAAAATAAACATGTTCCTGCAAACCACCCTTGAAAATGCTAGAATTTCCCAGGAACAAAAGTAACCTGTGTTACTCTCGGTCCTTTCAATTGACGCTATGCCAAAATTCAAGTAAATTGGTTGTTTTATCAGGATTTGAATGAAGCTATTTATTTGATATTTTGTGCTAAAATAGGCATGTTCCTGCAAACCACCCTTGGAAATTTAACGTTTTCCGGAACCCAAAGGAGCATATGTAGGATATCATTATTATTGTTCAATTATTGCACACACAAAATCAAAGTAGAAAGGGAAACACAATATTTAAAAAAAAACTAGTTTATGTGTGCAAAGGCGTTCTTATCGCTAAAGCGATCTCTCCCAGACAACCTTTGGCGAAAGTACGAGTAGTTGTTATAAGGAACGACTTGGTGCAACAATAAAAATTTATACCTAAATAAAAATATTGCAAACGAAATTTCTAACTTTAAAGTGAATGAATGAATGAATATACTTTTATTGCACACCACAAAAAGTACATAGAACAAATAGAAAAGTATTACAAAACATTCATTTCATTACTAAAATATATTCATATAATTATTAAAAAAACAATGTTTGTAACTAAAGACAAATAAATAAATAAGTAACTACAATTATATATATATAATATACTAGCTGTTGGCCGCGACTTCGTCTGCGTTTGATTTTGATTTTATTGTATTCAGTATCGCTAAGCCTTAAATGAGTATAGTATAGTATATGAGTATATATATATAACATGTGACTGTCAATTAATTATAGACAAATAATTTGCAATAAAATAAAATTGCGACTATAATTAAAGATCTAAGCTATCCTATCTCTTATGTTGGACCAGACTGCTCACGGTGTGCCAATTTAATTTAAAATCGGTTAAGTAGTTTAGGAGTCCATCGCGGACAAACATCGTGACAGGAGATTTATATATATTAAGATAAAAATAATATTTACTTAAAAATAATATATTAGATTAAATATGAAACAAAATACATAAAATAAATAATTAACCTCAAACAAAAATAATAAAAAAATTAATAAAAGAGAAGAAGGGAGCAGTGAACTATCCCGGGTCATCAGTTGATTGAGACATAGAGTGATCTTTCACAAGTGCTCACTTTTGTTACAATCAATTGCCAAGATGTAATCGAATCCACGCGGACGTACTCGCGGACAATAACTATAAGCGAAGCAGATAATAAGCCCATCAAAGCCTATACCGGCCCACTGCTGGACTAAAGGCTCCCTAGCGGTGGGATTACCCATAATCACCACGCTGGGTTACGGGTTTGTGGTCGCAGTAGATATTCTTAGTAGCACAGAGATCTGCCTTCACTACGCGGCATAATACAGAGATAATCAACATTTTCCGCCTTTATATTTACCTCAACTGATTAACATATGAATTCGATATTAAATCTTTTATTTATATCTTAAGCAGGTATGTCGTTTTATTAATGAAATGGTCGTTACCGATTGGTATATAATACATATGTGATATTAAAACTATTCATTAAATATGTATTAATATACATTAATGTATATTAAAGAAATGTATGTATATTTAACACTTAGATTTGTGCACAAACCCGTTCCTTCGTTTTTCCTAACGTTCTGTCTAGTGTCATTACAATAATCAATTATAGACGTGCTGCTTTAGTGATTAGACCGCCTCTGCACGCTCAATTTTCTACTCTAAGTTTACGATGTATAAAATTTGTGTGTGCAATAAAGATTTCACACAAACAAACAAACAAATGCAAGTTTTTAGAAAAAAGATATTTAAATGGTACTACGTATAATATCCTAGCGGTGATAATTAAGTGGATAGGACTTCGGCTTTTCTTTCCGGAGGCCGAGTTCGGAGCCCAGCACGCACCTTTAACTTTTCTAAGTTATGGGCGTTTTTAGACTATTAATTTATTTTGTTTCATATTTAATCTATTATATTATTTTTAAGTGAATATCATTTTTATATATTATATAAATAATTGTAGTTACTTATTTATTTATTTGCCTTTGACAGTGTACATTATTCTACTAGGCAAGCGCTTTCATTTAATACCGAGGGAGCTGTGGGAAAAATTGCGCGATTTTGTAGTGGCGCCCATTTTGGATTTCAAATGTTTCATTGTGCATAGTATTCTTCTAGTCAAGACCTTTCATATGATATCAATGTTGGGGGAGTTGTGAGAAACTCACTGCCGACTTATTCAGCTTTCGAACAAAGAAAACTAAAAAAAACCGGTCCAGCCGTTCGGAAAATACGATGTCACAGACAGACACACAGACATGTCGAACTTATAGCACCCCGTCGTTTTTGCGTCGTAGGTTAAAAATGAAAAGAAAAAAACTCAAACTAAAAATAATCTAATCTGTTACAGATTTGGGAGCACCGCGCGTGCCAAACACGACGTCGCGTTGCCGTCACGAATGGCAGATACCCGTAGGAGCTACACGTACGATCCGGTGGGTGCTGGCGATCAGCCTTACAGGATGGAGTCTGGACAGCTGTGGAGGCAGTACCTTATTGGAGCCATCGGTAAGTTCACTGACTGTTAACGAAACGTTTTTTATCCACGTTTCTGATACGTGCCGCTAAGATGTGGAACGCCCTCCCGGCAACTGTGTTTCCTGCCACGTATAATTTGAGTACCTTCAAGGCTAGAGTGAATAGGCTTTTTCTAGGCAAGCGTGCTCCAACCTAGACCTCATCATTGCTTTCTAACGGGCATGATTGTCGTCAAGCGCTGGCCTATCGTCAATAAAAAAAAAAAAAAAGACTATCTTTCTCACTTTTCACTGACTAAGTTGTTTATTCTCGCGTACGGAATTTTTGTCTACCACGCGCTGCGAATGAATTTACTCCTGAATTCTAGCAGTATTTATGGAGTCCTCACGACATCGACGACGACGACGGATGTCTAAAATGGGCAACAAAATATTCATCATCATCGTGATAATAAAACCGTTACCGGCCCACTACGGGCCACGGGTCTCCTCACAGAAGAAAAACAGTATTTGTGGAGTTCATGGTATAGACGTCGACGACGATGAACTTTTAATATAGGCAACGAAGATTGAGGGTTGGCCCACAACGCTGGCCAAGTATAGACTTCACACGCCGTTGAGAACTAAAATTATGGAGAACATGCAGGTCACGATGTTTTCCTTCACCGTTTAAGTAAAAGACGCCCATAACTCCGAAAAGTTATAGGTGCGTTCCGTGCACCGAACAACTAATTTAGGAAAATAAATGCGACCTTACCACAAAGAAAATTAAGCTTAATTTGCTGTACTCCGCAAAAAGCAGAGTCTGTATACCTAGTGTAGAAATAATAAAAATTTCCTCAATCTTTATATTCCACACTAAACAGATCTTCGGCAACGTACCCTCTACGCACGTTTCGCTCCTAAACCGGAGCATCCTCAGGAAATTTTGACTTTATAATCTAATAGCAAATTAAGCTTAATTTTCATAATATATCACCGAATTTCGCGAAGTAACGCCTGCTTCTATCCAGTATATGCGACATTACCGTTAAATTTAGCAAAGACCAGTAGTGAACGTCCATCGTGTGATACGGTGATAATGATGTTTTATTTCGGTATCGTTGCGTTCACGTGCAAACGTTACACGTGCGTTAGTGACGTAGCGACGCTACGCTCCGTCACAAATAGCCGTTACCAGAAGCTATACGTATGTGATAATCGCTGCCGGTTCAGTCGCGAGTCGGCGATCAGCCTTACAGGATGGAGGCCGGAAAACTATACAGACAGTACCTAGTCGGGGCAGCCGGTATGTAGGGAATTTAATTTTATGACTTAAATACTTAGTTTTAAACTAAAATTGAGAGTTTTTTCCCCCCAAAAGTTATACAAAAACTCGCTGCTGTACAATAAGTAAATCAAAGCGGAAAGCGACATTTGTTTATGTTACGACTTATAATTTAGAGTCTTGTTGTCAAAATTTAGGCAACTGGATACAGGATGGTAAAGCAACGTGTAAACTAAGCTAAATAGTGTATCACTAAAACAGTGTGCTGAATAAAAAGTGAATCGAAGCGGAATTATGAAGAAAATGTTGTGCTTCTACATTTATTTATGATCCGATGTGAAACTGAATTTCTTTTTTGTCCAAAATAAAGCCATATGGATAGGATAGGAAAGTGGCTAGAATACAAAGTTTTGTGCGTGAACTAATTATGTGCCTAAGTTAAATAATGTGTGACTAACGTGAAAAAAGCTCTGTGGTAAATGAAAAGTGAAAAAAGGGAAATAAAAAAAAAATGTTCGCTTCTACGTTTATTTATGCTACGGCGTTTGAATTTAGAATTTTTATTTATAAATTTTTATGTTTAATTATATTTGTTTGTCCTTCCTTCACGCCCGAACTAAGCAATGAATCACCTTAATTTTTGGCGTAGAGTTCATAAAAGGAGGGAGAGTAACAAGGGTCACTTTTTATTCCACGATAACAAACGGTTCCCACGGGATTTGTAAAA
The DNA here is from genome assembly GCF_905163445.1 of Pararge aegeria. Classification (NCBI taxonomy): domain Eukaryota; kingdom Metazoa; phylum Arthropoda; class Insecta; order Lepidoptera; family Nymphalidae; genus Pararge; species Pararge aegeria. Next base: position 2,624,796 of record NC_053202.1, on the reverse strand, counting down.
AAAAACCGTTATAAATGCGGACAAAGAACTTGGGAAACGGAAAGTATTTACTAAAATTTACTAAAGCCATAAACTACATAAAGTCATACCATACCCATACGCCTCTACATCTAAAACTATTGAAGATAAAGGAAGGAAAAAGCAATAAGTTAATAACATTACTGAATTAATATTGTTATTTAGTCATGAACCGAAATTGAATTTCAATATACCTACGTCAAACATGTGTGGTTTAACGAAACACTGTATTATTTGTGATCGTTTATTCCGACCTTTACAGTTTAAATTAAAACATGTGTACTGTACACTAACCTCTGTTTCTATTAGGTATATTTGAAGTAGGTGTAAATTAAAATAGTATATTTCTTACACGTACTGTCACTTTTCGATGGCCGAGTTCGAATCCCAGCACTCACCTCAAGTTATAAGCTACACACACATAACTTAGTTAGCAATTAAGATTTTAGTTACTTTAACGATGTAGGAAAACATCGTGAGGAAACCTGCATGTCTGAGTGTTTTCCATAATGTTCTCAAAGGCGTGTGGAGTCCACCAATCCGCACTGGGCCAGCATGGTGGACGACGACCTAAACCCTTCTAATTGTGGGACGAGACCCGTGCCCTGCAGCGGGTCGGCGATGGGCTAATGAAGATTATAAATGTTACATTTCTTCTTCACATCCCATCTCTTTTTCTTCATTTATGTTACATCTGTATATTATAAATATTTATGTGTATTATATTCATAAAAATATTCAACAGCTATCTTAGTAGTAAGAAAGAAAATACATTAATTCATGTTAAGTGTTACAAACAGTAACATCTTGTAGTAATATAGTAACAATGTCTGTGTGTAACACTAGACAGAAAGAGTGTACAGCTCAGCATTTGCCATGCATTTTAGGCACATGCATACCGCTGATTTTCAGCTGAAACCCGAGTGACGATAGTGCTACAAACAATATTTTTTTATTTTATTTTAACTCTTTATTTGTACACCAAAAAACAATAGTAATACAAAGACAGAAGTAGAATAAAAAAGGTGCCCTTATCGCTTAGTAGCTATATCTATATCCAGGCAACCTTAAAATAGAACCTTATAATAGAAATGGCGATAAACTAAACTCTTAAGTCTTTATTCAAATGGACTAAAAAAAGCACTGTTCATGCGCAGATATATCTTCAGAGGTTCGGCCTCACATGAGGCGCCCTCAGGCCGACGATCCCTTTGCTTCTTCGAGCCCTACGGCTCAAACTCGTCCTGGCAGAGCGCCATTCTGAGGCACGCCAACAAGCCCGCGTTACGCTGTTAAAATCATTAAGGTTAATCAGCTACACAAAATCCACAAAAAAAAAAAAATGGGAGTGAAATTTCAAAAAAATAGTCGCCATCTAGACCCATAAGCGCAGTTTGTGTTATGGGTATTATAGATTAGATGATTGATTGATTAAGAATATAATATACATAAATACTTACTTCTAATATAAAGATAAACACCCAGCGGCAGACACTGAAAAACATTCATGTTCATCACACAAAAAAAATCCAGTTGTGGGAATCGAATCCACAGCCTTTGACTCCGAAACCATTGTCGCTGCCCATTGCGCCAATCGGCCGTGGAAACAGTCAGAGAATTTTCGAAATCTGTCCACAGTTGAAGGACAAATCAATTAGCAAACAAGTATATATAAAATGGAACCTTCTCTTTTCTAAAGTCGGTTAAAATACGTTAAAATCCTAATTCATATTAAAAAACAGTAATTTAAAGAGTTGTTCTTATTTATCAGTGTTGTTTTTTCACTGTGGGTGAACAGGCTATTCGAACATAAACAAAACATATATAATATATATTGATTAGAACCTTCTCCTTTTATTTAATTCGGATAAAACAATAAGAGTTGAAGGAAAAATCAATTAGCAAAACAATATAAACAAAACACATATAAAATGGAACCTTCTCTTTTCTAAACTCGGTTAAAACAGTTTATAATCCTAATTCATATTAAAAACGGGAGTTTTGAGGTTTGTTCTTATTTATCTGTGGTGTTTATTCACTGTTTGTAAAAAGGTTATTCGGACATAAAAAAATATACATTTTGGAATTGGAACCGTCTTATATTTTTTTGGGTCGGTTAAAATGGATTAAAATCGTAGTTTAAATTATAAAAAGGGATTGTGTGCTTGAATAAACCATTTGATTTTTGCCATTCATATGGTCTCTGCCTTTTGTATGGTCTCTGAGAAAGGAAATAAATAATACGATTTGTAAGACTGAATAGACGATAGAGATGCTTCATTCATACAATTACGCTGAACGGCTTTTGTATGATCCGCCTAAATAGCTTGCCATCTGTGAAGTATGAAATTCTATTATTATTCTCGCTATGAATTGACTGTATAAGCCGCTTAAACGGAACTTCTATAGCCTACTGCAGCACGGCTAGCATTTTCTTCATTTTATATCATCTGTATACCCTGTGCATACCCTCTATTCACGCCACTGACTGCATGCAATAATGGCTGAATGAGGATTCTGCATGTTCTTGATTCGGTGGTTTTACCTATAATCACCACACCGCTGGGCATATGGTAGTAGTAGCACAGAGAACTCTGCTGCCCATTCTCAGTTACATTCCCTTTGTCGCGTCGTACGACACACGCGGAAAGGCGAGGGGTGGTGAGAACTGTATTCTGATTTGCCGTCACACACGGCAACCCCTATATTCTTCTTCTTAGTCGTGCACTCTTGGCAGATTGGTCGTGGCTGCTGAGATGAATTTCATGGCGCTAGGCATCATTGGATTGCACGGCTTCCCGCGCGAGTCTTCTCCACTTTTGGCGGTTGGTAGCGTGTCGAAAACATTCTACCACAGTTGTCTCGGTCAGCGATTTCACCGTATCTATCCAACGAGTAGGTGACCGCCCTCTTGCCCCCTATATTATTAGGATATTATTTCCACTTGCATGCCAATGCTCGGAGAGTTGATGAAGCTGCCTCCCGCCCACGCTCGCCTTTTCCCAATTGGGTTTCATCTTATCATTAGCGTACATCGCAAATTATGTTAAAAATATCTTATCAGAGAATAAAATAATGATAAGTGAAATCTTAAGAATTATAATCTTTATTAAGTTAGGTATCTATTGATGTAACTCAAAATAGTTATGTCATTGTATTTTTTTTTTAAGCTTGACGACAATCATGCCGTTAAAACAATAATACTACGACAATACACACATCGTCATCTAGCGCCATAGTAAGCGTAGCTTGTGTGATGGGTACTAAGATGACTGATGAATATTTTAATGAATAATATAAATACTTATAATATACATATAAACACCCAGACTTACTTAGAAAAATATTCATGTTCATCATACAAACATTCTCCAGTTGAGGGAATCGATCCCAAAGCCATGGACTCAAAAAGCAGGGTCGCTGCCCACTGCGCCAATCGGCCGTCTAATAAAATTGTAAAAAATTCAAAAATGTTGGAAAATAAAAATTTGCAAAAATTCTTGCAGACTTCTTCTCGTTAGAATCTGCCTTCCAAACCGGTGCAGGTTTGTAGAGTCACTACAAACAGACTGACTTGACGTTTCAAAAGTGCTCATAGGATAAGCCTACTTTAAAATAAATGAATGTTCAATTTGAATTATTTGTTAAAAAATCATCAGAGTGATGGGGCACTCAATTTCGTGGTACTGAAAATTTCTTAAAAGAAATACCGGGCTATTTTGGAACCTAGAATATACATACGAATATATATAGATACGCGGTTTCATTTGCGTTTTTATGGGTTTTCATAAATACCGTCAGAATCGGACGTATAATACATAAGTACATATAAATATAATGCAACTCCATTCCTAATTTCAGTTTAATCCATTCAGTAGTTCTTGCGTGAAACTGAAACAAACATTCATTCATCCATCCGTACAAACTTTCGTATTTATAATATGATTTTCTGGGTTACAAATGCCACGGGAAACCTGAAATTTCTAGAAAGCCGTGGTCACCATTTAGTAATAAAATATGGCCGTACGTGCGATCTATATTTATTGTTATTATTGCTTTTGTAGATAGGATAATCATTTTATTACCGCGATATCTATAGTTTATATTATTCTTGCACGGAGCATATGCATTCGTGACTTGGTAACAGTGTGACCAATGACACAGGGTATGGTATAAAATGAAGAAAATCTGCAGTACGAGTTATAAAAAACTTAAGGAGAAGCGTTGTAAGAGTTATAAAAAGCCTACCCTTAAGTATTTATAACTGGTACTGGAGATTTTCTTAATTTTTCATCATCTGCATACCCTCTGCATAACCTCTATGCACGCCACTGAGTGTGACTATGTATAAATCAACAAACAAGGTCAATTTCTGGCAAAGAATTACGGTCGTTTGCAATAAGCTATCCTAGTTTACGGATAGAAAGCTATCTCCGATATTAAGATAGACCATATCAATCCATAGTTAGCGTTTTACTATTTTGGATAAGTTTTATCTATCTGTTTCAAATAAAGATATCTTTTTCTCTCACAAATATCTTGAACCGTTTCGTTCTATGATAACCAAAACACACATAACGCTCATTATTTATCATATTTTTAACTTTTAAAAATATGATTAATAATGGAAGTTGTGTTAGTTACACCATTTATAACTCAAGAATGGCTGGACCAATTTTTATGATATTTGATTTTTTGGATTTCTCTTAGTCCGGAATAGGATAATAAGTATTAAAATATAACATTCATCAAAAAAAAAAAGATCCGCGGTACGAAGTTCGCCGGGACTACTAGTTTCTAATATAATTATAACACTTGTACCTATACCTGAAATACACACAATCTCCGGATCGCTACCTTTCGTCCCGTTAACGGTTGAGACAACTGGTGTTGCTGAACTAAGGTTTTCATCCGGGAGATTGGGCCCCGTTTACAAGTTGCGTTCTTTTATACCAACCCTGTTGAAAATAAAAGACCGCCACACGCATAGAACCTACGTTAAGCGACACGTACCTAATAAAATGGCAAGAGTCACTTGATTTTAATTTTGCATGTGCCGTGTGCTTTATCAGATTTCTTTCAGTAAAACCTATGGCAGTGTTTTACTCAAAAACTATTACCGTTTCGGTTTCACAGATAAGTTTCAGAGACAGTGAATAATGTACTTCCAAAGCACGTGAAGTAATATTTCGTTTTTCATTTACACGTTTTATAGTTTTTAAACCTAACCGAAAGCACAGAGCATTGTCTATGGACAAGCGTCCGTAAAAAGCGGACTGTTCTGTGTTCATGGTCAGTATCATATTCCTCCCGGCAAAGCATTTTCAAAGCGAAGCCGCGGGTAAAAGCTAGTACAGTAATAAACTGATCAAAAATAAATACATAGTTATCTACATTCGTGATGTTCGACCTCTATTAACATAATATAATTATAAACTTTGCCACAGATAATATACAAGTTATAAAATCACACGACGATAAGAATTATTCGCCGCTAAGACCCAAAGAGTAAATGTATATACACTTATGCCAAGACTTCATTGATGGAAATTGTTATATGAATTTTAAAAATGTATAAAAAAATATTAATCTAACACTCAAGTAATCATTGACAGCATTTCTGTTATCAAATGTGTATCAGATAAAAGTTATTAAAATGCAAAAGGGGACATCGATTTATCAATCAAAACATTTTATAGATAAAACAAGCATGTGTTTTTTTCTCCTTTACAAACGTATACAATCCAATAACTTTAGGGGTTATGATTAAAATAATGACAGTTGAAATAACAAACAGAAAGACAACTGAATGTTTATATAACAGTACCGTTTTTACTGAATTCGAAATAACGAGGAAGTAACATTATCATATAAACCCTTTACTTTCGGGGGGGGGGGGGGGGGGCACCGCACGCACCGTTAACATTTCTAGGTTATGTGCGTTTTAAGTAATTAAATATAACTTCAACGGTGAAGGAAAACACCGTGAGGAAACCTCCATAACGATCTCAAAGGCGTGTGTAATCTACCAATCCAATGGCCCGGGTCACCTCCCAGAATGCGATAGGTTTACCTAGATCGATAGCCTAGTGGTTAGAGCTTCGAGCTTAGAAGCGAGTTCGATCCCCGGCACGCACCTCTAACTTTTCGGAGTTATGTGCGTTCTTAACTTAAGAAATTTAATGTATCATTTGATTTAACGGAGAAGCAAAACACCGTGAGGAAACCTGCTTGCCTGAGAGTTCTCAATAACGTTATCAAAAGTGTGTTAAGTCTACCCGTCTGCACTTAGCCGGTGTGGTGGGCTTAACTCTCCTCAGTTTAAGAGAAGACGATCGACCCAGTTTGCCGGTATTGGTATATATATATATATATATATATACAATATATATATAATCGCCAACCGGCCTATAACCGGCCAATATATATATATATATATATATATAGGCCGGTTAGTAATAATGATTATGACGCCGATTTATTTACGTAAGCTAAACGTTTCCTTCAACTTAAAATAGTGTAAGTTACATCTTTACCAAATAAATACAAGCGCGCCACTACAGTCCAAATTTTTTCTTACTTGTCTCATTTCTTTTAAGTGAAAGCTATGCTTAAATTATATCGAGTGTGTGTGTTAAAAACGAGTGTGATAAAATAAATCATAATAAAAAAAAACTTTGTTTATCACCGACCTAATATCAAAGTGTATATATGTAAATATATATATCAGTGTTGTTTATGTATTAAAATTTATATAAATCTTACACTAAAAAGTGACGAAAAGATTGTTTACTTTATAACGCAGGTACCTAAGAAAAACTAGACTACGTATAGCTATGGCTACTACGCAGAACTTGTTCAAAACCTACTGATGTCGATTGATTTTCTTTAGAAATAGTATTAATTATTCGATGAATCTATAAACAAAAAAAAAACCAAAATCCAGAAATTACGAAAGTTTTAAGTCATCTTTTTTAAATTGTATTGATAAAGGTTAGGAACCCCGAATCAAAAATAACATAATCCAAAGCTTTAGCCATAGCCAAGTCACTCATTTTTATAGTATTTTACCATTGCATCGCGTACGTGCCCTAACAGTCAAGCTATCATTTAATTATACAGTTTCGACTTATACGCCATTATCTCACGTTGCGAGATAACCGACCTACGTCTATCTAATCTAAATATCTAGATATCTAGATATATATCTAAATACGCCTGTGCACGTTTTCGCACGTGTCGAATTCATTATTGCTTATCAAAAGATATTTTACGATTAAATAGCTGTTTCCTTTTTTAAATCCCAAGGGATAAAAATTTCAAATACTTACCAATGCAAAATTACGCCAAGATCGGTTTTATGCCGTTGGGACCGAACACCCAACTACTAAGGGGGCGTTCATAAAATACGTGACATTTTTAAAGGGGGGAGGGGGTCGAGTCAAATATCATTTAATCTTACGTTGGAGGGAGGGCGGGTCTCTCCAAATATCACGCAATTTTTTCTGATTGAAACACAAAAGAAATAATACTATTTTGGTCCATTTCATCTAGATTCTACATGCTTCAGATTTAATTTAAATGCATTCGTAATACGATTAAGATCATTCACTAATTCGTTCGAGAGAAAATAATTTCATTCATTATTCGACGTTAATATATGTACAGACTGTCAAACCACCATATTTGTTTTATACCATTTGTTTTTTTTCTTAACATTCCGATGCGTTTACGTAAGAAAGACACTTTTTGGAAAATCTCAAGTAAGATTGGGGGCTGGGGGAGGGGGTTGAATAAACTTTCACGATATCTCACCAGGGGGGGGGAGGGAGGAACAGAAAATTTTAAAAAACACCTCACGTAATTTATGGACGCCCCTAAGCCATTCCGCATATCACAATTACATTTTACAACGTCTAATAAACATTATGTAGGTACTTTGCTTACATAATATGCAGTAGGAAATTTTGTGTCAATATTCGTATCGCTAAATATACTTATCAATTCACATAGCGTTTCCTGCTTTTGTCAAAGCATCAAATGATTTATTGCCGTAACGTATTGATATTACAACAATAATAGAAACTTAATAACTGATAAGTGTATTTGCATACTTAATAATAATATCTGGAGAATAATATTTCATTATAGTTTCATTTCTATTTGAACTAAACTGTTAGGGCCACAGAATTAAGAAAATTTTGATCTCCGACAATATTCATCAGATCTTTATTAAAATTAGACAATACATGCTTGGTTGTACAGACTGTCAAATAAAAAAAGAATGATTAAAATCGGTGCAAATTTAACGGAGATATGAACTAAAATTTATATAAAATTTCATCCCATATCCCGGAGGAAACTTGTTGTTTATCGGGATAAAAAGTATCCTATATGTTGACCCGGGATATCAGCTACCACTGTACCAAATTGTATTTAAATCCGTTCAGTAGTTTTGACGTGATGCCCGGCCAGACAGACAGACAGATTTTTCTGTTATTTTGACAGAATGACAAAAATAAAAGAAAAATCTGTTTTGGACTCAGTATCGATTATAATGCTTCCCCGGTCAAAATTTTTAAAATACATATATTAAATGTACAGAAATCTTCCAGTTACAGTTTTATTATAAGTATAGATATAAAAAAAATTAAAATCTTACATAGATTAGATCTACGAAAAAAATATACATTATTAAGAGTACGCTATCCTTTTTCTAGACCGTAGGAAAAAATACGGCAGTTTTTAAAAAGCTAACAAATACATTATTATTATATTCATAACCAATGTAAAATGTTAATAATGTAATATATGCGGCGTCAAGTCGCTAAAATTAAATGTCAAATGGAATTATTATCAAAATACTAGTTTTTAATCATTTCATTGAATTAATGCGTAAATATATTATTTTTTATCCAAGAAAATAATCTCTCATAGTATGATAATAAAAAAAACTCACTTTCGGAGTCGAAACACTTATTAACTAGGCAATTATGTAGTCTTCTATATCTCAAAAGACATAAATAACAAATTTTGAATTTTGAATTTTTGCTGTAAAATGCAGTTCTTGATACGGGAAATGCGAATCTGTTTAGATGCCTTTTTGGATAACTGGTATCGGTTTTCTTTGTATATAAACCTCCTCAAGTATAAGTATGACGACCTCCCTAGCGTAACGGTGAGCACTGTGAATGTAAGGTCCCGGATTCAATTCCCGGCAAGGGGAAATTTGGGAATTTATTATTTCTGAATTTCCTCTGGTCTGGTGGAAGGCCTTGGCCGTGGCTAGTAACCACCCTGCTGGCAAAGACGTGCGATGTAGTGTAGAGACCGATTAGAGGGTATGACTACCATACTTCCTAACGGGTTAGCCCGCTACCATCTTACACTGCATCATCACTTGCCATCAGTTGAGATTGCACCAGAGGGCTAACCTGCAGTGGAATTAGAAAAAAAAAACTATGGACAATTATTTTCGTCCGGGGAAGTACCTACCGCCATACTTATTTCTTTCCTTCCTTATAAAAGACTATAGAAAAATAAAACTAGTTTCTACATAGGTTAATTTCACATCCTGTCTTAAAAGATAGATAACCGCAAGCAAGAATAAATTAAAATATATAAATAAATATACTACGACAATACACACATCGCCATCTAGCCCCAAAGTAAGCGTAGCTTGTGTTATGGGTACTAACATAACTGATGAATACTTTATGAGTAATACACATAAGTATTTATTATATACAGATAAACATTAATGTTCAACACACAAACAATTTTCAGTTTTAGGAATCGAACCCACAGCATTGGACTCAGAAAGCTGCTGCCCACTGGGCCAGTCATCCGTAAAAATAAAACAAGTCTACTTAGTCTATGATGAACATGTTTTTTTCATATCCTGTCTTATTTAAGATAGATGGATAAGACATTAAATATTATGGTAACAGCACGCTTCGTTACTGAACAATGGAGCAATAAATATATAATTAGTTTGTCACTGCGATTCATTTTTAATGGAGCCATTTTATTAAGTCATGTAAAGTCTATCATTTATGACTTGTCTCTTAATGTAAGCAATATTTTCTTTGCATTTACATGCGTTAAAATTGCGCTTAAATTAAAAAGTTGCGTGTCGAGGTTCGATTTCTCGAACCCCGAAAGAAAGGCCATATAAATTCAGAACATTAAACGGTGTTTAACTTCTCCTTTTCCCCGTTTCCGTGCTATGGCAGGTGTAAGTATTAATTTTATCCCTTGTCTGTGGATAAGGGGATAACATTTTTGTCTTCTGGCTATGCTTAGCGTGTAGAGGAACCTAGTTTGTTTGAAAAGTGTTCAAAGTAGGTACCTAAATAAACAAAGTCTATATAGAGTCGTCTCAGCAGGGCTGGCACGGGCAGGAGACCAAAATTATATCCCCCGGTTATATCCCCCGACAAGGGATATAATGAACGTGTAGGGGTCTCCACATTACAGAACTAGATGGCGCTCCAAAAATCCTGCATCGCGCTAGCGAAGTGTTCACTAAGAATGCCTATACATGCAACTTCCAAAAATGAATGTTCGGGTCCCCGAGCACGATCACCCGCTCGGAGGAAGATCTTCCTATTGTTACGGTCGAGCGTATCACCATAGCTCCCGTACAAACGTGTCCACCTGCTAAATCACGGGAACATGGAATAGGGAAGTTTAACCTACGTTTATTATTACACATATTTTCACTTATGCGCCAGTGCTCTGAGAGCTGATAAAGCTGTAGGAGAAGACAATTTTTTATCCTTTCCCCGGGGATATAATTGTCCCCTGCCCATGCTATTAATGCAGGAGGTACCCTCGGGTCGACGTCTCCCACCTCGCCTCCGAAGTTTTCGCGCCCTCGGGCTCTTCTCATGGCGAGGTGATTATCGGCAAGTGACCATCCGAAAATCGAAATCGTTTTGTCGGACTTCGGTCCCCGAGCACGACCACCCGCTCGGAGGAAGATCTTCCTATTGTTACGGTCGAGCGTGCCACCATAGCTCCCGTACAGAGTCACATAGGCTACTTTTTATCCCAGAAAAATAAACGATTCATACGTTTTTTTGTAAAAATCTGTAAGTATGTAGTATATGACGAAGAACGCGAACAACAGTCTATAAATAGAAGTCGATTTAAAGACAGGATGTGAAGCGACGCTGTCAGCACTTGGGCACAATAGATTATAATAGCCCTGGTATGGTGATGAATACTGTAGGTACTTAGGTACATATAGACAGCGAAACCAGACATGATGACCTATGGCGCAGCGGTGACCGCTGTCCTATAAGTGGAAGGTCGCGGGATCGCAATTTAGGAATTTAATATTTCTGAGTATTGTCTGCAACAGCGACAGGCTTTCCCATGAAATACAGCCGGTTAGCGCAGTTGGCAGCGATCCTGCTTTTTGCCTCCAAGGCCGTGGGTTCGATTCCCATAACTGAAAAAAAAATTGTGTGATGAACATGAATGTTTTCAGTGTGTTATATTCATAACAATATTCATCAGCTGTCTTAGTACCCATAACACAAGCTACGCTTACTTTGGGGCTAGATGGCGATGTGTATATTGTCGTAGTATATTTATTTATACAAAAAAAAACGTAATACGTAATCTTGCTCGTCTTACACAGCCATGGTGCCAAGCGATATAGCGTTCCGGTACGATGCCATGTAGAAACCGATTAGGGCTATAGGTTGAATGTTACTGCAACAACCCTAACAGGTTAGCCCGCTATCATGTTAGACGAAATTATCTCTTTTTAAACCAGGTAAAATTGCAGTCAAGGGGAATATTTTACCAAAAACGCATTGAATAGGACGAAAGTCCGAAAACAGTGAAAACGCCCCGCGCGCATCTCAGTTTGCACCCGCGGAATGTTGCTAGTTCACAAACTTTTTCCCATTTTGCCATTTTATGGTGAACGTTTAGAACATTAGAGGTAATATAATTACTGTCATGGTACTGCTAAATGGTATGAAGTGATTAGTCACTTCTCACTCTTCTCTTCTCTTCTCTATCAGTACACATATGCATTTGAATTGGATGTAACTTACTACCAAATATTTCTCGGAATACCTACAAATATTTATTGGTAGATATTAATTTTATATATCACTAACTAAACAGCAGCCAACACATGAGGGCATTTGTCTCAGGGATTTAAATAATATATTATGACCTTTTTTACAAACAATAACAATATTCAAGACTCCACAAAATATTTTCTAATAAAGTCATTTTAATTTTAATAATGAAACTAAATAATAATTACAATAGACTTAGCCGTTGGGCTAAATAAGCTCAAGTTCTTGGGTCACCAGACGTAAGGACCAATTTTTGTGACACTATGTTAATAAAATTTTTCGTGTCCGAAGACCATGGAGTCCCTAGAGTCCCTAGACCCTAGAGTCTCAAATAATAATTTCAATCTTGCATTCACTGCTGTCAAACGTCACTTTTGTTTTTTTTTTAATATGTCTTTTCTAATATAATTCGCCCATAGTAAATACAACACAAAACACCTATTCTAAGTTGAAGAACAATCTTAACTTTTATTTTATAAATAAATGCTAAAGTATCTGTCAGTTACCTTCTACTCTTCAAATAAAAAGAACTGTGTTAACTAGTGCTTCTATGTTATGTTATAAAATACCTTAAATGGATAACTAATTTGTAGCATTTATTTTTACAAATTAAAGGTTTATTGTTTGATGGATTGATTATGTTTTTTTTTTTCAGCGAACATCGCGATCCTCTGTACTGGTTTCAGTATGGGATGGACGGCGCCAATAAACATCAAGCTGACCTCCAACGATACGTCTATGTCACCACTTGAGCAGACACCGAGTACCGATGAGATCGCATGGATGGGCTCTGTCCTTAACTTTGGAGCTATTATTGGTAAGAAATTATATCCTCGCATTTTCTATGTTCCTCACAGGAAGGTGTCTTTATGGTGAACGTCTGGGTTCGATTCCCGGGTCATCCTAGAATTTAAAGAAAGAAAAATCTTTTATTTGGATATACACACACTAGAATTAAATTACAACTTATAGTATACACAACAATAATAGATACGATGGAAACCCAAAAAAAAATTTACTACGACAATACACACAGCGCCATCTAGCCCCAAAGTAAGCGTAGCTTGTGTTATTGGTACTAAGATGACTGATGAATATTTCTATAAATAATATACATAAATACTTATAATATACTAACACCCAGACACTGAAAAACATTAATGTACATAAATATTTTCCAGTTGTGGGAATCGAACCCACGGCATTGGACTCAGAAAGCAGGGTAGCTGCCCACTGCGCCAGTCGGCCGTCATATTTAAGAAACGTTTACCGTAGATAATTTCATAACTTGTGTGGGCTAATTTCAGGGCCGTTCATCGGCGGTTTCGCGGCTTCGACCATCGGAAGGAAATGGGGGCTGATGTCTTCCACCATCCCCCTGTTCGTCGGCTGGATCCTGGTAGCGGCAGCCAGCAACATGGCGTTCCTGTACGCCGGTAGAATATTCTGGGGCGTCGCTGTCGGCATGCTGTTCACCATATCTCCTATGTACTGCGCGGAAATTGCCACAGTTAGTACCTACATGAAGTATATTCACCATTATTATTCTCACCCCATAACCGGCCCGCTACCGGACACTATAGTGGCCGAAAGTGAAGCCGAAGTCCTAACCATTAGGCTTATACCACCTAGTTTCATTAGTACCTACCTATAAGCAATAATTGCTCGCCCCATTGTATTCAAATATGTGGGACGGAGTGGCGCGACAGGTTAGACCTATATTGACAAATAGGTCACTTTCGCGCGATGTGCATACATGTTGTAGAGTTTAAGAAATATTTTTTTACAAACTGACAAAATGATGCTAGTTAGAATTTAGAAAGCTGGTAACCTGACCGTTTTAGAGAATACCGTTTTTATTGTTAATTTATAGCTTAGGTACTATAGATATACCTACTTGCCGTGGGGTGACGGTGTTTATAAAAAAAACACCAAATGTTCTTAGCACCTGCACTTTATTACTTAAGTATAATTTATAAACTTTTTTTTTCTTATACTTGTCGCAGAACCCGAGTAATCTTAAATCTCCTTACTGAAGGCCAACCGGCAGGTAGAAACCAAGTTCGTTGTTGGGCAGCAATTCGATTGAAAAATAAGAACTGTCTGGATTTGCTGAAAAGTATCGCCTTTCTAGACCCAAATTGCTGATCGACAATTTGATATTGACATGAATTCGGAAATAGCAAGTCAGCAATATTCGACCACTGTAACAATACTAGCTTATTCTAACAGTACGAAACAATTGGCATTGGAGTTGCACCTGAGGGGTGTTTTTCCGTGCGGCGTGTGATTCTAGAGCTGTGCCATTATTCAATCCGTTGAAACTCTGTTAAGATCACTTTTTAGGGTTTCCGCGACATTAAACTACCATTATTTAAATATTATCAAACTAAGCTTAATTTTCTATACTCCGCGAAAAGCAGGAGAATCTGTGTGGTGTAATATAATGAATAAGTGTTAAGACTTAACAATTATTCATTGTAAAGTCAACATCTCCTGATGATGCTCCGGTTTCGGAGCGAAACGTGCGTAGAGGGTGTATTGCCGAGGATCTGTTTGGTGGAGTATAAGGATTGAAGAAATTATAAATTACACCACACAGATTCTCCTGCTTTTCGCGGAGTATAGCAAATTAAGCTTAATTTTGATAATATATCATGGATTTCCGCAAAGTAACGCCTGCTTCTATACAATACCATTATTTAATGTCATAGCTCATGCCTCTAATGGTCGTTTCTGGATACAGCTTGAAAATAAACATTTCAGAGGTTATCAACCTTTTTAACTTTAAAAATAAATCCCTCTTGATATATTTAAAAATATATCTATCATTGTCTATATTTTTATAATTTCAGCTTATTCATTTCAAAAAAGTTTAAAATCGAATTAATCGGTGATTTCTGGGCTCGCTCGTTTCCTACGCCAAGAAAATTTCACTACGCCTCCAAGCCCACTCGACCCGGTCAAATTATAGTTATAGAGGAATATATAGTTATATTCCTCGTAGTAACCAAGTACGTTAATCGACAAACAAAATGTCAACATTTCATACCATCTGTAGTCAATTTGACTAATGATCATAAAAAATCCAAATTTTACTAATCCGCGGAATTATATGACGAATACTATAATACACGCTTGGTAGACATGACCGGCTGTAATAATAAAAAAATTGTAAATGTTAGGTAAGCGAAGCGGTGATAGCGCATTGGGTAGGAGCTCGATCTCACTTTCGGTGTGCCGAGTTCGATTCCACGCACCTCTAACTTTTCTAAGTTATGTGCGTTTTAAGTTATTAAAATATTACTTGCCTCAACGGTGAAGGTAAACATCATGAGGAAATGCATGCCTGAGAGTTCTTAATAATATTCTCAAAGGTGCGTGGAGTCCACCAATCCGCACGGGGCCAGCGTGGTGGACTACAGGCTTGACCCCTCCTCATTGTGGGAGGAGACCCGTGCTAGTGGGCCGGTAATGATGTAATGAAGTTTTAGTTTGAAGCTATTTCTCTTACTTTTACGCACGGGATGTATGTTATCTTTCAGCCCGGCTAGCATGGGCAGGAGACAGTTATATCCCCGGGGAAAGGCTATAAATTTATCTTCTCCCACAGCTTTATCAACTCTCAGAGCACTGGCGCACAAGTGGAAATAATAACCAAATAACATATGTGTATTAATAAACGGGGGTAAACTTCTCCTATTCCATGTATCAGTGATTTAGCAGGTGGGCAAGTTAATTATATCTCTTGTCAGAGGATATAATCGGGGGATATAATTTTTATCTCCCGCCCGTGCTAGCCCTGCAGAGAACGGTGCTAACTAAAATTTAATGTTTAACTTGGAAATGCTAAAATTACAATTTTTATTATTTAAACTTTAGCAACCCTATACATCGTGATTTTTGGTTTGTTTACATAGATTCCAAAACGAGTTTTTTTTTTTTTTTAAATAAATAAATATACTACGACAGTACACACATCGCCACCTAGCCCCAAAGTAAACGTAAGCTTGTGTTATGGGTTCTAAGAGGACTGATGAATATTTTTATGAATTATATATAGGTACATAAACACTTAGAAAATACATATAAACACCCAGACACTGAAAAACACTTATGCTCATCACACAAACATTTTCCAGTTGTGGGAATCGAACCCACGGCCTTGGACTCAGAAAGCAGGGTCGCTGCCCAGTATGGTTTTGTTACAGATGGTAGCTTGCAATCTGTAGTCCCACAATGATCATCATCTTCATCAATAAGTAATTGATGATGGAGCTATGGTGTTTGAAACTCGTTTTGGAAAACTCAGGATATTGAAATTCTTGTATCTCTAGGTGGAGTCTCGAGGCGCGCTGGGCTCCTTCCTCCAGTCCTTCATCACAGTTGGTTTCCTGTTGGTGTACGGAGTTGGGCCCTACGTGTCGTACCACGCGGTGGCGTACCTCGGAGTGGCTGTAGTGGCTCTGTTCGCGATCTCCTTCTTCTTCATGCCGGAGTCGCCGACCTATTATCTATTGAAAGGTGAGTTGGCCTTTGACCTTTTGATATATTTTGGAGAGTGTTCCCAAGAACGTAGAGTTGGCTTGACGCAAGCTCTGCGCAAATACGTATTCAGAGTGGTTTCGATTATATTACCGATTATGATATCGATTATGATATCGATAATAATATCGATAATAATATCGATAGTAATATTGATTATAATATCGATTACGATATCTATTATGATATCTATTATGATATCGATTACAGTTATCGATTATGATATCAATTATAATATCGATTACAGTAATCGATTATAATATCGATTACAGTTATCGATTATAATATCGATTATGATATCGATTATGATATTGATTATGATATTGATTATAATATCGATTTTGATATCGATAATAATATCGATTATGATATCGATTATAATATCGATTATGATATCAATTATAATATCGATTATGATATCAATTATAATATCGATTATGATATCGATTATAATATCGATTATATTATCGATTATGATATCGATGATAATATCGAATACAGTAATCGATTATGATATCGATTACAGTTATCGATTATAATATCGATTATGATATCGATTATAATATCGATTATGATATCGATTATGATATCGATTATGATATCGATTATGATATCGATTATGATATCGATTATATTACCGATTATGATATCGATTATGATATCGATAATAATATCGATTATGATATCGATAATAATATCGATTATGATATCGAATGTGATATCGATTATGATATCGATTATGATATCGATTATGACATCGATTATAATATCGATTATGATATCGATTATAATATCGATTATGATATCGACTATGATATCGATTACAGTTATCGATTATAATATCGATTATGATATCGATTAAGATATCAATTATGATATCGATTAGATATATCGATTACGATATTGATTATGATATCGATTATAATATCGATAATAATATCGATGATAATATCGATAATAATATCGATTATGATATCGATTATGATATCGATAATAATATCGATTATGATATCGATAATAATATCGATTATGATATCGAATATGATATCGATTACAGTTATAGATTATGATGTCAATAATATCGATTACAGTAATCGATTATGATATCGATAATAATATCGATTATGATATCGATTAAGATATCGATTACGATATTGATTATGATATCGATTATAACATCGATTATGATATCGATTACAGTAATCGATTTAAATGTCGGTTATAATATCGATTATAATATCGATTAAGATATCGATTACGATATCGATTATGATATCGATTAGATATATCGATTACGATATCGATTACAGTAATCGATTTTAATATCGATTACGATATCGATTACGATATCGATTATAATATCGATTATATTATCGATTATGATATCGATTATAATATCGATTACGATATCGATTATGATATCGATATAGTCATAAGTTTGACGTGACTGTCTGTCAGTCTGGGCGTATGTGAGTGTCCATCTCTGGCACTTTGGTTCCCAACGGATGAACTGATTTTGGTTATGTTGTTTGTTTGCAAGGTGAATTAGTCAGGAGTGTTCTTAGCTGTGTTTGATGACACATATTTTTTCACAAAAGCGATAAACGGTAATTTTTTTTACTCTCACGACGCAAAAACGACGGGTGATACATTTGACGTGTCTGTGTGTGTGAATCTGTCTCTAGCATCGTAGCACCCGAACGGATGCACCGATTTCGATCTTGTAGTCTGTTTGAATTGGAATTAGTCGGGAGACGGGAGTGTTCTTAGCTGTGTTTGGTGATCAGCTGTCTAAGATGGCCGCCGCCACAAAATGGCGGTATTACATAGTTTTTCAATTTTAAATTCAATTCAATTTTAAATTTTAAATGTCTATTTTTTCTATTATTTGGTGTGCAATAAAAGAGTATTCGTTTATGTATTGTTCGGCAGACAAAACCGAGGAAGCAGCCCAATGCCTTATGACGATCCGAGGCCGCTCGCGCCAGGGCGTTGCGGCGGAGCTGGCGCTGATAAAAGCTGACGTCACCGCCTCCAAGGAGAAAACTGCCACGGTGAGAACCCTACAAAACACAAAGTCAAAGTCAAAGCCAAATATTTCTTTATTCAAATAGGCACATAGATGGCACTTTTAATGCGTATTAATATACGTTGATGTAAAATATGACATACGAGTGAGTTGATGGCGATAACTAAATTCGTCAAATTAAAACTAAAGCTACGAGGGTTCCAAACGCGCCCTGGTCTAAGAAGAAAGACAATGTGAGATGGTGATAACAAAAAAATAGCAACCGGCTAAGTTTGTTGTGGGCTTCTTCTAAGACCAGGGCGCGTTTGGAACCCTCGTAGCTTTAGTTTTAAGTTTACGATTGTAGTTATCGTCATCACTACTGACAGCTGTGTACACATCTATGTATAACTGTATGAATAACTGAGTACCTATTGACATTGACTTTGACTTTGAGTTGATATGATGATGAATGTTAAACTATAAAATGATTTTGGAAAAGAGCAATCTGCTGAGTTTCTTGCCGGCTCTTCTCAGTGGAACCAAAGTCAAAGACAAAGTCAAAGTCAAAAATATCTTTATTCAAGTAGGCCCATAATAGACACTTTTATAGTGTGTGTGTGTGGCATAAGAATTACACGGTAGTAATACGGTAGGTAATCTGCCTTCCGAACCGGTGGTAGAGTCACTACAAACAGACTTGACGTTTCAAAAGTGCTTATGAATTTGGCGTACTTGAAATAAATGAATTTTGAATTTGATTTTGAATTTGATTCTGATCTGCCATTACCGCACGTCACACTTCATTAATTCGTGCATTTATGTGCTTTTCTCCGGCCGCAGATCGGAGACGTTTTCCGCGGTAGCAACTTCAAGGCGTTCTACATCTCGTGCGCGCTAGTGTTCTTCCAGCAGTTCAGCGGCATAAACGCGGTGCTGTTCTACATGACGGACATCTTCAAGGCGTCCGGCACTGACATGGAGCCATCCGTCGCCACCATCATCATCGGCGCCGTGCAGGTGGGTGCAAACCACAGATTACACCCACTACAACTGTGAAGAAAGTTTTTTCACATCCTGTCGTATTTAAACCGCGACTTATAAACCGCGGGGTGTTATGTTATGTTATGTATTTCAAGTCCAAGGTCGTGGGTTCGATTCCCAGAACTGGAAAATGTTTGTGCGATGAACATGAATGTTTTTCAGTGTCTGGATGTTTATCTGTATATTATAAGTATTTATGTGTATTACATTTTTTTTTACATCCTGTCGTATTGACCTGCGACGCAAAACACAGGGGGTTTTATAAGTTTGATGTGTGTGTGTGTGTGTGTGTGTGTGTGTCTGTGGCTGTGTCCGTATCTGACACCGTAGCTTCCGAACGGATGAACCGATTTTGAACTTGTTTGAAAAAAAAATTATGTCGGCCGATTGGCGCAAGTGGCAGCGACCCTGCTTTCTGAGACCAAACCGTGGGTTCGATCGCCACAATTGGAAAATGTTTGTGTGACGAACATGAATGTTTTTCATTGTCCGAGTGTTTATCTGTATATTATCTATACTTATAATAAAACTGTAACTGGAAGATTTCTGTTCATTTAATATATTTTGAAAATTTTGATTGGGCGATGCTTTATAATCGATACTGAGTTCAAAACAGATTTTTATTTAATGTTTGTCTCTCTGTCTGTCTGTCTGTCTAGGCATCACGTAAAAACTACGGACCAGATTTAAATACAATTTGGTATAGTGGTAGCTGGTATTCCGGGTCAACATATAGGATACTTTTTATCCCGAGTTTCCTCCGGGAAACGGGATGAAAATTTTTATCAATTTTACTTCATCCTTCATCCTTCTCCGTTAAATTTGAACCGATTTTAATAATTCTCTTTTTATTTATTTGTATACTATTTACTAACAAGCATGTAATGTCTAATTTTAATGAAGATCTGATAAATACTGTCGGAGATTTTAGGACCTACTAGGTTTTTTTAAGATATTAAAACAGAATCGGTGCAGACGAAGTTGCGCGGGTCAGCTAGTTTATAATAATATTCATCAGTCATCTTAGTGCCCATATCACAAGCTACGCTTACTTTGTGGCTAGATGGCGATGTGTGTATTGTCGTTGTATATTTATTTATTAGTTTATTGCTCATTGCAGCTGGTCGCGTCGTTCATCACTCCATTCGTCGTGGACCGACTTGGCCGGCGGATTCTGCTGCTCATTTCCACCTGCGGAACTTCTATTGGCCTGGTGAGTATCTTGCCATCGTTCCCCATAGAGTTCACAGTACTTAAATGACCTTTAAAGAGATGACTACTAAAACCTTTTCTTTTTTTTAATTATTTAGTTCGCATAACATATAATCAACAGCTGTTTACACTATTTATTTATTTATTCTTAATACAACAGCATTAAAAATACAGCGTGCACAGGGTTCTTGACCAGGGTATGCGTGAAGAAGGCATTAAATGGAAAAATCCTTCGCATTTGTGAGTTATACGAAAATTTATGGGTAGGCAGTGTAGGATCTGCTACGTCCCCTAGTCACTGGCTCGGCATTGCTCATGACCAACTGTCACACGTCTACTCTCGCCTGCGGCTCGGGTAATACTCACGTAGTAACATTGCTCAGGAACACACGAGGCAGTGTAATCACTTACACTACATCCAGTGCTTTTGCGCTTGTATGGAGTGCACGTCACTGTTCGCGTACTGCAGGGCTAGCATAGGCAAGAGACAATAATTATATCCCCCAATGAAATCCTCTGTCAAGAGACATAATTAACGTGTCCATCTGCTAAAGCGTGGAATAGCAGAAGTTTACCTTTGTTTATTACAAGTTAAATTTTATGATATTACTAGCGTACCCAGCCCGCTTCGCCGGGCTAGATTTTGCTTTATTTTATTTAAACAATAAACTTACATCATTAAATTTTTAATTTAAGTCTCATAATATACTAAATAATTTCTTTCTTTCCGTATTCATTTTCTTCTATTCTCTTCTCGCGCGGGTGAAGATCATTATCTACACCAATGTACACCCAACAATAGAATATCATCATAGTAAATAAAAGCTGTATTTGACAGTTTGACAGTTCAAAAATAGGAGTGCTCCGATCGTCACCAAACTTTACAGGATTACAAGTCAATCCGGAGATTCCCTGAAAGTTTCATTGAAATCGGTCCAGCCTTTTCGGAGCCTATACGGAACATACCCACACACTTTCTCTTTAATATATATATATAGATAGATAGATAGACTAGCTGTCCCGGCATCATTTTTTTGTTTTTATGAATGTTACATTTTAATATTTATTATCCTATTCCGGTCTTAGAGAAATTCAAAAAATCAAATATCATAAAAATTGGTCCATCCGTTCGTGAGATATAAATGGTGGAACTAACACAACTTC
Organism: Pararge aegeria; assembly: GCF_905163445.1. NCBI lineage: Eukaryota > Metazoa > Arthropoda > Insecta > Lepidoptera > Nymphalidae > Pararge > Pararge aegeria. Next base: position 2,602,701 of record NC_053202.1, on the reverse strand, counting down.
ATTTTATAAGTATACTAGCGGACCCCAGCGCCATCTGTCGGGCTGATTTGTGAATCTAAACCATCCAGGGTGCCACACAAACGCATACCAAAAAACTCATAAATCGGTCCAGCCGTTTAGGAGGAGTTCAGTGACATACACACGCACACAAGAAATATATATATAAAGATATAGATTTCCACTGGTGCTCCAATGCTCGGAGAGTTGAGAAAACATTGGGAGAAGTCGCATTTTTATAAATTCCCCGGACAGTGGCGTGCACAGGTTCCCCACGCATTTAAAATAAATAAATAAATAAATAAATATACTGCGACAATACACACATCGCCATCTAGCCCCAAAGTAAGCGTAGCTTGTGTTATGGGTACTAAGATGACTGATGAATATTTTTATGAATAATATACATAAATAATAGCAATATACATATAAACACCCAGACACTGACAAACATTCATGCTCATCACACAAACATTTTCCAGTGGTGGGAATCGAACCCACGGCCTTGGACTCAGAAAGCAGGGTCGCTGCAAACTGTGCCAATCGGCCGTCAAAATTTATGGGTTATACGAAAATGTAAGGGTAGGCAGTGCTTTTGCGCGTGTTGCGCACGCCACTGTGTCAGCCGCACGGCACACGTCGCGCTGCCGCTAAGCCTGTCTGCGGCCGCAGGCGCTGTTGGGCATGTTCTTCCTGCTGCTGCACGTGGAGAGCCCCGCGGTGGCGACCATCAGCTTCCTGCCCGTGCTGGCGCTGGTGCTGTTCATCGTGACGTACTGCTGGGGGCTGGGCCCGCTGCCGTGGGCGGTCATGGGCGAGCTGCTGCCCATCGAGGTGAAGTCCGTGGCCGCGCCCATCGCCACCGCCTTCTGCTGGACCCTGTCCTTCCTCGTCACCAAGTGAGTTTTTGAAGCAATACTTCTTTAGGCGCGACTAGGGAGCCAGGGGGCGACAATAAATTACGTGAGGTGTTTTTTTAATTTCCCCTGGTGAGGTGTCGTGAGATTTGATCGAACTCCCTCCCCATGGCCAAATCTTACAATCACGTGACCTCACGTGACACGTTGGATTGTTATTATAAAAACCCAATGGACGCCCACCTCCGAGTAAATAATGACGAATCGATAAAAGAAAATCTGTTTGGCGTGGAGTATAAGGATTGAGGCAATTATAAATTACACCATACAGATTTTCCTGCTGTTCGCGGAGTATGGCAAATTAAGCTTAATTTTCATAATATACTTATATTGGCCCTACTTAAAAAAAAACTATTTGTTTATTCTTTAAAATAATTGTTTTATAAATATAACCTAAAATAAACTATTTAAAACTAAATAAAATCTAAAACGTCCTCGAAACCACCGCAGCGAGGCACAGTTCCTAAGATGCTGGCAGCATTGCCCCTTTGGATGGCCAAACTAATTCGTTGGCCAAGGTAACTGCCCGCTCTAGGATCACCGGTAGACTCGATAACCCTTTTCGATAATTCTTTAAAATAAATTTCATTTCTAAAATAAATGCATTTTGAATTTGAGTTTGATGATGATTATGTATTTTATATGTTTATGTATGTATATTTATGCATATATATTAATATGTATTATATTTATATAAATATCTATATACATATATTCGGTGATTTTCACTTTCTCGACTTCCTATGTCGGCTGTTATAAATATCCCGTCCCGCAACTCACAGGAAAAAAGATATCTACACCCCCTTCTATGTATCTATATTATGGTGTTCTGTACTTCTTCTTCTCCTCCCTCTGCGTTTCCCTCGTCGTCTATTGTGATGAGTCTGTGTATGATTTGGGCAAGATCTATTTATTCCGCTTGGTGACTGCCGCGTGTTTTGTGTGTAAGTAATGTTTGAGGGGCCTGGTATCCTTGAAGACATTTGAGTATTTGATGGTTGTTGTGTGTTTTGTACGCGCTGGTCTTGTTGAGTATTGTGTACAAATACAGTGTCACCTAGGACTTTGCTGAGAATCATTGATGTATGTATGGCTGCTTGTTTTTGAATAATGCTGATGTCAATGTTCGAGTCTAACTTATCTATATATTTTGTAATACTCTTAGCAACTATACCTGTTGCTATATTGGAATAACAGTCGTTTTAGTATTCCACAAACAACTGACTTCAGTTTTCAATAAATGATACTTACTCAACTTTTCAATCTCTTTTGGCCCTATATTGTAATCAGATGGTACTGTTATATCAATTAAAAATGTTTTGTTATTTTTTTTTTCGATGTATATTATATCAGGTCTGTTATGCGTCACAGTGACATCTGTTTGTATGGGCATTTCTCATAAAATTTTAGCGGATTCATTTTCTTTGATTTGTGGTTGAGTGAGCGCTTCTTTCCACCAGAGGTCAGAAACTTCAATTTTGTGTTTTTTGGTCAAACACCAGTAGACGTATTGGACAAGGTTATTATGTCGCTTGACATAATAGTTCCCTGCCAACTTTTCGCATCCAGAAATTATGTGCTGCGTGGTCTCATCTTTACTTGCACAAAGGAGGCATTTTCCGTCCACTGGTTCTTTCAGTATATCACGTTGATGTTGTCTGGTCATAATAGCTTGGTCCTGAATGGCAAATACTGATGACTCTATACTAGGAGATACCTGCTGTTTTTTCATCCATCTAAACGAACGCTCCCGATCAATATTTGCCTGGTCTAATACTTTTTTGGGAAATTGTCCATGTAACTGCTTGTTTCGCCATGATTCATTCAGCTTTTTCAATATTGCATCTTTAATCTCTTTTTTGGAGTGTGTGTCTTTATGCGTTAAATTTAATTCTATTTGTATTTCTTGTGCTTCTTTGATTATTGAATATTTATTTCTACCCCTGTCATGTTTTACTACTGCTTCAATTAGATGGTCACTTTTCACATTTAGGTATTGCTTATAATTAACTATATACATATATTATATTAGTACATTTATTACTTTATTTAATTATTTATGTATATTATATATATATATATATATATATTTATTTTTCATATATAGAAATGCGATTTCCCGTCTCTCATTGCCTTATTCCAATAGTTAAGGTAGCCTGTAAGAGATCACTTTTAGTGATAAGGCCGCCTTTTGCATATAATTTATGTTAATGTAAGTGTTCCTGTGTGCGTTTCCTCTATTATGCAATAAAGTTGTTTAAATAAAAATAAATAAATAGGCCTATGGTCAGTTTAAAAAACTCATAATGCTAAGCTGTGTGTGACCCCCAGGTTCTTCCCGTCGATCTCGGAGTCCATCGGCATGCACGTGGGCTTCTTTATCTTCTGCGCGTGTTGCATCGCCGCGTTCTTCTTCACGCTGTTCGTGGTGCCGGAGACCAAGGGCAAGAGCTTCCTGGAGATACAGCAGATGCTGGGCGCAAAGTGAGTCAAGTCCAAAGTCTAAACTATCTTTTTTTTTTTAAATTTACTAATCCACCCTATTCCCCATGTTTTCTACTTTATAAATTAATTAATAATAAATATACTACGAAAATACACACATCGCCACCTAGCCCCAAAGTAAGCGTAGCTTGTGTTATGGATACTAAGATAGCTGATGAATATTTTTTTATGTGTGTGTATTATACACACACATAAAAATAATACTTATGATATACAGATAGATAGAAACACCCGGACACTGAAAAACATTCATGTTCATCACACAAATATTTTCCAGTTGTGGGAATCGAACCCACGAACTTGGACTCAGAAAGCAGGGTCGCTGCCCACTGCGCCACTCGGCCGTCATCTTTATCTCTTTGATACGCCCATAGGCGTAAAGTCCATTAGCTTATATACACGGTCGTCTTGGCCCGTGCGGTGTTTTGTCAAAGGCGCCGCTGCGCTGCCAAAGGACACGTGCGGCGTACATCCGCAGGAGAATTTGGAATTTTATATCGCAGCACCATCAGTGGCGTGCATAGAGGGTATGCACGGAGTATACAGATGATATAATATTCAGAAAATCACCAGTACGAGTTATAAATACTTAAGGGTAGTTTTATAACTCTTACAATGCCTATCTTTAAGTTTTATTATAACTCTTAATGGAAATTTTCTAATGAAATTAAGAAAGACTTATTTAATTTAAGTTTTCATACAAAAGAAAAATGAGTAAACTTTTGTGTGTGCTTCTTTTTGCCAGCATAACTTCTATATGACTGACCGGTTTGGACGAATCCTAACATCACTCCAAATGACAATGGCTGTTAAAAGTTTGAAAAAATATCAACATGGCGGCAGTGCGACGCCATTATGAAATGTTAAAATTCGTAGAAAAGTACAGCTGTCGTTTTCTGAGCTAACTTTTATAATTACGTGCTTGTTTTAACTATTTTCAGGAACACATCAATGCCTGAAAAGGCATAAACTCCATTCCAGTGCAGAGAAATGAACGAATTTAGAGATAAGCTACATTACGCACTGTCTTACTCGACCGTGCTCAAGTTAGTCCGAGACTTTTGCGCAAGAACAGTTGTAGAACGCGCGCCATTAAAGAATATTTTTCAACCCCAGATGCAAAAACGACAAGGAGTTTTGGTTTGACGTGTCGCGTGTGTGTCTGTCTGTCACATAGTATCTCCTAAACGGATGCCACGATTTTTATTTTACTGTTTTTTTTGTTTGATTTATTATTTAGTCTGCTGTGTTCCTAGCTTTGTATTTGATAAAAATCGGTCCAAGATGGTCGCTGCCACAAAATGGTGGAACATATTTTCTCGCAGCTCCATAAATATGGGCATCATGTGAACGGACTTGACTAGACAATATTATACAGTATGAAAAAAAAAAATATATATCATTTGTAATTTTGTAGTGGTAGCCATCTTGGATGACAAATTAAGTACATTTTTTTTTGTCGGGGGTTTCTTAGATTTTAATTTCATACATACTCGTATTACATAAAACGTAGCCGATGTCATGCTATTTCATTCACATACATTGCACGCCCGTATATTGTGCGAAAGAGATAACACGACATCGGCTGTCTAAATCCATTCTTTAATGGCGTAGATTATAGTTGCCATCGCAGATAAAATTAAATTCCTAAAAACACGTGACTTACTTCAGTCCGTCACTAAGATCGCGCGTACTGTAGATAGATTAATTTAATCCAAATAGTTTTTACTTATTATTTTTATATCTGATAAGCGAATGATTAAAATGGGACCAAATATTAAAATCTTATAATTATTTTGAACGAGACAAAATGACGTTTCAAATGATCAAAAAAAGTGATCGACGCATCTAAAGGAATCTTTATGGACTACACAAACATTTGAAATTGGCATTGGCATTGGCTTTAAAATTACTGCTATCGCTGCTATTATTAAAATCAAAGTCAAAGTCAGAAATGTCAAAGTCGTCTAAGTATCTCTTTTATAAGCTTACAAGTTTGATAAGGATGCAGGTGGCTCTACAAATTTGTGATTGCGATTTGGTCGGAATGACTAGGTACTCAATTTAAACTGTAAGTAAGTATTAAACCACAGAATTAGGAACATACAGAATCCGAGTACACAACTAATAATGAAACATATGAAACCACTCCACTTTGGTAGTGTCTCTCGAACAGGCGGTTAGTCACCGCATACCATTTAGGAGTAAGGGCAGGAGACTATTATCTCCCAGGGGAAAGGATAAAAATGCATCTTCTCCCACAGCTTTATCAACTCTTAGAGCACTGGCGCACAAGTGGAAATAATAGCCAAATAATATATGTACGTGTAATAATAAACGGTTAGGGTTAAAGTACTCTTATTCTATGATCACGTACTTTAGCAGGTGGGGACAATTTAATCCCCTGACAAATATATAATGGGGGGATATAATTTTTGTAAAATGGGGAAAAATGTGGAAGATCGTAAAAAGTTTTGGGCTAGCAACGTTACGAGGGTGTGAAGTGAACGTGCGCGGGGCGTTTTCACTGTTTATGGACACAATGCAGTGCATGCAATAATGGCTGAATGAGGGTTCTGTGTCTTCATAATTCTGTGTATTTTATTATATACCTAGTAATAGTAGTAGGTAGAAGGGAGTAAAAGATTTCTAAGGCTTTGTTTTCGACTATCATGCCAAACGCGTAACTTTTTTTATATGTGTAATATTCCTATAGACTATTTATTTTTTTAAACGTGGAATATGAGGGTAATCAATTACACAAAAAAAAACAGGTAATAATAATTAAATTGATAATTTAAAACACCTATCTACGTAATCTATGCTAAGTTAAGGAATTACATTTTTCGTAGTCTTATTCTAGTCTCTTGATAAAAGTTACCAAATGAAAATTACGTATATACATACATACTACAATTAAATAAACAAGATATATACATACTATAATTAAATAAACCACAATATTATATTTTATATTTTCAGAGTCTTAGATAATAAAAAATAACCAATAATGCATACATACGTCATAACGCACACATATGAACTTGTTATAGCACAATTGTTTACAGTTTAATATGATCATTTTCCATTGGTTAAAGACATATCTAACCGATTTCCTATAAAACAGAGGTGGGTAATATTTTGTTTAAGAGAGTTACTATTATTATTTATTAGTCGATTTTAGTGTCATTATTATTCCGTAACTTTACTTTTATTAATAAGGGGGTACAAATTATGAGCTATGTACACGCCAAAGTACAAAACTTAGATATCGCTAGGTTATTCTAATAGTACAGACGCGTCCCTAAGTTCACCTTACGTGACGCGGGCAGGACCGCGTTGTGATAGTTGTTTAATGATTTCATACTATTATATAATTATGCTTTTGTAAATAGGTATATTAATATTTTATTTTTAAAATAACGCTGCAATGCTTTGATAATGGCATAAGACAAATATTGGGTGAAGGTTTACGTCGACTGAACTAAACTTGTGATGTGTTATTCTACATCATAATGAAACTATGGAGGGTAGAGGTAAGGAGAGTCATCTTATATGGGAGAAAAGTTGAAAAAGTGTCCAGTTGTTGCGCTAAATAACAGTTCAAAAATCCTCCACAATGGCGCTGGTGGATGCACAGGGTATGGTATGAATGTAGCAATCGTAGATGAATTGAAGTATGCCGAGTTAAAAAATTTAATGTCATTATCGACTAAAGTAGTTAATTATTTAACTTACAGATTTATTATAACCAAACGTGTGTTTAGAGTGATTTTATTTCGTAAACAGTAAATAGTACGGTATTTATATTTGGCGCTTCTTTTAAGAGTTACCCTGATGCAAATGTGGCGCCATCCTAATTTAATACATTTTGACGACACTTTTTCATATACACAGATGACTCTCCTATTGAAACCAATGAAATAACTTTTTTTATATAAGAACAACTACAATAGCTGTCGTCGTAAAATTTCTCTGAGTATACATACAAAGAGTTTACTAATATATTTAGAGTATCCTAACAGAACTCTACGTTTATTAATTTTGCAATTATCAAGGATACGCAGAGATATTGTTTTAAATAGACTGTTTGATATGATAAAATAAATAAATTGTCAAGAAATTACGAGTTTTTCTTCATTTCATACAATCCCCCACATATTTATATCTATATGTTGTATATATTTTTTAGTAGATTATATTAATTATGGGTAATGTTATTTCATGTATGTTAATATCTTATTTGTATTTATAAGTGATATAAATATATAAGTATATACACTAGTGATTTTCACTTTCTCGACTTCCTATGTCGGCTGTTATAAATATCCCGTCCCGCAACTCACAGGAAAAAAGATATCTACACCCCCTTCTATGTATCTATATTATGGTGTTCTGTACTTCTTCTTCTCCTCCCTCTGCGTCTCCCTCTTCGGGTTCCCCGACTCCCGCCCGCCTGTTCAGCAAGGAGTCACTGGTTCATGGGTCACCTACTTTGTTAGCCACGTAAGTTTTGATTGTACGCGTGTCCGCCCCCCACGTGGCAAGATGTTCAGCTCGGACGTAAAGTAGGATTTAGGGGGGCTAAGTAAGTATTATAATATATATTATTATAGTTATATATTAAATTATAATAATATGACGGCCGATTGGCGCAGAGGGCAGCGACCCTGCTTTCTAAGTCCAAGGCCGTGGGTTCGATTCCCACTACTGGAAAATGTTTGTGTGATGAGCATGAATGTTTTTCACTGTCTGGGTGTTTATATGTATATTGCTATTATTTATGTATATTTTTCATAAAAATATTCATCAGTCATCTTAGTAAACACAAGCTACGCTTACTTTGGGGCTAGATGGCGATGTGTGTATGGTCGTAGTATATTTATAAATTTAAAAAAATGCAGAGAAAATGCCCTACAAAGTTCCGCCACGTGTTTGTCAGCCTGAGGCGTAGGTTTTAGGCCTCATGTACCTGTAATTACACCGGCAACCGCGCGCTTCACACCGGAACACTGCTGCTTGGCGGCAGAAATAACTGGTAGTACTTCACCGGCTGTCACAAAAAGCTCGGCTACTCTGCATCTAATTCTTACAACACTTATTCTAACCCAAACACTTTCCTTAGCGGATACCAACGCTCTAAAAGGCATCTAAATTCTTAACAATGCTTAAAAATAAAATAATAGAAAACTATTAAAAATTTATAAAAAAAAAAACATCCACCCTCCGCTCGCGGGGCTTTCGAATGCCCAAGCAACCGGCCGTCAGGGCTCCAGAGTGAGGAACCTCCTCACAATACGCGCCGTTTCAAGGACTACTGCCTTCTGTCGCCGACCCTTGATCCAACAACCAAGCGAAAGCTTCTTAAGATGTTGGTCGAAGCTTTTCGCGAGAAGACATTGACTGAGACGACACTCGGAACAATAACGGTGGACTCAACACTCCACATGGCGGTAATCTCGTGAGCAAGGTCCAAGTATTTAGATACTTTTTCCTTTTTAGCTTTCAGCAGATTATCGTCATGTGGAATAGTAATGTCAACAATTATTGCACGGCGCACTGATCGATCGACTAGCGCTATGTCAGGTCTATTAGCTGTAATATACCTGTCAGTGATAATCGTTCGATCCCAGTAGAGCAATGCACTGCTATTTTCAAGAACGAACGAACGATCGGATTGACTCCGGGTCGTACCTATAGTAAGGCATCTTAAAATCGATTAATCAAACTATTATTATTAATAAGGCATTATTATTATTAAATTCTTTATTGCACACACAAAAACAAAATACAAAGAAACACATTTACAAATAGAAAATAATAAAAAACTAGTTTAGGTGTGCGAAGGCGTTTTATCGCTAAAGCGATCTCTCCCAGATGTTTGTTTTTTTAATTCCACTACAAGTTAGCCCTTGACTGCAATCTTACCTTATGGTAAGTGATGCAGTCTAAAATGGTAGCGGGCTAACCTGTTATGGAGTATGGTAGTCATACTCCTAATCGGTTTCCACGCGACATCGCACTGGCATGCGTAGCGGCACGTTTTTGTCGGTAGGGTGGTAACTAGCCACGGCCAAAGCCTCCCACAAATTATAAATTGCCGACCAAAATATTAAATTACAAAAGAAAAAAATTAATTCAAAGACAAAAATATTTATTTTAATAAGTTACTTAGCACTAACAATCATTCGAAAAATAAACACGTTTTTTTTACAAAAAGGTATATATATACAAGTTGTCACAGAAATCAACATCAAGCCAAAAACATGTGATATACGTGTGTAGTGACTGTTATCATAAATATATATATAAAAAACCTATGACGTTAATATCTGAGACACCTTATATGTTATAGAAAAATATCACTTTTTAAGATGCATAAAGTATTTACTACCATACATTGAGAAATCGTTAAAATTATTTAAAAAAATTGTGATGAATTTTTCGGTATTGCTAGGTTGCAAATGGATTAGGTGTGTGAGGAGATTCTCAGAATCAGTCTGATGTCTTGGACTTAAAACATAGAATAACCATAGACAATAACGGCAGTTTGTCTACTCAAAATCTTTACTAATTACATCCATAGACACCAAAACATCGCATATACTGGACGCGTATAGCCGCACATCGTCATTCTTTTTAATCCTCAAGCTAGCACAATACAATTTTTTATACATATCCGTAATTTTTTCATAGTCTTTATTGGTTTTTGTTATGCAGTACTGAATTATATTTTTTAATATGTAATGCAGGCGATTTTCATACAGGGCTAGTAGACTATGTTCGTTTCTCAGGGTCTTCTCGTCCGCCTCCTCAGGTTTGGGAGTGTCTCTCTGTTCTTCAGGGTCTTTTTCTTTCAGCACTTTCATGATGGAGTGGCATTGGCGAAGAAGTTCTATCGCGTTTTGGAGAGACTTCAGCTTTACGTTCGGTGATACTGTAACCAAGTAATGAGAATTAACTCTTAGCCCATATCGCGAGACATAGTTTTTCCAGGTTGTTTGTATTTTGTTATAAGATTTAAATAATCTAATAATGTAATGGATTAATATGATGTCAATAAACTACCCATTGACATTTTGGAGATGTCTCTTAAAAAGTTCAACGTTTGTATTAAACGTGAGCTTATTGAAAAGTCCTATTATAGTATAAAGGACTGCGTAATCGATAAAAAAGCTTGGGTGTGAATTGTTGCTCTAACAAGGTTTCTTGTCTAATAATTTTAAATAACAATGTGAGATGGTGATAACAAAAAAAAAACACCCGGCTTAGTTTGTTGTGGGCTTCTTCTTAGACCAGGACGCGTTTGGAACCCTCGTAGCTTTAGTTTTAAGTTTACGAATGTGGTTATCGCCATCATCTCACTACCGTGTAATTCTCATGTACGCATCAAAAGTGCCACCAATGGGCCTACTTGAATAAAGATTTTTTTGACTTTGACTTTGATATGGCCCATCAAATCTGGATCATTGTTCAGGCACAAAAATAATTTTCAAATGTTTAGTTTCCATTTTGTTGGATAATATTCGTCATCCCTTTTCATTATTCTACCAATCAAGCCCATTCATTTGATAAACATGTGGAAGGAGTTTTAAAAAAATATTTAATCCGCGACGTGGACAGACGACGTCAAACGTTAAAAGTCGCTGGCAGCCGCTGGAAACAAGCGGCCCAGGACCGTGGATTTTGGAACTCTCTACAAAAGACCTATGTTTAATAGTGGATGATGATAATGAGTGCTTTAGTGCATGTATGAGGTGCACGCTGATGACGGCTGTGTAAGGTAGCGCTCACCGGCTGCGTGGGTCTCGAGCGCGGCCACGTGCTCAAGGCGCACGGTGAGGAACATTGCGGCGTCTTCCAGAACCGCGAATTGCATCGCCGCCTTCTCGTACTGGCTGCACGTGGCGTTGAGCAGACTACGGCGACGGGGACCCTCTTCCTGAGTTATCCTGACAACAAAACCCTTATTTATTTATTTATTTTAATTCAATCAGTACGGTCAACACAAATTACACAAATTAAATACATAGTAGTTCAAATTATACAGATTAAAACGAGAACAAAAATAGAAAAAATAAAAAGAAAGTATGTGTACTTATGTACTTCACCCGGCTAAGTTTGTTGTGGGCTCTTCTTAGACCAGGGCGCGTTTGGAAACCTCGTAGCTTTAGGTTTAAGTTGGCGTACGAAGTTATCACCATCCCCTTACAATTATGTAAACATATATGTATGAACGCTTCATAAGTGCCTGTGATAGGCCTACATGAATAAAGAAATTTTGAATTTGAATTTACAAGCGTTAGAAGTTAATACTTATTTGGCGTAACAAGATAAAAATCTTATCAAAAATGTTATCTTTTGCCTTAGAGAAAAAAAATATCTACGTTTGTAGAAAAAAAACGACACTAACAATAGACAAAAGGTATTTAAAACTAAAGATTTTGTATAACGCATTATCTGGTTATCTAATTATCGGACAACCAAGTTTCGCTCAACATTAAAAGATTTTTGTGCAATTGAATCACCGGAATGCGACCGCAGACTTTGACAATTGAAAGTGTACACTGCCATACCTTTTTTTTGAAAAACTAAAATGTCGATTATTGCTAACTTCAGGGTGTCGGTGTTTCGTGACGGCGTGCGCACGCATCGTAAAAATTTACCCTCATAATTTTTCCATAATGCGCCAAAAGAAGTATAAGTTCAAAAACATAAAACAAAATTATAACTATTTTAAAGTTTTACCTGCTAGTAATTATGCTATCTTCTTACACAATAAATTTAAGCCAAAGCCATGGTGCTAGTACATTTCTCACAGTACCTACTGTAGGCAATGGTTAACAACTTATAAGCTTTTGACAGCGGGTTTTTTTTTTACAAATTCCCGACAAGTTAGCGACACTTTTGACGCTTTTGACAGCAGATTTTTTTTTAAAAATCCCAACAAGTAAGCGACACGCTTATTAGCTGTTGACAGTTGATAAAGTATTTCCCACGAACGATCGCCGGGTGTAATGGCCGCCCTCGTGAAGTCATAGGCAAATTAGAGCTTTAGCTTAGCCATACTTGACGTTTCAAAAGTTTTTACATTAGGCCTACTTGAAATAAATGAAATTTCTATTGGATTGAAGCAGGCGTGACGTTACTTTGCGCAATGTCATATTATGCAAATTAAGCTTAATCCATACTAATATTATAATTGCGAAAGTGTGTTTGTTTATCCAACAATAATGCAGCAACAGAGCAACGGATTGGTGTTATTTTTTGCATACAGATAGTTTATGGGCCGGAGAGTGACATATGCTATTTTTTACCAGGGAAAACTGCACAGTTCCTGTGGAAAGATACGCTTGCGCTGACGCTCGCGCTTGACTGAATTTTTCCGGTTTAAAAAGTAGCCCATGTAGCTCATAAATCTCTATGCTAAAAACCACGTCTCCTGGCAAAGTTTATTTATTTATTTTTATTTATTTATATTAGAACTACCAACAAAATTACATGTATTATAGTTATGAATAAAGCTAGCCTTAGGTTACTAATGTACGATAACTCAATTTTATACAAGCATTATTAAAATATATGTAAATTTATAATAATAAAATTTAAATAGAAAGCTTCATAAGTGCCTGTGATAGGCCTACATGAATAAAGAAATTCTGAATTTGAATTTGAAATAGAAACTTACATTACCAATGTTAATATTTAAGGAACTTAGAAAACAAAGTTGGGGTACCTAATTATCAGATTACGAGTCACCTTCTAGCGAAGTGCCAAACGTTTTAATAATTTGATAAGTTCTTCGAATAACCACGCGAGCGAAGCCGCTAGTAAAAGCTAGTTAGCCGCTAGTAAAGGGTACACCTGTAAAAAATAGGGTATTAAGTTGGGTATGAAGATTACCTGTATTGCGAATGGTACAGAGAGCCCAGTCGATGGTATATCATGGCGGCTCGGAACTGGTACAAGTACTGGCGCGGCCCCGGACTCAACAAGCAGTACTTTAGAGCGTGTTTAAAGGCTTCCGCTACTTCTGTTACTTCCTGCAACAAATTAGGAACGCCCATTATTGGAGTTTATTCATTCATACACTTTATATGTACACCACAAATAGTAAAAAAGAACAATGGACGCAACAAAAATAAACTTAAAAAGTAGGATACAAAGGGCGGCCTTGTCGCTTAGTAGCGATCTCTTCCAGGCAACCTTAGGATTAGGAAAACCAAGGGAAACCGATTGGTGGGATGTATTATTATTATATACATACTTACGAACAATTACACACTAATACTTATAAAGATTACACACATAAAATACTAATAATAATAAATTTAAAAAATAATAAACTAATATATACTAAAACATACTTAAATATGAGTAAGAGTTAATCACTGTCGTCTTTATTGCTCAAGATAATGGGCTTTAACAGCATTTTTGAATATGTCTATCTATGGAGTTTACTCCTTAAGAATCGATTTTCAAATATAAGGCGCCCGGTATGAGAAAAATGTGAGGAGTAAAATCAACTGATGAATGACCTCGTTACGTTTTCGCTTTGCGACGTTGCATGCCCGGCAACTGTGATGCGCAAACATGCAACGTCGCTTTCGTTTAATTTACTTATTTTTCCTATTCTTGTTACCATGTCCAGTTCCACTCTACATCCACCTCGATCTCCCGTAGGCTACTTTTATGAAGTTACACTTCCGCCGTGTGGGAATAAATTGCACAAATTCAAATTTCATTTATTTCAAGTAGGCCTAATATAAGCACTTTTGAAACGTCAAGTCTGTCTGTTTGTAGTGATTCTACCACCGGTTCGGAAGGCAAATTCTACCGAGAAGAAGCCGGCAAGAAACTCAGCAGTTGCTCTTTTCCAAGATCAACAATTTACATTTTGCATTTTAACATTCATTTTTCTATCTTGTGAGAGCTAAAAGATGCTTCCAAGCAACCTTGTCATTACCACAGGATATGAAATTTACCCTTTCATATGGTATTAATCTTTATTCAGCTAAATAAACTCTTTTTGTGTATGTTTCGACAATCGTACTTAAGGAGTAAACTCCAGTCGTGCGTCGGAGCTGACACACTTTTTTCATTTAATTTATATATCTCTGTGGTACAGTATGGCGGAAGTTGACGAATTCATCTTGCAAATGTTATGTTTAAATTAAGATTTGAATCTAATAATTAATGTGACAATTTAGTAATATAAGTGTTATTATTATATTCTTTTGACATCATTTAGTTGGGCAGTTGTATTTATTTTGTAACATTGCATGCCAAATTACTGGCAATACACTGTACCTTAAACCAACATGTAAAACCTTATTGACGCGTATTTTGCAATAAATAATTATGATTATACATTAAATTTTTTAATAAAATCTGAAGATAGGTTAAAAACTACTGTCGTCCGCTGCTGGACGTAGGTCTTTTGTAGGTCCACAATCCACGGTGCAAAGCTTGGGTGTATATTATTGCTCTAACCAGGTTGCTCTTCTAATAATTTTAAATAACATTGTGAGATGGTGATAACAAAAAAAAACACCCGGCTAAGTTTGTTGTGGGCTTCTTTTTAGACCAGGACGCGTTTGGAACCCTCGTAGCTTTAGTTTTAAGTTTACGGATGGTTATCGCCATCATCTCACTACCGTGTAATTCTTATGTTTGCATCAAAAGTGCCACCTATGGGCCTACTTGAATAAAGATATTTTTAACTTTGACTTTTGACTTTCACGGTCGTGGGCCGCTTGCTTCCAGCGACTCGCCTGATGTCATTTTTCCACCTCGTTGGACCGACCTTCGCTGCGTTTACCGGTTCAAGGTCGCCATTCCAGTAGCTTAAACTTCCATCGGTTCTCCGAGCTCTGTGCTCCGCCCATTGCCACTCCAGCTTCGCGACTCACTGAGCTATGTGGGTAACTCTAGTTCTTCTACGGATTTCCTCCGTGATGATCCTCATTTCTTATTTGATCATGTAGACATACTCGTAGCATAGCTCTCTCCATCGCCCGCTGAGTGACACTTGAACATTCTTATGAGGCCCATAGTAAGCGATAACGTTTCGGAAATAAATAAATAAATATTTACTATGTATGTATATGTGGAATTTACTTTTTTGGCTATGTCCTCAAACACCCGTGTGGTGAGAACTGTATTCTGATCTGCTGAAGCGACACGACTTCTAAGATATAACATTATTGCCTGACACAACTATGTCCCGTGTATGGTCCTTTCGTTCAATAAATGGATGATATCTCTCATTTATGATCATCAGAAGTGGGATTCATAGTAGTTAAAATACTCACATTCGCATAAACACCCGGAGAGTCCTGCATCAGCACAGCCCTGGTGTAAAGGTGGCAGGACAGTTCCCAGGATACGAGATCCCATACTGAAGTGGCCCCGCAAAATTCTCTGGGCCCTAAGAGTTTTAGGGCCGACCTGTACAGATCTTCGGCTTGACTATACAGGCTTCGTTTTTCGGAACTGTAAAGAAATTTTATAATACAATCTATGTTTTTTGTGTGATAAACATGAATGTTTTCCAGTGTCTGTTTATATGTTTATAATAAGACATACAATATTTATTCCATACAAAAATAGTCCATATACAACGTGTAAATTAAAACCAAAATAATACTTCACAGGCTTTAAAGGCACATTATGTACTGCCTCTAAGACTTCTCAATGAAACCGAAAACCTAATAGTTTTTGATTAAACAACCCCAACAGTTTTTACTGAAGGAAATCCGATACAGCCCTAACATCTCCTGTCGCTTTATTAGATACGCGTCGCGTAGCGTTGGTACTATACGCGTGTCGGTGTTTTATCTTCAATAGGGTTGTCACAAGTAAACACTTAGAATGTTTTGAATACGTTTCTATGAAAAAATAAAATCGCTTCTTTTGATTTAATATTTTTACAGCTTGATTCCTCATGAAGTATACTTATGCATCTTTCAACATCATTTCGTAATTAGGTTACACGTTGTATAAACATTACCTAAAGGTAGAGAGTAGACAATGAAATAAGTAAATAAGCTACTCACTTAAAACCGCCTTGGATACAATGCGCTCTGAACCTTATATAGCGCGCCTTATTGCAGTACAGGAGCGCTAAGTTGGGCACGTCGTTGACCTGAGTGAAGATAGCCGTGGCCTCGTCCAGGCACTCGGACGAACGTCGCGACAGTGCGCTGAACTGTTTGTATATAGATTTCGAGTTGCCGTCCTTCTTCTCGCACTCCTCGAGGTACTTCACGTATATCTCTGTACGAGTGTAATGCATAAATTTCAAATAAAAAAAATATAGTGTACATTATTGTACTAGTCAAGCCAAGTTCATTTGATACCCATTTTGAAAAATAAATGAAATTCGGCGTTTTGTGGTGGCGGCCATCTTCGATTTGAAATTTTTCATAGTGTATAGTATTCTACTAGTCAAATATACCAAGCTTAAAAAATTATAATATAAAAATGGGTTTTAATCACAGTGGGGCAAGCGCTCGCCATGAGAAGAGCCCCAGGACTCGACGACGTCGGGGGAAAAGTGGGGGACGTCGACCCGAGGGTGCCTTCTGCTCGGCTCGGTTCGACGTTATTCTGTCAGTTGGTAGACTTTTGGACTATTTATTAATTTAGTCCGAACGCCCCCGTACCGTGTAAGGTACCACGTCCGGATGACGTTAGAAATCGGAGCCCTCGTCTACGCCGTGTTTATTGTCTGTGTGTGTGTGTGTAGTGTTGGAGCACATTGTCGGCACTAATTTGATCGTCACTAAAACTGACATCTTACTGCTACTTTAAGCCCCATTGGTTGCCATGATGGTTATAATTAAAAAAGCCAAGCTCGCTTTTCTCGTGCCGTACTCACGTTGCGCATCGTTCATGTATCTCACAGCCAGTTCGTTGCACACGGACGCCGTCCGACGCAGCAGTTCGTCTTTTTTGTGCGTCTCGTCTGCGCACACTAGTCCCGCCCGACGGTAGTACTCGCACGATGATAACATGGCCTCAGTTTCACTCTTTGGAATTGTTATTTCTGGAAACCATTATATTCATGAATAACGCGTTTTTGAAGTGAAACTTCTTTATCGGGGTTGGAAAAAAATTTAGTGTAACATTTTTTCGTTACGCGTCACATTTTTTCGTTACGCACCGTCTTTTTCTTGTCCCAACCACGGTTGATTCGAGTTTATTCGAACTTCAAATGCATTGCAAAATTTAAACGGCTGAAGACGTAAGCATATATCATAATACTAATGATGTTGTTAACATTGTAACTTCATCGATAGATTTTTCTGTTCTTTCTCCTGACTTATGTATGGCTCAATGCGAAATGGAAAATAGGATGAATATTTTGATTGTTGCACTTTATATATCTCCAAATCAGAAGTTGGACGATATTATTAATTTTTTTCTTCCTCCTCCCTCTTCGTGCCTCTTTACTCGGTTGCAATAATGATAAAAAACCGATCTGCATCAGAAACATCTTTGAAGCTAGTTGAATTTTGAAAGATTATTTAAATTTTATATATTATTAAAAAAAAGTCTTCAAACATTAACAACAAGATCCGGCACTAAAATTGCTGGAGTTTTTATGGAATGTAAACAATATTTGACGGCCGACTGGCGCAGTGGGCTGCGACCCTGCTTTCTGAGTCCAAGGCCGTGGGTTCGATTCCCACAACAGGAAAATGTTTAGACGCAAAAAGACGTTTAAAAAGACGTTTTAAAAAAGATATCTACACCCCCTTCTATGTATCTATATTATGGTGTTCTGTACTTCTTCTCCTCCCTCTGCGTCTCCCTCTTCGGGTTCCCCGACTCCCGCCCGCCTGTTCAGCAAGGAGTCACTGGTTCATGGGTCACCTACTTTGTTAGCCACGTAAGTTTTGATTGTACGCGTGTCCGCCCCCCACGTGGCAAGATGTTCAGCTCGGACGTAAAGTAGGATTTAGGGGGGCTAAGTAAGTATTATAATATATATTATTATAGTTATATATTAAATTATAATAATATGACGGCCGATTGGCGCAGAGGGCAGCGACCCTGCTTTCTAAGTCCAAGGCCGTGGGTTCGATTCCCACTACTGGAAAATGTTTGTGTGATGAGCATGAATGTTTTTCACTGTCTGGGTGTTTATATGTATATTGCTATTATTTATGTATATTTTTCATAAAAATATTCATCAGTCATCTTAGTAAACACAAGCTACGCTTACTTTGGGGCTAGATGGCGATGTGTGTATGGTCGTAGTATATTTATAAATTTAAAAAAATGCAGAGAAAATGCCCTACAAAGTTCCGCCACGTGTTTGTCAGCCAGAGGCGTAGGTTTTAGGCCTCATGTACCTGTAATTACACCGGCAACCGCGCGCTTCACACCGGAACACTGCTGCTTGGCGGCAGAAATAACTGGTAGTACTTCACCGGCTGTCACAAAAAGCTCGGCTACTCTGCATCTAATTCTTACAACACTTATTCTAACCCAAACACTTTCCTTAGCGGATACCAACGCTCTAAAAGGCATCTAAATTCTTAACAATGCTTAAAAATAAAATAATAGAAAACTATTAAAAATTTATAAAAAAAAAAACATCCACCCTCCGCTCGCGGGGCTTTCGAATGCCCAAGCAACCGGCCGTCAGGGCTCCAGAGTGAGGAACCTCCTCACAATACGCGCCGTTTCAAGGACTACTGCCTTCTGTCGCCGACCCTTGATCCAACAACCAAGCGAAAGCTTCTTAAGATGTTGGTCGAAGCTTTTCGCGAGAAGACATTGACTGAGACGACACTCGGAACAATAACGGTGGACTCAACACTCCACATGGCGGTAATCTCGTGA
Source organism: Pararge aegeria (assembly GCF_905163445.1). Classification (NCBI taxonomy): domain Eukaryota; kingdom Metazoa; phylum Arthropoda; class Insecta; order Lepidoptera; family Nymphalidae; genus Pararge; species Pararge aegeria. The sequence goes on along the minus strand of NC_053202.1, from coordinate 2,583,427 downwards.
GCAAGGTCCAAGTATTTAGATACTTTTTCCTTTTTAGCTTTCACCAGATTATCGTCATGTGGAATAGTAATGTCAACAATTATTGCACGGCGCACTGATCGATCGACTAGCGCTATGTCAGGTCTATTAGCTGTAATATACCTGTCAGTGATAATCGTTCGATCCCAGTAGAGCAATGCACTGCTATTTTCAAGAACGAACGAACGATCGGATTGACTCCGGGTCGTACCTATAGTAAGGCATCTTAAAATCGATTAATCAAACTATTATTATTAATAAGGCATTATTATTATTAAATTCTTTATTGCACACACAAAAACAAAATACAAAGAAACACATTTACAAATAGAAAATAATAAAAAACTAGTTTAGGTGTGCGAAGGCGTTTTATCGCTAAAGCGATCTCTCCCAGATGTTTGTTTTTTTAATTCCACTACAAGTTAGCCCTTGACTGCAATCTTACCTTATGGTAAGTGATGCAGTCTAAAATGGTAGCGGGCTAACCTGTTATGGAGTATGGTAGTCATACTCCTAATCGGTTTCCACGCGACATCGCACTGGCATGCGTAGCGGCACGTTTTTGTCGGTAGGGTGGTAACTAGCCACGGCCAAAGCCTCCCACAAATTATAAATTGCCGACCAAAATATTAAATTACAAAAGAAAAAAATTAATTCAAAGACAAAAATATTTATTTTAATAAGTTACTTAGCACTAACAATCATTCGAAAAATAAACACGTTTTTTTTACAAAAAGGTATATATATACAAGTTGTCACAGAAATCAACATCAAGCCAAAAACATGTGATATACGTGTGTAGTGACTGTTATCATAAATATATATATAAAAAACCTATGACGTTAATATCTGAGACACCTTATATGTTATAGAAAAATATCACTTTTTAAGATGCATAAAGTATTTACTACCATACATTGAGAAATCGTTAAAATTATTTAAAAAAATTGTGATGAATTTTTCGGTATTGCTAGGTTGCAAATGGATTAGGTGTGTGAGGAGATTCTCAGAATCAGTCTGATGTCTTGGACTTAAAACATAGAATAACCATAGACAATAACGGCAGTTTGTCTACTCAAAATCTTTACTAATTACATCCATAGACACCAAAACATCGCATATACTGGACGCGTATAGCCGCACATCGTCATTCTTTTTAATCCTCAAGCTAGCACAATACAATTTTTTATACATATCCGTAATTTTTTCATAGTCTTTATTGGTTTTTGTTATGCAGTACTGAATTATATTTTTTAATATGTAATGCAGGCGATTTTCATACAGGGCTAGTAGACTATGTTCGTTTCTCAGGGTCTTCTCGTCCGCCTCCTCAGGTTTGGGAGTATCTCTCTGTTCTTCAGGGTCTTTTTCTTTCAGCACTTTCATGATGGAGTGGCATTGGCGAAGAAGTTCTATCGCGTTTTGGAGAGACTTCAGCTTTACGTTCGGTGATACTGTAACCAAGTAATGAGAATTAACTCTTAGCCCATATCGCGAGACATAGTTTTTCCCAGGTTGTTTGTATTTTGTTATAAGATTTTATTCATTTAATAATGTAATAGCTTAATATGATTTCAATAAACTACCCATTGACATCTTGGAGATGTCTCTTAAAAAGTTCAAAGTTTGTATTAAACGTAAGCTTATTGAAAAGTCCTATTATAGTATAAAGGACTGCGTAATCGATAAAAAAGCTTGGGTGTGAATTGTTGCTCTTACAAGGTTTCTTGTCTAATAATTTTAAATAACAATGTGAGATGGTGATAACAAAAAAAAACACCCGGCTAAGTTTGTTGTGGGCTTCTTCCTAGACCAGGACGCGTATAGACCCCTCGTAGCTTTAGTTATAAGTTTACGAAAATCGTTATAGCCATCATCTCACTACCGTGTAATTCTTATGTACGCATCAAAAGTGCCACCTATGGGCCTACTTGAATAAAAATATTTTTGACTTTGATATGGCTCATCAATCTGGGTCATTGTTCAGACACAAAAATAATTTTCAAATGTTTAGTTTCCATTTTGTTGGATAATATTCGTCATCCCTTTTCATTATTCTACCAATCAAGCCCATTCATTTGATAAACATGTGGAAGGAGTTTTAAAAAAATATTTAATCCGCGACGTGGACAGACGATGTCAAACGTTAAAAGTCGCTGGCAGCCGCTGGAAACAAGCGGCCCAGGACCGTGGATTTTGGAACTCTCTACAAAAGACCTATGTTTAATAGTGGGTGATGATAATGAGTGCTTTAGTGCATGTATGAGGTGCACGCTGATGACGGCTGTGTAAGGTAGCGCTCACCGGCTGCGTGGGTCTCGAGCGCGGCCACGTGCTCAAGGCGCACGGTGAGGAACATTGCGGCGTCTTCCAGAACCGCGAATTGCATCGCCGCCTTCTCGTACTGGCTGCACGTGGCGTTGAGCAGACTACGGCGACGGGGACCCTCTTCCTGAGTTATCCTGACAACAAAACCCTTATTTATTTATTTATTTTAATTCGATCAGTACGGTCAACACAAATTACACAAATTAAATACATAGTAGTTCAAATTATACAGATTAAAACGAGAACAAAAATAGAAAAAATAAAAAGAAAGTATGTGTACTTATGTACTTCACCCGGCTAAGTTTGTTGTGGGCTCTTCTTAGACCAGGGCGCGTTTGGAAACCTCGTAGCTTTAGGTTTAAGTTGGCGTACGAAGTTATCACCATCCCCTTACAATTATGTAAACATATATGTATGAACGCTTCATAAGTGACTGTGATAGGCCTACATGAATAAAGAAATTTTGAATTTGAATTTACAAGCGTTAGAAGTTAATACTTATTTGGCGTAACAAGATAAAAATCTTATCAAAAATGTTATCTTTGGCCTTAGAGAAAAAAATTATCTACGTTTGTAGAAAAAAACGACACTAACAATAGACAAAAGGTATTTAAAACTAAAGATTTTGTATAACGCATTATCTGGTTATCTAATTATCGGACAACCAAGTTTCGCTCAACATTAAAAGATTTTTGTGCAAATGAATCACCGGAATGCGACCGCAGACTTTGACAATTGAAAGTGTACACTGCCATACCTTTTTTTTGAAAAACTAAAATGTCGATTATTGCTAACTTCAGGGTGTCGGTGTTTCGTGACGGCGTGCGCACGCATCGTAAAAATTTACCCTCATAATTTTTCCATAATGCGCCAAAAGAAAGTTCAAAAACATAAAACAAAATTATAACTATTTTAAAGTTTTACCTGCTAGTAATTATGCTATCTTCTTACACAATAAATTTAAGCCAAAGCCATGGTGCTAGTACATTTCTCACAGTACCTACTGTAGGCAATGGTTAACAACTTATAAGCTTTTGACAGCGGGTTTTTTTTTTACAAATTCCCGACAAGTTAGCGACACTTTTGACGCTTTTGACAGCAGATTTTTTTTTAAAAATCCCAACAAGTAAGCGACACGCTTATTAGCTGTTGACAGTTGATAAAGTATTTCCCACGAACGATCGCCGGGTGTAATGGCCGCCCTCGTGAAGTCATAGGCAAATTAGAGCTTTAGCTTAGCCATACTTGACGTTTCAAAAGTTTTTACATTAGGCCTACTTGAAATAAATGAAATTTCTATTGGATTGAAGCAGGCGTGACGTTACTTTGCGCAATGTCATATTATGCAAATTAAGCTTAATCCATACTAATATTATAATTGCGAAAGTGTGTTTGTTTATCCAACAATAATGCAGCAACAGAGCAACGGATTGGTGTTATTTTTTGCATACAGATAGTTTATGGGCCGGAGAGTGACATATGCTATTTTTTACCAGGGAAAACTGCACAGTTCCTGTGGAAAGATACGCTTGCGCTGACGCTCGCGCTTGACTGAATTTATCCGGTTTAAAAAGTAGCCCATGTAGCTCATAAATCTCTATGCTAAAAACCACGTCTCCTGGCAAAGTTTATTTATTTATTTTTATTTATTTATATTAGAACTACCAACAAAATTACATGTATTATAGTTATGAATAAAGCTAGCCTTAGGTTACTAATGTACGATAACTCAATTTTATACAAGCATTATTAAAATATATGTAAATTTATAATAATAAAATTTAAATAGAAAGCTTCATAAGTGCCTGTGATAGGCCTACATGAATAAAGAAATTCTGAATTTGAATTTGAAATAGAAACTTACATTACCAATGTTAATATTTAAGGAACTTAGAAAACAAAGTTGGGGTACCTAATTATCAGATTACGAGTCACCTTCTAGCGAAGTGCCAAACGTTTTAATAATTTGATAAGTTCTTCGAATAACCACGCGAGCGAAGCCGCTAGTAAAAGCTAGTTAGCCGCTAGTAAAGGGTACACCTGTAAAAAATAGGGTATTAAGTTGGGTATGAAGATTACCTGTATTGCGAATGGTACAGAGAGCCCAGTCGATGGTATATCATGGCGGCTCGGAACTGGTACAAGTACTGGCGCGGCCCCGGACTCAACAAGCAGTACTTTAGAGCGTGTTTAAAGGCTTCCGCTACTTCTGTTACTTCCTGCAACAAATTAGGAACGCCCATTATTGGAGTTTATTCATTCATACACTTTATATGTACACCACAAATAGTAAAAAAGAACAATGGACGCAACAAAAATAAACTTAAAAAGTAGGATACAAAGGGCGGCCTTGTCGCTTAGTAGCGATCTCTTCCAGGCAACCTTAGGATTAGGAAAACCAAGGGAAACCGATTGGTGGGGTGTATTATTATTATATACATACTTACGAACAATTACACACTAATACTTATCAAGATTACACACATAAAATACTAATAATAATAAATTTAAAAAATAATAAACTAATATATACTAAAACATACTTAAATATGAGTAAGAGTTAATCACTGTCGTCTTTATTGCTCAAGATAATGGGCTTTAACAGCATTTTTGAATATGTCTATCTATGGAGTTTACTCCTTAAGAATCGATTTTCAAATATAAGGCGCCCGGTATGAGAAAAATGTGAGGAGTAAAATCAACTGATGAATGACCTCGTTACGTTTTCGCTTTGCGACGTTGCATGCCCGGCAACTGTGATGCGCAAACATGCAACGTCGCTTTCGTTTAATTTACTTATTTTTCCTATTCTTGTTACCATGTCCAGTTCCACTCTACATCCACCTCGATCTCCCGTAGGCTACTTTTATGAAGTTACACTTCCGCCGTGTGGGAATAAATTGCACAAATTCAAATTTCATTTATTTCAAGTAGGCCTAATATAGGCACTTTTGAAACGTCAAGTCTGTCTGTTTGTAGTGATTCTACCACCGGTTCGGAAGGCAAATTCTACCGAGAAGAAGCCGGCAAGAAACTCAGCAGTTGCTCTTTTCCAACATCAACAATTTACATTTTGCATTTTAACATTCATTTTTCTATCTTGTGAGAGCTAAAAGATGCTTCCAAGCAACCTTGTCATTACCACAGGATATGAAATTTACCCTTTCATATGGTATAAATCTTTATTCAGCTAAATAAACTCTTTTTGATTATGTTTAGAAATCGTACTTAAGGAGTAAACTCCAGTCGTGCGTCGGAGCTGACCCACACTTTTTTTATTTTATTTATATATCTCTGTGGTACAGTATGGCGGAAGTTGACGAATTCATCTTGCAAATGTTATGTTTAAATTAAGATTTGAATCTAATAATTAATGTGACAATTTAGTAATATAAGTGTTATTATTATATTCTTTTGACATCATTTAGTTGGGCAGTTGTATTTATTTTGTAACATTGCATGCCAAATTACTGGCAATACACTGTACCTTAAACCAACATGTAAAACCTTATTGACGCGTATTTTGCAATAAATAATTATGATTATACATTAAATTTTTTAATAAAATCTGAAGATAGGTTAAAAACTACTGTCGTCCGCTGCTGGACGTAGGTCTTTTGTAGGTCCACAATCCACGGTGCAAAGCTTGGGTGTATATTATTGCTCTAACCAGGTTGCTCTTCTAATAATTTTAAATAACATTGTGAGATGGTGATAACAAAAAAAACACCCAGCTAAGTTTGTTGTGGGCTTCTTTTTAGACCAGGACGCGTTTGGAACCCTCGTAGCTTTAGATTTAAGTTTACGGATGGTTATCGCCATCATCTCACTGCCGTGTAATTCTTATGTTTGCATCAAAAGTGCCACCTATGGGCCTACTTGAATAAAGATATTTTTAACTTTGACTTTTGACTTTCACGGTCGTGGGCCGCTTGCTTCCAGCGACTCGCCTGATGTCATTTTTCCACCTCGTTGGACCGACCTTCGCTACGTTTACCGGTTCAAGGTCGCCATTCCAGCAGCTTAAACTTCCATCGGTTCTCCGAGCTCTGTGCTCCGCACATTGCCACTCCAGCTTCGCGACTCACTGAGCTATGTCGGTAACTCTAGTTCTTCTACGGATCTCCTCATTTCTTATTTGGTCATGTAGACATACTCGTAGCATAGCTCTCTCCATCGCCCGCTGAGTGACACTTGAACATTCTTATGAGGCCCATAGTAAGCGATAACGTTTCGGAAATAAATAAATAAATATTTACTATGTATGTATATGTGGAATTTACTTTTTTGGCTATGTCCTCAAACACCCGTGTGGTGAGAACTGTATTCTGATCTGCTGAAGCGACACGACTTCTAAGATATAACATTATTGCCTGACACAACTAGGTCCCGTGTATGGTCCTTTCGTTCAATAAATGGATGATATCTCACATTTATGATCATCAGAAGTGGGATTCATAGTAGTTAAAATACTCACATTCGCATAAACACCCGGAGAGTCCTGCATCAGCACAGCCCTGGTGTAAAGGTGGCAGGACAGTTCCCAGGATACGAGATCCCATACTGAAGTGGCCCCGCAAAATTCTCTGGGCCCTAAGAGTTTTAGGGCCGACCTGTAGAGATCTTCGGCTTGGCTATACAGGCTTCGTTTTTCGGAACTGTAAAGAAATTTTATGTTACAATCTATGTTTTTTGTGTGATAAACATGAATGTTTTCCAGTGTCTGTTTATATGTTTATAATAAGACATACAATATTTATTCCTTACAAAAATAGTCAGAAGACGTTCATATACAACGTGTAAATTAAAACCAAAATAATACTTCACAGGCTTTAAAGGGACATTATGTACTGCCTCTAAGACTTCTCAATGAAACCGAAAACCTAATAGTTTTTGATTAAACAACCCCAACAGTTTTTACTGAAGGAAATCGGATACAGATCTAACATCTCCTGGCGCTTTATTAGATACGCATCGCGTAGCGTAGGTACTATACGCGTGTCGGTGTTTTATCTTCAATAGAGTTGTCACAAGTCATCACATCAACCGATAGACGTCCACTGCTGGACATAGGTCTTTTGTAGGGAGTTCCAAGTTCCACGATTCTGAGCCGCTTGGATCCAACGGCTAGCTGCGACGCGCTTAATGTCGTCTGTCCACCTCGTTGGGGGTCGACCAACGCTGCGCTTACCAGTACGGGGCTGCCATTCCAGCACCTTGGGACCCCAACGTCCATCCTTTCTCCGAACTATGGGCCCGGCCCATTGCCACTTAAGCTTCGCGACTCGTTGAGCTATGTCGGTAACTTTGGTTCTTCTACGAATCTCCACATTTCTGATTCGATCGCGTAGAGATACTCCGAGCATAGCTCTCTCCATCGCCCGCTGAGTGACTCTAAGCCTTCTTATGAGGCCCATAGTTAACGACCATGTTTCAGAGCCATAGGTCATCACTGGCAACACGCACTGTTCGAAGACTTTCGTCTTCAGGCACTGAGGGATTTTTGACGAAAAGATGGCACGAAGTTTCCCGAACGCTGCCCATCCGAGTTGGATTCGGCGGTTCACCTCCTTCTCGAAATTGGACCTACCTAACTGGATCGTGTGTCCTAGGTATACGTATTCGTCAACAATTTCGAGTGCAGTGTTCTCAACGATTACTGGTTGAAGCGGAACATGAGCATTAGACATAATCTTCGTCTTGCTCATGTTCATTCGTAGGCCAACCTGTTGAGAAGCTCTGCTGAGGCCATCGAGCATCGTATTTAGGTCTCCCAGAGTCTCTGCCATTATGACTACATCGTCGGCAAACCGAAGTTGAGTGATGTACTCGCCGTTAATGTTGATGCCAAGTCCGTTCCAATCCAGAAGCTTAAAGACGTCCTCCAACGCAGCGGTAAATAGTTTCGGGGAGATAACATCTCCCTGTCGCACGCCTCGCTGCAATTGGATTGGTCTCGTAGTCTGATCCTGTATACGAACTGACATAGTGGCGTTTTTGTACAAACACTGCAACACTTGGATATACCGGTAGTCAATTCGGCATCTCTGCAGTGACCTAAACACAGCCCAAGTTTCCACCGAATCAAAGGCTTTTTCATAGTCCACAAACGCTAAGCAAAGTGGCCGGTTATACTCTTCAGTCTTCTGTATAACCTGCCGCAGCGTATGAATGTGGTCTATGGTACTAAAACGGCTTGTTCGGGAGGCTGGAAGTCATCAAACCTACGAGCGAGACGATTCGTAATGACCCTCGAAAACAGCTTGTAGATATGACTCAGCAGCGAGATGGGTCTGTAATTCTTCAACAAGGTATTATCACCTTTTTTGAAGAACAGAACCACCACACTCCTGTGCCATGCCACAAGTAAACACTTAGAATGTTTTCAATACGTTTCTATGAAAAAATAAAATCGCTTCTTTTCATTTCGGTCTTTTATCTTTAATGACAGCCCTGTCACAAGTAAACACTTAGAATGTTTTGAATTCGTTTGTATAAAAAAATAAATATGCTCCTTTTGATTAAATATTTTTACAGCTTGATTCCTCATGAAGTATACTTATGCATGTTTCAACATTATTCCGTAATTAGGTTACACGTTGTATAAACATTACCTAAAGGTAGAGAGTAGACAATGAAATAAGTAAATAAGCTACTCACTTAAAACCGCCTTGGATACAATGCGCTCTGAACCTCATATAGCGCGCCTTATTGCAGTACAGGAGCGCTAAGTTGGGCACGTCGTTGACCTGAGTGAAGATAGCCGTGGCCTCGTCCAGGCACTCGGACGAACGTCGCGACAGTGCGCTGAACTGTTTGTATATAGATTTCGAGTTGCCGTCCTTCTTCTCGCACTCCTCGAGGTACTTCACGTATATCTCTGTACGAGTGTAATACATAAATTTGAAATAAAAAAAATATAGTGTACATTATTGTTCTAGTCAAGCCAAGTTCATTTGATACCCATTTTGAAAAATAAATGAAATTCGGCGTTTTGTGGTGGCGGCCATCTTCGATTTGAAATTTTTCATAGTGTATAGTATTCTACTAGTCAAATATACCAAGCTTAAAAATTATAATATAAAAATGGGTTTTAATCACAGTGGGGCAAGCGCTCGCCATGAGAAGAGCCCCAGGACTCGACGACGTCGGGGGAAAAGTGGGGGACGTCGACCCGAGGGTGCCTTCTGCTCGGCTCGGTTCGACGTTATTCTGTCAGTTGGTAGACTTTTGGACTAATTATTAATTTAGTCCGAACGCCCCCGTACCGTGTAAGGTACCACGTCCGGATGACGTTAGAAATCGGAGCCCTCGTCTACGCCGTGTTTATTGTCTGTGTGTGTGTGTGTAGTGTTGGAGCACATTGTCGGCACTAATTTGATCGTCACTAAAACTGTCATCTTACTGCTACTTTAAGCCCCATTGGTTGCCATGATGGTTATAATTAAAAAAGCCAAGCTCGCTTTTCTCGTGCCGTACTCACGTTGCGCATCGTTCATGTATCTCACAGCCAGTTCGTTGCACACGGACGCCGTCCGACGCAGCAGTTCGTCTTTTTTGTGCGTCTCGTCTGCGCACACTAGTCCCGCCCGACGGTAGTACTCGCACGATGATAACATGGCCTCAGTTTCACTCTTTGGAATTGTTATTTCTGGAAACCATTATATTCATGAATAACGCGTTTTTGAAGTGAAACTTCTTTATCGGGGTTGGAAAAAAATTTAGTGTAACATTTTTTCGTTACGCGTCACATTTTTTCGTTACGCGCCGTCTTTTTCTTGTCCCAACCACGGTTGATTCGAGTTTATTCGAACTTCAAATGCATTGCAAAATTTAAACGGCTGAAGACGTAAGCATATATCATAATACTAATGATGTTGTTAACATTGTAACTTCATCGATAGATTTTTCTGTTCTTTCTCTTGACTTATGTATGGCTCAATGCCAAATGGAAAATAGGATGAATATTTTGATTGTTGCACTTTATATATCTCCAAATCAGAAGTTGGACGATATTATTAATTTTTTTCTTCCTCCTCCCTCTTCGTGCCTCTTTACTCGGTTGCAATAATGATAAAAAACCGATCTGCATCAGAAAAATCTTTGAAGCTAGTTGAATTTTTGAAAGATTATTTGAATTTTATATATTATTAAAAAAAGTCTTCAAACATTAACAACAAGATCCGGCACTACAATTGCTGGAGTTTTTATGGAATGTAAACAATATTTGACGGCCGACTGGCGCAGTGGGCTGCGACCCTGCTTTCTGAGTCCAAGGCCGTGGGTTCGATTCCCACGACAGGAAAATGTTTGTGTGATAAACATAGTGTTTTTTAGTGTCTGGGTGTTTATATGTATATTATAAGTATTTTATTTATATTACCTATTCATAAAACTATTCTTCAGTCATCTTGGTACCCATATATATAGGGCTAGATGGCGATGTGTGTATTGTCGTAGTATATTTATTTATTTATATTTATATTTCATATTTCAGTTACCATAAGCCATAATAATAATATTACAATTAAATTAAAGCTGTAATAATCTTAGTAGTAATAAAGTAAAATGACATAATTGTATTATTTGTATTCATGTCCATGATAATAAAAGTCTTACCAAGTTCAAACTCATCTCGCACCTCACGGTCCAACTCCTCGGTCATATCGTTCTCAATCTCCATTTTTATCCGTCCATCTATCTCGTGATCGGTCTCAAACTGTTTCCGGAATTGCTCCAAACTCGCCCAATGCTTGCTCAATTGAAAATAATTGTCGCCAACACGGCCAATGAGACAACTTGCGTCAACGACTCTGCTTTTGATTATCATATTGCTCAGTAACCTTTGGCATTTGTTGGCCATATCTATGTACTTCAGGGAGAACCCATACTGTTCGTGGGAGTAGCTGTATTCGGCCAAGGTCGCGTACGCGAGACAGATCTTCTCGTACAGAAGCGTTTTCAGATGGAGTTTCCAAGCGAAATTATCGTCTCTATTCGGTTCGTGCCATGTCGGTATCGCTTTTTTCTCTTTGCGGACCAAAATCGCGTTCTTATCTATGGAAGATTTGGTTTCTATTAAGTAGTTGCCAGTTTTGTCCATCTTTTTCTCTCTTTTTCGTCTCCTGCTTCTGGATACGTGTTCTTTGGTATCGCTTTTGTCCTTGCTTTGTTTGAGCGGCTCGTAGTTCATTTTGATAGGTTCGTAGGGGTTCGCCATTTTGGGATGTTGCTCTTCTGTTATAATCTGTTGTCTAAGACGTTCACGTTCTTCCTCCTGTTATTTTTTTAATTAAGGTTAATTTATAAACTATAATATTTAGAAGCGCTGATACCCCAGGCGGTGGGAGCTCGACTTTACTTTCGGGGGGCCGAGTTCGAATCTCACGACGTCTCTCCTATAACATTTTTAAGTTATGTGCGTTTTAAGTAATTAAAATATCACTTGAACGGTGAAGAAAAACATCATGAGGAAACCTGCATGGGAGTTATACATAATGTTCTCAAAGGTGTGTGTTCTGTCTTTTTTTTTTTTTTATTCTAGAGCTGTAACCATTTTTTTACTCAATATCGAAATTAAATATTGTGTAGTTATCTTTACTGCAAAGAATGAGCTTGGTTCTCAAAATGTGTTCTAAATAATGAGTCTGAGATGATGTATCTGACCAAGCGGCACATGACTGAAGCGTCCCCGCGCGCACTGCGCAGTTTTTCGTTACTCATCTTGTAAAGTTGACTGTGCGCTCGTTTAAGTTGACGTTAACTATGGCTCTTCTATTTTGGACATTAATTTAAACATAGTGATTTGACTCGATTTTTGTGTTTGTTGTTATATAGTACTAACTATGTTTCAACATGTTGAAAAGTGGACGTATAATCAACAGCCAGTCACGCGTATTGGTTGTGAAGTTAAAGGAATACTTTGAACGAACGAACACTTTACAATACATAATAATATCAATCAAGTACTGATACAAACTTGAATTGTTTTATCGTGAGTATCGAGTACAGAGTCTTATGGTTCCATAACTAGTTACGTCGCGATGACAAATGTCAAAACGGGCCTATTACATTTTTACGACTATAAACAGCTTGATTTTTATATCTCCCGAATACAGGAGGAAAATGTGTATAAATAAATATAAAACACAAAAAAGTTACAACAGTTCATCTCCAAGAAATGTGGTTTCTTGTATCTTCGGATGTTTCACTTTTCGTTTCGTCCCTCCTATTTGGCGGATTTTAACAAACGTGGTGTTTTTGGCAAAATTTTAGCGTCTACCCACGTGACATCAATTTAAATCCAATATGGCGGCAATCATTGTATAATCTACCTATATTAATATGGATTATACGATAAAATATGATGGCTCCCACCGCACTTACCTTAGATTTGTTAATAGTGAGATGGTGCAAGGCTTTCAGTCCCAACAGTGCGTGTCGAAGGGCGCGCCCGCAGCGAGTAGCGGCTTCCACTCCCAGACCTTTATCGGGATCTGTCTTTGCCTTTTCATCCTGTGACCAGACGAAATTATTGATGTTATATATAAATAATTTATATACTACGACAACGCACACATTGCCATCCAGCCCCAAAGTAAGCGTAGCTTGTTTTATGGGTAGTGAGATGACCGATGAATATTTTTATGAACAATATACACTAGCGGACCCGCGCGACTTCGTCCGCGAATGAGCCGATTTAAAAAATATTCGAAATATTTCTCGCGGACTGTTTTATAGAACTTTAAAGAAACAACAATTCCGATATACTTACTACATACTTCCGTCGTTTGGCGTAACGTTTCCCGTTCACGCATCGCACGCATCAGAATCTCCCAAAAAGCATATTTCTTGCCGTTTTTTACCGAGATTAATCGATTTATCGCCCCCGAAACCCCCTGTATTATGGCTTAGCGATAATTAATAATTTAATTTTTTTTAGAACTACATACAACTAAATTGAATGCCACATCAAAAAACAAAATCAAACGCAGTCGAAGTCGCGGGCAATAGCTAGTACATATATATATTTATCTTGTAAACGAGCGTGAGAGTAAATTCCAATATTAATAATAATAATGTTTATTTCTAAAAAAACTGAAGTCTAATCAAGTAAATAATAATAAAAAATAGCTTACTGTCTGATGCGAAGACTGTCTATGTACAATGTCCCTCAGAGCCAGACCACGCACTTGTAAAGCTAGCTCCGTGCGTTCACTACTGCCCTCTCGCTCGCACCCGCCTCCATCTGAAGTTTCCTCTCGCTCGCACTTCTCATCCTAAAACAAAAGATAAATAGAAAATAATACAAGAAGAATAAGAGAGTCGGGAATAAAACCACAGATATAACTACATAGCCTCTAGCTCTTATGTGACATTTTTACATTAGTCTATTTCTTTGTATTGAGATTTGTGATGTCGATTATTATATTTCCATATTTTTAAGTTTTTTAATATTCTTAAAAAGTCTGGGAGGTTTAACCTCCCTTGAATAACCAGCAGGGCTAGCATAGGCAAGAGACAAAATATATATATAAAAGTCAAAGTCAAACTCAAAAATATCTTTATTCAAGTAGGCCCATAGGTGGCACTTTTGATGCGTACATAAGAATAACACGGTAGTGAGATGATGGCGATAACCACATTCGTAAACTTAAAACTGAAGCTACGAGTGTTCCAAACGCGCCCTGGTCTAAGAAGAAGCCCACAACAAACTTAGCCGGTATTCCCCCGATTATATCCCCTGACAAGGAATATAATTAACGCGTCCACCTGTTAAAGCACAAGAAATGGAATAGGAGAAGTTTCCCCGATTATTATTACACATATATTATTTGGTTATTATTTCCACTTGTGTATCAGTGCTCTGAGAGTTGATAAAGCTTTGAGAGAAGATAAATTTATATCCGCTCCCCGGGGAGATAATTTTCTCCTGACCATGCTAGCCGTGCAGTTAGTAAATAGCGTGAAGAACGTTGGATTTGGAACTCCCTACAAAATACCTATGTCCAGCTGTGGACATACATTCGTTGAAATTATAATGATGATGATGATTCTTCGAGTTCTAACGAGCTGTTAAGGAATACCAACAATCCAGGATGTAGGGATAAAATATGTTTGTTTGACGTATGATACGAATATAAACATACACTTAATTTGTTAGTATGGTTAATAGTCTGTATGGATTGTCTATGACAGTTACCTTGTCTGTGGTATCACTCATAATCTCGACATTTTCACTATCTTCGTCTTTGTCACCCACGTTGCTGTCTCTCTCGCAGCCACTGTCAACATCAGAAGTGGGATGGCCCGGAAATTCGGCATAGTTTCCGAAATCTGTCTCTTCTTCAGAATCAGAGCTTTCGTCTAAAAATAAAAATATTACAGGATGGTAGTATGCGTCAGATAGGCTTTTTTCATCATTTGGCATAAATGAGATTTGACTTTTTTCTGTTGCCACAGTCACGGGGGTCACCGATTGACCCCTCTCGGACCCTAAACATATTTTTGGTTGTTTAAACGTTGGCCCGCTAGAGATGATGTAGTCTAACATTGTAGCGGGGTAACCTATAAAGGGTATGGTAGTTACATTATATAAACTTCAATATCGATATTATATATGTTTTTTGTTGCAGATCGAAAATGGAATAACGTTATGGTGGGTGTTTTTTTCACGCCGTGTTTGGCTACAATTGAATCGTTATTTATTTATGTGGTATTTTGAATGCACCACTTTCTTGCAAGAAAAGAATTTGAATTTAAAACTATGAACATAATACGGCGATAGAAGCAAACTTAGGAAGGTGGTGGGACTCATAACAGGACATAGCTCCTTAAACAGACATCTTTCCATTATAGGTGTCACCGACAGTCCTCTTTGCAGAGCATGCATGGAGAAGAATGAAACACCTACGCACGTGATGCTGGAGTGCACGGGCGTGACAGAGCAACACGAGATCTACCTGGGATCACCAGCCACTATCCCAGAAATCCTCAGCAACCTGGGCGGCATGCTGGGATTCTGGAACGAGCTTGGATGGCTGGAGTAGCGAGCAACATTGGGAAATTTCACGTACAACAAGCGAAGCGCTTACGTGCGGAAACTGCCCAGAAGAAGAAGAAGAAGAAGATAATACGGCGAAGCGCTAAATAGCGTGGCGGTACGACTATTTCAGTAGGCTGTTAACTAGCCGGGATCCAAGCCTTCCACCAGACGCTGTTCACTTATTTAATATATACAAAATTAAAAAATATTTTCCTCAACACATTGATCTGATGAATGTAAAGTTTTTTTTTGTTACAATATAGCATGCTGTAAGACGGAATTCGGCTGAGCTGAGTGTTTATCCTTTATTCATCTATATACAATCACCCAAATTAGCAATAAAGAATTTTGAATTCTGATTTTGATCCTAAGTAAATAGTTATGGAACATAAGTTTTTATTTATCATAAATACTGTAAAACCTCATTTGCTTAAATTTTGCTGTGCGGTTACAGCAATTCAAAATGTGATCACCAACCCATCTGCCCAGCGTTGTTATTACAGGCCAACCTTAAGTGAAGCCTTTAGTCCAGCAGTGGACAAAAGGCTATTGATGAATTCAACTATTTACCTTTAAAATTCGGGCAAGCAGGATTAGTTATAGCGGGCACATACAAGTCGGACAGCATGTAGTGGGAGGAAGCTACGATTTGGGGGTATCTCTCCACCTTCAGCAGTTCCACTACGTGTTCCAAGAGTTGCCGGACGTGTTTCGACCTGTTCATCAGACGCATATTCCTTGCCACCCTGTAACATGAATAAATTTGAAGTGGACAATACTATCATCAACCTTTCAACAGCCAACAGGACAGAGAGAGAGAGAGAGAGAGGGAGAGAGAGGAAGAAGTGAGAAGAGTTTAGGTCGCAGTCCACCAAGCTAGCCATGTGCGAAATAGAAGAGTTCACACGCCTATGAAAACATTATGGTTAACTCCTTTGAGAATTATGATTAAAACTCAGATTGCTTAGAATAGCTAGAGGTGTGGAACGGGGTTCGACCTCAAACCCCGACACATTTTTGAAAACCCAGTGAAAACACCGCATTTTTAATCTTTTATAATTATATTGTTCAGTATTTTACAATTATTTTTTGTTGCAAAGGCCTAGTTGCCTGAAACAACTTTATACAAATTTTTCATAGATTTATTTCTTGTTTTTACAGAGCAAGAGTTGTTTTTTTTACATGTGGTTTTTTACATAGCGGTGGGGAGGGAAGTTTACATTTATGAAAAAGGTTATAGTTATACCTTCAGTATAACATTTCGTTAGGGCTCATAGGTAATGCAAATGAAACCGCGGGTATTAGCTAGCATAATAATACACTATACCTGTATAGTAACATAGCTACAGGCGTTGTAAAAGGGTTGTCCATGGTATCCGGGCATAGAGTAGTCAGATCGTAGAGTTTAACGACGTCATCGTGCGGTCCTTTAAACAGCCAATAAGTATGGCCAGCTTTCGTCGCGTTCGATTTTAGAAAAGACAATATATTCTGAGCAACATTCCTTATGATTTTCGGAGAGAATTTACTGTTTTCCATATTGGGCAAATCCTCCGTTTTCATCGGTTCGTATTTCTGAACAATTCCATCTAAATGGTAACACATTAATACTTCCGGAACGTTGCACATCAAGTTGTCCAGCCAATAGTCTATGCCTGTCAGTACGTTTATGGATTCCCTCGCGTCTCTTAAACGAAGGCTGACGCAGGGACGGTCTTTGTCGCCAAAAATTGGCAGATTGCTTCCGATCAACATGTGTATATCTTCAAAAGTCCAATGGACGTTTCGGTTGAAGTTCTGCTCTTTCGCTGGTTCAGTTGCCTCCGGACGTATTTCGGGTTCCGGGAGAAATGGCCCTAAAATGTTATATAATTTTTATTCGTGCTTTTTCACCTACACTTGGGGGAAAACTCAACTTTGTAAATTGAAAAAGGCATTTAAAAATTTCTAACCCGACAAATTTATAAAATTGATATTTCCTCCAAGTGTAGGTAAAAAAGTATAAAAAAACTAAAACTATAATATACAATGTTTCCTACTAGATGGCGCTACAGTCGCTAGGTGCATATACTAATTTCGGCAACACCACTATAAAAAAATTATAAAATTGAAAATTGCAGTGTATTGTTGCAAAGCGTTCTGACAGCCGGTCCGATTCTCACAAATAGAAAATGTTTGTGTGATAAACATGAGTTGTCTGGGTGTTTATCTGTATATTATAAGTATTTATGTGTATTATATTCATAAAAATATTCATCAGCTACCTTAGTACCCATAACGTGTGTGTATTGTGTGTATTGTCGAAGTATATATATATATATATATTTTTCAATTTTACTATTATCTACTCATTCAATGTATTCGTCTTTAAATTTATTGGTAAATAATTTTTAATATATTTTTTTTTTTTAAATTATTCACCGGGCAAGCACATGGGCGGGTGGGGTGTCTCCGAGGGCAGTGGCTGCGGGCGCTCCGCCACGCTGTGCGACAGGAACTTGTGGGTCAGTTGCAGCGCAGAGCTGGGGCTCGGGGCCAGAGTCAGCGACATACGCTCCTAGTGTGCAGAGAGAGACAGAGAATATATAGCCACAGAATTAAGAACATAATTCTTTTTTATTGATATTCATTTGTTTTTTAAATTCTTAACATTGCTTTAAAAAAAAACAATATTAAAAATGTATAAGAAAAAATATCCACCCTCCGCTTGCGGGGCTTTTGAATGCCCAAGCAACGGGCTCCAGAGTGAGGAACCTCCTCACAATACGCGCCGTTTCAAGGACTACTGCCTTCTGTATCCGACCCTTGATCCAACAACCAAACGAAAGCTTCTTAAGATGTTGGTCGAAGCTTTTCGCGAGAAGACCAGTGACTGAGACGACACTCGGAACAATAACGGTCGACTCAACACTCCACGTGGCGGTAATCTCGTGAGCAAGGTCCAAGTATTTAGAAACTTTTTCCTTTTCAGCTAGAACATGGTATCAGTATCTATGTTATTGTTAGTTTATTATATACTAGATTCTATCCGCGACTTTGTCTGCTACTTCAGAATTGAGTCTAAAGCTTCGCTCCATAATTATTTATTTATTTACTAGCCCAAGAGATTCATTCATTAAGGGATAAATTTAAAGAAGATAAAATAATGACGGTGCGTAGTCAGTGTCCATAAAAATATCACAAAATTTAAAAATAATATGGACTGTAACAATATTAATATTAGAAGCAAAAATAAACTCGCTGTGCAGTTTACTAGGCTACACAAAATTGGAAATTCATTCAAGGGCAATTGTATATTATTTTATAACAAATGAAGTCTTTGAGATGTCCCTCGAAAAGCTTGGGTGTGAATTACTCTAGCTTCATAGCTTAAAAAAAATGCAACCGGCTAAGTTTGACTAGAGGTCAGTCTCACGTGCGATTTTTCAAAACATGTTTTTAAACAGTTATCTGTGCTTGATTTATTTCATTTTGATTTCAAATTTCCGCATTATTTTCCATTCCCACCTTTTCCGACATGGTCTTCAATATGTTTTCATAGAAGAAGTCCTTCAGCCACGACCACTCGGACTTCATGAGGTACTCGTACACGTCGAAGTCATCCAAAAGCAACGTGTTCTCCACTCTGTGCACCATCATACTGACCTGCGCGTAAAACATACAAATTTATTAAGCTTATCTAGCTTATCTAGCTATCTATCTAGCTTATCTAGCTATCTATCTAGCTTATCTAGCTATCTATCTAGCTTATCTAGCTTATCTAGCTTCTGCCCGCGACTTTGTCTACGTGGACTTCAGAATTGGGTCTAAAGCTTCGCTCGTTAATCCTACCACGGGAACTATTTGAGAAATCGGAATGGAATGTACATGTTCTTTTCCATAGCGACATGCATACGAAATTTGAAACTGTCCGCGGCCTTGCTCGAAAACAACTTTAATTTTCCCTCGGAAACTACTTAAGGAATCGGGATAAAAGGTAGCCTATGCTCTTTTCCATGTAACAGGCTACATGCATGCCAAATTTCATCCGAATCCGTTCAGCCATTTTTGCGTGATTGAGTAACAAAGATCAACTCTTTCACATCTATATAAAAGAAAAAGTTGTGTTAGTTACACCATTTATAACTCAAGAACGGCTGGACCAATTTTTATGATATTTGATTTTATGGATTTCTTTTAGACCGGAATAGGATAATACGTAAATGATCCGTGGTACGAAGTTCGCCGGGACAGCTAGTTTATAATATTAGTAGGGTTAATAAATATAAATCATTATCATCACAGGACCAATACAGGGCACGGGTTTCCTCCCACAATGCGAAGGGGTTAAGCCCGCAGTCCACCTCACCGGCCCAGTGCGGATTGGTGGACTCCACACATTCACATTTCTACAAAATCTCTCAGGAATGCATAGTTACCTCACGATATTTTTCTTCCCCGTTGAAGCAAGTGATAACTGAATTACTTAAAACGCACATAACTTAAAAAAGTTGAAGGAGGATAACTCCAGCTACGCTTACTTTAGGGCTAGATGGCGATGTGTGTAATGTCGTGATATATTTATATTTAAGCACACTTATGTCACATGGAATTTTACTATGGGGTAATGCGGCTGATATTGGCACTATTTTCGTGTTGCAGAAGAGGGCTGTTCGTGCGTTCTATAAAATGGATCTGAGAGAGTCATTGAGAGATAAATTTAAAGATTTTAAGATAATGACAGTTTTTAGCCAATACATATTTGAAAATAAAAATATTCACAAAAATATTTCTAAATTTAAGAGAAAATGTGTCTGCAATAATTTTAACATTAGAAGCAAAAATAAACTTACGCTTTAGCAATATACGAGACTACATAAAATAAGTAATTCATTTAAAGGAAATTTTATACAATAAACTACCAGTTTATATCTTACAGATGTCTCTTAAAAAGTACAAAATTTGTATTAAACGTAAGCTTTTAGAAAAGTCCTATTATAGTATTATGGACTACGTCAACGATAAAAATGCTTGGGTGTAAATTATTGCTGTAACCAGGTTGCGTCTTTGATAGTTTTAAATGACAATGTGAGATGGTGAAAACAAAAAAAAAACAACCGGCTAAGTTTGTTGAGCTACTACAGAAAAGAGCGGTACGATCAATATATAACCTTGGATTAAGCAAATAAAAAATTTAAACAAAAAGGTATTCTTACAGTAGCTTCGCAATATATTTATAATAATATATATAGTCTTTGTGAGACAAAATATTACTCTTTATAAACAAAAAGCTGAAATTAACAATCGACTTACCAGAAACGGACATAAATTAGTGATATCTGCATATCGTCTGCGAAAGGTGCAGAACTCCTTTGTGCGCTTTTATAACATGATTCCTAAGGTAATTCTTGACCTACCGATACATACATTTAAAAAATGTGTAAAGACACATCTAATACTGCGAGGTTATTATACATTTGGTGAATTCCTCAATGACAAGGTAGATTGGAAGCAGCCAGCCTCGCTCTCATCTCCCGCAAGATAGTAAAATGATTGTAAATGTTGATGTTGGAAAAGAGCAACTACTGAGTTTCTTGCCGGCTCTTCTCGGTAGAATCTGCTGTCCGAACCGGTGGTAGAGTCACTACAAACATACATACTTGACATTTCAAAAGTGCTTATAAAGAAGGCCTACTTGAAATAAATGAATTTGAATTTGAATTTGTGAGCTGCTTATTGGACCAGTTGTTTTTTTAGTTGCCTAGAGGCAAAGGCTGTTTTTGTGTTAACTGTAGAGATAATGGGGCTATTTGTTCTTGATTACAATGATGACAACGCGATCAAAGTGCTTATAAGCGCAGCCCAGTGACACTGTATCAACCAAAGGTTAGTAATCTACCAGCAAAAAGTAGTAATAATACATACTTACAGTTCCATTAGGTTGATAAGGCAGTTTCAGGAGTTTTTTAATGCACTCCGCATCAGATATCACATCAACCTCCCCGACGCAGTCAGGAAACATATGCGCCATTCTAAAACTGAAGTAATAAAAAAATATTTAACCTTTTGCTGTGTTAAACAATGGTGGTACTCTACAAGACCAGCGCATCGATATTGAGACAGCTTAAAATTACAAGAAGGCTATAAACTTGTCTTCAGAGGATTCTCGAGTACTTCTGTCAAATTGCCAGAAGAGATGAAGACAATCATGAAAAGTTAGTGGTCACTGGTAAAGTGGAAGGAAAGAGACCTCGAGGACTAACCCCAATTCGTTGGTCGGATCGGGTCCGCACTGCTCTCGTCACCAAAGTGCATATTGCTTTAAACGTTGCTAAAACCCTTCTTTTACGAAAGGGTGCGGTTCTTCTATGAATCTCCACATTTTTGATTTGATCGCGTAGAGATACTCCCGGGCATAGCTCTCTCGGGCCAATAAGGAGGCCATTCTTATGAGGCTCGGAAAAGTGGTCGGCATCAACTGGATGAGAAAGGCCGAAAATAGGAAGAGTTGGCGCTGAACGAGGCCTCTGTGCAGCAGTAGATGCATAGGCTGATGTTAATGATAACCTTAAGAATCCAATGTGTCTAGTTAGCATTGATTTCAGCCCAAATATATCTATGCCACCCGAGATGAAAGATGGCCAGGTGATATCTATGTTGCATAGCAGTGTTGGATGCATATCAAAAATTGCTAGAAAAAGCTGTGTACAGGCAACAATTTATAGCCAAAAAGTATTAAGACATAATCTTTTACAAAATCAGCAGTAGAATTAAAGATACAAATAAAGCCCAAAGATATAATAAGCTGAAACTGCAGTGGGCATGTCTGCCATAGGGCCTGTTTCTAGAAATTAACAATCACATACATATATAGTAATAGTACCTGGATAGTCCACTGTCTCTAGTCAGTATCTGTTTTAGCCCATATGTATCTATCCCACCCCAGTTGGAAGGTGGCAAGTTGATATCTGTGTTGCATTGTAGACGTGCATATCCCACTGGGCTCTGAAATGCTGTGTATTTAACAACAGCCGTTGATTTCACTCCGGGGGAGGGACTTCGGTCCTGTAAAAAAATAAGATTAACAGTTTTCATCCAAAGCTACATGACACAGCACTGTCTTCACTTAAACATTTTGAGATAAGTATTCAACCTAACTAATTTATTATTATTTATATTTAGAAATATAAATATAAAAAAAAAATCTAACAAACACTATATAACATCAATAAGCTTATTTATTTATTAGGCACACTTACGACGTACACATATTACATTTAATTTTTGTAAGTTTTGTGAATGTCAATAACAAGTGTATGTGTACACTTGTTATTACCATTTAACATCATGTATACAAAAAATGAATAAAAGGTAGCCTACCTTCTATTTTTATTTCAAATATACATAAACAAAATTAAAAAAAATATACATAAATTTAAGCTAGGTGAACGACTATCTTCAACCATCCACTAAAACACAATTCAGAGGAAGTTTCAGTATAGATGTTCAAATCTCTGAAACTTTTCAATTCAATTCTTGACCTTGAAGAGAAGCCAGGTGATTGATGAGCCTTCTTTGAAGGCAGTATATGAGTCATGCAAATGTGAACGCCAGGTATTACATTAGTTTAATTTGTTTTACTAAAAGTATTCTAAGACAGGTCTTAAGTCTGAACTGAGGAACACATCCTTGCACTGAACTGGAGCTGTGCTCCAGGGTCAGCTGGACTTTAACCATGCGAGCACTTCCTCCAGCTTGTACTAAGAAGTTTTCAGTTTAGGTTATGGATGTAAGTTGTCAGATTTGTATGCAGAAGACTAGACCTACAGATGAGTTTTTTTAAGCTTTGCCAATAGGTTAGGATTACGAGCTACGGCACATAACGCGAAACGGGCACTCGTTAAAACCATTCTCGACAGTTTACTCGAGACACCGAGTGGAACTCGGAACAGCATATAATAGGAAAACCCATATAAATGAACAAAATAACTTACGGAACGCATCTTCGAAAAAATGCACGGTAATATTACGATAGTTAGTTTAAGGTTGTAACCTTTACTTACGTTTTAAGTTGGTTGACATGGCCTTTGAAGGTGTTCCAGTAAATATATATATCAAGATAACACAGTAAGTTTAATTGTAAACAGAAATTTGAGGTTACCTTATTGCGATTAACTTCGCTTTCGCTCTCGCAATCTTCCATGGTTGAATTTCTTAACGGACAGTCCTTGGGAGTAATTAATTCGCTAATTACTATATTTAATCGGAGCCAATCAATATGAAAATAATTATAAAGGTAGTATGTATTGAATGTTTAGGAACAAAACAAATTATCTGTCAATTTGACACAATACTGCGAGTTGCCGACCGACTGGTCCGTTCCTTTTTGCGGTTCATTTTTGAATAGATATTTTTACGTTGTTTTTGTTCGTGTCAATTGAATTAAATACCAATTATTTTTCAATAAATTTTTTTTTTCGAAATCTTATATGTTTGCAACAGAAACTTATCAAAGTATAACTTTAGTTACGACGAGTACAGTATTTTATATGTAACTTTAGTTTTTTATTGACTATGTCGATTGCGTAGAATGAAAAGCAATATTATTTAAAATTTTTAGGGGTTCGAAGAAGATTTTTAATAGTTATCGATATTTCAAAATTAAAAAGCAGTGAATCTATAATATTGTACTATTTTATGAAAAGTTAGTACGCCTTTCATAAAACAGTGCAAAGAACAAAAACAATTTGATGTTATATAATCGTGAACGATTCAGTTTTTGTGAATATTGAACTTTGTGTGCTACACAAAATATAAGTTTACTATCGATGTCGACATATCTGACGAGAAAAAATTTCCATCTCTAGTCCGGTATTTTTCCTAGTCCCAACCGATATTAAATTATGAGATTTATTCTTATTTTTCTTTTAGGTCAAGTCTTTTTTGTGCTATAAATAATTTTCTTCAAAGAATTCGTAAATAAAACATACCTACTGAACGCAAAAAGTCTGTTTAATAAATGAACTTAAATATTATACGACCTCTAACATTTATAACCTCTAGGAACTGGAATCTTGGAGTAATATATCGAAAATGCGTTTGTCTGTCCGTCTATTCTCTTCTGTAGTGCAAAAAAGGCCGTTCTATATCACAACGCCGATATTTTACGTGAATGCCGGTAAGTTACCTTTACTTAATATTATATTTAGCTGAAAGTTTTTAAATATTATTGAATAAAACAGAATAGAATAGAAAAACTTTATTGCAACACAGCACAATAGTAAAAAAATACAAGGGTTTTTCTTGTAATTTTTATTTTTAGTAATAGTACTTAGTGCTAGGGTGCAAAGGCGGCCTTATCACTAAAAGTGATCTTTTAAAGGCAACCTGAGCATACAAAGCCGATAAAAAAGTGGAAAGTGGATGGAGCATAAAGTATGTTACAAAAAAAGGAAATAAACTTACATGAACATACCTAAATACTACATTTACATATTAACTACAGAACAACCAATATAAATTAAAATTTACCATAATAGATATTTATAATAGATTGAATTGAAGAGTTAGTATGTTTGAATGTATCTATCTCAGGAACAACCTGACATAATTAAAAAGAAAATTGTAGTTCCGGGATACAGATCGGCCTGCACGGCTAGCAAGACAGATGGAAATAATTATATCCTGTAATTTTATCTCTGACAAGAGATAAAATATATGTGTACACCTGCAAAAGCCCCTTTTGCAAACAGGAGAAGTTAACTCCAGTTTTTTTTATCATCTATCTATAAACTTATTTTTTTTCAAGTGGTTAATTGAAAAAAAAGCAGTATTTAAAATTAAAAAAAAAAAGAGTACCCCTGTTTTTTCTTACATGTATAATAAGTATTTGAATATTATTTCCTCATGTGCGCCAATGCTCGGGGAATTGATAAAACTGTGGAAACATATACAAATTTTGCCCTTTCGCCACACAATCTTTTTATATTCACTGATTATTTATCTTAGAAACTCCTAGCTCTTAATATTTTTCTACATTTACAACCATGATAGGGTTCCGAAAAGGAAAAAGACAAACTTATTAAAAAGTGTTGCAAGATGTTGTTCAAAGCATAACGAACAAAAGAATCATTGCAAATGATCTTGTATCTTTTAATTAACATTAGAAATTATAGAAGACTGCATTCAATGGCGGACAAGTATCAGAAAATCTGACTGCAAATTAATACTTATTTATTTAATACTTTCAATGTTACACAGCCTGTTTATTGTAAAAGGGTACGGACCATAAAAAATTAATTTATTTTGAGAGTATATTAGGCAGTTTATAAGGACTGTTTGTAATGACTACCACTAGTTCAGAAGCATATTTTCCTGAGCAAACCTGGCAAGAAACTCTGCAGATTGCTGTTTTTTTTAACATTATTTTGCAGTGGGCTACTTCCAAGCAGCCTTGTTGCTAAGAAATTCATCAATAGTGTTGTTCGTACATTAAAATACATTGGGTTTCCTTAGGTAAATGCAGGTTCAAATATAATTGTGCTTAGTATGTTACTTAATGTTGTCTTTTTTGTATTCCAGCACCTCACTTAGGTCATTTGTATTCTGCAGTTGTAGCTGATGCGATACAGCGATTTGAGAAACTTGTAAATCCAGATTGCAGAGTTATATTCAGCACAGGTATGTTCGAAGACTAGTTGTAGATTATTTTTGTAATTTTCTGGTCCAATACTATTTAAATTAGTTTTTGTTATTTTTTAACCTATACAAGTTAGCCATTTACTGCAATCTCACCCGCTAATGAGTGATGATGCATCTAAGATGGTAACGGGCTACCCTGTTGGGGTTTAACAGTTATATTAACCTATCTGCCTAATTGATTTCAATGCAACATCGTACCGGAACTGGTATGCATCCATCCATCCATCCATCCATCCATCCATCCATCCATCCATCCATCCATCCATCCATCCATCCATCCATCCATCCATCCATCCATCCATCCATCCATCCATCCATCCATCCATCCATCTATCTATCTATCTATCTATCTATCTATCCATCTATCCATCTATCCATCTATCCATCCATCCATCCATCCATCCATCCATCCATCCATCCATCCATCCATCCATCCATCCATCCATCCATCCATCCATCCATCCATCCATCCATCCATCTATCTATCTATCTATCTATCTATCTATCTATCTATCCATCTATCCATCTATCCATCCATCCATCCATCCATCCATCCATCCATCCATCCATCCATCCATCCATTTATTTATTTATTTATTTATTTGGTAATTAAAGTTTGTTTCTCACAGGTACAGATGAACATGGCACAAAAGTGCAGCAAGCAGCAGCGAAAGCCAACCTACCCCTGCAGGAGTACTGCAGCAACATATCAAAGGAGTACAGGGATCTGTTCAGGGACTTTGAGGTGGGCTACACAGACTATATTCGCACCACTGACGACAAACACAAGAAAGCTGTCAAATATTTCTGGGTATGTAAAGAAATGGTTAACACACATAATAATTACCATCATTTTCAACCCATTGCTGGCCCACTGCCGGCCACAGATCTCCTCTGCGTACAGATTACAATCCCTGTACAGAGAGTAGACGTACTTTGATTAAACCTTTTTTTTATTATTATCACCCCATTAACGAACCACTATTGAATACCTACTGGTCTCCTCTTAGAATGAAAAGAGTTTATCCACGACGCTGACCAAATGCGGATTGGTAGACTTCACAGGCCTTAGAGAACATTACGGTTTAAACAAGTGATATTTGATTGCATGAATTAAAAAACCCAGATAACTTGGAAAAATTATAGAGAGAAATCATGCTGGAGATCGAACTCGATTCCTTATTAAGGGAGGCCAAAGCTCCACTCCGCACTCTCCTTAACCACTATGCTATCACCGCTTACTGAAATTTAAAAAAAATTTACGACCAATTCCATTTTTGAAACAATTTTTTTTTCTCGGATAAATGCCTATGTTACTCTCTGTCTTTTAAACTGACTCTATGCACAAAAATCAAGTTGATTGGGCTTCATTAGGGCATTTATAATAATAGTAAGGACAATGTTTATTATTCAGAGGAAATTGGTGAAGAATGACTACATCTACAAAGCTAAATATGCCGGATGGTACAGCGTGAATGATGAAGCCTTTGTACCTGAAACACATACTAAAGACGAAATCACTAAGGAAGGCAAGGTAATCTTATAATGCCCTATACATCATCATCATAGCCAGAAATTAACATTATCGAGAACTGTACTTGGTACTACTCTGTATGCCTTATTGTATTCTTTATTTTATTTCACAGTTTATTGTATGTCACTTAACAAAAATAACATCACATATTAATTTTTTTATATTTAATAAATTATAACTGAGTGAAGTTGTTCAAAATTCCATATTTATACATTATTATTTAAGTAATAAGACATTATTATTTAATTTCACAATTTTGTTATTTTATTTGTCTGACATTTGTTGATTATTACTGTAAAATGTTAAATAATAAATCAAACAAATATATTAATATTAAATCAAATATATATTAATATTAAATCAAATAAAATCAAAATACACTTTATTGTACACAAATACAAAGAATTAGAACGGAAAAAAAAATATATAATTTAATGCTATTGTTTAATTAATAGTTAAAATGTACCATGGAACATGTTATGTTATAAGATGGAATTTGTTAACCTGCAATCACACAAATGAATATTTGAATCAATTTGAACGCCTGTACATTTGAAAAGGCTACACAGATATAACCGGGCTCACCCACAATATGTGGGTGACCCCTTTTAAAGTCAGTAATAGTTTTGTAGTCAAATTTTTCGCGACTCGAAGCCGGTTGTAATGAAGCTTGATTTATACAAAAACTAATTTACTTTTTAGTTGGATTATAGTTTGTATTTCAGAAGTTTTTTATACGAAATTTTAATATTGTTGTCCATCTACTGTTGAGATATGACCTTGTGTCATAAACCCTATTAATCACACTTAGTCAAAATACTCACTTATTCACATATTCAAGAATAAACCCCGACGGTTTTGAATCTACAATCTAATCTATTTTTCAGGTAAAAGTGTCAATAGAATCGGGGCATAGAGTTGAGTGGACAGAAGAGACAAACTATATGTTCAGACTGAGCGCTTTCAAAACACATCTGCAGGAGTGGCTTAAAACTGGTAAACTATGTATTTATATTGCTTTGTTTTTATGAGCTTTCCGGAGTGTAAAGATTTTTAACCTAACCTTCTAGTTCCAATACTAGGACACAATAATGACAGCAGATCGACGATAGAGTGACGATACTACTTTTTTAGTATCGTTACCAGATTGCGCCCGATTCCATGAAAATCACAATACTTTTTCCTAGTAATTTATCTAAATGGAGCTCTTTGCATTCCAAACAAATCGCAATACTGTTTCCCAGTATCGTAACTAGATTGCACCCTTTCGGTTCCATAAAAATCGCAATACCGATTCACAGTATTGTAACTAGATGGAGCTCTTTGGATTCCATGCAAATCGCAATACTGTTTCCCAGTAATTTAACTAGATGGTGCTCTTTGCATTACATACAAATCGCAATACTGCTTCATAGAATTGTAAATAGATGAAGCTCTTTGGATTCCATACTAATCGTAATACTGTTTCATAGTATTATAACTAGATTAAGCTCTTTGCATTACTTGCAAATACTACTAGATGGCGCTCTTTGGATTACATACAAATCGCAATACTGTTTCCAGTATTGTAACTAGATGGAGCTCTTTGGATTACATGCAAATCGCGATTCTGTTTTCCACTTTTGTAACTAGATTCTATACAAATCGCATACAATACAGGGATTATTGTAACTAGATGGTGCTCTTTAGATTACATACAAATCGCAATACCGATTCCCAGAATTGTAATTAGATGAAGCTCACTGAATGCCGTACAAATCGCGATTCTGTTTTCCACTTTTGTAAGTAGATGCTTTACAAATCGCAATACTGTTTCCCTGTGTTGTAACTAGATAGATAATGGTACTTAAATTTCGCGCGAACGAATAAGTAAAAATGGGTAGAAAATTTCACAATTGTCGCACTGAACTTGTTCAACTTTCTACAGACGGTGTGATCCAACCGAGCAAGTTTCAGAAGCAACTTCAAGAATTTTTAGCCAATAGCACTTATTTCCCTGATATATCTGTGAGCAGACCTTCCTCCCGAGTGCATTGGGCTATACAGGTAAGTTTATTTATAGTTTTGATATATTAATTTAAAGTATGCAGTACCAAGTGCTTCAATATGAGCTTAAAGAACTTAAACTATAAATAACTATCTTTATAGATCTTCATATATAAATTTGCCACTTTATCTTTTATTTTAGTAATTGTTTTTAATAAAAAAAAACGAAATTCATTTATTTCAAGTAGGCCCACTTTATAAGCACTTTTGAAACGTCAAGTATGTTTGTAGTGACTCTACCAGCGGTTCGGAAAGCAGATTCTACCGAGAAGAGCCGGCAAGAAACTCAGTAGTTGCTCTTTTCCAACATCAACATTTACGATCATTTCTCTATCTTGCGGGCGATGAGAGCGAAGCTGGCTGCTCCCAATTTACCTTGTCATTAAGATATTCATCAAATGTATAATAAACTAGCTGTATTATTTTTGTTTACCAATTTAATGACCTATTGCCTCCCAAATTGTATGAGCGAAGAGCGCTTTAATAAAAATATAAAATAGAAAGCAATCAGAAAATGTAAGAAATAACGTCGCATACTCACATACATACGGATCTGGTCTGATACCAGGTTATGCAGAAGCCTTTGCGCTGAAGGCATCGATAAAAAAGGAGTGTTACTATGAAACTCTGTACAAAATCCATTTGGAGGTTATGACGACATTGGGTGTTAACAATAAGAAAACTGTTTCAAAACGTTTTATGTAGGATATAAAGCACGGGAGCAAAAAATAAAATAAAATCAAATTTATATTTCCTCCAAGTGTAGGTAAAAACACAAATAAAAGTTATAATATGCCTATTAATATCGATTGAAAACCACCTTTTAATAAAACTACAAATAAAAATTATAAAATGTCGATTGAAAACCACCTTTTAATAATTTGATCTGATAGGTACCAG
This sequence comes from Pararge aegeria, assembly GCF_905163445.1. Taxonomy (NCBI): domain Eukaryota; kingdom Metazoa; phylum Arthropoda; class Insecta; order Lepidoptera; family Nymphalidae; genus Pararge; species Pararge aegeria. Next base: position 2,552,876 of record NC_053202.1, on the reverse strand, counting down.
ATGATGAAGAGCAAAGCATCTACGTATGGCTGGACGCACTTATAAACTATTTAACGGTAACCGGGTATCCTGATGAAGACCTGATGAAGAGCAGACGTGCCTGGCCTCCAGACGTTCACGTTGTTGGAAAGGATATACTCAAGTACGGCAAGGCATTTAAACGCCATTATCATTAACAATCCATTATCGGCCCGCAGGTGTCGTTTACTGATGCCAGTTTTCAATAAATCTAGGAATCGCCTTAATTGGATGACTACGACGACTTGGAAAATGTGACTGCAATAATTTAAACATTAGAAGTAAGAATAAACTTACAGTGCAATATACTAGGTTACATGAAATTCATAATTCGTTTAAAGGAAATTGCATACAATTCTACAATAAACTACCAATTGACATCTTGGAGATGTCTCTTAAAAAGTTCAAAGTTTGTATCAAACGTAAGCTTATAGAAAAGTCCTATTACAGTATAAAGGACTACGTAATCGATAAAAAAGCTTGGGTGTAAATTATTGCTCTAACCAGGTTGCTCTTCTAATAATTTAAAATGACATTGTGAGATGGTTATAACAAAAAAAAAAATAACACCCGGCACCAGGACGCGTTTGGAACTCTCGTAGCTTTAGCTTTAAGTTTACGAATGTGGTTATCGCTATCTCACTACCGTCTAATTCTTATGTACGCATCAAAAGTGCCTACTTGAATAAAGATATTTTTGACTTTGACTTTAGTGATTAAAGTTATTCCTAGGGAAAAAAAAGTCGTTTCACGAACTCTTTATGTGATGTCTAACGACGTTACGACACCGATTATGTGAATCATAAAATTTCGGGGACTCGTAAACTGACACTTGATAGTTAATTACCATCGTGTGCATTTGTAATGGGTTGATAATGTCGACGATACAAAGAATTTACTATGATACGTTGCCACTTGGTTGAAGGTCAAACAAACTTTCTTATGTCTAGGTTCCACGGCATCTACTGGCCAGCGTTTTTAATGGCGGCACGCTGGCACCCCCCTAGGAAGATTGTTTGCCACTCGCACTGGACGGTAGATGGCAGCAAGATGTCCAAGTCGCTTGGCAACGTGGTCGCGCCAAGCTCCGTACCAGCGCCCTCGGCCCTGCGGTACATGCTACTGAGAGAAGCCACCATGGCTGATGACGCTAGTGAGCATGTTTGCGGAAATATCCTTGGTTATAATCCTAAATTCCGACCAAAAGAAACTGTTAAAAAATTCAATAATTCATCGATTTTTATACCAAAACAATCCTGACATCGCTCTTCACATCTGACACCATCTTTGCGTATGCCACTCTCATTGGACATTGGAGGGCAGTAAGATGTCCAAGTCGCTTGGCAACGTGGCTGTGCTAAGCTCAATACCTGCGCCCTCGGCCCTACGGTGCATGCTACTGGGAGAGGCCACCATGGCTGATGACGCTAGTGAGCATGTTTGCGGAAATACCCTTGGTTATAATCCCAAATTCCGACCAAAAGAAACTGTTAAAAAATTCAATAATTCATCGATTTTTATACCAAAACAACCTCGAAACCTTCTCTTGTATAAAGGTGTATTAGTTACTAGCTCCCCGTATCTTTGCGTAATATTCACGAAAACACTTATAAAGTGTTTAAAGTCAAACTTTTAACGAAAGGGGATACAATTCTGGATAAATACGTACTTGCCTTAAGATAGTGTATCAGTTGAAGAGATATAACGTGCGGTTATTTCTGGCGATTATGTCACTTCTTTATATTTGATGACTGTACACCGAATGACAAATCTGCACCTCAGTTTATATGAAAATATACAAAACAGCAAATACAATAACTGAGTGAAATTGTAAGTACCGACCTAGAACAGTCTCCAACCGTCATGTCGGAGGAAAATAGGTTAGTAGGATTTAAAGGACATTTAAAAAAATAAAAAATTATTGTCTTTTAAAAAGCATCAAAAATGCAAAAAAAAATTGGTTGTCTGTAAAGTCGGCTTACTGACGATAGTTGAACGTGACAACGTCGTAAGAAAATACTGATGGAATGGTTGCATTTTTCAAAAGAAAATTTTAATTTTATTTGTTTGATAGATATTATCGTTGCTATAAACAATTGACACCACATTCACGTTTCACTGCACTTCATCCTTGTCGAAAACATGTAAATGTATTATTGTATAGAAGCTGTCCACGCGGACGCATCGCTCACTCAAGTAGGAGAGAGACAGATGTCAAACGCGGAGGCCGACTGTGCCTCTTTGTCGCTCGTTCCGCGCTCTCGCTTGCACTTCAAGCCTTGAATGGAACGCCTCAGAGCGAGGTAACGCCGCATACGTCATGTTTTTTCGTGCGCGCAGCCGGCTCCATCGAATGATAAGACGTTGTCACGTCAATAAACCCGTCGTCATGTCTAATATTAATGAAATTGCACAGATTACAGCGAGACCAAGCTGATCAACATCGCGAACTCGGAGCTGGCGGACACGCTGGGCAACTTGGCCTCGCGCGCCACCGGCGCTGCTCTCAACCCGCGCGGAGAGTTCCCCGCACTGCACCCGCACGAGCTGACCGCGTGCATCAGTAGACAAGCCACTGCGGACCTTTTGGACCGGCTGGAGAGATTACCCGGTGAGATACCAGACAAGAGAACATTCTGAACTTATTAATTCACAAATTGCCCAGTTTGAATCCCAGCACCCCCTCTTACTTTTCTAAGTTATGTGCGTTTTAAGTAAGTAAAGGAAAACATCTTGAGGAAACCTGCACGTCTGAAGTTTCTGATAACGTTCTCAAATGTCCACCAAGCCAAGCCAAATTCATTCAAACTGCACCGGAACCGTGGTGGACTACGGCCTTAACCCTTCCATTGTGGGCCCTATGCCCTTTAGTGGCCCGGTAATTGAAGAAGAAACAACATACAAATTTCGTTTTTTAATATAGCTAACACACAAATTACGCCACACTAATTTTTATTTTTTCCAATTTTTATTATTTTTCTATCATTCATTGATTTACATTTTTTTTTTATTCTTAACAATTCTTAAAAAAAAGTTATAGACCAATTATATTATATTACATATTATTACCAATATTATTATGGTGTTTGTCTGTTCTTACTTTACGCCCTAACTGAGCGCAACCATTACACTTGATTGTTTGGCATAGAGTTAGTTGGAAGCATGGAGAGTAACATGGGCTATTTTTTATCTCTAAATACTCATACGGTTTTTTTTTTTTTTAAATCATAATAACAACCGGTATTATTTGAACATTTTGAATGTCGTCCCCAGAAATATGTCACCAGCACTACACAAACTACCAGTTCTACAAAGTGGTGGATTCCGTGATACACGTACTGCACTTAGCAAACCTGTTCTTCGAGACCATGAGACCCTGGGACCTGAAGAAGAAGCCGGAATGCCATAAAGAGCTTGACGTGATCCTCCACCTGACCCTAGAAACGCTAAGAATTTGCTCAATAATATTACAGCCAATTATACCGAGCATGGCGTGCAAACTTTTAGACAAATTGCAAATACCTAATGATGCGAGACACTGGGAGCATTGTATGAAGCCATCTTGGAGGGTCGAAGGCGCCATCTTCGAGACGAAAAACATTCAGAGTGGTAAATTTTTGCTCTTCCAAAGGATATATTCGGATAAGAAGAAAATTCACAAGAAAACTGCTAGTGGTTAGGGTAATAGATCATTTTCATTACAACCTACTGACGTCCATTGTTGGACATATATAATATATATCTTTATATATATATGTCACTGAACTCCTAAACGGCTGGACTGATTTGAATGAATTTTTTGGTATGCGTTTGGGTGGCACCCTGGATGGTTTAGATTCACAAACCAGCGCGACAGATGGCGCCTGGGTTCCACAAGTATATATATATGTATATATATATAGTATAACATAAAGAAGATAAGTAGGTCTACATATCATCTTTATGAGCTAGTCAGACCCCTAAACAATAATTTGTATGCGAAAACGAGCAAAAACAAATATGAAGTTTCAATTTATCTTTATTTCTATACTAATATTTAACGGCCGTACAACGACGACGGCAGTGGGCAGCGACCCTGCTTTCTGAGTCCATGGCCGTGGATTCGATTCCCCCAACTGGAAAATGTTTGTGTGCCGAACATGTGTATTTATTTCAGTGTCTGGGTGTTTATGTGTATATTATAAGTATTTATATTTATGTATATTATTCCTAAATATATTCAGCAGTCATATTAGTACCCATAACACAAGCTACGCTTTACTTTGGGGCTAGATGGCGATGTGTGTATTGTCGTAGTATATTATAATATTACAACGAGGTAAAGTTTGTGACTTTGTGGCACTGTCGGGGGTAATCTCTGGATCTATTGAACTGATTTTAAAAATTCTTTCGCCAATAAAAAGCAAAACTATATCTTAGTGTCATAGGCCATAAATTAATCCGATAACTGAAAAGATAGTTAGTCGGAGAAAAAACGGTCGAACGAAAAAGTTTCTTACGAACGGTGCCTTAAAATTAAAAAATAAATAAATCATAATTCATTTATTTCAAGTATGCCTAATATAAGCACTTTTGAAACGTCAAGTCTGTCTGTGTGTAGTGACCACCGGTTCGGAAGGCAGATTCTACCGAGAAGAAGCCGGCAAGAAACTCAGCAGTTGCTCTTTTCGAACATCGACTGTTTACATTTTTCATTTTAACATTGATTTTTCTATCTTGTGAGATGTAAGCAAAGCAGGATGCTTAACGGTGAGAGATATATAATCGAGTTCTATCGAAATTTTGTAGACCTTGATAATGCCTATAAATAAGTCAGAACCAGCATTTGTATAACTTTTATATTTAAGTGACAAAAAGTAGTTTTTTGTATTAAAAAATAATTAAAATCGTTAGGTCATGTTTATTGGTCATACTATCAAAAGTTATGAACTCCTATAAAAATAAGTAAACGTAACGTATCAGGCATTTAAAAGCAAAGGTTTTTTTTTACTGCATATAATTTGGACGAATGTATCGAGCTCCAAAAACCACGGTCTTGCGTCCAATGGCTTTCTGCGATTGTTTTTATGTCGTCTGTCCAGTCAGTCGGTTGACCAACGCTGCGTTTGCTAGTGCGAAGTGTCCATTCCAGTACCTTGGAACCTCAACGACCATAGATAAAATATAGACATCGAAAGAGAGAGAGAGGCTCTCTCTTTCGATTACCTGGAATGCCCTCCCATCTTCCGTCTTCCTCGACACATATATGCTGGCATCTGCTAAGCAAGCGTACCCGATCTTAAATATGAAGACTACTATTTTATTAACGAGATTATATTTTAGCATTTTTTTTTATATAGTTATTTAGCTATTTATTGTTGTGTATAGTTTTTATCTCTAATGTCGGGAATTCCTGGAAAAAAAGCCTCATTTTATGACATGGATTTCAAAGTAACACCTGGGTTTAGAATAGACGATGAAAGTTTATATGGGAAAAATTTACTTATGAGCAATTGTAAACGAAGTTCTGATAAACTTAGTTTTAATTCACTGACTAGTCTTAGGAAAAAAATATGAATTATTAGCAATATTTATACGATTAATATACATGTAAGGGGTCTTGTACAAATCGCGTCACGTAAAAAGACCTCTGTCGGTCACACTGAATGATATACGAACGACAAAGAATGAGACTAAGAAAAGTTACGGTGTTTAGCCTATTGTTTTATTACAGTTATATATTGTACCGTTTTATATAGTTTTTAAACTAAGTTTTACGTGGTTAATCAACATTTTAAAAAAATAGTTTAATGGGCAAATTCTTACTAAGGACCCGCTCGTCCTAAAGTACCTTTACATCTCGTACCTCCGCAGAGCCATCGTTACCACGATCCATACAACTGGGTCGAAATATCGAGTTATCCCATAATATTATCGTGGTATGTACCCGTTGAATATTTTTTAAGAAATGTAGCTTTTAATGTTTATTCCAAAAAATCTATATCGATAGTTGTTATTGTTTGATCGCATTAATCAAGTTTTAGCGCGGTAGGGCGAGGCCGTAGGTTAGGACATATTATGTGCAATAGCAGATAGATTGTATGAGAAACCTGTCGTAAGTTGTTTACGGGGAACTCTTGAGTTAAATATAATTATCCTGACCTCTACGCTCTAGTCCGGGGTAGGCCTTGGTTTGGTCAAGCAAATTTCTCCATCGAAGGCAGTTACAAACAACTTCTTTCCAACTCCGACTCACGCAACAGTCCATCCACACAGCTCCATCAGTCCACCGACTCCTAGGCCCTTTTCACCCTCTACCTCTCTCCAATTGGTGCCCCCATCAACTCCTTAGGGCTCTAGTATCGTTCATGTGCTGTAGATGTACAGTTAAAAAAAAATAAAAAAAGCACTTAATTTGCATGCAATTGAAGTGTTCCATTGTAAAAATTTATTTATAATCTTTATTTGCACACTACAAGTTGAAGAAATAGAAGAAAAATAAAAACTAAATACTTTGCAGGTCGATCTTCTGATGTCTTTTTAAGTGACACGAGCTTTACGTAACTAATAAAGGTGCATTTCTTGTTAAGTAGTTAGGTGTCTTGACTGATTCTCGTTATTATTAAGATGTGACTATTTGTTGAATAAATTGAGTTGAATTTTAATATTTTTGTTATTTTATTTCTCTATACTCTCCTAGGTAGGCTGTATATAAAAACAAGAAGTTGAGTGTTCTTCCGTCTTCCCCAGCACCTATATTATGAGTACCCCTGACCTACCTTCAAATAAAGAGTGAATAGGCGAATCTTCTAGCCGAGCGCGCCCCAACTTAGGCTGCATTATAACTTTACATTAGGTGTGATTGCAGTCAGCCGTCACGGGACGCCTGGCAAATGTGAAACATCGAAATTATTTGGTACAAGTAATAGGCACAAAAGTACAGATTATGACAGCAACTAAATACGACATGATAAAAAAATACAATATTACGAATTTTCTCCAGAAAATGATGACTGTTTATTTAATATACATTTATTTTCTTCAAATACAAAATGTTTTAATTCAAAAATTTCTTTAAAAAGGTGGCAACTCAAGTATTTTCATCAACGTATAGTACATAATATATTCTATCATACAGCGTGGCGATGCGTCGCCACGGCCTGTGTCGCCATGCCAAAATCAGGTTTGCCCTGCGCCTAAAGATGTTTCATATCAAAAACAGGTACGCGGAAGATATTGTTGCACTCTTTATTCCCTAACTCTCATAGTCCGTTGGGACAGCAGCTCCAACACGACCGGACGAACGAGGCAGTACATAAGCATTGCAAAATATCACACCCAGTGTTCAGTGGCGCCTTCTTTACATCAACCTGAGCCGTGGGTTTTAAGCCTTTTACATCTGTAATTATACCGGCAACTACGCTCTTCCGGAAAACAGCAAAGCTGCTTAGCGGTAGTATTTCCGTTTTTTCAGAAGTGGGATCGGAAGTGACAATCGTCCTCGATTGAACTAGAAGTATCGCTGGACGAGCTGTCACAAAAAGCTATTACTAATGTTACTAATCTTATTCTCTTATATCAAGCTGGAGTTTGTTTGTTTACTTACATATTTTTATGTAATGGACGCATTAGAGTGTTTAGCGCTAATTTAATCTTTCCTATACTAATATATAAACATGAAAAGTTTGTTGTGTTGATGTTTACTTGAACGCGATGATCTCAGGAACTACTGGTCCGATTTGTAACGTTATTTTAGTGTTGGATAGCCCGTTTACCGAGGAAGGCTATCCTGCTAATATTATAAATGTAAAAGTGTTTGTTTGTTTCTCAATCACGCAAAAACTGCTTGACGGATTTGTATGGAACTCGGCATGGAAAAGAATATAGGCCACCTTTTATCTCGATTCCTTAAGTAGTTCCCGAGGGAAAATTGAAAATTGCTTACGGGTTGGGGCGCGAGCAGACAGCTTTGCAATTTGGTATGCTATGGAAAAGGACATGTACCGATCTTTCAAACAGTTCCCGTGGCAGGAATAAAAATTGTTGACGAGCGAAGCTTTAGACCCAATTCTAAAGTCTACGCAGACCAAGTCAAGGGCAGAAGCGTGCGTGAAGATATATAGTAGGCCATATATCTTCACGCTAAGACGAATAGGAGCATAGCACAAATTAAGAATGTTTAAAAATCGGCTTTTATTTCCTTTTGAGAGCTGCTGCGTGCGCTGTGTAAACGGTTAGTCTCGATGAAATCATGACAACTAAGTCGCGAGGGATCGCTATTGATTGATATTTATAACCTCATACGGCATATGTATATTATGTATACAAAATCCATTTTGCAAACGCCAAAGATCGTGAGAGATTTATGTATAAAGTAAACTGGGTACTTAAAATAGGGTGTTAAATTTGGCTTGCTATATAACTTGGCATCATGTCAAAAGTCAAAAATATCTTTATTCAAGTAGGCCCATAGGTGGCACTTTTGATGCGCACATAAGAATTACACGGTAGTGAGATGATGGCGATAGCCACATTCGTAAACTTAAAACTAAAGCTACGAGGGTTCCAAACGCGTCCTGGTCTAAGAAGAAGCCCACAACAAACTTAGCCGGGTGTTTTTTTTTTGTTATCACCGTCTCACAATGTCATTTTAAATTATTAGAAGAGCAACCTGGTTAGAGCAATAATTTACACCCAAGCTTTTTTATCGATTACGTAGTCCTTTATACTATAATAGGACTTTTCTATAAGCTTACGTTTAATACAAACTTTGAACTTTTTAAGAGACATCTCCAAGATGTCAATTGGTAGTTTATTGTAGGATTGGTTATCTTAAAAGAAAAACCCATTCTTTACATACTTAGGTAGGTAATACAAACGCTTACGTACGCTTTGATCTTTCAAACTATGATTTTTAATGCAGTTTTTAGCAATAGATAGATTCGAGAGGAAGGTTTTTATGTAAAGGAATTCAATGATTTGTAGGTAATAAGTAGTAAACCTTACGAGATTACTTACCTGACTTGTTAGTTATTAAATTCACTCGCCCCATATAAGTATTTACATTGCAACCGTGCGCGGATCGTAATAATTCCTAAGAATTGGTTCCAACCTGAGGATTGAACCCTTATTAATATCCTTGGTACAAGATTGTTAATCGTATAGTCGCTTACAAGCGTTAAATAGCTGGTACCTCAGGGCAAGATCGGGAATGGGTAAAAATCAAACAAGCACGCTATATCGGAGTCAATTTATTTATTAATACGCTTATTAAATAATAATATTTGCATCAAAATACTGCAATAACGACTAAAAGTACCAAGAAAGCTAAATTACGTACCACTAAAACATTAACCTACCACCTGACACGTTGATGTTTATTCATAGAATTTTGACGTTACGGTACATACAAAAAAATGTGTTTGTTTGGTTGTCTCTTCACGCTAGTATTTTGGCAAAGAGTTAGTTGAAAGGTCAAGAAATAAGAGAATGGTTTTTTTCCCTGAAAACTTTTGTAATATAACTCGCGCGATATTCTTAGCTATTTTAAATACACCTGAATAATAAAAGATAATCCGAATAAACAGGAAACTTGAGTATTTATGAATAAACATCACGCAGGGTGATTACGTATCTTGCGACAGGCGTAAATCTTGCGATCACTGCTGTCAAACGTCACTTTTCTATACAATAAATAGACAAAAGTGACGTTTGACAGCAGTGATTGCAAGATTTAATTACGCCTGTCGCAAGATACGTATTCACCCTGCCGGACGTTGCTCCGAAACTTAGGTATACCTTGAGAGGTCCTTACAGTATATGTATAAATATAAAATACAAAACAATATCTCAATACATTCATCTGTTACAATACAATTAGTCGAAATGCATCCGTGAGTATGTTACAGGCATGATTTAAGAATGCATACGATTTTATCTGTAGATTCATACAATTATATCAACATGGGTCAAAAAACTATATATTTTTCGGATTTAATCATTTTGTGTTAGAAATCAATAATAAGAAAACAATATTTATTTATTATAACTAAAGTGAGGGCGAGACGAGACAAAGTTTTTTTTTATTTTTAATAACTAGGCATCCTGATATTTGTGGGCCGGAAAAACAGAAGGTTTCTACGTGTGAATTAAAAAAGAACACACAAAAACAGTAAAACATTACAAATAAACATTATTTCCGTAATTGGTAATTTAAAAAAAAAAAAAATTTAACCCTGCCAGTATTACATTTTTCCCCAAATCGACCATAGAACAACCTAATAGCATAATCACAGTTTAGAAATCATACAGTTGTGTCTTGGAAATGATTTAATGTCATGACTAAGTTTCCTAACTGTAGGACTAATATACTATGGCAGTCGTAGCAGCCAATATCAGGCTCGGATTTTCTTCAAGGAAAGCGTAACCAACCACGAGACGTTCAATTTCATTCATCTCCTCGTATAAGCACTGTCATGTTTAAATTTTGCAGCGCAATTTTCAGTTAAGTATTTCAATGACAAAGAATAAGGCTACACTTTTTAAGCCTAAGTTTTTGTTTGAACGAAATGTGTTGAGTTGACGTTATTCAGTCATGATTATGTATTATAGAATAGCAGTTTTAAAAAATGTATTTTATAAACAACAATTGTTTCTAAAATACATTTTTTTTTAAAATTTTATCTCTAGTTCTTCACAAGAGTTCACTTGAACCAATTAACCTTAAACATAATACAATACATCTATAAACAAACAAAATGCTCTCAAATTCTGAATCTAATTAAATATGCATAGATTTTCCATGACACTAAAATCTTAACTATCCATGAAATGTGTTTGTGACGTCAAATTTAACACATTTACACAATATTTGTTAAATACTTTTTATAAATCGCATATCATAACTTAAACTTTATTTCGTCTCACTTGACAGTAGAAAGCCGACATTAAAATATTGCAAACGTCACAAACGAAATACACTTGAAACGTGGTTTTAATTTCACTATCATAAAGCGTCTAAGCGTTTTAGGATTACTATGAGTTTTGTAAACGCTTATTCACTTAATACTTGCATATATTTATCATCTATATTTTAATAGGCCACTTTTGACTTTTCACTCATGCACAGACCACTTAACTTTGTACGGACGGTCGCTTAATCTATATAAGAACGCAAACATCAAAATTTGAAGTAAAATGTTTATTTAAATACAAATAGGTAATATGAAAAGAGGGGAAAAACTGGTATACTTTAAAAGCCACTGTGCTATATAATATATGTGTAGGCACAAAAATGCATACATTGTCGTTAAGGAGGGTAAAGTCAAATGAATATACACACATAATTTCCGAAACAACACGCTTTTAACAGAAATATGCGGTTAAACCAAAAGCGATACCACTTTAAAATAACTTATCAAGTTATTACTTAACATTCAACACCATTTTTAAATCTCAACTTTTAACTTCTAGGAACAGGCCTCATCTCTCATTGGATGTATTGAATATTAAATAAACCTTATGGAAATTATTTAGTGTATAAAATGTAATATTCTAGAAGTCTATACCTCATTATCAGTAATGACTACCGAACGTGGCTTATCAAAATGTTGATACTTGTAAAGTGAATGCAGTAAGATAATCATTTGCTACATAATAAATAGTACAAGTAATTTAATGTATACGTAAAAAAGTAACGTTTATGTCTCATAGTAACCCATCAAATGCAAGGTAGTTCTCGATATGAATTGACATTATTTAACACTAAAATTGCAATTGTTTGTGCGAAATGTTGAGTAGTTATTACTAGACTGGGATGGCAACAACAAAAGCATTGCTGTCTCCGTCTAAATTTGCCAAGGTAACAAACATTTACAGACAATGCGACCAAAAAATAAATGCATTTCGTTTCATTGGAATTTTATATTATTTTATTTGATATACCTTTACGATCGGGTATACATTTGCTGTCTGTAAATATAAAACCTTAACATCTAATCTATTACAAAGTTTGAGCGCTCGGAACATGACCTAGGAACTCAAAATCACTGTGACATACTTCTTGTTCACGGCGCCACTTAACTATTAACACAGTATAACAATCACACAGTATGGCAAAAATTTGTAGCCTGACAAATGAGCTGAAATAATATGGATATTCTGATTTAATACGAGGTACGAAGTTAATGCTAAGCCGTAATTAGTCGACGAATAGAAGTGCTGCAGTATTCCGAATTTCATGTCGTTCTACTTCTATGATTGCTAAACTGTGATATTAATACGATTATATACAAAACACTATATGCTATTGGCGGTCCAGTATAGTGGAATGAAAAAAGCAGTCGGTTTACACGCGGTAACGAAAAAGTTACGTAAAACTCTTCATGATAATCTATTATTACACTTAAATAACACAGCATAGCAATCATACAGTAATCCGGTGAGTATATAAGCTAGGAGCACCGCCGTAACCTTATGATAAACAACGGTAGGTCTTTAATTTATTTAAAAACGCAATCACATTTTTAGTTACCATAAACTAGCTTGCTTATGTCAATGAAAAATACAAATTTATTAATAACCAGCATGGCGACATTACATTAATAGGACAGCATGGAAGTATAGATGTTGCTTTATTGTGTGTTTGATAGACTGTGGCTTTTTATGTACTGTAATCAGTACATTTTTCCATCTGTTTAGAATAAAACTTCCTGTCAATAAATTCGTGTGATTGACCGTTGTCAAAAAAAAAAACACATGAAATAAAAAAAAAAATAACCGTTCCTTTTAAATTAATTTTAATATCGTGAAAAAGACTTGATCAGTTGTACTATTTCTGTATTACACTTTATGCTTGAGCAACCTAGCGGTGAGTAAGCTATACCATTTTATGTGAGCAAATTGACACGTATTTTTAATAAATCCTAGCATTTTCCTACCTATCTATAATTATATATAACGAACAGTTTAGCGATCATACGTTCGAAAATGAATTATAGCCGCATCGTTAGTTTCCAAAGAAGTTCGCACAAAAACCACACTAAAGTTTATTAGCCTATACTCATCAGAATCTTCATCATTAATAAACCATTACCGGTCTTCTGTACTCGCAGAATAAGAACGCTTTAGGCCGATGTCCAGCCACAAAAAAACGCTTGATACGTAGTAATCAGGAGAGTCATTCATGCTTTTACGATAGGTCTTACACACTCCATTATACCCTAGCCGTTAACTTAGCGTTCTTTCCGTTCTGTATGATTGCTAAACTGTGGCGACAATCAAGTCTTTCTCACAATACCTTACCTTTTGCATCCATAGTAAGTGACTTAACCAATTTCAGTAAAATCGTAACGCCGACAAGATATCATATAGGCATTCCTTTTATATAGAAAAATATAACAAGTATAAATTAATAGTTTAAATAATCCTCAATATGTGGTATCGTAGACCCATAAAGGCGGACTTGAGAAATATTGAACCAGGTTCAATGTTTCTCAAGGTTTTAAGCCAAATTAATAAAACCTACTCATATTATACTTTTCTATAGCTGTATAAAAGATCGCTTTTTGATTAAATTAGTATACCATAAAAAAACTATAACTTCACAGTATAGGTAGGTACTAATTTTTTTTAAGAATGAGTCAATTTATTTGAGATCTACAATACCATAAACCACAAGAGCGCGTCAAAAAGCAAACTTGTTATTGAGGTCACAGTTAAAAAAGTACATACACATCAAAATGCTTTTAATACTTACACCCTAAAGCTGATCGCACATTAGTCAGCACGCACCGCACGTGCCGCACCTATCCAGACATATCACGGTCAGAGCCCCGAGTCATAAAGCCCCGTCAGGCTGGGTTATAAAATTACTTGTATACAAATTGGATAAAATTCTTCATATTTGTCCATATCAATCACTTTAGACCCTTTTCATATTCAGGAAGACCTGAGTCTTACAGTCTGCACTGCCAATTAAAAGACGACTTTTTGACATTTTACATTGAGTTTCAGACCTTTAGTTTCTGTTCGGATAAGTATCAAACTCGGTTGGCAAAACATTAAAAAGTTTCTTATTTATTAGCACTGCAGCGACAATAGACAATGAGATTTGGTATTCCTTTAGATCAGAGAAATGGGCATAAGTGTTTAATGAGACTGATATAATACTCTATATATACTCTGGGTTTTATCTTTTCTGGGAGCCTGTAGCCCTGAACGCCTGCCTGTAGTACTGCGAATGTACTTCGCGTATTTTATTGAACTTGTCATTTAAATTTTTACTACCGAGATGGTAGTAAAAATTTAAATGGCGTCATAAGTAATATACGTTCAGATTAATACAATATTGGAAGTATAGTTTACTGGCAATGTACATTAGTTAGTAATATTAGTCAAAATATTTTCTAATTTGTGCATTCTTTTACATTTTTTTTTTAACATTGTCATTGATGCTATATAATTTTGCAACTTTGGGTTTATCCAAAAAAAAAGAATGGTTTTGGAACGCTATATCAAACCACTCTACAACTGGTTGCTCGCATGCCTTCACAGGGACGAAGCGATCCGCCCACTCCCCACGAGTATTGGCATTGCGTTGGAGAGATATATATCAATATCCCATGATAATATTTTTGTTGACGCTTCCACGCTACGCTAGCATGCGCCGACACTAAGTAGGGTATCGAACACGAGCGGTCAATCAACCCAGTGCACGCTCATGCAGTGAACTCGTGTAATAATCTATGGGTATGAATTATGGATTTCGTTTACCTATCCCGTTAAACTTAACTTTATAAAAAACAATAGCAGCGTTTTGTTCTTGAAATATTCGTTTTGACCGGTTAATACTTGTCAGCTACACACATATACATCAGAACGCACGTAGATACCTACTATATAAATTCGCTACTAATTCATTTATGTGTGTGTGGACGTCTCCCAATACATTTGTTAACATCTACGACAGCTGTGTTTGTTTGCGAAACATTTGTTTGCTTGAGATTACCTGGCCTACTAATTTTCTTCTTACCAAAGTTGCAAAATTAGTACCATGAATACAGAGCCACTGACCTCTCTTTAGCACTATTCGTCTCTGGAACTAATATAATAGTGTTGTTAGTAATTCAACTTTTAGTTCCTCAAACACTCGTATTACAGCTTCACAACTTACAGCGCCAAAACGGCATCAATCAATTGGAGACAAAACAAAGTGATAGCAGCCTGTCCAGTGGTAATAGAGGTCAGTGGACAGAGCACACTATGACAGTTGCTTTGTTGAATCGATTACAATTTTTTTATTCCAATACTATAGACTAGCGAGATTAAAAATAAAAACTTCAATAGACATTAATTTATAAAAAATAAATTCGATAAAAGCTAATAACTATTCACGACTCTTTTTTTTTCATTATAACGAGCGATATTGTGACGTCAAATTTGACACAGGATCTATATGCTTACACGCAATGGGTGTCACAATTTATTTTTCACAGTAAACAATACATTAATTTACAAACATAATTGCGTCTCACAGAGCATCCAAACCATATGTATAATTCACCCCATACTCGTTACTAACAGCCCTGGTTATAGAGTGTGCAAAACGAGCTCGGGCCCTATTTTTAGGGATCCCAATTTAAAAAGTAGGGCCCCATAATGAAAATCCTGGAATACATATCTATTTATAATAACATTTGAATGTGGAACGCATCCATAATTAATTTTGGACAATGCGGAAAAGCATATATATAAATTCGCCGATGTCAAAAAGCGGAAAAATCGCAAATCCGAGGTTGAGTTGAAAATCCACCAATCAGCTAACTCGTTGACGTCATCTTATTAGTGGAAACTTTTAAATAATGTTTGCGAATTCTGAATCGCTCAGAGCGCACGGAATATGGGCAAAGTTAAAAAAAACGCATATTAAATATAGTCGTAAAATGAAGACAATATTAAACTTTCCAATATTTCTCTTGACTTAAGTCCCTCTCATTTTGCCTACACTAAAAAAGCATCTGTCATAAGAGTACTCTATACTACGCCCAGCCTAGCTGTCAAGTTGACAGTCATAGTCAAACTAGACTTTGACGGGTTGACTGACATTCATAGAGCTAAAATGTTTTTTATTATAAACAATCTCAACAGCCTGGCTGGTCGACTTTCATAAGAAATCACGAATACAAAAAAAAGGTTTCCATTACGTCCATGGATAAGTAAAAACTTTACATGTCACAATTACATTTACAACAATTACAACACCGATTTTAAACTTGTTTAAAAATCGCTTATTGCTGTGGGTTTTGGAAAAATTTGTCAATTTACATATACATAATAATTTATTCAAAGAGAGTAAAAAAATACTTTATTGCATTGAAATTATATTATAGTTTCGTACTTGCACGTTAGTTGAAACATGTCGCGACAATTAAGTGGCCATTTAGAGTTGCACTTGTGTAGCTAACGTTGCAGTCTATGACGTTGTAATTATTAATTATTGTTAAATATATTTTTGTATAATATGCATATTACCACCCTACCGTTAAAGCTAAGCGATTTAGTCTCTCGGTAACCGATTACGGGTATCCTAAAGGTCTCCCTAACAGGTTAGCCCGCTACCATCTCAGACTACATCATCACTTACCCACCAGGTGTGACAGTTAAGGGCTAACTTGTAGTGGAATAAATTTTATCCTTCTATAAGAATAACAAAATCTCGTTAAGTAGAACTATTGGATGTATAATTATTACTAGCCGACCCGTGCAACTTTGTCTCCACCAAATCCTGTTACCGGTTATAACCGGTAACATGATTTTATTACCGGAAAACACGAATAAAATGTCATTTTCTGAAAATGAATCCGAGCTAGATCGTTTTATAGCCCCCGAAACCTCCTGTATACTAAATTTCATGATAATCGAAGTAGCCGATTCAGATATTCCAATTATATATATATATAAGAATTGCTCGTTTAAAGATATAAGATTTCGCTTGAACGAAGAATGTACGTATACGCCTTTGTATTTGAAACGTACTTAATTTGTGATCGTAAAATTTTACTGACATATTAATACCGGATTAAATTGAATTGTGTTGAAGTTTAATTAGTTTATTTAGTTAGTAATAAATATGTTATCAATTGAAAATCTGTCATATTTTGCAACTATTTATAAACAAAATAAAAATAAACTAAGCTAATCGCCTCGTACGACGACTGCAGGAGGACAACTGTATTTTGATCTGAACTCAAAAAATGGTTAAAATAAGAACTTTTATACGGTTAAAGATTTTTTTACAACAGAATGACATTTGTTGCATTATTTGCATTATCCTTACATTTTGCACGCCGTGTATGGATGTATGTATGTATGTATGTATCCGTGTATGTATAATATGTATATATATATTACACTATAACCTAAAACCTTTTAAAATATGTAACAGCTTTAAAACGTGTATTTTGCAAATAAAGATAATCTATTCTATTCGATCCTTTAGTCTAAGCTGAATGAGACCACTTTTAGAAATACATAGATGAGGTCAATAACTTGTTTAGTAACAATAATCTTTGACATCGGCGGCACAATTCGTCACCAACATTATGGTGGTGTCGTAAACAAATAATTCAAGGCAAATGTAAATAAAATTAAAGTGTAAATGTAATCAAAGTCAATGACACCTTCACCAATTCCGGGTGTTGTTTGTCGTCGGCAAAGGTAGGTTCAAGTTATCGGTTTCAATAGTTAACGTAGAGTTCATCGTGGACATGTTTCAAGTAACGTGAGGGCTTAGCTTATACCTTTACTTACAGATTTTCACTAACCACAGTCTAGGTTTTACTAAATTTTGCAATAACGTCACAGTTCACCCAACGAGACATGGCTATAACACTTGAATCCAGTTCAACGCTAGTTAATAGTTAAATGACAAATAGGTATTTATCATTTCCGATTTTTGATTCGATACTTTTATTTGCGCACCTTGGCAGTTAAATCATCCCGTATGCCGTCACGTCAAACGGCATGACGCTGTCTATGACATCACGCCACTGCGCATTCACTTATTTTGTTAAATTAGAAAATATTTTCATTTTAGTTTATAAATTCTACTATATACTTAGATGGCCCGTTGGCAGCTATGTTTTTTTCAAATCTGAGTTAGATTTCTGAAATTTTTGAAATTTGTGCACCATCCGAGCACAAATTTCTCGTTGAGCCAACTTGTGCGTCGATCTATAGTGTATCCATTAGAAGCTTTTCACAAGCCCTACTTTCGCGTATCTATTTCTTTACTCTATTCCCTTTAACTTTCTCTATTACGTGACCTTAGATTATGTAACTGTTTAGAGAGTCAAATGTTTTCACAATATACTTATACACAGTCGATACATACAATAAAATCATAGACTAGCCGTGTCTGTACATTATAGATTTTTGTTGTTGAATTTCTTATCTGTTTGTCTGTTTGTTAGTTAACAATACAGATACATAATCTAAAATCAAAATCAGCGTGCCAATTTAAAAAAATATCTGTAATATCTCCAATGCTACTTCACCTACGATTACGAGTTTACTGATAACCCAAGCGGTGCCTTTTGCGAGTCCTATACTCCAATTTATGTTTTACGTATATAACTATAGTGGCGTGCATCCCATAGAGACACTAAAGCAGTGGCCCTACTGCTTCAAGTTGATGTAAGTTAATTGTTTTTTTTTTCAGTTAGTTTTAAAAAGTAAAATAACCGAAAAAATTGGTATTTTAATTATAATAATATTTAAATCTCTTCTGAAACGTTAAGTTTTAGTGATTAGCAGTCTCTTTGAACAGGCTTCCTATCTCATTTGAGAGTATATTAGAACATTTACCTATAATGGTTCTTCAATGGTAAAGAGTACTTTTTTTTTTTGCGCGTACCATAGGTTTGTTTGTATAAACCAAGCTTTTAAAACTGGTACATTATTCTTAGTTTTAATAATTCTCCTTATTTCTTGTGCAATAAATCAATATTTAGATTATGTTTAGCATTAAGATCGCCTATCGTTCATTATTATTCCGTGTGCAATAGGAAAATATATAAAAAAAAAGAATATTTGTAATTCTATAAAAAATTAAATTAACGAAATATATACTATTTTCCCATAATTTATGTATTTAATCCGTTATAATATATTTTAAAAAATTGTTTAGTTTTTTTTTTAATAATGCACGCCACTGTTCAACAATCATCTCGAAATAGAAGTGGTATTTTTACGATTATTCAAAAACTCACTCACACACCCGTGTACCCACCAGCCATCTCTTTCGCACTCACCAATACGTATATTTAAAAACACGAATAAGCAATAATTATCAAATATTCAGCCGTTAGACAATTTACAGTCTAAACTTTAAAAAGAAAAAGTAATTTTATTTTACAAGAAAAATAAATAATAGTTAATATCGACGCGAGAATCCCACCACATTAAATATTCACCCCCGACGGAGAACTAGCGTTACTAAGCTGTGTATTACTCTAATTTGGGTGAATTATACCTTAAAGTATCCACACATTCATTAGTAAAAAATATCTGTAATATCTCCAATGCTACTTCACCTACAATTACGAGTTTACTGATAACCCAAGCGTGTAGCCATAGTAAATTTAAAAAAACAAGTCTTATTACGTAACAATTCGACCCAGTTAATATATGCCATTCCTGCTATTAAAGAAAGAAAAATAGGTGTAAGAAACACCCTTTAGCAAATGCGACGGACGCGTCGCGGCGGCGGTATCTGCCAATGTCCCGATTATTGACTGCAGCCTTCGCCCAATAGTTGCGTACTTATTTCTAAGGCATTTGTATACTAGTGAACATGTGGCATATTAAACTACACACATAAGGAAAATATAAAATTACAGAGGTATAAAATAAGATATGTATATATTTTATTTCACTTTCACGCAACACAGAATAAATATAACGTTTTGTGCTTTTATAAACTTTATAAATGCATTTTAATTACCTATAAAATAAGTTTACTTCACGTGAACGCCTACTGTGCGATCAAAGTTCACTACGATTTTTATGGAATAGAAAAGCGCCATCTAGTGAAAATACTGTCTCCCACTATTCTAACTAGATGGCGCTTTCGCTTGAATCGAATAAGTTGGTAGGTAGAAAATTTCACACTAGGCACTCTTTATGTTCTAGAGTCAACAAAACGTGACGGGTCCGTTACGTTGATTTGTCATTTTTTTATGGAACTGTCAACTTTGTATTGACAGATTGACAGTAACGCCTATCGCCAGTCTTGTTAAACCCACTAACGTAAACATAATGTTAACCTCTAGACACTAACACAGGATTCAGAACTTAATTGAAACTATAAAACGTAATACTCACCTTTTTCTTTTATTTATAATAGTTTTTTTTTAAATTATCAATTTATAGTCCTAAAGTTTTAATCATAACTAAACACCAACTCATTAAAAAGTCGCGGAGTGTTAAAAATTTCTTAGCAAAAAATCTGAATAAATAATGCTTGGCTTGCATTACAATTCAAATTTTTATATTAAATTAAATAAAACAACGTAAAAAACGCTGCTGTCGTCGGGAGTATGGTGGCATTAAACTTTATAAAAATTACAATTCAATATTTTTTTGTTCGCTTAATACTCAAGGCTTGAGCTAATACGTGAGGATACAAAAAAATATATATCAGTCATAAAAACAAAAATGTTCAAAATAATCAGTGAAATATAGACTTTAAGTTGAATTAACTAAAGTATATGTTTCATTGAGTCGACTACAAATTGCAAGACAATATTTATAAAACGTATATAAAAAAGATGTTCTTAAGATAAATTTGTTCATGATTAGTTTTTATAACGCCCTTTTTAAATCTAGAAACTAAATCAGACAACATTTTTTAAAATTCAATTAATTAATCTATTTTGAACCAGTCTTTTTGGATGAAGTTATACAAAAAAAAAAAAAAAATGGAAAATTTGTCAATTAGTATTAAAAAAATTATAAAAATAAAAAAAGAAATAAATTATTGAAACCTGTTATTAGTTTTAAGTCAACCAATTTGTTAACTATTTAGTATCTAAAACGGTTGGTTTTCCAATTAAAGAAAAATAAAACATGTATTTATCTGCCAAGTATATTTGTCTTAATTTAATCGAATGATAAAACTAAACCTTTACTTTGATGATTTTATGATTTAGTTATTGTGCCGTTCTAGAAATCTTTACCTTTATAGAAAGCTAGGGCAACATTTTTTTTTGGTATTTTTTTATTTATTTTTTTCTCGCGACGTTTGACGTGCGTCTTATCTTCATGGTTGTCTGATTCAGTGACTATATAAACTTACATTCGCCAATCAACGTGTACCAAGAAAATGCTTTGTTTTTTCTATATCCCATTTATTCTTACCTGTCTTACGGATTATTTTCAGTACTTTCAGTTACTGCGAAGATGCTTTTAGTAACATAAAAAAATAAGTGCGATAAAATGTAAAAAAAAAATAGATTTTGTTATGTTCTTATTGTAAGTATTTTTTTTATTAATTATAACACTTTTAAAATATACTTCTTACGAATGCTTTATTCGCGCCGAATTTATGTTATATAACAAAAATTATTGTATATAACAAAATATATATGTGTTTACTGTTTACATATAAATATATATTTAAAATAAACAAAACGAGTGTTTTCATTATAAGACAAGGTAATTTACAAAATGGAATATACCGAGTCTTCACCGCCGATTTACTGTAAACGATAAAAATAAATTTTATGTTTTAGTTTTTTTTTTAATATTTTTACAGCTACATGTGCTGTGGAATCGAAATTTTATGATATTGAAATATAAATAAATATAAATATACTATGACAATACACACATCGCCATTTAGCCCCAAAGTAAGCGTAGCTTGTGTTACTAAAATGACTAAAGGATTTATGAATAATATACATAAATACTTATAATATGCAGATAAACACACAGACACTGAAAAACGTTCATGTTCATCTCACAAACATTTTCCAGCTGTGGGAATCGAACCCACGGCCTTTGACTCAGAAAGCAGGGTCGCTGCCCACTGCGCTAATCGGCCGTCAAATAAATAAATAAAAATTTATATAACAGCATTTTACATGGAAAATGTTTAAATACGCTTAGTGAAATTTGAGTTTTATCGTTTACTCTAAGTAGGTGGTAACGGATCGGTATGTATACTTTCTCGATTCATTGTTGTGAATGTTACGGGAGTGAAAAAATAAATATTAATTTACGCACAATAACCTTCAAACTACACCAAAGATGGCTTTAGCCACCATCTCCATACAAAATTTATCGTCTAATACTATAAAGTTCCGTTCAAACTGACGCGAGCATTTTAGCCCACCAATCCGCATTGGAGCAGCTTGGTGGGTGTATGCTCTAAAACCGTGACTCTTATGGGAGATGAGGACTATCCGAGCAGTGGGACGTTTAATACATACATGATGAACGTTTAACGGACGTTTAATAAATACGTTAGGTTAATACATACATGATGAACATCTAACGGACGTTTAATAAATACGTTAGGTTAACACATACGTGACGAACATCTAACGGACGTTTAATAAATACGTTAGGATAATACATACATGATGAAGATGTCGGGAAACTAGCTTAGCCTATCTAACTGACGCCGCGAAATCCCTTTTACTTTTTAGGTAAGGCTTAATGAAAGCAGAATGTTCTGACGATAATTTTTATATGGAGATGCGGCCATCTTCAAGTAATTTTGTTTTCCCGCTTAGATTCAACTATTCGGTCACTTGGTATGTAGGTTAAGAGCTCACAGTAACATGTAGTAAATTAAAAATTTATAGTAAATTAAATTAAATTAATTAATACACGTTTATTGTATAACACAAACACTAGCATAGACCAAGTTAGGTTGAAGGGTAAATTTTACGGACTTATCGCAAAGCTATCTCTTTGACGATTTTGAGGGTATAGATATAGTAAATGCAATATAAGATTCTGAAGGGGACGAGTCGTAATTAACGGACAGAAACGACCTTGCGAAAGCTGAATTTATTATTTGATCTCATATATGGTTTATTACTCATATTTATTACTCAAAAACCAAAAAAGGTAAGCTTTAAACTGCTTTTTAGGTTAATTCCTTTTTAGTATATTATTATGGGCAAACGAATGAAGCGGAATGGAAGGTTTTTTGCAATACAGTGCATTAACGATTACAACTGTCGCTTACAAAGAACGGGAATTCAACGGGCAGTTTCAAACATCAACAATTTAAGTATTTGTCAAACACTTCTACAAATGTTACCGTGAGCTCTTAGACTAGAAAGTTCTTGCTAGTATAACATTAATAAAACATACAAAATTCATTGCATTAGCGATGCATACAAATAGGAGCACGTGTGCGCTACTGTCAAAAGATCAAATTCACTATGCCGATTGGCCGATTGCTTCGCTCCATTTTCATACATTTTGTGGGTAAGTTGATATTTAGGCGGAGGTGTGTTCTGCGAGATTTTTTTTATCATATTTCAAGTGCAAAGCCTTCGACCCGCTTGGGGATTACGAGCAGGCCTCGGAAACCGGGTAAAAATGTATACCGGTTTCGGTCATAAATTTTTGTAGGTATCGGTTTAAAAGGCTTAATGGAGAAACAGTTTTTAACAGATTCAGAGATGATGCGTCACGTAGTTTTAAAAATCGCAGCATAGATTGGTTAAAGTAGAAACTGTTTCCTAATTCGATTGCGCTCAACAGATATTAACCGGCCTCGTAGGAGGTACTCGTACATTTATAAGAATAGTTTAAACTACACCGTGTGGTGTCCGAGCTTCTTTCGAGACTCGGCCGTACACAATAAAAAAATAAAAAATAAATAAAAATAAATATAATAAATACACACAATAAAACTTGGCGCTTCATTTAAAAAAATCGTAAAGTTTTTTATCAAGTCTGTACTCATACGAGGCACGTTCCCGCCACGGTCTAGCATTAATTATGCTTTAAACGATTTTTGCTGCGATTTTAGACAAAAACGTGACGCATTTTCGATTTCGCTTGCCCCATTAAACCGGTTAAATAAACGAAATCGAAATTGAAGGTTACAAATCAGTTCCTTACAAATCGTCCAATCAATTAACAGATAAAACGAAGATCAATATTTTTAATCTGTTATTAATTTAACCAGTGAATGAAATCGGTTCCGAGCATGTGGTGCCAATTGTGGGATTTTCTACCAGCGTTAAGTTATTCGATCGCGTGAAAGTTAACTACGATTTATATGGTATGGCAGAAGCGCCATCTAGTTATTGGGAAACAGTACTGTCGCTAGATTGCGCCGTTTTATTTTAGTTAAATTTCAAGCGAACTATATAGATAAACGTAGGTAGAAAATATCAATTATCGGTCTTCTGATTACTAGTTTTCAGTTAAAGACTTCCACTCGGGGTACTAGGCGCCCATTAATCTCGCAGGACCTCCCTACATGGCATACCAGCTTACCCATCGGTAGTGTTGTGCGTTGGGTCGCGTGGCGAGTGTGGTCAGCTGGCGGGGGCGGGGACCGGGGGCGCGGGGTCCGGGGGCGGCGGGGACGAGGGCCGCAGTAAGTGGTCCGGCACGTGTACGGGGCGGAGTCGCGCTGGGATCTTCTTCTGGGGGCAGAGCACCTGAGGAAATAATTATCCATCCTCATCATCATAAGCGATTTGGCGACCTCCCTAGCGCAAGCGTTTGGAGCGCAAGCGTTCCAGTACGATGTCGTGTAGAAACTGATTAGGGGTATTGATTTAATCCCATACCCTAACAGATTAGCCCGTTACCAGCATTTACCACCAGAATGCCAAGTGTGATATCTTCAACTTATGTTTACTTATTCGGTCCCGTGAAAGTTAACTTCGATTTTTATGGTATCGAGAGCCATCTAGTTATAATAGTGGGAAACAGTATTGACACTAGGTGGCGCTTTTTCTATTCCATAAAAATCGAAATTATTGCTTTATTTTATTTAAACAATAAACTTACATCATTAAATTTTTAATTGAATTCTCATAATATATTAAATCATTTATTTCTCTCCGTATTCATTCTCTTCTATTCTCTTCTCGAGCGGGTGAAGATCATTATATACACCCAACAATAGAATATCATCATAGTAAATAAAAGCTGTATTTGACAGTTCCAAAATAAGAGTGCTCCGATCGTCACCAAACTTTACAGGATTACTCGCCAGGTCAATCCGGAGATTCCCTGAAAGTTTCATTGAAATCGGTCCTGCTGTTTCGGAGCCTATACGGAACATACCCACACACTTTCTCTTTTATATATATAAAAGATAGATTAAAATGCATTTATTAAGTTTATAAAAGCACAAGTTATATTTATTATATATTGCGTGAAAGTTAAATAAAATATAAACATACCTTATTTTATACCACTGTAATTTTATAGTTTCGTATAAATTTTTAGTGTAGTATAATATGCCATTATACTACACTAAAAATTGTATAGTTTAGTGTAGTATAATATGCCACATGTTCACAAGTATAAGAATGTCTCAGAAATAAGTAAGCAACCATTGGGCCGAGGCTGCAGTCATTAATCGGGACATTGTCAGACACCACCGCCGCAACGCGTCCGCACTTTTTTTTTTCTTTAATAGCAGAAATTGCATAGACCACGCAAATTCGTATATATATGAGTCGTAGTTAACTTTCACGGGATCAAATAAGTAAACCTAGGTAGAAAATCTCACACTTCGCCGTCGTATAAAATTGCAGTTAAGTTGTAGTGGATTAAAAAAGCTATTGCCGAACCTGGGCATCCAAGCCAGATAAATCTTGTAGACAGATATGCTAAACACTGGACTATCGAGGCATTTCTCATAAGTCGATAATATTATGGTAAATATCTCACCCGTCTAGCAAACATGAAACAGCCCGTCTCCTCCTCCTGCACCTCATCGGTGGGCACCAGCTGCAGATCAGCCGTCCGGCTCTCCTTGCCTTCATCATCTGAAACCATAAACATATATTTTTTTATTTGGATACCCTCAAATTTGTTGTTATAAGTATCAGCCAGTCTCACTGCACTGACCTGGTGTGAAGAGGTTCAGCTCGGTGTAGCATCCGGTCTCAATCATCTCTCTGCCAGTGGATGCTGACGGAGCCGGTGTAAGCTGGTGGTCAGGCTGAGAGCACTGACCTGGTGTGAAGAGGTTCAGCTCGGTGTAGCATCCGGTCTCAATCATCTCTCTGCCAGTGGATGCTGACGGAGCCGGTGTAAGCTGGTGGTCAGGCTGAGAGCACTGACCTGGTGTGAAGAGGTACAGCTCAGTGTAGCAACCGGTCTCAATCATCTCTATGCCAGGGGATGCTGACGGAGCCGGTGTGAGCTGGAAGTTGAGCTGACAGCACTGACCTGGTGTGAAGAGGTTCAGCTCGGTGTAACATCCGGTCTCAATCATCTCCCTCTGCCAGGGGATACTGACGGAGCCGGTGTTGAATTTGCCGTAGAAGGTGTCGTCTCCCGCGTCCAGGGCGACCCCCTTCACGGTGGAGAACTGCTCGATGTCCAAAACGTCCTTCGCGTAAACCGCATGCGGCTGTAAATGATAAAATTTCAATTACCAGGGACGCATGAACCACAAGTGAATAATAATTACGCATGATAGTTTTTTTTTTTACTTTTAGTTTATACAAACATTTTATAGTAAAGGATAAGTCAATCTATATATGTAAAGAAAAACTGCCGAATTAAAATAAATAAGCTACTAAAAATACTTGGCTAGTCATTTTCTTTTAAAAATAATAAAATCAATATAGAATTAGTTTGGTTATTTTTGTTACTTTTTCTTTTCGTGTTATAGTTTCCATCTTTATTTAGAAGCATGTTTTAGCTACCTTTATGTTGAATCTTACGGAAGCCTTAAGCTATTATCAAATGTCAATATAACGTGTGATTCTGTAGGTGTTGCATTGAATAAATAAAAAAATAAACTTTAATAAATTACTTACTTTTAAATGTTAAAAAAATTCATAAAAATTCAAAATTCATTTATTTCAAGTAAGCCTAATATAAGCACTTTTGAAACGTCAAGTCTGACTGTTTGTAGTGATTCTACCACCGGTTCGGAAGGCAGATTCTACCGAGAAGAAGCCGGCAAGAAACTCAGCAGTTGCTAAAAAAGCTAAGTGTGTGAAATTTATTTTACTGTATGTCAAAAAGATTGGTAAAACTTAATGAATAACGGAGAATCGATAAAACATCTCGAGGAGTGACCTTGGATTGTAAGCTACATTGGGGTTCCCAATCCCATATATAAACGTTAGCAGGCAAACTTAGCTCAGCTGCCGTAAAAAATTCCATTTTAAAATTTGCCCCTGCCGGAAATCGATCCCGGGACCTCCAACTTCAAACCACAGCGCTTACCGCAGCGCCATGGAGGACGTCAATAGGTTATATACCAATAAATGATGCTTTATGGTTGAAAAAAAAACTCACATCAGGTACGAATGGCGCAACCACCATGCCGGCTTCCAGCCTCGCCCAGTTGAGCCGAGTGAAGAACCGGTGCGCCTTAACATGTGCTGCCCCCCGGCGCCCCGCGGTGCCCGCACCCAGCCGTGCCGCCGGTGCCTTGGCCAGCAGCGCGGAGCACAGAGCACGCGCGCACTCGCTGAACTTACTCGAGTACTTCTCTTGCTCGTGCTGCGGATGAAGTCAAAAGTAAAAGTCAAAGTCAATATATTTTTATTTAAGTAGGCCTATAGATGGCGCTTATGGCGCTTAAATTACATGAGAAATGTGTACACGGCAGTGTGATGATGGCGATAACCATATTCGTCAACTTCAAACTAAAGCTAAGAGGATTCCAAACGAGCTCTAGTCTAATAAGAGCCTACACCAAACCCGTTTATCAACAACTCAAACGTTCCTTACACTGTTGGTCCTTCGAGCCAGATAAACACGATATCTGGCCAATCTTATCCCTGCGTAGACATACTCTCACCTTAACCTCTCAAGGCACAATGACGAACCATCCGACTGGTTACTGGGAACTGGTTTGCTAGGGAACGATCCTTCGGATCGGATGGTACTAAACCTCACCTTGATCTTGAGGTCGACGAAAAGGCGCTCTGCCCTCGTTCATTTCATACACGAGGCACCCAAACGAGAACCAGTCGGAACTAAACCGTGTACCGCTTTTGCACACACATCACACTTTTGGTCCTTCGAGCAGGATACATTTTTAACAACTACTTGCAATCGCCCTCATCTCACAAGGGGAATCCAACGGGGTTGGTCTTCCGTCACCGATGCTTTATTTGATAGCCTATACCTTTTTTACCTTTAATTACTAGCTAATGGTCCTTCGAGCCAGATATACCTCACCTTGACCCTGCGGTCGACCTCATCTCGCTTGACCTTCTCCTTCCTCGCGCGGAAAGGCGCTCTACCCTCGATCATTTCGTACACGAGGCACCCGAACGAGAACCAGTCGGGGCTGAACGTGTACCGCTCGTTGTCTATAACCTGCACAGATAACATAAAATGTTCATGGTTTCAAATATCAAATTCTGCAATCCAACGATTGGCTGAAGCTTGCTCAAACATAAAAAATAGAATTAAAATAATTCTAACTATATCGTGGTCATGTTAAGAAGACGCTTCTGGATTGAGCTCGACTGGCTGAAGTGGATTGTTCCGGTTAGGCTCAAAAGGAAGAAGATGTAGTCTAGAAGTAGTAGTCTGACACACCAAAGCACAGACCTGCCGAGACAGCCCGCTACTGTTGAGTTTGCCGGCGATTTCACACTATGCGAACAAATTGAAAGACTTTGTCGGCAGCATGTAGTCAATAACTTTCTAAGTTGCCTACAATCTGAATAATCACATGTCAGCAGCGAGTCTTTGTTCGTGACATGTCATAGACAATATTCTCTTAACGTAGACTCATTTATACTTTTTGGCAGAACTTCCACGCGATCAAGGACCCCTGACCTGTCTGTCTGCCTGTTCGTATATCACTCACCTCTGGAGCCATATAGCCGACGGTACCGACCCTGCCGCGAACGCTTCCTCCTTCGGGTACATCCACAGCGAGACCAAGATCCGATATTCTCACGTGACCCGCGTCATCCAATAGAATGTTTTCCGGCTTACAATCCCTGTAATCAAAAATTTGATATCAAAGGAAAGGCCGAAAAGTGAGAGAAAGACCACATTATTACGAATAACAATGCACAAATGCAATTATCAATAAATAATAACGACTCGTGGCTATCCCACTTCTGATATCAGAATCAGAAGTGGGATTTAAAGTCAAGGACTAACTTGTAGTAGTTTTTTTTATTCAGTTGAATCAAAACTCGACACTCAAAAAAATCTTTTTGGCATTTAAAAAGAAGGTTAGTTCAACTGTTATTTTTTCCATTAGTATTATTTATAATAATAGTTATTATTAAATAAATACTCTGTAGAACTCACCTATAAACTATGCCCATTTTGTGCAGATGTTCTAAACCGCAAGCGACCTGGGCCGCGTAGAATCGTGACCGCTCCAGACCCAAACCTGTATCTGCTCCACACATGTTGTAGATGTGGAACTTGAGATCGCCACCTGGAACAGCAAGTTATCGTCGTCATCAGCTCATTAACTGGACAAAGACTTTCTCGGTTGTCTTATGCTTTAAGAGCCCCGACTACTAACTCAACAGGAGATTTTTGGTCAGCTTTTAAAAAGGTTAGAAAACCTGGGTCATCCAATTTCGAAAGTCCGCCATTTACTTTCAGTCTTGTTGGCGACTAGACAGACTTAATAACCTTATGATAATAATTAGGCTGCCAGTAAGTAGGTGAGGCCATTATTAGAAATGTTTAGATAGTAAGACCTTCTGTTTGGTAACTTGTAGAGCCAATTATTTAGTAATACGTTAGTTTGTTTAAGAATGAATTAGTCTATCATTTATTGATTTTCATTGTTTTTTAAAATTCTTAATAATGCTAAGAAAATAAAAAACATTTTTAAAAATGTATAAGAAAAAACATCCACATTCCGCTTGCGAGGTTTTTGAATGCCCAAGCGGTCAGGGCTCCAGAGTGAGGAACCTCCTCACAATACGCGCCGTTTCATGCCTTCTGTATCTGACCCTTGATCCAACAACCAAGCGAAAGTTTCTTAAGACGTTAGTCGAAGCTTTTCGCGAGAAGACTAGTGACTGAAACGACAGCTCACCAAGAGATTTCGACCAAGAATATGAAATAAATAGGCAACTCTGGCCGACCACCAGGCAGTCGAGCCGGGGCATCGAAACAAGAAACATCTCAGAAGTATGAACTTACGAAGAACTTTTATTGCGAAGAAAATCTTTCACTCTTAGACAGTGTCGCTGCCCTCCCAACCGTGGAAGAGCACCAGTTGTCACAGACGAGCGTGAACCAGAACATGACACAGCTCCAACTCTATCTCAGAACATAATCCTGGATTCCTACACCTTATTTCACGCCTCGTCACTCAGTGGGACACGTTTCCTTGGCGGTGCTACAGCATAAAATGCCGACGCACCGCAACAATAACGCGTCTTGTTGTTAACAAAAACGCTAACTGGTCTCAGTGACCATAATCAAAAATAAGAAATCAAGAGGCATAGACAAAGCATAGACTCACCGTTCATGATTGTGAGCACGAGACACAAGGCGTCCTTGGTCTCGTACGCGTAGGCCAAGTTTACGACGAAGCGCGAGTTGATTCGCTGTAGGATTTGCTTCTCTATCAACACCATCGCCTCGCCTTTGCGCTTCTTTATCCTTTTCTTTTCTAGTTTTTTGCACGCGTACATTTTGCCTGTCGCACGGACCTGGGGAAAGTATGACAAGTAATAAAATTAAATGCCTTTTTACCATCGAACCGCGAGGCACGGTAAGAATCTGCATCCCTACGTGGTCGATATACCGCGGACGCGTACGAGGCGCTTCGCATATTCGTTTCTGATCCGCACTGCTAGGATCTGGAATGCCCTTCCAGCTTCCATTTTCCACAGTACCTACAATATAAGTACTTTCGAATCAAATCAAGTTAAAAGTTATAAATTGTAAGGTACACGTGTTTCAGACGCATTCCAACAATTCTCTTCATTAGAAAAAATATATTCAATACTACATTCATAGTACTTAATGTCAATCTATTGAGTTCGGCTGGTTGCTAGCACAGAGTCTACGTACCAAGAAAAGTTAAAATATTGTGTTTATATCGCCATTGCTATCAAGTATTAATTATTTTGTGAATTGCGTTTCGGAATAGTCGAGCAAGTTTTAAACGAGATATTTATTGTAATGCAAGGCCGACTTTTCGGATTCTATGGTAGTACATGTATTCTATGGTAGATGGTCTGTTACGTACGCGAGCCTAAGTGGTACACTCACCTGGCACGCGCAAACTTCTCCGAAGCCACCCTTGCCGAGCACGCGGTACATACGGAAGGTGTTCTGGGTGATCGGCTGCGCCTCCAGCCACTTCCACTGCAGGTACCGGTGGAAGTACATCGAGCGCTCGAACTCCGCGAACGGGATGCCCGCCAGGAAACTCTTCACACATCGTATGCACTCACTGAATATGTCTTTGGAGCCGGCTGGAATTATTTAAGTGTTGTTTTAATAAAGGAATGAAGTTGGGAAGAGTAAAGAACAACTGCCTGATGATCCAGTATTTTTCTAACAACTAATGGCCAACCGATTGGGTTCATTCAAAATGCATTAAGACGTTATGCTGGGGAACTCTGAGAACTGACAAATAGAAATGTTGCTGAATAGGAGAGGAAAAGATGGAAATTAAAACGAAAAAATGCGGGACATGGTGAATTCAAGATCAGGCATCTTTCGCAGTGGTTGAAACCTCCGAACTGAGGAACTGGCAACCAAACCGCAAGAGTATTCTACCTTGAAGTATTGGGTTCATTCAAAATGCATAAAGAAGACATGCTGAGACTCTGAGAACTGATAAATATAAATGTTACTGATTAGGAGAGGAAAAGATGGAAATTAAAACGAATAAGTGCGTGCCATGGTGAATTTCTTGTTCAAACATCTTTTGCAGTGATTTGAACCAACCAAACTGCAAGAGTTTTCTACCTTCAAGCAGCTCGCTTGCCTCTTCCACCACGGTCGGGTAGATCATCCATCATTCTAGCAAAGAGCAAGTGCAACCTGCCTTCAAACAGCTTCCTCGCATCTTCCACTATGGCAGCTAATTCGTACCTTCCATCGTTTTCCGGTGTTCGGAGGGACCCCTGATCCTGTCTACCAAAGGCCAAGAGCAGCCTACCTTCAACTGACTTGCTCGCATAAGGGAGGGCCACCTTGCTTGGTCCAGCATTGCCAGGGGAACCCTCCCTCCCTCATCATGGTCATTTCCCACCAAGAGCAAAGGCACCCTCCTTTCAAGAATCATGCTTGCCTTTCCCAGTTTGTCAGATAGCAGAGCATCCTACCTTCAGGCAACTTGTTGGCATCTTCCACCACGGTGTGAAGGGAACCCCACACCGGTGTAAGAGACAGCAGAGAATCCTACTTTTAAGCAGCTTGCTTGCATCTTCCATCATGGTGGTATAGATTACCCATCTCCCCTCTCTTGTAAACTAAGGAGCAAAGGCATCTTACCCTCAAGCAGCTTGCTCGCATCTTCCACCACGGTCGGGGAGACCACGTCGGTGACGGCGTCCGCATCCTCAGCCTTCAGGTAAAGGCCGAACACCTCGGCCGCGAGGGCGGTGCGCGTCTCGTCCAGCTCCACTTCGTACCTCTCCGCCTGCAATCGATCCAAGAACTACATACATTTATTATGCAGAGTCTAGTTCATATTCTTACTGTGCGATATACTAGCGGTGATATTTGCTAGTATTGTGGGTCATAACAATCTGTTTTACAATAATTAAAGGGGATAAATCGATGTCTTACGTTACGGGCGCCGTGATACATTCCAAGCAAACGAGGGCTATTGCAATAAATCCCGAGCGTAGCGAGCGTGTTGCATTTAAACCTAATTAAGTTGTTTCTGCACGTAAGAATTTTTTTTTTTTATTCCTCTACAAGTTAGTCATTGACCGCAATCTCACCTGATAAATGATGATGCAGTCTAAGATGGCAGCGGGCTTATCTGACAGGGAGTATGGCAGTTATGTTCAACCCATACCCTTAATCGGTTTTTACGCGACATCATACCGGAACGCTAAATCGCTTAGCGGCACGTCTTTGTCGGTAGGGTGGTAACTAGGCACAGCCGAAGCCACCCACCAGACCAGACCAGGGAAAATTCAGAAATAAGAAATTCCCAAATCGCCACTGCCGGGAATCGAATCCGGGATCTTTAACTTAAAACCTCTGCGGTCACCGCTGCACTAAGCGAGGGTAAATTTATACAAGACAGTTTTTTCTTCACTTTTTGATAAT
Source organism: Pararge aegeria (assembly GCF_905163445.1). Lineage (NCBI taxonomy): Eukaryota > Metazoa > Arthropoda > Insecta > Lepidoptera > Nymphalidae > Pararge > Pararge aegeria. The sequence continues at coordinate 2,519,411 of NC_053202.1, read as the reverse complement.
TTATACCCGTTCGAATTGTAATCCAAAATATGACCAAAATTAAAAAGCCACAAATATTATTTAAGTTATACTTGGTTTCTAAAGAAATTTCTGAGTCATACGGATAAAATACATAACCTTCCTTTGTTAAATTCAGTTATAAAATCATTACATGGGTTAATGGAAGTCGACGCGGTTGATTAGCTCAAATCATTTGATCGGGCCCCCTTGTAGTCCGAGAGGTGGTGACCATTTGGCCACCTCGCTCTGAATGAAAGTAATTGTTCAAGTGGTTATTTCAATATCTAATGTAGTTATCACCATCGCCTCACAATAATAGAAACATATACACTGAGCGTTAAGCTTAATTTTCTAACTTCGAGAAAAGTAGGAGAATCTGTCTAGTGCAATTTATAATTTCTTCAATCTTTATACCAGTGAGGAGCAAGCAACATTCAAAACACGAACTTTCTGTAACTGTTAATTTAACAAATTATGTGTGTTTGGTGGTTTGTTCTTCTTTCGCCCAATAACATAGCGACCGATGAAAGTGATATGGATTATGCATATTTATTAATATATACATACATTTTTATATTTGTCATTCCTCAATCTTAGAAGGATAAAAAAACATGTAAATTAAATGATATTGCATGCTGCGAGGCGGAATTTGGCTGTACATTGTTATTAAACTAAGAACCTTCGCTAATCAAAGTTTAAGAATTGATATTCGATAGAGATACTTTATGGGACAGCGACATATAATTTTCCTCACAAAACTTGTATGGTCTTTTGTGCACGTTTTCGTTATGGAATAGATCTAAAGCACAATTCAATTATTTTAAGATTTTTCAATACATTAGTTCACTTGCTCTTGGACTATGTCTTTTTATTTCCCCCCACAGTGAGCCATGCATCGATTTAAAGGGTCAACCCACACCTTTGCCCTTGAAGCGCGTCGTTTGTTTATCGCCTAACTTTACTGGTTACTGGTATGAACATAAAGCAAGGCAAAAACTTTTTACTTCATCATCGTCATTATCATTTCTTAGCGTTTTCTTTTACATTTGAAGCGAGTTATGTTTAATGTTTAAAACACACGTAACTCTTAAATGTTATGAAGTGCATGCCGATCGAACTAGGTGCCTCAGATAGGAAAGCCAAAGCTTCGCCCACTAGGCTGTCACCGCTTCTGCTTTTTCACTTTTTTGCTTTTCTATTTCACTTTTCAAACGCTCTAGGCTATATTACTTCAGATTCAAGGAGTCAAATACATATTTGAAACAGGAATTTGTTTGTTTTATAACATTACGTATTGCTTGTATCGAAGTCTAGCACAATCCCCTGTATCGCTCTTGCTACTATTTGTCTAATTTCAAAGTCATGTTATGCATGGATTAAAAGATTCAACCCTAAATTCTAATTAAACCCTAGTTTATTATAAATTAAGCATTACATAAATGATAAAAAAGCTTCGGTACGAACTGCTTTAACTTCATAGCTAAATGTGTCAATTTGGCTGTGAGATGGTGTTGACAAAAAAACCCGGTCAAATTTGTTGTGGGCTCTTCTTAGACCAGGGCACGTTTCGAATCCCCCTAGCTTTAGTTTTAAATTCAAGAATGTAGTTCAACGCTAATGACGTTTTTAAGTGGCGGACTAAGTGCCTGTGAAAGCCAACATGAATAAAACAGTTATGATTTTTAATTTGAATTTGAATGGTGTCGTTTGTTACTTGTACGTATATAATAAACACACAAACTTTTCTCTCGCTCTTGGACAATTTTTTCTCGCTCTCCCACAGTGAAGCATGCATCAATTTAAGGGGCAACCCACACATTTGACATTGAGGCGCGTCATTTGTTTGTCGATGTAAATAAAACTTTCGCTTGCTCTTTGACTACAGCTTCAGTTTCTCTCACAGAGCCCCTACATCGATTAAAAGGGTCAAATAAAATCTGAAAGGTCGTAGTTCAGTGCAATAATAAATAACTCGTTAAGCTTAAATTATGCTCTTTTCATTTGTATAATTTAAATGACATAGAGTCCACCAATCCGCACGTGGCCAGCGTGGTGGACTACGGCCTTAACCCCTTCTCTTGTGGGAGGAGACCCGTGGGCCGTATAACCTAGTGGTTAACACTTCGGCCTCACTTTCAGGGGACCAAGTTCGAATCCCAGTACGCACCTCTAGCTCTTCTTATTTATGTGCGTTTTAAACAATGAAAATATCACTTGCTTCAATATTGAAGGAAAACATCGTGAGGAAACCTGCATGCCTGAGAGCTAATGTTCTCTAAAGCGTGTAAAGTCCACCAATCCGCACCACAATCCGGCTTCACCGCAATCTCTCACTAGATGAGAGTCTAGTGGTAAGTGATGATGCAGTCTAAGATGGTAACGGGCTAACCTGTTAGTGGGTGTGGCAGTTTAACCCTTCATGGTTCCTACCGGAACGCTTAATCCTAGGAAAGGTCTAACCAGACCTTTTGGTTTAAAAGCCTTAACAAACGATGAAGTAGTCGTGGGCAACAACAAGTCTTGGTTTTTATCACTGAATGGCCATTTCCAGAAAATTCTCGCTCCATCATTAATATTGTTTCCCTGTTGGTCGCATTTACATAATTTGACAAATGTCTTCCTAAGAAAATTATTCATAATCCAAAAGGCATTTATTTGATACATACTCAACAAGATATTTTACATAACACGTCAGATTTTTTTATAACAAATAACAATTTTAATGAATGTTATACCGACTAAAATGTCGTAGCTTTAGTTTTAAGTTTACGAATGTAGTTATCGCCATCACTACTCACTGCTATGTACACATTTTGTATGTAATCAACGCATCAAATGTGCCTATTTGAATAAAGAAATATTTGACTTGACTTGTTAAGTTATATTTCTTTTGGCGCGTTAGGGAAAAATGATGAGAGTAAATTTTTACGACACCGTCATAAAAAACCGACACCATGAAGTTAACTATTCCGGTGATTTAATTGATTCAATTGTACAAAAATCTCAAACTTTAATGCTGAGTGAAATTTGGTTGTCCGAGTCTATTCGTAATCCCAATTAAATTATGTTTATTATATCCATTTCTTTAATAATGTAGAAATATTTTTTTGTTATATTTAAGTAGACTTTAGTTAACTAGATAATGCGTTATAATAAAACTACTACTCTATTGTTAGTGTCGTTTATGCTAAAAACTTAGAATAAGGCGCAAAATAAAAATTTTAAAAAGATTTTTATCTTGTTACGCCAAAGAAGTATAATTTCTAACGCTTGTACATAAATACACACAGGTTTTATTATTTTGTATAGATCAAGCTAGAAACTTTCAGTCGCGAAGAAATATTCAACTACTACTCACTTTCATACAAAATGTGGATCCCGCCCGGCCCCCGATAGACTGAATAAATCTGCGTAACTCTCTCGGGTATATAGGAGTGATGTTTTTTGTGCTATCTCGTAAACAATGCATGTGTATTGAATAACGGCAATCACGGTTGATTTGCTGTAAATTCTTGATGAGTTCAGTTGTCTGTCTCCAAAAGTTATCATAGATTTATGTGATATGTAATTTTTTTTTTGTTTGGGCAAAATTAAACACATATTATAACCTCTATATTACAAAAATAATTATTTAAATCTGTTATAATTTGTCGGAGTTATGGTGTAAAATTGTCAAACACTCATCCCCTCTCCCAAAGGAACCGAGCTTAATGTCGGGATAAAAAGTATCCTATATTACTTGTAACATTTCCAAGAATATGTGTACAAAGTTTCATGAGGATCCGTTAAATAGTTTTTGCGTGAAAGCGTAACAAACAAACTTACATTTATATTTATTATATAAGTAGGGATAGGGATTCAATTGTATCGTTTTGCATTAATTTCAGACTACAAAGGTCCAAAGTAATTCACAATATTAATAATATATATTATTTAAATAGGACCGGACCGTTCCGAAATAAACCCGTTTCATATTAAATAAGAATTTTGCGAATCCGTCTATTATGTGACGGAGCTTTGTCCGGAGCGGAAAAAAAATCCGAATTGATAAAATCACTGTACAGCAAATCTCTAAACGAAATAAGGGTGACAGGTCTAAAATGGGTAATGGTCTAAAGGTGCTGTCCTTTATTTATTTATTTATTTATACTCTTTATTTGCACACAAATAAAAATACAAAAAAAGAATAAAAGAAAACACGGACAGAAGAAGTATACAAAAGGCGGCCTTATCGCTTTGTAGCGATCTCTTCCAGGCAACCTTAGGATAAGGAAAACAAAAGGATAACATACTGCAGGTTGTGCATATTAAAAAAAAATACATACTAATAACTACATACTAATACTTAAACTAGATTACACAAATAAAATAATACATAATAAATGAAATATTAAAAAAACAAAAAATAATAATAAACTAATATATACTATAACATATCATAAATACATTAACAACAGTAAATACTATTACAAGTCGTCTTCAATGCAAACTATAGTGGTTTTTGACAGCTTTCTTAAAAATACAAAGTGTCTTAGACTGCCTTATGTCTATTGGGAGCGCATTCCATAGCGCTATGGCTTGCACTGTAAACGAGTGCTCATAGAACTTAGTTCTATGAAAAGGCATACTCAGAGTCAGCGCGCGACACGATCTTAAATCAGATTGCACTCCCAGAAAAGTAAACTTCTCCTTAAGATAAGAAGGAGTTTTTAAATGAAATAAAACACAGTACAGAAGCGAAAGTACATGCTAATCCCGGCGTCGGCGAATAGGGAGCCACTTGTGTTTTTGTCGAAACGTGGTCATATTTGCGTAGGCCAAATATGAACCGAATAGCAAGATTTTGGAGACGCTCAAGTTTGGTAATCTGGTCTTCAGTCAAATTAAGAAAGCTTGCATCCGCATAATCGAGAATTGAGAGAAGGAGAGAATGGGCTATCATAACTTTGGTTGGGATTGGCAGAACAGCACGTAGGCGTCGCAATGAATGCATTGTCGCAAAAGTTTTCTTACTCAGCTCCTTAATATGCGTTGACCATGATAAATCCTGATCTATTTGAATGCCAAGATCTTTAACGGTGGCACTAAAAGGAATAGCGACACCATTATAAACAATAGAAGGGATGTTCTGCCAATCAACTTTTGAAATCATTCCCGGACTGCCAATAATTATTGATTGCGATTTTGCGGGGTTCACCTTCAGCCCATACTGCTTGCTCCATTCACAGATCAGTGAAAGATCAACATTAACAGCAGTAATAGCAGAGCCAAGATTTTCAAAAGTTGAGTGGCGATAAATCTGGACATCATCTGCATACATGTGATAGAGAGAAGCTATTTTTTGAGTGATAGAATTAATGAATATGGCAAATAGTAAAGGAGATAACACGCCACCCTGAGGTACCCCGGCCGTAACATCACACCAAGATGAAACGGACTCATCAGTCCGAATGCGTTGTCGACGACCAATGAGGTAACTCCGAAACCAGTCTATCGCCGATGGAGATATGTTAATAGAGCGCAGAAGACTAAGCAAGATATCATAGTCAACGGTATTGAAAGCGTTACTAAAATCAAGCAGAGTCAGAACAGTAAGCTGCTTATTCCTTTATACATTGTTAGTGATAATAAATTAATAGTTAAAAAAGACTAAAAAACACGCGTCATATATTAAATCAAAAGCAAACTAATTTCTTAATATTAGAGAAACCGGCTAAAGATAATTGTTTAAAATTACAATTAACATCATTTCTACCCTTTCGAATATACAACTTGTGAATGAAAACAGAAATAATACTTCACAGGCGTGAGAGGAACATTATGTACTGTCTCTGAAACTGAAAACCTAATAGTTTTTCAGTAAACCACTGCCATAGTTTTTACTGAAAGAAATCATATACAGCCCTAACATCCCATGCAAAATAAAATCATGTGATTCCTGTCACTTTTTAATTAATTGTCGCCTCGCGTAGGTACTATGCGCGTGTCGGTCTTTAATCTTTAATAGGGCTGCCATAAGTTAACACTAAGAAGGTTTTGAATTCGTTCGTATGAAAAAATACATATGCTTCTTTTGATTTAATATTTTTACAGTGTGATTTCTTATAAAATATACTCATGCATTCTTCAACATTATTTCATAATTCGGCTACACATTGTAGATTATATAAATTAACAAAAATCGTTTGTCGCAGTCGCAGAAACGAAATCAGACCGTTTGAAGAGGGTCAAAATTAAGTCCAAAGGAGTCGGTTACAAGCATACAAACCAACAAACTAATATTCAAGTGAGGCTAATAAAAAAAGTGTAAAAAAGGAGGGCACCATTTAGATCTTCAGTTTAAACTTCTACATCATCCTGTCCCACAGCTGGGATGCCTCTCTTATAAACCGGAATTTAGAGTAAAGCAAAGCAAGCGGCGATAGCCTAGAGGTTAGAAACTCATCTTCCCCTTGGGGGGAGTTCGATGCCCCTCATTACATTTCAAAGTTATGTGCGTTTTAAATTTAAAAGAGATCGTGAGGGAACCTGCATGCTAGAGTTCTCCATAAAGTTCGAGTTGCGGCTAAAGTCTACGAATCTGGACTGGGCCAGTGTGGTGGGTTACACCATCAACCTTCCTAGTTTTGAGGACACCCGTGCTCCGTAGGTTTTTTTTTAATAATTAATAAATATACTACGACGATACACACATCGCCATCTAGCCCCAAAGTAAGCTTAGATTGTGTTATGGGAACTAAGATGACTGACGAATATTTTTATGAGTAATACACATAAATACTTAGAATATAAATATAAACACCCAGACACTGAAAAATATTCACACTTATCACACAAACATTTTCCAGTAGTGGGAATCGAACCCACGGCCTTGGACTCAGAAAGCAGGGTCACTGCAAACTGCGCCAATCGGCCGTCAATTCCTGTATGCCGTTAATTCCACTACAGCTTAGCATTTGCGATCTCACCAGCTGGTAAGTGTACAGGAATAGGAAGTGAAATAAAGACAGAAAACCTAACCTCCATAATGCTAGAGGCATCAGAGAAATGGGAATCTATAAAAAAATACATGGAAGAGATAATAAAAGTAAAGGAAAGGGAGGTAAAAGGACAACGACGTTAGTGGTAGGCCAAATGGCCGGTACACTAACGTTTAGAAGGCAGGAGGGGTTTTTAGTCGGTAGGAGTCCGGCACTATCCATAGGGATATCCATGAGGATTTTCCCCTCGTAATAATAAAAAAAAAAGTGATGATACAGTCTAAGATGGGAACAGGCTAACCTGTTAGGAGTATCGCAGTTTATATTAAAGCCATACCCCTAATCGGTTACTACGCGACATCGCACCGGCTCGTTAATTCGCTAAACGGTACGTCTTTGTCAGTGGGGTTCGGTAACTTACCACGGCAGAAGCCTCGGATCCGACGCGACCGAAGTAAATTCAAAAGTTGTAAATTCCCAAATTTCCCCTGCCGGAGATCGGGCCCGGGACCTCCCGCTAAAGTCCACAGCGCTCACCGCTGCGCTAGGATGGTCGTCATAATATAAATAAATACACTACGACAATACACACATCGCCACCTAGCCCCAAAGTAAGCGTACTTGTGTTATGGGTACTAAGATAGCTGATGAATATTTTTATGAATATATAAATACTTATAATATATAGATAAACACCAAGACGCTGAGAAGCATTCATGTTCATCACAAAAATATTTTTCAATTGTGAAAATCGAACCCGCGGCCTTGGACTCAGAGAGCAGGGTCGCTGCCCACTGCGCCAATGGGCTGTCAACTGATTATGTTCTTATAAATAAATTTCAGGATTATCTTCAAAACTTGGCAGTCATTTAGATCTCAATTATTTCGTTTGCGAAGTCAACGACCATACATAAAGTAAAATTGTACTCGGCTTCCTTTTTAACATTAATTTGAATTTCATATTTCCACAATTTCCATTATCTCACATTTATGTGTTTGATGGGGTAGGTTATTTAAGTAGCCGGTTAAAGTGTTTTTTATTTATATAATTTTACATTGTTAATAATTTCAAAAATATATGAAAATCAATAATAACTAGATGTCCCGTACAACTTCGTTGCACCAAATCGGTTATTACCGGGAAACACGAATTAAATGACATTTTCTAAAAATGAATCCTAGCTAGATCGATTTATTGCCCCCGAAACCCCCTGTATACTAAATTTCATGAAAATCGTTGCAGCCGATTCCGAGATTCCAATTATATATATACCAGAATTGCTCGTTTAAAGATAGAAGATAATAGCACGCCAAGATAACTCTCAGATGGCAGTTTTATTCATAGTATTTTTAAAACGAATCATTTCGAAATAACTACGACTAATGTATATTTTATTTAAAACCGAATCAAATTTCTTTATTTATTTATTCTTTAAAATATTTGTTTTATAAATAAAACCTAAAATAAACTATGTAAAACTAAATAAAATCTAAAACGTCTAGTATTTTTTGTTTTTTATAATTTATACTGTTGTAAATTTCAAAAGTAATGTAATATAAATAAATGATAGTATCAACATAATTTCAACCCATTATTGGCCCACTAACAGGGCACGGGTCTCCTTCCACAATGAGAAGTAGTTACAACTTTTTATAACTCTTACAATGCCTATCCTAAAAAACTTTTAGAACTCATACTGGATATTTTGTTTATTTTATATCATTTGCATAGCGTGTGCATACCCTCTATGCACGCCACTGTCGGTAGCTTATGCTTTAGTGCCAATAATGAATACAAAAAGCAACTTACCGCATCTAAGAAGCTGTTGTGCTTGTGGTACTGAGGACGGTTCCGCTCGCAAAACTGGCGGAAGAGCAGCTTCCCGATCGGCTGCTGATCCACCACATAATCGTAGTTTACATCTGGGGACAACATTACAGTTATAGACCTTACAGAATGTTTTTGACGTGATAACGTCTTATAATTCAATGGAGCCGGCTGCACCCACGAAAAAACATCAAAACATGCGGCGTTACCTCGCTCTGAGGCGTTCTATTTAAGACTTGAAGTGCAAGCGAGAGCGCGGAACGAGCGACAAAGGCACAATCGGCCTCAGCGCTCGGCAGCGTTCGACATCTGTCTCTCTCTTACTTGAGTGAGCGATGCGTCCGCGCGGACAGCTGCTATACAATAATACATATACATGTTGTCATCAAGTATGAAGTGCAGTGAAAAGTGAATGTGGTGTCAATTGTTTATAGCAACGACGATAAACTATGTACATTGTAAAAAAAATTGACATAATTGTATTCATGCGTACAAATAAATGTAACTTGATCAATTCAATTGTGATTTGAATGTATCTACTTTCTATATCCATACAAAATATCTATCAAACAAATAAAATTTAAATTTTCTTTTGAAAAATGCAAACTATCGTCAGTAAACCGAATTTGCAGACAATCGTTTTTAATTTTATATGCCGATGATGATCCAGTGGTACGGAGTTCGGTCACCCTTTTAGGGGCGTTGTGGGGGGGTGTAGGTGTTGTTGGTGTGGGGGGAGTGGGCGTAGGGGAAAGGACGAAGGAGAGTTGTTGTTCAGCAGTGCTAGCATGGGCAGGAGACAATTATATCCCCGGGGAAAGGATAAAATTCTTCTCCCACAGCTTTATTAAATCTCAGAGCACGCGCACAAGTCGAAATAATATATGTGTAATAATAAACGGGGGTAAACTTCTCCTATACCATGTTCCCGGGCTTTAGGAGGTGGAAATTTTAATTATTCGCCTTGTTAGAAGATATAATCGGGGGGATATGATTTTTAGGAGATAAAGGGCCGTGCTACCCCTGCTGGTGAAGGGTTGGAGGGGGAAACCTCACTTTAGAAGGAAAGAGTAATCTACTCTACTACAAAGAGCTCTTCTGCCTTCGGAACTGATGGTAGAGGCACTACAAACAGACTGACTTTACGTTTAAAAAGTGCTTATAATAAGCCTTTATTTAGGCATCGCTTTGACAATCGTTAGTGAAAACGGGCATTAATCACTTAAATTAAAAACGCACATAACTCTGTAAATGTCGAGGTGCGTGGTGGTGATCGAACTCGGTCCCCTCGAAAGGGAGGACGAAGCGCCGACCACTAAGCTATAACCTGTTCAATCTGGTGAGAGAAAGAGTAGATAGTAAGTTTCAAATTGAATTCTTATTTAACAGCGAGTGGTCTGGTAATCCGCAATTGACCCACTTCGCGAGCAATTGACAGCAATTAGTAATTAATTACTTTAAAGTAGCTTTCCCCTACAGACTGTGAGCTGGCTACATTGCGTTGAACTCAGGCTGTCACCTTTCCTTAATACGCGGTATAAGTTATATATCCTACCAAAATTATAAATATTTGACGGTCATTGGTTATTTGATGGCCGATTGGCGCAGTTTGCAGCGACCCCGCTTTCTGGGTCGTGGCCGTGGGTTCGATTCCCACTACTGGAAAATGTTTGTGTGATGAGCATGAATGTTTTTCAGTGTCTGGGTGTTTATACGTATATTCTAAGTATTTATGTATATTATCTTAGTACCCATAACACAAGCTACGCTTACTTTGGGGCTAGGTGGCGATGTGCGAATTGTCTTAGTATATTAATTTATTATTATTTACGATAAAAAAATACCTAACATTAACATAAACCATTTTATAAATGTTAAAGTAAAATAACAAAAATAATTAAGATTAAATTTCAGATAGCAAATGATTGTGAAACTTTGACATACACAAACTGACTAAAATTACGATTAATAAATTTATTAATTACTATGTACGACTGAAAATTGTTATGTGTAAACATGTTTCGAACATGTTTTTAATGGATATAATTTTTATTTTCATTTATTTTAAAGGCTTTATTATTATTATTTTACTAGCTGTACCCTGCCACGCTTCGCTGTGGCACATTGTGATTGAATGGTTAAGAAAAATAGATAAAAACAATCCTTGATGCGTATTATATATCATGTTAAAATTTCAGCTCGATAGGTGCAGAACTTTTTGAGTTTTTGAAGCGTACACAAACCAACATAACAATTTTACATATATAGATTATAAATGTGAAGGTGTGGATGTTTGTTACTTAATCACGCAAAAAAACAGCTGAACGGATTTGGATGAAATTTGGCATGCATGTAGCCTTTAACATGGAAAAGAAAATTGGTAAACTTTTATCCCGATTCCTTAAGTTGTTCCCGAGGAAAAAATTAAAATTGTTTACGAACTTTGCTTTTCGACAGCTTTGAAATTTGGTATGCATGTTACCTATGCTATGGAAAAGGACATGTACTTTCAATACCAATCTGTCAAATAGTTCCCGTAAGTCGTAAGATTAAAAATTGTTAACGTGTCCGCACTGAGCCAGCGTGGTAGACTGCGGCCCTTCTCATTGTGGGAGGTGACCCGTTGTCTGCAGTGAGCCAAACACCCAGGTGACCACAACCAGTCAGACAAGACTGTAGCGACCAACTGTTTAATAGTGAAGCGAGCTCCAACAACCAGGTGGTGACCACAACCAGTCAGACAAGACATTGATGTAAAGATAACCGGGTGACAATATCTTGAAGACTTACCTCAGTAATTTCGAGCCTCCCCCCTCTAGTTCCATCGCAATTGAGCCTGCTATATAAGTTAGGACCCGTAAAGTCCTTGTGCAGATCGTAAAACGGAGCGCCCGTCCCAACTTGGGAATTAAACTGAACACTTGGATACCATTACCATAGATAAGGAACTCTATGTCACGGAAGGTAGCGAGTTCGACGGTTCCAATTATTCGAGCCCATTAAAACAAGGCAATAACAGTCGTCGCAGTCGCAGTCGCAGGCATCACATAATTATACAATTTGTATTTTGTTTTATTTTATCATGCTTCTTATACCAACCTTTTTTTTTTAATGTACTAGGACAATACACACATCGCCATCTAGCCCCAATGTAAGCGTTAATTAAACCTAATAATTTAATAAACCTATTAATTTAATATTTTTTCTCACTAATGAATAGCAGACATAATTGTACGACGATAAAAAAGTCACCGTTTCAAACCGTTTCACCGATAAAAAAGTCACCGTTCGTTTAGTCAAAAGGATTTTACAGGACTATATGACATAGTCCTGTAAAATCCTTGTGCAGGTCGTCAAACGGAGCTACCGTCCTAACTTGGAAATTGAGCCGAACCCTTGGATACCATTACCATAGATAAGTCAAATTCCGGACGTATATAATGCATTTCCAAAAAAAAAAAAACTCTATTGTCATGTTTGGCTCGTTCATTTATATTTCCGCTCGCGTTTACAGCTTGAGCCACGTAAAGACACTAAAAGAGGGTCTTTTCTTCTATTAGTAAGAGAATTCTGGTTATTCAGAAATGACGGTAGGTATCTTGAATTTCTTTAAGTTTACCCGTTAGATAACGAAAGGGGTTAAAAACAAATGAAAGTTTTGCGAACAATTGAGTACCTAAACGCCGAATTATACCGAAAACAATGAAGATAAACCTATGGGATAAAGAAGTAACAGTAAAAGCTTTGGCAGATTAAAATTTTAATTATAAATTCCCAAATTGCCTTTATGGGTTTCATAAGAAGGGTCAGAGTCCCTCAGCGAAGGAAAGAGCAATGTTTGGGCTATCTTTACGTGATCAAATCAGGAATGAGAAGATCCGTAGAACAACCAGAGTTACCGACATAGCTCAGCGAGTCGCAAAGCTGAAGTGGAAATGGGCGGGGAACGAAAATCGGAGAACCGATGGACGTTAGGGTTCCAAGGTTCTGGAATAGTGACCCCGCACTGGTAAACGCAGCGTTGGTCGGCCCCCAACGAGGTGGACGGATGACATCAAATGAGTTGGAGACAACAAAAGACTTATGTCCAGCAGTGGACTTCAATCGTTTGAATCGACGATGATAATGAAATTGCCTCTGCCTGGGACCTCCCACCAATGTGTTCACCACTGCGTTTGGGAGGTCGTCAGGTCGCTTGTAAATTTTACTGTTGGATATTTTAATGCGATTTGTGTCTGTCCTAGGCACGGGTGTTTCAAAGCTCAGTTCTAATGAAAGTTATTTAGCAGAAAAAACATTTTTTGGCGCGACCCGCATTTCGAACCAAATACCTCGCGATCAGTAGTAAATGCTAAACTAAGTGGGCAGTATAATTAAGTACTTCAGTACAATATATTGTTAGCTATGTTAATTATAATTTTGTAATCGCTACAGCCATGACACACATAATTATCTAGGGGATATGCATATGGGACACGCTCATAAAGTAGCTGACACTATTAGTTAGCATGGTCGACTGCGAATTACAAAGTCCTGAATTATTAAGTATGAATGAATGAATGAATACACTTTTATTGTACACCACAGAGAAAATTTACAAAGATACAAATACAACAGCACAATAAGGTAGAACGTACAATTTGGCGGCCTTACCGCTAAATAGCGATCTCTTCCAGGCAACCAAAGGCATACTAGAAAATGTTATAAGAAATAAGTAGGTGGTGCAACAAACATAATTAAATATTAGGATTTAAAACGAAATTACCATAAAAAAAACATTAAACATAGTATATACTAAACATAACATATTAAAGATATGAACAAAAATATAAAATATAAACATACAAATACGCTACTATAACTACTTAATTAAAAAATAAATAAATAAAAAAAATAAATAAAATAAAAGAACCCTCAAAAATAAGTACTACGTCAACGATAAAAATGCTAAGGTGTAAATTATTGCTCTAACCAGGTTGCTTCTTTAATAGTTTTCAAATGACAATGTGAGATGGTGACAACAAAAAAAAATAACAACCCGCTAAGTTTGTTGTGGGCTTCTTCTTAGACCAGGGCGCGTTTGGAAACCTCGTAAACTTTACTTTTAAGTTGACAAATTTATTTATCGCCATCAACTCACTCCTATGATTATATTTTACATGTAATGTACGCAAGTGCCATCTATGTGCCTATTTTAATAAAGAAATATTTGACTTTGACTTTGAATTCGATTTTTTTTTTGGACTTAATTTTGCTCTTGACTGTAATCTCACCTCGGTGGTGAGTTATGATGCAGTATAAGATTGTAGCGGGCTAACCTCGTAGAATATTGCAGTTATTAAACTCATAATACCACTAATCGGGACATCTTACCGGGACGAAAAAAATCAGAAATTATAAATATCCAAATTTATAATAACAGCGCTTACCGCTGCGCCAGGCAGGTGATAAAAATTCGTAGGTCCCATGCGACGATAGCCTTTGGTTTTGTGGGGGGGGGGGGGGGGGGGGTGAAAAGCTTTATGGCTACCTCCATTCCTTGGGCGGGACGGTTGTTACATGGGACTCCGCCCAGTGCGGATTGGCGAACTTCACACGCCTTTGAGAACATTATGGAGAACTCTCAGGCAATATGGTTTGCTTCAACGTTAAAGAAAGTTGCATTTAATTGCTTAAAACGTACATAACTCCGGAAAGTTACAGGTGCGTTCCGGGGATAGAACTCCGGGGATAACACCTTTTTTGCTAGGCTATCATCGCCACGTCCAGAATCCAGGGACCTGCCGTGATGGGTTTTAAGTTCGGGTTTCCCCTCTGAAGGGGATAACCACCGTCCAAGGTAGCCTAAATAAAACTAAATAAAAATAAAGCTTTCAAATTGCTTAAGCAAAGAACATTTAACTTAATTGGCTACAATCTTCGAAATTCAGGTAAATCTACACCGGTCTGGTCGGTCTCATCTGGTGGGAGGCTACGCCCTTGTCTATATATATTTATTTATTTATTCATGACGACAATAATGAAGCTGAACAGTTTAATACTACGAATCATATTTGAAATTATTTTTTGCATATATATTAAACTAGCGGAACCGCGCGACTTCGTCCGCGAATGAGCAGACTTAAAAAAATATTTGTATGTCGTCGCGGACTGTTTTATAGAACTTTAAAGAAACAACAATTCCGACAAGTCCGATATACTTACTACATACTTCCGTCGTTTGGCGTAACGTTTAACGTTCACGCATCTCACGCATCAGAATCTCTCAAAAAGGATATTTTTTGCAGTTTTTTCCCGAGATTCCAATATAAATGAATCTAGCTAGATCGATTTAGCACCCTCGAAACCCCCTGTATACTAAATTTCATGAAAGTCGTTGGAGCCGATTCCGAGATTCCAATTATATATATATACCAGAATTGCTCTTTTAAAGATATAAGATAAGATATATTAAAATACATTTTACCAATCGTGGTTACTACACGATTTGTGAATTCCTTAACGACAAAGCACTACGAAAAAACTTAGAAGCCAATCCGCGAATTCTTAAGATTGTGATAAACGACTAAGACACCGGGAGGTATTTTGCATCGTTCGAGTCCATGTAGGGCTGAATTTTGTCGATAATGCAGTTTTATTTATATCAAAATACCCACCAACTCAATGTCATGAACATAGGTTATGAATCAAATATAATTTTAATTGTTTCTTGAAAACTATCTACTAACTAATTAGTAATTATTAGGGTATTTGTAAAATCCTAATCAATTTAATAAAATATCTAGCCAATATGAATTTATAGTTATCAAAAGTTTAATTATTTACCCACTTTATAAAATTACTGTAACAATTGTTAAACAAACAAAAGAGCAATCTGCTGAGTTTATGCCGGCTCTTCTCAGTGGAATCTGCCTTCCGAACCGGTGGTAGAGTCACAACAAACTGACTTGACGTTTCTAAAGTGCTTATAAACTAGGCCTGAAACAAATTAATTTTGAATTTTTTTTCGTGCAAGCAAATTATATTGAATTGCTTAAAAACACAACAAAAGTTGACCGTTCTTCTAACTTTTCAAAGGAAGTTCAAAGTCTTATAACACTAGACCACCAGTTATCACCAGTTTATTAGTAAGAAATAAGAATGTATCTCTAACCTTATTGAGTTTCCCCACCACCTAGTAGCAAGGTACCAACTACCGCCGTACCTACTCCACCAATAATAGCCTATCCACCGTTTGACGTCACAAATATGCGCGTACGTCATTTCAAATATCACTCAAACACAATTAACCTTACATATTTGCCGTTTACCTCATTATTATGAATATATGTTGTATTCTGCGCGTATGTTTTGGCGGCTGTGATGTTATCTACTTGACGGGGCTTCCGCGACCTCGTGTGCGTAAAAAATGTATTTCAAAAATTGCTTATACAAATAACGTTAAGCTAAACGTTTTGCTGCGATCCTCGAAAACCAGGCAAATCTACATGGTGCAATTCCTTCTCTAATGTTTGCACATGTATCAAGGTTGGTATACTCAAAAATGTACTACACAGGATTCACCCTGACATTGGAGCATCCTCAGATGTTGACTTCACATCATCATCATCATCATATCAACCCACTGCAGGACACGGGTCTCCTCCCACAATGAGAATGGGTTAAGGCCGTAGTCCACCACGCTGGCCCAGTGCGGATTTGTAGACTTCACACACCTTTGAGAACATTAATGTGAACTATAAGGCATGTAGTTTTCGCGCGACGTTTTCCTTCACTGTTGAAGCAAGTGATATTTTTTTACTAAGTTACAGGGGCGTGCCGGGATTCGAACTCTTTCCCCCGAAAGTTTAGTCGATGTCCTACCATAGGGCTATCACCGCTTCACAATTAATAAATAGTTACAAAGTTACTCATAATTGTATGAACATAAAAGCTTAATTTGCTATACTCCGCGAAAAGCAGGAGAATCTGTAGTGTAATTTATAAATACTTCAATCTTTATCCTTTCCATATATTATTTATTTATTTTAATTCAATCAGTACGGTTAACACCAATTACACTTAAATACATAGTAAATTAAAGTATACAAATTGAAAAGAGAAGAAAAGAAATCTTATATTTTTGCTGGGCAATATTTGTGTAACTACCCGCTTATACGAACATTTCTGCTGTATGCAGTTATGCTGATAAATAACATAGTTATAGATTTATACGAAACTCCTATAGTGTTCGCTCACAAAAAAAAACACAGACAGAAGCAGTTTACAAAAGGCGGCCTTATCGCTTCGTAGCGATCTCTTCCAGGCAACCTTAGGATAATGAAAACAAAAGGAT
The DNA here is from genome assembly GCF_905163445.1 of Pararge aegeria. Lineage (NCBI taxonomy): Eukaryota > Metazoa > Arthropoda > Insecta > Lepidoptera > Nymphalidae > Pararge > Pararge aegeria. The sequence continues at coordinate 2,502,268 of NC_053202.1, read as the reverse complement.
AACAGACTGCAGGTTGTAAATATTAAAAAAAGGACTAATAACTACATACTAATATTTGAACTATATTACACAAATAAAATAACACATAACATAATAAATATTTTAAAAAATAATAATTAAAAATTAATATATACTTTAACATATCATAAATACATTAATTACAATTCGTCTTTAATGTTAACTATAGTGATTTTTGACAGCTTTCTTAAATATATCAGTGTTTAGCCTAAAAAAATAGACTAGATAAAAAGTTATTTAATACATTGAAAGTTTTATTATAACGCATTATCTAGTTATCACATTATCGGACCACCAAGTTACACCGAACATTAAAATTTGAGAATTTTGTACAAATTAATCACCGGAATGAGCCCGCAGACATTTGACAATTTAAACTGTACATTGTCAAACCTTAGCAAAGTCCAGGGTGCCAGATTTATGTGCAAAAAGTGAGCTGGCAGACGATGTAGGTATTCCCTTTTTACTCGGTTTCGCAACTACCTTCATCCTGTTAAAATGGTGTAACCCATGTGCGCGCGCATTTTGTTACATCGTATAATTTCACTCTTAATGTACAGAATTCGATCCATTACAGTAAAACTACCAATTTACAACATATAAGTTGATTTTTCGATAGTTTAAATTTTAGCCCTTTTTGCCATCCCTTAGAATAAGGCCTACAGAACGAGTTATAAAAGTTTAATATTGTTTTAGTTTTCAGCAGAAGATGCTAATTTTCGTTAAAACCTTGTAGTAATTTAAGTAAATATCTGATTAATAATAAAACTTGTTAATTATTTTGGATACTTTTAATTTTATTTCAAATTTCCCTTAGCTAGGCCTTATTACCCCCGGCTAACTTATAACTTCAAAAAGGGAACAATGCCGTTAGTAAAGTATATTTTCGTTTCATTAAACTGTCTGGCACATCCACAAACATCTAATCCATAAGACATGTGCCTAAACAGTAATAAAAAAAATCCAGACTATTTTGTTCGTCCTCAATAACTATCTGTTTGAATAACAAGAAAGGCCTTTAATTTAAATACAGAGTGGATTGGGTAATATTTTATGTCCCATGTCTCTCATGTATACTTAGTTCGCAAAACATTAAATATCTTCTATAAGCTTTGCCTTTTTTTTTTTTTATATCTCTACTATCTTTTCTGCACGGCTAGCATGGGCAGGAAACAACGATATCCCTGGGGAAAGGATATAAATTTTTCTTCTCCCTGTAACGAATCTACCCTACTCACTAAATAAATAATAATTTTAAAGAACGTAATACCGAGATAAAAATCGGACCTCATAATTTTATTTCGTAACCAAATTCGATCCAACCTGGCTCAATAATTAAGTTTACATATGTACTAAAACATGGCATTATAAAATAAATACATTTTAACAGTTTAGTTTTCAAGTATGCATTAGGCCCGCCTCGCCCTGCGACTACTATAAGGGGCGATGCGTTCGGACGCTCAGCACTCCGAAGCCGGTGTGCTAGTATTGTGTATAAATGAAATGTAGTGCGGATGATGTGTAAAGCTATTGTGGAAGTATTGAATGATGAGGAGATGGAGATATGATGTTGATAATGGGATCTAGTGGTTATCTAGATCCTATTTTTATGCCATTTAAGGAAATCTAGTCTTGTGAACTCGTTGCTTCTGACGCTCTAAAAGTCTTGAGACATTATGGAACAGCAAGGTTGGGGTCTTAGCCTCTGGATGATCATGTGGCAGTATTATTTAACAAGTTATGAAACCTTACGGAGAGGTATTTGTTAGGAACCCGTTGGTTTAGTTACATCCCACAGCTTTATCAACTCTCAGAGCTTTGGCGCACGTGTGGAAATAATATCCAAATAATACATGTGTAAAATTAAACGGGGGCAAAATCTATTCCATGCTCCCGTGCTAAAGCAGTTGGACACGTTGATTATATTCTCTGTCAGGGGATATAATCGGAGAATATAATTTTTGTCTCCTGCCTGTGCTAGCCCTGCTGCTGGGCACGGGTGGGCCCGCAATGAGAAGGGTGTAGTGCGTAGTCCACCACGCTGGCCAATTGCGGATTGGTGGAATTCACACATCTATGAAAACATTATAGAGAATACTAATATAAGCATGCAGGTTTCCTCACAATGTTTTCCTTCATCGTTTAGGCAAGTGTTATTTGATTACTTAGAACGCAGTTGACTTAAAAAAAATTGAAGTGAACTCCTCAGTGAAGATTCATAAAATTACAACCCTCGTTCACTTTTAAGTGTGACATTAGGAATTTCGCCCAGAAATTAGTCGTCTAATACAAACAACGCGAGTTCCTTATTTACAACGCATATATATGTATACTCTAGTCCCCTAGAAATATTTTTTTAAATAATAATAATAAATGGTGGAACAAGCGACAGTGGCGTGCACAGGGTTTTTGACCAGGATATACATAAATTTTGGGGTAGGCCATGCTTTTGTGCTTGTATGAAGTGCACGCCACTGACAAGCGGCCCGCCTGACAATACGCGGCAAATCTCGCCTATAAACGGAGCAGGGCATCCACAAATCCAACAGATTGCCGCCCTGTGTCCGTGAACATGAGGCCTAGGTGTTTAGTCCCACGTGCCTGTAATCACACCCTTCACACCGAAACACACCAATGTTGCTTAGCGGCAGAAATAAGCAAGGCGGTAGAATTTCCCCGGACTATCTCCGTTACAGAAAGCTCCTACTATACGAGACGCCGTTTCACTTTATTACAAAAAAACCCTCGTTGAATTTTAAGCGCGACATGAGGAATTTTGCCCGGCAATAAGTCGTCACGAACAAACAAACGACGCGAATCGCTTATTTACAACGCATAGTTATTCAAGGCGCGAGCAGCGCTTGCGAAGGGATCCTGCGTGGTGCAAGTTACAAGCGATGAAGACATAAATAAATTCAATGACAATATATTTGGTTATTTTTTATTAAAGTAATAAACTAGTATGGGATAGTCATGTAACACGGAGGGAAGAAAATAACTTTACCAGAATGTATTTATGTGTTTACTAAGAAGCCTGAAGAAGACTTTGGGACAGAGCAGAGGATATGCGTGTTAATGAAGGTGACGGCTAATAGAAGTGAGCGGAAGTGAGAAGACATTTTGTGCATACCCCGCTTGACAATATGAGCACGAAGATGATATAATATGCTTGCTACAGGTAATAGGTTTCTGTGTTCTAGAATAGTTACCACTACAAGTTAGCTCTTGACTGCTAACTTACCTGATGGTAAGCAATGATGCAGTCTAAGATCTGTAAGGGATATGGCAGTTATATTACACCTAACTAGTAACGGCTGCAACTTCCAGACCAGACCACAAAAAAATCATTATAAATCCTAAAAGTGCAACTCAATCGCTTTTACGGTGGCGGTGATGGTGGCGTCGAGAAGAGTTTTACGGAGTCGAAGGCTTCGGTAATGTACTACACAAACTTTGTTCATACAATCAAATGGGCGATATTTTACGCGTGCCACACATTAAAAGACAGAGCTTTTTAGCATCATATGAGTATGAAATGAAATTCCCTACAGGTAAAAGGATTCTTTGTTCCAAAACAGCTAATAATGATAACTTTAATACGAGCTTCACATTTATTTGTGAATTATACATATTGAAAGCTAGCTGTATTATTCTGTTGCTTTTTTTCTTGTTTCTTAAGTAAATAATTATAAATGAACGTCAATAGTGGTTTCATTTCTTACTTTTTTTCAATCGCGCTTGTTCGTGCCTTACGCCACGCTCTGGCGTGCACGAAGAGTTTATTGAGTCGAAGGCAGTCGAAGGCTCCGGCAATGTATGGCACGAACTTTGCTCATATAAACAAATGGGCGATATTTTTCGCGTGCCACACTGTGTAACTGGCTATAAATGCTATCACACTGATAATTTGTTGTCAAACTTTCCGCGCAGCGATGAGAAATGCGGACGACCTTTTAGGGGGAGGGGGGGGGGGGGGGGGGATATTGGGAGTATTAGGAAATCATGCGTCGCTGGGAAACGGTTCAGTGATTTCTGGAGATTACTACTGCTACGAATTCTCACTAATACGAAAGCTGTAGAGTTTATTGGATACAAACAGGCGTTACTTTGCGGAATTCCATGATATATTATGAAAATTAAGAGATGGAGAAATTAAGAAATGTTGTCTTTACAATGAATAATTGTTAAGATCTCCTGAGGATGCTCTGGTTTCGGAACGAAACGTGCGGAGAGGGTACATTGGCGAAGATCTGTTTGGTGTGGAGTATAAGGTTTGAAGAAATTGTAAATTACACCATACAGATTGTCCTGCTTTTCGCGGAGTATAGCAAATTAAGCTTCATTTTCATAATAAAGCTGAAAAGAATTATTTTTTTTAATTGGTTTGTTTGAATGCGCTCATCTATAGAACTACCTGAAAATCAGCGTTGTATGCTCCCACTGTACAGCGCATGCAGCACACAATGCTGAGCTGGCTACCTTTTCTTGGCTTTCTCACACATAACATACGTGGTGTCGTTGGTATTGTAATGTCTGGTGCAATATATATAGGAAGTAAAGTCGACAGGATAATTTGGTATTTTACTTGAATTTTAATTTTTATAAGAGTACTTGCTTGTTGAATAAATTTTTTTCTCAATTTAATTAATACGAATATAAATAATAAAGACAAGTTAAAGACAAATTTAATTAAAATATGAGGAGATAAACGAGGGTAAAATAGGCACTATTATTCATCACGCGAGGTGTTTGGTTCGTTGTGACCTGCACCTATTTATAATAAAGGATCCAACGTCCTTACGTTCTGAATCGATACCTAGCATAACATCTGTTCGACGTAGATACCTACTACATCAAGTACGAAAAAACATTTTCTGCCAAAGTCAGCAAACAGAACCTTTCACTACGGCATGGAACTTCGATATAAAATGCCAAATTCTCCTGTGGATGTACGCCGCACGCGTCCGTCTTTGAAGAAATGCGGCGAGGGCGAAGACAGCACAGCACAAAGGCAACGTATTTAAGCGAATGGACTTTATTTGTTCATAACACTAACAATATCATTTTCTTTGATACGCTCTTATCGCTTTTTTGAATTAGGCTCCGATCCCTTTGGAAAAAGCGAACAAGCTTCGAAAAAATCCACTTTCACAAGGATATGCTAACACAATTGATTTTCTCTCTGGAGTGAAATTTTCTATTTCCTCCACCGGAAATGATCTCGCTTGTTACCTGATGCCTTAGTACAAGATTTTCGGGCTCGCAATCGAGGAGTCGTTTTCGCATATCAAACTCTGTATCGTCTAAGTAAAATTAACCTAATTTCCCTGATTTTGAGTTGCAAATCCTGATTCTTGAGAGTCTTCTGATTTTTGTTTTACAAATGTTCTGTAGCCTTAGTACAAGTATTTGCTCGCTCGCAATCGAGAGTCGTTTTTGAGTATTAAACTCCATATCATAAAGGTAAAATGGATTCGAGACACTAACACGAGGGACTTATCCTCGTGTTAGTGGCTCGAATCCTTTATTTCTGATTTTTGATTTACAAATGTTCTTTCCAAATAACAAGATAAGGATTGTGGATTGGATGAATTTGAGCTTTAAACCGGTACTAATAAGATCCATTTTACTCTGTTTCGATACTCAAAATCGATACCTCGATTGCGAGCGAGCAAATCTTGAACTAAGGGTAAACTGTCAATAGCCCGAGCTAAACAATTGTAGGCAAATTTGAGCTTTAAACCAATAAAAATAAGATACATTTTACTCCGATGCTATTTCCAGACTAGAACGACTTCGAATGCGAGCTATCTAATGTTGTACTAAGATTACTGTCTGTATTTGCCTGCCAGTGACAGAATGGTATACCATTTCGTTTTTAAAGGAATAAGAAAGTTGAGACCAATACAAATTGGTAAATAAGGTGATTGTTTATGCTTGTGGTAGAAAATGGATAAACATAGTAGTAGTTAAACGAGACGGAGAACACCCCATTCTCAGTGGCACAGGGTATGCACTAATGGGGTAAATAATTTAAAATGAAAAAAGAAGTCCAGTAGGTACGTGTTATAAACAAAAAACTTTGCAATTAAATTTTTTTTTTTTTTAAACTAATTTAATTTTTAGTCATTTTGCTATGCGCAATTGATCCGTTTGAAAATATTGGAAATAAATAATCCATAATTGATTATGATATTTGCCACTAGCTGGCGTATAAGTCAAGAAGCGTGGAGTATATGACATATATTTACGACCAAGCCAAATCATTATTTTTAAAAAGCGGAAACTACACAGACGTCTGACATAAGCGTTACTTGCGTCAAAAAAAAAACTGAGTAACTCCCTAGTCGCGCCTAAAGAATTTTTACTTCAAAAAAGAGATAAAATAACGTTAAAATATTTCAATTTCTCTGAAAAAGATAAATAAGGTTGTAAAAATGCATGTTGTTTTGAAGTCATGCTGGTAGTTGCGCATAGCAAATAGCAATTAATATAGTTTTTCCGCCATTTACTGTGTTTTTATTGACGTTACATTTTATTTGTCCCGCGTAATGGCGCATAAAGCCATCCGCTGATGCATCGTTTTGTGTGCATGTAACGAGCATTACCTACGTCCAACTTTGTATATTGTAGGTATAAAAACACTCCAATGTACGGGAGAATGAATAAACTAAAACTGAGTGCCAAGTGTGAAATTGTCTCCCCATTCGATTGCGTGAAATTCAACTACGATTTGTATGACATCTAAAGAGAGCCATCTAGTTTCAGTACTGGGAAACAGCATATATATATATATATATATATATATATATATATATATATATATAAATGTTATTTTGGTAAAACTCAAAAAGTTCTGCACCGATAGAGCTGAAATTTTAGCATGATATATAATACGCGTCAAGGATTGTTTTTATCTATTTTTCTCAACCATTCAATCACAATGTGCCACAGCGAAGCGTGCCAGGGTACAACTAGTATTATATATTTATAGATTATTACACTTGTGTCAGCGGTGATAGCCATCGGTCTCCCTTTCGGGCGGGACCGAGTACGATTTCCGGCCTGCATTTTAACTTTTCCGTTTATAATTTAAATATTGAAAATCCATCTACTATATCGGTGAAGTAAGTAGAATCTGCTTTCCGAACCGGTAGAGGCATTAAATATAGACATACCTGACGTTACAAAAGCTTATAAAGTAGGCCTACTTGAAGTAAACGAATTTTGAAGGAAAACATCGTAAGAAACCATGCCTGAGAGTTCTGCATTGATGTGTGAAGTCCAACAATCCGCAATTGCCCAGCGTGGCGGACTGACCCGTGCTGAAGTCCACCAATCCGCAATTGGTCAGCGTGGTGGACTACGCACTACACCCTTCTCATTGCGGATGGAGACCCGTGCCCTGTAGGTGGCTTGATAAGATAAGTCTACTTAAAACACTAAAACTACTTTAGTAGAATTTACACGACTTTGAGCAAATTATGGAGAACTCAGGCATGCAGGTTTCCTTCAAATTAGATTTAGTCACATTGGTAGTTTTAAATATAAACTAGATGTGCCCTGCGGCTTCATCCGCGTTATTAAGAAGAGCAGCGTACCGATTGCAACATAGTCTAGACCTAACTCAATAAACCAATAAATAAAAAGTAATGTTTTTTTCAATCATACTGGAGGTGCCAAATATAAAAACTATGATTTTAATTACAGCTAGTATTTCAACATATTTAAACAATCGACTGAGGTGTGGGTGAATAATATATCTGTACTATTTGGAGCTTAAATCAGCCACTATTTGAAACCTTCAATCAAACATTGCTAGTCGTAAATGCCCCGGGGTCCTACTCTCGTTTTGACTTACCTAAAATACTTTGCTTTTCCTATTACCAAATGACTTTGGCTTAAAAGCAGCACATATTTGTCGATAGCGTTTGGTAAGCAATCCAATTACTGACTTTAGGGTCAACGGACCCTAAAGTCAGTAATTGGATGGATCCCAGTCTTTGGGAGTTTGAAAGATAATTTGGTATCCATCTGTCTCAGCTCCAGCACACACAAAGAATAGTAACCATTAATGGATGAATCAACTTCTAAGATTTTTATTTTATCCTAGCTAGTGTATCCTAGAGTCCTCTTAAATGTGGAAACACTTTATGTATTCAGTTAACCTCAAGTGAGGGGTTTACTGCTGTCCGCTGAAGAGTTCTGTCCTCCATCCTCCACTCATATTCATCAGATCTACACGAACCAGTAAAAAAATAATTATTTAAATCTGTTAACATTTGACGGAGTTATGGTGTAAAATAAGACTTTCTTGATTTTATATCATTTGCATACCCTGTCCATACCCTCTATGCACGCCACTGTCGCCATCATCTCACTACCGTGTAATTCTCATGTAATGTACGCATCAAAAGTGCCACCTATGGGCTTACTTGAATAAAGATATTTTTGACTTTTGACTTTTGACCACGACCGAGTAAGACCACGGCGCTCACAAGTCACAACTTAAGGTCTACACTGAGGTTTCATAAAGAATCTTTCCTCTTTTGAAAGCAGTCCGAAATCTCTGAGGTCAAAGAGTAATGTATGAGGCCGTGTCGCCACTAATTACATTAAATCATTGGGGAGAAAAAGAACATGCGCGGTCGTGACTCAGTGCCCCATATTAAACAACTGCAAGCGACACGTGTACTTAGCAAGTCGACATTATACCGAATGACATCAAGCTTAATTTACTTAATTAAAGTTATACCTCCATTTTAAATAAATAAATTATTATAATAATTAAGTTTTTTTAGTTATTTACCTAGTGACTTAAGGGATGATGGGGCTGGCATATCCGTGTTGGATAGTAGACCCAAATAAATAAAGATTAAAAAAATATATATACTATGACAATACACACATCGCAATCTAGCCCCAAAGTAAGCGTTGCTTGTGTTATGCGTACTAAGATGACCGATGAATAATTTTATGAATAATATACATAGATACGTATATATACAGATAAACACCCAGACACTGAAAAACTGATGTTTATCACAGAATTATTTTACATCGAAACGAATCGGGAATCGAACCCACGGCCTTAGACTCAGGAAGCAGGGTCGCTGCCCACTGCGCCAATCGGCCGTCGCGTCGGGGGGTTTTATTCAAGTATTATAGCGTACGCCATAGTGCCCAATCCTCGCACCTCACGTACCAGATGAGGGCCGAGGAAGCACCTCGATTAAGACCTAAAACCTACCCCCACGGAGTCAGTTACGTTAACTACCCGGTCCGCGAAGCACGCACAACATGGTGAATACAATGTGCAATTGTGGTTAATGTTATCGTTTATAACTAAGTTGTTGCAACTTCATTGGTTTATCTTCTAAATATATAAAAACAAAATGCAGTTCGTTAGTCTCACTAAAACGAGAACGGCTTGACCGATTTGGCTAATATAGGTGTTGAAATATTCCTGGAAGTCCAGGGAAGGCTAATCAGTGCTACTTTTATATTGGATAGAAACAGGCGTTACTTTTCGGAAATCCATGATTGATTATGACAATTAAGCTTAATTTGCTATACTCCGCAAAAAGCAGGAGAATCTGTTTATCTTTTTGTCTTTCATAATAAAAATACCACGATGCAGGTTGCATATATTGTTGACCCACTGGCCTCCTACAAACTTTGAGGAAAACGTGACGTATCTCTCATCCTTTCGCGAGGGGCCGCGATGCTTACATCTCAATGCCCCATATTTAACACTTATCGCCGAATGGGATCAGTGTAATTGATCTTGCAAACTCGTCTCGTTATCAACTAAGCGATTATGAACTTTATTTGTATTGTTTGAAAGTGTATTATTGTTCAGCCGTGGGTGTTGATGACAAATTCAGGGATCTGGTATGTCGCAATTGAGGATACTTTTATGGTATGGTGATTGAGCAGTGAGCGGTGATAGCCTAGAGGGTAGAGCTTCGGCCTCCTATTTCGGAGGGACTGGGTTCGATCACCGGAAAGCACCTCTAACTTCTCGAAGATAATACATGCGTTTCAAGCAATTAAAATATCAAAGTCAAAGTCGAAGTCAAATATTTCCTTATTCAAATAGGCCCCCATGGCACTTCTGAGGCGTTGATTTCATACAAAATATGTACATACATAGTAGTTAGTAGTAATGGCGATAACTACATTCGTAAAATTAAAACTTAAGCTACGAGGGTTCCAAACGCGCCGTGGTCTAAGCAGAAGCCCACAACAAACTTAGCCGGGTGTTCTTTTTGTTATCACCATCTCACATTGTCATTTGAATATTTCACTTGCTTCAACGGTGGGAAACAGCAAGCAAACAACGTAAGGAAACCCGCATGCATGAGTTCTCCATAACGTTCTCAAAGGCGTGTGAAGTCCACCAATCCGCACTTGGCCAGCGTGTTGGACTACGGCCTAAACCCTTCTCATGCTGCGAGGAGAACCGAATGTATTTTGCTGCTAATGGGTTCGTGATGATAACTGATTATTAGAAATTATGTTTGACGGCCGGTTGGCGCAGTGCGCAGAGACCCTGCTTTCTGAGTCCAAGGCCGTGGCTTCGATTCCCACTACAGGAAAATGTTTGAATGATGAACATGGATGTTTCTCTGTGTCTGGGTGTTGCGATATTAAAATGGCGATGCGTGTCAATTCGTAGTATATTTATTTATTTATGTTTAATTTATTAGGCTAACTATAATTGTGCTTACCTTGTTACGGGTATGGCAGTTATATTTAACTAATACCTAATCGGTTTCTATCGTTTCGGTATCCCATTGAAACACTGAAACGCTTGGTCGGTAAATAGTTAGCTATTTCCTTTTTATCTCTCACAAGTAGCCCCAAAAAGAAGAAGCAGGCGAAGAAGAAGAAGCTCATGATTTAGTAGCTCGCAATCGAGAAATGGTTTTCGCATTTTTACGTCAAAGTGAAATAAATCTAATGTGACTCGTTTTAGAGTCGCAAATCCTTTACTTCTGATTTTTACTTTACAAACGTTCCGTCAAACCTCAAGCTAAAGAATTTGAGGAAATTTGAGCTTGAATACAATCCAATTAAGATCCATTTTACTCCGATATGAATGTATTTCCATATTCGAAAAAGAGTCCTCGATTGCGAGCGAGCAGCAAAAGTTTTAAGGCTAAAGATAGGAAAATGAATGTTAAAATGACAAATCTGGATGTTGCAAAATCCCAACTACTGATATATTATGTAAATAAAGCTTAATTTGCTATACTCCCCAAAAATCTGCATGGCGTTGTTTATCCACACCATCTTCTCAGATTGATGATTGATCTTCTACAATGTACCCTCTACGCACGTTTAGCTCCGAAACCTTGACTTTAACAATGAATGATTTTACAATCAATGGCAATTTTCTTTGAATATCATAATTGTTATTAATATTATTGTAATTGCCACTATCCTAATTGTACCTAGTAGTAAAGTCACTTAAAATTTAAATACTAACCTGATTTGCATGTCAATTTGGCATCGTACAGTTAAAGTCTACATATTTTTTTTTTACCAGTATTATTAGCAAATAAATAAAAATTGAATTGAATTTGATTGAATACCCTCTACGCACGCTCGCTTGACTTTACAAAGTCGACATCTCCTGATCGAGACCTGCGTAGAGGGAGGGAGTTGCTTCCGAAGAGGTAGAGTCACTATACGAACAGACAGATTAGACGTGTCAAAATTGCTTATTATAGATTATATTATTAAGTGTTTATGAAATATTTTTTTATTTTATGTTATGGAATTTGATACGGCCGAAGCTCTCCCACTTGACATGATCAGAGGAAATGAATAAATTTTCCTCTAATGATCTTACCCGTGGCCTCCCATACATAAGAGCGCCCACCACTGCACCATAGAGGTCGTCAACTCTATAAAGCCGTCATACTAATTAGACACTATGTTAAACGAGTTAGCGGTGCGCTATCAGCCATACTCAATTTTGAGGCCAATGTAATTGTTAGTAGGGTTGTCAAATGTCAAAAACAAAAACATAAAAGCATAAGCAATTATAGATAAAATGATTTAAAGTACCCTCTTTCGTAATCCCGGAATTTATTATTAAAAAAAACCCTATTTAGTCTAGCTAAAAAGCTCCCTTTTTAAATATGAACTGAGAAAGTATAAAATAGAATAAGGATTTGCACCGTTACGTAGTTGATATCCTATGGACTCGTAGAAAGCCCTTTGCACCGCACCGCAAAGATCTGGAACGCCCCTCCGACTTCCGTCTTCCTCGATATCTATTATATGGGTTCCTTCAAATCGACTGTAAATAGGCATCTTTTAGGCAAATGCGTCAAATCTTAGGCCGCATATCGTGGGGTGGGATTACAATCAAGCACTAGTCAATAAAAAAAAAACTAAATCGTTTGTATGATGCCAGCACAATCGACAAGATTGAAAAGATATGGGTCGAAAAAAAGGCACATTTGAACCGTTACTGAATTGATAAGAGCAGTGCCCGTAGATTTTACTTGCCGTATATAGAAACCGGATGTATTATAAATCGCCTTCGGTCTTTGACTTACCTTTAATCCGATTCCGCTTAGCTTTGTCTCTTACTTTTTTCTTTTCGTAGCGTTATAATAAATGACCTATATCCTTCGTTCAGAATTAGGCTATCAAAAGCAGAAAATATAATTGAAAACCAATAGGCAGTTCCAGATATCAGCGCGTTCGAACAAAACACTAAACAAGCTCTTAAGCTTTCTTAAATTACTGGACTATTGATCGAAAACGCCACACTCAAATAAAAGAAAATTTAACGTGATAACTGGCATCCGAGTAGAAGAGACATAGATGCGTTACAAGCTCTATCGCTTGTTCCGCGCTCTCGCTTGCACGCTCGGCTGATGCGGAACGTGACAATGAGTCATGCTTTTCGCGCGTGCAGCCGCCGTTCTTCGATTTACAAGACGTTATCACGTCAAAAATATTTTAAAATATTTTCTGGCAGCTGACAACCCTATAAGTCAGCGCGGCACTAACACCGAGCTGTGGGCGAAAAATTTAATTATTCTTCGCGAGTGACATCATAAAAGCTTTTCGCTGCGTTGTTTATGCTCTACATACCGTAAACATTGTTTGGAGAATCGACAGGTTTTGCGGCGATAGCTTTTTGGGAATAGATAACAAATTAATAAAAAAAAAAAAAGTGAGTGCGTGTAACCTTTACGCTCGATTGAAGTGAAACTTTTATTATTATTTATTGATGAAAGAGTAAAATGTTCATGGGACACAACATTTCATCATTTTCACATTTCATTTAATATTCTATTTAAAATTTATTAATATCATTTTCACATTTCATAAATATTTTCATTTGTTAAATAGAATAATAGATAGTTACATCAGCAGATGTCAATTTAACCTAGTCATTAAATATAATAGAAAGTAGCAATCAGATAATTTATTAATAATTTATTTATTGCAAAAATGTGGTGCCTAAAATGTTTGCAAAGCTTATCTTTTGGGATGAAAAATCGCCAGGTCGCCATCTGTTTTTGTGAAATATGATTTCAGAGTTTAAATTGTCTTGAGTGAAAATTCGAATGATATACATTAACGGCTTTTGTCACGTAGATTCTCGTCGTCTCAAATAAAGAAGTGTATTTAGAGTTTTTCAAAAAACTTTGCAATTTAAAATATTTTTTTAAAACTGTTGAAGTTTTATAAACTTTCACACACAGGTTACCACACTCTAGAACCGGACTCTAGAAAAAAAGAAACATCAAAATCAGTTTCATATGCATACACCACTACGTTTCGCTGTTCGGGGCACCGCTTACAGTAAGCGAATATTACTTGGAATTAAATTCATATATTCAGGCTATAGGCCCGTCCTGGCATTGGCGACGTCAATACTTGTGATTCCACCCGCGCGACATAACGAAACGTGCGATGGGAAAAAATTATTTACCACCACCTCTGACTTGCGGCTTTATACGCGTTTACCTACTGTATACCTATTTTTGACGGCCGACTGGCGCAGTGGGCAGCGACCCTGCTTTCTGAGTCCATGGCCGTGGGTTCGATTCCCACAACTGGAAAATGTTTGTGTGATGAACATGAATGTTTTTCAGTGTCTGGGTGTTTATCTGTATATTATAAGTATTTATGTATATTATTCAAAAAATATTCATCAGTCATCTTAGTCAGTACCCATAACACAAGCTACGCTTACTTTGGGACTAGATGGCGATGTGTGTATTGTCGTAGGATACTGCGTGAACGAAACACGTACATCACCGATAGCCTATTACAGTCCACAAAGGGAGGATTTGCCTATAATCACCATGCTGGGACGGCGGGTTGGTGATCCCAGTAGATGGTAGTAGTAGTACAGAGGACGCTGCTGCCTGCTCTCCGTTATATTCCCTTAGTCGCCTCGTACGACACCCGAGGAAAGAAGAGAGGTGGGTACAATTGTGTTCTGATCTGCTGTCACCACAAGGTGCAAACTAAACAAACTCAATTTCGCATTTACGATTATTAGTAGGTATCCCAGAAATCAATAATGTACTTACTTAATTTATATATTTTTTTTGGTTTGAAAAAAGAAAAAAAAAATGCCCTTTTTTGTCATAAAAGAAAAACAATACCGTATCAAAAGAACTTAAACATATTACATACATTTATACCAATGATGTTTTATTTTGCGGAGACAAAATTGGTACCTGGTCTCCGACCCACCCAACCCACTCGATGACATCGAAATATTTTGAATATTATATTTTTTTTTAATTCAAGGCAAAAGGAATCTTGCGTGAACGTGACGAATCAAAAGTGACGTCTGACAGCATAACGCGAGATTTACGCCTCTCGCAAGCCTGTCGTGTGTAATAGCCCTGCCCTGCCTGCCATAGCACCTTGGTGCATTTTGTCGACCTCCCTGGCTGCACTGTGGTTTAAGTCCAACAAGTCCAAAGTCCCGGGTTCAACTCCGAATTTTTTCTGGCCTGGTCTGGTGGGAGGCTTCGGCCGTGGCAATCGACAATGGCGGTAAGCGATTTAGCGTTCCGGTATGATGTCGCGTAGAAACCGATTAGCGGTATGGGTTAAATATAACTGCCATACGGGAGAATCGTAACAGGTTAGAACGCTACCATCTTAGACTGCATCATCACTTACCAGGTGAGATTGCAGTCCAGGGCTAACTTGAAGTGTAGGATTACTTCTAGTGTGGGATTGAAAAGCCACACAGATTCTCCTGCTTTTCGCGGAGTATAGCAAATTAAGCTTGATTTTCATGGTATACCATGGATTTCCGCAAAGTACATCCCGCTGCTTCCATCCAATACATAGATATAATAAAATAAACACGAAATAACTATTATAATAAATATAAAAAACAGACACTCTTTCGCAATATATTTGTTATACTTTTTATTATATTTAGATTCAAGGACGCTATGCAATTTCCTTTTCCGTTCGTGGAATAGGAATCGTGTTGCATTGTTAGCGGAGCTTTGCATTTCACTCCGTTAGGTAACTATAATATTTCTGACGACCTCCCTGACATTGTGGCGAGCACTGTTTATAAGCTTAAGGTCACAGGTTCGAACCCTGCCGTGCAACTTGGGAATTTATATTTTTGTGATCTGAAACATTTATAACCGATAAACATAAGTTACCAATAATTTTGGCTGGGGATTTTAATGTTGATTTTGTTAAAAAATGAATCAATGCTATTGAATGTTGATAATGTTAACTTCTAAATATGCATTCTCTCTGTTTTTTTTTTCTCTCATCCCGATGCACATATGGAAAGACACTGACGTAATGAGAATTGGACCCCCTCCTCCACCTGAAAATCTTTTACTTCACTATCGGTTAAAGGAACATCTAAATATTTTTTCAAAAAATCTTCAATGTACCATTATGTACATTGAAGATGACACCTTACATTTTGACCTGTTACAGTTTTATTATAAGTACCTATATATAGACTACCTTTAAATTATTTGCGGCTGTTTGTCTTACACAATACACTATATTATATTCCTATTTATTGTCCTCGTATAGTGTGTATGACAAAACAGCCGCGGACGATCTGACCTAAAAAAAACTCACCTCCCCTAGGCCAGAAGCTGGGTACGACCATGTTGACTGACGTAGCTACGCTGTGGCTAAATCGCCTATGTGTCAAGTATCATAGAGTCGTGAGCCAATAATCTTAAGTAGTAAATTGTATAATGACTCTCTTACATCTATCCGGTCACTTACGACTTTGTTTATGAGTTTTTAAACAGTTGTTTTTAACCCCCGACGCCAAAACGTGACGTGTTATTAGTTTGAAGTGTATGTGTGTGTGTGTCTGTGGCATCGTATATCGCGAACGGATGAACCGATTTTGATTTCGCTTTCTTTTTTTGCAAGGTGAATAAGAAGGGATTACGTTTTCATAGCTTAGCTGTGTCTATATGGCCGCCGCAACAATATGTGTATCAAATGACTGGTACAATTCAATATAAGATGGCAAATTTCAAATCCAAGATGGCCGCCGCTACAAAATGGCGAATTCCAATTTTTTAAACACCTCCCTAAAAAGGGTTCGATTAGTAGAATAATTTATACAATATTAAAATATTTAAAGACGAAGTATTTAAAAAAAAAAATTATTTATATATTCATCATATCGACACATTACCGGCTCACTACACGGCACGGGTCACCTGCCACAATGAGAAGGGGTCAAGGCCGTAGTCCACCACGCTGGCCCAGTGCGGATTGGTGGACTCTACATACCTTTGAGAACATTATGTAGAACTCTCAGGCATGCAGGTTTCGATGTTTTCCTTCACCTATTTTTAATTACTCATAACTTGGAAAAGTAAGAGGTGCGTGCTGTGATTTGAACTCGCCCGCCCCCCGAAACTTGAGCTCCTACCCACTGCGCTATCAAAGCTTCATTTTTATATTATTCATCGATAAATGATATCATCAGATTTTTAGTGTGCCAATGCCTCCTCGTAGGAGAGAGTTGCAGCATCATCTCCACCAAGATAGAAAAAGTATTGGAAATGTTGATAATAATAATAATAATTTTATAACAATAATAGTATTGGAAATGTTGATAATAATAATAATCATTTTATAATAATAATAGTGTTGGAAATGTTGATAATAATAATCATCATTTTATAATAATAGTAGTATTGGAAATGTTGATAATAATAATCATCATTTTATAATAATAGTAGTATTGGAAATGTTGATAATAATAATAATCATTTTATAACAATAATAGTATTGGAAATGTTGATAATAATAATAATCATTTTATAATAATAATAGTATTGGAAATGTTGATAATAATAATAATCATTTTATAACAATAGTAGTATTGGAAATGTTGATAATAATAATAATCATTTTATAATAATAGTAGTATTGGAAATGTTGATAATAATAATAATCATTTTATAATAATAATTGTATTGGAAATGTTGATAATAATAATAATCATTTTATAACAATAGTAGTATTGGAAATGTTGATAATAATAATAATCATTTTATAATAATAGTAGTATTGGAAATGTTGATAATAATAATAATCATTTTATAATAATAATTGTATTGGAAATGTTGATAATAATAATAATCATTTTATAACAATAGTAGTATTGGAAATGTTGATAATAATAATAATCATTTTATAATAATAATTGTATTGGAAATGTTGATAATAATAATAATCATTTTATAATAATAATAGTATTGGAAATGTTGATAATAATAATAATCATTTTATAATAATAATAGTATTGGAAATGTTGATAATAATAATAATCATTTTATAATAATAATAATAATAATCATTTATTCAGGCTAGAAATGATGGATACAATAATTACATGAATGCCCTAACCTCTGCGGAAGGAAAACCTGTGTTACAGAGGCTAGGTCCTTCCTGATGTTACAAAGGGTGCTTGTTTATTTGAAACCTATGTTTTATAAAATACATATATGTACATATTATAAAAATTTAAGAGCTAAAAATAAGAAAACAAAATTAAAGTTAAACTATAACTAAAGAATAAATTTTGTAGGTCTGTGTGGGGTATTCTAGGTGTGTGTGTGTGACCGTATGTGCGTACATGAATGTGCAAGTGGATGCTTGTGTGCGTGCGTAAACGTTGATGTTGGAAGAGAGCAACGTCCGATTGGCGCAGTGGGCAGCGACCCTGCTTTCTGAGTCTAAGGCCGTGGGTTCGATTCCCACAACTGGAAAATATTTGTGTGATTAACATGAATGTTTTTCAGTGTGTGGGTGTTTATATGTATATTATAAGTATTTATGTATGTTATTCATCAGTCACCTTAGTACCCATAACACAAGCTACGCTTACTTTGGGGCTAGATGGCAATGTGCGTATTGTCGTAGTATATTTATTTATTTATTATTAACTACTTTGTTTCTTTTCCGAACCGGACCGGTGTTAGAGCAATGGCGTGCATAGAGGGTATGCACAGGATATGCAGATGATATAAAATTAAGAAAATCTCCAGTACCAGTTATAAATAAATGAGGGTAGGCTTTTTATAATTTTGCAATGTCTATCCTTACGTTTTTCTTAACTCGTAATGGAGAATTTTTTTCATTTTATATCATCTGCATACCCGGTGCGTACCCTCTATGAACGCCACCGTGGTAGAGTCACTAGAAACAACCAGACCAACTATAAAGTAGGCGTACTTAAAATCAATGAATTTTTAAATTGAAAACATAAATTGACCTTCCTTCCTGGTTCGATTCGGTGTAGAAACAAATATACCAGAAAAACCCGCTAGCCCGTTAGCCCGCTACCATTTTGGACAGCATCATTACTTACCAAAAGGTAATATTTTTTTTTATTCCACTTCAAGTTAGCCTTTTTTTTTGGCGTGGTGGAAAAGCTTTATTGCTACCTCCGACCCTTCAGACGGAGGTGATGTGGGACCCCCATCTCTTTAGATACCCAAACCCAAACGGTATACCCAAACTTAATACCACCACGGCATGTCCCTCTTGTTGGCTTTGTTAACTACAAGTTAGTCCTTGACCGCAATCTGACCTGCTGGTAAGTTATGATGCAGTCTAAGATGTTAGCGGGCTAACCTGTTAGGGTATGGCAGTTATATTAAACTCATACCTCTAATCGGTTTCTAGTTTCAACGCGTCATCGTACCGTACTTATTTGTCTAGCCAGAAAATTCAGAAATTTTAAATTTCTAAATTTCCCCTGCCGGGCACCGAACCCGGGACCCGCCGTTTAAATCCACAGCATCACCGCTGCGCTATGAAGGTTTTTAGTCGAGGGCTAACTTGAAGTAGCAAAAACCGTCCCTAGTGTACCCTAATAAGACTATCTCACGTTGTCGCTTAAATATCTTCGGTCATCTTGTTTTCTTCATACAAAATCTGGTAAAACCACTTTTCTTCAATGGTAAGTTATTTCACGGTAATCAATATCCGTCATACTGTCCGCATTGTTTGTCGACGCTGTGTAACGGACAAACAAACAGATAAATTATATGGAACTCAATGTGGACCCCCGAATTGTACACAATTAGTTACGTTGACAACCGCCTCCAGATTTGGTCGACACTTGACAGATGTCAATACGTAGTACCTACGTACCGGACGTTTTAGGGTTCCCCAGTCAGAACGGTCATTGAACCACGCAACTTGCAAAAAAAATTAGTCTCACAGGAGTTATTTAAATTAAGCTTAATATTGTATATCAAATACCTACTCCGCGGAAAACACAAGATTATTCATTCAAGTCAACATCTCCTGAGGATGCTCCGGTTTCGGAGCGAAACGTGCGTAGAGGGTACATTGCCGAAGATCTGTTTGGTGTGGAGTATAAAGATCGAAGAAATTGTAAATTACACCATACACATTCTCCTTACCTAGTTTTCGCGGAGTATAGCAAATTAAGCTTTATTTTCATAACATATCATGGAAATAATTTCCCCTGATTATATCCCCTGACATAAAGGGATTTAATTAACGTGTCCACCTGCTAAAGCAAAGGAACATGGAATAGGAGCATATTAATTGTCTGAGTTTCTTGCCGGCTCTTCTCGGTAGAATCTGCTTTCCGAACCGGTGGTAGAGTCACTACAAATATACATACTTGACGTTTCAAAAGTGCTTATAAAGTAGGCCTACTTGAAATAAATGAATTCGAATTTGGATATTATTGTCACTGGTGCGCCAATGCTATGAGAGTTGATAAAGCGGTGGGAGAAGATACATTTTTATCCTTTCTCCGGGGAGATAATTGTCTCCTGTCCATGCTAGCCGTGCTGATGCTGTCAGCTATAAAAACATTAAGGCGGACCGCTGACAGCTGCGAGTATTTTCTTTGAGTCGGGTTATCTACAGTTAAGTCGGGCTATCCGTCGCGAATACAGGCGCAATGTTAGTTCTAGCCGCTTAGTCATTTAGCCATATCCCCAGTGACTGAATAGACGTCTCTAAAGCAGTGAAACATTAATTAAATTAGATGATGACGCGATTCTTTAATATTAAAGTACTCAGCTACAGAACCCTTTGCGAATGTTCCGCCTCAAATGTTACATATCGACTTAGCTAGTCTATCGTTTCCTTGAGTCAGGATATCTATTGTACATACGGTAGCAATGTATTAACCGATTAATCCTATAGCCATCTCTCGTGTGACAAAGAAGACGTGTGTAAAGCATTATTAAAAGTCGATGACGATAATATTAAAAAAAAAATTATCCGGCTAAGTTTGTTGTGGGCTCTTCTTATCCAGGGCGCGTTTGGAACTCTCGTAGCTTTAGGTTTAAGTTGGCGAGCGAAGTTATCACCATCCCCTTACAATTATGTAAACATATATGTATGAGCGCTTCATAAGTTCCTGTGGTAGGCCAACGTGAATAAAGAAATTATCAATGACCAATTATCTTATCTTATTTGACGGCCGATTGGCGCAGTGGGCAGTGACCCTGCTTTCTGAGACCAAGGCCGTGGGTTCGATTCCCACAAGTGGAAAATGTTTCTGTGATGAACATGAATGTTTTTCGGTGTCTGGATGTTTAATGGTATTTTATAAGTATTAATGTATATTATTCTTAAAATTATTCATCAGCCATCTTAGTACCTATAACACAAGCTACGCTTACTTTGGGGCTTAATGACGATGTGTGGATTGTGGTAGTATATATTTTTTTTATTTATCTTGTTTTAGCGGTAAAAGAAAACATCGTGAGGATACCTGCGTGCCTGAACGTTCTTCATAATGTTGTCAAGGGCGTTGTCCACCAACCTGCACGTCGCCAGCGTGGTCGACGGCCTAAACCTGAGAGGAAACCCGAGCGATGTAGAGAGCCAGTAAGGTGATGATGATGATGGTGATAACAAAAGTCCATAAATTCCAGATTTGTTTCCTCCAATTAAAATAGAGATAAGAAGAATAGAGAAAAAAGAAGAAGAGAGAATAGAGTCACCCTATCCTTCTGGTGGGCATGTGCGCGACTCGTAAGTGGAGCGCATCAGGCTTTTTTATCTATTTTAATTGTTATTTCCAGCCTCTCAGAATGTTGTTATAGAGGGTGGACGTGTCGAAAACGGGCGCCGCGCCGGGGCGGAAACGGCGTCTTTTATTTTAAACTAGCTTAGTGCCGGTTCCCGTGGTAATTGCAGGATAAAAAGTATCTGATATCGAATACTACGAGAATACACACATCGCCATCTAGCCCCAAAGCAGTGGCGTGCAAAAGTAGATCGAAACTGCAACGTTTCCTACTAGATGACGCTACAGTCCCTATAAGACTGATGTGAAAGGCATATACTAATTTCAGCATCGACGGTAGGAGAGCCGTAGTTTAATAGGTGAAAGCGCGCAGGCCGCGATTGCCCGATAGTCGCAGGTTCAAATCCTGTCGGTTCCGAAATTTTTTATATTTTTTTTTAATTTATAAAATTGATTTGTGAATAATATTTGTAGAAGTGGAGCTTCTTATGACAGAGCTCGTCCGGGAAAGTACTACTGCGTCAGTGTTCCAATCTGAGGGTCGTGGCTGCCGGTGTTATTACAGGCACATGTGTCTAAACACCTCAGGTTTTCCATTTACCACTAGGTGGCCCACCTTCTTGGCAGTTCGATCCATAAATCCCTATCCCTATCCCTACTAATATTATAAATGTCAATGTAAGTTTGTTTGTTACGCTTTCACGCAAAAACTACTTAACCGATCCTCATGAAACTTTGTACACATATTCTTGTAGGTGTTAGAAGTAATATAGGATACTTTTAATCCCGACATTAAGCTCGGTTCCTTTGGGAGAGGGGATGAAAGTGTTTGAGGATTTTACACCATAACTGCGACAGATTATAACCGATTTAAATAATTATTTTTGTACTACAGAGGTTATAATATGTGTTTAATTTTGCCCAAACTTTGTGTAGATCTGAATGTGATTGAAGATAGAGGAAAGAACTTTTCACTGGACGGTAGCAAACCCCTCATTTAAGGCTTAGCGATGCTGAATACTTTAATTTTTTTTTAGAAATACAACTAAATTAAAAACAATATCAAACGCAGACGAAGTCGCGGGTAACAACTAGTTGTTACTATAAAAAAAAGTAAGGAATACGTACACGCGGGTGAAGTCGCAGGTAGAACTAGTTCCCCGCACTTCCCCGCAGCAGACATGGTGACAGCTCGCCATGATTTATAGCTGTACGCTTTTGGAATACTGTTTACTTATCCTCTTTTTTTAATCTGGGAGGAGGGAAAGAGACGGAACGATCCTTTAAATAGTAGACTGGGCATATTTGTTACGCTACTGTTATTTTTTTTATCTCTAATTATTAGCTCTTGACCAAACCTGATTGTAAGTGACGATGCAATCTAAGATGGTCGCGGGCTAACCTGTTAGGGATATAGTAAATAAATAAAATAAATAAATATACTACGACAGTGCACACATCGCCATCTAGCCCCGAAGTAAGCGTTGCTTGTGTTGGGTACCAAGGTGACTGTTGTATAACTTTATGAAAAACATACTTAAATACTTATGATATACAGATAAACACCCGGACAATGAAAAACATGCATGATTATCACACAAACATTTTTCAGCTGTGGGAATCGAACCCACGACCCGACGGAATAATCACTCAGAAAACAGGGTCGCTGCCCACTGCGCCACTCGCCAATCTACATGGTGCAATTTGTAATTTCTTTATTCTTATTTCTTACTTCAAACCCGCGGAATGTTGCTAGCTCACAAACTTTTCCTATTTTCCCATTTTATGGTAAGCATTTATAACATTACAGGTAAAATTGCTAAATGGTATGGAGTGACTAACCGTCGCGTCTGTTCGAGAAACGATGCTTCTATTATTTAATAACTAGTCGTGTACACCAGTGGCGTGCACTTGATACATGCACAAAAGCTCTGCATACCCTAAATTTTTTGTATAACTCATTAATGCGAAGGATTTTTCCATTTTATGGCATCTGCCTTCTTTATGCATACCCTGGTCAAAAACTCTGTGCACGCCACTGGTTTACACGGGTTCTGTATGCTCTTAATTCTGTGACCGCATCATTAGTAACCGCAAAATGAGATCGCAATCAAGGGCTGACTTGTAATGGAATAAAATAAATTAGTAAGTATGGCAGGTAGTTTATATACACAAACACACCAGCTAACCTTTAATTGTAGGTTAGGACAATAAAAATAAAGTAATTGTCTAATAATTTTAATTACCTAGGTATTCCCTCTGCAATACCTTCGAGTTTCCTTGGAGTTAAGGAAAATAAATGGTTGTCATTAAAAATAACTTAGGTATTACTCGTGTCAAGTAAAAAGAGTGCTCTTTTCTTTTTCTGACGGCCAATTGGCGCAGTGGGCAGCGACCCTGCTTTCTGAGTCCAAGGCCGTGGTTTCGATTCCCACAACTGGAAAATGTTTATGTGAAGAACATGAATGTTGTTCAGAGTCTGGGTGTTTATATGTATATTACAAGTATTTATATGTATTCATAAAAATTATTCATCAGTTATCTTAGTACCCATAACACAAGCTACGCTTACTTTGGGGCTAGATGGCGATGTGTGTATTGTCGTAGTACGAATAGTTACGTATATTAGTACGTATAATAAATATACTATATTTTATATAAAACTAATGTTACAATTATATTTGTAAAATGAGATTACTTTTTGTAATTAAATTTAACAAAAACCAAAAAGTCCAGTAGGGGACTGTGATCTGCTATTATGCCAGCAGTGGTAGAAAATGTGCGTTATAACGTACTGTCCAAGTTCAAGGTACGCTTTAAGCCGTCAGTCTCAGTTATGAAAGCTCACGTTGGAGTAGTGTGGAGGGTCTAAGCTTTATATCTCTCTCTCTCATGAGAGAATGTGCCCAGATGGGCCAGGTCCCTTTACGAACATTTTATATTATATACTTGTGTCAGCTAGATCTGAGGGTTTAACAGCATGAAAATAAAAGTGAGTTATCTAATGAAAATTATGATGATATTCGTGATCGGAACAATAATCATTGTAGTAACTTTATGATAATGAAGTTTAGAAGCTCATAGCCGACGATCAGCGCGCTTATGATATGACACTTAGTATACGTAGGTAGGGGGAGGCACTTACCTATTTTTGTTTTTATATCTAAGCATTGCGATATGTGAGGAAACTGCAGGATCTTCCGCCACTTCTTGCTCTTGCCCTTATTGCTATCGGAACCGCCTGCGGACAAAAAAAGAATATAAACTTCTTGTAAAAATGAAATAGAAACAGTTTCTTATAGAGGACAATTAAGGCGATGGCAGTAGGGTATAATCATCATATTACCGGGCCACTACAGACACGGGTCTTCTTCCACAATTTGAATGGGTTTAGGCCGTAGTCCGCCATGCTGGCACAATGCGGATTGGTCGAATCCATACACCTTTGAAAACATTATGGAGAACTCTCAGGTATGCAGGAACTCTCACGATGTTTTCTAGATCAGAAAATTTAGAGGTGCGAGCTGGGACTCGAACTCGCTCCCTCGAAAGTGACGTCGAAGTTCTAACCACAGGGCTACCACTACTAGTTGAATCACAGTAGGGATAGAAAAACATAATTGCTTTCAATATATATATAGTGATCTAAATAAAAAAATATAGTATACACAACCCTTATAACTATTCTCCGAACATAATATTATATAACAACGCACCGCGTTACATCGCCCGCCCGTTGCCAGGCTCCTAAGGTAAAGGGAAAGGGCAGTTAAAGCCCATATTGTAAAGCTTTCCTCAATAATAAGGCTAATCCGAAGGCCTCACGATCAGTGGCGTGCACTTTACGGTGCACATTACGGTAATTTTTCATAATAACTTTTATAGAATGTGGATTTTTCTATTTTACGCCATCTTCCCGCTGGTGCTTTCTCTGACCAAAATCGCTGTTTGTTATTTATTTATTGCAGGTTAGCTCTTGAATGCAATCTCAGAAATGATGCAGTATAAGTTGGTAGTGGACAAACCTGTTAAGAAATATGGTACATAGTCATACCCCCCAATCGGTTTCAACACGACATCGCACCAAAACACTTAATCACTTGACAAAACGTCAAACCTGCCGCTTAACTAGACCAAAGAAAATTAAGAAATAATAAATTCCCAAACTGCCCCTGCCGGAAATCAAACTCGGGACCTCCTACTTAAATTCACAGCGCTCACTGTTGCGCCAGGGAGGTCGCCAAAGTAAAATAAGTAATATTTAATTGCACAAAGCTCAGAAAATCTGGCGGACCCCCCGAAATGGAGGCCGAAGCCCTAACAAAAGTTCAACAAGCCCAAGTTACTGGTACGAATAGTTGCCTCTGCAAGAATTTGCGATATTGTGATCGGCTAGCGTCTGCATGATTTAAATGCAGAAATTTAGACGATATGCAAACGGTATAGTAGCAAGAAATTGCACGAGTTTGCACGAATTACGCGAGTAAGTCTCAGTGAACTCGCAAGTTAGAACGAGCCAGATTACACGCAATCTCCAAAATCGTCTGCGATTTACTCTGAAAATAAGTAAGAAATCTTCAAATCGCCGATCGATTTTTAAGTGCTATCTTTTCGTACTCTATATAAAAGACTCCCTGTTGAGATCGTGGCCTGTCTAACTGGATTTAGCTCACACCATCGTCATGCCAACCAATGGAAGTCCACTGTTGGATATAGGTCTTTTGTTTGGAGTTCCAAAGTCCACGGTCCAGGGCAACTTGGTTTAAGTGACTCCACGTAGTCGGGAGTTTGCCAAAGCCACGCTTATTTTTGTTTTGCAAATGTATTCCCCAGCGCAGAAATAATCTATCTATCTATATATACAAAAGAGAAAGTGTGTGGGTATGTTCCGTGTAGGCTCCGAAACGTCTAGACCGATTTCAATGAAACTTTCAGGGAATCTTCGGATTGACCTGGCGAGTAATCCTGTAAAGTTTGGTCACGATCGGAGCACTCCTATTTTTGAACTGTCAAACTGTCAAATACAGCTTTTATTTACTATGATGATATTCTATTGTTGGGTGTACATGGGTGTATATAATGATCTTCACCCGCTCGAGAAGAGAATAGAAGAGAATGAATACGGAGAGAAATAAATGATTTAATATATTGTGAGACTTAAATTAAAAATTTAATGATGTAAGTTTATTGTTTAAATAAAATAAAGTAAAATCTAGCCCGGCGAAGCGGGCTGGGTACGTTAGTACTATATAAAATAATATTAGTACCAGTGGAGCTTTTTGTGACACAGCTCGTCCGGGGAAGTACTATCGCCATGATTTTTTCTGCCGCTAAGCAGCATTGTTGCAATACTTCCGGTCTGACGGATGTGCTTGCCGGTATAATTACAGGCATTTTTTTTAATAGCGGGCAAACGAGCAATTGGGTAACCTGATGTTAAGTGATCACCGCCGCCCATAAACATCTGCAGCCAGAGGAGCCACCGATGCGTTGCCGGCTTTTAAGGAATTTGTTTATCCGCATCTTGAATAACCATAGATTGTATTTACGTGGAAACACGTCAGATGGGAGATTTTTCCACAATTTGCAAGTGCTCGGTAGAAATGATCTGGTATTCGGAATAGTAGAAGAATACCAGGCATCCAGATGATGAGGATGGAATTTATTTCTACGGCGTGAGGTGCGGTCAGAGAACAGAGAAGGAGGTATCAATGCAAACAACGCTTCAGAACACTCTCCATTATAGAGTCGATGGATCATACAAAGGGAGCTAACATCTCTTCGGTGCCCCAGGGACTCCAACGTGCTCCTTGCATGCCCTGTGAAGTGTTGCTCTGTTTAAAGGCGATGGTTTTCCACTTACCATCAGGTGAGCCATCTGCTTGGTCCGTCAATTATTACTATTAAAAAAACTTCAACTAAAAAAGCTCTCCTGCTACCAACCTATTACATCACTCGTGTTTTTGCTATTGCACGAATGCGGAACCCTGTCATACGCGTGTTGTAACTCTCTTGTCAGTTTTTTAATGCTACATTTGACGCAAGGCGGGTCAACGCGACTACGCAATGCCTGCGATTTATAATTGAAATAAATTTCAATACCAACTGGATAGCGTCGTAACTAAATCGCAATTAAGTTAAATCCAATTAAGGCGTTTCACACGGCTGGTAGGGTTCTACGGTTTTTTTTTGTCACTTTAGTTCATCATCGTCCTAATTTCAACCTATTGACATACACTTCTAGTCTTTTCTACGGATTTCCAAAATCTATGATCTAGAGCTTCTAATTTCAGGCGCCTCGTTTTGTTAAGTTTCTTCAACTTCAACTAATGTGATAGTGTTAGGGTACAGTTAGTCCTAGCATAGCTCTCTCCATCGCCCGCTGAGCGACTCTGAGCTTTCTTATGAGGCACGTTTCAGATTCTCACGTCATCACAAGCAACACGCTACGTTTTTTTAAAAAAAAAATCAAAATTCCACTTGATGGAAAATACATCATTAAAAGTCGTTTCCAGTTAACGGTGATCTTTGTTTTAGTCTTATGATTTTGCTCGGTAAAATTTGTGTAACTACCCGCTTATGCAACATTTTCTTTTTGGCTGCAATCAGTTATGCTAATAGATAATATAGTTTATAGATCTATACGTACCCTCTATAGTGAACTCTCACAACATGTTATAGTTTTAAGTTTAATGCTTTCTCTACTAAGCGAATTTTTGTAATTTTAGAAATAAGGATCTTAAACCATAACACACACTGCTCATAAACAGACAGTCGGGTGTTGTGGGAATTACTACTACTGTTTCATCATCATCGGTTTGCCCTTCACCATTTATGAGACACCGGGCGGGTTTTTCTGTTCCTCTAAACGTTAAGTTCTTTCCTCAACAGTACGGGCTAACCTGTTAGGGGTATGACAGTTTTAAATAACATGATCAACGACAGCGTATACCAGTTCACTACTGGACTGGAGGCCTCTCAAATACCATTAGATAATATTGCAGTCGGGGGCTAACTCGTTGTGTCGTCCTTACTTATAATTAAAAGGCGATAGTGTATTTGTTTGTGCTTCCACCTCGCCCTAAAAAAGCAACCAATCAACCATTTTTGGCATGGACTTAGTTGAAAGGAGAATACTTTTTATTCCAAATGGTTCTTAAAAGTGTTAAAGTAAATTTATAAAGTGGGTAAAAATTCAACCTTTTGATAACTATAAATTTGTTTAGGATTTTACAAATAACCTAATAATTATTAATTACTTAATAAATAGTTTTCAAGAAACAGTTAAAATTATATTTTATTAATAACCAATGTTCATGACATTGGGTTGGTGGGTATTTTAATATAAATACGGGTGCATTTTCGATACACTTCAGTCCTACATGGACGCGAATAATGCAAAGATATCTCCCGGTATTAGTCGTTTATCACAAGAACGCGGACAAAGAACGCGGGCAAAATCTAGAAGAAATTTTAAAAAAAGGTGTTTGCTTTAACCACAATCCAACAATGTCAATCAGACGAATTCAGAAATTGTACGAATAAAGATTAACGCAGCGACACCCCAAGGCTTGTGTGAAAGCGCCATAATACATTTAGTATCGAGCTTAGTTAACTCAGCCGGCGTATAAATAACATTGTAAGCCCATATAAGATTTTAATACAGTAATTAAAGTGATCTAAGTGTCGCACCGCATCATATCACACTGATTTCTTATATTTACAAGCCAAGTTCTATAAATGTTCTATAACAGATTTTGCACGCCTCATAAGCGAAGCGTTGAGGTATGACTGTAAGGTTACGCACAACACGAGAGATTCTCCAACTTAAAATGTCACTTTTTTATTCTTTACTAGCGTACTCAGCCCGCTTCGCCACGCTAGATTTAGCTTTATTTTATTCAAACAATAAACTTACATCATTAAATTTTTAATTTAAGTCTCATAATATATTAAATCATTTATTTCTCTCCGTATTCAATCTCTTATATTCTCTTCTCGAGCGGGTGAAGATCATTATCTACACCCATGTACACCCAACAATAGAATATCATAATAGTAAATAAAAGCTGTATTTGACAGTTTGACAGTTCAAAAATAGGAGTGCTCCGATCGTGACCAAACTTTACAGGATTACTCGCCAGGTCAATCCGGAGATTCCCTAAAAGTTTCATTGAAATCGGTCCAGCCGTTTCGGAGCCTATACGGAACATACACACTTTCTTTTTTATATATATATATATTGCTTTCATAAGTGAATATAAATAGACAAATGTTGGGAAAAAAACACTATTTTTATGACTCATGATATTTTTAAATCTCTTTTTATTATTTAAACTAATTAAAAAATTGTTTAAAAATTTTCGGTCTTGTACGTCCCGTATCTTGTGGTCACGATAACGAATGAAATACTTCACTTGTCGAGTTGTTTTTTTTTTATAGGCTTCAGTATTTTGAGGCATAGAAGCCTTCAGCTCTCGCGATATAATTAGATATAGTTTAATTATTATTTACAAATAATCTCAATTTTATTGTAATGAATGGGATTATGAGGCGTGCACTTTTGGATTTTCCAACTATTTAGCTCTTTATTTGCCTATAATAATGAAGCGGTGATAGCCCAGTGGGTGGGATCTCGACTTCACTTTGGAAGAACCGAATTCTATTCCCAGCACGCTCCAACTTTTCAAACTTACGTGCGTTTTAATTGATTAAAATATAACTTGATTCAGCGGTGAAGGAAAACATCGTGAGTTAACCTGCATGCCTGAGAGTTTTCCATAATGTTCTCAAAGGTGTGTTGAGTCCACCAATCCGCACTAGTCCAGCGAGGTGGTCACTACGGCCTTAACCCCTTCTCATTGTGGGAGGAGACCCGTGCCCTGTAGTGGGGCGGAAATGGGTTGATGTGATGATGATGGTGACTGGACGCATCAAGCAGATGGTCCATAATGTTAAGTAGATAACCATTGCCTATAAACAGCAACACTTCGCAAAGCATATAGGAACACTTCAAATAAGAAAAATTATGGAACCAGCAGTCCCTCGCGACTTCGTCCGCGTATATGTCAACCTTAGAAGACAGACCTATGCTGTCGCGGACTTCCTTT
Organism: Pararge aegeria; assembly: GCF_905163445.1. NCBI lineage: Eukaryota > Metazoa > Arthropoda > Insecta > Lepidoptera > Nymphalidae > Pararge > Pararge aegeria. The sequence goes on along the minus strand of NC_053202.1, from coordinate 2,471,602 downwards.
TAGAACCTTTAAAGGGGAACAACTTCGTGATACATGATTTAATCAAAACTTTAACAGTTTACGCAGCGCACGCAGCGGAAGCTCTCAAAAGAAAAAAAAAACCCGATTTTGAAACATTCTTGATTAGTGAGTCGGTCCTATATGATGATAACCTAAAACTTGTGGCAAGAACTATAGACAAGTTTGGTTATAATTTTTTTATTAGTGTCTTTACCTACACTTGGAGGAATTATCAATTTTATAAATTTAATATGCATATAAAAAGGAGGAGTATAAGGATTGAAGAAATTATAAATTACACCATACATATTCTCCTGCTTTTCGCGGAGTATAGCAAATTAAGCTTAATTTTCATAATATTGCCTTGTAATGAACACGTGTAAGTGGAAACAGGCCTTAGTTGCGAAAATAATATTAACATAACTTTTGTTGCGTTCGCTGCAACTAGTTATTCGTGACAACGGTCTAACAATGGATATTTTTTTTTCTATTTCCAATTTTTACAAAACTTTAGCATTGGTAAAGAGGTTTCTCTATTTTTTGACACAATTTCCTTTCTCAAGACCTTATTAACGCAGTCACACAAGATAAATAAATGTGAAATAAATAAATACAGTACGACGATACACACATCGCCACGTAGCCCCAAAGTAAGCGTAGCTTGTGTTATGGGTACTAAGATGACTGATGAATATTTTTATGAATAACATACATAAATACTTATAATATACATATAAACACCCAGACACTGAAAAACATTCATGTGAATTTCATTAGTCATTATTATAATTATTAATTCCACTCATCTCTGCCTGACTGACTGACTGACAGACACGCACACGCACACAGACATCGCCTGTAGTAATTTACTACACTATTAATTACCAACAAAATTGTAATCTTTAGATTTTTTTTTTTAAATATTAATAGCGGGCAAACGAGCAAGTGGGTCACCTGATGATAAGTGATCACCGCCGCCCATAAACATCTGCGACACCAGAGGAGCCACCGATGCTTTGCCGGCTTTGAAAAAGATAGAAAATACGTATTGTATTTAAGATACTTATTGAGTATTGAATTGTATTTCTACCACTTTATACTTTAGAACCCGTAGTATATAAAGGGCTCTTTTAAAAAAAATTGCTACGGACCCAGCGCTTGCTTAATCAGGCACTGCACTAAACAAACCAACGTAACAAGATAAAGTGTTCGTCAATTCAGTAGTATTTTCAGAACCACTTTAAAAAAAATCATATCATATAAACCCATCACTAGCCCGCTACAGGGCACGGGTCTCCTTCCACAATGAGAAGGGAAAAGGCCGTAGTCCACCACGCTGGCCCAGTGCGGACATACCACATAATATATGATTGGCGACTATTCTCCATACACTACTACTTTACGACTATCTCAACTTGCCATCCATGCCATTTGTGTCCATGAACCTCATGTGCCTGCTATTACACTGGCATCCGCACCGTTTACGCCGGAACACAACACCAATGCTGCTTAGCGGCAGAAATAAGCATGGTGTAGTATTTCCCCGGATGAGCTCTGTCACAAAAAGTTATCAATAAAAAAAGTTTTCAATGTTTATGTGCTGATATATGGTTGGCTTGGCAGAGCTTCTTTAACTTTAAAGAAGAGCTCCAGCCATTTTAGGTTTGAGATTTTAAATTTTAGATTAGAAAGAATCATATATGTATGTCCACCATCGGATTGGTGGACATACCACATCATGGCGAACTCTCAGGTATGTAGGTTTTCTCGCGATGTTTTCCTTCACCGTTTAAGCAAGTGATATTTTAATTGCTTAAAACTCACATAACTTAGAAAAGTTACAGGTGCGTGCCGGGACTCGACTCCGGTCCCCCGAGTCCTACCCACTAGGCTATTACCGCTTCACTGCTACCGCCATTTAGTCGGTTAAAATTGAGTAGCGTCATAAATTACGTACATGTTAATCCGATTTACGCAATCGACATTTGTCGTAATAATCGAAATAATTAAAAACTAATTATCGAACAATTTTGAATCGCCGAAAAGCTATAATATAGCGATTATATTATAACTACCTATAAGAACTATCTATGACAAAGCCGCAAATCGGCGCAAATACAGCCAAGCTTTTAGGGTACCAGGTAGTCGCTAGTACTAGACCTCCGCTGTCCGTCTGTATGTCTGTCTGTCTGTCTGCGAGCAGTATTTAATAATTGGTAGATAGCTGAAATTTTCAGTATTTAAGTGAAGTAATACTTCTTTTGGCGCGTTAGGGAAAAATGATGAGAGTAAATTTTTAAGTTGCGCGCGCACACCGTCACAAAAAACCAACACCCTAAAGTTAGCTATAAGGTTTGACAGTGTACACCTTGAATTGTCAAATTCTGCGGGCTCATTCCGGTGATATAATTGATACAATTGTACAAAAATCTCAAATTTTAATGTTGAGTGAAACTTGGTTTTCCGATAACTGTCTATTAGTGTTCCAAATTTAAGTATGTTTATTATGTTTATTTCTTTAATTAAGTAGAATATTTTTTTTTTGATATTTAAATAAACTTTGTTTAACTTAGATAGTGCGTTTAAATAATAAACTTTCATTGTATGAAATATTTTTTTTCTATTGTTAGTTTCGTTTTTCTACAAACGTTAGAATAAGGCGAAAGGTAACATTTTTGTTTTTTATTTTTATTTTGCTACGCCATAGTATAACTTCTAACGCGTGTACGTTAATACACACGCATTTTTTTCTTATTCCACTACATGTTAGCCTTTGACTGCAATGAAATCTGGTGGCAAGTGATGATGCAGTCTAAGATGGTAGAGGGCTAACCTGTTAGGATTATAGCAGTTATATTAAACCAATAACTCAAATCGTTTCGTACCGGAACGTTAAATCGCTTGGCGGCACGTAAGGTAGCTAGCCAGAGTAAATTCAGACATTATAAATACCCAAGTTTACTCCGCCAGTGAACCCGGGATCTCCCATTTATAAGACCACTGCGCCAGGTAGGTCGACAAGCTAATACTGTGTAATAATATATAATATATAATACTAATACTCATAATTAAGCGGTTATTCGGTTATTGGTCGGTTGTTAATGGCGGTTGTTATTAGCTTCACCTTTATGTTTGTATGTTTGTAACTCCAGTCGATTTTAAGCCTCTTCAAACGATCTGATTTCGTTTAAACTTTGTAGATATATCTAGGACCGATGACAATACAGTAATTTGATAAGATCATTCCATTTCTCAATTTGCAAAATAAGATTTTTGTTAATTTATATAGTTTTCATCTATTGTCGATAAGACAGTAATGATGTTAATTTCCATTTCCAACCATAATCTTTAGCCGATTTCTCTAATATGTATTAACAAATTTGATGGTCAATATGATGGTGTACCGATTAATTTTGCTCTAATAAAAATAATAGTTAAAAAAAAAAACACGTTTTTATATATAAACTTAACTAAAACGTAGAAATTAGTTTGGTTTTTTACACCAAGTGTCTTTTTAGTTTTTTTTTTTTACTACATATTTTTTAAATTAACCCGCGAGGCACCCCTAGCTTACATATCTCGTTCTCCAAGTAGCCGAATCGTGTGCGCACGCGCTGATTAGTTTATAATAGTCTCGTTAGTTTAGGCGCGGGTGACGTCACTGATAATAATGTAAACATCGCGCAATAACAACACCCACGGACTGGTTCTATTCCCCAAACTTAAATAATTGACCCATGTACACAAACAGACTGACCTCGTGGGCGGTGTACCAACACTGCGCTTTCTTGTGCTCACTCGAGGACCTCGGGACCCCACCGTCCGCCGGTTCTCCGCCGACATGTGCCCGCCCATAGTCACTTTTTTTTTATACATGACTATCATTTTATTGAAACCTTATCACAAATCGGACAGTACCAGTCGATTATAAGTATTACGTATATTATTCATATTCATCAGTTGTCTTAGTGCCCATAGCTACGGCTAGATGGCGATGTGTGTATTGTCGCAATATATTTATTTATACTACTGCTTCGCTCTCTATTTTATTAAAACTTAAATGTGGTAATGATTGTTAACGCCCACCAACCCACCTTGGAGTAGCTCGGTAGGTCGATGAACTAGAAATCTCTCTCCTATGAGACGGAGCGCGTGCGCCCAGTAGTGGGACCTTAATGGGCTGATGATGACGAGGGATTTTTGATGAAATTGGATGGATCATAATGCGCGACGAGGCCTCCGTATCTTTAGCCTTTTCATTATATTATTTTCTTTCCTTATCACTTCCTTAGGTTAATGTTTACGTAAGGCACTTAAGATAAAAATATTACAATTTCAAAAGTTCAATATCCTATCAAAAGCAAACATATTATATTTATTACTCCACTAGTAAATATGATTTTAAATAAGAAGCGATCATAAACGAAAGAAGACAAAAATAACTGATGTGTGTGACTGATACGTCACAGTATAAGGTTAAAATGGCGCTGGGCTGTCCATGTAGCAAGATACAGCGATAAGCGATGGACAGTGGAATCGACGAGATGGGAAGGACCTAGCGGAAAAAGGCGAAAGGGACGACCTTTGAAACGTTGGAGCAACGATATCATAAAGACAGCAGGTAAAGAGTGGCTCGAAAGAGCCAAAGATAGGGAAATTTGGACCAGTCTGGAGGAGGCCTATACCCAAGAAGGGGTTCCCACTCAAGAAGAGTTATAATTTATATGTATATATATAGTTTTAGAAGTCAATAATGTGCATAAATATAAGGGAATTTATAGTAGTAATACACATAAATGTAATACTAAGGTGATGGGAAATAAAAAGGTTTTATTATAATTATTATTATAATAAATATGATCACGTTTCATATCCTTAAGTCACGTTGGAGTCCCAAGGTGGTGATCCCGAACTAATGTGGTGGACAGACGTCAAAGGAGTCGCTGGGAGCCCCTGGCAACAAGCGGCTCATGATCGTGGATTTTGGAACTCCATACAGCAGTGGACGTCAATCAGTTGAAGTGATGATGATGATGATGATGATGATGATGATATTGGATCAATATGGATACCTTTAGATTGAGAAGAATATAGACACAGAAGTTAGTTATAAGGTTCAATTTCGTGAGAGACTTCGGCCGTGGCTAGATCCACCCTACCGACAGACGCGCCGCCGGACGAGTTAGCGTTTCGATACGATACCGCGTAGAAAAACGTATTAAACACATACCTCTAATCATATTTAGTATACCATACTAACAGGTTTTGCTGCTACCATTTTAGACTACAACATCGCATACCTCCAGATGAGATTTCAGTCAAGAACTTGTAGTCAAATAAGAAAGAAAAAACTTGCTTATCTTAGTACTTAGACCTTAATCTATCTAGCCTGACGTAAATAAATAGAGTTATAGGTGGTCTACCCTTTTTTAAGTCAACAACAATTCAAGCAGTATCATTGCACTCCGTGACCACGTAATTTAGTAATGAATTTAGGTTTCCCTTAACAAGGTAAACACTTACTTAAAGAACTTATTTGAGTTATGTAAAAAGTAGTACTCAACTTTGAAAGTAATTTTCTAAACTATAGCGTGGGAAACAGGAAACAGTAATAAAACTAATGGTTAGTAGTTTATAGTAACAAAATAATTAACCATATTATGTCAATAAACTAATGCTGTACTGAGATGATTACAAATATTTATGACTAAATTGTGTCCAGTGTTATATTTATTTACCTTTGAGACTTAGTGAGAAATATTATATTTCTGTAAGGAAAATTGTTACAACAATCTGCCCCATAGCACAAAACGGATGCAGTTAATCCGATCCCCCAATGTGCATTTCACAAACATTTTTCCTTATTTAGTTGGGTCAACGGAATATGAGACGTGCAGATTTTTTTTACTCATATTGTGTTGAAAAAATACTAAACGTCTGCAAAGATGGCATATACTAGCCTTACAATCTGATTATGGCTGGAAAAGCCGATGGCAGATAGAATGTAAAAAAAAAAAATGTGTTGAATTTTTTTTTTTTTTAATGAAATATCGAGTATCAAATCTCGATAAGCTGTGGCATACAAGCTAAGTGTAAATAGCTATAATGATTCAACAAAAGTCAAGAAGACTTTGAATTTTATAAATTTTACTAAACCTACACTTGGAAGAAAACTAAATTTTTAAGACTTTAAAAATCTTGTTTATAAAACAACAATTAAAAAAAAATTTTTTCACTGTACTTTATCTGCATCCTGACCTTGCATTTTAACCTTATGTGAGGGAAAGGGCCCAGTGAATAATCAAACCTGGACTCAACTCAAAGACTACAGCAGATTTCTGCACTGAAGCAGGGAGGTTTTCAATGCTAATCTTTGAATTCATTTCATAATAGCTATAATATTCAAATTCAAATTCAAATTCAAATTCATTTATTTCAAGTAGGCCTACTTTATAAGCACTTTTGAAACGTCAAGTATGCATGTTTGTGTGACTCTACCACCGGTTCGGAAAGCAGATTCTACCGAGAAGAGCCGGCAAGAAACTCAGTAGTTGCTCTTTTCCAACATCAACATTTACAATCATTTTGCTATCTTGCGGGAGATGAGAGCGAGGCTGGCTGCTTCCATTCTACCTTGTCATTGAGGAATTCATCAAATGTATAGTAACCTCGCTGTACTAGATGCGTTTTTACACATTTTTTAAATGTATGCATTGGTAGGTCAAGAATTTCCTTAGGAATCATGTTGTAAAAGCGTATACTCAACCCAAGAAAGGAGTTCTGCACCTTTCGCAGACGATATGCAGATATCACCAATTTATGACCGTTTCTGGTAAGTCGATTGTTAATTTCAGCTTTTGATTTATAAAGAGTAATATTTTGCCTCACAAAGACTATATTACTATAAATGTATTGCGAAGCTACTGTAAGAATACCTATTTGTTTAAATTTTTCACGAAGCGATTCGCGTGATCCAAGTTTATATATTGATCGTACGGCTCTTTTCTGTAGTATAAATATACTTTCAATATCTGCAGCTTTTCCCCACAGCAAGATCCCATAGGACATAATACTGTGAAAGTATGCGAAATAAACAAGCCTAGCTGTTTCAACATCGGTAAGCTGTCTAATTTTCCTGATTGCATATGCAGCTGAGCTGAGTTTACTCGCTAGGCTTTCTATATGGGTACCCCACTGTAGCTTACAATCTAAGGTCACTCCTAGAAAAACAGTGGAGTTTTCTATTTCAAGTGTTTCTCCATTTATTATGATGTTTTTATCAATTTTTTTTACGTTAGGCAAAACAAATTCCAAACACTTAGTTTTTTTTGCATTTAAAAGTAAGTTATTAACAGTAAACCAGTCTGACACATGTGACAAAGCACGGTTTACATCGTCAAAATTATCTTTGTTTCTATCAGTCTTAAAAATGAGAGATGTATCATCTGCGAACAGTACAATCTCACAAGTGCCCCTGACATGGTGTGGCAGATCATTTATATACACCAGAAACAATAAGGGACCCAAAATTGAGCCTTGTGGGACACCCATTAAGGCAGATGATCCCTTAGACTTTATGTCTTTTACGCATACCCTTTGAACTCTATCACTTAGATAAGAGGCAATTATAAATAATATATCCTTTAACTAACTGTAGCTTCCTTGACTCTCTGGTTCTTTTACAAACTTACCTAGTAGATATGTATAGTAAGTGTGTTGATATGTCTAATAGGTAAGTATGTTATATGTAACATTGCAATTAATATTATTATTATTATGCAATAGACTAAGCAGCGTTCGCTTATGCGTCTATATCATTTTTGCTTCTTGTCTTTTTGATGTTTGTCCAGACTATTCTTAAACTAATTCAGTGATACTGCAATATATAATATAAAAGGCCTTTTCCACCACCTTCTAACAAGTATTGGCCTAAACCTAAGTTTTGTCACTTACTTACTTAAGAATAAGATACCCAATAGTAGTACTGAGCTTTTTGTTACAGAGCTTGTGACGGGGAAGTAAGCACCATACTTATATCTGCCAATAAGCAGCATTGTTGCAATGCGGTTGCAGAAAGTACTCTTTGTATGCCCTTTTCTGGTTTTGATTTACCATTTGGGCCATCTAGTTGGTTTTCAATTAGTTTTATAAAAAACACTCAGAAATGGGTGAAAACAGGTGTTAAATAATATTTATATATAACAGAAAAGTATTAGCTACACTAATGGCCAAAATTTATTAGTTTACTGTGTGGCAGAACTACTAAATTCAATCTGCCTTATAAAGACTTTGGATTTAATTAATTCATTAACTTCTAACATAAGCTTAGATACCACAAAGGTATTAGTTAAACCTAAAACACATTTTACAATGTAAACCAATATGTAAACCATATTTCCATTGCTTTTAAATAAAAAGGTTATTAAAAAATTAAAAAAAAAAACGAGAGTTAAAAAAAATAAAAACAAATCAAATATTTGAGATTGAGGATATTAAAAAACATTTAATTTATTATGATGTTGATACATTCACATAAAAGTAATAAACATGATATCTGACATGTTTGCACAGGTTTTTTGTTTATTATTAAAACAGTTCTCTTCCAGTATTGGATACAATTTTAGCAAGGGGTCATTGACTTATACTTGCATCAAAACAAGTTATGCAAGACTTAAAAATAGTTTTGAATAAAGAATGTTTTAATTTAAAAATGAAAATTTTACACACATACACAGTTTATTGGTCTGCAATCATATTAATGCATTTTGTAGGTTTAGGCATTGTAGGAAAAAATAGTATGAAAGATAAGGTGTAAAACTCCAAGTTATTGAAGTCAAACACTTGTTTAAGCAGTTGATTCATCCTGTTTATTATAAATTTAAATTAGGAACACTCTGGACAAATAAAAAAGCAATGACCTTATGTATATTTTTATTATATAAACAAGTTTACCAACTTCAAAGCTCAAATATTTTTTTGTAATTAGAATTTAAAATAGTATCCTTAATAGTCATAGAAATCCCTTGAGTTTGAATATTATTATGAACCATTCTAAAGTATGAAGCATTTTATATGTATTAATTTATATTTTAATTTAAATAGGGCAGGTTAAAAAGGCCAATGACCGTATGCCAACTATTTTCAAAATTTGAATAAGGAATCCCGTTTTGAATATAGAATTCCCATTATCATAATTTGCGATACAAAAAATTTAAATTGCAAATGCTCTACATACCCTCTCTGGCTTTCAAGTAGACAGTGTTGGCCACGATATTTTCTAATTCCATCAGTTCCAGGTTGACGGATTTTAATTTGAACTCTCCGGGAAGCTGTGACCCGCCGATGCGGCCTCTCTGCCGCCTTACCCGCGTGCAAGCGGCCCATCAATGTACTACGAGAAATCTCACACTAAACTCAACACTGCACACCATCAGCTCTAACACTGGCTAATAACACTACACAGATTAACTTATGCCGACAAAAACTATAGTTACTCGAAAACGTAGACGCACAAAACACTAGTTTACACTCAAAAGTTCACGATCTCTGAGGGGCGTGTGACGAGTTCATAAAACTCGCATTTCAGTTCTATCACTCGGAAATTGATTGAAACTTGTGTATAAGTTAAATTAGCGGGATTAAACGTAAAGTTTATTTCAGTCCTGAAATAAAGAACACGCCCCGGGATCGTAATTATTGACGACGGGATGGCGATACGCTACAAATGACGGATCACGGATGACCACAAGTAAATAGTACGGCGAAGTACTATTTTCCTAGTCTGTGGAGTACGCTTACGGTATGTACGGTACAGTACGATTCCGGTTGCTGCATTATATTGTTAAATCCTACTAATTTTACTTGAACTCTTCTTTAAACAACACTTTATGTTGATTTTATTGACAAAAAGTTTTTCAATCTAACTTAAAACTCGACTCAGATTTACTCGTGTGCCCAAACCGTCTACTTGTACAATGAAAGAGAAAAGATATATTTAAACAATTTAACCTAGGCCACGTTCGGTTTCATCTGCTGAGACAAATTATGAAAGTGATCTGTTGCGTTTATAAAAACTGCCTATGATTTAATTTTAAGATTGTACTCGACCTAACCTAAACTAACCGATTTCACCATGCATCTTGCTATAAATAGAAAAATAAAAATAATGAATTCAAATGTGACTTATATTCTTTTTTTTAGGCATAAAATATTAATCCTTATCTTAACCAGTTACTTACCAGTGCCGTTACCGTCGATAATGTCAGCATCGAAGTTGTCCAAGAATATAAGTAGGTTATAAATCTAGGTCAAATTATAAAACTGCCTAGAAAGAACTTCGACAAGGAAGCTGACATATGAATTCAGTTGGACTGGGCAGCTTTTGGAACACTTCAATTCAAAAGGCAAAGGGTATCGGCCCATTGCCTAGAGACGGAAGTCTTTAAAGACTGTGTCCTGTTGTAATGACACATGGAGCGGAGACGTAGACACTGACAGTCGACCTGATCCACAAATTTGAAGTTGTTCAACGCGCAAAATTAGCAACGAGGAAATTCGTAGAAGAACCAGGATCACCGACATAGCTCAAAGGATTAGCAAGTTGAAGTGGCAGTGGGCGGGTCATGTATTTCGTAGTACTGATGGCCGTTGGAAAAGACGCGTTCTGGAGTGGAGACCGCGAATCGGTAAGCGCAGTGTGAGATGGCCCGCTGGACAGATGACCTTAAAAAGGTGGCCGGAGGTGGCTGGATGAGAAAGCGCAGGACCGTGTTTATTGGCTCGCTCTCGGAAACGCACTATGTTCAGCAGAGGACGCTTGTGGGCTGTTGTTGATGATGATGATCTTAACCTTTTAGATGCAGCAAAGGATTTGGTCCATGGAGAAAACTTCAGTTTCAACGTTAAGCTTATGTTGGATCAAAATACGTGAGTATAAAATCGTGTTTTATGATTTCAATATTAAAAAAAACTGAATTTAATTTAACCCTATCCGCTTTTTTTTACATATTCTAATAAATTAAAATAAAACTACCATTTTAAATATTTTTGAATACTGGCAATGGAAATGCTGTCAATCTCATGTCATTTGTCATCAGTTATACCAACATTAAAAACGCTTCCGTTCAAAAATTTAATCTATCTATTCATAGAGTTGACTGCAGAGATGCATTTTGGCTGTATTATATTTATTTTCATTTTTTTTAGATAAGAACAAAATATTTTTTGCTTGCTGAATGTTAAGCTTGCTTTGAAACTAAAGAATAAAACACTACTGTCAACAGGTTAAGAAATTAGACAGAATTTTGCTATACAATCTGTCAAAATTGTATGTCATTATCAGCTGACAGTGAATAGAATTTCGCTTCGAGAAATTTGAATTATAAACACATGCTTTTCACGTGTTTCGTAAAAACGAAGTGAGTATTTAATTTGTAAGAACTGATGAATGAATTGTCCAACCGCACCAGAAGATGCATAGTTTTTCGATTATACTTGTTTTATTTAATTTATCGCTGAGGGTTAACGCAAACCTGATAATATTACATACGTTCTGTTGCGCGCGCTGGTTCCTACACTCCATAGTATAGGTTCTTATAATGTGCACAATATTTTTAACTGATTCAGCAATCTTGCATTTACTAAATCCTCGTGTTGTTTACTCCACAGGTGCTCGAGTATGTTACTGAAAAAGCGATAGTAATAAAACATTAAAGATGTCCACAAATCCTTGTCAAATCTGCGGCTGCACTGGCTTGAATCTAGTTGATGGGTTCTATTACTGTGTTGAATGTGGTACTCAAGATGTAAATGTTAGAGAGACAGTCGTTGAATCAGCTATGCTAGCAGATGGTACATATGCTGTTACTGATACTAAGAAGATTACTACAATTCTGAAGGATGCTGTCCAGAGTAAGACTTTAATTTATTTCTTTACTAGCAGTTGCCAGTGTTCTTCATGCACGTTTTTTTAATCCTGTGGAAACCATTTACTTTCCTGGGACAACAAGTAATCTATGTTACTCTCTTTTTTTTTTTCTCTCTGTCCTTTAATCTAACTATGTACCAAATATCAAGTTGATTTGTTGCTTAGTTAGGGCATGAAGGAAGGACGAACGAACATGCTATCCAAATTAAAATATTCATTATCAAATCTACTACTACTACTACTTAATGGCCCACTGCTGGGCAAGGTTCTCTCACACATACGACAAAAGTTTAGGCTGAAAACTACCACGTTGGCCAAGTGCAGGTTTGTGGACTCTTATATGTCTTTGTGAATGTTTTAGAGATCTCTCAGGCATGCCGGTTTCCTCCGTTTTTTCTTCCTTCACAGTTGAAACAACTATTATTTTAATTGCATAAAATTATTTTAGTTACGATTTTTATGTGACAGAGCTTGTCCAGGGGGAACTGCTGGTCTTAAGGGTGTGGCTGCCAGTGTAATTACAGGCATGTGCTTCTTACCTATGCGTCAGGTAAATGGATACAGGGCAGCACTTGGCTGGCAAACTGGGGGATGTGTTTCTTTCACTTGTCAAAAAACCCTTCCATAATAATTCATAGTTGAAAAACACCCACATGGGTACCAACACAATGTAGATACTACACTGAGAACAATATGTGGGAACAAACTCAGTATGTTAATGTGGAAAAGCTTACTTACTTTTGGATCGGATTAAGAACAGATCTTTTAAGGGCAATCTGGCTATAATAAAGGAGAAAAGTTGTCAGTGAATGACTCATAATAAAAAGAGAGAATAAATTTACATAAACATACCTACTTCTACTTTAAAAGTGGTCATATCCCTGACAAACACCACTGACCTTTTGGAGTTATGTGCTTTTTATTATTCAAGCCATTTATCACTTGCATTAACGTTGAAGGGAAACATCATCAACCCACATGCTTGACAGTTCTCTATAAAGTTCTCAATGCTGTGTGAAGTCTACCGATCTGCATTTGGTCAGCCTAACCCGTTCTCAATCTGAGGAATCCCATGCTCTGCAGTGGGCTCGTAATGAGTTGACAAAGATGTAAAATACCGACTACAATTAAGTAATAAATACACAAATAATTACGTAACATTTGAATATTAAAAAACATAATATATAATTAACTTATGCAATCCTTAAAGTCCTTAAGCTAAAAAATAATCCTAAACCTGGTTATTTAATAATTACGGTAAATTAATAAATAAATTATTAAATACAGTAAATTATTTAAAAATGCAAGAGGTATCGTTTTTGCCCTGCAGTTAGTTTTTCACGCCAGTCTTAATACCAGATTGGCTAGTAGTGCTAGCATGCCATTAACAAAGCTTAACACATGATTATAATTTATTTATTCATTTGTATGATTTCAGTGAGCGGAGAATGGCATAAATGGCACGCTTACAACTTCATATTAGCCAGTTTGACTGATGAGCTTATAGCTTTAGGTGCTAAGCCAACTGTGAAAATCAAAGTGCTATGGATATGGGTGCGGTATATTAAGAAATTTCAACAAAAAGAAGAACCAGAGTGAGTTATTTATTGAAACTAGCTTAACATTTGATGTATCATTCTATCCGCGGTGAAATATTGCAACTTCTCTGACTTGTGGCTAAACTATATTCATTAGTCCTATTATAGTATGAAGGACTACGTAATCGATAAAAAAGCTCGGGTGTGAATGACTGCTCTAACCAGGTTGCTCTTCTAATAATTTTAATGACAATGTGAGATAGTAAAAACAAAAATTGGTTGTCTTTAAAGTCGGCTTACTGACGATAGTTGAACGTGACAACGTCGTAAGAAAATACTGTTGGAATGGTTGCATTTTTCAAAAGAAAATTTTAATTTGATTTGTTTGATAGATATTAACGTTGCTATAAATAATTGACACCACATTCACTTTTCACTGCACTTCATCCTTGCCGAAAACATGTAAATGTGTTATTGTATAGAAGCTGTCCACTTCATGCCTTGAATGGAACGCCTCAGAGCGAGGTAACGCCGCATATGTCATGTTTTTTCGTGCGTGCAGCCGGCTCCATCGAATTATAAGACGTTGTCACGTCAAAAAAAACACCCTAGCTAAGTTTGTTGTGGGCTTCTTCTTAGACCAGGACGCGTTTGGAACCCTCGTAGCTTTAGTTTTAAGTTTACGAATATCGTTATCGCCATCATCTCACTACCGCGTAATTTTCATGTAATGTACACCTCAAAAGTGCCACCTGGCCCATAGGTACTCGGATAAAGATATTTTTGACTTTGACATTATCAATGCAATTTAACAGTAGCAATGTATCTCCCAAAAAAAATAACTTAATCATTCATTTTATTTTTATGTTAGTATAGCTGTATAAGTGTATATCTAAAAAAATCAATAGTAAAATAATAGTGCGTTAAGTGATGGTAGTAAGCCCCCAGGGAGTTTCTCGGTTTCTTTTACTCGTGGCTCACATTTTTAAGGCTCAGCCTTTGAGAACATTATGGAGAACATTAAAAACGCACATAACTGAAAACTTATAGGTATGTGTTAGGGATCTAACGCAGCCTCTCTCTTATATAATTGTTAAGTGTAAAAGCGCCCTTGAAGCGGTGATAGCGCATTGGGTAGTACTCGACTTCACAATCGGGGAGCCGAGTTCCAATCCCAGCACACACCTCAAATTTAAGTTATGTGCGTTTTAAATAAACAAAAATATCTCTGGCTTTAACGGTGAAGGAAAACATCATGAGGAAACCTGCACGCCTGAGAGTCCTACATAATGTTATCAAAGAGCGGAGTCCACCAATCCGCATAGGGCCAGCGTGGTGGACTACGGCCTTAATCCCTTCTCATTGTGGGAGGAGACCCGTGCTCTGTAGCCGGCCGGTAATGTGATGAAGTGTAAAACCTAAGACGTGTTGCGTTTCTAACACCGGGCTGGTCAAGAATTTCTTGTTTGACAGATATAACTATTTAACATACTTTGGTGTGTAGTCGAACAAGCTAACCAATAGACCAACGAGGTAGTATTTATGCATCAGGGTTTAAAATATAGTGGGAACATGCGAGAACAAAACTCTTATCTAGGTTTTACATGTCTGTTCCAGGGCCACGCAGTTCGAAAGTAATAGTTTAAATGGAGAAGATAAAGAAGAATTAAGTGAAGAAGACATAGATAAAGAAGACATAGACGAATTTGACGATTATGAACTTAATAAAACAAAGAAAACAAAGAAGAAAAATCCAGATAAGCAACAATACGACATTAATAATATAACCAAAGGCATTTTACTAACTATATTATATGTTGCATTAAATTTAGACAAAAGTGATATACAGTTAACACACTTATTTCAATTTATAAGGGAGGGCCGTTTAAGCATTTACAATTGTTCAAAGTATGTGCCTAAAGAATTATCTGTGAAATTAATACCAAACTGGCAGAACTTTAATTACAGCACCACAGAATACACAATTAGAACTATTCGTGCATATGCTATGACACTCTTCAAACGGTTACAATTGGGTGTGCCTTTAGTACCGGACTTAAACAAAATTATAGACAATTATATTAAAGAACTATGTCTTCCAGAAGATTTTAAGGATTTAGTCATATCTTTAATTGCTCTGATGCCATGTGATTCATTACAAATGGATAACCTTTCAATGAAACATTACATATATACACCAGATTATGAAACATTATGTATGTCTTATGTTTTATTAGCTCTTAAAACCTGTTTTGGATTAGACTGCGATTATGAAACTAAGTTATCTGATGCAGTAGATAGAATAAACTGTGAAGAAGATTATTTAAAATCATATAAACTTGGCATGTATTCTGAGCCAACTGATAGATTGTTTTCCTTTCGAGAATGGTATATGTTTATGCAATTGAGAAAAATGATATTAAGTAAATATTTTTTACCCATGGCTAGACAGTTTAATTTACATGCTGACGATAGTGTGTTTATGGAGCATTTAGAAGAAAGGAAAAAACGAAAAATCAGGTTAAGCGATGACGTAACTATGGATATTTTAAATAAAATACCTTTAGATGAGACTACAGTGATTCCTAAGAGTCAATTCCCGGTAAGTCTTACTCCTATGAGTACTTACACGGAAGTTATATTAGAATATATAAATGATCCAGATTTGAAATTACGCCTATGTGAAGACTTCACTAAATACTCACTTAAATATGCTACGAGAGATTTAAAACTTCCTGGCTATAATATTAGTTCTGAATATTTGATCGCAGGTGTGGACGATGCGAATAAAATCATTAATCGATGTATAGTTGGTACGTTAACGGCGAAAGTAGGAGACCCTACTTTAGTTTTAGTTAGGAATTGTGATAATAAAAATTGGCTTAAGACCAGACCTCCAAAGGTTAAACACGTTACTATTATAAATAGTAATAGAACGGATAATGACTGTATATCTAGCAGTGATAGCGTAACGGAAAGAAATGAAAGTGGATCAGATGATGAAGAATGTACAAAACACAGTGGAGATGAAGAAAGTTGGGATGTTATCGAAGAAGAAGATGAAGAAGTATGTATATACGATGATGATTTTAAGAACTTACAAATAGAAGATGAAAAAGAAGACGATAAAAAATACTCAACAAGCCGTGGTGAAATGGATAGATTTGAATTTCAAAATAACAATTTGTATGATAGCAAAACATATATACACGATAGTTTTAGTGAAGTTTCTGCTCAAGAAATAGTTTTCAATCCAGAAACCTTTGACAGAGAGAAAGTTATCCAAGAACTGATAGAAATGGCTTGTAAACAGTACAAAATTCCCATTCCTGAAGAAAAAGAGGAAAGGCGACCCATAAAAAGAAAAAGCTTTGTAAATAACCAAGCTGGCGCTAGTGAACCTAAAAAGAAGAAAAATTTCAGTAAACCTGGAGAGGCAGCTCAAATTAGACAAGGACTAATCGATGCATATTACGAGAATATAAACAATGATGTTTTATTAAAAGTTTCTGATCACGTTAGATCTTGTATTGAATTGACTGAAAATCAAGAAGAATGTAATGCAACGAACAATGCACTCAATAATCAAACTGAAGAAATAGGCACTCGACTTCCCCAAAATAGTCTAGCAGGAGAAATTGGTGCACTGAGTCAAAACTATAATGATGAGAACTTTAGAGGTGACACAAATGTGACAAGTATTGATCAAAACGCATCTGTCCATGACAGTAGTGTACAAGATGAAACAATGAATGGCACAATCGATGATGACGATGAAGAAAATAATATTGAAGAGGTATTACCTCAAACCAATCCTAATTTTGATCCCAAAACACATGATATCAAACAACTGTACGTGAACATCAAAGAGCAAATAGATTTACAAGATATTGGCAATATGGATGTAAATGATCCAGATGTTGAAAATATAATTGATAAGAAAATTGCAGAATTTAAAAATTTTGATAAAAATTATAATCGGGATGATACGGAGAATGAAAATGATAAGCTATCAGAAAAAAGTGAACCGAATGACACAAACGAATCAGATGAAGATCTGTTAGATGATAAGTTATCTTATCTGAGGAACAGGGATAAATCGAATTTAGAATATCTCATGCAAAATTCGTCAACAGAAAATTTTAGATACTGGATGAAACACTATAAAACGAGAGTCTTTATTGGTAGTAACACAATGACGCAAAAGTTTAATCTCGAACTAGAAGAGAATTGTCCAAAAAGTTTTGTGTTTGTTATAACCGAGTGTGCTTTTATAGCTGAATGTACAGCTTTCGCGCTTTATAAGCGTCTACAGAGATTGGAAGAGAGACTAACGAGTCATATAGACAAATTATGACGAATATTAATCTCTTTAGCTCTTCTAAGTGGTCTATTATCTTTCAAAAGATAAATGGCAGAATTATTGGGGTACCCTCTAGAATATCCTCAGAGTTAAATGCAGGTTGACGGGCTGTAAGTGAGGAGCCAGCTCTACGCCATTATTCCTATCGCCAGCCGTATGACATCAACAATGGGTTGTGGTCTTGTCTGTCTCTGTGGTTGAATGAATATTTAAAAAACCTAACCCAGTGGGCCCATCCATCATTTCTTGACCTGCTCTCTTATGTGAATTGTTCGTAACAAAATATTCATCAGTTATTCTAGTACCCATAACACAAGCTACGCTTACATTGGGGCTAGATGGCGATGTGTGTATTGTCGTAACATTATTATTTATTTATTAAAATATATATGCTAACTCTCATTGATTTAATATGTTATTATCGTCTATCCATAGATTTAATATAGGTATATTAAATATATGGATGCTATCAAATGCTATCCCCCTGGCCCCTTTTTACTAGGGAACCAAACACAAGTTTTCTTTATGTTCCAAAGAAAACTCTTTTGAAAAAAGAAATTGGACTTCTCTCGTGCTCCGTATCATCTTGATTATTATTTAATCAGAGAACAACACAGAAGTTTTTAAAGGGCCAGGGTAATAGCACATATATTTTTCCATGTACTCTTTTCTATCATTTTAAAATTTTGTCATTGTTGTGCATATTTTATTCATTTTTAATAAGTCGTTTTAATCAGTCTGTAATTCAATTTCGTGTAAGTGTTAGTATCCTCTTTGGTGGGGATTCTGAATCCACGAATCTAGACTGAAATATTTATAGACATATAAATGCACAAAAGTATTAATTTTTATTAACGCAGTGTATTTTTCTCTTTATTATTAAAATAAATAAATCGCTTTTGACATTGAAGGTCTGAAAAATGAACTTCGTGCCTTTCAATCTCCTTATAAATTTTAAAAAACCTCTGTCATTAAAAAGCTTCAATTTTGAAGCTGTCGACTGGGTGAAAAGTAAAAATAAAATAATTATTTACTCATCGCTTACTACGTTATTAAAATTTAATAAGATGCTCGCAAAGAATTTATACTCTTTGTTACGTGGACGAAGTTCCATGGTTCCTAAATTCCACGTGCCAAAGCGAAATTGGACGCAAGTTGGCATGCACGTAGGGATTCCATCAAAGATCAAATGTTCCTATGGGGTAAGATCAAAAATGATCCTTGGATTTACCCATGTACTTAAATCGTGTTACTGTATTACATTATTAGCTCGACGTTCAGAATTGTTGCTCGCAAGGATGGCACTATTTCGATTTCATAAAAATCGTATTCGCGGGTGCTATTTGATAATTTATAATTTCTGATATTTGTCTGTTCTGGTCTGGTAAGAGGCTTTTGAATAAGGAGTTACCATAGATTAGTGTTCCGGCAAGATATCGCGTAAAAACTGTCATACCTCAGACAGGTTATCCTGCTATTATCTTAGCCTGCATCATCTGGTGATCTTTCGCCTTATTCTACGTTTGTTGAGAAAAAAGGTATTTAATACATTTGAAGTTTTATAGTAATCATTATATTAGTTTTAGCTAGTTATCTCATTATAGGACCACCAAGTTTCACTCATGACTCAACATTAAAATTTGAGGTTTTTATGACGGTGTGCGCACGCATCGTAAGAAGGGGGCTGGCAGACGATGTATTCCCCTCAATCGGTTTCGCAACTACCTTCATCCTGTTAAAATCGTGTAACCATGTGCGCGCGCATTTCGTTACATCGTATAATTTCACTCGCATGATTTTTTCCAAACGCCGCTAAAGAAGTATATCTTCAAAAAAAAACCACCACTGTTATATTTTTCGTAGTGAGCGGCAGCGACGATTTGTAGCTTGAGGCGGCCACCGTGTACCCGTATTACCCGTGTAGGTAGAAAATATGCTGGTGGCGTTTTGTGGTTGTGGCCAGTGGCCCGTGTGTGGGGACACATCTATCTATTCTCATAGATTACGTCATAAACACGAATTCACGCAGCCATTTTGTTTTGCAGGAAATGCTCCTGCATATCGTATTCATGTACACTGTCTGGTTGACACCGGTAGGTTTCTTCCTCTCCCAGCTGAAGGTGTGGCGGCGGGAATATGTCCAGCAGTAATCCAATATGATTAATGTTTTTTGCTTAGATTAAAAATTGGTCTCCGCTGAGCTACAACTAGAGTGCGGTACTACCCGCATGTTAAATCCTAACTTAATACTATAAATGTGAAAGTATTCGATTGTTCTTCCTTCACGCTCTTTTTAAGCAACCAATAAATTTGATTTTTTGTATAGAGTTATTTGAAAGGAAGAAGCGTTAAATAGGCAAATTTTATTCGAGGAAACAAAACTGTTCCCACGCTTAAAACCGTAATAAACGCACACGAAGAACGTGGGTAACAGTTGGTTAAAGAATTAGAACAGTATTATATCCCGTGACGTTGAAAAAAATATTAATAATAGATGGTCGATGTTGTGACTTTTATTTCGCACAACGAGACGTAGTATATATCAGCGGGTATTTATTCCTATCCCTATCCCTAATAATATTATAAATGTCAATATTAATTTGGTTTGTTACGCTTTCACGGAAAAACTACTTAACCGATCCTCATGAAACTTTGTACACATATTCTTGGAAGTGTTAGAAGTAATATAGGATATCTTATCCCGACATTAAGCTCGGTTCCTTTGGGAGAGGGGATGAGTGTTCGACGATTTTACACCATAACTCCGACAAATTATAACCGATTTAAATAATTATTTTTTACTATAGAGGTTATAATATGTGTTTAATTTTGCCCAAACTGTGGTTGGAGGACAGAGGACAGCACTCCTCAGCGGACAGCAGCAAACTCCTCATTTAGGGCTTAGTGATACTGAATACTTTAATTTTTTTTAGATCTACAACTAAATTTAATGCCACATCAAAAAACAAAATCTAACGTAGACGAAGTCGCGGGCAACAGCTAACTCTATACTTTAATGGCACAACCTCCCTGGCGCAGCTGAGAGCGCTGTATTGTGAATAGGTTAAATTTTTCTGGATGTTCTTTGGTCGGGTCGAACTTGAGAGGCTTTGGGTGTGGATAGTTACCCACCCTAATTGGCTTTGAGCGCTGCGGAGATCAGTTAGTATTATAAAGTTGTTTTGGGTAATAAAGAATTTAGTTTTGTATGGCTATTTAATTATTTTCCTAATGTATTACTTTGAAATTCAGTGCCTGCTTAGATTAAGCTAAGCTCCGGAATATGGTCGCTCTGAGCATCATAAAAAAGGTAACGATCACTCAGACGACGATGTAGGGAGCTACTTAAGCGGATCGTCTCTATGTAGTCAAATCAGAAATGAGGAGATACTTCGTGTCCCCTTAGCGTAACGTCTCTTCGCAAAGATTGCGTTCACCATACTACCGTTCTAATATAGTTTATATCACTGACCTGTGGTTTATGTGCTCTTTCCAAACAATTTGTGTAAGCTTTCGGGCCGTGATATTCTTTTGCGGCGGGACTTGCCCTGCCCATTTACCTCGTATAAAGAGATACGTAATTGCCTACATGAATCAACGGGTTGCGAAGTTTAAGTAGCAGTGGTGAGGGCATAGGAAAACCAATAGATGTTGGTGTTTCAAAATAACTCAAAAATAGTTTGAGTAAGTAGCGAACCCACGTTGTTTTCACATCGTTAGTAAATCGCAGATTAATGCGAAACTACGTAGACAATATCATGTAGGTAATAATAACACAAGTTCATAAACGAAATACGTAGTACCTCGCAGAGCAAGGGTTTAACGTTGTGTTAGTATCCTCTTAGAGTATTAGATATGGAGTGTTCATTTTAAAAGATGTAAGCACAAAAACTGTAGTATCCAGAGCCGTAAATCTAGCTAAATTACAAAAGTTGTTGATGTTTATTGTTTACTGTTTGAGTGTAAATTTGATTTTGGGTTGGAGTAATATTGTTCTGTGTTTTGGGTCCTCCACCCTAATTTAGCCAGATTTTGAAACAAAATGAAGGACTCGAAATCAGCTCAAACCAAAATAGAAGATTTAAATGAGCTGCGAAGTTATTTTTCTAGTCACAATGTAGTGCGCGAATACATTTCTCACAGTTCTAAAGTGCATTCCGTTGGATGGTCTTGTGATGGACGAAGGCTTGCTTCTGGATCTTTTGATAAGAGTGTCGCTATATTTAACTTAGAGAGGAGTAGATTGGTAACTAATTTTTTTTTACTCAAACTTCATGTTTTTTT
Organism: Pararge aegeria; assembly: GCF_905163445.1. Taxonomy (NCBI): domain Eukaryota; kingdom Metazoa; phylum Arthropoda; class Insecta; order Lepidoptera; family Nymphalidae; genus Pararge; species Pararge aegeria. The sequence continues at coordinate 2,449,491 of NC_053202.1, read as the reverse complement.
GAGGTTATATGTTATGACGAAAGTTATGATATTTTTTCTAATTACCTAAGAGTCGGTGAGCAGTCTTGTTCTTTATTCTAAACTATAAATATAAGCAGTATGACTGCTATCTAGACATCAATATCTACTTATGTAGTAATAACTGCAAAAAGAAAAAAATCCTAGCAAAAAGGGCTAGCATGTGACAAAAATTTGGATTATGACATAATTAACGCGTACCTGTACGCGTAAAGCAGGGGAACATGGAGTTGATCAAAAAACATGTGCTATAGGTACTGAATGCCTAACTTTATCATTGACTAAAAGTGCCCCATGGTATTTATTACCCACAGTGAATAAATAGTTTGTTTTACAACTTAAGAAAGGATGATATTTAGTGTAAAATAAAAATGTTGGGAATTTGATAATTTTCCATAACCAAATGTAGCCTATATTATTCTCTGTCCTTTGACATAACTCTATGCCAAAAATTTAGTTGATTGGTTGCTCAGTTAAGCTTAAAGTAAGGCCAAACAAATAAACACACTTTTGCATTTATAATAATGGTATGGATTTTCATTTTAGGTACAGGATTTTGTATTTAGGGGTCACACAGGATCGGTAGATCAGCTGTGTTGGCATGCATCTCATCCGGACCTTTTAAGTACAGCAAGTGGAGATAAATCAGTACGAATATGGGATACAAGGTAAAGCCAATAGTATCAACCAACAAAAAGTTATTGTAGCACTCATATTTAGGGTTGCAGCCAGGCGCAAAATGAAAAGAAGTTACTGAACTGAGCTGTTGGTTATATGGCCGCTTGTTGTAGCCGTCATAGTATGGCTATCCAGTGGGTATGTTTATGTAGCACACAGTTTTGTCTTTCATTAAGTTATTGTTCTGATTATATAACTACTATAGACAGACAAAAAGAGAGAGAGATGGACGACTGTTTCGGTTTTGATTTTCTTTTTGGATTAGTAGTATCAATTAAGACTTCATAACATCATGCTATGACCTACTACTAAATCTTCCAGTTACAGTTTTATTATAAGTATAGATAATGATAGTTAACTGTGAATATACCACAGTATTAAGCTTGTAATCTATTGGAAATATAGATTATAAAAAATTTCAATAATTGCAGATCACGGAAGTGTGCAGCAACAATAACAACAAAAGGTGAAAACATAAACATAGCATGGTCACCAAACGGTGCCACAATAGCGGTGGGAAACAAAGAGGACCTGGTCTCATTTATAGATGCTCGCAATTACAAAGTTGTAAGTTTATTAGCTACCTGCCTCCACGTCTAGTAGCTAGCATGTGCAACTACAGATCTCAAAACCTGCTCTCCTGGATGTGGAACCTGCCAAAAAATTGTTCAGTTTGGGTTTTTTTTGTTAAGTAATTTTAATTACTAGCCAGGCTTTGTCTGGCTAATCTGAGCTTCTTGGGTGCCAATTATGAAATTTTCTATCTCATCATCATCATCATCATCATCATTTCAACCAATTGATGTATACTGTTGGACATGGTCTGCTTGTCTCCAGCGGCTCCCAGCTACAAGCCTGATGTCATCTGTCCACCTCGTTGGGGGGCGACCTACGCTGCGTTTACCGGTGCGGGGTCGCATTTTTTTCTACTTCTACTTAATCCATTGATATATTTGGTACCAAAATAGCGCCATCTAGCTACAATATTGGTAAACCGTAATCTCTCTAGATAAAGTTCTTTCGATACCATATAAATCATAGATAACTTTTACGCGATCGAATAAGTGAAGGTAGGTAGAAAATCTCTGGACCTCTGGATATAATCACAGGAGGATACTTCTGCTTTATACCTACCTTGTGCACGCCACTGGTCTATGCCTTAGAACCGTCCCTCCTATGGGAGAGGAGGTCTGTGCACGGCAATGAGACGTTTGTAGGCTGTTGATGATGATGAAGCTTCAAAGCTAAAGCAGCAAAGCTGATGATGAAGAATCGGTAACCATTTTCATTTACCTTTTTGTCGGACCAAGGCAGGACAACATGCGCCTGTCTTTCGAATTTACTCACTTTTAAATGCTTACAGAAAAAAACTGTCACATTTTTAGTATATTTGACCTAAAAAAATATGTCAAACATATACTTACATAGCTTAAGTTTATTTATTTATTTCCCGTTTTACTTTTTTATCATCCCTTTTCTTTGTATTCAGTTTCAAACTTTGCTTTGTTAGTTTTTTCCTTTTAGCTTTTAGATCATTTTAATTAAGCATCTGCGGTCATTTCTAGAAGCTCTCGATCAACTATCTTTCTCTTTTTATTAAGTTATTCTCATGATAATGTCATGACTGTTACCAGTTTAATGATACAATAAAAAAAGGCTTAATGCTCCAAAGCCCATTGGCGGGCTTAAACAACTATTACCACAAGTACCTAAGTTGTGATAACTGAAACCGACGGCTTTACGAGGTACATGGGTTGCCACAACTTATTACATAGCTCTGGGCTGTTTTGTCCGAATGGGGATTCAAACCAAAGCACTTGTGATCTGTAGTTGAAAAAAAAATAAAAAATAAAAAAAAAACATTTTATTTCAGGTCGGGGACCCATATACAAAATTTAACACAAAATAAATATAAGACAGATTTTAAAAATAAATAAATAAAGAAATAATGTAATTAAAATCTAGAATTAAAAATTACAATCAATTAAATTTCAATTAAAAAATAAATTAAATTACAATTAAAATTAAAAAAATGCTAACATGTCAGTGAAAATCATCATCCACGGTTTCTTAATGGCGAAAACGAAAAAAACGTGCGCTAAGACACCGACTAGACAACATCCTGTTGCGTACACTTCATACCAGCGTAAACCAAACCAACCGATTGGCGCAGTGGGCAGCGACCCTGCTTTCTGAGTCCAAGGCCGTGGGTTCGATTCCCTCAACTGGACAATATTTGTGTGATGAACATGAATGTTTTTCAGTGTCTGGGTGTTTTTCTATATATTATAAGTATTTATGTATATTATTCATAAAAAATATTTATCAGTTATCTTAGTAACCATAACCAAAGCTACGCTTACTTTGGGATTAGATGGCGATGTGTGTATTGTCGTAGTATATTTATTTATTTATTTATAAAAGCATTGCCTACCCTAAAATTTATGTATGTTTCATAATTGACAAGAATTTTTCAATATCACGCCTTCTATATGCATACCCTGGTCAAAAACTCTGTGCACACCACTGACAACATCTAGTTTGATATATCTTTGGATTTCTTTTAGGTGACCGAAGAACAATTTAACTTTGAAGTGAATGAGATCTCATGGAATAACACATCGGACTTGTTCTTCTTGACAAACGGCCTCGGTTGTGTTCACATATTGACGTAAGTGTTTGTTTTATTCAAAGTTAACTATACAATGTTACCGGGAATCGAAATTGGGATTTCCACTTACAAGAGCACAGCGCTCATCAATGCGCAATGAAGATCAAAAATTTTATGACGTATGCGGCGTTACCTCGCTCTGAGGCGTTCCATTCAAGGCTTGAAGTGCAAGCGAGAGCGCGGAACGAGCGACAAAGAGGCACAGTCGGCCTCCGCGTTCGACATCTGTCTCTCTCCTACTTGAGTGAGCGATGCGTCCGCGTGGACAGCTTCTATACAATAAAACATTTACATGTTTTCGGCAAGGATGAAGTGCAGTGGAAAGTGAATGTGGTGTCAACTGTTTATAGCAACGATAATATCTATCAAACAAATAAAATTAAAATTTTCTTTTGAAAAATGCAACCATTCCCTCAGTATTTTCTTACGACGTTGTCACGTTCAACTATCGTCAGTAAGCCGACTTTACAGACAACCAATTTTTTTTTGTACATTATATCTATCTGCCATCGGCTTTTCCAGCCATAATTGTTTACATGCTGTTTGATTTCGAGGGGTATTCCAATATCCTCCCCTATAAAGTTAATTATGGTCCGGCATTTGAAGCTTTATCATTCGTCCAAGTTTAATATGTGCCATCTTTTCAGAAGTTTAGTATTTGTGTCTGACTCTGTAAGCAGTCTCTGTGCCATGATATTGGGATGTTTCTCGAACAACTCTGTTTCCGAGCTTGTGTTTCTTGGAGTATTTCGAAGATCAAAATAAAAAAAATCTTATAATTTGTTTAGTAAATTATGTGGTGGTAGTAAATTAAGTGGGTCTATATCTGTTATATTTTAAACTGGCTTTTGCCCTGGTTTAGTTTTTCTATACTGCGAAATGACTACTGTTACGAGCATAAAAATTTTATGAGAGTTAAAGAAAATACAAAAAAAAACATTTTTGTCGACAGATACCCAACGTTGGAGCTACAGACAGTACTGAAGGCACATCCAGGCACGTGCATATGTATCGAGCACGATCCAACGGGACGGTACTTCGCGACAGGGTCAGCTGATGCCTTAGTGTCACTATGGGACGTCAATGAGCTAGCTTGTTTGAGAGTTTTCTCTAGGTAAGTAACTATAGCATCTTTGTTTTTTTTATTCCGCTACAGGTTAGCCCTTAACTGCAATCTCACCGGGCGGTAATCATACCCCTAATCGGTGGCCACGCGACATCGCACCGGAACATTGCTTAGTGGCACGTCTTTGTCGGTAGGTTGGTAACTAGCCACGGCCAAAGCCTCCACCAGACCGGAGAAAATTCAGAAATAAATTCCCAAATTGCCATCGTCGGAGATCGTCAAAATTGTATTGTCTGTTGCAGACGTAGGCCCTTATAAAAACCCATAAAATCTTCGGGGTTCTTTTAACGTTCACCGTATCAACCCATTACACGGGGTCTCCTCCCACAATGAGAAGGGGTTAAGGCCGTAGTCCACCACGCTGGCCCAGTGCGGATTGGTGGACTCCACACACTTTTGAGAACATTACGTAGAACTCTCAGAACATTATGTAGATCATTTTTAAAACTAACTAACTAGTAGATATTAATAAAGCGTTGATGGCGCAGTGGGTAGGAGCTTTACTTCACTTTCGAGGAGCCGAGTTCGAATCCCACTCACTCTAACTTTTCTAAGTTATATTTGTTTTAAGTAATTAAAATATCACTTGCTTCAACGATGAAGGAAAACATCGTGAGGAAACCTGCATGCCTGGGAGTTCTCCATATTGTTCTCAAAGGTGTGTGGAGTCCACCAATCCGCACTGGGCCGTAACATAATCACACCCACGTGTTGAATGTATTAGAAATAAATGTGGCGCGTAACGGAAAAATGTGACTTAGAAATAAAGATGTCGCGTAACAGAAAAAGGTTACAAGATGGCGCGTGACAGGAAAACGTTAAATTGCTATAAAATTTCTCCTATACGTTGACGGCCGATTGGCGCAGTGAGCAGCGACCCTGCTTTCTGAGCTAAGGCTGTGGGTTCGATTCCCACAATTGGTCAATGTTTGTGTGATGAACATGAATGCTTTTCAGTGTCTGGGTTTTTAATTATATATTATAAGTATTTATGTATATCTATCTATATATATATAAAAGAGGCAGTGTGTGGGTATGTTCCGTATAGGCTCCGAAACGGCTGGACCGATTTCAATGAAACTTTCAGGGAATCTCCGGATTGACCTGGCGAGTAATCCTGTAGTTTGGTGACGATCGGATCTCCTATTGAACTGTCAAACTGTCAAAAACAACTTTTATTTACTATGATGATATTCTATTGTTGGGTGTACATGGGTGTAGATAATGATCTTCACCCGCTCGAGAAGAGAATAGAAGAGAATGAATACGGAGAGAAATAAAAGATTTAATATATTAAAAGACTTAAATTAAAAATTTAATGATGTAAGTTTATTGTTTAAATAAAATAAAGCAAAATCTAGCCCGGCGAAGCGGGCTGGGTACGCTAGTTATTCATATAATTCATCAGTCATCTCAGTACCCATAACACAAGCTACGCTTACTTTGGGACTAGATGGCGATGTGTGTATTGTCGTAGTACATTTATTTATTATTATTTTTATAAAGAAGTTTAACTTATTTAGATTTGGAAAGCTAAGATGATGACGATGATATTAATAGAAATCACGATACATGTTTTGTCATTAGGTTAGAGTGGCCAGTCCGTACGCTGTCGTTCAGTTTCGATGGCCGCCTGCTCGCGTCAGCGAGTGAAGACCACATCATCGATATCGGGGACACGGAAACAGGTTGGTCACCACTGTTAGCATACTTTACGATTTTATTTATAACTTGCATAACATAATTTTGTAATTTATAGTGTTTTTACCTACACTTGGAGGGAATGTCAATTTTATAAATTTAAAAATAAAAAAAATTCGGAACATACAGGATTTGAACCTGCTACTCTGAAAATCGTATAATATGTAGTTCCTGAGATTTGTGCTTTTAACTAAACAAACTTTTTAGCATTACAATATTAGTATGTATATTTTTTAATCATAGTGTGTTATTTTTATTTGAGGACGGACAGAGTTTGATGATGTATGACTGGCAAAATCCAGCAGTGGACGTTCTGTGTTTAAGATGTTGAATGTCTGGCAAAATCCAGCAGTGGACGGCGTGTGTTTGAGATTTTGAAAGACTGGCAAAATCCAGTAGTAGACGTTGTGTGTTCAAGATGATGAATGACTGGATAAATACATAAGACTTTCTGTGTTTAAGATGAAGAATGACTGATGAATTACTGGCAAAATCCAGAAGTGAACGTTGTGTGTTCAATAAATGGCTGGCAAAATGGATGTAACGTACTGTGTTTAAGATGATGAATGACTTGCAATGCCTGCCAATAGTTGTTTCATGTCAATGAATGGTTTCAGGGGAGAAGGTAGCTGAGATACCAGTGTCGGCAGCCACGTTCACGGTGGCGTGGCATCCCGCACGGTATTTGCTGGCCTTCGCGTGCGAGGATAAGGAGCCCCCGGAACGTAAACGCGACGCTGGCAACCTCAAGCTGTGGGGGCTGAGTAACGCGTAGTCCTGCCCGCCACTGGCATAACTGACGTGCAACAGGGGGGGGGGGATATGGTTGCCAAATGACAAAACTACTAATAAAATAAAACTTAGATATGTTATTTTTTACTTTTTTTACATGACCTCCAAAAAAATTCAAAATTCATTTCACAGTCTTACACTATAGCAGTATTATCGAATTTGGGTTTGATGATACACATTACCTTATGTTCGCCTTATTTTGTACTATTTTTAATTCACTGTGTAACTGTTAATTGAAATAAACTTATTATTTTTTATTTCAAGTAGGCCTAATATAAGCACTTTTGAAACGTCAAGTCTGTGTGTTTGTAGTGACTCTACCACTGGAAGGCAGATTCTACCGAGAAGAAGCTGGCAAGAAACTCAGCAGTTGCTCTTTTCCAAAATCAACAATTTACATTTTAAAATTCATTTTTCTATCTTGTGAGAGATGAAAGCGGAGCCATGCAACCTTGTCATTAAGAAATTCATGAATTGTATAGTAACCTCGCTGTAATAAATGTGTTTTAACACATTCTTTAAAGTTATGCATTGGTAGGTCCAAAATTACTTTAGGAATCATATTATAAAAGCGTATACTCAATCCCACAAATGACCTTTCGCAGACGGTATGCAATGTCACTAAATTACGACCATTTCTTGTAAGTCGACTGTTTTAAGTGGTAGGTACCGCGTTGGATCTTAGTTTTGCCACGTGATTAAGAGTTCCACTGAGTTAACTGCCAGACTCTTAACAGGTTTGTCGGTTACCGCCTTATACTGGTTGAATTCCCAACTCGTGTCACGCTGCGACTCGTTAGGAATTTTTATAAATTCCAAATACATATGAAATCTTTCGGAACCGACAGGATTTGAAGCTGCGACTCTGGCAATCGCGGCCTGAGCGCTTTCCCAATTTAGCTACGGCTCTCCTACCGTCGATGGTGAAATTAGTATATTATGCCTTTTAAAACAGTCTTATAGCGACTGTAGCGCCATCTAGTAGGAAACATTGCAGTTTCGATCTACTTTTGCGAAGGAATTTTTGTTAGGTGGATGTGACGCGTTGGGAACCGTTATGAAAAAAAAATTGCAATGAGTAAGAGGTGTGATTCAATGGAAGTATAAAATTTTAAACGAGTTGGTGAATTGACGGCCGATTGGCGCAATGGGCAGCGAACCTGTTTTCTAAGTCCAAGGCTGCGGGTTCATTTTTCACAACTGGAAAATTGAACATGAATGTTTTTCAGTGTCTGGGTGTTTATTTATATATTATAAGTATTTATTTATATCTATTATTCATCATAATCATCACATCAACCCATTTCCGGCCCACTACAGAATACGGGTCTCCTCCCACAAAGAAGGGGTTCAGGCCGTCCACTACGCTGGCCCATAGCGGATTGGTGGACTCAACATTCAAGGTGGACAAAACATTATGTAGAAATCAGGCATGCAGGTTACTTCACGATGTTTTCCTTCACTGTTGAAGCAAGTGATATTTTAATTACTTTAAACGCACATAAAAGTTAGAGGTGCGTGCTGGGATTCGAACTCGGCCCCGCCAAAGTGAAGTCAAGCTCCCACCCAACGCCCTTTTTTTTTTATTTCTTTTTCAGTCTTAGTACCCATAACACAAGCTACGCTTACTTTGGGACTAAATGGCGATGTGTTTAATATCATAGCATATTTATTATTATTTATTTAGTTCATATTTTTCTAGAAGAAATAAAACAAAGCTATCAAAATTAACAATATTATATTATCAATCATAATTTACAAACAGTTGTTGACTTTAAATCACCAAGTTTCAACTTGCAATCTTCCATCTCGCTCTATAGAAGCGAGCATCGCTTTCGCTTGATCCAAATCAAGTTTTCCTTCTTTACTAAAGACGTCTTCAATGAAAGCCTCTCGCACATTATCCGGCATGTTCTTAGCGTTGCCCGATATGTATATGTACGCGCCTTTATCGTTGATCAAATGCCATAGGTCTTGGCTGTACTCCTTTATTTTGTGCTGGACATATCTGGAATTTATCAATTTAATGTAAAATCCAATGTGACTGCGATCCAATTTAATTTGACTCCTGCGTTGTTACATCTGGCCCATACTGCTATTAAAGAAGACCTCAGGAAACGCATAGAATAAGAACCTAAGAAAACGCATTTGAGATGTGGACATTCAGACGTACACTTTTTATCTCGTGCGTGCAATGCTTTCAACAGCAAATATTGTGAGACGGACATTTTTCATGTCAAAATTGGCACTTTTAGGAAATTTATTATGGCTAAATAAGTTTATTCTTTTTTGTTTAATTTTCGCTTGTGCTTATTCCTAAGTGGTGATCCTTTGTGGTTAATGTTATCGTATTATATGTACATATATAACTAAGTTGCGGAAACTTCATTGGTTTATGTGATATAAAAATACGGCATTACTTTTATGTGTATTAGAATAGAATAGATTAGAAAAACTTTATTGCAACACAAAACAATAGGAAAAATACAAAGAAATCAGTAATAGTGTATAGAGCTAGGATGCAAAGGCGGCCTTATCACTAAAAGTGATCTTTTAAAGGCAACCTAAGCGTACGAAGCCGATAAAAAAGGTGGAAAGTGGACGGTGCATAAAGTATGAAGAAGAAAACTCCTATTATAATATTAAGGATTATTTAAACGATAAAAAAGCTTGGGCGTGAATTGCTCTAGCTTCAAAGCTTAATATAAAATTACTGGAAGATGGTGATAACAAAAAAAAAATTACCCGGCTAAGTTTGTTGTGGGCTCTCCTTAGACCGGGGCGCGTTTGGAACCCTCGTAGCTTTAGATTTAAGTTGGCGAACGAAGTTATCACCATCCCGTTACAATTATGTAAACAGATATGTATGAACGCTTCATAAGTGCCTGTGATAGGCCTACATGAATAAAGAAATTTTGAATTTGAATTTATGTTACAAAAAAAAACTTACATGAACATACATACTACATTTACATATTAACTACACAAATACCGATATAAATTTATATATACTATAATAGATATATATTTATGCTATTATAAACTTACATAATACTCAATTACATAGATAAGTAGTAATTTTTTAGCACTGTTTATTTCCCTTGAAAAGCTAATAAATAAATAAAGTATGTTGGCCATTAGTTGGTCTCGCAAAGTATCCAATGAGGAAGTTCTGCGACGCGTCAACCAACGGCGTGAACTTTTGCACACCATTAAGATCAGAAAAGTTGCATATCTGGGGCACGTGTTAAGGCACGAAAGATATGAGCTCCTTCAGCTTATCACGATGGGAAAAGTTGCAGGAAGAAGAGGCAGTTCGTTGGTCGCAGAAAAAAGTCCTGGCTTCGTAACATCAACATTTCATGGACTGGAACCGCGAGTGCAGCAGAATTATTTCGCCGCGCGAAAAATAGACAAGAATTTACGAAGCTGACTGCCAACCTTTTTTGACGGCCGATTGGCGCAGTGTGCAGCGACCCTGCTTTCTGATCGTGGGTTCGATTCCCACAACCGGACAATATTTGTGTGATGATCATGAATGTTTACAGTGTCTGGGTGTTTATCTATATATTATAATTATTTATGTATATTATTCATAAAAATTATTCATCAGTTATCTTATTACCCATAACACAAGCTACGCTTATTTTTGGACTAGATGGCGATGTTTGTATTGTCGTAGTATATTTATTTATTTATTATTTAACCTTCGCTAGTCGGAGAGGCACCGCAAGAAGAAGAAGAATGTGAAATCGTGTCATCATTATCCCATCACTGGTTATCATATACTGCGATAACCAACCCGTCTGCCCAGCGTTGGGATTATAGGCAAACAGAATTAGGAGCATACAGAATCCGTCTACACAACTAATATTGAAGCATCGAAACCACTCCAGTTTAGATTGGTTTCTCGAACAGGCGGTTAGTCACTTAGGAGTTGACAGGAATTACTTTACCTCTTAATGTTTTAAAACTTTACCATAAACACTGTTTTTGGACGTTTCATGCAATAATTGCTGAATGATGGTTCTGTATGTTTTTAATTCTTTGGGCAAACTCTCCCGTTGCATAATATTGATAATCCGAGGATAAAAAATTAAACTTTCATTTTTATTTTATTTATTTTAAAACAAATATACTAAGCAGGTATTCATAATACGAAAGTACGTTAGGTGGCTTGTCATTATTGCACGCAACAACGGGGCCACGGATCAGCGTGATCTTACTCCCAGAGATAGCATAATAGCCCGGAAAGTGACAATTATTCATTGTAAAGTCAACATCTCCTGAGGATGCTCCGGTTTCGGAGCGAAACGTGCGTAGAGGGTACATTGCCGTGGATCTGTTTGGTGTGGAGTATAAGGATTGAAGAAATTATAAATTACACCATACAGATTCTTCTGTTTTTCGCGGACTATAGCTAATTTTCATAATACATGATTACGGATATGACTACCGTTACCATACCTGTTACATCTTTTACCAATACCGCCAGGAGATTGCAATCAACGGCAAATTTAAAGTGAAATTTAAAAAAATAAGAATCTAGTCACTATCTTAAGGTAATAAAAAAAAAGAATCCTGAATCTTAAGGCAAACTTACATTTTGTCTTCTTGATCTCTCGAGAACGCGCAGTACAAAGATAACTTCTCTTCTTCCACTAATCTCAGCAACTCTTCTCTGCAGTGAAAGTCTTTATGTTCGTAACGACAGCCAAAGAATAGATGTAGAACATCTTTATGCGCTAAACCTTTGTACGCCATGTCCTGAATTAAACTTCTGAATGGCGCGAGGCCTGTACCGGGACCTATGAGAATTTGCGGGGTTTTCTGGAAAATACAATGTGATAGTTGTAAAACCAGAGGTCCTACTTCCCTGGTACAGCGGTGAGCACTGTGGTTTTAAAGTAGGAGGTCCGGGTTCGATCATCCTCCTAAAATTGGGAATTTATATTTTTTATGAATTTTCTCCCGCACGAGAAATCCGGTACGGTCTAGGCCGTAGTGCGACATTAATTTTAGTAAAACTTAATAAAAAGTTTTTTTTATTAATATGCTCATTATTTCTTAAAATAATTGTTTTATAAATATAAACTATTTAAAACTAAATAAAATCTAAAACGTCCTCGAAATCACCGCAGCGAGGCACAGTTCCTAAGATGCTGGCAGCATTGCCACTTTGGATGGCCCAACTAATTCGTTGGCCTAGGTAACTGCCCGCTCTAGGATCACCGGTAGACTCGATAACCCTTTTCGATAATTCTTTGAAAAGAGCTCTTGCCTCCGGACCCCACGGTCCCAAAGTCTCTACTCCAAAAGGCACAAAAATAAAGCTGCTATCCAGGTTTTCATATTTACGCCTCTTGGCCTGCTCGGCACTGGTAAATGAAAAAATGAATGATGGCCTCATTAATGAATCTTTGTCAATCAATCTTAATAAATCAATATTTTATAATACATATTTGTAAATTTAATTTTAAAGAAATTTAAAAGAAAATGGACTGTTAATGTCAATATTAAAAGTAAAAATAATCTTATAATTTTTATTAGTGTTTTTACCTACACTTGGAGGAATTATCAATTTTATAAATTTAAAATGCATATAAAAATGTGGAGTGGAGGATTTGAGTCGCAGCTCTCTGGCAATCGCGGCCTGAGCTTTTTTTCCAATTAAGCTACGGCTCTCCTACCATCGATGCCGAAATAAGTATATCCCTTTAAATCGGTCTTATAGCGACTGTAGCGCCATCTAGCAGGAAACGTTTCAGTTTCGATCTACGTTTTCAAAGGTCCATATTACAATGAGACTTGTTTAAACAAGACATGACACATTGCTTTTTTATAACTTTTATTAGTGTCCCGAAAATTTTTATATGAATTTTTAATTTACAAAAAAAAAAAAACTTGTAGAGCAGTTTACTAGGCTGCATAAAATTGGTAATTCAATCAAGGGAAATTATTATATTATATTATATAATAGTATTTTATAACAAATTACCGAATGCATGAAGTTTATATAAAATGTAAGTTTATATAAAAATATACAGGATGTTTGGTGCATCGTGTGCCAAATCGAATCTGATGATTGGAGGGGTCTTTGGCTATCTCTTCAGCCCTCGTAAAAAAATCTTGCTCAAACGGTTTTTTTTATACTGATTTTAAATTGTTTTTTTAAAAATTGTAAAAATTCTACATTTAAATTTTAATAAAAAATAAAGTTGTTAAGTATTAATTAATTTTCTTTTTAATCTTTAATTTGTAACGTTTTACGCTTCTTTTGAAACTAGAATTACACGCCAGCAACATCTAGTTTTTGTTTTACAGCCCCGCAAAGTTTTTTTTACGTAAAAAAATAAGCTTGAACGTCAACTTTCGGTTTTAATAAAAAAAAAACTAAAAGTGATCATGTTCTTCCAATTTTTTTAAAACATCTCTGGACTGTCCCCTTTCTAATGGTGTGCAATATGCCATGAAAAGTAATTAGTAACATCACTAATTTTCAAATTTTCTAAACTTGGTCGCAATTTTCTAATATTCAACAGGTGAAAGAAAAACAAGGGTTTGCGTAAATAACACTCACAATTCACAAGGCAGATGACATTTTCTGTCTCTTTCATAAAGTTATACGCCCGTTGTTCGTTTAAACAGGCAAAAATAGTTTTTTCACTCTAGTGAAGCGAAATCTATCTTCTATTCCTTTCTTGCATAGTGCAAACCTGTTTGAACCAATCGCGAACGGGCCCCGCGTCGCGTCGACACGGCGGCCATCTTATTTTTTAGTCGAGACATCACTGCCTCTGCTGCCTAACGTGTGTGCTAGCTTACTGTACTCCACGATTCTTTTATTTAGTTTTCGTTAAGTTTTGTTGTTTTTTGTTACGTTTTATTTACTTTTGGTGTTATTGTTAAACTTTGTTGACTTTTTTGTTGTTGCAATGACGACATACTCTAACGAGGAATATGCGGACATCATAATGGTTTATGGTGCAGCCCGTGGTGTCGCTCGTGCAGCGCAACGACTTTACCAGGAACGCTTTCCTGGTCGACGATTACCTGGCCGCAGAGTCTTCCAAGACACATACCGACGTTTACGCGAGACTGGGAGTGTCAATTTTCATGAACCAAGGGGACATGTTGTGCGACATAATGTTGAAGTGGACGAGAGAATACTGGCACTTTTTGAGGAAGACGACACAAGAAGCATTAGATATGTGGCGGCACAACTTGATATTTCAATATGGAAAGTGTGGAAAGTCCTTCGACAAAACGAAAAATATCCATTCCACGAGACTCCGGTTCAAGGTACGTAATTTAAAACCTTTGTTTGACGTTGCCTTTGTTTAGCAGGTATCCATAATCTTCTAGTGCAATTAATTACTGCTCAAGGGGAATTAAAAAGATTTTTGGTTGTTGCAGGTCTTGAGGGTGGCGACTTTGACAGACGAATGCACTTTTGTCGGTTTTTGTTACACACAGATGTGGATAATCCTGATTTTTTAAAAAGAATACTGTGGACTGACGAATCCAAATTTACCAGAGAAGGGATTCTTAACTTGCACAATTTACACCATTGGGCACCGAAACGGCAAAACCCACATGCCAAAAGACAGCAATCTTTTCAAAGACGGTTTAGTGTGAACGTTTGGGCAGGAGTGATTGGGAATCAGGTAATTGGACCGCACTACCTGCCTGATAACTTAAATGGCGATAATTATTTAGAGTTCCTGCAAAATGATCTGCCGGAATTATTGGCCGAGGTGCCCGTGTTTAATGAAGATGTGCCCATAGTATTTCAAAATGACGGCTGTCCCGCGCATTGGCGTTTAACTGTGAGGGAATACCTCGATAATGTGTTCCCCAATTCGTGGATTGGGCGCGATGGGCCTATTGCATGGCCTCCACGTTCCCCAGACTTAACTCCGTTAGATTTTTATGTCTGGGGACGTGCCAAAGAGCTAGTATACGCCACAGAAGTCCCAACGAGGGAGGTACTAATACAACGCATAGAAGCGGCCTTCGGTACAATTAAGAACGAAATACGGCTTCGGACTACAACTGTAACAATACGTCAAAGATGTCGGGCCTGCATTCGAAACAGGGGTGAACAATTTGAGCAGAATTTGTAAAAATTATGAAATAAATGTTTCAAATGCAATGTATTATTTTTATTTCAAGTAAAACCTACGAAATTTAAAAATTTTACCTGCTTGTGAGTTTTATTTACGCAAAAACTTGTTTTTCTTTCATCTGTTGAATATTAGAAAATTGTGACTAAGTTTAGAAAATTTGAAAATTAGTGATGTTACTAATTACTTTTCATGGCATATTGCACACCATTAGAAAGGGGACAGTCCAGAGATGTTTTAAAAAAATTGGAAGAACATGATCACTTTTAGTTTTTTTTTTATTAAAACCGAAAGTTGACGTTCAAGCTTATTTTTTTACGTAAAAAAAACTTTGCGGGGCTGTAAAACAAAAACTAGATGTTGCTGGCGTGTAATTCTAGTTTCAAAAGAAGCGTAAAACGTTACAAATTAAAGATTAAAAAAAAAATTAATTAATACTTAACAACTTTATTTTTTATTAAAATTTAAATGTAGAATTTTTACAATTTTTAAAAAAACAATTTAAAATCAGTATAAAAAAAACCGTTTGAGCAAGATTTTTTTACGAGGGCTGAAGAGATAGCCAAAGACCCCTCCAATCATCAGATTCGATTTGGCACACGATGCACCAAACATCCGGTATAATACATAAAAGTTTTAAAAAGGTAGGTATGTATGGTTCCAAATTCATAGCCAACTCTAATTAATCGACTGTGAGATGGTGATAACCGAAAAAAAAAACCCGGCTTAATTTGTTGTGGGCTCTTTTTAGACCAGGGCGCGTTTGGAACACTCCTAGGATTGGAATTGTGGTTATCACCATCACCTCACAATAATTATGTCAACGTATATTATGAAAGCTTTATTTATTTTATTTACGAGTGATATTTATTTTATTTAACATATTTTATAAGTGTCACTGTCACAGGGACAGGCCTACATGAACAGAGATAGATTGAAGAATTCGAAAAATGATAGTTTCATGAGACACTTTTATGTTCCAATGCGGATCGGCGGGTTGGGTTCTTTGCTGTAGACAAACCCTATCGAGGCTTTCAACTCGAAATCTAAACAAAAAACGGTTCTCGCCGATGCTTATAGATTATTATACAACGTGTAACGGAATTACGAAATACTGTTGAAGGATGCATAATAATATTTCATAAGGAATCACCCTGTGAAATATTAAAACAAACGAAGCATTATTTATCATATTTTTCCATACGAACTAATTCAAAGTGTTACTCGTAACAACCCTATTGAAGATCAAAGACCGACACCTGCACAATCAACGGCGGATCCAGGGGGGGGGGGTCATGAGGGTCATGACCCCCCCCTGAGCTTGTTGTTTTGTTAATATTTTATGCTACGAGTATATACCGTTTATACTAAGTTATAAATTCTTAGTTTAAGCACTACACTCTTGTTGAACCCACCCCTTCACTCTAGCGGAGTTTTGCGTCATCTAGCTGTTATGGCAAATCATTCACCACGGTTATGGAATATAAATAGGCTGCCTCATTCCGCGAGTGATAATACTTCTCTGGATGTCTTCAAGAGACGATGGCATTACGTACGTGTACAATAAAGAATTAAAAAAATTTAAGTGCAGTACTTAGGTACATTAATAAAATACCTACTTTTTACTTCTATCTATTGTCATCAAAATTAAATTATAAGTTCTCGACTTGACCACGACTATGTGACTCCCCCCTGGCGCCAAAGCTGGATCCGCCCTTGTGCACAATACGCTACGTGACGCGTACCTATTAAAGTGACAGGAGTCACTTTTGCTTGTTGTGTTAGGGCTGTATCTGATTTTTTTAATTAAAAACTATGACAATGGTTTCCTCAAAAACTATTAGCGTTTCGGTTTCATATATAAGTGTCAGAGACAGTAAATAATGTACCTCTAAAGCCTCTGAAGTATTATTTCTATCTTAATTTACACATTGTATATAAAAAAGGCTTTGACATACTTTTTAGCAATAAGTTTTGGAATTACAAATTCAATGTTCATACTTTAGAGCTAATCTAAAGTAAATAACACTCACCGTATCCGTCGGAAATTTCAGAGAACCCATCTTTATCCAGCCGTAAACTTTGTCGCCAACGCGCAAACATTTGAGCCAATTGGACGCCAGTCCCAACCTGGGTTTCTTCAGTTTGCTGTAATACTTTACTACTGCGACCAGAATGTCTATTCTAGTGCCGCGTGACGTTAAACAACTACTCGCGATAGAGAACGATCGAGGTTTAATTGTGCAGAAGAGTTCAAAGATTATTTCGATTGTCAACTTTGATGTCGACTTGTGGAAATCGTGTAGTACCTGCGAAATTTATTATAGTCTTTATTTTTTTTTTATAGTATATTTTTTATGTGCGTTTTAAGCAATTAATATATCTACTAAGGGGTACTAAGGCGATTTTAATAAATAATATACTTATAGTATTCAGATAAAAACCAAGACACTGCCACATTCATGTTTATCCCACAAACAGTTGCGGGAATCGAACCCACAGCCTTCGGCTCAGCAAGCAGAGTCACTGCCCACTGCGCCAATCGGCTGTTAGTTAAGAAGCACTTACTTCAAGAACAGTTCTTTTCGGCCTCCTGCTATAGTTGAGCCAGTCTTCCTGACCTTCTGGGGAGCTGAGCTCCATACATTTGTCTCTTTCCAACTTATCATCAGACACCAGTGCTAGAAGGGAGAAGACGTATTGCGTGGGATACGCCCTCAGGTCCCAGTACTGTTCAGCTAATTCGTATAGAGTTAATGGTTCTTTGAGGAAATCTGGCACAGGCATGTCTGAAAATGGTCAATTTTTTTCAAGCAGGTATTGCTTCAAGATGACAAGTCTTGTTTCAAGACTGTAGTATCGTAAGTCTAATCAATGTCCTACTGCACAGCTAGGATGCGCAGGAGACAATTATCTCCCCGAGGAAAGGATAAAAATGTATCCTACACCTTAATTAACTCTCAGAGCATTAACGCCTGGTGGAAATACTATCCAAATAATATATGTGTAATAATCAACAGGGGTAAACTTCTTCTATTCCATGTTCCCGTGCTTTATTTATTTATTTATTTATAAAGGACAACCAACAGTAGATACATTAAAACTTTTTTGGAATGAGTCACATAGTAAATGTTCAACTATTTACAGGTTATCACAGCATGCATTAAAATGTAAAAAAGTCATTCTTATAAATTATTTACAATTAATTATTAGTCAGTTAATATAAACATTTAAAAGTATAAATATTTAAAGCTAAATTACAATAAAAAAATTAACTTATCAATTATTAGGAGACAAAACAAAACAAAACAAAAGCAGCGGCAGGTTTAGCAGGTGGACACGTTAATTATATCTCTTGTCAGAGGATATAATTTTTATCTCCTGTCTGTGCTAGCCCGTAGCTGCTGTGACAAAATGTAAGAGTTGATTTAACACTGCTCCCATGCAGATAGTGAAGGTAACTGCCTTTTTGTCTAGTGTCTAGCATGAGCGTAGATACTACTCACCAGCTCCTGGGTTCCAATCCTGGTTAGTGGACAATGTTCAATATAGAAGTAATAATGGGGGTCAACCCTCCAGTTGGGACTGGGACAGTGGACTGCTAAAGGCTATCGAATGGACAATGTCGAATTCCTTACTTCGAGGTCACAGAGATATGTATACTCGCAGTCGTTTTCGAGTATCGGAACACTATCTTTCAAAGCAAAATGGACCTAATGTTTAGAGTCGCAAATTCTGCAATCTGGTTTTCCCATTTTACAAGGGCGGCTACAAATAAACAAGGATTCTTAACGTTTTTATTACTGGCATCAGAATAAATCCCAAACAGGGTTTAGGTGTGCAAAAGACGATGACGGTAGAATTGAAGTATCGTTTGCTTTAACGTTGAACGAAAACAGCATGCCTGAGAGCATAATGATCTCAAAAGCGCAAAAGCGAGTGAAGTCACACGTGTAAAGTCAAAGCCCTTCTTATTCTCAGAGACTCGTACCGATAATGGGTTGATGGAGAGAAGATAATAATTGATATCAGAGTGATCTGCAAGCAACTTTTGTATGATCCTCCACCATCATCATATCACCCGATAGACGTCCACTGCTGGACATAGGTCTTTTGTAGGGAGTTCCAAGTTCCACGGTTCTGTGCCGCTTGGATCCAGCGGCTACCTGCGACGCGCTTAATGTCATCTCGGTCTGTCCACTTTGTTAAAATAAATAAATAAATATACTACGACAATACACACATCGCCATCTAGTCCCAAAGTAAGCGTAGCTTGTGTTATGGGTACTAAGATAACTGATGAATATTTTTTATGAATAATATACATAAATACTTATAATATACATATAAACACCCAGCCACTGAAAAGCATTCATGTTCATCACACAATTTCCAGTTGTGGGAATCGAACCCACGGCCTTGGACTCAGAAAGCAGGGTCGCTGCCCACTGCGCCAATCGGCCGTCAACTTGTTTTTTTGGTGGCCGGCCTTTTTGTCGGAGGTCTGATGATTCTCCACCGTTGATCAGAAAGTCAAGATCTCAAAATACAATAAAAAACATAAGTGACTTTTTAGATTTTTGTTTAATTATCAAATGAACATCAAGATTGCTTCTTCTTTATTACTCTTTTTCATTCTTCTTCCTGCCAGCCGTCCTCTTGGCTCAGGAACCTTTGCTTTGAGGCGGTGTTGATGTATGGTCGGAGGGCCCACTCCGTGTCGGCGGCGTCCAGGGTCTCCAACGTGCCTAGTTTGATCTCATACAGCTTCATCTGGAAGCGGGGCCCTATTTCCGATAGCTCAAAGTCCTTTCCAGCCTAAAACGTCAAAAACTCGTAAGAAAGTGACGAAGTTTGTTTTTTTTAAATTAAAATTTCTCAGATCAGAAAAGCGGCGATAGCCCAGTAGTTAAAGGTTGACCGAGATTCCCGGTCCGCACCAACTTTTGAAAGTCAAAGTCAAATATTTCTTAATTCAAGGAGGCATATAGATGGCACTTTTGATGCTTTCATCACATAGTAGGAAGGAATGGCGATATCTACATTCGTAAAGCGAAAACCGTTTTCGGAGCTATGTGCGTTTTAAATTTCAGCAATTGAAATATCGCTCGGTTTAAACGGTGAAGGAAAACTTCGTGAGGAAACCTGCATGCCTGAGAGTTCCCCAAAATGTTCTCATTCTAAGATATGACTGGTGTGTGCCATAAATGGGGTGTTGATGACGATGATGACGAATTTCACAATTCTGACAGCCAACTTTTTTTTTCTCCTTTCTTTTACAGCTGTAACTCGGGAACTCTATCATCCATTGATGAATTTATCCTAGTAGCTCTTAAAATCCACTTATTAAGAGCTATTAGATTAAATTCACTAATCCACATCCACATGACAAATTCACTTATTTAATTTTGAATAGTGTGCTTCTTAGAACAGGGCGCGTTTGGAAACCTTGTATCTTTGGTTTTAAGTTGACAAATTTATTTATCGCCATCAACTCGTCACATTTTACATGTAATGTACGCATCAAAAGTGCCATCTATGTGCCTATTTGAATTATGGAGGGTAGAGGTAAGGAGAGTCATCTGTGTATATGAAAAAGTGTCGTCAAAATGTATGAAATTAGGATGGCGCCACATTTGCATCAGGGTAACTCTTTAAAAGAAGCGCCAAATATAAATACCGTACTATTTACTGTTTACGAAATAAAATCACTCTAAACGCACGTTTGGTTATAATAAATATGTAAGGTTATATTTACCACGATATTTTGTACAACGTAAGTTGTTGAAATTCTCAATAATTAACTACTTTAGTCGATAATGACATTAAATTTTTTAACTCGGCATACTTCAATTCATCTACGATTGCTACATTCATACCATACCCTGTGCATCCACCAGCGCCATTGTGGAGGATTTTTGAACTGTTATTTAGCGCATACACTGGACACTTTTTCAACTTTTCTCCCATATAAGATGACTCTCCTTACCTCTACCCTCCATAATTTGAATAAAGAAATATTTGACTTTGACTTAATGCGAACAACTGTACCGCATACCTTTTTATATATATGTTGCCTGAAGCAGATATAGTCATCGTTGTTAGCAAATGTTATCACCCTCTTGGAGTCCGCCTTCGGTACCGGAAAGAGGTACTTCAATATGCTCATTGTCCTTAAACCTGTAAGCAAAACCAATGACGTCATTGCAGGGGTAAAACTTATATTTCAGCTTTTATTTTTATTCCACTACAAGTTAGCCCGTGACTGCTCTCACCTGGCAGTAAGTGATGATGCAGTCTGAGATGGTAGCGGGCTAACCTGTTAGGCAGTAGCGTGCATAGAGGATATGCACAGAGTATGCACAGATGATATAAAATGAAGAAAATCTCCAGTACGAGTTATAAATACTTAAGGGTAGGCTTTTTATAACTCTTACAATGCCTATCCTAAAGTTTTTTTTTTAACTTGTACTGGAGATTATCTTCATTTTATAACATCTGCATACCCTCTACGCACGTCACTGCTGTTAGGGCGTATGGTAGTCATACTAATCGGTTTCTACGCGACATCGCACCGGTACGCTAAATGGCTTAACGGCACGTCTTTGTCGTTAGGGTGGTAACTAGCCACGACCGAAGCCTCGCCCTCCAGACAAGATCAGAGCAAATTCAGAATTTATAAATTCCCAAATTGCCCCTGCCGGAAATCAAACCCGGGACCTCCTACTGAAATTCTCAGCGCTCACCGTTGCGCCAGTTAGGTCTTCAAAAACCTGATATTAAGAAGAAGATAATCGCTTATAAATTAATTACTGCGAAGTTTTTAAATAATTAATGAATTATATCTTCGCAGGGCATTGATTAATTCCTCAAAGACAAGGTAGAATGGAAGCAGCCAGCCTCGCTCTCATCTCCCGCAAGATAGCAAAATGATTGTAAATGTTGATGTTGGAAAAGAGCATCTACTGAGTTTCTTGCCGGCTCTTCTCGGTAGAATCTGCTTTCCGAACCGGTGGTAGAGTCACACAAACATACATACTTGACGTTTCAAAAGTGCTTATAAAGTAGGCCTACTTGAAATAAATGAATTTGAATTCGAATTTTGAATTTGCATGGAACGATGAACATGAATGTTTTTCTGTGTCTGGGTGTTTATCTATATATTATAAGTATCTATGTATATTATTCATATTATTCATCAGTTGTGGGAATCGAACCCACGGCCTTGGATTCAGAAAGCAGGGTCGCTGCCAACCGACCGTTAAAGTAGGAATAGCATAATGGATCTTACCCAAATCAGTTTTGAAATTGTGGAATATAAGATGCGGATACTGCTCACTCATTGGTCCGATATCAGGAATGTCGTGACGCATCACCACTCCCGATAGGGTGAACGAAGCTGTAGGTCCATATGGTAAGTGGCAGATTACCTTAAAAAATTATGTATACATATATTTTTTTTATTCTTTTGATTTACGAATCCCGTCATGCATCCCATCTCTAAAATTTTCTGCTAGCCTCAAAGTTATGCACGCTTTAAGCATTTAAAATATCACTCGCTTGAACAGTGAAGGAAAACATTGTGCCTGAGAATTCACCACAATGTTCTAAACATCAGCCCACCGATCCGTGCTAGGCCAGCGTGGTGGACTTCAGCATAAACGCTTCTCATAGTGGGAGGAGATTTGATGAGGAAAGATATGACGATGATGATGACTTAGAATTTCTCAATTTAACAGAATAACCTAATTACTAACATTATCAGGAATTATCCGTTGCATCAATACTAGCCTTCACACCCAACTTCACGGCACATCTGCTAAAAGCATATAACTTACCAAGCTATCAGGCACACCTCTGTGTTCGTGGACAACTATAAAGTCGGTGACATCATTGGCACGACATGCATGTATCAGCTGCGACATCTCATAACCACCACGGTTCATGCGTTGACTGTTTGGAAATATTAACCTGTAAAAGATAAAATATACTAGATAGCAGGTAATTTTTTTTGGGCAAATAAAGCAAAATTTGGAATATGCAGAAGCAAAATTCCAAGAGAGCTATAAAACATAATTTACACACTAATTGACAGGCAAGATACGCCATAGCCATAATAAGACTCTTTGGCACAGGGTCCATGCTGCTCAAAATGGGCATAATTGATGACACTACATGTAGGGCCTGCAACGAGGATGTTGAGTCCATGGAACATTGGCTTTGTGAATGAGACGGATTGGCTAGAAAGCGGTTGGACCTCTAGGGAGTGGCCTATCCACAACCAGTGGATTACTGTGCCTCCAACCTAAAAGCTTCAATCAAACTCTTAAAGTGGATTTTTGAAGCTATTTAGGGTGAGGGGGGATACAAGGACGGGGCGAGCACAAAAGATCCTGGAGGGTTGAAGTGCATCCGCTGAAGCAGGCCTCATTACAAGATAGAAAGAGATACACACTAATAACTTGTTGAAAGTAGATTAGTGTTACAGAAACTTTGTAAAGTGGGCAAATAATAAAGCTGTTTATAATTATAACAGATATTTTACTAAAATGATTTTCATTTTTCCTATGTGCTAATAATTCTTAGTAATTTCAAAAATAAGACACCCCTAGGAAGCTAAATTTCTTCCACCAAAGAAACTACTGCTGTTCCATCTTAGGAATGAATGTCTTAGAAATTATTTTAGTAATACCACTTTTATTCATTCATCAGTAAAACAGACCATACATTAAAATAATTAAATAAATATACTATGACAATACACACATTGCCACCTAGCAGCAAAGTAAGCGTAGCTTGTGTTATGGGTACTAAGATGACTGATGAATATTTTTATGAATTATATATACATAAATACTTAGAAAATACATACAAAACACCCAGACACTGAAAAACACTTATGCTCATAACACAAACATTTTCCAGTTGTGGGAATCGAACCAACAGCCTTGGATTCAGAAAGCAGGGACGCTGCCCACTGCGCCAGTCGGCCGTCAAATTGGTAATGAGGTGTGACGATGCATAAGCTATATAATATTTCATACCTTAATTCCTTAACAAACATCTTCAATCTTGCACTGGGCTCTCTAGATGTAGTAATCATAATCTTAGGGTCTTCGACACCTGCATATCGGTACTCATCATCTTGTGAGTTCAATGTGTTTGCACCACCACTGAAACCACCTATCACTGCTGCTCGTTCAGGACCTTTAAATCATACTAATATTTTAAATACCAAATCATGTTGGTGGTTTGTTATAGTTTTTTGGTTTTTGTCTTGAATACTAATTTTTGAAAGGATTTTTTTTGTTTGGGCGTAGTTAGATAAAGTTGTTAAAAAAAAATTTTATTATTATTATTATTATTATTAAAAGTACATTGCCACTGTAACTTCAATTCATACTTATTTCTTAAGATGATTCTATGTAATATGAAGAAACACATTACAATACTAACCACAAAAGTTTTTACCAAAATTTAATGGGCTCGTTTTTGAACTGGCTGTATAGTCTTAGATCTTTGGCTGAACGCAAGGGGGATGAATTTAAAAAATCCTGGCGATAGGCTGTATGGTGAGTGATCTTTGCCACCACTGAAGGAGACAAATCAAAAAACTACTAACTCTTCGCGTCTGCAAAGTGATAAGTAACACCAATAATCAGCTTACCTTTATCCTCATATTCTATTCTCTTCTGCAGAGCAATAGCCTCTTTCCGTAAATCGCCATGTATCGGAATGTTTTCTTCCAAACTACGCTTTAGTTGATCTTTTTTCGCTTGAATATTCTTCTGTTTTTCCTCCGACGATTTTCTGTACAAATACTCACGGCGCAATCGCGCCTGCCGTCGAAGCATTATTTCACTTTATTTAAACGATATTTTTATAGCAATACGCAAAATATTATTTATTTTAAACAAATCACAATTTTTCGGCACACGGAAACATGTTTGTTTGTTTTGACATTGACATTGACTTTTTGGTTTTGACAACGTTCAAAGCACGTGTTGTTTGACGTTTGCGTTTAGTTTTTACAACAAAAATAAATGCAACAAAACCGAGATGTTGGCTATTTTTTTGTTCTTAATTATATTTTTATTATTATGTTTAGTCTAAGTTTGCCAAATCTATTGCAAATGATCATTATTACAATTTATTATTACAAATTATGTTGATATAAGTTTGTGTCTTTAGTTTAAACGACCTTTTATAAATTATTGTTTTAGTAAAAAAGAATTTTTGTTATAACATTAACAATTTTTTCACACTTCTCAATGTAAAAATAAAACGCTAAATTGGTGTGCAAGGACACAAATATGTTTGGGAAAATAATAAGTTTTAATAAAATAGATAAATTTTTAAAATAAGGACTTACCATCATGGCATTCTTGAACTAACAAGCGATAGTGTGGCTTTATATCAATATTATGTGAGTCAAAGATGTCAAATAAATCATTGATATCTTCATCTGAATTACGCGGCCTTATGTTGAATATATCACCAGGACTATAATCTACTTTATCATCTTCAGTTGTCCTGAATGTTATTAATCGCACATCCTGTAACAAAATTAATCTGTATTTTAGGCACACAGCTGAGAATTTTAGTTTATTTTAAGTGTAAGAAAAAAAAAAAATTTTTCTATATTTAAAATTAGCCCATACCTGAATCGTAATTGCAATGTGTTATTTTTGAACTACAAATAAATTTTGAAATCTATGAATGACAAAATATGACCAACATTTACAGCGTCTGGGTGACACACACAGGAACATGAGAGTCAGAGAACTATTCCGTTTAGCCATAGACAAGAAGAAGTTCAAAATACTGACTGCTAAGCTTCACTAATGGAGAGGCATTTAACAAAGAAGAAGTCCAATATTAACCCTTATAATAAATAATAATAATAACAAAGCCTTTATATTTCCCATCACCTTAGTATTACATTTATGTGTATCACTACTATAAATTCCCTTATATTTATGCAAATTATTCACTTCTAAAACTATATATTTATAAATTATAACTATTCTTGGGTGGGAACCCCTTCTTGGGTATAGGCCTCCTCCAGTTTGGTCCAAATTTCCCTATCTTTGGCTTTTTCGATCCACTCTTTACAATGCTGAAAACGATGGAGCGACAACATCACATAATCCCTAACAGATGTTAAATCTGAAGGGTCAGTTTAAAAAATGACAAGAATGAAAAATACTAGAATTAATAAAGGTGCTTCAGAGAAAGCTGCTCAACCTATTAATAACAATCATAGATACCTGAAAATGAGTGTCATGTGTTGTCCTAGAATTTTGTTCAACTTCCAAATGATGGGTGTTCAAAAAGTTATCTCTGAGACCATTAGCATAATAAATATCCTTGTTTAAGTTGTGTCCATTTTGACAATCCTCGTTTTTTATCAGGGAAACTTGCCACCGTGGAATGAATTGTGTATTTAAAGTGTTTGTTGTCTGGTTTGGGAAGTAGTCTTGCATTTTGATGAAGAATTCCTTTGTCCAGGGTATAAGGACCGCATCATGGCCTAGGTCATGTTGATAGTCGCACAGAGCTGAAAATCAAAAGTTATTATAGTCTATGGTTTCCTTTTTTATAATACCAAGGTAACCATTTTCCATGGTTTTAAAATAAAACGTCTGTCTCCAGGATGTCTATGCAAAATTATGTCTAATGTGTAATTATGTCGTGATTGAGATGCCTATATAGATTTTTTCTTAATCCTATGGAAAAGTAACCCTTAATCCGCTCTGGAACAGACAACAAACAGACATACTTTCACATGAACAATAGTTTTTTAGTTTGGTTAGGTACATTTGGTAAAATTTAATCAAAAATATAGTTTTTAAAAGAAAAAAAATGTTTTTAGTAATTGTTAAAAAGGGCTAGAACCTAGAGATGTGACAGACAAAGTTAATAAAAAAAGATGGCCTTTTTCTCTCTATCAGCAGCACTTTAAATATGAATAATTTTACCTATATTAAGCAGAGGTGTTGCACCCAGTTGTATGAGCCGTTTATGCAGCTTCTTGCCCACAAAATTGAATTTCGAATAGGAGGAATCACCCAGGGCTATCACTCCAAACTTCATTTTCACTAACGAATTTGCTGGAAGGTTTTTACGTAAAAGAAACTTCCAGAACTTTTTCATATTATCCGGCTCGTCTCCCTGACCAGTGGTTGCGCAGACGAACAAGGCGAATTCCTCTTGAATAAGTCGGGATATAGGATAATCGTCCATCGCCTGAACTGGACCTTTGAACCGCAATATCTTCGTCTTACGCCATATTCTTTCAGCCACCTCTTGGGCGGTGAAGGTTTGGCTCCCATATAGAACTATAAGCCTATTTGTATCACTCATCATTAATTCATAAAATTACAATATAAAACAACCCAGAAACTACGAATTCGCTTTAAAATTTTGTTTTGACAGTAGATAATAATTGACACTGTCTGTCAGCTGTTTGGTTGTCAGGTACGTATCTGTTCGGAAATGTTGGAATCGCTGACATCTAGTGGTTCAAATGTCATATGTTCTGAGTCAAAAATTACTACATGTTTCTTACAAAGAGAATAGCTTTTTTATTAACATTATAAAGTTTAGCTTAAAAGTTTTTTTATTAACATTATAAATTTCGCCAAGGCTACAGTGTTAATTTTCCTGTTTTTTCCAATTGAATTATAATCCAAAAATTTCTAAACAGAGTACATGGCAGTGTGTGTAATGTTTTTCTTATTCATCAACCTATTTATTATTAGTATTTTTAACCGACTTACAAAAAAGAAAGATTATGCTCAATCCAGTTGTAATTTCGTTCTTAGTTCGGTTGAATGATAAAAAATATTAGAATTCTCCACTCCTCTACATACCTAAACTATAATATGGAAATTTTCGTAGTGTACAAAGTTGAGATACCGAGATACTCTTACAAGAGATATTTTACAATATCACTTGCAAATGTTATAAAAAACCTAGAGTTGGTGCGTGCTGGGATTCGAACTCGGCCCCCCGAAAGTGAAGTCGAGCTCCTGCCTACTGGGCTATCACCGCTTTATTTATACAAAGATAGATAGATAAATAGAAAAATATTAAGGTTTTAGACCGTTACGTTCATTACTGCGTCATATTTTATTGTTTACTCACGTGGTGAGTTCTTACGTGTTACATGCGCGCGAAGTACTTCATAACTAAGTAAGTATATAAAATTTGAAGGGACAGTCTGTAGTTTCAGGTAACTCAAGACTTTTATTTGAACGATTGACGGGGCACGAAGGCCCCGGGCTCGATTCCCGGCAATTCATAATTTCTATACGTTCTCTGGTCTGGTCTGGTGGCAGGCTTTGGCCGTGGCTAATTACCCCCCTACTGAAAAAGACGTACCGTTAAGCGATTTAGCGTTCCGGTACGATGTTGAGTAGAAACCGATACGTTACCATCACAGGCTGCATCATTACTTAACACCAGGTGAGATTGTAGTCAAGGGATAGGAAAAAAAGAGAACCGATGGGTGATGGGTTCCCAAGATACTGGAATGACAAGCACCGGTTAAGGCAGCGTTTGTAGTCCCGCAACGAGGTGAGCAGACGACATCAAATAAGTCGTCATAACATAAAACGTCAATCGTTTAAGACGTTGATTGTGGATTATGGAACTAAAGTTTTTAAAATTTTGGCAAGTTTGGTTTGCTTTTGGCAAGGCATTGTTGATCCATTTTGATAGTACTATTGTGATGCAAAGAATTACCTAGCCTTATTTGTACGGCGACAAAAGTTTTACCGATTTAAAATGATTTTCTTCAGCAAGATATCCTTTGCAAGAAGTGTTCAAATCTTCGTGGGAAACGTAAAATCTGAACGGCGTTGTACCTAAAGTCAAATATTTGAGAAAACGTTCTAAATTGTGCATAAATATGTGCGCAGGGTTTTAAAACGGATTTGGTATAAAGAAGGCAGAAGGAATTAAATGCTCATAATTCTTTATTTTGTTAATACGATTTTCATAGGCTTCACTTGTATGTTTGTTTGTATGTTTGTAACCAACTCCTTTGCACATTATTTTGACCCTCTTTAAACGGTCTGATTTATTTCAAACTTTGTAAATATCGATACACCGATGACAGACAAATTTGATATGATTATATATATAGGCATTCATGCCAACATAAATTATATATGGCAGTAGTACTTACCCGGACGAGCTCACTCACAAAAAGCTGTACTATAACAAATTCCGCTTGGACGATATCGCGGGTAATTGCATGTAATTATTATAAATCTGTAGGTATACAGTAATATGTATACACAGCTGCATCTATTACAAGGACCCATGAAGGTTTTGTCTAAAAATACATCATTTATTTCATAATTTATAATTTATTTTAAAATTAAGGCATTACGCTGAACCCCCCCTCCCCCTCCCCCTCTGGAAATCTTACAGAAAATGTATGAACTCTCTTAAAAAATATATTGCGGCTACGTTACAGAAAGACAGACTGGCAGATATGAAAAAATACAGTTTTGGCTTCAGAAAGGACTATAAAAGGCCCTCAAAAAAATTTACACAAAACTAAAAAAATCTCACTTGGCGCCCCCTTTGATCTTGCTGGGTGCGCCTTTGGGTGAGCCACCTGCCTGATACATCATTTATTACTATTAAAAAGGCTGTACTAAGTTGATGATATATTTTTTTTAAGTTGGCAAGAGAAAGGTAACTCGCGGCCTTATTCGTGTAGCTTGATAGCAATCGCGCAGACAATCCTTGTGTAAAGGCCATAATAGAGCGAAGGGTAATGTGCACAAAATTATTTACAATAAATCGACATTACCTTAATAAACCAATCAACTTGATATTTGGCATAGATTTAGATGAAATTCCAAAAATTCAAAATTCATTTTTATCAAGTAGGCCTTATATAACGATTTTGAAACGTTAAGTCTGTCTGTTTGTAGTGACTCTACCATCGCTTCGGAAGGCAGATTCTACCGAGAAGAAGCCGGCGAGAAACTCAGCATTTGCTCTTTTTCTCCATCAACTGTTTACATTTTAACATTCACTTTTCTGTCTTGTTTGAGATGAAAGCATCGGGTGGTGTTTTATAAACATTACCTACAGCAGAAAAATAAAAAAAAGTGTGTGCGTGTATCCTTTACGAGCGATTGAAGTAAAACTTTTATTATTATTTATTGATAAAAAAGTAAAATGTTTCGGACTCCGCCGTTTAGTATTCACTATTTCATTATATGTTCTATTTATAATTCATTAATATTGAGAGTAGAAAATTTAAGGTTAGATCAGCATATGTCAATATTACCTTGTCATTGAATATTATAGAATGTCGCAATCGTCAGAAAATTTATTAATACAATAGTAATAAATAAAAAAGTATATTTAGAGATTTTCAAAGAACTTTGCAATTTAAATTTTTTTTTTTAAACTGTTGAATTTTTATTCGCTTTGCTATTCACAATTGATCCGTTCGAAAAAATTGGAAATAAATAATCCTAATTGATTATGATACTTGCCACTAGCTGGCGTATAAGTCAAGAAGCCTGGAGTATATGAAATATATTTACGACCAATCCAAATTATCATTTTTTAATAGCGGAAACTACACAGAAGTCTGACGTAAGCGTTACTTCCGTCAGAAAAAAATCTGAGTTACCCCCTAGTCGCCCCTAAAGAAGTTTTACTTCAAAAAAAAATCTCCAGGTTTCTGTACAACATATGCTGAAATACGTGGTGTCGAAATATGTGCGGAATCTGAAATGAGTAACTTAATTTTCAAATTCAAGTCACGTTCTGATGAGATCTAAACCGATGAGAATAATTTATTATCAAAAGTTTAAATATTCACAATCATACTAATAAATAATAATATAACTTATTTACTGTATCATTTTAATAGGTAGGCTGGCCATGTTCAAGGATAACTACTTTATTCATTCATACCATAACCCTAAAAAACTTTTGATAAGAAAATTAGCATTAATAAATCCGTCCAATTTATACTCTTTTAAAATCAAGTAAATCCCGAATTTTGGCATATTTAATATTTTAGAATTTAGATTCTTGAGAACGAACCAAATTAACGATGTTTAGTGTTATTTTTTAATTTATTTATTCATGGGTAATTACTTCGTACATAAAATTAAATATCTACTTGTTAAGTACGAATATAATTCTCCATCCTTAAGTCGCTTACTAGTAAGTAGATAGAAGTAATAAGTATAGTCACTCAGCGGGCGATAGAAGGAGCTATCAATACGTGATCGCATCAGAAATGTGGCGATCCGTAGAAGAATTAGAGTTGCCGAAATACTCGTAGCTCAACGAGTCGCGAAGCTGAAGTAACAATGCACAATGGGCGGGGAACATAGCTCGGATAACCGATGGACGTTAAAGGGGCTGGAATGGCGACCCCGCGCCCAACGGCCCACAACGAGGCGGGCAGAAGACATCAAACGTGGAGCTGGAAAAACACAGTAGAACCCCCTACAGTACCTCCCTACAGTAATAGTAGTGATGATAATGAATCTTTGATTCCAAAGCTAAAGAAAACTAATGTGTCATGGCCCACAGTTCGCAGTCTCTCTTTTCATGTACTACCCATAGATAATACCTACACTTATATCCTGGTATAACAGAAGGATGTGTTTGTCTAGAGACCGCTGCGGACTACATTTGTTCTTTAATTAGTTATCTACATTACTAATGTATGTAGATACCTAATTAGATTTGAGGCGTCTTGTAACATTACGCCTCAAACATGATATTTCCGTTTACAATACAATCCTATGATACCTTAGATAATCATCGGCATTGGTACAAAACAATATTTAAAACAACCAAAGAACGTGAGCGTCGTAAAAAAAAAGATATTCGGTTCGGAAATTAACAAAGGTTATTCTTCGTTCAGAATCAACCCCTTTCTTTTTTCCGCCCCTAAGTTCCTCTCGTTCAATACGATGTATGCATCTCTATTGCTCTCATACAGATGTATTGCCCCATCTCTCTCATATTTAGCGCACGGCAGTCTCGCAGTTCGGCTTGGCGGGCCTAGTCGCCCCTCTCGAAAAAGGCGGGAAATATCGGTTCAGTGTCCTCTAAAATATTTAAATATCAAAGCTCAAAAAGTAAATCAGTTGGAATCTTTTAATAATGTAAGTTGACTCTATTTTTTGCTATTTAATATATTATGTTTAGAATTGTAGAGCTTTTAAAAGCTACTTACCCTTGACATTTAACATTTTTTATAATTCGCTAATGGTCCGAAACTAGGAAACTGGCAAGTAGCGATTTAAAGATCGTTAAATGAAAAAAAAATGTTTTGATTCAACTACGACCTTGTAATTTAAATGTGACCTTGTAATTAAAATATATAAATTTGAAAAAACATAAATAAGATTATTTTGTTAAAATCAAAGTAAATTATTAATATATTATAATTAAATTGATAATTATTAATTAATAATAATATTATTATTATTATTATTTACCTAATTACATAATTTTCGTCAGCCGTTGTTTTATTTATTTTACATAAATGACAAACTTATTTACATAATAATTAGTGATTATAATGATTTTTAAGTAGTGTTAAGTAGGTTGGCATTGTTATTGATAAGGTAGGTTTTATAAATTATTTGTGGCTTCATATATTAGCGTAATCTTTAAACTCTACGTTGCCTACTCCATCCCTTAATTAAAAAAAAAACTGAACTGATTTTCGTATGTTTTTTGTGTATTATTCATAGAAGGCACTTTAACTTTCGACTTTCGAGTGCCGTAAATATGTCGAATTTGGCAAGTGTTGACGTTTGGTCTTCCTTTTACGCTAACGTAGATTTAACTTTAGTTTACACAAACCTTACATTAAGGCTCCCGTACTGTATCACAAAAGATCTTTATAAAGTTTTAGCGGGACTAACTAGATGGTGCTTGAACCTTTTCGAATGTAGCCAAACCCATTACAATCGGGTCAGATTTGACCTAAGAACAATAAATAAAAACACCAAATATACTACGACAATACACACACGTCTAGCCACAAAGAAAGCGTAGCTAATATAACAGATGGACGTTAGTGTCCCAAGGGGCTGGATTGGCGATCCCGGCTAATACTACGACAATACACACATCGCCATCTAGTTCCAAAGGAAGCGTAGCTTGTGTTATGAGTACCAAGATGGCTGATGAATATTTCTATGAATAATATACTATTATGAAAATTTAGCTTATTTTGCTATACTCCGCGAAAACCAGGAGAATCTGTACGGTGTAATTTCTTCAATCCTTATACTACACACCAAACAGATCTTCGGCAATGTACCCTATACGCACGTTTCGATCTGAAACCGGAGCATTCTCAGGAGATGTTTTCTTAATTATTAATTATAAAGTCAACATCTCAGGATGCTCCGGTTTCGGAACGAAACGTGCGTAGAGGGTTGACCATTGACATTGCCGAAGATCTGTTTGGTTTAACATAAGGATTGAAGAAATTGTAAATTACACCATACAGATTCTCCTGCTATTCGCGGAGTATAGCAAATTAAGCTTAATAGTCATAATAGTATTTATGAATATTATTCATAGGAACATTCATCAGTCATCTACGCTTACTTTGGAACTAGATGGCGATGTGTTTTATCGTAGTATATTTATTTATTTAAATTAATTGCTTTAATTAAAAACGCACATAGAAGAAGAGAAGTTAGAGGTGCAGATCGAACTTGGTCCTCCTGGAACGGATGCCGAAAGATTAACCACTAGGCTTCGCAGTAAGGAATGCAGATTGAGAATTCACAGCGTCATAAAACATAATATGCAAATGCCATAAATTGTTGCATCATTCGAATCAGACGTTCGTTAAACTTGAACCAAACTTCGAGGCAGGTTTGGTAACTTCTTTTTACGCGCTTTTTAACCTTGGTACAGGTTTCTGCCTTCCGAGAAAGATGGTTCAAAAATTACTCTCAAATGACCATTGATTTTGAAATATGGCTATGTGTACGAGTAAGTAAAATTCTATATATTCTATGGTGTGTAATTATGTCGAAGTTGTGAGAGCTGTTGTCTGTTAAGTGGAAGTCTCGGGTTCAATTCCTGGCGGGGACATGTGGGAATTTATAATTTTCGAATTTTCTCTGGTCTGGTTATTGGTGACTAGTTGCCATTCCTACCAACAAAGATTGGCCGTCAACAGATTTAGCGCTTCGGTACAATGCCGCGTACAAATCGATAAGGGTGTTTACCCTAACACCCTGTAACACCCTGTAAAGTTTGTGATAACCTGTAAATAGTTGAATATTTACTATGTGACTCATTCCAAAAAAAAAAAGCAAGTTTTAATGTATCTACTGTTGGTTGTCCTTTATAAATAAATAAACACCCTGATCTGTTAGGCATAGAAAAAAAGGCATCTTACCCCTAACAGTTTAGACCGCTGCCCATCTTTATTGTGGGGCTAGATGTGTACAGTTGTATGAATATTAAAAAAAAAATCTTAGTTTGCATCATAACTCACCACTAGGTGAGACTGCAGTGAAGGGCCAACTTGTTGGTGGAATGATTTTTTATGCTCAATTTAAAAGAGGAAGAGGTTTTTTGTTTTTTTTTAGCTTTTGTTTGTCAATTATCCCATCAATTGAAGACTTGGGGGCCCATTGAGTGCTATCGTTATTCAGTAATGCTGTGCGTTCGTTCGCGGTAACGTTCCGCATTGGTTAGATG
This sequence comes from Pararge aegeria, assembly GCF_905163445.1. Taxonomy (NCBI): domain Eukaryota; kingdom Metazoa; phylum Arthropoda; class Insecta; order Lepidoptera; family Nymphalidae; genus Pararge; species Pararge aegeria. The sequence goes on along the minus strand of NC_053202.1, from coordinate 2,414,642 downwards.
TTTGAAATTTTCACAGTAATGTACGTTTCTATTGACGCTACAATAACAAATACTAAGAAAAAGAATCAAACAAATATTTAAGGGGGCTCCCATACCACAGAAATAATATACCTTCGTGCGCGAGTCCAACTCGAACTTGGCCGGTTTTTGTAGTATAGCTTATTGCCACTTTAAATTAAACAACACGAGTAAAATCCCCGTAGCATGTAAGATGCGTCATGCGTATTACGCAATTTAAGATGCGTATCATTGTTCGGGTGTCAGTACATAGTCAAAGTCAAACTCAAAATCAAAGTATATTATTTATTAGTCTGAAATGATGATGTAGTGAACTCGTAGAGAGTTGAGACGCAGTCGCGACGTTTTTGGGGTCACGCGGAGGGCAGTTCACGCGGCAGATCGATGCCACGTGGTTTTTATCTTTGACTTGATCATATCTACACAGTTGTACAGAAGTACTTTGCGCAAGTTCATGATTTACAGTCTACATTAAGCAGTAAGCGTGTGGTGCTGAGTTTTGTATAGAAGCATGCGTTACTTTGCGAAAGTCCAATTTATACAATGTGTGTAAAAAACAAAAAAATATTTCTGGTCACGGTCCCAAATGAATTTCAGTATTAAGAGATTCAACAAACAACGAAACAAATAAACTAAACAAAATAAAAAAAAACAAAAGTTAAAATTAAAAATTAACATTACAATTTAAAATTAAAAGTAGTGGTATAAAAACAGTTTAGTTTTTTTTTACTAAAATAATAGTAGGCCACAACCTCGCGCGTTTTTCTTTGTAATTCCGACTTTCGTAAACCTTTATTTTTGGTTGTGCAATGAAGGAAATAAAAAAAAGATAGTTCAAAACTTAATCGAAAATATAGTACGTTGTTTTTAAATCTGACAATCGTATTGTATACAAGGAGTCGAATTTGATAAGTAAATTATTGTTCCACGAAAACTTTCAAGCACAGATTTAAGAACATACATAAACCATGTATACTACTAATTTTGAAGCGTAAAATTATTATTAAATTAAGTATTTGCTGCCAGATTCGACCGCCCTATACTGTGCCACTGTGTGAGAGTAAGTAATTGGGCGAGTGTAATTTTGTTTATTTGTTTATTTTTTTATTTATTTTATTAATTTTTATTATTTAAACTAATCAATACTAACTTAGCGGTTAAGGAAAAATTGTAACTAATAGACTATGGATGGAAACGTCTGAATTAAATTATTATTATAACATATATTAATATTATTATTATTAAAAACAACATTTTAGTAGTGTTCCTCAAACAAGCGGTTAGTCATTCCATTTAGCAGTTGACAGTAATTACTTTACCTCTAATTTTCTGAACGTTTACCATAATATGGGGAAAATGGAAAAAAGTTTGTGACCTAGAGCAACATTCCGCGTGTGTGAAGTGAGACGTGCACGGTGCTTTTTCACTGTTTTTGGACACATTGCCTTGCATGTAATAATGGCTGAATGAGGGTTCTGTGCGTTCTTAATTCTATGCTTTAAAGCTTTCCATTTCGTTTCAAACGGATCATTCCATTTTATTTATTGGCTGATACAAGTAAAGAGATATTGACGATAATAATTCCGCGTATGGGTTCAAATAAAGTAAAGAATACTTTTGCTTGTGTTCGGCTACGTACATACTTTGTTAAGAAGAATTTAAAACTGCGGAGGTAGAATAATTACAAATACCTCGTATAACCTGCACCGGTGATTCTCTGAAATACGGACAGCAAGGCATTCAGTCGGGCTTATACTTTACCTTTTTGGCTATAACGGTACTTTAAACTTTGATTGTATCTTAGAATATAATAGCGAGTCATTTAGCTGCCGTATTAGTGGTAGCGACAAAGCAGAAGTGTTGAAGAAGAAACAAGAGATGTTTATTTCAATATTTTTAGAGAAAAGTTAAGTCGGATCGCCAAACAGAATATGTTAAAACACATTTATTAAAGCGAGGTTGCTATACAATTGATGAATTGCTTAATGACAATGTTCAACTGTCATTTCTCACAAGACAGAAAAATGAATGTTAAAATATAAAATGTAAAATGTAAACATGATGTTGGAAAAGAGTAACTGCTGAGTTTCTTGCCGGCTTCTTCTCGGTAGAATCTGCCTTCCGAACCGGTAATAGAGTCACTACAAACAGACAGACTTGACGTTTCTACTTGAAATAAATGAATTTTGAATTTGGAAAAACATTAATTTTTTTTTTGTTTAACGTTGTTGTAACGATATGCAATTTTCACTAATTTAAGTCCATTTCTCACTCATTTATTTACTCCGGGAAAAACAGGAGAAACCATACAGATTCTGCAGCATTTCGCGGAGTATAGCAAATTAAGCTTTATTTTCGTAATATATCATGGATTTCCGCAAAGTAACGCCTATCCAATATTCATTGTAAAGTCAACATCTCCTGAGGATGCTCCGGTTTCGGAGAGAAACGTGCGTAGAGTAGAAGGTACCTTACCGAGGATCTGTTTGATGGGGAGTATAAGGATTGAAGAAATTATAAATCACACCATACAGATTCTCCTGCTTTTCGCGGAGTATAGCAAATTAAGCTTAATTTCCATAATGAAGTTAAAATAAGCTATGTTGAATAAAAAGCTACAGTAATTAGGTACTTATACCTATTTCCCCATCAGCCATTACTCGATTTCTAGCTAACCTTGTATGCCGCGGCTGGTAGGGGATGTGAAATACAAAGTATTATATATCGGGTCAAGGGAGTCGCTTCACCCTCGCGCGAGAAATCGATAACCACGTGGTGCCATTTTCATCTTGCGTCGACTGCTGATTAGCTGTGATTCGTTATTTTGCCCGTTTTGTTTGCCTGTACTCTGTAAGTGTCATGTTATCCTAGTACTTACGGATGTTATAAATGTGAAATATGTTTGTTTATTTGTTTGTCCTTGCTTTGCACCCTAACTAGCGACGACCTCCCTGTGAGGGCTGTTAATTTAAGAAGGAGGTCGCTGGTTCTATTCCCGACAGGGGCAAAGTGTGTATTTATAATTTCTGAATTTTCTCTGGTCTGGTCCGGCGAGCGGTGGGTGGCTTTGGCCGTGGCTAGTTTTTTTTAGTTACCACTCTACCGACAAAGACGTGCCGCTAAGCGATTTAGTTTGTTTCGCTTAGAAACCTATGGGGTATGACTACTATACCCTACTATACCCTACTATACCCTACTATACCCTAACAGGTTAGCCCGCTACCATCTTAGACTGCATCATCATCTACAACCAGGTGAGATTGCAGTCAAAGGCTAACTTGTAGAGGATTAAAAAAAAACTAAGCAAACAACAACTTCATTTTTTGGCATAGAGTTAGTTGATGGACGGAAACTAGCTACTTTTTATTCGAAAACAAACGATTTCCTCGGGTTTTGTAAGAAATCTTAATATACGAGTACGACAAACGCCACGGCTAACAGGCAAGGCGGATCTTTGTAGGACATGTTCTTCGCAGGCATGTTGGCTTTTTTTTTAAAATAAAAACCGGCACAGGTAATTTAAAACGGCCGCCATTTAGGAAGGCTTGGTGTAACGTTATCTATGGCAATTGACAAGCAATTAGGAAAGTTTAGCACTAACTAAAGTCCATTCACTATAACTTGTCCCCTCTATAATATACAGACTATATAATAAAATGGCACAAGTTATATTGAATGGGCTGTACGCACTCGGTGAAATTGACATTTGAAATCAAAAGCTTTAAAGTCACATACAATCGGAACGAATCGGATCAATGACGTTGTTTCTCAAATTTTGAAGTATCCGTAGTATTTTGCACTTTTTAAAAACTGACGGACGATCGGACTGTAACAATATAAATATTAGAAGCAAAAATAATCTCGTTGTGCAGTTTACTAGGCTACATAAAATTGCTAATTTATTAAAGGGCAATTGTATATTATTTTATAACAAATCACCGAAATAAATCTTTGTTGTGATGTCTCTAAATAAGTTACAAAAAAAATCCTACTTTAATGTTAAGGATCACTATAACAATAAAAAAGCTTGGGTGTGGATTGCTCTAACTTCATAGCTTAACATTAATTCACTGTGAGATGGTGGTAACAAAAAAATTACCCGGCTTGTGCGCTCTTAGAATAGGGGGCGTTTGGAACCCTCCTAGCTTTAGGATTAAGTTGGCGAACGAAGTTATCACCATCCCCTTACAATGATGTATACATAAATTTATGAGCGCTTCATAAGGATTTCTTTATTTTTGTCAAATGTAAAAAAATTATTTAAATCACACGATTTTTTCCTATAAGGCCGGTGAAAATCTTTGGCGTAGTTTCGTCATCCTGTGAGGGAGGTAAAGGGCATCGAGTACCTACGTCAGGTATTGCGTCATTCGCTTTCCCCCTCGGAGACTGCTCTCGGCTCGCTAAAAGGAACCGATCGCAGTACACTTGGGAATATACATCTCACTTATAAAAATTATAAATATAAAAAAGTACATCTCATACAAATTCGAGTCAAAAATATTATTTAATAGACGTGATATTACTTTGCACTATGTAAAGCGGTGATAGCCTAGCGGGTAGGAGCTGGATTTCACTTTCGGGGGGCCGAGTTCGAATCCCAGCACCTCTAACTTTTCTAAGTTATGTGCGTTTTAAGTAACTAAAAACATCACTCGCATGGGAAACATGCGTGCCTGGGAGAACTCCATAATGGCGTGTGGAGTCTAATTTGCAATTGGCCAGTGTCAGTGTGGTGGACTACGGGCTACACCCTTCTCATTAAAGTTAGCCAACAATGAGTTGATACTTAATGATGATTCTATTTAAAAAAAAACTTAACTCTCTTTTTTATAAATTTTAAATGCATATAAAAATTATTCGGAACCGACAGGATTTGAACCTGCGACTCTGGCAATCGAGGCCTGAGCGCTTTCTCCAAAGCTACGGCTCTCCTACCGTCGATGACGAAATTAGTATATTATGACTTTCACATCAGTCTTATAGCGAGTGTAGCGTCATCTAATAGGAAACGTTGCAGTTTCGATCTAAGTCTTCAAAGGTCCATATTACAATGAGACACGTTTGAAACAAGAGATGACACAATGCTTTTTTAAATTTTTTTATAATTTTTGTAGGTGTTTTGTAATCAATTTTATAAATTTAAAATGCATATAAAAAAATTTTTCAGGCCGCGACTGCCAGAGTGTCGCATTTCCGCATTCTGTCGGTTCCGAAAAAAAAAATGTTATAAATTTAAATTTATAAAATTGATAATTCCTCCAAGTGTAGGTAAAAACACTAACAAAAAATATAAAAAAGTAACTCTCTTTTGTTATCAAAGGTAGCATCACTATTACCTTATCAGATACAGGAAAATATATTAATTACTAAGCATTGAAGAATTATTTAACTTTAATTGTCAACAGTCAATAGACGACCTACATTCTCGCCCCTGACGGAATGTTAATAAGTTATCGGAAATAATTAAAACAAAATCATATTTTAATGTAGAGTAGATCTAGCTCGGAGAACCGATGGACGTTGGGGTTCCAAGGTGTTGGAATGGTGACCCCGCACAGGTAAACGCAGTGTTGGTCGGCCTCCAACGAGGTGGACAGACGACATCAAACGAGTCGCTGGGAGCCGCTTGAAACAAGCGGCTCAGGACCGTGGATTTTGGAACTCTCTACAAAAGACCTATGTCCAGCAGTGGACTTCAATCGGTTGAAGGGATGATGATGAGATCTGCCGTGCTATTAAAATGGCGGCTTTCTGACATTTTGTTAAAACTGATTTCCGGATTTATTTTTGTAAATTCTACTACAAGCAAGCCTGTCACCTCTTCTGGTGGATTCTGGTGATGCAGTCTGAAATGGCGGCGGGCTGACCTGATAGGGTTATAGCAGTTATATTAAACTCGTACCCCTTATCGTATCTACGCGACATCGTTCCCACGTAGACATTTCTCTCATAGTTGGGGCTTCTTTCTACTCACCCAACCTTAGCGCCACTCTCATCTCGCTCTCAAGAGGCCTAATCATATCCTTCACGACCCTGACGATCAGATTACTACTGACAATGCTCCCTATCAGAACACACTATTAATATCTGCACAGAGTCTTCGCCGGGGAAGACGAGGTCCCCGACTTCTGACGTCATCCGGATGTGGGCTCACACTGACCTCGGAGGCGTTTGGACTAATCACAGTCAGAAACCGTCACTCTAATCGTCACGAGATTCGGCCTCGCATGACGCGCCCTCAGGCCGACGATACCTTCGCTTCTTCGAGCCCTAGGGTTCAAACTCTTCCTGGCAGAGGCTCATTCCGAGGCACGCCAACAAACCCGCGTTTCTCTGTTAAAAATCATTAGTGTTAATAAGATACACATTATTCGAAAAAAAAATCGCACTACTTTTTCTGTAGGACGATAGCTAGCGCACCAGATCAGACCCGAGAAAATTCTGAAAAATTTGTGTGTAAATGTAACATCGACATATGTGAAACCGCGTGCCTTTGCTAGTTTTTAACTGACTAGCGACCCGCCCCGGCTCAGCACGGGTGCAATGAATATATAAACGTGAAGCACTCTCAAAATTCCGTAGTACATTAATTTGGACGGCTAATTGGCGCAGTTTGCAGCGTCTGAGTCAAAGGCACTGGGTTCGATTCCCACAGCTGGAAAATGTTTGTGTGATGAGCATAAATGTTTTTCAGTGTCTGGGTGTTTATATGTATACTATAAGTATTTATGAATAATATTCATAAAAATATTTATCAGTCATCTCAGTACCCATAACACAAGCTACACTTTGGGTCTAGATGGCGATGAGTGCGTTGTCGTAGTATATGAATTTAATCTACGTCGTAAGGTTAAGCCAGCGATTACAAAATCCCAATAGAAATTTGTTTGCTTTTCCCAACTATATGCATGTATACTGCATATATACCTTCCTCTTAAAACACTCTATCTATCGCTGAAAACTGAATTAGAATCCGTTGCGAAATTTAAAAGATTTAAGCGTTCAAACAGCGGGAGTGTTTTTGTTTTATTCTATGTAAAGTTAAAGATACGCCAGTTAAACCTTAAAATTAAAAAAATATTAAAATTTTAAATAATATTTTAGCTCCGTCATTTACGCTCTGAGAGCGGTCAAAATAACTGGTTCCCACTCCATTTAATAGAACCAAAGGAAGCTTTATAGGTCTATTGTTAGGAACAGTACAATAAAGAAAGGGGGTCACGCAAGGACGTCCACTCTGCCCCTCGTTATTTGATATTAGCTGATATCCGCGACTTCGTTCGCGTGGATTAAGGTTTTTTATTCCCGCGGGAACTCTCTTATTTCCAGGAATAAAAGGTAGCTTATGTTCTTTTCCATGTCAAAGGCTACATGCATGTCAAATTTCATCCAAATCGATTTAGCCGTTTTTGCGTTTTTGGCTAACAAACATCCACACTTTCACATTTATAATATTAGTATGATTCATACAATGGCTTAACTTTGAAACTGGGTAGCCGCAATTTAAGTATTTGAGATAGTGTTTGCGAAAATTGTTGTGTATAAAATTTTTCGCAAATCTGAATTTAACATTGACTCTCCTTTTTTGCACATACAAAGCTTAAAGCATTCAATTGAAGAAAGCTTTTTGTAAGTCTATTTTAGGACAGAAATAGCAATGCGTAAAGGAAAGGGGTCGCACAAGGACATCCACTCCCCCCCGCGTTATTCGATATTTATATTGGAACTTTGCATTAATAAAATGTTTCCGTGTTCACATACTAGCACCATTGTTATTACTGCCGCCAAGTATTACTGTATTCCAGTCTTAAGGTGTTGCCGCTGACCGCTGAAACTATGCAATTGCACATATTGCATATAACTCAGTCTCTCTTAATAACGATATAAAAATAAATTAATATATGTTTTTGAACACAATCTATTAACAAGTAGGTACTAACCACAGAATTTAATATCTTTCCAGGGTTCCGTACCCAAAGGGTAAAACGCGAACCTATTACTAAGACTCCGCTGTCTGACCGCCTGTCCGTCTGTCACAAAGCTGTATCTAATGAACCGTTATAGTAATACAATTGAAATTTTCACAAATGTATTTATATTATAAAATAAATTATTAAGGGAGCTCCCGTACAACAGACGTTTTTTTTTGCCGTTTTTTAGATAGATAATGAGTTTTTCCCGGTATAAAAGGTCATGCATGCCAAATTTCATCCAAATTCGTTCAGCCGTTTTTGCATAATTCAGTAACAAACATCCACACTTTCACATTTATAATATTAGTAGGATTCAAACGTCTTCTTCGACTTCTTCGAATTTTCTTGAAACCTTCTTTCGCGAGTCCGACTCGCACATGGCCGGTTTTTTTTATCTCCGCATGCTTGTCATAAAAATTGTTTTTAAATGGGCCATTACTCAGATTAAGTTTTATAGAGTTTAAAAATAATAAAACGAGACAAATAAATATTATAACAGCTTATCTAAGGTCGAAACTATCGAATTTAGTTTAATTATGTTAAATCATACGTTTATTGTTTAGTGGTTAGGATTTCGGCTTCACATTCGGGGGCCGAATTCGAATCCCACGCACGCACCTATAATTTTTTTAAGTCGTGAGCGTTTTAAGCATTTACAAGGCTTCAACGGTGAAGGAAAACATCGTGAGGAAACCCGCTTGCCTGAGTATTCTCCATTATGTTCTCAAAGGCGTGTAAAACCCACCAAACCGCACTGGGCCAGGTTGGTGGACCAAGCCTTAAACCCTTGAAATTGTGGGAGGAAACCTTGTGCCCGATAGTTGGCCAGTAATGTGAGTTAAGGTGAGATAAAGATGATACGTTTATTACTGGCTTATTTTTATTACCTTTTTAAATTGCATTATTAGGGAAGTCTATATTTTCTAATAATATGTATTACAAATGCATAGTAATCTTTATTTTCAGTATATTTCTTGTGTATGTCACTAAACTCCTCCTAAACGGCTGGACCGATTTGAATGAATTTTTCGGTATGCGTTCGGGTGTCACCCTGGATGGCTTAGATTCACAAATCAGCCCGACAGATGGAACTGGGGTCCGCTAGTATTATATATATTCGTTTATTATTAGGGGTGTAAGTGGGTGTGGCTAGTACCAGTCAGCCTCCCAAATTGCCAACCTCACCTGCACGTGGTGCACCCTGCTGTTTAACCGACGAGGCTCTGGCGACCGACAAGTGGCGGTATAACCACTTCGAATTGGCTAGGCTGAACAAATGGCACAGACCGGTGTCGGGCAGCAGCGACGCCGGGGCGATCAGTCTAGCCCTGCGATGACCAACCCGCCTGCCCAGCGTGGTCATTATCGGGCATATCTTTAATGGGAAGGAGAAAAAAACCACAGCCCCTAGTTCCCGGCGGCCCCGCTATTCCTGGCTCTGGCAGCGGTTATGGTAACGGCGGGGCAAGGGGTGTTAAGAATCTCCGGCAGAGATTCCGCTGCCAACCCCGACGACTTGACCTGGCAACATACAACGCACGCACGTTGAGGACCGATGGAAAGGTGATTGAGCTGGAAGAAGTGGTGAGCAAGTTGCGCTGGGATATTATAGGATTGTCTGAAGTCCGGCGAGAGGGGGAGGACTCGATAATCTTGGAATCCGGCAACTTGTTTTACTACCGGGAGGGTGACCAACAGTCACAGGGTGGTGTCGGGTTTATCGTCCACAAGTCTCTCGTCAACAATGTTGTAAAAGTCGAAAGTGTGTCGAGCAGGGTAGCATACCTTATACTCAGAATTACCAAACGGTATTCGTTGAAGGTCATACAGGTATACGCGCCGACTTCGGCACACCCAGACGAGGATGTAGAGGTTTTGTATGAGGACATTTCAAAAGCCATACATGCCTCGAACACCTACTACAATATTGTGATGGGGGATTTCAACGCGAAGCTTGGCGAGCGAACTGGTTCAGAGTTGAGGGTGGGGCAATTTGGGTATGGGCAATGGAACCACAGGGGTCAAATGTTGGCTGACTTCATGGAGAAGGAGGGCCTTTATATGATGAACTCCTTCTTCAAGAAGCGGCCACACAGGAAATGGACCTGGATAAGCCCCGATGGTTCCACGAGAAACGAGATCGACTTCATCATGTCGACCAAACGGCATGTATTCAATGATGTCTCTGTGATCAACAGGGTTAAAACCGGAAGTGATCACCGTATGGTAAGAGGCACATTGAGTATAAACGTTCAACTTGAAAGAGTCAGACTGGTGAAGTCTACACTCCGGCCTACTCGTGCCCATATTCAAACAGGCCAATAGGTTCTCAACCAATACACTCAAGCTTATGACGGAGAGGCAAGAGATGAGACTACAGTCTATAGCAGACGCGTCCGCTTACCGGCGGATTAATAGGCAGATCTCTAAATCACAGACTCGTGATATGCGGCACTTCAATACAGAGCGTATTAAAAATGCCATCGAGCAAAACAGAGGCTCTAAAGTGTTCGCTAGAGATCTGTCTATCGGTCAGAGCCAGTTGATGCGACTGAAGACCAATAATGGTAGTCTTGTCTCTTCCAAACCTGAGATCTTGGGTGAGGTTGAGAACTTTTATGGACAGTTGTACACCACAGTACAGACGCCTGTTGAAGATTTGGCTAAGGATCCTAGAGCCAAATTAACTCAACACTATACCGAAGATATCCCAGACGTCAGCCTATACGAGATTAGTGTGGCTCTCAAGCAGCTTAAAAATGGCAAGGCGCCGGGTGATGACGGAATAACGGCAGAACTCCTGAAGGCAGGTGGAAAACCGATACTGAAAGTCCTTCAGCGATTGTTTGATTCCGTTATTCACCAAGGCACAACGCCAGAGGCATGGCACAGGAGTGTGGTGGTTCTGTTCTTCAAAAAAGGTGATAATACCTTGTTGAAGAATTACAGACCCATCTCGCTGCTGAGTCATATCTACAAGCTGTTTTCGAGAGTCATTACGAATCGTCTCGCTCGTAGGTTTGATGACTTCCAGCCTCCCGAACAAGCCGGTTTCCGTAAGGGCTTTAGTACCATAGACCACATTCATACGCTGCGGCAGGTTATACAGAAGACTGAAGAGTATAACCGGCCACTTTGCTTAGCGTTTGTGGACTATGAAAAAGCCTTTGATTCGGTGGAAACTTGGGCTGTGTTTAGGTCACTGCAGAGATGCCGAATTGACTACCGGTATATCCAAGTGTTGCAGTGTTTGTACAAAAACGCCACTATGTCAGTTCGTATACAGGATCAGACTACGAGACCAATCCAATTGCAGCGAGGCGTGCGACAGGGAGATGTTATCTCCCCGAAACTATTTACCGCTGCGTTGGAGGACGTCTTTAAGCTTCTGGAATGGAACGGACTTGGCATCAACATTAACGGCGAGTACATCACTCAACTTCGGTTTGCCGACGATGTAGTCATAATGGCAGAGACTCTGGGAGACCTAAATACGATGCTCGATGGCCTCAGCAGAGCTTCTCAACAGGTTGGCCTACGAATGAACATGAGCAAGACGAAGATTATGTCTAATGCTCATGTTCCGCTTCAACCAGTAATCGTTGAGAACACTGCACTCGAAATTGTTGACGAATACGTATACCTAGGACATACGATCCAGTTAGGTAGGTCCAATTTCGAGAAGGAGGTGAACCGCCGAATCCAACTCGGATGGGCAGCGTTCGGGAAACTCCGTGCCATCTTTTCGTCAGAAATCCCTCAGTGCCTGAAGACGAAAGTCTTCGAACAGTGCGTGTTGCCAGTGATGACCTATGGCTCTGAAACATGGTCGTTAACTATGGGCCTCATAAGAAGGCTTAGAGTCACTCAGCGGGCGATGGAGAGAGCTATGCTCGGAGTATCTCTACGCGATCGAATCAGAAATGTGGAGATTCGTAGAAGAACCAAAGTTACCGACATAGCTCAACGAGTCGCGAAGCTTAAGTGGCAATGGGCCGGGCACATAGTTCGGAGAAAGGATGGACGTTGGGGTCCCAAGGTGCTGGAATGGCAGCCCCGTACTGGTAAGCGCAGCGTTGGTCGACCCCCAACGAGGTGGACAGACGACATTAAGCGCGTCGCAGGTAGCCGTTGGATCCAAGCGGCTCAGAATCGTGGAACTTGGAACTCCCTACAAAAGACCTATGTCCAGCAGTGGACGTCTATCGGTTGATGTGATGATGATGATGATGATGTTTATTATTTCTCCGTTCGGTTCAACTATTGCTAATTGATTTAGATAAATAATTTTAATTCTAAATAACTTATACTTGTTTAAGTTCCTTGTTAGTTTCACTACGAAATAAACCAACAAAAAAAAAATGGACAACCCTAACTTGTTACATTGACTTAAAATTTAATTTCCACGTGTATGCGTGTGCGTGTGAACGTGTATGTGAATTATATATTTGCTGTTATAAGGAATGTAAACTTTTTTTTTTATCAGGAATCTTGCGTATTTTAGAAACGTTTAATTTCTCTCAACTGAGAGTGCTAGTCGCCAGTGTATTGAACTTTGATGTGGCATAAACTGAATCTAAGTCCTTATCGGCTGACCTCTGTCCCTGATATCAAAATACGACACATGCGCCAATAACCGACAGATAGTGATAGATTCACATATGAAATACTTATGGTATAGATTCTCGACGCTACAAAGTCGACCCTTTATATACATATGTATATTAAGCGTCGACTTTGTAAGACCAAATATAGTCTTTATATATCAAGCCAAATGAAAAGTGAAAAAATTTTGTGTGCAGAACATGATGTTTATCTGTATATTATAAGTATTTATGTATACTATTTATTAAAATATTCATCAGTTATCTTAGTACCCATAACACAAGCTACGCTTAATTTGACGATGTTATTATTGTGGTTATATATTTATTAATTATTATTAATAGCCCATAACAGTCCAATGCTGGACTAAAGACTGGGAGGCCTTATTAATAAAAACAAAGACATTAAAAAAAAAAAAAATCTCTTGCTGTAAGATTACGCGATTCTTCCAAACTCTGTAAAATTATGCTTAGAAGACACTTTCGAAACATCTGATCAATTATTATTTAGGTACTTTAGTTTTTGTCGTTTATTTATATTGTTTGATTATATCTACTTGATTGTAAGACCAAATATAGCATTTTTGTCACTGGGAAGTTCTACTGTCGCGTTTTAAATGACTAATTCTATCGGTATCTGTGATAAAATGGTCGTGTGTGATAAAGTGGCCGAAAAAATGGTCTTTTGCATTTGGCGAAAATTGCGTAAACGCGAATCAGTTCATTGTAGAGTTAGCATCTCCTTAGTTGTCGGAGCGAAACGTTTGCAGAGATCGTATATCTGACGATCGGTCATAGCAACTTCGGCTGCGTTAGATCCCAGTAGCCTAAGTACAAGATTTGCACGGCAAGCGAGCAAATCGACTCAACTTGCAATCAAGGAGTCGATTGCTCGTGTCATACTCTGGGTCGTCAAAGTGAAATGGACCTAATGTCACTGGTTTTAGAGTCACAAATCGTTTTTTTTCTTATTTTTGATTTACTCAAAAGCCCAAGCTATAGATTTATAAACAAATTTGAGCTTTAACGTGATGCAAATAAAATCCATTTTACTCCGATGTTCAAGTCTTTCTTTACTCGAACACGACTCCTCCATTGCGAGCGACCGAAATTTATACTAAGGCTATACAGAATTTTAAGAAGTTCTATCCGTTTTTAATACCAAACAATTAAATAGTACCTGCTGTAATGTTCTTATAGGCGTGAGAAGTCTGCAAATCCACATATAGTCAGCTTAGTGGACTGCGGCCTAAAACCTTCGTGGCGCAGTTCTGAGCGCTGTGGTCTCAAAAGCGGAGGTTCCAGTTTCAATTTGGGAATTCATAATTTCTGAATTGTCTGTCGTCTGAACCGGTGGCAGTCTTCGGCTTTACCTGGTTGCCATCCTGCTGACAAAGACGTGCCGCCAGGCGATTAGGCGTTCTAATACGATGCCACGTAAATATTGATTAGGGGACTAGGTATTTAGTTTTATCTAACTACCATATTCCTACCCGCTACCATCTTAGACTGCAGAAAAAAAATCAAAATTTAAAATTCATTTATTTCAAGTAGGCATAATATAAGCACTTTTGAAACGTCAAGTCTGTCTGTTTGGAGTGACTCTACCACCGGTTCGGAAGGCAGATTCTACCGAGAAGAAGCCAGAAAGAAACTCAGCAGTTGCTCTTTTCCAACATCAACGGTTTACATTTTACATTTCAACATTCATTTTTCTATCTTGTGAGAGATGAAAGCGGAGCCGGATGCTTCCAAGCAACCTTGTCAAAATTTATATGACTTATTTAATTTAAATTGTGCTATAAAAAGCGCAAATATCCAACTAAAGTGACACACCATTGGAAATATTTGTACAGCGGATCTGTCACCAATAGTCTAGTCGACAAGTTGAAAATGGAACAAAATAGAGATACTGGTCTTAAAATTATGTGCGATAGCTCATTGGATCCGGACACCTAGAAAAATGTGCCAAAAGCGTGTATTAGCACATATAAAATTGCAAAAGTTATAAACAATTAAAGATGAAAAAAAAAATGGCATTTCGTTTTTTGCCAATATTATTTCATAAACTTTAAATATTTAAGAAATTTCAAAAAAAGATTCTGAAAAAGGAGGAAATTTCCAATAAAAAACTTCTAACTCCCGGAACTCTATCTCCATTATTTATAATTTTAATTTAACGCTGAAAATAGGTCTGCGCGTGAAATTTTTTAGAATGACGCGCGCGGCTTCAAAAGCGAGTACGGCACGTTACTTAATTTATTTAAGGTATTGAATTGTTTTTTTTTTTAATTTGAAAAAAATATGGTGTTTTCTGAACACTATAAATAACTTATTCCCGTTAGAAATTTTACTTAAAGTAAATTTTTCAACAAGTTTAACAAGTTACAATATTGATGCAATTAGATAACGTAACCCCGTCACAATTGTCGGTACTTGAACATTTTGTGCAACAAAACGAAAACTAAATAACTCGCTACCTAATCTTATTGGATTGGCAATGATAACGGTATTTTAATATTGCGTCGACTTGACACAGATCTTCTCAGATTGCTCTTGTATGATCTGTAGCAAATACTAATTCTTTCTCAACAATTTAATTCAAGGTCACCCGCTGATGATGCTGCTTAAAATTCCCATCTTGAATTCGAATTACAGACTAGATATAGTATTAACCATTCGCATCCACAGGTGTATATTACTAAATAGTTGTACTTTTTAAACATATGTTAATAATTAGGCAACACTGAAATTCTTTAAGCCAACGGTAAGCGCTGTGAATTTAAGTAGGAGCCTTAGGAGGCCCTTAGGGCAATTTCGAAATTTATAATTTCTGGTCTGGTCTGGTGGGAGGCTTTGGCCGTGGCTAGTTACCACCCTACCGACAAAGACGTGCCGCTAAGCGATTTAGTGTTCCGGTGCGATGTGGAAACCGATTAGGGGTATGACTACCATACTCCCTAACAGGTTAGCGCGCTACCAGTGGTGTGCACTGGGTTTCTTACCAGGGTTTGCATACGGCAGTAAAATTGCATAAAATGGATATACGAGTTATATATATCAATTTAAGGGCAGGCAGTGCTTTTGCGCATGTAAGAAGTGCACGCCACTGCCCGCTACCATCATAGACTGCATCATCACTTACCACCAGGTGATATTGCAGTCAAGTGCTAATTTGTACAGAAATAAAAAAAAAGATTTCCCCTTTGCTATCCAATGACAATAGCATTTTTGTTGCAGGGCGACCAATAATAAAGCAACCGAAGAAGACTGCGATACAGAAAACCTGAAGTCCGACCAAGAAGATGCCAAATCCGGCGGTGCGCTGGAGGCAAAGATGTCACTGCTCAACGGAATCACGGTGATTGTGGGTTCGATTATCGGCAGTGGCATTTTCGTGTCTCCGACCGGCGTGCTGAAGTATACCGGCTCGGTGAATGCCAGTCTTATAGTATGGATCGCTTCGGGAGTCTTCAGTATGGTGAGCGTTGACAATTATAATATTTGACAGTTAAGTACTTCTGCAATATCGAACTTCGCACTAGCAAGCACCTCCAACTTTTCTAAGTCATTAATAAATGAATGAATATACTACGACAATACACACATCGCAATCTAGCCCCAAAGTAAGCGTTAGCTTGTATTGTGGGCACTAAGATGACCGATGAATAATATACATACACTCTGATGATCAGTGGCGTGCACTGGGTTTCTTACCAGGGTATGCATACAGCAGGAAAATTGCATCAAATGGAAAAAATGCTCCTCTTATACGGGCTATATTTAAATTTTAGGGTATGCAGTGCTTTTGTGCATGTATGAAGTGCACGCCACTGCTGATAATATACATATAAACACCCAGACACTGAAAATCATGCATGTTCATCACACAAACATTTCCCAGTTGTGAGAGTCGAACCCACGGCCTTGGACTCAGAATGCACGCTACCCACTGCGCCAATCGGCCGTCAAGTTATGTGCGTTTTAAGCAATTAAATATCACTGGTTTCAACGGTGAAACCGGAATGCCTGAGAGTTCTACATAAAAAAAAGATGGCTAAGTTTGTTGTGGGCTCTTCTTAGACCAGGGCACGTTTGAAACCCTCCTAGCTTTAGTTTTAAGTTAACGAATGCAGTTATCACCATCACTAATATTAGTGTAACATGTTAAATGTATGTGACGCTTCATAAGTGCGTGTAATAAGGTCTACAAAAAAAAAAGAAGCCAATTGCATTCTCATTCCAACACATAGAACTTCTGGTTATAAGGTTGTAGAAAGTATTCAGCATCAAAAATTTGGAATGACATACCTCCTCCCCTACGCAAACAAGTAACGTCTACAAATAGAGTTAAAAAATACTTCAAACTATTTTACAAAAAATCTCAATTACCAGTGTAGTGTACCAGTAAATAAAAAAAAAATAAATAAATAAAAAATAACAAATTTTTCCTTTATGCACACTAAAGACACTCACATTACATTTATTTTAGATTTTAGTTTTTCATGTTTATTAATTTCATAATTTTTGGATTTTGTTTATTATTTACCTCTTTGATGATTTTGTATTTCTCGATGTCCTTCAGGGGTAAATAAGATTGTGGTAATGTAAAAAATATCTTTTGTTTGTTTATATATTACTCGTATATATTGTCCTTTTTTATGGTTATTTTGTTATTGTTCAGTCGCGAGGATTCAGTGACAACGAATATAATGGGGACGGAGTCTACGTCTTTTTACTTTTTTGGCATGGAGATAGTTTTTGAGCCGCAGAGTGGCATGGACTACTTTTTATTTCGGAAAAAACAAAGTTAAAAGTAAGTGATTATGCAGTCTAAGATGGAAGCGGGCTCGAAAAACAGTAAAAATGTTCGTCACGCGTCTCACTTCACACGTAATGTTGCTAACTTGCAAACTTTTCCCATTTACCCCTTTTTATGGTAAACGATCAGAACATAAGAGGTAAGATAATTACCGTCAACTGCTCAATAGAGTGAAGTAACTAAACGCCTGTTCTATAAACACTAAAGTGGAATGGTTTTTGATCCTTCAATATAAGTCGTGTACACGGTTTCTGCATGTTCTTGATTCTGAGGTGCCAGCAAATCAAATCGAATAATTCATATCGGTCGAAATTTGCAATAACGTATAATGACCTCGCTGTCGAAACGCGTCTACGAATAACGGCCAATTGTGTCACATTCTAGTCACACTGGTTTCTACGCTAACGCGTGAATTTAGGCTATGGGGTCTAGTTCAAGGACGCAACTTTGAGGTTGATTAGATTGAGGTATTTTTATATATATATATATGTATACTAGCTGTTACCCGCGACTTCGTCTGCGTTTGATTTTGTTTTTATCGTATTCAGTATCGCTAAGCCTTAAATGAGTACATGTGACTGTCAATTAATTATAGACAAATAATTTGCAATAAAATAAAATTGCGACTATAATGAAATATCTAAGCTATCCTATCTCTTAAGTTGGACCAGACTGCTCACGGTGTGCCAATTTAATTTAAAATCGGAAAGATTATAGGTTTTATTTAAAGTTATTTTCGTACATTGACTAGTATTTTATAGGGTTTTTATATGGGCCTATTAGTTGTCTGAAATCCCTATCCCTATCCCTGCTAATATTATAAATGTCAATGTAAGTTTGTTTGTTACGCTTTCACGCAAAAACTTCTTAACCGATCCTCATCAAACTGTGTACACATATTCTTGGCAGTGTTAGAAGTAATATAGGATACTTTTTATCCCGACATTAAGCTCGGTTTCTTTGGGAGAAGAGATGAAAGTGTTTGACGATTTTACAACATAACTCCGACATCGAATGACCGATTTAAATAATTATTTTTGTACTATAGAGATTATAATATGTGTTTCATTTTGCCAATGTAGTTGGAGATAGACGACAGAACTCCTCAGCGGACAGCAGCAAACCCCTCATTTAAGGCTTAGCGATACTGAATACTCGAATGCCAATTGAATGCCACATCATAAAACAAAATCAAACGCAGACGAAGTCGCGGGCAACAGCTAGTAAAAGAATAAATAAAATAAATATTGCTATAGATTTCGGATTTATTTATTAAAATTTGGGATGGATTAAAATAGGTACACTATACAACTTATAAATGAAAACCGAAATAATACTTCATAGGCTGTAGACATTATTTACTGTCTCTAAGACTTATCTGTGGATCCGAAACTCTATAGTTTTTGAGTGAACCACTGCCATAGTTTTTACTGAAAGAAATCAGAGACAGCCCTAACAGAACATGCAAAAGTAAAATCGAGTTAAAAGGTACGCGTCGCGTAGCGGAGGTGCTATGCACGTGTCAATCTTTTGTCTTCAATAGGGTTGTCATGTTTGGAATTAGTGAAAAAAAAACATGGTTCTTTTGATTTAATATTTTTACAGGGTGATTCCTTATGTATACCATATACTGATATGATATACTTATGCACCCTTCAAGAGTGTTTCGTAATTCCGTTACACCTTGTGTATAATTACTGATTAATTATTTTCATTATGATTAATTTTATATAAACAACTAAATATTTGGCTAAAGAGTAGGGCGTTTAATTAGAGATAATCGTGTCGTTATTTTTTCTTTTATAATTGGATGATAGCTTTAGTGTTAAAATAGGCTGCTGTTTTATGACAATCAAATCGATGTTATGTTTATATTCTTTTTTGTAAAATCTCGTAAAGTAGCTGGCTGAATTACTTTTATTTGTTTTTTTTTGGGAGACTTTTTTTATGAGGCTGGCCACTTGGAATTACTTCCAATAGATTTATTTCGTCTTTCATCTAGTACTTAATAAATTTAGGTTGGAGTGTGCTTCCAGATGGCTATACAATTTAGATTTAACTATGTTCCAGTAATATGCAGGGAATTTAATTGTAAAAGAAACCCCCCAACTGCCCTTCATATCTAACGCATTTAATCGTTTAGGTATCTCTATAATAACAGCTTATGATAAACACAAACGTGAAACTATTTCAACTTGATTTTCTTCTTCAATCTTCTTGGCACATTTTTTTCTTTTATTGCCGCTATTTTCATATTTTTTACTATATCCTACCTCTTTGATCTGGGTTCCTGTCATTTTAAATCCCACTCGAACCTATATCGACCACAGATTGCGCATACTTTTGGCCCGTCTGAACCAAGGTCACTTTTTTTTTAAATAAACGTAACAGGCAAAGTACACGTTACAATTACAATATTAAATAAATATATTTTGAGGAGGAAACGAGCAATCGAATTTAGGAAAGGAGAAATCCTTGAGGTCCGCTGAAAGTCAAAATTGCACGAACAAAGGTCAAGCAGATATTTATTTGACGAGCTGTTACTTATTTGACGAGGCGATTGATTATGGACGTCTAGTTATAATATCAACAGCGACCAATTAAGCTAGAGACAGACTGGTTTTACGCACGAAACATAAGCGATAGTATACAACGTGGGAGAATTGATGTGCACATTTGTCCCGTTCTGAAAGGCGTGTGAAGTCTACCAACCCGCCCTTTGCCAGACTACTTATAACCTAAACCCTTCTCATTCTGAAAGGAAAACGACGTGTCTCCACGCAGAACCACGGGTCACGGGTTGATAATGATGATCATGGTACAGAGATATCGAGATGTAGCAGACGGTTTTATGACGGTATTCTTAAAAAAAGCGCCCCTTCAACTTACACAGATGAAAAATTATGAAACAGACGTCGTCCCAACGTACCTATTAATATTTCATTATAAAATACAGGCTTCTAACTATACAGGCTATATATTTTTTTGGTAAAACTTTAGATATATTGGCTTCTATGTTCTGTATTGTAAAAACTCGAAAGTAGCTAGGCGATTAACTTTTTTTTTGTTTTTCTTTTATGACTGTGTTTTAAAAAAAACGCGCTTTTCAACTTACACAGATGATTATACGTCCCCACGTTTCCTATTAATACTTCATTATAAAATACAGGCTTCTTGCAAATAAGAAATATTTCTTAAAAAGCTCTTCACATAATACCATAGTAATGAATGCTCTAGGGAAGGCGAGGCGATCAAAGGCACTAATATTATTTGTAGACTCTCTGCTTCATTCCTTTATCCCAAGAGTTTTTTTTATTCCACTTTGAGTTAGCCCTTGACTGCAATCTTACCTGCTGGTAATATGATGCAATCTAAGATGGTCGGGCTAAACTGTTAGGGGTAAGGCAGTTAAATTAAACCTCTACCCTAATCGGTTTCTACGCGACATCTTATTGGAACGCTAAATCGCTTAGCGAAACGTGGCTAGTTACCACCCTACCGACAAAGATGTGGGTAAGGTGGTAACTTCCAAAAGAACAGACCAGACCAGAGAAAATTCAGAAATAAATAATAGTTGGAAAATCCAAAAGCGCACGCCTCATAATCTCAGTCATTGCAATAAAATTGAGATTATTTGTCAATAATAATTAAACTACATCTAATTATACCGTGAAAAGTAATAGGCTTCTATTCCTCAAAATACTGAAGCCTATAAAAAAAAAAACCAACTCGATAAGTGAAGTATTTGGCTCGTTATCGTGACCACAAGATACGGGATCCGCACATACAGACAGACGGACGTCCAAGACAGAACTTTTTTAAACAATTTTATAATTAGTTTAAATAATAAAAAGAGATTTAAAAATGTCATGAGTGTTAAAAATAGTGAGTCTATTTATATTCACTTATAAAAGCAATAAAGAATCAAAAAGTGACATTTTAAGTTGGAGAATCACTCGGTGTGCGTAAACTGACAGAAATACCCACCTCAACGCTTCGCTTATGAGACGTGCAATTATAAATTCCCAAATAGCCCCAATTACGGGCCCCACTACAAGGCACGGCAGAGTGATTAAGTATATCACGACAGGCTTGCGGCAAGCCTTAATCTTGCTATCTTTGCAAACAAACGACACCTTTTTATTTTTATTGCAGCTTAAAATTACTAGAAGGCTATCAACCACCGGTCTTCAAAGGATTCTCAAGTACTTCAGTCACATTGCCAGTAGAGATGGAGACAATCTTGAAAAGATTCTTTGGCAAAGTGGGAGGAAAGAGACCTCGAGGACGTAGCCCGATTTATTGGTCGGATAAAATCTGCACTGCTCTCGACACCAAAGTGCATATTGCTTCACATGTTGCCAAAAGCTGAGTCAAATGGCGCGAAATCGTCCGAAAGGTTGTAAGTGGAAAGGGTCACGACCCTCAGCAATCAGGAACACAACGTAGAGAGAGAGTTTTTATGCAAAAGTGACGTTTGAATGCAAAGTCCGTGAAGTTTACGCCGCAAACAACTACACAACCGACGGTCTCCTCTCAGAATGAGAAGTATTTAGGTCTTGGACACCATGCTGGCCACGTGCGGATTAGTAAACCTCGCATGTCTTTGAGAAGAAACGGAGAAATCTCAGGCTCTCAGGTTTCCTCACGATGTTTTCCTCCAAGCAAGTCATATAACATTATGAACTCTACAAAGAGGCGCGTGCCGGCAAACTCGGTCCCCTCGGAAGAGAAGCCGAAGCCTTACCCACAAGCCATCGCAGCTTCGAAACACCCAGGGTTTTAATTGGTCAACCAACAAAGAAATTATAGGTTCCTATTATTGGTAACTCACTACAAAAGTATAGTATTCCACAGAACCTCGATAATGTACTTGCGCAAGTGAAATTTAAGATGACCACAGATTCTTAAGAATGCTATATGCACTGATTTAAGAACGTGCAGAACCCTCATCCGGCTATTATTGCATGCAGTGCATTGTGTCCAAATACAGTGAAAACGCCTGGCGCAATTCACACCCGCGTGATGTTGCTAGCTCACAAACTTGTCCCATTTTCTCCATTTTATGGTAGGTAAACTTAGAGAGTCAATCAGCAAGCGATGGAAAGAGGTATATTAGAAGTATCTCTACGTGATTAAATGAGGAGATCCGTAGAAGAACTAGAGTTACCGACATAGCTCAAAGAGTCGCGAAGCTGAAGTGGCAATGTGCGCGGCATATAGCTCGGAGAACCGATAGACATTGGAGTCCCAAGGTGCTGGAATGGCAACCCCTCACCGGTAAACAACCAACCGCGAGTCGCGGGGAGTCGCTGGAAACAAGCGGCGCAGAATCGTGGAGTTTGGAACGCCCTCCAAAAGACCTATGTCCAGCTGTGGACGTCAATCAGTTGAAATGATGATGATGGTAAACGTTTAGAACATAAGTAAAATAATAACTTTTAATTCTGGTTAAAAAAAGTTCTGGTTCTGGTTCTGGAGGTTTCTGTATGTTTTAAATTCTGTGTGTCGGGTTTAATGTTATCTTTGACTACTTTATTAGTTTAGTGGTAACCACGTTTGTTGATGCGGTGATAGGCTAGTGGTAGGAGCTTCCGCCTCCTTTTCGCGGTCGTTTGGAGTTGGAGAGTCGGCCTTTTTTGGAGTTATGAACGTTTTTAATGTGAACTATTAAATATCACTTGTGATAACGAATAAAGTACGTTTTCTGTATTAGATCTATCTGTAATATGTTGATTAGTTGCTAAGCAAAGCTGTTATTTGTTACAAATTGTATGAACATTTTTGCGACAATAACAACGTTGCTGAGTAATAAATGTATAGATTACAGATTGATTGAATATAGAAAAAAAAAGTGTTTGCGTGTAACCTTTACGCGCGATTTAAGTAAAACTTTTATTATTATTTATTGATGAAAGAGTAAAATGTTCCTGGGGCATTGAATTTTTAAATAGTTTTAAATAGCGGAACTTCCGTCAGAAAAAAATCTGAGTTACTCCCTAGTCGCGCCTAAAGAAAATTCACTTCAAAATGGACATAAGACACCGTGAGTTTTAAATATCTTGCCACCAAATGCTGGAACGACATCCCACCACCTTTTAGAAATGCCAAATCAAAGTTTTGCTTTAAAAAATTATATCGCTATTATCTACTGAACATTCAAAAATATAATGTGGCACTATCTTACAATAATAACTACCAAAAACTAAAAAATATTATCTGACTAACATACTTTTCCAGTACTACTTAAATAAAAATGAATTTTCATCTACTTTCCATTATGAAGTTTACTTTCTTTTATAAAGTTTATATTTTTTTGTGATTTCATAACTGGACTTCCCTCAACTAAATAGGTACTGACAGAATACCAGCGTTGTCGGTACATTAGTATCCGGAACATTAAGCTGAGTCAGAACCTTTTTATTGGCACGACACATCATAGACTTAAGCTATTAATAATTAAGTACAAAACTTTAAGTTACTCCGTATGTAAGTCAGTTTGTGTTGTTCTGGTAAATAAACAAATTCTATTCTATTCTATTCTATTCTAGGTATCTTTGCATCGTCTAGAGTCTCATACAAGACTGAATTCTAGACTCTAGATGATCTATCCGTTTTCGGAAGGAAAGTGAGCGATAACCACCTGACGGAGGCGGCGAGCGCGAAAGCTCGCCATGAGAGAACCCCAGCACGGCTAACAAGGGCAGGAGACAATAATATCCCCGGGGAAAGGATATAAATTTGTCTTCTTCCACAGCTTTATTAACTCTCAGAGCACTGGCGCTAGGGTTGCCAGACGGTCGGGAATTGGCGGGATTCTCCCGAATTTTTGTATGTCCTCCCGACTCCCGACAAAGCAAATATTCTCCCGATAATTAAGTTCGATAATTTTAAGTTCACATTTTCGTCAAACGAAACTTGCAAACAACACACAAAAAAAAAATGACAAATACTTATGGCAAGAACAAAAACAATAAACATGCTCATTCGGTTCTTATCTTAAGTGTCACAAATACCTACTATGTTTTTTTCTTATATCTACAGTGCAATGCAAAAATATGTTTGTTTACTTAATATATTTCGAGTAGGTATATTAATATTATTAACTTATTTTTTTATTTCTCCCGAAAAATCGGTTATTGATCCCGAAAACAAGAAGAATCGATCTGGCAACCCTGACTGGCGCACAAGTGGAAATAATATTCAAATAATATATGTGTATTAATAAATGTGGGTAAACTTCTCCTATTCCATGTTCCAGTGATTTAGCAGGTGGGCACGTTAAATAAGTATATCCCTTGTCAGAGTATATAATCGGGGGATATAATTTTTATCTCCCGCCCGTGCTAGCCCTGCAGTGCTCAAAGACGTCGGGGGGAAGGGGGGACGTCGACCCTGCCTCCTTCGAGGGCTTGTACCTCCGGTTATTCGGGCTCGCTGAAGTGTATCGAAAATGCACCGGTATTTAAATCAAAATACCGACAGAATGTAACGAACATTGGCTGTGAATCGAACATAATTTTAATGGTTTCTTGAAACTATTTAGTAATTAAATAAGAATCATTAGAGCATTTGCTAAAATCCCAATATTCGATTCCCACTACTGGAAAATGTTTGAGTGATGAACTCGAATATTTTTCAGTGTCTTGGTGTTTACATGTAAGTATTGTATATTATAAGCATTAAATTATACTATTCATAAAAATATTAGTGCCTATAACCTATAACAACGCTTACTTTGGGACTAAATGGCGATGAGTGTACATTTATTTAAAAAAATAGATATATTTTTCTTAGGCTGGACTAGATCTTAACTCAGTGCTACATTACTTTAGTGGTAAGCACCTTTGGCGCTGCGGTTATAGCCTAGTGGCTGCCGGGCCCGAGGACCCGAGTTCGTTATCCAGCTCTTCGGAGATATCGGTTTTAATTTAAACAACCGAATAATCACGGTAAAAGATAATATCATGAGAAAACCTACACGCCTAAAAGATCTCCAAACTGTTGTGGTGTACAGAGATATACTCAAAGACTTGGTAAAACTACCAATCCGCACTTGGCCAGCTTGGTGTACTACAATTCTGAGAGTATATAGGAAAATAATGACGGTGCATAGTCAGTATATATTTGAAAATTTAATTTATGTCCATAAAAATATAACAAAACTAGCTGTTGCCCGAGAGTTCGTCTGCGTTTGACATTAAACGTAGTTGTAGTTCTAAAAAATTTTAAAGTATTCAGTATCGCTAAGCCTAAATGAGGGGTTTGCTGCTGTCCGCTGAGGAGTTCTGTCCTCTATCTCCGACCACATATTATAACCTCTATAGTAAAGCAATAATTATTTAAATCGGTTATAATTTGTCGGAGTTATGGTGTAAAATCGTCAAACAATTTCATCCCTTCTCCCAAAGGAATCGAGCTTAATGTCGGTATAAAAAGTATCCTATATTACTTTTAACACTTCCAAGATTATGTGTACAAAGTTTCATGAGGAGCGGTCAAGTAGTTTTTGTGTGAAAGCGTAACAAACAAACTTGCATTGACATTTATAATATTAGTAGGCATTAAAAAATTAAATGGACTGTAACAATATTAATATTAGGAGCAAAATAAATTCGTTGTGCAGTTTACTAGGCTACACAAAATTGCTAGTTCATTCAAGGGCAATTGTATATTATTTTATAACAAATTACCAAATGAAATCTTTGAGATATCTCTCAATAAGTTCAAAGTTTATATAAAACGTAAGCTTACAGAAAAATCCTATTATAATATTAAGGATTACTTGAACGATAAAGAAGCTTGGGTGTGAATTGCTCTAGCTTCATAGCTTCATATAAATAAACTGTGAGATGGTGATAACAAAAAAAAATTATCCGGCTAAGTTTGTTGTGACTTGTGGGATCTTCTAAGATCAGGGCGCGTTTGGAACCCTCGTAGCTTTAGGTTTAAGTTGGCGTACGAAGTTATCACCATCCCCTTACATTTATGTAAACATATATGTATGAACGCTTCATAAGTGCCTGTGATAGGCCGACATGAATAAAGAAATTTTGAATTTGAATTAGAATTTTGAATTTGAATTTTGAATTTGAATTTTGAATTTGAAATTTGAATTTTGAATTTGAATTTTGATTTTGAATTTTAAATTTGAAATTTGAAATTTGAATTTGGAGACACCATCATAAGGCCCGCCAAGCTTTGTAAATGCGTTATGATAAACCCACCCTAGCTCTGAGACAGGTGCCCTGTTCCCAGGTGTGGGAAATAGCATTTGCATTAATTAGCATCCGTCCCAGAATACTTAAATGACTAGGTATTTATTTTAGTTGCCATGACCCTATACTTTATATTTTAGATTGTAATAATTTAATGATAATTATGATCAGACAAAAGTAGTTGAAATTGTTAACGATGATTCAGAAAAGAATATGAAATGTATTTTTAAGTTATTCATAACCAAAAAATCCAATAAACCTTGTATCCATCTAAAAGTGTCTAACGCGTGAAAGAAGTTTTTACTTCCGGATTGCAACCTGTAATTTTTTTTTAATTTTTATCAACACTTTGAGGTAAGTGGCGTCTTTCTAAATCCGATATGGCTCAGGACATCGTCGTACCCAGAGGGCAGGGGAGGGCAGCTGCGCCCCTCTGGAAATTAGGCAGAGAATGTATGGCGGCGAAGATACAGACAGACAGGCAGAAATTTAAAAAAATACAGTTTTGGCTTGAGTATCGATTAAACAACGTGTAACGAAATTACGAAATACTGTTGAAAGGTGTATACTTCATAAGGGATCACCCTGTAAAAATTTAAATCAAAAGAAGCCTAAAAGTCTCCTATTTCCTATTTCCTGTCGCGAGATACGTAATCACCGTGCCATGTTCTGTAGTAGACCGGCACGGTGATTACGTATTTCGCGACAGGCTTGCGACGGGCGTTAATCTTGCAATCACCGCTGTCAAACGTCACTTTTCCATACAATAAATAAACAAAAGTGACGTTGGACAGCAGTGATTGTAAGATTTACGCCTGTCGCAAAGCTGTCGCGAAATACGTAATCACCGTGCGCTAATAGGTTGGTAATAGTGAAGATTTTAATGTTTGTTCCCTCATCAGATCGGCGCCTACTGCTATGCGGAACTGGGCACCATGATCCGAGTGAGCGGTGCCGATTACGCCTACATCATGGAGACGTTCGGACCCTTCGCAGCCTTCATACGACTGTGGATCGAGTGCATGATCGTCAGACCTTGCTCACAGGTATGTAGATCATATTCATATGTCAATTGTCATCGCCGTATGTTTTAAGTGGTCTTAGCCCAGGAGGTAGGACTTCGACTTCACTTTCGCGAGGCCGAGTTCGAATCCCAGCACGCACCTCTAAGTTTTCTAGGTTTTTTATTTTTATTTATTTAACTCTTTATTTGTACACCACTATGAAGTTAGGAAAATAAAAAAAATAACAAAAGAAATACAAAGACAGAAGTAGAATATAAAATACCTTTGCATTAGGAAAAGATGAGCGAGAGCGGACAGGTGGTGTAAAATTATTATAAGCCTACATTTAAATAGCTAAATACAAAAAAGTAAACAAAATTGTACAAATAAGAAAAATATAATAAATAAATATAAAATAATAAACTAATATATACTCAATAAACATTAATACTTTAGAACATATAGATAATAAATAAACATAAACAAGGTACTAAATACCTTGTTTATTTATTAGTTGTCATTATTGTGCCGTGTGCGTCGTGTGTGTGTGTTGTTATGTGCGTGTTAAGCAATTAAAATATCACGCTATATCGCGATACGTCTTTGTCGCTAAGATGGTAATTAGACACTGCCGAACTTCCGAAGCCACCCAAAAGTCCAGACCAGATAAAAATTCAGAAATTATAAAATCCCAAATTTCCCTTGCCGGCGATTGAACCAGGGACAGCTAAGCCACGGAGGTCGCCAACATATAGGAGCTGGTGTGTTTTAGCTCTACACTTCTCTCATATCAGAGACTGTCCCCGGCTGCGTATAGTGGAGTTGTGTTATTAATGGTTTACATATTTTTAAAGTGAATAATAAAACAGACGACCCTATTCCACTGTTTCATATAAAACATATAGCACAACAAAGTAAAAGTGGCACATTTTAAACTTCACACTTTAAAACCATTTGCAAGTCTGTTTTCTGCTTCGCGTAGCCCCTCCGAGTCTCGAGCATCACTCAACGTAGAACATCAACCGAACAGGGTTGACAAAACAAATATATATATATATATATATATATATATTTATTATTAATATATATATATATATATTAATAACAATTGCATAGTGTTTTACCTACACTTGGAAGAAACATCAATTTTATAAATTTAAACTCGTATAAAAATTTAAATGCATATTAAAAATTTTGGAACCGACTGGATTTGAACCTGTGACTCTCTGGCAATCGCGGGCTGAGCGCTTTGAACACTAAGCAACGGCTCTCCAACTGCCGATGTCCTAATTAGTATATGCATTTATATCAGTTTATTTATAATTTATAAAAATTAAAAATTTTTTGAAGTGAATCTTCTTTAGAATCGTTGTGTTTTGAAACTTGATGTAACCATAATGCGTCACGATAAAGACAAAAAAAAACATAAATTTATATGAGGGAATGACATACAACTATTTTACTTACCGTAAAACTGATTAATGTTCCAATGGTGTTTATTTATCTACTAGCGGTCCCTCGCGGCTTCAAAAAATAACTGCTACGAAGATTTTTGTGACAAAACATTTTAAACACATTTTCGCTGACAACCCTGCTAAAAGTTACTTTGCTAATAGCTGCTACCTACACTACAAAGGCCGTAGTTTCATCAAATATACTATATATGATGAAAATCATCATCATCATCATCACATCAACCTTTACCTTCTTCTTCTTCTTTTTAATGACAAGGTTGCTTGGAAGCATCCGGCTCCGCTTTCATCTCTCACAAGATAGAAAAACGAATGTTAAAATGTAAAATGAAAATTTTTGATGTTGGAAAAGAGCAACTGCTGAGTTTCTTGCCGGCTTCTTCTCGGTAGAATCTGCCTTCCGAACCGGTGGTAGAGTCACTACACACGGACAGACTTGACGTTTCAAAAGTGCTTGTATTAGGCCTACTTGAAATAAATGAATTTTGAAATCTTTTTGAATTCTTATGATTGCGGCTCAGGTTCGCCTGGTCCCTGGTGTCACGTCGACCGGCTACGATCTATTGTGACGCCGCTGTCAAGATCTCTCAGCAAGCATTGGTCGCCGTCAGAAAAAGCAGCACGTTCCTTGCTGGAAGAAATTTAGCATCCTCTTGTTGTATTATATGCATCAACGCGGGGCAGGAACAGATTAAGTGCAGCAAAACTGTCAAACGTCACTTTTGTTTATTTAATCTATCGAAAAGTGACGTTTGGCAGCAGTGATTGCAAGATTTACGCCTGTCGCATTGCTGTCGCTAGATACGTAATCAACCGGTCTCCATCCACAATGAGTAGGGGTTAAAGCTACGAGGGTTCCAAACGCGCCCTGCTATAAGAAGAGCCCACAACAAACTTAGCCGGGTATTTATTTACAACACTTTAAGGCAATATTGAACTAGTAGTACTACTATAAACTATGACAAATTTAAAAATCGGTGGCCGCCACCACAAATTGGTGGGTTTTTTTTTTCTTTAAATTAAAGGGCTTGACTAGTAGAACAATGTTCACTATATTAGAAGCTGGGAGTATTTAATATTTTTGATTTATGTATTATTATCATATCTTAGTGACGCCTTAGCTGACGTCAGTAGCCACAAATCGGATTATTGTACCGACCAGTCTTCAGTATTACGTAACCTAGGTAGTTTGATTAAGTAGGCAATGTAGGTCGAACGTTTTCGGTTAGTTAAGCCTATCTGACCCAAATAGCCATTTTATCGATTTACAATGAAAGACAAATGTATTATGTATTCCTTATTCATGTGTGCTCAAATTGTTATGACCGTAAGAGCTTTCGTGACAGAGTTCAGCCGGAAAAGTGATACCGCTATGCTTATTTCTGTTGCTGTGTTCCGGTCTGAAGGGCGTGGTTGCCTTAACACCAGTGGCGTGCACTTCATACATGCACAAAAGCTCTGCCTTCCCTTTTTTTTTGGCGTGGTGGAAAAGGTTTATGGCTGCCTCCGACCCTTGGGCAGGACGGAGGTAAAGTGGGACTCGCAACTCTAAAGGGGTATACCCAAACTAAAAACCACCACGGCATGTCCCTCTTGTTGGCTTTGTTAGACGCCCGGGGTACAGCTCTGCCTACCCTAAAATTTTTCATAAATGCGAAGGATTTTTCAATTTTATCGCATCTTCCTTCTTTATTCATACCCTGGTCAAAAACCCTGTGCACGCTAGTAGCGTTTAACACCTTTTTTTTTACCTCCGACCCTTTACGCCAGGTTGACAGATAATAAACTACAGCCACTAATGTTTTTGTTTACAATAGAGCACCGATATTGGCGCCCGACGTGGGACTTTTTCGTATATAGGAATAATTTGGTCCCTACATGGGCACCAAAGCCGAAAATACTGTATGCAGTGGCGGATTTGTAGTCGTAGCCGCTCTAGGCCCCAGGCCATGTGCCGCTCCTTTCTCAGCAACATCGTTATAGACTATAATTAATTGTCCCGTTAAATTTACCATCAGTTTTTTTTTTCGCACGATTTGCCGCCCTTTACATCTGGCCGCCCAAGTCCGGGCCTACTGGGCCTTAGGGCAAATCCGCCACTGACAGTATTCAAAAAATTTCAAAATTCAAAATTCATTTATTTCAAGTAAGCCTAATATAAGCACTTTTGAAACGTCAAGTCTGTCTGTGTGTAGTGACTCTACCACCGGTTCGGAAGGCAGATTCTACCGAGAAGAAGCCGGCAAGAAACTCAGCAGTTGCTCTTTTCCAACATTAACAATTTACATTTTACATTTCAAAATTCATTTTTCTATCTTATGAGAGATGAAAGCGGAGCCGGATGCTTCCAAGCAACCTTGTCAGTAAGAAATTCATCAATTGTAACTTCGCTGTAATAAATGTGTTTTAACACATTCTTTAAACTTATGTATTGGTAGGTCCAAAATTACCTTAGGAATCATATTATAAAAGCGTATACTCAGTCCCTAAATTAATTTAATGTCACTAATTTATGACCATTTCTTGTAAGTCGACGTATGATAGTATTATCGGCGTAGTAGTTGATTTTAGACCAAACATTTGTGAATTTCAAAATTTAAGCAATTTAAATATCACTTGCTTTAACGGTGAAGAAAAACATCGTGAGGAAACCTGCATGCCTGAGATTTCTCCATAACGTTCTCAATGGCGTGTGATGTCTACCAATCCGCACTGGTCCAGCGTGGTCGACTACGGCCTAAACCTTTCTCATTCATTGTTGTCAAAGGTGTGTGAAGTCCGCCAGTCCGCACTGAGACAGCGTGGTGGTGACCCGTGCCCTGTAGTAAGCCGGTAATAGATTGATGATGATGATGATTTGTGAATTTTAACACAAATTTTCAAAAAATTCAAAATCCAAACTGAAATATCGCCCAAGTTAACTGTACGCCATCGCTCTGCTCTGTCAATATGCATCCGCCAATAATGTTTGTGTTTAAAATAGAGCAGTGATATTGGCGCCCGACGTGGGACGGGTTTATTTATAGGCAGGATCGATTTTTCATTTACATAAACCTCTTTATATTGCGTATATCCGAGCACTGTGACTGAGTATATTATGTTATATGCTAAGCGAGCTGGTATATTATATTATGCTAAGCTATTACTTAAATAAATAAACCGTCCAAGCTGAACAACAAAAGTATTCCATTCTCTGAAGAGGTCAAACCCCTGAGAGTCACCCTTGATAAGAAATTGTCCTGGAACTCCCACATAGATGGTGTACTTCAAAAAGCAAAAACAGCACTGGGGATCTGCGGTCAGCTAGCGGGGAACAGTTGGGGCTGGGTTTCATGCTTTTGTAGATATCCTTCTGGCTCTACACAGCCATTGTGAGATTTATTGTGTCATATGCTTCTGTGGTTTGGAGTAGCAAGACGACGCAGGTAACTACCCAAAACAAGCTAAGCAGTTTACAACGTTCAGCTTGCTTGCTCATAACAGGAGCCATGAGCACCACCCCTGGAGCTGCCCTGGATGCTTTGCTGAATCTCCTTCCTCTTCACCTACACGTTAAGAAGGAGGCGAAGACCTGCATGTACAGGCTCACAAGCCAGGGAGAGGTAATCTGGCACTCTCAGGCACTGAGGCATCTTCATAACTCAGTGCTTGGGATACCTGTTTTGGGGATGCCAATGGATACAATAACTCCAAAACTAAACTTCCTCAGGCACTATACTGTGGAAATTCCATATCGTATTGACTGGATTGAAAACCAGATCCCTTGGAAACCAGGATGCTGAATATTTAAAGAGACTACCAGGGTAGGGCTTCACCGTAACCTGGGTGTCTACGCCTCCATATTCCAAGCGGAAGTCTTCCCAATAATTGAATGTGCGGAAACCTGTTTGCTAAAAGACTACAGAAACAAAACCATTTATATCCATTCAGTGAAGAAGCACTTTCTGCTTTATCTTCCGAGGTTCTGAACTCAAAGTTGGTAGAAAACTGCAGGCAAATCCTGAATACCCTGGCATTCACTAACAGGGTCATTCTACGTTGGGTTCCAGGCCATGAGGGGAACATCGGTAACGAGAAGGCCGATGAACTTGCAAAACCAGGCGCTTTGGTGAAGCAAATAGGCCCTGAGCCGGTCTGCGGAATCCTGGCGCAATTCACCCTACAAACCTCTTGCTACCACTACCATACACTCATTCGCTGGAGACAACTCCCAGGAATGAAACACTCTCGAGTGCTAATAAAACCATTCAACAGAAGGGCCGCGTCTGAGGCATTAGCACTCAACAGAAAAAACCTATGCATCCTAGTGCGGGGCATTGTGGGCTTAGCAGGCACATGTTCAACCTAAAGCTGCAGGACACAGATCTATGTAGACTCTGTAAGTAGGCTGGGGAGACGCCGCTGCACTTAATCGTTTCCTGCCCCGCGCTGATGCATAAACGCAGCACTCTTTTGGGGAAGTATATAGTACAACCAGAGGATGCTAAACTTGTTCCAGCAAGGAAAGTGCTGCTATTCCTGGCGGCGACCAATGCTCGCTGGTAGATCTAGACAGCGGCGTCACAATAGATCGTAGCCGGTCGAAGTGACACCAGGAACCAGGTGAACCTGAGCCGCAAGCAGAAGTAGAAGGGCTATACCTATAGCCTAAACTGAAAATAAAAAAAAATGCAAAAATATTTATTAACATAAAAAAACATTTACAGATTCGATGTATCCGATGGTACCCACACTAGGTATTCCTGTTTCGTGGGAGCCTATTTACAGTTTAACAGTTTAAGTTTCAACTGAATTTAAATTTTATTGACTGATTGAATTAATTCCACTCCCAGGCAATAGTGGCGTTAACATTCAGCGTGTACGTGTTGAAGCCCATATTCCCAGAGTGCGACCCGCCTGAAGACGCCACGCGGCTACTGGCAGCTTGTTGTATATGTGAGTTGTTTCTAAATGTATAACTTCAAAAATTGTTTCGATCAACACTTGCCGATAACCGCCTGAGGGGTTGCTACGGCGTCACCGGGGGAGTGACGCGAGCGCGAGAGCTCGCCATGAGAAGAGCCCCAGGGCTCGACGACATCGGGTGGGAAGTAGTGGACGTCGACCAGAAGGTGCCTCCTTCGAGGACTCGGACCACGGCTCGGTTCGACGTTAATTTGAATGTTGGTGGACTTTTGGACTAACTATTGTTTAGTCCGAACGCCCCCGTGACCGTAGTAATAGTCCATATTCGGATGACGTCAGAAATCGGGGCCATTTTCTGTTTGTGTGTGTTATTGGGACGCATTGTCGGTAGTTATTTGATCGTCAGGATCGCCAAGGACGTGCTTCGGACTTCGCCTAAGTAGTTGAATTTGAAGTATGAATAAAAATATGTTTTCTACCTTCCAGTACTGCTCACGTTTGTGAACTGCTGGTCGGTGCGTGCCGCGACGCTAGTCCAGGACTGGTTCACTTACGCCAAGCTGCTGGCACTGTTCATCATCATAGCGGCGGGCATCTATCAGCTATGCAGAGGTAATAAATTCCTCCTTAGCTTCTTTTACAGACTATACCGCACTGAGTGGGGAGAACCGCTCGTTGTTTCGAATTAATAAAGATTGTAACAGTATGGGGTGTGTGGCGAGCGTGAAGCTTGCTAAAACAAACAAAGGCCGATTGACGCAATTGGGCAGCGACCCTGCTTTCTGATTCCTAGGCCGTGGGTTCGATTCCTACAACTGGAAAATGCTTGTGTGATGAATATGAATATTTCTCAGTGTGGGCAAACTTTTACCGGAATAAAAGAACCACAAAATAAAAAAAAACTGTAAAAAATAAAAATTCTCTTAGTTATTACAAAACGATCTCCGACTTCCGAAGCAGACACCGCTATTGGATATCAATGGCTTGATAAATCAATTTGTCCAACAAATTGCTCCTTTGTGTACATAGGAAGTCGAAATTACTTCTATCGACTGCTTCATCCCTGGTACTTAGAAAGACGGGAATTTAATGTTCTAGTTTTAAAACGTTTTACTTTTAGTTCTTATTATTTAGTAGCCTACCTAGGT
Organism: Pararge aegeria; assembly: GCF_905163445.1. NCBI lineage: Eukaryota > Metazoa > Arthropoda > Insecta > Lepidoptera > Nymphalidae > Pararge > Pararge aegeria. The sequence continues at coordinate 2,379,475 of NC_053202.1, read as the reverse complement.
AATAATCTAGTAACTGACTTAGTTCGATCCCCAAAACACACCGCTTTTCCGAGTTATATGCGTTCCAAGCAATTAAACCTCACCTAAATACCTGCGAGTTTTTCGAAATATTCTCAAAGGCGTGTAAAGTCCAGCGTGGTGGAAGGCAGCCTAAACGCTTTTAATTCGGAGACCAGTAATGATGATATTGCTTGTAGGTCTGTCCCACTACAGGGCACGGGTCCACACAATGAGAAGGTGTTAAGGCCGTAGTCCACCACGCTGTGCCAGTGCGGATTGGTGGACTAATAATTGAAAGTTTATAATCAATGCAATTCCAAGACCTTCAGATCAATTAATAAAGTTTATATCCTAATCGACAATGTAGTGTAGGAAAAGGAAAGCAATAATAAATATAATCTTCCGGTGTGATGTCGCGTAGAAACCGATTAGGGGTATGCGTTAAATATAACTGCCGTATTTCCTAACAGGTTCGCCAGCTACCATCTTAGACTGCATCATCTTAGCCCTTGACTGCATCTCACCACCAGCACGGCTATACCCGGGGAAAGGATATAAATGTATATTCTCCCAGAGCTTTATCAACTCTCAGAGTATTGGAACACATGTGGAAATAATATCCAAATAATATATCTATGTGTAACAATAAACGGGGTTAAGCTTCTCCTATTCCATATTCCCGTACTTTAGCAGGTTGACACGTTAATTATATCCCTTGTGAGGGGATACAAGCGGGGGATATAATTTTTGTCTCCTGCCCATGCTAGCCCTGCAGGTGAGATTGCAGTATTGTCAGACATGTAGAGTGACAATTGTAGTGCAATAAAAAAAGGTATTTTTTATTCCCACCACTTATTACTTAATGCCATATTTGTCAATACCTTGCACTTAGGTATAAAATAATGACCTCAAAATAACTGTCATGCCAACAGACATACTTCCCTAATACGTTTCGGAAGGCGTCGGCGACTCCTTGACAAACGGACAGACGGACAGACGAGAGTTATTAGATGATTGCCGCAATCCGGTGCGCTCTGGATTATTTAATTTCATGTGTGCGCTTTGTTACATTATTTAGCCTATTCAATACCCTTAGTGAGTTTATAAGAATTTTACTCTCGCAATCGTATAGCCGTTATCGAGAATCGAATGACTGTAGCGTTGGAGTAAATGGACCTTATCTCACTTATTTTAAAGTTCATATTCATCAATACTTCTTAAACCGGTGCTTTTCGTAGCGTGAAAATCAGTATAACTGTTCTTGCGACACTGAAACGAGTAATAAAAGGTCTTCATTACGATAATGTTAACAGTTGTTTCTAATGTCAGTGTTTCTTGTTAACTTGAAAACGACACTTTACCCTTATAAAAGATAGGGGTAAGATAGGACCGAGTGCGAGACGTTGATGGCAAGTTAACAGCTGAGGGCTATTGTAGGGTGCCCATAATTATATTTTCCGGGGACTAATCTTTTATAACCGTTAATTTCTGTATCGTTAAGTAAAACATAAAAATAAATTAAATATATGTTCATAAACTTGGTTCATGTATGACATATTAAAATATCCGCACTGAATAAAAAAATATCCTGTATATGCTCTTTTGAAAAGTCTGTGTGTTTTGTAGTGACTTTAATACTAATACAATCTAATCACGCTTACTATTTATTATTTTCAGGAAAAGTGGAACATTTCACATTCGAGGGTACCACAAATGATGTGACATCTATAGCGCTTTCCTTTTATTCTGGACTCTTCGCTTATAACGGATGGTAAGAATATTTAAGATATGCGTAATACTGATAGTAATATATTTCAATGACCTTTATGACATCCCGAAGGTATTATGAAAATTATTATAGTTTACAGTGACAGAATTTCTGTTACAATTATTCATTGTAAAGTTGAGTATAAGGATTGAAGAAATTATAAATTACACCATACAGATTCTCCTGCTTTTCGCGGAGTATAGCAAATTAAGCTTAATTTTCATAATATATTATTGATTTCCGCAAAGTAATGCCTGCTTCTATCCAATTCTATATAATGCATCCCTAAGGGTCGAAAATCAGAAGTGGGATAATAATCTACAAAGAACGACGTGGTATCTTTAACGTGATTTTTTTTATATAGGTATGCTGCTTTTTCTGGTCTACTGGCCTAGACTCATATATTTGTCATACAAATTTGAAAACATATGTATACGTTTTGCAGAAAGTTAGGATTGTTCATGATCATATAAACCAATTGACGGCTATTTCTGGAAACTAATCTTTGGTAGGGAGTTCCAAAATTGACGGTCCTGGGCCGCTTGTATCCAGCGGCTCACAGGGACTCGCTTGATGTCGTCTATCCTTATTTTTGGGGTCAACCAACGCTGCATTTACCAGTTGCCATTCCAGCAGCTTGGGACCCCAACGAACATCGTCCGAGCTATGGGCCCGACCGACCCGTTGAGTTATGTAACTCTAGTCCTTCTACGTATTTTCTCATTTCTGATTTGATTGCATAGAGATACTCCGAGTACGGATACTCTTGGAAAGACTCTTCTATTCTCATAACCTTATGTTACAGGAACTACCTCAACTTCATCATCGAAGAGTTAAAGGACCCGGTGCGCAACCTGCCGCGTGCGATCGCCATATCCTGCACCCTCGTCACTGTCGTTTACACCTTCACAAATGTCGCTTTCTATACTACGCTGTCACCCACAGAGGTATATTTTATACTTGTTCTTTCTCCGCAGACGTCTTTTTTAAAATCTTTTTTATAGTTATTATTGATTCGATCAGAATATTGGATAGAAGCGCAAATAGAACCATTAGGGGGGTTAGGTAGGGTAGGTGGTAGGGGGTAGGGTTAAGAAAGGTATAAAAGGCGACACATTCGGCTAATTTTTCACTTAACAATTATTCATTGTAAAGTCAACATCTCCTGAGGATGCTCCGGTTTCGGAGCGAAACGTGCGTAGAGGGTACATTGCCGAAGATCTGTTTTGTGTAGGGTTTAAAGATTGAAGAAATTATAAACTACACCATACAGATTCTCCTGCTTTTCGCGGACTATAGCAAATTAAGATTTATTTTCATAACGGCAGATCAGAATACAGTTGCCACCACCCCTCCTCTACGGGTGTCGTACGAGGCGACTGAATATTATTATCTGACGTCACCACACGACACAGCGTTTTAATAAATTACTTATAAGTACACATAACTATATCTAGAGTGTAGTTGGATTACAGGTGTGTTTTTATTTGACTGTAGGTTCTAGGTTCAGCAGCAGTAGCCGTTACCTTTGCTGAGCGTCTTTTCGGCTGGTTCGCTCTCTCGATACCGCTTTTCGTAGCGGCTTCCACCTTCGGCGCCGTCAACGGAGTGTTGCTAACTTCTTCGAGGTAAGATGGTGTTTTAAAGAAACCGACCAAAGATTTAGTTATTTTTGTATTAATCAGCTCCGTTAACACCAATTAGAAGTACTTTAGCAGAAAGGACCCGACTAATATTAATTTAGTGAATAGTTTTCATGAAATAACTTGATTTTTAGCTAGATTTATCATGCTTTTATACATTTTAAAATGCATATAAAATTACGGAACCGACAGAATTTGCGGCTATTTGGCTTTCGCGGCCTGAGCTCTTTCCCAATAAGCTACAGCTCTCACTCCATCGATCCGGAATTGGTATATGCCTTTTATATCAGTCTTATAGCGAGTGTCATCTCTTGTTTCAAAGCTACAAGCTATATCAAATTGCAATATTTTCTACAAGATGGCGCTAAAGTTTTAAAAATTGTCTCATTGTAATATCAATGTTCCTACAAGATGGCGCTAAATGGCATATCGGTACAAGCATTCCGACACCCCAACCTCCTAGTGCTAGAGGCGTCCACTTATACCCCCGTCCCCGATGTCGAGCTCAAGCGGCGACGTTCGAAGCATGTTCTGGACGACCCTGACGATAAAATAAGTACCGACAATGTGTCCCAACAACACACATACATATACGCAACAGACACAGCGTTCGCCGGCGAAGACGAGGATCCCGATTTCTAAGCAATGATTAGTCCAAAAGTCCACCAACAGCCAGATTAACGTCGAACCGAGCCGATGTCCGAGTCCTCGCAGGAGGCACCCTCGGCTCGGCGACGCCGGAGCAACCCGATGGTTATCGGCAAGTGACCGACCAAAATGAAAAAATATCGGTACTAATTTCGGCATCGGTGGTATGCCAGCTTAGCGTAGCTTAATTGGAAAGCTTTTTAGCTTTCCCATTAAGCTACCCTATCTCCAGCAAGGCTAGCACGGGCAGGAGACAAAAATTATATCCCCCGATTATATCCCCTGACGAAGTTTACCTGCGTTTATTATTACATAGGTATATTATTTGCATATTATTTCCACTTGTACGCCAGTGCTCTAAGAGTTGATAAAGCTGTGGGAGAAGATTATATCCTTTCCCCGGGAATATAATTGTCCACTGTCCATGCCAGCCGTGCTACCTGGGCTAGCCCTTTCGCAAAGTAACGACTGCTTCTATCCACAATCTAGATTGTTCTACGCGGGGGCAGCGCAAGGCCAACTGCCGGGCATGCTGACCATGGTGACTACCCGCGCAACCCCCGCGCCAGCGGTATTGGCTGTCGCGTTGCTGTCTTTGCTGTATCTCACTGTCTCGGACATATTCGCGCTGATCAACTACGTTGGATTTGCTACTTGGGTATGTACCATCATCATCATTGTAATTAATTTAAATGTGACTTGTTATTTATAGTTGAAAATTGTTAAAATGATTAACTACAAATTTTTGCACGCCAATCTGGCGGCCGATTGGCGCAGTGTGCAGCGACTGTGCTTTCTGAGACCAAGGCCGTGGGTTCGATTTTCACAACTGGAAAATGTTTGTGTGATGAACATGACTGTTTTTCAGTTTCTTGGTGTTTATACGTATATTATAAGTATTTATGTATATTATTCTTTAAAACATCGGTCGTCTAAGTACCCATAACACAAGCTACGCTTACTTTGGGGCTAGATGGCGTTGTGTGTATTGTCGTAGTATGAAAAAAAAATCCTAGCAGGACACTTATAAAAATCGGTCATCTAAGTACCCATAACACAAGCTACGCTTACTTTGGGGCTAGATGGCGTTGTGTGTATTGTCGTAGTATGAGAAAAAAATCCGAGCAGGACACTTATAAAAATCAATTAACACCTATGTAAACATGTTGCATGTACCATATTCAAGCAAAATAAAAATGATTGATTGATTGATCATCATAATCACTTCAACCGATTGACATAAACTGCTGGACATTGTATAGCGATATTTTGTATGGAGTTACAAAATCAACGGTCTTAACTCCTGGGCCGCTTGTTTCTAGCGACTCCCAGCCACTCTTTGTACCACTCACAATTCCGGTATGATATGGTTTTAATATAACCAACATACCAATAACCAAGTCCGGATGGGTAAACTCTGACCGGGGACTTCCCGAACTCCTAAACGGGATTTCGAAAATGTAATCACTATGCTATCACTGCTAAAAATGGTGAAAATTTCCAGGTTCAAATGTTTATCTTATATGGAATCTTTATCGCTACTAAGTATTCTTTTATCTGCAATTACAGTATATTTTTTTAAAGCTGTGATATCGCATTGGGTAGGAGCTGGACTTCACTTCGGGGATCCGAGTTCTAATCCCAGCACGCACCTCGAGTTATGTGCGTTTTTAGTAATTGAAATATCACTTGCTTCAACTTTGAAGGAAACCATTGTGAGGAAAACTAAATTTTGGAACCAGAGAGTCCTTCATTATGTTCTCAAAGGTGTGTGGAGTCCACCAATCGGCACTGGGCCAGCGTGGTGGACTACGGCCTTAACCCCTTCTCATTGTGGATTGATGTAATGATGATGATGACTGTATTCTTAGAATAGTTGTAATTGAAATAATCTTTTGTTTGCAGTTAAGCATAGGAGCGGCGGTTCTCTGTCTGCCGGTACTGCGTTACAAACAGCCAAATCTAGAACGGCCAATTAAAGTTAACTTATTCTTCCCAGGTGAGAAAAAAAACTTTATTAAAAAAGAATATAGCTTGCTACTTACATTTTGTTTTCTGAGTTTTTTCGTATCAATTTTATAAACATTAATAAGTATTTGACCTACAAGATCGCCTTGGGAAACCCAACAAAAGTTTGCCTTTAGTATAGCCTTTCTTTATAATAGGGTAATTTTAATTTTATGTGCATTTGAACTATTATGTTTATTTTATTGAATCTGTGCTCACGGAATACTATCATTTCGTATTCCTTCATATATATAATTTGCTTCAAGAAATTTGCTTCCGTATTGCAGCTACACGATTTTATCTATGAAGGGCTTACAAATAAACAGCATTAGCAACAGAATTCAGTGTTCACTCTCTGATATTTGAAAGGTGCTAAAGACTGCGGTGTTGTGACGACAGATCAGAATACAGTTGTCACCTCTCCTCATGTTGCGACTAAGGAAATAAAATTGTCTAATGATGATGAGGATGATGATGATGATGATGATGATAATGCACGCATAGACACACACATACACATACACACACACACACACACACACACATACACAAACGCAGTGTCGCACACATACGCAAACACGAACACGTACATTATAAATTTGTAAATTGTATTGTTTTAGTTGTAATATTTTAATTCTTCTTTGTTTAAGTCTTTTTGTATTTAAGCAAACACGGAGGTGGGCGTTAATAGCTGTAACACAGTTTCTAACTAACACAGTTGTGACCGTTCCTTAGATTATGAGAATCCGTTGTAAATGAGACACAATAAAGACAATTATTAATTAAATTATTAATTAATTCATGATGTTGATGATAAGAGTGACCACGTTTCGTTCCAGTGGTGTACATAATCTGCACCATAGCCGTGGTGGCGTTCCCCGCGTACGCGTCCCCCAGCGAGACCGGCGTGGGTTGCCTGATGATCCTGACCGCGGTGCCGGTGTACCTGTTGCTGTTGGAGCCAAGGACGAGGCTGAAGGGGCTAGGCGCCATCACCGGTATGACGTCACAGCGCGTATTAATAAAAAGGCGTAACGTTGGAATAAGTAAGCAGTATTTACATAATTGATGTGCTGCCAGCTGAAGTACTACTAAACATTGCGTTACTATTCCAACGTTATGCCACTTTTTCAAGGTTTCATAGGAGCTGTCGTTGGCATGATGGTCGCGAAGACACTATAGGAAATCAGTAGTGTGATCGATTAATATGTATGAAACGAAGGGATTTGGAGCTACCTATTTGTCGGACGAAAGACACTGGGAAACTATTTCACTTTGGTTTATTTCTAAATGGACGTCAAAAGTGATGCTGATGAGTGAAGTTACGCTTTGAAAGTTTGAACTCATGCATTCAACATTGCAGAAATGTTACAATATATTAAAATAATCTCATTTACTATTAAATTTTAATTTATTCTTTGTCATTGGTTATCGGAACTTATTAAGATGTTTATTCTTTTTAGATGCCGCAACGCGTTTAATCCAAAAATTGACGCTATCCGTTCGACCAAAAATAAAGGTAAGAACATAAAATAAGGTTCCGACACTTTTGACCCATTTATTGCTTCGAGATAAACTTCATTATTTTATTTACTCATTCATCACGTACACATAAACGATCTGAAATCATTACGATTAGTTATGGTTGTCATTTTTTTTTTAAACTTAAATAATTACCTATGCGTTAGTTGAAAATTGAAATAATTTAGTTTTATAATTTTTTCTTTTATATCTCATTTTTTTAATATTACAAGTTAACCCATGACTGCAATCTCTATTCTAAGATGGTATGTTTTCATCGGTGGTATAATAGAAAGATACCCATTTTATTTACAGTGAACGCCAACCGATGGACTTACGGAATATGCCGCGACATATCCGACGACAAAACATGCAGTATTGTGTTTAGCAGTTTCGACACGTTAGATAGAGCTGTGTATAATATATACAAACATATTATATATGTAAAAACGTGTTTGAGTGTATACAAATATACAAAGTGTAATGTGTATTGTTAATTGTAGCGTTATATTAAGATGCAAATATTTATATTTTATGTTTGGAATCCATCAATAGCTCCGTATATAACGGGATGAGTTTTTCATATTACATCGACCAACCAGTGAATTTTGAATATCTACAAGATCTGTGAACATTTAAATTTAAATCCGGTATATTAAGAAGCACTCTGCTGGCTCAAGTATGTAGAACTTTTAGGTATAAAGGTTTACTCACGATGTTTTCCTTCACAGTTAAAGCAAGTGAAATTTAAAAGCTTAAAACGGTCCCCCGAAAGGGAAGCTGAAATTTTATTGTCTAGGCTTTCATCATCTCTAAAGTTTACTGTATCACATTTTGAATATTGGTCAAAATATTATAGATCTGACAGATTAAAAGTGACTGCCAATGTAAAGAGATGAAACTTTCGCCGTGTAGATCGATCATTATTTTGAAATTAGTGAGTTTACTTTTGACGTATTATTTCTTCAATGTGAAACTAAGTGTATTGTAAATGTATTGTATCTACCCATTTTATTAGATGTGAGACGGAAATGCTTGCCAGTTAAAAAAAAGATATTTCTGATATTTTATTATCTAGGTCTGGCATTGATATCAAAAACTTTTTAGTTCATCCATTTAAACTCAGTAGCTAAAATATATATATATATATTTTTAATTTTACACTCCCTTTTTGTGACCGTGGTAAAAAGTTGGAATTTTTGTAAATTTTACTTATTTTTTAACTCCCATTTTTTGGGGAATTATATTTTTTTTACGATAATGTAGCTAAATATGTCACGCTTTGTACATTTATTCTGGTTTTATTACTTTTTGGGCTTTTCTTTAATGCGTTTTAAAGATTTTTTGGATATTATGAATTAAAAGCGACTTCTCTGAGGACAATATTTCATATTAAGCTGTAGCTTTTATAAATATAGCTAGAGTAAGTAAGGTTTATAATTAACTCTTTGTATTGTAACTTTTATGCGTGTAGATTGTTAAGTGGCAATTCAAAAAGTAAATAAAAAATAACGTTTTACTCGTTGATACGCTAGCACAAAGCAAAAAATCGTCGAAAAAAAAACATTTGTAAAGTTTACAATTTTAATTGAAATTAGAATCAAAAAACGGACAAGACGGACTAAATTTCAAATAGCGCCATCATTTCCACTTGTTACTTTATGGAAAATGAGCATTCCTTATAATTTAAGTTTAATTTAGACATTTGTTTACAACAGAGCTAACTGAAATGTACAATGTTTTGATGTATTTGACAAGATTAACGTTACAAAGTCTAAGAATTATTATGATTTAATCAGGAAGCAAGGCCCTTATTTTGTTACTATGTGATATTTGACAGGCTACAAAACTGCGATTAGGTAGGTAACATTGTACTTTGTACTTCCTTTGTGCTCAGCAAACAGTACTCTGGTCATAAATTTACCAACAGTTTACATTGTAGGTACAAACCTCAGTACAAGTGGTAAAAAATAGAATATATAACAGTAAAATTATATTCAATTAAAATTATTTATTTAAATTTATATCTACTCAGATATTTTTTGTGGAATTTATAAATTTGTGTTCGGACGTTTCAAGCAAGCTAAGAAAAATTAGAAACCAGCGCTAATGATCAACAAATGCGTGAAACTACTTTCGTGACGTGAATTTAACAAGTCAAAACTCAAAACTGTATTGTTTACTGTATTGCTCTGTATTGCTATTCATTTATTTTTTACAAAAATGGCTGTGCTTTTAGTTTAAAATATACCCAAAGACATTTTGAAGTAATTAATACATTTTCAGATTGTTAATTATTTCTTTAGTATAAAACGGTCGAATTCATTGCACATTTTGCGTAGGTAGAAATTGTATTCTTCTTGATCATGTTCAATAGAGAATCGGATTATTATTCATTTTGTACACTTTCATACATTTTTTACAGCGTTTTACCAAAACGGGCTGTAAAATGTATTTTAAAATTGCCGCGTAAACGGTCTTATCATACCGCGTGACGTCATCTGTGTGTAAATAAAGCGTTAAAATCTTCTAAATAATTGCAATAAGTAATGTTTGATGATTTAAATTTTTGCTGTTCCACTTTTCTATTAAAAATAATTACATAACAAACCTTTTGTAGCTTCTGTAAAAATGTGTTTGTTGTGGAAAATGATTTGTTTTTTTATGTTGTTATGTCTTTTTTCCAGCTGCAGTCACTTCGACCGTGTTTTATCCTAGTTTTTATTTTTATACGAATCTTTTAGATTAAGTTATTAAGTAACTTAAGCCATTTTTTTTGGAATTCAAAGTTATTATAATTAAAATTTGAACATTCCATAAAAAATACTGCCAGTGTGATGAATTAAAAATGTACTATTTGGAAATATTGAACAGAGACAAAGTTAAGACATTAAATGAAAAAAAAATCTCTATGCCAATATTGCCATAATTAAGGGTTTGTATATTTAAACGAATTTATGTGCTCATAATAATAAATATTATTATTAAGTTCCTTTTACAGGCCCGCTATATTAATAAAGGAATACTTTGTAATAAAGAATTATTATTTTCCATATTTTTTTAACGTTTTGATTTACAGTTGTTTAATTAATAAAATGTATCGCAAACTAAGTACTAATTCTAGGATAATATTATCAATTTATGCTTTGAAATACATATATGGGCCATTTTTTCATAGTATCTACTCTGTAATATGTGTTAGAAGTATGAAACAAATTGCAACTATGGTAGAAATTGTCTTGTAATTTGAATCGTTGTTTCTGTTACGCATTGGACGTTGTCTCCCAGACGCAATGTGACAATAATAAATTATTCGAGAATGATGTTTTGATGAATTATTTATTCCCGAGACTTCCAAATCCAAATAAATTATAAACCTTTAATATTATTCTAAAATAAACGAACCAACTCTCTACTGAGTTAGGTAAACTGAAAGTTAAGACATCACCTACGACGTACGCTAGCTCCACAAATTTGCGCAGATTACAGACTGCAAAACAGAGACATATCTTAAATTGCGGTGCACAACTTATAATTATTTATAATATTCGATTGTGCATCTTTTTATATAGCACGTAATCAGTGCCGGATTAACCTCGTAGCAAGAGTAACATGCTACGGGCCCCGCCCGAAAGGGGGCCCCGTATATTTAAACCCACTCAGCCTGTGCGTAAATTTTTGAGTGAACTTATTAAGATGTGGTATGTTGAATTTATTTGATGTCACAAAAACGTGAAACGTTTTAACTTTTCCTGCTAAGACAATTCACGTCAGACACTCGGTACCCGACTATTTCCTTGGCGTTAATAATTCAAAAAATTTCATACGGCAAACGCACAAGCTTTACAAAAAGTTCTACAATGATACCATACTGCCTATGATTATTTTGGCATATTCCAAAAAAACCGTTTATTATTTTTTTTATTTTTGAGATATTCCAAAATTTTACATAACAAGGGCCCTTCTTTCTTTCTAAATTTGCTACGGGCCACGAGCTTGCATAATCTGGCACTGCACGTAATCAAACACTACCGTTACGTTGGTCTTATACAAAGAGAATATAAACACTATGAGTGTAAGATTTTTTCTGATCTGTGGCATAGAGTCGTAGAAGTTGTTTAATAATAGTAATCTGTGATGGTTTGAGACACTTAGCAGTATGGAGGGTAGAGGTAAGGAGAGTCATCTTATATGGGAGAAAAGTTGAAAAAGTGTCCAGTTGTTGCGCTAAATAACAGTTCAAAAATCCTCCACAATGGCGCTGGTGGATGCACAGGTATGGTATGAATGTAGCAATCGTAGATGAATTGAAGTATGCCGAGTTAAAAAATTTAATGTCATTATCGACTAAAGTAGTTAATTATTGAGAATTTCAACAACTTACGTTGTACAAAATATTGTGCTAAATATAACCTTACTTCCTTGTATCTCCATACTTCCTTGTTTATTTTTCAAGCCTACTCTAACAATATTTATATTTGGCGCTTCTTTTAAGAGTTACCCTGATGCAAATGTGGCGCCATCCTAATTTAATACATTTTGACGACACTTTTTCATATACACAGATGACTCTCCTTACCTCTACCCTCCATACTTAGCAGTTAGCACGCAATGCCAAAATTACTTTAGAAAAAAGCAAGCTCAATTCCCAAATGTTTTGAAGATTTCGCACACACACATTTGTCATTGTTAAAACTATTTTTTACGAATTCAGCGAAAATGGTTAAACTGAGGAAAAACAAGCTTAAAGCGCTAAACAAGCTCACCAAAAAGCACAATGCTACACCGACCAACAAGATATTAAAGAAAAAACTAAACCTCGAAAGAAAGGTAACGTTTAAGAAAGAAACTGTACTAAAAGAAACAGTTCACGACGATTCTCTCGTTAAAACTGTAAAAGCCAAGTCTGATATTCTTAAAAGTTTCTCTACAAAGCCTCTAGAAAAGAGTAAAACAGCAGAAAACAATGTCAGAAAACCGAAACATAAACCTGTTGAGAAAAAGAACAAACGTCAGAAAACTCAGGTCTGCGATACTAAATTGATCCTAAGTTTAATGAAGAAAAAGTTTAACAACAGGGGAAAAACCGGTAACACAAATTGAAATTGTATTATTTAGCTGTAGATACTACAGTTCAAAAATATTCAATATATGTATATTGTTTGCATTTTAAACTAAATTTCTAATTTATTTTAACCCAACACATCATTTCACACTGCAAGCCTCAATTTTCTGCATAGATAGCATTGACAGGCATTCATATAAAGTCTGACATAGTTATGCTTCTTGATTGCTTGTACGGCCAAAATAAAGTGTCAGGCTTTTACAAAGCGCAAAAGAGCGAGCGCAGATCTTAGGCTAGTCCTGCTGTTTTTACAAAAATGTCTAGCTAAACTAGTTGGTTGGTATTATGTATAAATAATACAATATTTGATAGTAACATGTTTATTGAGCTAGGTAGCAAAACATGACAGTATGTATATATAAAATAATTAAACTACCCACTTGGTTTTACTTTTGTTAAGAAAAGGTAAACAAATGATGTAGATACTTATATGACAGTTGGTCCGTCTATAAGTTCAAGAACGAACTTGGCAATCTTAAGCAAAGAGATACTTGTAAAGTTGTTCAGTAACATTGGTGACTTTAAATACTGGAAAAGTACCAAATACCCAAGGGTGGTTGGTTTACAGGAATAGTCATATTTGTTTGTTATTTAACACTAAATATTGTCCTTCCTTGTATACTGTGTAAGAATGTGTCTATGTGGTAAATTACTCTGTACAATACAATTTTTTTTACTGCAATTATTTATCCTGGTAAGATCCTGGTACTCTTAGCCTTATACAACACTAGTAGATGTTCACCCTGGAATAATAATCTGCAATTTATTAAATAATCATATACAGAAAGACTGTCTAGTTGAATAGATGCTTGCGCTTTGCATAGCAATGTAAGGAAAAAAGGTTTTTTTGCACAAACTGAAAATGTAACTATATATATTTTTTATCACTTTGTCAAAGTGTTTTAAAGTAAATTAAAAAGAAATATTTTTGTAAATCATTTATTATGATAAGTACATTATTACCTTTATGAAAATATGTATTTTTTTATTACAAGAGAAAATATCAGTTAACTAGGTATCTACTGTGTAAAGCAACGTACAAAATATTTTTTTTTCTGCCTAATTTTTCTAATTACCTTAAGTGATAATGCGAGACAATGGTGCTAATTCTGTTTTGCAGGAATTACATTAAATTTTCGTTTTATGGTTTGCAATTGTACTTTGCATTCACCTACTTAAAGACATGTGGGATGGAGATGAAAAAGGAATGATGGTAATAGCTGGGAATCATCCAAAATTTATTTAATAATACTGCTTTTCCAAAATGCACTCATTGAGAGGCACTGTTAAGACCAGCCCAATTTATTTAGTTTTGATATTTCTGTACAACAGAATTGTCTCAATGTTGTTGTGTACCCTAAATTTCTATTTTGCGGAACTTAGTTTTTGTTCATGAAAAATTTTAGTTTGAAAATGATGATCACGCAGATACATTATAAATTACTTTTTTTATAAATGAGTCTTTTTTTATATAAATGTTTGTGAACTCACCTACCAAACAATATATGAAATCTTGCAATTGAGGAATAATTTTATTGTATAAAAACTGTTAGTTTTAAATTGTATACATTGCCTTGTTATTTAATTGATCCACAAGGAGCATTCCAAAAAAAGGCAAGAGAAATGTCCATGAACTTAAAACTGGTCTAAAGTAACGTTTTCTATTATTTAATTAATGATCCAAAAAGAGCCTAGAGAAATATTTATTTTTTTACTTTTATTCCACAAGTTAGCCCTCGACAGCAATCTCACCTGGCGATAAATGATGATGCATGTCTGAGATGTTAACAGGCTGACCTGTCGGAGAGTATGGCAGTTATATAGACATTGTGCCGGAAAACTAAATCTTTTAGTTTATGTCTTTGTTGTTAGAGTTATAACAACCCTCCCACCAGAGAAATGACTGTAAATTTGAACAATAAAACTGTTCTAAAATATCATCTGGTATTATTTTGAATGATAAATTGGAAATCATGTTTGACTATAAGCGATGTTATATCTTTTACAATGGAACGCAACTAAACACTGACCCTAATCAGAGTTTAACTCATATTGGTTTTGGAATGATGTTTCTAAAGCAGGTATTCCAGATTTTATAGAGTGTGAGAATCAACCGACAAACGGGCCGAGCTAAGGTTGAAATGTTGTTGCTAAATATATATTTTGTGTCATAATATGTACAGTTCTTAACCTAACCTAACTTAAACCATCTTCCCAATACTTTTAAGTGCAAAGCATGTTTTAATGAGAAGAATAAAAACATTTGTTACAATTGTAAAAAAAGTAATTTAAATTTTCAGAAAGGTGAGAAAAAGTTGAATAGGTGTTAGTGTTTATGAAACACGATATTGCTATATTTTTTGTAAGAACAAGTATATGTGTAGATATATAATAAAAACGATAAATACAGTAGCGTTTATTTTATTTCTGACCTTAAATAGCAAAAATATAGGAACTCTTTTTGCAAATAATTAAACAACAAGTTACTAAGCTATAAAGCTGCACTGCTAATAAAAATATAATCAGACCCATTATTGAAGTTATACTTCTTTTGGCGCGTTACGGAAAAATGGTGAGAGTAAATTTTTACAATGTGCGCGCACAACGTCACAGAAAACGGACTAAATAACTTAAACAATACCTTTTTTCTATTGTGTCGTTTTTTCTACAAACGTAGAATAAGGCGAAAGATAACATTTTTGAAAAGATTTTTATCTTGTTACGCCAAGGAAGTATTAACTTCTAACGCGTGTATATAAGTACACACGTGTTTTTTTTTTCAGCATTCTGTAACTCTTGAGATACCCGCAAAGTCCGCGCGGTGAGAATATTCTGGATATACGGAATTACGTTACGTACATATATGCCAAAGGCATAATAAAATACTGACAAAAATCTCGTTTAAATTAATTCGCAGTGCAGGCCAGCTCTTATTTTACAAATGTTTTACGCAAAACAAACTAAAATAGAGTCAATTTCACTCTTTAAATCATTGTTTTTAGCTATACGTAATTCTTATAAGGTATAACAGAATCTTTAAAATAATTATTTAAATATCCTACGACAATACACACATCGCCATCTAGCCCCAAAGTAAGCGTGTAACATTTTTTTAAATGTATAATATAAAATATAAATACCCAGAAACTGAAAAACATTTTCCAGTTGTTGGAATCAAACCCACGGCCTTTGACTTGGAAAGCGGGGTGGCTGCCCACTGCGTCTATCGGCCGTCAAATATATAAGTATAATCCGCTCCATTAAAGAATACATTTATAAAAGGCGGCCAATGTCGTGTCATCTCTTTCGCATAATATACGGGCGTGCGAACATTGTCCGATAGAGAATACACAATAGAGACCTAGGTTTCCGATCCCTGTTCTAAAGTAAATTGCCAGGTATAAAATATTGCAACCTCTTCCCGTATGTACATAACAATTAATTATATGAAAATAAAACGAAATTTTTAAACAAATTAAATATAAGCTTAAGATTTCTTTTATTAATATAAGTTATATTAACTTTATCTTAGAGTCCCGAATATGCTAGGCTATGTGATGATACCACAAATCCAATATGGTGGATATGACAGACAAAAATCCACATAGACAAAGAATATAAATTAAGAATTAATTGAAGTTTAAGGCTTTACTTAAATACTTCCTTATTTTAATAATTGCTTTTTTCATCGTCTTCACAGATGATCCGGTGGGTCGATTGTCATAGTGGCAGAAACAATGTGTGAATCGCAACGCTTTCTGATTGGCTGGCATTATGCCACTATTGGCTAAAATATTCAATTCGAACGAGAGTACCATAATTTCAGCCAATAGCAACAATTGAAATCGTTGCAAATAGATTATTTCATATTCGCATTCGAACCCCAGAGTAATTTAGAAAATTTATATTTCCTATAAGTACATTTCCATAAATATAATATACCATTCTCAAAAATCATGTTATTTCAGCTTTCTAACACTACTATCACAATATACCAAGCAGTATTGCATAAAAAAAAATAGTTTTTTGTATAGAAACTTGTTTTTTTAAATAAACTAAAACTACGTCTTAAATTAACAAGGCAATTGTAATAAGAACATACATACTATATACCGACATGCTAAAGTATCTATTACTTTCTTTTCATTTTAAATAAAAGAACTATATAGTTGAATGTTTGATTTAGTCTAATTTTAGGTGAAAACAAAGTCTGGAAGAAATGCTAAGATCTAAGAACATTTCTTATGAAATTTAAACTTTATTAAATTGTGCGAGTATGCGAAACGCATGCTCACAAACTGGTAAAATTCATTGCTAACCTACGGGGAATCCCCGAAATGCGGTGAGAAAAAATAAAATCAACTAATGAAAATGGGTTCATTTTCATTGTTCGATATTTCGTACGGAAAACATTGATCAACTTAAAAAGGTCAACGAAGAAAGATAATTGTAGTTAACATTATTTTTCTTTATTTACAATTATTTCTTTTCGTTGCCTACAGTTTACACACTGAGATTGTAAAAACTAATAGTAAACTGTGTGTCACTCATTAAAATCTAGTTTTTAAGGTTTTGTTTATCAGAAAAAATGGTTCTAGAACTATTTTATATCTTTGGTGTAGTGTTAGTTAGGAAAGTAAGACTATTTGTAACAATAGAAAAACCACAGTGTTTACTAACTTGTGACGTAATTAGAGATTCAACTTTTAACATATGATGTTTTGTTATTATTATTTTTTAAATACAGTCAAATATCCCTTACTCTTTAGCCTTTACAATCACAGTTTAGTTTTAGTTTATCAATAGTACTTTTTAGTCGATTTGTATTTAGTTGAATTTTAGTCTAAAGGCGCGCGCTGTCGTTCTTAGAACCACGAGGCGCGCAGCATGTCAGCTATAGCGCGCAGCCGCCTCCCTACAAACAAACAAACACTACATAAACAAAAGAGGGTAAAACTGGACAACGGAGAGAAAACACTGACAGACGACTGTAGTAATTCTGGTATTCGCAAGATAATACACAATTCTGTGATACATAAAAATACCAACTCCAAAGGCATCAAATATTGTGAAAATTTACCAAATCAAAAATTTAACTTAACGTGAGCGAAGCCACGGGCAAAAGCTAGTAATATTATAAATGTGATGTGGATGTTTGATACTCAATCGGGCGCTGACACATACTCAAAACGGCTGAACGGATTTCGATGAAATTTGGCACGCATATAGCCTTTGTCACGGAAAATAACATAGGCTACCTTATATTCTGATTCCTTAGGAGTTCACGAGGGAAAATTGAAAACTGTTTACAAGCTAAGCCGCGGGCACAGCTTTGAAATTTGGTATGCGTGTCACCTATGCTATGGAATAGTACATGTGCTTTCTATACCGATCTCTCAAATAGTTGCCGTGGTAGAATTTAGAATTGTTAACGAGCGAAGCTTTTTTTCTGTAGTCCACGCAGACGAAGTTGCGGGCAGAATAAATAAATAAATAAGTAAATAAATATACTACGACAATACACACATCGTCATCTAGCTACAAAGTAAGCGTAGCTTGTGTTATGGGTACTAAGATGAATGATGAATATTTTAATGAATAATATACATATGCAGATAAAAAAAGGCGTTTACACTGAAAAACATTCAAATTCGATAGAACCCCCGGCCTTGGAGTCAGAAAGCAGTCTCGCTGCCCACTGTGGCAGTCGACCTTCAAATGATCTACCTATAAAATGTAATATGTTGAACCAAATTTGATGTCACCCGTCCACCTCGTCTAGTCTACCAACGCTGCGTTTACAGGTGCGAGGTCGCCATTCCAGCACCACCTCAACGACTATTGGTTCCCCGAGCTACGTGCCCCGCCCATTGACACTACAGCTTCATGAGCCACAGTGGCGTGCACTTCATACATGCACAAAGCACTGCATACCCTAAAATTTAAATAAAGCCCGTATAAGAGGAGGATTTTTTCTATTTATGCAATTTTCCTGCTGTATGCATACCCTGTTAAGAAACCCAGTGAACGCCAGTGATGAGCCAACAAGGAGTCGCTGACCGCAAGCGGCACAAAAACTTGGAATTTGGAACTCACTACAAACTATCGATATCCAGAAGTACACGCCTATCGGTTGATACGATGATGAACAAATTTTGATAAAATTTGAATGGCAATAATTACTTTCGATTAAAAAAGATGGCGTTGTTTTATAAAGTACATACTTTCAGTGTCAAACCGATTTGGAACTTTCTTATAAAGAGTTTTAAAAATAGATTAAATGAAAACAAATTTACCATCAACGTCGATAAAGTAAAGCCTCGATGGAAAACAAAATAAAGGGGAACCCAAAAATTAAACAATTAAATTAAAAAACCGTTTTTTTAACTACAATTTTTATTTCCATAGAAGCTTTACTACAATTCGTAAAGGGAACAATAGTCAAAAATAGTTATTATAAAAAGGAAATTAACTACGACTAGTATTGTGCAAACAACATTCCAATTTTAAAACAGTAAACATCTATAAAATTACCTATAGTGTGTAAAATAAACGTTAGCAAATACATTTTTTTTAATTAATTTGAATAGTTAAATAATTTTTGTTTAATATAATTAAACTATAATTTACTATAGGTCTTATTTACATAATATTATTTTCGGAAGTGCACATAGAATCAAGCTCTTTGTGATTTTATTGTTTTTTTTCGGCCATGGATTCAAGTCCTTTAAGGCCTTGATGTGCTGTAGGCTAAACCATAGACAATTAATTTTAAGTATAATATATTATAAACTAACAATAGAAATTTAATTTACTAAACAATTACACAAAAGTAAAGCTGATTACAAATACTCTTTTTTTTTTTAATTTAAATGCAAATATTTGGCTACATTCGATTTTATTGGCACAAAACGAATACTTTAAAGTTTTAACATATCACAGAAATACTATTCAACAACCAGATATTTGCTATATTAATCATAGTTTGATATATTAATTTGTTAATTATAATATAAAGTATGTATGTTAAAGGCTTAAATATATTATATCCCAAGAAGTTTACTTTTAATCTCTACATATTACAGTACAAAGTCGGTTTATATAAACTCCTAAGCCACATAACAGATTTTGATAATCATTTTCACCATCGTTTATATAATTTTTCAGAGATGTTTTATACATAAGTATAATAAAGTATTAAGTGCCGTGGGGTAAATGCAGACCAGAATACAGTATAAAATAGATTTTCACAGTAACTATTATACCGTTACTTACAACATTAAGTCGCATGTTTGTACTATTAACTAAGATTCTTATCAAGGGTGGAAGGGAGTAAGTTGGCACAAAGTGTAATAAAGTTGCATATGCAAATGTGTCATAAAGTTGCATACAAATTGCAGTCGTTTTCCTAAGTAAATTCTTTGAAGTTGCAAATTTCCTATTTAACTGCTTATTATTGTTAATATTTATCTCGGAGCTTTTTAGAACAAATTAGAAGAATAGGTTAAAAAACAGTATAAATAATACATTTAGACTGACTGACTGACCCCCTAAACTAGGAAAGCCCGTGTATTAGGGGGTGCCTACTAAAATTTGTCA
This sequence comes from Pararge aegeria, assembly GCF_905163445.1. Classification (NCBI taxonomy): domain Eukaryota; kingdom Metazoa; phylum Arthropoda; class Insecta; order Lepidoptera; family Nymphalidae; genus Pararge; species Pararge aegeria. The sequence continues at coordinate 2,359,164 of NC_053202.1, read as the reverse complement.
CAATTATTCAGTCATGTGTTTACAAGTGAAAGTCTTTAAGAAGCCAAGAATACGTCATTGTGACCTACATTTTTAAACATGTCTAATAACTCATTAGTCGTAATTTAATACCTTTTTCATCTTTATTAATATAGGATCTGTAGTTTTTGAGAAAACGGAAACATACACACAAAAATAGATAACTTCTCACGCTGCATGCAAAGCGAATGGACCGCACCAATATGGGTTTAAAAGGGTTGCAAAATGCTACTGCAAGATTTATTTCATCTATGTTTTAGTAAATATTTTATTAGTTTATTTAGTATCAAAGAGACTAAAAGATCTCTACCATTGATTCTAAATATATAAAAAAGTTATAATAAAAGTGTTAATTTTGTTATTGGTATAAAAGTAATAGCATCGTTGTAGTAAAGATAAATTTTGTAGGAAATAGATGCATATATAACAATAGTATATAAATAGATACAAATTGACATATTAATAGAATGTTATCATCAAAAGCAAATAATGATAAAAATTGTAATATGACGCTGTACTGTTTCAATATACCCCTATCGTTAAGTAAAAAAAAAAAAACAGAATATATTAATAATTAATTCTATCCCCATATAAAAGATTACATATACTTCAGTTACTTTTTTCGTAGTTATTCGTTATCAATAAGTTATCGAAGTAAAAAAATAAGTAAAGATTATTAAAAACGATATAACATGTCGACAGAGAAGTTTTTCCTTAAATATAAAAAGTATTTATTAAGATACTCCTTCGAAAATATATACAAAAAACTACTATTTACAATAAAGGCAGAAACACACTTAACGAAACCTCAATACACTACAAACAAGCGTAGCGAAGTAATGTCGGGCGTTTACAGTTTGACTGTGGTTCACAGAAAATATAAAATTTTCGTTTGACTCTACACGCGATACGTTGCTTGTTAAAAGTATGCCTCCTCCCTTATTCTTTAATTTGGCTGAATATGTTTGAGTACTACTTTTAAAAACTACTGACTAACAAGTTATATAGTGGCATGGCACGGGACCACCCCATAATCAGACCTTTGGCCTCACGCTGGTCTCATATAGATTTCATAGAGGTGACTTTATAAAACTAAGCATGTATAGTATTAAAATCCCATGCGCAGCCACTGTTAACGAAATACCAAAATGGAAGACAATAATTACAGAAATACTGGAAAAATCGAAAACAATTATGAGTTATATACTAAAGTACTCCTACTATTTTTTGTGTGCAATTATTTTACATATCTTAAACTACTTAAGACCTCTTTGTTATACAGACCTCGAAATTACTTTACATCGGATATAACATTTAGAATTCAGACCCAAATACCTTAAGTTCTTTTACCATTACAGAGCTTAGATTACTTCAGAACTTCTCTTACACTAGTCTCAAATTATGTTAGACTCCCAATTATTCAAATTCCGATCTGATTACATACATCAAATTACTTCAGTGAACATTTTGCAACTAGGGTCAAATTGTTATATTTCTCATCACAGTTAGACCACCATTTATAACAGACTCAATCTTATTTCAAATTCATCATACAAAAAAACATCAAAACATTTAGAGTCATCGAAGGAAATAATTCGGTATTCGACTGATTAAAACAGTATTATTCTAAATTGACAGTCTATTTGACAAACCTCGAAGTCCTAAAAATAGAGATTAGAATTCTGTTACAAAACTTCAACAAATAAATATTAATACTGCTTTGAGCGATGTTAGTAAGACCCCAGAACTTCAAAGGACTTATCCCCCAAATAATAATACGCGGAAATAGAATATAATACAAACCCTGAAATATTTAATACTTTATTCTTCAATATTGTTCAATAATCATTAAACACCATCTTTGTCTCTTTGAACTTATCTTTTAACAGGCTTCTCACATACAATACCGAGAATATTTTGATTGAGAAAGAATTAAAAAAAAAGACTTAATAATAAGCTATACTAGACCATAGCCTCAGTATCGCTTATAACGTGGATACCATGTTTAGTCAATATAAGTTTAACAATATCATTACAACTTCGCGTCTTATAACTCTTGCCGCTGTCTTTTAATTTAATACTTTTAACTTTGTCACACAACTTACTGACTTCAGACTTACTATTTTTCATATCATCCGGCCTCAACTTCCTTATAGTCGACGAGGTGCAACGTTTTTTATTTACTCTAATATTTTCAATGTGTTCCATGTTACCCTCGCTCACCCTACGCCTATACAAATCGTATTCATCCCTAGACAAGCAACTGTCTAGGGAACCGTGAGTGGTGTCACATATGCTTACCTGTTCGTCTTTGAGTACGTGTTTTGTGACGTCACTGACAATTTTGACAGCTTTTCCCGGTACGTAGGTAGGCGGTACTTTGTCTAGATACGCAATTTTCGGTTTCGGATCCATAGTCGGGCTTATAGAGTCCGTATGAGTTGGTAGTAGGAAGTTCGACTTCTTCGGTCGTTTCACGGTTATGGTCTCATCTATAATAGAAGGTTTGTCTCTTATGGATATGAGGATGTTTTTGAAGTTGGTCTCCTCCGGTGACGTCATGACGATGTCCTGTGGTGATTTCTTGTCGTAGTTCGCTATCATCTCGTTCAGGAAGTTATACTCACTGTCATCCGGGGCAGCGTGGAAATTATTTAAAAAAAAAGTTAAATAAAGGTAAATTCATGTTAAATAAATATACTAAGCCATAGTTATACCTAACAGGAATTTCTATATAATACATTGCTCTAACCAGGTTGCTCTTCCAATAATTTTAAATGACAATGTGAGATGGTGATAACAAAAAAAATACCCGGCTAAGTTTGAGGGCTTCTTAGACCAGGCTGCGTTTGGGCGTTATGACTCTATGACGTCACGAGTGCGGCCATGACACCCGGCGAGCGTATTTGCTTTGATATTTTTTTAAAATATAATTTGCAATTTATCAACAAAATCTTATTTTTTTTTGCAAAAATAAGATATTTTTTGGATATAGGATAATGCTTCCGATCATCATAGGGCAGTTTTTCAAATTAAGTCATCGTGCCTTTTACAGAGAGCGCCATCTAGTTACCAATACTGGGAAACCGTTTTATTACTAGATGGTGCTGTTTAAATCTCAAAATAAATAACAAATAAATAAATATACTACGACATTACACACATCGCCAACCAGCCCCAAAGTAAGGTTAGCTTGTGTAATGTGTACTAACATAGCTGATGAATTTTTTTATGAATATAATACACATAAATATTTAAAATATACAGATAAAAACCCGGACACTGAAAAACAATCATGTTCATCACACAAAAATTTCTCCATTTGTGGGAACAGAACCCACGGTCTTTGACGCAGAAAGCAGGGTCGCTGCCCACTGCGCCAACCGGCTGTCAATAGGCACCCACCCAATTTAGTTGTAGTTTTTTTTTTTTTTAATTCGTCTATTTCAGGACATCTGTCCTCAATGTCATTAACCATACAGTCTATTCTGTAAAAAAAAAAAAAATACTCACGTGACACAAGGCAGTGATCCATACAGCCTGTTCTGTCTTATGTACGCTAGCACGCCGTCATCTGTCAGATACTTGGCGCTCTCACCGCGCCTCAGCAACCGCCGTATGACAGTGGAACTGACTTCGTTCGTTATGTAATTCGTCATTAGAAGCACGTTTTTCTAGAAATTAAGAGGAAAAAATAAATAATTTCTCTTGGTTTTCCTAATCCTAAGGTTGCCTGGAAGAGATCGCTACTAAGCGACAAGGCCGCCCTTTGTATCCTACTTTTTAAGTTTATTTTTTTGTGTACATTGTTTTTTTTTCTATTATTAAAAGGAAAACTCCAAAAAAAAAAATTTAAGCAAACATGAATACAAAGTAATTAACTATATATAGGTATATGTCTAATAGAAGCGGTGATAGCCCAGTGGGTAGGACTTCGACTTCACTTTCGGGGGTTCGAATCCTAGCACGCTCCTCTAACTTTTCTTGGTTATGTGCGTTTAAAGCAATTAAAATATAACTTGCTTCAACGGCGAAGAAAAATATCGTGAGGACACCTGCATGCCTGAAAGTTCTGCATAATTTTCTTGAAAGTGTGTGGAGTCCACCAATCCGTAATGGGCCAGCGTGGTGGACTTAACCCCATCTCATTGTGGGAGGAGACATTATAATGGGTTGATATGATGATGATGATGGTGATAAGTAATTAGTGTAGTAGCTAGTGTGTTTGCGTTGGTGTGTATTTTTGTATACGTGTGCGTGTGATTTTGTGTTTATGTGTGTTTGCAGATGCTTCTGTGCGTTTGTGTGGGCCCGAGCGCGTGCTTGAGAGGGTGTGTGTCTACAGCTCCGTGTTCTTGTTTGCGCATGTGTGTGTGTGTGTGTGTGTGTGTGTGTGTGTGTGTGTGTGTGTGTGTGTGTGTGTGTTGCGAGTAAGTGCGCGCGCGCGGATGCGTGTGGATGCGTGTATGCCATCAAGCAATATCTGGAGTCAGTGCCCGTGAGATATGTAGCACTTTATGACAAATACTTCTGTCACTATATAACAGTGTATTAAGCTATATATATATATATTGGCAATGGGCAGGGCACATAGTTCGGAGAACCGATGGACGTTGGGTTAGGTCTTAAGGTCTTAAGGTGCTGGAATGGCGACCCCGCACCGGTAAACGCAGCGTAGGTCGGTCCCCAACGAGGTGGACAGATAACATCAGGCGAGTAGCTGGGAGCCGCTGGAGACAAGCGGCCCAGGACCGTGTATTGTGGAACTCTGGACAAAGACCTATGTCCAGCAGTGGACCGCAATTGGTTGAAATGATGATGATGATGATGAGGTTCTTCGGGTATATTTGGCGACATAGATAAGAAAGGCAAAAAAGAGTGCAAAGAAAAAGAAAAGAAAAAAATTCTCACCCTATGTTTGTAGAGCATGTCCGATTCGTATATGAACCGGCCGGGGTCGCTTCCTGCACGGGACACCACCACTAAGCCATGGCGACCCACTATTGTTGCTATCTGAAATTGAATACATTAAAATAATTACTATTACGTTTTTTGTATTTTATTTGACTACAAATTAGCACTTGAACGAAATCTGTCCAGGTGGTGAGTCACGATGCAGTCTTAGATTTTAGAGTATTATGAAAATTAAGCTTAATTTGCTATACTCCGCGAAAAGCAGGAGAATCTGTATGCTGTAATTAATAATTACTTCTGTAGCGGTCTCCACATTACATAACTAGATGGCGCTACAAAAATCCAGCATCGCGGTAGCGAAGTGTTCACGAAGAATGCCTATATATACAACTTCCAAAAATGAATGTTCGGACCTCGGTCCCCGAGCACGATCACCCGCTCGGAGGAAGATCTTCCTATTGTTACGGTCGAGCGTATCACCACAGCTCCTGTACACTTCAATCCTTATATAACAGATCTTCGTCTACGAATTTTCGCTCCGAAACCGGAGCATCCTCATGACATGTTGACTTTACAATTATTCATTGTAAAGATCTGTTCGGTGTGGAGTATAAGGATTGAAAAAATTATTAATTACACCATACAGATTCTCCTGCTTTTCGAGGAGTGTAGCAAATTAAGCTTAATTTTCATAATATATCGTAGATTTCCGCAAAGTAACGCCTGCTTCTATCCAATATAAAATGGTAGCGGGTTAACCTGTTAAGGCGTATGGCAGTTTCATTAATCGATGCTTTCCGATATCGTACCGGAACGTTTAATCGCGGGGCGTCACGTATTTGTTGGTAGGGTGGTAACTAGCCACGACCAAAGTATCCAACCAGACCAGACAAAAGTCAGAAATTAGAAATTCCTAAATAGGTGTGATGACAGTTACAAAGAATCGCTAAAATGTTGTAATTATCTAATGATATATGAAAAAAATATTTTTATATTGGAGATTGGTGTTGGTTTTTAAAAAAATAAAACAGCAAAATCTAGCAATCCGCCATGACAGGTGAAACGGCGAATTCAAAATGATGACGTCACGTCTATGTAAACATAACTTCGTACCGCTTGAACTGCGAAAATCTCTGCGTATTTCAAGTTTTTGTGGTTACATACTATAAGTTGTCAAGTTTTTTGTTATAAATACCAAAATCAATAATCTTTAGTTAAAGAACTTATTTGTTTTTTAATAATAAATTTGGTGGTATTTCTAAAATTTTTTTAATAGCTAGATATAAATTATTATTATTATTATTTTTGTATAATTTATTCGGTAATTTATTTTAAAAATTATAAACTTTGGTCGTGTATTATTTTTTGTAATATCGTAACATTGTTTTTTTTTTTTTTTAAACTTAATTTACAAATGGTTGAACCAATTCATGCAATAATAAAAAAAATATTATTGACATAATTACAGATTTGTATGACATTCAGAAAGTGTACAGTTGGTACCTACTTTGAAATAAAATATTTGATTTGATATAATTTGCCGATGACGTCACGAGTGCGGCCATGACGATGCGATGCATTTTCGCGGGTTTTTTATTTAAAATTGTAACTTGCTTTTTATATCAACAAAACCTTTAATGTCTGAAGATATATGAAATAAGATATTTTTTGGATAAAGTAGATACTTCCGAACATCATATGGCAGTTTTTCAAAATTAGACGGGATTTAGACAAGGGGATATAATTACCGTGTCCACCTGCTGAAGCACGGGATCATGGATTAGGGGAAGTTTACCCCAGATTATTATTAAACATATATTATTTGGATATTAGGTATTCCCTTTTGTGCGGCAATGCTCTGAGAGTTGATATAATAATATAGTCTTTGTGAGACAAAATATTACTCTATATAAACAAAAAGCTGATGTTCGACTCGACTTATCAGAAACGGACATAAATTAGTGATATCTGCATATCGTCTGCGAAAGGTGCAGAACTCCTTTGTGGGGTTGAGTAAACGCTTTTACAGCATGATTCCTAAGGTAATTCTTGACCTACCAATACATACATTTAAAAATGTGTAAAAACACATCTAGTACAGCGAGGTTACTATACATTTGATGAATTCCGCAATGACAAGGTAGATTGGAAGCAGCCAGCCTCGCTCTCATCTCCCGCAAGATAGAAAAATGATTGTAAATGTTGATGTTGGAAAAGAGCAACTACTGAGTTTCTTGCCGGCTCTTCTCGGTAGAATCTGCTGTCCGAACCGGTGGTAGAGTCACTACCAACATACATACTTGACGTTTCAAAAGTGCTTATAAAGTAGGCCTACTTGAAATAAATGAATTTGAAATTGAATTTGATAAAGATGTGGGAAAGATAATTTTTTATCCTTTCCCCGGGGAGATAATTGTCTCATGCACACGCTAGTCGTGCTAACTGGGATATGACCTGGAATTTTTAAACAACCACAGTGTCTTGGGAGTCTAACGTATATCATGTGGGGAATTACCGCAGGCTCTTCAAACTCTCCAAAACTCTTCTTCTCAAACTCTTCCTGGCAGAGCCCCATTCCGAGGCTCGCCAACAAACCCGCGTTACGCTGTTAAAATCATTAGGGTTAATCAGCTACACACAATCCAAAAAAAAAAACCGCAGGCGTTTCAAAAGTACAGATCAGCAAGACTCACGTCTTCGTCCGACCACAGGCCGGGTGTGGCGAAGGACTCCAAGAGGTCAGCGCCGCACAGTAGTTTCACAGTGACGGTATCGTCGAAATTCCCGTTTAGCTTCTCAGTCAAGTCGTCCGGTTCATCTATGCTGTTGACGTTGAGCACGTCGTCCGGGAGCCAGGACGGCGCGTCCGAGCTCTTGTTCAGCTGGGATAAGTGCATGTTTATAGTATCCTGAAACAATACTTTGGTAGTAAGCATTACAAAAACGTATCAGTTGGTATATAGGAGCACGATGAGTGTAGCACCACATTATCGAACTAGATGGCGCCACAAAAATCCTGCGTCGCGCTAGCGAAGTGTTCACAAAAATTCACTATATATACAACTTCCAAAGATGAAAGTTCGGACCTCCCAGAGCACCATCACCAACTCGGAGGAAGATCTTCCTATTGTTACGGTCGAGCTTATCACCACAGCTCCCGTGCAATGGGTAACATAAAGTATTTATATTATTTTAGACGGCTGATTGGCGCAGTGGGTAGCGACCCTGCTTTCTGAGTCAAGGCAGTGGGTTCTATTCCCACAACTAGCAAATATTAGTACCTATTATAAGTATTCATTTATATTATACATAAAAATATTCATCAGTCAACTTAGTACCCATAACACAAGCTACGCTTACTTTGGAGTTAGATGGCGATGTGAGTATAGTTGTAGCATATTTATGTATTATTTACTAGCTTCTGCCCGCGACTTCGTCTGCGTGGACTTCAGAATTGGGTCTAAAGCTTCGCTCGTTAACAATTTTTAATCCTACCACGGGAACTATTTGTGAGATCGGTATAGAAATGTCTACATGTCCATTTCCAAAGCGTAGGTGACATGCATATAAAATTTCAAAGCTGTGTGCCCGGGGCTTTGCTTGTATACAATTCTCCCTCGGGAATTTCTTAAGGAATCGGGATAAAAGGTAGCCTATGTTCTTTTCCATGTCAAAGGCTACATACATGCCAAATCTCATCCAAATCCGTTAAGCCATTTTTGCGTGATTGAGTGACAAACATCCACACTTTCACATTTACAATATTAGTAGGATATTAGGATTTATTGACACAAATACTTATAGTATACAGATAGACACCCAGACCCTGAATAACATTCATGTTCATCACACAAACATTTTCCAGTTGAGGGAATCGAACCCACAGCGTTTGAACCAAAAACCCACTGCGCCAATATGCTTTCAAGTAAATAAATAAATAAACTACGACAGTACACAACATCGCTATCTAGCCCCTAAGTAAGCGTAGCTAGTGTTATAGGTACTAAGATAGGTGATGAATATTTTTATGAATATAATACACATAAATAACATTTTTCCAGTTGTGGGAATCGAACCCACAGCCTTTTAACCAATAAGCAGGGTCACTACCCACTGCGCCAATATGCTTTCAAGTAAGTTTAAATATCATTGGCATTCGTATAATTCATGCCAAGGTCAGTTCAATAGTTAGGTATTTCAGTGTCAGTTACGATCTAGCCCCGAGGTAAAATAATCTTATAACCTTACAACGGCCTTCAATGTTGTCCTTCGTGCAATATCGATTCGACGACTCACGAATGCATTCCGAATGCTATTTTAATATACGCTTTTTATATTTAAAAACGCGTTAAAAGCATATTATCTTGCTCTTTGATGACGACTTTCAGCAGGGCTAGCACAGGTAGGAGATAAAAATTATATCCCCCGATTATATACCCTGACAGGGGATATAATTAGCGTGTCCACCTGCTAAAGCACGGGAACATTTTATCTTTTCCCGGGGGATATAATTGTCCCCTACTTCTATGCTAGCCGTGCTGTAGGTACCAAGTTTATTTTTAATTTTCAAGTTTATGTTTATTTTTAAATACAACGTAATAAGAGTATACAACGCGTAACACAATAACGAAACAATATTGAACTACGCATAAGTATATTTTAAAAGAAATCAAAATGTAAAAATATAAAATCAAAAGAAGCATGTTTATTTTTCTATACAAATTAATCAAAAATTAATTAATTAATAAATTATTTAAAAGATAGAAAACAGCTTGTTGAAATATCAAGGCTAAATGAGAAACAGGTATTGACGAAGTTTTGCTCAGAGCTTGAAATAAATTCCTTTGGTGTACCGCAGGGTAGTGTTCTTGGGCCACTCCTATTTCTGATATACATCAACGATCTTCCTGATTGCACTAAACATAAATGTGTTATGTTTGCAGATGACGTGTCTGTTATAGTACCATGTAAACAAAAAACTGACAATTCACCAGAAATAAGTAAAGTTCTAGATGACATACATGAATGGCTTCTATATAATAATCTAAATTTAAATTTAAAAAAAACTAAATTTATGACATTTAGAAATAGAAAAATGACTATAAACCATAATACTGTGACATGTGCTAATGGGTATGCAATTAGACGAATTTTGTACTTGGAGAGCTAATATTGAAACTATATGCACTAAAACCAATAAGTTTGTATTTGCTCTCAGAAGAATTTCAAAAATTGCTAATCAAAGTACAGCATTACTGGCATATCATGGGTACGTTGCATCCAGTATGCGGTACGGTATTATGCTTTGGGGAAATGCTTCCGAGGTCAATAGAATATTTTTAATACAAAAGAAGTGTATTCGGGCCATATGCAACAAAGGTCCTATGCAATCATGCAAGCCGCTCTTTAAATCTCTCAAATTACTAACGCTGCCAGGTATCTACATTTTAGAATCAGCATGCTTCGTAAAAAGGTACAGAAGTGATTTTTTTGAAATATGCGGAAATATTGTACCTTTCAATACCCGTTACCGAAATAAAATATTCTACCCGCGATGTAACACAGCACTCGGTTCTAAAAGTTGTTATCATAATATGATTTTGATTTACAACAAATTGTCTATAGCTATTAAAGATTTGCCATTTTTGAAATTCAAGGCAAAATTACGTGACTGGTTGGTTGATAAATGCTATTACTCGGTAAAGGAGTTCTTGGATAATAAAATATTTAATTATTAGTTTAGTTATTTTTTACTTGACATTCCATGTTTATTGTTCCATACAGTAAAATTAATGAAATTTTATTATATTCAGCCGATTATTTTGATTTTATTGATTATGATGTTTTATTAATTATTAAATAAATGAATTTGTTTAAATTAAGATTTGCATGTCATATATTATGACTAAACATGTATACCTACAATGTTTTATGCAAATAAAAGGATTTGATTTGATTTGATTTGAAAAATATTCTAAGTGTTTACTTATGACAATCCTATTGAAGATAAAAGACCGATAAGTACTACCTAAGCTACGCGACGCGTAACTCATAAAGTGACCTCAGAGAGTAATAGAGTGATGTTGTCCTAATCCTAAGGTTGCCTGGCAGAGGATTTGCCTGAGAGTGGTGTACAAAAAATAGTTAAATAAATAAATAAATACGCGTAATAATATAATTTTCCAACTCCGTTGCCGCTTCTGCTTCGCGACTCATTGGGTTATTGTGGTAACTCTGCCTCTTCTACGGATCTACTCATTCCTGATTAGATCACGTAGAGATATTACTCTCTCCATCGCTCGCTCAGTGACTCTGAGTTTTTCTATGAGACAAATAGTTAGCGACCACATTTCAGTGCCATAAGTCACCACCTTGCATTCAGGCACTGAGGTAATTTGGAATCCAGAAGCTTAAAGACGCAGCGGTAAACCGCTTTGGGGTGAAAACATCTCCCTGACGCCCTCGTTAGCAATAAGACCGCATTTGATACAACTGTATATGTTTCTCTGTCTGTACTTCATGAACGCGATAGTTAGACCGTTGACCGTTAGAATTTAACAGGGGCTTGCATTTTCGCAGTTCTTATGGATAATGGTGCAAAACTGTTTGTATGCGAGTCTGTCTTGCACATGGCAGGTATTTATTTCTACTATTGTGTATTGCTTCCATGTAAGGGGAATAAAGTTTTCTAGATAAATTAAAGAACATTACTTGATGGTACTGCAATGATAGTTTGGTCCGTGTCCAACCAGACTGTTGGGTCTCCCACTCGGAAACCTTGATCCAGCCAGACGACCTTAAAGCCAACTTGAGCATTGCTATCCTAGAATAAAATGAATGATGTTTTAATATCTATAGTTTATACTCAAAATGAATGCAAAAAAGTGTACCTAGTTACCATTGGCGTGCATATAGGGTATGCACAGGGTATGCAGATTATATAATATGAAGAAAATCTCCAGTGAGAGTTATAAAAAATTTAAGGATAGACATTGTAAGAGTTATAAAAAGCCTACACTTAAGTATTTATAACTCGTACTGGAGATTTTCTTCATTTTATATCATCTGCATACCCTGTGCATACCCTCTATGCGCGCCACAGCTAGTTACAGTTGCACCATGTCTATCAAATCTAGATTCAGCTTTTGAAGAATGTAAAATAGTTTTATAAATAAAATAAGCATTTTCCAATAATTAAATTAAATTATTATTTTCACTATAATTAAAGTACAAAATGGATCTGTTCCTTTTGAATTTTTTGGCAGCCGCAGTGGGCAGCAACCCTGCTTTTTGCGTCCAAGGCTGTGGGTTCGATTCCCACAACTGCAAAAAGGTTTGCATGAAGAACATGAATGTTTATAAGTGTCCGGGTGTTTATCTGTATATTATAAGTATTTATGTGTATTATATTCATAAAAAAATTCATCAGCTATCATAGTACCCATAACACAAGCAGTGGCGTGCATAGAGGGTATGCACAGGTTATCAAAATTAAGCTTAATTTGCTATACTCCGCGAAAAGCAGGAGAATCTGTGTGGTGTAATTTATAATTTCTTCAATCCTTATACCCCACACCAAACAGATCTTCGGCAATATAACCTCTACGCACGTTTCGCTCCGAAACCGGAGCATCATCAGGAGATGTTGACTTTACAATGAATAATTGTTGACTTAACAATGAGTGCGTAGAGGGTATATTGCCGAAGATCTGTTTGGTGTGGGGTATAAGGATTGAAGAAATTATAAATTACACCACACAGATTCTCCTGCTTTTCGCGGAGTATAGCAAATTAAGCTTAATTTTGATAATATATCATGGATTTCCGCAAAGTAACGCCTGCTTCTATCCAATATGGTATGCACAGGGTATGCCGATGATATAAATGAAGAAAACTCCAGTACGAATTTAAATAATTAAGAGTAGGTTTATTATAACTCTTATAAAGCCTATCCTTAAGTTATCTGTCATCTGTCACACCACTGAACACAAGCTATGCTTACTTTAGAGATAGACAGCGATGGTGATGTGTGTATTGTTGTAGTACATTTATATTTATAATTACTACCCACCTTAGGACATTTATCTTCAAAAACTGAAACATGAACTTCAAGATGACAACGGTAGAATGAGTAAGATTGACATTGGTTTACCTTCACCTCATAAGGTAGGAGAGTGGCGGGAGGCACTTACACACACGCTATAATAAACAAATCAAGATTTTACCTGTGATGTGCGACCACCAGATCCTTCTTTCCATAAGCATCGTGTACTGGAGATACGATGCCACCAACAATAGTCCCTAAACCCATTGAATGTATATAATCTCTTGCTATTTCTGAAAAAGAAATAAATATACTAGAACTTTACTATGAATCTAGTAGTACAGCTTTATTGACAGAGCTTGTGTGAAGAACTACCAACATGCTTATTTGTGGTACCAAGCAGAGTAGCATATTGTTGGATGTATTCCTGGCATGCCCTGCGAAGTGTTGCTCTGTATAGGACATCGTTTTCCACTTATTTATAACAGACTTAAATGATAATTATATTTTTACAGGATAATTTTGAAACCACTGCAGATTTTTTTTGGTGGTTCGGTATTGGTTATAGAACATATTTCCACTAAATTTTTCATTTTATTTTTGCCAAGTCTGAGCATAAATTAAGCAAATCATGGCTTCTCGTAATACTAGGTATCTACCTAAATAGATAATCCACCCACTTCCATCTTAGGCTGTATCATAACCTACCACCAGGTGAGATTGCAGTCACAGGCTAACTTGTAGTGGATTAGAAAAATACATCGTATGGTATAGGCATTAATAGGTAAGTAATGGGTTTTACAATTTTAATTGTTTAAGTTATTATTATGCTTTATTTTATGGAATTACCGCTGCGAAGATTGAAAGTTAACAGCTGAGAGCTATTTCAGGGTGGCCATAATTATCTTTTCTGGGGACTAATCTTTTGTAACAGTTAATTTCTATATTGTATGTATGTTCATAAATTTGATTCATATATAACATATTAAAATATCCGCACTGAAAAAAAAATGATCCTGTACAGTTCTATAAAAATATAAAAAACAAGACAGATCAGATACCATAAACCCATGTATAATCTACTTATTTTATACCTACTATAACTGAATATACGATGGAAAGAAAATTAATATCTTAGTAAATATAATAATAAGAACATATGGCTTTCAGCTCTCAGAGGTAAAAGCAAAACAAAACAAATAGGGATATTCTGTCATGCATACCAGAAAAACTCTACACATAACAATATTAAACGCAATTGCCGCGAAAGATAATCCTTGAGTCAGGACTATGTAATTCTGCGATTTTAAAGATATATCAAATATCGTCAACATATATAAATACTATTTCTCTTATTACTATTTACAGTAAATAATATATTTAAAAAACATTTAACACTTTTTTATGCACTTAAGAGAATAGTGAATAAAATACTTACCGAACATACGCAAATGCATAAACGTTGGTGGGCTAAAGCTCCCGCAAGCCATTAATATTATCTTTCCTTGGGACATTTTTAACACTTATTCAAGAATTTGTTTTTAGGAAAAAACATGAAATATTATTTATTTTCAGTGAGTAGTTAACATTACAAAATTACGATCCGTAAGTTGATCGCTGCTACAGAAAATAAATTTGGCAAAATTCAAGCTAAATCTGACAGTTCGCAATTTTTTTCAATATCTCTGGAATTTTTTTTTTACTCGTCCTAGTTATGGAGGGTAGAGGTAAGGAGAGTCATTATGGAGGGTAGAGGTAAGGAGAGTCATCTTATATGGGAGAAAAGTTGAAAAAGTGTCCAGTTGTTGCGCTAAATAACAGTTCAAAAATCCTCCACAATGGCGCTGGTGGATGCACAGGGTATGGTATGAATGTAGCAATCGTAGATGAATTGAAGTATGCCGAGTTAAAAAATTTAATGTCATTATCGACTAAAGTAGTTAATTATTGAGAATTTCAACAACTTACATTGTACAAAATATTGTGGTAAATATAACCTTACTTCCTTATATCTCCATACTTCCTTGTTTATTTTTCAAGCCTACTCTAACAATATTTATATTTGGCGCTTCTTTTAAGAGTTACCCTGATGCAAATGTGGCGCCATCCTAGTTTAATACATTTTGACGACACTTTTTCATATACACAGATGACTCTCCTTACCTCTACCCTCCATAAGAGTCATCTGTGTATATGAAAAAGTCTCGTCAAAATGTATTAAATTAGGATGGCGCCATACCATACCCTGTGCACCACCAGCGCCATTGTGGAGGATTTTTGAACTGTTATTTAGCGCATACACTGGACACTTTTTCAACTTTTCTTCCATATAAGATGACTCTCCTTACCTCTACCCTCCATAGTCCTAGTATAGAATCTAGCTGTACAGCAACAACCAACCAAAATAGCTGTTATCGTCACGTTGCGTTGTTTCGCCGTATTTTATTGAAATATCGATTTTCCGGAAATCATATTGATAGTGTGCTTAACCCTAAAATATATTTTTCATCTGTATTTTTGATTATTTTCTTTAATCTATGGCGACGCCGAAAATCGGCCATTTTCCGCTTCTCGCCTTTGCAAATAATTAATTGTACTTAATAAATAGATAACTTAAATCATAAAAGTGTATTTAAAGAAATCATTGTAAATACCACTACATATACTTTCAACGTAATCACCGGTAAGACAATTTATTAGTAAAACATTGAATTTGTGGCCTTTTTTAGGTTCCGCAACGTAAGCATTTTGTGCCAATTATTACTCAAATTACTATTAAAATTATGTAAATAACGCTCTACTGTTCATAGTTTTATTCGTTTCATTAGGCTCGGCAATATTAACACTGATTTACGATTTAGTATGGATTCCCGTTTTATAGAAAACTGTATGTTTTAACTCTGGCGGTTTACCCAAATAGAGAATTGGTCATAGAAATAAGACCCATTTTTAAAGTTATTTTTAAAGGTAAATTCAGTATTTCCATACCTCAGTTCTGCGCCTATTAATGTGCCCCACCCTTTGCCAGTCTAGTGATTGATATATCCAATATTGAAATAGGATCGTTATAATATGTACTATAGTCGTAAAAATGTAATAGGCCCGTTTTGACACTTGTCATCGCGACGTAACTAGTTATGGAACCATAAGACTCTGTACTCGATACTCACGATAAATCAATTCAAGTTTGTATCAGTACTTGATAATATCATTATTATGTATTGTAAAGTGTTCGTTCGTTCAAAGTATTCCTTTAACTTCACAACCAATACGCGTGACTGGCTGTTGATTATACGTCCACTTTTCAACATGTTGAAACAGAGTTAGTACTATATAACAAAAAACACAAAAATCGAGTCAAATCACTATGTTTAAATTAATGTCCAAAATAGAAGAGCCATAGTTAACGTAATAGTAAACAATATATATCAAACTTAAACGAGCGCACAGTCAACTTTACAAGATGAGGAACGAAAAACTGCGCAGTGCGCACGGGGACGCTTCAGTCATGTGCCGCTTGGTCAGATACATCATCTCAGACTCATTATTTAGAACCCATTTTGAGAACCAAGCTCATTCTTTGCAGTAAAGATAACTACACAATATTTAATTTCGATATTCAGTAAAAAAATGGTTACAGCTCTATTATAAAAAAAAAAAGACTGAGAACGTAACTGTTTTTTGAACGTTTCGCAACAATTATAAATTGCATGATACTATGAAGTAAGCGCAAAAAGAATAATCGCGATATATTCTTTCATATTATTTAACGTCCCAAAAAAATTTACGTATTTTTTAAAACACTGTATGTAATTGTTTTTAATTTTTTTGTTTCTTTCATTTTTGTTCTAAGTTACATTCTATGGTCTTGCACAAATGTCAAAACGGGCCTATTACATTTTTCCGACTATAGTAGGGACTATTGGATGCTTCGGCCGTGGTGAGTTACCATCCTAAAGACAAAGACGTGCCGTCAATCGAGTAAGCGATATAGCATGATTGCGTAGAAATCGATTGGGGTTTCGTAAATCTGCCATACCCTTAAAACATGTTGGCCCGCTGCGATCTAAGACTGCATAATCACTTACCATGGGTAATCAGGTATGATAGCAGCCTAGGCGTAACTGGTAGAAAAAAGATACATACTAATAACAAACCTCTTTGTGTCTGTATATTACATAGATCTTGACCTTTAATTTGTTGAGCAGTTTTATACTTTTAAAGGGATCATCGTTTCATCAATAAGCAGTTTAGTTATGTTATTGTTAACAAAATAAATAAAATAAATACCTATCGTAATAAGAATTTGTCAATGGTATTCATCAGTTGATTGTACAAAAGAAGAAAATTATTTAAAAGAAGAATTTTCATCTCATTATTAAATGACATTTAGTTGTATAGTGTAATAAGTTATGAGCAAGTCAAATTACTTACTAGACGGGTCTCACCATTTTTGTACAATTTTTTGATTTTTAAATTCTATTCCTAGGATTTTTTTCTTGACTAGGGAATCTATTACAAACAGAAGCTTCTGGCAGTACCTAATGTTACTTAGTAATCAGCACAAAAAGTTTTGCAAATTGTAATTCATCTTTGGAAGTTGTATGTATAGTAAATTTTTGTGAACACTTCTCTAGCGATGCAGGATTTTTGTAGCGCCATCTACTTCGGTAATGTGGAGACCGCTACAATCTATAATTATGAAAATTAAGCTTAATCAAGTCTCCTAGAAAGTGATTACTGGTACCTTGGTTACCCCTGCTAAATGCATGAGCATTGTTTTGTGCAATTCTATACCAATTTTATTTTCATAACTTCAAAAATATGGGACTATTGTTGTGACTCAATCAGCCCTCTATTTCACTGTCATATGTCATGTATCTACATCATTTGTTTACCTTTTCTTAACAAAAGTAAAACCAAGTGGGTAGTTTAATTATCACATGTATAGACTGTCAAGTTTTGCTACCTAGCACAATAAACGTGTTACTATCCAATATTGTATTATTTATACATAATATTCACCCATTCAAGTAAAAAGTAGTTGTATGTTATTCCCTATGTGATACTATATCATATATATGGATGCCAAATTGTACACCCTTGTGTTTTTTTCTTATTTTTCTGTACTTTTTTATGTTTGCAATAACAAATGTATTTATTCATTCAGAGTTCCTTCAAAATGGGATTACATTAAAAATAGAGTACATACATTTTTTTTTCTTATTACTACAGTAAATTATTTATTAAAAACCTTTTTTTTTTAACATACCGCCTTTGCGCATTTTAGATTTTGTTTTTATGTAATTCACTTTGAAACATAAAAAATCTAAGAACGCCGGCTGTACGCACGAAAAAGCAGGACTCACTGTCACGTTCTGCCTGAGCCGAGCGTACAAGCGATAGAGACAAGATCGTCCTGACCATTTGGCTTTCTTTTCCTGGGTTCAGTCTTCGTACTTCGTTAGCCTGAACCGTGCGTTGTACGCGTGACCGTTCGGCTTGTGAAGTTGTGACTCATCTATCTCGCTTCTATACTATTTCTGTACAGACAACCAATTTTTTTGTCATTTAATTGTGTTCAATAATATACTTATAGAAATATTAAATATTTTTTAATTGCGCAGTAATGGCGAACCGACGACCACAAGGGGGTGGGCGGCGCGTGGACTTCGGTCGTAATGACCGCGGCAACAACTACCGTGGCGTGTCACCCTGGCAGGGTGGGGGCCCTGGGGGAGACCTTCCCAACTTACTTCCCCTCGGTGGGCCCGCTGAAGCGACCCTGGCCCTTGCCAGCAATTTAATTAACCTTCTTCAACCCCGTCAGAACCCTGTCCCTTCACTCCTTGACATGCCCATCCGTCGTGACTTTGGTCCCGCCATGAATCGGTATGATCGAGGTTATGGGCCTAATAGAGTGAGTATCAAATCTTTATACTGAGAGTTTATTTTCTGAAGTCAGTTATTTATTGGAAAGTTATAGTAAACAATATTGTATTGATATTTTCATATGAGCATTTGGGTATAGTTTCGCTAGATACTCTATTTATGCAAATAATTGGATTCTGCTATAGAAGTGCTGTAGTTTCTACGGTAAGAAAAATATCAAAACGTAACTTTACAGCAGGTTTTAGTAGCGTCATGCTATAAATTACTTGAAAATATCATCTAATTTGTCTTGGCAATCATACCTTATTTGCTTAGTGTATAAATCTTTAGTTAGTAATGTACACATTACCAATTAAAATAAATTTAATAATATACCTAAAGTTTTGGACCACTTTCTGCCATTACATTCTTAACGTCTTAAACATAAAAGCAGATAATCATTTACAACAGTATTTCTTAATTCAGTAAATATAATTAATATTAACAAATTATATGTGGAGAAAATATTTCATTATTAAATTCAAACATTCTGTATTTATGTGAGTTTACAGGCTGTCAACCGTACTACTTTGACCAATACACTAAGTCGATTTCTCTATACGAATATCAGACGGCGTGGTGCCAATAATGGCTGCCAGTTTCATACTAACGCATTTCAAATTTCCCTTTAGATGGGCAATCAGGGTAGTTTCCGGCGTACGGGAAATTACAATCGCGCTGGTGAGCGTATCAACAACAATCGTAAGCCGTTTAGACCCAATGATGGGCAAAGGCAACAAAACAAGGGCTCCCCGAAAAAGGATGCCGATTCAAAGGCTAAGCCTGGCAAGGAGAGGTAAGGAACCCGTGGAGTTTCCTTCCGGTGCTTCACCGACTTTCATATATCCCAAAATGGTTAATTTCATAAATCCCATAGCAATACCCAATTTCAAAGCAACTTCAACGAAATTTCAGCAAAACTTACGTTCACCGGCGACGCATTAGCCGCATTGGCATAACATGTTTCTGAAAATTCTATACTTACCCCCTTTTGCTTCTAAAGGGGTGCGAGCTCGTATACTGTACGAAATCTGCATGGAGTTTTATATGACCTCTCTTCACCATAGACAGTTTGTCTGTCTATGCTTAAGTTCTGTTGAAATTCTCTATAAGAAAACAAATATAAAATTATTTGTAGTGTTACAAAGTGTTTTTTTAGGTATGTGCTTTTTTAGATTAATGCAACATTATTTAATGTCGAATAACTCTTAATGTTTTCAGATGATAATTAACTATTTATAAAAGTTAAAAAAAACTATTTATAAAATAAACGATTGATTGATGTGTGTGTGCCTTTGGACCTTATCATTTTCACAAACGGTTATTATAATATGGTCGCGTTTATACTGTATTACTGTTAGCAGGGCTTGGAAACTGAAGCATCATTTGAGTTTTGATTTGACCAGTTAAATAGAAAAACTGTTTCTTAGTTGATTTCATTAAACACATTTTAACTGGTTTACTGAAATGATGTATCACTTTTTATTAAAACTGCCATATAAACTGTCTAATTTTGGTTGTCTGATTGTTAATAATTGTCTTCCAATCTAAATAAAGTAATGAATATCAGAACTTTTTAGGTTCCAAGCCCTGCTAGTGTTTGTAAATGGTGTTTGTGCTAAGGCAAATTAAAATAGCATTACACGAAAAGTAAATGTTAATAATATTATAATTACTTGATATATATTTCTATTGTTTATAATTTTTTAATAAAATTAAATTTGATATAACATTATTTTTCTTTAAAAGAATTTGTCACTTTGATGTTCTCGTTGTAAACATTTTGATTAAACATTCCATTAACTATTGAAGTTTTATCTAGCGATGAGACAGGGGATAAGGCTGACAAGAATGAAGACAAGAAAGACACCCCCAAGACCCGTTATGATGATATAAACCAGTCACTCTTGAGATGCCACATCTGTAATAAGAGTATGTGGGATGGGAGGTCGTTTGAGAACCATCTAAATGGACGGGCCCATTCAATCATGATGCAAAAGACTGCGGAGAGCTATGCACTGACTGCGGACACTATGCGCCAGGAGTTTAAGGTAGGTAGTTTGATGTTTTCGCCAGTTTTTTTAAACCTCTCCTGTGTGTAAGTTGATATAAATTATATTTTCCTCATCAACATAATAGCGTGAGGTATTGACGGATAGTCTTTCAAGTTTTTTTTAGTAATTAACTAATAAAATTATTGTTTACAATGTGCACTACACTAGACTACACAAAATAATCAATTTATTCAAAGGAAATTGGATACAATTTTACAATAAATTACTTGTTGATATCTTGGGGATGTCTCTAAAAATGTTCAAAGTGGATTAAGCGAAAGCTTGTGGAATAGTCCTATTATAGTATAAAGTTAAACCAAAAAAAAGTTTGGGTGTGAACTATTGCTCTAACCATTGGTTGCTTCTTAAATATTTTCAAATGACAATATGAGATGGTGAACAAAAAGAACATCTGGCTAAGTTTGTTGTGGGATTATTCTAAGACCAGGGCGCGTTTCGTACCCTCGTAGCTTTCGTTTTAAGTTTACCACTACTATGTACACATTTTGTATGTAATCAGCGCATCAAAGGTGCCCCATCTATGTGCCTATTTGAATAAAAAAATATTTGACTGACTTTACTCTACAGATTCGCGAGATGAAGCGTACACGCAAAACGGGTCAGCAGCCATTGCGCGATTTCTACTGCGCCATGTGCGACATGTATGCTGCCGACGGCGCCATCCACCGCACCACCGTTGGACACAGGAAGCTGAAGAAGTACCTCCATCCCGCTTGCACATCCTGCCACAAAGAGATGCCGACAAGGATAGAGCTAGACGAGCATAGATTATCCGCTGAGCACTTGAGACAGTTGCAGGACAAACAGGACACTAACATCACTAAGCCGAAACTTGAAGGTACTTAAATCTATTATTTTTTTGCCTGCGCGCAATTAATAAAGAGAAATCTGCATTTTTCGGCAGCCTTACTCAAATGAGTGAGCGTTTATTGGGGTTTTATGTGATAAAATCAGGAAAGAGTACATCTCAAAAGCCTTTCATTTACCAAGGTGTTCCATTGGTGACTAAGGATCACAGCTTAATTAAAAAATTTAAGTAGACTAATTTTCTAATTTTGAACCTCTTATGGCAACTGACGTAAAAAATCGCCCGAAATAAATGGGTTTTAATTGTGATTATTTTAAAGTCAAAGTCAAAAGTCAAAAATATCTTTATTCAAGTACTTTTGATGCGTACATAAGAATTACACGGTAGTGATGATGGCGATAACCACATTCGTAAACTTAAAATCAATGACTCTCTCGGACCCATTTTGTAGATAGAACGAACAGCCCTCTTCTGCAGCACGAAAATAGTGCAAATATCAGCAGCATTACTCCAAAGTAAAATTCCATATTATGGAATTATTCCATATCATTTTATTTTTTCGCAGTGATGGTATTCTCGACTCTCAGCATGGAGCAAATGTATCTGCGCGATGACAGGCAACGCTCGCGGCGCTACGACCGACGCGACAAAGATGGCGAAGCGGATAAGGAGGCGGACAGGGAAGCCGACGTAGACAAGGACAAAACTGCTGAGGGCGAACAGGTAGTGACAAGACAATCAAACAGTAGCAAACAAAGCTACTGGCTAAATGATCACGATAAAAAAAAAAGAAGTTTGTATACTATTTTAACGCGTGTACATAACACGCGTTAAAAGTTATAGTTCTTTAAACAGTATATTATGAAAATTAAGCTAGTAATCACAATGAATTTAAAAAAAAAAAAAAATTTGTACTTATGTACACGCGTTAAAAGTTATACTTCTTTGGTGTAAAAAGATAAAATTTTTACTTTCGCCTTATTCTAACGTTTGTCGAAAAAACCACACTAACGTTCGTTTTATTATTACGCATTATCTAGTTATCTCGTTATCATACAAGTTTAAATCACATTCAAATTTGAGATTTCGTAATTAGCCTGCTTTTGAAGTACATTGCCGAAGATTGTTTTTGTGGAGTCAAAAGGTTGAAGATATTACTGCTTTTCGCCGAGTATAGCCAATTAAGCTTGATTTTCATAATATATCATAGAATTAACGTAAAGTAACACCTGCTTCTATCCAACAATCAAAAAGGTTTTTTGTTGTTACTTGATATATGAATAAATGTTGTACGCCACCTACGTTGGGGTGCAAAGAAGTGCAAATATAATTAAAAACTAATTTGTTACTAATAATTACAAAATAAACCTATAACTGAATGTGTGATTACTTACTGATCAATGTTAGATCAAAAAGTGATTGTTCTGTATTTCAACGCTCGGAGTTAACTGCGATTGACGTCATTGAATCCAGGTCACCTCCAATAGGAGTTTGGAATGAATGAATAAATATACTACGACAATACACACAACGCCATCTAGCCCCAAAGTCTAGCTTGTATTATGATGACTGATGAATAATTTTATCAATAATATACATTAATACTTATAAAATGCAAACGAACACCCAGACACTGAAAAACATGCTCATCACAGAAACTTTTTCCAGTTGTGGGAATCGAACCCACGGCCTTGGTCTCAAAAAGCAGGGTCGCTGCCCAATGCGCCAATCGGTCGTCAAAATGCCGAATGATTACACTTTTATTGTACACCACATTAAGATAGAAAAATTGTAAATCAAAATTTAACGAAAAGGATACAATATTGAGGTTAGGTTGGTATGTATGTAACACGCCAGAAGTTAGCGTAGTCTTGCACAAAAATCGAGAGTAGACAATAAAAATAACTTTTTCCTATTAGGCGTAGCTCTAAAGATAACTGTTTCTGAAAGTAACACTTGACAAGCCCATTAACTCTAACACAGAGTTATGCTGAAGGCGAGGAAGTCAACAAGGACTCGATGGAAGATGGAGAAGCTAAGAAGGAAGACGGAGAAACAAAGACTGAGGTGAAGAAGGCAGAGCCTATTGACAAAGAGGACACGGTGCTGGACTACAAGGATGGGGATGACGTCACCAATGTCACACAAGAGATGTTGCCAGCTTATAGGTATTGATTCTACACTTAGGGGGCGTTCATAAAACACGTGAGATTTTTAAGGGTGGGAGGGAGTCGAGTCAAATGTTACGTTTGAGAGAGAGGTGGTCTGATTTAAACAAAAAAAAAAATTATACTATTTTGGTCCATTTAATCTAGATTGTACATGCTTAAGATTTAATCTTAAATGCAATCGTAATACGATTAAGATCATCACCAATCGTTCGAAAGAAAATAATTTCATTCATACTTCGACGTTATATATCTACTGACTGTCAAACCACCATATTTGTTTTTTTTTTTTACTAATAACAATCCAACGCGTTTACGTAAGAAACGCACATTTTAAAAAATCTCACGTGAGATTGGGGGATGGGGGGAGGGTGTTTGAATATAATCTCACGAAACCTCACCAGGGGGGGTACCTCACGTAATCTATGGACGTCCCCTTATTCAAATTCTAATTATTTATTTGTCCAATTAATGTGATACATTAAAATAAGCGGTGGCTATCACCGCTTAGTTCGACATCACTTGAGGATTTCATCTGGTAATTTGTTATACATAATAATAAATTATATACACCCTTAAATGAATTACTAATTTTATGCAGCGCAGTAAAATGCACAACAAGTTTATTTTTACTTGCTTGTTTTACTTGCTTTTATGTCATTTCCGATATAAGAGTTTGGTGTTTGGAATCGCTGTCTTCCAGCACGGAGCGCGGCGTGGGTCGCTCGTTCCTGAAGCCGCTGAACTGCATCCAGTGCCAGTTGTGCCACAAGCTGCTTGACAGCGAGGAGACTGCGGAGGTGCACCTTCGCACCTGGAGACACCACCAGCTCTTCATCTACTTGCTGAACGAGAAGAGCGGACAACTGGTTGGTGACTTGTCATTGACTTGATTAAAAACTGAAAGACCCGGCAGTAGTGCCATCAGCTGCTCGGTCCGTCCCAGTGCTAAGTACAAAACCATTGCTATAATAAGAGCAACAGTTTGCAGGGCATGTATATAACATTTCCTACAACACTCCGAACCCACAGCCTGCCACAAGCAATTATTGTCGAATTCTTTAGAAAAGGCTAACATTTTCAATATACCCCATTGAGACATACCCACAGCCTGCCGCAAGAAATTAAGAAATTATTGTCAAATTCTTTAGAAAAGGCTAACTTTTTCACTATACCCTATTAAGATATACCCACAGCCTGCCACAAGAAATTAAGAAATTATTGTCAAATTCTTTAGAAAAGGCTAACATTTTCAATATACCCCATTAAGACATACCCACAGCGTGCCACAAGCAATCAAGAAATTATTGTCAAATTCTTTAGAAAAGGCTAACATTTTCAATATACCCCATTAAGACATACCCTCAGCGTGCCACAAGCAATCAAGAAATTATTGTCAAATTCTTTAGAAAAGGCTAACATTTTCAATATACCCCATTAAGACATACCCACAGCGTGCCACAAGCATCAAGAAATTATTGTCAAATTCTTTAGAAAAGGCTAACATTTTCAATATACCCCATTAAGACATACCCACAGCGTGCCACAAGCAATCAAGAAATTATTGTCGAATTCTTTAGAAAAGGCTAACATTTTCAATATACCCCATTAAGACATACCCACAGCGTGCCACAAGCAATCAAGAAAATATTGTCAAATTCTTTAGAAAGTGCTCACATTTTCAATATACCCCATTGAGACATACCCACAGCCTGCCACAAGCTATTAAGAAATTATTGTCAAGTACTTATTTTTTTTTTTTTTTAAATAAATATACTACGACAATACACACATCGCCATCTAGCCCCAAAGTAAGCGTAGCTTGTGTTATGGGTAATACGATGACTGATGAATATTTTTATGAATAATATACATAAAATACTTATAATATACAGATAAACACCCAGACACTGAAAAAAATTCATTTTCATCACACAAACATTTTCCAGTAGTGGGAATCGTACCCACGGCCTTTGACTCAGAAAGCAGGGTCGCTGCAAACTGCGCCAATGGGCCGTCAAAAGAAAAGGCTAACATTTTCAATATACCCCAGGCGGAGAACCAACAAGCGGAGACAGGCAAGAGAAGTCACAGCAACTATAACGATGACTCTGGTACGTGGAAGCGTCGCAAGACCGCCCCCAAGGATGAAGACGATGAGGAGCAGGACGAGCCAGAGCCTGAACCGGAGCCTGTGAAGAGGAACGGGCTCGGTGACACTCAAGGTAAATTCTTATGTCCCTCAGCGAACAAAACTCCATTGGAGAAGCGTGGAAGGCTTTAAGATATATATGTATGTAACGTTTAATAGCCTTTATACGCTGCTGGAATGAAGTCCTCTCGCAAAGGGAGTGTTTGCCCGTTTTTGACGACCTCCCTGGTGAAACAGTGAGCGCTGTAAATTTAAGTAGCAGGTCCCGGGTGGAAATTTATAATTTTTTAAATTTATAACTGGTCTGGTGGGAGGCTTCGGTCGTGGCTAGTTACCGCCCTACCGACAAAGACGTGCCGCTAAGCGATTTAGTGTTCCGGTGCGATTTCGCAAAAAAAACCTACTATTCAAAAATTCTAATTCAAAAATAAAAGAATTAATAATAAATACAACTAAATATGAAAAACTAGTCGTTCCGTGCGGTTTCACCCGCCTTAATTATGTCGCATAGAATAAGCTGAAGCACTGTACTCATAAACGTAATCACCAACCACCTGCAAACCTTAAATTTTTTTTTATGTTATAAATCTGAATATTTTTTTGACTTATCCATGCTTAATATTCATAAATGCGAAAGTCGTTTGTTAGTATTTACTTCACGCTATAAAACAATCATCTTGATTTTTCTGACTCTCTGAGTCCAAGGCTGTGGGTTCGATTCCCACAATTGGAAAATGCTTGTGTGATGAACATGAATGTTTTTCAGTGTCTGGGCGTTTACCTGTATATTATAAGTATTTATAGAATAGAATAGAATAGAATAGAAAAACTTTATTGCAACACAACACAATAGGAAAAATACAAAGAAAACAGTAATAGTACTTAGTGCTAGGGTGCAAAGGCGGCCTTATAACTAAAAGTGATCTTTTAAAGGCAACCTGAGCATACGAAGCCGATAAAAAAGTGGAAAGTGGATGGTGCATAAAGTAACAAAAAAAAAAAACTTTCATGAACAAACATAATACATTTACATATTAACTACACAAATACCGATATAAATACCGATATTTATGTGCATTATATTCATAAAAATATTCATCAGCTACCTTAGTACCCATAACACAAGCTACGCTTACTTTGGGGCTAGATGGCGATGTGTATATTGTCGTAGTATATTTATTTATTTATTAAATAAACATCAACAGATGCAAGCAAAAATGCCGAAGCTGAGTTAGACGCCTTAGAGAATCAGGGAGGCGAGCTCGCTGCTGATGATTTGGAAGACTGGGAGCAGTCTGTGGATGAACTTCTGGACGATGTCAACAAAGGTGAGTATCGCTATTTCATTAATACAGCAACGGAGTGCAAAGTTTGAGATTTGATACCAACGTTCACTTGTTCGTTTTTTTATTTTTTTTTTTGGAAAAAACAGTCATTACATCGAAGTAACATAATACATATCTATTAACACGCTTCTTCTTCTTTTTCTTCGTCTTCTGTTCCTGGGCCTTTTTCGCACTTGGTAGGTCTGGTACCGTCCGTTGTACGTATGGCCTAATATCAACACTCTTATAACATATCACTAAACATTGCCGATAAAGTACAGTTAATTTACAATTATACAATTTTAAAAGCATTGAGCAGAAGCAGTAAGGCAATAAGTAGTGGTAAAGAAAAGATTACACACATGATAAATTAAAAACAGCAAGAAAGAAAAAGATATTGTTGAATATAAAGATATATCAAAAGGTACTTCAAAAGTAGTTTTTAAAGATGCATAAATATACTACGACAATACACACATCGCTATCTAGCCCCAAAGTAAGCGTAGCTTGTGTTATGGGTACTAAGGTAGCTGCTGAATATTTAAGAATATAATACACATAAATACTTATAATATACAGATAAACACCCAGACACTGAAAAACATTTATGTTCATCGCACAAACATTTTCCAGTTGTGGGAATCGAACCCACGGCCTTGGACTCAGAAAGCAGGGTCGCTGCCCAGCCAGTCGGCCGTCAGTTTAGGTATGCAAAGCGATCTCTCACAGACAACCTTCAGTGAAAATTCTAATAAAGGGTTGGTACGGCAATAAAAAATCATAAAGTACACATAGTAGGAGTTATAAGTGAACTCTGATACGAAATCTCACGCTTGGCACACTGTTCGACATAAGTTGACGTGTTAGATTTAGAGAATGCAACGGAAGATTTTCTTCCCACTGAAGACTCACAAAAGAAGCTGCTTCGAAAGGTTTGAATTGCTGTATTATAGATGTAGTTACTAGAAGAGGTTAAGGATATATTCGTAGAGGCATGGCAGTTAAGCTGGGAGACAAGATAAACGAGGTGCTGATAATTCGGTACATGGAGAGGTAATCTGTAGATTTATTAGCATTACGGTGTTGGATTAAAAATAAAATAAATATACTATGACTATACACACACCGCCATCTAGCCGCAAAGTAAGCGTAGCATGTGGCATGGGTGCTGAGATGACCGCTGAATATTTTTTTTATGAATAATCCCTACAACTATTAAAAACGTAAATGTAAGTTTGTTTGTTACGCAAAAACTACTAAACCGATCACCACGAAACTTTGTAAACATATTCCTGAAGGTATTAGAAGTAATATAGGATGCTTTTTATCCCGAAATTAAGCTCAGTTCTCTCGGGAGAGGGAGCGAAAGTGTTTGACGATTTTACACCAGGCTTAGCTATCCTAAATAATAGACGAAGTCGAGGGCAACAGCTAGTATACTCATAAAAACGTAGAGACATGGCAGTTACGCCGGGAGACAAGGTAAACGAGGTGAACTGCAATCGCAGTAAGCGGTAGTAGTAGCAGCACAGAGAATGCTGCTGCACATTCGCTGATCTCTCAGATTTCCAATCTGCTTAGTTTCTTGCCAGCTCTTCTCAGTGGAATCTGCCTTCCCAACCGGTGGTAGAATCACTACAAACAGACTGACTTGAGGTTTCAAAAGTGCCTATAAACTGAGCCTACTTGAAATAAATAAATTTGAATGAATTTTGAATTTTTTGAATTTTTTTGCCCCGACTGGTTGACAATTTCATTCTGAACCGCCATCACCAAAATTAGATTTTTTCTATTACTTAATTGACTCTCGCTCTCTCTCTCTCTCTCTCTCCCTCTCCCTCTCTCCCTCTCTCTCCCTCTCCCTCTCTCTCTCCCTCTTTCTGGTGGGTTCGACGCCCACTATTGGAAAATGTTTGTGTGATGAGCATGAATGTTTTTCAGTGTCTGGGTGTTTATATGTATATATATTGTAAGTTTTTATGTATGGTATTCATAAAAATATTCATTAGTCATTTTAGTACCCATAACACAAGCTACTTTAGGGCTAGTTGGCTATGTGTGTATTGTCGTAGTATATTTATTCATTTATTTATTTATTTATTTTTATTTAATTAAAAACAAAGGATTGCAACAATGGAGTTAAAATTGAATGATGACGATGATATTGTCAAGGCCTAGGTCTGAACGGAGTCCTTAGTAATATGGTGTACGGCAGAATTGTTACTTAGTATGGATGCAACTAAGCGGCAGAAATAAGCATGGTGTTATTTATTTATTTATTTATTATTTATGTACCATAAATTGTGATTGTGAACATAAGTTACATGAAGTGTACAAAGGAAAGATTATCTCTATAAGAGATCTCTTCCAGCTACCCCAGGTATAGGTCAAATAAAGGTGTAATATACGACAGTAATACCCCGCTTTACGCGACCCCGTTATGCGCGGTTTCACTATAAAATTCCTCGCATTACGTGAAAGAGTACGTTTAAACATAATGTAGTCATCAACTTCTCTATGGTGTCTTGACCGTGTGTCAAAAAATTAAAAACAGTGTTGGTTGTTCGAACGTATTTTACAAGAACGTAAAAAAAGCTACCCAAAAGAAAATAGATGTAATTTTCCGTAAGAAATAATTAATAGTAGGTATTGCATTTAGTTTATATAAAACGTTAGCTTACAGAAAAATCCTATTATAATATTAAGGATTACTTAAACGATAAAAAAGCTTGGGTGTGATTTGCTCTAGCTTTATAGCAAAATAAAAGTTGGTGATAACAAAAAAAAATAGCCGGTTAGGTTGGTGTGGGCTCTTCTTAGACCAGGGCGCGTTTGGAACCCTCGGAGCTTAAGTTGGCGAACGAAGTTATCACCATCCCCTGACATTATGTAAACATGTATGAACGCTTCATAAGTGCCTGTGATAGGCCTACATGAATAAAGAAATTTCGAATTTGAATTTGCATAAAGTGTTCTTAGAATGAAAGTGATTGATTAAATTGATTCGTATTCTTGATTTTTTTGTATTAAATTTTGACTACGTTTAATCATAAACCTCGATATACGCGAATTTCAGTTAAAGCGATTTTTTCCGGAACGTATCCCTCGCGTAAAGCGGGATATTACTGTGAATGATAACTACTAAACGCAATATATTTAAATGTTAACAAAATTCTACAGCCTAATACAATAAAATTTGAATATATTATATACAAAATACATAAAAATAATATAATAAATATTTCTATTTATAAATACATTTATATAATAATGTTTATAATACTCCCTTCAATGGGTAGTTGAAATAAAGACGAAATTGCGTTTCCGTGAAAATACAAGAAACAACATTTAAAGCCAGGTCTTGTAAATCCAATAATTCTTAAAAAAAAACTCCTAAACATGTTTTTTAAATGTCACTTATCACTGTAAAAAACATTGGTGACTTTCAGAAAGGTTCGATATATGAACTCGAGAAAAGAGTTCTTTACATATATATATATATATATATATAAATATACATCTATAATAAGTTAACAGTGATAAATGTACTAAGACAACGATAGATAATGCTCCTTCTCAGTACTTACCCCAGACGAGTTGTCACAAAAAGTTCTACTACTACTGAAAACGGTGCTAACAAAGGTCTGTATTTCAATACACCACTACATAAAAAGTACTAAAATAGTTGGTTCTCATGTTGGTTGTATGGTTGTAGTTTATTTTTAACTTCTTACGTTTCTCTTTATTTATTTATTTATTTGCATACTGTTACAAAAGTTTATTAAAAGAAAGGATTCGTCAGAAGGTACAGAGTAAGGACTTATTAGTTTGTATCTTGTCTATTATTCCTTAAAAAAGATTTGGCAGGTATCAAGATTTATTTCATTATGTGAAAAGCAACATTCTTTGCATTTGAAGAAATTGAGATTGGCAATAAGAAACAAGAGATCTGGTATTATTTTTAATCTTTGTGTTGTTGGAACTTTTCTAGTGTATTTTTATAAATAAATAAATATACTAAGACTATTTATATAAATAAATTATATAAGATTATTTATATAAATAAATAAATATACTAAGACAATAGAGACATCGCCATCTAGCCCCAAAGTAAGCGTAGCTTTTGTTATGGGTACTGAGATAGCTGTTGAATATCTTTATGAATATAATACACATAAATACTTATAATATACAGATAAACACCCAGACACTGAAAAACATTCGTGTTCATCACACAAACATTTTCCAGTTGTGGGGATTGAACCCACAGCCTAGGACTCAGAAAGTAGGGTCGCTGCCCACTGCGCCAGTCGGCCGTCAAACGATGATGATTTATGCCTAAACGATGTTTAAGACGAACCATTTTGTTTGAATGTGTTGCGATTGAAGAAGATTGAAAATATACTTCAGTTAAGTTACAAAACTGCAATAAGATTTATTCCAATTTTGTCCCCCTTTAGCTGTTCAAATCTAAATATTGATATTATGCTAATAATTTAAAATGATCTCAAAAAAATTTAAGATTGAGTAACTGTTTCCAATCAAAAATTGAAAGCTTAAGTTCTTAAATAGTAAATATATAGTATTTTTGTCCGATGTGTATATTATCGCAAAGTTCTCAATTATGCTGCCCCACTATTCCTACTTGCAGATTTTAAACAATGAAACTTTCATGTATTATTATTACCTTAACAATATTTATGGTAATTTTTTCTGAAGTGGTGTATTTTTCATACTCAAATTAATGTTTTTATAATTTTTATTAGTGTCTTTACCTTACCTACACTTGGAGGAATTATCAATTTTATAAATTTAAAATAAATGCATATAAAAAAATTCTGAGCCGACAGGTTTTGAACATAATAAGAATTATAAAACTGTTTTATCTCTTGTTTCAAACGTATCTCATTGTAATATGGACCTTTGAAAAAGTAGATCGAAACTGCAACGTTTCCTGCTAGATGAATCTACAGTCGCTATAAGACTGTGTGAAAGGCTTCGCGATTTTAAATTTATAAAAATCAAATTAATGTAATAATAGATGAGAAGGAAGCCAAAGCAGCGTTAGAAACTGCAGGGAAACCAGGAGATCAAACCGCTGACGATGATATGGAAGACTGGGAGCAGTCTGTAGACGAACTTCTGGCGGATGTCAAGGAAGGTCTGTATTGCTTTATTTTAAATGTTATAGCAGATGAGAACAACGGAGCAGAAAGTCTCAAACTAAGAACAGAAGACGTTGCTGGCAACAAAATAGCAGAAAGGTTTTTATAACATTTCCATTAAAGTTATGATAACAGGAACAAATTAGCACTTTTAGCAGCCAAAACTATAGGGCATGCCTGTTAAATAGACCTATGTATCAATAATGAGAATTGTAGAAGATCCGTCCCGTCCAGAACCAAGATACAACTTTCTTGATAGTGTGAGTGCCCCGTACAAGTTAAGGATAAAATGTGTGGAGAAGACCAAACAACAACAAAACCTCTCTCCATTGGAGATATTGTTAGGTTCACAAATGTGACTGATAGGTTTCTACTAGGTATTAGATAAGAGCCTAAGATTCTCTTGCTTTTCGCGGAGTATAGGAAATTAAGATTTATTTTTATAATGTAGCATATGAATACTGTACTGTTTTTTATATATGGTACTTTCAGTCGGAAGTGTGACAAAAGTGGTAAAAAAAACCAATCATTTTTATCTATGTACATTGCAAGAGTTATTCATAAAATTTTGCAAAAGTTTATTTGTTTGAAAGTTTTATTGCACACAAACAATATATACAAAGTAAATATGTTAAAACACATTTATTACAGCGAGGAAGGAGTTTCTTGGAAAGCATCCAACACCGCTTTCATCTGTCACAAGATAGAAAAATGAGTGTTAAAATGTAAAATGTAGATTATTTATGTTAGAAAAGAGCAACTGCTGAGTTTCTTGCCGGCTTCTTTTCGGTAGAATCTGCCTTCCGAACCGGTGGTAGAGTCACTACAAACAGACAGACTTGACGTTTCAAAAGTGCTTATATTAGGCCTACAAGAAATAAATAAATATTGATTTTTTTTTTGTTTTGTTAACACATATACAAAAGAAACTTAGAATAGAAAATAGAGCGTGCAAAGGTGGTCTTATCACTAAAGCGATCTCTTCAAGACAACCTGTGACGTTAGGAAAGTTTATTTTTTTTAAATCGGGTAAAACTCAGAGGTTTTATTAAACCAGAAAAAGACTAACTAACTAACTAGTAACTTATGTGTATGCATTACTTTATTCTCAGAACCTGAAGCGAAGCCAGAACCGGAGCCCGAGCCAGTTAAGAAAGGGGAAGAAGTCAAGAAGACTCCGCAGCCGAAGTCATCTCCAAGGGGCCGTGGACGCGGGCGCGGCCGACGTCCCTACTAAGAATATAATGTCGGAAACACACTTAAGCTGTGCGTTACGTTGAGCTGCCATGTCGACCTCCCTGGCGCAACGGTTAGCGCTTTGAATTTCTGTGAACTTAAGTAGGAGGTCCCGGGTTCGATTCCCGGCAGGGTCAATTTGGGAATTTATAATTTCTGAATTTTCTCTGGTCTGATCTGGTGAAGGCTTTGACCGTGGCTAGTTACCACCCTACTGACAAAGACTTGCCCTTAAGCGATTTAGTGTTCGATACCATACTCCCTAACAGGTTAGCCCGCTACCATCTAAGACTGCATCATCACTTACCACCAGGTGAGATTGCAGTCAAGGGCTGACTTGTAGTGGAATATAAAATAATAAAGGAAAAAAATATGTGTGAAATTTTCTATCTCCGTATCTACTTATTCGAACGCGTGAAAGTTAATCATGATTGATACGGTATCGCAGGAGAGCCATCTACTTATAATACTGGGAAAATAACGCTGTTTCGATACCATATAAATCGTGGTTAAGTTTCACGCGATTGAATCAGTCAAATGGTGACAAGAGACAAATTCTAAATATTTGTTATTATCAATTTGATCCCAAGATTTTGCACTGTGGTTCTTGTAGGGGGAAAAGGGGGAAATTTTTCAGTAATAAAAATATCTTAGGCTCTAAACGAAAGCAGGGTTGTACTGGTATTTATAAAAATAAAAAAAACTGTTTTTGTGAAACCGTCGCGTTGCTCGGAGCCTCAACATAGCGTACGGCCTAAGGTCGTAATACTCTCGATTATTGTAAAACATTAGAATAACAGAAACACTAGGCTTATAAACAAGTTTGAGTTAACTGTGCACCGCTGGAATTCTGTGCCAATGTCGTTTCGTAGAGAAAAAAAACGTTGATCTGACGTTCTTTTCCTCTATATAAGTATATAAAGGATTACCTAGTCTTAACGAAAAAAAAAACAATTTCTATTTAAATAAAATGGCGTACCCTGGTTGCACAGTTAACTCGACGTGTTGTACTTATAAATATTATATTATCACAATATTGATTAAATTAAAATATTGTAGTGTTCAACTTCTAGACATGTAGATGTAGTGTCAAAAAGCATGCACATTATATCGCAACGAATATTTAAAATAGTTGAATTATTTTCTAGTATATTTTAGTCAATATATAGATTCGTGTTACATTGGCATCCACCTTTTTAAGATATGGCATATGGTTAAGATTAAACTGATGTATGCAGTAAAACTTATATCCGAGTGCGTGAGAATTTGTACCTACGTTTACTTATTCGATTGCGTGAAAGTTAACTACGATTTATATTGTATCGCACAAACGCCATCTAGTAAGTAAACGTAGGTAGAAATCTCACTTGGACCCTTTCGACGAGTTAAACTTTGCTAAGTCAGTGTCGGTCGGTGGGTTTGTAGATGCCGGTGTCCTTGGAAGTCATTGCCGGTGAGTTTGGAAGTCAATGCCGGTCGTATCGTTTTCTAAAACGTCCGTAGGATCATAGTACTTCAACTTTATAAGGATAAAAAGGCTGCAGCTTATGCTGTAGGATTTGTGTAATCACTAGGTATATTAAGATGTCGATGCAAACAGATTTGCATGTCATTTTTATGTTCGCGGATTTCTATACCTGTAGTTTCGTAAGATGTCGATGCCCGTCGTTTGGTAAGACGTTAATGCCGCTAGTTTCGTAAGATGACGATGCGTTTATTTCTCATCAGGAGAAGTCATTGTCTGCATTATGCTAAACGATTTTTCACGGCAGCCTATAAAGGCAATGAAAAATAGTATTTCTAGAATAGTAAGTTTTATTTGTAAAACTAGAAATAATTCCATGATGAATTTTATTAAAATTACTCCTTTCAAATGAATCTACAGTAGAAAAGGTTGTTTTATTTATAGTAGTTTACCAATTCCCGCAAAATTAGCAAGAAAAACCCGCTAGCTTGATTAAAGAGTTCATCGCGCAGGTGTTTTATGCATACAAATTGAAAAAAAAGAGTGTGTACTTATGTACACGCGTTAGAAGTTATACTCCTTTAGCGTATGGAAAAAAAAGAAACTAAAATGCAGTTGTGATTAACGATTAATATTTAAATTGATTAATTTTAATATTTATCGTTAATCACAAAAGATTTTTATTTAAATAAAAAAGGTTTTATTAACGTAATAATATTTATTTATTCATGATAAATTATAAGTACGATGATAAATTATAAGTACCTTCTTTAAATAAAGCGAAAGCAAAGTATTAGTATGAAAAATGTTACCTAGTAGATAACTAAAATAAATTTCGAAGTACAAAGTAAATGAATAACTTAAATATGTTCACTGTATTTTATTTATGAGAGCCTAACCCAATATTTCTAACACTTGACAATAGCAATCTAGAAATCTCTCTTGGTGTGAAGTCATGATGCAGTCTAAGATGGTAGCGAGCTAACCTGTTAAGGAGTATGGTAGTCATACCCCTAATCGGTTTCTAAACGACATCGCACCGGAACACTAAATAGCTTAGCGACACGTCTTTGTCGGTAGGGTGTAAACTAGCCACGGCCAAAGCCTCCCAGACCAGAATTCAGATATATAAATTCCCAAATTTCCCCTGCCGGAAAACGTCAAAAGGTGACCCTTGAACCCTTGACTGCAACGTCACTTCTGTGGTAAATCATGATGTAGGTAGTCCCATTTTGTTCAAACAGCATGGTTATTTAAAAATCGTCATCGCCCGTCGTCCTCCTATCTATCCTCGCTACCGGCAAGGGCGGATCCAGCTTTGGCGCCAGGGGGGGGTCGTACCATAAAGGTATGGGTTTAATGAAATTGCCATCATAATACAAGGTAGGTCTCTACAAGGTTTCTTAGACACTGCATACTTTGTAAGATAAGAATAAAACTCTCTTTTAAACATAATAAAATTTTTATTACGTACTTAATTATTTTTCCCAAACATACACCAAACCTGGTAACCAAAGAGCCGGTGTTATTTGGTAAAAGGGCTGGTAATACTTTCCTCTTTGTATGGATAAGTTGGCAATAGCGCCAGCATTTTGGGTACCATGCATTACATAATATTTTATGTGATTTGTGATTTGGACGGCATATAATTTTGGTTGGCAAATAATTTTAATTTAATCTTGTGAAGGTAGACTAGATAACTTTAAAATTAAGGATAAGTATGCATAATAAATAAATATACATAATTAACATTACTAATATTGTAAAATATGTACTTATATTGTAAATTCAAATTTTAAAACTACACTACAGGTATAAAAAAAACATGCGGGTTATGTAAATTTACATAAGTACAATAAATCGAGAATAAAATGTTTAGAAACTCATACAATTCCTGGACCCTAATTCGCTATGACATTGTCATTTGTTATTGTTAGCATTCTTTGATTTTTCCTGCCAAAGAAAATCAGGTAAACTAATTAGTTTACCTGATTTTCTACCAAGCACCAATAAAAATTTATAAAACAAATATTGGTCACTAGCAAAACACTTGGTAATCAGTGCCACTGGTAATGTTGGTAAAGGTCACTGACACTGATAATCAATTAGTTGTCTACCATAGACTAGGTCTTCATAAATTTATAAATTTTAGGCACTTAATTGTAGTATAAGACAAATATTTTTTAATATAAGCTATGACAGTAAAAACTGTATTACAAATGATTTCCAGTGATAAATGTCACTGACGATAGTTAGTTATTCATTACTTTTGGTAGGTCTTTGTAACTTTTATTGTGTGTGATCACAGTCACAGATAGTCATAGATAGTCTGTAGTGAGTTCAGTGTATCTTGATCATTGTCATTGAATAATGAAATATTACTTTTTTTTTCCATCTTCTTAACTAGGTTCTGAGCACTGGCACAATGTTGTAGAAGTCTTGCTACAGATCAGATAATGCTGATCACTGTCCAGGTAGTAAATCTTGTCACACTACAAGTGTGATTTATTCCGTTTTCGACATTAACATTTTTATACGTTTTCGATATAAAAAAACTGGTAAGATACATAAGTAGATCTCCATTTGCGGATGCAGGAGTCTGAAACTTTGTGTCGCCTTTTTCATAGGCATGGCAGATTAACCACGAAAATTTTAGTTTCGAAGTTTCCTGACACCAAACCAGTTGTTTTTTTCAGTTATTTTTTTAACTTAAGTATTATTTGGAGTTATGATGTCGTTACAGTGACACAATTTGATTCCACAGTGACAGCTGTCACTTATAACAATTTACTAGTTGAATCTTCTAAGGCTTCTTAACTTTAGCTGGCTCTGGGCACTGGCACCATGGTGTTGCAGTCTTGTTACAGATGAGCTCAACATTGATCACAGTCACTGGTAGAGAGTCAATTGTCACATTGTGAGTGCTGTGTATGTTGTATTTGACGTCATGAATACCTGTCACTCTGTCGCGGCGGCGCGTCACTTCGCGTTGATTGTAACATTTGCGCATGTCACGCTTACGATAAGTTTTGTCATGTATGTGCCTGAAAAATAATAAATCTTTATTAATATTTTAATTATATACAGTATGGACAACGAATATTACAAAAATTGCAATCTTTGTTTTTTGTTTTGTGTGATTATACTGAATGGTTATTAGCAACTTTTTATTATGGACATGACATGATGATAAAAGAATACAATACACTTATGGGGTTAAATCTACGCTAAAAGATTGTATGTTTTTCAATATACCTACATACAACAGTACAAAGTATCATACCCAAAAGGGGGGGATGAAAGTTTTTAGAAAGGAACACATTAATCTAAGTGGACACAGTTAACGCTTGAATAAAAAGAGATACTAACTTAAAAGTATTTTCAGGTCCAGTTGAAATATTATCGGGTCTTCTCACTTTCAATCCTGCATCTCTCAGTCTTACATAAAATTCATCGTCTTCCAAACCCCAACCCCAGTAGTTATTTGACATTCCATTCACCAAATCAAAATCTTCCCTTTTGATTAATAAAATACCACCAATGAAGGTCTCATAGTGATACTTTGGATGAGTTTGCGGTGACGATATGTGATAGATACAGTCTTTGGGATAATCATATTTTAAATCATTGTTCATTGGCAGCAAATCTACATCATGCATAGCTATATAATCATAGTCTTTCTTAGTGTGTAAAAAACCAACGTTTATTAGGGACGCTCTGTTGAATCTGTTGCTATCTTTTTGTTGGATTATGAATATGTGGTAAGGTATGTTCTGTTTTGTAAGAAAGTTGTGCATGTGGGGTACAAATTCTAAAAGTTCTTCGAATCGATCTCGGAATGGCACCAGTATGGCTAGTTTCTTTTTGCTATGATGCTTTGTTGATATCAGGCGGTTGGGCTGTCCTGTAAAAGAATATTAAATCATTATCATCATCCTATCCACAGCCCATTGCTGGAGGAGAGAATCTCTCAAAAGAGTGAGTCAATCAATCAATTAATAGCATATTACAGTCCACTCCGGTACTAAAGCCCTCTCCCAATAGGAGCAACACGTATAAGTCTCATAACAATTATTCATTGTAAAGTCAACATCTCCTGAGGATGCTCCGGTTTTAAAGAAAAACGTGCTTCGTGGATACATCGCCGAAGATCTGTTTGGTGTGGAGTATAAGGATTGAAGAAATTATTAATAGCACCATACAGATTCTCCTGTTGTTCGCGGAGTATAGCAAATTAAGCTTAATTTTCATAATATTTTATGGATTTCCGCAAAGTAACGCCGGCTTCTATCCAATTTTTTCATAAAAGTAAGACGGTGGTGATAACTGCATTTTCAAACATAAAGCTACGAGGTCTCCAAACGCGCTAAGGTCTTAAACTAAGTCCACAGTAAAAGCCGGAAAGAATCCTAAAACAATCATCGCCTACGCTTAAACTGGTGTTCTCTAATTGAGCTATTAATCTTACCTGGTGTGATAGGTAGTGAAGCTAAGAAACATCCCATCACGAAAGTGAAACCGAGGCAAACAGTGAGAAATTTCGAGCCGGTCACTCGGTAACCCATCAAAGTTACGCTTCTGTACATTAATTGAATTTGTCACGGGTATCTTCTGCACACTTTCATAAGAAAATTAATTTAGAAATCTACATTGTACTTTTTGCTTTATCGAATAAAAAACACGAACGTTCGCATCGCGATTTGCGAACATTTGTTTCATATGCATATGTATTTCATTTAGCACTATGATACTGGTTTCAACGTCAGCTGAGCTGTCACTGTCACAAATATCTAGGATTATGGGTCTGTGGTCATAAGTTAATTGTCAAAATCTAAGGTCAAAATACGATCCACAGACTATACTCAAGTCACAGACTTGCAAACATCCACAAGATTTAGGAAATAAGAACAAACATAGCCTTTTATAATTATATAAATTAGTTTATTATTAGATTCTTAATGGAAAATTAAGTGTTCTTCCAAATTTAAACAGCTTTGTGACCTTGATGGCTTATTTAAAAAGATTGGGCTAGAAGAACTAACCTCTATTAAACTATAGCGTAATTTATTAGTGGTCACAGTCTAAAGGTAGTGCTGTCCTTAACACATTATACTCTGGAACAGGATAGCACAATTTTTAGACACGTATGTTAAGTAAATACCACCCATAATGGGTACCATATTAATCCTTTTTGACAATCCTTGAAAAAGAGCTCGAGCCTCCTCCGGTCCTCACGGAAAACGAGGTCTCCACTCGAAAAGGCACAAAAATTAAAAGTGCAGTGCTTCGCCTAAGACTAATCACAGAAATAGTGTTGTGGTCTAACATAGTAATTGGGCTGGGACAACGGAGAGCATGTAGCGGAAAGTATATGTTTGTATCATCTTCTTCCAAGGAATTTGTGTTTGTTTGTTTTTCCTTAAGTAAGCAACCAATTAATCGTCATGAATTTTGGTATAGAGTAAGTTAAAAGGATGAAGAGTAACATATGCTTTTATGCGAAGAAAAGCCTAAATAAACGCAGACGAAGAGCACGGGCCACAGCTAATATAAATAATCTATCTTCTTGTTTAAAAAATACCATTACTTAAGTAGGTATTCCATGGTGTTGCATGCTAAGTGCCTATTCACTTACATTAGCAATTCAAACAAATTTAGCTAATAGCACATCTAACACGGAAAAGATTGTGTTTGAAAGGATTTATGCCTTTCCACCCTGCGTGCTCATTACCAGTTTATTTATGTCCCCGAATCGTAAATTCAAGAGTTCTTTTCCAAATGGTGCTTAGTTCATAGTAACAAAAGGAAAGATAAATAATTAGTACTTACGGTTATTATATATTTAAAATATATATATAACAAATTGTTTTACGACTATCGATTACGATATCTATTGGGATATCGATAACTGTAGTCGATATTTATTACGATATCGATTACGATATGCAGGTTTCCTCACGATGTTTTCCTTCATGGTCGAAGCAAGTGATATTTTTAATTACTTAAAACGCACATTACTTAGAAAATATAGAGGTGCGTGCTGGGATTCGAACTCGGCTCGCCGAAAGCGAAGTCGAGCTCCTGCACCCAGACCCACCCACTGCGCTATCACAGCTTCTATAAACTAAATAAGTACTTACATATTAACATTAATTAGATCTACTTCGTGTAAGAAACCATAATTATATAGTGTAGCCGAATGTAGGTACTTAAGACTGCGGCCTCGGGGTTAATATGTGCTTACGTTGTGTGCATAGTAATTGTGACGATACGACCGACCCGGTGGACTAGGTATATTCGAATACGGGGCATTACGTCGTAGGTTCAAGTGAAACTTCTTTAGAATCGTTGTGATTTCGAACTCGATAAAACGAAAAAATAAGTCCATTGTCCACTTTAATGTATACGACAAAGTGAGATAGAAAACATTATACATTTTATTTACTTTAGTTACCATGAAAACTAAATAATAAACCTTACATTTATCCTAATAGTTCTGATACTCTACATCCACCTCAATCTCTCGTAGGCTACTTTTCAGAAGTTACACTTCTGCCGTGTGTGAATAAATTGCACAGGATTTCTTTTTATCACGAGCTATGTATAACTAACGGTCCCCAACGAGATAGGCTCGTGCTCGTTCTATCAATTCCCTTAAACGCCTCCAAAAAAAGCCGTTCGAGACAATTTACCCACTTGAAGCTGAGATCTCACTAGGACCACGATTCTCAGTAATGAAGGAACGACCTATGTCTATAGATTTATAACTAAACAGGAAAACAATATGATTTTTGGCATAGACTTAGTTGAAAGGAGAGGATAGAGTGGCATAGGCTTCTTTTTACCCAGGGAAACAAAAGGTTCCACGGGAATACTAACTAAGCATAGAGAACGTATATTCATTTGGAGTATAAATATGCCACCACTTCAACTGATACAGTGATTTGTAAATTCGCTTTTGATTTCGTACTAACACTTTACCTTAGCTTGAATAAGCGTACCTGGGGTTTAGGGCGAGAGTTGGAGAGATAAGCTCACCAGGAGTAGCACCCTAGGGCCCGACAATATCGGGGGCTTAAAATTTGGTTAATAAATAAGCAATGGTCGCGTTATTACAGCGTACATCAAAGTCGAAGATAAGCGCCATAAAATTATTATACCACCATACC
The DNA here is from genome assembly GCF_905163445.1 of Pararge aegeria. Taxonomy (NCBI): domain Eukaryota; kingdom Metazoa; phylum Arthropoda; class Insecta; order Lepidoptera; family Nymphalidae; genus Pararge; species Pararge aegeria. The sequence continues at coordinate 2,316,694 of NC_053202.1, read as the reverse complement.
TACCACTTCAGCTAACTAACGACTACCACAACTGAGTAATTATACAGTTGGGCATCAATTTCTAAATCGAGAAACGGTCATGATCTAGTGGCGACTGCATATCGCCTTCTAAAGGTAGAGATGTCATATTTTATAGGGTAAATGTACGATTTTATGCCTCAATTCCCATGGTAAATTTGGACTTACCAATTCATACGTTTAAAAATATGTTTGAGCGAGTATTCTGTATAATTGATAACTGCTCCGCTTTCATCTCTCGCAATACAGCATCTGCTGAGTTTCTTGCCAGCTTCTACTCGGTAAAAACTGCCTTTCGAATCGGTGGCAGAGTCACTACAAACAGACAGGCTTAGCTTGAATTTACTTGCAGACTATCCTTTTTACGTATTACAAAATTAATCGACAGTTAGTCTTTCACTGAGAAACTATCGCTCGAACATACATCTAAATCGTTGTATGGTGGGAGTCTCTAAGGCTGTGACTAGACCGTAGTATCCACAAAGACATGTACAATTTCGCGTAGCAACCGTTTAGGGACTAACTTACTTACTTACTTACTTACTTATTGCATTGAGTCTTTATCAGTTTTGTAGGTACCATTGAATACCAAAGGTTTATGTTATGGACCGGTTCGGGAGCCTATGATATATATTTGTTTGCGATGATTCAAACAAGTTAAACTCAAAACTGAGTACTGAGTCCAATTTTGCACACATACAATTTTTTTTCCATTGAAGGGACGTGACGAATCCGTACTTGCAGATTTAAGAACCTAATCTATTTATGGTAACTGATACTAATCATTTACATTATATTTCAGGATTGGTAGAGCATTTTGTCAAAGATCTCTTTCAGGATAGTAGTACCGCCCTGCTTAATTACAGTGACACAGTGTGCACTTTGTAGGACTTCTTTTTTGTTTCCCCGCAAAATGTTGCTCCGTTTATACGCTGTGGTTTCTACTTACCATCATCTGAACCATTTCCTTGATCTGCAAATAATTACTAAGAAAAAAAAAACCTCCATATTTTTAGACCCAGTGGTTCAGTACTTCTGAGATGGAGAACTGTATGCTTTCCAAACCGCGGTACGTACTAACAATTCTTTCAGCACTAAGTTACGTCTCAGTTAAAAGTTATTAAGAGTAAGTAGTCCAAACCCGCGGTTGTACGTTTCGAGCGTTTCTTTAAACAATAATTGACGGCTTCGCTCCGGACGGCGCGGAGTAATTAAAGAAATTAACAAGCCAGCCGGTGGGGCTTATTTGTGTTTCAGCTTCGAGCTATAGACACGTGTAATATGGTCGGAGAATTATTGGGGTTGCTTTGCGCAGTTCCATCATAAACAATGGCCATAAAGACTAGAAAAAAAGAGTCTAGTAGGTATAACAAATTGAGGTTAATATTAATTGTGTTAGTTACTGCATTTGGTTAAAGAAAAAAAGGTCTTCGTCCAGACTGATTAAAATTATGAATATGTAAATATATTCAATCTAACAAAATTAAGCTCTAAATATATCCCATTATGGTTTCTAACCAAAGACCACACTCCATTATGAACGCCTTATTTTGGCATACTAAGATTTGTAAAAAGTATAGTTCTATAGTTATATAATGTTAACCTTTTGACAATCACCTTTGTGGATCTTCCAACTAAACGTGACATTGGCGAAGTACAACGTGCCGATTTGGCACACCTAAAAGCCAAAAAAGCAAAAAAAGAAGAAGAGGAAAATTATGAATTATAATCTGTGGTCGGTATAAGTTAGAGTAGAAATTCAAAATGACAGGAATCCAGATCAAAAAGGAAGGTAGGTCAATGGCTAAGTTGTAGTGGAAAAAAAATATATACTCTTAACTTGGAAAGCATTTGGAAATGTGTTCTTTGTAGCATTTGTCATAAAAATCTACAGATCCCGCGGACCGCATCACTCTCATATGCCCTCAAGCTATGAAAGCTTAATGAGTGGTGTACGACCGCCTTATCTGCGTTCATCAAAGTAAATAAATGGCGCCAATTATACCATTTATTATCGTAAAATTGTACGTAATCCGTTCTATTTGTTCGTTAAAAGATATAATGGAACTGTAATTTTTTATCTATCTTTATATAATGCCACTTATTGATTTATCATCATCATAGTTTATAACCATCGTTAAACTTTTTTGTTTTTGTTTTAAAGGTCCTGGGCTCCAAGTCCAATGGCCGTAGTGACAAAAGGTCGTGTGGTGACGGCAGATCAGAGTACAGTTGTCATCACCTCTCCGCCTCCCAGGATCGTTGTACGAGGCAGCTAATGAATGTAATGGAGAGCGGGCAGCAGCGTCATCTGTGCTACTACTACGACTATCATCTACTGCGATAACTACACTACTGAAGCGGTGATAGCATTGGGTAATTCAAATTCAAAATTCATTTATTTCAAGTAGGCCCAGTTTATAGGCACTTTTGAAACGTCAAGTCAGTCTGTTTGTAGTGACTCTACCACCGGTGCGGAAGGCAGATTCTACCGAGAAGAAGCCGGCAAGAAACTCAGCAGTTGCTCTTTTCCAACATCAACAATTACATTTTACATTTTAACATTCATTTTTCTATCTTGTGACAGATGAAAGCGGAGCCGGATGCTTCCAAGCAACCTTGTCATTAAGAAATTTATCAATTGTATAGTAACCTCGCTGTAATAAATGTATTTTAACAAATTCTTTTCTTTTCTTTCAATACAAATTTCGCTGCGGTGGTTACGAAGACGTTTTAGATTTTATTTAGTTTTGAATAGTTTATTTTAGGTCATATTTATAAAACAATTATTTTAAAGAATAAATAAATAAGAATAAAAATAATAAACTAATATATATAGTGATAAGTTTAAAGAATTTGTTTATATTAATAAACAAATTCTTTAAACTTATGCATTGGTAGGTCTATAATTACCTTAGGTAGGATCTCGACTTCACTTTCGGGGGCCGATTACGAATCCAAGCACGCAGCCCTGACTTTTCTAAGTTACGTGCGTTTGAAGTAATTCAAATATCACTTGCTTCAACGGTGAAGGAAAACATCGTGAAAAAACCTGCATGCCTGAGAGTTCTCTATAATGTTCTCAAAGGTGTAAGAACATTATGGAGAACACTCAGGTATGCAGGTTTCCTCACGATGTTTTCCTTCTAGATTCTAGATATACTCTATCATCATCATGTCAACCTATTACCGGCCCACTACAGTGCTGCCACAATGAGAAGGGGTTACGGCCGTAGTCCACCACGTTGGCCCAATGCGGATTGGTGGACTCCACATGGAAAGGATTTTACACCTTTAAGAACATTATGGAGAACTCTCAGGCATGATGATCTCACATAATGTTCTTAAAGGTGTAAGAACATTATGGGGAACTCTCAGGCATGCCGGTTTCCTCACGATGTTTTCCTTCAATGTGGAGTCCACCAATCCGCATTGGGCCAGCGTGGTGGACTACGGCCCTAACCCCTTCTCATTGTGGGAGGAGACCCGTGCTCTGTAGTGAGCCGGTAAGTTGACATGATGATGACAGAGTATATGTAGACTCTAGACCCATACCTACTGTTGGATATTCTTATCGATATTTCGCTATTTAATTATTCAAGCATGTCCGCTCGCAGTAATTCCGGTAAAGAGCTAGTGTTGCGCCCGCCCGCGTCGCCCACACACCGCGACGTTATTGTTCCGCAACCACTTCATGATTGATTTCCATAGGGAGGGGACTTTGATTGAGGTCGATTAATTTGACAATATTAACACTAACTGAGTGGTGATAACCTAGGAAGCGGCTTCGGCTCCCATTAAAAAAAAAAATCTGTAGCTACTTGTTTCTAGTTTGCTCCGGACCAGAGCATAATGTAGTAACTTTATTATTTAAGGATTATGAAACTTCCGAGTATAACGCAGTACAAATCCGATATGAGTGAATTTTTCATGACACTTTATTTAGCTTTAAGGCGAAATTAAACTTAGAGTAATATTTTTTAATTTTTTTTTTTTTAATTTTAATCATTATCATTTGATTAATATTAATTATTTTATTCTTACTATTTAAATTTAATTTAATTACTTTTAACCGGACTCTGACAATAAACTATAATCTAATATGATTCTATCGTTAATCATTTTGGATTATAGTTTATTGTATCAGTGTTAATACAGTGTATCGTTGGTATATCTAATGAAAAAATAAATAAATAAATAGATATGAGTCGACTGCAACTTTGGTAATTGGTAAAGAGTTAGGTTGTCTGTCAGTTTTCCCAGTTATGAGCGATATAATATCACTTTCTTTAACGGTGAAGAAAAACATTGTGAAGAAACCTGACGTTCTCTTATTGTTCTGAAAAGCATGTGAAGTCTACTAATCAGCATTTGCCAAGCAGACACCTTTCTCATTCTAAAAGGAAAACCGTGCCTATAATGGTTCGATAATAATAATGGAGTCGGCCGTAAAAAACCAAATTTACATTTCTCTTAATGTCCATGACAGATATATTCATTCTGACATATCTGAGATAATCAAACCTTAATTAGGTACCTGCCTCTCATAATATTGCACCTAAAGAATAGCAATGTCACGACAAGTTTAACAGGTCGCTGTGGGCTTATAGGTGGAGTTGCCGGTTCTATCCTCGCCAAAGGCGATTGGAAATTAATAATTTCTGAATATTCTCCGTTCGATTTAGCGTTTCGTGCCCCTCAAAACCTATTTTTTATATAACGGGTTTTATATTACTGCTTCACCACCAACAGATCAAACCGTTGCTTGGGTGCAAGGTGAGATTGCCGCTAACTTTAAGCAGAATAAAAAAAATACATAAAAATTTACAGGTTTACGTTCCTCTGAAGTCAAATATTGTAACTTGGGCCTTTCGACGGCTGATTGGCGCAGTGGGCAGAGACCCTGCTTTCTGAGTCCAAGGCCGTGGGTTCGATTCCCACAACTGGAAAATGTTTGTGTGAAGAACATGAATGTTTTTCAGTGTCTGGGTGTTTATATGTATATTATAAGTATTTATGTATTATATTCATAAAAATATTCATTAGTTATCTTAGTACCCATAACACAAGCTACGCTTACTTTGGGACTAGATGGCGGTGTGTGTATTGTCGTATATTTATTTATTTACATTAGGGGTTTAATTATCGATAACTGTCGTCCCATCCCTTTACACGTAGGTGCGTCCATTTCGAGCCCTTGCCACGATTCATTAATCGCTCGCACTCCAAGTTTTATTTATGCTATGGACTCCATTACGCATTGGCCGTTCGTTCGATTAGTAAATTAATTACGAACAAATTAAAAGGGTTCGTATGGTAGCCATGTTTTTTAATTTTCCACCTTAATATGCCGGCATATTTTTTTCACGTAACTGGTAACTCATTTTATTATATTGCAGTGTAGGAAACAAAAACTGAAAATCTGGCGCTTCAGGTAACTTCTCTATTTTTATTCGACTTCAAAAAAGTTTATGATTGTTTGCGGATAACTTCGTCGTTTATGAATGGATTTTGACGATTGTTTTTTTGTTGGAAAGAAGATATTTCAAAGGTGGCCCGATGATAAGGAAATCAAGGTTTGATGATGGCCTCCTCCTTAGACGTTCACTCATGACAGAGTGGTCGTGGTTGACGATGGTTCATTTTCTTTGGCTACAGCAGCCCTTGCGATGCGCCTCCACTTGTTACGATCTTCAGCGTTTCTGGAACATTGGACTATGGAGGTTTGTGTTGTAGCTTTAATTATGTCTGTCCAACGCGTGGGTGATCGACCATTCGATTGCATCGATTTGCAGCTGATGATGGCAGACCAGAGAAATCGAGGGAATCTTCCGAAAATCGTAGGGGCGACTAGTGCGGTTGTAAGTTTTCTAATAAGTATTTTATGCAGAAGGTTGAGAGCATTTGATATTCGGGTATTATTACTTAGGTATGATTACAAACCTACCCACTAAAAATCATGAAAAAATAAAAAAAAACCGACTTTAAGAGGCTAGAAATAAATATTTTCTACAACTTTTTAGGTCGATGCTAAGTAAAATGTAATAACTACTTGTACTTTCCTGGCTTCTATATAAAAATGTATACAAAGTACATGATCTAAGTGTATATAGTAATTTTCTAAGATCGTGAGGAAACCTGCATGCCTGAGAGATCCTCCGCCTATCAATCTGGTTACAGCGCCCTCACGGGGTTCCATTTCAAATGTAAACATTAGATTGACATTCTTTTTGAAAAATATAATAATTATGTAATCTATATGACATTGTAATGGACTTGTTATTAAATAAATAAATAAATAAATCTCCATACTGTTCTCAAAGGTATATGGAGTCAAACATGTCGCTCTGGGCCAGTGTGGTACGGCCTTCACCCCTCCTCATTGTGGGAGGAGACCCGTGCTCTGTAGTTAGCCGGCAATGGGTTGATATGATGATGATGATTGTAGCTATAATCAATCAAATATTATTTACTAGCTGTTGCCCGCGACTTCGTCTGCGTTTGATTTTGTTTTTTGATGTGGCATTCAATTTAGTTGTAATTCTAAAAAATATTAAAGTATTCAGTATCGCTAAGCCTTAAATGAGGGGTTTCCTGCTCCGCTGAGGAGTTCTGTCCTCTATCTCCAACCACATTCAGATCTACACAAAGTTTGGGCAAAATTAAACACATATTATAACCTCTATAGAACAAAAATAATTATTTAAATCGGTTATATGTTGTCGGAGTTATGGTGTAAAATCGTCAAACACTTTCATCCCCTCTCCCAAAGGAACCGAGCTTAAAGTCGGGATAAAAAGTATCCTATATTAACTTAATAAATTAACTTCTAACACTTCCAAGAATATGTGTACGAAGTTTCATGACGATCGGTTAAGCAGTTTTGCGTGAAAGCGTAACAAACAAACTTACATTGACATTTATAATATTAGTAGGGATTTATTTCAACAACTGTATTGCATAATGTAGGAAACACAAAGGAACACTTACTTAAATTTAATTTAATATGTGCTTTTACCACTAAAAGTGATCGCTTCAAGGCTACCTTAACTAATAAAATAAGGCAATGAGTGGCGGGAAATCGCAATTCTATACAAGTAATTACATAGATTTAGACACTAAAAATACATCAATAATTAAATAAAGAATATATTATTTGCTTTTGAAATTCATGTATTCAATTTGGTTTTTTTTTTTTTTTTTTTTTTCGGATTGTGTGTAGCTGATTAACCCTAATGATTTTAACAGCGTAACGCGGGCTTGTTGGCGAGCCTCGGAATGGGGCTCTGCCAGGAAGAGTTTGAACCCTAGGGCTCGAAGAAGCGAAGGGATCGTCGGCCTGAGGGCGCCTCATGTGAGGCCGAACCTCGGCTCAGGCGACGATTGGAGTGAAAGGGTTACGGACGGTGATTAATCCGCACGCTTCCGAGAACGTGGTGCGAGCCCACGTCCGGTTGACGTTAGAAGTCGGGGACCTCGTCTTCGCCGGCGAAGACGCTGTGCAGAGGTTGATTGTGTGTTCTGATAGGGAGCATTGTCAGTAGTAATCTGATCGTCAGGGTCGTGAAGGATATGTTTAGGCCTCCTCTTGTTGAGAGTGGCGCTAAGGTTGGGTGAGTAAAAAGAAGCCGCAACTATGAGAGGGTTGGGATGTCGGATAGACTTCTCAAAGTAGATTTTCGAGAGTTTTTTAAAGTATTGAGCAATAGTGAGGAGTTTGAGATCTCTATGGAGATCGACGTTGCGTACGAACCAGGGGCACCCAGTAGCGTTACGCATGAAGCGGTTTTGGAGAGTCTGGAATCTCTTATATGCGGAGGGAGGGCGAAACGCGAAGGCGACGCTCGCATATGACATGATGGGGCGGACACAGGTTTTATAGAGTGTCACTTTATGACGAAGTGACAACTTGCTACGTCTGTTTAACATGGGGTAGAGTCTACCGAGAACGAAGGCAGCCTTGTTACGGGCTGCGCTAATGTGATCTGCGAAGTTAAAGCGACTGTCAAAAGTTACACCCAAGTACTTGGCTGTCTTTTGCCACGGTAGGACGGTTGAATAAGTTAAGGTCCCTTTTGTCCCTGAGGTCAGGGCGGGCTCGTCCAGTGAAAAGCACTGCTGTGCTTTTATCCGGATTCACCTCTATCCTCCATTGGCGAAACCAAGCGCCTAAGCGCTCGATGGCCTTTTGGAGGCGGGATATGATGCGAGGTATGGTTCGGTATGTTGTATAGAGGGCGGTGTCATCCGCAAATTGGGCTAGCTCTACATAGGGGCTCTTTGGTATGTCGCTAGTGTAAAGCGCGTATAGGAGGGGTGATAGAACAGAGCCCTGAGGGACTCCGGCTCGTATGGGTCTGGTAGATGACAGAGTGCCATCTATCCGGTAACGGAAGGTGCGATCGCTCAGGTAATCTCTTAGCAGTTGCAAGATTCTATCTGGGATGCCCTGGTCGTGAAGCTTATATATTAAGCCCGCATGCCAAACCTTGTCGAAAGCTTTGGCCACGTCGAAGAATACTGCTCCTGTGAGCAGCGGGTATCTTTTTTCAAAGAGACCTCTGGATATGTGCTCCGTCAGGCGGTGCACTTGGTGGATGCTAGAGTGTTTGGCTCGAAAGCCGAATTGCTCGTCGTTGAGAAGCTTTTTTGCTTCTACGATGGCTTTGAGTCGGGCCAGTATAATTCTCTCATAAACCTTTGCTAAGGAGTTGAGTAGACTAATCGGGCGGTTCAATTTGGTTGGTTACCTGGTAAAGATCGCTTTTAAGCGATAAGGCCGCCTATTGTACCTTTTCTCCTTTATTTTAATTATGTATTTTTTAATGCTTGTTTTTTTCATTTGATGTACAATGTAGTGTATTTAATTAATTCATTCATTCTTTAACGATGAAAAAAATTTATAAATTATAAAATCCCAAATTTCACCCGACGGGACTCGAAAGGGAGACCTTCCACCTATAAATCGCATCGCTCACCACTGTGCCAAATAGAAAAGATTAAACACGATTATCCCAGCTGATTATTATTATGTTCTTAATTCAAACGGCATTAACTGTAAAATAGAAAACAAAAGAAAAACTAACGGGGGGTGTTAACTGTATTTAATTACTCAGGCAGGTTTTTTTTGTCACCTACCATTTTTTTATTAAATTTTTAAGGTATTAAAATTGACAATCCCGGATTACACTAATAGCAATCTTTTTAAATCTGTTTTTCTATTGTTTGTACACAGCTTTCTAAACATTCAACTGCCCAGTGAGATGTTAACAGCAATAACGTATTGTTACGAGTGCCGACCTCCACCAATAATACGCCACATAAAGAAGATGCTTATTCAATGTATATTTTAATATTTGATAATTATTCGCTAAGTTTGGATATACAGTATTTACTTTTTTTTTTTTATAATAAACTAAATGAATATTCAGTAATATAGAAGTCACTATTCACTAAATGACTGACTAAATGACTTTTGGAAGACATGTTCGAATAATTTAATTATGTTTTAATATATATATATATCTGTGAAAAATTATCCAAACGTTGCGTGGTTTAGGAGGTTAGCGGATAAACAAAATAGTATGTAACTTCCGAATATCAACACCGGAATCGGAAACTCCATATTTATTTACTAAGTAACACAGCTCAGTACTGCGTATCGTGAAAGACTTTTAGACAGATTAGTTTTTTTTAATATTTAATCATAAAGAAAAAAAGTTAACCCGCAAATAAAGATTTATTTCCATTTGAAAAAGATATGAACGATTTATTACTTTTACTGTATGCGACAAATTTAGGTAGGTACCTACATAAAACAGGACAGCAATTTGGCCTTATGGCAATAAAAAACGTAACTACAGAAAATAGGTTGCTGGTTGCATATATCGAATAGTTTGGGCTTGTATATATGTTTACATACAAGCCTACTACAGAAAATAGGTAGGTAGGTAAGGTGTAATTTTAAATATTTAAAGCTACTTATTTCTCAAATATAGTTCAACAGGTACATACCACGATAATGTTATGGGATTTGTCGATATTTCGGCCCCGTCTAATGAAGCGGGGTCACGACGGGACTGCGGATATACGAGATATCAAGTTGGATTTCACGGGCAGAATCTGACTACCCGCTTACGTGTTCTTTTTGTTGGTGACATTCTGTCCGTGACATCCAAATTGACATCTCGTACCTCCGCAGTCTTGTCGTGGCCACGATCCATGCAACTGGGTCGAAATATCGACAAATCTTCGTGGTTAACCAATATTTAAGAAATGTTGATTAACCACGAATATCTTGGTTTAAAATCTATTTCACAAATTTTAAGAAAGCCTACTCTAGCGGTAATAACACATCACTGGGTTAAAGTTTTTAACCTAATGATGTGTTAATATCGTTTCCAGTCTGCCAATGTTCTAAAACTGTGTATCCATTAAGCGCTCAAACGTTTAAAACCTTTGTCACTTTGTATAATATAATAAGGGAGTTATTTGAGAAAGCTTTGTTTTTTTTTTAAATTTAAATCAGCTTAAGAAGTTTTTAATCTATTATATAGCGTTAGTGAAGATTACATGTTTTTAATCTGTTTTTCTCTTTTGCGTCGGAACTCTTGTAAGAAAGGATTATTTTCTCTCTATCCCACTCTATCAACTACTGATGCCAAAATGTTCAACTACGGATCATAAGATACTGGGTTCGATTCGCGGGTCGTGCAATTAATGTATAATATATGTAATTTTTCTGGGTATTTTTGATAAAAAGTAAGGAAATTTGCAGTATCCTGCTCCGTACCTCAGATAGCCCAGTGGGTAGGACTTCGACTTCATTTTCGGGGGGCCGAGTTCGAACCTCAGCAACTTTTGTAAGTTATGTGCGTTTTAAGCAATTAAAATATCACTTGCTTCAACGGTGAAGGATAACATCGTGAGGAAACCTGCATGCCTGAGAGTTCTTTAATATGCTCAAAGGGTTTTGGAGTCCACCTATCCGCCCTGGGCTTGCGTCGTCATCTCATTGTTGAACCGTGCCCAGCAGGCCATTTTTCTACGCTGGGAAATGCGTTGAGGCATCTCTGACCGAGGCTGTGCAGTCAGAACTGGGGTCAGGTATGTGGGACTCGCTGGCCGATGAAGCTTCAGCCAGAAGACCCACTACAACTAGGTCAAACAATAGTCAAAGTCAAAGTCAAAAATATCTTTATTCAAGTAGGCCCATAGGTGGCACTCTTGATGCGTACTTAAGAATGACACGGTAGTGAGATGATGGCGATAACCACATTCGTAAACTTAAAACTTAAGCTACGAGGGTTCCAATCGCGTCCTGGTCTAAGAAGAAGCCCACAACAAACTTAGCCGGGTGTTTTTTTTTGTTATCACCATCTCACAATGTCATTTCAAATTATTAGAAGAGCAACCTGGTTAGAGCAATAATTTACACCCAAGCTTTTTTATCTCGATTACGTTGTCCTTTATACTATAACAGGAATTTTCTATAAGCTTACGTTTAATTCAAACTTTGAACTTTTTAAGAGACATCTCCAGTGGTATATCCTGCTACTACCTATAGTTGACTTCAAAGGATCGCAGTCGCGTGCAACTTTGACGCCCTGGCGCACACGCCCTTGGCGCGCAATGGTGTCTACGGGGGTGAAATAAGATGCATATAATATATGGAGCAGATATATGCCATATATCTGCTCCACCCATCCTCCTTCCACGGAGGGGGAGAGCATCAGTCGCCAGCGGTCTCTCCCTCTCCGATCTCTCCTTCCATTACGTGCCCAGCTGGCCCCTTAAATTATCCCCCGATTATATCCCCTGACAGGGGATAATTAACGTGTCCACTTGCTCAAGCACGGAAACATAGAATAGGAGAAGTTTAACCCCGCTATATACCTGGTTGTGCTCAAAAGCAGTTGTAGTGCTTTTTGTTTTTCTTTTATAATTCATACTGTTGAAAATTAAAACAAAAATGTATGCCAAGAACCAGACATAGGTACCTTTGAATTTTACCCCCAATTATTTATTACACATATATTATTTCCACTTGTGCGCCAATGCTCTGAGAGTTGATAAAGCTGTGTTAGAAGATACATTTTAATCCATTCCCCGGGGATATAATTGTCTCCTGCCCATGCTAGCCGAGACATGGTCGCTACCTATAGGCCCCATAAGAAGTCTCAGAGTCACTCAGCGGGCGATGGAGAGAGCTACGCTAGGAGTATCTCTACGTGATCAGAAATGTGGAGATCCGTAGAAGAACTAGAGTTACTGACATAGGTCAGCGAGTCGCAAAGCTGTAGTGGCAAGGGCAGGGCACATAGCTCGGAGAACCGATGGACGTTGGGGTCTTAAGGTGCTGGAATGGCGACCCCGCACCGGTAAACGCAGCGTGGGTCGGCCCCCAACGAGGTGGACAGATGACATCAGGCGAGTCGCTGGGAGCCGCTGGATCCAAGCGGCTCAGAACCGTGAAACTTTTAACTCCCTACAAAAGACCTATGTCCAGCAGTGGACGTTGATTGGTTGACATGATGATGATGATGATAATGATGCAAGCCGTGCTGTACTTGGCCGGTAATGGGTTGACGGCCGATTGGTACAGTGGGCAGCGACCCTGCTTCCTGAGTCAAAGGCCGTGGGTTCGATTGCTGTTCATCGCACAAACATTTTCCATATCTGTATATTATAAGTATTTAATTTATAAAAATATTCATCAGTCATCTTAGTATCCATAACACAAGCTACGCTTACTTTGGGCCTAGATGGCGATGTGTGTATTGTCGTAGTATATTTATTTTTTATTTATTTATGACTAGCGTAGGTACCCAGCCCGCTTCGCCGGGCTAGATTTTGCTTTATTTTATTTAAACAATAAACTTACATCATGAAATTTTTAATTTGAGTCTCATAATTTATTAAATCATTCAATCTCTTCTATTGTCTTCTCGAGCGGGTGAAGATCATTATCTACACCCATGTACACCCAACAATAGAATATCATCATAGTAAATAAAAGCTGTATTTGACAGTTTGACAGTTCAAAAATAGGAGTGCTCCGATCGTCACCAAACTTTACAGGATTACTCGCCAGGTCAATCCGGAGATTCCCTGAAAGTTTTATTGAAATCGGCCCAGCCGTTTCAGAGCCTATACGGAACATACCCACACACTTTCTCTTTTATATATATATAGATGATCTAAATAGGTATATGGATTAATCGTAGGTAGATGAACTAAGTGAATATAATTTAACTTCTGCAGCTACCTTATTAATTACAATTACAGCTGTTAGCTAGTCTAGATAAATTATCAATGCGCCTAGGTAAATAATAAAGACTAGGCCATAAATTTAGACCGAAGGGTATGCATACAAATGAGGAAAATTGTTAGTGTTCGCGTATAATTTCCCCATTTAGCTAATCACGTTGCAGTTTATAATATAGCGTGCAAGACATATATGCAACACGCACTGCCTACCCAAAAATTCCTCGACTGCCTAATAAATTTGTCTGGTTATTCTCGTACGACTACGAGTTCCTATCATCTGCTGAACTATACCACTAGAAGTTGTACTGTCCTAAATAACGTACAGAAAACATAGTTTTGCTGTCACAGAATTAAGAACATATAGAAACCGTGTTCACAACTAGGTAATATTGTAGAATCAAAAACCACTCGACTTCTAAAGTCGAAAATCGTAAATGGTTTCTCGAACAAACGGTTAGTCACTTCGTACCATTTATTTGACCTCGGTAATTATTTGACCTCAATGTTATAAGCGTTCACCATAGAATGAGAAAATAGGAAAAAGATTGTGAGTTAGCTACATTCCGCGGATGTAAAGTGAGACGTGCGCGGGGCGTTTTCACTGTTTTAGGACACAATGCGCTGTTTACAATAATAGCTGAATGAGGATTATATATGTTCTTAATTCAATGGTTGCTAGCAACGCTAGTAGACCCTCCAGTAGCTACGTGAACAATATCAAGAGAAGAGCAGGATGCAGCAGATGTCGTGGCTAGCTACCAACCTACCGATAACGACGTGCCGCGATTTAGCGTTCCGGTACGATGTCGTGAAGAAACCAGGGTACTATGACTACCATACTCCCTAACAGGTTAGCCCGCTTCCATTACACCGCCAGGTAACGAGGCCTCCTACATAAATAGTTTTTTTTATTTGAGTCAACGGAGTACGGTCAGCATTGTCTGTGCAACTACTACTATCTACTGAGATAACCGACCCGTCTGGGTGGACCCTCCCTTTGGAAGATATTAAAAAAAAATCTAAATTTATTCATGTAGGCCTGAGAAAAGCACTTATGAAGCTTTCATACATATGTGTTTACATAATTGTAAGGGGATGGTGATAACTTCGTTCGCCAACTTAAACCTAAAGCTACGAGGTTTCCAAACGCGCCCTGGTCTAAGAAGAGCCCGCCACAAACTTAGCCGGGTAATTTTTTTTGTTATCACCATCTCACAGTAAATTAATATTAAGCTATGAAGATAGAGCAATTCAAACCCAAGTTTTTTTATCGTGTAAGTAATCCTTAAAATTATAATAGGATTTTTCTGTAAGCTTACTTTTTATATGAACTTTGAACTAAATAAGAGTCGTTTAAGTAATCCTTAACATTGTAATAGTATTTTTCGGTACGTTTTATATAAGCTTAGGACTTATTGAGAGGTTTTATAGTCCAGCATTAAGGTAATAAAGAAAGTCGATTTCCAAATCAATAATTTAAACGATTAAAAGTTAACAATAAACAATAAATTCAATCAGGAATTGAAATGTAATTTTATTCGCGGCTTTATCGTACTTACAAAATAATAATCGAAATTGTATAATTTTACGCCACTTTTGTTTAATTTTACAATCAATAACATGATTGTAAAACAAAAATCAATCACCTAGCCGATAACAACTATATGAAGTAGAGTCATAACAAAAAATAATTTAAAAAAAGTTATTTAGTAGGTATCCACTTACAAACTTAGGCGACCTACACTGGGGTGTATTTTAAGTTATACCTACTTCTTTTGGCGCGTTAGGGAAAAATGATGAGAGTAAATTTTAAGTCTCATCATTTCACACCGTCACGAAAAACCGACACCCTGAAGTTAGCTATAGTCAACAATTATGTTTTTTAATAAAAGGTTTGAAACTGTACACTTTGAATTGTCAAAGTCTGCGGGCGCATTCCGGTGATTTAAATGATTCAATTGTACAAACAAATATCTCAAATTTGAATGATGAAACTTAGTTTTCCGATCGAGAGATAACTAGATAATGCGTTATATTAAATTTTTCAATGTATTAAATATCTTTTTCTATTGTTAGAGTAGTTTTTTCTACAAACGCAGAATAAGGCGAAAGATAACAATTTTAAAAAGGTTTTTATCTTGTTACGCCAAAGAAGAATAACTTCTAACGCGTGTACTTACATAAGTACACACACGTTTTTTTTAGAGATTCCCGCAAGCTTCTGATATAGATTCTGTGTGTTTTGGGATAATACTAGCATTGGGTTATTTGTGTTTCTTGCTAACAAAGTCTACATACGATATAAATGATTTTTATTTATTTCATTATTATATTTATATTTTTGAATTGAGTACCTATCAAAGTTTGGTTGGCAGTTTTTAATTAGTTTCATAACAAAAAAAAACAAAAATTAAAATTTCTTTTATTTCAAGTAGGCCTAGTTAATAAGGACTTTTGAAACGGAAAGTCAGTTTGTTTGTTGTACCACCGAAAAGAGCCGGCAAGAAACTCATTAGACACAGAAGAACAATGATTTTATACTTAGTTTAACAATCTTTAGAATATTTCTGTTTTGTAAGAGATGAGAGCGGAGTGGTCTGTTTCCAAGCAGCCTTGTCGTTAAGGAATTCATCAATCGTGTAGTAACCACGATTTGTTAAATGTGTTTTAATATATTGCTTAAACTTAGGTAAAGGTAGATATAATATTACCTTCGGTATCATGTTATAAAAGCATATATCCATCCCCACGAAGGATTCCTACTTTCTTCAGACGATATGCAGATATCACTAATTTATGTCCGTTTCTAATAAGTGTATTGTTTAAATCTCCTTTTTTTTAGTATTACTTATGTTTTGTTTACTAAAGATTGTAATATTATAAATAGATTGCAAGCCTACTGTAAATACCTATATTTCTCAAAATTTGGCACGAATTGATTCGCGTGATCTAAGTTTATATATTGATAGCACAGCTCTTTTCTGTATTATAAATATAGTTTATATATCAGCAGCTCGACCCCATACAAACACATTGTTAACAATGGGTTATAATAGTGTAGGCATAGCTTTCCAGTCCAAGGCCGAATGAAGGTACAAATTTCAGTACTAATAACAAAAAACTGTTTAAAAATAAATAATAGACTAACAAGTTTATTATTACAGTAAAAAGTATAAGATTTTGTGAAAAATCCGCCTTCAAAATACGTAATAGATAGGTACTGACGTACCTCATTATTAGGTACGTATTTTGAAGGCGGGCGGTCGTTCGTTCCGCCATATTTTATGCCCTATTAACTTCAAAATCTCTGTAAATAGGTATAACCTAAGTATATAAAAAAAAGTGAATTTATTTTGTAGCTTTATTTTTGTAGGTATAAAACAAATTAATGCTAAACTTTTAACCTAATTGCTTTCGGAATAACTTTTACGCGAAGAATTTATAGTGATCCAACCGATAAACATAATTCCACAAATAACAAATTCTTTAAAGCGCACGAAATCGATAATCGATTTATACATCACTCGGAACCTCTGAAAAACGTTATCGAGACATTAAGCTAATAAAGCATCGGAGTTAATTAAGCATCTTCGACGCGACCGGCGCGGACGGGCCAAAAAGAGCAAAGACGAGCTCCCTAACCTACCCAATCGGCGCCTTAATTGAATCAAAACCTTCCAAATTCAGAAGCCGTTGAAAAGTACTCAATTCCAACCAACTTAACCCGTGTTCTGTTTAGCCGGATGGAAATGTAGAGGCTGAAGCCGAACCCGCCCCTGCAGGAAGGCTCCAAATTCAAATTCCGCCTTATGATACCCTCCCACCAATGGGATCACATCGAATTGTGTAACGAAGGCGCTTAAGTAATCCGAAGCCACCCATTGGTGGTGAGCGGCCAATCGGCGCGCAGATTTCCGCTAATCGTTTTTTTTCCCGCGCAACGGGCGGATGGTTGTGGCGGAGGGCTCATTCGGCCGCGCGCCGTCGAGGCGTACGTATCGCTCGCACGATGGATTGTGATTGTGACATGTGGTATTGATTTGGTGTGTTTTATTGTGACGTTGGAAGGAAGCATGATGCCTCTCGCACCGACTCCTGTCTTGGCGGTGCCCTCGAAGCCGAAGATAGGATTTAGTATAGACAGTATCGTGGGTGGTTCGGAGAGGTCGAAGCATACGTCTCCTCCGTTGGCAAGTCCAGGGTCGCCATCCCCTGTCGCCTCGCCTCGTAGCCCATCGCCCAGACCTCTGCTGCGGCCAAGTGCGTTGCCAGCTGTGTTCCCGAGCCCAGAGTTAAAGAGACTGCCGTACTTAGACGCTCAGAGTCATCACCATCAGTTCTTGGCACATTTCCAAGGTGCCGCTTTGGCTGCAGCCTTAGCCCACCAGCAGCAAGGGTTTGGGGGTCCGTTACCACCCCACCCGCCTCCGCATCCAGCGGCTCCGGTGCCGAGAGAGTCCTACCAGCTGTACCCGTGGCTGATCAACAGGCATGGAAGGATTTTCCCACACCGGTTTCCGGGAGGTAAGTGTTGTTTTTTAACTTTCTACCTACCTACCACCGCTTAAGTATACGTGGTTTATTTTTTACGGTAATTTCTGTTAGGTATAACAAATAATTAGAGTTATCTAAAAGTTATCTATAAACACAGAAGTAGGTTGGTTAGTTTGTATTCTTTCGCAAAGAAATAGATTGACTAGATTTTTTTATTAATTTATATTTAAAAAGAGAACACAGGCTTCTTGTTAACCCGGGAAAATTCATCCTTGCACACTAAGTTACGGGCAATAAGATAAATAGAGATATATTCCCTCTCAAACTCACCCACTATCCAGAGTCAATAGTAGAGATCTCTTGTATAAGTGTTTCTTTCTTCACATATCTTCTTGTTTATGATTATGTCTCTTCTTTTGGTTCTAAATAAATAAAAATGAAATATTTTTCTGTTTCACACTAATTTTATTAGCCATTTAATATTTAAGCGACATAAATACTATTTCTTAAAAGCTTATGTTTTTTACGCTTTACCATCCTTCTTCCTATAAAGCGAAACAATTTTTTTTATAATGCTTTGCTTTACTAAAGCTCTGTTATTGATTTTTTTTAATTATTAGCACAATTAGTCCTACTTTACTATATTATAATTTTAGGTATTTACCTACCTATTTTGGTTCTAATACTGCCTCTATCACTGCCAAGGGTAGCAGAAAAAGATCTTCTATAGAGTCATAAATTTTCTTTTTTTTATTATTGTTGTTTACAACTTTGGAGTAATAACAACAATGACATGAGTTTTGATACTGGCTTTTAAGATATGTGAACATAAGAGTTAAACGCGTTACCTGATCCTACTGAAATGTTTCATAAATAAAATGATAGTGAAATAAAGATGAAATGAAATGACACTTATAAATACCCAACATTTTACTACACGGTTGCATTGTTACGAAATGTTTTGTCTTCTTCTTTTGATTGTCATTTATCGATGACAGTTATTGTTAAAATATTCATCGCCAGCTTTACTTTTATAAGTAAGACGTTAGCAAAATTATTGTTCGTATATACAAGTCGGATTACAAATTTCTAGCTGCCGAGTAACGTTATTTTTTTTAAATATCTCAAAATGATGGTCAAGATTAAAATATAATGAGAGCTTATTTGAATATAACGGAAAATTAGTTACATCATAATTTATCTGTTGAGTTGATTTATTTATTATGTCCTAGGTTTTGTTAATATTTAGGGTCCAGACAGTACTATTTTTTATTAACTATTGCCTGTGAATGTTTGAGTAATTAAAAATATCACTTCGATAATATTGCTTTCATGGCTAAGGAAAACATCTTGAGAACGTCGTACGGACCGTGTTGTGTCTGGTGGGAGGCTTCGGCCGTGGCTAGTTACTACCCTACCGACAAAGAGCCGCTAAGCGTTTTAGTGTTCCAGTGCGATGACACGTAGAAACCAATTAGGGGTATAGCTACCATACTCCCTTAAGGTAACGGTAAAGATTAACCCGCTACTATCTTAGAATGCATCATCACTTACCACCAGGTGAGATTACAGTCAAGGGCTAACTTATAGTGGAATAAAAAAAATGTGTTGCGTGATAAAAATAAAAAAAACAATAACTGACTTAGGTCAATGCTCTGGAACAAAACTTTAAAGAAAAATCGCTTTATTGAAGTGTCTTGTGAAGCTCCGTAGGTACAACATATTTTTTTCATTATTGAGATACGATGGTACGCAATCACAAACAGCAGTTCTACGAGGTAGAACCTTGGGCCTAGTTTAAGAAGAACCACGCAAGAAACTTAGCCGGGTACCTAATCTATTGGTTATCCACTTTTATCAAGTGTCACTTAAAACTGCGAGCTTTATCTACCTTAGAATATTCCATAAAGCGAAGCTAAAAACAAATAAAAGTCTTAATTCCAAATTTAGCGATATACATAACTGTAAAATTGAATTCTATTTTTAAACTTTTATTCCCTGTATACTCCATCGGGGGTGGAGTTTTGAAAATAACTGTTAAAAAACGTAAGTTTTATTTATAAAAAGAATCTGAAATAGTAATTATTGCGGATTGAAAAAGAAACGATATAATACAAACTTTCGATGCCTTGTTTAACAGTTTGGGGTTGTATTTTTAAAAATGAATGACATATTTCTTATTTCTAACTTAAAAATAAGTGCTTACCAAGTTTTATGGATATAACATGAAAAATAGCAAACTTTATCTTGGCGTTTAACACCCTCAGGGGTAGAATAATAAAAAAATCCCACCTTGTTTCTTAACACACGTCTAGTTTGCTCAAAGAATGTTCTCTCAAAATTAAAAAATTTCTACATTCAGCTATTTCTTCTTTAGGTTGTCTGTCATCAAGTCAGGTCGAAGCCTTTTATAGGCTTAGTCATAGACAATAGGTGTTTTTTTCTACAAACTTAGCCCCGTAAATAGGTTATACATACATCCAACCTTAAGTAAAATAGTTAATATATTAAACCATATAAGAATCTAATTAGGTGTTTTTAATGTTAGTGTCGCGTAGAAATTTTGATTAAAATTGCCGTCGCTTACTTTAGCTTAATGACTTTACAAAACTTTAAGCCTTATTTATACTTAACAAGTTAGTTAAAAGTTAGTTTTGAAGCTTTTTAAAATAAACTGCTATTATTTAACATATAATATATTAATTCAAATTTCAAATTCAAATTTAAAAAAAGATATTAAGGTAGGCCTAACACATGCACTTATGAAGCGTTCATACATATATGTTTACAAAATTTTAAAGGGATGGTGTTAACTTCGTTCGCCAACTTAAACCTAAAGCTACGAGGGTTCCAAATGCCCCCTGGTCTAAGATGAGCCCACAACAAACTTTGCTGAGTAATTTTTTTGTTATCACCATCTCACAGTAAATTGATATTAGGATGTTAGGGCAATTCACACCCAAGCTTTTAACCGTTTAAGTAATCCTTAACATTATAATAGGAATAGGAATTTAAGTCAGTTATGGTGGATTGTCATGAATATCGTTATAAGAAAAAATCTTTATTTATTTGGAGAGTTAATTGTTAATTAAAGAAATATAAATATAACCTAAAATTAAATAAAATCTAAAACGTCCTCGAAACCACCGCAGCGAGGCACAGTTCCTAAGATGCCAGCATCTGCCACTTTGGATGGCCCAACTAATTCGTTGGCCAAGGTAACTGCCCGCTCTAGGATCACCGGTAGACTCGATAACCCTTTTCGATAATTCTTTGAAAAGAGCTCTTGCCTCCGGACCCCACGGTCCCAAAGTCTCTACTCCAAAAGGCGCAAAAATGAAGCTGCTATCTAGGTTTTCATTAAAGAAATTGAATTATATATTCATAAAATGAATAAAGTTTGTGAAAAAAAAAATCATATAGTTAAGCCTACTTTATAAGCACGTTTCAAACTTCAAGTCTCTTTGTTTGTAGTGACTCTACCACGGGTTTATTTTTGAGCAATAGGCTCAGTTTTTAACTACACTCAAAAGATAACACCGTTCTTCTTGATAGCCTATAATTAAACAGCCGGTCGTTCTCTGTAGAGTCTGCCCTCCGAACCGGTGGTAGAGTCACAACAAACAGACAGACTTGACATTTAGTCAAAAACCGATTCAGCCATTCCAAAATGAGTCCGGACCGACACGCGATAGGCAAAAAAGTATGGCATAATTTATGCAAGTAAATTTTCGTTTCTCGACGTTCATTAAAACTTTAATTATGTGTAGTTATTACTTATAATTACTTCATACATATTTAATTTGATATAATTCAGATTTAATGACTTGTTTTAAGTTCTGCTAAATTATTTTGCAAAATTTTATCGCTTTAAAATAAATTTCATAGAAATGTGGGTAAAATTGAGCTTTTTATTTTCTTACTCGATCGAATATTGCAATACGAAAGTGTGCACGTTTCACGCAGCAACGGTAATCGGGAATTTATAATTTCAAAATTTCCTCTAGCATGGGAACCTTCGGCCGTGGCTAGTTACCACTCTACCGCTCCAGCACTCTACCCACCGACGAAGATGTGTAGTAAATTTATAGGTGTATCTGCTTTCCGAACCGGTGGTAGAGTCACTACAAACAGACATATTGACGTTTCCAAAGTGCTTATAAACTAGGCCTATACTTGTAATAGATGAATTTATAATATTAAATTTTATGGATTTAATATAAGTGCTGCCAGTAGCGTGCATAGAGGGTATGCACAGGATATGCAGATGATATAAAATGAAGAAAATCTCCAGTACCAGTTATAAATAGTTAAGGGTTATATATAACTCTAACAATGCCTATCCTTAAGTTTTTATAAGTCGTAATGGAGATTTTCTTCATTTTATATCATCTGCATGCCCCGTGCAGATGCTAGCCAACTACCGTATATTCTGTTCAACCTTTAGAATCGGGTGTTAATAAAAAAATAATCCCATTCTACGTCGAGTTAATACGTATAGTTATAACGTATAAATGAATATGATAGAGTACCTTCAATAACTTATCTTGTACCACAAGCATATTAAGATAAAAGTTATCTATGGACACACTTTGGGCGGTTAAATACGACCTTTTTTTTACACGCTTTTTATTAGCTTCAATTCTATGTTGGTTTGTATGTTTTTAACCTATTCCTTTTGATTTTGACCCTTTACAAACGGTCTGATTCCGTTCAAACTTTGTACATACTCGTATATCGAAGACCGATAATAATACTCGTAGGTAATTTGATAAGATTATTCCATTTTTCAATTAGCAAAATTACATTTTTGTTAATTTATATAAATTTCATTTATTAATTTTAATTTACAACAAAATAAAATAGTATAATGTTTGGACGATATCTCTAATATTAATAAATTTGATCAAATTCAAATTCAAAATTCATTTATTTCAAGTAGGCCTAATATAAGCACTTTTGAAACGTCAAGTCTGACTGTTTGTAGTGATTCTAACGTGAATAAGTTACCGATTAATTTTGCTCTAATAAAAATAATAGTTTAAGAAGAACTAGTAATCACGATTTTATGAATAAACTAAACTAAAAGGTAGAAATTCGTTTGGTTTTTTTATACCAAGCGTGTTTCTTATTTTTTTTAACTATTAATTTATTTGTAGTAACCATTGACAAAACAATCAGGATGGGAAATCATATCTTTCATACATTCTATTTTTCGGTTTCCTTTTTAGTTTTCCTTATCTACATGATTGCTTGGCAGAGATTATTAGTAAGCGATAAAGCCGGCTTTGGCATCCTAATACTTTAAGTTACTGCTTTTCTTTTGATGTTCTTAATTTTTTTATGTACAAATAAAGAGTTACATTTGTTAATAAGTAAACAAACGCTGTAGCAACAACTTTTATTAGTAGTAAGTACCTAGAGGTTTGGCCACATATGATAAAAAAGCTTGGGTATGAATTGCTCTTACCATAGCTCAACATTAACTAGACTGCGAGATGGTGATAACAAAAACAAAACCTGGCTTAGTTTGTTGTGGGCTCTTCTTAGACCAGGGCGCGTTCGGAACCCTCCTAGCTTTAGTTTTAAGTTAACGATTGCAGTTATCACCATCACTAACATTAGTGTAACATGTTAAATGTATGAACGCTTCAAAAGTGCCTGTAATAATACTATATATATACTATATATATAAGGTCTACATGAATATAACATTTTTGAATTTGAATTTGTTTTTGTTTAGCGACGGATCTCGTCCGGAGTAGTAAAGTCAAAGGCAAAGTCAAAAATATCTTTATTCAAGTAGGCCCGTCCCATAGGTACATACTACATGCGTACATAAGAATTAAACGGTAGTGAGATGATGGCGATAACCACATTCGTAAACTTAAAACTAAAGCTACGAGGGTTCCTAACGCGTCCTTGTCTAAGAAGAAGACCACAACAAACTAAGCATGGTTTTTTTTTTGTTATCACCATCTGACAATGTCATTTAAAAACTATTAGAAGAGCAATAATTCACATCCAAGCTTTTTTATCGATTACGTGGTCCTTTATAGGTACTATAATAGAACTTCTCTAGTACTGTCGCCATGGTATTTTCTGCCGCTAACCAGCATTGCTACAATGCTTTGTTCCGGTCTGAAATGCTTGGTTGTCTGTGTAATTGTAGGTACATGTGGCTTAACGCCTACGCCTCAGGTTGATTGACACAGGGCGGAACTTGCAGAACGTGTTCCTAAGCATGCCCTGCGAAGGGAGAACTCCTCAGCGGACTGCAGCAAACCCCTCATTTAAGGCCTAGCGATACTGAATACTTTAAATTTTTTTGAACTACAACTAAATTGAATGCCACATAAAAAAAAAACAAAATCAAACGCAGACGAAGTCGCGGGCAACAGCTAGTAATATATAGATAAACACCCAGACACTGAAAAACATTCATGTTCATCACACAAATATTGTCCAGTTGCGGGAATCGAACCCACGGCCTCGGACTCAGAAAGCAGGGCAGATTGCCCCTGCCGGCACTCGGGACCGCCAAATTTAAACGAGGGAGGTTTTAATTGTACTCTTGCGATACGGAACCCTAAAATCCCTAATATATCTTCGGATGAATTTATCTCAGTAAGTAATTAATTATCTATAGTTTTTGTCATTGCGCATTAAAATCACTTAGCTAATTATTATTCATCATTCAAGTATCAAAGAAATCGATACTCACGATTTAGTCTCAATACCCGCATTAATTCGAAAGTGTGTTTGTTCGTTTGTCCGTTTTTCACGCAGCAACGGTATGACTTCATGTTTTGCATTGAAGTAAGTATTTTATCAGCCAATGCGTTACATACGTTATTTTTATCCTGGAAAAATACATTACTATTAGGTAAATTAGAAGTGAGATATTTAAAATTACTTTCTTATGTTTATAAAAAAACATCATATTGAATTCATCATCATCATCATCATAGCAATCTATTACCGGCTCACTACAGGGCACCAGTGGCGTGCACTTCATGCATGCACAAAATCACTGCCTACCCAAATTATTTTATATACTACTATTATTCTAGGGTTTTTACAATTTTCCCATGTACGTGCTTTATGTATTCACTGGTCGAATACCCTGTGTACGCCACTGCAGGACACGGGTCTCCCCTCACAATACGCTTACGTACGCTTTTATAATATGATTCCTAAGGTGATTTTGGACCTGCCAATGCACAAGTTTAAAGAATTTGTTAAAACACACTTATTACAGCGAGGTTACTATACAATTGATGAATTTTTTAATAACAAGGTTGCTTGGAAGCTTCCGGCTCCGCTTTCAGCTCTCACAAGATAGAAAAATTAATGTTAAAATGCAAAATGTAAATTGTTGATTTTGGAAAAGAGCAACTGCTGAGTTTCTTGCCGGCTTCTTCTCGGTAGAATCTGCCTTCCGAACCGGTGGTAGAATCACTACAAGCAGACTTGACGTTTCAAAAGTGCTTATATTAGGCCTACTTGAAATAAATGAATTTTGAATTTTTTGAATTTTTTGAACAATAAGTAAGACCGTAGTCCACCACACTGGCCCAGTGCGGTTTGGTGGACTTATTAGCATTATCATCATATTATCATATCAAACCATTACCGGCCCACTACAGAGCACGGGTCTCCTCTCACAATGAGAAGGGTTTACACCGTAGTCCACCACACTAGCCCAGTGCGGATTGGTGGATTCCACACGCCTTTAAGAAGATTACGGAGAACTCTCAGGCATGCAGGTGCCCTCACGATGTTTTCCTGCACCGTCGAAGCAAGTGATATTTTATATATGTAAGTTAGAGGTTTTTCACAAATTCCGGTGGAACCGTTTGTTTCTGTGGGATAAAACCTATGTTACTCTCCGTGCGATCGCTAAGTTAGGCCGTTGAGCAAGGACAAACAATCAGACTTTCGCATTTATAATATTAAGTAAGGATTATTAATAAATACATTATATTTCATTTAATTTGGTCACGTGTGAAGCTGCGGGGCACAAACAGTAATAAAGATACAATATATTTCCAGACGCCATTACTATTTCGCTGTCACCCGCGAACGTATCGCCGGGACAAGGGGCCACTAAAAACAATGATTAATGAACGTGCTCAAGTAGACATTACAGCGGCAGCAAATGTTTTTAAACAAAAACTAGTTTTTGATCTGCATCTAGGAATATTTGTGCCTATAAAACTGAGTTATAATTATAGAGAAGAAAGCATTCATCACTATGTTTTTAGGTACTCCAACACTACATCACTAGGTATTTACTTACATCTTCGATTTTTATTTTTTTTTTATTTTCATATAGAATTGAGAAGCGGTGCAATGCTTTCTTGGTTTGCAGAATTCTACCACTGGATTCCACACACTAGCTAATTTTAGTTAAAAATCTTTAGTTTTTAAGGGACATATTTTTTTATTTTTTTATTCCACTACAAGTTAGCCCTTGACTGCAATCTCACCTGGCGGTAAGTGATGACGCAGTCTAAGATGGTAGCGGGCTTACTTGTTAGGGAGTATGGTACCTGGTCATATCCTTAATGGGTTTCTACGCGACATCGCACCAGAACACTAAATCGCTTAGCGGCACGTCTTTGTCGGTAGGGTGGTAACTAGCCACGGCCTAAGCCTCCCACCAGACCAGACCAGAGAAAATCCTGAAATTAAGACTTCCCAAATTACCCCTGCTGAATGGGGAAACGAACCCAGGACCTCCTACTTATATCACAGTTGGGTTGCTTCTTAAATAGTTTTAAATGACAATGTGAGGTGGTGATAACAAAAAGAATACCAGCCAAGGTTTTTTTTAAATATAGGTCCATACATTACACTGTGAGTAAGTATGTGAAAAGTGAGCAACATTGTTTAAATTATTATAAGACTACTTAGAGCACAGGTAAATACAGACTTAAGCATCGCTTAAACCAGTATATACCTGATATTTTTAGGTTAGGTATACATACAACCTTTGCCTCAGCACGGCTAGCGTGGGCATGAGACAATTATATCCCCGGGGGAAAGGATAAAAATTTATCTTCTCCCACAGCTCTATCAACTCTCAGAGCACTGGCGCACACATAGAAATAATATCCAAATAATATTTAATGTAATATTAAACGGGGGTAAACTTCTCCTATTCGCTTCTATATTGGCTATTTTATATTTATTTAACCTTTGTAAAAAAAATTTTTACCAGTTTCACCTATAGTGATCTCAAGGAATATTCTTTAAATTTCTACGTTAGCCCATAGCCGGTTTGCCCGGATTTCCTTTGATATTTATTGATATAGCCATTATAGTAGAGTTAAACTCGGTGCAAATGCACTTATTCAGTGCGTCAAATATATAAATAACCTAAGTAGTTAGTACGTACGGATACTATCAATTAATAATATCAACAAGTAGGTACTTTGTAACAAAGTTGGCGTAATATCGTCTAATTAAAAAGTTATTTTGATATAATACTGTTATCTGTGGTATCGTGACCCGCGGGCCCCATTTCGTAATTACTCTGTCTTGTCTATGATAACCTATAAACGTTAATATTTTGTCTCGGTAAGATGATAAGATTGGCGCTTTTAACGTCATGGATCGGGTTTTAAAAATGGAATTCGTCAAAGCGAAGGGTTGGCTATTTCTATCGATACTTTATGTTCAATGGGAAATAGCAGGCACGGGATAAAAATTTTATCTCCCGATTATATCACCTGACAAGGTATATAACTAACCTGTCCACCAGCTAAAACACCGGAACATGGAATAGGAGAAGTTTACTCCCGTTTATTATTTATTAGACATATCTTATTTGGATATTATTTCCACTTGTGCGCCAGTGCTCTGAGATTTGATATCTGTGGAGGAAGATACATTTTATCGTTTCCCCGGGGATATAATTATAACCTCTTGCCCATGCTAGCCGTGCTGGTGTCCCAGTCTGCAGTGCCAATGGCAACAATAGGTACCAATGCAATAAAAACAAACAAACTAAACCGTTCGTAATATTTTTAGCTTTCCAACATTTACACTATGGTATGAACTTCTTGAATAATAAGTCAGCCCATTAAAAATTGCGTCTTGGAAATTTAAATAATTAAATAGTTCAAACAAACTAAAAAACACGCTTAGTATAAAAAACTAAACTAATTTATTTCTTTTAGTTTATTTATAATAGCGATTTTTTTAGTTTTTCTTGATCTATTATTGTTATTAGAGCAAAATTAATCGGTAACCCATCCACCATTAAAGAGATAAAATATTTTTTTTTTTATTCAGTCTGCCCGTCTCTCGAAATGCAAGTTCTAATTATTATTTAAAACAGGCCATTAAAAAGTAATAGCTAACGCCCTCTACCATCTAGTAGCTTAATGTTTTCTGTGGAATTTGTTAGGTAAGCGAACGCCATAGGTTTTTTACATTTGGGTCTAGATGGCGCTGTAGTAATTAGTAAAAAATCTTATTTTTTATAGAGAAAATTGGAATAATTTTTTCAGATTAGTGTATTGTCATCGGTCCTCGATATGTCTACAAAGTTTGAAAGAAATCTGACCGTTTAAAGTGGGTCAAAATCGCGCCCAAAGAAGTCGGTTACAAACAAACATACAAGTGAAGCTAATATAAAGCGTGTAAAAAGTAGCTTGTGTCACCTTGTGTGTAATATTAAACCTGCCTATTAAAGTCTTATCAATATCGATTTAGCCGTTCCGAAGATTAGTCCGGACAGACAGGCACATACAAATTTTAATTACGGTGTATTTGGATTTATCATTAAAATGCATATGAGCCTTTTTTCAAAATCACAGACAGACATTTAAACTGTGTTCATTTGTAAATAATACCATTGTGTGTGTATATAAAAGGCTGTCAAAGGACAAAAAAAAATTGTTATAATCTAGGTTTTTAATTTTTTTTTTTTTTTTATTTAATTTAACTAATATTAAGCGTGGTTTAAAACTCAATACGTATATAATTGGCGATATAATACAAATGTTTAAAGCAAAACGCTTCAATATCTACAGTAATTACTCCTTAGCAATGATAACCCCGTGCCTTCTTACATTGTAGCAATCGCTTCATTAGTCGTAATTATAAACGAGATAACTTAATTATAAAGATAACGTACTATTCAATAAACTGTTTTAATGCGACGAATCTGGGTAGAGACATATTTAATTGGTAAACACATTACACAATTAAATTTTTAAAAAAAGAACATCAAATTTTATTATGCCGTAAGTATTTGAATTATTGTCTATGGTAATTTAGTGATTGGTTATGCAATTTTAGCGGTTTAATCCAAAATTGTAAGTCTGAAGTCGATTTAATTAACAAGCGTTAAAAATAGCATTCTTTTTTTGTCACTTTAGGGTCAATGAGAGAACCAACTTGATAAAGCTATAGTTAAAATGCTATATCTATAGATATATATATAATGCTATAGCTATAGTCAACCTTTATATAGATTAGGTATTAGTCTATTCAAAATTTATTGTAAATAAGCTCCATACGGATGACCAAAGACAACTAATCCTTTCGTACTTAAGCGTTGAGTCCCGTAAATCAATGAGTTGATTCATATCATAAGTCGTTTTGTAGCTACTTTATTAAATAATTAAATAAGTATAATACGTACTAAAATAGGTAACCTATATGATAAAGATATTGTTTATTTAAGGTCTTTGGTATCATAGAAACTCCATGATCGATTACTTTTTGTATTGAGGAATAAAGTATAGATTAGGTACCTATTGTATGAATAACATCACGCCCCTATATAATTATTTGCTACTGTTCATAGTCTCCTCGCGAATGCAATACGCTATTATCTGTGTCAACAAAAAAACGATATAGCTAATATAACGGCTAAAGAAAAATATATCGCTCGACAAATAACCGTTCCGAATAACCCCTAACGCAGTGTCAATTGACTGCCCTTGTTACAATAGCAATATTATTTTTATGAACCCCGCTTAGTAAAAATCATTTTAATCGTGACAGGCTGAACGCGTCCGTACCGTGGCCATAAAAAGAATTAAAAAATAATAAGTACAGAAGTAATATGGAAGCGGTTGAGGGTTTGACAAAGGACTTTTGTGACGAGGCGGGAATGAACGCCCGCGATTATCAACCAGCGCCATTGTTGTTCCAAATTTGATTATTTCGTAGTGAAGGACGTATCTATCGATAGTTTCATTAAGGTTAATGATTCAAATGATTTGATAAGGCCTGATCTCGTAAGGGTTTAAAAATCACCATTTATCAAATCGGCGACTCTAATCTTACTTTTTTAAGTAAGTACCTACTTACTTATAAAATAGCGAACATGCTATATTATACTGTCCCTGTAAACTTAGTCCAGACTTACATAGACTTTTATTGTATTTTTAAATAGATGTTATATTACCTATGTTATAGTTGGTATGAATTGTAAATTTTATAGTTGTCTCGTAACCGCAGTCAATAATGTTAACGTGTTATACTTTATTCATTTTAATTATTGACCATTAATAATAACTGTGGGTAATACTGTATATTATAATGATATGCCTTATTATATCTTTTTAATAAACAATAAATCAACTTATGGACAAGTATATAAATAAGATGATTTTAATTCATACTTGTATTAAACAAGTAGCACTTGTATGAATTACTTTTTGCGCATTTTAAAATAGTTATATTCCTTACTGTGTCACCCAATTATTTTCTTTCTAGCTGTGAATTTTATACGGTTTATTAAATGGATAATAAGTAATTTGGTTGTTAGTGTAAATTTTATGCATTACGATGTTTGTAGATAATTATTGGTTTTATGTTGGATAAAAAAAAAACAACTTCTTAACGTGACGGTACAGTCTTTTTGTAGTCTTGTGAAAAGAACTGAACAGTACAGAATTACAGTAGTTACGAAATATGTTATTGCTTACTTTATAGCGTAATAAATATGAACCTTAAATGTTTAAATCGTAGTAATCATCAACTTTTACGGTATAAGTGACATAATAATTGCGCACTCTAAATGGTACAATGCGAAATTATCTCGTTTATCGACACACCATTTATCGATATGCACGAATCACTAATCGTTAACCATGTTGGTAGCTCCAAACGTCAAATCTTTTACGCGCGTTTTTTCTTAATGACCAGCGATTGTTACCGGATGTTTTTTTACAATATTTCAGTTAAAAGGATTGAATGGGATATAATTGGATGTAATTTGAGACATTGTTGTTGAGTGAGCGAGATTAACAGGCGTCTTAAATTAAACTATTTATGTTCGTTATGTTGGCAGCGGGCGGCCATCTTGGAACGAGATCGGTAGTTAGATTTGATTTACGTTTAGGAGGAGGAAATTTATGATTAATTATCGGGGCCCGCATTTAAATATACGTTCGAAAATGTTACTTAAGCTGGTTTGTTTGATAAATTATGAAGTTATTTGTCCAAAGTAATTGGTTTACTTAGCGAAATGGTTCAGGTAGGCGTAACTGACTATAGCTTAATAGGAAAACTTTTTGCTCATAACCTTTTTCTGAATAGGCTACTTTAAAGCTAGTACACACGATACGATTTTGTTTTGACATATAATAGGCAAGGCAATATAAACGAGAACAGAATGTAATTTATTTTCAGCCAAACGTCACAATTAACCTATTAACGTGCCACAGCTGGACGCTTCCTCGATCATAGAAGAGACGATTTAAGAGCATAAACCCACCACGCTACTCCAATACGGGTCGGTGGGTTTTAACGACAATAATCACATGTTAGTTATAATAACCGGCACCGACGGCCTAACCTCGAGAGCCCTGAACCCTGGACCTCGTGCGCTGTAGTTAAACATGCTAACCACTAGACGAACAAGGTATTTTTGATTCCGATTAAGCAGAACAAACGCGTACGACAGAGGACGAAACCTAGCTCTCGATAATTCTTATCGTGAAGAACGTCAATGTGCGCTATCTTCGTCGTTAAAAGTACCGATTTATGTTTTTGACACTTCCATCGGCCGGGTCATCGATAAGTGTTGTAGTGTTGTACTCCATAAATCTTACAGCTCTAGGTCGGATACCAACTTTTGTCATCTGTGTAATGAGGTACCAACTTCTTGGAGGGTATAAAAATACGATGGATTTATTATTATTATTTATTTAGTAGAACAGAGCTTTAAAAATTACATTTCACCATTGAGCAATTTCAAAAGGAAACGTCATAGACGATACTTTTTTTTTACACAGATACAGAATTTAATTAGAGTTACAAATCCTACTTATATTATGGAGCGGTGATAGCCCAGTGGTTAGGATATCGACTTCACTTTCGGGGGGCGAGTTCGAATCTCAGAACGCACCACTAATTTTTTTATGTTATGTTCGTTTTGAGCAATTTAAATATAACTTGCTTCAACGGCGAAGGAAAACATCGTGAGGAAACCTGCAGATTGACCTGAGATTTCTCCATAAAGTTCTCAAAGGTGTGTAAAGTCCACCGATCCGCACTAAGCCAGCGTGGTGGATTACGGCCTTAACCTCTTCTCATTGTGGAAGGTGTCCTGTAGTTGCCCGGTAATAGGTTTATATGATGATGATAATTATAAATGCGAAAGTTTGTATGGATGGATGGATGGATGTTTGTTACTCTTTCACGCAAAAAGTTCTGAATCAATTTGACTTAATTTTGGAATGGAGATAGACGTTACCTGGATAAACATACACTGCTTTTTATGCCGGGAAAATGTACCGTTCCCGGAGTTCGTGAAAAAAGAAAAAAAACCCTGTACGAAGCCGCGGGCAAGGTGTACTATAAATTATACACGGACGAAGTCGCTTGCAATCGCTTGTTACATATAAATTGCAATTCTAATAATTATCACATTTTACATCAGTTTCTTATAAGAAATAAATAACATTACATTGTTCTGCAATATTCATCTATAAAAATGTTTTAATGGACACCTAAGCGCTGAAATTCTTTTTGTTGAGAGCTTTGTTTGATTGTTTGAAACAATACGATCTTCATGTAATCCCGCAAACAGATATCTTGCGTCCTTGAGACGATTAGTTACTGCGAAATTAGAAAAAAAAAACTATACCACAAAATTACTAGTTACCCATAAACTTGTTAATTTAATATTCTTCTTACACTAGAAAACTACAAGACAATTATATTAACAAGTTGAAAAGCAAAAAACTGGTGTAAATAGTGCTCAGCCGGGAACCGAACACGCGATCCCGTCGTTATACCTGCCACATTATACGCGTAACCTGTATCCACAATTACAGAACCACGGTGTTTGCTGTAGAGATGTATAATGATAAGTATATGTTATCTGTCTTATGTTATCATTCGTGACTACATTCTTTTTAACCGACTTCCATTCCAGGGGGATATCAATTCTGATGATTTTTTCATACGTATAAAGACAGATTTGCACATGTTTTTAAGTAAAACTTCTGTAGGCGCGACTAGGGAGTAAGTCAGTTTTTTTTTCTGACGGAAGTAACGCTTACGTCTGTGTAGTTTCTGCTATTTAAAAATAATAATTTGGATTGGTCGTAAGCATATGTCATATACTCCACGCTTCTTGACTTATACGCCAGCGAGTGGCAAATCAAATAAATCATAATCAAATAAATTATTATTTCCAATATTTTCAAACGGATCAACTGTGGATAGCAAAGTGATTAAAAATTCAACAGTTTAAAAAAATAAATAAATTGTAAAGTTTTTTTTTTTGCATCTTTGATCTAATGGAGTGTTTTGAGACATACGACGGAACTTTTCAACATTGCTACATTATTGATACTATCGCATACATATGTATTTTTTACGCAAACATACAACATAGCATTAGACGTGCAACGGACGGGAATAGAAGAAGAAAATAACATCACGCCTATCCCTAGGGCAAAGATCATTGCCCATACAGCCTATCGCTACTTTTTAATTCATCTCCGTTGGGTTCTGGCAAAGATCTAAGACCATACAGCCAGTTCAAAAGTGAGTTACGCAGGTGTATTCAGTTTGTCGGGATAAACCCACATTATCTAACAAAGTTAGTACTTAGTAGCTGCATATTTTTCGACTGAAAGCTAGACTCGTAAGTTGTAGCACAGAGTATTCAATATTGATTTATACAAAAATGGTATATTTGGTATATAATTTATATAGAAGTCGGATTTTATTGTTTATAAATTCATATTGTTATTGAAAACAAGCCATTCCTCCCGGTTTCACCCGCGTTAATTAATTCATGTAGTACCTAGCAATTAAAAATTTGTAAATTTTAGTTTTAAGCTATTTTTCTTACATATTAAGTAAATACGCACTGGGCGGTTAAGTTATCTTTACGTTAAGTTATCGTTAAACTATAATTTTAATTTTTACCTTGGAAATGTACAATTTTTGTTTATTAAAAATGTGAAACCCTCGTGATTTTTGGTTTGTTTACATAAATTCCATATCGCGTTTGGCCATAGAATAGAAGGCTTCAACAAAATGAAAAACGAAAATTTAGAAGAGTGTGCCGGGTTCGAACCTCGTTCCCCGACCGGGAGAGCTAATCCTTAACCACTAGGCTATGTAGAAAAATAAAAATGTATATATATATTTGTTGACATACTTCCTAGTAAAATGTCACCGTGTGTTAGATACAATATATTAATTAACGTATTTCTTTGTTGTGAAAGGCATGCGTCGGGCAATAAGATATATATTATGAAGACTATAAATATTAACTACGTTTATTCAAGTGTTGTCACCTTGTAGTTATGATATATCAATTACTGAATTAAAATAATCAAGAAAACACGATTGCTGAAAACTGTATGAATTTTCGATAGAAGCAGGCGTTACTTTGCGGATATCCATGATATATTATAAAAATTAAGCTTAATTTGATATACTCCGCAAAAAGCAGGAGAATCTTACCACTGACTTAAGTCAACATCTCCTGAGGATGCTCCGGTTTTGGAGCGAAACGTGCGTGGAGGGACATTGCCGAAGATCTGTTTGGTGTGGAGACAGATTCTACTGTTTTTCGCGGAGTATAGCATATTAAGCTTAATTTTCATAATACTGTACGAATTTACAGTCGCCATATTGAATTTAGGAATTCAGCCTAAATTTCAGGGGGGGGGGGAGATTTTCGGAGGTGGTCCATTTTAAGCCATTTAATATCGCTTACTTACGCACCTGCATGCCTGAGAGTTCTCCACAAAGTTCCCAAAGGCGTATGTAGTCTACTAATCCTTTTTAAATTTTAATAAATCATTTTAAATTTTTAACTTCAGCATATTCGTAAACTTAAAACAAGCCTGGTCCTCCGAGACCAGCTGTTTTTGTAAACGACCTGTCATTTTATGAAGATATTTTAAGAGTTTTAAATGTTATGAAACTAAAATAAATGACGGAATAAATAGGTATTTCCCAATTATTACTATTATATTATTTTGTTTGACAACCCTATTGAGTAAGTATTAAAATAACTCACGCAAAACGAGCCAGTGAAGAAGAACACAGTATTGATTCTTATTTTGTACTCATTAAGTACTTAAATCGATTGCAGATATTATGTATTGTCAGTTGTACCTATAATCTACATTATCTATGCCATAAAGAGAAGGTTCGGCGTGTGAGTAATTACCTTTTTAATTTCTGGTCAGGGTTGCCGACTATTAAAAAAATTATACAAAAATTTTGTCAACAGTATTTCATTCCTATTGGTCAAAATTTCTTAAAGAG
Source organism: Pararge aegeria (assembly GCF_905163445.1). Taxonomy (NCBI): domain Eukaryota; kingdom Metazoa; phylum Arthropoda; class Insecta; order Lepidoptera; family Nymphalidae; genus Pararge; species Pararge aegeria. The sequence goes on along the minus strand of NC_053202.1, from coordinate 2,281,144 downwards.
TCATCTTCATATACATATTCCACATCCTAATTTATTATAACGATTTATTACTTTCAAAAAGTAATGTTTTATGATTGGTAGGTAATATCAAAATGTATATAATATAGAAATATAACGAGTGAGTTGACTTGTGCCGGTCTGTAATGCCCTTCGCTTCCGTTTTTTCCACCACAAATGAGGGTTCACCTTCACATTAAGAGTGAATAGGTTTTTTCTAGACACGTTGAACAATAAATTTATTAAAAAGTGCTGAAACGAGACGCGTCCTTGAAATGCCACTCTTATCTTAAATCGTAAAAAACAAACACACACTATACTTTATAATATAAGTGAAAACGTGAGGGAACCCTATTTATAATAAAGCCGTGGGTGGCTAACGTGGTGGCCTTGCAAAGACGTCTGACATTTGCTAATGTCGTTATAATTGCAGGCATCACACAACTTATGACTCCCTAGTACCTTACGCTGAGCCATAGCATAGATGCCTCGGAAAGGATCAAATATTTATGTATACAAAAAATAGATTGTCTGGCAGGGCTTTGGGTTCGGCTAGTTACCACGTTACCACGTTTTCAGTAGTAGTATATAGACATAGCACGTACTAACGTCACACTAATTCTGCCTGTTTGAATTGTTACACGTAGCCGTTGGCCTAAATAAGCTCCAGTTCTTGGGTCACCAGACGTAAGGACCAATTTTTGGGACACTAATACAATTTTTCGTGTCCGAAGACCATGGGGAAATATTTCAAGATATTTATTCAAATTGTAAATATCATGAAATGCATTAGCTTAATTATTTTACTTCTTAATAAACATAATGCAAGAATATCAAAATCCCGCAAATAAGTATGACCTCATGACGTGCCTACCTGCTAAATCACTGGAGCATGGAATATGAGAAGTTTACCCCCGTTTATTAATACACATATATTATTTGGATATTATTCCACTTGTGTGCCAGTGCTGTGCAGTTGATAAAGCTGTCGGAGAAGATTAATTTATGTCCTTTCCCCGGGTATTTAATTGTCTCCTGCCCATGATAGCCGTTCTGAGCATTGGCGCTAGCCTTGCATTGGATGTAAACATTCAGTCTCACTGGTGAGTGTAGGGGCAATCAACATTTTTACAATACTTTCATCCAGTCATTATGTTACAATTTTCATATATAACCCACGATTATTAAGTAACATTAAAATATGAGCATGTACACTCTCGACTCATCAGCGTTAAAGTCGGAGTGTGCAATTTGTAAAATACGTGTATTATTTCTTTCCTTACTTCATAATTCTTGGGGAGCAAAATGTTTTAGTGCTAACACACGACCCGATTCAGTTGGTTCCAATCAAACTCATCCAATCTTAATCCCACAGTCTTAGTTGAGTTGGTTAATGAGTTTCCGCTCATGTATTTTATGAACTCTTCTGACTGCTTTGTCAAGCTGTCTTTTTGCTGTTACTATTGATCAACTGGTGTTTTGTATTTCTAAATATGTGTGATTACCATAAACTACGACTTTACGTTATTTAACGTTTTTTTTAATACCACAAACACCCCTAAGAATTAAATAATAAGATTTGGTGTTAGGTATACATTCTAATTTATATCCATATGGTCCATTTAACTTGAATAAAATATTAATATTTATTTGCATAATCTCTAAAGTCGACTTAGCAAGTTTGCCCCCAAATGTGGTCTAGAAGAACTGACTTTGCTGTATAGCCAGTGGTTTAAATTTTTGGTTGGAAATCTCTACCAACCAAATTGGATCGTCTGTTAACACTATGTAAATGGTTGATAGATTAACCGACCCGTGGTCGTTTAGCGGTAATCTTTGCTTAATTTAATTTTAATAGCTGTACGCCATTACAAAGATACGCTGTACGCCGCAACCTGTTATTAGTTACTTATTTGCGGGAGTTTGATATTCGAGCCATTTTGATATTATTGCATTATGTTTATTAAGAAGTGTAATTAAGCTAATATATTTCATGATATTTACAATTTGAATAAATATCTTGAAATATATCTCCATGGTATACGGACACGAAAAATGTTATTAACATCGTGTCCCAAAAATTGGTCCTCACGTCTGGTGACCCAAGAGCTGGCTCTTATTTAGTCCAACGGCTAAGTCTAGCAATTCAAAGGGGCAATAGCGCCAGCATTTTGGGTACCATGCCCATAAGTTAACAGTTAGACGGCTTATATTTATTGTAAATATTAATTGCACGCATAATAATCGAAGCGTTGAGGTATTACTGTCAGTTTACGCACAGCGAGTGATTCTACAACTTAAAATGTCACATTTTTTATTCTTTACTGCTTTTATAAGTGAATATAAATATACAGATGTTGAGAAAAAACGCTATTTTTAACACCATGAGTGAAATTTTTAAATCTCTAATAATTAAAAAAAAAAATTTAAAATGTTATGTCTTGGACGTCTGTCTGTCTGTATGTGTGAATCTCCCATATCACGGTCACGATAACGAGCGAAATACTTCACTTACCGAGTTGGTTTTTTTATAGGCTTCAGTATTTTGAGGAATAGAAGCATATTACTTTTCACGGTATAATTAGATTAGATAGTTTAATTATTATTTAAAAATAATCTCAATTTTATTTTAATGAATGAGATTATGAGGCGTGCACTTTTGGATTTTCCCACTATTTTAGTTTGAAATTATTATTTCCCTAGAAAAATATATTTTTCGTCGGTTCATAATAAAAAATTATAAAGGATTAGGTATTAAACGTAAACGTTATTTGAATAAATTAATATTGTAGTTATGCAATTAATTTACTTCTCTTTGGATATTATTTATGGGCTTTTAGTTGGTGAATCTTTTCAGTTCATTTCACTAAAAATATCCAGTATATCATACGCCTCAGGTTGATGTACACAGGGCGTCAATTTGCAGGACAGGACATGTTCTGTAGTATTGTTTATACGAGATGGCTTTCAATTACCTACCATCAAGAGTGGCGTGCACAGGGTTTTTGACCAAGGTATGCATAAAGCAGGTACATGTCATGAAATGGAAATATTTCCCTCCAATACGACTTATATCAAATAATTTAGGTATGCAGTGCTTTTGTGCATGTATGAAGTGCACGCCATTGACCATCAAGTGGTCCATCTACTCGGTCCGTAAATTTTTATTTACTATAAAAAAGTAGAATAAGAAGCGGTGATATGTATATATATATATATAATGGGTAGGAGCTCGACTTCACTTTCGAGCGGCCGAGTTCGAATCCCAGCACGCACTTTAAACTTTAAGGTTATGTGCGTTTTAAGTAATTAAAATATAACTTGCTTCAACGGTGAAGTAAAACACCGTGAGGAAACCTGCATGCCTGAGAGATCTACATAATGTTCTCAAAGGTGTGTGGAGTCCACTAATCCTCACTGGGCCAGCGTGGTGGACTACGGCCTTAACCCCTTCTCATTGTGGGTGGAGATCCGTGCTCTGTAGTGGGCCGGTAAATGGTTGATGTGATGATGATGATGATAACAAGGACATAAAAAACCCCGCAATTGATTTATTTTATGGTAATATTAATAGTGTACGTCGAAACCAATAAGATAAACTGTTGCATGTTAGGTAAACTTAATTTTTAGTTACAGTTTGCTGCATCTTTGCTAGGTTCTACCAGGTTTACCTGTTTATATAAAACTAATCTGTGGAAACCTGTTATTAGTTTAAAGCCAAAAGTTTTTTGTGAATTATTTAGTACTAGATGTGCCCTGCGGCTTCGCCCGCGTATTTTTGAGAGGCAGCGTACTGCTACATAGTCTACACCTATAGTAATTTTTTTATCTTACGTTATTGTTTTTTTCAATGAAAAGTATACTATATTATTTCTAATACCTCTAAGAATATGTATAAAAAGTTTCATGAAGATCGGTTTCGTAGTTTTCGCGTGAAAGCGTAACAAACAAACTTACATTCACATTTATAATATTAGAGTAGGGATTTACAACTGTTGGTTTTCCAATTAAAGAAAAATAAATAAAATAATAATAAATAAATATACTACGACAATTCACACATCGCCATCTAGCACCAATGTAAGCGTAGCTTGTGTTATGGGTACTAAGATGACTGATGAATATTTTTTCTATATTTATATAAATATTCATGTTCATCACACAAACATTTTCCGGTTGTGGGAATCGAACCCACGGCCTTGGACTCAGAAACACACACTCAGAGCCTACAGTGCCAATTATTATAATAGTTAATAAGAATTATAGTTTTAAATATCCTATTATTTGTTTCCACAGGTCCCGACATCCCCGGATTCCTCCTGCAGCCGTTCAGGAAGCCGAAGCGGATCAGAACCGCCTTCTCGCCGTCACAGCTCCTCAAACTGGAGCACGCCTTCGAGAAGAATCACTACGTGGTCGGTGCTGAGAGGAAACAGCTGGCCCAGGTGCTGAGCTTGACTGAGACACAGGTAATACACCGATCTTATCATATCTCGTTTTATAGGTTACTTTCTAACGACGACTGCCTTGAAGAGTTAAAAGGCTACTGGGTTGAATAATAAACCTAAGCCTTTGTCTTGGTTTAATAAATCGGGATTCGTGACAACTTCACAATTTCCACTGAGTGCATTAAACGAAGTATTTAATACATTTGCGACAAAAAGAAATCATTGAATACAGTATGTAATAGACAAGTAATATTCTTGATTTAATTCATATTTTAATAACTAGCATTAACGTTATAACATAGCCATTTTATACAAACACTAGCTGTTGCCCGCGACTACGTCTGCGTTTAATTTTGTTTTTTGATGTGGCATTAAATTTAGTTATAGATCTAAAATAAAATTAAGTATGTAGTATCGCTGAAATATATCGCCTGAATGATATCGCCTGAAATGACGGGTTTGCTGCTGTCCGCTGAGGGGTTCTGTCCTCTATCTCCAACCACAGTTTGGGCAATATTAAATACATATTATAGCCTCTATAGTACAAAAACAATTATTTAAATCGGTCATAATTTGTCGGAGTTACGGTGTAAAATCGTCAAACACTTTCATCCCCTCTCCCAAAGGAACCGAGCTTAATGTCGGGATAAAAAGTATCCTATATTACTTCTAACACTTCCAAGAATATGTGTACAAAGTTTCATGAGGATCGGTTAAGTAGTTTTTGCGTGAAAGCGTAACAAACAAACTTACATTGACATTTATAATATTAGTAGGGATAGGGATAGGGATAGGGATAGGGATTTTGTCGTTTACCCTCCTGGCGCAATGTAGGAGTTTCTTCGTCTTAAAAGAAGGGTTTGGAGAGGGGGGTTCCAGCGTTTGCAGCCAAGGGTTAATTTACAGTGGAATAAAAGACAAAATGAAATCGGTGAGTAGCGCAAAATCACGAAATTTCACCAGGTGACGCAAACCTTTTTTCTCATTCGAAAAAATTGCTCAACGCTGCTTAAGAAGTTTTTATTTCCACCATCAGTTATTACGTATTTTAACATGTAATGCCTAATTAGCGTTATCCGAGCGCTAGCCGCATTAAATTGTGCACTAAATAGGTTGGTAATGTGAAACGTGTGCAATCATCGCCGGCGTTCAGCTGTAAAAACTATCAATGCTGTAGAAACTGGGCTAATAAACGCCGGCCACACCCGAGGTACCGACAGCATAAGACTGGGCCTGGTATCTATACTTACACTGATGGTGATAACAAAAATAATACCTACCCGGCTAAGTTTTATGCGTCGTTAGTGCATTGGTGAGCGGTTTATTAGTGGGAAGAGCTTTCCAAATCGGTTTCTTAATTGAGAAGTTCTTAGGTAACAAGCATTTATAAAACAGAACTGGATCGAAAGCCTTCTTTCTCTTTTTAAATTCTGTAGAATCATTAATCAGTTTGCACCTAATAAATTCATGTTTTCGTAAAAAAACCGACCACGTTTTTCGAAAAAAAACTTAGATTTTTACGATGCTATTTATTTAGCCAGGGGAAACTATCGACAGCAGAAACCAAAATTTTATCCACCGTTCATGTCCACTTACGAGGGATGAAAACTTGTGAACCTGCCAAAGCTGGGCAACACGGGAAAATGACGAGTTTACACCCGTTTGATATTATAAGTAAATATTCGATTCGATAAATTCGGAAAAGAGATAGATTTTTGACTGAACCAAATTTTAAATTAAGTTATCACAAATCGCTATCGCTAATTAGGCTGTTTTGTCAATGATCTTTGCCTGTCCAAAATAAAAAACAAAAATAAATTAAGTTTTCATAAACCGCACGGCTTGTTTTGCTAACGCTGCTGGGAGCACGCGAACTGCTAATGAGTTACCAATTAAATATGTTTTTATTTATCATTTTCAGCTATTAATCGCAACGATAGATTCTTTATAATTCATTTGGCGATTTCTTTAAGGGCAACGTCACTTCCATTTAATTTAAATAATATCTATAATGTAATGATACAGTATGTTTTATATGCAAATTATTTGGGTTGGCTGCATCCTCTTTGCAAAATATTAGAAATTAAACTCATAAATAAATTTGTACGCACGAGCGATTAGGTAATCTTTGATTTAATCGATTTCGAAAGTCGATTGTTTTTGCAATAATAAATATTTATTTATGCGTTAAAAAACATAGATAAAAAATACAAAAATTAAAATGCACTCGTGAGTTATATAATAACTAAAGTTAATTTTAAATCGACCTAAAAAAATAGGAGGTAATTAGTTAATAACCGACTTCTATTTTGCTGGTATCTGCGTCATAAATTTGCATTTCATATTCTCTGTGGTCTGTTTCAGAGACAGACAAAGGAACTCTTGGAAAAATTACAGCAAATAAACCGCGATAGCTGTTAACAATCGCATAAAAAAACATCACGTCTCCAAACTTGAAAGGGTTACACAGATGTACTTATCCTGCTAATAGTATAAATGCGAAAGTTTGTAAGGATGGATTGATGGATGTTACTCTCAGTTGCGTGCATAGAGGGTATGCACAGGGTATGCAGATAATATAAAATGAAGAAAATCTCCTGTATGACTTATAAATACTTAAGGGTAGGCTTTTTATAACTCTTGCAATGCCTTCATTTTCTTCATTTTTTATCACCTGCATACCCTGTGCTTACCCGCTATGCACGCCACTGGTAACTCTTTCACGCAAAAACTACTGAACCAATTTGACTTCATTTTAGAATCGAGATAGATTACACCCTGGATTAAAACATAGGCTGCTTTTTATCCCGGGTAAATGTACGGTTCCCGCCGCAGGATTCATGAAAAACCAAAAAACGGCGTACAAAGCCCAACAGCAAATTTAGTTTATAGAGGTACACCCACACTTTCTATCAAATTGTAGTAGTTGCGTATTTCTTCGCGACTGGAAGCTACTTGTAGCAGACAATATCAAACCTTGAGTCAATAAATAATTTATTAACTTTCTAGTTTTTAGTAGCTAAATATAATATATTGTTATTATTTCGGATAAAGACAGCGTTCTATCGTTACGTTTAGCCAGGGGAATCTATCGATTTCATTGTAGGCAGAAACAAAACAGTTTATCCTCTGGTCATATCCACTTCACATCAATCCATTACCGGCCCACTACAGAGCAAGAGTCTACTCCCACAATGAGAAGGGGTTAAGGCCGTAGTTCCCTGTAGTCGACCGGAAATGGGTTGATATTATTTCGACCCGTACGCCTTTGCTCGGAGAGTGGTTAAAACTGTCGTAGGCGATAAACATTTTGTCCTTTTTCCGTGGAGAAAATATCTAAGTCCACGCTAGCCGTGCTCCAAGAATCAGAAAACGAAAGAAACCCGGACGAATCAGCGGCCAACAACTAGTAAGTTATAAATTATTTCTGATACCAACTCGCAGCGCGTGTAAGAGCTTAAAAACTAGTTTTACAGACATTTATTATGTATTAACGCAATTTGTGATGAATTAGTCTTAATTGAAGACTTGAAAACTACTTAAAACTTATCACGCAATATCAGCCTCTATTACTTTTACAGGAAAGTATAAGATGTGTGTACATTTTGAGAAATTTTCAAAGTGCAGCCATACGTGACAGTTGGTTGTTAGGGTACCGCAATAAAGTTTAATTTATATATATACCTAATTTAAATTTATTTCATCTTATATCTTTAAACGAGCAATTCTTGTATATATATAATTGGAATCTCAGAATCGGCTCCAACGATTTTCATGAAATTTAGTATACAGGAGGTTTCGGGGGCGATAAATCGATCTAGCTAGGATTCATTTTTAGAAAATGTCATTTTATTAGAGTTTTCCAGTAATAACCGATTTGGTGCAGATGAAGGTCAGCTAGTTTTAGATTAAATATAAAAAAAAATAGTGTTTTCTTATAAAAGCAATCCATTTTATATGAGATGTTTAATCTTCAAAGTGAGAGAAAATGTTTAAGTAATAATTTGACAGCGAGGAAATTTTTTCGACGTCTAGGATTAGATTAGGTCTTGTCAAAAGCTGATATTAATTCTAATACTCCCAAAAATTGAGAGACAAGAATAAGTAACTTTTTTCTTAAAAAAAAAATTAACAGCACTGTAAAAAATAGATACATTTTGTAAGTTTAGTTGTTGACCACCTTCGATATTATGAATAAAATAATTGCAATGGCCTTGGTAGGTATAGATAAATTCTAGAGACGTAGATGAGCGCAAGAAAATATAAGTTATTTTCACTATGACGGGCACTATTATATAGTATCTATTATTCTTATTAAAATGACTAATTTACAAAATTATAATAAGAACTGGCTTTGCACCGCGGTTTTCAAAGTCAACATCAAATAAAACCACAACCTTTTAACGTTTCTCAATAAATAATTCATATAATAATAAATATAGGTACTACGACAATACACACATCGCCATATAGCCCCAATGTAAGCGTAGCTTGTGTTATGGCCTAATAAGATGACTGATGAATATTTTTATGAATAATATACACAATACATTAAACTTATAATATACAGATAAACACATTTATGTTCATCACACAAAAATATTCGAGTTGTGGGAATAGAACCCACGGCCTTGGACTCATTTAACAGGTTCGCTGCCTACTGCGCCATTCAGCCGTCCAAATTTTACGAACGTAGTATTCATTCATCGAGTCGCGTAATTTCAACGAGTAAAAGCCTACTGAACCCTTAGCAATGTAAGCTGCACTGCCTCTTAACTGATATATTTTTCCACTGTTTATTTTTTTCGCTAATCAGTTTTAAAATCGCGATGTTCTTCTTTATAATTAACATGGAAATTTGCGGGTTAATGAGGCGCGAACTGCTGTTATATTTATTAGGTTTTGATGAGACTTTTGTGTTTTTTGCACAATTTGTACCATCCCGAGCGTGAAGTTGCAAATGATCCGAATTAAAATAACTTAATATCTTTTTTATTTCAGGCTGTATTCGTCTCAATATACAATACAATACAAATAACATAATTTAAAAATTAATAATAATATAAATATACGGTAAGTGGTGATGGCCTTGTGGTACAGCTTCAGCTTCCCTTTCAGAGGGACCGAGTTCGATCTTCGACACGCACCTCTAACTTTTCGGAGTAATGTGCGTTTTTAATAAGCAATTTAAATATAATCACTTACTTTAACGGTGAACGAAAACATCTCTATTTTTTTTTGTCTTTGTGAATCTTGATGATGTTCTAATAGCTCGCACCCTGGAATTATAATCACTGGGCTATAAAAACGACCTCCCCTTTACAATAAAAAATTAGGTTACACGAAAACCCCGTGTTTCTAAATCACCCTCGGCGCAAAAAGGACCGTCAGTGCTCTTTTTACGTTACGCGATGAGTAAACTCTTCATACCTATTTGTATACCTTCGTTCACAATCCCCGCCCAGCGATAAATTGTGTCAAACTGTAAATTAAAGCTTGTTAAAAGCCAATTTAGCCTGTCAGCATGCAAAAAACCTACATACAAGCTAAAAAAGAAAATGGCCGCCGAAAATTTTACCTACAAAAAACTTCTTCGCAAGTCTCAATAATCGAATTACGTACGTAAACATTTTATCATAATGACTGTGTTATACAGACTAAGGGGAAAAATATAGACGGAGATCTTTCTAAAACACGTTTAGTCCTGCGCCACCTCTGGGCCTACTTGAATAAAGATATTTTTGAGTTTTGACTTACTAAAAGTGAAGCTTATTATGTACAACCATAGACTGCAACTATAATAGAACGGGATAAGCCTTAAGATATGCAAATTAGTTATAATGTTGTCTGATAAGGTGTTCAGTTTGTGGTTTATGTAGCCATTTTACGAGAGCATGAATTGAAATTAGTATAGCTTATATTTTAAGCTAGGTATCAAATTCATATTCAAATTCAAAAAGGTTTCATTCTTGTAGACCTTATCACAGGTAATAATGAAGCGTTCATACATATAATATAATATGTTACCATTAGCTTATGGTGATGACTACATAAGTTAACTTAACACTAAAGCTAGGAGGGTGACAAACGCGATATGGTCTAAGAAGAGGCCACAACAAACTTAGCAGGGTTGTTTTTTGTTATCGCTATCTAACAGTCGAATTAATATTTAGCTATGAAGTTAGAGCAAGCTTTTTTTTATCATTAACCATCCATATCTCATTTATTAAACATATACCAAGCAAACAAAATAGTAAAACAAATGTTTGGTTGGACTAATCGATTACAACATCTGGTATATGTTGTAATAACAACATATATCAGAAAAACAAACTAACACACTTCCAAATTTTTAATATTAAGTTAGAAGTATCTATGGTCTTATCCGGCAAGAGTCAGCACAGACAGCTTCTATTTTGAAATCTCCGAGCAAAGTATCTGTCTATCTTTTTCCTTCACTTCGTTGTCCGTACGCAGGGCAGCTGTATGCAATTTACTTAATAACATAAAATTACGGGTTCTTAACCTGTTTTGATGAAAAAAAATGAAGCGTTTTTGAACCTGGCAACATTGTGAATAAGACCACAGACAAAAAAGCTCTTAATTGTTGTTGGTTTCTTTAAAAAAAACCGGTTTAAAAGTATAGCAGTGTCTTCTTTATTTTCAGTGTTTTTTTTTATTTGCATTCTCTTTTTAAACTTATTATAATGATATATATCGTAGTTACTCAAGTGCTACGTAAATCTTAAAGGTTTTGACATTTTATCAACACATTACCGGCCTATCACAAGGCACGGGTCTCCTCTCAGAAAAAAAAATGGATAACTTCAAATCAAGAACACTGGCTAGATAGGTGGCTTGAAACGCACATATCCTTGTCCATCTGCTTAAATTCACAGCGCTCACCGTTGCGCCAGGGAGGTCTTCGATCTACTACCACTACTCAAATACACATATATACATTAATAGAAGATGTTTTAAAAAATATAACAGAGGGGTGGCTTGTATGTCACTACAAGGCACCCTCTGCGTCTCGAAGTTAGGGGTGTTAACAAGACGGCGCCCCGTGGCTCCGCCCCGCGTATCATCTTATGAGATATGGGGTGTTGGAAGTATGTATACCTATATTTATATTTGGGTCCGTACTGAAGATCAGCATTGAATGGATAAATGAATGAATTAATTAATGAATACATAAATGAATGATTGATTGAGTGAATGAATGAATATACTCTTATTGCACACCGCCAAAAGTAAATAAAGAAAGAAAACTATAACAAAACAACATATACATATTTGGCGGCCTTATCGCTTCACAGCGATTTCTTCCAGGCAACCAATGGCGATTAAAACAAATACAGAAAATAGGTAGGTGGCGCATTTATACATATAGGTACCCGAAATATATAAAAACTATATGGAACTTTTTAATAGCTGTTGCCCGCGTGTACGTCCGCGTCTAAAGAAAAAGCCCGGTTTCGCCTGCGCCTATCGGCAGCAGAATCCTCATTCAAATTCAAAATTCATTTATTTCAAGTAGGCCAAATTAATAAGCACTTTTGAAACGTCAAGTCAGTCTGTTTGTATTGACTCTACCACCGGTTCGGAAGGAAGATTGCACCGAGAAGAGCCTTTTTTAAATTGTCAATTAAATAACGACATGATTGAATGTAACATATTTTTTTTTATTCCACTAGAAGTAAGCCATTGGAGCCACCTCTAACCTTGTGGTAACCTGTTTGGTAGCATAGTAGTCATAATCGGTATCCACGCGCAATCGCACCGGAACACTAAATCGCTCAGCGGCACGTCTTTGTAAGTTGGGTAGTAACTAGCCACGGCCAAAGCCGATACAAATTCTACCAGATAGCCACATACAAAACGTAGGACGTAACGATTTTTCTCTTTTTTTCTTACTCCACGTAGCTGCTGCGGCTGCCTGAAGGCAGAAATTCTAATTTGTAACTTTTTGTATATTTAATATCAATATTTCATGTAAGTTTTGTTTTATTTAGTTTAGTTTTTAAATATTCTGTTATATAATAGTGTAGATGGGCAGTGGCGTGCCTAGGGTTTTGAGTTTGAGCAAGCCCAGGTATCTCATGGACAAATTTAACTCGTCATGATCTCTAAGTCACCATTCTTGTTGTGCTAAATGACAAACAATATCAACAAATCTTTGAAAAATACTACTTACGATTGAGGTCAGAACGCGAATTATGATAAAGAAGTTTCTATGCAATGTTTGCCAAAATTAAAAAGTAATCATAGAAATCCCAAGTGTTTCTGAGTTCTGCTCTCTTTAATTCTTATGATGCCTGGTAATTTATGTCGTAACCAGCCGCGTTCCAAACATTCTTTTCATTTGAAAGAAAATTATGCAAAGCCAACAAACAATTTTTAAATTAAAATATTTACCTGTTGTTCGCCAATTATTTTTTGATTTCGCTACAGAAACAATTTGCACGCAATTTGAGCTCATATTTAACAATATTTACTATAATTTGTAAGAAAGCAAACCAGTAAAATTCACTATTAAACTCAAAAAAAAAAACAATAATAAACTCCTAACTAGTTACTAATCAATAATAATGAATCTGTCAAGTGTCAACTAGTTGTAACGCAAATAATAACACGCGTGAAGTTGTTTCAATTCGCTCGCTGGTGATCTTCACTAACTTCAACTCGCAATCTGGCATTTGATCTCCATACTAAATTATTAAATAATCTAGATTGTCTCTGCTAAATACATTGAAATTTCTATGAGAGAGAGCAGTAAAATAAAAGCCCCATATAAGCAAATGAGTCTGAGCGAGACAAAGCGGGACCTCCGAGCGCGTACGAAGACAAGCGAAGAGCGCGATAGTGATAGTTCTACCACAGAGTCTAGCTGCCAGAGTAACGTAGTGCTTGCAGTAAAGTACACAAAGAGTATATATACATTATTGAGCAAAAGTTAAAACATTGTATTTATATCATTTATTTCATTGTAATAATTTCATTTCGGAATAGTCGAGAAAAATTTAAAAGAGAGATTTATTGTAACGCAAGCCCGGCTTTAATGGTAGTACCGCCACTGTAGATGGGACATAGTTACCAAATAAAAAAAAAAAATAAGTCGAAAAAATATTATAAAGCCACGCCGTACGCCACTGCCCCAGGGAGGTCGTCAGAAGACGCCAGGAAATCTATAATTCCAATAGAACACAATGTACCATTAACCGTTAATAATAACAACGGATATACAATAATAAATAATCATGAACACAATAAAAAGTTAATGCATTAAAGCTACCAAAACGATCGCTGTAATAGCTACATCCGGGAAATTACCGGATACACTCCTATAACTGAGCAATTCTTGAAACACGTGACTTAAGTCGCTGAGTGCTGCTAAATAAGGTTGAATGATCTATAATCTGTGTTCTTCACAGCAAAAAAAAAGTTAACAGTAAAACCGATTCTTAATTTTTTTTACTATTTTCGCTTAAACAGGCCGTTAACTGTATTTATTTCATTATTATATTGACCCATTACCGACCTGCTCGTAATACGCAGGATTTAAATTGTAGACTAGCTGTTGCCCGCGACTTCGTCTGCGTTTGATTTTATTTTTTGATGTGGCTTTAAATTTAGTTTTAGTTCTAAAAAAAAATTAAGTATCGCTAAGCCTTAAATGAGGAGTTTGCTGCTGTCCGCTGAGGAGTTCTGTCCTCTATCTCCAACCACAGCTTGGGCAAAATTAAACACATATTATAACCTCTTTAGTACAAAAATAATTTGTCGGAGTTATGGTGTAAAATCGTCAAACACTCATCCCCTCTTCCAAAGGAACCGAGCTTAATGTCGGGATAAAAAGTATCCTATATTACTTCTAACACTTCCAACAATATGTGTACAAAGTTTCGTGAGGATCGGTTAAGTAGTTTTTGCGTTAAAGCGTAACAAACAAACTTACATTGACATTTATAATATTAGTAGGGATAGGGATAGGGATTACCAGGCACCATTATTATTACTATTATTACATTAACATTAACATATAATCGTCATCATCAAAGCTCTACAACCCTGGGTGGGCCTGAACTTGGTCAAGCCTATTTCTCCATTTGAGGCGGTCAGAAGCTGCTTCTTTCCGGCTCCGAACTCCCAGAACCCGCATATCCCTCTCAACTCCATCACTCGCCCGACCCCCAGGTCGTCTTTGGCCTCTACGCCCCTCCAAAGTGCCCTCCATTAACCTCTTTGGAGCTCTCGTGCCTTCCATGCGTTGCACATGCCCTGCCCATTGCATTCTTAACAGTTTAATAGTCTTCACGACATTTGGTTCTTTACATTTATCTTTAACATAAACAAAATATAATAAATACAGAAACATAAAGAAGTAGAATACAAAAGGCCGCCTTATCGCTTAATAGCGATCTCTGCCAGGCAACCTTTGAATTAGGAAAAAAAAGAACAGGAGAATAAATTGCTGGTGGCACAAATTATTAAAATACATACATGCGAATAACTACATACATAAACTAGTGTACACAAATAGATCAAAAGTACATAATATCCCTATCCCTATCCCTACTAATATTATAAATGTCAATGTAAGTTTGTTTGTTACGCTTTCACGCAGAAACTACATAACCGATCCTCATGAAACTTTGTACACATTTTCTTGGAGGTGTTAGAAGGATATAGATAGGATGGTCCTTATCCCGACATTAAGCTTGGTTCCTTTGGGAGAGGGGATGAAAGTTTTTGACGATTTTACACCATAACTCCGATAAATTATAACCGATTTAAATACATAATTATTTTTGTACTAAAGAGGTTATAATATATGTTTAATTTTGGCCAAACTTTATGTAGATCTGAATGTGGTTTGAGATAGAGGACAGAACTCCTCTTTTAAGGCTTAGCGATACTGAATACTTTAATTTTTTTTAGAACTACATCTAAATTGAATGCCTCATCAAAAAACAAAACCAAACGCAGACGAAGTCGCGGGCAACAGCTAGTAAATAATAAATAAATATTAAAATAAACAAATATATGTAATAACAACACTTACATATTTAAATACTTTAAACATTGGTTGCCTGGAAGAAATCGCTATGTAGCGATAAGGCCACCAAATTGTAATCTCTTGATATGTATTTATATCTTTGTAACTACTTTTTTTTCTTTGGTGTACAATAAAAGTGTATTCATTCATTCATTCATACTTTAACATACGCCGTGGTTTCGATTCCCACAGCTGGAAAATGTTTCTGTGTTGAACATGAGTGTTTTTCAGTGTCTGGGTTTATATATGTGTATTAAAAGTATTTATGTATATTATTTATAAAAATATTCATCAGTCACCTTAGTACCCATAACACAAGCTACGCTTACTTTGGGGCTAGATGGCGATGTGTGTATTGTCGTAGTATATTTATTTATTTATTATATTTTATTATCTATTGCACTGATTTCCTGTGAAAAACATTGTTAAAATTTCTTTGATGATAGTAATGAATCTGTGTCAAATTGCTCCTGCCAGGAATCGAACCCGGGTCCTCCTACTTAAATTCACAGCGCTCACCTTTGCGCCAGAGAGGTCGTCAAAAATAATGTGGATTTTTAAAACATCACCCTGTATAACGGACTCCTCTTTAACTACAGTAGCGTAATGCGAGACGAGCGTAAAAATTACAATTGCCTAACAACCCCAATTTGTCGCATAATCGCATCTCCGTCCCACCGATACATCTGTCCCTCTCGCACTAATGGATCGACAATAAAGTAATACGCAGATAAATAGCTTTCCGCTTAAATTTTGGCCCAATTCGTAACTTCGTGCTACCCCTTAATTGCGCATCTCCCCTTAGTTTAGCCATCTCTTTTGCTCTAATAGGATTCTGTGTATCGCTGTCCCGCTTACGCAACTCGCTGGGGAGTACGGTCGCGTACATAAGCACTTAATAGTATTCCAGAATGACACCCTTTATTTATGTTGCGCGGGTTCCATTTCCACGGATTTAGCTCCCCCTTTCCATCAAAATTGTTTGCGGACTCTTATAACGTTATAGGACCAGTTGTTTGAGAGCCCTACTTGAAACCGCATAGTCTAAGAGCCGTAGCGCTAACATGCGTACCAAGAGATAAATGGATATGTCTTCTATTTACCCATGAGAGAAGACGAGATAATGGGCAGACGTGATTATGATGATAATAAAGAGTTACTGGTTTACCATTATGTCAATAGAATTTGTTTGCCTTTACCAAAACGGAAAACTTGACTAGGCTTGTTCTCTAAATGCTCATAAAGTACGCTTAACCACTTCAAATAAATGAATTTTATTTACAGGAATATGATTTATGAATGAAATAGATACCGAATGAATTAGTGTATGTGCGTATGCGTGCACACTGGCCGCTTTATTACGCTATACTTCACGAGCATGTCGAGGTCATCGGTGACGTTAACCCATAAGTCTTTCCCTTACAAAATAATCGCTGAACGGCTAACGAAGTATTCACTTTAAAATTATAAAATTGTCCAGTCCGTAGTGAGCACCAATAATAGCCTATAATCGCCCACTGCAGGATTATAAGCCCCTCGCAAACGGATCGATCACGAGAGTAAACGCAGTAGTTGGTAAAGAAGATTTCACTTCAAAATTATAAATGCTGGATTATAGGTGGTGGATGCCTCTTGCAACGGATATTAATACTAAATTTTGAAAAGTCGTAACCCAAAAGTTGAAAGCTTTAATAATAGGAATTACCAGGCCGAGAGCTTTCTGGTATTTTTTATTAAACCTTAATTATATTTTTTAAAAAACCCTTCAGAAGAATGTCACCAGCTCTTAGACTACCAAGTTGATATCATAGCGGGTCTTTTATAGTGGTTCTTCTCGCACCGACAGATGCGATCAAATTAAATTTTATTGTCTTCGTATACAAAATGTGATACATTATAAATTTGCATGAGAACATTGTAATTGTTATATTTTGTTAGTTAATTGGCACTTTTGGAAGTTTTTAGAGTTGTACGGGTCGTTTAAATGATGTACAGTTTTAATTTTTTAATAACTGTTCTTAAGTTTGTACCTAACCACTACTGTAAAATGATGTTGTAAAAGAGCAATCTGCTGAGTTTCTTGCTGGCTCTTCTCGGTGGAATCTGCCCTCCGAACCGGTTGTAGAGTCACTACAAACAGACTGACATGGTAAATGGATAGAAGCAGGCGTTATTTTACGGAAAACCATGATATATAATCATGAAAATTATGCCTAATTTGCTATACCCCGCGAAAAGCAGGAGAATCTGTATGGCGTATAGAAAATTAGGCTTAATTTTCATGAGACTGACTTGACGTTTCAAAATTGCTTATAAACTACTTGAAATAAATTAATTTTGAATTTTGAATTTTCTTTTTGCCGTTGGATAGCAAACGGTTCCCACGGAGTTTGTGAAAAAAAAAACGTCAAAAACACTGACAAACACCGCGGTCAATAGCTAGTAAATAAATTAAAAACTTCGAAAAGTAGTCGTGAGGTTGAAACTACTAATTTTTATATATCCATTATAAAATATATACTAGACTATATAATCTACAAACAAATCTGCATTGTTATACCCAATTACTAGCAATCTGTCATCTATAAATAAGTAAATAACGAGGAATAAGTACCAGGATACCATAACTTTATCGAAAGTATTAAATACCAAGGACACAGCTCGACTTGTTTCTAACAATAAATATTAATATACCTATTTGAAGCTGTGCTAGCCCAGTGGGTAGGAATTCGACTTCACTTTCGGAGGGACGAGTTCGAAACCCAGCAAACCTCTAATTTTTGAAAGTTATGTACGTTTTAAGTAATTAAAATATCACTTGCTTCAACGGTGAAGGAAAACATCGTGAGGAAACCAGCATACCTGAGAGTCCTCCATATTTTTTTCAAAGGTGTGTTGAGTCCACCTGGCACTGGGCTAGCGTGGTGGACTACGGCCTTAACCCCTTCTCATGCTGGGAGAAGACCCGTGCCCTATACTAGGGCGGTAATGGGTCCTTATATACCGGTAATGGGTTATAGTTTATAATTTCTTCAATCTTTATATTTCACACAAAACAGATCTGATACTCTCCTATTATAAAAAGTAGTTTTAGCACGTAAGCACTATAATTTCCTTGCACCCTGCCTATACAACCTTTTAAAAAAAGGTACCTTAAAAGACATGACCAATAGAGAAATTAAGACATACATTAAATCTTGGCTAAAAGATTACGATTATGAGGGTACAGAGAAAATATTTCATAAGAGTATCTAATTTAAATAAAACAAATTACAAATTAAACACAAACACACACGCACACACACGCATATAAACACGCATACAAACACGCGCACACCCACAAACAAACCTAAGAACCCGCCTCAAAAATTTACATAATTTTTCTTTTTTTTTCATTTATTTATTTCTTTTCTTTCCTTTATATAATTTGTCCTGTAAAATTGTCAAACGTTTGTTAATAAGACCATAGATATAGGGAAGACACGGTCTCCTGTACCACAGTTTTAACTACCGCAGGAGACAGGGCTTCACACTCATGAAATGTATACGTTTATTTTGATAAAATAAAGATATTATTATTATTACTATTATTACTCTGTACGCACGTTTCGCTCCGCAGATCTTTTTTTTACAGAGTATAGCAAAATAAGCTTAATTTTCATTGTGTATCATGGAATTAAAACGCCTGCTTCTACCCAATACCCATAGACAATAGACATCCATAAATATTCCCATTACTCGTTAAACAAAACGCGCGACCGTCGGGGCTCGTAGGTCGATTTATATGAACACCCCATTCATCACGCGGGTGCCCGTGGGACCGGTTTGTCTAACCCTTACTTATGGGGTGGTGGGTTACGCCGATTTATCACTGTGGTGATTTCGATGTTATTACTAAACTATTATTATATTTGTGATTGGGTTATTCTGTTTGTTCAGTGTTATATGCTATTGATTGGACCGTATTTATTATAGCTTGGCGAAGATTGGATCGTTAAGTTTAGGGGACTCGTATAATGTGACACTTGACAGATGAAAAAAGTATATATTCTTTTTAATAACCATAAATCCATGCGTAAAATTAAAAATATGATAATACAAACACAAAATAAAAAACCTTGTGTCAAGAACCATAGTCAAGTTAGGTTATATGAGTTGCCTAGTGAACATCGATTGGTGAAAGGAAAATGTACCCTACTCATATATCTAGAAATCTAGTAAGTTGATTAGCTTTTAGCTTTTAGATTATTTTAATTAAGCATGCTGTCGTAATTTCAAGAAGGTTTTAATCTCCTGTCTTTCTCTTTTATTTGTGTTTTCCTATGATAATGTCAGTTTAACGATCCAATAAAAAATAAAACTTCTATAACTAGGCGTTTCTTACTTAGACATCGCCTAGTCCGTCGTTAGTGAAAACGGGCATAAGAGTCCTTAGAACACAATATCATAAAAAAGTCTTAAGTTATCAAGAACAATAACAACCAATAATTACCTCCCATGTGCTAAAAGGGAATGATCATTTAAACATCGTTCCATTTACAATGACATGTGAAGTTAAAGCGGGTGTTTACGCAATTTAACCTCTGTGTTAAATGACCGAGAGGTTATAACTTTTAACATGTTAAAACGTTGTAAATACGAGATTTACGACTGTTAAATACAGGTAACTGACTGAAAATTATTGCCGTCTTTAAGAGCCAACTGATTGTGAAGTTTTGGTGTTAATATTTTATGATGTAGGTACCTAATACTACGTCTGGCGTAAACTTTTCCATACAAACTATCATCTCGTACGTGTTTGAGAAAAAAAACCTCAATTTATTTAATGTGATATTACTTAAATGCCCACAGAAACATAATATGGTCTAAAGCTACGAGAGTTCTTATCACACTGTGATTTAAAAAGAAGCTCCCCAAAATGTTAGCTGCTTATTTTAGTTGGTGGCTCAACTTTTTTACGCAACGCCTCTTTCTGGTTTGATACTCCAAGCGTATCGCTCTCCATCGCCCTCTGAGTTACTCTAATACCTGTTTTCACCAAACCTAGGAATCTCCTTAATCGGATGTCTAGTGATTGTAGGTGATTTAAAGAAAACAAATGTTCACGGTGATAGAGTGGGTAGGAGCTCGACTTCACTTTCGGGGGGCCGAGGTCGAATCCTCACCTCCAACTTTTCTAAGTTACGTGCGTTTTGTCATTAAAAATACCACCTGCTTCGATGGTGAAGGGGAACATCTCGAGGAAACCTGCATGTCTAAGAGTTTTAAATAATGTTCTCAAAGGTATGTGGAGTCCACCAATCCGCACTGGGCCAGCGTGGTGGACTATGGTCTTAACCTCTTCTCACTGTGGGAGGAAACCCATACCCTGTAGAGGCCCGGTAATGGGTCGATATGATGATGATTTTACATGGTTATAAATAAGATAAACGCATAGATAGATAGACAAACGGTTGCAATTATGACACCCCACTGTTTGCTGGTTGAAAAGATAAACGATTGGATGATCCGGATAAAGGGATCATAAGGGATCGTCCCATCCCCCTAAAATTAGATTACAATGGACACGGCCACGGTACATTAGCACTATATATCGACATCAAATATCAATCAAGCAGCCTTTGTATGAGGTTTAATGGCGCGGGACAGAGCGGGACGGGGATATTTAGAGACAGACGGATGTATTGGGATTATTGTTTAGATAAATAAAGGGTGTTTCTATATATTGAGAATGACATAGGTACTCAATCTACTGTATGTTTTAATATTGCTCTGTCCTCTCACTGTTAAAACGTAGTGGAAGTGTCAATTGGAGAAGTATGGCGGGTAATTGCGCTACATTCTTCTTTTTTTATTCCTAGCAATGGGACGGCAATAGGCTGAGGTTGTATTTGGTTTCGATGAATTTAAACATTCGTGGCTTATTAATAGGAGAGATGTGTTGCAAAACGTGGAGATGTACTGGAATATTACACGTTTTTATTTATCTCATTTGTACACGTTTTTATTTATTTGTATTCGGGTAGAGTTTACTTCTTTCTTCAAATACTTGGTAAATATAACAACAAAATGGAGATGTTGGTAAAGAGCAACTGTGTGTAGAGTCAAATAAACAGACAGACGAAACGTTTCAAAAGTAAGACTAATTAATTAAAACGTGGCCTTATTAATATGATGTATTAATTTTATAACTACCCACAATACATTACAGTAAAGCTATAAAATGAACTCAAACATTGAAGTAAATATTTCAATTTATATCACGAGGGCAACAATGCATTTCCACGCACGATTAAACCAAGCATAAAGGGTTGGAGATAATAAAACTATTCATACACCCCCCGGTGATATTTCATTGCGTATTGAAAGAAAACTGTCGAAATTTTTCTACGGGCAACAAAGAGATTTCCCGCGCAAACTGCGCCGCCATTTTGTGAAGCAATCTGTCACGTGGTTAATGGCCGTTGAAATCTATTCACAGAGTTTTAGTTTAGTGTTGCTCTGAGAAAATATGGTAATGCAAGCGGATCGGAGTTTCGGGTGTAAATCTTGAATTATAGTATCTTGTGTCAGCCATTTTTATTAAAAACTGCTTTTTGGAAAAAGTTATGAAGCTTGCCAGTTTAATTGTTATACTATATTCGCTTGAATTTTTGGATTCTTCAAGCATAATCAAATCCATCGCTCATCTATAAATAAACGCCGTATATATATATATACTTACTTTTTACGCTGTGCATAGAGTTTTCACAACTAAAGGTTAAGAGTCGCGGTGCCTACGAGAAAAAACAAAACAAATAAATTCCAAGCGCCCAAAATTATATTTCTATTTTTAAATCTTATTTACTGTCTATGGAATACAACTTCCCTTCGTTTATTAAGAATTCAAGCTACAAGCTAAAAACGTAAGTAACGGAGATTTTATAAAGCAATTATAACCTTTTGTTATCATAGTTTTAAATGTTATAATGTAAAATGTCCAAAATGTCCAACTGCTGAATGTCTTGCCAACTTATTCTCGACAACGTACGAACATACAAGTTTAATGTTTCCAGTGTCTAGCTTAAGTATATGATCCCTATATATACAGTTATTTGAATATAAAAATATATCTCGTGAACTGTAACTGAACTACTCGTAGTACCTACTGTATTGCAAAATATTCGCCATGTTTAGTAAATTTAAAATTACAAACGCGGTAAAGCGGTAACATAACAAATTCCCAAGTAAATACAGAATAATCACATCCAATTTGTTGCTATCGAGAAATGCCGCGAAATTATTTATTGTTGTTTGAATTGTAAGTTACCGAGTTATGGCGAACAATCAAGTTTCCCATGTAGTAAAATATAGAAATAAACGTTAACTTTTATTAGCCATATGAAATTATTTGTAACGTGTATAATTTTATTGTATTTTACGTTATTTATTTTATAATTTTATTTATACTCATTATTTCTCCACCACTACACAATCGAAATAGGAAATAAGGGAAGAATAGAGAGAAAATCAAATACTCGAGTAGAATAAAAAAGACGGCCTTATCGCTTAGTAGCGATCTCTGTAAGGCAACCTTAGGATGAACAAACCGATGGTGTAAAGTTATTGCTGCATATCGTCTGCGAAAGGTGCGGAAGTCATTTGTGGGATTGGGTATACGCTTTTATAATGTGATTCCTAAAGTAATTTTGGACCTACCAATGCATAAGTTTAAAGAATGTGTTAAAACACATTTATTACAGCGAGGTTATTATACAATTTATGAGTTTCTTAATGACAAGGTTGCTTAGATCCGGCTCCGCTTTCATCTCTCACAAGATAGAAAAATGAATGTTAAAATGTAAAATGTAAATTTTTGATGTTGCAAAAGAGCAACTGCTGAGTTTCTTGCCGGCTTCTTCTCGGTAGAATCTGCCTTCCGAACCGATGGTAGAGTCACTACACACGGACAGACTTGACGTTTCCAAAGTGCTTGTATTAGGCCTACTTGAAATAAATGAATTTTGAATTTTATTATAAACCTACATTTAAACAACTACATAGGAATACATAAACAATTAAAAAAAAAGTTTAAAACGTTACTTAGGTTGTAACGTTTAGAACTGTAAGACGATAGGTTTTAGCGTGCGAAGTTTATATCATCTTTCTTGAACTACCTCGTTGCTTTTACTCTTTTAGTTACCATATATAGACTATTATGGTGCTATGGTAAGCGTAGTGTGAGGTCCCGGATTCGATCACCGGTAGGGTCAGTTTGAGAATTTATGTTTACCTACTGAATTCTATTTGGTCCAGTCTGGTAGCCGGCTTCGGTCGAGGCTTTTTACTAGCCCACTATCTTATACGTGCCGCAAAGTGATTAACCGTTCTGGTACTATGTCGCAGAGAATGCGAATAGGGGCTATGGATGCCATACCCCTAAAATATGACCTCGCTGTCATCATCTCTTACCGTCAGATGTGATTACAGTTATGGGTAAACTTGTAGTGAGAAAAAAGGGTCTGTCTTCTTTACTTACATACTGCTAACTTGTGATAAGAATCATCAAAGCCCGCCAACCCGCATTGGAGTGGCATGGTGGGCTAAGGCTCTAAATCCCTCTTACTTATGAAAGAGGTAGCATTTGCCCAACAAAATATTTAACAAAATAATTTCTCTAAATCCCTCTTTTCCATCAGTGCGGAAGCAAGTGCCTGCCAGGAGTCATTAACAGGAGGTTGAGCTGATAACCAATCTGTTCTCAATTACTTAAACTCTCTTTTATTCCACAGGTGAAGGTGTGGTTCCAAAACAGAAGAACGAAACACAAAAGAATGCAGCAAGAGGAGGAGGCAAAGACTGGCACCAAATCCGGCTCGTCCAGCTCAAAACCCGAAGATGGTAACCAGTTTAACAACTCTTACGAGGAAGAAGACGAAGAACTAATAGATATGGACATGGACGAGTTAAGTGAAAGTGAAAACGAGACGTAAAATGAACGTAAAGTGAACGTTAAGTTTAGTGATAGGACACTGTATTAAAGTGACAAAGATTTGAGTAACTTTACAAGTGAATTAAACTCATCATTAATGTTTCATTATCTGTGGTAATTTTTTATTATCTATGGTATGGTTTTATCTGTGGCATTTTAATTTTAACAAGCAAACTCACTGGGTTTACAGTTCCTATTTAACCAGTAGTAGAGCTCTGTGACGGAGCTCGTCCGAGGAAGTACAGCCATGCTTACTTCTACCGCATTGCTGTATTCCGGTCTTAAGAAAGTGGTTGCTGGTGTGGTTACAAGCTCATCAGGTTGAGAGACACAGGGAGGCAGTTAGTAGGACGTGATCTTTCCACGATCTGCTAGGTGTTGTTCTGTTCACAGAGAAAATCATCGCGGTTTTCTAACCATCACCATATACCATAACCATACCTTAAGGTATTTATCTGCTTGGTCAGTCAATAATAGGTTAAAAAAAACTGGAATAACTACCCCGTTTACTTAAATTTGTCCCAGTACAGTTGTACAGTTGGTTTACAAATGAGACAGACGAATGTCTCTGGAACTAACACTATAGTGTTTTTAGTAAACAAATTCTAGTTCCTTGGACGCTCGTTTTAGTTTCACAACATACAGCGCCAATATGGCGTCTATCATTTGGGGACAAAAACAAAGGGACAGCAGCCTAAATTGTTATAGTAAAGGTGGTAGAGTAGAGTATAAACAGACCGACATGACGTTTCAAAAGCGCTTATAAACTAAGCGTACTTGAAATAAAAGAAATTTGAATTTATTGATAAGGCGAACACGATATGCAGTATTTGATGTCATTTGTGACACGTCTTCTTATGATGGTCAATATTACACATTTTAGTAAAAGACTATGTTAAAGTTAGAATGTCAAGAGTGATGAAGTTTCAGGTTGGTGTAAAACTGTCAAGTTATTTATCCAATTGACTTCACACTTTGACAGTTTCACGCTACCGTTAGTGATAAGTTTGCAAACTTGAAAAGTTATACTTAAATCTCAGGACGATGTGAAGTGTATATAGTATTGTAATTTAGTTAAAATAGTAGATTATTTTATTATTTATTTCTCGAATCGATTTAAAAAAAAAGAGTTTGTATATTATGATTATGACGCTATTTTTATGTTGGCAACATTGAATATAACATGGAGGTTCTAATCAAATAATACTAGAGGTATGTAGAATATGAGCTACTTTATGATGTATTTGTCGTTAAAATATATCATATTTGGTTATTGCGATATTATAGATATCAGGTATCATCTTGAAATTTCTAATGTCGCCTCAGATATTTAGCTAGGGTAATTTTGATAGCGCAAAGCACATTCAATAATCACTGCATAGATATTTATAAAAAAAGTCAAATCCAGTAATTTAAAATTGGGAACTAAAAATAACTAGGAAAATCCTAAATTCCAAATTCTAAAATTTATTCTTTACGCATGTTTCGCTCCGAAACTCGAGTATCCCCTTACAATTAACTATTGTTCATGCATTAAAGTCTACATATATATAAATCCAGTAATTTAAAATCGGGAACTAAAAATAACTAGGAAAATCCTAAATTCCAAATTCTAAAATTTATTCTTTACGCATGTTTCGCTCCGAAACTCGAGTATCCCCTTACAATTAACTATTGTTCATCCATTAAAGTCTTCTTCTTTAGGTGCCTCTCCAACTAGTGAAGGTTGGCCGTCAGTTTTTGATACTTTTCCTTTTCTCTCGCGAGGCTAAACAGCTGGGCGGCACTCGCGATCCCAGTCCACTCCCTTATGTTGCGCAACCAAGACTTCCTCTTGCGACCGATGCGTCTCTTTCCAGCAACTTTGCCCATCATTATCAGTTGCAGTAGCCTGTATCTATCATGCCGAAGCACATGTCCTAGATAAGCAACTTTTTTCTTTTTGACGGTCTTCCAAAGTTCGCGCTGACAACCAACTACCATTACCATTAAACCATTATTAACCATTAAAGTCTACATATATATAAAGTCACTGATTCAGTTACTAATAACTACATATAAAACAATACACGGAGTCATAAAACAAAGCATGACGTCAAATAAAGAAATTCCATAAATAAAACCTAAAAATTAACTTGTGTCTTTCACCAACTAATTTATCTCACTTCACAATTAATCGTCATTTATTAAAATTAACCTAACAAGCAACCGTGTCATTAAATAAACGGAACGCGTCCCAACATGGCGTCGCGTCGGAACATTCTAGTTAGTGCATCACAAATTATTATTAGATAACCGAAATTGGCCGCATTATAATAGTTTTGGGATTAAATTAATTAAAAAATGCCTTCTTTGATGCGTTCCTAGTGATGTGGGTATAATTAGACAGTTTGATTTTGAACGCTGATAGGCGGGTCCATGGTTTTCTAAACGAGGGCTGTCAACGTTAGAGCGAGAAAAATATGCTCTTGGAACGCGCGTTAGAAAAGGAAAGGTTGTATTTATAGAGATGGAAGGCGATTATAATACGTCGTTTGTGGGCCTATTATTAAGAGATGATTTAGAAATTAGGGCCTCTATACACAAGGCGACTTAAGTATCCAATGCCACAATATTATATATTATTAATTTGTAAATATGTTGTTTCTTGAATTTAATTGAAGAAATTAACCTTTTTATTTTATCGTCCTTTAAGTTATATGGCAGCTAGTCACAAATGAGTTGCAATTAAGTCCATTCAGCTTTCGAATGGCTTACAACTCATTTATATTTTGGCAAGCAACGAGTACCTTTTTAGTAACTAAATCTAGACTAGTAGGCCTGCTTGATTAATTGGATGATTATTAGATCAAATTAATATGCACCAGTTTTTTATTTAATGCTTATTTAGTTTATTATTTAGTAATGCTTATTCATCATGAAATCTTAAAAGTCCAAAGTATTTAATAATCACTCAATTTTTAGTGTAGATATATATTAATAAATCACCAAAATCGAATATTTGTGTTGCCTTGTGTACAAGGGCCTTATAAGTTGGGACTTTATCTCTGGCAGAGATCGCGTTCCGTAATTGGTCGGGCACAACAAAATTGTTTTTAAACTGTTGCCGATTGTTCTCCGCGGCTATTTGTCTACGCGCATTCGGTATTACAGATAGAGATCTCACAAGATAGGTCATTGGTGATCAGGTTTACGCTTCAGACGTTATTGTCTGTGGTTATTGTATGAGAGCTGTAACTTGTAAGCGCTTTTATTGTTATTGGTTTATTGATCTTGACTTGTGAAATGTGTCTGAATCATACAAATTATTATTACCGTTCAAGATTTGACCTGTACCGTTTTTTTGTAGCAACCTGTAGCACCACTACAATCATTCAGGCAGATAACTTAACCAAGAAGGCACAATACAGTGAGAATACAAATACTAACTTCTAGCTGATAGCTCAACATCTCATAATTCTATGACTTGTCTATGACGAGTTTTACTTATCAGCCAAGAAGATAATTTTTGCTAAATCTTTTAATGAGATACCTACAAGATAGTGGTGAAAAGTTTACATTTAAACGCGGTATCGTTTATAATGAACCTTAATAACACACCGAAAGGGTTATAGAACACTAAACCATTTTGTTAATAGCCTACGCTGCTGACACCATTTTACGTGTGGTACTCGAGAGTTAGATGGAAAAAACAATTTGATTTAATAAAACGAACAAATTGGGAAACCATTTTAAAGCAAACGAATGCAAAACCTAAAGTTACTCGCTGCAACTAAATTACTACTGACGCCGGGTTGTTATATTATTATTTCTCTTTTACTGCAAAGCAGTCTAAGATAGCCTGTTAGGGATATAGTATATTCAATCCAAATCAGTTACTACGTGGCATCGTACCGGACCGCTAAATCGCTTCATGTCGTTGTTGGTAGGATACAACTTAAAAATAACAAAACTGCATTTAAATACAGCAAGAAAATAGTTTCCTTAGCGTATACTCACTAGTGTAACACTTCCCAGTGTTTATTTAACGGGCATAAAACATTTATTTCTTCATAAACATTATTATTCCAAGATAGGTAGCCAAATTGATATGGTCATAAAAGCCTTATAACAATGAGCAAGTTAAGGGGAGAAACTATACTAGCTGTTTAGGGTAAGTACCGGACCACTGGGTCTACCATTGAAATTGAGGAGTCATCAATTAGTGCGTGATTGTTGATGTGTTTTTTTTCATATAAGTAGCTGATAAAAAGCTACTAAATAGATATTTTAAAGAAATTCGTTTAGTAACCTGAATAGTTTTGAGGGTACCGTTCGGAGGGTGTTTCGATCGTGGACGAAATTTCATACGTGGCAGAAATAATGTGGTAGAAGGTTTAGATAACAGGCGTACAGGAAGTGTACGTGAAATTAGTTTTTTATGGGTTTTGATTATGGGGTGGGTAAAAGAATTGTGACGGTTATATTAATACGTAGATGTATTTTAAATAGTGTCAATGGATTTTATTATTATTGGGCTAATGTTTAACTAATTTTGGTACTTTACTATTTTTGGGTATTGATATAGTTTGGTATTAAAAAAGCTCAGTGTATCCAAGTATTTTTCAGTATAATATTAGTCACGTTGTTTTTTTTAATTTTAATTGCCATTTCTTCTCGTATTGATGCTATTCTATAACTTAACTCGAAAAGTAAGGTACATTTAACTTGCCGTTAATTTTTGGTTATCTGCAGTATTTTGTCACGAACTTAGTCAATTACGTTCGAAATTCTTAGTCCACAATGGAATAGTGTAACTTAAAGGGAATGAATTCAGTTATTATTGCATTTTAAACCGCGCTGCAAAATTGCATTTTATTATTTCTTTTTTTTTTACACTTTCATACTGTCAAATCGTGTAGCATTTTTTTTAAACATTCAATATGTTATGTCCACTCCTGCGCATGTTGCTCGATGGTCTACTCCCTTGTATACGGTCCTGTGTTCCACAATTTATGTTGCATAAATAATTTATTCTGTACTTGTTTTTTAACGTTGCACTTCATTTAGAATCAACTTGTTCAGCAACGAATGCTTGGTTTTTGTTGTCTTAATTAGTTGCTCTTGGATATCACTAGTCCTAACAAAAAGGTGTCGAGTTCCTAGAATCCAGAAATGCATTAAACAATCACAAATTAACCGGCAACACTAAAGGGAATGCTTCGGTTCCTTTTGTGTGTTATAATCGCAGAAAAACTTAAGCGTAAAAAAGCTAAGTTACTCCCTAGTCGCACCTAAAGAAGTTTTACTTCAAAAAGCCTTCCCAGTTGTAATATTGAGGTTAGTGTATCAAATGAATGCGATATCCTCAGTCACTCTGGGTGGTAAAAACTTAAAAACAAATCCCTGCGTTCACTTAAAGTACGATTATAGGGTTAATTTGTGTTTGCTTTTCAGTCTTTTGTTCCAATGATTTATGGGTCTCAGGTTCCGCGGTACGGAGCTCTTTACTTCCCATTATGCCTTGTTATTTCGAGAATTAATGGTCGCAATTACTTTTCGAGTAACAATGCTGTTATTTGTTATTTTATCGACTAGCAGTTGCCCAGGAGCGTCCGCGTAAATCTCCGTTTAATGTTACCTTAGATCACTTCGGGCAGAGTGCTAACAGTCTGTGAACGTCTCATCATATTATATCAATTTCAAATTAAAAAAAAACCTTCGATGTTAATTTCGTGCACATCATTCTATAGGTCAAGCCCTTTGATACCGCTATTGTGGGAGTTATGAGAAAATACTAATTCGCCATTTTGTGGTGTGGTGGCGATCTTGGATTTGAAGTTTGTCATAGTATTCTACTAATCAAATTCTTTCATTTGATACCCGTCATTAGGAAGTTGTGGTCATTTTGGACCGATTTTCATTAAACACAGTTGAAATCACTGTCGAATAAATTTCCTTTGAAACAAAAAAAAAACAAAATTGAAATCGGGTCATACGTTCAAAATTCAAAATTCATTTATTTCAGTAGGCCTAATATAAGCACTTTTGAACGTCAAGTCTGTCTGTGTATAGTGACTCTACCACCGCGAAGGCAGATTCTACCGCGAAGAAGCCGGCAAGAAACTCAACAGTTGCTCTTTTCCAATCAATATCAACAATTTACATTTTAAAATTCATTTTTCTACCTTGTGAGAGATGTAAGCGGAGCCGGATGCTTCCAAGCAACCTTGTCATAAAGAAATTCATCAATTGTATAGTAACCTCGCTTTAATAAATGTGTTTTAACACATTCTTTAAACTCATGCATTGGTAGGTCCAAAATTACCTTAGGAATCATATTATAAAAGCGTATACCCAACAATCCCACAAATTACTTCTGCACCTTTCGCAGACTATATGCAGATATCACTAATTTATGACCACGATGCCACAGAAATAAGAGAAATCTAGAAAAGGCGAACGAAATGCTAAGTATTCTCTGTCAACCTTGGTTGATGCAAAAAAACATTAGGTATTTGTTTTAAATTTGAAAGTCCAATAGATAATTGGTCTCTAATGATTGTTTGAATATCATTATAATTCTGAAGAATTCCTCACCGAACAACGGTAAATCACTCAAATCATAAACAGTTGCGATATTAATCATTCTACTTTCAACCTTTACTTGTAATCAACCCAAGGTTTCGTTTTTTTGCTTCCTTTTATTAAACAACAATTATTATTTAAACGAAAATCTTTTTTTGTTATATTAATAATTAATTAAATTAAAGATTCTCATGTCAGATTTCTTTTTAATGTTGTTGAGGAAAATTTATGTTTCCTTTACTGTTTTCTCAAATTACCTATCTATAATATTTACCAGAGGGTCAGGTGAAACTATTTTCCTTACTGCTGCCCGTGGTTTAGCTTATGTTACTCTCCGTCCTTTAAACTAACTCTATGTCAATAATCGTTTGTCATTTATTGCTTATTATTGAAGGAAGGACAAACGAATAAATACTTATACTAAATAAGACGGAAAAATAATTATGAACTAAAAAATCATATCATAAAGATATTTTAGTTCATAATGAATTTTCCATACGATCTTACATCTCGATTCCTATTTCCCGCTCAATTGAACGCCATTTTCATTATGGTTTATTCATTAACTGTTTCTGATTTGCGGCCATGTTGCAATTTAACGATCTATTCGAGAAGTCGATGTTTAATTGCACCGCATTACTGATTAGGAGAAATTATTTGAAATTATTCCTTCATTTGGGGGCATGGGCTTGAATCGATTAAAAATCGATAATTGTTTTTGATTAGGCTGTTAAATTACGCTTTTAATTATTTAATTCGGCTCGATTGTATGGACATGGGCGTTTGAATCGATTAAAAATCTATAATGATTTTTAATTATGCGTGTTTTCAAATTTAGTAGATACTTCATTTGTTTTATTGTAAAGCCATAAAAGTTTAATCCTTAAAAGTATCAAAAACCTACCGTGCGCTCTCAGCTATATCATATGTGTAATAATCTTCAATCTTTCTATTGTTAGTCCGCTTCTTTGTATACTCATAGAGCTACCGGCGCGCAAGCAAAAACGGCTTGCGTTGTGCGCACTCCCCTACTCCGCACTAATTACTTTGGACTCACTATATTACTTACACATAAAATGCCTTTGTGTCGTAATAACATTTTATCACAAACAAGTCTTAATCGCAACTAATCGTTGTTGAATAAGTATACCTTAAAACAAGCGATGTTATAAGCGTATCACATTCAAATGTCTCATCAACTTAAAAAACCTCATTTTATTAATTCGGCCCTTAAAAACATAAAATGAGATTTTTATGTTCCGTAGTTGGCTTACGCAATTATTTATATATATATATATATATTTCTTGTGTGCGTGTGTATGTCACTGAACTCCTACTGGACCGATTCGAATGAATTTTTCGGTATGCGTTGGGTGGCACCCTGTATGGTTTAGATTCACAAATCAGCCCGACAGATGGCGCTGGGGTCAGCTAGTTTATTATATATTTTGTAGTTGTGCAGAACCTTTATGTTATATCTTTTAATGCCAATATGTATATACAGAATGCAGTACCTAATAGGAAATACTTGTTATGTTTAGTGCACAAACATTGTTTAAGATATACAAATATATAATGAGCGGATGGATTTTATTGATTGAAATCAATACGTAGATAACTAAAAAAATGGTTGAACTTGGCGATTTCATTGCACACACATAGCATAGGCAAGAAACATGTTCTCCGCGGGGAAAGAACAAAACGTTAATCTCCTCCCATAGTTTTATCCACTCTCCGAGCATGCGATAACGGGTGGAAATCATATCCAAGTAACATATGTGTAATATCAAACATATATATATAAACTGTTTCGTATTATACATATATTACCACTTTTCACTGTTGCTATGCTTTGGCAGGTCTTAAGCAGTGGATAAAAAAATGTCTTCTGTCCATGCCAGATGTGTTGAAGGTAATTTGAAAATTGTATGTTCGTGTTTTGCTCAAATACCTACTGATGAAGCGATGAAATTAAAAATAAAATAAACTTATGTTGAAATAAACTGTTCAATATGCGAGTAAGTGTCGATGATCATCAAAATACATGCATTTGGATTTAAATCGTAGATATGTCCTCATTAGCTATGCGATATGTGTGAAACAAGAAATGAGTAACCGCACTTTTATTATGCCACTTACCCTTTTATGTCTTACAATAGTACCCCAGTTTATTGTCTTGTTTTTCATTGATCCAAAATCTTAATAGGTAATATTTAAAAAAAATCTATAAATTCGATGCAATATGAAACTAGTGCGTTACATAATGAAAATTAAATTTTCAGATCAGTGGTTCCAAAAAGGTTATTTTTCGTCACTAGTTTAGTAAACTGACGTTTAAACATTGACCAGTGGTAATGTAAGCCTTTAATTCTCTATATTTAATATATATCTCGAATCTTTTTTTTAGTTAGCAACGTTGTTATTGTACAAAATATTAAACTTTTTAACAAATAACAACTTCGCTTACAACTTATCGACAGATTACAGATAGATTGAATATAGAAAACGGGGGCTAGACACGTAGATCTTACCGATGCCGATGGCCGATGGTTTTCCGAAGAAAGGGGATCTTTATCTACGATTTTATCTACGATTAAAATCATTGCATACAAATTATAATTTGACTATGTACATTAGTATATAATAGCGTAGTTAATAGATTTTCGCTCAAAATATCGTAGTTGTATTAAGTCAGTTCCTTTAGGATTAATGGAGGAATGCCAATAAGTTAATGCGTTTTTGGCTAAATCAAGTGTTACGAATAATTTAACTTTGATAACAAAAGAAACCGATGTAAATCCGGAATGTAAAAAAAAATCCCAACTATATTTTCTGTAGTTATTTAAACAAGACATGTAGATATTTTCTATCTGCGGTCTTTAGTTTTTTTTTTAAATATTACTAGAGCTCTGTAACGATCGATGGTGACACTACGCGAGTGTCATATTGAATTAAAGTAATAAAAAAAAGCGTTGTAAATATTATCCATTATTTATTTTTCTGTTTCTCGTACTTAAATGTAATCCGTTTATTTATGTAATATATTAAAATTACACTGGACGTCTTTAGAATAAGAATTGTACGCTTATACAACTTACAAACAAATATCTTACCAACAAAATAGTTTGTGATGCTAATATATCTCTTCGTTTTAAAATTACCGATTGCATCACATAAAGAGCTATAATATTATTTAAAATATGAAAAGAACTTGGCGAAAACGCTTCCGTGCGCTATTTAAAATCTAAGGCACCCCGCATTATGTCAACACTATTGACAGTAAAGACAAGTATTAAAAAAAAATGTCAATTTCTTTATTTACGATAATATTGATTGTGTGTGTCCTATCGGTGCTATTCTCTAAATGCACAACCTCGCCTTCGACTCTGACGCATCGACAGATTTAACCATTGATGAATAATTAACATTAAACTGAGCACGTCACACCACCACATCCACATTCTAGACCTTCGAATCTTGGAATATGTTACATGATGGACAACTTAAACGCAGCTAAGGGCGCAGTTTCAACGCCGCGATTAGACCATGTCTTTACTAACGCATGCAAAGTTTTGTTTTTTCATTCCGCTACATGTTGACCCTTGCAATCTCACCTGGTAAATGATGATTCAGTCTAAAATGGTAACGGACTAACCTGTTAGAGGTACGGCAGTTATATTAAACCCATACATCTTATCGGTTTGTTGACGACATCGTACCGGAACGCTTTGGCGCTCTGTCTTTGTCGCTAGCCACAGCAGAAGCCAACAGAACAAACAAGAAAATTTAAAAATTTTAAATCTCTAAATTTACTCTGCCGGGGATCGCACCCGGGACCTTTAACTTGAAACTGCAGCGCTCACCACTACGCCAGGGAGGTTGTCAAAATTAAGTATTTCTAAAAGACATCTATAAAAGTTATTTTTAATGTTCATTGTACATCATAAACTAGGTAATCTCTGCTCGTATACAAATCTTTATATTATTTTCAACATTATCAGCTAATATAGAATCCTACAAAAAGAAAACATTCAGTGTATATTTAAAATCGTTCCTTTAACTTCCGAGGTGTTAAAGCCATATTATAAAGTTAAAAAAAGTTGTAAATATTATCTAATAAATAAAATACGTCTATTAATGTAGTGAAATTGTAAATTACCAACTTATTTAATTAGTGATACGTGTAAATATAATTTGTGTGTTAGTTTCTATATTTTAGATGTAAACTTGAAATAACAACGCATAGAATAGGTACGTTCCAACTTCCTACATGTTACGTCTTATAATAACGATGTACTTATAATACCTTGATTTTTTTTATAAATTATTAATGCCATTTATAGCTTTTTCGTTGTCTATGCGTTATTATTTTAAGGTTTTAAGTTTGTGTACAATCTAAGGGTGCGTTTCCATCAAAGCGGAGAACAACGGAGCGGAGTGGCGCGTAGACGTGCAGAATCACAATCCGATGATTAATAAAGACATATATACAACTTTCATCAAGTAATATTTAAAAAAAACTAACATGTCTCTGCTTCGCTGTTCTCCGCTCAGCTCCACTGTACTCCATCGAAAGGCACCTTAAACTACCCGTGACTGTACCCAGTATGTGCTGATGTAGCGAATACAACGAGTGATATATAAATATATGTTTTTACTCATTTATGCCTTTCTGTTTTATTATTCACCTTTGTCATAAAACTTCATACGTGTAACATTCAGCTGTAGCCAAAGGAATAAATAAATGAACAATGTTGCCTTATCATCATCATCTCAGACTATTTATTTCAATTGAAATTCGAAGAAAATCTCTCTAGGTATATTTTAACAGACCTGTAATGGTTTTTAAACCTTCATACATGTTTTTTTTATTTTTTTTTATTTTTTATTTATACACTTTATTTGTAAACCACAAATAGTAAAAAAAAAAACAATGGACACAACAAAAATAAACTTAAAAAGTAGGATACAAAGGGCGGCCTTATCGCTTAGTAGCGATCTCTTCCAGGCAACCTTAGGATTAGGAAAACCAAGGGAAACCGATTGGTGGGATGTATTATTATTATATACATACTTACGAACAATTACACACTAATACTTATCAAGATTACACACATAAAATATTAATAATAATAAATATAAAAAATAATAAACTAATATATACTAAAACATTAATTAATTGTTGACCGTTTATAAATTATTTATAGACAAGGTACATAACAGATTAACAAACCGATTAAAAATAATAGGCTTGATGACAGTAAAAAAGAATCGCTAAAATGTTGAATTAATCTATTATACGATTAATGTTTTATAATATATAATAAACTTATTTTTATTGATATTCAATCGAAGTATTTTAGATGGGGTGACCGTGTCGAGACGAGCGGTCGCTCTTAATAATAATTATGACAAAACACACATCGCTATCAAAATTAAAATTCAAATTAAAAAAAAAAAATTGGTTGCCTGTAAAGTCGGTATACGGGCGAAAGTTTTACGTGACAACGACTTTGAGTGGTAAAATAATTTCAATGTGAATATTCCTTCGTATAGTAGGAAGAAGGATGAAATAATAGTAACAATTTAAAACATTTATTTATACAAAGAATTATATTTAAAACATTAATTTATACAAAGAATCTCGCACTGAATTTCATATTAACAAAATTTTATTTTTACCTTTACACATACATACGTATTTATATACAAATATACATACAATAACTTGCAATACATTTGCGTACAATGAAACAGCGTTTACTACAAAGGGACGCGTGCGTTTCACTTTTTATGTCTGTCTCTCTCGCTCTTAGGCGGGCGCGTGCCTCTCACTCGCTCTCATTGTGAGCGCATAACGTGAGCGGAGCGTAACGCAGTTTCTTGAAGTGTCACCCGGCAAACCAATTTATAAGACGTTGTCACGTCAAAATTCATTTATTTCAAGTAGGCCCAGTTACCAAGCACTTTTGAAATGTCAAGTCTAGGACCAAAGTAAGCGCGCTTTTGTCATGGATACTTAGATGAATATTCTATGAATATAATACACATAAATAGTTATAACATACACATAATCTTCCAGACAGAATGGTGAGTATTGGCAAACAGTACCTTTGGGAAGCCTTTAGTCCAGCAGTGAACCGTTAAAAGCTATTGATTTTGCACTTACCATGGCGAAATATATCTCTACTACTTGCCAGCGTCATGTATTTATCCATGGAGCTAAGACACCAAAATATTATCTTATTAGGTACACAAAACAATTATTGAAAAAATTATAAATGACACCATACGGATTCTCCTGCTTTTCGCGGAGTATAGCAAATTCAGCTTAATTTAAATAACTTAACTTATAAATATAACAAAAACTCCCCGAATTGGTCATTAAACAAGTCCGCCAATAAACCGATACATTACAATTCGCGCAGCGTATACCAATCTGTATGCAGGCCGCTTGCAGTGCTGTCATCTGCTGGTGACGTCACCACCCGACCTGTGTGGTCGACCGATAGGTGCTTGGGTAATAATAGGACATTAAATAAGACGAAATAACTCTGTGGTCAAGTGATTCGAATGTTCTACTATGGGTCACAGAAGTTCGATTCGCGGCTCAAGCAAATTCCGTAATTTATAAAAGACTAGCTTCAGCCCGCGACTTCATCTGCGTGGGCTTCAGAATTTTTACTAAAGCTTTGTTCGTTAACAATTTTTAGTCCTACCACGGGAACTATTCGAGAGATCGGTATAAGAAGTACATGTCCTTTTCCATAGCATAGGTGACATGCATAACAAAATTTAAAGCTGTCTGCCCGCGGCTTAGATCGTAAGCAATTTTCAATTTTGCCTCAGGAAAAATTTAAGGAATCGGGATAAAAGGTATTCTACGTTCTTTTCCATGTCAAAGGCTACATGCATGCCATATTTAATCCAAATCCGTTCAGCCGTTCTTGCGTGATTGAGTAACAAACATCCCCACTTTCACATTTATAATATTAAGATGGCGCTTGGGTCAGCTAGTACTATATATATTTATATTTATTTATATATATACTACTATATTTATATATGTACTAGCTGACCCCAGCGCTATCTTTGAGACCGATTTGTGAATCTAAACCATCCAGAGTGCCACCTAAATGCATGCCGAAAAATTCATTCAAATCGGTCCAGCCGTCTAGGAGGAGTTCAGTGACATACACACGCACACAAGAAATATATATATAAAGATGTAGTAGTAAACTATGGGCCCCATAAGAAGGCTCAGAGTCACTCAGCAGGCGATGGAGAGAGCTATGCTCGGAGTATCTCTACGTGATCAAATCAGAAATTTGGAGATCCGTAGAAGAACCGACATAGCTCAACGAGTCGCGAAGCTGAAGTGGCAATAGGCGGGGCACATAGTTCGGAGGAGGGATGGACGTTGGTGGACCCAAGGTGCTGGAATGGCAGCCTCGCAGTGGTAAACGCAGTGTTGGTCGACCCCCGACGAGGTGGACGGACTACATTAGGTGCGTCGCAGGTAGCCGCTGGATTCATCCGTGGAATTTGGAACTCCCTACAAAAGACCTATGTCCAGCAGTGGACGTCTATCGGTTGATATGATGATAATGATTGGCGCAGTTTGCAGCAACCCTGCTTTCTGAGCCCAGGACCGTGGGTTCGATTCCCACAACTGGAAAATGTTTGTGTGATGAGCATGAATGTTTGTGAGTGTCTGGGTGTTTATATGTATATTCTAAGTATTTATGTATATTATTCATAAAAATATTCATCAGTCGTCTTAGTACTCGTAACACAAGCTACGCTTACTTTGGGGCTAGATGGCGGTGTGTGTATTGTCTTAGTTTATTTATTTATTTATGATGTTAGTAGGATAGTAGAACTAGGTGTTCCCGCGATTTCGTCCACGTTTTTTTGGTTTTTCATAAATCCCGCGGGATCCGTAAACTTTGTTGTGATAAAATGTACCCTATGTATTAATCTTGCGTATAGCCTATCTTCATTCCAAATTTCAGTCAAATTTGTTTAGTAGTTTTTGCGTGAAAAAGTAACATCCACCCATCCGTCCTTACAAACATCAATTTGTAATATAAGTAGGACTAGCTATTGCTTGCGACTTCTACCGCGTTTTCTTTTTGTTTTTTTTACAGTTTTGTTATTTCCAGGATAAACAGTTACATTCCCTTGGATAAAAAGTATCCTATACCAACTCCAAACTGTAAAGACGTGCGATTACAAATGCTAATTGAATTTGCCGGAAACGTTACCCTGGTGTTTTTTTTTTTGGGTTAAATTAGTCCTATGTTCGTTCGACCTATAATGTACCAAATTTCTCTGGGGCAGTAGGACCAGGGGTTTCGAGCTTAGTGAAAAACTACTAAGACACCGTAAGGTTTCTTTGCATCGTCTAGAATCTCATAAAAGACTGTATTATCTGTATTTTCTCTTTTTCTTCTTTTTCGTAAAGACGCTTGCATGTAACCATCTGAGGATTTCTACGTTGTCACCGGGGTAGAGGGGCAAGCGGAAAGCTCGCCATGACAAGAGCCCTAGGGCGACGATATCGACGACGAGGGTGCCTCCTTCGAGGACTCGGACCTCGGCTCGGTTCGACTGACGGCCGATTGGCGCAGTGGGCAGTAACCCTGCTTTCTGAGACCAAAGCCGTGGATTCGATTCCCACAACTGGAAAATGTTTCTGTGATGAACATTAATGTTTTTCAGTGTCTTGGTCTTTATCTGTGATTTGTAAGTATTTATGTATATTATTCATAAAATTATCCATCAGCCATCTTAGTACCCAAAACACAAGCTACGCTTACTTTGGTGCTACATAGCGATGCGTGTATTGTCGTAGAACATATATTTATTTTTTATTATTTATTTATAATTATCCATTGTACTTGTGGGTTGGTGGACTTTTGGACTAATAGTGGTTTATTCCGAACGCCTCCGTGACCGTGGTAGTGTATCTAAACTGCTTCCGTATTTATATCAAAATATCCAGCAACTCGAGACATGAACATTTGTTGTGAATCGAATATAATTTAAATTTTTTCTCAAAAACGATTTATTAGTTAATTAATAATTATTAGCGAATTTGCAATAATCCTATACAATTTAATAAAATATTTTGCAAATATGCATTTACAGCTATCATAAGTTCAATTATTCACCCTTGTTCCTTATAGCAAACGTTTCCAAAGTGCAGCATAAATACTTCATTTTTATTTTATTTATATTGATTTATTATTTTCTATTTTATTATCTAACACTGAAAAGGAATGTAAATGTCACGATTCAAAACGTTCGCTAGCACCACCTACCTATCAACTTTCAAATGTCATTCGTTTTCGGACGATTCTAGCTAACGTACAACGCGGCTCGGCGCGCACGTCCTTGTTAATTCGGGACTTCAACACTTTCTTGCCATCCACTATCTTCGACTATCGCTGCCAGCATCTATACTTGAAACCACCGATGAGACCTATGGAGCCAGGAGCGGGGTACCCCAAATAGGAGAATCCTGCATCGACCGGTAAGTGGCATACGTGCATACTTTCAGTGTTAGAACTTAAAACAAACACACACAAATATTCCATACAACCCTCTTTATAAAATTACTGTAACACACAGTTTAAAACAATATCACAAAGGGTTTTTGTGTCTACCGCTGTTCCCAGAGCGGGGAGTTCCAAAGAATCAGTTGGGCCATCCAAAGGGGCATTTCTGCTCATCTTGGGCAATATACCTCGATTTATATATTAGAATCATTGGCGCAGTGGGCGGCGACCCTGCTTTCTGAGTCCAAGGCCGTGGGTTCCATTCCGACAACTGGAAATGTTTGTGTGACGAAGATGACCGTTTTTCAGTGTCTGAGTGATTATATGTAAATTATTTATGTATATTATTCGTTAAAGTATTCATCAGTCATCTTAGTAGCCGTAACACAAGCTACGCTTACTTTGGGGCTCGATGGCGGCGTGTTATATTATTGTATATTTATTTATTTACGTAGACAGAAAAAAAATTTTTTTACATTGCGCCACACATTACAATATTAACCACATTTTATGTGTGGTCCAACCTAGAAAAAATATGCCAGCTCAGCATTGTGCTGTATGCGCCAGTGGGAGCATACAGCGCTGATTTTCAGTTGGCACCTTGTACCAGGTGACACCACGGAAATACATAGCCAACTACTGACCGCATTACATTATATTATATTTCTATATATAGGTTTACGCATGTTTATTTAAATGCACCACCTACCTCTCTTCTTGAGCTGTTTTTAACGCCTTTGGTTGCCTGTAAGAGATCGCTATGTAGCGATAAGGCCGCCAAATTGTATACTTTTTGTTAAATTTTTACTTATAATTTGTTATGTTTATGTGGTGTACAATAAAAGTGTATTAATTCATTCATTTACATTTTAATATTTCATTTAATAAAAAACTGAGCTAAAGTTAACTTAAACCTATAGGTTTAAGTTAACTACTTACTTTATATATAAAGTAACAAAAAACAATCGAAAAACACCGGTTTAGGTGGAGGTCCACCAAGCTGGGCCAGAGTGGATTAGTGCAGCGTCCAAATAAACACATGTGAGTTTCAGCATGCGAAGAATACTTACTAATTTTAGTAGTTTGTGTAATAAAAAAAAAAAAAATAGTATACTTCACACGCCTTTGAGAACATTATGGAGCACTTTCAGGCAATTTCAAGCAAATAATGTGTTAATTGCTTAAAACGCACATAACTTAGGAAAGTTAAAGGTGTTGGAATTCCAACTCCCCAAAAGTTGAAGTCCCACCGACTATCACCGCTTCAAATTAATAATAATGCATCACAATCTTAATAAATATTCTTTAAAAGTATCATAGCCGGTTTTAAATTTCGCCACTTGAAGAAATCGATACAATATCAAAATCCGAACAAAAAATTGCTAAATATTCTGGAGCTCACACAAAAACGACAACAAACCGCGATCAGCCGACCGAGAGAAGTCACACAGCTAAAGGGATTACGCACAGGTAGTGGGTTCGGTTCCCAGTGAATCCAATTTTCTGCGAAGCGACGCGGGTGGCGAGTTTAATGGCATTAAAAGATTTCACTAACAAATATTGTTAGATAAGCAGTAAGCTTTTTTTTGGTGTAGCCCTAATTACTTTTGCAATAGATTTTAAACTGCGAATTGTGTGTGCGTGCGCGCTCGTGTGTGTATATGTGTGTGTGTGTATGTGCGTGCGTGTGTGTGGGCATGTATGTGTGCGTGTGTTGTGTGTTTGGTTTGAAAAGTATTCTTAGGCCTCCAGGATACAATCTATCGCTGTACTAAATATATCTATACTAAATATCTGTATATTATATGTGTTTTATA
Organism: Pararge aegeria; assembly: GCF_905163445.1. Lineage (NCBI taxonomy): Eukaryota > Metazoa > Arthropoda > Insecta > Lepidoptera > Nymphalidae > Pararge > Pararge aegeria. The sequence continues at coordinate 2,238,722 of NC_053202.1, read as the reverse complement.
TTCCTAAAAATATTTATCAGCTATCTTAGTACTCATAACACAAGCTATGCTTACTTTGGGGCTAGATGGCGATGTGTGTATTGTCGTAGTTTATTAATATTATTATACAGGTATGATATTTAAATTATGTTAAGGTAGTTTTAGCCTCTGAGTCAAACATTGATAGCATATATTATAAAACAAATTTTATTATGAATCCTGTAGGATTTCTTTACTTTTCCTACGCCTATCTCCGGGATGCGAGTTATGATTTGTGCAGTGGTGTAGCCGAACATGGTGACAAACAAACATACAAACCAACAGTCACCCTTTCGCATATAATATATCATTGGTATGGATTTATAGCTACGTTGTTTTAAAAATGCTTTTAAAATTTTAGCTGCGCTTACGTTATTCTACACGGTTTCATAAAAAGCAAATACTTTTTATCCGCATAACAATTATTTTTAATCTGTTCACGAATCAATGGGTCTTTTTAAAATGGCGTTGTAGTTAATCTGCGCTCACAAGTGTTCACAGGTTTTTTGACGCCGAAAGGTGCTAGAACGGCTTAACGTATTTAAATTATTGTAATCCTGTATCCTATTTAATGTAACTTTAAGTTTCGTGCGGCATCCTTTTTGAGCTTTCGTTTTTTTATTGAACATGCCTACGGTGAAAGCCAGTACTTATGGTTTTTACTTATTAAAAGAAAAAATAAAAGTTATGTTTTGTCTATGGTCCGTTGTTAAATAAAATAACGGTTTTCTGAGGCTTTAGATCCATAATGTAGGTACCAAAGATTATGTAATCAATACATGTATTGCATACTTTGCATTTACTCAGACTTCAGAAACAGTTAAAATAAGATAAGGTTTTGTGTCTAACTAAAATGTTTCTTTTTTTAAATATTAAAATTCAGACCTTCAAAGGGTGCCTAAGCACCCTGTAAGTCTAAACTTACCTTCCCTGCCTATATTTTATTAGGTCAGATTTCTTAAAGCTTTTCAAGAAAAAGAAATAATCGCGACATGTCTACACAAAATTTTAAGAAAAAGACAATTGTGACTACACTAAATTTATAGAATTAAAAAGCAATGGCTCGGGAGGAAATAGGAGAGTAAATTTGAAAATCTTAAAGGATAAACACGAGACGAGACAAACTTATGTGTCCAACATAAATATATTTCTAGTTTTAAAACTAGTATTATCGGCTGTCAAAGTCAAAGTGCGTTCAAAAATAGTGCTTTTCCTTCTATACTTTTTGCAGCGTTGAATTTCTTGAGATCTACGAATTTAAATGTTTTTATTTTGCTGGTATAAATAATAAAATAAATAACAATCATAAACTCTTTAATCGAAAACGCCTTTGTTTTTAAATTAAGGCTGGGCGCTTACTTAATTAAAATTTTTTTTAAAGCTAAACGTCTCTTTACATAATGACTCACTTTTTCTCTTTTTTGTATATATAATATTATAAAGATATAAATAAATATACTACGACAATACACATCGCTATCAAACCCCAAAGAAATCGTAGCTTGTGTTATGGGTACTCAGATAACTGATCAATATTTTTATTAATAATATACATAAATACGTAAGTATAATATATAGGTAGATAAACACCTCGCCAATGCAAAACATCACACATAAATTTTCCACTTGTGGGAATCGAACCCGCAGACTTACAAAGCAGGGTAGCTGCCCACTGCGCCAATCGGCCGTCTAAAATATTTTATATTCAGTATACAGTTAGTTGAAACTGAAACTTCTTTATAAACAACCTTACTGGCGATATTCACGTAAACTAATAAAAAAAATAAAAAAGCCTTTTATTCCATGCAAATAATATTACAAACATCGTAAGAAAAAGAATGAAGTAAAAAATAGTGTCTATAAAGTTTACAATACAAATTCGTTTTAACATTTTTTTTCTTTTATTATATTTAAGAATTAATTTTCATATTTAATTTGCAAGGACCTCAGGTGAAGGCCTCCTCCAAGGATTTCCATTTTGGTCTATTTTTGGCTGTTTGTAACCAGTTTGTTCCTGCAATCTTCTTAATATCATCCTCCCATCTCGTGTATGGTTTTCCTATTCGGCGTTTGCCTGGTGGGCCGTTCCATGTAGTGACTTTTATACTCCACCTGTTATCTACACATCGGGCTACATGGCCGGCCCATCGGAATTTTAGTGTTTGGGCTTGAGTCAGTGTAACACGTAAACTATCGAGTAAAAAACATTCATTTTATATATACCATACCAATTAGTTCAACCAACAAATAGTTATGACCATCGCGAACTCGTAACCAACTTACAGCGTTAAGTACCAATATATTTTATTTTGCAGTCAATTAAAAACAAACTTTAAAACACTATGGTTATTTATGAAAAAGCCTCATTAATCCGAGCAAGAGGCGTCTACAGTACGAGCTGTCAAAATTGCATCCCTAATGTCGATTGACACCTCCATCTAGATAACTATAATCAAATTATAGAGGATAAATAGAGAATTTAACAGCCATTTTATTTCTACCAACGATATACTAAAAATAGCGAAGCAACATAATCGAGAATGGTCTTTATTTCTTGTACGATAAGGGTTTGATTGTTTCTCGTGTTTCGTGCTTCGAATGCGGGATGAATCATTGTGTTTAACAACGTTTATCGGTAAATCTTTGGCCGTCGACAGTCGTTTGCGCTTTCGAGGCAGTTAACGTAGACAGAGAATACTTATAGACCGCTGGTTTCCATGGATGTATGAGATCATCATTATCAAACATTATTAGCGTAATTAAAGTAACTCTCTCATAGAAAAAACGTTGCGGATTCTTAACTCCATATTCCTATGGAGTTAAGACCCGCACTTGCTTGCATCTTGTTGTATATTGGAAACTTCTTCGCATAGTAACTGGAATTAGTTAAACTTGCCACAAAATGTAACATTGTTTTTATCGAGTACGCAATTTAAAAAAAGTTGTCCGAGGCTTTTAACGTGCTCTTCGAGGTAAGCTATAAGAACAACGCTAAGTTCCATACTCCATGCTATACTTGAGTTCATTTATGCAGTTAGGGAATTGGCTTTCTTCATCCTCGGAGAGCACATTAAGCCGTCTCATTAAGCGTTCTCCATTATTACCTTGTGATGTTAATCGTGAAAGTCCACCGACCCACATTTGAGTACCGTGGTGAGTTTATACTCGAAATCTCGAACGCTTGAGTATTACAAAGGGCCAAATGCTAGCGAAAGCTGAAGACAACCGTTATAAAAAGAATGGTTTCGTTTTTCAGTCACCTACAGAGAGGATCCCTTTACGAGTTTCCAAGGTTGAGCCTTGGAGGGAAAATTACCGGGAAAGGAGCACCTGGGAGACAGAGGAAAAAATATGCCGTCACGGGAAGCCTGGCAGATGTAAAACATTCAAATTGTTTAATAATTTATTAATAACTAGCTGTTGCCCGCGACTTCGTCTGCGTTTGATTTTGTTTTTTGATGTGGCATTAAATTTTTGTTGTAGTTCTAAAAAAATTTAAAGTACTCAGTATCGCTAAGCCTTGAATGAGGGGTTTGTTGCTGTCCGCTGAGGAGTTCTGTCCTCTATCTCCAACCACAGTTTGGACAAAATTAAACACATATTACAACCTCTATAGTACAAAAATAATTATTTAAATAGGTTATAATTTGTCGGAGTTATGGTATAGTCTAACATTTTCATCCCCTCTCCCAAAAGAACCGAGCTTAATGTCGGGATAAAAAGTATCCTATATTACTTCTAACACTTCCAAGAATATGTGTACAAAGTTTCATGATGATCGGTTAAGTAGTTTTTGCGTGAAAGCTTAACAAACAAACTTACATTGACATTTATAATTTGCGTACCTTCAAGGCTAGACTGAACAGGATTTTTCTAGGCAAGCGTGCTCCAACCTAGACCTCATCGTTGCTTTCTAACGGGCATGATTGTCGTCAAGCGGTTATCGTTAATAAAAAAAAAAAGAATTAAAAATAATTTAAAATCCAAAAATTATATTTGAAATCGCGATAACTCAGCTACTCATATTCCATCATATAGCGGCGGAGCGTCGCCACGGCCTGTGTCGCCACGCGAACAATCAGGTTTACCCTCGCCTATAGATGTTTCACATCAAAAAGTGGTTCGACGATATAGGAGAGTGGGCAGGACATAACTATTCGGATCTGAAGAAGATGGTACATCATCATACGGTTTTCACCGGCTGACCTCCGAACTATAATTAGAAGATGGCACCCAATGATGGTGATACACACTCCAAAACCCTCTCTCCTATGAGAGAGATGGTCCAATAGTGGGATGGTATACATCTAAATATTCCTGTATCTATGGCAATTCAAGAAAGTTGTATGCTCAAATAAGTTTCCTTATCTGTAGCATTTATTGATGTTTCAGCTATAGATAACAGACAGATAGGATAAAACTAAAGTTATGAGCTGTAAAAGAGCTATTTGGCTTCTTTTCACTCAAAGTCTTGAGTCACTTTTACGATTAATAAAAGGAACTTCGTTGTTTTGTTTGTTATAATATATGCCTGAGACAACTACGCTGGACCCACTACTCTTTTCCGGCAACTTTGCCCACATGGCAATAGTCCTACTACTGAATGTCTTGGAAGGTTCTAAAAGCGGTACAGCAAAAGAAAACTAAAAATAAATACAAATTATGCATTGTGATATGATTACACATCACACAAACATTTTCCATTTGTGCGGTTGTGCAGAATATGCAGAATACTGTCAATAATATTAACCTTAGAATTCTAATAGCCGCTTTTTTCATTTATATCTCCTTGGCACTTATCATTGCTTCGAATCTTTCGACCCATTTATATATACACTCACAAAGGGGTATTGTGAAATATGTCTTAATTTATATTAAAACTGGTAGATTATTATGATTTCTAACCGGCAACAGTCATAAACTCTTTTATTCAGGACACCTTTGTTTGTAATTAAGACATGAATGCTGAGAAAGGGTTAAGGCCGTAGTCCACCACGCTGGCCTAGTACGGATTGGTGGACTTCACACACTTTTGAGAACATTATGAACTCTCAGGCATGCAGGTTTCCTCACGATGTTTTCCTTCACCGTTTAAACAAGTGATATTTTTATTACTTAAAACGCACATAACTCCCCGTAATTCAAGTCGAAGTCCCACCCACTGGGCTATCACCGCTCCAAATCAATAATAATACAAATACTGAATTACAATCGGCCCATCAAAAATCTGTGGTAAGCGGGACGTTTCAACTTCTCGAGTTAATTAATTAACCGACCGCGCAATCAATACTGTATTAGTCAGCGTGACATCAAAGCTAAAGCTCGACGAAGTGACACATGTCAAACATGTTCCCAACCACAGATTGCAATAAATGCCAAAGTTAAAAAATAGAACATAAACGACTCTATCGTAGAGCCGTAAGGAGGTTTTATAATTTATGTAGATGCTTAATTATGTTTGTTTAATCTCTGTGATGTCTACCGAAACGTATCGTATTTATGCGTTATCTATAATCTATGCTTTAATAATGTTGTGCGTGTGCGTTTGTTTGTTTGTTTGTTCACACGTAGAAAAAATATATACTAGCTGTTGCGATTGAATTCATCCGCATTTTGTGAATAAAATAAAACAATATAATTAAATAAATATACTACGACAATACACACACCGTCAACTCGCAAAGTAAGCGTTGCTTGTGTTATGGGCACTAAGATCACTGATAAATATTTTTATGAATAATAATAATCTATACATGAATACTTATAATATACAGATAAAACCCGGACACTGAAAAACATTCATGCTCAACGCACATACATTTTTCAGTACTGTGCATCAAATCCACGAACATATACACTTTAGGCTTCGAAAACTAAATTTTCCCGCGCGGAAAGAAATGTGAAAGAATTCGCGGGCAGCTTGCTAGTAGATAAAAATTAAAAGTTTATTTAAAAAAAATTGTATTCAGTTATTCATCATAATCATCAGACCACCCCATTGCAGGCCCACTACAAGGCATGGGTTTCCTCCCACAGTGAGAAGGGGTTAAGGCCGTAATCCACCAAGCTGGCCCAGTGCGGATTGGTGGACTTCACACACCTTTGAAATCATTGTGGAGAACTCTCAGGTATGCAGGTTCTCCTACGATGATTCCTTCACGACCAGTAAAAGCAAGTGATTGCTTAAAACGCACATAACTTAGAAAAGTTAGAGGTGCGTGCCGGGATTTGAACTCGCTATCCCTTGGTTTTCCTAATCCTAAGGTTGCCTGGAAGAGATCGCTACTAAGCGATAAGGCCGCCCTTTGTATCCTACTTTTTAAGTTTATTTTTGTCGTGTCCATTGTTTTTCTTTTCTATTTGTTGTGTACATATAAAGTGTATAAATAAAAAAAAAAAGTGAAGTGGAAGTCCTACCCACTGGGCTCTGATCACCACAGGTGTGTATCCCGTTACAAGCTAGTATTCGAGTGCAATTTTGCCTGATGGTAAGTGTAAAATGGTGAAAATACTACTGCTATAATCGATTGAAAATAAGATTTCAACGCGTGTGAAGCTACTACCATAAGCATGTTTATCCCACTTAATTGTGATTAAGACTTACCCCTCGTTACATAAATTAAACTTTATCGAACGTTAAGTTTACAAATGTTAGCTTATTAGATAGAATTAACTAATAAACTGTGAGTATCTATAAAAAGAAACACGTGCGCTAAGCTCCGTAGTGGGTAATCGGGCGAATTTATCATAATTTCAGAGTTTCAAGATAAAATTAGCATATTGTGTGTTAGTATCGTATTAATAAAATACATGATGTTTCCTTATGTATATTAAGATGTAGCTATTCGGTTTCTTTTTTGTAGTAATAAATTAATTGACTGACGAAGCATAGTCAAAGTCAAAAGTCATATATTTCTTTTGCACGTAGATGGCACTTTTGATGCGTTCATTACAAGTAAAATATGACATAGAATTGAGTTGATGGCGATAACTAAATTCATCAACTTAAAACTAAAGCTACGAGGGTTTTAAACGTGCCCTGGTCTAAGAAGCCCACAGCAAACTTAGCCGGTTGGTTTTTTTTTTTGATATCAACATCTCTCATTGCCATTTAAAACTATTAAAAAACCAACCTGGAATCAGCAGTAATTTACACCCAAGCATTTTTATCGTTGACGTAGTCCTTAGGACATTTGCATAACCGCACGTTTAATATAAACTATGAACTTTTTAAGAGACATCTCTAAGATATCAACTGGTAGTTTATTGTAAAATTGTATGATATTTATATGTATATGGCACAGCGGATGTCTGATGGTACGAGAAAAACTATCGCCTATATACCTAAGCAGATCCGTGAGGTGAGGGCAGGTATCAGAATATAGTAGTCACCACCACTCCTCTTTCCGCGGTTTTTTTTTGAAATCCTTATTGAAGTTATACTTCTTTTAGCGCGCTTTTTACGACGCGCGCACGCCGTCACAAAAAACCGACACCCTGAAGTTAGCTATTTGGGTTAGGGTTGAATGGATTGTCAACAGTATAAGACAAAATACAACGGAGCATCCTCGGGAAATTGCCACTTTACAATGAGGATGCTTCGGACTTAACAGTGCGAAGAGGCTACATTGCCAAAGATCTGTTTAGTGTGGAGGATAAGGATTGAAGAAATTATAAAATACACCATGCAGATTCTCCTGCTTTTCGCGGAGTATTGCTAGAATTAAGCTTAATTTTCATATTAATCTATAAAGTGTCGCCGTGTGGCCACCAACCGTCCAATCAAGGCGTAGGTGTTAAGGATCATGTGTCTTACACCATCTGACGTCATCCAGGCGGGGCACGGGGAAGTTCGGACTAAACAATGATTAGGTCAAAAGTCCACCTACACTCAGATTAATTTCGAACCGAGCCGAGGTCCGAGCCCTCGCAGGAGGCACTTAGGGTCAAAGTCAAAGTCAAAGTCAAATATTTCTTTATTCAAATAGGCACATAGATGGCACTTTTGATGCGTTATTATATACAAAATGTGTACATAGCAGTGAGTAGTGTTGGCGATAACTACAATCGTAAACTTAAAACTAAAGCTACGAGGGTTCCAATCGCGCCCTGGTCTAATAAGAAGCCCACAACAAACTTAGCCGGGTGTTCATTTTGTTATCACCATCTCACATACTTTATACTATAATAGGACTTTTCTATAAGCTTTCGCTTAATAAAAACTTTGAACTTCTTTAGTGACGTCTCTCACGATGTCGTCGAGCCCTGGGGCTCTTCTCATGGCGAGCTCTCGCGCTCGCCCCACTCCCCCGGTGACGCCGTAGCAGCCCATCAGGTGGTTATCGGCAAGTGTCCATCCGAAAATCGAACTTACACCGAAAGCAAGCTCTTCAGACCGGAACACAGCCATGCTGGTTTGAGGCAGAATTAAGTACCTACTGTGGTAGTACTTACCCGGACAGGCTCTGTCACAAAAAGCTTAACTACTACTAAAAAATAATGGCTGAATAATGTATTATCCACAGTACAAGACAAAATAGTACATTATGAAACAAGTAAGTTCCATAATATTAAAACGTCGTATGAATGTGTATGCATTCAATTGATGAATTTTTTAATGACAAGGTTGCTTGGAAGCATCCGGCTCCGCTTTCAGCTCTCACAAGATAGAAAAATGAATGTTAGAATGCAAAATGTAAATTGTTGATGTTGGAAAAGAGCAACTGCTGAGTTACTTGCCGGCTTCTTCTCGGTAGAATCTGCCTTCCGAACCGGTGGTAGAATCACTACAAACAGACAGACTTGACGTTTCAAAAGTGCTTATATTAGGCCTACATGAAATAAATGAATTTTGAATTTTGAATTTGAATTCGAATTTTGCATTGATCATAAAAAAACAATATACCACACTTATTTCTTAAAAATATATATTAAAGAAATTTCCATGGTGAGGACGGTTTTAAATTTGCATGTGTGGTAGAATTATGCAAACCAAGAAAGCATCGTACAGCTTCTCAATTTAAAAGTGACGTTGTCAGTGTAGTGTGTCGAACAGTTCGTGAAATACCGACAAAAAGAACACGAAATCGGGTAGTCAGATTCTGCCCGTGACATCCAACTTGACATCTCGTACCTACGCAGTCCCGTCGTGACCGCGATCCATGCAACTGGGTCGAAATATCAACAAATACAAAATATTATCGTGGTAAGAAATGTTAACTAACCATGAAAATCTTAGTTTAAAATGTTTAAATACCATACTTATTTCATAATGTACTATTCTTCAATACCTTTTTACGCAGCTAGGTAGATATTTTATCAAGTGTTTACCCCAAGAATTGGTTGGCATATTATCTATTAGCAATTTAGACCAATTATCTTAAAAAGTTCGTGTTGAAAATCATTTCTTTTAACTAATATCTTATCTGAAACTCTAACAAGGTGTAGATTGACATAAACGGAACCAATTCCAAAGGTGAAGTTATACAAAATTAACCTTTCCCTAACTTCAACCGCAAACCATGGATATAGAATCCTTAAAAATAAACGATACACTTTACCTTAAATTATTTTAAAGTATTACAAAAAATTAAAATTAAATTTATTTTTTAATACTAAATTGATTTGAAGTTTTTAAGAAATTATTTAAATTATGTAAATAATGATTTTAAAAGAAGAATCATTTTAATTACGGGCAGTAAGACACAGTTTTATTGCCATTTTAAAATTGTATACAATTTGTTTTATTTCAGTTTATTAAAATAGGGTGATTGGTTAGAATCAGAGGCCACTAGTTTCTTAAATAAGAAGAACAACATTGATTTAATCCTTATAAATTCTACGGTTAATATATTCCTATAATGAATCATTAAATAAAATAATGATATAAGTTTAACTAGCAATAAAATAACCATAGTATGTACAAGTGTGTATATTTAGAACACAATAATATATTACAAAGCATCAATACAAAAAAAAATATTAACTTGGTTCCCTACTGGAAATTCCTTGGCAAGTACATACTGCCATGGTGCTGCAAAACAGAGCTGAGGTAGTGATCCAAAGACTACAATGACGCAACAAACATTTTAACTATATTAAGTGTTGTTTTCCGCTTCTTTTATTTATTACTTATATATATGTTATATGTTACTTTAGTCAACTACAGTAACATACAAACATACAAATAAATAAAAACAAATAAAACATATTGTCATTATTATTCAGAATTACGGTAAGTAATTATGATAAGTTTTCGCCATAAATCATTTCATTTGTTTATCTAGGTTATTATATCATCGGCGCAACCTTAAACATCTGTCAAATTATATCAAAACTCGAAAACCTATGGGGGTGGAGGCGTTTTTCTAATAAATTAACATTTAATAAGCTATCCAGTTTAAATTATATTTCAAAATGGGCGGAAGGTAATTATATTTATATAAATAGGGTAGGCCTTGGAAACCGTTGTTGGTTTCCATTGCTATGGCGCCTTAAGCGCCGGCAGTCCGTCGCAGTTGAAGAAAACTATTGATGATAAAAGACCGACACGCGCATAGAACCTACGTTAAGCGACGCGTACCTAATACAGTGACTGGAGTCACTTGATTATAATTTTGCATGTGATGCCCTAAGCATTATCTGATTTCTTTCAGTAAAACTCTGGCAGTGGTTTACTCAATATATATATATGATATAAATATTCTACGTCAGTACACACAACGCCATCTAGCCCCAAAGTAAGCGTAGCTTGTGTTATGGGTACTAAGATAGCTGTTGAATATTTTAGTGAATATAAAACACATAAATACAGATAAACACCCAGACACTGAAAATCAATCATGTTCATCACACGAACATTTTTCCAGTTGTGGGAATCGAATCCACGGCCAAGGACTCAGAAAGCAGGGTCGCTGCCCACTACGCCAGTCGGCCATCTGCGCTAACAAAAACTATAAGCGCATCGGTTTAAAAGACATGTCTCAGAGGCAGTAAATATTGTACCTCTCAAGCATATGAAGTAATATTTCGGTTTTCATTTCCTCCTTAGTCGTTCACTCTTGGCAGAGCACCGACCATGCTTGACGAGGAGACATTTTCTTTGGCTACAGCAGCCGCCGCGGTGCGCCTTCACTTGTTACGGTCTTCAGCGTTTCGGGAACCTATTATAGTATAAAGGACTACGTAATCGATAAAAAAGCTTGGTTGTAAATTATGGCTATAACCAGGTTGCTCTTCTAATAATTTAAAATGACATTGTGAGATGGTGATAACAAAAAAAAACACCCGGCTAAGTTTGTTGTGGGCTTCTTCTTAGACCAGGCCGCGTTTGGAACCCTCGTAGCTTTAGTTTTAAGTTTGCGAATGTGGTTATCGCCATTATCTCACTACCGTTTAATTCTTATGTATGCATCAAAAGTGCCACCTATGGCCTTGAATAAAGATATTTTTGACTTTGACTTTGACTTTGACATTGGACTAGGTTTGTTTTGCAGCTTTTATTAAGTCTGGGTGATCGACAACGTGACCGTTTTCCACTTTCCCCTGGACAACGAATCTGTCCATGGAGTGTTTATTCCTAGCAATATGTCCAAAGAACTTGAGGATTCGTATCTTCAAATCATCATCATCATTTCAACCAATAGACATCCACCGCTGGACATAGGTCTTTTGTAGGGAGTTCCACATTCCAGCAGCCCAGCTGCTTGCCTCCAGCGGCTCCCAGCGACTCACCTGATGTCATCTGTCCATCGCGTTGGGGGCCGACCCACGCTGCGTTTACCGGTGCGGGGTCGCCATTCCAGCACCTTAAGACCCCAACGTCCATCGGTTCTCCGAGCTATGTGCCCTGCCCATTGCCACTTCAGCTTCGCGACTCGCTGAGCTATATCGACAACTCTAGTTCTCCTACGGATCTCCTTTTTTCCGATTTAATCACGTAAAGATACTCCTAGCATAGCTCTATCCATCGATCGCTTAGTGACTCTGAGACTTCTTATGAGCATCAGCACAGTTAACCAGTTGACTTTGACTTTTCATTTACACGTATAGTGACGTGTGTGAATGGAAACGATTTTGATCCATTATACTATTATTATACAAAGCGGGCCGTACTGATGATGGCCTAAGTGTGTGTTTAAAAGCCCATTTTCGACTAATACATGTACCCGCCCCTCGGCATCGCTTAACCGTTGCTCATTACTACCGCTTGGAATAATCTACTTAGTTTTAGTTTTATCAAAACTCGAAATTTTAATATTGGATAGAAGCAGGCGTACTTTGCGGAAATCCATTATCTATATATATATATATATATATATAAAAGAGAAAGTGTGTGGGTATGTTCCGTATAGGCTCCGAAACGGCTGCTTGAGACCGATTTCAATGAAACTTTCAGGGAATCTCCAGATTGACCTGGCGAGTAATCCTGTAAAGTTTGGTGACGATCGGAGCACTCCTATTTTTGAACTGTCAAACTGTCAAATACAGCTTTTATTTACTATGATGACATTCTATTGTTGGGTGTACATGGGTGTAGATAATAATCTCCACCCGCTCGAGAAGAGAATAGAAGAGAATGAATACGGAGAGAAATAAATGATTTAATATATTATGAGAATTCAATTAAAAATTTTATGATGTAAGTTTATTGTTTAAATAAAATAAAGCAAAATCTATCCCGGCGAAGCGGGCTGGGTACGCTAGTATATTATGAAAATTAAGCTTCCGGAAACCGGAGCATCCTCAGGTGATTTTGTCGTGTTAAGAAATTTATTAATTGTAAAGTCACATATGCTAGAGAGTTCTAAAGGGCGTGTGAAGGCAATCCGCACTTGTACAGTGTGATATACTACGGCCTCAAACCTTCTCATTCTAAGAGGCTAAATACCTACACAGCTGTTTCGATTGCCCGCTGAAAATAACCTAATACAAATAAGCAAAAGTAATCAACAACGTTTTTTAAACAATTCCTCTCTTTACCAGAAATTTTGTTGCAGAGTGGGATTGCTCAATTAACTCCCAAATGATACGTGGCACGCAACGCTACGAAACGGTTCGGTTCATTTAAAACCCATTTTGTATCGTTAGGGTACTCGAAAATAATAAATTCAGGTAGGTAATAATATAAAGCAACGATGTGACGAAGTCCCGGCGTTTATGTTGGAGGACCCGGGATTCGATTCCCAGCTGGGGCAATATGGGAATTCATAATATCTTAATGTTTTAATAGTAGTAGAGGTCTTTGTGACAGAGCTCGTCCGCGAAGGTACCATTATTTGACGGCCGATTGGCGCAGTGGGCAGCGACCCTGCTTTCAGAGTCCAAGGCCGTGGGTTCGATTCCCACAACTGGCAAATGTTTGTGTGATTAACATGAATGTTTTTCAGTGTCTGGGTGTTTATCTGTATTTTATAAGTATTTGTGTATACTATTTATAAAATTATTCATCAGTCACTTAGTACCCATAACACAAGCTACGCTTACGTCTTCTTGTACCTAGGATTAAACTAGTCTTATATAGAGAAAATGCATTTTGTATGGCTATTCGAGTATATAACAAGTTGCCAGAATCCATAAAGGAATGAATCTTCCTTTATTTAAGAGAAAATTGCATGAGTGGCTATTATTTAAGTGCTTTTACTCAATTAATGAATTTTTTGACTTTACTTAATGTTATTATTCTCGATAATTTTTGTATGCATGTATTATCAATAATATAATGGATATTACTCAAGAATGACTTTGTTAATTTCATTAGAATATACTTGTATTTTGACTTAACGGCTTATTTCCATTTCATTAGATGATATTTACTATCGATATTATAATTTATATAATTTTGCGTCCAAATTGTAGTTGTAATTTCTTTTGTAATGTTTTCCTTTTATGTTTTTATTTCATATAATATGATTGTATATTTATATATATGTTTATATGTGTATGTATTTATTTCTGTATTATTTGTATTTGTATTAGCTGTTTATGTATTATTGTTATATATAGTAGATGTAGTTTATGTTATATATTTTTAAAATTGCACTATCCCGTTTCCATACTCCTGTTCTTCTTTCATTAAGGGTTGTCTGGAGGAGATCGCTTAAAGCGATAAGACCGCCTTTGCGCATTGTTATTCTTCTTGTATTTATGTTTTCAATTTATATTATAAATTGTGTGCAATAAAGAATTTATCTATCTATCTATCTATTGTAAGTTGCACACCAAATTAATGGTAATACACTGTTTGAACAACAAAAGCTAAATATCTGATTATCTACGTGTATTTATGCATTAAATCTAATTATTATTATTACTTTGGGGCAAGATGGCGGTGTGTTTAGTGTCGTAGTATATTTATTTATTTATTTACTATGATATTTGTGCGGCTAAGATGCATTGTTGCCATGCTGTGTTCCGGTGTGAAGGCCGTAGTTGCCAGTGTGATTATATATCTTATTATATTATTATATATTATATTATTGTACGAGTATATGTGACTTAACACCTACGTCTCAAGTTGATGTACACAGGGTAGCAATGTTTTGGACGGCTGATTGCACGGTGGACAGCGACCCTGCTATTTAAGTCCAAGGCCGTCGGTTCGATTCCCACAACTAGAAAGTGTTTGTGTGATGAACGTAAATGTTTTTCAGCCTCTGGGTGTTTATCTGTATGTTATAAGTATTTATGTATATTATTCATAAAAATATTCAACAGTCATCTTAGTACTCATAACACAAGCTTCGCTAACTTTGCGACTAGATGGCGATGAGTGCGTTATCGCAGTATATTTATTTATTTAATGAATCTCCAATTGTCATCAGTTGGGTCATTTGCTTGGACGGTCAATCTATAGGTACTAATATTATAAACAGGAAATTTGGTTGTTTGTTTGTACCCAATAGGCTCCAAAGCTTCCGAATTAGCGCACGGCGTACAGTAAATTCTTCAAAGTCGTATGTGTATATTCCAGGTTAAGTTTCTTACCCAGCGCGATAATTCCTACGGGATGCTTGAAAAACAAGCGCGGATGATGTCGCGGGCAAGAGCCAGTTAAAAGTATGAAAAAAAATTATTAACTCGCTATTTAGCTACAAAATAACCGAAAAAAACGGGTAAATTTTAATCCTAAAGCCAAAGATAATCCCTAATTCCATCAAAATGTGCCGCGCCTTTAGTTAATGTAATTAACTCCTTTGGTTAAATGGCTTACAAGGGCGTTACTGGCATCTCTTAAAGCAGTATTATTTTAATATTATTGACGCTTTTCCTGCAGAATTATACTAATCTGTATGTCATTTTAAACCGATATTTTTTATTGACCGATGACGTTCACTACTGGATATAGGTCTTTTGGTATTTATCATATCAACTCTTTGCTTGACTACTGCAGCAGAGCTATCATGGGCAGGAGTCAATTATATCCCCGGGGAAAGAAAAATGATCTTCTCTCACAGCTTAATATTACAAATTGTATCTGTGTAATAATAAACGGCAGTGTAAACTTTAAAATGATGTTGGAAAAGAGCAATCTTCTGAGTTTCTTGCCGGCTCTTCTCGGTGGAATCTGCCTTCCGAACCGGTGGTAGAGTCCCTACAAACTAACTGACTTGACGTTTCAAAGGTGCTTATAAACTGGGCCTACTTAATAAATGAATTTTGAATTTATAAAACGCACATAACTCAGAAAAAATAGAGGCGCGCTAGGATTCGAACACGGCCCCCCGAAAGTGTATTTGAGTTCCTACCCAATGCGCTATCACCGCTTCAACCGAATGGTATTAAAAAACCGTATATTTAATATCTATACCTACCTACTTATTCTTTTCAACACTATACTTATTAAGTTGACGTCTTATTCATCAATTATAATAAACGATTAAGAAAAACCCTTTAAAGATCTTTAACCGATCGTGATTAAATGCTTCTAAAAAAAAAATCGTCCCTAAAAATAAATACCCTTCGCCATTATGGTACCAGTTTTGTGGACACTAGCAGGCGGGGATATAGCTGTCTCGCTCTTTTGTATGAGCTGTGGAGGTGTGGAGTGTTGCCGTCTTTGTCCCTCGGGGCAATGTTGGCATGTTGTTAAGGTGCAATCAATTGGCATGGGCAAACAGACGCCTATGATATATCCAATTAAGTGGCGTCGTTTAAGAAGGTTGCTGATGGAAACTTTAAATTTTAATATGTATACTTACTACTTATGTGTACTTCATTGGGAACAAAGAAAGAAGAATAATTATAATATACAAAAAACATATATAGGTATACGAAAATACATAATAGTTATCAGTAAAATGATCTACAGCAATCTATGGTAGATAAAAATTTTATCGATTTATAGTAGGTGAAAAACTTCTGCCCCTATATTGGATTTAAACTGCATTATAGGATTTTTTTTATATTTTGTACGATAATATATCTTGCTGTGACGCTTCTGGCTCTTATTTTATCGACCGTCTGGCGCTCTGCGTTGCTTTGTGGAGTTATTAGGCCATTTGGGAATTTATAATTTCTGAATTTTCTCTGTTCTGTTGGCTATAACTACCCATATAAACCTATATAATAAATGTGAGGTGCTGCAAAGCGATTTAGCGTTCCGGTACAATGCTGCGTTGAAACCGACTTGGGCTTAATATAACTGCCATACCCAAAATAGTATAAAGTTCGCAGTTTTGACCCATATCCTATTATTATTACGTAAAGGATAAAAAAGCTTGGGTGTGAACTATTGCTCTAACTAGGTTGCTTCTTAAACATTTTCAAGTGACAATGTGACATGGTGATAGCAAAAAGAACACCCGGCTAAGTTTGTTGTAGGCTTCTAAAATCAGCGCGCGTTTAGAACCCTCGTAGCTTTTGCTTTAAGTTTACGAATGTAGTTATCGCCATCACTAACGACTACTTACACATTTTGTACGTAAGCAACGCATTAAAGGTGCCAGCTATGTGCCTATTAGAATAAAGAAATATTTGACTTTGACTTGACTTTATCAAGATCTCATAAGACATTATACTATGAATTAACGCAAAAAAAAAAACAAGCTTTGTAAACTGCCTATTTTTTATAACAGCTGAGTTGAGTTTATTTAAAATACAACGGTATTATAAGTATGGCAGTATATAGTAATATTTATTTTGACTAGGCACATTATATTATATATGTATATCTGTTTAAATTATACTACAATATGACACTCTATGCGGTTTTCTGTAACACTTTAACCGTTTGGAAAGCACATGCTATCGAAGAAAAGATACTCAGAAAATACTTTAAGCTATTTAGTTAAAGCATTTTTTGCTGTTAATCTAGAAAACAAAGAAAAAACTGCAAAAGTATCAGTGAGACTAAATATAACTTTCAAACAAAAGTAGCTTAGAAAAATATAACTCACCTACAATACAAAATATAATTCACTTTATTTCGATGCTTTTATTCCCGAGATTTATTAAAAAAATACATACATACTAAAGTTCACAGGGAAAAATTTACACCTTCAACATTCTACACCGCGGCCGTGTACTCAGGTAACGTGAAGAAATTTACCGAGTATTAAATCTCTGAACAAACAAGTTGTTCGCGCTTACACACACACTCAAACCCGCCACACTTACACTGTGTGTGTACACACAAGCAAACTGTGTACAGATACAACTAAATGGAGCCTTAAAAGCGCACAGTGGATACTAATAAGGATAGCCTTTTAAGGTAAAATTCAGTTTTAGATGAGGCTTTGGTCAATGAGTATACAAACACTAATGCTCATCATCATCACCATCCTCAGCCTATTAATATATACTACTTATGTGTGCATAGACATAGAGCTGCTCTGTTATTTTTGTGACGACTACCTTAGATCTAGAGTAATGATTGTATCCTCTTTGACTCGTTCTTTTACAAGCCCTTTCGAAATGATGTTGCTACGGTACAGAATTAACTTCTACGCGTTGCTAGTTATAAGACACTAGTTATTTTTTAGTTTTTTATTTCCTTTTTAGAATCAGAATTAGACAATAGATCTCACTGAACAGTTCGAAATACCTGCTTACCTCCTTTCCTTGCTCAGAAGTAAAGTAATGTTTGTATCCTCATTGGTTCTTATAGTAATGTGCCCGATGTATCCAATTTATTTACGTACTCATTATATACTGGAAGAAGAACTCTTATTTGTTATTATTACATTCTTTCGTATGCGACGTTGCAATTTGCAATATATATATTTTAAAATAATTTATGACTTTATTAAAGTATAACTTTAATAAATATGTTTATGGTATGTTTGTATTAAAGTGTTTAATCCACACAGGGTTTAATAATTACAATACATTACCAAAAACATTAAAACTCTAGTTCGCCAGATTTCAGAGTTACAAGCAAATGAAGTTCGTGAATTAAGGCTATTTTTGACACATGCGATTATTGTACCTACCTATTGATGGTACTGTTCACAATATATTAGAACCACTAATCTATTTCATTAAAAGATTTTTTAACCACCGAAGATAAGGCTTGGGATTTTAGAGATTTTTTTTATAAAATAAAAACTTAATTTTTGATACCAATTTACTGAATCGTGTAAAACGGATTACCGTTTTGCCAAAAACATGGTGAGCAGCTCAGATGAAGGAGCTATTACTACTTTAACTGAGGTCAACAAGAAACTTTGTTTTCGCTGAGAAGAACTATGTGCCTGCTAAGAACGAAGTTATTAGTTAGATAAGTCTTGTATAACGGCCGATTAGCGCAGTGGGCAGCGACCCTGCTTTCTGACCAAGGCCGTGGGTTCGATTCCCACAACTGGAAATGTTTCTGTGATGAACATGAATGTTTTTCAGTGTCCGGGTGTTTATCTGTATTTTGTAAGTATTTATGTATATTATTCATAAAATTATTCATCAGTTATCTTAGTACCCTTAACTACCTACCTACCTACCTTACCGTACCTTGGGCAGCACTTAGGACCTTAAAAGAGAACACACATCTTTTCGATCAACAATGTAAATGAACAGTTCTTATTGTCTGGGTGTTTTTCTTTACCTATATTATAAGTATTTATGTATATTATTCATAAAAATATTCATCAGTCATCTTAGTACCCATAACACAAGCTACGCTTACTTTGGGGCTAGATGGCTATGTGTGTATTGTCGTGGTATTTATTTAATATTATCATATCAAATTCAAATTGATAATTTCTTTATTCATGTAGGCCTATCACAGGCATGAAGCGTTCATACATAATATATATGTTTACATAATTATAAGGGGATAACTTCGTTCGCCAACTTAAACCTAAAGCTACGAGGGTTCCAAACGCACCCTGGTCAAAGAAGAGCCCACAACAAACTTAGCCGGGTAATTTTTTAGCTATGAAGTTAGAGCAATTCACACCCAAGCTTTATTGTTTGAGTAATCCTTAACATTATAAAAGGATTTCTCTGTAGGCTTACGTTTTATATAAACTTTGAACTTATTGAGAGACATCTCAAAGATTTCATTCTGTAATTTGTTATAAAGTAATATACAATTGCCCTTGAATGAATTAGCAATTTTATGCAGCCTAGTAAACTGCACAACGAGTTTATCCTAAGTTAGAAATGAATTAACACTGTCAGTTCATTCGTTTCGCTACATATAATATTTGAAGAGTTCCCTCGATTTCTCCGGGATCTTTCCAACTGATCTTAACTTGTTGAAAATGGCTGATAACCTCCTACTTTTTTGTGAGTCGGTAAAAAAAAGCTGCTTTGATTTTATTTCTTATGCAAAGAGAGAAATTAAAGTAGTGCGTACGATATAAAGATTAAATCATATTCCCACATTTTGGCGTCCCACAATAAACGCTGTAAGGTGTAGTACCGAAAGTAATTTTAATGTTATAAAAATAAGCTACAAATGCGCGCGAAATCCGATCGCGCAATAAAATGAAATGCTCGGCACGAGCGACGGGTACTGTGGAATTATTAGACACATAATTTTTCAAATCAGAAATTCCTTTCGGATCTCTGGTACACCAGACTTTAAAATAACAAAACAAATACTTCTTCTTAATATTAGTACCTACTAGCGGACCCACGCGACTTTGTCCGCGAATGAGTCGATTTAAAAAATTGTCGTATGTCCAATATAAATGATTCCGAGATTCCAATGAAAATGTATCCTAGCTAGATCGATAGCGAATCGACGATCAACGATTTTCATGAAATACTAAATTTTATGAAAAACGTTGGAGCCGATTCCGAGATTCAAATTATATTATATATTTACAAGAATTGCTCGTTTAAAGATATAAGATATAGATACAATATGTCTTGTATAATCTTTTATGTTATCTTTCATTCATTTGTCTTATAATTATCCATATAGTGCCGTACTAACAAGATGTAAAATAAATAAATAAATCATTATTATGTAAATCAAGGGACGTCCACTGCTGAACGTCGGTCTTTTATGGTGAGTTAAATACTCTATCGCTATTAATACCACCGTCTTGCACCGGTGAGGTCCAGTGGCTTGCCGCGACTCGCTTGATGACATCCGTCACCTCGTCGGAGCTACCAACGCTTCGTTTACCAGGTTGCCATTACTTACTTTAGACGATATAGTTTTTTTCTTACTAAGCTGGCAATTAACTGCAATCTCACCTGATGGTATGTGATGATGTAGTCTATAATGGTAGCCGGTTAACGTGTTTAAAGTACGGCAGTTATAAGAAGAAGAAGAAACACTTTATTGCACGTATAACATACAGGAAAATAAACATTAAGGAGTATACATACAAAGGCAGCCTTACAGCCTGCAAGCAATCTCTTACAGGCAACCTTTGTAGATAGGACCTAGGATCGGTTAAAAGCAATACGCCTGAAAGGTTTCTTCACCATATCGTACAAAAACGCTAAGTCACTTAGCAGCACGTTTTTAACCGTAGGGTGGCAACTTACTAAAGAGCCTCCCACCAGAACAGACTAGAGGAAATTACCCACTTATAAGACCACAACGCTCAGTATTGCGCAGCAGGTCGTCAACAAGGTCGTACATGTTGTTTTAACTAGCCAAGGGGGACCCAGGAATTATAAATTCTGAAATTGCCCCTGGGCCCTCCCGCTTATAAGACCACCACAAGATTAACACGCTGAATATTTTCACGAAGGTTTGCATGTTTTGACGTCACTGCACAGTACTACTAAATCGTGCCCACCAATCCGCCCAGTGAGAATCAATACACGAAATATAAACACGAGCGTGTCCAAATTATATCGCGGCGAATAAATACGGCGCGGCTCGTAAACCGCGCGGGACGTTCATGCGCGCTTCGCTTTATTAACAAATCCCTTTCTGTTTTGTTCCTCTCTTATTTATTACATTATAATACGTTATTATTCTAACCGGGTATCGCCGCTTTTGAGTTAAAACTTGGCGCGCATTGTTGTTTTTTTATGAATATAGTACTTGTAAGACAACATATTAGTCAAAAAAACAACAAAAAGTGGATATAAACAGTCGACTTACAAGAATTGCGTCTGCGACAGGTACAGAAGTCATTTGTGGGATTGAGTATACGCTATTATAATATGATTCCTAAGGTAATTTTGGACCTACCAATCCATAAGTTTAAAGAATGTGTTAAAACACATTTATTACAGCGAGGTTACTATACAATTGATGAATTTCTTAATGACAAGGTTGCTTGGAAGCAACCGGCTCCGCTTTCATCTCTCACAAGATAAAAAACAAAGTTATGTTAAAATGTAAATTGTTGATGTAGGAAAAGAGCGACTGCTGAGTTTCTTGCCGGCTTCTTCTCGGTAGAATCTGCCTTCCGAACCGTAGACCGTAGAGTCAATACAGACAGAGACTTGACGTTTCAAAGTGCTTATATTAGGCCTACTTAAAATAAATGAATTTTGAATTTGAATCTATTAAAATTACAAAATATTCTTTCTATATAACTTTTTGGCAAGGATATCGCACCACGCTATCATAAAAATATTTTATTTTATTTCGCTAATGCGCGCTAAATTTTGTAACACCTTTCGTTGGGAGTAAAATTTATTGTTTTTAGTTTGTTTTTAGGGTTCAAGTTACAGCTGATTGTTTCATTATCACGATTATGATCGCGTTTTTAATCTCTCAGATATATATTCGTTTTGCACCGACTGTAGTATATCATGCCGAGGTGTTTAATACTTGACGGCTGTTTTTTTTAACCATGTTTATGTTATTTTATTTATTTATATTAAAAGTATAGATGTGGCATTGTGGTCCCGAGACACTCATAATACCACAACTCTTTGTGGTATTATGAGTGTCGCGGGTTTGAAACCCCGCAGGGGCAATTGGGGAATTTTAATTTCAGATTACGTGCCCCAATTTAT
Source organism: Pararge aegeria (assembly GCF_905163445.1). Classification (NCBI taxonomy): domain Eukaryota; kingdom Metazoa; phylum Arthropoda; class Insecta; order Lepidoptera; family Nymphalidae; genus Pararge; species Pararge aegeria. The sequence goes on along the minus strand of NC_053202.1, from coordinate 2,216,327 downwards.
CAGATTGCAATTCAAGAAAGAATGTCGAACATACATTGCCTTACATAAAACAAAAACTGCTTTTCCTAGAAGACATTTCAATTACTTAGGCCAGTTTCTGATGATCATGACGAATCAAGGCAAAAGTGCGTTTTGTCCGCGCACTAATCCTTCCTATATTTACGTATGCAGCTGAGACATGGACCCTAAAAGCAGCTGATCGACAACGTATAGACGTTTTTGAGATATGCTGCGGGAGAATGCTGCCAATCCCGTGTACGGCACACATGAAAAAAAAAACACCTAGCTTAGTTTGTTGTGGGCTCTTCTTAGACCAGAGCGCGTGTGGAACCCTCGTAGCTTTTGTTTTAAGTTAAGAATCCAGTTATCACTATCACCAACATTAGTGTAACATGTTAAATGTATGAACGCTTTATAAGTGCCTGTGATAAGGTCTACTTTACTCTTCTACGAAACTTCTTTAGAATCGTTGTGATTTCAAGCCGGATGCAAAGGAAAAAACGACAGGTAAGAGACACAAATACAAAAATGTGTAGGATGAAGCCGGCAAAGAATGAGGCAGAAATATACATACTATTTAATCTGTTTTTTTCCTATTTAACTTACCAAGGAAACCGAATAATATCTAGATAAACAAACAAACACATAAATGTATAGGACAGAGTGACATTATACATTTTTTTATCTATTCTAGTTACCATGGAAACTAAATAATAAACCTTACATTTATCCTAATAGTTCTGATACTCTACATCCACGTCAATCTCTCGTAGGCTACTTTTTAGAAGTTATACTTCGGCCGTGTGTGAATAAATTGCACAGATTTTTTTTCTAAATATAAATTGGACAACTGTTAAGCTTCTTTATTCAAAATCAGACTTTAAGTTATAATAATAACAAACTAATTAATATTTACAATGAAAATAAGCCTCTAATAAATCTGTTTTTTTTTTAATTTTAAGCAGATAACATACATACATATTTCTACGTATCTAACATTAAAACATACTTCCAACTCCTTTTTAACCCCTTTATTAATTGTGTAATGGTAATTTTCCAAAACCGTTTCTAAGCTGACACCTACGTTCTAGAAGGAACGTACCTTTGAAATTTCAATTTTGTAGGCTGTATAGTTCCTGAGATTTCGTGTATAGTCAGTAAGTGAGTGAGAGAGTCAGTGGTTCAACTTTTATATATTTAGATTATTATGAGAATTATGTAATTCATTAAAAACTATTTTTAGCTGATAATAAAATTGGCTTCATTTAAATTTAACTAAAAGAGGGTAAAAGCTTGTGGGCTTGGGGGATATAATGTTATTAATTTTATGCTTTATCGAATTTCTGCAAAAGGAAGCCATTTTTTCATTCATTACAAAATCGATACCACTTTTACGATACCGTTGAAACACTTACGAAATCCATACGACGGGTGCCTCAAAAACTCTCATTTGCCTTCATAATTTAATAATAAACTTCGGAAAGATAATAAAGTTTAATAAAATCGTAAAAGTAATGTTGCTCTCTTCCCAGCGGACATGCTTTGTCGCGGACTCGCAGGAAAAATGTAGACAGAGCATTCAAAATTTAAAAAAAAAATCAAAATTTTTTATAATAATACATTTACATGTTTTCGGCAAGGATGAAGTGCAGTGAAAAGTGAATGTGGTGTCAATTGTTTATAGCAACGATAATATCTATCAAACAAATAAAATTAAAATTTTCTTTTGAAAAATGAATAAATTTTCTTTTGTGACAGATGCTCGCCCGGGCAAGTAAATTCAAATTCATTTATTACAAGTAGGCCTACTTAATAAGCACTTTTGAAACGTCAAGTATATATGTTTGTAGTGACTACCACCGGTTCGGAAAGCAGATTCTACCGAAAAGAGCCGGCAAGAAACTCAGTAGTTGCTCTTTTCCAACATCAACATTTACAATCATTTTTCTATCTTGCGGGAGATGAGAGCGAGGCTGGCTGCCTCCAATCTACCTTGTCATTAGAGAACAAACTATTGCAGTTTGACTTAAAAAGCGACTCATATGTATTTTATATTGTTTATGTTCTTATCACACTTAAACATTTTGACTTATACCTCGACGGCCAATTGGCGCAGTGGGCAGCGACCCTGCTTTCTGAGTCCAAGGCTGTGGGTTCGATTCCCATAACTGGAAATTGTCTTTGAGATGATCATTAATGTTTTTCAGTATCCGGGTTATTATCTGTGTATTATACGTATTTATGTATATTATAATCATAAATTATTCATCACCTATACCTTAGTAACCATAACGCAAGCTACGCTTACTTTGGGCTAGATGGCGATGTTAGTATTTATTATTTAGTTATTTTTTTGACTTAAAAAGTTACTCTATATTTTTATATTTGTATATGTATTTTTGTGGCAATTACGCCCACATAAAATCACATAACAAACAAAAGATATCTATTTTCTTATTTTCCCATTTTATGGTAAACGTTTAGAACATTAGAGGTAAAATAATTACTTTCAACTGCTAAATAATATGAAGTGTTCCGTTTGTGCAAGAAACCCTCCTAGAGTGGAGTAGTTTTTGATGCTTCAATGTTAGTGGTGTACTCGCTTTCTGTATATTATTAATTCTGTGTTTGTAAGATGCTTGCTGTCTATGTTTTCCATTAGTCCGAGATTTTTTTTGTAAACTAAAAGTGCTTTGTTAAGAGTACGAACGGAATTATTCGAATTGAGGTTTATTACTTATTGCGGGTTCATTAAAGTTTATACGAAATATTAAGGGTCGGGAGATAAAAGTGTGAAATATAAGGTCATCCGCAGCTTATAAAGTCCTGCTGGCCACAGGCTTCTTCTCTCGTAGAAGAGAGGTTTTAGAACATATACCCACCACGGGTTGCACAATGCGGGTTAGTGGGCTTTTATGATGATTCTGTTTTTTGGTGATTCTGAGAGGACTGCTTTGGAAGTCAAAAGTAAAGTATCTCAGCGATAGCTGTATATTTTTTATGTTCTTATCAGACTTAAACATTGGAGTTGGCATCCTATAAAAAAATTTCGTATCTGTCTGTGTATTTTGATATTACCCTTAAGTCGACGGCCAATTGGCGCAGTGGGCAGCGACCCTGCTTTCTGAGTTTAAGGCCGTGGGTTCGATTCCCACAACTGGAAAATGTTTGTATGATGAACATGAATGTTTATCAGCGTCTGGGTGTTTATATGTAATTATGTATATTATTCCTAAAAATATTCATCAGTCATCTTAGTACCTGTAACGATGTGATGGCGATGTGTGTATCTCGTAGCTTTAGTTTTAAGTTTACGAATATGGTTATCGCCATAATCTCACTACCGTGTTATTCTCATGTAATGTACGCATCAAAAGAGCCACCTATGGGCCTACTTGAAGATATTTTTGACTTTGACTTTGACTTTGTGTTGTTGTAGTATATTCTTTTATTTACATACTTTATGCACTTGCGTCGAAATATACAATTGTACGCACAATTCCGATAGCGATTGGTGGAAGCCAATCGCACCGATACATTCTCCGTCTCGCTCTCGCCAGCAGCCGATGTTCATTCACACCTGCACATTATTCGGTTTGTTTATTTGTTTGAGGTTTAAACACTCGTTTTATTTCACTGCCTCGTTATACGCCGAGCGGGGAGATGTGCGCACGTGGAAATTGTACATGATTATCACGTGTGTACACATTTGTGAGCGTTTATCTTTATCTTGTGTTTAGTTTTTTGAGTATATTATAATTGTTGATGTTGTTTAATACAGTGCTGCTTAAATAATAAGGAAAATCTCAAGGAAAAAAGGAATAAAAATCTGATTAAATTAACAAACTATGCCGAAAATTATAATTATTTTTAACAATTTAGAGCTAGGTGATAACCCAGAGTTTTGAGCACGTGAGCATTTAAGTGCTCGTATAACAGAAGTGCAAGGATAAGGTTCGTCGTGTGTGGGTCAACATAGTGGTGGGCGTGTTTAATTAAAGATTACCTAGGTTCAGATTAAGAAGGCCCTAAGTTCGGTTTCCGAGCTCGGAAAAAAAAATTTAAACAAATCAAAAAAAATTAAAATAAGCACATTAATTTTTGTTGGCCAATAGCGGCTGTTGGCACATAAACATTGGAGTTTATGTTTTGAAATTGCCATACCCCTATCAGGTTAGCCCGTTACCGTGTTAGACTGCATCATCACTTACTAGCAGGTGAGATTGCAGTCAAGGGCTAACTTGTAGTAAAAAAATTTTTTATTAAGCCACTACATATACTTCAAATTCAAAATCAAAAATTCTTTATTCATGAAGGCCATTCACAGCCATTTATAAATCGTTCATACATATGTATACATAATTGCAAGGGGATGGTTATAACTTCGTTCGTCAAATAAATCATTTTTCATTTCGTGAAGGTAGTTCTAGATATTTTACAGTTGCGCCCATATCCACTGGGGGCGTCGTTACATCTCGTTAGCGCCCGCTTATAAATTTGTCTGTCTGTACGTCTCGACCATTACGGCTAAACCCGAGCGTGGATGTGTCTACCACCAAATTATATTGAGATATATTCCAGATTAATGTTGTGCACTCCGTTCAATTATTTATTTATTGGCCTAGTATTTTTATTTTATTTATTTACTTGGATAAGGCGTTTGCTTCGCTCTCTGGAGAACCGCGTTCGTTACCTGGCACGCACCCAGTGGCGTACACTTGGTTTCTTACCAGGGTATGCATATAGCAGGAAAATTGCATAAAACATCAAAAACTCGCGGCTTGAAAAAAAAAAAAGAAAACTCTTCTTCACAACATTATAGAGAACTCTCATGCATGCAGGTTTCCTCACGATGTTTTCCATCACAATTAAATCCACTGACTTTTAAATATTTTTCATCACAGTTGCGCGTAACTGCGAACGTTGTTAAAAGTTTATCCTGTTTTTTTCCACGAATTGTGATGAAAATCATCATATGAAGCGCGTATGGTACATTAATTGTTACACTCTCGGCTTTCACAACGCATTCGCTTTTTGCTCATGCGCCTAATACCGCCTCGACTGTAAAATGCAATGTAACCAAACTAGATTCATAATCTACTATTAACATCTATATACTCTAATCTACTAAAATTAGACACATTTTTTCGAAAAGCTAGAGAATATCGAACTCCCTAAAGGTAAGCAAAAGTTGTAATCACTATGCTATAAAGTACCGTATATAATTTGAACCAATCTTTAACGTAGGTTACACACGAAACTGTCATTGATTAAAAAAAAAAAACAGAAATATAAAAATTATTGTATGATTCAAGTCAAAATTAAAGCAACTTTTTGGAATTAAATTATTAATAAATTAACTTTTTATTACTTATTCAATAATATTATCATACGAATTGTGAAAGAAAGAAAATAAACTATAACAGGCCGCAATTTTCTTAAAGTACAACATTAAATTAAAAATAATGGTATCAAGAACACTTTAAAATTTGTAATCGAGACACTATTTTATCGTAAGTGTTTCGTAAAATAAGTTCATTACAACGTGACCGACAAATTGGTTGGGAGTTGCGAAATTATACCAAAAAAATTATTAACTGCTGATAAAGTGTACTTGTAGTTTTCAGTTTGCGAATGATGTCCGTTCATTTATAGCTTTTTGAAACAAAAAAAGATCTATATTATTGTATGTTAACAAGGCCTACTTTATAAGCACTTGTAACACTTGTCAAGTCACACTGTTTGTAGTGACTCTACCACCGATTCGGAAGGTAGATTCTACCTCTCGGTATGCCTTAGTTTCTTTCTGTCTTCTCAGAAGCCGACGAGAAACTAAGGCATAGTAAATCAACTATTTCCAATGATAATTATTTCCTTAAACAGCTGTATTATCTCTTCGAGCATTGGCGCACAATTGGAAATAATATCCAAATAATATTGGTGTAATAATAAACGGGGATAAACTTCTCCTACGCTCTGTTGCCGTTCTTTAGCAGGTGTACACGTTAATTTTATCCCCTGTCAGGGGATATAATCGGGGGATAAAATTTTAGTCCCCTGCCTGTGCTGACGGTGCAGTATGATGTTACAAAAGCATATACGAACTCCTCGCTTTCTGTAGTTTTCTCGGACGATATGCAGATATCTGCTAGCCTCGTATAGGAGCCAGTGGAAGTTGCTACTACAGTTGGACTATGATCTTCAGCAATGAAGGAGCGACTGGGGAGAGAGAGAGAATACCATGAGTACCTACTGCAGTGTTAAACAGTGTTAACTTATTAAAATTTCGAGTTAACAATGAAACAGACCTTTTGAGAAACCGAACTTTCTTAAAGCACTTCATTAAATTAAAAATAAAGACTCCACTTAAAATCGCTACGTATCAATATTTCATGGTAAAAAAAAAATAAACTGCATGCATTAATTTCGTTACAATCATTGCGATATTGAACAAATTGGTCACCACCATTTTGAATTAAATTAGTTTTTTTTATACGAGTATAACGGTTGTCAAAATAAAAGCTTGATTGTCTTTGGCGATGGCACTTACTACATATTTCGAACAACGAATTTGAACACGTTTGTATTGTTTTATTTTTTATTTGGCCGTCTAGTTTTAGTAGCAGTAGAGGTGTTTGTGACTGACTTTGTCTGGGAAAGTCCTGCCGCCATTCTTATATCGCGGCCATGCAGTTATGTTGCAATGCTGTGTTCCGGTTCCGGTTATTTGTACACTATTAATGCAAACAAAACTCAAAAAAGTCTTTTTCGGTTTTTTTTTATAGTCGTACACGGCAATTCATTTTTTAATATCATATAAGATTAAGGATATAGGAGGAGATAAGCTAAATTTTTTTTTCTAATTTGCTTTTATTTCTACTTTTAAAACAAACTACACTACAAAGTTATCAAAAGATAGTTTACATAACAGGCAAGAAAATACGAAGTGCTTTTAAATTTTTTAAAGGTACTTTGTTTTAAATAGCCCGGTGGTATACTCTCTGGTATTTTAGTTCGGTATAAAGATACTGCTAAATACCCCGAAGCTTGTAAAAGGTTTAAGGAGGCTTTCACACATATTAAAAAATAGAAAAAAACACCATCAAAACAAACACATTTACATGCATCTACATATCATTACTAGTTTAAGAACATATCATTGTACACTACGTAATACTAAGTTAATTTTAACTAGATTAAGCACCTGGAATTGGAAAATAAAGCTTTTTTTTTCTTTTTTATGTATAAAGATACAGACCCTAAAATCCCGTTATCTCCAACCAATCAGAAGTGACGCCTGTGTTTGTTTGGATGTCCGTTCCGATGAAGATGTTAAACTGTTCGTCAAGTCCGGAGGTTCCGATCAGGTTTCATTACTTGTTACATGTTCTACGTTGTATTTTTTCTCACGCTGTTTTTGATTTTTTTCTGTTTGTTTTTATTTGTTTTCTAATGTTTGACTATAAGAATTATAAACGTTTTAGTTTGTACTAGCTGTGCCCTCGACTGCGCCCGCTTATATCGTAGTATTGAGCCGTACCGCTATTAAATAAATATATCAAACAAAACTACTTTACTGCACACATAAACAAAATAGGAATATAAAAAAAAAACAAAAAAAAACCCCCGAAGATTGAACACTGTCGCCGAAATCGGTTTGGAAACTGTTGTTATGATTTTTTTTTTAATTTCGAGGATTTAAAAGTTTTCTTTATCCGTCTGCAGGATGCAATCTATTTTTGAACGCAATAATGCTACGATTGGTTCAGCGGTTGATCGGTTATAGGTAACATAAACAACAAAACAATTGTATTGTTCCTATATAAATCTGTTTGCAAAATTTCAGACCAGCAAGTAAAGGCTTAGAAAAAACGTTCCACCATATCTCGATGTTACAGTTCAAATTCAAAAATTCAAAATTCATTTATTTCAAGTAAGCACTTTTGAAACGACGAGTATGTTTCTTTAAAAATAGCGATAGTTATTCATCGTTATAATAACTACAACCGATTGACGTCCACTGCTGAATGTCTGTCTGTCCATCGCGTTGGGGGCCGATCAACGCTACGCTTACCAGTGCGTCGTCATTCTAGCACCTTGGGACCCCAACGACCATCGGTTATCACGTCAGCTTCGCAACTCGCTATGTCAGTAACTTTGGTTCTAGTACGGAACTCCTCATTACTTTTGTATGTACAGAGAATGAGGAGTATCCTTATTACACATTCTCTGTACTGGTACTAATCTAAGCTAACCTAAAATTTAAAAATATATACCAGTAAGCACCGGTATAAAATTATTTATGCCTAATACAGCGCTTATTCCAATCAACTTAAACTATATATACAAAAGAATGCTCAAAGAATTTGACTAGTAATCGAAGCACGTTTTTCCCACATTAGAATAACAAGCGTGTTTTATATGGGGCCCGTGTAAAGTGTTAGATTGAGTTATCCCATAGCTATCCGCGCTTCCAACATTCCTGCACCATGCTTTTTATAGGTGTGTTCCACGCTCGGCCGTGTGACGTGATATTATTTTTCTGATTTATTGCACAACCATAAATAGTTAATACCGAATATATTTTTACGTTTTTCATGTTTATTCTTTAAAATAATTGTTTTATAAATATAACCCAGAATAAACTATTTAAAACTAAATAAAATCTAAAACGTCCTCGAAACCACCGCAGCGAGGCACAGTTCTTAAGATGCTGGCAGCATTGCCCCTTTGGATGGCCAAACTAATTCGTTGGCCAAGGTAACTGCCCGCGCTAGGATCACCGGTAGACTCGATAACCCTTTTCGATAATTCTTTGAAAAGCTCTTGCCTCCGGACCCCACGGCCCCAAAGTCTCTACTCCAAAAGGCACAAAAATGAAGCTGCTATCCAGGTTTTCATATTTACGCCCCTTGGCCTGCCTATTACAAATATGCATTTTATATATTTTATTGATTTGTGTTGAATTTTATCGCAACATGGTATACCTTCTACGGCCTAAACACTTCTCATTCTCATTCTGAGAGGAGACCCGCAGGGGTATTACGTATCTCGCGACAGGCGTAAATCTTGCAATTACTGCTGTCAAACGTCACTTTTGTTTATTTATAGTACGGAAAAGTGACGTTTGACAGCAGTGATTGCAAGATTTACGCCTGTCGCAAGCCTGTCGCGACGCTACGGTACGCTACGGTATCACCCTGCCGTACGTATGCAACGGCGATTGTTTTAATAATGGATCGCGGACGTAGTTGCTAATAAAACATTACACCAAGCCGAATGGGGTAGACACCCCGAACAGTAATGTATGTCTATTTTTAATGTCCAGGACTTGTCTAATTTATCGTTTAAATAGTGTTATTTATGTTATAGTAATGCGTCGGTGTAGGGTTACACGGTCTCGCCTCGTTTGATTTACTCCCCACCGGTGGACATCGCCTATCGGTGCTCATGGAGGTGTAATTTTATAGCTTTAAGAGTTTTAATGTATTCCCTTGTATTTAAGATTGTTGTAATAAAGATCTCTTTTAAATGAATCACGTGTAATCTTAATGGGAATTAATATTGGATACTTATTTAAAGCGGTGATAGCGCATTGGGTTGGAGCTCGGCTTCACCTTCGGGGGCCGAGTTCGAATCCCAGCACGCGCCTCTAACTTTTCTAGGCTATGTGCGTTTTAAGTAGTTAAAATATCACCTTTCATAATTTTTATTAGTGTTTTTACCTACACTTGGAGGAGTTATCAATTTTATAAATTTAAAAAGCACTTAATTTTTTTTCGGAACGGTATTTTTTTAGGATTTGAACTTGCGACTCTCTGGCAATCGCGGCCTGAGCGCTTTTCCAATTAAGCTACGGCTCTCCTACCGTCGACGCCGAAATTAGGATATGCCTTTCACATCAGTCTTATAGCGACTGTAGCGTCATCTAGTAGGATACGTTGCAGTTTCGATCTACTTTTCAAAGGTCCTTATTACAATGAGACACGTTTGCTTTTTTTTTATATTTTTTATAATTTTTATTAGTGTTTTTACCAACACTAATAAAAATGATATCGTCTGAATACCCTGTGCATATCCTCTATGCATGCCACTGCTCACATAACCTAACTTGTCTATGGTTCTTGTCACAAAGTGTGGTATTATTTTTTAATTTTGGTGTGGATTTAAGGTTATTAAAACGAACTTATATTCTTTTCATCTTTCAAGTGTCGGTTTACGAGTCGCCTAAACTTTGTGATCTGGCAAATCGATCGTATTATACGATATATAATAAAGTTAGGGAAGTACTACTAGGGCCAAAGTTATTTATATGGCGTGGCAAAGTTATTAATCACCAGTACTACCCTCAAGTATTTATAACTCATACTGGAGATTTTCTTCATTTAATATCATCTGCATACCTTGTGCATACACTCTATACACGCTACTGTATATGAGTAGCCTAGTGAAAATCGATCGGTGAAAGGTTTTTTTTTTTTTTTTTTTTTTTTTTCTTTTATTATAGGGTTTGTTCAACACTGAACATGTCACCCTCATAGGTTTACACTTTGTTGTATCTACACGTACTTCTTACTACTCTCTACGCCGCATTGTTATATAAATCATTTTGTATAGCATTCTAGCCTCTCGTGATAACGGAGAAGCTAGAATGCTATTACAAATACCAATATTCATACGTTCTAAATTAAACTTATTAAATAAATTTGTTCTTTCCACCTCGTTACGTACACATTCCAAAAGGATATGCTGGATGTCTTCCAGCATTCCACATTCTGTACAGTTTGGATTAGGGGTCTTTTTCATAAGGAAACCAAAACTATTTAGTGGAAGATGTCCAGCACGAGCTCTTAAAGCCGTTACAATGTCACACCTGCTCAGATCAGCACCATCAATCAATGAAACGCGTCCTACTGTAGGTTGAATTGTTTTAAACCAAATTCCTTTGCTCAGAGATTTTTCATCAAAATACTCTTTCCAAATTTTACTCCAGTATTCTTTTACTATTTGGAAAGCATCTGACCAGTATGGTAAACAATTAAAATGAATGCCATCTTCTACAGCTTCTTTGGCCAATTTGTCAACAATTTCATTACCAGCCAAGCCGATATGAGCAGGTATCCACTGCAACAGTACACTTTTACTTTTACTTTTAATATTTTTAATTGTCTGCAATATATTGTAGACAATTGGTGCGCCACGATATCCGAGAGTGCATCTATTTAAATATTGAAGTGCACTTTTGGAATCGGTCAAGATTACATAATTACCAGGTGCCAATGATTCTATATAAGACAATGCTTCAGCAATACCAAACAACTCCACAAACATTATACTTATTACCTTGGATTTTATAGATAACTTAACTGAGCAATTTGTTTGAGGGTCGTAAAAGGCAGCTCCGGCACCAGTATGGTCTTTCGAACCATCAGTGTAAATCTTATAACAATGGGAATAATTATCCTTCAAAAATTGGTTGCAAAGTTGAGCTAAATTTGATTCATTACGCCTTTTACTTTTTATAACATTGCCCAAATGTATTCTTACTATATTTGACAAGTCGAGGGCATTAATCCATACATTTAATGAGAACATTTCCAATTGTTGGCTACATTTAAATTTTACTGAATTAAATAACTGTTGTGATTTAACTAATAATATTGGCTTCTTTCGACGCCAATATATACTTTGTTGATTACAAATAATGTTATCTAATATAGTGTTAATTTGGTTATCTCTAAGTGATTTTGATTTTAGCCAAAACTTGCCAGCCAGATATCCTCTTCGAACATAAAGTGGTTGCAGGTTAAGGTCGCACTCCATAACATGTATAGCAGTTGTTTTGATATACCCTCCAATAATTCGCATACATTGATTCTGTAAAACATCTATTTTCCGTAAATTTGTTTTACAACAACTGTCATACAGAAAACTTGCATAGTCAAATCTACTGCGTATCATAGAAATATAAAGTCGACGCAAATGCACTGGATGAACACCCCATCCTGGACCTGTTAACATTTTTAGAACATTCATACATTTTGACGTTTTTCTTTTTACCTCGATAATATGTTTAGACCATCTGAGAGATTTATCCAACCATATACCTAGATATTTGACATTGTTTACATTTTGTAATGATTCCCCAGCTATTTTTAAATCTACTATATCTTGTGAGTGGCCCGGTCTAAAAACACAAACTTTACTTTTCGAGGAAGATATTTCGAGACCAATATTACCAAGCAAATCAGATAACATATTTAATGCTACTTGCAAACTTCTCGTTCCCTCAGTTATATGCTTACAGGTACAGAATAGTGCAAAATCATCTGCATACTGAGAAATTGATACATTGTTGATATTCTGGCATACTTTAACTGTTGCAACATTAAATAGGATTGGGGAAAGAGGATCTCCCTGAGCTAATCCTCGTCTTGTAGTTCGACAAATGGTCCCGCCCTCAGCAATAATTATAAGATTACGTTCTTTAAGAAAAGTGTAAATGTATTTGCACATTTTTGTTCCAATGCCGAGATTGTTCATTATACATACCAACCTTTTTATGTCTACATTATTGTAGGCATTGTCAATGTCTATGAAACTAGCTATAGTTAGTTTCTTCTTTGAAAAGCCTAATTGGATTGACAACACTAAACTACTAAGATTATCTAGTGTCGAGCGACACTTTCTAAATCCGGTGGTTTTTGTGGACAACATATTATTACTCTCAACGAACCACTCTAATCTTTGCATTAGAATGCTATGAAAGGATTTGCATATACACGAAATTAAGGATATAGGTCTCAGTGAAGATAAACAATTAAGATCTCGGCCTGGTTTGGGTATTGGGACAATTTTAACATCCCTCCACTGCTTAGGAACAAAACCGGTATCAAGAAATTTGTTAAAAAGTGATAACAATAATAATTTGCCATTTTCTGGGAGAAATTTCAGCATAGAATAGCAGACATTGTCGCAACCTGGTGACGTATCCTTGCTTCGAATTAGCGTTTTCTCTAGCTCTTGAATTGATATCTCAACTTCTATAGATGATCTACACGTAAGAAATATAGGATCATCGGGGGGAACTGAATGAGGTGCTAGATTATTCAAAAATATATTTAGCTTGTCATTTGCTATATGTAATTTTGACTTATAACCTTTAATCCAATTAAGTTTATGGTATAGGTCACTTTGAGAAGTTGTGTAACCTAGCGAAGAGCAGAACAAATGCCAGTTCTGAAATTGAGCCTCTCTCATTGATTTTTGTGTAATTCTAACTTTTTTTTTGCCATAGTTCTAAATTATTAGGTGTAGGGTTTCGCCTAAACTGGGCCAAAGCTAGACGTCGTTCAGCAACCAACTGAGACAAATTTTGATTCCAATAGGACTTCGGAACAAACTTTCCAGCGGGGTCATTATTTATCTTAGAATAAGGTATGTAGGCATCCGCAGCTATATTTAAATGTTTAAGAAAGGTGTTATATGCATCTTGTAAATCTATGGGAATAACTAAATTACAAAATACATTATCAAGGTATGATTTATAGGATGTCCAATCCGCCTTTTTGTAATTCCTTTTAAGACTTGGATTATTTTCACATCGTATTTTAGTTTGAATTTTTATAATTCTGTGGTCACTACCTAAAGTTTCATTTAAAACAGACCATTTAAAAGAGAAAGCTATATCAGATGACGCTAATGATATGTCAGGAGAGGATTGCTTCAGCTCCCCGTTTGATAGTCTTATTCGGGTTGGTTCCCCCTCGTTTAGAGTAATATAAGTGCTATCTACTAGACTATCAAAAATTTGGCTACCCCTGTAATCTAATTTGCTCGACCAATTCGGATGATGTCCATTAAAATCTCCGAGCAGTAGGGATCTTTTATGAAATTTTGACAGGATGCGTTCCCAATCACTGTGCGTCGTTCTTACTGCTGGTGGACAATAAAGAGAAACTATATTTTCAATGTCACTGCAGTTACCGATTTTAACCGCAATATACTCTATACCTGGATTATTAAAATCCTGTGAAGTGTCTGTAATCATATACGAAGTTATTGAATTATGAATAATTATAGCCACTCCACCGTAAGCGTCATCTCTATCCTTGCGATAAGTTTTGTAACCACTTATGCTGAACAAACTACCCGGCTCAAACCAAGTTTCACTGATAACACAGATATGTATTTTTTCTTGTAACAATAAATTTTCTAATAACAACTTTTTAGGTCTTAAACTTTGTGAGTTCCACTCAAATATGTTCTAACTTGATTATTTTCATATTGTTTTTTTTATCCATTAAAAAAATTTAAAATTATATCTAATAAAGGCCAATCTTCGAGATTACTAGCTACTACTAAAATCAACCACTTTATAAAACACTTTAAAATATTTAATAATTTGTTTTTGATTGACACTTCCCGTAAAAATAAAATTTCTTTTAACTTAATTAATAACTCATTAAATTTTATAGGCTTATCTTGAGAGGGAGGGATATTACTATCAAAAGAAGGAGGAGTTTGATATTTAAAATTAAATGCATACTCTGAGTTATCAGCTTGTTTTCCAAACGACTGCTTCTTTGATGGCTTTTTCGACGAGCTCTGTGGTGCTGGCTTATTTCTAAGAATATCAGCAAAAGATCTTTCGTTGGACGGAAAAGAATTCTCCGCCGTAGAGGTAGGTGGTGGTGGTTCGTATTTCTGCTTCTCCTCCGCCCTCTTTTGTTCCGTCTTCTCAGGCTCTACGTACATGGTCATAGCCTTTCTGTATGTGCAGTTGAATTCTGCCATTAGTTCCCGCAATCTCTTTTCTTTTAAATATTTCGGGCACATTTTTGATAGCGAGATATGAGAACCAGAACAGTTGACACATGTGAATATTTGTGTGTCACAATTGGGGTGGTTTCCGGAGCATTTTGGGCAAACTATTTTATTTCCTGTACATTTCTTGGCCGTGTGTCCCAGTTTCCAGCAGCGCGAGCACTGAAAGACTGGGAATATATAAGGATCAATTTTTATTTTTAAACCATCGACGTA
This sequence comes from Pararge aegeria, assembly GCF_905163445.1. Lineage (NCBI taxonomy): Eukaryota > Metazoa > Arthropoda > Insecta > Lepidoptera > Nymphalidae > Pararge > Pararge aegeria. The sequence continues at coordinate 2,201,285 of NC_053202.1, read as the reverse complement.
TACAAATCCTGGTAGGTATGTGCCTTGAAAACAAAGACGTACCGACTCACTTGGTAACCACTCCTTTTCACTACGCCACTGAAGACGGTACACTGAAGGTAATTTTGCGGGGGCCGGGCATGTAATGCTTTCCAGTATTTCTTGGTCTGGCAACTCCAAGTCTACGTTTTTTAAAACGCCATATGAATAAGTCTGTTCCATAGCCCGTTGAAACTTCCATCCTTTTTCAATAAATTCTTTGCACGTTTCCAATCTGTCTGTCATTAATTCATTATTTAAGTCAATACGAATTTTATATGGATTTATGTATTTAACTTTAACTACATCCGTTATTTCATAAAGTTTTAGCAATTTCGCAAAAGCGAATTGTTTAGGTAATTTGTCATTGCAAGAAATATATAATTCTATAATACCACTTGGTTTATACCTTTTTTCTTTCTTCTTGGTTACTGTTTCCCATTGTAATTCTTCCTCATTCTCTTCATCGTCTCTGGGCCGTTTGTACCCCTCGGCCCCTGACTGGTTCATATTCTGCGATTGTGTGGGTTCAACTATTTGATCAATTTCTATCATTCTAAACTCATGCTCGCTCATTGGACTAATACTTCTGTTACTAAACTCATCCTCGTTCCTTATGCTCGTTTCGTCCATATTATTTATTGCAGTCTGAGTAAACAACGTGCATCATTCGTAGCGGCCGGCGCGATCAGCCGGCAGCGATAAGAATTAATGTAGGTCACTTCGCTTAATCGGTGCAAATACTCAACGTTTATTAACCTAATGCGTTGTGCACGGCTACCTCGTACGAGTGCCGCGGCGAGACTCCGGTGAAAGGTTGTAAGCCCAAGAAATCCTTTCTGATTAGGCGTTACTTGCTTAGGCATTGGCGCCATCTTGAAGTTCTTGGATATGAAGCCAATTGCTTAAAATCGATATCTCGGCGTCCGCTTGGACACCAATCGATTTTGGTTATTGGACCGATTGTTTCCGCTCTTTTGAATAAAAAATTGCGTTATATTATTTTGAATTATATATTATATTTTTGTAATGAATCATACTTTTCTTTTAGGAGAAACACTGTTTTGCTACAAATACATAAATTGTGTCTTGACCCGCAAGATGAACTTATCTTAGGTGTTAAAAATATCATATATTTTTTTCCAAGCACTAATATGTCACCATTTTAAACATACAGTTTTTTGAACACTCCTTTTTTAGCACATTTGTAAAGTCAAAGTCAAATATTTCTTTATTCAAATAGGCACATAGATGGCACTTTTGATGCGTTATTACATACAAAATGTGTACATTGCAGTGAGTAGTGATGGCGATAACTACAATCGTAAACTTAAAACTAAAGCTACGAGGGTTCCAATCGCGCCCTGGTCTAAGAAGAAGCCCACAACAAACTTAGCCGGGTGTTCTTTTTGTTATCACCATCTCACATTGTCATTAGAAAATATTTAAGAAGCAACCTGGTTAGAGCAATTGTTTACACCCAAGCTTTTTTATCGTTTACGTAATCCTTTATACTATAATTGGACTTTTCTATAAGCTTTCGCTTAATACAAACTTTGAACTTCTTTAGTGACATCCCCAAGATATCTACCGGTAATTTATTGAAAAATTGTATACAATTTCCTTTAAATGAATTGCTTATTTTGTGTAGTCTAGTGTATTGCACTGCAAGTTTATTTTTGCTTCTAACGTTCAAATTATTGCAGTCACATTTTCTTTTAAATTTTGATATATTTTTGTGAACATACATTAAATTTTCAAATATGTATATATGCAAATATATATGTTTATTTATATGCACCACCTACCTCTCTTCTTGAGCTGTGTTTTACGCCTTTGTTTGCCTGGGAGAGATTTATCGCTATGTAGCCTATAGGCCGCCAAATTGTATACTTTTTGTTAAATTTTTATTTATAACTAGCGGACCAGCGCGACTTCGTCCGCAAGTGAGTCGACTTAAAAAAATAGTCGTATCTTGTCGCGGACTGTTTTATAAAACTTTAAAGAAACAACTATTCCGACAATTCTGATATGCTTACTGCATACTTCCATCGTTTGGCGTAACGTTAACCGTTCACGCATCGCACGCATCAGAATCTAGCAAAAAGGATATTTTTTGCAGTTTTTGCAACAAAAACAACATTCACATTTGTACTAAGACTGGACCTTAAGTTAACAGTACAAAATGTATCCATCACAGGGCCACGAGCTATTAAGTGGCCCTGACACCACATCATCAGTGCGGCCGGAGGGAACCTCCCGCTGCGGGGGTAATTCAAATCTGACACCTACTGTAGGTATATCTAAATTGTTTCAATAGCTTATAAGAACTTGTTATAATATTAATGCTATAAGTTCCCTGCCTCGAACATAATCGATCAAGGGCAAGTCGAATTCACTCACTCCTCAACTTTATGTTCTCCTGGTACAAGAAATGTTGAAGTTATACTTTTTTTGCGGCGTTAGGAAAAAACATGGGAGTGGCCGATTGGCGCAGTGGGCCACCCTGCTTTCTGAGTCCAAGGCCGTGGGTTCGATTCCCAAAAATGTTTGTGGGATGAATATAAATGTTTTTCAGTTTCCGGGTGTTATCTGTATATTATTAGTATTTATGTATATCTGTCTATATATATAAAAGACAAAGTGTGTGGGTATGTTCCATATAGGCTCAGAAACGGCTGGACCGATTTAAATGAATTTTTCAGGGAATCTCCGGATTGACCTGGCGTGTAATCCTGTAAAGTTTGGTGACGATCGGAGCACTCCTATTTTTGAACTGTCAAACTGTCTAATACAGATTTTTTTTACTATGATGATATTCTATTGTTGGGTGTACATGGGTGTAGATAATGATCTTCACCCGCTCTAGAAAATAACAGAAGAGAATGAATACGGAGAGAAATAAATGATTTAATATATTATGAGACTTAAATTAAAAATTTATTGATGTAAGTTTATTGTTTCAATAAAATAAAGCAAAATCTAGCCCGGCGAAGCGGGCTGGGTACGCTAGTTATTCATAAAAATATTCATCAGTCGTCTTCGACCAGTAACACAAGCTACGTTTACTTTGGGGCTAGACGGCGATTTTTGTATTGTCGTAGTCGTATTTATATTTTCATCATCATCATCACATCAACCCATTATCGGCCCACTTCGGAGCACGGGTCTCCTCCCACAATGAGAAGGGGCTAAGGCCGTAGTCCACCACGCTGGCCCAGTGCGGATCGGTGGACTCCACACACCTTTTAGAACATTATGTAGAACTCTCACGCATGCAGGTCTCCTCACGATGTTTTCCTTCACCGTTGAACCAAGTGATATCTTAATCACTTAAAACGCACATAACTTGTATAGTCAGTACATATTTGAAAATTTAATGCACGTTTATAAAAACATTTCTAAATTTAAGAAAAAATGTGACTGCAATAATGCAAACATTAGAAGTAAGAATAAACTTACAGTGCAATATACTAGGTTACATAAAATTCATAATTCGCGTGATGGAAATTGCATACAATTCTTACAATAAATGACCCATTGATATCTTGGAGATGTCTCTTAAAAAGTCTTGTCAAGTCATTGTCTCTCAATGTTTGTATTAAACGTAAGCTTATAGAAAAGTCATATTATAGTATAAAGGACTACGTAATCGATAAAAAAGCTTGCGTGCGAATGATTGCTCTAACCAGGTTGCTCTTCTTAGAGAGATGGTGATAACAAAAAAACCCGGCTAAGTTTTTTGTGGGCTTCTTCTTAGACCAGGACGCGTTTGGAACCCTCTTAGCTTTAATTTTAAGTTTACGAATGTGGTTATCGCCATCGTCTCGCTACCGTGTAATTCTCATGTACGCTTCGAAAGTGCCACCTCACTACCTCACCTATACTAGAATAAGGATATTTTTGACTTTGAATTTGACTTTGAAAAGTTAGAGGTGCTGGAATTCGAACTCAACCCCCGAAAGGGAAGTCGAGTTGCTCATTGCGCTAATTTATATATTTATTCATATTTAATATTTATTCAATGTGGTTGCAAAGACTCAAACTGTACACCAATGAGCTGCAAAGGACACTTCATCTTGTTTTCACTGTCCAGGCTTCAGTGTATGTACAGTGCCAGTATCCATCACTTGATCCGAAGCATTAGGTATCACGGTATCGCCTCATCAGTTCGAGGAACCGCCCCGCTGCGACTGTAATTCACATCTCACACCTCCGTGCATCTGGATTGTTAGAATGTACCACGGTGCACAGTTTTGATACTTGATCAGTGTAAAGGATGCCTTTTTTTGGTACTTGGTTGAGATCACAGAAAAGTCAAAGTCAAAGTCAAAAGTCAAACATTTCTTTATTCTAATGCTAATTGCATGCTTTTTGCTTTGCTTTTATATCTATAAGGGCATTGTAGAAGTTTGTGGCTCAAACTTTACACTCATGAGCTGCTAAGGACACTCCATCTTGTTTTCACTGTCCAGGCTTCAGTGAACGGCTCTTTAAATTACAACAATTAAAAACAATACTTATAATAAAAAAATAAATAAATATACTACGACAATACACACATCGCCACCTAGCCCCAAAGTAAGCGAAGCTTGTGTTATGGGTACTAAGTACTATACTAATATTTTTATGAATAATATAAATAAATACTTATAATATACAGATAAACACCCAGACACTGAAAAACATTTATGTTCATCACACAAACATTTTTCAGTTGTGGGAATCGAACCCACGGCCTTGGACTCAGAAAGCAGGGTCGCGACTCACTGCGCCAGTCGGCCGTCACTTATTATTTTTTTCTACAATTCACTAAATGTAAATTTTAGGCGCACATTTTAAGTATCAAGTGTGTTCGTTTGCGGTACACCGTAATATATTGATGATGCTGTAACAGTCTATTGTGATCTTTTGTTAGATTATGATAACCGAGATAAGTTATTCTCGAGTTAATATAAATGTCTGCCTGTCTGTCCGGGCTCGCTTACTATGGAAATGCGTGTTTGTTTTGTCATTGTAGGCTGTAGTGGAATATCTCTTAAATAAATCTATCTAGTTTTCACTAGACTACTGCTGGTCTAGTGATTTGATTACGAGGTCCTGGATTCGAACCCACGTCGGGCAACAAATTTTTGTGTACCTATTGAATTTTTTACAGACTGTGAATGTTTGTTTTTCATGTTCGGGCATAACACTCTTCAACCAGTGGCGTGCACTCCATACAAGCATAAACGCACTGCTTCCCTAAAATGTTTGTATGTCTCATAAAGAGCGAGATAAGCATAAAAGCACTGCCTACCCTAAAATATTTGTATGTCTCATAAAGGATGAGACAGACAAACTTTTTAGTTTGTATGGCGGTAGGTACTTGTCCAACGAGCTCTGTCACAATAAACTTTACCACTAAAACTCTGTAGTCGCGGACTAACCAGTAGTGGCATAAAAAAAACTAAATAATTGTATTTATTACATTCCTTCAACCATATTATAAACGACTTAGACATCGGGAGGTAGTTTTGCATCGTTCGAGTCCATGTAGGACTGAATTGTATAGAATATATATCAAATGAATAGTATCGAAATACCCACCAACTCAATGTCATGAACATTGGTTGTTGATCAAATATAATTTTAATTGTTTCTTGGAAACTATTTATGAATTTAATAATAATTATATGCGATTTGTGACTGATCAGTTTTTTTTTTTTTAAACCAACGAAAATGCTGTTAAGGCTCATTATCTCGCTCAGTAAAGACGACTATTATTATTTATTTATCTACTCAAACTCATATTTAAGTATTTATGGTATATTAAGATACGTATTAGTATTGTGAATTGTAGAAAAAAATAATAAGTGACGGCCGACTGGCGCAGCGAGTCGCGACCCTGCTTTCTGAGTCCAAGGCCGTGGGTTCGATTCCGACAACTGAAAAATGTTTGTGTGATGAACATGAATGTTTTTCAGTGTCTGGGTGTTTATCTGTATATTATAAGTATTTATGTGTATACTATTCATAATATTCATCAGCTTTCTTTGTACCCATAACACAAGCTACGCTTACTTTGGGGCTAGGTGGCGATGTTTTTATTGTCTTGGTATATTTATTATTATTTATTATATTTATTTTTTATATTTATCAATAGTATTTTTTTTTTATTTGTGTAGTCTGGTTTATGTATTAGTATGTAGATATTTGTATGTATGTACTAAATAGTGTACCCACCTATTTGTTTTCTTTTTAGTTTTCCTAATCCTAAGGTTGCCTGGCAGAGATCGCTACTTAGCGATAAGGCCGCCTTTTGTATCCTGCTTCATTCTTCATGTGTTTGTTCTTTTTTTGTCTCGTTTTTCTGAGTGGTGTACAAATAAAGAGTATAAATAAATAAAAATGAATTTTTTTAGGGAAATAATAATTACAAAGTAAAATTAATATTTACAATAAATATGAGCCGTCTGTTCAGTTATGGGCATGGTACCCAAAATGCTGGCGCTATTGCCCCTTTGTATAGCTAGACTTAGCCGTTGGGCTAAATAAGCGCCAGCTCTTGGGTCACCAGACGTAAGGACCAGTTTTTGTGACACTATGTTAATAAAATGTTTCGTGTCCGAAGACCATGGCCCCAGAGTCTAAAACGCAAGCGCCGCAAAAACGAAGTCATTACAATGTAATTATGCGTTTTTGTAAAAATCTTAATCAATTTAATAAAATATATGGCCAATATGAATATATAGTCATCTAAAGTTTAATTATTTACCCATTTTTTAAATTTACTGTAACACATATTAATCAAGACACACGATAGCGTATCAGCCAAAGTCCAGCCAAGAAAAAAGAAATGGCGACGCAACTACCGTGTGTAATACACGGACCATTTAGAGCCATTTTTGCCTTCTTAATTAATCAAAATATATTTAACATAAACACATGAAATTTTGTTTATTTATTTCAATAAAGATTATTGAAATACACCCCTTAGATTAACTAGAATTAAATAGCGCCAGCATTTTGGATACTGTGCACATAAGTGAACAGTTAGACGGATTATATTTTTGTAAATATTAATGTTAGTTTTTAATTATTACTAGCTGACCCGTGCAACTTCGTTGCACCAAATCGGTTATTACATGAAAACACAAATAAAATGACATTTTCTAAAAATGAATCCTAGCTACTCGTAGATCGATTTATCGCCCCTGTAACCCCCGTATACTAAATTTCATGAAAATCGTTAGAGCCGATTCCGAGATTCCAATTATATATATACAAGAATTGCTCGTTTAAAGATATAAGATTATGTATTAACTAGAACCCTAAATTTCATAATTAGCGCTTCTCAATTATTTTGTCGCCGACAACCACTCATATTCTTCATATGGAACTTGGCTTAAATTTTTTACATTCATTATGTTTTTGACTGGATCGTTTTACTTCATACCTTGAATTAAAATTAATTGTTTTTACTAAACTCGCCTCCTTAATCTTCAGTTCAAAAGGTTTAACGCAATCCACAGTTGTCGAACAGGCAACAAAAGGTATAAAAGGACACAGTACGCGTCTCCGGCGCAGTTTGTTTTACATGATAATTGGCCGACGCCTGCGCACGTATAAAGCTGCATAAAGCTTTACGTCTTTATTAAACTTGTATTATAAAACCAATATTATACGACTAGTAGCTATCAATCTAAACTTGTATAATAAATGAGCATGCGAAGTCTTGGCTATAAAATAAACTAGGTATTTTTTTACTTATACGAGTACTTTAGTGCTGAAAATGTTGATGAAGTCATCCATGACGTTTCTTCAACGGCTACACCTTGGCTTTATCGTCTGGAGCGTGCACAGATATGACTAGCCAAATTTTGTTTTAAAGATTCGATTGCACGACCCGCAGAAAAGTTTATTTTATTTATTTAATAGGAAGCCAACGTTATATACTACGGACTGACGGAGTCACCTCACTGTGACATATTTGCGGATCCTTGGAACAAAGTTTGTAACCATTGCCTACAGTACAGTGAGAAATGTAATAGCACCATGTTTTTGGCTTAACTATTTTTTTGATATTTCGAGAAGATAGTATAATTAGGTAAAACTATTGTAAACTTTACTGAATTGTTGTAATTATGTTTTGTTTCTGTTTTTTTTTCTGTTTTTTTTTTTTTCTCTTTTTAATCTGCTATGTATTTGATTAGTGTAATTGGTGTTAACCGTACGTACTAATTGAATTAAAAATAAATAAATAATATACAATGCCTTAAATTTATGATAAACATATATAACGGTAATATTATGAATTATACATTGTATACCCACTTACAGGCTAACTCTGCTTGCATCATGAAATATAGACGTTCTTCAATATAAGTTAACCGCTTTAATAAGTTGACCGATGTTATTATAGTAATATGTATAGGATGGCTTAGGCATTTTTTTTTGTTATGGCGCTTTGAGTCAAGGTGTCCTAGACGTTTCGAAATGAAAATGTTACACAGACAATAATAAAATCTATTTTTTGTAACCGCAAATTAATGACTGTTTTCACTAACGACGGGCAGGGCGATGCGTAAGTAAGTAACGTCTTATCAAAGAACCTAGGCATACATTTACCTTTCACCAATCGATTTTCACTAGACAACTTATATAACCTAACTTGTCTATGGTTATTGCCTCAAGTTTTGGTATTTTTTGTTTGCATTATAATATTTTTCATTTTTCATTTAGATTTAAGATTATTAAAACAACCGAATTTATATTTTTTCAAATTTCAAGTCTCAGTAAAGGAGTCATGTTTTTCGTATGAATTAAGAGATTATTAAAGAAAAAAAAAACCGAATTTATATTTTTTTCATCCGTCAAGTGTCAGTATACGAGTCCCTTAACTTTTTGACCCGCTGAATCAGTATCGTAACTTTAACCGGCGCCTAACGTCTGTTACAGTAAATTTATAAAGTGGGTAAATAATTAAACTTTAGATAACTATAAATTCATATTTGCCAAATATTTTATTAAATAAATTGATTAGGATATTTTAAAATTTGACTAAAAAACCAATGTTTTCAGTGTCTGGGTGTTTATCTGTTTATTATAAGTATTTATGTATATTATTCATAAAAATATATATTCATCAGCCATCTTAGCACCCATAACACAAGCTATGCTTACTTTGGGGCTAGATGGCGATGTGTGTAATGTCGTATTATATTTATTTATTTATTTATTTATTAATCTTGTGCACGCCACTAACTATAGTGGGCCGGTAATGCATTCATATGACTATGATGATGATGGCTAAACTACTCGTAATAGAATTAAAAAAAAAAAACCTTTTCCCCAGCACTGAACGGTAGATACAATGATAACAATATACCTTCGAGCGCCTCGTTCATAAAGACAAAACAAAACAAAACCATTGTTACAATTTAAACAACCATAAAAATAATGGCCACCTTAGAAAATACATTTATTGTGATCATTTATCACTATAAATCGATTATACTAAATCACCCAATCCTTTAGTCCCTGTTAACCTCTATTTATATGTTACTTAGGTTGATTTTCGCCTGTATAACAAGCGAGCGTAGGCGCAACTGGTACTGTACAACATTGCTCGGCTACGGAAGTGTCAATGGGCTTCGGTACAAATACTTTTATAGACAAGCCGGGAAATATTGGTTTTAGTTACAAGATTTTATTTAAATTATCAATACTACAGATTTAATGAAAGTACCATAAAGGCCATGGGTAGTAGTAGAGCTCTTTGTGATAGTTGTAGTACAGCTTTTTGAAACTGCTCGTCTTGGGACGTACTACAACCATGCTTATTTCAGCCGCCAAGCAGCATTGCTGCCATAGAGTCCTCATTCAGTCATTATTGCAGAACATATAGAGTTCTCATTGAGTCACTATTGCAGAATATACAGAGATCACATTCAGTCATTATTGCAGAATAGATAGAGTCATCATTCAGTCACTATTGCAGAACATACAAAGTTCACATTCAGTCATAATTGCAGAATAGATAGAGTCATCATTCAGTCATTATTACAGAACGTATAGAGTCCTCATTCAGTCATTATTGCAAAACATATAGAGTCCTCATTTAGTCACTATTGCAGAACATACAAAGTACACATTTAGTCATTATTGCAGAACAGATAGAGTCATCATTCAGTCATTATTGCAGAACGTATAGAGTCCTCATTCAGTCATTATTGCAGAACATACAGAGTTCTCATTTAGTCATTATTGCAGAACATATAGAATCCTCATTCAGTCATTATTGCAGAACATATAGAGTCCTCATTCAGTCACTTATTGCACAACATATAGAGTTCTCATTTAGTCATTATTGCAGAACATATAGAATCCTCATTCAGTCATTATTGCAGAACATATAGAGTCCTCATTCAGTCACTATTGCAGAACATACAAAGATCACATTCAGTCATTATTGCAGAATAGATAGAGTCATCATTCAGTCATTATTGCAGAACATACAGAGTCCTCATTTAGTCATTATTGCAGAACATATAGAGTCATCATTTAGTCATTATTACAGAACGTATAGAGTCCTCATTCAGTCATTATTGCAAAACATATAGAGTCCTCATTTAGTCACTATTGCAGAACATACAAAGTTCACATTTAGTCATTATTGCAGAACAGATAGAGTCATCATTCAGTCATTATTGCAGAACGTATAGAGTCCTCATTCAGTCATTATTGCAGAACATACAGAGTTCTCATTTAGTCATTATTGCAGAACATATAGAATCCTCATTCAGTCATTATTGCAGAAGATATAGAGTCCTCATTCAGTCACTTATTGCACAACATACAGAGTTCTCATTTAGTCATTATTGCAGAACATATAGAATCCTCATTCAGTCATTATTGCAGAACATATAGAGTCCTCATTCAGTCACTATTGCAGAACATACAAAGATCACATTCAGGCATTATTGCAGAATAGATAGAGTCATCATTCGGTCATTATTGCAGAACATACAGAGTCCTCATTTAGTCATTATTGCAGAACATATAGAGTCCTCATTCAGTCACTATTGCAGAACATATAGAGTTCTCATTCAGTCACTATTGCAGAACATACAAAGTTCACATTCAGTCATTATTGCAGAACATATAGAGTTCTCATTCAGCCACTATTGCAGAACATACAAAGTTCACATTCAGTCATTATTGCAGAACATATAGAGTTCTCATTCAGTCACTATTACAGAACATACAAAGTTCACATTCAGTCATTATTGCAGAACATATAGAGTCCTCATTCAGTCATTATTGCTAAAAAATATAGAGTAATCATTCAGTCACTATTGCAGAACATACAGAGATCACATTCAGTCACTATTGCAGAACATACAAAGTTCACATTCAGTCATTATTGAAGAACATATAGAGTCCTCATTCAGTCATTATTGCAAAACATATAGAGTCCTCATTCAGTCACTATTGCAGAACATACAAAGTTCACATTCAGTCATTATTGCAGAATAGATAGAGTCATCATTCAGTCATTATTGCAGAACGTATAGAGTCCTCATTCAGTCATTATTGCAGAACGTATAGAGTCCTCATTCAGTCATTATTGCAGAACATACAGAGTTCACATTTAGTCATTATTGCAGAACATATAGAATCCTCATTCAGTCATTATTGCAGAACATATAGAGTCCTCATTCAGTCACTTATTGCACAACATATAGAGTTCTCATTTAGTCATTATTGCAGAACATATAGAATCCTCATTCAGTCATCATTGCAGAACATATAGAGTCCTCATTCAGTCACTATTGCAGAACATACAAAGATCACATTCAGTCATTATTGCAGAATAGAAAGAGTCATCATTCAGTCATTATTGCAGAACATACAGAGTCCTCATTTAGTCATTATTGCAGAACATATAGAGTCATCATTTAGTCATTATTACAGAACGTATAGAGTCCTCATTCAGTCATTATTGCAAAACATATGGAGTCCTCATTTAGTCACTATTGCAGAACATACAAAGTTCACATTTAGTCATTATTGCAGAACAGATAGAGTCATCATTCAGTCATTATTGCAGAACGTATAGAGTCCTCATTCAGTCATTATTGCAGAACATACAGAGTTCTCATTTAGTCATTATTGCAGAACATATAGAATCCTCATTCAGTCATTATTGCAGAAGATATAGAGTCCTCATTCAGTCACTTATTGCACAACATACAGAGTTCTCATTTAGTCATTATTGCAGAACATATAGAATCCTCATTCAGTCATTATTGCAGAACATATAGAGTCCTCATTCAGTCACTATTGCAGAACATACAAAGATCACATTCAGGCATTATTGCAGAATAGATAGAGTCATCATTCGGTCATTATTGCAGAACATACAGAGTCCTCATTTAGTCATTATTGCAGAACATATAGAGTCCTCATTCAGTCACTATTGCAGAACATATAGAGTTCTCATTCAGTCACTATTGCAGAACATACAAAGTTCACATTCAGTCATTATTGCAGAACATATAGAGTTCTCATTCAGCTACTATTGCAGAACATACAAAGTTCACATTCAGTCATTATTGCAGAACATATAGAGTTCTCATTCAGTCACTATTACAGAACATACAAAGTTCACATTCAGTCATTATTGCAGAACATATAGAGTCCTCATTCAGTCATTATTGCTAAAAAATATAGAGTCCTCATTCAGTCACTATTGCAGAACATACAGAGATCACATTCAGTCACTATTGCAGAACATACAAAGTTCACATTCAGTCATTATTGAAGAACATATAGAGTCCTCATTCAGTCATTATTGCAAAACATATAGAGTCCTCATTCAGTCTCTATTGCAGAACATACAAAGTTCACATTCAGTCATTATTGCAGAATAGATAGAGTCATCATTCAGTCATTATTGCAGAACGTATAGAGTCCTCATTCAGTCATTATTGCAGAACGTATAGAGTCCTCAGTCAGTCATTATTGCAGAACGTATAGAGTCCGCATTCAGTCATTATTGCAGAACATATAGAGTCCTCATTCAGTCATTATTGCAGAAAATATAGAGTCCTCATTCAGTCATTATTGCAGAAAATATAGAGTCCTCATTCAGTCACTTATTGCAGAACAAACAGAGTTCTCATTTAGTCATTATTGCAGAACATATAGAATCCTCATTCAGTCACTATTGCAGAACATATAGAGTCCTCATTCAGTCCTTCTTGCAGAACATACAGAGTGCTCAATCAGTCATTATTGCATGCAATGCATTCTATCCAAAAACAGTGAAAAAGCCCCGTGCACGTTTTATTTCACACCCGCAGAATGTTGCTAGCTTATAAACTTTTCCCATTTTATTGTAAACGTTTAAAACATAAGTGGTAAAATAATCACTGTCAACTGCTAAAAGGAGTGGAGTGACTAACCGTCTGTTCGAGGAACACTAAAGTGGAGTGGTTTTTGATGCTTCAATATTAGTCGTGTACACGGTTTATGTCACCACAACTTTGCCCATCATTATCAGTTGCAGTAGCCTGTATCTATCATGCCGAAGCACATGCCCTAGACAAGCAACTTTTTTCTTTTTGACGGTCTTCCAAAGTTCGCGCTGACAACCAACTCGTCGCAAGACTTCCTCATTGGTAACCTTTAGGTGTACCTACTTGAATTCAAAGTTTTCGATTCTCGCGCTTTTCTCTTACATCTGTTTTGGCCAGGTTTTGTTGGTAGCAAGATACAGCCTATCCATATACTTATAATCGTCCTATTTCTGGGCACAAGTCCTCTGCGTAGGAGAGAGGGTGTAAGGGCAAAAACCCACCACGCTTCTTCAATGCTCATTGGTGGGCTTTAGCGACTATTGTCACAATTTAGTTATAATAAACGGGACCGAAGCGATGCCTTAACGTGCTCCCCGAGGCACGCGGGTTTACAGTTGAAACCACCGATTTCCTAATCCCGGACAGTCTAAGACAGCTCATGATCTCATGTGAAGGGTTTCGTACATCTCAGATAAAACCAGTGTCATCTGATATTGTGCATACAAATTTATGGTCATTTTGGCATCATTTTACACCCATAAACTCTTTATTCGGATGAATCATTGTGCTTTAAATAACTACAATTTAGATACTTTACGGTCGATTTATATCCAATCTGTGGGTTTTGTTATAGGTTTTAGTATCGTATTACAACTGGATAACGACATTGTAGTAGGTTAGAGAGGTATTTAAAGTTAGGTCGCGTGAATATTATAGAAACATTTCAAAAAGTTGGTAGGCGTATGTATGATATTTATCTTCATTTAAAGGTATAAAGCTAATTTATTTATTTGTAATTTTATAATTTTTATTGGTCGTTTTCTTTATACGCATTTGAAATTAAAACAAATTCTAAATTCTAAATTCATTTATTTCAAGTAGACCTACTTTATAAGCACTTTTGAAACGTCAAGTATGTATGTTTGTAGTGACTCTACCACCGTTCAGCCATTTTGGGTGATTGAGCAACCATAGCGTATTCGAGGTCTAAATTTGATTTTTCATCACATAAATGATGAATAATTTTTTTGGCATGAAAAAAAACTAACTTGTTTATGCAACTGAAAAGCAAGAAATTAATATTTTCTACAACATTTTAAAGTCGGAGCCAAGTAAAATGTAGAAAATTAGGTATAGAACATATCCCTACCTTGTATTCCCTTTTATATAGTAGTATCTATCTATCTTGTAATGAGGCCCGCTTCAGCGGGTGCACTTCGACCCTCCAGGATCTTTTGTGCTCGCCCCGTCCTTGTAAATAGCTTCAAATATCCACTCTAAGAGTTTGATTGAAGCTTTTAGGTTGGAGGCACAGTAATCCACTGGTTGTGGATAGGCCACTCCCAAGAGGTCCAAGCGCTTTCTAGCCAATCCGTCGCATTCATAAAGTAAATGCTCCATGGACTCGACGTCCTCGTTGCAGGCCCTACATGTAGGGTCATCAATTATGCCCCTTTTTCAGCAGCATGGACGCTGTGCCGAAGTGTCCTGTTATGGCCGCTATGGCGTATCTTGCCTGTCTCCTACTCAGTCTGTTAAGTCCCCCAGTGGCCCCAGTTGCGCCCACGAATTTCTTGGAGTGCCTTAGACCTTTTAATTTGTCCCATTTATATAGTAGTAATATATAGTAGTAAGGAAAATACCAGTATTTTTTCATGATTCATTTGATGAAAAAAAATCATCAAATCTAGACCTCGTGATCAATACTCAACATTCTAACCACTATACCAAGAGGCAGTCAGGTATATTACAAGCCCATAACATCACCATAGATCACCATAAACGACTATTAACAGTTTATGGTCGTTAATAAAGAGCCTCGAACATTAATTACAACCGATGTTGTTGGTTGACATTTTGTATTGCTTTTTTGCTATTCGGACAAACTTTGTTTATTCATACATAAAGTGGGTTCTGTATGTCATAACCAAAAACTGTTTTTAAATTCTGAATATTACTAATAAGTAATAAATATATTACGACAAAAACATCACCATCTAGCCCCAAAGTAAGCGTAGTTTGTGTTATGGGCACCTACTAAGATAACTAATGCATATTTTTATGGAAAATATACATAAATACTTATAATATAGGAATAAACACCCATACACTGAAAATCATTATTTTTCATTATAAAAACATTTTCCAGTTGTGAGAATCGAACCCACGGCCTTAACTCAGATTGCAGGGTCGCTGCCCACTGCGCCAATCGGCTGTCATGTTATTATTATTTAATTTATAAACCTAACATTTATGACTAGCTTTGAGCCTTAAGGTAACTTATACGCGGTCGAAGTCGTGGGGGACAACGTTAATAGATAGACGTAATATGCTGTCGCGGACTTTTTTTAGAACGTTCAAAAGGGAACTCTGTCTCACAATATTTTATCGAAACTTTAACTGTTTACGCAGCGCACGCAGCGAAAGCTCTTAAAAGGAAAAAAAAATAACATTTTGAACATCCTCCAATGGTGTTATGCTGCTATTAGTATTAGCGTGATGATACAGCTATAGGCCTTCCTCGATAAATGTGCTATCTATCACTGAAATCCATCCCTTCTCCCTGCTAATATTATAAATGTCTATGTAAGTTTGTTTGTTACTCTGTCATGCAAAAACTACATAACCGATCCTCATGAAACTTTGTACACATATTCTTGGAAGTGTAAGAAGTAATATAGGATACTTTTTATCCCGACATTAAGCTCGGTTCCTTTGGGAGAGGGGATGAAAGTGTTTGACGATTTTTTACCATAACTCCGACAAATTATAACCGATTTAAATAATTATTTTTGTACTATAGAGGTTATAATATGTGTTTAACTTTGCCCAAACTTTGTGTAGATCTGATGAATGTGGTTAGAGATAGAGGACATAACTCCTCAGCGGAAAGCAAACCCCTTATTTAAGGCTTAGCGATACTGAATACTTTATTTTTTTTAGAACTACAACTTAATTGAATGCCACATCAAAAAACAAAATCAAACGCAGACGAAGTCGCGGGCAAGAGCTAGTTATTTTATAAATCAGACCAGTAGTTCCTGAGATCATCACGATGAAGTAAACAAATATACCCTTCAGCTTTATATATTAGTATATACCTATATATGATGATGACGGCCGATTGGCGCAGTTTGCACCAACCCTTTTGTGCCCAGGGCCGTGGGTTCGATTCCCACAACTGGAAAAATGTTTGTGTGATGAGCATGAATGTTTGTCAGTGTCTGGGTGTTTATATGTATATTTTAAGTATTTATGTATATTATTAATAAAAATATGCATCAGTCGTCTTAGTAGCCATAACAAAAGCTGCGTTTACTTTGGGGGCTAGATGGCGGTGTGTGTATTGTCGTAGTATATTTATTTATTTATTTTATATATTATCATATATTTGTTACTTTTTTTTATTCTACCTTTTAGTCTAGGAGGCTAACGTCACATAGTTTTTTCTATAGACAGCCTTTAAGTTAGCCTTTAACTGCAATTTCACCTGCTGGTAAGTTATGATGCAGTCTAAAATGGTAGCGGGCTAACCTGTTTGGGAGTAAAGCAGTTAAAACCATACCAATTGCGTTTTCTACCCTAAATCACTTAGCGGCAAGTTTTTGTCGGTAGGGTGGTAACTAGCCGCAGGTGAAGCCTCCCATCAGAACAGACCAAAGAAATTATAAATTTGGAAATCGAACTTGGGACCTCCACACAGCGCTTGCGCCAGGAAGGTCGACAAAACGTCCACGTAGTTTGAGAAACTTCATGATATAAATGAGCATACAGCTTCATCATCAACATTATTTATCACTACGAGGCACAAGGTCTCTTCTCAGAATGAAAAAGGTGCGTTAGGGTCCACCATGTTGGCCAAATTAGGATTTGTGGACTTCACACGCCCTTGAACGTTATGGAGAACTCTTAGTCACAGGCATGCAGGTTTTCTCACGACGGGTTACGTTACGATGTCGTGTAGAAACCTTAAAGGTAGAATATCTTTAATAGATGGACCCGCTACCGGCTTAGACTGCATCATCACGTACCATCGGTGAGATTGCAGTCAAGGGCTAACTTGTAGTGAAAAGTACAACAAAACTTCCGTATTCCACCTATTTTCCCTTTGCTTGGACATCATTCGAAAGAGGCATTAAAAACCTATATCCAAGATAGGGAATACATCTGTAATTTAATCAATAGATATCATTAGATACATATTTATAAGCTTGTAAAAGACACCATGAATTATTTAGACGTTTGTCGCCTTAATGCGTACACAAACTGGTTTATAATATTATATTTACATTATAAATAAGTATATTAAAGTAATTAATGTCAGTTTATCGAATAGGATTTAATATAGATAAATCAAGAGTCAGATATTAAAAGATATTAGGTATCGAAATGTATTCTTGGGCTTAAGCGCTGCATCCCACTTTGAATTATTATTATTTTAACTGACAAATTGTATGTTCAGAATGCAAATGCTCGTTGGAATTGCAAGTGCAAGTTGCGAGTGCACGTTGGTTGTGCAAGTGCAAATTGCAAGTGCACGTTGTTAGTGTAAGTGTTTGTTGCAAATCCAATTATGTTGCACACCCTATTTTGCTATTATGCGAACTTATTCTACGTTTGTAGAAAAAACTACACTAACAATAGAAAAAAGTTATGTACACTAAGAAAAGTTTTATTATAACGTCTCTATTAACGCTTTATCTAGTTAACTAAAGTGTATTTAAATATCACATAAAATATATTTCTACATAATTAAAGAATAAACATAAAAAATAGATAATAAAACTTGGAATACTTTGACAATCGCAAGTGCACTATGTCAAACCTAATAGCTAAATTTAGGTGTAATTCATGGTGTCGGTTTTTTTAAACGGTTTTTAAAAATTTACTCTCATCATTTTTCCCTAACGCGCCAAAAGAACTTCAAAAAGTATTTTAAAGTTTGCCAACATTGGCACAACGTGGCACACCTATTAGCTCGCTCGTTTGCCATTTAAATTCGATTCATTTTGAATCGAGGCGAGGTTCTTTTACCAGTGGCGATGACCGTGGTACTCAAAAATTGTAAATTAATTCAATATCTATCGGGACAAAGGTCTCAAACTATTTTATGGTCGGCTTCCGGCAATTGAAGGTGCTTTTATTCTCAGACCACAGTGGTCTATATCGTGGAACCACAGATTAAATACAAAAGATAGACGCGTGATGAGAGACGCAACGTCTGCAATAAGAGATGAAAATTATCAGCGTCAACCCGGTACGTGGTATCGTACTTCTCTACTGACAAAAAACAACTGATTATAATTACTAGTTACAAAAAAACATCTATAATAAACTGTTTAACCCAAACAACACAAGGCCAGGTTCAAAAATCGAAAATATTGGCTACCTTTTATTCCTATTTTTTTTAAGTTATATTTCTTTTGGCGCGTTACGGAAAAATTATGAGAGTTAATGTTTACGATGCGCGCGCATACCGTCGCATAAAACCGACACCCTGAAGTTAGCTATTATCAACAATTTAGTTTTTAAAAACGGTTTGACAGTGTACTTACACCTTAAATTATCAAAGTCTGCGGGCTCATTCCGGTGATTTAATTGATTCAATCGTACAAAAATCTCAAATTTTAATGTTGAGTGAAACTTGGATGTCCAATTATGATAATGCATTATAATAAAACTTTCAATGTATTAAATACTTTTTTATATTCAAATTTCAAAAGATTTTTATCTTGTTACGCCTAAGAAGTTTATCTCCTAACGCGTGTACATAAGTACACACACACACTTTTTTTACATTTACGTCACTTTTCAGGGAAATGCGTATAAAATAATATCCAGACCACCTATAATGGTTCAGTTATCGGCATTAGCTTTCTAAATAATTTCTCTATGAATATGTGATTTACAGAAGCTGAATAGAAGTCTACAATCAAATAAATAAAAACAGCGCCTTTTATACCACAACGGAATTGTGGTATAAAAGGCGACATACTTGGCTAATTTTTGACTTAACAATTATTAATTGTAAAGTCAACATCTCTTGAGGATGCTCCAGTTTCGGATCGAAACGTGTCTAGAGGGTACATTGCCGATGATCTCTTTAGTGTGGAGTACAAGGATTGAAGAAATTATAAATTACACCATACAGATTCTCCTGCTTTTCGCGGACTATAGCAAATTAAGCTGAATTTTCATAAAAACGGAAAGATTGTGTCGACAATCGGAACTCAAACTTTCATCCTAACCAATTATAGATGAATGAATGAATGAATGAATACACTTTTATTGTACACCAAAGAAAAAAAAGTAGTTACAAAGATATAAATACATATCAAGAGAGTACAATTTGGTAATAATCGAATATAAAAAAAAACCTTATGTACTAGTATTCAACTAAAACTATGATTCATACAATTTAAGACCGTCTCGTATTCTTTATCCATATGTCAGTTTACTTAATGTGCACGAAAACTTCACTGCATACCTTTGCCTGCCTACCTTTTTTCTAGAGTCTAAGGTGTAATTTTAAAACATAGGTATATAAATACATGGTAGGTACTTACTTCTAAAAATGGCGTACGTGTAGGTACATAGGAATGGCTATATATATTTTTATTTGCTAATTTGAATAAACATACAATAAAAAGTTACATACAATAGTAATATCCCAGTAAATTAAACAATTTAAAAGCAAACTCTTGCGCACTTACAGTATTTATTGACTGGTTTATTTTTAAAAATGGCTGCCAAGTTACATAGTTATCCTAATGCGAATGAAAATAAGGATTATATTTCTTTGTTTTTTTCTTATGTTCTCAAACAATTGTTTGATGCCGGTTGAATAATCGCAGGAACCTTAGGTACTTAGGTATATAAAACGTATGTAGATTGTCCAACATGGCGGTACTGCAATCTCTTGTATACAAGATGGCGTTTTTCGTTTTCCAACAATGTCCTAGTTAATCTGTTCAATTTCATAGGTAAAAAATAAGTAAAAAATATTCAAATATTATTTATGAAAAAATTAAGTATTAATTATTCCAGAAATTGCGGTCGTTTTATGCGGCGAAAATGATATTCGAATAGGTATTCTATTTGATCATATGCTTCCTAATTTCTAGATTAATATTATAATTTTGTATCGCTGTATTATTCATTATTTGTTACATTATTGGACGATTGGTGAGGGAAAAAACACCCGAAAAAAATAGAATCAAATGGCTCGACTAAAAATAATCATTTTCTTTTTTCATTAAAGGTTGTCTGGAGGAGGTCGCTTAAAGCGATAAGACCACCTATGCGCATTTTTATTTTTCTTGTAAACTTCTTGTATCTGTTTCTATATATATTATCTTTATCCCTTAACCAGCGGACCCACGCGACTTCGTCCGCGTATGAGTCTATCGAGATGCTAGAATAGATCTGATGCTAACATAATAATCATCGTGTATAGCTTTGTACCTACTATTATTGTAAGATTTATTCTGAGTTAGTAAGTTGTCATGTCATACATACATAAATCCATCCATCCATCCATACATCCATCGTCACAAACTTTAGCATTCGATCGTTGTCTCATATGTCTTGCGGCTTGCTGTTATTTGTGAAGAGTTATGTCTTTTATCTCCGACAATATTTATGAGATCTTCATAAAAATAGGACAAAACATGTTTGATAGTATACGCTTTCAAATAAAAAAAGAATTTTTAAAATCGGTTCAAATTTAACGGAGCTACGAAGTAAAATTGATAAAAACATTCACCCCCATTCCCGGAGGAAATTTTTTGTTTATCGGGATAAAAAGTAGCATATATGTTGACTCGGAATATCAGCTACCACTATACCAAATTGTATTTAAATCCGTTAGTAGTTTTCACGTAATGCCCGGACAGACAGACAGGCAGACCGACAGAAAGACAGTCAGACAGAAAAAATTAAATAAAAATATGTTTTGGAATCAGTATCGATTATAAAGCATCCCCCGATCAAAATTTTCAAAATATATTTAATGTACAGCAATCTCTTAGTTACAGATTTATTATAAGTATATTGTAGTAGTATGCAATAAAGAATTTATCTATCTATCGATCTAAGAATATTTTCAAATAACAATGTGAGATGGTGACAAAGAACACCGAGCCGAGAACAAACTAAGCCGAGTTTATTGTGGGCTTCTTCCACCAGGGCGCGTTTGGAACCCTCGTACCTACTTTTAAGTTTACGAATGTAGTTAACGCGATCACTACTCTCTTCTATACACACATTTTGTATGTAATCAACGCATCAAAAGTGCCTATGTGAATAAAGTAATATTTGACTTGACTTTGACTTGAGTTACGAGTAAACAACTTGCTAACCTACTCGACTAAATTTTAGATTTTCAGACACATTCGGCTACTAAATTACTCGCTACTTGACTAAACTTCTAACATTTTCTTGTATGCCTTTGGTTACCTGGAAGAGATCGCTATTTAGCGATCGTACGTTAGTAGTAGTAGCGTTGTACGTTCTACCTTATTGTGCTGTTGTATTTGTATCTCTGTAAATTTTCTCTGTGGTGTACAATAAAAGTGTATTCATTCATTCATTCATTCACACTGCGAACTAGGCATTAGTCGCTAAGTACGACACCCGTGAGAATATGGGTGGTGACAACTTATTCTGATCTGTCCTCACCATACTGCTTAAGTTGGTTGCTTAAGACGGCCGATTGGTGCAGTGGGCAGCGACCCTGCTTTCTGAGTCCAAGTCTTTGGGTTCGTAAAGGTGGGTTGTATATTGATATATAATAAATTAACAACTTTCAAATAGTTACCGTTCTTGAAGTTCAAAGCTAAACTACACGACTGGTTGGTGGATAAGTGTTATTATTCTGTAAAATAATTCTTTGCCACGAAACATTAATTCAGACGTTTTTTTTTCTTATTTTTAATTATGACATACAGCTCATAATTCTATCATAGTGTACATATGACATTGTTATGATTAAAATTTTTATTATTTTTAATATATTTGTAATTGAGTGGTGATGTAAAGTAAATTAAGATTTGCATGTGACTAAACATGTATAATATTTTGTCGTGTTTTAAACAAATAAATGAATTTGAATTTGAATATCGATACCTACAACTGGACAACGTATGTGTGATAAAAATGATTGTATTTCAGTGTCCGGTTATTTATCTATATATTATGAGTATTTATGTATATCTTTATATATATATTTCTTGTGTGCGTGTGTATGTCACTGAACTACTCCTAGACGGACCGATTTGAACGAATTTTTCGGTATGCGTTTGGGTGGCACCCTAGATGGTTTAGATTCACAAATCAGCCCGACAGATGGCGCTAGGGTCAGCTAGTTATTTATAAAATTATTCATCAGTTATCTTAGTACCCATAACAAAAGCTAAGCTTACTCTGGGACTAGATGGCGATGTGTGTAATGTCGTAGTATATTTATTATTAAGTGGCCATTTACCACGAAGGCGTGCCACTAAGCGATTTAGCGTTCCGGTACGATGCCACGTAAAAACCTATTAGGGGTATAACTACCATACTCCCTAACTCTTTACCAATATGATTTGCATAATCGCACCTCTGGTACTAGATACTCGATCCATTACCGTAAAAGATTCTTTGAAAAAAAAAAACGGTTTCCATTCCATTCTTGATGCAACAAATTCCCAGTATCATACCAGGATCTGTTTAATATTCAACGACAACATCTGATATGCTACTTCATACTTGTTTTTAGTAGTAAAGAATATAGAAGAACGAAAAAAAGTGCCTAATTTCCTTATAAATTTGTCATAGTGTCGATGTCGCGTGCGTGTGGACCACACCTAAGTGTGAGTTCGTCTATTCGACTCACGCGTCTCAATTTAGTGGCAAGCGATAAGAGCTTGCGCTTTGCATGCCGATCGTAAGGCTTGTGGCACACGACAGAAGATATACGGTAACTAACTAAATCTTTGGGTGAGGAACATTCTGGAATTAATTATTATCACGCTAGCGGGTAGCAGTTGAATGACACGCATAGCTAAGGACGGATCTTATACCTAACATTTTATATCAAACAGTAATTTTACTATTAAAAAATGTCGGTACTTTTTTGCCAAAAAATGTTTATGTCCTCTCATCAACGGTCGTCTGGGAGAGATCGCTCGAGCGATAAGACTGCCTTTCAATTATCACTCATCATCATCATCACTTCAACTGATTGAGGTCCACTGCTGGACATAGGTCTTTTGTAGGGAGTTTTAAAATCCACGGTCTTGGGCCGCTTGTTTCAGCGGCTCCCAGCGACTTTTTGTATGACGTTGGGGCCGACCTGCACTGCGTTTACCCCAACTTTCCCCCTACCCCAACGTCCATCTGTTCTCCGAGCTATGTGCCCTGCCCATTTCCACTTCACTTCGCTTTGCGACTCGCTGAGCTATGTCGATAACTCTGGTTGTCGACAGTCCTCTGTGCAGAGCATGCATGGATGGCCATGACGGCCGACTGGCGCAGTGGGCAGCGAACCTGCTTTCTGAGTCGTAGCCGTGGGTTCGATTCCCACAACTGGAAAATGTTTGTGTGATGAACATGAATGTTTTTCAGTGTCTGGGTGTTTATCTGTATATTATAAGTAATTATGTGTATTATATTTATAGAAATATTCATCAGTCATCTTAGTACCCATAACACAAGCTACGCTTACTTTGGGGCTATGTGGCGATGTGTGTAATGTCGTAGTATATTTAGTATATTTATTTATTTATTTATTTATGGAGGCAGATGAAACACCGACTCACGTACTACTCCAATGTAGAGGAGTAAAGGAACAACGCGCAGCATACCTTGGCTCCCCAGCATCACTCCCTGAAGCACTTGGCGACCTGGGCGGCCTGCTAAGCTTCTGGAGTGACCCAGCGGTGAGCCGTACCAGTGGCACTACGTACAACGGAAGGTTCCGGCCGACCAAGTACGGAGACAAGCCCAGAGGAAGAAGAAGAAGAAGAACTCTGGTTGTTCTACGGATCTCCTCATACCTTATTTGATCACGTAGGGATACTCCCAACATTGCTCTATTCACCGCCCGCTGAGTGACTCTGAGCTTTCCTATGAGTAAGTGACCACGTTTCCGATACGTAAGTCATCACTGGCAACACATGCTGTTCGAAGACTTAGGTCTTCAAGCACTGAGGGATTTTGGACGAAAAGATGTCTCGAAGAAGGATTATCGCGCGATATTTAATTATGGATCTATCAATTAACTTCGGGCGTTAAACATAGCATATCTTTAGGTGTGCGTTACGCGTTATCAGACTCAAAGCGACCAATTCAAAGGATAACAATGTGTTGTGGGCAGCAATTAAATTCGTCGCTTTCCTTCTCGGAACAGAACAATTCGGGCAGCGAGGCTCATTTGAATAATTTCCATCCTCCAACAGGCGCTGTAGGTACTGTGTGTTATCCAGAGAAGCCAATTGTCCCCGATTTCTAATCCTTGTCATTCGACGCCGTGCCAAGTGTGGGATTTGCTACCTACGTTTACTTATTCGATCGTGTGAAAGTTATCTACGATTTATATGGAATCGAAAAACCGCCATCTAGTGACAATACTGGGAAACCGTACTCACACTAGATGGCGCTGTTTCATTTCCAAAGGACCATGGCTGAACAAGCAGATAAGGAAGTGATAGAAAAAAAGCTGAGAGTCACTAAGCACAAAATTGCTTCTGCCAGGAATCGAACCCAGAACTTAAAACTACAGCGCTCACAAGCGCCAGGGAGATCAAAGAACTGTCTGCATTTACAGTAGGTACCAGTTAACAGATATCATGCACATACCTATTTAGATTACTCAGAAAACTTTCGGCGAGTCATAATCAAGACAATAAGTCTAACGAGACCAGTTTTAAAGCATCAGAACGGATGTTTTCCACAAAAAAAATAGTATAAAAAACCCCATTTTAGTACGTGTTTAAGAAGATTTTCCCAAGTGAATTGTCAATTGTTGGATAAAAACGTACTTTTGTTGTACTAATAGCGTACAACCCAACGTTTTTTGTGTTCACCAATTAAATTTGTATTACACGATTCTGGCCTTTCTTTTAAGCATCAATAAAGAAGTCTTTTCTATCAAAGTTATGTTGTTTTTGGTGAACTAACGTGTGGTTGGGTGTAGATAAAAAGCATTAGATAAGGCAATAGAGACGGTATGGCCGCTTTGTGTTAGAAATGAGCTGCGACATTTGACCCAGTAGCCGTTCCCACTTTACATGATGTTTCTGTAAAATACGATAAAGAACCGATTTCTAGTTGAGATAAATACGGGATTATGTTTATTATAGACACTTTTATGAGGCTTAAGTTATTTGCTCTCTAGAATTTTTTCGCAAAGTTTTCCTTTACTGTTGAAGCAAGTGATATTAGAATTACAGCGTGTCACACATGTCTACATAATTGTAAGGGGATGGTGATAACTTCGTTCGCCATCCTAAACCTAAAGCTACGAGGGTTCCAAACGCGCCCTGGTCTAAAAAGAGCCCACAACAAACTTGGTAATTTTTATGTTATCACCGTCTTACAGTAAATTAATATTAAGATATGAAGCATGGATGTTTTTGGACACAATGCACTGCACGCAATAATAGCTATGAATGAATGTATGAATGAATACACTTTTATTGTACACCACAGAGAAAATTTACAGAGATACAAATACAACAGCACAATAAGGTAGAACGTACAATTTGGCGGCCTTATCGCTAAATAGCGATCTCTTCCAGGCAACCAAAGGCATATAAGAAATAAGTAGGTAATAGCTATATGAGGGTATGTTCATAATTCTTTGGCCCGAACATAGATAAAAAACCATCTCAATTTATATCCTACTCCATATTGGAGGGAGTCAATTAATAAGCGCTCACTAATATAATTATTCGAAGGCCGATTAGCGCAGTGGGCAGCGACCCTGCTATCTGGCCAAGGCCGCGGGTTCGATTCTAACGACTGGAAAATATTTGTGCGACGAACATGAATGTTTTTCAGTGTCTGGGTGTTTATATGTATATTAATGTATGAATGAATGAATACACTTTTATTGCACACCACAAAATATACACATAAAAAAATAAAATGTAACAAAACAACGGATACAATTTGGTGGTATATAATATATATATTTTATAGTATTTATTGTCGTGGTATAATTAATTTATTTATTTAATTTCCAACAATAAACGCATTCGAACTCTGGATGTTTGAATTCTCGATGTTCAAGAACGCGGTAATTAAAACTAACAAATTAATTAGTGTCACCGAAAATAACTGAAGCGGGTCAAATTAGAATTAGTCACGGTTACCAAAAAAAAAGTTCGGCAACAAAAAAGGATTTCTTAAAAGCCGTTAAATAGGGGTCCTTTCGTGAAATTGATTGCGGCTCGTCACGGTGTGATTAAACGCAAACATTTGCTTAGCGGATAACAGGCCGCCTTTTACACCGTAACGTAACAAAGGAAGCGAGTTTCAATTAACGATACTTTGTCGCTTTGTTGTTATTATTTATTTTTAACCGCCGCGTCGCGCCGTATTCCCTTTCTTTTTATCGGTTCGGTGTGTGTGTGTGTGTGTGTTTGTACATGGTTGTGGGGTATAACTGGTATAAATAAAAACCACTGCAGTATGGTCCTCTCGTTGACTTTACTAGACGCCAAGGGAACCCATTGTGTACTTCTAGACACAGTTCAGGGCTAACTTGTCATCATCATCATTTCAACCAATTGACGTCCACTGCTGGACATAGGTCTTTTGTAGGGAGTTCCACAATCCACGGTCCTGGGCCGCTTGCCTCCAGCGGCTCCCAGCGACTCGCCGGATGTCATCTGTCCACATCGTTGGAGGCTGACCTACGCTGCGTTTACCGGTGCGGGGTCGCCTTTCCAGCACCTTAAGACTCCAACATCCATCAGTTCTCCGAGCTGTGTGCCCTGCCCATTGCCACTTCAGCTTTGCGACTCGCTGAGCTATGTCGGTAACTCTTGTTCTTCTACGGACCTCATATCTGATTTGATCACGTAGAGATACTCCTAGCTTAGCTCTCTCCATCGCCCGCTGAGTGACTCTGAGCCTTCTTATAACGCCCAGGCCGGTTTCGGGCAGCAGCGATCAGTCTAGCCCTGCGATGACCAGCCCGCCTGCCCAGTGGTCACTACTGCCCAAATCTTTATATGGATGGATGGCTAACTTGTAGAAGAATTCAAATCATCGGAATGTGAGGCCTAAGCTTAGGCTAGGCTATCACTGTTAGACTATACATTTTAAAAAGAAGTGTTTCAAAACATCATCAAATTTGGCAGCCGGTTTGCGCATCGGGCACTCTGTTTTCTGTGTCCAAGGCCGTGGGTTCGATTCCCACAACTGGAATAATGTTTGTTTGTGTGATGAGCATGAACGCTTTTCAGTGTCTGGGTGTTTATCTATGTATTATAAGTATTTATGTGTATTATATTCATAAAAATGTCCATCAGCTATCTCAGTACTCATAACACAAGCTACGCTTACTTTGGGGCTAGATGGCGATGTGTGTATTGTCGTAGTATATTTATTATTTATATCTATCATTTATTGATTTAAAAAAAATATAAAACACTATTAAAAATTTATAAGAAAAAATAACCACCCTCCCCCGCTTGCGGGGCTTTCGAATGCCCAAGCAGCCGGCGGTCAGGGCTCCAGAGTGAGGAACCTCCTCACAATACGCGCCGTTTCAAGGACTACTGCCTTCTGTATCCGACCCTTGATCCAACAACCAAGCGAAAGCTTCTTAAGGTGTTGGTCGAAGCTTTATTTATTATTATTATAAAATGTATGTGTGTGGAACTGTGCGCAGTGTGAAACATCCCGTGCTCGTAGCTATGTATAATAACAAGATCATTGGAAGCACATAAATAAGGGTTCGATGCGAGGGGCAGTTCACGCTCAATTGGTCGCTAATTTTCGTTACAACCTATTTGGATGATACGTTCGCACTGTTTAGATGCAACCTTTTAAACCAGCTAGTAGTTACAATGAAACAAAATTATCTTTTTTTTTTTTTTTTTTTATATTTATAGACGAGCGCTTGACTGCAATCACACCTGATGGTAAGCGATGATGCAGCCTAAGGTGGAGCGCGCTTGCCTAGAAGATGCCTATTCACTCTTGATTTGAAGGTACTAATGTTGTAAGAACTGGGGAAAATGGAAGCTGGAAGAGCATTCCAGATCCTAGCGGTGCGAATTAGAATTATCTATTTTGAAGTAAGTCAGTTTTGAAGTTAATAGTTTACTTTTCCCTTATTTAAGAAGAAGAATAAATAAATAAATAAATATACTACGACAATACAGCGCGCTTTTACTCGGCACCTGGCTTTTTATGTCAGTGGCCTTTCACACAGACAGCCATATAATCAGCGATTGGCAGTATTTAAAATGACATCTCTTCGTAACAGGCGGGATATTCTTGATCTGTGTTTTTTACATAAAATATTACAAAACAAAATTAAATGTAACAACCTTCTCAATCATATATCTCTGACTGTCCCGCACCGGTACACCAGAAGTTGCAAATCCACAAATTTTTTTCATATACCATTTACTAAATCCCATCTCGGACAACAAGCGCCTATTATACGTATTTGTGCGAAATACAACGATTTATCTAAAAAGATACCTAGCATCGATATCTTTCATGACTCACCCACAGCTTTTAGAAAAAAACTCACCGAACATTTATCGGTGAGTTAAATTTTGTGTTAAATTTTTTTTTATTTTTTGCAAATTAAGTTTATATGACGCTTTGTCAATGCTATATGCACTTGTCATTGACGTGCATATCAGTCCATGTGTTCGTGTGTGTCCTATGTTTGAAAAACGTGTAATATGCATGTTGTTAGTGCTCTTAAATAAATAAATAAAATAAATAAATAAAATAAATACACACATCGCCATCTAGCCCCAAAGTAAGCGTAGCTTGTGTTATGGGTACTAAGATGACTGATGAATATTTTTATGAATAACATACATAAATACTTAGAATATACATATAAACACCCAGACACTGAAAAACATTCATGCTCATCACACAATCATTCTCCAGTAGTGGGAATCGAACCCACGGCCTTGGGCTCAGAAAGCAGGGTCGCTGCAAACTGCGCCAATCAGCCGTCCTAAGAAGAAGAAGAAGAATCACTGTATTGCACGTATAACATACAGGAAAACAAACAGTAAGGAGTATACAGTACACAATGAAGACATGCAAAGGCAGCCTTATTGCTGAAAGCAATCTCTTACAGGCAACCTTTGTAGATAGGACTTATTTCATGAGTTACTTCATCATCATCTTCATATCAATATCATCGCTGGCACGGGTCTCCTTCAATAATGAGAACGTGATGGACGCCACACACCCTTGAGAACATTATGGAGAACTCTCAGGCATCCAGGTTTTCTCACAATGTTTCCCTTCATCGTTGAAGCTATTATATTTTGATTGCTTAAAACGCACATTACTTTAGTTACAAATGCGAACTTCTCCCCTGAAAGTAAAGTCGGAGTTAGACAGGGCTATCACCGCTTCTATTTAATTAGTTTCTTAATCAAAGTTAATTACTCTCTAGCTGTTTTGTTGTTATCTATTATTTAAGCTTGATGAGGTTACCTCTAAGTGGTTTGATATAGAAATATGCCTTAATAGCTTCTCGACTCTTCGAGCTACGTCGGTAAACATCCTTATTGAATACTTAAATTACATTGGGTTAGATTATTTAGTTGGTATGTCAAAAACTTATTGATAAACTTCATTCAACGTATGTCATACCCTAGGATTAGAAGAGCGGAAGCCGGACCTACGTTAATGCGATTTTAATCAACTGGGTAATTAACAAGCACCTATATATACAGGAGACTTACTACAGTCGCTAGAAGCAGTATGATTTCAAAATGGCATACTATGACGTCCTAATAATAAATGTTACTTTCAATTTGTCAACAATATTAATTTAGTAATATTGCTTTTAGCGATGGTTATTTTTTAGGCTTGTTATTTTCATTCGGTTCCAATTAAATTCATAGTTCAATTAATTTCATATTAAAAATTAGTTTCATATAAACAATTTACTTTATAAACAAAAAATATTTATTATTATCATCGTATTGAATTCTCTTTTATGCTAAACATATAATACAATCTATGCAGCATAATTTAGCGAACGTACACCCAACTAGCAGATGTCACATTTTTTGTCCTTTTCGGATCCGTTTGCCGCGTTTTTGCGCCTCTCCAATATACTTGAAGTGTCGTTTTCAATTATACACCCATTGTGACGTGGTGGGCACAAAGACTTGTGACACTGCGGGCACAAAGACGGCTTTCTTGCAGTGTTACAAAGGTAACAATATCGTTTACAAAGCTGCGGAGATATTGAAAGGTGACAGTAAAGTCAATTCAATATGAAGAGGTCCGATTTACAAATGGCCTTACACCAATGTGGCCTAGCGACATGGCGTGAAAGTGAATCTAATAAGATGTATAATCAATAATCATAGAAATTTCAGATCATCACGTTAAAACTACTGAACGGATTTAAATAAAATTTCAAAATTCAAAAATTCAAAATTCAATTATTTCAAGAAGGCCTAATATAAGCACTTTTGAAACGTCAAGTCTGTCTGTGTGTGACTCTACCACCGGTTCGGAAGGCAGATTCTACCGAGAAGAAGCCGACAAGAAACTCAGCAGTTGCTCTTTTCCAATATTAACAATTTACATTTTACAATTTAAAATTAATTTTTCTATCTTGTGAGAGATAAAAGCGGAGCCGGATGCTTCCAAGCAACCTTGTCATTAAGAAATTCATCAATAGTATAATAACCTCGCTGTAATAAATGTGTTTTAACACATTCTTTAAACTTATGCATTGGTAGGTCCAAAATTACCTTAGGAATCATATTATAAAAGCGTATACTCAGTCCCACAAATGACTTCTGCACCTTTCACAGACGATATGCAGATGTCACTAATTTATGATTTGGTATAGTGGTATAGTGGTAGCTGGTATTCCGGGTCAAAATATAGGGTACTTTTTATCCCGATAAACAAAAAGTTTCCGAAATGGGATGAAAATTGTTATCAATTTTACTTCATTCCGTTAAATTGTAAGTGTATACTATAAAGCATGTATCGAACGATAAAATGCATCCTAAATATTATAAATGCGAAAGTTTGTGAGGATGGATGTATGGATGGATGTATTATAGTATGTATCAACTAAAATAATGACAAATTACTAATTGAGTAAAATAATAGTAGCTAGCCACGATGATTATGATGTTAAAATCACATCTATTTTAGCTTCCCGATTGACTCATACGCGGACGAAGTCGCGAGGGTCCGCTAGTATATAATAAACTAGCTTTTGCCCGCGGCTTCGATCACGTTAAGTTAAATTTTTGATGTGGTAAAATTTAACTTCAAATGTTTAAAAAAATGTCTTGCTGCTAACAGAAAAATATGAACGCAAATTACTTAAAAATCAGAAACCTTCAAATAAATTTTCATCACCTATTTGAAGCCTTTGGCGGTGGAATTTGTGAAACATGTTTTCTTTATTTATTCGATATTTTAATCGAAAACCTAAAATCAAAATTTAATGGATTTTACTTGATAAAAAAAATTGATAAATGAAGAATTTTTCTCACTTTAATCCCCCATTCAATAATAATAATAATAAAAATCCTTTATTGCCATACACTATTGTTAATACAAGATTAATAACTAAAAGAATCATCAATTAATATTAACAATATGACAAATGGCCGCAAACTCAGCCTTATGCTGTGCATTAGCAACAATGCTCAGCGCTGATTTTCAGTCTGCACCAGTATCAGACTGAGCAAACAACCGCGACGCCCGAGTAAATTTAAGAAAGAAATTGAAATAAAAAAAAAAAATCCAAATAAACTGTAAAAGAGAGCCAATAAAACTAAAACTAACACAAACTTAAATTAAACAAGTAGGTAAAAGTAATTAAAGAAAATAAAGCGAAATTGTAGAAAAACCTTAACCATCTTAACCATCTTAGGGCAGGGTTTCTTAGCCTAGCGCATGCCTACGTTGTTATGACTATCCTTCCCATCCTTCCCATTTGGAGAGACTTTTTGTAGTTACAGGCTACTGATTAAATAAACTCTATTGCGAATTAGCTAAAGGTGTTCTGAACCTCCAAATAATAATTGCCGCAAAAAATATCGTAGCAAGCTATCTGCTAAGCTCGCGACACATTTAATCTAATTTACGAGCCCCGACCAGGTGCAATCGGACATTAAATACCATGACTCTCAAATATTGAAGACGACAAACGATTTTGTATGGCCATTTTAATTGTGCGTGAAATTTGTGACAGTATACTGCATTGTCTGGGAATTTTACGGCTGTTAAATTAATTTTAAATATGAAAAGAGATGTTACATAATATGCTTTATCATTATCAACCCAATACCGGCACAATATTTTAGACAACCGATAGGCGCAGTGGGCAGCGACCCTGCTTCCGGAATCCAAGACTGTTGGTTCGATTCCCCAACTGGAAAATGTTTGTGTGATGAACATGAATGTTTTTCAGTGTCTGGGTGTTTATGTTATAAGTGTTTTTGCATGTTATTCATAAATATAAATATAAATAATACAAATATAAATTCTGTACCCTTACCAATATTCTAAATAAATGAATAAATGAGTATAAAATAAATGAGAATATATTCATCAGTCATCTTAGTACCAATAACACAAGCTACGGTTAATTTGGGGCTAGATGGCGATAAATTTAGTTGGGTTTTGTTCTCTTATCATCATCACATCAACCCGTTACCGACCCACTACAGAGCACGGGTCTCCTCCTACAATGGGAAAGGGTTAAGGGCAGTCCACCAGGCTAGCCCAGTGCGGATTGGTGGACTCACACACCTTTGAGAACATTATGTAGAACTCTCAGGCATGCAGGTTTCCTCACGATGATTTTCCTCCACCGTCGAAGCAAGTGATATTTTAATTAAAACGCAGATACTCATAACTTAGAAGAGTTAGAGATGCTGGGATTCGAACTCGGCCCCCTGAAAATGAAGTCGAGTTCCTACCCACTGCGCTAGGAATCCTCCAGTTACAGTCTTATAAATACACCCACATCTTTCACATATTTTACGTCTTTAAATAATAAATCTTCTAGTTTAAAATCGTTAAGGATACATCCAATTACATTAAAAAACAGTAGCCATAAAGTACATACCTAGGTAATATGTTTTTTTTATAAGCTTTTCAAAACCAGAGGCGTGTGGAGTCTGGCAATAAAATAAAATATTGAAATAATAAGCCATCCGGCCAACGTTATGGCCACTACTTCTGTATGAATGTGACGTTTGTATGAAAATTAGAATAAATTAGATGTTTGGATAGGACGGTGCCCCGCTGTTTAATGACACTACATTGTATTGTATAGTGGCGAATGGCTACCTTACTTTGTGCAACGCAGACGGGCGACTGTCTGGACACATCTGCAAACGATCTGATTAAACCATCTCTTTTACCATCGAACTGCGAGGCACCGAATGAATCTGCAACGTTACGTAGTTTAAATACCATCAACACGTGCAAAGCACGCTTTGCTTCTTCAAAATTCAAAATTCAAAATTCATTTATTTCAAGTAGGCCTACTTTATAAGCACTTTTGAAAAGTCAAGTATGTTTGTTTGTAGTGACTCTACCACCGGTTCGGAAAGCAGATTCTACCGAGAAGAGCCGGCAAGGAACTCAGTAGTTGCTTTTTCCAACATCAACATTTACAAAAAAAAGTCTATCTTGCGGGAGATGAGAGCGAAGCTGGAAATTCATCAAATTTATAGTAACCTTGCTGATATAGATGTGACACATTTTTTAAATGTATGCAACGGTAGGTCCAGAACTACCTTAGGAATCGTGTTGTAAAAGTGTATACTCAGCCCGACAAAGGAGTTCTGCACCTTTCGCAGACGATATACAGATATCACTAATTTATGTCCGTGTCTGGTCTTCCTTTCTGATACGCAACGCAAAGGCCTGGATTGCCCTCACATCTTCCGTCTTCCCCGATACCTATAATCTGGGTACCTTCAATCAAGAGTGAAAAGGCATCTTCTAGGCAAGCGCGCCCCATCTTAGGCTGCATCATCACTTACCATTAGGTGTGATTGCGGTAGAGAATTTGTCTATATATTTAAAAAACAAAGACGGATTGCACTCCGGGAGTGCCGGCAGAAGTGAAAACTTGATTATTAATTAACGTTGAGCATGTTTGATATTTTGGAATGGTAAGGGAATAATTTTGCACCAATTGCTTTATCAGTATAAAAGTACTATCATTTATGTGGTAGAATACAATATTCATTTGTTGCGCTATCGTACACAAACATGACAATATATTACATTAAAAATTTAACACTTTAAAACTATTACAATTATTTTACATTAAAAAGTTTATCTATCCGAAAAATCAACTTTCATCCATAATTTCAACGACTTTTCCACCATCATCATTACCAGAACTATCATCGCCAATCTCTAAAACTGATACGATAGGTTTATGGTAGCTGAAGTAAGAAACGAACAGTTTTGATTCGAACCTATTTAAATGTCTAATAAAGACCGCATAAATAGTAGTTTTGTATTTCGTTGTGCTAAGATTGCGATCATTCGACATAGTTAAACCAAATTCATTATTTAAAAATTCAATTAATAGTTGATTTTTATCGTCTGCGAAGTTTATGTTGAAATCTCCACTCAAAATCATTGGCAATTCATCAAAGCTTTTTCCAATTTTTTTTTTAAGCAATGCAGATGCATCATAAGAATAAATGAATAAATTTTTATACAAGAAGTCTTGTATAGCACGCAATGACTTATCTGGAGAGATGTAAACGGCAACCATAATTATGAACTATTACTACTAATTATTACCGTCTTACGCTTTTTCGATCAGGTCACGTGTCCTGACGCGAGTTTAAGATTTTATACCCATTACAGAAAAAGTGCTCAACGCCGCTAAAGAAGTTTTCACTTCAAAAATAAGAGCGACTGTCTTGATGCACTCGCAAGGGCCAACTTGTAGTGGTAAAATAAAAATCCGCGCAGACTTGAAACAAGTCTGTATTAAAATTTGTGTTATTTTTACTAGCGGTAGTGTGAAGGCAATGATATATTGAAATTTCTTTATAAATGTTACGTTTGTGTGAAGATTTGGAAAACTTAGAATTTTGGATAGGACGGTGCCCTGATGTTTAATAATATAATATTGTATAGTAGTGAATGGCTACCTTACTTTGTGCTGTCCAGAGTGGTGACTGTCGGATGAATTGGCAATCACCAGCGACTGTCTTGGTGAATTCGCAAAACTCAATTAAAAAGCATATGTAGATTAGTAGTATTCATTCGATTTGATAAAGTAATAATAACTTTCTTATTACGGCAACTAGGGCCCATTTATTAGAAATACGCTAAAATTATTTTGTTACTTTACATTTATTCACTTATTATACATATATATTTTTATAGAAATATTTATTATATTATTTTTATGTATTTTGTATATAATATCTTCAAATTTTATTGTATGTAGAATTCTGTTAATATTTAGATATATTGCATATCTTTAGTAGTGATCTTTAAGTATATTGATCCTTTATTTGGCCTATACCACAATTAAATCATCTTACTTACATCCTGGGGTAGCTGGAAGAGATCTCTTATAGAGATAAGCTGTCCTATGTACACTTCATGTATCTTATGTTCACAATCACAATTTATGGTACATAAATAACAAATAAAATAAATTTATCAAATGTCTTATTACACATAAAATTAAAGGTCCATTCATCGAACAAGCACCGAGATGAATTGCTGTAGAATCTTTGTGTCAAATTTGTTCGCATCTTTTTCTGGATGCTAATTTTATCATGACCGCAGCCTTGCCATAAAATAGATGAAGAACTAAGATAGTCTTATGTCTGCGCCATTCTCAAAACTATTTCGTATAATATTATTCCAGTATAACGTCACAGTCTTTAAAATATATAATTTATCTGTGCGTTTTGCCGTTGAGCGAGTTTGAATGGTACGTGCGGTTCAATCAATGATTTTTGTTTAATTTCTGAGCTGAGGGGATTTGAACCTGCGACTCTCTAGCAATAGCGGTCTTGAGGACTTTACGACTGAGCTACGGCTATCTTTCGACCAGTGCTGAAATTAATATATGCCCTCTTTATCACTCTTATAGATACCGTAGAGATGTTGACTGTAGTGGCGTGCATAGAGGGACATATCCTGTATATGAAGATGATATAAAATGAGTCCAATACGAACTGTAAAGACTTAAGGGTAGGCCTTTATAACTCTTAAAATGTCTACCCGTAAGTTTTATATAACTCGTACTGGAGATTTTTATTATATTACTAGCTGTCCCAATTTTTTTTTTTGATGAATGTTTCTTCAATATTTATTATCCTATTCCGGTCTAAGAGGATCCCAAAAAATTAAATATCATAAAAATTGGTCCAGCCGTTCTTTAGTTATAAATGGTGTAACTAAACACTTTCATCCCCTCTCCCGAGAGAACTGAGCTTAGTTTCGGGATAAAAAAGCATCCTATATTACTTCTAATACCTTCAGGAATATGTGTACAAAATTTCGCGATGATCGGCTAAGTAGTTTTTGCGTGAAAGCGTAACAAACAAACTTACATTCACATTTATAATATTAGTAGGGATTGGGTTATATAGATGTAATCTGCATACCCTGTGCATACATACCCTCTATGCACGCCACTGGACACAGGGCGGCAGTTAATAGGAGGTGTTTCTTGCATGCTCTGCGATGCTTTGCTTTGTTTGTAGGCGATGGTTTTTGTCTCATGAGGGATACCTACTTTGTCCGTCAATTATTACAAAAATAAAACAAAAGAACTGCTAGACATAGGTATTTTGTAGGGATATCCAAAGTCCACAGCCTCGGGCCGCTTGTATCCAGTGGCTCCCAAGTTAATGACGTCTGTCCACCTAATTGGGCTTGAAGCAACGCTTCGCTTACCAGTGCGGGATCTCAAGTCCCCTTTGGACCCCAACGTCCATCTGTAGGTGCAGAACTCCTTCGTGGGGTTGAGTATACG
The DNA here is from genome assembly GCF_905163445.1 of Pararge aegeria. Taxonomy (NCBI): domain Eukaryota; kingdom Metazoa; phylum Arthropoda; class Insecta; order Lepidoptera; family Nymphalidae; genus Pararge; species Pararge aegeria. The sequence continues at coordinate 2,163,482 of NC_053202.1, read as the reverse complement.
CTTTTACAATATGATTCCTAAAATAATTCTGGACATTTAAACAATGTATCATTGCATGCATTTAAAAGACGCGATGAGTAAAAACATTGTTATTACAGCGAGGTTACTATATAACAGATGAATTTCTTTATGACAAGGTAGCTTGGAAGCAGCCAGCTTCGCTCTCATCTCCCGCAAAATGATTGTTAATGTTGGAGAAGAGCAACTACTGAGTTTCTTGCCGGCTCTTCTCTGTAAAATCTGCTTTCCGAATCGGTGGTAGAATTACTACATACGCACATACTTGACTTTTCAAAAGTGCTTATAAAGTAGGCCTACTGGAAATAAATGAATTCTGAATTGTTTTTCTTGTATTTTATGTACCCCACCCATTGCCACTTCCTCTTCGCGAATCGTTGAGCGATGTCGGTAACTCTAGTTTATCTATTGATCTACCCATTCCATGTAGAGATACTCTCTCTATCGCCCACCGAAGTAAATAACTCATCCTAATTTATTCACATCCAAAACCAACTTAAACAGTGTCAAACAATTACCTCAGAAATGTCTAATCGTAAATAAGATCGGGCGCCATCTTTAAGAGCACAGACAATAAAACACCCAAATCTGACAAGGATCTGTGACGTTAAGCCACGTACATACTGAGGTATCGGGTTACGGGTAATTTGAATAAGTTATCACTGTGACTTGATGTCTTTATTCTAAAAGGGACCAGTTTGTGTTGATACACATCTACTTTGTATGAGAAAAATGTTGTGCATTTTGTCTGTGTATTGAATACGGGTTATAATATACCTACAAGCTGAGCTTGCCCTTTATCTTTTTAAAAATCCTTAGTTTTCCTGAGATTTTAATAAGGTATGATACTCTATGTCCTCTTAACTAACTATGCCAAAAATCGAGTTGATGGGTTCCTTAGATATGGCGTTAAGGCAGGACTAACAAACATACAAACAAACACACTTTTGTATTTATAATATTAGCAGGATGTTGTAAGGTGTTAACTCCTGTGCCTCGGAGAGAATGTTAAGCCGTCAATCTCGGATATTATCAATAATATGTTAATATGTGATAAACGACCAAGACACCGGCAGGTATCTTTCCATCGTTCGAGTCCATGTTGGACTGAAGTGTATCGAAAATGCACCCATTTATATCAAAATACCCACCAACTCATTGTCATGAACATTGGTTATTAATCAAATATAATTTACTATTAATTGGTTATTAACTGTTTCTTGAAAACTATCTATTAACTAATTAATAATTATTAGGGTATTTGTAAAATTCTAATCAATTTAATAAAGTAATCTTTTGATAACTATAAAGTCTGACAAATATTTACCCACTTTATAAAATTACTGTAACTTATGTTAATCGCCTTTGAGCCCACCGACCCGTATTGTAGCAGCGTGGATGGTCTAAACTTTAAGTCTCTCTCTCCTATGAGAGAAAAGGTCTATGTCGGAAATGAAATTGATGATGCTAAACCACTCTGCCATTCTTCTTCTTTAGGTGCCCTACTACTAGTGAAGGTTGGACGTCAGTTTTTTTTATATTTCGCCTTGTCTCTCGCTAGGCTAGACAGCTGGGCGGCACTCGCGAGCCCATTCCAATCCCTGATGTTGTGCAACCAAGACTTCATTGCGACCGACGCGCCTCTACCAAGCATAAAACTGTGTCAAAATAGTCGACAAATATATTATGAAAATCAAGCTTATGCTATACTCCGCGAAAAGCCGGAGTTTAAATTCAAATTCAAGTTTATCTTATAATGTTGACTTTACAATGACTTCACTGTGAATTCATTAAGAAGTAAACACCTCCTGAGGATGCTCCGGTGTCGGAGCGAAACGTGCGTAGAGAGTTCAATGCCGTAGATCGGTTTGGTGTGAATTATAAAAAAAATATTACTGAACAAACTAGAAATAAAAATCGTTTTTGGCATATCCGGAAATCTCGTTTTTGTCTACTCCGCCAATTAATACTATAAAAAAATATGAAAGTTGGGTCTGGAATTAATGATAATTTTTAACCGCCTTACAAAAAGTAGGTTCTTAATTCGGTTGTATTTTTCTTATTTTTTTTATTTTTCTTAGTTCAGAACTCTGTGATTTATAAATTTTCAAACTTTTTTTTTGCAACTACATAAAAATGTTGTAGAACACATTTATTTCTTACTTTTTAGTTCTATAACAGTCGTACTTTTTTGGTAAGTTTTTATTTAATTTTGTCTTCTTTATTTCACTTAAATGACTAAAAGCTACTGCGTTATTTAACTAGGTACATCTAGTGGTACTTTCCCATAATAGTGCCATGGATCTAAGTACACTGGTTAACAACGTTGTAATTTAAGAGGCAACCTCACACGTCTCATATTACACGCCCTGTGACGCCATATTGTGTGCGCCTACATTGTACGTGAATGGTCACTTTGATTGAGACTTTATTTTACTATTTAATAAATAATAAAAAAATACAACAACAATGCACACATCGCCATCTAGCCCCAAAGTATGAGAAGCTTGTGTTATGGGTACTAAGATGACTAATTAATTCTTTTATGAATAATATACAGTTAAAATACAGATAAACACCCAGACACTGAAAAACATTCATGCTCATCACACAAACATTTTTCCAGTTGCGGGAATGGAACCCACAGCCTTGGACTCAGAAAGCAGGGCCGCTGCCAACTGCGCCAAACTGTTGGATAGAAGAACGGGAGGGTTTACCTTTCTTCTTCTTCTTCTTCTGTTCTTGGGCCTGTCTCCGTACTTGGTTGGCTGGAACCGAACTTCAGCCAGCCGAGCTCACTCCAGAAGCTTAGCAGGCCGCCCAGGTCGCCAGTGCTTCGAGGCGAGAAGCCGAGGAGCCAAGGTGTGGTGCGCGTTGTCCTGTCACTCCATTTTATATTATTTATAGAAGCATACTGGGCGTAGGCCGCTATCGACTGGTCTAAAGCTGAAAGTTCGTATGTTTGACCAGGCATCCAGCTCAATGCTGAGCTGACACCTTTTTCTAATGCACCACATGACCGAAGTTATCTCAGCGCTGCTATTATTTAAAAGTTTGTTTAGTGCTCAAGAAGTGGATGTTCGTGGATGACGTAGAGAGAGATGATATGGCTCAAAATTATTCATCAAGATGTAACTTAATAATTTTGCATTCAATTAATATCATCATCGTAAGATTATGACGCTGGAGATCCAACCTAATAATCTTTCACTGATCAATAAATCAATCAATCAATCAAATATACACACAAGAAATAAATAAAAGTGGAACAAAGGTACAAGTCATTTAAATTTGTGTAACAAAGGCGGCCTTATCACTTATAGTGATTTCTCCCAGCGAAACCGAAACCGAAACCGAAGAAACAATTAACAATTATTCATTGTTAAATCTGAACAATTATTCATTGTAAAGTCAACATCTCCTGAGGATGTTCCAGTTTCGGAACGAAACGTGCGTAGAGGGTACATTGCCGAAGATCTGTTTGGTGTGGAGTATAAGGATTGAAGAAATTATTAATTACACCATACAGATTCTCCTGCTTTTCGCGGAAATTGAGCTTAATTTTCAAAATATATCATGGATTTCCGCAAAGTAACGCCAGCTTCTATCCAATACCTGTGGTGTCACGTCCGTGGAGAGCCGCGACAGCGCGGTTTAGCTTCCGAAAGAGTCGCGGCGACCAGGGAGCTGCAGCGCGTGGTATATCCATGGTTGGTTTGCGCCCGCCGCTCATCGAGGTCGACCCCGTCAGCAAGGTACTGGCGAGCGCCCATCAGCCATCGGAGAGGAAGCGTTTAGGCGTCCAGGAGCTCACGTGACAGACCTCTGACGTCCGGCGGCGCTGATGGTGTGTGCTGTATTGGCACGTCATCGAGGTGCTTAGGCGGCGGATGAACTGTTCAAGGCCCTTTATGCGCAGGTCTCTGGAGATGACCTGGTTCCGTACGAAGCGTAGGCCTCGGGAAATGGTGCGGAGCCACGATACCGATACCCACGCTGGGGCCGCATACTGCACAATATTTTGTAAGTACGAATTAAACATGGGTTACCCAAAGTGGCGGTTCTCAAACTAGAACAACATTTATTATAACTAAGCACGTATTGTTCACCACAACAGCCCACGCAATTAAGCACAAAAAGAAACTATAAAATCGACCACGTAAACAATACTAGCCGTGGCTAGTCATTTGTGGCCACTGACAGGCCATTAAAAGGCCATATTTCAGGCCCAAAACCATAAATTAGTTGGGCCATTATATTTGTTAATAATTAGCGGAATTTTGTGTTCGGGATACTGTTTGGCTTCGGCGAGATTCGGTTTAAGCAGGGCCGGACTTCGGAATATTTCGACTGTTATAATATTTTAATACTTTCGTTATTCAAGATAAGCGGTGATGGACCAGAGCTCGATTTTACTTCCGGGGGGCCGAGTTCGAATCATTTAAAATATTTACTCCAACGGTGAATGAAAACATCATGAGGAAACCTGCATAAGCTCTCAAGAGCTCTACAAAATGTTCTCAAAGGTTTGTGGAGTTCACCAATCCGCACTGGGCCAGCGTGGCGGACTACAACCCCTTCTCATTGTGGGAGGAGGCCCGTGCTGCGTGAATCGCAAGGTTAAAATTACGTAACGAGTTTATTAACTTCGGGTTATGGGTAAAATACTAACTCTATAATATTGAGTTGCGCCAGTGAAAAGAAAGCCCGGAACACACAAGATCACAGGAACTTATGCAACGTTACATAGGTACATACATGTTTATATTATTGTGAGGTGATGGTGATAACTACGTCTGCCAACTTAAAAATGCAGCTACGAGGGTTCCAAACGCGCCCTGGTCAGAGAAGAGCCCACAACAAACTTAGCCGGGATTTTTTTTGGTATTACCATCGCACAGTCAATTTATTTACAGCTGCCAATCTGTTATTCCAATAATACATAAACAAGTCATATAATTAGGATTAAAAGTTATTTCACGAGTGTTGAAATATATCTAAATTGACTTTGTTTCTAAATTCTACTCCGTTTAACTAGCTCCGTCCCTGGTGATGCTACGCCACTCGACCGCTCCACGGGGGGCAGCGTCTGTAGCTATGACCATCCCAAAAACGGGCAGATGGCGGGTCGATTGACTTCGCATACAATATTATAAAGATATTTGACATTCGGATTGCGTTGCTATTAGGGTGAGTCACGTACTATCTTTTTTTTTTAATTCCGCTACAAGTTATCCCTTGACTGCAATCTCACCTGGTGGTAAGTGATGATGCAGTCTAAGAGTAGCCTGTTATAGTCATCATCATCATATCAACCCATTACCGGGCACGGGTCTCACAATGAGAAGGGTTAAAGCCTTGGTCAGCCACATTATGGAGAACTCTCAGGTATTATTATTATTATATAATAGACAGCAGCTTTTGCTGATGCGTCTATATAATTTCTTTCGCTCTTTGTCTTTTTTATGTTTATCCATTCTATTCTTAAACTGATTAAATGATTCTGCAGTCAGTACATCTTCAGACAAGGCATTCCACAATTGTATAACTCTATTGCTGATAAAGTGCTTGGAAGTATTACACGATGCCTGCTGATATTCTAGTTTGAGACCTTAGCCCCTTAATCGGGGGTTACTCTTTTTTGAAAATATTTCCTCAAAATTTGGAATGTTGTAATACTTATTTAATATTTTATAAGTTTCAATGAGATCGCCTCTTTTTAGGGTGCTGAGTCCCAGGTTTGCAAGCCTTTGCTCATATGAAAGATTTCTCAATTCTCTTGGCAGTTTAGTGGCTCGACTCTGAACCTTTTATGGAACCTTTTTGGGTATGCAGGAGCAAGCCCAGTTAGGGCTTGGTCAAATTCAAGACCCTAGGAACGCCACTGCCTAACTAATCTTTACTATCCTTAGTAACATTATAATGCGAATAAATAAAATAAATAAATAAATAAATATACTACGACACATACATCGCCATCTAGTCCCATAGTAAGCGTAGCTTGTGTTATGGGTACTAAGATGACTGATGGATAATTTTATGAATAATATACATAAATACTTATTAAATACAGATAAACACCCGGAGACTGAAAAACATTAATGTTCATCGCAGAAACATTTTTCAGTTGTGGGAATCGAACCCACAGCCATTGACTCAGAAAGCAGGGTCGCTGCCCGCTGTGCTAGTCGGCCGTCGAATTTAATTATAACGCGAATGAGTGTTTGTTTGTCTGTTTGTTTGTTATATCTTTACGCCCTACCTCAGCAACCAATCAACTTGATGTTTGGCGTACAGTAAGTTGAAGGACGGAGAGTACGAAGGCCGCTTGTTCCTTCAACTATTGATATAAAAAAAAAGAATTATTACACTAAAGTACCCCCTGATCCCATTAAATAAATACGAAATAATTACTGACCACTTATCAACCATTGTGAACTGCCCCAACCTTAATTGAAGAGTAATTTATTTGACAGACAATTAAGTACGGAATCTGTACCCGCGTATCTAATGCATTGGGTTGGCACTTATAATTGATACTGTAGCCATTACTTAGCCTAGGTTACTTCGAAAAAATTAAAAAAGAAAAATAAAGTTCCGTCCCTTTCTCTCGTATCCCGTTCTATTTTATTTAGCTCCCTCAATTCTGTTTTAAATGTGAGAAAAAAATTATTATAAGTTTACATGCTCGCTAAAAATTACTAGGTCTAGGTATCACCCACGTGCTTAAGCACGTTAACCTGCCAGACCCGCTATCGACGTGTATAAAAAATTCACTGAATCGAAAGAAACTATTATAATGGCATGAAATCGAAAACTATCATTTGAAATTAATACGAAATTCATAAATTTAAACGTCAAACTCCTTGCTGAAAACCTATACAGCCCATTGTCACTTTAACAAGGGTGTCCACTACGAAATGCAACGACAAATTTCATTTATAACAAATTATCTTTCTTGGTAAGTCGATATAACGAATAAAAAAACCGAATTCAATGAACATACATGTCTATTTAAATTATAAATGTCATTTGAAATTAGGCTGTATGGCGATGAGCTAAAGCTTATGGCGTTTGCAAAATAAAAAAAAATGTCATCAATACAGAGTATGAAGACGTCAAAAGCCACTTGGAAGCGGCAACAATGGACTCTGATTGCCGCGCTCGTATTCAATGATTATTCACGGCCATTATATTCTATTTAGCTTCAAATAACCATTTAATAATAGTACCCCGGTCCCCTTACCACGCTTATTAACAATACAATAAAATAAATAACAAATAACACAAAATAAAAGCCACTTTACACCTTCTTGGAAGCTGGCAACTGGCAGCTTTCGGTTAAAAAAAATTAAGAAAAAAAACGTTCCGTCCCTTTCTTTCGTATAATTGTATCCCGTTCTATTTTATTTAGCGCCCTCAACTTTAACGCGCGTAAAATTAGGTTCTGAAGAAAACTCAACCCAATTTTAATGAACATAAGGTTGTAATTTTTTATAGATTTATTTGTATAATTGAAATAAATTTCGATTATTAGAAACATAATGGATACAGATGAAGTGGAAAACGATATACTCAACGTGTCAATCCCTTTTCAATGTTACGCTAATATAAAATTAATATTTTTGGGGAACCGAAAAAAAATTAAATAAAAAAACATCACGAGATATTGAGTTTTATTTGAGTAGCCGTAGGACGTAATAAATTTAAAAATGGAATAGTATTCGCGGAAGTCGTTGACACATTCGAAATTCGAATTCCGAGGCCGAATTTTATGGGGTTCACACATGACTAGTTTATAATTGACTCACTTTATGACTTCTACACACAATAGTTTTTTCTGTAATCTGTTTTAGATCGATCTGTGGTTCGAATTTTAAATTCCGCAACTTTATCACAAGCAACTCTAGGATCTATTGCCATATGAATTAGAATTGTAATGCATTGTAATTTTATTAGATTTTTATCTAAGATCAATTCGCATCTAGATTTTCAGATGCATACAAAGTAGATTACTAACCTTGGATGATCAAATTACATTAAGTCAAGGTATCTATTAAGTAATACATACTCTTCAATACAGTCAATCTGACCATGAATCCTTTATTGGTTAGGAAAAATACTTACTTACCTATTTATTATCCTTTGTGACTGTTGACTTGTCTTTTTTATATTATCTACACATTCCTTACAGAGGGCCTCGCTGGTAGAGCTCTCATATAAGTTATTCCTTTCATATCTTATATACTCTATGTTATATAGAAATTGAGGAGTTTGTTTTTTTGTTTGTCTGTTTACTTGAACGCGATTATCTCAGGAACTACTGGTCATATTTGAAAATATTTTCACTGTGAGAAAGGCTATCACGGTAAGAAAAATAGGAGAATAGCACAACTGAAGAATGTTTTAAAATCGGGTTTTTTTTCCTTTTGAGAGCTACCGCTGCGTGCGCCGCGTAAACGTTCAAAGTTTTGATAAAATCATTATTATTATTTATTATTTAACTCTTTATTTGTACACAACTATGAAGTTAGGAAAAAAAACAATAGACAAAGACAGAAGTACAATACAAAAAGCGGCCTTATCGCTTAGTAGCGATCTCTGCCAGAAACCTTTAGATTAGGACAAGATGAGCGAGAGCGGACAGGTGGTGTAAAATTATTATAAACCTAATACAGAAACCAAATTGCACAAATAAGAACAATATAATAAATTAATATAAAATAATAAACTAATATATACTCAATCATACATAAATAATTATGAACATATAATATATAATAAAAATAAACATAATCAAGGTACTAAAAGTCGTCATTTTAATCATGTACTTATCACAAAGTTGTTCCTACTTAAAAGTTAAAAAAAAAGTCCCAGAATATGTTAATCGATTTTAAGGTTGACATGTACGCGGAAGAAGTCGCGAGGGACCGCTAGTAATATTGTAAATAAGATTTATTTTTGTGTATAACATTTGGCTGTAACTTTCACGCAAATATTACTGAACTGATTTTGAGATAACTTTACAGTCAGCCCTATATGCATTAGAATAACAATGTACCTATAAGCCAAAAAGTTGTAACCATTTGAAAGTTCTAATAATATGTCCCAGCAGATGTCTAAATTGTAAGGTTGACCTGTACGCGGACTAATTTGCGTGGGACCGTAGCGGTCTTATCACTAGTTGTTCCTATTTAAAAGTTAAAAAAAAAAAGTCTCAGCGTATGTCTATCGATTTTAAGGTTGACCTGTACGCGGAAGAAGTCGCGAGGGACCGCTAGTAATATTGTAAATACTATTTTTTTTGTGTATAACATTTGGCCGTATCTATCTATCTCTAGGCCCGTTTCAGCGAATGCACTTCGACCCTCCAGGATCTTTTGTGCTCGCCCCGTCCTTGTATCCCCCCTCACCCTAAATAGCTTCAAAAATCCACTTTAAGAGTTTGATTGAAGCTTTTAGGTTGGAGGCACAGTAATCATCTGGTTGTGGATAGGCCACTCCCAAGAGGTCCAACCGCTTTCTAGCCAATCCGTCGCATTCACAACGCAAATGCTTAGTGGACTCGTAGACGTCCTCGTTGCAGGCCCTACATGTAGGGTCATCAATTATGCCCATTTTGAGCAGCATGGACCCTGTGCCAAAGTGTCCTGTTATGGCCGTAACTTTCACGCAAATATTACTGAACAGATTCTGAGAAAACTTGACAGTAATATAGGTTATACATAAGAATTCTACAATAAACTACCAATTGACATCTTGGAGATGTGTCTTAAAAAGTTAGGTTAAGGCAAAGTTTGTATTAAACGTAAGCATATAGAAAAGTCCTATTATCGTATAAAGGACTACGTAATCGATAAAAAAGCTTGGGTGTAAATTATTGCTCTAACCAGGTTGCTCTTCTAATAATTTGAAATGACATTGTGAGATGGTGATAACAAAAAAAAAACACCCGGCTAAGTTTGTTGTGGGCTTCTTCTTAGACCAGGACGCGTTTGGAACTCTCGTAGCTATAGTTTTAAGTTTACGAATGTGGTTATCGCCATCATCTCACTACCGTGTAATTCTTATGTACGCATCAAAAGTGCCACCTATGGGCCTACTTGAATAAAGGTACGGGCATTTTCGATCAGCAATTGGTGTACATCTTCCACTACATATACATCACAATATGAAGAATCCGATTCTCCATTAAAAATGAAAATTAATTGGATGGAACGTGCTTTAGAAAAGTTTTTAGTGCGTGCTGGGATTTGAACTCGGTTCCTCCGAAAGTGAAGTCGAGCTCCTAGCCAACGCGCTATCACCGCTTCACCGTTAGTTATTACTAAGAAGAAAATTCGATGCAATTTTTGAATCTGGAATTCGTTTCGTTTAAAAAGCATGTTTTTATTTTAATCACGCATTTGTCATCATTGTTGCTATATCTGAAAAAAAAACATTACCGATGTCGATACCATTCCTTTTACTATGGAAAAAGGCCCATAAACAGTCGTTAAAAACCAAATAACATATCCACCATAAGTTTCCACTGAACACATTAACGCAACATATTTATGGCGCCCATCAAACCAATTGCCCAAATAACGATTGTGTACATGAAAAAGAACACGTGAAAAAAACAATAGAAAAACACGTATTCAAGACACAAGGCGGCAATAAACATGTGCATTCAATTCAAAGTTGTAGGAACGATCGCGTGTGGTCATGAAGGCTCTCAGAATGCGCTTTGGCTTGCGACATTGAGCTTTTACATAACTAATATGCGATATGCTATACGAATGCCTAATGCAGAACTGCAGGCGGATACGTGTATTTATACCACAGATATGTGTAAGGAAGCGGTAATAGCCTAGTGGTTACGACTCAAGCCTCACTCTCGGGCTGCCGAGTTCGATTCTAAACACGTACAGCTAACTTTTCTAAGTTATGTGCGTTTTAATTTATTAAAATATCACCTATGTAAATGAAGGTTAATTTGCTATACTTCGCGAAAAGCAGGAGAATCAGTATGGTGTAATTTATAATTTATTCAATCCTTATGAGTATAAGGATTGAATAAATTATAAAAAAAAAATGTGGAGTCACACCAAACAGATCTTCGGCAATGTACCCTCTACGCACGTTTCGCTCCGAAATCGGAGCATCCTCAGGAGATGTTAACTTTACATTAAATAATTTTGAACTTAATTGCTTTTCGCGGAGTATAGCTAATTAAGCTTAATTTTCATAATTTATCATGGAATTCTTCAAAGTGACGTTTGCTTCTATCCCACTTGCTTTAATGGTGAAGGAAAAGACCGTGAGGAAACCTGCATGCCTGAGAGTTCTCCATAATGTTCTCAATGGCGTGTGGAGTCCACCAATCAGCCTTAAGGCTGGCTGGGCCAGCATTTATCTAACTGCCTAGTAACTAAGGCCTTAGCCCTTCTCATGTGTTCTCTTTTAAATTTTCCAAATCCTAAGGTTGCCTGGCAGAGATCGCTACTTAGCGATAAGGCCGCCTTTTGTATCCTGCTTCATTCTTCATGTATTTGTTCTTTTTTTTAGTCTTGATTTTCTGAGTGGTGTACAAATATAGAGTATAAATAAATAAAAGTGTGGGAGACCCGTGCCCTGCAGTGGGCCGGTAACGGGTTGATATGAAAAATGGCAATAGAAATAAAATTTCTATGAAAATCTTTTTAAGTTTTTAATTTAGGTATATAGGTACTTAGGTCGTATTATGTTCAAGTTCAAGTCAAGCAGATTACTGCATTATCAGGTGAAACCGTCAAGCGCAGACCTGTGAATAAAAAACCAATAAAAAAGCTTGTTAATTTAGTTTTTACTGCAAAATTTTTAGTGGTCATAAAAAAAACGCGTTAAGTAAAAAATGCGACCTGCTAACTTCGAAATGGGTGAAATCAAATAATCATTTCGGATCTTTAGTGATGCTGTGAACAAATTAAGTACATTATGTAAATTTAATGGCGTTTAAAAAAAATGCCTGCTTCTATCCAATATAAAAAAAATGCCCTTATTATTTGGCGCCTGTAATTATTTGGAGTTAATAATATTTATTTATTTATTTTTTCCCAATCTTACATTTTATCATCACAGGAAAAAGTTATCCTAATACGACAATGCAGCATGTTATGTAAAATTTAATAATATATATTACTATAATGTATATTATGATAAAATCTAAATCGCTATATTTGTGAGTTCACTCAGAGTGCAATAAAATAAATCCGTCTTCTCGGCTATCACATTGAGGGTACGGAGTGCGCGCGTCAGTGGCGCCTCCTTCAGTATAATATGAGATACCAAAACTTAGAGATGCCTGGAATCAAGTTATCAAATCAGATATAATAATATCTTTAATTCAGGCATAGCCCATAGTCATATATTTATAAATTACAAAATTGGAGAATAAGAAACGTAGTCATTAAAATATACAATATCAAATTAATATTAAAATTAAATTATTAAATTAAATTGGATATGATTAATTGCAAACGAAATTGATTGATGTATCAACCATTGCCTTAATTCGATAAAAAAAACAACAGAATGGTTTATGTTTTATCGTTGTTAATTGCTAGACGAATATTTTCAGATACAAAAAAAAATAAACCGCAACGATTTGGTAATTTTAAGTTCTGTTTTTTTATCTGTTTTCAATTTAATTACATCTAAATTTTTTTTTTCGTTGCAATACTGATCATAACAATCAATGTAAACTAGCGAACCAGAATTTGTATTTTTCTGATAGGTACATGTCGGTTTGCGAGTAATTTGGTTAACACTATCACATTGAGGGTACGGAGTGCGCGCGTCGGTAATATCTAATCTAATCTAATTTAAGTCCTGTTATAGTATAAAGAACTACATAATTGATAAAAAAGCTTGGGTGTGAATGATTACTCTAACCAGGTTGCTCTTCTAATAATTTTAAATTACAATGTGAGATGGTGTTAACAAAAAAAAAACTCCTGGCTAAGTTTGTTGTGGGCTTCTTATTAGACCAGAACGCGTTTGGAATCCTTGTAGCTTTAGTTTTAAGTTTAAGAATATGGTTATCGCCATCATCTCTCTACCGTGTAATTCTCATGTAATGTACCTACGCATCAAAAGTGCCACCTATGAGCCTACTTGAATAAAGATATTTTTGACTATGACTATATCCTTTCAAGTTTCTAAGCTAGTTTTAGCTAGGATTGGCGTTTAAGCTAGGATACTCCGCGAAAGGCAAGAGAATCTGTATGATGTTATTTATAATTTCTTGAATTATAAACACCAAACAGATTTTCGGCAATGTAGGTACTACCCTCTAAGCCCGTTTCGCTCCGAAACCGGAGCATCTTCAGATGTTGACTTTACATTGAATAATTGTTAAAAACATGGTTTTCCGCAAAGTAACGCCTGCTTCTATCCAAGTATACTGCTTTGCCTAATTTACGCGGGCAAAGCCGCAGAGCACAGCGAGTTAACAGTACTTATTATGATGAGTGACAGATGATTAAGAATGCTCATGTATTGTGTACCTCAAAGCACTTGGTATTCTAGTCAAGCGACAATGTAATATTTTAATGGGGACCGCGGACCGCTTCCTGCGTCCAGGGTGGCGTATGCATCGAGAATCGTCGATCCGAAACACTTAGAATTCATCTAATGTGGTGCTACCTTAACCTCTCTATCGATTCCAGCGATAGATTGTTTGATAGGCTTTATTGACTTCTCATAGGGAATATTAATTAACGGATATTAATGCCCGTTTTCACTTAGTAAGTCCTAAACAAAGAAGATTCCTATTCCTATTCCATTTACCTTTCATCAATCTATTTTCTCTGGACAACTCATATTTATAATCTATGGTTCTTGACACAAGGTGTGGTATTTATTGTTTGTATTCTCATATTTTTCATTCTTCGTATGGATTGTGAGTTAAAAAAAACTAATTTATATTTCATTTTTCAAGTGTCAGGCTACGAGTGCCCTAAATTTTACGAATACGATCCGATTGCGACAGTGGCGTACATAGAGGGTATGCACAGGGTATGCAGATGATATAAAATGAAGAAAATGAGCTATAAATACTTAAGAGTAGGCTTTCTTACAATGCCTATCCTTAAGTTTTTTGTATCTTTTATGGGAAGCCGGGGTTAATGGTTGAGGAGTTCTCCCGGCACTTCACCATCAGCACCTTTATTGTGACGAGCATAAATTGCTCATACTATCCCTACTAATATTATAAATGTGAATGTAAGTTTGTTTGTTACGCTTTCACGCGAAAACTACTGAACCGATCTTCATAAAACTTTTTATACATATTCTTGGAGGTATTAGAAATAACAAAGTATAAGTACTTTTCATTACTTTAATACGATTTTTTTTAATATGTAACTATTTATAAGCTCACTGCTTAAATAATATTGCACGCCTGAAATGGCAAACTGTAAGCCCCAAACTTTGACGGCCGATAGGCGCAGTTACAGCGACCCTGCTTTCTGAGCCCAAGGCCGTGGCTTTGATTCCCACTACTGGAAAATGTCTCTGTGATGAGCATGAAGGTTTTTCAGTGTCTGGGTGTTTATATGTATATTCTAAGTATTTATGTATGTTATTTATAAAAATATTCAACAGTCATCTTAGTACCCATAACACAAGCAACGCTTACTTTGGGGCTAGATGGCGATGTGTATATTGTCGTAATATATTTACTTATTTACTGTTTATTATTTATCCAAATTATTATTTTTAAATAGCGGAAACTACACAGACTTATGAAAATTAAGCTTAATTTGCTATGTATAGGATGCTCCGGTTTCGGAGCGAAAAGTGCGTAGAGGGTACATTGCCGATGATCTGTTTGGTGTGCAGTATACAGATTGAAGTAATTATGAATTAATTACACCATATATATAAATAAATTACACCATACAGATTCTCCTGCTGTTCGCGGAGTATAGCAAATCAAGCTTAATTTTCATAATATATTATGGATTTCCGCAAAGTAACGCCTGCTTCTATCCAATATCTACACAGACGTCTGACGTTAGCGTTACTTCTGTCAGAAAAAAGATCTCAGTTACTCCCTAGTCGCGCCTAAAGAAATTTTACTTTAAAAAAAAAACATTGAATTGAGGAACTCTTCCTTTATGTAAGTCGGTTAATAAAGGTTTTTCTTAACAATATTGATAAGATTTTTGTATGATTTTTTTGTAATAAGAGAGTAATTGCGGTTTTTTTGTATTTTCCGAAATTATTGATTATGTCACTTACGCAAGCACGCACTTTACTCAGCTATGTTATGTAGAGAAACATCTTCCTTTAGAAAGTAGGTTGTATTTATTGTGGCAGAATCTTAATCTATCGGTTCAAACGATTTATTGTACGATCAAGTCTTTATTGGCATTGCATAGAGAATATTTGATTGGGAAAGTTTTACATTACTGTCAAGAGTTACTTTGTGGAATGTACGTGGAATTGATATAGATTTAGGGGTGGACTGAAATCCTAATCGACCTAGGTTCCTATCCCATTTATTAGCTCTTGACTGTAATCTCACCTAGTAAAATATAATGGCAGTCTGAGATGGTAGCGGGCTAGCCGTAATCAACCTTTGAATGAATGAATGAAAGTGAATTAATACTTTAATTGCACACGTGCTAGACTCATTGACAACGACCTTATAGTCAGTAGACTTCAAAGCCTTGAACACCGGCGTAAGGTTGCCTGTCTGGATGTATTCTACAAGATACATTTCGGAGAGTGTGCTCAGGAGCTATTCGATTTGGTTAAACCATCTCCTTTCTACCATCGAACTGCGAGGTACCGAAAGAATCTGCACCGTTACGTGGTTGAAATACCATCAACACGTACGAAGCGTTTCACTTCTTTCTTTCTGATCCGCGCCGCAAAGGCCTGGAATGCCCTCCCATCTTCCGTCTTCCCCGATACCTATAATCTGGGTACCTTCAAATCAAGAGTGAATAGGCATCTTCTAGGCAAGGGCGCTTCATCTTAGGCTGCATCATCACTTACGTACCAATGATAATGACAAGTGCAAGTAGACGCGTCACGAAAGTTGTCACCGAGCGCTGAATTTTAGGAAGCGGTGATAGCCTAGTCGCTATGGCTTCGGCACGACCTCTAACTTTTTAGTTTTTAATTCATGCAATCAAAATATCACTTGCTTTAACGGTGTAGGAAAACATACCGAGGAAACCTGCATGCCTGATAGTTCTCCATAACATTCTGAAAGGTGTGACTACTTTGTGTGGTGTGGCCTTGAACCCATCTCATTGTGAAATACCCGTACCCAGTAGTAGTTCCGTGGTAGGTGTGATTGCAGTCAAGCACTGGTCTATAAACTTAAAAAAAACATAGAACAGAAAGCATAACAAAACAGCGTATACAATTTGGCGGCTTTTTCGCTTCACAGCTAATTCTTCCAGGCAACCAATTGTGAGAAAAAAAAATTGTGTTGTTTAAGAGAGACGTGCAAAGTGCCGGCCTATGTCCATCAACCTAAGGCATTGGTGGTAAGCCTCACGCAACTTTTTTTTTTTTATATTAATAGCGGGCAAACGAGCAAGTGGGTAACCTGATGTGACGTGATCACCGCCGCCCATAAACATCTTCAGCACCAGAGGAGCCACCGATGCGTTGGCGGCTTTCAAGGAATTTGTTTATCCGCCCCTTGAATAACTCTAGATTGTATTGTAACTAAATTGCCAATCACGCCCTTCAGACCGGCAGAAATAAGCTTGGCGGTAGTACTTCCCCGGAAAACTTCTTCTCCGTTACAAGAATCTATACTATCAATAAAATTCCACAAATTCACTTTTTGCCACAGCGAAAACGAATTTGTTAAATATATTGTAAGTTTAACTATTTATTGGAGTTTACTCCTTAAGAATCGATTTTCGAATATATAAGGCGCCCGGTATGAGAAAAATGTGAGGAGTAAAATCTACTGTTACGTTTTCGCTTTGCGACGTTGAATGCCCGGCAACTGTGATGCGCAAACATGCAACGTCGCTTTCGTTTAATTAACTAATTTTTCTATTTAAGTTACCAAGGAAACCGAATAATATCTAGATAAAGAAACAAACACATAAATGTATGGGACAGAGTGAGATAGAAAACATTATACATCTTTTTACCTATTCTAGTTACCATAGAAACTAAATAATAAACATTACATTTATCCTAATAGTTCTGATACCCTACATCCACCTCAATCTCTCGTAGGCTACTTTTAAGAAGTTACACTTCCGCCGTGTGTGAATAAATTGCACAGGATTTTTAATTTACCCTTTCATATGGTATTAATCTTTATTCAGTTAAATAAACTCTTTTTGCTTATGTTTAGACAATCGTACTTAAGGAGTAAACTCCAGTCGTGCGTCGGAGCTGACACACACACACTTTTTTTTAATACTTTACGAAGGAATTCGCGTTGTCTTTATTTTCAAAGTCAGTTGCCAAGTCGCTTTCACCTTATTCAGATGAATGCGTATAAAGTTACTCAGGGCCAGTGGAAAATCCGTCGTAGGTTTTTCCGAGGTATACTCAATGCAGCGAACGTTATGCTCGTTTCAGATTATTCTAGTGTTCCAGATTAACTCTACGTCCGGTAACTAACTGGTCCTTTTATCTACTGCGTGATACTTTATTAACATTAAAATCTAGGCTTAAAACTAATCAGTACCATTATTTGAACCCGGTCGATTGGCGCAGTTGGCAGCGACCCTGCTTCCTGAGTCCAAGGCCGTGGGTTCGATTCCCACAACTGGAAAATGTTTCTGTGATGAACATGAATGTTTTTTAGTGTCTGGCTGTTTATCTGTATTTTATAAGTATTTATGTACATTATTCATATAAATATTCATCAGTCATCTTAGTACCCATAACACAAGCTACGCTTACTTTGGGGCTACATGACGATGTGTGTAGTGTCGTAGTATATTTATTTATTTATTTATTTATCTTTACTCAAGGCCCATAGATCGCACTTATGATGGGTACACGGTAGAGATAACCATACTCGTAAACTTAAAACTAAAGCTACGAGGGCTCCAAACGCGTCCTTGGCTAAGAAGAAGCCCACAACAATGTTAGCCGGGTAAATTTTTTTTGAAGTAAAACATCTTTAGGCGCGTCTAGGGAATAACTCAGATTATTTGTGTGACGTAAATAATTGGTCGTAAGTATATGCCAGATACTCCACGCTTCTTGACAAATATCATAATCAATTAGGATTATTTATTTCCAATATTTTCAAACGCAGAGCAACCTGGTTCGAGTAATACTTCATACCCAAGCTGTTTTATCGATTACGTAGCCCTTTATACTATAATAGGACTTTTCTATAAGCTTTGTAAATAATAAAGCTTATAGAAAAGTCCTTCTGCAACGATATGAACCACAATATTATGCTGCTTAATATTTTTATGGCGTCATTATAAAATGTGGGCATACAGCGTCGTGTTTAACACAAATTAATAGCTTTATATTGTGGTTTATAGGAAATGCAAGGAGAATATGCAATAGGGCCGGGTTATTAGGCATTTAGGGACGGACTGGTGACGGTGTAAGTCATAAACATTGGCGGGGAGTTGTACACCAGCAAATCTGAAAATTCTTATCCCCGATTTATATCCACTGGCAAGGGATAATTTACTCGTCCACCATTTCAGGTATACAAGACGTAATAACACACTGTTACGTTTTAATTTCGATAATTGTAATGACATTTTAATGTTTTATTCTAGGAAATGCGCGGAGAGTATGCTATAGTGAAAAGTTATTCGGCATTTAATTTACGGACGGTTAGGGTCTAAGTGAAAAACATTTGCAAGTGGCTTGGAGGTAACTTACCTTTGAGGAAATGCTGGAAACGTTGGGAAAGCCATGCAAAGTCAAATTCAATTTTCTTTAATTAAACAAAACTATTATTAATAATATTGTTTTTATATTTATTGATGGCAAACGAGCAAGTGGGTCACCTGATGTTAAGTGGTCACCACCGCCCGTAAATATCTGCAGCAGCAGAGAAGCCACCAGCGTTGCCCGATTTAAGGAATATGTTTATTCGGCCCTTGATTAACCCTAGATTGTTTTTTGGAAAAATTATTTACAGTTACCGAAAATATGAACGCAATGTTTTTAGGGCTCATGTATGTATATTTGTATGTGAGTCTCTTTGTTTCATCATAACATTTAAAATAATCTATGATGTAATTTCGAAAGACCCAGTGTCTTTTTTTTATTTTGATATTTTTTTTTTATCTAAATCAATAAAATGTTACCAAATTCAAATGTATAAGTTGTACACAGGAAGACGTATTCCATATTTTGATGGAATGTGTTCGGAAGTCTATGAGACGTTCTATTTTTAATACAATTTGTATATACAAATCAACTGGCGGTATAAATACAGTTTTAGGAACCATAACATCCGAAGCATCAAGAAATATAATTAATTTATATAATGTAGCGGTATGTTTAGTATAATTTAGTCGCTTTAATAGAGCGGCATAGTCGCACTGACGACAAAGCTCTTTCAATAAAGATAAAAAAAAAGTAGTACACAGTTCGGCAGTGTACAAGTAAATACCTACATGTTTACTATTAAAATGAGGTGATAGTTAATAATAAAATAACTAACCGAATTTGTTAATTTAATTAAAACTAAACCTGTAAAGTTTCCAGGCGTGCCCTTGTCTGGTGTGAAAATCACAGTAATGGCTGTTATTTTGTTTATTTAAACCAAATTTATATAGTCCACCAAACTAGTGGGCTAGCGTAGTGGAATACGGCCTTAAAACCCCCTCCTCATTGTGGAAGGAGACTCGTGATGATGATAAACTTTTTTTTATGTTATTCCCCTATTCTTAGGACAACTGAGACGATTGGCGCAGTCGGCAGCGACCCTGCTTTCTGAGTCCAAGGCCGTGGGTTCGATTCCCACAACTGGAAAAATGTTTGTGTGATGAACAGGAATGTTTTTCAGTGTCTGGGTGTTCATATGTATTTTATAAGTATTTATCTATATTATTCATAGAAAAAAATATGTTCATTAGTAGTTTATTTATTGAGTATATTTATTTAACCGACAAGGCTGCTTGGAAGCAGGCCACTCCGCTCTCATCTCTCACAAAACAGAAGAAATCTAAAGATTGTTAAACTTTAAAATGATGTTGGAAAAGAGTAATCTGCTGAGTTTCTTGCCGGCTCTTCTCAGTGGAATCTGCCTTCCGAACCGGTGGTAGAGTCACTACAAACAGACTTGACGTTTCATAAGTGCTTATTAATTAGGCCTACTTGAAATAAATGAATTTTGAATTTTTTTGATTTTTGTAACGGGAAAAATATGATGTATGAAAGTCATTTGTATATTACTACGAGATTGGCACAGAAAGACTAGTCACTAATCAGTAAATTACATTATGTGCAAATATAATGCTAGGGTACTGTGCCCACTTCCGCTTATTCCTTAGCCCTTTGCCCTTTATGAATTTTCTGACCGCGTCTATAAGCCACATCAGTGAGTCCAAACGTGTTCTGCGTGCCCAGTAGGGCCAATAAATTGACACTCCGTCCAGCGTGATTAGACTACGTTTGTGCGGTGTGGACGCATAAATAAACTGACACATAAACACATAGAATAGATGAATTCAAACCGCCTCATGTATAGCCCGTGGAATAATGCTACAAGCTTACAGAAAAATCCTTTTATAGTGTTAAGGATTAGTTTCATGATAAAAAGCTTAGGTATGAAATAATGGACTGTGAGATGGTGATAACAAAAAATTACCCGGATAAATTTGTTGTGGGCTCTTCTTAGACCAGGAGCGCTTGGAACCGGAACCCTTGTAGCTTCAGGTTTAAGTTGGCGAACGTAGTTATCACCATCCCCTTACAATTATGTAAACATATACCTATGTATGAAAGGTTCATAGGTTCCTGTGATAGGCCTACATGAATAAAGAATTTTTGAATTTGAATGTGTGGGCACCACTATGAACATCATCGTATGTAGTTTTATTAAATAACTAGCTAACCCGCGCGACTTTGTCTGCATCAAATCGGTTATTATCGGATTTAATATCTATTAGCATTTCTATACCCGTCGTAACGTCTAAACGATACGTCCAATTTGTATAATTTGAAGAGGAATTTGCAGGTACATAATCAGTTTCAACTATAAAAATATTTATTTGGATAAGGATCTGATAGGGACGTCCATCTTAAGATTGTATTGTTGAAAAAAGATTTATTAAAATCGATTCAAATTTAACGGAGATATGAAGTAAAATTGATAAAAGTTTCCATCTCATTTCCCGGGAGAAGCTTATTGTTTATCGGGATAGAAAGTAGCCTATATGTTGACCCGGAGTATCAGCTACGACTGTACCAAATTTTATTTAAATCCGTTCAGTAGTTTTCATGTGATGCCCGGACAGACAGACAGAGAAACAAAAATAAAATAAAAATCTGTTATGGACTCAGTATCGATTATAAAGCATCCATCCACCGTTCAAAATTTTCAAAATTTATTAAATGTACAGAAATCTTCCAGTTACAGTTTTATTATAAGTATAGAAGATTATAAAGTAAAACAATAAATAAATATATTACAACATCCCATTGGCTCCCAAAGTAAGCGTAGCATTTGTTATGGTTACTAAGATCACTGACGTATAACTTAAGATATCATCATCATATCGACCCATTACCAGCCCACTACAGAGCACGGGTCACCTCCCACAATGAGAGGGGTTAAGGCCGAGGTCCACGATGCTGTCCCAGTGCGGAATAGTGGACTCCACACACCCTTGAGAACATTATGTAGAACTCTCAGGCATGCAGGTTTCCCCACGAAGTTTTCTTTCACCGTCGAAGCAATTGATATTTGTAATTACTTAAAACGCACATAACTTAGAAAAGTGCGAGGTGCGTGCTGGGATTCGAACTCGGTCCCCCGAAAGCGAATCGAGCTCCTACCCACTGTGCTATCACCGCTTAAGGCTTAAAGGCTTAAGATATATTATGGCTTAAATTAATGTGAGCAAAATAAAATCAATATTGATGATACCAACTGTTTCAAAGAAGGCCTATTAAACCCTAATACAGTCGATAAGCTCGTTCTCTTTCTTCCCACGTCTACCGTCTCGCTCGCACGTCATTTTGTTATTACCCGAGCAGCAGCGAAGAGCTGTGATTAGCGAGTGATTAAGGTTCATTCAATATAATCATGTAATTATTTATTTATGTTTTAGACTCGAGTGTGTTTTTGTGCACAGTATATGCAAAGCTGTAGAGGAATCTTGGACAGACGCAAACGTTTGTTGGCGGATATATTACTATAACTATAATGACAAGGTTCCTTCGAAGAATCCGGCTCCACTTTCATCTCTCACAATATAGAAAAATGATTGTTAATGTAAAAGGTGAATAGTTGATGTCTTTTTTTTTTCTTTTTTTTTTTTTATAATTAGGAGGGGAAAATCCTCATGGACATCCCTAAGGATAGTGCCGGACTCCTACCGGTAGAGTCTACAAACAAGACAGACTTGACGTTTCAAAAGTGCAAATGTAAATTGTTGATGTTGAAAAAGAACAACTGTTGAGTTTCTAGCCGGCTTCTTCTCGGTAGAATCTGCCTTCCGAACCGGTGGTAGAGTTACTACAAACAGACAGACTCGACGTTTCAAAAGTGCAAATGTAAATTGTTGGTGTTGAAAAAGAACAACTGCTGAGTTTCGTGCCGGCTTCTTCTCGGTAGAATCTGCATTTCGAACCGGTGGTAGAGTACAAACAGACAGACTTGACGTTTCAGAAGTTCGTGCGTAATAAGGCCTACTTGAAATAAATGAATTTTGATTTTTTTATTGAAAACTATACAATTGAAAATATTATGTATTAGACGAACACACTTTAGCAATCTGCATAGCGTCTGCGCCGGCGAAGACGAGATCCCTGACTCCTAACGTCATCCGGACGTGGGTTCACATCACAGCCTCGGAGTCGTGCGAACTAATCACCGTCCGAAACCCCTATACTCCAATCGTCGCCTAAGCTGAGGTCCGGCCTCACATGGGGAGCTCTCAGGGCAATAAGACCCCTTCGCTTCTTCGAGCTAAAGGGTTCAAACTCTTCCTGGCAGAGCAATCTCGCGTTACGCTGTTAAACGCGTACGCGTGCTCCACACGCCTTTAGGAGCATTATTGAGAACACTCAGCCTTGCAGATTTCCTCACGACGCTTTCCTTCACTGTCAAAGCAAGTGCTATTTTACTTGTTTTCTTAGAAGCGGTGATAGCCTAGTCGTTAGAACTAGTAGCTTCACTTCCGGGGTGCCGAGTTCGTTTCCCGCACCTCTAAGTTATGTAATATTAGATATATTACATGTATTTTTATACAAAGACGATTCAATCTGATGTAAAGTCCAACGAGATTGCCTACGATAGGGCTACATTCGCCTCGGTAACAAATCCAATTTATCGCCGTATTTTGTACATACGCCGTGAGTGAGTGAGTGAACGGCACGCAGTAACGATATCTGCTCACGATCGCTAATGAAATGAAGGAGATCTTTCCCTCGCTGCGTCGTGGTATGGCATACAATGTTTACTCCAACACCGAGCCTTTTCGTTTATCTTTACTAAAAAGTTTAACTTTTAAACTTAACTATCGATTAACATAGCGAAATTAATTAATAACATTCTTTTTATAAATATTAATTTATGGACCATGCAAATATTCATTAATATATATTATATTTATATATATTATATTATTACATTTATTATTTTATTTAATTATTTATGTATATAGTATATATATATATATATATAAATATATATATACTATATACATATATATATATATTATTGCGATTTCCCGTCTCTCCTTTCCTTTCCTGTCTCTATTGCCTTATTCCAATAGTTAAGGTAGCCTGGAAGAGATCACTGTTAGTGATAAGGCCGCCTTTTGCATATAATTTATGTTAATGTAAGTGTTCCAGTGTGTATTTCCTTTATATGCAATAAAGTTGTTTAAATAAATAAATAAATAAATAGCCGAAATTTAAGAAATCATTTGTATAGAATAGAATACAACACCTTTATTTTCTAGAATGTGGTTTAGTTTTGCTCTTACAATTATTTGTGTCCCTTTACATTCAACTAATAAAATAATAAGCAAACAGTTTCAAATAAGAAAAATAAAAAAATCATAATATTTCTTAGACCAAAAAAAAAACGGGTGTGTACTTATTAACACGCGTTATACAATAATAGTTTATTTATTTCATGTTGAAAATTATATACAGCAGGAATCTCCTTATCAACACAGTGATACTCTATTGATTTGTGCACAAAGGAGTGCTTAAACACTCGCACTAAGGTAACTTGTGTTACGAGTGTCGCCACCTTCCTTCGGACCCATTACAACAACGTGAATGTTATACTTCTTTGGCGTAACAAGATAAAAAATTTAAAAAAAAATATCGTTCGCCTTATTCTGCGTTTGTAGAAAAAACGACACTAACAATAGAAAAAAGGTATTTAATACATCGAAAGTTTTATTAGCCTATTACGCCTTTAGCTATCTCATTATCGCACCACCAAGTTTCATTTAAATTTGAGATATTTGTACAATTGAATCAATTAATTCACCGGAATGAGCCAGCAGACTTTGACAATTCAAAGTGTACACAAACCTTTTTAAAGTCAAACTGAAATGTTAAATATAGCTAACTTCAGGGTGTCGTTTTTTTGTGACGGTGTGCGCGCGCATCGTAAAAATGTACTCTCATCTGTTTTTCCTAAGAAGTATTATTTAAAAAAAACATATTAATTATTAGATTTAAATATGAGAAGTTGTCCAAACCTCATCGCCGTGTGTGCACTGGTAATAGGGTAGAAGCATCGAGTCCATTACAGCCTATACACGCTCTAACTGCACCGGAAACTACGTAGGTACGACGTCTTAGCTAGGCTACTTACGTCAGAATTAAGTATTTAGTTGTAGTTCTCACACTATTGAAATCTCTAACTATTGAAGTTGGCTATTTTGATCAAGAGCAAAACCATCGCCTAGAAAAATATTTCGCAGAGCATGCAAGAAACACGTCATATACAGTACCGCGCCAGTATACCATCGTATTAAGCGGTAGAGGGCTTTGGCTAACCTTGAGAGTGGCCAAGTTCGAATCGTACGTTTCGGTGTGCGTTTTTAATTCGAGCTGTACGGGAGCCGTGGTATGCGCTTGATCGTAACAATAGGAAAATCTTACTCCGAGCTGGTGTTATTGCCGAGGTCTGACCATTCATCTTTGGAAGGTGTATATATTATGGTAAGTTTTTGTGAACACTTAAGTAACGCGAGGCAGGATCTTTGTGGCGCCATCTAGTTTGGTAATATGGAGACCGCTTAGCGAGCAATAAAATATCCCTTGCGTTAACGGTGGAAGAAAACATCGTGAGGAAACCTGCATGCCTGAGAGTTCTCTCTAATGTTACCATAGGCGCGTAAAGTCGCATATGACCAGCGTAGTGGATTAAAGCCATCAAAGTCAAAGCCTCAGATATTTCGTGTACGTCGGGAATAAAAAAAATAGTAGTTGTAGTACGAACAAGGAGCATATAATAATTTCGATATACAATTTTTTATTCATTTAATAAAATAGACGAAAATTATATGCCAGCGTATTTATCATAATAATTTGAATTTCAATACAGAAAATAGTATCAAACCCGAGTTTTTTTTAAATATTATAAATGTGTAGTAAAAGTGATATTCAATTGATAAAATTTATTTATCGAGTTATGAAAACTATTTGGCCATTATAAGACGTTATTGTAATCATTTGTAATGAAATTTTACTCATGCAACGATACAATAAAATTTTACACACACAAACACACGTCAAACTAATAGCACCCCGTCGTTTTCGCGTTAAAAACATCTTAGTACACGGAATTTTAACCTTACGACCTTTCCTCTATATCCCAAAAATTCAAAGCTCCAAGATTACCTTGTAAATGAGTAGGTAAACTTAATTATTTATTTTTATTTTCAAAAAAAAATACAACAGGCCCTTTATGATAAGGTATTTATAGGCCTTAATAATTGTTTTACTAGCACCTTGTTAAATTGTCCGTCTCTCTCAGAAGCTTGTTATGAGGTCCTCCTATAACACCGTAGCGTAACACATAACTAATAATCAACTCTCATGCTATCGGTTAACTTATCATTATCATTATTTCAACCACTTGACGTCCACTGATGGCCATAGGTTGTTTGTAGGAGTTCCACAATCCACGGTCCTGAACTGCTGGCCTCCAGCGGCTCCCAGTGACTCGCCTAATGTCATCCTTCCACCTCGTTGGGGGCCGACCTACGCTGCGTTTACAGAAGCGAGGTCGCTATTCCAGCACAAAAAGACCCCAACGCCCATCGGTTCTCTAAGCTATGTGCCCGGCCCATTGCCACTTTAGCTTCGCGACTCGCTGAGCTATGTCGGTAACATTAGTTCTTCTACGGATCTCCTCATTTCTCATTTGATCACGTAAAAATACTCCTAGCGTAGCTCTCTCCATCGCCCGCTGAGTGACTTCGAACCTTCTTATAAGTAGTAAACGACTAGTGAAACGTTAATTAAAAACATAATTATAGTAGAAAAAAAAAACTTTTTATTCTAAACCCTGTTAATTATTTAAAGAAAATATTTATTCACCAGATTAACCTCAAATATACTTTATACCAAAAGAAATTAAACTAAATAAAATCAGAGATCTAGGCTAGTTTAGTATTATATAATTACCATAGACCTAAAAAGTGAGCGAGCTACATTCTGTCAGTTGAGAATGCAGTGTAGGGCTAACTTGTAGACAGAGTGACGTGTGAGACTAGCAGAGAGATTTGTGTAATATCTAAATAAAAAAAAAAAAAATAACGGCTGTATTTCTAGGACTAGACTTGTCACAAAAAGCTCTAGAACTAATGTATAGACTCTGCATTAGACGTCAAACGTTGCGCGTCGGTGTAATTGTAGTCACGCGTGTCTGTTAAACGCTTTACTGTATTATACGCTTTAAATCTTTGATAATAGGCTGCAAGGGGTCCCAATTACTAATACGATCCCCAGTTAGACCGCCAAATGATACCATAAACTGATCAATTGGAAATATCGTTAAGTGCAATCAAATCGAACAGGTTCAGGTGGCATGCTGTAACGGCTTTATTAAACTGAGTCTAAGATTGTGTCAAGAATGCTAAACTTGTTTTTATTTTAACCCACGACGCATCTTTCACGACGTACTGTATGTGAGTGCGTGTTTGTGTGTTGTGTGTGTGTGTGTGTGTGTATGTGAGTTTTTGTGTCTGCCTGTATCATCGTATTTCTATAACTCGTTCTGAGAGCGCTGGATGTGTTTGCATATACACACACGGAGCAAACAGTAATGAATTTAATTTTTTAATAATTATCATTATATATTGTAATTTTTTTATTTTAAATATTTATGACATACCATCTTAATTATATTGCATTTTAATAACAGTCTGTTCAATTTGATATTGTATTATTGTTAGTTCTATTTTTCTCGAACTCTTTTCTCGAGTTTATACATCGAACCTTTTCTTAATGACATTTAAAAAAGATATTTAATAGTTTATTTTAAGAAGGAATAGGATTTTATAACTATACTAGCTGTTTCCCCGCGACTTCGTCCGCGTTTGACTTTGTTTTTTTATGTGGCATTCAATTTAGTTGTAGTTCTAAAACAATTTAAAGTATTCAGTATCGCTAACCCTTAATGAGGGGTTTGCTGCTGTCAGCTGAGGAGTTCTATCTCCAACCACATTCAGATCTACACAAAGTTTAGGCAAAATTAAACACATATTATACCTCTATAGTACAAAAATAATTATTTAAATCGGTTATAGTTTGTCGGAGTTATGGTGTAAAATCGTCACACACTTTCATTCCCTCTCCCAAAGGAACCGAGCTTAATGTCGGGATAAAAAGTATCCTATATTACTTTTAACACTTCCAAAACTATGTGTACAAAGTTTCATGAGGATCGGTTAAATAGTTTTCGCGTGAAAATGTAACAAACAAACTTACATTGACATTTATAATATTAGTAGTTAGTATTAGGAATTTCCCCATATGATTTTGATTTTGTTAATTTTTGTTTGAAATGTGAATACGAATTCAATTCTAATTCATGAGCGTTCTTAGTGTTTGAATACTTCTTCATAAATGTTCTTAGCTATGTTTAATGAAGTAAAAGGCCTTGACTAGTATAATAATGTACACTATGCATAAATTTGAGGGCTATTTATTTTTAATTTAAATATTATACATATATAATACAGGGTTTATAAAAAAATACTAGAATGCTCTCAGCTTTGTATAGAAAACAGCATTAGTGGTGGTGTAGCTTTTTGTGCCAGAACTCTCCGGGGAAGTTCTAATACTAATAAGCACTGGAACAGCGTGGCGGGCTTGAGCTCTAAAACTATCTTTATTTTTAATTCCACTACAAGTTATCCCTTGACTGCCATCTCACTTGATGGTAAGAGAAGATGCAGACTAAGATCGTAGCGGGCTAACCTGTTAGGGAGTACGGTAGTCATCAATCGGTTTCTAAGCGAAATTGCACCGGAACAGTAAATCGCTTAGCGGCTCGTATATGTTGGTTGGGTGGTTACTAGCCACGGCCAAAGCCTCACACCAGACCAGACCAAAGAAATTTCAGAAATTTTAACTTCCCAAATTTTTCCTTACCGGGAAGCGTACCCGGGACTTCCTACTTAAATTCACAGAGCTCTCCGCTGCGCCAGGGAGGTCGTCTCTCTCCTATAAGGAGGTCTGTGTTATAGTGGGAAGTAAGTTGTAAGACATATGTATGTTAAAGATGATAATAAATAAATAAATAAATAAATAAATATCCTACGACAATACACACATCGCCACCTAGCCCCAAAGTAAGCGTAGCTTGTGTTATGGGTACTAAAGATGACTGATGAATTATATATACATAAATACTTAGAAAATACATATAAACACCCAGACACTGAAAAACACTTATGCTCATCACACAAACATTTTCCAGTTGTGGGAATCGAACCCACGGCCTTGTACTCAGAAAGCAGGGTCGCTGCCCACTGCGCCAGTCGGCCGTCAAATGCCGATAATGTTGACGGCAGGTGGCGATTTTCATTATATAAATTAGTAAAGCTATTTTCATCGTTTGAATAATTTCATGATAAATTATCTCATAAAACTTCGAAATGAGAAGTTATTATGTAGTTATACTTCTTTATTAACCACTATTTTCGCTTTACTACGTTCGCTCGCGACTTCAACTGCTTATGTGTGTTGGATAGAAGCAGCCGTTACTTTGCGGGATTCGATGATATTTTATAAAAATTAAGCTTTATTTGCTAAAAATTATATATTGCTCCGCGAAAAGCAGAGAATCTACAAATCTTCGGCAACGTACCCTCTCCGCACGTATCGCTCCGAAACCGGAGCATCCTCAGGAGATGTTGACTTATAAGAATAAATTATTCATTGTAAAGTCACTATCTCCAGATGATGCTCTGGTTTCGGAGAGAAAAATGAATGTTGCAAATAATCGATAAAGAGCTATCGACGGAGGATTGGCGCAGTGGGCAGCGACCCTGCTCTCTGAGTCCAAGGCTGTAGGTTCGATTACCGCAACTGGAGAATTTTTGTGTTATGAACATTAATGTTTTTCAGTGTCTGGGTGTTCATCTATATATTATATGATCTAGTACCCATAACAAAAGCTACGCTTACTTTGGGGCTAGATGGCGATGTGTGTATTATCGTAGTATATCTATTATTTATTTATTATCAGTTATAGCTGACCTTCTCGACAGCTTCTTCTCGGTAGATACTGTCTTCCGAAATGTAGGGAGAGTCACTACAGACAGACAGCGTTGACGTTTTTTAGAGTAAGCCGATCATCTAATTATTTGAATTTAGAATTTTGGTTTTTTGAAGACGGGCATATATGCCCGTATTTATGTATACATAAATACATACATAGATAAACCTTAAAAACAACACACTCCTTTTTTGATCAGTTGCGTAAAAACCAAGCCCAACCTTTTTCCACCTGATGGTCATTATGATGCAGTCTAAGATGGCTGTTAGGGTGTATGCCAGTTATATTTAAACCACACCCCTAATCGGTTTCCACGCGACGCCGTACCGGAACGCGAAATTGCTTAGTGGCACATCTGTGTCGGTAGGGTAGTAACTAGCCACGGCCTAAGCTCCCCACCAGACCAGACCAGAGAAAATTCAGAAATTATAAATTCCCAATTCCCAAATCGGGAAACGAACCCAGAACTTCCATCCTAAAACTACAGCGCCATGAAGGTCGTCAAAAACTCCTTTTCGAAATTAATTCTAAAAGCATTAACTTTCATTAGCTTAATTGTCCCACAGTTGGGCTTGCAGCCTCTTCCCATCCGAGCAAGGGATATAGAGCTCTGACCACCACGCAGCTCCAACGCAGCATTAAAATAAGGTCATCCAAAAACCCAATCTAAGTACCAGGTATTCATAAACTAAAGAGGACCTTTACCCGAACGCCGATTAACCGCAGCTAATGAGTAACATACATTATTATCGGTCGGAGCCGGGCCCGCTGTAATTATCATCGGCGCAATCTAAAACGGACAACCGTAAGCCGAAGGTGTTAAAAAACCGATTGGGACGATTTGAAAAAAGGTGTAGGCCAAGAGCCAGTGGTAAAATCTTCAATATTAACTGTTCCAACTTTTTAGATCCAGTGGCATCAGAAAAAGTGATCGCTTACACAGACAAAACAAATTAATCCACAGCACTGGCTATATATCAAAAGACCTCGACAACCGTCCTTCAGCAAGCAGTCCGTCATTGGCTCTAATAATTACTGTGTACCATCTTTTTAAATTCGGTGGATCGACGCATCAGAAATATATAATAAACTCAGTTCACAGCATTGGCAATATGTAAAAGAATCTTTTAATCCGTGCCTTGGTGGGCATCTGTCCCAATTACTATCACCGCCGTGATATAAAAATGGTTGCAGTACGCAAAACGTTACAGCAGCGTAATTGTTCAAGACTTTTAACCCCTCTTTCCAATATAAAGAAGACCTCTGTCTCTGAGTTGTAAAATAAAACAAAACGAATGCAAACTTTCACATCATCACCTGGCAGCCTATAGCTGTGAAATATATAAAAGAACCCGTTCAGAATTTCTGCATTACCAAAACGTGAAAGTAGATTTTTGCGGGAAACAGTAAAAATGTACAAATCACATGCATAGAATGGTAAAAAGAAAACCATATTTGAGTACATGGAGGAGAACTCTCAAACAAGCAGGTTTTTTCATGATTTTTCCTTCACCGTTAAAACAAGTGATATTTTGATTGCTTGAAACGCACATAACTTAGTTAAAGTTAGAGGTGCTTGCTGGGATTCGAACTCAGCCCCTCGAAAGTGACGTCCTATCCACTGGGCTATCAGCGCTTGGATATTTTAATTTCTTTAACACATAACCTTTAAAAGTTAGAGGCGTGCCGGTATCGTATTTAGTCCCTCCGAAAGGAAGGCGAAGCCCTCGAACCTCGCTACCGTTTCTACGATCATCAAGACGAAACAATGAATGTGTTAAACAAAAGGGCTAATCTTTCCACTGTCTCTCAGCCTACAAGAAAAAGAGGAGAGGACAATCTCCTGTGATCTTAATTGGGTCGCCCGGTATGCTCGGAATCTTGTCCCCAAAACTTTTATTTTACACGTTTTGTGTGTTTCGTGCCGTTTTTTGGTGCTTTTTTGGTGTTGTGATTGTTTTCGTTTGTCCGGTCGTATGTCTCTGTCAGATCGGCGTCCGTCCGTCTGTCCGGGACCATTTCACTTTTAAATTCGGCCCGGATTCATGTCTGCAACGGGCGTCGTAAAACCTCTTGATTGTTTAGAAAGATTTCGCTGTCGGGTTTTTTAGGCTGAACGGGATAAAGGTGTTTGAACATTCCTTTACCGCATTGATGCTAATTATACTGTGTTATGTCTGGTAGGAGGCTTCGGCCGTGGCTAGTTACCCTACTGACAAAGACGTGGCGCAAAGCAATTTAGCCATCTGGTATGATGCTGCGTAGTAACGCAGACTTTCTCGTAGCGAACATGCTAGCCAGTAGGGCTATGTCTCACCATTATCTCGTATTTTATCTGAATTAAAAAATACGAGTTACAGGTAGAGATTTTTTTACGTGACAACGTCTTATAAATTGGTTTGCCGGGTGACACTTCAAGAAACTGCGTTACGCTCCGCTCACGTTATGCGCTCACAATGAGAGCGAGTGAGAGGCACGCGTCCCTTCCACTCGGGCATGGTTAGCCCGCCTAAGAGCGAGAGAGACAGACATAAAAAGTGAAAGGCACGCGTCCCTTTGTAGTAAACGCTGTTTCATTGTACGCAAATGTATTGCAAGTTATTGTATGTATATTTGTATATAAATACGTATGTATGTGTAAAGGTAAAAATAAAATTTTGTTAATATGAAATTCAGTGCGAGATTCTTTGTATAAATTAATGTTTTAAATATAATTCTTTGTATAAATAAATGTTTTAAATTGTTACTATTATTTCATCCTTCTTCCTACTATTCGAATGAATATTCACATTAAAATTATTTTACCACTCAAAGTCGTTGTCACATAAAACTTTCGCCCGTATACCGACTTTACAGGCAACCAATTTTTTATTTTATGTTTTTTTTTTTTTGGCTGATGGCGATTTGTATATTGTCGTAATATATTTATTTATTTATTATATTATGTATTTGTTTTTAAATAGTAAACTTTACTTTTTATTATTTAATTTTAACATATTTTCATTAGCAAAAATAATCTGAAATAACCTGTGTACCAAAATAAAACTGTATTATTTATTCTCTTGGTGTTTATATCTTTGTACCAATTTTTTTCTATGGTATGCAAAAAGTGTATTCATTCATTCATTCATTTATTCACATAAATCAATAATATGCAATATACATAAGCATACGTAACAGTAATCACGCCCAAACTTGATCACCTCCAAAAGTTTCAAAATTACCACTGTTCATCAAGAAAAGGGTATTTATCAAGAAAACTAAATAAATTCAAAAATTAATAGCGCGGCGCGAATGCTAGCCCTACAGACAGGTTACGACTTTGCAACCCTTGTTCGTAGCGCTATTATTATGTAACCGATGTAGTTAAAACTCTAATCTCACTTCAATGAAAAAGTACATCAGAAGTGACTTTAAAGGAGTATTTGAATAAAGTTATTTTAGACTTATGCCCGTTTTAACTAACGGCGAGCAAGGTAATGGTATGATTGGTTGGTATGGTATAGTTAATTAAGTAATTCCTAGATTACTAGGCATAAATTTATCTTTCACCCATCGATTTTCACTAGGCTCCTCATATAACCTAACTCCTATGGTTCTTGCCACAAGATGTGTTATTTTGTGTTTGTATTCTCATATTTTTCATTTTTCGTATAGATTGAAGGTAATTAAAAAAAATGAATTTATGTTTCTTTAATTTGTCAAGTGTCAGTTTACGAGTTCCTTAAACATTACGCAACGCCGAATCGGTGTCGTAACTTTATTTAATTTTATTCCACTACAGGTTAGTTGTGACTGCAATCTCACCTGGTGGTAAGTGATGATGCAGTCTAAGATGGTAGTGGGCTAAACTGTTAGGGAGTATGGTAGACATACCTCCTGTTCGATTTCTACACGACACATCCGAACAATAAATCGCTTAGCGGCACGTCTTTGTCGGTAGAATGGTAACTAGCCACTACCAAAGCCTCCCACCAGTCCAGACCAGAGAAAATTCAGAAATAACAAATTCCCAATTTGCTCCTGCCGGGTATGGAACCCGGGACCTCACGTTCACCTTTGCGCCAGGGAGGTCGTCAAAACTTTTGATGGCGCCTAACGTCGATGGCCATTAGGTATCTAAGAGTTAGCGAAACGATTTTTTTCCTCTACGCATCAACCAAATTATTAGACATCCCATATAAGCGTTACCTAGGTTCAGCGAATTAGACTCGTAACCCCCTTTTTGTGTCAGGGGTCAACAAATCAAATCATTTTGTCCGATAGAGTAGGTAGAGCGCGGAAGGGTCGTAAACACATCGAAGCTATGTGCCCATATTTCATTACGTGTGTACGCGGAATTTATTGTTCGGCTTCCACAGATATGTTGGCGGGCGTTTACATCCTTGCTACACGATTTTATGACATGCGTTGACGCAGGGCGGCATTTTGTGGCAACAGTACAATGTAAGGAGCATGGAGTAGATTTTGACGGCCGACTGGCGCAGTGGGCAGCGACCCTACTTTCTAAATCCAAGGCCGTGGGTTCGATTCCCACAACTGGAAAATATTTCTGTGATGAGCATAAGTGTTTTTCAGTGTCTGGGAGTTTATATGTATTTTCTAAGTATTCATGTATATATAATTCATTAAAATATTTATCAGTCATCTTAGTACCCATAACACAAGCTACGCTTACTTTGGGGCTAGGTGGCGATGTGTGTATTGTCGTAGAATATTTATTTATTTATTTTATATTTAGGCAATGATCTCTGATCGGCCCGTCAACTACATAAAAAAAGGTATTTGAATAGTTAAATTTACACCTTTTGCTACCTATTTCGTTGGTCTCACCATGTTAATTGACATTGAGATTCTGGGTTGGAGTCTTGGATCGTTTGGTTTTACATAGAGGCGAAAAGTCACTTACTGAGACATCAAGAAATCACAAAAACTGTGCTGATATACATCGTTTAAAATCATACAAGTTTGAATAAATATTATTTGTCTATGTAACAATGTATGTATATGAAAGAATAGTATGTAGTATATTATTGATTTATGTGATAGAATGAATGAATGAACTTTTATTGCACACCATAGAAAAAAAATTGTTACAAAGATAGACCAAGAAAATACATAAAACAGTTTTATTTTGGTACACAGATTATTTCAGATTATTATTGTTTATGAATATATGTTAAGATTAAATAATAAAACTTTAAGTTTACTATTTAAAAATAAATACATAATATAATAAATAAATAAATGTATTACGACAATATACAAATCACGATCTAGCCACGAAATAAGCAGTTTGATATAGATACAGATAAATCATGATAGTAATTCGGAACTGGACATATTTCACACCCTGCCTCAGCTCCAAAAACAAATTAAAATGTTATTAGAGATTAGGTCATCTAAGATATTAATGATATGTTTGAATGTTTTGTTTTTATTATTATTAAATTTTTGTATATTGTGATTATTATTGTTTTTGTCTCATTTTTAACTTTATATAGCTTATTTTTATGTTTTAATTTATTTTATTATTTGTTATTATTACTTATTGTTAAAATTCTTTTCATAGCCCCGGGGAGACGAATTGGGCAACTGCAATGTCTTCAGACGGCCGATTGGCGCAGTGGACAGCGATCCTGCTATCTGAGTCCAAGGCCGTGGGTTCGATTCCCACAGTTGGAAAACGTTTCTGTGATGAACAGGAATGATTTTCAATGTCTTGGTGTTTATCTGTATTTTATAAGTATTTATGTATATTATTAATAAAAATATTCATCAGTTGTCTGAGTGCCCATAACACAAACTGAGCGTACTTTGGGGCTAGATGGCGATGTGTGTATTGTCGAAGTATATTTATTTATTAATACCCAGACACTGAAAACCATTAATTGTCGTCACACAAAGGTTCTCCCCTTATGGAAATCGAACCCACAGCCTTGTACTCATAAAGCAGGGTCGCTGCCCACTGCGCCAATAAGCCGTCAAATTATACGGGTATGCTGCTCTATCAAATTATTCAGTTTCAATGGCAACTGAAATAGGAAATAAAATGTGATGTATTCTATCCCACTCTCTGCCATACATTTATATGTTTGATAAAGAAATAAATATTTATAAAACATATAAATACTACGTTGTCTGTTTGTGAAAAGGTATCCCGAGTACTTTAAAACTCGAGGACAGCATTTTGACAACGAACCAAGGCATTAGGATCGTCTTCTTGTACCTAGGATTAAACTAGCCTTATATAGAGAAAATGCATTTTGTATGGCTATTCGAGTATATAACAAGTTGCCAGACTCCATAAAAGGAATGAATCTTCCTTTATTTAAGAGGAAACTGCATGAGTGGCTATTATTTAAGTGTTTTTACTCAATTAATGAATTTTTTGACTTTACTTAATATTATTATTCTCGATAATTTTTGTATGCATGTACTATCAACAATATAATGTATATTACTCAAGAATGACTTGCGTCCAAATTGTAGTTGTAATTTCTTTTGTAATGTTTTCCTTGTTTGTTTTTATTACATATAATATGATTGTAAGTTGCACACCAAATTAATGGTAATACACTGTTTCAACAACAAAAGCTAAATTTGTAACATCTGATTATCTACGTGTATTTATGCAATAAATCTAATTATTATTATTATTATTATTATTATTACGACAATATACACATCGCCGTTTAGCCCCAAAGTAAGCGTAGCTTGTGTACTCCTACTAAACTGACTGTTGAATATTTAAATGAATAATATACATAAATACTTATAATATTCAGATAAATATCAAGACACTGTTAAACATTCAAGTTCATCACACAAACATTTTCCAGCTGTGGGAATCGAACCCACGGCCATGGACTCAGAAACCATGGTCGCTGCCCACTGCGCCAGTCGGCCGTCAAAAAAGGTTTATTTCTTTATCGTGACGCATTTTCGGTTCATCGAGTTTTATTTTAATTAAGTTTTACTTCAATTGGATCAGCTCAAGTGGAGGTGGACGGGCCACATGCTACGAGACAACCAAGGAAAGTGGAGTACCCTAGTAACTCATTGGTATCCACGAGATGGACAAAGAAAAAAGGGTCGGCAACAAAGACGTTGGGAAGACGAGCTGAAACTTACAGCTGGTCCACTATGGAGAAGGGTGGCACAGGATCGTTAGAACTGGCGAGAGCTGGAGGAGGCCTTTGCCGTGAGGCACACAGAGCTAAGGGACTTGATTTAATGATAAAATGAAATGTAAAAACTTAATGTAACTCTTCTCTGAAATAAAAGGCTATTTTATTTTATTTTATTTTATTTTTACTTCAATTAGGATTTGCCAGTACGACTTAACGTAAACGTGTCTCCCCTTAACCGAATTCAGTGCAAGCAGCCATTTTGACTAATGCAAGTCCGTCAGCTCCCGTAGTCATTCTGAAGCGGTCGTTACTTGCGCAGTATATGTTCGGGCATGATTTAAACGGACACTTAGTTAATTGGCAAATTAAGAGGTAGCGCGAAATTAAACTTCGCCTCGGATATCAATCTTCTGCTCAATCTTGGGTTAAAAGGCTGGGTTAAGTAAAAAGAGGCAGTCTCAGAATGAAGGGATATCTTTATTTGCTAATACACGAGTAGTTTTAACCATAATAATTGCATAGCCATAGCAACTGAAATAGGAAATAAAATGTGTGATGTATTCTATCTCACTCTCTGCCATACATTTACATGTTTGATATATAAATAAACTAGCTGTTGCCCGCGACTTCGTCTGCGGTTGATTTTGTTTTTAAATTATTCAGTATCGCTAAGTCTTAAATGAGTATAGTAGTTATATATATGTATAACATGTGTCTGTCAATTAATTATAGACAAATAATTTGCAATAAAATGAAATTGCGACTATAATTAAAGATCTAAGCTATCCTATCTCTTAAGTTGGAGCAGACTGCTCACGGTGTGCCAATTAAATTTAAAATCGGTTAAGTAGTTTAGGAGTCCATCGTGGACAAACATCGTGACAGGAGATTTATATATATTAAGATAAGATATACTACGACAATACACACATCGCCGTCTAGCCCCAAAGTAAGCGTAGCTTGTGTAATGGGTACTGAGATGACTGATGAAAATTTTTATGAATAACATAGGTACATAAATACTTAGAATATACATATAAACACCCAGACTCTGAAAAATATTAGTGTGTAGTATTAGTGTGTAATTTTTCGTAAGTGTGTATATAATAATAATATTGTACATCCCACCAATCGGTTTCCCTTGGTTTTCCTAATCCTAAGGTTGCCTGGAAGAGATCGCTACTAAGCGATAAGGCCGCCCTTTGTATCCTACTTTTTAAGTGTACAAATAAAGTGTAGAAATAAATAAATAAAAGTAAAACTATGAAGTCTGTTAAAAGTTTAAATGAGTCGGGCTGTCATTTTCGCGAACAACTCTATCAAGTTCAACCAAGCATCGAACCTAAACCCGACGTTCATGTAACCGTGCGCGATTGAGCAAGGAATCAATTAGTATACCTTTTCAGCGCAATTCAATGCTCGTGCGCATCGGCGAACTGACGCGTTTAAAAAACAAGAAGGCTAAAAGTAATGAACTCTGAATTAACATTTTATTTAACGCACATTGATCTTTTGTACTTTGACTTGGGCGAAAGATAAAGCTAAACGTACCGGACCATAATTAACTGTATAGGGGGGGGGGGGGGATATATTCACTCAAATTCAAAATTCAAAGTTCATTTCAAGTAGGCCTAATATAAGCACTTTTGAAACCTCAAGTCTGTCTGTGTATATTGACTCTACCACCGGTTCGGAAGGCAGATTCTTACGAGAAGAAGCCGGCAAGAAACTCAGCAGTTGCTCTTTTCCAATATCAACAATTTACATGTTACATTTTAAAATTCATTTTTCTATATTGTGAGAGATGAAAGCGGAGCCGGATGCTTCCAAGCAACCTTGTCATTAAGAAATTCATCAATTGTATAATAACCTCGCTGTAATAAATGTGTTTTAACACATTCTTTAAACTTATGCATTTGTAGGTCCAAAATTACCTTAGGAATCATATTATAAAAGCGTATACTCAATCCCACACATGACTTCTGGAACACCCCTCCAATTTAAACAGCATGTAATATATAAAATAATTGGTCATGACTTGCAAAGCCGATGGATATAATGTATTAAAAAAAACTTTTTTTCTTGCTCTTTAAATAATCGTACTTTTGACAACGTTCCTGACGCATCGGTGAACGCTTTAAGTTGAAGGTCCCAGGTGATTTGGGAATTTATCGTAGTGACATCGCTTTGGGACAGCCTAGAGGCAATGTGTACGTCAAACTGAAAGCGAATGTGGGCTCTCTCACCTGAACAGAGAAAGAACACGGACGTGTCGCTCATAAGTTAATAAAGTAAATATAATATTAAAAATATGGTTAAAATAATAATCCACCGAAGATCATAAATTTTATTAAAACTTTAATACATTTATAATTGCCGAATTTCTTTGGTCTGGTCTGGTGGGAGCCTTCGGCCGGGGCTAGTTACCACCCTACCGACAAAGATGTGCGGCTAAGACATATAGCGTTCCGGAGCGATGCCGCGCCAAAACCATAGGGTGTGGGTTTAATATAACTGCAATACCTCTAACAGGTTAGCTTGCTTATTAACCAGTCAAGGAGTAACTTGAAGTGGATTAAAAAAAAAAGTAAATGTAAATATATACTAGTTGTTTCTAAATTCGTTCCCATGGAAATTTTGATGTGCATGCTTCCGTTTTTCTCTGTAACCTGTATGCACCACCAACCAGAGAACATTTTAAAAAGGTTCAATTACAACTGGGCACAAGGTACTTCGCTAATGTCTTGTCGATGGAGAAGGCACGAAGGAGATTGATCGGTGAAACTAATGAATAGTTAATATTGAATAATTACCAGATTATAAGATTTTTTTTACATGTAATGTACGCATCAAAAGTGCCATATATGTGCCGAATTGAATAAAGAAATATTTGACTTTGACTTTGACTTTAAGTAGTTGTTATTAGCTTTTTAGTTCTTAACCTAAGACATCACAAT
This sequence comes from Pararge aegeria, assembly GCF_905163445.1. Taxonomy (NCBI): domain Eukaryota; kingdom Metazoa; phylum Arthropoda; class Insecta; order Lepidoptera; family Nymphalidae; genus Pararge; species Pararge aegeria. The sequence continues at coordinate 2,123,451 of NC_053202.1, read as the reverse complement.
TATAAAAAGGTTCCCGACATCTTTTTGCAGTCTGCAAGGCACGTCAAGACAGACAACTCCCAAGGTCCAATGGCCACTGGTCAGTGTACGAATATAATTAATTTTACGCGCCATCACCTCATATTACGCTCGGTGTCCCGATCTCTGATGTGAGAATTATTTAAAGACTAGATCAGCCCGGGGCTTCGGTCGTGTTGCAAATTCGCTCTACATGGTATATGTACGGAAGCTATGGTGATACGCTCGATCGTAACAATAGGAAGATCTTCCTCCGAGCGGGAGATGGTGCTCGGGGACCGAGGTCCGAACATCCATCTTTAGAAGTTTTTTTTTTAATGTTTATAGACGAGCGCTTGACTGCAATCACACCTTATGGCAAGCGATGATGTAGCCTAAGTTTTTTTTTTCTAGGAGTGACCTTAGATTGTAAGCTACAGTGGGGTACCCATATAGAAAGCCTAGCGAGTAAACTCAGCTCAGCTGCATATGCAATCAAGAAAATTAGACAGCTTACCGATGTTGAAACAGCTAGGCTTGTTTATTTCGCATACTTTCACAGTATTATATCCTATGGGATATTGCTGTGGGGAAAAGCTGCAGATATTGAAAGTATATTTATACTACAGAAAAAAGACGTACAATAGATATATAAAATAGGATCACGCGAATCGCTTCGTGAAAAATTTAAACAAATAGGTATTCTTACAGTAGCTTCGCAATATAGTTATAATAATATAGTCTTTGTGAGACAAAATATTACTCTTATAAAAAAAAGCTAAAATTAACAATCGACTTACCAGAAACAGACATAAATGAGTGATATTTGCATATCCAAAGCTCTTTAAATAAAGATTAAAAAAAAAAAAAAAATCTGCATATCGTCTGCGAAAGGTGCAGAACTCCTGTATGTACGCTTTTACAACAGGATTCCTAAGAAAATTCTTGCCTACGAATGCATACATTTAAAAAATGTGTAAAAACGCATCTAGTACAGCGAGGTTACTATACATTACATGAATTCCTCAATGACAAGGTAGAATGGAAGCAGCCAGCCTCGCTCTCATCTCCCGCAAGATAGCAAAATGATTGTAAATGTTGATGTTGGAAAAGAGCAACTACTGAGTTTCTTGCCGGCTCTTCTCGGTAGAATCTGCTTTCCGAACCGGTGGTAGAGTCACTACAAACATACATACTTGACGTTTCAAAAGTGCTTATGAATTCATTTGAATTTGAATTTTGCATTTGAATTTGAATAAGGTGGAGCGCGCTTGCCTAGAAGATGCCTATTCACTCTTGATTTGAAGGTATTCATATTGTAAGCACTGGGGAAAATGGAAGCTGGAAGGGCATTCCAGAAAGAGGGCAAAAGAAACAATGCGAGTACACTTCGAAAGATCTGTTTCGAAGTGTACTCGGGTTTTATTCCACTAAAAATTACCCCCCACAACAGCAATCTCACCTGGAGGCAACTGGTGATGCAGTCTAAGAAGGTAGCGGGCTAACCTGTTAGGGAGTACGGTAGTCATACCCCTAATCGGTTTCTACGCGGCATCGCATCAGAACACTAAATCGCTTAGCCGTACGTCTCTGACGGTAGGGTGGTAACTAGCCATCATACGAGACCAGAGAAAATTCAGAAATTATAAATTTCCTAATAGCCTCTGCCGGGAATCAAACCCAGGATAACCTACTTAAATTCACAGCGCAAACCGTTGTGCCAGGGAGGTCGTCGTTTGGTTTGGATTATAAAGATGGAAGAAATTATTAATAACACATATATATAGCAACACAGCTTTACAAATTACAGTCATTGGTATATCATCAAGCAAGACAGTCTGAAGTAGATTCCTTCCAACTCCGAACTTCCAAAACCCTCTTCCTCTCCATTGCATAATAAAGAAAAACGTATGGAAGTAATCTGCAAGATAATCCAATTAGTCAGCTTAGCCGCAAACGCGCACAAAACCGTGATTCAACAAATAGCGTTCAGTTGAAAGCCATAATTGAATCCGGCTAACGCGCCTAATATATGAGCGAGGAAACCTTAGCCCAGTTTCTTACCCACTCGACCACTTGGCTATAAAAGGTTTTTGAAGTAGAACTTCTTTAAGCGCGACTAGGGAGTAACTCGGATTTTGGTCTGATGGAAGTAACGCCTACGTCAGACGTCAGTCTAGTTTCCGCTATTCAAAAATAATAATTTAAATTTGTCGTAAGTATATGTCAAATAAACAAGTTTAATTAATTATATTAATTAATTAATTAATTATATTAAAGATTTTCAAAAAAACTATAAAAAAAAATGTTAAACTTTAATTTTTATTCACGTTGCTATTCACAATTGAAAATCTTGGAAATAAATAATCCTAATTGATCATGATATTTCTACTAGCTGGCGTATAAGTCAAGAAGCGTAGTTTACTTACGACCAATCCAAGTTATTATTGGATTAACGACGCCTGACGACTCGACGATGTCTGACGCGTTACTTCCGTCAGAAAAAAATCTGAGGGAGTAACCCTATTCGCGCCTAAAGAAGTTTTATTCAAAAATATATGAATTCCAATTAGAATTAGCTGTAAGCCGCGAAAACCAGGCAAATCTGCACGTTGCAATTTAAAATTTCTTCAACTTTAAACGCACTCACTACGCACGTTTCGCTCCGACATTTGCAAATTTAAAACCGTTTCGGTTTTTACTATTTCGCCTGGTTACTGAATGAGTTGCTAGGCCAATTATTTCATTTAAAGCTCCTTTTGTTTCTTTAAAAATTTGCCCTTAAACTGTTATCTCACATGGTTATGGTAGTATAGTATTTTTATTAAATCCATCCTTGGCTTGTAATGGCTTAGCGACACGTTTTTGTCCGTAGGGTTACGAGCCACCCACTAGTCCAGCAGGCCGCTTCTGTATTTTAGTTGACATCAAATTTAGCTCTTACACAATGCAAAATACGGACAAAGTATTGTTATACTTTGTCCATATTTTGCATTCTTAAACCTAAGTTTCCGATTGGGTTAATTTAAACTCGGTTGGCAGGAACAATTACACTATGAACAAAGAAATGATCTGGGCGTTATTAAATGGCAACTTTCCAAAGTGGCTAAATACACTCTATGTCAACTGAGATAATTATTAGCCCTGCGGTTGTCCGATTCCCTAATTTGACCAAGAATTACTAAACTTTAGCCACCTATTATGCCGATAAAAAATATGCGATGAGTTGACAACTGACGGTATAAAATTATGCGTTTTATAAAGACGATGAGTTGGCAACCTATTGGAAACTGAATGAATAAGATAACAGGCCCGAGAACATCCAGGGGCCTGAAATACCTGGTCTTCCTACTTATAAGACCGAAGCGTTCAGAACCTAGTGAGCTACGTATGTCGTCAAAATGGGTTGAATGTGTAGTGCACCACGAACAGCGAAAACATCGCAGTACAGAAATGGGGGCGTCTGATAAGTAATTAAAAGCAATAAATAATTCTGAAACGCCTACGTATTTGTAGATACTTTAGGCGTGCTCGCGGTTCGGCCCTTACCTTTTGAGAAACAATTTTTTTTAGTAATAATTGATGGACCAAGCTGCGAACTGAAAGACATGGCCGGTGCAGGCACGTGAGTCGGACGAGTTCTTTGCATGGTTTATTTATTTAATTTAATTATACTCTTTATTTGCACACAAATAAAAATACAGAGGAAGAATAAAAAAAACATCTTTGTTTTTTTTCAGAAGCAGTATACAAAAGGCGGCCTTATCGCTTCGTAGCGATCTCTTCCAGGCAACCTTAGGATAAGGAAAACAAAAGGATAACAGTCGGCAGGTTGCGAAGTGTAGCTGGCTTTATAGGTGGGCCATATGCTTTCCATCAATTATTACTATAAATAATGCAAAAACTAGGTAGGTAGATATTAATACAAAAATAAAAACTTAGAGGATGATTTTCTTTATAATAATCATTGACGCACTTTTTTTTGTCGTGGTGGAAAAGCTTTATGGCTACCACTATCTGTCCTCTACCTTTTGGACAGGACAGAGGTTATAAGGGAGTCGTTTATCCAAACTAAAAACCACCACGGCATGTTCCTGTCGTTGGCTTTGAAAGACGTCCTGGGAACCCGTTGTATACTTCTCGTGCTGCTGGCATGGGCAAGAGACAATTATATCCCAGGGGAAAGGATAAAAAATTGTTTTATTCTACAGCTTTATCAACTTATCTGTTCCCTACTTCACAACTCTACTCCACCTCTGGGATACTTACAGTCAGGCAGCTATATGTTTTAAACATAGTTCTTAGAAGGCACAAATCTTTACCGTTTATAGTTTATTACACAGACACACATACACACACACACACACACACACACACACAAACACATATGCACACACCCACGCCCACACGCATACTCATAAACACGCACGCGAACTACTTTAAATATATTGTAATGTCATTTTTCTTTCATTTTTATTTTTTAGTTAACTTATCTTCTGCTATTTAACATATCTGTTATTTCTAATATCAACACAAATATTTTTGTTTGTATACCCTCGTTTTTATGTTTATTTCTTGTTATGGAAGAGCGGTCTCTTCTGACACAGGTGTAGTCTTAAAAGAAGGTTCCAGCCAGGTAAACTTGTTTTGTTATGTCGCTAGTTATGTCCCTTGTCAGAGGATATAATCGGTGAGTATAATTTGTCTCCTGCCTATGCTAGCCCCTGTCACAAAATTGGTTGTCTGTAAAGTCGGCTTACTGACGATAGTTGAACGTGACAACGTCGCAAGAAAATACTGATGGAATGGTTGCATTTTTCAAAAGAAAATTTTAATTTTATTTGTTTGATAGATATTATCGTTGCTATAAACAATTGACACCACATTCACTTTTCACTGCACTTCATCCTTGCCGAAAACATGTAAATGTATTATTGTATAGAACGCGGACGCATCGCTCACTCAAGTAGGAGAGAGACAGATGTCGAACGCGGAGGCCGACTGTGCCTCTTTGTCGCTCGTTCCACGCTCTCGTTTGCACGTCAAGCCTTGAATGGAACGCCTCAGAGGTAACGCCGCATACGTCATGTTTTTTCGTGCGTGCTGCCGGCTCCATCGAATTATAAGACGTTGTAACGTCAAAAAGGTTTTACTACGAAACATACGAAACAGAAGGATACCTAAAACATAAAATAATGATAAAGCGTATTTACTAATTCAGTTAATAAATATCTTCCGGTCCAATTTAGCCCATCCCCCGTTAATATAAAGACTATAATCGCATGCCTTCATTTCCAATATAAGTGATAAACAATTTTGTTAGGGTGTATTAATTAATGTCGCCATTTTACTGATTTTATTGGGATAGTCCTTTTTTATTTTTTTGATAAGATGCTATTGATCTGATGATAAACGACAACACATTTTTAGATAGCACTTTCCTGAACTGGTAAACCCTATTGTCCTTTTTACAACTTGTATTTAAGGGTTAGGTACCCTTATAAATAATAAATAAATAAATATACTACGACAATAAACACACATCGCCATCTAGCCCCAAAGTAAGCGTAGCTTGTGTTATAGATACTCAAATTCAAAGTCATAAATATCTTTATTCAAGTAGGCCACATAGGTGGCACTTTTGATGCGTACGTTACACGAGAATTACACGGTAGTGAGATGATGGCGATAACCATATTCGTAAACTTAAAACTAAAGCTACGAGGGTCCAAACGCGTCCTGGTCTAAGAAGAAGCCCACAACAAACGTAGCCGGGTGTTTTTATTTGTTATCACCATCTCACATTGTCATTTAAAATTGTTAGAAGAGCAACCTGGTTAGAGCAATAATTCACACCCAAGCTATTTTATCTATTACGTAGTCCTTTATGCTATAGGACTTTTCTTTAAGCTTACGTTTAATACTAAAATGACGAATGATTATTTATATAAATAATATACATAAATAATTATAATATACATAGAAAAACCCTGGCACTGAAAAATATTCATGTTCATCATACACACATTTTCCAGTTGTGGGATTCGAAACCACGGCCTTGGACTCAGAAAGCAGGGTCGCTGCCCACTGCGCCAATCGGCCGTCTTTTAGTCGGCGGCGGTTTTCCACTCTTTCAGACGAACTCGTCTAGACGTAACAATTGTGCGGTAAAAGCGAGCGGGTGCGAGAAAAGCATCAATATTTACTTTGTCGCCCGTGCTACCTATGTCGGCATTTGTCACGAGATCAAAGGCGTTGGACTACTGCATTTTTTTTTTGTGGCACTAACAAGAGTTAACTTAGAAATTTAACACTTGTATTAACGAACAACTAATAAGCGATAAATTAGGAGTATGGTTAAAATATAACTGCTATTATAGCCCTAAGACCTTAGACTGAATCATCACTCACGAACAGGTGAGATTGCAGTAGAAAAAAAAAGCTATTAAACTGAAAACGGCATTGGTTGAAACAACATCGCAGTGCGAATTGAAAAAAACGTTATTAGAATATTTTTTTTTTGTTTTTGTAATTTTGTAATTGTAGTTTTATTTACGTTTTTAATATTGTTTTAATTTTGTGTATTATTTGCAATTTAAACTTGATTTAAGTTAGTATTGATTTAAGATAATAGTCTGTACATATTTGCTTATCTTCACAGTATTTTTTTGTATTGTTTGTTTTAATTTTTGTCGTTTTTGTCATATGGGTATTTGGCCTGAATAAAAGCATTTATTATTATTATTTCATATCTACTCTCACGCCCGTGTACAAAATAAATACATATAGTTAGCCAAAGCAACAACAACATTAATATACATATAGATTAATACACTTATATATACATTACATAAATACATATTTGCACCGGGCGGAGGATAACACCCCGGCAGGGGAGACCAGACGACCGGGGTCAGGGCGACAGGCTAAGAAATCGGTGGACTATCCTAGCCGAGTCCAGCAACACTTTCGGCATCCTGGCTGCCAGTGAACTTCAACGGACCCAAAATCGCCAAAGATGGTGTGCTAAGCTAACTGGGATAAAAAAACTGGGATTAAACCATTCGCAGATATAACTATAGGGATGATTTCAGGATTATTATTATTTTTATATATCTTAATATATATAAATCTCCTGTCACGATGTTTGTCCGCGATGGACTCCTAAACTACTTAACCGATTTAAAATTAAATTGGCTCACCGTGAGCGGTCTGGTCCAACTTAAGAGATAGGATAGCTTAGATCTTTAATTATAGTCACAATTTTATTTTATTGCGAATTATTTGTCTATAATTAATTGGCAGTCACATCATCATCATCATCATCATCATCATCATCTCAACCAATTGACGTCCACTGCTGGACATAGGTCTTTTGTAGGGAGTTCCACAATGCACGGTCCTGGGCCGCTTGCCTCCAACGGCTCCCAGCTACTCGCCTGATGTCATCTGTCCACCTCGTTTGGGGCCGACCTACGCTGCGTTTACCGGTGCGGGGTCGCCATTCCAGCACCTTAAGACCCCAACGTCCATCGGTTCTCCGAGCTATGTGCCCCGCCCATTGCCACTTCAGCTTCGCAACTCGCTGAGCTATGTCGGTAACTCTAGTTCTTCTACGGATCTCCTCATTTCTGATTTGATCACGTAGAGATACTCCTAACATAGCTCTCTCCATCGCCCGCTGAGTGACTCTGAGCCTTCTTATGAGGCCCATAGTTAGCGACCATGTCTCTGATCCGTAAGTCATCACTGGCAACACGCACTGTTCGAAGACTTTAGTCTTCAGGCACTGGGGGATTTTGGACGAGAAGATGTCACGAAGTTTCCCGAACGCTGCCCATCCGAGTTGGATTCGGCGGTTTACCTCTTTCTCGAAATTGGACCTACCTAACTGGATCGTGTGTCCTAGGTATATATACTCGTCTACAATTTCGAGTGCAGAGTTCCCAACAATTATTGGGTGGAGCGCAACATGAGCGTTAGACATAATTTTCGTCTTGCTCATGTTCATACGAAGGCCCACCTGTTGAGAAACTCTGCTGAGGTCATTGAGCATCGCATTAAGGTCTTCCAGAGTCTCTGCCATTATGACTACATCGTCGGCAAACCGAAGTTGAGTGATGTACTCGCCGTTAATGTTGATGCCAAGCCCGTTCCAATCCAGAAGCTTAAAAACGTCCTCCAACGCAGCGGTAAACAGCTTCGGGGAGATAACATCTCCCTGTCGCACTCCTCGCTGCAGTTGGATCGGTTTCGTAGTCTGGTCCTGTATACGGACTGACATAGTGGCGTTTTTGTACAAACACTTCAAAACTTCGATGTACCGGTAGTCAATTCGGCATCTCTGCAGTGACCTTAACACAGCCCAGGTTTCCACCGAATCAAAGGCTTTCTCATAGTCCACAAACGCTAAGCAAAGTGGCCGGTTATACTCTTGAGTCTTCTGTATAACCTGCCGCAGCGTATGTATGTGGTCTATGGTACTGAAGCCCTTTCGGAAACCGGCTTGTTCAGGAGGCTGGAAGTCGTCGAACCTATTCGCGAGACGATTCGTAATGACTCTTGAGAACAACTTGTAGACATGGCTCAACAGCGAGATAGGTCTGTAGTTCTTCAGCAAGGTATTATCACCTTTTTTGAAGAACAGAACAACCACGCTCCTGTGCCATGCCTCTGGCGTTGTGCCTTGATAAATGACGGAATTGAACAACCGCTGAAGGACTTTAAGTATCGGTTTTCCACCCGCTTTCAGGAGTTCTGCTGTGATTCCGTCATCACCCGGTGCCTTGTTGTTCTTAAGTTGTTTGAGAGCCATACTAATCTCGTAAAGGCTGACGTCCGGGATATCTTCAGTGAAGTGTCGGGTCAATTTGGCTCTAGGGTCTTTAGCCAAACTTTCAACAGGCTTTTGTGTTGAGGTGTATAACTGTCCATAGAATTTCTCAACCTCACTCAGGATCTCTGGTTTAGAAGATATGAGACTACCATTGTCAGTCTTCAGGCGAGTCAACAGGCTCTGTCCGATAGACAGATCTCTTGCGAACACTTTCGAGCCTTTGTTGCGCTCAATGGCGACTTTAATTTTCTCAGTGTTAAAGTGTCGCAAGTCTTTCGTCTGCAACTTCGAGATCTGTCTATTAATACGCCGATATTCAGACGCATCTTTTGAAGACTGTAGTCTCATTTCTTGTCTCTTCTCCATAAGCCCGAGTGTATGGGCTGAGAACTTTTTGGTTCTATGTTTACGGTGGGTCTTAAAGAACTTGGACCCAACCGTATGGACAGTTTCCACAAGCCTGTTGTTAAGATCGTCCACAGAATCGCAGTCCAGGCAATCAAACCGGTTTTGCAGCTCCAGTTGAAAGCTCTCGGGGTTTTGGATATGAGCACGAGTAGGCCGGAGCGTAGACTTTACCAGTCTGACCCTTTCCAGCTTTACATTTATATTCAATGTGCCTCTTACCATACGGTGATCGCTCCCGGTTTTCACCCTGTTGATCACAGAGACATCATTGAATATATGCCGTTTGGTCGACATGATAAAGTCGATCTCATTTCTCGTCGAACCATCGGGGCTCAGCCAGGTCCATTTCCTGTGCGGCCGCTTTTCGAAAAAGGAGTTCATCATAAAGAGGCCCTCCTTCTCCATAAAGTCGGCCAGCATTTGGCCCCGTTCGTTCCGTTGCCCATATCCAAATTGCCCCACTCTCAGCTCTGCACCGCTTCGCTTGCCCAGCCTCGCGTTGAAATCCCCCATCACAACACTGTAGTAGGTTTTCGAGGCATGTATGGCTTTCGAAATATCCTCATACAATGCCTCTACTTCCTCGTCGGAGTGCGCAGTTGTGGGTGCGTAGACCTGTATAACCTTCAGGGAATACCGTTTGGTTATTCTGAGTACAAGGTACGCTACCCTGCTCGACACGCTTTCGACTCGAACAATGTTGTTGACAAGGGATTTGTGGACGATGAATCCGACACCACCTTGGGACTGTTGTTCGCCCTCCCGGTAGTAGAACAAGTTGCCGGATTTTAGGATTATCGTATCCTCCCCCTCTCTACGGATTTCAGATAAACCCATGATACTCCAGCGCAACTTGCTCACTGCTTCTTCCAGCTCGACTAACTTCTCATCGGTCCTCAACGTGCGTGCGTTATACGTTGCCAGGTCCAGTCGTCGAGTTTGGCAGCGGAATCTCTTCCGGAGATTCTTGACACCCCTTGCCCCGCCGTTACCATAACCGCTGCCAGAGCCAGGAATAGCGGGGCTGCCGGGGACTAGGGGCTGTGGCTTTCTTTTCTCCATTCATACAAAGATTTGCCCGGTAATGACCACGCTGGGCAGGCGGGTTGGTCATCGCAGGGCTAGACTGATCGCACCGGCGTCGCTGCTGCCCGACACCGGTCTGTGCCATTTATTCAGTCTAGCCAATTTGAAGTAGTTATACCGCCACTTGTCGGCAGTCACATGTTATATGTATATACAACTATACTCATTTAAGGCTTAGCGATACTGAATACTTTAACGAACGCAGACGAAGTCGCGGGCAACAGCTAGTTTTTATATATAAATATATATAGTAGCATCTATTATAGAAACTTGTCCTATATTTTTACACAGCGTGGTGCTACCAGTGATATCAATTAACGTGTATTCAAAACAGATTACCATCGAGTCTATAAGGTAAATGTGCTAATATAAACGTACTTAATGCTATTATTAAGTAGAGTATATACTGTTCTACAATTAATTAATTATGGGTCTCAAAGAAATCCTTATTATTTATTACTAGCTATTTTTTGCTTTAGGACGTGGACTTTGCGAGAGGTCGAGAAGAGGAAAATTGATGCTTTAGAGATGTGGTGTTGGAGACGTATGCTTGGAGTGTCATGGAATGAATTTCGCACCAATATTTCCATTATCCGAGAACTGGGCATCAAGCAACGTCTCTCAACATTAGTGCATAGCCGCATATTAAAATTCTTCGGTCACGTCTCTCGGAAAGACAGCAACTCCATAGAACGCCTTATTGTGCAGGGCAAGGTAGAAGGCACTAGAGCACGCGGTAGGTCACCCATGCGATGGACTGATCAAATCAAATCTTCAGTGGGAGGTCCCTTGCATGAGTGTACCAGACTATCTGCAAACAGGGAGAAGTGGCGAATGATCGTGAGGCGAGTAACAACTGCCACAAACAATGTCCCACCGTGATGACCACGACCACTCTGGCAAGAGTGTTACGACAAAGAAGAAGATTTTTTGCTTGTTGAAAGCTGTGATAGCTTAGTGGGGAGCCGAGTTCGAATCCCAGCAAGCACCTCTAACTTTTCTGAGTTATGTGCGTTTTAAGTAATTAAAGTATAACTTGCTTCAACGGTGAAGGAAACCTGCATGCCTGAGAGTTCTCCATAATGTTCTCAATGGTGTGTGGAGTCCACCAATCCGCACTGGGCCAGCGTGGTGGACTACGGCCTTTACCCCTTCTCATTGTGGGAGGAGACCCGTGTCCTGTAGTGGGCCGGGAATGGGTTGATGTGAAGAAGAATGGAGTGGTTATTGGTTAAGTGCACAACTTCCATCTATAAAACACGACTTATATGAAATAAGGTTTAGATTTAGTTTTAAATATATTTACTCCCATAAAAAGTCTAAAATCGCTTAATAAGAATTTATTTTTCTACTAGCCAATACCCGCGAATTCGTACGTGAATTAAAATGATTGAGAGCTCTTTTATTATAAACTTAAAAAAAAACAATTGCAACATACGCCACGCCCAAGAACAAAAAAGAAAAAAAAATCTTACTTTGGTTTACATTGTTGTTGATTTAATAACAGCTCGACCGATTTCGTTAAAATTTTAATGGGATATTAAATTCAAATTCAAATTCAAAATTGTTTTATTCATGTAGACCTTATCACAGGCACTTATGAAGCGTTCATACATTTAACATGTTAACACTAATGTTAGGTGATGGTGATAACTGCATTCGTTAACTTAAAACTAAAGCTAGGAGGGTTCCAAACGCGCCCTAGTCTTAGAAGAGCCCACAACAAACTTAGCCAGGTTTATTTTTGTTATCACCATCTCACAGTCGAGTTATTTTTTAGCTATGAAGTTAGAGCAATTTATACCCTAGTTTTTTTTATCTTACATGTATTCCTCAATATTAAAATAGGATTTTTCTTCCTTTCCTTAACAAGTAACGCTAATCTAAGGAGAGGCATACTTTAGGTGATAACAATAGTTATCACCTAAGAGTTGGTGGAACATTTTTTTCTGAAGACATCACCTAAGTCATTAGGCATTCGGTTTAGGAGATTCCTAGGTTTAGTGAAAACGGGCATTATCTTCGCCATTAAATTAAGTTGCAAATATATCTTACTAGCTGTTTCCTGCGACTTCGTCTGCGTTTGATTTTGTATTTGGATGTGGCATTAAATTTAGATGTAGATCTAAAAATTTAAAAGTATTCAGTATCGCTAAGCCTTAAATGAGAGGATTGCTGCTGTCCGCTGAGGAGTTTTGTCCTCTATCTCCGACTACATTCATCAGATCTTCACAAAGTTTGGGCAAAATTAAATACATATTATAACCTCTATAGTACAAAAATAATTATTCAAATCGGTTATAATTTGTCGGAGGTATGGTGTAAAATCGTCAATTATCCCCTCTCCCAAAGGAACCGAGCTTAATTTCGGGATAAAAAGTATTCTATATTACTTCTAACACTTCCAAGACTATGTGTAGAAAGTTTCACGAGGATCGGTTAAGTAGTTTTTGCGTGAAAGCGTAACAAACAAACTTACATTGACATTTATAATATTAGTAGGGATTTATGTCCTTCCTAAAATTAATTCATTGCATTGAGTTTATATTTTCAAAAGGTGTAGATATTTGTTTAAAAAATTGGCATCTTCGTAGGTAAGGGTATTAATTAACTAGTATCAATGATGTCAAAAACAAATCGTGAAATTGGTTTCGTGAATCCAAAAACGGTCTACGCCCGGGGCGAAGTTCATTAGATCATTATTTTATGGCCCCAATTTGGGCTTAAAGTTGCTTAAAGCCTATGATTTGGACCAATATCGGACCAATTAGGCCCCTTCTCAGAACAAGGGTATGATTTGTGACGTGCTCTTATTTGTGGGCTTTTTTTTGTAGTTCACATTAAGCAGGCGATAGTGTGGTATCGAAATGCTTTGAAAAACTTGCTCAAGTATTTTACAACTATCTTTAGATTTTGTTGGTATAATTTAAATCATAATGCTACTGTATTAAATTGATATTCATCATTTAATGAAAACCAAGCTACAGGCAAAGATAAATTATGAAAATTAAGCTTAATTTCCTATACTCCGTGAAATGCAGGAGAAACGTATGGTGTAATTTATAATTGCTTCGAACCTTAAACTCCACACCATACCGATCTTAGGCAATGTACCCTCTACGCACGTTTCTCAGGAGATGTTGACTTTACAATGAATAATTGTTACTTAACAATTATTAATTGAAAAAGTGAATTGTTACTATTTAAAAAACAAAATATGGAAAAAAAGTTTTGCCAATAAAATAATCCCATTCGCTAAACAACTAAAAAGCTAAAAATTTCCACAACATTTATAAGTCATTGCTAAGTAAAATGTAAAAATTACTAAGTATAACCGTTCCAACACCGTACTGCTCTGGTGGTAGAGTCACTACAAACAGACTTACTTGACGTTTCAAAAGTGCTTATAAAATAGGCCTATATGAAATAAATGAATTATGAATTTTGAATTTTGAATAATACTTGAAGGAACTAACCTCTATGTCATATTTTATATGTAATGTACGCATCAAAAGTGCCATCTATGTGCCTATTTGAATAAAGAACTATTTGAATTTGACTTTGCAGGGTTCCAACGATTTCACCAGAATCCGATAAAAATGAGATGTACCTACATCTCATGTGGTCTCATTCTCATTTCCAAACAAAAAATGACTAAATGGCTTATAATTGCCAAAGTTCCGAGCTTACAAACATTAAAAAAAATACAATCGAATTGAGAACCTCCTCCTATTTATGTCAATTAAAAAAAAAAGATTCAATGTGAACCTATGACAACACATCGGCATTTCTCTGTTTGCCCTCAGTATTTCCCACATGAGGCTACCCTGGAAGCCAGTGTTTGGTGATCTCTTAAACAAGCTCATAGCTTCCTGCCCATTGTGCGACCCTAATGGAGTTATTCTTGAAAACATTTAACCTGTTCTTTATACAACTTACGGAATTCACTAAAGCTTTTAAGCTTTAAGAAAATATTATTATGACCAACTGGCGACGGCCAACTGGCGCAGTGGGCAGCGACCCTGCTTTCTGAGTCCAAGGCCGTGGGTTCGATTCCCACAACTGAAAAATGTTTGTGTGATGAGCATAAGTGTTTTTCAGTGTCTGGGTGTTTACATGTATTTTCTAAGTATTTATGTATATATAATACGCTTACTTTGGGGCTAGGTGGCGATGTGTGTATTGTCGAAGTATATAAAAAAAAAAAAAAAAAAATGGAATATTGGGGCTTTGTGCTTACATCAGTGCAGTAATGATACGTTAGTTGATAGTGGGCAACTAAGTTTTGGGATGAGTTAAGCGGTGTTAGCCTAGAGGTTAGGACATCGGTTTCGCTTACGGTAAGTAATATACGGACTCCGAGCACGCATCTCTATCAAATTTAAGTTATTTGCGTTTAAGCAATTGAAATATCACTTGTTTTAATGGTGAAGTTATTTCTCCATAATGTTCTCAAAGGCGTGTGAAGCCCGCGAATCCGCACTTGGCCAGCATGGTGGACTACGTCCAATTGTATTTTGTATTCTTTATTTTGAGAGGACTGATTGCGGAGAGTGGTATTGATGAGCTGAATCAGAAGTATTTTTTTTTGTTTGTTAGATATATTTTTGTATACAATATAGTATAAATTATAAAATGTAATTTTATAAAATTTCATTAAATACCATAAATCACGACCTCTTCTGCCGAGATCTCTACAAATGCCAAGTTATAGCAAATATGAACGTAAAATATCGAAATTGTAACTTGTGGCCATTAGCGGCGAAATTGTTTAAAAGTATGGTTTCCAGTAGTTATAATTTATGCTAATAGAATACGCTTTAATTAATTAATTTTATTAACTTTTTATATCATATATCATAATTAATTATAGAATCTCGAGCCGAAAATAGAATTTTAATAAAAAAAACGCGTGTGTACTTATGCACCTCTTTGGCATAACTATATATACTTCTTTTGACGCGTTAGGAAAAAAATATAAGAGTAATTTTTTACTATGTGCGCGCACACCGTCACAAAAAACCGACACCCTGAAGTTAGCTATAAGGTTTGACAGTGTTCTCTTTGAATTGTCAAAGTATCATTCCGGTGATTCAATTGAACGATGTAAGATTATTATCTTGTTACGCCAAAGAAGTATAACTTCTAACGCGTGTACATAAGTACACACACGTTTTTTTTTGTTATCACCATCTCATAGTGAATTAATATCAAACTATGAAGTTAGAGCAATTAACACCCAAGCTTTTTTATCGATTAAATAATCCTTAACATTATAAAAGGATTTCTCTGTAGGCTTACGTTTTATATAAACTTAGAACTTATTGAGAGACATCTCAAAGATTTCATTCTGTAATTTGTTATAAAATAATATACAATTGCCCTTGAATGAATTAGCAATTTTATGAAGCCTAGTAAACTGCAAAACGAGTTTATATTTGCTTCTAATATTTACATTGTTGCAGTCCATTTTCTTTTTAAATTTGTTATATTCTTACGGACATAAATTAAATTTTCAAATATGTACCTACTGACTATGCACCGTCATTATTTTAACTTCTTTAAATTTTGGCGCAGTTTGCAGCGACCCCGCTCTCTGAGTCCAAGGCCGTGGGTTCGATTCCCACTACTGGAAAATGTTTGTGTGATGAGCATGAATATTTTTCAGTGTCTGGGTGTTATTATATTGTTTATTCTAAGTATTTATGTATATTATTCATAAAATACTCATAAGTCATTTTAGTTCCCATAACACAAACTACGCTTACTTTGGGGCTAGATGGCGATGTGTGTATTGTCGTAGTACATTTATTTATTTATATTTATTTCAATGTAAATACATATAAATAAAAAAATAAATATAATGATGGACATCTATAAGTATCGGTCTGATAAGTCTTTTATGAGGTTTTATTTATTTCTTTATTTTTATTTATATTGCAATAAATATAAAGTCAAAAGTCAAAGTCAAAGTCAAAAATATCTTTATTCAAGTAGGCCCATAGGTGGCACTTTTGATGCGTACATAAGAATTACACATTAGTGAGATGATGGCGATAACCACATTCGTAAACTTAAAACTAAAGCTACGAGGGTTCCAAACGCCTGGTCTAAGAACAAGCCCGAAACAAACTTAGCCGGGTGTTTTTTTTTTTTTAAAGAAATAAATAAAACCTCATAAAAGACTTATCAGACTGATGCTCATTGATGTCCATCGATTGAAGTGATAATGATTGATTTGAACTTGAAACTATTTGCACAAAGTAAGCTATTAAAGTAATACACTCTAATGCGACTGTAAGTGCAGTAATGGAAGTACCCTTAGGCGCAGTGGTCGGAGCGACGCGAGGTTGAATTCCTTGTTAACTCGTTTAATTTATAGCTGTTGAAATGTTCTGTTAAATTGTTATATTGATGAGCCCGCGGGTAAATTGCCAGGGTTGTCACAACATGTACAAAAATACTTCGTAAATTTATGTGTTGATAATCTTACTACTATACATTAATTGATGTTTGTTATTCGATCAAGCCTGAACAGATGGATCTGAATGAATGAATGAATGAATACACTTTCAAAATCCAACACTCATTTAATTTTTTTTTTTTTTTTAAACGTGCAGAAAAATATACATTAATTTATGTTTTTTATTTGATCAAGTCATTCATTCATTCAGATCCAGCTAAACAGTTATAATAAATACACCTTTATTGTACGCCACATAAACATACATAAAAATTGTAAATAAAAATTTAACACAAAGTATACAATTTGACTGCCTTATCGCGACTTGGCCATCCCTTCCAGGCAACCTTTGGCAAAAACCACAGCTCAAGAAGATGTCAGGTTTCATATAAATATATATATTTCTATATATATTTTATAATTAAATAGTTTCAATTGATAGCTATAGCTTGAAATAACTGTTAATAATGTTAGATCAGCACATGCTAATACAATCTTGTCATTAAATATTATAGAATGTCGCAATCGTCAAAAAATTATAAATAAATAAATTATTCCTAAGTATATTTAGAGATTTTCAAAAAACTTTGCAGTTTATTTAAATTTTTTAAAAGTTTAGAATTTTTATTCACTTTGCCATTCACAATTGATCCGTTTGAAAATATTGGAAATAAATAATCGTAATGATGATGATATTTGCCACTAGATGGCGTATAAGTCAAGAAGCGTGGTGTTTGTGACATATACATACGACCAATACAAATTATCATTTTTAAATAGCGGAAACTACACAGACGTCTGACAAAAGCGTTACTTCCGTCAGAAAAAATGAGTTCTGAGTTACTCTCTAGTCGCGCCTCAAGAAGTCTTACTTCAAAAGACATGTTAAGGCCAGATGATGATTCATCCATCTGAATGTATACATAATTGATGGCCGATTTTAGCATTTTGCAGCGTCCCTGCTTTCTGAGTCCAAGGCCGTGGGTTCGATTCCCACAACTAGAAAATGTTTGTGTGATGAGCATGAATGTTTTTCAGTGTCTGGGTGTTTCTATGTATATTCTAAGTATTTATGTATATTATTCATAAAAATATTCATCAGTCATCCAAGTACCATAACACAAGCTACGCTTACTTTGGGGCTAGATGGCGATGTGTGTATTGTCAGAGTATATTTATATTGAGAATTAAGCATGAATCCAAGAAATGAAATATTCGATGGAAAAAGAGTGGCAACCCTATCGAACGCCCCGCCTATTAGCTCCACGAACCATGCTCGGAGGCGATGTAGAAGCCAATTTGTACACAAACACACTTACGTTAGCGGAACCACAAGCTAGTATCAACTTAACCCCTTGGTTATAAAGTCCTTTTTCAATCAAGTTATTCAAAGTAATTTCGAAGATCAAAAACATACATTCACACTATCATATCAAGGTTTTTGTATTTTGAGTCTCATTGCTTGGTAATATGGTTGATATTTAGATACTTAGATTTTTAAGGTAATGTATTGTCATTTGTTGTTTTGTACATACAATCTTTTATGTATGACCTGTGTACATATAAATTTTATAAAAGTAAGTGTCTGACTAGAATTGTAAATTCTCTAAGTTTTATTGGTCGTTTGAAAGCGGTTTCTAGTAATTGAACATACTTAATTGATTTTTTATCAATTTAAAAAAAAAAAATACATCGATTTATAATTTTTATTAAAATATATATTATCTACTAATTTGCCCGCGACTTGTGCGCCTCTGTTTCAGTACTTTTGAATTCGGCGGCAACACTTAGTTTTCACGTTAACAATTTACATTTTACATTTTAACATTCATTTTTCTATCTTGTGAGAGCTGAAAGCGGAGCCGGATACTTCCAAGCAACCTTGTCATTAAGAAATTCATCAATTTTATAGTAACCTCGCTGTAATAAATGTGTTTTAACAGATTCCTTAAACTTATGCATTGGTAGGTCAAAAATCACCTTAGGAATCATATTATAAAAGCGTATACTCAATCCCACAAATGACTTCTGCACCTTTCGCAGACGATATGCAGATGACACTAATTTATGACCATTTCTTGTAAGTCGACTGTTTATGTCCACTTTTTGTTTAAAAAGACTAATATGTTGTCTTACAAATACTATATTGTTATAAATATATTGTGAAGATATATATATATACTGAAATATACTGATGTCAACCAATCATGTGCTGGATATGGTATTGTCTAGGGAGTTCCAAATAACTTCGACGTCTTGTGCTGCTTGGGTCCAGCGGCTCATTGCGACACGTTTGATGTCATCCGTCCATCTTGTCGGAAATCTACCAATGCTGCGTTTACCAGTGCAAAGACGCCATTTGAGCACCCAACGTCATTCGATTCCCCGAGCTATGTGCTTCCCATTAGGTACCACTTTAGCTTCGCGACTCGTTGAGCTAAGTCGATAACTCTGGTTCTCTTACGGATCTCTTAATTCCCGATTTGATCAGGTCGAGATACTCCAAGCAAAGCTCCACCGCCCGCTGAGCGAACCTGATTGGTAGGTCCAAAGTTAGAGGATACATGTTATATTAAGTAAGCGAGTTTATGTTTGTTTGTATGTTTCCCATAATTTGTACAACCACTGCACAGATCTTGGTAAAAGCTTAGAGATAGCTTGCATCCTAGAAACAGACATAGAAACTAAAGGTTTCCGTGGGACGTTCAAAATAACCGAAAATAGAACTGATGAATTCGCTGCAACAGCGAATATAAAATTCAAAAAATTCGAAATTCTTTTATTTCAAGTAGGCCTAATATAGGCACTTTTGGAACGTCAAGTCTGTCTGTGTGTAGTGACTCTACCACCGGTTGGGAAGGCAGATTCTACCGAGAAGAAGCCGGCAAGAAACTCGGCAGTTGCTCTTTTCTAATTATATCTAATGTTAATAATCAATGGTACGGATTAAAATTGGTTCAAGATAACTATAGGTACAACATCGCTTACCAATAATGGCGTTAAAAAGTATAACACCAATCATTACCGCCGATATATAACATCCTACGCAAATAAAAACAAAACCAAATAAAACATGTCCGCCAACCAACAATCAATCTAATAAGCACCAATAAAACCGAGTAATAAACAATGAAATACCATTAAATACTTATCACGGAAACACACAGACGACAACTAACGACTAAAAGTTTAAAAAATAAAATGGCTGTATAGTTATACCCTTGCCTTTTATCTATGGTAAAGAACAAAAAAACAATTAAAACAAAAGCTCCACACTAATAGTGACGTTTACTGGTTTTTTAAATAGAGTACGCATAAAGCAAGAATAATCTTTTATATGAGAACTTTTTTTTTACCAATAATATATTATTGTTTATAAATGTTGATGTTTTGTGATTGTTTGTGAATGTTTATGGATTCTCTGGCTATTACCACTGGGCTGGCATTTGTCACTTTGCTTTTGCTTCCAATTAATTGACGCCATTTTCGCGCTGTTAGTGTGACTTGTAATGTGGGTGTAATACGGGTGTCCACAGAACTAAATTTGTATTACTAAAACACTTTATGGTTTTTTATAAGGATTATATAGTGATAGTGATTGTGTCGCGATTGTTCTCGCGTTCATTTTTTTTATTATTTAATGTAGACTTCAGTTTTGTAAATAAGACTTTCATAAAGATAAATTATTTACGAAGCCACCAGAAAATAACGATGATAGTCTGGATATTTTTATACGCATTTACCTGAATAGTGATGTAACAACATTTTTTTGCTTTTTTTCAAAAGAACCTTATGAAAAAATGCATAAAATATGTTTTGGTTTAACAATACTTAGGTTTTTTATTAGTTCCATAGATACTCGTATGACACAGGGTGTCGCTTTGAACGTGGACAAAATAAGCTGTTAAGTATATATAAATCCGAAAGTCCAGTGTTAATTAATATATGTTAATAATTAATTAATAAGGCTGTGCTGTGAGTGGTTTATCGCTGTATACCTCACTAATGCAGTGTGGTGACGGTAGATCAGAATTCAGTTGTCATCACCCCTCTTACCTCTTACCCCTCACACGAGGCGACTAAGGGAATATAACGAAGAACGTATAGCAGCTTCCTCTGTGCTACTACTACCATCTACTGCGTTTTTTTTTTTATTTTATTATTTTTTTTTATTTTTTTTATTAAGACCCAAACAGTTTGATTATTACTTAAAATAAGTACAAAGAAAATAACAGGTACGCCAATTAAGTAGCCGCTAAAAATCATACGAATACATTAAATTCAACAGCAAACTTATAACTTAATAATGAAACTTTAAAATATTAGAAAAAAAACCACATTGTTGATATATATTGTTAATAAGAAAACCCTTATTAACACTATTCATCAAAGTGGATATATGAAAACATATGTAGTACCTTTACGTAGAGCAATTAGAAGTTAAAATTTAGCATAAAATAAAGATGTTTTTTAACTGAGCAAGAGTAAGATGAAATAAATCCAAATCCGAGAAATTATTATTGAAGCTTTGAGTAGCTCTATAAATATAGCTATAAAGATCACCGAACCGACTGCTCAGCGTGGTGACTATGTACCCTCCCATTGGGAGAGGCCTTTAGTCCATAGTCCAGCAGTGGACTATTATAAGCAATACATAATGATCCCTCACTAAATTAAAGCAACTTTAAATCGCGCACGATGTCTTTTCTCTGCTCTAGAACTTACGAAACCGTTGAGAAAATAAAGCCGAACGCATAATTGTACCCGAAACAAATTTCCATTGATGTTCGTACTTCGTGATGAGAAAAAAACGTAAAATCGCCGTCGATGAGATGTATACGAACTCGATATTCACCTTAAAGCGCAATACTACCATTTTAAACTTACCACAGAAACAAACCTTAGGCTTAGGGGCGTACGTGCGCATATCGATTGCGCTATCGATAAAGTTAACTTTGTATTCTTATAATAGGCCACTTACAGACGCCGCAAATTGTCGAGAATTGCATCGGGTTAAACAAGGTGTCAATTTGGCAGAGTTATGAAAGCCCGAAGTTCTCGGAACTATTTGTTTTTTAAGAGTTCACGATGTATCTTACGCGTTATTTGTGTATTGATTGCCCGATGGTGTGGGCGGCGTGCGAGATGTTTTATTGAATGAGATAGAACGGGGATTTATTTTGTATAATTGGCGTATGTGGTGTCTGGTTTAGAGTTTCTTTTGTTTGTATTATGTTAGTATATATATATATATATATTCTATTCATACGTGATGGTCCCGTTATTTGAATAACTGAATAATTAAGCGATGCATAGAAACTATTTTTTACTTATATAGCGATTTTACAGCCCCTCTAATCTAACATATATACAGTATCTTAAAAACGGAATGAAAATAATTGTAGTTTATTGCACCAATGACAGAAAAATAAAACATTAATTTTTGAATTAATTGATGGACGTTGGGGTCCCAAGGTACTGGAATGGCAGCCGCGCACTGAAAAACGCAGCGTTGGTTGACCCAGGTAGCCGCTGGATCCCAGCGGCGCAAAATCGTAGAATTTGGAACTCCCTACAAAAGACCTATGTCCAGCAGTGGACGTCTATCGGTTAATGATTTATTTTATTGAAATTTTGAAGAAACTGATCAAATGAAGAAGAATATAAAAATATTCGGTTTTTTACGCTCATCAAATGATGATGGTTTACAGAACTCCTCTGAAAAATTAATTATAAATTTAATTTTCTTAATATTTTTTTGGTTTATTATTGTTTACCAATTAATAGCAGACATTGTGTACAATGTCCACTGAGTCTTTTCGATACAAAAGTCGGTGCGCATATTTAATGTAATTAACTTAAACGTACATTATATTTTTTGCTGAAATATATAACAATGATTTTGTGACAACCGCGTATTACACAAAAACCCATCATACATTTACCTACGTGAACTTTTTTAACGAGAAACAACAATAATAATTTTCCGGCAAGTTAAAGTAAATACACAATGCATCACTCTCAAATTAAACTCATCGACAACCGAGCGGAGTGATTTATCGACTACAGTCATCCCTATACCGCCGAAAGAGATTTATATCACGTCATTAAGTATAAAATATTTCTTTTAAAGGTATTATTAGTTGTTATTAATATTATAAATAATGCCCGTAGCCCGGGGCCGATATTGATGGTTGTGTTTAAATTTCATTTGCTTTATTACAAGGCTTAATAGCTAAGTGGATGTGACACGCGATAACATTAAGGAAGCCAGTTCGATTCTAGTTTCACAATATTTTAATACTTAGCAATTACTTATATGTATACAAATAAATCCAACCGATATAGCTTTTTTAAGAGGGGAGATTACCTCTTTTTTCACTTGATTCGTTACGTACGCATTATGCTCGAAATGCTCAAACATTTCGCGCACTCTTGTTACTTCATAATCTCATTGCTCACCACCAGAAACTTAACACATATAATATAAGTTTAGCTAAGTTCATAAAATTATATTCAGATAAATTAACTAATAACATAAATAATATTTAGTATCATCCCCATACCATGTGCATACCCATATGCACGCCACTGGATGTCGGGATTCTTAAGTGCTGGAATGGCGACTCCGCACCAGTAAACGCAGCGTTGGTCGGCCCCCAACGAGGTGGACAGACGTCATAAAGCGAGTCGCTGGGAGCCACAGGAAACAAGCGGCCCAGGACGCTGCATTTTGGAACTCCCTACAAAAGGTCCCCCATGTCCAGAAGTTGACGTCGAATGACTATCTCTTTATTCAAATGATGACACTATTGATGCATAGGTACATTGTATAATACATTGCAGTGAGATGATGAGGATTGGTAAATTAATAAACTGTCTATTTATTTATTTCCTTGATAAACACGTAGTGAAACCGAAATAAATAAATTGCAGTCCATTCCTCCATCCTGATTTCCATTCTGCTGAGTTCCTTGCCGGCTTCTTCTCGGTAGAATCTGCCTTCCGAACCGGTGGTAGAGTCACTACACACAGACAGACTTGACGATTTAAAAGTGCTTATATTAGGCCTACATGAAATAAATTAATTTTGAATTTTGAATTGAGAATTTTGAATTGTTATGGTCTTTTACGGTAGGGTCGTAACTAGCCGCGACCAAATCCTCCCACCAAACTAAAACTAAAGATACAAGGATTCCAAAAGCACCCTGTTTGATCTAAGAAGAAGCCTGCAATAAACTTCTAGCGTTCTTTTTGTTATCACCATCTCACATTGACATTTAAAAACTACTTAAAAAGCAACCTGGTTTACAGATTCTGCTACTTTTTGCGGATGATAGCAAATTAGGCTTAAATTCCATGGTATAAAATACCTTGACTCTTTTTAAAACACCCCATAAGGGCGTAGAATACGGGATGCTAGTTTGTAAAGAAACAATTTATTTATCACTATTTTAAAACAATTTAATATATCTCTGTAACTACTTTTTTTCTTTGGTGTACAATAAAAGTGTATTCATTCATTCACACATTCATTGGACGCGCAAGAAGCCACAGGCAACTAACAGTTATAAATAATTGAGTTGTTATGCTGATTAGCTTATAATAGGTACTCTAGTACAATTCAGATATTAAATGTTTATTTTATTTACTGTTGATTTATCGTAGGACATATTTATTACTATCAACCTGTCCACTAAAGTTTTCCTTTACAACATTACTTATAGCAAATTAAATTTAATTTCTTAAAACGCACATAATTTATTCTCATCATCATATCAACCCATTCCCGGCCCACTACAGGGCACGGGTCTGCTCCCACAATGAGAAGGGGTTAAGGCCGTAGTCCAACACGTTAGCCCAGCGGATTGGTGGACTCCACAAGCCTTTGAGAACATTATGGGGAACTCACAGGCATGCAGATTGCTTTATAATGTTTTCCTTAGCAAATGTTATTTTAATTACTAAAAATGCACACAAATATAAGTAATGTTGTAGCTCTAACTATTACACTTATAGCAAATGATATTTAATGCCTTAAAACGCACATATTTCTCGCCATCATTATCATTTCCACCAATTATCTGCCCACTGCACGGGTCACCCAACATGAGAAATCTGAAACATGCAGGTTTCCTTACGATATTTTCTTTCACCGTTGAATTGATCCTTCACAAGTGGTATTTAAATTACATACATTAGAAAAGTTTGAGGATGGAATCCGAACCCCGCGCCCCGTAAGTGAAGCCGATGTCTTAACTTCTTGGCCATCAACACCTCAGCTAACTTACTGTGGATTTAAAAAAAAATTCTTGTTCACTAAAAAAAAGTTAACACAAAACACACCAATTAAAAGTCAAAGAAAACCTCACGACTATTAGTGTTACACCAAATCAAATACTAGAAGCCAGTTATATACTTAAAATAAAAGCGACCCCCTTTTATTCCCGGGAGGCAGGAGCTAAATTATAAAGAAAAGCACTCCATTAATACAAGTATTAACAATGAAAACTCAAACCTGCAATCACCAGAGACAACCAAGCGCCCAGAACGATCATAAAATATATAGCAATAAATTCAGCTGTCATTAAACTCCGGTCCACCTCATTATATCATGCAGAAAACACATTATAAATACGATGGTTCCCTTAACAATTACCCTTTACATCGGTAATTTGCGCACACTGCCAACATTTCGTGAAATTACCCTAAAACCAACATAACATACACACAGTTACAAACAAAACACAACCTCAATTACTGAATAATAAGAATCATTGTGTACGCAAATGTAAAATTGGTGGTACCGAAATTCCTCGCTGTATATGGCATTCAAATTTTAACTCTATTAGGTTTCGACAGAGTTTTATTTTGAATGTGAAAAAGCAGTTTTTGAATCAGCAAACATTAAGCTAGCGCGAAACCATTATTGAATTTACTTTATATAATAACGTTTAATCACTCGAAAGCATCAGATGATGCTGCCTCGTTACCGAGAGCTAGTGGTGGGAAAATATCGACAATATTTTGGCAACTCCAATTTATTTTGCTATTTACAACATTTAATATAACTAGGAAATAATATTGAAGGATGCATAAGTATATTTCATAAAGAATCATTATGTAAAAATATTAAATCAAAAGAATGCTTCTTTTCCGATATATTATTCCGATTTCAAACATTCCAAGTGTTTACTTATGAAAAGGCCGACACGTGCATAGTACCTATGACATAGTTACGCTACATGTAACTTATAAATTTTGCATGTGATGTTAGGGCTGTATCTGATTTCTTTCAGTAAAAACTATGGCAGTGGTTTCCTCAATAACTATTAGGTTTTCGGTTTCACATTGGAAAATGCTTGTGTGATGAACTTGAGTGTTTTTCAGTGTCTGGGTGTTTATCTGTATTTTATAAGTATATGTGTATATCATTCATAATAAATGTCAGCCATCTTAGTACCTAAAACACAAGCGCTTACGTTGAGAATAGTGGCGATATGTGTACTGTCGTAGTATATTATTTTATTTCATAATTCCCGTGCATCATTAGATAATCTTTGCTAATATTATGCGAAATAATGTTAGTTAGATTGTTTGTTTGTTCTTTCTTTACGTCCTAACTAAGCATCCAATCAATTTGATTATTGGAGTTCGTTGAAACGACGCAAAGTAACATGGGCTACCTTATATCCCAGGAAAACAAACGGTTCCCATGGGATTTGCAAATAACCGTTATAAACGCAGAAAAGGGAACCGCTAGTTCATTAATAAGGCGACTTTCGCATTTAGAATATTAGTTAGGTGAGGTAAGTCAGGACTTTATCGACAAGACACAAGCACATCCCTAGGATAGCCAAAGGCGGGCGGGGCGTGGCGCTCATTCCCAATAATTTATGCCGCTAAATAATCGACCATCACTTTAGGAACAGCACACCACTAATTGTTGGTTTTAAGCCTCTCTTATCGGCGGCAATAATTTCCACTGTCTGTTTGTATTTTCAGAAATCATTTATGTTATTGCCGTAAGCGATGATAGCCCAGTGGTCAGCCCTTCGGCTTAACTTTCGGGTGCCGAGTTCGAATCCCGGCACGCAACTCTAACTTTTCTAAGTTATGTGCGTTTTAAGCAATTTAAATAACACTTGTTTTTTTGGATTCTGTTATATAATAGTGTAGATGGGTCATAGTCACTAGATACAGAAGAAGGATTATTAGACGGCCGATTGGCGCAGTTTGCAGCGACCCTGCTTTCTGAGTCCAAGGCCGTGGGTTCGATTCCCACAACTGGAAAATGTTAGTGTGATGAGTATGAATGTTTTTCAGTGTCTGGGTGTTTATATGTAGGTATAATATAAGTATTTATGTATTATATTCATAAAAATATTCAACAGCTATCTTAGTACCCATAACACAAGCTACGCTTACTTTGGGGCTAGATGGCGATGTGTGTATTGTCGTAGTATATTTATTTATTTATTATTATTATTAAACGATGAAGGAGTAAAGCAGAAGTTCGTACCACTAAAGCCTCAAAACAAAGTATAATTTGGGGTAACCCAAAAAGCGGATACAAAAAAAATCCTTAAAAACCCGCTTGGTTTAGTGTTGCATCTGTCCCACTTGCTCGTATTCCCGCTCAGTGCATAGAGGGTATGCACAGGGTACGCAGATGATATAAAATGAAGAAAATCTCCAGAAAAGAGTTATAAATACATGAGAATAGGCTTTTTAAAACTCTTACAATGCCCAGACTTAAGTTTTTTATAACTCGTACAGGAGATTTTCTTCATTTTATGTCATAATTTTATTCAATTTTGTATGCCTTCGGTTGCCTGGAAGAGATCGCTATTTAGATCGCTAAATTGTACGTTCTACCTTATTGTGCTGTTAGTGTGCTTATTGTGCGTATTTGTATCTCTGTAAATTTTGTTCTGTATCTCTGTGGTGTACAATAAAAGTGTATTCATTCATTCATTCATTCATAAATCCCGCTAACACAATTTAAAAAAAAAGAAGTTTTTTGTCAGTGACCGATACATTGGCAAAAGCAGACATGGGCACAAACGCTGGGGCTATATAGGCATGATTAAAGTCACAAAGAAACGCTAAAATATATTATTTATACGATGATACATGTATTAAGAAAAACTTATTTTATATTCAAGTGAGATTTGTATTATTCTATTTCTAGAACTGCTATACTTTGCAGTTATATTTTCCAAAAATAAAGATGCAAAATCTAGCAATCCGCCATGACAGGTGAAACGCCGTATTCAAAATGATGACGTCACGTCTATATAAATATGATTTTGTACCGCTTGAACTTCGAAAATCTCTGCTCATATCAAGTATTTTGTGATTCCAAAATTGTTAAGCTTTAGCCATGGCACCAGGAAGATAAAGCTCGAATTTGCGTGTGACCAGTGGCGTGCATAGAGGGTATGCACAGGTTATGAAGATGATATAAAATGAAGAAAATCTCCAGTATGAGTTATAAATAATTGAGGGTAGGCTTTTTATAACTCGAACAATGCCTATACTTAAGTTTTTTTATAACTTATACTAGAGAATTTCTTTATTTTGTATCATCTGCATACCCTGTGCATACCCTCAATGCACGCCACTGCCTGTGACGTCATGATTACGGCCATGCCACCCGGCGGGCGTTTTAAAAAATTTTGCTAAATATAATCGTTTGTTTTTTTAACCACAAACACAATAATAAACAATAAGAATTATAAAAAAGAAGAGGAGTAATGAAAACATATAAACAATTAAAATCTAGGTTAATTTATAAAAAAAAAATTTATTTATTATTACACTTTATTGTTCGCCAATACATAATAAAAAGTTTGACAAGAATATAATTACATATAGTAGGCTTTTTTCTTTTTTGTACTACAAGTTAGCCCTCGACTGCAATATCTGCTTGATGCAGTCTAAGATGGCAGCGGGCTAGCATGTTAGGGAATTTGGCAGTTATATTTAACCCATACCCCCTTTAGGGGTATAACTACCATACTCAGTGGCGTGCATAGAGGGTATGCACAGGGTATGCAGATGATATAAAATGAAGAAAATCTCCAGTATGTGTTATAAATACTTGAGGGTAGGCTTTTTATAACTCTTACAATGCCTATCCTTAAGTTTTTTTATAGCTCATACTGGAGTTTTTTTTCGTTTTATATCTATTGCATGCCCTCTATGCACGCCACTGACCATACTCCCTGCATCATCACTTACCGCCAGGTGAGATTGAAGTCAAGTACTAACCTGTAGTAGAGTAAAAAAAAGGTAATACTTTAACAGCTTAAAAATCAAAGTCCACGAGCACGATTAATCGTAATACGTATCAATAGACAGTAAATTATCCGACGTTGCGGCGCGAGGGTAATTAATTGTGCACCGCGGTGTTCACACGCGAGGCGCAATCATTGGACCATAGACCGAGCGATGTATAGAGCTGACGGAATTATCCCTATTACGTAGAAGAAAAATCTAGTTTCTAGATTACAGAGTATGTAAGTCTATTGTTATACCTACTCTTTAATCGAGCTCTTTGAGTATGTGAAGAACGGCAACCATCAAATATCCTATCATGATAGTTATATTTATATATATATATATATATATATCTGTATATATATATACATAGATATATTTTATTTACAACAACAACATAATATCGAAAGAAGCATGATAGGAGTAAAAAGACAGGATAAAATAAAACTTAGGCATATAAGAGGAAAAACAAATATAACAGACATAACGTACACCATTAAAAAACTTAAATGGAAGTGGGTTGGTCATTTAATGAGAAGGAATAAAGAAAATTGGGCTAAAGATATAACAGAATGGTATCCTAGAGACGGTAAGAGAAGAAGGGGAAGACCATTCCGAAGGTGGGAAGATGACTTGAGAGCGACAGCAGGACCTCTGTGGACAAGAAAAACCCATGATCGCGAAGCATGGAAAAACCTGGGGGAGGCCTATGCAAAGCAAAACAATCAAGCGTAACCGGTGTCTCAATAAGTAAATAATCAGTAAGATAAGATTGTTAAAAAGGCTATAAAAAAATAAATAAATAAATATTTTATTTTTATATTTGTATAATTTTACCACCACACCACCTACCTCTTTTCTATGTTTTTTCCTTTTACGCCATTGGTTGCCTGGAAGAAATCGCTATGTAGCGATAAGGCCACCAAATTGTACTCTCTTTATATGTATTTATTGTCTTTGTAACTACTTTTTTTTCTTTGGTGTACAACTACTGAGTATTTCTTGGTGCCCACTACTGAGTATGAGATATTTTCTAGGTGGGAAAAGGAAAAAAAAGTCTTTTTTTTTAAATTTCATATTTAACTTTTGATTGAAAACATTAAGTTTTTGGTAAAATAATATTTTATTACCACCACAAAAACCACTTCTATTTAACCGGATGCTAAAACCGTCTACTCGTAAAAAAATAAAGAAAATGTGTTCCCGCATGTTAATTAAATCCCCTTGTCAGGGGGTATAATTAACGTCTGGGAACATGGAATAGGACAAGTTTATCCCTGTATATTATTACACATATATTATTTGGATATTTGGATAATATTTCCACATGTGCGTCAGTGCTCGGAGAGTTGACGAAGCTGTGGGAGAAGATAATTTTTTATGCTTTCTCCGGAGATAATTGGCTAGCCGTGCTGTGTGCCACCGTGCCAATCATATTATATAAAATCCTTTTTTCTCTATTTGTTTTTTCGCCATTGGCTGCCTGGATAAAACGCTATGAAGTGATAAGGCCGCCAAATTGTATATTTTCAAAATTCTGAATTCATTTATTTAGTGTAGGCCTTATATAAGCACTTTGAAACGTCTATCAATTTGTAGTGAATCTACCACCGGTTCGGAAGGCAGATTGTAACGAGAAGAACCCGGCAAGAAACTCAGCAGTTGCTCTTTTCCAACATCGACTGTTTACATTTTACATTTATTTTTCTATCTTGTGTGAGATGAAAGTGGAGCCGGATGCTTCCAAGCAATCTTGTCATTAAAATTTGGAACATTGGTCGTTACGTTGTTTTTTTACGTACTTAATTTTTGTGGTGTGCAATACAAGTATATTAATACATTTATTCATAAGCCAATCATCAATGGCTTGTACATCTTCAGAGAGGGTTCCAACACTTTTATATATATAACCCCCGTATTAGGAGAACTACTCTTAGTATCCAGGGTATACTTAATATCAGACACAAGTTTTTAAAATGTATAAGAAATTTTGACGAACTCTTGTGCAGTGCTGAGTAGATACTCCGGACTTATAAATGGGAGGTCCGAGATGCCATCGTACCCGGGAACTGCTAATTAAAAGACCGACCGCAGCAATTACCACTACGCCAGTTAGGTCGTCAATATTAAATATATTTTCTGCCCGTTCTGGAAAGTTCTTAAGCCCAACAAACAATCACAGCGCTAAACTGTTTGTATGTGTGAAAGAGACACCAACAACATTCCTCCTGACAGAAAAGGAGACACTCAGAAATATTACGTCACAGCAGGGCATCTTCCCGAACCCCCCACTAAAGAATACATCATCTTAAATCGTTCACGATATAAAAGATTTTGTAGCTTTCCATTGCGCGCTTTATATGATGAAACTATCGCAAATATTTAAGCATTTATAAAAATAAGCAATTATAAGCCATTTATAAAAAATAAAACAAAGTTACCAGCTCAACCCACTTGTTTATTTGACTTTCAAGTACGCTCTCCTGGTAATAAAAAATATGCTTTATTTGGGCAAATGGGTGAGACAAATAGTAAATGCATTTTGTACTGCACGCATATTTTGTAGTTATTTTAACTTTCAATGATAATTATGATGATAACAAAATAACAAATTAAATCTAATGATATTTTGAGGCATTGAGTTATTTGTGTTGAGTTAGTTTCTATTTTAAGACATTATGACTACTTATAGACAATAGATTAGTAGAAATTGTCAAATTTAAATGTAACCAGAGTAAGATCATACACTAAATACAGAAGCTTAATGCGTTTTCTGAAATTCATCATATCAACCCATTACCGTATCTCCTCCCACAATAAGAAGGGGTTAAAATTAACCGCCGCGCTGGCCCAGTGCGGATTGGTGGACTCCACACACCTTTGAGAACATTATGCAGAACTCTCAGGCATGCAGGTTTCCTCACGATGTTTCCCTTCACCATCAAAGCAAGTGATATTTTTTT
This sequence comes from Pararge aegeria, assembly GCF_905163445.1. Classification (NCBI taxonomy): domain Eukaryota; kingdom Metazoa; phylum Arthropoda; class Insecta; order Lepidoptera; family Nymphalidae; genus Pararge; species Pararge aegeria. Next base: position 2,091,413 of record NC_053202.1, on the reverse strand, counting down.
AATTGCTTAAAACGAACATAACTTAGAAAAGTTAGAGGTGCGTGCTGGGATTCAAACTTGGCCCCCCGAAAGGTAAGTCGAGGTCCTACCCACTAGGCTATCACCGCTTCACAGAAATTACGCAGTGTATAACAAACAGGTCGGGACACGCAGGCGATCGTTCAGCGTGATATGGTAACTCGTTAAGTAGACATCTTTTGGTTTATTTTCATAACTACGCATATCTATCACTGTTAACGATGTTTATTCAAGCAGTTTCAGTACTGTGGCCATGAGTTTTGTTCATTTTAGGATTTTTTTTTAATTTATTTAATACATAATTGTAATGTAGTGTAAAACATGTAAATGTAGGACTACCCCGTCTCAGAAAGCTGTACTGCTATTGATATGTAAATACAAGCTTTTTGTAACATATTTGGTTGTGACATTGTATTCGACTGTTTCTTCTTATCTAAAACTGACGGCCAACCTTCACTAGTTGGAGAGGCACCTAAAGAAGAAGTTTCTTCTTAGTGACGGCCAACTGGCGCAGTGGGCAGCGACACTGCTTTCTGATACCAAGGCCGTGAGTTCGATTCCCACAGCTGGAAAATGTTTTTCAGCGTCTGAGCCTTTATATTAATTTATGCATTTATGTATTTTGTTCATTAAAATATTCATCAGTAATCTTAGTACCTATAACACAAGCTACAGTTACTTTAGGGCTACATGGCGATGTGTTTATTGTCGTAGTCTATTTTTTTTTTGTATGAATCCTAGGCGGTAGACACTGACCCGGACGAGCTCTGACACAAAAAGCTACTGTCCACAGTAGTAGGTAAATTATGGCCACCCTAATATAATAAGGCTTAGTAGTGATTCGGGCTTTATAGCCGAACGATACTAATGATGTTGTTACGGTAGCCTTTTTAACTGACAGCCTTACTGCGGTGCTCTACAAGTGATGAAATCCACCACGCATAACACACGGTACGTTACGGGTTTTATAGATAAATAGCGGAGGCCAACAACTTCGTTTTCATAGAGAGGGTTCGATTCCCACAGCTGGAAAATGTTTGTGTGATGAACATGAATTATTTTCAGTGTCTGGCTGTGTATATGTATATTATAAGTATTAATGTATATTGTTAATAAAATTATTCACCAGTTATCTTAGTACCCATAACACAAGCTACGCTTACTTTGGGGACTAGATGGCGATGTGTGTATAACGTATTAGTTGTCTGGTGGGAGGCTTCGGCCGTGGCTAGTTACCATCCAACCGCCACGCGGTTGGGGGTTTAGGTACGATACCGTGTAGAAACCATAGAGGTATGGGTTTAGTATAACTTAAATGAGGGGTTTGCTGCTCCGCTGAGGAGTTCTGTCCTCTATATCAAACCACATTCAGATCTACTACAAGAGTTGGGCAAAATTAAACACATATTATAACCTCTATAGAACAAAAATAATTATTTAAATCGGTTATATGTTGTCGGAGTTATGGTGTAAAATCGTCAAACTTTTTCATTACCCCTCCCAAAGGAACTGAGCTTAATTTCGGGATAAAAAGTATCCTATATTACTTCCATTTCCTCCAAGCATATGTTTCCAAAGTTTCATGATGATCGGTTCATTAGTATTTGCGTGAAAGCGTAACAAACAAACTTACATTCACATTTATAATATAAGTAGGGATAGGGATAGGGATGTATGAACGCTTCATAAGTGCCTGTGATAGGTCTACCATAATTTTTTTACCCTTTTAACCCTTAGAGGTTGGAATTTTTAAAAACTACAACGCGTTTTTGCTTATTAATTGCGTATTAATTACTAAGCGAAAACAAAAAAAAAAAAAATCTTTTATTAAAACTTGAATTTCTTATTACCCGTTTGGTTACCTATTTAAAAATTTAAATCACATATACGAGTTTCAAGGATATATGTAGCTACAAAAATGACAGAATTTCTTACAAACGTTCTAACTCTGCTTATAAAACTTTTACGGTTATTTAAAAAAAAATCACACATCTCAAGGGTGCTCAGAGAATCATCGTCATCATCATCATAATTCCCCACTATTAACATCCCACAGCTGGGCTTAGGCATCCTCTCTTATAGTAAAGACGTTTTTAGAGCAAATACCCCACCACGCTGCTACAATACAGGTTGGTAGGCTAAAAAAGGATTCACTCCATCTTTCAAATTTGTTACCAGCGTATCACGTGTGTACTTTGAACCATTTTGCAACTATTTTTTTTTTCTTATAGCAATAATAATTAATGCCGAAGTTTTTTTTATTGTGTATGTAATTAGTCTAAAAAATGTAGTTTAGATAGTGACAAATGCATGCAAACCTTTTCCATTGTGCTACCGAAAGCTTTATTTTACAGTACAGCAATAAGTTCCCATATCCTACATCTTAAAAAAAAAAAAAAAAAAAACACAACACAAAGCCCGACATCTTCATAACTCAACATCGTCCCGAGCGCTAAATAAACACTTTAAAGCGTGACTCTTAATATCTTTATCCGTTTTAAAATATCAAATTATAATATTAAGCATTCTGGGGCCCGGTTCATTTATTTGGCCCGTACAATGGCCGCCCGCTGGGAGGGATGGGGGGGAGCTACCTTTCTGTTGTGCCTGAGAGATGTATTAAACTGATTGCGGCTGGGTTACATGCTGGAAGTGTTTCTTATTACTATTACGAATTCGTTTTTAGCCTTCGGAGGTTAGAAGGTTGATTCCCGTTTTCACTAACGTCAACGTAGACTCAGAAAATATAGGTAATTACATCTATACTGTGCCAAAGATGCCAACGGAAAATTAAAAAAAAATGCTTAGTTGTATCATCATCACAGCAACCCATTACGGGCCCACTACAGAGCACGGGTCTCCCCCCACAATGAGAAGGGGGGTTAAGACCGTAGTCCACCACGCTGACCCAGTGCGGATTGGTGGACTATATATGTGCGGACTTAATTGTATATGAAAAAAAAAGAAAAAAACATATATAGTTATATTTATTTATTCCTAAAGTTCTAAAATAAGCTTTCAGAAAAAAGCTCAAAAATTTTAGTTTGTTTTAAAACTTTAAAATGCGTATAATAATTTTCGGAACCGACACGATTTATAATAAGAAAGCAATGTGTCATCTCTTATTTTAAACGTATCTCATTGCAATATGGACCTTTGAAAAAGTAGATCGAAACTGCAATGTTTCCTACTAGATGGCGCTGCAGTCGGTATAAGACTGATCTAAAAAGGCATATACTAATTTCGGCATCGACGGTAGGCTATATGTTTTTTAAACCACTCGTCTTTGGAGAAGGAAACTGAATTCAAATCCAAATTCAAAATTCATGTATTTCTGTGAAATTAATTAATTATTGTTTTAAATTATGCATTAAAATCTACTTTGGCATTTAATATATTTTTATATATTATGTATAATATATAAAATACTAGCTGTTGCCCGCGACTTCGTCTGCGTTTGATTTTGTTTTTAAAGTATTCAGTATCGCTAAGCCTTAAATGAGTATAGTAGTATATATATAACATGCGACTGTCAATTTATTATAGACAAATAATTTGCTAAAAATAAAATTGCGACTATAATTAAAGACCTAAGCCATCCTATCTCTTAAGTTGGACCAGACTGCTCACGGTGTGTCAATTTAATTTAAAATCGGTTAAGTAGTTTAGGAGTCCATCGCGGACAAACATCGTGACAGGAGATTTATATATATTAAGATTACGTATATTTATTTATTTATATTATCTATGTATTTGTATCTATACATTTTGGTATTTATGTATACCTATCAACACTCTTGGCACTATCCCGTTCTCTATACCGTATCCGTACCGTATACTCCTGTTTCTTTTCCTGTATGGTATACGTGCAATAAAGTGTTTCTTCTTCTTATTATTTCAAGTAGGCCCAATCAATATAAGCACTATAAGCACTCTTGAAACTTCAAGTATGTCTGTTTGTAATGACTGTACCACCGGTTCGGAAGGCAGATTCTACAGACAAGAAACCGGCATGATTGTGCTTGCAAGCAAGATTAAAAGCGGTTAATCGCTTGAGAAGGAAAAAGCTAAGAGAAAGCAAGCAAGAAGAAGAAGTTCACGAAAGCCATTATCGCCATCATCTCTCTACCATTTACAAATGTTGAATGTCTTCGAACTTCGTTCTAATAAATAACAAATTCCTCCGCCATATAACCAACCCCTGTTATCGCACATTTAATTTTAATAAATAAAGTCATTCAAACGATAATCGCGATTCCTCGCTGTGTCCGACCATTTATACAACTGCGCAAACATACAAACGCGCGTACACCGTATTGCTATGTCAATAAAACACAATTCTATTTTATTTACGTACGCAAGTAAAATTGTATTCGTTAAAAGTATTTTTTGGTACGCTTTGGTATCACGTATCTTGGTAACATAAATGCGATACATAATATATTGTTTGTAGTTTTTAAAACGATTTAAAACGATAATAAACCGTTTTGCAATACCTTCGTGTTACCTACTTGATTGTTTTGTTACGAATTGTAGTTCGAATTAATAACCCTCCGTTTAGAAGTCGATTGACTAATTTCCATTTTCGTTATTGAATCTATCCGTCATCTATAGATTTATTACTTCGCAACGATGTATTAGTGGTGATAGCGCAGTTGTAAGGACTTCGGCTTCACTTTCCGAAGGGCCGAGTTCGAATCCCTTGCAACTCTAACTTTCTTTGTTATGTGCGTCTTAACCAATTAAAATATCACTTGCTTTAACGGTGAAGGTAATCATGGTGAGGAAACCTGACGATTTTTTGACATAGAGCTACTTAGATGAAAAGACAAATATTAATACCCGTTTTCACTAAACCCAGGTATTGCCTAAATATACTGCCTAATATTCAAGGCGATGTCTATAGAAAAAAAACGTTTCACCAACTCCTATTTGTGAACGATACGAACGAAACGATTTGATGTATGACTAGGAATCTCCTTAGATTGTGCGTTACTTATTTAGGCATTGCTTGCATTGCATGGCTACTATTTATCCCAGACACGATCGGTTCCTATCTAATGGCAATAAATAAATAATAAACAAATCGCAATGTAGCCCAAAAGTAAGCGTAGCTTGTTTTTTGGGTACTAAGATGACTGATGCATATTTTTTATGAATAATATACATAATTATATAATACAGATAAACATCCAGACACTGAAATACATTCGTTTTCATCACACAAACATTTTTCAGTTAGCAGGGTCGCTGCCCACTGCCCCAATCGGCCGTCAATATAAATAAATAATAAATATACTACGACAATACACACATCGCCATCTAGCCCCAAAGTAAACGCTTGTGCTATGGGTACTAAGATAGCTGATGAATGTTTTTATCAATTAAATACTTATAATATACAGATACGCTGGAAAATGTTTGTGCTGTTCAACGCACATAAATTTTCCAGTTTTGGGTATCGAACCCACAGCCTTAGGCTCAAAAAGCAGGGACGCTGCCCACTGCGCCAATCGGCCGTCTGATGATTATTTTTTTTGCGTGATAAAAACATACAAACTAACGCGTTTTTAATGTCGGAAGAAAGATTACCTACGCCACTCATTGCAACAACTGTTTTTTTTTTAAGTTATTTCTTACATGCACTCATACCAAGTTCACACAACACAAAACAAATACGTCCGTCCGTACCAGGCGAGCAGTCAATCAAGGCGGTTGATTAACTCATAACCCCGCGACAGCCGGGTGAGGAGTTAATAGAAACCTGCGGGCGAACGTACGTTTACTAATGGCTTGCTCATATACAAAATACACTTTCTTTGTTTTGGAAACGTGAGTCGTAACCAATATTGTATCACCCTTTCCTCTTGAAGGTGGTAATTTCTTATTTATTCATTTAACTCTTTATTTGTATACCAAACTATTAATATATATATATGTAAACAAAAAAAAACAGAAATATGAAGAAACAAGTAGCATACAAAAGGCGTCCTTATCGCTTAATAGCGAACACTGCCAGGCAACCTTAGAATTGAGAAAAAAAAATGCTTTCGATAGCCCAGTGGGTAGGTCTTCGACTCTACTTTCGGGGAGCAGAGTTCGAATCCCAGAACGCACCTCTAACTTTTCCAAGTTATTTATTTATTTTATCCATTTAAATTTATTTGTACATCACTACACAGTGAGGAAAATAAAGGACGAATAGAGAGAAACACAAAAATTGGAGTAGAATACAAAAGGCGGCCTTATCGCTTAAAAATGATCCCTGCCAGGCAACGTTAGGATTAGGACAACAAGAGCAAGAACAAATAGGTGGTGTAAAATTATTATAAACCTACATTCAAATAACTACATATGAATACATAAACAAAATATACACAAAAAAAAAAAAAAAAAAAATATGTATATATAGGGATAGGGATATCTATCCCTATCTACTAATATTATAAATGTCAATGTAAGTTTGTTTGTTACGCTTTCACGCAAAAACTCCTTAACCGATCCTCATGAAACTTCGTACACATATTCTTGGAAGTGGTAGAAGTAATATAGGATACTTTTTATCCCGACATTAAGCTCGGTTCCTTTGGGAGAGGGGATGAGTGTTTGACGATTTTACACCATAAATCCGGCAAATTATAACCGATTTAAATAATTATTTTAGTACTAAAGAGGTTATAATATGTGTTTAATTTTGCCCAAACTGTGGTTGGAGATAGAGGACAGAACTCCTCAGCGGACAGCAGCAAACTCCTCGTTTAAGGCTTAGCGATACTGAATACTTTATTTTTTTTAGATCTACAACTAAATTTAATGCCACATCTAAAAACAATAACAAACGCAGACGAAGTTGCGGGCAAGAGTAGTATAGTTATATAGTTTTTTAGTTAGTTAGTTAGTTAATAATTAATTACTTCTTTAACGCTGAATGAAAACATCGTGAGGAAACCTGTATGTCTTACAGTTCTCCATAATGATCTCAAAGGCGTGTGAAGTCTACCAATTTACGGTCTAGACCGTTCGCAATCTGAGAGGAGACCAGTGATCTTTGCATACCGGTTGATAATGAAAATATCTAAGACCATAAACTTTTTCAGTTGCGCTTTTATTTTATACAAGTGGTAGCCTACTACTTGAGATTCGATCAGACTTAATTTAAATTGTAAGTTTGAACATCTTTAAGGTTTTATTGTCAAAGAGTAATCACTTCTTTAATCACAGATGTTTTTCTTCCAAACAAATTATAATCTGAAAATGATTAAAAAAGAGTATATAATATATATGTAAATGGGTGTATGTGTCAAGTACATGGTATAGTATGTGTATTGTGTTTTTTGTTTTAATAAATGTTTTACGCATAATTTATAAAAAATATGAGCATTCTGCACTCTTTCTAAACTAAAATATAAATGTGGAAGTTCATATTCCTCCATCCTCGCAATTTACGTAAAAAGATGTACAAAGTTGTTGCTTTACGTATAAATATATAAAAGATAACTATGATGTCTCTCAAAGTTGTACATTAACCGGCTAGCCCAGCGTTTTTCACGCTCTTAAGGTATCCGAAAAAATATAAAATTATTATTTATTTATTTGTGTGTGTGTTTGTGTGTGTGTGTGTGTGTGTGTGTGTGTGTGTGTGTGTGTGCGTTTGTGTGAATGACGGTGTTGTAGTTTCGTCTGTTTAATGTATGCTATGTTATATAAACAAAACGCTATCCACAATGATTCCTACTTAGATGAGTCAGAAAATGATCATAATGAGTCAGCATTCGCAAACGTCATCCGATCAGATAGCAATCGTTAAACATCTCGTTAACGATTTAATGATTAACGACAGCGATCGCGCCCGTAATGATGGCTAATGATGCGTTTGTTTTTTGAAACGGTCACTTTGTTACGCCATTTAATACCTGGCTTTTTGGAGATCCTCGCCCCCGTACTAGCACGCGCACCGCGAGAAAATTATGTCTCCATTTCTCCCATTATCTCTTCAAAGCGGTAATAGCTCAGTTCAGGTCAGTTCTAACTTATCTAATCTCCGTTTTCACTAAGGACGGATAAGGCAATGTCTAAGTAAGTAACGCCTAATCAAGAAGATTCCTAGGCATACATTTACCTTTCATCAATCGATTTTTAGGCAACTCATATTACCTAACTTGTCTATGGTTAATGCCACAAGGTGAGGTATATTGTGTTTGTATTATAACAATTTTCATTTTTCAGAACAGACAGAGATGTATGTGATACAAGTTAAAAATATAGTATTGAAAAATAATAAAATAATATATACTTTAACATACCGTCCATCTATTCATATAATAAAATTGGAGTGGCTGTTTGCAATATTTAAATAACCGTTTTTTACTACACTTATATGAATATTTATACGGTACATACAGGTGGACCGATTTTGACGGGACTTTTTTGGCAGGTAGCTGATGTAATACGGAGTAACTTAGGCTACGTTTATTTTCGAAAAAAGGCAAAGTTGTCTGACTGACTGACTGACTGACTGATCTATCAACGTACAGCTTTAACCACCAGACGGATCGGGCTGAAATTTTGCACACAGATAGTTATTATAATGGAATAATCCGCTAAGAAAGGGTTTTTGAAAATTACAACTTTAAGAGTGTTAAATGGGGGATAAGAGTTTGTATAAAATCCTTCATTTAACTTTTTTTTTTTCAAGTAATGAAAATGATGAATGAAATGAATTCCATGAAACTTTGATTGTAGGTTTTCGATTAAGAATAAGTAAGTACGTGTTTCATATATTTTAACTCCAAATGCATCAAATAGGGGGTTGAAAATTTATATGAAAGTTTCTGGTTTCTTTTAGTAATTTACGTTCATATTTTTCTATTAGACATTTTTTAAACCTTTGTCGTCAAAAATTTACCAAATCAAAAATTTAACTTAACGTGAGCGAAGCCGCGGGCAAAAGCTAGTCTATAATAATATTCTTATATCTATAATAATAATGTTTAAAAACTCATAAAGACTTTTTTTTACAAGAATACACAACTTAAAAACCTGATTTAAAAACAAAAACAAAAGCGGAAAAATTCGTGTGCAAAAGCTAGTAAATATATATATAAACATACCGATTTAAATTATGCTTATTTCCATATACGCAGACATTCACTTTCTTTTTTATAACGTGTATACATTATACGGAACTGTGGCAATTTTTCATAAAATTTAACTTGGTAATAACTCAAAAAATGATTCACTGGCCGGCAGGATGACTTGGCGTCTGTCGAACCTGCACTCCTTAGCATTGTGGAGGTAAACTGCTTTTGACAGTGATGATTTATTGTTTGACAGTAATATCGGTAGGTATGTGGTAGCTTGGGAATTGTATATACAGTATTCCTTGAAGTCCTTATCTTATTATTATCTATTTTGATACAAAAGGATGTTTTAACTCTTGAGATAAGTGTTTTTGGAGTTTTGAGTATAGTTTTTATAAATATTGGATGGAAGTAGATATTACTTTGCAGACTTCCTATATAATATTCCTTTATTTATGTTCATCACACATTAAATAAATTAACACAAGCTACGCTTACTTTGGGGCTAGATGGCGGTGTGTGTATTGTCATAGTAAAAAAAAAAACAAAAAAGAAAAATAAATGTTGTATAAAGTAAGCGTAGCTTGTGTTATGGGTACAAAGATGATTGATGAATAATATACATAAATACTTATAATATACATATCAGACGGCCGATTGGCGCAGTTTGCAGCGACCCTGCTTTCAAATTCAAAATTCAAAATTCAAAAATTTATTTCAAGTATGCCTAATACAAGCACTTTTGAAACGTCAAGTCTGTCCGTGTGTAGTGAGTGACTCTACCACCGGTTCGGAAGGCAGATTCTACCGAGAAGAAGCCGGCAAGAAACTCAGCAGTTGCTCTTTTCCAACATCAAAAATTTACATTTTACATTTTAACATTCATTTTTCTATCTTGTGAGAGATGAAAGCGGAGCCGGATGCTGCCAAGCAACCTTGTCATTAAGAAACTCATCAATTGTATAATAACCTCGCTTTGTGAGTCCCATTACCGGAATTTTTTTGTGTGATGAGCATAAATGTTTTCAGTGTCTAGGTTAATGCAATATTCATCAGCTAACTTAGTACCCATAACACAAGCTACGCTTACTTTGGGGCTAGATGGCGATGTGTGTATTGTCGTAGTATATTTTTCTATATTATTAATTTGTACTATATAAACACCCAGAACGTGAATCGTGAATGTTCATCGCACAAACATTTTCCAGATGTGGAAATCGAACCCATAGCCCTGGACTCAGAAAGCAGGGTCGCTGCCCACTGCGCCACAACGATTAGCGCATTGTTTGTTTGCTGTATATGTTTCATTAAGCAGATGAAACATAAAAACTATGTAACCCACTGCAGAGTAGGCAGTAGATACATAACTTATTCTAAAATACCCTTTTTATGAGTTTAAAGTAATCTTTAACAGCTTTTATAATCGCCATCTTTATTTGTAACCTCACACTCGACTACCTTAGGACATGTACACATTACATGCAAAAATGTCTTAGGTTCATAGACACTGATTTTTTATCTACAAATATAAGTTAGCTATGAACATACGGCAGTCAAAGTAACTGGCGATATTTAAAAAAGCCGTTAAGTGTTATTATTTGTCCAACTGAAGGCGATGTTTAATAGTATTTATTTACTTTTATCTAAGTATTTATTATATGGTATATAGTTTATTATTAGTTTTTTTTTTTAATATTTATTACATACTAGATGTATTTGTGTATATTAGTTTATGTATACGGATTTAGTTATTCGTATGTATTTATTTTATATTTTGTACCACCTGCAGTTACTTTTCCTCTTTTTTTCCTAATTTTAAGGTTGCTTGGCAGAGATCGCTACTAAGCGATAAGGCCGCCTTTTGTATTCTACTTCTTATTTTATGTTTCTTTTTTTCTTGTATAATTCTTAATTTGGTGTACCAATAAAGAGTTATAATAATAATAGTTAGTCTGTCTGCAATCTCACCGTCTGGTAAGTGATGATCTATGGTGGTAACCTTTTAGAAGTATATCAGTTAAATAAATAAATTAATAATAGACAATACAAATTTTGGATTGTCTTAGTAATACCACGACAACACATTGCCATCTAGCCCCAAGTTAAGCGTAGCTTGTGTTATGGGTACTAAGATGACTGATGAATATTTTTTATAAATAATATACATAAATACTTAGAATATACATAACCCAGACACTTAAAAATATTCATGTTCATCACACACACATTTTCCAGTTGTGGGAATCGAACCCACGGCCTTGGACTCAGAAAGCAGGGTCGGTGGCCACTGTGCCAATCGGCCACTTTTATTGTTTTCAGAATTATTGTATCCAGGATAAAGCAGACTTAGACAAGATAGAAGAAACACCGGAGCTTACAATACGACAAAAAGTCTTAAAACAAAAAAGTCTTTAGTGTAATCTCATTAAAGTAAACTTAATATTTTTATGCGAGATGTTTTTCAGAAGATAATTTTAATATGCCGGTTTGACCTCATAACATGGCCGTTAAGTCGGGATTTACTTTAACTGCCTTTTTATGGGGTAAAGAGTGGTGTAATTAGGTATTATTTATTGTAATTGTTATAGGTGTGGCTTGGGTTATTTTTTTTTTGTTGTTGGTGAAAGTGTTAATATACGTTGAAAGTTGACATCAGGTCCTTAAAACTCTATGGAATTGAAATCGTATTGCGCCCGTTACTATAACTTAAGACGTCGAACTTTCAGACAAATAAATAATGGATAATGTACACGACTATTGAAGAATCAAAAACCACTCCACTTTAATAGTTTTTCTCGAACAGACAGTTAGTAATTTCACTCAATTTTTTTTTATTGAAATTAAAAATCATCGTCATATCCACCCATTACTAGCCCATTACAGGATACGAGTCTCCTCCCACAATGAGAAAGGTTTAGGTCATAGTCCACCACGCTGGCCCAGTGCGGATTTGTGGACTTCTCACGCCTTTAAGAACATCATCATGCAGATTTCCTCACGATTCTCTCCGCACATTCGGGCCCGTGAGGCCGAAGTTCCAACCACCACCAACTATAGATATCTCTAGTTTAAAAAAAAAACAACGCTTTTAAAAATTTTGGTAATCTATTATGTAATATCAGTATTCTTCTATGAAAATTAAGCTTAATTTGCTATACTCTGCGAAAAGCAGGAGAATCTGTATGGTGTAATTTATAATTTTTTAAATCCTTATACTACTACTACGATCAATTATTGACCTTAACAATTGTTCATTGTAAAGTCAACATCTCGTGAGGATGCTCCGGTTTCGGAGCGAAACGTGCGTAGAGGGTACATTGCCGAAGATCTGTTTGGTGTGGCGTATAAGGATTGAAGAAATTATAAAATACACCAAACTGATTCTCCTGCTTTTCGCAGAGTATAGCAAATAAAGCTTAATTTTCATAATATATCATGGATTTTCGCAAATTAAAGCCTGCTTCTATCCAGTATTCTTCAAAGTCCAGCAAAAGTATTTATTTACTGTTTCGGGAATTTAAAACCTATTTAATCATAGCGAAACAAAAGGGACCCTATCCCTGAATAATATCAAGGAGAAGGTAGGTAACGGGGAGATGTAAAATGTAGATACCATTCCAACAGGTGAGGGTTGGGGTGTCAAGATATATTACTATGAATTCATCACAGAACAATTCTGCGTCATTTCTCTTGCATTAGGATATAAAAAAGTCAAGCAGTGATAGCTCAATGGTTAGAACTTCGGCTTCACTTTCGGGGGACAGAGTTCGAATCCCAGCACGCACCTCTAACTTTTCCAAGTTATGTGCGTTTTAAGTAATTAAAATATCACTCGCTTCAACGGTAAAGGGAAATCGAAGGAAACCTGCATGCCTGAGAGTTCAACATATGTTCTCAAAGGTGTGTGAAGTCCACCAATCCGTATTGGGCCAGCGTGGTGGACTACGGCCTAAACCCTTCTCATTGTGAGAGGAGATCCGTGCTCTGTAGTGGGTGAATTTCGACCACTAGGCGACCATTAGTACACTTAAATACTTATAACACCCAGAAACTGAAAAACATTTATATTATTTGCAATGTTGTTTCTATTGATTTAATGTATTTTGAAGCACAATTTTGATAAAAAGCATTCTGTACTCCTTTATACAACGTATAAATGAATTACGAAATAAAATTGTAGGACGCATAAGTTTATTTCATAAGGAATCACCCTGTAAAGATATTAAATCAATAAAAGCATATTTATTTTGCCATACAAACGAGTTCAAAACATTCTAAGTGTTTACTTATGACAACCCTATTGAAGAAAGAAGACCGACACGTGCATAGTACCTAAGCTATGCGACGAGTACCTCATAAAGAGACAGGAGTCACATGATTTTAATTTTGCTTGTGAGGTTAGGGCTGTATCTAATTTCTTTCAGTCAAAACTATGGCAGTGTTAATCAAAAACTGTTAGATTTTCATTTCAAGGATAAGTCTTAGAGACAGTACATAGTGTACATCTAAATCCTGTGAAGTATGATTTCGGTTTTTCATTTACATGTTGTATAAACTAAATGTAACGGTTGCATACATTTAAAAAATGTGCAAAAACACATCTTATATAGCGAGGTTACTACACATTTGATGAATTTCTTAATGACAAGGTTGCCTGGAAGCAAGCCGCTCCGCTTTCATCTCACACAAGATAAGAGTAGAAATTAAAAATTGTAAATGTTGATGTTGGAAAAGAGCAACTACTGAGTTTTTTGCCGGCTCTTCTCGGTAGAATCTGCTTTCCGAACCGGTGGTAGAGTCACTACAAACAGATATACTTGACGTTTCAAAAGTGCTTATAAAGTAGGACTACTTGAAATAAATAAATTTTGAATTATTTTTAATTTTAAGAGGGGGAAATTTCATACTTTGTCCGCGCAATATTCTTAAAAAGGTACAAAGTTTCTGTATAAGTAGGATCGGCATTCCTGCACCTTAGGACCTCAATATCCACCGTTTCTACGTAATTCAAAAATTAGCGTATCGACGCTTTTTTTTTAAAAGCTTTTTAATCGCAGAGCGCTGTTTGCTATTTAAAATCTCTGGTTAATTATGTGTCGTTTAATTACAATGAATAAAAAACTAAAAAAAATTAATCAGCGTTTAGTGTGTCTCTTATGAAAATTCGGTTCGTTCACAATGCTTGAGAGCTATTGTGTTGCTTTACGTCGAGAATGGCGCAAAATGTTGAAAGTTTTTTTTATTCCACCCACGTCATTGACTGATAATAATAATAAAAAAAAACAGATGACTCGTCCCAGCGCCGGCATGCGGTGAAAAGTTTAAGTTACTTATTTTAGTGAAAAATGCTCCACAGCTCTCTATATCTCTCGCTGGGTGACTATAAACTGTCTTATTAGAAATTTTATTTAGCGTCCATGTTCCGAAGCAGTTAGTCAATAATAATATACTTAATTAAAATAATACCTACCGTGCCAAGGCGTCGTTACCTACCTGATTTACCAGGCATTTATCGCTAATAGGCGCACCTAATTAAAACTAAATATTCAATTCGAATTAATTGAGCCATTGATCGAATCACATACCCCGCCGTTTCGTTACGCTTAGTTTCATAAATGGCTTTTACACTGCCGCATTTGAAACGCCCGCGATTATCGGGCGATCTCTTTTATTTTTTTATTTCACTACAAGTTAGCCTTTGACTGTACTGTTACTTGAAGATAATTGATAATTAAGTCTATAGCCAGCTAACATGCTTAGGAAATTGCAGTTTTAAGACATACCCATAATCGGTTAACAATACACATACAGACACAATACCGACAGACTAGAGAAAATATGGAAATTATTAATTCCCAAATAGCCCCTACCCGGCATCAAACCCGGTGCCATGGAAGTCTATTTTATTTATAAATGTAGAGTGTAAGAGTTGAAAGGTATTTCTACATAGTACGTCCATTATAGTCAATCCCTAAAGTAAAATAAAATATCAGGTTCTGAAATTTCATTCGCTTGGATGATATGGGACAAATAACCCTATGTGGATCTTTTAAATGGTATACTCAATAAAAACTATTTTTGAATCTGTGTGTCTGTGTTGTTTTGGAGGTGTTGTAGTGGCGACTCCGCACCGGTAATCGCAGTGTTGGTTGATCCGTCCTATACCGTGGCAAAAGACAGCCAAGTACTTGGGTGTAACTTTTGACTGTCGCTTTAACTTCGCAGATCACATTAGCGCAGCCCGTAACAAGACTTCGTTCTCGATAGACTCTACCCCAAGTTAAACAGACGTAGCAAGTTGTCACTTCGTCATAAAGTGACACTCTATAAAACCTGTGTCCGCCCCATCATGTCATATGCGAGCGTCGCCTTCGCGTTTCGCCCTCCCTCCGCATATAAGAGATTCCAGGCTCTCCAAAACCGCTTCATGCGCAACGCTACTGGGTGCCCCTGGTTCGTACGCAACGTCGATCTCCATAGAGATCTCAAACTCCCCACTATTGCTCAATATTTCAAAAAACTCTCGAAAATTTACTTTGAGAAGTCTATCCGACATCCCAACCCTCTCATAGTTGCGGCTTCTTTTTACTCACCCAATCTGAGCGCCACTCTCAACAAGAGGAGGCCTAAACATACCCTTCATGACCCTGACGATCAGATTACTACTGACAATGCTCCCTATCAGAACACACAATCAACCTATGCACAGCGTCTTCGCCGGCGAAGACGAGGTCCCCGACTTCTAACGTCAACCGGACGTGGGCTCGCACCACGTTCTCGGAAGCGTGCGGTCCGTAACCCTTTCACTCCAATCGTCGCCTGAGCCGAGGTTCGGCCTCACATGAGGCGCCCTCAGGCCGACGATCCCTTCGCTTTTTCGAGCCCTAGGGTTCAAACTCTTCCTGGCAGAGCCCCATTCCGAGGCTCGCCAACAAGCCCGCGTTACGCTGTTGAAATCATTAGGGTTAATCGGCTACACACAATCCGAAAAAAAAAAAAAGTGAAAAGTGTTGGTTGACCAGGTGGACAGACGACATCAAACGAGTCGCAGGGAGCCGTTGGAAACAAGCGGCCCAGAATCTTTCAGTTTGGAACGCCATACAAAATACCTATGTGTGGACGTCAATCAGTTGATTTGATGATGATGATGAGATATGGTATTACATCGCACAAAAACACATTGAAATGATACCTCTTCCTTTTGTAATTCGCTATGAAACTTGAGACTACAAATACTCGACTACTACGACTATCCTTAAAGTATTAGTATTAAATAAACGCTCACTCTAATCGCACCGACGTTTAATAACACTAGTGTAATAAGCCGAGGAGAGATAAATAAAAATAAATAAAATAAATATGTGGAGGTGCGCAAGCATTCTTAAGCCAATTAGTTTATTGGTGGACACATGTCCTTCTTGGAACGCTGCGATAAGATCTGGACTAAGCGCGACGGGCAGTGGGATATTCAACCGCCCAGCAATCGCCGGCAGGAATAGCTAGTCTGATAAATAACTACTAATATTATTAATGCAAAACTTTACGAGTACAACTTTTTACGTGTGTAACTTTTTTTTAATGTTAATTTAAATCTCTCGTTTGAACTTAAACTGACATGTGCTATGATTTAAATAAGTTGCTATCCACGGCATCGCTTTAATGAATATTTTGCCAATCAAAGCAATTAGATAGATTGTACTCCTAGGAGCACTATTTTTGGATACCTACTGTACTGTACTGTCATCTGTAACTCTGACAACAGTATTTCAGCATTATAACAAGGCAAGCCCAGGATGGTTCGCCTGATGGTAGTTGAAAAATCAGTGATCGACACTTCGCAAGGTAAATCCTAAAAGAGCCGCCCCGAGTCCATCAACTTGAGGAGTTGCTGTTGTCAGTAATTACACCAGCAACCATGCCCTTTATGACTGGAACACAGCAATGCTACTTGGCGGCTGGATTAATAAACATGGCAGTTTTAATTATCGCTATGTAGCGATAAGGCCACCAAATTGTACTCTCTTGATATGTATTTATATCTCTGTAAATACTTTTTTTCTTTATACTCTCTTTCTATATATAGTGTACAATAAAAGTGTATTCATTCATTCATTCCCCAGAAAAATCTACTACCACTAAATTGATTATGATGATTAAAATGATTAGTAAAGTACTTAAGGAGTGAAAGCGTAACTATAAACAGATTAACTCCAATATCATTTTCCTTTTTTATTTTTCGGAAGGACACTTGCCGATAACCACCTGAGGGGTTGCTACGGCGTCACCGGGGGAATGGGGCGAGCGCGAAAGCTCGCCATGAGAAGGGCCCCAGGGCTCGACGACATCGGGGGGGAAACACGACATCGGGGGGGTTATCACTGTAACATACATTCTTCTATTATGAGATGGACGAAATAAAAACAAACTTTTGCGAGTGATAAGTATTTTGACGATTCTTAATTTCAGTGCACGTCGCGCTTAACTAAGACAAATACCATGCGGGCGTTAATGTTAACATTCAGGTATATATCTCCCAAACATTTATATATTATAATTGTTTTTTGCCCAGTAATAATATTCTAAAGAGCCATAAAGCTTTATTTAACTCTGATTTTAACAGGAGATAGTGACCGCCGTAACAAATTAATTAGGTTCACCTTATAGTCTAGGAGGCCACCGTAACATTCTTTTTGCATTTTAAATGCGTTTATACATTCTTATGGGCTCTTCGCAGACCAGGGCTAGCATGTGTGCGACGAGATAATTTCTCTACACATTTCTCGTATTTTTAGTGATAGACGAGATAATGGGTAGAGATAGTTTTCGTTTTGAAATCTCCAAGCTTTGGTTTTAAGTTAACCATCAAACCACAATTATGTATGAATGCTTCATAAGTACCTGTGATACATATAAAATTTGCGATTTTTTTTTTTATTCCACTACAAGTTAGCCCTTGACTGCAATCTCACCTGGTGGTAAGTGATGATGCGGTCTAAGATGGTAGCGGGTTAACCTGTTAGGAAGTATGGTAGTCATAACCCTAATCGGTTTAACGTGTCATCGCACCGGAACACTGAATCGCTTAACGGCACGTCTTTGTCGTTAGGGTGGTAACCAGCCACGGCCAAAGCCTCCCCAGTCGAATTAAAATTTAATTTGTTTTTTTTTAAATAACGCCGTTTCTTCCATTATCTACCCCATAACCTGCCCACTAGAAGGGGTTTCTCTCAGAATGAGAAGGGTTTTGGCCGTAGTCAACGAAGCTTTCACACACTTCAGAACATTATTATTTTTATATGTAAATTAATATACTACGATAATACACACAATGCCACCTAGCCCCAAAGTAAGCGTAGCTTGTGTTATGGGTACTAAGATGACTGATGAATATTTTTATGCATAATATACATAAATACTTAGAATATACATATAAACACCCAGACACTGAAAACATTCATGCTCATCACACAAACATTTTCAAGGTGGGAAAGTTCGGCCTTGGACTCAAAAATCAGGGTCGCTGCAAACTGCGCCAATCGGCCGTCTAATTTATGAATAATTCTCAGGTATGCAGGTTTCTTTACAATGTTTTCCATCAACCTGAGACGTAGCTGTTAAGCCTCATGAGCCTATAACTTCAGCCTTCACCGGAAAACAGCAATGCTGATTGGCGGCAGAAATAAGTAATCTCTCTCTGTCTCTCTCCCTCTATCTCTCTCTCTCTATCACAAAAAGCTCTACCTACTACTCCTAAAACTATACAAATACCGTGGCGTGATTGGAAAAGAAATCCCGCCGGTTCTTACATTTTTAAATGCATTTTTTAAGTTTTTTTTTTTAATATTAATAACGGGCAAACGAGCAAGTGGGTCACTTGATGATAAGTGATCACCGCCGCCCATCAACATCTGCAGCACCAGAGGAGCCACCTCTGCGTTGCGGGGTTTTAAGGAATTTTTTAACCCGCCCCTTGAATAACCCTCGATTGTATTTTTGAGGAAACACATCAGATGGGAGATTGTTCTATAATTTGCAAGTGCGCGGTAGAAATCTGGTATTTCGAACAGTAGAAGAATACCAGGCATCCAGATGATGAGGGTGGAATTTATATCTACGGCGTGATGTGCGGTCAGAGAACAGGGAAGGACAACTCTTCGTTTGTTATTAATTCTAAACAAATTGATTATTTAAAAAGGTCTGAAGACACTAAACGAGCTGCAAGGAACGATTCGATGTACCAAGGAAATAGAAGAATGGATAATGGCTCATTTCTCATAAGATAATAATCATAAAAAAAGTTGAGTAGACCGTTATTGTTCCGATCATCTTTTCAGTCAATGGTCTTCTCGCGAAAAGCTTCGACCAACATCTTAAGAAGCTTTCGCTTGGTTGTTGGATCAAGGGTCGAATACAGAAGGCAGTAGTAGTCCTTGAAACGGCGCGTATTGTGAGGAGGTTCCTCACTCTGGAGCCCTGAGCGCCGGTTGTTCAGGCAATCAAAAGCCCCGCAAGCGGAGGATGGATGTTTTTTTAATAAATTTTAAATAACTTTTTTTTAAATACTAAGATTTAAAAAAAATAATTAAAGTCAGTAAATGATAGACAATAAAAAAAACAGACTTACTTAACCGACAACATAGATTATTTCCGTTTTATTTATTGTATAATATTAAAAGTTAAACAATAATTTAAAATACAACGCAATACAATAATTATAATAAAAGATAAAAGAAATTATAAATTACTGATTGCAGTAATAAAAATTAATTATAATTTCTTTATAGTCTAAGAGGCCACAGTAAGATTCCAACCATGTTTTGCTCAACTAGATGAAATACTTAAAATAGTACTATCACAATTAAAGAAGAGTTTTATTTGAAATTTGATTATGATTACTCAGCACCAAATTGTCATATTTAATATAAGTTTAGCTAAATTCCTAAATTACATCCAGACTAATGAACTAATTTGTAATGTACATCTGTAACTGATGTAGTAGGTACGTTTTGACTAGCTGTAAGTATACTAAGGATATACATAAATAAATAATTAGTAGTCACCATCATCATCGTCAGGTCCTGATCGGGAGAGATTTAACCCTTACGCCCGCCATTCTGCTTAAACGTGGTTTGGTGGGCTATTAACGATTATTGTAACATTAATGATAATACGCTTAACGTTTTTATCGAGGCAAGGCGCTAAACAATTTATTTTAGTCCAAGCCTACAGCGAAAAATTCGACCCGGGAATTGAATCTTCGACTATCTCGAGGATAGTTCAACTAGTTAACCACAAAACCAGTGTGGCTGCTATACGTAAAATAGGGCACCAAATTCTTGTACATTTGCGATAAATATAATTCGAATTCCTAAACCCTAACTCACACCACAAACAGTAATCTATAATATTACGTGTACCATTTACCATTTTTAAAGACCTTTTACCATTTTATTCAAATAAGTAAAGCCGCATGCATTCGCTTGTACATTTTTAATCATAAGCCTGCATCGAATCCGATACCCAATTAATAAAAAAGTCACATTACTCCTTTTGTAAGGTTTTGTTAAACATCTAAATTTGGTCGCCGAGACATGTGATAATGAATACGTGTAACGTATTACAAGGTGCTAAGGTTTATAATCGCTGCTAAAATTCAAGCTTACCTCTTGTTAGGGTTGTCACCTGTGGTTTAATAGATAATATTTTTTTTGATACAAAATATTAAACTCACTAGTGCTGCAAATAGTAAAACTACTATAAATCTTTGTATGAAAGTTTAATATAGGTTTTTAAACTGCTTCGTATTGTGCTTTGTTACGGTTTTTTATGGTTATTATTATGGTTTTTTTTTTAGTAATCCGGTGGGCAACGTTTATTTTCCTTGGATAAAAAGTAGCCAATGTTTCTCTCTGTCATTACAACAGACTCTATGCCAAAGATCAAGTCGATTGATTGCATGGTTATAGCGTGAAGGAAGGGCAAAAATACAATTTCTCATTTATAATATTTTTTAATCATAAGCCTGCATCGAACTCGATTACCAATTAATAAAATAATCACATTACTCCTTTTGTAAGATTTTGTTAAACATCTAAATTTGGTCGTCGAGACACATGTGATAATGCATCCGTGTAACGTATTACAAGGTGATAAGGTTTATTATATCTGCTTAAACTCAAGCTGATCTCTTGTTAGGGTTGTCACCTGCTGTTTAATAGATAATATTTTATTTTAACTCACTTGTGCTGCAAATAGAAAAACTGCTATAAATCTTCGGACGAAGGTTAAATATAGGTCTTTTCTTTCACGCGTTCTTTGTCCGCGTTTCTTATGGCTTTTTTTTACAAATCTGGTGGGAAATGGCATAAAAAGTAGCCCATGTTACTCTGTAATTTCAACTAACTTGCTTGATTTAAGTCAATGTCAAAAATATCTTTATTCAAGTAGGTAGTATAGGTGGCACTTATGATGCGTACATGAGAATTACACGGTAGTGAGATGATATAACAATATTTGTAAACTTAAAACTAAAGGTACGAGGGTTTCAACCGCGTCCTGGTCTAAGAAGAAGCCCACAACAAACTTAGCTGTGTGTTTTTTTTGTTATCACCATCTCACAATGTCATTTGAAATTATTAGAAGATTAGCAATTAGCTGGTTAGAGCAATAATTCACACCCAAGCTTTTTTATCGATTACGTAGTCCTTTGAACTTTTTAAGAGACATCTCCAAGATGCCAAAGGGTAGTTGATTGTTGAATTCTATGCAACTTCCTTTGGTTAGGGCGTGAAGGAAGGACAAACAAACAAATAAACACACTTTCGCCATTAAATATATTAGTATGGAGTTAAAACCAGGAATACTGAATCGACTAACGACTTTATGTAAGCGGTGATAGCTTGTAGTCAGGACTTCGACCTTCCTTTCGGAGGGACAAAATTCGAACCGCAGCATCCATCCCTAAATATAAATAAATACTAATAAATAAATAAATATACTACGATACACACACACATCGCCATCTAGCCCCAAAGTAAGCGTAGCTTGTGTTTTGGATACTAAGATGACTGATGAATATTTTTATGAATAATATACATAAATACTTATAAAATACAATTACAGACAGTGAAAAACATTCATGTTCATCACACAAACATTTTCCAGCTGTGGGAATCGAACCCACGGCCTAGGGCTCAGAAAACAGGGTCGCTGCCCACTGCGCCAGTTAGTCGTCGAACACATTACCTTTTTTAGCGATTTTACTACTTATATGTCTTTAGATATATCTTCTACTTACTTTAGATATATTAATTCCATTTACGGTGAAGGCTAACGGTAAAGAAAACTCTCACGCCTATAATTTTTACTTTTCTTGTGTCTTCGCTTTATCTGTGAACAACATTTAAGGCAAAGAAGCAATGTAACAAAACATTAGATAGCTAATCTTAAACGTGCTCTCAAATAAGCAGGCTGTTTATTCGATACCCAATTAATAAAACAGACACATTGTTTCTTTTGTATAGTTTTTTTTAACGTCTAAATTTGGTATTTTGTAACCAGTGGTAATAGGTTTTAACCCTTATCTTCAATGTGATAAGGTTTATAATCATTTGTGATATGTCACTCCATTTAAACTTGGGTCGAGGTTAGGGTTGTCACTTAATAATAAATTATTTATGTGCTTTGTGATTTATTCCCTCGGTTCATGCAAATTAATATAAATATCTCTTGGTGATTCACTCATTGATTAGGTAACTCTCCTGAAAATATGTGTGGATTTTTTGACGTGACAACGTCTTATAATTCGATGGAGCCGGCTGCACGCATGAAAAAACATGACGTATGCGGCATTACCTCGCTCTGAGGCGTTCCATTCAAGGCTTGAACTGCAAGCGTGAGCGCGGAACGAGCGACAGTCGGCCTCCGCTTTGGACATCTGTCTGTCTCTCCTACTTGAGTGAGGGATGCGTCCGCGTGGACAGCTTCTATACAAAATAATACATTTACATGTTTTTGGCAAGGATGAAGTGCAGTGAAAAGTGAATGTGGTGTCATTTGTTTGTAGCAACGATAATATCTAACAAACAAATAAAATTAAAATTTTCTTTTGAAAAATGCAACCATTCCATCAGTATTTTCTTATGACGTTGTCACGTTCAACTAAGCCTCGGTAAGCCGACTGTACAGACAACCAATCTTTTTTAAATAATATTTTCATACGGAGGAAAAAAATCATTTTGAGGTATATGGAGAGAGCTGATGATTGAGGTTTTTATACTTAATATTTTTTTTCTCTCACACATTACTCTCCTGTAGATCATAGTCGCAAGGTATGCAAGGAACTAGTCCGACAACGTGCCACGCTATCCATCGACCTGAGACGCACGTGGTGAAAACATAATACTGCTCTTTGGCAGAAATAAGCATGGCGGCAGTACTGTCCCGGAAGATTTCTGTTACAAAAAGCTCTAAAACTAAAGTTCTAAACTACTACTACTGCAATATAAACACCAAAAACCCCCGAATTTCAATATCGTGTACATTATTTTACGAGTCAAGACGTGTAGGGAAAGAAAGTTGTGAAAAAAATGTATTTTGCAATTGTGTGGTGGTGGCCATCTTTGATTTGAAATTTATACATACTTTGTTTTAGTGAAAAAAAAAAAAATGAAATTTGCCACTTTGTGATCGTGGTCATGATTTGAAATTTGTTTTAGTGTATAGTATTCTTCTAATAATGCCCTTTCAATTGATACATATACTGTGTGAACTGTGAAAAACGTATGATCCGCGATTTTGTGGCGGTGGCCGTCTTGGACAGATTTACCTCAAACAAGAAGCTATAGCACGGGTTCACCTTTCAAGCAAAAGAAACAAAATCAAAGTCGGTTCATCTGTCGGGGAGCCATTGTGCCACAGACAAATACACACACACGTCAAACTTATAACACCTGTTTTTGCGTTGGTGGTTAAAAAAAGTATTTAATGTAGTGTCAACCCTAACTCCTGGACTTATATTTATTTTGACGGGTGTCGTAAATCCAGGCGCTTTTTGTGGTATGTTAAGATTAATCGGCTATTATTTCGGTAATTTTAATAGAAGGTGTTGGCCACTTCTCGGGCCTTTTCGTTTTTTGGGCGCATTTATGGGCCTTTTAAAGTTTCTTAGTATTGTTAAATGACAGTTTATGATAGTTATAATTGAAGCGGTTAGGACTTCGGGCTGGATTCCGAGGGGACCGAGTTCGAATATCTACCTGAGCGCTGTGGTTATAAGTTGGAGGTCTCGGGTTCGAATCCCGGCAGGGGAATTCGGCATATTTAATTTTCTCTGGTCTTATTTAATGGGAGGCTTCGGCCGTGGCTAGCTACCCTACCGACCAAGACGTGCCGCTAAGCGATTTAGCGTTTCGGTATGATTATGGCGACCTCCCTGGCGCAACGGTGAGCGCTGTGAATTTAAGTAGGAGGACCCGGGTTCGATTCCCGGCAGGCACAATTCGGGAATTTATAATTTCTGAATTTTCTCTGGTCTGGAGGTTCGGTAGTTACCACCCTACAAAGACGAAGCTAAGCGATTTAAGTGTTCCGGTGCGATGTCGCGTAAAATCCGATTGGGGGGATGACTCCATACTCCCTAACAGGTTAGCCCGCTACCATCTTAGATTGCTTTATGACTTACCACGAGGTAAGATTGCGATCAAGGCGCCTTGTAGTGGAATAAAAAAAAAAGATGTAGACCAGAAACCGATTAAGGATATGGGTTTCATATAATTGCCATACTTCCTTAACAAGTTAGCTCGCTGCCATCTTAGACTACTTATCACTTACCATCAGGTGATACAGAGCAAAAAAAAAATTCACCTGCCTTAACGCTGAAGAAAAACATCGTGGGGAAACCTGCATGCGTAAGAGTTCTCTAAAATATTGCCAAAGACGTGTGAAGTCCACCTAGCTGCAATCGGCCAGCGTGGTAGTGTTTCAACTTCTGGATAAAAATCTTTCTAATGATGAAATAATAATTTAAATAGTTTGTTAGTAGCTACAGAGTTTATATATTACAAACAAACAAACAAATCTTACTTCTTTATAATTTTTAT
The DNA here is from genome assembly GCF_905163445.1 of Pararge aegeria. NCBI lineage: Eukaryota > Metazoa > Arthropoda > Insecta > Lepidoptera > Nymphalidae > Pararge > Pararge aegeria. The sequence goes on along the minus strand of NC_053202.1, from coordinate 2,066,215 downwards.
CATCATCATCATCATATCAACCCATTACCAGCCCATTACCAGCCCATTACCAGCCCACTTCTGGGCACGGGTCTCCTCCCACGGTGAGAAGGGCTTAGGCCGGATTCCACCACTCTGGCCCAGTGTGGATCGGTGGACTCCACACGCCTTTGTGAACAATATAAAGAGTTCTCAGGCATGCTGTTTTCCTTCACCGCTGAAGCAAGTTCTATTTAAATTACCTAAGATGTGCATCTTAGGAAAGTTTTAGGTGCGTGTTGGGATTCGAACTCTGCCCCGTTGGTGAAGCCGAAACCCTAACCACTGGGCTATCACTGCATCTAAACAATAAATAATCTTAATGCTTCTCTTGTACTATATTTATCTATCGCACGAAAAACCACGAATTTCAATCGCCGACCTGTCAAATGACAAATAAATGCAGAATGCCGATAAATAGAAATTAAAAAAAAAAACGGTTTAACCTTATTATAGATCACAATCATTTACGGAATCGATCATAGAAACTAAAAAAAAGGGATGGGCATAGATAGGTATATCGATGGAAAACAGTTTGTTAGTCCCGTCTATTTGTTCCGGCTCGTCGATACACGATTAATGTGTATAGATAACTTGAGTTGTCTACAGGTGGGATTTAAGCTATTTTTTAGTGTCTGGCCCAATATTTATATTGACTACAGGAACCCTTCGTACTTATGTGTTTAATAGAAGAAGAAACACTTTATTGCACGTAAACACACAGAAAAAGAAACATGTAGACATGCAAATGCGGCCTTATTGCTGCAAGCAATCTCTTACAGGCAACCTTTGTAGATAGGACTTACAGCAAGAGAACGGGATAGTGCCAAGAGTGTTTCAATATATACATAAATACCAACAATGTATATTGTATACAAATACATACATAATATATAAAAGTATTTTTTAATACATAATTTACAAACAATAATAAAGCAAAAACTTGATATGCCATCACACAAAGAGAGGTAGTCCTTCAGACGACACTTAAATATAGGAAGGGAATTATTAATAGAGTTGAACAAAAAAAATCTTATATTCTAAATATATAAAAGAGAAAGTGCGTGGGTATGTTCCGTATAGGCTCCGAAACGGCTGGACCGATTTCAATGAAACTTTCTCTGACCTGGCGAGCAATCCTGTAATCCGAGTTTGGTGACGATCGGAGCACTCCTATTTTTGAACTGTCAAATACAGCTTTTATTTACTATGATGATATTCTATTGTTGGGTGTACATGGGTGTAGATAATGATCTTCACCCGCTCGAGAAGAGAATAGAAGAGAATGAATACGGAGAGAAATAAATGATTTAATATATTATGAGACTTAAATTAAAAATTTAATGATGTAAGTTTATTGTTTAAATAATATAAAGCAAAATCTAACCCGGCAAAGCGGGCATGGGTACGCTAGTATGATATAAAATTACTTTTTTTAGCTTTAACATTTTTAATCTTGGCAAAAAAATAATTAAATATAACGTCGTAATTTAAAACATTTTAAATTCGGTGAAGGAAAACAACAAGAGTAAACCTGCATGGCTGAGAGTTCTGCATAATGTTTTCAAAGGTGTGTGGAGTCCACCAATTTGCAATAGGCCAGCGTGGTCGACGACCTTGACCCCTTCACATTGAAGGAGGAGACCCGTGCCCTGTAATGTTGTGATATGATGATGATGAAAAATAATAAACCTTTCATTTATCCCAATACACTCATGATCTTCTATACTCATCTCGCTGTCTCGTAGGCTACGTTTCAGAAGTTACACTTGTGGAGAGTGTAAATAAATGCAATAGTAAAACGCTTCCGCCTATCACTTCGACCGCTCACAGCGTGTGATCAATTTAGATTTTAGTCGAGTAGTTTGTTAATACCTTCCCAAGTGAGAACTGAGCCTATTGGATGTAATCAATTATGGGAATGAGGTGTTTAATAAATCTACCACATTATATCGTTATGGCAACCTGATCAGGAACGGATGATCATGGTCGCCATGTTGTCATTAACAGTGCATATATTTGGATGGTAATGTAATTTAGATATTAGATGCGGTCATTTAGAGGATAAGTTATGTTTGAAGATTTGTATCAAACGTGGCTGCTCATTAGACTACACGTAATCAGTAATTATTAATTGTGATCTGAATTTACGTCTTAATTCTTTATGCTATTAATGCCCTTTTGCTGGGCAAAGGTCTCCACTCGTTTATGGAAATAATGTTTTAAAGCATATTTGTCGTGATGGCATACACGTTTGTTTTACCATAATTGCATGGTCACCATGTAGTCATGAACAGTGCATATATTTGGATGGTAATGTAATTTAGATATTAGATGCGGTCATTTAGAGGATAAGTTATGTTTGAAGATTTGTATCAAACGTGGCTGCTCATTAGACTACACGTAATCAGTAATTATTAATTGTGATCTGAATTTACGTCTTAATTCTTTATGCTATTAATGCCCTTTTGCTGGGCAAAGGTCTCCACTCGTTTATGGAAATAATGTTTTAAAGCAAATTTGTCTTGATGGCAATACACGTTTGTTTTACCATAATTGCATGGTCACCATGTTGTCATTAACAGTACATATATTTCGATGGTAATGTAAGTTAGATGTTTTGTAATTCGACAGATTGGTGCAGTGGGAAGAGATCCTGCTTTCTGAGTCCAAGGCCGTGGGTTCGATTCTCACAACAGGAAAATGTTTGTGTGATGAACATGAATGTTTTTCAGTGTCTAGGTGTTTATGTGTATATTATAAGTATTAATGTATATAATTCATGAAGTCAAAGTCAAAAATATATTTATTTAATCCGTACATTACATGAGAATTGCACGGTAGTGTGATGATGGCGATAACCATATTCGTAAACTTAAAACAAAAGCTAAAGTTTTTCCAAATGCTTCTAAAATTTATTTATTTGCTTAGATGCTCACCTCTTTGGAAATTTCATTAATATTTAACTTGTTAATATTTTGAAATGAGTTATCGACCCAGGCCTCACTTCCGATAGAGTATGGCGGTCTTGGAATCCGCAAAGTTTCGAGTGTTTCGCTATAAATTATATCCAATTTCTTGGGTTCCATAGAGATAGTTGTCGCAAGAAATACTTGGTCTGGTCTTAGTCCCAGTATTTTGCCGGCTTATTTTTGGTCACAGAGATAGTGGGACGACATAATTCGCAAAAAAACCTTTGACACACTTTTAGACCAAATGCCATCTAAAAGAGACCGTGCTCGTCTTCTCGTTCTCTCTGCTAAGGACTACGGCTACTGGCTACATGCTCTCCCTTCAGCTAACCTGGGCACTATGTTAGACCACACCACTCTGTCGGTGGTGATTGGTCTTAGGCTTGGCGCCTTTATAATTCAGCCTCATCGATGCCACTGCGGTGACAGCGTTGACACCTATGGTCACCATGGACTCTCCTGTTCAAGAAGCGCTGGTCGCCATTGGACCAATACATTATTTACTTATGTACATTATTGACTTAGGTGCATTATTTACTTATTTACATTATATATACTTACTTACATTATATACTAAAGTACATTATATACTTATGTACATCAGATACTTAAGTATATTATTTAAGTAAATACATTATATACTTAAATGCATTATATACTTTAGTACATTATTTACTTATGTACATTAAATACTTAAGTACATGATTTACTTATTTACATTATATACTTAAGTACATTATTTACTTCAGTACATTTTATACTTAAGTACATTATATACTTAAGTAATGATTTAATTAAATACATTATTAACTTATGAACATTATATACTTAAATATATTTTATACTTACTTACATAATATACTAAAATAAATATTATACTGAAATGCATAATATACTTTAGTACATTCTTTACTTATTTACATTAAAGACTTACTTACATTATATACTTATGTACATAATATACTTAAATACATAATATACTTAAATGCATTATATACTTAAGTACATTATATACTTAAGTACATTATTTACTTATTTACATTATATACTAAAATACATTATATATTTAAGTACATTATATACTTAAACACATTATATACTTAAGTAATTATGTACTTAAATACATTATTTACTTATTTACATTATATACTTACTTACATTATATACTTAAAAGCATTTTGTAATTAAGTATATTATTTACTTCAATACATTATTTAGTTATGTACATAATATACCTAAATACATTATATACTTAAATGCAATATATACTTTAGTACCTTATATACTTTTGTACATTATATACTTAAGTACATTATATACTTTTGTACATTATATACTTTAGTACATTATTGACTTACTTACATTATATACTTACTAACATTATATACTTAAATGCTTTTGTTACTTTAGTACATTATATACTTTTGTACATTATATACTTAAGTACATTATTTACTTATATACATTATTAACTTATGTAGATTATTTAATTATTTACATTATATACTTACTTACATTATATACTTAAGTACATTATTTACTTATGTACATTATTTACTTAAGTGCATTACTTACTTAAATACATTATATACTTACTAACATTATATACTTAAATACATTATATACTTTAGTACATTATATACTTAAGTACATTATTTACTTATATACATTATTAACTTATGTACATTATTTACTTAAATACATTATATACTTACTAACATTATATACTTAAATGCATTATGTACTTAAAAACATTATATACTTAAGTACATTATTTACTTAAGTACATTATATACTTTTGTACATTATAAACTTCAGTACATTTTATACTTTAACACATTAAATACTTAAACACATTATATACTTAAGTACATTATTAACTTATTTACATTATATACTTACTTCAATATATACTAAAGTACATAATTTACTTATTGACATTAAATACTTAAGTACATTTTTTACTAAAATACATTATTTACTTATGTACATTATATACTTCAGTACATTATATACTTTAACACATTAAATACTTAAACACATTATATACTTAAGTACATTATTTACTTATTAACATTATATACTTAAATGCATTATATACCTATTTACATAATAAACTTAAGTACATTATATACTTAAGTACATTATTTACTTAAATACATTATTAACTTATGTACATTATCTACTTCAGTACATTATATACTTAAACACATTATATACTTTAGTGCATTTTTAACTTATTTACATTATATGCTTACTAACATTATATACTTAAGTACATTATATACTTATGTACATTATATACTTAAGTACATTATATCCCTTAATACGTTATATACTTTTGTACATTATTAACTTAAATACATTATTTACTTATGTACATTATAAACTTAAGAAGATTATTTAATTATTTAAATTATATACTAACTTACATTATATACTACAGTACATTATTTACTTATTTACATTATATACTTAAATACATTATTTACTTGTTTACATTATATACTTACTAACTACATTATATACTTTTGTATATTATTTACTTATTTTCACTATATACTTACTTACATTATATACTAAAGTAGATTATATACTTTTGTACATTATTTACTTATGTTCATTATATACTTAAACACATAATATACTAAAGTAGATTATTTAATTCTTTACATTATAAACTTACTTACATTATATACTTAAATACATCATTTACTAAAGTACATTATATCGTTTAATACGTTATATACTTTTGTACATTATTTACTTATGTTCATTTTATACTTAAGTACATTATTTACTTAAATGCATTATATACTTAAATACATAATTTACATTATATATTAACTTACATTATATACTTAAGTACTATATTTACTAAAATGCATAATATACTTAAATACATTATAAACCTATGTACATTATATACTTACTTACATTATTTACTTATTTATATTATATACTTACTTACATTATATACTTACTTACTTAATATACTAAAGTACATTATTTACTTATTTACATTATATACTTAAAGGTATTATATACATACTTACATTATATACTTAAGTACATTATATACTTAAACACTTTATATACTTAAATACATCATTTACTTAAGTACATTATATACTTATGTACATTATATACTTCAATACATTATATTCCTTAATACGTTATATACTTTTGTACATTATTAATTTAAATACATTATTTACTTATGTACATTATAAACTTAAGTAGATTATTTAATTATTTACATTATATACTTAAGTACATTATTTACTTAAATGCATTATATACTTAAATACATAATTTACATTATATATTAACTAACATTATATACTTAAGTACTATATTTACTTAAATGCATAAAAAACTTAAATACATTATAAACCTATGTACATTATATACTTACTTACATTATTTACTTATTTATATTATATACTTACTTACATTATATACTTACTTACTTAATATACTAAAGTACATTATTAACTTATTTACATTATATACTTAAATGTATTATATACATACTTACATTATATACTTATGTACATTATATACTTCAATACATTATATCCCTTAATACGTTATATACTTTTGTACATTATTAACTAAAATACATTATTTACTTATGTACATTATAAACTTAAGTAGATTATTTAATTATTTACATTATATACTAACTTACATTATATACTACAGTACATTATTTACTTATTTACATTATATACTTTGTACATTATATACTTAAATACATTATTTACTTATTTAAATTATATACTTTTGTACTTTATTTACTTATGTACATTATTTACTTAAGTGCCTTATTTACTTATTTTCATTATATACTTACTTACATTATATACTAAAGTAGATTATATACTTTCGTACATTATTTACTTAAATACATTATTTACTTATGTACATTATATACTTAAACACATAATATACTGAAGTAGATTATTTAATTCTTTACATTATATACTAAAGTACATTATTTACATTATATATTAAAATGCATTATATACTTTCTTACAATATATACTTAAGTACATTATATCGTTTAATACGTTATATACTTTTGTACATTATTTACTTATGTTCATTATATACTTAAGTACTATATTTATTTAAATGAATAATATACTTAAATACATTATAAACCTATGTACATTATATACTTACTTACATTATTTACTTATTTACATTATATACTTAAACAAATTATATACTTAAGTACATTATTAACTTATTTACATATATACTTACTTACATTATATACTAAAGTTCATTATTTACTTATGTACATTATCTACTTCAGTACTTTATATACTTAATCACATTATATACTTAAGTACATCATTTACTTAAGTACATTATATACTTACTTACATTATATACTTATGTACATTATATACTTAAATGCATTATATACTTTAAAACATTATATACCTAAGTACATTATTTACTTATTTACAGTATATACTTAAATGTATTATATACTAAAGTATATTATTTACTTAAGTACATTATATCCCTTAATACGTTATATACTTTTGTACATTATTTACTTAAATACTTTATTTACTTATGTACATTGTATACTTAAGTACATTATATACTTAAACACATTATATACTTAAACACATTATATACTTAAGTACATTATATACTTAAGTACATTTTATCCTTAAATACGTTATATACTTAAATGCATTATGTACTTAAAAACATTATATACTTAAGTACATTTTATCCTTAAATACGTTATATACTTAAATGCATTATGTACTTAAAAACATTATATACTTAAGTACATTATATACTTTTGTACATTATATACTTTAGTACATTATGTACTTACTTACATTATATACTTAAGTACATTATTTACTTAAATGCATTATATACTTAAATACATTTTAAACCTATGTACATTATATACTTAAATACATTATATACTTACTTACATTATTTACATTATATATTAACTTACATTATATACTTAAGTACATTATTTACTTATTTACATTATATTCTTTTGTACATTATTTACTTAAATACATTATTAACTTAAATACATTATTTACTTATGTACATTAAATACTTAAGTACATTATATACTCAAACACATTATATACTAAAGTAGATTATTTAATTTTTTACATTATATACTTACTTACATTATATACTTAAGTACATTATTTACTTATGTACATTATTTACTTAAGTGCATTATTTACTTATTTACATTATATACTTACTTACATTATATACTAAAGTACATTATTTACTTATTTACATTATATACAATTTATACTTAAAAACATTATATACTTAAGTAATTATTTACTTAAGTATATAATGTTAATACATAATTACATTATTTATTTATTTACATTATATACTTACTTACATTATATACTTAAATGCATTTTGTACTTAAGAACATAATTTACTTCAATAAATTATTTATATTATATACCTACTTCAATATTTACTAAAGTACATAATTTATTTATTTACATTATATACTTAAGTACATTTTTTACTAAAATACATTATTTACTTATGTACATTATATTTTCAGTACATTATATACTTTAACACATTATATACTTAAACACATTATATACTTAAATACATTATATACTTACTTACATTATATACTTAAGTACATTATTTACTTATTTACATTATTTACTTATTTACATTATATACTTATTTACATTATATACTTACTTACATTATATACTAAAGTACATTATATACTTTTGTACATTATTTACTTAAGTACATTATTTACTTATTTACATTATATACTTACTTACATTATATACTTACTTACATTATATACTAAAGTACATTATTTACTTATTTACGTTATATTCTTAAATACATTATATACTAAAACACATTATATACTTAAGTACATTATATACTTATGTTTTTTATATACTTTAGTACATTATATCCTTTAATACATTATATACTTAAACACATTATATACTGAAGTACATTATAAACTTATCTATATTACATACTTAAGTATATTATATACTTTATATACTTAAATACATTATATACTTAGGTACATTATATACTAAAGTACATTTTATACTTAAATGCATTATTTACTTAAAAACATTATATACTTAAGTACATTATTTACTTAAGTACATTATTTACTTAAGTACATTATTTACTTATTTACATTATATACTTACATCATATACTTAAATGCATTTTGTACTTTAGTACATTATATACTTTTGTACATTATATACTTCAGTACATTATATACTTTAACACATTAAATACTTAAACACATTATATACTTAAGTACATTATTAACTTATTTACATTATATAATTAAGTACATTTTTTACTAAAATACATTATTTACTTATGTACATTATATACTTCAGTACATTATATACTTTAACACATTATGTACTTAAAAACATTATATACTTAAGTACATTATTTACTTAAGTACATTATTTATTTATTTACATTATATACTTAAACACATTATATACTTTAGTGCATTTTTAACTTATTTACATTATTTGCTTACTTACATTATATACTAACTTACATTATATACTACAGTACATTATTTACTTAGGTGCCTTATTCACTTATTTTCAATATATACTTACTTATATTATATACTAAAGTAGATTATATACTTTTGTACATTATTTACTTAAATACATTATTTACTTATGTACATTATATACTTACTTACATTATATACTAAAGTTCATTATTTACTTATTTACATTATATTTTAAAATGCATTATATACTTTCTTACAATATATACTTAAGTACATTATATACTTTAACAAATTTTATACTTAAATACATCATTTACTTAAGTACATTATATCGTTTAATACGTTATATACTTTTGTACATTATTTACTTATTTTCATTATATACTAAAGTACATACTACATATACTTAAACACATTATATACTTACATTATATACTTAAGTACATTATTTAATTTAATACATTATATACTTAAATGCATTATATACTTAAAAACATTATATACTTAAGTACATTATTTACTTAAGTACATTATTTATTTATTTACATTTTATACTTACATTATATACTTAAATGCATTTTGTACTTTAGAACATTATTTACTTCAATACATTATTTACTTTCGTATATTATTAACTCAAGTGCATTATTTACTTATTTACGTTATGTACTTACTTACATTATATACTAAAGTACATTATTTACTTACGTACATTAAATACTTAAGTACATTATATACTAAAACACATTATATACTAAAGTAGATTATTTAATTTTTTACATTATATACTTACTTACATTATTTACTTATTTACATTATATACTTAAACACATTATATACTAAAGTACATTATATACTTTCGTACATTATTTACTTAAATACATTATTTACTTTTGTACATTATTTACTTAAATGCATTATATACTTAAAAACATTATATACTTAAGTACATTATATACTTATGTTTTTTATATACTTTAGTACATTATATCCTTAGATACATTATATACTTAAATGCATTCTATACTTTAGTACATTATTTACATATTTATATTATATACTTTAATGCATTATATACTTACTTACAATAAATACTTAAGTACATAATATACTTAAACACATTATATACTTAAGTACATTATTTACTTATTTACATTATATACTTAAACACATTATATACTAAAGTACATTATATACTTTTGTACATTATTTACTTAAATACATTATTTACTTTTGTACATTATTTACTTAAATGCATTATATACTTAAAAACATTATATACTTAAGTACATTATATACTTATGTTTTTATATACTTTAGTACATTATATCCTTAGATACATTATATACTTAAATACATTATATACTTAAGTACATTAATTACTTATTTACATTATACACTTAAATGCATTTTGTACTTAAGTACATTATTTACTTAAATACTATATTTACTTGTGTACATTATATACTTTAATACAGTTTATACTTAAATGTATTATATACCTATGTACATTATACACTTACTTACGTTATATACTTTAGTACATTATTCACTTAAATACTTTATATACTTAAATACATTATATACTTAGGTACATTATATACTTAAGTACATTATTTACTTTTTTACATTATATTCTTACTTAAATTATGTACAAAAGTACATAATTTACTTATTTACATTATATACTTAAATGCATTATATACTTTAGTTCATTATTTACATATTTACATTTATATACTTAAATTCATTATATACTTTAATGCATTATATACTTACTTACAATAAATACTTAAGTACATAATATACCTAAACACATTATATACTTAAGTACATTATTTACTTATTTACATTATATACTTAAACACATTATATACTAAAGTACATTATATACTTTTGTACATTATTTACTTAAATACATTATTTACTTTTGTACATTATTTACTTAAATGCATTATATACTTAAAAACATTATATACTTAAGTACATTATATACTTATGTTTTTTTATATACTTTAGTACATTATATCCTTAGATACATTATATACTTAAATGCATTCTATACTTTAGTACATTATTTACATATTTACATTATATACTTTAATGCATTATATACTTACTTACAATAAATACTTAAGTACATAATATACTTAAACACATTATATACTTAAGTACATTATTTACTTATTTACATTATATACTTAAACACATTATATACTAAAGTACATTATATACTTTTGTACATTATTTACTTAAATACATTATTTACTTTTGTACATTATTTACTTAAATGCATTATATACTTAAAAACATTATATACTTAAGTACATTATATACTTATGTTTTTATATACTTTAGTACATTATATTCTTAGATACATTATATACTTAAATACATTATATACTTAAGTACATTAATTACTTATTTACATTATATACTTAAATGCATTTTGTACTTAAGTACATTATTTACTTAAATACTATATTTACTTGTGTACATTATATACTTTAATACAGTTTATACTTAAATGTATTATATACCTATGTACATTATACACTTACTTACGTTATATACTTTAGTACATTATTCACTTAAATACTTTATATACTTAAGTACATTATATACTTAAACGCATTATAGCCTTTAGTACATTATTTACTTAAGTACATTATTTACAATATGCATTATTTAATTATTTACATTATATACTTACTTACATTATATACTTATGTACATTATTTACTTATTTTAATTATATACTTAAGTACATTATATCCTTAAATACATTATATACTTAAGTACATTATATACTTAAACATATTATATACTTAAGTACATCATTTACTTATGTTCATTATATTCTTATGTACATTATATGCTTAAGTACATTATATCCTTAAATACATTATATACTTAAGTACATTATTTACTTTTTTACATTATATTCTTACTTACATTATATACAAAAGTACATTATTTACTTATTTACATTATATACTTAAATGCATTATATACTTAAATTCATTATACACTTTAGTACATTATTTACTTAAGAACATTGTTAAATGAATACATTATTTACTTCAAACATTATATACTTAAGAACATTATTTACTTGAGTACATTATACACTTAAGTACATTATATACTTAAGTAAATCATTATTTACTTATGTTGTATATGAAGTTGTGGGCTTCTTCTTAGACCAGGGCGCGTTTGGAACCCTCGTAGGTTTAGTTTTAAGTTGATGAATTTATTTATCGCCATCAAATTTCTTCTATGTGATTTTTACATGTAATGCACGTGTTAGGAAATAGGACAGCACTTTATCTATGATAAAACCGATGATTATATTAAATATATCAACAAACGATAGTTGGCTTACTCATTGATAGTGTTTTGAAAAAAGAATAATAGCCTTTAGTAGACTGACAAAAAAAAGTATAGAATCTATGGCTGGTGACGCGAGTTTGACAAGATAGATGGGCGGGAAAGAAAAGTTAGCACGGATTTAAATTAATTAATTGAGAAAAGCAGATTAAGTAAAGTATTGTGGATATAACGTTACAAATTGGGAATAGATGATTTATAATAGAAACGATGTACTTAAGGAAATATTGTTGTGACGAAACAAGAGTCGTATGTACTGGTAATGGAGTTGAGATAAGTTGTTGATACTATGTTGGTACCTGATGTTGCATAAGATAAGTATATCTCATCCTTAGGGTTATTTCGGTATCATATATGGAGCCCTAGCATTATTTTATACATATAGCTTATGTAGCAGAGGTTGCTCTATACAAACAACTTGTTCCAAAAGTCCTGATGTTATAAGTGATAATAATAGTTATGTTTGTCCGGTCTTAAAATATGTCTTGTATCAAAGGGCCTAGCGTTATTACGTATGACAATGTTGTAATTGTTATAATTCTTGTTTTAATTGATTGAATATAAGAGCACCGGTAGAGTTTCTTGCCAGTGGTCTTCTCTGCCGAAGACAGCATTCCGAACTGGTAGTAGAGTCATTTAAAGGAAACAAGTAATATGAATTATAGAGAAGCTTAATATACGGATTTCTTGCGCGCCGGTACTCTCTATGAGTATACAAACACTCACTGTATACTCATTACACACAGGGTTATACTTCCAACAAGATTCATATCAAAAACAAAATGTTATGCTACTTGCGTTTACAATACATTCTCATTGTAGCCAATTGTTTAAATCCGCAGCGTCTGTGCCCCGTTTCCATTATTCCAGCAACGCGAGGCGACGCGCAGTTTATTTTTATTTATATTACATCTTTTGTCCGCGCGTCCGTCAATCAGCGACGTGTCGGTATTCTGGAAAACTCGTGTCCGCCGTATGTTTTAAACTTAAGAGGTTTTTACACTAACCTATCCTATTCGACAGCCGATTGGCACAGTTTGCAGCGACCCTGCTTTCTGAGTAAAAGGCCGTGGGTTCGATTCACAGTACTGGAAAATGTATTGTGTTCATGAATGTTTTTCAGTGTCTGGGGGTTTATATGTATATTCTAAGTATTTATTTATGTATATTATTCATAAAAATATTCATCAGTCATCTTAGCACCCATACTTTGGGGCTAGATGGCGATGTGTGTATTGTCGTAGTATGTTTATTTATTATTATATATTTATTTATTTTTATCGAAGTTTTTTTTCGTTATGAAACTCGGTGAGAACGAAATGTTGCGAATGATGTTACAGATGGTGAACTTATTAGTCTTGTGTAAACGGGAGGTATAAGAAAATGCCCTCGAAGATCTTCTTCAGAACTGCACCGCTAGCATGGGCAGGAGACAATAATCTCCGCGGGGAAAGGATAAAAAATTATATTCTCTCACAGCTTTACCAACTCTCAGAGCATTGGCGCGCAATTGCAAATGATATATGTGTAATAAAAAACGGGACAAAACTTCTCCTTTTCCATGTTCCGTGCTTTAGCAGTCCACCACGTTAATTATACTATAGGGGTAAAATGATATACCCCTTGTTATCGATACAATCGGGTATATCATTTTTGTCTCCGGCCTGTGATAGCCTTGCTAGTGTTGGTCTCGGGGACTAAGGACCACTGATTCATCTTTGAAAGATTTATATAGCGATAGTATGTGAAAACGTCGCTAGCGCGATGTAGGACATTGTAGCAGAATGTGTTTGTTTTTTTGCTTTTTTGTCTGTCCCTCCTTAACATCAATCGACTTTATTTTTGGCATGGAGTTAGTTGAAAGAACGGGGGGTAATGTAGGCAAGGGCGTCGGACTCAGTCAGTGGCGCGCATAGAGGGTATGCACAGTACAGTATGCAGATGATATAAAATGAAGAAAATCCCCAGTACGAGTTATAAAAACTTAAGCTGCATCACATCAACATCTGCTTTGCCCTCATTAGTACTCAAAAAAAACTTTAATTACGAATAATTGGATGTACCTTTACACCTAACAGTGCGTGTGCAGGCTCCTTAACGTTAACCAAATGCGTGCCGTTTTTCATCGATATTTATCGCGATAAGTTAGTGTTGCGCGCGGCACAGACGATATTTGCGAGTCAAATCTATCGATAGCCCTCCGAGACTGGATGGTGGAAACTCGTAACGGAAACACACGCGACTAAATAATGGAGCGTGTTCTGAACGTGTTTAACATGAATATCCACTTCCCTGGACATATATTACGCTCAGTGGCGTGCACTTCATATATGCACAAAAGCACTGCCTAGCATGCAATTTTTTAACCCTTGTAAACTACCTCGCGGCAACTATGTTTCCTGGCAACTTATAACTTGAGTACCTTCAAGGCTAGAGTGAACAAGATTTTTTCTGGGCAAGCTTGCTCTAGCCTAGATCTCATCATTGCTTTCTATCAGACATGATTGTCGTCAAGCGCTGGCCTATCGTTAAAAAAAAGGATTTCTGAATGTCATGGCATTTTCTTACTTTATGCCTACCCTGGTAAAACTCTATACGCGCCATTGCTTTCCCGGAGAAACAAAAAATTGCCCTCACCTTCACGATGTATATTACCAACCTTCTTACTAGATCCGTAATGCCACACACATGGAAATAGTGTCTCTAAAATTTTGCGCCAAGCAGCATTGTCGCAATGCTGTGTTCTGGTCTGAGGTTGCCGGTGTAGTTACAGGTACGTGAGGCTTTAGCCTACGCCTCAGTTTGATGGACACAGGGTATCACTTTGCAGGATCACCATGCAACCTATGAAGTGTTGCTGTTTATAGGTGGAATATCTGTTTGATCCATCAATTAATTATAAAAAAGGAACTTATCAAAATTATTATGGAAATGAGTATTATCGGTCGCAATAATTATAAAACTTCTGTTGTTCTATCACACGAAAAATACACGTACTTACACACACACTTACGTTACTTTTCTCATTTACTCTATGTGTTTTCATATATACAAGCCGTTGCGGCAACGTTCCAAATACAGTTCTGTGTGTTTTCAACCATTATGGAATCCCGGTGTGACTCGTTTCGGCTGATTTAACGACTCGGGAATTTGTAGCAGCGCGTTATTTTGATTGAATGCGCATATTTCACGATATCAGATTATATTATTTGATATCCGTTTGTTAAACTTATAATACGTAGGGGTATGGGATTTATTATAACTGCCTTACCCCTTACCGTACCCCTTGCCGTAGGCTTAGATCTTAGACTGCATAGACTTACCACCAGGTGAGAATGCAGTCAAGAGCTAGCTTGTATTGGATAAATATAATGATATACTGCATCGAAGTTTTGAATAACTATATACAAGGATTTTAAACTAAGATTTTCGTGGTCAATTAACATTTCTTATATATAGTTGAAAACCGCGCGATGAGGCTAACCTTGCCTCAATATTAGCGACCGAGTGACAGTAATACGACACAAGAATTACATGAGTTCTAATGAAGAAAGCTAGTTCTGCCAACTGCGATATTTGCGGTACGATGGATGATGTCCAGCATGTACTGGTGGAATGTAGCAGATACAATTTGGAGCGACTAGATGTTATGCGGCGGTACAAAATCAACAGATTTGACGTGGGTGCTCTAACGAGCCTTCTCTCTCAACCGACCACAGAAGGTTTCAGGTCTGTTGTTGAGATATTTGTGCACAGATTATCTTATCTTATTATGTATCTGTTACATTTCCCTTATATTTATATAATTGTTAGGTTTTTTGTTATGATTAAAAAAAAAAAAAAGAATTACATATAGTTTGTTATATTTATAGTTTGAAAACTTTAGACAAAAAAAAACTAAAGATTAAAAAAAAAAATTCTTAAATATAGTTCAACAGGTACATACCACGATAATATAATAGCATTTTTCGATATTTCGACCCAGTTGCATGGTTCTTGGTCACGAAGGGACTCAACTTTGTCAGTCTTTGTCAGTCCGGTCTTGACCATGACCCGTGCAACTGGGTCAAAATATCGACAAAAGCGAGCAAGCGATGAGCAAAAATATATAATCCCATAATGTACCCGTTGAACTATACATCCAAGTAGAAGGAGAAGGAATACTTAAGGATGATGAGAATGATCATTATTCTATCCACCAGCTAACTTGTAGTGTAATAAAAATATATTAGGTAATTTTGGACATACCAATACATAAGTTTAAAGAATGTGTTAAAACACATTTATTACAGCGAGGTTATTATACAATTGATGAGTTTCTTTATGACAAGGTTGCTTGGAAGCATCCGCCTCCGCTTTCATCTCTCACAAGATAGAAAAATGAATGTTAAAATGTAAAATGTAAATTTTTGATGTTGGAAAAGAGCAACTGCTGAGTTTCTTGCCGGCTTCTTCTCGGTAGAATCTGCCTTCCGAACCGGTGGTAGAGTCGTTACACACGGACAGACTTGACGTTTCAAAAGTGCTTGTATTAGGCCTACTTAAAATAAATAAATTTTGAATTTTGAATTTTTGAATTTATTACAGAAGAATAAAACAGAAAGTAGCAGAGCAGCGCGGAAGAGAACAGAGCAAGAATCTTCAAGGAGACATATTACTAAAATAATTGGGTACTCTTAAGGTCATGCCCGCTTGGAATGGCTGCAAGATGGCTAACTGCATTTCCGCGCTGCACAGCCAGGCTGATTCTTTTCGCAAAAATGACTCAGATCCTCTTCCACCAGATGAGGCAATCAACGGCAGTGTAATGTGCACCTAGAGTCTATGGCCCCAGGGTCTCGAAATGGAAAAAAAGGAAAAAATGGAAAAATATGTAACACTCTATAAGACAGGCATATTTCACGATATGAGATGCAATAAACCTAGCCGGAAAGGCATGTCAACGAATGGACGTCCTGCTGGGACCAGTGGCGTGCACTTCATACATGCACAAGAGCACTGCCTACCCTTAATTCTGATCTGGTATGACGGATCGCGTGGCTAGTTACCAAAGACTTGGGACTAAGCGATTTAGTGTTGCGGTAAGATGTCGAGTAGAAACCGATTAGGGGTATGACTACCATACTCCGTAACAGGTTAGCCCGCTACCATCTCAGACTGCATTATCATTAACCACCAACAGCAAAAATATATCCCCCGGTTATATCTCCTGACAAGGGATATAATGAACGTGTCAACCTGCTAAAGTACGGGAATATGGAATAGGAGAAGTTAAGACCCGTTTATTATTACACATATATTATTGCGCCAATGCTGTGACAGCTGATAAAGCTGTAGGAGAAGACAAATTTTTATCCTCTCCCGGGGATATAATTGTGCCTTGCCTATGCTAACCGTGCAGGTGAGATTGCAGTCAAGGGCTAACTTGTAGTGGAATTAAAAAAAAAATCGCTCTCTTCATACATAACGGCCGAGTGGCGCAGTGGGCAGCGACCCTGCTTTCTGAGCCCAAGGCCGTGGGTTCGATTCCCACAACTGGAGAGTGTTTGTGTGATGAACATTAATGTTTTTCAGTGTCTGGTTGTTTATCTGTATATTATAAGTATTTATGTGTATAATATTCATGAAAAAATATTCATCAGCTATCTCAGCTATCTATACCCATAACACAAGCTACGCTTACTTTTGGGCTAGATGGCGATGTGTGTATTGTCGTAGTATATTATTTACCTGGAATCTAATGATATTCTGTCATACTTAATGCGATTAAAGTAATCGCATCATCATACACCGGTCATAAACTGAATAAATGTTACGCCAATTTGCCATGAAAAGATACGCCATAAGTAACGCCGATATGGGGTGGGGACCGAGGGGCAAGTGACGTGGGGTTGTAAATCGACGCGTGGGGACTTGTAAGCGTCCCCATGACGCTTGTTGCGGGATCAAGCAACATGCAGGCGATTGGCTTGCTGAAATATTATAGTGTAAAACAAGGGGGGTTGAGCGCACGCATAAGTTAGGCAAATAGAAGCATATCGTTTTACTTACGGGGTTAACTAACGGCTGCTAGGAATCAGACCGCTCAGCATCTCTCACAAGATAGAAGAATTCTAAAGATTGTTAAACTGTAAAATAAATAAATAATAAATAAATATACGACGACAATACACACATCGCCACGTAGCCCCAAAGCGTACTATATTTTTATGAACGATATACATAAATACTTTTAAACACCCAGACACTGAAAACCAATCGCGTTCATCACACAAACATTTTCCAGTGGTGGTACGCGAACCTTCGACAGCCTTGGACTCAGAAAGCAGAGTAACTGTCCACTGCGCTGTCAAAATTTAATAATCACAAAAATTTTAAATAAAATCCAAACTTTGAACCGGAAAACGTATAGAGCAAGTTAAATAAGAGCTGGTTTAAAAAAACACTGTTCGAACAGAAATTTGTACAGTTTTTTCCCCTGTCGCATAATATACCGAATACCAGGGCCCGGCGCGAATCACTCCATCAGTTTGGGAGTTTTTGCGGCGAGACAGAAGGCCCGACGTATTATGTTGTCACTGCATAACGGGGCGCATTGAATTAATTAAAATGTTTCATGTCGCGAGGTTTCTTTCTGGTGAAAGTGTTTTTATGGATTAAAAAAGTTGCCAATGGCTGCTTAATCAAGCCTAGAAAAAGGAGTAACCTCTTCGGGCAAGGGGTATACTTAACGTTTTATCATCATCATCATATCAACCCATTGCCGGCCCACTACAAGGCACGGGTCTCCTTCCACAATGAGTAGGGTTTAAAGCCGCAGTCAACCACGCTGGCCCAGTGCGAATTAGTGGACTCTATACCTTTGAGAACGTTATGGAGAACTCTCATGTATGTAGGTTTCCTCACGATGTTTTCCATCAAGCAAGAAGCAAGTGCTATTTTAATTGCTTAAAGCGCACATAACTTATTACTATATTGAAAATATTACTATAAAATAAAAATTAAATGTTATTATTATCACACACATGTAATAAATTTGACAAAAAATATTGTTTATTGTGGTGGAATTTAATGTAAACCATTGCATGCCATTGTGTGGCTGATTGTAAATTGCACAATTCAAATTGACTATACTACACCTTGTATACTTACAATCTGGCAATAAAGATATTATTATAACTTTGAAAAGTTAAAAACGATAAAAAATCCAGCTTTATCACACTCAGAGCACTGGTACAGAAGCGGAAATCATATCCAAGCAATATATATGTGTAAACGGGGGTAAACTTCTCCTATTCCATGTTCCAGTGATTTAGCAGGTGGGCACTTTAATTATATCCCCTGTCAGGGGATATAATTTTTATCTCCCCTGGCCCTGCTGAGGATGCTCCGGTGTCGGTGGGAAACTTGCGTAGAATGTACATCGCCGAAGATAATATAATATAAAGATTAAAGAAATTTTAATTTGACGGCCGTTTTTGCGAGATGAACATGAATGTTTTTCAGTGTTCGGGTGTTTATCTATATATTATAAGTATTTACGTATATTATTCATATAATTATTCATCAGTCATCTTAGTACCCATAACACAACTTCACAAGCTACGCTTACTTTGGGGCTAGATGGCGATGTGTGTATTGTCGTAGTATATTTATTTATTTATTTATTGTAGTATTATATTTATTTATTTATTTATTAGTATGGCAAATTAAGCCTAATTTTCGTAGTACACCAAGAAAAAGGAATTCCGCAAAGCAACGCCTGCTTCTATCCAATATTTTTCTTTATTTTTTTTTTTCTTTATATATTTTTTTTATTTCTCTACAAGTTAGGTTGCAGCGTGCAGTCTAAGATAGTATTTTGGGGAGTATGGTAGTCATACCCCTAATCGGTTTCTACGCGACATCGCAACGGAACACTGAATCGCTTAGCGTCGCGTCTTTGTCGATAGGATGGTAGCTAGCCACGGCCAAAGTCTCCCACCGGACCAGCCAAGAGAAAATTCAGAAAATATAAATTCCCAAATTACCCTTGCTGGGTATCAAACCCGGGACCTCCTGCTTATATTCACAGCGGCTGCACCGAGGTCGTCTGAAACCAAGTCGGCCGCGTGGGCCATCTTCTTGGACCGTCAATTATTACTTGGTTTAATTTTTTTTTTTCTAAATATGTTCTATGGGTGGTAATTTAAACCATAGGGCACAGAGCCAACATAAGAGTTGTTTCGATTAGATTATAATTGGATAACGAGATGTTTTGAGAAAAAAAAAATCGATTTGCTTTTAATGTTCGAGTTGATTTAGTATCAAGTAATCATAATATTGACATTTTTAACAAAGGGATAAATATTTTTAAAAATCAAGTTATTAAGCACTATTCCACATAATCTTTAGGGAAATAATATATATATTATTATTTAAGTGTTTCTTTTTTGTTTCAACTTTAATTTTATCTTTACTTTCTGTATAATTTAATTCCAAGTAGTGTACACATACTTTGGGTTGTAGCTTAGAACAAAACTTGTTATTACTTATATTTATATCTACTTTTAGTTATTACCTGTTTTGTGTACCTAATAACAATAACAATAAACAAATGTTCTATGAAAATGACCGATCATAATTTATTATTATTATTACAATAATACAAGAGTTTTATTTTTCAATTTATACTTCTTTTGGCGCTTTAGGAATAAAATGATTAGAGTAAATTTTTACGATGCGCGCGCAGACCGTCACAAAAAACCGACACCCTGAAGTTAGCTATAGACAACATTTTAGTTTTTCAAAAAAAAAGTTAATACCATTTCTTAGCAATAGCTATAAAAGTCCACTACTGGACTAAAGGCCTCTTCCAACGCGAAGGTTTGCACGTACCGCTGGTCAGACGGTTTGGTGATCGCACAAGATAGCACGGAGACTGCATTCTGATCTGCCGTCACCACCCGGCACTTTTTTATTAAACCTGTCTCAAAAACACATCGTTTATAGATTGGCATAGCCAATAAAATGCGACTTTATCTGCCTTCATACGCCTCATAAAATTAAAATAATTATTTGTAAACAGTGTACTTTAGTACTCAAACACACATAAGTGTTACAAAAAACGTTTGATACGTGTAAAAGCCTCGCGTTATTTAATAAATGACAATATAAATTAAACATAGAAGCTAAGTTATTTAAGAATCACCACAAAAACTTCACATTCGGACGCCGCCACAGACCAGTGTACGAACAGACATAGCTGTTGGAAACTGGTTAACTACAAAACATTTTCATAAACGATTAAGTGAGAATTGCAAAGGCAAACGAAGGGTTCAATACTGTTGACAAAATTAAACGTTACACTGAAGTAAAGGTCATTCAACATTCTCAGAGTATCACAACAATTCGCGGAACAATTGTCAACCCATGGATTAGATCCCATTTAGAGTGATTTTTATTGATGGAAGATCATCAGCTTATTAGACCGTAACATCCTTACGACCGTAATATAAGCAGCTTTCCAAACTACCAAAATTATCAGCATTTTGTCAAAATTATTAGTTCACCAAAACTACCAAAATATCAACATTATGTCAAAATATTGGTTATGAAAATTAAGCTTAATTTGCTATACTCCGCGAAAAGCAGGAGAATCTGTGTGGTGTAATTTATATTTCTTCAATCCTTTTACATACAAAACAGATCTCCGGCAATGTACCCTCTACGCACGTTCCGCTCCGAAACCGGAGCATCCTCAGGAGATGTTGACTTTACAATGAATGATTGTTAACTGAACTGCTTTTCGCGGAGTAGGTATAGCAAATTAAGCTTAATTTTCATAATATATCATGGATTTCCGCAAAGTAACGCCTGCTTCTATCTAAAATTATTGGTTTAAGACGGCCATCTTCAAAATCATCAGCTTATAAACGTTCTACTTGCTGCTATAACGCATGTTATTTTTACATACAAATAATATAAAATTTATGGTACTCGATCACGCGTTATGCATTGGAATCCAAAGAAAAACGCTAGGCTAGGTCGAATGGTAAGCTTACGTCTATGAGTACGCGGCTCTTAAACAATAATACAATAGTATTACTTAAGGATCCTTAGTTAACGCGGTTGAAGCCGTGAACAGCTAGTCGTAAGATGGGAATCAGGCGTGATAACTTAAGAGCTTTCACACGCCCCGACAATCCCGTCATTAAGTTCGAAGTCGCCACTCATGTCTGCGCTATAGCCCGTCTATGCAGCTATAAATCGCCGGCGAGCGGGATGTCATCTCAAACAATCGCGGTATAATTTTACAAATGTTCAGCGGCCATTACGCGTAGTTTCACAGGTTTTTCGCGATGCCTCATGCATTGGTGAGGACGCGGTGTCCGTCTTTTATCTAAGCGTTTGGTGCGAGGTGCTGGCGGTAGCGATAGGTTTTGGAAGTTAAAACTTCTGTAGCCGCACTAACGCGGATAGGGGTCTCAGGATGTTTTTTTTTCCTAATTCAAAGGTTGCCTGGCAAAGATCACTATTAAGCGATAAGGCCGCCTTTTGTATTCTACTTCTTTCTTTATGTTTCTGTCTGTTGTCGTTATTGATTATATAATATATTTTGTAATTAATAAAATCATTATGGGTAAGAGTGAGAGAGGAGAAGCCGGCCTATCGCTGTTGTACGCGTGAGAGAAAGGGAAGCCAGACTGGCGCCATAAAACTAAACGAAACGGTTTACTCTCCTATAAAAAGTTATCACTTCAATAAACTTATAGCTTCGAGTCACCGATACGCTCTTTACGTATAAAGGCCCATTTATAAGTAATACCCATTAATAAAATTTCTAATTAATTAATTACACATTCAAGTTCGGTTCATCAAACGAGCACCGACATATACATATATTATGAGTATTTATGTATATTATTCACCAGTTATCTCAGTACCTATAACACAAGCTACGCTTACTTTGGGACTAGATGGCGACGTGTGTATTGTCGGGGTATATTTATTTACCGACATAGCTCAGCGAGTTGCGAAGCTGAAGTGGCAATGGGCGGGGCACATAGCTCGGAGAACCGATGGACGTTGGGGTCTTAAGGTGCTGGAATGGCGACCCCGCACCGGTAAACGCAGCGTAGGTCGGCCCCAAACGAGGTGGACAGATGACATCAGGCGAGTAGCTGGGAGCCGTTGGAGGCAAGCGGCCCAGGACCGTGCATTGTGGAACTCCCTACAAAAGACCTATGTCCAGCAGTGGACGTCAATTGGTTGAGATGATGATGATGATGATGATATTTATTTAACTGTCGGCAGATGTGAACTAGCGGTATATCTTTGTTTGTAAGGTGATAAGACACGTCCGAAGCCACCAGCCGTCCACCAGACCGGAGAAAAATTGTTATAAATCCTCAAATAAAGAAAACTAGGTATAATGTATATATATTTACTGTTACTCATATTAACGAATTTATGGTATGCTAAAGTATATATTACTTTCTTTCTTTTTTAAATAATCCAACGAAAAATGAATTTTTCTAGAGAAATATTAATTACTATTTCCTCAAATTGCCCTTGTTTAATGAGTTAAGTATATCGCACACTATCTTTGCACCGAAAAACGCTTCCTGCTATCCCATGGGGCACCCACCCCTATATGTATTTATTTATGAGGGCCGCGTTTCGATGTCGCCTCGAACGCTTTTTTGTCGCGACCGCATAATGAGACTTAGCCTACAGATTTGTTCGCCTGATGTTTATACCCAACTTGGCAACTTAGATATGAGATAAACTGTACAAAAACACAGCACGCCCATAAACTGTAAGATTCAGCGCTGGTATCTAACTAAAGGATTCTTTTTTATGAAGACTAGTCTTCGAGCAGTTGTTATGAGATGACTCATGCTCGCTTACGACGAGCCTGTTATGTAAACTAAGGTCTAATCGCGAGGACGAAAAAAGTTTCATATCTCGACGTGTTTAAGACGTTGATGGTTGGTAAATGAGATTGAAATAACTTAAGCTATTATACATAATCTTTGTAGTTGCACAGAGCACAAAAATATATGTATTTGACTACATAAATGACTAAATTTTTCACCGAAATACACAATTCAGTAAAAACTTGTTCTTCAGTTCTTGAGCGAAAAAGATGTTATCTGAAAAGCAAATTAGAATTAGTTAATTCTTATTTTATCTAATTAACCTAAAATTCCCTCCAAGTTTAAGTAAAATACAAGTAAAAATATAAAATTCAGTTTATAGTGAACTCGATGATACCTATACATCACCAAAAAATGCTAACATAAAATTGCAATTTAATCGTCGCATTCTGAGATCGAATATAAACGTGTCACGCTTTTAAATTACCAGTCACAATAGGAAAATAAAGCCGCCCCTGCATGCCTACAATGTCCTTTATCATAAGCATCTTTCTGTCTCTTTTCCTTTATGTTTTGCGTGCAATAAAGAGTTCTTCTGCTTCTTCTAATCGTTTTGTGATTGCAAAGTACAATAGGCACGTTGATCATATTATAACCGGAGTTCATTCAGCTTCCATGGTGGTGGAGTGACGACAACCAGTGGCGTGCATAGAGGGTATGCCCAGGGTATGCAGGTGATATAAAATGAAGAAAATCTCCAGTACGAGTTATAAAAGACTTTATTTATTCGGGACTTTTCTTAACAATAAGAATGTCAGCCCCATCGTTCCCTTTACAAAAATTGGTACTTCCTTTCTCTTATCTTAACTTAAAATCTTAAATAGCATTCTGGCTACCTCTGAATAAGGTGCCACCAGGATACTTTGCCAAATCCCCACATCATGAAGATTTATTTTAAATTTACATATTAATTGGTCTCTCATTGGCCTATTCCGAACACACTCCCGCAACAAATGCAAGACATCTTCGTCTATATTACAAATTTCACACTTAGGTGAACTGACCCTTTTCATAAGATATCCAAATTTGTTTAGCGGAACATGTCCAGCACGCAGTCTCAATGCTATCACTATAAAATACTTTTAGGATGGGCATTGTAAGAGTTATTAAAATTCTACCCTTAAGTATATATAACTCGTCGATGCCGAAATTAGTATATGCCTTTCACATCAGTCTTATACCAACTGTAGCGTCATCTAGTAGGAAACGTTGCAGTTTCGATCTACTTCTTCAAAGGTCCATATTACAATGAGACACGTTTGAAACAAGCGATGACACATTGCTATTTAGGACAACTAAACGACTTAATAATGGGCATTGTAAGAGTTATAAAAAGCCCATCCTTTACTATTCATAACTCGTACTGGATATTTTCTTCATTTTGTATCAGCTGCAGTGGCGTGCATAGAGGGTAAGCACAGGGTATGCAGTTAATATAAATTGAAGAAAATCTCCAGTACGAGTTATAAAAGACTTAAGGATAGGCATTGTAAGACTTACAAAAAGCCCCTCCTGTTTGTTATAACTCGTACGGAGATTTTCTTCATTTTATATCATCTGCATACCCTGTGCATACCCTGTGCATACCCTGTGCATACCCTGTGCATACCCTGTGCATACCCTCTATGCACGCCACACGTTGTTCAACCAGCGCAAACCTCTATGCACGCCACTGACGACAACCCATGGGAAAACGCAGCGTTGTTCAACCAGCGCAAAGGAGCGTGAAGGAAATCATCTTTGGGTAACCCGTATGCCAGGAGATTTCTCCATAATGTTCTCAAAGGCGTATGAAGACTGCCAACCACTGCGGCCTAAACCTTTCTCAATCTGAGAGACCTGGCATTTTTGACTACACCCGCTTTCGTGTTCTACCAGTGGTAGAATTATGCAAACCAAGAAAGCATCGTACAGCTTCTCAATTTAAAAGTGACATTGACAGTGTAGTGTGTCGAACAGTTCGTGAAATACCGACAAAAAGAACACGAAAGCGGGTAGTCAGATTCTGCCCGTGACATCCAACTAGACATCTCGTAACTACGCAGTCCCGTCGTGACCGCGATCCATGCAACTGGATCGAAATATAGACAAGACGGCCGAATGGCGCAGTGGGTAGCGACCCTGCTTTCTGAGTCCAAGGCCGTGGGTTCCATTGATATCGATATCGCCCACAACTGGAAAATGTCTGTGTGATAAACATAAATGATTTTCAATGTGTGTTTATGTGTATATTATAACTATTTATGTATATTATTCACAAGAATATTCATCAGTCATCTTAGTACCTACACACAAGCTACGCTTACAATGGGGCTAGATGGCGATGCCATCCAAACCGGTGGTAGAGTCACTACAAACAGGCTGACTTGACTTTTCAAAAGTGCATATAAACTGGGCCTACTTGAAATAGATTAATTTTGAATTTAGAATTTTGATGTGTGCATTGGCGTAGTATAATAAATTATTTAATTATTACGGAGAAGTCACAGGCAGGCAGATTTGTAGGCCCGCGGGTGGCGAATTAAAGGTGAAGTTTGTCACCAAACTAATGAAAGGTCTAAGAAGGTGGCGTGCTGTGTAGCGCACGCCTCTCTGGAGGATTTGGCAGCGATCAGGCCATTGATGATAGGACCCGCCAGGCACTGGGGGGTCAAGACCTTAGCGAGAGCGCGGTGAATACACAAGTGAACCCCGTGCCTCTCACTTATAGGTCTATAGAGGAACACACAGCGCTTGGGCAGCGAAGTGGAATACGGCGTAATCCCATCTCATCCTCAGAGGAGACACGTGTCCCATAAAGGTTAAAATGATGACTAAAACTACAAAGTCAAAGTCAAAAATATCTTTATTCAAGTAGGCCACGTAGGTGGCACTTTTGATGCGTACATTAGGTACATAAGAAGTACACGGTAGTGAGATGATGGCGATAACCATATTCGTAAACTTAAAACTAAAGCTACGAGGGTTCCAAACGCGTACTGGTCTAAGAAGAAACAGACAACAAATTTAGCCGGATGTTTTTTTTTGTTACCACCATCTCACATTAAAATTATTAGAAGAGCAACCTGTTAAGAGCAATTATTCACACCCAAGCTTTTTTATCGATTAAGTTATCCTTAACATTATAATAGGATTTCTCTGTAAGCTTACGTTTTATGTAAACTTTGAACTTTTTGAGAGACATCTCAAAGATATCATTCGGTAATTTGTTATAAAATAATATACAATTGCCCTTAAATGAACTAGCAATTGTATTATATAGCCTAGTAAACTGCACAACGAGGTTATTTTGGCTTCTAATATTTATATTTTTGCAGTCCATTTTCTTTTTCAATTTGTTACATTCTTACGGACATAAATTAAATTTTCAAATATGTACTATGTATGTATGTGATAGTGCACCGTCATTATTTTAACTTCTTTAAATTTATCGCTTAATGGCTCTCTTGGGCCCATTATATATATTGCAATATCCTTGCAAAGTACTTTATACTGTAATAAGACTTTTCTATAAACTTACGTTTAATATAAACTTTGAACTTTTTAAGCGACATCTCCAAGATGTCAATGGGTAGTTTATTGTAGAATTGTATGCAATTTCCTTTGAACGAATTGAGAACTTTACGTGACCTAGTATATTGCACTGTAAGTTTTTTATTTATTTATTTATTTAGACAGCTTTATTGCATAATAAAGGAAGCACACACAGGAACTCTTACATTAACATAAATTATATACAAAAGGCGGGCTTATCACTAAAAGTGATATCTTCCAGGCTACCTTAACTAATGGAATAATGCAATGAGAGACGGGAAATCGCAATTCTATAAAAAAAAATATACATAATACTAATATTATAAATGTGAGTGTAAGTTGGTTTGTTACGCTTTCACGCAAAAACTACTTAACCTATCCTCATGAAACTTTGTTCACATATTCTTGGAAGTGTTAGAAGTAAAATAGGATACTTTTTATCCCGACATTAGCTCGGCTCGGGAGAGGGGATGAGTTTTTGACGATTTCACACCATAACTCCTACAAATTATAACCGATTTCAATAATTATTTTTGTACTAAAGAGGTTATAATATGTGTTTAATTTTGCCCAAGCTGTGGTTGGAGATAGAGGTCAGAACTCCTCAGCGGCTCAGCGGACAGCAGCAAACCCCTCATTTAAGGCGTACCGATACTGAATACTTAATTTTTTTTTAGATCTACAACTAAATTTAATCCCGCATCAAAAAACAAAATCAAACGCAAATGAAGTCGCGGGCAACAGCGAATTAAATAAAATAATAAATGTAATAATATATATAAATATTTATATATATATATTAATACATATGCATAAATACACATACATATACATACAATATTAACATGTTTATGGTAAAAAAATAGTGCCTCCTTACACGACTTTTAAAAATCGCAAGGTATTTAGAGCGTCGAATGTCATCAGGGAGTGCATTCCATAGCTTTGCTGCTTTTACTGTAAAGGACTCCGAATAACTGCGAGAATTACACTTTACCATTCTTGGCACATTTTCTCTGGTGGATCGCTGAGAGACTTGGGATATGCACGGGCCAAGAAATTTGAAGCGTTCTTTAAGGTAGGGTGGTGTCCAAGGAAGAAAAAGAGTAGAGCACAGAATAGATAATACATGCAGATTACGCCGATGCCTCATAGAAAGCCATTTCAATTTGTTCCGATACTCTGAGATAAGATCAAATGTTTTTCTTACTTTAATGTTTAAATTAAAGGTTGCCTGGCAGAGATCGCTACTAAGCGATAAGGCCACCTTTTGTTTTCTACTTCTGTCTTTGTATTTATATTGTTTTTTTTTCCTAACTTCACAGTGGTGTACAAACATAGAGTTAAATAAATAAATTATTGCATATATATCAAAACGCCCTGAAAGCATTTAACCAACCTGCAAAGCCCTAATGGCCGACAATAATATAAATTGCCAATCAAAACAACAGACCTAATTGGTAACGTTATATCCTTTAACTGTCCTTAATAAAAACATTATGGGCTGGAATTAAACTCATAGTCCCCATTTATCACCATTATGAAATCACTACCAATTATACGAGAAATATGCTTTATATGCAATCAAAAAACAACTTTATCGCTTATTTAATACAATCCAAATTCTTTCGCAAATGTGATGCAGCGAAAATTGGAATTAAAATCACGTTGCGAACTATATTGAGTTCTAATGCAAACGTTTTTAAGTCTAAAACTGTATGTGATCGTCTGATCTAATTTCCCAGCGTCGGTCCCAGTAGAAAAGAGGGGTTACACCTATCTTTCTCTACCATATTACGATCTGTATATATCTATCTCTGTCTGGCTGGAAGGCTGTATTGATTTTCTCCCAGATAAGGCTCTTAGAGGAAATTTACATAGCACAATTTGCTCTGATGTTATCTAAGGATATATTATTTTCATGTCAGATATTTGTATGGGTGATCTAAACTACTTATAATGGGTTATAATTTTAACCCCAAAGTGGGTTAAATTAGTTGATAAATTAAAGCATAAATAGGTTTCATCCATTTTTGTACCAAAATAAAGTTAAGTAATTTTTAAACTATATGGGGTAATAACGTTATTGGCTCAGTGGTGATCGCTTTGGTATTTTAAATAGGAGGTCCCCGGTTTGATGCCCGGCAGGGGATTTGTGAGTTTATAATTTCTGATCTCTGGTCTGGAGGCTACGGTCGTGGGTAGTTACCAACCTACCGATAAAGATGTGTTGGCAAGTGATTTTCTGGTCTGGTACATGCGTGGAAACCGATTAGGGGTATGAGTTCATTACTTCTACTTCTACTACTACGACACACATCGCCACCTAGCCCCAAAGTAAGCGTAGCTTGTGTTATGGGTACTAAGATGACTGGTGAATATGTTTATGAATAATATACATAAATACATAGAATATACATATAAACACCCAGACATTGAAAACCGTTCATGCTCATCACACAAACATTTTTCTGTTGTGGGAATCGAACCAACGGCCTTGGACTCAGAAAGCAGGGTCGCTGCGAACTACGCCAATCGGGCGTCGATTTATTATAGCTGTCATAGTTGTTGTACGGGCAGCAGCGTCCTCCGTGGTAATACTACAATCTTCTGCGACTACCAACCCGCCTGCCCAGCGTGGACTTATGGGCAACAACTCGCTTTGGAAGAGGCCCAGCAGTAGTTTACTCTCATAATTTTTCCCTAACGCGCCAAAAAGAAGTATAACTTTAAATATACATAACTATAAAAACTAGTAGTAGAAGTTCCTTTTTAATTTGTAAAAATATGAACTTCACGCCGGTAGCATCGAAACCGAAATCTCTCGTGGACGTGCCTGAATCCGTAAACGAGTCATTACCGAACATCGCGAAGCAGTACAGGGTGCTTCGAATTCACAAAGTACTCACTTTAAGCGGTGATAGCCTAGCTGGTAAGACTATCGCTTCCCTTTCGGGGAACGAGTTAGATCCGAGCACATCAAACTTTTCGGAGTTATGAATGAATTAATGAATGAATGGATGTACTTCTATCGCACAACAGAAAAAGTACATAAAAAAAGTATCACTAACAAACCAGTGTAAACAATTTTGCCGCCTTATCGCTTCAAAGCGGTTTCTTCCAGGCAACCAATAGTAAATAAAAACGAATACAGAAAATATCACAAGTGGTGCATATACACATATGCCTGTAGAAAATATCATTACTTAAATAAAAATATATAGTACTTGTATGTTATTAGTTATGTGCTTTTGAGGAATTGAATGCTTCAATGGTAAAGAATGATAACGTTTAGAGATCTGTATGCCTGACAGTTCTTTATA
Source organism: Pararge aegeria (assembly GCF_905163445.1). Lineage (NCBI taxonomy): Eukaryota > Metazoa > Arthropoda > Insecta > Lepidoptera > Nymphalidae > Pararge > Pararge aegeria. The sequence goes on along the minus strand of NC_053202.1, from coordinate 2,034,489 downwards.
ATGTTAACAAAGGTGTGGAAATACTGCCAATCTGCACTTGGGAGCATGGACTCCTATCACCTTCTCATTCCGAGAAGGGACTCGTCCTCGGTAATGGTTTGCTAATGAATCTGATGATGACGGACCGCAGAGGTTTAGTAAAAGGGCACTGTTCGGGTACGGAAACCTAATGCCTACGTCATTCAAAAAAAACTAGAAGTTTAACTTCCTTCATAAGTTCAAAAACTTTGAATCTAAAATGCTTTACTTCGGTGGCATCGAACCCAAATCCCCCTGTGCCGGAGGACGTGGCTGAATCAGTAAACGAGTCATTACCGAGAAAACATAGCGAAGCACTACAGGGTGATTCGAATTCGCAAAGTTCGCAAAGTACACCGACTTCAAGCGGTGTTAGTATGGTCGTTAAAAGTATGTTAGGACCTTGATTTCCGTTTCGAGGGGATCGAGTTTAATCCCCGGCGTCGTTGCCTGTAACTTTGCGGAGTTATGTGCGTTTTTAATTTAAACAAATATCACTTGCTTTAACGGTGAAGAAAAACATCGTGAGAAAACCTGCATACTTTAGAGTTCTTCACAATGTTTTTAAAGGTGTGAGAAGTCGACATAAGTCCGCATAAGCCCTTCTCATTCTGAGAGGCGACCCTTGTACTGGGACGGTAATGGGTTGATCCACACCATTTGTGGTGAACGTTAAAAAGGCCTTCATTCATTTTTTATATACTCAAAAAACAAGCTGTTGGATCTAGAGATTTTATATTTCTTGATCGATTGGTCGAATATCTGACGGCCGATTGGCCCAGTGGGCAGCGACCCTGCTTTCTGAGTCCAAGGCCGTGGGTTCGACTCATTTGTGTGATGAACATGAATGATTTTCAGTGTCTGGGTGTTTATCTATATATTATAAGTATTTATGTATATTATTCATAAAAAATATTCATCAGTTATCTTAGTACCCATAACACAGGCTACGCTTACTTTGGGACTAGATGGCGATGTGTGTATTGTCGTATTATATTTATTTATTTATTTATTATATTATCTGTTCCTATAAAACATGTGGTTTACCCTATAGATGCATGTCAGTTTATAAAGAGGGATTTTAATTAGAAAAGCATGATATTACGATACTCAGATCATAGATTTTTATATATAAGATAGATTAGATATATATAGGTATATATTGTATGTATTATATTATATTTATTTTATATAAATATTCTATTATATTTTTTATATTATTTGTGTACGTATATGAATTTTATTTGTATAAGTATATTTTATTTAAATTATTATTTTTATTTATTTATTTTTTTAATTAATGTTTATTATTTTGCATCTACTTAATTTGATTTGGTAGATAGAATGCCTAGAAGAGATCGCTTTTAACGATAAAGCCGCCTTTTGTACCTTTCATTTCTTTTATTTTAATTGTGGTTTTTTTATTGAATGCTTTGAATTTGGTGTACAATAAAGTGTATTTGATTGATTGATAGATAGCTAGAAAAAAATATATAGCTATTATCATTCCATTCATTTGGAAAATAAAAGGCTTTGTGTACCTGAATTTTATATTGTTTACTCAGAACTGCATTAGGTACGTAGGAGATTAATTAATAATAAATAAATAAATAATAAAGCCAATACACACATCGCCATCTAGCCCCAAAGTAAGCGTAGCTTGTGTTATGCGTACTAAGATAGCTGTTAAATATTTTTATGAAAATAATACACATAAATACTTATTATATACAGATAAACGCCCACACTCTCAAAAATCGAACCCACGGCCTTGAACTCAGCAAGCAGAGTCGCAGCCCACTACGCAAGTCGGCCGTGAAATGAAAAAATTATACCGTTTAGCGGGAACGGAACATCAGATATTCCACGCAATCGAAGTCGTGGGCTTCAGCTACAGCTCATTAATTCATCGCGACTAAAAACAACAACATTTAAAGATTAAATTAAATTCCCAATATAACCCACCGTTAAAACATCACCCCGTATAAACCTATCTGCATGGCTTAAATCGTTTAACACTTGCGCATTGGGGCGACCAATCACGTCGTCGGGGTTCATGTGTGCGTGCGATATAGGGTGGGGTTTTATTGAGGAAAGGGGGGGGCAATTAAACTTTAACGTTGTCATTACAGCACAGAAGGTTTATGGAGCTTTTATACATGTTTATCTTGTTTGTATGTGTGCGTGGAATTTTCATTTGTTATTTTAACGAAAAGTAAATGGTCATAAACAGTGATCGCATATACACGTTCTGCTACACTTTGGGCGGGCTCGAACTCTGGCACGCTCACTACCTTTCCTGAGTTATGTGCGTTTTAGACAATTAACTGTCACGTGCTTTAAAAAAAAATAAAAAACATACTGCGACAGTACATACATCGCCATCTAGCCCCAAAGTCAGCGTAGCTTGTGTATATTGGTACTAAAATGACAGATGAATATTTGAACGAATTCACTCATTGATTTAAAGTTTGGCAGAATTTATACAAAACCCCATAACAACGCCCAAAAAAAAACTAATAACTTTAACCCAAGTGGTCTCAACAGAAGTCCAATCACAAAGTAACTCGATACTAGCAATCACAATTTATTGCTGCCAGGCAATTTTGTTGAGACGTAATAAATTTGTAACCGATAGATTTCGTTTACTGGCGCTTTTCCACTATGGTCTTCACCTTTATATTTGTCTATGGTTACTTTTCTTCTCTGCTTTGCTCGATATGATATTAACCGATTGGTTTCTTTAATTTAGAGTTCAGATATACATTATCCTCATCATTGCAGTGCAATATATGTCATCTAGTCTAGTACATTGCAGTGAAATATAGCAGACTACGTAAAATAAGTAATTAATTTAAAGGAAATTGTATACAATTTTACAATAAACTACCAGTTTATATCTTAGAGATGTCTCCGAAAAAGTTTATAGTTGTTAAACATAAGCTTATAGAAAAGTTCTATTATAGTATTAAGGACTACGTCAACGATAAAAATGCTTGGGTGTAAATTATTGCTCTAACCAGGTTGTTTTTTTTTTAATAGTTTTAAGTGACTATGTGAGATGGTGATAACAAAAAAAAACAACCCGCTAATTTTGTTGTGGGCTTCTTCTTATGACCGGGGCGCGTTTGGAACCCTCGTAGCTTTAGTTTTAAGTTGACGAATTTAGTCATCGCCATCAAATCACTTGTATATTATATTTTACATGCAATGTACGCATCAAAAGTGCCATCTATGTGCCTATTTGAATAAAGAAATATTTGACTTTGACTTTGACCAAATGCGGTGGGTTTCAACTATTTTCTTCTTTCAAATATTTTTTATTTTCACTCCCTCAATATGGGTATCAAATTAAAGAGCTAGCCTAGTAGGATACTACACACTTTAAATTTTCATCAGCCGACTGGCGCAGTGGGCATAAACCCTGCTTTCTGAGTCCATGGCCGCGGGTTCGATTCCCACAACTGGAATATGTTTGTGTGATGAGCACGAATGTTTTTCAGTGCTGGGTATTTATCTGTATATTATAAGTATTTAAACTTTAAAATGATGTTGGAAAAGAGAAATCTGCTGAGTTTCTTGCCGGCTCTTCGCAGTGGAATCTGCCTTCCGAACTGTGGTAGAGTCACTACAAACAGACTGACTTGACGTTTCAATAGTGCTTATAAATTAGGCCGACTTGAAATAAATGAATTTGAATTTTTTTTGAATTTATGGATATCTTTACCAATAATAAAACTGTAACTGGAAGATTCCTGTACATTTAATATATTTTGAAAATTTTGACTGGGGGATACTTTATAATCGATACTGAGTCCAAAACAGATATTTATTTAATTTTTCTCTGTCTGTCTGTCCGGGAATCACGTGAAAACTACTGAACGGATTTAAATAAAATTTGGTATAGTGGTAGCAAATTATAGGACACTTTAAGTTTCCTCCGGGTGAAATTTTTTATCAATTTTACTTCATATCTCTATTAAATTTGCACCGATTTTAATCATTCTTTTTTTATTTGACAGTGTGTACTACTAAGCATGTATTGTCTTATTTTAATGAAGATCTGATTAATATTTTTGGAGATCAAGGACATAATGCTTCACAGATAACAGCAAGTCGCAAAGCATATGGGACAACGATCGAATGCATGCGTACCATCCTACTATGTTTGGATGGATGTATATATGGATGGATGTTTGTTACGATTTAACGCCACAACGAATGAACCGATTTGGCTAACATTTGGCAAAGATACCTACAATATAGTCTGGCATAGCTCATAGGCTTCGTTTTATCCCGGAAAAGCAAACAGCTTCTACAGGATAGCATGGCTATTTTTTCCCCGTGTTTCAAAATCCGCGCAACGGAGTTTTAGATTGACGTGGTTTTTTGGATAGGCATAATTGACGTGTTTTTTTTTTAAGTCGACTTATTCGCGGACGAAGTCGCGCGGGTCCGCTAGTTATTAATAAAAGTCATCTCAGTACCTACCCATAGCACAAGCTACGCTTACTTTGAGACTAGATGGCGATGTGTGTATCGTCGAAGTATATTTATTTATTTAAATTTCAAATCTAAGATGGCCACCACCAAAAAATGGCGGATTACCTTTATTTATTGTGTCAGGGGTTTTTAAATTTTCAATTTATTCAAGTAGACCTTAAATAATTACTTTTGAAATAATCAAGTCTGTCTGTTTGTACGGACTCTACTTACAATTTGAAGGGCAGATTATCAAATCATGTCAATCAATAATTTTAACAAAAGGATAAATATTTTTAAAAATCTAATTATTAAGCATATAAGCGTGGAAAAGGGAAGTTATATATGTATATATATAATTATATATATACATATATAATTTCCCTAAAGTTTTTTAGATCTACCTTCAGTTATTACCTTTTTGTGTACCTAATAACAATAAACAAATAAAAATCAAAATGTCTTTTATTTCAAGTATAACTAACATAAGCACTTTTGAAACGTCAAGTATGTCTGTTTGTAGTGACACTGCCCCCGGTTCAAAAGGCAAATTCAATTCTTACTAGAAAAAACCGGCCAGAAACTCTGCAATTATTCTTTAAAATCATCACCATTTTAAAGTTATTATCCATGAAACAATCTCGGTGGACTTTGGAGCAGTGTGGATCACACTCCACACCACTTCTATTCAATATGTCCTCCTCCCGTAAAACGAGAATGGGAGAAAGGGAACCGATAAAAATCCTCTTTTGATAATAAAACTACCAAATAGAATTGCGTATCTTTAGAACAATGTGGTCGACAATTTTTTTTTTTATATAGGTACGATACTGAGGTATTCATATTTTTAATTTCATATTTTTTTTGATGGAATACTTTATTGCTCACACAAATTGTATACAAAGTAAACACATATAATACAAAATAAACAGAATAGAACATGGGGCGTGCAAAGATGGTCTTATCGCTAAAGCAATCTCTTCCAGACCACCTTTGACGTTAGTACGAAGAAAAACGGGTTGGTGCAGCAATTTATGTTTAAAATATATACTTATATATATATATATCTATAGATATAAGAAATACAAACCACTTACTCCTAAAGCCTAATACTACACACATATTATACAAATTATATACAAAAGTATATACATATTTATGCAGTATATCTACTTAGATATAATATGACTTAAATAAGAAAAAGTTTTCCGAACGCTTCTTGAAGATATTTAGGGATTTAGCCTGACGTATGTCAGCAGGCAGTGAGTTCCAGAGTTTGACACAATTAACCTTAAAAGAGTTACCATAGATATATTGCGTTAGCTACTTGACACTGGCAAAGTACATTGTGCTGTTTTGGCACTACGAAAAGCCATAAATCAAAAGAAGAAGAAGAAGATATATTGCGTTTTTAGTGCTTAGTTTAATCTAATTTGACATTTAATTAAGGTTGTTTTATTTTTAATATTTGAATAATTTGAATCTCTGTCCATGAACCAAATTTGCACACAATTAATTCAATATAATGTGATGCCTTCTAAACTGAATGTATTGTTAACTAACATCTTGGTATTGTACAAACATTCTTGCAAATAATTATTATTTTAGACTGCAATATCATTGCCCTGATTGTCTATGACATTAAAAACTTAGTTGCCTGAAAAGGAAGTTTGAGATGTAAATTTTCACATATCTTTAAACCATAAAAAAACAATGTCATAAACATATATGGGTATATAATAATAATAGTAATAATTGATAATTAATACACTTAAATATACATAATATAAATATGTATTTATGTAATGTACATTTAAGTGTTTTAATTTCTATGTATCTAAGTAAGTATATAAATGTTCTTTTGGCGCACTATATACATTTATCTTGTACACGGGCGTGAAAATAAATCTCGATTTTAAAAATAATAATAAAATTAAATAAAAATCAAAAATCAAAATTCATTTATTTCAAGTAGGCCTAATAAGCACTTTTGAAACGTCAAGTATGTCTGTTTGTAGTCGCTCTACCACCGGTTCGGAAGGCAGATTCTACCGAGAAGAGGCCAGCAAGAAACTCAGCAGTTGCTCTTTTCCAACATCAACAATTTACATTTTCTCATTCATTTTTCTATCTTGTGAGAGATGAAAGCGGAGCCGGATGCTTCCAAGCAACCTCTGTCAGAAATAATTACTATAAAAAAATACAACCCCCCCCCTATTCTTGCCTACGTTAAATAATGCAGTTGAAATTATTTGACGATAACAAATCAAATAGAATTGAATAAGTTCGCTCCCCAGCACATACCTCTTACATTTCGGAGTAATGTGCGTTTTTAATCAATTAAAATATCACTCGCTTTAAAGGAAAACATCGCGAGGAAAACTGCATGCCTGAGTGTACTACATAACGTTCTCAAAACTACGAACCAGGTTGCGATTTCAAATGACAATGTGAGATGGTGATAAAAAAAGACCCGGCTAAGTTTGTATCTCACTATCAGGGCATGACAACTTTTATGAACTGAAAGCTTCCAAAGTGGGTCCTTGCTTATTTCTGTCGCTAAACAGCATTTTTGCAATGCTGCTGCGCATGCTGTTTCGGTCTGAAGGGTGAGGTTGCTGGTGTAATAAAAGGCGCTTAAGGCTTAACACCTTCGCCTCACGTTGGCAGAAACATGGCGGCACTTTATCTTTATTTGCAAAATACACACGTTTACATAGATGCCATTTAAATATCAATAACAAAGTCACAGTGTGTCTATTGCCATTAGCTGGCATATAAAGATTACAAACAATAGATTGCGATTAACACATAAAATCAATATTAAGGATTACATCTATATATATATAAAAGAGAAAGTGTGTGGGTATGTTCCGTATAGGCTCCGAAACGGCTGGACCGATTTCAATGAAACTTCCAGGGAATCTCCGATTTGACCTGGCGAGTAATCCTGTAAAGTTTGGTGACGATCGGACCACTCCTATTTTTGAACTGTCGAACTGTCAAATACGGCTTTTGTTTACTATGATGATATTCTATTGTTGGGTGTACATGGGTGGGTGATCTTCACCCGCTCGAGAAGAAAATAGAAGAGAATGAATACGGAGAGAAATAAATGATTTAATATATTATGAGACTTAAATTTGAAAATTTAATGTTGTAAGTTTATTGTTTAAATAAAATAAAGCAACATCTAGGCCGGCGAAGCGGGCTGGGTACGCTAGTGTATTATTAAAAAACCTGGCTTAGTTTGTTGTGGGCTCTTCTTAGACCAGGGCGCGTTTGGAAGCCTCCAAGCTTTAGTTTTAAGTTAACGAATGCAGTTATCACCATCACTAACATTATAACATGTAAAATGCATGAACGCTTTATAAGTGCCTGTAAATTGTAATAAGGTCTACAGGAATATTATTGACATTTTTGAATTTGAAGATATGTCAGAAATATCAGGTTAAATGTCCAGATAAAATTACAAATGTCACAATTTTTTCGTCTTAGGTACTGGAAAAAAAAACCTCTAATTCTATGGAGTAGATTTTTTCTCCTTGCAACCATTTATTTAATACAGTGTTGTCATTTCAGTCTTAGTTGGAGAAGCGCAAGATTGAATTGATTGAAGAGGTATGGTAATTTATTAGAGATTCTGAGTTTGATTCATGAATCTGGCTAAATGAAGTACATGTTTGAGTTTTTCTATCTAGATTTTTGTCTGTACTAGCACATAGCGGGGATTTTCGTTGTTAAGACCTTTTGAGGGCATGTTGAGCCTTATGCTACGATTATTGTAACTAATATTGCATTGAAGCACAGTTTTTTTAATATATACTCGTAGGTTTACCTCGTAGAAAATAAGTCAATTTAAGACAAAAGACGTCGTTCCTGTTTGATAACGTAATAAAATCCTTTGGAGAACTTGCATCATGAATTGATCAAAACATATTCATTGTTCTCTTCTTTTATACCTTCTTTATAGATACTACTACCTTTTTTTAAATCCAACGACTCTAAAACTAAACTAAACAAACAATTCGCGCCTCTACGGCACTATAATCCGTTCGGAAACAATATCCGTGTAATATTTTCAAAGGCTCTTGAACGAAAATTGTTCCCAGCGGGTCGATTCCGAACGAACCGTAAGATTTTTAGGTGAAAAAAAAAATTCATCGGCCATTTTTGTGTGACGCTTTGTCGTTTTTAGCTACGTTTTCATTGCGACACTTTTTTATCATAACATTTGTAATAAAATTTTCACGATTAAAATGGGTAGGTAAGCCTACGAAACATAATACATATTAAGACAATCATTCAAAAATTCAAAACCTTTTTTAAAATGTCAAATGGAGATTCATATTAGGTATGTCCAACGGATTAACCCACTATACGGAAAAAGGAACTCCTACGATCGAAATAGCCAGGCATGTTTCAAACTCTTCTGACCATAGACAATAAAAAGTACCAACATTATTTGTGACTGCGATCTGTAGTTTGATCTCTACATCACGTAGCTCTACCTGCATTGTGCGATGTACTTATAAAGTGTTATAAAGTCACAGGCTACCGAAAAGCAAATGCCGAAAAAAAAAAGATTCTATGTATATAAATATAATAATATCTGATTAAAATAGAATGTGGAAAAAAAATTCATATCACAGATCAGATAGAGAAAAATTGTTTAATAAGAACGAACATGCGAACCTCTCTGTATCTAGACTTAAAGGAGAGGCCAGTGTTGAGATAGTTAAATTATTTAACAAAGAGGCTGCTTGGAAGCAGGCCACTTAACTATCATATCCCAAAAGATAGAAAAATGATTGTTGAACGGTAAAATTGATGTTGGAAAAAAAGCAATCTGCTATTACTCGTATATTATATATATTGTGAAGTTGTGTTATAGTTACTAAGATGACTGACGAATAATTTGATGAATACCACCACCACCACCACCCAGACACTGAAAAACATTCATGTTCATCACAGAAACATTTTCCAGTAGTGGGAATCGAACCCACGGCCTTGGACTCAGAAAGCAGGGTCGCAGCCCACTGCGCCAATCGGGTGTCACCAAACAACAAAAATGCTTATACAGTAGGCGTAATTAAAATAAGGAGTTTTGAATTTGATTTGAGATTAAAAACACCTATCAAAATGTCGCACTGTAACCCTGTCACAATCGAATGCGTGAAAAACATAAAAGGCACCATTCTCTACTCTCTGGTATAGATACAAAAAGGTTAGGCAGATTGTTTTAGCAAATTGTGCCCGAGTTTTCGCACGGATATCGCGAGATTGAATTTTGTATATGTATTCTGTAGAACTGCTCTCTATTTGGGTTCCGTATCAAAATGGTAAAACAGAGACAGTGGTATGACTCCCTACGTCGTTCACAACTAATTCATAATTCAGACGGCCGTTTAGCGTAGTGGACAGCAACCCTGCTTTCTGAGTCCGTGGGTTCGATTCCCACAATTAAATAAATGTGTGTGTAATAAATTTGAATGTTTTTCAGTGAATGGTTGTTTATCCGTATATTATATTATTCATAAAAATACTCATCAGTCATCTTAGTACCCATAACACAATCTACGATTACTTCAGCTTAAAGACATTTATTTTCTCAAAAAAGAACACAATAGTTCACTTACATCGAGAATACAATAACATTTTAAAATAAGTAGATGCAAAATCTCAAAGTGCTTTACAGATGTACCATATTATTTAAAAGTAAAAATTTTTGCGGGTGGTTAAAGAAAAAGTTAGCGAGCGATAATACAAATCGTTTTATAGGAAAGAGGTCACATTAACTTAACTGAACGGTATTTTGTACATGTTCAATAACAAGTTTTTTAAACATTGGTAAACTTTTAGTGTTAATGATTCTCTCAGGTAAATTATTGTACAACAACACTCCCTCACACAGTATACTTTTCTTTCCATAATTGGTTCTAGTTTTAGATAGTAAAAATTTAGTTTTACGTTTTCTTAGATAGTTTGCGTATGTTTTTGTTTGAAATCGTAATTGTGAGAGTATATTATCTGTGCTTATTTTTCTTATTAAGGTGCAGGTTTTTAATGCGTATAATTGATTTATATTAAGAATTTTAGTCTCTGTATACAATTTATTTGTTGGAGTTAGATAGTTATACTTATAAAGAGCTTTAATAATTTTATTTTGGATAATTTGCAATTTTTTAATATGTGATTTCGCGGCGGTTCCCCAAATTTCGATGAGGTATTCAATATGGGGTTTAACTAGGGAGTTGTATATAGTAGATCTTATTTTATTTGGTATACAGGATGATATTCTACGCAAAGCTCCTATTAAGGGCGAGATTTTTGTTTTAAGGTTGTCTATATGATTTTGCCACGTTAGTTTAGTGTCCATTATAAGTCCTAAATACTTTTCCGTATTTGATTTTTGTAAAGGATTACCGTAAATTTTCAACTGGTCATGAATGCGGATTTTTTTGTTTTTGGGCGCAAAAATCATGTAGGCCGTCTTTTTAATATTTATGGTAAGTAAATTTGAGAGAAACCATTCGCCTAATTTATTTAAATCTCTTATTTAACTTAGGGGCTAGATGGCGTTGTGTGTATTGTCATAGTATATAATGTATAATTTCTTAGCGTCTATATGTTGTAACGAATACTGACTAACTTAACTGATAATAGTTGCAAAAGGCTTGAAATATTACGGGCTTCAATTCGGCCCTACAAAATAGCGTGGACGTCAATCGGTTTAAGTGATAATGTAGCTGTCTCCACATTACAGAACTAGATGGCGCCACAAAAACCCTGCATCGCGCTAGCGAAGTGTTCACAAAGAATGTCTATATATACAACCTCAAAAAATGATTTTTCGGACCTCGGTCCCCGAGCACGATCACCCGCTCGGAGGCAGATCTCCCTATTGTTACGGTCGAGCGTATCACCACAGCTCCCGTACAATAATGATGATGATGACGTAAGAGATATAGCTATTTTACTGTATTTCAACAAATGCAACCAGCTGTTTAACTAAATCATAATTCTTTATAAACAAGCTTATTCCTTTTTAGTTACCTGTTTTTTAAAAGGTTTAGTAATCCTTATTTAATTAAAAATCTATTCAATTCATCGTTTAAGGTGCGGAACCCGAAACGGTGCACGAGACTCGCACATCACCGGTTTTTTTAGCATATTCTATCGGTCTTGGTCAATATATTCAGTGTGTGACTGAATCGGTTTTTGAATTGGTTTAAGAGTAGACAAATAGAAATGTAGACAGAGACATACAAAGTATTATACAAATTATTATTTAAATTATAACTTCCGGGTGTTTTCCTAGAGTACAATCTTCTTTTTATGTACTTTTTGTGGTGTGCAATAAAAGTATATCAAATCAACTACACTATGTCAAAAGCTGTTTTTTTTGGACTTTAACGGTTCTACGGGCTACAGATGAGTAACATTAGAACAACATAGTCACGCGACAGATGCAAAAACCTTTCGAAAGTGCCGCCAATTGTGACAGCTGTCACATTTCGCGCGTTTGGGTGGTCGTTCAGAAATCCACTTAATCCAACCTGTTTAGATAACTAACGAGTTCTCTTGAATTATCTCGGCATGTTAAAAATTATGTCTTCCACCTAATCTCATGGAGAAAAAAAGAGACAAAAAATAGAGATTACGCGGTATTAGATGTAATATGATAGTTTAGATTTGTTTAACGACTTTTGACACATTTGTGGCTTAAAATTACAGTTTGACATTTATTATTGTAATCACCTTAATAGATGTAAATCTTTGTCAAGATGTTTGTGAGCGTCATTTCCTAAATAATATAAGATTTTATCTGTTTCAATTTAAAAACCTTTACATGGTGCTCATGTACGTAAAAGCACCGAAAAAACCGCAGAGGTTTGTCCTCGGTGCCTATCTGCAACCTTAGGTGTTAATAAGAAGAATAAAAAAACAGCTGTGGGAAAAACATACTGCCACATTCTAGAACGATAAGAGCTAAGTAAGCGTGTAAATTTTAATTTTTAATAGTAGTAAGTACCAAAATAAATTAATATAAACTATACGAGATACAAAAGAGTCAACAAAATAACTTCGTTAAAAAGTATTCTTTGAGTTTACGCTTAATGTTTTTAATATTTACATTTAAGATCAACGTTGGAGGTAAGTAGTTCGTTCGTGAATCGCGGAACCAAAAAGGCGGTCGTTCGCGCACCGGAAGTATTGTTAGCGCGCGTAATGTGCATGCGGTATATCAATACCTACGTATTTGACTAATTACAGAAATCGTATAACTAACCATCACAAGTTTTTATACAGGTTATGAAACAAGTGCTCCCTATCGGTAGAAAAGTGGTTATAGTAGAATAATGTTTTTATCAAATAAATATTTCATGTTTTATGAAATACATATTTTTATTTATATTACCGGAAAATAATATAAAACTTTACGGGCCCGCACCTGCCTATTTTCATCATAAATTAGACAAAGCATAGTGTAATTCGGAAAAATCGAGGAATTTAATTGAATTTAAATTTCAAATCATCTGACTGTCCTTCTACCGTCTTTTTAACATACAGTAAGTTACCTAGTAACTTAGGCGAGAGAGATTGGGCGATATTTATTTTCAATGAACAAAATGCAAATCTAGCGATCCGATATAATAGCAAGGGGGATCACCGAATGACGTCACGCCTATAAAAACATAATTTTGTTACATAACTTCGAAAATCTCAGCAATTTATATTAAGTATATTGTGATTTCAAACTATCGGTTGCTTAGTTTAATGTTATCATCACCTTTACCGAATTTAATAATCTTTTAATAAGGAACAAGGCAGATAGCTCTTATATACCTATGACGGACATCACCCGGTGAGTGTAATAAAGTATAATTTGCAAATTAAAACAACAAACCTTTCAGTTCTGCAAAAATAAGATATATTTTGATATAGTAGATACCTTTCGAACATCATAGGACAGTTTTTAAAATAACTCATCGTAACTAAATCCATAAAAAAAAAAACATTTAATTAAGTAACAGAAAGTATTGCATCTTAAATTTCTTCATTTACCCACCTACTTATTGTATGTAAACAAGACACCAGACGATTACAAATTTACATTAAATAAAACAAAGCGATATTCCGAATATTAGCTTGGTCTAATTTGGGATGAAAATTTTTGCAGGCGCGTAAAGTTTCATATTACCTTCCGGTAAAATAAAGATAATGTCGTATTTCATTGATAAGTCCCGCCCACTTAGTGAACGCAACGCATAACGAACAACTATAAACTATCGAAATCGGTTTTAAAATATAATAAATCGAACATTCAATCAACCTATTTTAGTTTTAAAATTAGAAATCATTACACATGATTATTGCCATTTGTGTAGCATGCAAAAACATCTATGGAAAAGATTTTATCGAAAAAATAATGAAATATTAAATGTTTTGTTTCATAAATTATAATCTGACAATACACTATTGCCATAAAACAATCGATTCCAAGTTCTATGAAAAGAATAATTGATAATCGAATTATATAATCCTTCAACCCTACTGTGAGATGTCAAAATTATTATCATCCTAAGTAAGACAGAACTTCACCCGTCATTGGCGAAGTAAACTGTGCCGTTCCGGCATGACAAAAAGCCATTAACTCAAAGAAGAAGAAGAAGAAGACAGAACTTTGTTAGTTAATACATCAATGCGTGTTAAGCTTTCAAAAAAATATTACAAAAGTACAGCTCTACTCTGTGACAATTGTGAGTTCTTTTTTTGAACGCGTTGTTTCCCGCGCCCAATTAATCAGCGCCATTTTGGTGACGGCCTTTCGTTAAAACAATTACGACAAATCGTTATCATTCTGTCAAATATAAATAAAAAAACGTTCCCCGAATTAGACTTAAATAATATATTTTACTCAAAAACGAGACTTTGTTAATAAGATGTTGATGTAAACTTTAATTTGTTACTTCGGTGACAAGCTTGAGGAAATGTTTTTTCTGTCATGTTGGTATTCGAAACGGATACTCATTTGTTACAGTGTTAGTTGATACTAAAAATATGCGAAACAAGAATAATAGGGTTCCGTAACCTGCCGCTAAGCCTCTGTCTGCATGGGCGTAAGAGGGCAGGGGAGGGTAGCTGCCGCCCCCCATGGAAATCTCGCAATCTCGCATCTGTAAACTCTTACAGATGGACAGACAAAAATAAAAAAAATACAGTTTTGTTGAAGTATCGATTTTAGAGGCCCTCTAATAAAATTCACAAAACAAAACCATGTTACTTGCCACCTGCCACCAGAATCTGGATCCGCCAATGGCTGCCTGTCTATGCGTCCATCCATCCGCCTTTACCTTACAACCGCGATAAAAAAAAATGTCTCTTCTTTTGTTTACTTGTTAGTTTGTTTACCCATGTTCGGCTCAACACATAGGCTGCGATTTTAATGAACATGGACGTAGCTAGGATACTTATGTTTCGTGAAATCGTGTTGGTGTAGTGTGATTTCGAAGCTTTTATAGCTTGCAACAAACTCCTTCAAAACAGCAAAGTACTGAAAGTACAGTTTCCTAATTCCGTTTTCCTACAGCATTCAATAAAAAAAATATATATATTTATTTGCCAAATTGTGTGTACATAACGAGTACACATTTCATTAAACAGACCCTTCACAATCGACTGTCACAGACAGTGTGCTAATGTTTTCAAACATAAAAAATTAAATATAAATTACAATTACAAATGTTGTTGTACGGTTGCAAAGTTAACTAAGTAGCTATATTACTGTCACCTAGGTATTATTTTATACAATAACAGTTTTTTTGATGAGAGTTTCAAAAATTGCTCGCTTGCATTTTACTAGTAGTAGATTTTGTGACAGCAAGTGATATTTAAATGCCTAAAACTCATATAACTTAGAAAAAGTAGAGATGTGTTCTGGGTTTCAAACTCAGACTCCCCGAAAGCATAAGTCCTTAACACTACGCTATCACCGCTTCATAAAATAATATCGTAACAAAACTCGGAACGTCTATGTGATTTACGCAGCGCTCCTAATGTAAAGATGTTTATATCCGAATTGTTAACACCTCACTACATGAAATTACTCAAATAACCTCTCAGAGTAAGTTAGTGGAACGGCAAATCAACGTGCTAGTATCTGTACTAAAATACGATTATAAAAAAGTAATAAACTGGTAAAGCTTCCTAAATATAAATGCATTAGTTTATTAGTCACTGGGGTACAGTTGGTAACACAAGTGGTTAGCCTCAAAAGCTTTGAACGTTGTTGCTGTTTCGAACGAACTGTAGCTGAAAACCACCTTTTTAAAAGCGTAATCAGGGGACGGAAGAGAGCGCATTGCTCGTCAGGAGTTAAACACGATGCGATAACAGTGGGGGGAAAAGGAAGACGTCAGACCCATGGAGGCCTTCTTTGAGGCTCGGACCTTAGCTTAGGTTTATTACTGTATCGTAATTGGTAAGACAATCCGGATGACGTGATATGTCAGACGTCGGAAACCTCGTCTTTAACGCGCGCTTTGCAGAGGTATCTGTGAATTTTATTTGGGATGCATAGTCGCTTGTTCTCCGACCTAGTTATGGTCTCTACACGACGAAATCATCACTTAAGCTATATAAAGTTTATATTCTGTTTATAAAACTGCAATCTGGATGAAAACTTTGGCGCTTTCTGGCTACGAAAATGGCCGCCATTGCCACTCACCGGTGCTCTTTCTGTTCATGTTTGCGATTAGTGCTGCCAGTAACCAATGCAACTGGAATTTCAAGACGCTTAATAGTGTTGCATAATGCGAAGGTTACGGGTCAGCACCGCCAGCATCCTGAAGACGATTGCTAGCAGGTTGGACTGCAGATATGTGAATCTTCGCTGTGCTTTTTCAAATGGATCGGAGCGGCAGTGATTCGCATATCCAAAAATTATTTCCTGAAACACTAACATAGAATTAACGTGTTTTTACCAATAAACAAACCAAAAATATGAGCCTCACGCATGAAATAAACGTGTTATTCTTATTATTTTTTCCATAAAAGCGATACGTAGCAACTTTTTTCGTTTCGCTCACACGGTCGAATTCGCTTAGACGGACTTGAAGGGTAAAATTAAAAGTTTGATATTAAAAATTTCAGTCCACTAAAAATGGTATGTGTTAAAATTACCTATTTTTTTTTCGGGGCAGGACATAGATAAAAAGCTTAGAACCAGCACCCTATTCGAATTTGAGTTAGTAGGCTTAAGTAGCGTTTACTATCAGGTAAAGATTGGGACTACCAACTTTTACGTGCTCTCCAAGACACGGAGGAATGGTAAACAGAAATTTTGAACTTTACACGCTATGACCAACTTTTAAGGAATTTTGATTCAATTATTGCGTTGCTAGATATTGCTTTAAAATCCTCCGTACACGAGAGAGGGTCTGTGCCCAGCTGTGGGACATAAGTTAAGAATAATATTTTTGATTTTTTTGCTTTCGTGCGCAACATTACATCTGTCATCACATCAACTAAGTGCGAGCAAGTTTGCGTTCAGAAACGTTTTAGCGAAACATTCAATAGTTGTTGCCGTATATCGACGCGTTCGGAAATTATTAATAGCTGTCATAATCAACGAGATGGCGCGAAGAGATCCCGCGTTGACAGTTTTATTGGCGGCCATTTTAGAGTGCATTTAGTAAAATGCAGATAAATATTTATCGGCTGATAACTTGGTGTTGGCGATGAGAGGTGTTTATTTTCGTAACTGAGAGCTTTCTTAGAATATCGAGTTCGTTCGTAAACGTTTGATTAATAATCTGTGGCGCCGTATGTTTACAAAATGACCTAAGTGTAGATACATTATTTTCTAGCGGTTCGCGATTTTATTGTCCATTTAGAATGACTGAGATGGTTACATGTAGGTTTTGCAAGCCGTTTCTAATCATCGTCATCAATCAACCCCCATTATCAGCTTACGCAGGGCACGAGTCTCCTCTTAGAATGAAAAGGAAAAAATAAAAAAAAACTACTTCTCACGTCTTTGAGAAAACGATGTTTCCCTTTTCTGTTACATCATGTGATCTTTAACTGCTTAAAACGCCTATAACTCAGTAAAGTAAGAGATGCGTCGGCCTTTGTTAACCCTTTTTTGGTAGACAGATAAAAAAAAGGAATCACTACTTATCTTTAAACTTTATCTTGTTAGTACCTAATGAACTTCGTACCACCTATTGAAGATAATAAGAGCTAGAAGTTGTTTATTTCTCGTTTTTTTTTCTGAAAATTTTACTGTTGTAAATTACACCTGATGGTAAGTGATGATGCAGCCTAAGATGAAGCGCGCTTGCCTAGAAGATGCCTATTCATTCTTGATTTGAAGTTACCCAAATTGTAGGTATCGGAGAAGACGGAAGATGGGAGGGCATTCCAGGCCTTTGCGGCGCGGATCTGAAAGGAAGAGCAAAACGCTTCGTACGTGTTGATGGTGTTTCAACAACGTAACGGTGCAGATTCTTTCGGTACCTCGCAGTTCGATGGTAGAAAAGAGATGGTTTAACCAAATCGAATAGCTCCTGAGCACACTCTCCGAAATGTATCTTGTAGATTTTTTGGTTGTTGTTATATGGGTTTTCTGAAATTTTGTTTCAAAATTTTCTTAATGCCAGTACAATTTAGCCCTTTGGTGCAATCTCATTCGGCGGCAAATGATGATGAAATATGAGATGCTAGCCGGCTAACTGTTAGGATAATGCAGTTTTATTAACTCTCATTATCGGTTTCTACGCGGTATTAAACCAGCAGCCATCCGACCACATCAGACCAGACCAGAAAAATGCGGAAATTTAAAACTACAAATTGCCCCTGCCTCCCCGGCATCTCGGCACCTCTTAAACCCGGGATCTCCAATATATAAGTACCACAGGGCTTACCACTGCACCATAAGGTTGAAATACCCCTTACATTGAGATTAATAAAACATTTTTCGAATTTTACGAGAGACACGCACAATTCAGTTTTGTTATAATTAAGCATTTATAAAGAGGCATTGTTGAGATGAAGAGGTTTTTTTTGGGAACAAAGTTTTTTAATAAAAAAAAATTCACTTAAATATTATATCGTGACAGACGGGCAAACATGGTGTTCCTTTCCATTTTAGTCGCGAAATCTTAAAAAAAGGCAAAAGTTCGAAAGTGGAGCTTTTTACAATTTTAATACTTATAGCGACATCTATCGGAGCTTTTTGCCAACTTCGTCCTTCATAACGACACCACCTAGTGATAACATCACGAACTGCAAAATGGTGCAATACGTTTTGATAAACGCAGTTTGTTAAGTTTTAATCTAGATTAAAATAAATAAATTATTTCATATTTCTTTCATTGTTGTTTCTAATTTTAGCATTATATTCAGTAGTTAATAAAATATTTCAGAGAATTATGTTATGTATTACTAGAAAGGATACATTTCCATCGCATAATTGTTGAAACAATCTACACAAAAAGAATAGCTATTTTAGTTTTCTATTAATTAATTAGATAAGGAAAGTTTATTGATGTTATTTTGTAATAAAAAATTCGTTGTTGTTTAATAAAATTTTCAAGAAACGAAACGCATTTTCCTCAATGGTGCCAATCGCACGACGTCAAAATTCAGAAATAACTTGTGCTGTCGCAGATCCACCATTTTCCCTTTGTAACTAACCGGTGTTCAAAACACGTGTGTACGATCAAGTTACATGGGAAACCTGTGTGTTCGCGACTGAAATTAACACATAAACAACACTAAAAAGTGTGTCACTTTTTTGCCGATAAGTGTTACGTGTTGAATTATAAGAATGAACACCGAAAAGCTGAAGAAGTTGCAGTCCCAAGTCCGCATAGGCGGCAAGGGTACCCCGAGGCGCAAGAAGAAGGTCGTCCATGCGACTGCCGCCACAGACGACAAGAAACTGCAGTCTTCCCTCAAAAAACTTTCAGTTAACACTATACCGGGCATCGAAGAGGTAAATATGATAAAGGATGACGGCACTGTGATACACTTTAATAACCCAAAAGCACAGGCGTCGCTGGCGGCGAACACATTCGCTATAACTGGGCATGGTGAGAACAAGCAAATCGCGGAGATGCTTCCAGGTATTTTGAGCCAGTTGGGCCCTGAAGGGTTAAACCAATTAAAGAAAATAGCGTCAAGTGTAGCGCCGCCGAAACCGCTCGATGAGGACGACGAAGTACCTAACCTAGTCGGGAACTTCGACGAGGCTTCAAAACAAGAGGCCAAGGAGGTGATCACTGATGAGAAGGAAACCGAAAAGGAAAAGGAAAAGGAGAAAACGCCTGAGACAGAAACCAAAGCTGCGGATAAGAAGACAGATTAAATAGTCCCCCTACAAAAAGTTCTAGTTTTTAATTTTGCTCACCCAAAGTGATTCGGGTTTCCAAAGGCAAAGAGTGTGTCTCAAAATGTTTTTTTTTGGTAAAATTTAAATGTGTTCCTAAGTTGAATTTGTGAACTGTTCTGTTTGGTGATGGTGCCAGTGAGGGACACTTAAAAAAAAAACTCTTAGACTTTGGAAATTCTGTATACAGCCATCCCGTTAAATGCTTTTTCTTTTACAAAATCCACTAACAATATAGTTATTAAAACTGCGTTATGAGAGGAAATATGGAATTCTCATGCAATAGGGCATAGATAAGTATTTTATATATCTGTTGTTCAGTATAGGTTCACTATGTTATCAAAATATAGCATAATATGAGTTAAAATTGACACATTGGTATATAATAGCAATATTATATCTATAGGATGGTGCTATGCATCATAACAATATGAAACTTTGTAAAGAAGGTATTTTCTAAAACTGTTAATTCATTTCATATAAATCTGCTTTCTCATTTCATACAAAAAACTTAGGTTATAAAATGAATTGAAGTTAGTCACAGATGGCTCTATAGATAACAGAGCTAATATTGTATAATATTAAAAAAAAATTGAAAAATGTAAAAGACCGAGTTTGTTATGAATTGACATGACATAAACTTTTGTCAAAGAAATATTTGTTTATTATTTTCTCCTTTAGAACATAAAATTGTAACATTTATGGACTCTATAAGTTTTTTCACATACTAATGTATGTATAATTTAAGTCTACTTTTTTTTTACTCCACTACAAGCTAAGAACTTCACTGCTATCTCTCTTGGTGGTAAGTGATCATGCAGTCTTAATATGGTTACTGGTTAACCAGAGAACAGATACATTAAACCTATACATGTTTAAACTGGGCCAAATCATAATATATATTTATGGTATTCTATTTCCAGAACGTACCAAAAGTTGTTGGTATAAATTCATATCATGTCTCCATGTGCAAGCACTTAATTGATATTGTATCAATAACAGATATTTAATAGATATGAATTTATTATAGTGCAAAAGTGAGTCATAATTTTGTACCTAAAGAATAAAGGTCCCTACTCTAGTCTGAATTTCCTTTGACCTGTGACCTTTCATATTTTATTCATATTCATTTCCAAAATTGAAGTAACAGAAATATGTTGAATAGACCTACAGCCATAATTTAGTAAAGATACCTACCTTCCTATTTATATTTAGTAATGCCACCCACATTTTTAGATAAGTGGGCACTCCCTCCCGCTTATATTTATTTTATCGTACTTCTGTGGTTTTGTGGTTAGAATGTTTTCAACGATAACTTTTATAACTGATATAAATGGTTCAGTAAAAATTAGATGGATAGAACTAGTAGATTTAGAATTGTAATAATTTGCATCATCATTGATAACCTCTGGCTAATAGAGTTCCAACCCTTGAAAGAAGAATTATCATCTTAAGCATCAACATAGATTGGTATGCGTTAAATCGCATGGTAAGCGTGCTGTGTGTAACTTACAATAAAAAACAGATTGAGATAGGCTAAATCGAATATTAAGGTTTCATGACAACAAATTACAATCATTTAATTTTGATTCCAGAGATATATTTTTGTAAGTGAAAATGGTCTCACATATTAATTGCAACGCTAGGAGCAGAAACAAAATGCAATTGTCATTGACTGAAAAGTAAAGTCAACATCAAAATAGTAAGTTGACAGATTAAAATTTATATTTTGGTCCTAAAGCCTTAACATAGAATTGAATTGAATTATTTTGATTGTTATTTCATGCAGCAAGTAGTGTGATTTTGCCTTCTAGAAGTCGTAGTTTAATACTAAAATCGAGCAATAATGATCGCCAGACCCTGGACGGACGATTTGCCGAAATGTCGAAATACCTGCGTCGCCTCGTACTTCTCGCCTTTAGATGGGACTAACAGTTCAAATGACGACTATCTCTGTTTTTACTGCCAGACTGAGGATAATGCGTGAGTTTCATGGCTTATCTAAATCTTCGTAACTAAGCAAGCTGCCTAGAAGATGCCTATTCACTCTTGATTTGAAGGTACCCAGATTATAGGTATCGGGGAAGACGGAAGATGGGAGGGCATTCCAGGCCTTTGCGGTGCGGATCAGAAAGGAAGAAGCAAAACGCTTCGTACGTGTTGATGGTATTTCAACCACGTAACGGTGCAGATTCTTTCGGTACCTCGCAGTTCGATGGTAGAAAGCAGATGGTTTGACCAAATCGAATAGCTCCTGAGCACACTCTCACTACAATTAGAAGGTTTTTAACACTTCATCTGAAAAAAACTCAATGCTATATATATGTTCATCATCATCATCAACCCATTATAGGCCCACTGCAGCGGCGTGCTGCAGCACTTCATACATGCACAAAAGCACTGCATACCCAAATTATTGTATATAACTCGTATTGGAGGAAATTTTTTTCATTTTATGTTATGCACCTGCTTTATGCATACCCTGGTCAGAAACCCTGCGCACACCACTGGCCCACTGTTTATACACTTTTAAAAACTCAGGAATGCTGGTTTACTCACAATATTAAAGGTATATATCTATTATATATTTGCTAAAAATAATATAGAAAAAAAGATAGGACCCTTTTATCAAGACTTAGTATCTGAAATGATTCTCCTATAATATGTTTCATTATTGCTATGTTGTGATCTGATAAAGATTATCTCATTAATATGAAATCCTTTTCAGCTGTCTATATGGTGTTTTTGAGCCACACAATGGGCTAGAAGCTGCCAGGTTTATAATGCAGAGGATGGCTGCTGAACTTCTCTTTCCTCCCCCATCTATGAATAACACGGATGAAGAGATAAGGGAAAGATTGAGGTTTGTAACCCATTTCTTGAGCATGACAAATGAGGGTTGGAGAGCTTTAACAAACTCAAAGTCAAAAAAATCTTCATTCAATGTGTACATGGTAGAAGAAGAAATATTTTATTGCACACAAACATCAAAATATACATAAAATATAGAATAAGCAAAAGAACTAGAATTGTAGGCATGCAAAGGTGGCCTTATTGCTGCAAGCAATCTCTTACAGGTAACCTCTGGCAGAAGGAAAAGCTGCAAGAGAACGGGATAGTGCAATTATATATACATATATGTTCGAAAATATATAGACATACATACACATAGATGGTAGTGTGATGATGGTGGCTTTAACTATGATATTTGTAACACACCCTAGTCTTAGAAGAAGCCCACAACTAATCTTCTTGTTATCTCCATCTTACATTGTCATTTAAAATTGTTAGAAGAGCAACCTGGTAATTTTAGTTGCTATAGTAAAACAGCTTTTTATGACGGAGCATGTCATGGGAAGAACAACCATCATACGTTTTTACAGAATTGCTGTGCCTCTGAAGGGTAATCATAATATCAATTAATATCTGGGGGTAATCGATAAAAAAGCTTAGGTGTGAATTATTGCTGTAACCAGGTAGCTCT
This sequence comes from Pararge aegeria, assembly GCF_905163445.1. Classification (NCBI taxonomy): domain Eukaryota; kingdom Metazoa; phylum Arthropoda; class Insecta; order Lepidoptera; family Nymphalidae; genus Pararge; species Pararge aegeria. Next base: position 2,011,105 of record NC_053202.1, on the reverse strand, counting down.
TCTAACAATTTTAAATGACAATGCGAGATGGTGATAACAAAAAAAAACCTCCCGGCTATGTTTGTTGTGGGCTTTTTCTTTGAGCAGGACGCTTATTAGTTTCTAAGCTTGCTCTTTTAAGTTTACGAATATGGTCATCGCCATCATCTCACTACTGTGTAATTCTCATGTACGCATCAAAAGTGCCACCTATGGGCCTACTTGAATAAAGATATTTTTGACTTTGGTATGATTTCCCATGTTATTACATGCTCACGCAGCTTAGAGACAATCTGCCAGGTCTTAGACCAGTGGTCGAAGGCATGGGATGCTCTCCTTCCAGTTGATACAGGTACTCCTGAGGGAGACGAACCCGTCGTGCCATGAGTGCGGTGATGCGGACGACACGGCTCAGAACACCCTCGAGGTGTGTAGCAAGTGGGGTCCCCAGTGTCGCACTCTGGTGGCGGCCATCAGCGGGGACCTCTCGCTGCCCAGCGTTGTGCTTGCCATTCTGAGCAGCGAGAGCTCTTAGGTAGCCGTGGCCGACTTCTGCGAAGACGTGATTTTGCAGAAGGAGTCCACATAACCTCCGTCCTGCCCAAGGGTCGGAGGTAGAGTAGTTGGTAGATAAAGCTTTTCCACAAAGCAAAAAAAAAAAAAAGGTTGAGTAACCCTGCACTTCATAGGACATGGACCAAGCATTGTCTGGTTGATCACTGAACTATTGCAGAAAAAATTCAAAATTTATTTATTTCAAGTAGGCCTAATTTATAAGCACTTTTGAAACGTCAAGTCAGTCTGTTTGAAGTGACTCTACCACCGGTTTGGGAGGCAGAGTCCACTGAGAAGAGCCGGCAAGAAACTCAGCAGATTGCTCTTTTCCAACATCATTTTATAGTTTAACAAGAATTTTTCTGTTTTGTGGGAGATGAGAGCAGAGTGGCCTGCTTCCAAGCAGCCTTGTCGTTTCATCAACCGTGTAGTAAACACGATTTGTTAAATGTGTTTATATATATTGTTTATACTTAGGTAAAGGTAGATCTAATATTAACTTCGGTATCATGTTGTACCCATCTTCACAAAGGATTTCTGTACTTTGCTCAGACAATATGCAGATATCACTAATTTATGTCAGTTTCTAGTAAGTAGACTGTTTATACCTACGTTTTGTTTATAATTACTTATGTTTTATTTAACAAAGATTATATTATTATAAATATATTGATATAAATGAAAGCTTTATTAATAGTATAGAATAGATATTTAATCTATTGTATTGTATTCACAGAAATGCATTTGTGTCAGTGGAGAAGGCATACATTGAGAACTACGATGGTATGATAGCTGAGAGGACAAGCCTGCAATATAGACTGCAATTATTGAACGCACACACTGCACAGGTAATTTATTTGTTTTATTTTATTGTTCTTTTTTGAAAACCTCTTTATTTGTGGTCTTGTGAGCTCCAAGTAAGATCGTTGCCAATGGTTATTTCAGGACTATAATTCCCGTTTACCCTCTGGTCTGTGAAATTGGGCTCAGAGATAACTCACAATTAATTAATTAATTAATTTATTTATTGTTTCAAAACAGATAATAACTAAAAGTAGATCTAAATATTAGTAATAACAAGTTTTGTTCTGAGCTACAACCCAAAGTAAATAAATAAATAAATATACTACGACAATACACACATCGCCATCTATGTTATGGGTACTGAGATAGCTGATGAATATTTTTTTTATGAATATAATACACATAAATACTTATAATATACAGATTAACACCCAGACACTGAAAAACATTCATGTTCATCACACAAACATTTTCCAGTTGTGGGAATCGAACCCACGACCTTGGACTCAGAAAGCAGGGTCGCTGCCCACTGCGCCACTCGGTTGTCAAAGTATGTGTACACAACATGGAATTAAATTAAACAAAAAGTAAAGATAAAATTAACGAAGCATTCTGGAGATATAGGATAATTTTAATCCCAGGAAGATAAAGGTTCCCACGTGATTCATAATAACATTTGTTTCTGGACAAATGTTACATCTTTAGGTTTAGTGCAGAGATCGATTGCATCCTGGAGTACAAAGAAATCTTATAGATTGCAGAAATTGAAAAAAAAATTCTAGCTCCATACTATGATCTTTGCAGATGTTGACTTTACAATGACTGACTAGTGCTTTGACTTAATAATTATTCATTGTAAAGTCAACATCTCCTGAGGATGCTCCGGTTTCGGAGCGAAACGTGCGTAGAGAGTACATTGCCGAGGATCTGTTTGGTGTGGAGTGTACGGATTGAAGTAGTTGTAAATTGCACCACACAGATTCTCCTGCTGTTCGCGGAGTATTTCAAATTAAGCTTAATTTTCATAATCTAATAGCAGAAATTAATTAAAATAAAATTTCAACTCCATACTAAGATCTTTGCAGGCAATTTTTTTTTTTAAATGAATTAAGATTTTTAGGTCTTGCAGGTCTGTACTTTCAATATACATAAATAACTTTCAGATGAACCCGAATTGCGAGAACATTCTCCAGCGTCTCAAGGAGATCGACCAGCACCTTTCCGGTGGAGCCACTGTGGTGGTAGCCCTTGTCCAGAACAACAAGCTGTACGTCGCCAACGTGGGTGAGACGCGCGCGTTGCTGTGCCGCACTGACGACAACGCTGTGCTGCGAGTAGTGCAGTTAACTCAGGACCACAGCTTGAATAACGAAGACGAGCTGTTGAGGCTCTCTCAGCTCGGCTTGGATGTCAACAAACTTAGGAACGGTGAGTAGAGTTATGGAACACAGCCGCAAACCAATTTTTATATATAATTGTAATCCATACTACGTGACGCTCCCCCCGATGTCGTCGAGCCCTGGGGCTCTTCTCATGGCAAGCTTTGACGTGACGCCGTAGCAAACCCTCAGGTTATCGGCAAGTGTCCTTCTGAATAAACAAAAAAAAAAAAGGACGGGGCGACGGAATTATAAAACACGAGTGAAGAACTAAGTTATACACTTAGAATGACTTGACAGTCAAGAACAGTGTCCCTGGCTAACGTTCTACACAGTGGAAGCACGTCCTTTAGGCTCAACTAGTAAGATTCCTAACGTCAGCGTCCGTACCGCTAGAGATTGTTAATGGTTGGCCGCGTTGTGTTGTCCTAGTGGGAAACAATCTCTTTAGCGCGATTTACATTTCACGCAACTACAACTAACGCCATCTAGTGTTAGCGGGTCAATATTGCGTTTTATTGTAATGTTACATAATTATTTATTTATTTATTTATTTATTTATTTACTTGCTGTTGCCCGCGACTTCGTCTGCGTTTGATTTAGTTTTTTGACGTGGCATTAAATTAATTGTAGATCTAAAAAAAATTTAAGTATTCAGTATCGCTTAGCCTTAAGGGGTTTGCTTAGGGGTTTGCTGCTGTCCGCTGAGGAGTTCTGCCCTTTATCTCCAACCACAGTTTGGGCAAAATTAAACACATATTATAATATTTACAGATATATTATACAGATTCTCCTGCTTTTCGCTGAGTATTGCAAATTAAGCTAAATTTTCAAAATATATGTAGATGATATAAAATCAAGAAAATCTCCGGTGCGAGTTATAAAAAAACTTAAGGATAGGCGTTGTGATAGATATAAAAAGCCAACCCGAAAGTTTTTATAACTCGTACTGGAGATTTTCTTAATTTTATATCATCTGCATACCCTTTGCATACCCTCTATGCACGCCACTTACTGTGATAGGATATTGACGAAGCATTATTTGAGGTTTCTTCTTTGTTTTTTTTTTTTTCCAGCCCAGTACTTAGGCAATCAAACTGGCACTAGATGTCTGGGCAACCATCTAGTCAAAGGTCTGTACAAAGCGTTCCCGTCTATAAGCGCAGCATCGACCGAGCCCGTTGTGGCAGCCCCGGAAATACATGGACCCATTGCATTGGACGAATCCTGCAGGTACGTATTTATATTAAAAAATATTATTAATCGAGCGATTACTTTATTTATTTTTTTATTTATTAAGAGCACTTACAACATGTATATTACACGTTTTTAAATATAGCACACACACAAAAACATGGGACTGATTTTGATGATTGGGTATTTCAATTAAGGCACCCGGCTAAGTTTGTTGTGGGCTTCTTCTTAGACCAGGACGCGTTTGGAACCCTCGTAGCTTTAGTTTTAAGTTTACGAATGTGGTTATCGCCATCATCTCACTACCGTGTAATTCTTATGTACGCATCAAAAGTGCCACCTATGGGCCTACTTGAATTAAGATATTTTTGACTTTGACTTTGACTTTAAGGTATTGCACATAGCAAAATTCAAGGTAAAATTTCATTTTTGAAATTCAAGGCAAAATTACGTGACTGGTTGGTTGATAAATGCTATTACTCGGTAAGAGAGTCCTTGGATAATAAAATATAATTTATTTAGGTACAAATTTAATTTATAAGTTATTTTTTAATTGACATTCCATGCTCATAAACTTATTATTCAATACAATAAAATTAATGACATTTTTATTATATTCAGCCGACATATATTGATTATTTTTTTAGTTATTACATAAATGAATTTGTTTATATTAAGATTTGCATGTTATATTTTATGACTAAACATGTATACCTAAAATTTTTTATGCAAATAAAATAATTTGAATTTAGCATTGACAAGGCGTCATGTAAACTTAATTTGACAAAAAATTGAAAATCATTAAAAAGTGTTTGGTGACTATTTTCCTAAAAGTTGTGGTCTTGGAAGATATAGATGCCAGGTATCTTTTAAGATAACTCGTATTTCGCACATATACGTATAATATAAGGCGCTTGTTTTCCGAGATGGGATTTAGTTAATGGTATATGAAAAAAATTGGTTCATTAAATGTTATATTATGTCCTTTAATGAGTAAGTAAAGTTTAACAATGCAGTATTATATTAGGTTTGCAAAAAATTTACTAAACGGGCGAATAATTATACCAAGCGAGCGACTAACTCTAATTATTAGGTAAGATTACGAGATGTATATTCACGATTTATTGTGCCCTTACGTTTTATTGGGTAATTTACAATGTCCTTTTTCAAGATTAGTAGTCACCGCTATAGATTCGCTCACTGAGTAGTTTTATACGCCATGTTTAGTTATTACGATCTTTGATATACATTCATGTTCGCTCGTTTAAATACTACCTTCATATTAAGTCGGGATTGGCCTTGATTTAATTGTCATACCCTTAACAGCTTAGCCCGCTACAATCTTAGGCTGAATCATCACTTACTACCAGGCGAGATTGCAGGAATTAAGTAAAAAATTAAAAAAAAAAAAATACGTTTCAGATTTCTTGTCCTAGTCAGCGCAGGCGTATACAAGAGAATACAAGAGGTCAAAGGGAACAGTGAGCAAACAAACAAACAGCTGTCACAAATCATAGTCGAAAGCTTCCGTAAACAAAACGACTTCAAGAGGGTCAGCCAATTTGTTCTAGAAGAAATCGAGCAAGAGTTCCTAACATACTGCGCTAGAAATAGTTTAACACCAAAACCTAATACGCATGTGACATTACTTATTCGTAACTTCAACTTCCTACCTCCCATTCCCCAAAACGACTCGAGTACGACGGTGCAAAAACAAAACGCAGTACGTTTCAATCCGATTGTTCAATCGAAATCGAATACGTTGCTAAACGAAATCGATTCCGACGTTTATTCTTCCGGTAACGATGTGGAGACGAACGATTCGAATATCGATACTAATCGATCTATCGAATCGTCTTCCGATATTTATCCGAACCGACCATACGATAAAGATAGACGCATCAAAGGCTACGTCGATTTCTCTTGCTATCATGAAAATGTTGCTAAGGCAAGAAAAAGTAGGACGCTGCCTAGTTTTATTAAATAAATGTTTATATATACATATGTGTATTTTTAATTTATATTTCTATTTTATATTTCTATCAAGCGTGGATACAAAACTTTAATAAAAATATTTATAAAAATATTACCAGAGCTGAGTAAAGTAACAAACTATTTTATAACGCACTAAAAATACGTTTTTTTAAATTAACCTACTTCCAATTTCCACGAAGCAACAATAATAACTCGTAACTTTTAACTTACTACGGGAAATGCGACGGTGTAAAAATAAAACGCCGTACGCTTCAATCCGATTGTTCAATCGAAACCGAATACGTTGCTCAACGAAATCGATTCCGACGTTTATTCTGCCGATAACGATTTGGAGACGAACGATTCGAATATCGATACAAATCGAAATAGATAGACGGACCAAAGGCTACGTCGATTTCTCTTGTTATTATGAGAATAAATAAATAAACTACAACAATACACACATCGCCATCTAGCCCCAAAGTAAGAGTAACTTGTGTTATGGGTACTAAGATGACTGATAAATATTTCTATAAATAATATTTATAAATACTTATAATATACAGATAAACACCCAGACACTGAAAAACATTCATGTTGATCACATAAATATTTTTCAGTTGTGGGAATCGAACCCACGGTATTGGACTCAGAAAGCAGTGTCGCTGCGCCACTGCGCCAGTCGGCCGTCAATTGTATGTTGTAGTTATGTATGTAGTCAAAGAGAACACAAACACTAAATTTCCAAAATCTTTTTCAACGCTAACGTTTACGATCTAACCATCAACGTTTTTAAGAAAGGGCAATTTTTTTTTTTTGGAGCTTGGATTATTATTTTATGCTTCGGGAATTTTAGTTTGGTTAAAGTAGTAACAATTTTTTATTTTAATCCTTTATTCATTTCAGCCTAACATATGAAGCGTTCATAGATATATATCTTTATATATATATTTCTTGTGTGCGTGTGTATGTCACTGAACTCCTCCTAAACGGCTGGACCGATTTGAATGAATTCAAAGGCCGTGGGTTCGATTCCCACTACTGGAAAATGTTTGTGTGATGAGCATGAATGTTTTTCAGTGTATGGGTGTTTATATGTATATTGCTATATATATATATATTATTCATAAAAATATTCATCAGTCATCTTAGTACCCATAATACAAGCTACGTTTACTTTGGGGCTATTTCTTATATAATTTTTTAACTGTTAATAAAACTAAAATCATTAAAACTATTATTTATTAAGAAATGAATGTATAATGACAGTTTAAGATGCTCCCTAAAAATTAATTACAAGAATAAATGCTTTATAATTAGACTGGTTTGTAGTCCAACTTGCTTTCCAACTTCTTGTTATCTGCCACCTTGCGTACCGCCTTCATGAGATCCTCCTGGAATTTGAGTAAAATATATTTGTACTAAAAAGCGGTGATAGCTTAGTGGGCAAGGCTTCGGCTTTGGTCCCCCGACCAAGCTGGACACGCGGTTTACTTTTCGGAGTTGTTATATGCATTATTCACTTTTAATTCAATATCAAATGCTTTAACCGTGAAGGAAAAAATGTTGAGGATACCTGCTAATGTTTTTAAAGGTCATCTCGTCTATCCAGCTATCCTCATTATTACACCCAAAAATTTAACTGACGATACCTGTGCCTTTATTGGGGTTGATCATAATCTTTTTTTATAGCATAACTAGCTGTTCCCCGCGACTTCGTCTACGTTTGATTTTGTTTTTTTGATGTGGCGTTCAATTTCGTAGTTTTAAAAAATTTAAAGTATTCAGTATCGCTAAGCCTTAAATAAGGGGTTTTCTGCCGTCCGCTGAGGAGTTCTGTCCTCTATCTCCAACCACATTCAGATCTACACAAAGTTCGGGCAAAATTAAACACATATTATAACCTCATATATTTAATAATTATTATTTAAATCGGTTATAATTTGTCGGAGTTATCGTGTAAAATCGTCAAACACTTTCATCCCCTCTCCCAAAGTAACCGAGCTTAATGTCGTGATAAAAAGTATCCTATATTACTTCTAACACTTCCAAGAATATGTGTACAAAGTTTCATGAGGATCGGTTAAGTAGTTTTTGCGTTAAAAGCGTAACAAACAAACTTACATTGACATTTATAATATTAGTAGGGACAGTAGGGATTGACGTACGAGGAAAATAGCCTGCTTGGTTGTAAGTGGAAAACCATCGAATATAAACATCAACAATTAACAGGAAATGAAAGGAAAACGTCTTACAAAGTGCCGTCCTGTGCCCATCAACCTTAGGCGTAGGTGTTAAGCCTCATCATCCCTTCAACCGATTGATGTCCACAGCTGGACATAGGTCTTTTGTAGAGAGTTCCAAAATCCACGGTCCTGGGCCGCTTGTTTCCAGCGGCTCCCAGCGACTCGTTTGATGTCGTCTGTCCACCTCGTTGGGGGCAGACCAACGCTGCGTTTACCGGTCCATCGGTTCTCCGAGCTACGTGCCCCGCCCATTTCCACTTCGGCTTAGCAACTCCAAGCTCTTCTACGGATCTCCTCATTTCTGATTTGATCACGTAGAGATCCCCCAACATTGCTCTTTCCATCGCGCGCTGAGTGATTCTGAGCCTTGTTATGAGGCCCATAAGAAGGCTCCGAACCATTCAGCGGGCGATTAAAATGAACACTTTAATGCTAGGTGTTAAGCCTCATGCGCCTGTAATAACACCGGCAACCACGCCCTTCAGACCGGAACACAGCATTGCTGCTTAGCGGAAGTAAAAAGCAGGACGAGCTCCGTCACAAAGAGCGCTGCTGCTACTAACCTGAACAATATATTCCCGTTCGGCGCGTATGGCGAAGAGACCAGCTTCGGTACACACGTTACGGAGATCCGCGCCGTTGAAAGTATCGGATAGCTTCACCACCGCCTCGTAGTCCACTTCGCCGTGCTTAGCGATCGGCGCCGCGTGGATCTTGAGGATTTCTAACCTAAAAATAAAAAAAATAGAAATGAATTTAAATTAAGTCTGTACGCTATGTCAATAAAAACTTGTAACCATCTGCTAGACTACTAAAGAAATGAAAGATACGAAAAAGAATGCAATTTTTATATTTTTTAAATTTAAAAACACTATTTATTTAAAAAAAAATTGTTCTTGAAAGGGCAAAGGTATATAACCGTACAGCCATACTAAAAATATTTTTTTCCGCATTTAAAGTGCTCATTTGTTTTTATTAACAAAAACCTTATTTGCGAGCCAGTTCGAAATTTTAATAAAAACCTTGATAAGTTACCTCCTTGGATACCATGTTTCGGAGTAAAGTCGTTCCATTTTTAAATTAGACGACAGATATGAGTTTTGCTATGTCATTTATCTGGCCGCTAGTACTCAAATTTCAAAGAATATTCGAGAAAATATTTACTTCTTGCTTTTTAGTTGTTTAACAAAGTCAGTTTTCGCTTTTCAGTTTATTATTTTAACAAATTTTCTGTAGAAAACATTAAATTATTGCTCTTCAAGTGACATACCTGGCCTGCTCATTGGGCAGTGGTATTTCAATCTTCCTGTCCAACCTTCCGGGGCGGAGGAGGGCGGGGTCCAAGGTGTCGGGCCGGTTGGTCGCCATGATGATCTTGACCTGGCCCAGTGAATCAAAGCCGTCCATCTGGTTCAGCAATTCCATCAGCGTACGTTGGATCTCACGATCAGCGCTGGTGCCCTCGGAGAAACGTCTGCCACCTGCGAGGAATTCATAGTGAGAAAGAAAACCTCACTTTATTTACTCTCTATTTGAGGAGTTCCATAGAAGAACCAGAATTATAGACATAGAACCGATAAACGTTGGGGTTGGGATCCCAGGTGCTGGAAAGGCGACTTCGCACCGGTAAACGCAGCGTTAGTAGAACCACGAGGTGAATGGATGACATCAAAAGAGTTGCTAGCTTCTGGACACAAGCGGCACAAGACAGTGTTATTTGGATCTCCCTACAAAAGACCTATGTCCAGCAGAGGACGTCCATTGGTTGACACGATGATGATGATGATGATTTTCCCACTCACCGATAGCATCAATCTCGTCCATGAAAATGATGCATGGTTGGTGATCTCTGGCATAGTTGAACATCTCCCGGATGAGACGCGCCGATTCGCCGATGTACTTGTCAACTATGGCCGATGATACTACCTAGAAAAGAAAAAAAAAAATTTGATTATGGAATTCACTTATTTTTTTAATTTCCTTTACAAGTTGACATCTTCATGCTGTCTGAAGGTAGCTACAAAAATAATTGCCGAGTACCTTATCAATACTTATTATTATTTTCTCTCATTAGCAATTTAAAATTCAAAAATTCATTCATTTATTTCAAGTAGGCCTAATATAAGCACTTTTGAAACGTCAAGTCTGTCTGTGTGTAGTGACTCTACCACCGGTTCGGAAGGCAGATCCTACTGAGAAGAAGCCGGCAAGAAACTCAGCAGTTGCTCTTTTTCAACATTAACAATTTACATTTTACATTTCAAAATTCATTTTTCTATCTTGTGAGAGATGAAAGCGGAGCCGGATGCTTCCAAGCAACCTTGTCATTAAGAAATTCATCAATTGTATAATAACCTCGCTGTAATAAATGTGTTTTAACACATTCTTTAAACTTATGCATTGGTAATTGGTAAATCTAGTCTCTATATTTAGTCTCCTCTTTTCTTTTATATAAATTAATTAGATTTTCTATTTGTTTGTTTTTTTTTCTATTTTATTAGCACAAGAGATTTTTGCATTAGCTTGCTATGAGAGCTAGTTAGTAAGTGTTACTTGTATCTTCATCGTATCGCCGTACTGCGCCTTACAATATTATGTAGATAACTTACTAACCCAGACTTTTTTGTTTAGATTTAAGTGTTATTGTTATAATAACAAAAGAAAGTCACCCCTTAGCTGCGATCTCATCTGGCGGTATTCAGGTGGTAGGGTAGTGGAAGAGTAATGATGATGTTGTTTAGGATGGTAGCCGGTAGACCTGTTAAGATGTACAGTGTGGTGTACGTCTCCACATTACTCAACTAGATGGCGCCACAAAGTATCCTGCATCCACCACTAACTTTTCAAAGTTATGTGCGTACGAGGAAAACATAGTGATGAAACCAGCATTACTGGGAGTTCTCTTTAATGTTTTCAAAGGCATGCCGTCCATCATTCGCACTGGGATAGCGTAGTAAACTATGGCCTAAACCCTTCTCATAGTGGGATACCCATGCCCTGTAGTGGGCCGGTAGTGGGTTTATATGATGATGTAAGTTGTTCTTACCTTCAAAAAGTTAGCATCCAACTGTGAAGCGACCGCTCGTGCTAACAGAGTCTTGCCTGTTCCGGGTGGTCCGTACAGTAAACAACCCTTGGGTGGGGTGATACCGACTCTGACAAATAGTTCTGGGTTCATGAGCGGCAGTTCAATGACCTAGAAAAAAAAACAGAGTCTTTTTTAAACTTCTTATCAGATGATATCTAGACTTACTAGGAAATGACAAAACTCGAAATTCAAAATTAAAATATTCTTTATTTATGTCGCCTTGTCATAGGCACTTATGAAGGATTCATACATATCTGTTTACATAATTGTGAAGTGATGGTGGTAATATTACTACGAAGTTCGAAATGCGCCCCGTTCTAAGAAGAGCCCACAACTAAGTTTTAGCATAGCTGGGTAATTTATTTTGTTATCATTATCTAACTTTGGCTATATACCAAAAGAATAAAAAATAAGATAACTTGTCAATGTGCCATGGAGAGGAGAACATCCTAAAGCATAGAAAGATACATAAGGTACACAGTACAGAAATAAGAAATAAAACAAAACTAACAGATGCTCTAAATCATGCCTTGGCTGGTCACATCTCCAGGTGCAAAGATAATAGATGGACTACAATTCTATTCTATTCTATTGACATAATCCATATCGCTGGGACGGAGTGGATGAACGCTGCTCAAGACAGAAAAGTGTGAAAAGATATTGAGGAAGCTTTCACCCATCCTATGGGATCCATCTAAAATAAGAACTAACGTACGTTTTTATTGTATTGTGGAATAAATATAGCTTTTATTATCACCATCTAACTTAATGCGAAATTGGGTTTGTTGCTTTGTCTTTCCTTAACGCCTTAACCAAGCAACTAATTAATTCAGCCAGTTGCCAGTTGCCAATAATCCATTGGTCTCTAAACATTTTTCTCATAGCCACTAGCAATATTAAAACAATATTGCTTTAAGATCTGGTGACTTACTACTATTGGGTAATTATCAGAGTTCTTTAAAACAAAACAAACATACCTCCCTAAGCTGTCTTATCTGTTCCTGTAGACCACCAATAGCGGAATATGTGACGTCACCTGGATCTTCATGGCTCATGTTATACACCAAGGGGTCAACCTGGAATTGCAATTTCATTTTATTTATTTATTAGCTTTTCAAGAGAAACAAACTGTACTATTACACATAAAAGTAATGAGGTTTCGATAACATTAACCACAATTATTAGGTACATATTTTGATACCCTCGCAAACAAATAAATTTATAAATATACTACGAAAATATCTCAACTAGCCCATCAACAAATAATTTTCATCTTTTGAGATGATAGTGTTACTAAATAAGATAATTAATTTAAATCTAGCCCATGTGTTATTAAATTTGTTTGTTTTAAAAGGAAAAAAATATTGCAAAGATAAACCACTCCCTATAATAGATTCAAAGTCAAAGTAAAATATTTCTTTATTCAAATAGGCACATAGATGGCACCTTTGATGCGTTATTATATACAAAATGTGTACAAAGCAGTGAGTAGTGATGTAACTACAATCGTTAACTTAAAACTAAAGCTACGAGGGTTCCAATCACGCCCTGGTCTAAGAAGAAGCAAATTTGTTGTTTGATGTTACCTCTCTCGGCAAATGCCTCATAATAGTTAGAGTGGTCATGTCAAGAGCAACTCTGGTGCCTCCCTTCAGCTTATTCTTGTCCAACTGACGTCGACAGCCCACCACATATCTGGGGCCATTTGTGGCTTTTACTATGACTGAAAATCAAAATAAATAAATAAATAATAAAAATAAATAAATATACTACGACAATACACACACCGCCATCTAGCCCCAAAGTAAGCGTAGCTTGTGTTATGGGTACTAAGATAACTGATGAATATTTTTTCAATGAATAATATACATGAATACTTAAACACCCAGACACTGGAAAACATTCATGCTCATCACACTAATATTTTTCAGTTGTGGGAATCGAACCCACTGCCTTTGACTCTTGAAAGCAGGGTCGCTGCAAACTGCACCAATGGGCCGTCAATTCATGCCAATTGTCAGCTCACTCTGATCATTCCAACATAGAATCTGTCTCCTCCATCCCACATAAGATTGGCCTAGTAAATTGTACCAATTGCACAAAAGCAAGCCATGAGGTCATAACTGAATCAAATAACTTACACTTCTCTTCAGTTAGTTGCTTCAGCACTTCACCAACTATCTGCCCCACACTTTGCAGAGCTTTCAAATCATTTTCACTCTTGTCATACTGTTTTGTTAAGTCTTTTAATTGTTCTCGCACTGTAATAAAAGGCAATGTTGTGTTTTAAAATTGGAAATTCAATTTTTATTTTGAATACAAGCTAGCCTTTGACTGCAATCTCACATGCTGGTAAGTGATGATCTTATCACAGTCTAAGATAGTAACAAGCTAGCCTTCTGGCTGGAAAAGCAGTGTTTCTCAAACACTGCTTTTCCAGCAATCACTTCCGTTATTTCTTCTTGGAGCATTTCAGACATGAATAAACAGTTACTCGGCTTTGAAGACCGATGGACGCTGGGGTACCAGTGATAGAATAGCGACATAGCACTGGAAAACGCACCATTTTGTGTGGTGGACAGAATTGATACAAGCCTGAGTTAAGATAAATGACGTGGGTAGAGTAATTTGGTAATAGTCTAGGAATTAATGTCTAGCAAATAACGTATAAAGGATCAAATTGCTATCCAAATGCCTTATAATTAACAATAAATGTCGATGAGTCGGCACAAATAGATGTATTATCAGCTCAACTTACTATCTTTTAACCGTGATTCCACCTCCTTGTGTTCCATTAGTTTCTTGCGATAGTCTTGAAAAGACTTTTCCCTTATATTTTCCATGGTTTTAAATGATTATTTTACTATTCCTGAGATAAATGAAAGCAAACGCAAACGCTCGCCTGCGACATGAATCGCAAATTTATTTGACATTGACATCTGTTTTAGAACTTTTGACATTGACAGCTGTTTTATTTTTTATGAACTAGCTTTCTGGCTTGGTGTTCTAGCCGTTAATGACTTTATACAAACAGTATAAAGTTTATACAATATAAGCAGATGATCATGAAACAAACATGATTTTTTACGACGGTAGCGATTAAAATAATTTGTTCAATTATTTGGACCCTAATAACAAATGTTTTAAAAAAAATAAGCCTGCTAGGTAAAAATAAAAAATTAATAAATAAATTAAAAATTTCACTATTTGATAGATAACATTTGTGTGAATGCCACTATGTGATAGATAAAATTTGTGACGACATTGTCTACACTTTCGCCCTTGAATGCAATCTCACCTCGTTGTATGTGATGATGCAATCTAAGATGGTAGCGGGCTAACCAGTTAGGTAGTATGGCAGTTATATTAAACCTATAGGTACCCTTAATCGGTTTCTAAGCAACATCGTACCGACCTAGCGACAAGTCTCTATCGGTAGGGTGGTAATAAGGCACGGCCGAAGCCTACCACAATACCAGATAAAACTCCGAAATAATAAAATTACAAAATGCCCCTGTCGGGTATCGAAACCGGCACCTCCGACTTAAAACCACAGCGCCCACTGCTCCACGTTTTCTATGGTAAGTTAAATAAAAGCTTGGGGAAAAGAGGAAATATTTTTACTCTTCCGTTATAATCCCACTTATGTTGATAAGTACATTTGACGTCACGTCCCGTAGAAATAAGCCTCGGATTCGTGCGGCCGTGAAATATTAGGTACTACTTTTAGCGTTCCCTTCAGAAGCGTATTTTAGGATTGGCCGACCCATAAATTAAAGACCAAAAAATAATATCCAATAGTTTGTTGATTTCAATGAAGAAACTGTTTTGGCCCCAGGGTAAATAAGGCCTTAAATAGTTCCTTTGTAAAGTATGTTTATTTATTTGTTTTTTGTCCTTACTTTACTGGTTGCCCTAACTGAGCAACCAATTAAGATATTGGATATAAGCAGGCGTTATTTTGCAGAATTCCACTATATATTACGAAAATTTAACTTAATTTGCTATACTTCGCGCCTCTACGCACGTTTCGCTCCGACACCCGAGCAGTCTCAGGAGATATAGGATTCGACGGCCGATTGGCGCAGTTTGCAGCGACCCTGCTTTCTGAGTCCAAGGCCGTGGGTTCGATTCCCACAACTGGAAAATGTTTGTGTGATGAGCATGAATGTTTTTCAGTGTCTGGGTGTTTATATGTATATTATAAGTATTTATGTATTATATTCATAAAAATATTCAACAGCTATCTTAGTACCCATAACACAAGCTGCGCTTACTTTGGGGCTAGGTGGCGATGTGTGTATTGTCGTAGTATATTTATTATTAATTTATTATATTGACTTCACAATTGTTCATTCCTCAACATTTCCTTACGAGGGTACATTGCCCAAGATCTGTTTGGTGTGGAGTATAAGGATTGCAGTAATTATAAATGTCACCATACAGATTCTCCTACTTTTCCCGGAGTAAAGCAAACTAAACTTAATTTTCATATTAATATACCAATTAACATTATTTTTGGCAAAGAGTTAGTTGCAAGGACGGAGAGTAATAAAGGCTATCCCAATTTTGATTTTCACAAAAACTATGCTTTTCCACAGAAAAAGAATAGCAGTTTGCTATGAAAAGTCACTACCTTTTTATCGATACGGCACCTCAAAACAATAATATTCAGTTTCGCAAAGTTTTTACTATATTATTGAATTTCATTAACAAAAATTTTCATTTTCGATTTTCACAAAAACTACGAAACTGCTCAAAAAACGAAAAGCAGTTTGTTTGGAAAAGTGAACTGCCCTCTATCGAATGCACATCTCATTTTAAAATTTGTGGCGCACGATTTAAAAACCAATCCAAAAACCGAGATAAATGCGGACGACACGGGCAAGAACTAGTGATTTATAAATATAGTTTTTTTTTCATGTACGTACGGGACACAGCAAAGATATGTCGTTTCGCACCCATCCCGTCCGTCTTTTATTGTGAACGTGGTGTGAAGAGGGTTTGTTGTGACTCAACTAACCTATTACTCGGCACTTCGGTTAGATTATATTGGATATGAACTATTACTAAAACTACGATTTTTGTCAAGTTGGCCTTGTATACGAGTAATACCTAACTTTTGCAACGTCTTGTATGTTTGTTTGTAGGCTGTAATTCAGAAGGCAGAGTCTACCGAAAAGAATCTGCACGGCTAGCATAAGCAGGAGACAATTATATCCCGGGGAAAGGATAAAAATGTATCTTCTCCCACAGTTTTATCAACTCTCAGAGCACTGGCGCACATGTGGAAATAATATCCGAATAATATATATGTAACAATAAACGAGGTTAAACGTTAATTATATCCCTTGTCAGGGGATATAATCGGGGAATATAATCGGGGGATATAATTTTTGTCTCCTGCCCGTGTTAGCCCTGCAGCCAAGAAACTCAGCGGTTGGTCTTTTAAACACCATTTTACAAATAACAAATTGAGATTACTTAGTAATTAGTATATTATAATTATTTATTCAAGCTGTAATATAATTCCAATTAGAATTCAAATAATTATAATTACAAACTAAAATTAATATTTACAACAAATATAAGCCGTCTAACTGTTCATGGGCATGGTACCCAAAATGCTGGCGCTATTTGAATTGCTAGACTTAGCCGTTGGGCTAAATAAGCGCTAGCAAGGCCACTCAAAATTTAAAATTCATTTATTTCAAGTAGGCCCAGTTTATAAGCACTTTTGAAACGTCAAGTCAGCCTGTTTGTAGTGACTCTACCACCGGTTCGGAAGGAAGATTGCACCGAGAAGAGCCGGCAAGTAACTCAGCAGATTGCTCTTTTTCAACATCATTTTGTAGTTTACAATCTTCTAAATTCACTATCTTGTGAGAGATGAGAGCAGAGTCTGCTTCCAAGCAGCCTTGTCGTTAAGAAATTCATCAATCGTATAGTAACCACGATTTATTATTATATTAAATGTGTTTTAACACAGTTTTAAACTTATGCATTGGCAGGTCCGAAATTACCTTGAGACCACTGATTATTCAGTTGTTAAATCGCTGTGCACTGTGCAATAGTGAGCACTTAATATACTTAGGTATATGTTTATAAGCTGGCTTGCCGTGCATCGCGACGGAAACCGTAAATAGTAGGTTATAAGGGTACGAACCCTCTTTTGGGGTAATTTATTATATTTTATTTGTATTTTTTGAATTGTTTTCATTTCATTTATTATTTTTTAGATCTTTTTAATTGCTTTGCTACTTTTTTTACGTGTATATTAAGATGGGTTTTACCTGAATTAAACAATTATTATTATTATTATTTATCCTACCTAGTATTATAAATGTGAAAGTGTGGATGTTTGTTACTAAATCACGTCGCAAGGATTGAACCGATTTGGCTGAAATTTGTGACAGAGATAGATTGGTATTAGTGGTCTGGTAGCACATACTTAGTCTACTTTTTGAGAGAGAGTTCCCGCGGGAATAAAACAAAAACCTTAATCGACGCGAACGTAGTCGCGGGTATCAGCTAAAAATAAATGAAAAAACAAAGTATTTAATGTCGAAAACAGTTGTTTTGAGTTTTCACTGCTGTCGGCAGTCTGTATGACTACCGATGTTCTTTTGATAATGTTATGTAACCACAGAATTGAAGAAGTTAGTTAGTGAATTGTTCTCTTAACAAATTTAAAATAAAATTTACACTAAATAGTAATTAAAAGATTGTTTACATTATAAAACAGGTAAGAAAAAATAGACTTTAGCTAGGTACAGCTATCTGCTATTTGAAGTCGAATAAAAATTATCTAGTATGCCAAGAAGAACGTTCCAAAGGTTTTATTGATGTGGAAACCATAAAGGTATCAAGACACGAGAGTGTATGGTCGTAATAGCCCATAACACCGCTCCCACCGTCAAATATTATCGCATAAAAAGTTTATTCGATGTGACGACGTTGAGTCTACAAATCTATGGAAGGTTAAAAATATTTTATCTCGGTCTCATTTCGGTAGTTGCAGTAGAGATTTTTGCGACCGAGCGAGTGCTACCGCCATGTTTATTTATGGTACCAAGAAGTTTTTTTTTCTTGTTTTCTTTTGTTCCTTCCTGTTTTTCTACGACATTGTGGTCGGAGACTGTTATGTCAAAGTCAAAGTCAAAGTCAAAAATATCTTTATTCAAGTAGGCCCACAGGTGGCACTTTTGATGCGTACATAAGAATTACACGGTAGTGAGATGACGGCGATAACCACATTCGTAAACTTAAAACTAAAGCTCCGAGGGTTCCAAACGCGTCCCGGTCTAAGAAGAAGCCCACAACAAACTTAGCCGGGTGTTTTTTTTTTTTTTTTTTTGTTATCGCCATCTCACAATGTAATTTTAAATTATTAGAAGAGCAACCTGGTTAGAGCAATAATTTACACCCAAGCTTTTTTATCGTTTACGTAGTCTTTTATACTATAATAGGACTTTTCTATAAGCTTACGTTTAATACAAACTTTGAACTTATTAAGAGACATCTCCAAGATGTCAATTGGTAGTTTATTGTAGAATTGTATGCAATTTCCTTTAAACGAATTATGAATTTTATGTAACCTAGTATATTGCACTGTAAGTTTATTCTTACTTCTAATGTTTAAATTATTGCAGTCACATTTTTTCTTAAATTTAGAAATGTTTTTATGGACGTACATTAAATTTTCAAATATGTACTGACTATACACTGTCATTATTTTAAAATCTTTAAATTTATCTCTCAATGACTCTCTCGGACCCATTTTGTAGATAGAACGAACAGCCCTCTTCTGCAGCACGAAAATAGTGCTAATATCAGCAGCATTACCCCAAAGTAAAATTCCATATGACATAATGCTGTGAAAGTAACTAAAATATACCAGTCTAGCAGTTTCTACGTCGGTCATATGGCGTATCTTCTTTACCGCATAGGCAGCAGAACTAAGCCTGTTCGATAAATTATTTACATGAGGGCCCCATTGAAGTTTAGAATCTAACGTTATTCCTAGAAAAACTGTCGTATCCTCCAGTTTCAGTTCCTCATTATTAAGTAGTACAGTGGTTTTCACGTGTTTAATATTAGGTAAAGTGAATTTTATACACTTGGTTTTTTTTCCGTTAAGAACCAAATTATTAGCTTCAAACCACTGTACCACTTTAGCGAGAGAGTTGTTTACGTCGTCAAAAGCTAGTTCACGTCGATTTATTTTAAAAGTCAGTGATGTATCATCGGCAAACAGAACTATCCCGTGTTTATCCTTGGCAAGGTAAGGAAGGTCATTAATGTAAATAAGGAACAGAAATGGTCCTAATATAGACCCCTGTGGGACACCTATTTTCATAACTGATCCATTAGACCGTTTTCCATTCACGTCGACTTTCTGAATTCTATCGCGTAGATAGTTGCTCATTAAGTCTAGAGCTACACCCTGAATTCCATAGTGGTGTAGTTTCCTAACTAACGTTTCGTGTTGAACACAATCAAACGCCTTAGATAAGTCACAGAACACACCAAGTGCATCACGTGACTCCTCCCAGGCTTCAAATATGTTTTGTATTAGCTCAACACCTGCGTCGATTGTTGAGCGACCCCGTGTGAAACCAAATTGCTTAATATGAAGTAAATTATACTTATGAAAATGGTAAAGTAATTGATTTAAAATGAGTTTTTCAAAGATTTTACTGAAAGTGGGTAGTACGGATACTGGTCTAAAGTTAGTGGGGTCAGAAGTACTACCCGATTTAAACAATGGAACTATTTTACTAAGTTTCATTAAGTCAGGAAACACACCACAATCTATACAATTATTAAATATTAAGGCTAAATGGGGTGCAACAATATCAATTAATGATTTGACAACGTTTACGGAAATGCCCCACAGATCATTTGTTTTTTTATTAATTAATAATTTAAAGGCTTTAATAACGTCAGAGCCACTAACATGCGTGAATTTAAAAGAATGGTTACACTCAGGCACATTTTCCTTTAATAGAGAGAGAGCCATATCTGGTGAAGAGTTTAATGATTCTGTTGTGGAGACGGGAATGTTGGTAAAGAAGGTTTCAAAAGCAGTAGCCACCTCGAAATCTGTTGTTAAGGCTTTATTATCTACATTAAGTTTAAAATTAATATTTCGTGGTGTTACTCTTCCCGTCTCCTCATTAATTATGTTCCAAGTAGTTTTGATTGCATTGCTGCTATTTTTAATTTTATTTTTGATGTATCGCGTCTTTTCTAAGTGGCAAGCGCGTTTAAATTTCTTGGAAAACAATTTAACATAATCCCCAAACTTATCACCAGTGTTAAATTGACGTTCAGCATACAATTCGTACAGCTTTTGCCTATTTTTATGAAGTTCAACTGTCGCCCACTCACTAAAATTTAATGTATCAGTAATCACAACCGACTTACTAGTAAATATAGAATGAAATAGTCTATTAAAGGTATTGAAAAAGGAGCTGTACATTGCATTTGGAGTCGCCCCTGAGGGTAGGAATGGGAGGTCATTTACTAGGCTATATCTCATTTTCTCTATGCGGTTGGATGTTACAGGAACAAATGTTATTTTACGTTTAGAAACATTTTTCTTCACATTTTCAAATTGAATAATTTGACCACAATGATCAGAGTCTAATTTACTAATAATATTTTTGCTTATAGGAATTATATTTGTAAAGATGTTATCCAAACATATGGGTTCTCTTAGTTGCCACCCTTGCCGCTAAGCTATTCAGCGTAACATGCTCCTGTAGCACTTTCGCATCAGGATGACCGACACCGGGCGGCTGTATCATCTTACCACCAGGTGAGATTGCAGTCAAGGGCGAATGAAAAACGATGTTGCGTGGAAGCCGATTAAGAAGCCGGGGTATGGATTTAATATACTAATCCGTTAGTGTTATATATAATATAACACTAACGGATTAGTCCGCTACCATCTTAGAATGCATCATCACAGAGATAATTATAAAAAGAAACCCCATCATTATTATAGTCTATATAATTCTACTAGCCAATCTTTTTCATTTGATACCGAACATCAAACATAGCTAAGAACAATCCATCTAATTCCCCTTTCAAAAAAAATAAAAGAAATAAAAATCGGTTCATCTGTTCGGGAGCTCCGATGCCATAAGCTGGCAGACACGTATACACAGCACACTCGAACACACGTCACAAACACTCATAGACACACTTGCACACAAGCCCACACACACAAACATATCTATATAATCCTTAATACTTATTATAATAGGAGTTTTCTGTAAGCTTACGTTTTATATAAACTTTGAACTTATTATTTATTTCATCGCAACTTTATATAATTTTAAAACATACTTTACACTGAAAAATAAACAAAATATTGTATACATACATTGTATACATAGTTATGTCAGAAAATTATGGAGTGTACAGATTGTAAAGTACACCTACAGGAAATATAGTACAATAGCTATGCTATTTTAAAGTTGGCACAGTTGGCAACCCTCGTCCGTTTTTGGTCCTTAAAAAATCATCCGACCTCGACCTAGGTTTCCCACACAAGTAACGCAGTTACGCGGGATTGTATAAAGTGATTGATGTTTGTTTTCATATCACAAACTTCTGAGACGCTGCCCCGAAAGTTACGTTCAGTCACGTGTGTCTTTAATATTAGTTTTATTACGTCCATGTTTCATATCAATAAAGACAAGGTTATTGGGGAATTTCTCCAAGGTATTTTACCTTAGCGGCCCCGATAGGCCCCTTTACGTTTCACTGCACCTTTTAAGATCCTTTCTTTCACTGGTTTTGCCTTTGGCGGTGACACACCTTCCAAAACAAATTATTTTTAGTTAAGATCGATTATAACTAAAGCTGTGATAGCGCAGTGGGTAGGAGCTCGACTTCACTTTCGGGGTACCGAGTTCGAATCCCAGCACGCGCCTCGAACTTTTCTATGCTACTAGCGGACCCCAGCGCCGTCTGTCGGGCTAATGCCTGGATGGTTTAGAATCACACTAAACTATCCAGGGTGCCACCCAAACGTATACCAAAAAAATCATTCAAATCGGTCCAGCCGTCTAGGAGGAGTTCAGTGACATACACACGCACACAAGAAATATATATATATAAAGATGTGCGTTTTAAGCAATTAAAAATATAATTTGCTTCGACGATGAAGGAAAACGTCGTGAGGAAACCTGCATGCCTGAGAGTTCTACATAATGTTCTCAAAGGGATGTGTTTAACGCTTTAGGTTTCCTGGAAGAGATCGCTATTAGTATCTAGTAGTAAGGTAAGGCCGCCAAATTGTATACTTTTTGTTAATTTTTTTTATAATTTTACTGTATGTTTATGTGGTGTACAATAAAAGTGTATTCATTCATTCATTCATTCAAAGGGAGTTCACCAATCCGCACTGGGCCAGCGTGGTGAAACCCTTAACCACTTTTCATTGTTAGAAGAGACCCGTGTAGTAGGCTGGTAATTTGTCGATGAGGGGTCAACGAAATTTGTTGCTCATTTTCACTCACCATCAGGTATGCCGACTGCTTAATTCTTTATTTTTTTCATAAACTATGACAATACACACATCTGCCCCAGGGGCCCAGAGTAAGCGTAACTTGTGTTATGGGTACTAAAATGACTGATGAATATTTTTACGAATAAAATACATAAGTACTTATACACGTAAAGATTTTCCAGTTGTGGGAATTGAATCCACAGCCTTGGACTCAGAAAGCAAGTCGCTGCCCACTGCGCCAATCGGCTGTTAATAACTTACTACCTATATACAAAAAAATATACGTATACGTACCTACATATTTCAAAATAGAGTCTGTCGTCATAAAACTCCATCAACCCGCTCGTTTTAGTTTACTGCACTGTGCCTCACCGGTGGTATAGCGACGTTATAGGTCGTAAAAGGATGCCTAAAGATATCTAGACTTTGTGACGTAGTTGGTGTGTACCTACTTTTTATACTGCAGGGTAGTAAATACTATTTCCAACATCTTTGTTGTTGCAATCTAAACCTCTAAACAATGCCACCTTGCGACCTTGCTTCACTAATCTCAAATAAAAAAAATAATTAATATATAAAGCTGAAGAGTGTGTTTGTATGTTTGTTTACTTGAACACGTTGATCTCAGGAACTACTGATCCGATTAGAAAAAATTCTTACAATGTTAGATAGCCCATTTATCGAGGAAGACTATAAACGATATATGCTCACGCTAAAACCAATAGCAGCAAAGCGCCAATTGAAGAATTTCATCACTTCAGAGAAGAGAAGAGAAGAGAGCTATTCTATTCTATTCTCAGAGTGAGAAGGGGAAAGCAGTTAATGGATCTATGAACTAGAATCAAAAAGCAGTTGATATAAATTTCAGTAACTCGCAGTTAATATCGCCTAATTGTTAAGCCTACGGCCTTCCTTTCAGAGGGAGGCTGTTCGATGCACCTCAAACTTTTCCGTGTTATGTGTATTTTAGCTAAATAATATCACTCGTTTTAGCGGTAATGAAACCAGCATGCTTGGAAGTTTTTATTATTGACTAGCGTACCCAGCCCGCTTCGCCGGGCTAGATTTTGCTTTATTTTATTTAAAAAATAAACATACATCATTAAATTTTTAATTTAAGTCTCATAACATATTAAATCATTTATTTTTCTCCGTATTCATTCTCTACTATTCCCTTCTCGAGCGGGTGAAGATCATTATCTACACCCACGTACACCCAGCAATAGAATATCATCATAGTAAATAAAAGCTGTATTTGACAGTTTGACAGTTCAAAAATAGGAGCACTCCTCCTCTACGATCGTCACCAAACTTTACAGGATTACTCGCCAGGTCCAGCCGTTTCGGAGCCTATACGGAACATACCCACACACTTTCTCTTTTATATATATAGAAGAATATTTCGTCTCTATCGCACATAAATCGGCTTGCAAATGGGGGGTTTAATGCTCAAGCATTATCTACCAACCAATCTTCGGACGTGCGAGAAAAGTGAGTGAGAGAGCCAAAAATAAATTTATAATCATCATCAGCATAAATTCAACCGATTAACGTCCACCGACTTCCAAAATCCACAGTCCCGGGCCGCTTGTTTTCAGCGGCTCCCAGCGACTCACTTGATGTCGTCTGTTGGGGGCCGACCTACGCTGCGTTTATCGATGCGGGGTGCTATTCCAGCACCTTAAGACTCCAACGACGATAGTCTTCGGAGCTATGTCCCCCGCCCATTTCCACTTCACCTTTGCGACTCGCTGAGCTATGTCGGTAACTCTAGCACTTCTACGGATCTCATCAATTCTGTTTAGATCACGTAGAGATTCTCCTAGCGTAGCTCTCTCCATCGCCCGCTTAGCGAATCACAGCTTTCTTATAAGACTTAAGCGACGTGTCAGATCCGTAATTAATCACTGGTTCGAAGAAATAAGATAAGTGCAAGTATGGATACAGACTTTTACAGTTTTAATACACGTGCAAGAACTCGAAATATTTTAGAGTTCTTGAACTACTTTATTGCAATATAGCGTTTCTGAGTGCACCGCGAAGCGTAAAAATAACAGTTTTCCTTTATAGCTCAACATTACGGCTGCGAAAGCTGTTTGCTCGACCGAAATATAAAAGCGCTGGCTTAGGTGACGGGTA
This sequence comes from Pararge aegeria, assembly GCF_905163445.1. Classification (NCBI taxonomy): domain Eukaryota; kingdom Metazoa; phylum Arthropoda; class Insecta; order Lepidoptera; family Nymphalidae; genus Pararge; species Pararge aegeria. The sequence continues at coordinate 1,986,223 of NC_053202.1, read as the reverse complement.
ACTGCTGTTAGGAAATGGCTTAGAGCGGAACCCGTTGCAAAAAGTTTGTGCTGGTATAGCGTGTGGCATAAATAAATAATTTTGTCAACTCTGTTTGATTGTAATCTTTATTGCACATATTTTATAATACATAAAAAACCCTCCGACTTACAATGTAGTATCAAATGAAAGGGCTTGGCAACCACAAAATGCCAACCATCGGTGGCGGCCATCTTGCATTTAAAATTTGTCCTAATGATAGCCATATTGAGGGAGTTGTGAAAAAATATGTAACCATTTTGTGGCAGCGGCCATCTTGGACTGATTTTCATAAAACATAGCTAAGAAAACTCTAGACTAATTCACCTTTCATTATAAGTTATAACGTCCTTTTTGTAGGTCGGTTAGAAATATTTTTAGCATGTGATAATAGTGTAAAGAAGTTTGTTTGGGATTATAAGAAATTGTACGCAGATAAAGTCGCAGAGAATCGCAAGTCTAATATATTATTAAATTTAGATTAGATTATAATGACGTCATTCATCACCCTGTCCAAACATCGCCGCATGAGTGTGTCAACTTCGCATAATAAGCTCTGAGGAGATGCTCGTATCGCTGCTACCAGAGTCTTTTAAATTGATTACGTTTTCCATCTTAACACTTATCAACTGTCAAAAATGTTAAAGAAAACGTATAAGGGTTTTAATACAGTTTTATATGAATTAAATAAGCGGTGATAGACTAGTTCATAACCTAGCAGGGGTTCACAACCTAGGCGCCGTAGAAAGTACCTACAAATGTGTTCCTTCTATCCCTTATAATAATAATAATAATAAAAAGGCATTTATTCTACTATCAATAAATAAAGAAATACATATTACACTCATTCACATAATTAAACTACATAACATAATTACATTTTTAAACATTTTAACAAATTTCATATTTTATTTCATTACACTTTTTTAATAGCTATATATAGATAGAAATTCTTATTTCTTCTGTACCTAATTAAACTGTACAAAAATGATGTCCCCCGATTATATAATACGTTAATTATATCCCTATAATATATATAATTAACGTATCCACCTATATTATTATACACATATATTATTTGGATATTATTTCCAATTGTGCGTCAGTGCTCTGAGAGTTGATAAAGCTATGGGAGAAGATAATTTTTTATCCTTTCCCAGGGGAGATAATTGTCTCCTGCCCATGCTAGACGTGCTGATGGGACAAAGCAGAGGGAAAGATAGGAAAACCCGATTAGCTTACACCTCTGCATTTTTCCTCCTTTTACACCTGCCGCAACTTCTAAACGATAGGTCAATTGGAATTTTTAGGTATTTGATCAATCTAAACTATAAAACTAATTATTTGAATAAGAATTAATAGCATGATAGCATATCAGCATCTTTCGATTGTACCCGAGTTCTGATAAAAAATTTGAACAAAAAGCGGTTATTTTGACTTCAGTAACTATAATAGAAATGCAGCTTCTCAGACTTTTTTGTCGGCAATGATGATTACTTAAACATGTAGCTCATTGTTTGTATGTATCATAAATAATTAACGCGGTACACGCCAAATCCTCCCAATCGTTATATTTCAGCTGACATCTTTAACAATTATCGTTATATTTCAGCCAATGTACAGACATAAATAATGAATTAAACACTAAAACCGTCCTCATAAATCACTCTGGCCATTAGTGAAAACCGTATGAAAATTCGTTCAGTAGTTATTGAGATTAACGCCCAGACAGACGGACAGACGCGTAGGTGGAGTTTGTTTTATAATATGTAAGGATAAGGATTTGATATTCTTATAGCTGATATTCTGAGTTAGCATTTGGGCTATGTTGTTATCTAAAAATAAATAAAAAAGAACAGTTTATCGTTTACAAATAAATAACCAAACAGAGAAATCTTCTTCTCTTTTAAATATTGGTATATATTAAATTGTTTGGAACTCGAGAAAGACTCGATTATATAATCTCATTAAAATTAAAATTGAGACCGGAAAAAATTGCTAACTTGTTCAGATAAACAAAAATTACGCTAAACAAAATCCGCAGATTTAAAAAAAAACTAAAAGTGGGGAAAAAACACAAAACACTCCTAAACGGTTTTGTGTGTAGGACACAGATTCGAGAGATCCCCCAAAACTTTTAAATAAGATAAAACTCCTACGGAAAAGGCAGAAACGGGAAAAGAGTCCGTTTCCGACCACGACAGGGTTAGGCAACTTTTCCACCAGAGCTAAGCGAGGCTGTGGGAAAGCTCTATGGCTACTTCCGGCATTTTAGTGGGCGGAAGTTATTGTTTTTATTTCTAAATTTTATCAACGAATTACCAAAAATCATAAAACATTTATGCATTATGTATGCTGATGTTGCTAAATATAGATTTATCTCTAAAGAAAATCCTACAGAAAATGAAGTAGAAAATTAAATTCATAGAACATTAAATAAAATAATAGAATGGCTATTATCTTTAAATTTAAAAGTAAATTTGAATAAAACAAATATAGTTCAATGTTTAAAATATAAACATGCTTCTCTGAAACTAGATATCACATACGGAAACAATTAAATAGATAAAGTAGCAGAACTATGGACTTCTTCGAACTAATTCACGGAACAATGTTGTCCACCCGTCATGGAATAGATCCCATTGAGCAATGCTATCCAAGAGCGCATTGAATGACGACAATGAACGCGGTACAGGTGATATGCTTCGTGCAATAAATTCAAATTCAAAAATTCAAAATTCATTTATTTCAAGTAGGCCTAATATAAGCACTTTTGAAACGTCAAGTCTGTCTGTTTGTAGTGATTCTACCACCGGTTCGGAAGGCAGATTCTACCGAGAAGAAGCCGGCAAGAAACTCAGCAGTTGCTCTTTTCCAACATCAACAATTTACATTTTGTATTTTAACATTCATTTTTCTATCTTGTGAGAGCTGAAAGCGGAGCCGGATGCTTCCAAGCAACCTTGTCATTAAAAAATTCATCAATTGTATAGTAACCTCGCTCTAATAAATGTGTTTTAACAAATTCTTTAAACTTGTGCATTGGCAGGTCCAAAATCACCTTAGGAATCATATTATAAAAGCGTATACTCAATCCCACAAATGATCCCTGTACCTTACGCAGACGATATGCAGATGATAATAGTGTTACAGGAAGGGACCATGAATAATTAGTTTTGTCGTGGACGAAGGTTATTGTCTTTTGGGGCACGTATACAACACAGCCGTTATGAAGATCTGGAGCATCGACATGTCGTAACATTTGGCACATTATTTTTAGTTGGTCGCAAATCCGTCTAACCTCCAGGGATATGAACCCTAAGCAACATAAAATAAATTTGTTTGGGTATATAAAGGGGTAATACCCATAGCAGCGCTTGAACAAGTATCTCAGGAAGGCCTTTTGCACTTTTCTAAAATGAGTCCCTATTTTTTTTTAGGGGTGCCGGACGCAACTACTTGTTTCTAGTTTGCCCCGGACTAGAATATAGTAAATTTATTACTAAAGCATTAAGTTTAAGTTATTTATTTATTCGAATTTAGTTACAAAAATTTGTATTATATATAATATTAAATATATGTTAGCGTTATTTACGTTTATGATATTATTTAAATATATAAAATAATATTAATCTTTATATAAATGGCGTTTTATATTGAAGTGTATCTAATTGTAAAAAAAACCTATTTAAATTAGGTTTATAATATAATTTAGACAATAATTATTTTAATAGTTACAACAATAATTAAGTAATTTATATTAGCTTGAATATAAATTGTATGTTTGTTTCCTCTTTGGTCTATATGCCGAAAAAAAAAAATAATAAAAAAAAGAAAAAGATGGCGCCAATTATGGATTGAGTACTTGGAATGGATATAATTTTAGAAGTGTTAGGTTCTAAGCGAAGAATGATAATTATAATAATATTGTAAAAAAAGCGAATAACGAAATAAAAGTTGTGGACATATTAAGCAATTTATCTTGAACTATCAGTCATTAGCCAACATATATAACAATAAATAAATATTGTATACATATTATCTATATATTTATTTAAGTAATGAAATATTTTTTACGCACTTATATGCACCACCTAGCCATTTTCTTTAGTTAGAGTTTTCTTCTCCATTGGTTGCCTTGAAGAAATCTTTATGAAGTGATTGTGTCAATTGGAAGGTGAAAAATTCGCTAGTGGAAAGCTGCCTTTACCCATGACAATAAGAGATTTACTAAGAAAAGTTTCGTGACGACTTTTCTTTGCGATAAAACTTTTCCCGCAACTCTTAGGCCATATTGGCACTTGGATACTATTTCTTTGCTTTTTATTATCCGCCTTGAAATAATAAGATATACAAGGCTAGTCTTATAATAGAGTTTTTTGTGAGCTCGTCCGAGGTAGTACTACAACGATGCTTATTTCTGCTGCGAAGCTGCATTGCTTTGTTCAGGTCTGATGGCGATGGGAGTTGCCAGTGTATTTAAAAAAAAAACAATATTCAAAATTCGTTTATTTCAAGTAGGCCTAGTTTATTAGCACTTTTAAAACGTCAAGTCCATCTATTTGTAGTGACTCTACCAGCAGTTCGTAAGACATATTCCTATTAGAAGAGCCGACGATAAACTCAGATTGCTCTCAAAATACTTTTATAGTTAATAAGTATTATAAGCTTTAAAGTTTTTGTTTTAATTAATTTTTTTTTTTCTCTTTTTGTATAATAATTGCTTGTACTTATTCCTAAGCAATTGTGGTTAATGTTATCGTATTATATGTATAACCAAGTTGTGGAAACTTCATTGGTTTATGTGATACAAAAATACGGCATTACTTTTATGTGTAATAGTACTGTTTCCCTTGAAAAGCTTATAAATAAATAGTTTAAAGACTGTTCTTTAGAATTTTTCTGTTTTGTGAGAGACGAGAGCGTAGGGGCTTGCTTCCAAGCAGCCTTGTCGTTAAGGAATTCATGAAACGTGTAGTAATTCCTCAATTGGTTAAATGTGTTTTAATATATTGTTTACCTCTGAGTAACTCTGATTCTTCTTATGGGCCTCATAAGCTCAGAGTTACTCAGCGGGCGATCGAGAGAGCTATGCTACGAGTATCTCTACGTGATCAAATCAGAAATGAGGAGATCCGTAGGAGAACTAGAGTTACGGACATAGCTCAGCGAGACGCGAAGCAATGAGTCGAGTGGCAATGGGTAGGGCGCACAGCTTCGAGAACCGATGGACGTTGGGGTCTTAAGGTGTTGGAATGGCGAGCCCGCACCGGTAAAGGCAACGTAGGTCGGCCCCCAACGCGGTGGACAGATGACATCAGGCGAGTCGCTGGGAGCCGCTGGATTGTGGAGCTACAAAAGACCTAGGTCCAGCAGTGGACGTCCATTGGTTGAAATGATGATGATGATATTGTTTAAACTTAGGTAAAGGTAGATCTAATATTACCTGTATTATAAAAGCATATACCCATCCCCATAAAGGATTTCTGTACCTTTCTCAGACGATATGCATATATCACACACGCACATTTTCGCGCTCAAGTGGCTAACACCTCCGTCGTTGATGGGTGTGCATACAGAGTGTTTCTTGCGTGCACTGCGAAGTGAGTTCCACTGTAACCTGTTATATTCTTACCCCTAGTCAGTTTCTACGCGACATCGTACCGGAACGTTAACTCGGTTGGCACTCCTTTGTGTATAGTGTGGTTGTTTCCACAGGCAAAAAAAAATCCAATATTAGTAAGGATTCGGTTATAGGCGACAACTTCGTAATCCAAGCGTAAATCTTTCTACCCCTCAGTGTAAGTAATCTTATTTACGAGAAGCTTCTACGTCTAACACAATCGAGTGGGAACCATTCTTAGAATAGAAGTGAGTTTATTACCTAATCCATTACCTAGGTTGAAAAAGTAAAGTGGACGCAAAGTTTTTATTGTTTCAAATTAAAATGAAATGAAATCAAAATATGCTTTATTGTACGCTTTTTTAATTCCACTACAAGTGGATGCGCGGACTAGCGAAGTGAGCTCGGATTGTAGGAAATGGTATACCATTGTACTCCCTAACAGGTAAAAGTTGAAGACATCGTATCGGAATGCTAAATAGCTAAGCTGCATGTCTTTATCGGTAGGGCGGTGACTAGCCACGGCGAAACCTACCAAAAGGCCAGAACAGTGTTAGACTTGACGTTTCAGAAGTTTTTTTGAAGTAAGCCTACTTGAATAAACGAATTTTGAATGTCAGAAGTGTCCGGCAATGGAAGACGAGACTTCTAAAGTTATCCCTAATAAAATTTAAAAAAATTAGCTTTATTCTTTAACGAATTTAAGGAACTATTTTCAAACTCTCTATTTCCTGGCCATCCTTACCTGTATAGAGGACGGGCAAAGAAGAACTTTCAGCTTTCATTAACGAAGGTCTGGTCGTCCTGGGCTCTGAGGCTATTAGTCGACTGTTTATATCCACTTTTTGTTTATATAGACTAACATGATGTCTTAAATAGTAACTGTCAATTAATAAAGTCATGCTTGCAAAAATAATAATTGTGGTAATTTGTACGCCCAATGCCAAAAAGATGTTTGAACTTATATTAAATTTATTTATTATTTTTAATACAATAAAAGAAAAATTGGCGCGTTAACATTTTATACATTTCCATCTAGATAATGCATTTACAAAACAAACACGTATATTTTCATGCTATATCTTCGTCGTCATCTAATTTAAAACAACCAATTATAAATCGAGGGCATATGAACGGCAAACAAGCAATAAAACCACTCAATATAAACGGACAGCATATCCCACATAAGGGAAAACAGCACATTTGACTACCCAAACCAAGCACTTTACATTATTTTCTATATCATAACTCAGCATAACAGCTTAACCTTGGTATTAATATATCAAGATAATACTAGACCATGTTGTTTTCGTGAAACACAAAATATATATATATTTTTAGTAACAAAAAATGGGTACTTAAAAACACTACAAAAATATACGTTTAAAAAAAATATATTAGTGCTTGATGGATGCAGCACTTTTGCTTGCTTTTAATATAACACAAGTAAGGTTGTTTGGTTAGAAATATTCACTTAATTTTGATACTAATCATATGTTTCCGGTTTCTCTTTATCATCTGGTATGATATAATCCATGCAACAATCACAACAAGGAATACAGGATACAAAAGGACTAACCAATAAGGGCAGAACATAAACAAGAAGACACATTTGAAATTTATACTATGAAATTTTCTACTAGATCGTTTTTTTTTGTAATTATTCTTTTAACTAGGTACGTTAAAACATCGTTGTATTGCTTTGAGCTAGGTTATAATATTCATACGCTGTTCCTTTGTATTAAGTATGATCTGGTGATTTACTTATTTATTGAAATAAATATCACCGCCTTATTAGCTTATTGGTTTAGTCAGGATTTAGTAATAAAACTTGTTGTGTATCAATAATTTACGTGCTGGGCTATGCCATGAACATTTATAATCCTTGACTTGTGCTTGCTTGAGTCGCTATTTGCTATTTATTCACATTTGTTAACGTCCACGTTCTTCTTCGTAGTCTTTGTTTGAGTTAAACTATCAATTTGGAAAGCAGAGTAATCAAGGCGGGCTAATATAAGGCAAACGTATTTCGTGCTTGGTTAATAATATTGTTTAGCTCTTGATAATTGTATCAATTACCATTCCAGCATTACTGCTATGTAACACTTTTACACATTTTCCTAATTAGCAAAGCAGGGTAAGCACGGGGGGCTAGTATAATCCACGCATATTTTGTGCTTGGTTTTAATACTCTTTAGTTCTTGGAAGTTATACTTGATATTCAAGCTCGGCTGCTTCTCAAACAATCAGTCGTCTTCTTCATCCCACCAATGCGGGAAGCACAGAAAACACGAAGGGCAAATATAAGGTATGAAAATAATCCAAGGACAGATTATAATAAGTGGAGTACAGAAGAGTGAAGCAGTGCACGGAAGTATAATACACATACAAGTTATTGAGGTTATCACTTTTTAATTTGCTTTTCGTATGTCATTACAAATATTTGTCACAGATTTTACGTTGATCTTTTTATTGACATACAGAATGAAGTTTTTGTTGTCAGTCGACAAAGCTTTGCATAACTTTAGAACGTTTTAGAACCTAGTTTAGAATGATAAAACCTTCTTTAAGTTGTCTATAGTAACAATATCTTTAGCCGGGCGAAACAAAAATTTCGATGGGATTTTTACTGAAAAGTAAGAGTTACCTTCTATAGGAATCCTTTATCTGTTTTTTTTTTAATTTCAGTTAGAGAAAAAGAGAACTTTTCTAGAAGAAGAGGAATTATTTTTTTGAGACTGATTACTCTCGGTTCAAAGATCTCTGTTATTTAATTTGTATTTTTAATTTGTTTAGTGTGTTTTTATAGCCCAAATCCAATGTAATCGCCTAATTTATACAATAAATAGTAGTATATATTTAATAGTTTAGTGTTAAAAGTGCGTAAGAAAAGTTTTCGTCGATGTAAACCAAGTGACAGTTAGGTTAGTAAAACTTGAATTTTAAACTTCTGTTGTGGTGTTTTTAAAGAGTGCTATTAGTCGTATTGGCTTTAAGACAACTATTTAGCGCGTGAAAAACACATACATACTTGTAACTGCAATTGCCTGTTATCCAAGTGTAACGCTGCAATTGTTACAACAATACACTGCAATACCTAAACTACCTGTCATCTTGCATTCTTTGGGTAATTACTCCTTGTTCCAAGTTTATTTTATTACAAAATGATGACCCGCAGAGCCTTAGCGCGCCAGGAGCAATCAAAATTACAGTTGGCCTTGAAAGAATTAAAGGCAAGCAAGGAGTTATGTACCCAACTGAATAGTGAAAGAGATGAAAACGAAAAGGAATTATTAGACGTCCTTAGGAATAATAATAGACTAAAATCAGAACTATCGGATTTGCACATAAAGTATGTAGACATTGTAGGAGAGCGGGATAGACTTCAGTTGCTGGTAAATAGGTTTGATGAGTGCCGTGCTGAGTACGAGGAGGCTCTGAGCCAGATTACTACTCTGCAGCGGGAGCTAAGTGATGCCCACCACCATATCACCGAACTGGAAGATGCTGCACAGTACACAACAGCAATACACACTCAAAGCCTATATGAAGAATTAGTTGATAGGGCCCCGCAGTTGGTTACTGCCGCTGCTGACATGTCTACTGTTAATACTGACTTATCCAAATTATTGATAGTAAACTCAGATACAACAGTGGTCCATACCTGCAGCAGTAGGAAGCTAAAAAAGTATATAAAATTAAACCGTTACATAAGAAAAACCCAGAAGCTGTTAAAAATTCATAAAAAATCTGCTAAGTCTCTAAGACCAAAAAAGGAACGTTTAGAGTTATTAAATGAAATTAAAATGTATAGTTCACAGTTAGAAAATAATAGATTAAGTTATGAATCTGACACACAGATCTTAGAAGCACAAATAGCCAGATTACAGACCTCTTTGCGTACACTGGCAGCTAAGTATGACATATATAAAAGGAAAATGATATCTGAGTACACGCAGACTTCAGATGAACTTAGAAATCAGCCTGAACACAACAGTGGTAAAGCCACTTCATTATGCACCCATAGTTTTCATAGTAAATGTAGTCATCCACAGTCTGTGTCACCAGTATCATCACCATCTTGTGTAAGGAATATGTGTGTCAGGTTAAGTAACTCAAAACCAAATATAAATATTAATAATTCCTTTATTCCATCTGTTACTCATAGTACCAACTCAACAAAAACATTTATGTACAGCGATGAAATTGGATGTAACATGGGCTTATATCTTAACTCACAGTTAAACGGACACACAGTTTTGAACTTCTGTTTACCCAAATCAGATTTTAAAAGTATTGTAGCTGCTATTTGTAAAAATAGGAATTTGTATGATGTTAAAACTAATTTAATTATCCTAATAGGAAATAGAGGAAATGTCAACAAACCCGATCTAATTAAACTTTTTGATTCTCTAAATACTTTAAATGTAAATAGTATAGTATTGTACACATTTCCTTATTGTGATAGTTTGCCACACCAAGAAAATACTATTAGATATAATTTAAACATGACTTTGTACAACTTATGTACATATAATAAAAAATTTCATATTATTGACTTTAGCAAGTGTGCTAGTCCTTCTTATAATTTGTACCGAGATAGGTATTACCTATCACACTATTTTAAACGACAGATAGCTGTTTCGCTATCATATTTTTTTACAATTACAGCCAAGAACTTGGCTAAACAAGCTGCTTTTATTGAGCAGTGTAATAATTCTGACATTAACACCTTGGAAATCATTCCAAGTCATTCTACTTTAAACTAGTTAAGGAGACAACAGAGGTTTCCTCTTGCTTAGATAAACAGACAACTGAGACTATCTCTGGCATATACAATATAAATTATATTAAGGCATTGCACAATTTAAAAGTAAACCAAAAAATATACAAAAAATCTAATTCTAATCATATCAACTTGGTTCACCAAAATATTCAATGTATTAAAGGAAAGGACTTAGAGATTGAATTATTTTTGAATGATTTCAACATTAATATTTTATGTATAACTGAACACTGGTTGAAGACTCATGAATACTTGTTTAATTTTGGTAACCACCAGGTTGGTAGTTCGTTCACCAGAGTTACTGCAATTCATGGAGGCTCTTTAATACTATTAAATAAAAATTTAAAATTTAAAAACAGAAATGATATTGTGAGCCTGTCTGTTGAACGGACAATAGAGCTAGCCTCGGTCGAATTAGAGCAATTAATAATTGTCACTGTATATAGACCACCCTTGTCTAACTTTGAACTTTTTGAAAAGGTAATGGATGAAGTGTTATTTAAAATATCAAAGTCAAATAAAAAGTTAATAGTTTGCGGAGACTTTAATGTAAACATCTTAGAACGTAATTGTTTAAGTGTTAATTTATTAAATTTATTTAAAACATACAATCTTACAAATATGTTCATGGAACCAACAAGAATTACTGCCACTAGCGCCACATGTTTGGATAACATTTTTACGAATATAATTCCAATAAGTAAACACATAATAAATAAATTAGATTCTGATCATTGTGGTCAATTAATTCAATTTGAAAATGTGAAGAAAAATGTCTCCAAACATAAAATTACTTTTGTACCAGTGACATCAAACCGCATAGAGAAAATGAGAACTAGCCTCGTCAAAGACCTCCCGTTCTTACAATCGGGGACAAGTCCGAATGAGATGTACAGCTGTTTTTTCAACACGTTTCAACGACTATTTAATTCTATATTCACTAGTAAGTCGGTTGTGGTGACTGATGCTTTAGTTTTTAGTGAGTGGGCATCAATTGAACTGCATAAGAGTAGGCAAAAAATGTACGAACTTTATGCAGAACGTCAATACAATACTGATGCTGAGTTTAGAGATTGTGTTAAATTATGTTCCAGTAGTTTTAAACGCGATTGCTTCTTGGAAAAGTCCCGATACATACAGAATAAAATAAAAAATAGCAATAACGTAATCAAAACTACTTGGAAAATAATTAATGAGGAGACGGGAAGAGTACCACCGCGGCATAATAACTTTAAACTTAATGTAGATAATAAAGACTTAACATCTGATTTCGAAGTGGCTACTGCTTTTGAAATCTTTTTTACTAACATTCCTATCTCCACCACTAAATCATTGAACTCTTCACCAGATATTGCTCTCTCTCTATTGAAGAATAACGTGCCCGAGTGTAAAAACGCTTTTAAATTCAGCCATGTTAGTGGCTCTGACGTTATTAAAGCCTTTAAATTATTAAATAATAAAAAAACAAGTGACTTGTGGGGCCTTTCCGTTGAAGTTCTCAAATCACTAATTGATATCGTTGCACCCGATTTAGCATTAATATTTAATAACTGTATAGATTGTGGTGTGTTTCCTGACTTAATGAAACATAGTAAAATAGTTCCTTTGTTTAAATCGGGTAGTACTTCTGACCCCACTAACTTCAGACCAATATCAGTACTGCCCACTTTCAGTAAAATTTTTGAAAAACTTATTTTAAATCAGTTACTTGCCTATTTTCATAAGTATGATTTACTCCACGTTAAACAATTTGGTTTTACACGGGGTCGCTTAACTATCGACGCTGGTGTTGAGCTAATACATAATATATTTGAAGCTTGGGAGGAGTCACATGATGCACTTGGTGTGTTCTGTGATTTGTCTAAGGCGTTTGATTGTGTTGTACATGAAACGTTAGTCAGAAAACTACACCACTATGGAATTCAGGGTGTAGCTCTCGACTTGATTAGTTACTACTTGCGTGATAGGGTGCAAATGGTAGACGTTAATGGAAAGCGGTCTAATGGGTCATTTGTGAAAATTGGTGTTCCACAGGGTTCTATATTAGGACCTTTTCTATTCCTTATTTACATTAATGACCTGCCTTACCTTGTTAAGGACAATCACGGGATAGTATTGTTTGCTGATGATACATCACTTATGTTCAAAATTAAGAGACGTGAATTAGCTTTAGACGATGTAAACAACTATCTCGCTAAAGTAGTACAATGGTTTGAAGCTAATAATTTGGTTTTAAATGAAAATAAAACTAAGTGCATAAAATTCACATTACCAAATGTTAAACATGTAAAAACCACTATACTACTTAATAATGAGGAATTGAACCCGGTGGATACAACAGTATTTCTAGGAATAACGTTAGATGCTAAACTTCAATGGGGCCCTCATGTAAATAATTTATCGAACAGGCTTAGTTCTGCTGCCTATGCAGTAAAGAAGATACGCCACCTGACAGACATGGAAACTGCTAGGCTAGTCTATTTTAGTTACTTTCACAGCATTATGTCATATGGAATTTTACTATGGGGTAATGCTGCTGATATTGGCACTATTTTCGTGCTGCAGAAGAAGGCTGTTCGTGCGATCTATAAAATGGGTCCGAGAGAGTCATTGAAAGATAAATTTAAAGATGTTAAAATAATGACACTCTATAGCCAATACATATTTGAAAATTTAATGTATGTTCACAAAAATATATCAAAATTTAAAAGAAAATGTGACTGCAATAATTTGAACGTTAGAAGCAAAAATAAACTTGCAGTGCAGTACACTAGACTACACAAAATAAGCAATTCATTTAAAGGAAATTGTATACAATTTTACAATAAATTACCGGTTGATATCTTGGGGATGTCACTAAAGAAGTTCAAAGTTTGTATTAAGCGAAAGCTTATAGAAAAGTCCTATTATAGTATAAAGGATTACGTAAACGATAAAAAAGCTTGGGTGTAAACAATTGCTCTAACCAGGTTGCTTCTTAAATATTTTCTAATGACAATGTGAGATGGTGATAACAAAAAGAACACCCGGCTAAGTTTGTTGTGGGCTTCTTCTTAGACCAGGGCGCGATTGGAACCCTCGTAGCTTTAGTTTTAAGTTTACGATTGTAGTTATCGCCATCACTACTCACTGCTATGTACACATTTTGTATATAATAACGCATCAAAAGTGCCATCTATGTGCCTATTTGAATAAAGATATATTTGACTTTGACTTTGACTTTACTCTTCTTTATACTTTTATTTTTTAAGTAAAAAAAGAAATGTCACAAATACTAAAATAGGTTACACATGTCTTAAATACTAAAATAGGTTTCACCGATGAGCTTAAGCGATCAAGCCATAAAAGGTGCCGGGTTCGAAGCCTGTGTCATACCTGTATTCATTTGTAATTTCTAAAGTTTCTCTAGATATAGCTGGTGGGAGGCTTCGGTCGTCGCTATTTACCACCATACCGACAAAGAGGTGCCACCTAGCGATTAAGCTTTGCAGTACGATGCAAACTATGGGTTTTCTGTAATATTCCAAACAGCAGTGGCGTGCACAGGGTTTTTGACCAGGGTCTGCATAAAGAAGGTACATGGCATGAAATGGAAATATTGCCCTCCAATACGACTTATATGAAATAATTTGGGTATGCAGTGCTTTCGTGCATGTATGAAGTGCACGCCACTGCCAAACAGGTGAGCCTGCTAAGTGAGATTGATGTGAAGGGCAGTCTAGTAAAATGAAAAAAAAGGAATATTATATAGATTTAGAATAAAAGTCCAAATTCTCATATTGAATGAACACACAAATTATTTTTTGTTTTTGGGTATCCCGCAGGTTTCCTCATCGGTGTCGTAGTTCACGATAAAGCATTGGCAACATTTCATATCTGAAACAGAAATACAAGATAGCGTACCTACGTACTAATTAGCTAAGTGGGCTTCAGCGATTATTATACCTTTGGAGGAATAGTCACGAGATGTCATCGTGGAGGGGACGACGCGTAGTGTTGGTGTAGAGGCTATAAAACGCGGTGCGCGCTTCATTCGAGATAATCTTCGTACCTACAACTAGTTTAAGGGGAACCCCCGTCCGTTTGGTAAGTCAACCTGCATATTTTTTTGTTGTACATTAGATTTTTAAATTTAATTTCTCTAAATAAGTAATCTGTTGAGTATGTCATTATTTCTGAATATGCTTTGCTTTAATTTCTATTAAAAATATATAAGTGTGTGTAGTCGTGATCGTATTTTTTTTAAATTTCACCTCTGGTTCCTAAAAATACAAATACTTAGTGATAATCATAACTAGGATCGAAGGTTTAACCTTCTGGGAGGAATGGAAGTGCTTCTTGGTGACTCGGCTTTTAAGTCAAGACTCATGCGATTTTTTTGCTTTTTGCTACAAGAAGGCGGAATGGTGCAACTGGCAGCGACCCTGCTTTCTGAAGCAAAGGCTGCGGGTATTTCCACATTACCACAACTGGAAAATGTTCGTGTGATGAACATGAATGATTTTCAGTGTCAGGGTGTTCATCTGTATACTAGCTCTTGCCCGCGACTTCGTCTGCGTTTGATTTTGTTTTTTGATGTGGCATTAAATTTAGATGTACTTAGATCTAAAAAAAATTTAAGTATTTAGTATAGCTAAGCCTAAATGAGGGGTTTGCTGATTTTGCCCAAACTGTGGTTGGATATAGAGGACAGAACTTCTCAGCGGACACCAGCAAACCCCTCATTTAAGGCTTAGCGATACTGAATACTTTAAATTATTTAAGCATTAAACTAAATTTAATGCCACATCAAAAAACAAAATCAAACGTAGACGAAGTCGCGGGCAACAGCTAGTTATAGTATAAAGGACTACTTAATCGATAAAAAAGCTTGGTTGTGAATGATTGGTCTAACCAGGTTGCTCTTCTAATAATTTTAAATTTCATTGTCAGATGGTGATAACAAAATAAAAACACCCGGCTAAGTTTGTTGTGGGCTTCTTCTTAGACCAGGACGCGTTTGGAATCCTCGTAGCTTTAGTTTTAAGTTTACGAATGTGGTTATCGCCATCATCTCACTACCGTGTTATTCTTATGTGCCGTGTAAAAAGTGCCACCTATGGGCTATATATTATACTTAAATAAAGATTTTTTTGACTTTGAAACTTTGACTTTGAACGCTAAATCGCTTAGTGGTACATCTTTGTCGGTCGGGTGGTAACTAGCCGCGGTTGATCGACAATGACGGGCCGCTTAGCGATGAAGCGATCCGGTAGGATGTCGCGTAGAAACCGATTAGGGGTATGTGTACAATATAACAGTTATGATCAGGCCAGCCCAGGGGTTCCTTGATGAATAATAAAACTGAAGCCTATAACAGGTCAGCCGATTTTCCGAAGAAAAATAAATCTGAATAAAATACCTGAAGTAATACCCGAGAACGAAAAAAAAATAATCTGAATAAAACCTCAACAACGAGATGGCTGAGCTTAGTGTTCTCCAAACGATTAAAAAAAACTGAAAAACAAAAAGTACCAAAAAATATCTTTCGTGTTTTTCTTTAAGCACGGCACTCACATTGTATCATCACTCATCAGCATGACGTGCGTATAGGGTATGCACAGGGTATGCATATGATACAAAATGAAGAAAATCTCCAGTACGAGTTATAAATTTTCTTCATTTTATATGATCTGCATACCCTGTGCATACCCTCTATGCACGCCACTTGTCATCAGCTGGTATTTTTGCTGGATCCTAAGGAAATTCTTGACCTAACAATGCATACATTAAAAAAAATTATAAAAACGCATCTAGTACAGCGAGGTTACTATACATTTGATGAATTCCTCAATGACAAGGTAGATTGGAAGCAGCCAGCCTCGCTCTCATCTCCCGCAAGATAGAAAAATAATTTTAAATGTTGATGTTGGAAAAGAGTAACTACTGAGTTTCTTGCCGGCTCTTCTCGGTAGAATCTGCTTTCCGAACCGGTGGTAGAGTCACTACAAACATACATACTTGACGTTTCAAAAGTGCTTATAAAGTAGGCCTACTTGAAATAAATGAATTTGAATTTGATTGCAGTGAAGGGCTAACTTGCAGTGGAGTAAAAAAACAACACATTTCATCCCTTTTGGGGGTTTTAAATATTTACCTTTAACACACATAGGCAGGCAAGATAAGCATGGACTTAAAATGGATGGGTAGCAGCACAGCTGTGGAACGCAAAAACAAAAACACATAAATTTCTTCAATTTAGCAACTGACAGATTATACTTGAAACTTATATTGATTGTGTGTTTCTGTGTGTTTCGTTTCGTCAATTTCGTACTATTGTTTTAGGATATAATTGAAATTAGGGCAGCTTTTTTTTTAGGACGATAATATACCTAATTATTGTTTTGTTTTATGTCAATGCCTATCATAGTTCAGGTCAGAAGAATCCTCTTTGTACAAACACCACGTTCGAACCACAGAATACCTAGATAACAGTTTAAACTCTTAGGTGGTATCCAAAGAGGATATAAACACAAGATATGGAAAGAGGACATAAACATGGCTCTTTATCTTTAGACGGCTCTCGAAACTCAACTGTGCAATATGCAAAATAATTGCTGTGGTTTTATATGTCTGACTGTTGAGAGTCCTGATGTACAGAAGCGTTTTCGTAATTAACATTCTTTGAGTTTCCTCTTAAAATTGTTGCCCTTGTTTTATTCCCTAAGTATATTTGGTAGTACATACTATACTTTCTTAAACTTCCACATTTGTGGTGTAGCATTAATTCAATACAGCGAGTTACTCCGCAAAGATTTGGGCGTTGTTTCAGACTGGCGTGTATCAAAGCGGCAAGCGCTGTTACATTAAACTCAAAGTTTAACGGACGACGAAGTGAAGACACTTTCTTCCTTGATTTCTGTAAGGGCCGGACAGACAAGCCGCGTTTTTCTTATAATCATTTCGGGAAATAAAATAGTTCTATCCTGACCTATTTTTTTCTGTAAACTTATTATTCTGACATCTGATATACATATTTCTACTAACACTAATTAGAATCCTGATATCGTGTACTTGTAATCATTATAAGGGTAAAACTGTTTCTTGTTACTAAAACTGTAACTTGTTACGCCCTGAAAGGGCCTCATGACTATGTAAAGGCATGGATGCAAGTAAATATCGTTATTTATCGCTATCGCTATTCCTACTAATATTATGAATGTCAATGTAAGTTTGTTTGTTACGCTTTCACGCAAAAACTACTTAACCGATCCTCATGAAACTTTGTGCACATATTCTTGGAAGTGTTAGAAGGGATACAGTGTGATGTGATGATATGTCGATCAGTGCGCCGTGCAATAATTGTTGACATTACTATTCCACATGACGATAATCTGGTGAAAGCTGACAAGGAAAAAGTATCTAAATACTTGGACCGTGCTCACGAGATTACCGCCATGTGGAATGTTGAGTCGACCGTTATTGTTCCGATCGTCGTTTCAGTCAATGGTTTTCTCGCGAAAAGCTTCGACCAACATCTCATCTTCCCTTTCGCTTGGTTATTGGATCAAGGGTCATACAGAAGTCAGTAGTCCTTGAAACGGCGCGTATTGTGAGGAAGTTCCTCACTCTGGAGCCCTGACCGCCGGTTGCTTGGGCATTCAAAAGCCCCGCAAGCGGAGGGTGGATGTTTTTTTTTAATAATTTTTAATAGTGTTTTTTATTTTATTTTTAAGCATTGTTAAGAATTAAAAAAAAAAAAAAATGAGAAAGAATAAATGATAGATTTATTATTACTAACAAAACACTATATTTGTACAACACAAAAAGAGGAAAAAAAAAACATTGGAGGAAACTTTTAAAAGTAGGATACAAAAGGTGGCCTCGCTTAGTAGCGATCTTTTCCAGGAAACCTTAGGATTAGGAAAACCGAGAGAAACCGATTGGTGGGCGTTTATTACATACATACTTACGAATAATTACAAATATATCCTAATAATTACTATTCGTAATCTTATCTTATATCTTTAAACGAGCAATGCATGTATATATAATATATAATTGGAATTTCGGAATCGGCTCCAACGATTTTCATGAAATCGCCCCCGAAACCCCCTGTATACTAAATACAGGGGGTTTCGGGGGCGATAAATCGATCTAGCTAGGATTAATTTTTAGAAAACGTCATTTTATTCGTGTTTTCCGGTAATAACCGATTTGATGCATACGAAGTTGCACGGGTCAGCCGTGCAACTTCCGTAAAATATTATACTGATGTCATCATTGCAACGAACAATGAATGTTTAAAAAAATCAGGAATCAATGTATAAAAAAAACGCTACCGCTCATGCCTCATTGTTTTTCCACCGCTAACGTTCTGCCCGAACCCTTAATGCCCTTCAGCGATTACACCCTGCTTCCACTCTACCTTTCTCGTGCGGATTATATTCATTTGTGTTACGCACGCGTGTCGCACCGGAGTTATTCCACACGGAAGAGGGAAATGTAGCTCTTAAACCATTCCATACGGATTATTTAGCATGTGGAACGCAGATTCGGCCGTGAGATTTCAAGATGTGAATCGTAAGATATGCCCCAACTTTAATTTTACATTCATACATATTGTATAGAAGCACGCGTTTTTTTGCGGCGTTACTTATAATATTAGAAGGATAACAGAAATAATGATAAAAAGCAAAATGCCTGCCACAAGTGCTAGTAGTAATACTAGTAACTTACTAGGATGACCCCAATTTCAATGTATTATTTTGCTGTACGAAACGAAACGAAAAAAAAGTGCAGGAGTTTCGTTACTAAATTATAATTTCTTTATTGGTTATATCTAAGCTTTTCGTTTCGCCAGTCAAAATACTATCAAAAGGAGCGATAGATTTAGTTAAAGAGATATAAGAGACCGTCAATACAAGTTAGTTTCACTTGCAAGGTCTCACTACCTCTCAAAGCTGATTTCATATTATATTCCTACAATCTCGCCTGCAGATGAAAACCAAGCCGTATTATTTTATAGAGCATTGTTACCGAGAGCTTCACCAATTTAAATCGAAGCTGATAGCCAAATCCTTCCACTGAAACAAGGAAATTTGGTTTCACGACTACCAACGACACCAGCAGGGCTACAAAAATTATAACCCCTGACAGGGGGTATAATTCAGGGGAGAGGAGAAGTTTACCCCCGTTTATTATTAGACGTATATTATTTCCACTTGTGTGCCAAAGCTCTGAGAGATGATAAAGCTTTGGGAGAAGATAAATTCGAAATAAATTTATTGCAAGTAGGCCTAATATTGTCACCTTTTTTGATAAATGATATGGGCCTCATAAGAAAGCTCAGAGTCACTCAGCGGGCGAAGGAAAGAGCTATGTAAGAAGTATCTCTACGTGATCAAATCAGAAATGAGGAGATCTGTAGAAGAACTAAAGTTACCGACATAGCTCAACGAGTCGCGAAGCTGAAGTGGCAATGGGCGGGGCACATAGCTCGGAGAACCGATGGACGTTGGGGTTTCAAGGTGTTAGAGTGGCAACCCCGCACCGGTAAGCGCAGCGTTGGTCGACCCCCCCCCACCGCCCAGATGACAGCAAACAAGTCGCGGGGAGCCGACATACAAACAGCCCAGAATCTTGGAATTTGGAACACCCTACAAAAGACCCATGTCCAACAGTGTCGTCAGTCGGTTGATTTCATGAGGCCTAATATAAGCACTTTTGAAACGTTAAGTATGTCTGTTTGTAGTGAGTAGTGACTCTATCACCGGTCTGGAAAGCAGATTCTACCGACAAGAAGCCGGCAAGAAACTCAGCAGTTGCTCTTTTCCATCATCATTTTACATTCAACAATCATTGTTCTATCTTGTTGATAGCGGAGCGGTTTGCTGTCAAGATAGCTTGACATTAAGATATTCATCAATAGTATTGTAACCTCGGTGTATTAAATGTGCTTTTATAAATTCTTTAAACTTATGTAAAGGTAAATCTAATATTACTTTCAGTATCAGGTTTTAAAAGCATAATATATTCAGCGCCATAAAGGTTTTCTACACTTTTATAAGACGATATGCTGATATCACTTATTTATGTCCGTTTCTATTAAGTCGATTGTTTATATCCACGTTTTTTAATATGGTCTGGTTGTATGCTTCTGCCGAGGCTTTACCACCCAACCGACAAAGCTGTGCCGCTAACTTGCTAAGTGATATAACGTATAGAACCCGATTAAGGGGCATGGATTAAATAAATTGGCGATACTTCCAACACGTTAGCCCGCTACCATCAATTAAAAGGTGAGAACTTGTAGTGGAATTAAAAAAAAAAGAGAAACTTTAAGAGCATGCTCTTAAGCAAACTAGAAAGTAAACAAGTAAAAAGTTTGTTTGTTGCGTTGTTTCTACAAAGAAATAAAGTTTCCGCCAAGTTCTGCTCAGACAATGGAAGCATAATTGAACAATATTCAAATCAGTAGCACTTAAAATTCAGATGTCTTTACGTTCAGCGCTGAAACAATAAAGAGTTATAAATTCAGTGGAGTTGCTGTGGGCTTGATGGAACTAATTCCAGCTCCAATTACTATACCTCTCATTTATTTTATCACTAACTTAGTGTGACTCGTTGGTATAAATTCTATTTTCGTTTACTTGTCGTTATGAATGAATGAATGAAAGAATGAATAAACATTTTTTGTATACCACATAAACATGCAAAAAAGTTGTAAATAAAAATGTACAGAATTTTTCCGTTACTTAAAAATATTTTGTTCATTAATATTGGAAGAAAAATAACCATTGATTGTTGAATTGTAAGATAATGTTGGAAAAGAGCAACTGCTGAGTTTCTTGCCGGCTTCTTTTCGGTAGAATGGGCCTTCCAAACCGGTGGTAGAGTCACTACAAACGTTGACGTTTCAAAAGTGCTTATATTGTGTGGCCTACTTGAAATAAATTAGTATTGCATTTTTAATTTTTTTTATTGCATGCACATAACACAAAATAATAAATTAATGAATATCCGCAACGCTGGCCCAGTGCGGATTGGTGGAATTGACTCACCTTTGGGAACATTATGGAGAACTCTGAAACACACAGGTTTTCTCACGATGTTTCCTTCACCTTAACGGTGGTACTGAGCAAGTGGTACTTTTAATAAACGTACATAGCTTAGAAAAGTTATAGTTGCGTGCTGGGATTCGAAACTCGGCCCCCTTCTACTTTATATATATGACGGCCGATTGGCGCAGCGGGCAGCGACCCTGCTTTTTGAGTCGAATCCGGCCGTGGGTTCGATTTCCAGAACTGGAAATTGTTTGTGTGATGAAAATGAATGTTTTTCAGTGTCTGGGTGTTTATATGAATATTATAAGTATTTATGAATATTATTTATAAAAATATTCATCAGTCATCTTAGTACCTACGCTATACTTTTGGGGTAGATGGCAATGTGTGTATTGTCGTAGTATATTTATTTAAGATTATTTAATAAATGAATAGTATAAATTTCTCTAAATTCTCCATTGTTCTAAAGAACATCGCAAACTAGCGAATACACGCCATCAAGACGAGCAATAATCAATAGCAACCGAGTTTGGTGACTCGCATCAAACAATCGCGAACACTTGCGACATAGTTAAACTAAACCAAGACTGTCGTACACATTGACAAGTAAAATGGCGAACTTCGCTTTGAAAGATGAAACTTGCGAACATGTGGCGTTCCGAAGACACTATCAACTTTAGTTATCTTTTGTTTGAGAAGTTTTCACGCACCAACAGACAGTTTACACACAGATATGCTGACTTATGAGCAAGAGCTTGCCTTAATAATGTTTTTTTTTGGAATCCGTACCCATCACTAAGACTCCATTGTTCGTCCGCCCGCCTGTCTTCGTCAAAATACGAAACTGTGTCCAATTTGAAGGTCTAGGAAGATAAAAACCGCCCATAACTAAACCTCCATGCAAAATTTCGGAACCAATTTTCGGATTCGAACCTGCGGCTCTCTGGCTATCGCGGCCTGAGCGTTTTTCGATTAAGCCACAACTCTCATTCTATCAGTGCAGTGTACAAGTAACCAAGGTTTTTGAAACCCACTTATCTAAAGAGGATCCTTAGTTAGTCTTCTTGACACTAGCAATCTCTGTGCAAACGGATGCTCCACTCACTATAAATGAGTAAAGATGTGTGTATTGTCGTAGTATATTTATTACAAGCTGTTGCCCGCGACTTCGTCTGCGTTTGTTTTTTGATGTGGCATTAAATTGCTGCTGTCCGCTGAGGAGTTCTGTCGTCTATCTCCAACCATAGTTTGGGCAAAATTAAACACGTATACCTCTATAGTACAAAAATAATTATTTAAATCGGTTATAATTTGTCGGAGTTATGGTGTAAGATCGTCAAACACTCATCCCCTCTCCCAAAAGAACCGAGCTTAATGTCGAGATAAAAAGTATCCTATATTACTTCTAATACTTCCAAGAAGATGTGTACAATGTTTCATGAGTGTGAAAGCGTAACAAACAAACTTATATTGACATTTATAATATTAGTAAGGATTATTCTTATTTGTTATTTTATTATTGTGGAAGGAGACCCGTGCTCTGTAGTGGACTGGTAATGGGTTGATGTGATGATTATCATGATGGTTGAATTTCGACCAATAGGAGACCACCAGTTTAAAATGAGTTCTACATCGTCCGTATCCGTGTGTAGCCAAGCGAACATTAAAGTTGGTGTTGTCACAGGGGACGTGGTACACCGAACATACTCGGCGCTTAATTGATAATACGATTAGAAATTTATGTTAAATCTCTTAATGAACTTAGCGTTTGTTATCGGGTGAGAAATGAGGCTTCTGCGTTAAATTGACGGAGCTTTGCTCAGGCGCGGTCCTAAAGGACAAGCTGTTTTGCGCTCGGATTACGTAAACTCAAAGTCAAAGTATGACGTCCACCTTTAGCAGCGGAGAGCGATGTGGTTTTAAGAGGCCCCGGCTTCGATCCCCGGCCGGGGCTATTTGGGAATTTAATTTCTGAATTTTCACTGGTTTGGTCTGGTGGGAGGCTTCGGCCGTGGCCAGTTACCACCTACCGTCAAAGATGTGCTGCTAAGCGATTTAGGAGTTTGTTACGAAACCTATACACCGATTAGGGGTATGGGTTTAGTATAGCTGCCATAACCCCTTGGATTTAAACAGGTTGGCCCGTTTTCATCTTCTGCATCATAACTTACCAGCAGTCAAAGGCTAACTTGTAGTGAGGTAAAAAAAAAGATAAACATTTCCTTATTCAAATAGCTACACAGATGGCACTTTATATATACGAGTATTACATACAAAGTAAAGCTACTGGGGTTCCAAAACGCGCTCGGTTTTATGAAGAAGCCCACAAGAAACTCTAGTTGGTATCCTTTTTTACGACGGCCGATTGGCGCAGTGGGCAGCGACCCTGCTTTCTGAGTCCAAGGCCGTGGGTTCGATTCCCATAACTGGATAATATTTGTGTGATAGACATGAATGTTTTTCAGTGTCTGGGTGTTTATCTATATATTATAAGTATTTATGTATATTATTCATAAAATAAATATACTACGACAATACACACATCGCCGTCTAGCCCCAAAGTAAGCGTAGCATGTTGTTATGAGTACTAAGATAACTGATGAATAATTTTTTTTTTTTTGTATATAATACACATAAATACTTATAATATACAGATAAACACCCAGACACTCAAAAACATTCATGTTCATCACACAAACATTTTACAGTTGTGGGAATCGAACCCACGACCTTGGAATCAAAAAGCAGGGTCGCTGCCCACTACGCCACTAGGCCGTCAAAATATTTAATGTTTTCCAAATAGAATAATAACAATATATTTTGTGAAATAACTTACCGGAAACTATTATCGTAGAATATTAATATTGGTTCTTTTTGTTGTCAACATTGTGAACGGTACCTGAGCCGTACAAAAGTAGAAGCATTACCTTCTCAAGCATTCATTCTGTATCAGTAATTGTAGGGGGGAAACTCTGCTCGATTATATGTCAAATGTAATAAGTGAAAACTAGTACTCGTATTATTCAAAGTCCTATCAACACCAGTTATTTTCTACCCACGTTCTCCAACACCAGTGATTTTCCCAAGGAAAATAACTTTTTCCCATGAAAAGCTTTATTAACATCGTGTCCCAAAAATTGTTCTTGACCTCTGGTGACCCAAGAGCTGGCGCTTATTTAGCCCAACGGCTAAGTCTAGCAATTCAAAGGGGCAATAGCGCCAGCATTTTGGATACCATACCCATAAGTGAACAGTTAGACGGCTTCTTTTTCTTCTTCTTCTGTTCCTGGGCCTTTTCTGCACTTGGTTGGTCTGGGACCGTCCGTTGTACGTATGGCCACTGATGCGGCTCCCCGCTGGATCACTCCAGCCAGCCGAGCTCGCTCCAAAAGCTTAGCAGGCCGCCCAGGTCGCCGAGTGCTTCATGGAGTGTTGCTGAGGAGCCAAGGTGTGCTGCGCGTTGTTCTGCTACTCCGTTGCATTGGAGCATTACGTGTATCGGTGTTTCCTCCGTCTCCATGCATGCTCTGCAGAGAGGGCTGTCAGTTATACCTAAAATGGAAAGGTGTTTGTTTAGTGGGCAGTGCCCTGTTATCATACCTACAACTGTCCTTAGTTTAGGTCGATTCAGTTGCAGTAATTTTGTTGTTAGTCGTGGGTTGAGAACTGGTACGGCCTCCTTCGTGTGTTTGCACTCTTTTGTTTTAGACAGTTAGACGGCTTATATTTTTTGTAAATATTAATGTTACTTTGAATTATTATTATGTGTTTTCTAATTGGAATTATATTTATGTACAAAATGGTATATGATAAATAGACGTTAGACCAGTGACGTCAATAAATAATTCCCTTACAGCTAAAACATTGGCTCATTCAAAATTGTTTTTATGACGTAGACGACCTTTTTAAATATGATGCTAAGACCTCAATTACATGATTTCGTAATTATTATTAACATTGTGACATTAAATCCTAATTCTATTATTATTGTAAATCGAAATTATTCTTATGTTTTAAGTTGACAAATTCTAATAATTCGATTTTTTTTTTTTAGTTCTTAGGTGACATATTTTAAATCAATTGCAATAATTAATTTTAATTTGGATATTTATTTTTATTTTTTGGAGTAGAGACTTTGGGACCGTGGGGTCCGGAGGCAAGAGCCCTTTTCAAAGAATTATCGAAAAGGGTTATCGAGTCTACCGGTGATCCTAGAGCGGGCAGTTGGCCAACGAATTAATTTGGCCATCCAAAGGGGCAATGCTGCCAGCATCTTAGGAACTGTGCCTCGCTGCGGTGGTTTCGAGGACTTTTCAGATTTTATTTAGTTTTAAATAGTTTATTTTAGGTTATATTTATAAATAATATTTTAAATTGTCATATCTTAGCTTTTTATTTGAAATACAATGTAACGTTTTCAGGTTAAGGAACTTGAAAAATAGGATACATTTTAGAAATTGCTTTTTGGACTAAAGGTGAAAATAAAAGGAACAATATTTTCTATTTAAAAAATGAAAATATTTATAAAATGTGAAAGTGATATATTTATGAATTTTAAATAGAATATAAAATTTGGATATAATAATTTAAATTAAGTAAAGAAATAAAAATAATGTCCCCACTACTTCTAAGTAATATCGATATTGCATGTCGTAGGTTAAATGCAAGGCGTAAACCTCCCTTTGCGTGGGCTACATAGAACACAAGGTATTCGGCAAATAACTTTTTATCACGTGCGTGCGATGCTTTCAACAGCAAATATTGTGAGACGGACATTTTTCATGTCCAAATTGGCACTTTTAGAATATTTATTATGGCAAAATAAGTATTATAAGCTTTAAAGTTTTTGGTAGGTACTTATTCCTAAGCAATTGTGGTTAATGTTATCGTACATGTATAACTAAGTCGTGGAAACTCCATTGGTTTATGTGAACTAAAAATAGGGCGTTACTCTTATGTGTATATATATAGTAGTACTGTTTGTTTCCCTTGAAAAGCTATTAAATAAATAAATAAAATGTCTCTTATGTATGTGCATGTAGCAATTAATAAACAATAAACAATTGATTTGAACAAATATTGCAATAATTATAATTTTAAATTACTCACCGTTCTTGCAATCAATGTGTATCGTGGTTAAGTTAGCGTCGGAGTCAAGCGATGCCACGAGGGACTTGTCCCGCCAACTTCGACCAGCCTCCCACCGGAGCTAAGAACTTGTCTGTGCCAAATGTGAAGTAAAGGTGACAAACTGTGTGACCTTTTCCACCTTATACTAAAACACGCCCTCCCTGGTGCGACGGTGAACGCTATTACTTTAAGTAGGAGTTACTGGGTTCGATTCCCGGCTAACTCCCTGGCCTGGTCTGGTGGGAGGCTTTGGCCGTGGCTAGTTACCACCCTACTGATAAAGACGTGCCTCAAAGCGGTTTCGTGTTCCGATGCGATGTCGCGTAGAAACCGATTAGGGGTATGACTACCATACTCCCTAGCAGGTTAGCCCGCTACCATCTTAGACTGCATTATCACTTACCACCAGGTGAGATTGCAGTCAAGGGCTAACTTGTAGTGGAATAATAAGAAAAGTACTCCCCAACAAGTAAGCTCGCATAGTATTGTAATAATTTAGTTTTAAAATTACTCACCGTTCTTGCTATCTATATTTAAGATAGTTTCTTTAGAAGCGTTAATCGATTTTTTGTAGGGGAACAAAGTTATGGGTCACCATTGGCATTTATATGGTCGTGATGTGGTTCAAATTGTTAATATGCAGAATCCGCATTCAGCCATTATTACAGTGCATATTTGCAGTGCATTGTGTCCAAACCCAGAGGAGACGTCCAACGCACGTCTCATTTCGCGGGTGTGAAGTGAAATGATTAAATAAATAAAATAGTCGGAGTTCTGAGAGCCTTCCGCGGACGATAGTTTATTTCATTCAAAATTTAAATTGCCAGTACGGATAGTTGGGATTTTGTCACGCGTCACGACACGACAATTTATTTTATCAACGAAATTTCTGTCGCCATTATTCCGAAAGTTCAGATTTGTTTCAACTACTACTATTATGAAATAACACGCAGTTGAACAGTTCAATAAAACAACACATAAAGATTAAAACTTGTATATTGGTACTTCGTATATTTTTTTCATTTACAATTACGAGTCGATAAGAATAATTGCAATATTATTTCAAGATGTTTACATTAAATATAAAGATAACAAAAAACGTAACGAACTCGCGAACTTTTATTTAAATTATAACAAATCACTAGATAATATAACTATAGTATAGTTTAAATAATTATTATAGAATTAGTTAAACAGTATTGAACAAGTTTCTAATTATTTATTCTCGTCTATAGAATATACTATAGATTTTAAATCTATAAAAACAATTTAATTTTATTCAAATTTCGAAACTTCTAATGGGTAATATTTTAACATGAGTCTGCGTCATTTATTCTTTACACTTTTTGTCGGAACTGTACAAAAACTGTATATAAGTATTTTTGAAAAATTGTTATAGATAATGAAAACGGAAGCATACTTGCAACACATCACGCTTCACAACGCCACGTTTGGTATTATAAGAATGACTCTAGTGCGGTTGTGTAAGGTGGTGCATTAATATACACAATGTTGTTTTTGTATTGACGAATATCGACAGCCTCTTTAATCTATAACATATCCAGTAACTATAGGCAAAATTCAAAACAATTGACGTTTCAACGACACCCGGATAAAAAATTATAACATTAATTTCTGCATTTAGAAATTGGAAAGCAGCTAATCAAATTAAATTCGAATATTTTTTTCCGTTGCATGAAATGGCAACCGCCAGCACGCCGTGCCGCTTGTATTTGATATAAAGCGCTTCTTTTAAACCAATTATTAATTTAATTTTCTTGTGTATTCAATAAACTATTAGCCATGGAACGTAGAAGACAAAATGTTATAGTTTTAAACTAGTCATTTAATAGACCTGAGTAGCAAACAAAATTTAATCAACAATTTAAAACACACATTTTATCGCCTTAGTTAACGATCCATCCACATCCAAAGCCAATTAAATGTATTAATTTTTAAAACATTTGTCTTAACAATGAATTATATTTCTAAGTAGTGAGTAATAGACGTAGTATTAGACTTTGTATGATGTGTAAGTACACCACTATTTCCTTCATCCACAAATCTCATTCCGACGACGACGCATTTAGTTATAACCGCTATACAAACTAAGGGGGAGAAAATTATAACGATTTGATTTAGTAAAACACGCGGCGCGGCTTTGGTTCTAGTTGCGTGTTATAAGTATGCTTCCGCCTCAATAAAAATACTCTATTTTTAAATTGTTTTATTATATAATAAAAATTATTGCATTCAATTATATCACTCTAAAATTGAAAATGTATTCAAACGAATTTAATTTCATTTGAACACGTTTTCATAATTTAAAAAAAGAATTTATGTAAAACCTACACAATTTGCAAGGGCTCTGTGCAAAATTGTGGGGTTCTAGATATTTAATAAATACTCTACATATATATGTATTTATAATATAATATATTATAATCATTACTCTGCATTAAATTTGTTATTTTTATTTATTTTAATAGCCAATATAATAATTTGGCAGCATTAAAAAATTTGATAATGTGCGAAAATAATTTACAAGTGTTATTTTATATAAATTAAAGCAATAAAATTTGCTAAGTTTACATCACTTCGATCACACACACTTTGGAAGACAATATATGAAATTTTATTAAGGAGAAATAAATAAAGTTTATTTATTCAGAGTTATAATATTATCTATTGCTTGTGAATTCATTATTACTATAATTCTACTTAACTCTACCTACACTCATATCTTAAGGTATTTTCTAATAATCAATGTAATAAAAATAAATAATCTCATAAAAAAATGTGTTAGTTTAATGTTAAAACTTTTTTTCCTTTTTTGCTACGTTGTACTAATATTTCTTCTCTCTAATGTAACGTGACTTTGGAACATGAAACCATTAGAATCTCGATAAATACATGGTATCTCAACCAAGCAGGTGTTACTTTTTGTCTGGTTTGTAGCGTTTTTATCTTATTTTTACGTTCATCTTGAATGCAATACTGTATTTTGAAGACATATTAAAAAAACCTTTGACAATTGAACACATTTATTGACAAATAGCTATTTCAATTATTTTTACAAGAAAACGGAAGCAGTAAAAAAAAGTATTAAAAAAAAGACAATTTGGTGTTATTGTAGTAAAAGGGTCACCTACACTGCATACCAGTATATCGTAAATTACAATGCTAACTTTTTTACCCTTTAAGTGGCGCAACGGAAGGGCAACGTGTATGTATTGGTATACTAAAAAAAAAAACTCAAACTACTAAGAAAGAGTAAAAAATAATAAAAGATATAAATCAATAAATCAAACAACAAACAATAGCTACAAAAACATGACAAACCAACAAATTTGTTGCGAAATAGATAATATTAACAACAGGTCTCGTACATTATTTATTTCATACATCAACAAATTATTATTTACTATAGTGTTTTAAGATATGAGTTCAGATAAAGTAATGTATGAAACTGCACATAAGTAGGTAATTATATACACTATTTATGCAACAGTTTCACAACAACTACAAACTATTACTCTATTGGAGCGATGTAGATGATTTTATTTATAGTAATAATATTTATTTCCTATGTATGAGAATATTCTAATACAAGGATCTAATTTACATTTATTTAGAATTAAGTAGTCGTTGTCATTTAAAATTTATAATAATTAATTAATATTTAAAATCTAATGACGTATTAAATTGAGTATTTACAAAATTTACTGTAGGAGAGAAATTTATACAAACTATAATCAGTCAATAGGTACAATATGATAAATATACTTTTTTTATTAACAAAATAAAATGTATTCCTAATCATAAGTTTGTAGAATATATAATTATTATGTCTATTATAAATAATGTATTTTTACAATTATATGAAATACATAAGCATTTTTATACAATTCACATTGAGTTTATACTAAATAAATAGGTACGCTTAAATGAATGCGTATACTTTGCTATTTATAGATTTAATAATTTATATAATATCTCTAATAGAAAATATTTTATTATTATCGTCATAAGATTAGATTTACATGAATTTTGGTGTTCTTTTTTGGTATATTACATCATATAGCTAAGTTTTTTTTGTATCTAATAGTATTTTTTCTACTTAAAATTGTAATTTATTTCTACTAGGGTTCAATATTTACAAACAAAATAATAGTAATACGCATATAGCGCTATTTAAAATAAATAACAGCAAAATTGAGTAGATAATAATAATTGTTAAGATTTAGACACATTATATTTGTTTAGACACCTTTTTTACACTAATAAGATATAATATTATAAACGCCTGTATGTTTAAAAAATAGTTAAACAACTTGTGAACATTTTACTGGCTGAGGTAAGATTAATCAAGAATAAGTAATGTAACCTTTAATTAAGTTATGGTTGTTTGATAATCAAATATTAAAGTTATTTTTTAAATATCTTATCGATAAAAAAATATTGAGGAGTTTTATGAACGTAAAATTACAAAAGTTAATATCGATTAATTTTGTCAAAATCACTTGTAAACTTAGATATTGTATTAATTGAAGTCTTCACCATCACTATCAGCGTATTAATGTATTATCTCTCTGAAAGAACTAATATCCCATTCGCTGCTCGAATGCAGGATGGTAAAGATAAAAAAAACCCACATTAACCTAAAAACAGGTTCTCGAGTATCGTTTAACCTATGCTTTAGATCGAACTGGACAACCTTTAACGTTATTACTTTATACCTTTAATATTAAACTTACTGGCTTTTCTAGTATACAATTTCTACATAAAATTGTGTATAAATCTTAACATTATTAATTGGTATTTATAATATTTACAATACAATAAACTTTTGATTATTATAATTATAATTAGCATTTAGTGCATTTTGTCAATGTGCTTTAAAAGAGGCACGGAGGCGCAGTCATTTTAATTATTAAAAAAATATTTATTTAATTCTAAAGAGGGCTGAGTATTATATAAAGTTACAAACAAAAAAAAAATACTTAATTCTTTATCACATCTTGCCTTATTTGTTGTAGAAACAAATGTTTAATATATGGAAATGAAGCCCATTATTTTAAGTTACTTTGACTTTTACAACATATTCAGCCCTTTTTTACTAACACCACATCTTTACAATGATTTATTGATCTGCAATTAATGACACTGACTGAATGATTCGGTAAAATTAATTTTAATATCACTAAAATCATATTATTACATTAGAAACTGGCCTGAAAAATAACATAAAAAATAGGGTGCAACATATTATTATATTCTAATTTTTTAACATTAATTATTAACGTTTAAAATGTGATTCCCTATTAAAGGTTTTAAGAATAACAAAATATTTATAATCGATTAACACTTAAAAAAACCTTACCTTGTTCTTATGATAGACATAGATATGTATAAAATAAAATAAAGCATTAATTAAAATAAAACATTTTAAAGTATTATTTTATACGTACAAAAGCGTTTAGTTACCACTGGTGTACTACTTAAAATAATAAGGCAACAATCAAAAACGGCTGCACAAAAGCACTCTTTTCTATCGAATTTAAAGCAAACAGGATAACATGTGTGACTATGTGAAAGAGATTTCGATATCAAAATAGTTGTTAAAAACTAACTTATTTGAGAAAACTTCTTTTATAAACAATTATAAAACATAAACAGACAATGTTTTACAAAATATTTCAAAGATTCTCTCTTTGAAGCATGCAATTGTTTAGTTACTTAGTATTAAAAGGTTAATGAATTTTGTGAATATAATGTTTTTACAGGAATAATAAGAGGAGTTAATTTAGATATACCGTTATAGATATATTAAAACTATTTTTAGAAATTTATGAATATTACATAATTTATATTACATTTTTCAAATCCATTAGTGTTTGCAGTATTTTCTTTTATTAATTTAATTTTTATTAACACTATGATTTTCGCTACGTATTGATATAAACTACCAATTTCATTTACAATTATTGTATTTAACATTATTATCATAGGATGGTTATAAATCTTAAAAGAAGTTTTTGAATTTAGACTTGTAGTCGCAATTGTTAAGTGGCTACTATGGATCCAAGGAACTTAAAGGACATAAACTTTCGGGGCTTCATTAGTAACCGTGGCATAACGTTGGAATGAAAGATGTTATCTTTGAAGTGGGACAATACAGTGCATTACTGTTCCGAATTTATGCCACTTTCGATAATAGGTAGTAGTCTTATGTTTGAGTAAACCTTAATAAACACATGAAAAATAAAATTCTTGGAAACTGCAATAATTGGATTCTTTATAGCGAAGAAATATTATTCGGTATTATAACCGATAGCGTATACTTTGTGTTTAATATGATTCTACAATATATACATTCAACAATATATACTATCGAATTCGAAATTTTGTCCGTTTTATAATCTTTATCGGGAATGTGAAATCTTTAAATAAGTTATTTGTATAATCTTCAGCGTCATGCTATACAGGATAATTTTAAAACCACTGCTGGTGGTTCGGTATCGGTAATAGAACATATTTCCACAGAACATTTCATAATTTTAGCATGTCCGAGCATAAAATAAGCAAATCATGGCTACTCGTAATAAGTATCTACCTAAATAAATAATTGCTAACTACCATCTTAGGTTGCATCATCACTTACCACCAGGTAAGATTGCAGTCATGGGCTAACTTGTAGTAGATTAAAAAAATACATCGTAATGTCTGGCATGCATAGTATGTAATGGGTTTTCATTGTTTATGCTGCGACGATAAGACCGAATGCGAGAACGTTGATCGCAAGTTAACAGCTGAGAGCTATTGTAGGGTGTCTCTAATTATCTTTTACGGGGACTAATCTTTTGTAACCGTTAATTTCTGTATCGTTAAGTAAAACATAAAAAGAAATATTTGTTCATAAATCTGGTTCCTGTATGACATATTAAAATGTCCGCACCGAAAAAAAAATTATCCTGTAGTATAAATTAAAGTGTTCCACTAAAATTTATTTCGAGTGGATTTTTAAAGGCAGAGTAAAAATGAAGCCAACTTTTGAACGGGTACGACTAAATCAGAATCAACATAAGTTTCAGTTACGTACTCGTATGATTTGTGCTAGAGAAGTGCAGAGAAAATAAAGGCTTTATATTGAAAAAAAAAAACATATTATCACCACAAAAGCCTACATTGAAATATATAATAAAGCAGGATAGATTCTCGTGTCTAGAAATAGATAAATTATTAAAACACTATGACAGATTATTTCCACATTAACTTTATAATAATTTTTAATCTGCACATCGAATTAAGGAATATCTGGATAAAAATTTATAACGCTCTAAATATTTATCTTTTCATTTGTAACGAAATCCATGCATTCTTTATTTTCTTGGATTCTATAAAACTTTATACTTACTCAACAAGAATAAATAACAAAATATTCAATCAAATTGCTTAAATACAGTTATAATAAATTATAGTAATATTTAATTATTAACAATTAAAACGTGTTGAAGAGGTGTACCTAAACTTAACTTAAAAACTAGTGAAAGTCACTAGAATAGTAAAAACCCATCCATTAGAAAATTTTATTTGTAGTCGTGAAATGAGAATTATGTAATGCAATACTACTTTATCAAGGATGTTAATTCCGCCATTTAAAAAAGCAAAAAGTACCACTATCCTTTATATAATATAATAATTTTTATCATACCAACAGATGGAGTCTTTTGTAGGGACTTTCACGACTTATATATTTATTAAAGAGTATTAAAAAGTTCTGTAAATAATTAAGTGTTTGAGAAAAAACTTTTACCGCGGTGATTCTGTTCAAATAATTTGACGTATAAATATATTGACAACTGGTAACACTGGTCCTGTACAGTTCTTAAATTTATTTACAGTAACTTCAATTTAGTTAACGTGTTTGGTACACCGTTTACAAATATAGCACCTATACAAAATAGGACAAGAGACATCAACTTGTATGTAAAATTTAATGAGTCGGTACGAAATACATCAACTTAGTCACGATACCATTAAGAGAAAGTATCCTTTGCACGTGGCGACATTCCCAAACACTGCATGATTTTTGTATCCGTGTCGAGAGCAGCCGATTTGAAAGCAGTATTATTTAAAGTTATAGATGTTATGTTTGGGGGTTATTAGCTAGAAGGAGGCATTCCATAATAAAGATATATTGTGCGATTTCTTTGCAACACATATAACTTAATTACCATAAATGTAACTGAAATTTACGAATTATGCGATGGTGTTTTGTACCCACATCTTGATTTGAAATTGTTCATGTCGTATTCAAATCTTATTTGATAAAGTGATCCAACGTGGGCCCTGTTTGTTGGATTATTAAGGCACTATACGCAGACATCGTTACTAGTAAGTTGCGAGTTGAACAAATTTGTACTGTGAATATTAATGATACACGTCAATGACGAGAACATCGTAATGTGCAATGGCTATTAGAATAAATATTACAAGAGAGAGTAATCACACTAATTTATAAATATAGAATGATAATTAATGTTAAGTAATAATGTATGACACCTGTATGAGCATAGTATAACACTAAAATATCAACATTGTGAGAGAAATGAAGTAACTACTGACATTATGTATGATAATAGTCTAAAAGATAAAACACCAGAATGAGATTTAAAACAAATTAAATTACTTATGAAACAGTAAATGATAAATTATGTCAAGTATAAAACCAGTTCTGATTTTGTATGAGATTCAATTTGCAATTATACTGGATATGCATTTTTGACGTCTTAATTAAAACTTCTTAATAAATGAACCATAAAATTAGATACAAATAATCGAATATGTTGTTTAATATGTACTTTAGTGAATCAGAGTAAGATAAATCGTGTAATTTAAGACACAGAAATAATCATAAAGTAAGTATTAACTACTCGTTTATAACACAAGTATAATCAAAATGAAGAGACAACAACTCGTTTATGATACAAGTGTAATCATAGTGTAAGAGAAATCACGTCTTTTGTAACACCAGTAGGCATATTAGTATAGGAAATCAAGTAAGTTTAGAAAACAGTATCAGCATAGTCTAGAATAAATAAAGTCATTTATTACACTTGTATAAGCATAGTAAAAGAGTTATTTATATTACAAGTATAACCATAGCGTAATATAAATAATATAAGTATAATCATAGTATAAGAGTTATCAAGTAATTTATGACACGAGTTTAAGCACTGTGGAAGAGAAAGCAAATCGTATGACAAATGATCAACGCACATTGTAAAGACCTGGCACTGCTCTCTGTTGGGCCAACAATATCCTATTGGCCACACACCTGTAGCAGCACAGGTAGGCTAAACATCACTTGAACAGTATCCTCCGGAAGGCCCTGCGGAAATCCTTGTTGAATATCGTGTAAATAACAGGATTCAATACAGAGTTCATATACCCCAGCCAAAACGCTATGGCAAACGCACTGCCCGGAATAACGCAACCTCTACACGCCGCCTTAAGTATGTACAGAAAGAAAAATGGCAGCCAACACGCAATAAAACTACCCATAATTAAACCTAATATTAAAGTTGCGCGCTTCTCTTTTTTACGCGCTAATCTTCTCTTTTCCCGCTCTGGATCTCTGGGTTTTGTGTGCTTTGGCAATGCAGGCTCTAATTCTGCTTTTGTTGGCTGAGTCTTCTCTTGTCTTCTAGAGGAATCGCTCTTCTTACCGAATATTGGTTGACATATCCTCAGTTTAAGGGGTTTGACGACCGCGCAGCGCGTGGCTACTCCGGAATCAGAGGATGACGGTTCTAACTCCGAGACCATGTCGGTGTCTATAGCTACGCTTGGAGCACGGTTTCTCTGCGCCTGGAGAGCCAACTCTCCGTTCACGGAGAGTGTGGAACTTCTGTGTGGACACGTGGCTAAAGGGTTTCTTGTTACTTGCGCTGATGTTACTACCTGAAACAATGTGAAACAGTACTTTAGAAAGTCATCCTCCTAATTAGATTCAGAAATACCTAAATTGGTCTCCATGGACCCTGAGGCTTGACTTGAAAATTTAAATAAATTTTAAATATAATAAGAACATATGCTTCATAAATATTGACAGAATCATTGCAATGCTGCCAGCATCTTTGGAACTGTGCCTCGCTGCGGTGGTTTCGAAGACGTTCTAGATTTATTTAGTTTTACATAGTTTATTTTAGGTTATATTGATAAAACAAATATTTCAAATATTACACATAAGTTAATTTGTACCCCAGAAAAATCCAAGGTTATTTGTAAAAAACTGAATTTAACGTTAATAAGCTATACTTCTAGTCTGCAATAGAAATCTTCCTCGAAGTTAGATTTTTACTAGCTACGCCCCGCGGTATTTCCTGCGATGAACAACTAACAGTTTAGGTAGCACCGCACAACTATTGAGCAACTACTGAGTTTCTTGCCGGCTCTTCTCGGTAGAATCTGCTTTCCGAACCGGTGGTAGAGTCACACAAACATGCATACTTGACGTTTCAAAAGTGCTTATATTAGGCCTACTTGAAATAAATGAATTTTGAATTTTGAATTTTTGAATTTTATTGTGTACTTATAATAGTTTACTTTCCAAAGTTTTGTTGAAGTTAGACGAAATAAACAAAAGCCAGAGAACCAGGTAGAATTTCGCTAAAGTAACATAGCAAATAAAGTTATCGATAAAAAGAGAAACGTAAACTCCAACAGTACAGAAATAGATTATATTATTTTCCCCTGAAATAAATCTTCATGCACAACGAATTTCGGACGCACTTCGCAGCACGTGGAAAATACGTTGAAATACGTTGAATAAATGCATTTTTCCATTTTCACCGGAATACAGAATCAGTGTAACCGCCACAAAGGTATCAGATCAATCAGCATATCCGCATTTGTATTATGCTTACTATTTTGTTTTACAGAATAGTGCGGAATAAAAAAAAAAACCTGTGCAATTTATTCACACACGGCAGAAGTGTAACTTCTTAAAAGTAGCCTACGAGAGATTTAGGTGGATGTATAGTATCAGAACTATTAGGATAAATGTAAGGTTTATTATTTAGTTTCCATGGTAACCGGAATAGGTAAAAAAAATTATAATGTTTTCTATCTCACTCTGTCCTATACATCCACTTGTTTGTCTCTCTATGAACTTATTTTTTCGTTTCATCGAGTTTGAAATCACAACGATTCTAAAGAAGTTTCACTTCAAAATTATTTACGAGTTGTAGATATGTTAAGAATTATACGTTATTCTAAGGACAATTAGTGAGGAGAAACATGCCTTTTATTATGGTTAAGTCAAACAAATACAGATAACAAACAAATAAACAAAGAGATTCACTTTGCGATTTATATGATATCTGTGGATTTTTTGTCTGCGCGTCCTACTTCCCAATGAGTATACAAACAAATATACACTATAATTCTCATTACACGTATGATGATAGGGCAGCATAACACAATGGATTTTTTGTTTATGTTTTATGCAACATACGCCATTAAAATACACGTTACAAAACCAAGTGATACGTACTGAGCTAGACTAATAATAGGTTTTTAAAAAATATATAAATCTGCTCCTCTAATCTACTCTTACTCAAAAACAAAGAAAAGGATATGGA
Source organism: Pararge aegeria (assembly GCF_905163445.1). Taxonomy (NCBI): domain Eukaryota; kingdom Metazoa; phylum Arthropoda; class Insecta; order Lepidoptera; family Nymphalidae; genus Pararge; species Pararge aegeria. The sequence goes on along the minus strand of NC_053202.1, from coordinate 1,947,973 downwards.
ATTTGGTAAAGTGTTTTCGGCTGAGGCTAGATAAGTACTTACGCTATTGGAAAAGTGATATGCCACCGAGTAAGTTGGCGTTTAAAATCACAGTCGAACAAAAACTTTCGATTAAATTCATTTATTTTTATATATTACGCGGTTCAGGTGTACATATGATTCGTTAATTATTACGATATCTTTGTAGCGATAAGGCCACCAAATTGTAAATACCTCTATGTATTCAGTTAAAGTCTTCTTTATGGTTTTAATGCTCTTTTTCACTAACGACGTTAAAGCCTTAATAATTAACGCCTATTAAGGCGATTTCATCGACCGTTCACTAATAGTATAAATTCAAATTCAAATTCAAAATTCATTTATTTCAAGTAGGCCTAATATAAGCACTTTTGAAACGTCAAGTCTGTCTGTTTGTAGTGACTCTACCACCGGTTCGGAAGGCAGATTCTACCGAGAAGAAGCCGGCAAGAAACTCAGCAGTTGCTCTTTTCCAACATAAAAAATTTACATTTTACATTTTAACATTCATTTTTCTATCTTGTGAGAGATGAAAGCGGAGCCAGATGCTTCCAAGCAACCTTGTCATTAAGAAATTCATCAATAATTCATTAATTTATCAATTAACCTCGCTGTAATAAATGTGTTTTAACACATTCTTTAAACTTATGCATTGGTAGGTCCAAAATTTCCTTTGGAATCATATTATAAAAGCTTATACTCAATCCCACAAATGATTTCTGCACCTTTCGCAGACGATATGCAGGTGTCATTAATTTATGACCATTTGTTGTAAGTCGACTGTTTACATCCACTTTTTGTTTATAAAGACTAATATGTTGTCTTACAAATATTATATTATTATAAATATATTGTGAAGCTACAGTAAGTATACCTATTTCTTTAAACTTCTCACGGAGGGATTCGCGTGATTTAAGTTTATAGATTGATCGTACAGCTCTTTTCTGCAATATAAATATAGTTTCGATATTAGCAGCTTTATCCCATAACAATATTCCGTAGGACATAACACTATGAAAGTACGAAAAATAAACAAGCCTAGCTATTTCAACGTCAGTAATCTATCTAATCTCAGGCATAAATAAATATAATCACCTAAGAGTTGGTTGGTGAAACCTTTTCTTCTATAGACATCGCCTAATTAATAAGGCACTCGATTTAGGCTATGCCTAAAATTACCTTTTTAATTAGTTGCATATTAAGACGATTGTAAGAATTTTCCAAGTAAAAAAACTAGAATAGACTCTAATCTCTCATACTTACTCAAGCGTAATGTAAAATGTGTGGCCTGTAAAAATAAATGTAAGAAAATTACTTTCCGTGCTCAGGTAGATAATGGAAAGTGCACGGGAGTCTCTTCCGTTATTTTAAATGTAGAACAATTAAATGTTCCCATCTTGGAATTAAAATAAAACGCGATCCGAGCTGAGCATTTAATGGAAATGATAAAATGCATTTCCCCGCGTAATGGAGTTTGTTGGTGGAAAGATTTAAAAGGAGAGATTAAGGCGTTTAGCTTTCTTTACCTTTGAGCTCGCGATAGTTTTATTATCGGAAATTCCAAAGTGGAAGAGCGGATTATGGATTTGGAAATCCGACGAATAATATTGGAATTTTCCCTATCAATGCGACTTTTGAGATTATTTTTATCAGCTTAAGCTTTGAGCTTCTTTATTACCATCATAATAGTCGACTTCCGGCCCACTTTTCCAAGTTATTTGCGTTTCTAGTAATTAAAATATCACTTGCTTCAACGGTGAAGAAACCTGCACGCCACGTCCAACAATGTGGGTCAGCGTGGTGTACTACGGCCTTAACCCATTCTCATTGTGGGAGGAGACCCGTGTCTTGTAGTGGGCCGGTAATGGGTTGATATCCTGATGATGATGACAGGTCACGGTTAATACTAAGCTTGAGAACGGTTTAGTAGTCCACCACGCTCGCCAAGTGCATATTGGACTTCACACGCCTTTGAGGAAACATTATGGACAACCCTCATGCAGGTTTCGTCACGATGTTTTCCTTTACCGAGTCACCTATCCGCACTGGGCCAGCGTCGTGGACTAAGACCTTAACCCTTTCTCATTGTGGGAGGAGACCCGTGCCATGTAGAGGGGCGTTAATGGGTTGATATGGCGAGGCCTCAGCTTGATAGATACAGGGCGGCATTTTGCAAGACGTGTTCTTTTCATGCCATGCGAAGTGTTGTTCTGTTAAAAGACGATGGCTTTCCACTTAACAACAGTCCTTTTCTACAATCTGATAAGTCCGACAGTTATTTAAAAAAAAAAAGTTTGCATGGGCTAACTTGCAAGTGTAGTAGTAGATTATTGATGATTTTGTGTAATGATAAACTTTACTAAGGCAACTGAAAATTCCAAAAAAAAATTGGAACGTACGCAGAGCCTTGTAAGTCGCGTAAAACTAAAAGTTTGCAACGTTCAAAAAAAAGCACAATTCATTTTTTCAAGTAGGCCTCGTTTAGTATACTTTTGGATCGTCAAGGCAGTCTTTATGGACTGACTCTACCACTGGTTTGGAAGGCAGGCTCTACTAGAAGAGCCGGCAAAAAACTTAGCAGGTTGCTCTTTTTAACATCAATTTAGAGGTTTAGCAATCTTTAGAATTATTCTGTCTTGTCAGAGATGAGAGCGGCAGGGTGATTACGTATTTGAAGACAATCTTGCGATCTTTGCTGTCAAACGTCACTTTTGTTTTTTTCTTTATTCTTTTCCGTACCAAAAAGGCAAAGGTATATAGCCGTACAGCCATGTCTTCAGTGTTTACGTCACTTTTTTATTATTTGTGTCGTTTAACAGTAGTGATCGAGATTTACGCCTGTCGCAAGCTTGTTGTGAGATACGTAAACACCCTGCGTCTCACATCTCACGAAAGACAGAAACATTCTAAAGATTTTTAAACCTTTAAATTTAGCAATCTGCTGAGTTTCCTAGCTGTTAGCTAAACTGATTAAACCTATTTCTAAGCTTGCTTCCAAGCAGCGTTGTCGTTAAGAAGTTAAGAAGTTCTGAATTCGAATCCGGTCACGCTGTTAATTACCTTGAGCGTATCTTTCCGTTCTTCAGGCTGGGCCGCTGTGTCGCCCGCTTCGCTCGTCGATATGTCGGAGGCGAAGTCGCATGTCACAGTCGGTATCGCGACCTGTTGCGTTTCTATTGTTGATATTTGACTCTCCCTGCGAACAAACAATAAACTTATTAAGTTACTAGCGTAGATAGCTGCACGCATCGATAGGATAATGCAAAAAAATACAAACTAAAAATAGTATTCATTATTCTACTAGTCTAGCTCTTTCATTTGACACCCATATTTAGGGAGTTATGAAAAATGTTATTCGCAATTTCGTAGTGGCAGCCATCTTGTAATTGAAATTTTTCACGATAAACAATATTCTACTAGTGAAGCTCTTTCATTTCCATACTGAGGGAGTTGTGAAAAAATACGTAGTTATCTTGGACATCACCGATTTTTATCAAATATATCTAAGAATACTGCCACCTTATTAAACAAAAACAAATCAAAATCAGTGTATCCGTTCGGGAAATATGATGCCACACACACACACACACTCACACACACACATACACACGCACACGCAGAGACACGTCAAAATTACTCGTATAGCATCGTTTATGCGTCGGCCATTTTTGTCAGTCTACTAAATCTCCGAGCTCCTGGTACTAAGAGTTTCTTGGTAGAAAAACCCAAAACTTTTCATTGGCCCGACCCACAGTTATCCTACTAATATTATAAAGGTGCCCAGCAGTGAAACGTTAACAGATAATTGCAATTTTATAACTTTTTCTTTATTAAATCTTTGACTTTTTGTAACTTCTGAACGGTAAAAAATAGTTCAAATCGGCCCAGAAGTTTCGGAGCCTATAATTCATCTCTATAATGATAATATTTCACTCTGTGACGGCCAACTGGCGCAGTGGGCAGTGACCTTGCTTTCTGAGTCCAAGGCTGTGGGTTCGATTCCCACAACTGGTAAATGTTTGTGTGATGAACATTACTGTTTTTCAGTTTCTTTGTGTTTATATGTATATTGTTCATTAAAATCAGTCAGTTATCTTAGTACCCATAACACAAGCTACACTTACTTTAAGGCTAGATGGCGATATGTGTATTGTCGTAGTATATTTATTTATTATTAATTAATTACTAGCGTACCCAGCCCGCTTGGCCGGGCTAGTTTTTGCTATTATTAAATCATTTATTTCTCTCATTCATTCTCTTCTCGAGCGGGTGAAGATCATTATCGACACCCATGTACACCCAACAATAGAATATCATCGTAGTAAATATAAGCTGTACTTGACAGTTTGACAGTTCAAAAATAGGAGTGCTCCGATCGTTTAAACGAACTTTACAAGATTACTCGCCAGGTCAATGCGGAGATTCCCTGAAAGTTTCATTGAAATCGGCCCAGCCGTTTCGGAGCCTATACGGAACATACCCACACACTTTCTCTTATATATATATATAGATAGATAGATTTATTATTAGAGGCCTACGTAAAAAGCCCCTCTACATTATAGGCATTATCTTTGGTTACACCAGTGGTATTGTTTATCCACTGTCTGTGTGTACGATTGATGTATGCAAATAAATGGTGATTGTGTTATTGGAAATTAATAAACCATGGTTTGCATTTGTTTGCATACGTACGGAGTGATCACTTTATATAGGGCTATGAGCGTTTGAGTGCATTTGCATAGCGGCATTGTGAATCGATTTGTACTGTTGAATGGAATCGGGTGTTCTGGATATCCGATCTAAACACTTTAAACTATCATATATGAAGTAGCCTAGGTCACTAAGCTATCAACACTTTAAAGGGGACGCCGAAGCCTCACCTTAAGGCCTCGGCATTCTCTGGGAGAGGGAGTACGAGACTCGGCACGCACCTCTTACTTTTCGGAGTTATGTGCGTCTTTTCTTTAAAAATCACTTGCTGTAACGGTGAAGGAAGACATAGTGAGGTATCGTGAGGCGTTTCTGGTGGGAAGCTTTGGCTGTGGCTAGTTACCACTCTTTTGACACAGAAGTACCGCTTTACGAAGTTTAGCGTTACGACACGATGTCGTAGAAACCGTAGGAATGGGTTAAATATAACTGCTATACCCCTAACAAGAAAGCCCGTTACCATCTTGAATTGCATCACGACACACCAGCTGGTGAGATGGCAGTCAAGGGCTATCTCATAAGAAATTAAAAAAAAGATGAACATAGTAGTATAGTATTAGTACAGATAAGAGGAGAAAATGTGTAGACTTACTGGTTGACATAAATATCTTAGCCCTTCTACTCTAAGAGTAATTCCACAACTAACTTAGGCTGTTATTATATCCCTATCCCTACTTCTATACTAACTAACTATCCCTACTAATATTATAAATGTCAATGTAAGTTTGTTTGTTACGCTTTCACGCAAAAACTACTTAACCGATCCTCATGAAACTTTGTACACATATTCTTGGAAGTGTTAGAAGTAATATAGAATACTTTTTATCCCGACATTAAGCCCGGTTCATTTGGGAGAGGGGATGAATGTTTGACGATTCTACACAATAACTCCGACAAATTATAACCGATTTAAATAATTATTTTTGTACTATATAATATGTGTTTAATTTTCCCTAAACTGTGGTTAGAGATAGAGGACAGAACTCCTCACCGGCAGCAAACCCCTCATTTAAGGCTTAGCGATACTACATACTTTATTTATTTTTAGTTCTACAACTAAATTTAATGCCACACCAAAAAACAAAATCAAACGCAGACGAAGTCGCGGGCAACAGCTAGTTACTAAATAAATAAATATGCTACGACAATACACACATCGCCATCTAACTCCAAAGTAAGCGTAGCTTGTGTTATGGGTACTAAGATATCTGATGAATATTTTAATGAAAAATTTATAATTACCTATTTGTTATCTAAACCAGAACTGAAAATATTCATGTTCATCGCATAAACATTTTCCAGTTGTGGGATTCGAACCCTATGTACACAAAAAGCAGGGTCTCTGCCCACTGCGCTAATCGGCCGTCGTTATTAGTAATTTCTTTATAAAACTTACCTATTATTATTAGAATTGTTAGCGTCCACGCCTGGCGGCATCGCCAAGGTTGACGTGGTAGGCATCGGACGCGTGCCTTTTGGCGCGTTCGAAAAGCTCGTTTGCTGCTCGTTCTGAAAAATAGATTATAATGAACTACCAAAGAGTACACAAACACTGAGATAAATTAGTGTCAGAACAGTCTGGAGTTAGGACATTAAGGTAGTCCACGTCCGCGTCTCGGTTAAACCTGACAGTCCTCGTAATGAATTCCTAATTTTATATTTTTCTCTGGTCTGGGACCCTTCGGCAATGCCCAACTTTATGACAATTAAAGTTTTAAAAATTGAAGAAGAAGAAGAAGAAACACTTTATTGCACGTATAACATACACATAGGAAGAGAAACATTAATGAAACAGTAAACAATGTAGACATGCAAAGGCGGCCTTATTGCTGCAAGCAATCTCTTACAGGCAACCTTTGTATAAAGGACTTAGAACAAGAGAACCGGATAATGCCAAGAATGTTGTAATATATACATAAATACCAAAATGTATAGATACTAATACATAGATAATTTAAATAGAAAAAAACGAAACTGACAATAGAAAAAAGGTATTTAATATATTGAAAGTTTTATTATAACGCATTATCTAGTTAAATAAAGTTTATTTAAATATCACAAATAAATAGATACATATTTTGAATGCAGTTGTCAGTTCTCATTAACATACGTTGATTTCCTTACTTTTACTTTGTTGACTATAGCTAACTTCAGGGTGTCGGTTTTTTGTGACGGTGTGCGTGCGCATTGTAAAAATTTACTGTCATCATTTTTCCCTAAAGCGCCAAAAGAAGTGAAACTTCAATAATAAAGAGAATTTTACGTTTGAGTTTGGTTACTAACCGGCCTAGGTCTGGGATTCTTCCTTATGCCCCGCCTCGCCCTAGCCTTGGCCGCAAAGTATATCCTGATGTACACGAAGACCATAATGCAGGACGGTATGTAGAAGCTGCCCAAAGCTGAGTACACCACGTAGCCGATGTCATCAGACACCTGAGGACAAAGGAATACTGATTTATTACATGTGACACATTGTGTGTGCCAGAAAATATTCTAAGAATGGTAAAAATGGTATATCTAAGATAGTCAAGTTATCAGTATATGTGTAAACTTTGTATCGGAAAGAGCGACACCTCCAAATACAGGTTTATCCCAAACTTAAATGGAGGTCTCAGCCTATGTTTTTGTAACGAAATTGAGATAACAAATAAAAAAAAATGGTAAAATGTTACCCTTGCAGTGATTCGGAGTCATTTACTGTAAAAGCAGCAACGTTGTGGAATGCACTCCCTAATGAGATTCGTGGCTCTATTTGTAACTATAAATATGTGTGTATTTATGTATGTATATCAATATATGTATGTATATTATTACATTAATTATGTTATTTAATTATTAGTGTGTAAATCTATGTAATTATATGTAAGGAATTGCGATTTCCCGTGACTCATTGCCTTATTCCATAAGTCAAAGTAGCCTGGAAGAGATCACTTTCGATATGAGTGTGATAAGGCCGCCTTGGCACATCTTATATTTAAGTAAGTGTCTCTGTTTGTGTATACTATATTCTGCAATACGGTTGTTGAAATAAACAAATACAATGTGACTAGCAAATGGCGACAGACCGAGTAAAATACCCGACACGCATAACTTTAATTATTTTTCTCATTAAAATATACTCTCATGTCCGTGAACAAGATAAATGAAAATATCCCTTGCCAGGGAATATAATCGGGGGATATAATTTTTGTCTCCTGCCTGAGCTAGTCCTGCTGCTTGGCAGTAGACCCGTGATAGGATTAAAATTTCTAGAGCCTAAATAGACCTCTTCAAAAATTAGGCTATCAGAGACAAGCACGTTCAAATAAAAAAAAAGCTCTTAAGCTTTTTCTCGTAAAGATTTTTTGTAATTTGTGTTTAATTCTTTTTTATTGTTTACTAGCTGTGGCCCGCGACTTCGTCTGCGATTGATTTTGTTTTTTTTTTTGTTGTAGTTCTAAAAAAATTAACGTATTCAGTATCGTTAAGCCCTAAATGAGGGGTTTGTTTTTGTCCGCTGAGGAGTTCCTCTCTCCAACCACATTCAGATCCACACAAAGTTTGGGCAAAATTAAACACATATTATAACCCCGATAGTACAAAAATAATTATTTAAATCGGTTAAAATTTGTCGGAGTTATGGTGTAAAATCGTCAAACACTTTCATCCCCTCTCCCAAAGGAACCGAGCTTAATGTCGGGATTAAAAGTATCCTCTCTCTATGGTCGTTTCTTCATCACTGAAGATCGTGGTCCTGGTGAGATCTCAACTTCGCGTTGGTAAACTGTCTCCATCGACTTCTGTTGGAGGCCATTTTTGCGATTTGATAGAAGCGGTCTGAATTTGATTTTTTCAGCTGGTCTGCCCATCTTGTTGCGGACCCGGCCTCTAGGTCTTTTGCCTTCGGTGTTGCCCGTAACTATAATTTTTTCCAGGCTATCATTCCCCCGCCGCATTAACATTTCCAAGAATATGTGTACAAAGTTTATTTATTTATTTATTTATTTATATATACTCTTTATTTGTACACCACTCAAGCAAAGAAACAAGACAAAAAAAGAACAAACACATGAAGAATGAAGCAGGATACAAAAGGCGGCCTTATCGCTAAGTAGCGATCTCTGCCAGGCAACCTTAGGATTAGGAAAACTAAAAAGAAAACGAATAGGTGGGGTACACTATTTAGTACATACATACAAATATCTACATACTAATACATAAACCAGACTACACAAATAAAAAAAAAATTAAAAATACTATTGATAAATATAAAAAAATAAATATACTAATACATATCCTAATATACCATAAATACTTAAATATGAGTTTGAGTAGATAAATAAATAATAATAAATAATAATAGTCGTCTCTACTGAGCGAGATAATGAGCCTTAACAGCATTTTTAAATATGCCCAATGACTTCGACTGTCTTATGATCAATGGGAGTGCATTCCACAATTCAGTAGCTTTGACAGTGAACGAATGCTTATAAAACTTCGTTTTGTGGAACGGCATGCTCAAAGTCAGCGCACGATTCGATCTAAGTTCCGACTGCACTTTAAGAAATTTAAACTTCTCCTTAAGATAAGAAGGAGTCTTAGGATTAAATAACACACAGTACAGAAGTGAAAGTACATGAAGATCCCGGCGACGGCGGATAGGGAGCCACTTAAGCTTCTGACGAAATTCAGATACATGGTCATATTTGCGTAATCCAAATATGAACCGAATAGCTAGATTTTGAAGACGCTCAAGTTTGTTAAGATAGTCCTCGGTCAAATTAAGATAGCTTGCGTCCGCATAGTCGAGAATAGAGAGAAAAAGAGAATGTGCTAACATAACTTTAGTCGGGATTGGAAGAATGGATCGCAGACGGCACAGCGACCTTAAAGTGCCAAAAGTCCTTCTACTCAAATCCCTGACTTGCACAGACCACGATAACTCTTTATCAAGATGCAAGCCAAGGTCCTTTACAGAGGCACAAAACGGAATTGTGACACCATTAAAATCAACACTAGGTAGATTTCCCCAATCAACCCTTGACCGCATACCAGGGCTTCCAATAATAATAGCCTGAGATTTTGCTGGATTAACCTTAAGTCCATACTGCCTGCTCCACTCAAAAATTTCATTAAGATCGGTGTTAATAGCAGCAACAGTAGAACCAAGGTTATCAAGGGTAGAATGGCGATAGATTTGGATATCATCTGCATACATGTGATAGAGAGAAGAGATACGTTTGGAAATTGAATTAATAAAAATAGCAAAGAGTAAGGGAGATAACACGCCGCCCTGAGGTACCCCGGCCGCAACATCACACCAGGATGAAGAGGTCTCCTCAATCCGAATGCGTTGCCGACGACCAAACAGGTAACTCCGAAAACAATCTATCACCGATGGAGATATGTTAATGGAGCGCAGGATACTCAACAAGATATCATAATCAACTGAGTTAAAGGCTTTACTGAAGTCTAGCAGTATCAGTACTGTGAGTTCCTTATTATCCATCGCCCACCGAATATCATCAGTTACTTTTACTAGCGCTGTAACTGTACTATGACCAGCACGAAAGCTGGATTGCAAGGGACTGAGAAGTAAGTTTTTATTAAGGAAAAGATGGAATGAAAAAGTTTCATGAGGATCGGTAAAGAAGTTTTTGCGTGAAAGCGTAACAAACAAACTTACATTGACATTTATAATATTAGTAGGGATAGGGATGTCTGAGTTTAATTTTCTCTAAATAAACTGATCCGGGCAAAGTTCCACGAAAATTCTCGTAAGTTTAATATATATTTCCACCAGCAGTGAGTAGCCTTCAACGTAGAATTTCTGGTTTCTCGTAAGAATTTCCTTCGCGGTCAAAGGTAGATTTATTTAAGTAAAGATCTAAAGATACCTGTCTAAAAAAGCTAGGAAGTTTTACCCATCAATGGTTGAATGGGGAGAAATGGTTAGGATTTTTTTTACTGTGTTTTAAAGGAATAAATTATGGAAGTAATATATTTTAAAACAGTACAGTTGTCTACAAACATCAAGAACAGATTACCGTTGCAATAATTAAAAACTAGCGATCCCACGCGACTTTATCCGCGTATAAGCAATCCTTAAAAGATAGATGTTGTAGCGAATTTTTTTACAAACAATTCTGACAAACATTATATTGGTGTAATTTTGGCCGTTTATTAAGAGCCGATGCGTAAACGGTTAAGAGAAATATTTTTTCCTGTTTTTGTCATATTTTCCTTTTGCTTATATCATGATGTTATATAAGCCTTAAACCTTTCACGATAAATAGACTAACCAACACAAAAAGATTTTTCAATTCCTGAGATTACCGCGTGCAAACAGACACTCTTTATTATATCATCAGCTTTATAATATGAGTAGGTATTCCTATATTCAATTTAAAACAGTAATTTTCATTACGCCTGGGTACTCGAAGGATTTACGGTGACTTATTCAGTTTTTCGAGGTACACAATATTTTTTGCGTCTGAAAGCTAGTAATTAAAAAATTTAGTTTTGTTCGTTAAAAAAAATCCTTTGTTATGAAATTGTTTATGTGTATTTGTTTATGCGTATACGCCGTGTAACAGAATTACGAAATAATATTGAAGGATACATAAGTATATTTTGTAAGGAATCCCCCTGTTAACATATTAAATCATATTAGGATATTTATTTTGCTATACGAATACGAATACGACATCAAAACATTTAAATTGTTAGCTTATGGCAACCCTATTGAAGATGAAAGACTGACACGCGCATAGTACTTACGCTACGCGACGCGCATAGAACCTACGCTACAAAACGCGTGTAGTATCTACGCTATTCGAATAAATTCAGTTATAACTATGGCAGTGGTTTACTCAAAATTATTAGGTTTTCGGTTTCTCAGATACGTCTCAGACAGTACACAATGTACCTCTAAAGCCTGTGAAGTATTATTTCGGTTCATGTACACTAATTTCCTGAAAATGTACCTCAGTGCCTGAAGACGAAAGTCTTCGAACAGTGCGTGTTGCCAGTGATGACCTATGGCTCTGAAACATGGTCGTATCGCCTCATAAGAAAGCTTAGAGTCACTCAGCGGGCGATGGAGAGAGCTATGCTCGGAGTATCTCTACGCGATCGAATCAGAAATGTGGAGATTCGTAGAAGAACCAAAGTTACCGACATAGCTCAACGAGTCGCGAAGCTTAAGTGGCAATGGGCCGGGCACATAGTTGGACGTTGCACAAAGGATGGACGTTGGGGTCCCAAGGTGCTGGAATGGCAGCCCCGTACTGGTAAGCGCAGCGTTGGTCGACCCCCAACGAGGTGGACAGACGACATTAAGCGCGTCGCAGGTAGCCGCTGGATCCAAGCGGCTCAGAATCGTGGAACTTGGAACTCCCTACAAAAGACCTATGTCCAGCAGTGGACGTCTATCGGTTGATGTGATGATGATGATGACACTAATTTTGTTTGTTGAATGCCCTTGTTTATACGCAATAATTGAATAAGTGTTAAAGCAAACCCTTTTCAGACGTATCTGCTAAAATAGCTTTGGAAAAGTTTCGCATCCACGTAACGCGGACATTTATTTGTAAATTGCTATTTTTCACGCCATTGGTTTTTAATTAACGCATGCATATTGTAGAAGGGTTTGCCGACATGGAAGTCTGTCGTTTTCGCACCAAAACACGCAACTGGGGAATTTTTCGTACATCCCTCCATTTTTTAACGGAGATAAAAAAATGTTTACCTTTTTATTATTCGGTAGCAAGTTAACAATTGAATTCATAATCATCCTATTCAGGCTGCTATCTTCCTCATAAGAGATAGTGCTGTAAATAACTAAGAGAGACGTATTTTGAAAATAAAGCTTAATTTGCTATAGTCCGCGAAAAGCAGGAGAATCTGTATGGTGTAATTTATCCACTCCACACCAAACAGATCTTCGGCAATGTACCCTCTACGCACGTTTCGCCCCGAAACCGGAGCATCCTCAGGAGATGTTGACTTTACAATGAATAATTGTTAAGTTAACAAACTTATATACTATGCGGACTATAGCAAATTAAGCTTAATTACACGCTTTATATCAGCTTCACTTGTATGTTTGTAACCGACTTCTTTGGACGCTATTTTGACCCACTTTAAACGGTCAGATTTCGTTCAAACTTTGTAGACATATCAAGGATCGATGACAATACACTAATTTGATAAGATTATTCCATTTTTTTATTTGTAAAATAAGATTTTAGTTAATTTATATAATTTTCAGCTATCGTCACTCAGGCAGGTATGATGTTCATTTTAATTTTCAACCATCTTTAATTTCTTTTTGATCTAATGGGTTACCGATTAATTTTGCTCTAATGAAAATAATAGATCAAGAAAAACTAAAAAAAAAATCGCTTTTGTAAATAAACTAAACTAAAAGGTAGAAATTAGTTTAGTTTTTTATACCAAGCGTGTTTTTTAGTTTGTTTGAACTATTTTATTTTCATAATATATAATGGATTTCCGCAAAGTAACGCCTGCTTCTATCCAATACTAAGAGAGATGGAAAATGCTTTCATCGTCATGATCATATCAACTGACATACGTCCACTGCTTGACTTGGATATTTTGTGAGGAGTTCCAAATTCCACGGTTTTGTACCACTTGTGTCCAGTGGCTCCATGCGCATGATGACATTCTTCCACCTCATCAGGGGCTACTAATGCGTGGTCGCCATTCCGAGACCTTTGAACCTAGCATTCATTAGTTCCTCGAGCTATCTGCCCTGCCCATGGGCATTTCCCTGCCCGGCAAAACGCGAACCTTTTAGAATATTATGGAGAACTCTCAGGCAAGCATGATTCTTGACTATGTAGTATATGAAATTTAATTTGTTTTAAACGCACATTACTTCGAAAAGATAGAGGTGCTTGCCTTGAATCGACGTAGGTTCCTCTGAAAGGGGGGCTGAAGCCCGAATCACTATGCTACCGCCATTGCCATCGCAAGAATTATCGTCATCATCTTCATCATCACGTCAACCGATGGAAGTCTAATGCTGGGCATAGATTTTTTGTGGGAGTTCTTAATACCACGGTCTTGTACCGCTTGAATCCAGAGGCTTCCTGGGACTCGAAATCTTTCTACCTCATCGGAGCTCTAACAATACTGCGTTTACAGTTGCGGGGTCACCATTCCAGTAACTTGGGACTCCAACATTCATCGGTTCACTGAGTTCTGTGCCACGCCTATTGCCTCTTTAGCTTTGCGTTGCAATCAGTTGAGCTATGTCGGTAGCTCTGGTTGTCCTACGGATCTCCTTATTTCTGATTTGATCACGTAGAGATACTCCGAGCATAGCTTACTCCATTGCAACAAAAACTGTGACATTTTTAGTAGTTCCTTGACCTCATTCAAAAAGCATGTCAAACATGTACTTGCATAACTTAAATTTATTTATTTTCCGGTTTACTTTTTTATCATCCTTTTTCTTAGTATAGGTATTTAGTTTTATACTTTGCTTTGGTTAGTTGATTATTTTATATAAGCATGCCGTGATTATTTAAAATTTTGAAGAAGGTTTCAATCTCCTGTCTTTCTCTTTTATTTATGCTATTCTGATGATATAATCATTGATTGTTACCAGATAAATGATAAAATTGCAAGAGTGCTTGACGCATATCATTTGTGTATATTTCTATGAGATCCCGCACAGCAGTTTTGAGTTTGCTCTTAGTTCGCGGATATTTTGGCAGCGAGCAGCCATTACTTTTGTACGTACCAGTAATATATAACGGGATACAGTTATAAATATAGTGGCTGCCATAATACTAAGTGCGTAAAAGGTTTTCGCTGGCAGGCATTAAACTGTGAATATACAGTAATGGGTTTCATCATTAAGTTTTAGCGTTTTTAATATTTTCATAATTTTATCACATTGCAATAAGTAAAGGGGTTCATTAAAACTTCTATTTTTTTTTATTTAACTGAAGGTTAGCCCTTGACTGCAATCTCACCTGTTAAGTGATGATGCAGTCTAAGACGGTAGCGGGCTAACCTAAAAATTCAAAATTCAAAAAAATTAAAATTCAAAATTTATTTATTTCAAGTAGGCCTAATATAAGCACTTTTGAAACGTCAAGTATGTCTGTTTGTAGTGAGTCTTCCACTGGTTCGGAAAGCAGATTCTACCGAGAAGAAGCCGACAAGAAACTCAGCAGTTGCTCTTTTCCAACATCGTTTTTCAATCTTTGTTCTATCTTGGGTGAGATGAAAGCGGAGCGGCTTCTTTTCAGGCAACCTTGTCCATCCTGTAAAGTATGATAGTTATACCCCCGAATCGGTTTCCACACGACATCGTACCGGAACACTAAATCGCTTAGCGTCTTTGTCGGTAGGGTGGTAACTAGCCACGGCCAAAACCTCCCACCAGACCAGACCAGATATTCTGAAATAATAAATTCCCAAATTGCCTCTGTCGGGAATCGAGCCCGCGACCTACTACTTAAATTCACAGCGCTCACCGTTGCGTTATTTAACTTTTATTATTGTGTTTGTTTGTTTGAATACTTTATTGCACACACACATTTAATACAAAGTAAATATCATCCTCTTTAGGTGCCATTTTCAAATTGAAGTTCTGAGGTCAGCTGGTGGAAAATCGTACGATGATGTGCGATCATCTGCAATCGAATAGGTATGTCCTGTCCACTCCCTTATATCGTTGAACCACTTCTTCCTCTGTCTCCCAGGTGGCCTTTTCTCGGTAATATTCCCTTGGAAACTCGTACAGTGACCCTCTTTGTAGGTGACCGAAAAACTAAACCTCTGTATATATGACGGTTGTATATCAGTTGTAATACAAAGCAAAGAGACACAAACACAAAAGAAACATACTATATATCGGAGCAAACCAAAAAGTGTTGATTCATAAACATCAATTAACGACGCAACATTGTTGTTTTCGAATTGCCGAATCCCACCGCTACACGAGTATTTATAAGCAGAGTTGTACAGTGGAGACACAACTACCGACAACGTGTCCCAACAACACACACACACCCAACATATACAGCGTCTTCACCGGCGAAGACGAGGGCCCCGATTTCTGACGTCATCCGGACGTGGATCCTTACCACGGTCACGGGGGCCCTCTTACCACGGTCTCCCCCGGTGACGCCGTAGCAACCCCTCAGGTGGTTATTGGCAAGTGTCCTTCCGAAAAATGAAAATGAGTGGAGACACATTCGGTCTACGGACACTCATGTGACAAAATCTCTAATTAATTTACTTGTTTGTTTATTTTGATCAATTTTGATTGTTTATTGATAATAAAATAGTGATGAGTGATAACAATAGTGAAAGTTTTATTGAACCACGGTCTCCAATTCTTATAGACATGGAGGCGTGCAAAGGCAGCCTTATCGCTTAAGCAATTTCTTCCAGACAACCTTTTGGCGAAGGGAAAAACAAAGGAATGAATGAATGACCGCACTTTTATTCGATCGGAAACTGGAAAATCTTAGTAGCATGAATGTATTTCAGTGTCTGGGTATTTATAACTATGGTATGCCGGTTTACTACATTTCAACCTACTAATTGAAACACTCCATCATCATCATCGTATCAACCCATTACCGGACTACAGGACACTGGTCTCTTCCCACAAGGAGAAGGGGTTAAGGCCGCAGTCCACCACGCTGGCCCAATGCCAATTGGTGGACTCCCAAGATATCACACGTAAAACCATTACTGGCCCACTACAGAGCACAGGTCTCATTACGTACTCTCAGGCATGCAGGTTTCCTCACAATGTCTTCCTTCACCGTTGAAGTAAAACGCTGATAACTCCGAAAGTTATAGGTGGGATTAGAACTCGGCCGTCCGAAAATGAAGTCGAGCTCCTACCTAATGAGCTTTCTCCGCGTCTCCAAAAATATACCTATCAATAATTATCTTCCTAAAATTTAACGCTTAATCTAATAAATAAATAATAAATAAATATACTACGACATTACACACACCGCCATCTAGCTCCAAAGTAAGCGTAGCTTGTGTTATGGGTACTAAGATAGCTGTTGAATATTTCTATGAATATTATACACAGAATTACTTATAATATACAGATAAACACCCAGACACTGAAAGACAATCATGTTCATCAAACAAACATTTTCCAGTTGTGGGAATCGAACCCACGGCCACGAGTCAGAAAGCAGATTCGCTGCCCACTGCGCCAGTCGGTTTAATGTCCGCTTAAAAATGTATGTGAATTATAAAATGTTCTATATTTAACATTAAAAAAACCAAACGGTTGTCACGAAAATTAAATTCAAAGTTTCAACACCATCACAAAAAAATTGAAATTTGATATTTAATATCACCCTAACGAAAGAACACTTATTATTAAAAAAAATATATATATACCATTAATACAAATTTTATAAACATGCCGTACGAATATTCCGTTTAACATTTTATCGCGCAAAATATTTCCCTTTCAATTATTCTGAAGTGTCAGAAATTTTGAGTGGTAGGTAAGTATTAAAATGGAATACATAAAAATATCTCAGCATAATTAACATTACATTGGTGTACTTAAAATGTTCATAATTTTAAGTACACAAAGTTCTACTTTTGGCATAAGGGCGGCTTATTAAAACTTTAGAAACTCTTTAATAAGGTGATTAGAATTTTAGAAGCTCATTTTAAAATCACGTCGCTATAATAGAGGTGTTGTAAGTTTGACGTTTTTAACGGTGTCCGCCTGTGGCGTCGTAACTTCGAAATTAATGGATAGGTTTAGATGAGTTTTTATCTTTTTTATATGGTATAATTTGATGGTATTATTTTGTATATCATATATATATGTACACATATAATTTAAATATTCAAAATTACTGATTATGCCCAAATGTGTTTAGTCTGTTAACAAACTGTGCCAAGCGAGCTTACTCAGGCAAATTGAAAATTGCGAAAAAAAATACATAGATAAATGAAATTACTATGAAAAGGTGCAATTTTTTTTAACAACATATTAAAAAAAAACAGGTTGGTTGAACAGTGCTTCTTGCCATAGACAACCAATCAACAAAAATATTCATCGTCATTATCAACCAACTACTGGCGAACTACAGGGCACGGGTCTCCGCCCACAATGAGAAGGGTTCAGGCCGTAACAAAAATATTAAAATGTAAAAAAGACATAGTACATTTTCGAGTTGAACTTTTTAATTATTAAAGACAAAACCGTGCACTGCTGATCGGAAAAATACTGATCGGAAGACTGATGTGAAAGGCATATACTAATTCGGCATCGACGGTAGGAGAGCCGTAGCTTAATTGGAAAAAGCGCTCAGGCTGCGATTGCCAGAGAGTCGCAGGCTCAAATCCTGTCGGTTCCGAAATTTTTTATATGCATTTCTAATTTATCAAATTGATAATTCCTTAAGTGTAGGTAAAAACACTAATAAAAATTATAAAAAGCAATGTGTCATCTCTTGTTACAAACGTGTATTGCAATGGACCTTTGAAAAATTAGATCGAAACTCTTAGGTCGCTATAAGACTGATGTGAAAGCCATATACTAATTTCGGCATCGACGGTAGGAGAGCCGTAGAATTGTTCTACTACACAATATTGAAAGTCGGGGAGTTTTCATTATAATTCCCATTTTCCAAGTATAAATTTAAGATTGATGAAGATGTTTTTTTATACCCTTAATGGAATATTATTCCAAAAATGTTTAGTTAAATGTCTATAGTGTGAAAAAAAGTTTTACTTTTACCGTGGCTTCATAAAACTTTTCATTAGTACTTTTTGTCGTTGATTGACCACTGAGACACTATAACAATAGCATACTTGGGCCCCTGGTTGAGGACTGGCAAGTATAATTTGAATGTTTTCCAGCGAGCGTCCCTCTAGCAAAGAACTCACGGAATTTTATCAAGCAGACTAAATTGGGGATGACGTGAAGTGCCAAAGCGAGGGAGGTTAATGAAAACTGAAATTGCAAAGCTTGGGATGCTGTGAATGCGAAGCGAATAGAAGATAAAGGTGGGAATCCTTCATCTCTGTCTGCCAATATCTGTGGCCCGGTGGCCGCCGAAATGGTGGACTTCACACACCTTTGAGAACATTATGGAGAACTCTTATTATTTATGCGGGGATAACAAATGATTCTCACGGGTTTTGGAAAAAATCGCGGGCAACGCTTGATAGCCTTAATATTATACATCTACTAGCTATAAAGAAGCTTTCAAGCTTTTGTTTATCCCACTATAAGTTAGGCCTTAACTGCAATCGCAGTCATAGATGATAAGAGCCAGTTATATTAAACTCTTAACTCATGCCTCTTGATCGGACCGGAAAGCTAAATTATGCATGTTGGCATGTAATTGTCGGTAAGTTGGTATTTAGCCACGGCCAAAGCCTTCCACAAGACAAGACCAGAGAAAATTCAGACATGTTTATTTTAGTAATGATACGATTGCACGCACGATACACGTACTAGAAAGTGCCGTTCCGTATCCATCATAATAAAAGTAATCATCAATAATAATAAAAGCTTCGACCTTTCGCTTTGTTGTTGGATCAAGGGTCGGATACAGAAGGTAGTAGTCCTTGAAACGGTGCGTATTGTGAGGAGGTTCCTCGCTCTGGAGCCCTGACCGCCGGTTGCTTGGGCATTCAAAAGCCCCGCAAGCGGAGGGTGGATGTTTTTTCTTAAATTTTTTTAATAGTGTTTGTTTTAAGCATTGTTAATAATTAATCGGTGCAGGAGTCATTTGTGGGATTGAGTATACGCTTTTATAATATGATTCCTAAGGTAATTTTGGACCTACCAATGCATACGTTTAAAGAACGTTAAACACATGTATAACAGCGAGGTTATTATACAATTGATGAATTTCTTAATGTCAAGGTTGCTTGGAAGCATCCGGCTCCACTTTCATCTCTCACAAGATAGAAAAATGAATTTTAAAATGTAAAATGTAAATTGTTTATATTGGAAAACAGCAATTGCTGAGTTTCTTGCCAGCTTCTTCTCGGTAGAATCTGCCTTTCGAACCGGTGGTAGAGTCACTACACACAGACAGACTTTACGTTTCAAAAGTGCTTATATTAGGCCTACTTGAAATTAATGAATTTTGAATTTTTTTGAATAATCAATGAAAGATTGAAAATATTATAATAATCTTTATTGAAAATATTATAATAATCTTTATTGAAAGGTACTCACCCAGTTTTTAAAATACAAAGAGATAAATTTAAGTTTAAATAACAATTACATATAGTTAAGCCTCATGTGGCTGTAATTACACCGGCAACCACGCCCTCAATTCTGGAATGTAGCAAGGCAACTTGGTGACAGAAATAAGTATGGCAGTAGTAGTTCCCTGGACGAGCTCTGTCTTAAAAATCTCTACTACTACTAAAGAAATATTGATTGACACCCTTGAAATACTATAAAAAAGAGTAGTTTTTGAAATAGTAAAGTAGTAGTGTTAAAACACGTTTATTATAGCGAGGTTCTTCTTTTTGTCTCGTCTATATAATATCCACTTCATGACGTAGCGATAGTAGGATTTTGTTACAATGGTACCATACTACCCTCAAATTTTTGTATACTTTTAACGCTGCATTAATTAATTATTTTGGCATATTGAATTAAGTCTTTTTTTGTGTAGCACGCTCTGACTTGCAATGTCAGCAAACCTTTTTATCATGTAATAGCTTTAAGTTTTCATGTAAGTGAATATTGTTCTTAATGACAAGGCTGCTTGGAAGCGTCCGGCTCAACTTTCATCTCTCACATTATAGAAAAATTAATGTTGAAATGTAAAATGTAAATAGTTGATGTTGGAAAAGAGCCTTGCTGAGTTTCTTGCTGGCTTCTTCTCGGTAGAATCTGCTTCCATTCAAACCTGTGGTAACGTAACTACAATTTTTAGATGACCAGTAGCTCTTTAAAACTAGGAGGTGAATAAAACCTCTTTTTAAATTTCGATAAGTCTGAATAGACCTTTAACCGTTGTAACTACCAATAACATTTAAACCAATCGCTTCAAAATTATATCTTCCAATACTCGCACGGCATATTAAATGCTTTTCAACTTTACCTAGTGATGAAAAATAAACTTTAATTGAAGTATATAGAGTCGATTTTCATTTATTTTCCCAAAGGATATTTTCTTCCAACGATCTAAAAAGGGTAGTAAGTGAAAACGTGACCGATGCTTCAGTCTGAATTACTCTACAAATGGTATGAGAGGGTGCATTGCTCTGTATTAACACCTAAGATTTTTTTATTACATTCAACTTTTTTATACTAACACTATACTTTTATCGCAGAGTAGGGACATACAGAGCTTTTTACGAAGCCGGGCGAGGAAAGTTTCTTACTGCCTTCAGTAGGTAATAAAGGACCTAGATAACCTCTATTTGAACTGCGTGATCAAAGGCCTCGAACTACTATCATATCTCTTATTTATATGAGTGGTGGTTAGAAATTCGGCTTCCTCTTAGGGGAGACCTACTTCAACCAATGTTTTAAGCAATAAAATAAGCACTTGTATTTACTGGGAAACATCGTAGGGAAACGTGCATTAAAGTTCTCCAAAAAATTCCCAAAGTGTGTGAATCATAAATTTCAAAAATACCCTTCTTTATAAACACTTTTAATAAGTATGTTAGACTTCGGTAGCTATTAGGAAAGTGGAGTCGACCAGAAACTCAGCAGTTGCTCTTTCCAACATCAATGTTTACAATAATTGTTCTATTGTGCGGGACAGGAGAGTAGATCTGGATGCTGCCAAGCTACTTTGTCATTAAGTAATTCATCAATTGTATATCGATTTTACTTATGCATTGGTAGGTCCAGAAATACCTTCAGAATCCTTGCTAATATTATGAATTCGAAAGTGTGTTTGTTACTTTGTTCGTTTGCCCTTAGAATTCAAAATTCAAATTCAAAATTTCTTTATTCATGTAGGCCTATCACAGGCACTTATGAAGCGTTCATACATATATGTTTACATAATTGTAAGGGGATGGTCATAACTTCGTACGCCAACTTAAACCTAAAGCTACGAGGGTTCCAAACGCGCCCTGGTCTAAGAAGAGCCCACAACAAACTCAGCCAAGTAATTTTTTTTTTGTTATCACCTCACAATAAATTTATATTAAGCTATGAAGCTAGAGCAATTCACACCTAAGCTTTTTTACCGTTTAAGTAATCCCTTATATTATAATAGGACTTTTCTGTAAGCTTACGTTTTTATATAAACTTTGAACTTATTGAGGGACATCTCAAAGATTTCATTTGGTAATCTGTTATAAAATAATATACTATTGTATACCACTACTGACTTATATATAGCCCTTGAATGAATTTGCAATTTTGTGTAGCCTAGTAAACTGCACAACGAGTTGCACAACTTCCTTTACTCCTTAACTAAAGAACCGATGAACTTGATTGTTGGCATTAGTTAGTTTAAAAGACGGAAACTAATAGACTGCTCTTATATAAAAGCGTATAGGTACTCACCCCGCAAAGAACCTCTGCACCTTTCGCAGACGTATATACATATGAATAATTTATGTTCATTTCTCGTAACATGATTGGCAAGCTTGATCGACTTCGACTTAAAGCTTCCTTAAAAGGATACCCGTCCATTATACAGCGGTACTAAAAAAAAAATGTGCGAGCCTTCACGGGACGCCTGGCAGATGTGAAACTTTTTTTTTTAAATATGTTATATGCATAAAATAACAGATTACGACAGGAATTAGAATTAGATATCGCGTACTGAACAGATAAAGAGCATTACAAATTTGTTCCATATAGTAATGACTGTTTATTTAATTATCATTAAAAACAAAATGAATTTAAAAAATATATATTACATAGTACATATATTCCAACATATAGGCCTGTATTACCACGCCAACAATCAGGTTTACCCTTTCCTATACATGTTTTACATCAAAATGCCAAAAGGCTCTTCGACTTTTTTATAAATGTGAAATATTTAATATTAAATCTTTTACATAGATACTCTACTTTTTACTACTCTGTAATGTGACAGCGGCAGCAGCGCGCGAACAGCGAATCTATCTTGCTTGCTTGCAGTGGTTTGGCAGCCTGGACATGTATTTGATTTCACAGAGTAATGTCACTTAACCGAAATAATATGTTTTTTTTTGTTGGAAATAAATAAAAACTGAATTTTGAACTCATTACTTTTATTTTGAACAAACTAATTTAATTTAATTTTTTTTTGAAAGTATCCCTACATGATCAAATGAGAAAAGAGGAGATCGGTTGAATTAGTTCTTCTACGGATCTCCGGAGTTACCGACATAACTACACATACGACACATAGCTCGGAGAACCGATGGACGTTGGGGTTCCTAGGTGTTAGAGTGGCAACCCCGCACCGGTAAGCGCAGCGTTGGTCGACCCCCAACCAGGTGGACAGACGACAATTAATTATTGGGTGTAAACAATTGCTCTAACCAGGTTGCTTCTTAAATATTTTCTAATGACAATGTGAGATGGTGATAACAAAAAGAACACCCGGCTAAGTTTGTTGTGGGCTTCTTCTTAGACCAGGGCGCGATTGGAACCCTCGTAGCTTTAGTTTTAAGTTTACGATTGTAGTTATCGCCATCACTACTCACTGCTATGTACACATTTTGTATATAATAACGCATCAAAAGTGCCATCTATGTGCCTATTTGAATAAAGAAATATTTGACTTTGACTTTGACTTTGACATCAAGCGAGTCGCGGGGAGCCGCTGGATACAAGCGGCCCAGAATTTCAGAGTTTGGAACGCCCTACAAAAGACCTATGTCCAGCAGTGGACGTCATTCGGTTGATTTAATGACAACGCTGATGAATCTTGAAAATCTTGAAAAGTCGTAGAACAAAATTTGTTAGTTTAAATTTATTTTACCCTGTATAAAAGCACAAGCCGCAGTACGTATCAACCTTCGTGCAGAATAGTGCTAAAATAGATGAAAAAGTACTCCAAAGTTTTGCAGACTTCGAGCTATCGCGATTGCGTACTCATTGGCAGTTAAAACAATAAATATCCTTTTACATGTAGTTCAATATGTTAATTCAATTCAAATTCAAATTCAAAATTCATTTATTTCAAAAGTGCTTATATTATAAGCACTTTTGAAACGTCAAGTCTGTCTGTTTGTAGTGATTCTACCACCGGTTCGGAAGGCAGATTCTACCGAGAAGAAGCCGGCAAGAAACTCAGCAGTTGCTCTTTTCCAACATCAACAATTTACATTTTGCATTTTAACATTCATTTTTCTATCTTGTGAGAGCTAAAAGCGGAGCCGGATGCTTCAATGCACTAGCAAGCCAGTATTCTAAGCACGATATATAATAATTTGTATGCTTAGTAAAGCAGGGGTTGTCTGTTAAAAATCGTTATCATGCATCACTTGGCTCATTTTTAACCTTGTTACCTCGCTAGGGATGGGCGTATTTTTTTTCATAGTAATAAGTGACGGTCCAAGCCAATGGCCCACCTGAACGTAACAGAAAAACCATCGACTATAAATAGGGCAGCATTAAGCAGGGCATGTGTTGGAGAGAGACGTGCGTAGAAAGTACATTTACAAAGATCTGTTTGGTGGTGAGTATAATATTGGATAGAAGCAGGCGTTACTTTGCGGAAATCCATGATGTTGACTTTACAATGAATAATTGTTAAGAACAACAATTATTCATTGTAAAGTCAACATCTCCTGATGATGCTCCGGTTTCGGAGCGAAACGTGCGTAGAGGGTATATTGCCGAAGATCTGTTTGGTGTGGGGTATAAGGATTGAAGAAATTATAAATACCACCATACAGATTCTCCTGCTTTTCGCGGAGTATAGCAAATTAAGCTTAATTTTGATAATAAGGTGAGTATAATAAATAAATACTAGCTGACCCGTGCAACTTTGTCTGCACCAAATCGGTTATTACCGGAAAACACAAACAAAATGACATTTTCTAAAAATGAATCCTAGCTAGATCGATTATATATACACAAGACTTGCTCGTTTAAAGATATAAGATACTATGACAATAAACACATCGCCATCAAGCCCGAAATTTAGCTTGTGTTATGGTTACTGAGATGAGTGTAAATATTCTTTAATGAATAATATACATAAATACTTTTTATTTACATATAAAAACCCAGACACTGAAAAAAAATAATGTTTATCACACAAGCTTTTTCCAGTTGTGGGAATCGAACCCGCGGCCTTGGACTCAGAAACCAGGGTCGCTGTCCACTGCGCCAATCGGCCGTCAAATAAATATCGATGAAATGGTTTTCGCAGATTATCATTGCTAATTACAAATGCGAAAACGTGTATGTTTGATTGTTTATCCTTCCGTTACGCCATTACTACTCAATCAACTTGATTTTTGGAATAGGGTTAGTTTTAAGAACTTAGGGCAACATAGGGTCCTTTTTATCCCAGGAAAGCAAAATGGGATACGGGGGATTAGTAAAAACCTTAATAAATGCGAACGAAAAATTTAGGCAACAGCTATAAGCCAATACAGCTGTTCATTCATCATCATCATCATATCAACCCATTACCAGCCCATCACAGAGCATGTGTCTTCTCCCACAATGAGAAGGGGTTACGGCCGTAGTCCACCACGCTGGCCCAGTACGAATTGGTGGAGTTCACACACCTTTGAGAACATTATGGAGAACTCCCAGATGTGTAGGTTTCCTCACGAAGTTTCTCTTTACTCTTAAACCACTCTAGCCATCATCATAATTTAACAAACCCATTACCGATATACTACAGAGCATGGATCTCCTCCCACTATGAAAAGGGCTTAAGCCGTAATCCACTACGCTGGACCAGTGCGGATGAGTGGACTTCACATACCTTGGAGAACATTATGGAGAACTCTCAAGCATGCAGATTACATCACGATGTTGTCCTTAAACGTTGGAGCAAGTGATATTTTAATTGCTTAAAACGCACATAACTTAGAAACGTTAGAGGTGCGTGTTCGAACTCGTCCTTCCGAAGTAAACTCGAAGCCCTTCCCACTTAGCCATTATCACTCGTTTACTCGGGTCTCTTCACATTACGCTGTAGTGCACAACGCTGGCCAAATGCGGATTGTTATATTTTACACTATTTGTTGCCCGCGACTTCGTCTGCGTTTGATTTTGTTTTTTGATGTGGCGTTCAATTTAGTTGAAGTTCTAAAAAAATTTAAAGTATTCAGTAACGCTAAGCCTTAAATGAGAGGTTTGCTGCTGTCCAATGAGGAGTTCTGTCCTCTATCTCCAACCACAGTTTGGGCAAAATTAAACACATATACCTTTATAGTACAAAAATAATAATTTAAATCGGTTATAATTTGTCGGAGTTATGGTGTAAATTCCTCAAACACTTTCATCCCCTCTCCCAAAGGAACCGAGAATAATGTCGGGATAAAAAGTATCTTATATTACTTCTAACACTTCCAAGAATATGTGTACAAAGTTTAATGAGGATCGGTTAAGTAGTTTTTGCGTGAAAGCGTAACAAACAAACTTACATTGACATTTATTATATTAGTAGGGATTATAGGCAATTTTCCGCCAAACAGGATTTCTCAAGATTATTTTCTTCATCCTAATCTTTAATTTCCTTCGTAAATACTTAACTCCTAAAAGTTAAGAGCTTAACTACTAAGCTATCATCGCTATTACGCTAGCACCGGTTCTAACCCGTTGCAAGGTTGTATATTAATAGAATAGTTTAAAAAATCTATCAAACAGCTGGAGCTTTTTTTTTATTAGTATCGATATCGATATCAAAGTAACAGTAACATCCCAACCCAGTTGCACGTCTACGGCAATTTGTTTCGCAAATGTGTTTGTTTGTGTGTACCCACGTACCGCCGTTACTTTCGTAAAAATATGAGGTACTCGAATTTTCTTTTTCGCCCGTGAGCCGCATAGATTACTGCTGAGAGCGGTGTAATGCATGTGACATTAATTTTGGAGATTTATGTACGCTGTATTATCCAGTTTGGCTAACATACAGTGTGGAAATGGCTGAGGGTGTGGAATTTTGGTGGGTGTGGTTAAGGCTTCGGCTTTCCTTTCGTAGAGACCGAGTTCAAATCCCAGCACGCACCTCTAACTTTCGGAGTTATGTGTGTTTTAAGATATTCAAATACATTTGCTTCAACGGTGAAGGAAAATATCGTGAGGAAACCCGAGAGTTCTCCATAATGTTCTAAAAGCCAGCGGTGTAGACTACGGCCGGAACCCTGTGTCGTAGTGTCTCATCGTCGGAGGATACCCGTGCCATGTAGTGGGATGGTAGAGAGTTGATATGATGAAGATGCTTATTTTAGCCTATAAGTGAAGCCGAAGTCATCTATTGAGCTATCCCCGCTACAAAATTAGAGAAATAAATAACACCTTGGATAAAATATATCTTAAATATATATTATTTTTGAATATGGTAACTCCTAATTGGCACTCACTTTAACTCGCTCATTGCTTTTTAGTTAAAGCTTGGCCCCCCTTTGGAGGGGGGGACTTCAACTTGATGAAAGCATTTCAACATACAATTTCATAATTTTTGATAACGTTATGGTAAACTTACCAAAAATGCCAGTTGAAGTCGTGGTAAATAACTCGTTGTAGACAAATTCAAGTCAGAAGTTAATTACGGAGAGCGTATTAACCTACCCCTGAGAGATTGGGAGGGTAGGCTCACTTTTTGCCGCTCACAGACACGGCCATCAATTCCAACTCCCACCGAGATTTATTCTGATTTATTAAATTCGGCTACTTTACTCCCTCGGAGGGTATACCGGGGATGTTATTAATCTCCACTAAACAGGGTTTTCACTAGTTAGAAACAATTTTGACGCAGTAGCCATCTCTAAAATGGGGCTAGGTTTTCTGCTTTTGAATATTGCGTGCGGGTTATCTCCAAGCGGCCAATAGGCCGGTCGGGGGTACGGGCCTCGAGGCAGCGTCTCCTTACCTATGCTGCCCTGGTATTTGTTGTTTTAGCCGATTTCTAGGGGCGAGGGTCCGCCATCATTGGCTTTGAGCCTGTTAGTTTGTCGTGTCCGTGCGATGTACCTGCGTCACTGTCAGCGAAGTCGTCGCGCGCGCGCGGGTATTTTGTCAATTACGATGGGCCTCGCGTCATCGATGTCACCATTTGTGCCTCCGCATTGTCGCGCTGGCGGGGGTGATAAGAGGAACTCTCGAGGTAGTGGACACCCTGTTATAGGTCTGTCCAGCTCTGGGGCTATTCCTTATTTTTAATATTAGAAAGAAGCTAAAGCGGTCTCCACATTACCAAATTAGATGGTGCCGCAAAGATACCGCATCGCGCTAACGAAGTGTTTACAAAAAAATACCATATAATAGATATACAACTTCCAAAGATGAATAAAGTAGAAAGGATTACGTGATCGATAAAAAGCTTGGGCGTGAATTATTGCTCAAACCAGGTTGCTTTTCTAGTAATTTTTAATGACAATGTGAGATAGTGATAGTAAAAAAACACCCGGCTAAGTTAGTTGTGGCCTTCTTCTTGCACCAGGACGCGTTTGGAACCCTCGTAGCTTTAGTTTTAAATTGTCCAATATGGTTATCGCCATATCTCACTACTGTGTACTTCTCATGTAATGTACACTTCAAAAGTGAGCCTACTTGAATAAACATATTTTGACTTTTGACTTTGAATGTTCGGACTTCGGTTCCCAATCACAAACACCAGCTTGGAAGAAGATCTTCCTATTGAAACGGTCGAGCGTACCACCATAGCTCCCGTACAGGAGCCATGATGAAAGTAGGTTTTTTTTTGTCAACATTTTTTTTGTTATCGAACTATCTGTTGCTAAGTTTTTTGTTTTGTAGGGCTTAAATATGATCTAGGAAATATTTAATTCTTGCTTTTTAGTGAAATTCGATGCGAATCATAGAAAAACCGCTCTTAGTGAAACGTTGCATAGAAATGGCTTGTATCCTGGAGACTTACTCGATTCTTTTAAACCCGGGATGAGGTTCCCGCAGGCGTTAGGAAAAAACGATAAACAGACGGGCGAAACGTTTAGGCCGTAGTCCACCACGCCTGGCCCAGTGTGGATTGATAGAATTCACACGCTCTTATAAAACATTATGGAGAACTCTCAGGCATGCAGGTTTCATCACGATATTTGAAATTATGCTTTAATTAAAAAATATATATATAAATCGGAAAAAGCCTGAGGTGTGTACGGAGGATGGAAATCGGTCCGCCGGAGGAGAGGCTGAAGCACTAACAACTGAGCTACCATGAGTTACCAGTAGAATAAAAAAAAAATCACCTATTATTATTTCAAATTAAAAGATGAAAGA
This sequence comes from Pararge aegeria, assembly GCF_905163445.1. Lineage (NCBI taxonomy): Eukaryota > Metazoa > Arthropoda > Insecta > Lepidoptera > Nymphalidae > Pararge > Pararge aegeria. The sequence goes on along the minus strand of NC_053202.1, from coordinate 1,918,869 downwards.
CCGGTATGACCTACTCAAAAAAATGTACACGAATTTAAACGTAATGGCTGGAAATGAAAAGCATTTGCTATTTCACTGCGGAGATGAATGTATAGAGCAACACAATTTTGTCGTTATACTTTATACCTCTTTCATATTTAAACTCAGGTTCCGTGAGTGTGTTGGAAATGAAATTATTTCGCTGAATTTGTTATCTTAACTAAATACACCAGTCATCATCAACTTTATATCAACCCATTACCGGCCCACTAAGTGGGGGGGTCCACCACGATGGCCATTATGTAGAACTATTAGGCATGGAGATTTCCTCACGATGTTTTCCTTCACCGTTGGAGCAAGTGATATTATAATTACTTAAAACGCACATAACTTAGAAACGTCAGTGGTGCGTGCTGGGATTCGAATTCGGCCCCCCGAAAGTGAAGTCGAGCTCCGACCCAATGTGCTGTCGCCGCTTATATTCTTCACATGAATTCATTATCTTAACTAAATACACCAGAGATGAGTGAATATTTGCTTCGGCTTCCCTTTTTTAATAACTATTCGGAGTTAAGTATACTTATACTTTTTTTTTATAACACTTGATTTAATGGTGAAGGAAAACATCATGAGGAAATCTGCATGGTTGAGAGTTCTCCTTAACTTTTTCAAAGGCGTCAAGTGTCTACCAATAATTTGATCAGCTTAAAAAAAAGCCTTCCGGGGTTTTAAATGTTTCTTTTAGTTTTTAGTTTTTAAGTTAAATGATAACAATCCGATTCTTGTTAAATACTGCTGATTTTAAGGAATGAAAACTAAATTAGTAAACTAGCTGTTGCCCGCGACTTCGTCTGCGTTTGATTTAGTTTTTTGTTGTGGCATTAAATTAAAAAAAAAATTTAAGTATTCAGTATAGCTAAGCTTTAAATGAGGGGTTTGCTGCTGTCCGCTGAGGAGTTCTGTCCTCTATCTCCAACCACAGTTTGGGCAAAATTAAACACATATTATAACCTCTATAATACAAAAATAATTATTTAAATCGGTTATAATTTGTTGGAGTTATGGTGTAAAATCGTCAAACATTCATCCCCTCTCCCAAAGGAACCGAGCTTAATGTCGGGATAAAAAGTATCCTATATTACTAGTAACACTTCCAAGAATATGTGTACAAAGTTTCATGAGGATCGGTTAAGTAGTTTTTGCGTGAAAGCGTAACAAACAAACTTACACTGACATTAATAATATTAGTAGGGAAGGGATAAGGATAGGGATAATGTGCCATACCCTCTAAGTGTTATATTTCGACAAGATGGGTGCAGTAGTTGAGCCAAAAATCGTAGCAAACGAATAGAAAAAAATACCGTATTGTATTTTATTTATTTTTTATTACTTTGAAAAATGGAGGAGGGGGGGAGTAAATAATTGTAATACATCTGCATACGTGATATTTGATTGGCCCCTAGGTTATTGTTGTTTATAAATATTTTAATATTAATCGGTGATTATAAGATTACTGCAAATGTCACGCCCGCGTTCAAAGTGATAAGAATTCTCGCTGCATTTTCGCCATGAACGCCAGGCCACGCCAGGCTGATTCTTTATGCAAAAAAACCCACATTTTCACGAAAGATAATTAGTGCAGTCTTCCCAACAGGTAAGTGATGATGAAGTATAGGTCTTCTGTAGAGAGTTTGGAAATTCACGGACTTGGGCCGCTTGCTTCCAGTGGATCCTAGCGACGATCCTAGGAAATTCTTGACCTACCAATGCATACATTTAAAAAATGTGTAAAAACGCATCTGGTACAGCGAGGTTACTATACATTTGATGAATTCCTCAATGACAAGGTAGAATGGAAGCAGCCAGCCTCGCTCTCATCTCCCGCAAGATAGCAAAATGATTGTAAATGTTGATGTTGGAAAAGAGCAACTACTGAGTTTCTTGCCGGCTCTTCTCGGTAGAATCTGCTTTCCGAACCGGTGGTAGAGTCACACAAACATGCATACTTGACGTTTCAAAAGTGCTTATAAAGTAGGCCTACTTGAAATAAATGAATTTGAATTTGACTCGCTTGATATTTGTACACCTCGTTGGGGCCGACTTCTTTAGGGGTATCATTATCATCATCATTTCAACCAATTGACGTCCACTGCTGGACATAGGTCTTTCGTAGGGAGTTCCACAATCCACGGTCCTGGGCCGCTTGCTTCTGTGGATACATGTGGCTTGTACTTATATATATAGTTCGCATTAACATTTTTTATTTGGAATACGCCCAGTGACACCCCAGGGTACGTAAGAAAATACAGGGTACCACAACAATTCTCTTGACTGGCTTGATATCTGTACCTTGTTCATCATCATTTCAACCAATCATCCACTGCTGGACATAGGTCTTTTGTAGAAAGTACCACAATCCACGGTATGGGGCCGCTTGCCTCCAGCGGCTCCCAGCGACTCGCCTGATGCCATCTGTCCACCTCGTTGGGGGCCGACCTACGTTGCGCTTACCGGTGCGGGCTCGCCATTACAGCACCTTAAGACCCCAACGTCCATCATTGTTAGGGGTATGGAAATTATTAAATGTATATTGGGGTAATGAATGTTGATTCCATCGTGAAATCCGGTGAGAATACCCCGAAAGCCGTAAGGTCAGCGAGGAGTCTCGCCGCGTAACAAATAGCTACGCATTCGTATTCATTCTCACGTTTTTTCGGACCCAACCCTCTCAAAACGGTTCCATTTCCAAGACATACATCCTCTAGATCAACTTTTGAATTGAAAACTGATAAAGACGCGTTGAGCATTTTTGAACAACATTCTTGGAACTCGTGACATCGTCACCAAATGCTTTCCATGTTATATATACGTATACTGCATAAATATGTGTACTTTTGGGATAAAATAAAAGTTCAAAATTCAAGCAGCAGCTGCAGCAGAATTATTTGGCCTCGTGAAAAGTAGACAAGAATTCATTTATTTATTTATTATTTATGTACCATAAATTGTGATTGTGAACATAAGATACATGAAGTGTACAAAGGAAAGCTTATCTCAATAAGAGATCTCTTACAGCTACCCCAGGATGTGAGTAAGATGATTTAATTGTGGTATACGTACAATATACTAAATGCTAACTACTAAATAACGAAGCTGACTGCCAACCTTTGTTAGTCGGAAAGGCACCGGAAGACGAAAAACTGTGGAAACTTCTAGAGCAGATCCGCCGACTCGGATCCAACACAGATGCCACTTCCATATTTTCTATATATCCTTGTATACTAGGAACGTTTAACCCATTTTACACGAAGTCCAACAAAAAGGGATGGGGATATTAGGCGAGAATTTCCATAGCGTTTTAGTCGAGTGTGAATTACTTCGTACCTTTTTTAGTGTCTCCGAATGGACGGAGGGGCTTTATTATGCTGAAATGGGTTTTTTGTTGATGTTTTTGAGTTGATTTGAAGTGTGTGTGCTGTGATACTTTTTTTTTCGCTCACTTCGAATAATGGGATTTGAAATAAGTAGGAAGTCATTGTCTTAAATCAGAGTCACACCTCGCAGGGCATGTCGAAGTCAAAAGTCAAAAATATCTTTATTCAAGTAGGCCCATAGGTGGCACTTTTGATGCGTACATAAGAATTACACGGTAGTGAGATGATGGCGATAACCACATTCGTAAACTTAAAACTAAAGCTACGAGGGTTCCAAACGCGTCCTGGTCTAAGAAGAAACCCACAACAAACTTAGGCGGGTGTTTTTTTTTGTTATCACCATCTCACAATGTCATTTTAAATTGTTAGAAGAGCAACCTGGTTAGAGCAATAATTTACACCCAAGATTTTTTATCGATTACGTAGTCCTTTATACTATAATATGACTTTTCTATAAGCTTACGTTTAATACAAACTTTGGACATGTAAGGAACACATGCGTCCATCAACGTAGAGGTCACATGTGCCTGTAATAACACCGGCAATTACGCACTTGAGACCCTAAAACAGCATTGCAACTATGCTGCTTTACCCTTTGCAAGTATGCTTTTGTACTTTCCCGGACGAGCTTTTATAAAAAACGCTAACTACTACTGCTAAAACTCAATAATAATAAGAATAATTTATTTGCTACAATTGCGGGTCAAGACAGGTTGTTTTACAATAATTAAAATACTTTCCTACACAATATACTGCCGACAGAAATTTGAATTTGAAAATATCACACCTCGTGAAAAGAACAATAGACAAGTTGGGTTATATGAGTTGCCTAGAGAAAATCGATGGTGAAAGGTATGCCTTGGAATCTTCTTGGATTAGACGTTACTTACTTAAGCATTACCTTTTCCGTCGTTAGTTAAAACGGGCATAAGTGTCTTAAGACAAGACTAGGTTAAGACACCGGCAATTTTTTTTATGCGGACAAAATGTCTGACACATATCACTCCGTTGGGTGAAACGGCGTAGTTATGTGCGGCTTACAACCAATTAAAACTCTGTGTTCCTTGATGAACTTATGGGTACGGGACGCAGTTGGGTATCACTTTTGTAGGGATTGAGTTCAAACCCCGCTTGCATCTCTAAAGTTACCGAGTTTTAACCATATATCACTTGTTTTAACCTGCATGCCTAAGAGTTATACGTAAATTCTCGTAGTTCTTTGAAGTCTACCAACCCGCACTGGCAAACAGATTATGGCCTAAACCTTCTTCTTGATGCTTTACCTTCCTTATACATGGTATGGCATGGTATGTGTATTCGTACATAGAAATATTGAGTATTTTGAAAAGAAGACTGAAACAAAAAGTATCACGCGATATCCACATAAATTAGTAACTTCGTCGAATTGCACAGACTCTAGAATCGTCTCACGCAATGAGCTGCCAAATATATAATAAAATTGAAATAAATGTAAAAAAACTACCCTTGAAAACCTTTATAACATTATTAAACTACTAAACTGTTTCTATGGTTGTGTGACAGATCATTTTATACCATCGCAGAATACCTTAGCTGCTATATGAAATATCTGTGGTTCCTGCTTAATTTTGCATGTGTGCGTGTACTGAATTTTCTGACACGTTAATTAAATTTTAATTTTTATTGTATTTATTTGACATTAAAACTAAGAATTGTGATGAAATAACTAATACAATTATTATTATGACACTATAAATCTCAGAGCATTATTTATATAATTGATAACAAATGAGATTATTATAAATATAACTTAATGTTTAAATTTTAAATGTTGATGTATTAACAGAATATGTTGGAACTTTATATCCTAAATACCAATAACTAACCCATATTTAGCAATATAAATATTTCATTTCATTTCATTTTAAACCTTTAATTTTCTGAAAGGGTTCTAAGCCTTGCAGTAGACTGGTAATGGTTTTTTTTAAATGAAACAGAAGTGAACGAATTTGCGTCTAAGAGTTAGTTACTATTGATGTTAGATAGACAGGCAGAGCAGGACAGACTCACTAAATTTTGTAGCACTTAAAGGTATACAAAAAGCTTATTACCTCAAAAACTAATTAAAAGTACGCAAATCTAAGTTCTCTTTAAACATTCTATACAAATTTTCCGTGGCCTTGAAAGTGAGACTTTCCGAACTTATATTTACCTCAGTGAAAGTTATATTAGGTAAACTCTTCTACAAAGTACAGTATTGGCAATCAGAATGGAAAATCATTAAAAATATATATATTTGACGGAACCACATACCTTAAACTGATAGGTTCAATTTCACTTGTAAAACAAAGGAGTACCCAATATTCAAGCATAAATTATACGATTGAATAGGCTGTATTGTCCTCTGTGCAGAACATGCATGGAGGAAGATGAAACACCGACACACGTATTGCTTGGATGTAGAGGAGTAGCAGAGCAACGCGCAGCATACCTTGGCTCCCCAGCATCACTCCCTAAAGTACTTGGCGACCTGGGCGGCCTGCTAAGCTTCTGGAGTGAGCTCTGCTGGCTGGAGTGACCCAGCGGGGAGCCGTGCAACGGATGGTTTCGGCCGACCAATTAAGGAGACAAGCCTAGGGAAAGAAGAAGAAGGCTGTATGGGCAATGATCTTTGCCTGTCCTGAAGTGGACAAATTAAAAACAACAACAACTAAGGAGTACATAAGCTGTATGGTCAATAATCTTTGCCTGATCTGAAGGGAACTAGCTGTTGCCCGCTTTCTTCGTCTGCGTTTTTTAAGGTGTTTTACAAATCCCTTGGGAACTGTTTTTTTCCTGTTAGCCCATGTTACTCTTCGTCTTTTCTTAATTAACTCCATTCCAAAACAAGTTGATGTGTTGCTAATTTAGGGAGTTAAGGAAGGACAACTGTAAAGAGATAAATTCTTCAGTCTAAACGAAGATACCTTTTTATCCTCAACCAAATGTACATCTCATGTATAAAGGCAGATTTGCTAATATTAGTAAGTAAGTGATGACTCCCTGAAAGGTTGTAACAGCTTTACTGGGGGATAGGGGCAATCGCGAACGCTCGCCAAGAGTGAACCCCAATGCTAGACGTTGTTGAGGGAAATGGGATAGTTAATCTTAGGGTGTCTCACATCTAACGGTGTCTCGAAACTCTGCTTAGTGTGTGGCTTATTGGACCAGGGTTTAGCCCCAGCATCCCCGAGAATATGTAGACGCGACCCACGTTTGGTTGACGTCAGAAATCCTGGCTTAGTCTTTGCCGTGTGGTGACAGCATCTACTCTGTTGCCACCACTGTTCTTTCGTCGTTACAGTCACTTAAACCGTCTGCTGTTTTAGTTTTGACGTTTTAAAAGTGTTTCAAATTTAAATTCATTTATTTGCAAATATAATATTTTGTCATATTATAAATGTTTAGTGGCAGTGTACGAAATGCAAATCTTAATTTTCATCACCACTCAATTGCAAATATATTAAAGATAATAAAAATTGTAATTATAAGAATGTAATATGTACACTATGATAAAAATATAAGGTGTATTAGCTGTATGTCATAGTCTAAAATAAGAAAAAAAAAAAGAATAAAGTGTTATTATAAGGTTTACTTGACATAATTAAATTTGGATTTTGTCATCCAAACAGACTTTGTATAGTAAAAATGTTTATAGGTTAGACATTATCCACAGATATCAGAACCTCCTCGTGTGACCTACTCGCAGATATCCGAAAGGCATTAAAAGCATCCACGTCCCCACTCAGCCTCTCATTGGAGCCTTACAAAGTGTGTTGAACCTTTTTACAACCTAATTTCTATACCCCTTACCGTCAAAAGCAGATTCCCACCATTTACATAATAAAAGCGCTCAGTTCTCACGCCCTTGAGGAATACAAACTGAAAGAACTTCAGCATTTTTACTTATTTACGGAATCTATAATAATATTAGAAATACAACAGTTTTCGATTCAACTACTTCACTGATCTTGACGAAATCTAAGTACATTTATTACTGATTTTGTAAAATCAGCGATGTATAACAAGAATCAGATTATATTAATTTGTAGGTGTATTCCAGCTGAAGCGATGATAGCGCAAAGGGTAGGAGCCCGAGTTCGCTTTCGGGGGGCCGAGTTCGAATCCCAGCACGCACCTCAAGCTATGTAGGTTTCAAGTAATTAAAATATCACTTGCTCCAACGCTGAACGGAAACATCACAACTGGAAAATGTTTGTGTGTTGAGCATGAATGTTTTTCAGTGTCTGGGTGTTTATATGTATATTATAAGTATTTATGTATATTATTCATGAAAAAATATTCATCAGTCATCTCAGTACCCATAACACAAACTACGCTTACTTTGGGGCTAGATGACGATGTGTGCGTTGTCGTAGTATATAAATTATTTATGTATTTATTTATCGTGAGGATACCTGCATACCGCATATTCTACATAACGTTCTCAAAGGTGTATCAGAAGGAGACTGGAGTCCACCAATCCACACTGGGCCAGCGTGGTGGCCTTAACCACTTCTCATTTTAGGAGGAGACCCGTGCTCCGTGCTGATATTACAGCTACAGTGCCAAAAAAACTAGACACTTAAATTGAATTACCATAATCCCGGCCAGATTATGGGCAAACTCCCTTTAGGGGTCAAGCAGCAGTGGATTGTTACAGGCTATTGATGATAAGCCAAATTTTCATTGTTTAAACTCTACATCTTTGAGAGCAATTCCCAAGGCTTCCCTATCGGTAAGGTAGAAACTATTCACGGATGAAGTCTCCTACCAGACCAGAGAAAATTCAGAAATTGTAAATTCCCATATTGCTCCTGTCGAGGATCGAACCCGGGACCTCTTACAACCATATCGCTCACCGCTGTGCGAGAAAGATCACCACATTATGAAAATGAAAAATGAAAAATGAAAAAATTATTTATTTGTTATCTAAATTTCATTACAAAACAATAGAGTAAGACCTCTATTTAAGTTTGGAAAAAACCTGTATTTGGAGGTCTCGCTCTTTCCGATATAAAGTTTACACATATACTAATAACATGACTTAACCAATTTATTACATTTTATAATTTTATACTTTTTTTTGTTTAGAATTTTTCAAAATCAATCATGCAAGCATGCAAATTTGTGAGTGTGTGTGTGTAAGTGTTTGAGTGTGTGTGTGTGTGTGTTTATGTGTGTGCTTTTACTTTAGAATCAGGAAGAGAGATTCTGTCTCATCGTACGTTAATGATTTTATCCAATTTGTTACTGTTTTTTTACAGTCATGCAGTTTCAGTGGATAAATATTCAAAACTCTATTTATTCTATTATACAGCAGACAAGATTGTTTCTTTAGTTGCCTAGAGGCAAAGGCTGTTTTTGTGTTAACTGTAGAGACAATGCGACTATTTGTTCTTTTATTTAAAGTTATTGGATCAAAGTGTAGTGTTTTATGAATTTTTAAGATTACTAGGAGTATATATAATTGTCTGACTGTTAGGACATTGCTAAGGGCATATAATGAGTTAGTGGGATACCGAAAACACTTAAAATGCATGACCTTTAACAAATATCGCTGAGCCCTTTCAACGTCAATAAATCTGGTCTTTAATATATAATATAATAGTGTTTAAGAAGGAGAGTTTTAACTCTATGCGTTTGGAAAGTCACCGTCTTATGCCAGTCCTAAACCTGTTGCTACAAACTCCGTACTCCGTTTAACGATCTCTGATATAACCAAGTTTGTTAATTATGAAGCCAAAACCAGAATGTGCCCACTTTTACTTCTCTTGTTATTTTGTTTGAAAACATTTTCTTTGTAGGGTTAATACAAGGTGGCTTTTAGTATAAGAGACCACCAAATTTCACAGTGGCCCTCATTCCGTTCTACTATAAAAAATCTAAGACTGCCCACACGCAGTCAATATTATTAAGAATATATATAACTAAACTGCAGTTCTTCAATACGGGCCGCAGTATTCAGCTTTTTAGCAATAATATCGCATCCGTGCGTGAATATTGATATGTATGCCTAATAGTTTTATTCAGTCAATACGTATGTCTGTTCATATGTGAAAGTTAATTTTTCAGAAACTACTAAAGCTGTAAAATTATTATTTACCACCTCTTGTGTCTATTTAGACAAACAATACATAGTAGTAGCTCGCGCTATACTACCTGGGTTGGGTGAAGAATCGTTAGGTATGGGGTTTTTCTTTTAAATATCTCAATGCCCGGAACTAAAAATTAACGGTTACGCCCATGTCTAAGGGAGCTAGTTCAGGTTTTAATAATGTCTACTAATTTCCCTAACGAAAAGTTTTTTTGTTGTTCTTTTTTTAGTACACGCTGCACGGTTGCAAAACATATGCATCAGATTTATATATGGCCTGCGTAAGTTCGACCACATATCCCGTTTCGGGCGAAACTTGGGTGGTTGCCAATCAGTCAGCGGAGAGACTTGCATGCTTTGTCCCTTTTATATCGTGTCCTTTTCTTTCCTCAAGCACCACCTTATTTGAAGGAACTATTTATTTTTTACGGAGCGGACGGCCGGGACTTGCGTCGATCTTGCACCGACGGCAAACTCCAGGTTCCATTCAGTCGCACGAAATACTATAGTAACTCTTTTACGGTTAATTGTGTCAGACTCTGGAATTCCCTGCCTGCTGACATACGTAAGGCTCAATCCCTAAATGTTTTCAAGAAGCGTTTGGAAAACCATTTCTTATCTATGTAATATTATAGTATGTAATATATTGCTTAAATATGTATATACTTATATATATTATGTATATTATGTATGTAGTATTAGAATTTATGTGTATGTAGTTTATTAAAATTATTTTGTATATGTAAATATATATATAAATATATATATTTTTTATACTTAAATTGCTGCACCAACCCGTTCCTTCGTTTTTTTTTTCCTAACGTCAAAGGTTTTCTGCAAGAGATCGCTTTAGTGATAAGGCCGCCTTTGCACGCTCTATTTTATTTTTATTATTTTAAGTTTCTTCTGTATTTGTGTTTAATTTATATAAAATGTGTGTGTGCAATAAAGACTTAAAACAAACAAACAAACAAAACAATAGTCTGGCGTCAATATTTGTTAAGATTATTTGGAGGAGTATTTAAATAGGTGTATTTAAATGTAATATGAAATGATTTTATAGAAGTAGAGTTTTTTGTGACAGAGCTCCTCCGGGGACGATCTATGCTTATTTCTGCCGCTAAGCTGCATTGGTGCAAAACTGTTTTTCAGTCTGAAGGGCGTGGTTGCTGGTATATCAGGCGCATGAAGCTTACCACCTACGCTTGAGGTTAATGGACTTAGGCACAGAATTAAGAGTATACAGAAACCGTGTACATGACGTGAGCATAAAAAACCTTTCCACTTTAGTAGAGTTTCTCGAACAAGCGGTTAGTCGCTTCATTTCATATAGCAGTTGATAGTAATTATTTTACCTCTAAAGTTTACCATTAAATGTGAAAATGAGAAAAAGCTTGTGAGGTAGCAACATTCGGCGGGTGTGAAGTCAGATGAGCGCGGGGTGTTTTTACTGCGGACACAATGCACACATGCTATAATGAGGTTTCTGTATGTTTTTAATTCTAACGACACAGGGCAGCGTGTTGTAGTAATGCCCTTACCATTAGGTGGTACATCTGCTTACTATTACCCAGTATTAAAAAAAAAAGTATAAAAAATGGTATATTTCGTTCGCTGTCTCTTTGCCTATAACCTGGAAACAAAGAGGAAATTGTTTTAGCATTGTGTTTTGTGTACCGCCGCCGACGCTGGCGCTTGGTTATTGATACTCCGATATTGAAATATGCTTGACTCGGAGGTCAAGTGTAACCGATTTTATTACCTTTATCCGATTTATTAACTATTTTGCTATTTAGTTCTTATCAAAAAGACTTCGAAATCTTGGCATTTGGGACTTGTTTAACGATCTCCCGGTTGCAGAGGTTTGTGGTTATAAGTGGGAAGTTACAGGTTCGATACCCGGCAAGGGACAGTTTGGGACATTATAACTTCATAATTTTATCTTGTCTGGTCTGGTGAAAGGCTTTGGCCAAACCACTAGCCCCCCTACCAATAGACGTGCCAAGCTATTTTGCGTTTCAGTACGATGTCGCGTAGAAAGCAATTAGCGGTATAACTACCATACTCTGTAACAGGTTATCCCGTTGCCAGTATAATTATATGTAAAACCAGTTTAGTAACAATAAATTAATTTTATAAAGTACTAGCTGTTGCCCGCGACTTCGTCTGCGTTTGATTTTGTTTTGTGATGTGGCATTAAATTTAATTGTAGATCTAAAAAAATTGTATCGCTAAGCCTTAAATGAGGGGTTTGCTGCTGTCCACTGAGGAGCTCTCTCCTCTAACTCCAACCACAATTGGGCAAAATTAAACACATATTATAACCTCTATAGTACAAAAATAATTATATAAATCGGTTATAATTTGTCGGAGTGGTGGTGTAAAATCGTCAAACACTCATCCCCCCTCCCAAAGGAACCGAGCTTACTTCTTTACTTATTTTATATATTATATATATATATATTACTTCTATCACTTCCAAGAATATGTGTACAAAGTTTCATGAGGATCGGTTAAGTACTTTTGAGTGAAAGCGTAACAAACAAACATAACATTTATAATATTAGTAGGTATAGGCATTAATTGGTTCCCTCTCTTTGTCTACAACCTCGTAACAAAGAGGAAGTTGTTTTGGAGTTTTGTTTTGTAGGTATACCGCGATCGCCGCAGGCTCCTGGCTATTGATACTCTTATATTGAAATACGCTTGACTCTGAGGTGAACTAGAACCGATTTAATTACCGTAAGCCGATTTTGTAGCTACTACCATTTCAATTATTAAGTTAGGAATCTAATCTTGACATTTGAAAAACAAGGACTATAATATTGAAACAAAAATTTAAACATTAATACTGCTTTTACCGATGGTAGTAGGCCTTTTTCCAATTGTGCAGTGAAAGGAATTCGTTTTTCCTTGTAGCTACTATTCTAACAAGGATTATATTTACATCGTAGCTAGTATTCTTCAAATTGCGGAGTGGAAGGATTCAGTTTTATTTTTAGCCTAACAAAAACCTTAATAATACTAAAGTAATACTGCTTTAAGACTAAAGTCTTCGAACAGTGCGTGTTGCCAGTGATGACTTACGGAACTGAGACATGGTCGCTAACTATGGGCCTTATAAGAAGGCTCAATATCACTCAGCGGGCGATGGAGAGAACTATGCTAGGAGTATCTCTACGTGATCAAATCAGAAATGAGGAGGTACGTAGAAGAACTAGAATTACCGACATAGCTCAGCGAGTCGCGAAGCTGAAGTGGCAATGGCGGGGCACATAGCTCGGAGAGCCGATGAACGTTGGGGTCTTAAGGTGCTGGAATGGCGACCCCGCACCGGGGTCGTAAACGCAGCGTAGGTCGGCCCCCAACGAGGTGGACAGATGACATCAGGCGAGTCGCTGGGAGCCGCTGGAGGCAAGCGGCCCAGGACCGTGTGGTGGTAACTCCCTATAAAATACCTATCTCCAGCAGTGGACGTGGAGTGGTTGAGATGATGATGATGATGACGATGATTGCTTTAAGTGATGGTAGTAAGCCCAATGTTCTTCCAATTGTGTAGTGAAAGGAATTCGTTTTTCCTTGCAGCTACTCTTTACTCTATTCTTACAATTGTGGGGCCAAAGAAATCTGTTTTCAGTAAAAAACTCCATATTTCTTCTGAAAACGGATCGGACCGGCACATCTAGTTAAGAAAATAAAGAAACAAGTACCTTTTCATTTCAAATCCACTTTAAACTGATTTTTAAATTAATCTCACGTTTGCTCCCCTTGTACAAAGGCAACACGCAGAGAGATAGAAAATAAAATTAAATCATTTAATATTTTCACAAAATATCTCCCGCTACATGACGTCGAGCGGCATACGTATCCATTTTGAAATGGAATTAGTTGCTTTATTCAGCTTGCACGTGAAACTTTTATCAAAACGCGCTACAAAGGTGAACGCAATTAACGCAATGTAATGTGCGAAAGCGGGGCACTCACATTCATAAGCGGAGCGTTCAGAATTCATCAAGAATTATGATAAATTATTGCCTGTGCGCAGGTTTCTCTACCGCAGAGAGTAGGGCATTCAAATCTCTGTATCCAACAATTCTCAAGCTTGAATAAATTATAATAATATTATTGTAATTCAGTGGACCTACTCGTTGTTTAGCAAAAAGGTCTCGAATCACTGAAAGTTACTTATTATTATGTTATTGACTATAATTTATAATTATTTTTTTTAATTCTTAAAAACAACACTATTAAAAATTTATAAAACAAACAAAAAATAAAAAATAAAAATAAAAAAACAAATTTGTATTACTATTATTATATACGCTAAACTCTCACACCGTGTACAAGATAAATATAAACAAAGAAACTACTATTAATAAACTTACTTACTTATAGATAAATAAACTTAAATATACATGACTAAATACATATTATTATACCAGGCGGTGGAGTACATACAGCGCGGCATCTCCTCGTTCCATTTAATAATGGTATTTATCTAATTAAAAGAAAATACTAGTATTAAAAGTGGTTTCGTTTCCAGTCATGAAAAGCATGCTTTCTCAGTTTATTATTTTTTTAACTACTCGTATATTTATTTTGTCGAAAGTTCTTGCTCCTTGGACAACTTTAGTACCAATAATTCATTTTTGTAAATTTTGTGGTTTGAGTCTTTTCTGCTAAACTATGTCCGTTTCACAGATCACTCACTACAAGGTACGGGCTAAGGACTCCATCTCCCTGCAAAGCGCTGATAAGAAAAATTCACGCTGTTACTACACTAACTACACTAACTGAACGAAGGTAAAATATCGCGTGGAAACCTGCATGTCTGTCTGTTCTCCATTATGCTCTGAAAGGCTTGTGAAATCTATCAATTCGCACTTTGCCAGCGTGGTGATTTTCGGCATAAACGTTTCTCTATCTGAAAAGAGATTTAGTCCCTGCTGCCAGTACATTAATACCGAACCCAACCTTATGGTCAATTCGATAGGAATATTAACAGTTTTGTTTACAATATTTTTTATGAAGTATTTAATAGAAATATAATATCACATCTCTGCATCGCCAATATATAAAAATAAATCCCAAAAATAAATAGACGAATTTTTTTATTTTAATTTAATTTATTTAAAATGGTCCTATTTTATTAAAACTTCTGGAGCGTGAAGTTTGTCCATTTGTAGTGACTCTACCACCAGGCAGAAGGCAGAGTTTACCGAGAAGAAGCCAGAAAGGAAACTCAGCAGTTTCCCATCATTTTACAATTTAACAATATTTTTACCTCATTCTGATAAGAGTATCAATCAGTTCCTGCTGGGAATCGACACTGGGTTGATAGCGATATTTATATTTACAATTTTAATATACCAATACACTAACGGGAATCAGGCTATATCAAATATAGCCTGATGCCCTTTAATAGTCCATTTAAGACTAGGCCGCTTTAGTCTCATGCAAATAACCCGCTCCGCTTATCACACTGACCGCACACTCTAGTATAATTTTCAAACGAGGCAAATATTTTCGTGTATGATTTTAAATGAATTAGCAAAAGCGCTTGGGGTAATAAGCTGGGAACGGATTTAAGCTAATGCTTTTAGCTTTTGCTTCTTCAAATCTTATTACTGCACTAATTATGCTGATCTCGGTGGCGCAGCGGTAAGCACTGTGGTGCTATAAGCTGTGGTCCCAGGTTCAATCCCCGGTGGATTTGAAAATTCATAATTTGAATGGATGAATTAATGAATACACTTTTATTGTACACCACATGAACATATAGTAGAAATATAAGTAAAATTTTTAACAAAAAGTATACAATTTGGCGGCCTTATCGCTACATAGCGACAGCAACAAAAGGCGTTAAAAACAGCTCAAGAAGAGAGGTAGGTGGTGCATTTAAATAAACATGCATATATACCTATATATACAAATATAATATTTACTAATATATAAACTTACATACTTAAGAAATATATAGATAGTGATAATTTCTTAATTTTCTCTAGTAATGCTAATGAAAGTATCCAGCCATGGCTTGTTAGCACCCGACAAAGACGTGCCACCTAGCGATTTAGGTTAAGGTTTAGGTTTAAAGACATTTATTCCCAAAAGACCTAAGTCACTTACATAGGAAACTTAATTTTCTATAATAAATTAATACACTTCGCCATTAGACTAAACTAAATTCAATTTTACTATTATCTATTCATTCAATGTATTCGTCTTTAAATTTATTGGTGTTACTTAATATATAAGAAGCTAATTTAGTTTTGAATACATTGAATGAGTTTACATTTTTTATACGTGTAGGTATTCTATCATAAAATTTGCGTTTAGATTTAGCGTTCCGTTACGATGTCGCGTAAAAACTGATTAGATTAGGGTTGTTAATAATTACTGTGATACCCCCTATGTATGAGACTGGTAGGTTACGGGGGGGATGCTGCCGGGACAACAGTGAACCTGTGTCTCAAACATGGGGAATTGGGTGGGATAGCCCTTACAGAGGACTGATCACCCTTCTGGCAATAGCAGGCGTTCCTTCACTTAATATATATATACTAGCGGAACCGCGCGACTTCGTCCGCGAATGAGCCGACTTAAAAAATATTCGTATTTTGTCGCGGACTGTTTTAAAGAACTGTAAACAAACAACAATTCCGACAATTCCGATATACTTACTACATACTTCCGTCGTTTGGCGTAACGTTTACGGTTCACGCATCGCACGCATCAGAATCTCTCAAAAAGGAATTTTTTTTTGCAGTTTTTGGCCAGGACTCCAATATAAATGAATCCTAGCTAGATCGATTTATCGCCCCCGAAACCCCCTGTATGCTAAATTTCATGAGAATCGTTGGAGCCGATTCTGAGATTTCAATAACATATATATATAAATATATATATATATATCGACAAAACACGAATAAAATGACATTTTCTAAAAATGAATCCTAGATAGATTTTTCGCCCCCGAAACCCCCTGTATACTAAATTTCATGAAAATCGTTGGAGCCTGAAAATCGCTGCTACATAAATAGCTGTCCCCGTACATGTAGTACATCCATACATGTACAGTGTACAAGGAAGCCAGAGAAGAGTGGCAACAGATAGTACCGCGTCACATCACTTAAACAATCACCTGCTCTGGCAAAAGCGAAAAAACTCAGAAGAATAATATAAAAAAAAAAACAGATATACTCTGGCATTGATAAGTACCGATGAAAGCGGAGCCAACCGCTTCCTAGCATCGCTGTAATTAGTTAGGTATGTTTATAAATAATATCAATACAAACAAACAAACAATATATTATTAACTTAATTCAATCGAGCGAAGTCAATTCTCGAGCGCGGACTTCGGATTTACTGCCCGTTCGTTTTGATTTATACAATTTTGTTCGTAGAAGAATTGTATTATATTTTTAAGAGTCCGCAGTGAAACATAGTGAACCTTTTGGTTTTATCACGTCCGCAATGTCTATCCGTACATCTGTGTATATCAGACATTAATTTAGCACTTGTATAGACACTAATTTTAGTCTTACCGACTAAATGCCTTTGACTCAGATTTATATAACATTGGGACAATCCATTTTGGGATATTGCATTTCAACATGGGGCGCTGCTTCGAAAAAAAAGTTTCTAGAAGTGGAAAGAGGTCAAAGGTCTGTACTAAAAGTTGTTTTTCAAACCATACAGATTTTCAACTACAGTTGAACAATATACCTATATAACCATTGTGAGTTACTAACGGTTAGAAAATTATATTTACTTAGATCATTACTAAGAGTAGGTACATAAAAAAATACCTTACAATAATGGCAAACTTAAATCGAGGAGAAGAAATATGGTTTTACATTCAATTCCAAGTAGGACTAAATTTGCTTCCCAACAATTTACCAGAAAATCGATTTATCTCTACAACATAAATAACAGTAAGTTAAATATTTATCCATTAGCACTTCATAATTGCAAAAAAGTGCTAACGGAGGATTTGATGCAACAAATGTACGTATGAATTTTGCATCCCATACATTGTCACGAAAAGACACAAGCACACGTTTATAACACACTTATACATACATTCATTTACACATACACTCACATACACACATACGCACACAAACACACGCACGCGACCACACACACAAACACACACACACACACACTTACAAATTTAAAGTCAAAAGGTATCTTCTTATCTATCTTTAAGATAGAAATTTAGCCAAAGGCATGTTGATTTTGAGTCCAATTCAGTTCAAGAAGCAAAGTTTATCATTTTCTAGTACGTAATTCTGAATAAACATCATTCCAATAATGTTAAGAATCTTCGTCACTCTCTGATTTAAATTTTAAATATTTTCTCTTAGATCTTTTCTAACATTCCCTCTTTGTTTTTATTTCAGACAGTTTTATCAAGGCAAGATCATGAAACGCGACTAAAAGGTACACTAAACTGAACGATAACAAATTCCATTCAGTGCCGTAATTTTGTAAAGCAGAAAAAACGGACAGAAACAAATTCTACGCAATATTTTCCCTGCGTTACCGACAGTAAAGTAAATTAAATGCGATAAAATGTTATTATTTCTGGTGCTACTGCCCTGTGTCTCGACGGAGCATGGCGTATAAGAAATTTCTTGAAACGGACTTATTTCGAACATGTATATTTTGATAGGGAAGTGTTGGTAGAAAATTTGGGAAGACCGTATAATCTAGTTGTGCACAAACTTTCCGGAACGTTATTCTTTAGTCACACAGTTTATAACGGTTCGATGGTTGACTTCGAGATTATGTGTTGTGATTTGAAAAAGAAGCCGTATGAGTGCAAGGACATGGATGTACCGGGGGAATATCCGATACCTACGGGGGGCCTACGATTCAGGGAATGACGATATTTACTTCGGGGGACACGACGGTGTATACAAGTACAGTTTCTTCACAAAATCAGCTGAGTTTTTCGCCGAAGAGAGCGTATCTATTTGGGGTTTATTCGTGCGTAACAACTTCTACTATATAGAATATCCGACGCAAAAGTTACACGTTTACGTTGACGATAAATTCGTTAAAGTCGCTGAGGCGGTAAATATAGAAGTGGACAACTTCTTTGTATCGAAACACAAGGATATATATTTTTCTAATAAAACCTAAATAAGGGAAGGGTTACATATAATAACTGCATCGTTGATTTAAGCGGCATGTACATCTACAAGGCAGCCTTATCGCTTACTTTGTTTCGCAAGAAAAATGGCTTCCAAGTATTAATCACGTCTTTTGTTGCAATTACGTGTCAGAGAATGTGTCCCCGCGAGTAAATATACAACGTTTAAATGAAAACCGGAATAATATTACCGAGGCTTTAGAGGTACATTATTTAATGAAGCGTATCGGTGAAACCGAAACGCTAATAGGTTTTGAGTAAACCATTGCCATAGTTTTTAATGAAATAAATCAGATACAGCCCTAACATCACATGCAAAAGTAAAGTAGACTCCTGTCACTTTATTAGGTACGCGTTGCGTAGCGTAGATACTAAGCCCGTGTCGGTCTTTTATCCTCAATAGGGTTGTCATAAGTTAACATTTAGTATGTTTTGAATTATTTTGTATGGAAGAATAATATGTTTCTTTGGATTTAATATTTATACAGGATGAATGCTTATAAAATATACTCATGCACTCTTCAACAGTATTTCGTAATTCCGTTACACGTTGTATATTAAGTCGCTCGGTAGCTAAGAACCAATCATTGTAATAACGTTGTTATGAAATAATGAATGATCAAACTACTCGTATGATCTAACTGAAAACAATTTGACAAATCCAATGACTTCTTGTAAATAGATACCATGACGTGTTGTTACTTTCTATTCTGTCTTTTGGTTCTTTATATTATGTTTATACTAACAATTGCTGGAATCCAATTTCATCCCTAAAAAAATATTGAACAGATTGTGATAAGAAATATACTTATAAGTATTAGTCACATCTTGCTGCTTAAAACGATGGTACAGGACGAGTGAGTTTCAGGCCTTTGACAGGCAATCACCTTGTTTATATTATTTAGACAGCTGGTTGGCGCAATGGGCAGCGACCATGCTTTCGAGGCGGTGGGTTCGATTCCCACAACTGGAAAAATGTTTGTGTGATGAACATGAATGTTTTTCAGTGTCTGGGTGTTTATCTGTATATTATAAGTATTTATGTGTATTATATTCATAAAAATATTCTTCAGTCATCTTAGTACCCATAACACAAGCTACGCTTACTTTGGGGCTAGATGGCGCTGTGTGTATTGTCATAGTATATTTATTTATATACAAGCAATATAAACCGCCGATAACGCATCCAATTTTTTTTAAACATCTTAAAGCAAACAATGTTACATTTATTAATATGAATATATAACATACATAACAAGTTATCATATTGTATCGATATTTTAACGCGTAATTTGTAATGTGAAATTAGTCTGGCGGATTGGAAATTAATGCTAAGCTCGCGTTACCGGCTGATTTATTTATTATTAATCAATGAATTCGCAGGTACGTGTACTATTAATTTTATAGGTATGAAACTTCGGTCTGGTAAACGTTACAAATACGACGCTAATTTTGCAATGTTAGATATTTTCATCCGACAATTATTTATTATATATCGAGTTGACGATTAAATTTTTTATTTATTCTTTAAAATAATTGTTTTATAAATATAACCTAAAATAAAGTATATAAATTACATAAAATCTAAAACGTCCTCGGAACCACCGCGGCGAGGCACAGTTCCTAAGATGCTGGCAGCATTGCCCCTTTGGATGGCCAAACTAATTCGTTGACCAAGGTAACTGCCCGCTCTAGGATCACCGGTAGACTCGATAACCCTTTTCGATAATTCTTTAAAAGGGCTCTTGCCTCCGGAGGATTGTCGAGGATTTAAATTGTTTTTCTTCAACGGCGATACTGTTTATTCTTTTTATTTTCATATTTTATTAAAAAGTATTGATAAATACTTATAATTTGATTACTCAATTCTAACAGCGGATGTGTAATCTCTCATTTACATACATTTTTATACTCTGATCATTTGATATAGACAATGCTGCTTGAAACAGGCCGTATGTCGCGATCTTTGCTGTCATACGTCACTTTGGTATACAAAAAAATACTAAAGTGACGTTTGACAGCAAAGATTGCGAGAATTACACCTGTCGCAAGCCCGACGTGAGATACGTAATCACCCGTCAGCTCTCATCTCTCACAAGATAAAAAATTATAAAGATTGTTAAACTGTAAAATTATATAAAAAAGAGCAATCTGCTGAGTTTTTCTCGGTACAAAGTTATATGTAAGCTGTATACTGTAAAAAAAACAAAATATTTTCGTCTCTCACCGCTTTATCAATTAGCTTTATAAAATAATATCCCAATAATATGAATATAACGTGTAATAATAAATGGAGGTAAACTTCTCCTATTCCCTGTTGCCTTGCTTGGCAGATGAACACTTTAATTTCATCCCTTATCCCTTCCTTTTATCCCCTGTCCAGGGGATATAGTTTTTGCCAATGCTAGCCGTGCATCAACTTGACACATTTTTCATAGAAAATATATTAAAATAAAATACATACAAGATTATCTGAAAAGATATATTTTTAAGAGAATTGAAGTTAAAATAAAATACTGGCTGCACGCCACACGCGCGTGTATTCTTGCCAAATTTCCAGCTTTCATTATATTTTGAGTCATTCTATTTGTAAAAGGTATTCAATTTAGCCGAAGTTAACTGACTGAGTAACTAACTTACTAAGGCACAAAGGAAAACTGCAGTATTGTAAAAAAACCTACGACTAAAGCATAGAATATTCAAGGTAAGGCTTTTCTTTTTTTCTATGTACTTTTTGTGGTGTGCAATAAAAGTATATTCATTCATTTATTAATTCAGGGTATAGCACATGACTTCGATCATTAAAAAAGTTTTATGAGAGAAAAGAACAGAAATCCCTTGTGGGGATGGGTATATGCTTTTATAACATGGTACCGAAGGTAATATTAGATCTACTTTTACCTAAGTTTAAACAATATATTAAAACACATTTAACAAATCGTGGTTACTACACGATTGATGAATTCCTTAACGACAAGGCTGCTTGGAAGCAGGCCACTGCGCTCTCATCATTTAGACAATAATTATTTAAATAGTTACAACAATAATTAAGTAATTTATATTAGCTTTAATGTAAATTGTATGTTTGTTTCCTCTTTGGTCTATAAAAAGAGAGAAAAAATGCTAAGAAGAAAAAGATTTTGCCTATTATGGATTCAGGCGCGAACGCTCAACGTAATTAGAATGGATATAATTTTAGAACTGTTTAGTTCTAAGCGAAGAGTGATAAATAATATTGTAAAATAACTAATGAGGGAATAAAAGTTGTGAAAATAAAAATAAAGTTATTTTGAACATTGGCCAACAATAAATATAATATCTATACTTATAAAAAATCTTTCACAGGTTTCTTTCTGTACATTGAAGATATTTTAATTTTTTTATTTGGAGGACAGTCTATAACTCTATAACCGATGCAGGACCCAAAACTTTTATCCCGAAATTCAGCTCAGCTCCTTTGGAAGAAGGGATGAAAGTGTTTGACGACTTTTCACCATAATTCCATTGTATATTAACCGATGGACAAAACTCCTCAGCGGGCAGCAGCAAACCCCTCACTTAGGCTTAACGATACTGAATACATAAAGTATTGCCACATTAATGAGGACTTCAGTACTAGAAAATTTTAGAAATTTTCTTGGTTAACCAAGAAAATGAATCGAAATCGCATTGATTCATATGCATATGAATCAATAATATGGTTCTTTCTAAATGCCATGGGAACGTTTGTTTTATTAGGATAGAAAGAAGTCGTGTTTCATTTGACTGCATTAATGTTTGGCTTAACAGCATGACTGCATATAAATCGAAAGCAGTGGATAAGCAAAGTTGCAAGTCAGTAAATGGATGGGTATATATATTAAGAATTTACTAAGAATAGTAATGAATCAATGAATATAATATATAATTATATGAAGAAGAATCGAAATCGATTCTTCGTTTATCAATTACTATTCTTTGTAAATTATAGGAGCTGAGACTTGTAGATACCTAATTATCTTTCAAATTTCAAAGACTGGCACCCATCCATTTACTGACTTGCAACTTTGCTTATCTACTGCTATCGATTTATATGCAGTCATGCTGTTAAGCCAAACATTTATGCAGTCAAATGAAACACGACTTCTTTCTATCCTCATAAAACAAACGTTCCCATGGCATTTAGAAAGAACCATATTAAACGCGGACAAATCAGCTAGACCAAATAAATGAAAGCAAGATTACAACGCAAATGTGTAACCGACGTAGTCAAAAACAAAATGCACAACCAATTTTAATTGGCTCGTTAAAAATATAAAATGAGAGCGCCATAGTAATCCAATTAAAGTCGTACAAAGGAACAATTACAGTTGGATGCATAATAAAGACAACCTGGGCAATCAGACGGCGTAATGGAGTGATATCCGAAAAATCAGGTTCGAATTCAGACTGCTGAACGCCGAATATACGGATACTCCATTAATATTCTTTTAATTTGACGGGCAGCGGGGCTACAGGTTGGAATTTTTTTGAATGACACTTTATTAATAGATAGATTCTGCTTCGGACTTTATTTTATTTTTAATTTCCGACTCAAAAACGACGGAGTGTGTCTGTGTGTCGTAGCTACCGCAGGTTGATAAATAAACAAAAGTGACGTTTGACAGCAGTGATTGCAAGATTTACGCCTGTCGCTAGCCGGTCGCGAGATACGTAATCGCTCTGCCAATTGGATCAACCGATTTTAATTTTGTTTCGATTGAAACGTGAATTAGTAGGTAGTAAGTATTTTTAGCCGTGTTTGATGAAAATCGGTCCAAGATGGCCGCCGGCACAAAATTGCGGGTTACATATTTTTCCACCTCTCCCTCAATATCAGTATTATTTTACTTGTTTTAGACTTTTTAAGTTTTGGTTCTTGTGACGGGGGTTTTTTTTTTAATTTTTAAATTTTATCATTCCGATTTCACATAGTTTAGTTTGCCCTTGACGGAAATTTCACTTGATCGTAAGAACCATCATCTACCTCTCTTAGCATAGTTAAAGCCGTAGTTCATCATCATCACATCAACCCATTACTGGCCCACTACAGGGCACGGATCTCCGCCCACAATGAGGACGGGTCAAGGCCGTAGTCCACCACGCTGGCCCAGTGCGGATTGGTGGACTTCACGTACCATCGAGAACATTACGTAGAACTGTTAGGCATACAGGTCTCCTCACGATGTTTCCCTTCACCGTTCAAGCACATGATATTTTATTTACTACAAAACTATGTGCGTTTACTTAGAAAAGTTAGAGATGCGTGCTGGGATTCGAGCTCGGCCTCCCTAAAGTGAAGTCGAGCTCCTACCGAATGCGCTATCACCGCTTTACAGGCCACTTGCCAAGTGAGAATTGGTAGAATTCATACGCCCTTGAGAACCATATGTAGTTTACATAGGATCTTTTATTTCACCGTTGAAGCAAGTTATATTTTATTACTTAATCGTATATAAACCAAGAAAGTTACAGCTGCGTGCCGAGTTTCAGACCTGGGCCACCTAAATTGAAAACGAATTCCTAAACACGAGGTTTTCACAGTTTCCACTGGTTATTTTATAAAGCCATTTACAGCAATGGACGTTATCCCGTAAACCAGTTTATAAAAGCGCATGAAAGAGTACACCGTATAAAAGACACTTTGTTTATTATCCTTTAGGACACGACAAAAATGAATACATCCAGGTGTAACAACGTTAACGTAGCAAAAGCGGCGCATTTATGAAAATTAAAACGTACCAGACGCGGACGTGGTATTCCTGACTTCATTTGTGTACGTCCTTTTTGTTTTTACCGTAACTGAAAGGATACGATATGTCACCGATAACAGTATAATGTTGATATTTTTTTCTTATCACAAAAATTGTTATTGTATGTCTATTAAGATATAGAACAACTTGCCTGATCAATTGAAAGAATTACCTTTTAATGCGTTCAAGAGAAAACTGACATAAAATTTTACTGACATATTAATACGTTATAAATTAGTTTACATATGCATTTTATATATTTTATATGATTTATGTTGAACTTTTATTAATTAATTTATTTAATAATGAATTGTTATCATACGAAAATCTGTCATATTTTGCTACAGTTCATAAACAAAATAAACTAAAACATAACTAATTAAATATTAATTGTAATAATATAGCTTTAATGAAATTAATTGTAATTAATCAAATTCTGAATGTTTTTAATTATTTTTAAGTTAAGATTTGCATGCCTTTAAATGAGCTAAACATTGTTCTTTATAACTTTTTGTAACATCTATAATTTTACATGTTTTTTGCAAATAAATGATTAAATGATTAAAAATAGATCGATTTCATTATATAATTGATTTTACCGACATTGCGATTCAAGACTTGTGAGAAATTCTAAATTTGGGGGTAAATTTATGAAAATTTAAATAATCTCACTGATGATTTGGGGTAGTAATGATAGATTTTATATTCTCTATCAATTGTTCATCACCATCTTTATAAACCCCATTACTGGTCAACTACGGGTCAGGAGTGAGAACCTCCTCCTAGAATGAGAACCTCGCTGGGCTAGTACGGGTTGGTGGACTTTACGCGCCTTTGAGAACATTACTGAGAACCCTCCGGCAAGTATGCTTCTTCAGTAAATTATCACCACTTGCTTTATGAGCTCACTCATAAAGCTAGTGATAATTCATTTTTGAATTCAAATTCAAAAATGTTTTATTCATGTAGACCTTATTACAGGCACTTATGAAGCGTTCATAAATTTAACATGTTACCATCATGTTGGTGATGGTGATAACTGCATTCGTTAACTTAAAGCTAAAGCTAGGAGGGTTCCAAACGCGTCCTGGTCTAAGAAGAGCCCACAAAAAACTTAGCCGGCTTCTTTTTTGTTATCACCATCTCACAGTCTAGTTAATGTTGAGCTATGAAGTAAGAGCAATTCATACCGAAGCTTTTTTATCATATTTGTAATCCTTAATATTTTAATTGAATTTTCTATAAGCTTACGTTGTATATAAACTTTGAAAAATGTAAAGTTTCTGTAGGAAGATACGCTTACGTTTTGTCCTTCAATAATTCAGCAACAGAGTAAAGCATTGACGTGATTTTTGGCATAGAGATAGTTTATGAGTCTTAGAGTGACATGGGCTACTTGTAAAGTAACAAACCTTACATTTATCCTATATCCATCTCAATCTTGTAGGCTACTTTTCAGACGTTTCACTTCTGTCGTGTGTGAATTGCGCAGGATTTTTTTTTACCTGCGTGACCGTCGTGATCGTGTCGTTTTATATAAAAGCAATGCGATTTAAAAACTCCACCACGGGATGCATGAGTGAAATTCCACACCAGAACATTCTGCCATCGGAGTGCCGAATCGAATTAAACAGTTGTGTATAAAAGGCATATGCAGTGAATGTTTTATTTCGGTGGATTTTGTGCATAGTCGGAGAACAAGAGAACTGGTAATTTCAAAGTTTCTGTTTTATTATCATCATCATTACATACATTACATATTAACGGTCGATTGGCGCAGTGGTCAGCGACCCTGCTTTCTGAGCCAAGGCCGTGGGTTCGATTTCCACAACTGGACAATGTTTGTTTGAACATGAATGTTCTTCAGTGTCTAGGTGTTTATCTATATATTATAAGTATATACGTTTATTATTCATATAATTATTCATCAGTTATCTTAGTACCCATAACACAAGCTATGCTTACTTTGTGGCTAGATGGCGATGTGTGTATTGTCGTAGTATATTTATTTATTTATATAAATACAGTAAAATAAATATACTATGATATTACACGCACATCGCCATGTAGCCAAAAGTAAGCGTAGCTTGTGTTATTGGTACTAAGATGGCTGATGAATATTTTTATGAATAACATACATAAATACTTAGTTTTTTTTATTGTTTTTATATCTTATTTTTTAGATCTTTTAAAATACTGTGCTTGTTTGTAACGTGTATATTGAGATGGGCTTTACCTGAATTAAACAATTATTATTATATAATAGGCATATGTTAATATGCATATAAACACCCAGACAATGAAAAATATTCTTGTTCATCACACAAACATTTTCCAGTTGTGGGAATCGAAGGCAAGGCCTTGGATACAGAAAGAAGGGTCGCTGCCCACTGCACCAATCGGCTGTCAAAGTTGTTGCCCGCAACTTCGATTGCATGGAAATATTGATGTGCAGGCCAATGCAATTCTCTAAATCCTGAACTAAAATCGAAATGCAAAAAATGACATGTCGAACTCTTGTTCTGTGAAAAAGAAAACAAATATGTCCTACAGGGAATTTAAATTTTTTTTTGGGATAAATAGTAGCTTATCTGCTGTTCTTGAGTATAACCTATCGTTTCCCAAAATTTCATCCAGATCCGTACAGCCGTTCAGCGTGATTGAGTAACAAACATGCATCGATCAAAACTTCCGTATTTATTCGATGTGAACAAGTATGAAAAACTGTATAAATTGCCTCCAACTCATACACAATAAAAATTGTCCGAGTTTTTTTGTGTTAAAAGCTGTAGTTTAATGGTTTTCTCGATTAGGTTTCAGCTTTTACGCACGTTGAAAACTTTTTGCTATTGAAATTTTTCTGTAAAACTATTGATAACAATTTTCCGATATAACTGGTTATTGTATCGTTTTATTTCGGCCCATTTAGTTGGAGGTTAATTGCTTTTGCCAATATTGTTATTTGGAGATATTTTCCACGTTGTTCAACGGCAGCGCTTTTTTTGCAGCGTTGAATAGCTTCACCGCGTGTATTCGTTCAATAAATAATCATTTAAATAAAGAAATCCTTGCTCCGTTGCTGCGGGGCAATCCAATAAACATACTTGGGCTTTTTCATATTAAATATTTATTTTATTAATTCTTATATCTTAATATATATAAATCTCCTGTCACGATGTTTGTCCGCGATGGACTCCTAAACTACTTAATCGATTTTAAATTAAATTGGCACACCGTGAGCAGTCTGCTCCAACTTAAGAGATAGGATAGCTTAGATCTTTAATTATAGTCGCAATTTTATTTTATTGCAAATTATTTGTCTATAATTAATTGACAGTCACATGTTATACATATATATAACTACTATACTCATTTAAGGCTTAGCGATACTGAATAATTTTAAAACACAATCAACCGCAGACGAAGTCGCGGGCAACAGCTAGTGTACCTATATGTTATACAACATGTAAGGTAATTACGAAATACGGTTGAAAGGTGCATAAGGATATTCTATTAGGAATCGTCATGTAGGAATAAGAAATCAAAAGGAGCACATTTATTCCATACAAACTAATTCAAAACATTCTAAATGTTTACTTATGACTACCCTATTGAAGATAAAAGCTCGACACGTGCATAGTACCTGCGTAACGCGACATAAAGTGATAGGAATCAATTGATTTTAATTTTGCATGTGAAGTAATATTTCAGTTTTCATTTTTACGTTGTATAATATGGTATGTTACGAGTACATTTATTTATTACAAATTTATAATGAATATATATTGTATTTCTAGTATAGTTTTTTTTTTTGCGTGTGTATATTTTATTTATTGCAAGGTCCCGCTTTCACGTTGATCAATTACTTCAACAAAGGGTTGTCTGCAAGAGATTCCTTTTGCAATAAGTCCGCCTTTGCACACAACAACATTTTTCAGATTTTTTCATTCAGATTTTGAAATTCTCCTTTTCACAATGCCTGAGAAACAAGGCAACTAATCTTTTTTTTTAATAAGCAACTTCACGAAGCGCTTCTCTCGCGTGTACACTGATTCAGTAAGCGTTCAATAATAATTGTTTTTTAAGTGAAAATTAACTGCTATATACTTTTTATATATCTTTATATATTACGACAACGCACACATCGCCATCTAGCCCCAAAGTAAGCGTAGTGTTATGGGTTCTGAGATGACTGATGAATATTTTTATGAACAATATACATAAATACTTATAATATACATATAAACACCCAGACACTGAAAAACATTCATGCTCATCACATAAACATTTTCCAGTTGTGGGAATCGAACCACGGACTCAGAAAGCAGGGTCGCTGCAAACTGCGCTAATCGGCCGTCAATGCTATATTTCGTTGCTCCATTACTGCGTGGAAATGAAAACCAACCAACGCAGTTGTCATCATCATCGGGTGCCATCTTCTTTAAATGAAGTTTGGCGGACAATCGAAAGGTCTTCAAGAAGCCTCCGCTTTTTTTAGATCTCGACCCTATATCGTCAAACCATTTGTGTCTCCGACGTCCTGGAGTTCTCTTCCCAACTGTTTTACCTTCTAGTACAAGTCTTGGGAAGGAAAATTCAAAATTCATTTATTTCAAGTAGGCCTAATATAAGCACTTTTGAAACGTCAAGTCTGTCTGTGTGTAGTAACTCTACCACCGGTTCGGAAGGCAGATTCTACCGAGAAGAAGCCGGCAAGAAACTCAGCAGTTGCTCTTTTCCAATATCAACAATTTACATTTTACATTTTTAAATTCATTTTTCTATCTTGTGAGAGATGAAAGAGGAGCCGGATGCTTCCAAGCAACCTTGTCAATAAGGAATTCAGAAAACTGTGCACTTGTGCACTTTTAAAATAAAGTACACATTTTCACGTTACATTTTGCAGTTCTCCGGTTCTCAACGCCTGAGAAACAGGATTTTTTACTAAGCACCTTTCAGAAATGAATTATAACTAAGTGAGAGCCAATAGAGAGAATGGGAAAATATGTAAATGACCGCATTCACCGCCGCCATTAAGCATTATCAAATTTCGCTTCTCAAGGCAACTTGGCGAAGCGCTTCTTTGACAGCGCGGAAGCGCTTCGCGCGGATGCTGATTCAATAAGCGAATTTGAAATTCAAATTGTAGGAAACTTACACATTCAATGCTTTTTACTTAGTGTGCATATATAACGGATACACGGAGCAACTTCTTCAGAATAATATGATTTTATCCTAAAACCCATACGTTATATGTCATATAAAATGTTAATGTCATTAAGTCGGAGTTATGAAAATTAAGCTTAAATTGCTATACTCCGCGAAAAGCAGGAGAATCTGTATGGTGTAATTTATAATTTCTTGAATCCTTATACTCCACACCAAACAGATCTTCAGCAATGTACCCTCTACGCACGTTTCACTTCGAAACCTGAGCATCTTCAGGAGATGTTGACTTTAAATGAATAATTGTTAGGTTCCATCAATTTTTTTTTGTTCCAAAAATTCAGTTTTATATTAGCCTCTTATTTGTTAATACTTGTAGGATCTTGTGGCGTCATCTAGTAAGATGACGTGGATACCAAGACACTACAATGAAAAAGTTTAATGTTGGTTGTCCCAAAACGAGGTAGCGGCTGGACCCAAACGGCACAAAACCGTGGAATTTGGAACTCAAACAAACTACAAAAGACCTAGGTCCTATGTCCAGCAGTGGACGTCTATCGGTTGATATGATAATGAAGATGATAAAGAAAAACATGTCCAACAAGCTTTGCTTAACGATTATTTACAGTAACGATCTTTTAATTAATAAAGTGCTCCTCACAGAGGAATGTTTAAACGCGAAACTAATTTGAATATCTACTCATTTTAATGCATATTTTTCTAAGACTAAGTTCCCTAAGGCAGTGAATTGATAACAAAGGATTTTCTCAACTGAAATTATCTTGTTATTAGCCACTTAAGTGCTATTAAAATTGCATCAAGCTGGTAAGATGCCTGTTTTATAATAAGTTAATTAAAATAATGTAACAGCTGTACAGAAGCGGTCATAGCGCAGCGGGTAGAAGCTCAACTTCACTTCCGTGGGGCCAAGTTCGAATCCGAGCACGCACCTGTAACTTTGTTTAAGTTATGTGCGTTTTAAGGATTTAAAATATCACTTGCTTAAACGGTGAAAGAAAAGGCCGTGAGGAAAGCTGCATGCCTGAGAGTGTTCCTTAATATTCTTTAAGGTGTGTGGAGGCCAACGTGGTGGACTGCGGCCTTAACCACTTCTTATTGTGGGTGGAGACCCGTGCTCTGTAGTGGGTCGGTTATAGTTTGATATGATGATGATAACAATAATAAGTATAAGTCAATTTGGATATTTATATTTCGCTATGAAGCGATAAGGTCGCCAAATTGTATACGTTGTTTTGTTATCCTTTTTTTATGTACTTTATGTGGTGTGCATTAAAAGTATATTCATTAATTTATATTTTGAAAGCTTCGGTTTAATAATTATGTAATGATATATATTTGAATTAGAATATAAACAAATGAAATAAATGTAGAAAGAATCGAATTCTTTCTACATTTATTTCATGGTTTCCACCATACAGATTTGTCATATTTTTATCTTCTCTTGAACGCATTAATTCCTTCAATTGATCAGGCAAATGGTTGTATATTTTAATAGACACACAATAACAATTTTTGCGATAAGAAGCAGATCTTGATACGGGAAGTAAGAGTTTGTTTAGATGTCTGTTAGGATACCTGGTATTGAAATTTACCGCCTGGCTTTTCTTTGTAAAAATATCTGTTATATTTTTCGAACAAATAGGCTTATCTTGTAAATGTACAAGCATGGCAGTGGGAGAATTTTAATTTTTTTAAACAGAGGCCGGCAATCTAACGGAGTGGCTCCACAAACCGCCCTGATACAATTCTTCTGTCCAATAAATAAACGCTGTATGTCCACCGAGCTGCCCCATATGACCATATCCTAATGACGAGACCACGAAATGCATGATATACCATGAGCAGTCTCTTCACCTACTGTTTTGGATAGGCGCCTAAGGACATATACACACTGGTTAATTTTTTTACTAACTTTGTCAACATGTATTTTCCAGTCTAAAGAAATGCCAAGAAAATTAACAACTTGTGCTTCATTAATGTTGTCATTATGATAACTAGTATTGATATCATTCGCCTTTCCATTTTTATTATAATTTTGCATGTACATAGTTTTTTTTTTAAATATTTACAACCAATTTATCTGATAAAATGTTGACCAGACCAGAAGAAAACAGGAATTGCAAATTGCCAAATTGTCATCTCATTTGGGAGATTTCAATCACAAACCGCATCGACTTTCACTGTGGCAGGGAGCTCGGTAAATTATGTGATACTTCCCACAACCTGAGATCGCATTCAATTTATACATTCACATTGATTTCCAACGGTCTGCCTTCCCCTATGATGTATGTATCGGTCAAAGGGATAAAGGAAGCGTCGCTCCATTGCGTGCCACTAAGTCACTAATAGACGTTTTCCCTTGGCGTGACACAATCAACAGGGCACTTAGCTAACAGTTCTCAGCTAAAGTGACCATAAGGCTCATGCCAAATGGGACTTGATCGATACATTTACATATCCGAATAAACAATCCTTACTTATTTATTTATTCATAAGACACACCAGCAATTCATTGTAACTACATTGATAAAAAAATTAAATTATCTGTTAGAATTACAAATTCTGTCCAGTGCCATTACAATAATCAATTCTACAGCACTAGCTGACCCGCGCAACTTCGTCTGCATCAAATCGGTTATTATCGGATTTAATATCTTTTAGCATTTCTATACCCGTAGTAACGTCTAAACGATAGGTCCAATTTGAATAATTTAAAGAGAAATTATTATTTATTTGGATCTGATAGGAACGTCACCATCTAAAGATTGTACCCTTGTTGTTGTTTTGATTGACAAATTATAACAAAAAGCGGTTATTGTGTCCTAACAATTAGGCATTTAGCCACCCAGACCTTTTTTGTAGGTAATAATGATTACTTTAAACATGACAATCCATACATACATACATCCATCCATCCATACATCTTTACTCACAAACTTTCGCATTTATAATTAATTAATTAATTAAAGTAGGATGGTACGCATGCATTCGATCGCTGTCCCATATGCTTTGCGACTCGCTGTTATCTGTGAATAGTTATGTTCTTTATCTCCGACAATATATTTTATCCGATCTTCATTAAAATTACACAATACATGATTGATAGCATACACTTTCAAATAAAAATAATTATTAAAATCGGTTCAAATTTAACGGAGATATGAAGTAAAGTTGATAAAAATTTTCATCTCATTTCCCGTTAGAAGCTTATTGTTTGTCGGGATAAAAAGTAGCCTATATGTTGATCCGGAATATCAGCTACCAGTTACCACTATACCAAATTTTATTTGAATTCGTTCATTAGTTTTCACGTGATGCCCGGACAGACAGACAGACAGACAGACAAAAATGAAATAAAAATCTGTTTTGGACTCAGTATCGATTATAAAGCATCCCCCGGTCAAATTGCCCTGACCGCCGGTTGCTTGGGTACTCAAAAGCCCCGCAAGCGGAAGAGGGTTTTTTTTTATAAATTTTTAAGTGTTTTTTGTTTTTCTTTTATAATTCACACATGTTAAAAATTTAAAAAAAAAGTATACCAATAAATGATAGTATTAGATTAGATTATAATTTATTCACAAGAGTTTAGGTACATTGAGATTTTATCTTTTATATTATATATATATTTCTTGTGTGCGTGTGTATGTCACTGATCTACTCCTAGACGGCTGGACCGATTTGAATGAATTTTTCGGTATGCGCTTGGGTGGCACCCTGGATGGTTTAGATTCACAAATTAGCCCGACAGATGGCGCTGGGGTCCGCTAGTAATATTATATAGAATCCAGTACATTCTACCAGTCGGTGTGAATATCTCTCATTATCAAAATGTTACAGTATTGAGATTAAATTGAGGAAGTACTAGGATAGACTAGATATGCTGTAGCGACCAAAAGACAATATGGCATTGAGGACATAATGGGTATTATTGATGACCCTACATGGCCTGCAACGAGAGCGTTGAGTCTATCGAGCATTTGCTTTGTGAATTAGTGTTATCTGCATCTGCGAAGTCATTTTGAGATTGAGTATACGCTTTTATAATATGATACCTAAGGTAATTTTGGACATAGCAATGTATAAGTTTAAAGAATATGTCAAAAAACATTTATCACAGCGAGGTTACTATACAATTGATGATTTTTCTAATGTCGGTTGCTTGATGTATTGATATTTAATATACGTAATGATATTTATTAACTGAACTACTGAAACTATAAACTACATTTTATAAGACATTACAATTTAAAATAAATTATTACTATTCATTCTAATAAATCTAAAATTTTTGCATAAGTTAAATCTTCTGTTAAAATAAAGAAATTCATTATTTAAAATATTGAACACAAAGTTACTCTTACTTAAATTTAAATATTACCGAATAACTGTGATTATAACATTACGTAAACTATATTATAGTCATCCTTGTATACTTTATCCTGGGGAAAGGGCCTGGTGGCTTGAGATACAGGTTCTACCTAGTTCAAGCATCAGTTCCCACATTATAAATGTGTAACAAAATAGCCCGTAAGCAACATTATATTGTACTCATACTTATAAGTAATGTGGAGAAATAAATAAATCATTCATTTATTCATTCATTCATTTATAATTCTTCTACTTTCATAGTGTGATGTCTTACGGGATCTTATTATGAGGTAAAGCTGCTGATATTGAAACTATATTCATATTGCAGAAAAGAGCTGTACTGTCAATATATAAACTTAAATCACGTGAATCCCTCCGTGAAAAATTTCAAGATTTAGGTATGCTTACGGTAGCCTCACAATATATTTGTAACAATATAGTATTTGTAAAACACCATATTAGTCTATCAAACAAAAAGTGGATATAAAACGTCAACTTAAAAGATATGGTCATGAATTAGTGACATTATTGTCTGCGAAAAATACAGAAGTAATTTGTGGGGTTGATTGTACCGTTTTATAATATGAAGGTAATTCCGGACCTCCCAATGCACATTTATTACAGCGAGGTTACTAATTGATGAATTTCTTAATGACAAGGTTGCTTGGAAGCATCCAGCTCCGCTTGCATCTCTCACAAGATAGAAAAATGAATCTTAAAATGTAAATTGTTTATGTTGGAAAAGAGCAACTGCTGATTTTCTAGCCAGCTTCTTCTCGCTAGAATCTGCCTTCCGAACCGATGGTAGAGTCACTACACACAGTCTCACAGACTTGACGTTTCAAAAGTGCTTATTTTAGGCGTACTTGAAATAAATAAATTTTGAATTTTCGTATTTTCTTCTTCTGTTTCTGGGCTTTTTCCGTACTTCGTTGGTCTGGTCTGTTTTGGGTAGGTATACCCATGGAGGAATTATCAATTTTATGAATTTAAAATGCATATAAAAATTTTCGGAACCGACAGGATTTGAACCTGCGACTCTCTGGCAATCGCGGCCTGAGCGCTTTCACCAATTAAGCTACGGCTCTCCTACCGTCGATGCCGAAATAAGTATATGTCTTTCACATCAGTCTTACAGCGACGGTAGCGTCATCTAGTAGGAAACGTTGCAGTTTCGATCTACTTTTTCAAAGGTCCATATTACAATGAGACATGTTTGAAACAAGATCTCTTGATGATGATTAGTTCTGCCGTGGCTAGTTACCGCCATACCGACGAAGACGTACCGCTAAGCGGATTAGCGTTCCGGTACGATGTCGCGTAGGAACCGAATAGGGTTTAATATAACTGCAATACTCCTAAGAGGTTAGCCCGTTACTATCTTAGACGGTATCATCACTTACCACCAGGTGTTATTGCAGACAAGGGCTAACTTGTAGTGGAATAGAAAAAAATTGCCGTCCGCAAACATGCAATCGGATGCTAAGATCATCAAAGTAGTTTTTAAAATATGTTGCTAAAATGAAATTTTCCTATCAATAATTCTGACGACCTCCCTGGCGCAACTGTAAGCGATGTGAATTTAAGTAGGTGTTCCCGGGTTCGATCCTGGCGGGGCTATTTGGAAATTTATAATTTCTTTTCCTGGCCTGGTCTGGTGGGAGGCTTTGGCCGTGGCTAGTTACGTAGAAACCGATTAGGGGTATGACTACCATACTTTCTAACAAGTTAGCCCGCTATCATCTCAGACTGCATCATCACTTGCTACCAGGTGAGATTGCAGTCAAGGGCTAACCTGTAGTAAACCAAAAAAAAAAAATTCTGCGAGCAATCGCGCGTCTCTCCCGAAAAGCTAGTCTAAAAATGCATTGAGTACAACATGTATTATTTTCACAGAGTTAAAAAGGCATCCAAAGCATGTGACGCTTCGTCAATGGAATTTTATTATAACAATAACATCGGCTATTCGCTAACAAAGTATTTGTAATGAGGAATTTTTATTTATCGGAAAACAATGACAAGCCTTCTAGAACAAGGCATTTATATTATGCGAGCTATAAAATTTAATAAAGTTTTAATAAAGTAACTTTTCCTATCGCGCACAGGGTTATAAGCTAATAGAGTAGGATATAATAATATACAACGTGTAAATGAAAACCGAAATAATTCTTCAGGCTTTAAAAGTACATTATTAACCGTCTCTGAAACTTATCTGTGAAACCGAAACGCGAATAGTCTTTGAGTAAACAATTGCAAGAGTTTTTACTGACAGAAATCAGATACAGCCCTAACTTAACATGCGAAAGTAAGTCAGTAAAGTTTGCAGTTGTGGGAATTGGACCCACCAGCCTTGGACCCGTGAACAGTGTCGTTGCCCACTGCGCCTATCGGCCGTTAACCGTAATGTATGATTAAGCATTATTAAAAAAAATATTAGCACTCTGCATTCCATATCTAAAGTAAAATCAAGTAACTCCTGTCACTTTATTAGCTACGCGTCGCGCAGCGTAGGTACTATGCACGTGTCGGTCTTTTATCTTCAATAGGGTTGTCATAAGTAAACAATTAAGAATTAGTTTTATTTATCTAGTATGATATAGTGCACTTATGTTCTTTTGTAAAAATATATATTTATATGGATGTATAAATTATAATTATATGTATTTAATTTAATTCTATCACCGGTTGCACTATCCCGTTTTCCCTAACCTAATCCTCTACCATAAAGGGTTGTCTGGAGGGGATCGCTTAAAGCGATACGACCCCATTTGCGCATCTTATATATATATATATATATTGTTTTGTTATTACTAGTTCTCGCTTTTAATTTGTGCAATAAAGACTTTATCTATCTATCTAGTTTGTATGAGAAAATAAATTTGCATCTTTTGATTTAATAGGCACTGTTGATGTTAACATTACATGAAAAAATGTGTACAACGTAGTAAGATGAATCATTTTCATTTTAAATAATAAAAACATCACTTGCTTCAACGGTAAAGGAAAACAGCTTGAGGAAACCTACATAAAATACAACATAATTTTCAATAACGTTCTCAAAGGCGTGTGAAGTCTACCAACCCGTACTGGGCCAGCGTGGTGTACTACGTCCTTAGCCCCTCCTTAGTGTGGTGGGAGACTAATGTGGGCCGATAATGGTTTGATATGATAATATGATAATGATGATGATTAAATAATTAGATGAACTTAATAATAATAATAAAAATCCTTTATTGCCATACACTATTGTTAATACAAGATTATTAACTAAAAGATTATCAATTAATATTAAAAATATGGCAAATGGCCGCAAACTCAGCCTTATGCTGTGCATTAGCAACAATGCTTGATTGATTTTCAGTCTACACCAGTATCAGACTGAGCAAACAACCGCGACGCCCGTTGCGTTATTAATATAACTAGAGTAAATTTAAGTAAAAAATTTAAATAAAAAAAAATCCAAATAAACTGTAAAAGAGAGCAATTAAAACTAAACTAACACAAACAGTACATATTTAACAGTTTAAATTAAACAAGTAGGTAAATAAAAGTAATTAAAGAAAATAAAATTAAATTAAATTGTAGAAAAAACGAAAAAAAAAAAAACAAAAATACATTAAAAAAAAATAAAACAACAAATATATCTAACTGATTAAATGACTTCCATTTTATTCAATTATTCCAAACAGAAATAGTTTTGCATAGACAAATCTCGCTGCCTCAATTTGTAAGCTAAGGTAAAAATTTTTTAGCTTGTGTTTAAATACTATTTCGCTAAGAATATTATCTATAACTTATGAAAGTTAAGCTTCATTTGCAATACTCCGCAAAAAGCTGGAGAATCTGTATGGTGTAATTTATAATTTCCACAATACTTATACTCCTCACGAGACCGACCTTCGGCAATGTACCCTCTACGCGTGTTTCGCTCCGAAACCGGAGCATCCTCAGGAGATTTTGTTTATTTAGGAAAACCTCACTTAGCTCAAAAAGTTTCTACTTTTTGAGCTAAGTGAATGTTTAGCTAATTACACGTTTTCACAACGTTTGCAGATAATTTCAAAATTAATTACATTTTAAAAATAACTGCATTACAAAATAAATGTCTACAAAATTATTTTACTAATTAATAAGGCTAGAATGTTAAAAAATAAAATAGAATTAAAATTAAATCAAAAAAGTCCAAGTTTGTCCAAGCTTGTTAATGCTTTATTTTAATTTGAAATGTCAAATAGTACAATTAAAAGTGACAATAAGTTTCGCCTAAAGTCAGTGTGTTTATTATGATATAAGTCTATGGGCCTCATAAGAAGGCTCTGAGCCACTCAGCGGGCGATGGAGAGAGCTATGCTTGGAGTATATCTACGCGATCGAATCAGTAATGTGGAGATTCGTAGAAGAACCAGAGTAACCGACATAGCTCAACGAGTCGCTAAGCTGAAGTGGCAATGGGCCGGGCACATAGTTCGGACAAAGCATGGACTTTGGTGTCCCAAGGTGCTGGAATGGCAGCCCCGAACTGGTAAGCGCAGCGTTGGTCGACCCCCAACGAGGTGGACAGACGACATTAAGCGCGTCGCACGTCAGGTTAGGTCAGGTCAGCCACTGGATCCAAACTGCACAGAACCGTGGAATTTGGAACTCTACAAAATACCTATGTCCAGCAGTAGACGTCTATCGGTTGGTATGATGACGATGATAAGTCTATTTCTTTTTTTTTTTTGCGCAATAATAATAATTATTAGCAAATTAAGCTTGATTTTCATAATATATTATGGAATTCCGCAAAGTGACGCCTTCTTATATCCAATATAAGATGAACTCGTAAGAAATCGTCCTGTCTCCGTTTCAAAACCTCACTCCGTACACTCGTATAGGTGAAGCGTAGCACTCAACCCCCAAGACGATATCATTAGCGTCGCTCGGTTAGTCTCACATCCCACGCTGCGAACTAAGTGGCATGTATTACTGTAAAATGTGTCAAGGCTTAGCGGCTTATGACGTCATCTCTGTTGTCGTGTTACAAAATTACACTTTTTTTTTTAAATATCTTTTTTATGTTAAACATCTATAGGCGGAGGGAAAACCTGATTGACGTGGCGATACAGGCCGTGGCGACGCTTCGCCACGCTATATGATTGAAGTTTTATTTTCGTATTTAATAATAAAAATGAATATTAATTTTGTAATAAATAGTCATTATTAAAAAGGAGAGGGTATCGATTAGGTCGTATTTTTTTTTAATTTGTTGAACAAATTTGTTGTTTATCTTTTCACTATGCAATATCTGATTCCTGTCGTAATTTCTTCATATAACTTATAGTAAGCCAGGCGTCTCGTGAAGGCTCGTACATTTTTTTTTATGCGTGACTTCGCTTGAAGCTTGTACGTGGTAAAATTAGTGATGGAGAGTTTTTGTTTAAAAGTCTTTGAAGTTTCAAACACTATCCGCTAACAACAATCAAAATACCGTATAATATCGCGTTGTCGTATAACAAACAGCAGTATGTGTGTTTGTCCACTCATTACCTGCGATATGACGAACAATAGCGTCCGTCTTATTTGCGAATTTCAAAGGGAATCCCCGGAATGGTACAAAAGTCACCTCATAACTTGCTAGAGGAGAATTTGCCCCACAATGCGGGCTGTTGGGTGTGGAACAATACATAAACGGTAAACGGCTAAAAAAAAACAAAACAACAAATATATCTAACTGATTAAATGACTTCCTGTTTATTCAATTATTCCAAACAGAAATAGTTTTGCATAGACTAATCTCGCTGCCTCAATTTGTAAGCTAAGGTAAAAATTTTTTAGCTTGTGTTTAAATACTATTTCGCTAAGAATATTATCTATAACTTATGAAAGTTAAGCTTCATTTGCAATACTCCGCAAAAAGCTGGAGAATCTGTATGGTGTAATTTATAATTTCCACAATACTTATACTCCTCACGAGACCGACCTTCGGCAATGTACCCTCTACGCGTGTTTCGCTCCGAAACCGGAGCATCCTCAGGAGATTTTGTTTATTTAGGAAAACCTCACTTAGCTCAAAAAGTTTCTACTTTTTGAGCTAAGTGAATGTTTAGCTAATTACACGTTTTCACAACGTTTGCAGATAATTTCAAAATTAATTACATTTTAAAAATAACTGCATTACAAAATAAATGTCTACAAAATTATTTTACTAATTAATAAGGCTAGAATGTTAAAAAATAAAATAGAATTAAAATTAAATCAAAAAAGTCCAAGTTTGTCCAAGCTTGTTAATGCTTTATTTTAATTTGAAATGTCAAATAGTACAATTAAAAGTGACAATAAGTTTCGCCTAAAGTCAGTGTGTTTATTATGATATAAGTCTATGGGCCTCATAAGAAGGCTCTGAGCCACTCAGCGGGCGATGGAGAGAGCTATGCTTGGAGTATATCTACGCGATCGAATCAGTAATGTGGAGATTCGTAGAAGAACCAGAGTAACCGACATAGCTCAACGAGTCGCTAAGCTGAAGTGGCAATGGGCCGGGCACATAGTTCGGACAAAGCATGGACTTTGGTGTCCCAAGGTGCTGGAATGGCAGCCCCGAACTGGTAAGCGCAGCGTTGGTCGACCCCCAACGAGGTGGACAGACGACATTAAGCGCGTCGCACGTCAGGTTAGGTCAGGTCAGCCACTGGATCCAAACGGCACAGAACCGTGGAATTTGGAACTCTACAAAATACCTATGTCCAGCAGTAGACGTCTATCGGTTGGTATGATGACGATGATAAGTCTATTTCTTTTTTTTTTTGCGCAATAATAATAATTATTAGCAAATTAAGCTTGATTTTCATAATATATTATGGAATTCCGCAAAGTGACGCCTTCTTATATCCAATATAAGATGAACTCGTAAGAAATCGTCCTGTCTCCGTTTCAAAACCTCACTCCGTACACTCGTATAGGTGAAGCGTAGCACTCAACCCCCAAGACGATATCATTAGCGTCGCTCGGTTAGTCTCACATCCCACGCTGCGAACTAAGTGGCATGTATTACTGTAAAATGTGTCAAGGCTTAGCGGCTTATGACGTCATCTCTGTTGTCGTGTTACAAAATTACACTTTTTTTTTTAAATATCTTTTTTATGTTAAACATCTATAGGCGGAGGGAAAACCTGATTGACGTGGCGATACAGGCCGTGGCGACGCTTCGCCACGCTATATGATTGAAGTTTTATTTTCGTATTTAATAATAAAAATGAATATTAATTTTGTAATAAATAGTCATTATTAAAAAGGAGAGGGTATCGATTAGGTCGTATTTTTTTTTAATTTGTTGAACAAATTTGTTGTTTATCTTTTCACTATGCAATATCTGATTCCTGTCGTAATTTCTTCATATAACTTATAGTAAGCCAGGCGTCTCGTGAAGGCTCGTACATTTTTTTTTATGCGTGACTTCGCTTGAAGCTTGTACGTGGTAAAATTAGTGATGGAGAGTGTTTGTTTAAAAGTCTTTGAAGTTTCAAACACTATCCGCTAACAACAATCAAAATACCGTATAATATCGCGTTGTCGTATAACAAACAGCAGTATGTGTGTTTGTCCACTCATTACCTGCGATATGACGAACAATAGCGTCCGTCTTATTTGCGAATTTCAAAGGGAATCCCCGGAATGGTACAAAAGTCACCTCATAACTTGCCAGAGGAGAATTTGCCCCACAATGCGGGCTGTTGGGTGTGGAACAATACATAAACGGTAAACGGCTAAAACAAGGTACTTCAATTCCAAAAATATATCACTTATAATACCGCGCAAGCCAAATGCGAATAGTTTTTAGGAGGAACGATAAATAGCTCTCTTACAATTTTAACAAAAATCGCATGAGACCTGTACGTGATATAAAAAAATTGGAGCTTTCTTAACAGCTTTGATGACATACTTGACGTTGAGATATTGACTAATGAAAAATTAATAATATTATGTATAAATTATAAATAACACGTACAGATGCTCGTGGTTTTCTCGAAGTATAGCAAGTTAAGCGTTATTTTACCGCAAGGTAACGCCTGCTGCTATCTTATAATTTTGATGACTTATTACCTATATGTGATTTGTATATAATGGTAAGAAAGTTATTTTTGTGTAACAATATTGCTAGTGTTGACATGGCAACATTTAAATTGTCTCATTCAAGATATTTAACATTAGACGACTTAGGGATCATCGTACCCAATCATTATTTCATTTTATAATAATTCTTTTATCATTTTTTCCTGGGAAACTAACAGTTTCTACACATAAGAGTAATGTCTTTTATTTTTATAACATAAACCAATGGAAGTTTCTACAACTTAAATAATAATAAAAAATTGCCAATGTTTTCAATTTCCAATTGTAATATTAAATTCCTCTGTAATAGAGAACCTCTTCATGCTGAAATAGCAGAACAAAATTTGATAAAGTTCGGTCTTTATGATCACATTGTACGAGTATATATGAATAAAACAATGTTTTTGTTTGTATTAACTATTTGAATATCGCAAGTGCTTAAAAATTTATCTACGCTTATTAATATAAAATTTTTTATACTTGTATATTTAAATATCATAAAGTTGATTTCATTTTGTTTCCTTCGGTGTTATCCGCGCACCCGCTTCCTCTTGTGACATGCACCAAGCGTACGAACCTACGAGCGGAAGAACCTACTTCCTCAGCTCCTTTCTTGATAGAACTTTATTCGTTAAACTTGGAAAAGACTCTGGCACCTGATGGCCTCGTTCACCTACATATTATCTTTTTTTGACGTGACAACGTCTTATAATTCGATTGAGCCGGCTGCACGCACGAAAAAACATGACGTATGCGGCGTTACCTCGGTCTGAGGCGTTCCATTCAAGGCTTGAAGTGCAAGCGAGAGGGCGGAACGAGCGACAAAGAGGCACAGTCGGCCTCCGCGTTCGACATCTGTCTCTCTCCTACTTGAGTGAGCGATGCGTCCTCGTGGACAGCTTCTATACAATGATACTTTTACATGTTTTCGGCAAGGATGAAGTGCAGTGAAAAGTGAATGTGGTGTCAAATGTGTATAGCAACGATAATATCTATCAAACAAATAAAATTAAAATTTTCTTTTGAAAAATGCAACCATTCCATCAGTATTTTCTTACGATGTTGTCACGTTCAACTATCGTCAGTAAGCCAACTTTACAGACAACCAAATTTTAAAACCGATACGTAAGTTTGCCGTTGATTACAATCTCATCTGCTAAATGATAACGCTGTCTTAGACGGTACCGGGATAATCCCATAAACGTAATCAGTTTCTACCGGGAAGCTTCAAAGTACGGCTTTATGACACGCTGTTTGGCGTGATTACTAATGTTATGCTGCCGGCTCATAATGATTGGCAAAGTAGAGGACAAACGAGTGTTGGAAGAAGGAAGAAGTCTTCAAATCCGTCAATGAATTTCCTTCACCGTTAAAGCAAGACATACAAAATAATAAAATAATGACAGTGTATAGTCAGTTCATATTTGGAAATTTAATGTACGTTTATAAAAACATTTCTAAATTTAAGAAATAATGTGACTGCAATAATTTAAACATTAGAAGTAAGAATAAACTTACAGTGCAATATACTAGGTTGCATAAAATTCATAATTCGTTTAAAGGAAATTGCATACAATACTAAAATAAACTACCAATTTGACATCTTGGAGATGTCTCTTAAAAAGTTTAAAGTTTGTATTAAACGTAAGCTTATAGAAAAGTCCTATTATAGAATAAAGGACTACGTAATCGATAAAAAAGCTTGGGTGTAAATTTTTGCTCTAACCAGGTTTCTCTTCTAATAATTTAAAATGACATTGTGAGATGGTGATAAAAAAAAAACACCCGGCTAAGTTTGTTGTGGGCTTCTCCTTAGACCAGGACGCGTTTGGAACCCTCGTAGCTTTAGTTTTAAGTTGACAAATGTGGTTATCGCCATCATCTCACTACCGTGTTATTCTTATGTACGCATCAAAAGTGCCTTGAATAAAGATATTTTTGACTTAAACTTTGACTTTGACATATTTTAATTACTTAAAACGCACATAATTTAGGCAAGTTAGAGGTGCGTTCTGGAATTCGAACTCGACCTCCCGAAAGTGAAGTTGTAGTCCTAATCACTGGGCTATAGCCGCTGAAAATCTATTGCGTAGTTCAAAAGATCTACAGAAAATCTTTGACAGCCGCTTGGCGCAGTTTGCAGCGACCCTGCATTCTGAGCCCAAGGCCGTGGGTTCGATTCCCACAACTGGAAAATGTTTGTGTGAAGAGCATGAATGTTTTCCAGTGTCTGGGTGTTTATATGTATATTCTAAGTATTTATGTATATTGTTCATAAAACTATTCATCAGTCATCTTAGTACCCATAAGACAAGCTACGCTTACTTTGGGGCTAGATGGCGGTGTGTGTTGTCGTAGTATATTTATTTATCTATCTACGCGTACAACGGCAACTTTGTTTTACAACTACGAGTATGTAAAGATAAAGAAGATACTCGGATAAAGTTGCGGAACAGTTAGTTAAAAAATTAGGGCACATTAACTGGGTGGACACATAAAAAGGACAAAAAAGTGAGCAAACCCGCATTCCAATACGCCACAGGTGGCAACCCTGGCAGCTGTCCAGACGGATTGAATGCTGAATGCAGTTTGATTTCCATATCGAATATGTATGAGGCTTTACGGCGCCAGGGTATGCGGGTGTGCCAAAAAACTATTTCATTTCATTTTTTTATTATCCATACTAATATTATAAATGCGGAAGTGAGTTTGTTTATCCTAAC
This sequence comes from Pararge aegeria, assembly GCF_905163445.1. Classification (NCBI taxonomy): domain Eukaryota; kingdom Metazoa; phylum Arthropoda; class Insecta; order Lepidoptera; family Nymphalidae; genus Pararge; species Pararge aegeria. The sequence continues at coordinate 1,874,038 of NC_053202.1, read as the reverse complement.
GATCCATATAGTTATTTCTGCCGCTAAGCAGCACATGATACGATCTGAAGGCCGTAAATGCTGGTGCAATTATAGGCTGACGTCGTTATTTCTTCCGCTAAGCAGCATATGTTACGGTTTGAAGAGCGTGGTTGCCGGTGTAATTACAGATCCATATAGTTATTTCTGCCGCTAAGCAGCACATGATACGATCTGAAGGCCGTAAATGCCGGTGCAATTATATGCTAATGTCGTTATTTCTGCCTCTAAGCAGCATATGTTACGGTGTGAAGAGCGTGGTTGCCGGTGTAATTACAGATCCATATGGTTATTTCTGCCGCTAAGCAGCACATGATACGATCTGAAGGCCGTAAATGCTGGTACAATTATAGGCTGACGTCGTTATTTCTTCCGCTAAGCAGCATATGTTACGGTTTGAAGAGCGTGGTTGCCAGGGTAATTACAGATCCATATGGTTATTTCTGCCGCTAAGCAGCACATGATACGATCTGAAGGCCGTAAATGCCGGTGCAATTATATGCTAATGTCGTTATTTCTGCCGCTAAGCAGCATATGTTACGGTGTGAAGAGCGTGGTTGCCGGTGTAATTACAGATCCATATGGTTATTTCTGCCGCTAAGCAGCACATGATACGATCTGAAGGCCGTAAATGCCGGTGCAATTATATGCTAATGTCGTTATTTCTGCCGCTAAGCAGCATATGTTACGGTGTGAAGAGCGTGGTTGCCGGTGTAATTACAGATCCATATGGTTATTTCTGCCGCTAAGCAGCACATGATACGATCTGAAGGCCGTAAATGCCGGTGCAATTATATGCTAATGTCGTTATTTCTGCCGCTAAGCAGCATATGTTACGGTGTGAAGAGCGTGGTTGCCGGTGTAATTACAGATCCATATGGTTATTTCTGCCGCTAAGCAGCACATGATACGATCTGAAGGCCGTAAATGCCGGTGCAATTATATGCTGATGTCGTTATTTCTGCCGCTAAGCAGCATATGTTACGGTATGAAGGACTTTTTTGCCGGTATAATAAGATGCTTAATATCTACGCCTCAGGTTGACGGATACAGGATGTAAATTTTTGAACGTGTTCTATGTTTGTAATCGCTGGTTTTCCAATTAACATCAGGTGTGCAAACTGCTCGGTCCGACAGTTATTACTATATACAAAACAACTTACAAATACAAATTACCTTCCTATCATATTTGACGGCCGATTGGCGCAGTGGGCAGCGACCCTGCTTTCTGAGTCCAAGGCCGTGGGTTCGATTCCCACAATTGCAAAATATTTGTGGGATGAACATGAACGTTTGTCAGTGTCTGGGTGTTTATATGTATATTCTAAGTATTTATGTATATTATTCATAAAATATTCATCAGTTATCTTGGTACCCATAACACAAGCTACGCTTACTTTGGGACTAGATGGCGATGTGTGTATTGTAGTAGCATATTTATTATTTATTTATTATATCTTCCAGCAAATTGAGAGATAGCAAATCTTAAACTAAACGTACTCGTATCGCAAGGCCTCATACATAATATTCGATATGGAAATTAAACTGCAGTCAGTCAGTCTGTCTGGAATGTTGCCAGGGCTGCCACCTGTGGCGTATCGGATCCATTTCGAACGCGGTTCTGTTCACTCCTCAATGCCGCCATGGTTGCCAACTTTAAATTTTTTGCCCAGCCAGTATTTTATTAAGTCCTGGCAAACATATTGGTGACGCCATTTTTACTTTCGGGGAATCATCACCATAAAATGGTATTTATTTTCTTTGTAAATTTAGTGGACTGTATATTTTAGGTTTTGCTGGATTCTTTTCCCCTTTTTAATGTTTAAACTATGGCTTTAAAGGATATAGAACAAGGGATAACTAGGGTTGGACAGAAAAGTATTTGCACGTGGACTTACAGTTCGTCGTAATGCAGTTCTCTTGATTTCTCGTCACTTCACAAGGTTTCACAGGTTATCACTAAACACTAAAGCACTGATGTAGGTTTAAATACTATTAATCGTCCAGTATAAGGTTCTTTGGCCGGCCGACCATGTGGTTTTATTGAATGGATGAGCGGAAGATTGACGTGCGTTTGCCGCGGATATAGGTGTGCAACTAATTGGCGGCGTGATGCGGGCAGATAAGGATGCGGAAATATAAAAAAATGGAGGATGGAAATCCATAGTGTAGCCATTATCTATTACTTCGACCACAGATTAATGAGAATTTATCAAGCATCCCCCCGGACATGAAGGAACCCTTCATAAAATGGATATAAACATAATTGCAACTTATAATACGACCTAATATTGTAAGTATACTATACAAGAGTAATGCATAAAGAAAAATAAAATAAATTAACTAAAACATAATAAGATTAAATGAGAACTAGTGATAAAAATTATTGAGTTGGCAGCGGACATAACTTAACGATAGGCCGGATATAAGTCCCGTTCTTAGTTTTTATTTGAACTACGCGGACAACTCCATCTTTGTCAGGTAGCACCTTAGTAATGACCCCAAGTGGCCACTGTAAGGGCGGCGCGTTTTGTACAATAACTATCACAACAGTCCCTATTGTAAGCGGATTCGTGGGAGTGTTCCACTTTTGACGCACTTGCAAATTGTGCAGATATTCCGTTCTGAATCTCTTCAAGAATGACTGAACCAGAGAATCCAATAAAGAAAATCTAGACAAAAGACCAGCGCGTTCTCCAGTTACGTCTGGAGCTGGAATGAATTCCAAAGGTACGGTTGAAAGAAAATGCGAAGGCGTTAGCGCGGAGGGTTCAGAGGGATCTGAACTTAAAACATACAGAGGTCGACTGTTAAGTACAGCCTCAATTTCATTAAGTACAGTAAGCATTTCCTCGTATGTCAGAATTTGTTTGCCGATTACGCGAAAAAGTAGAGTTTTAACACTTTTAATATTACTCTCCCAGACTCCTCCAAAATGGCTTGCAGTTGGTGCATTAAGTTTCCAATCTATACGATATTTAGCTAATTCGGAACTAAAGTCCTTATAATAATCTTCTGACTTTAAAAAGGTATGTAACTCATTCAAATAAGCCTTGGATGAAACGAAATTGGTCCCTTGGTCTGAGTACAGGACTTCGCAATTTCCTCTCCTGGCCTGGAATCCTTTAAAACAATTTAAGAAGGCGGAGGAACTCAGATCAGAGGCTAGCTCTATATGAACCGCCTTTGTAACCAAACAAACAAATAGGCATATATATGCCTTCTGACTACGTATGCCGCGTTTCCTAGTCAATGTGATATAGAGAGGTCCAGCGTAATCTACACCTGTGTGTAGGAATGCCTTACTTTTCTCTATCCTACACTTAGGAAGGTCAGACATAAGTGGAAATGTAGGCTTAGGATTATGCCTAAAACATGCATTGCACTTATGTATGCGTTGACGTACCACACAACGAGCGGATAATATCCAATATTTTTGTCTCAATATAGACAGAAGCAATTGAGGGCCAGCGTGTGAATGATTACGATGATAGTGATCAATTAACAGATCTATTATGTGTCCCTTCTTGGGTAATAAAATTGGGTGTTTATGCGAGTAATCTAACGACGAGTAAGCAAGACGTCCACCCACCCGAAGAATGTCCTCAGAAACAAAAGGAAATAATTTTCGTAATTTTGACGAACATGGTTTATTATTTTTAATGTTGTCAATATCAGTCTGAAAGACTGAGCGTTGTATTGTGCGAATTATCAGTAATTCAGCTGCATTGATATCTTCAGCTGTAATAATATCTCTGCGCGGAAGTTTTTTCATGAATCTGAGTACATAAATCGTGGCGTGAAGAAATTTAGTCCAAGAAGAACATTTAGATCCAAGCCTTATAATTGTATATTCATCGTGCGATATTATTAAGTGCGTTGTAGTTTTCTCCTCAGGTAATGAAGAAACCTGATGAGAGGAAAACTTTATTATGGGCCACTCTTCTGAAGATAAAGACAACCATGGGGGACCCTTAAACCAAAGGTCGTGTTTTGAAAACTGTGTGGGCATAAGGCCACGAGACACACAGTCCGCGGGGTTTTGAACACCAGGAATGTGATAAAAGTTCACCTTAATTGATGTCAATAGCGTATGAATTTGAGAGATGCGATTAGCCACATATGTATTAAACCTGTGTGGCGAAGAGAGTGCCCAACAAAGGGCGACTTCTGAATCAGAAAACGCGAGTACTTCCTTTATTTTTATGCGGGTTGACAATATATTATATACTGAATTTACAAGTCGAGCAAGCAATACTATTCCATTTAACTCTAACCTAGCTAGCGTGACCGTTGGTTTTACCGGTGCTACGCGGGATTTAGAGCAAATAAGTGTAATTTCTGTTTTTAACGTATAAGTATAAAACAGAGCCAAATGCTTGCTCACTAGCGTCAGAGAATGCGAGAAGATAAATTTCAGAAGTGTCTTCTATTCCAACATGACGAGGATACTTAAGATTCTGAATAATAGGCAGTTCAATTATATAATTTTGCCATCTTTCACATATGTGTTGAGGGGGACACTCGTCCCATCCTATTTTTAGAAGCCATAACTCCTTTATGAGTAATTTAGCGAATAAAATGACTGGACCAACAAGACCTAGAACGTCATAAAGACGCGCGGTAGCTGAAAGTATAGCTCTTTTGGTACAATCACCTTGCGGTTGCGAAACTCTAAAAATAAATTCATCAGATGCGGGAAGCCAATGAAGACCAAGAATCTTAAAAGAGTCATCAGTGTCAAGAGAGATCGACTCAGATTGGCGGTGAAATGAAGGAATGTGTCCGAGCAATTCAGTCGAATTGCTGGTCCATTTCACTAAGTCAAATCCACCAGCCTTAAACAGTTGTATCAACTCTTGAGCTATCTTTACCGCTTCATCTAGAGATGAGGCGGAAGAAGCTAGGTCGTCCATGTAGACGTCTCTCTCAACCACTGATGCAGCGAGAGGCCATTGCTGGCGCTCGTCACTAGCCAGCTGGCGCAGTGTGCGTAATGCCAAAAAGGGCGATGAGCGGAGACCAAAGGTCACTCGAGTAAATTCATACATTTCAAGTGGGTCCTTTGGTGAAGATCGATAAATAATGCGTTGATATTTGCGGTGCGGAGAATTGACATATATAGACAAATACATTTGTCGGACGTCAGCAAAAAATGCGATGCGGAAAATGCGGACATTCAAAAGAATGTTAAATATGTCTGCTTGCAAATTGCAACCAGTATACAAAATATCATTTAAAGATAATTTCCTATTTGCGGAGGGTTCTTCTATTTTAAGAAGAGAATAATCAGTGGGACAAGAACCATCTAGTACGATTCGTACCTTGGTACTCTTGTCTTCGCGTATCACTGGATGATGCGCTAAGATATAACCTGGTGAAGCAGGTTCATCAGGTGGTAAGCGTTGGAGGATACCCTTATCAAGGTAATCCTTAATAACTTCATTATATCTAATATGAAGTTCGGGATCTCTAATGAATCGTTTTTCCAGATTGAGAAAACGCTTCTTTGCGGTAAAATATGAATCACCTAATAAATTAGGATCTTCTTTAAAGGGAAGATCTACCGAATATGCTCCGTCCTGTTGGCGTACAGTGGAAGCCGTATATATGTCCTCACACCTTTGTTCATCAGGACTTAAGAATTTGCGGGAAGGAGGCTCTTCTATTGTCCAAAATCTCTCTAACATTTTATCTAAAGGTTCACTCGTGAAAAAACACAAAGCGCGGGAATTATTAGGTTTAGATAAAATAGGTGCATCGCCCATAATTATATAACCCAAAGAGGTTTCAAATGCGGAAGGCATATTTTCATAACCATTTATTTTATCAGCCATTGCTATTTTGCGATACACATTTACCCCTAGTAATATATCAATTGGACCAGGTTCTGCGAAATCATCATCAGCCAGAGGTAAATTTTTAATAAGACCATCAATGGCTGTGATGTCTACATGAGAGTCAGGCAGTTGAGAAGTGATTCGCTCAACTACAAGAGGGCGTATTGAGTATTCATTCGCGTCATTAAAACGAGATTTAAACGTAAATTCTGAAACACCAATTATTTTTTGCGATACTCCGCCGATGCCTTGAACTTCAGAAAAACGACTCTGAAAGCTAATAGGTAGCGAATATTTTTCACAGCAACTAATTGAAACGTAATCTCTTTGCGATGCGGGATCCACTAGGCATCTTATAAGATGTGCACAATTATTTTTGTCATACACTCTTATTTTCGCAGTACCTAACAAAGTGGTTGTTGTGACGCGTTCTAAACAATCATATGATACGTTACATACCAAAGTGGTATTTGTGGTCTGAGATATAAAATTATTTTTATTTAGTGTATTTTCACTAGAGGAGCTTGTCGAAGGTGCCTCAGTAATAACTGATGACACGCGAGGCGAATTAATTGCGTTAGGAGATGAGGGCGGTTTACCTATGTTAGATTTGGACGTTTTAGGTAATAAATCTTTAGCGTTGTAATTATTGCGTTCAAAATGCAATTCAGTATGATGTGATGCCGATGAGCACCTTTTACAGTTTCGCTGAGAAGAGCAGTTTAAAGTTTTATGATGAGTCGATAAACATCGGTTACAAAAGTTATTATTTTTTACATGTAAATGCCGCTCATGCGGAGACAACTTCATAAATGCAGGGCAAGAATAAAGATGTGTGTGTTGACCAATTTTACACAAACTGCAAGCTGCACTATTTAAAGTATTTACAGTTTCTGTACTTACAAAACTTTTGGTAGAAGGCTTCGGAATCGAATTCCCCTTATATCTATTTTGAGGTAATTCTAATCCTTTATTAAGAGAGCGCGACATTACTTTATTCTGTTCCTTCACAAATTCTATAAGACTCCTATAGGTAGGAATTTGTTTTTTGCGATTTATTATCTCAAACATTTTAACTGTATCAGCATCTAATTTAAGCGTGGCTAAGTGAAAGAATATAAAATCAGTAAGATCGATTTTTAATTGTTTGAGAGCTTCTACTGAAGAATTAAATGTATTTATAAAGCTATCTAATGAATTAGCATTAGTACTAGCAAGCGGTTTAAATTGCAATAATTGGTTTAAATAAGCGCAGGCTAACGAACGCGGATCGTCGTATTTTTGTATTAACGCCTCCCAAATAATAGGATAATTTTCTGCGGTGGCTGGCAATCCTGCACATACAGATGCGGCTTTCCCTTTTAACCTACCAACTAAATAAAATACCTTTTCATTATTGGTTAAGTTAGGATTATCATGTATCATGTTTTTAAACTGCTGGTAGAACAAAGGAAATTTAGTTAACTGACCGTCAAACTCCATTAAGTCTATAGGCGGAAGATGGGATTTTAATTTAGGAAAACTAGAGATAGGACGTGCGCTGTCATTCTCTGAACTCGTATTATTAACATTAGAGTGACGCTCCATTATTTGTTTGACATAGCAAAACATTTCTTCAAATGAAGTCCACGATTGGTAATTAATCATAGCCTTTGGATTCAACATTAACTGCGCCTCATTGAATAAATCTAAATTTAACTCAAACTCTTTGCGTAAAGTGTCTATGTTTGAAGCCTGAGACAATAAAGAAGGCAGCTTACTGCTGTCCGATTCGACTTGAATAGCGGTGTCAAACATTCTTTGCATACGAGCAAATATAACGTCCCGTTTGCCTTCCAACAACCGTAACTTACATTCTTCCTTGCTATATGGACTTGGTGAAGAAACCGACTCTGGTTTATTCATTTTGAAGGAGTAAACCGAATTATAAAAATAAAAATATAATAAAAAAGGTGTATATGTGTTTGCAAATGCGTCAAGAAATGCGTAAATTATATAAAGTAGTTGCAGTCTTATAATAATAAACACACAACCCCTTTATAGACGCGAGCGGTTAAATACAAGTGTTATAATGCTATTTTAAAAACTAAACCGGGCAAAGAACTAGGTATAACAATTAACAAGTTAGCGGTCATGCGTGACCTTGAATGCAGCGAGCGACAAAAACGACTGCGGCCGAGCGCATTGTTTGGTAGGTATGATGCGTTTGAAATAGATATCTTTACCTACGATTCATCCGTTTTTAATACTAAGTAGCGGGGTAAAACTATATAGAAATACGAAGCAAGCGGTGCGGAAAAGAGATATATAATTATAAAATACTTAGTACTTCTTTACTTAGTAAACAAAACGTTAAATCTATTATGTAGACAATATCTTAGCGGTATTAAACTTACAAACTGAACTAGTGAATACCTACAATATGGCGTACTTTAAGTTGCATAGACTAATAATAATTCCGAACTTTAAAGTCATAGAATGTAATGATTAACGATAATTTAAATCCTAAAATTATGAATTTAAATCGAATCGGCCGATCTTCGGATCGAATGACTAAAATTTATGAAATTCGATGGAAGTGATCAAATATTTTTTATGAAATCGGCTCGAAGTGACCAAATTTTATGGTGACGCCATTTTTACTTTCGGGGAATCATCACCATAAAATGGTATTTATTTTCTTTGTAAATTTAGTGGACTGTATATTTTAGGTTTTGCTGGATTCTTTTCCCCTTTTTAATGTTTAAACTATGGCTTTAAAGGATATAGAACAAGGGATAACTAGGGTTGGACAGAAAAGTATTTGCACGTGGACTTACAGTTCGTCGTAATGCAGTTCTCTTGATTTCTCGTCACTTCACAAGGTTTCACAGGTTATCACTAAACACTAAAGCACTGATGTAGGTTTAAATACTATTAATCGTCCAGTATAAGGTTCTTTGGCCGGCCGACCATGTGGTTTTATTGAATGGATGAGCGGAAGATTGACGTGCGTTTGCCGCGGATATAGGTGTGCAACTAATTGGCGGCGTGATGCGGGCAGATAAGGATGCGGAAATATAAAAAAATGGAGGATGGAAATCCATAGTGTAGCCATTATCTATTACTTCGACCACAGATTAATGAGAATTTATCAAGCACATATAGTTATAAGTTTAACAGCTTCGTCACAGTTTTGTGCACAAATAGGTAAACCTTCTTGAATTTAAATACATATCTTCTGTTTTCGCGTTGTGTAACGAATCTACCCTACTTGCTAAATAAACAATATTTTTAAAGAACGTAATACCAAGAGAAAAACGGACCTCACCAAATCTGATCAAACCTGGCTCAATAATTAAGTTTAGAGACGTACTAAGACGCATTATAAAAAAATACATTTTAACAGTTTAGTTTCCAAGTAAGTATGCATTAGGCCCGCCTCGCCCTGCGACTACTATAAGTCCGAAGCCAATAACATATAACATATGAAATGTAGTGCGGATGATGTGTAAAGGCATTGTGGATGCAAAGCCTTAAATGAGTGGTTTGTTGCTGTCCGCTGAGGAGTTCTCTCCTCCATCTCCAACCACATTCATCAGATCTACACAAAGTTTGGGCAAAATTAAACACATATTATAACCTCTATAGCACAAAAATAATTATTTAAATCGGTTATAATTTGTCGGAGTTATGGTGTAAAATCGTCAAACACTTTCATCCCCTCTCCCAAAGGAACCCAGCTTAATGTCGGGATAAAAAGTATCCTATATTACTTCTAGCACTTCCAAGAATATGTGTACAAAGTTTCAAGGATCGGTTAAGCAGTTTTTTGCGTGCAAGCATGACAAACAAACTTACAGTGACATTAATAATATTAGTAGGTATAGGGATAGGGAAAAATATCATATTTAATTAATATACGTGCATGTCGAATTATAAATTAAAGTACAAAATATTATACTGTTAGCCTTAGTGTAAACTTTCAACGGTATAATTGTGTCTATATAATTATTATTGCTTAATTGTGACTATATTCAATTATAGTAATTAATTTTATTAATTTTTGATGCACTTTAATTAAAATTTAATTGCAACAAATCATTTATATTAAAAAAACCTTTTTCCCACCAGCCAGTGCTTTAATTTTATCTTCATTAAATACTCTGTGCGCAAACATGCAACGTCGCTTTCGTTTAATTAACTTATTTTTCCTATTTAAGTTACCAAGGAAACCGAATATTATCTAGGTGAAGAAATACTCTGTGGTTGTCAGAAAGAAGGACAGACAAACAAACACACTTACGTATTTACAATATTAAGTAGTGTGGAAGAAATAAGGAAAACTATATCCAAAATACGAAAACACGATTGACTAATAACCATACATTTTTATATATTTACGACAATACGAAGGGAATTATATATTCCTTGGCAAAAAGGAAAGACTTTTAACATTATAAATTTTTTATACTTACTATACGATTTTCTGTTGCCACATAAGGGAAGGGAATGCGAGATGGGATAAAGGAAACAAAAGCCAAAATAGGCAAATACGATAGTATACTCTTGATAATATTTTTTTATATAAGAATCATTCCTAGGCGAATATTGGTGAAAAGGGGAAAATTTCGAGGCGGAAATGTTATATTTTCGGTCTAAGCAGACAACTTATATACATAATCGACTCAATATGCCGGCGTGCGGGCGATATCTCCCGCGGACATATATCCAATACTGGGAAAGAACTTCTAAATTGCCTTTGGATAATATTATATACCTCTGGATAATATTATGTAACTGCCTCTTTGTTCTTGTGGTTAACATGTTCAACAACACGGGGTCCTGGGTTCAAATACGTGGTCGGGCCAAAAATTGTATACCTAAGTGTAGATGGAATACATGATTTTTTTTTTTTATTTAAAGTTGCCTGGAGCCAGCTCAGCTTTGAACTCTCACAAGATAGAATGAATGTTAAATTGTAAATATTTGATGTTGGAAATCAATTGCTGAGTTTCTTGCAGAGTCCTTCTCGGAAGGAAGATTCGACTGGGACACTACAATCAGACAGACTTGACGTTTTAAAATTATTTTTTAACTAAGCCTAGATAAATAGATAGATAGAAAGTCTTTATTGCACATAGAGAAAATAAAACAAATTGAACAAGACAAAAGTTAAATAAATAAATATGCGCAAAGGCGGCCTTATCGCTTGAAGCGATCTCCTCCAGACAACCTTTAGTTGATGAAGCATGCTTAGTACGGAAAACGGGATAGTTCAACATTCAATTTAAAAATAAATAATTGATAAACATTACATACTAATACTACATAATATACAGATAAGTCATATATATGAGAAATATATATATAAATACATAAATCATTACATATTTACTACATGATGGATAGGAAGTGGTCTTTTCGCGCGATTTAAAGATGTTTAGAGATTTAGACTGCCTTATTTCTCTCGGTAGCTCATTTCAAAGGTTAACCACCTTTACCCTAAAAGAATTGCCATACACCAATGTACGTCTACCGGACCACTACAGGACAAGGGTCTCCACCCACACTGAAAAGAAACCGTTAAGGCCGTAGTCCACCTGTCCCTGGACTCCACACACTTTTGTGAACAACATGGAGAACTCTCAGGTATGCAGGTTTTCTCACGATGTTTTCCTTTACCGTTGAAGCTAGTGATATTTTAACTGCTCAAAACGCACATGCAGTGGCGTGCACTTCATACATGCACAAAAGCACTGCATACCCAAATTATTGGAGTTTACTCCTTAACAATCGATTTTCATATATAAGGCGCCCGGTATGAAAAAAATGTGATGAGTAAAATCTACTGATGAATGACCTCGTTACGTTTTCGCTTTGCGACGTTGCATGCGCAAACATGCAACGTCGCTTTCGTTTAATTAACTTATTTTTCCTATTTAAGTTACCAAGGAAACCGAATATTATCTAGGTAAAGAAAAAAACACATAAATATATGAGATAGAAAACGTTATACATTATTTTTTTCCTATTCTAGTTACCATGGAAACTAAATATTAAACATTACATTTATCCTAATAGTTCTGATACTCTACATCCACCTCAATTCCCCGTAGGCTGCTTTTAAGAAGTTACACTTCCGCCGTGTGTGAATAAATTGCACAGAACTTTTAATTTACCCTTTCATATGGTATTAATCTTTATTCAGCTAAATAAACTCTTTTTGTGTATGTTTCGACAATCGTACTTAAGGAGTAAACTCCAGTCGTGCGTCGGAGCTGACACACACTTTTTTTATATAACTCTTATTAGAGGGGAATTTTCACATTTTATTCCATGTACCTGCTTTATGCATACCCTGGTCAAAACCCCTGTGCACGCCACTGACTTTATAAAATTTAGTGGCTGGGCTTCGAACTAGAAGTCAAAGTCCTATACACTGGGCTATTACCATTTACCTGGGTATCTTACTTAATAACGAATATTGACAAACACGTGCCGCTAAACGATTTAGTATTCCGGTGCGATGTCGAACAGGAACCGATTAGAGGTATGCCTACCGTACTCCCTAACAGTTTAGCCCGCTACCATCTTAGGCGAATCTTTTACCTAGTGGCCTGCATAGAGGGTATGCACAGGGTATGCAGATAATATAAAATCTCTAGTCAGAGTTATAAAAAACTTAAGGATAGGCATTGTAAGAGTTATTAAAAGCCTACCATTAAGTATTTATAAAACGTACTGAAGATTTTCTTCATTTTACATCATCTGCATACCTTGTGCATACCCTCTATGCACGCCACTGCTTTTACCACCAGGTAAGATTGCAGTCAAGGGCTAACTTGTACTGGATTAATAAAAAAAATTAAATATTACTTTGAACTTCTTGAGAAACGTTTCATATATCGGGTAGTTTAATGCAAAAATAAAATATAACAGAGCTTTTATAATCCTCAAATAACTCAACTATCTTGTGTACGAAAATAACCACACAAAGGGAAAATGTTACTGAATAATTCAGTTTTCAGGAAATAAAACTGAAACGTTACACCTATATCTCACATTTCATACCTGGTCTAAACGATGCCCAGCGGGGCGATTTAAACATAACTCGAAGCATTGGCTATGTCAGAATAGTCCGTAGTTTTCGCTTTAACGCTTCACGTTTGCCAACAAACGCACCAACTGTATGGCAAGCATGTTCGCTTAGAATTTTTAAAGTTTTCCACACGTTTGAATTCTAAAAATCGTTCATTAAGTGTTTAAGGTATGGTAAAGTAATTTGCATTTTTTGTCTTATACGCATGGCTGGGGTTTGGAACGCCCTTCCGAGTTCTGTGAATAAACATGAGTGAATAGGCATTCTAAATACGAAAAAATAAATAAATATACTACGACAATACACACATCGCCATCTAGCCCCAAAGTAAGCGTGGCTTGTGTTATGGGTACTAATATGACTGAAGAATATTTTTAGGAATAATAAATAAATAATAAACAAATATACTACGACAATACACACATCGCCATCCAGCCCCAAAGTAAGCGTAGCTTGTGTTATGGGTACTAAAATGACTGATGAATATTTTTATGAATAATATACATAAATACTTACAATATACATATAAACACCCCAGACACTGAAAAATAATTCATGCTCATCACACAAACATTTTCCAGTAGTGGGAACCCACGGCCTTGGACTCAGAAAGCAGGGTCGCTGCCCACTGCGCCAGTCGGCCGACAAATATGTACATCAATACTTCGAATATACATATAAACATCTTAAGAAAGGGAAGCGCGTCCGTTAGCACTTTCCATTAGGTGAGTTCAGGTCAAGTTCTAGAAAACGGAGCTAAAAACCAATGTTTTTTTTGCTCCGTGCTTGTGGTAAGCCCTAAAAATAAATAAATAAATATACTACGACAGTACACACATCGCCATCTAGCCCCAAAGTAAGCGCACCTTGTGTTATGAGTTTTTTTTCTTTTCTTTATGTATAGATACCTTCCTCTATACATAAAGAAAAAAAAACTTGTCATGGCTACCATTAACTGGCATGTCCGACTATTACTATTATTAAGTACCTGTGGCCTTAAAACCTCCTCCTCCTCCATCCTCCACTGTATTTTTCGGTATTACACTGAGTATTCCATCAGAAATTGTGTTCTTAGTACTGACTGAAGATGACTGATAAATATTTTTAACTAATAAAAAAAAAAAAAAAGTACTTTAGGTATAGACAGCTATGTTTATATTATATATGTTAACATTTGTATTTTACGCATATTTTATCTATAGGCTAAAAACAGGAGTTACTTTGCAACATTCGATGAATTGTATCCGAGCAATTGTTCATTGTGAAGTCAACATCTCTTGCACGGTGTCGCATTGCGGGGTGCATTTTAGAAACGCTGTTTGTAATCACAGAATTCAGAACATACAGAAACCGTATACTAATTTTGAAGCATAAAAAACCATTCCACTTTGGTATGGTTTCTCGGACAAGCGGTTAGTCACTGCATACCATTCAGCAGATGACAGTAATTATTTTAGCTCTAATAGTTAAAGCGTTATCCATATAATGTGAAAATTGGAAAAAGTTTGTGAGTTTGTTTTGACGATCCCCCTGGTGCAACGGTTAGTGCTGTGAATTTAAGTAGAAGGTCCCGGGTTGGATTCCCGGCAGGTGCGATTCGGGAATTTATAATTTTCTCTGGTCTGGTCTGGCTAGTTTGACGGCCGATTGGCGCAGTGGGCATTGACACTGCTTTCTGAGCCAAGGCTGTGTGTCGATTCCTACAACTGGAAAATGTTTGTGTGATGAACATGAATGTTCTTCAGTGTCTGGGTGTTAATCTTTATATTATAAGTATTTATGTATATTATTCATAAAAATATTCATCAGTTATCTTAGTACCCATAACACAAGGTGCGCTTACTTTGGGGCTAGATGACGATGTGTGTATTGTCGTAGTATATTTAGTATATTTATTTAGTTACCACCATACCGACAAAGACGTACCGTTAAGCGATTTAGTGTTCCGGTGCGATGTCGCGTAGAAACCGATTAGGGGTATGACTACCGTACTCCGGGTTAGCCCGGTACTATCTTAGACTGTATCATCACTTACCACTAGGTGAGATTACAGTAAAGGCCTAGCTTATAGTGGAACAAATAAAATAAGAAAAAGGGCTAGCAATATTCCGCGCGTAAAAAGAGAGAAGTGCGCGGGGTGTTTTCACTGTTTTTGGAAACAATGCACTGCATACAATAAAGGCTGAATGTGGATTTTGTATGTTCTAAATTCAATGGGTGTAGTATATAAATACTTTTAAAATTATAAAATTATAAATAATTACTTCAATCTAAAAATGGTTTTCAAAATAAAAAATTCAAAAAAAAAAAGGTAAACGCGCATTGCATATTTTGACGTTCACATCGACAAATAAATAAATATATTACTACAGAACACACGTTGCCATCTAGCCCCAAATAGCGTAGCTTATGTTAGGGTACTAAGACGTCTAAGGAATATTTTTTTTATGACAAATACACATAAATATTTTTAATATATAGATAAACAACCGGACACTGAAAAACTTTCTTGCTCATAACACAAACATTTTCCAGTTGTGGGAATCGAACCCACGGCCTTGGACGCAGAAAGCAGGATCGCTACAAATTGCACCAATCAGCCGTCAAATCGATGTCTTAATAATTTCAGCATTATTTTAACTATCCACCATTGTCTTCCACACTTGTCATCAATGCACATAAAAGTGAATGTGTAGAATATTGTAAAAGTTTATTACTGTATATAGTATATAGGTGTATTGTGAAATAAGTGAGCCAAGTTGTGAAACAAACAAACAAAAAAAAGAATAACAAACACACTATTGCAATCTATATATATATATATATATATATATATATATATAAAAGAGAAAGTGTGTGGGTATGTTCCGTATAGGCTCCGATGGGCTAAACCGATTTCAATGGAACTTTCAGGGAATCTCCGGATTGACCTGGCGAGTAATCCTGTAAGGATTGGTGACGATCGGAGCACTCCTATTTTTGAATCGTTAAACTGTCAAATACAGCTTTTATTTACTATGATGGTATTCTATTGTTGGGTGTACATGGGTGTAGATAATGATCTTCACCCGCTCGAGAAGAGAATAAAAGAGAATGAATACGGAGAGAAATAAATGATTTAATATATTATGAGACTTAAATTAAAAATGTAATGATGTGAGTTTATTGTTTAAATAAAATAAAGCAAAATCTGGCCCGGCGAAGCGGGCTGGGTACGCTAGCTATAATATAAAAGAAAATAGATGAATTTCGAAGTGATTACTAAAAATATTCACTTGGGGTAATAAAAGTGAAATGGCAGAGCCGCGCGGGCTATATTTCACCGCCGAGCCGAACGACCCCCCAGGGGGCAATACGGACCCTAACTCGACACTTTGGTTCACTTGAAACGAGATTCCGACTTAGCGGGTTTTTAGTTTTTTTTTTTTACTATGATTTTTACCTATGTTTTATAAGGGTTCTGCAGCAATATGGTGAAACTTTATACCAATGTTATCTAGTCCATAGAATTCAGAACGTACAGAATCCGTGTACACGACTAATAATAGTAAAGAATCAGAAACCTTTAAAAAAAATTAAAGTATTCAGTATCGCTAAGCCTTAAAGTAGGGGTTTGCTGCTGTCCGCTGAGGAGTTCTGTTCTCTAGCTCCAACCACAGTTTGGGCAAAATTAAACAAATCTTCTTATAGTACAAAAATAAATATTTAAATCGGTTATAATTTGTCGGAGTTATGGTGTAAAATCGTCAAGCACTTTCATCCCCTCTCCCAAAGGAACCGAGCTTAATGTCGGGATAAAAAGTATTCTATATTACTTCTAACACTTCCAAGAATATGTGTACAAAGTTTCATGAGCATCGGTTAAGTAGTTTTTGCGTGAAAGCGTAACGAACAAACTTACATTGACATTTATAATATTATTAGGGATTATTATTCAATACGCAAGAATATATGTATGAACACTTCATGAGTGTCTGTCATAGGCCTACATGAATAAATTATGTATGGATTTTAATTTGCAACGGTCTTAACTCTTAGTCTCCTTGGGTAGAAAAAATATGTACAGCAGTGATAGGATGAGAAAACACACGTAAATAACTACCCTGATGAATTCAAATATATCGAAATTATTACTGAAAAAAATCACTTATGGTAATAAAAGTAAAATGGAAGAGCCGCACAGGCTATAATTTCACCGCTGATCTGTACGACCCCCCGGAGGGCGATGCAGACCCTAACTCGACACTTTGGTTCACTTGTAAGAAGACTCCAACTTAGCGGGTCTTTGTTTTTTTTACCATGTTTTCAACCAATTGTTTTAAGCTCTTTTTGTTTAGTCTTTCAAAACCTCTTTGGCGCAGTTGTAAGCGCTGTGTTTTTAAGCTGGAGGTCCCGGGTTTGATTCCCGGCAGGAACAATTTGGGAATTTATAATTTCTATATTTTCTCTAAACTGGTCTGGTAGCTTCGACCGTGCTGCTACCCTACCGACAAAGAAGTGCTGCTAAGCGATTTAGAAAGCGATTAGGTTAACAGGTTAGCCCGCTTACGTCTTAAGGTGAATAATCACTTAACACCAGTAGTGGAATAAAAAAAACAGTAAGATACACCAAAAACAGAACAGCGTTTATTTCCTTCAATTGAGACTTTTTCTGGCATTCGTTTAAAAATATATAGATTGGAGTCTTTTATTGGGTCATTTTATCTGTCTCTCCGACTGGCCGGGTTAATAATAGATAAAGTTTGTTTTGGCACGCAACGCAATCGCAATGCGGAAAATACCACTATATTACCGCCAGTGGATATCACTGCGAGTCGAGCTTTATGATCGCTGTAGCCTTAGTACAAGTTCTGATCGCTCGTAATCGATGAGTCGTTCTCGCATATCAAACTCTGTACCGTCAAACTATAATGGACCTAACGTATATTGCTTTACAGTTGCAATTACTGCACCTACTTCTGATTTTTGTTTTACAAATGTTATCCAGCCTTAGTACAAGATTTGCATGCTCGCAATCGAATAGTACTACTCGAGTATTAAAATAATAAATGTGGTGGACAGATGACATCAAACGAGTCGCTGGAATCAAGCGCCCAAAGTATTTTAAAACTCTCGACTAAATACCTATGTCCTGCATTGGACTTTAATCGGTTGAGCTAATATCTAAGGTAATACCAAGCAACGATAATATCAACCATTCTTATAAGTAGTACTTTTAAGTGTCTTAATATTCAATTACATTAAATAAATAAATTTATAATACGACAATACACACATTGCCATCTAGCCCCAAAGTAAGGGTAGCTTGTGTTATAGATACCAAGATGACTGATGAATATTTTTATAAATATACACGAATACTAAGAATATACATAATATAAACACCCAACACTGAAAAACATTCATATTCACCACACTCACCATATTAGTCTTTATAAACAAAAAGTGGATATAAACAGTCGACTTACAAGAAATAGTCATAAATTAGTGACATCTGCATATCGTCTGCGAAAGGTGCAAAAGTCATTTGTGGGATTGAGTATACGCTTTTATAATATGATTCCTAAGGTAAATTGCACGACTCATGATGCGAAGCATCAGAGAGTGCTTTACGATCGAAAAATATTTTTCGCCTCATTTCGGCGGCTATAATTTAATGGAGATTAATTCCATACTTTTAAAAAATTGATTTACTGCAATAGAATTGGAAAAAAACACCAAAATAGGTCAAAAAAATTTCCTGTCCGTCATGTGTGAAACCCGAAAACACTCTAACTTGTAAAAAAATCCATTATTTGAGTTAAATTAAAAAAAAAAAAAATCTAATCGACGATTGTAGGTCACTGAATGCGAATGATTAATTAATTCAGTGTAGTTTAATTGCAATTAATAAAAAACGAAAACTGCAAGACTGTATATCTATATATATCCATGTAAAATTAACATGGATGGTGATATATCTATATCTATAGATATTATGTATATTTTATTCCACCAGGGGCGCCTGTGCATCACTTTCCTAGTACAGCTGTTTTAATTTTTTTTTTTTTCTTTTTATTTTGTTTTTTTTTGTTTTACGACGATGTCGACTCATGAGTTTTTTTTTCGTTATTTATTGACAAATAATTGGATAGCTATTTTATTAATGAGTCGTGCACTTTTGGATTTTCCAAATTTTTTGGACTTACCAATGCAATGCATAAGTTTAAAGAATGTGTTAAAACACATTTATTACAGCGAGGTTATCTATTTTACAATTGATGAATTTCTTAATGACAAGGTTGCTTGGAAGCATACGGCTCCGCTTTCATCACTCACAAGATAGAAAAATGAATTATAACATGTAAAATGTAAAATGTAAATTGTTGATATTGGAAAAGAGCAACTGCTGAGTTTCTTGCCGGCTTCTTCTCGGTAGAATCTGCCTTCCGAACCGGTGGTAGAGTCACTAAACACAGACAGACTTGATGTTTCAAGGCTTATATTAGGCCTACTTGAAATAAATGAATTTTGAATTTAGTGTGAATCGAAACCACGGCCTTGGACTCAGAAAGCAGGGTCGCTGCAAACTGCGCCAATCGCCCTTCAAATTTAAATTAAACTCTGTATAATAAAAATCATAATAAAATTGAAATAATGTCACTCGTTTTAGTGTCGCAAATTCTGTACTTCTTATTTATGTTTTACAGACGTTCTGTCATAATTCCGAGTCAAACAATTGTAGGCAAATTTGAACTTAATGCAATGTGAATAAGATTCATTTTACTCCGAGGATCAAGTATTTGTATACTCGAAAACAACTCCTCATTGCGAGCGAGTATATCTTGTACTAGGGCTACCTCTAGCTACGTGGCTTGGTGGAGTTCACGCATTCTTATAGGCATGCGATTTTTTTTTACAACTTTAAGAATAATGTAACACACAACCTCATCAATAGAAACGTAAAGTTCATAATCGCGTGGCAAGGTAATGTGACTTAACGTAATACTTAATATCTACGAAACAACAAACTAATTCCGAGAATGGGAATAATTCGAAACGTTCCATTTCGTGTAGAATTTCTGAGTAAAGAAGGTTCTGTCCTTAAGAATGCCAACAGACGTGAGAACCCAAACAGTGAAATACTTTTTATCCTCAGAAAACAAACAGTTGAGCGGCATAGTCGCATTGACGACAAAGCTCTTTAAATAAAGATTAAAAAAAAAAAAAAAAACAAACAGTTCCCATTGGATTTAAAAAAACCGTAATAAATACGGATGACAACGCTAGTTATAACTATAACATGATATGGAAGGTAATATTAGATCTACCTTTACCTAAGTTTAAACAATATATTAAAACACATTTAACAAATCGTGGTAACTACACGATTGATTAATTCCTTAACAACAAGGCTGCTTGGAAGCAGGCCAATCCGCTCTCATCTCTCACAAAACAGGAAAATTCTTGTTAAACTATAAAATGATGTTGGAGAAGAGCAGGAAAAGAGTTTCTTGCCGGCTCTTCTCAGTGGACTCTGCCTCCCGAACCGGTGGTAGAGTTACTACAAACAGACTGACTTGACGTTTCAAAAGTGCTTATAAATTAGGCCTACTTGAAATAAATGAGTTATATTATTCTACTAGTCAAGCACTTTCATTTGATACCCGTATTTGGAAAGTAAATTGGGAGAGTTGCAAAAAAAATGCAATTCGAAATTTTGTGGTGGCGGCCACCTTAGAATTCAAAATATATCATAGTGTATTTGATATCAATATTGAAGGAGTTGTCAAAGAATATTCAACCCACCGGTTTGTGGCGGAGGGTATCGTGGACCAATTTGATCAAATACAGCTAAAAACACTTCTTCTCACAGTTCGGTTCATCCGTTAGGGAGCTACGATGAAACAGAATAACACACACACACACACACACACACACACAGACACGTCTAACTTATAACACCCCGTCGTTTTCGCGTCGCGTCGAGGGTCTAAAACCAAATACCGAAACACGGTTTTAGAAATTTTCACTAAAAAAATGCAATGTTAAACTAAAAAAAGCATAGTTTTGTTCACGTTTCCGCTCACCGCGCATTACGTGAATGTTTCCAGCCGGGTGCGAATGCTAAAAAGTCTAAATTACAGGCCGGGCATGCGGTCGGGATGCCTAGGCGACTCACAGAGGGATTCCTCCGGGCTAGCGTTCTTTAATACCGTGTACAGTGACCATGAGCTTGGTGGAACCTTTTTTTTAACCCCCGACGCAAAAACTTTGTGTCGGTCTGTGGCACCGTATTTCTCGAAAGAAAGAAACGATTTGATTTTTCTTTTAAAGGTGAATTAGTTGGCAGTGTTTGTAGCTATGTTTGATGAAAATGGATCTAAGATTGCCATAGCCACAAAATTACGGATTACACATTTTTCACAACTTCCTGAATATGGGTATCAAATGTAAGGGCTTGACTAGTAGAACAATGTATACTATATTGCAAGTCGGGGTTTTCCTGGGTTCCGTTTTTTTTTTAAGTAACTTTAAATCCAAATGAAAAATATGATAATACAAACACAAAATTCAACACCTTGTGGCAAGAACCATAGACAAGTTTGGTTATTTGAGTTGCCTAGTGAAAATCGATTGGTGAAAGCTAAATGTATGCCTAGGTTATTTGATTAGACATTAATTAATCAGACATCGCTTTGTCCGTCGTTCGGTGACACGGGACTCATGAAAACGGGAGTACGTCAATGCCAAAACAAATTGATTGGTTGTCTAGTTAGGGCGTGACGAAAGGACAAACAAACAAACTTTCGCATTCCTAATATTTGTGAAGAATGATGTCACTGCGTCATTATTATATTTGTTTCGTAGTAAATAAAAGTTACAAAAATACCTCATAAGTTATGTTATGTCTTGAGTTAGTTTTCATAATTAAAGTTGATGACTCGTCTTATATACCTGTAACAAATAACAGACATATTGTTAAAGTAATATTATAATGTAATGTGTATTTTAAAATAATAAGCCGCGATGGCCATAGTAGAAGGTTCAAATCCTGTCAGTTCCGAAATTTGGATATGCATTCAAAAAAAATTAAAGTTGATATTTCCTCAAAGGGCAGGGTAATAAAAAAATGTGCCAGGTGCGATTGGTAGATTTCAACTTATGGAGAACATTGTAGAGAACTCTCAGGCATGTAGGTTTCCTCGCGATGTTTTTCTTCATTGACATAGCGAGTGATATTGAAATTGCTTAAATAAAAAATGCACATAACTCAAAAAAGGAAGAGCTGCTAACCACTTAAGAATAGACTAGTACAGAAACGTCCACTACAGAAACGTCCTTTATACAAAAGACCTATTAAGGACTACGTTTATGATAAAAAAGCTTAGGTGTATATTATTGCTCTAACCAGGATGCATCTTAAATAGTTTTAAATGCCAATTTGAGATGGTGATAACAAAAAATAACAGTCGGCTAAGTTTGTTGTGGGCTTCTTCTTAGACCAGGGCGCGTTTGGTACCCTTGTAACATTAGTTTTAGGTTGACGAATTCAGCTATCGCTATATACTTACTTCTATTTCATATTTAACATGTAATGAACGCATCAAAAGTGCCTTCTATAAATGCCTATTTGAATAAAGTATTTTACTTCGATTAAAATTTAACCGATTGCTAATAATGAGAATATGCTGACGAAATAACGGCCGGACTAACATTTTATTAACAATCTAAATTGGGTTGGTCA
This sequence comes from Pararge aegeria, assembly GCF_905163445.1. Lineage (NCBI taxonomy): Eukaryota > Metazoa > Arthropoda > Insecta > Lepidoptera > Nymphalidae > Pararge > Pararge aegeria. Next base: position 1,851,372 of record NC_053202.1, on the reverse strand, counting down.
AAAGTAATAAACTCTTTGGTAGGAATACACAAAATCATGGTCACCTTACACCAATGAAAAATTTATAGCTGCCTCCATAAAAGAACTTAACACCCACTAATAAAGTCTTGTTTCCTATAAAAAAAACAGTATAAGGCTTGCACGATCTTAGCCCCTATACGTATGTGATACGGTCGAAGTTAGAATTTCAAAGTTATTTTTAATGCTTTGCTTAAACCTAACAAATAAAGGTGACACAGGTTCATTAAATTATTCTCGTACTACAATTAACTACGCCTTAATTAATGTTGACTTTTGGTTGAAAGCTTGTAGGAAATTCGTGTTATTTCAGTGTTTTTAAGAGCACGTCAATAAAAATAATAAATTTAGATCGAACCAGGAGTCATCGTCGTCGTTGAACGAATTTAAAACCCCACCGACATCTGAAGGGGATGTGACGTCTCCTACAGCAAGGAGGACACGCAAGGGCGCCACCACGCGGCGACTTCAGCATCAGCTTCGGGCTACGGGCTCTCGGAGTGCCCCCGTTACCGGTGGTGTAGTGCGCCGCTTGAGACGGTCTCAATCCATCAATGAGAGCGTCATGCGTGGGGCGAAAGAGGGGGGAACTAACCTCACTTCATACCGATCAGGGATGCGGACTCTGTGTGTTAATTACAGGCAAAGCCATATCTATATATCTATACTAGCTGTTGCCCGCGACTTCGTCTGCGTTTGATTTTGTTTTTAAAGTATTCAGTATCGCTAAGCTTTAAATGAGTATAGTAGTATATATATATAACATGTGACTGTTAATTATAGACAAATAATTTGCAATAAAATAAAATTGTGACTATAATTAAAGATCTAAGCTATCCTATCTCTTAAGTTGGACCAGACCGCTCACGGTGAGCCAATTTAATTTTAAATCGGTTAAGTAGTTTAGGAGTCCATCGCGGACAAACATCGTGACAGGAGATTTATATATATTAAGATAGATATGGCTATGCCTATTTTTATATATATATATATATATATATATATATATATATATATATATATATATATATATATATATATATATATAAATGTTATGTCGGTTTGCGTACGCTTAAAAAACTCAAAAGTTCTGCACCGATCGAGCTGAAATTTTAGCATGATATATAATACGCATAAAGGATTACTTTTGTCTATTTTTCTCTACCATTCAATCACAATGTGTCACAGCGAAGCATGGCACAGCTAGTGCGTTATAAAATTATAAAATTAGAAATCAAAAATAAAGAAGAATAACAATATAATATGAAATGAAATTTAACAAACTATTATTTCAATTACACAACTAAAATTATACTGGCATGTCATAAATGTAAAAAATTTGAATATTACAATAAATAATAATACCTAAAAAACCTGTATTTTTATAATAAAACTGCTCTGATTTTATATCACCAAAGTCATTAGGCAGTCAATTTGGGCGATGCCTAGGTTAAGCAAAAACGAGCATTAGCGATTGTAGTAGTGCCGCAGAAATTATGAATTTTGTTGAAAGGTTTTCTTACTAGGTTTATGTTCACCGTTAAAGCAACCTATACCTAATTTCTTGAAACGCAAATAACTCCGAAAAGTTAGAAGTGCGTGCCTGGGATTAAACTTGGTCCCCCGAAAGAGGAGCCAAACCTTACTACAGATTTTACTTCTACTACTAGTAGTTAGTTTTGCAATGCTACCTGGGTCAGAACCGTTCGATTTCATTCGATAAAAAATATCCTATGATGTGCAGGACGCAAGCTATCTCTATGTAAATTTTTGCCAAGATTGGCTTAGCTGTAAAGCCGTGCATAGACAAGGGTATTTTTCTAAATCCCTCGGGAAGATTGTTCTTCGGGTGTTTTTTGGGCAAAACTATGCTATGTCCATTTCTGGATTCTAAGCTACATACGTGCAAAATTTCATCAAAATAGGTATGTTATTTGAGATAAACATAGGTAACAAACAAGCAAGCAAACAAAAAGACACCCTATCGTATCTAAGATTAACTAGCGGTTGTTACGGTATTTTACAAACGCCTTGGGAACCATTTGTTTTCCCTGAGATTAACATTAACCTATGTTACTCACCGTCTTTTCAACGAACTAACTATGCCAAAAATAAAGCTGAATGGTTGCTTTATCAGAACGTGAAAGAAGGGCTAACAAACAGAATCGCGCATTTATAATATTAATACAGAAATATGGACAACCACTTCTCCAATAACCCGCAACTCTTATCCTAGAACCGCAAGCGTTGCAGCTTTTAATGTCCAATTAGCAATGATTCTCGAAGGGTCCCAAATGACCAAACCGGACTCAATTTAGAAAAGGTAATCATCGTATATAAGAGAACGCCTTCAAGCGTTACCAATTAAAGGTTACTGTTGCTCATTTTCTTCTAGTTTGCTCGGGTGTTCCCCAAGGGAGACCTCTCGGTCCTTTCCTGCTCAACATGTTTATTAATGACTTTATATCTCATTTAGAAGTTTGTGATCCTTTCTACGGTTGACGTGAGCGTTTTTAGATCAGCTGTTTAAGTTTGAATGATTCAGAATGATTGAAGGAACATCTTACTACCCTATTAGCAAAAGATTAGCTAAGCAATTGAGGTATCTGGTTAAGTGTTTTGCGTTAGTCAAAAACTTAGCATGAGTAAGTAATATGAATCTCAACAATTAACGAGCTAACGTATGAAAATCAGGTGTCACTTACGATGGTAAGTGTCACAACATTCTAAAATTGTAATTTTTCTTTGAATATACGAAATAGTTATTTATTTTACCGTTAGAAAAATATTGTAACTTTAATCAATTCATTATAAACCGAATCATTACTCCACAGACAATCAGCTTAGTCTTCTGTGGAAAAAGTATGAATGAATATAAGATAACACTTATTGTACACCACATAAAAATACAGGAAATTTTGAAAGAAGTTAGTTCAAATGAGAATGTAATTAAAAGAATATAATAACAAGAAGTCAAATACAAACCAGTACATAAATAAAACTCCACCAAACTAGTTGCTTAAAGCAAGGACGGCTGTACAATGTGATGAATAGAGGTGAAGTAATTAAACTAGGTATTCAAACAGAAAAGTTTATTACTGGAGTATAAGTCAGTGTTTAACTAGCAAACTGACCTCGCTGCATTGTTGCAGCAGCCACGAGTATTTCTAATAGTCAAGATCACATTTAAGACATGTCTCTCGACAAAATGTCTAGGAAATGGATACGGATTTATTGTTGAGTGTGTTGTTGTGACCATCATTATCAATATCCATCATCATTCAACACAGCCGGCTAGCGCAATGAGCAGAGATCCTGCTTTCTGAGTCCAAGACCGTGAGTTCGGATAAACGCAACGCGCAACTCGATAATGTTTGTGTGATGAACATGAATGTTTTTCAGTGTCTGGGTATATCTGTATATTATAAGTATTTATATGTAATACGTTTATATAAAATTCATCAGCTATCTTCGTACCTATAGCTACGCTTACTTTAGGGCTAGAGGGCGATGTGTGTATTGTCGTAGTAAAATCTAATATTTGGATGGTCTCCTCTCAGAATGAGAGCACACCATCGAAAACATGATGGAAAACTCTCAGGTGTACAAGTTTTCTAACGATATTTTCCTTCACCGTTGAAGCAAGTGCTATTTTACTTACTTAAAACGCACAGAACTTAGAAAAGTTTGAGGTGCGTGCTGGGATTCGAACTCGCCACGAGTAATTTACATAATTACATATCTGACCATGTGGAAAACCATTACCTTTACTTACCTCTTCTTACGTACCTTTAGGTTACATGCACACAAAAAAAAAGTTTTTTATGATATAGACAATTTTCTACGTGTTTAACAAAATTCTACCGGGAGACAGTGCAAAATGCTTTAAAACAGTTTGTGGAATCAAAATCCCCAGAGTTCTGTCGTAAAGGCATAAATGAACTTCAGTTTAGATGGCAGCAAAGTATGGATTATGGCGGTAAATATTATTAGGGTTGTTATCCCCAGCAGCACGCACTCTCTTTTATTTAATCATTTTATGCATACTGTGTCAAAATATCCGAGCGTGCGGTGGGCGGTGACTGCCGAGTAGCATTCGGAACTTTACGGACTACAGCGGGGCATGTGAAGCGCGCGGGTGAAATTTGATTTTGAATTTGCTTTATACCCGCTCTTAAACCCGTCGACATGTAGGGCTTGCGAGGACTGCGTCCTGCAACGTGCCATGAACTTGAGTAGTGAGTCAAGTGTGTAATCACACCGGCAATCACGTCTCAATGTTGTTTGGCGGCGGAAATAAACATAGAGACACTACTTCCGCGGACGAGCTCTGTCACAAATAGCTGTACAATATCTAAACGGTTTCACGGCCGACTGGCGCAGTGGGCAACTACCCTGCTTTCTGGCTTTCTGAGTCCAAGGCCGTGGGTTCGATTCACACAACTGGAAAATGTTTATGGGATGAACATTCATGTTTTTCAGTGTCTTGTTGCGTTTCCGAATTTTATAAGTATTTTTTATTTTATTTATTAGCTTTTCAAGGGAAACAAACAGTACTATTACACATAAAAGTAATGCCGTATTTTTATATCACATAAACCAATGGAGTTTCCACAACTTAGTTATACATATACGATAACATTAAAAAATATTATAGAAAATAATAATATATAACATTAAAGAAAATTATACAAAAAAAAAAAATTAAAACAAAAAAGAAAAACAAAAACTTTAAAGCTTATAATACTTATTTTGCCATACTAAATTTCCTGAAAGTGCCAATTTTGACACAAATTTTGAAAAATGTCCGTCTCCCAATATTTGCTGTTTAAATTTGCACGCACGCACGAGATAAAAAGAATTTTGCCGAATACCTTGTCTTCCATCTAGCCCACGCAAAGGAAGTTTTACGCCTTGCATTTAACCTACGACACGCAAAGTCAAAGTCAAAAATATCTTTATTCAAGTAGGCCCATAGGTGGCACTTTTGATGCGTACATAAGAATTACACGGTAGTGAGATGATGGCGATAACCACCTTCGTAAACTCGATATTGCTTAGAAGAAGTGGGGATTCAACTAAATTATGTACTATTTTATATAAAAAATATTTGATCTCTTAAATCGCGTCTTTTTTCTAAAGTAATTTCTAATGTATATTATTCATAAAAATATTCATCAGCTATCTTAGTTAGTGAAGGATTTGAGCATTTAATAACCGTTTTAACCAAACTAAGGCACATCTAAATCGAATGCCTAATGATGTAGGCGATGTCCATAGACTAAAAACGTTTCACCAACTCTTAGGTGATAACTATCGGGTGATGCATGCGTGGGAATCTCCTGGGAGATATTTATTTACGCAATTATTTGTTGTTGAAAACGCGTACGCCCAAAGTTAGTCATCATCACCATTTTTTTTTTTTTTTTTTTTTTTTTAATATTAAAAAGGGGCAAAAGAGCAAGTGGGTCACCTGATGGTAAGTGATCACCGCCGCCCATAAACATCTGCAGCACCAGAGGAGCCACCGATGCGTTGCCGGCTTTTAAGGAATTTGTTTATCCGCCCCTTGAATAACTACTACCCCTGATGATGATGATTTTTACCATTCCTTGATTCTCTATAACACTGGTGATAATTAATCTCTTTGTATAAACGGGTTCGCACAGAGACACTGCACAATAGAGCTTTATTTACCGCGATACACTTAGCTAGAACAATGGGCTGGGGTCAGTTTACTAACTACACTGTACCACGTAGCTGATAAACTTTTATATTGTAGATAGCTGTACCCTTTTTCTTCGCTTGTTTAATCAACATTATTTATGTTTGTTTTGAAACTCCCTGACGCATCCATGAGCGATGTGATTTAAAACGAGGTTCGTGGTTCTGGGAATTTATAATTTCTGAATTTTATCTGTTTTGGTCTGGTGGGAGGCTTCGCCCGAGGCTACCACCCTGCTAGTGCCAAGCGATGTAGCGTTCCGGTACGATGTCGTGTACGTACAAAACGAATAGAAAACGCCATCGTTAAGGTAATGATGATGACGATTTACTACTTAAGGCAGTTCTTAAGACCTCTCCCAAGGATTTTATCACTACGACGGGTTGGTAACGTAGTAGTAGCATAGAGGGCGCTGCTACCCGCTTCCCATTATATACCCTTTACGCGCCTTTTATTACACCCGCGGAAAGAGGAGCAGTTTTAAAACATTTCATCAACTCTAAGGTGATAACTATTGGAGAAATACTTAAAAAAAAAATATCAAAATTCTAATTTCATTTATTTCTAGTAGGCCTAATATAAGCACTGTTGAAACGTCAAGTATGCCTGTTTGTAGTGACTCTACCATCCATTCGGAAAGCAGATTCTACCAAAAAGAAGCCGGCAAGAAACTCAGCAGTTGTTCTTTTCAGCACTTAACAATTTAGCAATCATTGTTCTCCTCAATCATCTTGTGCGAGATGAAAGCGGAGCGGTTTGCTTCCAGGCAACCTTGACATTAAGAAACTCATCAATATTATAGTAACCTCGATGTATTAAATGAGTTTTTATACATTTATTAAACTTATGTATCGAAATGTATCGACAATGATCCCGTATGTCTCGTAAACACCCACAAATTCAATTCATGAACATTGATTCTGAATCAAATATACTTTCAACTGTTTCTTTCTTCAACCCTTATCAATTTAATAAAATATCTGGCAAATATGAATTCATAGTTATCAATAGTTTAATTACTTATCCACTTTATAAAATTACTGTAACAAGAAAGCAGTGCGAGGAGATAGGTTATATATATAGCATGGTTTTGTTTAGACGATTTTGCGATTGGATAGTGTTGTTTAAGAAATGCTTTTGTAATTTTAATGATATGTCTTAAGATTTACCAGCTATGCAGCCTAAGCCAAAGTCAAAGTCAAATATTTCTTTATTCAAATAGGCACATAGAAGGCACATTTGATGCGTTCATTACATGTAAAATATGACATGGAAGTGACTTGATGGCGATACTAAATTCGTCAACTTAAACTATATATAAAGATACGAGGGTTCCAAATGCTCCCAGGGCATAAGCCCACAATAAACTAAGCCGGTTTTTCTTGGTGGCACCATCAACATTGTCATTTAAAACTGTTTAAGAAGCAACCTGGTTTGAGCAAAATTTTACCGTTTTTTTAGTGCTTCATACAATAATAGAACTTTTCCATAAGCTTACGTTTAATACAAACTTAGAACTTTTTAAGAGACACCTCCGAGATATAAACTGTTTATTGTAAAATTGTATACAATTTCCTTTTATAAGCTTTCCATGCTTTTCGATCATTCAGGTTCATTTTACTAAAACACTGATCAAATTTCTGCGGTTATATACACAAGTAACAGTACGGACTTGTCTAAAGTGCAATGGACACCTGTGGGCAGGGCACCTGGCTGAGTGCCAGTGACCACGATGAATAGCAGAGCGGGGAGGTGGGTTATCGACATCGATTTACTTTGACGATGTTGCAGAGGTATCTTTCAAATGAAGCGTTCAACATATCAACACCGGCCGGCCGACTACAGGGCACTTGTCTCCTCCCACATTGAGAAAGGGGTTAAGGCGGTGGTCCACCACGCTGTCCCAGTGCGGATTGGTCAACTTCACGCACCTTTGATAACATTATGGAGAACTTGCCGGTAAGTACGTTTCCTTACGTTGTTTTTCTTGGTCTAAGTAGAGCCCAGAATAAACTCAGCCTGTTTTTTTTGTTATCACCATCTCTCACATTAATTAATGTTCAAAATATATTTCGAACAGCATAATGTAGAGAAAACAATTCTAAAGAACAGGCAAATGAAAGCACAACAAATTTACTAAATCTCGTAAGTATATTTTTATGCCTCCAATTTATCAAAAAGACTAATAAAAATGTATGAAAACAGGACATATCTATGTAAATGGAACATAATTTGGGAAGTTTTCTTTGACTTATAGATATTTACCAGGCCTTATCAGTGGTCTGAATTTCTAGAAATTACCAACTTCATTGCGAAATGAAAGTCAGTAATACACTGAAAATGCAGACTCAAATCGATAATAATGGTAGTATAAATTACATATTTTGTTTGACTAAAAATCGCATACATATTCTCCATACAAAAGTGCCAAAAAATTATTCCCCTTTAATGAGACTCGCAGTGGGAAGGGCAAGGTTAAATTGACTCTGAACTTCAAGAAGACGATACTGTACTAGGGGCGCAGGTTTTCGTAAAGTACCTATTCTGACAAATTATTAGTCTACGACGTAACTCTTCTACGCACATCTACGCACCGCGTAGCAGTTGGCAAACCGGATTCCAATAGTTGTTTTATACGTCACTTCGGATCCCACGAGGACGTACGCGAGAGGTGAACGCTGCCAGTATTAATACGTTTATTTGAATGAAGTTAAAGAAAGTAAAGCGTGTGTGTAAATTTGAATACTTGGAACGTGCGGTTCGGGTTACACTGATTTTTTCACAACATATGTGACCCGATATAAACCAATACGGACTTATTTTTTTCATATTGTACTTAGCAAAATGGCGGCGTATAGAAATTGATGCTAAATGCGTTGAAGAGTTGAAGACAAGACCACCAGCAGCTATCAAGTACAACTTTATCGGAGAAATGCTGTAATGTCATATTGTCGCGCATTCACTAACAAGATTCAAAGTCAAAGTCAAAGTCAAATATTTCTTTATTTAAATAGGTATATATATATATGACACTTTTGATGCGTACATTATATGTAAAATATAACACAAAAGTGAGTTGATGGCGATAACTAAATTCGTCAACTAAAATCTAAAGCTACGAGGGTTCCAAACGCGCCCTGGTCTAAGAAGAAGCCCACAACAAACTTAGCCGGTTTTTTATTGTTATCACCATCACACATTGTCACTTAAAAATATTAAAGAAGCAACCTGGTTAGAGCAATAATTTACACCCAAGCAGTAGTAGCAGTTTGACGTAGTAGTAGATTGGCTAAGTTAGCCCCAGAAAGCCGTCAAACGGTATTAAAAACATTAAACAGAAAGCTGCTATGGCCGAATACGATCGTTATGATGATGAGCTGGAAACGTGTTCAAACGTGTTCATAGCTATGCATATGAAGGCATAGCGCAGTGAGCGGCAACCCTGCTTTCTAAATCCAAGCCGCGTGGGTTAGATTCCCACTACTGCAAAATATTCATTATTATTATTAACTAGTTGTACTGGACTCCGCCAAAATCAACTCTGGAATAGTGTTGGAGTGCGTAAGGGGCCTAAATAGCCTAGGTAAACGAAACAAAATAAGACTTATCTGGGTACCAGGGCATGTAGGAATACAGGGCAATGAGCTGGCTGACGAGCTAGCTCGCAAGGGATCCGGACGAAACTTCATCGGTCCTGAATCATGTATAGCGCTTGCACCATGTGTGGTGAACATGGCGCTATCAACATATGCCAAGAAAAAATCTGTAATATTTGAAGCTATTTCGGGTGAGGGGATACGAGGACGGGGCGAGCACAAAAGATCCTGGAGGATGAAGTGCATCCGCTGAAGCGGGCCTCATTACAAGATAGAATGGTGGAGAAATGAGAAACAAAACAAAGAATACATTACTTATGTCAGCGAGTGTTTTTCTCACTTTCGGCAGATGGCGCGGTCACTGGTCCATCGATCGTTAAAAAAAACTGTTGTTTCGCGGTCGCGGATATGTGATTATATATCATGCTACAATTTCAGCTCGATCGGTGCAGAACTTTTTGAGTTTTTGAAGCGTACACAAACCAACATAACGCCAATACTACAACAAGAGAACCGAGAGAAAGAAAAAAAAATACAGTAATTTAGGATTATGTTGCTTCGTTGTGGTCAACGGGTCACCTACTTAGCTCTGTACCGCAGCACCATGGTAGTAACTGCCAAGGAATACTGCAACACTGATTTGGCTGACTTGGGACCGAAGGTCACGGGTTTTCTCAGACAGGCAGCGACATATACAAAAATACAATAAAAACAGAAACAAGAAGTAGACAAGAGGCGGCCTTATTGTTTAATGTTTGTGTGATGAACATGAAAGTTTTCAGTGTTTATCTGAATCTATGTATTTATGTATTATTAATATTCATCAGGAGAAAAAATTACATCAACTAGTTTTTTTATAGTTGGGAAGCACAAGATGAGAAGTCCACCAATCAGCACTGTGCCAGCGTGTTGTACACCACGACCCGATTCATCTTAACTTTCGGGCTCGAATCCGCGCATACTCAAACTTTTCTCAGTCGTGAAGGAACATCAGTGATATTATATGCTGTCTACATTACGAAAAATAAGCTTAATTAGATTAGGTATACTCCGCGAAAAGCAGGAGAATCTGTATGAAGTAATTTATAATTTCTGCAATCCTTATACTCCACACCAAACAGATCTTCAGCAATGTACCCGTACTACGCACGTTTCACTACGAAACCGGAGCATCCTCAGGAGATGTTGACTTTACAATGAATAATTGGTGTGGAGTATAAGGATTGCAGAAATAATAAATAACGCCATTCAGATGCTCCTGCTTTTCGCGGAGTATAGCAAATTAAGCTTAATTTTCATAACATATCATGGATTTCCGCAAAGTAACGCCGGCTTCTATCCAATATTTGCCTTCTATGTTTATAGGAAACGTTTTGAATAATATCCTTTAACGGCAGTATCTCACCTTCCTTCCTTCACGACCACCCTTGTTTATGTACCGATGCAATAGATACACTCAGGTTTTAGGTGAAACAAAATTCTTCGCGCCCAGTATTAGATTGTAATCATTATGACAAATGTTACAATTCTGCCTGAAACTAGGTGTCACCTAATTTATGGGCGCCGTTAAATAAATCACCTTCTGAAGATAAGTATGATAAGTGGCAGTAAAAAATTGTACCGCAATAATTTCGGTCTATTTGTCTTTTAAAATGATAATTTTCATCTTTTATTTGGAATACTCCATCTTCAAAGAATATAGCCTTAAAATATTTTCTGTTGTTTCATAGTCGCAGAGAATTAATTTATTTGATATTACTCAACATGCTTTTTAGACATGGCGTTGAATATTATATGAAATAGATATAGAAACAAGGATACAGGAGAAGGAAGATTTCAAATATCACCAAAAGAAATCTTCTAAAATACAATTTGAATTTTTTAATGTTTGTAATTTAACGCCTTTGTCGGTCAATTAAAAGTAAAGAATTTTTTTTGCGTTTTTGTTTGTTGTTGCTTGTTTGATAGAAATGAAGTATTTATTTTGCGAAATATGGGTAGTTATTGGTGTTTAGGATATAAAGTTCCGACACATATAAAATAATTTTCAGAGATTTATAGTGTCATGTTACAACGCGCTAATCTCTGAAACTACAAGATTGTATATATGTTGTTATATGTAACAATTTTAATATTTTAAATGTAACATCTTTTTTAATCAAATAAAGCTAAAGAGTTCTGTATTATAATTAAAAAAAAATATTAAATGTAGGATGCACAGTTGTACAATAAATATTCATCCCCTTTTTCACTCTCTTGGGGGTGGAATTTCATAACAACCTATCTTAGTGGATACCTACACAAAATAAAGAAAACCCTCCAAAATTCAAGACTCTGGGACCAAGTTTAGGCTGTGCGTACATATATTTTTTTCTAAACTGTTGTACACACATAGCTATACTTAATTTTAGGAGCCGAAACACCAAGTTTCGTGGACATAACTACAAAAATGAGAGACTTTCCTACAAACTTTTTTTTTAGCGCTGGAAAATGCATTAACGCATCCCTCTCGGAGACAGGCAAGATATTATCTAGCCTGTTTCCGGAAGGGTATGTGGTACTCGCTGTCACGGGGCCAGAATACCCACTTAAACCCAACGGAACCATCTATCCCATACAGAGTAACCACAGGGTCGCTGTAGAAAACTACTTGACCCACTTGGGGACCGATTTTCAAAAAATCCTTTCTTAGTGTGCGATTTCACCATAACAGAAACCTGCTCTCAAAATTCCAAGTTTAATCCCAACGGTTTAGGCTATGCGTTATAAATATAGATTTTATTTTATTTATTTAATAAAGGAACACCAAAAAGTTTGTTTACAAAACATATGCAGTGGCGTGCGTACAGGGTATGCACAGGGTATGTAGATGATTTAAAATTTAAAAACTCTTCAATACCGCTCATAAAAACCATAAGAAAACAATGTAAAAACATTGTAAGAGTTATAAAAATCCTTCCCTCGAGTTTTCATAGCTTGTACTGGAGATTTTCTTCATTTTATATCATCTGCATACCCTGTGCATACCCTCTATGCACGCTACTGAACATATTAAAGGTAAATTACAAATATTAGATTTCTAATCAATGTGATTAGCCACTTAAAGGTGTGCACAGCATTTACAACAAAATGGCCGATATTAAAACACTACAAACTATAGTTAATAAACATACAAAAATATATAAATATAGATAGCCTAAAATATTAAATGGAATTGGATGATTTACCATCTCTTTCTGTGTGATAGTTCAAATGTCAGGTTTTATGACAAATCATTATTGAATTAAATAGAGTCAAAAGTCAAAGTCAAATATTTCTTTATTCAAATAGGCACATAGATGGCACTTTTGATGCGTTATTATATACAAAATGTGTACATTGCAGTGCTACTGCACTGCAATGTACACATGGCGATAACTACAATCGTAAACTTAAAACTAAAGCTACGAGGGTTCCAATCGCGCCCGGGTCTAAGAAGAAGCCCACAACAAACTTAGCCGGGTGTTCTTTTTGTTATCACCATCTCACATTGTCATTAGAAAATATTTAAGAAGCAACCTGAACATTCTCATAAAATTTTTCTAACATGATTGGTAAATGTTTACGTTTGAATAGTTAATAGTTTTAATGAATATGGAATAGCTGTACAATTAATTCATGAGTTTAACGGTTCACTATTTCAATGATTGCTTTTCAAATTTTCATCATAATGATAATTACAGTGGCGGATATTAATGATAAAAATCCCAAGTTCGATTCCCGCCTCATCATCGTCATCATCATATCAACTGATAGACGTCCACTGCTGGACATAGGTCTTTTGTAGGGAGTTCCAAATTCCACGGTTCTGTGCCGCATGGATCCAGCGACTGCGACGCACTTAATGTCGTGTTAACCTCATTGTAGGTCGACCAACGCTGCGTTTACCAGTTCGCGGCTGCCATTCCAGCACCTTGGTACCCCAACGCCCATTTTTTCTCCAAACTATGTGCCCGGCCCATTGCCACTTCAGCTTCACGAATCCTTGAACTATGTTGGTAACTCTGGTTCTTCTACGAATCTACATACTACTACTTCTTGATCGCGTAGAGATACTCCGAGCATAGCTCTCTCCATCCATCGCCGCTTGAGTGACTCTGAGCCTTTTTATGAGGCCCATAGTTAACGACCATATTTCAGAACCACTAGCAGACTTTCGTCTTCAGGTACTGAGGGACTTTTGACGAATAGATGTCACGAAGATTCCCGAACGCTGCCCATCCGAGGTGGATTCGGCGGTTCACCTTCTTCTCGAAATTGGACCTACCTAACTACTAAGATCGTGTGTCCTAGGTACACGTATTCGATAACTTGCACAGAAAGAAAAGGATTAGGCGGTCGCCCACCACGCCAATTCTTAGACTTCACACGCCGCTGAGAACTCTCAAGCATGCAGGTTTTCTCACGATGTGATTCAACTGCATAAAACTTCTACCTGCAACTGGGCTTACAACTGCATAAAACGCGCATAGCACCGAAATTGTAGGTGTAACTATAGTACTCACCACTAGGCTATCACCGCTTATAGTTTTACATAAATGTTATATATTTTTAACTCAAAAACTATATCTACGAGGTTTAATAAATATTCAACCTCGTGGATATAGTTGCCTACAAAGTTAAACTAAAAAGTTAACAAAGTCGACATGACTCATTTACACGAGGGTTTTAAAATCCAAATTTGTTTTCCAAATGGAGCCCCGATTTGAATTTTAAAATCTCATTCCAGATTCGGAAAAGAAAAAAAAAGCACGAAAGGTTTTCTTTTTGATACAAATTTCAAGTGCACTTTTGCCTGCGTCTGATATTCATTTTGCAGAAATTAAAATATTATTTCCGCATAATAAAGGATGATGCACCACCTACCTATTTTCTATGTTTTTTCCTTTTACGCCATTGGTTGCCTGGAAGAAATCGCTATGTAGCGATAAGGCCACCAAATTGTACTCTCTTGATATGTATTTATATCTCTGTAACTACATTTTTTCTTTGGTGTACAATAAAAGTGTATTCATTCATTCATTCATTCATTATTTTTCTCATCACTTCGGGGGGTTAATTAAGTGAGGAGGAGTTACATCGTGAGGAAACCTGCATACCTGAGTTGCCTCAAAGGTGTTAATGTTGTCAAAGGTGTGTGGAGTCCACCAATCCGCTCTAGGCCAGCGTGGACTACGGCCTTAACCCTTTTCATCATGAGAGGCAACCAGTAAGCCAGTAAAGGTTGATATGATGATGATGATGATGATAAAGATAAATAGGAGAGAATCTAGATAGATAGTAAGACCAGCTATTTAAATATAATAAATTACACTTTCAGAATTTTCCCTGGTCTGGTCTGACCCCCATACCGAGAAAGTTGTGCAATTAAGCGATATCCATAGACGTATATTTTTTTCTTTATAAATTTAAAATGCATATTAAAGAATTTCGAATTGCAGCCGTAGCTTTTATCACAAAGCTACGGCTCTCCTTCCGCCAATGCCGAAATTATTATATGTATTTATAACAGTCTTATAGCGACTAAGAGAGTTTCCTCGATTTTTCCAGGGTCTCTCCAATAGATCTTCAACAAACTAAAATAGGATCACTTTTGAGGTATGACATAGCAAACAAAAAAAAAATCATCAAAATCAGTGTATAATTTGCGGAGTAACCACGTAAAAAATATACAAAAAAACATACAGTCGAATCAAGTCGCGTTGTTTATTTTACCGTAGAGAAATATGTTTTAGTTTATTTTATATATGTACTGTTTTTTGTATTTATTAATATGTATGTATATTTTTAGAACTTTGCACACCGCTATGTCGATTCTTATGTGAGTCAATTGTTCATACTGGTTGCATGGAAGAATTCACTATAATTGATAAGGCCGCCTTTGCTACAAAATTAAATTACTTGTACCTACTTCTTTTTTTTCATTTATTTTTCGTTCTTGTGTGCAATAAAGTATTTTTGATTTGATTTGTTTACTTCCTCCTTTTTCGGTGTGTGCAATAAAGTTTTAATAAACTCGTTGTGCAGTTTACTAGGCTACACATAATTGCAAATTTATTCAAGGGCAATTGCATATTATTTTATAGCAAATAACCAAATGAAACCTTTGAGATGTCTCTCAATAAGTTAATAATCTTAACAGAAAAATCCTATTATAATATTAAGGATTACTTAAACGATAAAAAGCTTGGGTGGGAATTGCTCTAGCTTCATAGCTTAATATAAATAAACTGCGAGATGGTGATAACAAAAAAAAATTACCCGGGTAAGTTTGTTGTGGGCTCTTCTTAGACCAGGGCGCGTGTGGAACCCTCGTAGCTTTAGGTTTAAGTTGGCGAACGAAGTTATCACCATATATTTACAATCGATTAACAACAATAATATTAATTTTAAATATAAATTAATTAATTATGAACGCTTCATAAGCACCTGTGATAGGCCTACATGTATAAAGAAATTTTGAATTTGAATTTATTTTTGATTTTATATGAACCTCCTCCTTTTTTAACGTTTGAAAAATAAGCGTGAACTAAATTGCGGGCAACAGTTACTTTTATGTAAAAATTATTCACAATCTCAGTAACAGTTTAATATCGCGATGTCCCCGGTATATGTCGGAGTTATCTCTGGGAGGAATAATATCGTAAGGGATTTCATTGCTCTTTTCTCCAGCGTACGGCTTACTGTTTAATGAGTTTTGGAATTACACTAGGGGCTTTAGCTGGCTTTACGCGACTGATATTAATGTTAGTTAAGCACAGCTTGACAGGTTATTAACCGACTCCCTAAATACAAGAGGAGCTTGTTTCATCAATAGCCTGTAACCATGGGCGTACCCAGGGGAGGCAGGGGAGGGCAGCTGGTCTCTTAAAAATGTATGGCGGCCAAGATACAGACCGACTCTAGTTAACGAAAGAACATCTCTCTAAGTTAACGAAATGTGCCCTTGAAAAGTTAAAAAGTATGTCCTGACCCGGGATCCGAATCCACGACATACTAATTCGCAGTAGCATGCAAATCACTACACCAACGAGGCATTACATATATATATGTTTATTTTAAATCCAATTAATGCTGGGATCACAATCCAAAGTACACAAAATACAGTCCACAAAATGCAATCGCCATTAATTATTTGTGAAGCACTTCTCACAGCGGTTGAACACTGCGACCAATTATCTATTCAACGGCTTATTTCACAATTTAGATGTGAACCGAAATCCATTTATCTACGTTTATATGCAGACTAAGCGGCGATAGGCCAGTGGGTAGGAGTTAGACATCACTTTGGGGGGGCCGAGTTCGAATCCCAGCACGCACCTCTAACTTTTCTAAGTTATGTTCGTTTTAAGCAATTTAATATCATTTGCTGCAATTATGAAGGGAAACATCGTGACGAAACCTGCATACCTGAGAGTTCTACATAATGTTCTCAAAGGTAATAAATAAATACTTAATCAATACACACATTGCCATCTAGCCCCATAGTAAGCGTAGCTTGTGTTATGGGTACTAAGATGACTGATGAATATTCTTTCTTCTTAGTAGTGCACTCTTAGCAGAGTGGTCGTGGCTGCTGAGATGAATTTCATGGCGCTAGACATCACTGGATTGCACGGCTTCACGCGCGAGTCTTCTCCACTTTTGCCGGTTGGTAGCATGTCGAAAACATTCTACCACAGTTGTCTGGGTCAACGATTTCACCGTATCTATCCAACGGGTAGGTGACCGCCCTCTTGCCCTTTTTCCTTCAAACTGTCCTTGCACCACCAATCGTTCAATCGACCCCTCATTCCTTGAGATGTGTCCAAAAAACTTGAATATGCGTAACTGCATCGTAGACGAAAGTCGCACCTTGATATTTAGTTCTTTTAAAATGGAATTGTTGGTGCGGAATGCAGTCCAAGGGATCTTTAAAAGGCGTCTCCAGCACCACATCTCTAGGGCATCGATGAATATTCATATGAATAATATACATAAATACTTATAATATACACAGAAACACCCACAAAAAAATTAAAAACATTCATGTTCATCACATAAACATTTTCCAGTTGTGGGAATCGAACGGCCTTGGAGTCAGAAAGCAGGGTGATCGCTACCGACTGGCGCAGTCGGCAGCGATCACCAATCCGCACCAATCCGCAATAGGTCAGTGTGGTAGACTACGGCCTAAACCCCCTCTTTGTAGGAGGAGACCCGTGCCCTATAGTGGGCGGGTAGTGTAGCTGAAAATAATCTTTAATAAAATTATAAATTAATTTTTAGAATAACCACATGTTTATCCTTATTATTTAATATATTATCTAGGCTGTTGTTATTCGTGTGTATATGTTTGTATCATTGCTATCTCCCGCCTCTCAAGTTTCTCACGGCCTCCGTTCGAAAAGGTAGCCTGGAAAAGATCGATTTTAGTGACAAGGTCGCCTTTTACTTTGTTTATTTTTTGCTGTATTTTCAGCCGTTTTTAAGCCATAAAGTTATTTAAATTAAATTAACCTCGATGACTCCTCAAATGCATTATGAGTTGCACAAAATAAATAGTTAGAAAGTGCGTGCCTCATAATCTCATTCATTACAATAACATTGAGATTATTTGTAAATAATAATTAAACTACATCTAATTATACCGTGAAAAGAAATAAACTTCTATTTCTCAAAATACTGAAGCCTATAAAAACTCGACAAGTGAAGTATTTTGCTCGTTATCGTGACCACAAGTTAGGGATTCGCACATACAGACACACTGACGTCCAAACAGAACTTTTTTAAACAATTTTTTAATTAGTTTAAATAATAAAAAGAGTTTTAAAAATATCATGAGTGTTAAAAATAGTGTTTTTTCTCAACATTTGTCTATTTATATTCACTTTTAAAAGTAATAAAGAATAAAAAAAGTGACATTTTAAGTTGGAGAATCACTCGGTGTGCGTAAACTGACAGTAATACCCACCTCAACGCTTCGCTTATGAGGCGTGCAATTAATTTATAATCGCTGAATCGAATCCAGTCACATCACGATATTAAGTTATTTAACGTACCCTTGATGTCTCTCAAAGTTAATTTGACCTTGTTTGAAGGCTTTTATTTTTCTTTTCTCTTAGACGCAAGGCTTAGCGATAAATGGCTTTTCGGATACGTTTAATAAATAAGAGTTTAACGGATAAAGGCTTTGTTTTTGTTACATACTCGGGGTAATGCGGAGAAGATTGCCCTTTCATTTCTTACGGTATCGCCACGTTTACCGAAAGGAAAACAGGTGGGGTACAATAAGAGCACGTCGGTAAAGGAGTTAACGTCGTTTCTATCATTACCTTCATATTATGTAAATAGTGGAAAGAAGGTACATATTCTAATATTAAAGATATAACGGGGAAACCCCTTTTGATTCTTGGTGGTATTTAAATTCATTTATTCGAAAAATGCAATTAATTTTACTTGTTCAATTTAAAAGGTTTTTTTTTTTAAATAAATAAATAAACTACGACAATATACATATCGCCACCTAGCCCCAAAGTAAGCGTAGCTTGTGTTATGGGTACTAAGATGACTGATGAATATTTTTATGAATAATATACATAAATACTTTAAAATATATATATAAACACCCAGACACTGAAAAACATTCATGCTCATCACACAAACATTTTCCAGTTGTGGGAATCGAACCCACGGCCTTGGACTCAGAAAGCAGGGTCGCTGCAAACTGCGCCAATCGGCCGTCAAAGGTGTAATTTCTTATAATTTTTACACTACATTCAGATACATATTTATGCTTAACTAAACTAAATGGTCATGAACTAATCAAAAGTGGCGATAGATAATAAGTAACAAAGATATATAGCTAACTGTGGGTAGGTTAAAAATAAGTCCTTAGATAAAAATTTACGAGGAGAGTATACGCATCAATACATCGCTGTATACAGTATATATTTTGTTGACCTTGGGTGACGTTTTTGTTCCCCTGGTACTCCATAAATAATAGTAGCACTGTACTGTACTGTATATTCGTTTATTGTAGCAATTCTAAATAGTTCACAAAGGTAATCCGACTAATTTTTGATTTTGTTTATTATTTACCTCTTTGATGATTTTGTATTTCTCGATGTAAATAAGTTTGTTTTAATGAAAAATATCTTTTGTTTGTTTATATATTATATTCTTTGTTATTGTTCTTTTTTATGATTTTTTGTTATTGTTTAGTTGCGAGGATTCAGTGACGACGAAGATAATGGGGCTGGCTGAAAACCAGTGCTGCGCGTTTTAGTTTGCAGCTATACTGAGCCAGCTCCTTTGTCACACATTTTTTTTTTTTTAATTTTTATACTTAAACAATTATTTTATTTCACAAATGTAACATTTTACACAAATGTGTGACAATAAATACGATTATTCTTTCTTTCTTTCTTTCTTAATATAATAAAGTGATTTATTTATTTATTGTTATTAGATACACAAACCAGGTTATAACTGAAGGTAGATCTAAATATAAGTTATAAAAAGTTTTGTTCTAAGCTACAACCTAAGGTATGTGTACACAACTTGGAATTAAATTAAACAAAAAGTAAAAATATAATTAAAGTTGAATCAGAAAATAAGCACTTTAAGAATAATATAATAATTTATAATCCCTTAAGTTAAGTGGAATATTCCTTTTTTTTAAAATGACATTATTACGATTACTTGATACTAAATCATTATAACAGCGCAATGTCCGTTGCATTCAGAAGTAGCCGCTCGGCGCGTTGTTTCCCCCCGAACCCCGCATGTTGGTAGCGACCGAAGTTATACCGCTGTCCGCGTATTTTCGTCCTCTAGTTTTGCCTGTCTTGAACAGGCACTTTAGGGGGTATAACGGAAAGCAAGCAGCAGCGTCCTTAGTGCTACTACTACATCAACTGAGATCACCAAACAGTCTGCCCAGCGTGGTGATTATGGGCAAGCCCTCCCTTTGGGACGGGCCTTTAGTTCAGCAGTGGTCTGCTACCATATTCATGAAAGAAAAAAGCAACATCTTCTCATCCCAAAGTCCTAGCCAGCGATGACTCATGGCTCTGAAACGTGCTCGTATAAAGCTTCATAAGCACAGAATCAGCGGTAGATGGGGAGAGCTATGCCGAGAGTATCTCTATGGAATTGAACCAGATATAAGATCAGCAAAAGAGTTACCGACATAGCTCAACGAGTCGCGAAGCTAAAATTGCAAAAGTCAGGGCGAACAGTTCGGAGAGCTGAAGCGCGTTGGGTTTTCAGGGAACCCTGGAAGTTTTGGTTTTCCAACACTTTCCAGGGTTTTACTATTAGGTGGATAGGTGACGTAAAACAAGTCGAAGGGAATCATTGGATACAAGCAGTGGCGTGCATAGAGGGTATGCACAGTGTATGCAGATGGTATAAAATGGAGAAAATCTCTAGTACGAGTTTTAAATACTTAAGGGTAGGCTTTTTATAACTCTTATAATGCCTGTCCTTAAGTTTTTTATAACTCTTTCTGGAGATTTTATTCATCTTATATAATCTGCATACCCTGTGCATACGCTCTTTGCACGCCACACGTCACAAAACCGTAGCTTGAGTCAAAATCCATTTCCAGCCGTTGTCATTGAGATGATGACAAAAAGTAAAATGATAGGAACATTTTGTTTTATGGGATAAAAAGTAGCAAATCACTCTATAAACCGCTTGTACGTTACAAAATAGTGTAATCCAATACTGTATTAATATGTGAAATAAGAAAGCTTTAGAAAGCGCTACTAAACACAAATTTATTATAATAGATACAGACGTTTCCTAATTAGTGCCTGCCAGGAATAGAACCAGTGACTTCTCACATAATAGACACCACAGAACACTTTGCTGTAACAGAGACGTATTATAAACTCACTGCAAAATTGTTTTGATATACGACTAATTTGTCAAATTCAAGTTCACAAACTCCCAAGTAATATTACGAGGTAAACTGGCAGTTAAAATTTGTCATAATTATGTCAAAGTTGAAAAGCTTTGGAAGGTTAATTAATGACTTTGGAGCTATTAATTTCAGCTCTACCTTTGAGCGGCATCCAGTGGGTAATTGATGTATCCAAAGTCTACTAGATATATCTCTGTAAGTGGTGATAGCCTTGCGGTTGGAGCTTTGGCCTACCTTTCTGAGTCGTCGAGTTCGATTCCCGACAAGCAATTCTAAATTTCCGGAGTTATGCGCGTTTTTAATTTAAGAAATTTAAATATTACGCAAACTTACGGATCTGAGACGTAGTCGCTTTAGCGGGATGGCGTACGTAATGAAACTTCAGAAGGTTCTGCTGTGATAATGTGTATTGGATTGGATTCTTACTCTATTTATACAAAAATATCTTAAAACTAACACCAATGACAACACATTAAAACTAACCACTTAAAACTAACCAATTAGGCATTCGGCATTATAACCAGTAAGCGGTTACTCGCATCATGCCTTCTCAATCAGCGAGCAATGCAGCTAGGTTGGACGCGAAGTGGAGTAGCGACGGCAGCGCGCGCGCCGCCGTCCTGTAGCCTTCAGTTGCCGACGACCGCCGTGGCGTGCGGACGTGAGTGGATAGTGTGCGCAGTGTTAGTGGAGCGGCCGACGTCCAGTGTCTCGATGCAGAATATTAGTGCAACCATGCGTAACTATCAACTGTTGTTTTCACAACAAAGAAGTAAATCGTATGTTCCGTGTAACTATCAGCTTAGTACAACCACTAACTATGCTGTAACTATCTTCTCCCGCTAAGATCGATAGCACGCCGCGACGAGGGAACAGAGGTAGGTATTGTAATAAATACTTTTCCTGAGACCTGCGTTTTATTTCTCTCTGTACTGTTATTACGCTCCCTATTTCCCCATTATCCTGGTACGGTAATCTGGTATTCAGGTATTTTGGTATTTTGGTATTCTGGTATTCTGGTATTCTGGTATTCTGGTAACGGTAATCCGGTAAAGGTGAGTATGGGTGGCAAGCAGCTACAGTCGCTAAGTACGGTCCTCATAAGAAGGCTCAGAGTTACTCAGCGAGCGATGGGAAGAGCTATGTTAGGAGTATCTACGTGATCAAATCAGTCAATCAGAGTTACCGACATAGCTCAATGAATCGCAAAGCTAAGGTGGCAATAAGCGGGCACATACCTAGTTCGGAGAACCGATGGACGTTGGGGTTCCAAGGTGTTTTTTTTTAATTCAGTTTTCTTACATTATCTTATTTTATATTCTTAAAATTAATAGTTTCGTACATTTTTTGAAAAAGTACAGCCCTGCTTCTGCGATTTGATACATCGGCCGGGCTGTTCTTCCTATACACATAGATAAATTAAAACTATAAAATTTACACACTTATTATAATCTTAATATATATAAATCTCCTGTCACGATGTTTGTCCTCAATGGACTCCTAAACTACTTAACCGATTTTAAATTAAATTGGCATACCAGCAGCAGTCTGGTCCAACTTAAGAGATAGGATAGCTTATATGTTTAATTATAGTCGCAATTTTATTTTATTGCAAATTATTTGTCTATAATTAATTGACAGTCACATGTTATATATATACTACTATACTCATTTAAGGCTTAGCGATACTGAATACTTTAAAAACAATATCAAACGCAGACGAAGTCGCGGGCAATAGCTAGTTATAAATAAAAATTTATAATTTACTAAGTATTGTTGAATCGCTTGAGGTCACTCAGGATAGAGTTTATCATGTCGGTGTAAGATTGCAAGGTATTTCTTTTTCGCATCTGAGACCACAGCTCATAGGGGGACACCCCAAGGGGCCCGCAAAGGAACTCATGGTCCAGGCGGAGTCTTCCGAAGCGGGGACATTCCCGAAATAGATGGTCAAGAGTTTGGCTGGTGGAGTTGTCGCACGGGCACTTATCGTCAGTGGTGATGTGGAAGCGGTGTAGGTAGTGTTTGTTGTATGCGTGTCCAGTGAGAGCCTGCGTGAGCGTGAACGAGATATCCGTGAGATAGAAGAGCTCGCGGATGTCCATGATAGTAGGCAGCTGTCGCTTAGTTTGCTGCCCCTCCACGTCGCAGGTGTTGGAGTGGCAACCCCGCACCGTTGAACACAGCGTTGGTCGACCCCAAACCAGGTGGACAGACGACATCAAACGAGTCGCGGGGAGCCGATTCTCATTGGATTTATGCCCTGTCGTGGGCAGGTAATAGGTTGATATGATGATGTAACGGAAAAATGCAAGGAAGCAGTCATTGAGCCTAGAAATATTTCTGGCGACATTGGGAGAATCTATACATGTTTGTATAACACTTACAGCTGCTTATTGGATAAGCCACTCTTCACTACGTGTGCTACGGTGGCCACGATTCGTGGTTGATATTTTTGGACAACCCATTATTATTCTAGAATTTTTATAATGTTTTACGTACACTTGGAGGAAATATGAAATTTTAAATTTTTTAAAAAGAATTTTAAAATATCATATTTTACAAATTTCTTAATAAAAAATTTATAAGACCATTAACGTTAGATCTCTGATTTTATATGAACGAAATAATGCACTTTTATTGTACACCAAACAAAAGTAATGTGAATAAGCGTAATGACACAAGTATGGAATAGACCTACGTGGCATATATACACATAAAACTGCAAAAAATAATAAAACAAATGAAAAACATTAATATTATTTTCAGCTGTACAGAAAAGAACCAGTAAAACTGCATTGTAGCAGTGTGAGGGTACCAGTACGTTACCTAAGCCCACGAAAGCGCATCTGATTTGGTGGTTTTGAGCTTTGCCCTTCCTTACACAGTAGGCATACAGTATCTTACACAAGCCCTCCTTCTCGAAGGACTTGTTAAGACACTGTGCTGACAGTAACGAAAACAAAAATGATATTATTATAGTCGTAAAAATGTAATAGGCCCGTTTTGACATTTGTCATCGCGACGTAACTAGTTATGGAACCATAAGACTCTGTACTCGATACTCACGATAAATCAATTCAAGTTTGTATCAGTACTTGATTGATATTATTATGAATTGTAAAGGGTTCGTTCGTTCATAGTATTCCTTTAACTTCACAACCAATACGCGTGACTGGCTGTTGATTATACGTCCACTTTTCAACATGTTGAAACAGAGTTAGTACTATATAACAACAAACACAAAAATCGAGTCAAATCACTATGTTTAAATTAATGTCCAAAATAGAAGAGCCATAGTTAACGTAATAGTAAACAATATATTACAAACTTAAACGAGCGCACAGTCAACTTTCAAAATGAGGAACGAAAAACTGCGCAGTGCGCGCGGGGACGCTTCAGTCATGTGCCGCTTGGTCAGATACATCATCTCAGACTCATTATTTAGAACCCATTTTGAGAACCAAGCTCATTCTTTGCAGTAAAGATAACTACACAATATTTAATTTCGATATTCAGTAAAAAAATGGTTACAGCTCTAGTATAAAAAAAAAAAGACTGAGAACGTAACTGTTTTCGGAACGTTTCGCAACAATTATAAATTGCATGCTACTATGAAGTAAGCGCAAAAAGAATACTCGCGATATATTCTTTCATATTATTTAA
This sequence comes from Pararge aegeria, assembly GCF_905163445.1. NCBI lineage: Eukaryota > Metazoa > Arthropoda > Insecta > Lepidoptera > Nymphalidae > Pararge > Pararge aegeria. Next base: position 1,826,417 of record NC_053202.1, on the reverse strand, counting down.
CGTCCCAAAAAAAATTACGTATTTTTTAAAACACTGTATGTAATTGATTTTTATTTTTTTGTTTCTTTCAGTTTCGTTCCAATTTACATTCTATGGTCTTGCACAAATGTCAAAACGGGACTATTACATTTTTCCGACTATACCAAGGTTGTATTGTCAATTACCTAACACAATACTTATGATCTCGACATACCAATAATATTAGAACATAAACAGAGAACGCCACAAGGTACAAAAAATAAGTACACTTAACGCAAGAAATTTGTACGAGAATGTTAAAAAGCGTATTAAGTTGTAAAACTTTTACGAGTTTCATTATTTTATGCGAGAACAAGACATAAGGCACCCTCACTTGCGAGTATGAACGTTTCATAAAACGAGAGTGTCATACTTAGCCGTAAAGTTTTGACCTTGAGCATAATTTTTACCTTTCATGAAAAGTATCTGTACCCAATATTAGTTCGCTTTGATAGTCAATGGACACGATGAGGTTATATATTAGAGAGCTTACTGCCAATTTTTTAAACGACAGTCTATGAATCAACTAAACTTGAGCCTGCAACGCCCAGCACCTTCAATACTCTTTAATAATTTGAATAGTTATTCCTTATTATTTTAATTTAGTTGTGTTTCATATAGGTATTTTTTTAAAATGCTAAGTATAATATAAAGTTCCAACTTCTTTATGATTAGTAGAAAAAAGTCATTTTACGGCCGACTGGCGCAGTGAGCAGCGACCCTGCTTTCAGAGTCCAAGACCGTGGGTTCGATTCCCACAACTGGGAAATGTTTGTGTGATGACCAAATGTTTTTCAGTGTCTATCTGTATATCTGTATGTTATAAGTATTTATGTATATAATTCATAAAAAAAAATATTCATTAGTCATCTTAGTTACAAGCTTACTTTGTACTTAAATTATGTAAAGTAAGCGTACTTGTCGTAGTATATTTATTTATTAAAAAAAAAAAATACTACAATGAGTTGAGGGCTGTGTTGAGGACAACTCGACACTGCAGTGCGTCAGAAATGTTTACGGATGCTAGTGTGTTTGTTTTTCGCAAACGTGCCAATTCTATTATATTGTATAAGTATAAACTATAGATATTGTATAAGTGTGCCTTGAATGCACTTTGTATAATTAGGAATGTCCTGTATGATATGACGGGGCGAGACATCCTACTCTACACTTCACGCGGCTCCGTGTGAATATCAGCAAGTGAAGCATCAGCGAGAATTATTTGCTCAGTGGCGCGAGTAGTTTATATTGCACTGTAAGCTGTCACTTGCCGCCGTATATTAGATTCGTTTAAGCTTCTACCGCTTATATAATCTCCTTCATGTGATAGTACCGACTGGGAATACAATATAATATAATTTTATGGTTTTCTGCTCCAAAGTTCGCTTCTAAAGACCGTCAAATCTTGGTCAGATATCAGTTATAAATTAAGTTTTGTTTTCGATAAGTCCAATTTGTGAACGTTCACTATTGTCATGAAATTATATTTTTATGCAATAAGAACTGTCCTTTATATAATTATGGACAAGACATCCCACTTCTTTCTTCACGCTGCTCAGTGTGAATGCCAGAAAAGAAGCATTAGCGGGAATTATTTGGTCAGTAGCGCGAGTAGTTTATATTGCATTGTAAGTTGTCATGATAATAGCCTAGTGGTTAGGACTTTCGTTTCATTTTCAGAGAGCCGTGTTCGAATCCCGGCCATCTTTAACATTTATAATTGTGGAGTCCACCAATCCGCACTGGGCCAGCGTGGTGGACTACGGCCTAAACCCTTCTCATTCTGGAAGGAGACCCGTGCCCTTTAGTGGGCGGGTAATGAAATATATGACTTTGACTTTAACTAGGAATAGAACAACGAGAAGGCGATGTATCGCGGTGGGTCGTAAATGAAAGTGTCTGTACAATAAATTTACAAATCAGAAATTATACACGGAGAAAGTCACGGGGTAAAACATAAATGCAAGATTTGTTATTTTAGCCGCCATAATAATTTTTCGGTATTTATGGAATGGGTGAAGCCTCATTTACATAAAGGTTTCTCATCTGGAAGATATTATGATAATCGAGTAGATAGGCAAGTATAATCACTTTCTCAGCGCTGTGAGGTTTTATTATGGCCGTTTCGGGTTCGATTCCTGGCTTGGACTGGGATAGAGCAGATATTACGACATATTGAGGAAAATTGAAAGAAGCAATAGTATTCCCGCGATTAAAACAAATAAACAAATAAATATAATACGACAATACACACATCGCCATCTAGCCCCAAAGTAAGCGTAGCCTTGTGTTATGGGTACTAAGATGACTGATGAATATTTTTTATAAATAATATACATAAATAGTTATAATAAACACCCAGTCGCTGAAAAACATTCATGTTCATCAGACAAACATTTTCCATTTGTGGAAATCGAACCCACGGCCTTGAACTTAGAAAGCAGGGTCGCTGCCTGCGCCAATCGGCCGTCAAGAATTGTTTCTTGGGCGTATAAAAGTTCAAGACCAAGAAACAACTACGTATACGGGAGCTATGGTTATATAGCCCGATAGCAGAAGATTTTCCGTTGCACCGATTCATCATTTGAAGTTGTATATATTGTGTAAATGAAAACCGAAATCATAGTTCACAGGCTTTATAAGTGCATTATGTACTGTCTCTGAGACTTATCTGTGAAACAAAAAACCTAATAGTTTTTGAGTAAACCACTGCCATAGTTTGTACTTAAAGAAATAAGCTACAGCCCCAACATCACATGCAAAATTAAAATCTTGTGATTCCTGTCACTTCATTAGGTACGTGTTGCGCTCTGAAGGTACTTTGCCAGTTTCTGTCTTTTACCTTCATGAAACCTATTTCAATGAAACCACCTTCTATGAAATTTATTTATTTGCCCACAAAATCGCTTACTTTAATTATAATACAAACAAATATCTTACAAAAAGCATGTGGACAAATAGGGTTCCACCTCAGCACGAAGCCGCAGCGAGCTGCAGCGCTGGTTTTCAGGGGGACCCTGTGTGCTCACAGACGTGTTTGCGACTGCATCATCCATGCCACAGTCTATACATAATAAAAATAAAATTAAAAAGAAAACATGGTGCGGAATATAAAATTTACAGATCTAAACAAAGAAGCCTACCACAAAGTCAGGCAGTGTCCATGGTAACGCTAGATACTTCGTCTGTACATACGCCAGAAACAAATTACAGCCCTGCTACTATAGTGTTTTGAAGTATACACACATACACATATACATATATAAGTATACACTTGTTTTAAATTCGTTTGTATAAAAAAAAAATATGCTTCTTTTGATTATTTTTTTTAACAGGGTATAAAAATTATGTTCTTATATTACTATATAGTTCTATTGTATATGTCTGTTATTGTCCTGACAATATAAACAAAAGAACTCAGTTTGGTGTAGTCGTTCGAGAGTTAACGGGTACACACATTTTGGCGATTATTTTTTGCTTATCTGTATAAGATGCCACGACGTGTCTTCGTTGATTACCACTCGAGTTCGTCAAACCTGTCAATATGATAGATAGTATTGCGAGGGATTAAATTTAAGGCTGCGTCATCTCTTACCAACAGGTAATAAAAACCTTTTCGCAATTTCATGCTCCTGAAACCCCGCGATGTTTACGAACCTGTTGCGCATTGTGCTCGTGAACTGCTCAAATACAAAGCCAGTTTGTAAACGGCGTGCTAAGACACTAACTATAATACAATCATCCGAAAAATCTTGGAAAGGGGAAGTAAAATAATATGTGAGGTCTATGTTTGTTCATCACTTCCTTGTGATCTTTTGAATTGCATTATCATTTTGAATTTTTTATTTTGAATTCAAAGTTAAAATTTTTAAAAATGAAAAGAGTATTTACAACGTGTAACAGAACGACGAAATATTTTTTTTTTTTTTTTAAGTATGAGCACTTTTGAAACGTCAAGTCTGTCCGTTTGTAGTGACTCTACCACCGGTTCGGAAGGCAGATTCTACCGAGAAGGATGCATAAGTATATTTCATAAGGAATCACCCAGTAAAAATATTAAATAAAAAAAACATATTTATTTTTCCATTCAAACGTATTCAAAACATTCTAAGTGTTTACTTGTGGCAACCCTATTGAAGGGAAAAGATCAACACGTGCATAGTACCCTACGCTACCCGTGCCCAATAAAGTGGCAGGAGTCACTTGATTTTACTATTGCATTAAGGGGCCTATGTGACTTCTTTCAGTAAAAACTATGACATTAGTTTACTCAAAAACTACTAGGTTAAGTTTCACGGATAAGTCTCAGAGACAGTACATAATGTACCTCTAAAACCTGTGAAGTATTATTTGGGTTTCCGTTTACACGTTGTATATAAAAATTAAGTTACTTACTAAAACTCGAGAACGGTTCTACTCTACGATTTGGGTGATTTAGATCTTGAATCTTGAGAATTCTAGAGAAGGTTTAAACGGTGAGAAAATATGGAAATAACTAAAGCAAAAATTTAATTTTCCCATAAAAAAGTTGAACCGTCATTCTGTCACCATCTCGGGGCTTAACTACATGCTCATAAATCCTAATACTACACACATCTTATAGGAAATTGGATACAATTTCATAATCAACGACCAGTTGATATCTTGGAGATGTCTCTGTAAAAGTTCAAAGTTTGTATTAAACGTAAGCTTATAGAAAAGTCCTATTATAGTATAAAGGAATACGTCAACAATTAAAATGCTTGAGTGTAATTTATTGCTTTGGTTGCATCTTTAATAGTTTTAAATGACAATGTGATGGTGATAACAAAAAAAACAACCGGCTAAGTTTGTTGTGGGCTTCTTCTTAGACCAGGGCGCGTTTGGAACCCTACAACGCTTTAGTTTTAAGTTGACGTATTTAGTTATCGCCATCAACTCACTTCTATGTCATACTTTACATGTAATGTACACATCAAAAGTGCCGCCTATGTGCCTATTTGTGTAAAATATATATTTATAAAGAAATATACATTACACTTAATATATATAAATATATATAAATATTTATGCAATATACAACGTACTATATAATCACATAATCACGACCGAGATTGACGGTTGTCAGTTTAATGTGCTCTCTGGAACGGAGGAAATTATCAAACCACCTATTTCCTACACCCGAGGAATCAAACTCCACTGGGGGGGCTGTCGAACAAAATCTGTTAAGCTCGGTTATATATCTGTAGTTATGGGAGCCAATAGCATTAGTTCAACCTTATCCGCTATCAAATGACGCGTGAATCCCTTCTCAACTGAAAGGGGTCTCATCGATTGGGAATATTTATAAGGGGATTCTGCTTGTTGTGTTTACAATGTTTGGTACGCAGCTAAACGAAATACATTATAATGTATTGCGCAGGCTGATTATGTATCTCATGAGAGGCTTGCAACAGGCGTTTATCTTACAATCTAAGGAAAAACTCACCGACTTCAATTCAATTCTTGTTTACGGCTTTTGTCTGTGCCAACTGGGCGCAAGGTACTTCGCCAATGTCTTGTAGATGGAGAAGGTACGAAGGGGATTGATCAATTAAACTAATAATAATTTTGAATATGTATCAGGAAATAAATTGTTGTGATTAGCTTGTTAGTTACCAAGTGACTCTACAACCAGTTCGGAAGGCAGATTCTACCGAGAAGAGCCGGCAAGAAACTCAGCAGATTGCTCTTTTTCAATATAATTTTACAGTTTACAATCTTCTTTCATTAATCGTATAGTAACATTGTTTAAACTTATGCATTGGAAGTTCAAAATTACATTGGGAATCATATTATCTTACTAATATTATAAATTTGAAAGTGTGGGTATTGTTACTCAATCATGCAAAAACGGCTGAACGGATTTGGATGAAATTTGGCATGCATGTAGCCTTTGAAATGGAAAAACTTATTGGCTACCTTTTATTTCGATTCCTTAAGTAGTGCCCGAGGGCAAATTGAAAATTGTTAGAGTGAAGCTTTACACCAAATTCTGAAGTCCGCACAGACAAAATCGCGGGCAGAAGATAGTAAGTATAAGCACATAAATTTAAATTGGTTAAAGCATGAGCTTTTAAATTAAGTAAGCTATGGAAAGGGACTGAACTTTTTACACCGATCTCTCAAATCGTTCTCATTGTAGGATTACAAAATGTTAAAGAGCGAAGCCTTAGAACCAATTCTGAACTCCACGCAGACGAAGTCGCGAGAAGAAGCTATTAAAAGCATATACTCAATACCACAAATGACTTCTGCACCTCTCGCAAATGATATGCAGATATCACTTACTTACTCGAAATGGACATACCATTTCGAGTAAGGTGTTTGTTTATATCCACTTTTCGTTTATTAAGAACAATCGAAGATAAATAAATTAGTAAATAAAAATACTACGACAATACACACATCGCCATCTAGCCCCAAAGTTGGCGTAGCTTGTCAAAATTTAAAATTTATTTATTTCAAGTAGGCCTAATTAATAAGCACTTTTGAAACGTCAAGTCAGTCTGTTTGTAGTGACTCTACCACCGGTTCGGAAGGCAGATTCCACTGAGAAGAGCCGGCAAGAAACTCAGAAGATTGCTCTTTTCCAACATAATTTTAAAGTTTAACAATCTTTAGAATTTTTCTGTTTTGTGAGAGATGAGAGCGGAGTGACCTGCTTCCAAACAGCCTTGTCGTTAAGGAATTCATCAATTGTGTAGTAACCACGATTTGTTAAATGTGTTTTAATATATTGTTTAAACTTAGGTAAAGGTACATCTAATATTACCTTCGGTATCATGTTATAAAAGCATATACCCACAAAGGATTTCTGTTTTTTCTCAGACGATATGAATGAAGAAATATCACTAATTTATGTCTGTTTCTAGTTCGTCGACTGTTTATATCAACTTTTTGTTTATAATTACTTATGTTATGTTTATTGCGAGGCTGTAAGTATACCTTTTTCTTTATATATGGTACAAAGTGATTCGCGTGATCCTAGTTTATATTTGTGTTATTGGTACTAATATGACTGATGAATATTTTTATGTATAATATACTTATAACATAAAGATAAACACCCAGACACTGAAAAACATTAATGTCCATCACACAAACATTTTCCAGTTGTGGGAGTCGAACCCACGGCCTTGGACTCAGAAAGCGAGGTCGCAGTTTATGCGCCAGTCGGCCGATAATGTCATGAGATAATGTCGCACTGACACCCTTCTCGTACGTAACTCCAAAAATTCCCAAGAGCTCAACAATATTTGTCATGCAAATATTCCATGCAGACACTAGTGAGGTTTGCTCAGCCCAAAGTAGAGTGGTATATTAGATTTAACATATGCAAATTCTCGGCGGATTTTAGTGTCTGCCCGTCGACAGTGACTCGCGACAACGAGATATCATGTGTATAAGATGCACGTCGTTTCGATAATATACATATGCACAAAGGCGGTCTCATCGCTAAAAGCGATCTCCTCCAGACAACCTTTGGTTAAAAAAACATATTAGAGAAAACGGGATAGTGCAATAATTAAATTGTGCTAATTATAAACATTACATACTAATACTACATATATATAGTAAAAACATATATATTTATATTTATATAGCCGACGGATATTTTTATGAATCTAATATACATAATGTAACATAGCTTTATCAATCATTTTTTTTTAAATTATTATTATTATACTTTAAAACAAATCTATTCTATGCGACTATTGCCTGAAAATAAAGAATTATTATTATAAATATTTATAATATACAGATAAACACCCAGCCGCTGAAAACATTCATGTCCATCACACAAACATTTTCCAATTGGGGGAATCGAACCCACGGCGTTGGTTTCAGAAAGCAGCGTCACTGCCCACTGCGCCATTCGGCTGTCGTCAAACAGTTCGATGTAGGTAGAAATAGAAAAAGGAAATTGACTGTGAGATGGTGATAGCAATTAGAAACCCCGGCTAATTTTGTTGCGACCTCTTCTTAGACCAGGGTGCGTTTGGAACCTTCCTATCTTTAGTTTTAGGTTTACGATTTTTTTTTCTTTCTTTATTACCATCACCGCACATAATTGGTAACATGTATGTTTTAACGTTTCATAAGTGACTGTGATAGGTTTACATGAATATAACATTTTTGAATTTGAATAATTTTGTCGACCTCCCTGGCGTCCAGTGAGGGCTCTAGTTTTAAACGGAAGGTACCGGGTTCTAACCCCACTTCACAGGGGCCATTTGGGGATTTATGATTTCTGAATTCTCGCTACTCTGAGGGAGTCTAGACGTGCCGACAAGCGATTTAGCGTTGCGGTACGTTGTCGCGTAGAAACCCATTAGGGGGCTTTAATGTTATTGCTATACCCCTTGACAGGCTAGCCCGTTCTTATCTTAGACTGCCTCGTCACTAACCACACAGCTGAGATTGCATTCCAGGGTTAACATGTAATAACATGTTTACAACTACAATAACCTTAATAGTTTCATATATCTTATATCTTTAAACGAGCAATTCTTGTATATATCTCGGAATCGGCTCCAACGATTTTCATGAAATTGAGTATACAGGGGGTTTCGGGGGTGATAAATCGATCTAGCTAGGATTCATTTTTAGAAAATGTCATTTTATTTGTGTTTTCCGGTAATCGGTTATTGGTGCAACGAAGTTGCACGGGTCAGCTAGTATAGTATTATGGCGCAACGGTGAGCTCTGTTAATTTAAGTAGGAGGTCCCGGGTTCGTTTCCCGGCAAGGCAATTTAAGAATTAATAATTTCTGAGTTTTCTCTGGTCTCGTCTGGTGGGAGGCTTTGGACGTGTCTAGTTACCACCCTACCGACAAAGACGTGCCGCGGAAAAACCGATTAGGGGTATGACTACCATACGCCCTAACAGGTTAGCCCGCTACCATCTTAGACTGCATTATCACTGAACACAAGGTGAGATTACATTCAAGGCCTAACATGTAGTGAAATAAAATATATATATCGCAAGAATCGCGAGCTACGAGTTTTTGGTATAATATATCGCACCTGCGATTTTAGAATGTGAAAAGTCGAGTTTTACCCTTTTATCCTCTATAATGCTCCTTAATAATTGTCATTAAAGAAACTTTTTCTTCACGTCAGCCCGTTTTACCCCAATAACTGTTTATTGCATTCTTAGCCGAGTATCCAGCATTTGGAGAACTTTTAGTGTTGAAGATGTGTGAACGATACAGAGACACGATTACGATTTCGACCTTAAACACTCACAGAAACACTCCTGGCACTATCTCGTTCTCTTGCTCCCGTTCTCTTGGTTGCCTGTAAGAGATTGCTTACAGCAATAAGGCCGCCTTTGCATATCTACATTGTTTACTGTAAACTCCTTAATGTTTCTTTTCCTGTGTGTTTACGTGCAATAAAGTGTTTCTTCTTCTCTTTCTAAAACGTCCTAACATATTGTTGTGTAGAATTGAAAAGCTTCTAAAATATTTTGACGTCCATTTGCGCAGTAGGCAGTGACCCTACTTTTGGTTTGCATTCATAGTAGTCAAACGCACCTGACCTAGAGAAAAGTTAAAAATCGATGTCTAAATATTCTTTAAGTTAGGTGCGTTTTAAGAAATAAAATATTACTTATTCTACTAATCCCTAAAGCCACTTTATTAGGCACCCATGTTGAGGGAGTTGTGAAAAAATTTAAAATCCTCTGTTTTTTTCTAATTTTTGGCTAATTTTCATCAAACTTAACTAAGAAAACTCTCGAAAAATGCTTAAATCAACAAAAAAAACTAAATTTAAATCGGTTCACAGACACTATGTGTATACACTCAGCCACACACCACAAACACTCACGCACGCACACACACACGCGTAAGCGCACACCCTCGCGCATTCACACACACACATGCCCTCGCGCGTGCTTCGTGCCGCATCGTTTTTGCGTGGGGACTTAAAAAAACTGTACTATTTAAATCAAATAAATCTTAAATCGTATCGTAACTCATATTACGTCGTCTAGTATAAAAGAATCCCACATATCAACCTAAACGTACTCACAGCGACTTATGCGTGTATGTATGTGTGTGTGCGTGTGTGTACTCCGAGTGAGTGTGTGCGTGGGGAGGATTTAATAAAGGAAATGGGGGTCAATCCCTTTCCCGTGTCGCGATTCAGAATAATGCCTGGAAAATATAATAGTTGGGAACTTGGGACCTTGAAGCAGTTGAATAATGCAGTGTTTTTGTGACGATTGAAATATACGGGGCTTTTTGCGGCTCGTGGTTACTGAGATATTATTAAATTTATTGAGGTCAAACGACTTGATTGGTGACTTGAATATTTATCGCGTTGAGGTAATTTTTTAGACCTCTTCAGATCGCAAACTTATCTTCAAAGCATTAAGGGTGATGCATCATTAGTACGGGCTTTGCGTTGCGTTATATTTTCTCAAAAGAAATTACAATTTCACTCAATGAGAATATTAACAACTGTAACATTACAATAAAACGCAATACTGACCCGCTAACACTAGATGGCGTTAGTTGTAGTTGCGTGAAATGTAAATCGCGCTAAAGAGATATTTCCCACTAGTACAAGATGGTGCCGCGGCCAACCATTGTCAAGTCCTGACGTCATCCGGACGTGGATACTTTCCACGGTCACGGGGTCGTTCGGACTAAACAATGATTAGTCTAAAAGTCCACCAACAGTCAGATTAACGTCGAACCGAGCCGAGGTCCGAGTCCTCGCAGGACGCACCCTCGGGTCGACGTCTCCCACTCTCCCCCCGATGTCGTCGAGCCCTGGGGCTCTTCTCATGGCGAGCTTTCGCGCTCGCCCAACTCCCCCGGTGACGCCGTAGCAACCACTCAGGTGGTTATCGGTAAATGTCCTTCCGAAAAAGCAAAAAAAGCACCATTGTCAATCTCTAGCGGTACCTGCCTGCAGTGCTTCAGCAAACGCTATTCTCTCGGAGACACATACCGGACGCTGAAGTTAGGAACCTCACTAGTGAAACCTACAGGACGTGCTTCCAGCTATTGCTTCCACTGCGTGGGACGTTAGCCAGGGACACTGTTCTTGACTGTCAAGTAATTCCAAGTGAACTCTAAATATAACTTTGTTCTTCACACGTGTCTTATAATTCCGTCTCTAATTTTGCTCCGTCACGTAGAATTGGTTACACAACTTATTTTTATATTCGTAGCTTATTTAAAAACTACAAACAACGGCACTATTTGAATGGCATTTTTCCACTACAAGTCACACTACACTTATATGCCCTTGACTGACAGCTAGTAAGAGACGATGCAGTCTAAGATGGTAGTGGGCTTTTTTTTTTACAGAGAAAATGCCTGACGCATAGCACTCCGTTTGGGGAAACGGAGTAGTTATGTGGGACTTGCACCTATTAAAAACTCTGTGTGTTCCTCGGGAGACCTATAAGTGAGAGCACGGGGTTAACCTGTTAGGGGTATGGCAGTTATATTAAACCCATACCTCTAATTGGTTTCTACTCGACATCATACTGGAATGCTATATCGTTTAGTATCTCATCTTTGTCAGTAGGGTGTTAACTAGCTACGGCAAAAGCCTCCCACCAGACCAGTAGGCGTTGCGTCATTGCAGTGTTCAATATATAGTTTTTCGTCCGCGTTTGTTACGATTTTTTACAAATCACGTGGGAGCCGGAACCTTCAGCCTTACTAACTCTTTGAATGAATGAATAGAAGTATATTAAATACTTTTACTGCGCACCAGAAAATGTACATAGAAAAAAAAGAAAAGTATAATAAAACAACGTATACAATTTGGAGGCCTTATCGCTTCACAGCGATTTCTTCCAGGCAACCAATGGCGAAGATAAAAAACAGGTACAGAGGTTAGGTGGTGCATATATACATATATCCATAAAATAAATATTCCATTACTTAAATACATACATAGAATATATAAAAAACAATATTTGTAACTTAAGACAAATAAATAATTAGGTAACTACAATTATATATATAATATAGAAAAATGATATTTACTTAAAAATAATATAATAGATTAAATATGAAACAAAATAAATAATTATCCTCAAATAACAACAATAAAAAATTAAAAAAAGAGAAGAAGGGAGCAGTGAACTATCCCAAAAATCAAGTTAATTAATTGCTTAGTTAGGGAGTTAAGGACAAACAAACAAACACATTTTCGAATTTATAATATTAGTACGAACTAGCTGCTCCCCCCGGTTTCAATCAAGCTCAATTTTCTTGTTTATTATTTTTATTATTGTAACCCATTATATTGTATTTGAAATGCCATATTGCACCGTCGCGTCGTTGCAACGCAAGTGCGGCTACAATGCGTTGATCCGTTGCGTCTACGCAACGCAACGCTAAAATGAGTGATCACCTTAACAGTCAAACAAGATCACTTTACAGTACCTAACCAATTAATTATTAAAATTTTATTACCAAATAGGAACTTCCATACATTACCCACTCGTAAGATGACTTTTCAGTCATTATAAATTTTGTTATATCTCAAAGTTTAGGAGTCTACCTAATATCTGAACATGTTCGGAGTTATATTGTTTTAAAGGGATTTTGTTAACTTTTCGCGTTTATAACAACTTTCTGTTTTGCCACAAAATAATTATCTACCTTAAGATATAGTACCTAGCTACCTAAACGAACGACGACCTCCATGGCGTAATAAGCGCGACGGTCTTATGATTAGAAGTCCCGTGTTCGATCCCCGCAGGGCCAAATTTAGGAAATGATTTCTAGGTAGTGATTTTTCTTTGGTCTGGTCTGGTCAACAATAATGCTAAAACGCACCCAACTGATTAGGGTTGTGTTTATTATAGCACCTGTAAGCGATGAGCCTTGAGAGATTCATATTCCGAGACGATTTTAGGCTGCATTATCACGTACCTCCATTTCAGATCAAACGCAGTCACTGGCGAACTTTTACTCATTATCATCATATCAATCTATTACAGGACACGGGTCTCCTCCCACAATGAGAAGGGGTTAAGGCCGTAGTCCGCCACGCTGGCCCAGTGCGGATTGATGGACTCCACACACCTGAACATTATGTAGAACTCTCAGGCATGCAAGTTTCCTTACGATGTTTTCCTTCACCGTTGAAGCAAGTGAAAAGAAAGAAAGAAAGAAAGAAAAAACATTTATTCATGTTAAGTGTTACAAACAGTACATCTTATAATAATAAAGTAACATAGTATACAACATACAATGTCTGTGTGTAACACCAGACAGAAAGGGTGTACAGCTCAGCATTTGCCATGCATTGTACCTAAGTACACGCATGCCGCTGATTTTCAGCTGAGACCCGAGTGATGATACGGCAAACTGAGTAAATAAATAAAAATAATGAAATACATAAATAATGTGAGTAAATAAAGTACAGGTTATTCACTACATTAAAGTAGGTAATAAAAGTGATAAAAGCAGCAAAATTATAATTATACTAAAAAATTAAAAAAATTAAAAAAAAATCAGAAATACTGTTAATTATTACTAAGGGCAAATTGATAGCCTTCTTTGGTAATACAGAGCTCTTAAGGTTACTTAACAACACCTTAGGATACTTAATTTTATTGTGATATTTTAATTACTTAAACAACAAATTAACTCAGAAAAAACTAGACGTGCGTGCTGGGATTCGAACTCGGCCCCTCGAAAGCGAAGTCGAGCTCCTACCCCATTCATAATATAAAAATTCTGAAATTTAATTGTCTTAGTACATTTATTTATTTAAATCAGTCGGAGAAACCCTTGTACTGTTATACTCTAACCCGTATCATGCTTCTACCACTGCATATATCCTTATTGTGAAGGGCCCTAGTAGAAGTAATCCAAGCAATTCGCCGCCCCTGATATTACAGCGATACCCATGAGCGATGGGCTCGCTTTGGATCTAATTGCCGAAACGTGCCTCGGTAAGTGTAAACTGCTTACACACCTCCGCTTTACTTTGTGCACCTCTGTGTAAATCTTAAATGGGCACTGTGTTACACAGACATGCAATGAAATTATTAATAAACTAACGGACCCTCGCGACTTTCTCCGCGAATCAGTCACCATCAAAAAATAGTCGTATGTTGTCGCCGACTATTTTTTAGAACTTTAAAGAAACAATTTCGACAATTCCGATATACTTGCTACACACTTCCGTCGTTTGGCGTAACGTTTACCTTCCACGCATCGCACGCATCGGAATCCCAGTTTTGCAACATTTCATCTCATTTCACGCAGGAAACTTATTGGTTATTGGGATAAAGAGTATACTACATTTTATTTAAATCCTTTTAGTAGTTTTCATGTAATGCCCGGACAAAAATTTAACAAAAATCTGTTTTGGACTCAATGTCGATTATAAAACATCCCCCGGTCAAAATTTTCAAAATAAATTAAATGTACAGAAATCCTCCGGTTACAGTTTAATATAAGTATCTATATAGATAACAAAATAAATATACTATGACAATACACACATCGCCATCTAACCCCAAAGTAAGGGTGGTTTGTGTTATGGGTACTAAGATGACTGGTGAATATTTTTATGAATAATATACATACATACGTACAAAATACAGATAAACACATGTTTATCACACAAACATTTTCCAGTAGTGGGAATCGAATCCACAGCCTTGGGCTCAGAAAGCAGGGTCGCTACCCACTGCGGCAATCGCCCGTCCCACCCAAGCCGTCTAGGAGGAATTCACTGTAATATACACGCACACAAGAAAAATATATATATAAAGATTTACCTGTAAATCAGTAATTTCTATCTGTCATCATCATAAGATTGCTCGCAACGGTGTGAGTAGCGGTAACTCAAACCATAAATAATATTTACCTTGCGAGTGTATAATATTTTAGTCTCCAATTGTGTATGAAATAGTATTACGAATATTCATATCACGAGAACGGGACGGTGAGTGAAACGCACGCGTTCCATTCCAGCTTAATGGGAGCGTGAAATTATAAATTATTCCGCATTTATTATTGTGTATATGTGTAGGAGAGGAATTTATTTTGAATACATGAAATATAATAGGATTTAGGGAAAATATAAAACCTTCTTGATTGTATGTAATGAAATCTTTACTAATCTGTACAACATTTTTACGTGCAACGATAAATATCTTCATCGACACCATTATCATATCAACCCATGACCGGCCCTCTACAGGACACGGGTCTCCTCCCACAATGAGAAGGGGTTAAGGCCGTAAGCCGTTACAACCATGCTGGCTGGTTTTTGGGTACACAAAACCGGTTATAACTAAAGGTAGATCTCAATAACAAGTTTTGTTCTAAGCTAAAACCCGAAGGTTAGATTGGTGTTGAGGTTAGATTGGTCTAAAATTCGTTATAAAGAGGTAAAAGAACTTTTACGTTTCTGAGCCATTTTAACTTAAATCTTTAACAATAGTGACGAGCAGAGGTGTTTACATTACTTTCCATTGAAACAACAATGATTACTGTACAAACAAAAGCGTGTCGAAACATGTCGAGACATGAATCAAATTATAAGATTAAGAGTAATATTATTGGTGGAAACTTTATATAAAGGTTTTGGGTTGGCAAAGTTCGTTAATTAGAGGTATGAATACTTTTTCTTGATAGTTGAAAATTCGTTATAAAGAGGTTGTACGCAAAGAATGTTCGCAACTTAAAGGTATATTTTAAATTGACGAGGTTATAATATGTGTTTAATTTTGCCCAAACTGAGTTTTAAGATGGAGGACAGAACTTCTCAGCGGACAGCAGCAAACCCCTCATTTATGGCTTAGCGATACTAAATACTTTAAAATTTTTAGATCTACAACTAAATTTAATGCCACATCAAAAAACAAAATTAAACGCAGACGAATTCGCGCGCAAAACCTAGTAATATATATATATATATATATAGTTTATAATCCCTTATGTTACGTTGAATAATGGTTAATAATTTTTTATTATATTTATTTTTTTATTAAGCGATTTACCTTCACGGTACGATGTCGCGTTAAAACCGATTGGTGGCATGACATGTGTTTAATATAACTCACTTATATCACCATAGAGAGAGATTGCAGGTCTAACTCGGGGGGGGGGGGTGTAATAGAAATAAATACATTTTGTAATCTTTTAATGCAGTTTCGCGTACTAATTATAAAACATGTTTGCTCAGAACTAATTTCCCTATCTCAAATAGTTCATGTTTTTACCTCACTGGCCGCTCCTATAATTACATCCTGTGTATTTATTTTGCCGCTCAGTTTATTCGTAAATAAATGCTGAATCTAACACCTTTTGTATTTCAATATGTTCCAAATGAATTTCTACCTTGCTGCTACTATTCTTAAAGTTTATTTTTGAATGCTTTAAATTTCTATTGCCTCATTCTAGGTGGTGTGGATTGCAGCATGCCATTTCGCTCTAATGCGAAAGGTTGGCGGGGCAATAAATGATGCTGTCCTTTTCTCACTAATGGCTGGAAGTAATATCGGATCGCAGTCGACCAGGGTTGACAAATTGAAAGAAAATATTCAAGATAAAAGAGCTTTTATTTAGGTTACGTTCAGAGTAGTATTTCAAACGAAATGTTTTGTGCGAGGGTTGACAATTGTTTTGATGTTTCAATATAACTAATTATTATGAAAAAAAAATCGATGTGGTTCTCTCATAATATATGACAACGTAATATTTTTCAACTTTTATATGAAATCATCCACACAAATAAGTTAAGGCTGAAGAGTTCGTTTTCTTGTTTGTTTGTTTGACGATCTCTGGAACTATCTGTAGGATTAAAAAAAACATTTTGTATAAAAATCTCTTATAGGTTGAATTGTCGTTCACGTGGCGACGCACCGTAGGTCAAAATCATGTTTCAGACAGAGACAGACAAGTTTTAAATTTTCTTTACGGAAACCGGGATATTTGATTTTTTATCATGCAGTATTATAGTAGTTGTAATATTATGAAATCCTGGAAGGATATCATAAACCATCTTCAAAAAAACAAGTCAATTAAGGAATAACGGTGGCGGGACATGAGAAGACAAACGACGATTGTAAATAAAACAATTTATTTTCGATCAAATGGCGAGTGAAAAACGGATAATTAGTTTTCCAATATTTTTAACTTTAAATAATCGCCGGGGGGTCCTACCGCAACTTCTTTCAGAAGAAGCCAACAATATACATTGCCACAATAAATAATACCCTAGATGTAATACTAGATGTGGAAATAAACCAACCACGTTTTTCAATTTTGAAACCAGTACGGATGGAAAGACGTCGGGAGTATTTAACTAACCCCTAGTATTCTTAGACAGGATCCTTTCAATATACCCCTTTTTTAAATAGCTCGCCTTAAAAAATCTCACTCGAACTTCTGTAAGGATCACGGATTAAGCATTAATTACCTATGTATAAATAAAATAAAATCAAATATACAAATCTCCAACAGATTAAATTACCAATAACAACGCGCAGTGTGTCAAACGCGCAACTCATTATTCCCCAAAGTAACAATCTGTACGGAAGGCAGACCCTGGATTGTCTAGTGTCTACTTTGCTGAACAGCTTGCCTTATAAAATAAAGCAGGAAAGAAACACTAAAAACATAAAGGAGAAACTTAAGACATTTTTCCTTAAACTAAAAAATATAATAATAAATAGCTGGAACATCCTATGTAAAGCTTACTTAAACGATAAAGTGCGATATGTGGAACTGGTTTTATGAATAGTACTAGTTGAAACGCAATTTTTTTTTTTAACCTACCCATCATATTTTGAATGTAGCTTTAAAAATACTTACCTAATTATAATTCAGAGCACTGAACGATGAATACCGGTGATCGGATAAACCCGATTGGGTTTTTGTTACGCCGTAATAGATGTTATTATTATGTTAACATAAAATAAATATTTTTCATTAAATAAATAGATAAAAATAAAAAATAAAAACATCAAGGAGACAACCCTATCGCGTTTTTCAATTTGGACTATAAAATTTTATTTCATTCATTACGGGTGGAAATACGTCAGGGGTTTTTACTTGTTTGTTTTCACTGGAAACCCCTAATTAGTAATCTTCTACAATTTCAAAGTTAGCATCTAGTATACAGAAGTATCGATAGGTTATAGAACAATTTATTTTATACCAAGTATACTACTTAGGTTAGAGTCAATCGCGTCTTATAAGACGCGTCTGATAGCCCAGTGGTTAGGACTTCGTCTTCAATGTCGAAGTTCGAATCCCATTACGCAGTTCTAATTCATCAGTGAAGGAAAACATCGTGGGGAAACCTGCATGCCTGAGAGTTCTCCATGATGCTGTGATAAGGGTATGGAGTCCACCAATCCGCACTAGACCAGCGTGGTGGACTACGGCCTTATTATCCTGGACCTTGACTGCAATCTCAATTGGTGGTAAGTCATGATGCAGTCTAAGATGGTAGCGGGCTAACCTGTTAGGGATTATGTTAGTCTAATCTGTGTCCACGCGATATCGCACCGTAACATTGAAATGCTTAGCGGTACGTCTTTGTCGGTAAGGTGGTAACTAGCCACGGCCAAAGCCGCCATTCCCACCAGAAATTCTGAAATGAAAAATTCCATGTCAGGAACCGAACCCGGGACCTCATACTAACATTCATAGCACTCACGTTTGCGCCTAGGAGGTCGTCAAAAACAATTCACGTATTCACAGTGTGTGGTGGAAACAAGAGCGGGAATGAAGCCTGAGCGTCACATTTTTCCTGGTTTAACGCATTGGAGGTTTTACTGGGAGAAGCGTACGTCAATCCGTGCATGGAATAACTTTCTACAGAGTGATACACCCGTGGCAACTACCTTTTAGCGAGTTAGAGCCGGCAATTATTACACGACGCTATACGGCGTATAGCTATACGGCTTTATTACGTGATGAGCAATCTTCTTCTTTTTCTTGCCTTCATTCCAAGTTCTTTGTGTTGGCACAATAATTTTTTATTTTATGAAATACTCGCTACTGCCCGCGCCTTTTTTTTATTTGGAATACAAACAGCTATATACAAATTGTTACAATGGATTAATTTAATTATAGATCTAACAAGCCAATAAAGTTTTCACTATTAATTAAAATAAACAAAACGCCCGTATCATTAAGATAATGATACGGGCGTTTTGTTTATTCTTATGGATAAGTAACTTATACGATAATATACTAGTTACAATAAGTTAATAAGGCAAAAAAGATTACTCATTTTAAAAAAGTTAATCTTTGTAAACAAGACTAAGTAAGACTTGTTTCTAAAGCTTCGTTCGTTAACAATTTTTAATACTACCACGGAAACTATTTGAGAGATCGGTATAGAAATTACATGTCCTTTTCCATAGCATAGGTGACATGCATACCAAATTTCAAAGATGCCCGCGGCTTAGCTCTAAAGCAATTTTCCCTCGGAAAATACTTAAGGAATCGGGATAAAAGGTAGCCTATGTTTTTTTCTATGTCAAAGGCTACATGAATGTCAAATTACATCCAAATCCGTTCTGCCGTTTTTGCGTGATTGAGTAACAAACATCCACACTTTCACACTTATAATTTTAGTAGGATAGGATTTTTATTGCAAAATTTTTAGTAGTTCTTTGTCCTCAATAAAAAACCATGTCAAAAATGTACTTACTTATCTCAAATTTATTTATTTATTTTTTTTACTTTTGTTTTCTTTGTATAGCTTTTATATTATTTTAATTTAGCATGCCGTGGTTATTTCTAAAAGGTTTCAATCCCCTGCCTTTCTCTTTTATGTTTTTAATTCTTATGATTATTGGCGCAATGGTGAGTACTTTGATTTTAAGAACGAGTTCCCGAATTTGATTCCCGGCTAAGGCGATTTGGGAATTTATGATTTCTGAACTTTCTCTGGTCTGGTCTGTTAGGAGGCTTTGGCTGTGGCTAGTTACCACCCTACAGATAAAGACGTGCCGCTAAGAGATTTTGTGTTCCGGTGCGATGTCGCGTAGAAACCAACTAGGGGTATGACTACCATAATCCCTAGCAGATTAGCCCGCTACCATCTTAGACTGGTAAGACTTACCACCAGGTGAGATTGCAGTCAAGGGCTAACTTGTAGTGGAATTGAAAAAAAATTACGTCATTGACTGTTAACAGTTTAATGATACAATTTGTTACAGTTTGACGGCCGACTGGCGCAGTGGGCAGCGCAGAGCAAACCTCACTCGTGTCTGCATGGAATATTTGCATGACAAATATTGTTGAGCTCTTGGGAATTTTTGGAGTTACGTACGAGAAGGGTGTCAGTGCGACATTATCTCATGACATTATCGGCCGACTGGCGCATAAACTGCGACCCTGCTTTCTGAGTCCAAGGTCGTGGGTTCGATTCCCACAACTGGAAAATGTTTGTGTGATGTATTATATTCATAAAGATATTCAACAGCTATCTTAGTACCCATAACACAAGCTACGCTTACTTTGAGGCTAGATGGTGATGTGTGTATTGTCGTAGTTTATTTATTTATTTATTTTATTTACAATAAAAAAACTATTAGGGCCTTTTGGGCCTATTAACAGGGCAACACTTCACAGAGCATGCAATTTAACACATCCTGCAACGTGCTGCCATGAGTCCGTCATCCTAAAAAGTGGGTGTTAGGACTCATGTGCCAGAAATTACACTAGTTACCATAACCTGCTTAGCGGAAGAAATAAACGTGACGTAGTTCCCCGGTCACTAAATCTACTACATCTAGTCTATTTGGTTTATTTTTACGACACCCCCGGAAAGAAACAGGTTTATGACACCTGTATTCTTATTTGACGGCCGATCTGCGCAGTGGGCAGCGACCCTGCTTTCTGAGTCCAAGGCCGTGGGTTCGATTCCCACAACTGGAAAATGTTGGTGTGATGAACATGAATGTTTTTCAGTGTCTGGGTGTTTATCTGTATATTATAAGTATTTATGTGTATTATATTCATAAAAAAAATAATATTCATCAGCTATCTCAGTACCCATAACACAAGCTACGCTTACTTTGGGGCTAGATGGCGATGTGTGTATTGTCGTAGCATATTTATTAATTTATTTATTTATTTATCTACCGTCACCATAGAGACTGATGACTATTACTATGGTACTTAACACCTGATATTTAATCCGAGCAATTATAAATACCATGCATACAAATTTAAATGACTTCAGACCCATAACTTAATAAAAAAGTAATTTAGCCAGCGCTAGGCCATTGTCACCGAATCAACCATATTGGGCGACGTATTTTATATCTCCGCATCCCAAACCCTTGCGTCATATGTTTAATAAATTTACAAAAAGGTTTGGCGCCGCTGGCCATGAATTACTGCGCCAGGGGTGAACAGCGGTCGGTGCGAGTAATTTATTTTTTAATTTATAACACACAACTGGTTCACCTTAGCTTTGACCACATAAAATTCCTTATTTTCCGAGATAGAGAGAGAGAAATTTTCCCGCAGTACTGAATTTGTATCTTTGAATGCTAATTTCCTATTATTTTATACATATTTCTGCCCTGTGAAATTTGTCGAACTAGAGATAAGGCAGATGAAACAACAGTTAATAAACTACAGATTAAAAATTTAGAGACATTCAAAAAGACCGACTGCAAAAATATAGAACATTTTTGTACAATCTTTCAACAGTCCTTTCACTCCTTTAAACTTATTCAATGCGGGAATCATAGTTTCAAATCTAAATCCCGACTTATACAGTTACAGTAGGTGCACGTTATTGCGCCTTTGAGGTTGCCTAAGTCAAGTCAAGTAGTTTCCCATTCAAATTTAAATGTGTATTCCATACAAAACCACACCATCCGCTTTGTATCGTATCTCCCAACCACACTCATATTCGTTTTTACGGCTCCGTAGCGTGCCAACGTGTTTTTCATAACCTGCCTCAAGAATTGGTCTATTAAATTTAAAAAATGATTCCAGAAACCGAATTGAAAATTCCAGATCTTATTCATACAAAAAACCAGAAAATATAGCACAGATAAATGTAGATTATGCCAACTTTTCCTTTTTCCTTAGTAGTAGCAATGCATACAGTCCACAGGGTATTACAAAAGTGTTTGTTACATGCCCTCCGTAGTGTTGCTCATTTTATAAGCCGTAGGTTTCCCCCTACCATTTGGTGGGCCATTTGCTTGATCAACTATTACATTAAAAAAACTCTAAGACAGCAACTGGAACAATGTAAACCGGCCGTAAATAAATTGAAAGCAATCAAGCGTGTAGCTTTGATTAAAAGTAAAATAGATTCATGTTTATTTTCTAGTCGTTTGGATTTTAACAAAATGTGTTTAATTAGTTTCGTTTGAGTAAACATTTTTAAATAGGGTGACCCATGTTGAAAGGCAGACAGTTCGAACAGCTGTCATAAACCTTTTTAATCAAATTATTGAAACGAATATTTTTACAAATAAAATCTCTGATTTATGTTTATTGGGGGTTTTGATTGAATACTTCAGAAGCGGTGATAGTCTAGTGCACGCACCTCAACTTTCCTCACCTTTTTGGAATTATGTGCGTTTTTGTTTTCTTGTTCTGCCTTCACGCTTTAACTAAGCAACCAACCGACTAATTAAAAAGGACGGCGAATAGCTAAAGGCTACTTTCGCGAACCACAGCTGGTTTCACAATAATTGTAAAGTTCCTTCCTGTCCAGAAGCAGAAGAGAGTGAAGAAGAAGAAGAGAGTGTACCTATTCTGGAAGATCTGTGTGGTGTTTATTATTACTCTTTATTTGTACACCACATGAAGAATTATACAAGAAAAAGAAACATAAAAATAGAAGCATAATAAAAAAGGCGGTCTTATCGCTTAGTAGCAAACTCTGCCAGGCAACCTTAGAATTAGGAAAAAAAGAGGAGAACAAACTGCAGGTGGTACAAAATATAAAAAAAATACATACGAATAAATAAATACGAATACATAAACTATTATACACGAATGCATCTAACATATATTAAATATTAAAAAAAACTAATAATATACTATTTACCATGTAATAAAAACGTAGATAAAAGTAAAACTAAATACTATTAAACATCGCCTTCAGTGTGACAAATAATAACAATTAATGGCTTTTTTAAATCGCCAGTGACTTTGACTATTATGTGTCATACTTATCATACAATATTGAGTAAACAAAGCATTGTTTACCAAACAAATAATTACGGCTATAGCGTGCACACCGTTTGTGATTTATTCTGTCATACAAGTTACAGGCGCAAAGCGTTTTGTTTTGAACGGCGAACAGCAACCAAACGGAGGAGTTATTTACTCAATATTATGGACGGCCGATTGGCGCAGTTGGCAGCGACTGCTTTCTGAGTCAAAGGCCGTGGCTTCGATTCCCACAACGTGTTTGTGTAATAAACATCAATGTTTTTCAGTGGCTGGGTGTTTATCTATATATTATAATTATTTATGTAAATTATTCACAAAAATATTCATCAGTCATCGTAGTACCAATAACACAAGCTACGCTTACTTTGGGGCTATGGCGAAGTATGTATTATCGTTTATTTATTTATTATTTATTTCGTGTCATGTAAGTAATTATGAAGTATTTAGTGTATAATGTTGAGTAGTAATTTAATATGGACAAGGATTTTAATACGATAAGTTTTCTTTAATGATGTTGCTTCGTAAGCCTTTTTTTTGTAATTTGATAGGGCTTATGATAACTATGAGTCTAAATAACTCTGGCCTCTGCGTCTATTCCTATTATTAATATATTAATTGGAACCTCCCGGTTTGTTCAGGGATGATAACAAGAGACCAGACGGTATGACTATAGTACCGTGGTCGATGGGGCGTGCGCTGGCGTGGGATGCGACTTGCGTTGATACGTTGACAGCTTCTCACTTGTCAAGTACGTCCCATCAAGCGGCAGAAACTGCAAAATTTGCTCAAATGCTTAAGCGCCATAAATACTCCGTTTACTTTAATGACTACGTTTTTGCGGCGCTTGCGTTTGAGACTCTGGCACGAACAATTTTAGTAACATCGTGTCCCAAGAGCTGGTGCTTATTTAGCCCAACGGCTAAGTCTATCGATTCAAAGGGGCAATAGCGCCATCATTTCGTTTACCATGCCCATAAGTGAACAGTTAGTTAGACGGCTTATATTCATTGTAATTATTAATTTTAGTTTGTAATTATTATTTCCCTAGAACAATATATTTTTCGTTGAGTATGAAAGTTTAAAAACCATAATATTTAATTTTTTTATTCTCAGTTGGTTATATGGAGCTTAAGATCTGTGTGGCGTTTATTATGTGTCATATTTATCGCACAATATTGAGCAAACAAAGCATTGCTTACCAAACAAATACTTAGCGCTACAACATGAACACCGTTTGTGGTTTGTCGTGTGGTTCAAGTTATAGGCGCAAAGCGGTTTTCTTTCATTTCGTCTTAGTTTTTTAAGTGAAGTATGGGTATGAATTTTAGACTTGGTAGGTGTCTAAACCAAACTTGAGTTTATTTAAATACCCAAAATAGAATATCCATTAGTGCTTATTAATTTTACTTGGGTATCTCTACCTGACTGATTTAAAAGTATTGGCATTTTTATTACCAATATTTCTTCTTAAAAATATAGCTCTTAATTCTCTACCAGTAGCTAATAGTAGGCCATTTTAGTAGCATGTTGATTTCTCTTAATTAACTTTTAAGTATATGTTTTATAAATGCCAGTTTATTCAAAGGTTATCATATTTAACTACGGGTCACGAGATCCTGGGATTTTTGAATCGAACTAAACTATTTCTAACAAATTGTGATGGTAAATAATTTTCAAATCTATTACGAGCTTGACCAGCATTGCTGCAGAATTGAGGGTATAAGTTTTTTTCAGAAGGCTGTTCGTAGTAGTTAAAATAAAGTGCAGATGATGATGAAAACAGTATGACGTTGCTAGTAGTTTACTTAACTAGCCGCTTGCTACTTGAACCCCAACTCATGGAGCACTTAGCCTAAAATTAGACTGAGCTCGTATCCTTAGACGGAATATTGTTGAATACCAAAACGTCGCACATAGTTGCGTTTATCTCTTACTACGTAATGCATCCGAGATGCGGCGTACCGGCCGTTATAACAATATGAGTTAGCTGAAAACCTACAAAAGCTTGTCTTCACTTTGTATTTCTCAGAATGAAATTACAAAAAACTCTTCCTTTTAATTTCATATTTTACTAACACATTCCTGTTTCAGACAAAGGCTACCTGAATCTTCATATATGAAGGAACCAGACTAAGAGAAATGACTAAGTTATGTGTGATTTTTTTAAATTCTAGAACCAATGTTTCCGTGAATACTTACAGCTAATATAACTAGAACTAGAAATACTCACATGGGGAAGTTGTTCGAGATTTTATGAATACTAATGCTCCTACTACTGCTTCAGTTAACTCTAATTATAATCATTCTCTTACTACACTTCTGCATGTGTCGCCGCTATGCGTTACGATGTTACGCATTATGCGTGTGTGAAATTTGTATTTTAATTGTAAGTATCTTCTTTACGTCACTTCTCACGTGTTACGAAAATTATGTCAACGTGACCTTGAAATTTAGCTCGTCATAATTATCATTGCAAAAGAAGTCACCATCTAAGAAGTCTCACTTCATAAAACAACTCTTCTACCATAACTGTTCACTTTGTTTTCAAAGTAAAAGATGTAAGGCGGTAAATAAATGTGTAGGTAACAATTTTACACAAAGGTAGTTGAAAGCTTCAAATAAGAAGTAAGAATACGAGCAAGTATGTCAACAATTCCAGCACTAACAAGGCATGGCTCGATAGTTAAACTAAGTAAATACTTGACTGCGATAGCTTGAACACCGTTATTTGGTGTGGTACAAAGTGCAGGCTTGCAGCGATTGATTTAAAATAATTCGTTTACTAGTTAGGGCAGACATTGTACCGCCCTAAACATAGCCACCCAGCAGATTTTGTATTCGACTACACGTTATCCCTTGACTGCGAACCCACTGGTGGTAAGTAATGATGCCGTCTAAGATTGTAACGGGCTATCCAGGGGATATTGCAGTTATATTAAGCCCATATCCCTAATCGGTTTTACACGATCGAACTTTCCGGTACGATGTCGTACAGGAAAGCTCGATCGTTGAGCGTCTGTGTCAGTAGGGTGGTAACTTGCCACGTCAGAAGTCCCCTACTAGATCAAAATATCCAGGCAATAACTCAACTAAAAATCAGTTCGGTGGATTAAAAGTTCAGTGATCAACGCACGAACCGAAGTATTTTGTATGTTTGTTACTCTTTCTTCAAAACCAGTTTAACTATAAACTGGAATAAAGATAGATTAAACCCTGGTATGATACATTGGTTACTTTCTACCCCAGAAAAAGCCATCGCTTACGCTCGATTAGTAAAAAGTTGAAATCACGTAGAACTATAACTATAAAAAAAAATCCATATTTCACCTGCCGGGAATTTAACCTGGGACCTAACACTTATACCAGCGGTCTACACTTATAACTACTGAGCCAGGGAGAGCGGGCAATCAATTTATTTGAAAAGTAAATAAAGTTAGTGAAATAAATCGCACATCTCCTATGCCTTGTTCACGTCCAACATGCACTTAGCCAAATATTTAACTTAGCGCATTCGCTTAAACAAACGATACTTTACACAGGCAAGTATCGAAACGTTGTACATAGTTATAGGTGCTAAGTGTTATCTCTTATTAAGTGCATTTAAGTTTATACTAGAACTTTCGATAAGCGAAGTTCCACTAAAGCCCAGTGGAGCGTAGTTTTATAACGATTCAAGGAATTGATTCGAATAGCGATTTAATGTTCAGATGCGATACCGCGTAGGAATTTAGAGCTCCATAAAACTGTTATTCTGATTCTGTTATAGTGAGCATATTCTACTACGGATCGCAAAGTCCTAGGATTGCTTATATCATCTATCATTTAAGTATTAGTTTGGATTGACACGAAATATCTATTGTAGTTATCATCGTTTTATCCCACAGCTGGGTTCTGACCTATACAAGCATCTTCAATTCAGATTGGTGGGTTTTTAAAGATCATTATCATATATTGGTAGACCCCAGATCGAACCTAATCAGCACAAGACTTTTTGGAAAAACCTATGTTAAGCAGTGGACTTTAATAGATAGATAAGATGATAATTATAATGATCACATATAAGTGATGATTGGCGATAGTATAACGTGCTTTCCAATAAAGGCCTGAGCCCTGAATTAAAATGCTAATGATATATTTCCGTGACTAACTCTCCTTTTTCTTCAACTAAAGTGCTAAGCTCTTATCGGTGTTGACTCCCCAACTCTATCTTTCCATGGCCTTCTCTTTCACCTCTCTAATGGTCCCGACCAGATACGAACAGAAAACCGAAACTTACTTTCCTTCTTTTTTGACCTTAAACTCTCGTTCTCTCTATTTCCTTTCCCTCGTGTTCGCGATGACTAAGAAAAAAGGAGTAAGCGACCTATCATTTTCCTTCTTTTAATTTTAGTACATAGAGTTTTAATAATACTTCTTTATAAATACCTTTAATATTGGTGACTGATTAATGAAAACATAGCCTTAAAGATGAATATGTTACTCGTAAGTTAAAAACAAAATGCTACTTTTGAAGTAAGTACGAGTATTTTGAATTATAATTAGTCAGTTAGTTTAAATTCGATATTTATATTCTGTTTTTTGTTGTGAAGTAAATTAAAAAAAATACGTTTTTGTAATTATTGTTATTTAAATTATAATAAGGTTTATTTTTGCACTTACAATTTGATTAGTAATTGAATCAATTTTAGACATAAACCCCAATAAATCACCATCATATCATCGCATCAAACTGCCCAATTGTACATTGTCGTTCAATAAACTTTAATTATAATACTACTGTTGGCCACGTTTGTTTCGGTTGCTCTTAAATCCCGGACATTTACCAGACTACAATACAAAAATACTGTAAAAAAAAATCGCTGAAGCTTATAAAATCGCTACAGCTTGTGTGTTAAGCCAACTATTATATTGCGTTCATATGCGAGCGTACTCAATGTCGAAAACAACGGAGCATGTGTTAATGACTAAAGTTTTGTGTTTTTGGTCAATTTTAACTTGAGGGTTTTTGCGGAGTGGACAAATTTACTGTTTGTATTGAACCAGATTATTTCACCCCTAACGAGAATGTTTGTGCATAATTTGCTTATAATATTTTTCTGCCTCGTTGGTCATGTTCTACTGCAGATAACAAGGTCCCCAAGAAATTCTTTGTACCAGCGCGGACTTTGGAAATTAGTGGTGATGATCATTAATATTTTTAACCTGTTACAACGAAATATAGATTTTAAATTTGTTCTTACAAAATTATCCAGTCACAATAATTTTTAGTGCACAAAAATATTTGACTTAATATTGACACTGACATGATACATAATATTATGCTTTTTAATCTATCTAAATATGTGGACGTCGATGAGAACGACACAATATGCGTGAAACATAAAATTTTCAAATCTATATATATTATAAACGTTATTATAATAATAATAATAAATATTTCTTTTTTTTTTAATTATTAACAATGCTTTAAAATAAATTAAAAACACTATTTAAAATTTATAAAAAAAAACTTCCACCCTCCGCTTGCGGGGCTACAAAAGAATAATAATAATTGTTTAATTCAGGTAAAACCCATCTCAATATACACGTAAAAAAAGTAGCAAAGTATTTTAAAAGATCTAAAAAATAATGAATGAAATGAAAACAATTAAAAAAATACAAATAAAATACCCCAAAAGAGGGTTCGCAACAGTATAACCTACTATTTACGGTTTCCGTCGCGATGCACGGCAAGCCAGCTCTTTACAATAGGATTCTCGGGGTACTCGGAGCATACACCAAGGATTCCATTCTTGGATTTTTTTTTTTTTTTTTAATAATAATAATAAGTTTATTTCAAAAATTAAAAATAGTACAAAATAAAGCAAACATAAGGAAATGTGTATCATGAAACCCAAATTCGATACTGCTATAGTGCAAGACTGAGTCGCAGTTATTATCGCCCATCTCTGGAGCGAGAACCATACACTTGAATTAAATCTAATGAGATGAATAAAAATAGAAACCTAAAAAACTTTTGAATTAAATTCAATTGAAAGCATTGATAAACTCAATTTTTTTTTTTCTTTTTCTACATTTACATAAATACATCCTTAAGATATTTTTTTTAAATATAATTAATTGTACTTAAAAAATTAAATATGAGTGTGTGCGTGCGCGTGTGTTTATGTGTATGTGTATGTGTATGTGAGTGTGGGTGTGGGAGAGGGTGAGGGTGTGATTGTATGTATTCTTTAATAAGGTTTTAGGTTAAGAAGCCAATTCGTTAATTCAATTTTACATTTTCGTGATGTTAATGAGTAAATGGATATTTTTTTATTAATTTTGTTATAAAGCATTCAACTTATGACTTACGAAGAGTAATTAACAGCACGTATAGTTGACGTACCGAATTGCGTATATGGAACCAGAAGGCTGCAACTCGAGACCTAATAAGCGCGAAATAGTCTGGTATTCTGGCATCGGCAAACATGTTCGACGCACTGCAGAATTTAGACAGTTTCATCAGAATTCGGCATGCGTTATTATATTGCACTCTGATACTGCTACATGCATTTTTGTAAGTTAAGTTTTGGTTAAGTACCTACCATATTTTTTTTTAATTTGAATTTGCAATATGCATTCCATATAAAGAATTTGAATTTGAATTTGCGAGAAGAGTGACTACATCCGTATTTTCTCACATTCTTGTGCACTATATCTCCCGCGTAGTTGGGAACTCTCTCTGGAGATTGACTTCCGACCGAATTTGGTCAGGAAAACATTTTTTTTTAAATTAATAATTGGTCGTTTTTAATCTTTCTTTTCTTGCATTTAGAACTTAGATATGTACAACCTGAAATGGCAAACAGTAACCCCATTTTTAGCTCATAAGACCATTTTATGTTCACAGTTTATGTTAGTATTGAATTATGTATTTTATACAATTGATGAATTTCTGCAATTTAAGCCTCAGAACTGGATTGTTTGTATATAATTGACCAATGTTGGGGTTGCCTGACCGGATATGTTGCGACTTTTTATTTTGTAAAGAACATTTTATCGCATATCAATACAAATAAATACATTTCGATTACATTTCATATGAATTAGAGGGGATAAAAATCGGTCCCTCCTAGGGATACCGGAATGTTAACTACAAGGCGATTTCCGCTCTTATTCAGCCTATTACATTAATGACGTGCTTCAGAAATATCAGCGTTTACAAGATAAAGAGAAGATCGTGATCAACGTAAAGTTGGCAGCAGACTCGACACTCGAGAAACTGCCAGCGACAGACCAGCAATGTGGCTCGATAGACTTTTGAGACGGGACGTGACGTTCCGTACTTTTAGTGCTTTTATTATGTTTTAGTTAACACAAGCTACGTCACATTATTAACGCTATAGTCACTTGGTTTGTGTTCGACACAGACCGTATAGTTATAGCATAGTTCGTGAGTACCATGTGGGCAGTGGCGTGCACTTCATACATGCAAAAAGCACTGCCTACCCTGAAATTTATATATAACTTGTATAGGAGTAGGTTTTTTACCGTTTTACGCAATTTTCCCGCTGTATGCATACGCTGGTAAGAAACCGAGTGCAAGCCACTGCATGTGGGTATATTGTTTAGCTCGTTCGTTCTACTTATGACCGGTCCATTACAGGGCACGATTCTCCTCCCACAATGACAAGGGTTAAGGCCGCAGTCCCCCACTATTAGCCCAGTGCATTAGTGGAATCCACACTCCTTTAAGAACATTATGTGACAGTGATTAACTCTTACTCATATTTAAGTATGTTTTAGTATATATTAGTTTATTATTTTTTATATTTATTATTATTGGTATTTTATGTGTGTAATCTTGATAAGTATTAGTGTGTAATTGTTCGTAAGTATGTATATAATAATAATACACCCCACCAATCGGTTTCCCTTGGTTTTCCTAATCCTAAGGTTGCCTGGAAGAGATCGCTACTAAGCGATAAGGCCGCCCTTTGAATCCTACTTTTTTAAGTTATTTTTTGTTGTGTCC
Organism: Pararge aegeria; assembly: GCF_905163445.1. Taxonomy (NCBI): domain Eukaryota; kingdom Metazoa; phylum Arthropoda; class Insecta; order Lepidoptera; family Nymphalidae; genus Pararge; species Pararge aegeria. The sequence continues at coordinate 1,795,190 of NC_053202.1, read as the reverse complement.
ATTGTTTTTTTTTCCTATTTGTGGTGTACAAATAAAGTGTATAAAAAAAAAAAAAACATTATGGAGGACTTTCACGCAGGTTTCCCCGCGATGTTTGCCTTCACCATTGAAGCAAGTTATTGCTTTAATACACACATAATTTAGAAAAGTTAGTGAGCCGTTTGAATCGAACTAAGCCGCCCGTAAGTGAAGCCGAAGTCCTAACTACTGGGCTATCACCGCATAATCTATATAGTCACTCACCACGAAATCTCGGGAACCATAAGACTTAGAAACGTGAAACTTGGTAGGAATATTACTTTTGCTATGTAGAGGTCAGCTATGAATAGATTTTAAGAAATTCATTCCCCAAAGGGGATTGCGGGGGCGTTAACAATGAATAATTCCCGTTTTTAAACTATAGCTCCTATAGACTTCAAATTTGGTAGGAATCTTCTGTAAGAGGTGTAGAAATAGGCTATGAACGAATTTTACGATAGCTCACCCCACAGGGGGTTGCGGGGGTGGGTATTAACAATTAATATTTTTAATTTTCCAGCTAAAGCTCCTACAAGCTCCAAATTTTGTAGGAATTTTCTATAAGTGATGTAAAAATGATTTATGAACAAATTTTACGATATCCCACCCCAAAGAAGATTGCGGAGGCGTTAACAATGAAAATTTTCAATTTCCAAGCGATAGCTCCTATACACTCCAAATTTAGTGAGAGTGTTCTATATGTAATATAAAAATGATCTTCGAGCGGATTTTACAATGAATCACCTCCAATAAGGTTCGCGGGGGTGGGTGTTAACAATAAAAAATTTCAATTTCGAAATATAGCTTCTAAAAATTCTAAATATGGTAGGAATCTTTTATTATTCACATAAAGAACATCTCAAAATGGATTTCAATAAAGTCTACTTCCGACAGGAATTGCGGGGGTGGGTGTTAAAATCTAAAATTTTTATTTCTAACCTGTAACTTCTACAGACTCCAAATTTGGTGGGGATCTTCGTGTATGTAGGGATATTCGTGTATTTCCTTACAACAATCGTCTTTTTGGCAGCAGAGAAAAAGTCATTGAGAGGTTTCAAAAACTTAACTTTACATGTAGCTATCCAATCAACGGACTAAGAATTTTACATTCATTTTACTTTTGCAGACTACATAACCGACGAATTCTTTTATTGCGGGATCGCGGAAATGTAACAGATTAAAATGAATGCATTTTCCAAGCACATGAGATGTGGAAAAGAAATTTAGTTACTTATTCCAATAGAATTCATAAAAAACATGCACAATTAATTTTCTATAAAAAATTTATGTCACGGAGAAAATTTTAGTTAACAGAAAATTCGTCGCACTTGAACCTAGACAGATTTCAACTTCACATATGAGACTTGCAATGACTTTAACTTAAACTTTCAATGCTCATTTCAAATTTTTTTCTTCATGTCAATTATTATTAATTTTTGGAAGAAAGGCACGGAAATGTTATAATGATTGCACATTGAAAGTTACAATGAATATTAGTGAGAAAAATCACCTGGATGAAAGATACAGGCTAAATCGATGGAATTTGGAATTTGAGTAAGTCTAAACAATATCGATGCTTACAGTTCTATCCGCGGGGCCTATTTATGTTCATACAAAAATAAAAATAAAGGAGAATAATAAAAATATGAAAAAAATAAATAAAAATGAAACATAAAATGTAATTTATTTCCTTTTTCAATTCGCCCAGCGAAGCGGGCTGGAAACGGCTAGTAATATTATAAATGCAAAAGTGTGTTTGTTTGTTGTTTACGCCGTGACTTAGCAAACGATTTGCTTTTTCGCATAGAGCTAGTTGAAAAGATGGAGAGTTACATAGGCATTGTGATCCCGGAAATTACGTTTACACCAAATCGTTTTTACCATCTTTCCTTTACGTCCTAAGAAGCAACATAACCACTTTTTCAACGCGGGCAACACCGTGGGGCGCAGCTATTAAATTAAAATCTTTAAATTTTGAAAATGAACAAACACATACCCACCTAGCCCCAAAGTAAGCGTAGCTTGTGTTATGGCTACTAAGATGACTGATGAATATTTTTATGAATAATCTACATAAACTAGCTTTCACGTTAAGTTCACGTTTCAGGTAAATTTTTACTACAAATGTCTTGCTGCCAATAGAAAAATATGAACGTAAATTAATCTGGAACTTTTATATAAATTTTCATTCCCTATTTGTTGCCTTTGTTGGAATTTTAAAAATAAGTGAAACACGTATTTCTTTATTTTTTATCGAAAACCTAAAATCAAGTTTCATGGAATTAATTTGTAAAATAAATGATGAGTCAGTCAGTCAGTCACCTTTGCCTTTTATATATATATATATAGAAGAAGATACGTACTTATAATATACAGATAAACACCCAGACACTGAGAAACATTAATGTTCATCACACAAACAATTTCCAGTTGTGGGAATCGAACCCACACCATGGACTCAGAAATCAGGGTCGCTGCCTACTGCTCCAATCGGCCGTCGTATTATAAAATACAAAAAAATTCTAAATTCTAAATTCAATTGTTTCAAGTAGGCCTAATATAAGCACTTTTGAAACGTCAAGTCTGTCTGTTTGTATTGACTCTACCACCGGTTCGGAAGGCAGATTCTACCGAGAAGAAGCCGACAAGAAACTCAGCAGTTGCTCTTTTCCAACATCAACAATTTACATTTTACATTTTAACATTCATTTTTCTATCTTGTGAGAGATGAAAGCGGAGCCGGATGCTTCCAAGCAACCTTGTCATTATAGTCAAGTACATAAAATGTTTTAGTGTATATATGCGTTTACATGTACACAGGCCGTATCGCTAGTTTGACGCAATACGCCACGAGCATGTCAAGGTCATCGGTGACGTGTAACCATTTTTCCCCTACAAGCTTCGTTTTTTTACAGTAACAATTGACGGACCATGCAGATGGCACACCTGATGGTAAGTGGAATAACTCCGCCGATAAACAGAGCAACACTTCCACAGGGCATGCAAGGAGCATGTTCTGGCCTGTGTCCATCAACTTGAGGCGTAGGTGTTTAACTTTATGTGCCTGTAATTACACCGGCAACCGCGGCTTTAAGACCGGAACACAACATTGCTGCTAAGCGGCAAAAGTAAGCATGGCGGTAGTAGTTCCAACAGTCACAAAAAGCAAGTCCACAGCTCGAGGCGGCTTAATAAGTTGTCACTCCAAAACCGAAACAGGCAGCTATATTTCTCAGCGATCATTAATTCCCCGTAGAACAGGTAAATCATTAGCGAGAGACAATACAAAAGGGACGCGCACATCGTTACGATTCAGTTAGATACGCAAGTGTCAGGTGGGGTGGAACCGTGACAAATTACCGACAACTTGAGTGTGCACTCGCTTTAATGCGACGTATTGTGTGTATCTTCTCATTAATTTGCGTCATTTACGACATAATAATCCGTCAGTAATGGAAAGCGATGAGCCTAGTGATTTTAAAAAAGTATTCCACCATAACTCAGATTGAAGTTTTGACGGCCGACTGGCGCAGTGGGCACCCTGCTTTCTGAGTCCTAGGCTGCGTATTCGATGCTGGAAAATGTTTGTGTGATGAACATTATTGTTTTTCAGTGTCCGGGTGTTTATCTGTATGTTATAAGTGTTTATGTGTATTATATTAATAAAAATATTCAACAGCTATCGTAGTACCCATAACACAAGCTTTCTACGCTTACTTTGGGGCTGGATGGCGATGTGTCTACTGTCGTAGTATATTTATTTATTATTTATTTATTGAAGTGATGCTAAGTAGGAAGGACTTCGAGTTCACTTTCGGGGGGCCGAGTTCGAATCCCAACACGCACCTTTTCTAAGTTATGTGCGTTTTTAGCAATTATAATATCACTATTTTCAACGATGAAGGAAAACATCGTGAAAAAACCTGCATGCCTAGTTCTACATAATGTTCTCAAAGGTGTGTCAAGTCCACCAATCTGCACTGGACAAGCGTGGTGGACTACGGCCTTAATCAACCCATTACCGACCCACTACAGAGCGCGGGTCTACTCCCACAATGAAAAGGGGTTAAGGCCGTAGTCCACCAAGCTGGCTCAGTGCTTGGTAAACTCCACACACCTTTTGAGAACATTACGGAGAACTCTCAGGCATGCAGGTTTTCTCACGATGTTTTCCTTCATCGTTGAAAATAGTTATATTATAATTGCTAAAATGCACATACCTTAGAAAAGGTGCGTGCTGAGATTCGAACTCGGCCCCTCGAAAGTGAAGTCAAAGTCCTGCCCACTGGGCTATAACCGCTTTTTTATTTATTTATATTTACTTAGTTATCTTATAATCAAATAAAACTCATAGTTTGATGTTAAGTAATTTTAATTGCACACCCGGATAAAATCTTTTGCACACCCGGAAAAAAAGTACAATAATGTGCCTTTTTTAACCTTTACCACCTCGTTGGTCATTCTGATATTGTTGTTCTCATGCAAGCAATGGTCTCTGCAATACAGGGCACCTAGTGTGGAGACCAACAACAAAGAAAATAATACTGTAACTTTTTGTCAATAAAGATATTTATGATCTCATTATTATACATTTGGATTCCACAATCATTGTACACGTAATAATTGGTTGTAATAAAAAGGGGGGTAAATATATCGTTCATTATCGCAACGGGCCATAAATGAGGCGTGAGCTTTATGTTCCCGTTACGAAAATATGAGTTCATAAAACATAGTACGTGAGGTTGTTAAGAAAATATAATAAACGAATGGGGCTAAGATGGCATAATGAGTGTTGTTCCACATAACAATATCGATTATCGAAACGAGTCGTAGTGAGCTTAACTGTACAATACACAGATATTTAGCGTTGGAGGTCAGATAAATCTGAGAAGTTGCTGTCGTCGAAAAATAGAAAATAATTATTATGTTAATAATCCTACTACCCTATTTTATAATATTATAAATGTTAAAGTGTGGATGTTTTTTACTCAATCACGCAAAAACGTTTGAACGGATTTCAATGAAATTTGGCATGCTTTTATCCCGATTCCTTAAGTAGATCCCGAGGGAAAATTTAAAATTATTTATGAGCAAAGCGGCGGGGATTCAAAATTGTTAACCAACGAAGCTTTAAAAACAATTCTGAGGCCCACGCAGACGAAGTCGCGGGCAGAAGCTAGTAATTATATAAACTAACTGCACCCCGCGGCGAAAAAGTCGTTTGTTTGTTTGTTAGAACGTAAAAGAAGGACGATATTTGGTTTAAAAATAAGAATGTTCCTTGAGTATTTGATATTTTTCCAGACTAGCCTAACTCGATGTCAGAAATCAAGTCAAATGCTCACTAAGTTAGGATGTTAAGTAACGAGACAAACAGACCCACTTCTGCATTTATAATATTAGTGATTGACACTGTTTTTTTTCATTTTAAACATGAAAGCGGCGTGAACTTCATATGCACAAAAGCTCATTTAAATCTTATTATAACATTGAGGATTACTTGAACGATAAAAAAGCTTGGCTGTGAGTTGCTCTAGCTTCATAGCTTAATATAAATAAACTGTGAGATGGTGATAACAAAAAAAAAATACCCGGCTAAGTTTGTTGTGGGATCTTCTTAGACCAGGGCGCGTTTGGAACCCTCGTAGCTTTAGGTTTAAGTTGGCGTACGAAGTTATCACCATCCCCTTATAATTATGTAAACATATATGTATGAACGCTTCATAACTGCCTGTGATAGGCCTACATGAATAAAGAAATTTTGAATTTGAATTTGAATTTGAATTTGCCTACCCTAACATTTTTGTTTAACTTATAAATGCGAAGGATTTTTTTCATTTTATGGCATCTTCCTTATTTATGGTCTAAAACCCTCTAGTCAACCCTTAAGACCATTAGATATATTATAGCTACATTAGTAACTTATGAGAAGTAAGAAACATAATTATTAAGTTTATTTGGAATTACTTGGACCTCAAATCGGCTATAGCGACTTTGTAAGAAGTATTCTTAAAAAAAAAGTGCACAAATTATTATTAATGTTAAACCAGTACCTAATTATGACTTCAGTTGGTATCCACGCTAATGAAGGTTGTATCGTGGTTGCCTATTCAAGTTGTTTAGACTTTTTACTAGGTTACTGTAATTTTTTCACAACGAATAATTTAAGAGAGACGCCGGCACGGCTGATCGGATTCATGCTGAAAACCTTCTTTGATAACTTTATTTTGTTTCAATAATTTTTTTGAAGTTATACTACTTTTGGCACGTTAGGGAAAATTATGAAAGTAAATTTTTACGATGCGTCACAAAAAACCGACACCCTGAAGTTAGCTTTAGTCGACATTTTAGTCTTTCAAAAAAAGGTTTGACAGCGTTCACTTTCAATTGTTAAAGTCTGCGGGCTCATTCCGGTGATTTATTTGATTCAATTGTACTAAAATCTCAAATTTTAATGATGAGTGAAACTTGGTTGCCCGGTAATGAGATAGTTAGATAATTATACTAAAACTTTCAAAGTATTAAACACCTTTTTTCTGTTGTCGTTTTCGCTACAAACGTAGAATTAGGCAAATAAAAAAAATTAACACATTTTTATCTTGTTACGCCAAAGAAGAAGTATAATTTCTAACGCATGTACACACACGTTTTTTGGTTCTCTTGTTAATGCTTTTCGTCACTGAGACACAATCGCAATAGCAAACTTGAGCCCCTGGACCTTTGCAGAATAATAAATACAATTAAATACAATGTATCGATATAAACAAAAATATTTTCCCATCCCGAGTTGTTTTAGCTTGAGGCGTAACGCCGAGTCCTAATGAGGCGACACTAGATTCACGTCAGTTGGAACAACGGCCGCAATATTCTAGTGTATTTTATGATACCTATATAAAATGTTTGAAGTACTGACTGTTCAGAACTCTTTCAGTTGGGCGGAATTAGGCTGAAATACAAAAGGCGAAGTCCATGTTGCATTGTAAGTAATCCATGTAACAGGCACAGACAGATTTGAGGTTTCAAAAGTGCTAATAAACTAGACGAACTTGAAATAAAATTTTATTGAATTTTTAATTTTGAATTGAACACATTGAACGTATAAATCTGTAATAAACATTCAGTTCAGTGGTAAACTATTTTTACTACTGCCCTCTTTTAGTTTCGTCGCATTGACGGCCGATTGGCGCAGTTTGCAGCTACCCTGCTTTCTGAGTCCAAGGCCTCGGGTTCGATTCCCACTATTGGACAATGTTTGTGTGATGAGCATGAATGTTTATCAGTGTCTGGGTGTTTATATGTATATTCTAAGTATTTATGTATATTATTCATAAGAATATTAATCAGTCATCTTAGTACCCATAACACGAGCTACACTTACTTTGGGGCTAGGTGGCTATGTGTGTATTTTCGTAGTATATTTATTTTATTTTTATTTTATTTATCGCAATCGGTTCATAAACAAAACTACTTATTTGAATAGGAATAAATACTAATATTAATAATTTTAATTAATAGGTTTTGAAGCCGACAGACATACACTCCAAATCATTGAGCCATTGTGGATTTAATACGTGAGATATTATGTATGCGATATGTGTAGACAATCATATACTAAGCTGACTAAATTAAATAGGCTAATCCACCTATTTGCCTGAATGCCTCTTCGCTTAATTGAAGATTTCAGTGCCTAGCCCCATATATACAAACAGGGTATTATACACACATGGGTATTTCATAAATAGGGTAAAGTCGGCATACCTCCTTCAAACATGAAGGCTTATAACTTTAACATTTTAATCGACTCCTAAAAATGAGGACGATGATTTCAAATTCTGATGTGTTTTTTTTTATTTTTGTTATCTCAGACAATCATTTATTAACCAAATTTTTTTATTTTTTTATTAGTAATCCAACAGCGATACAAATTATTTTGGCTAAGGGTTTATCTTATTACTAAAACTAGTGGAACCCGCGCGACTTCGTCCGCGAATGAGTCGACTTAAAAAATATTCGTATGTTGCCGCGGACTGTTTCATAGAACTTTAAAGAAACAACAATTTTGACAATTCCGATATACTTTACATACTTCCGTCGTTTGGCGTAACGTTTATCGTTCGAATCCTAGCTAGATCGATCTATCGCCCCCGAAACCTGTATACTAAATTTCATGAACATCGTTTGAGCCGAATCCAAGAATCCTTTATGGATATATATATCGATAAAACACGAATAAAACGACAATATCTAAAAATGAAACCTTGTATACTAAATTTCATGAATATCGTTAGAGCCAATTCCGAGATTCCAATTATATATATACAAGAATTGCTCGTTTAAAAATATAAAATAACGCCAAATCTAGATTACAAATCTAAACTGTGACAATTAAGCAATAGAATAATTATGCAACTACAACTTATACAAAACAATCAGTTACGATATTCACAACAGCGTGAATGAGTGTGAGTGGGTGTGTGTGTGCCGTAATTAAATAAAAAAAAAAAACTAAAATCGCGCCTTTATAAAATTAATATAAGCATTTAAAATATTACTCTTTTCTATGTTTTTTCCTTTTACGCCATTTGTTGCCTGGAAGAAATCGCTATGTAGCGATAAGGCCACCAAATTGTACTCTCTTTAAATGTATTTATATCTTTGTAACTACTTTTTTTCTTTGGTGTACAATAAAAGTGTATTCATTCATTCATTCATTCATACTCGTTTCAGCGGTAAAAGAAGACATGGTGAAGAAACCTGCATGCCTGAGAATTCTCCATAAGGCTCTTAAAGCCGTGAGACCCACCCCCACCCCCTTTAGTGGACTGTTAATCGGTTGATAATGATAAAGATGAAATACGTATGAGCGCTTTATAGACTTTTTAACTTGTACTGGTTTAAACACACTTCGTAGACATTAAACAACCTATCCAATATATATTATTTTGTGCTTACTCTGTACTCACATCGTTTAACGCAACTTTTTAGTTTAATATTACTTCTTGCGATTTACCTGGAACAAAAATAAATATAATGAATATTTACCAGACAAAATATACCACAAGTACTTACTAAATGGTCAACGACGATATCTTATAATAATAAATACAATTAAAAAAAAAAAATATTAAAAATTCTTAATTCAAAATTCATTTATTTCAAGTAGGCCAAGTTTATAAGCACTTTTGTAACGTCAAGTCAGTCTGTCTGTAGTGACACCGATAAATCCGACAAGAAACTCGAATTGCTCTTTTTCAACATCATTTTACAGTTTACTATCTTTTAAATTTTCTATCTCGTGAGAGATGAGAGCGGAGCCTGCTTCCAAGCAGCCTTGTCCCACCACGATTTATTAAATGTGTTTAAACCTATGCATGTGCACAATTACTTTGGGAATCATATTATAAAAGCATACACTTCCACAAACGACTTCTGCACCTCTCGCAAACGATATACAGATGTCACTAACTTACTCGTATGTCCATTTCGAGTAAAGTGTTTGTTTATATCCACATTACGTTTATAAAAAGTAATGTTTTGTCTTACAAATACTATATTGTTATTAATATATTGTGAGACTACCGTAAGTATACCTATTTTTTTAATTTTGCACGGAGGGTTCCACGTGATTTAAGTTTATATATTGACCGCACAGCTCTTTTCTGCAATTTTATTTTAATCTATATTGAAGAGATCGCTATGTAGCGACAATGTAATAAATTGTACTCTTTATATAACTTGATCTATTCATTTTATATTTGTTATTTATTTATTTATTTTAAAAGTCGATCATCGTGCCTCGTTGCCACTGCCCCAGATTATAAAAAAGGAGGCAGATGAAAAAAAAAGGATGATCTTGATATGAAGAGTTTTTATATCCAAAATTTTATTATATTTTGTTAATGTATTAAATAATCAAAACATAATCACAATACCTTTGCTAATAAAAAACAAATTACCATCGCAGTGTTTCAATCAAAATGTGAAATGAGATTTCGGCAACGTATTTTTTGACCCGATATAATTTCATTAGGTCCAATTTTGCAGGTAGATTGAAATACAGTTACTGTTGTTTTATTTACTCATTCTGAAAATATATTTTGATGCTTTTACGGACTTTTCTGAAGTACATTAGAGCTACTATTATTCCGTAATGAAGGTCTCCCCTGATTTCTTAAAAATCTCGCTTAAAAATTGTTTTTAATTTACCCTTTGTTGGAGGTTGTATGTTTAGAAGATTAGACCAGAGACTTCTATTTGCAAGATTTACGGTATAACTGCAGCAAAGAGATTTCCATAACAGTATACAAAATAAGATAAATTGAGTTTGCACTGAGCTAAAAGTGAAATACACTGTCGTTTTAAGATCCATCTTAGTTACCTACATTTTTCCCGCAAAATGGCTGCTATAAGCAATTTCCCCGCGAAATGGAATTTTGTTCGAGTAAAGGTGACTCACACTGGCTGTTATAAAATCTATTCTAAATAAATAAATAAACAAAGATACTACGACAATACACACATCGCCATCTAGCCCCAAAGTGAGCGTAGCTTGTGTTATGGATACTAAGATGACTGATGAATATTTTTTTTTAATTATACACATTATAAATAAATACTTATAATATACTAGCTGTTGCCCGCGACTTCGTCTGCGTTTGATTTTGTTTTTAAAGTATTCAGTATCGTTAAGCCTTAAATGAGTATAGTAGTATATATATGTATAACATGTGACTGTCATTTAATTAAAGACAAATAATTTGCAATAAAATAAAATTGCGACTATAATTAAAGATCTAAGCTATCCTATCTCTTAAGTTGGACCAGACTGCTCACGGTGTGCCAACTTAATTTAAAATCGGTTAAGTAGTTTAGGAGTCCATCGCGGACAAACATCGTGACAGGAGATTTATATATATTAAGATAGATAAACACCCAGCACTGAAAGACATTAATGTTTGCACAAACATTTTACAGTTGTGGGAATCGAAATTGTATGTAATGAAAATTAACCTTAGTTTGCTATAATCAACGAATAAAAGGCAAATCTTCACGCTGCAATTCGTAGTTCGGTTGAGGTATGTAGATTTTACTTTCATCATCAACATCATCATCATCATCATCATCAACGACCTATTACTGACCCACTACAGCACTGGTCTCCCACTATGAGAAGGGGTTAAGATCGTAGTCCACCACGCTGGCCCAGTGCGGAATCACAGGCTGCAAACACTTCTAAGAACATCATCGAGAACTCTCACAGCAGGTTTCCTCACGATGTTTTCAAGTGATATTTTTAATTTCTAATAATAATAATAATAATAATAAAATTTTATTTCAGGCATAGTGCACTGAACAGTTTTTAAAAATAACATAAAAAGAAGCACAAATTAAATTAACAATAATAATAATAATAGTAATAAAAATAATTAAAATTAATAAAATACTAATAATTAAACACGAAACAAATATTAAAATAAATAAATATAATGTTACTAATAACAAAAAAAAAAAACCACTATCGTATGTTAGACAACTTATATCCTAAACTAAACCGGCCCAACAAACCAGGCTCTGGATGTGGCCCTCCTATAGCCCGTGTGTGCACCATTCCAGCACCTCCAGAGGGGGCTATCCAGCTTATTGGCCCATGTATTAAGGAGGGTGTTGGTACTGCTCACAAGCCTGCACAACATAGACGCCGCACGCCTACGCATGATCGCGAAGAAATCGTCCACACGAACGTCCGCAAACATTGCTGACGCACTGCAGTGTCGAGGCTTCCTCAGCACCGCCCTCAACACATTGTTATATTGAATACGCAGGGCGCTGTAGGCTCGCTGCGTACTAAAAACGCACATAACTCAGAAAAGTTAGACGTGCGTGGGATTCGAACTCGGCCACCCGAAAGGGACGTCGGGCTCCTACCCACTGGGCTATCACCGCTTCAGATAAATATATTATTATTTACTTTCACCTTACTAAAATTAACGGATTAAGCAGACCCACCCACCTGATGTTTGGTGAAAATCCACTGTCGGAACACATGGCCAGTGGCGTGCATAGAGGGTATGCAGATGATATTGCATATATCATGATGATATGAAGAAAATCAAGTACGAGTTATAAATAGTTAAGGGTAGGCTTTTTATAACTCTAACAATGCCGACGGCCGAGTGGCGCAGTGGGCAGCGACCCTGCTTTCTGAGTCCGAGGCCGTGGGTTCGATTCCCACAACTTGAAAAATGTTTGTGTGATGAACATGAATGTTTTTCAGTGTCTGGGTGTTTATCTGTAAGTAAGTATTTATGTGTATTATATTCATAAAAAAAAATTCATCAGCTATCTCAGTACCCATAACACAAGCTACGCTTACTTTGGGGCTAGATGGCGATGTGTGTATTGTCGTAGTATATTTATTTATTTATTTAATGCCTATCCATAAAATGTTTATAACTTATACTGCAGATTTTCTTCATTTTATATCACCTGCATAACCTCTATGGTCATGCCACTGCACATGGCCCATTACAAGTTGCCACCCTTTAACCATTAACTGGTGGGTTGGTGGCCAGTGGCGTGCTAGAGGGTATAGGGTATGCAGATGATAAAAAATAAAAAAAAAACTCCAGTACGAGCTATAAAAACTTAAGGGTAGGCTTTTTATAACTGTTACAAAGCCTATCCTTACAGGGCCCCAAGTCTGCTATTACAATTGTGTGTCAGTGATCGATCAGTGACTTCATAATTGTCAATTTTGGCATATTTGGTAGTCTGCTAACACAATGGTGTCATTATGGTGTCATTATGATTTTCCGATGGAAAACCACTGACACTTCAATGAACATTTGCTAGTCTGCTGCACAATGACAATTCAATGATCGCACGAATTGGTAGTCTGCTAATATTTTGACAGTTCTATTGATCATTGTGAGACCATTGAGACGCAATTCTGCAGTCATTGCCTTTTAGCAATATTATTGTTGATTACAATTAAATTGTGAAGTGTGAGATCATAATATTCAGATTAAGGTGGAATATTTTTAAGTTGGCTAAGACTATTGATGTACTTCAATACCATTTGATTAAGCGTAGCAGGCGCCGTCGAGCCCGCAGCTTGCTAAGAAACAATGTAGACTACTTTAGGATATTCCCGATGCGGAATTTATAAAAAAAGGAGTTGCTTGGGAAGCAGACTGTAATGAGTCAAGTGTGGGAGCTCGCTCCACTTAGGCATTCCCAAACCACGGTAAGAAAACAATTTTAATTTTCGTTGCTTTTTAATTAAGTATAGTACCTATATCTCAGAATATGTTATGATGGCATGGCTGTAATGCTGGTATTTCTGTTGCAGTTACTGGTAGCACTAGCATTTTATGCATCTGGCTCTAAAAAATAACGATTGGGCAGAGACCCCCCACAATGTTTCTCAGATCACTGCCTCAAGAGCTGTGGGACAAATAACGGAGGTGCTTAACACCAAATTTAATAAAAAGTGTTAAATGTCCAGAGTGATAAGGATGCTGAAGTGGAGTGATGGATGAAGGAAGAAATTATATTTTACCAGTTATATGCTGAGTACTTTACCAAGCAGAATGCTTTTTCAGCTTCTATGAAAAAATTACTTCAGATATCATAGATGGGACACATGTGGCAATAATAAGGCCAAATGTTCATGAAAGGCAATATTATAACACTAAGGTATTCCATTCCCTAACTGTTACTATAGTAACTTTAATATTGAACTCATATTTTAATATTATGTGATATATCTAGCCAATAATCTTCAATTTATTTAACAATCTGTGTGCGTCACACAGATTTAAATATATTGTGCCTGCAACCCAGGCTCTGCTCTTAACTCCAATGTGTGGCAGAGTCACCCACTCAGCCAACACTTAACTCCATTAAATGGTAATGGGGCATGAGGTTTTTTTTAGGTATTACTTATTTTAGGTTTTTTTAATTAATTCCAATATAGATTTTTAATCGTCAAGGTTAATATTGGTTGGATTTTCAGGTGAGTTTTTCCTCTGTGGAAAACTATGATGACCACAACTTAAATACTATAGAGGGGAGATACACCACACTACTCTATGCATGAAACTTGTGACTGTATGCAATACAGTAGAGCGCTGTAAAAGTATATTGGAAGAATGTTTCAGGTAAAGTAAATAAAATGCTTTAGATAGCATGTTAGGGTCTCCTAGATTGAAAACTGTAGTAAATCATGTACATAGTTTGATGGTCAAGTGTTTTATTTCCAAATATCTTTTTCTGGTAATTGTAAACAATTGCTGCATACTATATAATGCATACTTGCTCTAAACAATTGCACTGCTGGCAAGATTGCAGATGCATGTTGTGTTTGGCACAATATAAAAGCCACAACACAATTAAAGCAATTCTTCTGCAGGAGGCATTTAACTTTTGTGTGTTATTAGAATTATTTTTATAAATCTATGAGGAGAAATAATACAAGTTAATAAAGATAAGACACTGAACAATGATTTTTATTTACAGTAATTTAGTTTACAAATGAATACATGTAAAAAATTAAGACTCTTCAGCTGGCTTCCAATAAAAGCAGGAGGATATAATTTTTTCTTTAATTAGCAAATTTCATTTTGAAATCCAAACCTTTTACTCTTTGGTATTTTTGAATATGGCATCTTTGTTCAGTTGTACAAGTGTGCCAACATTTTTACGGTTTTATCTTTGCAGTTGGTAGACAATAACTGTAGTAGTGTACTACTTGACTTATTCTTATTCATGTTATTTAAAAGAATATAAAATACAGCAACCTAGCAAACTATCGAGTCTACCGGTGATCCTAGAGCGGGCAGTTACCTTGGCCAACGAATTAGTGGCCATCCAAAGGGGCAATGCTGCCAGCATCTTAGGAACTGTGCCTCGCTGCGGTGGTTTCGAGGACGTTTTAGATTTTATTTAGTTTTAAATAGTTTATTTTAGGTTATATTTATACAACAATTATTTTAAAGAATAACTTTAATAGATTACATTTTAAATACAGCAACTGCTTGGATATTATTGTAATTAATAATAATTAATATAGAGATAGTTATTAAGAATTTATTATCATTTAAGTAATACTTCGATTTAAATTAGTAATACTATGATATCAACTATCAAATAGTTACTTTTAATATTATCCTTTAATCTTACTTAACCAGTGCATAATATAATGACTCAATAGACTCATTTAAATCAAAGTATTGTTAGGATTTAAATTTAAATAGCAGTATAATTTCCACTTCTTTGTTATTTTTTTAATTTAATCTTATTTTTGAATGAGACGATCGGTTCTCATTCTCCGATTGGTTAACGCCGGTAGACGCATAACGGCGGGAACCAATCAAATTGCTTGGATTCTACCTGGACGCTATGAGTTTTGGCGGGAAATTGGGTTTTCTTCTTGGCGGGTTGGATCGTTCTTTTAGAGTGTTATGAAGTGAATTGCGTGGTTGTAAAACGATAAGTTCATATTGTCATAGTTTATAAAGTAAATTAATAAAGTGATATTTGTATGGTATGTTTATTTGCATCTTTTCGTGGCCTCATCGCTATCCTACTAAAGTTATAATAGTATTAAGATATAACACTGCAACAATGCTGCTTAGCAGCAGAAATATGCATGACGGCAGAACTTCCCCGGACGGTCTCCGTCACAGAAAGCTCTACTGCAACATCTTAGCTTTTAATTAAGAATTGGTAATTTTATAAATTTAAAATGCATATAAAAATTAATTTAATTTAAAAACACTTATAAAAATTATAAAAAAGCAAACGTATCTCATTGAAATATGGACCTTTGAAAAAGTAGATCGAAACTGCAACGTTTCCTACTAGATGACGCTACAGTCGCAATAAGACTAGCGTCATAATTTCGGCATCGACGGTAGGAAAGCCGTAGCTTAATTGGAAAAAGCGCTCAGACCGCGATTGCCAGAGAGTGGCAGGTTCAAATCCTGTCAGTTTTGAAAATTTGCATATAAAATTTATTAAATCATAATTCCAACTAGTTTAGGTAAACACACTAATATAAATTAAAAAAAAAAGGATTGGTAAAACTAAAATAACAAGGTTATCATGTTGTACAAAAGTCAAATAAACCCTATAAAATATCACCTTACGTCATATATATCACAAATTTATGACCGAATCAAATCTTTCAGTATCCGTCAGCTGACACCTAAATCCCCGAAATGACGGGATAAATCGGGAATCATAGACAATTATTAACGAATCGAACCGGATCGCATCTAATCCTTTGGGGCGCGGAACATGTTTACAATCCCCTCCGTGATGGATCACCCGACCCGGGGCTACCTGACGCCGGCCTACACAGATGTAAAGTCACTAGATACTGATTCATATCCGCGGTGAGTTTTGTTCGTCGTAAACAGTGACAAGCAGGATAATTCTTTTTCCTGTCATTAAGAATTATGTTAAAGCCTGTACCGGGTAATAAAGATAAAAGGCTTTCTTGGTGTAAAAAAATCTAGTTAGACGCCAACGAAACTGTATAACCTTTCGAAGGGCGTATTTATATGAAAAGTCACTATCTCTCTATGCTATGAAAACGTATTGGTTACTTTTCACAAATCTTCAATTGATCGAAATATAATTTAGTACCTACCAAATGTTTAAAACTTGTTGAAGTAAAACTTCTTTAGACGCGACTTGGGAGTAGTAACTCAGATTTTTTTCTTACGGAAGTAACGCTTACGTCAGACGTTTGTGTAGTTATTTAAAAATAATAATTTTGATTGGTCGTAAGTATATGTCATATACTCCACGCTTCCTGACTTATACGGCAGCTAGTGGCAAATATCATAATAAATTAGGATTATGCATTTCCAATATTTTCGAACGGATCAATTGTGAATAGTAAAGTGAATAAAAATACAAGTTTAAAAAAAAATTCTTTGGAAATTTTTGAAAAACTCTAAATATACTTGTTTATTTATTACTTTTGTTATAAGTTAATTTTTAATAAATTTTCTGACGGTTGCGACATTCTATAATATTCAATGACAAGGTTATATTGACATGTGCTGATCTCACCTTCAATTTTCTACTCTCAATTATTCTACTTAACAAACGAAAATATTTATAAAACATGAAAGTGATATTACTGAATTTTAAATAGAATATAAAATGAAATAGTGAATATTAAATAAAATGGCGGAGTCCCAGGAACATTTTACTCTTTCATCAATAAATAATAATAAAACTTTTACTGCAATCGCTTTGTTTTAAACTTAACTTTGTTTTAAATCGTAAAAGTTAAAATAGACATTAAATTAATTTTATAGTATTAATTCTTCTACACGGGAGGCCTGTGGGTTAAATATACTCAAAGGGCACTGAACACATTACGTGTACAGTATAATAATGGGTTTAGGATACTGTTGGGTTTGCCGAGGTTCTGTTCAGCGTCTGGGATGTTCGCTCAGGAGCGAATCGATGATTTTTACGCCATTGTAAGGAAAAAGACGGCATCCCTCCTGACAAGGTTGCGGTCGAGCTCAAACAGTATCCTGAATATGTTAGCGGGAAAGTTTGATTCACCTATCTTGCAACACTTCATGTCGGTGCTTGTACGGTGAAGCAAATTATATTGAATTTATTCTTTAATCTAATGTAATCAATTAATACTAACATAGTCGTTTAAGATGTATTACTAACAAAGTGGGACCTTAGTTGTCTTAATAAAGAGATTATTATTATTATTATTATAATCCTTATTTGGCAAGCGATTTATTTTTAAAAAAAAAGTTCGAATGGAAAAATCTTTCTTTTCGTTAAATTATAACTTTGTCAGCAACAAAAACTTACTCGATGAAGCAGGGTTTGGTTGCCAAAAATCCACGCATGGATATTCCGTTAAATAAAACGGTACATGCCATGTGTCCGAACTGTCAGCCAAGAAAATGTAATTGTACCAATGACCTAATTTGTTGCTATAGTCTATTTTCCTTAGCTGTATAAAAATAGATAGAGGTGTCAGGATTTCTTCGTAAAATCCTTTGAACAATTTACTTTGCATAGCGCCTTTAGTAGTCTACACAGAAAGAACTTTAAAATATATGAATATTTTGACTTTTAGTGAAAAATATCATCAGCATCGTCATCAACATAACCTATTACCGGTCTATTGTGGGGCACGGGTCCCCTATTAGATTGAGAAGAGTTTTGGTCATAGCCGGTCACGCTGGCCAAGTTCGAATTTGTGGACTTCTGGCGCCTTTGGGAGTCAGCGAGTCGCAAAGCTGAAGTGGCAATGGGCGGGGCACATAGCTCGGAGAACCGATGGACGTTGGGGTCTAAAAGTGCTGGAATGGCGACCTCGCACCGGTCAACGCAGCGTAGGTCGGCCCCCAACGAAGTGGACAGATGACATCGGGCGAGAAGCTGGGAGCTGCTGGAGGCAAGCGGCCCAGGGCCGTGTATTGTGGAACTCCCTACAAAACACCTATGTCCAGCAGTGGACGTCAATTGGTTGAGGTAATGATGATGATGACGCCTTTGAGAACATTATGGAGAAATCTCAAGACAGATCTCTAGACAACACACAGACTTGCCGGTTTCCTCACAATGCTTTTCTTCAAATTTTTCATCAACTCATATATAATTGCTTTAAATTATAAAAATAGGCTCGAACACGGTCCTCCCGAAAGGGAAGTCGTAGTTTTACCCACTAGGCTATCACTGTTTAAATTTATAATATAACGATACTGAAATAATTCCTTCTAGTAAACTTTATATCCACCGAAACGTCACTCTTTCTCCTGTAGCTTCAGTGATAAATGAGGCAGCCATTTTGTTTTTTACTTTCTGTAATTCATCTGAGATGGATGTGTAATCGAATTTGGCTGCGGCGGCATGTTATTTTAAACACATCTAACCACTTGACGATGCCACAGATGAAAAACATTAATCGGGATAAGTTATGATTAAAGGTTCTCGCACATCTTTCGGATTAAACCGCACGCGCTCTGTTTAGTAACCTAGCAGAGTGAGGTTACCGAATTTTTTTGTTTAATTCAAAAGCAAGGCTTAAAAATTCATACAATTAACTTGACGTAATTTTTATGAACGGCCTAGAATTTAATTAAGAATTGTCGAATGTCACTTTGTTAACTGAATGGCTGGCAAACTCTCACAGTAATTACTATCTTTTTAACCATCTGACATGAGGGCGTAGGTAACCACGTCATTCCTGAATTAAAAAAAAATCGAACAATACTAGAACTTATTAATGATGTTCGTTAAAAGTCCAACGAGAGTTACGTCCGCTTATGTAACAGCTGCTAACGTTGACTTATTCTGCATTATTTAAATGCGGTTTTGACGATATCCATAACGTAGTGATGACCTACCTCGATGGTCTATAACTGATGGCGGGACCTCCAGTTATAAGATTATATTTTTCAATTTCAATATTTTCTCTCCCGTAGTATGGGAGGTTTCAGTTGCGACTAGATACCTTCCTACCAAGAAAGACGTGCCTCGAAGCGATGTCGCCAGGAATCTGATAAGGTTGGGTTAAATATAGCTGCCATACCCCTAACAGACTAGCCCGCTACGATATTAGACTACGCCAGGTGAGATTTGTAGTGGTATAAAAAAAATATGTCGCATGCTTTAGTAGGTACTAGAAAATGGATGCACGTACGACGCGTGCGATACTAATATGCGATCAGCTTTAACATACGTCGACCATTTTGTTTTATTTTACTGCCATCTGTTATTTATCTTAAAAATGAGTGATGGAGGTCCTGTTAGATATCAGGGAGCATTATCGATATTTTCTGATATAAAACTCTGAACCCGGTATCGCCATCAACAATTTTAAATACGTTTGTTTTTGGAAATGGCTTTTATGACGTCGTTAACAATTGTTGTCAAGAATATTCAGGTCGCTAAAAATTAATAATATTTGCCTTTCTCCGCTCCAGTTGCCGCTATCATTTAAAATTTATAAAGTTCTTCACAGATAAAAATATTTGTTATTTTTGATTAATACGCTATTTTAGGGGTGTGACTACCATACTCCCTAACAGGTTAGCCCGCTACCATCTTAGACTGCATCATCACTTACCACCAGGTGTGATTGCAGATAAGGGCTAACTTGTAGAGGAATATAAAAAACAAAGATCGTCATTCTCACTAAATAACTAAGAAAACATTTGTCATTTTTTTTCTTTTGACAAAAATGAGACTTCGTGTACAGCTAACAGAAAAATATTTGTAATGACATTCACTCAGTTTTTTTTTTATGTTCTCGTTTTAATTAATAGTAGTTATTTAAGTTACGTATAATTTTTTTAGGCAAATTGCAATAAAAATATTAAAACGGCCCAGTTTTAGTTTGAAATGTTCTGAAATATCATATTATGAAAATAAATTGTATTTTTGCCGGTTGATACAATTTCTTTATAAGGATCTAACAATGATCTTAAAAAGCCCTCGAATCTCCTATTTTGGAGGTCAGGTCAACAGTATAGTAATTAGAGAAAATTGGATTTTCGAAAGTGAATTAATTCAATTGAAAGCCAACTACCCCAAGGCTTTCTTTATTAAATCCAAACAAAAGCTTGAAGTTTTCTAATCACAATTACAGTTCAAGAGTTTTAAAGTTTCAAGGACTTCGGAGGAAATGGACGCCCGGAATCTTCTCTGGTAAACACCCCGGGTAATTAGAAGCAATTAACAATCAGGGTTATTTTTAGGTGATTATCGGTGATAGCCCGGTGGGTAGGACTCAGACTCTACTTTCTGGGGGCCGAGTTCGAATCCCAGCACTCTATACACTTAGTACACTACACACATATAACTCTACCTTTTGTAAGTTATGTTCGTCTCAAGCAATTAAGATATCACTTGCTTCAACGGTGAAGAAAAACATCATAGTTGTGAATACTCCATAATTAAAGATTTTAAACTTAGATTTTCGTAGTTAACAACAACGGGAGTTCGTCGAGTCACGTCGTGACCACGTTCCATGAAACTGGGTCGAAATATCGACAAATTCAAAATATTATCGTGGTATGTACCCGTTGATCTATGCTTAAGAAATACTCCATAATGTTCTCAAAGGTGTGTGGAGTCCACCCATCCGCTCACGGCCAGCGTCGTGGACTACGGCCTTAACCCCTTCTCATTGTGGGGGAGGCCTGTAGTGGGAGGGTTATGGGTTGATGTGATGATGATAATGATGTTATTTTTAGGAGATAAGTAGGTTTTATATTAGTTTAATTTTATGTGGTGCATGTGGTGCTGGAGGAGAATGCTGCGAATCCCGTGGACGGCACACAGGACCAACGCATCGATATTGAGACAGCTTACAATTACAAGAAGGCTATCAACCACCTGTCTTACGAGAATTCTCGAGTACTTCGGTCACATTGCCAGAAGAGATGGGGACAATCTTGAAAAGATAGTGATCACTGGCAAAGTGGAAGGAAAGAGACATCGAGGACGTAGCCCGTTTCGTTGGTCGGATCAAATCCGCACTGCTCCCGACACCAAAGTGAATACTGCTTTAAACGTTGCTCAAAGCCGAGTCAAATGGCACAAAATCGTCCAGAAGGTTGTAAGTGGAAGGGGTCACGACCCTCAGCAATGAGGAACACGACGTAGAGAGAGAGGTTTTATATTGTCCCGCCTCGGAGGTATGGTGGATAGAAACCAGGTCAGGTAATATTTGAATAAAGAAATTTTGAATTTGAATTTGAATAAATTTAAAGAAATTTGGGTTTCCGGTCCATTACCGGTCCAATGCAGGACACGGAACTCCTCTCAGAATAAAAGACTGAGGTCTTAGTCTAGAACGCTGAACAAGTATAGATTGCTAGACTTCAAACGCCTTTGAGAACATTATGGAGAACTTTCAAGCATGCAGATTTCCTTCACCATGGAAACAAGTGATAAGTTTGTAAAGTTGCCAACCGGAGATCGAACTCGGTTCCTCCAAAGTAAGGCCGATGCCCTAACCACTAGGCTATTGCATCTTATTTTTATAATACTAGCTGTGACCGTCTGCAGAAGTGTGGGGTGTGTTTTATTTAAAGTTACTTCGAGATACTTAAGCTTTCTATTGTTAAAAAAATGGTTAAAAAAGGTCCAATAGTTTTGGAGACTAATAGGTACAAACAAAAAGTTTTCACCTCCATAATTTTGTGTAAGTATAGACTATGCAATCATAAGCTAATCAGTAGGTACTTGCTATTGGAATAAAAATAAAGTTACAAGATTTCATTGCCGTAGTTTGTCGTAGATGCTAGCAACACTTTTTATGTAAGTAATAAGGTTTCTGTTTTCTTTCTTGTTTTATTTATTGGCTTTATTACACGTGACAGTTAACGCTACAGGCATGTAAAAACTAAAACGGTCTTTATTGCATAAAATATGGGTAATAATATATCTCAGTTATTATTTAATGTGTGACAGAATAGCAATTTTATGTATGTAAGAGCTATACACAACGATATTACTAATGTTTATCCGCTGTGAAATGAAAAAGTGAGTGATATTTTTTACTTCCATCACATTGTAACGTTTAGTATAACACTACACTTCATCATCATCATCCAGTCAACAGATTGACGTCCACTGCTGGACATAGGTCTTTTGTCGCGCGTTCTAAACCCCACGATTCTGGGCCGCTTGTATCCAGCCGAATCCCGCGACTATTTTGATGTCGTCTGTCCACCTGTTTAGGGGTCGACTAAACACTACGTTTACCGGTGCGGGGTCGCCACTCCAACACCTTGGAACCCCAACTTCCATCGGTTCTCCGAGCTATGTGCCCCGCCCATTGCCACTTCAGCTTCGCAACTCGTTAAGCTATGTCGGTAACTTTAATTCTTCAACAAATCTCCTCATTTTTTATTTGATCACGTAGAGATACTGCTAACACAGCTCTTTTCATCGCCCGCTGAAAATTTATTATGTCTGAATTTTTTCTGGTCTTGTATGGTGGGAATCTACAGACAAAGACGTGCCGCTTAGCTACTAAGCGTTCTGGTATGATGTCGTGTAGAAACAGATTAGGGGTACTTTTTAACGACCCTATTCCTAACATAGCTCTTTCCATTATATTATTTGTATTTATATGTAATATATTTATATATATATATATGTTATAGTTATATTTATATATATTTATATTATTTATATATTTGTATAATTTTAGATCTTATTTATTGCAACACCTACCTCTTTTCTATGTTTTTTCCTTTTACGCCAATGGTTGCCTGGAAGAAATCGCTATGTAGCGATAAGGCCACCAAATTGTACTCTCTTGATATGTATTTATATCTCTGTAACTACTTTTTTTCTTTGGTGTACAATAAAAGTTTATTCATTCATTCATTCATTGAATTTTCCATCGTTTACGGAGCGACTCACTTCACACTACACATATTTACAAAAAATATTAAATATGTTTCTACACTTAAAATACGATTGTTGGAATACAGTTATTGGAATTAATTTTAATATAACATTCACACTACTGTGTAGAAAAAAACTAGCAGTTATAGTTATTTTGTTCACAGTGGTGTTGCCAGAACCTGGTTTTTACCACGTCTCTACCTTATTGGTAGTTTTGAAAGCAGAATGAAACAGTAATATCCCAGTTGGTAGGACTTCGACTTCACTCTCGTGAAGCGTTAGAACTCCAACGTCCATCTATTCTCGAGCTATGTACTCCACCCATTGCCACTTCAACTTCACGACTCGGTGAGCTATGTCTCGAGTATTTTATGGATCTCCACATATCTGAATTGAGCATATATCTCCACATTTCTGAATTGAGCATTCATGTTTACGTTATCAAGTCAAAAAGTAAACAGGCAACTCGAGTAACTTAATTTAACCGACTTCAAAAAGGTTCTCAATTCGTCGGAATCTTTTTTTTTGTATCTATATTACCCCTGACGCCTGAACTGATTTGAAAAATTATTTTTTGTTTCAAAGAGCATACTTTCCAGGTGGTCACATTTAAACTTTATCGAAATCGGTCAAGCTATTATTAAAAATCAACAATAATGTAACTAAATGTGACAACGTAGCAATTTTTTTTTGCTTATTAATTCCTGGGCGTATATTGAAGTTGGTTTTTTTTAAATTTAAAACCACTTTTTTCTAAGCCAGCAGTAAGAACTTCGGCCTCCTTTTATTAAATTTCAAATGAAAGAAAAAGGTATTTAAATTCTGATCGGCAGTCCAAGAACTATGCGCGTTAAAAAAAACGGTGACTAATATTTTTTTTACTTTATTATAATATGATACCGAATAAGCAACATTAAAAATGGGTCTTTTTAAGCAAAATCTAAAGTTCCCTGTAACGAAACGATAAGAGAAATGCTTCACGAACGAATTCGCGGGACACTGCTAGTTCGTATAATTTATCAACGTGACACTATAAAAGGTTCTCAATTCGTCGGAATCTTTTTTTTGTATCTATGTTACCCGTTGACGCCTGAACTGATTTGAAAAATTATTTTTTGTTTCAAAGAGCATTCTTTCCAGGTGGTCACATTTAAACTTTATCGAAATCGGTCAAGCTATTATTAAAAATCAACAATAATGTAACCAAATGTGACAACGTAGCAATTTTTTTTGCTTTTTAATTCCTGGGCGCATATTGAAGTCGGTTTTTTTTTAAATTTAAAAATACTTTTTTCTAACCCAGCAGTAAGAACTTCGGCCTCTTTAAATTTCAAATGAAAGAAAAAGGTATTTAAATTCTATCCATATTAGGTATATATATTCAGTCCAAGAACTATGCGCGTTAAAAAAAACGGTGACTAATGTTTTTTTTACTTTATTATAATATGGTCTCGAATAAGCAACATTAAAAATGGGTCTTTTTAAGCAAAATCTAAAGTTCCCTGTAACGAAACGATAAGAGAAATGCTTCACGAACGAATTCG
Organism: Pararge aegeria; assembly: GCF_905163445.1. Classification (NCBI taxonomy): domain Eukaryota; kingdom Metazoa; phylum Arthropoda; class Insecta; order Lepidoptera; family Nymphalidae; genus Pararge; species Pararge aegeria. The sequence goes on along the minus strand of NC_053202.1, from coordinate 1,770,207 downwards.
CGGGACACAGCTAGTTCGTATAATTTATCGACGTGACACATTATATTACCATTAGCACAATTAAATATTAATTTCTGCCCACGTGTTACCGATTGCCCGCCATGTTGGAAAGATTAATGAACGGAAATAATATTCGCACTAATATAATTTGACAGTTTGTCAGTTTGGTTATTGTTATTTTATCGGTTACTAGCGTACCCAGCCCGCTTCGCCGGGCTAGATTTTGCTTTATTTTATTGAAACAATAAACTTACATCATAAAACTTTTAATTTAAGTCTCATAATACATGAAATCATTCATTTCTCTCCGTCATAAAAGCTGTATTTGACAGTTCAAAAATAGGAGTGCTCCGATCGTCACCAAACTTTACAAGATTACTCGCCAGGTCAAAAAAAAAATCAAAATTCAGTTATTTCATGTAGGCCTAATATAAGCACTTTTAAAACGTCAAGTCTGTCTGTTTCTATTGACTCTACCACCGGTTCGGAAGGCAGATTCTACCGAGAAGAAGCCGGCAAGAAACTCAGCAGTTGCTCTTTTCCAACATCAACAATTTACATTTTACATTTTAACATTCATTTTTCTATCTTGTGAGAGCTGAAAGCGGAGCCGGATACTTCCAAGCAACCTTGTCATTAAGAAATTCATCAATTGCATAGTAACCTCGCTGTAATAAATGTGTTTTAACAAATTGCTTAAACTTATGCATTGGCAGGTCCAAAATCACCTTAGGAATCATATTATAAAAGCGTAAACTCAATCCCACAAATTACTTCTGTATCTTTCGCTGACGATATGTAGATGACACTAATTTATGAGATGACACTAAATTCTGAATGGTCAATCCGGAGATTCCCTGAAAATTTCATTGAACATCCTCCTCACAATACACGCCGTTTCAAGGACTACTGCCTTCTGTATCCGTCCCTCGATCGAACAACCAAAAAGCTTCTTAAGAGAGAAGACGATTCATTATAGATGACTGTAACGACGATCGAAACAATACGTTATTAAATTTGGAAAATCCAAAAGTGCACGCCTAATAGCGGTCATTCATATTTTTAAAAAAAATCCTAAAACAAAAACTCAAGTTTTTTTAAATTAAATAACAACTGAAACTGAATAGTTGGGCCATAATTCTAAGGTGGGAAAATAATATACTAAAAAAAAATGTATATATAGATATGCAACGCAGTCGTATTTTTTTAGTTTTTGATAAATTATAATTAAACGACAGTACTTAGAACGCTAATATTAACTAGGAATCAGCACAGTGCATTAGTTTATATAATTAAAAAAAAAAATCCGGTAAGATAATTTTTTCGTCCAATTTCTCTGCCAGTTACACGGATCCGTAAACACAGACACACGGACGTCCAAGAATGATAGTTTTATTATTATTATATATATTGAACAAGAATAATAGCTTATAAATTATATATCATATGTGCTAGACAGATTATTTAACTTGATGTTAGTGCACTCATATTATCCTGTAAGTGTTATACTAATAAAAAAAAACATCATTTAAGTTTTGAAAGACTGGGTTTTTTGACGTGTCGAGAGTAGAGCATCACCTCACGCTCCGCTTCTGAGGCGTGCAATTATTAGTATGTATTGTAAACAAGCTGTGTTACTATTACTATCCCTACTAATATTATAAATGTGAATGTAAGTTTGTTTGTTACGCTTTCACGCAAAAACTACAAAACCGATCATCACGAAACTTTGTACACATATTCCTGAAGGTATTAGAAGTAATATAGGATGTTATGATGATTTTTATCCCGAAATTAAGCTCAGTTCTTTTGGGAGAGGGGTAGAAGGTGTTTGACGATTTTACACCATGACGCCGACAAATTATAACCGATTTTAATAAATATTTTTGTACTATGGAGGTTATAATATGTGTTTAATTTTGTGTAGATCTGATGAATGTGATTGGAGATAGAGGACACACGGACTCCTCAGCGGACGGCAGCCAACCCGTCGTTTAAGGCTTAGCTATCCTCAATAGATAAAGTGCGTAGAATTACACCTAAATCAAACTCGACATGTCTTTCGAAAAATCAAAAACAAACGCAGACGAAGTCGCGGGCAACAGCTAGTAAATAATAATTTTGACAAAACCGTAACCATACGCACTCCAGACAACAATAACTTTCAAAAGTGTCTGAATTCTAAAGAGATGCCTTTCTAAAACTCTAGGCAAGGGAATTTCCAAATTATTCTAGACAACCTGTCCATTCCGGTTTCGTAGCTCGGGGCTGTCCCGTAATTCTAGATTCCTAATTACTCAACCTGGTGTAAGTAATGGGGTTACGGCTGGGTGTGGTCCAAGTTAAAATATTTAAACAGGGTAGTTTTTAATCACTTACCCGTAGGCAATAAAGATGTTATTAAAATTAAACTGGAATGAAAAAATTACGTGCAAACTTTATGATACACTAGCTTATTATTTTACATTGGTTACGGTATCTTAAACATCATCGTGAAAACGTTTTTACTAACCGACTTAAAAAAGGTATAAAAAAGGGAACGGTAATAACGGATTTTTTTTTTTTGCTAGCGCTTTAAAGAAGTGAGTTTTTTGGTGGCTCTCAAAGAGAATATTTTTCCCGGTTTTGCAATATTTGCATGAATGATTTACGTAACAATTATTCATTGTAAAGTCAACATCTCCTCAGGATACCCCGGATTCGGAGCGAAACATGCGTAAAGGGTACATTGCCGAAGATTTGTTTGGTGCGGAGTATAAGGATTGAAGAAGTTAAAAATTACACTATACAGATTCTCCTGCTTTTAGCGGAGTATAGCAAATTAAGCTTAATTTTCATAATAACTTAGAGTTAGAGTGCCACTGGTGACAGTGGCGTGCTTAGAGAGTATGCTTACGCAAACCACTGTCACTGACCCTTTATTCTAATTGATCCAAAGTAACTCTTAAGTTATTATAAAAATTAAGCTTAATTTGCTATACTACCCAGTACGACTTATAAAAACTTTAGGGTAGGCTTTTTATGACTCTTACATTGCCTATCCTTATGTTTTTGATAACCCGTACTGGAGATTTTTTAAAATACCATTATAAAAAATATTTAACGGCCGATTGGCGCAGTGGGCAGCGACCCTGCTTTCTGTGTCCAAGGCCGTGGGTTCGATTCCCACAACTGGCAAATGTTTGTGTGATAAACAGGAATTTTTCTCAGTGTCATTTATAATATAAGTATTTATATAAGTTATTCATAAAAATATTCATCAGTCATCTCATAACACAAGCTACGCTTACTTTGGGGCTAGATGGCGATGTGTGTATTGTCGTAGTATATTTATTTATTTATTTTATTTATTAAAATTAAACTTAATTTGCTATAGCCTGCGAAAAGCAGGAGAATCTGTATAGATATATATCAGATTGAACTAGCTCTGGCCACCTTGCTCGCTGGAAGTAATATTTCATACCCAAAGTATGAGATAAAATGGGCATAACTTTCTAAAACTTCGCACGCTATAATTTAGCATAAAAAAAAAAATATCACCTTCCACGCAAAGTGGGTTTTTGTTCGAAACTTTCAGGAAGTTTTATATTTAAAATTATGAATTCAGTATTAATTCAAAGCCTCTGGATACTTTTAGTATCGTCTGCGGAGTTTTCACTTTGCACTGCTATTGTATTAGATAAAAGGAACTCCGGTGGATTTTATAGACCGAGAAAAGTGTGGTTCCAAAGTTTACTTGGGTTAAATCGGTTTGTTGGACCGTCCGTCTGTGAAAGCCCAATAACTTTCGAATTAAAGAACAATGACACTTTATATTCTTGAACCTGTAAATAGTAATATATATATTTTTTTATATTCCACTGCAAGTTAGCGACTGCAATCTCACCAGGGGGTAACTGATTAAGTAGTCTAAATGGTAGGGGGCTAATCTTAAAGGAAGTATGATAGTCATACGTCTAATCGGTTTTTACCCGACATCGCACCGGAACACTAAATCGCTTAGCGGCACGTCTTTGTCGGTAGGGTGTAACTAGCCACGGCTCCGCAACAGACCAGACCAGAGAAAATTCTGAAATTATAAAAACCCAAATTGCCACTTTCCCTGCTGGGAATCAAACCCGGGACCTCCTACTTCAGTTCACAGCGCTCACCGTTGTTGGCACAACGGAGGGAAGTCGTCCATTTGTGGATATGATGATGATGATGATGAAGCGGGTAAAGTCAAATCCATATCATATAGTATGTTTCGCGAACATAAAAATCATAAATACAAATACTCCGAGGTGAACCTTAGTCCTAACTCAATAATATGTAAAACGAAATGGATTTATTTGCTCGATGTCGGTACATCAGCATAAACTTGAGGCGTGGGATGCATTATCGCACAAATTTATTAACGTGCTAGAATTTAGAGTACATAAAGTACTTACGCGTAATAAAATCAATTTATGAAGGTCCCACTTTTAATGGCACTAGATTATGTGGAAGTGCCGAACGCTTTTGAAAATATTCTTTTGAAACTATTACTTTGTATTGGATAGAAGCGAGCGTTACTTGTTGGAAATCCATGATATATCATGAAAATTAAGCCTAATTTACTATACTCCGCGAACAGCAGGAGAATCTGTATGGTGTAATTTATAATTTCTTCAATCCTTATATTCCTCCTTCTTATCCTTATATCTATTATACTCCACACCAAACAGATCTTCGGCAATGTACCCTCTACGCACGTTTTGCTCAGAAACCGGAGAATCCTCAGGAGATGTTGACTTTACAATTATAATTTCTTTACAATTATTAATTGTAAAGTCAATATCTCCTGAATAATATATTATACATGTCTTTTTCTGTACCATTATAATTTTACTTGTTTCTTTGTGTCCAATAAAGTATATATCATAAAACAACGTTGTATAATATATAAAATGTTTGTGTAATGAACATGAATGTTTTTCAGTGTATGGGCGTTTATCTATATGTATTCATAAAACTATAAATAAGTTATCTTAGTACCCATAAAACAAGCTACGCTTACGTTGGAACTAGATGACGATGTGTATTGTCGTAGTACATTTATTTATTTATTTGCACTAAAGACAAAGGATATATAAAAAAAAAAAAAACGGAATGACTAAATTAAACGCTATACGCGGGCGCAGCCACGGCACAACTAGTTTACTGTTATAATGAAAATGACCGGAAGTAGGTGTTGGATTAGCGTGCTCTTCGAGGCACGGAAAACGAAATTATCACCGAATTCAAATACCTCGACTCGCCTGTTAATAAAAGACTATCCAGTCTATTATTAACAGGCGAGTCGAGGTATAGTCGATAATCGGATGGCGGTTTTCTCGTGTATAATACGTACCAACCTGTTCCCATTGTTACGCAGAACGAGAATGTTGACGGGCGTTTTACTGTCCGTCAAAATTAACGTTCGGTTTTAGATAACCATTTTATATTCAGTTTCAACCGTTATTGGCGTAAGCCCCCCTTCGCACACTCCAAGTTGCCGCAACACCGCTGATCGCCGCGACATTCCCCGGACACGACACCGCGGACCCAACGGTCCCACCCAGTGACCCGTCTGTAGTTGCAGACGGTGTTGAGACTGAGAAGGGCCATCGCCCTGAGCACTTACCCCGAGGAATCCGAGGAAGACTTCTAGGTTTGCTTATCCGTGGTAATCAGAATCAAAATGTCAATGAATTTGCAATTAATTTTATTGACTTGGACCAAGCAGTTGGCCCAACTCATAGTGAGTAGTACTTTTAAAATAAAAACAGAGCAGCACTCCGCAGGGTATGCAAAGAACACAACCTTCAAATTGCCTCTTAACCTGAGGTGTAAATGTGAAGCATCCATCTTCATCGTCATCACTTCAACCGATTGAAGTCCACTGCTGGACATAGGTTGCTGCTGTTTCCAGCGGCTCTCGTTTGCTGTCGTCTGTCCACCTCGTTGGGGCCGACCAACGCTGCGTTTACCTGTGCAGGGTCGCCATTCCAACACCTTGGAACCCCAACGTCCATCGTTTCTCCGAGCTATGAGCCCCGCCCATTTCCACTTCAGCTTTGCAACTCGCTGAGCTATGTCGGTAACTATGGTACTTCTACGGATCTCCTCATTTCTGATTAGATCACGTAGAGACACTCCCATCATTGCTCTTTCCATCGCCCGCTCAGTGATTCTGAGCCTTCTTATGAGGCACGTTTCGGACCACGTACGAATCTCGTACGGATCCGAAAGTCATCACAATGTTAAGCATCGTGTGGCCGTAAAAACACCGGCAACCAGAGCAATGCAGGCAGAAATAAGCGTCGGTTCGCCGAACGAGTTCTGTCTCAAACTATTGTTTACTACAATTAATCTCTTTGTTTATAGACAATGGTGTTGGTTTTGATTACCATCAGATAAATCTGGTCTGTCAGTTATTAATATATAAAAAAAAATAGTATTTTAGTCATAGTAATAAATATAATAAACGTAATTGTAAACGTGTCTTCTCACAGGAACTGTGCATTTTTCCGGGATTAAAAGCATATATGTCACTCCGGCCCATAACCTATCTCATTGACATCAAACCGTTGCTCTGTTGCTGCGTGGACAATGTACAAATAAACACACTCTCGCATTTATAATATTAGTATGGACTGAAATATACATTTTTCTACGATCACACACGTTGTTTGTATATGATGGTTTTACTTATTGGACTGAATTTTAGAAAACAATTTTCGTTATCCACTTTTTTAACGAAGATGGTTGGCATCGTACAATTATTTACGATGCCTACCATCTTCCGACCAGCCGGCCGATTAGCACAGTGGACCCTGCTTTCTGAGTCTGGTACTCGCGGTGAGTTCGATACCCACAATTTGAAAATGTTTCTGTGATGAACATTAAGGTTTTTCAGTGTCTGGTTGTTTATCTGTATATTATAAGTATTTATGTATTATATAATTTTTATGAGTGTTTTTACCTACACTTGTAGGAACTATCAATTTTATGAATTTAAAATGCATATAAAAATTTTCGGAACCGACAGGATTTGAACTACGACTCTCTGGCAATCGTCAATCAATTTTTATATGCATTTTAAATTTTTAAAATTAAAAAAGTATTTATGTATATTATTCATAAAATATTCATCAGTCATCTTAATACTCATAACACAAGCTACGCTTCATTTAGGGCTAGGTGGCGATGCGTGTTTTGCCCTAGTATATTTATTTTTTTATTTATTTGATCGGATGACATGGATTAAAAATCGTTACGTATACGGACGTTATAAAGTGATTAGACGAGAGACGTACGTGTTGTGGAAACGTTGTCATTGTTCCCCTACGTCAGGCTCTTACCGGAATTAGCATAAACCAATATCCCGTTTGTATCTCCACACTTGACGCTCTGTGTTAACTGTGTACTACAGAGTGTGGATTTAGTTATATTCTGGACACCACTTCTCTGTGAAATAAAGAATATTTTTAGATTATTTTATTTATTTACAATTTATATATAATTCGTTGAAAGGAAATAGCATACATTTCTACAATAAACTACCCATTGAAATCTTAGAGATGTCTCTTAAAAAGTTCAAAGTTTGTATTAAACGTAAGCTCATAGAAAAGTCCCATTTTAGTATAAAGGACTACATTATTATAATAAAGCTTGGGTGTGAATGATTGCTCTAACCAGGTTGCTCTTCTAATAATATTAAATGACAATATGAGATGGTGATAACAAAAAAAAAACAAAGTTCAAAGAGGGATCCACACGCGTCCTGGTCTTAAAAGAAGCCCTCAGCAGACTTAGCCGGGTGTTTTTTAATTCACACCCAAGCTTTTTTATCGATTATGTAGTCTTTTATACTTTTACTAGCTGTTGCCCGCGACTTCGTTTGCGTTTGATTTTAGTTCTAAAAATATTTAAAGTATTCAGTATCGCTAAGCCTTAAATGAGGGGTTTGCTACCGTCCGCTGAGGAGTTCTGTCCTCTATCTCCAGCCACATTCATCAGATCTACGCATATTTTGGGCAAAATTAAATACATATTATAATCTCGATACTACAAAAATAATTATTTAAATCGGTTATAATTTGTCGGAGTTATGGTGTAAAATCTTCAAACACTTTCATCCCCTCTCCCAAAGGAACCCAGCTTAATGTCGGGATAAAAAGTATCCTATATTACTTCTAACACTTCCAAGAATATGTGTACAATGTTTCATGAGGATCGGTTTAGTAGTTTTTGCGTAAAAGCGTAACAAACAAACTTACATTGAGATTTATAATATTAGTAGGGATAGGGAAGTAGGGATAGGGATAGGACTTTTCTATAAGCAATAGTATAATACATCGCAGTAGATGTAGAACAAAAGTGTCTTTTCATCGTCATAACGACCCATTCCACCCAACTCACTAGCTTCAACGGTAAAGGAAAACATCGTGAGGAAACCAGCATGCCTTAGAGTAAACCAGCGTAATGTTCTGCAATAGGACGTCAAACTATCTCATTACTTTGATATCCTAAAAAATAATTAAACAGTCAACGACATAGCAAAGTATGGTCAAGCTTTTACCAAACCGAAAATCAAGTAAGATCTACTAACGAACTGTGATGTTACCTTTTGGTCTTACATAATTTGCTGGCGCTCTGCCCAAAAGGAGACCATGAACTTGACTGCAAATTTATCGTGTTGTTACCAAACGTGGTCTCTCAGGATGGAACAACTATATTTTACGAGCCGGGACAAATAATAATAATAAATAAATATACTACGACAATACACACATCACCATCTAGCCCCAAAGTAAGCGTAGCTTGTGTTATTGGTACTAAGATAGCTGTTGAATATCTTTATGAATATAATACATAATATAAATACTAATAATATACAGATAAATACCCAGACACTGAACAATCATGTTCATCACACAAACATTTTCCAGTTGTGGACAATATAAGGGTACAGACAGTGTTCTACACAAACAGAGTTCGGAGCGTTATTGTATATTTTTACTAGCGGAAACTAGCAACTTGACAACTTCCTCACGGAGCGCTGTGGTTTGAAACGGGAGGTCCCGGGTTAGATCCCCGGCAGGGGCGATTTGGAAATTTATTTATTTATTTATTCGTAATCAACAGCGTTACAATAAAAATAAATTTATAAATACTTAAATCTAAGGCCACAAAGATTACATAAACATAGCATTTTGAAATAGTCTCGGATTTAAAATAAAAATAATTAAGTTTTTAATTATAAATATTTAAAAGAGTTAGTAACATAAAAGTGTGAACACAAGACGTAGAGAAACAAAGAAAGCTATTAAGACTAATCTAATAATAAACTAATAAAAAGTTATTCGCCGCAGCATTTGAAATAGCACATATTTGTGTGTGCGTGCGTGCTTGCGTGCGTGCGTGCGAATGTGTGTCTGTGTGTGTGTGTGTGTGTGCACGCGTGTGTGCATGCATGCATAAGTGTGTGTTGCATACTTTATAGTGCGGTGCTCCATGTAAGCGCCTGAGTCATGACGTTCTATGTAAACGTACTATTACTTTTTTTAATTGTGTTTTGGATAACTGAAAAATATCTAAATTATAATAAACTTTGTTATATGTTCGTGCCAGACGTAGTACCACAGAATTTTGTGCATAATTTGTGTTTGATTTGGGAACAATCAATAGCCGTCTATGGCGAGGTCTAAAGGAAGAAGCGTTGGTCGAAAAGTTTGACAATAAGGAAGATTTTCATCATCAAATCAACTAACTGACGTCCACTACTGAACTTTATGGATATAGGTCTTTTGGAAGGCGTTCCAAACTCCACGATTCTGGGCCGCTTGTTTCCAGCGACTCCCCGCGACTCGTTTGATATCGTCTTTCTACCTGGTTGGGGGTCGACCAACGCTTCGCTTATCGGTGCGGGGTTGCCACTCTAACATCTTGGAAACCCAACGTCCATCGGTTCTCCGAACTATGCCGCCCATTGCCACTTAAGCTTCGCGACTCGTTGAGCTATGTCGGTAACTCTAGTTCTTCTAGGGATCTCCTCATTTCTGATCTGATCACGTAGAAATACTCCTAACATAGCTCTTTCCATCGCCCGCTGAAAATTTATAATGTATGAATTTTCTCTGGTCAGACAAAGACGTGTTGCTTAGCTAATAAGCGTTACGGTATTAGGTCGCGTAGAAACCGATTAGGGGTACTTTTTTAACGACCTCCCGGGCGTAACAATTGGCGCGGTGGTTTTAGTTTTGAGGTCCGGGATTCGATCCCGCATGAATGTTTTTAGTGTCTGGGGTAGTGTCTGTTTATATGTATATTCTAAGTATTTATGTATATTATTCATAAACATATTCATCAGTCATCTTAGTACCCATAACACAACAAGATACGCTTACTTTGGGGCTAGATAGCGATGCGTGAATTGTCGTATGAATGACTGAATGATTATACTTTTATTGCACACCACAAAAAGTACATGGAAAAAAAAGCAAAGTATAACAAAATAATTTGGCGGCCTTATCGCTTTATTGCGATTAATTAAAGGCAACCAATGGCGTAGTTAAAAAAACGGGTACAGAAAATAGATAGGTGGTGCATATATACATATACCCATAAAATAAATATTTCATTATTGTTGTAGTACATTTATTTATTATTCCCTCATTACAGGTATCAAGTGAATTCAGACAAGACAAATTAAAATTATTTTCCGGATTTATCTTACGCAGTTTGCCAACGCTCTTATAAAAAAACTGTGCGGGAAAAGAACACCATATACATTTTATGGGGGGAGGGGAAAATTGGTTTATGGGCTCGAGTGTGGTTGGTGCCCGAGTTCATTTAGATGGTACCGTGTTGATTTATGTTTGTTACTTTGCTTTTCAACCTTCTCCCAAAATTGCGGATGTGCTCAATATAGTGGGTTTTTGACGTCGTTTTTTTACACCTATTGTTTCTTTTTATTCCACTACAAGTTAGCCCTTAACTACAATCTCACAGGTGATGTTGCAATTTATGTTATGGTAGCGAGTTAACCTGTAAGGGAGTCTGGCAGTTATATTGAACCGACAGGAAATGTGTGTGTACTGATTTACATGCGTTAGAAGTTATACTTCTTTGGCGTAACAAGATAAAAATCTTTTCAATAATTTTAACTTTCGTCTTATTCTACGTTTGCAGACTACTACAAACTACACTGGAAAAAAGGTAATTAATACATTGTAAGTTTTATTACAATGCATTAACTAGTTAAATAAAGTTTATTTAAATCAAAAAAAATCTACATATTCAAAGAAATGGGCACAATAAACATTTGGAATACTATTAGTATTCCAAATTATATTATGTTTATTGTGATTCAAGTGTGATTGCGACATTCAAGATTATCAGACAACCAAGTTTCACTCAACATTAAAATTTGAGATTTTTGTACAATTAAATGACCGGAATGAGCCCGCAGAATTTGACAATTGAAAGTGTACACTGTCAAACTTTTTAGCTTACTTCGGGATTTTTTGGGACGGTATGCGCGCGCATCGTAAAAATTTACTCTCATCATATGTACTCATTAGGTAGTTCTCTCTCTCTCTCTCTCTCATCTCTGAAAAAGCTTTTTTCATCTTCTTATCAGACACATTCTCATAAATATATTCTTAGCAGACACGACACGTAAAAATCTTTATCTGTAAATAAACGCACTTAAACAAACCCCTCTTTAATACTTCGGATAATAAATAAAACATTGTTATTCCTTACGCTAAAATATTCGGCAAAAGTGCAAGATCAGCGGAAATATAGCCTTCAGCTCTGCATTTCCGGTCCATGTCGGAAGTATTCGTTGGACTGTCTCAATTTCGGAGTAGCATCCGATATTACGAGGCCATTTTGTTTCTTACCTTGAAGATCTTTTTCTTTGTTGTAACTTGTAATAAGTTTTCGATTTTAAACCTTATTGATATAAAACTTCTATGCAGTAGGTCAAAACAGCTGTTAGCGTAGCGACTTAACTTATTTAACGACCACTGTGCAGTGGGCGTTTAATCGAAACTAGCGGACCCGCGCGACTTCGCCCCCGAATGAGCCGACTTAAAAAAATATTCGTATGTTGTCGCGGACTGTTTTATAGAACTTTAAAGAAACAACAATTACGATATACTTACTACATACTTCCGTCGTTTGGCGTAACGTTTACCGTTCACGCATCGCACGCATCAGATCTCTCAATAAGGATATTTTGTTGCAGTTTTTGCCCGAGATTCCAATATAAATGAATCCTAGCTAGATGGATTTATCGCCCCCGAACCCCCTGTATACTAAATTTCATGAAAATCGTTGGAGCCGATTCCGAGATTCCAATTATATATTTACAAGAATTGCTCGTTTAAAGATATAAGATATACTATCGGATTTTTTGTGAATAAAATCTGAATTCGTAGTTTTAAAAAAATAGTTCGTACCGCGATAATATTATGAGATTCGTCGATATTTCGACCCAGTTGCATGGATCGTGGTCACGACGGTTCTGACGTAGTTTTTGCTTATGCCATAATATTAATATTTAAAAAAAATGTATCTGATTTGAGGTTTCATATCTGCGAGACTTACCGTTTTATTTTATTTTCTAATCATCAACATCATCATATCATCACATAACCGGCTTACTACAGAGTACGGGGCTCCTCCCACAATCAGATGGGGTTAAGGCCGTAGTCTACCACCCAGTGCGGATTGGTCGACTCCACACATCTTTGAGAACATTATGGAGGACTTGCAGGCATGCAGGTCATGATGTTTTCCTTCACCGTTGAAGCAAGTGGTATTTTAATTACTTAAAACGCACATAACTTTGAAAAGTTAGAATTGCGTGCTGGGATATAAACTTGGCCCCCCGAAAGTGAGGTCGAGCTCCTACCCACTGGGCTATCACGGCTTCAGGCTTCGCTTCTCTTTTTTTTTGGTATGATAATTTTTCATTTTTATTTTGAAGAAGAAACAATAGATGTATTAAAATTGATAGGGTGGGAATCAAGTATGTCTACCTTAGATACTAACTAAGTCAAATGTTGTTAAAACGTAGTAAATAAGAGTATCAATCTCTAAAATTTATATTCCCGAAGAATCTAATCTCGAAAGAGCATCCATAGCGTTAAAGGTAATCGAGCGGTTAAAATTAACTGAGGTTTTACGACCCCAGCTTTATGGTGGTGAGATTTATAACCGTTGACTTTCTTGGGTCTTATATCTTCCTGGTACTTTTTTAACCTGAAAGTTTATTTTATAGGTAAGAGATATTGCATTTTGGTAATTGATTACGTAATGCGAGATGAGCTCGCTGTTACAAAGGAAGTGCATCCTGAATTTTGAATTAAGACAGTTTTCTGCTTACTTAAAATCCATAGTTTTCCCAGTCTGTTCACACAGTTTATTCCCCGCTTATTCTTCGAAAAGGCATGTTTTTTGCTACTATTATCTAAATAGTGTAATATTAATTCATTGATGGAGAATCTGTTTATACATTCCACCCTTTCATTTTGATATTAAATTTAAAAAATCAAAATTTAAAATTTTTTTATTTCAAATAGGCTTACTCCTTAGGCGCTTGTGAAACGCCCAGTCTGTCTGTTATTCGGAAGACAGACTAAAACCGAGAAGAAGCCAGCAAGAAACTCAGCAGTTGCTCTTTTCCAAATCCTATATGCAATTTAATCAAAAATTAGAGATTCGTAGAAGAACATCGAGTCGCGGACCTGGAATGAAAATGAACGGGGCACATATTTCGGAGAACCGATAAACATTTGGGCCCAAGATGCTCGAATGGTAACCCCGCACAGGTAAACGCAGCGATAATCGGCCCCCACAAAGTGGACAGTCAACAAGCGATCCAGGTCCATGGATTTTGGAACTCCGTACAAAAGACTGAATGAATGAATTAATACACTTTTATTGTACCACATAAACATATAGTAAAATTATAAGTAAAAATTTAACAAAAAGTATACAATTTGGCGGCCTTATCGCTACATAGCGATCTCTTCCAGGCAACCAAAGGCGTTAAAAACAGCTCAAGAAGAGAGGTAGGTGGTGCATTTAAATAAACATGCATATATAAAACCTATATATATAAAATTGATAAATTTAACATTCATTTTTCTATCTCGTGATAGGTATAAGCAGAGCTTCCATATGACATCTATTAAATCGTCCCCTGTAATAAAACATCTCTCATTGAAACTCACCGCAACTTATTTCACGTGAAGCCGAATTAGCGGGAAGTTAAACGTAACACCAATTAACACTAATCGACGCCCGACCCTAATCGCTTCCTGTGAGTTTGATTTTCTCTACGTGTTCCCAACTCTACTAATTTGTATCTAATTAGTGGGGTCGACTATTGGTACATGTACCATACATGTATTGCCTTTTATGTGTTACATGTTCAACTAACGGTCAAAATGGGGACCAACTGGTATGAAATACCAAACGAAAAAAGAATCACCAAATTGGGTTAACAATAAGCAACAAATGTAAATAAAAACATATACTCGAATTGAGGACCGCCTTTTTTATTTTTTTATGATTCAGTCTATGATGATAGCGGGTCCTACCATAATCATACTCCCTGTTAGGGATTATGGTAGGACCCGCTATCATCATAGACTGAATCATCACTTACCACCAGGTGATATTAGAGTCAAGGGATAACTTGTAGTAAAATAAAAAAAAAAAAAAGGTGGTCCTCAATTCGATAACCCTAATACATATACCCCTAATAGGTTTCCACGCGACATGGCATCGGAACACTAAATCGTCTCTGTCGGTAGGGTGGTAACTAGCCACGGCCAAAGCCTCCCACCAGACCAGGCCAGAGAAAATTCTTAAATTTTAAATTCCCAACTTTTTAAAAGTCGGTTGAAAATTGTAAAGTCACCATTGTACCATAAAATATACAAGAGCGAAATATTAAATATCCAAACAATGGCCACCCCATGAACGGAGAGACTCGACGGTAGTAAAAAGCCGTTATTGATGAGCTCGGGCTTTGTTAAACTGAAAATACCTTTTGTACATTAGCCCCGACTATGGTACGATCACCTTAAAATTCCTCGTGTCATAAGTTCAAACTTTGCCCATACAAAGAGTAAATTACGCCTGGCTTTGACAGCCTTATTGAATCGACGACAAATCGTTAAATTCTAAATATATACAAGGCTGTTAGTTGGCAAGGAGCTTTTAAGGGTGTTACTTTTTTTTATTTTATTTATTTATTTATATTCTTTATTTGCACACAAATAAGAATACAGAAGAAGAATAAAAAAAACGTTTGAGCCGTCACGGGACGCCTGGCAGATGTGAAACATCGAAATTGTTTTCTGTAAGTTATTGCATATATTGCATAATGAAAAAGCATTACAAATTTATTCGACAAATAAAAAAAAAATACAACCAAATGGATAACCACTCCTTTTTGTAATTCGGTTAATAATGACTGTTTTATTACAAAATTAATATTCATTTTTATTGTTACATACGAAATACAAAAATTCAATCATATAGCGTGGCGATGCGTCGCCAGGGCATGTGTCGCCACGCCAAACATCAGGTTTACCCGCAGCCTATAGATGTTTCACATCACAAACACAGACAGAAGAGGTATACAAAAGGCGGCCTTATCGCTTTGTAGCGATCTCTTCCAGTCAACCTTAGGATAAGGAAAATAAAGGATAATTAAATACAATTAGGTTATGCATATTAAATAGGTTGTGTATTTTTTTACAGTTACAGTTTAGTACTACATACTAATATTAATATATTATGGTGTTTTTACCTGCACTTATAGCAAATCTTATCTTAGTAAGATAGAAAATTTATTGTATATATTATTTTTTTCATTATAAACTGTAGAATGATGTTGAAAAACAGAAATCTTCTGAGTTTCTTGCCGGCTCTTCTCGGTGGAATCTGCCCCCCGAACCGGTGGTAGAGTCGCTACAGACTGACTTGACGTTTCAAAAGTGCTTGTAAACTTGGCCTACTTAAAAGAAATGAATTTCGAATATGAATTTTTTGAATTTTAGTTATTTTATTAATTTATTTATATTCTTATTCTAACACTTATAAATACAGAATTGTTAAACCTAATGCGATTTAGCTATTTTAAAAACAAATCTTCTTGATATTCTATCATAATTACCTATTCCAGTTACAAATAACACACATCGCGATCCTTGTGAATTTACTCAGAACACAACAATACAAATCATATTTATCAGATATGACATACTTACACTCTTAGACTAATAAATAAAGCTGAAGAGTGTTTGTGATCGCGCTAATCGCAGGAGCTACTGGTCCGATTTGAAAAAATATTTAATGTTGGATAGCCCGTCGATCGAATCGAAGAATTCTATAAAGTATTATTTATTTCAAATGAAACTTAAAGTACTCAGTATCGTTAAGCCTTAAATGAGTATAGTAGTATATATATGTATAACATGTGACTGTCAATTAATTAAAGACAAAAAATTTGCAATAAAATAAAATTGCGACTATAATTAAAGATCTAAGCTATCCTATCTCTTAAGTTGGAGCAGACTGCTCACGGTGTGCCAATTTAATTTAAAATCGGTTAAGTAGTTTAGGAGTCCATCGCGGACAAACATCGTGACAGGAGATTTATATATATTAAGATTAAGGACTTAAAGATATCTTCTTTCAGGGAGAGTACGAATGTAAAGCGTTTTAACTTTTAAGTAATTGAAACGTCACTTGCTTCAACTTCGAATAAAAACATCGCGAGGAAACCTCCATGCCTGAGGGTTCTACATAATGTTCTCAAAGGTGTGTGGAGTCCACCAGCCCGCACTTGGCTAGCGTGGTGACTATAGGCAAACCTGTTGGGAGATGCTGTTAGTCCAGCAGTGGGCTGTTGTTATAAGTTATAAGTTATTGATGATATATTTGACGGTACTTTCTAAACCTTTTCATCATCATCGTCATAATATCAACGCATTACCGACCCACTACAGAGCATGAGTCACCTCCCACAATGAAAAGGGCTTAAGGCCAGTCCATCACGCGTGCCCAGTGCGGATTGGTGGACTCCACACACCTTTGGGAACATTATGTAGAACTCTCCGCATGTAAGTTTCCTAACGATGTTTTCCTTCGCCGTTGAAGCAAGTGATATTTGAATTACTTAAAACGCACATAACTTAGAAAAGTTTGAGATGCGGGCTGGGATTCGAACCCGGCCCAAAGTGAGGTCAAGCTCGTACCCAATGCGCTATCAACGCTTCTTACATACTACATTTTTTACCCGAACTCAATTGACGGTACTCTCTACACTTTTTACTCAGACTGAATGAAAGAAAAGGCACTTTTCATAATAAATTCATACCCATTATATCAATGACGGATCTGGGCGAATTAATTTGGTGCCAACAAAAAGCCTCGCATTGCCATGATGTCATCTGGGGCCCTTTGTTCCGCTCCCCCTAACGTCCCGATATTCTGCTCGCGTATATGTTACTGTGGAAAAGTTACTTTTGTCACAAAATATGGGACCAGCTTACATGACATAAAAGATGTTAAAATAATGACTGTCTATGGCCAATACTGTTTGAAAATTTAATGTATGTTCACTAAAAGACAACATTTTAATCTTTATAAACAAAAAGCGGATATAAACTGTCGACTAAAAAGAAATGGTCATAAATTAGTGTCATCTGCATATCGTTTGCGAAAGGTACAGAAGTCATTTTTGGGATTGAGAATACGCTTTTATAATATGGTTCCTAAGGTAATTTTGGACCTACCAATGCATAAGTTGAAAAAATATGTAAAACACATTTATAGCAGCGAGGTTACTATACAATTGAAGAATTTCTTAATGACAAGGTTGCTTGGAAGCATCCGGCTCCGCTTTCATAACTCAGAAGATAAAAAAAAATCATGTTAAAATGTAAAATGTAGTGTTATTTGATGTTATTATAAATAATCTTTTTAATTTAAATGCAAGAGAACTGCAGTTTTTGTTTATAGCCATTGAGTTACATTTATAGAGAAGACAAAACTCATCAATTCAAATGTCTGAATAACTATGCGCTGTGCAACGGCAACGCGTAAACCTACGCAAGTTGATACATGGACAGTACGTTCGTTGCCTTAATACCTAGATACTTTTGGAAATAAAGGATGGGAGTGTTTAGACTAATGTATATTTTTAGAAATGTTCTTTTTTTATTCAACTACAAGTTAGCCCTTGTCTGCAATCTCACCCGCTGGTACTCGTAAGTGATGATGCAGTCTAAAATGGTATCAGGCTAACCTGCTAGAGGGACGGCAATTATATTAATCCCATACACCTAGACAGTTTGTACGCGAGATCGTATGGAAACGCTAAATCGCTTAGTGGCAAGTCTTTGTAGGGTGGTAGCGACGATGATGATGATTAGAAGAAGAAATAAATATACTACGACAATACACACATCGCCACCTAGCCCCAAAGTAAGCGTAGCTTGTGTTATGGGTACTAAGATAGCTGTTGAATATTTTTATGAATATAATACATAAATACTTATAATATACATATATACGGGATAGTGCCAAGAGTGTTGCAATATGTACATAAATACCAAAATGTATAGATACTAATACATAGAAAATTTAAATAAATATACGTAATATATAAGTATAAAATATACATAATATATATAAATATATAAAATATATAAAAGTACATTTTAATACATAACATTAGGTTCTTGGAGATGCATTATAAAATAAGATCTTGACAAAAAACGTTTAAATTCATTATATTTCTTTTGTAATGTACCTGCCTAACTACGTAACAAAAGAAATGTTATCATATCAATATATAATTTAAAAATCGGGGGAAAAAAATCATGCCCTTTCAATATAATGTACATTGTTGTACTAGTCAATCCCTTTCATTTGATACCCATATTGAGGGAGTTGTGAAAAAGTAAAATAAAATTCGCCAGTTCGTGGAAGCGGCCATCTTGGATTTGAAATTTATTGTATTCTTTAGTAGGTACGTACCAACATAACAAAGGAAATGGAATCATATCGGTTCTTTGAAAAATAGCGCTCACTAATACCACATATCAAAGATAGCACATAATGGGACGAATTGGAAAACGACCCAACATATTGGTTATAAATTACTAGTGATATCTGGTAATTTATCGCCACATTTGAGCTCGGATAATAATAAAACCATTTTTTACCACCCCAGTGACGAAATACTTTTGTTATAGTATAGATCCGGGAGACGTACGAACCGCTAGAGTGAACATTTCTCGTAATGTAACTGGAGTGCATTCTTGAATTGCGAGATTTTCAATTACATTATTACCATAAAAAAGAGTCTTTTCTTAAAGTTGAAGTAAGTTAGCGATTGTGAATACAAATTTAAATTAAAAATTCTTTATGTGATGATTTAAAAAAAAAACTTTAAGATATCACTCACTAACTCACTGCAATTAAAAAAATAGTTGTGTGCACAACCAAGTGCACACCGATACTTTACTGCACACCGAAAAACACATTGAACATACGACATAACACATTGAACATAATTTGTACAGTTGGCGGCCTTATCACATAAAGAAATCTCCGCCAGGCAACCAAATGGGTGGGTGGTGGTGTGGCAAAAATATCTTCAATATATACACTTATATAGATAAATATACAACATGTAAATAAAAACCGAAATACCACTTCACAGGCTTTAGAGGTACATTATGTACTATCTCTGAGACTTATCTGTGAAAACGAAAACCTTATATATAAAAAAAAACCACTGTCATAGTTTTTACTGAAATTAATCAGATACAGCCCTAACATCACATGCAAAATAAAAATCATGTGTCTCCTGTCAGTTTAATCGGTACGCGTCACGTAGCGTAGGTACTATAAGCGTGTCGGTCGTTTATAGGGTAGTCATAAGTTACTTAGAACGTTTTGAATTCGTTTGAATGGAAAAAAAATGCTTTATGATTTAATATTTTTACAGGTTGATTACTTATGAAATATACTTTTACATCCTTAAATATTATTTTGTAATTCTGTAACACGTTGTATTCATAAACTCTTAAAAATATATAAACACGATGCAAAGAGAGAGAAAAAGACAGGTAAAATCTAACAGACGCCAAAAAAATATAAACAAAAGTTTGAATAGGACAGAAGAGAAGAAAGGGAGGTTTGACAAACTAAAGCTTAGGGAGAAAAGAAGCGCGTTTTCACTAGTCGCTTAAATGAAGTTAGCACGCCTAATAAGGATGGCAAGGAGTTCCAGAGCCGTACAGCTTCAACAGAAAAGAGAACAGAAAGATCTAGAATGAAAGAAAGTATGCCAATAGAACCAACAGACATTAAACCATTGATTTCAATAAACTTTAAATTTTCAAAATCGTAATAACACGTACTTATAGTTAGTCAATAATATTTTTTTTTGAGGTTGCGTTATACATCCATCCTATGTCCATTAACTAGGCGACTGGCCAATAAAGGCTGTGGGTTCCTTTAAAATAAAGGCAAATTGCTATAGGAGTTCCTATAATATTTGAAAAGTTCTATCGAATTCTCCAGGATCCCCAAAAATTAAAATGGGACCACGTCAGAAGTATAAAGTATCAAACCAAAAAATAATCATCAAAATCATAAAATCGGTTCATAATAGTCGAATAACAAAAAACAGTCGAATTGAGAACCTCCTTCTTTTGTTTAAGTTAGTTGAAAATATAAATAATGGTTTAGCTTGGTTTCCGAACATAGTATAACACAATTTCCACGAAACTCATTTCATACGTACCTGCAGAATAATTCCTTCCGTAAGCACAAATAACTCCAAGTAAATGTTGCCCGTATTGTACATTGTATGTGCATTTTGTATCCATTAATCCGGCTCACTAGATCCTGCTTCCGTTTAGAATTTGGGCCAACTTTCAAAGTTTCCCTAACTCCGGAAATGTTTGTAAAATACCGCTCTGCTCTGCATTACTCTGAGTGCCTTGTAATGTTTAGAAAACCCAGTAAGTTCTGCTAGCCTGGGGCAAGGCTAATACTGTTGTAATATGGTGAAACTTTTGAGTTTGGAAGCTCTGCGAATAATCTACATACATTATTCTTGGCTGAGAATCATCATCATCAAAACACCTAAAAGATGGCGATATGTTTATTGAAAAAAAAAAAGTCTATCTAGACATTTTTTTTATATAGGACTTTTGTAGGGATTTCTATAATCCACAGTGTAAGCGATTCGCCTAATGTCGTCTGTCCACCTCATTGGCTGACCTACGCTGCGATGACCAGTGCGGGGACACCACCTTAAGTCCATCACCTTAAGACTTGGTGTCTTTAGGTGCTGGAATGGCGTTCACTGTGCCCCACCGGTTGCCACTTAAGATTCGCGACTCGCTAAGCAATGTCGGTAACTCTAGTTCTTCTACGGATCTCCTCATATCTGATTTGATCACGTAGATCATCGCTCGCTGAGTGTCTGAGTGTTTTATGATGCCCATAGTAAGTGGGAGGTTCCGAGTTAGACCCCAGCTGCCAAAATATGTTGGCTGTTGTTAGTGCCCATCCTACCACCTTAAACGTGCCATCAAGCTGTTTACTTCTAGTGGAATTATAAAAACTTAAGACGATGCCTGATAATTTGTAATAGCAAGACTGTGAGTTGCGCTGCGGCCACAATAATTACTCAGGCGCTAATATAGATTTACACTAAGTTTTTTTTGTAAAGAATTTGTAGAGAAGTATATGAAAAATGACAAACAAAAATTAATAGTAACATTAAAGAGGTGTAGCGGTTATAGCTCATCGGAAAGTGATGTACAGATTTAGTTTGCGTATTGCATACGAATATAGGAAACTACGATTTTTTCATCCCGCAATAGCACACAGGAATCGTTTAGGAATCAAAAAAAATGTTGTTGGTTAATTTTGTCAACATCAATTATTTTTCTAATAACTCTTTAAAGTATAAGACGTAAAGAAGAAAACAGAGCTGTCATGAAAATAGAAGTAGAATACAAAATTTTTCTTGTCTATAGTTGAAGCCGCCACATGAAGTAATAGACGTAAACGAGAGAAGAGAATCGTAAAAATAGAAGCAGAATACAAAAGGCACCAAAGACAACATTTTTAAGTTATCTGGCATTCTGGAGATAGACCTGAACCGGTTTCAGTAAAATGAAAACCGAGAGCTCTCACGAATCGCTTCAAGTTTATCGTCTATACCACAGGAAAATGTTAGCCTAGCCTTAGGCGACTATCTATGGTTTATCCTTAACATCAAAAGACACTCAAGGAAACAGCAATCCCCCACTTCAACATGGAAAGATAATCAGCTAAAATCATAGCTCTGAATAAAATTATAAGTAAGCGGTTCCCGGTAATTTTTATGGTAAATATTGATGCTGTGTGTGACAAAAATAACGTAATATTTTTTTTTATTTATTGTTCAAAATAAGTTGTAACAAATATTTTCCAACATAATCATCCATCCTCTTAGAAACTATGCGTTAATGGTGAGGATGGCGGTTTCGCAAGTATATATCTTTATGAACTTAATCTAAATGTAAATGTAACTTGTAACTGAACCGTGGCATTTTTTTTGCTCAGTTAGCTAAAAAATGTCTTTTACATTTCTTTAAAAATATATGTTTTTTTTTCATTTAAACATTGCAAAGCGGGTGGGAGATCTTCTAATATTTTTCATCTTATCTTCATTTAATCATCATCTCTCGTTGCTATACGAGTCTAGCAACCCGTCACTATGCGAGTCTCCCTTTTGTCTGATGAGTCAAGCTGTCCCGATCCCGTCTTCTTTGCGTGGGAGACCTGGCAATGGGTTTGGGCAGTTGGTAGACGTCCGGGAAGCCTGTATGCTTCGTCTAACGTCTACCGTCTAGTGAAGCCAACGAGATGATCATGCCATGGTGGTTTGTAGTTTGTGTATAAGAGTCCCACATAACCTCTGTCCTGCCCTTTCCTTATTGTCATTTAGGGCAGGACAGAGGTAGCCATAAAGCTTTTCCACCACGACAAAAAAAGACCTTATGCCGTAGTCGACCACGCTGGCTAAGTGCGATTTGGTAGACCTCACATACCTTGGAACACATTGTCATCTTATGTTATCTGTGCCTGAGTTCAAAGGCACGAAGTTTGCCTTACTATGTTTTCCTTCACCGGTAAATGAAATGATACGAGTATTTAATTGATGGATTAAAAACGCACATAATTCTGAAAAGTTTATCTCAGGTCTATATATTCAGGTCATTTTTAGCATATTATTGTAATCTTTTTATCTAATGTTTTCCTAATTTATGTTACATGTTAATGTAACAGTTTAGTTAAAATAATATCGCTTTTATTTACGAGTGAAACGTCACGCGCCGTTCTACTATTACAAAATGATAAAGTACTTGAAAGTCTTCTGTCTTGTTTTTTTCTTTGAAATTCTACAACAAAGTACATAAGTCGTATAAATAAATACCTTATGTCTGGAGCTCCATAAACCGTTAGAGCAACAACTAATACGTTTTTGAGTAAATACAGAAAGTTTAATGATGCGCGCTAAATTTATCAGCTTTCCACTGGACATTTTGGCTCGAGCAGTAGTATGCGATGAAGCTGTTTTGTATTGTCAGCTGTGCAAACTCTTCATCATTATATCGTCTCTGTTGTCTGTCTGCCCTAGTTTGTTTGTAATCGCACCGGAAGCATCTATCATTTGGCGACAAACAAGATTATTTTCCGCTCCATCTTTATTCAAGTCATTCAATATTATGCAAAGTTTTATTTTCCGTAAGGATACATCTTTGTTGGAGGACATCGATATATAGGTTCAGCAAGCATTGAAATGAAAAGGTATTGTTTTTATTGTAACAAGTAAAAAGATCTGTATTAACTCAACGGCTAACTTGTAGTGGAGTAAGAGTTTAATTGGTATATTGGACAGACAGATTAAGACAGCCGGTTGGCGCAGTGGGCAGCGACCCTGCTTTCTGCGTCCAAGGTTCGATTCTCACAACTGGATTTTTTTTAAGTGAAGAACATCATGTTTGTCAGTGTCTATCTGTATATTATAAGTATTTTTTTATATTATATTGAAAAATATTCAAAATTTCATCAGTCATCTTAGTACCCATAACACAAGCTACTATTACTGTGGAGGATTTAGATGGCGATGTGTGTATTGTCGTAGTATATTTTTAGGTAGACAGACGAACGGACGGAGTTTTCCTAAAAGTATTCCTATCGAGATAGAACCTTGAAAAACAAAAGTCCTTCATTAAGAACAAAGAATATTTTAATGTGATTTCTCCAATTTTGAATTGGAGTATTAAAGCAATCAAAAATCAGAGTTGAGTAATAATATATTCGGGATTATCTCGAATAAATCCTTCTAAATCACTGAAACTCAATCCCCCGCATCGCTTTTCATGTTTTTATTAGGAAACTTCGCCATTTATACGATTCATGTCACACACTCGTGTCAGATTCGCATCAACTTTTTGCTTTATTATTTTGACGTCAAAGCGATTTTTCATGAATTCTGCCTCGCACATTCTGTTGGAATGATAACGACTTTAAGGAAAAAGGACGATGGCAATTCCGGAATTTAGCCGTTGATCTAACTAAACGATTTTAATAAATACTGCAACAGAGTAGCTTTAAGCAATACCGCGTAAGTGATGTGTTTAACTAACCACCGAAATAATTAACTGAGAGATTATCTTGAGGAATGCATTATCTGGAGGCGATGATAAGTAGTTAAAGTTTTCCTGTGGTAATTAAGAAGGGAAATCTCCATCACACCATTATCTGCCACTACAAAGCACGGGTCTCTTTCATATAATCCTCAATATTATAATAGGACTTTGTTTTGTTTATTATTTATAGGTAATAACTAAAATCTAAATATAAGTAATAACAAGTTTTGTTCTAAGCTACAACTCAAAGTATGTGTACACAGCTTGGAATTAAATTAAACAAAAAGTATAGATAAAATTAAAGTTGAAACCAAAAAAAGAAACACTTAAAAAATAATATGTATATAATATCTCTAAAGGTTATGTGGAATAGTGCTTAATAATTTGAGTTTAGGCCGTAGTCGCGGGCAAAAGCTAGTATATGTTACATTCATAATGATCTTAATGACTCTTATAATATTTCATCTCAGTAAAGAAAGTTCAACAGACAAAATATATACATTCACTCATTACTCACATGTCACCGGAAAGTGAAAGTCAAAAATATCTTTATTCAAGTACCAACATAGATGGCATTACCGATGCGTACATTACATAAGAAATGTGTACACGGTAGTGAGATATTCGTAAACTTAAAACTAAAGCTACGAGGGTTCCAAACGCGTCCTAAGAAGAAGCCCACCACAAACTAAGCCAGGTGTCATAGAAAAATTAATTTTTCGTCGGTTTATTAAAAAAAAAAAAAGTCTATCCCAATAATCAAATTAGCCATTTCTTCGCCAAAGAAAGCCAGGTGTTATTTTTTTGTTTAATATCGCTTTAATAAGTTACTACTATTTCATCTTTTTTTTTGTGTTTTGTGTTTTTCAGTATTTATGTATATTATTCATATAAAATATTCATTAGTCATCATAGTAGGTACCCATAACAATAGATGGCGGTTTACATATTTTTTACACAACACCCTCCATATGGGTATCAAATGAAAATGTGAAATTTAATCATAATATTATAATGAACAGGTCTTTTATCTAAAAGTCATAAATTCTTTATCATCATAAAAGTTACTACTATTTAACTTAGGGCTTTTCGTTGCTGAAATTTCCATGGAATACTTCACTCAATCCTGACCTAGTAAGAATGGGACTACTATAGAAATAGGTAGGTTTATTTTTTCCAAAAAATTATTAAAACTTCTAAATACATCGAGCCTTAAGGCAAAATTGCGTAAGAAACATAAAGCATAAGTAGAGTCGAACATGAAAATCTCCCTTTTTTCAAGTCGCTTTAAAAGTTTTAAGTCTAGTTCAGTGATCTTACAATTATTCAAACAGGGATATACCAATTTCATTTATTGTAGAAGCTATCACGAGCCCTGTAAAGTTGTTGATAATTATATCCGTGCACTTCGATGCAATTTCAATGAATGCGAATGACACAGCCCGTTATTGACACGCAACTAAACGAAAAAAAAAACCGTAGCAATAATTATGTTTTTGCATTTCATTGCACATTATAGAGAGCCTTGAACAATTTTAAGGCGAATTAACTTAAAGATTATTATTATTTATTTCTTACTATCATAAGTAAGTATACATAGACTTGATGTCCTGAAACTCCATTGAGTGTGTATGGACACTGCACAATATTCTAATGTTAAACAAAATGTTAAAATGTAAGCGGGTAGGTGAACAAATACGACGCCTCCCACTACTCGTATAATGCAATCCCACCGCCAGCTGACAAGCGGCGCATAGGCATATACAAGTTGCTCCCAGAAAACGATTTCAATATTCTTCCAATTTCTGGAAATACTTTTTGAAAACATTCTTTATATTTTATTCGGTTATTGAATCCCTGAGTCGTAAAAGTCGTAAGTCAAAATTATCCCGAATTCTCATGTGAATTTCCAATGTAAATGTGTTAGTGTAATATATATAATGTTATTATTTTCATACTATCACTGATACTATTTTGCAACAACTTTTCTTTCATCTTTTATAAGAAATATTTCTAACTATATACCATTTACCAACAATACCTTGTGGTTCGAAAATCAATGCCCATTTGCCTCATTTTTCTCATTTTTCCCTTGTTTTGTTGCGGACGAATGAGTTTCCCGAACAACGAAAAAACCCTGTTCCACTCATTCAATCACGATAAAATAGGAAACAAGCGACCCTAAAATAAATATGATTGATCGATTCTCCTTAGGCTTGAGTGGCTCATTGTATCGTTTATGAATTATTTAATATTGGACTCTTTTGTGCTTTTAACATGACCAATGCAATATTAATAACTTGTAAAAACTACGAGTCGCTAACTGTTTTTCTTCTTTGCCTAGAGCAATACGGTTATTTGGGATCACGAAGTCATTTCCCTTAAATTTTAAAATCCTTTACGATTTACATTTGATCATGAAGTGGGAATAATAATAAATAAACTGCGACAGTACACTAATCGCCATCTAGCCCCGAAGTAAGCGGTAGCTTGTGTTATGGGTACCTACTAAGATGACTAATGAATTTTTTTTATGAATAATATACATAATTACTAATACACAGAAAAACATTCTTGTTCATCACAAAAACATTTTCCAGATGGGAATCAAACCCACGGGCTTGGACTCAGAAAGCAGGGTTGCTGCCCACGGCGCCAGTCGGCCGTCAATATAACACATATAATATTATAGAATTACTAGCTGTTGCCCGCGACTTCGTCTGCGTTTGATTTTGTTTTTAAAGTATTCAGTATCGCTAAGCCTTAAATGAGCATAGTAATATATATATATAACATGTGACTGTCAATTAATTATAGACAAATAATTTGCAATAAAATTAAATTGCGACTATAATTAAAGATCTAAGCTATACTATCTCTTAAGTTGGACCAGACTGCTCACGGTGTGCCAATTTAATTTAAAATCGGTTAAGTAGTTTAGGAGTCCATCGCGGACAAACATCGTGACAGGAGATTTATATATATTAAGATAAGATAATAGGATAGAAACATAATATAATAACATTGTAGAATTGCACTTTAGTTCCATTCATAGAAACTGCAATTTTCGTGATATAAAGTTTCCGATTTGACTCTCCGATCCATAAATTATCGATATGCACAAAAACACCTGAAATCAAATCGCTTGGTTGATTTCGCATTCTTCAACCGACTTGAAAGAAAGGAGGTAGTTCTCAATTTCACTGCATGTATTTTTTTCTATTTTGTATATATGTTACGCGGTTACTCCACGAATTATACACCGATTTAGATGACTCTTTTTTTTTGTTTTAAATGAACGTGCGGAGTATACGAATTGAAGAAATTATAAATAACACCATACAGATTCTACTGCTTTTCGCGGAGAATAGCAATTTAAGCTTAATTTTCATGATACCTAACTTCACGTCATAACTAAGCAACAAAACAACTTGTTTTTTGGCATAAAATTAGTTGGAAGGACGGAGAGTAACAAAGGCTACTTTTTATCTATGAAAACAAACTGTTCCCACAGGATTTCTTACAAACCTAATAAACGCGGACGAAGAACGGGGACAACAGCTGGTTGAAATATATTTATAAGTTAGTTTGTTATTTTCTATCATTTATTATTTTTCTTTTTTTTTTTTTAATTATTAACAATGCTTAAGAATAAATTAAAAAACACTATTAAAAATTTATTATAAAAAAAAAATAGTTAGTTTGTTTATCATTATTTTTGTGACGTGAAGGTGTTTCATAATGATGTTATCATTCAATGGATGATGGACCTAAGACAATGGTTCTCCGAGCAATTGTAACTTTTGCTGCGCACAAAATGTATTATGGAAGGTAAATTTTGGCTGATATCATACATTATTATCGTGGTAAGCTTATTTTTAACCCCCGACGCAAGAACGACGGGGCCTTATTTTTTTGTGCATTGTGTGTGCGCGTGTGTTGTGTGTGTGTGTGTTTGTGTGTGTTTGTGTGTGTGTGTGTGTGTGTTTGATGAACAGATTTCTTTATTTGAAATAAAGAAATCTGAAACAGAGGTGTATTCGTCGGGAGTGTCCTTAGGTTGATGAAACACGTTTCTAGTTGGCCACCGCCAATAGATGGCGGTTTACATATTATTTACACAACACCCTCAATATGGGTATCAAATGAAAATGTGAAATTTAATCATAATATTATAATGAACAGGTCTTTTATCTCATAGAGGAAAGGGTTTTGGGTCTTTTACAGAAATACTTCAAGGACTTACTAGGACTACTTTTTTATTTATTTATTTTATTAACGCCCGCTTAAAATTGTCATAGCTTAAAGAGTTGTGCAGCTAGAAACTTCAACGGCAGGGCACATAGCTGATAGGTCGAATGTCTGACGAATAAATGAATAATTCATCATTGAACTCCCTTGTGCTTTTTCAGGACCTATGAAATATTAACAATAAAATCCCTCAATGCCGTGAAGTATAATAGTGTTTATTATTAAACAACATCTCAGAAGCTATACATAATTAATTATACCAATATTATGGCGGCCGATTGGCGCATTGGGCAGCGACCCTGCTGACTGAGTCAAAGGCTGTGGGTCAGATTTATTTGCATATCATATGTATTTATGAATATTATTCATTACAAAAATATTCATCAGCCATCTTAGTACCCATAACACAAGCTACGCTTACTTTGGGGCTAGATGGCGATGTGTGTATTGTCGTTGTATATTTATTTATTTACCTGCTGAAGCCTATGTTAAAAATCAAGTTGTTTGGGTTACTTAGATTCAAACATACTTTAGTGGGTAAGGCATCGGCTACCAGTTGCGGGGATCGGCTTCAATTATCCGCCGCCGCATCTTTAACGATTCGGAGTTTATTAAATTTAAAAAATTAAACATCGCATGCTTTGAAGGTGAAGGAAAACATTGTATGGAAATCTGCATGACTGAGAGCTCTCTGTCATGTTCTCATGGGAGTATGAAGTCTAATAACCCATACTGGGTCAGCTTGGTGGACAACGGCCTAAACCCCCCTCATTCTAAGAGAAGACCCGTGCCATGTCTTGGGCCGGTAATGCTTTGATGATGATGAGAAAACTTGTTTTAAAATAAAAATTTTATGGGAAACGAAACATTACTTTTGAAAGTTCTCAATTATATAATAAACTACGAGTACCTAAAAATCTTAGAGTGCAAAAATATACACACGTTCAAAAAATTACTAAAATACCATTTTCAGAATAAAACTTAAACTTTACATTTCAAAAAATAAAACTTAACTTATTTTCTATCTAAGAAACAAAGAAATTAATTACCTAACTAAATAACCAAGTAGCAGTTTCTGTTGTCACATCTTGTTGTGGATGAATCCATGTTACCTATGCAGTGACATAGCCGCGGCTCGTGTCAGCAGTTGACCGTCGATATGATTTTGATGCGGTGATGCTTCAAAACTACCCACTTACAATTTACAATTTATTTATTGTGCGCTCGAAGATGCAATTTTATATAATTACCCTCTTTTTGTAAATTAGTCTGTAAGTTCTATTTAAGTGGAAATTCCTTTATGGAACAATAAATATCTTAAACCAGATGAAATAGATAATTAGTTTACAATATAAAAAAAAATTTGAACGCTGCTTATCGCCGGCCATTATTGATATCCTTAAAACGTCGTCGCTAACTATATAAGAATGGGGTTGACACCGTGTTCAATACATTGATCCTTACTCTTTTGACCGTGAGTGATTCATTGTGTAATTTATGAATTATGTAATATTGGACTCGTTCTTTGTTACGTTTTTTCGGTACGCATGAAATATTAAAGTAATATCACCTATTGATAAGAGACCATTATGTTGATTACAAACCTTTGAAGCCTTTTTAGAGCCAACATTTTGTGATTTATCACCCTACCTTGTAGGTGTTTATCGCACGAGACTATAACTCACAAAAAGTGAAACGAGCGAGGTGAGACTTCTTGGCTAAGTAGCACAATGGCTTTTTTAACTCTCGTTCAGGATATCTCACAAGAGGTGAAACGAGCGAGCGAGCGAAAGTGGCACCACATGTATTGAAGGTACGTTGTCCATGGCAAGATGCTTTTTAATGCACTTTTGGGGTTGAAACCTAACTTTTAGAATGTGAAATAAACGAACGAGAAGAAACGTAAAACGGGCGAGCTACCAGAAGCTAACAAGTTTCGTCGATTTTTGTCATGTGAATGATGATGTAAAAATGATAATGACAGAATGGCGCAGTGGAAGGTTGTGGGTTCGATTCCCACAACTGGAAAATGTTTGTGTGATAAACATGAATGTTTTTCAGTGTCTGGGTGTTTATCTGTATATTATAAGTATTTATGTGTATTATTTTCATAAAAAAAATATTTATCATCTTAGTACCCATAACACAAGCTTCGCTTACTTTGCGGCTATATGGCGATATGTGTATTGTTGTAGTATATTTATTTATGGTACTACATAAGTAAAGTGTAACATAAAAGTATAACATAAGTGCTAGTTCCTGGTCACCCATGGATGTTTCTTGCGCAAAATAGTATTGGAAGCTATCACACATGTCGTTCGGTAACTTATTTCTTATGTGAAATAAATCAAGCGTTTTCTTTTTAAAAATAGAACACATGAAATGCCGCTCTGTGTCCAAATTTGAGCCACATGTACCAGTAATCACACCGGCAACCACGCCCTTCAGACCGGAACACAGCAATGCTGTGCTTGGCGGCATAAATAAGCATTTTGGTAGTGTGGTAGTACTTTCCCATTTTCTACTAGTTACTACTGATGAACTAGACAGTGCAGTGGTCCATAATACAGTGAGACACTATAAAGAGACACAGTGCTTTTTTTATAATTCCATATTTTTTATCTAGGTATTTATTTTGTTTTGTACTAGCTTTTGCCCGCGGCTTCGCTCACGATAAGTAAAATTTTAGATTTGGTAAGTTATAACTACAAAAAAATTCAGCCCGATCTGTCAAGTGGTTAGAGCTGTGCGCTGATAGATCAGTCAGTCAGTCACCTATGCCTGTTATATATATATAAATATGGAAAATAAATTTATAATTGAAGGATTTTATACAAACTTTCATCCCCCATTTAACCCTCTCAGGGTTGGAATTTTCAGAAATCCTTTCAGTTGTAAAATGCGGACGTATTAAGACAGATGAATCTTTGTGCGCCGGACCGGTTCGTGTGGCGCAGGCGTAGGCCGCCCCGCTGGCGGTGCCGCGCGGACGCACCAACTTGCTCAACAAGGTGCCGCTGACGCGCGTGATTCGCACGCTTAACGACATAGCTGAGAGGACAGATCTGTTTTGTTGTATTCTGACTGAACTTACAAAGGTTGCTCTGTAGTTGCTCATTTGTTATATTGATATCAGTGGCGTGCACTGAGTTATTTACCAGGGTATGCATACAGTAGGAAATGAATAAAAAATAAATGTTAATAAATATGAATGTTAGGGTAGGCAGTGAAATATATATGAATGTTAGGGTAGGCAGTGCTTTTGTGCATGTATGAAGTGCAGGCCGATTCTGATTGATGTCTGTTGATAGGTACATTAGCATCTACGCTAGTGCATTAGGAAAAGTTCTGTATTACTAGTCGTAAGTTCACTTAACAAAAATATATGATTTATGTTACATAATATATATATGATGTAACATAAATTATATATGATGTAACGTAAATTTTATATGATGTTATTTATGCAAAAATAGTTATGGGTTACGTAATAAGTAACATAAATAAGTTGATATGTGATTTACACAGATGATACTGGCGCGAGTCCAGTATCGCCCGCATTGCGTAGAAACGTCCCTTCAAAGATATTTGATTAAAATATAATGTGATTGGGTGTAGACAGTGCGTAAGTAAATAAGTATTTAGCACATTTTTATCATCACAGCTCTACACTCAGAATGCAAAAGGTTTAAACTGTAGTGATTATTCCAGGGATTATTTACATTCTATTGGTTAGAAGCAGGCGTTACTTTGCGGAAATCCATAATATATTATGAAAATTAAGCTTCATTTGCTATGCTCCGCGAACAGAAGGAAAATCTGTATGGTGTAATTTATAATTTCTTCCATCCGTATACTCCACACCAAACAGCAATCCTCGGCAATGCACCCCCTACGCACGTTTCGCTCCGAAACCGGAGCATCCTCAGGAGATGTTGACTTTACAATGAATAATTGTTAAGATTTGTTCACTCCTCCTGTTCGCGGAGCATAGCAAATTAAGCTTAATTTTCATAATAAATTCTATTATTTCTGAAATTAAATAAATCCCGTTTCTTATAGATAAAATAACTTTCTGAAGAAATAATTGGCTAAGTAGTTTCAAAGTTTATTGTTTACAAACAAACCAACAAACAATTCTTTCATGTTTATTCGTAGATAAAGATGAGGCATTATGGTTATTGGTATTTTTAAAATAGTAGTGCTTATATTCAATTTGAACGAGGACAATTCTTCTTGCCAATATTTAAAAATTGAGGTTGTAAAGTTAAAAGCATAGGTGTTAACCTTTCCCACACTGAGATGACACCCGTGCACTTTAGTGGATCGGTAATGAGTTGATAAAGGTGATGCGGATGATGACATGTCAAAAACTACTTTTTAATGAAACAAATCCAAGCGATGCCACGAGCTACAGCTAGTAAAAAATAAACAAGAACTTTAAGGAAGAAAAGTTGTCAATCTTCAAACTTTCTATTGCCAGAGTCTTCATGTCAGCAGGTCAGTTCGAAGTAAACATTTGATTTTCTAACACAATCGCTAGTTAGAACCAGTCGCAAACTTGTAAGAAACACCGTCTACGTCGGAGGTGAAACTTTTTAAAGGCTCTTGTTGAGTTGAACTTTTATCCAATAATCTTCGTGGCGGCTTTACCGGCTTTAGATTATAATTAAGCTTTGTTTTATTCCTCTATACAGTTTCCCTGACCTGTTTCAGCCACGGTGGTCAATCTTAGGAGAGGTTTTAAGGGCCTACGAGCTTTTGCACTCTACGTACTACGTCACTCTACGAGCTACGTGCACTCTACGTGCTACGTGCGCTATACGTACGAGGTGTGCTTTGCGTGCTACGTGTACCACGTGCACTGCCTAACCTGTCACTCTCATAGTATGATGGGATGGGACTCTTCGACACAACCGGGTAAAATCTAGGGCAGGAGCAACAGCAAAACGTGCTCTCCGAGGCACGGGGGTGAATGACCATCAACTTCGATGTCATATTTTACATGTAATGTACGCATCAAAAGTGCCATCTAAGTGATTATTTGAATAGAGAAATATTTGAGTTTGACTTTAAGAATTTCTTGGAAAAAAACCCAATACTATTTATTAGTCCGATCCGGGGATCAAACTCTCGTGACTTAGAGTTGAATATGAGACCAACGGAGTAGTTAGTTGTAGTTTTATTCCATTTCAAGGTATGCTTTGATTGCAGTCTAACTTGGTGTTAAGAGATGATGCAATATCCAAGATGCTAGCGGGCTAGCCTATAAGGAGTATGACAGCTGTATCCCTAGTCGGTTTCTACACGGCATCGTACCGTAACGCTAAATCACTCGGCAGCACATCTTTGAGAGTAAAAAAATTAAATAGGTGTTTATTAGTTTAAGAATATAGTTATCACCATGACATCACAAAAGGAAAAAGAAATAAATGTATGAACGCTTCATAGACCCGTGAAATTCTATTTTAATTGTAAAATTTTATTTTTGTTTATATAACGTGTAACGGAATAACGAAATACGATTGAAGGGTGCATAAGTATATTTCATTAGGAATCACCCTGTGAAAATATTAAATCAAAAGTAGCGTATTTATTCATTCATATAAACTCATTTAAAACATTTTAAGTGTTTACTTATGGCAACCCTTTTGAAGACCAAAGACTGACACGGGCATAATACCTACGCTACGCGACGCGTGCCTAATAAAGTGACAAGAGACACTTGATTTTACTTTTGCATGTGATGTTAGGGCTGTCTCTCAATCAGTAAAAACTATGGCAATGGTTTACACAAAAATCTATTAGCGTTTGGGTTTTACAGAGACGTCTCAGTAAATAATGCACCTCTTATGCCTCTGAAGTATTATTTCGGTTTTCATTTACACATTGTATAGTTTTAATTGATGAATTAAGCAGATGGACCACGTGGTGATAAACGGAAAACCATTTCCCGTAAACACGGGAAATGAAAACACGGAACACGTCCTACAAAATGGCGTCCTATGTCCATCAACCTGAAACGTAGATGTGCCTGTAATCATACCAGCAATCACACATTTCATATATCACAAATAAACACGGCGGTAGTTCTTCCCAAGACGGGCTACGTCACAAAAAGCTAAAACTACTCGTAAAACTTATTTAACTTAAAAAGTCACTTCGCTGCTCTGTTTTCAGTCATTTTTAAAGTTTACACTTTTAGTTTTCCCCAACCTGTGCTACAACAATAGGATAACAGAATGCATCACTTGTTTTACGTTGAAACATCTCAAGCGCTTCGTCTGAGATAGGAGTGTAATCTCCAGGATAGCGGGTTATAGCGAGGCAAAGGTGGTAATCTTCAAGCGAGAATAACACTTTAAGTTTTAAGCACAAGAGCTTTAGTTGTGTGAACTTCAGCTATAATACTTTCTAGCGGCTATTTATTTTTACGTGGCGACGTTGCGGCAACGAAATTTAAAGTGAGCGAAATAAAAAGAGTAAATTGGTTTGTTTATTTATTTAATTAAGATAAGACATGTTATAGGATTGGTTAAAACACTGTTTACACTATCCCCACAGGCTTCTTACGCTGTATTAAGCTTTAGTTCGGCCTTGGATGGAGTCATCAGTATCGGCTATGAATGTCTCACTGTTAAGCATATGCTTTCTCTGATACGAGAGAAATAAAGAATAATAATAAATATATATACTACGACAATACACACATCACAAAGATGACTGATGAATATTTTTATGAATAACATGTATATTATTCATAAAAATATTCATCAGTCATCTCAGCACCCATAACACAAGCTACGCTTACTTTGGGGCTAGATGGCGATGTGTGTATTGTCGTAGTATATTTATTTTATTTATATGTTTAACGTATTCTGAAGCATGGAGATGTCCAACGTCACGTCTTTATCGGCACCAGACAATAGGAAATTCAGAAATTGTAAACACACCGCCGAGAATGGAACCCGAGACCTCCCACTTTAATTTATAAAACCACAGCGCTTACCACGCCAGGGAGGTCGTCAAAACTGGTCACAGAGGTCAGATGCCACCCAATTCTCCTAATTGCCTCGAACGACACCTACGAACTTTGCCAGGTAGTAAAGAATGAAGATCATAGAGAATTAGTAAAGAAGATACGGAAGTATCTTTTTGTATGACGTTGAGAGCCCTCCTCACGCAAAGTAATGCAATTCCCCCGGGCGGTTTCTTTGTGCGGAATGAAAGCTCTGTCGAGCAAACGGGGCTAGTTTAGTTTTTGCCCGACTTAAAAATGGAAGAATTGCCGAGTTAAATAACTCACATTCGGATCTTCTAACAAATGTTTTGACAGAGCTGTGGTCTTATTAATGACAGCTCCACAATATTTGGGGAATTATAATTACAGAAATTTTCATTATCTGGTCTGGTGTGATCACCACCCTACCGACAATGACGTATTCTCAAGGATTTGCCGTTCGTTTAGAATGCTGCTTATAAACGCATAATGAAATCTCAGTTAAAATACATTGACCATACACGGGCCATGGATGTGTCGGGCAATAATATATTTGATAATTTTAATCTTAATATATATAAATCTCCTGTCACGATGTTTGTCCGCGATGGAATCCTAAACTACTTAACCGATTTTAAATTAAATTGGCACACCGTCAGCAGTATGGTCCAACTTATGGATAGGATATCTTAGATATTTAATTATAGTCGTAATTTTATTTTATTGCCTATAATTCACAGTCACATTTACTCATTTAAGGCTTAGCGATACTGAATACGATAAAAACAAAATCAGACGCAGACGAAGTCGCGGGCAACAGCTAGTTTAAATTAAATTTTTAAATTCGGTTTGGGATTACAAAAAAGTGCTTCGTATCCCAAGTTTTATTTTTCATTTCAAAAGTACCTACTTTATGTAATGATAAAAATAATAATGAATTGGAGATAATCGAAACATAATCGTTTACGATACATGAACATTGAATGCAAATCATCTCATTATTTCATTATAAACGAGTAATTTTTGCGTGCTACTAATACTCGTTCTACCTTATTGTGCTGTTGTATTTGTATCTCTGTAAATTTTCTCTGTGGTGTACAATAAAAGTGTATTATACTAGTATTTCAGTCTCATGCCGGTTTATTTACGTAGAGTTGAGCTAGTAGTTACATTTCCTCCTTTTAAGCTAAAATCACTGCAGTATTGTGTTTTTGAGCCCTGTGACTCTCATTAAAGCTAACCTAACATGTTCTTAAAAATGGTTTTCTCTGAATCTTGGGTTTCCAAGAAAACTTTCCAATAGGTTCCCGGATCACGAAATACCGTTTAAATGATATCGACACCAAGAAATAATGTGATACTCGTATGATAGCTATTAAAATACCTTAACTGAGGCACTAAAATACATGGGTTTCCGAAAAGGTACGTAGGGAAGCTATTACAGATTTATGCGCCATTATGGGGCTGGTTAAATTAGGGGTAACATTGAGTAAGGTGAATTTAACTTTAGAGGGTAATTACCTATTAGGTACGCGCTGTTAAATGTAAAGAGACAATACTGCCCCCATTGAAAATTGAAAATTCAAAATTCAAAATTCATTTATTTCAAGTAGGCCTAATATAGCACTTTTGAAACGTCAAGTCTGTCTATGCATTGTGACTCTCCCACCGGTTCGGAAGGCAGATTCTACCGAGAAGAAGCCGGCAAGAAACTCAGCAGTTGCATACTTAGATTATATTGATCAGGAAATACTACTCAATGGGTGAAACTTGTCACTTGTTAGTGACATGACCGCGTTAGATTCAAATATAAACAATAGCAAAAATCTGTAAAGTTAAATACATAATTGATTTTTTTTCAACCCAATACTCGAAAACGCATATTATAACGCAAGTTCAGCTTAATGTTCATTGTATATTATGGATTAGGCATGATTTCAGTAATATATAGAATCTTATAAATATTAGTAATATAGTTCGCTTATAAATATTAGTAATATAGTTCGCTTATAAATATTAGTAATATAGTTCGCTAAATTTTTAGTATTTATAATAAAATTAAGTATTTATCAAACGTTGACGTCTGATTCATGTATTATGAAAATTTATTTTATTTATATTCTAAGTGAGATTGGTATTTATTAACGATAAATAAAACTGCAAAATCTATCGATTAGCCATGATAGGTGAAACGCCGAAATTGAAATTTCTACGTCACGTCCTTATCATAATTTTGTAACGCTTGAACTTCAAATATCTCTTCAGCGTATATCAAGTGTTTTTTGATTTCAAACTATCCCTTGCTATGTTTTTTTATCACTATTAAAATTAATATTCTTAGCTAAGGAACAAATGATTTAGTTATAAATTAAATTATTTATGGAGCGTTGACGCAGATACTAACCGGACACGGTTGCTTTGGTAAGTATTTGTGTCGCATAGGTCGGGAGCAATTGCCCGGTTGCCACCATTGCGATGACTGCCTCGAGGACACGACGCAGCACACCTTGAAGGTGTGTCCAGCTTGGGCAGGGCAGCGCCGTGCTCTCGAAAATACGGCAGCTTGCAGGTGACCTTCCGCTTTCGACTATATTTCAAACTATAGTACCGAGCGAGTCAGCGCGGAATACTGCTGCCTCTTTTTGCGAGGAGGTGATGTCCGCAAAAGAGGCGGCGGAGTGAGACAGAGAAAGGACATCAACACTCCCCTCTCGCAGGAGACGAACCGGGCGCCGGAGGGCAACCAATGACCTCCGGTCTCCATGAGTTGTAGGCCTGCGGGTGGCGAATTAAAGGGGAAGTTTGTCACCCAACTAATGACAGGCCTAAGAAGGTGGCGTAACGTATAGCGCACGCTTCTCTGGAGGATTTGGCAGCGATCAGGCCAT
Organism: Pararge aegeria; assembly: GCF_905163445.1. NCBI lineage: Eukaryota > Metazoa > Arthropoda > Insecta > Lepidoptera > Nymphalidae > Pararge > Pararge aegeria. The sequence continues at coordinate 1,731,304 of NC_053202.1, read as the reverse complement.
TGAAGATAGGACCCGCCATGCACTGCGGGGTCAAAACCTTGGCGAGAGTGCGGTAAATACGCAAGTGAACCCCGTGCTCTCACGTATAGGTCTATCGAGGGACACACAGAGTTTTTAGTGGGCGTAAGTCCCACATGACTACTCCGTTTCCCCCAACGGAGTGCTATACGTCAGGCATTTTCTCTGTATAAAAAAGAGGGTACATTGCCGAAGATCTGTTTGGTGTGGAGTATAAGGATTGAAGAAATTATAAATTACACCATACAGATTCTCCTGCTTTTCGCGGAGAATAGCAAATTAAGCTAAATTTTCACAATACCACAATGTAACGCCTGCTTCTACCTGTGTGTATTGGACACAAACCTTGGATACGTAAAGTAAAATTACAGTAGCAACAAAGTTGCAAAGCACTTCGACTCACTCACACTTTACGATATAAAACCGTTCCGAATTTAATTACGACTGTGAACGGAAATGTATTAAAGTGAACTCTAAAATCTGCAATATCCCCTGATCCCCGATAAACGTTAACTGCTTAAGTTCATTTCGAATGCACTTTGCAGATTGATGACACTGCAATTTTATGTTACGTAAGAGTTCTTATTAACCCCGACGCAAAAACGACGTATTGTTACAAGTTTGGCGTGTGTGTGTGTGCGCGTGTGTATACGTTTGTGGGGATTTCGGTTTTGTTTAAGGTGAATTAATCGGGAGTGTTCTTAGCTATGTTTCATGAAAATCAAAATGGCGGATACATACTTTTCCGCAATCTCCATATAAGTAGAATATTATGACTTCCAAATCCAAGATGGCCACCGCCTTCACAAAATGGTTAGTTAGTTTTTTTTTTTCAGAACTCCCTCATTATGGGTATCAAATGAAAGAGCTTGACTAGTAGAATAAGTACACTATATTGAAAGTCGAAGCTTTTTTTTTTGTGTTTCTACCTACACTTATATTTAACTTCATAGCTAAATATTTATTGACTGTGAGATGGTGATAACAAAAAAATAACCGGGCTTAGCTTGTTGTGGGCTCTTCTCAGACTAGAGCGCGTTTGGGACCGTAGCTTTAAGTTTCAGTTGTACAAGGTAGTTATCACCTGACAATAATTATGTAAACATATACGTATGAACGCTTCATAAGTGCCTGTGATAGGCCTACATTAATATAGAATTTAAGTCAGTCAGTCAGTCAGTATATTTGATTAATATGCAATAAAACCTACGTCCTCGTGATCTATAGTTAGCCTTCCTAACAACTAAACCTTTATAACCTTTATAAACAGTCGACTTACAAGAAATGGTCATAAATTAGTGTCATCTATCTGCATATCGTCTGCGTAAGGTACAGGGATCATTTGTGGGATTGAGTATACGCTTTTATAATATGATTCCTAAGGTGATTTTGGACCTGCCAATGCACAAGTTTAAAGAATTTGTTAAAACACATTTATTACAGCGAGATTACTATACAATTGATGATTTTTTTAATGACAAGGTTGCTTGGAAGCATCCGGCTCCGCTTTCAGCTCTCACAAGATAGAAAAATGAATGTTAAAATGCAAAATGTAAATTGTTGATTTTGGAAAAGAGCAACTGCTGAGTTTCTTGCCGGCTTCTTCTCGGTAGAATCTGCCTTCCGAACCGGTGGTACAATCACTACAAACAGACAGACTTGACGTTTCAAAAGTGCTTATATTAGGCCTACTTGAAATAAATGAATTTTGAATTTGAATTTAGGGTAGACGTTGGCCATTAACGGCCTCCCTTTCGCAAATCTATGTGATCTGCTGGGAGGCTTCGGCCGTGGCTAGTTACCACCTAATAATCAAAGACGTGCTTTAGCGTTCCTGCACGATGTCCATAAGCCGTACCCCTAACGGGTACGGCTTTTATTTAACTGCCATACCCTTACCATCATGCAGGTTAGATTGCAGTCAAGGGCTAATTGTAGTGGGAAAAGCGGCCCTATAATAATATTGATATTATGAATGGAATGCGAATGAATGTGAGCACTCTAGTATGGTATTACATGCGTTATTGGAGATTTCACTATTCAAACGAGTAATTAATGAATCAGCTCTCGTCCGCACGAGGGGGTTTTTAACGCGCGTTGAAACACGTAGGAATCAAACAAATGGGTAGGCATTGATTTGTTTACAGACTAGCGACTGTTTAAACGTCACGTCACTGTAAAGAAGTAGTCTGTGGCATCGAATCTCCAGAATGAATGAACCGATTTTGATACTGTTTTTTTTATCTCTATAGTTAATTATAGATGAAAATTATAGAAACCAAAAAGCGCGGGTAATCTATTACACACCCACACACTCCCACTCGCAGACGCGCACGCACTCGCACACACTCGTACACACACACACGGAAAAATTATACCACCCCGTCGTCGGGGGTTAGAAGCTGAAACACAGACGAAGTCATGGCCAACAGCTAGTAATAACTACAAACAATATGAATGAAATCATTAATGAGTGAGCACTGGAGTATGACATAATACACGTTAAATTAGAGATGAGCGATTTTCACACTCAAATAAGTAATTAATTAGTTATTTGTAGAGAACAGCCTTACTATCGTCGCTTAAAGCAGTATTATTTTAATGTGACAGTTTATAGCATACAAAATAGAATAAAAAGTCTTTATTGCACATACAAAAAGTAAACAAGGTTACTTAAGTACAACCCAACGGGTACATACCCACCATAATATTTTTGGATTTGACGATGTTTCGAACCAGTTGCATAGATCGTGGTCACAACGGGACTGCGTAGGTACGAGATGGATGTCACAGGCAGAATCTGACTACCCACTTTCGTGTTCTTTTTGTTGGACACACTACACTGACAACGTCACTTTTAAATTGAGAAGCTGTACGATGCTTTCTTAGTTTGCATAATTCTACCACTAGATTCCACACCACACGGTTAGGTACCGCACATTTAATAAATTTGAAATGAAAAAATGAATCTCTATTATTTTAATACAACTTAGATCAGTATCTGTTGAATTTAACCTGATAGTGGCTCGGAATAAGTAAAAGATAAGTTTTTATAATAAAAGTAAAAAGCCTCTGAAGTGGAATTTCTGATTTTTATCAGCTTAGTTATCCATCTAAAAGCAATAATAAAATGAAAGTTAATTTATGAATCGGCGAAAGCTAAATAAATATCATATTTGAGTGAAGTAGAAAGTAAATCTTATTTATTGTATTTACAAGATGAAACAAATAATCTTTAGGACGAAATAAAATAATAAAACTTGTAAGCACAATTGGATCAAGTTCCGATAAAACGTGAATTATTCAATTTGTAGTGATAAAATTAATAAAAAATTTGATCTAGTCTTAATATGTATAACCACAGATCGCGAGGTTCGATTTATTCAGGAATGGTTAGGTTAAGTTGTTAGTTAGGTGGGGTGCCAGGTCGGGTAACCTCCTCGTGTGCTGTTGGTCCCTAATGATTCGTCCATGGGGAAGAGCAGCATTCAGGCCGGTGCACGCTGGAAACATAGGCTACCAATTTCTCTTAGGAGATATTGTTAGCCGATGGCTAATGACCCGACGAGGTGGGGGTTATCTCCGCGCGTCGGTGGGTTGGAGGCAGTTAGCGCTGCTGCATGACGTTTCGCTGACTGCCTTCAACGTTGGAGGTGTGGCCCGGAATGGGACTAGCTACGGGGAGGCTCGTACCTCCGGAACCAAGGACCGTCCAGGTATAATTCTGGCGGAGCAGTGGAGGTTTATACCTCCGGAACCATTGACCGTCCAGGTATAATAAGACTGGCGGAGGAGTGGAGGCTCATACCGCCGAAACCAAGGACTGTCCAGGTATAAGCCTGAAATTAATAAAAATAATCTTAATTTGCTATACTCCGCGAATAGCAAGAGAATCTGTGCGGTGTACAGATTGATTGTCTTTTGCGGAATATAAGAAATTAAGCTTTCTTTTCATAGTATATCATGGGATTGCGCAAAGTAACGCCAGCTTCTATCCAATAATATCTATGTAGTTTTTCACATCAACACTTTTGTTATTCGTACATTATAATTTGAACCGATTTAAAAATGTTGTAAATGTTTATTTCTTGATTTTAATTGGTCCTACACATAAGTGTTATTACCAGAGTCAGTTTTTTTTTTGTATTTTTTTTACATATTTTATTTTATTCCAGCACAACTTAGCGTTAGTTAGTTGAAACAAGTGATATTTTAATAAATACTTAAAACGCACAAAACTTAGAAAAGTTAGAGGTGCGTGCTGGAATTCGAACTCGGTCCCCTGAAAGTGAAGTTGAGCTCCTACACAATGACCAATGACAATGACCGTCCAGGTATAATAAGACTGGCGGAGGAGTGGAGGCTCATACCGCCGAAACCAAGGACTGTCCAGGTATAAGCCTGGCGAAGGAGTGGAGGCTCATACCTCCAGAACCAAGGACTGTCCAGGTATGATTTTGGCGGAGCAGTGGAGGCTTATACCTCGGAACCATTGACCGTCCAGGTATAAGACTGGCGGAGGAGTGGAGGCTCATACCTCCGGAACCCGAGGACCGTCCAAGTATAAGACTGGCGGAGGAGTGGAGGCTCATACCGCCGGAACCAAGGACTGTCCAGGTATAAGCCTGGCGAAGGAGTGGAGGCTCATACCTCCAGAACCAAGGATTGTCCAGGTATGATTCTGGCGGAGCAGTGGAGGCTTATACCTCCGGAACCATTGACCGTCCAGGTGTAAGACTGGCGGAGGAGTGGGGGCTCATACCTCCGGAACCCGAGGACCGTCCAAGTATAAGACTGGCGGAGGAGTGGAGGCTCATACCGCCGGAACCAAGGACTGTCCAGGTATAAGCCTGGCGAAGGAGTGGAGGCTCATACCTCCAGAACCAAGGACTGTCCAGGTATGATTCTGGCGGAGCAGTGGAGGCTTATACCTCCGGAACCATTGACCGTCCAGGTGTAAGACTGGCGGAGGAGTGGCGGCTCATACCTCCGGAACCAAGGACTGTCCAGGTATAAGCCTGGCGAAGGAGTGGAGGCTCATACCTCCAGAACCAAGGACTGTCCAGGTATGATTCTGGCGGAGCAGTGGAGGCTTATACCTCCGGAACCATTGACCGTCCAGGTGTAAGACTGGCGGAGGAGTGGCGGCTCATACCTCCGGAACCCGAGGACCGTCCAAGTATGAGACTGGCGGAGGCGTTAAAAGGCTGGTCGTGCTTCCTGCACGTTCATCCTTTTTCTCCCAGTGCTTTTGAGGACTTGTGGGTAATGGAAAATGGGGTTGTCCATTGCTTACACTAAAGTCCTCGCATTGGTTGGCGTACTACTGTTCCAGGCTTCTATCTTGTAATGAGGCCCGCTTCAGCGGATGCACTTCGACCCTCCAGGATCATTTGTGCTCTGGTAAAGAGGTTGAAAGGACTTATATTTAGAGAGACTAAGATTATTTTTATTAATAGTTGAAATTAATAAAAATAATCTTAATTTGCTATACTCCGCGAATAGCAAGAGAATCTGTGCGGTGTACAGATTGATTGTCTTTTGCGGAATATAAGAAATTAAGCTTTCTTTTCATAGTATATCATGGGATTCCGCAAAGTAACGCCAGCTTCTATCCAATAATATCTATGTAGTTTTTCACATCAACACTTTTGTTATTCGTACATTATAATTTGAACCGATTAAAAAATGTTGTAAATGTTTATTTCTTGATTTTAATTGGTCCTACACATAAGTGTTATTACCAGAGTCAGTTTTTTTTTTGTATTTTTTTTACATATTTTATTTTATTCCAGCACAAGTTAGCGTTAGTTAGTTGAAACAAGTGATATTTTAATAAATACTTAAAACGCACAAAACTTAGAAAAGTTAGAGGTGCGTGCTGGAATTCGAACTCGGTCCCCTGAAAGTGAAGTTGAGCTCCTACACAATGCGCTATCAACGCCACATAAAAAATCCCAAATAAATTCCCCCGCCCAGCCCTTCGCTTAAAAGTCCATAGCGCTCCCCACCAGTATGGTAAAAAAAAACCAAAGGAAGAATGGATAACTGATGAAAGCGTGGTAACTGAGTAGCACAGTTATTTTTACTGTTCTAAGTTGTTCCCGTATATAAACAAATTCAGTAAAAATGCTGTTACTTACTTTCACATAACGAATAGACACTTCATTTTTATTTATTTGTGTACCTATGTCATATACAAGGAGGGTTGACGTCAGACAGGCGATCTGTCGTAAAAATATGCCAAAACAAAAACAACAAGTCCGTCTTCAGTTGTGCCGACCACATATTGCGTAAGATAAGGGCAAAAAGGAAAAGATAAATATATTATGAAAATTAAGCTTAATTTGCTATAGTCCGCGAAAAGCAGGAGAATCTGTATGGTGTAATTTATAATTTCTTCAATCCTTATACTCCACACCCAACAGATCTTCGGCAATGTACCCTCTACGCACGTTTCTCTCAGAAACCGGAGCATCCTCAGGAGATGTTGATTTTACAATGAATAATTGTTAAGATAAATATACGTCATAGAATTAAAAACACACAGAACCCTCATTCAGCCATTATTGCATGCAGTGCATTGTGTAGAAAAACAGCGCTCGTCCGACTTCACACCAGCGGAATGTTGCTAGCTCACAAACTTTGTCTCATTTTCCCCATTTTTATGGTAATCGTTTAGAACATTGGAGGTTAAATAATTACTGTCAACTGCTAAATAGAACAAAGTGACTAACCGCCTGTTCGAGAAACACTACTAAAGTGGAGTGGTTTTTGATGCTACAATATTAGTCGTGTACACGGTTTCTGCATGTTCGAAATTATGATGTGGCATATACCTTTTGTGACAATATAATAATATGGTTGCATTGAATGTTTCGGCTTCCCTTACGGAGAACGAGATTCATCTTCGGACCTTTAACTTTCGGAGTTATGTGCGTTTTAAGCAATTAAGCAATACTTGCTTTTACTGACTCCGAGGAAACCTGCGCGTTTGAGAGTTCTCCATAATGTTCTTAAGATGCGAGTTATCCACAAATCCACATTTAGCTAAACAGTTCTCATTTCCTCAGAACTGAGGAGATCTGAGGAGTCCCGTACCCTGAAGTGGGTCATCATTATCAGCCCATAACTGGTTATGTGCTGATAATGATGATGGAGTTGTAAGGTTAAAAAGGAGAAGTACCCCTACTTTTATACAGCGTGTAACCGAATTACGAAATACTGTTGAATAGTGCGTAAGTATATTTTATAGGGAATCACGCTGTAAAAATATTAAATCAGAAGCATATTTATTTTCTCATACAAACTAACTCAAAACATTCTTACTTATGACAACCCTATTTAAGATAAAATACCGAAACGCGCATAGTACATACATTACGCGACGCGTACCAAGTAAAGTGACAGGAGTCACTTGAATGTTTATTTGCATGTGAGGTTAGGGCTATACCAGATTTCTTTTAGTAAAAACAATGGTATTAGTTTATAGATAAGGTTTTGGTTTCACAGATAAGTCTCAGAGACAGTAAATAATGTACTCCTAAAGTATGTTAAGTAATATTTCGGTTTTCATTTACACGTTCTACAACCCATGTTACGTTGGAGATATTCATCTAAATTCTAACGTCGAATGGCTATAATATACTTTAACTGTTATACTGAATCACTCTACTCACACCCTAAGACACATAAATTCAAACAATTTACCGGAATTGGTGAAATAACTAAAAATAAGTGTTCGCGAGGCGACAATTTTGGAAAACGGGCCGCAGATGTTGACGATATATAATAATGTATGGAAGGGCGGAGTAATAGACAGCGGGATACGTGGGGCAAGGGAAAAGAGAAAGGGTTATACCCGTTTCACTAAATCTAGGAATCCCTTAAATCGGATGCCTAATTATTATTAAAAAATGGGTTTCACCATCTTGAAGCGGTAATAAAGTCAAAGAAAAATATTTCTTTATTCAAATAAGCACATAGATGGCACTTTTGACGCGTTGATTACATACCAAATGTGTACATAGCATTGAGTAGTGATGGCGATAACTACATTCGTAAACTTACGCTACGAGGGTTCCAAACGCGCTCTGGTCTTGAGCGGGTGTTATTTTTGTTATCACTATATCACATCGACATTTGCAACCTTGGTTAGAGCAATGTTCACACCGAAACTTTTTTATCGTTTACGTAGTCCTTTTCAATTTTAGCTTTCGCTTAATACAAACTTTGAACTTTTTTAAAGACACTACCGGTAGTTTATTGCCCACTGGTGAAGACTTCGACATCACTTTCGTGGGGGTGAGTTCGAATCCCAAAACGCACCTCAATCTTTTCTTAGTAATGTGCGTTTTAAACAACTAAAATATCATTTCAACAGTGAAGGAAAACATCGTGAGGAAACCTGCATGCCTGAGAGTTGTCCATAATGTTCTCTAAGGTGTGTGAAGTCCATCGAACGTGCTGTTAATGCACGTCGAAAATATAATGGGCTTTAACTACTTTTATTAATATCGCATGTGATTTCGTTTCGCATTCTCGTCATAATAATAGTTTTAATTTGATCAAAAGTACAAATAAATTGTAAATTGTAAGTGGGTAGTCTTGAAGCGCCATCGCATCAAAATCATATCGACGGTCGACTGCTGGCGCGAGCCGAGGCTATGTATCTTTATACTGCACACCACACAGATCTCCATAAATGTAGTCTCTACGCACGTCAAAAGCTAGCAGCTATAGCGGTCTTGTTTATTCAGTTATTTTGAGTATTGACTTTTTTAAGCACTCTTTTAGCAGCAGTTTGAACTCGCTATCTATCGTGACTTAGGCCACAACCCGTGAGATGCCTTTTGAATGGAGCGGGGTGGATTTTTAGGAAAATAATAAATTTGACGCATACATGTGTAAAATCCTCCACAATAACCGATTTGAAAGGCTTTAACGGGCTTTATTGAAACGCTATTTCTTATGAAATGTATTTTTCTTTTGATCGTATCGTATTAATGTACTCGTAATACGTTTATGATTATAATTCTATTAATATTATAAATGTGAAAGTGTGAATGTTTGTTACTCAATCACGCAAAAACGGCTGAACGGATTTGCATGAAATAAAGCATGCGTGTAGCCTTTATATGGTAGAAAACATAGGCTACTTTTTATCCCGATTCGTTAAGTAGTTCCCGAGGGAAAATTGCAAATTGTTTATACGCTAAGCCGCGGAAACAGTTTTGACATTTGGTATGCACGTCACTTATGCTATAGAAAAGGACATGTACTTTTCATACCGATCTCTCAAATAGTTCCTGGATTCAAAATTGTTAACGAGCAAAGCTTTAAAACCAATTCTGAAGTCCACGCAGACGAAGTCGCGGGCAGAAGCTAGTCTTAATATATTTTTTTATTACAAGTTAACCTTTGATTACAATATTTGGCTGGTGGATGATTCAGGCATGGACGGGTATGGCAATGATAAAATCCATACTTTATCATCGTCACTTCAACCGATTGGCGTCCACTGCTGCAAGTAGGTCTTTTGGGGGTACCTAAATCCAGGATCCTGGGCCGCTTGGTTCCAGCGGCTCCCAATGACTCCAGAACCCCGAGTGCTTTCAACTGGAACTGCAAAACCTGGATGGCCTAGACTGCGATTGCAACAGGCTTGTTGGAACTGTCCATGCAGTTGAGTCCAAGGCCCACCGTACACATATAACTAAAGAATTCTTAGGCCATACACTCGGGCTCATGGTGAAGAGACAAGAAATGATACCACACTTAATACTTAGAATATATATATATGGTATTTTTATCATTTTTATTATTTTGAAACGACCCTGCTTTCTGAGTCCAAGGCTATGGGTTAGATTCCGACGCCTGGAAAATGTAAAATAAACTAGAATGTTTTTAAGAGTCTCGGTGTTTATCTGTTTTATTTTTTAAATATTTATGTATTTTATTCATAAAAAATTCATCAGTCCTCTTGGTACCCATAAAACAAACTACGCTTACTTTGGGGCTAAAAAAAGACGCACTGTTTTAGTACTCATAAGATTTTAATTTATATATTCGTTATTTCCTAATGTAGGTGAAAAAAACTTAAATAAAATTACTATGTAGTTAGGTAACTACATTGTAATTTTATTTAAGTTTTTAAATTAAAATTTTAATTAGCAACAGAATATCAGTGAATTGTGTTCAGAACAGGTTCTCATCGAAAGGGTATGAATAAAGGCTTTCTAAAATTAAAGGCAGGGAGAAGCTCCGAAGGTCAACTTTATTCAATCCGATGAAAAGGAGCCCTTATTTTGAAATCGTAATTAATTAATTTCCCTCTAAGATGGAGTCCACGGGCATTGTTTGAACAAATTTAAATTTGATAAATAATAAAGCCTGATTGTTTTCCAATAGTTAAGTTTAACTAGAAATTCGATTAGAATCACTACCCCTACTCAGAATTAAAAACTTACAGAAACCGTGTACACGGCTAATATTGAAGCATCAAAAACCACTCTACTGTAGTAGTGTTTCCCGAAAAGACAGTTAGTCAATTCATACCGTTTTGCTGTTGACAGTCACAGAAATGTCTCACTCATTTTACGTTAACCATAAAATGAGTGAGACATGCGATGGGCGTTTTCACTGGACGAATAAGGGTTCTGTATGTTCGTAATTCTGTGATTCCCTACTAATATGATATTTTGCAAAACCAAGTTCTTCGGTAACTCTTCCACTTTTAAGGTTGTTGTGCTTTGGAATAATTTGCCTGCTGACATCCGTAAAAGTCAATCTCTTCCCATATTTAAGTGTCGTCTTAAAGACTACTATCTGTCTTTGAGTGAAGTAATTTGAACAAATATCGTAATTAATTTGTATTATTTATATTTTTTTTTAAATATATATATATTATATAGTAATATGTATCTATATATATATCTATGTTTATGTATGTCTATTTATTTTCGTATATATATGTATTTATATAATTGCACTATCCCGCTCTCTTGCAGCTTTTCCTTCTGCCAGAGGTAGCCTGTAAGAGATTGCTTGCAGCAATAAGGCTGCCTATGCATGCCTAATTCTTGTTCTTTTGCTTATTCTTTATTTTATGTATTTTTTAATGTTTGTGTGCATTAAAGTATTTCTTCTTGTTCTTAATATGAAACGTGAAAGTTTGTAAGGTTGTACGGAAGTACAGAGGTTTAATGAGACTTTATAATAATATGACTCATGCCTCAGAACAACACATGCTATTTCTATTTATATAGATATTGTGTAAAAGAGGGTATCGGCTAAAAAAACTCTTCAGAGCACTCCCCATAAAACAGACAGATGTGGAACTTGTTGTGGTGTATTATTAATAATAATAGAAATAGAAAAAGAATTTTATTGTTCACTCTTTACAAATAGAAAGGAAAAACAGTGTACCCAGAGCCGGGCGTACAACTATAGTATTAAATAAGTATAAAAATAATCTAAGTTTAATCACAATGCAAAATCAATATCAAAAATAAATATAAGTATATCATTTTTAATAATTAAGAAAAAATTAACATTACAAAACAAATAAATTAAACGTAACTGATTCTTATACTTTTTTTCTTTTTGAATCTCATCGTGATGATAAGCAGAGTCAGCAGAATAACAGTCTTCACATCTACTATCATCAAAAAAAAATTTCAAGAGTTTTAAATCAACTTCTTGATGACAGGTGACGTGAGGAAGAGGCTTTAGCAATCAACCAATTTTTCAAAACTGTTTTAAATTTGAATAATAATTCTTTTTTTTATAACAGTATAATTAAAAACAGAATCAAAAAAATTACATGACATATTAATTTTAAATATACAAAATTTATTATTAATAGTTTATTAAAAATTAGAATATCTGCCTCCAGGAAGCCCTACATGGAGTTTAATATATAAATAATTAAACTTATTCGCAGCAAGTAACACCGCGGGGTGTAGCTTGTACATAATAAAGCCTACAATTTCCGAAGTTCGTGATCATTTTCCAATGAAACCAATAGTTTAGTGTAACCAGAAATACACATTGAATATGACACTAGTTTCATGTGTAGTCGTAATTCAACCAATAGACAATGCTTTTGAATACCTCACTGGCGCAGTTTTGCGGCGATATAAATGGTAGATCCCGGGTTCAAACCTTGGCAGGGTTAATTTTTGAATTAAAAACATCAGTTTGTTTTTACTCTGTTCTGTTGGGAGGCTTTAGCCGTGGCTGGTTATCACTCTGGCAACACCTACCGCTAAGCGATTTAGCGTTCCAGTACGATGCCGAGAAGGAACCGATTAAGGGTACGGGTATAATATAACTGCCGCATACCTAACTGGTAAGCCCGTTACAATCTTAAACTGCATGATCACTTACCTAAGTAAGATGCAGTCAAGGGCTAACTTGTAGTGGAATAAAAAAAAAAAGTTAACCTGATGTTTCAGTTTCAGTCTAAGATGATAGAAGACTAACCTATAAGGGTATGGCAGAGCCCCTTTAATTTAAGAGTAAAGGAAAATATCGTGAAGAGTCCTGAGAGTTATTTATAACTTTCTCAAAAAGCGTGTGAAGTCCACCAATCCGCACTTGGCCAGCGTTGTAGACTACGGCCTAAACCCTTCTCATTCTAAAAAGAAATCCGTATCCGGTAACGGGCCGCTAACCAGTTGTTAATAATGATCGCTGACAACCCGTTAGCGGTCCACTAAAAATAATACATTATCATCTGTTGTTGTCAAATTGATTGGTTGTTTAGTAAGAGCGTGAAGGAAGGACAAACAAACAATCGTATAGTTACGTTAAAACATAAGTAAGAATTGCAAAAATAAATATAGATATCAAATGAGTACACTCGCAACAAAAGTATTATACGTTTATTTATTTAAAAGACTTCTCAATTTGAATAGTAGTTGGAGCAATATGCCTTTCTCTGCCTTTATAAAAGCATTTCTATATATCAAACAAATCTGGAAAAGGAAACTACATTGGGATTGGATGCATATTTGTTTTCCATCTCAAATGGTATCACGTAGTACGGGATGAATCGACAAATTTCAAATTCATTGGAATTTATCTCGGTCCCATACATCTATGTTCGGTATCCTTTGTCTTTGGACTTTTAAATTAAATTGTTGTATAAAAGTTTTCTGTTTACGTGACTGTGGTTTTCCAAATTCAATTTCAATAATTCTTTATTCGCGTAAGCCTACCACAGGCTTATAGAAAGCGTTCGTAAATATATGTTACCATTATTGTGAGGTGATAACTACATTCGTTAATTTATCACTTAAGTTAAGAGGGTATTGGCTAAACGCTCCGACTTATATGCATTGATGGTATTTTAAACATTTTTTTGGAGGGCACTGTGTAAACAAAAATAAAATGCACTTGGCCAACGTGGTGGACTACGGCCTCAACCCCTTCTCATTGTTGGAGGAGACCCGTGCCCTGTAGTGGGCCGGTAATGGGTTGATATGATGACTGTAACCAGTACGAAACCTAAAACTGTATTGTTTTTCATTCGTGTGTGTCTGTCTGTCTGACTGTATCTGGACCGCCTGTCACACTGAAACTACTGAATCAATTCCAACGAAACTTTGCACGATTTTAGTTCATACTATAGGGTAGGACGCAGAATACTTTTTATCCCGAAATTCAGCTCAGTTCCTTTAGGAGAGAGGATGAAAGTGTTTGATGATTTATCACCTATCACCGTCACCTATAACTCTGTCGAATGTTAACCGATTTAAATAATTATTTTCGTACTGGATAGGCGTCATAAGAAGGCTCAGGAGGAGGAGATCCATAGAAGAACTAGAGTTACTGACATAGCTCAGCGAGTCGCGAAGCTGAAGGTGCACTGGTGCACACAGCTCGGAGAACCGATGGACGTCTTAACGGGCTGCAATGGCGACCCCGCACCGGTAAACGCATCGTGGGTCGGCCCCCAACGAGGTGGGCAGGTGACCTCAGGCAAGTCGCTGGAGCCGCTGGAGGCAAGCGGTCCAGGACCGTGTATTGTTGAACTCCCTACAAAAGACCTATGTCCAGCTGTGGACTTCAATTGATTGAAGTGATGATGACACTTGATACTTTTCAATCGTATTTTAGTGTCTGGAGAGATAGAAAATTCGGAGTGGTCGGAAATAGAAACAGTATAAAAGTTATTCCATTTCACCAGTCGGAAATAGAAAAAAAACCGGAACTTCTAATCGTTCTTAATTATATGGCCTCAACTGTATATGACATTGTAATGGTATTGAACCAGAATAAATGAAAAAGATGTCAATATTGAAAGCTTAAAGCGAAACTTTAATTGCTTAGCCGTATCACTAGGGCGAATTCTATCCCGAAGAGAGACACCCAACATAGCTCGCTCCATAGCACGTTGCGCGACTTTACTAATTTGTGGATCAGGTCGACTGTCAGAGTCCACATCTCGGCTCCATATGTCGTTACAGGCAGGACACACTCGTTATCGACTTTCGTCTTGAGGCATTGGGGTATCGGCGAATCGAAGTCTTGACGCAATTTACCAAAAGCTGCACAGCCCAACGGAATTCTTCTGTCAGCTTCCTTGTCGAAGTTCTTTCTACCAAGTTTTATAATTTGACCTAGATAGTTATATTCTTGGACAACTTCGATGCTGACATTATCAACGGTAATTGACTTCGGGATGACGTACTCATTAAACACCAGTTTTGTTTTGTCCGCGTTCATTTTGAGGCCTACTCTTCTGGAAGAATAGCTGAGGCTAGACAGCATTTGTCATACAGCAAGTTACGGCAGCATCCGTAGAAGAACCAAGGTCACCGACATAGTTGCAAGCAAGTTGAAGTGGCAGTGGGCGGGTCATGTCTGTCGTAGGACCGATGGCCGTTGGGGCAGACGTGTTCTAGAGTGGAGACCGCGAATCGGTAAGGTGGCTGGAAGCGGCTGGATGAGAAAGGCGGAGGACCGTGTGTGGTGGCGCGCTCTTCGAAAGGCCTATGTTCAGCAGTGGACGCTTGTAGGCTATTGATGATGATCACTAGGGCGAGTCGTTCGGAAAGAAATGGTCGTAGTGTAGTAGAGGTACATCGTACTCGTGGCATAAAAATATTGGAGTTAAAAAAAAAAAAGTTAAAAGCAGCACTTAGACAAACCCGGGATAAAACAATCCCACTGTTTATGTAGCTCACACGTACTCAATTAGTACAAATTAGCATAACTACCGTTATTGGTATTTTGCAAATAACTATTTAGATAAACACTTAACCTTATTATCAATTCAAAAAGATTGCATAATGACATTATTTATTTACGTAAATTTTTACGTGTATTTATTATTAACGTTATCCCTTTATTAAACAAATCCCGTGGAAAGTAATGGACAGACAGCAAACCTAGAAACCAAACTGGTACCTTTTTTTGGTTTTGGTTTTTTTTATGTTAATAGCGGGCAAACTAGCAAGTGGGTCACCTGATGTTAACTGATCACCGTCGCCCATAAACATCTGCAGCACCAGAGGAGCCACCGGTGCGTTGCCGGCTTTTAAGGAATCTGTTTTCCGGCTTTTAAGGAATTTGTTTATATATGCATTTAGATAAGGATAGAACTACTAAATTAATTCTGCCATCTGAAGATTTTGTATCAAATAAATTATTATCTTCGTGCGTAAGTTCTGAGCAAGGTGTTTACTAACTTTAACCCTAAGGCTGGGGAGTATGGAATGAAACTTTCTATGAAGATCTAAAAGTTATATGTATGTAATTTGGTATTTTGGTTTTTGGTTCAAAATTAAGAAACACGTGTAAAACAGATTTTCTTAACATCAACCTTTTCTAACCTCTCAGGGTGAATACGGCATAAGATTTTGTAGAAAAAGTTTTTCAATACTCAAGTTAAATTAAAGTGTTTCGTTATTCTTCTAGTCAAACCCTTTCATTTGATACCCATTTTGATAAACAAAGGCAACTTATAATACGCCGTTATTTTTGCGTCGGGGGTTAAAATGGGTAGTACTGGGGGTAGTAAGGGGGTACAATGCGAATTGTATAAGATTAAAAAAAAATTTTTTTTTTATTCAGAAGTTATATTAGAAATCGCGAGCAAAAAGTTATTGTATAACCTGTTCAAAACCATTAATGAAGCAATAAATCATCCACCTATAACCAACACTATGTCATTTCCGGTGGAAAACCCCGGACCGGACGAAGTTACCGTATCCGATCGTGTTCACGTTAATGACTATTTCCGGTGGAAATTCATTTTGCTTTTTCGGAAGGACACTTGCCGATAACCTCCTAAGGGGTTGCTACGGCGTCACCGGGGGAGTGGGGCGAGCGCGAAAGCTCGCCATGAGAAGAGCCCCAGGGCTCGACGACATCGGGGGGAGTATGGGAGACGTCGACCCGAGGGTGCCTCCTGCGAGGACTCGGACCTCGGCTCGGTTCGACGTTAATCTGACTGTTGGTGGACTTTTGGACTAATCATTGTTTAGTCCGAACGCCCCCGTGACCGTGGTAAGGATCCACGTCCGGATGACGTCAGAAATCGGGGCCCTCGTCTTCGCCGGCGAAGACGCTGTGAATGTTGCGTGTGTGTGTGTTGTTGGGACACGTTGTCGGTAGTTATTTTGTCGTCAGGGTCGTCAAGGACATGCTTCGGACGTCGCCGCTTTGGTTCGACGTCGGGGACGGGGGTATAAGTGGACGCCTCGACCACTAGGGGGTTGGGGTGTCGGACTGCATTTTCAAAGTAGGTCTTTGATAATGTTTTCATGTACTGGGCTATGGTGGGAAGATCGAGGTCTCGGTGGAGATCTACGTTGCGCATGTACCACGGACTGTCCGTGGTCATACGCATAAATTTGTTCTGCAGGACTTGAAAGCTCCTGTAGGAGCTGTGAGGGCGATGGGCGAATACGACGCTGGCGTATGTCATAATGGGACGTATGCACGTTTTATACAAGGTTACCTTGTGACGGAGGGATAATTTGCTTTTGCGGCAAATCATCGGATAGAGACGACCCATCACATACGCAGCCTTGTTGCGGGCCTTGCGAATGTGTGCGGTGAAGCTCATTCTATGATCGAACGTTACTCCCAGGTATTTGGCCTTGTCTTGCCAGGGTATGGGACGCCCGTAGAGGGTGACCTCTGCGGGGTTTACCGTGAAGCGGCCTCTCGGTTTGCCCGTGAAGAGCACCGCTGCGCTCTTCTCGGGGTTAACCTCGATCCTCCAGAGGCGGAACCACTTGCCCAGCAGGTGGAGCGCCTTTTGGAGTCGACTTGCAATGTTGCTCTTTTTGGGATCGGTCGCAAAGAGAGCGGTATCGTCGGCGAATTGGGCCAGTTTGACCGTCGCCGGTAGGTCGCGGGGAATGTCGCTCGTGAAGAGCGCGTATAGAAGTGGGGAGAGCGCGGAGCCCTGAGGGACTCCCGCTCGTATGGGTCTAGGGGAAGAGAGCGTACCGTCTAGACGATAGCGAAATGTGCGATCGGTGAGATACGCTCGCAGCAAACGAACGAGACTAGCTGGCACGCCCAGATGGTGCAGCTTGTACAACAAGCCGGCGTGCCAGACCCTGTCGAAGGCCTTGGCAATGTCTAAGAACACGGCCCCAGTGGGGCTCATGTGTCTGTATCGATTGAATCCTGCCAGTATGTGCTCCGTGAGGCGGTGCGCTTGGTGGACGCAAGAGTGCTTGGCTCGAAAGCCGAATTGCTCGTCGTTAAGGAGGTTTTTCTCCTCTACGACTGCCTTCAGTCTGTGTAATATTACCCTCTCATACACCTTTGCTAAGGTGTTGAGGAGGCTTATAGGGCGATAACTGGAGGGAAGGTCGCGGGGTTTGCCCGACTTGTGGATACCTATGACTGTTGCTTCCTTCCACTGGTTGGGGAAGTAGCAGTTTGCCAAGAATACATTAAAAATTACCACAAGTAGGTTGATAATTTGTCCTGGGAGTAACTTTAGGGTTTTATTGGTAATGCCGTCGGGGCCTGGGGCTTTCTTAGAGTGGAAACCCTTGATAATAGTATGAACTTCATCGCAGGTCGTCGGGGCGAGAGGTTCACCATCGGGAGGGGTCGAGAGGATTGTTGCGAGTTCGCTTTCGACTCGCAAGACGTGGGGCCTATCAATGGATACGGTGCTCGGAGAGCATTGGGATTCGAGGCAGTCAGCCATGCATTCAGCCTTATCGATATCTTCAAAGGCGGGCGGAAGGTCGGGGCGTGCTAACGGTGGGAGGGCGGGAGCGCGGGTCATTTTGAGAGCCTTCGCCAGTTTGTAGAACGCACTACGCGATGGCGAGAGCTCCCCCAAGAACCTGTCCCATTGTCCGTGTCGGAGTGCGGTAATGATAGACACTACCTTCCTCTGGGCTCTCCAGAGTTCTAACCGATTCTGTCGTGTCGGATATTTGTCATGCTCCCTATGGGCCCTATTCTTGTTTGTGATTAGCTCTCGCGCGTCCTCCGTGAGTACCATGCGGTAAAATCCGCACGGCATCTCGCGGGAGCATTCGCTCGTAGCGTCACAAACGTGGTTGGTCAGGTGCAGTGAGGCTGCCTGGGCTTGCTCTAATGTCTCTACGACGTCAGGAATTTTAGAGAGGTGCACAGAGTCCTTCGCTTCGAGTAGCCCGGAGAGCTTCTTGAAGTCGATGACTTTACGGGTCGGGAGGATCGCGGGGCCTACGGGGCCTAGCTGTAGTTTGACAGGTCTGTGATCCGAATATAGCTCGGATAGCACTTCCACAGAGTTCACCTGAAGGGTGATATTCTTGAGGAGCGCTATGTCGAGTATGTCCGGTCGGTCGATCGAACTATCCGACATCGGGAAGCGAGTCGGCGAGTCTGGGGCAACTACGATAAAGTTGAGGTCGGGTCGTCTGACAAGTATGTTAAGTTGTCGTCCGTGCGCGTTAGTGGAGCGGGACCAGTCGGTGTGCTTAGCGTTGAAGTCACCAGCCAAAATGACAGAGTCACCTAAGGAGAGGAGAGCGAGTAAGTCACTCTCTAAAAAGGTTTTGTTCGGTGAGAGATAAACGGATGCTAGTATGATCGACGGATGGCCGGTCATACCCACCTGACATACGGAGGCTTCCATGTTGGTAAGCTGTGGAGGATCGAGAGGAGTGCAGTGAAGAGCCCTTCTGTAATAGATCGCGGTACCACCCAACCGGTTGGTGGTCCGATCATTTCTAATTAAGTTATAATTTCCAACTTTGGGATCGCTTCTACTAGGTTTTAAGAAGGTCTCTTGCACTAGGAAGATATCGATTTGTTGTGCACATATAAATTCACGGATTTGATGCATTTGATCGATAATGCCGTTTGCATTAAAGAAGCTGACTGCCAGGGAGTGTGGTTTTACCCTACCTTTATATGTACTACCCATTAACGGATTGCTTTTTGGATAGTCCCGATGGTTGTTAGGAGGCTAGAGTGCTCACGCATAGCCTGGTTGAGGGAGACCTTTGCCTTTGCAAAGAATACTTTTACCTCGTTCATGTCAACCGCAGACACGAGGTACTGGATGAAGTCCAGGGGGTCCATATCCGGAGATAGGTGCATGGGCGAGGGCGCTGAGGCCGGGTGGGCCGCTGCCGGTGCGGTGGCCTGAGGGGCTACCGGCACCGGTGCGGGGGCGGGGGCGGAGGCGCTAGGCGCTCCGTTAAGGGGCTTGGCCCATGCGCTGGTAGCGGGTACCGGCGCTGGGACGAAGCGTTGGGCGGGCTGTGCTGCGGGTCTCCGAGCCGGCGGCGGACCCCCGCGCCGTGTAAACTGCGGCGCCTTTGGGCATCCGCGATAATTCGCGGGGTGCCCTTGGGTGTAGCAGAGTACACAGCTCGGTGGTTCGTCGACGGTCGGGTCCCGTCGGGAGCAATCGGCGGTGCCGTGGTCGCCCAGGCACTTGACGCACCTAGGGCGGGCGAAACAATTCCTTGCGGAATGGCCGTACAGTTGGCATCGGTGGCACTGGCCGACCTTGCCTCTGTTATGGGGCTTCTCGATAGTGAGTCCTGAAAGGTGGCACACTTTTTCGAGATTGTAAATCTCTTTACCTTCGGGGGAAAGTTCTAATAAAACGAGAACCATCTCGTAGACATATTTCGTCCTGGTATTGTACATCCTATGTACCTCCAGGACAGGTAGATTTTGCGACAAAAGGTCGGCTTTTATTACCTCGGAGCTAATCTCCTTCGGTAATCCTTTAATGACGACGCGGAGAATGCGTTCGTCTCTTAGGGCGTAGGTATGAAAACCTATATTATGCTCTCTGAGCATTGAAGTTAGCCGACGGTGGTCGTCGGAGGATAGGCACTGTACTCTAATGCCTATAGCGGTGGATCGGGCACCGGTGAAGCCGATGCCGTTCGCTTCAAGAAGCGGGATGATTTTCATCCATGCGAGCTTGTCGCGGATGAAGAGAGGTGGGATTCTATCCCTGGGTTGGGGTTGCTCCTCCATAGGGGAGTCTTCGGGCTCGTCTTCGTCCGCAGGGGAAGCCTGGGACGCTGCGCGAGGCGCTGCGCGGGGCGCTTGGGACTGGGTCTTAATCGGGCGGTCCGGTACCACTTTCTTTGGCGGGTTCGCCTTGGATTTGGAAGCCTTAAGCTTCCGCTTTTTAGCACCGACGACGGTGAAGCCGTCGTCGGTCTCGGATGATGCCGGGGAGGTAGATTCTTCGATCGCTATCGCAGGGATAGCGACCGGGTCTTCAGTAATCGGCTCTGCGGGAGCCGGGGATTGCGGGCTGTCCGTGAACACTCTAGGCCTAACAGTCCTAAAGCGGTTTAGGTAACCCGCGTTATTCTCCTGGAGGTCCTTTAAGAGGGCCTCCAGATTAAGGTCGGAGTCGGCGAGGGCCATGGCGGCCCCCGGGGTAGCGGTTGACCTCCCTGCCATGCAGGGAGGTGTGTGCCTAAAAAAAGGGTGTGGCCCTATGGGGCCTCGCCTTTAGGTGACGAGGGTGTTTAAACTACGCTAATAATAACACGTGTACTTACAGGAATCCTAGACCCTAGAACTACACTGCACTACCACAACGCAGAAACGGACACTGATTTCCACTGACACTTTCACCTCGAGCAATCGGTTGCGAGACAGACATCCGTACGGGACGGATGCGCGAGTCGGAAAAACGGAAATTCATTTGTGGGGCGATTGTTTTTTATATGAGTTGATTATCAATTAACTTTTTTCCATATCATTTATATTTTTTTACCAACTTACACAAAAGAAGGAGGTTACGAATTGGGTTACGTATATATAATTTTATTTTATGTGTGTTGACCTCTATAATACTATCTGATAACTCTTTAATTTATAAACCGATTGGAAAAATATATTTTTTTTGATTAGTGGACTACACAGCCAATGACTAAACTACAAAAGAACATGTTAAGTAGAAGTTATACCAACATGCATTTTTTTTTCACATCAATTAAGTGGGCGTATGTTATTGTGTAACATTGCATGCCAAATTTTTTTTAAAATTATTAACAATGCTTAAAAAAATAAAAATAAATAAGCTGTTCATGATTATCATGGAACTGCCTCAGCTTGATGCTACAGTCGAAAATGAATGCAGAGCAGGTTCTCAGGCATGACCCAATAAATCAAATAATCATTCATTAATGAATACAACATGTAAACATTCATTTAATTATTCCAACTCATTGCCCAAACGTACACAGCCCCTTATTCCATTACAACCATATTTTAATATCGAATTGAATACCGTTCAATTGTCTCGGTATCGATCCCTCCCCGAGGCAGTGTTTGCGGTTATCCCCCTTTTTGCCCCTTTTTCCGCTTTTCCCCATTTTCTTGCACGGAGCATTAATTCATTTTGCGCGAAGCCGTAAGATTTATGGCCCCTCACGGACCAAATCTTTTCTGTAAGAGAAAGAACACGGAACTATCTATTATATACTGCTTTTTTATCGCGACTTCCTTCTCCCTCACTCCCTAAAATACTAGCATACATATTCCTCACTATAGTAATTAGGTCTGGAAGAATGAAACTACTTGTTGGCTTGATTAACAAATTAACTTATTATACAAGGAAGATGTTAATCGCTGTCCTTTCACAGTTCAATAAAATATTTTATATCAAGATATCATTTACATTTATAAATTGAGCACACATCAGGGAGTGCTACGGTTTGATTATTTTTATTCTGAATAGAAACCCGAATACATCAGTGGACTAGTGAAAATGCTGTTCATCATCTCTCTATAGGCCTCTCCTCCCAACATGAGAAGGGGTTGAGGCTGTAGTCCACCATGCTGGCCCAGTGCGGATTGGTGGACTCCACACACCTTTGAGAACAGTATGCAGAACTCTCAGGCATGCAGGTTTCCTCACGATGTTTTCCTTCACCGTCGAAGCAAGAGATATTTGGATTACTCAAAACGCACATAACTTAGAAAAGTTGAAGGTGCGTGCTGGGATTCGAACGAGGCCCCCCGAAAGTAATTCGAGCTCCTACCCACTGGGCTATCACCGTGTACCTGCTAACTGATAACATAATTTAGCCAAATTAACTTATTATAGAAAGAAGATGTCAGTCAGTGTTCTAGCACAGTTGAAACAAGACCGGAGGGATATGACACTACCGCTTTTGTTACTTTCAAATAATAATATATTCTATATCAATATATATTTAAAAAAATTCAAAATTCAAAATTCATTTATTTCAAGTAGGCCTAATACAAGCACTTTTGAAACGTCAAGTCTGTCCGTGTGTAGTGACTCTACCACCGGTTCGGAAGGCAGATTCTACCGAGAAGAAGCCGGCAAGAAACTCAGCAGTTGCTCTTTTCTAACATCAAAAATTTACATTTTACATTTTAACATTCATTTTTCTATCTTGTGAGAGATGAAAGCGGAGCCGGATGCTTCCAAGCAACCTTGTCATTAAGAAACTCATCAATTGTATAATAACCTCGCTGTAATAAATGTGTTTTAACACATCCTTTAAACTTATGCATTGGTAGGTCCAAAATTACCTTTCCAAACCAAAATTATTTCAATTACATGCAGTGGCGTGCATAGAGGGTATGCAATTGCACAGGGTATGCAGATGATATAAAATGAAGAAAATCTCCAGTACGAGTAATAAATACTTAATGGTAGGCTTTTTATAACTCTTACAATG
The DNA here is from genome assembly GCF_905163445.1 of Pararge aegeria. Lineage (NCBI taxonomy): Eukaryota > Metazoa > Arthropoda > Insecta > Lepidoptera > Nymphalidae > Pararge > Pararge aegeria. The sequence goes on along the minus strand of NC_053202.1, from coordinate 1,708,115 downwards.
CCTATCCTTAAGTTTTTTGTAACTTGTAAAGAAGATTTTAATCTTAATTTTATATCATCTGCATACACTGTGCATACCCTCTATGCACGCCACTGATTACATGTATAAAATGAGCACACAACGTTGTGTACTCATTTTATACGGCCTGAATCTTTCTTATTTTGAATGGAAACCCGAGCACTTCAGTTGACTATTGAAAATGCTGATGATTTTATTACCATCGTCATTTCATGAACCCATTACTGGCCCACTGCAGGGTACTAGTCTCCTCGCACAATGAGAGGAGTTTAGGCCGTAGCCCACCACGCTTGCCTAGTGCAGTTTGGTGGACTCCACACACCTTTAAGAATGTTATGAAGAACTCTCAGGTTGCAGGTTTCCTCACGATGTTTTGCGTCATAGTTGAAGAAAGCGATACTTTAATTGCTTAAAACGAACAGCTCCCCGAAAGTGGAGCTGAAGTCCTAACCTTTGAGCTGCCATTTTTGTTTTGTTTTCTATTAGGTAAAGCATTTGGATAGCTTTAATAATTATTGGTATAAAAAAAGTAATTGTTAAATAGGCAATTGAGGCAAAAACCCACCACAATAATTAATATTGTACAATAAACTTTCAGCTTAATTCACCATTATTTGGACATTATCTGTTATAACGTTGTAACTTTTGTATGTTTTTGGAAAAAAAAAAATTAGGAATTTGGCCCTTTACATTTTCTGTATAAAGGGATTTCTTTTACGTAATACTTTCTCTTTTCGTTACGTATTGTACTTAATATAAAATGAAAGTCGTATTTCTTACACGCAAAATATACACGATACGAGAAATGTAATGAAAGGGACGACAAGATGGGGTGATATGTGTGGGGGAAAGGGCGAAAACATTTTTTCTCACGTCGTTTAATACGGGACCGGCCGCGGGCGTGCTTCGCAAGGAAAATACATTAAGCAGGGCTGACTATCACACCGTATTACTTTCGGTACCTGCTTAATAATAATATTTTTATGTTTCAGAGAGCAACCTTACTGCTATCGCTTAAAGCAGTATTATTTTAAAATCACTTATTTATTGACATACCTTTAATTTTGTTTTTTTTTTCTATAACTAAATATACTACGACGATACACACATCGCCATTTAGCACCAAAGTAAGCGTAGCATGTGTTATGGGTACTAAGATAACTGATGAATATTTTTATGAATTACACACAGATAATATACATAAACATTCATCACACAAAAATTTTTTCAGTTGTGGGAATCGATCCCACGGCCTTGGATTCAGAAAGCTAGGTCGATACTCACTGTGCCAATTGGCGTCAAATAAAACGTCATCAATATGCGTGGTCCAAAATTACCTTTCACTAGAGCTGTACGGCTTAGCTATAGCAAGGGATTAAAGCTAGACCAAGAAACTATAAGACAGTTTTCACAGGTACAACATAAAAAATGGGGTTTTTCAACCAAAACTTATATATAGTTCATGTCGAAATACCATTAGATTTGAGCAGTTAAAGCTGATCATATACAGCCAATGCAATAAACAAACATGCAGAAGAAACTACAAAAACAATGTTAAGTAGAAGTTAAATGCTAACAATAATTCTAAAAAAGAACGTGTCATTTTAAATTTGAATTTTACAACGAAATGTAACGTTAAAAGAAAAAAAATAGAAGAGCATTAAGGTCTGACGTTAAATGCATTACGCGTCAGTGTGACAAGCGCCCGCATTAAAATGTAAAATCGTCTGGAAGGCTGAGAGATTTAATTTCCTAAGGATCCTTTGGCCCCCTAAAACGACCATTGTTCGATTGCTACTAACGTTGTTACCTCGTAATGGATACAGCCTTTGATCGTTACCTGTAACAGAGAACATTATATTACTTAAGTCACCGTTCAAGTTAAATTTCATACTATCCTTCCTACTATTAACCCGGCGTCATCAGGGTCTGTGAGACCCAGCTCACTTTATTTTGCTTTTGTGAAATTGCCGTTCTTCTCAGTAGTTGGAGCTGTTTAGTCTGTCTAGGCGTTACAGGTAGCACACCAGTTGGACTGCGACTGCTCTTATCACATGTGCGCAAAGTTGAAAAAGTTACGTGAGAACCATCCTCGCTGCAGTTGTATCAATATAATTTCATTACGAAAATTAAGCTTAATTTGCTATACTATTCGAAATAGGAGAATCTGTATGCTGTAATCTATATTTTTTTCTCTATACTCCACACCAAACAGATCATCTGCAATGTACTTTCTGCGCACGTTTCGCTCCGACACCGGAGCATCCTCATGAGATGTTGACTTTACAAGAAATAATTGTTAAGACAACAACTGACAATTATTAATTGTAAAGTCAACATCTTCTGAGGATCCGAGAGAGGAGAAATTATATATTACACCATGCAGCTTTACGCGTCGTATAAAGTCAAAGTCAAAGTCAAAAATATCTTTATTCAAGTAGGTTCAGTGTGTTCAAAGTGCCACCTATGGGGGCACTTTTGATGCGTACATAAGAATTACACGGTAGTGAGATATAAAGCAAGTAAGCTTAATTTTTCATAATATATCATCGAGTTCTGCAAGATAACGCCAGGCTTCTATCCAATATAACTTTAGGTCCTTAATATGTATAAATTCTTTTATATATAGTTTTTTTTATTTTTGTTAATGATTTTAGTTGCCAATACATAGTTTTACACGTTTTATTAGAGGTTATTGTAGGTAAAAAAAAAATTACCGAAAAGCGGCAGAACGACGACCTGGATAAAAAGCAGTCAGACCAGGAGTGAGATCTAGCCATTTTAAAAAAAAATTTGGTCATTATATTATAAAGACTGATTGTTAAGTAATGTCACTAGAAGAGAAACGGTTGTCGATTTTATTTTGTTTTTTCACTGGTATAATCTAACTAGCGGGTCTGTAAGACCCACCTGTACGTCCGTGTAACACTTTTCCACCCCCATGACGCCGGGTTAACATAAATACATATGTTTATATTGATGTTTGTAAGTCTTTCACGCAAACTGTAATGAACGGATTTGACAGATAATTACAATAATATAGCTTATGTCAGGGGTGCCCAACCTTCGGCACACTTCCAAGTTTAGAAATTGCAAAAATTAAATTATAATGTTTTTTGTGACTGGTGTAGTAAACTTTTAATTAAAATTTTGAAAACTAGCTTTAGCTAACCTAGCGTTTTCGTCGGTGTTTATTATTTAAGGTTCTTTACCAACCCCGTGGGAACCGTTTATTTCCCTGGGATGAACCGTTACTGGACAAACAGTATATTGGATAGATGGATAGATCTACGATTATCAAATCTTAGTGTATAAATGTTAAGTTTGAATACATTAACTCAGCAACAAATACAAACCCTGATTGATCTGCTAGCCAGTTAAATTAAATATTGATCACCTTTTATCCAGCTTGGATATTTGCATAATATATAAGATCTGAAACGTTTCATTACTCTTCAAAGGTCAATGGTGAATTTATAATGATTCATTTATATATATATACAAGTATTACCATCTCAATAAAGCTGGAAATACCTTAAGATGCTGTGTACTTTAAAATGGGTTAAAAAATTTGAACTGAAAATAATTACTATATGTATTGTGGGGTGATTCCTCATTCTGGAGCCCGCCGGTTACTTGGGTACTCAAAATGGTTTGCCTGTGTGTGAGAGAGAGAGAGAGTCGGTGTGTCTGTGGCAGCTTACTGGCCAAAAGTAGAATACTATGAACTATGACAAAATTCTAATCCAAGATAGCTGCGACCACAAAACAGCTAATGACATTGACTAGTAGAATAATGTACACGAAAATAAAGGTCGGGTGTTTTTTAAGATTTAGATATTATTAGATTAGTTGTGGCAAGGTTACTTTATTCAGTGGACGATACAAGTGCAAAATAACTATTTCTTCCGTAGGAAAACCTAATGAATTATTTTCTTTAATCCAATATAACACCACGATAAGACGTTTATGTATGACAACCTCCCTAGCGCAGCGGTAAGCCCTGTTGTTTTAAGTTTGATGACCCAGATTCGATTCCCAGACCGGGCCTTTTAGGATTTATAATTTCTGAATTTTCTCTGGTCTGGCCTGGTCTAGCTTGGACCGTGACCTAGTTACCACGCTACCGAAAAAGACTTTCCGCTAATCGATCTAGCGTTCCGGTACGATGTTGGGTAGAAACCAATTAGGAGTATTTGGTTAATATAACTGCCTTAATCCGAAGAGGTTGTTATGCTGTTATATTAGACCGCATCATCACTTACAGCCAGGTGAGATTGCATTTAAGACCAAACTTGTAGTGGAATTGAAGAAAAAAAAAAACAACAAGTAGAAGCGTCCCCGTAAACTTGCAATACAATCACAATAGTGCCTAACAGCAAAGAAAATAACTCGTGAAACTTAACAGAGGTTGTAATGGCTACGAAATGTTCCAAAACGATTCCAACTACGTCTTATTAGTCAGTTAGCGACGGTTGAGAGGAAAGTTTCGCCAAGTATCGATTCCAAAAAGAAATCAGACAACTAACACAAAGGAGTTCAAGGTGCAGTTAATTTGTTTTATAGCTCCAGCACCATTTCCAGCTTAAAAAAAGTAAACAGCTGGTTTAGCGTTTCAACCTCTTTGTTTAGCTTGAGTAATATTGCAGCAAGTCTTTAGAAATGTCCTCCGCAAATATTTGGCATACCTTTCAGACTTCCGACTAAACAATCTTTATTTATTCATATAGGTATCTGTTATAATTTTTATATTTATATAAACATATATTTATAATTATTTTATATTTTTTGTATATATATATATATACATATATAAATTCTAGTTAAGTATTATATTTATATATTTGTGTAACGTTTTTTCTTTAGCTTCTTTGGTATCCTGGAAGAAATCGCTATGTAGCGATAATGCAACCAAATTGTAGTCTCTTGCTCTAGGTGTTTATCTCCATTCATTCATTCATTGTATTCATTCATTCATACATCTTTGTGGCTTTCATGAAATCTAGAGTGAAAACATATTGGGTGCAGTTACTTTGGCCAAAGAATTACTTTGGCCAATCAATGGAGAAATTCTTCCAGCATCTTAGGCACTATACTTCGCTGCGGTGGTAAGGCGGTTTTAGAATTAAATAAACAATTGTGATAAAATAAATAAAAACAAACAAAGAAAATGTGTATGACGGCGCCGGCAAGAAATCTGTAAACAACACGTGCACCGCTCTCGCCACCTGACGCATTGTTCATTATCCCCACTCACCTACTACTCAAATCGTTATGAACCGTATATAAAGACCGAAACTACAGTGGCGAGGCAGTCTTGGCTCTGGCGTAGCACGGTGCGCATGATGTACCCTGCTAGTACTTATCCTAGACCCTTTGGATAATTAATTTGTTAAAAACGAATTAATTATTATTCTCAACTGTAAATTAGAATTAGTAGTAGTAGAATAGTTGATAACCATCTCGTATAATTACATTACTATCTTGATTGAAGTAGTGGTTAGTTATTATTAACTAAGTGATTATAACTTCACTTCATTTCATAGAGTTACAAAGACTATTTTCCTGACTTATCCGCTTCTTTTATTAATTATGTCTGACCCCCCCTGCCGACATGTACAACAAATAATAACTTTGTGAGATAATTGTTTGGATTGAATGTTCGGTTTATTTTATTTCAAAACCGATTTTGGTTTTTTTTAGTTGTTCATTATGCGTATCATTCACTTAATCGCCTTTACCTATTATGAAAATTAAATGAATTACGAAATTTTTCTGTATTATATTTTACTAAAGCAGAATATGATACTTTACGAACTTTTTTATACCTGTCAAAAATTATCACCCGAAATTAGATAAAGTGTAAGAAAATACATAGATGGCAATGTAAGGAATATTGAACTGTCTTACATTTGAAACAGCAAAGAAAATAACCCGAGTCACTTAACAGCGGTCGTAATGGCGACGGAACGTTTCAGAACAATTCTAACTGTGTCCTATTACAGTTAGTGACGTTTGAGAGGAAAGTTTCGCCAAACATCGATTTCAGAAAGAAATCAAGTAAATTACAGCAATGACACTTTCCATCTAGCACAAAGAAATTGACAATGTGAGCTAAAGTGCTATTAGAGATGTATAATGGCTTTAAATTCTTATAAATGCTTCAGTACACACTTCGCCTTTCCAACCTCTGCGGTTTTTTCGGTGCTTCTTTACTAACCCGCTTCCCGGGCGTAGTCAAAAAATATAAGGTATGGTGTTTTTCTACTTTTACTTTACAGACATACTGAGCCCAAGCAAAGCACCATTCGAAAGCTTATATAAAAACATTTCACGCTTGAAAATTTGACGAGATTTTTTTTTTTTTTTTATTTATTGTTCAAAATAAATTGTAATAAATATTTTCCAACATAATTATCCATCCCCTTAGAAACTATGCGTTTATGGTGAGGATGGCGGGTTCGCCAGTATATATCTTTATAAATATTCGACTACTTAATCCTAATCTAAATGTAACTCAATCTTAATGTTTATCATTTAGACAGTCTTAATCGAACAGTGGCATTTTTTTTGCACTGTTAGCTAAAAAAAAATTCTTTCACATTTCCTTAAAAATATGTTTTTTTTCATTTATACATTGCAAAGCGGGTGGGAGATCTTCAAATATTTTAGATAATATGTATATACATCTCATAAATCTAAATTGTCAATCTAGATGAAATCTATATGATTCTTCATCATCTTAATTACCCTTTACCGATCCTCTACAGGTCACGGGTCTGATCTCACAATGAAGAGCGTTAAGGCAGCATGCTAGCCTAGTGTGGTTTAGTGGGCTTCACAAAACTTTAAGAACATTATGGAGAACTCTCAGCCATGCAGGTTTCCTCGCGATGTTTTCTTTACCGTAAAAGCAAGTGATATTTTAATTACTTAAAACGCACTTAAATTAGAAAATTTAGACGTGCTTGCTGTGAAAATGCAGCCGACGTCCAAACCTCAAGGCTATCAACGTTTATATTTTTGTATTCGATAATAGAAAATTACAGCAAAATTCAATATATTTCAGTTTTTTACCTGAGGCTCAAGTCCCGTTCTCCATTCAAGCTCTAGCCCAGAGTAAGTTAAACGTTGCAAAAATATTAATAACTACAATTTATTTTTCACAAACATTAGATTTGACAGAATTAACCTGAAACTGAATGTAAAGAGATTCACTTCAATCATGATCACATCAACCGATTGAAGTCCACTGCAAACCTATGTCGAAGGTTTGTAGGGAGTTCCAAAATCCACGGTCCTGGGCCGCTTGTTTCCAGCGGCTTCCAGCTACTCGTTTGATGTCGCTCTCAAACATCTAAAGAACAGCAAGGCGCCGGTGATGACGGAATCACAGCAGAACTCCTGCAAGCGGGTGGAAAAACTATACTTAAACTCCTTCAGCGATTGTTCAATTCCGTCATTCACCAAGGCACAACGCCAGAGTCATGGCACAGAGCGTGGTGATTCTGTTCTTCAAAAATTCAAATTCAAAATTTCTTTATTCATGTAGGCCTATCAAAGGCACTTATGAACCGTTCATACATATAATAATATTAAAATAATAATAGCTTTATTATTCCTTACAACGGTTTACATATTATTTTAAATGGATTCTAAATTTACATAATTAAATTCTAAATACAACAAATGTTTAGGTTAGTAATTTTTCTTAAAACTATGTTAGATTTAATACATATATGTTTACATAATTTTAAGGGGATGGTGATAACTTCGTATGCCAACTTAAACCTAAAGCTACGAGGGTTCCAAACGCGCCCTGGTCTAAGAAGAGCCCACAACAAACATAGCCGGGTATTTTTTTTTGTTATCACCATCTCACAGTTTATTTATATTAGGCTATGAAGCTAGAGCAATTCCCACCCAAGCTTTTTTATCGTTCAAGATTTGTTATAAAATAAAATACAGTTGCCCTTGAATGAATTTGCAATTTTGTGTAGACCAGTAAACTGCACAACGAGTTTATTTTTGCTCCTAATATTAATATTGTTACAGTCCATTTTCTTTTTTAATTTTGTTATATTTTTATGGAAAAGGTGAAAATATCTTGCTGAAGAACTACAGACCCATCTCGCTGCCGAGCCATGTCTACAAGTTGTTCTCGAGAGTCGGCCATTTTTCTTAGCGTTTGTAGTGTATGAGAAAGCCTTCACTTCAATAACTCTTGATTTTTGTTTAGTTATCAATATTTGAGCAGTTAGCCCCAGTCGACTCCCCGGGCAGAGTCAACTTTGCCTATCCTACGAACTTTGACCGCAGCACATTACGCTTTCACCGCACTTTTACTTTCGCCGACCTACTTTCTGCAAGTCGTAATACTGCGATGTTCTTGAAACTTATATTAGTAAAGTTTTTGCCCTAAGTATTGTGATATACCAAACAAGCCACCTAAGTCTAGATATAATCTTGTAACGTCTATATCAGACATCAGTATTCTAGTATTCTATCCTAATATTATCTTGACGGCTGATTGGCGCAGTGGGCAGCGACCCTGCTTTCTGAGTCCTAGGACGTGGGTTCGATTCCCACGACTGGAAAATGTTTGTGTGATGAACATGAATGTTTTTCAGTGTCTGGGTGTTTATATGTATATTATAAATATTTATGTATCCTATTCATAAAAATATTCATTAGTCATTTTAGTACCCATTACACAAGCTACGCTTACTTTGGGGCTAGATGGCGATGTGTGTATTGTCGTAGTATATTTATTTATTATTTATTATTATTATTATAAATGCGCACTGTTATTTATTTATTTATTTCATTAGGTATACCAACAGTATATTACACTATATTACTTACACTAAATTCTCATTAATAATTTTAAATTATAGTTTATAGTCCGAGTACAGTTATCAGTTACAGGTATGCACAAGATAGAAGCTAGTCCACACACAAGATGGGTGGATGGATACATTGATGGATGGATGTTTGTTACTCTGCAAAAACAGCTGGAGCAATTTGGCGTAATTTTGGAATGTAGATAGATATATATATACCGTGGATTAATTTTTTTTTATTTCACTACAAGTTAGCCCTTTTACAGCAATCTCACCTAATGGTAAGTTATGACGCAGGCTAAGATGGTAGAAGGCTAACCTGTTATCGAGTATGTCTGTTATATTTTCTACGCGAAATTGTACCAGAACTCTGATTCGCCAATGGGCATGTGTTTGTCAGAGGGTGGTAACGGCCGAAGCCTCCCACCAGACCAGGCCAGGAATCGACCCCGGGACCTCAGACAAAAAACCACAGCGCTTACCGCTGTGCCAAGGAGGTTATCAAATATACGTGTCTAACTCTGTCGCCAAACAGCATTGCTGTGTTCCGGTATGAAGGGCGTGGTTTCCGGTGAAATTACAGGCACACGAGTCTCAAAGTCAAAGTCAAAGTCAAATATTTCTTTATTCAAACAGGCACATGGCACTTTGATGCGTGCATTACATGTAAAATATGACATAGGAGTGAGTTGGTGGCGATAAATAAATTCGTCAACTTAAAACTAAAGCTACGAGGGTTCCAAACGCGCCCTGGTCTAAGAAAACTCAACACCTACGCCTCATTTTGATAGGCACAGGGCGGCACTGATTCGTAGGACTGCCTAATTTTTATAAGCGTTTTCAATTACATCTTGGCCTATTGGCCAGGTCCACCAATTAATACTATATAAAAAAAATAAAAATAAAAAGTAGTGATATATAAGAGTAATACTAAGATACGGGATTTCCTAGTTTAGGGGTCAGGATTCCAAAGATTTATTGTACTGAGTTTTTCTAATAAATATTTTCTATTTTTCTATTTCTATATTATTATGAAGCGGTGAAAGCCCAGTAGGTAGGAGATCGACTTCACTTTAACTTCTAACACCTCTAACTTTTCAAAGTTATGTGCGTTTTAAGTAATCAAAATATCACTTGCTTCAACGGTGGTGGATAACATCCTGAGTAAACCTGCATGCCTGAGAGTTCTCCATAATGTTCTTAAAAGTGTGTAAAGTCCACCAATCCGCACAGGGCCAGCGTGGTTTGGTCAAATCATCTCCTTTCTACAATCGAACTGCGAGGTACCGAAAGAATCTGCACCGTTACGTTGTTGAAATACCATCAACACGTACGGAGCGTTTTGCTTCTTCCTTTCTGATCCGCACCGCAAAGGCCTGGAATGCCCTCCCATCTTCCGTCTTCCCCGATACCTATAATATGGGTACCTTCAAATTAAGAGTGAATAGGCATCTTCTAGGCAAGCGCGCTTCATCTTAGGCTGCATCAGGTGTGATTGCAGTCAAGCACTTTTCTATATATTAAAAAAAAAAAAGTGGTACATTTTGCCTTAGCCCCTTGTTGACCCGTGGCCTGTAGTGGGCCTGTAATGGGTTGATATGAACACACGATTTCTGTGGGTTCTCAATTCTTTGGTCCCAAGTCCCAAACCACGATTATTTCCTTCACGGTGAAGATAACCGCTAAATAAAAGCTTAAATATATAAACAGAAGTCTTAAATAGGACGTAAATAGCCGGACGTCAGCATTTTTATACGAAGTTGTAAAAACTGTAGTGGTAAAGTGTTATGTCTGATAGAAAGTAGGTCAAGATGAGAATGGGCGTCTCAAGAAGTCTGTTGTTACACCAGTGTAAATTGGACCATTTTATTTTTGTGCTATTATTAAAAACAAACGGCCAGCGTGCCCAGTAGTCAGGACTTCGCACTCGTATTCGGGGGGACCGAGTTCAGAACCCAGTCTAACCACTTTCAACTTTTCGTAGTTATATACGTTATAAGCAAATTAATATTGGTAGTAGTAGAGTTTTTTGTGACAGAGCTCGTCCGGGGAAGTACTATCGCCATGCTTCTTCCGCTAAGCAGCATTATTGCAATGCTGTGTTCCGGTCTGAAGGACGCGGTTGCGTGTGTCGATACTCCGAAACGGTTTCGACGCGAAATCGCTTAGGGGCATGCCTTGTTGTTAAGGTGGTATTAGCCATGACCGAAGCCTCCCTCCAGACCAGACCAGAGTAAATTCAGAAATTATATATTCCTAAATTTGCCATGACAGGAATCGAACTTGGGATCTCTAACTATAAAAACATAGCGCTCACCGCTGGTGGCTAGTGGAGTCTACCAATTCGCACTTTGACCAGCATGGAGAAGGAGAGCCGTGTGTTACAATAGGCTAGATAATAGATAGATAATAGATAGATAATCTTTCTTCTTCTTTCTTAAGTCTGAGTAAAGTAGACACTATAGATAAGAGCCTGAACTCCAACTCAAACTGAAATAAGCCTTAAAACTTTAACTCAAACTTAAATAAGTCTTAAACTACATGCTAGAAAGTTCTCCATAATGTTATGGAGAACTTTCTGGCATGTAGTTTTCCTCACGATGTTGCAAGTGATATTTTTATAGCTTAAATTAAAATAGTAAATCGCTACGAAAAGTTAAAGGTGCATAAAAATCGAATCGGGAATCGAACGGGAATCGAACTCGGTCTTCCCTAAATACAAGCTAAAACTAAGTTCTAGGCCATCACTTCTTCGTTCATATACTTCAGTTATTTATTACAAAATTGTTCTATACCAGTTCGCCTAGAGAGTAACTCTATTAAAATGAGAGCTCAATTAAATATACATATAATTATTTCTCTTTCATGGTTTGAGGTGTTAATTATAGTACAAGATACGGTGGGAAATATTAACGAGGCAGTGGATTGAGTATTTTTATAAAAGAGTAGCGGACCCGAGCGCCATCTGTCTGGCTGATTTGTGAATCTAAACCATCCAGGGTGCCACCAAATCGCATACCGAAAAATTCATTCAAATCGGTCCAGCCGTTAAGGAGGAGTTCATTGACATACACAAGCACACAAGAAATATACATATATAGATAAAATAGAAAAATCTTATTTAATTATCAGTAACATAGGATAACGTAATCGATTAAAAAACTTTAACGTGGCAATTCTATGAGATGGAAATGAAATTTCATAAATCCAGCGGGATGCGTACATTTTTTCGGATTAAAAATTAGTCTACGTGTTAATTCAAGGAGTAATGTGTCTCTGTTCCAAATTTCAGTCAAATTGATTCAGTAGTTTTTCCGTGAAAGAGTAACATACAACCGTCCATCCATTTATTGAAACTTTCGAATTTATAATATTAGTAGGAAATGTCAAAATTAAAACTGCTGCTGAAGACCTTCTCAGTATCTTTCATTAACGAAATCATCATCATCATCATCACCATCATCATCATGACAACCAATGGACGTCCACTGCTGAACATAGGTCATTTGTAGGGAGTTCCAAATACCACGGTGCCCCTTTGGCGCAGCGGCTCCTTGCGACTCACTTGGTGTCCGTTCACCTCATCAGGGGTCTACCAGCGCTGCGTTTACCGGTGCGCAGTTGCCATTTCAGGACCGTGGGAATCCAATGTCCATCGGTTCGCTTCATCGGATTATGTGCCCCGCCCATTGGCACTGTAGCTTCGCGACTCTTTGAGCTATATCGGTAGCTCTGGTTCTTCTACGGATCTCCTCATTCCTGATTTGATCATGTAGCGATTATCTAAGCATAGCTCTCTCCATCATCTTCACATCGACCCATTTCTGGCCCACTTCAGGGCATGGATCTAATGAGAAGGGGTTAAGGCCGTAGTGCACCAAACTGGCTCAGTGCGGATTTGTGGACTCCGCACATCTTTTGAGAACATTATGGAGAAATCTCAGGCATGCACTAAATTCCCGAAATACTACATTTTTATTGCAACATTGAGGTATTATAGTAAGTCGTATTCCATCTCAAAGGCCTTATTTAAATCTACGCACGTCATAGCTCAGGTGAAATAGATTTTATGCTCCTCAAAAAGTTCCCACCAGCTCTTCTACTATAATTTCCCTTTCATGGTTTGAGGTGTTAATTATATTTGCACGAAAACGTTTCGTTTGAAAATTGTTGAGCATACTGAAAATTATTGAGGGCTTTGTGGCGTTGCTTTAATATATTATTAGTCAATTCTGTTTCAAAGCCAGTTACTATAATAGCGAATTAATTAACATGTGCGTTTTAACAAAAGGTTTGTAATGAAGCTTGACGTATGCTTGATGTATCTAGTATGGCGGTTTGAATAGTTGTTTTCTCACACTAATAATTATAATAATAATATAATATACTACGACAATACACACATCGCCATCTAGCCCCAGAGTAAGCGTAGCTTGTGTTATGGCTACTAAGATGACTGATGAATATTTTTATGAATTATATATACATAAATACTTAGAAAATATATATAAACACCCAGACACTGAAAAACACTTATGCTCATCACACAAACATTTTCCAGTTGTGGGAATCGAACCCACGGCCTTGGACTCAGAAAGCAGGGTCGCTGCCCACTGCGCCAGTCGGCCGTCGTTAATAATTGAAGGACCAAGAAGATGGCTGACCTAAAGGTAAGCGGAAAACCATTCCCTCAAACACAGAAACATTGAATGGAAATTAATGACAATTAAAGACACGTCCTCCAAAATGCCGCCATGTATTTATCAATTGAGGTGTCGGTATATTATGAAAATTAAGCTTAATTTGCTATACTCCGCGAAAAGCAGGAGAATCTGTACCGTGTAATTAATAATTTCTTCAATCATTATATTCCACAGCAAACAAATCTTCGGCACGCACACGGCTACGCACATTTCGCTCCAAAACCGAGATGTTGACTTTACAATGAACAACTATTTTTTGGACTTAACATTTATTCATTGGAAAATCAACATCTCCTGAGGATGCTCCGGTTTCGGAGCGTCCTCATTACATATTGTGCCACTAGGGTCCAGCGTCTTCCTACGAATCGTCTGATGACATCCGTCCATTTCGTGGGGGGTGTACCAACGCTATGTTTACCGATGCGAGGTCACCATCTAATCTCTTTGGGATCCCAACTCCGAACTATCTACCCGCCCATTGCCACTTCAGCTTCGCGACCTGTTGACTTATGTCTGTAACTCTGGTTCTATGGATCTCCTCATTCCTGATAGCTCGCTCGAGTCGCAAAGCTTCTTATGAGACCCATAGTCAGCTAATTTGGATAGCGCATAGAAACATGACAAATTCCGAAGATGTTTCGTAATAAACCATTTCAAGGTTAAATGCTAAACAAATTCAAGGTCGACTTCTAACTGGATGTCAAGGGCAATTTAATAACCCTTAGTAGCTACGAGATTTTTCGCCTAGTATGTTTTCGAGGGTCGAATAGTAACAGTAAATCTAATCTACTGCGTGTTTGTGTGTTTCTGTGGCATCGTATTTCCTGAACGGATAAACTGATTTAGATTTTGTTTTTTTTGTTTGAAAGTTGAATTTTTCGGGAGTGTTCTCAGCTATTCTCTAATATGTTTCTTCAACCAAAGGTTGTCTGGAGGAGATCGCTTCAAGCGATAAGACCACCTTTTTGCATATGTATAGTTTTTATTTTTTTTGTTAACCTGATTTTATATTTGTATGTGCAATAAAGACTTTTTCTTCTTTCTTCTTCTTCTATTTTTGATAAAAATCGGTCGTTAATGGCTGCCGTCACAACTTTTTTACGTTTTTTTTACATATCCCTCTATATCGATATCGAATGTAAGGGCTTGTGTAATAATGTACCTATAAGATATCGAATTTCGGTGGGTTTTTAAAGTTTTGAATAAGATATTTTAAATTTGTATATTACGTGATAGTTTAGAACTTCGGCCTCATTCAACTCAGTCCGAGTTGAATTCGGCAGGTGCCTCTCTAACTCTTACTGTTACAATTCAATATCATTTGTTTTAACGGTGAAAGAAAATATCGTGTGGTAAGAGGCATGCCTGCGATATCTCGTGTTTAAAATGCGTGTGAAGTCCACTAATCTGCGATTGGCCAACCTTGTGGACTACGGCATTGACCCATCTGAAATGAGCCGCTACGATAGTTTGTTGTTAATTTGTTTTAATGGGACGAAGCTTTTTACGATATATCAAAGGTGTAGGTAGGTACATATTCAATAATACGTGAGCGCAGCCGCGGGCTTAGCTAGTCTGTAGGACTATACAATGTGTGTGTCTGTCTGTGTAGAAATATAAAAACGTCGTTCTGCGAGTGCAACAACCGGTTTATAGAGTAGTAGGAATATTAGAGTTCTGAGAGCACGTCGAGACCGAATGCCGACTTATATTTAAGTCGGCATTCTATCCAAGTGACAAGCGACAGCGGTGAAGCGGTTTTTAGAACAAGACTGCTCAAAAGAAGGGTTTTTTTATTCCGCTATAATCCACCATCATCGGCATATCAACGAATTGACGGCCGATTGGCGCTGTGAGCAGCGACCCTGCTTTCTGAATCCAAGGCCGTGGGTTCGATTCCCACAACTAGACAATATTTGTGTGTTGAACATGAATGATTTTCAATGTCTGGGTGTTTATCTATATATTATAAGTATTTATGTATATTAATCATAAAAATTATTCATCAGTTACCTTAGTATCCATAACACAAGCTACGCTTACTTTGGGACTAGATGGCGATGTCTGTATTGTCGTAGTATATTTATTTATTAATGCCGGCCTACCACAGGTCACGGGTCTCCTCCTTCAGTGAAAAGGGTTAAGGCCGTAGTACACCACGCTGGCCCATTGGTGGACTCCACACACCTTTGAGAACATTATGTAGAACTCTCAGGTATGCAGGTTTCCTCGCGATGGTTACCTTCACCGTTGAAGCAATTGACATTTTAATTACTTAAAACGCACATAACTAAGGAAACTCTTAGGCCGGTAATGGGTTGATATGGTGATTTATTTATTTATTCATAAGACACACCAGCAAGCAATTCATTGTAACTACATATGTAAAAAAAAATGTGTTAGAATTACAAATTATGTCATTACATTAATCAATTATAGGTGTATAAATAAATTATAGGTGTATACAGCATTATCGTTGTTATCTCCGTTCACAATTAAAAAAAAATTTAATAACTTAAATAAGTATTTAACTAAAGATTATTTAAAACAAAAATGTAAATATGAATTAAGCTATTATAACAGATTGATTAGTAATATTAAATTGAAATTAAAATTTATAATTAAGATTATTTATATTTTTTCACATACAATTTTCTTCTCACAACTTTCTAGGGTATCGTGAAAGATATTAATGTCAGGGTGGGCCAGGTTCTTGTAACAATTTACTAGACGATTAATTGGAACGAATCTGCCTAGATTACTTTTTGAAGAAAATGCGGTGAGAAAATATTTTGCAAATGGTGTCTGGGACGTATTCCCATTCATTCATATTCGCGGGACATTTATGTTAATTTGATTGAACAATTCAGGAGAGTAAGGTATTATGAATAATTTTATGCAGTGTTATGAGATCTGAGATGATGATCTGATATGAGATGAGAGATGAGATGATGAAACAATTTTTATTCACCGCCATAAAAACGCAGTCGCTTGTATCTTACGCTACGTTGTAATAAAACAAGGAATGCGGGCAAATATGCCCCTCTGGGGCGTAAGGGTAACTCGTGACGTCAATATCGCATTTTACCACCAGGCGTTAACCAATGCCAAAATATTTACCCGCAGCTTTATTTTTAACTTTCTTTTAACAATACTTCATGTTTCTTATAATAATACGTAATATTTTACAGTCCTTCATTTCATGGGCCGTTTATTTAACGACTTTATTTGCTATGTGGTCGTTAAGTGGGGATGCTTAGGGCACTAAATGTAATGTTATTTAATGAGAGATCTCATTGTCTATTACGTTTCGAGCGCAGAATAAAAAAATATACTGCGACAATACACGCATCGCCATCTAGACCCAAAGTAAGCGTAGCTTGTGTTATAGGTAAGATGACTGCTGAGTATTTTGTGAATAATATACATAAAATACTTATAATATACAGATAAATTTGACGGCCGATTGGCGCAGTGGACAGCGACCCTGCTTTCTGAGTCCTAGGACGTGGGTTCGATTCCCACGACTGGAAAATGTTTGTGTGATGAACATAATTGTTTTTCAGTGTCTGGGTGTTTATATGTATATTATAAGTATTTATGTATATTATTCATAAAATATTCATCAGTCATCTTAGTACCCATAACACATTTTATTATTATTAAATACATGAACACTGAAAAAACATTCGCTTTCATCTCACAAACATTTCATCAAACATCGATTCCCACAACTGGAAAATCCTTGGACTCAGAAAGCAGGGTCGCTGGCCACTGCTCCAATCGGCCGTCAAATAGCAGAAGATAGCCCGCAATGACCTTTTAATAACAATTCCAGAATCGGTGCAGACTAGGTATCAAAACATGCTTATTTGTAAGTTATGCATACTTGTATTCCTAAATTTACCTTCATTTAGGTAACAGTCTTGGGGAGGACCTCTGGGCGATGACCTCTCCTGTTGGTAATAAGTGCTCTAGTTGGAAGGCGCACCTTGTGTTCCCGGTGCGCCTCCGGGGATTGTAGGGACATTTTAGTATGCCCCAGAGGAGGGCCTGCAATGGCGGGCGCCGCTACCTGGGTCGCGGATGTGTGCGAAAGCGTTCCCGTCGCCCAGCCACCAGGCGACTGGTAGGAACACCGTGGGGTTTTAGTCGGTACGAGTCCGACATAAACACCGTGCCTCTCCGTGGCGCGGTGGTAAACATGAGGATTTCCTCACGTGAAAAAATAAAATAAAAGATAACAGACTTGAAGTACCTACTACCGCCATATTTTTTGCTGCCGTCACGCAACATTCCTATTCGTTTTCTTTTTAGGTTTCCTAATCCTAAGGTGGCTTGGCAGAGATCGCTACTTAGCGATAAGGCCGCCTTTTGAATCCTGCTTCATTCTTCATGTGTTTGTTCTTTTTTTTTGTCTTGTTTTTCTGAGTGGTGTACAAATAAAGAGTATAAACAAAAAAATTAAATAAACTATATAGGTATTTATTTTATATATTTTATTTGTATTTATATGTAATATATAGTTATATTTATATATATATATTTTTTTTATATATTTGTATAATTTTAAATCTTATTTATTGCACCACCTACCTCTTTTCTATGTTTTTTCCTTTTACGCCATTGGTTGCCTGGAAGAAACCGCTAAGGCCACCAAATTGTACTCTCTTGATATGGATTTATATCTCTGTAACTGCTTTTTTTCTTTGATGTGCAATAAAAGTGTATTCATTCATTGATTCATTGCTGTGTGTTCCGGTCTGAAGGTTGCTTAACCTCAACGCCTCAGGTTACAGCCGAGGATGCAGCGTGGTATTTCGTTGGACGCGTTTTTGGCATATCCCACGGAGTGTTAATCTTTTTAGACAAAGGTTTTCCGCTTAACACCAGATGGGCCATCATCTTAGTTCGTCTATTAAAAAACCAGTCTGGATTAAATAAAATGATTTTTAAATATCTTCTGACGTGACATGACCTAGGTTTATTGGTAATTATTATCAGATCCAAGACGTAATTTTAGATTTAGCTTCTGTAACATGTAACAGGTAACGTTTCGCTGTACTAGGTTTATTTACGTCAACATAAACCAAGTACAGCGAAATGCATCCCGCGAGAAATCAAACTGAAGTGCGTAAATAACTTGTCTCCTAACTCCAGCATATTTTACGGCAGATAAAACATCTTATGATTAAAGCGGTGATAGCGTAACGCTCTAGCAGTCTATAGATAATGGAAAATTAAAAAAGGGTCCCGCTGGAACCTACGGTTGCGGTACCCCAAAACATAAAGTGTATTTAACGTTTAATTAGTATTTACATTATATGTAGCATTATTAATTTCCTACGCGTATTAAAAGCGACCGGCTTTTATATTCAAATGTTAATGACACAAAGCGTCCGAACGAGTATTTTCGCGCGGGTAATTCTCAAAAGTTAATTTACTTAATGGCTTAACTAAGAACATTACATTACAAGAAAGTTTGTTAATAGACAACTTTTAAAGAAATTAAGAGCACTCTGTTAATAAGCTAAGTGCGCTAGTCTATGGGCGAGCTGAAATGTAAACAAATAAGGTTGATAAACAAGTTTCACAAATAAATAGCCAAGAAATATAAGTTAAGAAGTATAAGTTCAAAACATTACTATATCGATAGCCTAAAACAGTTCACTGCTGGACTAAAGACGGGAGGAAGGGGTTTAGCTACGACGGTTCCAAACGCGTCTAAGAAGAGCCCACAACAAACTTAGCCGGGGTTTTTTTTGTTATCACCATCTCATTTTTAATTATATTCCCTTCGTCGCCTCTTGCAACACACGTCACGTCGTGTTATTGAAAAATATATTATTAAATTTAAAAAAAAATCCTCTGATATTATATATAATCTTGAAAGTTTTTGAGGACGTATATATAGACGTTTGTTACACTTTCGCGCAAAAACTTCTAAACGGATTTGTCTGAAATTTGGAATGTAGCTTGTATATTGGAATGTGTGAAATGGAAAGTGTAATTTGGAATGCAGGCTTTAAGCCTGAATTAACTCATAGGTTACTTTTGCCCCGGAAAAATCTATGATTCAATTTGTAAAAAAACTGAATTTATGTCGATGAGCCATAGTTTGCTATAGCAAAATAAGCCTGTAGACGTAGTAATTTCAATATAAAAATGTGTACAGACTTATTCACTCCCGGGTACACTGTTGGGCGCCATCTTATAATAATCCAAAAAAATATTTTTCTTACAATTATAATTGACGGACTGGGCAGATGTCCCAAGCCCACCACCACCACCAGTCACTTACAAGAAATGGTCATAAATTAGTGACATCTGCATATCGTCTGCGAAAGGTGCAGAAGTCATTTGTGGGATTGAGTATACGCTTTTATAATATGATTCCTAAGGTAATTTTGGACCTACCAATGCATAAGTTTAAAGAATGTGTTAAAACACATTTATTACGGCGAGGTTATTATACAATTAATGAATTTCTTAATGACAGGGTTGCTTGAAAGCATCCGGCTCCGCTTTCATCTCTCACAAGATAGAAAAATGAATTTTAAAATGTAAAATGTAAATTGTTGATATTGGAAAAGAGCAACTGCTGAGTTTCTTGCCGGCTTCTTCTCGGTAGAATCTGCCTTCCGAACCGGTGGTAGAGTCACTACACACAGACAGACTTGACGTTTCAAAAGTGCTTATATTAGGTCTACTTGAAATAAATGGATTTTTAATTTGGAAATTTTTGAAGCAAGAAACACGTCCAATAAAATGCCTTCCTGTGCCCATCAACCTTAAGCGTAGGTATCGAGCCAGTAATTATATCGCTAACCAAAGATATAAACGCTGCTTGGCGGCAGACGAGCTCTGTAACGTAGCTCTACTGCTTGTTCAATGTCGTAACCATAAATATTAAAAACTAATTTTGCAATGCTGCTAGAATACAGAATAATAATTTAGAGGGCAATAAATTCCTTAATCAAAAACAAAAGCTAATTTTAAATGTTACATCTTTGGCCATTCGGTTCCCAATTTAGATTTAAGTACCATTCCGTGGGATTTACGTTGTTTACCTGTGAGTCCTTTATCTAAGCTCACACATAATACTTGACTTTGTGTTCTGAAACTTCTACTAAGACGTTTTACAATGTCGTAAAATTACTTGTTGTTATTAATACAGCCTGATTCTGAGTCCAAGGCTGTGGGCTGAAGAATATGTGTGTGATGAACATGAATGTTTCTCAGTGTGTCAATAAAATAAATAAATATAATAAGATGATATACACATGGGTATTTAACCCCAAAGTAAGCGTAGCTTGTGCTATGGGTACAAAGATGACCGATAAATATTTTTATGATTATATACAAAAATCCTTATAAAACACAGATAAACTCCCAGATACACAAAAACATTCATGTTTATTACACAAACTTTACCCAGTCGTGGGAATCGAACCGTCAAATCAAAGGTAATGGATTCGTGATTTTGGAAACAATTCCTTATCTTGCCAAACGTGGATATACACACATCGCAAAGGAAATGAAACGAGTATAGTATGCACAGAAATGTCATAAAAATAAGAAGAATAACATATCTATATCTATATCTATCTCTATACTTATCCAAATAAATAGTTTTATGAATATTAATTTTGATTATATACCTGCAAATTCCTTTTTAAGTTATTCAATTTGAACCTAGCGCTTAGAAGTTGCGACGGGACGGGAATGTCAAAAAGCAAGAAAAATGCAGCGGGCCGCACGGCCAAGTAACATAGTTTGGAAATAAAACTGGAAGAGATACTAAAACCTCTAATAACCGATTCGGTGCAGACGAAGTTGCGCGGGTCAGCTTGTCCTTACTATAGCTTTAATCACATCTTATATAAAAATATGTACACATAACCTCTCACAAGCCCCGTCTGTAGTATCAACTAGTATTACAAATACAATATCTGGCAAGAACAACTATAATAATATTATGATACAAGTAGATAACGGAGAGATTTAGTCTAACCGTTGTTTCAAATTTCGTATCAAAATAACGGGATCCCCAGAACTCGGTTAACGCTAATCCCTCGGAAACGTTTATGTTTCTTCGAGATTAAAATGTAATCTAAGTATTTGTACTAACTTTCCGATTGTTGCTTCCTAAGTATCTACTTACTATAATTTTGCTCGCAAATGCTACTACAGTTTGTTAAAGTTGCTGTATCTGGTAAAGAGAATATTTGGAAATATTCTCTATTGAATATTTCCAAGATTTGAATATTTGTTTGAGAATTGAGAATATTGAGAATATTTCCAAATATTCTCTATTGCTAAAATAAACGATGCGATGGAAGATGAAAGATGGATGGAGCCTCGTGGACTTTGGCCATCAAAGTCAAAGTCAAATTCAGAAAAAAAAAAATTTAAGTAGTGGGCCTACTTGAATTGCACTTTTGATTGCGTACGTTACATGACAAATGTGTACACGACAGTGAGATGATGGCGATAACAATATTCGTAAACTTAAAACTAAAGCTACGAGGGTTCCAAGCGTTTTCTGGTCTAAGAAGCCCACAATAAACTTAGCCGGGTGTTTTTTTGTTATCACCATCTCACATTGTCATAAAATTGCTAATTAAGCACCGACGCTGCGGTATGCCGTCTGTATGATTTCGTACCCATAGTACCTATGTAGTGAAACAGGGCTGGTGCGACATTAAAACAAACTTTTGTTTTTGATTAAAGAATTTATCGTCCTCTAAATTTGTATTACGCTCCAACACCGCTGCTTTTTCAAAGTTGCGAACTTTGCGAGAAAGTACGATACGATATACTTTTATTAACCTACCCAATTACTTGTATATAATTTTCACGAATAGCCTATCAACAGTACACTGCTGGACTCCAAACTGGGCAAACCGGTGATCACAGTAGATGGTGAAGGAAAACATCTTGAGGAAAGCTGCATGCCTGAGAGTTCTCCATAACGTTATAAAGGGCGTGTGAAGTCCACCAATCCACACTTGGCCAGCGTGGTAGCCTTAACCCTTCTCATAGTGGGCCGGTGATAATAAATAATAAATACACTACGACAATACACACATCGCCATCTAGCCCCAAAGTAAGCATAGCTTGTGTTATGGGTACTAAGAATAATTATATGAATAATATACATAAATACTTTTAATATGTAGATAAACACCCAGACACTGAAAAACATTCATGTTCATCACACAAACATTGTCCAATTGTGGGAATCGAACCCACGGCCTTGGCTCAGAAAGCAGGGTCGCTGCCCACTGCGCCAATCGGTCGGTGATGGGTTGATGATGATGTTGATGACAGTAGATGGTAGGGGACAGAGTCAATCACCAGGCATCTAAGTCTAACTTTTCCTCTAACGTCAGTTTGAAAATATCACTTGTTCTACCGGTGATGGAAAACTTTATCAGGTAACCTTTGTTGCTGTGAGTTCTCGATATTGCTGCTTTCAAAGGTGTGTGAAGTTAAATAATCCGCCCTTAATCAGCTTCGTGGATTACGGTCTAATTTCCGTTCTCTTGCTATCTACAAAGGTTGCCTATCTACAAAGTTAAGAGATTGCTTGCAGCAATAAGGCCGCCTTTGCATGTCTACATTGTGTACTGTATACTCCTTACTGTTTCTTTTCCTGTATGTTATACGTGCAATAAAGTGTTTCTTCTTCTTCTTCTAAACCTTTCTTACTCTGAGGTATTGGTGATATAATGGTGATTTTTTTTCACACGTTCTTTACGTATAATTTAGCGTTTAATCTATGTCCTTGATGCGTTTGAATCTGTATGTGGTGTTGTTTTCCTTTAAACAGTGATTATATCGAATCGTATCCGTACGTTATAAGATCACTTGTGTCTTTCAGTTACAATTATTATTTATGGATTAGCCGTGACGGGTGGGTAAACTTAATTGTTCTTTTATACTTTTTGTCCACTCTTGTTCAGCCGTCCGCAAAAATCTTTCCGTTATTTCTTGCCTCTTAAAATATTTTTTATATGAAAAAGTTTAAACTTTTCAATACCTTCGAAAAATCTCTTTTTACTCTTTTTTATATAGTCATATATGGTAAATGGAATGGCAAGCTAGGAAAGCGTCCTACACAGTGCCGCCCTGTGTCCATAAACCTCATTTTCCTATTATAATATTAAGGATTACTTGAACGATAAAAAAGCTTGGGTGTGAATTGATCTAGCTTCATAGCTTAATATAAATAAACTGTGAGATGGTGATAACAAAAAAAAAATTATCCGGCCAAGTTTGTTGTGGGCTCTTCTTAGACCAGGGCGCATTTGGAACCCTCGTAGCTTTAGGTTTTAGTTGGCGTACGAAGTTATCACCATCCCCTTACAATTATGTATACATATATGTATGAACACTTCATAAGTGCCTGTGATAGGCCTACATGAATAAAGAAATTTTGAATTGGAATTTGAATTTGAGGCGTAAGTGTCCAATTCAAATAAAAAATTCCTCTATTTCAAGTAGGCCTAGTTTAAAAACACTTTTGAAACGTCAACTCAGTTTGTTTTAGTGACTCTACAACCGGTTCGGAAGGCATGTTCCACCGAGAAGAGCTGGAAAGAAACTCAGCAGATTGCTCTTTATCAACATCATTTTACAGTTTACAATCCTTTAAACTTGTGAGAGATGAGAGCAGAGCCTGCTTCCAAGCAGGCTAGTCGTTAAGCATGCATTTCACTCGCACCCACGCAAACCGAAATACTGTAAACATTTTTGATCGAAATAATCGTGGCGTTAGTAGTTACTTCCCCGGACTAACTCTCTCACAATAAAGTGCCTGTAATTTCACCAGCAACTACGCACTTCAAACCGAAATACAGCAATCATTTTTGATCGAAATAATCGTGGCGTTAGTAGTTACTTTCCCGGACCAGCTCTCTCACAATAAAGTGCCTGTAATTTCACCAGCAACTACGCACTTCAGACCGAAATACAGCAATCATTCTTGATCGAAATAATCGTGGCGTTAGTAGTTACTTCCCCGGACCAGCTCTCTCACAATAAAGTGCCTGTAATTTCACCAGCAACTACGCACTTCAGACCGAAATACAGCAATCATTTGTGATCGAAAGAATCGTGGCCTTAGTAGTTACTTCCCCGGACCAGCTCTCTCACAATAAAGTGCCTGTAATTTCACCAGCAACTACGCACTTCAGACCGAAATACAGCAATCATTCTTGATCGAAATAATCGTGGCGTTAGTAGTTACTTCCCCGGACCAGCTCTCTCACAATAAAGTGCCTGTAATTTCACCAGCAACTACGCACTTCAGACCGAAATACAGCAATCATTCTTGATCGAAATAATCGTGGCGTTAGTAGTTACTTCCCCGGACCAGCTCTCTCACAATAAAGTGCCTGTAATTTCACCAGCAACTACGCACTTCAGACCGAAATACAGCATTCATTTTTGATCGAAAGAATCGTGGCGTTAGTAGTTACTTTCCCGGACCAGCTCTCTCACAATAAAGTGCCTGTAATTTCACCAGCAACTACGCACTTCAGACCGAAATACAGCAATCATTCTTGATCGAAATAATCGTGGCGTTAGTAGTTACTTCCCCGGACCAGCTCTCTCACAATAAAGTGCCTGTAATTTCACCAGCAACTACGCACTTCAGACCGAAATACAGCAATCATTCTTGATCGAAATAATCGTGGCGTTAGTAGTTACTTCCCCGGACCAGCTCTCTCACAATAAAGTGCCTGTAATTTCACCAGCAACTACGCACTTCAGACCGAAATACAGCATTCATTTTTGATCGAAAGAATCGTGGCGTTAGTAGTTACTTTCACGGACCAGCTCTCTTACAATAAAGTGCCTGTAATTTCACCAGCAACTACGCACTTCAGACCGAAATACAGCAACCATTCTTGGTCGAAAGCGTGGCAGTAGCAGTTAGTTCTCCGGACTAGCTCTGCCACAATAAACTCTACTACTACTAGGAAGTAAAATAACAAAAATAATTTAGATTAAATTTAAGATAGCAAATGATTGTAAATTTTTGACATACACAAACTGACTGAAATAACAATGAATAAATTTATGAATTACTATGTACGATTAAAAATTGTTATGTGTAAACACGAATGCGAATGTTTTACAGTTGGAAATAAAGGCTTTATTATTATTATTATTTTCTATCTTTTTTAAATTATTAACAATGCTTAAAAATAAATTAAAAAACACTATTAAAAATTTATAAAAAAAAGACTTCCACCCTCCGCTTGCGGGGCTTTTGAATACCCAAGCAACCGGTGGTCAGGGCTCCAGAGTGAGGAACCTCCTCACAATACGCGCCGTTTCAAGGACTACTGCCTTCTGTATCCGACCCTTGATCCAACAACCAAGCGAAAGCTTCTTGAGATGTTGGTCGAAGCTTTTCACGAGAAGACCATTGACTGAAACGACGATCGGAACAACAACGGTCGACTCAACATTCCACATGGCGGTAATCTCGTGAGCAAGGTCCAAGTATTTAGATACTTTTTCCTTTTCAGCTTTCACCAGATTATCGTCATGTGGAATAGTTATGTCAACAATTATTGCACGGCGCACTGATCGATCGACTAGCACTATATCAGGTCTATTAGCTGTAATATACCTGTCAGTGATAATCGTTCGATCCCAGTAGAGCAATGCACTGCTATTTTCAAGAACTGACGTCGGGTCGTACCTATAGTAAGGCATCTCAAAATGGATAAGGCCAAACCGAAGAGCAAGTTGTTGATGAACTATCCTGGCTACTTGATTATGTCTGTGCAAGTATTCGCCGTTAGCAAGATGAGAACACCCGGAAACTATATGCCTGAGGGACTCCCCAGGACGATGATTATTGTTATTACTACTAAGATAATAGTTGAACATGTTAAGCGTAGACTAACGAGGTATTTGCACTCATCATCATCAGCCTATTGAAGCCCGAATGCTGCGCTCAAGTCACTTGCTTTGGAGGGAAGAAGAAATAGAATCTGTCCAGCAGTGGAAGCTTGCGGGCTCATGATGGACAGATAGGCAATTCGGAGATGGCACCATCTCTCGGTCAGCCTCGGTCTCTACCCCAGAACAGGTCTGCCCCAACCGCCATCGGTTCTACGACAAACATGACCCCGCTCACTGCTTTGAATCCATCCAGTACCTATTAAAGGGCATGGAGACTTTAAAGGGATTAGAGGCACCCAGTGGCATGCACAGGTTTTTTTTATTCCACTACAAGTTTGCCCTTGACTGATATCTCACCTGTTGGTAACTGATGATGCAGCCTAAGATGGTAGCGGGCTAATCTGTTACGGAGTATCGTAGTCATACCCCTAATCGGTTTCAACTCGACATCGCACCGGAACACTAAATCGCTTATCTGCACGTCTTTGTCGGTAGGGTGTTAACTAGCCACGGCCAAAGCCTCCCACCAGACCAAACCAGAGAAAATTCAGAAATTATAAAATTTCCCCTGCCAGGAATCAAACCCGGGACCTCCTACTTAAATTCACAGCAGTCACCGTTGCGCCAGGGAGTTCGTCAAACATCGTCAAACGTCGGCATGAAGCAACAATCTGTTCTTATAATAAAACTGTAACGCAAGATCAAGTTATACTAATCAACAGTTATATTATTCGCCCACACATACATCCTTTGTTTAAATATGTTGAAATATCTTTATCTACCTAATATAAAAGGTTTGTGTATTTGGCGCTTCCATTACGATTGAAAAAAAACTTTACGATACCAAATCCAAATATCTGATTTGTTAAGGTGTAGACTATGTACACTGCGTACCGTAATTTTTGTATGTATTCTCGGGCAAAGCCGCAGGGCACTTCTAGTAGAAATCCTTAATGATTTACAAGTATATTATGAAAATTAAGCTCATTTTCCTATACTCCGCGGAAAGTAAGAGAATCTGTATGGTGTAATTTATAATTTCTCCAATCCTTATACTCCACACCAAACAGATCTGGCAATCTACCCTCTACGTACGTTTCGATCCGAAACCGGAGCATCTTCAGGAGATGCTGACTTTACAACGATATAAACTTTTACATTAATAAAAACTTTAGAGCAGTGTCTTTCTGCTTGTAGGACGCACTTACCACACTACTTTAATTCGAGTAAAATTTATATACACTATTATAATTAGGTACGTTAATATTAAGACAGGACAAAGGACGCTAAATTCTTGTTATAATAACCCAAACTCTTCTTTTTTGGGCTCAGAAGGAGGCTTTTATAACGGGTTGAATTAATATTTATTGTTGAACGCTCGTGCGATGAAAATTACAAATTTTCCTTTTGTTTGTAACACTCGACACAAAATGGTGAGTTAATTAAGTGTATTATGTAAATTAAAAACGTGTTTATGTGTGTATGATTTGCACGGGTCTCAGGCTACAGCGGTAAACTTAACAATAAGAAATAGGATTTAGAAGAAGAAGAAGAAGAAGAAGAAACACTTCATTGCACGTATAACATACAGGAAAAGAAACAGTAAGGAGTATACAGTACACAATGTAGACATGCAAAGGCGGCCTTATTGCTGCAAGCAATCTCTTACAGGCAACCTTTGTAGATAGGACTTACAGCAAGAGAACGGGATAGTGCCAAGAGTGTTGATAGATATACATAAATACCAAACTGTAAAGATACAAATACATGTATTTAAATAAATATACGTAATATATAAAATATACATGATATATAAATAGAAAATATAAATAATATATATAAATATATAACAAATATAATATATATAAGTAGATTTTAAAACACAGTTAAAAAAAAAAAAAAAAAATTAGATTTTATATAGCTTTAGGTTTAAGATGGCGAACGAAGTTATCACCAACCCCTTACATTTATGTAAACATATATGTATGAACGCTTCATAAGTGCCAGTGATAGGCATACATGAATAAAGAAATTTTGATTTTGAATTTGAATTTTGAATTATAATAGCTGCCCTGCAACTTCCGCGTAAAACTTCAATTCAATTCAATTCAATTTTATTTATTTGCTGATACAGGTAAATAGGTGTTACAGGAAAAAAAATATATGCAGATCTTAACTGTACCACGCCAAATTGGCATGCAAATTGTTTTCAGGGTAGTGTTTAAAATTTTAATTTGTTACTACTAGGTACAATTAAGATATTGGCAATTACAATGTTTATAATAACACAATACAATTAATAAAATAATAAATTACAATTAAGTTTATATGGGCACATGTCGAAGAAATACAAATAAATTAATAATTAACAAATGTCATTTTAAATATTCATCAATAGTATAAAAAGAATGCCTATTTAAATATTGAAATAACTTATCATTTAAACATTTCATGTCATTTATTAGTGGCTTCATTTCGTCAGGTAATTTATTGAATATTTTTATCGCCATAACATAAAAACTATTGTTATACAGAGCGGTTTTATGTGCGGGATATCTTAATCTATTTGTATGACGTCTATTTTCAAATTCGATAAACATGTTTTTGTTGGCGGCCACAAATAAGACTACCTCATAATTATATAATGATGGAAATGTTAATATGTTAAGCTTTGTAAAATATGGCTTACAACTATCTCGCTTGCACAATTTACCAATTTACAAATAATTCTCACACATCTTTTTTGGGCTAAAAATATTTTTTTATTGTTGGTACCGTTGCCCCAAAATATTATGCAGTATCTCATGATAGATGCAATGTGACCATGGTAAACAGTCATTAAGACGTCACGGTTAACTTTATTAACGGTTAACTTCTGGTTAAACGCAGGTGGCGTTAAGTGGCCACCTGCTCTGTTACTTCGTTTGCTCGGCCCCTAAACAAAATTTTTACTAAACCTAGGAATCGTCTAAATTATGATTTAGGTAATTCCTGGAAAAACACGTTTCACGAACTATTTTGTGTCTTAGAGTTACACCGACTCTGCGGATCGTTAAGTTGTTTTTTTTTTATAATAAATCACGAGAGGCCAGCGTTTGACGACAATAATGCCTGTTATAAAGCAATGATGAGGTCGGAGTACGCTTGCGTAGAAAAAGCCTATTTCTCTTGCCTTGTATTAAGGAGACATGACTTGACAGATGAAAAAAATATAAATTTGGTTTTTTTTAATAACATCATCAAATCGATACGAAAAATAAAGAATATAATAACACAAACACAATATACACCATAGACACATTAGGTTATGTGAGTTACCTAGCGAAAATCGATTGGTGAAAGGATATGCCTAGGAATCTTCTTTGGTTAGGCGTTACTTACTTAGGCATTGCCTTGTCGTTATTGAAAACGGGCATAGGGCTTTACAAATACAGGTGGCATTACGTCGCAATAGAACGCAGTTTTTGTACGCTCTGACATTGGAAAGGTACTGTGAGTAGAATTGTGACAATATACTGCATAGCTATTCCGACATTCTGGTATTTTTATTTGTAAGGCCCTAAAGCTTTTGAAGTGGGGATAGCGTAGTGGTTATAACTTCGGCTAGGCTTTCGGGGGCCCGAGTTTGAATTCCAGCACGCTGAAATTTCCTAAGTTACGCGCGTTTTAAGCAATTCAAATATCACTTGCCTCAACTAAATCCTGCAAACCTGAGATTGCTTCCTAATGTTACCAAAGGCGTGTCATCATCATCATATCAACCCATTAACGGCCCACTACAGGGCACAGGTCTCCTCCCAAAATGAGAAGGGGTTAATGCCGTAGTCCACCACGCTGGCCCAGGGCGGATTGGTGGACTGCACACACTTTTGAGAACATTATGAAGAACTCTCAGGCAGGTTTTCTCACGATGTTTCACCGTTGAAGCAAGTAATATTTTAATTACTTAAAACGCATATAACTTAGAAAAGTTAGAGGTGCGTGCTGGGATTCGAACTCGGCCCCCGAAAGTGAAGTTGAGCTCCTACTCACGAGGCTATCACCGCTTCAAAAGGTGTGTGCAGTGCAGATTGGTGAACTTTGGTTGTTCTGCACTGGATAAGCGTGGTAGACTACGGCCTAAACCTTTGTCACTGTGGGAGAAGACCCGTGCCCTAAAGTGTGCCGGTACTGGGTTTATATGATTAAAGCTTTTAAATACACAGAAAAACGAGTAATTTCCGAGTCTTAATCCAAGGGATCCTCATAAAACGGACACGTTGGAGCGTTCAGTTTCCGTTTTAAAACCGCGTTTTTATGAATAATTTGTGACGGGACCTACAATGTTCGTGACGAATATTTTAATCTGGGGATTTCGCGTCCAAAACCAAACTTCGTTAGCGACTTTATAAAAGGGTAAATAATTTTATATTGTTAAACATTACATACTTTAACTGGTTCACCTATTGGTTTAACCTAAAAAAGGGAAAATTATTGTTGCAGAGCTATTTGTGACAGAGCTATTTTTTTAAATACTCCTGCCATTTTTGTCGCCAAGTAGCTCTAATGGAATCTGGTCTGAAAGACGCGGTTGCCAATGTGATAACAGAGACATGAGGCTTAACACCTACGTTTCATTTTGCTGGACACAGGACGGCACGTTGCAGGACGTGTTCCTGGAACATAAATCTATATGGTTTATAGGCTACGGTTTTCCACTAAACATCCATCTGCTTGGTCCTACTTTAAAAAGACACACTCGCAAATCTAAGAATCCTTAAAACCTTCTTGTATTCATCATAATCTTATCAAGCAGTAAACGTCAACTGTTGCACAAATATGTTATTAAGTGACTTTTAAATTCTTAGGTATGGTGCCGCTTGCATCCAGCGACTCCCTGAGACTTTTTTGATGTCATCTGCAGCCTCTGCGTTTACTGGCGAGGTCGCCATTCCAGAATCATGGGACGCAAAAGTCCATCGGTTTTCCGTTCGAGTTGGTATATGCTTTTATAATATGATTCCCAAGGTAATTTTGGACCTGTCAATGCATAAGTTTAAACAATATATTAAAACAAATTTAATTAATCGTGGTTACAACACGATTGATGAATTCCTAAACGACAAGGCTGCTTGGAAGCAGGCCACTCCGCTCCCATCGCTCACAAAACAGAAAAATTCTAAAGATTGTTAAACTGTAAAATTATGTTGAAAAGAGCAATCTGCTTAGTTTTTTGCCGGCTCTTCTCGGAGGAATTTGGCTTCAGAACCGGTGGTAGAGTCACTACAAACAAACAGACTTGACGTTTCAAAAGTGCTTATAATTTGGGCCTACTTGAAATAAATGAATTATAAATCGCGCTAATTGCCACTTCATCTTTGCGACTCTTTCATCTATATGGGTAAATCCACCTCTATTACAGATCAACTTATTCCTGTCTTGATCACATACTCAGAGCATAGCTCTCGCCATTTATCGCTGAGTGACTCTGAGCCTTCCCATGAGTCTCATAGTTAGTGACCACGCTTTAGAGCATTGGCAACTCACAATGTTCAAATATCGAAACAAAATAACTTCAAGAAAAAGTACCTTTTTTTTTTAATACGTTCTCCACTATTTTCGTTTGAAAAGCGCATTTTTTTATGAATAATTCGTTCAGCCAGTGATGGAATGTACCCTTCACGTGGCGAATATTATAATCTGTGGATTTTTTACCAAATTCAAACTTCGTTATCGATGTAATGGTCGTTTAGATTCGCGGGAATTGTTTTTGAAAAAGATTTCAGTATTTTTGCTGCGTCAATCGGATATCGAAAATGAACATAGCATTTTTATTTATGGCGATGTGTTCGCCATCTAGCCCAAAGTAATCGTAGCTTGTGTTGAATAATTTTATAAATAATATACATAAATACTTATAAATTACAGATAAACACCCAGACTCTGAAAAACATAACAAAACATTTTCCAGTGGTGGGAATCGAACCCACGGCTTGGACTCAGAAAGCAGGGTCGCTGCCCACCGCGCCAATCGACCGTCAAAGTAAGTAAGTAGAGTATTTTGTGACAGAGCTCGCCCGGGGAAGTACTATAGCGCTATGCTTATTACTTATCCTCAGGTGGACCATCTGCTTGATTCGGAAAGTATAACTTAAAAAAAAAAAACTGTACCGTACCCGAATGCGAATGGTGCAGTGGGCAGCGACATTGCTTTCTGAGTCCAAGGCCGTGTGTTCGATTCTCACAAGTTAAAAATGTTTGTGTAATGAACATGTGATATTTTTAGTGTATGGGTGTTTATATTTATATTAGATGTATGTAGTAATGTTTGTTATTATATTCATAAAATCAAAGTCAAAGTCAAAGTCAAAAATATCTTTATTCAAGTAGGCCCACAGGTGGCACTTTTGATGCGTACATAAGAATTACACGGTAGTGAGATGATGGCGATAACCACATTCGTAAACTTAAAACTAAAGCTACGAGGGTTCCAAACGCGTCCCGGTCTAAGAAGAAGCCCACAATTAACTTAGCCGGGTGGCTAATCAGCTATCTCAATACACAACACACAAGCTATACT
Source organism: Pararge aegeria (assembly GCF_905163445.1). Classification (NCBI taxonomy): domain Eukaryota; kingdom Metazoa; phylum Arthropoda; class Insecta; order Lepidoptera; family Nymphalidae; genus Pararge; species Pararge aegeria. Next base: position 1,675,065 of record NC_053202.1, on the reverse strand, counting down.
TACTTTGGGGCTAGATGGCGATATGCGTATTGTTGTAGTATATTTATTTATTTATTTATTTATTTATTTATTTATTTATTTATTTATTTATTTATTTATTTATTTATTTATTTATTTATTTATTTACCAGGTGAAATTTCAATCATTGTCTTAATCCATTTAGAGTTCAATTTCAAAATGTACTGTTTTATTTTAACAGGTTCATATTTTTGTCGATTTGTTTTCTTTGGTATGTAAATTCGGTTCAGCAAACTTGTTTGCTTGTTTTAGTATTATCTGTTGAAAAAAATTACACCTATTCGTAGTTTTATTCATTCATGTATTTTGCTTTCAGTTTTTATTTCTAGGTTTGCTTAGTTATTGATTTGGCACAGTTTAGAAATAAACAGTATTTTTAAATACTTTTTTAGGAAAAAATAATAATATTGTATGATAAGTAAAAAATAATAGTTAAATAAGAATCTTAATTATTTATTTTTATCGCCTTTTGTGACGTTTCCTAATCATACACTAAAAAGTTATTTTATGTAAATTAAGCTTAATTTGCTTGACTTGACAATTCAAAAGCTACTTGAAATAAATGAATTTAGAATTTTATACTCCGCGAAAAGCAGGAGAGGAGGTGTAATTTATAAATTACACCATACAGTTTATCCTGCTTTTCGCGAAGTATAACAAATTAAGTTTAATTTTCATAATATATCATGGAAATCCGGAAAGTAACGCCTGCTTCTATCCGATACAAAAAGTTGTTATAATTTATAATTTATCTTTAATTTCGTTATTAACTAAGCACATTGTGGTAATGAACGCTACAATTACTTTATTTTTGTGTAATAAAAATAAACAGAACAGTAAATACAAAAACAAAGTCCTAGATCACTCTGGACAGCAACAATATATCATCTAGACCCACTCTAAGTTATGGATAGACTAATCTAGATTAATCTACGGGGAATTATTGTAAACAACTTATATAAAATAACAGTCACATAACGATAATCCCTATATATCTATCTTGTTAATTCATCTTGTTTTGGCCTAAGTCTGTAGGTTATTAATACCACGTTGGTCTAGTGGTCAGTATGTTTGGCTGTAGCTCATGAAGTTTTAGGTTCGAATCCCGAGCAAAAAAGTTTTTCTACGTTGCAGTATCTGCCCAGTGTTTGCGAATTGGAGGTTAACCCCGTGCCTTTGAGAGCACGTAAGACAGTTCTTATGACATTAATTGTGTAGCATTAAAGCCCACCACTCCGCAGCAGCCCTCTTGGAGTAGCAATTCAAATTCAAAAATGTTTTATTCATGTAGACCTTATCACAGGCGTTATGAAGCGTTCATACATTTAACATGCTGCATTCTTTAACTTAAAACTTAAGCTAGGAGGTTCCCAAACGCGCACTGGTCTAAAAAAGCCCACAACAAACTTAGCCAGGTTTAAAAAATAAAAAAAACTGTGAGGTCGCCATTCCAGCACATTGGGACACCAACATCCATCGGAACAAAAGTTGGTACGGCAAAATTTAATGTAGGTATTACAAATCGTACGAGGACGAAGCCGCAGACAACTGCTAGTGTCACAATATAACCAAACCCAATTACTGTACAAGTCATGCGCGCAATGGTGCCAAGAATTCTGGCTGCATATCCGCATTTCAACACACTCTTTGTGCAAAAACTCAGCCAGATATCAATAATAACAACAAAGCATATAAGTTTAGTTTTTAGTCAGCCCTAAACTTTGATTTTAGTTTTTAGTTTTTAGTCAGCCCTAAACTTTGATTTTAGTTTTTAGTTTTTAGTCAGCCCTAAACTTTGATTTCAGTTTTTAGTTTTTAGTCAGCCCTAAACTTTGATTTTAGTTTTTAGTTTTTAGTCAGCCCTAGCAGCGAGGTAACCTAGGGCAACACTTTTGAATTCATTTAGTATCGTTAAGCTTTAAGTATCGAAAGCTCTGGAGGAGGCCTATACCCGTAAGGGGTTCTCATCCAACAAATCCAACAAATGACAAATAACACAATAAATTAAATTAAATAACAATAATTATAACATTATCAATAATAAGTTATAATAATAATAAAATCAAATGACCAAACTAATAAGAAAATATTACAACAAAAAAATATATATATCTGTGACAATATAAAGATAATATTAAGTAAAAAAAAAAAATAATGACATGAAAAACAAGAAACTTATGCTAAGTAAATGCACGGTAACAAAAATAAATTCTGGCCAAGAATACTTATCTGTTATATTTTGTATAAAATAGAATTTAAAATCAATGTAAATCTCTACTAATATTATCGATGTCAATGTAAGTTTGTTTGTTACGCTTTCACGCAAAAACTACTTAACCGTTCCTCATGAAACTTTGTACATATATTCTTAGAAGTAATATAGAATACTTTTTATCCCGACATTAAACTCGGTTCATTTGGGAGAGGGGATGAAAGTGTTTGACGATTTTACACCATAACTCCGACAAATTATAACCGATTTGAATAATTATTTTTGTACTATAGAGGTTATAATATGTGTTTAATTTTGCCCAAACTGTGGTTGGAGATAGAGGACAGAACTCCTCAACGGACAGCAGCAAACCCCTCATTTATGGCTTAGCGATACTGAATACTTTAAAATTTTTAGATCTACAACTAAATTTAATGCCACATCAAAAAACAAAATCAAACGCAGACGGAAACAGCTAGTTTTATATATTTGTGATGAGAAATAAATGGCTTTTCTATTTTATTTTTAAGCCTTAAGACAGAAATTTCCTGCTGTCTGCTGAGGACTGTCCTCTTTTTCCAATTTTATTCACAGATCTACACGAATATATTCTTAAACTAAACTAATAGTATAAAATTTCCTAGCTCATATAACTCAAATTATCGCACAGGCATGCAGGTTGCCTCACGATGTTTTCCTTCACCGTTGAAGCAAGTGATATTTTAATTACTTAAAACGCACATAACTTAGAAAAGTTAAAGTGCGTGCTGGGATTCGAACTCGACCCTCGGAAAGTTATGTTGAGCTCCTACCCAATGCGCTATCACCGCTTTAGGTCTCACCTATCACCTATGCTAGCGTGCTAACAGGTTAGCCCGTTACCATCTTAGAATCATCACTTACCAGAAGGTGAGATTGCAGTCAAGCGCTAATTTGTAGTGGAATAAAAAAAAGACAAACAAACAAACTTTCGCAATAATAGTATTAGTAATGATTTCATTGTTGCATTGAAGTTTAGAAATGACGTCTGTCGGTTCCAGATATTATTTTAGTGGGATTGGGAAAATTAGCCAAACTCCACAATAGGGGGTTCCATAGATCACGCCCGTCGAACAATACGTCATTCGCTAGGTTTATTTATGGGTCCGTGTAACAAAGGTATTGCGGCGTAACAGCAAATAATTAGATACTGCTATTTAAGAGACCCCTAAATTAAGGGGAATCTGGGGTTGTATTATCGCGAAGGGGCATTGTTATTTATATATTGGATAGAAGCAGGCGTTACTTTGCGGAATTCCATGATATATTATGAAAATCAACCAACATCAATGTAAATTACAACCTCTTCAATTTTCTATCCAAAAATCCCATGTACCTTTTTTCTGGATAACAAATAAAATATACTATAAATATGTTTTGAAAAAAAATTCCATGTACCTTTCTTCGGGATATAAATTAGGCTTTTTCCATTCCAGACTGTAAATAAAAACAATTGGTTGTCTGTAAAGTCGGCTTACTGACGATAGTTGAACGTGACAACATCGTAAGAAAAGACTGATGGAATGGTTGCATTTTTCAAAAGAAAATTTTAATTTTATTTGTTTGATAGATAATATCGTTGCTATAAACAATTGACACCACATTCACTTTTCACTGCACTTCATCCTTGCCGAAAACATGTAAATGTATTATTGTATTTGTATAGAAGCTGTCCACGCGGACGCATTGCTCACTCAAGTAGGAGAGAGACAGATGTCGAACGCGGAGGCCGACTGTGCCTCTTTGTCGCTCGTTCGGCGCCTTCGCTTGCACTTCAAGCCTTGAATGGAACGCCTCAGAGCGAGGTAGCGCCGCATACGTCATGTTTTTTCGTGCGTGCAGCCGGCTCCATCGAATTATAAGACGTTGTCACGTCACAAACAAGTAAAATATACTACGACAATGCACACATCGCCATCCTCAAAGTAAGCGTAGCTTGTTTTATGGGTACTAAGATGACTGATGACTATTTTTATGAATAATAAACATAAATACTTTTAAAATACAGATAAACAACCAGAAACTGAAACACATTCATCACACAAACATTCTTCAGTTGCGGGAATCGTACCTACTGCCTTGGACTCAGAAAGCAGGGTCGCTGCCCACATCGCCAATCGGCCAATCGCCAATTTCTGTGCTAAATTTGGTTATTACAGCCATAATAAGCTGAAATAAGAGTTACGTAGATAGTATGAAACAATTTTCTTTGCAGGAGTAATTTATAGTGCAGGAAAGATTGTATGCTAAAATATTAATCAGACATTGAACCTGGAGGCAGCGGGCAACCAATAAATATAAATATGTTTACCCTTTCATAGCTTCGCTAACGAAGTAAGAGCTTGGATATAAAATCCCCAGATTAAAATATTCGTCACGCTTACCCCGGACGGGTACGTCGCGGCTCGCGCAAATTATTCACAAAAAACGGTGGTTTTAATAACGGAAGCTGAACGGGTAAACGGGACTCTTTTACACGGTTTTTCTGTTTGTGTTACTCGTGAATTAGGGTTTACGGAAATTATACATTTCTGTGCGTGAATTTTAACATTAGATTATGGATAGCTGAGTTTGCATTTTGGACCGACTTCGTAATTATTGTTGGCGTGTTCAATTACAGATTTGTAATTTAACAAATTTTGTAATTTAAAAATCGAACCACGTGGTTCGATTCTTGAATCGCCAAAAAATTGTATCGGTTTCTTTTGTTAACTTAAACTCAGTACCAGCCTTAGGTCAGGAAATAAACCTTTGTTTTTGATGGCTCACATGTGATAATCGTTACACCCCGCCAATATGCATTGGAGTAGCGTGAAGGGTTTGCGATCCATACTCTTCAATGAGAGAGGAGAAAAAGGCTATAAGGTAATTTAAATTTTTTTTTACAGAAACAGGTATTATACGCAGATTTAAGAACGTACAGAAACCGTGTACACGACTGATATTAAAGCATTAGAAACCACTCCACTTTAGTTGTGTTTCTCGAACAGGCGGTAAGTAATTTTAAGTCGTTCTAATTTTCTAAACGTTTACAATTAATAGGGAAAGTGGAGATGTGTGCGGGGCGTTTTCACTTTTTTAGAACAGGGAAAACATGTTTTTTTTTATTCACCTACAAGTTAGCCCTTGAATGCCATCTCACCTGGTGGTAAGTGATGATGCAGTCTAAGACGGCTTACCTGTTAGGGAATATGGTAGTCATACCCCTAATCAGATTAAACCAGTTGCCAGTGGGTATAAATAAAAAAAATACGAAATGTTCTTAACTGCCATTATAAGTTTAACTTGGTCATAACAGAATCCATTTGAGGCAGAGTCGTAAATATGGCGGGAAAATGAGAAATTGCCTACAGCAACTTTTTTCTCAGTTTTAGCGGAAATAAAAAATATATATTGCCTCCATGCATGAGGCGTAAAAACCTTGGGAATTTCGGTTTTATAATCTAGGTCGATATAATATCTCTTTTTATTTAACTATGTAATATTTTATGTACCAAGAGTTATGTTACAAAATGGATAAATAATAACTATCACTTTATGTGTCAGATGTTATATTATATTTAATAGCATTTTAGAAATGTGTGTGTGTAACTGGGTTTGTGTGTATGTGTGTGTATGTATGTGTTTGACGACCTCCCTGGCTAAGCATTTTTTAAGTTAGAGTTCCTGGGTTCCATTCCTGGCATTTCAGAATTTATCATTTCTGAATTTTCTCCGTTCTGCTCTGAGCCGAAGCCTCCCACTAGGCCAGACCAGAGAAAAATTTCCAAATTGGGCATGGGGGATGGGGATAGAACCTAGGACCTCCCACTTGCACCATATTTTATATATGCGAAAGAGTGTTTGTTTATTTTTTTGTTTGTTGGTCTCGCCTTTCTCTCGCTCTTAATAAGCAACCAATTAACTTGGTTCTTGGTATAAAGTTAGTTGAAAGGACGGGGAGTAACTTTAATGACGGACGAAATCGCGGGCAGCAGCTGCTAGTCTATACTTATAATAAAACGGTAACTGGACGATTTCTGTACACATAATATATTTTGAAAATTTTGACCGGGGAATGCTTTATAATCGATACTGAGTCCAGAACAGAAACGAACAGAAGAGAAACATCACGTGAAAACTACTGAACGGATTTGAATAAAATTTGGTTTAGTGGTAGCTGATATCCCGCGTCATCATATAGAATACTTTTTATCCCGATAAACAATAAGTTTTCCCCGGGAAATGGGATATAAATTTTTATCAGTTTTACTTCATAGCTCCGTTAAATTTTAACCGCTTTTAATAATTTTTTTTTATTTGAAAGTCTCTATCAAGCATGTATCGTCTTATTTTAATAAGGATCTGGTAAATATTGTCGGAGATAAAGGACATAACTCTTCATAACAAACAGCAAGTCGCAAGGCATATGGGACAAATAAATAAATAATAAATAAATAAATATACCATACAAACATCGCCATCTAGCCCCAAAGTAAGCGTAGCTTGTGTTATGGGTACTAAGATGACTGATGAATATTTTTATGAATAATATACATAAATACTTAGAATATACATATAAACACCTAGACACTGAAAACATTCATGCTCATCACACAAACATTTTCCAGTTGTGGGAATCGAACCCACGGCGTTAGACTCAGAAAGCAGGGTCGCTGCGAACTGCGTCAATCGGCCGTCAAAACGATCGAATGCATGTTTATCATCCTACTAATATTGTAATGAGAAAGCTTGTGAGTAGCTTGTGAGATGTATGGATGGATGTATGAATGTATCAACTAAAACAATGACAACTTACCAACTCAGTATACCACGTAAAATAATAGAGGGTACATAGCTAGCCACGATTATTATGATGATCTATTCTAGCTTTTGGATTGACTAATACGCAGACGAAGTCGCGAGGCTACGCTAGTTCTAAAATATAAGCGAAGAGAAAACACTCAAAGGGAAACAAAGTGTACGTATTATTTACTCATGTGACGACACAGAGCTCGGGATTACGCGTTAAGCTCTCAAAAATTCAACAGTTCTCAAACCTTTGTTACGTGGATAGTGTGCAGTGCGAGTATCCAATAATATCCTACTAATATTATAAACGCAAAAGTTTGTATGAATGGATGGATCTAAGTTCAAAGTTTATATAAAACGTAAGCTTACAGAAAAAACCTATTATAATGCTAAGGATTACTGCAACGATAAAAAATGGGGTGTGAATTTCATAGCTTAATATAAATTTACTGTGAGATGGTGATAATAAAAACAAAATTTATCCGGCTAAGTTTGTTGTGGGCTCTTCTTAGACCAGGGCGCGTTTGGAACTTTCGTTTCGTTTGGAGGTTTAAGTTGGCGAACAAATTTATCACCATCTCCTTACAATTATGTAAACATATATGTATGAACGCTTCATGAGTGCCTGTGATAGGCCTACATGAATAAACAAATTTTGAATTTGAATTTGATGTTTGTTACTCTTTTACGCATAAACTACTCAACCAATTTAACTGAATTTTGGAATGGAGATAGATTTTACCCTGGAATAGCACATATGCTACTTTTTATCCAGGGAAAATGTACTGTTTCCGAAGCAGGGGTAGTACAGGCCCCCGACGTGTCCACCTGCTAAAGCACGGTAACATGGAATAGGAGGAATTCACCCCCGTTTACTATTATTTAGTATATACACATATATTATTTGACAAACATAAATAGTAAAAATTTAATTTATTTATTTAATGAAAAATATCTGTTACGGCGTAACAAAAACCCAATCGGGTTTATCCGTACACCGGTATTCATCGTTCAGCGCTCGGAATTATAAGTGGGTAAAGTATTTTAAAGCTACATACAAAATATGGCGGGTAGTTCTAAAAAAAAATATAAAAAATAATGATCGCGTTTCAACCAGTTCCACATATCGCACTTTATCGTTTGAGTTAACTTTACACAGGATGTTCCAGCTAGTTATTATTACATTTATTAGAAGAAAAATGTCTCATAAGTAACTGCCTCGTTGGTCTAGTGGTTAGCATGTTTAGCGGGTCACGAGTTACTGGATTTGAATCCCAGGTCAGCCGAAGAAATTTGTAGGTAATGTGCGTTTTTCTGTAAAATAAACGGTGTAATGTGGCTGAACACCTACGACTCAAATTGATGGACTCAGGGCAGTTCGTACTCGTTACATGCCCTGTGAAGTGTTGTTCTGTTTATAGCCCAGGGTTTTCACTTACCATCAGGTGGGTATGCAGATTATAAATTATTGCTCTAACCACGTTGCTCTTCTAGTAATTTAAAATGACATTGTGAGATAACAAAAAAAAACACCCGGCTAAGTTTGTTGTGGGCTTCTTCTTAGACCAGGAACCCTCGTAACTTTAGTTTTAAGTTTACGAATGTGATTAACACCATCATCTCACTACCGTGTAATTCTTATGTACGCATCAAAAGTGCCACCTATGGGCCTACTTGAATAAAGATATTTTTGACTTTGACTTTGACTATATAATATGAAGAAAATCTCCAGTGAGAGTTATAATAAAATTATGGATAGGCATTGTAAGAGTTTTGAAAAGCCTAGCCTTAAGTATTTATAACTCGTACTCTGCTTGGTCGGTCAATTATAAGTATAAAAAAATCGAAACATCGATGCTTAAAGACCAATGACCAAATAACGAATAGAAAAACAGTTTGCATCATAAATAACAATAAATTCCTTTGTGCCACTCTCAATGCTTTGTATCTAGTCGCTTTATATCAATGTCACACACATTCGCCATCATAGCGGGTTCCCTTTGAGATAGTGACAAATTAAAGCAACATGAGAATCGTTTCTAGTGCGAAAATGTTTGTATTCTTTTTATGCGCTTTAGTTTATTACCCGAAGTGATATTAATTCCAATGGTCATTAAAGCCATGATAACTTATTTTTAAAAAGTGTCCCATAATGTTGGGAAGTATCGTCTTTATCAAAAAAAAAACTAATTTTTGCAGGCATCAATTTAATATTATGACAGTTAGGCTTATATTGCAATATTCCGCGAAGAGCAGGTGAATCTGTATCGTCTAATTTTTAATTTCTTCAATCTTTATACTCCACACCAAATAGATCTTCGGTAATGTACCCTCTACCCACGTTACGTTACGTTACGAGATGTTGACTTTACAATGAATAATTGTTTTATAAATTGAAAATAAAATTTAAAAAAAATATTTTCTAAAACGCTTTCCGGATGTCATGGCCGCACTCGTGAAGTCAAATTAGAGATATCTGCATTAGAAATTGAAAGTTCCATACCTATAAATTATTGGTTGCTTTTGTGTAATCAATACCAAAGTATTGTATTGATTACACAAAAGTAAGCTGCTGATAGTTTGAAATCACAAAATACTTGCTGTACGCAAATAACAAGTGGGAGGGCATTCCAGGCCTTTGCAGTGCGTATCAGAAAGGAAGAAGCAAAACGCTTCGTACGTGTTAAATATTTCAGTAGAATTACACCAAAATTGAATGCCACTTGTCTTTCGAAAAACAATAACAAACGCAGACGAAGTCGCGGGCAACAGCTAGTATAATATAATTGTATAATAAACGTCGATAAATTTAGGACACTGTCTTGTCATAATCCCCAAGTCGCTGAAGTTTGTGAGTTGTTGAATCGTATTAAGAGTTTAGGGATGGGCTGCGTGTCAAAATATTTTGCGTATTAAAAGTTATTTTTCATATCGATATTATTTTTGGATAGAAGCAGGTGTTAGGTACTATGCGGAATTCCATGATAAATGTAACAGTAAATTGATAAGGTGGGATTGAACTTAAGATAACTATAAATACATATTTGTGATTATAATATAAATAGATATTTTATTAAATTGATAAGGATTTTTACTAATTTGATTAAAAACAAATGTTCATGACATGAAGTTTGTGGGTATTTTGATATAAATACGACTGCTTTTTCGAAACACTTCAGTCCTACATGGACTCAAACGATGCAAAGATACCTCCCGAGTACCGGTGTCTTAATCTTTATCATATATTATTAGAATTGAGCATAATTTGCTATACTCAGCAAAAAGCAGGAGAATCTGTTATTATTCTTTTTAAAGTTAACATCTCCGAGGATGCTCGGTTTTGGAGCGAAACGTGTGTGGGGTACATTGCTGAAGATCTGTTATGTGTGGAGTATAAATATATTACCAATACATACTAAACGTATATATTACCAATGTATTGACAGCACCAGACTTCAACTCAACTATTCAATTCAATTCAGATATTTTATTTTGGACTTAACAAATTATTGAAGTCATTCGTTCGCTACGATAGCAGTTGGCTGGAAGAGATCACTACTGCTTTTGCCTTTTATAGTTAACTTTTAATTTTTCGTTAGTTCGTAATAACAATCGGCACTATACGACGTAAAAAGCTTACTATACTATTGGATCTGAAGATTTTTAATTATATTGAATTAAAGTTTATTATTGTTGAAGTAAAACTTCTTTAAGCGCGAGTAGGGAGCAACTCAGACTTTTTAAACGACTACGACTTTCTCGTACGCTATCTTTTTCAATCTTTTTACATCTGCAGCACCAGTGGAGCCAACGATGCGTTGCCGGCTTTTAAGGAATTTGTTTATCCGCCCCTTGAATAACCCTAGATTGTATTTTTGAGGAAACACATCTGATGGGAGATTGTTCCATAATTTGCAAGTGCGCAGTGGAAATGATCTGGTATTTCGATAGAATAATACCAGGCATCCAGATGATGAGGGTGGAATTTTCTACGGCGTGAGGTGCGGCCAGAGAACCGGGAAGGAGGTTTCAATAGAGAACATAGCATATAGAAGTAACGCTTACGTCAGACGTCTGTGTAGTTTCCGCTATTTAAAAATAATAATTTGGATTGGTCGTAAGTTTATGTTATATACTCCGCGTTTTTTTACTTATACGGCATTTAGTGGCAAATATCATAATCAATTAGGATAATTTATTACTCTAATGTCGACTTTAAAATTAATTTCATCGAAAACAAATGCTGTGTTTGTCCATCACTAGCGGCCTCGTGCAAACAACGATGCAAAACTTGACGGTGTGAAATTAGTAACATACATAATAAACTTATCTCGATCCCCCGGGCGAGGAGTAATAAGTGTTTAGATTATTCAGCACGTATTTACCTTGAGGTAAAATTGCCTAGTTAACAGTTAAACTATTTCTGTTGTGATAAAAGTTTCATGAGTTGGGGCAAAAATGGTGGGAATTACGGCAATAATAATGTTGCAAGTATGAAACGCTCAACTTTACTTCGTTTTATAGGATTTTTTTTTTTTTATTATTTATGGAAATTACGAAATCTTTAAAATGCAGATATTGTACATTATTATGCTTGGTATTTCAAAACGAAGTTATACTAACTACTTTTTCAAGAGCATGTAATCGTGGTTCATGGCGCATGAATTATTTAGATTGTGTTTATTAAAATTAAGAATAATAATAATGTCCCCTCAAAACTAATTTTCATCTTCATTGTACCGCTGAACCTGTAATTGGAAGCTGGAGTTACCATACAAAAATAAAGGTTTAAAATGCTATAAATGGATGAAGTTCTTTAAAGCTTTATTTCTGACTTGATGTCTATGCGTTGTACACTATAAAGTAAATTTTTCTTCATGTAAAATTAAGTTCAAACGAACAACTTCAACTAACAGAAGGTAAGTTTTTTTTTAATTTTGAGATAAAACAAATAAAAAAATACTTTTAATTTCATATAGGGATTACTGATTACCTTGGGCAGTCGTAGATTTAGGAATAACGATTGAAAGAAATAAATGCTTTGAAGGCACAGGCTTTCTAATTTGTTGCATATATTATGTGCAACAAATTAGAAAAACACCAGATGTTTGTGTAGTTTCCGCTATTTAAAAATATTATTTTTGGTCGTAAGTATATGTCATATACTCCACGCTTCTTGACTTATACACCATTATTTCAAATATCATAATCAATTAGGATTATTTATTTCCCATATTTTCTAACGGATCAATTGTGAATAGCAAAGTGAATAAAAATTCGACAGTTTCAAAAAAAAATTTAATTGCAGGTTTTTGAAAATTATTAAATATTTATTGCTTTTTTTATAAATAAATTATTAATAAATTTTCTAACGATTGCGACTTCTATAATATTCAATAACAAGGTTATATACATACATGTGCTGATCTAACCTTCAATTTTCAACTCTCAATTATTCTAACTAACAAATGAAAATATTTATAAAATGTGAAAGTGATATTCAATATTAAATGAAATAGTGAATATTAAATGAACTTGCGGAGTCCCAGGAACATTTTACTCTTTCATCAATAAATAATAATAAAAGTTTTACTACAATTGCGCGTAGAGGTTTAGGCGCGTACACACTTTTTTTCTTACTTATGGATATCTCACCTTGCATTGCGGGAACTGCTCCGGAGGCCTCGTGACCCGCCACCCCAGTAACGGTGGTATACACACTAATGCACTCATGAGCCACACTGCCGCGATCATAAGCGCCGCACGCGCAGGTGTCCGTTTTTTGAGGTAATCTACCGCCTGGAAAGAAAGAAAAAACACATTAAAGAATATGTAAATTAAAAATTAAAAAACCACCCCGACTTTCAACATAGTATACATTACTATTTTACTGCTATCTAAATAACCGTGATGATAAAGCTATTTATTTTAATAAGAATTAATACCTACTGCGATATTAATGTGACTCACTTTTGTTTCTACAATTACTATTATTATTGCAATTTTCTTTAGAAACTGCATTTTTTTTTAAATAAATTATAGCTTACATTCCTTCGTGATAGTTTAACTTTCTTTTGGCAAAGAAATCGTTAAAATCGGTCCTGAACTTTCGGAGCCTATAACGTAATAACAAAGAAACAAATATTTTTTTTATATAATATTAGTATAGATATAAAGCACAATTCTCATATGTAATTGTAATGTTAACGAGGGGACGAGTGGAAGACAAATCGACGGCCGCGCATCACACATTTTAACCAACATTTTATGCCACATGTAATCTATTCAAAATTTAAATTACGGTGTACGAAGTAGTGGCCTTCGTACACTAAACGTCTTTTGGTCGTCTATATAAAATTACGGATTTACGCTAACGTCGGTGAGACGTACGTTTGTTTACGAAGAGCTCTGACCAAATTCCACCAATAAGTCTCGCATGGTTCGAAATTCAAACTTCAAAGATATTAAAATAACTTTTCACCGGCGCTCGCCGCGCATTAACATTCGCGCCATACCCAATAATAATATCAGATTTAACTGTCGGAAATTATGCACTCCTGGTACTCGCGTATCCTCGTAAAGATATAAATAAATTAGTACATTGTATCTGGGTTATACAGAGTGTTATGATAGGAATAGTCAGTAAACCCTTTACAATTTTGTATATTTAGGTTTAAGTCTCGGTAATGTTACTCAAAAATGGTACCCTAAAATTACATTTTTCACCATCCTTCTCTTATATTTATGTTGAGGATTTCAGAGAAAACCTTGTCAACTTGCAATCCGAAATTCCGCAGAAAATATATATATTGCAAAACAGTGCGGACCCTAAGTTATACTATTAAAACATTTCAATACACACAAAAAATTAAAACAGAAAATAACAATTCTAACAATATCAAACCAATCCTTCAAGTTGTACCGGTTCCGATAATATCAATTAATCTTTCAAGTTGTAGAGGACTAGGCGAAGTTACGAAAGAAAACTACTGTTACTTCCGTATTAAAGGAATTTTTCGTGTTCACACGCAATCTTTTTCCCTTTTCAAGCCCTAAAAGAAATTGTATTTCGTTTAGAAACTGTACATTTAGATGGAGTTTTGTATCTTTCGAATACGAAATTCGGCATCGAGTTATTTTTCACAGATAAAGCCTATTCAAAGGCCAAAGCAAAAACTTTGTGAAACAATAATGTGCAGTACATTATGTACTATAAGTAAGGGTCGACATGATAAGGTAGGCATATAAAATAAAGGATTTGAATTTGATAAACACAGGTATACGTTAGAAGTTTGTTTGTGTCAGTTTATTTTACTTGCTATAAGCATATTACTAATAGGTTGCCTTTGATAGATCACTGTAAGTGGCAAGGCTATTATTACCCTTAATATTTCTTGTTTATTTTTTGTATTGTTAATGTAATGAAGGTAGTTTAAATATAAAATATGTGATACTGGCGATCCCGTTACGCGGCTAGCGCTCGTTTATACATCGATTGATGCAATAAGGTGCATGGTGTTGTATTCCTGCTTAAAAGATATTAAAGATAACTTATTTTTATTGCAATAAAGTTATTTTATCTTACTTTATTGAACAAAGTAACAATAAAAAATCATGAAAATAAAAGAAAAAACTTGTGTTATTGTTATTATAGCAGTAAAATAATTTTATTTATGATTAAATAGACACCATTGTGTTTAGGCTAATATATCAGTAAAATAATACAAAAATGCTTAGTTTAGCAGTTATTTCAATATCATAGATGAAGGTTTTACATAAACATTTTTTAATGTCAAGATATTTAGACGTATACATGTGCGAGTCGATATAATTAGGTTTCTTTGTAACCCAGAAACTATAGAATTAATTTACTCAAATTTCAATCCGATTCAAAATTAAACGAAAACCGTCAAAGTTTTCGAGGTGCGTCACACTAGAGGTCAGTATTCGCGAATAACCGAATGGTCATCAATCACTAAGCACGTGAAGAACGAGTGAACGGAACAGATGTATTGTATTAAACAATTCCGAATCGCGAAATTCTCATTCGTAACTAGCTGGTGCCCGCGACTTCGTCCGCGTTTGTTGATGCCATCCAGAATACTCTACATATTGGGTGAGTGTTTATATTATGCTTCCTGAATTTAAGTTTATTTTTTATTTGATAGAGGGCATCCACTTTTCCGTTTCCACAAACAGCTTTTCTTTTTCTGCAGAGAGCCATAGTTTTTCAGAAAATCGAAAATGGATGGAATTGCTATTTTGGGCGAATGAAACGCAATAATTCAGTAAAACATTGCAAAACAATACAGTTTTTGAAAAAAAAACATTGTTGGAAATATAATAATCTTAAGAAATAGTTAATTTTTTAAATTTTAAATGAGTGAAATTTAACGAAATTATTCCTTGACGCCATCTTCGACTAAAAGTAAAAGAGTGTTTATATATGGTAAACATAATTTATACCATTCCTATTGAGTTTGGGTAGAATTCGTCGGAATCATCAAAATACTTAAAAAGTATTTTTATAATTTAAACTACTTTTTCTGTTCTTTTGTATTTTTAATTGCTAAACATTAAGTAATTTCTTGAGATTACTTAAGAAATAACTTAATTTTTTAAAGTCTAAGTGTTTTTTTTTAAACTTTAACGAAAACACTCCATGACGCCATCTTTTACTAAACGTAAACGTATTAGTATATTATCTATGGTAAACGTCATTCATATCAGACGACTTTTTCTGTTCTTTTGTATTTTTTAATCGCCAGACCCGTTCACTGTAACCAAGGTACAAATGCAATAATAATGATTATTTTATTTGATAATTCCTCCAAGCGTAGGTAAAATACACTTTAGTAAAAATACAAATTTAATTCGGCTTCCTCTTTAACGCGGAAATGTTCTGATAAAATTGATAGGAAAGTAGGAATACAATAAATGTGAGGTGAGCTAGCAAACAAGTATAACCACTTTCATAGAACCTAATTCCCGCGACCGAAGTGTAACTGACAGCGCCACGACTGGCGCTCAACAATAAATCATAACAAACAATTCGAT
Organism: Pararge aegeria; assembly: GCF_905163445.1. Lineage (NCBI taxonomy): Eukaryota > Metazoa > Arthropoda > Insecta > Lepidoptera > Nymphalidae > Pararge > Pararge aegeria. Next base: position 1,658,948 of record NC_053202.1, on the reverse strand, counting down.
ATATTCCCTCCATTCCTGTAGCCTTAGTACGAGTTTTTCTAGTTCGCAATCGAGAGAGAAATACTTGAACATCAGATTGGATAGAAGCAGACGTTAATTTGCGAAAATCCACGATATATTATGAAAATTAAGCTTAATTTGCTATACTCCGCGAAAAGCCGGAGAAAAATTAAGGTATAAAAGGCACATCTGGCTAATTTTTCACTTAACAATTATACATTGTAAAGTCAACATCTCCTGAGGATGCTCCGGTTTCGGAACGAAACGTGAGTAGAGGGTACATTGCCGAAGATTTGTTTGGTGCGGAGTATAAGAATTGAAGAAATTATAAATTACACCATAGAGATTCTCCTGCTTCTCGCGGACTATAGCAAATTAAGCTTAATTTTCATAATTGAGCATCAGAGTAAAATTGATCTTCTCTGTATCATTTTTAAGGTGAAATTTGACTACAATTCTTTAGCTCAAATTCAAATAAGATCAACTTTACTCCCATGTTCATCTAACAAATCCCAACTCGAAACCGACTCCTCGATTGCGAGCTAGCAAATTTTGTACTAAGGCTACTGGAGTAGGGAGCCACTTCACCGTATTATCCAAGGAAATTAATAATACCACTTGCGGGGTATTTGTAATTTTGATCTATCGAATAACTGTTTCCAATCGAGTTACGTTCGGACCTCCCTGGCTCAGAGGCGATCTTATGGGTGGAATTTCCGAGGCAGGGGCCCAATTCAAGAAACCCCTTAGTCCAAATAACTTTACATGATCACACCTTTCCGCGTCCTAGGTCGTGGATTCGATTCCCACAACTGGAAAACTGTTAGTGTGATGAACATGTTTGTTTTTCAGTGTCACGGTGTTTATCTGTATATTATAAGTATTTATGTGTATTATATTCCTAAAAATCAGCTGTCTTAGTGCCCATAACACAAGCTTTATCGTGCGCGCGAATCATTAAAAGAAAGCTGGCGGACGATGAATTCCCCTCTCACTCGGTTTCGGGACTACCTTCCTGTTAAAATCATGTAAACATGTGCGCGCGCATTTCGTTACATCGTATAATTTCACTCCCATGATTTTTCCCTAACGCCGCTAAAGAAGTAGGTACAACTTCAAAATGATTTTGCAAATCAGACTTATTGTTCGAGATGGAATTTTAAGTTATTTACACAGATTGCAATCGCTCTGTGATTTTGATGAAGATGATAAACTTAAACTTATAAAGAACTAGCTGCGAACTGTGGTTCTACCCTCGGTGAATGAGTCCTTCAGTTGCTTTGTTAGGACGTGACGGAAGAACGACATGTGTAAAAATACGAACGTTTCTATGAACAACCTCTAGGAATTGAATGTTTTTTTCAGAACAAGAAGCTTATACTGCTCTCCAGCCTTTTAACTAATTCTATGCCAAAAATCAAGTCGACTTTGACGGCCGATTGGCGCAGAGGGCAGCGAGCCTGCTTTCTTAGTCCAAGGCCGTGGGTTCGACTACTATAAAACGACAACTAGAAAATATTTATGTGATGAACATGAACGTTTTTCAGTGTCTGGGTGTTTATCTGTAAATTATAAGTATTTATGTATATTATTCATAGAAATATTCATCAGTCATTTTAGTACACATAACCCAAGCTACGCTTACTTTGGGGCTAGATGGCGATGTGTGTGTTGTAGTAGTATATTTATTTATTATTTATTTATTTATTATACTTTCGCAATTATAACATAACTAGATGTAACCCGCGTTCCATGTTTGCGTTTGTTACGGTTTTTAAAAAACCCGTTCAAACCCGTTTTTTTTAAAGTAGCTTATGTTACTCCATCAAATCAACTAGCGGTATGCCAAAAATCAATTTATTAATCAATCAATAAATCAATTTTTATTTATTTGCTGATACAGGTAAAAAGGAGTTGCAAAAAAAAAAGGTCAAGCTGATTAGAATTATGATTAGCTTATTCAGGACGTAAAGGAAGGATAGACAAATAAAGAATATACAATAATCACAATTCATTATCTTCAGACAAGATCGTTACTTAAAAGGAAAATTTTGAAGAAATTAAAGTAAAAATATCCGGACGCAATCTATATTTTTTAAACTTTTTACAGTTTCAGAAACAGTTTAAGATTTTTTTTTTGAATTGCATTCAACCGATATTCAAATATTCTATTCTTGACATCATAAATACATTCTCCAGCCAAGTTTCCAGCCCGTATAACATAAACTATTTGTGAGAGAGCGGCCGTAAATTTAGAATACTGCTAACTACGTAAGTTTCACTTACTTGAAACGGGACGACACCAAACTATTTCAAACTATAAACTCAAAATATGCTTTGTTCAAGTCAACTATGATTATTTAACTGTCAACTATAATAAACTTTGTGCCGTGTGGTGGCGGTAGATCAGAATACAGTTTTCACCACAGCTCTGACCGCGGGTGTCATACGTGGCGACTAAGGGAAAGAAAAAAGAGTTAGATACTCCCTAATCGCGCCTCAAGAAGTTTTACGTCATTAAAGTGAACAGTAATAGGGTGCCGTTTCACCTTTTGTTACGAAACACTGTTTCCCTTTTTATAAATTTAATTTAAAATGCATATAAAATTTTTTTTCGGAACCGACAGGATTTAAATTTGCGACTCTCTGGCAATCGCGGCCTGAGCGCTTTCTCCTAACTACGGCTCTCCTAACGTCGTTGCCGAAATTAGTATATGCCTTTCACATCAGTCTTATAGCGACGGAAGCGTCATCTAGTAGGAAACGTTGCAGTTTCGATCTACTTTTTCAAAGGTCCATATTACAATGAGACACGTTTGGAACAAGAGATGACACATTGCTTTTTATAATTTTTATAATTTTTTATTAGTGTTTTACCTACACTTTTTACAAATTTAAAATGCATATAAAAATTTTTACTGCTTCCCTTGCTTTCAAAAATAGCATAACCCTTCCGAATGAGTAGGTACAGTCGACGCATTTGCTATCTATGACACGTTTAGAAATTTCTCATCTCCCAGCCGTTAAGATAGCGGTTTGTTGTGAACGGCTGAGTTTTTACGACCGCCGTTCATTTGAATAGAAATCGTCTAGATATGACGGGATAGGAATTATGTCGCACGATAACAGTTTAGTTGTAAGTTTATATGATGACTGTTACAACTTACATCACTTATTTAGGTTATTATTCAGCACAGATTTAAGAACATACAGAAACCGTGGACACAACTAATGTTATTGAAGTACCAAAAACCACTCCACTTTAGATGTGTTTCTCGAACAGGGGGTTAGTTCATCACATCAACCCATTACCAGCCCACTACAGAGCACGGGTACCCTCCCTCAAGCGGTTAAGGGGGTTTAGGCCGTAGTCCACCACGCTGGCCCAGTGCGGATTGGTGGATTCAGACAGACAGACAGACAAAATTTAAAAGTTGTGGATAGAGCAGTGTAAAATATTTGTTTGCAGGACCATAATATCCTATATTTTACATAGATAACTGAAAATTATAATAATAATAATTTAAAAAAAAAAAGTATTTAAATACTTGGACCTTGCTCACGAGATTACCGCCATGTGGAATGTTGAGTCGACCGTTATTGTTCCGATCGTCGTTTCAGTTTTCAATGGTCTTCTCGCGAAAAGCTTAGACCAACATCTTAAGAAGCTTTCGCTTGGTTGTTGGATCAAGGGTCGGATACAGATGGCAGTAGTCCTTGAAACGGCGCGTATTGTGAGGAGGTTCCTCACTCAGGAGCCCTAGCCGCCGGTTGCTTGCCTTCAAAAGCCCCGCAAGCGGAGGATGGAAGTTTTTTTTTTTATAAATTTTTTATAGTGTTTTTTATTTATTTTTAAGCACTGTTAAGAATTAAAAAAAAAAAAAAAAAACAAAATAAATCATAATTTATTTTTATTAGGTTACATAATAATTAAAAACTATAGTTATTAAAAAAAAAAATTATGTTATTAAAATTATATAAAAAAAAATACACTTGATTTACCGGGCGCAATTTACCCTATAGGCACGTAATTGCGAACATGTTCATCAGGTCTGTGCCCTCTGCTGACCGCCAGGCACGTCCCACGGTAATCATTCTAAATTATTTCCACCCCGCACTTGGCACGTGTCGGACGTCCATTGGCGTACTCATATTTTTTTCAAACGTCTTGCGAAAAACGCAAGAAACACTTTGAGATGAAGTGGTCTTGTTTACCAAATGGCCCTTGGTCATAAAAACATAGTGTCTACTGAACGTAAAACTGCTATTGGCGGTTAAAGTATAAAATTGCCTTTATAATTATTAAAAATCTTTTACCCTTAGATTAAATTACAGGGAATATAAATGTTTGTTTGGTGAAAATGTCAGACATTTTATCTATTGGTGATGACTAGCAACTAAGTAGTTCCGGTAGATACATTTTTTTATTATATTCTTAAAAAAACTGTAATAAGACGCACACTGTACATTTAATATTTTTGTCAATTTTTATCATCCTTAAGAAGTCAAATCGATTTTTATCTCATTTTTGTCGCGCATCAATCATCAAGAATCTTCGAAAAAGATTTAAGTGTAATTTTGAAAAAAAAGATAGAAAAACTTTTATTTTATTTTGGTATACTAACAATTTGGCATAACATTTCATAAAAATGAGTAGATTTTTATTAAATTTTAGTTTTAAGTAATAGAAGCTGAAACATACGACGTTTTCCCTTAATTCAAATTTTTCAAATTCAAAATTCATTTATTTCAAGTAGGCCTAATATAAGCACTTTTGAAACGTCAAGTATGCATGTTTGTGTGACTCTACCACCGGTTCGGAAAGCAGATTCTACCGAGAAGAGCCGGCAAGAAACTCAGTAGTTGCTCTTTTCCAACATCAACATTTACAATCATTTTGCTATCTTGCGGGAGATGAGAGCGAGGCTGGCTGCTTCCATTCTACCTTGTCATTGAGGAATTCATCAAATGTATAGTAACCTCGCTGTACTAGATGCGTTTTTACACATTTTTTAAATGTATGCATTGGTAGGTCAAGAATTTCCTTAGGAATCATGTTGTAAAAGCGTATACTCAACCCCACAAAGGAGTTCTGCACCTTTCGCAGACGATATGCAGATATCACTAATTTATGACCGTTTCTGGTAAGTCGATTGTTAATTTCAGCTTTTGATTTATAAAGAGTAATATTTTGCCTCACAAAGACTATATTATTATAAATGTATTGCGAAGCTACTGTAAGAATACCTATTTCTTTAAATTTTTCACGAAGCGATTCGCGTGATCCAAGTTTATATATTGATCGTACGGCTCTTTTCTGTAGTATAAATATACTTTCAATATCTGCAGCTTTTCCCCACAGCAAGATCCCATAGGACATAATACTGTGAAAGTATGCGAAATAAACAAGCCTAGCTGTTTCAACATCGGTAAGCTGTCTAATTTTCCTGATTGCATATGCAGCTGAGCTGAGTTTACTCGCTAGGCTTTCTATATGGGTACCCCACTGTAGTTTACAATCTAAGGTCACTCCTAGAAAAACAGTGGAGTTTTCTATTTTAAGTGTTTCTCCATTTATTATGATGTTTTTATCAATTTTTTTTACGTTAGGCAAAACAAATTCCAAACACTTGGTTTTTTTTGCATTTAAAAGTAAGTTATTAACAGTAAACCAGTCTGACACATGTGACAAAGCACGGTTTACGTCGTCAAAATTATCTTTGTTTCTATCAGTCTTAAAAATGAGAGATGTATCATCTGCGAACAGTACAATCTCACAAGTGCCCCTGACATGGTGTGGCAGATCATTTATATACACCAGAAACAATAAGGGACCCAAAATTGAGCCTTGTGGGACACCCATTAAGGCAGATGATCCCTTAGACTTTATGTCTTTTACGCATACCCTTTGAACTCTATCACTTAGATAAGAGGCAATTAAATTGAGTGCAACGTTTTTGATGCCATAGTGGCTTAGTTTTAATAACAACGTTTTGTGTTCAACGCAATCGAATGCTTTGGACAGATCACAGAAAACACCAATGGCATTCTGCGAACGTTCCCAGGCATCGTAAATATGCTTTATGAGTCTTGCGCCTGCATCCGTTGTACTACGACCTTTAGTGAAGCCGTACTGCTCCGGATGAAGTAAGTTATTTACATTAAAATGATTTAAAAGTTGATAAAGTATAATTTTTTCAAAGACCTTACTAAGAGTTGGCAAGATTGAAATAGGCCTGTAATTGTTAAGGTCATTTTTATGACCGGATTTAAAAAGGGGTATTAATTTACTACATTTCATTAGGTTCGGAAAAATACCCATATCAACACATTCATTAAAAATTACGGCTAGATAAGGGGCAATAACGTCAATAATGTTAGAAATGACCATCACCGACATACCCCACAGATCACCGGTTTTTTTCAACTTTAATAACCTGAAATTCTTTACAATATCTATTGCAGATATATGTTTAAAATTAAATAAAACATTGCACTCTTTAACATTATCTCTCAATATACGCTGAGCTGCTATTGGTGAAGAGCTTAGAGAATCTGTTAACAAAATGGGAACATTCTGAAAGAAGTTTTCGAAAGTATTAGCAACCTCCCTGTCAGACGTCACTTTATTGTTATCAACAATAAGTTCAAAATCCACATCACGAGATTTAGTTTTTCCTGACTCGTAATTAACTATTTTCCAGGTTGTTTGTACTTTGTTATCAGATTTCATTATACTATATTTAATGTGTAGCGATTTCGCATTAGTGCAAACATTCTTAAATATTTTAGAGTATTTTTTTACGTGTTCTACGAAAGTTGGAGTATGATTAAATTGTTTTTCATCATACAGCTCATACTTAACCCTCAGCTTAACCCTTCAAAGTTAAGTCACCCATCAATTTACTGACTTCAGTTAACGTTGCTAACCCAGAGCTATCGAATTGGCTCATACCTGGGCCAAACATCTGACATCCGTCACGATCTTTTACAGAATTAAAAGTAATATAGGTAAGGTGAAATGAGACGATAGAAGGTCTCCGGGACGGTCAGGTGCGGTTGACAATGTTGATTGCGAAAGTGTGTCTCTTCTCTCTTAAGAGAATCTTAAAAATGTAGATGAAGGATAAGAAATACTTTATTGCACACAAACATCGAAATTTACATAAAATAAAAAATAAACAAAAGAACAAAAACCGTAGGCATGCAAAAGCGGCCTTATTGCTGCAAGCAATCTCTAACAGGCAACCTCTGACAGAAGGAAAATGGAAGAGAGCGATAACATATATATAAAAGGTGTTGATTTAACTACAAAAAGTTCAAAGCGATCTATAACATTTTAAACGGATCCTTACAACGTGATTACAAATAAACCCAGTGACACACCGAGCGCAATAAATATCAACGAAGCGTGCGAGTACATTTGGAAATTGGCGAAAGTCGAAAATCGGCAAACGAGGCAACACGCCTGGGAAATCTAAGCACATTTACCGCAACAGTACACCGGGCTAAAGGAAATAAAATTGCTTCCATACACACGTGACTGAATATTAGGTTTGTTATTTTAGGCGAAAGCGTGATGTTTCAAATAGTTTGGCTTTGAAAACACTGAAATTAAGCCAAATAGTAGGATTAAAAAATATAACTGATCTGTCTATCTTGGATTTTTATATATTCCGCTGATTTTTAAGTAAACGATAGTAAGTAGTAAAAAGACAGTTCGCTGATTAGAGATAAGTTATTTTTTACTATGCGCCACGTTATACATACATGTCATAATACTCTTAGCGAAAGAGTATTAAAACACAAACTAAAGAAAATCTACCTTAGCTTACAAATTGAAGCGGCTAGATTTATCTGCGCCAAGTTTATTTATTTATTTGAATTTTCCTACAATTTTATTTTACACCTTTATATTGTTTATTTATTGTATTAATTACTACACCTTTTTTACTTTTTATCGTTAAATATGTTATGATTGTGTTCGATTTATTCGATCTTTTTACATTTTTTTTAATTTTTTTATTAAAATGTAACTCTTAGTTATAATAATAACGCAACGGGCGACGCAGTTGTTTGCTTAGTTTGATACTGGGGCAGACTGAGCATTGTTTCTAATGCATAAGGCTGAGTTTGCGGCCATTTGCCATCTTGTTAATTATAAATTGGTAATAATTTTGTTCAAGTTCTTATTAAAAGATTGAAGTAATTATAATTAGTTCCGTACATGTTTTCCTGGTTTTCACGGAAAATAGCAAATGAAACTTAAGGTTTATTTTAAAGTCCTGAACGTTGCTTAGTTCCAAAAAGTTCGTCTGAATAAACAAACTTGTATTTCTATTTTCAATGTTTAACTCTGTCAGTCAACTGGAAATGGTATACGGTAAAAAAATACTTTTGTTAAAACGCCATTGATCCATGATACAACAATGCTCGAACGTGAAGACAAAAGGTGAACTAACAAAGTATTGAAACTTCAAGAGCATTGTTCAATCCAAAAGGGAAGTTTTTTAATTGACAAACTTTCGACAATTCGTCTAATTTACTTTTGGACTTAGTGTTTCTGAACGTTATTGAAAACGGGTTCGCGATAAAATAAATAATGTGTAGAAGTGCAAAATAAATTAGTGTCGCGGATTATGTCTAGAACTAATTGCACTTGAACAACACTAGTTGTTGCTCGTGCCTTCGCTCCTATGGAAATTTTGATGTATTATGTTATTGTCTGCCCCTTAAATCAATCAAAAATAACACTTTATTGCACACACAGACATAACAGAAATAAAAAAGAGTGTGCGTAACCTTTACGCGCGATTGAAATTAAACTTTTATTAATAATTATTGATGAAAGAGTAAAATGTTCCTGGGACTCCGCCATTTCATTTAATGTTCACTATTTCATTTTATATTCTATTTAAAATTCATTAATATCACTTTCACATTTTATAAATATTTTCGTTTGTTAAATAAAATAATTGAGAGTTGAAAATTGAAGGTTAGATCAGCACATGTCAATATAACCTTGTCATTGAATATTATAGAATGTGGTAATCGTCAAAAAATTTATTAATAATTTATTTATTAATAATTTATTTATTACTAAAGTAATTTTTTACTAAACTAATAAATAAACAAGTATACTCAGAGATTTTCAAAAAACTTTGCAATTTTAAATATTTTTTTAAATATTGGAAATAACTAATCAAAATTCAAAATTCATTTATTTCAAGTAGGCCTAATATAAGCACTTTTTAAACGTCAAGTCTGTCTGTGTGTAGTGACTCTACCACCGGTTCGGAAGACAGATTCTACCGAGAAGAAGCCGGCAAGAAACTCAGCAGTTTCTCTTTTCCAATATCAACAATTTACATTTTACATTTTAAAATTAATTTTTCTATCTTGTGAGAGATGAAAGTGGAGCCGGATGCTTCCAAGCAACCTTGTCATCAGGAAATTCATCAATTGTATAATAACCTCGCTGTAATAAATGTGTTTTAACACATTCTTTAAACTTATGCATTGAAATCATTACAAGCCAATGCATGAGCAAATAAATGCGTTTATTTACGACTTCACATTAGAAATCAAAAAAAATTATAAGTCTTTTTTCTAATATGCATATAAACTTTCCTATTGAATGACTCTATGTATTGAAAAAACCGCTCCAAAATTCGTTAAATAGTTTTAAAATCTAAGCATAATAGGGATAGTCAGTCAGAAGCGACTTTGTTATATTATGTAGTCAGAGATCAGAGTCAGTAGATCTATCATAGTGTACAGTGTTGTACGAGTCAAGACTTTTCGATTAATATCCATATTCAAGTTGTAAAAAAAATATGTAATCCGCCATTTCATGGTAACGATAATGGTCTTGAATCGATTTTCATCGAACATAGATAAGAACACTCCAGCATAATTCATATTTCATACAAAAAAACTAAATTAAAATCGGATAATTAGTTCGGGAGGTGCGATGCCACAGACAGATACACGCACACACGAACGTAAAACTTACAACACTCCGTAGTTTTTGTGTCGGGGGTTAAAAAAGGCTCTATCGAAACGTCAAGTGTGCGTTTGTTGCAAATCTAGTACTACGAATGAAATACTGGTCAAACTATTATAAAATGTATAGAACTCGAACCGAAGTGGAGCAATCATTTAATAAATGTAGTTTCAAGTAAATAGAAGTCACGTCTGTTTCCGCTTTAACGGTTTGATAATAAAAAAGCCGATGGCACACCGGGCGCGGAGCGTTTCAACCAAGCATGCATTTTCAAATTGGCGAAAATCGAAAATCGGTAACCGTGGGAGGGAACACGCTAGGGAAATCTAAACATATTTGCCGCAACACAGTGGGGTGAGAGGAAATAAACTCGCTAACATACAAGTCTTCGACAAATATTTACGTGTTTCGGCGACTTTCGGATTTCAAATTTTCTGCGTTTAAATATTTGATTATTCTCACTCTGGACACGTATCAGCTATTGACGTTTAATATTTTAGCTCGCTAGGAATATTTTGTTTTAACTTATATGGATAGAAATACATTTTTTATTGTCTTGGCTGCAATCTCACCTATTGTAACGGGGTAACTTATAAAGGTTATGGCAGTTATATAATTTATATTAAACCACATGTGAGTGGCGTGGAATGATTCACGATTTTTGCTCACCCAAAACGTACACGGATTCATCATATCATCATATCGACTCATTACCGGCCAACTACAGGGCACTGGTATCCTCCAACAATGAGAAGGGGTTAAAGCCGTAGTGCACCACGCTGACCAGTGCGGATCGGTGGACTCCACATACCTTTGAGAACATTATGTAGAACTCTCAGGCATCCAGGTTTCGTCACGATGCTTTCCTTTACCGTCGAAGCAAGTGATATTTTAATTAATTAAAAATATCCCTTGCTTCGAATTACTAGTGCGGATTGGTGGACTCTATCCGCTAATGGAAAGTGTTCGGTGACGATGAGGTGAGTTCCATCATTTTTATGAACTCAATAATTGCTTAACGCGCCCAAAGAAGTTTTCACGTCAAAAAGCCTACTAATGTACCAAATATTTACTCCCATTGTACCACCCGCTGTACGCCTCTTTCACTGTATTTGCCTCGATTGGAATTTATTTGACGGCTCCCTATCTGCGACGGCGTAAAGTGTAAAATAAAAAGAGCTCTAGTTTGAATATTGATGTTCACATTAAAATAAAAAGAACTCTCCCCCGCACAATATTGACATTGACGTGGATAAAAACAAAAATGCTTTCAGAAAAAGTCACAAAGCTTATACTCGTGATGGAAACCGACAAATATTGGGCCTAACGAAGGCCAAGAATTTCCTGACTGAAAAATATTTACTAATATTTAAAATTGCTAGTGAGCGCTTTTATTCATTTGACGACCGATTGGCGCAGTGGGCAGGGACCCTGCTTTCTGAGCCAAGGCCGTGGGTTCGAATCCCACAACTGGACAATGTTTGTGGGATGAACATGAATGTTTTTAAATGTCTGGGTGTTTATCTATATATTACAAGTATTTATGTATATTGTTCATAAAATTATTCATCAGTCATCTTAGTACCCATAACACAAGCTACGCTTACTTTGGAGCTAGATGGCGATGTGTGTGTTGTCGTAGTATTTTATTTATTATTATATTATTATTATATTTGTTAGAATGTCGTACCCAAATGATAGAACTGAACCCGGTTACTAAGACTTCGTCGGTCCATCTGTCACAAGAATTGCGAAAATTAGTCCGTTGAAATTTTACAGACGATGTATTTCTGTTGGCGCCGTAACAACAATGTGCTTAATTCCCACAGTTTTATCCATTCTCGAGCAAGAGCGCACGGGTGGGAATACTTTACGTGTAATGTCGTACAGGAATAAACTCCTTCCTGGTCTGGTCTAATGACCTGCTAGGTTAATTATTTCAGTACGCATGTACGCATTGAATTATGTTTGAAAATAAAAATAAAAGCGGGCATAAAAAAATACTGAGTGGGCGAATTAAATACCAAGTGAGCGACGATACGATCTGCAGCGATAAAAAGACTCAAAAAAGTGAAGCATTGCTTTCGCCGTGATACTACTAATATTAAAAGTACGGTTAGGATATAACCTAATTATTCAAGTTTTACTGTAGTGTTTTTCGATTTGTAGCCGCCACAATACATTGGTTTACTTACTATTTTGGGAAGCCATATTCAATTTTAAAGTTACCTTTAATGTACAATAATTGTTGGAACTTTTGATCGGCCAGTATTTATTTAATTATAAGATAAAAAAACGTGCGTCCTTTAGCGTAACGAGATAGAAATTTAAAATCTTTTCAAAAATTCATCTTTCGCCTATTTTACGTTTGTAGATAAGGTTTAATACATTGAAAGCAGTGGCGTGCAAAGAGGGTATGCACAGGGTATGCAGATGATATAAAAATAATAAAATCTCCAAGACGAGTACGAGGGGGTACGAGGGATAGGCATTGTAAGAGTTATAAAGGCCTACCCTCAAGTATTTATAGCTCATATTGGAGATTTTCTTCTGTTTATATCATCTGCATACCCTGTGCATACCCTCTATGGACACCAGTGATTGAAAGTTATATTATAACGCAATATCGGTTAGTTATTAAGTTATTGAAATAAAGTTTATTTAAATAACACAAATATTACACTATATAATCAAAGAAATGGACATAATATACATAAATAAATTTGGAATACGACAACCAACATTATAATTTGAGATTTATGTACAATTGAATCACCGGAATGAGCCCGCAGACTTTGACGATTGAAAGTGTACACTGTCAAACCTTATAGCTAACTTCAGCGTGTCGGTTTTTTGTGACGGTGTGCGCGCGCAGCGTAAAAAAATACTCTCATAATTTTTCCCAAACGCGCCAAAAGGAGTATAACTTCAAAATTAAAGAAGTATTCCGAAAAGTAACGATTTATCGGGTAGTAAACGAGTAAATATGTTGAGTTCATACAACATATTTGCTCGATTAAATACTACGCGATCAAAGTCACGACGTAAATCGTCGGAACTAAAATTTGCATCATCATTTGGTATTCAGAGTGAGTTGTTAGTACGATGCACTCGCAATCAACCTTCAACTAAAATCACTAATGTCTGCAGAATTTTTCCCCTAAACTGGCGAAAATTACGCCTCCCATTCACTGGAATTCCACTCCGGGACAAACGTGGCTTTTATCGTGGCTTTTGAGATGTTTTTTGTCGACTGACTCACTGAATTTGAGGGTGTGTTTCAGGAAAAAATTCTTTCCGTTTCACCTTCAGTTATAATATAAGAGAACACAGCTCTTATAACTACCATGTTCCGGCCAGAGTCAGCGGTAGCTATGTAGCTTATGAACTTAGTTTTTTGAAGTAAAACTTCTTTAGACGCGACTAGGGAGTGACTCAGATTTTTTTGTGTGTGTAGTTTCCGCTATATAAAAATAATAATTTGGATTGGTCGTAAGTATATGTCACATACTCTACGCTTCTTGACTTATACGACAGCAGCGTAAATATCATAATCAATTAGGATTATTTGTTTTCAATATTTTCAAACCGATCAATTGTGAATAGCAAAGTTAATAAAAATTCAACAGTTTAAAAAAAATAAAAAAAGTTTTTTGAAAATCTCTAAATATACTTTAAATTATTAATAAACTAGCGGACCCAAGCGCCATCTGTCGAGCTGATTTGTGAATCTTAACCATTAGCCACCCAAACGCATACCAAAAAATTCATTCAAATCGGTCCAGCCGTTTAGGAGGAGTTCAGTGACACACACGCACACAAGAAATATATATATATATAAAGATTTGACTATACCTAATTACTTACTTACTTAATATTATAAATGTGAAAGTGTGGATGTTTGTTACTCAATCACGCAAAAACGACTGAACGGATTTGGATAAAATTTGGCATACATGTTGACTTTGACATAGAAAGGGACATAGGCCACCTTTTATCTCGATTCCTTAAGTAGTTCCTGGGGGATAATTCAAAAAGGGTTTACGAGGGTTTACGAGGGAAGACAGCTTTGAAAAATTGTATATATGTCGTCACCTATGCTATTGAAAAGGACATAAATAAATAAATATACTACGACAATACACACATCGCCATCTAGCCCCAAAGTAAGCGTAGCTTGTGTTATGGGTACTAAGATGACTGATGAATATTTTTATGAATAATATACATAAATACTTATAATATAAAGATAATATCAGATTAAGGGCATTAAGGGCAGAAGCTAGTTATTCATAAAAATATTCACCACTGGTACTTTGGGGCGAGATAGCGATGTGTGTATTGTCATAGTATATACATATATTTATTATTAAATCTCCTTATCTGTACGAAGTTAAGGGAATAAAAGAAGAACAGCAATACAAAGATGGAAGTAGAATATAAAAAGGCAACCTTATCGCTTAGTAGCGATATCTGCAACATAATTATCTTAGCAACCTATAATTAAACATGCATTTTTTATCTTCAAAGAACTGTTTTCAACAGTTTCCACGTGCATTCACAGTCGTAATTCCGTTGCCGAAAGTGACAACGTTTTGTGTTCACGAGAAATTCGGCGGCGAGACAAGCTAGCGGATTTTGTGAAGAGCGTGTTTTTGTAGTTTTTGAGCTTTTCCAGCTACTTTAAGCCTCTTGCGAGCAATTATACCGTACATTCATACTTGCTTACTGTTGGGATTGTTTTGCTTATTATTTCTATGAACTAGGTTTTGTCCCCTGGTTTATACTCTTAGGGAAATAGCCACTTTAGTACTAAATATCTATATAAACTGGATAACTGGAATATAAACAATCGACTTACTAAAAACGGTTTTAAATTAGTGATCTCAGCATATCGTCTTAGGAAAGTACAGACAACCTTTGTGGGGCTGAGTATATGCTTTTATAAAATGATACCGTTAAGTATAAGTAATATTAGATTTACCATTATATAAGTTTAAAGAATGTATAAAAACACATTTAATACATCGAGGTTACTATGCTATTGATGAATTTCTAAATGAAAAGGTTGCCTGGAAACACGCCGCTCCGCTTTCATCTCACACAAGATAGAACAAAGATTGTTAAATTGTAAAACGATGTTGGAAAAGAGCAACTGCTGAGTTTCTTGCCGGCTTCTTCTCGGTAGAATCTGCTTTCCGAGCCGGTGGGAGAGTCACTACAAACAGACATACTTGACGTTTCAATATTGCTTATATTAGGGCTACTTGAAAAAAATGAATTTTGAATTGTTTTAATAAATATTCATTAGCCTAGTGGGTAGGACTTCGACTTCACTTTTGGGGGACCGAGTTCGAATCCCAGAATGCACTCCTAACTTTTCTAAGTTATGTGCGTTTTAAGTAATTAAAATATCACTTGCTTCAATGTTGAAGGAAAATATTGTGGAGATCGCTCATCATCTGTTCCTGATCTCCATAATGTTCTCAAAGGTATGTGATGTCCAACTCTTTCTTCTCTGCTTTTCGCGTATTATTGCAAATTAAGCTTAATGTTCATATTAAAGAATTATCTAAGGTAAGGTAAGTAAAGTAAGGTAGGTAACGTAGATATCCTATTATAGTAGTAGTGGAGCTTTTGTGACAGAGCTCGTCCGGGGAAGTACAAACACCATGTTTTTTTTCTGCCGCTAAGCAGCATTGTTACAATTATGTATACCAGTCCGATGGGCGTGGGTGCTGGTGTAATTACAGGCACTTAATCTCACTTAATCTTTACGCTAACAATTTTTCCTAGTATTTTATATTCAAATATAAAATTTCTTTATTCATGTAGGCCTATCACAGGCACTTATGAAGCGGTCATACATATATGTTTACATAACTGTAAGGGGATGGTCATAAATTCGTACGCCAACTTCAACATAAAGCTACGAGGGTTCCAAACGCGCCCTGGTCTAAGCAGAGCCCACAACAAACTTAGCCGGGTATAAGCGTGTGTGAACATGGTTATATTTTGCTTATCATCAATATCTTATAACAGTCAAATGCTTCTCCCAACGGCAGGGTAAGCTCATAATCACCACAGTGGGCAGACGGGTTAGCGATCGCTGTAGATAGTAGCAGCATCTCCTTGATATTCCCTTAGTCGACATCCACAGGAAGAAAAAGGTTGGTGACACCTTTTTTTATATATTAGGAGGGGAAAATCCTCATGGACATCCCTATGGATAGTGCCGGACTCCTACCGACTAAAAACCCCTCCTGCCTTCTAAACGTTAGTGTACCTGCCATTTGGCCTACCACTAACGTCGTTGTCCTACCTTCCTTCTCTTTCGTCACTTTCCTTGACTTTTATTATCTCTTCCATGTATTTTTTTATAGATTCCCATTTCTCTGATGCCTCTAGCATTATGGAGGTTAGGTTTTCTGTCTTTATTTCACTTCCTATTTCCTTCTTCACATTCTCCCTTTCTTCTTCAAATCGTGGGCAGTGAAACAGGGTATGTTCTGCATCTGGTGACACCTGCATTCCGATCTACCGTCACCACATGTGCTTGTTTCGCGTATCACGTATATGGTTGTCAACTATAAAAGCCTTGGTTAAAACGCCGGAAAAATACTAGGTCACAAAATACCTAGCCACTTATAAAAGCAACGCTGGGTGGTGCTGTGTGCATTTTTTTTGTACAGAAACCTTTGTAACAGCTATGTATGAATTCTAAATGTACCCACTCAAAGAGCGAGGCAAAAATAGAAACACTACTGACTGGGGTGTATCGAGTAACACGTCTGAGAGCGTTTTGGTCCTATTAAAATATTATGGTTTATAACTCATAATCAACAACATTTTCGGTCGATTAATGTACCCCTTATGAGGCCAGGCTACCTATTTTATAGTAAGCGATTAAGCACGAAGTCTCTTCATGCATCATGAGACGGCCGACTGGCGCAGTGGGCAGCGACCCTGCTTTCTGAGTCCAAGGCCGTAGGTTCGATTCCCACAACTGGAAAATGTTTGTGTGATGAGCATTAAGTGATTTTCAGTGTCTGGGTGTTTATATGTATTTTCTATGTATTTATGTATATATAATTCATAAAAATATTCATCAGTCATCTTAGTACCCGTAACACAAGCTACGCTTACTTTGGGGCTAGGTGGCGATGTGTGTATTGTCGTAGTATATTTATTTATTTATCAGTGTTTCAATAAGTTTAACTAGAACGAAAATTAGACCGAATCTGCAATGTTTCCTACCAGATGATGAGTCGCTATAAAATCGATAAAAAAGGCATATACTAATGTTTATTGATGACCTATGGCTCCGAAACATGGTCGCTAACTATGGGCCTCATAAGAAGGCTCAAAGTCACTCAGCGGGAGATGGAGAGAGCTATGCTCCGAGTATCTCTACGTGATAAAATCAGAAATGTGAAATGTGAAGCTGAACGAGTCGCGAAGCTGAAGTGGCAATGGGCGGGGCACATAGTTCGGAGAAGGGATGGACGTTGGGGTTCCAAGGTGCTGGAATGGCAGCCCCGTACTGGTAAACGCAGCGTTGGTCGACCCCCGACGAGGTGGACAGACGACATTAGGCGCGACGCAGGTAGCCGCTGGATTCAAGCGGCCCAAAACTGTGGAATTTGGAACTCCGTACAAAAGATCTATGTCCAGCAGTGGACGTCTATCGGTTGATGTGACGATGATGATGATGATATTAATTTTGGCATCGGTGTTAAGTAAACCTTGGAACCTAATAAGACAGTAAGGCCACGATTTCCGGCGAGACGCAGATTCAAATCCCGCTAGTTCTGAAATTAAAATTATAATGTGCATTTAAAATTTATTTATTATAGAACTTATAGTACACAAGTGAATTTTCAAGAAATTCTTACATAAATAAAGGTTTTTATTCGCTGTTACATATTAATACTCGTAGTTCTATAGTAACATATTAAATCAATATCTATAAAACCTAAATCAAATAACGTTCAAAAATTTATAAATTCAATAAGCAAAATATATTAACAAATTTTGCACAAATTTTTTTCTGACCATCCGATCCGATAGATTGGCAAAGAGAAACATGGCGCCTCCCCTCATTTGAGAGGTATTGCTTATTGAATAGGAGTAATCGAAAAGTACAAAGAACAAAAAACTAAAAACGTTTCACGTGTTCTGAAACACTTTTAAACGTTTTCGCATTGAAAATTCAAATAGTAGTCTGCTGACTGTATTTGATCGTTTGAGTTGACGAAATAGTATCGGCGTATAAATTAAAGTAAACAGTAACAGTGGCTCGAACACGTGGCCTGAGTGATGAAGTATGTGAGTGATGAAATCAGAGTTAAAAGGTTTTTTTAAACCAGAGCTTCCCGAAACCTGAACTGGTAAAGCTGATGATGATAAAGATGGAGGTTTTTTATTATTCCCTCTCAGGAACTAACAGTCAGATAAGAAAAAACTCCTGAAGATGATTACATGCCATATGCCATTCGGATCCGAGTAAAATGAAACTACAAGTTCAAAATAATTGCCTAGGCGGGCGATGCTACACAAAATAGACCGGGGTATAATGGTACATTACCTTTTACTTTCTCCTGCTTTTCGCTTAGTATCTCAAATTAAGCTGAATTTTCATTATATGGCGGCCGATTGGCGCAGTTTGCAGCGATCCTGCCTTCTGAGCCCCAGGCCGTGGGTTCGATTCCCACTACTGGAAAATGTCTGTGTGATGAGCATGTATATTTTTCAGTGTCTGGGTGTTAATATGTATATTTTAAGTATTTATGTATGTTATTCATAAAAAAAAATATTTATCAGTTGTCTTAGTACCCATAACACCAGCTACGCTTACTTTGGGGCTAGATGGCGATGTGTGTATTGTCCTAGTACATTTATTTATTTTATTTATTTATTATATATCAATTGATAAAGATACTCCGAGCATAGCTTTCTCCATCGCCCGCTGTGTGACTCTGAATATAAATGTAATCAATACCAAATTACGTTTGGATTTGGAGAAAAGGCGTGAGGAACCCTTGAAGTAATGTTTTATATGTTTTACTCACACAAATTATTGACATCTCTTTTTAGATACACGAAAAATAAATAAAGCCATTCTCCTCAGATGTCTCCTCAAAGACCTTAAGCTCATTAAAATAAAATACATAATACGTTATTATATTCTCAAAGAAAGAAAGGAAATCGTTATAAATATGACGTCAAGTATCTCGAGGAATATATCACTTATTTCAACTCATACATATTATATTATGGATACAGCTCCAACGGTTTCAGCGCGGTTTCCACTGGCCTAATTGGGTGTGTCGTGTAGTGACGGCAGATCAGATGCGACTAGGGAAATATAACGGAAAACGGGTTTTCCGTGCTGCTACTACTAACATCTACTGCGTTCACAAACCCGTCTGTCCAGCAAGGTAATTATGGGCAATCCCTCCAGTTGGGAAGCCCATGGGTCCAGCCATGATTTCTTAAAGACTAGACTGCTTGGAAGCAGACCACTCCGCTCTCATCTCTCACAAAACAGAAAAATTCTACAGATTGTAAAACTATAAAATGAAGTTCAAAAGAGCAATCTGCTGAGTTTCTTGCCGGCACTTCTTAATGGAATAAAACTGATTCATTAAGAACTTTTAGAGTCATTAAGAAACTATAATGTCTAAAAATTTTTTTAAACTATTATAATTACTTCCGATACAATTAATTAGTTATTTCAAAGAAATAAATACGAATGTATATGATAAAAGACTTTTCTTCCACATGAAAGAGAAATATATTTATACAATTTACTTTGTCACAATTAAATAAAGTTTTAAAGCAAGGAATACTTTTCTATATTTTATCTTTTTGTCTTTTTTTTTATTAACGATAGGCCAGCGTTCGACGACAATCATGTCCGTAAGAATGCAATGATGAGGTCTAGGTTGGAGCACGCTTGCCTAGAAGAAACCTCATTCACTCTAGCCTTGAAGGTACCCAAATTATACGCAGAAAACACAGTTGCCAGGAGGGCGTTCGACATCTTAGCGGTGCGTATCAGAAACGTGGATATAAACGTTTCGTGCGTGTTTATGGAATATCCACCACATAAGGATGCCACCGCTCACGGTGTCTCGCTGTTCTCTGGTAGAACGGGGAAGGAGGAACAAGATTATGAAGTTCCTGAGTTCCGGACATTATTATTTATGTATTGTGCTGAATAAATTGAAATTGAAAAATTATTAGGCCCATCAGCCTCATAAGAAGGCTCAGAAACACTCAGCGGGCGATGGAGAGAGCTATGTTAGCAGTATCTCTACGTGATCAAATCAGAAGTGAGGAGATCCGTAAAAGAACTAAAGTTACCGACATAGCTCAGCTAGTCGCGAAGCTAAAGTGGCAATGGGTGGGGCACATAGCTCGGAGAACCGATGGACGTTTGGGTCTTGAGGTGCTGGAATGGCGACCCCGCACCGGTAAACGCAGCGTAGGTCGGCCCCCAACGAGGTGGACAGATGACATCAGGCGAGTAGCTGGGAGCCGCTGGAGGCAAGTGGACCGTGTATTGTGGAACTGCCTACAAAAGACCTATGTCCAGCAGTGGACGTCAATTGTTTGAGGTGATGATGATGGAAGATTATGTCGATCAGGAGAGACATTGGAAAACCGCCCGCCCAGCGAATGTGTAGTATCGATAACTCGCCCTAAAATTAAAGGGACGCCCGCTTTCTGCCGCCCTGGCTGTATATATAATTTAATCGTACTTTACTGTTTTCCCTCGCGTAATCCTATTGCCCATTTATTGCGATCTGTTACAGTATTTCTGACAGTTTATCTCTTCTAATCTATGAATCTATTTGACAGTCGGTTGGCGCCGTGGGCAGTGATCCGGCTTTCCGAACCCAAGGCCGTGGATTCGATTCCCACTACTGGAAAAATGTTAATGTTTTTCAGTGTCTGGTTATTATAAGTATTTATGTGTTTTATATTCATAAAAGTATTCATCAGCTATCTTTGTACCCATAACACAAGCTACGCTTATGAAAAGTAAAGTTAATTTGCTATACTCCGCGAACAGCGGGAGATTCTGTTTGGTGTAATTTATAATTTCTTCAATCCTTATACTCCACACCAAACAGATCCTCGGCAATACACCCTCTACGCACGTTTCACTCCAAAACCGGAGCATCATCAGGAGATGTTGACTTTACAATGAATGATTGTTAAGCTACGCTTACTTTGGGGCGCGATGTGTGTATTGTCGTAGTATATTTATTTGTTTATTTTATTTAATCTGTGTTTAAATTCCCTCAATAGTAATTATCAACAATGTAATATGCGATAACCTAGTTGTAAAGACTTTAGCTCAACTTTCCGCGGGCCGAAGTCGAATCCCGGATCTGCATCCTAACGCGGTTGATATACCGCGGAGGCGAACAAAGCGCATAGCATCTATGTCTGATTCGCACCGCAAGGATCTGGAGTCCCTTCCAGCTTCCATTTTTCCCAGTACCTAAAATCATCATCACCTCAACCAATTGACGTCCACTGCTGGAAATAGGTATTTTTTAGGGAGTTCCACAATACGGTCCTGGGCCGCTTGACAATACACGGTCCAGCGGCTCCCAGCTAGTCGCCTGATGTCATCTGTCGACCGAGGGTTGTTGCGTTGGGGGCTGACCTACGCTGCGTTTACCGGTGCGGGGTCGCCATTCCAGCACCTTAACGACAAGTGGCGGTATAACCACTTCAAATTGGCTAGACTGAATAAATGGCACAGACCGGTGTCGGGTAGCAGCGACGCCGGTGCGATCAGTCTAGCCCTGCGATGTCCAACTCGCCTGCCCAGCGTGGTCATTAACGGAAAATCTTTGTATCTTTGTACCTACAATATGTAGAGTGAATAGGCATCTTCTAGGCAAGCGCTCCATCTTATTTTTTATTATCAGGCGTGAATACAGTCAAGCGCTCGTCTATACACATAAAAAAAAGAAACGCACCACTAACTTTTCTAAGTTATGTGCGTTTAGATGATGATGATGATGAATACTAGTGATTTTCAGCTACTTTGTCCGATATATATTTATCTCATACTAGTTTTTTTATGGAAAAATATATATACATAAAAAAGGATAAGAAGAGTGAGGTCAACTCAGTGGAAGATGGTGATAACTTTGGTCGGAGTAAGTCTACGTGATCAAATCAGGTATAATCCAAAGAAGAAGAAGATCCGTAAAAGAACCAGAGATTACCGGTATCTCTGTTCTATCTCTACTTCAAGAACAAGTCACGAACCTGAAGTTGGGGCACATAGCTCGGAGACCTGATAGACATTGGGTTCGAAGATGAAGTAATGATGAATTTGTATATGTTATATTATGACATGGAGATTTTGCATTTGATATATTTAATCTTGTGTATTCACATATAACTAATTTTACAAAAAAAAGTGTGTGCGTGTAACCTTTACGCGCGATTGAAGACAAAACTTTTATTATAATTTATTGGTGAAAGAGTAAAATGTTCTTGGGACTACGCCATTTCATTTAAAATTCTATTTAAAATATATCACTTTTACATTTTATAAATACTTTCATTTGTTAAATAGAATAATTGAGAGTAGAAAATTGAAGAATCAGCACATGTCAATATAATCTTGTCATTGAATATTAACAAGTATTTTTACGACGTAAGCGTTACTTCCGTCAGAAAGAAATCTGACTTACTCCCTAGGCGCGCCTAAAGAAGTTTTACTTCAAAAAAAAACAATATTCACTACCACAATATGTGACATAAAACATTATTATCACACTTCGGGTCCTAACGGCTAATGAACTTTAAACGTACTTAATTAAAGTTTGCTTTCGCCTAACAATTAACTTAATTAAGCTAGTTAGGCGAACAAGCAATGTTGATAGTACTGTTGCTTAGTTAAATATTCCAAATGGCGGACGGCAAATGGTCCTATTTGATTTGCTAATTCAATCATATGTGTGACTTATAGCTATTAACATACAGTTCTAAAACGCATGCGCCAATCAACTCTTTTATGGCGTTTACCCAAATAATAGAAGTACATTATTGCTAACAACACACGCGTTTCTCACTTCTATTAACTGTTGGCTTATGTTTAACAACAAAAATGAATCCTTTTTTATAATAGGAAAATTAGAAACATACAATAACTTTATTGCAACAAAACAAACAGACACAATCCAAAATACTAAAGACGTAAGAACATAGTGTTAGAAAAAAGGAAAGTAATAAACTTAAAGTAGTCTTTTAAAGGCAACCTACGCGTAGAAGCTATCATTTCTACGGACGGATGGTACACAAAGTGAAGATAAAATAAACCATAAACCAACATACATAATAAATTTAAATAAGGCATACACAAATATTTATCCTACTATCCTACTAATATTATAAAAATGAATGTGTGGATGTTTGTTACTCAATCACGCAAAAACGGCTTAATGGATTTGGATGAAATTTGGCATACACATAGCCTTTGATATGGAAAAGAACATAGGCTATCTTTTATCCCAATTTTTTAAGTAGTTCCCGAGGGAAAAATGTTTATGAGCTAAGAAACGGACTACTTCTTTGCCGATCTCTCAAATAGTTCCCGTGGTAAGGTTTAAAATTGTTAACGAGCGAAGCTTTGTCCAAGCAGACGAAGTCGCGGGCAGAAGCTAGTTGCACATAAATATTAATATATACTTACTAATGTACAAGTTATAGTAAGCTTACACATAACTTAATTACATAGATAAATAATACTTTTTTCAGAGGGTGTTTGAAAATATGCACAGAGATTATCATTTTGAAATAAAATATCATCAAAAAAATAAATATTGAAAACTGTTTCAAAGTCAAAGTCAAAGTCAAAGTCAAAAATATCTTTATTCAAGTAGGCCCATAGGTGACACTTTTGATGCGTACATAAGAATTACACGGTAGTGAGATGATGGCGATAACCACATTCGTAAACTTAAAACTAAAGCTACAAGGGTTCCAAAGGCGTCCTGGTCTAAGAAGAAGCCCACAACAAACTTAGCCGGGTGTTTTTTTTTTTTTGTTATCACCATCTCACAATGTCATTTTAAATTATTAGAAGAGCAACCTGGTTAGAGCAATAATTTACACCCAAGCTTTTTGATCTACGTTTAATACAAACTTTGAACTTTTTAAGAGACATCTTAAAGATAAAAATTATCTGTTTATTAAAGATAAAAAATTCACTATTGTTTAAATATCGATAACATTACGCTAATCTTCCCCTCTAAATAATATAATAAGGCTCCCTATTCGTCGTCGCCGGGATCTTCATGTTCTGTCGCTTCTATACTGTGTGCTATTTAACCCAAAAACTCCCTCTTACCTAAGGGAGAAATTTAATTTTCTTGGAGTGCAGTCAGATTTACGTTCTTGTCGTACGCTGACTTTGAGCATGCCGTTTCATAAAACTAAGTTTTATAAGCATTCATTCATTGTTCAGGCTACTGAACTGAGGAATGCACTCCCAATAAGCATACGACAGTCAAGGTCACTAGACATATTCAAAAATGCTGTTAAAGCATTATCTTGAGCAATAAAGACAGTGATTAACTCTTACTCATATTTAAGTATGTTTTAGTATATATTAGTTTATTATTTTTTATATTTATTATTATTGGTATTTTATGTGTGTAATCTTGATAAGTATTAGTGTGTAATTGTTCGTAAGTATGTATATAATAATAATACACCCCACGAATCGGTTTCCCTTGGTTTTCCTAATCCTAAGGTTGCCTGGAAGAGATCGCTACAAAGCGATAAGGCCGCCCGTTGTATCCTACTTTTTAAGTTTATTTTTGTTGTGTCCATTGTTTATTTTCCTATTTGTGGTGTACAAATAAAGTGTATAAATAAATAAATAAATAATCTTAAGTATTGAAGATTTTTGCGATCAACTCTCAGGCATGCAGGTTTTCTCACGATATTTTCCTTCACCGTTTAAGTAAGTAATATTTTAATTAAAACGCACATAACTTAATTCCTAACCACTAGGGTATCAGCGCTTTATTTTAGTCTATGGTGTACAATAATAATGTATTCATTCATTCATTTGTAAGTAGGAAAAGGTCACGTCACATAAAAATACCTTTGTCCGTAATAAAGGTTATTTATTTTAGAATCTGCGTGAATGGGTCCTGGGTGTTACTATTCTGGGATAAATAATAGTGTGAATAAAAAAAATATATATTTTTTTTTTTAAAAAAGCGTGGGGTACATGGGTGTCAATAGTTATAAATATTTTATTGACAGATATGTGTAGAGTGATTAATCTTTTGATAATATCTTAAAAAGAACCCCACGCTTTTTTTTACAGAGTTTTATAGGGTTTCTTACATTTGGGTCTAGATGGCGATGTAGTAATTGTAATTAATAGTTCGCAAAAACTTAAAAAGTCTTATTTTTTATATTGAAAATTGGAATAATCTCAGACTAGTGTATTGTCATCGGTCCTCGATATGTCTACAAAGTTTGAATCAAATCTGATCTTTCAAAGTAGGACAAAATCGAGCTCAAAGGAGTCGGTTACAAACATACATACAAACATACATACAGGTGAAGCTAATAAAAGCGTGTTAAAAAGACGTCCCTGGCGCAATGCTGAGCGCTCTGTATTTAAATAGGAGTTTGATTCCTGATAGGAGCAATTCGGGAATTTATAATTTGGCCTTTTTTATTTTGGCCTTGGCTAGTTACCAGGCCACCGACAAAGACACAACACGACATAAAGCGATTTAGTGTTCCGGTGCGATGTCACGTAGGAACTGATTTGGGATGACATCATCATCTTCATCAGCATATCATCCCAATACAGGCCCACTACAGGGCAACATCTCTCCGTCGCTGTGCACGGACATCGGTAATAAACAGACATTTCGCATTTTTCAAGTCAATAATATCTTCATTCAAGTAGGCCCATAGGTGGCACTTTTGATGCGTACATTACATGAGTATTACACGGTAGTGAGATAATGGCGATAACCATATTCGTAAACTTAAAACTAAAGCTACGAGGGTTCTAAACGCGTCCTGGTCTAAGAAGAAGCCCACAACAAACATAACCGAGTGTTTTTTTTTGTTATATCCATCTCACAGTGTCATTTATTATTATACGAAGAGCAACCTGGTTAGAGCAATTCACACCCAAGCTTTTTTATCGATTACGTAGTGTTTTATAATATAATAGGACTATTCTATAAGCTTACATTTATAATATCAGCATGAAATATTTCAGTATGGATTAATTTCACTTTCGCAGTCAAAATTATGAATTCAAATTCGTCCAAGTAAGCTCGGAAATAAACCGAAATTCGAGCTTCGAAACGTTCCATATGGACTTTACCTACCATTTATAATGACGTGTGGCGGAAATCATTTCGAATTCAATCGGAAATGGCGACGCGACGTTTGTTATTAAAATGAATTTTGTCATACATTTCATCTTCATAATCGATTCGCAATGCCCCATGAGTGAATGCATTAATGAAACTTTTTTTGTACACCACATAAAAATATAGAAAATTTTTTAAATAATAATTTAACACAAATTATAATATTTGGCGGCCTTATCTCTTACAGGCAAACAAAAAAAACACTCGGCTAAGTTTTTTTGCGGGCTTCTTCTTAGACCAGGACGCGTTTGGAACCCTCGTCGCTTTAGTTTTAAGTTTACGAATATGGTTATCGCCATCATCTCACTACCCTGTACTTCTAATGTACGCATCAAAAGTGCCAGCCATGAGCGTACTTGAATAAAGATATTTTTGACTTTGACTTTTGACCAATGGCGTAAAACACAGCTTATAAATATATTTGCATACATATACTTTGACCGAAGCATTCTCATTCATACTTGTATTATAAAAAGCGTCAGGTGCGAGGTTAAACGGTTTTTATTTGAAGTGTAATACCACCACGCTGGCGATGTGCGGATTGGTGGACTCCACACACCTTTGAGAACATTATGGAGAACCCTCAGGCATGCAGGTTGCCTCACGATGTTTTCCTACACCGTTAAAGCTAGTGATATTTTAGTTACTTAAAACGCACATAACTTTAAAAAGTTAGAGGTGCGTGCTGGGATTCGAACTCGGGCCCCCGAAAGTGAAGTTAAGCTCAGACTCACTCGGCTATCACCGCTTGTGGAATCTATTTTATTGTACACTACAGAAACATAGAAAAATTGAAAATAAAAATTTAACGCAAAGTATACAATTTGGCGTCCTTATCGTTACATAGCGATCTCTTCCAGGCAACTAATGTTGCGTAAAACAAAGCTCAAAAAGAGAGGAAGTTGGTGCATATAAATAAACATATATATTTGCATATATATTATATACCTATATATTCATACATACGGTATATATATAAATATATATCGTATGATTCATTCAACGGCCGGGTTTTAGTAACTTTATTACTTCATTCATTTGATTGGTTTACTGGTTCACACACCGTTCAGATGTCTTTAAGAGCTAGGCAATAGTTCTGCAAACACAGCCTTTTAACTTAAACATCTTGCTAGTATAATGATTTGAAATTATATGCGAAAATGAACTCTTTTGTCGCAGCATAAAGTACAACATTGTTCCATCACGGAATACAGCTCATATATTTTTAATTGGGTCGTGTAACAATAGGTAGGTAGGTACGTCAGGAGATTTTAAGCGAATAATTAAAATATGAACTTTTTATTAAGTTTTTATCGTCTTCATTGTTCTAGGAATTAGTGAATGAAATATCAAACGAGATTAAATTATTTAACTGATTAATATAAGTTTTTTTTTTTAAATAAAATTACGTCTCGGTAGCACCGTCTATATTCCCGGAATACAAAGTCCGTATCCATGGTATACCTTAGCTTTTTCTGTGCCTAGTTTCATTTATACCCCTTAAAACTTCTGATCTTAAAACTTTCAACCCTTTGTTCTAAACATGTACCTGAACCTACCGCGTCACGTTGCGCACTTGCGCTTTTATGTTTTTTTATTAATCACTACAAGTTATCCCACACCCGGTGGGAAGTAATGATAAAACGTCTAAGATGGTAGCGAGCTAACCTGTAATGGGTCCGGCAGTATAATTAAACCCAAAAACCCAATTCGGTTTCTACGGAATTACAAAACGGAAAACCGGTACGCTTAATCGTACGTATTAATCGATCGTAGATAAAAAAAGTACGTCTTTGTCATGATGGCCAAAGCCTCCCACCAGACCAAATGATATCAATTATCGCCCTTAGAGATCAAAGCCGGGACCTCCGTATATAAGAGCGGAGCGCTCACCACTACGCCACGAAAGTGGTCAAAAGTATGTCTTTTTGTTGTAGCTCCATTGCTAATTTGGAAGGAAAATTCTACCAAGAAGAAACCTGCAAGAAACTCAGCGACTGTTCGATGTCTGTCCACTTCTTTGGGAGCTGACGCTGCATATACCGGAAAGAAGTAGCCAGTACTTTGGGTAACCAACGTCCATCGGTACTCCGAGCCATGTGCCCCACCCATTGTCACTTCAGCTTCGCGATTCGCTGGGCTATATCAATAACTGTAGTTCTTCTACTGCTCTCCTCATTTCTAAGGAGAATAAAAAAACTCCTAGCATAACACTCTCTATCGCCGGTGAGTGACTCTTATCCTTCCAATGAGGCCCGTCATCATCGTCATATCATCCGATAGACGCCCACTGCTGGACATAGGTCTTTTGTAGGGAACTTTTGTTGAGCTTCCAGTGCGGCGCTGCCATTCCAGCACCTTGGGACACCAATGTCCATCTGTTCTCCGAGCTTTGTGCCACGCCCATTGCAACTACAGCTTCGCGACTCGTTGAGCTATGTCGGTAACTCTGGTCTCTATGAGATCAGAGTTACTCATTTCTGATTTGATCATGCAGAGATACTCCGAACATAGCCCAGTGAATTCAAAATATTAAAGGTTGCCTGGCAGAGATCGCTATTTAGCAATAAGGCCGCCTTTTTTTTTATACTTCTTTATTTATATTACTGTTTTTTATTTTATGTTGGTATATAAGTTAGTGTTGTGGTAAATAAAAAAAAAGAGTTGAAGAATGTAAGAAGAAACTTTTATTTGAATATACACACACTAGAATTAAAATACAACTTATAGTCGGCACAACAATTATAGGAACGGTGTGATCCCAAAATGGTATTCACTTATTTGCAGTGCCTGTTAAACACACAGCGCTGATCTTCGGTGAAGCCAGACGTGACGTTTGGACGGTTGTCACTGACAGAGCGACGTTAAAAAACTATGGATATGCTAAAAAAAAAGATAGAAGTGTGTTATAATAAATAAAAATAATACAAAAGATTTGTATACATATATAATATTTTGTTGCAGCGATCAAACCGATAAAATAAAATAAAAAAGAATAAACACACGCAGGCACTTGTTCAAATGTTTTGTTTTTGCAAAAGATATTCTCTTAATTTCTTTTTAATTGAGAGTTTAGACATGCTGAAATATTTAAATAAATATTAATTAGAAAATCTGAATCAGGAATATTACGCGGCAAAAGTTTCAGGTATACAGGTTTAAAAACAAAATAAGTGTGAATAATACGTTCTCAGCTCATACATAATGCGCATCGTTAAAATATCCACGTCGGTCGCATAATTGGACACTAAACAAACTCAGAATGGCTCCAACAGTTTTAATTATTATTATGAGTTGCTTTTATAACTTATAAGGGGCATATTAAACTTGAATGCCGCGGTACCGTGGCGTGACACCAAGTTTTTGGCTTAGCTTAAATTGCATTTTTACAGTGGCGTACAATAAAAGTGTATTCAGTTATTCTTTCTTTCATTCTATCATTCAAAATTCAAAATTAATTTATGAAATAAATTAAGATGATGCAGCCTAAGATGGTAGCGGGCTAACCTGTTAGGGAGTATGGTAGTTCTACCTACCCCTAATCGGTTCCTACGCGACATCGCAGCAGAACACTAAATAACAGACAGAGGGGACAGAGATATCCGCTACGCGTATTTTGGCCCTTCATTTGGTAACATCCAATCACGCTGGAGACTGGCTTCATCGCCATAGTTTCCCAGTGAAATATGGACCTAATTTTGCAAAGTTATACAGACCAAGGTAAATTAGTGCAATTTTATTAGCCGTGGGCGGGGGTGGTATAACTTTCAACATTTCCGGAGAGTGGGCACTTTGTATTGCGTTTTTGTATTTATTTTCCACTACAATACTGCGGTAACCGCTTGTTAGGAGGATAATTATATTTCGCGTATTTTTTTTTGTAGTATTTTTAACCTGACTTCAAGAAAAAGATGGGGATTAAATATTATAGACAAAAACTTTATTGCAACAAAAGATAAGGAAAAACACAAATAAAATAGTAGATAATAGTACTGAGTGCTAGGGTGCAAAGGCGGCCTTATCACTAAAAGTGATCTTTTAAAGGCAACCCGAGCGTGCGAAGCCGATTTAAAGGTGGAAAGTGGATGGTACATAAAAAAATTAAAAAATAAACTTACATGAACATTAATACTTAATTTACGTAATAGCTACAAAAACATTAATAGCTATTGCCCGCGACTTCGTCTGCGTTTGATTTTGTTTTTTGATGTGGCATTCAATTTGGTTGTAGTTCTAAAAAAATTAAAAGTATTCAGTATCGATATGCTTAAATGAGGGGTTTGCTGCTGTCCGCTGAGGAGTTCTGTCCACTATCTCCAACCACATTCATCAGATCTACACAAAGTTCGGGCAAAATTAAATAGATATTATAACCTCTATAGTACAAAAATAATTATTGAAATCGGTTATCATTTGTCGAAGTTATGGTATAAAATCGTCAAACACTTTCATCTCCTCTCCCAAAGGAACCGAGCTTGATGTCGGGATAAAAAGTATTCTATATTACTTCTAACACTTCCAAGAATATGTCTACAAAGTTTCATGAGGATCGGTTAAGTAGTTTTTGCGTGAAACCGTAACAAACAAACTTACATTCACATTTATAATATTAAGTAGGGATAGGGACAGGGATAGGGATATACATTAGAATATATATTTATGATAAATAAATGCTATCATAAATGATCAGGTTTTTTATTCAGTTATATTTTATTTTGTTCGTTACCGGCCAGAGCATCGTGGTTTAAAAACTAGTTGTTGATTGCAATAGAAAGTAGTAGTGGTACAGAGGCCGCTACTGCCCGCTCTATGTTGTATTCCATTAGTAGCCTCGTACGACACAATCGGGAAGAGGAAGGGTGGTGACAACTGTATTCTGAGTGCCAAGTACCTACGTTTATTTCTTTTATACTTTTTATTTGCACACAAAAAATACAGACAAAAGCAGTGTAAAAAAGGCGGCCTTATCCCTTAGTAGCAATCTCGGCCAGACTACCTTAGGGTAAAGAAAACAAAAGGATAACAGACTGCAGGGTGTGCATAGTTAATAAAACATACAAACTAATAACTACATACTAATACTTGAACTAGATTAAATACAAATAAAATAATACATAATATAATAAATATAAAAAAAAAAAATAATAAACTATATATATACTTTAATATATCATAAATACAGTAAAATATACTATTACAAGACATCTTTAATGTAAACTATAATAATTTTGGATAGCTTTCTTAAATATAACAAGTGATCCATACTGCCTTATGTCGTTTACTTATTCGATCGCGTAAAAGTTAAGTACGATGTATATGGTATCGATTGGATGGTGCTCTTATAATACCAAATAAAACGTAGGTAGAATATCTCACGCTTGCCATTCTGATCTGCCTTAACCACAATAATATAGTCACTTTATGAATACTCTTTTGAACTTTTTACTTCATATCGCAAAACGCAAGTCGCAAACAAATTACAGATGCAAGATAGACATGAACTCAGTTTGCATCTTATTTTGTGTGTACATAATTTATTACAGTTTATACAGTCCATTAGTAACTAGTTACGGTCTGAGGAATTCATCTAAAGGCTATAATATACTTCCTGCGAATTCGTCCGCGTATTTTGTTTTTATTACCCTTACAATAAATTTCTTGGAATGCAGTCCGACCTAAGATCGTGCCGTACGCTCAACGTGAGTATGCCATTCCACAAAACGAAGTTTTACAAGCATTCGTTACAGCTGAGTTGTGGTACTGCGATGATTTCTGCATGCAAACTGCTTTCAACATTATATCAAAACGTTCATTGGTTTAATATAAAATTATAAAAAAGCAATGTGTCATCTCTTGTTTCAAACGTGTCTCATTGTAATAGTGATCTTTGAAAAGGTAGATCGAAACTGCAACGTTCCTACTAGATGACGCTACAGCTATAAGACTGATGTCAAAGGCGTATTGTTAGAAATATTGGGTTAGGCTCACATAAATAAAATACAGTGCACATATTTAAGAGTTATTTATTTACTTTGTACTTCGAGATTTATTTTAGTTACCTACTAGGTAAACATTTTTCATACTAATACTTTACTTTCGCTTTATTTAATGCAGGTACTTATAATTTATCATAGTACCTGCCGACTTAATAGGTTTCAATAGTTTTATAAAGTTTAATTATCATGCCTAAACTTTAACCGTTGTTATTATTTGGTCACAATGATGCTTATAACAGCTTCTAGCAACGAGGTTTAATGTAAATGTGTTAATTCTCATCTCCTATCTCGTTAGCAACTTGTAGTTTGTAAGAAAGTACGTTTCAATGACTCGCAATTAAACTAGTTGTTCCTTTTACTTTCCTTTATAAACAATTACTTCTTCTCATAATTAGTGTAAGAGAACAGAATGAGCTTTTAAACTTCTACCAACTGTACTTTTAAGTTTTAACCATGGTTGTTTTTCCACGATCACCGGTTAATTCCCCCCTTATTCCCTTTTTTTTTTCACCACTGACATTGACATTCTTCCTACCAAGACCTACAGTTTTTGTTCAGGAATCGGGAATACTCGACAACTGATGTCGTATCGATATTATTTATTTATTCCTAACTGATTCTTAGTGCTGTTTATTACAATATGTTTGTTTGGATATTTTATTTATTTATGTTAGTCCATATTATATTAGTATACGAATGCATGCCGGAGAGTTCACCATAACGTTCAGAAAACTA
This sequence comes from Pararge aegeria, assembly GCF_905163445.1. NCBI lineage: Eukaryota > Metazoa > Arthropoda > Insecta > Lepidoptera > Nymphalidae > Pararge > Pararge aegeria. The sequence goes on along the minus strand of NC_053202.1, from coordinate 1,625,760 downwards.
TCAATCTACACTTGGCCAGCGTGGTGGACTACGGCATAAACCCAGATTGAGAATTCTGGGAAGAGACACGTGCTCTGTAGTGGGCCAGTAATAGTGGACAATGATAATGGTGAATTTCGTTCCTTAAAAAACATATTTTAAGCACAACGTTCCTCCACGCTCCGCATACTAATGGACTCCATAAACTCCCCTAAATTATGTACACATGAAATGAGAAGCAAACTGAATTCATGTTTGCGACACTTCGCTTTACTTTACTTTCCACGCGCCGGAATTTGTTTTGCAACTCGTGTAGTACACGTACTTTAGTTTTAAAATTAAAAATAATAAAATAAACTTATAAAATCTAGGAATATTTGGAACAAGATGTTTTATGACTATTTAATCCATAACTAGAGATTTTTAACATATAACGAGGTTTTTTCGCGAGAAATCATTTAAAAACAAACTAAAAAAGCATTGTTTAAATTTTTTATAAACACGCCACCTTTTGTATTTTTGTGTTTGTTTTGTTTTTGCATCACACTAACTAGATAATATATTACCACTTCTTTTAGTTAATTTTAATTTCTTATTAAGTGAAACTGTTTCTTTTGAGACTCAATGTCTTTAAACCTTACTAGAACTTAGGCCTGTAATGATAAACTGACATAAAGTCAATTACAAATTTGTAGCTAGGATTGAATCCTAGGGTTAAATCCCTCTATTTTATAATAAAAGACTGGGCTTGTCGCCGCACTAGATTTAAGGCAAAATTAAACTTGTATATATATATTTTTTTAATTTTTATCAATATTCATCGCTTGTTTAATATATATTCTTTTAATTTAAAAACTATTTTTGTATTTAATTTTATTTAATTATTTTTAACCGGACTAACTTCAATGTTGTGTAAACTTGTGAGTGAATTTAAAATTATTAACGATAATACAGTGTATCGTTGGTATATCTAATTAAATAAATAAATAGATGGTTGGATCCGGAAAATACGGATCGCAGCTTAAAGCAGTGACAGATAAAACACTGTACCACAGAATTAATTGTAAATAATTTATAAGAATGACTTTTTTACATTTTAATGCATGCTGTGATAACCTGTAAATAGTTGAACATTTACTGACTGACTCATTCCAAAAAAAAAAAGCAAGTTTTAATGTATCTACTGTTGGTTGTCCTTTATAAATAAATAAATAAATAAATAAATCGCATATTCGGTTATCGGTATCGTTCCCCCCATTATCAATATCACGAAACACAATATGTTGCCATTCAAAATAGCCGCGAAATTACGATAAATCATCGTAACAAAAACACGCGGACAGTCCGAATTCCGTTGGACGCGTAGTTAGCGGACATGTGGATTGCGGGCATTTGATTGATGCTGTTATAATATTTGCGATGAAAAGATGGATTTGTATTTTCCGATTTACTTAGTCGAAACTTATTCGAGTAGTATCAAAAAGTTTCGAGAAAATAGAAATTATAAATTACAACCACACAGATTCCCCTGCTTTTCGCAGAATATAGCAAATTAAGCTTAGTTTTCATAATGTTCCAAAAGCGTTTCAATAGCTTTTGCACGAGTTATGAAGACGGCAAAACAAAAAGTAAAAGTTCAAAAACTAAAAACTATCTACTTCTCTTTTAGAAATACGATAACGGAAGAATGAGCCAACGCAAGCTTTTGTAACGTTCGCAAAAGTAAACAAGCTGCCATTGTTAAAATGGATGCAGTCTGATAAGTCTTTAGCAGGATATGATACGACATTATTTACTAGACTGTTTAAATAAGACGAACCGACGGCTTCACCTAGAATAAACATAATGACTTATTTCGAAAAACTCCCCTTTGATGTTGAGAAGTATCTAATGTATCCAAAAAATAATAAATAATTAATAAATAAATATACTACGACAATACACACATCGCCATCTAGCCCCAAAGTAAGCGTAGCTTGTGTTATGGGTACTAAGATAGCTGATGAATATTTTTTTATGAATATAATACACATAAATACTTATAGTATTCAGATAAACACCCAGACACTGAAAAACATTCATGTTCATCACACAAACATTTTCGAGTTGTGGGAATCGAACCCACGACCTTGGACTCAGAAAGCAGGGTCGCTGCCCACTGTGCCACTCGGCCGTCAAATAAAAATATCTTAATCCTGCAGAAACAAAAGGTTTTTAAGATGTCGTTGCGGGGAGAGGGGAGTTGCTGCGGTAGAGACGCCGTTGTTGGAGGGTAACATCCGTATATTAACAATTACAACAATAGTTCAATTCAATTCAATTAAATTTTATTTATTTGCGGATACAGGTAAATAGGTGTTACAGAAAAAAAAATATCTTAAGTAAATCTTAAATAAATCTTAACTGTACCACGCCAAATTGGCGAGATGCAGTCAAGGGCTAACTAGTAGTGTTAAAAAAAAATAATAAATTTATATTTCTGTACACAAGTTATTCAATTTTCCTACTGAGATAAATACAAAAGCCTCCGAATGTTAATCATAATCCGAGAGGCACAGACTATTACGACTTTTAAAAAACTTGTTAAAAAGATCATTTTTCGTCTGAATCTTCGGAACTTTAACATGCCTATTCCCTTCTGTTTTATTTGGGGTTTGAAAATATTGTATATTTTTTATTATTGTAAGTTTATTATGAATATATTATATATGTATATATAGGTCTGTATGCAAATATATATGTTTATTTATACGCACCATCTACCTCTCTTCTTCAGCTGTGTTTAACGCCTTTGGTTGCCTGGAAGAGATCGCTATGTAGCGACAAGGCCGCCAAATTGTATACTTTTTGTTAAATTTTTATTTATAATATGTTTATGTGTTGTACAATGAAAGTGTATTCATTCATTTATTTATACATAAATAATTAAATATACTACGACAATACATACATCGCCATCTAGTTCCAAAGTAAGCGTAGCTTGTGTTATACTCACTAAGATGATTGCGAAATATTATTATGAATAATATACATAAATATTAATAGATTTACACCCAGACTGAAAATTATACATGTTCATCATAAAAACATTTTTCCTATTGTGAGAATCGAACCCACGACCTTGGAAGCAGGGTTGCTGCCCGCTGCGCCAATAGGCCGTCAAATGATATATATGCAAGTTGAGAGTGCGCTAAGCTAAGAGCAACTGTTGTAGCTTAAACCGCTTTACAAGGTATTAGTTGGCCGTGTACTATACCTACCTATATTAGACTTAAACTGGAGCTTTCAGTGCAAATCAAGTTGCGGTTAGTGCAAGTTACTGCTGCTGCAGTTAAGGTGCTGACATGGGCTATGTTTATAGCCCAATACAGCATATTCACTTCACTTCAGCTTAGGTACGCTGCCATTTGCTTGGGATACGGTCATAGTAATATAATAAAATACTAGGGGCCCGCGCGACTTTGTCCGCGTACGAGTCGACTTAAAAAAAATAGTCGTATGTCCAATATAAATAAATCCTAGCTAGATCTATTTATCGCCCCCGAAACCCCCTGTATATATATATATATATATATAATAAATATATATAGGAAATAAGAATATAAGAAATAGGAATATATAAGAATTGCTCGTTTAAAGATATAAGATTTCTGGGATAAAATGTAGCCATTGGTATAGCATATTGGATATAATCGCCTTTGACTACGATCTCATGGCACCGGGCAAACCAAGGGGTATGGCAGTTATTTAAAGTCCTGCCACTACTGGGTTTCGGAATAATCGGAAACGTTAATTTTTTACAAAGAAGAATGCTCACAGCCAACAGATTAAAAGTCAATACGAAAAATATTCGTATCAGTTTTTTCGCTATATTTAATGCAATAAAAATATTATGTAATTTTTATAATTAAATTTAAATCATACTAGTTGTGCCCTGCCACGCTTCGCTGTGGCACATTTTTATGAAAAAGTTGAGAAATGAGAAACAAAACAAAGAATACATTACTTATGTCAGCGAGAGTTTTCTCGCATTCGGCAGATGGCGCGGTCACTGGTACATCGATCGTTAAAAAAAACCTGCAGTTTCGCGGTCGCGGATATGTGACTGATGCAAAAAATAGATAAAAACAATCCTTGATGCGGATTATATATCATGCTAAAATTTCAGCTCGATCGGTGCAGAACTTTTTGAGTTTTTGAAGCGTACACAAACCAACATAACATTTTTATATATATAGATATAAATTTATATCGGTATTTTTGTAGTTAATATATAAATGTGCACCACCCACTTTCCACTTTTTATCGGCTTCGCACGCTCAGGTTGCCTTTAAAAGATCACTTCTATTGATAAGGCCGCCTTTGCACCCTAACACTAAGTACTATTGCTGTTTTCCTTGTGTTTTTCCTATTGTGTTGTGTTGCAATAAAGTTTTTCTATTCTATTCTATTCTATTCAATAGCAGTAGCTAACTTTTAATGTATAACGTGGTATTTTTTGTCAGACAAACTTTTACCCATATATAGCCACTTTTATTCGACGGCTTTGCATACTACATTTGACGGCCCATTGGGCTTCGCTCGCGTGCCCTTATATGACTGATTTACCCTATCTTTGCACTAAAAGATCGAGCGATATAAAATTATGTTTTTATAGTATGGCGGCCGATTGGCGCAGTTTGCAGCGACCCTGCTTTCTGAGCCCAAGGCTGTGGGTTCGATTCTCGCAACTGGAAAAATGTTTGTGTCATGCACATGTCAGCATGAATGCTTTTCAGTGTCTGTGTGTTTATCTGTATTTTCTAGATGGCGATGTGTGCATCGTCGTAGTATATTTATTTATATAGTAAAAGAGTTTATCTTAATATTATAAGTATTAATGTATATTATTCATGTACATTATCATCGGTTATCTTAGTACCCATAACACAAGCTACGCTTACTTTGGGGTATTTACTGTCACTAGTATAGTGATAGTGATTAAAATACTGGCAGCATTGCCCCTTCGAATGGCCAACCTTATCCTTTTGTCCAACGTAACTGACAGTCCCCTCTTTGTCAATTCTTCAAAGTCAAAGTCAAAGTCAAATATTTCTTTATTCAAATATGCACATATATGGCACTTTTTATGCGTGCATTACATGTAAAATATAACATTGAAGTGATTTGATGGCGATAACTAAATTTGTCAACTTAAAACTAAAGCTACGAGGGTTCCAAACGCGCCCTGGTCTAAGACAACTTAACAAACTTAGCTTACTATTAGATCTACCTTTACCTAAGTTTAAACAATATATTAAAACACATTTAACAAATCGTGGTTACTACACGATTGATGACTGCTTGGCAGGCCACTCCGCTCTCATCTCTCACAAAACAGAAAAATTCTAAAGATTGTTAAACTTTAAAATGATGTTGGAAAAGAGCAATCTGCTGAGTATCTTGCCGGCTCTTCTCAGTGGAATCTGCCTTCCGAACCGGCGGTAGAGTCACTACAAACAGACTGACTTGACGTTTCAAAAGTGCTTATTAATTAGGCCTACTTGAAATAAATGAATTTTGAATTTTGAATTTTTTTGAATTTTGTTACCTGGACTACTAAGAAATTATGCAATAACCTCAAGGTTTCAGCGCAACAAATCTAAGGCATTTGTTATTAGAGAATCGGTATTGAAGGAATGTTATCTTACACTTTATTAATTATATTATTCATCTTCTTAACAACCATTGCCATTCCCAGAAGTGTTTTGAATTTATCTAAGTGTTTGTATTAATGGATAGACATTACGTTGTAATGCATTTTGTAGCGTTTTAAGGTATGTTTATTTAAATGATGACGAAATGTTACAATAATTAATTAATTTCAATTCACTGGCCGCTTTTAAAGAAGGGGGAGAGTGAAATTTATGTATTTTGAAGCTAATTTGTTATTTTTTTTTAATTTCGTAATCCCTGCTTAATATTATAAATGTCAATGTAAGTTTGTTTGTTACGCTTTCACGCAAAAACTGCTTAACCGATCCTCATGAAACTTTGTACACATATTCTTGGAAGTGGTAGAAGTAATATAGGATACTTTTTATCCCGACATTTAGCTCGGTTCCTTTGGGAGAGGGGATAAAAGTGTTTGACGATTTTACACCATAACTCCGAAAAATTATAACCGATTTAAATAATTATTTTTGTACTATAGAGGTTATAATATGTGCTTAATTTTGCCCAAACTTTATGTAGATCTGATTGGGAGATAGAGGACAGAACTCCTTAGCGGACGGCAGCAAGCCCCTCATTTAAGGCTTACTGAATACTTTAATTTTTTTTAGAACTACAACTAAATTGAGCGCCACATCAAAAAACAAAATCGAACGCAGACGAAGTCTCGGGCAACAGCTAGTTAGATATAAATAAATAAATATACTATGATAATATACACATCGCCATCTTGCCAAGTAGCCAAGAATAAGCGTAGCTTGTGTTATGGGTTCTAAGATGACTGATGAATATTTTTATGAATAATATACATAAATACTTTTGAAATGCAGATAAACACCCAGACTGAAAAACATTCATGTTCATCGCACAAATAATTTCCACTTGTGGGAATCGAACCCACCCTGGACTCAGAAATCAGGGTCGCTGCCCACTGCGCCAATCGGTCTTCAACAGTGATTGCAGGGTGTACTTATCGATTGACTAGCATTAATATCAGATATATTAGCTGTAGCAGGTATACCTGACAGTTATAACGTTCCATCCCAGAAGAGCAATGCACTGCTATTTTAAAACTAACGCAGTGTCTAGCTTATAAGAAGGCATTTCAAAATCGATTACGCCATGCGGAACATTACTGCAAAGTTTATTGTTATATTACTAACTTCATATTATCATGAAAATTAAACTTAATATGCTATACTCTGCGAAAAGCCAGAGAATCTGTATGGTGTAATTTATAAATCCTTATACTTCACACCAAACAGATCTTCAGCAAACTTGCGTGTCGGCAATGCACCCTCGTACATTGCCGACACGCACGTTTCGCTCCGAAACCGGAGAATCCTCAGGAGATGTTGACTTTACAATGAATATTTGTTAGGAATAGATTGAAGAAATTATTAATTACACCATATAGATTATCCTGCTTTTCGGAGTATAGCCAATTAAGCTTAATTTTCATAATATACAATGGATTACCGCAAAGTAACACCTGCTTCTATCCAATATCTTCATATTGCGATGTTGAAAGTATTATCATATTACCCCCTGAAAAAGTTCAATTAGATTTTTCGATTGTAACGATATACATTCTATATTTACGACCCCCGATGTTCTAGATAATTTCCAATAAATATTCAATGTGCCACGGGTCCCAAAGATGTTTGAGTGTACGCAAAATATGAATATGTACATACAGAGACAAATTGAGTTTGCGTAAATTTTGAACCTTCGGGGAGTTGTTCTGAGTTCATCATTTGTTATTATTTATTTTTTATAGGTAAAATGGCTGCCTCGTTGGTTTAGTGGTGAGCGTGTGCGACCGCAGATTACGAGGTATTGGTTTTGATTCCCGATTCATCATCATTACACAGTCGACTAACTAGAAACGGACATAAATTAGTGATATCTGCATATCGTCTGTATAAAAGTACAGAAATCCTTTGTGGGATGGGTATATGCTTTTATAACATGATACCGAAGGTAATATTAGACCTACCTTTACCTAAGTTTAAACAATATATTAAAACACATTTAATAAATCGTGGTTACTACACGATTGATGAATTCCTAAACGACAAGGCTTATTGGTCACTCTCATCTCTCACAAAACAGAAAAATTCTAAAGATTGTGAAACTTTAAAATTATGTTGGAAAGAGCAATCTGCTGAGTTTCTTGCCGGCTCTTCTCAGTGGAATCTTCCTTCCGAACCGGTGGTAGAGTCACTACAAACTTACTTGACGTTTCATAAGTGCTTATTAATTAGGCCTACTTGAAATAAATGAATTTTGAATTTTTTTAATTATAATCAATTCAACCAATTGCTGTTCACTGCTGGATACAGGTCTCTTGTAGGTAGTTCAATCCACGGGGCTGGAGGCCAGCGGCCCAGGACCTTGGCTTCGGCTTGGAGGAGTGGCTCCTAGCGACTCGCCTGATCGGGGGGGCCATTCGACTTGGGGGTCACTCACCATTCCGGCACCTTAAGACCCCAATGTCTATCGGTTCTCCGAGCTATGTGCCCCGCCCGTGTAGCTCTGGTTCTTCTACGGATGTCTGATTTGATCACGTAGAGATAGCTCTCTTCATTGCCCGCTTAGTGACTCTGAGCCTTCTTATGAGGCCCATTGCAAATCTTGGGTTTGATTCCCGGGGATAGTCAAATAGTATTGAGATAAGATTTATAATTTCCTAACTTAGCCCGGAGTTAGGATTCACGAAAGTGGCTTGGCGAGCCCGTTAAGCTGTCGATCGGGCGCTTGATCTCTCTCCGGTCATATCAGATCTGCTGTACTATCGGACTACGTGAGTGAGGGAATAGAGAGTGCGCCTGCGCAAACGCTCGCACTTGTGAACTATAATATCTCTCTGGATGGAAGGCTAATCACCTTGGCCGTAATCGGTCAACGAAACTGTATGTGTGTGTACTCATTGGCAGGTTATAATGGTGAAGGAAACATCATGTCTGAGAGTCCTGTATAATGTTCTCAATGGCTTGTGAAGTCTACCAATCAGCACTTGACCAGCGTGGTGGACTGTGGTATATACCCTTTCTGAGAAGAGGCCATACCTTGAAGTTATCCTGTAGACAATGTATTGATATACATAGGTGGTATACACACAAGTAAATGCACCCGCAAATAAACAAATAATATTATTTTCGTTCTAAATAGCATGAAATATTTTTAAGTAAACTTCAAACTAATTGTAAATCTGCAGCTTGACTTTTTTTTCCTTTTCTGTTAATTTATGTACTGTATTTATGTAGTGCACAATGAAGTGTAAATTCATTCGACGTGACGGCCGAGTGGCGCAGTGGGCAGCGAACCTGCTTTCTGAGTGCAATGCCGTGGATTCGATTCCCACAACTGGAAAATGTTTGTGTGATGAACATAAGTGTTTTTCAGTGTCTAGGTGTTTAACTGTATATTATAAGTATTTATGTATATTATTCATAAAAATATACATCAGTCATCGTAGTACCCATAACACAAGCTACGCTTACTCTATGGCTAGATGGCGATGTGTGTATTGTTTATTTATTTATTAAATATTATTCACTCAAACTATCATTTAATGTCCAAATGCAAAATAATATATTAAGCTATGATTTAGCCTATGTTTGAGAACGTATGACCCCACGATACGGGCTTTCCTAGTTTAGGGGTTCGGATTCTAATCTACTCGTAGTATTTGCTCTAAGCTTCACTAATAAAGATTTACATTTCTGTTTTTGTGCTATCAACCGTTTGACCTTGTGATTAGGTTGAATTTGGCTCGCACTATTGTTATTTAGGTAAATATAAGCTGCTGTGAGAAAACTTCAACGTATCGCAGCGCTTTTAGAGGGCTATTTCATTAAAAATGTCAATTACTCCTTAAAAATATATGTATTTAGAAGAGGTTCAGAAATACTATTATTTTTTAACGAAAAACAACGCCTGTATTTCTGATAATAAATAGACCTACTCGTAAGTTTAACAAGATGCTATTTCAAGGTATATAAGTATTTAAACTAAGTTCTCAGAGATTCGGAGTCAAAGCAGCCGCTTGTGAAATTAATCATCTTAAACGCAAATCGGATGAAATATACGTAACTAGTGGATCAGACATAGATATGTATATTAGGATACGGCACTGTGAATTTTTTGATGACGCATTCGGCAGTAAACAAAACTAGAGCCTAGAACTAAAACTAGAGTAGACTAAAACTAGAGTAGGCTATTCATTCGAAATATTTTAAACTGCAATAACTTTTACCGCTATGGCATGGTTCTTGCTTTACAAAATAACATTTATGTAAATGAGATAATCATGGACGTCTCGCCGATTTGGCATGACTAGCCGTATTTAAAAAAAAACAAAACTCAAGTAGGTCTAATATAAGCAGTTTTAAAACGTCAAGTATCGTCTGTTTGTAGTAACTCTACAACCAGTTCGGAAGGCAGATTCTACCGAGAAGAAGCCGGCAGGAATCTCAGCAGTTGCTTTTTTCCAACATAATTTTACAAAAACAACTGATGCTAGTCCAATGTGGATATGCTCAACGTGCTCTAAGGACAGAATAGGTATAGTAGATATCACTAGTTTTCAGGTCGGAACATCACTAATGACAAGCAATTTGGCGTATAACTGACAGAGATTGTCAAAGTTTTCTCTCACCAAATAAAAACGAAGGACGTACACAGTGTCACTTATTAATAATTAAACACTGGTCAGCGGTGTAGACTATGGTCTAAACCCTTTTCATTCTGAGTGAAACCCCGTGCCCTGTAGTACTGGTAACTGGTTGTTAGTGATAATTAAAAAAAAACACAGAAGATACTAAATTAACCTTTGATACAATATCAATACAGCGTGAGGTGATATTTTCAAAGAGTCAAGCAGGTCCTTATATATATGTCAATGCGATCTGCACACTTTATTAGTCTGACTTTCTGTAAGAGAAAAGGGATTTTTCTTTTAGGCACTAAATTACGTTGGCATTTTAACGCAAATCCTCTGTCTTTGTTATTAAACGCTCAAAAATTTATAAATGGATCATTATTTATATAAGAGCTAAGTCTTTCATATTATGCTAAGGAGGTAAAGTCCTATTTTTTTAAGCTGCTTCCCAGTATATATTAGAATTTTGTTACTAAACGCTCAAAAAATTGTAAAAGGATCATTATTTATATTAAACCTATAACTGTAATGAGTTGGTACGCGACATCGTTATTTTGGATTCCATTATAGTTATAAACAGTATAATTTATAATTCTCTACCAGCATGTGTAACTCCCGTCAAAATCGTAAAGCCATTTTTGACTGGCATATAGAATCAAAAGAAGTTCTTAAATAGTACTTTCTAATTATGCATAAATACATCTATCTTCTATAATATACATTAAGCTTGGGCTAGATTTTGCTTTATTTTATTTAAACAATAAACTTACATCATTAAATTTTTAATTTAAGTCTCATAATATATTCAATCATTTATTTCTCTCCATATTCATTATCTACTCGAGCGGGTGAAGATCATTACACCCATGCACAACATCAATAGAAAAATAAATCATCATAGTAAATAAAAGCTGTATTTGACAGTGTCAAAGTGTCAATTACAGTTCAAAAATAGGAGTGCTCCGATCGTCACCAAACTTTACAGGATTACTCGCCAGGTCAATCCAGAGATTCCCTGAAAGTTTCATTTTACTCGGTCCAACCGTTTCGGAGCCTATACGGAACATACCCACACACTTTCTCTTTTATATATATAGATAGATAGACGTGTCCACCTGCTAAAGAATGTGTTAAAACACATTTATTACAGCGAGGTTATTATACAATTGATGAGTTTCTTAATGACAAGGTTGCTTGGAAGCATCCGGCTCCGCTTTCATCTCTCACAAGATAGAAAAACGAATGTTAAAATGTAAATTTTTGATGTTGGAAAAGAGCAACTGCTGAGTTTCTTGCCGGCTTCTTCTCGGCAGAATCTGCCATCCGAACCGGTGGTAGAGTCACTACACACAGACAGACTTGACGTTTCAAAAGTGCTTGTATTAGGCCTACTTGAAAGAAATGAATTTTGAATTTTAAATTTTTTGAATAAAAGTACGGGAACATGGAATAATAGAAGTCTACCCCCGTTTATTATTACACATATTATTTGGATATTATTTCCACTTGTGCGTCAGTGCTCTGAGAGTTGATAAAGCTGTGGGAGAAGATACATTTTTATCCTTTCCCCGGGGAATGCTGCCCATGCGAGCCGTGCTGCCTGTTGATCCGTTAATTATTAATATATAAAAATATGATTCATTTTTGTTTGCATTAGTTTTTCCTTAATCCTTATTTGGTAAACTAACTATACCTACTTTAAAGCTGCTTCGCTACTAAAAAACAAAGCATAAACATCTTAACTTGACGGCCGACTGGCGCAGTAAGCAGCGACCCTGCTTTCTGAGTCTAAGGCCGCGGTTCGATTCCCACAACATGAAATGTTTGTGTGATGAGCATAAGTGTTTTTCAGTGTCTGGGTGTTTATCTGTATATTTAAAGTATTTAGGTATATTATTCATAAAAACATTCATCAGTCATCTTAGTACCCATAACACAAGCTACGCTTACTTTGGGGCTTGATGGCGATGTGTATTGTCGTAATATATTTATTTATTTACTCGTTATGAAAACGGCGCACTCAAAGTACAGAATCCATTGACGACCTCCATGGCACAGGTTATAGCTTTGGTTTTAAATAGGAGGTCCCAAGTTCGATTACCAGCACTGGCAATTGGGAATTTATAATTTCAAAGCTTTGTCTGGTCTGGTCTGGTGGGAGCTTTGACTAGTTACCACCCTACCGACAAATACGTGCCGCTAAGCGATTTAGCGTTCCGGTACTATGTCACGTAAAAATTGATTTGAATAAGGGTTTAATATAACTGCCATATTTCTAACAGGTTAGCCAGTCCACTATCTTAGACTGCATCATCTTATAGTGATATAAAAAAAACAGTACCAGTAATCTACCTATTTATTTTCTGTTATTTTAATAGAACAGCAGTGTTATTAAAATAACAGAAAACAAATAGGTACATAGAATTACAATTAAGACAGCTACTACAATTGTAATTACGATACGGCTGTAGATATAAGCCCTGAGTGAGGCTAATAGAGCAATCTCTTTGCTTAAATACGTGGCTCTTTAAGGAATCTAAACCTTTATGGGTTGATCCAAGTTACAAGCTGGCGCTTAGGCGCAAGCGATAATAGTTTTGCAGCATGCAGTTTGTAATAAAGGACGTGTTGCTTAAAACGTGAGTTTATACCTTGAAATAAAATCGTTGTTTTATCCTTTGTATCATCATATCGAAGCATTACCGGGCACGGGTCTCCTCCCACATTGCGGATTAGTGGAGTCCACATACCTTTGAGAATATTATGTAAAACTCGCAGTCATGCAGGTTTCCTATGTTTTCCTTCGCCTTCGAAGCAAGTGATATTTCTAATTACTTGAATCAAGAACACGTCTCAGAAATTCCTTTATATATGAAACTTTAATCAAAATTCATCATCATCACTTCAACCGATTGAAGTCCACTGCTAGACATACCTAGGTTTTATGTAGGACTTCCAAAATCGACGGTCCTTTGTCGCTTGTTTTCAGCAGCTCACCGCGACTCGTTTGATGTCGTCCACGCTGTGTTCACCTGTGACACTTTGTGAGACGTGTGCCTGACATGAAGTGTTGCTCTATTTATTTGCGGCGGATTTCCATTTAGCATCATTTAACATTAACTGGGTTATTACTGAAAAACCAAATTTATTGCAAGCATAACGTTGTGATTATCTTTGGTAACCACAGTTCCCATGAAATAAAATTTATTCAGCTACATATTCTTCTAATATTACGTGAAATAAAATTTATGCCGCTTCTTACTAATGCAGAAACCAATTTTTTACGAGCCCTAAAGACACATTCGAGATAGAAACAACTCGAAAATCTCTCAGCATATCTTATATTAATAAGTAGCCAATTTAGAAGCGATTAAAAACTTAACAATCGGCTAAAGCGTATCGTAGAAACGCTATCGCTTGTAATTCTGACCTGGGATCCTAGCCATACAACTTGCTCCTAGCTCAGAATTGTTATCTTTGTGAAATGGTTAATACAGATTCACTGCACCACTATTCATTAAGCAGCTTTAGCTTCTAGCCACAAGCACTCCTGAAAGACATTCCAAACTGCCTCACCTACGAAACAGATGCTAAACTTCTGGACATATCGGGCTAGAATTTGAAATATATAGTTTCCATTTCAAAACCATAAAGGATGTCATGGGAACGTCATCATCGATATCAACCCATCACCGGCCCACTACAGAGTACGGGTCGACTCTTAAAATGCGAATTGCTTGCGACGATGTTATTTCCCTTCAGTGTTAAACAAAGTGATATTTTAATTGTTTTGATTAACAATTAACAATTATTCATTGTAAAGTCAACATCTCCTCAGGATGCTCCGGTTTCGGAGCGAAACGTGCGTAGAGGGGTACATTGCCGAAGATCTGTTTGGTGTGGAGTATAAGGATTGAAGAAATTATAAATTACACCATACAGATTCTCCTGCTTTTCGCGGAGTATAACAAATTAAGCTTCATTTTCATAATATATCGTGGAATTCCGCACTGCTTCTATCCAATATTTAAAAATGCACATAACTCCGTTAAGAGGTTCCTTCGAAAATAAGACCAAGACTAGGCTATCGCCACACTGGGGAAAGTGATCTTCAATAATTAAATAAAATAAATAAATAATAAATAAATTACGAAAACGCACATATCGCCATCTAGCCCCAAAGTAAGCGCAGCTTGTGTTATGGGCACTAAGATCACAGTTGAATATTTCTATAAATAATAAACATAAATACTTAGAATATACATATACACTGAAAAGCATTCATGCTCATCACACAAACATTTTCCAGTTGTGGGAATCGAACCCACGGCCTTGGACGCGGAAAGCAGGGTCACTGCAAACTGGGTCTTTTAAATTTGTCTTTGTAATAATTAATTGTCTATGTATTTATGAAATTGTCTTTTATATATAGGTATTTCCTCAAATCACGTTCCAGCATAAAATTACTAGTCACAGTTTTTTTTATTGCACTACAAGATAGCCCTTGACTGCAATCTCACTTGGTGGTAAGTGATGATTCAGTCTAAGATGGTAGCGGGCTCACCTGTTAGGGAGTATGGTAGTCATACCCCTTATCCGTTTCTACATGACATCGCACCGGAACACTAAATCGCTTAGCGGCACGTCTTTGTCGGTATGGTGGTAACTAGCCACGGCCAAGGTCCCACCAGATCAGTCCAGAGAAAATTCAGAATTTATAAATTCCCAACTTGTACCCTGCCGGGAATCGAACCCAGGACCTCGTACTCAAATTCACAGCGCTCACCTCTGCGCCAGAAAGGTCGTCAAAATACAGGCAACATACGGTGATGTAGACTAGTATATAGTTTCGCCTGTGTCATCGATTTGTCACCTATAACGATCCACCAAACAAATCCAGCTGTGAGAAAACGCTAGTAATAAAGAAGTATAATACAATAAAACGCTACCACCTGTTCCATGCACCGTCTCAAAGCTGCTCCTATTCCAGAATTACCGTCTTTGAGGAACGGGCAATACATTAATGGCTGATTCACTGCACTGCTATTTATTTATCAGCCATTCCAACTAGCCGCGGCTCTTTTCAGTCGTGTCCGTATGCACTCACCTTTTTGTTGTAGCTAAACCAAACAGCTCGAGTATCAAGGATAAACTCGTTCTATAGTTGGACAAGTAAAAAAGAAACTAGTGCACATTTTCCTTTGGAATGTACTTTACTTTTTTTAATACCTCACGTTAAGGAGAATTGTAAAAATTTTAACCACCCAATAGCTAAGATAAGATGTATTATTTATTTATTGATTTGGTATCTATGACCCATCACTACGCACTACACTATAACATAAATAGAATAATTAAAAACTAAACTAAATAAAAAAAAAAAAAACTTACATTAAATATTAATATGCAATATAAAAAAAAAAGTTAAAAATTAAAATTTCTGCGTCCAGGCAGCCCTACGTGGAGTAAGTGATAATAACCCGGAGAGATGTCTTAACGAAACTGAAAACTGCTAGGCTTGTTTATTTTAGTTATTTTCACAGCATTATGTCCTATGGCATTTTATTATTGGGTAATGCTGCTGATATAGATTCTATTTTCTTCCTGCAGAAAAGGGCTGTTCGTGCGATATATCAAATGGGCCCAAGAGAGTCATTAAGGGATAAATTTAAAGAAGTTAAAATAATGACGGTGCATATTCAGTACATATATGAAAATTTAATTTATGTCCATAAAAATATATCAAAATTTAAAAAGAAAATGCACTGTAACAATATAAATATTAGAAGCAAAAATAAACTCGTTGTGCAGTTTACTAGGCTACACAAAATTGCAAATTCATTCAAGGGCAATTGTATATTATTTTATAACAAATTACCAAATGAAATCTTTGAGTTGTCTCTCAATAAGTTCAAAGTTTATATAAAACGTAAGGTTACAGAAAAATCCTATTATAACATTAAGGATGTCATGGGAACGTCATCATCGATATCAACCCATCACCGGCCCACTACAGAGTACGGGTCGACTCTTAAAATGCGAATTGCTTGCGACGATGTTATTTCCCTTCAGTGTTAAACAAAGTGATATTTTAATTGTTTTGATTAACAATTAACAATTATTCATTGTAAAGTCAACATCTCCTCAGGATGCTCCGGTTTCGGAGCGAAACGTGCGTAGAGGGGTACATTGCCGAAGATCTGTTTGGTGTGGAGTATAAGGATTGAAGAAATTATAAATTACACCATACAGATTCTCCTGCTTTTCGCGGAGTATAACAAATTAAGCTTCATTTTCATAATATATCGTAGAATTCCGCACTGCTTCTATCCAATATTTAAAAATGCACATAACTCCGTTAAGAGGTTCCTTCGAAAATAAGACCAAGACTAGGCTATCGCCACACTGGGGAAAGTGATCTTCAATAATTATTTAAACGATAAAAAAGCTTGGGTGTGAATTGCTCTAGCTTCATAGCTTAATTTAAATTTACTGGAAGATGGTGATAACAAAAAAATAAATTTACCCGGCTCAGTTTGTTGTGGGCTCTTCTTAGACCAGGGCGCGTTTGGAACCCTCGTAGCTTTAGATTTAAGTTGGCGAGCGAAGTTATCACCATCCCGTTACAATTATGTAAACAAATATGTATGAATGCTTCATAAGTGCCTGTGATAGGCCTACATGAATAAAGAAATTTTGAATTTGAAACGTTCTCTACGAGGCACGATAATTGACACCACCATTTTCCTTACTCCGGGCTGATACTAAAAATTCTTTAACAGAGAAAACGCAATACCTTACATTTTTCGGCCCGACCTGGGATTTGGACCCACCACCTTGTGAGCCGTCGTTACCATACTGATGTCTAAAGGTGCTCTCCGAGGCACGATACTTGACACCGCCATTTTCCTTACTCCGGGCTGCTACTGAATATTCTTTAACAGAAAACACGCAATACCTAACAGTTTTTTAACCCAACCTTGGATTCGAACCCATGATATCGTTATTTGTTGTTACCACACTAACTACTAGACCAGGTAGCCAGTTAAGCAAGCAAGCTTAGTATTATAATTAATAATTAAATAGTTCAAACAAACTAAAAAAACACGCTTGGTATAAAAAACTAATTTCTTTCTTTTAGTTTATTCATAATAGCGATTTTTTTTAGTTTTTCTTGATCTATTATTTTTATTAGAGCAAAATTAATCGGTAACCCATCCACCATTAAAGAGATAAAATATATTTTTTTTTTATTCAGTGTGCCCGTCTCTCGAAATGCAAGTTCTAATTATTATTTAAAACCGGCCATTAAAAAGTAATAGCTAACGCCCTCTACCATCTAGTAGCTTAATGTTTTCTGTGGAATTAGGTACGCGAACGCCATAGGTTTTTTACATTTGGGTCTAGATGGCGCTGTAGTAATTAGTAAAAAATCTTATTTTTTATAGTGAAAATTGGAATAATCCTTTCAGATTAGTGTATTGTCATCGGTCCTCGATATGTCTACAAAGTTTGAAAGAAATCTGACCGTTTAAAGTGGGTCAAAATCGGGCCCAAAGAAGTCGGTTACAAACAAACATACAAGTGAAGCTAATATAAAGAGTGTAAAAAAAACACTTACTACGACAATACGCTCATTGCCATGAGCTGGAACCTTGTACCTACTACTCGGTTGTGCCACGCATGAAAAACGTTATCTTATTATAAAAATTAAACTTAATTTGCTATACTCCGCGTAAAGCAGGAGAATCTGTATGGTGTCAATTATAAATCCTTTTACTCCACACCAAACAGATCTTTGGCTATGTACAGAGCATCCTCAGGAGATGTTGACTTTAAAATGAATATATAATTATTCATTGAAGTCAACTTTTTTATTCAATTAACAAAAAAACACTATTAAAAATTTATAAGAAAAAAAACACCCTCCGCTTGCGGGGCTTTTGAATGCCCAAGCAACCGGCGGTCAGGGCTCCAGAGTGAGGAACCTCCTCATAATACGCGCCGTTTCAAGGAATACTGCCTTCTGTATCCGACCCTTGATCCAACAACCAAGCGATAGCTTCTTCAGATGTTGATCGAAGCTTTTCGCGAGAAGACCATTGACTGAAACGACGATCGGAACAATAACTGTCGACTCAACATTCCACATGGGGTAATCTCGTGAGCAAGGTCCAAGTATTTAGATACTTTTTCCTTTTCAGCTTTCACCAGATTATCGTCATGTGGAATAGTAATGTCTACAATTATTGCACGGCGCACTGATCGATCGATTAGCACTATATCAGGTCTATTAGCGAATACCGAACGATTATCACTGACAGGTATACTACAATACCTGTCAGTGATAATCGTTCGATCCCAGTAAAGCAATGCAGTGCTCCGCACAGTAACGCCTGCTTCTAGCCAATATTTAAAAACGTTATCCTGGCGTTTCTGCTAGTTATGTATTGAGCTGTATTCAATTAGTGGAGGCGCCGGTTGGCATCTTAGGTTCACAGGGTTACAATATTGTATTGTGAGGCTTATTTTAGTAATAAAGATATATTCTTTCTTTTTATTTATTTGTTGGCGACTTAACCGGAGAATGGACACAATTATGTGTTCTCCCACAGTTTTATCAACTCTTCGAGCTCAAGTTTTACCCTTCAACTGCGAATTCTAAAAGAATTAGCTCCCAGAAAAATTAAAATAAACTTCGGAGCAGATTACCGTAAACTATTTGCATTTTGTAAAATAATCCCTATTCACGAGAAAACTGAATTAGCATTGTTAAATGAAGAATATTTTACAGAAAACTTACAAAAAGTCCAAAAGTCTTATTCAATACGAAGATGTGACAAACTAAAACTTACTAAATATAATAATCTGTATGGTAAAAGACGATTGCTATACGTTATACCTTACTTAATTAACCAGCTTCCTAAAGAGCTTAGGGAAGTTATAACGAAGAAAAATATTAAGTACAAACATAAACAACATTATATAGATCTTATAACAAACAAATATATTTAATGACAAAATATGAGAAAAAAAATTAAAAACATCCTGTACATGTAGGAATATGAACGCACTTCGTTCCTACCTATACTGAGTTATATAAATTAAGGAACGTAAACAAAAGGTTTTTACATTTATCATTGTCTACCTACCCGCATTCTAAATGGTAATGTGAATAAGTAACGATTTTGTAGTATTAATTGTGAATGTTAATATATTAACCTATTAGAGTAACAAAGCAAAAATTTGTCAACGGCTAGGTGTACGGAAAAATTCTTTTGAGTTTATGCTTACACCTTTAAATTAAGACTTGTGATTTATATTATGTGTAATGAGTTAATAAAATAATAATAATAAAAAAAAAGTGGAAATAATACTCAAATAATAATACGTGTAATAATAAACGGGGGTAAACTTCTCCTATTCCCTGTTGCCTCGCTTTGGCAGGTAACACGATTATATCCCCTTGTCATGGAGTATAATCGGGGGATATAATTTTTGTCGCCAGTCTATGCTAATATTCTTCGACAAACTCCCTGGCAACAGTGAGCGCTCTGAATTTATTAGGGTTCGATTCCCGGGCAGGACAATTTAGGAATATATAATTTCTGAATTTTGTGTTTTCGCGTACAACCCAATTAGGGGTATGATTGACATACGTCATATCTTAGACTGCATCATCGCTTACCAACAGGTGAGATTTCATTTAAGGGCTAACTTGTATTGGAATAAAAAAGTTAATATCTCTAACGTTTGATAAACCCGCCAACTTGCATTATAGCAGCCTTCTGAGTCTATGTTCAAAAACTCTGTCTATCTGCAAACAGTTAGATACAACTTGTCCTAAATATCACGCAGACGAAGTGAAATGCAAAAGCAAGTACGTAAAGTCTTGTAAAAAGATTGAATTGAGTCTTTGCAGAATTCAAAATGGCGGGTAACGCTTCACGCATCCCGTTGGAGGCAATTCAAATAGATTAGGCAAATTCAATCGGCTCGGAATCATGAAATGGATTCCAAATATAAAAAATCAATCGCCCGAAAACTTCCTTGGATAACTTTAATCTTAAAAATCGGTGAATTTGTCTCTGTTATTACCGTCGATATAAATAATAAGTTCAGATACACAGTGCTTCGGCAATGTTTTGTTTTATTTAAACTTATATTAAAAAAATATTTTTGCAGTTACAATCCAGTACACTTTCATTAATATCTATGACTATGATATCAACGAAAAAGAAATATAAACAAATTTGCAAACTACTTGTTTCAAAATTAACGACTCTCTCAATAAAAAATTTAGTAATGATAATAATAAGTCCACCACTCGATCTGGTTACAGCGAACTCACAGACATTTGCAATTATTTTTTTTAATAATTATGTTATTTATGACTGTAATGGAATGAAATTACAGTTCCACACTGCGCTACTTCAGAAATGTATGAATGAATTACCACTGATACATTTTTTAAGATCAGATAAGTATCTTTGGTTTAGTATACCGATGCGTATTACCTTTGAATTTTTGAGCTACCCCAAGGTTTTCCCCAATGAGAAATCGGGCTCATTTATGTGGAAAAATGGGAATTATTTGAATACGAAATGTAATAAAGCGGGGATAATACTGTCCCTTGGAAGGGCAAAAGGCATAATCAGGGCTAGAGAAAATTTTGGGGAATAATCTTTGATAAATTGGGTAAAGTCAGAGCTTTGGCCGGTTAGCGAGCCAAGTGACTCTAACCACCATAATATGTGTTCAACAATGAATAGTAATCGCGTTTTTATAATCTGTCAAAACGCATAGAGAGCGTTTTCGTTTTGTGAATTGTGTTGAATTCAGATTGAAGAAATTATAAACGGCATTCTGCAGATTTGCCTGATTATAACGGATTAGATATTTCAAAATTCGTCATTCGAAATTCATTTATTGCAGGCTAAAAAATGGTAAAAGATTAAAAGAATTCACATGAAAAATCTATATTAAAATGTGTTTCAATTGTTAATAATAAAATATTAAACATCTTAAAACATTTTTTTTTGATGCATAATTTTTTTATGTTTATAGACGAGCCCTTGACTGGTGGACTAAGGCAGAGCGCGCTTACCTAGATGATACGTTTTCGCTCTTGATTTGAAGGTACTCGTATTGTAGGATAGATAACATGTATGTCATATTGTAGGACATAAGAAACATGCGGTGCGGATCAGAAACGAAGAAGCAAAGCGCTTCGTACGCGTTCAAAATATTATATAACGATTATGTATATTCCTAGACTAAAACATGTAGCAAATTGGACAAAAACATATTGTTTACTGTGATAACATTTAATGTAAACCATTGCATGCCATTTGGTGGCTGATTTTAAATTGCGCAATTTAAATTTACTGTACAACACCTTGTATACTTACAATCTGGCAATAAAGACATATTATTATTATTGTAAAAAGTTTGTGTGGTTTTATGAAGCCACGGTAAAAGTAAAACTTTTTTTCACATTATATACATTTCACTTTTTCCACGGCCGATCGGCGCAGTTCAAGGCCGTGGGTTCGATTCTTACAACTGGAAAATGTTTCTGTGATGAACATGATGGTTTTTTTAGTGTCTGGGTGTTTATCTGTATTTTCTTTCTGGGTTTTATATAAGTATCTATGTATATTTTTCATTAAATTCTTCAACAGTCATTTTATTACCCATAACACAAGCTACGCTTACTTTGGGGCTAAATGGCGATATATGTCGTAGTATATTTATTTATATTTACAAAAAAAAAAACTAAAAATTTCCGAATAATATTCCATTAAATAAGTATAAAATTAATATTTTAATATTCCATTAAGATATTAATTTTATACTTGGATAATGGGAAATGATAAAAGTAGACTAGGTATCCAACTAATATTTTTATTCAACTCTGTGTCTAAGAGTACCTACGACATAATACTTTATATGATATACACATATCAAAAAACTGAAAACAATATTCTATAATCGTTGAGTCATTTTGATACGTTTTTCAATTATTTATTCATTACATTTATCAAAGGGAAACAAACAGTTACACATACGAGTTATGCCGTATAATAATATCACATAAACCAATAAAGTTTCCACAAGTAGTATTATTTTCAACCATTCCATTATCAATTCCGTCTTCATCATGAGTATCACAGTTTATAAATGTGACCAATATTTCATGGAGAACTGGCACAAATGTGTGATAGCCTATACACTACACGGTCAGCTGATGCGAACTATAGGCGCCGCCGTATTAGCCTTAGCTGCGCTGTCGAGCGCCGTCACTTTATCCCTACTCCGCGGCCGAACGACACGCGACATGCATACAAAAAAGGTAACTGCCGAAGATCGAACTCGGTCCCCTGAAAGGGAAGACGAAGTATTTCCCACAAGGCTATCACAGCTTATTACACAAATTTATTTCCATCCACAATTCCTCCAAAGTTCTCGCGATCGATCGGGTGCTCCGGCAAAATTAGATTATTGAAAGGTGACGATACCACGCCACGTATATCGCATGGGTGGCGCTTAAACAAACTTCTCCAACAAAAGTAAGTACGTGCGAGGGAATACTGTAGTTTCATATGCGTGTCACGCCTAAAATCCCGGTATTCATATGAAAAACCGCGCAAACTGTTGTTTACTCTCGCTTTATGCTTTCGCACACTCGTTTGGGGAGTTATGAAAGGTTTGATGTTTTTTTTTATTTACAAATTTTTTTGCCGTGTACGCGCTTGGCGTGTTCTCTATTCTGACTTCCATACTGATGTAGTACTAGAGCTTTTTGTCAGGCGACTGGCGTAGTGGGCAGCGACCCTGCTTTCTGAGTCCATGTTCGTGGGTTCTATTCCCACTACTGGAAAATGTTTGTTTGACATCGCCATCTAACCCCAAAGTAAGCGTAGCTTCTGTTATGGGTACTAAGATGACTGATGAATATTTTTATGAATAGGTAATATACAAAAAATACTTATAATATACATGTAAACACAGAGACACTAAAAACATTCATGTTCATCACACAAACATTTTTCAGTTGTGGGAATCGAAGCCACGGCCTTGGACTCAGAAAGCAGGGTCGCTGCCCACTGCGCCAATCGGCCGTCTATAAAGCGGATAGTAAGCGGATCGTATAGTAGGTGATAGCCCAATGCCCAAAAAAATTGAAGTAGTTATGAACTACACCATACAGATTCTCCTGCTGTTCGCGGAGTATAGCAAATTAAGCTTAATTTTCATAATAAAACATAACATTCGCTAAACCAACGAGGCAGTTACCTTAACATGTAACAATATAAGAATCTTGTTAGTGAACCACTATCTACGTAGTAATTCCGTTACACCGAATTCTTGGAGTTTTTCCCCTCTAACGAAACTACGGGTTAATCAGCTTATGTCCTCCGCATACTGATGATAATCTCTTTAATATTCATAAATATAACAAATAAGCTATAGAAGGCTTTGACTTGACTGACTGACAACACTGGCTGACTGACTGAGTGACTGAGTAACTGAGTGACTGACAACACTAAACGGCAAAAATAAAGTGGAAACAAAAAATTTGGGAAAATAATCTTTAAACTATTGACTTCACGTTGTTATATTTATTTTTTATTTTTTCATTGCAATACAAGTTAGCCCTTGACTGCAATCTCACTTGGTTGTAAGTGATTATGCAGTCTAAGATGGTAGCGGGCTAACCTAGGTTAATAGGTTACTAAGCGACGTACCCGGAAGAATAAATCGCTTAGCGGCACGTCTTTGTCGGTAGGGTGGTAACTAGCCACGGCCAAAGCCTCCCACCAGACAAAAGTACGCTTAATATTTATCTATATACTTTTTTACATTTTATTAGTTATTTATTGATAATCTTACAATAAAGCATTTTACAAAACTAATTACTGTAAAGGACATGCCCGCGTGTATATTTATATTATTTTTGACGTGACAACGTCTTATAAATTGGTTTGCCGGGTGACACTTCAAGAAACTGCGTTACGCTCCGCTCACGTTATGCGCTCACAATGAGAGCGAGTGAGAGGCACGCGTCCCTTCCACTCGGGCATGGTTAGCCCGCCTAAGAGCGAGAGAGACAGACATAAAAAGTGAAAGGCACGCGTCCCTTTGTAGTAAACGCTGTTTCATTGTACGCAAATGTATTGCAAGTTATTGTATGTATATTTGTATATAAATACGTATGTATGTGTAAAGGTAAAAATAAAATTTTGTTAATATGAAATTCAGTGCGAGATTCTTTGTATAAATTAATGTTTTAAATATAATTCTTTGTATAAATAAATGTTTTAAATTGTTACTATTATTTCATCCTTCTTCCTACTATACGAATGAATATTAACATTAAAATTATTTTACCACTCAAAGTCGTTGTCACGTAAAACTTTCGCCCGTATACCGACTTTACAGGCAACCAATTTTTTTGCTTTTAATTTGTGTAACAAAGTCGTTCTTTTTTTGTCATTTTTTTTTCTGATTAAAACGTTTTGATAATTAATACAATACGAAATAATTTTGTATGATGCATAAGTATATTTCATCCTGTAAGATTAAATCAAAAGAAGCTTATTTATTTTTCCATACAATAGAATTAAAAACATTCGAAGTGTTTACATTTATGACAACCCTATTGGAGATATAAGACTGACACGCGCATAGTACCTACGCTACGCGACGCTTACCTACGCTACGCGACGCGTACCTAATAAAGTGGCAAGGAGTCACATGATTTTAATTTTGCATGTGATGTTGGGGCTGTATATCTTTCAGTAAAAACTATGGCAGTGGCTTACTCAAGAACTATTAGGTTTTCGGTTTCACAGGTAAGTCCGAGACAGTACATAATATACCTCGAAAGCCTGCGAAGTATTTTTTCGGTTTTCATCTACACGAGATAAGTCCAAGAGACAGTGCATAATATACCTCGAAAGCCTGCGAAGTATTTTTTCGGTTTTCATTTACACGAGATCAGTCCAAGAGACAGTGCATAATATACCTCGAAAGCCTGCGAAGTATTTTTTCGGTTTTCATCTACACGAGATAAGTCCAAGAGACAGTGCATAATATACCTCGAAAGCCTGCGAAGTATTTTTTCGGTTTTCATTTACACGAGATCAGTCCAAGAGACAGTGCATAATATACCTCGAAAGCCTGCGAAGTATTTTTTCGGTTTTCATCTACACGAGATAAGTCCAAGAGACAGTGCATAATATACCTCGAAAGCCTGCGAAGTATTTTTTCGGTTTTCATTTACACGAGATAAGTCCAAGAGACAGTGCATAATATACCTCGAAAGCCTGCGAAGTATTTTTTCGGTTTTTATTTACACGTTGTATAAAATCAACGCCTTGTAGAATGCATCGAAAAAGATATTTCAACGTTTTATCAAATCAGGTAATTCCAATATTTTAACTTAAATTAATTAGAATTATCACCTTGTTAGTAAACCACTATCTTTAGTAATTCCGTTACGGTGAATTCTAACATTTTTTCTCCTCCAACGGTAGTAAATCGCCTAATGTGCTCTGCATACTGATGAAAACCTCTTCGATAAAGCTTTTCATCAATGTGAAAAGGTCGGAGCTTCGCAATAATGGAATTAAGTATTCTATCCGACTGTTTGTTATCTTTGCCTTGAGGGAAGAAAGAAAGTCTCACAGGAAAATGATATTTAGAACAATGAGGGCCCCGTGATTTATGTAATGTACAAAAATACAAAGGGCGAATTAATAAAAGAAATTACGTGATTACGCAAGCGGCTATTTTGCACTTGAATACAAGGACAAAGGGAATGCCACCAGAATAAAACTAATATTACAAATAAATAAATAATAAATATACTACGACAACACACATCGCCATCTTTTCCCCAAAGTAAGCGTAGCTTGTGTTATTATGGGTACTAAACACTTATAATAAAGAGATAAACACCCAGACATTCATGTTCGTCACACAAGCATTTTCATAGTGGGAATCGAACTGCAAGTGTTTGTTTGTTTGTTACCTTTATTCGACTAACGCGGTTTTAGTTCAATAGCTAAATCTTTGTCAAGCGCAACAATATGGCATTCAATGTCCTTATCATCACTTAAAGTATAGTATCGATAATATTGATCTGTTTCAGGATTATAATCCTTATTTTTAGGACGTCAAAGTATGTCAATTATACTTATATTTAAACATAACTGAAACAGTTTTAAGTAGTGGTATGATTGGTAGTATGAAAAAGAATAAGTCAGGGTGTCTCTCAAAAACACTGTCAAAATTGTAGAATAAAGGCGAGGCTATATCTACAATTTTTTTATTCTATAACAAGTTAGCCCTTGATTGCAATCTCACCTGATGGTAAGCGATGATGCAGTCTAAGATGGTAGCGGGCTTAGCTGTAAGGGGCAGTTATAGTAAACCATAACCCAAACGTTATATAACGTTATGTTAAATGTAACATAAGTACTTTATTGATAAGATGGTACCAGCAGTACCATCTTTTGCAATATTTTTGTTGATGGGCATAGGGCAACATTTTGCACGGCGTGACTCCCTGTTGGTCATTTTTTTTTCTTTTGTCCATGTTATTGCTAACGGAAACTAATGACAAGCGTCACACAAAGGAAGGTTGCGTTTATCGGTCACCTACAGAGAGGATCCCTGTTCGAGTTTCCAAGGTTGATCCTGGAAAGGAAAAGAGCACCTGGGAGACCGAGGAAGAAGTGGTTCGACGATATAGGAGAGTGGACCGGACATACCTATTCAGTATTGAAGAAGGTTGCACATCATCGTTCGATTTTCCACCGGCTGACATCCGAACTTCAATATGAAGATTGCACCTAATGATGTTTTTTTTTTAAAAATTTCATCAATTTGAGGCGCAGTTTTAAACCTCGTGTGCCTGTAATTAGACTGGCATCCACGCCCCTCAGACCGGAACACAGCATTGCAACAATGCTGCTTGGCAGAAATAAGCGTGACCATAGTAATTCCCTAGCTAGCTCTAGTATACGGGTAAAGCCTGAAATTAGCAGACAGCGCCCTGACCATAGAGGTCGTCATGTTACCGATTCGTAAACTGATTTAAATCTTCGGTATACACATTTAATTCTACATATGCAACATTTTATACAACAGTCCACATCAACGGGTCCATGCATGCATGAGTTAACAATGCGGACTGCGTCCCCGCATGGCCGCTCACGCCTTACCGCGTAAGCTGCCTACACACAACTACACGTTATAACCAATAAATCATAGGAATACAAAAAAAATACCTTCATCCTACTATCCTACTATAAATGCGAAAGTCTGTATGGATGGATGGATGTTTGTTACTCTTTCACGCAAAAACTACAAAACCAATTTTACTGAATTTTGGAATGGAGATAGATTATACCCTGGATTAACACATAGGCTGTTTTTTAACCCGGGAATATGTACGGTTCCCGTAGGATTAATAAAAAACCAAAAATCTTCGTACGAAGCCTTGGGCAACAGCTGATAGTCAAATTTTTTTTAACAACCTTCCTGACGCTGTTTTGATGGCTATGGTTTTAATCGTCCATCGTCCGCTATATTACGGTTTTTTACAAATCCCGTGGAAACTACTAACCTTCTGGGATCAAAAATCGCTCTCCGTCCATTCAACTAACAAAAATCAAGTCGATCGGTTGCTTATTTAGGACGTTACGTAAGGACAAACAAACACATTTTCGCTTACGGAAAGGTCTGCGTGATTGTTGCTAGTTGTCAAATAGTTGGTCAACAATAAGCTCCTAACGTCTAGCAATTTTAGCAATTGAATTGGTCTCCTCATCTCGACTATAAGTTAATAGTTATTTATGCAACTGATGTTTACTACGGAATATTCAAACACGAATGTGTGTTTGATATTTTCAATTGATAAAATCTTGACACGATCATGTTTTTTTACAGCGTTTAATATATCTGGCGATATACTGTCATAACTTGAATAGCATATTTTTTGTAAACAAAACAATAAAAAATATCAAATAAAATCCGTCGTTAAGTTATACGCGCGTTGACAATGTTCTTTTTTTAAATTTATTTATTTGTTTTTTTCTGTCGACTCCTTTGCGCAGGACCCAAAAAAAAGAACGAGTTTTGTTATAAAATTCAGTACAACACTTCATCATCCGTTTGGCTGATTTTCAGTTATTAGAAAGTTGGGTGTTTTAATGTTGGCAAGAAGCTAACTGTTTTAGAATATTATATGAATTATTTAAAGCATGCGAGTGGATAAAAAGTTTAAAAGAATAGAAGTTTTATCCTTCAGGTGCTACTGCCGTGCCTACTATTATATTATGAAGTAAAACAGTCAACACGTCAGTAGACCGGTGACGCGGTTAATAAACGATCCCGGCACCGGGCCGGGGGCAGTCAGCCGGAGAGGTCGGCGACCAGTGTCGGTCAGTGTGCACACAATGCCGACATTATTGGAAATGTCGGCATGTTGCGTCGGCATATTCTGTTATTGCTTACCGACAAAGATGTATGAAGAACAGACTTTTGCAAGAATAACAGCGCGTTATAAGCGACACCATTCCAATAGTATGGAATAGGTAAATTCCATTTTTTTTTTCAAATTCCATTCCAATAGATAAATGTACAACTATGTAAATTTATTTTTTGTAAATATAGGACAAAAGCTTGGATTCTTAGGACAATTCTCAAGAATGTAGGTTTCATCGTGATGTTTTTCTAGACTGTTAAAAACGGACAATTATTATAAATGAGACAATTTCATTTAATCATATGAAATAAAATTTGATATCCTTAACAAGGTTAATCCGAATTTTCCGCCGGCTTCTTACACTAACCAGGCTCATGTACGAGTCAATACTACAGCCACCTGTAGGATGGCTCTGCCTTGTACCAGCTTGAAGCCTTAAACTCGGTGGATTCTCGTGCCAGAAGAATCATCGGCGATGAATCGCTTACTTAGTATGCTTACAATTGATGAATTGAATAAATAAATATACTACTACAATACACACATCGCCATCTAGCCCCAATTCAAGCGTAGCTTGTGTTATGGGTACTAAGATGACTGATGAATATTTTTATGAATAATACCTATAATATACATATAAACACCCAGACACAGAAAAACATTCATGTTCTTCACACAAACATTTTCCAGTTGTGGGAATCGAACCCACGGCCTTGGACTCAGAAAGCAGGGTCGCTGCCCACTGCGCCAATCGGCCATCAATAACTAATGTACAGTTTTGATAAAAGAAATAAACGATATTATTACTGTACGTTGTGTAACATAATTAAATTAACTAGTTTTAATTTAACTTTTCGGTTAAAGTCGCGTTTGGGTGTGGCTTCATTAAAATATCGCCATGCACGTTTGTTAAACCTCGACGCAGAAAGCAACCAACTGGCGGATAGAATATTAAGCGAGTCGTTTTTAATTCCCGCAACAACACTGGCAACCATCGTTCCTGATTGGACTATTTGTTCGTCATTTAAGATACTGCGTTGATACTTGGAAGTTGGTAACAAAAGACGCAAACTCAAACTTTTCTTATTCTATAGAATATTTAAATGTATTGCCTTATTCATTAACAAATCGAAATGTTTTTTGTATAAAGATGACCTGCATGCCTGAGAGTTTTCCACAATATTTTTAAATGCGTGTGAAGTCTACCGATCAGCACTAAGCCAGCGTAGTGGACTACGGCCTAAATAATTCTCATTCTAAGAGGAAACCCGTGCGTTATAGTTATATAGTTATAATGCAGCTGATGATGAATTAAATGGCGTACGACAGACGCGCAGCCAGTCGGCCTCTCTGTCACCAAACCCGCGGGAGTTTCAAAAAGGTGTTCGTATTTTCATAGTTTTTATGGAACCCTAAGCACTGTATCTCCATTTGAAAAGTGAGCTATAACCGTAATATCATTAAATCTAAATAAATACAGTTATCTCCTACAAAAGTAGGTTAACGGCTGGGCAAATTATAAAGCGTGTATTTATTTCCTCACTAATTAAACTCAGCTCAGACCCGGACGTCGGTTATATTTGTTCTACAACAAAGACTTTATTCTGCTCACATTTTATTATCTGCGCTTTAATGCAGCACTTACTTTTTTTTTTCTATCCATTCAACATTTTAGAGTCGACGAGAAATCTACTTATGCAAGGTCACTGAGATAAGGGGCTCTAGCACAGCGATTATAAAAAATAGAACGCACTAGTTACTCCTACTGGTGAAGAATGATTCAGCACTAACAACGCCTTCAGATGCGAATGTTGGGAAAATGTGACGACAGATAAGAATATAAGTGTCCCCATCCCCGCTCTCTCCACGGGTCTCTACGTGTTAGTGAATATAACTGAAAACGGGTAGCATGGACAGGGGACAATTATCTCCCAGGGGGAAAGGGTAAAAATGTATATTCTCCTACAGCTTTATCAATTCTCAGAGCATTGGCGCAGAAGTGGTAATAATATCCCAATAATATATGTGTTATAATAAGCGGGTGTAAACTTCTCCTATTCCGTGTTCCCATGCTTTAGCAGGTGGATAAGTTAATTTTATCGTTTTTCAGGGGATATAATCGGGGGATATAATGTATGTCTGTCTAAGATATTATGTCGTAAGACTACAACACGCAAACTCAAATATAAATTAATTAGGCAGTTAAATGAGACAACGTGTGAAATACTTAATCAATCATTTAAACAAATACAGTTAAACAAATACAATATGTAACAAAACTATCGACATTAAAAATAAAACACTGCGCTTGCGCCGGAATCTACCCCACAATAAACCTTTTTCTTCGCGCCCGCGCCCTCTTGACTCCGGCGCCGCCGCCGTGGCGCCGCTTACGTCATCGGGGTTGCCAACACTATGGATAAGTATATTATATCTATTTTTTTTCTCTAACGTAGTTTCGTCCAATTAGAGATAAACGACTAAGACACCGGGAGGTATCTTTGCATCGTTCGAGTCCATGTAGGACTGGAGTGTTTTGATAATGCTGTCGTATTTATAACAAAATACCCACTATTTTATTACAATTGGTTATTAATCAAATATAATTTTAATTGTTTATGAAAACTAACTATGAACTAATAAATAATTATTTGAGTGTAATTCGGATGCACAAAAACTTCAATCGTGAGGACAGTTTTAAATTAGCAAGTGTGTGGAATCCAGTGGTAGAATTATGCAAGCCAAGAAAGCATCGTACAGCTTCTCAATTTAAAAGTGACGTTGTCAGTTTAGTGTGTCGAACAGTTCGTGAAATACCGATAAAAAGAACACGAAAGCGGGTAGTCAGATTCTGCTCGTGACATCCAACTTGACATCTCGTACCTACGCAGTCCTGACGTGACCGCGATCCATGCAACTGGGTCGAAATATCGACAAATTCAAAATATTATCGTGGTATGTACCCGTTGAACTATATTTAAGGAATCATTTGATTTTTTTTTTTTTTTTTTAATATTAATAGCGGGCAAAAGAGAAGTGGGTCACCTGATGATAAGTGACCACCGCCGCCCATAAACATCTGCAGCACCAGAGGAGTCACTGATGCGTTGCCGGGTTTAAAACCCTAATCAATTTAATAAAATATCTGCAAAATATGCTATTATAGTTATTAAATGTTTAATTATTTACCCACTTCATTAAATTACTGGAACATTAGTTAAAGTTGTAATTTTTTTTTTTTAGAATACATCAATCAGCCACCCCGAGTAAAAAATGGCTTAAATTTAGATTATCTTTTCAACAGACTTAAGATTAGGGCGAGATTAAAAATACTCAATACCCATCCGTAATGAGGTCGCTTCATTATAAGGATTTCCTTTAAAAATGGTGTCAAAGTAATTCAGATTAATGCCCTTTTAATACGCGTAGCAGTTGAAGCGGTGATAGCGCTTCGGTTAGGAGTTCGACTTCACTGTCCTGGGGCTGAGTTCGAATCCCAGCACGCACCTCTAACTTTTCTAAGTTATGTGCGTTTTAAGTTATTAAAATATCACTTGCTTAAACGGCGAAGGAAAACTTCGTGAGGAAGGAGTCACTTAATGTTATTTTGCATGTGATTTCTTTCTGTAAAAACTATGGCAGTGGTTTCATAAAAACTAATAGCGTTTCGGTTTCACAGATAAATCTCAGAAAGTAAATAATGTACCTCTAAAGCATCTGAAGCATTTCAGTTTTCATTTACACGTTCAAAATTCAAAATTCATTTATTTCAGGCCTAATATATGCACTTTCAAAACGTCAAGTTTCGGTTTGTAGTGACTCTACCACCGGCTCGGTAGGAAAAAGTTCGTGTATATTAATTTATTTATTGAGGCTATCGATGACTTTCAATACTGCTTGTAGCCAGTGGCGTGCATAGAGGATATGCACATGATATAAAGTGAAGAAAATGTCTAGTAACAGTTATAAAATCCAACGGGTAGACTTTTTATAACTCTTTCAATACCCATACTTAAGTTTTTTACAACTGGTACTGGAGATTATTTTCATTTTATTTGATCTGCCCGCTTAGTGCATACCCTGTGCATGCACGCCACTGCTTGTAGCTTCTGTAGAGCGGATAGATTGGCTGTCGTTTTTCAACGATTGAAAATCACTGCGAAGATATCACACTTTTAGCTATACCAGAGAGGTCCATTTCCCATAACTTTTCCATCGCCCAGCTGTTTGTTCAGGGCCCGAGCGGTCTTCCTTTTTTGGCGCCTGTGCACACTAGCGTGTTATGTTAGGCCTCTCTTCACTGATCAAACAATGTCAAATCGATTTTTAACCGACCGTTATATAAGTTGGAGACTTAAGCTCGATGCGTCTATTTTATACAATTACTACCTGATACCTGCGACTTATTCCCGCGGGAACTCACTTATTTCCCGCGATATTCCAGACAACCATCTATCTCTGTAACAAATTTCAGCCAAATCGGTTCAATCCTTCAACGTGATTGAGTAACCAACATCCACACTTTTATGTTTATTATATTAGTAGTATAATATATATACAATATATATATATATTTATATATATATATATATATATATATATATATATATAAAAAAAGTATGAGCTCTACTCAAGCCATTATTGCTTATTTGTCATTAATCAAATAACTTAAAGTATTTTTAATTAAAGTGTACAAAGCTGAGAACTGTATATAGGTATATTTAACCCTAATATGCTAAACGAGGTAGTAAATATATGAATCCAAAATTTTCAAAAATTTTAAAGAAAATTGGGTAAAAATGATCAAAGACATCCATTGAATAAAAAAAAATCTTAACGTAATACATAATTTAAAATCATAAAAATAAAAATGTATAAACTGTGTTTGTAATCAGTTAACAAGTATATTTGTTACTTATTATTGTCACAGAATAAATAGAGTTTGCAAAACGATAAAACACATAATTGCCGTCACTTGAAAAGTAGTTTTTTGAAAGGAGTTTTTATTTAATTTACGTAAAATACTCCACCATTTTCGTTAACTCGGCGCCTTTTACGGAATCGGTAATACGACCGCACCCTCATCCGGGTTTATATCCGTTCCGGAGAGGGCTTAAAAAATGTTATTTAAACTTGCGGATCCCCATTTTATTCGAGAGCAGTTTTATTCGACGGATACGTGTTCTATTCAAAGATATCAAGGGTTCCTTATATACGGTGTGGAACAATATTACATTCGCTTAAAGTATCTTTATATTAGTAAGCTAGGTATCTTTTATAAAGCTGTTAAAGGCAGTGGCGTGCACTAGGTTTCTTACCAGGATATGCATAAAGCGAGAAAATTGCATGAATTGCAAATATCCTCCTCAGAGTTATAAATAATTTTTAGGGTTAAGCAGTGTTTTTGTGCATGTATGAAATGCACACAACTGGTTGTAGGTATATGTCATCGTCTTTATCACATCAACCCATCACCGGCCCACTACAGAGCACGGGTCTCCGGATTGGTGGGCTCCACATACCTTTGAGAACATTACGAACTATCACGATGTTTTCCTTCACCGTGGAAGCAATTGAAATTTTAATTTAAAAATTATCGCTTTAATTTTTTTAAATTCACAATTATTTACAAACAAAAACTAAAAAAAAATAAAAAAACTATAAATCACACCCACGTGTTGAATGTATTAGAAATAAATATGGCGTTACAGAAAAATATGGCGCGTAACTGAATAAAGTGACGCGTAACCGAAAAATGTGACGGTAACTTTTTTTCCAACGCCGATAAAGAAGTTTCACTTCAATAAATAAATGTATTATCTATATATATATAATGAAAATGGTCTTCGTTTGAGGCTCAATCACGCCTAAACCACTGATCGTATCGACATGAAACTACCACCATTCGATGCGAAATTTTTCCTAGATGGTTTATGGCAATCTATTTTTTGAATTCCAACATTCCTTCATTTTTTTATTGCTGTTTTACTTTTATGAACATTTATCCCGCTAATAAAAACAAAAGATAAGCATTTTCTCTTGATTCTTTTGTTTTCATGGATTTCAACAGAGTGTATTAAACGGATTATGGTTTTTTACATTCAGCTAAGAATCTACTCACGGTAGTGGAGAACGGCTGGACCAATTGGGCTTTTTTTTATCTTCAGAATTGTCAGGAGAAAGTTTTGTATGTAAGAAAATTTTAAAAAAGCCCGATAAAAAGTTAAAAATTTCGATGATAATCGAAGAATTCCCATCTATATAGTCACTCACCACGAAATCTCGGGAACCATAAGACTTAGAAACGTGAAACTTGGTAGGAATATTACTTTTGCTATGTAGAGGTCAGCTATGAATAGATTTTAAGAAATTCATTCCCCAAAGGGGATTGCGGGGGCGTTAACAATGAACAATTCCCGTTTTTAAACTATAGCTCCTATAGACTTCAAATTTGGTAGGAATCTTCTGTAAGAGGTGTAGAAATAGGCTATGAACGAATTTTACGATAGCTCACCCCACAGGGGGTTGCGGGGGTGGGTATTAACAATTAATATTTTTAATTTTCCAGCTAAAGCTCCTACAAGCTCCAAATTTTGTAGGAATTTTCTATAAGTGATGTAAAAATGATTTATGAACAAATTTTACGATATCCCACCCCAAAGAAGATTGCGGGGGCGTTAACAATGAAAATTTTCAATTTCCAAGCGATAGCTCCTATAGACTCCAAATTTAGTGAGAGTATTCTATATGTAATATAAAAATGATCTTCGAGCGGATTTTACAATGAATCACCTCCAATAAGGTTCGCGGGGGTGGGTGTTAATAATAAAAAATTTCAATTTCGAAATATAGCTTCTAAAAATTCTAAATATAGTAGGAATATTTTATTATTCACATAAAGAACATCTCAAAATGGATTTCAATAAAGTCTACTTCCGACAGGAATTGCGGGGGTGGGTGTTAAAATCTAAAATTTTTATTTCTAACCTGTAACTTCTACAGACTCCAAATTTGGTGGGGATCTTCGTGTATGTAGGGATATTCGTGTATTTCCTTACAACAATCGTCTTTTTGGCAGCGGAGAAAAAGTCATTGAGAGGTTTCAAAAACTTAACTTTACATGTAGCTATCCAATCAACGGACTAAGAATTTTACATTCATTTTACTTTTGCAGACTACATAACCGACGAATTCTTTTATTGCGGGATCGCGGAAATGTAACAGATTAAAATGAATGCATTTTCCAAGCACATGAGATGTGGAAAAGAAATTTAGTTACTTATTCCAATAGAATTCATAAAAAACATGCACAATTAATTTTCTATAAAAAATTGATGTCACGGAGAAAATTTTAGTTAACAGAAAATCCGTCGCACTTGAACCTGAAAGACTTGCAATGACTTTAACTTAAACTTTCAATACTCATTTCAAATTTTTTTCTTCATGTCAATTATTATTAATTTTTGGAAGAAAGGCACGGAAATGTTATAATGATTGCACATTGAAAGTTACAATGAATATTAGTGAGAAAAATCACCTGGATGAAAAATACAGGCTAAATCGATGGAATTTGGAATTTGAGTAAGTCTAAACAATATCGATGCTTACAGTTCTATCCGCGGGGCCTATTTATGTTCATACAAAATAAAAAAAGGAGAATAATAAAAATATGAAAAAAAAAAAAAAAAAATGAAACATAAAATGTAATTTATTTCCTTTTTCAATTCGCCCAGCGAAGCGGGCTGGAAACGGCTAGTATAAATATATTGAAATAAAAATACGTTTTTTAAGGGAAGAGCGATATCTTCTGGCACAGGTTTTAAACTTAACGCCTAAATAAGTTCTCCGCCATATCTGCTATTGTTATATGTGAACAAATAAATTTTCATTTTCATTTAATTTTTATTAATTATTCACCACAAGCTTAGGTTCTATTTTAGACTGCATCGTTAATTAACATCAAGGTACTCGTATATCGCACACAAGCCTTAACTAATCCATATAGCTAATTTACATGTGGAACACTCAAATCAGTTAATCAATCGCTAATTTCCATTCATCAATGAATCATTCAATGGTTGATAAACACACACCCAGCTATTTCAATTATTTTCCGCACTATCCGATTCAAATTTGGAACACTGGAACGGTAAACCGACCGTTACATTCGGTCGCGTACATTTCATTAATTTTGAAATCAGAACGACCGGCAATCGAGTGCTTGGTCGAATTTTGAAATTCGCACCATCTCCTACCATTTACCGTTCTCACGTATACATGTAATATTAAACGCATTTGTCAAATATAAGCTTTATATATCTTTTT
The DNA here is from genome assembly GCF_905163445.1 of Pararge aegeria. NCBI lineage: Eukaryota > Metazoa > Arthropoda > Insecta > Lepidoptera > Nymphalidae > Pararge > Pararge aegeria. The sequence goes on along the minus strand of NC_053202.1, from coordinate 1,588,579 downwards.
GAAGTTATAACTTCTTTTAGCGCGTTTGGGAAAAATGATAAGAGTAAATTTTTACGACGCGAAGTTATCTACCGTCAACATTTTAGTTTTTCAAAAAAAGGTTTGGCAGTGTAAATTTTGAATTGTCAAAGACTGTGGGCTTATTACGGTAATTTAATTGTACAAAAATCTTTAATTTTAATGTTGAGTGAAACTTGGTTGTCCGATAATGAAATAACTAGATAATGCGTTATAATAAATTTTGTACGTATTAAATTCCTTTATCTAATGTCTGTCATACCCCTATGGGTTCAACACGTCATGTACCGGAATGCTGAATCGTTAAGCAGCACGTATTTGACTTTAGGGGGTAACTAGTCACGGCCGAAGCGCTCTGCTAGACAAATTTAACCATCTCATCAATAATCCTCGCATAATACTAAATTTAATTTAAACATTTACCAAACAAATAGTAGTGGTTACTGCACATGACACGATTTTCATATGTCACACGGATTTCCAAAACCAACATATATCACTGTCGCGTTCATTCGAATATAGAGCTAATTGCCTTCGTTATAAAGCCCCAGCTGACTGCAGCTATATTTGAATTATATGCCTATTCGGGATAAATCGTTGTTTAGTGAAATTGAGAACTATGGCCCGATAACTGCGATGGGTTTATGCGATGCGACATTTTAATTAATGATAAGGCTTTGTCTCTAAAAACTTTTTTCTAAAGAAGTGAGATATGTATATAATAACATAGACTTTCTTTATTTAAACTTTATTTTTATTGTCGTTCTAAATCCATCACAATCAAAAATCGCATATCCTGTACATCCGAATTTTCTTTTACAAACGTAAAAGAAAAGTCCGAATCAAGACGTAGGCGGAGTCCCAGATGAAGGGATATCGGTTAGCGCCGGACAGAGTGTCTCTCTGTCTTGCCGTTTAACATCAGCTCACACGACCCGGGGAGGACAGCAGCTTGCCGTAGCCATAGCGAGGCAATTGAGGTCGGGGGAATATTTTCTCCCGGGAAGAGTTCTACATGCGCTGTACGAGGGAGGTACCGGTGAGTTCTTAGGAGATCCCGGAGCCTCCCAAATATGTGCCGAGGATGGCCACCAAAGGGGGTTTAGGTGGGTAAAAGTCCCACATAACCCGATCTTCCCTGAGGGCGGTTATCTTTGAAGATTTCCCCCCCGTAAAAAAAAAAAGTATAATATAAAATAGATAATAAATAAATATACTACGACAATACACACATTGCCATCTAGCCCCAAAGTAAGCGTAGCTTGTGTTATGGGTACTGAGAAGACGGATGAATAATTTTATGAATAGGATACATAAAATACTTAAAATATACAGATAAACACCCAGACACTGAAAGAACATTCATGTTCATCACACAAACATTTTCCAGTTGTGGGAATCGAACCCATAGCCTTGGACTCAGAAAGCAGGGTCGCTGCCCACTGCGCCAATCGGCCGTCGAATAAATCTCAAAAAGTGCGTGCGTATGTAGTTAAGCTCAGTGATAGAGGGTATGCACAGGGTATGCAGATGATATAAAATGAAAAAAATCTCCAGTACGAGTTATAAAAACTTAGGGTAGGCTTTTTATAACACTTACAATGACTTTCCTAAAGCTCCTATATATTCGTATAGCTCCTTCTGCAAATTTTTAAATTTTATATCATACTAGCTGTTGCACGCGACTTTGTCTGTGTTTGATTTAGTTTTTTGATGAGGCATTAAATTTAGTTGTAGATGTAAAAAAATTAAATTATTCAGTATCGCTAAGCCTTAAATGAGGAGATTGCTGCTGTCCACTGAGGAGTTCTGTCCAACCACAGTTCGGGCAAAAATAAACACATATTATAACCTCTATAGTACAAAAATAATGATTTAAATCGGTTATAATGGAAAATCGTCAAACACTCATCCCCTTTCCCAAAGCAACCGAGCTTAATGTCAGGATAAAAAGTATTCTATATTACTTCTAACACTTCCAAGAATATGTGGGCAAAATTTCATGAGGATCGGTTAAGTAGTTTTTTCGCGAAAGCGTAACAAACAAACTTACATTGACATTTATAATATTAGTAGGGATGCCCGCTTAGTCAAATACTAGCATAATGAATGCCACATTATTACACAGTATTTTTAGACAAGGATTGTTACCACCAATATTGATACCACAAACATAAAGTTTAAAAAGTCGTAACAATTTTACCGTCCGATAAAAGTAGGTACACAGACATACCAAATATTCTTTTTACAAAAGAACAGAATGCTATTCGGGTCCCGGAGCACACAATTTAGGTTTGAAGGCGCAGATGTCTCAATGACATCGCTTCAAAATTACATTTTTCCTTATTTTTCTTAAGGTTCCGCAGCGGTTCACAGAAACCCTCTGAAGTCCTTCCGGCTTCGGTTTTCACCTATCATATGAAATGAGCAAGGCAAATATTATAAATCTTCTAGCGTTCCATAATCCATATCCTAATGGTCTATTGGTGAGCAAGTTTGACTGCAGATCACGAGGGCCAAGATTCGACCTTATTTTTGGCCTTATATAGCATACGGGGGTTTTCTATCAAAAAATTCGGACTTGTACTGATACAAACCCGGGTTTGTAGATTCTGATTGGACCGTCAATTATCTATGTATATATATAAAAGAAAGTTGTGTTATTTACACCATATAGCCCAAGAACGGTTGGACCAATTTTTATGATATTTGTTTTTTTGGATTCCTCTTAGACCGGAATAGGATAAAAAGTATTAAAATATAACATTCATCAAAAAAAACTTATTATTATTATTATCCGCGGTACGAAGTTCGCCGGGACAGCTAAATACTTATATAAACAAATTTGTAAAATTTCTTAGATATACTTTAATATCGACGGATCAAAAAACATTAATTCTTTGATCCGTCGATATTTCGACCCAGTTGCATGGATCGCGGTCACGACAGGACTGCAAGATGTCAAGTTGCATGTAACGGGCAGAATCTGGCTACCCTCTGTCGTGTTCTTTTTGTCGGTATATCACGAACTGTTCGACTGCTACACTGACAACGTAGTCAGTGACATCCAACTTGACATCTCGTAGCTACGCAGTCTCGTCGTGACCGCGATCCATGCAACTGGGTCGAAATATCGACAAATCTAAAAATACTATCGTGGTATGTACCCGTTGAACTATATTTAAGATATTTTATTAATTACTAGTTGTGCCTGCGACTTCGACTGCGTTTGATTTTGTTTTTTGATATACCTTTCAATTTGGTTGGAGTTCTAAAAAAATGTAAATGTAAAAGTATTCAGTATCGCTAAGCCTTAAATAAGAGGTTTGCTGTTGCCCGCTGAGGAGTTCTGTCCTCTATCTCCAACCACATTCACCAGATCTACACAAAGTTTGCGCCAAATTGAACACATATTATAACCTCTATAGTACAAAAATAATTATTGAAATCGGTTATAATATGTCGGAGTTATGGTGTAAAATCATCAAGCACTTTCTTCTCCTCTCCCGAAGGAACCGAGCTTAATGTCGGGATAAAAAGTATCCTATATTACTTCTAACACTTCCAAGAATATGTGTACGAAGTTTCATGAGGATTGGTTAAGGAGTTTTTGCGTGAAAGCGTAACAAACAAACTAACATTGACATTTATAATATTAGTAGGGATAGGGATAGGGATAGGGATAGGGATAGGAAAGTAATAATTGACGGTCCAAGCAGAATCCAAAATCCGGGGTTGTACTGAGAATTTCTTGATAGAAAACCCCCGTATGCGATATAAGGCCCAATATAAGGGTGAGTCTTGGACATAGTGATCTGCAGTCAAACGAGCTCACCACTAGACCATTCGGGTAGTTGTAACAATTAAAACATAGTATATTAAGCAAGTGGTTGTGGTTTTAAGCCCCCGACGCAAAAACGACGGGGTTTTACAAGGTTGACGTGTCTGTGTGTGTGTGTGTATGTGCGTGTTTGTTGAACCGATTTTGTTTTTTTTTATTTGAAAGGTGAATTAGTCGGGAGTGTTCTAAGCTACGTTTGATGAAAATCGGTTTAAAATAGCCGCCGCCACAAAATGGCAGATTATATCTTTTTTACAACTCCTTCAGTATGGGTATGAAATAAAAGGGCTAAACTAGTGGACTAAACTATTGACGCCCGACTGACGCAGTGGGCAGCGACCCTGCTTTTTGAGTCCAAGGCCGTGGGTTCGATTCCCACAACTGGAACATGTTTGTGTGATGAATATAAATGTTTTTCACCCAGACAGGGTGTTTATCAGTATATTATAAGTATTTATGTATATTATTTATAAAAATCAATAAATTAACTCAGCAGTTGCTGTTTTACAAAATCAACGTTTATCTAAATATTATTAGTATTTATTTAAATTATTCATAGAAATATTCATCAGTCATCTTAGTACCCCTAACACAAGCTACGCTTGCTTTATTGCTCGATGGCGATGGCGTATTGTCGTACTATATTTATTATATTATTATTCACTATGAAAAATTTGCTATCCAAGATGGCCGCCATCACAAAAATAACATTTTCAACTCCCTAAATATTGAATGAAAATGCTAGACTAGTAGATACTATTTTTTAAACCAATTGTATTGCAGAACCACTGGTCCCACAGACGGCTGTCCTTCGAACAATTTTTTCTTTGTGTCGCGCCGACACTGCCGTTCCGAGGTATTACTATAGGACGGATGGTATTTGGACAATATTGTATTGTATTGTACAGTTTTTTACGTATTTTTTCGCTGTCCTCGATAATATAGAGACAAAGAAGCAAAAAAATTACGGCATTTGTATTCATTGTCTAACTTTTCTCATTGAATTGTACGAATGCGACACCGTTTATTTTGGTGGCCCTATTTCACAGCCACTTTTCACGGCCTACCTGGCGCGGTGGTCGGCATCATCTTATCAACCCATTACCAGCCAACTACAGAGCACTGGTCTCCTCCCACATTGAGAAGGAGTTGAGGCTGTAGCAAAAACGTACAGTTTGTTACAATTCCCGTGGGAACAGTTTGCTTTTGAATGAATAAAACATTTTCGGATTTTGAATTTTGAGTTTTTAACTTAAAATAAAATAAAATAAAAAAAACAATCGTATTTAAATGTCAAATTAGATTAAAATTAACACTACAAAAAAAGAAGATGCCAATAAACACGTAAATTAAAAAACAATCCAATGAACTGTTGCATAATTTGTATTAAGAATGAAAATTATTCACGTTGTAACAAACATTCCTTAACATCACGATAAAATTTTTCGAGCAGCTTTTTACTTAATTTATACTAAAACATATTAGCATATAGCAAATTAAGCTTAATTTTGATAATCAATCTAGATTATCAAAATTAAGCTTAATTTGCTATACTCCGCCTAAAGCAGGAGAATCTGTGTGGTGTAATTTATAATTTCTTCAATCCTTATACTCCACACCAAACAGATCATCGGCAATATACCCTCTACGCACGTTTCGCAACGAAATCGGAGCATCCTCAGGAGATGTTGACTTTACAATGAATAATTGTAAAGTCAACATCTCCTGAGGATAACAATTAATTAATTAAGCTTAATTTTGATAATATATCATGGATTTCCGCAAAGTAACGCCTGCTTCTATCCATTATTTAGATTGATGTTTTGAGGTCGGTTGGTAGTTCATTATATTTTATTTCAGTCATACCGCGAGCACATTTTGTGGTAGCCCATGCTCTGTAGTGGGCCGGTAATGGGTTGACATGATAAAGTAACTAAAGAGTTGATTTATGATCTGAAATCACCTAAGTAAGCCATTAATACGCGCCTGGGGCTGATATAAATTGCATTAATATTCTCACGGCAAATCGCTTAATGGAATCGGCTGGCTATTTAGGAGGGATATTAGGCAGTGCGGGACGGCGCAGACTTGAGACTAAACGGTCTTCTTATTGTATATGTTGTATCATCATAGTACAACTTGTTATCGTTGAATTTTGAGTAATTAGATATTGGATAGAAGCAGGCGTTACTTTCCGGAAATCCATAATACGAGTATGTTATGAAAGTTAAGCTTAATTTGCTATACTCTGCGAAAAGCAGGAGACTCTGTATGGTCTAATTTATAATTTATTCAATCCTTATACTCCGCACCAAACAGATCTTCGGCAATGTACCTTTAAGACAACAATTATTCATTGTAAAGTCAACATCTCCTGAGAATATTTTGGAAGATGGCAACATTAATATGGTCAAAGTGTGGCATCACTACCGCATTTCTTGCAGCAAAAATGTAAGAGATCGGAGTGTGATTAAATTGTTTTGGTCAAAAATTGGGTTTTTAATAATTATTCCATAAACCACATCATCATCATCATATAAACCGATTGATTTCAACTGCTGGACATAGGTCTTTTGTAGGGAGTTCCCAAATGCCACGGTTTTGTTCCGTTTGGGTCCAGGGCTACCTGCGACGCGCTTAATGTATGTCCACCTCGTTAGGGGACGACAAACGCTGCGCTTACCACTGCGGGGCTGCACTCCAGAACCTTGGGACCCCAACGTCCATCCTTTCTCCGAGCTATATGCCCCAATTGCCACTAAAGCTTCGCGACCCAATGAGCTATGTCGGTAACTCTGGTTCTTGTACGTACCTCCTTATTTCACATTTGATCACATAAAGATACTACTAGCTCTCTCCATCGCTCGCTGAGTGACTCTGAGCTTTCTTATCAGGGCCATGGTTAGCGACCATGTTTCCCATAAACTAAGTAACTCAAAATTCAACGATAACAAGCTGTGTTAAGAAAATACAAAAATAAATATTGGATAAACAACACACATAAATTGAAGATTACTTGATTTAAGTATGAGTATGATTTAAATCCGATTAATATTCTAACAGCAAATCGCCTAATGGAATCGGCTTAGCTATTTAGTAGCAGGAATATTAGGTACTAACGGGGGTGCAGTCTTGAGACATAACAGTTGTTCCGTTCTCGTCACACCCTAGGTTTTCAATGCGCCTTCGCAAGTGTGTAAAGACATCTGAGTGTACTTACTATGAAAATCAAGCTTAATTTGCTTTCTTCATCATCATATCAACCCATGCCGCAGAACTAAATTGACTACGCACGCCCCACTGACTCGTGCGCTGCGCTTGCTCAATGACCTAACTCATAGTAATTCGGAACTGGATATATTTCACACCCCGCCGCTTCAGCTTTAAAAGCAAATTCAAAAAAGAAGCAAATTCAAAAAAGCAAATTCAAATGTTATTAAAGAGTAGGTAATCTAAGATATTAATTATAATATGTTTGGAGGTTATGTTTTTTTTTTTTTATTATTTTTGAACACTTGGTTATTGTTTTTCTATCATTTATTATTTTTCTTTTTTTTTAAATTATTAACAATGCTTAAGAATAAATTAAAAAACACTATTAAAAATTTATAAAAAAAAAAACTTCCACCCTCCGCTTGCGGGGGTTTTGAATGCCCAAGAAAGTTGTGGGAATCGCACCGGCGGCCTTAGATTTAGAAAGCAGTAGTTGGTTACCAACCATAACCAATTGGCTGTCAAAAAATGATGATATTCACGTGAAATAATGACGACTGAACGTTGATGCTTCAATATAAGTTGTGTACTCAGTTCTTTTATGTTCTCAATTCTGTAAACGCGTGCTAGGCGGGTCGTAGGCCGCAGTTTTAACATGCGTATGATGCGAAGAGCAAAGAGTATAGCAACTAAAACAAATGTATGTAATATACAAAGCATGCCACAGAAAGCTCGCCCTGCTTTAGTTTGCAATTTGCGCCAGTTAGAAAACGCCTACGAGTAAATCTCTATTCAAACTGAAGTGAAACTCGCGACTTCAAGAAAAAGGAGTGAGCTTTTTAATGTTTGTTACCTCAGAACTCCATTATTCTCGAACATGTGGAACTCTTTTGTAATTTAGGAACATACTTTCAGCTTCGTTTTATAGAAACTTCATCTAATTCGGTTGACTAGTTAGGTTTTGAAATCAAACAGTGGAAATCAAGTAAGTGGAAAAAAATGTCACATCCTCCTTTGGAAAAATCATGTTTTATTTATTTGTCTAATAAAAGACATCTATAGCTTTAAAGTTTTTGTTTTTTATTTTTGTTTTACTTACATTATTATTATTTTTTTTCTTTTTTTTGTATAATAATTGCTAGGTACTTACTTACTCCTAAGCAATTGTGGTTAATGTTATCGTGTTATATGTATAACCAAGTTGTGGAAACTTCATTGGTCTATGTGATACAAAAATACGGCATTACTTTTATGTATAATTATACTGTTTGTTTCCCTTGAAAAGCTAATAAATAAATAAATAAAAATAAATAAAACATGAAGATATTGCATTCATAATTATCAACCATTGGCGCCCTCATTGCATCATAGACAAGGGCGTCCTCACAAAATTAGAAGGCTTTTAGGCCATAGTAGAAGCGGCGATGGCTCAGTGGTTAAGACTTCGAATAGACTTTTGGAGAGTCAATTTAAAATTACAGCACGCGTGTCTAACTTTTCTAAATGATGTGCGTTTTATTCGGCTTCGACGGTGAAGAAAAAAATCATGAAACCTGCACGCCTGACAGTTCTCCGTAACGTTTTTAAAGGAGTGTGGAGTCCACCAAACCGCATTGGGCGGCGTGGTATACCACCTTAACCCCTTCTCATTGTGGGGGGAGACCCGTACCCTGTGGTGGGCCGGTAATGGGTTGATACGATGAGACCGCAGTCCACCACGCTGGATAAGTGTGGATTGAAAGAAATCACGCCTTTGAGAACATTGTGGAGAACACACAAGCACGCAGGATTCCTTACAATGTTTACCTTGATCATTAAAGCAAGTTATATTTCGACGGTGGCTAGTTACCACCGAACCAACAAAGACGCATCGCTTAGCGATTAAGCGTTCCCGTACAATGTCGTGTAGAAACCGATTAGGGGCCTATTATAACTGTCATACCCTCCGCATTTTTTTTTATTTTTTATGCCAAGCTACCAGTAAACCCTTGACTGCAATTTCATCCTGTGGTAAGTGATGATGCTGTCTAAGATGGTAGGGCGCTAACCGGTTAGGGAGTAGGGTACCCCTAATCGGTTAGCAGCACGTCTTTGTCGGTAGGGTGGTAACTAGCCACGGCCAAAGCCTCCCACCAGACCAGAGAATATTATGAAATTATAAATTTCCAAATTTTCCCTTCTGGGAATCGAACCCGAGAACTCCTACTTTATTCACAGTTCTCACCGTTGCGGCAGAGAGCTCGTCAAGACTTCAAAATCCACTATTACTTACCAGCTGGTGAGATTTAAGAAAAATAAAAAAAATAAAAAGATATTTAATCGCTCCGAAAAATTAGGGACGTGTGCGTGTGTGGGAAGCCTTACGCTCTGGGCTTTCACCGCTTCCTTTGCATTAAGAACTTAAATTAAAGTAGGTTTCATATTTTCTCCTAGTTCAAAACATATTATTTTAGTCCTAGTATGTCTATCTTTTAAGATTGACTTATACGCGGAAAAAGTCGCGAGAGACGGCTAGTTTATTTATATTTCCATAACAATCTATACTAATATTATAAAGAGGTAATAGAATAATAAAACCGTAAGCGGTTATTCCCCTAAACCAGTGAATTAATTCAAGATACAGGTTGATGAATTACTGCACCAGGTGTCGTTAACGCGGCCCGCTGATTAATAATGGCGGAAATATTTCCGCCATTTTGAATATTGGACTAATTGGTGCTGGATACAAAATTGGACGAGTTAAACCAACTCTTGGAGCTCCAAAAGCCAACATCAGCTGCCTGTGGTCCCAAGGTGGTCGATGAACGAGACTCTATCGATAATTGATGTCATAGTATATAAATAAATATACTACGACAATACACACATCGCCATCAAGCCCAAACGTAAGCCTAACCAGAGTTGTATTCTTCGGAGTTTTAATTTTCTAATCGGGAAGTTACAAAACATGCTTATAAGCCATAGCAGTATAACTAAGGCCATCTGCTTGCGCCATCAATTTATAATATAAAAACAAATAAATATAGCCCTTACTTCAGGTCTGTAAAATCAAATAATTTCTTCTTAAAATAAATTCTTCAATATCTTTTTAAATGACACTTATATCGGTAAAAAACATTGGTGACTTTAAGAAAAAGTTCGATATATGAACTCGAGAAAAGAGTTCTCTTCATACTCGTATATATGCTGTACAGTCGCTATAAGACTGATGTGAAAGGCATATACTAATTTCGGCATCGACGGTAGGAGACCCATAGCTTAATTGGATATAGCGCTCAGGCTGCGATTGCCAGGGAGTCGCAGGTTCAAATCCTGTCGGTTCCGTAAATTTAAATATACATTTTAAAATATATATGCTGTTTTGCCGAACCCTAAATTGTATTCTAGTCTAATCATTTTGGCTGATTACAAAAGGACTATAAAGGAAAAAACAGCTTAGCAATATTGCTACATCATAAGATATTATCCGCGGCCAGAAATAATCGCCATCCCGTTATTCTTTTCCGATAATAAATTGATAGCCTATAATCCTAGACAGAGGTTAATATATGTTATTATATTATATCACATGTTATTGTTATAATTACAAAACTCTTACGAGTTAGTTAGCTATTAATAACATATTTGCCTTAATCCGCATGAACCCTAATTCATTAATTTGTAATAGGGAAACACCACCGTGCCGTTTATGTACCTACAATATGAGTACCTTCAAATCAAGAGTGAATATGCATCTTCTAGGCTAGCGAGCTCCACCTTAGGCTGTATCATCGCTTACCATCTGGCGTGATTGCAGTCAAGCGCTCGTCTATAAAAAAAAATTGCTTATTTTTGCCGCCACATACCTTTTTTTTTAATGTTATTAAAGGTCTGCTCATATTCACTTCCGCCTACGCTTAATAGACTAATCTAATCTATACTTATAATAAAACTGTAACTGTAAGATTTCTGTACATTTAATATATTTTGAAAATTTGATCAGTTGAAGCTTTATAATCGATACTGAGTCCAAAAAAGATTTTTATTTAATTTTTGTCTATCTGTCGGTCCGGGCATTACATGAAAACTACTGAACGGATTTAAATAAAATTTGGTATAGTGATAGCTGATATTTTGGGTCAATATATAGAATACTTTTTATCCCGATAAACAATAAGTTTCCTCCGGGAAATGTGATGAAAATTTACATCAATTTTACTTCATAGCTCCGTTAAATTTGAACCGATTTTAATAATTATTTTTTTTATTTGAAAAGGTATACTAACAAGCACGTATTGTTCAATTTTAACGAAGATCTGATATATATTGTTGGAGATAAAGGACATAACTTTTCACAAATAACAGCAAGTTGCAAGGCATATGGGACAACGATCGAGTTTATTCGTCCTGCTAATAATATAAATACGAAAGTTTGTGAGGATGTATGTATGTATGTATCAACTAAAATACCATAATATGTACATAGCCACGATGATTATGAAGTTGATCTATTCAAGCTTGTCGATTTACTCATATGCGAACGAAGTCGCTATATATATATATATATATATATATTATGTTATGTTATTTATTTATTTATTTATTTATTATTTATGTACCATAAATTGTGATTGTGAACATAAGATACATGAAGTGTACAAAGGAAAGCTTATCTCTATAAGAGATCTCTTCCAGCTACCCCAGGATGTGAGTAAGATGATTTAATTGTGGTATAGGTCAAATAAAGGTACAATATACTTCATAACTAATAACTACTAAGTATAAGTATTTAATATATCTAAATAATAACAAAATTCTACATACTAATACAATAACATTTGAATATACTATACATACAAAATACATAAAAATAATATACATAAATCTTAATATATATAAATCTCCTGTCACGATGTTTGTCCGCGATGGACTCCTAAACTACTTAACCGATTTTAAATTAAATTGACACACCGTGAGCAGTCTGGTCCAACTTAAGAGATAGGATAGCTTAGATCTTTAATTATAGTCTCAATTTTATTTTATTGCAAATTATTTGTCTATAATTAATTGACAGTCACATGTTATATATATACTACTATACTCATTTAAGGCTTAGCGATACTGAATACTTTAAAAACAATATCAAACGCAGACGAAGTCGCGGGCAACAGCTAGTATAAATATATATCTATAATAAGTAAACAGTGATAAATATACTATGACAACGATAGATAATGCTCCTTTACATTATATATTAGTACAGCTTCTTGTGACAGAGCTCGTCAAGGGAAATTCCGCCATGCTTATTTTTGCCGTCACACACCTTTTTTTTTTTTAATTATATTGAAGGTTTGTTCAATTCTGCTACTAAGCTAGCTATAAAGATATTCACCACCGCCTACGCTTAATGCACACTATAAAGTTTTGAAGTTAAGTGAGTTTTTTAATATAAATTAAATATCACTTGCTTTAACGGTGACTGAAAACATAGTTCATTCTTCATGCCTGAGAATTCTCCATAAAGTTCTCAAAGTGTTCCAACCTGAACTTGGCCAACTTAGTGGGCTACAGCCTTAACCCTTCTCATTCTGTGACGCCATAAATGAGGGCTGGTAATGGGTCAAAGGTGATTATGTCAATAACCGTTAGAGCCCGCCATTTTAGCATCGTGGAGGGACTTCTCAGATACCTCTCCTATAGGAACTCAGTGGAAACCTCGTAGCTTTAGTTTTAAGTTGACGCATTTATTTAATGCCATCAACACACTTCTATGTCATTTTTTACATGTAATGTACGCATCAAAAGTGCCATCTATGCTCCTGTTCGAATAAAGAATTATTTGACTTGGATAGGATAAGCTTGTCTAATATAGGAGGATTGTAAAAGTTCAAAAAAAATCAAAAATGTTTTATTCATGTAAACTTTATCACAGGCACTTATGAAGCGTTCATACATTTAACATGTTAACACTAATGTTAGGTGATGGTGATAACTGCAGTCGTCCATTCGTTCAACTTGAAACTAAAGCTAGGAGGGTATCAAACGCCACCTGGTCTGAGAAGAGACACAACAAACTTAGCCAGGTTCATAGAACAACAGTTTCCCTGAACGCCCAACCTCCAGAGAGATTTTGCAACTACGCGGGAGATATTATAGTGCACTAATGTGTGCGCAAACACATGTGCACTCTCTTGTCTTTCCCTCTTATAGTCTGAAGGGATGGTAGATCTGACATGACCGGAAAGAGATCAGACGCATCGACCGCTTAACGTGCTCAAGGCCTACAGCTACGCTTTAATGACTGCGCCAAGAGAGACATGTCCAACTTCCATATTTAACACAAAGACTGAGAGAAGCTCGCGTTTGACAGGAGTAGATGGAGAGATTGTTTAGGGGAAGGGTTTGTAGTTCACGATACCCCAAGGTATCGTATTGATGTTCTTGCACTGAGGAAAGCGAAGAGGCGGATCAGTGTCGCGAATGCGTAGCAAGTGTGTTTGAAATGGAGTACGCAAATATGGATTCAAAGCAAGGCAATAACTATATATAAAATCTTTGGGACCTACAGCTTGTTTGTTCCCATAAATTCGACCGTTGGACCGTACATCTGTTTGTGAAAGCGTCATACAAAATTCACTGAACTGCTTTTAATGTGGATTCGGGGAGCGTGAAATACGACTTAAAATCCGGGATAAGTTTCGTTCTGGCGTGGTGCCGAGAGAATGAGAAATTTACAATTATATAATCGGGATATAATTTCCAGGGTTCTGTTAAGGTGAAACGAAATCCTGACAGTACACTGCTGGACATAAAGCCTCTCCCAATGGAAGGGTTGGTGATCGACAATACTCCAAGTATATTGACAGGCGAGAAAAACAACTTTTTTCCATTGACATCTTATAGATGTCTCTTAAAAAGTTTAAAGTTTGTATTAATCATAAGCTTATAGAAATGTCCTATTATAGTATAAAGGACTACGTAATCGGTAAAAAGCTTAGGTGTGAATTATTGCTTTAACCAGGATGCTCTTCTAACAATTTTAAATGACAATGTTAGATGGTGATAACAAACAAAAAATAGACCAAACTTAGACCAGGACGCGTTTGGAACCCTCGTATCTTTAGTTCTATGTTTACGAATAAAGTTATCGCCATCATCTCACTACCGTGTACTTCTCATTTAATGTACGCATGAAAAATGCCACCTATGGGCCATACTTGAATAAAGACATTTTTCACTTTGACTTTGACTTTGACTGTGGGATTAAGGAAAACGTCCTTCATTACCTGTGCACGATTTTACACCTAACCTTGAGTTCATAGATGGAGGAGGGAAGGGCCGAGTAAAGGATAACAAGAAGTCTTATTAAAATTTACTCTCCAAACTCCGGCCTAACCTAAGGCGAACCTAATCTAAAGCGAATATTTAATTCAAGCAAGATCAAACAGCGAACGAGTTTCAGTATGAATAATGGACACTCAAGCTCAATCCCCGATCCTCAATAGCCGTTAGGTTGCTATATAGTATACAGTATACAATGGGTTATAAGTAGTCCAATTTAATCAAAATGCCTTGCTTAACATGTTCAACTATGGATCACGAGCAGTGGTGTCGTGCACTTCATATATGCGCAAAAGCTCTGCCTACCCTTTTTATTAATGTAACAAATAGAAGGAGGTTTTTCCATTCTCTGCCATATTCCGACTTTAGACCAGGCCTATCCGTCTTAAAAACTCTCAATTTATAAAGTTATATTTGGGAAGCAATGATAGCCTAGTGGCTTTGGTATCCCGTTCAGTTCGGAGGGACCGAGTTCGATTCTCGACACCTCGAACCTTTCTGAGTTATGTGCGTTTTTGATTTAAGCAAATTAATATATCGCTTGCTTGAATGGTTAAGGAAGAGAGACCGAAGTCTTGCTCTTTAGGCTAAGAGTGGTATTTCGCTATTGTATATTTAATATGGTTTATTAAGCAATAGTTCATTACGGGTAAATCAACGTGCACAGCTACTAGGTTAAAAATTTAGGCAACAACAAAAGCCACACAGAGCTGATACCCCAGTGGTTATGTCAATAACTTCGGCTTCACATTCGGGGATTTGGGAGCCGAGTTCTAATCCCAGAACGCACCTCTAACTTTTATAAGTTATGCGCGTTTTAAGTTATGTACATATCACTTGCTTCAACAGTGAAGGAAAACACCGTGAGGAAACAAGCCTGCCTAAGAGTTCTCCATAATGTTCTCAAAGGCGTATGAAGTGCACCAATCAGCACTAAGCCAGCGTGTTGGACTACGGCCTTAACCCCTACTCAATTTGGGTAGTGGGCCGGTAGTGGGTTGATATGAAGAAACACACACGCCCTTAATCTCAACAACACCAAAGTTGCTGAATACAGTATGAATGAATGAACGAATGAATATACTTTTATATCATACTACAAAAAGTACACAAGAAAAAGAAAAGTATAACAGTTAATCTCCTTTTAAAGTTACGCCCACCCTAAAGCGAATATTTGATTCAGGCAAGATCAAACAGCAAACCGATTGGGTGTGAATAATTGATACGTTAACCCAATCTTCAATCTTAGAGTTTTAACACAATACACCGCCTATACCGATTATAAGCGGTTCAAACTAGCTCAAACCGCTTTAAGGGGGCCTTTAAAATTAAATCAAGTAGAAAGACCCATGGTTGAATTTGCTTTAACGCGCAATATAGTATGATATTTTTTCATTTATGAACTATCAACAAATAACAAATGACTATCGACAAATAAATTTACTAGCTTCTGCCCGCAACTTCGACTTCGACTAGTTTTTACATTAAACTTAATAGAGCTTACCATACGTAAATATAAAACTAGTAGGTAAACTGAAAACCTACTATACCCACATCGTTGCATTTGCAATTCAGTGGGTTACGTTGCGGCCCGCCATATCCGCTTACCTGATTGCATCACAAATTACCATAATATTGCGCAATTACTTTAATGTGTCAAAAAACATCAATAGCAATAAACTGTACGTCAGCCGTAACCCATTACCGGTCCACTACATGTCACTGGTCCTCTCAGAATGTAGTCCATCGGCCTGGCCAAATGCGGATTTGTAGAGTTCGCAAACCTTTGAGAAGACTATAGAGAACACTCAGGCATGCAAGTTTCCTCACGACGTTTTCCTTTACCGTTAAAGCAAATAATATTTAACTAGCTGTTGCCCGCGACTTTGTCTGCGTATGATTTTGTTTTTTGATGTGGCATCCAATTTAGTTGTAGTTTCAAAAAATTTTTAAGTATTCAGTAAGTACTAAGCCTTAAATGAGGGGTTTGCTGCTGTCCGCTGAGGAGTTCTGTCCTCTATCTCCAACCACATTCATCAGATCTTCACAAAGTTTGGGCAAAATTAAACACATATTATAACCTCTATAGTACAAAAATAATTATTTAAATCGGTTATAATTTGTCGGAGTTATGGTGTTAAATCGTCAAACACTTTCATCCCCTCTCCCAAAGAACCGCGCTTAATGTCGGGATCAAAAGTATCCTATATTACTTCTAACACTTCCAAGAATATGTTTACAAAGTTTCATGGGGATCGGTTTAGTAGTTTTTGCGTGAAAGCGTAACAAACAAACTTACATTGACAGTTATAATATTAGTATGGATAGGGATAGGGACAGGGATTGCTTGTATATAAAACGCTCATAACTCAAACTCATAAGTGTGAAAAGTAAGTGAGAAGCAGAGGTTTTAACCACTAGGCTATCAACGCTTTAAGCTTTACCTTTACTATTCTAAATGGTGCAATTTCATTTTGTAGTAAAATCATGTAATTTTGCACCAACCGAATGCATATATTTCCACAAGCGAGAACCCTGGAGGTTTTGTTTGACAATGAATAATGGAAGCTCCAGCCCAATTCCCCCGCACTCAATAGCCAATAGCTCTGCACCGACGTATGCCGGCGATATGCGGTCGGAACTGATTAATACCGGTTCATTCCAGTTTATATCGGTTTAAACTAGTTTATACCAGCTGCATCAAGTATTTAGTACTTAAGATGCAGCGTTACGCCACTTCAACCAAATCTTCATCTCGTAGATAAATCTGTTCTAAGCCATAATAAAGCTGAAGAGTTTGTTTGAATGCGTTATTCTGATGAAATTCAGTTTTCTATATGATAGCTCAATGATTCGTGTGGATGATTAAATACATACATTATGCTGCGCCTCGAATTAAAAACTAGTGGAAAAGCAGGCGGGCAATGCGACGCGGTGGGTCAGAGTATGTTGTATAGAATTGTCCAATAGTTCGTATGGGAAAAAATTACTTATCTGAAGTTGTATGCAGCTGAAGAGGCGGGGAACAGCTAGTCTATTATTTTAAACAGTAAGGACCGTAACAGACTAACTGACTGACAAAAGACACAACTAAACTTGGGAAACCTTAGGTTTCAGAAGGGAACATTTGTTTAGTACCAATATCGAAGCACCATGAATGTATAGTAAAAAAGGATTTTTCGAAAATCGAATACAAGAGAGGTACAACGCAACAAAGGGCGTGATAAGGAAAGAGACTGCTTCTTTACGTAGATATCACTTCGAGATTTCGAAGTTTTCAGCTTTCTTAAATGCACTTACGGCTTCCGGCTTTCCAGCTTTCTATAATATGGGTTCCGTTAATAAAAGAGTGAATAAGCATCTTCTAGACAAGCTCTCTCCACCTTTGGCAGAACCATCATGCACAATCAAATGATGGCATCCAACTGCTGGTACACTTATCAACAAGTACGTGTTACGGTAAATTTATTTGGTTGTAAATTGAGTAGGTGGGTATTTTGATATAAATACGAATGCATTATCGATGCACCTGGACATGGACTCGAACGATGCCAAGATACCTCCCGGTGTCTTAGTCGTTTATCATACGTAATTAAAAAAGATGAAAAAACGATGTACGATTTTTAACATTCATAAATTCATCCGCATTAGCTTTATTTATTGTTTCACTTTAAAACAAATCTTTTCTACGGGACTATTGCCTGAAAATAAAGAATTATTATTATTATAAATAAATTGTGTTGTACAGCCGCCATTTTGATTTTTTTCTGTTGGCGTTTTACTATTAAGACACATTGCTTATAAGAGTTTTTAAAAAGTTAAACCTTTTGGTATATAGACTTTCTGATTCTTTTTAATCGGGAGCGAGCCACTGTCTCAAACCTACCAGAGACTCCCGACGCCAATCAGTCTACCATTCCTGTATCTCCAGAAAAGGTGCTGAAGAAAGGTGGTTTTAAGGACCCGATGACGGGTATCGGTTTAATATGACTGCAATAACCCCTAATAGCTCTAATGAGCTAATGAGACGGTAATCCGTCTTACACTGCATCTTGACTTTACAACAGGTGAGATTGTAGTATAGAGTTTGCAGCAGAATAAAGGAAAATCATGAACTCGCTTGTTACTGGTACAAGACATTTGCGAGAAATTTCTAGATTAATAATTTCCTTAGCACCATTAAAAATAATCACAAGCACTTAAGCTTTGTTAATAGCTTTGAATTATGTATAGACTATCTGGTTGCCCCAATGTTTTCGGTAACGGCTTATGACGATAAATTTTAATGGCCGCCCAAAATCTTGATGTTTTGCAAAATGTTAATGAAAATTTGTATAGGTACCTAAACAAACAAATGCCTGTTGGCGCGTGAGATACGATTATTTCTGTCACTATAACTTTTACTATCATTAAAAAATAACCAACCAAGTGTAACTATGAACCACAGATTGTGCAAAAAAAATTCAAAATTCATTTATTTCAAGTAAGCCTAATTAATAAGCACTTTTGAAACGTCAAGTCAGTCTGTTTGTGGTGACTCTACCACCGGTTCGGAAGACAGATTCCACTGAGAAGAGCCGGCAAGAAACTCAGCAGATTGCTCTTTTCCAACATCATTTTAAAGTTTATCAATCTTTAGAATTTTTCTGTGTTGTGAGAGATGAGAGCGGAGTGGCCTGCTTCCAAGCAGCCTTGTCGTTAAGGAATTCATCAGTCGTGTAGTAACCACGATTTGTTAAATGTGTTTTAATATATTGTTTAAACTTAAGTACAGGTAGATCTAATATTACCTTCGGTTATAAAAGCATGTACCCAAAAATTAAACACTTTTTGAAGTTATACTTCTATAGCGGCGTTGGGAAAAAAATTATGGGAGTGAAATTATACGATGTAATGAGATGCGCGCGCACGGTTACACGAGTTTAACAGGATGAAGGTAGTTGCGAAACCGAGTGAGAGGGGAATACATCGTCCGCAAGCGCACTTTTTACGATGCGCGTGCTAAAAAAATATAGATATGGATGACCGAGGTATTCAGATATTCACTTCAATACCAAAAATGTTCAGGCACGTAGATCTTTCATTAATTAACAGTATTATTTAAGCTAAATACCTAGTTTCTTAGCAGTAATCATTTATTCTCATGACTATTATTCTTCCTTCCTATTAAAGTAATTATTTAATAAAAGACATCTTTAAAGCCCCCAACCTTCTTTAGAGCAGTGTTGTGGGTCTGTACTCTATAAACCGGACTTCCCAAGGAGTGAAATAAAACAACTGGACTGACTCTTATACTGTATATTAGCTTCTCTATAATTCATATTACTTGTTACCTTCAAATGACTCTACTACCAGTTCGGAATGCTGTCTTCGGCAGAGAAGACCACTGGCAAGAAACTCTACCGTTGCTCTTTTATTCAATCAAATAAAACAAGATTTATAAACACCATTACAACATTGTCATATGTTATAACGCTAGGCCCTTTGATACAAGACATATAAGACAGGTCAAACATAACTACTATGATCACTTATAACATCAGGACTTTTGGAACAAGTTGTTTGTATAGAGCAACCTCTGCTACATAAACTTTGTGTGTAAAATAATGCTAGGGCTCCATATATGATACCTAAATAAACCAAAGGATGAGATATACTTATCTGATGCAACATCAGGTACAACCATAGTACCAACAACTTTTAACAACTTATCTCAACTCCATCACCAGTATATACGACTCTTGTTCCGCCACAACAATTTCGTTAAGTATATCGGTTCCATTATAAATCATCTATTCCCGATTTGTAACGTTCTATCCACAATACTTTATTAATCTCCTTTTCTCAATTAATTAATTTAAATCCGTGCTAACTTTTCTTTCCCGCCAATCTAACTTGTCAAACTCAAGTCACCCGCCATAGATCCTATACTTTTCTTTGACAGTCTACTAAAGTCCATTATTCTATTTTCAATACATTATCAATGAGTATACAAACTATGATTTGTTGATATATTTAATATAATCATCGTGTTTATCATGGATAAAGTGCTGTAATTCAATATTTCCTAACACGCGCACACTGTCACAAAAACCGGCACCCTGAAGTTAGCTATAAGGTTTGACAGTGTACACTTTAAATTGTCACATTTTTTTTTATTATCACATATTCTTTTCTTGCAGGGCATGTGAGGACTATGTTCTGCGAAGTGCCGTCCTGTGTCGTTCAACATTTGGTGTAGGTGTTATCATCGGCGTATTTGCTCTGGGGCCAAAAATTCAAGCAGAACTTAAAGTGTAGTGTGTAATGTACTTTTTATCCCGGAAATTAGTTCCTATGGGATAGAGCTAAAGCGTGGTTCTGTTATAACTATAACACTCTGCTTTTGCATTCATAACATTAGCACTTTTAGTATTGAATCAATTATATCTCAGTTGCTTTATATTATGCCCTTGTAGTTTTGTGATTCATATCAAAATCTAAATATTATTAATTTTTTGCATTAATTCATTAGGCCCTTTGCAGGATGTCGTAGAAAGTAGACTCAACATAATTATTTAAACTGAACATAACCAACGGATTTTTTTTTTGTTCGTTATGTTAGTGTAATTTTTTTGTTTATTTATTTAGTCTATTTATTTATAAATTATTTTGATTATGGTTTATCTTATTACTAAAATAAGGCCAAATCTAGATTACAAATCTAATTTTTGTGGAAATATTACCGATACCGAACTACAAAAAAATCTGCAGTAGTTTCAGAATTATCCGGTATATTAAGATAGTTGTATGCACGTCGGTTTCATAATGAATAAAGGAAGTCTTACAAAATCACAGCGAATCAACTGCGATTACTAATATGCGATATGCATTGTTTACGCAATCACACAACACAATTCAGAGCCTGACGCCTGTTCACTTAAAAGGTTTACGCAGATGCATTCAGCATGGGTGGGTTTACCGAATTTTTTCATCAAAATTAATAGTAGTTTAC
Organism: Pararge aegeria; assembly: GCF_905163445.1. Lineage (NCBI taxonomy): Eukaryota > Metazoa > Arthropoda > Insecta > Lepidoptera > Nymphalidae > Pararge > Pararge aegeria. The sequence continues at coordinate 1,567,193 of NC_053202.1, read as the reverse complement.
ACATTTGCTACTTGTAGCAGATAGTTGTTACAGTAAATTTATAAAGTGGGTAAATAATTAAACTATAAATTCATATTCGCCATATATTTTTTAAATTGATTAGGATTTTTACAAACTTGATTGAAAACCAATGTTCATAACATTGAGTTGGTGGGTATTTTGATATAAATTCGACTGCTTTTTCGATGCACTTCAGTCCTATATGGACGCGAACGATGCAATGATACCTCCCGGTGTCTAAGTCGTTATCATAGTATTAAACTCGATTTAATTATGTAAATTTTTCGTTTGTTTCATATAAGAAGTATTTGATTTTTAGTTATTTTTTGCTATTTTTTAATATGTTACATTTAGAAACTCACCTGAGTGATGCTCCAGTAGCGGTCCAGCGATATGAGGCACAAGTTCATAATAGACGCGGTACACAGCAACACGTCCATCGCGGAGTGTATCTCGCACCACCAGAACCCGAAGATCCAGTACCCCATCAGCTCGTTTGCGAGCGAGAACGGCATTATCACCAAACCGAGAAAGAAGTCCGAAACCGCCAGCGACGCAATAAACCAGTTCTGTATATTCTTCAGCGCCTTCTCCGTCACTATCGCTATAATCACCAGCATGTTCCCAACCACCACCATTATCATCAGTACAGTGACCACAACCGAAGCAATTATTATATGCGCCGGCGAATAACCACTCGGATACCAGGTTTTCAGCACTACCTGATCTGTATCGTTCCACGTAAAATTACCATCGGAGCCATTTGTCATTTGCAATGCCAGGAACTCCTCTGGACTTATGTACGTTGGGACGACGTAGGTCGAGTTCAACCCGAGTGTTACATTCAAATGCGCGATCAACGTAGTTCTCATTAAAGCTGTCACATTTGACACCATTTTGGTTTCGGTAACCGGTTTTTTTTTTATATCAGCTTACTACATTTATTGTTTTGAAGAGCAGTTAATATTTAGTTTATTTTATTATTCTTTGGCCCCGTATGGTCTATTTAACTAAGATTGCGATTCGAGTGGTATATTTAAAAAGTATTGCATATAGAGGAACGGATTTTTTTTATATTATCAATTAATTACACGTAGTACCCGTTTACCCGAACAGTGTTTATCGTTTATCGGATCGAAATTACTATCGATTAGTATCAATTTTATTTATTTATTCGACAGTATAGTTATCTAAACGAGAATGGAGTTTAATTTATTTATTTACATCACTTAACACAATGGCCGCTTAACTAGTATTGCTTTTGAACACGGAACGACGATAACTCAAAATCAACCGAATCGAATCTCGCAAATTAATAATAAAATTACACACGCGCAGTAATATATATAACACACAAAGAAGCGTAACTATTTAGCGTATCTAAAATCGATTGGAATCGATTATTTTATACAATCGTGGGATCGGTGTCTCGACGTCATCGCGCAACACTACCCTTTCTACGGTCCCAAAATCGGTCTGTCTTCGCGAACATTTTCCTAGATTGTTCTCTACATGGCGGATTTATTTTCGATCAGCCATCGTTGAGCGAATTGGCGTGACTGACCGCTAATTGCACGCCATGAATTTCTATGGCGATCGTGTGGACAGTTATTCTCTTTGACGTCGGTATTTTTGCATCTGTAACAAGGAAAGATTATGTTAATTTATTATGATAATTATTATTATTTATGCAACTTCCTCTACGTTATTGTTGAAGGTTAAGAGGGGCCTTCGCACGTAGTACATGGTTAACATATAGTTTACATGTGGTATACGTTGAAATGTTCTGTCCAGTAAACAGGTATATTGGAAGCGGTGATAGCCCAGTGGGGGGGAGTTTCTAAGCTATGCGCGTTTTAAGCAATTAAGGTCCCTGACAGGTTAGCTCGTTACCATCTTAGACTGCATCATCACTTACCACAGCAGGTAAGATTACAAGGGCTGGCTAGAAATAAAAATAAGTATTACAATGAATTTAATATAACAATAAGTGTTTCACGATATAATTATGTCTACCCATTTTCAAGACGAGAAAATGGGTAGACATAATTATAATTACATAGACTTTGTAAAGAGCTGCTTGTGTCAGGTTATGGGGAAGTTTTTCCGCTAGGCTTATTTCTGACGACAAACGGAAATGAGTTGCTCTGGTCTAAAGGGCGTGGTTGCAGATATACGTTTGCACGACGAAAAAAAAATGTAATTAAAAAAATATATACTACGACAATACGCACATCGCCATCTAGCCCCAAAATTGTGGGAATTTTGTGGGAGTAGTGGGAGTTTTCCAGTTGTGGGAATCGAACCCACGGCCTTGGACACGGAAAGCAGGGTCACTGCCCACTGCGCAAACCGGCTGTATTAATAACAAAAAACAAAAGCAACTGATTTTGCAGTTTTATTAATTGAAAATAAATACCCAATCTCAATATAAATAAAAAATACATTTTAGGGTTTCCCTGCTTAGTCCGACAATTATAACTAAAATAAAAATTATCTCTCGAATGTTAGCCTAACACCGAGTTAATTCCTACCAATTCTCGTTTCACTAACCCGATAATCGAAAAATATCATTCCGAAAATAGAAAATAAAATTTTATTGTACCAACATACACTCATAACATTTTATAAAGTGATTTGGATCGTTTGACTCCCAATAACACGCATTGTTTGCGTAATTTAATACAATCTACAGTACACAAAATCTGGATCATATAATTATTCGAAGTTATATTATAAATAGTCCAAGAGGCAGTTACCATATGTACAAAGTGACCATGTACCTTGATCTGACTCACAAACATAGCCAGTTCGTCTAGTGAGTACTTTGTTGGTCTTGTGACTAACTTGTTACGTCGTATAAGTCAAAGTGTAAAATATCAAGTAGGCCTATAGATGCGTATGTTAACTGAGAAATATGTACACGGTATTGAGATGATGGCGATAACCATATTCGTAAACTTAAAACTAAAACTACGAGGGTTCCAAACGCGTCCTGGACTAGGCAGAAGCCCACAACAAACTTAGCCGGGTGTTTTTTTGTTATCAACATCTCACATTGTCACTTAAAATTTCTACAAGAGCAACCAGGTTACAGCAATAATTCACACCCAAGTTTTTTTATTGATTACGTAGTCCTTTATAATATAATACGACTTTTCTATAAGCTTACGTTTAATACAAACTTTAAACTTTTTAAGAGACATATCCAAGATGTCAATGGGTAGTTATATACCTACCGTTAATCGGTTTACACGCGACATCGTACCGGAAATCTAATTCGCGTTGCAACACTTCTTTGTCGGTAGGCTAAAGCCTCTCACTAGACTACGGTTACAGCTAAGGTTTCTCTGTTAAACTAGTTAAATAAACCGAAACCAAAAATGATTTCGAAACCACATCCAACAAATGTTCGAAACCTGTTTTGAATCATTTAACGGTGTTCAAATCCTGCACGTTCACCGGTTTAATAAACCGTTTACCGAGCTAGTCTGGTCTGGTACTGGCCTTATAGGCTAAGAGTTATGATGCTGTTTATACTCGAAGCCTATGCAAATAAATAAAATAATATCTGTTAGTAACTTTGAAATATCTTGCGTGTTGATTTTAGTCTGACTTTCAAAGACAGGTTAATATATTTGCAACGAGTTATTCAAATCTATTTTTGATCCGAAAAGATCTTTTTTTTTTTAAAAAAAAGAACTTAGTTTAAGAAAATATTTAATTAAAAAAAGAAGTGTTTAAGCTATGTCGTCGTTGTTAAAACATGAAGGTAATATTTAAATTATGTAAATTTTCACAACAAAAATTATGAACGTTCATTAATATTCAGGCGATGCTCGCACTTAGCTAAATTACATAAAACCAGTATTGCCTTTATAAAAAAGTCTCTATGCTAATAAATTCCCATTCAGTATACAACACGTTTTGAATACGATAGAATATATTATAGCTTGATTGTAAGTAGGTTAACGAGGTAGGGTTCTCAAAAAAAAATGTTAAAAAACTCACTCTCATTATGTATAAAATACATTAATACTTTGTGGAGACAAATTTATTATTCATTATAAACAAAAAGCTGATATTCAAAAACGACTTACTAGAAACTGACATAAATCAGTGATATCTGCCTATCGTTGAGCGGTATTCGCTTTTACAAAATTGTTACTTAATTAATTCTAAACCTACCAATACTTAAATTTAAACAATGCGTTAAAACATATTTATGACAGCGAGGTGTACTATAAGTAAATTTAAATTCTTGAAGACAAGGTAGCTTGGAAGCACCCAGCTTCGCTCTTACCTCCCCCACCCCACCACAACATAGAAAATGATTCATAATTCATAATTCATTTACAGAAAAGTGCAAGTGTTGGAATAGAGCTACTACTGAGTTTCTTGGCTGCAATCTCACCTGGTGTTAAGGGATTAAACAGTCTATGATGGTACTGGCGGGCTACCCTATTATGGAGTACCTATGGCAGTTAATATAACCCCAACCGGTCTACATTCGACATCGTACCGGAACGCTTAATCGCAATAGAGACCAGAGAAAATTCAGGAATTATAAATTCCTAAATTGCTCTTGCTGGGAATCGAACCCAGTACTCCAACTTATAGCCACAGCGCTCACCGCTGCACCAGTAAGGTCGAAGTTGAAAAAACTGTCTTCTATTACATAACAGTGAATAGTTTAGACTCTTAGACTATAATGTACTCTCTCCAGTCGTGCTGAGTCAGTGAAAATAAAAGTATACTACATGTAAGACCTTGTAGTGCAAACTTTTACAATATTCCACTGGCGAGCTGTTCTCATCCAACTTTGTGGGGACTTCGTGACACCGCACGATGAGGTCACGTACACGATACGATGGCAAAAGTTTTATGTTTCTCGAGTAGTTGCCAACGAATTCATCTGCGATAATTAATTCATAATATTTATAACCAGTGGACACTGTGTGGTGCAATTACAATTTCAAACCAGCTTTGTCGAATTGATTAGTGACATCTGCATACTGTCTGCGAAAGGTACAGAAGTCATTTGTGGGGTAATTTTGGGCCTACCAATGCATAAATAATAAGTTCGAATTTTTAAAATTTGTGAAACACGTATTTCTTTATTTTTAATCGAAAACCTTAAATCAAGGTTTCATGGATGTGACTTGAAAAATAAAATGATAATGAAGGAATACAAACTTTCATCCCCCATTTAACCCTCTAAGGGTTAGAATTTTCAAAAATCCTTTCTTAGCGGATGCCTATGTTGTAATAACTATCTGTGTGCAAAATTTTAGCCCGATCCGTCAAGTGGTTAGAGCTGTGCGTTGATAGGTCAGTCAGTCAGTCACCTTCGCCATTTATATATATAGAAGATGTAAATCTGACGAGTTTTTTTGTTTGTTTACTTGAACGCGATGATCTCAGAAACTACTAGTCCGATATGAAAAATGTTATTAGTGTTGGATAACTCATTTATCGCGGAAGGCTATAAATTATAAATCATCACGCTAAGACCAAAAGGAGCGGAGAACCTTAAGAAGAATGTTTCAAAATCGGTGTTTTTTTTTTCCTTTTCAAAGCTTCAGCTGCATACACGTATGTATGCAGTATAAGCTGCTTTAACGGTTAAAGTTTATATTATAATATTAAAATTTAATATATAAAATATAAAAATTCTATATCTCCTATAAAATTTCTAGAAAAAAGTGCATGACCCGTAAACCTATAACTCCACTCCGTTGCGTAGAGCTGTTCTTGGTTCCAATTCCCCTGTTCCAAGATTATGTAAGACCCGATTATGTGTGAGATATTTTATTGTTATATTCTAATTCACAATACCTTTTATTTTTATTATACGTTTTTATTATATATTTATAATATAACTGTAACTTATTATATATGTTCATATGCTGTTTTTACTTTTAAGAAAATATTACACTTAAAAAGAATAGTTAAAATTTAAAATAACGGTTGTATTAGTGTAAGTGTTCGTAAGTAAACCAAATAAAATGACAGAATATGTATATCCTTTAAGGTTGTATTATATTCGGACGAAGTTGCGAGGGATCGCCAGTTAAAAGTAAAATTCAAAGCGGTGATAGCCTGGTTAAGCCTTCAGCCTTTCAGTCGGTGTGACCCTGTTTGATAACCCGACACACATCTGTGAATGTGAAGGTAAAAAACGTGAGATGTGGAGTCCACCAAACCTCACGTCTTGGCGAAGTAATATAACTACTGAAGTCGTAACTACGTGTATGACAAATCGTATCCGACACTTTAAATCGTGTAGATACATATCGTCAGGTCTAATACAATCTATAACACATAACAGCTACTGTTCTAAACGTAAAACTTTTGAGAAAATATTTTCGAAGGAATTCCGCTTTTATAACTAAAGTACATAGAAGCTATATTAGCATAAAGAACCGTTAGTGATCCTGTGTCTTATGGCTTTTATGTGGTCTAGTAATTTTTGTATAGAAAAAGTTGTTATTTGACTCAAAGTATCATCACGAATGATTGACGATGCTACTTTTGTTGTTATGAGTAACAGTTTTATTTTTAGTTCGTAAAATATAGTTATTTACATTTTTAGTTATATTATTATCTCCTAAACTAAGTTTTTTTAGTGTAGTCAAAATCTCAGCTCAAAGTCGCGACGCGATTTTGTGAAGTTAAACTTCTTTTGGCGCGATGGAGAAAAATGAAGTGAATTATTACGATGCGCGCGCACACCGTCACCTGAATTCTACATCGTGAAGTTAGTCCAGGTGGCATAAAAATCGATAACTATGTTCAAGTTGTATATTCTAGTATTTTTATATTAAGAACACGTTTATCGTAACAGTACAAACAGTGTGAATAAATTAATATTATTACGTTAATAACATCTTTTTGATTAATTTTAATATTTATCGTTAATCACTACTGCATTGCTAACGCGTGTACATAAGTACATACACTCTTTTTTTTTATATAAGTTATAGTTGTAGGTTTTGTGTTTACGTTATTTTTACTCTGCTGTCAGCATGAAGTAAGTCACAATTCCAGTCCTATTTTATTTGGAAAGATTTATAACCTAAATAAAATTTTGTAAAGTAGTCTGAGATAAACGTGTTCAAACACACATTACTTTTCAGCTTTATCACATAAAAGTTTAGACAATGTTGGCATGTATAGATACACTCATGTATTCCGAATAGTTAAATTAATTTAAAAGCTCTCTGAATCCAAAGCTTCTAAGGTAATATATGAAAAAAAACCATTTTAATTATATTAATGTTCTAATGCGGAGTAAAACGCTGGTTCTTTTGATGTCTAGTCTATACCACTTTGCGGGCTAACCCCTGCTAATATAAAGTTCTAATAGTTTGTTTGTTAATGTTTGTACACTCAGAAATACCTGTGTTGGTTGGGACGAAAAAGTTATTTTTGTTTCCAGTACTGCAACGTCAAGTATGTCTATAAAAAGTGACTCTACCACCGTTTCAGAAGGCAGATTTTACAGAGAAGACGGCGGCAAGAAACTTAGCAGTTGCTTTTTTAAAACACCAACATTTTGACAGCTGTTTTATCGACGATCTCCCTGGTGCAGCGTTGAACTCTGTGGCTTTAAGCTGGAGTTATTTATTTATATTTATTAGAACTACCAACAAAATTACATGAATTATAGTTATGAATAAAATCCTCCAAAAACAGCAGGAGAATCTGTATGGTGTAATTTAACTAATAATACTTAACAATTATTCATTGTAAAGTCAACATCTCCTGAGGATGCTCCGGTTTCGGTGCGAAACGTGCGTAGAGGGTACATTGCTGAAGATCTGTCTGGTGTGGAGTATAAGGATTGGAGAAATATTAATTAATTATTAATTATTTATGTACCTATTATTTTATTTCCCACCACTTATTGCCTTCCTGCTCTGCTCAATGCTTTTAATATTTACTAATATTGTAAATTAACTGTACTGTTTCGGCAATGTTATAATGTTATAATATTGTTATATGTGTTTTCTAAGTATTTATGTATATATAATTCATAAAAATATTCATCAGTCATCTTAGTACCCATAACACAAGCTACGCTTACTTTGGGGCTAGGTGGCGTATTTTAGGTATTTAGTATATTGTTATTATATATGTATTAAGTTACTTCCATGTAATTACAAGAAAAAAAATTAAATAATAATATTTATGCTGGAGCTTCCGGGTTCGATTCCCGACAGAGGCTTGTCACTCTTAACAAAATCCATCAATAGTATAGTAACCCCGATGTATTTAACTTATGTATTTAAATCCAAAATCTTTTTCTATCTTTACTAAGCTCTGTCCTAACCGACTGGCAGACAACCTACGGCATAAATGGCTGAACGTATATATTTGAAATATCGAGAGTATATTCTGTATTCTGACGTCACCACACGGCTCATCCCGCGTATCTCGTACGAGGTGACTAAGGGTCCTTTGTGCTACTATTACCATCTACTGCGATCACAACAACAAATTTTGGGCAAACCCTCCCCTTGGGAGATTTCTTAATTCTGTTGGACTGATTTTTTTATTTATTTTTTTATTCCACTACACGTTAGCCCTTGCAATCTCACCTGGTGGGAAGTGATGATGCAGTATAATATGGTAGCGGGCAGTGGCGTGCATTGGGTTCCTTACCAGGGTATGCATACTGCAGGAGAATTGAATATAACGGCTAAAATTCTCCTCCTGTACGGGTTATATATCAATTTTAGGGTATGCAGTGCTTTTGTGCGTACATGGAGTGCACGCCACTGGTAGCGGGCTAACCTGTTAGGGAGTATGGTAGTCACACCCCTAATTGGTTTCTACGCGACATTGCACCGGAACGCTAAATCACTTAGCCACGGCCAAAGCCTCCCACTTATGCTATTGATGATGAGATAATATCATTTGTAATTTCAGTGAAGAGTTGTTCTACATTTTTTTTTTTAATTCTACTCCAAAAGGATTAAACAGGGTTCGTTCGTATGAAATTCAGAATTTTTTAAAGTCATATCCTATTATTACAAAAGCGTACACTCCGAAAATAAATAAAGGAATAAAATATTGAAAGAAAAAGCGATATCCTTTTGAAATTGTTAAAATAGAAGTTTAAAATCTTTTAAATTCGGTATATCATTTCCCTCTGCAATGGCGGAAGTAGCTAAAGGCAAAAGACTTCTTCCTTTTAAAATAAACTTTCCAAAGATATACAGTTAAATGGGTTCCATTTATAAACGGCAAGCCAGCGTGGCGGCAACCATTTTCTTTTTTAATTGATCGTGAAAATGCACAATTTTAATGAGATATCGTTAATTTTATTCCACATAATTATAAATTCAAATTAGGAACTACTTAACTACAAAAATTTACATATATAAAATTTACTCCATTCAAACTAGACATTGTAATAAGAATAAGATAAGAGATAGAAGATAAGATATAGAAGATAACAGATAGAAGGTAAGATAAATAAATATACTACGACAATACACACATCGCCATCTAGCCCCAAAGTAAGCGTATATTTTTGTGAAAATAATACACATAAATACTTATAATATACAGATAAACACCCAGACGCTGAAAAACAATCATGTTCATCACGCAAACATTTTCCATTTGTGGGAATCGAACCCAGATAATCTGCCTAGGACTCAGAAAGCAGGGTCGCTGCCCACTGCGCCAGTCAGCCGTCAAGAAAAATAAAAAGAGATGGAAATAAGAGATAGACGGTAAACTATAAGTAGAAGTTAAGAGATAAAATATAAGCTAAGATTAGAGAAGCTAAATATTAGAGAAGAGGATTACTGAAATTTTATACCTACAGAATGTGACAAATTGTGCCAAAGAAGAATGAAATATTCAGATGATTCATTACATGAATGATTTTGTTTTATAATAAAACATATCGAAAGAATCGCGAATAGAATAGGCTTTGCTTTAATATGAACAATACTAAATCATAAAATATACAATTTAATAGGCTGTATGGTCAATGATCTTTGCCTGTCCTGAAAAGGGCAAATACAGAGGGTATTTGCACGCAACTGGTGACAGATCACAGATGGATAATCTGTGCTAACCGCGGACTATTGCCAATTAAGCTTAATTTTCATAAGTTAATGGCTCACTTGAATAAAAAAGACTAAACTATTCTGTAAATGAGGGGGAAAAAAATAAACTAAAGAAAACCGTAACAAAACTAAATAAACACAGAAAACAGTTCGCCTCGCGTGCAAAACCATATTGTGAAGAATTACCTGGGTGACATTGGCTTAGTGACTGTTCGCATTGTATATTGTATTGTTGTTACTACGTACAAACGTACGTAGTATTATCTAGTTCTAAAGGTTTATGTTGTGTATTTTATTCCGCTTAGGCGCCTATTATTTATTTATATAATAATATATATAATATTGTGTGTAGATAAATAGGCAAATAAACATGAAGCCCATGAGGGCATCGCAATATTGGCAAATTGTTTTAAAATTATTCTAAAACTAAGGATACTTAGTTGTACATCAGAAAAAAAAATAAACAGTTTAAAAATATTTCTCATCTAAATTAATTTAACTTCATCAGTCTTGTCTCATGTCTTGTTATATATTTATTAGTAATATATTTATCATCGAACATTGACACTGCCTTGACTTAATCTATCTGAAATACACCAACTATAAGCAATATAAAAAAAAGGTTTACTGGTGATTAAAAAAATATTTCTGCATTTTGAAATTTGGAAGCAGGTGATTGAATAAAGTACTTTTATCTTTCTGTGGCATAAACGACAGCATTTAATTGAATTGATAGTGCCGCCACGCCACTTATCTGACACTCTATGTAGGATGCTTCTTAAATACGAAAAATGTGATTAATTTCATGCTCTTTTTTTATTTATAATTTTTCACCAATGATTAACATTGGACAGAATATCTGGATCACTGATATAATAATCACAAATATATTTTATAAAGAGCGCTAAACGAACACGAAGCAATAACGCAGGCGGACAATTCTACGCGGATGGTCGGGGAATATTGTGTCTTCTTCTTAAACTTAAGAACTAAGCTCTTGTCGGTATAGCCTTTTCCAACCTTCTGTATCCATGGCCCTCTCTTTTATTTCTTTATAAGTCCCCACACCAACCTTTCGTTTTATTTGTCTCACAAAAGCCAGTCTCAGACGTCCTCGTCACCTCTTTCCATGTACTTTTTCCTCAATTATATTTGAGATCAATTCATCATGTCTTAATAGGTGGCCAATTATTTTCCCTCTTCTGATGTCTATAGTTCTAATTTCATCTTTTCACCGTCTCTAGCACTTCTTTATTTTTAAATTTTCTCAGTCCAACTTATTCTATCCATAGAATACTAAAATTTATCTAGTTAGTTACCACCATACCGAGACTTACCGCAAATAAGCGTCATCATCATCATGTCAACCAATCGACGTCCACTGCTGGACATAGGTCTTTTGTAGGGAGTTCCACTATACACGGTCCTGAGCCGCTTGCCTCTAGCGGCTCCCAGCGACTCGCCTGATGTAATCCGTCCACCTCGTACGGGCCGACCTACGCTGCGTTTACCGGTGCGGGGTCGCCATTCCACCACCTTAAGACCCCAAGGTCCATCGGTTCTCCAAGCTATGTGCCATGAGTTTACAAAGTAATTACGGCTTATTGGTTTATTATAACTGACAAACTCCTAAAAGTGTAGCCCGTTACCGTCTTAGACTGCACCGTTATTTACAGTGGCGTACACTTGGTTTCCTGCCAGGGTATGCATACAGCAGGATAATTGCATAAAACGGCAAAAAATCTTCTCCCATACGAGTTATATATAAATTTTAGGGTAGGCAGTGCTTTTGAGCATGTATGAAGTGCACGCCACTGATCATTTACCAGCAGGTGAGATAGCAGTCAAGGGCTAACTTGTAGTGGAATAAAAAAAAGAATGTTCGTATGGGAAAAAAATACTTATAACAAGTTGTATTCGGCCGGAGTTGCAGGTAGTGTTAGTAAATAATATACTAGTCAGTTTATCGCACAATGGAAACAAGTGTTCTTTTATTCATCGCTTACTCGGAGGATTCGCGTGATGTGCCGGTGACAATGTACCTACATTGTTATTTATGAATTTTACAGTGCCTTGCCTCACAATCCCCGTCTACTATACAACTTGTTTGACGGCCGAGTGGCGCAGTGGGCAGCGACCCTGCTTTCTGAGTCCAAGGCCGTGGGTTCGATTCCCACAACATGAGAGTGTTTGTGTGATGAACATGAATGTTTTTCAGTGTCTGGGTGTTTATATGTATTTTCTAAGTATTTATGTATATATAATTCATAAAAATATTCATCAGTCATCTTAGTACCCATAACACAAGCTACGCTTACTTTGGGGCTAGATGGCGATGTGTGTATTGTCGTAGTATATTTATTTATTTATTATTTATTTAACTTTTGAGAAGTCAAAGGTCGTTTCAAGTGCCACCTTCAATAGCTGGCCTAAAAAGAATTAACTTATTATGAAAATAAAGTATAATTTGCTATATTCCGCGAAAAGCAGGAGAATCTGTGTGATCAACACGCACGAAACGTTTTTTATCCACGTTTCTGATACGTGGAACGCCCTCCCGGCAACTGTGTTTCCTGCCACGTATAATTTGAGTACTTTCAAGGCTAGAGTGAATAGGCTTTTTCTAGGCAAGCGTGCTCCAACCTAGACCTCAATATTGCTTTCTAACGGGCATGATTGTCGTCAAACGCTGGCCTATCGTTAATAAAAAAAAAAAATATGGTGTAATTTATAATTTCTTCAATACTTATACTCCACACCAAACAGATCTTAATAATTGTTAAGTTTACATCTCATTAATGGTAAAGTCAATATCTCCTGAGGATGTTCCGGTTTCGGAGCGAAACGTGCGTAGAGGGTACACTGCCGAAGATCTGTTCTACTAAGTTGGGAGTCTACCAACGCTGCGTATGCCAGTCTTTGGCCGTCAGTTCTTCAAACAACGTTTTGCCATTTCAGTTTCCCGACTCAATGAGCTATTTATAACTCTAGATTCTATATTTACAGCTGATTAGCGCAGTGGGCTTTCTGAGTCCAAGGCCGTGGGTTCGATTCCCACAACTGGAAAATGCTTGTGTGATGAACATGAATGTTTTTCAGTGTCTGGGTGTTTATCTGTATATTATAAGTATTTATGTGTATTATTTTCATAAAAATATTCAACAGCTATCTTAGTACCCATTACACAAGCTACGCTTACTTTGGGGCTAGATGGCGATGTGTGTATTGTCGTAGTATATTTATTTATTCTTACCTTCTATCTGTTATCTTCTATATCTTATCTTCTATATAATATACATATTATATTTATTTATGTGTATTATATTCATAAAAATATTCATCAGCTATCTTTGTATAACACAAGCTATGCTTACTTTGGGGCTAGATGGCGATGTGTGTATTGTCGTAGTATATTTATTTATTTATGTATTATATTACTCATTAAAACCAAGGCATAGCATCGACCACTTATCAAAAAACTTGGCACGTAAAGATAAAAGGTTCATCGCAGGCTTATAAAGTTTTGTCGTTTGCTAAAAAGGCAACAGAACAAAAAAAGGTATTATTTAATTTTCTAAAGGAAAACTTGGCGACAAAACATAATGTAGTATAACAGCTTGAATACAACTGAAAAATTTTAAACAACCGCAAAAAAAAACGTGAAATGTATCTTGCGCCAAGCGCATTGCTGGTTTTAAGATAAAATTCTATTAAACTCGGCAAAAACATGCTCAGAGATGTTGTTTTTCTGAAAGAGAAATAAATTGGAATACAGCTTAATGTGTAAGGGTTGGTGCGAGTGCATATTTTTTAATGTAAATAAATAAAAAATAAAAATTCATTTATTTATGATCAGATTACATTGGATCAATAACAATAGAGACGATGGCGACAGGAAAAGTTTAAAACTGCGTTCCAGCCGCCGCGCCCACCTCCGAAACTAAAGCTATTATTATATTATGTTCTAAACCAAGTTGTTGTATAATTAAAGTATACAGTTAGTTCAGCATGCAAGAAACATAATAATTGTTGTGTGTATGCGTGCATGTGTGTGCATGTGTATATGTGTGTGTGAGTGTGTATGCTTGTTTTGAGTTGGAGTGATAATGCGAGCGTGTGCATGTGTATAAGGCGAAAGAGTATGAAAATAAACATTATTTAACTACTAATAGCAGTTTTTCAGTCTCTTCGTAAGAGAGTGACTGAAGCCATTTGGAACATTTTTCTTTACAAATGTGAGTTGTGAGGGGAAGTATGTTTAATAATTTGTTAACTCTGTTGTACAGTAGACAACTTAAGAAAGGATAATGCCGTTTGGAAATTGCAGTACGAACAGACTTATATGTAGCCGCCAAATCCGTTCTTCGTTTTGTTTTAATAATTGGATCGTAGGGAACTTCGGGGTGTTTTCGTAAAATGGTACATAAAATAAACAGTTGTCGCACTGTCAGGACCTTAGTGTTTGCATAGAGCTCACAAGTTGGAAAAAGGATGGGTTTATTACACATGACTTTTAAAACTAATCTTTGAGCCCTTTCAAGTCTCAACATTGAAGTTGTCCCGGAGCCGCCCCAACAGGTTATGCAGTAGGATAAAATTGACTGAGCTAGGGAAAAGTAAACAATTTTTAAGGAACTCATGTCAAGCACATTTCTCAAGCGCTTGAAAACAAAAATGAGTTTTCTCAGTCGAGATACTAGAGAATCGATCTGGTGGTACCATGTCATGGAACCATCCATAATCACACCGAGATACTTTGTGCTTAGTGAACGCTCTAGTAGTGGACAGTTACAGACACTATCCAGACTGGGACAATGGTGAGCTCGAATATTAAAAGATGAAGGTGCTTGTGAGGTTGAGGAAGAAGCAAAGGTAATGAATTTTGTTTTGGAAATGTTGAGAGTAAGCAAATTTAGTTTCAACCAATTCAAGACTGATTTCATGCAAGATTCCGAAAATTTGTGGGTTTCTTCCCAGGTTTTTCCATATACAAGGAGTACTGTATCATCCGCGTATGTGATAATCTTACAGTTGGGGAGAGGTAGGCAACACAACTCATTTATATATATGAGAAACAATGTAGGGCCAAGGACACTTCCCTGTGGAACGCCGTAGTCAATTGAGGACTCGTTGCTAAGGAAATTACCTATCTTGACGTATTGGGTACGCCGTGTTAAATAACTCTTAAAAACTTTAAAAGCCAGACCCCTGATACCTATTTTCTCGAGTTTAATAAGCAGCTTTGGGATGGAGACGGTGTCAAAGGCTTTGGAAAGGTCAAGATAAATAGCAACAGATTTTAATTTATTGTCGATATTGTTCAAAATATTTTCAGTGAGTTTCGAAACTGCGTCTTCCGTTGATTTGCCGCTGCGGAAACCAAATTGGTGGTCTGATAATATGCCGTTTCGATTGATGTAACTTAGCAGCCTCTTGTTCAGTATTTTTTCAAATATCTTGGACAGAGATGTTAGTACCGAAATTGGTCTATAGTTTGTGACACTGCCTCTATCTCCGCATTTGTAAATAGGGTGCACAACGCCTTTTTTGAAAGCAGTGGGAAATATTCCTTGAGAAATGCATAAGTTAAAAAGGTGTTGTAAAATTGGAATGAGAACATGTGCACCGGCTTTGATAACTGCAGATGGAATACCGTCCCAACCCACTGCGCTTTTGTCTTTGAGACTACGTATTGCATCTACTATTTCATCAAAGTCTACTGGAAGTAATGCCATAGCATTTGAGGAACTATTGTTGGGAGAGTAGGCTGCATTCGTTGGAAGCCCAGGTGGTATAACGATTTTTTCTGCAAGATTTGCCCCTACATTGGAAAAATAGTTGTTAACCATGTCAACAGAATCATTTGGATTACTGCACAAATTTAGCAACTCAGAGGAGGTAAACTCTTTTTGTTTGAGATTAGCAACTTTCTTAATCATGTGCCAAGTTTTTCCAGCATTATTTCTAGCCTTCTGAAATTCATTACGCTCATATTCTTGTTTAACTTTCTTGAGGATGTTATTACAGAAATTACGGTAACGAACAAAAGTAGCTTTAAGAGTTAAATTGTCTTGCTGTTTTTTTGATTTTCTGTATAAGCTGTCTCTATGTCGAATGCATCTCAGTAGGCCGGGGGTAATCCAAGGTTTTATAATTCTTTTTTTACTAGGGATGACCAAAGCATGACTATTGGCCTTTATAGCATCAGAAATTGTATTAATGAGCAAAACAGCTGCTTTGTTAGGGTCAGAATAGTTGAGTATCGGATAAAAATCAGCTTGTTCCAAGTTTGTAACCACGCCTTTGATATCGAGCTTCTGAGTTGTTCGATTTATAGATTGAGCCCTTGTTTTGATATTGCAATATAAAATTATAGGTGCATGATCAGTAATGAAGGTGTCCAAAACCAGAGTGGTGACAGGATTTGGGGATCTAAACATAATATGGTCTAGACAATTATTGAGTCTTGTAGGTAGATTGTGTGCAGGTAGCATTCCATTCACAGCAAGCATATTGAGATATTCATCAGTAGAGGTATCACGATTACCAGCTGCAATGTTAATGTTTAGGTCACCAACGAGTATTGCATGCTTATAAGAATTGTAGAGCTTTAACTCTGAGTCAAGGCTAGTAAAAAAAGGTTTAAGGTTTTTATATGATGGGGAGCGGTATATGGCGATTACAGCGATGGAATTAGAGATTATTATCGAGAGACTGTTTGCATCAATTAAATTCGTGGTTTTGACTTCATGGGTCATATTAGATCGTATATAAACAACGATTCCATCATTTTGGCTATTAAATGATGAAGCATAGGCATTGAAACCATCTAAGGGGGGAATGGACGGTGTCTTACTTAGCCAACATTCAGATAAAACTATTAGGTCTAGGCGGTGATTTATTCTATGTAACAGAACCAGCAAGCTATCGAAGTTGCAATTAATACTGCGTATATTTATGTGCATAACTTTGAAGCATTCGGCTGGATTGGTCACGTGAAGAAAAGTCTCATCAGGGGAACATACCATGGATTTCGATGTTGTTATCAGTTCTATATCCTTTGCTATGTTGAGGATGTCATCCATTATGTAAGTAAAATATTAACACTGGAGAAGTAACAGAAGACTCAGAAATAGGGCTCCGTGGATACTCTAGAAACGGTCTTTTGCTTATTAACATTGTTACTGTAAATAACAAACAAAAATTGAGAGTAGAAGAGGCGAAAAACTTTATGGATGGTTGCTGCATAAATGTTGTGTAAAAGACGAGTAGTGCGTATGAAGTGTATGTGTAAAAAGTGTGTGAAATAACTATGGTAATGAAAAGCACAAAGATACAATAGAAAGCCTTATAAAAGTTAATTATAAAAGAAATATTCTCAAATTCGAAGCCAATGATTCCAAGATGCTGGGTTACTGTTTGAAAGTCTAGTCACTTTTGATTCTTAAGGTCAGATAAGTCGGATTCGCCAGAGATTTGAATAAGCGGACCACCCTCTCTTTTCCGTAAGTAAATCCTGCCGTGCGACACCCAGCAGAACTTGAAATCATTAGTTTTGGCATAATCACGAGCTAAAAAGAACACTCTCTTCATTTTCGTCGTCAAGTTTTCCGAGATGAAAACAGGCTTGGCGGGCCCTTGGATTTTTAGATGTTCAGTCGTTAATTTATTCTGTCCCTTGTTGAACCTGCGGACCGCGCTTATAATCTTTTCTTTCAATATGACGCTTGTTAAATCGACAATTATGGTTTTTCTGTCTAGGGTTTTGGTTTTAATACGGAAAACGTCTTTAATCTCGTGTGGCTGGATATCTAAATTAAGGGCCTTGCCAGTGTTGATTACTGTGTTTAATAAGTTATTTTTCGACTCTGCGCTCTGTGTCGGTATATTTCTTATTTCTAGGCAAGTAGCCCTTGAGGACTTTTCTGTTCTTTCTAGGGCATCCTCCAACATTTTTATATGGTTAAGATCTTCCTTACGGTCCGTTTCCAATTTTTCATACTTGGAAGCAAGCAAGTCGTATTTCTCAGCCAAAAATTCGACCGAAGAGCGAAGATCATCAACTGTGGAACACAATTTTTCGATGGTTTCAGATTGCTTAGCTTGTAATTCCTGAAACATTAGTCTCATCTCCGAAATGAAGTTCTTAACATCGCTATCGGACTCAGAACGTCTCCTTTTCAGATTGCGTATAGTGAATTTTGGTGTACTACAAATAGTTTCATTACTGGTTTGGTCCAAGGCGGTATCAGTAAGATTTTGTTCTAAAGATAAAGAAGAGGCATGATCCTTTTTCGGCTGCGCGCGATTTAGCGACATCACTGCGCAGCTTCGAGTACCAGGCGTTCAGAAATATATAAGAGTAGAAAGGACAGTTCGTTGATCGGCGCCACGGAGGGGTCAACGTTATTTGGTGATTATCGGCGATTTCATACAGTTTTGCTTTCCGTCCAGTATAAGTTGATCCCGCCTGGTCCCAAGTAAAGTAAAAATGCTCCTTATAATTGGAAGCTTATCGTTATGTACATACGGCTCGAAACTTGGTTCCAGTTAATACAGCAGTATTGTGGGCGACGCCGAAGTAATTCCACTACGCGGCTCTTCAGATTTTATGCTGTCCGATTATTTGGCACAAATTTTTACTACGCAATATAAATTAACAAATTAATTTAAAACATAAAAACAAAGTGAACACGTCTTATTTGCACGGGGATCCGGAAGGAAGGGTTGGTGCTTTATTACTAAAGCATTTAACAAGAGCAAAGTATTTTAAGTACTGATAATAGAAATGAACATTTCTCTTAACAAAATCGATTAAAACGAATACAGTTTAACAGTTTTGTTATTCGATTCGACGTTACTAAGTACTGTTTCATTTCGATGAATCACTCTGTATATCACGATTTCAAACACCAAAGTTATTATATTGTTACGTCACAGTATTTCAAGAGGCACATGCAAGCACTATTGTAGAATAGAATATATTTTTGTGGTCTGAATAAAAATCTATGGAAATTAGACTGTAGTTTTATTTTGTTTTATTTTTAGAGCGTTTTAGACAAAGGCTGTGTTTGGACTACCAATAGGGTTGCCAATATTTCTCACTTAATGTGCACATTGATGAGCACAATTAATGTGATCACATTAATTGTGCTCTAAACAATACGATTTTTTAAAAAGTAAGTTGTACAATTTTATATGAAATTCGGAGTGACTTGTGTTTAAAATATCTATGTTACCTATTTAGGACTTAGACATCCAAAATTCAAAAAATTCAAAATTCATTTATTTCAAATAGGCCTAATATAAGCACTTTTGAAACGTCAAGTCTGCCTGTGTGTAGTGACTCTACCACCATCCCTACCGATATATCGTCGTAATTTTGCATATAAATAGTTTGAATCCTGACTTATGGATATAAAGGCAGCCTTATCGCTACAAAGCGATAAGGCTGCCTTTATAGAAAAGCTAAAGCTTTGTTGTGTATCCTATTTCTTAAGTTTTCTCTTGTACCCACCTACTGCTTTCTATGTCCAATTTATATTTTTTTAAATAAACGGATACTTTCTGTAATGTGTTTAGAAACCATAAATAAATAAATAAACTACGGCAATACACACATCGCCATCTAGCCCCAAGGTAAACGTAGCTGTATGTTATGGATACTAAGATGACTACGAATATTTTTATGAATAATATACATAAATAATTATAATAAACATATAAATACCCAGACACTGAAAAAGATTCATGTTCATCGCACAAACATTTTCCAGTTGTTTAAATCGTACCCACGGCCTTGGACTCAGAAAGCGCCAATCGGCCATCAAACATAAAAACACTTTTTCAAATATCCCTTTATGCCACTTGAAGTAAGATGTGCAGATATTATAAATTTACGTCTATTTCTAGTATTTCAATTTTTTATATGGATTTTTTTCAGAAGAGAATGCAAGACCAGGCTAAGGCTCCAGAACTGCCACCGACACTGATCAATCCCATAATCTCCCACGTATGAGACCACAGCGCCAGTCAGCCAGTCTCAAATAGTAACTCTAATGACAATGTGAGATGGTGATAACAAAAAGAACACCCGGCTAAGTTTGTTTTGTTGTGGGCTTCTTCTTAGACCAGGGCGCGTTTGGAACCCTCGCAGCTTTAGTTTTAAGTTTACGATTGTAGTTATCGCCATCACTACTCACTGCTATGTACACATTTTGTATATAATAACGCATCAAAAGTGCCATCTATGTGCCTATTTGAATAAAGAAATATTTGACTTTGACTAACTCATGGCGTCCGTATTGACTGAGTTAATTAGTACCACACTTGCGGAGCTTTCCTTTCATCTCTTTTCAGGTTCAAAGATTTGAGTGAATCAGGTTATTAACGGGATAAATCAGCATGGAAACTTCAGCCGCAGAGTTTGCTTAGTATTGGATCTAAATTATGAAAAGCTCTGTGTGTGGTGTTAAGTTGGAGGTCCCGGATTCGATTTCCGGTCGAAATAAAACTTGACAGTAGGTGGCGCTGCAATTAGGTTATTTTAAGATATTAAAACCGGTAATAACCGATTTGGTGCAGACGAAGTTACGCGGGTCAGCTAGTATACTAATAAAGCTGAAGAATTTGTTTATTTGTTACCTTGAACGCGATGATCTCAGGGAACTTAATTTAAGTAGGAGGTCCTGAGTTCCATTCCCGGCAGAGGCCATTTGGGAAAATATATCTGAACTTTCTCTGCTCTGGTGGCTTCGGCCGTGGCTAGTAAGCACCCTAACGACAAAAGCCGCTAAGCTATTTCGTACCGGTACTTTATCGCGTAGAATCTCATTAGAGATAGGGATTTGCTTAAAGAATAAACCTATTTTAATATTAAGGATTACCTGAATGATAATACTGAATGATAAAGTTTGTTGTGGGCCCTTCTTAGACCAGAGCGCGTTTGGAACCCTTGCAGCTATTTCAGCTTTTTAATTTAACGAATGTAGTTATAACCGTTACCTAACATTAATGGTAACATATTATATGTATGAACGCTTCACAAGTGTCTGTGATAAGATCTACATGAATTTGAATTTAAATTTGAATGAAATTTAACATTACTGCCATACTCCCGAACAGGTTAGCCTGCTAATATCTTGGACTGTATCATCACTTACCACAAGTGAGATTGCAGTCAAGGGCTAACTTGTAGTAGAATTAAAAAAAAACACTACACTCCATGTCGTATGTTAGTAATAATCTCAACATCGAATTCAAACAAGGAGTGTTCCAAGCGCTCCCTGTTTTAATATAACTATCTATAGTACGAGTTTTTACTCAGTTTAGGTACCAGTGATTCAACCATACATAGTACTAAGCTATGATTTCTGTCAGAATTTAATAATCGTGTAAATGATTTTTTTTTTTTTTAACTAACGTAGTTATAACTTTCACCTCACAATGATGAAAACAAATATGCATGAACACTTCATAGGTGCCTGTGATAGGCCAACATGAATCTAAGAAAACCCCAGCGAAGTGACGGAGCACGTCCGGGGAAGTACGAGCGCCATCTTCATCTGACGCTAAGAAGCATTGTTCCGGTCAGAAGGGTGACGTTGCTGGTGTGATTTAAGGAACATGAGGTTTAAAACCTACACCTTGGTTTAACGAACACAGAGCAGCCTTTTGTAAGACGTGCTCCTTGCATGGTACATGCCACGTGTAGCTTCGACAACTATTAATATAAAAACGCTTGAAAAAATTATTGGATAGAATCATTACTTTGCGGAATACCATGATATTATGCTTAATAAATTCAAAAAATTCAAAATTCAAAATTCAAAATTCATTCAAAATTCATTTATTTCAAGTAGGCCTAATATAAGCACTTTTGAAACGTCAAGTCTGTCTGTTTGTAGTGATTCTACCACCGGTTCGGAAGGCAGATTCTACCGAGAAGAAGCCGGCAAGAAACTCAGCAGTTGCTCTTTTCCAACATCAACAATTTACATTTTGCATTTTAACATTCATTTTTCTATCTTGTGAGAGCTGAAAGCGGAGCCGGATGCTTCCAAGCAACCTAATAATTTGCTATACTCTGAGAAAAGTGTAGAATAGACAAAGAGCAATTTGCGGAGTATGGCAAATGAAACTTAATATGCATTATAGCTTGTGTTAGCTAATGAATGATAGTTCAAAATAACTTTTATTTTCTTATTCGTTTTTTTACAATATTATTTTAACTATCACTCTTCGCTTAGAGCTTAACACTTCTAAAATTATATTCATTCTAAGAACGTTGAGCGTTTGCGCCTGAATCCATAATTGGCGCCATCTTTTTTTTCTATTTATTGTTTTTTTCTCGGCATATACCATAGACCAAAGAGGAAGCAAACATAAAATTTATATTCAAGCTAATATAAATTACTTAATAATTGTGGTTACTATTTAAATTATCTATATTAAATACTTATTGTCTAAATTATGTTGTAAATCTTTTTTAAATAGGTTTATTTACTGTTACACTTAAATATAAAACGCTATCCTGCACATAAATATCCTAATTACTTTTATTTTATATATTTAAATGATATCATAAACGTAAATAATGTTAAATGACGCTAAAACTTGTAAACAGAAGTAACAATACTACAAAACTTACTTTACTAAGAAATCCCAAGCAAAAAAAAAAAAGTCTATGCAAATATTTTTCTTAATTTCAAAAGTAGCTGATTGCCAGTAACAATTTATGAGAAGACTATTAGGTATTGGAGTAACAATACAAAAAAGTCTTACCGAGTTTTTTCTGATTGTTCTTTTTAATGTTGAATTCGAAGGGAGTATTTTCCAACGGTTGTTTTATCAGACGCTAATCGCCGCGGATGTTGGAGTTTATAATTTTTAGGGTTCCCCAGTAGAATAGTATTAGTAGAATAGAAATCATGTTGATAGCTGGATTTTATTCATCCATCACGTTGGATGAGGTAAAATATATATCTCTAAATATATCGTATTGTATGCATAATGATATCATGAGGGGGAGGTTGATATGCATATAGTATGCATATCGCCCTCCCCCTCTCCCTCCATTTGATTACTTTGTATAGCAAGCATTGCGGTGATATAAATAAAATAGTTTTTATTCCGGTAAGGCGTCTGGCTTTTCCATATTTCCAATAAAATATACATTGGAACTGTATTGAAATTTAAACGAGTGTATAACTCTTATACTAACTGCTACGGGCTAACGCAAAATGCCATTCTAGCACCCTACATAACCATTAATGTCATCCAAACATGACTTCGTAAACCGGAGATGCACTTAAATCTCATCACCCTGCGATGTATCGACTACGTTTATATTAAAAGACTGTTCGCAAGCTCAGTGTTCAAAATCTAGTACTTCATCATTACTCAATGCTTACACGGGTTTCCTCCCATAATTTTAAGCCGTAGTCCACCAAGCTAACCAAATGTGGATTGCTGGACTTCACACGCCTTTGAGAACACGTCCATGAAGAATCTCAATGGAGAACTGTCACGCATGCTGTTGTCATATTCCTTCACCATTAAAGCAAGTAATGTGTGATTGTGTAATTTAGGTAGTTTATATAGCTATTGCCCGCGACTTCGACTGCGTTTGATTTTGTTTTTGATGTGGCATTAAATTTAGTTGTAGATATAAAAAAAATTAAAGTACTTAGTATCGTTAAGCCTTAAATGAGGGGTTTGCTGCTGTCAACTGAGGAGTTCTGTCCTTTATCTCCAACCACAGTTCGGGCAAAATTAAACACATATTATAACCTGTATAGTACAAAAATAATTATTTAAATCGGTTATAATTTTGCGGAGTTATGATGTAAAATCGTCAAACACTCATCCCCTCTCTCAAAGAAAGCGAGCTTAATGTCTTGCACTTTCAATTATATGTGTACAAATTTTCGTGAGGATCGGTTTAGAAGTTTTTGCGTGAAAGCGTAACAAACAAACTTACATTGACATTTATAATATTAGTAGGAAAGTAAGGATGTGATACCGGCAATCCCGTCACGCGGCGGGCGCTCGTCAATAAATCGATTGATTCAATAAGGTGCATGGTGTTTTATTCCTGCTTAAGAGATATTGGTAATAGTTATAAAAAACTTAAGGATAGGCATTGTAAGAGTTATAAAAAGTCTACTCTCAAGTATTAGTAACTCGTACTAGAGATTTTCTTCACTTAATATCATCTACATACCCTGTGCATACCCTCTATGCACGCCACTGCAAGCACATTAAAAATGTCATGATACGGAACTCGCAAAGCGTAGATACAACTCACGCTTGACGGTATTTTTTTCTATTATTCTGTTACCGCTCCGGTGTCGAATGATTTTTAATATTCCGTGAGAGATTGGTCTCGAGGGGCGTGGAATTGAAACCTGGATATTATTGAGGAGCGCGTGATAACTCCGAGCGATAACTATGGAGCTTGATTAAAATGATATTTAAACAAGTAATAAAAGCTTTTACATTCGTTCCGCACGTAACAATAGATTTTCCGTTTCCCTGTGGTATTATAAAATTTTCCCGTGCTTTCCATTTTAGATGTGATAACTAAACGTTTGCGATAACGTAGCCAAATTAAAATATCAATGTTATGAAACAAAAAAGACTGATATAAAAGCGTATATACTAATTCGGTCTGTAGGTTAGCATGGATCGCTATTGGGCCGCAGTTTCCAATCCTGTCGGTTCCCAAATCTTTTATATCTTAATATATATAAATCTCCTGTCACGATGTTTGTCCGCGATGGACTCCTAAACTACTTATCCGATTTAAAATTAAATTAGTACACCGTGAGCAGTCTGGTCCAACTTAAGAGATAGGATAGCTTAGATCTTTAATTATAGTCGCAATTTTATTTTATTTCAAATTATTTGTCTATAATTAATTGGCAGTCACATGTTATATATATATACTACTATACTCATTTAAAGCTTAGCGATACTGAATACTTTAAAAACAAAATCAAACGCAGACGAAGTCGCGGGCCACAGCTAGTGCATTATAAATTTGAAGATTCCTCCAAGTGCAGGTAAAAACACTAATCATGAAAATTGATAAGTCAAGTCTTAACAAATATTCATTGTAAAGTCAGCATCTCCTCAGGATGCTCCAGTTTCGGAGCGAAACGTGCGTAGAGGGTACATTGCCCAGGATATGTTTGGCGTGGAGTATACGGATTGAAGTAATTAAAAATTACACCATACAGATTCTCCTGCTGTTCGCGGAGTATAGCAAATTAAGCTCAATTTTCGTAATACATTATGGATTTCCGCAAAGTAACGCCCACTTCTATCCAATATTTAAAAACACTAATAAAAATTATATAACTTAAAAACGTCATGTTTTAAATTTAGTTTCCTCACGATATTATCCTTACACCAGGTGGTAAGTGATGATGCATTCCAAGATGGTAGCGGGCTATCCTGTTAGGGAGTATGGCAGTTATATTAAACCCGTACCCCTAATCGTTTTAAGCGACATCGTACCAGGACGCTAAAACGCTCAGCGGTATGTCTTTGCCGGTAGGATGGTAAACCAGACCATGGAAAATGCATACGATATTAAATTGCCCTGCCAGGAATCGAACCCAAGATCGTCTTCTTCAATCAACAGCGTTCACCGCTGCGCCATTGAGGTCATCTAAAAGTGTATCGTTATTTTGAAAATTGACATTCCCTAACGGTTATTACCGACCCGTACCTTTTTATAACTATCCTTGATGAATACGCCAGCAGATGTAATAGAAATCTGCTGTCGTACTCTTCAAGGATATCTTGGAGAAGTTTTTTTAATTTTATTTTAATTTTTGTTCCGCCACGATTTTTTCAACTTTAGTTTCTGACATAACTTTAAAAATAAATTATCAAAGAGATGAATATTGACTCAAATTAAAATTCATCTACAATCAACACACTTACACTAAAACTTTCAAATGCGCAGGCGCAGCAAACACATGCATTTGAGTCCGAGAACGTTCAATGTGTTCGATCTCATTCTCACGCGGGCTGAATCCTATACATTTATGTGTTTGTGTCTCTATGGACTTATTTCCTCGTTTTATCGAGTTTGAAATCACAACGATTCTAAAGAAGTTTCACTTGAAAAACTCCATCATAATTTATACGCAAAAATATTTTTGTGTACTTTTAAAAAAGTTTCATAAACTGCACGCTTTTGGTTGAAATTCCATCATAACTTCGCGCTCGGTTTGGCAATAGTTTACTGAAAAAAAACTAAGTAAATATTGTGCGAAGTTTAGGTACTATTGAGGCGGATGTCAATTAATTGCCTGAGTTGACCGACCGCTCATCGAGCTGTTCGTTGATTGAATAGTGATGGGCTTGGAATGCATCGACAAAAAAGTCGATAAAATTACCATTAATATATTGTCGATATCAGTATGTTTACATGATCAAATCAGAAATGAAGAGTCCTAGAATTACCGTCATAGCTCAGAAAACCAATGGATGTTGGGGTTCCAAGGTGCTAAAAAAGCTACCCCACATTAGAAAGTGCAGTGCTAGTATAACTCTTCTATTTATGTCACCTGCCCATTCCAAGAATGGGCAGGTGACATAAATAGAAGAGTTTTTTCTGATCCCCACCGCAAAGGTCTGGAATGCCCTCCCATCTTCTGTCTTCCCCGATCCCCATAATCTGGGTACCTTCAAATCAAGAGTGAATAGACATCTTCTAGGCAATCGCACCCTATCTTAGGCTGCATCATCACTTACCATCAGGAGTGATTTCAGTCAAGCACTTGTCTATATATTTAAAACAAAAATCGCTGGATACAAGCGAGGCGAGTGGGAGTCCCTACAAAGACCTTCGACCAGCAATGGACATCCTGTGGTTAAGATGGCAATGACTTTCAAGTACATTTGTTTAAACCACTAATACCATATCGAAATACTCATCGTTTTTCAACTCGTAGAGAAAAAATTACAACAACTAACATGGCAATGATATGTAATAGAAAATTACAAGCTATATCTAAACTAGCCTATCTTTCTCCAGAATGCATGCTATCTCTATTCATTTCGCTAACATCAAATAAACAAACAGATTCAATATCACATTTATAATAATACCTCGATAGCATAGCGCAGTGGTGGTAGCTGTGTCTCATCAGTGGGCGGTCCAGGTTTGACAAAAACGTGCCACCAATAAATTTCGCGTTCAATTACAATATCGTGTAGAAACTACCATACCTCTAACAGCTTAGCCCTCTAAAATAGCCGACCATCTTAAACTTCATAATAACTGACCACCAGGTGAGATTGCAGTCAAGGGCTTGTCTAACTTGTAGTCGAATAAAAAAAACAAATAGATATCGATATTTTTTTTGGTGTGCATCACTATTAAACTAGTAGACTCCACTGTTAATTGATCCACATTTTTGCCCGAGTCAGAGAGCGGTGGCGGGAAGTCAATTTCGTCGACTACCCAGCTTTCCTTGTGTTCACCGACGAGCTTGACAAAAAACGTATCGGTAATGGAACCTGAAAAGGCTTTGAAGAGCCACAGCATAACATGTGTTAAAATGTTCAAAGTTTTTAAAATGCCAGCACAGGATTTTTCGCGTCGACGTATTTCCTAGATCGTTGCAAAGGCGTCAGAAAATTCCTGTCGGACTCGGTCAGCCGTTTCGATTGTAACTTTACTTGAACAGGTTGCTTTGAGCTTTCTATTTAGGCAGCAGGCCAGATGAAGGCAATTAGGGTTTTTAAAACGTGAAAATACAAAATGTCACGCAACATTTTATAAAACGTAAGCTTTTTTATTTCATTTTATTCTAGATAGGCTTCCGCTTTACAACTATCATGCCAGATGGAAAGCAATGATGCGGTCTAAGTTGCTCACTCTTGCCTTGAAGGCATTCAATTTGTATGTATCAGGAAACACCGATGCCGGAAGCCGATTTCCAAACCTTACCGGTACGTATCAGAAACGTAGATGAAATGCGCTTTGTCAACAACATAAGGGTGCTTCGTTTAAAAATTAAGCTTAATTTGCTATGCTCCGTGAATAGCAGGAGAATCTGCACGCTGTCATTTAAAATTTCTTCAATCCTTATACTCCACGACCAAACAGTTTGTCTGTCTTTACACATACTCCAATTTTTCACGCAAATTAAACTTTATATTCATAAAATATCATGGAATTCTTCGAAGTAGCCTGTTTCTCATAAGAAGCCTGGGCCTCAGAAGAAGGCTAAGAGACGCTCAGCGGGCGATGGAGAGAGCAATGCTCGGTCTATACGACTACGTGATCAAATCAGAAATGTGGAGATCCGTAGAAGAACAGAGTTACCGACATAGCTCAACGAGTCTCAAAGCTGAAGTGGCAATGGGGGGGCACATAGTTCGGAGAAAGGATGGACGATGGGGTCCCAACGTGCAGAAATAGCAGCTGACATTAAGCGCGTCGCAGGTAGCCGCTGGATCCAAGCGGCACAAAACCGTGGGATTTGGAAATCCCTAAAAAAAGACCTATGTCCAGCAGTGGACGTCTATCGGTTGATATGATGATGATGGACTCCGGTTTCTACCCAAAATGCATGCTAGAAATTGGTTTAACTGGCCAACGACTAATCATTCGGGCCCCGTGGTCTATGTTAGACGATTCAAACATTGTCTGGGAGGCATTTTCTCCTGTGACTCTACAGAACAATTCGTGAGCGACAATTTCGACCACACTTCGCGACATGATAACGTAAATTCATCATCAAAATTAAAAATTTAATTCTATTGAGAATGCATAAATAAATTATTTATTATATTGTGTTTACTACTTTAAAACTGTCTACTTTAAAAGCACTTTTAAATCGTCAAGTCCGTCTGTCTGTTGTAGCTCTAACACCAGCTAGGAAGGCAATTTCTGCCAAAAAGAAGCCGACTGAAAACAATCTAGTTTTAACTGTCAAGGTTGTCGAACACATTGATTATAAGATCTATGGATCCATTTGAATCTGACTTTACCTTTAAATACACGTATAAACCAATTTAATTTCCACAATTCGGCCATCATGTTGAAAACCACCTTCGATAATGACACGGTAATGGATGTGGCGGTGTGAAAATGTGGACTGTCATTTTTGACGTCATTAATAACCGACGAAAATGACAAAAAAGGCCGGTGAATCTATTAGTTTGTACACACAAGGACAGAATTTGTATCCGTTTATCGCACCTTAATTTTGCGGTCATTATTCACTTACTTTAGTGACGGTATGAGGTGTTTGTATTAAGACCTTATTTTTTATATATGTTTTTGGCTCCCGACGCAAGAACCAAGGGGTGTTAACATCGTATTTCCCGAACGGATTAACCGATTTTGATTTCCTTTTTTTTTGTTTTTATGTATAATAAAAATCGAGCCAAGATGGCCGCCGCCAAAAAATGGCGGATAACGTATTTTATAAAACTCACTTAAAACTGGAGTATCAGATGAAATGCCTTGACTAGTACAATACCACATACTATAACAAATTTCAAATCTTCATTTTTTGTTAAAAAACCTCAATTTCAGTATCAAACGACAGGGAATCACTTTTGTAGAATAACGTACACTATAATTCATTCTGTCAGCCTTTTTGAAGTAGTGATTTTAGTTGAGTAAATGTAGAATTTGTCGTTTTGACAATTTCTCTGTCTCTTTGTTTTTCAGCGAAAGTACGTATGTTTGTTTTCTTATACGTATAATAGTCTTAACCACTGCACCGATCTTGATGAAATTAGGCAAAACATATAGCTTGCATCCTGGAGTTGAATATAGGATTATCCAGTGGAGTGCTGGGTTTCTTTCCAGGCATATGGCAGTTAAATTGCATAAAACGGCAAAAACTCTCCTCCTATACTAGTTATAAATCAATTTTAGGTTAGGCAATGCTTTCATGCATGTATGAAGTGCACGCCACTGGGATTATCATTAATCAAAGAAAAAAAGCGCTTGAAATAAATAAATATAACTTTCACTGACCACAATCATTATACACAGCCTTCAGACCGAGACACAGCATTGCAAAAATGCTGCTCATGCTGTTTATAGGCCATAATTTTCCAATTATGCAATTATGTACCATGTTATTGGCCCATATAATTGGACCGTCAATTAAAACTATTAAAAAGGGTCCGGTCAGGTCATTATAAAGTTACACTTACAATTCTGTGGCTGCAAGCAGCCTCAGAATTAAAAACATACGGAATCCTCACTCAGACATTATTGCATGCACTGCAATGTGTCCAAAAACAGAGAAAACCCCCCAAGCACCTTTCATTACACAACCGCGAAATGTTCCCAGCCTTAATAAACTTTTCCCCATTTTATGGTAAACGTTTAGAACATTAGAAGTATAATAATAACTGTCAACTGCTAAATGAATGAAGTGTCTAACCGCCTGTTCGAGAAACACTACTAAAGTAAGAAAGAAAGAAAGATATATTTGTGTCATAAATTTGTTAAAGTAAAAATGTGTGACAAAGAAGCTGTCTCAGTATATCTGCATACTAACTAAAAAGCGCAGCACTGGTTTTCAGCCAGCCCTTATCTTCGTCGTCGTAAGTAGAGATTGATACTTTAATATTCGTCGTGTACACGGCTTCTGGATGTTCTTAATTCTGTGCTTACAGCATCGGCGCTACTCCGTCTTAGACATTATTAAGTGTTTACTATTCCAGTAAATCTCACACAGCTGTCGGCAGTTACAACGCACAGGGTTGCAGGCGACCTTCGGGTAAATCACGCGGAAAATTAACTGAGACTTCGACCCTTATAACGTCGTAACTCGAAGCAATTCCTACTGGATAAGTTTTTTATAGTGATAGTAACACCTTGAAGTAAGATCGCACAAAAAATACATTCACAACTATACTGAAGATCGATCCAAATAAAAAATAAATAAATATACTACGACAATAAGTAAGCGTAGCTTGTGTTATGGGTACTAACATAGCTAATGAATACTTATAATATATAGATAAACACCCAGACACTGAAAAACATTCATGTTTTTAAATTATTATTTTTCCAGTTGTGGGAATCGAACCGACGGCCATGGGCGCAGAAAGCAGGGTCACTGCCCACTGCGCCAACCAGCTGTCTAAATAAGGAAATAATTGAGTTATTATAAATTTCCAACAGTATAATTTTGTATTCAAGTAGCACAGCCCTATTCAGAGGAAGTGATGTGATTAATGTGTTAATTTGCCGTCTCTACCGCCGCACATCGGTATTACAGTATCGATTAACTCTTACCGACACTTTATGTTTAATATTTCTCATCGTCGATATCTTAAATATAATTTACCAGTTGTGTTCTTCTTTAAACGGTAATAACTGGGACATGGCTAAACGTGCCAATCTTCAAACTCTAGGCTTGATAGTGGCTTCGCAATACATTTATAATAATATAGTTTTGTGAGATAAAATTTTACTCTTTATAAACAAAAAGCTGAAATTAACAATCGACTTACCAGAAACGGACATAAATTAGTGATATCTGCATATCGTCTGAAATAAATGAATTTGAATTTGAATTTGACTCTTGACTGTTGCACGTTTTAAACCAGTGTTTTGTGATAAACTTTTGGATTGACTTTTTTATCACATGAATGACTACCTAAATGAGAAATTGTAATAATTATAGACATTTGTTAATTCATTTTATTTTTTATTAAATCTGTTATTTTCATTTTGGGATATCCCTCTTTTTCACTTGTTTTTTGTACTTGCCACCTCGTCACTGGTGGGTGCGGCTGCTTCCAGTGCCGAGCAGGCCAAGAGGCGTAAATATGAAAACCTGGATAGCAGCTTCATTTTTGTGCCTTTTGGAGTAGAGACTTTGGGACCGTGGGGTCCGGAGGCAAGAGCTCTTTTCAAAGAATTATCGAAAAGGGTTATCGAGTCTACCGCTGATCCTAGCGCGGGCAGTTACCTTGGCCAACGAATTAGTTTGGCCATCCAAAGGGGCAATGCTGCCAGCATCTTATTAACTGTGCCTCGCTGCGGTGGTTTCGAGGACGTTTTAGATTTCATTTAGTTTTAAATAGTTTATTTTAGGTTATATTTATAAAACAGTAACTTGAAACGTGACTTGTTATGTTAAAAATTGTAAAAATGCTTAACGACAAATTTTTGCACGCCAATCTTGGCAGGACTTATGACACATAAAAATTAATTAACACCTATGTAAACATGTTGCATGTACCATATTCAAAATAAAAATCGATTGATTGATTGAATTTGTTACGGAAAAACCCAATACGAATTTTTTTGCTGAGTCGGGAATTTAACCTGGGACTCGTGATCTGTAAATGAACCTGGAAGTCACAAAAACACCCGGCAAAGATTGTTGAGGGTTTCTTAAGCTAAGCTGCGTTCGAAAACCTTTAAGCTTTGTTTTCCAGTTTATTAACGTACTTATCGCTATCAATTGTTAACACTTTTTACATTTTCCAACAGTCAACTTGACTAAGGAAATGTTTGACTTTGACTCCAAAATATTAAACCAACTAAGAAAGTAGCAGTGGAGCTTTTTGTGACAGAGCTCGTCCGAGAAAGAACTAGCACCTAGCTTTCTTCTGCCACCAAGCAGCACTGTTACAATGCTGTGTTCCGAAACATATTTGACTTTGACTCAAAAAAACAATAAACTAACCTTATCAAAATGAAGCTTAATTTGCTATACTCCGCGCAAAGCAGGAGAATCTGTGTGGTGTAATTTATAATTTCATCAATCCGTATACTCCACACCAAACCGATCTTCGGCAATATACCCTCTACGCACTTTCGCTCCGAAACCGGAGCATCCTCAGGAGATGTTGACTTTACAATGAATAATTGTTAAGACTTGAATTATCAATTTTCATAATTAGTGTTTTTACCTGCACTTGGAGGTATCATCAAATTTATAATGCATATAAAAATTTTGGGAACCGACGGATTCTCCTGCTTTTCGCGAAGTATAGCAAATTAAGCTTAATTTTGATAATATATCATGGATTTCCGCAAAGTAACGCCTGCTTCTATCCAATAAACTAACCAACAAAGTAGTAGTTGATGTTTTTGTGACAGAGCTCGTCTGGGAAAGCACTTCCACCTTGTTATTTCTGCTGCTAAGCATAGTTTCGGTCTGAAGGGCTTGAGTGTCGGCTGTTACAAGCTTATGAGGCTTAACGTCTATGCGTCAGTCTGACTGTACTTTATAGGTCGTGCTCCTTACATTCCTTACGAAGTTTAGCTCCGTTTATATATTTAATATATTTATATATTCAATAACATTTATGGTTTTCCACTTACCATCAGGTGGGCCATATGCTTGATCTGCCAATTAATATTATTAAGAAAAAAAAAGCAAGAGATTGGTGCTATTAAGTAATTATACATTTCTAGCGCCATAAAATACATTTACGTCCCACAGCCCTATTTAAAGGAAGTGATGTGATTAATGTATTCATTTGCCGTCTCTACCGCCGTACATCGGTATTACAGTATCGATTAACTCTTACCGACACTTTATGTTTGACGGCCGATTGGCGCAGTTTGCAGCGACCCTGCTTTCTGAGTCCAAGGCCGTGGGTTTGATTCCCACTACTGGAAAATGTTTGTGTGATGAGCATGAATGTTTTTCGGTGTCTGGGTTTTTATATGTAAATTCTAAGTATTTATGTATATGATTCATAAAAATATTCATCAGTTATCTTAGCACCCATAACACAAGCTACGCTTACTTTGGGGCTAGATGGCGATGTGTGTATTGTCGTATATTTATTTATTCATTAATAAAGTGAAAACTCGTGTAGTTTTCTATCATTCTTCATACATACTAATATTATAAAAAGTGTGTTGATTTGTATATTTTCCTTACTTTACGACCTTACTGAGCAACCAATTTACTTATTTTCTTGCATAGAGTTAATTGAAAGAACGAACATATTCTTTTTTATTCCACTACATGATAGCCCTTGACTGCAATCTCACTTGGTGATGACACAGATGGTAGCGGGCTAACATGTTAGGGAGTACGGTAGTCAAAGTCAAATTCTAATATTTCTTTATTCAAATAGGCACATAGATTGCACTTTTGATGCGTACATTACAAATATAATATGAAACAGGAGTGAGTTGATGTCGATAACTAAATTCGTCATCTTAAAACTAAAGCTACAAGGGTTCCAAACGCACCCAGTTCTAAGAAAAAGCCCACAACAAACTTAGCCATTTTTTTTTGTTATCACCATCTCACATTTTCATTTAAAACTAATAAATATCATTAGTCCCCTATTCGGTTTCTACACGACATCGCACCGGAACACTTAATTGCTTAGCGGCACGTCTATGTCGGTGGGGTGGCCAAAGCCTCCCACCAGAGCAAACCAGAGAAAATTCAGAATATTTATTATTATTATTATAATAAATTCCCAAATTGCCTCTGCCAGGAATCGAACCCCGGACCTCCTACTTAAATTTACAGCGCTCACCGTTTCGCCAGGGAGGTAGTTAAAACGAACAGTAACAAAGGCTACTTTTTATCTCCGCAAAACGAACGGTTCTCACGGGCTTTGTAAAACCTATTCCATATCCAAAAACCAAAATTTTCATGCTTTACAATAATACAAAGGAATAGTGGTGCTACGATGTTCGTAGTACATCTACGTGATCTGTAGACACTCTACAAGTGCTACGAGCTCTGTTCAAGTACTACGCGACTGTGCCTGACACACTAAATTTCGAAACTTAGGGTCAGATTACACTAGAGACTTTGTTTCAATGGTTGTCATCATAAAGCCTTAAAACCTTGTCACAACGACATAATGGAGAAAAGCTGTTTCTCAATAGTTCAAGTGGAGTTTAACTAAAAACGACTAACTACGAGTCTATTATATACAATTATCAGTATCATGAACGTACAGATGATGTTTATTAATTTAGTGTTTCAAACACATCTCTTTGACTATCCCAATCCAATTTATTGAACAATACAATGAACAATTATCGTTACTATGCTTTTATACAGAAACCTATCATATTTCTTTATTGGTTGGACTCTACCAACGAATAGAACAGCAGATTTCAGCATACAAATGGAAAAATAACATGATGTTAATTTTCCTGACTACGCAGTACCCCGGAGTGGGTTTTAAATGTACCTTAAGCCATTACATAGCACCCGTTATACGTGTATAGCTGTGTTATTCAAAGACCTTATCTATGTTTATATACAGATAAGGTCTTTGAATAACAAATCACAATATATATTCCTTGGTAAGTTTGTTGTTGGCTCTTCTTAGATCTAACGAATGTTGTCACAATTACCTAACGCCACCGTACCATAAGTGTCTGTGAAAAGGTCAACATGAATAAAACATTTTTGAATTTGAATTTGAAAGTAACAAAATTGGTCTAGTTAGTAAGTTAAGTTATTACCATCATCTTTTGCAAAGGGAAAAATTAATACACTCACTATTATTAACTCCTTGAGCTAGGGTGGCTTTATCGACTTAATATCAAGCTACGTGTCGCTAGTCTGGTTTAGGCTTACGCCTTACACTTGAGCTAACGTGAAACTTAGCTTGTTTTGACATGTTGCTAAGGACATCATTATTTAGGAGTATCTGCACATTTTCAGCTGTATATTTTAATGCGGGGATAGCTCAGTGGTTAGAGCTTCGGCTTCCCTTTCGGAGAGACCAAGTTCGATCCCCGACATAAAACTCAAAATTTTCGGAGTTATATGCGTTTTTATTTTAAGAAATCATAATATAGCTTGAAAATGAAATGAAAATGAAAATCAATTTAGCACCTAGCATAAATGAAATTAAAAACAAAAAAAAACAGTTAACATAACACACAGGTACAATGGGCAGCCTTATCGCTAAAAAGCGACCTCTGCCGACCCAACAAAGGAAAGAGAAAAAAAATAAACACTTATATTATAGGGCTGGGTTGTACACTTGCTGTTTGGTTTTCGATAAAAAATTTAATACTAACAGTTGCCGGCGTAGTCTATTTTAAATACCAAATATACAGATGAAAACCCAGACACTGAAAAACATTCATGTTCATCACACAAACATTTTCCCGCTGTAGGAATCGAACCCACGGCCCACTGTGCCGACCAACTGTCTCTTAAAAAGCTGTTATTTACCACGATTGTTAATTTAAAAATATCTTAGAAGCTCCGATAAAATAAAAGCTTTGTCCACCCTGCTGTTCATGCGTTCGGAAAAATCGATCTTACCATAAATATTTCTCTTTGTGGCCCTAAGTATCTGCTCCAGCACTATTCCTTTGACATATTATCTTATCCTTTGCTTGGATTTTTTATCCGGGACCTATTTTTACCCGGAATTTATCCCTTTAAACGTAAGTGTAAGATCGCCCAGATCTTTGTGTCTTGCCATTTTATATGGCGTTCGAATCGTAAAATAAGGTGACTTTCAATGTGGCACTAGTTTGCACATCAAATAGTGTCCACGCTGTCTGCTTGGGCGTAAGCATTTTTAGCAAACTTAAAAAAGGTATTATGTTCGGTCATATATATTTCTTTTTTTTGTCGACTGATTGCTCCATAAAATTAGAAACGATTCAAAAATATATATTATTTTTTCAAAGATCTTAGAAATGGACCCATTATCCAAGTTAGGACCTGATGCCCCTCATCAGGTCCTAACTTGGATAATGGGTCCCAAGGAAACCGAGGGTAACTTTAAAGTTTTATAGCCATATTCAATATGTTTATTGATCTCTCTTATTAATAGTAGTATTAAGGTATTACGTTTCATTTAGAAACGAAGTATAATATCAGAGCAGCTTAGAATGTTTCCCTGGAAATGCTTGCCTAGATAGTTTTAAAAGGTTACCCTTTAAACACCTCTAGAAATAGTGAAAACTCGTTCTATACCTTATGCTACTGGCAGAAATATAAGCAGGTTTAAGAAAATGCTAAAACACGAAATATAGCTAATCTTTTAGCACTTCTTGTAGACGACCTTTAATGCTGTTGGATAGAATAAGGCGTAACGGAACTCAATGATAAACAATGAAAATTAGACTTAATTTGCTGTACTCCGCGAAAAGCAGGAGAATATGCACGGTGGAATTTATAATTTCTTCCATCTTTATACTTCACACCGAACAGATCTTCGGCAATGTACTCTCTAAGCACGTTTCGCTCCGACACCTTCTGAGTATCTTCAAGAGATATTGACATTAAATTGACTTACAATTTTTCATTGTACAATGACTTAACAATTATTCATTACACCGTACAGATTTTCCCTATTTTCGCGTAGTATAACAAATTAAGGTAAATTTTCATTGTACACCTTTGATACTCGGATATTTAAACAGAGATAAAATTATTAAAAACTCATAAACAGCCACCAATCGCTCAAACGTCTAGTTAAGTTAAACGGTCACTACCCGTTGTACAAAACTTTCCGATTTATGTGCGTTTTATAATATCACTTGATTTAACGGTATAGGAAAACATCGTGAGGAAACTAATGCACGTGTTAGAATATAATGAAGAAAACAATTTTAAAAGTATATTTAAAGTTAACAAGCGTACCCAGCCCGCTTCGCCTGGCTAGATTTTGTTTATTTTATTTAAACAATAAACTTACATCATTAAATTTTTAATTTAAGTCTAAATATATATATTAAATCATATATTTCTCTCCGTATTCATTCTTTTCTATTTTCTTCTCGAGCAGGTTAAGATCATTATCTACACCCATGTACACCCAACAATAGAATATCCTCATAGTAAATAAAAGCTGTATTTGACAGTTCAAAAATAGGAGTGCTCCGATCGTCACTAATCTTTACAGGATTACTCGCGAGGTCAATCCGGAGATTCCCTTAAAGTTTCATTGAAATCGGTTTAGCCGTTTCGGAGCCTATACGGAACATACCCACACACTTTCTCTTTTATATATTTAAAAAGTTAATATAAATATCCTCACATTTAATATACGGACTAGGGAATATAACACGCCTGGGAGTTTTTCAAAATGAATTCATAGCCGACAGGCGATTTGACGGCCGATTGGTTCAGTGGGCAGCGACCCGGCTTTCTGAGTCCAAGGCCGTGGGCTAGATTCCCACAACAGGAAAATTTTTGTGTGATGAACATGAATGTTTTCAGTGTCTGGTTGTTTATCTGTATATTATAAGTATTTTTGTATATTATTCATAAAAATATTCATCAGATATATCTGTAACCATAACACAAGCTTACTTTGTGGCTAGATGGCGATGTGTGTATTGTCGTAGTATATTTATTTATATTTATAGCGTATGAAGTCTACCAATCCGCGCTTGGCCAGCGTGGTGGACTACGGCCTCAACCCTTCTCATTCTGAGAAGAGACCTGCGCAGGCAATTAGCCGGTAATGATGAAGTATCTACTGTATTTTGAACACTGAGCCTGCGAACAGTCTTTTAATATAAACGTAGTCGATACATCGTAGGGTGATGAGATTTAAGTGCATCTCCGGTTTACGAAGCAATGTTTGGATGCGGCATTAATGGTTATATAGGGAGCGGGTGCCAGAATGGCATTTTGCGTTCGCTCGCAGCAGTTAGCATAAGAGTTATGCACTCGTTAAAATTTCAATACAGTTCCAATGTATATTTTATTGGAATTATGGGAAAGCCAGACGCTTTCCCGGAATAAAAACTATTTTATTTCTATCACCGCAATGCTTGCTATACAAAGCAATAAAAAAATACTCGATTGCTTCTGAAAAATTGGGGTACAGGACCGTGGATTTTGGAACTCTCTACAAAAGACCTATGTCCAGCAGTGGACTTCAAAACGTTGAGGTTATGATGATGATGATTTAGACCAATTATTATAATTTCCAAAGTATATTTCAATTTTCGCTAGTCAAAATCTAAAAGGCCTCTGCTATCATAAGAGTGAGATTTCTAGAGTTTAAATACACCACGCTATTCCAATGCAGGATAGTGGCCTATAGAGATTCATTTCACCCATATAGCCATAATAACCGAGACGGATCCGGCCCGGGAATGGAACCAAACACCTAGTTAACTGATCATACTAACCTATAGACGGCCGATTGGCGCAGTGGGCAGCGCTCCCTTTCTGAGTCCAAGGCTGTGGGTTTGATTTGATTCAGTGTCTGGGTGTTTATTTGTATAATATAAGTTTTTATGTACCAATGTCTTTCATAAAAATATTCATCAGTCTTCATAGTACCCATAACACAAGCTACGCTTACTTTGGGATAGATTTTGATGTGTTTATTGTCGCAGTATATTTATTTAAAAATTATTAAAAAAAAACCATTACCGACCCACTGCAGAGCGTGTTTCCTTCCACAGGCCGTTGTTCACCACGCTGGCCACGGATTGGTGGACTTCACGCACCTTTGAGAACGTTGTGGAAAACTCTCAGGCATGTAGGTTTTCCTTACGATGTTTTCCTTCACCGTTGAAGCAAGTGATATTTTTTAATTTTTTTAGAAAAGTTAGAGGTGCGTGCTGGGATTCGAACTCGCTCCCCCGAAAGTGAAATTGAAGTGCTACCCACTGGGGTATCACCGCGCTGGTCCACCAACCACTGAGTCAGCGTGGTAGTACGGCCTTATCTCATTATATCGGCCTTCTCATTGTTTGAGGAGACCCGTGCCCTGTAGTAGGGCCCCATCTCGCCAAGAAGATAAGGTTTTAGAGCATAGACCCAACACGCTGCTATAATTCGGGTTCGTGGGTATAAACTTTTAGTTATAGCAAGCCTCCCATGCTCGGAGGTGGACACCACCAATTCACTAACTCCGGCTTGGTACTAAGAATTCGTTAAGAATTTTTTTTTTTTAAAAGCAATGTGTCATCTCTTGTTTCAAACGTGTCTCAGTGTAATATGGACCTTTGAGAATTAGATCGAAACAGCAACGTTTCCTACTAGATGACGCTACAGTCGCTATAAGACTGAAGTGAAAGGCATATACTAATTTCGGCATCGAAGGTAGGAGAGCCGTAGCTTAATTGGAGAAAACGCTCAGGCCACGCTTGCCAGAGAGGCGCAGGTTCAAATCCTGTCGGTTCCGAATTTTTTTTATGCATTTTAAATTTATAAAAAATAATTCTTTAAAAATAAAACCCACGAGGTTACATTCGTGAAAGTTTGAAATGATCCTTCTGCGGAAACCTTAATACAAATATCGCAGTTGGACAAAAATAAAGAAAGTTCACATTACGTTTTCAGCGAGGATATTTGCCAAACCGGCTGTTGCATCCACTGGATTTGTAAACTTTTAAGTTCAGGCCACATAATATCGGCCAATAGAGTTCAACAACCTGTTATACGGTTTTACGGTGCCAACTCTATCCAAACTTTATTTATTCAAATAGGAATGCTCACGGATAAATTCTATAAGAATTCTTACTTATCTATAGTCTAAACTGTTCGGCTATTTAAACAAAAAACTCAAAGCACATTTGCTACAGCAACAAAAGATTTAAAGTTCTTAAATAAACATTAATGAGGCTTTTCTTTGAATCAGTTATTTTTCCGTATGTGAAAAACACTATAGTAGCAGGGCTGTAATTTATTTCTGGCGTATGTACAGACGGCGTATCTAGCGTTACCATGGACACTGCCCGACTTTGTGGGAATCTTCTTGGTTTAACTCTGTAAATTTTATATTCCGTACCGTGTTTTATTTTTAATTTTATTTTTATTATGTATAGACTGAAAGTTTTGGCGTGGATGAAGCAGTCGCAAACACGTCTGCGAGCACACAGGGTCCCCCTGAAAACCAGCGCTGCAGGTCGCTGCGGCTTCGTGCTGAGGTAGAAACCTATTTGTCCACATGCTTTTTGTTAGGTACATTTTTGTATTACAATTGTAAGCGATTTTGGGGGCAAATATAAATTTCATTTTAATTTCATTTCATTTATACTAACTAGTCGACAATCACTGGTCAAAATTCGACCATAATTTGTTTAAATAATAAATTTGAACATTATTAAGTTACTTCTGTAGACTTATTCAC
Source organism: Pararge aegeria (assembly GCF_905163445.1). Classification (NCBI taxonomy): domain Eukaryota; kingdom Metazoa; phylum Arthropoda; class Insecta; order Lepidoptera; family Nymphalidae; genus Pararge; species Pararge aegeria. The sequence continues at coordinate 1,526,043 of NC_053202.1, read as the reverse complement.
AGATTTTGCAAAGACACTATTAATTTGCCTATTTTTTCACACATATTTGGAAAAAAAAAATTTAAAAAGAAAAGGAATATACTATGACAATACACACATCGCCATCTATCTCCAAAGTAAGTCACACCAGAGTGGTTTTTGGAAGTATAGCTTTTTGTGGCAGAGTTCGTCCAGAAATGTTTTTTTTTATTAGACTAAAGGTTAGCCCTTTACTGCAATCTTGACTGCCGGTTACTAATGATGATAGCGGGCTAACCTGTTAGGGAGTAAAGCAGTTATATTAAACGCATTCCCCTAATAGGTTTCTGTACAACATCCCATCGGAACGCTTAATAGCTAAGTGGCACGTCTTTGTCGTGGTTTTTCGAGAAAAACGTATCTCGCACGTACATACGTAATGTATGCGAGAAAAACGTATCCCACGTGCTCAACGTAACTCTTAGAGAAAAAAAAGATTCGCCGCATCCATCACAAACACAAATAATAGGCAGCCATGTTGCTAGAGGCACCGTCAGTTCATATCCGCTCAGTTTAATGACCAAAATGTACCTTTGAAGTTTCGACACATAAACATTTACGTGTACCCAGTAGCTACCCGTCGGCCCGTGCTAATACTATTGGCCTTTCAACTAGACTTAGCCATATCTTAATGGGGTAATTGTTTTGATTGTAAATGTAGGCTATACAATTATCTTTATTATTTATTCAAATTTTATATGACATTTTAAAGCGATGCAGCATTTACATAAAATATATAAAAAAATATTCTACAACAATACACACATCGCCATCTAGCCCTAAAGTAAGCGTAGCTTGTGTTATGGGTACTTAGATGACTGATGAATGTTTTGATGAATAATGTACATAAATAAATAGCAATATACATATAAATAACCCATATAATACCCAGGCACTGTAAAACATTTATCACACAAACATTTTCCAGTAGTGGGAATCGAACCCACGGCCTCAGACTTGGACTCAGAAAGCAGGGTCGCTGCCCACTGCGCCAATCGGCCGTCATAATGCCACACACCCTTTCGCATTTATTTATTACTTAGGTTTAGTTTAAGGATTTTATTACTGTTCATTGTCAATAATATAATAAATACCTATTGTAACTCGGCAAAAACAAATACGAAAACCCAATTATTATAACATCATCATCGATATTCAATTGTCATTTTAAAACCACACGACATGTTAAAGCAATCATTGCATTCCGAATCCAATGTAATTTAATTCTATTTCAGTTATTTTCTTAGTTGTTCTTTAACCGCGGAATGACAGTTAATTAGTGTCCGGTAAACCACAATATTTCAAAGTGAATGTCATAAAATTTACATACGAAACCGCTCCGAATAATTCGAAAATATTTATGTGAATTTCACAGCGAATTTATCGAGACATCAGATTGTGTTTCAAAATTAATACTTAAAAATAAATCGAAATCTCTTAAATTATTACATGATAGGTTAAAACGGATTGACCTCACTTTCAAGCAATTTTGTTTTAACGCAAAAGGGAAACAAGGAATTTATGAAAATTAAGCTTAATTTGCTATAATCCGCGAAAAGCAGGAAAATCTGAATGGTGTAATTAATCATTTCTCCAAACCTTATATTCCACACCAAACAGATTTTCAGCAATGTACCCTCTACGTATTATTGGATAGAAGCATGCGTTACTTTGCGGAAATCCATGATATATTATGAAAAAAGAGCTTAATTTGCTATACTCCGCAAAAAGCAGGAGAATCTGTATGGTGCAATTTTTGATTTCTTCAATCCTTATATTCCACACCAAAAAGACCTTCGGCAATGTGCTCGTGCCTCGTGCTTGACAATGATAATGACTTATATACTGAATGCCAAAATTAGTTTTTTGTTTTTCACACAATCACACAATCCCAGGGTTTTTAAAGGATTTTTGCGTCTAGATTGTCTATGGGCCTAATGGAAAGTGGCTACTTTTTGAAGTGAAACATTCTCTTTCATAGATTTTTCTGTGGGTAGTAAGAAGGATGAACCGTCACGCTCCGGGGTGAAAGGTTCGATCTGGTGAGCAAGAAAGATACAGCTGCTCTTCACTTTAATGTCGCTTTGTTCAGTATATTATAATAAATAAATATACTAAGAAAATGCACAAATCGCCATCTAGCCCCAAAGTAAGCGTAGCTTGTGCTATGGGTACTAAGATAGCTGTTGAATATTTTTATGAATAGAATACACATAAATAATTATAATATACCGATAAACACCCAGACACTGAAAAACAATCATGTTCATCACACTAACATTTCCAGTTATGGGAATCGAACCCACGGCCTAGGACTCAGAAAGCAGGGTCGCTGCTCACTGCGCCAGTCGGCCGTCAGTTATTATTATTATAATCTATCATTTATTCTTTTCCATTTTTTTTTTTTAATTCTTAACAATGCTTAAAAATAAAATTAAAAATTAAAAAAAATTATTAAAAAAAACATCCACCCTCCGCTTGCGGGGCTTTTGAATGCCCAAGCAACCGGCGGTCAGGGCTCCAGAGTGAGGAACCTCCTCACAATACGCGCCATTTCAAGGACTACTGCCTTCTGTATCCGACCCTTGATCCAACAACTATTATTATTATTAGAACTAGAGTTACCGACATAGCTCAACGAGTCGCGAAGCTAAAGTGGCAAAGGTCGCGGCTATGTGCCGCTCGGAGAACCGATGGACGTTGGGGTTCCAAGGTGTTAGAGTGGCAACCCCGCTCCAGTAAGCGCAGCGTTGGTCGACCCCCAACCAGGTGGACAGACAACATCAAACGAGTCGAGGTTGCAAGCGGCCCAGAATAGTGGAGTTAGGAACGCCCTAAAAAAGACGTATGTCCAGCAGTGGACGTCAGTCGGTCGATTTGATGATGATGATGAATTTAATTGGTATTACTAGTACGTAATAATTTCAAAGTCAACAAAGTTCAAAGTCAAAAATATCTTTATTCAAGTAGGCCCACAGGTGGCACTTTTGATGCGTACATAAGAACCACACGGTAGTGAGATGATGGCGATAACCACATTCGTAAACTTAAAACTAAAGCTACGAGGGTTCCAAACGCGTCCTGGTCTAAGAAGAAGCCCACAACAAACTTAGTCGGGTGTTTTTTTTTTTTTTTTTTGTTATCACCATCTCACAATGTCATTTTAAATTATTAGAAGAGCAACCTGGTTAGAGCAATAATTTACACCCAAGCTTTTTTATCGTTTACGTAGTCCTTTATACTATAATAGGACTTTTCTATAAGCTTACGTTTAATACAAACTTTGAACTTTTTAAGAGACATTTCCAAGATGACTATTGGTAGTTTATTGTAGAATTGTATGCAATTTCCTTTAAACGAATTATGAATTTTATGTAACCTAGTATATTGCACTGTAATAATAGTTTCAACATTTATTTAGTTTATTAAATTTGAAAAAAAACACAGTTATTGTTTTCACTTCTGCCTCACGGTCTTGAGCCATCACCATTTTATTTTATAGCGGGTGGTTCTATATTTTGTTCAAATCTTTCTGGGAAAAAACGGCTTTACATTCATTATATTTAAATAATACAAAATAGCAAATATTGATGCTGTCTAAGATGATAGCGAGCTGACCTGTTTGGGGTATGGCAATTATAGTAAAATATTGCATACGACCATAGAATTAATTAATTAGTAGATTCAGTGTAAGAAATTTTCTCCGTCATTAAGAAATAGTTTTTTAACCTTTTTTCAATTAGCATTTTATCACGTTGAGAAGAGCAACAGTCAATCGTGTTAATTAGTATGTTAACTGCAAATATCTTTATTCTACTCAAGACACGTATACGCTATCTTAACTTTAGGTACTCTTTTTATAATTTTTATTACTGTTTTTACCTAAACCTGGAGGATTTATTAATTTTATAAATTTAAAATGCGTTTAGAAATTTTCGGAACCGACAGGATATGAACTGCGACTCTCTGGCAATCGCGGCCTGAGCGCTTTATCCAATTAAGTTACGTCGATGCCGAATTGGTATATGTATTTCACATCAGTCTTATAGCGACTGTACCGCCATCTAGTAGGAAACGTTGCAGTTTCGATCTACTTTTTCCAAGGGTCCATGAGACACGTTTGAAACAAGAGATGACACATTGCTTTTTTTATAACTTTATTAGTGTTTTTGGCAACACTTGATGGATTTATCAATTTTATAAATTTTATATGCATATAAAAATTTTAAATTTAGGTACTGTTTCTTAAATATAGGATGCCATTCTTAAATATACTGCTTAGTTTCTAAGTACGTATTATTCTATTTACTAATTTCAGGAAAGGACAATAATTGTATTAAATATAGGATTCCTTTGATCCCGAAAAACTACTGATGAATTTATTGCGAAAGCCTAGCCTTATTAATTAATTATAAGTTTTCTAATAACATCGTTTGCCCCTACCCGTATTATTGCTTTGGGTAAAACATCGTAACAATTTTGTGAACAAGGACCTTGAAACTACAATTTTCGATTTCTTTGATCGCTCGACCGTGAAGGGTGGTAACTTTGTAAACTATAATACATATACACCTGTAGTCTAAGAGCCAACGGGCGAACAAGTCCGAGGAATAAAATATATTTTTTTTAATTTTCAAAATGCATTTGGAGTGGTGAGCACTGTGGTCTTATGAGTGTGAGGCCGTGGGTTCGATTACTAGCAACGGAAATTTGGTAATTCACCATTTCTGTTTTCTCAGGTCTGGTCGCGACAGTGGCTATCTACCGAGAAAGACGTGTCGCGTACTGACTAAGCGTTCCGGTACAATGCCACATAGAAAACTTGTGAAAAAAAAATGTTGCACTAGTTGCGGATGCAGGATAGCTTGTGCGTGTCTTGAGTAGAATAAAGATATTTACAGTTAACATACTAATTAACAGGATTGACTGTTGCTCTTCTCAATGTGATAAAATGCTAATTCTCAACGTGATAAATTTGACCGCCAATTGGCGCAGTGGGCAGCGACCCTGCTTTCTGTGTCCAAGGCCGTGGGTTCGATTCCCACAACTGGAAAATGTTTGTGTGATAAACAGGAATGTTTCTCAGTGTCTGGGTGTTTATATTTATATTTATGTATGTTATTCATAGAAATATTCATCAGTCATCTTAGTACTCATAACACAAGCTACGCTTACTTTGGGGCTAGATGGCGATGTGTGTATTGTCGTAGTATATTTATTTATTTAATAAATATTTCTTAATGACGGAGGAAATTTCTTACACGGAATCTACTAATTAATTAATTGTATGGTTGTATGCATTAGTTTAATATAACTGCCATACCCCAAACAGGTCAGCTCGCTATCATCTTAGATAGCATCATCATTTGCCATTTTTTATTATTTAAAAATAATGAAAGATTTAAACAAAAAATAGAAACACCCGCTTTAAGCACACTTTCAAATTATCAAAATTAAGCTTAATTTGTTGAAGAAGTTGTATCTTAACAATTATTCATTGTAAAGTCAACATCTCCTGATGATGCTCCGGTTTCGGAGCGAAACGTGCGTAGAGGGTATATTGCCGAAGATCTGTTTGGTGTGGGGTATAAGGATTGAAGAAATTATAAATTACACCACACAGATTCTCCTGCTTTTCGCGGAGTATAGCAAATTAAGCTTAATTTTGATAATATATCATGGATTTCCGCAAAGTAACGCCTGCTTCTATTCAACACTATCAAATAATTTCATGTTCAAGTTGCATGGGATTTATTGTCACTGGCTCCTGTGGTATTTAGGGGCACGGGTCGAGAAAGGAATTATTAACGTAAGGAACGGGTCCTCGTAAGTTACTCATTTTATCTCGGTGCTCTTATGCTTCGATTTGAAAATATTTACTTGTTACATATCTACTATAGGTCTCGGTTCGATTCCGGCCGGGCAAATATCGCTAAAGTTATTTCGGCGAATAATTTCGTCACGCACCATCGATGCCCAAATTATTATAAGTCAGATAGTCTTATAAAAGTAGCTATACGAAAAACGTGAATAAAACCGTAGCTTGATAGGCATACAAACATTTTCCAGTTGTGGGAATCGAACCCACGGCCTTGGACTCAGAAGGCAGGGTCGCTGCCCACTGCGCCAGTCGGCCGTCATTATACTACATTACTTTATTAATCCCTATCCCTATTCCTATCCCTATCCCTACTAATATTATAAATGTCAATGTAAGTTTGTTTGTTACGCTTTCACGCAAAAACTTCTTAACCGATCCTCATGAAACTTTGTACACATATTCTTGGAAGTGTTAGAAGTAATATAGGATACTTTTTATCCTGACATTAAGCTCAGTTCCTTAGGGAAAGGGGATGAAAGTGTTTGACGATTTTACACCACAACTCCGAAAAATTCAAACTGATTTAAATAATTATTTTTGTACTATAGAGGTTATATTATGTGTTTAATTTTGTGTAGATCTGAGTGTGGTTGGAGATGAGGACAGAACTCCTCAGCGGACAACAGCAAACCCCTTATTTAAGGTTTAGCGATACTGAATACTTTAATTTTTTTTAGAACTACAACTAAATTGAACGCCACATCAAAAAACAAAATCAAACGCAGACGAAGTCGCGGACAACAGCTAGTACTAAAATAAAGTATATGAATAGCCTACTTGCATTTTAGATGCATCATCAATTAGATTCCAGTCAAAAGCTAACTTGTATTCAAATATAAAACAGATGTAATTTACTCACGATTTCATCCGCGTTAGTTTCGGTTTCACAAAATCGCCCTTGATAATAATTTTGTAAATAAAAAAAAGAGTTACTTTCGAATTGATATATTCACGCACTTCACAAGTCAAAAACAAGAAGTGAAATAAAAAAGTCAATGAGTTTCCCTTTCGGAAAATCGAGTGCTCGTATCAGGCGGAAAATAGGAGAAAATAGACGAGACTCCGACTGAGCGTCGGCCCTGTACAGTGTATCCCTGCTTATAAAACTCCGGCACCAAATTATATTTCTTTGTGCTCGGTCCAAGTGTTTTCTTTCATTACACTACAAGTTAGCCCTTGGCTGCAATCTCACCTGTAATAAGTGATCATGCAGTCTAAGATAGTAGCGGTCTAACCTGTTACGGAGTATGGCAGTCAGGTACATTGAACCCATACTAATCGGTTTCTACGCGAAATGAATTCCGGAATGCTAAATCGCAAATAGAAATTATAAAAAAAGCAATGTGTCATCTCTTGTTTCAAACGTGTCTCATTGTAATATGGACCTTTGAAAAAGTAGATCGAAACTGCAACGTTTCCTACTAGATGACGCTACAGTCGCTATAAGACTGATGTGAAAGGCATATACTAATTTCGGCATCGACGGTAGGAGAGCCGTAGCTTAATTGGTGAAAGCGCTCAGGCCACGATTGCCCGAGAGTCGCAGGTTCAAATCCTGTCGGTTCCGAAAATTTTTATATGCATTTTAAATTTATAAAAAGAAATTATAAATTCCCGAACGCCCCCGCCGTGAATCGAACTGAAAACCTCCATCATAAAAACAACACCGCTGCGTCATCCAAGGAGGTCGTCATTATGTTTTTGTATTGAAATAGAAATACCTTTCGGGTATTAAATACGACTTCACTTTTTGGGGGCCCAGTCGAATCCCAACACGCAACTCTAACTTTTCAAAGTTAAGTGCGTTGCAATTAAAATATCAGTGGGCCGGTACTGGGATTATTTTAGTCAAGTCAAGTCAAAAATATTTTTATTCCAGTAGGGTAGTAAGGTATTTCCAGTAGATGGCACTTTTGATGCGTATATTACATGAGTATTACACGGTAGTGAGATGAAGGCGATAACCATATTCGTAAACGTAAAACTAAAGCTACGAGGGTTCCAGACACGTCCTGGTCTAAGCAGAAGCCCACAACAAACTTAGCCGGGTGTTTTTTTTTTGTTATCACCATCTCACGTTGTCATTTAAAATTATTAGAAGAGCAAAATGGTTAGAGCAATCATTCACACCCAAGCTTATTTATCATATGATGATAACATGATATGATGCACAAAATATATTCCCACATAAACGCAACCTCCTATACCTTAGGCGGAAACCCTAAATCTCTGTTCGCCTGTAACGTATTGACTACCTAATCGGAAGGAATTCTCTAATAAGATCCAATCGCAAATACCTTTCCACTTTACAGATAGATTGCGTTGAATCCATTGTTTTTACCGACCGAATCCGACAGTTACTGCCAGTTTAAACGCGGTTAAAGTAAACCGCAGCAATTCCGATAAGTAATGGAAAAGGCTTGTTCACACTGAGCCCATTTTAATTATTTAATACCAAATGTGACAAATACTATAACGAGGATAGAAGTAGGCGTTACTTTGCGGAATTTCATGATATACAATTAGAAATAAAAATCTTAATTTGCTATACTACAGGAAAAGCAGTAGATTTTTTTTAAAATTAGTGTAAAACACATCTTTTTTATTTATTTGTAATCAACTCACGTATACAGTATATTCACGGTTATTTCAACTCTGACATAAGTCATTAAAACATAAATTTAATTAGTCAATTATTCCATTTTTTTAATATAGTGTTGCAATCAATTAATTTAATTATTTTAATTGGTCTTAGTCCACCAATCCGCACTGGGCCAGCGTGGTGGACTACGGCCTTAACCCCTTCTTACTGTGCGATTAGGCTGATAATTGGTAAATATAATGATGATGATGACGATGAATTGGTCTTAGTCCGTTCTAGTTAAAGAACAATAATAAACAAATAAATAAATAAATTACGCCAACCTTATAGCAAGAGGTAAAATAACTGTAAACAGACAATATACATGTTAATACTACGATGAAACTGACATAGAATATATCCTAACACCATAGACTATAAACCTTACATTTCAGCCGCAGACACTGCGGCCGACGTGGCCATAATGAATGAATGAATGCCACTGACCGAGCGGAATGGAATGATAACAAACGATGTTTACTGCTGGCTGTATAATAACGAATGATGTTTTCGGTCAATTTCTCGTTGCTAGTGGGCTCCACCGCGGTCAGAATGGAATCCAAACGTATTTGTCTTCAAAAAGGCTGCGCTATTATCAACAACTTATTTCGAGGAATATATTTTTGGATACTGGTGTCGATAGCCGAGGAAAATTTGTCTGGTGGGACTTGGGCTGGTGACTTACTGCCAACCTATTTTTTATAACCTTACATCTATACAAATAAAAGAATGAAAAAAAAAAATTTGGATCCCAATATGCTCCGAAAGTACTAGACCTATTTGAACCATTTCTTCACCTTAAGAAAGCTAAACTTTCACGAAGTAACATAGGATGTAATTTATTTTCAAATAAATTTAAGATCAAAAAACTATCTCATTTGAATGAGATAGTAAAAAAGGACTTTAGAATCCTTATTCATAAAGTAAAAATGACAGTATCTACTATCTCATTTATAGGAGATAGATAAAAAAGGACGTTAGAATCTTATCCATAAACTATGAATGCCAGTATCCTGTATCTATCTCATTTACAAGAGATAGTAAAAAGGACGTTGGAATCCTGATCCATAAACTATTAATGACATTATCTATCTCATTTAAAAGAGATAGGTCTAAAATTCCGCTAGAATATTGATCCATAAACAATGAATGCCCTTATTTATCTCATTTGAACGAGATATATAAAGAAGTCAGAAGAGCGTTTAGAGAAAAAACCCTAAGTACCTAGACTTAATCGTAATAATGTTATAGTAAAGTCCCATAAACGAAGGCGACATCGTAAGTCAAAAATTTGAAATTCATTACGCATTTCTGTTTCTTAGCAAGTTATTAGCAAGTTATTCCAAATTAAACTAATTTCCAACTTCAAATGGAGCGCACACAAGCGCATTAAGAAGTTCGTTTACGTTGTTCCAGGGCTGCCACACATATAATTTTTTTTTTACCAGATGTTATAAACGGGTTTGCCCATAATCCCAACGCTGGGCAGACGGGTTAGTGATCGCAGTAAATAAGACTAGCACAGAGGATGATGCTGCCCGACCTCCGTTATATTCCCTTAGTCACCTCGTACGACACCCGTTCCAAGAAGGGGGATAGTGGCAGCTCTATTCGAATATGCCGTCACCACACGGCCTGTCAAGCAGTGGCATGAATACAGAGTGAACAGGGTATGCTGATGATATAAAATAGCGAAAACATGCAGCACAGATTTATTAAAAACTTAAGGGTAGGTATTATACGAGATATAATAAAGCCTACCCTTAAGGTTTTATAACTCGTACTGTGAATTTTCTCTACTGGGGAATTGCGAGCTCCCATATAGTTCCGGACCCAGACTTAAGACTCATGGATAAAAATTGTATACTAAACTGGAAGTCAATCAAAGTCAGGCAATTAAAGTTGGCAGAAAAAAGATATTCATATTATTGTTGAAAGTGAGGTTAGGTTTTCATTTAAATTTAACAATGCGAAATGACCATTATTGCTTATCTGACAAATTTTGTCAAAGAACATCCAAGTCAAAATAATTGATACAGCCATTAATTAATATCTATATACTATACTATACTACGAAAATACACACTTCACCATCTAGCCCCAAAGTAGGCGTACATTGACGCAGAGACCCTGCTTTCTAAGTCCATGGGCGTGGGTTCGATTCCCACAACAGAAAAATGTTTGTGCGATGAACATGAATGTTTTTCAGTGTCTGCATGTCTATTTGTATTTTATAAGTATTTATGTATATTATTCATAAAAATATTCATTAGTCATCTTAGTACCCACAACACAAGCTACGCTTACTTTGGGGCTAGGTGGCGATGTGTGTATTGTCGTAGTATATTTATTTATTTATTTATTCTCATTTTCAAAGCATATGAATGTTCGGATGTTAAAAAGATTTTGTGATCTTGTCACAGCCCTGCTAGACGGCGGTGTAAAATTCGTCGAACTCTCTCGAGCGTCGTTGCTTGTTTTTAATTGTTTAATTTCCTAGCCTTGTAATTATAATAAGTATTATTAGAATGGTTGCAGCTAGCCGACGGAAACGATTCCGTTTCGTTGACATTTGACAACCGAGGCCTGTAATGAACGTCGTTAAAACGAAATAAATTGCTTTTCGGCTAAATAACTGTGAGTTCGGACTAAGTATTTTTCTCGCTAAAAAGAAGTTTGTATTTTCGGATGACTTGTTAACACCTGATTTATGCGCTTACAGCTTACGTTAGTCACTATATCTAGCTTATAAAATTGTTTACATTAGTAAGGTGATCTTTTTTCTTGTGGCAAATTCAAATTGTTTATTGTTATAAGGTACACAAAACAGGTAATAACTAAAAGTAGATCTAAATATAAGTAATAACAAGTTTTGTTCTAAGCTACAACCCAAAGTATGTGTACACAACTTGGAATTAAATTAAACAGAAAGTAAAGATAAAATTAAAGTTGAAACAAAAAGAAACAGTTAAATAATAATATATATATTATTTCCCTCAAGATTTTATGGAATAGTGCTTAATAATTTGATTTTTAAAAATATATCCTTTTGTTAAATTCAAAATTCAAATATGTTTTATTCATGAAGACCTCATTACAGGCACTTATGATGATGATGCAGTCTGAGATGGTAGCGGGCTAAACTGTTAGGGAGTATGGTAGTCATATCCATAATCGGTTTCTACGAGAAATCACACCGGAACACTAAATCGCTTAGCGGCACGGTTTTTCGGTAGGATGGTGACTAGGCGCGGTCAAAGCCTCCCACCAGACCGGACCAGAGAAATTTCAGAAATGAATAATTCCTAAATAACCCCTGCCGGGAAATGAAACCGGGACCTCCTGCGTAAATTCACAGCGCTCATGTGCCAGGGAGGTGTTGTAGGGGACTTCCGTATCTAAATTACGTAAGTAAAACTTACAGGTGTAATCGACGCCTAACAGTTAGTCCAATTTCTCACTTACAGCATTCGATTTGTACAATGTAACAGCGATGTCTTCTTTTACTAATAAAAGTGTGAAGTTATAGAAAAAAACAAAGGCAAGTTTTAACTTTAAGTAAAAAATATACAAAGTGAAATTCCTAGCGAAGTTGCTTTATTAAAATAAAACATAAATTTAGTTTTTTCCCATAATTGTAATAAATGTCTGAGAAAACCTTACTATAAATTGGCGTAACAGGCAACGTTAGTAGTTTTATTCTATAGGACAGTTTCTACAGCGATTAAGTCAAAAATATTATCATGAATATGGTATTCTTTTTTACGCTCTGGAGAACTTCATAGCTTTAATAACAATGTGTTTTAACCTGATTTTGTAACCGAGAACTAAACCGCAATCATTTCTGTTTTGGGGCAACGACTGGAATTGGTTTGGAAAATAAAACACTGAAAATAAAAAACTGCGGATGAACCGCAGTCAAGCGTAAGCCCGACCTTGTTAAAAAATAGAGAAAAATAAGTGTGAGACGAACTCGATGCTCACGAAGGGTTCTGTACCATTATCTATAAAACAGCAAATAAAACATGCCTTAAATAATTGTTTTATTTTAATTTAATTATTTTTATTATATAAAACCAAATACTCTGTGAATATATCAAACATTGATTTAAAATATTTTTGATGGCCGATTGGGCAATTTGCAGCGAGCATGCTTTCTAAGTCCACGGCCGTGGGTTCGATTCCCACTACTGGAAAATGTTTGTATGATGAGCATGAATGTTTTTCAGTATCTGGGTGTTTATATGTATATTTTAAGTATTTATGTATATTACTCATAAAAATATTCATCACTTAGTTAAGTTCCCATAACACAAGCTACCTTTACTTTGGGGCTAGATGGCGATGTGTGTGTGATCGTAGTATTTAAAAAAAATGTTACTGCTGATTTCAAGCGTCTACGTGTTGCCGTCATAAATATCGAGCAATAGTAAGTAAATAAAACACGTCTGTTGTAAGGGAGCACGCTTAAATATATATTTTATTCGGTTTTTTGTATTCGTTGCCATATACATCACCTGTGAAATTTATTGCCATAGCGGTAACAGAAATACATCACCTGTGAGAATTACAACTCACACTGTGTCTTACTATCACTGTATATGAGATACAGCCTAGTAAGAGGCGGCCAGACAGACAGACGGACGGATAGATGGAAGTCTAGGGTTTATAGTAATAGGGTCCCGTTTTACTCTTTGTACACAGAGCCCTAAAAATTCACAATCGCTGCACCCATCCAATAAATGACAATAAAAATGTAAAAATGACACTTTTATTAATGGAATGTCCAGCAGACTCTTTGTGCCGCTGTCAAAGTATAGATACCGAATATTAATGACCTCACCCAGTTTTTACAAGCATTATTACACAAGCCACTCAATTTTATCGTAGCTAGGCAAATATGCGGACGCTCTTTGTACTATAACTCTATCTAACGTATAATTTATCACATAATAAAAATAATGGCCCGTGGCCATGCGCATGAACTTATTCTGTAGGACTTGAAAGCTCTTATAAGAGCTGTGAGGGCAATGGGCAAATACGATACTGGCGTATGTCATCATAGAACGTATGCACGTTTAATACAAGGTTACCTTGTGACGGAGGCATAGTTTGAAGGTGAAGTTCGTTCTATGTTCGAAGGTTACTCCCAGGTATTTGGCCTTGTCTTGCCAAGGTATAGGACGCCCGTAGAGGGTGACCTCTGCGGGGTTTGCCGTGAAGCGGCTTACGTAGCAGTAGGCGGGTCATGTCTATCGTAGAACTGATGGCGGGTGGGACAGACGCGTTCTGGAGTGGAGACCGCTAATCGGTAAGTGCAATGTGAGACGACTGGATAAAAACAGGCGTTACTTTACGGAATTCCATGATATATTATGAAAATTAAGCTCAAAGCTGTTTTTTTTGCGGAGTGTTTGCTACATTCCGCAAAAAAAACAGGCGAACCTGTATGGTGCTATTTAAAATTTCTTCAATCTTTATACTCCACACCTGGGCCGGTTATGCACTTTAACAGCAATGGCGAGCGCATGAACATTTACCAAGCTCCTCGCCTAATCAATGAATTACCTACTTTTTAAGTCACTTATGATATTTTTTATACACAACATGTTAAACTGGCAATAATGTTCCGCAGTTGACGTGCCTAGACTTAATTCTCTGTAAGCATATATAAACCTGGGTGTATATTTTTTTGTAAACTTTTATGTAAATAAATTAGTAAACACCAAACAGATCTTCAGCAATGTTCGCTCCATGCACGTTCCTAGTAACCGTAAACGGCCGGCGCTCACTGCTAAATCAGGGAGGTCATCAAAGTGAGCTATTGGATAGCAGCAGGCGTCACTTTGTGGAAATCCATGATATACTCCAATCCATAACTTGCTATACCCCGCGGAAAGCAGGAGAATCTGTACGGTGTAATTTATAATTTCTTTAATCCTTATACCCTCTACGCACGTTTCGCTCCGAAACCATAGCATCCTCAGGAGATGTTAACTTTTATTCATTGTAAAGTCAACATCTCCTACTGCTTGTGATGCTTACACAAGCTTAATTTTCATAACATAAAGTGAGCTATTATAACTTTGTAAATGGTGATAAATTTATCTTCGTATTTTAATTATATTGTTTTTCATTGTCTGAAAACACGGATAAAACCATGTTTTCTGAAAATAAAACCTAGCTGATCGATTTTTGCCCTGAACTGTACAAAATTTATTTTTAATAAATTGTATACGTTGTTTTGTTATACTTTTCTTTTTGTCCTATGTAATTTTTGTGGTGTGCAATAAAAGTATCATTCATTCATTCAAAATTTCATAATAATCGTTAGAGCTGTTTCCGAGATTGAAATTATTTAAAGGTATTAGAAAACCCGTAACATATTATGCTTTTATAAGTTATTAAGTATTGAGAATCTATAATATTGACTACGGAGACCAACGAATCGCGATTGACTCAAATCAATTCGCCAGCCATTGTTAATACAACATCCAAGTGAATTTTCATATGAAATGAATAAAATCCACGTTCGAAGTAAATGTACGGACGAGTACAAACTGATATTGCATTTTTCATCACGCGAATCAATCTGGATATCATACTTAGTGATTGTTAATATCAGAGATTTAAATATAACTTTTTTAATCTCCGAGGCCGTGTGCAGGTTGTTATAAGTTCGACCTTTTTACTATTAACCGACTTCAAAAAGGAGGAGGTTCTCAATTCGTTTCAATTTTTTTTATGTATGTTACCCGATTACTGCAAATGCCAAAAACGAATTGAAAAAATCTTTTTTTTGTTTTATCATTTAAATTTTATCGAAATCGATTGAGCTGTTATTAAAAAATCAACAATAATGTAACCCAAAGTAGCAAATATTTTTGCCTATAAAATTCACTATTTGGCGTGCGCTGAGAAAAGCATTGATGATACATAAAAAATATGTAGTACATTGTTAAAGAACTTATTATTACCTAAAAAAAAAATTAACTCATCTAATCCAAAGATTGCCTGGCAGAGATCGCTACTAAGCGATAAGGCCACCTTTTGTATTCTACTTCTGTCTTTGTATTTCTATTGTTTTTTTTTTATTCTCCTAACTTCACAGTGGTGTACAAATAAAGAGTTAAATAATAATAATAACAATTCTAAAGATGTTTCACTTTAATATTCAGGTATAACTTTTTAGATAAGTTAAATACCTACATACAAAAAAAGCATAAAGGGTGATGAAATACATTGCACGACTGTATAAATGGTTAAATTTGAATGACGGACGATTTGCGCAGTGGGCAGCAACCCTGCTTCTTTAGTCCAAGGCAAGGTACGACTCCCACATCTGGAAATACTTTGTGTGATGATCATGTTTTTTTTTAATGCCCAGACATTCTTTATCTGTATTTATGTATATTCATCAGACATTTTAGTACCTATAACACAAGCTACACTTACTTTGGGGCTAGATGGCAATGTGCGTTGTAGTATATATATTTATATATTCATAACTGTTTGTCGAAATAAACCCAATAACATTTTTAAAGTAATAAGTGTCTTATTCTTAAAACGCGTAGCCTGCTCTTGCCAATATAGTCTGACTGTAGCCATAAGTAAAATTCCTAAACGCTGTTTACATAAAGTATCTGTTTACGCAAACTGCCTTAGAGGATACAAACTTGGAACGGATTCAAACGGTTTAGCTTCAGAGGGCAAACCAAGATTTGTACTGGAAATAAATCAAACAATATCGCGAAGAAAATAATATTTCTGAGCGAGCGAGGAGAGGTCTACGACTAGACATGTCTGACTTCGTCTGTCCATCTGTCATATATTACACTATGTGTGTCTTATTTTCTCACAAAACTATTTTTACAAGTATTCGCTCACTGTGCAAGCTGCTGAACTGTGTTTTTTTTGTGCCCTACAAGTAAGCATTCGACTTCAATCTCACCTGAGGGTAGGTGATGATGCGGTCTAAGCTGGTAGCGGGCTAACCTGTTAGTGAGTATGGCAGTAATATTGAACCCGTATCGGTTTTTCCGCGAAATCATACCGGAACGCTAAATCGCTTGGCGGTACATCTTTGTTTATTTATTTATACTCTTTATTTGCACACAAAAAATACAAAAAACACAGACAGAAGTAGTATCTTTGTGGGGTTTGTGGGGTAACTAGCCTCGGTTGAAGCCTCCCACCGGACAAAACACATCCCACCAGCCCTCAGTTGGACTAAAGGCCTCTACCAAAACCCCTCCTAAATACCCTCCCGGGGTTTCCCTACAATCACCACGCTGAGAGGTCTGACAGAGATTGGCGATCGCTGAAGATGGTGGTAGTGTCACAGAGGTAGTAGTAACACACTGCTGCCTGGTCGCCGTTATATTCCCTTAGTCGCCTCGTACGAGACCCGTGGGAAGAGTATGGTGATAACTGCATTCTGATCTACCATCACTAAACGGCACTTGAGTATATTTTAAGTAATTTATGTAAATACTCATTAAGCGGTGATAGCCCAGTGGGTAGGAGCTCGACTTCACTTTCGGGGCACCGAGTTCGAATCCCAGCAACCACCTTCAACTTTTCTAAGTTATGTGCGTTTCAAAAATTTAAATTTCACTTGCTTCAACGGTGAAGGAAAAGATCGTGAGGAAACCTGCATACGAGAGAGATTGAGAGTTCTCAAAAATGTTCCCAAAGGTGTGTGGAGTTTACCAATCCGCACTGGGCCAAAGTGGTGGACTACGGCCTTAACCTCTACTTATTGTACTTATTGTGGGAGGAGAACCGTGCTCTGCAGTCGGCCGCTAATGGGTTGATATGATGATGATGCTGAATGGTTTTAATTTACGTTAAACATAACATTTTTAAGTATAATAATTATAATTAAACTTTATTTAGGCCAAAAATAGTTTGTACGCAGAGTTCTAGATTAAGTATATAAAAAACATTGCGTTTATGATTTATAAAGAAACAATACTTCTTAAAACATAAGATTTGGTTGCTGTAGTAAGTATTTCGGTATAGTATTAATATCGTTAAGAAACTAGTGAAGGATCATTATTTGTCTCTTTCAGCCGAACAACGCTGAAGCGAATCATTTTAAGTGTGTAATTTGAATTATTTATGTATTTCATACTAATTGGGGATGTTATATGTAATATATTTATATAGATATTTATGTTATATATTTTATTTGTATTTATATGTAATATATTTATATATATATATATTATAGTTATATTTAAATACATATATATTTTTTATTTATATTTATATATTTGTATAATTTTTAAATCTTATTTATTGCACCACCTACCTCTTTTTCTATGTTTTTTCCTTTTACGCCATTGGTTGCCTGGAAGAAATCGCTATGTAGCGATAAGGCCACCAAATTGTACTCTCTTGATTTGTATTTATATCTTTGTAACTACTTTTTGTTTCTTTGGTGTACAATAAAAGTGTATTCATTCATTCATTCATTCATCGTTTTAAGCCGCCTTAACTTAAGTTCAAAGTAAACGTTTATGACATAAAAAAATGGTAAATAAATAAAGAATAAAAAAATATACTACGACAATACACACATCGCCATCTAGTCCCAAAGTAAGCGCAGCTTGTGTTGTGGGTACTAAGATAACTGAGGAATATTTTTTATGAATAATGTACATAAATACTTAAAAAAGAGAATCGCTATGTAGCGATAAGGCCGCCAAATTGTATACTTTTTTGTTAAATTTTTACTTTTAATTTGTTATGTTTATGTGGTGTACAATAAAAGTGTATTCATTCATTCATATATAGATAAACACCCAGACACTGAAAAACATTCATGTTCATCACACAAATATTGTCCAGTTGTGGGAATCGAACCCACGGCCTTAGACTCTGAAAGCAGGGTCGCTGCCCACTGCGCCAATCGGCCGTCAAAAATAGTACAAATGGTACAAAATACACCTCATAAAAAAAATAATGTGCCTTCTACATTTAAAATTCAAGTGAACACTTTGTTCACTTGAATTTAGATAATTTATTAAAATACACGTACATTTCGGTAACTTATCTCAACAGTGACTGATATTTTTGAAGGACCCCGAACTGTCTAAGCGAATTATCTTGATATTTTATGCCGCCATTTGGTATTGTTTAGATCCAGACAAATCAACAATGTTGGCGTAGTTTCAAGTGATGCCAAAAGCGAAATCTTACCATTGCGTGATAATGTACTAGAGCTGTAATGTGATGAAATTTCTGCGAAAAACGCTGGTCACGTGGACGCGAAAGAATATTATTGAAAAATCGCTAATAAAGGTAATCACTTCTACATTTCTTGAATCAGTATTATTTATAACTAGCTGTTGCCCGCAGGTTTATTCGCGTTTTCTTCTGTTTTTCTTAAATCCCGCGGTAATCGCACATTTTCCCGTGTTCATCGTCATCATCATCATATCAACCCATTAGCGGCACTCTACAGGGGTAAAGGCCGTTGTTCACAACGCTGGCCCAGAGCGGATTGGTGGACTCCACACACCTTTGAAAACATCGAGAACTTTATAAATTTAAATTGCCCGAGAGTCGCAGGTTCAAATCCTGTCGGTTCCGAAAATTTTTATATGCATTATAATTTATAAAATTGATAATTCCTCCAAGTGTAGGTAAAAAGTAAAAACACTAATAAAAATAATAAAAACATCGAGAAGGCATGAAGGTTTCCTCACGATATTTTCCTTCAACGTTGAAGCAAGTTATATATTAATTACTTAAAATGCACATAACTTAGAAAAGTTAGAAGTGCGTGCTGATTCGAAGTCGGCCACCGAAAGTGAAGTCGAGCTCCTACCCGATTAATTATAAGCTATTATAGGCATTTAGAGGCTATTGATAAATCTATATTTATGAAAGAAAGTCGTGTTAGTTACACTATTTATAACTTGAGAACGGATGGACCGATTTTCATTATTTTTAATTAGTTTGATTCCTGTGAGTCCGGAACAGGACAATAAGTATTAAAATATAATATTTATCAAAAAAAAAAAAAAACATTAAAATCAAAACACATCTAGCCGTTCATTAGTAATAAAACACAACTGCCAGCGCACGTCATGTTGTCTATAAACGTTGAAAGGTTGATGTGACCGTTGGAGAATTATAATAAGCCAGAGTAAGTACGTATTGTACTTTAGAAAGACATTGTGATGTAAAAAATATTAAGACGAAATGAAATTCGCGGGGAAAGCTAGTATTAAATGAATTAAACTAAGTGATTAAGGGAATATATAGTTTAGGATATTAACTGTTGATTGATAAACATGGACCCACCTATTAACTTAATTGCTGATACAATACCGGCAGTGCAATTTACTATCGTGAGGTAATTAAGAATAGAATATCGATACTAACAATAGTTTCCCTGACCGACTTCTGCCACGGTGGTCGATCTCCGGAGAGATTTTCCATCTACTCAGGATATATTATCCTACTATCCTACTATCCTACCAATCCTACTATCCTACTATCCTACTATCCTACTATCCTACTATCCTATCCTACTAATATTATAAATGTGAAAGTGTGGATTCTTGTTAATCAATCACGCAAAAACGGCTGAACGGATTTTGATGAAATTTGGGATGCATGTAGCCTTTGACATAGAAAAGATTATAGGCCTTTTATCCCGATTTGTTAAGAAGTTTCCGCGGGAAAATTGAAAATTGTTTACGAGCTAAGCCGCGGGCAGACAGCTTTGAAATTTGGTATGAATATCACCTATGTTTTGGAAATGAACATGTACTTCCTATACCGATCTCTCAAATAGTTACCGTGGTAGGATTGAAAATTGTTAACATACGAAGCTTTAGATCCAATTCTGAAGTCCCACGCAGACGAAGTCGCGGGCAGAAGCTTTCAGGTTATACATATATCTGTCTCAAAATTATTCATTAGTTATCTTAGTACACATAACACAAGCTACGCTTACTTTGGGGATAGATGGATATTTCGCACTCACTACTACGAGTATATTGAGATGATGGCGATAACTACATTCGTAAACTGGTGGTAAGTGATGATGCAGTTAAAGATGTCAGTGGGCTAGCCTGTTTGGAGTGTGGCACCCCAATCGGTTTCCACGCAGCATCGTACTGGAACGCCTAATCGCTTGCAGGTACTTCTTGTCAGTTGGATGGTAACTAGCCACGACTGAAGGCTTCTATTAAGAAAAATATGAAATCCTAAATAGCCCCAGCCGGTAATCAAACCCAGAACCTCCCCTTATAAAACCAAAGCGCTCAACACTGCGTCAGGGAGGTCGGCGTAAATTCAATGAGTATTGACTTCCGACTTTGGACTTTATCATAAAAAGCTTTGTGCGAACCAAAATCCTGGGCAATAGATTACGTTTTAATTAAAACACCCGCCTCCGCCGCTAAGGTTCGTTCCTCTATCAAAACTGGAGAAAATTGCCATTTTGATTGCGATTCTTTCAGCTTTTGCATTTTGAGACTTACCTACTGCATTTTTAGTACCCTTGAATTTCAATTCACTTTGACTAGAAGAATCTAGTGAAAGTAAATTTAAACTCACTTTCATATAAACAGCCGGAGTTCCTGGAGATGGAAATAGTATAATATTTACGCCGCAAAACTTTTATGCGACTTCTGAAGATGCTTAATAAATTAATGTGGAATGAACGTTTATGTGGACTGTCCATTGGCAGTCCATTCCAGAGTCGAGGCCGATTGTGTTGTGTGGGTGTGTGTATGTGCATGCGTGCGTGTTTTTGTGTGTGTGTGTGTGTGTGTGTGTGTGTGTGTGTGTGTGTGTGTGTCTGGGTGTGTGTATGTGTGTGTGTTCTTTTTTGTGATTTGTTGTAAAGGTCCGCAAGCGTAGACGTAGTTATTTATTTATTTTCTTATTTATCCACTTTGTATTGTGTGTTTATAAAATTTGTAAGAATGTATGAATATATTTATGTATGTATTATATATATATTATATCTCTCTAAATTTATTTATTAAAGAAATATTATTGTTCAACCTATAACCCATCTGGAACTCATATGTTTCTTGGTGTGCAATAAATACTTTCTTTGTATTTTTCTTTCGTTTTCTTTATTATCTTTCTTATTCAAAGAACACCGCGGGGAGATACTATTTATAGAATGATACTATATTTGAAAACGTATTAATGTTTTAAATCCATTTAGGAATCCAATCCATCTATTTCAGGTACGTCGCATGGTAATTTGATGTAGCCGAGCGCCCACCGACCAATCAGCAGCAAGTCCAGTCTAATCGACGTGCAATTAGATTATAGCTGCCGATGCGTCTGACTACTTGATGACCAGGGTATGAGTGAAACGCAGGGCTATGAACATATAAGTTTTTTGTGGGCTTCTTCTTAGACCAGGACACGTTTGGAACCCTCATAGGCTTTAGTTTTAAGTTTACGAATATGGTTATCGCCATCATCTCACTGACGTAAGTACTTCTCATGTAGTGTACGCATCAAAAGTGCCACCTATGGGATTTCTTGAATAAAGATATTTTTGACTTTGACTTTGACATACTAGCTGTTCTCTAAAGTTCTTCCTACGTCAACTTAGTATCGTAACGTTATCATTACTAATAGTATAAATGCGAAAGTGTGTGTTTGCTTATATGATTTTCCTTCACGCCCTAGCTTAGCCTTATTGCATCCAATCAACTTGATTTTTGGCAAAGCGTTAGTTGAAAAGACGGTGAGTAATATGGGCTACTTTTATCCTACGAAAACAAATGGTTCCTGCGGAATTTGTAAAAACAAAAGCTAGTTAAATAAAATAGTATAGTTTAAGAACCGCGTACTTATATACGTAAACTTAGCGCTCGACCTCAGTGACGCCCATGGTCAAACCGCGAGATCAAGCTGCCAATATTGAAAACGTACCTACTTTTGTTTTCATTATCATCCGAACTACTTATTAAACAAAGTGGGACAAAATCGAGCTCAAAGGGGTCGGTTATATACAAACATACATACAGGTGAAGCTAATAAAATCGTGTTAAAAAATACCATGGCAACGAAGGCAAAGTTTATGTACATTGTTTTGAGGATAAAATTTATGATCACGCTTAAAAATTTTTAAAATATTATTTTTTAAATTAAATGCATTATTGTTTAAATTAAAGTTAAAGCAGTTAGTTTTTTTAATTTTATTCACCATCCACTTTCCATCTTTATATCAGCTTCGCACCGATAAGGCCGCCTTTGCACCCTAGCACTAAGTACTACTACTGTTTTCTTTGTGTTGCAATAAAGTTTTTTTCTATTCTGTTCTTAAGCATGTTGTATCTATTAGCCACGATCCTCAGTAATAAGGAAGCTCAGGAAGGAAGGATTCAATTAATTAAAAAAAAAATGGTTCATTGACTTTTATTGGCCCACAATAAAATTGCATTATAACCGAATGGCAACATTAAATAATACATCGGATGCCATCGAGCGTGACGATGAATAGCAAATTAGTTAAAGTTGTTGGTGAAACAAGAATAAAATTAATATCGGCAACGCGCGCATAATATATGCAATCAATTAATTAATATTAAAATCTGTAATGAGCTTAAACGATAATGCTATTTTAAAACGCTCATTTTCGTTCAATTTTATCACAGTTTCATTGCATGACGTACGATCGGGAAATAATCATTCCAGTACGTATAAATAGTTTACAAATCCGCACTTTACCAGCGTGGTAGACAACGGCCTAAACCATTCTCATTCTAAAAGTATCCTGATGACATATGAATACGGTACGGTGTCACGCCCTGATTTGCCGTCACCCCCTCCTGTGTGTTGGTAACCCCCCTCCACTTCCCGGGGATGCCAAAGGGAACAGTTTTTTTTAAACCTCCCGAGGAATTACTTCAAAACCGTAGCTGTCATTATATGATCTCAGCAAGTTTCAAAATTCATTTATTTAGAGTAGACCTAGTAGTTGTTTTTTTTCTCTCTTTATTTAAAGAGCTTAGTCACATAATGTGACTATGTCGCTCTGTTAGTTATGTACAGATATTTATTCTCTTAATCTAAAATATGTTCTAACTAATTTATATATCAGTTTTGATTCTGATCTAAGAGGAAACGCTAAAAAGCGAATTACATCTACTATACTTAAATAACTATCTAGTAAACATATTCTAAGTTGTTCTTTCCGAACACATTCCAACACAACGTGATAAATATCCTCAACTACCCCACATGAGCAGCAATTTTTTCCAATGAGGCAGGCAAACTTATTTGTTGGAATATGTCCGGAACGAAGTCTTAACGCTGTAATTGTATCAGAGCGATTGAGATAACAATTATCGAACCAACAGTACCTACATGGCTGGGGCTGCATCATCTTGTACCAAATACCTTTCTCTCTGGATCGCTCATCAAAAGACCTAGTAAGCACTTTTGAAAAGTCAAGTCAGCCTGTTTGTAGGGACTACCACCGGTTCCTGCTATATTTAAGGTGGGGTGATAGCCGATTCGGTAAGCCTCCGGCTTCGCATTTGGGGGGGCAGAGTTTCAATCCAGGCACCCACCTTTAATTTTCTGAGTTACGTGCGTTTTCAATTTAAGTAATTAAATATAATGTGGAAACGTGCATGCCTGAGATTTGATTCCATAATCTTCTCAAAGGCGTGTAAACGACCAATCCTCACTTGTCCAGCTTAGTGGGCTATGGCCTATCCTATCGTTAATGCTCCCTAGATTGTTCAGTATAATAATTGTGATAAAGAGTAAATAATTGTTTTTTTTATATATATTACGGTTGACCGGATATTAAGTAATGATGCAGTCTTAGGTGGAACGCGCTTGTCTAGAAGATGCTTACACTGGAGAAAGTGGAAGCTGGAAAGGGTATTCTTTATTCATTTCTTATTTTACACTACAAGTTAGCCTTTGACTGCAATCTCACCTGGTGGTAACTGGTGGTGCAGTCTAAGATGATAGCGGTCTAAATTTTTAGGAAGTATATTAGTCATACCGCTAATCGGTTTCTACGCGACATCGCACCTGGACATTAGATCGCTTAGAAGCACGTCTTTGTCTTAGGTGGTAACGAGCCATGGCCTCCCACCCGGCGGATCAGAAACGAGGATACAAAGCGATTTTTCTTAACTTTTTTATCCCTATACCAGTAAGCGCTTGACTGCTTGACTTTGTAGGGAGTTCCAAAATCCACGGTCCTGGGCCGTTTGTTTCCAGCGGCTCCCAGCGACTCGTTCGATGTCGTCTTTCCACCTCGTTGGGGGCTGCGTTTACCTGTGCGGGGTCACCATTTCAGGACCTTGGATCTCCAACGTCCATCGGTTCTCCGAGCTATGTGCCACGCCCGTTTCCACTTTAGCTTTGCGACTCGCTGAGCTATGTCGGTAGCTCTGGTTCTTCTACGGATCTCCTCATACCTGATTTGATCACGTAGAGATAATCTCGACATTGCTCTCTCCATCGCCCGCTAAGTGGTTCTGAGCCTTCTTATGAGGCCCATAGTAAGCGACCACGTTCCGTAAGTCATCATCTAAGATTGTAGCGGGCTAATTTATACGATTTAGCTTAGCGGGGCGTAACTAGCCACGGCCAAGGCCTCCCACCGGACAGAAAATAGCTTGTAAATAACGAGCGATTTTAAATTAAATTATTTTCACTTTTAAGTGGCATTCGAAGTCGGTTTTTGAAAGGAATTTTTATTTTAAGTTCCCTTTTAACGTTGGGTTTTAATTAAATCTCTGGAGTCTTAGAATTCCTCTCAATGGGCAGGAATCCTATTGTGGCTTCGTCCGATCTATTAAGATATAAGGATGATAAAATAAACCGTCTTTCGGTAAGCAGCTAACGAACTCTGACAACGCAACAAACTGAAACTGACGACCGCTTTGGCGCAGCGGTAACCGCTGTGGTCTTATATGTGGGATTTCCGGGGTTCAATAGCCGGCTGGGACAATTTGGAATTTCTAAATGTTCTCCTCTCCGCCAAACGATTTAGCGTTCCCGTACGCTGCTAGAATGTCAGCCCCGAACTGGTAAGCGCAGCGATAGTCGACCCCCAACAAGGTGGACAGACAACATTAAGTGTGTCGCAGGTAGCAGCTAGATCCAAGCGGCACAGAACCGTGGAATTTGGAACTCCCTAAAAAAGACCTATGTCCAGCAGTGGACGTCTATCGGTTGATATGATGATGATAATGACGCTGCGTAGAAACCTATTGGTGTGTTAAACATACATAGGGAAACCTTTTTTTTCTGAATGAAAGGTACCCTAAACTGGTGTTTAGGGAGCGTTGGTACGCTATCAGGAATTCAGATAAACAATAAGTAGGGGGAAGAAAAGGGGAAAGGGTGTTTGACCCTACCGTTTAAATGTTTTTAAATATTAAACTCCAGTTAGTAGATTATATTAAGTCAATCGAAATAATCTTAATAAGCAATTCAAATCCCCCAATTCCAGTTTTCATTTCCAACCTTTACACTTAGTTTGAGATTAGTACGCTCGCAAACGTTGAGTCGCTTTCGCGTATCGATGCATTATACTGTTATACAAAAATAGACCTAATACTTATGGTTTTAGAGTCGCAAATTGGGTACTACAGATTTTTGTTTACAATCATCTTGCCAATAACATTAGCATTAGAGTTACGGGAAAATTAAGCTTTAAGACAACGAGTTTAGTTATAATTTTTTATAACTCTTACTGGAGAGTTTCTACATTTTATATCACCTGCATACCCTGTGCATACCCTCTATGCACGCCGCTGATTATCACCACTTGAACAAATGGATTTCCGCTGCTGGGCATAGGTCTTTAAAAAGACTTCGCACCTTAAATCGCCTTGTGTATAGTTACTCTCTGCAATTTTTGGGGTCTACAAACACTGAACTTACAAGTGTGGTTCGCTACTACAGACTCTTTAGACTCCAATACCCATCAGTTCACATCATACGTGCAGTCTCCATTACCACTTATAACGCCATCTGTTGACGAATGTTTGGAATTTCATTCAGTTATTATTATACTACCCTCCTCCTTCTTCTTCTAGATCCCGTGGGCTTATCTCCGTACTTGGTCGACCGGAACCTTCCGTTGTACTACTACCCTCCTATTATTTAAACAATAATAAATAAATAAATAAATAATTAAATATACTACGACAATACACACATCGCCACCTAGCCCCAAAGTAAGCGTAGCTTGTGTTATGGGTACTAAGATGACTGATGAATATTTTTATGAATTATATATACATAAATACTTAGAAAATACATATAAACACCCAGACACTGAAAAACACTTAATGCTCATCACACAAACATTTTCCAGTTGTGGGAATCGAACCCACGGCCTTGGACTCAGAAAGCAGGGTCGCTGCCCACTGCGCCAGTCGGCCGTCAAAACAATAGTAAATAATAAAAAATAAATATACAACGACATCGCCATCTAACCCCAAAGTAAGCGTAGCTTATTACGGGTACCAAGAATATAATGACTATAATATATATAATGACTGTTGAATATTATTATTAATAATATGCAAAAATACTTATAATACAGACAAATACCAAGATACCGAAAAACATTTATGCTCAACAACACAACACAACACACAAAAATTGTGCAGTTGTGGGAATCGAATCCTCAGCCTTGGACTCAGTAAGCAAGGTCGCGCCACACTGCGCCAATCGGCCGTTAAATTTTGCGTGGAGAGCTTTCATGCTAGAAACTGGCATAGTTAAAAGTATGGTTCCCACGGAAAACGCGGATGTAGTCAAGGCAACAGTGAGTTATTTATGATTATTATGCGTTAGGGCTTCATTAATAATGATAATAACTCTTTTCAATTTCAAAAGCTAATTCGGCTTTTACTAACCGAGCCGGCATGTTTACATAGTGCCATATAGCTTACGACAATACAATTTCCCAGCACCCAATTCTCTTAAATAAACAATCATAGCTCTTTCCTACGAAGGTATATGGATCAATTTCCCGTGTACCTATAAAATAAAAGCGATACATAACATAACATACGTGGTGTACATTTTGCAAACTTTTCATCATATTTCCCAAGGCGCCACTCAGTATTAATGTATGTTATTCAAAACTTTGTATAGGGTTGCGCGTTACACTTTTATCGATGTTTTCTAATTGAATAATGATGAAACGCTAACCTCTTACAGATTTACAAAATGTTTCTATATTTGAAACGAAGCATATACATCCAAAGAATATACATTCAGTTTATTGTTGTTGCATTTTGAATTGTGATATATTCACTGAAGCCTTACAAGGCACTTTAAATATAAATATATCAATTAAATTTATTATATTATATATTATTTAATCTCCTCTTAATATAATACAGGGATTTTTAACGGAGACAAATCCGATTATCGATAACAGGGATAACATGTTACTAACTTGAGATTTTTTTTTTGTTTTGGTATTTATGAATACCTAGTAAGTTGTGTAATTATATTTTAAGATTGATAAGTAGTATATATTTTGTTTTTCTTATTTAATCATTTCTTGGTTTTGTATTGTACTTACTGTGTTCTTATATGGGTCTTGTTTGCTGATATGCAAATAACAAATAATCTAATGACAATTTTTTTGATCACCTGAAGCTTAAAATCAAGTGAATCAGGGGTTAAGGGGTCGGCATTCTAAGATGGCAGCGGTAGATTCGTGAAAGTTAAATCACTCGAAGGCACTTCTTTGTCCCAGAGAAAATTCAGAAATTATTAAATTTCCATATCGACCTGCCGGTAATCGTAATATCGTACTTCCCACTTATACCACCACAGTACACCACTGAATAGTTGGCCTCCAATCAATTTTAAATGCTACGAAATTCACCAGGTCATATTCCATAAAATAATTATTTCTCGAAACCGATCGACAACATAGCCCCATCCCTATTTAACTTCACGACTGTTTAGAATTCCAGAAAAAATAACATGGAAGGATGTTTTTAATTCGAGGACGACGTTTCATACATTTTAATTATTATCAACATTTCTACGCAAACAAAAGCTTTCTGCTTCTCAGAATGGAATAAATCCGTGGATGATATTCGAATAGTATTTCACTTTTGTGTGTATAATGTAGATTAAAGAATACTTCAGGAATTACGAATTGCGTATCGTGAAGTTGGAAAGCTTCGGTTTTGCGTATTGTTGAATTACGTAACTTTTCTTTTCTGTGTAACTTTAATAATAGCGCCTTTTTATATATGTACTAGCTGTTGATTTTGTTTTTTGATGAGGCATTAAATTTAGTTGTAAATCTAAAACAAATTAAAATATTCAGAATCGCTAAGCCTTGAATGAAAGGTTTGCTGCTGTCTGCTGAGGAGTTCTGTTCTCAATCTCCAACCAAAGTTTGGGCAAAATTAAACACATATTATAACCTCGATAGTACAAAAATAATTATTTAAATCGGTTTGTCGGAGTTATGGCGTAAAATCGTCAAACACTTTCATCCCCTCTCCCAAAGGAGCCGAGCTTAATGTCGGGATAAAAAGTATCCTATATTACTTCTAACACTACCAAGAATATGTGTACAAAGTTTCATGAGGAACGGTTAAGTAGTTTTTGCGTGAAACCGTAACAAACAAACTTACATTGATATTTATAATATTAGTATAGATATATTATGTATATAGGAAGCGGGGATAGGGTAGGAGCTCGACTTCACTTTCTGGAGGCCGTGTTCGAATCCCAGCACGAAACTCTAACTTCTCTAAGTTATGTGTACGTTTTATGTAATTAAAAATATCACTTGCTTCAATCGCCAAGTGAGGAAACCTGCATGCCTGAGAGTTAGTTTGTTTGAAATCAATTGCACACACATTTTATATTAAGTAAACACACATACAGAAGAAACTTAGAATAGAAAATAGAGCGTGCAACGGTGGTCTTATCACTAAAGCGATCTCTTCCAGACAACCTTTGACGTTAGGAAAAACGAAGGAACGGGTTGGTGCAGCATTTTAACTTTAAAATATATATGTATATAACTATATATTTACAAAGTAATTATAATAAACTACTACAGTTGTTAATAATAGTCTCAAAATTTTGAGGAGTCTACCAATCCGCTGATAAAAAAAAACAAAATAAGCGTGAACGAATTCGCGGGCAAGAGACGGTATTAAATAAGATTGCTACGTACATACTGGGCCTACATATGCTACATTGTAAAATGCATTTACCAATTTAAACCCTTTATTCGGACTATCCCGACTAACGAGATAATAACCAATTTCATTTGCCTTTAGATCTAAAGTTTACGTTTAAAAGTAACGACACCGAGTAACGATAGGTACAGTTTTTTAAATGAATGAATGAACACACTATTCTTCAACACCAGTTAAACATATAGAAAAATTGTAAATAAAAATTTCACGAAAAGTATACAATATCGCTACATAGAGATCTCTTCCAGGCAAGGTAAGAGGAATTGGGTGACAAACACACGTTCAGAAGAATCATGTATTGCTATTTTTTTTAATCCACTACAAGCTAGCCCTTCACTGCAATCTCCCCTGCTGGTAAGTGATGACGCGGTCTAAGATGGTAGCGGGCTAACCTGTAAGGGAGTATGGTAGTCATTGGTTTCTATGGGACATCATAATAGTCATACTCCTAATCTGTTTCTACGGGAGATCGCACCGGAAAGTACGGCCGATTGGCGCAGTGGGCAGCGAACCTGCTCTCTGAGTCAAAGGCCGTGGGTTCGATTCCCACAACTGGGAAATGTTTGTGTGATGAACAGGAATGTTTTTC
This sequence comes from Pararge aegeria, assembly GCF_905163445.1. NCBI lineage: Eukaryota > Metazoa > Arthropoda > Insecta > Lepidoptera > Nymphalidae > Pararge > Pararge aegeria. The sequence goes on along the minus strand of NC_053202.1, from coordinate 1,495,696 downwards.
AGTGTCTGGGTGTTTATATGTATTTTATCAGTATTTATGTATATTATTTCATTCAAAAAATATTCATCAGTCATCTTAGCACCCATAACACAAGTTACGCTTACTTTGGGGCTAGATGGCGGTGTGTGTATTGTCGTAGTATATTTATATTTATTTATATTATATACCTGTTGATGCTATTAGAGCCTTAATCACCAACTAATCAAAACCTAATTACCTACATAAACATTGCCAATTGTAAATGACCTATTCCCTATAAAAAATAACTGCAAATAAAATTTTAAAACTATCAAAAATGAATGAATGAAATTCTGTTCGTCAGTCTCACTAAAACACGAGAACCAGGTCTTGAAATATTTGTGAAAATCCAGTCCAGTTCGTCAGTGAACAGAATATTATATATATATTTCATATATATATATATAATATATATATAATCCCAAGGAGATACTTGTATTCATAAAACCCCATCAAAATTATTTAATTATATAATTTCATTTATATATAATTATTTAAATGAAATTGTCAAACCGGTCAAAGAAAAACTGCATATTAAGAAGAAAGATTTTGATGGGGTTTTATGAATACAAGTATCTCCTTGGGATATGCTCTTAGTCGATGTCTCAGGATGCGTTTTAAGGTTATAACGAGTAGAAGCAGATTTTTTTTTTTAATCAAGTTTAAAGGACGCCATAAGTTTAAAGACGCTAATAGGCTATTTTTTGCATTACTCAGGCTGTACAATGAGACGCTGTACAGAAATAGGCTGTGTTCATCTTACACCCATACCCCTGTTTGGTTATGTACTGGATTAGTACCGCAACGCTAAATCTAGTAGCGGCGAGTCTTTGTCGGTAGGATGGTAACTAGCTATGGCCGAAGCCTAGATAAAAACTTCAAGTCTCATTGGTATGCCAATATAGCAATATTGTCAATAAACGTGGTCAGTATGACGTTGGAATGGTTAAAAAAAAAACCGCGCAAAAAAAAAAATTCTACAATATCTTCATTTCGTCAAACGTTTGCTACCCGTAATTAAAAAAAAACTTTTTGAACTTTGTAAAATAAATTTAAAAAAAAATTCTCTTCCAAATTGATATTGCAAAAGTTATGATAAATTACAATCAGCATACAATTTACATTTTTGGAGGGAAATTTTTAATTGCCTCCAAAAGTATAATGGAAAAGGGTTAATAATTAGGATGATCTAAGGCCGGCCGTATACTGGTATTGGTGTAATTTATCTTTCGGCGCCTCAAACTAGGATAATATGCAAGAAAATTCGGTGAATAAACCACAAACAAGCTTGGCATTCGTGTGAAATATGCCACAGTTTGCGGTTTTTCTATGACTTTGATATTGTATTGTATTGTATTGCTACACACAAATTATTGACGTGACAACGTCTTATAATTCGATGAAGCCGGCTGCACGCACGAAAAAATATGACGTATGCGGCGTTACCTCGGTCTGAGGCGTTCCATTCAAGGCTTGAAGTGCAAGCGAGAGCGCGGAACGAGCGATAAAGAGGCACAGTCGGCCTCCGCGTTCGACATCCGTCTCTGTCCTACTTGAGTGAGCGACAGCTTCTATACAATAATACATTTACATGTTTTCGGCAAGGATGAAGTGCAGTGAAAAGTGAATGTGGTGTCAATTGTTTAAAGCAACGATAATATCTATCAAACAAATATAATTAAAATTTTCTTTTGAAAAATGCAACCATTCCATCAGTATTTTCTTACGACGTTGTCACGTTCAACTATCGTCAGTAAGCCGACTTTACAGACAACTAATTTTTTGTGATGGAAAATCGGACACCTCTGCATGCTAGCACCGCTTAAGTTTTATTTCTTAATCAACAGTTAAACATGTTTTCATTTAATTCTATTCATATATCAAACGATAACGGTAAAGGGTTGATATGATGCTGATGATGTTATCAAACAGTTCATGTCCTCGAGAGCGTGTGGTGAAGTTTAAGGGCGTGCGTGCTATTAGTAGATTGTTCTGTTAGCAATTCTGAACAAGGAAAATAAAGTAAATGATGTCTAACATATAAGATTATCACGGTTTTGGAAAGCTTGTACAAAATTTTTCACACGTCCCTGATAAAAACTGATGTATTTTTTAAAACATCCAGTAGTTATCCAATCCAATATGAAAGTGAACGAGTGAAGTAATCGTTGATATTTTAATAATTAATAATTGGTATTATTGGTATTAATTTCTTTGGGTACGTACTCAGCATTGATTCGTATAAAGCTCCTGGAAGAAATTTCTTTAGATTTGAAGACATTTATTTCAAGTAGGCCTAATATAAGCACTTTTGAAACGTCAAGTCTGTCTGTGTGTAGTGACTCTACCACCGGTTCGGAATATCTTATAGAGATACGTTATCCTTGCGCACGTCATGTCCGTATCCATGCTTGTTATAACGTTGGTTGTAAATAAATAAATATTAATTAATTATTCGTTCACGAGACAATAACAGTGTGCGGCCGGCCTTAGGATGATCTAAGGTACAAAATAATTGGACTAATGGATGGCTTTGTTTTCAGAATTTCAACTGTTATTCGGAACAAAGAAGATAAAATATTAGGGGTCGTAATGTTTCCATACCCCTTTACACGCTTAACATCCTATTTTACCCCATTAAGCGATTTAGCAAGGCAAAGTAGAAACATAATAAGTTGCGGTCAAAAACAAACATTTCAAACCTTAATTACTTAAATACTTGCTAACACTTATTCATTGTATGAAGAATGAAACGTGCATTGTTTTTTCAAAAACTTTAAAACATGTTGTGTCTCTAATTTTTTTTTTTGGTTCCATTTAGGCTTCTTTTTCTTTGTATCGATATTGTAGTCGTCTTTATATCGAAATACCCACCAACTCAATGTCATGAACATTGATTGTTAGTCAAATATAATTTTGATTGTTTCTTGAAAACCATTTATTAATTAAATAATATCTGCGTTTTTGTAAAAAAACCTATTTAATTTAATAAGACATCTGGCCAATGTGAATTTATAGTTATCAAAAGTTTAATTATTTAGCCACTTTATAAAATTACTGTAACATTTGCCATAAGAAAACACGCGTGAAGTCATGGGAAACCGCTAGTAATTTACTTAAAGAAGATTAAATAACAAACCTCATTATAAATAGAAGAACTACCGCAAGGTCCTGGCTTCTTTAGAATAATAAATCAGTTTAAACTTTCGAAGTTACGTGTTCAACATGTCTAGAAAGTGTTACCTGCTATAAACCTAATTAAAAGTAACAATATTCCGGAACTATTCCACTCGTTAAGGAAACTTCGCACACTATCAAAGTCATGGGTTTTTTATTACACTAAAAGTCATAAAGCGGTGATAACCTAGTGGTTAAGACTTCGGCTTCACTTTCGGAGGGCCCAGTTCGATCCCCGATACGGTAATGTGCTTTTGAATATTGTATAGAAGCAGGCGTTACTTTGCGGAAATCCATGATATCTTATGAAAATTAAGCAAATTTCCCATACTCCGCGAAACGCAGGAGAATCTGTATGGTGTCATTTATGATTTCTTCAATCCTTATACTACACACCAAACAGATCTTCGGCAATGTACCCTCTACGCACGTTTCGCTCCGAAACCGGAGCATCCTCAGGAGATGTTGAGTTTACAATGATGTTATTATAAATGAAGACATTATAAATTACACCATACAGATTCTCCTACTTTTCACGGAGTAGGTATAGCAAATTAAGCTTATTTTTCATAACGCCTGCTTCTATCCAATATTTCAATAAAGTGTTCAAGTATATGAGTCATTTTGGTCCAACATTGTCAGGATACTGTTAGAGCTTAAGCGCAGTTTTATCAGTAGGGATCGCGTTCTTTTTTCGCATGACCGCATAAAGTCATCTGTTCCCGCTACTGCAAACATGCTGAAGCCCTTGTTGTACTACACTACACTCTTAATGTATCCGGCGCCTATTGCGGATAAATTATAGATTTACGACGAATGCCAATTGAGAATAAAAAACCTACACGAGTTACATACTCGATGCAGATGTCAATTTTAGCTATATTTTAAGTTAAAAGTTTTCCGTCCGTCTCGTAGACTACAATTATTTTCATTCCCAGCACCGCAAACATAGTTTTAAAAGTTAGCGATTACAGCGGAATTGTTGGAAAATTTACTCCAAAAGGAAGTTTTGATATGCAAACGATTCTTTATGTAATGTTACTTCTCACCTCTTTACCCTGAACCGACATTCTTACAAGTTTTGGTATTTAACTTCTTTGACCGTATTTATTTCGTATTTATCTATTATTACGTCGAAATAATAATAAATAAATAAAAGCCTTACTTCATATTATAAATGCGAAGGTGTGTTTATTTTTTCATCATCAAAGTTCTAAAATCCACAGTCCTGGGGCCTGGGCCGCTTGTTTTCAGCGGCCCCAACCGACTCGCCTAATAGCGTCCGTCAACTTCGTTGAATGTATAATAATTGAATAATCACAACGCTGCGTTTATCGATACAGGGCCGCCTTTCAAGCACATTCGAAACCCCAAGATCCAACGGTTATCCGAGCTATGAACCCCACCCATTGCCATCGCAACTCCCTGAGCTATGTCGATAACTCTGGATCTTCTACGCATCTCCTCCTTTCTGATTTCATCACGCAAAACTCCGATCATCGCTCTCTCCATCGCCCACTGAGTGACTCTAGGCCTTCCTATGAGATCCATATTAATCGACCACGTTTAAGAGCTGTAATTCATCACTGGCAAAGGCATCTCTCCACATGAAGGTTTGCCCGTTCACCACGGGCAGACGGTTCGCTGACAGAGGACACTGCTGTCCATTCTCTGTTATATTTCATTAAGTAAAGTTTTTAAGTTTACTCGTACGAGACCTGCAGGTAGCGGGGTGGTGACAACTTAATACTGATCTGGTGCCACCACACAGCACACGTCACATGTACAGCGGCAAAATGGCGTCATTTAGAGCTAAAAACAAAATGACAACAGCATGTGATAGCAAAAGAGGTCACCGGCTACGCAACTTTTGAACGTGTTTCAAGAAGCTTCGATTCAAAATGTTGTTTAACTCGTGGAACCAAACGACGTAGAATGTTGTCTGAGGATAGGTTTGAACAAACATTTGCCGTTTACCAACAGCAGACTGGACAATGGGCGCTATATTTAGGCGGGAGTTTGAACAAACATTGGACCCAATAGTACAAATATACTACCTATTACGTAAAAGGAGGTAGTACGAAAGTCTCTTTAATGTCATTGTGTTTGTACTTAAATATTTTTTTTTACTTTTTCCGCTTGACAACAATCATGCCCGGAAAGCAATGATCCTCATCATCTAGGTTGGAGCACCCTTGCCTAGAAAAGCCTATTCACTCTAGCCTTGAAGGTACTCAAGTTATACGTGGCAGGAAACATAGGTGCCGGGAGGGCTGCGTATAAACACGCCGATTGGCGCAGTGGGCAGCACCCTGCTTTCTGAGTCCAAAGCCGTGGGTTCGATTCCCATTACTGGAAAATGTTCGTGTGATGAACATAAATGTTTTTCAGGGTCTGAGTGTTTATCTGTATATTATAAGTATTTATGTGTATTATATTCATAAAAATATTCATCAGCTATCTTAGTACCCATAACACAAGCTACGCTTAGTAGTATATTTATTTATTTATTTTACAGAAATAAAACGAATTATATATTTTTTGTATAAAATAAATTAATACAGAATTTTGAAAAGTCGCACCAAAAAAAATATTAGTTTTAATTGTAAAACTTACAAGGCCAAGAGTGTTTTTGTATTTTAAGAATAAAATAAAGATAATTATTAAACCTAGAACTATATTTTTACCACCAATAAGTCAATGCTGACACGTGATAATATTTTCCAGTAGTCAATACATTAGTCGCAATGGGAGCACGCGCTAGCTTCCTGAGCAAACATTTCACTTGACGAAACGCGATTTCTGACGTTGATTTTTAGTGAATTTGCATACAAATCGGTCGCTGGGAAGCGATTCTACAGAATGTTTATGTTGAGGACGCTTTGTCAGATACGGGATAATAGTTTGCTGACTGAAATAGAATTTGTTGCTGTCGATATCTATTACTTTTCTTGTCGTCTAGTTGGTTTATTGTACTAGCTCTTCCCGCGGCTGCGCACGCGTATAACGTACTATGTAAACACTAGTAAAATATCCGTTTGAGAATTCTTCACGGCCTATAGATGGCGTTTTGATGCGTACATTACACCAAAAATGTGTACATGGAATGATGGATAATAAATCATTCGTTAACTCAAAACTAAAGCTACGAGAGTCCCAAACGCGTCCTTAATCGGGTGCTCTTTTTGTTATCACCATCACATTTTGTCTTCTAAAACTATTTTACTTTATGTAACTTCCATACAACAGGTTATTCCGTTGTCATTTTAGACTGCATCGTCGCTTACCAGCATTGGCCATAGCTGTCCAGGGCTAACTGGTAGTGGAACAAAGTAAATAACAATAATCTTTGTCTGTTTAAAGCATACAATCCATGTAGTGACGTTCCTAGGGTCTTGAATTTGAGCAAGCCCAGTTACTTAAGGACTAATTTGACGTGTCATGACCTTTAAAAGTTACCGTTCTTGTTGTACTAAATGACAAACAAATTTATATATTGTTTGTTTAGGGATTTCACTAAACAAAGTTCAAAGTTTGTATTAAGGGAAAGCTTATAGAAAAGTCCTATTACCGTATAAAGGATTACGTAAACGATAAAAAAGCTTGGGTGTGAACAATTGCTCTAACCAGGTTGCTTCTTAAATATTTTCTAATGACAATGTGAGCTGGTGATAACAAAAAGAACACCCGGCTAAGTTTGTTGTGGGCCTCTTCTTAGACCAGGGCGCGTTTGGAACCCTCGTAGCTTTAGTTTTAAGTTTGAGATTGTAGTTATCGCCATCACTACTCACTGCTATGTACACATTTTGAATAAAGAAGTATTTGACTTTGACTATTCTTCACGCAATCTTGCATTGTGACCTCCCGACGCAACAGTGAGAGCTCTGAATTTAAGTACGAGGTCCCGGGTTCGGAAAATAATATAGTCCCGGAATTTATAATTGCTGAATTTTCTCTGGTCTGGTCTGGTGGGAGGCTTGTTTTGACGAATACGTGCCACTAAGCAGTGTTCCGGTGCGATGTTGCGTAGAAACCAATTACGGGCATGACTACCATACTAACTAGCCCGCTACGATCTTAGACTGCATCATCACATCACACACCAGGTGAGATTGCAATCAAGGCCTTTGTAGTGGCTAAAAAAAAAAGTTTATGTCCATACCATTCCTGCTTTCACTCATAGGAATTTCAATGTGTTTAGCAAAGACAATCTAGATTATTTAATAATTTAGTATAGAAGCCATTGAGTGTAAGCAAGACAAAACGAGAGCTCCGATGGTGTACGAAGACACGATCTGATCATAATATTTCGGCGGTTACCCATAGAGCAAAATAAATATGTCATCAATAAGTCATTCTATCAGCCGGGCTACCCCAGAGTCTACCTGCTATACTCATTATCCATACATTATTAAGCAAAACTTAAAATATTGTATTTATCTCTTCATTGCTGTCAAGTATTAAAAATTTTGTGAATTGCATTTCGGAACACTAGAGCAATCTTTAAAAGACATATCTAGTGTAGCCCGTGTAATACCATGTAGTGCCACTCACGCATAAGTAGAAAGAAAGAAGAAAGTAGAAGCAAAGTTAAAAGGCAGTAAAAAAAAAAAAAAGCAATGTAGCATAACCATATCACGACAATCGTGAGCTGGCACTTATTCAGAGCAAAAGTCGCATAAAGAAGGTCTCTGACATCACGTCAGAGGATAACTGGGTGCGAAACAATAAAAAAAAACTCCGTGTAGTACCACTGAATCTTTTTTTACTAAATTACTCTACTAGAAGGATTTTTTTCCACTTCTAGAAGAGTAATTTAGTTATGCACCACACAGCGAAACCGATTCAAAATATTATTTCTATTCTACATGAAATAACCGACCCCAATCGGTCTTGAGTGTAAATGGCTGCAGGCCAAGCGTTCAAATGTGCCGAGATAAGAGCTACTGTCAGATTTCTGATAAGATCATTGCCGATTACCGTTTGGCAGCATCTGCCTTGTGTTATGTTGGTATGAAGTCTAGAAATAACGTCTTGATATCTAACACTCAGTATTTTTTTTTTCTGACGGCCGATTGACAGCGATTCTGCTTTCTGGGTGGGCCGTGGGTTTGATTCCCACAGCTGGAAAATGTTTGTGTGATGAACATGAATGTTTTTCAGAGTCTGGGTGTTTGTATCCATATTATAAGTATTTATGGATGTTATTCACGTATATGTATACATTCTATAAATTTTATAGTCCACCAATCCGCACTGGGCTGGCGTGGTGGACTACGGCCTTAACCCCTTCTCATTGTGGGAGGAGACCCGTGCCCCACAGTGGGCCGGTAATGGGTCGATATGATGATTATATATATATAAACTCAATATATTATGACGGCCGATTGGCGCAGTGGGCAGCGACCCTGCTTTCTGAGTCCAAGGCCGTGGGTCCCCACGGCTGGAAAATGTTTGTGTGATGAACATGAATTTTTTTCAGTGTCTGGGTGTTTATCTGTATATTATAAGTATTTACATATATTATTTATCAAAATATTCATCAGTCATCTCAGTACCCATAACACAAGCTACGCTTACTTTGGGGCTAAATGGCGGTGTGTCTATTGTCGTAAGTATATTTATTTATTTTTATTTATTTATTATTTATTGATATCATCATCACACAAACATTTTCCAGTTGTGGGAATCGAACCCACGGCCTTGGACTCAGAAAGCAGGGTCGCTGCCCACTGCGCCAGTCGAAGGTTCGGTCGTAGGTTCTCTCACAGTTCCATTTGCCTCATAAATCACGGAGCCCTGATCCCGACCTTTCTAAATAGATCGTTTACGTTAGCACAAATCTCTCTAGCCCTAATCAATACAAATTGTATCCAGAATCCAAATAAGCTCAGATTCATTAAGGAGATATAATACATACATATAACGTGGAATTACAGCCGCGCTTGATTCTGTGGTTAACTCAAAGAGTAAGACTACAGGTGTGGTACTTTGTTTATGCGATTACTATGTATCATCATCGTCACCAGCCAGTAATTCAGTATTTTGTGACAGAGCTCGTCCGGGGAAGTACCGCCATGCTTATTTCTTGCCGCTAAGCAGCATTGTCTCAATGCTGTGTTCCGGTCTGAAGTGCGTGGTTGCTGGTGTAACTACAGGCTAATGTGGCTTAACACCTACACCTCAGAAAATAGGGGGGCAAATATAATATCCTGGGAAGTGTTGCTGTGTTTATAGGCGATGATTTACCACTCACCATCAGGTGGGATTTCTGCTCCATCAGTTAGTAATTAAACAAAAAAAAGTACCAGTCGACTGAGGGACTGAAATTCCTCTCCCAAGTGTAAGGTTTGCCAGATGTGTTTGTCTTCGCAATGTATGGTAGTAGTAGCACAGAGAGCGCTGCTGCCAGCTCTCCCTTATAATTCCTTAGTCTCCTCGTACGACACCCGCGGGAAATGGGGTTAAGTAATTTTTTTTTTTTATAGACGAGCGCTTACTGCAATCACACCTGATGGTAAGCGATGATGCAGCCTAAGGTGGAGCGCGCTTGCCTAGAAGATGCCTATTCACTCTTGATTTGAAGGTATTCAATTATACTGTCTTTATTTTCTAATTCATCATCATCTATTACCAACTCACTACAGGGCTGTAGTCCACCACGCTGGCCAAATGCGGATTGGTGGACTTCACACCTTTGAGAACACTATGGAGAACACTCAGGCATGCAGGTTTCCTCACGATGTTTTTTTCCTCCACCGTTTTTAACTAAAAATGCACATAACTCCGAAAAGTTAGTGGTGCGTGCCGGGGCTCGAACTCAGCCTCAACGTTACCCCGCTTTTTTTTTTTAATAAAAAACATACTCCGTGAAGTAATTACGGTATTATACAATTATAAATAAATATACCACGACACATCGCCATCTAGCCCCAAAGTAAGCGTAGCTTGTGTTATGGGTACTAAGTAATACCTGATGAATATTTTTATGAATTATATACATAAATACTTAGAATATACACCCAGACACTGAAAAACATTCATGCTCATCATTTTCCAGTAGTGGGAATTGAACCCACATCATATTGTATTTATTCCGAACTTGGGTTATTATTATTATATTGTACAGCCAAATTCCGCCCCACAACATGCCATATCACTTAACCTATAAAATATACTACATTATACCAACTATAGTAGCACTTTAATTTTTTTTTATTTTACTAGAAGTTAGTCCTTTACTGCAATCTCTAAGACAAGGTAGATTGGAAACGGCCAGCTTCGCTCTCATCTCCCGCAAGGTAGAAAATTGATTGTAAATGTTGATGTTGGAAAAGAGCAATTACTGAGTTTCTTATCGGCTCTTCTCGGTAGAATCTGCTTTCCGAACCGGTGTTAAAAACATAAACACTTGGCGTTCCAAAAGCGCTTATAAATTAGGCCTATTTGAAATAAATGAATTTTGTTTTTTTTTTTAAGCTTAGGGAGTATGGTAGGCATAATCGGTTTCTACGTGACACCGCACCGGAACACTTAATCGCTTAGCGGCACGTCTTTGTCGGTACGGTAGTTACTAGCCACCAACGAAGCCTCCCATCAGACTAGACCAGAGAAAATTCAGAAATTATAAATTCCTAAATTGCTACTCAAATACGCTAACCATTTCGGAATTATCGTTTATAAATGTCAGAGTTGCCCGAGACAAAATATCCGGATTGTTAACTTTTTCAAAGGAAAGGTTAAAATAAAAATGGTTTGGCGACTGAATAACAACAAAGCTTCTTAACACACCACTAACTCTTAATTTAAAACGAAGCTACAGACCCAAATTACCCCAATAAGCCCAAAAAGCCCCAAAGTTGTCGCATCTACATTTTATTCTATGCGAAAACCGCAAATCTACCTCCCAGAGGAGACATCACGGCCTCGGATCGAGGTTTGATCCAGACATTACCTTATTCTAAATTAGGGCACATTCCCCGAGGACTTGATTTGACTCGAATCGCCCTTTTCGGTTCCACATGCCGTCTTCATCAGTAGTTTGATCATAAAATTAACAGAAATCATACATTACAACTAGCTAAGACAATAGCAAAAATTCGAGCAAAAACTTTGCAATTTCAGGGATTGCAACTATGTAATAATCTTTCAAAAATTAATTAACATACATTAAATTATGAATTTAAAGCTACTATTAATATAATAATTTCAATTTCAAAAATAACACAGGTGGCTTAGGCTTCGTTAAAAACACCCTCCCTGGTTACTCACGGACAACCTATAATACCCAGCGGAGATCACGGCCCCTTTCTCATAAACGGCGCCCAAGTTTTTGGATGAAACCCTTTTTTCCCCCACCCCAGCAACCGCCAACGGGACGAAGAGGTAGCGTTCCAGAAGTTGGCCAATTTTGGGTTATTTTAAGTGGCGGCGATCTCTGCAGCGGCACGGGCCTCCCTCGCGGTCCGGCCAATATGGCTGGACGCAAACGCAATTTCGCAATTCGCGTACCATAACAGGCATTTGCCGTATGTGAAATATCGCTTGCTCCAACGGTGAAACAATCATCAAAGTCAAAACATCGCGAGGAAACCTGCATGCGTAGTGTTAAGTAAATAAATAAAGGTGGGCTTAAAAGGCACATGTTCTGCAGGACACAGATCTATGTAGACTCTGTAAGGAGGCTGCGGAGACGCCGCTGCATTTGACCTGTTCCAGCCCCGCGCTGATGCATAAACGCAGCACTCTTTTGGGGAAGCACATATTGCAACCAGAGGATGCTAAATTTCTTCCAGCAAGGAAAGTGCTGCTTTTCCTGAAGGCGACCAATGCTTGTTGGGAGATCTAGACAGCGGCGTCGCAATAGATCGTAGCCGGTCGAGGAGACACCAGGGACCAGGCAAACCTGAGACGCAAGTAGAAGAAGAAGGAGAAGAAATAAATAAATATACAACGACAATACACACATCACCATCTAGCCCCAACGTAAACGTAGCCTGTGTTATGGATAAGATGACTGATGAATATTTTTATGAAAATATACATAAATACTTGAGAACATTATGCTTTATGTGTATATTACACATAAACCATAATGTTTTCAAAGGCGTAAGAAGTCCACCAATGGGCCATAGTGGTGGACTACGGCCTTAACCCCTTCTCATTGTGGGAGGAAACCCGTGCCCTGTAGTGGGCCGGTAATGGATTGATGTGATGATGATGTCTATCTTCTATTGCAATTATGAAAATTAAGCTCAACTTGCTATAGTCCGCGAAAAGCAGGAGAATCTTAACAATTATTCATTGTAAAGTCAACATTGAAGGACGACATAAGGCGCGTCCCAGCTGCTGGATTCAAGCGGCACGAAACCGTGGAATTTGGCACTCCCTACAAAAGACCTATGTCCAGGAGTGGACGTCTATCGGTTCATATGATGATGATGATGATGAAAATCAACATCTCCTGAGGATGCACCGTGTCGGAGCGAAACGAGCGTAGAGGGTACATTGCCGAAGATCTGTTTGGTGTGGAGTATAAGGATTGTAGGAATTATAAATTACACTGTACAGATTCTCCTGCTTTTCGCGGACTATAGCAAATTAAGCTTAAATTTCATAATATATCATGGATTTCCGCAAAAACGCCTGCTTCTATCCAATATTCTCTTTCAATCACAAGGAAGGCAGATGAGAGTGGCGACACACAGTCATGTATGCCATCAACTTCTTTAACAAACACTACAGCTCTAAAAGAGTGAACCGACTGAGAGGAATCTTCCTCTTATTCAGTTTAATGGGAAATTTAAATTTCCAATGAGTATTTTTCCTTTTTTAGTATCGGTTACAGATTGACGGACGTGGGTGCCTGAGAGGAAACTAGCTTCACTCATGTTTCTATCATAATTTTGCGTCTTCAACTGTCCAATCGCCGTCTCCAAAGATGACATAAGTGTCAGTTTTCAGCGCGAAATGGCAATATGAAAATGAAAGCAAACAATCCGTCGTTAACCCGAAAAGCACTCATTGTCCCCAACAGCTTTTCATTAAGGGCCCTACAAAAAGTTATGGCGATACCATAAACCCGACTCTAATGTCCCCTCGGCCTTAACCATTGAGCAGTAATGTGATACGTTCTAGAGCCTATTAGTTGTTGTAGAGCTTTTTGTGACAGAACTCGTCCGGAGAGTACTGCGCCATGCTTTTTCTGCCACTAAGCGTCATGGCTAAAGAGGAGACTTCTACCGTAACCGTACCTAACGGAAAAACTTAAATAACAGATACCTAACTACAACTATATACATATTATTTCTGAGTAATTTAATTTTTTTAGTGTAGATGCTATAAGTTAGTGCATTCTTTTAAGGATTGTATTTGTGTTTAATGTTTTTTTTTTTTTTTTTTAAATAATAATAAATATACTACGACAATACACACATCGCCACCTAGCCCCAAAGTAAGCGTAGCTTGTGTTATGGGTACTAAGATGACTGTTGAATATTTTTATGAATTATATATACATAAATACATAGAAAATACATATAAACACCCAGACACTGAAAAACATTAATGTTCATCACACAAACATTTTCCAGTTGTGGGAATCGAACCCACAAGTCGAATGTTTAGAAATAAGCTGTGAATTAAAATGAAGGAATAAATAAATTAATAAAAAATGTAATATGATGACAATATGTAATACTAACATTAATATTAATCTTAACAAAAAAAAAATGATAATTATGGTAGTAAAATAAATGGCTTTTTTATTTTTTTTATTTTAGTTGTTATAAGCGTCATAGCTGGGTGTGTCTCAAAGGCTCGGTTGCTGCTGTAATTACGGGCATGTATGGCTTAACACCTACTTCTCAGGTTGATTGATACGGGCGGCACTTTGTATGACGTGTTTCTGGCATGCGCTGCGAATAGTTGTTTTATTTATAAGCTACCGTAGCTTAAGGTAGTAAATTTGTAATTTTCTAAAAAGGAAACTCAGCGATTGCTCTTTTATAACATCAACGTTTATAATGGCCTAGACAGAATTTGTAATTCTAGCACATAATTTAATTTTTTTATGAATGTAATTACAATTAATGGCTGGTGTGTCTTACGGATAAATAAATAAATAAACATTTTACATCATTAAACAATGAATGTAAAATTTTGTGTGAGATGAAACCAACTATCTCTAAAGTACCTTGTCATTTAAAGCCTTGCCAGTGCTAGAGACACACTTACCATTTGTAGCCCAGAGAACCACAACGCATAGCTTTGCGTTGTCGTCTCTAGAACGAACCATATTACTAAAGCGTTCTAACACGCTGTTTTGATGGCGGGGAAAAATTACTTTCCTGCAAGACTTAGCTGGGCAAATTACATAGAAATTATATTTATGTTACTGGACCCTTTTATGTATACTTAGGGCGGAATTAGACGATTCATTAACCGTTCATTACTATTGTTATTTTTGGCGACGTAAAAGGAGGTGCTTAACTTTAAGTCTCACCAGATTTAGATATATAATTTTTACTACACAGGGGAGGCAGGTACTATGCAGGTTGAGAGAGCACTACTATACAATAGTCTACCCAAAGAGATTTTTTGCGAGAAATCTTTTAAATCATTAAAAAACAAGTTAAAAAAAGCATTGTTTAAATTTTTTATAAACGCGCCACCTTTTGTGTTTTTGTGTTTGGATTGTTTTCGTATAACACTAAACTAGATAATATATTACCACTTCTTTATGTTAATTTTTAATTTCACATTAAGTGAAACTGTTTCTTTTGAGAATAAAGGTCTTTAAACCTTACTTGGAACGGTGAATAATGTCGTTTGTAGACATGACCGGTGGATAATCGTAACATATTGTTACTGTCAAGGATCTTTCATTATCAGACTGAAGATAGGAAATAGGTTTCCCCCCTCTCCTCTTTTTGCGGATGTCGTACGATGAGCGTTATCCGTGCTACTACTACCATCTACTGCGATCACCAAGCCGCCTGCCCTGAGTGGTGATTATGGACACCCCTTGGAAGAGGCCTTTAGTCCAGCAGTGGCCTGTTATAGACTATCATGACAGCTGATAGGCGCAGTTTGCAGCGACCCTGCTTTCTGAGTCCAAGGCCGTGGGTTCGATTCCCACTACTGGAAAATGTTTGTGTGATGAGCATGAATGTTTTTCAGTGTCTGGATGTTTAAATGTAGGTATATTCTAAGTATTTGTGTATATTATTCATAATAATATTCATCAGTGATCTTAGTACCCATGACACCAGCTACGCTTACTTTGGGGCTAGATGGCGATGTGTGTATTGTCGTAGTATTTATTATTTATTTATTGATGATTTCAAATTTTTAGTAAATAAATAATAGACCTTTACTGTGCATTGGAGTTAACTCTGTAACTTTTGCGAGAACTTAACCTTATCGTCTACAACGGATATTTGAGTCAGAAATATAAAGTATTTACGACTATGTTATCTATTTTATCACAATATAGAAAGTTTTAAGGATTGTAAACTGTAAAATGATGCTGAAAAAGAATAATCAGCTGAGTTTCTTGCCGGCTCTTCTCGGTGGAATCTATCTTCCGAACCGATGGTAGAGGTACTACAAACAGACTTGACGTTTCAAAAGTGCTTATAAACTGGGCCTACTGAAATAAATGAATTTTGAATTCACAGTTCGTAAATTTATCCACTCCAACCCTTCCAGGATGATTTTTTTTTTAACAAAAACAACTACGATCTCGCATTTCAGAGTATCCGATTATTCCAGAGTATATATATTAGGGTGGCGCAAAAAAAACGACTTTTTTTTTTTTTGAGTCTCGGATGAAAAAATGTTAGTTTTTGATGTTTTAAGAGCCCTCTCCAAAGGACAGCTCAAAAAAAAATTTTTAAGAGGTCACTCCAAATTTTTTTAAATTTCGAAAAACGTCGAAAAAAAATCGAATTTTTTTTTTTTTAATTTTTTTTCTCGTTACGGTATAATTTTATAGACCAAAAAAAAATAAGTTTCTGAAAGTTTCAGTTAAAAATTTTAATTTTGAAAGGTCGCTCATAATTTTTTTTAATTTATTAGTAAATGACTTTAGATTTTTTCGAGTGACCTTTTAATATTAAAATTAAAATTCCGGCCATTTTTTTTCCTTTATTTAGTACAATAATCTATAAAAATACACCACGAGATGAACTAAAAATCAAGGATAACAAAAAAAACACAATTTTTCGATTTTCGACGATTTTCGAAATTTAAAAAAATTTGGAGTGACCTCTTAAAAATTTTTTTTTGAGCTGTCCTTTGGAGAGGGCTCTTAAAACATCAAAAACTAACATTTTTTCATCCGAGATTCCAAAAAAAAAAATAGTCGTTTTTTTTGCGCCACCCTAATATATATAGTTATATTTCAGAGTACTCGATTTTTGGGCGTATAAACGATCCTTTGATAAGTCTGGATAGCCCTTTATTCAGTCAAATATTATCGCTAACGCGATAAACCAACGAATTTTAATAGGCTCCCAAAATGTTGATGATGTGCAAAATATTAATGGAGAATTTGTACAACCTAAACCGCGCCCCGACTCTAGGGGTTTGTTTTGAAATTGGCTACATTTTATAACCATCCCTGGAAACTAGATTTTGTTGACCTCCCAGGTGCAGTGGTGAGTGGTTCGGCATTATAAATAGGAGGACTCGAGTTCGATCCCAATTTATCAATATATAATTTCGGATCTGTGGTGTGGTCTGGTCAGAAACATCGAACGTGGCTAGTTACCCCTAGCGATAAAAACACCAGTTCGATATCGTGTAGAAACCAACTAGGTTGGATAAGTATTACGTTTTGGACTTTCATCAACACTAGGTGAGTGTTGGACTAACCTGTTGTTAAATAATTAATTTTAATATGCCCCGACCTTCATCATGGTGCATATATTCTAGAAGTCAAGCCCTTTCTTTTGATACCCATAATGAGGTAGTTGTAAAAAAACCGACATTATGTGGCGGCGGCCATCTCGGCCTCGCTTATTCACATTTCAAACAAGAAAAACAAAATAAAAAGCATTTCATCGTTCGAGAAATAAAATTATTATGCTGTTTTGTAGTCTGAATAGTGCGGTTGCCGGTGTAATTTAAAAAGGATGCATTTTTTTTTTATTAACGATAGGCCAGCGCTTGACGACAATCATGCCCGTTAGAAGGCAATGATGAGGTCTACGTTGGAGTGCGCTTGCCTAAAAAATGCCTATTCACTCTAGCAGTGGCGTGCACATGGTTTTTGACCAGGGTATGCATAAAGAAGGAAAATGGCATAAAATGGAAAAATCCCTTTTAGGAGTAATACAAAATTTTTAGGGTATGCAGTGCTTTTGTGCATGTATGAAGTGCACGCCACTGCACTCTAGCATTATCTTAACACCTACCCGTCTGACTTTGCAAGACGTGTTCAGGCTCTGGTTTCCATATACACTCACGCCTGAGATGGGCCGGAGACAATTATATCCCCGGGGAAAGAATAAAAAATTATCTTCTCCCACAACTTTATCAACTCTCAGAGCATTGTAAATAATATGCAAGTAATGCATGTGTGTTCCGTATTCCTTAGTCTTTCAAGTATTCGTGATACAACTTGTATATAAAAATAAATAAAATGAGCTGACCTGTGCAACTTCGTCTGCACCTAATCGGTTATTACCGGAAAACACAAATAAAATGACATTTTCTAAAAATGAATCCTAGCTAGATCTATTGAGGTAATACGATACGTTATATATGAGATGCCGTAACAGGGGATATAATTAACGTGTCCACCTATATATATCCCCTGTCACAGCATATAATATATATCTTCAGGGGGATATATATAGGTATATATTTTGGTCTTGCTTGTCTTGCTATCCCTGCAAATAGGCTATTTGCTAGGTCCATCAATTATAACCATAAAAAAATCGAAACAGCGGATATAAAGTAAACATTGAAGCTCCGAAGGATAAAAATAAGAGAGAAAGGTTAATTTGAATAAAGGCGATAAGGCACGGAATCACCGAGGCTTGTTTCGATGGATCTTGTATTATAATATAGTATAGTAGGCATAACAATATTGTGGGACCGCAATCTACGTAAACGACCTTATTGTTCTACTAGCTGTGCCGTGCAGCTTTGACCGCGAAAATTATAGCATATTGTTTCGTAGTCTAACACTTTCTTCAATAATGTTAATAGCTAATATACAGATTTTTTCAATAATACTTGTAGTGCTAAATACACAAATCTTTGATATTAAGAACAGATATGAAATATAAAAATGTTATGTATGTGATAGTTTCTATAATATGACAGCGACCCTGCTTTCTCCATCTTAGGCCGTGGGTTCGATTCCCACAACCGGAAAAATGTTTGTGTGATGAATATGAATGTTTTTTTAGTGTCTGAGTGTTTATTGTATATTATAAGTATTTATGTGTATTATATTCATAAAAACATTCATCAGTTATCTAAGTAACCCCATAACACAAGCTACGCTTACTTTGATGCTAGATCACCGATTTGGTATTGTCGTAGTATTTTTTTTTCAAACCACTTTTTGTTTATAAAGACTAATATGTTGTCTTACAAATACTATATTGTTATAAATATATTGTGAGGCTACCTACCGTAAGTATACCTATTTCTTTAAATTTTTCACGGAGGGATTCACGTGATTTAAGTTTATATAAAACGGCAAAAGTCCACCTCTTATACGAGTTATATATTAATTTTAGGGTAGGCAGTGCTTTTGTACATATATGAAATGCACGCCACTGAATACTGCTCAAGTGCTCATTGTCCTATTGACGGAATAATGTGAAGTCACTCTTAGTTAAACCGAATAATGAAAGGCCTGGAAACGGTAATTGTGCACCGCACAATTTATCAATTTATCTGACGGCCGATTGGCGCAGTGGGCAGCGACCCAGCTTTCTGAGTCTAAGGCCGTGGGTTCGATTCCCACAACTGGAAAATGTTTGTGTGATGAGCATGAATGTCTTTCAGTGTCTGGGTGTTTGTATGTATACTCTAAGTATTTATGTATATTATTTATAAAAGATATTGATCAGTCATCTTAGTACCCATAACACAAGCTACGCTTAAATTGGGCCTAGATGGCGATGTGTGTATTGTCGTAGTATATTTATTTATTATTATGTAAACATATATGTATGAGCGCTTCATACGCCTGTGATAGGTCTACACGAATAAAGAATTTTTGAATTTGAATTTCACCATTAGACGTAAAAAGTAAAATTAAAGACTTGGGTAGTATTAAAAAGGTAACCGGGATAATTCTACGGGAATAATTTAATGGATTAAACCCCTAAAGGCGACCCAGGTGCAGGAAGCTAATTACAAAAGACCCCAAGATTTCCCCATCAGTTTAAATTAATACAATGCTTGACTGAGTTAAACGTTTTTAATCTACAAACCGACCTGCCGAGTGACTGATTAAACAAGCCCTAACCAACATAATAAAATTTTATTTATTTATTTATTTATACACTTTATTTTTTAATCTTTATATACAAACTGACCTGCCGTGTGACTGATTTAACAATACCTCTCCAACATAGTATAAAATTGTATTTATTTATACACTTTATTTGTACGTACACCACAAAAAACCAAAAAAATGGACACACCAAGAGTAAACTTAAAAAGTTGGATACAAAAGGCAGCCTTATCGCTTTGTAGCGATCTCTTCCAGGCAAAATTTTGGTTAAGAGATGTCCACGGAATTGGGAACATATAGAACCCTCATTCAGCCATAATTGCACTGTTTCTGTGAAAACATCTCACTTCCCACCCACGGAATGTTGCTATCTCACAAACTCTTCCCATTTTATTGCAAACGTTTAGAACGTTAGAGGTAAAATAATTTCTGTCAACTGCTTCATTGAAAAAGTGATTAACAACGTGTGTAGAATTATAGAGGATCCAGTCCACAGTGGCGAAATAAAACAACAAGGTGAAGTCGTTTTACCAGAGATGCGTTCGCTTCAGAGTCAGCGAGTGAAGTGCGTCGTTTTGCCCTGGCGATGCCGGGTTTTTATTATATTACAAGCGAGCGCGTTTCCTTATCTTTATTTGAGTTAAAGTAAAACAGAGATAACAAAACATATGTATGTTTTGTGTCTTTGTATCTGTATACAGCAATACAAATAGTGCGAGACAATATAATAGAGACAGAGAAAACAATTCTGATAAAGACAACAATATAGACAGAGAGAGAGAAAGGGGGGGGATTACATATAAGTGAAATATTATTATGAATGTTAACTTAACTTTAAACTATATCAGGAGTATATAATTAGCTTAATAAAATAGGGTGTAAACAAGGTATTCAAACCATTTGTATCAGGCAAAGTAACAATTCCACAATTACTTATTTAAAATTAAATATTTAGGTATACTAATACAAAACTAGGTTTATATACATTACTTTAGTATTCTACATCTATTTACTAACCTACTAAATACTTATTCATACATTATTTATGTACCCATATAACTATTTATGATCACTATTTTCTCTTCAATTTAATTAAGATGACAAATGAAGAAGCCTTAGTCCAGCAGTGGGCGGATATAGACTGATGATGATGTCTATATATCTAAATTGCTTTTTTGTCTAGTTTACAGAATAAATAGGTACTATGTATTTTTGTTACACTGACCATTAATTATTACAATTGCTGGTGAGAACTTCATAGGCACAGTATGAAAGGGACGCCAGTATTACAGAAGCTAGACAAAGATCGAGAAATACTTGTAGCTATTAAAAAGCAAATCTTAGAATATTTTGATCATAAATATACCGAAACCCGAAGTAATACTGCACAGGTTTTAGAAGTACATTATGTAATGTCTCCGAAACTTATCTGAGAAACCGAAACCTAACAGTTTTTGAGCAAATCATGCCATAGTTTTTACCGACAGAAATCAGATGCAAAATGAAAATCACGTGACTCCTGTCACTTTATTAAGTTCGAGCCGCGCATTGTCGGTACTATGCGCGTGTCGGTCTTTTATCTTCAATAGCGTTGTCATAAGTACTAATAAAGTTTTGAATTCGTTTGTATGGAAAAATAAATTTCTACTTTTGATTTAATATTTTTGCAAGGTGATTCCTTATGAAATATACTTAATATGCATCCTTCAACATCATTTCGTAATTCGGTTGCACTTTGTGTATAAAAGGTAAAATATATGGCGGTGTGCTATCGAAACTTGAATCGCTCATTTGTTTCTAAACAAAACAATAAAAATATCAAAAAATATTCGCGGGGATTCGAATAACCTACTTTTTAGCGGCGCGGCGTGCGGCGTTCTGTTGGACGCGCGTGAATGACAATGTTCTTTTTTTTTAAACGCATAATGATACCACGAATTGAGCAGTAAGCCATTGGGCAGAAGGGGGCGAAAAAAAAGGAGTGTTACTATGTAATTCAGTAGACCATTTTATCATCCGGTTGGATGATTTTTTTTTTTTACCTCATTGCACTTCAAAAAAAAGGTGTTCTAAAAGGCGAACTTAATGCTAAAGCATTTTCTACCAGCCAACCTTTGGACGTGCGAGAAAAACGAGTGAGGGTGTCGCCAAAAACTTAAGGAAGTAAAAAAAAATTTATAGTTGGGTGTTTTAATGTTGGCAATATACTAACTGTTTTAGAATCTTTTATAGAGTACTAACGGACCCCAGAGCCATCTGTCGGGCTGATTTGTGAATCTAAACCATCCAGGGTGCCACCCAAACGCATACCGAAAAATTCATTCGAATCGGTCCAGCCGTTTAGGAGGAGTTCAGTGACATACACACGCACGCAAGAAATATATATATAAAGATTTTAAGGATTGGAGTAAATCAAGATATTTGTAGCTGAGAAATCTTCTACGTATAGTTTTAATAGGATTTTACGAAAAAAAATGCACATATTATAGGCTACTTCTTATTCTGGAAAAATATACGGTTATCTTAAACAGATTTCTTTTTATTTTCTGAGCAAGAGATCGACATGTGCTTTAACTTTAGTAGTATTTCGGGGGACAGAAATTTCACATTAAAATTTCCACAAACGAAGTCGTGGGCAACTACTGGTGATATAAAGTTTTCTGCACTATTCGGGTGATAATCATACATAAGGGGCACGCATAAATTAGAATGGCTTTCATACAAACCGTAATACATCTTCATTAGAAAACAAAATGGCCGCGTGCTCGCATAATTTGTGTAACAACGGAATTTAAACGGCTCCATACAAAATAACATTTATCATTCGTCGATATCCAGTTCACCCTCCTCAGAAATGTTGGCATTTAATATCTACTTGTAAAGTAATAACAATACACAATAATTATACAGTTAGCACTGAGTTAATCTTATATCTTCAAACGAGCAATTCTTGCATATACATATATATATAATTTGAATCTCGTAATCGGCTGCAACGATTTTCATGAAATCTAGTAAACAGGGGGGTTTGGGGGCGATAAATCGATCTAGCTAGGATTCATTTTTATAAAATGTCATTTTATTCGTGTTTTATCAATATATATATATATATATATATATATTTATATATAAATATAATTGGAATCTCGGAATTATTTATATTGGACATACGACTATTTTAAGTCGACTCACGTGCGAAATCGCGCAGGTCCGCTAGTCTTTATGAAGTCGTCATCATCATCAAACCATTACGGGCTCACTACGGGGTACGAGATTCATCTCAAAACTACTTTTGAGAACGTTATGGAGGACAATAAGGCATGCAAGTTTCCTCAGGATGACTAGCTTCTCCGTTGAAGCTCGTGATATTTTAATTCATCGTCATTATCATTACATTAACCCGTTCCCGGCCCACTACAGAGCACGGGTCTCCTCCCACATTGAGAAGGGGTAAGGCCGTAGTCCACCACGCTGGCCCAGTGCGATTTGCTGGACTCCACACACCTTTGAGAACATTATGTAGAACTCTCAGGCATGCAGGTTTCCTCACGATCTTTACCTTCGCCATTGAAGCCAGTAATATTTTAGTTACTAAAACGCAAATAACTTATAAAAGTTAGATGTGCGTGCTGGGACTCGAACTCAGCCCCCCGAAAGTCAAACTGAAGTCCTGACCACTGAGCTATCACCGCTAGAGCCAAAGTGATGTTAATTTGCTTCAATAGCAAAACTTAAGATACCGGAATCGTACTCGATCTCACCGAAATAGGAGCGGAAGTTCCGACCACTATCAACGATCTGCTAGGCTATTAACGCTCTAGTCCCACGTAACTTTACAGAAAAACAAAAACAAAACACTCCCAAAATAGCAAAGCAGCCCATTAAGCGACACATTTCAGAAGTACCCTCCCCTCAAGTCGCGCGGCACGTAGTTCGAGGTCGTGTTTTATACAAACACACATATATATTTAACTTACAAGTTAGTGGTAAACAGGTGGGTAAACTGAGGTTTCCATCGCGCCTACACTGTTTTCTTTTTACTTGCGTTAGCCCGCGTTCCAAATTCAAAATTCATTTATTTCAAGTAGGCCTAGTTTATAAGCACTTTTGAAACGTCAAGTCAGTCTGTTTGTAGTTACTCTATCACCGGTTAGGACGGCAGATTCCACTGAGAAGAACCGGCAAGAAACTCAGCAGATTGCTCTTTTCCAACATATTTTTATAAATAAACAATCTTTAGAAATATTCTGTGGTGTGGGAGATGTGAGCGGAGTGGACTGCTTCCAAGCAGCCTTGTCGTTAAGGAATTCATCAATCCAACACGTAACCGCGATTGGTTAAATGTGTTTTAATACATTGTTTAAACTAAGTTAAATGTAGATCTCATATTAACTTCGGTATCATGTTATAGAAGCAAATATACATCCCCACAAACGATTTCTGTACTTTTCTCAGATGTTGATTTTTTTTAAAAGTTTATTATGATTTTTACAAATCCCGTGGGATATTTTGTTTCCCTGGAATAAAAAGTAGCCGATGTCATACTCAGTCCTATTAAATAAATCTTAGCCAAAAATACAGTTGATTGGTTACTGAATTAGGGCGTGAAGGAAGGACAAACACCCAATGCGTAATTGGTAAAAAATTACGGATATTTAAAGTTAAATAGCTTGAAACTTTGAAGAAGGCGGATTTATGATCAGACATCTTCCTCGTAGAGTGAACTACTTCTACGAATTCAAAATTCTTCTTCAAGTACTTCGTAGTAGAAGGATATAAACAGGATAGAAACGATGTTAAAGGCAATAACTGACAACTTTTGACCCGACATCGAGAGATCTTGCAATTTTTTACTCGAACCGGCAAACAGGCTAGACCAACAAAATATTGTATATTATGATGATAATTTGTAACTTCTTACACATAACTAGCTTTTGCCCGAAGCTTCGCTCACGTTAAGTTAAATTTTTGAATTGGTAAATATTAACTACAAGGGGTTTAAAAAATATCAGAAACTACAATTTTCCATTATTCATCCCCTATTTTGATGCCTTGGCCTATAATCAAAGATTCATAGATGTAACTTGAAAAATAAATTGATAAATGAAGGATTTTATACAAACTTTAACCCCCCATTTAACCCTCTTAGGGAAATGGAATTTTCAAAAATCTTTTCTACGTTGTAATAACTATATATGTGCAAAATTTCAGCCCGATCCTAAAAGATCAGTCGGTCAGTCAGTCAGTCAGTCACCTTTGCCTTTTATATATATAGATATAATACGTGCATGCGTGCTTGTGTAGATTTTAAGAATTGAATTGTAAACCTTTTATCTCTTTTAAGTGAACAGTATGTTATTTTTGAGAAATACATATCTCTATTATTTTTGATAAGTTTTTATTATTTTAATTTTGGGTGTTTTAACCACTGACGTTTTATCAATGGTTTTAACGATATGATTTTTATAACTTTCAATGCTGTACTTCACACTATACGTGTGTGCATTGAACGAAACGTTTTAAAAATACGCTGGTAAATGTAGTTTTTGATAATAACTACGTTGTACTTCTATTTCCAATATAACATTTATGACCGTGCGAAAATGTTGTTTTCGGGAGTTGAACTGTTTTTATTTATCTGAACGAATAGAATTTCTAAAAACAACCCGGCTTCAATGTTCAAAGCTGAATAAAACTGGCGAAAATACCTGATAGCTTGCATATAAGTACAGTTGAATTTAAATATTAATGCTTTAATTCGTGACTGCTAGTCAAACTGTGCGGTATAGTATCATAGTCAATCCATTGTCGGCCCAAAACAGGCCACAGATCTCTTCTCAGAATGAGAGGAGTTTAGCCACCAAGCTGGCTAAGTGCTGGTTGTCTAGACTCAATTAAGTAGACTTTACACACCTTTTAGGACGTTATGGAGTTTTCCACACGATGTTTTTCCTTCGCCGTTAAAAGAAGTACATTTTTCATCGCCATCTAGCCCCAAGTAAGCGTAGCTTGTGTTATGGGTACTAAGATGACTGATGAATATTTTTATGAATAACATACATAAATACTTACAATATACATTGAAACACCCAGACACTGAAAAACATTCATGCTCATCACATAAACTTTTTCCAGTAGTGGGAATCGAACCCACGGCCTTGGGCTCAAAAAGCAGGCAAGCAAACTACGCCAATCGATCGTCAAATATTGTTAATTTCTTAAATAAAAAACGCTCGTAGCTTCTAAAAGTTATAGGTTCAAGCCCGGATCGAACTCGGCTACCCTGAAAGAGAGACCCGAGCTCAAGTAGGCCTAATATAAGCACTTTTGAAACGTCAAGTCTGTCTGTTTGTAGTGATTCTACCACCGGTTCGGAAGGCAGATTCTACCGAGAAGAAGCCGGCAAGAAACTCAGCAGTTGCTCTTTTCCAACATCAACAATTTACATTTTGCATTTTAACATTCATTTTTCTATCTTGTGAGAGCTGAAAGCGGAGCCGGATGCTTCCAAGCAACCTTGTCATTAAAAAATCTCTAACCACTAGGCTATCCCCGTTTTTATACCAACCCATTACCGGCCCACTACAGAGCACGGGTCTCCTCCCACAATGAGAAGGGGTTAAGGCCGTAGTTCACCACGCTGGCCCATTGCGGATTGGTGGACTCCGCACAGCTTTGAGAACATTTTGTAGAATTCTCAGGCATGCGGGTTTCCTCACGATGTTTTCCTTTGGAGTTGAAGCAAGTTATATTTTAATTGCTTAACACGCACATAACTTAGGAAAAGTTAGAGAGACTCTTTGGCAATGTACTCTCTACGCACGTTTTGCTCCGACACCGGAGCATCCTCAGGAGATGTTAACTTTACAATGAATAATTGTTAAACTTAACGGAACGTGTGTAGAGAGTAGATTGAAGAAATTATAAATTACAACGTACATAATATTACAAAATCAGTATAAATATCGAAGATTGAAGAATTCAAAAGGTAGGAATACATGAAATATTTGAATATTTGTATTTGGCATCGAAAGTTTGACCCCTGACCTCCAACGTGATACGCTACGAAAGGGTTGGCATCAGACCAAAAGAAACATTTCCAGACATATCCACCTGCGATGCCATTTTTACCCGAATACGCCAAAGAAAGGGGTGGGTAATTAATTTAACAGTATTGTTAATAATTATATTAATGTATAATATAATAGATTTTTTATGTATAATATAATCTGCATTCGAAATCTTCTGTTCAAATCCGTTCCGTAGTATTTGCGTGAGAGAGTAACAAACATCCATCCATCCATCAATCTATTCATCCATGCAAACTTTCGCAGTTCTAATAACTAATAATAATATAAGACGCTATTATTTCCCATCCTATCCTACCGATATTTATAGAAAACCCAGAATGAAAACCGTTTTAAATAAATAAAAAAAAAAAAACTTTATCGCTATATCGATAAGGTCGCCAAATTTTATACGCTGTGGTGTGATTGTTTTTGTAACAATAGAAAGCTCAACTATCAGAATATAACATAGACTATAATTTATTAAATCAAAAAACAAATTTTACTTTGAAACAAACTAGGAGCAACATTTTGAATTATATTTGTCTCAAGTTTTTTTTTCATGTAGGCCTATCTCAGGCACTTATGAAACGTTCATACTTATATGTTAATATAATTATAAGAGGATGGTTAAACTTTGTTCGCCAACTTAAACCTAAAGCTACTGTTTCCAAACGCCCTGGTCTAAGAAGAGCCCACAACAAACTTAGCCGGGTATTTTTTTTGTCACCATCTGACAGTAAATTAATATCAAGCTATGAAAAAAAATCTATGACAGAGAATAAAAAACTTCAAAACTATTTCGAGGAAAATGTGTGTAAAACGGTATAGAAAACAAATTCTATAGCATTATATTCGTAAAGGTCAAATAAAATCGGTACTCAGAAAATGAGATTATCTCAAAATTCGGTGATTTTGAGTTGCTAAAGTTTTGATTTAGAATATTTTTTTGAAAATACCAAACCTTTTGATTGTGACACTTTGAAGAAACAAAGTAATAAGATATAAGAAAGAAGGAAACGTTGCCACAATGAAATTGAATCCAAGAAACTCTTTTCCTTAAAAAACACGATCCATTTTAACACTATATAAAGGGAGAACACCGCGAGAGAGACAAGGATAAATGATGCTTAAGAATAATGTGGCAACGTTTATTTGGGGTTCAAATTAATGGGCTCTGTCAACCATGTCTAAGCTAATCGAAGAGGTTAATTAAACTCAATTCCGAAGTATTTTTTTTTAAAGTAATAATTGATAGACTAAGCAGTCATATCCCACTAGACCAAAGTCAAAGTCAAATATTTCTTTGTTCAAATAGGCACGTACATGGCACTTTTAATGTGTATATTAAATAAATATGACGTATTAACTTAAAACTTAAGCTACGACGGTTCCAATTATCTCCCCGGGGAAAGGATAAAAATGTATCTTCTCCCACAGCTTTATCAACTCTCAGAGCACTGACGCACAAGTGGAAATAATATCCAAATAATATCTCATGTGTAACATTAAACGGTGGTAAACTTCTCCTATTCCACGCGCAGGTAGTTTAATAGGGCTTTATCTGATTTCTGTCAGTAATGGCAGTGGTTTACCCAAAAACTATTAGGTTTTCGGTTTCACAGAAGTCTCAGAGTGAGTACACAATGTGCCTCACGAGTACTTGTGCTTCAAAACAATTCAAAGCTTGTGAATTATTATTTCGGTTTTCATTTACACGATGTTACATTGTCTATCATTTATTATTTTTCTTTTTTTTTTTTAATTATTAACAATGCTTAAGAATAAATTAAAAAACACTATTAAAAAAAAAAAAAAAAAAACTTCCACCCTCCGCTTGCGGGGCTTTTGAATGCCCAAGCAACCGGTGGTCAGGGCTCCAGAATGAGAAACCTCCTCACAATACGCGCCGTTTCAAGGACCTTGCCTTCTGTATCCGACCCTTGATCCAACAACCAAGCGAAAGCTTCTTGAGATGTTGGTTGAAGCTTTTCGCGAGAAGACCATTGACTGAAACGACTATCGGAACAACAATGGTCGACTCAACATTCCACATGGCGGTAATCTCGATTTACACGATGTTTATTATTATAATAAACCTGAGGCTTAGGTGCTAAGCCTAATGTGCCTAAAATAACCAGCATTGCAACAATCCTGTTTTGCGGCAGAAATAAGTATTATGGTATTACTTTACCGTACGAGCTCTGTCCCGATTAACTCTACAACTACTGAATTTCAGCTAAAGAAACAGTTCTGAAAGTCGATTTCTCAGGTATATTCTTTCGCGGTCGTGTGCGAAAGCGTTCCCGTAACCCAGTCACCAGGCGAAGTGTTTGAACACCGTGGGGTTTAGTCGGTAAGAGTCCGACATAACCATTGCACCTCCCCGGGTGTGTTGGTATCCATGAGGATTTCCCACGTAAAAAAAAAAGGTATATTCTAATGTTTCGGTAATAAAGAGTAAGTACAATTACATTATAGAAAAGGCTTTTGATTCAACAATGCGTGAATAATTTGGATTTCGCGGAAATTGATCCATTTCCGTCAATTGGAAAATGTTACCGGCACATTTAGCATTTTCTCTCATTCCATTTTATAGGCCCACTGTAGCTAAATTAGAAAATCTTATACTGTTAAGAGGCTTTTTGGGATTTCAATGAGAAAACAGTTATTTGAATATAGTTACCAACCCATCATCGTTATCAACCCATTAACGACCCACTACTGGGCATGGTTATCGTCTCTCGTAGTAATTAGCGGATTAAACAGATTTCCCACCTGATGGTAAGTGAAAAATAGAGGTGCGCCGAATAATAAATACAAAATTTATTCCGTTTAACAATTACCGAACCGGATATTTCGAATTATACGGTTAAACAAGTTCTAAGAGTTAAGGCCGTAGTCCACCACGCTAGGCTAGTGCGACTTGGTGGGCTCCACACGCCTTTGAGAACATTATGAAGAACTCTCGGTTTCGGAGCGAAACGTGCGAAGAGGGTACATTGCCGCGGATCTGTTTGGAGTTGAGTATGAGAGAGATTGAAGAAATTATAAAATACAACATACAGATTCTCCTGCTGTTCGCGTAGTATAGCTTAGTTTCATAATATATTATGGATTTCCGCAAAGTAGCGCCTGCTTCTATCCAATATGGTGTAATTTATAATTTCTTCAATCGTGATACTCAACACCAAACAGACCTTCGGCGAGGGGAG
This sequence comes from Pararge aegeria, assembly GCF_905163445.1. NCBI lineage: Eukaryota > Metazoa > Arthropoda > Insecta > Lepidoptera > Nymphalidae > Pararge > Pararge aegeria. The sequence goes on along the minus strand of NC_053202.1, from coordinate 1,465,736 downwards.
GAGGCACGTTTCGCTCCGAAACCGTAGCATCCTCGGGAGATGTTGACTTCACAATGAATAATTGTTAAGTGCACCTTACCACTCCGCCACAGAGTTCGTGACAACAGTATGGAAACTTCGATATTAAACGTTAAGCAGACAGTTCTGACATCGCACAGTATTATCACAGAAAACATGCTAGGCTTAAACTAAATATCAGATTTGAAACTCTATTCACATGTTTACATAAGGGCTACCATACACAATAAGGCAAGACTGTCGAGAGTTTTGTTTGTTTTAAGTCTTTATTGCACGCACACATTTTATACAAATTAAACACAAATACAGAAGAAACTTAAAATAATTAAAATAAAATAGAGCGTGCAAAGGCGGTCTTATCACTAAAGCGATCTCGTCCAGACAACCTTTGACGTTAGAAAGAAAAACCTTTGTTATGAATTTTTAAAAGATAATTGTCATATCAGACTAACCATCTTCCTTTTACAAGATGTTTTTTAATTTTACTACAAATTACCCCTTTAAAACTCATATTTTAGTGGTTAATCAACATTTCTTCAAAATACATCAACAGGTAACAAGAAACCGCATAGTTGGATTCTCCCTGTGACATCCAACTTGACATCTCGCACCTCCGCAGTCCCGTAGTGACCACAATCCATGCAACTGGGTCGAAATATCGACAAGGCCCATAATATTATCGTGTTATGTACCCGTTGATCTATTTTTAAGAAAAGTTAACCCTTGACTGTAATCCCACATGGTGGTAAGTGATAATACCGTCTAAAATGGTAGCGGGCTAACCTATTAGGGAGTATGATACCTGCGTCAACATACCGGAACAATAATCGCTATTGTCGGTAAGGTGGTAACCAGCCTCGGTCGAAGCCTCTCACCAGAACATTTATAGTGTTAATATTGATTAGTATGGATTAACCTTAGTTACCATTCCATGATGACCTATGGCTCTGAAACATGGTCGTTAACTATGGGCCTCATAAGAAGGCTTAGAGTCACTCAGCGGGCTGCGGCAGCGGGGGATGGAGAGAGCTATGCTCGGAGTATCTCTACGCGATCGAATCAGAAATGTGGAGATTCGTAGAAGAACCAAAGTTACCGACATAGCTCAACGAGTCGCGAAGCTTAAGTGGCAATGGGCCGGGCACATAGTTCGGAGAAAGGATGGACGTTGGGGTCCCAAGGTGCTGGAATGGCAGCCCCGTACTGGTAAGCGCAGCGTTGGTCGACCCCCAACGAGGTGGACAGACGACATTAAGCGCGTCGCTGGTAGCCGTTGGATCCAAGCGGCTTAGAATCGTGGAACTTGGAACTCCCTACAAAAGACCTATGTACAGCAGTGGACGTCTATCGGTTGATGTGATGATGATGATGATGATGACCATTCCATGTTATTATTAAAATTCATGGAAAATGTGGGCCCCGATCGTTCATTTGTAGACAGCCTAAATAAAATATTGTTATGTAAAATTGGAATCTGTATTCAAATGTATGCACAGCAAATATCAGAACGTGTGACGCGCGGATGTCGCATGGAAGTTGCGCAGTGGATCTGCTCGTGGGAATTGTCGTGGGATTATAACATGCCTTATTACTGGCAGATATGGCACACCGCACAGGGCGGCACTTTCTCTCTCGTTTCTCACGTACCCTGCAAAGTGTACCCTCTGTTTTGGTTGATAGTTTTCCAGTGTTTATCTTAATATATATAAATCTCCTGTCACGATTGTTGTCCGCGATGGACTCCTAAACTACTTAACCGATTTTAAATTAAATTGGCACACCGTGAGCAGTCTGGTCCAACTTAAGAGATAGGATAGCTTAGATCTTTAATTATAGTTGCAATTTTATTCTATTGCAAATTATTTGTCTATAATTAATTGACAGTCACATGACAGTCATACTACTATACTCATCTAAGGCTTAGCGATACTGAATACTTTAAAAACAAAATCAAACGCAGACGAAGTCGCGGGCCACAGCTAGTTATTACTATAAAAAATTCAAACGACATGAGGCGCAACGTCTGGGTGGTGGTTGGAGAAGGCGCTCGGTAGAGGTTAGTTCAAGGAGGACAAACTAGTTTATTTAATTTTTTTATTTACACACCCAGAGAGACATTAGAGTTTCCGATTCTTCTCCCCATGCTACATTTACAAAACGTAATTTAAAAAAGTGTGTGTCAGCCCCGACGCACGACTGGAGTTTACTCCTTAAGTACGATTGTCTAAACATAAGCAAAAAGAGTTTATTTAACTGAATAAAGATTAATACCATATGAAAGGGTAAATTAAAAATCCTGTGCAATTTATTCACACACAGCGGAAGTGTAACTTCTTAAAAGTAGCCTACGAGAGGTTGAGGTGGATGTAGGGTCTCTGAACTATTAGGATAAATGTAATGTTTATTATTTAGTTTCCATGGTAACTAGAATAGGTAAAAAAATGTATTATGTTTTCTATCTCACTCTGTCCTATACATTTATGTGTTTGTTTCTTTATCTAGATATTATTCGGTGTCCTTGGTAACTTAAATAGGAAAAATAATTTAATTAAACGAAAGCGACGTTGCATGTTTGCGCATCACGGTTGCCGGGCATGCAACGTCGCAAAGCGAAAACGTAACGAGGTCATTCATTAGTATTCTTTTTTATATTTTTTTTTTATTAGGACTACCAACAAAATTACATGTATTATAGTTATGAATAAAGCTAGCCTTAGGTTACTAATGACACATAATTTCACTTATAGGTAGACACAGCATGCACTGGTTAGTATGTACGATAACTCAATTTCATACAAGCACTATTAAAAGATATGAATGAATGAATACACTTTTATTGTACACCAAAGAAAAAAAAAGTAGTTACAAAGATATAAATACATATCAAGAGGGTACAATTTGGTGGCCTTATCGCTACATAGCGATTTCTTCCAGGCAACCAATGGCGTAAAAGAAAAAAACATAGAAAAGAGGTAGGTGGTGCAATAAATAAGATTTAAAAATTATACAAATATATAAATATAAATAAAATATATATATAAATATATATATATATATATAAATATATTACAAATAAAATATGATATGTATATTTATAATAATAAAATTTAAACAGAAAGCTTCATAAGTGCCTGTGATAAGCTTACATGAATAAAGAAATTTTGAATTTGAATTTGAAATATAAAACTTACATTACCAATGTTAATATTTAAGCAACTTAGAAAGCAACACACCTGAGTGAAATTGGCATTAAAAAATATTTAAGTTTTTCCCCGTAAAGGTGCAAAGATGTGTTCCTCACTACAGACTTTAGGCCTGAGAAATAAATCCCGTCTTAGATAAAGTTCTTACACGCTTTTTATTAGCTTCACCTGTATGTTTGTATGTTTGTAACTGACTCCTTTGAATTTGATTTTGACCCTCTTCAAACGTTCTGATTTCGTTCGAACTTTGTAAATATATCGAGGACCCATGACAATACCAACCCATGTAAAATACCATTTTAGTTAATTTATATAATTATGGTGGTGATGTCGTCGAAGTCCTAACCACTGGGCTATCACCGCTTCCGGTGTATGATTATCTTTCATTTATTTATGTATATATATATTTCCATCTAGTAACTATAAGTGGCCCTGCCGTGTTATTAAGATGTAAATAAAATCAAAAAGCGCAAAGTTTATTTATTTAACACCTACGCAGTTAGGAAAATTAAGGACGAATAGAGAGAAACACAATAACTGGAGTAGAATACAAAAGGCGGCGTTATCGCTTAAAAGCGATCTCTGCCAGGCAACGTTCGAATTAGGAGACAACAAGAGCGAGAACAAATAGGTGGTGTAAAATTATTATAAACCTACATTCTAATACATACACAAATTATACACGAATAAAAACATAAAATAAAATATATATATATATATATATATATATAATAATAATAATATATATATATATATATACAAAATAAATATAAAAATAATAAACTAATATATATTATGATAAGCTATATTAATGAATAGATGATATAAAAAAAAAGTTTGTGACGTCATCGATATAAACTTTAGCACCCGTGCCTACTTCCGACCTATATAATGTTATTTGAACGTATCAATCTATTCCATCTATTATTATAAGTTTCATATATCCAATCACACAGCTGTAATTGTAAAATGAACTCAGTGTGTATTAGAATAGAGTCGATAATCGATTGCTGTTCGGGAAGTGGATGTTATTTGAATATAGTCTAAGAGATAACGAAGTTTCGTGATTGACTTACAGAGTTTCGTTGTTTGTGTTGACTGTTAACGTGACAAGTGAGCGGTTGTTGTTTGTTTATCTTAATTACCGTTGTAGGGCTCCGATGACTTCAGTCATACATATACAAGTCATCATCATCATATCCCCCCCCCCACAATGAGAAGGGGTTAAGGCTACCCGCCACGCAGACCCAGTGCGGATTGGTGGACTCCAAACACCTTTGAGAACATTATGTAGAACTCTCAGGTATGCAGGTTTCCTCACGATGTTTTCCTTCACCGTTGAAACTAGTGATATTTTAATTGCCTAAAACGCACATAACTTAGAAAAATTAGAGGTGCTGGGATTCAAACTCGGCCCCCCAAAAGTGAAGTAGAAGTCTTGCCCACTGGGCTAACTTTGACATCAAAATAGTATATAATTCTGACATCAAATTCCTACATTTATAATAAATGTGAAAATGTGGATGTTTGTTACTCAATCACGTCGCAAGTATTGAACCGATTTGTCCGATTTTTTTTATAGAGAGAGATTGCGGTCTTGGTATCCCGGGATATAAGAGAGTTCCCTCGGGACTAGAAAACCTTAATCCACGCGAACGTAGTCGCGGGTATCAGCTTTTTAGTATATAATTTCACTGCACACTACACCATACGTCATAACCGCTAGTATCGGAACAACAGCAAACAAAAAACTACGCTCCAGTCTAAAAACAAGGACATGTTGCAAGTTGCTACAGCACAGATACAAATGGCTTTGCCAAAATGGCTTGGTTATGTAATTTACACCCCGCTTTCACAACCTCCGTGGCGCAGTGGTCTTCAAAGTCAAAGTAAAGTCTAAAATATCTTTATTCAAGTAGGCCCATAGGTGGCACTTTGATGCGTACATAAGAATAACACGGTAGTGAGATGACGGCGATAACCACGAGGCCAAAGCTACGAGGGTTCCAAACGCGTCCTGGTCTAAAAAGAAGCCGACAACAAACTTAGCCGGGTGTTTTTTGTTTTTTTGTTATCACCATCTCACAATGTCATTTTAAATTATTAGAAGAGCAACCTGGTTAGAGCAATAATATACACCCAAGCTTTTTAATCGATTACGTAGTCCTTTATACTATAATAGGACTTTTCTATAAGCTTACGTTTAATACAAACTTTGAACTTTTTAAGAGACATCTCCAAGATTTCAATTGGGAGTTTATTATAGAATTGTATGCAATTTCCTTTAATTTTTCCTTAAATTCCTTATAGCGGCAGCCCGGTTTGATCCCCGCCAAATGAAATTGTTAAGGTCGACCTTAACAATAACAAATACTGTAGTAAAATAACTAACATTCCGACGTGCAATCCCGAATTCCAAAATCCGTAAAGATGTTATATGAATTCTTTAAACCATTTAAGTCTACAGTTCTACAAGTGGTCAAAGAATGTAAACCTAGAAGATCAGCAGTGCAAACTCCATTATTAATTACCTAGCCGATCTGTTTGCTCTAAGTTTCACGCTCCAATCCAGCTAGGAACATTTTTGTTCTTAGATACCTACTGATTGTTGCCATCTGTTTTTAGAGTTCCCCATTTTAATATAATGCATAAAATTAAAATCTCTTTTGTATATTTTCAGGCCTGGCAAAATAACTGTTATCTGAACTAAACGTTTCTTAAAGTTATAATATTTTTATCACATATATTTAGCACAGATTGCAGCGAAAGTGCATGGCCTTTTCCATAGCATAGGTGACATGCATACCAAATTGCAAAACTGTCTGCCCGCGGCTTAGCTATTGAACAGTTTTAATTTTTCCCTCAGGAACTACTTCAGGAATCGGGATAAAAAGTAGCCTATGTTATTTTCCGTGTCAAAGACTACATGCATGCCAAATTTCATCCAAATCCGTTGAGCCGATTTTGCGTGATTGAGTAACAAACCAATCCGCACTGGGCCAGCGTGGTGGACTACGGCCTTAACCCCTTCTCATTGTGGGCGGAGACCCGTGCCCCATAGTGGGCTGTTAATGGGTCGATATGATGAGTAACAAACCTCCTCACTTTCAAATTTATAATATTATATTAGTATTTCTTAATTTTCAGTAGAAACTTTCTTTGCCTTTTTGCCTTAAAAAATACACATGCTACTGCTACGTTTCTCGTGCTGTGAGACTATATAATGATGAATTATTTGACGTGGATCTGTTTTCTCGCTCCTTAAAGAAAATTAAAACTGCATCTTTTTAAAAAACACTTTTGATGTACCTTTATACTTTATCTTTATATTCGACTATATCTTTTTTTTTCTTGCTGTTTTTAATTAATTATCTACCTACCTACCTATTTTATTAGAAGAATACCTAGGTAGGTATTCTTCTTCTAGTACCTATTCTTTTCTTTCCCACCACTTATTGCCTTACTGCTCTGCTCAATGCTTTTAATATTTTCTAATATTGTAAATTAACTGTACTTTTTCGGCAATGTTGAATCTATGTTATAAGATTGTTATTATATATGTATTAAGTTACTTCCATGTAATTTTTGCCAAAATAAAAAAAAAATTAAAAAATAAAAAATCTGCCAATAAATTGTACCCAATGAGTAGGATTTGTTTTAGTACAGAACCCTCATCAAACTGGCCCTACCCTTTCTTTTTTCTTTCATTAATTGACTTCCTTTAAAGAATTTCTCCCGAGAATCGGTTAGGGGTCGGTAAGCGGCTTTACGGACATTTTAAAAGCACAAAGTAAATAAATTAAGTAGAACTACTCTATTTGAAAAGACTCGTACCTAGCAGGCATAATTCGTGCCACGCAAAAAGCGCATATAAGTTGATGGTCTAACTTTTTACCTAATTCTGCCAAATCGCTTTTCCAACACGGTCGGGCGGGCATTTTTATGTTGTTAGCAAGACGATAAAAGATTTGTCACTATTAATAACGACTTAGACACCAGGGGTATCTTTGCGCTGTCTAAGTCTCGCAACAAGACCGAAGTGCATCGCAAATGCACCCGTATTTATATCAAGATACCCACCGACATAATGCCATAAGCATTCACTGTGAATCAAATATAATTTCAGCTAATGTTTTAATAAAATAATAGTTATTAGCACAGTGTCAAAACGCTAATCAACTTAATAAAACATCTGGCACATATCAAGTTAAAGTTATCAAAAGTATTTTATTTACCCACTTTACATTATCGCAGCGTCATCAAACGAAATGTGCTCTTTTTATGTGACAGCCAGTATATATATGCTTTTTGTATTCTGTGAACGGAAGATTCCAGAAAGAAGCTTTATAGATTTTAAGGTCAGTTAAAGGTTTTAGACTGACTTCGAGGAGGTAGCGTATTTGTAGAGAATATTTTTAAAAGATTTTATTTTAGTTAATTTGTTGGTATTTCTTTACTTTATTACCTTTCGCATTCAAAATTGGCAGTCCATTTTTGAAGTAGTTGCTGGAATCCAATTTAACTGTATTATCACTGATCAAATTTAACTGGATTTTGATAAACTATAATACCGACTTCTTATATTTCTTACGTCACGGGCAGAATCTGACTACCCGCTTTCGTGTGAACACGCCGTGACATCCAACTTGACATCTCTTGCCTACGCAGTCCCGTTGTGACCGCGATCCATGCAACTGGGTCGAAATATCGACAAATCCAAAATATTATCGTGGTATGTATCGTTGAACTATATTTAAGAAATGTTGATTAACAAAAGAAATCTTAGTTTAAAATCTTTAACCGACTTCTTATAATCTATTCCTGAAATATGTCACAATTAAGCTGGCTCAGTGCAGATATGTGGACTCCACACACCTTTGAGAACATTATATAGAACTCTCAGGCATGCAGGTTTCCTCACGATGTTTTCCTCCACCGTTAAAGCAAGTGATATTTTAATTGCATAAAACGCACATAACTTAGAAAAGTTACTGATGCGTACTGGGTATCGAACTCGGCCCCCCGAATTCCTAACCACTGGGCTATCATAGCTTCCTCTTTTTTATTTCAAAACATAAAATTAGGATAACCTCCCTAAATTTCAATTAGGAGCACCTTCCGTAAAAGGACGGTGACGCTTAAATCTCGGAGACTTTTATTAAAGCTACCAACTTCGAAATTGTTTAGTCATTCGAAATTAATAAGGCAAGTCGGATATGCACAGAACTTTTTTTTATTAAAAGCCGGAAAGTTTGTCACAATGTTATTTTGATGGTTATCTCATAACATCGTGGGCGAACGCAGGGGGGGCAGGTGAGGGCAGCTGTGTCATTAAAGCCCAACAGCCCGGATTACAGCAGCGTGGTGGGTCTACGCTCTAAAGCCGTCGCTCAACAGTGGGACGTTAACAGGACGACCTCCAGGGCACCACGGCACTATGAATTTAATTTGGAGGGCCCTTGTTCGATTCCCGGCAGAGGCAAATTGGGAATTTTTAATTTCTGTATTTCCTCTGGTCTGGTCTGGTGGGGGCTTTGGTCGCGGCTAGTTACCACCCTGCCGACAAAGACGTGCCTCTAAGCGATTTAGTGTTCTCTTAATCTTGCGTACAAACAAATTAGGGTTATGACTACCACCTAAGTCCTAACCCACTACCATATTAGACTGCATCATCAACAGGTGTGATTGCAGTCAAGGGCTAACTTGTATTGGAATAAAAAAGGACGATGAAAAAAACTATGTCTGATGTGTACTACATGGGCCGGTTAAGTCATTTTGTATCTTCTTATTTCATGCGGAAAATGTTAATATAAGAGTTTGGAAGATAGACGTAAGGATCTCTGTGTATGAAAAAGTGTCCATCAAAAAGCATTAAATCATTGACAAACCTGCCAAAATTTTAAGAGTAGTATTAAACTCAATTAATATTTAAAACGTATAAATATAAATCTCTCCCAACATTATTTCAAAACACCTACCAGCTTATATTATACTATACTTTTACCGTTTTCTCTTATTGTGCTATTGTATATGTATCTCTGTTTATTTTCTCTGTGGTGAACAATAATAATGTGTTCATTCGTTCATTGAAAGCAGTTTTATAGAAGAAGAAGAAGAAGAAAAAGTCTTTATTGCACATACAAATATAAAATCAGGTTAACAAAAAAATAAAAAATAAAAAACCATACATATGCACAAAGGCGGTCTTATCGCTTGAAGCGATCTCCTCCAGACAACCTTTGGTTGAAGAAACATATTAGAGAAAACGGGATAGTGCAATACTTAAATTGTGCTAATTATAAACATTACATACTAAAACTACATATTATATATAGTAAAACATATATATTTATATATTTGTATATAAATATATAAACTTAAATACATATTACTATTTAAACATGCACATAAAATACATAGATATTTTGCTACATACTAGACAGGAAATAGTCTTTTAACCGTGATTTAATTTAGCAGTTTTATAGGTTATACAAGCAAGCAGGAAAGCAAGCAAGCAATCGCGAGCGCGAGCGAGATCGTGAGCGTAAGCGTCAGCGTATGCTTCCCACAGGAGCTGGAATCCCAGCACGCGTCTAACTTTTCTAATTAAAATATCACCTGCTTCACGGTGAAGGAAAAACATCGTGACCTGCATGCCTGAGAGTTTTACATAATGTTCTCAAAGGTGTGTGCAGTCCACCAATCCGCATTGGGCCAGCGTGCAGGACTACGGGCTTAACTCCTTCTCATTGTGGGAGGAGACCCGTGCTCTGTAGTGGGCTTGTGATGGGTGATATGATGATGATGATGATGATGATGAAATAATCTTAAAGTACTCGTGCATTTTTCGGACAATCGCTGTTCACCCGTTTACCCGTTATGTAAGACAGTCCTCCTTCGCTCTACTCTCAACAGATAAGAGAAAGAGATTTAGAGGTCGATCCCTCCACCTTTCCAATGCGGGTTGGCAGATAGTAGTTAAAAAGGATCGCATGATTCTTTCGAGTCAAATAACGATATCGTTTCATTCTCTCAATCATTGCGGTTTTCTTATTTCCTTTCATTCACTATCAAACTTGGACAAAAAAAAACAATTAATTCTGTAATTGTAGCTTTCTTTTTAAAAGAAGTTTGGATTTAAAACCGTGAGAATTCCTCCTAAAGGCTCTATTGCATTGATTTCACCTGTAAGATTTTAATGCTCGCAGAAAAATAGCACTAATTTTCTGTCATTTTTTATCTGTGACACGATCATAAATGACAGAATGAATGGGTTGATAATAAATTTGATAATTAAATTACGATAGTCGAAACTGATCCTTCGTTGAAATCGGTGATCGAATTTTACGCAAAAGAACTCGCAGAACCGCTAGAAATATAATTAATAGATGTGAATTTTGTTTATTTCACTACCCTTAACCGCAATCTCATCTGCTAAGTGATAATGTAACCTAAGATGGTAACGGGCTAACCTGTTAGTTGTATGTCAGTTATATCAAACCCATTCCCCTTGTTGATTTCTACGTGGCATCGTATCGAAACGCTTAATTTCTTTGCGGAACCTCTTGTTGGTAGGGTGACAACTAGCCACGACCGAAGCCTTTTACCAGACAAATAAGTATTTTTCCTCACATTACGCTTGCATGCTCGTGGTACTTTTCTGATCCAAACTTTCGCACTTATTTAATTTGACTTACTTATTATGTCAGTGATTTTGGTTCTTCTGCGGATCTCTTCGTTTCCAATTCTATCCTTCAGGGAAACTTCAAACATAACAATCTTCATAGCAGAGTGACTTTAATTTTCTGGATGATTCGATTCGTAAGCTTCCACGTTCCAGCACCATAAGTGAAGAAGGCAAGGATACAATGCTTGAAACCTTTAGTTTTCAACCCAGCCGTATTCTTCCGTTTAGTGTTGCCCAAATTCAGTCTTGGTCTTGCAGTCTTGGTCTTGTTCTTGTGTTTTTGCAAGACCAAGACCAAGAACAAGACCGCGTATTTTTAGCAAGACCAAGACCAAGACTGACCGTGCAAGACTTGAGCAAGAACCAGACATAGCCTGCAAGACTCTTGCGTCTTGCAGCTAGGACTTAGCGCTATTTCACGGAGTAGTTAGGTGTAACAGTTCGGTGTATAGGTAGGTAGGTACGCTTAGGAATTCTATGAGACGCAAAAAACTATATCAAAGAATATGAAAAACTGAACCTATGCGCATTACGACTAATACCATAAACATAGCGAATAAAAAAATATCTATTAAAATCAAACTGAGTGCATGCATAGTTATGTTTTAACCATCGGCACTTTGATAATGCGGCATCAAAGGTTTTGTACTTACTTCTCAAAGAAATTTGCCGCTTTTCGGAAGTACATGGTTATGATACACGCGCCGGCGGCTTCTTTTGAAATCTAAAACAATCGTTGCCGCCGCGCCGAAATCATAACATTTGACACTATTCATGCAAAATAATTTCGAATTTTAAGAGTACCTACAGGTGTTCCAAAGACAGAGTATCCGATTTTATCGAAAATGGCCCGTGATTTTCTCTCAATACCTGCAACTTCAGTACCTGCTGAGAGGTTATTTTCTAAAGCATCATTAGTAATTAGAAAACATAGAAATAGGTTAAGTGATGAGTCAGCCAGATGGTTACTTTGTATTAATTCTTGGTCAAAAGAATTGATATAAAGTATCATAACCTAATGATAAAGCTGTTGATTTGTGTTGTATTTTATTTTTTATTCAAATAATTGATAAATCGTAAAACTCTTTTATTAAATTTCTTATAAGTTGAGGGTTCAATCTCTTTCTAGACAGATAAGTATTGTTCTTTAAAATACAGTCAAGTTATTGTAATTAATTTGTTTTTTTACATGTTTTAGCAAATGTAAGCTTATAAATCATAAATGTTTATTAAGAAACAGTTACTTCCATGGAAAACGACATATAGGTCAGTTGATTTTTCGAATTTCTTATCAAATCTTCAGTTATTTATTAATCTGCTTGATCTTTACTATGGCTATGTTAATTCAAGCTCACAATGTTCCAATTCTAATACGTTTTTCTAAGATTTAAAGTAAACTTTAATTAATAGTAATAGACTAATAGGTAATTGCAAGACTTGCAAGACTCTTGCTGCAAGACCAAGACCAAGACCAAGACTGGGAGCGCAAGACCAAGACCAAGACCAAGACCAGGTGTATTGGCGCAAGACCAAGACCAAGACTGGCTAAGTCTCGTCTTGTTCTTGCATTTGGGCAACACTACTTCTGTTGGCTTCTTTGTCGTAACTTCTTCCCTCCAAGGGCTCACGACATACAGAGAGTGACTGAAGGACGGGACGGGAGAGAGTGAATGAGGAGGGCTGAGGACCGGGTGTGGTGCTAGCTGGAAAAGGCTTACGATGATGATGATAATCAGGCCAAACTAAAATCACATGAAAACGAGGATCCTGCATAAATAAAACCTGCTTAAGAAAAAGCTGACTTCCAGAGTATTTAATAAGAATAAAACCTTTATACAAAGAGACTAAAAAACCCAAGATAAAGTATCAGCTGAAAACTTTTAATAGCCACTGTTTTAAAGTTACCCTGAAGTTCCTCTTAATCGACCCGAGCTGTCATTTTCCTATAATTATACCTGCTGCAATACGAAATTTCCGATTTACGCAGTTTGATACACAATCGCCATCTTGCCCCAAAGTATTATGGGTACTAACAACTGTTATGGGTGGGAATCGAACCCTCGGCCTTAGACTCAGAAAGCAGGGCCACTGCCCACTGCGCCAATCAGTCATCGAACAAAATTGTTCTATTTAAACCAGTTAAATAAACTTAACCAACGCGTGTAAAACTATTTCTAATATCAATAATCCCGTTTATTTACAGTCAGTTTAAAAAGTATAATTTTTCTCTTTGCAAGCGTGGCGTGCTTTAAGCTCATTACTTTTAAATAGTGCTGATGCATAATTTTCTATGTCCATTAGGGATTCGGAGTACAAACAGTGATTGCCCAGTGGTACGGCCTTCGAGGAGCCGAGTTCGAATCCCAGTACGCACCTCTATGTAATTAAAATACCACTTACTTCAACGGTGAAGGAAAACTTCGTTAGCAAAACTGCATGCCTGGCAGTTCCGTAGCTTTCAGCATTTTGAAGCACATACCTTAGAAAAGTTAGAGTACGTGCTGTGATCAAAGGATGATATTTGGTGTAAAAATACGAATGTTCCTAAACCACCCGTGGGAATCCAATGTTTTTCCAGGAATTCTAAATCACCCTATATACTGGAAAGAACCACATCAAAATCCTTTCGTAGTTTTAAAGATCTAAGCATACATAGGGACAGGCAGCGGAAAGCCATTTTTTTTTATACAATGTACCTTATGGCGTAGAAACTTGGACTGTTCGCGATAGTATATAGTTGGAAATGTAGGAGGCGAACGGATTGTGGTGGATCTCCAATCCAGTGGTCAGATCGACTAAGAGAAACTGGTGCGTACCTTCTATATTATGAAAATTAAGCTTAATTTGCTACACTCCGCGAACAGCAGCAGAATCTGTATGGTATAATAAAGCACTTAACAATTATTCATTGTAAAGTCAACATCTCCTGAGGATGCTCCGGTTTCGGAGCGAAACGTGCGTAGAGTGTACATTGCCGAGGATCTGTTTGGTGTGGAGTATACGGATTGAAGTTATTATAAATAAAACCATACAGATTCTGCTGCTGTTCGCGGGGTAAAGCAAATTAAGCTTTATTTTCATAACATATTATGGATTTCCGCAAAGTACCTTGTATATGGCAATACAAATGGCCAAAGACCGATGGAGACAGAGACAGACATATATCACAAGATTTCTCGTCAAAGCAGTTATCACGATCCTCAGTCATGAGGGACCGACTAAAGAGAGAGATGTACGTTGTGATTGGTCAAAAAGTTACTTTTAAAAGCGCCATCCCAAAACCCTCTTCCGAAATGACCTTGTATATAAATTAAGTGCCATATAAAATAGCCCGAGAGTGCGGCGGATAAAGCATCGCGACAAATACAACAACATCAATACAAATTCAAGCCCCATTGAGTCTAAGCAGTTCGGACAAACAAAAGTGGACAAATGGCCACTATAAATTCCACTATCAAGCAGCGTTAGTTACGATCTTAATGACACTTATCACTCTTTCTTAAACCTGGCACTAGCGACACGAAATAATACAGTGCCCTCAGAGTCAGACTAGCTGTTGCGCGCGATTTTGTCTGTTTTTTTTTACCCCAGACGCAAAAACGAGCGAGTGTTATAAATTTGAAGTACGCTTGTGTGTCTGTGGCGTTGCGTCTGAACGGATGAACCAATATTGATTTTGTTTTTTTGTTTGAATGTTGTATTAGTCGGGAGTGTTCTTAGCCATGTTTGATGAAAATAGATCCAAGAATGGAATTTAATTAAACCTTATTCTAATTAAGCTCACTCATACGTATATGTAAAAAGAATGGTGTCCACGAGATTTTACAAACATAAAACAAAAACCCCCAACTTTCAATATCGTTTACATTATTCTAATAGCTTTATAGGCAAGCATTAGATACGTACTCATATTGAGAGGTTGTGAAAAAATCATTCGCTATTTCGACGTGGCGGCCATCTTGGATTTGAAATTGGTCTTATTCTACAAGTCAAGCCCTTATATTTTTTATATTAGACGGCCGAGTGGCGCAGTGGGCAGCGACCCTGCTTTCTGAGGCCAAGGGCGTGGGTTTGATTCCCACAACTGGAAAATGTTTGTGTGATGAACATGAATGTTTTTCAGTGTCTGGGTGTTTATCTGTATATATAAGTATTTATGTGTACCAACATAAAAAAATATTCATCAGCTGTCTTAGTACCCATAACAAAAGCTACGCTTACTTTGGGGATATATGACGATGTGTGGATGTATTATCGTAGTATATTTATTATTATTTATTTATATTTTATTTATTTATTTGATACCTATACTGAGGGAGTGAAGTGAAGCGGGGATAGCAGAGTGCGCAGGACTTCTACTTCACTTTCGGCGGGCCATGTTCAAATACAAGCAGGAACCTCTAACTTTTCTAAGTTATGTGCGTTTTAAACAATTAAAATATCACTAGGTTCAACGGTGAAGGAAAATATCGTGAGGAAACCTGCATGCCTGCCTCCATAATGTTCTCAAAAGTGGATTCCACCAATCTGCACAATTCTGAGAAAATATGTAATCAGCCAGTTTGTGGCAGCAGCCAACTTGGACCAAAATCCAAAATCAGGTTCATCCGTCCGGGAAATATGATGCTACAGACAGACACGCCCACAAACACACGGGCGCGTCAAACTTGTAACACACCGTCGTTTGTGCGTCGGGTGTTAAAAATAAATGATACGCCAATAGATAGTTACCGACGCGAAGTTTTGAAGTATTCCGAGCATTACATTTTAATTACAACAACTTTTAATAACTCACCCGTCACTCTTCAATTAAACAGCAATAAGAATAAGTTTCAAAACCGGTAATAACTTTTCCCTTGTCCCCAACAATTTATAATCAATACTAAAATCTTACAAGAGAAAAACTCTTCATCGCGCGCTTTTATAGAACCTTTGTTAAAAGTTTTTAATTTTTTTTTTTTATTTCTTGCATAAAGCTATTAAAACTTCTGTGTGATAGGGTTGTATTTATTTTATTTTATTTATAATATTTGTAAGAGTACATAATTGATACGATAAACACAACTAAATAAATAAAAATAAATAAATATACTACGACATTGCACACATCGCCATCTAGCCCCAAAGTAAGCGTAGCTTGTGTTATGGATACTAAGATAGCTGATGAATATTTTTATGAATATAATACACATAAATACTTATAACATACTGATAAATGGCGATGTGTGTATTGTCATAGTATGTCAATTTATTTATTTCATTTATGACATAGGTAACATAGTCTTTAGAAATCGTTTCAGATTTCACGGAAACACAAAAAAATATGCGTTTAACTTTTGCAATCTCAGAACAAATAATAAATCACTCGCCCACAAATAAATTCAGATCCGGTGAGTGAAAACTTGGCGAAAACTAAATCTAGAAAACATATTGGAAGTGTTCTGTAACAATAAATCAAATTCGTTTTTAAATCTAGCTATGTAACCGAATGGAGCCGATTCTACTTTAATGGCGCAGTGGTAAACACTATGGCCTTATAAGTGGAGGGTCTTGGTTCGATTCCCGGCAGGGGTGATTTTATTGACCTTTTGTCTTCATTATCGCGGGCAACGCGTCTGTTTGTTTGTTTTTGTGCCTTTGTTCGGTTCAACAGTTGCCTCAACCTTAGTGGACTTTGGCATAGATATAGCTCACATCCCGGAGACGGGCATAGGATACTTTTTATCCCGGGAAAAAGAGGTTTCCTATATGCTACCTAATAAGCGGTGATAGCCTAGTGGTTAAGGCTTCAGCTTTCCTCTCGTGGAGACCGTGTTCGAGCCCCGGCACGAACCACCGACTTTCCGGAGCTATGTGCGTTTTTACTTCAAAACGGTGAAGGAAACCCACTATGGAGAACTCTCAGGCATGCAGCCCTAGAGTTCTCCATAATGTTCGCAGAGGCGTTTGAAATCTGCCAATCCGCACTGGGCCAGCGTGGTGGACTACTGGCTAAAAACTATTTTCATTGTGGGACGGAACTCATGCTCTTTTCTGGGCAAGAAAAAATTGCCGGGAATCGAACTCGGTCCCTCGAAAGGGAAACCTGAGCCCGACCCACAAGGCTACTCTCAGTGTAATATAAACAAAACAAATTAAAACAAAAGCGATAAGCTATCGTAAACACCACGCGATATAAGCTAATTATTTTATTTATCAATTTTTTCGCCGAAATCGCAGAATGTTTTCAATTAATTTTTCCGCATGACTTTGCTTTGATATCCAATTATTCTACACTGGCTGTACTGGCTAAGTTTTGTGTGGGCTCTTCAGACCAGGGCGCGTTTGGAACCCTCGTAGTTTTAGTTTTTAGTTAACGCATGCAGTTATCACCATCACCTGACATAATACCACATAAGTGCCTGTGATTAGGTCTACATAAATAAAAAGAACTGTCTAATCAATCTCAGCTCGTCCTATCACTTACAAAGAATAGAGATCGCTAAAGAAATATTCTTGGACTAATCTATTTAAAGTCTGAATAACTTTTTATTCTGCACCCTGCTGCGACCCTAAATATAAGTAGTTTGTACAAATAAACGAACACGTTTTCACTTTTATAACATTAGTATGGATAAATTATAACATTGTTATTGTGATATTAATACTCATATACTAATATTATGTATTACCTTTTTTATAAGGAAAATGGCGTCATAAAGTTACTTGGACCCTTGTAAGTCGTTACCCCCCACATTAAAGCCCTTTTGTGCGTAGTGATTGACAGCTACATGTCGATATTTCCATAATATATCGATATTCGTGCGGACGAGACATTCATGACGTGTTACATTTGAATAATGCGTTTTGTATCTGTGACAAGTTTGCGGACCGCGGCGATCTCACCTTTGTATCGATGAAACGTGTTGTAAGTGACAGCAATCTGATCTGTCATTAATATCAGCTCGTATGGCGCAATTTGCCGATCATAATAATTGTGAGGTAATTTTGAACTAAATAAATTAAGATAATATCAAAATACACACTTCGTCGTCTAGTCCCAAAGTTATTGTAACTTGCGTTATGAGTATAGATAACTGACCAATTTTTATAAATAAGATACATAATTCACATGAAGTGGTGATAGCCCAGTGGGTGGGACTTCGACTCCATTTTTGGGCATCCCAGCAAGCACCTCTAACTTTTCTAAGTTATGCGCGTTTTAAGCAATTAAAATATCCCTTTCTTCAAAGATGAAGGAAAACATCGTGAGGAAACCTGCACAACTGATAGTTCTCCATAATGTTCTCAAAGGGGTGTGAAGTCCACCAATCCGCTCTGGGCCAGCGTGGTGGACTAAGGCCTTAACCTCTTCCCATTGTGGGAGGAGACACGTGCCCTGCAGTGACGTTCACTGTAATTGCTTGAAACGTACATAACGGAAAAGTTAAAGTGCGTTTGCGCGAACCCGAAACTGTAGCATTTTTAGCATATATGTCGTACTTTTTTTATATATTTGTATCAGTTCTCCTTCCCTCTCCATTAATCCCACTTCTTCGGATCACCAATTGATGTCTCTCATAGAAATAAGTATCTTCTTGTCCACATTTTTCCGGTTTATGATTACGTCGCATCTACATAATCGAGAACAACTCTAGCCTATGAACAAGGCAAAACTAAGTAGGAATTCGCCCTGTAATGTGCCCCCTTGTGTCCATCGAACTGCCGTTTAGCGACAGAAATAAGTATGGCGTACCTACTTCCGCCGATGAGCACTTTCACTATCTCTGCTATCACAACAAGCTCTTCAAAGAACTAAATAAAAATATATCTATTGTGAAAATTAAGCTTAATTTTCTATACTCCGCGAAAAGCGGGAGAATCTGTTGGTGTTATTTATGTTTTTTTCAATCCTTTTACACCACACCAAACAGATCATCGGCAATGTACCCTCCACGCACGTTTCCGAACGCCGAAACCGAAGCATCCTCAGGGGATGTTGACTTAAAAATTAATAATTGTTAAGATAATTGCTATCAAATATTTTAAATTATTATCGATACCAACGCCACCCAGTCCCCTCACTAACAACCATTAACCAAGCACCGTTGACCCGTAGCGGGGAGCTGAAGTTCGTTACAATTACCTGCTAACAAAGTTTGATACTTAAACTTACCTAATTTATGTTACCTTACCTTAATACTAACTTCTCATAATTTGGAGGTGGGAATGCTTTACATGTTTGGATTAAGGGCCTATGTTATGTCCCTTTTCAACCGACGTTCAATAGGAGTAGTGCTATCGTTGTCGGTTTATCTTTTGTTAGCGCCAGTCCTCACCAGAGAAAATACTAAAATTTATAAATTCCCAAATAGCCCCTGCCCCTTCTTATTTATGTAGACCTTATTACAGGAACTTATGAAGCGTTCTTGCATTTAACATGTTACACTAATATTAGTGATGGTGATAACTGTATTCGTTAACTTAAAACTTAAGCTAGAAGGGTTCCAAACGCGCCCTGGTCTAAGAAGAGATCACAACAAACTTAGCCAGGTTAAATCGAGCCCGGCACGTCCTGCTTACCGCTCACCGTGGTGCCGGAGAAATCGTCAAAAGTCGTCGGAGTTGTTTGTAGTGACTCTACAGTAAGCTTATACTAGGTTATACTAGGTTACATAAAATTCATTATTCGTTTAAAGGAAATTGCATACAATTCTATAATAAACTACCAATTGACATCTTGGAGATGTCTCTTAAAAAGTTCAATGTTTGTATTAAACGTATCCTATTATAGTATAAAGGACTATGTAATCGATAAAAAAGCTTGGGTGTAAATTATTGGTCTAACCAGGTTGCTCTTCTAATAATTTAAAATGACATTGTGTGATGGTGAAACAAAAAACACCCGGCTAAGTTTGCTGTGGGCTTCTTCTTAGACCAGGACGGGTATGGAACCCTCGTAGCTTTAAGTTTGCGAATGTGGTTATCGCCATCATCTCACTACCGTGTAATTCTTTTGTACGCATCAAAAGTGCCACCTATGGGCCTACTTGAATAAAGATATTTAGACTTTGACTTTGACTTACTTAAAATAATTCCTTTTTTTATTTTATGAAAGGCCTTAGGCAGGCCGTCAGGCATATGACAGCCCAATGGCGCAGTGGGCAGTGACCCTGCTTTCTGAATCGCTGCCGGCCGTGGGTTCGACACTCACAACTGGAAAAGGTTTGTGTGCTGAACATGAATGTTTTTCAGTGTCTGGGTGTTTAAATGTGTATTATAAGTATTTATATTCATGTATATTATTCATAAAAATGTTCATCACTCATCTTAGTACCCATAACACAAGCGCTTACTTTAGGGCTGGATGGCGATGTATTTATTGTCCTAGTATGTTTATTTATTTACTAGCTGTTGCCCACGACTTCGTCTGCTTTTGATTTTGTTTTTTGATGTGGCATTAAATTTAGTTATAGATCTAAAAACAAAAATATTCAGTGTTGCTAAGCCTTAAATGAGGGGTTTGCCGCTGTCCGCTGAGGAGTTCTGTTCTCTTTCTCCAACCACAGTTTGGGCAAAATTAAACACCTATTATAACCTCTATAATACAAAAATAATTATTTAAATCGGTTATACGAGTAATTCGTCGGAGTTATGGTGTAAAATCGACAAACACTTTCATCCCCTCTCCCAAAGGAACCGAGCTTAATGTCGGAATAAAAAGTATTCTATATTACTTCTAACACTTCCAAGAATATGTGTACAAATGTTTCATGAGGATCGGTTTAGTAGTTTTTGCGTGAAAGCGTAACAAACAAACGTACATTGACATTTATAATATTAGTATGGATTTATATAGGTGAAATACACACAGAACATCCACATCGGTTAAGACAAACACACCTACAAAAGAATTACAAGCATATTTATACTTCATGTTAAGTTCAATGTTTCGTTCAGTCTGAGTAAAGACCGGGCTTATATCCGCAACGGGTGTATTTTAATCACCTCTATCTCAGCCACTAAGACCTCTGCAGAATGAGCCCAGTAATCCGAGAGTTGCGCGCAATTAGTAGAGTCACCGGCGCAACTAAATGTAATGGTAGCTAGGAACAGACATCCTACTTCCTACTAATAAATAACTAAATTTACTACCGTAACGTCAACACGATATCCCTATCCTTATCCTTACTTCCTTCCTTACTTACTTTACTTTTACTTAATATTATAAATGTCAATGTAAGTTTGTTTGTTACGCTTTCACGCAAAAACTACTGAACCGATCATCATGAAACTTCGTACACACATAGTTCTGAAGGTATTAGAATTAATATAGGATGCTTTTTATCCCGAAATTAAGCTCAGTTCTTTTGGGAGAGGGGACGAAAGTGTTTGACGATTTTACACCATAACGCCGTAAAATGATAACCGATTTGAATATTTACTTTTGCACTTTAGAGGCTATAATGTCTGTTTAATTTTACCCAAATTTCGTGTAGATCTGATGAATGTGATTGGAGATAGAGGACACAACTCCTCAGCGGACCGCAGCCAACCCGTCATTTAAGGCTTAGCTGTCCTAAATACATAAAATGCGGAGAATTTTTGAAATATTTTGAATTATTACATACATACAATATAATTTGTGAGAAACGCATTTGTTTGTATAAATATTATAATAATTACTTTACATTATAAATCGAATGCCACATGTCTTTCGAAAAACAAAAACAAACGCAGACGAAGTCGGGGGCAACAGCTAGTACGAGTATAATATATAATAAGAGCTGCAAAATCTACTAAATCCTTTAAAACCCCAATACAGTATTTTTGTCTTAACCAAAATACACTGGACCTAATGTATTAAAAATAACTTAAAGTAATTATTTTTTTTCCATTTGACTTTTTATCATCCTATTTCTTTTAATAGTATTATTGCAGGTATTCAGTTTTAAACTTCGCTTTGTTAATTGATTTTCTTTAAGATTATTTTAATTAAGCTATGGTCCTTTCTAGAAGGTTTCGATCTCCTGTATTTAACAAAAAAGAAAAAAAATATCTCGGATGACCCGTGAAGTGCACTACTCTTTTTTCTTCTTTCTTCTCTTTTTTCATTTTTAATATTTATGTTTGAGGATAATAATTTATTTTGTTTCATTATTAATTTATTATATTCTCTGACTTTTAAAGTAATTAACGTTCATATTTTTCTATTAGCAGCAAGACATTTTGTTTAAAGCTTTGTAGTTAAAATTTACTAAATCGAAAATTGAACCTAACGTGAGCGAAGCCGCGGGCGAAAGCTAGTCATCAATAAACGTATGGGCAGTTCACTTGGCGGTGCAGAGACATTTATAAATAGCTCGGTTCAATCGCGGCAATCTATATGGGCATTAAAGTATGCAGGATGAATTATAGCCGGATTAGCCGTTGACCTCGATGAGCCGTTTGAGCCAAGAGGTCCTTTTTGAGCGAGATTGATGAACTCTTGATTGGCTAAATTCTATATGACGAAATCGACTCTACATCTATGTTAATGCGGATGCTACCAACTTCGTCTGCGTAGAATTTCTGATATCCCGTGAGATTATAAATTCTCCACAGTCCATATGCCCGTCTTCACGAAGCTCCATCAAGCTTTTTTTTTTATTCCACTACAAGTAAGCCCTCGTCTGCAATCTCACCTGGTGGTAAGTGATGATGCAGTCAAAGATGGTAGCGGGCTAACCTGATAGAAGTTCTACGCGCATCGCACCGGAACACTAAATCGCTCAGCGGCACGCCTTTGTCGTTAGGGTGGTAACTAGCCACGGCCAAAGCCTCCCACCATACCATACCAGAGAAAATTCAGAAATAGTAATTTCCAAATTTCCGGGAACCCGGGACCTCCTACTTAAATTCGCAGCGCTCACCGTTGCGCCAGGGAGGTCGTCAAAAGGTAAAATAAATGAAAATTAACAAATGTATGGATATCAATAAAAAAATATATGCAATAAATGAGATTTATATTAAACAAATATATAAATATAATATGTATAAAAATAACAGATATAACTTAATAAATTGAAATTTAACACCTAATTTAACACTTCGGGGGTCGGCAGTTAATTACTTCACTACGTTATAAAAACTTTATAACGCGACGGCCGGCCCATTGGAACAGTGGTCAGTGACCCTGCTTTCTGAGTCCAAGGCCGTGGGTAATGGGTTCGATACCCACAGCTGGAAAATGGGTTTGAAAACTTGAATGTTTTTCAGTTTCTAGGAGTTCATGTGTATATTATAAGTATTTATGAATATTATTCATAAAAAAATTCATCAGAAATCTTAGTACCGTGTAGTACACACAGTCTTAGTATATTTTTTTTTTTTAATTTTTAACTGAAACAATCTACTGAGACAAATTTTTATACAAACTTTAATCTATATTTCTCTTTCAATCGTTTGACGGTAGTAATAATATTCAACCACTGCAAAACATTTGTTTCTTATTTTGATATCCAGTTAAATTAAATAATAATTTATAAATATACTACGGCAATGCACACGTCGCCATCTAGTCCCAAAGTAAGCGTAGCTTGTGTTATGGGTACTAAGATGACTGATGAATATTTTTATGAATAATATACTTAAATACTTATAATATACAGATCCCACGGCCTTGGACTAAGAAAGCAAGGTCGCTGCCGACTGCGCCACGCGGCCGTTGATATAACTTAACGGCCGCGTCAAATTGATATAACTTAAAAATGACAGAGTTCTAAACAACTTAATTTTTGTTTATGGTCTCTTAGTTACACTCTAGGGTATTCATAGACAATTTATTCAAAGTTTAAAATATTTACGTTTAAGTTATTATAATGTTAAGTAGTCTATCACTCGGTATAACCCTTTTATAGTTATAGATTTGACTAAAATGCAATTAAGGCGAGGCTATGTTTAAATCCTAAACAGACTATAAATTAAGGCGATAACATCCATGATCATCGCAGTTTAATAACAAGTTGGCAGTACAGCCACTGATCCAGTTACCAATTTGGATCGGGGTACTTCCAAACCCAATCAATTGATATAAGCACACAACGCCTCTAATTTACTTGTACACAAACCTCCCAACCTCCCTAGCCTTTAAGTGTCTTACGTGCAGAGCAATTTTCTCCCATAGGAAGGAGAGATTTGTATGTACTTGTATGTGTATCATGATTAATTAGTAAATAAATAAATAATAAATATACTACGACAATACACACATCGTCACCTAGCCCCAAAGTAAGCGTAGCTTGTGTTATGGGTACTAAGATGAATGATTAATATTTTAATGAATAATATACATAAATACTTAAAATATACATATAAACACCCAGACACTGTAAAACAATCATGCTCATCACACAAACATTTTCCAGTTGTGGGAATCGAACCCACGGCCTTGGACTCAGAAAGCAGGGTCGCTACCCACTGTGCCAGTCGGCCTTCAACTAATAAGGTACATTAACATTATGTGGATCTACAAGATCGATGTTTGTATACTCATTACCTACAAAGTATTCTTACAAAATACTATTTGTCTGTGTTTTCTAAGTAGCGATGTTGATCTTTGTACACACTATATAATAGACAGTAAACGGACCACGATTCATTCTTATTCCTACCCTCGAGGTATCAACAGTGCTAATAAACATTACTTATATTACTTTTTCTTTAATAAAATTCCGCTACCGTACTTATTATATATATTCTATTATACTTGAACTTTTATTGTATTATTAATATCTACTGCGATTAACAACCCGTCGGCCCAGCGTGGTTGTTTTTTTTTATTCCACTACAATTTAACCCTTGACTGTAAGTGATGATGCACTCTAAAATGGCAGCGGGCTAACCTGTTAGGGTGAAATGCATACCAAATTTCAAAGCTGTCTGCCCGCGGCTTAGCTCGTAAACAACTTTCTATTTTCCCTCGAGAACTACTTAAGGAATCGGGATAAAAGATAGCCTATGTTCTTTTCCATGGCAAAGGCTACATGCAATGGCGTGCACTTCATATACGCACAAGAGCTCTGCATACCCTAAATATTTTGTATAATTACGACGTAGGATTGTTCCACTTTATGGCATCATCCTTCTTTATGCATACCCTGTGCACGCATGCATGCAACATGCATGCAAATTTCATCCAAATCCGTTCAGCCGTTTTTGCGTGATGGAGTAAAAAACATCCACACTTTCACATTTATAATATTAGTAGGACGATTGTCATCCATTGTCGATATGACCGCATCTAGCAATGGAAATGTTTAAGTACGAGGAGACGGGTGGTGAAGCCTAGGCGCGGGGGAAAGTGGGGTCAAACAAATTAAGGGCTCTCGCTGGCTCACAGGACTTATCTGTGATTTATTAGAGTGATTCCTCCAAACAACCTCCTCATATTTTTGTCAAAAATATTATAAACTATACTGTCGCAGATTATCACAAACTGCCAAACACATCGAATAAAGCTTAATGCACACAGTGATATCTTCCATGACTCACCCACAGCTTTTAGAAAAAAACTCACCGAACACTTATCGGTGAGTTAAATTATGTGTAAATTTTTTTGCAAATTAAGTTTATATGAAGCTTTGTCAATGCTATGTGCACTTGTCATTGACGTACATATCAGTCCATGTTTTTGTGTGTGTGCTATGTTTAAAAAACGTGTAATATGCATGTTGTTGGTGCTCTAAAATAAATAAATAAATCTTAATATATATAAATTTCCTGTCACGATGTTTGTCCGCGATGGACTCCTAAACTACTTAACCGATTTTAAATTTAATTGGCACACGGTGAGCAGTTTGCTCCAACTTAAGAGATAGGATAGCTTAGATCTTTAATTATAGTCGCAATTTTATTTTATTGCAAATTATTTGTCTATAATTAATTGACAGTCACATGTTATACATATATATAACTACTATACTCATTTAAGGCTTAGCGATACTGAATTCTTTAAAAACAAAATCAAACGCAGACGAAGTCGCGGGCAACAGCTAGTAAATTATAAAGATTACTTTTTCTTATCTTCCCGTACGTCGAACTTCCCCATTGTTTTTGCTCGGTTCTTTAGCCATACCAGCTTATTCTAGAAGCCTAGAAGCCACCCAGGTTGACAAACATGCAAGAATACCTATATCTGTTCTATTTGATCGCAATCCATGGCATATCGCAGTGGACGTGTTGAATTATGAGGCGGCGAGGAAGGGCGCGGGGGGAGGCGGGGTCAAACAAATTAAGGGCTCTCGCTGGCTCACAGGACTTATCTGTGATTTATTAGAGCGATTCCTAAGAGCGTACTCGTATTGATAGCAAAGCAAAGGAACAATGTATTCAAAAATCCTAACTAATGTTATGAATTTGTCTGGTGGGAGGCTTCTGCCGTGGCTAGTTACCACGCTTCCGACAAATGTGTGTTCGCGTCGCGCCATCCTATGCCATGTGCCTATTTGAATAAAGAAATATTTGCCTTTGACTTTGACCTAGAAGTACAATTGTATGTTATTTTAGTTGCCTGATAAAATAAATAAATGTTTAGGGTTTTTTTTGGTGCGAGCTATATATTGTGAAAGAGCTCGTAAGTTATTCATGGGACTGTAGAGCACAAAAAAGCATCGACCTCTTCTAAAAACACAACCTTTGAAGTGTTGTAGTATGAATATCTAAATATTCTTTTTTCCTTTATTTTGCTTTGCGCGTAGTTTTCTTCTTTTATTATTCACGATATAACGCCTTCTATATTAAAATGATACTGAAGGCTTTTACGTGCAACCTATACCCTTTTTAGCCTACATCACGTCACAATAAAAAATATCCGTGTCGTGTTACTTTCAAGTACTCGTTTACTATGGGCCACATAAGTAGGCTCAGAGTCACTCAGCGAGTGATGGAGAGAGTTGTGTTAGGAAAAATGATTATATCCGTAGAAGAACTAGAGTTACTGGCAACAAGTCGCGAAGCAAAGTGACGATGGACATTTGGGTCCCAAGGTGCTGGAATGGAGATCTCGCACCGAAAATGCAGAATTGGTGATCGCGGGAGCCGCTGAACAAGCGGCCCATGACCGAATATTTTGAAACTCCCCGAAAAAGACCTATGTATTATGATGACCCGTAGATTTGACAGAACCGACCACGATTTTTCAGTTGACGTTCTCTGGCGAATTTGTATTTGCAATTTTGGGGAATAAAAACTATAGCCGATCAAAAATGCGAATATTGAAATGTATTTAATACTTTTTTGCCTAGGACTTCTCACATGACTTATCTGTGATTTATTAGAGCGATTCCTAAGAGCGATCCTAACTAATGTTTTCAATTTGTCCGGTGCGAGGCTTCGGCTGTGGCTAGTTACTACGCTTCCGCCAAATATGTGCCGCTTAGCGATTTAGGTAGAAAGAAAGAAAAAGTGTTAATTTGGGAACCTCAGTAATAAAGAACACTTTTTAAATAATCATAAAGAAGATAGTAAAAAAGAAAATAGAAAATAATAGGTTTGGACACAAATCCACTCTGCATATACATATACTTCGCCTTTGGAAGGACCAAAGCCATAGCGTGGTCTTCCGTGGAACCAGTCTTGATGTCTATGCCTGGGTTATTGTACTACAAAAAAAGATGTCGCCATGTGAAAAAAAGGAATAAATAAAAAAAAAGCTACACTACGCAGGGCATGCATGGAATACGTCCTACACAGTTTCCAGTGTCCAACCTGAGGCGTAGGTGTCAAACCTCACGTGCCAGTAAATAATAAATAAATAAATAAATATACTACGACAATACACACATCGCCATCTAGCCCCAAAGTAAGCGTAGCTTGTGTTATGGGTACTGAGATAACTGATGAATCTTTTTGTATGAATATAATACACATAAATACTTATACAGATAAACACCCAGACACTGAAAAACATTCATGTTCATCACACAACCACTCTCCAGTTGTGGGAATCGAACCCACGGCCTTGGACTCAGAAAGCAGGGTCGCTGCCCACTGCGCCACTGGTTCGTCAAAATACACCAACCACGCCCATCAGACCGGAACACAGCGCTGCTTGGCGGTAGAATAAGCATGGTAGTATTCCATTGGAGGACCTGTGCCTCAAACAGCTCTACCACTAATAAAATCCCTTCACAAATTCTAAATAAAAAAAAAACACAATTCATTTATTTCAAGTAGGCCCAGTTTATAAGCACTTTTGAAACGTCTAATCCGTCTGTTTGTAGTGACTCTACCACCGGTTCGGAACGCAGATTCCACCGAGAAGAGCCGGCAGCAGCTCAGCCGTATCTTCTATGTGCCTTCCACAACGGTATCGTGCAGTAACTTAAACTAATCCAGTAACACGTTGTTTGTAGATTAATTAATGCGAAGTGCGACGACATATGTATAATGCGGTATTGCGTAATGAATGCGGTGGATCGGTAATATGTAATATATCGTCATAATTAGCTTATTACAATCCCGCTGCTGGGATATCCTCCTTCCATAGAAGAGTGTTTTTAGAAAAACCCACCATTTTGCTCCAATGCGGGGTGGTGGACTTTAACGATGGACGATTTTTTTTTCTTGAATAAATAAATAAATAAACTACGACAATACACAAATCAGCATCTAGTCCCAAAGTAAGTGTAGCTTGTTTTATGGGTACTAAGATAGCTGATGAATTTTTTTTATGAACATTATTCATAAATTCTTATAATATAAATTATAAACACCCAGAAACTTAAAAAGATTCATGTTTATATCACACAAACATTTTTCCAGTTGTGGGAATCGAACCCACGGCCTTAGACTCAGAAAGCAGGGTCGCTGCCCACTGCGCCAATCGGGCAATGAATTAATAAGGAATTTCTTAATGACAATGTAGCCAGCTTCGCTCTCATCTCCCACATTATAAAAATGATTGTAAATGTTGATGTTGGAAAAAAGCAACTGCTGAGTTTCTTGCCGGCTCTTCTCGGTAGAATTTGCTTTTCGAACCGGTGGTAGAGTCACTACAAACAGATATACTATACGTTTCAAAATTGCTTATAAAGTAGGCCTGCTTGAAATAAGTGAATGTTGTTTTTTTTTTCTTCCCATGTTGAAATAAATGAATCTTGTTTTTTTTTATATAATAACTGGGACCGATTGCTTAACGTGGTCATCGATACAAGGACCCCCTTGTCTCGAACACGGACACCGCAAATTTAAAAACTCTGTACTGGTACTGAACATTTTCAATTAAAAAGAGTATTCAGAATATTAAAAAGAAAAGAGTATTTTACAACCAAGTCGCTGAAAAATTCATTTTACATTGCAGAAACTTTGTCTCTACTTTTATCTCATGCGAAGCCGGAGTGGGTCGCTAGTAAATAATAAATGCTTTTTAACACATACTTTGTATTTATGTACTGGTAATTCCAGAGCTATTCGCTATTCTCTATTCTATTTCTCTAGCTATTCTATTTGCTATGAATAGCAAATGGTTGGAAGAAATACTGGGCAATGAAGGAAATTATGAAAAGTAGAGATCTTGGTATGCCGATAAAGAGTAGAGTTTTCAACACTTGTATTTTACCCTGTCTTACTTACGGCTGTGAAACTTGGTCTCTAAATCTAAATCATAGAACAAAACTAGTTACTTGCCAAAGAGCAATGGAAAGAAGCATGATAGGAGTGAAGAGAAAAGACCGATATAGTAGCCACAACATTAGACATCAAACTAGAGTCATTGATATTCTAAATAAGATTGACATACAAAAATGGAGATGGGCAGGACATTCACAAAGAGATAGACAGGAAAAATGGAGCAAAGTCGTCACAAACTGGTACCCACGAGATGGAAAGAGAAATAGAGGCCGACCATATAGGAGGTGGGAAGACGACATTAAACAGACCGCGGGACCTAACTGGCGCAGAGTAGCGCACCACAGGAAGCAGAAGCGAGAGCTAGAGGAGGCCTTTGCCTTTGGCAATCCAAAACTCGGGACATAATTAATTGATAATTTAAGTACATAATTTTAATTCAATATTAATGTTAAACCATACCTAACCTAACAATTAAATATATTAATGTTTATTAAATTTAAAAGTATAAATGTTTATTAGTGTGTATGAAATGACGATGATATTTATTTTATTTTATAATTCCAGAGCTAGGCGGTGATAGCCCACTGGACTTCGGCAACACTTTCGGGGAGCCGAATTCGAATCCCCGCATGCACTTCTAACTTTTATAAGTAATGTGCGTTTTAAGCAATTAAATCTCATTTGCTTCAACGGTAAAGGAAAACATCGTGAGGAAACCTGCCTGTCTGAGGAGTTTTCTTAACGTTCTCAAAGGTGTTTGGAGTCCACCAATACGCCAGCGTAGTACACTAATGCCTTAACCCCTTTTTATTGTGGGAGAAGACCATTGACCCTGTCGTGGTCGGTGATGAGTTGATATGATGAAGTCCGGATTTTCTGCTTCTTTGGTCTAGTGGTCAGCATGTTAAATTACATCCGTGCCACGAGGTCATGACTTCGAATCCCAAATATACAAAATATTCGAAGTATTATTTATATTTTACTAGATATGCAGCTTCGGCCGCGTAAATTTCGGGACGCAGCGTACATAGTGTACATATAGATATAATGATTGTCGAAAATCTCATGTATGACTATAGAGTCATACATGAGATTTTCGACAATCATTTTTTTATCTTTCGTGAAAAATATATATTTTATTTTTAATAAAAAGTATCCTATATTACTTCTGATACCTCAAAGAATACGTGTACACAGTTCCATGATGATCGGTTAAGTAGTTTTCGCGTGAAAGCGTAACAAACAAACTTACATTCACATTTATAATCTTAAGGAAGACTCCTTTCTAGTGTGAAAGTTTTCAGTGACAGCCTCCGTGCCTCATAGAGCACGTAAAGCCGTCGGTCCCACTTATTATCACTTAATTGTTGTTATAGTCGTTAAAACCCACCAACCCTAATTGGAGCGTGGTGGGTGTATGTTCTAAAATCGAACCTATGAGAGACGAGGCCTGTACCCAGCAGTGGACGGTAAGAGGGCGTGGATGATGAATTTCAGAATTAGCTATGGAATTATTCACTTTTAAAAGTGTATACTCATTGAAGACTTTAACATCGTTCGCAGACAATATGCAAGTCTCAAAAAACAATTTGTATCAATTTCTAGTAAATCCATTATTTACAATTATCTTAATTTTGTCTTACAAAGACTATAACATTTATATTAAAAAAAAATTTTTTTATAATATAAAGAAGATTGTCTTTTGAACGAAGCTTAATTAATTCCACTTCCAAATTTACCGAAGTCCGTGTTTAAACACCCCCCACAAATATTTGAATTTCATTATTTTCTCATTAAAAGTAGCTTAATGTATTTTTAACTAGCTCCACGACCCGGTTCTCTTTAATCGAATATAATTATTTGTCATTTTGTAATAACTTCCGACTACCACGTTGGTTTGCTGTAATGGTAGCTAAGAGTTGGAATATTCGATTGCGGGTCACGAGATCTGGGTTCTATTTCCGAGTGGTGATTAAAAATCTAAGGTAATGAATAGATACATTCATGAATTTAGCTTTGTGTATGGTGTAAAATAATAGTAGATTATGAATCTTGTTTGGTAAAATTGCATTTTGCTTTTTACGTTATTAGGCTAAGAAAGCCGAGAGAGGAAATGCCTACTATTTTAAGCCACATAAAACCTCTTTGTTGGTTAAAAAAAATAATCTGTATTACCCGTATCTTTATACATATAACTTGCAGTGAGTACTCATGATTTTTATCCTTCTATTTTAAGTTTGATGAACAAACAAGTGGAAGTAATGGGAAAAGTATTGAGGAAGTTTTGAATGAGTATATAATTCGCCATTTTGTGTCGGCGGCCATCTTATTCCGATTTTGATCAAACATAGCTAAGAACACTCCCAACTTATTTACCTTTTAAACAAAAAAAAAACTAAATCAAAACCGGTTTATCTGTTCAGCGCCTACAATGTCACAGACAGACAAACACACACATACATAAAACTTATGACCACGTTGTTTTCTGTTTCTGGGGTTAAAAAGGTTTCAAAGTTTTACTTAAGAGCCTCCAATTTATTCCAATATTGGAGCCGCTACATCCAGAATAATAAAAGAAAAAAAAAACATGCGAAAAGCAAAATAAAAGCAAAAAGAAAATTGAGTAGTCATTCTAAACACGAAAGGTTGTACTTTTAGAAAAGTCGATGCTTTCCTATTTTCATGTACCACTTTTCACTAGTTTTGAATAATTTAAGCGTTTTTTGCGATTCGTTCAAACAGCGCACTGTTGAAAATCACTCTTAAATAATCGGAATAAAAATGTTAAATTTCTTTTATTCGAGTTTAGAAATTCATGAGGCATTAACTTCTATCCCATCCACGCAAGATGAAATTAACAATGCCTTTATTTGAATTTTCAATATAAATTCATTTATATCAAGTAGGCCTAAATATAATTCCAATTAGAAAACACATAATAGGTAATAACAACAAACTCATATTAATATTTACAAATATAACCTAAAATAAACAATTTAAAACTAAATAAAATCTAAAACGTCCTCGAAACCACCGCAGCGAGGCACAGTTCCTAAGATGCTGGCAGTATTGCCCCTTTGGATGGCCATTACCTTGGCCAAAGAATTAGTTTGGCCATTGGACCACTATGCCTCGCTGCGGTAGTTTATTAGTTGTTTTAGACGGCTGATTGGCGCAGTGGGCGGTGACCCTGCTCTCTGAGTTAAGGCTATGGGTTCGATTCCCACAACTGGATAATGTTGTGTGATGAACATTAAAGTTTGTTTTTTTTTTTAGTTTCTGTATGTTATAAGTATTTATGTATATTGATCATAAATATATTTATCAGTTATCTTAGTACCCATAACCATACACTTACTTTAGGGCTAGATGGCGATGTCACGGATGTGTGCGAAAGCGTTCCCGTGGCCCAGGCGACTGGTAGGAACACCGTGGGGTTTTAGTCGGTACGAGTCCGACATAATCACCTTGCCTCCCCGTGACGCGGTGTTATCCATGAGGATTTCCCCACGTGAAAAAAAAAGGGCTAGATGGCGATGAGTGCATTGTCGTAATCGTAGTAAATATTTTACCGACGGCCGAGTGGCGCAGTGGGCAGCGACCCTGCTTTCTGAGTCCAAGGTCGTGGGTTCGATTCCCACAACTGGAACATGTTTGTGTGATGAACATGAATGTTTTTCAGTGTCTGGGTGTTTATCTGTATATTATAAGTACATATTTATGTAAATTATACATAAAAATATTCACCAGTAATCTTAGTACTAACACAAGCTACGCTTACTTTGGGGCTAGATGGCGATGTGTGTATTGTCGTAGTCTATTTATTTATTTATTAAAAAAAAAAAACAATTTACTCAGCTCAATACATAATGTTGCATTTATAATACAATACAGTATTTAAAACAAATTTAATTCTATAATGTAACGTACAACCAGTTTGGGCGCAGCCATTTTTTAAAATTAAATAATTTTATGAATTTCGTAACATAAGATCGTGTAGTAGGGAAACCGATTTCATTAGGGATGCTCAAAATCAAAAAAGTCATTTCCGGAATAAAAGCATTTATTCCGGAAATGACTCTATGAGGTATTTTTTTTTACGGTTGACCATGACCAGGTGAACACTACGCCGAAAGAATATTTTTTTTGTTTTCCTGATTCTTTCCCATAGAGAAAAGGCAAATTAATATCAAATTTTAATTTAAAATGATACAGACTATTCATTCCAGATCATATCCCTACTAATATTATAAATGTCAAAGTAAGTTTGTTTGTTACACTTTCACGCAAAAACTACTTAACCGATCCTCGTGAAACTTTGTACACATATTCTTGGAAGTGTTAGAAGTAATATAGGATACTTTTTATCCCGACATTAACCTCGGTTCTTTTGGGAGAGGGGATTAGTGTTTGACGCTTTTACACCATAACTCCGACAAATTATAACCGATTTAAATAATTATTTTTGTACTATAGAGGTTGCATATTATATGTGATTCATTTTGCAAAAACTGTGGTTGGAGATAGAGGACAGAACCCCTCAGCGGACAGCAGTAGACCCCTCATTTAAGGCTCAGCGATATTGAATACTTTATTTTTTTTCAGATCTACAACGGTGACAGTACATCAGAATACAGTTGCTACCATCCCTCCTCTTCCCTCGAGTGTCATACGAGGCGACTAAGGGAATATAACGGAGATCGGGCGGCGTCCTCCGTGCTTCTGCTACCATTTTTTTTTATAGACGAGCGCTTGACTGCAATCGCACCTGATGGTAAGCGATGATGCAGCTTAAGCGCGCTTGCCTAGAAGACGCCTATTCACTCTTGATTTGAAGGTACTCATATTGTAGGTAGTGCGGAAAATGGAAGCTGGAAGGGCATGCCAGATCCTTGCTAATCAAACGAAGATGCAAACCGTCTACTGCGCTCACCAAGCTTTCTGCCCAGCGTGGTGATTATGGCCAAAACCTTCCCTTGGGACCTCTCCCAAGGGAAGGTTTTGGCCATAATTTGGCCTTTAATCCAGCTGTGGACAGTTAAAGACTTAGACAATTTCCTTTTAGCTTTTGAGTTATTTCTTTAGCCACTACATAAGCTTTATAAAGAATATATATAGATTGTCCTTTCAAGAGTTCCGTCCTACTTCTCTGAAGATCTATATCAGTTCTTCATAAAAGTTATATGGGGCCACTGGGGAGTTGTTCGGATTGGTCGACCCAATAAAAAGTTATGTGTAAACATCGGCGAAATGTCTGACTTACATCGGTCTTATTGACAAATCTGTAATGGATTGCAAACGTTATTATGATATAACATTATAATAATAAATAATAGTATAAATATACTACGACAATACAACGCCATCTTGGCCCAAAGTAAGCGTAGTTATGGGTACTAAGACGACTGATGAATATTTAAAAAAAAAATTACATCAATACTTAAAATACACATAAACCCAGACACGGAAAAACATTCATGTTCATCACACAAAAATTTCCAGTTGTAGGAATAGAACCCACGGCCTTGGGCTCAGAAAGCAGGGTCGCTACCCACTGCGCCAATCGGCCGGCATGTTAATTTAAAAAACCCCCGACTTTCAATATAGTGTTCATTATTCTACTAGGCAAGCCCTTTCATTTGTTACCCATGGTGGTTTTGAAAAAAAAAAAATCGCCATTTCAAATTCAATAATAAAAAATGTTTTTATTCATGTAGGTCTATTACAGGCACTTATAAAGCGTTCATGCCATTATGTTTAGATAATTGTAAGTGGATGGTGATAACTTCTTTCGCCAACTTAAACCTAAAGCTACGAGGGTTCCAAATGCGCCCTGGTCTAAAAAGAGCCCACAATAATTTTTTTTTGTTATCAACTTCTCACTGTAAATTTATATTAAGCTATGAAGATAATTCACGCCCATGCCTTTTGATTGTTTAAGTAATCCTTAATATTAAAATGGGATTTTCCTGTAAGCTTACGTTTACATTTTGTGACCGCAATCATCTTGGACCGATTTTCACATTCCCGACTATTTCATCTTTCAAACAAAATATAAAATAATAATTGGTTCATCCGTTCGAGAAATACGATGCCACAGATAGACAAACACACATACGCACACTCAGATACGTTAAATTTATAGCACCTCGTCGCTCTTGCGTTGTACGTTAATAATTTTATTAACGTTCAAACGTATAAATGAGTATTATATCATATCATTTACTTGTATGCAATTAATGATAACATTACGTTAAAATTAATGTGCATTTCAATTTAATGATTTAAATTGTTTTAGCGAATATATTTTTGTAGATATGAGTACTTTCATTTATTGATTTTCATTATTTTTTTAATTCATAGGAATGCTAAATTATATAAATAAAAATAACACTTACAAATTTATTAAAAAAAAAACATCCACTTCTCCGCTTGAGGGGCTTTTGAATGCCCAAGCAACCGGCGGTCAGGACTCCAGAGTGAGGAACTCACAATACGCGCCGTTCCAAGGACTACTGCCTTCTGTATCCGACCCTTGATCCAACAACCAAGCGAAAGCTTCTTAAGATGTTGGTCGAAGCTTTTTGCGAGAAGACCATTTATTAAAACAACTATCAGAACAATAACGGTCGGCTCAACACTCCACATGGCGGTAATCTCGTGAGCAAAGTCCAAGTATTTAGATACTTTTCCTTTTCAGCTTTCACCAGATTATCGTCATGTGGAATAGTACTGTCAGCAATTATTGCACGGCGCACTGATCGATCGACTAGCACTATTTCTGGTCTATTAGCTGTAATATACCTGTCAGTGATAATCGTTCGATCTCAGTAGAGCAATGCACTGCTATTTTCAAGAACTACTTTTGTCTTGACGACCTCCGTGGCGCAACGGTGAGTGCTGTGGGAGGCATTGGCCGTGGCTAGTTACCAACCTACCGACAAAGACGTGCCGCTAAGCGATTTAGTGTTCCGTTGTGATGTCGCGTAGAAATCGATTAGGGGTATGACTACCATACTCCCTAACAGGTTAGCCCGCTACCATCTTAGACTGCATCATCATTTACCACCAGGTGAGATTGTAGTCAAGGGCTAACTTGTATTATTGTAAAAACTGACGCCGGGTCGTATAATAAGGGATAAGAAGATCTTGGATAGAAGCAGTCGTTACTTTGCGGAAATCCATGATTTATTACGAAAATTAAGCTTAATTTGCTATACCTACTCCGCGTAAAGCAGGAGAATCTGTATGGTGTAGTTTATAATTTCTTAAATTTTTATACTCTACACAAAACAGATCTTCAGCCATTTACGTACGTTACTCCGAAACCGGAGCATCCTCAGGAGATGTTGACTTAACAATGAATAATTGTTAAGTGAAAAATTCGCCAAATATCTTCGGCTACTTTTGGTCCTGAAAAAAGGGAGTTTTACAGGAACATTTGTAAACTACCCGTCTTTCCTTCGCATCAAAGAAACCAAACCACTTTTTCACCGGGTTTACCACCTCGGGCTTTTGAGATACAATAATAATTTGCTACATTCTGCGAATGGTGTAACTTTTCTTCAATCTACTACTAGTAACTATACTATGAACGAAACCATGTCGCCTTGCTATTACCGCGTACTGATACGATGCAGCTATGATATAACTGCCATGGCCCTAAGGTTAGCCGGTTAACTTTGACTGCATCTTTACTTTTCAGGTCAGAGGGGCAGAGGAATAAAAAAATACCGTTTTTTCACAATGCGCACCGTTTCAAGAACTACTGCCTTCTGTATACGACCCTTGATCCAACAACCAAGCGAAATCTTCTTAAGATGATTGAAGATTTTATTTACTATTTAAGCTTTTAATTATTTATTCAATTTACACACATATCAACAATGCGTTTTAAGGAATTAAAATATCACTTGGTTAAACGGTGAAGGGAAACATCGTGAGGAAACCTGGAAGCCTGCGAGTTCTCCATAATGTTCTCAAAGGTGTGTGGAGCCCAACAATCCGCGCTGGGCTAGCGTGGTGGACTACCGCCTAAACCCTTCTAATTATGGGAGGAGACAAGAGCCTTGTAGTCTGCCGGTGATAGGATGATATAAATTTTTATATATTTTTTTGGGCTATTATTTT
Source organism: Pararge aegeria (assembly GCF_905163445.1). Classification (NCBI taxonomy): domain Eukaryota; kingdom Metazoa; phylum Arthropoda; class Insecta; order Lepidoptera; family Nymphalidae; genus Pararge; species Pararge aegeria. The sequence goes on along the minus strand of NC_053202.1, from coordinate 1,428,110 downwards.
ATAAAACTCTTAATAAATATAAATACAACTCTTGTAACAATTATTTATATGATGTATTTAAAGTTTTGATAGGTTATATATCTACTCATAAATAATGGTACCGTAATTAATATTGTGTTTCATATTTATTTAATCTTGCATTACAAAAACGTAAATCACTGTTCATTGTTATCGAGTTAACACCCCAAGTTACAAATAAAACCTTCCAGGGGATAAAACTTACAAGTTCCAGTAAATAGGTATCAAAGTTTTGTAATGTTTATGATTTAATATATTTAAAAATTATTGGCTAAATAAAATGTTAAAACGAATAATAAATACTAAGAAGAATTGTTATAATTCCTAATGGGTTATTACTTAAGAAAACTCGTAATAAATATCCACCATAAATCTTTCATAAAATCCTTAATCTCTTGTCATTGTTATTAACAATGTGATAAAATTTACACATTAGGGTGCAGCCCAATACGTATCAAATTGTAAAAAACATAAAATTGTTATATTACTGAGTTATTAATTCATAAAGGTCTCGTATTAATTATTGTAACTTTTTCACGTTTCATGAATATATTATTAAACATAGTTTCTGTAGAGGATAAAAATGTAATAACTATGACGTAAAGTTTTATTAATTTAATAGTGTACATGAATAATATTGGTAAAAGACGAAAGAGCATTTTATTTTATAATTTTTTTTTATTTAAACATCAATATTATCTAATAGAATTTAACAAAAAAGTGATTCACTCATCTTGTTAGAATTCCGCAACGACGTATTGTAAAGTACCCAATCAAATTAAAGGTCTATTTTCTCAACAAATTTCAAAAGATAGTGCGGTTCTACGGCTTTTTAAAATTTGGAAAGCTGGCAACGATTTTAGCGAAAAAAATAATTTAACCATCCGAAGAAAAAGGTTAGAGTTTTGGGAACAATGCCCCAGTATGGTAGAGTTCGGTGAGATATTTTTATTCGGAAAAGCTAATTTTTAGTATGTTAATGTTTATGTATGTTTGTGAATGGATATACAATAATAGTTTCTTATTCGAATTATATAACAAATTTGTAATTTAAAAATATTTTAGAGTGTTTTGCATTTATATTTCACAATAATCCTTAAATTTGCTTATGTCGTTTATTTAGAATAAAGAACACATAAATCTTAATTATTTTATATACTTTTAATTCAATAATAATGTAAAATATCCAATTTATTGTAATACGAGCGTATTCTTACTCCGCGAACTCTACAACGGAACAAAATATTTTTGACAAACAATGAGTTTATAAATCCACTCTACTTGAGAACAATAATAAAATACCGCTCTCATAGAATACCAGCACAATAAGGCTTTCAATTTGAGATGATATTCTACTAAGAAATATCTCTGATACCTCGGATTCCATTGAGCAATCTACAATCCGATATTCGACTCTATGGCACGTTAAAGCACGCCTGAAAACCTGAAAATAGTTACGCTGCATATATTTACTTACGTGGGCACACTTTAGCGGGTGAATAACACAAACAACACATTAGCACAACTAAAGAACACAAACTGGGACACTAAACGGCACATTTTATGTGTTTTAATTTATTCTCTTTGACGAGAACCCGGGAGCATTCCGTGGCGCCGTGCGCTCGGTTCGGCGGCGCGAAAAATACTGACCATTCGGGAAGACGGGGATACCATCCTGGAAGGAAGATATCCCGAGTTGCGCCAGAATAATACGAATTCCGAACGACGAAAACAAAAATTCAATTTTGGACACGAACAAAAAGTGCGACGATGTTTCATTGACGTCACGTAAAGTTACCCGTAATCTTAAAAATAGGTCAGAAGGCTTTCGCTATTCAAAAATAGAAACTTTTTTACTTAATAGCAGCTCGGGTTGAGCTTATTTGTATGCATGCATGCTGCTAATTGCTTGCATATATGTTATTAGACTCTGGAAATAGAACGCGATTGCAAAACATAGCTTATTATTAGTGCGGCGTTGCAATTTAATTGTTATGGTTTTAATATTAATGGCTGTGCAATTGATTTACGTTTGTTTGCTCTAAAATTATTAATGATTCGCAACGTTATCAAAGATTTTGAAATAAGTAATGCAGTGAATCGTTTTCCTGGCCTAGTTTCTTTTTAATTTCGAATGGTAGAATTTATTGTTTTATAAACGTCATAAGTGCAACGTTGCTTTTGTGTTTTTACGAGAACAACCTATTACTTGCCTATCATTTTACCCAGCTGAAGAAAATAGGTGATTCCTGATATAATAGGGTTAGCTTAATGGTTACTGATTGTAATATTACTGATTTCGAAGACTAAATTCACGAATTAGGCAATTACTTTTAGAAGGCGTTATCAGATCGTGATCGTTTAATAGTTTTTTTTTCCGTTCAGTTTAAATTTTCAAAATAATTAATTAAAACCTCGACGACGAAAAGTTGGGTGAATAATAATAAACTCAACTAGAACTCTATAATATTATATGATTACTGACATAGCTTCCATATTTAACATCATAGAAGTTACACACGATACTGTAACACAGAAGTAAATATATACGTAACTAAATACTTCAGTTGGTTTTATCGATTTATGTATTAACAACGTATTCCTACAAATTAATTCCTGTGTCTTTCTTAACCCTATGCAAAAATGCAAAAAATAGTAAAGTAGTTTAAAAATGTTACCCATAATGCACACACACACACACACACACATATTTTTTTATAAAACTATAGCTGTTTTTTTTTAAGTTACTGTATCGAAAGAAGCAATAAAGAAATTCGGATACATAGATTTATCATGTGATCGTTTTGCAAACATGTAAAAACAGTAATAAATTCTATTGTTGACCTATTATCTATAACTTAATAGTATTTAGTTTATTTAGTGTTTATAATAATTATTTTATACAATAGGTTTAACAGAAACAATAAAGTAAAGATATATTAATTGAAAAGTTGAAATACTATTCCAAATAACAGTATTATATTGATGTATCGTTTAAAAAAAACTAACTTATATAATAATCGGGACATTGTTAGGATTTATGGATATGTGGGTGTTTGTCACTCTTTCACGCCAAAACTACTGCACGGGTTTGGCTCAAATTTTGAGTGGAGAGTCAATATATCTTGAATTAACACATATGCTACTATTTACTTGGGAAAAAACCATGGTAAAAAATATAATTTCACATCGACATGTTATAATTATAGTTATCAGTGGTGTGCACTTCATACATGCACAAAAGCACTGCCTAAACTAATATTGATATATAACTCGTATATGAGGAGAATTTTTGGCATTTGATGCAATCTTCCTGATACATACACTGGTAAATAACTCAGTGCACGCCACTGATAGCTATAGTTACTCATAGCAAACTTCCTCGAAATTAGATTTCTACTAGCTGCGCCCTGAAAAAGTCGGTAATCTACTCGTCGTGATTTCAATAAAAACCAAAAACGCGTACTAACACACTTATTAAAAGTGACGTAACAGGTATTAATAAAATTTAATATGTTTATGAATTTCACTTATCAATTTCAAGTAAAACTTCTTTTCTCCCCACTTGAGAGGAAATATATTGTATATGGTATCCCAGCGCGAAGGGTAAAATGTCGGGAAATGGCGCCTGCGTGGACCACCCTGAGGCGCGAAAACTTAGCACACATCGACTTGACTTTTTTTTTAAATTTTATATACGTCAAACATTCAAGCAATAAAACATTTAGGTGAAGTAAAACATTGTGAGGCAAAACTGCATGCCTGAGAGTTCTCTGTTTCATTCTCAAAGGGGTATGAAGCCCACCAATCCGCTTTGGGCCAGCGTGGTTGACTAAAACCCTTCTCATTTCGGGTGGAGACCCGTGCCCTGTAGTGGGACAGTAATGGGTTGGTTAAGATGATCTTTCACATAAACGTTTTACTAAGCAAATATTTATTTTCCTATTTCACTGCCTCTTTGGTAGTAAGCATGGTCGACTGTAGTTAACGAAGTCCAGGGTTCGATTCCCGGCAAGGTAATTTTGAATTTTATAATTTCTAAATATCTTCTAGTCTAGTATAGTGGGAGGCTTCGGCCGTGGCGAATTATCACCCTACCGACAAAGACTTGCCGTTAACTATTTAGCGTTCCGGTACGATGTCGCGTCAAAACCAATCAAATATACTACGACACGCCATACGCCCTAACAGTTTAGCCCGCTACCATTTTAGACTGCATCATCGATTACCATCCGGTGAGACTCCCGTCAAGGGACTTGTTGTGAAATAAAAAAAAATTAAAAACCCTACTAATATTATAAACGTAAACTTTTGCGATGTATGAAATTTTCTAACTCTTTCACGCTTATGCGTGAAAGAGTTAGTTATAAGTTTACGAATGTGGTTATCGCCATTATCTCACTACCGTGTATTTCTTATGTGCGCATCAGAAGTGCCAACTATACTTGAATAAAGATATTTTTGACTTTTTGACTTTTGACTTTTGATGTGTGTATTTTCATAGTATATTTATTTATTTATATATATATATCACTATCATCATGAACCCGTTACTTGCGGACCCTTTGGATAAGTGACTTCACACACCTTTGAGAACATTATGGAGAACTCCCAGGAGTCAATTGCATGCAGGTTTCCTAACGAGTCGTGCGTGCCAGAATCAATCTCTCGGCCCCCTGAAAAGAAGCCGAAGCTAAGTATACTCACAAGGTATTTTTTTCCGACTTACAAATCAACTCATTATCGGCCAACATTACAGGTCACGGATCTCGTACAATGAGCAGGGTTTAGGCCGTAGTCCACCATGATGGTCCAGTGAACTCCAGACGCCTTTAAGAACATTATTACCATATCCTTAAATAGCATCAATATTTTTTTTTTAAGGTTCTAGTTGCCTTAAGCAAAGAAATTAATAAAAATAGAGCAAGCCTTTAAATTATCTAAGGAATATGATGAGTCATCATCATCATCAGGGCACGGGTCATCCCACAGTGAGAGGGGCTTAAACCACCACGCTGGCCCAGTGCGGATTGGTGGATTCCAGACGCCTTTAAGATCATTATGGAGAACTCTCAGGCATGCAGGTCTCCTGACGATGTTTTCCTTCACCGTTGAAGCTAGTGTTATTTTAATTACTTAAAACGCACGTAACTGAGAAAAGTTAGTTGTGGGATTTCAACTCGGCCCCCCAACAGTGAAGGCGAAGTCCGAACCTAAGCTATCAACGATTGATGAAGATGAAGATTACATAACATGAATGTGAAGTAAAAAATAACATAAAACGACAAAGAAAAGAAGAAAGATAAATAAAAGATAAAATAGATAAAATTGCACCAACATTCGATTGTCGGTTGCAAAGGCGGCTCTATGGACTTCTTTTTTCACTTTAGGCTTCAAACGCAAAAGGAAAAAAGTTCCGATGTGAACTCGGAACGTTATCTGCGCTACTTTCAAATATTTAAGAAAAACAACTATGTAGAGTCGATTTTTAACACTGATTTTTAATCAAATCATAGTTTTTTAGGGTGCCGTACGTATATAATAAAAATGTCATATCTGTGGTGCGACTTTGTTCAACTGTCTGTATTATTTTTAAAACCACTACAAAAATACACAGAAATAATGCATTTCCAAGATACTCCCGTCCAAGCAGATGGTTCACCTGATAGAAAATGGAAACGAATGGCAACAATTTGCAGGGCATTATAACTAAACCAACTGGGTCCTATTTAAGATCTCTCCGTAAGGTTTCTTAAATAATACTGGCACATGATCATCCAGAGGGTAAGACCCCCAACCTTGGTGTTCTATAATAACTCAAGACTTTTAGAGCGTCGGAAGTAACGAGTTCACAAGACTCGATTTCCTTAAATGGCTAGATCCCATTATCCACATCATGTCTCCTTCACCTCATCATTCAGTCCATCAGGCATAGTGGATTCACTATGTATCACTCCTTCCTCTTAGTACGGGGAGAAGTCTTTATGGTACCAATATCTCTTATTGAAATAATGGTAGTTGATAGCCCCGACTCAGGCATCGCAACGGTGGACTCCTACCCGAGCTCGGACTAGAAACAAGTCGATTGTGAGGCCTACCGATCCGCACTGGGCCAGCGTGGTGGACTACGGCCTAAACCCTCCTCATTGTATGAGGAGACCCGTGCCCTGTAGCGGTCCGATATTGGGTTGACTAAGTCGGAAAAAATGCCACCTGAATCTGAGCCTAGTGAGTATACTTAGCTTCCGCTTCTTTTTCGGAGGACCGAGAGTTGGATTCTGGCACGCACGAAACCTGCCTGCAACTGACTCCTGAGAGTTCTCCATAATATTCTCAAAGGTTTGTGGAGTCCACCAATCCGCACTGGGCCAGGGTGGTGGACTACGGCCTTAACCAGTTTTCATTGTGGGAGGAAACCCGAACCCTGTAGTGGGCCGATAATAATAAATAAATAATAATAAAATATACTACGACAATACACACATCTCCATCTAGCCCTAAAGTAAGCGTAGCTTGTGTTATGGGTACTAAGATGACTGATGAATATTATTATGAATATATTATAGCTCTTCTTAGACCAGGGTGCGTTTGGAACCCTACTAGCTTTAGTTTTAAGTAAACGAATGCAGTTATCACCATCACTAACATTAGTGTAACATGTTAAATGTATGAACGATGCATACGTGCCTGTGATAAAGTCTACATGAATAAAACATTTTTGAATTTTTGAATTTGTCTTTGAATTGAATTTATAAATATATTAAACATTATAATATACATATAAACACCCAGACACTGAAAAACATTCATGTGCATCACACTAACATTTTCCAGTTGTGGGAATAAAACCCACGGCCTTGGACTCAGAAAGCGGGGTCGCTGCCCACTGCGCCAATGGCCGTTGGTAATGGTTTGATATGATGAAAAATAAAATAATTTAAAATTCAAAATTCAAAATTCATTTATTTCAAGTAGGCCTAATATAAGCACTTTTGAAACGTCAAGTCTGTCTGTTGGTAGTGATTCTACCACCGGTTCGGAAGGCAGATTCTACCGAGAAGAAGCCGGCAAGAAACAGCAGTTGCTCTTTTCCAACATCAACAATTTACATTTTGCATTTTAACATTTATTTTTCTATCTTGTGAGAGCTGAAAGCGGAGCTGGATGCTTCCAAGCAACCTTGTCATTAAAAAATTCATCAATTGTATAGTAACCTCGCTGTAATAAATGTGTTTTAACAAATTCTTTAAACTTGTGCATTGGCAGGTCCAAAATCACCTTAGGAATCATATTATGCTAATAATAAACTTATTATCCCATTCCCTTTTCATCAAGGGACTCATAATTGACTAATATTAGTAACGTTGATTATATTAGCATATATCGCAATCAAGCGCAAACTAAATAAAAATAAAGTTACAGCACTAATAAAACGTATTTTCGTATGAATAGTTGATTTGAAAATGCATGAAAAGCCAAAATCATACATGAGTACTAACTGAATTCAGTTAACACGAGTTTGGTAGAAAGTATTAGAGCGGGTGTTACAGAGTTTTCAGCTGAATTACCTCAAAAAGTAATTTTTTTATCAGCTCTTTGACGCGTCGCCTATAGCACAATTGACTACAAATTAACTATATTGGTTCATTTAACAAGTAAAATCTCATTTTGCTCTGACAGAAGGAATATTATGATAAAATAATAAAAGGCGAAAATAAGTCTTATTATCGAGGAGTGGTTTTCGAATATCAAACTCTATATCGTCCTTTTAGTCGCAAATCCTGTAGTTCTGATTTTCAAACGTTTTGGCAAAAGCCCGAGCTAAAGAATTGTAGCCAAATTGAAGCTTAATTTATAAAGAAATAAGATCCATATTACTCTGATGCCTACGTATTTCCATACTCGAAAACGACTCATCGATTGCGAGCATATAAACGTTTTACTTTGGCTACAGCAGACCGATTCTCTATCTCAATTGACAACCAATGTAGCTAGCTGTGAAAAGTTGCCGTCAAATAACCCTAAATTATCAATCATTACTTATTAGTACCTGCCAGCCGATATGAAATGAACTCAGTTGGAAACTGTTCCTTATAAAATGCAAATTATAGATTTAACAGGTTATTAAGTGGCAACTTTCTACAGTGGCTACCTAAATTTGGTGTCAACTGAGATACAGAATCGAGAGCCTTCAGAGCGTGTAACGCGCGATAAGGTACTTCGTTCCAAAAGTTTTGGAATAATAAAATGATGTATAGTTAAAATACAAAGTGGTAATACAATGTAACATTTGAGTGTAGGTGCAAACTAAACAACCGACGTTTGAACAAACACCATAAACTACGGTCACCAAATAAAACGACAAAGTAATCAAACTACCGAAACTAATTGACAACAATGTTAACATACAACAATGTTGATTCGTCAAACAAGTACATCTCAAAATTCAAATTGATCTACTCAAATTCTATTGAATCTAGTTGACCTTCTTTAAAAGGGTTCCATGATATAGTATAAAGGTTAAGCTTAATTTGCTATACTTCGCAAAGCAAGAGAATATTTATGGTGTCATTTATAATTTCTTCAATCCTTATTCTCCAAAAAGACCTTCGGCAATATACTCTCTACGCACGTTTCGCTCCGAAACCGGAGCATCCTCAGGAGATATTATAAATAAATAAATATACTACGACAATACACACACCGCCCTCTAGCCCCAAAGTAAGCGTAGCTTGTGTTATGGGTACTGAGATAACTGTTGAATATTGAATATAATACACATAAATACTTAAAATATACATATAAACACCAATAAACTGGAAAACAATAATGTTCATCACACAAATATTTTTGAGTTGTGGGAATCGAACCCACGGCCTTAGATGCAGAAAGCAGGGTCGCTGCACACTGCGCCAACCAGCTGTATTGATGATTGATGATGATTGATTTCAGAAGTAGAATCTCTAGATACATAAATGGACGTTTCAAAAGTGCTTGTATAGTGGGCCTTAAAATAATTGAATTTTGAATTTTGTTGCTTTTATGATTTATTTGTTTGATTTCTATTTATTGATTGATTGATGATTAATTGATTGATTTGATAATTCGCTTATTGATTAATACTATTACAGAACTTTTCGAATTCAATGCAACTATGTTAGATATCCAGTTATTGTACAAGTGAGAACAATGTGCACCTTTTTAATTGGAAGCTGTGAACTGTGTGTAAGTCACACTGCAAGTCGGTAATTGGATATGCGCTAAGTTCACAACTTACCTCGTCCGAATTCCAGTTAGTGACTTAGTTAATTTAGGCCACGAGCTGGCTCAGTATGGGCTGGACGTCCGACAACAGTGGAACAACCTTTACCAGAATTCTTTCTTTTTCTTTTTCGGACGGACACTTGCCGATAGCCACCTGAGGGGTTGCTACGGGGGGCGTCACCGGGGGAAAGGGGTGAGCGCGAGAGCTCGCACTTAGAAACCATTCACCTGATTTAAATTCATCATCATCATCTTCAACCTTCCACACACCTTCCACAATTCCACTTCTAACGGAGAGCACGTAAAGACCCCTGTCCAGGTTATTATTATGGCTAACTTGTGACAGTACTCGTTAAAGCCCACTAACCTGTATAGAAGCAGCGAGGTGGGTTTATGCTCTATAAGTGACCCAGGTCATGGCCAGGGCATGGCTAATGCATCAATGATCTCCATCTCATTATCATCACTTCAACCGATTGCAGTCCACTGCTGGACAAGACATAGGTCTTTTGTAGGGAGTTCCAAAATCCACGGTCCTGGGCCGCTTTATTCCAGCGGCTCCCGACGACTCGTTTAATGTCGTCTGTCCACCTCGTTGGGGGCCAACCAACGCTGCGTGTACCTGTTAGGGGTCCCCATTCCAGCACCTTGGAACCCCAATGTGCATCGGTTCTCCGAGCTATGTGCCCTGCCCATTTCCACTTCAGCTTTGGGACTAGCTGAGCTACGTCGGTAACTAGGGTTCCTCAACGGATCTCTTCATTCCTGAGGAGACTGAAATTCCGCTCGACCCCAGTAATAGTTGAGGGCTCTGCAGTATATACCCGGAAGAAATGATCCAGTTAGCTAGGTCAAATTTTGAGAAAGAGGTACACCGCCGAATCCAACTCGGATGGGCCGCGTTCGGGAAACTTCGAGACATCTTTTCGACCACCTCAGTGCCTGGAGACCAAAGTATTTGAACAGTGCGTGTTGCCTGTGATGACCTAAGAAGGCTCAGAGTCACTCAACGGGTGATGGAGAGAACAATGTTGGGAGTATCTCTACATGATCAAATCAGGAATTAAATTCAATTCGATATTATTTATTAAAAAAAATAACCCATCAACTAAAATAAAATTAATAGAAATCTTAAACATCTTCGAAACCACCCTGGCGCAACTGTGAACTCCGTGAGTTTAGGAAGGATTCGATTCCCGAGGGCAAGGTAGGTGCAGGTAAAATAAGTGCTACAAAAACATGATGATCTTAACTGTACCAAGCCAGCTTGGCATGGAAATTATTATTGAGTTAAGTTTAAATCTATGTGACTTTAATATCAGTAAGTTATTTTTCTTATAGTAAGAATTCAAGGACCAATCAGATGGCCCACCTAGTGGTAAGAGAAACCGATTGCCTACCCAAAAAAATAATTCAAAACAAAAAGAAACGTAACGAACTGATCAAAGATCGGCTAGTGTGCGGCGTTTTAAGTGCAGCCATTGCAATTCGTGAACGGTTATTAAACCGTCACTAACTCTATACGAAATATGACGGCGGCCTCTTGGCCTATCTACAAAATATTATTTTGTTTGTCAAACGTGTATGCGGACGGTAGCGAATCTTCGTGCAAGTTTCCGTTAATTACAAGTTACTGTTTGGAACTAAGATGCTTTCACACAACTACAAACATTTTGGCAATAGGATTAAAGTCAAAGTGAAATATTGATTTAAGAGCCAAATAATTTTCACACAAACTCTCACGTTTATTATATGTTTAGGATAGGTTTTCGAAGAAAAACTTTAAAAAAACTAAGAAAATCTTTGGGAAGTCGGTGAAATAAACTGGCAGCGCTTCAAATCTCGCCAAAGCTCCTTTACGGACGATTGTGGAAATAAATGCGATCCAAATCTGCGCTTTAAAGCGCTTGATACGAGCGCCGGGTTCACTGTAGGCTCAGCACTCAATCGCTTTAAATCTACGCTACTGTGTGATTGAAGATTTATCTATCAACCAATAGCCTATAATAGTCCACTGCTGGACTAAAGGCCTCCCACAAAAAGGGGGTTTGCTGGAATCATCACGTTGGGCAGACTGATTGGTGATCGCAGAAGATGCTTTGACATGGCGCAAAACGGTAAGTGACAAATGTAAAACCTTTGAAAAAAAACGTCAAGAACACCTTGACTCAAAGCACCACAACATTTCTACTGTGCACTTGCAAATTATGGAACAATCTCCCTTCTGATGTGTTTCCTCAAAAATACAATCTAGGGTTATTCAAGGGGCGGATAAACAAATTCCTTAAAAGCCGGCAACGCATCGGTGGTTCCTCTGGTGCTGCAAATGATTATGGACGGCGGTGATCACTTAACATAAGGTGACCCACTTGCTCGTTTGCCAAAAAAAAACAACTAAATATTAATATACTACGGCAATACACTTCGGCATCTAGCCCCAAAGCAAGCGTAGTTTGTGTTATGGATAGCTGATAGATATTTTTATGAACAATACACACAAATATAATGATGATGACCTATGGCTCCAAAACATGGTCGCTAACTATGGGCTGGTCGCTACTTTAAAAAACTTAGCAGTTTTTTTTTAAACTATTGTATTTTTATTCACCCTGCTATTCACAATTGAAAACATTGGAAATAAATAATCCTAATTGATTATGATATTTGTCACTAGCTGGCGTATAAGTCAAGAAGCGTGCAGAATAAAAATTTCTGACGATGGCGACATTCTATAATATTCAATGACAAGGTTATATTGACATGTGCTGATCTAACCTACAATTTTCTACTCTCAATTATTCTATTTAACGAATGAAAATATTTATAAAATGTGAAAGTTATATTGAATTTTAAATAGAATATAAAATGAAATAGTGAATATTAAATGAAATTGCGTATTCCCAGGAACATTTTACGCTTTCATCAATACATAATAATGAACGTTTTACTTCAAGCGCGTAAAGGCGCACGTTTTTTTTCCTATTTTATATTTTGGCAAAAACAGTAATTACATAGGAGTAACTTAATACATATAACAATCCATCTTATTAGATAGACTAAACATTACCGAAAAAGTACAGTTACTTTACTTCTTAGAAAAGTAGAAATTTTAAAAGCATTGAGCAGAACAGTTAATTTATGATATAAACTAGAAACAAAGGCAATAAACACACTTGAAAAAAGGATTTTTTTTTATTTTTACATATTATTATCAGGGCAAGCCTGCAATAAAATTAATTAACACGCTATATTTGTTTTAAAAAAGCTTGATAATAAATTAGACGCAAGGCAAAAAACTCATAAAGTCAGAGTATATTATAATTACAGTATTACAGTTGTCACGCCAAACATGAACCTACTAATTAGATATATACATTTTTATAAATAGACGTGTTAAAATAAATTTTAAAAACCGCTGACCTTAATATTTAACCGCCTTAAAAAAAGATCGAGACTAAACCGATTTCGATTATCTTTTTTCATCCAATAGTGTTTACCGTCTAACACTCTAAACTGTCTCGTTTCTATTTGTTAAGAGATTCAACTAGTGACCAAAATTTTGTTTTCGAATCTTCAAATTGCGCCAAGAAATTCCTCATTTTGGTAAATAACGATGCGCTCCCTACAATGATCAAGTTATATACAGTTATCAGCACTAATAACCAAATACCTCCAACACTTTCACAGACTATACAATTGATGAATTTTTTAATGACAAGGTTGCTTGGAAGCATCCGGCTCCGCTTTCAGCTCTCACAAGATAGAAAAATGAATGTTAAAAATGCAAAATGTAAATTGTTGACGTTGGAAAAGAGCAACTGCTGAGTTTCTTGCCGGCTTCTTTTCGGTAGAATCTGCCTTCCGAACCGGTGGTAGAATCACTACAAACAGACAGACTTGACGTTTCAAAAGTGCTTATATTAGGCCTACTTGAAATAAATGAATTTTGAATTTTGAATTTTGAATTTTGACTGTAATCGTAAGAAGTAAGCTCAAAACCACTTTGTTATCGTTTGAGGAACGAATCACTCTCACAAAGGTATGACTCAAATCTATACCAAGCTGGTAATGCAAGCCAATTGTTATGGGTTGTTTCCTCCAATAAGTCGTTGGCTATTGTGTAAAAATTATAAACGTCAAAGTTTGTAAGGATATTTGAATATAACAACCACCCTGGTGCAGTAGTACCTAAGCACTGCGGTGCTATAAGTAGGAGGTCCGGGTTCGATCGCCGGATTTAATGATTTCTGAATTTTCTCTGAATTAGATCGTGGCTAGATTGGTACCCACCAACAAAGGCAAGCGTTCCGGTACGATGTCGCTTGAAAACCGATTAGGGGTAATCCTAGGGGTAATAACTACCATACTCCTATCAATCAGGTTAGCCCGCTACCATCTTAGACTGCATCATCACTTATCTGTTAAGATTTCAGTCAAGGTCTAACTTGCAGAGGAAAAAAGTAATATTTGTTTTGTACTCCTACACACAAAACCACTGAATCGATTTCAATAAACAGCACAGGAAAATACTTTAAACATCAGAATAACACGAAGGCTATAAATTTATAAATATATTTAACCTAAATAAAAGAAAAATTGACAAGAAAGTTGGAAATAATTCTGCGATCTGAGAGCTATCTTCTATGCGCTGCAAAACTCTTTGGAGTTAGACAAAGATAATGTACGGAAGAATTGTTTGTCTTTAGTAGTTCCCAAAATTATTTCCGCATAAAAAATTATACTCAGACAAAATCACGGGCATTCACTAGTAGATTTTGTAAAATATAGTGTTTTTGCTTTGCGAATATCCTTGCTTCCTTACTAATATAATAAATGCTCAAATATATTTGTTTGTTTGTCCTTCCTTCACGCCCTAAGAGACCCATCAACTTGATATTTAGGATAAATTTAGTTTAAAGAACGGAGAGTAAGATGTGCAATTCTTTTATGGTATTTGTAAAAAATCTTAAAAAACGCGGACCAAGAACGAGCGGCAACAGTCAGTATGTTTAATTAAATCTAAAACGGTATGTTTTTTTTTTAGATTCTGCTGCTAATGTGAACGCATATCAACCAGAATTCGTAGGCGGAACCGGGGTGTGAGCTAGTGAGAGTGGAAATGATAAAGACATTATGACATGCCGTAGGTGAAATGTCATCAGAAACTCCTTATCATCCTACAGCGGCGCGACTCGCTGCATTTGCGGCGAGGGCTGTCAAACTTTGTGTATTTGAAAAATGAATTCTTGCAATTTGAATTTAAAATTGAATTTGAATAATCAATTTTTCAATTTACTAATTTTCTGTATCGAAATTGTTAGGATCAATTATTATGTCAACATATGATAAGTTAATAATAACTGTCCCACCAACATTGTATTTTTAAATATGAAACAAATTTATTCACAAAAATATTTGTTTTATAAATATAACCTAAAATAAACTACGTAAAACTAAATAAAATCTTAAACGTCTTTAAATTGTATTTAAATTATATTTATTATTAGTAATTTTTAAATTGTACCTTTTTTTAATTCTAATGCAAATGTAAATGCAGATAAACCCAGATATAAATATAGATAAATAAAACCTTACTTGCGATCAAATTGCAGATAGATCAGTTCCCAAAGGGAGTCTGAAGCACTAGCCAATAGGTTATCACCGAACAACTTTGTCATATATGTTTTTATCGAAACTTTAAACGTTTACGCAGCGCACGCCAGAAGCTCTCAAAAGGAAAAAAAAACACGATTTTGAATTCTTCATTGGAACTATGCTCCTATTGGTCGTAGCATGATGATATATAACCTAACCTTCCTTAATAAATAGCCTATCCAACACTGAAAGAATTTTTCGAACCGGACTTCTAGTTCCTGAGATCATCGCGTGCAAGTAAACAAACATACTCTTCAGCTTTATATATTAGTATAAGATTCGAATTAAAATTCAATTGCTTATATTTTAATGACTTAAAACGCACATAACTTACAAAAAATTAGGGGTCACAGAAAAAGATGGCGTGTAACGGCAAAATGTGACGCGTAAGCGAAAAATGTTCCAGAATTTTTTTTTCAACGCCGATGAAGAAGTTCTATTTCAAAAGAAAAATACATTTGCATGCGGCAACCCTGCGAGGTGTCCCAGGAGAGCAGCGCGAAATTGAAATCTGCACCAACAAGTTTATTCTAACTTGACAACCAACACTGATAGCTATACGGAAACCGCACCGCGTACTGTGCTATTGATCTGACTTTACCCGCTAGCTTTAATGCACGAAAATTAGGTATATACAAAATTAGGTTATCTTGTTATTGATAAGCATGGTCTTCCGTTTATCGCTTCCTAGGTTTGATTGATTCATCGTCATTATCATATCAACCGTTTATTTATACTGTAAACCAGGGTTTAAAGTATAGATAAACGTGGGCAGGTTTTAAAATATAAAAGTCAATAAAATTAAAACTTTGGCAAAAGTTTTTATTTTATAGCTACTTATTTAGTCTTGCTAGAGATGAAACCAGAGCGTTGCTTTTCCAAATAAATCTATACATTAATAAATGAAGCAAAAATGTTGTACCCCTTTTCACGAAAATTGCGCGGACGGAGTATTATGAAAATTCCCACACTTATAGATATACTTATAGTGATAGATACTTTAGATAGTGCAGAATGCTAATTTTTTTTTTAATTATACATAAAACATACATTAAAGTAATAGGGGGCAAAGGGGCAATAGCGCCAGCATTTTGGGTACCATGCCCATAAGTGAACAGTTAGACGGCTTATATTAATGTAATTATTAATTTTAGTTTAAAATTATTATTTCCCTAGAAAAATGTATTTTTCGTTGGTTTATTAATAAAGAATTTGTGACGTGTAAAAAAAATAAAAAAAATAAAGTAATAAATAAAAAATTACCAATACATCACTTCCATGTATTTGACACACACGGGATTATATTATGCTTCTTTTAAATCATTCTTTGTATTATAATTTGTTTGAAAGAAGCCTTGGTGAAATCTGTTATTAAAAAAGTATACCCTAATAATTCTCATACTTATAATTTCAATAAATTTTAGTCTTAGACCAGTGGGCTACCACTAATATACTTTCACAGTGTTATGTCATGTGGAATTTTACTATGGGGTAATGCTGCTGATATTGGCACTATTTTTGTGCTGCAGAAGAGAGATGTTCGTGCGATTTATAAAATGGGTCCGAGAGATAAATTTAAAGATGTTAAGATAATGACAGTTTTTAGCCAATACATGTTCGAAAATTTAAAGTATGTACACAAAAATATATCTAAATTTAAGAGAAAATTTTACTGCAATAATTTAAACATTAGAAGCAAAAATAAACTCGCAGTGCAATAAACTAGACTACATTATATAAGTAGGTAATTCATTTTAAGGAAATTGTATACAATTTTACAATAAAATACCAGTTGATATCTTAAAAAGTTCGAAGTTTGTATTAAACGTAAAATTATAGAAAATAAAATAAAAATGCTTGGGTGTAAATTATTGCTCTAACAAAAACTGTAAAAAACAACAATCGGCTAAGTTTGTTGTGGGCTTCTTCTTAGACCAGGGCGCGTTAGGAACCCTCGTAGCTTTAGTTTTAAGTTGACGAATTTAGTTATCGCCATCAACTCATTTCTATGACATATTTTACATGTAATGTACGCATCAAAAGTGCCATCTATGTGCCTATTTGAATAAAGAAATATTTGAATTTGACTTTGAGTTACAGATACAAATTCGTTTTCCTCAAAACAGACACACTCGCGCTTACATTGCAGATAGATGTACGGGCGCATAATCTCGCGAGACGTTAGAAAACATTGTTATCCGGCTTCCAACAGCTTGCGAAATTTTGTAATATGTATTTGGCATAATTTTTAGGAGCTGTGTTGCTATGAAGTTGCAAATATTGCTTCGCGAGCTGTAGGTAACATTCATTTTGATATGGTTTTAAGTTTTTAGTGTTCTTTAGGGTTCCACAGACAAAAAAGAAAACCTAAACTTTGGATTTTGCTTGCTTAGGCTTTTAGGCCTGAGCTTTTTAGAATTCCATATACGACAAAGGAAACCTATACTTTGGCTTTTGCTTGTTCAGGCTTTTTGGCTTAGGCTGTTTAAGGTTCAACAGACGAAAAAGAAAATCTAAAGTTTGCCTTTTGCTTGCTTAGTCATTTGCCTTTTCAATGAGAAGTAATGTCAAAATTCAATATTAATTTACCTAAAGTAGGCCTAAAATAACTTTTGAATCATCAAGTCTGTTTGTTTGTAGTAACTCTACAGCCGGTTCGGAAGGCAGATTATACCGAGAAGAAGCCGGCAAGAAACTCAGCAATTCTTTGACAGCCGACTGGCGCAGTGGATAGTGACCCTGCTTTCTAAACCAAAGGCTTTGGGTTCGATTGCCACAACTGAAAAAGGTTTGTGTGATGAAGATAAATGTTTTTCAGTGTCTGAGTGTTTATATGTATATTATTCATAAAAATATTCATCAGTCATCTTAGTACCAATAACACAAGCTACGCTTACTTTGGGGCTAGATGGCGACATGTGTATTGTCGAAGTATATTTATTTATTTATTTATTTAGTGAAGCTGTAAACCCAATTCTGAAGGCGACGCAGACGATGACCCGGGTAAAAGCTAGTACTTTAAATAAATGTTTTTTCATCAACGCAAGAGAAAAGAGAATAGTAGGTAAATACGTATATTCGATTTAAGTTAACTCTATTTTGTTTTAAAGTAACCGGAATAAATGGACTAAGAAAGTTCTTTTACTTCTCTTTTCTTTTACTTACTTCGTTCGTTTTAGTTTAGATTAATGACTGGCTGGATTTTATAGTTTTAGAAGTTCACACTTTTTTTAAACAATAAATAATGTCCAACAAGTTCGAGCGGATGCATTGAAGGGAGATTTAAAAAAACTGATGTAAAAGTATTTTACATTCGTTTTTTTTCAGTGGAACATCTGTTAGACCTACAGAAAAAAAGGGGAGATATTGTAAATGGTGTGTTTTTTATTCCACTACAAGTTAGCCCTTGACAACAATATCGCCTGCTGGTAAGTGATGATTTTTTTTTTATACAGAGTTAATGCCTGACGCATACCACCGTTGGGGAAACGGAGTAGTTATGTGGGACTTGCACCCACTAAAAACTCTGTGTGTCCCTTGATAGACCTGTAAGTGAGAGCACGGGGTTCACTTGCGTATTCACCGCACTCTCGCCAAGGTTTTCACCCCCCCAGTGCATGGCGGGTCCTATCTTCAATGGCCTGATCACTGCCAAATCCTCCAGAGAGGCGTGCGCTACACGTCACGCCACCTTCTTAGGCCTGTCATTAGTTGGGTGACAAACTTCCCCTTTAATTCGCCACGGGCCTACAACTCATGGAGGCCGGAGTTAATTGGTTGCTCTCCGGCGTGGTAAGTGATGATGCGGTCTAGGACTTTTTTTTATATAATTAATAGTTGATAGACGAAACAGATTGTATTGTTAGAGTATTTTGAATTCGTTTGTATAGAAAATTAAATATGCTTCATTCGATTCAATATTTATACAGGATGATTTCCTTATGAAATATACTTACGCATCCTTCAATATTATTTCGTAATTCTGTAACACGTTGTATAATCTACATGCGAGCTTTGCTAGTCGACTCTATTAATAACCTAACCCATATTTCTGTTCCCTACTTTTTAATTGACCTAAAAAGTGGAAAGGCTGTATGGACTGTGGAATTTGGCACTGAGCTCTGCTTTAAAGGTTTTTGCGTAAAGAATGTTAATCAATAAAGCTTTAGTTTACAAAACTGCAAGAACTACAAGTTTTCATATTAAATAATAATATACTGTACTATGAATGAATGAATGAATACACTATTATTGTAATTTGTACACCAAAGATAAAAGTAGTAACATATATATAAACATAGAGCAAGAGAGTACAATTTGTATACTATCCTACAAAAAAGTACTGTGTTACAGTAAATTTCAAAAGTGGGTAAATAATTAAACTTTTGATAAATATAATTTAATATTTGCCAGATATTTATGTTCATGACCCATTGCCAGCCCAGTACAGGGCACGGGTCTCCTCCCACATCGAGAAGGGGTTAAGGCCGTAGTCCACCACGATGGCCCAGTGGGGTTTGGTGGACTTGACACACCTTTGAGAACATTGTAGAGAACTCTAAGCCATGATGGGTATTTTGATATAAAAACGACTGCATTATCGATACACTTCAGTCCTACATGGACTCGAGCGATGCAAAGATACCTCCCGGTGTCTTATTCGTTTATCAACTGATAACCCAGTAGGTAGGACTTCGATTTCACTTTCGACTTTCGAATCCCAGCACGAACATTACTTTTTGAGTTATGTGCGTTTTAAGCAATTTAAATATCACTTGCTTCAACGGTGAAGGAAAACATCGTGAGGGAACCTGCATGGCTGAGAGTTCTCTACAATGTTCTCAAAGGTGTGTGAAGTCCACCAAACCCCACTGGGCCATCGTGGTGGACTAACCCCTTCTCTTTGTGGGAGGAGACCCGTGCCCTGTACTAAGCTGGCAATGGGTTTATGAAGTAGAATAATTATAAATTAAAAATCTTAAACCCCCGTCAGAAAATACTTGTATAAATGCAATCCACCATTTTCTGGCTGCCATCTTGGATTTGTCTGGCATTAGTCATAATGCATAGTATTCTACTAGTCAAGCCCTTTCATTTGATACCCAAATTAAGGGAGTTGTGAAAAAGAGATAATCAGCCCTTTTGTGACAACGGCCATCTTGGGCTGAAATTAAACTTTCAGAAAAAAACAAAATCATAATAGCACCGTTCTGGAGCCACGATAGCGCACACACACGCACACACAGATACGTCAAGCTCAAAACACCCCTGTCGCGTCGTTTTTCCCTCGGGGGTTAAAAATGAATATAATCGTTAATTTTCAAGTAGGCCTCGGAACACAAGTCGAAGTCATAATGTTTTTATTTTATACACGTTTTAACTAATGCTTCGAGAAAACATGGATCCTAGAAGTACAGAGCATCACACCAGCGATATAGACGTCCAGAAAAAAATGGAGGATGAGCATTTACGTTTACAGAGACAAGTAATATTTTCGGTTTAAAGTGATTTATCGCAATTTAGTAATTTATTAATACAAATTCTGTTTCGTTATATAGCATCATCAACATTATCGCCTCAACGTATTGATGTACACTGCTGGACTAGGTCCTAAATTTAAATTCAAATTCAAAAATGTTTTATTCATGTAGACCTTATCACAGGCACTTATGAAGCGTTCATACATTTAACATGTTACACTAATGTTAGTGATGGTGATAACTGCATTCGTTAACTTAAAACTAGTGCTAAGAGGGTTCCAAACGCGCCCTGGTCTAAGAGGAGACCACAACAAACTTAGCCAGGTTTGAATAGTGCTAAAATCCACGATCCTGGCCTTACGTCCAGAAGCTTCCAGCGACTGGCTTGATGTCTTCTGTCCACCTTGGTCGGGTCTTGAACGCTGCATATTACCGGCCTCCAGAGGCAGGAGACAAAAGTTATATCCCCTGATTATATCCCCTGATAAGGTATATAATTAACGTGGCCACCTGCTAAAGTACGGGAACATGGAATAGGAGAAGTTTACTCCTGTTTATTATTACACATATTATGTTATTTGGATAATATTTTCACTTGTGCTCCAGTGCTCTGAGAGTTGATAAGGCTGTGGGAGATGATACATTTTTATCTTTTCCCTGGGAGATAATTGTCTCCTGCCCACGCTAGCCGTGCTGGTTGCGCTATGCTAGCACCTTGGGACCCCAACGTTCATCGGTTCTCCGAGCTATGTGATTCGCTTTATTGCACGTATTATTCGGCCTTTGGAAGCGTCGGCTGTGGCGAACTACGCAACTGGCTACGGCCGAAACCTCAGACCAGACCAGAAAAAATAAAGAAAATATAAATTCCCTTATACTCTTGCCCTGGATCGAACCCATGACCTCCTCTTATAAAACAATAACTCTCACCAATGTCAAGGTCATCTAGAACGGAATATCTTATATCAAACATTTCACAGATTCGCATGATACAGACAGACAGGCAACACCGCTCACTGGGAGTCCATCCTCAGTTCAGACGTCAAGATCATCTTCTACGGACTCTTAAAAAGGAATACCTTAACCTTTATAAAGATCTTAAGGTTTGTGGAATTCAAACATTTGCATAACTGAGTAAAGTTCTCCGGGAAATATTCTCGCACCTTGCGCAGAATTTGATGTCAGATGTTGCCATGTATTGAAGGTGTGATTGAAGATTCAGGAATTATTACAGTTTAATCACCATTGAAAATTTTGTATGACCTAAATTAAAATGTTTTTGGAATGTAATACCTTTCTGTACGTTGTATTCGTATTGGTATCATCATTATCAACCCAATACCGTCCCACTACAGGGCATGGTCTCCTCTCAGAGTGAGAAGGAGTTTAGGCCGTAGTCTACCACGCTGACCAAATGCAGAATGGTAGACTTCACACGCCGTTGAGCACTTAGCACAGAACATCATGCAGAACTCTCGCGGATGCAGGTTTTCCTCACAATGTTTTCATTCACCATTTAAATCAAGTGATGTTTAAATTGCTTAATTAAAATACGGAGTGGTTGGAGTGACATAGATGTTATTTATGTTGTACTTAATTTAACAAATAAAAAATGTTTTAATAACAGATAGCAAGGTCGGGGGCCCATAAAAAGAATGACAAAAAGATGAAGCAAGAATTGACTGGAGCCTTACTATCTCGCACGGAGAAAGATGAAAAATGCGAAGGTACACATTATAAGAGAAATACAACGCACACATAGACAAGACATCGACATGACAAAGATAAAACAAAAACGATACTAAGACGACACAAAGACGAGACAATGTAACGACTAAGACAAGACAAAGATAAGACAAAGATAAGACAAAGCCAAGACAAAGCCAAGACAAAGACAAGACAAAGATAAGACAAAGCACTATTTACCATTGAAAGTCATCGTTTGGATCTGCAGTTTTACGTCATAAATATCCCACGGTCACGTACGAAGCGCCTTTTTCCTCGTTTTCCAGGTTCCATTTTCCTCTTCCCCTGGAATATCAAGAATGAATAGGCATTTTCACCCAATTTTGGGTTTAAGTGAGGATTCATTTACACTCTTCATATCAGTAAAGGGGCCACACTTTAAAACCCTTTTATTTATTATTTTGCTTTAAAATGTTTTGCAGAAAGCTTGATTCTCATGGAGCAACTGCATGAACTGCTTCGCCGGAAGAAGAAGGAATTGCTTCGCATCAATAAAAAAGTCGTTGCTAATAACGGAGAGGTGAATACGAAATTAAATATATAAATACATTACAGTGAAATATATATAACTACTTACGGTGTTGATTTTTATAAATGTCCTGAGATCTGATCGATTCCTGAGCTTATAATATAGCTTACATGCTAAACTATATATAACGAACAATGGTGATTTTATTTTCCACTGGAACTGTTCCCGGGTTATTTTTTGAAATAAATATCTAGTGGCCATCTAAAGGATGCCACTTTATCTGTGCCATACTATGGAAGTATCGATAAACGTATAAAACCCAAGATTTGAAAATTATAACCCCTGTAAATTTAGCCCAAGCAAGCCACGTTTGACAACCTGGCGCGACGCTGAGCGCTGTGTTTTTAAATTGAAGGTTCAGGGTTCGACTCCTGGCTGGAGCAATTTCTTCTTCTTGCGGTGCCTCTCCGACTAGCGAAGGTTGGCAGTCAGCTTCCTAAATTCTTGTCTATTTTACGCGAGGCGAAAAAATTCTGCTGCACTCGCGATTCCAGTCCACTCTCTGATGTTACGAAGACAGTACATTTTTCTGCAAACAACGCCTCTTCTTCCTGCACTTTTTCTATCATAATAAGTTGAAGGACCTCATATCTCTCGTGCCTTAGCACGTGCCCCAGATATGCAAATTTTCTGATCTTGATGGTGTGCAAAAATTCGCGCCGTTGGTTGACGCAACGCAGAACTTTCTTATTGGATACTTTGCGAGTCCAACTAAAGGCCAACATACGTCTGAATGCCCACATCTCAAATGCTTCTATGCGTAGGAGCAATTTGGGAATTTACAATTTCCGAATTTTATCTGGTCTGGTCTGGATTTAGCGTTCCGGTACAATATTGCGTAGAAACCGACTAGGGGCGTAACGGATCGCGTTGAAAGATTCTTAGACTTTATTATCACTTACCAGTTGCTTACGTAATTTTATCATGGAAGTTCATTCCAAAGAATCAAAATAATCTAAATTTAGTTGAACTTTTTCAATCAGCTGGAAGTACGCAGATGTCTCAGTGAAAACAGATTATCATCCGCTGAGAACAAGCTAGAAGTGGCTATGTTGAGGTTCAACGAAGTACAATGTGAAAACAAAAAGGTCAGGCAGGAAATCGAGCACATGTTGAATGATAGGTAAGATATTGAACAACAATTTATAAAAATAAAGTGTATCTTGCTCAACCATTGTACCGATCTTTATGGTATGTGGCACATATTTAGATTGTGTCCTGGGGATTTCAATACCAGTAGCATACTTTTTATCCCCGATAAAAACCCAAAGCATGCAATGCCTTTGTTACTCTTTACCGGCCTTAAAGCTAACTTTTGAAACATTAATAACTAACGGTTCTTGAAAACCAACGCAAACACTACGCACACAAGTCATACGCAAGGCATGAACAAGACACAGACATGGCAGAGATAAGAAATATCCAAGACACAGACAATACACAGTCAAGATACAAACAGACACAGACGATGTACTGACACGACACACACGAGACCCAGATAAGATACCGATGCGATACACACATGTCACAGACAAGACAGATATAAGACTTATAGAAAAGTCCCATTATAGTATAAAGGACTACGTAAACGATAAAAAAGCTTGGGTGTAAATTATTGCTCTAACCAGGTTGCTCTTCTAATAATTTAAAATGACATTGTGAGATGGTGATAACAAAAAAAAAACACCCGGCTAAGTTTGTTGTGGGCTTCTTCTTAGACCAGGACGCGTTTGGAACCCTCGTAGCTTTAGTTTTAAGTTTACGAATGTGGTTATCGCCATCATCTCACTACCGTGTCTTATGTACGCATCAAAAGTGCCACCTATGAGCCTACTTGAATAAAGATATTTTTGACTTTGACTTTGACTTTGACACTGGCAAGACACAGACAAGACACGGATAAGATACGGATAAGACACAGACAAGGCACAGACATTGTCCGGACAAGACCTAAGAAAGACAAAATTGATTACGTATAAATAATGTTTCCCAGAGCACTTTTTAATCAATCGTGGACCAAAATGATGTCGGCTCTAAACAAGGGCAAGAAGTTCTTAACAGACCTATTTGAGTCATCCACATTGGCGTACGATCAGAGAGACGAGTGGTGCGCTAAGTTGAAGTCTGCGCATGAGAAAGGGAAGGTTGATCAGATGGTGCAAATTCAGGTAATTACAATCTCCCATATCTGTTCCGTTGCCATGAAGACCCTGGAATGCAAAAATATTCTTGCGTGGCATTTAACTGCGGTTGATAGGCTCGTCTAGTGACAGTTTTTTAATCTGGCTTTTTGGCGCGTAAATGCGGCTAGAGTTCTTCGTACCATTCCACGCGGACATGACCTTTACAGTAATAAATTTAGTTACAAGTTTTATTATAACATTTTCAAATTAAAAAAAGTATCTGAATCATTAATAAAAACCAAAAGAAAGACACTACTATATCACTAAAATTCCTTTGCGGTAAATATGCCTGGTGATTATGACCTCAGCCTCCTTGTCGAGGGGACTGAGTTCGATCTACCGCTCACACAGTTATGTGCGTTTTAAGCAAATAAACCTGATAAAGCCTGAGGCTGTAATGATATCACCATAAATAGAGGGTAAATAAGCAGAAATGCGAATCTCTCTTCTAGTTTTTATTAATCCAGCGTTGAAATACTTTAAATAAATATTGTGAATAAATTCACATAAAACATCATCATTATATCAACCCATTAACGGCCCACTACAGGACACAGGTCTCCTACCACAATGAGAAGGGGTTACGCCGTAATCTACCACGCTGGCACAGTGTGGACTCTACACGCCTTTGAGGACATTATAGAGAACTCTTATACATGCAGGTTGCCTCACGATGTTTTCCTTCACCGTTTAAGCAAGAGATTTTTAATTTCTTAAAACGCACGTAACTAAGAATAAGTACATAAAGATAAAGTCAAAGTCAAAAATATCTTTATTCAAGTAGACCCATATGTGATACTTTTGATGCGTACATTACATGAGAATTACACGGTAGTAAGATGATGGCGATAACGATTTTCGTAAACTTAAAGCTAAAGATGTCCAAACGCGTCCTGGTCTAAGAAGAAGCCCCTAACAAACCCAGCCGGGTGTTTTTTTTTTGTTATCACCATCTTACATTGACATTTAAAATTATTAGAAGAGCAACCTGTTTAGATCAATAATTCACACCCAAGCATTTTTATCAATTACGTAGACCTTCATACTATCATTCGAAGTACCTAGATATGGAATTTCAGTCTCCCTCCTAGACTCACCGAGCCATCCAGATGCTACAATGTATTTAACACTGGCTTATTTCAGGAAATGAGAGACTTGCAGAAAGCATTCGACCATGAGATGAAGCTTTATAATTTTCTAGCAAAGAAAGGTATCATGAGAGTCAATAAGAAGGAAGAGGAAAGAGAAGAAACTGAAAAGAAAAAAGAAGAAGAAGACGTCGAAAGAGATTTGGAAGCGCATGCTAAAATATTTAGCGACATTAATGTGATTATTGTTTCTATTTTACACTAAAATTTAAGGACCAGTTGCTTGACAATTATTTTTAGTGAAATTATTTTCTTAAGTAAGTCAAAAATCCTTTTCTTTAACCCTCGTAGCAAAAACGACGGGTTGATATCTATTTGACATGCTCGTGTGTCTGTCTATAGCATCGTAAGTCCCGAACGGATGAACCGAAACGAAATTAACAATAATCAAAACAAATAGTTTGAATGTAATCACAATATTATCAGGAATTTAGCTCAGACAAAGTCTAAGGCATCTTCTAGTTAATAATAACTGGTAAAAAAACAGTTAGCGTTAGGCCAATTCGATATTACTGTGCTTTATTTTCAATACACAACGTAGTGAATATAATAAATACTTATACGATAATAAAAGTATGTTTGCCTATTTATCTCAAATAAATGTTTGCTAAGTAAACAAACTAACTCGTTTGTTTTGCTGCCAACAGCTATTATTGCGATATTCAAGCAAATATACATTAACTCTTCTAAATTATGAAATTAATTCTATCTTCCAGGAATACACTGAAGAGTACGATGTGAATAAAATAATAGAACAATTCGAGCGTGTGGAACAAGAAAACTTCTCTGTATACCAGTTGCTGAACGAATACTGCGCTGAAAACGAAATATTAAAGAGAGGCTTGGAAAAATTAAAGCAAGATATAGGTAGATTATTTTTTAATAAATTATTCTTCATTATCATTTATAGCCTACTAGCTGACCCGCGCAACTTCGTCTGTACCAAGAAAAAAAACCTAGAAACTAATTGCAGCGCTACCTACCAGGTGGGCCTGTTTTATTTCCGAACTATGTTATTCGCGGCCGAACGTGTTATTCTATACCCGTCGCAACTTCTAAGCGATAGGTTCAATTTCAATATTTTAAAACTGAATTTGCAGGTATATAATCAAACTTAATATTTATATTACTTTATTTCTTTCGCATTTATAATATTAGTATTTAGTTACGCATGCATTCGATCGTTGTCCCATATGCCTCGCGACTTGCTATTATCTGTGAAGAGTTATGTCCTTTATCTCCGATAATATTTATCAGATCTTCATTAAAATTAGACAGAACATGCTTGATAGTATACAATTTCAAATAAAAAAAGAATGATAAAAATTGGTCGAAATTTAACGGAGCTATGAAGTAAAATTGATAAAAAATTTCACCCCATTTCCCGGAGGAAACTTATTGTTTATCGGGATAAGAAGTATCCTATATGTTGACCCGGTATAACAGCTACCACTATACCAAATTTTATTTAAATCCATTCAGTAGTTTTCACGTGATGCCTGGACAGACAGACAGACAGACAGACGGTCAGACAGACAGACAGACAGACAGACAAAAATTAAATAAAAATTTGTTTTGGACTCAGTGTCGATTATAAAGCATCTCCGGGTCAAAATTTTCAAAATATATTAAATGTACAGAAATCTTCCAGTAACAGTTTTATCATAAGCATAGATAACAGTCCACTGATGGATCAAAGGCCTCTCCCAATGCAGGGTTTGGCTACAATCATACTGGTCGGTGATTGCAGTAGATGCCAGCAGTAGTACAGCGGACGTTGAAATTCATTTATTTCAAGTAGGCCCAGTCAGTAAGCACTTTCGAAACGTCGACTCAGTCTGTTGTGTAGAGTGTCGACCACCGATTCGAAAGCAGATTCCACCGAGCAGAGCCGGCAAGAAACTCAGCAGATTTCTCTTTTTCAAGTTCATTTTACAGTTTAGAATCTTGTGAGAGACGAGAGCAGAGTATCGAAGCAGCTTTTCCTTATTCAAAAAATTCAAAATTCATTTATTTCAAGTAAGCCTAATACAAGCATTTTTGAAACGTCAACTTATATTCCTTTAGTCGCCTCGCACGACACCCGCGGAAGAGGACGGGTGGTGACAAGTATATTCTGATATACCGTCACGGCACTAATAAGAGTTTTTGTAGATTGAAAGGGGCTGTTCAAAAACCGTGTATGTGTTCCAAATTTCTTCTAAAGTTCAGTAGTTTAAGCGATTGTTACGTCACCGACTCCACATGTCAGCACAATCTTATATTTCTACAAACTTGTGAATTATCACAAGTTTGCTATACTCGCCGCCTTTTGACGATTTCGCACCATAACTCCGTCTAATTTTAACCCATTTGTTTGGTACTGTACAGGTTATACTATCAGTTTATGTTTGACCAAATTTCGTGTTACCAAACATAACTCGATCAGAGGTAGCATACTAACTTGATTTAGTATGAATATTTGACATTAACTTATTGTAACATTCACTTACTTAATCAGGAAAAGTATCGTTTTCAGTAAGATCAAGTTTTTAATTGGATGGTATGAGTTTTATTTATAAAATATTTAATAACAACAGTGGACAGGAGAGACTGGAATGAGATGATGGAAGAAAAAAGGCAGAAGAAATTGCAAGAACTACAAGAGAAATTGGAGAAGCAGAGGTTAGCCACAGAAGAGAAGAAGAATCGACTGGCTGGGAACGTGATACTGTTGAATGAAACTATGGAGAAAGTTAATGAACTATTCAAGTATGTAATCTAAAAATATGAACTAGTCATCTGAACTGCAATGAGACAGTCATTTTATCACCAGAAACAATAGCAGTAGAGCTTTTTTGTAATTTTAATACAGTTATGCTTATATCTGCCGCTAAGCCGCATTGCTTTATTCGTCTGAAGGTCGTGGTTGCCGATGTTAATTAATACCTACGCTTCAGGTCAGGTCCACAGTGCCAATGTTGCATAGACAGCGACCCGACTTAAAACGCGGTGGATTGCACTGGGTTTAAGCGGGTATTCCAGCCGCTGCTCGGCTGGCGAGTCCTACACACCCTGCCGGAAATGGACTAGATTAGTAGCAAATTTCCGGAAGGGATGCGTAAACGCATTTCTCAGCGAGGGAAAAATAAACGTGTGTGTACTTATGTACTCTCGTTAGAAGTTATGCCTACTTCTTTGGCGTAACAAGATAAAAATGTTTTCAAAAATTTTATCTTTCGCCTTATTCTACGTTTGTAGGAAAACGATACTAACAATAGAAAAAAGGTCTTTAATACATTGAAAGTTATATTATAAAGTTATCTAGTTAAACAAAGTTTATTTGAGTGTTACAAAACAATTCTAAATAATTAAAGAAATGGACATAATAATGATAATTAAATTTGAAATACTAATAGACTCATTGGACAGCCAAGTTTCACTCAACATTAAGATTTTAGATTTGTGTACAATTAAATCAGTTAAATGACCGGAATGAGCCCGCAGACTTTGATAATTGAAAGTGTACACTGTCAAACCATAAAGCACGCGCGCATCGTAAATATTTACTCTCATAATTTTTCCCTAACGCGCCCTAAGAAGTTTAACTTGAAAAATCCATGGACACACACTTTGTGGGACTTGTTCCTTGTATGGCCTACGAATAGTTGTTCTGTTTACAGGCGATGATTTCCCACTTAACAGTCGGCCAATATGCAACGTTAAATTATAGGAATCACATACTTACTTGCAGTAAAATACAAATAATGCAGCAACATTTGTACTACTCCTCCTTATCTTAAAGAGCGGTTTGAGTTCCTCAATGATTCACACTGTCCCTCCCTCCGTTCGAAAGAAAATCTTATCTTAAAGATACCTCCTTATAATACATCTTTCTATTCCAATTCTTTCTTCAATTGTAGCTGTTCGATTATTTATTTATACTCTTTATTTGCACACAAATAAAAATACAAAAAAATAATAAAAGAAAACACAGACAGAAGAAGTATACAAAAGGCGGCCTTATCGCTTTGTAGCGATCTCTTCCAGGCAACCTTAGGATAAGGAAAACAAAAGGATAACATTATGGAATGCCCTTACTTCCATATCTCTCATAGTCTCTACCCATTTTTAAACAGCTACTAAAAAACACTTTTTACCGCCTTATGTGTATTTATTTATTGCTTTTAAGCGATAAGGCCGCCTATTGTACCTTTTCTCCTTGTTTTTCTAATGCTTGTTTTTTTTTTTTATTTGGTGTACAATAAAGTGTATTTCATTTCAATCATGTGGCTTATAATGCAAATGCGTATTTTAAGAATTCCATAATCAGTTGACCAGTTGGCTTCTGCGAATCTGTTAACTCTGGCACTCAATGGAGATCACAATACTAGAACTAGATTGATTATTTATTGTGTAGTGCTATTTCAATAATCAATTACACCATTATCGTTGTCATCGCCGGTCACATTAGAAAAAACTAGCTGACCCGCTCAACTTCGTCTGCACCGAATCGGTTATAAGAGGTTTTAATATCTTAAAAAAACCTAGAAACTAATGGCAACCAGGTCCAATTTTATTTCCAAACTATAAAATAGTTCGCGGCCGTGTGCAAAAAGCAAGAAAAACTGCAGCGGGCCGCTGGGCGGCGTTTCTATACCCGTCGCAACTTCTAAGCGATAGGTTCAATTAGAATAATTTAAAAAGGAATGTGCTGGTATATAATCCAACACCCTCTTCAGTACACTGGCATTCAGGCTGGACAGCTCTCTCTGGGAAAGCTGAGATGGTGTGCACACGCGCTATAGGGGTTTTATAAGTTAGACTATAAGGAATTTTGTGTATAGAATAAGGTTGTTTTTTTTAGTTGTTAAGTACTAACATAGGTTTAACTTCATTGTTTTACTAACACGATATGGACAAATGTCCGAAATAAAGATTATTTTTATTATTATTATTATTATAATCAAAATTAATATTTATAAAACTATTTATTTGGACTCGTGTTTTAAAAGAAAAATAAAAAAACAGTTATTGTGACTTAACCATAACAGTTAGACATATAGCGTCCCGGATTCTTTTGTAGATAATCACGATCACTTTAAACATGTAGTACATTATTTCTATGTATCATCAATCGTTTTCGCGGCGTACGCCAGTAAAACTCTAAGTCAGTATGACATCTTTAGAAAACATCGTCATTTTTTCAGCCAATTTACAGAAAACCATAGTAAAATATACATAAAAATCATCCATCCATACTTACATCCATCCATCTTTACATCCACCCTCAAAAACTTTCGCATTTATTATATCAGTAGGATGGAACGCAATACGCATGCATTCGATCGTTTTATCATGTGCCTTGCGACATGCTTGTATCTGTGAAGAGTTATGTCCTTTATCTCCGACAGTATTTATTAAATCTACATAAAAATTAGACAATACATGCTTGTTAGTACACACTTTCAAATACAAAAGAATTATTAAAATCGGTTCAAATTTAACGGAGCTATGAAGTAAAATTGATAAATTTTTCATTCCGTTTCCCGGAGGAAACTCATTGTTTATCGGGATAAAAAGTAGCCTATTTGTTGACCCGGAATACCAGCTACCACTATTCTAAATTTTATTTAAATCCGTTCAGTAGTTTTCACGTGATGCCCCGACAGACAGACAGACAGACAGAAAAATTAAATAAAAATCTGTTTTTGACTCAGTATCGATTATAAAGCATCACCCGGTCAAAATTTCAAAATATGTTCAATGTACGGAAATCTTCCAGATACAGTTTTATTATAAGTATAGATAACTTTTGGTTACTTGAACCAGTACACGAGAACCCGATCAGCCCGTCCTCTAAAATTATAGGTAGGTACTAGAAAGAAGAATAAACGACCAAATCTTGCAGTGGAGTAAACGAATTTAATTCAAATTTTGGTATATAAAATTTTGACCTTAGACAATCTAGAATGAATGAATTATTGAATGAATGTATGAAAGAATGATTGAATGAATGAATGATTGAATGTTTGAATGAATGAATGAATGTATGATTTATTTCTCCACATTACTTATAAGTATGAGTACAATATAATGTTGCTTACGGGCTATTTTGTTACACATTTATAATGTGGGGACTGATGCTTGAACTAGGTAGAACCTGCATCTCAAGCCACCAGGCCCTTTCCCCAGGATAAAATTATACAAGGATGACTATAGTATAGTTTACGTAATGTTATAATTACAGTTATTCGGTAATATTTAAATTTAAGTAAGAGTAACTTTGTGTTCAATATTTTTAATAATTAATTTCTTTATTTTAACAGAAGATTTAACTTATGCAAAGATTTTAGATTTATTATATAGTAAGTAATATTTTATTTTAAATTGTAATGTCTTATAAAATGTAGTTTATAGTTTTTCGTTCGTCCATGTGTGTATGGAGTGTGTGTTTTGTGTGTGTGTGTGTGTGTGTGTTAGGCATATTTCAATCATTTCAGTATCTGAATAATGCTTTCAGTCTCATCGTAGTTTAGCCCACTTAACCAGTCATATAGTCGAGTTTTACAATTATGTATGTTTAACTTGTCAATATTGAGTTTTTTGTTTATCTGATTATAAAGAAAGCATGGAAAATTATTTGTAAATATTTTTTTTAATTTATTAGTCGCAAATTTTTGATAATGTCGCCTTAATAGAATTATAAAGTTACGCTCTTTCCACGCTATCTAATCCATAACATAGTTAGTCTCACCATCATCTTAAACGTACTGCTGTCATTGGCGTTTACAATAAGTATTCTCCAATTACTGACGTCTGACTTTGACTTTAGTTAAACGACCTTACTGTTGTACGTGATGCGGACCTACAAAAAATCTTTCGGGCTCTTTTTAAGTGCTCTAGGGGGTTAGCTTATTAGTGATCCAGGCCGGCAGATAGGTACCAGGAACGTAGCTGGACCGCAATTCGGCTGATAATATTAATAATAAGGGTTTAAAGTATCTAAATACTTGGCCCTTGCTCACGAGATTACCCTCATGTGGAGTGTTGAGTCGACCGTTATTGTTCCGATAGTTTTAGTCAATGGTCTTTTCGCGAAAAGCTTCAACGAACATCTCAAGAAGCTTTCGCTTGGTTGTTGGATCAAGGGTCTGGTACAGAAGGCAGTAGTCCTTGAAAAGGCGCGTATTGTGAGGAGATTTCTCACTCTGGAGCCCTGACCGCCGGTTGCTTGTGCATGCAAAAGCTCCGCAAGCGGAGGGTAGACGTTTTTTGTTATAAATTATTAGTAGTTTTTTTTTTCAAGAATTGTTAAGAATTAAAAAAAAAAAAGGAAAATCAATAAATGATAGAGAGATCAAAATAATAATAAATCTTTTAATAATTTCAGACGTGGTCCATAGCATGATAGTAATACATATTAACCTATGTTAGATCTAAACAACTAAATTGCAACCTTGGAAAAAAAACCTACTAGTACAGAGTCTATTGTTGCGCAAATAATTAAAAGGGTTTAAGCAATATGTATGCTAGTATTTAAGGGATGTAAAAGATCACAGCTGCAAGTCGCAAATCAGCGCAAGGACAGATAACATAGGTGAGGTGAATGTGACGATCTCATTACCGAGTGCGATCCATCACAACGCCGCGCCGACGCGACACCCGCAGACAGTCGCGCTATTAATTACCGTCAGCGGCGACACCGGGGTGATGTGCCCGGGGGTGTTCTTACACTGTTGCAGCTGAACACTGACATGAGTGAAGTAATCTATTGCAGACAATTAAAGTAACGAATAGCACCTTTTTAAATCTATTTACTCTACAGACACCAACATATTCTGGTAATTCACTCCACAAATAAAAAAGTCTTCTGGTAATCCAGCCTTCGGCCAAGATACCGGACCTATTGCATCATGATTATACACATGCGAAAGTGTTTTGTATTTAGCCTTTCTGTCACGCAGCAATAAATCTACGTAATTAAATACCAAAAAATATCGTTGAAATGCTTAATGCTATGTTTGCTAATGCTTCGTGGTATTTTTAAAACAATGGTTTAAAAACTTATAATTACTTAAAAACTTAAAGAATTTTAAGATGAAAATATATATGTAGTTTATTATTCCATGACCAACTCGTCTTTGCAGTCATCTCAGTAGGTCGAAGCTGAAAGCACGGACAGGCCATATAGGCAGTATGAATGTGACGATCTCATTACCGAGTGCGATCCATCACGGCGCCGCGCCGACGCGACACCCGCGGGCAGTGCGCGCTATTAATTACCGTCAGCGGCGACACCGGGGTGATGGGCCGGGGGTGTTGCTACACTGTTGCAGCTGAACACTTGAGCGAAGTAACACAATAAAGGCAATTAAAGGATCAAGCAACACATTTTTTATAATCTATAATATTTATTAAATTAGCGAACCCGCACTTGTTTTTGTGTTTTTTTTTTCTGATACGCATGCCGGTTTGCTAGTAATTGGGTTTACACTACAACTTTATTTCTCTATTTTGTAGTTCCTAAGCTTGTTTCAGTGTATAATCTGTTGGTGAACCTAATAAATAAATAATATTAAATACGGTACAAAAAAAAATTGAACGGCTAGCATATGTCTCCTGCATATGCTAGCCGTGCAAATATTCTAAACGTATCAAAAAATAATCACTGCATGCAATCATCACTGAATGAATTTGACGGCCGATTGGAGCAGTTTGCAGCGACCCTACTTTCTGAGTCAAAGGGCGTGGGTTCGATTCCCAAAACTGGAGAATGTTTGTTTGAAGAACAGGAATGATTTTCAGTGTCTAGGTGTATATATGTATTTTATAAGTACTTATGTATATTATTCATAAAAAAAAATATTCATCAGTCATCTTAGCACCCATAATACTAGCTAAGCTTACTTTGGGGCTAGGTGGCGACGTGTATATTGTCGAAGTATCAAAAAAAAATCTGTGGTTCCAACTCATAAGCTCATCGCTACGCCACGGAGGTCGACGAAGTCGCCTCCCCACTTATGCGGGTAATGTCGCAGGTAATCGCAAGTCAAGATCGATGGGCCGCGGGAGATTTAACTAATCCGTGTAACATGGCATGCGGGCTGTATCTCAATCGCTTTATAATAGCTTGGCAGTATTGCGTCAACAATGTCGTGTTGATTGGAGGTGTGATATCGATAAGCGTAATCTGAGGGCTCAGACTAACGCCTAAGTTGGGTGCTGCAAAATAGCTTAATGAGGTTGAAAGAACTTAAACTATTGTTAGCGGTCACCTGCCTGTTACTACGCTACGCCATATTACATATTGTGACGTCACTAGAGGACTCATCATCATCATACCATCATATCAACCCAGTACCGGTATCCATCAGATCACGGGTCTTCTCCCACAATGAGGAGGGGTTACGACCGTAGTCCACCACACTGGCCCAGTGCGGATTCGTGATCCACACACCTTTGAGAACATTATGGAGAACTCTCAGGTATGCATATATAGGATACATCACGATTTTTTCCATCACCGTTGAGGCAAGTGATATTTTAGTTGCTTAAAACTGACATAACTTAGAAAAGTTAGGGATGCGTGCTGGGATTCGAACTCGCATGTACATAGATAAATAGATAAATATACTAAGACAATACACACATCATCACCTAGCCCCAAAGTAAGCGTAGCTTGTGTTATGGGTACAAAGACGACTGATGGTAGAATCACTACAAACAGACAGACTTGACGTTTCAAAAGTGCTTATATTAGGCCTACTTGAAATAAATGAATTTTGAATTTTGAATTTTTTGAATTTTGATGAATATTTTTTTTTTATGAATAATATACATAAATACTTAGAATATACGTATGAACACCCAGACACTGAAAAACATTCATGCTCATCACACAAACATTGTCCAATAATGGGAATCGAACCCACGGCCTTGGGATCAGAAAGCAGGGTCGCTGCAAACTGCGCCAATCGGCTGTCACACTTGGAAAAATGTACACTTATTTAAAAAACCTAACGACAAACTCCAATGACAACTCCAACCTAACGACAATGTTAGAAATATAATGTATGTAGTTTTTTTTTTTTTTTTGTGAAATTACGTCATAATAGACGTTTAGTCTAAACGGGCATAGTCATAATACTAAACTGATTCTAATGTAGTTCTACATAGCTACATTAGGTATTCTTGACCGTTTATCTTCTGACTATTAAGTTTGCATCTTTAAACAAGACAGTAAATTTTACTCAATAAAAAAAATTGCAAGGACTCCTCAAACGAAATTTTGAAGTACTTTAAAAATTTTGGATTAAATTATAAAAAATCTATGTTGATATTAATCAGTATTTTTTTTTATTATTATTTCCGAGTGTATGTATGTAGTAAATTTTTTTTTATTTCGTTTTATTTATTTAAATAAACCTATTCAAAATTTTACATTGAAATAAATATTCTGAAGTTTTTATTTAACTATAAAAGATTTGTTATCAAAATTAAGCTTAATTTGCTATACTCCGCGAAAAGCAGGAGAATCTGTGTGGTGTAATTTATAATTTCTTCAATCCTTATACTCCACACCTCACTCCTTATACCCTCTACGCACGTTTCGCTCCGAAACCGGAGCATCCTCAGGAGATGTTGACTTTACAATGAATAATTGTTAACAATTATCTTAGCTTAATTTTGATAATATATCATGGATTTCCGCAAAGTAACGCCTGCTTCTATCCAATATATAAAAGATTTGTACCATCATTATCTGGTCTGCGTCTGCCTTTTTAGTCGGTAACTCCTCCTAAAGCACGCAAAGTATTTAAATGCGTAAATTCCCCACATTTTAGATTATTTCACAGATGGTTGATAGAATACTAAGCCTATTTACGTGGAAAAAAGAATATTTGCAACCAAGTCGCTACAAATTACGTTTCTGTTTTTTTTTCTACATTTGTACCCGCGCGAAACTGTGGCGACAATATTTTAGGGACTCATGTGAGCCCCTTTTTAAAAGTTTGGAGGTACTTTGCCATGCATGTTCATATTCGAATTGGCAGTTTTTCTTAAATGCAATGTGCACTTATTTAAAAAACCTAATGACAAACTCTCTAGACCCAAAGACCGCTACCAGTTTAAAAAGCTGTTATGCAATGTGAATTGAGATTTTCAACCTGCTACCAAAATACAGATTTTACCTCTTAGAAGATTCAAACCAGCTTAGAAGAAATGGCTCTTACAAAATTCATTTTATTCAGTCAAGTAATTTTTAGTGCACACAAATATTTGACTAGATATATATACCTAATTACCTATACTGACATTAGATCAATATAATGCTTTTTAATTTACCTCAATATTAGGTCGATGTTAACGACAGAATATGCGTGAAACACAAAATGATAACATCTATATATAAGTGTTTAGTACCTACCATATTTTTTCCAAATAAAGAATTTGAATTGCCATAAAAAGCTTTAATATTAAATAACCCGCTGCCTTTAGTTAGTAATACAATAACTATGTCGCCACAACTGCAGCCGTGAGGATATCTCACTTGGCGCCATCACAGAATAAGCCGTAATGGTAGTTAATTAGAAACAAAGTCACTCAGATCATATCGCGTATCCGATTATAACGTACACACTTGTGACACAGAGTAAATACTGTGCAGAAAGAATATTTCACATTAATCTATGTGTACTTATTTACAAAATCCTTAAAAGATTACTTGCTGGAGAAAGCTTATTTTAAAATAAACGACTTCCTAAATGAAAATATTTAATAATGACAATAATGAGTCCGCCTCTCAATCTGGTTACAGCGCCCTCGCAGGGTTCCATTTCAAATGTAAACATTAGATTGACATTCTTTTTTTGAAAATAAAATAATTATCTAATCTATATGACATTGTAATGGACTTGTAATTGAATAAATAAATAAATCTTCTTGCGGTAGAAAAAAGAATTAAGAACATCCAGAATCCGTGTAAACGACCAATATTGAAGCATCAAAAACCACTCCACTTTAGTAGTGTTTCTTGAACAGGTGGTTAGTCAATTCATTTCATTTAGCAGTTATTATTTTACGTCTAATGTTCTAAACGTTTACCATGAAAAAGGAAAATGGGAAAGTTTGTGAGCTAACTCATTCCGCGGGTGCGAAATGAGATGTGCGCGGGGCGATATCACTGTTTTTGGGCACAATTTACTGCATATAATAGTGGCTTAATGAGGGTTCTTTGTTTTTAATTTTGTGGTTAAAACCTTAGAATTTTATTTTAACAAAAATCCTTTCCTTCCACTTTGCCAGTGATCATTATCTTTTCAAGATTGTCTCCATCTCTTCTGGCAATGTGACCGAAGTACTCGAGAATCCTCTTAAGACAGGTGGTTGATAGCCTTCTTGTAATTTTAAGCTGTCTCAAAATCGATGCGTTGGTCCTTCCAATCAACGTGTTCTAAGCAAATAATTTATTAACTAGCACTTTATAAAGCTGACTCAAAGGACTAAAGACTGCTGGACTAAGAGCTTTCCCAAGGGGAGGTTTACTTAAAGGATTATTGTCATGATGAAGATGATGGTGATGAATAATGTTTATTGAATTAACACTCAAGCTACGATGGTTTCATGATCGCCCTGATATCATGATCTCACTGGCAAAAATTTTTTTTTTTTCATTTTTAATCATATATTTATTCATTTATTTATCATAGGTAGATAAAGACTGCTGGACTAATAGCTCTCCCAAGGGGAGGTTTACTTAAAGGATGAAACTATTTATTAACTACTTTTGCACACTTTTAGGGCATAGCAACAGCCCTGTCACTTCCGTAAGGCGCTAGCGGGGTGACGAAGCGGGAGGGTAAAGAGTTATTTAGGATTTTTCGATTAGGGCTGGCACAAAGAAATTTTAATTTACCGCTTAGTTATTCTTATACCTCTGTGA
The DNA here is from genome assembly GCF_905163445.1 of Pararge aegeria. Lineage (NCBI taxonomy): Eukaryota > Metazoa > Arthropoda > Insecta > Lepidoptera > Nymphalidae > Pararge > Pararge aegeria. The sequence goes on along the minus strand of NC_053202.1, from coordinate 1,389,162 downwards.
AATAATTACTCAATGATGACGTGTATCGACAATCGATGCAATATCCATTAAACAGGATTAGCGGGACAATGCCTTTGTAATTGGACGCTACGATATTGTAACGAAACTATCAAAACATATACTATGCTACACAAGTGGGCATATGCATTAGCGGATGTACAGTGGAGTTACAGCAGTATTGAGTCGTCCACGTTTAAATGACGTTGAAACTAGTTAAAAAAACAATTTTATATAAGTCAAATTCAAAATTAATTTAGAAACGACAAGTATGTTTATAGTCAGTCTACCACCCGTTCGGAACGCAGATTAAAATAATATTAAACAAAATAAGTTGGTTGATAAACGTTATAACTTAAGAATTTTATTATTTGGTACGATATTAATTTTATTTTTTTTAATTTTTTATGTAAGATTTTGTTATAAAAAAAATATAATAATGCTACTTAAGTGTAGGTACAAAAAGGTTAGTGTAAAATAAACAAAAATTGTAGTTTTAAGAATATAAATTCGTAAAATTACAAATTTTGTTCCTTTTACACTATCAGTGGTGCAAGCCGGTAGTGTTAAGGGTCCAAAACGAATTTAATCATATTAGCAATTGAGGGTTTCCATGTATTATATATTATTATAGATAATACTTTAAAATTGGCATATCGACTGCGACTTAACATGTAATATTTTGTCATGTTTTAAGCAAATACAATTTTATTTAAAATTAAATTCGTTATCCTTACTAAACAGTTTTGTTTCAAGGGCTGTTTTGGGGTTACGTATAAAACCTTTTTCGATTTATAAATAAAAAAAATAGTTGAATGAATGAATGAATGAATGAATGAATGAATGAATGAATGAATGAATGAATGAATACACTTTTATTGTACACCAAAGAAAAAAAAGTAGTTACAAAGATATAAATACATATCAAGAGAGTACAATTTGGTGGCCTTATCGCTACATAGCGATTTCTTCCAGGCAACCAATGGCGTAATGGCGTAGTTGATTTGAATTTCAATCTGTAAAATAAATAATAACTATACTACAACAATACACACATCACCATCTAGCCCCAAAGTAAGCGTAGCTTGTGTTATGGGTACTAAGACCAGATAAAGACCCGGAGAATGAAAAATTTTCCAATTGCGAGAATCGAACCCACGGCCTCGGACTCAGAAAGCAGGGTCACTGCAAACTGCGCCAATCGGCAGTCAAATAACCACCGAATCAGTTTGGGTCTCAGCTAGCATTATCTATAATTAAACAGAGTTTGGCCAACGTGAGTCCACCCACCTCTATAGCTGATTAGCAATGGACGCCGCGCGTGCTCCGAATTATTTGCCCCCGCTTAGCAGCTTACCCCGCCGATCCATTACCGGCTAACCAATTACTGACAACGTCTTACTATAAGTGGTGGCGGGGAAAAAGAGCGCTGATGCTCAAACTACATATTAGCACTGCGGTTCCCAAAAACTATAAATTTAAAATTTAAAACCCCCATCACAAATAAATGAATGTAATTCGGTTGCGGCCATCTTGTATTTGAAATTTATGTCAGTGTATAGTATTCTACTAGTCAAGCCCTTTCATTTGATACCCATTTTGAGGGAAATAGTAAGTAACTTACTATGGGCCTCATAAGAAGGCTCAGACTAACTCAGCGGGCGATGGAGAGAGCAATGATGAGAGTGTCTCTACGTGATCTGGAAAGGAATGTGTAGATCCGTAGAAGAACCAGAGTTACCGACATAGCTCAGCGAGTCGCAAAGCTGAAGTGGAAATAGGCGGGGCACATAGCTCGGAGATGGATGCTGGGGTTCCAAGGTCCTGGAATGGCGACCCCGCACAGGTAAACGCAGCTTTGGTCAGCCCCCAACGAGGTGGACAGACGACATCAAACGAGACGCTGGGAGCCGTTGGAAACAAGCGGCCCAGGACCGTGGATTTTGGAACTCCCAACAAAAGAGCTATGTCCAGCGGTGGACTTCAATCGGTTAAAGGTTTGATGATTATAATAATAATACCAAGAGATTACAGCCTTGTGGAGTGTTGAGTCAGCAGCCATTGTTCCGATAGTGTCAGTCAATGGTCTTCTCTTGAAAAGCTTCGACCAACATCTTAAGAAGCTTTCGCTTGGTTGTTGGATCAAGGGTCGGATACAGAAGGCAGTAATACTTGAAGCGGCGCGTATTGTGTGGTGGTTGTTCAGTCTGGAGCCCTGACCGCCGGTTGCTTGGGCACTCAAAAGCCCCGCGAAAGGAAGAGTGGTTTTATTTTAATAAATTAATAATAGTGTTTTTTGTTTTTCTTTTATAATTAACACTGTTGAAAATTTAAAAAAAAAATGTACATAATTAATAGAATTTAATAATAATTATCTTTATTTATAGACATTAATACATTTCTACAAAATAATGTTATATTAAAATTAAAATAATTTAAAACTGCATTATCGTAACGGAAGCACGGCACGGCTTTGTCCGGTAACTAACCACGGCGTTCACGGCAGATCAGGATAAATCAGAAATTATTATTATCCGAATTACCCGCGTCTAATTTTTACAGTAATTGTTATGGTAAAATTGCTATTTTTGCAATAGCTACGTCATGGAATTCCTATTAGCTCGAATGGCATTTTCAAAGCGATGTATCGCTGCGATCTAGGTGCAATCGATCGCTGCAACTGTATTGCCATTTTATGTTCTTTCGTTAGAACTGTTCGCGTGAAAAGTATAAGGGAATTTAGTGAATTTTGAAAGCAGCTAAGTTGTTTCCAGTAATTGGCTCCGGGGTAATGGATCGCTGGAAGCGGTAAGAGCAGGTAGCGAGCGGCACGTGCCCGATCCATTTTAAACTCTGGATCGCAATTTAGATGGATGGTAATATGAGTGCTTAAGAAACTCTACTTGTACAACAAAGTTGGAAAACTAAAATCTGACTCTAAAAATACTTTAACTGAATTAACTAGTTAAGCCAGTGTCAGAACTTTTTTCAATCAAATTCATTTGAAGACTTTTTTAATAGGGATAACTAAGCTGTGATACCCACGTGGTTAAGATTTCATTTCTATTTTCGGTGGGCTTGATTCCATAGAAAACAAAAAGTTCTTAGAAATTAGAGATGCGAGCCGGGGATGGACTCTATCCAGAGTTCTGAGATGGAGTTGGAAGCCCTACGCTATCGCCGTTACCGGATATGACTAACGTACTCCATATTCCTGTGTTTCTAGGATGCTTGATTGCTCGCTGGAGCCCTACCAGAACCTGCTGGGAGACAAACAGCCAACACTCAACCAAGTCAACCTAACGTTCAGACTCATGACTGAAAAGATAAAAGAATTGGTGCAGCTCATCTATTACTGCGTGAGTTTCTTTTGTCTCATCCAAAGGTTATTATATAATTACTATTATCGCATCTAATAATCAGTAAATAAGGATTAAGGGCTACGTTCAAATTCAAAAATGTTTTATTCATCTAGACATAGCATAGCAAACAAAGCAGGTTAGTAAGCATAAACAAATAGTTCTTAGAACTGACGATAAATAAATAAATATACTACGACAATACACACATCGCCATCTAGCCCCAAAGCAAGCGTAGCTTGTGTTATGGGTACTAAGTTGTCCGAAGAATATTTATGTTGTTGTGTGTTTATGAATAACTAGATATGCCCTGCGGCTTCGCCCGCGTAAATTTCGAATGCAGCGTACTGCTACATCGTCTACACCTATTGTCATACATGAGATTTATGACAAACATTTTTTTATCTTTCGTAATAAATATATATTTTTTATAAAAAGTATCACAATTAAAAAAAAACAGTATTATTATTCGCCAATAGATGTCAGGAAGTCACATTTATCAGTTTAAATTGGGACTACCCAAACGCCACCTTTTTGTTATTATTCTTCCAATAAAAAAAAACACGAATAAAATGACATTTTCTAAAAATGAATCCTAGCTAGATCGATTTATCGCCCCCGAAACCCCCTGTATACTAAATTTCATGAAAATCGTTGGAGCCGATTCAGAGATTCCAATTATATATATATATATACAAGAATTGCTCGTTTAAAGATATAAGATATACATAAATACTTATAATTATATAGAGATAAACAGTTGACAGAGATGCCAGCCTAAGTCACTATGTTTCATACTAGAACGAACTGATCCGGGTCGGGTTGCCACTTATCGTAGGCCTAGAACCTTGGCTACTTTCTTAACCATCTAACTTTCGTAAACAAAAGGAATGATTTAGAATCAGTTCGAATTATCTCGGAATTACCTTTTTAAGAGGCAGGTATTCAAACATCTTAATACTTGTAATACGCCACTGGTTACTAATAATAAGGTAATTTGTAACAATATTTATTTAGCGCTCAGGCCGCGATTGCCAGTGAGTCGCAGGTTCAAATCCTGTCGGTTCCGAAAATTTTTATATGCTTTTTAAATTTATAGAATTGATAATTCCTCCAAGTGTAGGTAAAAACACTAATCAAAATTACAAAAATTATAAAAAAGCAGTGTGTCATCTCTTGCTTCAGGCGTGTCTCATTGTAATATGGACCTTTGAAAAAGTAGATCGAAACTGCAACGTTTCCTACTAGATGACGCTACAGTCGCTATAAGACTGATGTGAAAAGGCATATACTAATTTCGGCATCGACGGTGGGAGAGACGTCGCCTTATCGGAGAAAGCGCTCAGGCCCCGATTGCCAGAGAGTCGCAGGTTCAAATCCTGTCGGTTCCGAAAATTTTTATATGCTTTTTAAATTTATAGAATATTTATTGTTTCGAGAGGATACTTTAAAAGCCCAGCATCTTAAAAACAGGTTCAACTAAAATGTTCCAGGAGCGGCACTCCCAAAAGAAAGGCGATACGAGCAGCTCTCGTCTTAAGAAGTACACAGTCAGACCAGAGCCAGCAGAGATTTGGTCTGCAACGCCAATCAACGTGCTGGTACCCGCGGACCCTTGTCCAGCGTAAGTCAGACATAGCACAGCTGGTCTTTATCGTCACCTTTTCTTGTGGACGTCATGATTAACCCATTTCACACTGGCCAACTGCGATTCGAGAACATTATGGGAACTTAGGCATGCAGGTTTCCACGCGATGTGTCCACGAGTGATATTAAATAACCTAAAACGCAAATAACACCGAAAAGTTAGAGGTGCGTGCCGGATATCGAGCTCGGTCCCCCCAGAAAGGGAACCGAAGCCTTATCCACTGGGCTATCACCTCTCACGTCGTCCATCATGGTCATCATCAACCTAAAACCGGCTTACTACCAGTCGCGTGCACTTCATACATGCACAAAAGCACTGCATACCCTAAAATTTAAATATAGCCCGTATAAGAGGAGGGTTTTTCCCATTTTATGCTGTATGCATACCCTGGTAAGAAACCAAGTGCACGCCACTACTTACTACAGGGCACGTGTCTCCCCTCAGAACACTGGCCAAATGCGATTTGGTAGACTTCACACGTTGAGAACATTATGGAGAACTCTCAGGCAGATTTCCTCACAATGTTTTCCTTCACCGTTTAAAGCAAGGTATATTTGAATTGCTTTAATTAAAACGCACATAACTCCGAAATGAGGGCTCAAACTCGGTCTCCTCGAATGAAAGCCTTACCCACTACTCAGTGGCATGCATAGAGGTTATTCACAGGGTATGCAGATGATATAAAATGAAGGAAATCTCCAGTACGAGTTATTAATATTTACGGGTAGGAATTTTATAACTCTTACAATGCCTATCCTTAGGGTTTTTATAACTTGTACAGGAGGTTTTCTTAATTTTATACCATCTGTATACCCTGTGCATACCCTCTATGCACGCCACTGCCATTACTCTATCACCGCCGCACGTCGTCTATAGCTGGACATAATTCAAAAGTCATTTTGATCCTTACACACTTCTAAATAAAGAAGATCGGATAAAGTTTGCCAGATCATACCCTTTAGAACCAAACTTGCGAGAAGGCATTTCTATTATGCTAGTCCAATATTGTACAACAAAATAAATCACTTCTTAAAAATATACCCGATGAATCACAGAAATTGTAAATACTATACTACCAAGTGGCTTAAGACGCTGTCCTATACTGATACGGAAAATATCGTCACTTCAAATTTAAGGCACTAACTTTGCAGATCTTGCTTGCAAAACATACTCTAAAACACGCAACACTCACACGTACATACACGCACGAACACTCATACACACACACACACACACACGCACGCATACACACACACATACACACACACACATATACACAAACGCACTGTCGCACACATACGCATACACGAACACGTACATTATAAAATTGTAAATTGTATTGTTTTAGTTGTAATATTTTAATTTTTCTTTGATTTAGTCTTTTTGTTTTTAAGCAAACCCGGAAGTGGGCGTTAATAGCTGTAACACAGTTTCTAACTAGCACAGTTGTTACCGTTACTTAGATTATAAGAATCCGTTGTAAATGAGACACAATAAACACAATTATTATTTAAAAAAAAAAAATACACACGTGTTGAAAATGTGTAGTCACAGGATTGACCGTGGTGGCGCTCATTGAGAAACGTACGTATAGCCTTCTTCGTTCCATGGCGTTGGAATGTTGACCCCGAGTGGTAAAGTCAAAATAAAAAATATGTTTATTCAAGTATAGACGGCACTTCTTAGACCAGGGCGCGTTTGGAACCCTCCTAGCTTTGGTTTTAAGTTACCGAATGCAGTTATCACCATCACTAACATTAGTATAACATGTTAAATGTATGAACGCTTCATAAGTGCCTGTAATAAGGTCTACATGAATAAAATATTTTTGAATTTGAAGTTGTTCTTTTTTGTTATCACGACCTGACATTGTCATCTAACACTTAGAAGAGCAACCTGGTTAGAGCAATAATTAACACCCAAGCTTTTTATCGATTACGTAGCCCTTTAAATTATAATAGGACTTTTCTATAAGCTTGCGTTTAATACAAACTTTGACCTTTTTAAGAGACATCTCCAAGAGTTGTATGCAATTTCGATCCCTGAATAGGAGGACAGACGATTTTTTTTTTATTCCTCTAAAAGTTTGCCATTTACTGCAATCTCACCTGGTGGTAAGTGTTAATGCTGTCTAACATGGCAGGGAGTATGGTAGATTAAATCCATCAACCAGAATATATGGAATATATCATAATATATAACCGCTAAGCGATTCAGTGTTCCGGTGCGATGACGCGTAGAAACCTATTAACGGTAAGGCTCGCTAACATTTCATTAGGCCCGCTACCATCTGAGGCTGCATCATCACTTACCACCCGGTGATATTGCAGTCAAGGGCTAACTTGTATTGGAATACAAAAAAAAAGGGAGTATGGTACATATATGGCAAAAATAGACAGGGTGGCGTCTATATTTGATGCGACTAATATGATATAAATTTCGTTTCATTTCATTTCATATTTCATTGGTCCTCAATGGTCAGTACATAGTTGAAAAAAATTATGTTGAAAAAAACATTTCTATACTGAAAATGTGACTGCAATAATAATAAGAATAATTTAAACATTAGAACTTACGTACGAATAAACTTGGAGTGCAATATAATCTTAATATATATAAATCTCCTGTCACGATGTTTGTCCGCGATGAACTCCTAAAATACTTAACCGATTTTAAATTAAATTGGCACACCGTGAGCAGTCTGGTCCAACTTAAGAGATAGGATAGCTTATATCTTTAATTATAGTCGCAATTTTATTTTATTGCAATTTATTTGTCTATAATTAATTGACAGTCACATGTTATATATATTTATATATACTACTATACTCATTTAAGGCTTAGCGATACTGAATACTTTAAAAACAAAATCAAACGCAGACGAAGTCGCGGGCAACAGCTAGTATGTTATATAAAATTCATAATTCGTTTAAAGGAAATTGCATACAATTCTAGAAAAAAGGTCAATGGGTAATTGACATCTTGGAGATGTCTTTTAATAAGTTCAAAGTTTGTATTAAACGTAAGCTTATAGAAAAGTCCTATTATAGTATCAAGGACTACGTAAACGATAAAAAAGCTTGGGTGTAATTATTGCTCTAACCTGGTTGCTTAACTAAACTAACGTGATAACAAAAAAAACACCCAGCTAAGTTTGTTGTGGTCTTCTTCTTAGGCCAGGACGCGTTTGGAAGCCTCGTAGCTTTAGTTTTAAGTTTACGAATAACTTACGTAATGTACGCATCAAAAGTGCCACCTATGGGCCTACTTGAATAAAGATATTTTTGACTTTGACTTTTGACTTTGACTTTAACTTGTAGTATAAAATACAAATTTAAAAAAAAAACCTTTTCCAGTTGCATAGAAGCCCGTTGGCTGTCACGAGTTAGTGACACTCCTGAAGTGCCGTTCGACAAAGCGATGGCTGAAGCGGCTCTGAGGGAGTTGGCGGCGGAACCGGCATTCGTGAGGAGTGACAGGATCCACCTGTTGACTGAGTGCCGCGTACCCCGCAGTAGAGTCATACTCGCCAGGCGTTATATGCCGTACTAAGGGCGGAGTCAGACTTGTAACACGTCTCGCGATGCGTGTTGAGTCACTCTTATCAATTTGTAGTAGACACACCAGTCAGCCAGTTGCCAAAGTTTCGTGCCTAAAACCTAAGTCACGAGACGCGTGTTGAATAATTTACTAGATGTGTACTACCGTCACTTTGATTTACGATTTGATTTGACTCGACATACGTCGCGTCGGGCTGTGGAAACCGTTTTGTAATACGACATTACGTTAATTTTATCAACTCGATACAATGATGACTGCAGTTGCATATTTAATTTGATTTCACTCAACATCTGACGCGTAACTTCGAGTTAGCGTACCAAGGTTACCTGCCAATTATTCCACATTTAATTGATCTATTTTTAGAATACCATTGGTAGGAATCGTATTCGGGACCTCCCACTAGTAGTAACGTCAGGGAGGTCGTCGAAAAATAAAAAAGTTATTTACTTTTTTGGATATTCGATAGAAGCAGGCGTTACTTTGCGAAAATCCATGATACGTACAATATATATATTATAAAACACATACCAGGACAAAAACGCTAAGGTGTAAAGTTTGAAAGAAAATCGTCTAACTCTTTTCTCGGTGCAAACAAATAAATGGCTGGGAAAAGTGATAAAAAGTGGGGAAAATGTAAAAAGACGCGTTTTCTTTTGTTTTCCCCACTTTTCCCGCCACCGGAAGCACGTCACTGGCTTCCCGACGGAATTCCTCGCGACACCCCAGCTCGCATTTATTGAAACGGTTGGGAAATATCTAAACGCTAAGATGTGGTATTTACCTGGAGTTAGGTACGTTTTTAAATATGTAAACTTACTTCGTAATCACACCCTGTTGAATAATAATTGGATTAACGGTTAGAGCAAATAAATCAACCTTTTTTAATTCTATCCAATTTTATCCTCACGATGTTTCAAAAAAAATTCAAAATTCAAAATTCTTTTATTTCAAGTAGGCCTAATACAAGCACTTTTGAAACGTCAAGTCTGTCCGTGTGTAGTGACTCTACCACAGGTTCGGAAAGCAGATTCTACCGAGAAGAAGCCGGCAAGAAACTCAGCAGTTGCTCTTTTCCAACATCAAAAATTTACATTTTACATTTTGACATTAATTTTTCTATCTTGTCAGAGATGAAAGCGGAGCCGGATGCTTCCAAGCAACCTTGTCATTAAGAAACTCATCAATTGTATAATAACCTCGCTGTAATAAATGTGTTTTAACACATTCTTTAAACTTATGCATTGGTAGGTCCAAAATTAATTTAGGAATCATATTATAAAAGCGATGTTTCCGTTTACCGTTGAAGCAAGTGATATTTTATTTGCTTAAAACGCACATAACTTAAAGAAGTAAGAGGTGCGTGCTGGGATTCGAATTCGGCCTCCGGAAAGGGAAGTGGAAGTCCTACCCACTGGGCTATCGGCGATCGTTAAAGTAACACTCGGTGAAGTAAATTGCCCCTCGCCGTCCATCAACCTGCGGCGTAGGGGATCTGGCTCTCCTCAGGCGCCTGTAATTACACCGGCAACCACGCCCTTCAGACCGGAACACAGCATAACAACAATGCTGCTTAGCGGTAGAAATAAGCGGTAGAACTTTCCGGATGAGCTCTGTCACAAAATGCTCTACGTCTATTTTTACACGCTTTTTACTAGCTTCACATCCTTTATTTATTTATTTATTAGGGACAACAGACAGTGGTGCACAAAAATAACAAAAAAGATATCTAAAAATAAAATAGCAAGACCCACACATCATTGTCCACGAATTACTAAACTTATATTAAAAAATAGGGCTACACAAAAATTTAAAAAGAGATTAAAGTTGTTACAATAATAATAAATAATTCATCACTTATAATGCAAACCAACTAACTACGACTTATTATTTAAATTTTTGAAGTTATAATTCTATTGGCGCGTTAGGGAAAATGATGAGAGTAAATTTAACGATGCGCGCGCACACGATGGATTTTTATACCAAGAGTCTTTTTTAGTTTTTTTACAATTTGTGATGTGATCGGAGTATAATCTTTACAAAGCTATCTCTTATAAATGGGTGCCATTACTGGTGTGCCCACAGGGGTATCAATAGACAAAGTACGATTGTACAAACAAATGCTGAACTGCCTTAGTGAGATAGAACGACATTACTAAGTTGCGACACTTGCGTTTTTACTTCCGGCATTACAATGAAATTCTTTGGGAACATTAAATTACTCCCTCACAATAGAGCTACGGACGGACGGACGACCGGTGGAAGTTCTCAAATAGTTAAAAACTCCGAAAGGACCAATCTCAACTTTGATTCAATTTTAAATTAAACTTGGACGCCGCCGGTTGCTCTAATAAAATTAAACGTTAAGTTTCTTTACATTTTTATTAATAGATATAATAGAGGTCTGTAGTTTACAAATTACTCTCTTGACTTCAGCTTTAAACTTATATAAACTTAAAATGTTCATAGTCGAACTATTTTTTTAAGTTATACTTCTTTAGCGGCGTTTGAAAATCATTATAAGAATGTAATTAAACCGTGTAACAATATGCGCGCGCACATGGTTACACGATTTAAACTGAATGAAGGTTGCAAAACCGAGTGAGAGTGGATAATAGATATAATAATAGATAACATAATCGATATCGTAAACGATATTATAATCTATATCAAACTCGATATCATAATCGATATCGTAATCGATATTATAATCGATATTAAAATCGATATTATAATCGATATCATAATCGATATCGTAATCGATATCATAGTCGATATCGTAATCGATATTATTATCGATTATGATATCGATTATTATATCAGTAAAAGGGAAAAGTCTTTTGTTTCAAATACTAAAGACGATTAGTTTGCTTATTTTGATAAGAATTCATAATTTTTGACCAATGACCAATAAACACGATTTAACAATTTTAATTATTTTTTAAATATAAAAACTACTTTCTGTTACTTAAATATAACAGTTATACATATGCTTTTACGGACTTTTTTGCAGGCATTATCAAGTTCTCTAACTTTCGTATACATCACTCAACGTTAAGGCATCGTTCGTAAGAAACGATTTCGATCGTCCGTTTTTCTCCGACTTTCTTTGTAAATCCGACTCCGACGAAAATTGCTTTTCTGTTTTCATGTTAATATATAGCCTATGACACTCCAAAATAACGTAGCTTACTATTAGTGAAATTATTTTAAAAATCGGTTCAGCAGATCCAAAGATTACCCCTTACAACGTCAACTCACAAACGTTACCTCTTTAAAATATCTGTATAGATTAATACCAGTGTACGTGATATTCAATCTTATTCTATAACTCATTAATTTAATTAATTGTTAAACGAAATTATACGTTTTAAGTTGACATATTTTAATCTTTTGTAATAATAATAATTTATGTTCGGTAACGGAGTAAAAATAATTTCGATGTCATACAGATTCGATAAACTCTTATGTATGTACATAAAAGCAATTATTTAACAATAAACAATTTAATGGATATGGATATGCCAGACTAGTTTTACGCGAGCGATCTCATGACAAAGGGTCTCAAACGGGTTCGAAATTTAAAAAAAATATTCAAAATTCATTTATTTCAAGTAGGCCTACTTGAAGTGCCTCTACCACCGGTTCGGAAAGCAGATTCTACCGAGAAGAGCCGGCAAGAAACTCAGTAGTTGCTCTTTTCCAACATCAACATTTTCATCATTTTTCTATCTATCTTGCGGGAGATGAGAGCGAGGCTGGCTGCTTCCAATCTACCTTTTCATTAAGGAATTCATCAAATGTATAGTAACCTCGCTGTATTAGATGTGTTTTTATACATTTTTTAAATGTATGTGTTGGTAGTTCAAGAATTATTCAGGAATCATATTGTTGTAAAACCCCACCTGTTTGAGTTCTGCTCCTTTCGCAGACGATATGCAGATATCACTAATTTATGTCTGTTTTTCGGTATGTCAATTGTTGATCCAAAATAATTCCCCGTGCACAATATTTTCTTACTAAAAGTTTTATTTCACTCTGAAATTACCAGGCATGCATATCTTACAAGGAACTAGAACAATGCTTAATACTTGTATTCGTCAGTTTTAATTAAAAACTTGCCGGTTTTAGTGTAACTTCCTGTTCTTTCCCCTGGATGTCTAATTAGTGTCAAAGTATGGTAACTGAGGACCCAAGACTGGGATAAGTTTTAGTCAAACTTTAGTGACTAAGAACTTTTAAACTACCAAGCTGCGGTACAGAGCATTGCAAGTTTTCAAGTTAGCAAACGTGACAATGGACTTGCGTTGGTCTGTCAAGGAACTCAAATTGGGCCAATTTCTTCATATTACACCGTTTGCCTGGAGACCGAAGTCTTCGAACAGAGCTTGTTGCTAGTGATAACTTACGCATCTGAGACGTGGTCGCTAACTATGGGCGTCGTAAGAAGGCTCAGAGTCACTCAGCAAGCGATGGAAAGAGCTATATTAGGAGTTTATCTACGTGATCAAATCAGATATGAAGAGAGCCGAAGAAGAAGTAGAGTTACTGATATAGCTCAACGGGTCGCGAAGCTGAAGTGGCAATGGGCGGGGCACATAGCTCGGAGAACAAAATTCAAAGTTCAAAATTCATTTATTTCAGGTAGGCCTAATATACCTAAGCACTTTGGAAACGTCAAGTCTGTTTGTTTGTAGTGACTCTTAGTGAAAGAATTTTCAAAATCGATTTAGTTGATCCGGAAAATACCCCTGACATTATCACAGACTTACAAATTCACAAACCTTTATAATATTAGTATAGATTACCGGCCCACTGAATGGCACGGGTCTCCCACAGTGAGAAGGGTTTAGGCCGTGGTCCACCACGCTGGCCCAATGCGGATTGGTGAACTCCATACGCTTTTTGAGAAGGTTTCCTCTCGATGTTATCCTTCACCGTCGAAGCAAGTGATATTGTTATAAAACGCACATAACTTAGAAAAGTTTGAGGTGCGTGCTGGGACTCGAACTCTGCCCCCCGAAAGTGAAGTCTCTACGTAAAAAAGGACAAAAATGGGATAAGTTTGTGAGCTAGCAACATTACGCGAGTGTGAAGTAAGACGAGCGCGAAGCGTTTTAATCGTTTTTGGACACAATACACTGCGTACTATAATGGGTAAGTGAGGATTCTGTAAGTTCTTAGTTCTGTGTCATCACATCAACCGATAGACGTCCACTGCTGGACATAGGTCTTTTGTAGGGAGTTCCAAGTTCCACGATTCTGAGCCGCTTGGATCCAACGGCTACCTGCGACGCGCTTAATGTCGTCTGTCCACCTCGTTGGGGGTCGACCAACGCTGCGCTTACCAGTACGGGGCTGCCATTCCAGCACCTTGGGACCCCAACGTCCATCCTTTCTCCGAACTATGTGCCCGGCCCATTGCCACTTAAGCTTCGCGACTCGTTGAGCTATGTCGGTAACTTTGGTTCTTCTACGAATCTCCACATTTCTGATTCGATCGCGTAGAGATACTCCGAGCATAGCTCTCTCCATCGCCCGCTGAGTGACTCTAAGCCTTCTTATGAGGCCCATAGTTAACGACCATGTTTCCGAGCCATAGGTCATCATATATAGTTATATAATAGTTCTGTGTATTAGTGTGTATTAGTCTATAGTTGATCTAATAAAAGTACGTGGAGCCACAAAGCATAGCCACAAAACGCATTAAGGCCCATTTTCACTAAACCTAAGCTTTAGGAGCTAGGCTATTGGTGAACGTTTGATTTATGAATGGGAATCTCCTTAGATCCACCCTCAGGACAGCCGATTGGCGCAGTAGGCGACCTTGCCTTCTGAGTCCAAGGCCGTGGGTTCGATTCCCACAATTTTTGTGTGGTGTACATGATGGCTTTCAGCGTCTGGGTGTTTATCTGGATATCATAAGTATTTATTCATAAAAATATTCTTTAGTTATCTAAGTGCCCTTAACGTTATGCTTACTTTGGGGCTTAGATGACGATGTGTGTATTGACGTAGTATGTTTATTATATTTTATTTATTATTACCTAGCCTTAGTCTTCGTTAATGTAAACGATCATTAATATAGTTAGTCATTTTAAAATTTAAACGTGATTTTTAATCGTCATTATTAGACACGAAATTCTAATCCGTACAAAAATATTATTAAAAAAAAACAAAAATCTTAAGACTTTCTGTCAGATTTTAAAAATCGAAATTCGAAATTCATTTATTTCAATTAGGCTTAATCTGTGAGCACTTTTGAAACTTCAAGTCTCTCTGCTTGTAGAGAAACTTCGATCGGTGTTAATATAGGACAGTAGGAACATTATATATCGGTGGTTAAATAACCAAAACCGCCGTGCGTGTATGAAATAGGCCTATGGGTGCCGGAATATCCGTCGAAATTATAATAAAATCATATTCAAAACCTTAACACTGCTAATTGCATGTATGCGGTTGTGTACATGCCAGCATTTTCAATTCCAGTTTCTGTAAAGTGAGAAGTATTACAAGTGAGATATGTTAAACCCAGTGGCGTGCATAGAGGGTATGCACAGAGTATGCAGATGATATAAAATGAAGAAAATCTCCAGTATGAGTTATAAATATTGAATGGTAGGCTTTTTATAACTCTTACAAAGCCAGGAGAGGCTTTGTAAGTATTTTTTTTGTGCACACCCTCTATGCACGCCACTAGTAAAACGCAAACATTTCCTTACTTCTATACTGTCAGTGTCGGAAGCTGTGATAGCCCAGTGGCAGTGGCGTGCACTTCATACCACACAAAAGCATCAAATTCAAAGCACAAAAGCTCTGCCTACCCAAATTATTATATATAGCTCGTATTCTAGTTTTTGGATTTGTTATCACCATCTCACAGTAAATTTATGTTAAGCTATGTAGCTAGAGCAATTCACACCCAAGCTTTTTTATCGTTTAAGTAATCCTTAATATTATAATAGGATTTTTCTGTAGGATCTTTTCATGGGATTGTGTAAACAATAAAATAATTGAAATACCCAAAGTTGAAAATGTAATATAAATTCCCCTGTCATATAATATAAAGATGCATTTAAACTAATTTGAATTGTGAATAGAGTACCGAATACGCCTTAAGCTGGTGTTTAAGCTACGGCTGTACATCACAAGCTAAGCGATAAACCGGCTGAGTAATATCTATACAACAAAACGGCAAGTCTATTTTATTTTTCATGTTACCGTGCTTTGGCAGGTGGACAAGTAAATTATATCCCTTGGTATACCCATCTAAGAAGTATCCCCTTACAATTTTGTAAACATATATGTATGAACGCTTCATAAGTGCCTGTGATAGGCCTACATGCATAAAGAAGTTTTGAATTTGAATTTGAATTAATTATAATAAAAGCTACAGTATCATCATCATCATATCAACCCATTACCGACCCACTCCAGGGCACGGGTCTCCTCCCACAGTGAGAAACGGTCAAGGCAATTCGTAGTCCACCACGCTGGCCCAGTGCTGTTTGGTGGACTTCGAACACCTTTGAGAACATTATAATTAACTCTCAGGTATGTAGGTTTCCTCACGATGTTTTCCTTCACCGTTGAAGCAAGTGATATTTGAATTTGAATTTGAAGTAAAACGAATATTTTATGAATACTACACATAAACTATTTATTTATTCTTTAAAATAATTGTTTATAAATATAACCTAAAATAAACTATTTAAAACTAAATAAAATCTAAAACGTCCTCGAAACCACCGCAGCGAGGCACAGTTCCTAAGATGCTGAAATATTTGGAGTAAATAAATAAATATACTACGACAACAAATATACTAAACACACATAGCCACCTAGCCCAAAATTAAGCGTAACTAAGATGACTGACGAATATTTTTATGAATGTTGTCCGTTTTTTGGTTTTTCATGAATCCTGCGGGAATCGTACATTTTGCCGGGATCGCTTATAAAAACAGCACCACTTCGCAGGGCACGCAAGGAGCAAGGCGTATTAAGTGCCACCCTGTGTCCATCACCCGAGGCGTCGGTGTTCAACCTAATGAAATCACGCCCTTCTGACTGGAACACAGCAATTTATTTATTTATTTTATTTAATTTAAACAACTTTATTGCATAATAAAGGAAACACACACAGGAAAACTTACATTAACATAAATTATATGCAAAAGCAATGCTACTTGGCGGCAGAAATAAACATAGCAAAATATGCATTTTATTTTTTTTTAGGATTTGTGTTGAATTTTTATTAATTTATTTATTTAATAATCAATTTGATATCATATGAAAATCTGTCATATTTTGCTACAGTTCATAAACTAAATAAACTAAGCTAAATAAATTAAAACATAACTAATTAAATATTAATTGTAATTATATAGCCTTAATGAAATTAATTGTAATTAATCTAATTCTGAATGTTATTAATTATTTTTAATTTAAGATTTGCATGCCTTTAAATGGGCTAAACATTGCTCTGTATAATTTTTTGTAACATCTATAATTTGACGTTTTCTGCAAATAAATGATTATATGTTTATATGACTAGCTGTAGTACTATATAGCATAGCAGGAGCCTTCAAGCCGAATCCTCACCGCATATGGGACACACGGCGCTAACTAAAACTTTCAGCCCGAGAGAGATTTAAATAATCTTCCTGAACTTCAGCGCGAATTAGCAGCGAGTTTCAATCGCAACTTGCTTTAATGTGATAAGACGTAGAGACGCTTTTGTTGATAGCGCGTTTCGCGACAATTCGTAATTATTATAAAGTAACTGTAGCCTCTCGTTCATCGTCCGCGTTTATTACTGTTTTTCACAAAACCCGCGGGAACCGTTTTTTCTTTAGAAAACCCTACCAAAATATACGTATGTAGGCAACACATATATATCAGTTTATTTTATTTATTCATTCACACACCACAATACAATATAATAATATATATCATAGTTATTATAAGTATTCGTAGTACATAAATCACACCAACTCATCCACATAACATAAATATATAATTACTTACACACAAAATTTAATTCACAAGGTCGCGCGGCCGGCAGCCCGCGCCGGCGCGGCAAAGTTCCCACCGCGATCGTCGCCTACGCGCAGGGCGTTGGAGTGCAGTCCAAACCTTCCGCGCGACTCGACTGTATTTATACACTCGCACTATACTCGACTATATTCTACCTATCATTAGACTTTTTATGTGCCCACCTTCTTTTATATTGTTATTTCGTGTTGTCCTCAATTTTTGCTGTGTAATGTGCTCTTGTTATATTTAAATACTATACTTCTGATTTGAAAGTCTTTATGCGTGTTAATTCAATCAAACCTAACGCGCCCCCCTTAACATATATATTATAGGGCTGTTGCCCGCGACTTCGTCTGCGTTTGATTTAGTTTTTTCATGTGGTATTAAATTTAGTTGCAGTTCTAAAAAAAATTAGGGGTTTGCTTCTGTCCGCTGAGGAGTTCTGTCCTCTATCTCTAACCACAGTTTGGGAAAAATTAAAGTTAACAAATATTCTAACCACTATAGTACAAAAATAATTATTTAAATCGGTTATAATTTGTCGGAGTTATGGTCTAAAATTATCAAGCACTTTCATCCCCTCTCCCAAATGAACCGAGCTTAATGTCGGGAAAAAAAGTATCCTATATTACTTTTAACATTTCCAAGAATAAGTGTACAAAGTTTCATGAGGATCGGTTAAGTAGTTTTTGCGTGAAAGCGTAACAAACAAACTTACATTGACGTTTATAATATTAGTAGGGATAGGGATACTCGGGAACTATATATATTATATAATTAACTCGGGAACTACTTCGCTTATGGACGGCCGATTGGCGCAGTTTGCAGCGACCCTGCTTTCTGAGTCCAAGGCCCTGGGTTTGATTCCCACAACTGGAAGATGTTTGTGTGATGAGCATGAATATTTTTCAGTGTCTGGTTGTTTATATATATATTATAAGTATTTATGTATATCTATATATATAAAAGAGAAAGTTTGTGGGTATGTTCCGTATAGGCTCCGAAACGGCTGGACCGATTTCAATGAAACTTTCAGGGAATCTCCGGATTGACCTGGCGAGTAATCCTGTAAAGTTTGGTGACGATCGGAACATTCCTAGTTTTGAACTGTTTGTACCTACGCTACGAGACGCTTAACTAATAAAGTGACAGGAGTTACTTGATTTTTCTTTTACATGTGATGTTAAATCAGATACAGCCCGTATCCGATTTCTTTAAGTAAAAATTATGGCATTGGTTTACTCAAAAACTATTAGTTTCGGTTTCGGTTTCACAGATAGGTCTCAGAGACAGTTAATAATGTGAAGTATGATTTCGGTTTTAATTTACACGTTGTAAAAGTAACTAGCTGTTAAATACGTTTTTGACATCCCTTGGGAACCGTTGATTTTCTTGTTATAAAGCGTACCCTTTATTAATCTTCGTTATTTCACATAACTCTATGCCTAATATCAAATTGTTTGGTTTCTTAGTTAAGGCGTAAAGGCCAAGACCAGGAAACAAACATACTTTCGCATTAATAATGGCTGACAACACCTCAGTGTTATCTTATTTTGTCGACGGCCGATTGGCGCAATAGGTCCTACGAGCCGGATCACTGGTGGCGTCCTCACGGCCGCTTTGATGAGTATATAAATGAAACTAAGTGGACTATATATATATCTAGAATATATATATATATATATGTCCACTTAGTTTCATTTATAAAGCTGATTATAATAAGAATAACAATCGTCTACAAAATCGTTGATCGCGTCGTCGGTGGTCCGGTTTGTGCCTTTCGCCGCCGCGACCGTGCATACGAGTATATCGTTCCCGCACAATTTATGTAATTATTTATTCCAGACCAGACAAGAAATTTTTTCTCCAAAAGGTTGTGTACTATACCTCAATGCGGGGTCGGACCGTGATAAGTCCAAAGCGCCCCGTAATTTCTCGCACATATTTTTCCTTTAAATGCTATTGTCTCAGATGCGGTCTGATCATCTTAGATGTTCTGTTGAAATGTTTTATTAGGAGGTAAAATGGAAACTTAGGAACCCATGGAGACACCTAAAGCTTCAACTTTTTTAATCTCACTCCAAGAAAACACTTGCGAAGTGTCAACAGTGTAGCGTTTATTGTGAGGAACGCTTCAAGTTTAAAGTTTGAACAACTTGAGCAGAGTTTGTGATTTCGTCAAATCTGTCGCTATTTCAGTGAAGGAATAAATTAAATATAAAATTGTACTTCCGTCGTTTGATACACGAATGTTCACTACATTTTTTGTTTGGTTATTTTAATTTGATGCGTAATGAAATAACTGTTATTTTGTTATTCATAAATATCTAGATAAGTAGGTAACATAAAACATTGTGTATTTTATGTTATAATGTATTAGAATGTTATTAAGATCAACTTAAGTTTAAGTAGTATTAAATACTAAAAGTATTATAAGTTATAACCTATCATAGGCTTTCCTATGTTCTTAGAATTGTATGTCGCTGCGGAGGCTGAGCGGACGTTTATTTGAAGAACTTTATTTATTAATTTTAACTCTCAACATATTTTGTAACGTAAAACCTCATTTAATCAAGCCAAATGGTTTTATGTTGGGTTTGGTAATGTTATTTAAATAACTCTTACACTTTGTGAGATAGTTCTAAGCTGTAACAACAGATGGCAATATCAGCGATAAAATACTCTTAATGAATTTTATGTCTGATTGCCATTCAGATCTAACCTAAATTTAATCATCATTTTACTAATGATTTTTAATGTAATTTAATTGACAGCAATGCTGCTCCCTGACAGCGATGCTGCTCGAAGACAGACAAATGTCGACAGGGTCATCGGAATTGACCCTTCCAACTCCCCTTGTAGACATGGTTGCTCTATACCCATGTTATATTCATGAGCCTATAACGTTGTGTTTTTTTTTTTACGAATGCGAACAATGTGAACAATTCGAAGAGAATCCATCGAGTCTCCTCAAACTGTAAACTTTTTTAATCTTAATTCCGAAAGCACCTTCGAAGCGACAACAGGGTAACATTTATTGTCATCTTGTGATTTCCCCGCTCTAGAAACTTCGTAATTTTCTCAATTCCGCCAACGATTTGTGAAATACCCGAATTAGGAAAAAGTAGGAAATTGAACTGATGATGAAAATTTGTAAACAGCAAACTGTTTTTGAGTTACTTTTTATAGTTATATAGTATGGGAGATATTTTATAGCAATACTAGTTGTACCCTGCCACGCTTCGCTGTGGCACATTGTGATTGAATGGTTGAGAAAAATGGATAAAAACAATCCTTGATGCGTATAATATATCATGCTAAAATTTCAGCCCGATCATTGCAGAACTTTTTGAGTTTTTTAAGCGTACACAAACCAACATAACATATATAGATATGTGTTTTAGCACTAAAGATGTCCTTCCTACTTCCAGAGGCAACCAGTATTATTTGAAAATTATAGATAATTGCAATCATTGACTGCAAATCTTACATAGACTCATCCGCACTTAAAGTTTTAGTAATAGTACCTATTAAAGCGTTTTGTGGCCAAGCTTTTCCAGGGAAGTCCCTACTACCCCCATGCCTATTAAGCTGCTAAGCTGCGTTCCAGTCCGAAGGGTGTCATTTCATAGGATGTGTTCCTTGCATGGCATTCAAAGTGTTCCTCTGTTTATGTAACAAATTATGGTTTTTTACTAACCATTAGGTTACCACAGCTTGGTCCATTTATTACTATAAAAAAACCTTTAGAATATTATCAACAATTATAATTATATAAATAATTTTAACGCCCCCACAATCTCCTCTAGGGCTAAAATTTTTCGAAATCTTATAGTAAGTTACCTTAATTTAACAAACATGAAACTTTTATTAAATTTTAAGTCTGTGGGAATTTTAGTATAATTTTTTTTTTTTTTTATTAGCACCCCCGTAACCGATTTTGTGATTCAAACTTCATTCAATACATTCTTGTTTGCTCGTAACATAGCCCAAAAAAATTGTGTCTAAAAGAGTTAAATTTAAAAATTTAGTTTTTTATGATTTTTTCTAAGCCACCGCTATACACTTCGGAGATTTAACACTTATAAAAAAGTTAGCCTATCCATTAAGTCAATGTATCCTCTACATGGATGCAAAATTTCAATTCAATCGGATGTTTAGTTTAATAGTTTTAACGGAACAACCGTAAAAAACTCTATAGATTTATATATTAGTATAGATAAAAAAATTGTAACGTTTTTCTGTTACGCACCATATTTATTTTCC
The DNA here is from genome assembly GCF_905163445.1 of Pararge aegeria. Lineage (NCBI taxonomy): Eukaryota > Metazoa > Arthropoda > Insecta > Lepidoptera > Nymphalidae > Pararge > Pararge aegeria. Next base: position 1,367,298 of record NC_053202.1, on the reverse strand, counting down.
ATTCAAAACGTGGTGTGATTAGGGTATTTTTTTTTCAAGTTATATTTCAGTTTAACCGGTATATAATTTTATATGAAAATATTTTTTCTAAACTAGCAATTATTAATAAAAACTACTGTTAATCTAACATAAATTAATTGTAACATAAAATAATAAGTAAATTATGTCTTAAGTTTTAAGTTTCACTTATAGTAGGGGAGCCCAAGCGGGGATTTCGGGATTTACTAAAGCGCGGCAGAATAATATACAGGGGGATACCTTGTACCCGGTTAAGTACCTCCACAAATGAGGCCCATATATAAGGCCGCCCGTGAAGGATACAGGATCAGATAAGTAAAAAAAAAATTGACCATCAGAAATTCTCGAGCGCATCAGATTAAGGTAGTGTGAGTTAATTGCATACTAAAAAGTGTATATTCCACTAATCTGACAATTTGAGAGTGACGTAAAAATAGGGGAGGGCAACAAAGTTGTAAAAAAAAAACCTCATCTCAACATTCTCGAGCGTAGCTAAATCTTTTTTTATTTTGAAGGAAATAATTCAAGAATAATGAAAAATATAAAATCTGACGATTTCCGCAAGCCGAAATAACGAAAATTCGTCGATAAAGTTAAATGCGTACAGCTGCGTAATGCCTAAAGTCAAAGTCAAAGTCAAAAATATCTTTATTCAAGTAGGCCCATAGGTGGCACTTTTGATGCGAACATAAGAATTACACGGTAGTGAGATGATGGCGATAACCACATTCGTAAACTTAAAACTAAAGCTACGAGGGTTCCAAACGCGTCCTGGTCTAGGAAGAAGCCCACAACAAACTTGGGTGTTTTTTTTTTTTTTGTTATCACCATCTCACAATGTCATTTTAAATTATTAGAAGAGTAACCTGGTTAGAGCAATAATTTACACCCAAGCTTTTTTTATCGTTTACGTAGTCCTTTATACTATAATAGGACTTTTCTATAAGCTTACGTTTAATACAAACTTTGAACTTTTTAAGAGACATCTCCAAGATGTCAATTGGAAGTTTATTGTAGAATTGTATGCAATTTCCTTTCAACGAATTATGAATTTATGTAACCTAGTATATTGCACTGTAAGTTTATTCTTACTTCTAATATTTAAATTATTGCAGTCACATTTTTTCTTAAATTTAGAAATGTTTTTATGAACGTACATTAAATTTTCAAATATGTACTGACTATACACTGACATTATTTTAAAATCTTTAAATTTATCTCTCAATGACTCTCTCGGACCCATTTTGTAGATAGAACGAACAGCCCTCTTCTGCAGCACGAAAATAGTGCAATATCAGCAGCATTACCCCAAAGTAAAATTCCATATGACATAATGCTGTGAAAGTAACTAAAATATACCAGTCTAGCAGTTTCTACGTCGTTCGTACATTTCCTTCTCCGCGTTTCTATTCCTCTCTCACTCTTTCTCTATCTTCCCCACTCTGGTTTCTGCTGCCATGACGCCATCACAGCTGATCATAAAGACTCGTTCGTGGCATACTGTTTACAACGTGTTTCCAACGTTTTGGCTTTTTTTGCTATTTGTATATTATTTGTGTGAATTAAAGTTTATAAATATTTAATATGAGTGATATTCATTTTGAAATGTGTATTTTGTGGTGAAAGTACCTTACAAAAAACAATTAAATTTACGTTAGAAACATTAAAAAAATGTGTAAATATTTTGGATTTCGTGTGTACACTAACACTACAACACACATAACCTTTTTTTTTAATACTTAAAACTGACACGTGTGCCCGGACATAATTCTTGGTAACGGTGACCCAGATTTCTACGGTATCTGATCCAAAAGTTTATCTTGAACTCTAAACTATTTATGTCAGCCTAGTATATCTGACTTGAAAGTACTAAGCCATCCTCTTAGAGCTCAGCTAAGGCTTTTAGATAATGTCCACCATATTACTTGTCAGTTGTCGTGTCTGATTCAAAAGTTCATCTTAACCTCTACACTCTACGCTAGTTATGCTAGCCTAGTACTTCGGTTGTAAAAGTACTAAGCTACCACCCTCGGTAAGCTCAGTCAAGCTTTTAGATAATGTCAACCATATTACTTTTCGTGACGTCACTAATCCTGTGACACTTGACCTCTGCAACCCCGGGGTTGTTGGGTAAAAATACCTTCTGGTACTTAAAGTAAGTAAGATTGATTCTACAGAAAAAAAGCGTTATCCTTCAGAGTAACTTAATTTAGTATTTTCTCAATAAAAGCTTCCCTTTTCCTAGAAATTGCACTTGTTACCACCTTGAACTTGACGCTGACGGATGGTCGTCGAACAAAGAGATTTAACTCCAACTTAGCGGGGCTTATTCTAACCACGTTCGTGCCTTCAGTGCCTCCAGTGTAAGATTTCTTGATTTTAAAGGTATTTAATTCCCTTAAAGACACTCTTCACTTCCATGGAAACAAGAAATTTATAGGTATAATATCAAAGTGTCGATTGTACTTAAGCTGAAAATGCCTACTTAAAAGACCCATATTATACAGATGGGCAAAACGGAAGAACGCCAACCGTGTATCTATTAGAAAGGCCGAAGCAAAATACAAATCCATGGAATACGGTGTGCAGATCTTAACTGGGAAATTTATCTTAAGGGGTAACTAAACCGAATAGTCCATGGTCACTCTATCCGAAATATAAATAAATAAATAGCCCTTAAGTAAGCGTAGCTTGTGCTGTGGATACTCAGATGACTGATGAATATCTTTATGAATAATATACATAAAAAATTATAATACACAGATAAACACCCATACACTGAAAAATCATTCTTGTTCATCACACAAATATTTTCCAGTTGTGGGAAACGAACCCACGACCTCAGTCTCTGCCCACTGCACCAATCCGCTGTCAAATATAATTTCAACAGTAATATAATTAATATTCATGTATTGTATCAAACGCATAATTCTGAGTGATGCAATATTATTATATAACATATATTCCACCACAGTAACGCCTGCTTCTATCCAAGGAAGTAAAGAAGAAGTACTTTGCTCTGTCGGTTGATCTTCCATAAGTATAAAATGACAGATTCACGCTGATATCTACGTTGCCAAATGGCTTCTTTTGTTTCTTATAACCTTCTCACGTTGTTAAGTTACTTAAACAGCGTTTATATATCGTTGGTGTAACCTTAATTCCGACGTAATAAATAAGCTTTAATATACGGAGGATCGAATCCTTGGCACGTCAACTTGAACCTAATATTGTGAGAGCGTGACCTTCAAGCGAATTATGTCAGCCTGGTACTTCAGTGATAAAAAAATAAGTAGAAACCTTGTTTTTTAAAAATGGAACGCTAAAGGAGTGTTATATAATCAAGTAGTAGTAGCAGTACAGCTTTTTTTTAAAGAGCTCGACCGGTGAAGTACTACCACCATGTTTTTATGTACCGCTCAGCAGCATTGTTGCAATGTGGTGTTACGGTCTTAAGAGTAATTATAGGCACATGAGGCTTAACACCTACGCCCTGACATAGGGCGGCAGTTTCTAAAACGTGTTCTCTGGGACGTGGTGCTCTCTCGGTCCTTGCGTGCCCTGCGAATTGGTGTTCTCTTTAAAGCCGATGGTTTTCCGGCCAGCATCAGGTGGGCCATCTTCTTGGTCCGTTAATAAAAATAAAAAAAACAATGCTTATTTCTGCCGCAAAGCAGTATTGCTATGTTCCGGTATGTCGTGGTTGCCGGTGTAATTACAGGCCAATGAAGATTAACCCTTACGCCTCAGGTTGAAAAAAAAAGTGTGTGCGTGTAACCTTTATGCGCGATTGAAGTAAATCTTTTTATATTATTTATTGATGAAAGAGTAAAATGTTCCTTGAACTCCGCCATTTCATTTAATATTCACTATTTCATTTTTCGACGGCCGATTGGCGCAGTGGGCAGCGACTTGTGCTTTCTGAGTCCAAGGCCGTGGTTTCGATTCCCACATCTGGACAATATTTGTGTGATGAACATGAATGTTTTTCAGTGTCTGGGTGTTTATCTACTATATATATAAGTATTTATGTATATTATTCATATCGGTTATTCATCAGTTATCTTAGTACCCATAACACAAGCTACGCTTACTTTGGGACTAGATGGCAATGCGTGTAGCGTCGTAGAATATTTATTTATTATTTTATATTCTATTTAAAATTAATTAATATCACTTACACATTTTATAAATATTTTCATTTCTTAAATAGAATAATTGAGAGTAGAAAATTGAAGGTTAGATCAGCACATGTCAATATAACCTTTTCATTGAATATTAGTGAATGTCGCAATCGTCAGAAAATTTATTATTAATAAGTTGCAAAACTTTGCAATTTAATTTTTTTTTTAACTGTTGAATTTTTATTTACTTTGCTATTCACAATTGATCCGATCACAATTCAAAATATTAAATAATCCTAATTGATTATGATATTTGCTACTCCAGCTATTGGCAAATATAATCAATTAGGATTATAAGTCATGAAGCGTGGAGTATATGACATATACTTACGACCGTAGCGTTACTTCCGTCAAAAAAAAACCAGTTACTCCCTAGTCGCGCCTTAATAAGTTTTACTTCAATATTATTACTGCTACAGTACATCTGTCTATGAGTCTGTGACATTTCTATATAGTGCAATAGAGACAGTTCTTTGTATAACGTAGGTAGGTACTTTTACTTAAGTTAACTTAGGTACTTACTAATCACTCCTGACAATTTTTTCGTCATTTTACGAGTATGTAAAAAGGGAATATTGCACTATGGTGTTTGAGATACAAAGGTAAAACCTCAAATTGGATGTGTTTAGGATCCCAAACTATTCAGGATAGGCGCGCAAAAGTTATATGGTTTAATTTAAAATGGCGGCTAAAAGTTTTCAATTCAAAAAAATATTCCGTAAGTTAAAGGCGTGAAAATAATACCTATGAAAAGCAAAGAAGTAATAAAAGACTCAGACAAAAGAATTGAAATTACTTTCATATCTCTGAAAGCGCCAGATTATTATTAAGAGTAAGCCGGTGAGCTCAGATAAAACCCAAAAAATTTTGATGATTTTTCTTGGAACCTGTGATTATGTTCGTTCATTATCGACCACAAATATTTAAGTAAAAGAAATATAGATTTCAAATGCAAATCCCGATTTGAATATTTAAAGAAAGAAAGAAAGTACATTTACGTGTTAAAAATAGTTCATATTATATTAATACAGAAACAGAATTTCTGTGTTCATATGCCATACGATAAAAAAGCTTCGGTATGAATTGCTCTTACTTCATAGTTCAACATTAATTAGACTGTGAGATGGTGATAACAAAAAAAAACCTGGCTAAGTTTGTTGTGGGCTCTTCAGGGCAAGTTTGGAACCCTCTTAGCTTTAGTTTTAAGTTAATGAATGCAGTTATCACCATCACTAACATAAGTGTAACATGTTAAATGTATGAACGCTTCATAAGTGCCTGTAATAAGATCTACATGAATAAAACATTTTTGAATTTGAATTTGAATTTGACCCTTTGGTTACGGAACCCTAATAGATAGAGCTCGCTGTTTTTCTTATATATTTACTATACAAACATCAGACATAACTACTAGGGTATCATAATAAGGTAACGAGCAGTAATACTAATGTGCAGGCACTTCCCTTGGGAAACATACACAAACTTGGTTGAACATTCACGACACGCAAAACTAAAAGGTTTCCAATGACAAGGCTCCCGTAATGAGATATGTGCGCATTGCTGTGACATACTGGCGTGCACCAACGTTACTCACATTTCAAAACGAGGTAGGTCCTGCTTCCACTGCAAGCTTATAGCATTTAATAGAAATCCGTAAAGTTAACTTTTGCAACTGACGTCATTCGCAAACTCTGTACCTATTATGAAAATTAAGACAACAATTATTCATTGTAAAGTCAACATCTCCTGAGGATGCTCCGGTTTCGGAGCGAAACGTGCGTAGAGGGTACATTGCCGAATATCTGTTTGGTGTAGAGTATAAGGATTTAAGAAATATAAATTACACCATACAGATTCTCCTGCTCTTCGCGGAATATAGCAAATTAAGCTTAATGTTCATAATATTTCATGGATTTCCGCAAAGTAACGCCTGCTTCCTTACCTGCTGAAATATTTTGCGTTCGATTTTTAGGCAATATCCGTAAATTTAAGTCACAGGTAAAGCCAGGCACATGCTGTTTTATGTCAGCCTAGTACTCCATTATTATTAAGCAGGTAGTTAAAATTATTGCTGTTGATGCTATTCTCGATGCGGTGGACACTTTACTTTTCGTAGGGAATCATAAACATATCAGCACGCACCTCTAACTTCTCTAAGTTATGTGCGTATTAAAGTAATTTAAATATCACCTGGACCAGCGTGGTGACAACCTTTTCTCCTTCAACCCTTTCTCACTATTTGAGGAGACCCAAGCCTTGCAGCGGGCCGGTACCGGGTTGATATGATGATGAATTCAAATTCAAAATTCATTTATTTGAAGTAGGCCTAATTTAAGCACTTTTGAAACGTCAAGTCTGTCTGTTTGTAGTGACTCTACCACCGGTTCGGAAGGCAGATTCTACCGAGAAGAAGCCGGCAAGAAATTCAGCCAGAATAGAATCCAGTACTTCTACCAGTCGGTGTATGAATATTTCTCAAAAATTTAATTATTTGCTTACGAAATCACTGAACCCATGGGCAGGAGACAATTATATTCCAGGGGAAATGATAAAAAATTATCTTCTCCCACAGCTTTATCAACTCTCATAGCACTGGCGCACAAGTGGAAATAATATCCTAATAATAAATGGGGGTAAACTTTTCCTATACCTATATTGTCAGAGGATATAATCGGGGGATATAATTTTTGCCTCCTGCCCGTGTTAGCTCTGCTGAGATATTTCTTAAGAGATAAATGTTTATCTGTGTCGCACCAGCATAAGTCAAAACTTACAGCAATGTTGTACCGAGTGGCACTGTATCGTACAATTCCCACTATGTAAATGTCCCGGGCGCATGTATGCGGTAATTCGGCGGTTTTGTATGCGGATCTTCCGCTAATAATGCTGTCTTGTTTAATAAGAACCTGAATATCTCGTAATTCCTGTACTTATTTAACTTGTTACTGAAGTAGAGTTTGTGACAGAGCTCTTAGAGTTAAGCATAATTGCTGTGTTCGGAAGGCATGAGAGTGCCCAGGGGAGGGCAGAGTAGGGCAGTTGCAAGATTAACGCCGTCGCAGACAGACAGACAGACAGACAGACGGACGGACGGACGGACGGACCGACCGACCGACTAACTTAATTAACGTTTTATCGTGCTAAAAGCATAGTTTAATGTTATAGTTTTCACTGCCTAGCGATCTTAAGCGCGCTATTTTTTTTTCGTCTGTCTGTTTACTAACGAGACAAAAATCTTAACATGAGATTTATTAACGATGGATTAAGTACTTAAGAAAGGTACCTAATTGGCAAAAACTTTTTAGGCAGTTCTATGTAATCAAGATTGATGTAGTAAAATCTTTTTAATATTTAACTAGGTTTTTATGCGACTCATGTACTTCAAGGTCAAAGTGAGTAATTTGACCTGAAAGTTTTTTTTTTTTAACTTCAAGGTCAAACCAACAAGTAATGATCTACTTACCTTAGTCTAGTGTTTTTCTTTTCTGTGCTGTGAATGCATTTACGCATACCTTCCGAGGCCGTAAAGGTTTGTGCACAAAGCCCCGGCGAGTGTTTGTATTAGGTGAACACCTCGGTGGTAACGGTATACTCCACCGCAGGGCTAGCACAGGTAGGAGACATAAATTTTATCCTCCAATTATATAATTAACGAGTCTGCCTGCTGAAGCATGGAAACATAGAATAGGATTATCTATAATATAGATTAATATGAACATATTATGTACTTAAGTATTTATGTATGATTGAATTTTTATATTTATTTATTATATTTTTCAAAAAAATTGTGCAATTTTGTTTATGTATTTGTATTTAGCTATTTGAATGTAGGTTTATAATAATTTTACACCACCTGTCCGCTCTCGCTCATCTTGTCCTAATCCAAAGGTTGCCTGGCAGAGATCGCTACTAAGCGAAAAGTCCGCCTTTTGTATTCTTCTTCTGCCTTTGTATTTCTATTGTTTTTTTTTTTACCTTACTTCATAGTGGTTTACAAATAAAAAGTTAAATAAATAAAAATAAATAAATAGAGGTTTATCCCCGTTTATTAATACACATATTTAATTTGGATATTATTTCCAATTGTGCGCCAATGCTCTGAGAATTGATATAGCTGTTGAAGAAAGTATCTTCTCCCACAGCTTTATCCTTTCCCGGGGAGATAATTGTCTTCTGCCCATGCTAGCCGTGCTGGTGTCTTGAGGAAACGTGCATGCCTGAGAGTTCTTCATAACTTTCTCAAAGGCGTGTGGACTCCACCAATCTGAACTGGGCAAGCGTGGTGGGCTAAGGCCTTAAACCCTTCTCATTGTGGGACTAGACCCCTGCTAGATAACATATTATTAAGCTATATAACATTTATTTATGTTAATTTTAATTAAAGTAAATGTCCTTAAACTTTAGTTCCCCTAGGGAGCGGGGAGGCTTTTTCTACGAGGTATTAATATAGGCTGGAAAGTGGAAAGATTACGAAAAATAAAACAATGTTATTTTTAATAATTAATATTTATTATCTAACATAATATACAATAAATATTCGAAAAGACAAAAACAAGATAGCCTATAGACCAAGAGATAGATACAAAAATACTCTCATAAATGCAACAGTCAAGGAATGCCCATATAAACGTTTGAAATGCTGAACGGATAAATATCAACAATAGTAGTTAACTATTCACATCTAAAAGGCGTGATGTTATGTAAAATATTTAAGTACTTAAGATTGATTTTACTCTTTTATGATAACGTGTACCCGCATCATCTGAAGATTATTTCAACTACGATCCGCGAAGCATTTTAAACGAATAGTTATAAAAATTATTGTTATTTGTGATAAGAAAAAAGGACACTTGTATACTTATTCGTATTTATCACTACTATTATTATCTACTTTTTAATACTAATCACTAAGTCGTTGCTCTTAATTTTAATGTTTTGGTATAGAAACATATCTCGATACAAACAAAAAAAAACTATGTGATTTTTCTTTAAATTCAACAATAAGTAAATTTTTAACGGTAGTTTCTGCAGTTTGTATAGACAACATTGCAAAAATACACAGAAATATTGCAACATAATAACATAACTAATTATAAAGAAAAATAAGTTTAATACAATTAACACCAACAACCTTATTCACTAAGAACATCTATAGACTTGCTCTTCGACTATACATTAAGTATGTGCTTTTAAGTGTTAAGCTGAAGTGGTGAAGGCTTTTGTGCATTCACGATTCTATGTACTGCACCTGTAAAAAAAAGCTTTATTAATATCTGAAGGAAAACTATGGTGTTAACTTTTAAATGACATACAATGAATACTAAACTGCGCTAAAATAGGTACAATATAAGTGTAATTTATAACTTCTTCAATCTTCTTATTTTTTTTCCTCAGACTCCTTCTTATCTTAAGGAGAAGTTTACATTTCTTTTAAAATGAAAAAACGAAAAAAAACGAAACCATAAAACGAAAATTTTACAAGCATTTGTTCACTGTTAAAGCTACTGAATTGTGGAATGCATTCCCAATGACTATAAGACAGTCGAGGTCACTGGGCATATTTAAAAATGCTGTTAATTCATTATCTCGCTTACTAAAGACGACTTTTATTTATTTATCCACTCTAACTCATATTTAAGTATTTATGATACTTTAGTATTAGTATATTTATCAATATTATTGTTGTATTTGTGTAGTCTGGTTTATGTATTAATATGTAGTTATTCGTATGTATTTTTTAAACAGTGCACCCCCACCTATTCGTTTTTTGTTGCCTGTTTTTAAGCCGTATTATAGCCACACTAATCTCTTATAGGCTGAGGTCAGATATCTTCGGTATAGAGTTGGGTCAATTTAGCTCTAGGATCTTTGGCTAAATCCTCAAAAGCCGTATGTTCTATATGGAGTGGAACTGTCCATAGAAATTCTCAAACTCACCACAGGTGTGGAAGAAATAGGACTAGCATTGTTTGTCTTCATCGCGTCTACTGGCTTTGTACATTACACAAACATCTCTCGGACACTTTAGAGCATCTGTTGTTTTCAATTGCATTCATAATGCTCTCCCTGACTTATGTATACGAGCCGAAAATAATAAGCCTTTAATTTAGAGATAGAACTACATCTTTAGGCTCTGCTGGGTACTGCAGCAATATGGCGCCAAACACGCTAGCTGTCCAAACTGTCAAAGAAACTGGTTCTTTGACAGTTTGCGCAGTAAAGATATGTCAGCAGCGTTGCTACTGGTACCTGCAGTATCTACAATCTCTATATCTCCCACGTTATTGTGGCCAATCCCTTCTTTAATGTAAGAGGAAAGAGAGAAATTTCGGTCATATTTAGGCTCCCTAAATATTATATATAGTGCAACTGATGAAGTGGCACGTTTGGTTGGTTTACCCACGCCGTGCTGAAAGTTGCGGCTAAATTGGGCGGTGGTCATTACCCATCAAGTGACCCAGACGGTTATGGACGGTGGTGGTCACAATCTGAATCTGATTTGTCCACTATTTATAACAAAAAAAAAACTTATCATATTTACACGTTTTCCAAGGTCAACGATATTTAAAGTACCAGGCTGACATAAATAGACAGAGACTCACGTTTATTGCTTCTTGTCCTCAATCTTGGGGTTGTTCCTCCACACGTAGTATGAGATGGAGCTCGCGTAGGCCAACCAGGCGAGATATGGCAACAAGAGCGAACCAGCTGTCTTGTTGACTTGCATGAAACTGGCTGTAGTTGCTACGGCAGCGCCTCCCAATACTGCGATTTCTATGAAAGCCTGTTTTGGAAATAAAATAGGGTTTTTTTAATGTAAACTTATAAAATCTAGCCAAATAGCCTTTGAGTAAACGACTGATATAAGTTTTTTTTTAAATAAATAAATAATAAATAAATATACTACGACAATACACACATTGTCATCTGGGCCCCAAAGTAAGCGTAGCTGGTGTTATGGGTACTAAGATGACTGATGAATATTTTTTTGTATAATATCCATAAATACTTATAATATACCTATAAACACCCAGACACTGAAAAACATTCATGCTCATCACAGAACATTTTCCAATTGTGGGAATCGAACCCACGGCCTTGGACTCAAAAAGCAGGGTCGCTGCCCGCTGCGCCAATCGGCCGTCAAATTATTTATTATTTATTAAAATATATTTTATATAAATAAATAATAAAATAAATAACAATGATTTTTCTATATTTCATAGTTTAGTACAGTAGGTATAGTTTAGAAATTTGAGCTCAAAAGCTAAATCAATATATGAAAATATCACCATGTTCTTATAAGGTGTTTGTTTTGTTATTCATAAATATTTTAGCGATTTGATAAGCTAATCATCGCCTTCAGTAAGAAAGATAACACTTCAGCCAGTGTAGCTCAAGAGACGTCCGACAAACCCACTCGTGTCTAGAGCACTCTGCTTTTAACTTACACGGGTTATCTCGCGCCACCAAGATCGATGTTAACGCCTCATTGTATTGGATACTGGCTTTTAAGTAATTTAGAACTGTGATGATTAAAGAAAAAATGTGACTGCAATAATTTGAACATTAGAAGTAATAATAAACTTACAGTGCAATATACTAGGTTACATTAAATTCGTAATACGTTTAAGGGAAATTGCATACAATCCACAATAAACTACCCATTGACATCTTGGAAAAAAGTTCAAAGTTTGTATTAAACGTAAGCTTATAGAAAAGTCCTACTATAGTATAAAGGACTACGTAATCGATAAAAAGAGCTTGTTTTTCGCAAATAAATATATTTTTATTCTTCTTAAAAAGGGCCCTATAGTTACCAGTTTGAAGTCCTTAAGGCCAAAGAACAGCGGAGTCCACGCCCAGTTGAGCAGGAGTTGACCACCGTATAAAGAGAGAGGCAGAACTGCTTCATCTGAAAATGCAAATTTAGCAGTGGTACATCGTTTTTTTTTTTTTTTTAATTTTTACAAGTGCTTGACTGCAATCACACCTGATGGTAAGTGGTGATGCAGCCTAAGATGAAGCGCGCTTGCCTAGAAGGTACCTATTCACTCTTGATTTGAAGGTACCCAGTATATAGGTATCGGGGAAGACGGAAGATGGGAGGGCATTCCAGGCCTTTGCGGTGCGGATCAGAAAAGAAGAAGCAAAACGCTTCGTACGTGTTGATGGTATTTCAACCACGTAACGGTGCAGATTCTTTCGGTACCTCGCAGTTCGATGGTAGAGCAAGGTTGGCTGCGTTTCATTATTCTATAAGATACTAGCTGTTGCCCGCGACTTCGTCTGCGTTTGATTTTGCTTTTAAAGTATTCAGTATCGCTAAGCCTTAAAGGAGTATAGTAGTATATAAATACCATATTATTTATAGACAAAAAATTTGCAATAAAATAAAATTGCGACTATAATTAAAGATCTAAGCTATCCTATCTCTTAAGTTGGACCAGACTGCTTACGGTGTGCCAACTTAATTTAAAATCGGTTTAGTAGTTTAGGAGTCCATCGCGGACAAACATCGTGACAGGAGATTTATATATATTAAGATATTTCCGAGAGTGAGCTCAAGTACTGTTTGATCTACTTCCCCCCTCACCTTTCTACCATCGAACCGCGGGGCACCGTAAGAATCTGTATCCCTACGTGGTTGATATACCGCGGACGCGAACGAAGCTCTTTGCATCTTTGTTTCTGATTCGCACCGCAAGGATCTAGAATGCCCTTCCAGCTTCCATTTTCCGTAGTAGCTACAATAAGAGTACCTTGAAATCAAGAATGTATAGGCATCATCTAGGCATGCGCGCTCCACTTAAGGCTGCATCATAAGTAACCATCAGGTGTGATTGCAGTCAAGCGCTTGTCTATAAATATTTAAAAAAAAACCTTGAACAGTGCAGTGTCCGTGTTGCGCCGATGAAAACACACCGGAGAACGCAATGTTAAAATGTACATTATTCGATAACCAACGACAGACAGTCCATGGAGATAGAAACCCAAACACAGCAATTACTCATTCCCCGGATGCTGGCAAGAGAACAGCTGTGGGATTCATGCGCGGAGATGATACGAGAAAAGGATTAAAGTGGGGACAGGCAAAAGAGACCTAAATGGACAGCATCTTCCAGATGAAACAACAATCCCTAGATAATTGAGTAGGGTCGGGATTTTTTTATTTATGGATTAGGTTTTTTAGTCTGTAGGCCCGGCCTCTGGGCAACATACTTAATGGAGTCAGGCATCCATCTGGTAGCCAAAAGGTTTTTTCCCCCCTTTTAAATAAACTGCATAGTTCAGTGTGGTGACAGCATATCTGAATACAATTGTAACCACCTCGCCTCATCCAGATCTTCATAACCCAAGGCCCCAAAAAGACCACCCACGAAAAAACTAATTATTCTTGTCCCTTCGAAGCATGGCACCTTTACCGCACCTAAACATCTACAGATTGCTGGACATTATTTTTTTTATTTATTTATTGAGGGGACAGGGGACGCCTGCCATTGCAAGACGGGTGATCAGTCCTCTGTAAGGACTATTCCACCCTGTTCCCCATGTTCGAGACACAGGTTTACTGGTGTCCCGGCAGCATCCCCCCCTGAAACCTACCAGTCTCTTTTGTGAACCTCAGGATATCCCCTATATAGAGGTTTGCAAGGTCTTCTAGGTCACTTAAATTGTCCTTACCTTGTAGTTCCCATCTTACCAGCGCGTACATGGGGTACTCAGCTGGACATACTTAACACGGCAATTTTTTCGCTCGTTCTTGCCTGTTTCCGAAGTAAAGTGGCTACACAGTGTAAGAAAAAAAAAAGCAAGATTACAATCTTACCAGTAAATCCCCCGCATTCCTCATACACTAAGTAGGAAGCGTAGCCCATTCCACAGTACAGCACAGTCCAGGCAGGCCCAAACACCCACTTAGGAGGGGTCCAGGAAGGCTTCTTCAGGTCATCGTACCAGGTCTTCTCATTATCCTTCCGGATTTGTCCAGCAAAGTATATTCCGTTGAGCCAGCCTCCTGTGTTAGGTAGGACTATGGAGCCGATAGCTGCCCAGTTTGCCATTGTTATGTCACCGGTTAAACTGTAAGAAAATAATTAATTTATATATTGCATAGAAGCAGGCCTTACTTTGCAGTATCCCCAATGTACTATAACATAAAGCTCAATTTGCTATAATCTTTGCGGCTTATAGCAAGTTGAGCTAAACATAATGTTGGCATAACTATTCCGACATATGTTTTTTTTTTTATATAATAAATAAATATACTACGACAATGCACACATCGCCATCTAGACCCAAATTAAGAAAGCTTGTGTTATGAGTACTAAGATGACAGAAGAATATTTTTATGAATAATATACATAAATGCTTATAAAATACATATAAACACCCAGACACTGAAAAACATTCATCACACAAACATTTTACAGCTGTGGGAATCGAACCCACGGCCTAGGACTCAGAAAGCAGGGTCGCTGCCCACTGCGCCACTCGGCCGTCAAATTCAATTAATGTTTATTTGTTGTTTCCAGGCCCTAGACATTTAAATAGGCCTTAGTATAAAATAACATTGCTGTTTATTTATAGTAGCTACATTATCTTTTAAGATTATCTATAATCATTTGACTTTTGCCTGTTATGTAACTAAGTGACATCATATCAGGCATTTATGGTGATCAGTTACACAGTTATCTCAGATACTATTTGCATGTAATATCATACAGAATTTACTAGAACATTGCGGAATAAAACTACATGTATGTAATATCATACAGAATTTACTAGAACATTGCGCAATAAAACTACATGTATGTAATATCATACAGAATTTACTAGAACATTGCGCAATAAAACTACATGTATGTATTAAAAGACACTAAGATTACATCATCGGTGTTGAAATTATTTTCTCCTGGTATTTCTTTGTATTAGAATTTATGATCAAAATCTGTTCAGTTAATAAAAGATAGCCAAATACAAACTTTTAATCAAACCTTGAATATAATTAGAGAATTCATTATTAACATATTACTAGATTGGTGGACTTTTTCCCGCTTCTGGCTTTACACAGATTACCCAATGTCAAGTGTCTTGGTGGACCTTACACTTGAGAACATTTATAATAATATTGCAGTTGTTTCTAGGCCACAGAAGTAGCTTCTTAAGATCTGCCATGTTCTATTTTACCTCAGGCTATAACCAACTCAACCGACGTGCAGTTTGAAGGAAGGTAATGATAGCTTTCACATGGTTTCTGAACTTAGGAAGGTGGTGGAACTCATAACAGGGCATAGCTCCTTAAACAGACATCTTTCCATTATAGGTGTCACCGACAGCCCTCTTTGCAGAGCATGTATATGGAGACAGATGAAACACCTACGCACGTGATGCTGGAGTGCACGGGCGTGACAGAGCAACACGAGATCTACCTAGGATCACCAGCCACTATCCCAGAAGTCCTCAGCAACCTGGGCGGTATGCTGGGATTCTTCGAAATTTCTACGTACAACAAGCGAAGCGCTTACTTGCGGAAACTGCCCAGAGAGAAGAAGAAGGAGATGGTTTCTGATAAAGAATGTTAAGCCATCGATACCAGTTATTATCATTAAAATGATGCCGCATTGTAGTCGAGTAATTATAGTAAGTTCACCTCGGAATTCGAGATACCCAGCTGTAAGTCTGTAAATACTTGTATATTGACACCCTGAAAGTTGTCTCAAAACCTACATATGATAGGGTATACGCAACTATTAAATTTCAAGGTCCAAGGTCACAAAAAATCTGTATTTTATTATTGGCATATCTAGACCCTTAATATAGCTCTCCCATAACAGAGATGATGTATGGCATCTGGTCGCAGAAGTTCAGAATACAGTTGTCATAACCACACCTCTTGCCGAGGTTGTCGAACATCTACTGTGATTAACAAACCATCTGCCCAGTTGTTATGTGTAAACCATCTTCTTGAGAGAGGCTTAAAGTCTGCAGAGGCATTGAAAGCCTATTGATGTTAACAGAGGTTGACATTAAAGACAGCACATGGCTTCTCTATGTGAAACCCTGGGGCACAACTAATATGTTTATATTGCTATAGAATATTATTATGATGATGGTATCTAATCAAAATTTACCCTGTAAAATTGAAGTATTCCTTTAAACTGTTCATTTTCTATAAAGGCTGTATAAAACTAAACTATACTGTATTATAACACTGCCACTAATCACTATTTATTGCCAAAGACCACAAGACAATATAAGTCATTCGCTAAGTTTTTAATCTTATCATTATTAGATAATGATGAATTCCAAAACAACATAAACTGACTTCATTTTATTTAACTAAAAACACTTATCAATGTAATGGAATAAAATTTGCACCCATTTCTACACAGAACATCAACCAATCAATGATGAGAAGGTATAATGCCATGTGATTTTTTTTTATATTTGGAAAATGCATTCTTCATTTTTAGCAAGAAAATGAACAATATACATTAATTGCTACTCAGTACACACAACAGCTCTTTATTGAAAGTGTATTAGAAAAAGACTTTGCCAACTTGTTGCTCTGTTTTTCACATATGTTGCTTTTTATACTATGTATCTAAACTACCAGTGGGAATTGAATAATGTTTTTTTTATTCAATAACCTATTTCTTAGCCTACCAACCCACATTGGAGCAGCTTGGTGGATCTATGCTCTAAAACCATCTCTCCTATCAGTGAAGAGGCCAGGGCCCAGCAAGTGGGACATTAATGGACTGCAGATGAATAAATAAATAAATATACTACAACATAACACACATCGCCATCTAGCCCCAGTGTAAGCTTAGCTTGTGTTATGCGACTAAGATAACTGATGAATATTTTTATGAATAATATACATAAATACTTATAATATAGATATAAACACCCAGACACTGAAAAACATTCATGCTCATCACACAAACATTTTCCAGTTGTGGGAATCAAACCCACAGCTTTAGACCTAGAAAGCAGGGTCGCTGCCCACTGTCCCAATCGGCAGCCCAGATCTGTCATAGATTCATCATCTATGACAGATCTGGGCTGCCTACTACTTCTTAATGTATGTTAAAGGCTATGTAACGTTTCCTTAATGTATGTTAAAGGCTATGTAACATCAACACTACCAGCTTTAGCAGTCAAACAATGAGCAAGTTATGCAACATGGTAGATAATTGAAACTATATTCTGAAATCTACCTACTTATGGTAAAATTTACCAATCAAAAGTTGTGAAAAAGTTCCTAAGCTACCACTAGTATATTATATTAGCTTGTCATATATATGACTATCTGTTGCCCGCAACTTTGTCTGCGTTAGATTTTGTTTTTTCAAGTGGCATTTAATTTAGTTCTATAAGAATTTAAGGTATTCAGTATCGCTAAGCCTGAATTGAGGGGTTTGCTGCTGTCTGCTGAGGAGTTCTGTCCTCTATCTCCAACCACAGATTGGGCAAAATTAAACACATTATAACCTCTATAGTACAAAAATAATAATTTAAATCGGTTGTAATTTGTCAGAGTTATGGTGTAAAATCGTCAAACACTTTCATCCCCTTTCCCAAAGGAACCAAGCTTAATGTTGGTATAAAAAGTATTCTATATTACTTCTAACACTTCCAAGAATATATGTACAAAGTTTCATGAGGATTGGTTAAGCAGTTTTTGCGTGAAAGCATGAACAAACAAACTTTCATTCACATTTATAATATTAGTAGGGATAGGGAAGTAGCGAAGGGATGGTATTAATAATCAATACAGATGCTAAGTGTCCTTTTCAAGTCACAGGTGTGCACCACACTGGTACCAAAGAGTAAGTATAATTGTACAGGGGTCTGTTGAAGGTGCCTTGACAGAGAAATTGTGTGATAAGTCTGCTGGCAGCAGTAAGGCCGCCATACAGTGTTGCAACGTTGTTTAGGCGCTTTAAGCATTTAACACCAGATCAAAGGCATTGCACTACTATTTATCTTCTATACAATGTGCTGGTATTGAACATTTATTGGCCGAAAACACAATGTCTTGCAACTTTTGGTTTGATCAAGGAAATTACGCCAAAACTTTGCAAAACAGCTTATATTTTAGCTAGTTCAGCGATACACTGAAATGACACCTGACGGTAAATAATGATGCAACCCAAAGTAGAGAGTTCTTGAGCCGATGAGCTTTACTCATGATTTAAAGGTACCAGGAAGCCAGCAATAGCAAAGAGTGTTCATGAGATGTCAGCTACGTGACAGTGCAGATCCTTGAGAAAGGTAATAGAAATAAGTCGAATAATCCTTGCATAATAATTAAACATGTAAAATTACGTACCTATAGCAGACATTGACGAATTCTAAAGGACTTTGTAGCGGTGATGTAATATTTAAACAAATAACTAGGAAATAACACCTCTTGAAACTAAGATCACGATCTTTTCGTAATAGAATCCCAAGTCATGGAAATCAAGACAAATTTTATAAGATAAATGTAACTTGTAACTTACCAACTTGTCAACTTTCAAAGAAGATCTCACGGTAAAAATACGGTCTATTGAAAAAAACTTGTGAAAAATGGGAAAATTTACAATGAGTGAAATCACCGGCTTGTGTATTACGGTGGTAAACTAAAAAGACGAAAAGATCTGATAACGTCACACGAAAATATATCTATACAATTTGGTCGGGTAACAATCAGATACCGTGACTGCATACGTTCCAATTTATGAAAAATTTATTTGTTCTCGTAATTTTGGGAAATAATAATTTAAAAAAATGTATATAAAATTATTTCAAAAGTACAAACTTAAAATAGGTATTTGGGTAAAGTGTACAAAATAAAGCTAAAACGAAACTTTAAATTTATGAGTACCCTCCTATGTTTTGCACGCTCGCAATCGTGATTCGGCAAGTAGATTAGCTACACGTCATAGCGTTTCGATACTGCGAGTATCGAAACGCTATGACGTTAAAGTAAAGTGGACTTTGAAGATTCTAGTGAAAGAGCCGCTAATCTAACCGAGAGAGCTGTTTGAAGAAGTTCGGACGAATTTGAGTTTTAATAGATGATAAGTTGCACTTTATGAATATGTTTATAAATATTGTACTTAAGGTAGGTACGTACAATTCTAAAGATAAAGTAAGACTGCCCGCTCATACGTCTATATTCTGCCCCACAGACGAATAATATTGCCAATATTATTGCCTGTTTGGGGGGCGTAGTTTTCGTTAAATACCTTGTATTTGAATAAATAACTATCAAAAAAAATTGGTTTCATTTAATACGACTTGCCAAGCGGAATTCCGACTTCCGCGCCGAATCGACGAGGCTTTCATAGGTAGTAAAAAAAGTTAATTAAGGTGGTCTAGAACAAAAAAGAAACCCATATAAATGCAAACATATACTCAAAATACAATACTCATGACGTGTAATACATACATACTCACGGACCACGAATAATATATACCCTTTGATATAATAGTAACAATCAAAGAGGATACAAACAACAGCACAAATGTCAGAAAGTCAAAAAACACTTATCTATTCCGGCGTTATGCCACTTTAATTGTTTATTAATAAGGCCTCGGTTTGCAAAATCAATGATTACTGAAATAATAAAACATTATTTATTGTTTATAATATTGTATTGAACAGTGTAACATAATCCACCACACCAGCACCATTAAAGAAAATATCTATAAAAGGCAGTTGATGTGGTGCTATCTTATTCGCACAGTATTCGCAGTAAAATTTGCGGGACGGTACAGTTGATTGCTTGCACGCTACCGTGTCCAACTTCTCTAGTATAATATGCTACATTACGAAATATAAACCTTCCTCTTGAATCTTGAAATGCTGAAAACTGAATTGAAATCTCTTGCGTAGTTTAAAAGATCTGAGCTTACAGACAGGGGGAGCTACTTTATTTTAAACCATGTAAAGATTATTTATTGGCACGGCTTATACATTGCAATAAATACACTTCATTCACTTGACGCGCTTCAGTTTGTTCAGTTCACCCTGCTGGATGGACGCGTCCTTGTAGATTTGTTTCACTTTCTCTTTCCTTATGTTGTCGCTGAAAAAGGAAACAACGTTTATATTTAAAATCCGTGTGTTTCTCCACCATTTAACAATATTGAAAAAAAAATATTTAGTAGCGGGACAATGCTCTAAAACCAATTCTATGAGCCTCATAAAAAGGCGAGCGTAGTTGTCACGTTCACCACACTCAACGCTAGATGGCGTCATTTGGACAATAGTGACAAAACCTAGACAAGACAATGATCTATGACAAGTGACATTTGACATGTGACAACTTTCAGACGTCATTTGGCAGTTTTCAGTCTGTGATTTTCGAGTCAGTTGCAATTTCGGAACATTAACGGTTCCGAGTTCCAAGATATTATTGATTATTAAATACACAATTTTCATAGGTAACTATACTGCAGTTTCACGCAGGACTGACGACAACGCATGCTTCATAACTGCATACGATAGGCTCATTTGAATGAAGAATTTGGTTTGATTTTTTATACTTAGGGTGCCAAAAAGTTTTTTTTTTATTATTTTCTAACCGTTTTTTTTTGTATTTATCACTTAAAAAATATCGTCATTATTATCAAAATCTTAACGTCGAACATCAGTTTCATCGTATGGTGCCCGGCAGGCCAGAATACAGTTGTCATCACCCGTACGAGGATGAGGAGATGCCGTACGAGGCGACTAAGGTTGTATCACTGAGAAGGGCAGCAGCATCCTCTGTGCTACTACTACTATCCACTGCAAAGGCCTTTAGTAGAGATTAGACTAGACTAGACTAGACTTATTAACCGCGGTAAGCACCGCGGGGCGCAGCTTGTATAAAACTAAACCTCACCCATGGATCTTCTGTCGTATCTTTACAGAGGCGATGTACGCCTTATCTCTTCTTATCTCTCGCAGCGCTCCCTTCATCTCCTTCTTATATTTGCCTTCTAAACGAGCTCTATCTGCATTCTCTCTGGACATCCTGGAGCTCTTGCTGCCAGTAAATCTGTAGAAGATAGATAGAATATCACACACGCAAGCACCCATTCACGCACGCACGCACGCACACACAAGGGAGCATTTTTAGGAGTAG
This sequence comes from Pararge aegeria, assembly GCF_905163445.1. NCBI lineage: Eukaryota > Metazoa > Arthropoda > Insecta > Lepidoptera > Nymphalidae > Pararge > Pararge aegeria. The sequence goes on along the minus strand of NC_053202.1, from coordinate 1,345,967 downwards.
GAGTTCCTCGAACGAGCTGTAAGAAAAAGCTCTACTACTATTTTACTACTAAAATAGTTATAGTTTAGTTTTGCAATATAGGACTTTCTACAAGTTAAATAGAATACAAATAATGTAATAATGCTTACACTTCCTGGATATCTGGTTCATACAGTCTCAAAGCCTTCGGCCTCACTTTCTCCTTAGCCATCTGTGTGTATGTCTTCACCTCTAACGTCTGCTTCATATACTGCAATATCTCCGAAACCTTCCTCTCAACTTTAACTGGATACAATTCAAGATCTACCCGCCCTAATAACTGTATATGTGGCTCAAATATGGCTGCCAAAGCTTCAAAATCATTGTAATTATCAAAAAACTCTTTTAACATCAAAGTAGAAGTTAATAAACATCGTATTTTGTACGAATCATCTATGTCTGTTAGCAACAAATCTTTTCCCGCCATTTTTTCTTCGACGGCCATCTTTGTACAATCATGTTCTAAATTTAAAATTTTGACATCTCTATGCAATCGAAACGGCGGGACGACTTGCACGGGATTCAGTACAGACGTATTAGCGCACAGATAAAAAATGCCGCGTAAAAAGTTCAAAGCTTCCGGCACGAATCTTTTAGACATAACCGTATATTCTAGAATTATACTCACTATGAAAAAACCTCTAGAAACGGAATAAGCATCTCTGAATCTGGAGAAAGCTAAAATTTCTGTCATAAAAATCAAAGACGGCGTCGTTACAGGGTGTCTAAAGTCTGATGTAGGATATAACAAAGAAACTAATTTGAAAAACACTAGCGTATCTAAGTTTGGTACTCTTTTTGGCTTGCGCTTGAATTGATCGTATTTCTCTTTTAATAATTCAACTATGAACTTTTTAGTTGAAACTTTATTCACGTGTATTAGATCGTAGAAATAAGGGACTATTTTGTCGAAAACTAAAAACGATTTAATTATATCGGATTCGGTGTTTAAATTCGAAAATAGGTCGTGTGTGTACTGTAAAAGGTGAGCGTACAATCGGCTCAAATGTTCTTTGTTGGCTTCGCCTAAGCTAGGGTTGTAGCTTTTTATTAGTTTATCTAAAGCAGCCGATTGTTGGGAAGGTGTTTTGCCTGTTAACAATTCCTGCAAAAAAATACAGTTATTTTGAATAGCCAATGTGGTATACATAAATTAAAAAATTCTTACACTAAACACAAAAATATTCTTTGCTTGAAATCGGTTCAATACTACACACTGAAATTTAAGTTGGCTAGTAACTCTTTAAGGCTTTAACTTAGAAATGATAATATAGTAAAATTACAATCTTACCTTTAAATTATCTCCCTCAGCAGATCTAAAATCGAAGAATGATCCGATTCTTTCGCAGCAATCCTCTAATTCATCATTCGATACATCAGACTCTTTTAAATCTTTGAATTGATCAGTATCACTTTTATGTTCTTCGGAACTCTGCGAGTGATCATCATCATCATCATCATCATCATCATCATTATCATCATCGTCATTATCATCTACTGAACTCTTTTGATCTCTATTCGAAAATATTGTACCAATTTTGGTTTTACAATTTACATCATCTTCTAAATTTTTCGATGATTCGTTAAAACTGTCTAGAAACTTTGTACTATTCTTTTCAATTTTCATTTGTTTTTCATAAAATGTTTCCTTTTTTAATACGATATTATCATCGTCTTTGGGATTTATATTAACAGATACTTTAGGTTTCTTCATGTCACTAGTGCGATCATTATAGTTTGTTTCATCTTTAGCAACGCATTCCATATCTTTATCTAACTGTTTTCGTTTTAAATTAAGAACTTTCTCGTTTCTACTCGGTGTATCCTTTTCCAATTTATCGCTTACCGACGGGTTTCTATTATTTTCAATACGAACTTTAACAGCGTTATCTGCTTTTATGTTTTGTTTTGTATCCATTTCATCATCAGGTGGTTCACTCTGCGATTCGCTGCCGCTTCTCTTTATATTCACTTTATTTTTAACATCTTCACTTATATTTTCACCACTTTCGTTACTACTTGAACTATCATTGTCATCGCCTTGATGACTTACGTCAGCTATTATACTGGAACCTTTACATTTTTTCTCATTAGGATCTTCTTTTGGCGATTCACTATCATCACAAGAACTGTCACAGTCCCCATCATCTTCATTAACTTCTGCTTTTTTACTTAATTCGTCATCAGAATCATCAGAATCCTCTTCAGTCTCTTCTTCACCATCAGAGCTATCTGATATGCCATCTTCAAATTTCTTCTTAGCATTCGGTACTGCAATATTAAATTTTAATAATTATTGACTCTCGAATAGTGTCATAAGTTCGTAACCACTTTTAAAAATGTGTGATCAATGGCATCCTTCACTTTTGCGTGTTATTTAGCTTTATGTGTTCTGGTTTAGTAAATTTTATATCTACCTGAAAAATCCTTAAGTACATGTTCAGGTAGCAAAGGTTTGCCGTCTTTATCGTACGCAAGCATAAAGTCTTTTTCATCATCGAGTACAAAATTATCATCCAAATCATCTGCAGACCTACGAACAGAAACATTTGTAATTTATTCTAGAATGATATGATAAAGCATACGCTAATTTCGGCATCGGCGGCAGAGAGACATAGCTTTGTAGTCAAAGCTCTCAGGCCGCGATTGCCAAAGAGTCGCAGGTTCAAATCCTGTCGGGTCCGTAATTTTTACACTAAAGTAGGCGTTGCAAACTAAATACTATAATATAATACTCACCTATGTTTTGAAGTTGGGGCACTCCTAGGCATAGCAAGTTCTTCTTCTGAGAACATCCTCTGCTGTCTCTGTCTTTCTAACTCTTCTATCTTCTTCCTATCTTCTTCGTCTTGTTTTTCCTTGCTTAAGAGGCCATCTGAGGGCTAACATTAGAAAGTTTTACTTTATTGATAAGAATCAGAATGGAGAAAGCTAAGCTCGCTATATTTCTGGGTGATCAAAATTAGGAAATCCGTGGAAGAACCAAAGTTACCGACAGAGCTCAACTAGTTGAAAAATAACATACCGTTCCGCGTTTCTCGAACCTCAACTCCCTCATCATTTTATCATAGTCCTGTCCCTTTTCCTCCTTACTTAACAACTTATCTATCAGTGTCTCCTCTTTCTCTTTCTGACATTTGAACACTACAGGCTTCAAGTCCTTCCACTCTGAATCTAACTTCTCAGTTAAATCTAAGGTTTGTTCTTTCTCTTTCTGCTTCTCCGCCTTTCTCTTCTTTGACTCTGCTATCAGTTGTTCTATTAAGTCCTTATGGGATTTTGCTCCATCCCTCGAGTCAGATTTTGATAAGACTCCACCACCGAAATGGCCTTCTGATACGAAATCATCTACAACAAGAAAAAAAAGAAATATGGGATCATTTAGACACTCCTATAGTAAAGCTAAGCAGCAACAGTGTTACGGATCAACATGATCTTTTTGGTACAGCCGTGATGATGTGCTCTGTGAGTTTTTTTTTTACAGTAATAATTGGCGGACCTGCAACATGCTGCCCTGTGTCTTTTAATTTGAGGCGTCGGTTTATAGCCTCAGGTGCCTGTTATTTTGAATTTAAGTCATTTATTTTTTTTACATATATCTTTCTAAGTTTATTTCTTTATTTTAATTTCATTTCATTTAATTTGTAAATTATTTAATTGATGTACGAAATAATTTCGATCTACAATTAGATTAATCAGTTATACTAAGTGTATATGAAATCCAAATAATACTTCACAGGCTTGAGAGGTACATTGTGTACTGTCTCTGAGATAAGTCTCAGAGACAGTACACTATGTACCTCTCATAGATAAGTCTATGAGTGTGAAACCGAAAACCTTAGTTTTTGAAGAAATCAGATACAGCCCTGACATCACATGCAAAATTAAAATCATGTGATTCCTGTCACTTTATTAGATACGCGTCGCGTAGCGTAGGTACTTGTCAGTTTTTTACCATCAATAGGGTTGTCATAGGTAAAAACTTAAACTTTAAATTAGTTTTTATGGAAAAATAAATAGGCTCCTTTTGATTATGAGAAAGAAATATACTTATGCATCTTTCTATATTATTTTGTAATTCTGTTAAGCGTTGTTGAATTAAGATTGGATGTCAATTGTCAATGTTATTAATAATTAAGATTTTATATCACATACTTGAGGTCTACTATTTAAATAAATAAATAAATAAATATACTACGACAATACACACATCGCCATCTAGCCCCAAAGTAAGCGTAGCTTGTGTTATGAGTACTAAGATGACTGATGAATATTTTTATGAATGATATACATAAATACTTATAAAATACATATAAACACCCAGACACTGAAGAACATTCATGCTCATCACACAAACATTTTCCAGTTGTGGGAATCGAACCCACGGCCTTTGACTCAGAAAGCAGGGTCGCTGCCCACTGCGCCACTCGATAAATAGGTTGTCTACATCATAAAAACAATTTTGAATAAGCCGAGGATTCAATTTTTGCTGAAATACTGAACTGAACTGGAATATCAAATAACCTACTTTTTATCGCGGGTAAATATCAAATTAATATAAAACATATTGTGATTTTTATGTCAGGTGAACAGTTAATTGATAGATTGCATACCTCCTAGACCACCAAATCTTTTTTCTTCATCTTCATCATCAGATGACCTGGGATCATCAAACTTTTCTATCTGTTCCAGTGTTTGGCCCCTGTGAAGTTACAAATCCAAATTTAACTGTGAAAATTGGAATAATTTTAACTAGATATGTACAGAGTACCAGGTTTCGCAGAGAAACGGAGAACCGTGTTTTACTTAGTTTCATTGACGCCGAACCGAGTACTGGGCCAAATTACTTGGTTTAGGTTTCAAATTTTAGAGAAGCGAAAACAGGTTTTTACAGACCCGGGCTGAGAGCGAGTGGTCACTCTGCTCCCACTTCAAGTGTCCTTTATGCAAGTTGAGTAAGTCTTAATACAGGTTGCAATTGTCAATTATGCATGTTTAGTAGGTCAATATACCACCAGGGCAGACCAGAGCAAATTCAGAAATTATAAATTCCCAAATTCCAAAGGTCGAATCCACTTTTTGTTTATGTTTTGTCTTACAAATTCTTTATTGTTACAACCTATACTCAACTTTAAAACAAACAGATTAGGTCCATTAATCTCTATACTTTGCCATCAAATGCACGGGACTCAACATATTAAAATGGGTAATCTACAACAATAATATTTTAATCAGCGAATTATTATTTTTATATTGTAAAAATTTAGCAACATTTTTATAAATTAGTTTTTTTGATTTTTATTTATTTATTAAATAATAATTATATGTTTAAATGTTTAATTTCTATTCTTTTTTAATTTTTGGTTATTGCTTTTATTTGAGTTGTTTTATTATTATTACTATTTTGTAATTCTAAATTTTATGTAGCTATTTATAATTTTTTTTTGTAATTATATGAACTTGTTGAATTATCTTTATTGCTTTTGGAGACAAATTGGGCAACTATATTGTCTTCACGGGTTGTGTTTTTGCTAAATAAATAAATAACTAATAATACCTGTGCGTTAATATTTCATCATCGGCAAGGTTGTATATGCTCTTTTTGTTATGCTGTTTGGCCCGCTCAGCTGCAAATCTGGCCACCATTCTGTCTTCTGAAGAAATCTGGTTGTCTTTTTCCCCGATGCGTCGATCAATGAATGTGTTTGTCTTGTGCATTACCTTCATCTCAGTACCCAGGGTCTTCTTTCTCTGTTAGAAAGTCACTCCAAAATTAGACACATTTTTACTGGAAAATTAAGCTTAATTTGCTATATGCCACTAAAAATGCCCTACTTATACTTAATACTTTATTTTTCGCGGAGTAAAGCTAATTAAGCTTATTTTCATAGACACAAAGAATAACAAGCTAAAATAATTTGGTACATCCATTTGGTTTTTTGTTAGGGTAATTTTTTTTTTAATTTGTATATTTGCTTCAGACCACTGGGATGTGGTCCTAGTGTTCTATACAACACAAAATAAATGTATACAAAAGGCAAAAATTTACAAAATACATAATAACAATATACGAGTATAGTAAGTTTTTTAACCCTTATAAAAATATGTAAATCTGAGAAGAGATTTTTGACTTTGCTTCTCTATAGCAATGTTACACTTTGCCTTTCGGCAAAAGTACAAAGGATCAGGTGCAGTGGGCCTGCAAGTACTTTTTTAGCGAGGCCGCCAGGACAGCCCTACTTATAACTATACATTATTACATTTCTTATACGCATGGTTTGGTAAAAAACCAGGTGTCCTTCCACCATGAAAGTTCACCCATTGATAATGGTGAAGTAATTACAGTGACCAAGCAACTAGGATGGAGTACTTACGTGAAGATACAGATGTGGCGTCAAGTCCTGTTTATTATTCCACCAGTTACAAAAACTCTACAAAGAGTGCACAATGAAAGAAATAGAAAATTAAAGAAAATTACCTTTTGTATTGCCTTCGCACGCGAAACCCCAGGTAATCCTCTATCATGTTTAGATTTTTTCCCAAGAACCTTTAGTTTTTCTCTATTTATATGAACTTCGAAAGGATTTAACGTGGTTTTAGTGGCTTGCGCTTTTTTCTTGTTTTGAACTTTGTCGGCCATTCCGGCGTTCCTCTTGTTTTTTACTTTGGCCATTGTTTAGAACATTTATTATAATTCTCGTAGTAAATTAATAAATACTATTACTTTAAGGTTATATCAATCGTCAACAAATAAAGTTTCGCATGGCTTTGACAGCTCTGTCAAAGTCAAGTGTCATTTACAAATTTACAAATTCAATGCGTTCAAATTACAATTCAATTTAAGACGTACTTTAAAGAAATAAATATTTATTAGTAAAACCAAACTAAATACTCGAAAGTAACATTTGTATAGTAACTTATTATACTAACTTTCATGCCTATATATAGCTTTTAATACGTTAAAAGCATTTTAATCTACACTTAAAAATATGTTTAAATAAAAATAAGCGACCAGACTATAAAATAAATTGGTGCTAATAAATATTTCGCTGTACTAAAATCTCTAAACTAAATTGACAGGTCTTAAATCTCAGATCTCTATCCTCTCCCACAAAGAACATACTACATAGTGCATAGGCCATAGGCTAGCATAACTTAATTCGGTTATAATGCTTTTGTTTTAACAAATTTAGCATAAATACTTTTACTACTACTACTACTACTAGCATAAGTTCATTGCACACTATCGAAGAACCATAAGTGTCGCAAAATATTCATGCTTAACAGATTTTCGGTATTTACATTGCGAATAATATAAATTAACAGATTGACTACAACTTTGTAGTCCAAAAATTACGTTATAATCAAAATCTTTAAAAGACTATTTTAATATACCTAGATATAATTTTTGCTATTTTAACAGGACCTTCTAAAGACAAGCGCCGTTTTTTAATTTTTTTCTCTCTGACTAAATACTAAGCATTTATAAAAGTAAGATTTTTTACTACCATATGAAATGATAAAACGCTGCGATTTGTATTGAGGGCTAGTAGTTTGTAAAAGTATTTTTTTCATCTTAATACGTAAATGCTCACTAAAGATATTTTCATTTAAATTCCTTTCAGGATTGTTAACTTTTAAATTTGTTCAAGGCATAAATTCTCTTGACTATGTGTGTGTCTGTACATTTAATTAAATCCTGGCAACCGTCAAGTTTAGTGTTATTGTAAAATAACAGTTTTTTTACATGCCTTTCGAGAATAAAGAAACAATACTACAAAAGACAGCTGGAAGCAATGGTAGCTAGTAGTTAACCTGTAATGTGAAAAACAAAATCCAATTTTACAGAATATTGGCATGTAAGGATAGTAAGTATAACAAGCTAAACAAATATGGTTATTTTAAAAAACATCATATTGTGTTTTTATTCATTTAATAATCCTATGAAAGGCAATATAAATCTTACACCACAAGAACAGCTGTTCTGACCGCATTAGATGTTTCACATTCAAAATAACCGTAAGTAATATTGGAATAGCTTTTAATTTTTATTCCTTCGTTCTCTTAAAACTATATTGCTTAACGCTGGAAAAACTATATAATAATATACGCTCACCTTTACAAACTTTATTATTACATACAATGAACGCATCTTTAAAATTATTCGTCGACGAAAAGAGACCGAACATATTGCCGAAGTGACTTTCGGCTATGTTCGCTTGGACGCCGTGTAGCATCTAGCGCGTAGGTATATTATTGTGTGGCCGTTCTTCCTTGTGTCGCTGGCGAAATCTACTTGTTCTAAGAAAATGGCAGATGTTACCAAAGAAGATCTCGAAAAGGAAATCGCGAGTAAGTAAACAATTATACTTTTATAAACATTTACATATTTACGAACTGTGCTCAATTTTTTGTCAAGAATTAAACGAAAAATCACTAAAGCATATCTCGCCCGGGACTCGTGTAATGGCCACCTATAAAATGTTCGAAGGAACTTTGATTGCCCGAATCATTTATTTTGAATATCTCTGATAGTATGGGATCAATACGAAAATGTTTCAAGTAAAAGTTGTTTGCATATGGTATGCGGTTTTTCTTGGATTGACTCCTTCATTTATAGCGTCCTATTTAGGTCTGCCCACTGGTGGTTTATTTTTATGCGACGCGTCCTAATGCACCACGTATGAGACGCCTAAATGGCTGCCTGGAATAAATGTTTAAGTTCTTGGTTAGACGCGCACCTTTGTTTAGATCATCTATTATTTGAAACATTTTGGCGGAAGACGCTCGGTCGATTTATGTTTCGCTAATTTGTGAATGTTTTGTCGATTTATTATTGGACGCCATGTTGCGCGGAATGCGTTCGGAAACGCCGTCGTATAGCTTTTATTGGGTCTCGGCGGGGAATTTAATTTCTTTCTCTTTAAAATGTTTATTTCTGTGTCATAAATCTATAAATCCTATTGAATTCGAACAATCAATAAAAAAAAAACTCTTTGTCATTGCCCAATTTTTGTTTTTGAACTGTAATGTAAACAATATATTATTGTATTAGGGTGACCAGTCATTGTGATTGTGAGGACATAAATTCAAGAACTAATTAAGTTTATATAAATAATCAGTTATATGTACTGATCGTAAATCAGGCTTAATGATGTTTTTGTACTATTATTGAATAAAAATAATACTGAAATTTTTAACTTAGGGGATGTTACTTACGCAGTTATGTCAATGAATTATAATAATATTTTTCTCTGTTAACGCGACTTCACTTTCTAATAAGATACCCTTAGGAACAATTTGTATTCCCAGATAGTAAAAGTAGTATAATAATGTCATAAAGATCGATGCAGTTACTGAGCTGAATATAGGTATCAAACAAACAGACAGACACTTTCGTTGATTTGGATTGTTGTACTGATTTTTGAAGACTGAGTTCTTTGTTTACAGCATCCTATTGTACTCTGCCCACTGGTTTACTTTTATGCGACGTATCCCGATAAACCACAAGACTTTAAATGGCTGCTTTAAATCATCTATTATTTGAAACATTGCAACGAAATACGCTCGGGCGATTTATAGCATTAATTTGTAAGTTAAATTAACTCGGTATATTGACCACCAGAAATCCTCAAAAATGCAAACCTGGCAGAGACCTCCACCAAGAAGGTCATCCAGAAGCTGGAGAAGGTGTTTGACACCGACTTAGCTGATAAGAAGAAGATAATCGACCAGCTGGTCATGGATTATGTGAACAGTAAGGAGTCTGAAGAAGAAGAAGAGGAAGAGGAGGACGAGGAAGAAGAAGAAGAGGTAGGTAGCTTTCAGTAGCTCATTGTATAGATTCACAAAATCGAACACTTGCGTAAAAAATGGGTTGGATAGGGTGTAGGTATGCGAAGTCTCAAGTTCGCTTTATATACCTTTTCCTTACAATTTGTTCTTTTGGTCACTTTTTTCGATGTAAAAAGCTTTCGTTCATTCTTAGCTATTGGTGCAGGCATATTAAAAACGAACACCATACGATACGATAAGTCGTTAAAAAAATCGGTTCTGTCAAACGAAAATAGTTTTTTTTTATTAATTTGACGACATTTAACTTATCTAAGAGATCGCTTGTGAAATCTGCACTTGCCTTTGTAATGTTGCAATCGATCCAGAATCAAATAAAATAGTGTGCGAAAACATATACCTATCTCTTATTAATAAGCCACAGATAATATTTGAGTTAATTATGAATTGTTTTTATCTTGCAGGTACCAGAAAAAAAGCCAGCCAAGAGAGCTGCTCCGCCCACTAAGGCTGCCTCTAAGAAAACCAGAAAAGAAAGTACTGAAGAAGATGAGGAAGATGGCACCAATGAAAGCGAATCTGAGGCGAGTAGAAGTAGTTTGGTAATATAAATATCAAGACCACAGAATTTGCGTATCTTTAAGTTCATTTCACTTGTTTCAATTTCTGAAAACAACAGTATATTTCTTTATTTTTATATTTGTTCATTTTCTTATGCAAAGAATTTTGAATACTATTTTAAAATGTTTTGAACGTATATGGTTAACAAAGCCCAATGACGCCTTTCTCAGTAAACTCATATAGGACTCGGGTGTCCTAAGAACCTACTTTGCAAGTAACCTATTTAAAAATACGCAACAGTGCCATTGAATCATTTGCCTTCTGTACCTTAACTCAACTTATCTGATGTTTTGTTTTAAGAACATTTGTTAATTAAACAGGAAGAGAAAAAGAAGAAGCCTGCACCAAAGAAGGGCAAGAAGAAGAAGGGATCAGAGGATTCCGACAGCGATTGGGGAAAGAGGAAGGAGAAAGCTCCTAAGGCTAAGAAGGTCAGGAACTTTAACTTCTCATTCTCTATTTTTCAGATTAATCCATCGAAACCAGTTGCATACCACACTGTCTTCGTAAACGAAAGATTAGATTTACCATAATTATTAAGTCTCAACGGCAACTCTGAAGTGACAACTCTCTATAAAATAACGCCGCCGGCATAAAGCCGCAAGGCCTTAGTGTGTACACACATTTAGACTTCATGGCTAAAGGCATGTAGTTATCCTCATCTCGCACCCTGTGTAATAAAATCCTACATTCGTAAGCCACCAGAGGGCGACGAAAATTCGTTTGCATAGTGACTTATTTAAAATCATCTATGATATCGTAAAAAATACTATTCTATGGCAGGCTGGTGGTCGCGGGAAAGGCAGCGGCTACACCCGCGCGTATAAACTGTCATCAGCTCTCGCTGAACTAATGGGACAGGAGGAGATGCCACGCCACGAAGTAGTCAAACGCGTCTGGACGATCATCAAGGAGAAGAATCTTTACGACCCCAACAACAAACAGTTCGCCATTTGCGACGACGCTCTCTACAAGGTCATCGGTACGAAGAGATTCCGTACATTTGGAATGATGAAATATCTAAAAACGCATTTTCTCGACGAGTAAATAGACTAATTTTAGTGTATCGTAACATGTAAGACTAAAATAAGTAATACAATATTTAATTATAATACAAAATTAAAAAGAGACTGTAACCAAGTTTCGGTTTCTATACAACCTCTTTTACGGGATTTACTAATTAAAGCATGCTACGCAGGTTTGGTCTTAGTCAATTTAATTTTTTTTGACCAATCTTTAGTCGAAACCGATACTTGGATTGGTAACTATTTAATTATAATGAAAGATAAAATAAATATTGAAAGTACTATTAAGTATTTGTCTTTATAGCGTTTAAATGTAATATATATAAATTAAGTAATGTGGATTTAAAAATTGATAAGTCGACACAATATCTTTGTTGAATGAATTCGTGTTAATCTTAAGTGAGAGGTTACACCTTCATTTCATTAAGTTAGGTTTTGTAAAATCTAAATTTATTTTGAGTTATTAAAATAAATAATTATAAAATTATTTAGGCAGCTGGTTATTCTTATACTATTTATATTATGACATATTGTTTCAGATTTTATCTAAAAAAATATTTCTTTTGTTCATAAAATAATGGTTGTAATGGTGAATGACTCTAAAATAAAATTGTTACCCAAATTTATTTTATAATTTATGTAACAATTTTATTATATTATTATTGGTTTTACAAATATATTTTTTTCCTAAATTTTTTGGCTTTCGCGTTAAGTATATCGGAATTTAAGCTAACCATTTTTATTTTTATTCTGACAAAAACAAACTTTAAAATTATGTGTTAATTTAGTCTAAGGCTTGGACTGCACCACTCCGATTCGTTTTCTAAAGGTAAGTGTAGGCTTCACATATGAAATTGGTTCTTAAAAAACCAAATAGTGATAAATACACCATTAACGTTAAAAACAGAAGCATCCATTAGAATTTGAACTAACGTTAGCAAGTTCTCGTGTTGTCCGAGCCTTTTTCAGAAGCATATTATTAATATATTATTTGCTGAGTGTTTTCTTTATGGAGGCTTTTAATCTAGGACGCTAGATTTAATGATCGGTATGCAAGACCCAGAGGGATAGTTGTAAGGTAAATAAAAGACTTTCAAACAATAAACATACTTTTATTTCCGAATAATCTACTTGAATATTGAACTAGTTTTAAATTTAATTTAAAATAACCGTTCTTCGTTGAAGGTCATTAAATAAAAAAATTATAAGGTGATAGCGCGACATCGACCGTCTATTATAAATATATTCTTTAATTGCGCGGGTTATAGGTACGCGACGGACAAGCGGTTTTACGGTTCTGCCAAGTTATCATATTTAAATTTCCCAAAACGATTAAAACTAAACATTTAAGATTCTATTTGTTGTTTATATTATTTTGAATCCTTATACTCCACACAAAACAGATCTTCGACAATGTACCCTCTACGCACGTTTCGCTCCGAAACCGGAGCATCTTCAGGAAATGTTGACTTTACATTGAATAATGCAATGAGTATAAGGATTGAAGAAATTATAAATTACACCATACAGGTTCTCGCGGAGTATAGCAAAGTAATTTTCATAGTAACGCCTGCTTCTATCCAATACAAAACATTACTGCATTATTTTGCAGATCTGAATTTTATCCTAGATTTTGTTCCAAAATCATGGTCAACCCTGTGCGCCATGTTACCATGACAACATTGACTTAACGGTGTTTATCTTGGACTTTACGAAAACTTTACTTAAATAGAAACATTATTGATGCATTACGATTGACGCAATCGTTGTAATTGGAATTTTGACCAGTTTTTTTTAAACAATGTGTTGAGCCAATAAGGAGCGGGTATTACTTATCATTTAGTATCTATTAATCAATGATTTATCACAGAAAACTTCAAGCATTTGTTAAAGTAACATTGATTTATCCTCTTTGGATGTATTGTCTACTGTTGACAATCCAAGTTTCTATGAAGATTATTGTTTCAAGTTTTTTCAATACATTTTTGTAATGATTTAATATAATAAACATTGTAATATTTTGGCAAACGTATTTATAATAACATCTAATAATAATGGCGTGCAATGAAAATGTAGTCAAAAATATGGCAAATGAAATATCCAGGAATTGCCTAAGCGAGAACGTTATCGTGGATCCAGAATTTGTAATTTATTTGATAGATTTACTTCTGCTGAACCCGAAATACGGCAAGCTGTTCACGAAAACTATATGTAGAAGCAATTTGGAGTTTTTTGTCAAAGAGTGTGTTACCATGCTTACTGGTGAGTTCTTTATATTATGGACATACGACTAGGATATACAAATTGTAAATGAAAACCGATATAATACTTCACAGGCTTTAGAGGTACATTATGTACTGTCTGAAACCTACAACCTAATGGTTTTTGAGTTAAATACTGCCATAGTTCTTACAGAAAGAAATCAGATACAGTCCTAACATCACATGCAAAATTGATATCTTGTGACATCTGTCACTTTATTAGGTACGCGTCGCGTAGCGTAGGTACTATGCACATGTCGGTCTTTTATCTTCAAATATGTCATAAGTAAACACGAATTATTTTAATTCGTTATATATGCTTCTTTGGATTTAATATTTTTACAAGGTGATTCCATATGAAATATATAAATGCATCCTTCAATATTATTTAGTAATTCTGTTACACGTTGTATACTATAGAGTAGATCTTGTCCTGTTGTTGTTTGTTTTGTTGTTGAAATAATTGACGGACCAAGCGGCATGCAGATGGATTGATGGTTAGTGGAAACCACTGACCTCTAATAGCGTACTATAGTAGGTATAATAAAGGTCAGTGTTGGAAACCCACCGCCTATAACAGAGAAACACTTCGCAGGGTATGCGAGATATACGCCCCGCAAAGTATCGCCCTGCGTCCACCGTTGTGGTAATATGAGGTGTAGGTGTTAAGCCACACGTACCCTGTAATAACTGCCTGCCCGCTTGGTGCCAGAAATGAAAATGGCGGTAGAACTTCCCCGGACGAGTTCTATCACAAAAAGTTCTGCTACTAAGTACTAATAAATAATAGTTTAAAAAAACTAAAACGAACTAAAGAATTGAAAATAAATTTTAATAAATTTAAATTAAGAATAGTGTAAAAAATTTCAATAAATATAAATTAATAATAGTATATATAAAAAAATATATATTTTATTGTAAAAAAGCGTGGGGTGCATGGTGTGAATAGTTATAAATATTTTATTGACAGATATGAGTAGAGTGATTATCATTTTGATAATATCTTAAAAAGCACCCCACGCTTTTTTTTAAACAAAATATTTTTTTTTTATTCACACTATTATTAATTTATATTTATTCTTGCGAAGAAGCTTGTTGCTTCGAAAGGTTTCTATAAAAACGGCAAAAATCTACGAAATTATTCTACGTTTGTAGAAAATGCGGCACTAACAATAGAACAAAGGTATTTTAATACACTGAAAATTTTATTATATCAGAGTAGATAGTTGTCAAGCGCAAGTCTATCAAGTATAAAAATAAAAATGGGAGCCCCCATTCAAATTCATTCTATTTTGCTATTTTTTAAATTTTTATATAGGTAGCTATATCAGCAACAGAATTACATCCTCTGTGAAAATTTCAACTGACTAACTATCACGGTTCATGAGATAGGTACAGCTTGGTGACAGACGAACAGCCAGCCAAGTGTCAGCTTTAGTCTCTCGTTTTACTTTTTGGGTACGGAACCCTTATAAAGTGGAAAAGATTATCCACAGGCAGCGAAACATCAATAAACACCCTAAAACTGCAATACACGATGCTGACCAACTACGAAAAACTCCCGACCCTAGTCGAGAGACACCAGGAGTCCATAGAGCAGTGTCTACGGCCCCTGCTCAGCGAGATACTGGATGACGATCCGGAGCTAGAAGACGAACAGGCGTACAAGAAACTGTTCAGGAAGATATCCATTTACATCATACTGTCCAGCGGTCTTGGGAACCCTGGCTCCATCGTGGTAAGTTTAGGTTTCAAAGAACCCACCTCATCGATAGTCAACATTCCACTGCTGGACTTAAAAAACGCCTATCAAAACAAAGCGGATGCGGATTTTATCCTAATTATAAACTAGCGACCCGCCCGGGCTTCGCAAGGGGGCAAAAATTATGTAAGTGTGTATGTAATTTCCCAGGGACTAGGGGATGTGGCTTTCTTTTCTCCATCCACACAAAGATTTGCCCGGTAAAGACCACGCTGGGCAGGCGGGTAGGTCATCGCAGGGCTAGACTGATCGCACCGGCGACGCTGCTGTCCGACACCGGTCTGTGCCATTCATTCAGTCTAGCCAATTTGAAGTGGTTATACCGCCACTTGTCGGTCGCCAGAGCCTCGTCGGCTAGACGGCAGGGTGCACCACGTGCAGGTGAGGTTGGCATTTTGGGAGACTGACTGGTACTTCCTTCCACTTACACCCCACCCTGGAATCCGCTGGAGGCAAGCGGCAAAGGACCGTGTATTGTGATACTCCCTACAAAAGACCTACGTCAGTGGACGTGAATTGGTTGAAATGATGATGATGTACGTAATTTGAATTTGTGTTGTGGACTTTTAGGCGTCCCAGAAGCTACTCGCTCTGCTACTTTTTAAATTTAGTTTTATATTCTAGACGTTAAAAGAAGGGATGGCAGCATTGGAAAGCGTGTTTTCACTGGACGACCTCAAAGTGTTCGTGACTCTACCTAGATCGGAGAAAATTCCGCAGCTTAACGAATTGATGCAGATCACCTCTGGAGTCCGGCTGTTCAACAGAGACTGCAAAAAAGGCGGCGAAGGCATACCTGATCGTAAGTCTATCTGGTTTTTTCGACTGTTAAAAGTAATTTTACATTTTAATTAAAATAAATAAATCGCCATCTAGCTCAAAAGTAAGCGTAGCTTGTGTTATGGGTACTAAGATGACTGAAGAATATTTTTATGAATAATTTACATAAATACTTATAATAAACGTCCCCCCGATGTCGTCGGGCCCTGGGGCTCATCTCATGGCGAGCTTTCGCGCTCGCCCCACTCGCCCGGTGACGGCAACCCCTCGGGTGGTTATCGGCAAGTGTCCATCCGAAAATCTAAATATAATATACTGAGACGCTGAAAAACATCTTAATATTTGTTATTAGATACCTACTGGAGACTACTTTTTTTAATGGATATTATCCACAAGCGAACAAGGCACGTGATCTTAGGTGATTACCGCAGCTCATCATAT
This sequence comes from Pararge aegeria, assembly GCF_905163445.1. Lineage (NCBI taxonomy): Eukaryota > Metazoa > Arthropoda > Insecta > Lepidoptera > Nymphalidae > Pararge > Pararge aegeria. The sequence goes on along the minus strand of NC_053202.1, from coordinate 1,329,267 downwards.
CAACCCATTACTGACCCACTATTGGGCACGCAGTGGCGTGCTCAAGATGATTGACCAGGGTAGGTATAAAGCTGGAAAATAATATAAAAGGGAAAAATCCTCGTCTTATTCGAGTTATATGAAATTTTAAGGATACGCAGTGCATTTGAGCTTATACGAAATGCACGCCATTAAGGGCACGGGTCTCCTCCCACAATGAGAATTGTCCACCACGCTGGCCCAGTGCGGATTGGTGGACTAGCCTAGCCAATATCCTTTGGGGAACCGATACCTGGCACTCACCTGTACATTTTGAGTGCGTTTTTAACTTATGCAATATAACTTTTCGTAGTGCCAAAACAGCATAATGTATCACTTGCTTTAACGGTAAAGGAAAACATGACAAATGACATAGCTGAGGATTCTCCATGACGTTATCAAAGGTGTGTGAAGTCCAATCCGGAATCCAAAATATATCCAGTACGTAGTACGAAGCAGGCGTTACTTTGCTTTGGAATTCCATGATATGTTATGAAAATTAAGCTTACATTACTTTCAATGCACGCATACCTTATTTCACTTAATATCCTCTACGCATGTTTCGCTCCGAAACCGGAGGGTACATTGTTGAAGATCTGTTTGACGTGGAGTATAAAGATTGAAGAAATTATAAACCCTGCTTTCTAAGTCCCGTGCCTAAGGCCGTGGTTACGATTACCACAACTGGAAAATGTTTGTGTGATTAACATGAATGTTTTTCAGTGTCTGGGTGTTTATATGTATATTATAATGAAATCTTTGAGATGTCTCTCAATAAGTTCAAAGTTTATATAAAACGTAAGCTTACAGGAAGATCCTATTGTAACTTTAAACGATAAAAAAACTAGGATGTGAATTGCTCTAACTTCATAGCCTAATAAAAATTTACTGTGAGATGGTGATAACAAAAAAAAATGTACCCGGCTAAGTTTGTTGTGGGCTCTTCCTAGACCAGGGCGCCTTTGGAAACCTCGCAGCTTTATGTTTAAGTTGGCGAACGAAGTTATCACAATCCCCGTCCAATTATGTAAACATATTATATGTACGAACGCTTCATAAGTGTATGTGATAGGCCTACATGAAGAAAGAAATTTTGAATTTAAAAAAAAAAAAAAAAACTATTTATATAACCTATTCATAAACATATTCACCAGTCATCTTAGTACCCATAACACAAGCTACGCTTACTTTGGGGCTAGATGGCGATGTGTGTATTGTATTCTATTTCGGGATAAGACCTGTAGTGGGCCGGCCGGTAATTGGTTGAAGAATTGTTTCAGTGCCATTCAATATAATCGACGCCGGTAAAGCGTGCATGGCGTCTCTCTCGCATTCACTCATAGCAGCCATGCAGAGAGTGAATTCACTCACCACGGCTATCGCTGATACCATTACGATCAAAGAAGACGAAGGGATCGTGGGCGTTGACGTACCGCCCAACTCGGGCTTGACTGAGTAAGTGTCGCAGAAAATAGCTTGTTTTTTGTTTGATAGTATTAATTGACCAAGCAAATTCAAATTCAAAATTTCTTTATTCATGTAGGCCTATCACAGGCACTTATGAAGCGTTCATACATATATGTTTACATAATTTAAACGGGATGGTGATAACTTCGTTCACCAACTTAAACCTGTAGCTACGAGGGTTCTAAACGCGCCCTGGTCTATGAAGAGCCCACAACAAACTTAGCCGGATTATTTTTTTTTTGTTATCACCATCTCACAGTTTATTTATATTAAGCTATGAAGCTATTAAGCTAGATCAACCAATCATCACACTCAAGCTTTTCATCGTTCAAGTAATTCGTAATATAAAATAGGATTTTTCTGTAAACTTTGAACTTATTGAGAGACATCTCAAAGATTTCATTTGGTAATTTGTTATAAAATAATATACAATTGCCCTTGAATGAATTTGCAATTATGTGTAGCCAAGTAAACTGCACAACGAGTTAAATTTTGCTTCTAACATTTATATTGTTACAGTGCGTTTTCTTTTAAAATTTTGTTACATTTTTATGGGCACAAATTAAATTTTCAAATATGTACTGAGCAGATGGCTCAACTGAAAACCATCGCCTAAGTATAAACAGAGTAGCACTTCACAGGGCGTGCAAGGGCGTGCTGCAATGCCGCCCTGTGTCCATCAATTCGAGGTGGCCTGTAGTTACACCAACCAAGCCCTTCAGACCGGAATACAGCATTGCAACAATACTGTTTAGCAAATTCGAAAAACGAACGTTAATTTTTTAATTTCATCCAAATGTTATGAGCGCTATATCATCTCATAATAACACTCAACCCGATCAATTTCCATTTACGAAACTTGTTAGCCTCACCGCGAAGTTCTAAAATAACTACGTATTTTGGTCCCATCTCGGGCGCCAATTGACCATAAGTGATAACCATTAATATTTTTTTTATTTTCTTTCATTCACTGTCTCTTAAGGGCCCGACCGTCCGTCTCGCTGTCACAAACACAGCGAGCAATTTAAAAGCAATTAATGGAAATTAAGCTTTATTTGCTATGCTCCGCAAATTAAGCTTGATTCGTCATAAATTGTTTTAGAAAATCAGAAGAAACTGTATGGTGTTATTTATAATTTCTTCTAACTTCTTCCCTCTTCTAACCCTCCGAATGAATGTATGATCCGGTTTCGAAGCGAAAGTGATGATTTGATTTTTATTTTCGCGGAGTATAGCAAATTAAGCTTAATTTTTATATTTTTTTTTATATACTACGACAATACACACATCGCCATCTAGCCCCAAAGTAAGCGTATCTTGTGTTATGGGTACTAAGATAGCTGATTTATATTTTTATGAATATAATACACATTAATACTTATAATATACATATAAACACCCAGACACTTAAAAACAATCATGTTCATCACACAAACATTTTCCAGTTGTAGTAATCGAACCCACGGCCTAGAACTCAGAAAGCAGGGTCGCTGCCCACTGCGCCAGTCGGCCGTCGTATAATAATATATCATGGAATTCCGCAAAGTTACGCCTGATTCTATCTAATATTTAATGCAATTTATGAAGTCGTCAAAATAACAAGCTAGCCGGCTAAATAAATAAAATAAAACATATTGCACTTAGGATAGCTACATTGAATGAGATAAAATTAAATTAAATTTATTTATGTAAATGTATACTCAGTATTAAGGCAAGCAGGATGACTAATAATATTTTTTTATCCAGAAAAGACTACAACCAAATTTTCGAACTGTTAGCCTTCAACCGTCAATACGAAGTGTACATACGCAAACTCCTAGCCGACGTGGAGACGATGGAGCAAAATGGCGCCCAAGATGTGGAGAGGATAAAGATGGTTCTAGAAGAAACGCACACAGCTGTGAAATACAAGGCCGCTGTGCCCGTGGCCACAGTTTTTGTGAGTCATTATTGCGCGCTTTCACTAAACCTAGGTGTAAGGACGTGTCAATGATACACCAGCGTTAGGCATGTACTGACTTTATTCTTATAACTATGCACCTCATACAATATTTATTATTAACCCACCCTCACATCTTTCCCCTTAAAAATAAACTAAAAATTAACAATCACTCTCACCTTGCTCTTTCCAAAATTAATTAAATTGCAAATCAATCAAATAATCATTTCATCACAAAATGCATTTGAGATTAATTAAATCGTAAAGATTTTAAAGACAAATTTACATTACATACAAACTTTTTCAGCAAAATTCTAGTGTAAAAATACAAAATCAATAAACACATTAACCTTATTACATCAATAACCTTATTTTTTATCCATGAATTTAAACTCAATATTGAACTTATATCAAATTTACCACATATATAATAATATTTTTCTTAACTATTATATTATGCACATTTTCGCCATAAAGCTCCTTATTCCAAGCCAGACTGGTAGTTACGTAAACCCCCATCTATCCGGAGGCCTCACTGTCCTGCCAGAACGAGACACATAATTATTCTCTATCGTACCTGTACGCATATTTTGAGTTTGGTAAGGTTCTACGTTAACATCTTTATTTAAGCCTATATCGTCATACTCAAACCCATAGTGAAGCGTGTCTTGTCTTTCCGGCCTATCTACCGTAATATGTCGCCTGTTACGAACTAATTTTTTGCCTTTTGAATTTGTAACTTCATACGATCTATTATTCAAAACGCGGGTTATTGTACCTGGTATCCATCTTTTAATATTTAAATCATAAATCCTTACTTTTTGTCCTACAATTAATTTTTTTAAGTTTTTAGCATTCCGATCATAATAAAATTTTTGTTCGTCCTGTCTAGTTAATAATTTATGTCTTATGTTTTCGTGTACTTTTGGCTTTAACAATTTTTTTGATATGGGCAAAATGCTTCTTAACTTCCTACTCTGTAGTAACTCTGCCGGCGAAGGTAACTCTAACGATAATGGTGTATTTAAATATTCCAATATAGCTAAACGGTAATCAGACCCCGTTTCTTTAGTTTTAATCATTATATTTTTTACCGTCTGAATAGTACGTTCTACTTGTCCGTTCGATTGTGGATAGTGAGGCGAGGAAGTTACATGTTTGAATCCCCATTCCATGGCAAACTCTTTAAAGAAAGTTGAGTTATATTGGGGCCCGCAATCAGAAATCACCACAGTTGGAATTCCATAATGGCAAAAAATATTTTTTAAACATGTTATTATATGCATAGAATCAGTATACTGTAGTTCCACTATTTCAAAAAATTTACTATAGTAATCTACTATAATTAAATAATTGCCACCCTTTAGTTGGAACAGGTCAGTGCCAACTTTAACCCACGGACTATCTGGAATTTCATGAGGCTGCAATTTTTCTTTTTGATTCAATTTCTTATGCGCGAGACAAACATCACAATCATTTATTACATTTACTATGTCATTATTAATGCCTGGCCAAAATATAGTTTCTCTAGCCCTTAACTTAGTTTTTTCCAACCCCATATGACCAATATGTACTCTACTTAACATTTCTTTTCGTAATGATTTGGGTACCACAACCCTTTCATTTTTCCAAATAAGACCATAAGCAAACGACAAATCCTCCTTATATTTCCAATATGGTTTCACTATATCCAACACAGCATTTTTTTCGACCGGCCAACCCTTTTTAATGTACTTTGACAGCTGTTTTAATTCACTATCATTCTCAGTGGATTTTTGTAACGCAGCAAACTGTGCGTTTTCAAAATATTGCGTAAGCGCCGATGCCGCATCCCGCGTGACGGCACACACCTCGTCATAAAGACTGTCTTGACTCGAGTGAACGGTCTCGGCAGGTTCATAAGCGCGCGATAATGCGTCGGCAATATAAAGGTGCTTGCCAGGCTTGTAGACTAACTTAAATGTATAGCGTTGCAAGCGTAACAACATTCTTTGTAAACGCCCAGGAGCATCTGTAATTGGTTTCTTTATTATACTTATGAGTGGCTTATGATCGGTTTCAATAATAACATTCGTTTTCCCATAAATGTACGCATAAAACTTCTCGCATGCAAACACACAAGCAAACAGTTCTTTCTCAATTTGTGCATATCTCTGTTCAGCCTTAGTTAGCGCCTTGGACGCATAACATACCGGTAAATTATTTTGCATCAAGCACGCACCCAAGCCACTCTTACTCGCATCTACTGATATAACTATTGGTTTATTGACATCATAATATTGTAACACAGGGCGACTAGTCAAACAATGCTTAATATCCCGAAAACATTTCTCATGCCTTTCGTTCCAGTGCCAATCAGTTTCTTTTCTTAATAACTCTCGTAATGGAAGTACCTTATCCGATAGATTAGGAATAAAATTACCTATGTAATTAACTAAACCTAAAAATCTTTCCACATCCTTTTTATCATTAGGGATCGGCATTTTTGTAATCGCCGTGATATGACTGTCATCAGGATACAGGCCATTTTTTGTTATCCTGTGTCCTAAATATTTTATTTCTTCCAAACCAAACTTACATTTCTTTTCATTTAATTTTAAATTAATTTTCCTACATCTTTCTAACACTCTTCTTAACCTTTCATCATGTTCTTCTTTATTTCTACCATAAATTAGCAAGTCATCGATATACATGCACACTCCTTCTATGTCATCAAAATTTTCTATCATTTTTTTATGAAAGACTTCTGACGCTGAACAAATTCCATAAGGCATTCGCAAGAACTTGTATCTACCAAAAGGAGTGTTGAATGTGCAGTACAAACTACTCTGTGCATCTAAGAAGATATTCCAAAATCCTGAAGAAGCATCTAGCGTACTAAAATACCTAGCCCCTGATAGTCTCGATAGAATTTCATCCAAAGTCGGCAGTCTAAAATGTTCCCGTTTAATAACCATATTTAGTTCCTTGGGATCTAAGCATATACGCAGATCGCCATTAGGTTTTTTAACCACAGTAATACTGCTAACCCAGTCCGACGGCCCTTCAACCTTAGCAATAATTTTCTTAGTTTGCATTTCCTCTAACTTTTTCCTCACATCCTCCTTTAAAGCAAACGGTAATTTTCTAGGTGCATGCACCACAGGAATAGATCCCTCCTTTAAATGTATTTTATATTGACCCGGTAAGCACCCTATTCCTTGAAACACATCTTTAAAATTCGTTACAATATCCGGTTTGCAATCAACGGTTTGTATCGACATGACACGTCTCACTACGTCTAGTTCTGTGCAAGCATAACGTCCTAATATCGGTACAGACTGAACATCAGCTATCTTAAATTCGAGCATATAATTCTTTACTTTATAAATCACATTTAAATATATCTTCCCTACGACGCATATGCTTGCACCAGAATAACCATTTAATCTCGTGTGTGTTTTTAATAAACAATCCTGTGGTATTTGCAATTTTTTCAGATAATATAACGGTAAAACATTAACATCTGCCCCCGTATCTAATTTAAATTTAATCAACGTGCCACAAATATTTAAGCTAAGATTCCAATCACTGTTATTTAATGAATATATTACCTTATCATCAGAGTCCTCAATATAATTCACCCCACAAACCCGGGCAAAATGATTCATCCTTAAACACCGCGCACACTTTTGGCCATAGGCTGGGCACTCAAACTTTTTATGCACTATTCCACAATAACTACACTGATTATTCGAACCCGCAACCGAACGCCAATGGCTCGCGCCACGGCCTCTGGTCGGCAGGGGGCGCTCGCGCGGCCCAACAGCGCGCTAGGAACGCGACTCCGCGCGATCGCCGCGCCCTCCACTCCATCGCTCGAACTTCGCTGCGTCGTCGGGTACCTGGCTTCTTATTTGTCCTCGTGACGATGATATCTTCGACTTTACAAGTGCAACGTGATTTTGCATTTGTTTTACTTGATGAACATTATGCATATCTTCTCTTTCAGGCTTAATCTTCTCCGAATAGGTCCGGGATGCCACGGCAGCACGGCAAATATCCATCGCCTTTTTTAGTGACAGGTCATCCTCTCTTAATAACCGTTCACGAATGGCTGCACTTGAAACGCCACACACCAGCCGATCTTTGATCAGTTCGTCGTGCAAATCACGAAACTCACAATTTTGAGCTAATTTTCCCAACTCAAACACATACTGCTCGATAGATTCGTTGTCACGTTGATCACGAATAAAAAATCTATGACGTTCAACCGTTACGTTTCTTTTTGTTTTGAATTGTTCATCCAACTTTTTCCATATGTTTTCAACAGTCGTGCATTTCTCTGGCAGTTGATCTAAAATTTCTCGACACTGCTCACCCACCACGTGCAATAAAATGTTCACCTGTATTTCCAATGATTTTTTATTTATTTCACACGCTTTACTGTATATTTCATAACTTCTTTTCCACTTGATCCATTTGTCATGAATGTTATTTGCGTCCGATGCATTTTTGTCAAAACAAAACGAAGACGGCGGCGTCAATATACTTTCCATGTTTCCAGAGTTTTCTACTTTAATGTTAATTTCCCGACTGCGCCATGTAAGGACGTGTCAATGATACACCAGCGTTAGGCATGTACTGACTTTATTCTTATAACTATGCACCTCATACAATATTTATTATTAACCCATCCTCACACTAGGCATCGCCTAAATGGAATGCTTATAATTTAGGCGATGTCTATAGAAAAAAAACATTTCACAAAACTTAGGCTGCATCACCACCAGCAGGTGAGATTACTTGTAGTGCAATTTAAAAAAAGCGACTTTCGTACTGCATTTTCTCGCTCGCAATCGAGGAGTCGTTTCCGAGTATGTAAATACTTAAACAACGGAGTAAAATATATTTTATATGCATGGAATAAAAACTCAAATTTGCACTGAAATGAAATCCGAAGTACGCGATTTAAGACTCAAACAGAACAATAAGGCCCCTTTGACTTTAACGATACACTCGTAGTTTGATATGCGAAAACGAGTCTTCGATTGCGAGCGAGCAAGTGAGATTTTTTTTAAGTCAGATTGTGTATTTTGTGAATTTTTTTTAGAGGGCTCGCTATAATCGATACCAAAACTTTATTTTTTTTGTGCCTTGTCTGTATCTTGGCCGCTATACATTTTTTAAGAGAGTTAATACATTTTACGTATCAGCCATCCGGAGCTTAGTTAAATCTCTAAACAATGATAGATTTTAATGATAATTTCAGCCGCTCTTCAAAAAGCTCTGGCGTGTTTGGCGGTCAATGCAGGACGTGATGTTCCTGCTCTCAACAGTCAACCGCCTCATGACCGTGCTGGCGAACATCAAAGAGCAGATGAAGGTACCCTACGCGCTCATAGAAAAAATGCTCGAAGGAAAGAGCGTGGTAACCGATCAGGTATTAAAATTTGCGACTTGATTTCACAGTCAGAAATATGGCCCAATATGGTCGTGCATATTGGGCCATACATAATTTATACAACGTGTAACGTAATTACGAAATAATATTGAAGGATGCATAAGTATATTTCATAAGGAATCATCCTGTGTAAATATAAAATCCAAAGGAGCATATTTATTTATCCATACAAACGAATTCTAAACATTCTTAGTGTTTACTTACTTATGGCAACCCTATTGAAGATAAAAGACCGACACGCGCGTACTACCTACGCTACGCAACTCGTAGTACCTACGCTACGCAACGCGTATTACATAAAAAAGTGACAGGAGTCACAGGAGACACATAATTTTTAATTTTGTATGTGATGTTAGTCGCGAAGTTGAAGTGGCAATGGGCGGGGCACATAGCTCGGAGAACCGATGGACGTTGGGGTCCAAGGTGTTGGAGTGGCGACCCCGCACCGGTAAACGCAGCGTTGGTCGACCCCCAAGCATGTGGACAGACGACATCAAACGAGTCGGGAGCCGTTGGATACAAGCGGCCCAGAATCGTTGGGCGTTTGGAACGCCCTACAAAAGACCTATGTCCAGCAGTGGACGTCAATTGGTTGATCTGATGATGATGTGATGTAAGGTCTGTATCCGATTTATTTCAGTGGAAACTATTAGGTTTTGTTTTCACAGATAAGTCTCAGATACAGTACACAATGTACGGTGTACCTCTAAATCCTGTGAAGTATTGTTTCGGTTTTACACGGTACACGTTGCACGTTGTTGTTTAATGTATTAGTAATTGATAAAAATGTATTATGGAAATAAAGAGGCTATAATAATAATAAAATAACGTTTAAATGTTGATGTTGTATATAATGTAGGTAAAAACACGATTACAAAAATAAATAAATAAATAAATAATAAATATACACATCGCCATCTAGCCCCAAAGTAAGCGTAGCTTGTGTTATGGGTACTAAGATAGCTGTTGAATATCTTTATGAATGTAATACAAATAAATATTTATAATATACAGATAAACACCCAGAGACTGAAAAAAATCATGTTCATCACACAAACATTTTCCACTTGTGGGAATCGAACCCACGGCCTAGGACTCTGAAACCAGGGTCGCTGCCCACTGCGCCAGTCGGCCGTCAAAAATGACATAATTATAATTACAACTTCGGCAGTGGCGTGCGCGGGGTTTTCGACCAGGGTATGCATAAAGCAGGTAGATGGCATAAAATGGAAAAATTCCCCTCCAATACGAGTTATATAAAATAATTTTGGTATGCAGTGCTTTCGTGCATGTACGAAGTGCACGCCACTGAACTTCGGTTCATCATCATAATCTTATCAACGTATTACCGGCTCACTACAGTGCACGGGTCTCCTTCCATAATGAGAAGAAATTTAGGCTGTGGTCCCCCACGCTGGCCTAGTGCGGATTGGTGGACTTCACATTATGGAGAACTCTCAGGCATGCAGGTTCTCTCACGATGTTTTCCTTCACCGTTGAATCAAGTGATATTTTGTTTGCTTGAAACGCACGTAACTTAGAAAAGTTAGAGGTGCGTGCTAGAATTCGAACTCGGCCTCCGGAAAGGTTAGTGGAAGTCCTGGGCTATCACCGCTTCTTTATATCAACTTCGGGTATATCAACACGATCCAATAAACAACTGATAATATTTTTGCCATAACAGGAAAGAATGTGCGAGCCAGTCAGCGTGAGAGAAAGATTATCCCTTGGCTCACTTACGTTCCTGTGCCGTGACAGTTTCAGTGAAATAAGTGAACGGAACGTTAAGTTTCTGGGTTTCTGTGCGTTGTGCCTCAGTGTTGGTGCGTTGGTGCCCAGCAACATGAAAGTTGGTTTAATCAAGTCCCAAGGGTCTAGATACGGATTCTGCAGTGTCAAAATGGCGGCGCGGTTCAATAAGGAACCACAGAGGCAAGTCGAAGTTTGCTCATTAATTTATCCGTTTTAAAACTCACCGCAAAGTTCTGGAATGTCTTTCTGGCTACCGGTTTATCCCACCTATACTATGATATAAACTTGGACTTAGATGTTTAACATTTAATGTTAATTCTATTTTATAGTCAAAGTCAAAGTCAAATATTTCTTTATTCAAATAGGCACATATATGGCACTTTTGATGCGTACATTACATGTAAAATATGACATAGAAGTGAGTTGATGGCGATAACTAAATTCGTCATCTTAAAACTAAAGCTACGAGGGTTCCAAACGCGCCCTGGTCTAAGAAGAAGCCCACAACAAACTTAGCCGGTTGTTATTTTTTTCTGTTATCACCATCTCACATTGTCACTTAAAACGATCAAGAAGCAAGCTGAAGAGCAATAATTTACATCCAAGCATTTTTATCGTTGACGTAGTCCTTAATACTATAATAGGACTTTTCTATAAGCTTACGTTTAATACAAACTTTTTCAGAGACATCTACAAGATATGAACTGGTAGTTTATTGTAAAATTGTATATAATTTCCTTTAAATTAATTACTTATTTTATGTAGTCTAGTATAAGTAATTCATTTAAAGAAAATTGTAAAACCTTATTAATTAGTAAAAAATTTTTAGACATTTATTTTGTAATGCAGTTATTTTTGAAAATGTAATTAATTTTGAAATTATTCGCAAGCGTTGTGAAAACCTCTAATATGCTAAACATTCACTTAGCTCACAACGTAGAAACTTTGACAAGAAAAAATGTATTAGCTAGTGATTTTCCTAAATAAATAAATAAATGATGTTACGTACTAGGGTTCAAGTATTTAGTACTAATAATAGTAGGAGTATTTATGACAGAGCTCGTCCGGGGAATTACTGTCGCTTATTTCTGTGTTTCTATGTATATTATACATTAACGAACTTATGAGTTTCTTTCAATGGTTCATTAACGAAGTCATGAATAATAATAATAATAAATATACTACGACAATACACACATCGCCACCTAGCCCCAAAGTGAGCGTAGCTTGTGTTATGGGTACTAAGATGACTGATGAATATTTTTATAAATAATATACATAAATACTTAGAATATACATATAAACACCCAGACACTGAAAAACATTCATGCTCATCACACAAACATTTTCCAGTAGTGGGAATCGAACCCACGGCCTTGGGCTCAGATAGCAGGGTCGCTGCAAACTGCGCCAATCGGCCGTCAGAATCGTTCGTAAAGAATAATGAAAAGTCATGGATTTCTTTTCATTATTCTTTACGAAGTCATGAATTTTTTTCAAAGGGACTGTAACGAAGTCATGATGTTTTTTTTTATGTTTCAGCCAGCAACTTATGAATTTCTTTTAATAGTATAGTCAAAATATAGTCACAGATCAGACTTTAAGTATAAGTATTAATAATTACAAACTAAAATTAACATTTACAATAAATATAAGCCGTCTAACTGTTCACTTATGGGCATGGTACCCAAAATGTTGGCGCTATTGCCCCTTTGAATTGCAAATTGCTAATTTTAATGGTTCAATAACTGGGTGATGATTTTTTTCAAATGTACATTAACGAGATCATATATTTCTTTTAATGGAATCATTAGAAATCAAAGAAATTGAAAATAAATTCATGACTTCGTGACTGTATAGGCACGAAGTTGTGAATCTCTTTCATAGGTACATTAACGACGTCATGAATTTCTTTTAAAGGACATTAACGACGTCATGAATTTCTTTCAAAGGTACATTAACGAAGTCATGAATTTCGCAAGAAACAACCCCCACGTTATTAACCTATTGAACATATCCGAGGAGATGAGCAGATTGAGGCACATCGAGAATCTTGTTGTTAAGGTCGTTCCAAAGAGTGAGTACATAGCACAGCGCATAAGGTGACAGGACAGCAACTATTATGTCGAGAATAATTTTGAGCTGCATGGGAATTAAAAAGGCAGAGTCGTTGCCCTTGAAAACTAACTACCTATAGGCTATAGAAGTCCCATCAAAAGCTTAGGGTAGCCCAGAGCAACATTTCTATTGCCGGGTTAGGAAATTTGCAGTGTCCACCCCCGTGCCCCGGAGAACACGTTATTCCGTCGGTTTAAAGCGTGATGGGTTATTGCTCTAAAACTACGCTATAGGAGACGAGACTGTACCAGTCTTTTTTTTAAGTTATTACTATGAAAAAGGTGTTCAAAGTGCTCCTATAATTAGTATAACAAAGTAACGTGAATCATTATCTCCTAAGATAGAGGAGGTCTGTTTCTTGTGGTCAAAGTCGAAGTCAAAGTCAAAGTCAAATATTTCTTTATTCAAATAGGCACATATATGACACTTTTGATGCGTACATTACATGTAAAATATAACATAGAAGTGTGTTGAGGGCGATAACTAAATTCGTCAGCTTAAAACTAAAGCTACGAGAGTTCCAAACGCGCAATGGTCTAAGAAGAAGCCTACAACAAACTTAGCCGGTTTTTTTTGTTATCACCATCTCACATTGTCGCTTAAAACTATTAAAGAAGCAACCTGGTTGGAGCAATAATTTACACCCAAGCATTTTTATCGTTGATTTAGTCCTTAATACTATAATAGGACTTTTCTATAAGCTTACGTTTAACCACTCACTTACTGATGATGACGTTGACAGATGTTTTATTCCGCAGAGCAAATATACGACAAAGACGTACAGACAGAAGTTCATCCCATAGATAGTTACATCGAGAAGAACTATACGCCAAACTTATGGGAGTGGAAGAGAAGGGCTTGCCAACTGGTTTGTTATTTGTAAATTTAACTAGCGTACCCAGCCCGCTTTGCCGGACTAGATTTTGCTTTATTTTATTTAAACAATAAACTTAAATCATTAAATTTTTAATTTAAGTCTCATAATATATTAAATCATTTATTTCTCTCCGTATTCATTCTCTTCTATTCTCTTCTCGAGCGGGTGAAGATCATTACCTACACCCAAGTACACCCAACAATAGAATATATTCTTAGTAAATAAAAGCTGTATTTGACAGTTTGACAGTTCAAAAATAGGAGTGCTCCGATCGTCACCAAACTTTACAGGATTACTCGCCAGGTCAATCCGGAGATTCCCTGAAAGTTTCATTGAAATCGGTCCAGCCGTTTCGGAGCCTATACGGAACATACCCACACACTTTCTCTTTTATATATATAGATAATCTATACTTATAATAAAACTGCAACTGGAAGATTTCTGTGCATATAATAGGTGTATGGATGGATGGATGTTTGATACGCTTTAACGTCACAACGAATGAACCGATTTGGCTAACATTTGGCAAAGGTACCTACAATATAGTCTGGTATAGCTCATAGTCTTCTTTTTATCCCGGAAAAGCAAATAGCTTCTACAGGATAACACCGCTATTTTTTCCCAATTTGTCTTTCAAAATCCGCGCAACGGTTTTAGATTGACGTGGTTTTTTGGATAGGTATAATTGACGTGTTTTTTTTTTAAGTCGACTTATTCGCGGACGAAGTCGCGCGTGTTCGCTAGTCCTTAATATTATAATAGGATTTTTCTATAAGCTTACGTTTAATATAAACTTTGAACTTATTAAGAGACATCTTAAGAATTTCATCTGGTAATTGTTTATAAAATGATATACAATTACTCTTATTAGCTCGTTTCATTATTTGTGAGTTAAGACCGAAATTTTCGAACGTACAACTATTTTCTGTTATCTTTCAGGCCACCATAGTGAAGTGCCAGACCCACTCGACTCAGACCAACTATAGCCACTTGCGTTCAGAGACGCACACCCAAACCGTCCATCCGCGGGACAAGAGCCTCCAAACGAAGAGGGATGCGGGGGTCAACACCAATCCACATGACGTGTTCATCTGGGGTTTGAGAGGACAGATCGGTTACGGGCAGCATTCCATGAAGTTATGGGGCATTCATGCGGAGAAGAAGAAAGGTAGGTTACCACTCTACCGGCAGAGACGTGGCGCTAAGCGATTTAGCGTTCCGGTACGATTTCGCGTAGAAACCTAGCTAGTTAAAACAAATAGGTACTTGCTAGTTAGGCAGATAGACGATAGGATATAACATCCTAAAAAATAAATAAGTATAATTTTCAACAATTAAGAAAATGAATCTACCCCAACAATGGGATGGCTGAGTTTTATAATCTCCACACAGTTTTTCAAAGTCACAAAGGACAAGTCGTGACACAGCTGCACAAAAACAATCAAAAATGTTTATATTTTCCTTGTTTTTTTTAAATACCCTCAGGCAATCAGGTTTCCTCGCCATGTTTTACTTCACCGTTCAAGCAAGAGAAATTTCAATTGCTTAAAACGCACATAACTTAGATAAGTAAGAGGTGCGTACTGGGATTCGAACTCGGACCCTGAAATTAAAGTCCAACTCCTTAACCAACTGGGCTTTCACCGCTTAAGAAAAGAAAAGTAATAATTCAATAGTTTTTTTTTTCTCCGCAGCTCAACTCTTCACAGAATGCGAATGGCCGTGTGTATCGCCAGATAACAAGAACACCAAAGATGTCGAATGTCTTGATACTTTGATGTAAAAATAATTAGATACAAATAAATATTATTGTAGTTTCCGAATTTTGTCTTAATTTTTCATAATACTATAATATAATTGAAAAGATTGCATGAACCAAACAAGCGTTTTTAAAATCATTTATTTTTTAATTATTTAAACTCTTTATTTGTACACCACTACCTACACAGTTACGAAAATAAAGGGCGTATAGAGTGAAACACAAAGACGAGTAGAATACAAGGCGGCCTTATCGCTTAGAAGGGACAAAAGGATAAATATTTTTAAGAATCAAATTGGTAAGCACTATTCCACATAACTTTAGGGATTTATAAAATATATATATTATTATTTTTGGTCTTAATTTTTTGTTTCAACTTTAATTTAATTTTTACTTTTCGTTCAATTTAATTCCAAGTTGTGTGCACATACTCTGGGTTTTAACTAAGAACAAAACTGGTTATTACTTATTTTTAGATCTACCTTTAGTTATGATATATGTACCTGTTTTGTGTACCTAACAATTAATAAATAAATAAGCGATCTCTGCCAGGCAACCTTAGGATTGGGACAATAAGAGCTAAGTATTAAATCAGAGAGATCATGTTTGTTCATCGCTTTACTTTGTTTGCATCCTATGTATCCTTCTAACAGATTCATGGATTTGAGGGAAAGTATATTGAATTAATGCCGGTTAGATAGTGCTGATGCGTTGGACAGACGAAACAAACGAGTCGCAGGAAGCCGTTGGGCGAAAGCGGCACAAAACCTACCTACCTTACATACATTTCGGTGTACCTAAAACGGTTTGGTACGCAGAAGTGTAGGTAAGGTAGGTAGATAGACATCAGTGGCGTGCATTTTATACAAGCACAAAAGCACAGCATACCCAAATTATTTTATATCATTCGTATTGGAGAAGAATTTTTCAATTGTATGCCATGTACCTGCTTTATGCATACCCTGTTCAAAATCCATATGCACGCCACTGATAGACATAGGTAGTATTTTGAAATACTACCCATTTTGTTTAGCATATAACGAATATTGTTATGGAGGAGCGAAATAATCTGATATCTAGGTGTAGAACTACTACATGTAAAAGATTCCAAACTCACTATCTCGTTCCAAAATTATTAGCGTGACGGTCGATTGGCGCAGTGGGCAGCGAACCTGCTTTCTGAGTCCAAGGCTGTGGATTCGATTCCCACAACTGGTAAATATTTGTGTGATGGACTTTAGATTTCCAGTGTCTGGGTGTTTATTTTTTGTAAATTTAGTATTTATGTATATTTTCACAAAAATATTAATCCGTCATCTTAGTACCCATAACACAAGCTACGCCTACTTTGGGGCTAGATGACGATGTGTGTATCGTCGTAGTATATTCAAATTTATTTTTTATTTATTTATTTCGTTAAAACTGTAAAAGTTTTGATTGTTTGGTTTTTTGAATCTTTATATTTTTTGAATATTTCTTGTGTGCGTGTGTATGTCACTGAACTCCTCCGAGAGGCTGAACCGTTTTGAATGAATTTTTTGGTATACGTTTGGGTGGTTTACCCTGGATGGTTTAGATTCACAATTTAGCCCGAAATATGGCGCTGTGGTCCGATATATAACAAAATATTTTAACTTTTGTAAATTTAAATCGCCGGAATTTAAACTCTAAACTTGACTTGTGTTGGAGGTTGTCAAAACAAACTTTTAGTTTCAATAATACGAAAATTGGCTTTTCATCTTATTTTATTCAGAAAAATAGTACATGAGCACCGCATAGGGTGTATTTTAAATAGTTGTCTTAAACATCTATTTCATCGTCGTAGTTTTGTCAGAATAGCTTTAGTTTCTCTCATGAACATGACGTCATCCGCTTGCGCTTTTAACGCGGCCGCTTCCTCGCTTAGCGCTTCAAGCGAAGCTATCTGCGACATGAGCGATTTCGGTAGAATTGCTTCTGGTACATTCAGGCTTAAATATTTGTTCTGAAAATAAATAATACTTTTTTTTATATTAGCTGTTAATTCTGTGGGAACCATTTGGTTTCCTGAGATATAATAATAACAATGAATTGAATCGAGTTGAGTCGACCGTTATTGTTCCGATCGTCGTTTCAGTCAATGGTCTTCTCGCGAAAAGCTTCGACCAACATCTTAAGAAGCTTTCGCTTGGTTGTCGGATACAGAAGGCAGTAGTACTTGAAACGGCGCGTATTGTGAGGGGGTTCCGCACTCTGGAGCCCTGACCGCCGGTTGCTTGGGCATTCAAAAGCCCCGCAAGCGGAGGGTGTGTTTTTCTTACGTGTTTTTTTTAAGCATTTTTAAGAATTAAAAAAATGAAAGTCAATAAATTATAGAGAAAAATAATAATGATAAATCTTTTATTTGAGAACAAAACAACGCATAGAAATTAACATATTATAGATTACACGCTAAAAAATACGAAAAAAGCTGTTTGCTATATACCGAAGCCTACTTTAATCTCCTTCCTTTTAACTAACTCTATGTCTAAAATCAAGTGGATAAGTTGCTTAGTTAGGGCGTAAAGGCAGGACAAACAGACAAACATTTTCGCATTTATAATATTATTTAGGACACCACTACAAGTTAGCCCTTGACTGTAATCTCATCTGGTGGTAAATGTTGTTGCTATCAAAATCACAAAAAGAACTGAAATTAAAGATTGTTAAAACCGGTTTCTCTGTTTTACCGGTTGAAAAAACGACACCGAAACCTTAACCGAAATGATTCCAATACAAGGTAATGACTGAAACCGGTTTAAAAAAAATCCGGTTTCAGAGCCCTGCTAAAAGGCACTTTTGTTGCGTACGAGGTGGTGGTGATAACTATTTGTTGGATAAATACATTCGTTAACTTAAAACTAACGCTACGAGAGTTACAAAAGAGACGGCCGATTGGCGCAGTTACCAGCGACCCTGCTTTTGTTTATGTATATTATTCATAAAAATATTCATCAGTCCTCTTAGTACCCATAACTTACTTTGTGGCTAGATGGCGATGTGTGTATTGTCGTAGTATATATTTATTATTTATTTATTTATTCCAAAAGCAAGTAGTCTGCAGAGCTCAGCTAGTTAGAGAGCTAAAATGTTTTAAGTACCTACATGACAAAATATCCGACTAACAAACCAACGGATGGTAACTTGATGGAAAGTTACTGAATAGGACAGCTCGTACCAGAAGTCCACAACTTAAACTTTATTAGAACGTGTGTTAGTAAATTACCTTTGCTAAACCATAGCTTTCTTCATAAACGGTCAACTTCTGTTTCAACTGTCTGATGAACTCATGTATGTTATCCGGATTTGGGTTCTGATTAGACAGATTCCGCTTAGAACTTTCCAAATCGTTTCTCAGTTTCGCTATGAATCGATCATTGCGATCGATTTTCGCTTGCAACTCTGTATTCTTCTGCCTGAGTCCGAGTAATTCGTACTCGTCTTCGAGTTTTTCTGACAATTCCCTCGATCTATACAACGATATTGATATTGGATCTAATGTTTGCAGATGTAACGCTTTTTGGTTTTCAGCCACGTTTTCGAGTAGGCTCCGACTTTGGCGCGGCAGCCTATCGAGGCTAATGTTTAGTTTCAGTAGGGTTTCTGATGTTAGTGCAGCTGAAAATAAATAAATAAATTAAATTTTAAAATGACCTCTCCAATCCAATGGATGTCTTTAGATTAAAGGAAAAGTAGTAGGTACCAGAGAACGCGGAGGATCAATACGAGTAGGGAATTTTGGTCATAGCTTTTCCGGGGAAAAACATATGGTCAAGATTGCCATGCTTATTTCTACCGTCAAGCAGTATTGTTGCAGTGATTCGGTTGGAAGAGCGTGGTTGCTGGTGTAATACCAGGAACATGAGGATTTATAACACCTACGCCTGGTTTATGGGCAAGAGGCAAGTTGCAGGACGAGTTCCTTGCATGCCCTGCGCTCTTAGTTTATAGTCGATTATCATCTGTTTGAACCGACAGTTACTACTGTTAGAAAAGTCACCGATGAGATGGACGGACTAAATAAAGGCTGCAAATTATTAACTAAGTAAAATCAATTTATAAATAATAATATAATAATAATATAATAATTTATTTATTTCATATATAAAAGTGTATACAGCAGAAATCTCCTAATGGACACAGTGATACTCTATTTTATTTATTTGTGCACAAAGGAGTGTTGTGTGTTGAAATACCCTTCCAACGAAACGTGTCCTTCTAGTCTATCCCTACTTACCCTACTTAATATTATAAATGTCAATGTAAGTTTGATTGTTACGCTTTCACGCAAACACTCCTTAACCGATCCTCATAAAACTTTGTACACATATTCTTGGAAGTGTTAGAAGTAGGTAATATAGGATACTTTTTATCCCGACATTAAACTCGGTTCCTTTGGGAGAGGGGATGAAAGTGTTTGACGATTTTACACCATACTCCGACAAATTATAACCGATTTAAATAATTATTTTTGTACTATAGACTATAGAGGTTATAATATGTTTAAATTTGCCCAAACTTTGTGTAGATCTGAATGTGGTTGAAGATAGAGGACAGAACTCCTCAGCGGACAGCAGCAAACCCCTTATTTAAGCTTAGCGATACTGATTATTTTAATTTTCTTTAGAACTACAACTAAATAGAATGCCACGTCAAAAAACAAAATCAAAGGCAGACGAAGTCGGGTGCAAGAGCTAGTACTTGATAAAATATGTTTATTTGTTGCCTATTTTCCGCTTAAACACTGCACCGATATGATGAAATGGAACAAAACGCTCATTGATCATCAAACTTCCAAACTTTAATTCTAATAAAAATAACTTAGTTTAAAGGCTTTTCATGTTTGACCAAAATAACTTTTATATGCCACGATAGCGGCGATAAGGCCCGTTATGGAGGATTGGCTAGGGCGCCACCATGGTGCCCTATCCTTCCGGCTGACGCAGATACTAACCGGACACGGTTGCTTTGGTAAGTATTTGTGTCGCATAGGTCGGGAGCAATCGCCCTGTTGCCATCATTGCGATGACTGCCTCGAGGACACGGCGCAGCACACCTTGGAGGTGTGTCCAGCTTGGGCAGAGCAGCGCCGTGCCCGCGAAAATAGGCAGCTGGTGACCTTTCGCTTCCAACTATATTTCAAACTATAGTACGGAGCGAGTCAGCGTGGAATACTACTGCCTCTTTTTGCGAGGAGGTGATGTCTGCAAAGGAGGCGGCGGAGCGAGACAGAGAAAGGACATCAACACACCGCTCTCGCAGGAGACGACCTGACCTCCGGCCTCCAAGAGTTGTAGGCCCCCGGGTGGCGAATTAAAGGGGAAGTTTTGCACCCAACTAATGACAGGCCTAAGGTGGCGTGCCGTGTAGTGCACGCCTCTCTGGAGGATTTGGCAGCAATCAGGCCAGTGACGATGGGACTCGCCATGCATTGGGGGGTCAAAATCTTGGCGAGAGTGCGGTGAATACGCAAGTAATCCCGTTATAGGTCTATCGAGGGACACAGAGTTTTTAGTGGGTGCAAGTCCCATATTACTACTATGTTTCCCCCAACGGAGTGGTATGCGTCAGGCATTTTCTCTGTATTAAAAAAGAAAAACAAGGAGATACACAGGCAGGCAAATTGCAACCCAAATCAATTGAAGTAAGTTAAAGATTAACAATACATTCTAATTACGATTATTTATTTACATTAAAACTTACACAGAACAAACTAAGCTTATCTATTAAAAAAACTTAAAATTTATTCCATTTTGAGACTAGGAAACTGAACTAAATCCTCAATCCTTTTGGCTACATTCAATAAAACCTGTTCTGAAAAAGCTGGTCCCATCAATTGTAAAGACAATGGCATATTATTAGTAGACACTCTAATGGGAACAGAAACTGCAGGAATCCCTGCCATGTTGGCTGGCTGTGTGCAGTAGTCTTGCAAAGCGCACTGATCCCTGTTGTGTTTAGACGTGAAATCATTGAATGTCGGAGCATCTGTTAAAGTAGTTGGTGTTAAAAGTAGATCAACTGAGTTTGGCCCGTTAAAAACCTTATTAAAATCATCAGATATAAGTCTACGTAATCTAAGAGCCTTAAGAAAGTATTTTTCATAATTTCTAGTTAACAAAAAGTAGTTGCCAGCAAAAATTCTTGATCGTACAACATTATTGAAGCCTATGCAGCGTGTTGAAGCATACAGCTCTTCTGTTGAATAATCTTCAGAAGTCCGTAGTCCAAATTCTAAGCCATCATACCTTGCCATATTACTGGCTACCTCGCATTGGTTTAAAATGGAATATGCAGCTATTGATACAGAAGTGTGTGGTAAAGTAACTGATTGAATCTGACATTTCTCATTTTCTAGTAAATCTGCTATGTGCCTCCATAGGCCGATGACCTCCGTACTCATGCCTTCACAATGGTATTCTACAGGTATACCTATTTTAATTTGTGATAAATCAATATCTGTTATGTTGATAGGTTTGAATGGTTTTTTTACTGTTGTAGCATCCAAGGTATCCGGTCCAGCAACACAGTTTAGAATTTTTGTTGTGTCATCAATATTTCTGGCTAATATACCCGGTACATCCATGGAATTGACTAAAGGTATTAGTCCATAGCGAGAAACAAGTCCGTAAGTAGGTTTAAGTCCAATGACTCCACATAGAGCAGCTGGGTTTCGAGTTGAACCTCCTGTATCAGAACCAATAGCTGCTACACAAGATCCTGAGCTCACACTGACTGCACTGCCTCCGGAACTGCCTCCAGATATCTTCCAATCTTCACTGGAAAACCATGGATTACGTGTTGGCCCAAAAATGGAGTCCACAGTACCAGAACCCATTGCAAATTCGTCTAAATTCGATTTTCCGACAAGACAAGCGCCAGAATTGATAAGTCGCGAGTAGACAGTCGCGTCGTAAGTTGGCACGAAGTTTTTCAGCATATTTGAAGCACAGGTTGTGGGTATATTTTTCGTGCAAAAATTATCTTTAATTGCGATCGTTATCCCTTCTAAGGGCCTCATTTTCTTATCTATGTACGTCCGTTTTTCACTCTCGATCGCATGGTTTTCAGCTATTTCCTCTGTTAGAGTTATAAAAGCATTTAATTCACTTTTCTGTTTTGCTCTCTGTATACACAAATCTACGAAGCTTGTCGGTGTCAGCAATTTATTTTGAAACCCTTTGTGTATTTCTTTAATCGTGTATGAGGTTAACTTGTTCATTATAAGTTAGAAATGTTGTTTTTTATAAACATAAACTAAAGGTTTTGCCGAGGAAAATATTTTTGTCTCGACTGTCAATGTTAATGCTACCAATTTAAGAAGGACAAAACAAATGTCAAAAATATTAAAAATAATGTCATCCATTATACTTTGTTGGATAATACTTCTACAAATTTTAAAAAGTTTACTTACCAATAGCCCTGTCCTCAAAGATTTCTCTATTGACAATATTATCGTATACTTTTAAATGTTCTTCTTGTTTGATGCATGGGTTATTCATGTTTTCACTTTATTCACACCGATAACATAAGTTTTAATACAATCAGACGAAACAATACAAGCACAAATTCAAATTTTTTGACTTAATAATTATGACATTCAAGCGCTCGTTCATAAGTGACAAAAATAAAAACAACGCATAGAAGAAATTGATAATCTAAAATAATGGTACTGCTATCTTGATATCTGATATCTTGATAAAACAAACTGCGTACGTTCACTTACCAAAAATTAGTAGATGAGGTATATTAAAGTTAAACCAGTTTGAAAAAAAAACTTTCAATAATCAAGTTTTTGCACGAAAATCGAAATCGAATTTACAGTCCAGATTATAAATTTAGGCTAGGGCTACATAACCATAATTTGATCTGTTGCTACCACACCTCGCCGACTACTAATACCAACTCATACGACATTATTTGTTTAGACTCATTTTATTCCAATAACAATATCTAGTATAATATATATTTCAATATAACTCTGGTACAACGGGTGAATCCATATTTCGAAAAATTAATCGGATATACTGTACTGAAATGGTACCGAAATTGTGCTTCGGTTCCCGTGTGATCCTAGCCTTAGATGAGAATTTATGTCAAAAATTATTTTGATTTGATGATTTCTAAAGTGGATTAATTCAATCGAAAATAGATTATTTATTAGTTTTATATCAAAAAACCAATCGCCATATGTTATTTAATACGTAAAATAATGGCTCATTTGCAGTACATGCCGGGCGATCCACGCTTAGTTGATCAATTAGTTTACGAATTGAAATCGAAGGGAATATTCGATCAGGTGAGTTAAAAATATATACTTTACAAATCTGACTGAATAAATAAATGTGCAGTTTAAATTAAAAATCCTTAATAGAGACATTGTGAAGGTCAATCTTTAATTTTATTCTATTTTCGGTAAATAAAATGTTGTCGTCAAATCCTCCATTGCTACCTTGGCTTTTAGATGATAAAGTTTCATGGTCCAGCTTGTCTATAGATGAAAATGGGCACTTTTACTGGGCACCAGCTCAGTTTATTTTTGTGTATTTTAATTGAATATCAATGAAAGTTCTAAATCTAAACATAAGTTAAAAATCAATAAACGATCAGGTTTCGAACACGCTTCTATTTATTTGTCTCTCGCGGCCGGAAAGCCTTGAACTAAATAAGTTTATATTTTTTTATAATGAATTTAAAGTTTTGACTTTATTGTAAGCATAGTAATAATATTTTCTTCTACTTATTCTAAGTTATTTGAGGGTTGGCACAATATGTTAAACATGAAAGATATCCCCACTATTATATCTGCTGACAAAGGATAAAATTGACATGTACACCTGGCGAAGCGCAATGACAGGGAATAAGAAAAGTTTACCCCCATTTATTATTACACATATATTATTTATTTGAAGTAAGTTGATCAAACTGTGGGAGAAAATAAAGCATTTTTCTTTACCGGGGATAAAAAAATTTCCTTCATATGCTGGGAATGTTTTTGTGTGATCACATTTTAAACGAAAAAGACAGTCAGTTTCACTGAACATCTGCATGATATATTCTGGGCCCTCAGTAATTGTAATTAGTATAAATATACTGTTTTGTGGTTAAGATGACTAATTAATAATATACATCAATACTGATAATATACAGAAAAAATCCAGGCAATGAAAAACATGAACATGATTTCATAACCATTTCCAGTTTAAGAAAATGTACGCACAGCCTCAGACTCAGAAAGCGTGGTTGCTGCACAAATTTATAATAGAATAATTAGAAGATCTCAGCTTAAGCTAAAAAGTACATAAATAAAATACTGATTTAAACAGTAAAAGATGTAGTTTAGTAGGAACTATGCATCATAACTTAAGTTACAATAATAATACAAGGTGCCCAGAATAATTATTGAATTACCTTTTTGAATGGCAAGGCTTTTGCTAGTGAAGATCGTTACCAGCCTTCTGGGCACCTTAGTTTACTACAGTAAAGCAATAGCAAATCCATTAAAAATTATCGTTAATAGTAATCATTAATATAAACCTAGTACTTACACAAAATACGAGTTGTTGCCCACATCCTTTGTCTTTCCGTTTTCTTTTCCTGGAATAAAAACTAGCCTATGTTACTCTCTACCCTTTTAACCAAAGTTAATTATGTTCGGCAAATAATAAGAGCTAACTTGATGTGAACTGTGGTGTAACTTAACACCAAGTTAGCTCTTGACTGCATTACTCCAACTGGTAAGTGATGATGCAGTCTAAGATGATAATGGACTAGCCTGTTAGGGTATGACAGTTATAATCAGTTAATATCCGGTTTCTACGTGGCATTGTACCAGAGTGGTAACTAGCCATGGCAAAAGACCCATCAGACCAGACCTGAGAAATCAAAAATTAAAAATTTTCAAATTTTCCATGCTGGGGATCCAAACCCAGGATGGACCTCCCACTGAGATCCAAAGCGCTCACCGATGCCCCAGGGAGGTCTTCAAATAAACGTAGCATAACATCAGAGTGTTATTTGTATATGGTATGCTATAATATAAGTCAGGCAGATCAGAATTTGGATACAAAAATGTAATTATTTCACATAAATTTATTTATTTCACCTCAAATGTTCTACAATGTTCATAAAATTGTAAAAGTTTGAGAGCTAGCAACATTACACAAGTGTGAAGAGAGACATGCAGGTGATTTCACGGTTTTTGGACTGTTGTTTTGCACTGCATGCGCTGGCTATATGAGAGTTCTGTATGTTCTTAATTCTGTGAACATAACCCTAAAAACCTACATCCTAGACTTATTAACTATCCAACCTAACAATAAACTTAATTTTAAACTTGAATTTAATATGACTAGCTCTTTTCCTATTCTATTGTATGTATATGAAGACATATTGGCAGGTGTGCAAATTTTCCTCCAGGTGTAGATTGAACCCTTTAATTTATAAAATAATATGTTATTGCAGTTCCGGAAGGACTGCATAGCAGATGTAGACACACGCCCAGCCTATCAGAACCTGCGGCAGAGAGTTGAGAACTCGGTCACCACCTTCCTATCAATGCAGACATGGCAACCTGATATGAACAAGAATCAGTTGAGAGAGAAGCTAAGAAAACACATACTGGAGTAAGTTAATTGTGATTGTTAAATATAAATTCCACAAAAAAATTACATAGTTATGGTGGCAAATCAACCAAAGCATCCCCTATCCCCAAGCAACTTTTTTGTATTCTGAGATAAAAATTAACTAAATATTAACTCAAAGTATCAGTTATAAGTATACCAAGATGCATTTAAATCTGTTCATTAGGTTCCTTGCAAACCGACAGTCAAACAAAAATTATATAAAAATCAGTTTTGGGTTATATATCGCTTATAGGGCTTACCCCATTAACATTTTCGAAAAAAGGGAATGTACAGAACTCTTCCAGTTACAGTATCGTCACGACCACGAGGATCTGGGTTCGAACCCCACAGGTTGGGCCAAAAAATTTTTTTAGGTATATTATTTTATTCTGTTACAGAATTTTCATTACCAGCCCGGAGTTAAGAAATTGGCGGTGTCAACACCTGAGAGCACGTTAAGTCTTTAACGTGCTCAATTATCACAAACCAGCATTGGTGAGGTTTTGAGACAGAAGGCCTATGCCCAGTAGTAGAACGTTAAAGGCTACAGATGATGATGTAAACATAGCTGATTCAGTCAGCTATTTTTCCTAAAGTAATAGGAAAATCAAAAGTTATAGGAAAAGGTTCAGGATAAAACCCTATTGTGCAACTAGTATTCTATTAACTATATTATTCATAATATTTTTTTTTTTTTCAGTGGTAACTACTTGGAACAGGGTGTGGAAAGAATTGTTGATCAAGTAGTCAATCCTAAAGTAGCAACAGTCTTCATACCTAAGGTAGAAGACTTAGTATACAAAGTACTAGGGATTACAAGAAAGAAGTCACCCTCAGCAGAAACGTCGAATGAAAAAGTTGAGGATTTACTGCCAAATGATCTGGAAGCTGTTAGTCCTGGATCTGTCAAAATTGACGACGACAAAAATGAAGCTATGGATGTGGATGTTTCACAAGACGATAATATGGATATAGAAGACGAAAAATCTAAATTAGAAGAAAAACAAGATAGTAATAATTTTGAGTCAGAGAAAGAAAACACACGAGATATCCAACTCCCAAATAACAGGCAAAATGACGAAGCAGATAAAAGTAATATACCATTACCATCAGAAGAAATAAAACCTGAAAATATTCCATCACCTGATGCTAGTCCTCCTAAAACGGAACTAGAAAAAATTGAACTACCAAAAGAACTAATTATATCGACGGATATACCACTACCCAATGATGTATGTAAAGAGGATAAGGATCAGTATTTTAAACC
The DNA here is from genome assembly GCF_905163445.1 of Pararge aegeria. Classification (NCBI taxonomy): domain Eukaryota; kingdom Metazoa; phylum Arthropoda; class Insecta; order Lepidoptera; family Nymphalidae; genus Pararge; species Pararge aegeria. The sequence goes on along the minus strand of NC_053202.1, from coordinate 1,301,984 downwards.
TGTGAATAGTGAAGACGATGATTCAAGTTCAGGTTCCTCACTCAGAAGGAACATGTCTCCTCTAACACCGATAAGAAACTTTAATAATGAAAATTCCTGCGACGCCCAGCAAGCTTTCGAAAACGATTCAAGCGATACTAAATGTGAAGACAAAAAAGAACCTAGTTCATTTAGATTTAAAATCGATGCAAAGTCTTCAGAAAACAGTTCAGATGCCGTAAAAGCTGAAAAGAAAGAAGCAGAGACGTTGTCTTATCAGTTTAACAGTCAAGTAAATATAAACAATTACAATACGCCTCTGTACGAGGACAGTTCGAATAGCAACAATTTGCACATTGACTACGAAAGTGATGTAAATAGCAAGGTTAACATTGAAATTAAGGTTCCAGAAAATGATCATAATTCAGAAGACTCGAGAAAAGAAAAGAAAACTGAAGAAAAGAAAAGCAGTCACAAAAGTTCAAGTTCACATCGCTCTAGAGATGCACATAAACATTCAGGTAGTAAGGATAAACGATCTAATTCGAAACATACTAATTCAAGAGATAGTAGCAGACATGACAGAAGTAAATCTTCCAAAGATGATATCAAATCAAAATCGAGTGATAAAGAAAAATCAAAGGATAAAAGTGAGAAGAAAGATAGTAGTAGAGAATCATCGAGGCATAGAAGCTCCCACAAATCGAGTCACAAAGATTCTAAGTCTCATAGAAGTTCTAGTTCTAGTGGACGACATTCCAGTAAACATTCTGACGAGAAAAAACTATCATCGTCATCATCAAGTCATAGAGACAAAGATAAAAGTTCGGATAAGAACTCTTCAGAAAAGTCTAAAGATTCAAAATCAAGTTCTCATAAGTCGCATAAGGAAAGGAAGAGTAGTAGCAGCAGCAGGAATGATAAAAGCAGTAGCAAAAATAAAGATGCCAAAGAAAAGGAAAAGAAAAGCAAAAAGGAGAACGATGATCACTACAGTTTATCAGGAAGAGGAAATCCCAACCGGCGATCGACCGATAGAGATTCAAATGATGGCAGTTCTTCCTCCAAAGGTTCTCATAATCCTACCAATTCTAAATCATCAAACTGTAAAAAAGATAGTAAAAGTAGTTCAAAATCCGAGACTACAACTACTAGTGGCGAATCCACAAGTCCAAGCGATAAGGAAAATAGAGTTCAGGAACAACATAGTAGCAAAACCAGGGAGGCCCTTCAACACAAACCGATAGTGCGAATTGAGAGACGTTTAGAAGTCGCATCTCCTCCAAGATTGCCATTTGTACCAGACGTGACTATCAGGAAGCCGAAATTTGCCGCAAATTTAGAAGAAGCCAAAAGGTTAATGAAAATGCGTAAGTTTCTAGATGAGGAGCAAAAGAGGATGAATCAAGAAGCTGCTCTGCTTTTAGAATTTCAAGCTAATGTAAGGCCTAGCATGAGTCAGGTGTACTCTAATATACCTGGTCCTGAACTCGAATTTGCCTGTGTTTCAAATGTAGGACATTCCCATGAAATGGTTGTTCAAAGTAATGATAATATTAATCATGCCTTACCTGAAGGACATGATGATGGCAATCATGAACATGAAAGTATTAATATTGTCCCGCCTGAAGAAGATACTGTAATACAAGATAGTAAAACTCATTACACAAATAATGAATTACTAACAGTGTTGAATGATACAAAAGACGATGAAGCGAATGAAGTTATGAGTTATGAGGAAGCAATTGATAATATCAATGAAACAGATACAAAATCAGTTGATATCGTAATAGAATCTAATAAAATAACAGATCAACAAATTGAAATTAATACTGAAACATCTGATAAAATTTTAAAAAATATAGAGAATAACAGTGATGGAAGTATTGACGATATCTCTAATATATCGGTTAGTGAAGAACCACTAGAAACAGTTATAAATGTGTCTAATAGAGCTATTGTGCTAATGGAAATGACAGAAACGGATATTGAAAATAATGAAATACTGACTAAAGAGATCGAACAACCAAAAAAATATAATAAAAAACAATCAAGTGTACTCCAAGTTACTGGTATCACGGAAATAAGCGAGGAGACACCTAATAATGATATTGCAGAAACACAAAAAACTGTCAACTGTAATATAAATGATACGATAGCTAAAAATGAAAAAATGGACGAAAAAACTGAAGTTCAAAATGAAGAAGAGTCGCTAATAAATGGTGAATATAAACTCCATTATTTTGGAGAACGCGAGAAGTACAACGCCGAGTTGGAAAGAGCGCAATTCAACAACTTTTTCAAGGAATACAACAAAAAAACTGCACTTAACGATAAACTGTATTTAGTCAATTGCGATTCGTACGAAGAAAATATAATACGCGAGGTCTCCAAAGATTTGGGTGGCTATGAAATCATAAGTTACCATAGAAACGGGCATTTAACGCTGCCCAAAAACAAAAATGTGATCAAAAATGTGAACATTTCAACAGAAATTTCACTGCCCCTAGAGACAGATTACGGTGGCGCGTATTATGATGAAAACGAACCGGCAAATAATGTATTCAGTCCTGAAAAATCGGAATGCTCATTCGAACTTACCACCGATTACGATTCAAAATTACAGGAAATGGTCAGCAAAACATCTCGCCAGGAAATAATGGAAATCATACTCGGCAACGTGGTAGATACGTCGCCGAGTAAAATGCCTCAGATCGACTACGTCACCGAGTCGAAAATCGATAGTGATTACGAAATTAATTTGAAGAGGAAAATCAGTGAAATTGGCGATGAAACCACTGCAAATGTAAATAACAACAGGCCAGTGTTGACGCCTAATAAAATTAGGAAGCTGAGCACGGATCAGATCACGTCTACAACGCAGGGTGAGTTTATTTATATATTCATTTACTAGCTGACCCGTGCAACTTCGTCTGCATCAAATCGGTTATTACCGGAAAACACGAATAAAATGACATTTTCTAAAAATGAATCCTAGCTAGTTTCTAGGTTCCAATTATATATATATATATATATATATATATACAAGAATTGCTCATTTAAAGATCGGATTTATTTTTGTGAACACATAAAAATGCATGCATTCATTTGAATTGACAAGGTATATAATTAACGTGTCCACCTGCTGGGAATGTGGAATAGGAGAAGTTTAACCCCGTTGTTTATTACACATATGTTATTGGGATATTATTTCCACTTGTGCGAGATTGACTACCTAAAACGAACATAACTTTGAAAAGTTGAAGGTGCTGGGTTTCAAACTCGCCCACCCACTGGGCTATCACCATTTTTTTTAAAGCTGGGAGGGTTCTAAATGCGCCCTGGTCTAAGAAGAGCTCACAAAAAACATAGCCGGGTTGTTTGATGTTTTTTTGTTATCACCATCTCACAGTCGAGTAAATGTTGAGCTATGAAGTTTTTTTATCAAACATGTATATATTACATTATATGTGTATATAATACTATAATAATAAATAATACTATAATAAATGATATGCAATTACCCTTAAATTAATTACAAATTTTATGTAACAAGTTTTTTTTACTTCTAATATTAATATTGTTACAGTTCACTTTCCATTACAAATTAGCCCTTGACTGCAATGTCACCTGGTGATAAGAGATGATGCAGTCTAAGATGGTAGCGGGCTAACCTGTTAGGGAGTATGGTAGTCATACCCCTAATCGGTTTCTACGCGACATCGCACCGCATCGCTATCACCGCTTCTTTATAACAGTCACAGTCATCAGTGATATAACGTGTTCTTAATAAATGTATCCCTTTCCCAGAAAATGAAGAAACTCCTGCAAACAAAACTCTTATCACTCGATCGAAATATCTTGGCAGAGCGAGAAGAGTTGGACTGCCTCGGCCAAAGAGAACTGGTAAGTTGAACATGTACTTTGACGGCCGATTCGAAACTTCAAAATTCACCCCCTATGCAAAAAAGACGGTGTTATAAGTCAGACGTCTATGTGACGTCGATTTAGTATGTTCAAATTCAAAAATTCAAAATTTCTTTTTTCATGTAGGCCTATAACTGGCACTTATGAAGCGTTCATACAAATATGTTTACATAATTGTAAGGGGATGGTGATAACTTTGTTCGCCAACTTAGACCGAAAGCTACGAGGGTTCCAAACGCGCCCTGGTCTAAGAAGAATCCACAACAAACTTAGCCGGGTACATTTTTTTTGTTAACACCATCTCACAGTAAATTAATATTACACTATGTAGTTAGAGCAATTCACACCCAAGCTTTTTTATCGTTTAAGTAATCCTTAACATTATAATATGATTTTTATGTAAGCTTACGTTGTATATAAACTTTGAATTTATTGAGAGACAGTGGGGGTTATGGGTCAAATGAAAGGACTTGACTAGTAGAATAATGTACACAATATTGAAAGTGGGGGTTATGGGTATCAAATGAAAGGGCTTTACTAGTAGAATAATGTACACTATATAGAAAGTGGGGGTTATGGGTATCAAATGAAAGGACTTGACTACTAGAACAATGTACACCATATTGAAAGTGGGGGTTATGGGTATCAAATGAAAGGACTTGACTAGTAGAATAATGTACACTGTATTGAAAGTGGGGGTTATGGGTTTCAAATGAAAGGACTTGACTAGTAGAATAATGTACACTATATTGAATGTTGTGGGGGTTATGGGTATCAAATGAAACGACTTGACTAGTAGAATAATGTACACTATATTGAAAGTGGGGGTTATGGGTATCAAATGAAACGACTTGACTAGTAGAATAATGTTCACCATATTGAAATTGGGGGTTATGGGTTTCAAATGAAAGGACTTGACTAGTAGAATAATGTACACTATATTGAATGTTGTGGGGGTTATGGGTATCAAATGAAACGACTTGACTAGTAGAATAATGTCCACTATATTGAAAGTTGGGGTTTTTAAAATTTAAAATTTGTATATTTCCCTTCCAGCTCTGCCAAGCAGTCCATCAAGCGACAAATCCGTGGAGAACTACGAGGAGAACGCCCTCGCGACACCCGCCACTCCAAACGGGAAGGTTACACGCAGCAAGGTGCAGCGATACGACACCTCCGACCTCTACAAACCCAAGTTGCACTATCTGTCAAGAAGGAATCACGTAACTTGAGGACTTCCATGAAGATAAGCTAGAAATTATATCGATATTAAGATTTAAGTCCTTGTATATTGCACTGACCTTCGATCAAATATGTACTAGATGTGGGATCCCATGAAGAAGAAAAAGTGTTTGCATTTTCACTGATGATTAGTTATCTGTAGTCTTAGTAAAAATATTGTCATCTCGCAATAGCAGAGTCGTTTTCGGTTATAAAATAGACCTTAATTTCATTATACTAAAGCTCAAATTTGCCTACACTCCTTCAGCTAGGGATTTTAGTAGAACGTTTGGTAAAACAAAAGTCCACCTCCGAGTAATATATCAAATTTAGGGTAGGCTGTACTTTTGTGTATGTACGAAGTGCACGCCACTTATCGAAGACATATAATACTAGAAGAAAAAGTGTTTGTATTTTCACTGATGATTAGTTATCTGTAGTCTTAGTACAAAATTTGTTAGATCGCAATAGCAGAGTCGTTTTCGAGTATATATAGACCTTGTTTGTATTATACTAAAGCTCAAATTAGCCTACAATTCTTCGGCTAGGAATTTTAGAAGAACGTTTGGTAAAACGAAAGTCCTCCTCCTTTACGAGTAATAAATCAAATTTAGGGTAAGCAGTGCTTTTGTGCATGTACGAAGTGCACGCCACTGATCGAATACATACAGTATAAGATCAAAGAAAATATTGCATAGAATCTTACGTTCCATTGCGTAAGTCTATATAAAGTCTATAATATACAGTGAACTTGTAAGTTTGAATTAATATAATACGCGACTATGGATATAACCGTTATAAAGGCAGATCTAGTATATTATTGATCGAAGACAAAGAGTACACAATCAAAGTAAATATTGCATAGAATCTTACGTATCTTTGCGTAAGTCTATATAAAATTTATAAAATACAGTAAAATTGTAAGTTTGAATTGCTATAATACGCGGCTATAAATAACATCTTAATATATAAAACTGACGATCCGCCTCTGCTTTGCACGGAAAGTAAGTTTAGAAATTTCAACCCCCAATTAAATAGGGGGTGAAAGTTGTATAAAATTCGTAATTCTTCAAGTTATATCCATTAAACGTTGTTTTGGCTTGCTGTCAAAAAAAAAATTAAAAATTCTACCCAATAGGGGATGAAAAGTTTAATTTTAAGAACGCATTGTGCTGCGAAACTAGTAGTCCGATTCAAAAAAAAATCCAATTCGTGAGCCAGGTAGGCGGTTGAGGCGACGCGGTGGGTCGGGGTATATTATGTTGAAAAGCGGAACAAAGTTTGCATTGGAAACTTACCGTAAATTATAAAGTCAATCAAAGATTGGTCGCGGATTATGGCAAAACTTTAAACTTTGCGATAGTATAATAATTGAAATACTAGTATTAATTATTATAGAAAATTAATATAGTCTATTGAGATCTTCCCTTATTGCACATAACGGTAATTTAAGAATCTGGCACACTTATACACCTGGCTGGTGAGGCCACGTAACGCGACGCGTGTTGAGTCAACTCAAATTTAGTTCGTTCTATGACTAAACGCACTACAGACACATGGTGTCTCTATTCATAGGAAATATTGTAAAGTTTTTATTGACTCAAAACACGTCGCGTCGGGCGTTATAAGTGCGTTTACGCCTTAAATGTAACGTATTAAAGTTTTCGCCCACTACACTGAGGTGAGATTCGTTTAGCCCATTTCTTTTTAGCCTTACCTTATTTCTTCTTACCTGTCTTAAAGTGTTTTAATCTAAGACAAAATATTTTTAAAAAGAAGCACAGACACTCAAATTTTTATAAGTTGTAGAATTCTTGTTTCCGACACAAGCTCGTCCGGGGAAGTAGTACTACGGTAAATTTTTATTTCATTTACGGCAAGAATAACTACTCGTGACGTTTTTGAGCATTGTTGCATAAACTAGTCAAAAAAAAAAAAAAAAGCATTGTGGCAGTCACAAAACGCATTAATAAACGATAAGTAACACTTTCTTCAGTGAAGAATATTTTCTTGAATGTAGAACATTTTTTCTTGCTCCAAAACAACTTAAGTCTTTCTGAATAGTTCTTTCATTGATAATTAAATTTTTCTTTGAGTATAAGATCCATTAATTTCACAAAAATCATTAAGACATTTCGTAAAATCCGGTCTTAGCTGTCCTCTACTCGGCGAAAGGAATATTCCTACCAAATTTCAAGTCTCTACGCCTTATAGTTCCAGATATATCTTGATGAGTCAATATATAGGTGGAAATCTTGTATATATATATATATATATATATATATATATATATATATATATATATATATATATATATATATATATATATATATATATAGAATAATACATAAATACTTATAAAATACAGATAAACACCCAGACACTCATTTTAATCGCAGAAACCTTTTCCAGCTGTGGGAATCGTACCACGGCCTGGACTCTGAGAGCAGAGTCGCTGCCCACTGCGCCAATCGGCCGTCAAAAAAAAGTTCTTATATTTCTTTTTTCTCAATAGATTGTGTAGTGGACGAATACTTTTGTGTAAATTATTTCAATATTATTGTTTTGTAAATATTGCCTATGATGACTAGAATACTTTGAGTAATAATGTCGCTACGTAATGCAGACATTTCTTAATACAGGGTGAAATAAAAAATACTACAAAGCTCTCGGTCTTCAGTTGTTTACATTATATCTAACAACTTTTGTTCTACGACTTTTTATTTACCTCGATAATTTGTGAAATATTAAATATTCGATATTTTACATAGATACTCTACTTGTTACTACTCTGTAATGTAACATCGGCCACAGCGCGCAAACCACGAGTCGCACGCTCGCAGCACTGTGGTTCGCACAGTGTAATGTCAGCGTACAGAAACAACATGTTTTATTTATTATCTATTATTGAATTCTCATATTGCACTCAAAAAAGCAAAATACAAAAATAAACAATAGAGAAACTTAAAAACTAGTTTAGGTGTGCAAAGGCGCTCTTATCGCTAAAGATAAGTTTTATAATTTTGTTTTATTAAATTTTTTTTTACTGAATTTTGAAAAATCGTCGAACAAAAGTTGTTTGTTTAATGATAGGAGAGAGCTTTTTAGTATATTTTATTTAACCCTGTATGTCAACATCGAAGTTATTTTATTTGATCGAATTGTTTTTACAAACCTAATAATACAATTGTATGTCGGCTAAAAATTATTTACAAAGTTTATAATTCAGTATATTTATTAAATGAATTAAATTATAAATGTATGGTTCTTAATAATTATTGTTTAATTTAAATAAAACAATTATTTCTCAGTAAGAGATTTTAAAAATACTCGTTTTATAGGATAAGCTTGATTTGACTTCTACGATTTAAGTATTAGGCACTAAAATATGGATTGTAGAAGCATTCTGTTCAGGAGGCTACTGATGTAGCGAAAGAAATCATTTTTTTTACAGCTTTTCTGATAGCAGAGGAGTAAAATATTTACTATCGAATTAGCGGTCCATTTGCGCAAGTGCCAAGCGCTATTTTTGGGGTCACATCAGACGCTCACCGCTAAAAAACCGTTATTTATTTTGGTTAAAATTGTTTGGGTCAAACCTAATATGCGGAGAGTTTTTTTGAAGTTATACTTCTTTTGGCGCGTTGGGGAAAAATGATGAGAGTAAATTTTTACGATGCGCGCGCACACCGTCACAAAAAACCGACACCCTGAAGTTAGCTATAAGGTTTGTCAGTGTAATCTTTCAATTGTCAAAGTCTGCGGGCTCATTCCGGTGATTTAATAGATTCAATTGTACAAAAATCACAAATTTTAATGTTGAGTGAAACTTGGCTGTCCGATAATGACTTCATTAGTATCTATTCCGAATTTAATTATGTCCATTTATCTATGTAGAGTTTTTTTTTGTGATAATTCAATAAACTTTATTAAACTACATAATGCTTTATAATAAAATGTTCAATGTATTAAATACCTTTTTTCTTTGGTAGGCGTAGTTTTTTCCCCAAACGTAAAATAAGGCGAAAGATAAAATTTTTGATAATATTTTTATCATGTTCATAAGTACACACACGTTTTTTTATATATAGTACTAGTTGTCCCGGCGAGCTTAGTACAACGTTTTTTTTTTTTTTTTATGAATGTTATATTTTAGTACTTCTTATCCTATTCTGGTCTAAGAGGAATCCAAAAAATGAAATATCATAAAAATTAGTCCAGCCGTTCGTGAGTTATAAATGGTGTCACTAACACAACTTTCTTTTATATATATAGATAATGTTAAGTTTCAAATAACATGTTGAATTATTATTCATGCCTCGAATTCGGATAGAAGATAACGTTAAATGTTTGTATTATCGGATAAAGTAAAAAGGGCTGCAAGCCGATTCTGTATCTCAGTTGGCAACTAAAGCTAGCCACTGTTGAAAGTTGATAACTAGTATTAATAATTTTAGCGTATTTGTAAAAATCCTAATCAATTTAATAAAATATCTGCCAAATATGAATGTATAGTTATCAAAAGTTTAATTATTTACCCACTTTGTAAATTTACTGTAACGTACATAAAATACGTACTTGTATCTGCCAATTGAAATTAACTCAGTTGGTAACTTAGGTTTCAGAATACAAAATATGACTGACAGTTTTATATTTATTATGATTCTACCTTTTCTAAAAATTTCAGAAATTACAGGATTTGTCCTATGAAGGGCTCATTGCCAGAGAGTCCAAATTCTGTTAAATAATTCTATGCATTAAAAAATTTACAGTCAAAGTCAAATATTTCTTTATTCAAATAGGCATATAGATGGCACTTTTGATGCGTACATTACATGTAAAATATGACATAGAAGTGTGTTGATGGCGATAACTAAATTCGTCTACTTACAACTAAAGCTTTGGCTATAAAAATGGCAACTGTAAACAGTGGCTAACTAAATTTGATGTCAACTGGCAACTGAGATACAGAATCAGTCTGCTGGTTCTTTAATGCTGAGTGGGTCAACACATAGAGGCTTGCTGTGATTGAATCTCTGGGATAGATACAAAGAAATACTTATCACATCATAACTGCCGTGCTACTGTAATCGAGACTCTATTGCAAGCAATGTTCATGAGATACAGTCTGTCCCCAATCTGTATCTCATGAACCATGATAATGAGACAGTTGCAATTTTCACAGATGATGTATTTAAATCAGTGGCGGCACTTCATAAATGCAAAAAGCACTGGCTACCCTAAAATTGATATCTAACTCGTATAGGCGGAGGATTTTTGCCATTGCATGCATACCCTGGTAAGAAGCTCAGTGCATGCCACTACACATACTAAAAATCGGGATAAAATAATAACAATAATATTTAAGGGCGCTCATATACAACAGACATGTTTCTATTATACAACGTGTAACGGAATTACGAAGAACTGTTGAAGGGTGCATAAGGAGTCACCCTGTAAAAGTATTAAATCAAAAGAAGCATATTTATTTTTCCATACAAACTAATTCAAAACATTCGAAGTTAACTTATGACAACCCTATTGAAGATAAAAGACCGACACACGCTTAGTACCAACGCTACGCGTGTACCTAATAAAGTGACAGTCGTATGATTTTAATTTCGTATGTGATGTTAGGGCTGTATCTGCTTTCTTTCATTAAAAACTATGGCAGTGGTTCCCTCAAGAACTATTAGATTTTGATCTCAATTTGATATCCTTGAAGTTTTATTTTAGCCTGTTCAAATAAATATACCTATATAAACAACTAAGAAAGTATCGTACATACAACGTGTAACCGAATTGCGAAATAATGTGGAAGGCTGCATAAGTATATTTCATAAGGAATCACTCTGTAAAAGTATTAAATCAATAGAAGCATATTTATTTTTCCATACAAACTAATTCAAAACATTCGAAGTTAACTTATGACAACCCTATTGAAGATAAAAGACCGACACACGCTTAGTACCAACGCTACGCGTGTACCTAATAAAGTGACAGTCGTATGATTTTAATTTCGTATGTGATGTTAGGGCTGTATCTGCTTTCTTTCATTAAAAACTATGGCGGTGGTTCCCTCAAGAACTATTAGATTTTGATCTCAATTTGATATCCTTGAAGTTTTATTTTAGCCTGTTCAAATAAATATACCTATATAAACAACTAAGAAAGTATCGTACATACAACGTGTAACCGAATTGCGAAATAATGTGGAAGGCTGCATAAGTATATTTCATAAGGAATCACTCTGTAAAAGTATTAAATCAAAAGAAGCATATTTATTTTTCCGTACAAACGAATTCAAAACATTCTAAGTGTTTACCGGCTTCTTCTCGGTAGAATCTACCTTCCAAACCGGTGGTAGAGTCACTACACACAGACAGACTTGACGTTTCAAAAGCGCTTATATTATGGAGGGTAGAGGTAAGGAGAGTCATCTGTGTATATGAAAAAGTGTCGTCAAAATGTATTAAATTAGGATGGCGCCACATTTGCATCAGGGTAACTCTTAAAAGAAGCGCCAAATATAAATATTGTTAGAGTAGACTTGAAAAATAAACAAGGAAGTATGGAGATACAAGGAAGTAAGGTTATATTTACCACAATATTTTGTACAACGTAAGTTGTTGAAATTCTCAATAATTAACTACTTTAGTCGATAATGACATTAAATTTTTTAACTCGGCATACTTCAATTCATCTACGATTGCTACATTCATACCATACCCTGTGCATCCACCAGCGCCATTGTGGAGGATTTTTGAACTGTTATTTAGCGCAACAACTGGACACTTTTTCAACTTTTCTCCCATATAAGATGACTCTCCTTACCTCTACCCTCCATAGCTTATATTAGGCCTACTTGAAATAAATGAATTTTGAATTTTACTTTTGACAACCCTATTGAAGATAAAGACCGACACGTGCATATTACCTACGCTACGCGACACATATCTTATAAAACGACGGGAGTCACTTTTTTTACTGTTGCTAGTTAGGGCTGTATCTCATTTCCCTCAGTAAAAACTATGGCAATGTTTACTCAAAAAAATATTGGCGTTTCGGTTTCACAGCAAAGACTCAGAGACAGTACATAATGTATATCTAAAGCCTCGAAGAATTATTTCGGTTTTCATTTACACGTTGTTTAGTTAATCGTAAGAAACCCTTCGTGCGTGAATCCGACTCGCAATTGGCCGGTTTTTGCTATTTTGCTTTTAAGTTGACCAATCCGAACTAGGCCAGATTGGTGGACTACGGCCTTAACCCCTTCTCACTGTGGGAGGAGACCCGTGCCCTGTAGTGGGCCGGTAATGGGTTGATATGATGATGATATTGAGTTTCAGACTTTTACCGCATCTGCAGCAGGAGCTCTATCTAAATATCTTACTCATATTTTTCTGCCTTTCCGTTTCCGAAGAAGAATAGAAAAACTTTATTGCAACACAACACAATAGGAAAAACACAAGGAAAACAGTAATAGTACTTAGTGCTAGGGTGCAAAGGCGGCCTTATCACTAAAAGTGATCTTTTAAAATCAACCTGAGCGTACGATGCCGATAAGAAAGTGGAAAGTGGGTGGAGAGTTTGTGGTAGTAGCAGTGCATTTTGTGACAGAACTCGTGATTATTTCTTTTTCTATGATTATTTCTGCCGCCAAGAAGCACTATTGCTGTGTTCCGGTGTGAAGGGCTTGGTTGCCGGTGTAGCTACAGGTACACAAGGCCTCAGGTTGATGGACTCCTTCACGACCCTGACGATCAGATTACTACTGTCAATGCTCCCTTTCCCTATCAGAACACACAATCAACCTATGCACAGCGTCTTCGCCGGCGAAGACGAGGTCCCGGACTTCTAGCGTCAACCGGACGTGGGCTCGCACCACGTTCTCGGAAGCGTGCTGATTAATCACCGTCCGTAACCCTTTCACACCAATCGTCGCCTGAGCCGAGGTTCGGCCTCACATGAGGCGCCCTCAGGCCGACGATCCCTTCGCTTCTTCGAGCCCTAGGGTTCAAACTCTTCCTGGCAGAGCCCCATTCCGAGGCTCGCCTACAAGCCCGCGTTACGCTGTTAAAATCATTAGGGTTAATCAGCTACACAATCCGAAAAAAAAAAAAAAAGGTTGATGGACACGGGGCAGCACGAGTTCCTTGTATGCCACTGTTGATAAGCGATGGTTTCCCACTTACCATCATGTGGGCCATGTGCTTAGTCCGTCAATTACTATCCAAAAAAACCTCAATTTCAGCGGAATGTGTTAAAGTCGCTTCTTACAATAGCATGGCAGAATTGTTTGAGTGGTGTGTGCGTCTACTAATAAATTTATTATCGATTATTAAAGTTTGCGAAATATAATATATGTATTAAGAATATTAATTTAATTAGGTATAATGAAATATATAATGTACGAATAATATTTTTGTTGTTATTTTATAAAATACTTCCAATATAAGTAGTAATAACAAGTTGAAATTATACTTATTATGATATTTAATATGTATATTCTAAGTATGTATTTATGTATGTTATTCATAAAAAATATTCATCAGTCATCTTAGTACCCATAACACAAGCTACGCTTACTGTGGGGCTAGATGGCGATGTGTGTATTGTCGTAGTATATTTATTTATTTATTTATTTTAATGAAGACCCTGGCTGCGCTCTCTCCGTTACAGAACTATCTTAGTCGCCTCGTACGACACCAGCGCGAAGAGGTATGGTGACAACTGTAGCCTCAGTAGAAGATTTACTCACTCCAGTCGTTTTCGAGTATGGAGAAACTTGAACATCAGAGTAATACTATGTGTTAAAGCTCAAATTTGCCTGCAATATTTTCCATTGTTCTAAAATCAAAGGTACAGGATTCGCTACTCTGCCAGTTTTCACTAGGCCTAATCGCCTAGTGTTTTGGTGATTCTTAGAGAATAAAAACGTTTCACTCACTCTTATGTGATGTCTGACCTTAGGCGCCGTCTAGAGTTACGACACCAATTCGGCAGATCGTAAAGTTTAAGGGACTCGTAAACTGACACAAAATGTATATTCTATTTTTTTAATAATAAATAATAAACTATGATAATACAAACACAACATACCACACCTTGCGACAAGAATCATAGACAAGTTAGGTTATATGAGTTCCCTAATGAAAATCGATTGGTGAAAGGTAAATGTATGCCTAGGAATCTTCTTTGATTAGGCGTTACTTACTTAGGCAACGCCTTATCCGTCGTTAGTGAAAACGAGTATAAAACCATTTTAAATCAAAATCCTTTTATTTGCATAAAACATTGTAGGTATACATGTTTAGTCATAATATATGACATGCAAATCTTAATTTAAACAAATTCATTCATTTTATTTTGACTACTTAGTTATTTGAGGAAGGTATAGAGTGTAGACTGTAGAAAGTTTAAGGACATTAAGCTGCGACCCGAATACTTATACCTAATAGTACTAGCGTACCCGAAGTTGTCGCGGGTAAAACAGCAGGACACAGATATAAGTATTTTAATTTTCCTTTGGCACAGATATGATTAGGTATTGCAACTTTTCCCATTAGCATTACCTACCTCTGACTAGTATTAAAGGTTGTATATGACCTAAACATATCTACATTTAAATATATAGTTATATTAAGAAACAGCACAGCGTGGGAGGTGGCCAATAATATCTGCATGTCGCAATGTGATAATCATAAATTTCATAATCGTCCCCCATTTATTTTATTCACAATATTTCTTTCCGGCCGTCTTAGGTAACAAGGTCGTCGGTCGTTGGAACTACCGCAAAACCAATCAAACTCGATTCTGATGAAACCTGTTTTATGTTCACGTGCCTAGTTCTTTCGAATGATGACAAGATGGCAGGCAGGAGGTAATTTGGAATCGTCTCCCATTTTTTTCACGCACAAGTCAGTCCTCGGCGCGGCATGCTGTTTAGGTACTGGAAACTTTTTGTGAAATTGAATAATCTTAAGTTATTTTGAGACCTTCAATCATGTAGAAAGTGGTAATAGCCCAGTGGTTAGCACTTCGACCTCACTTTCGGGAGGACCGAGTTCTCCGGAACGCACCTCTAACTTTTCAATTATGTGCGTTTTAAGCAATGAAATATCTTTTGCTTTAACGGTGAAGGAAAATATCGTGAAACCGGCATGCCTGAGAGTTCTCCACAATGGCGTGTGAAGTTCACTGCATTATCCACATTTGGCCAGCGGGGTGGACTACGACCTAACCATTCTAATTCTGAGAGGAGACTCGATAGTGGGCAAACCGCAATGGGTCGTTAATGATGAAGCTTGCTTAAGAAAGGTGATAGATGGGGCCGGTCATACTACCATGTGACATCGACGTCCACTGCTACACATAGGTCTTTTGTAGGGAGTTCCAAATACCACAGTTCTGGGCCACTTGTTTCCAGATAGAAGCAATGACTACAAGCGACTCGTTTGATGACATTTGTATACCCCATAAGGAGTCGAGCTGGAATGTTGCTGGCGTTTGGCCGCCATATCAGTACCTTGCCCCTCCCTTTTTTACGTCTCGAAACAACATCAATAATGTCCCAATAAAAAAAAACCCAACTAATCTGGCATTGCATACAATTATCTCTTCTACTAAAAAAACAAGACCTCCAAATCTTTCCAGCGGTAAAAATTCATCAAGATTCCTCGCAAAGTCCTCTGCCATGTAAAAGTTATGTCAAAAACAGCTCAGTTCGTCAAAACTTACGCTTACTTCGGGGCTAGATGGCGATGTGTGTATTATCTAGTAAATTTATTTATTAAAAAAAATATATATATTCACTGAATATTTAAGAAAATCCAAATTCATTATTTATTGATTTCAAGTCGGCCTAGTTTTTAAGCACTTTTGAAACGTCAAGTCAGTCTTACTGCAGTGACTCTACTCATTGATTCGGAAGGCAGATTCTACCGGCAAAAAGCTCACCAGGTTGCTCTTTTGTAACATCTTTTTACAGTAAAATAATCTTTAAAAATTTCTATCTTGTATGAGATGACAGCCGCTCAGCTCATCTTCCAAGCAGCCTTGTAGTTCAGACATTCACCAAACGTGTAGTAACCATTCATTTGTTAAAAAACTGAGTTAATTAGATATGCTCACGTTATGCCATCGTTGCAATGGCCAATGACCATATTATGAGACTAAGAGGCAGTTCTGAAATACTAGGGGCACTTAATTTTATTTATTGGTAGATAAGATTATAGAGATGACATTAGAGCGGTGATAGCGTATTGGGAAGGTGCTCGACTTCCCTTTCAGCGCGCCGAGTTTGAATCCCAGCACGCACCTCTAACTTTTCTAAGTTATGTGCGTTTTAAGTAATTAAAATACGGTGAAGGAAAACATCGTGAGGAAACCTGCATGCCTGAGAGTTCTGCGTAATGTTCTCAAAGGTGTGTGGAGTCATCCAGTCCGCAAGCCAGCGTGGTGGACTACGGCCTTAACCCCTTCTCATTGTGGGGGGAGACCCGTGCTCTGTAGTGGGCCGGTTATGGGTTGATGTAATGGTGCTAAACAATATGGAAAAAATATTGTTTAGGTAGGTAGGTACCTATATAATAATGAATGAATTAAAGTACCTTTATTGTACACCACACAAAAAGTACATAAAACAGAAAGCGACATTTTCCATTAGGTATAAAAAAACAAATAGGTACTTAGTAATAACATACCTAAGTATAATTATTGAGTAGTTAGTTTTGGAATCTTTATTCGGTCGTTTAAATTTTCCATCACGTCTTCCAATTTTGTTCATTATCTATATTCTATAGGTACTTAATAACTTGAGCTCATTAGTCTTCCTCCGTTGGTCCAGTAATTAGCATGCTCGACTACGAATCACAAGGGCCTAGGTTGTTTCCCGGGTCGAGCCATAAGTTAAGTATGGAGTTTTCCTACCCCAAAATCCTTAGTACGTGCGTGGTTAGAACAAGTCGGACGCCTATTGTTGAGTGCTCACTGCCGCTCATGAACATCTGCACTGGTTGCCTGTAAGGTCGCTGGAATCATCATCAATTTACAATTTTACTAACAACAATGAGTAGGGGTCCACCACGCTCGCCCTGTACGGATTGGTGTACTCCACAAGTCCACCACCCATAAAAGTTTACTAAATATTTTAAAAATATTGTTAATTTTTGGTTACAAATATGAATTATTTGTTGGTCGGACGCCAAAAATATAATAGTAGTAAATTCTTTAAGTACCTACTCAATTGGGATATTACATAGGTGACCTTTTGAAGAACGTCGTAGAAGTCGTCGCTAGTGCTTACGTCACTGATAAGATTGCTCAACAATTTGCAAGAGCGTGGTAGAAATTATCTGTTATGTACAGATGGTGGTATATGGATTTTGTTTGGAGGCTTCGGTCATGGCTAGTTACCACACTGCCGGTAAACGTGTCGCTAAGCAATTTTCCGTTCCGGTACGGAACTTGTCTTGCCTCATCATTATAACTTCAACGAAATTGAAGTCCACTGGTGGACATAGGACTTTTGGAGGGAGATCCAAAATCCACGGTCCTAGGTCGCTTGTTCCCATCGACTCGTTTGATGTGGTCTGTCCACGAGATTGGACGCCGAACGCTGCGTTTAACGTTTTAACTAGTAATGAAATAAAAAAAAAAATGATGTGGGGACAAGTTGGGAGTTAAATTCTACCGCTTTCTGTTTGTATCAATGCAAGAAACTCCAGTTTCTCCATTATAAAGTCAAATGAGACTACCACCAAAGATAACTTTTTAATTAGTAGTAGAGGTCTTTTTGACGGAGCTCTCTAGGGAAAGAAACCACCATGCTTATATCTGCCGTTTAGCCGCGTTATTGCAATGCTGTGTTCCGCTCCGAAGGGGTTTGAGCCGAGGTTCGGCCTCACATGAGGCGCCCTCAGGCCGACGATCCCTTCGCTTCTTCGAGCCCTAGGGTTCAAACTCTTCCTGGCAGAGCCCCATTCCGAGGCTCGCCAACAAGCCCGCGTTACGCTGTTGAAATCATTAGGGTTAGTCAGCTACACACAATCTGAAAAAAAAAAAAAAGCTCCGAAGGGGCGTGATGGCCGGTGTTACATGTACATGGGTGGACTCAACACCTACGCTTTAGGTTGATGGACAGAGCGGCACTTTACAGGACGTGCCTTTTGCATACCCTGCAGTGTTTCTCGTTTTATCGATGATTTTCGCTTAACCATCATTATTTAATAATGAGAGATTGATATATAGTATCAGGAGTACCTATTAGAATACTAACAAAGCTTAAAAAATATTTAATATTTTAATATAAAATCTAATATAACATATTATTCGGACCCCTTTCAGGATAGCTTAAATAGATCTTAGAGTTATTAAAAGTATACCATTTAAAACAAAAAAAGAATTTTTCAAATTTGTAAACGACAAAGTTCCGCTGTAACAATCATAAAACAAAAATACAACCAAATTGTTAGCCCTAACTTATTTTTAAGTCTGTTATTAACTTATAATATTTATGTCCTTACTTAAACTAACATAAAGGATTCCAATTTATGACTGTAGTCATAATTTTCACCGACACTTTTTGATGACTGCCTGCACATCTAAGTACGAAAATATTGGACTGGATTGAAACTACCAAAGCTATGTTACAGACCACCTTATACTTATACATTCGCAAGAGGAATTGATATAAAACATAGCAGTGTAGGTGTGGTCGGGTACAATCGGAGTAATGTTTGATTAAAATTTCACTAATTAAGACAAAAATAAAACTTTATTCAACGAAAAAAAATAATACAATGATGTTATTATTCTAACACATTTATACACCTATAAAAATGGGAAATAAATAATGACAATAATTTACGATTGGCAGATGTTGACATGTGATACAACAGGAACTAAGAAGATACCAAAAAACTTGGAATAACAAGTGCTTGCAATGCATTTTGTGGCAAAAAGAAATGACACCTCTTTAAGAAATGATGATGTCACACTGCTTTTATAACTTATTTCAAACCATTGTTCTATCATTAGCTAACACTCTATAACAAATTCTCTATGCTAGATTTTGTTATGTTGTTGTAAACATTATTCTACAGGTATAGCTTAAGTTAGTTCTAGGTTACTGCTCGGAGCTTCTCCCTCTGACACATGATAGCATAGGATCCATACAGTAAATTAATGGAGTCTATGGAAAAGTGCAAAGTTTGTTTCATGATTTAACTCCTACATTGTACGCATCCCCATAATAATGTTTTACAAATGTTATAATTTGTTTAATAAAATTCTGACAAATATTAACAAATGATCAGCAACATTTTATAAATGCATTGTGTCAGCATCAAAAGAACTGCCAAGTTTGCTTTCCCAAAAGTTATTTGGTCTTCATTATATAAAAATGTGTATAAATATTATAATTACGTACATGATGGAATAATACTTTCAACAATTTAACTAACATGAATATAATATCTGTTCTAGAAATGTCGTTAAGATAAAATAAAGTTGTTGACAAAGGTCATTTAATAGAGATCCGATTTATCAATTGTCTATGCAATTATGAACATACTTCTTTGTATATTCCATGATACGGTTACGTTAATTTATAAACCTAAATCCAAATTATAAAGTAAAGTAAAGTAGTATGATTTGATGTAAAATAATTATAAATATAGTGATAATTTAATGAGCTGTTTTTTGTTGCATTTTACATAACAATTGTTATGTTAAATGAGCTGGGCTACATAAGAATTAAAACATCAACCATTATTTCATTCTATGCAATTTTTAAATTAGATAATTTATAATCCTTTGCTAGATAGGTTGTCAAAATAAAATAACATGCAAATATTTCTAATTAATTTACAAAAAATGTCACATAAATTTCATTTGGTATACGTAACAAACAAAATACTGTAAAAAAATCTCCAAAAGCAAATTGTTACTTAATGTATCTTTAAAAGCGAACCTTCAATATTTCTTAGTAATTACAATGTATTATTTAAGTCACAAATGTTTTTCTTAGTCAAAATTTTACTGTAAACTAATATATATATAAATTAACTAAAGGAAATTCATTAAAATATTAGTTTTGTACAGCCTGTTTCTCTAAGCCAGCAGGATCCATGATGGGAGTTTGTTTCTTAACCATTCCAGATAGTAGGGTTTTAATCTGAGCAATAGCACGGCCGGGGTTCAAGCCTTTGGGACATGTGCGTGTGCAATTCATAATGGTATGGCAACGATATACTGAATATGTATCTTTGAGATTGGCCAAACGTTTGGCTGTAGCATCATCGCGAGAATCAATGATCCATCTATAGGCTTGCATAAGCACAGCAGGGCCAAGGTATTTGTCTCCATTCCACCAATACGATGGGCAGCTCGTCGAGCAACAAGCGCAAAGGACGCACTCATACAAACCATCCAACTTCACACGGTCCTCAACATCTTGAAGTAACTGAGTTTCCTTACCTTTAACAGGCTCCTTGTCCCTCTGCAGCCACGGCTCAATGGACTGGTACTGGCGGTAAAAGTTCGTCAGATCAGGCACGAGGTCCTTGACTACGTACATGTGCGGTAATGGGTAAATCTTACTTGGTTTGGACAAGTTCTGGTCGATATGGCTGATGCAAGCCAGCGTGTTAATGCCGTCGATGTTCATAGCGCAAGAGCCACAGACACCCTCGCGGCAAGACCTCCTGAATGTTAAAGTGGGATCCATTTCGTTTTTAATCTTTAGCAGCGCATCTAAAACCATAGGCGCGCAATCGTCCAGATCTACCTCAAAATTTTGAGTGTATGGTTTCTTGTCCGGCTCATCGGGATTCCAGCGGTATACGGCGAAAGTCTTCACCCTTTTCCCAAGGGCGGATGACGTTGCGAAGGTACGCAGCGACCCGAAAGTTCCACTAGTCAATCGCAATAAAGGCATTATGTAATGTTTTTATTTATTTTAATTCCAACAAACACTTGTTTCTTTTCTCGATAACAGTAAATTCGCAGGGCTTACGGTTTTCCCTATACGTCGTGAATTGTTTTCTAATCTACTCGGAGCGTGTCGATTTCGGGAGCGCGTTTTTTTATTTTATTTCTCGTGATAAAATTATTGTGTCCAACTATACTGAGCCGTGATTGGCTGAAGCTCGCAGTTCGATTCTTCGTGAACGTCCATAGACAAGTTTGCTGTGACATTTTAACTTTTTGGTCGTTCGGAATTAAATACGTCAGTTCTTCTACATATTAGGTTATTAATTATTTTGTTATCATTGAATAATTTAAAAGCAAGCTTGTTGCAATTATTATAACAATCCAAATTATTGTTAAGTTATTCCATTAAAACCTTTATATTTAACTTACATAACAATGGAATATTACAGCATTTTTGAACTGAAACGAAGAAAATGGCGGGAAAGAAGTAAATAATAAATATTTTGACAGCGAAGTAAATTGTCTTTACAAAAAAGCTGATTTATGAAACATGCATGGAACTGATAACGATGAATTCTTCTATGAAAACAACTAATTCAGATTCACCTAAAACTCCAGGAGGGATCAGTAAGTCCTTACTTACTCCTTGTCGCCGTGTTGGGCTCTCACGTAAATGGAAAAAAAGTGGAGTTTCACCCTTTATATCACCTTTATCTAGTGCCAGCAGCAATAAAGAAGTTAAACTAGACAATCAAATAAAAAAGAGGAAAAGATGCAATGCAGAAGTAGAAGAAACAGACACTGGGGATGAATCTTGTGGAGAAATTGGTTCTGATATCTGTAACACACCTAAAATTGATATAGATCGTACTCCTACGCGCAGTTCATTACCTAGGAAAAAGAGTAAAACAATTATTACTGCCCAGGAAGCAAAGAAATGCCAGGAAGAAGTTGATACGGTACCCCAAAGTATATCTGAATTAAACAACATAAATATTAAAAGTCATGATGATAACTTGCAACAAGATAGTATTAAACAAATAAGTAATGTTATCCATTTAATAACTGATGATGAGAATGTACAACAAGATGAAAAACAAGTAACTAAAGTTTCAAAACTATCTAGAAAGAATTCAAAAAAAGCTAAAATTACAGTAGAATCTGGTAAAACTGAGCAGACAATAAACTCTAATATTATTGAAAATTTTGAAAAGAATGAAAATCAATTGCAAAATAAAGATATTAGTAAAGAAAAAAGTCCAAATAACTTAACTAAAGAATGCATTGTTTTTATACAAAAGAAAATATTTAAAACAATAAAAGATATAACCCATAAGAATATTACATCTACTGAAAATATAAAAGAAAGTGTTCCAACTGTTCAATCAGGATCTCAAACTCTATTTGATTCTGATTCAGATGATGTACCACTATCAAATTTTAATACAATGGTTGGTTCAATAAAAACGGACAAAGTTATAGAAGAAATAACTATATATCCGAAAGAGACTGAAGACAGAAGTGATTTATTGAAACAAAATTCTCATAATATAATGGATCTGACTACTAAAGAAATAGATGACAATGATTTCATTGAAAAAAAGAAAGTGAACATCAAAAGAGTAGAGAAAACCACATCTACAACTGGCTTAAAGAATAAAGCAAGAGAAAAACCTAAAACAACTAAACTACAAATAAAATCAAAACCTAAACCCTTAACTCAAAGTTCAAATTCATTTGATGATGACGATGATTTTGATTATGGTAAAAGTAAGACCATATTAATAAAACGAACATATGACAAAGTAACAAAACCTCTTAAAATGAAATCTACAGGTTCTATAACTCAAAAAGATATAGATGATCTAAAAGCAAGGATAGAAAGTAAGAAAAACTTGTTACTTGCCAAAGCAATGACAAATGAAACTAAAGAATTAAGAGATTTAATAAAAAAATGGCAACTTGGTTGCCAGACAGCATTAAATGAACTATTACATTTAATGAAGCAAAAAATGCCAGATCAGAATATGGAGCATTCAGAGTTATTGCAAATGCTAAAGATACCACCTGATTTAGTAGGTTATGATTCTGATAGTGAATGTTTTAATACACCTGATGATACTACAGTTATTCTGTCTGCTTTAAAACTTAATTAGCTTATGTTCAACAGTGAAAATAGTTTAGTTAGGTAATTTAGAAGCTGATTTAATTGATTAATTGTTTTCTAGCAATGTGCAAAAACATCACAAGTGACTATTCTGTACAAACCATGTACAGAATGTGGGTGTGTATTGCTCATAAACACCCCTGTAAGCTGGATCTGTGAAAATATGCAAAGCACTTAAATAATAATGGTTTTTTATGGTATACATTGTTTAAATGAAAACCAAATTAGGTAGGCTTTAGAGGTACATTATTTATCTGAGACTTATCTGTGGAATCAAAATGCCAAGTTTTTTAGTAAACCATTGTCATAGTATTTACTGGAATAAATCAGATATAGACCTAATGCCACATGCTAAAGTAAAGTCAAGCGATTTCTGTCACTTTATTCTGTAACAAGTTGTTTATTAAACAACTTAAAACTAGTTGAAATTTAATATTTAATAATATTTTAATAATACATAATGATATTAATAAACATAAAATTTTTAGTTTTACTAAGAATCCCTTGCATTCTGACTTGATTAAAGGTGGAAGGTTTTGAATTAAACACAATTTTTGTACAGCTGTTTATTATTTGTTACAATTATTTATAGTATAATAATTATTGTTCCCTTGCGGAGCATAGTCTTCTTTGATAGGTTAGAGGATTCTAGAGCAAAGATTATTTCTGTTTGGCAATTTAATTTAAAAATAGTGACATTTAATATGGTTTCGATAATTATATGGAATGTAATAAAATTGTATACAAAATGTACAAAATCTGTGTTTCTTTAAAGTTTAGTATAGAATAAGTATTTTCAATTATCTGGGACTAAAACTCGTTCGAATTCTTGCCAAAAAGTTTGCTTGTACCAGTTTGTTGGAAGGTAATTAGTTATTTAAGATCACACTACAACTGTTAGCAAGCAATGCAATAAAATGGGTCATAGAATGAAATTTTGTATAGTTCAGATCAGATTATCGGAAGTATCAATCAAGTCATTTATTTATGCATGGAATAAGATCTTGTTTTACCCATTTTTATGACAATTTGCAGAGAACTAATAAAAAACAAATAAGCTGATTTTTCTATTTAAACATACACAAACACTAAACTACTTATTCCACTAACATTTCTTTTCAATAACATTTTTCATAGATCTACTCTATTATTTTACCTATTAGAAAGCAACGGTCGAAGCAAATACAAAATGGCCTAGTAAAAAATCATAACCATAATATTTTAAAGTGCATTAATAAGAAGGCTGTTTGTATTTAGAACACATGTTCTCTAGATAACATGTATTAAATAATTGTTGCTTTTAAGTTTTAATTCATAATTAAATTAAAATCTGTGCGATCTGATCGGATTTTCCGGATCAAATAGCCTAGGGTCTTTCAAGAATGCCTTGTCTTTATAGTAATATGGCAAATATGCACAGTTCTGTGCCTTCCTGATTTCTGATTTGACTAATGCTTGTTTCGCTTTACATAAGCCAGTTATGTGTCTCCCATATATCCTTCCAGTGTAAGGGCTCTGGAATTGAGATAATAATCTGTAGTTTTTATAGTCTGGCGTAATGTTCAGCTTGCAAAGTATGCACTGCGGTTTTTCTTTTTTATAAGGGTTTTCTATTTCCACTGGTGCATCATCTTCTTCGGCTACAACTGGGGTTGAAGAATAAGATCTTAGAGAAGATATTATAGCCCTGTGTGTGCCTGAAACTGGAAGAAAACAATAATTTGTAAAATATAACAAACTTATAATTTTTTTTTAACGATAATTGCACTGTAAAGTACTTACAAACACTACGTATTGTGAAAGTTTTTAATAAAGCCATTATTGGTAGGAATACCTATTTACAATTATTATTTTTTCGATAGTTATGATTTTTAAATCGTCGAAAACATAACCTCAAATCACCCTCAAATGACAGTTATCATAATATGAAATTGACTTTGACGTTGACGTTCAAAAATAGTGTTGATAACATTGAATTACAATTTAATTATTAATAAATACAAATACATGATACTTCGTACTTGTTATACTGCTCCACCGCTGAAATGTTGTCAAAACTGGCACAATGACTGTTTTTCACACTGCAGAAGGTAATATAGAAAAGGTGATTTTGAACCCGGAAGTGATCATGAAAGATTAAATTTTATTTAGTTGTCAGTAGGTAAGAGTGATTATCTATAGAGGCAGTGATTTATATTTTACAAACGACGCGACCTACGCCTTTTAAAACTTCTGAGCAATTTTAGCTATTAATGAGATAACTATTAATATTTTTGGTTTAAACTTAGGTTTAGATACATAGTTTAGAAATCATAACACTTCATACGCATAGTTTTCATTATTTGAAATGAAAAACTACGCGTTAAAAAGTCGTTAAATAGAAGTCTCATAAGGCGATGAAGAGAGCTATATTTGGAGTATCTCTACGTAATCAAATGAGTCGCAGGGAGCCGCTAGACTCAAGCTACACTAAACCGTGGAATTTGACAAAAGGCTTTTGTCCAACTGTGGACGTGCATTGGTTGACATGATGATCACGATGACTAGACACCACAGCTAGTGACGCTGTTACAACCTTCCAACTTGTTATCAACTATAAAAATTACAAAGTTTTGCAAAGTGGGTGCAATGAAAAATGAGTCATGTTTGCTAATATACCTGTAAGTCCGCAAATACGCAACTGTTTGAATAATTCATATTTTATGCGAAGGAACTTATAAATCAGGTTAGGTAGGTTTAAATTCAAACTTATTTCCAACGTAATCGTTCTCTTTGTCCTTTTGATATTCTCATTCAGGCTTCATGTAGGCTTAGCACAGTTTATTTTTTCAAATTTTAATTCAAGAGGAGGTTATGAATTCGAAATTATTGTGTCATTTGACGATGTACTCCGAGATTCCTTTTTTGTTGTCGACCAAGTGCGTCCGTGACTGCAATCTAACCTGGTGATCCATCCATCTTAACTGAATCATCCTGACGGCCACCGATGCAGGGCTAACCTGTGCCAGTATTAATACATACATACCCCGAATCAATTTCTACGCGACATCGTAACGGAACGCTACTGATCACTTGGCAAATGGCAGCACATCTTTATCGGTATGGTCGTAATTATCATAATTCGTGTTTCTTCATGGGGCCTAGGTGCTTGCATGGCTAGCACGGGGAAAAAAAAATAAGGTAAATTCATCCTAAAAAATAATAAATACGTGGGCATAATCCGCCGATTATGCCCACTAACAAAGGATAAAATTTACTTGTCCACCTGCCAAAGCACGGAAAAAGGGATAAGCAGTGGTTTATTCCCATTTGATATTACACGTATGAAGTTTTATGTTTCAGAACCGTTGTAATTTGTAAAGCTACTAGTTTGTTTACTCAAAACAAACCAGCGGTGTTGCGAAAAATAGACATCCAACTAAAATAATTGCAACACGTCCACTCAAGTGGTTATTTGTTAATATGGCCATTACACCGCAATGTTGAAACGGACGCCTCACTGCGGAAATGCAACGGCCATGTTTTACTCCGATCGGTTCAACTTAAGCATTTTACGTTCGTAAACAAGAAATCTAAAAGACGCAACGACTCACAACCGGCGCAGCCACTGTCCGTTTCGAACGTGGCAGGCCGCATACGTGTCGATACGATTAAATAAAAACATATGCATTCAATTTCTGAACGATACCATTTTGGGGATTAATAAAATTTGAAAAAAATAACGTGTTTTGTGCACGCGCGTGATTTCGCGCCTAAACTAAATGTGCCAGTGACGTATTAATTTTTTTAAAGTGTGTGCTTTTGTGAGGCTTTGACTATCTTATTTACGGATCGCTTTAAAACTGTGGTGAGTATGGAAATTTTGTTTTTTTTAAGGAAAAATTAGCATCAACGTATGAATAACAAGGAAGCGTTCGGCAAATGCGATGTTAAATGGGCAGTTTTATTACGCAAGTTTCCGCGTACGTATATAATACAATACTTCATATAATCTCTCATACTGTCATTGAAAAATGTGTATATACCCACACGATATGGGGTAATTTTGAAAGTTTTCTCGGTTAGTCGGGAAAAGTAAAAGTTATAGATGGCGTCTGACAAAAATGCCATCGAATGTTCGTGGTAGATGTTAACGTACCCAAGGCAGGCGCAAGAAATCAAGGTTGGTAGGAGAAAGTAGCCCAGCTGTGAACGAAGGAGCGCGTTCTTACGCGCTTCGCTGTCTCTATTTTAAACTTAGAATCTTACTTAGAACATGTTTAGAATCTTTTTTTGTATCTGTTTACGTTCTTTAATTACCTACAGACTATAATTTAAAAATCAATCTTAGTAGCTACTCGATGAATGTAGTAACAACGGTGAATTGAATTTTTTCAATGTCGTAACAGATAACCAATATCCATATCAAGATCTTGAACTTTATAATATGTAGGTATATGTTATATTTTCATTATTTGTGTTGTTTTATACAAATAGTTTGTTCGTAAAACTTTTCTGACATACAAGTTTAAGATTTATTTCAATAAACATAGTGTTAAAGTAAAATGAATCGAATGTATCTTGTTTAAGGTTATACATTTCGTTTTAAGTTTTAAGCTTATAAATGAGGTGTTTAAGGTCCATTTTACAGTGACATTGCATTGATTCGATTCTCGAAAACGACCGCTCGATTCTTTGATGGATGAACTTGCTTTCATACCAAGGATACAAATTCCGGCGTTCGTGTTTCCTACCACGTGTACCTACTAGCTGCTTCGTTTTTTTTAGTGGTTAGCATGTTTAACTATGAATCACGTAGTCCTGGATTCG
Organism: Pararge aegeria; assembly: GCF_905163445.1. NCBI lineage: Eukaryota > Metazoa > Arthropoda > Insecta > Lepidoptera > Nymphalidae > Pararge > Pararge aegeria. The sequence goes on along the minus strand of NC_053202.1, from coordinate 1,273,945 downwards.
ACTCCCAAGTCCAAAACAAATAGGTAATTGTTAGGTATTTCTGTTAAACAGCTCGGAGGAAGGAAATCCGATTCGACCGTCGATCCCGGTTGTCCCGGTTTATCACTAAATTGTGACAATTATTATTATAGTTTTTTTTTTAAATATACTACGACAATACACACATCGCCACCTAGCCCCAAAGGAGTATATTTATTTTTTTATACAAACGAATTAAAAACATTCTTAGTGTTAACTTGTGACAACCCTATTGAAGATAAGAGACCGACACGCACATAGTACCTAGCGACGCGTACCTAAAGTGACAGGAAACACACGTTTTTAATTTTGAATGTGATCTGAGAGCTTTATCTGATTTATTTCAGTAAAAACTATGGCAGTGGTTTACTAAACTATTGGGTTTCCGGTTTCATAGATAAGTCTGAGAGATACATAATAAATCTCTAAAGTTTGTGAAGTATTATTTCGGTTTTCATTTACACGTTGTATAATTAAAGGGGATAAACTTCTCCTATTCCCTGTTGCCGTGATGGCAGATGGACACGTAGTATTATCCCTTGTCAGTAGGGCTAGCACGGTCAGGGGACAAAAATTATATCCCCCGATTTCATCCCCTGACAAGGGATATAATTAACGTGTCCACAGTGGCGTGCATAGAGGGTATGCACACGGTATGCAGATTATATGAAATAAAGAAAATCACCAGTACGAGTTATAAAAAATTTAGGATAGGCATTGTAAGAGTTATAAAAAGTTTATCCTTAAGTATTTATAACTCGTACTGGAGATTTTCTTCGTTTTATATCATCTGCATACCCTGTGCATACCCTCTATGCACGCCACTGCGTGTCCACATGCTAAAGCACACCTATTCCATATTCCTGTGCTTTAGCATGTGGACACGTATTTTATATCCCCGTGTCAGGGGATAGAATCGGGGGATATAATTTTTGTCTCCTGCCCGTGCTAGCCCTGCAGCAGGAGGCTGATGTAATCGGGGGATATCATTTGAGCTGCTACCTAGATATCATACCCACTCATAGCCGTGCTGAGCTATGGGTTGATAAATATCTAGATGTAAAATCTCACTGGATTACCTTCTCACAAGTCCATAACAAACACTTTCTCTTGTAATACTTAAGATTATGTCGACTGGGCCTCTTACGTTGAAATTTACACCGTATATGTAATGTAATTAGGGCTATAATCTAGTGAAAGGTGTAATTTTTGGTCATCTTTGATATTACTCATACCTACTTGACGTCACTTTTTGTCAATGAACTTTCGCCGTGAGCACGGAATACCTAATACTGCCAAAGCGCACAGTTTTGTCCGTACACTTTTTTCATAGATGTTTCGACAGCGACCCTGCTTTCTGGGTCCAAGGCCGTGGGTTTGATTCCCACAACTGAAAAATGTTTGTGTATGAACGTGAATGTTTTTCAGTGCCCGGGTGTTTATATGTATATTATAAGTATTTATGTATCTATCTATATAATATATAAAAGAGAAAGTGTGTGGGTATGTTCCGTATAGGCTCCGGCTGGACCGATTTCAATGAAACTTTCAGGGAATCTCCGGATTGACCTGGCGAGTAATCCTGTAAAGTTTGGTGACGATCGGAGCACTCCTATTTTGGAACTGTCAAATACAGCTTTTATTTTCTATGATGATATTTTATTGTTGGGTGTACATGGGTGTAGATAATGATCTTCACCCGCTCGAGAAGAGAATAGAAGAGAATGAATACGGATAGAAATAAATGATTTAATATATTATGAGACTTAAATTAAAAATTTAATGATTTAAGTTTATTGTTTAAATAAAATAAAGCAAAATCTAGCCTGGCGAAGCGGGCTAGGTACGCTAGTTATTCATAAAAATATTCATTAGTCGTCTTAGTGCCAATAACACAAGCTACGCATACTTTGGGGCTAGTTAGCGATGTGTGTATTGTTGTAGTATATTTATTTATTTATTTATAGTAATAATGATTGATGTACCAAACAGTGAACACCTCGCAGAATTAAGAACATACAGAAACCGTGTACACGTCTAATATTGAAGCATCAAAAACCACTCCACTTAGTAGTGTTTCTCGACCAGGCGGTTAGTCACTTCATACAATTTAGCAGTTGACAGTAATTATTTTTCACCTAATGTTCTAAACGTTTACCAGAAAATAGGAAAAAGTTTGTGAGCTAACATTCCGCGGGTGTGAAGTTAGGCGTGCGCGCGATGTTTTTTGGACACAATGCGCTGCATGCAATGATGGCTGAAGGAGGATTCTGTATGATCGTAATTCCATGGCTAGTACTAGAAGTACTAGAAGAAGACGAGAACGAAGACGAGCACACACACACACACACACACACGTGCGTACACGCACCCGTACACACACACACACACAGACGCACGTACGCACACCCACACACTCTCACACACACACACACGCACACGCATGTGCACATGTTACATAATCGCACTCACACTGCATGTTTTAGTCGCATGTCAGAAATTAAAAAAAAAAACATGTATTATATAAATAAATTGAAATAAAAATGTGTTTTGTAATGGAAGAGCGAGATCTTCTGGCACAGATTTTAAACTTAACAGAAGTTCTCCGCCTTATCTGCTATTGTTTTATGTGAACATATAAATTTTCATTTCAAATTTTCATTTAAAAAAAAAAAAGTACTTAGAAAGAAAACCATCGTATATAAATTCCAGAGCTTCACTTCGCAGAACATGCTAGGAAAACGTTATCCAGGGCAGGAGACAAGGGATATAATACACGGGAATACTGAAAAGGACCGGTCTGGAGGACCGGGTTGCCGGTGTAATTACAGGCAGGTCGCTAACTATAGGTCTCATAAGAGGGCTCAACGTCACTCTGCGGGCGATGGTGAGAATCATGGAGTACTCTACGCAGTGGCGTGCACTTCATACATGCACAAAAGCATTGCATACCCTAAAAATTTTGTATTACTCATAAAGGGGATGGATTTTTCCATTTTATGCCATTTTCAAAAGCCCTGTGCACGCCACTCCACACTCTCCTTTAACTGTACCGTTCGTGACCCAGAACAGCCCTAATCGCAATGAGTCACCCCAGTTCACAAGTTATTAACAACCTACCTACAGCGGTCAATAAATTGAAATTCTAATTAAATCGCTGCAGACATAAATGCAGAGAACAAGATGGTCGTGGCCTAGATACGTGTGAGTTCGCACAGCTGAGGTCTGGGGGCATATTACCATCGCTTGAAACAGTATTATTTTACATATACTGGACCCAAAGCCGTATTTCTTTTAATTTTTGTCTTCTTTTAAGCTCATAAATTATCTGAGAGATTTGGGGGGGGGGGGGGGGGTCCGCTGCCCTCCCCTACACCCCTGGTTACGCCCATGAGCAGTGCCCCGTTATCATGCCTACAACAGTAGAAGTTGTTTTGGCATATTAGTTGAAATGACGGGGAGTAACGTAGGCTACTTTTTATCCCAGTAAAACAAACGGTTCATACGGTTTGCATGGGATTTGTAAAACCGTAATAAACACTGGCAACAGCTATATTTTTATGAAATTCTATCAATCAATCTCTCTATAGAAGGAGGATTTTTTCATTTCATGCCACGAGGATGAAAACCAGGGTAAGCAACCTAATTCCATGATCCTTATAATAATACTAGCGGACCCCAGCGCCATCTGTCGGGCTAATTTACCAAAAAATTCATTCAAATCGGTCCAGCCGTTTAGGAGGAGTTCAGTGACATACACACGCACACAAGAAATATATATATAAAGATTGTCCAACCAATCCGCACTGAGCCAGCGCGGTAGACTACGGTTTTTACGGTCATTCTCATTCTGAGACGAGATCCGTACGCTGTAGTGGGCCGGTAATGGGTTGATGACGATGATGACATAAGTTATTTTCCCATAACTTAAGCATAGTTTACCTTAACCCGATGAACTTGTTCTAAATAGATTAAATGCTAGAAACATTAATAATAAAGTGACTACATTTTAAACTGCTTATTGTTTAGTTAAATCGCACGTTAGGGTTGCCACGACCGGATATACATGTTATATAAAATTAATTAATTACAATCCGACGATTAATAATAACTTTGACATACCTATCGCAAATAATACTATTTGAATGACATTTTAATTTTAAGTTAATTTAATAATTATATTTTGTGTGTATGTAATTATTCAATACTAGCTGTTGCCCGTGACTTCGCCTGCGTTTGATTTTGTTTTTTGATGTGGCATTAAATTAAGTTGTAGTTCTAAAAAAATTTTAAGTATTCAGTATCGCTAAGCCTTAAATGAGGGGTTTGCTGTCCGCTGAGGAGTTCTGTCCTCTATCTCCAACCACAATTTGGGCAAAATTAAACACATATTATAACCACTATAGTACAAAAATAATTATTTAAATCGGTTATAATTTGTCGGAGTTATCGTGTAAAATCGTCAAATACTCATCCCCTCTCCCAAAGGAACCTAGCTTAATGTCGGGATAAAAAGTATCCTATATCACTTCTAACACTTCACAGAATATGTGTACAAAGTTTCATGAGGATCAGTTAAGTAGTTTTTGCGTGAAAGCGTAAGACACAAACTTACATTCACATTTATAATATTAGTAGGGATAATAATCTTTTAGTGTAACCATAAATAAAGAAAAGTAATTATGTTTCCAACGCCCTGACACCGTCTCATGTATCTACATAATAGCAAACTTCATGAAATAAATAAATCAATAAATACATAAATAAAGTTAAAGGTCACCATCATCACTTCAACCGATTGACGTCCACAGCTGAATATAGGTTTTTTTAGGGCGTTCCAAACTCCACGAATCTGGGCCACTTGTTTCCAGCTGCTCCCCGCGACTCGTTTGATATCGTCTGTCCACCTGGTTGGGGTTCGAACAAAGCTGCGTTTACTGGTGCAGGGTCGCCCCTCCACACCTTGGGACCCCAACGTCCATCGGTTTTCCGAGCTATGTGCCCCGCCCATTGCCAATTCAGCTACGCGACTCGTTGAGCTGTAGGTAACTCCGGTTCTTCTACGGATCTCCTCACTTCTGATTTGACCACGTAGAGATACTCCTAATATAGCTCGTTCCATCGCTCGTTGAGTGACTGCGTGCCTTTTTCTGCTGAAAGGTATAAGTTTGATGCATATTCTATAGTTATAGTGAGAAGTTTTTCAAATAAATACGAGCTACTTAATACTTTATCTTACGAGAAAACAGAAATTCTACGTAGAAAACGGCGCGAGCAAACACTAAACGTGACTGAGTTTGTCGGTTTTTCTCTGTTTCACTCCACGTAACAAATCGATGTTAATTTTGATAATGACGATGAAGATGTTTATTCGGAAAGGTGACAACCCTAACCGCATTTTGCCCTTGGCGAAACTTACCCGCGAATCGCACGCAACCAAAGTGTTTTATAAATATAAAATTTTCCACTTATTGTCTATGGCTTAGTCAAAAGCCAGCTTTGCATATTTTTGTAGTTTTGTATAAAAGCTAGTGTGTGAGTCTCGTGAAGAGCTTACTATAGAAATTATCCCGTGAAGTGAGGTCTTGAAGCTGTGATAGCGCAGTGGGTAGCTGGACTACACTTTCGGGGGGCCGAGTTGGAATCCCAGCACGCACCTCCAACTTTTCTAAGTTATGTGCGTTTTAAGTAATTAAAAATATCGCTTGCTTCGACGGTGAAGGAAAACATCGTGAGGAAACCTTATCTAGTTCTACATAATGTTCTCAAAGGTATTTGGAGTCCACCAATCCGCACTGGGCCAGCGTGGTGGACTACGACCTTAACCACTTTAAATTGTGGGAGGAGACCCGTGCTCTGTAGTGGCCCGGTAATGGGTCGGTATAAAACTAAAACTGCCATAAAACAATGTATGCTTAAAATAAAACCCGACTTATACCATGTACTAATATGTAAGAAAGTTGGATAATGCGCAAGAACATTTTGCCCATTTTCCACCTGGTAGTAAGTTGGTGATGCAGTCTAGGTATAATCCGATTTACATCAAACGAGGGTATTAAACAGATATAGAGCATTCTATGATGGACGTTTGGCGCAGTGGGCAGCGACCCTGCTTTCTAAGTCCAAGGCCGTGGGTTCCCACAACTGGAAAATGTTTGTGTGATGAACATCGATGTTATTCAGTATCTGCCACCTGTATATATAATAAGTATATCATTCATATCATAAGTATTATAAACGTCATTCGTATACAAAACGAAAACGTCATCGAATACGAAAACGAAATGTTATGGTACAAGTAAACGAAATCGAAAACGTAAAGTTATCGTACACGTAAACGAAAACGAAAACGAAAACGTTATCGAATACAAAAACGAAAACATTATGGTAAACGTAAACGGAAACGAAAACGAAACGTTATCGTATACGTAAACGAAAACGTCATCGTATACGTAAACGAATACAAAAACGAAAACATCATCGAATACGAAAACGAAAAAGTCATCGTACACGTAAACGAAAACGAAAACAAAACGTTATAGTACACGTCAATGAAAACGAAAACGAAAACGTCATCGAATACAAAACGAAAACGTCATGGTATACGTCAACGAAAACGTAACCATATCGTATACGAAAACGAAAACGTCATCGTACACGTAAACGAAACGTTATCGTACACTTAAACGAATACGAAAACGAAACATCATCATATACGAAAACGAAAACGTGTTCGTATACAAAACAAAAACGTCATCTTATTCGAAAACGAAACGTAATCGTACAAGTAAACGAAACCGAAAACGAAAAGTTATCGTACACGTAAACGAAAACGAAAACGTTATCGAATACAAAAACGAAAACATTATGGTATACGTAAACGAAAACGAAAACGAAACGTTATCGTATACGAAAACGAAAACGAAACGTTATCGTATACGAAAACGAAAACGTCATCGAACACGTAAACGAAAATGAAAACAAAACGTTATCGAATACAAAAACGAAAACATCATGGTATACGTAATCGAAAACGAAAACGAAACGTTATCGTATACGAAAACGAAAACGTCATCGTATACGTAAACGAAAACGAAAACGAAACGTTATCGTATACGTAAACGAAAACGAAAACATCATCGAATACAAAAACGAAAACGTCGTCGAAAACGAAAACGTTTTCGTATACAAAACGAAAACGTCATCGAATACGAAAACGAAACGTTATGGTACAAGTAAACCAAATCGAAAACGAAAAGTTATCGTATACGTAAACGAAAACGAAAACGAAAACGTTATCGAATACAAAAACGAAAACATTATGGTAAACGTAAACGAAAACGAAAACGAAACGTTATCGTATACGTAAACGAAAACGTCATCGTACACGTAAACGAATACAAAAACGAAAACGTCATCGAATACGAAAACGAAAAAGTCATCGTATACGTAAACGAAAACGAAAACGAAACCTTATTGTACACGTAAACGCAAACGAAAACAAAACATTATCGTACACGTCAATGAAAATGAAAACGAAAACGTCATCGAATACAAAACGAAAACGTCATGGTATACGTAAACGAAAACGAAACCTTATCGTATACGAAAATGAAAACGTCATCGTACACGTAAACGAAAACGAAAACGAAACGTTATCGTACACTTAAACGAATACGAAAACGAAACGTCATCGTACACGTAAACGAAAACGAAAACGAAAACGTCATCGAATACGAAAACGAAAAAGTCATCGTATACGTAAACGAAAACGAAAACGAAACCTTATTGTAAACGAAAACGAAAACGTTATCGAATACAAAAACGAAAACATTATGGTATACGTAAACGAAAACGAAAACGAAACGTTATCGTATACGAAAACGAAAACGTCATCGAACACGTAAACGAAAACGAAAACAAAACGTTATCGAATACAAAAACGAAAACATCATGGTATACGTAATCGAAAACGAAAACGAAACGTTATCGTATACGAAAACGAAAACTTCATCGTACACGTAAACGAAAACGAAAACGAAAACGTCATCGAATACAAAACGAAAACGTCATGGTATACGTAAACGAAAACGAAACCTTATCGTATACGAAAACGAAAACGTCATCGTACACGTAAACGAATACAAAAACGAAACGTTATGGTACAAGTAAACGAAATCGAAAACGAAAACGTTATCGAATAAAAAAACGAAAACATTATGGTAAACGTAAACGAAAACGAAAACGAAACGTTATCGTATACGTAAACGAAAACGTCATCGTACACGTAAACGAATACAAAAACGAAAACGTCATCGAATACGAAAACGAAAAAGTCATCGTATACGTAAACGAAAACGAAAACGAAACCTTATTGTAAACGAAAACGAAAACGAAACCTTATTGTAAACGAAAACGAAAACGTTATCGAATACGTAAACGAAAACGAAAACAAAACGTTATCGAATACAAAAACGAAAACATCATGGTATACGTAATCGAAAACGAAAACGAAACGTTATCGTATACGAAAACGAAACGTTATCGTATACGAAAACGAAAACAAAACGTTATCGAATACAAAAACGAAAAAGTCATCGTATACGTAAACGAAAACGAAAACGAAACCTTATTGTACACGTAAACGCAAACGAAAACAAAACGTTATCGTACACGTCAATAAAAATGAAAACGAAAACGTCATCGAATACAAAACGAAAACGTCATGGTATACGTAAACGAAAACGAAACCTTATCGTATACGAAAACGAAAACGTCATCGTACACGTAAACGAAAACGAAAACGAAACGTTATCGTATACGTAAACGAAAACGAAAACGAAACCTTATTGTAAACGAAAACGAAAACGTTATCAAATACAAAAACGAAAACATTATGGTATACGTAAACGAAAACGAAAACGAAACGTTATCGTATACGAAAACGAAAACGTCATCGAACACGTAAACGAAAACGAAAACAAAACGTTATCGAATACAAAAACGAAAACATCATGGTATACGTAATCGAAAACGAAAACGAAACGTTATCGTATACGAAAACGAAAACGTCATCGTACACGTAAACGAAAACGAAAACAAAACGTTATCGAATACAAAAACGAAAACGTCATGGTATATGTAAACGAAAACGAAACCTTATCGTATACGAAAACGAAAACGTCATCGTACACGTAAACGAAAACGAAAACAAAACGTTATCGAATACAAAAACGAAAACGTCATGGTATACGTAAACGAAAACGAAACCTTATCGTATACGAAAACGAAAACGTCATCGTACACGTAAACGAAACGTTATCGTACACTTAAACGAATACGAAAACGAAACATCATCGTATACGAAAAGGAAAACGTGTTCGTATACAAAACAAAAACGTCATCTTATTCGAAAACGAAACGTTATCGTACAAGTAAAACGAAACCTTATTTAACTTAACGTTTTCATTGACGTTTCATTGAAAACGTCAATGAAAACGAAAACGAAAACGTCATCGAATACAAAACGAAAACGTCATGGTATACGTAAACGAAAACGAATCCTTATCGTATACGAAAACGAAAACGTCATCGTACACGTAAACGAATACGAAAACGAAAACGTCATCGTACACGTAAACGAAAACGAAAACAAAACGTTATCGTACACGTCAATGAAAACGAAAACGAAAACGTCATCGAATTCAAAACGAAAACGTCATCAACGACAGTTGCTTAGAGCGTTCTTACTTGTTCTTTTGTGCTCGTTTTCCAGAGCGGCCTCTTCAAAGCGTTCTTATTTTCTAGCGATGAGGATTCGTCCAGCTAAGCTAAGCATTTGCCCAAGAATTCTTAAACCTAGTTCTTAGTTCTCATGCTTGCTCGTTGATAATTTGGTGTAAACTGTCAGGGTTTAAAAGCTTTTGTTCACAATAAATGATCCAGAAAGAATGATATAATTCTCGCTCTAGCTCTGATCGTTTGGTCTAAACCCACCTTTAAGATGGTAACTGGTTAACCTGTTAGGGCTATGGCAGCTTTATTAAAACCTTTTAATGGGTTTCTAAATGCTAAACCATTTGGCGGCACGTCTCTGCCGGTAGACACGACCGAACCCTTCCATCAGGCTAAACACGATTGCACGAAAAATAGCAAATATAAAATTCAAAATTAATTTATTTCAATTAGGCCTAAGTCTGTCTGTTGGTAGTGACTCTACCACCGGTTCGGAAGGCAGACTCTACCGAGAAGAAGCCTAACCCACAGACTGATAATAATGCCCAAGAATACTACCATATTTATTGGAAGGATCCATATTAAATAAGAGTAATGCTATTTTTAATGATAGTTTTTGTGAAAGATATAGCTACTGCCTCGACCGTAACAGATTATGTAGAGATATGCAAATATATCTTTTTTAGCTGTGCGAAACTTCATAGATTTAAAATTAGCATGCTATTTAAACCTCACTTTTTTATAAATATACTTCGTACCTATCTACGATGTTAGTAATAACTTTTATAACCGCGTGTATGCTGAATTTATAATTTCTTCAATACTCACACTCACACCCAACAGATCCTCGACAATGCACCCGCTACGCACGCTTCGCTCCGAAACCGGAGCATCCATAGGAGATGCTGACTTTAAAATGATGTTCTCCTGCTTTTCGCGGAATATAGCAAATTAAGCTTAATTTTCATAATATATCATGGAATTCTGTCAAAGTAACGCCTGCTTCTATCTAATACCTTTTTATTACTTCTTTCATCTCATGAGATTGCACTATCGAAAAGAGGAAGGTAGTAGAGTAGTAACCGTACCGAAATATTGGTGACATATATTATAACTCACAGAGAATATCGCTACTTGTACCTCGGACCTCGTGATCGTAAGTCGAATATGCTTACCACTAGACCAACGATCGATCTTCGAGCTTTAGGGGTTATAAAATTTTTGATCCTGTTTAAAATTATGTACGCAATTAAGATTATCTTCGGGGTCAAGAGAACCGTTGACTGAACTCCACGAAGGACTTCTGCACTGTATATATATCATCATTTATTTGACGGCCGATTGGCGCAGTGGGCAGTGACCCTGCTTTCTGAGTCCAAGGCCGTGGGTTCGATTCCCACAACTGGAAAATGTTTGTTTGATGAACATAAAGTGTTTCAGTGTGTGGGTGTTTATATGTTAATTATAAGTGTTTATGTGTGTATATTATTCATAAAATTGTTCATCAGTTATCTTAGTACCCATAACAAAAGCTTAGCTTACTTTGGGAGTAGATGACGATGTGTGTATTGTCGTAGTATATTTATTTATTCAAACATATTAGTATATTTATTTATTTATTTAGTACCTACTTATACAACATTTAAAAGAAAACCGCATCTCTTTGCATCGTTCGAGTCCATGTAGGACTGAAGTGTATCGATAATGCAGTCGCATTTATATCGAAATACCCACAAACTTAATGTCATGAACATTAGTTGTTAATCAAATAAAGTTTAATTTTATCCTGAAAACTATTTATTAATTAAAAAGTAATTACTAGCGTATTTAAATTGATTAGATACTTTTATAAATAAAAAAAAATGGCCGATAAAAATTTATAGTTATCAAAAGTTTAATTATTTACCCACTTTACAAAATGACTGTAACATAATCCCTATTAATATTATAAATGAATGTAAGTTTGTTTGTTACGCTTTCACGCAAAAACTACCAAACCGATCATCACGAAACTTTGTACACATATTCCTGAAGGTATTAGAAGTAATATAGGATGCTTCTTATCCCGATTTTTTTTTATCTTGAATACGGTTGTCATAAAATTCAAAATTCAAAATTCAAAATTCATTTATTTCAAGTAGGCCTAATATAAGCACTTTTGAAACGTCAAGTCTGTCTGTTTGTAGTGATTCTACCACCGGTTCGGAAGGCAGATTCTACCGAGAAGAAGCCGGCAAGAAACTCAGCAGTTGCTCTTTTCCAACATCAACAATTTACATTTTGTATTTTAACATTCATTTTTCTATCTTGTGAGAGCTGAAAGCGGAGCCGGATGCTTCCAAGCAACCTTGTCATTAAAAAATTCATCAATTGTATAGTAACCTCGCTCTAATAAATGTGTTTTAACAAATTCTTTAAACTTGTGCATTGGCAGGTCCAAAATCACCTTAGGAATCATATTATAAAAGCGTATACTCAATCCCACAAATGATCCCTGTACCTTACGCAGACGATATGCAGATGACACTAATTTATGACCATTTCTTGTAAGTCGACTGTTTATGTCCACTTTTTGTGTATAAAGACTAATATGTTGTCTTACAAATACTATATTGTTATAAATATATTGTGAAGCTACAGTAAGTATGCCTATTTCTTTAAACTTCTCACGGAGGGATTCGCGTGATTTAAGTTTATATATTGACCGTACAGCTCTTTTCTGCAATATAAATATAGTATCGATATCAGCTGCTTTACCCCATAACAAGATTCCATAGGACATAACACTATGAAAGTACGCAAAATAAACTAGCCTAGCTATTTCAACGTCAGTAATCTGTCTAATTTTTCTGACTGCGTAGGCAGCCGAGCTTAGTTTACCCGCTAGTGAATCTATATGGGCACCCCACTGTAGCTTATTATCCAAGGTCACGCCCAGAAAAACTGTGGAAGTCTCTATTTTTAGTGATTCACCATTTATCATTATATTTTTATCAATTTTCTTTACATTTGGTAAGATAAATTCGACACACTTTGTTTTTTTTGCATTTAAAAGTAAGTTGTTAACTGTAAACCAGTGCGACACATGCGACATAACACGGTTTACTTCGTCAGAGTTATCTTTACTCCTATCAGTCTTAAAAATTAGAGATGTATCATCTGCAAACAATACAATGTCGCATGTTCCACTGACATGGTACGGTAGATCATTTATATACACTAAAAATAGAAAAGGACCCAAAATCGAGCCTTGTGGGACACCCATTGAGGTATTTGAACCCTGAGACTTTGCATCATTTATGCAAACTCTTTGGGTTCTATTGCTGAGATAAGAGGCAACCAAATTTAGTGCAACGTTTTGGATACCATAGTGGCTTAGCTTAAGAAGCAAGGTTTTATGATCAACACAATCGAAAGCTTTAGATAGATCACAAAAAACAGCCATGGCATTCTGTGAACATTCCCAGGCATCATAAACATGTTTTATAAGTTTAGCGCCTGCGTCCGTTGTGCTACGACCTTTAGTGAAGCCATACTGCTCAGGGTGTAGTAAGTTATTTACATTAAAATGATATAAGAGTTGATTTAATATAATTTTTTAAAATATCTTACTAAGAGCTGGTAAGATTGAGATAGGTCTGTAATTGTTTATATCATTTTTATTACCAGATTTAAATAGAGGAATGAGTTTACTATGTTTCATTAGGTTCGGGAAAGTACCTAAATCAACACATTCATTGAAAATTATGGCTAAAAGAGGAGCAATGACGTCAATAATTTGAGATATTACCTTTACCGACATTCCCCATATATCACCTGTTTTCTTTAATTTTAACAACTTGAAGTTTTTACTGATATCCGATGCATCTATATGTTTGAAATGAAATAAAACTTTGCACTCATTAATGTTGCCTCTTAATAAATTCTGAGCTGCAGTAGGTGAGGAATTTAGTGAATCTGTTAACAAAATAGGAACATTCTGAAAAAAGTTTTCAAAAGTACTAGCAACTTCTGTATCAGTAGTTACCATATTATTATTAATAATTAATTCAAAATTTCCGTCTCGAGATTTAGTTTTCCCAGATTCATTATTAACAATTTTCCAGGTTGTTTGTATTTTGTTTTCAGATTTTACTATCCGATCTTTAATGTATAGCGACTTAGCTTGTCTACAAACATTTTTAAATGTTTTGGAGTAACTTTTTACATATTCAAGGAAGGTTGGAGTCTGATTGTATTGTTTTTCATCATATAGCTCATACAACTTATCCCTGCTTTTGTAAATGCCTATTGTCGCCCAATCACTAAACCTCATTTTTTTATTAGAATCTATGTATTTAAAAGTAAATACTTTATTAAATGCACTTTCTATTTCATTGAAAAGCGTACGATAAAGATTGTCGGGATGACAGTTTTCAAAAAAGAGAGCAGGAATTTTGGCTGATATTTCACCTTCAAATCGCGTCAGTTTACTCTGAGTTATCGGCCTGTACTTAACAATATGTTTATTTCTATTTGTACCAACAACAGTAATTTGTTGGCCACAATGATCTGACCTTAAATTGTTTAATATCGATTTACCTAAGATATCACAGTTAAAAAAAATATTATCTAAACAAGATGCTGAAGTTGCTGTGATTCTAGTAGGTTCATCGAAAGCATTATTCAAATTAAAGCATTTAAATAAGTTTAACAACCTAGTCGTAGTAGTATTATGTAATAAGATATCAACATTGAAATCCCCGCATACTATTACATTTTTAGTAGACATACACAATCGCTTAAGGACATCTTCCATTACATCCTCGAATTGGTTGAAATCACCTGAGGGGGGATGGTACACACACACTATTATAAAACGCTCCAGCTCCACACAAGACAGTTCAATTATGCGCTCCACAGAAAGACTAACTATATCTTTTCGCTCCTTACATGTTATATTATTGCGTACAAAAATTAAGGATCCACCATGAATAGCAGTCTTTCTAAAGAACACACTAGAAGGGATACAAGTTTGCATAAAGGTCCGTAATGTTTTAATTTATCTCGGTTCAACGGTTCAAACAAACAGACAGATACACTTTTGCGTTTATAATATTATAAATTGCAGTGACATCTAGTAGTGATTGTTAAAGCGAGGTTTATTTCTGAAGGTCCGTAGGGCTGTTTCGCTGTTTATATCCTCGCATGACTTAACAAGAGGAACTAAAAAAACATTATATTATACATATTACAATAACAAGTGTCCGTCTCACTCCCATTATTTTCCGTTACACGCGTGCGTATAACTGGATTCCTTAATGTATCTGCGGATATTGAGCAAACTGATATCATACGATTTGTATCGGTACAAATACGAACTGTGTATTAGTGAGATCTTATATGAAAATGCTATGATCTTTTGTCTTACGGATATTCTGCGGCAATGCTAACGTGGGCAGGAGACAATTTTCCAAAATAATAGCGGACAAATTGTATCAGTTGTCGGCAGTGGTGTACATAGAGGGTCAGCACAGGGTATGCAGATGATATAAAATGAAGAAAATCGAGTACGAGTTATGAAATACTCAAGGATAGGCATTGTAAGAGTTATAAAAAGCCTTTCCTAAAGTATATATAACTCTTACTCAAGGCTTACTTCATTTATATCATATGTATACCTTGTGCATACCATCTAAGCACGCCACTGCTTGTCGGGGCATATAATCTGGGGATACAATTTTTGTCTCTGCTTATCCCAGCCCTGCCGATTATTAAACTCTTAATATGCTTCTCAATTTTCTCTGCCAGGCAACCTTAGAATCATTATTAATTCAACCAAATGACGTCCACTGTTGGAGATAGGTCTTTTGTAGGGAGTTCCACGATCCACGGTCCTGGGCCGCTTGTCTCCCAGTGACTCGCCTGATGCCATGTCATCTGTCCACCTTGTGTCGACCTACACTGCGCTTACCGGTGCGGGGCCGCCATTCCCAGCACCTTAAGACCCCAACGTCCATCGGTTCTCCGAGTTGTGTGCCTTAGGATGTAACCTTAGGATTAGGAAAACTCAAAAAACAACAAAGAAGGTGGGAACATACATACAAATTTAATTTTTGGCATGAAAATTTCAAGACAGATTACGTGTAGGTTTCTCTTTCTTTCTCTCTTTTCATATTGTGAGTCCTTTTAAAATGGCGGTGAAAAGGGGTATTTATTAGTCATTCTAGAATGTCAGATTATCTAAAGTAGATAGATAAATAGATGTATAGATAGATGGATAGATGGATAGAAAAAACACAAAGAAACAATACACAGAAAAAGAAAGACATAAGCAACATATGTTAAGATGCTAAGGCCTTAGATTAAAGCTTTGGAGAAAAAATGATAGCGACATGTTAAGACTGGATTTTGGTCTTACGAAAAAAATTATTGCTCTAGAGGCATAATACAGAGAGAAAGTAGGGGAATACATCTGTATGGAGATTCCCGCCTATACTTTCTTCCAGGATTTAACATAAAACGATGGGTGTAAGATGGGGTCTAACGCAGCTGTTCTTACCGATGCGGGGTCATAAACGATGGTAACATTTTTGTTTTATATTAGTATTTTACCATCGCACGCTGCTACAGATATCGAATGTTCGTGGCCTTATTAGGAAAGATTTGCTAAACGATTCAATGGCATGTGTTATTTGCATATTATTTCGATTCCGAGACATCATTTGCTTGTAAATTTACTAACGTATATATTCTATACACACAAATAAACCAAACAGAAGTATCTGTCTGTGATTTCGAACTTCTTAAAAGGAGAAAGCACTAAGTATATCCGGCTGTATGTATTTTTAAGTGATGACTTCTGAAGCCGCGTCGTGCGATTTTGGTGGGGAAAACTTTAAGATACGCGTTACCGATGACCTCGACATGCTCGTGACGTATTGCAGAATAGCGACGCATACTAAAGCCACATTAAATCTATAATCTGATATATTTACTGTAGTATAGCCACGCGTAAACCTATATACGCATATATACAATAATACATTGTAATATATACTCGACTGTTTCATAATATCACTGTTTAACTTTTAGGATGGGTTAATTCTTGTTATTTTCCCTCACCGACATTGTGTCATAATAGCAGTAAGTAAAGTTATGTTAACAACTTGTAAAGTTTATTTTGTATGTACTATGCTTTGTTATTTATATATTTATATTTAAGTAAATATACCGACTTATTTCGACATTACACAATTCGCCATCTCGCCCCAAAAGAAGCGTAGCTTGTGTTGTGGGTACTAAGATGGCTGATGAATATTTTATGAAAAAATGTATGTCCATCATACAAACATTTTCCAGTTGTGGGAATCGAACCCACAGTCTTGGACTCAGAAAACAGGATCGCTGCGCACTACGCCAATCATCCGTTTCCCTGTTCCGCTTTTTGTGACTAATATTGTATGAAGTTATTTTGATTCATAATAGCGATAAGCAGACATAAAAACGTGTTCTATCAAAATACGAATTTTCGTATATTAACTTTAAAGATATTTTTTTAAGTGCCATGTTTAACAAGAAACAACTACTTACCTGCTAACTTTGAAAAACATGTTTTAAAAATCGGAAGGTTTATAATATATATTTGACGGCAGTTTGCCATACACAAACTCAATATTGTAATGATTCTTCATAGTTAAAAATTATCGGTTACTAACTGTTGCCCGCGTTTATTACTTACAGTTTTTTTACGTTAGTTTCCCAAGGGTAATTTTTTTTTCTTATTTCTTTTCCATTGGGAAAAGGCAAAGGTATGTACCGTACAGCCATGTCTTCAGTTTTTTATTATTATTATTATTACTACTCCTAATTTGTACACCACATGATGTAAAGGATGTACACAAGAAAACAAAAACATAAAAATAAAAGCAGAACAGAAAAGGCGGTCTTATCGCTTAAGCTATCTCTGCCAGTGTTTAGCATACATATAAAAAATATTGATTGTAAGCCATAAAGCCATACTTTGTTATTTTTCGTCCTTTTAACTAACTTTATGCGAAAAATCTAGTTGATTATTCGCTTAGTTATGCCGTTAAAGAAGATCAAACAAATAAACACACTTTCCCATTATAATAATACTAGTACGGATTAATTGATAAAGGTACATAAAACGGCATTGAGAAATAACTACAGAGGTTTGAAATCAATGCCAACAAAGCTATACATTTGTGAAGAAAAAGCGCGGCAACTCTTGTCAAAGCTAGAACCGATACCAACAGAGGCGTGTTTCTCAATTTTCGGGTAAATAAGCCGACATTCCACTTGCCCCAGATCGGGTTCGGCCGCAGACTGGTTCTAGTTATGTAACCATACTCCTTTCACTACGCGGATCCTTTTTTGTCCATAACCACTTTGACGGATTGTATTTTTTTTCCATCTTGTATTTATGGCCGAGCCTGTGTTGTAAGCTGTAAGAAAATGTAATTGACAATAATTATATTAAAAATCGTGAACTTAGTGATCTGTAGTTGAACTTGGTAACTAGATTCCGCCAATTTTTTTTTATATTTTCCTACAGGTCGGCACTTAACTGCAATTTCACATTGTATTTGAGATGGTGATAACAAAAATAACACCCGACTAAGTTTGCTGTGGGTTATTAGAGCAGCGCACGTTTGGAACCCTCGTAGCTTTAGTGTTAAGTTTACGACTGTATTTATCACCACCATCTCACTACCATGTATTATGTTTTCATGCTATTTTTATGCGCATAAAATGTTTCATCTTTGCGCCTATTTAAATGAAGACATAAGATATATTAATTAATATATATACGTATAGAAGTTATACTAATGAATCCTCCCTAATAAAAGTCCCAGATAAATATAAACAAATGAATATATTACGACAACTCACACATCGCCATCTAGAGCTTGTGTTATGGGCACAGTGGCGTGCACAGGGTTTGTGACCAGGGTATGCATAAAACAGGTACATGACATAAAATGGAAAAATTCCCCTCCAATACGAGTTATATAAAATAATTTGGGTATGCAGCGCTTTTGTGCATGTATGAAGTGCACGCCACTGTATGGGCACTAAGAAGACTGTTGAATATTTTTATAAATAATATACATAAATACTTAGAATATACAATATAAACACCCAGACACTGAAAAACATTCATGCTCATCACACAAACATTTTCCAGATGTGGGAATCGAACCCACGGCCTTGGACTCAGAAAGCAGGGCCGCTGCAAACTGCGCCAATCGGCCGTCATTAATAAATAAAGATTAAAAAAAAAACCTCATTAGCGAAACGGTGAGCGCTGTGAATTTATATATTAGGTCCCAGGTTCGATTCCCGGCAGGATCAATTTTTTGAATTTTCTCTATCTTGCGCTGGTGGGAGGCTTTGGCCGTGGCTAGTTACCGCCCTACCGACAAAGACGTGCCGCTAAGCGTTTTAGTGTTCCGGTGCGATGTCGCGTAGAAACCGATTAGGGGTATGAATTCCGTACTCCCTAACAGGTTAGTCCCGCTACCATCTTAGACTGCATCATCACTTACCACCAGTTAAGATTGCAGTCAAGTGCTATCTTGTAGTAAAATAAAAAATAAATTAGTTTGGCCATCCAAAGGGGCAATGCTGCCAGCATCTTAGAAACAGTGCCTCGCTGCGGTGGTTTCGAGGACGTTTTAAATTTATTTAGTTTTTAAATAGTTTATTTTAGGTTATAGTTATGTATTAATAAAAATTATATATTAATAAAAAAAAAAAAACATAATCTTTAGTTAAATACTTAAAAAAAAAAAAAATACAAAGCTCTCACCTGGTGATGTGAGATTTTCCAAATTGCCTCTGTCAGGGTCGAACTCAGGAGCTCCCACTTATAAGACAGCTCACCACTGTGCTAAGGTCATCTTACCCTACATTAGATAAGTAGTCTTTAGTTAAAATTATAACACATGATAAGTTCTATAAAAATCTTGCAAGGAAGACTCGAGACTTAATAAAGTCGTTAAAAAGAGGGACAAAAAAAATATTATTTGTTCAACGTGGTCAAAATTCATGTTTAATTTTTTGTTCATTGCATTGTAATTTCATTTGTGATTCACCTCAGTTTTATAATTCCTCTTTTTACCTCTTTGCATACAAACATTCATTAATTCCATGCATCTTCACGAACTTCCACGCTTCTTCTTCTTCTTTTGGCTTTTTTTGGCTTTTAGATGTGCCAAATCAGCAAATGACTCAAGTGATTTGCTGTTACAGAAGCAGGCGTTACATTGCGGTTCCATGATATATGATGAAAATTAAGCTTAATTTACTGTACTCCTCGAAAAGCAGGAGAATGGGTATGGTGTAATTTATAATTGCTACAATCCAAAGAAATTATAAACTACACCATACCGATTCTCCTGCTTTTCGCGGAGTATACTTACCAAATTAAGCTTTTATTTTCGTAATACATCAATGCGTTTAAAATAATCAAAATATAACTGGCTTCAACTGTGTAAATAAATATCGTGAGGACACCTGAATGCCTAAAACTTCTTCATAATGTTCTCAAAGGTGTTTGTTTGTTTGTTTATTTATTGTTATTAGGTACACAAAACAGGTAATAACTGAGTAATAACAAGTTTTGTTCTAAGCTACAACCCAAAGTATTTGTACACAACTTGGAATTAAATTAAACAGAAATTAAAGATAAAATTAAAGTTGAAACAAAAAAGAAACACTTAAAGATTATGTGGAATAGTGCTTAATAATTTGCTTTTTAAAAATATTTACATTTTGTTAAAAATGTCAATATTATGATAACTAGATACTAAATCATTATAAAGGCGGCACCTGCGAACGATGGGATTGTAAAAGGAAGTTTTGTTCTTGTAGACACCCACTGATGTACGAGACAACATTAATCCTCGTAATATTAACAAAAAACTGAAGTCCTTCTTTTAAAGTAACTTATGATCATTTTTATACACAACATGGTAAACTGGCAATAATGTTCTGTAGTTAACGCACCTAGACTTATTCTCTGTTAGCATATATTACAAACCTGGGTGGTTTTCTGATGCTAGCTATAAGTATTTTTTATTTTTTTGGAAACTTTACGTAATAAATAAATAAATAATAATAATAATTGTGTGGAGACCACCAATGCGCACTGAGCCAGCGTGGTGGACTACGGCGTTAACCCCTTCTCATTGTGGGTTGATGAGATGATGATGAACCGACGCGTCAGCGCCTCTCTCCTCAGTACTGCCCTCGTGGGTTATGAAGTAACCAGTTTAAGATGTATTGTGTATTGCACAATACAAAAACGATATGAGAAGTAGCGCTACGTGTTAGGTAATCCATACAAGAAAATCAATACGTTGTTATGCAATACCAGTCGATCTCTCTGGCTCTAGGCGCTTCTGTGGGTCATAGTCATCATCAATCTGGTGTATACCAGATACGCAGTAACAAATAACCCCACTGTTGGGAAAATTACTGTTCTAATAGCTATGGTTAGGAGAAGATGACATTTATTCTATGAGTTAATCAAAAAGTGAAAAAATCTGATACTAACATCATAATCAACTTTAATCTATATATGTATACATAATCTATTTACCGTCTATTATTTAACGTGGTATACTGAGTAAGTGTCATTATTTTACTTGATACAATACATCTATCCATACATCCATGCTCAAAGACTTTCGCATTTATAATATACTAGCTGTTGCCCGCGACTTCGTCTGCGTTTGATTTTGTTTATTGATGGCATTCAATTTAGTTTACGTTCTAAAAAAATTGAAGTATTCAGTAACGCTAAGCCTTAAATGAGGGGTTTGCTGCTGTCCGCTGAGGAGTTCTGTCATCTATTTCCAACCACATTCATATTCATCAGATCTACACAAAGTTTGGGCAAAATTAAATACATATTACAACCTCTATAGTACAAAAATAATTATTTAAATCGGTTTTAATTCGTCAGAGTTATGGTGTAAAATCGTCAAACACTTTCATCCCCTCTCCCAAAGGAACCGAGCTTAATGCCGGGATAAAAAGTATCCTATATTACTTCTAACACTTCCAAGAATGTGTGTACAAAGTTTCATGAGGATCGGTTAAGTAGTTTTTGCGTGAAAGCGTAACAAACAAACTTACATTGACATTTATAATATTAAGTAGGGATAGGGAAGTAGGAAGTAGGATGATACACATGCATTCGATCGTTGTCCCATATGCCTTGCGACTTGCTGTTTATGAAGAGTTAAGTCCTTTATCTCCGACAATATTTATTAAGACGATACATGCTCCATAGTATGCACTTTCAAATAAAAAAAGAATGATTAAAATCGGTTCAAATTTAACGGAGCTAAAATTGATAAAAATTTATATACCATTTCCGGAAGGAAACTTATTGTTTATCGGGATAAAAAGTATCCTATATGTTGACCCGGAATATGACTATACCAAATTTTATTTAAATCCGTTCTGCAGTTTTCACGTGATGCCAGTACACAGAAAGACAAAAATTAAATAAAAATCTTTTTTGGACTCAGTATCGATTACAAAGCATCCCCCGGTCAAAATTTTCAAAATATATTAAATGTACAGAAATCGTCCAGCCACAGTATTATTATAACTATAGATTTATACTCTGTATTTACACACTAAAAGTGTTTTTTTTCTCTACAAGTTAGTCCTTGACTGCAGTCTCACTTGGTGGACAGTGATGATGCAGTCTAAGATGGTAGCGGGCTAACCAGTGAGGAAGTAAGGTAGTCATTCCCCTAATTGGTTTCTACACGACATCGCACCGGAACACTAAATCGCTTAGCGGCACGTCTTTGTCGGTAGGGTCGTAACAAGCCACGGCCAAATCCCGCCACCAGACGTTAAAAAGAACAGAAAAAGAATAAAAATAAACACAGATAGAAGCAGCATACAAAAGGCGGCCTTATCGCTTAGTAGCGATCTCTGCCAGGCAACCTTAGGATAAGGAAAACAAGAGATAACAGACAGCAGGTTATGCATAATTAAAAAATATTACATATTTTGTTTTTCCATACAAAAGAATTCAAAACATTTTAAATGTTTAGTAATGACAACACTTTTGAAGATAAAAGACCGACACGTGCATAGTACCTACGCTACGCGACGCGTACTTAATAAAGTGACAGGAGTCACATGATTTTAATTTAGAATGTTAGGGCTGTATCTCATTTCCTTCAATAGAAACTATGGCAGTGGTTTACTCAAAATCTATTACGTTTCCGGTTTCACAGATAAGTTTCAGAGACAGTACATAATGTACCTCTGAAGCTGGTGAATATTCGGGAGTATTTATTTCGGGTTTCATTTACAAGTTTAATAGAAAGCATTTCATCAAAGGACTTTCATATTACGCAAATTAAATAATAAATAAATAAATAAATATACTACGACAATACACACATCGCCATCTAGCCCCAAAGTAAGCATAGCTTGTGTTATGAGTACTAAGATGACTGATGAATAATTATATGAATAATACACATAAATACTTATAATATACAGATAAACACCCAGACACTGGAAAACATTCATATTCATCACACAAACATTTTCCAGTTGTGGGAATCGAACCCACGGCCACGACTCAGAAAGCAGGTTCGCTGCCCACTGCGCCAGTCGGCCGTCAAATTATAGTTACACAACTCAAAAACAGTGCCCTGTAGGTCATTGTAATGTCGAATTTAATATTGCGATATGTAAATGAATTTTCATCTTCTTTCCATAATGAAGTTTACTTTCTTTTATAAAGGTTGTATATATATATATATATATATTTTTATTGTTTTTATATGTGATTTCATAATTGGACTTCCCTCAACTAAATAGGTACTGACAGAATACCAGCGTTGTGGGTACATTAGTATCCGGAGCATTAAGCTGAGTCAGAACCTTTTTATTGGCACTGGACTGGACTTGAGCTATTAATAATTAAGTACAAAATTGTTAAGTTACTCCGTATGTAAGTCTGTTTGTGTTGTTCTGTTAAATAACCAAATTCTATTCTATTCTATTCTATTCTAAATCTGCCATGGTCGTTTGAATGAATGGAAAATTCTATTAGGTACTACTTTTATTTTTTAACGAGGTATTATTATCGATATCCGGCCCGTAACGAATTGCTAAAGGATGTTTCACATTTTGTTAATTCTGTATCCCATATCACAATTTCGGATGCATTGTTAACGCAAGCGGTGATATACCAGTGGTTTAAACTTCGGCCTCTCTTTCAAGGTAACCGAGTTTGACTCTGTCTAACTTTTCGGAGTTAAATATTCCTTTTTTAATTTAACCAATTAAAATATTATCTGCTTGCTTTGCATCGGTTATGGATTGATAATAAAACACAATAAAAGTGTATTCATTCATTCAATTAGACAAATAGTCGATATAAACAGTCGGCTAACTAGAAACGGACATAAATTAGTTTTATCTGCATATCGTCTGAGAAAAGTACAGAAATCCTGTGGGGATGGGTAACATGATACCGAATGTAATATTAGATCTACCTTTACCTAAGTTTAAACAATATATTAAAACACATTTAACAAATCGTGGTTACTACACGATTGATGAATTCCTTAACGACCAGGCTGCTTGGAAGCAGGCCATTCCGCTCTCATCTCTCACAAAACAGAAAAAATCTAAAGATTGTTAAACTTTAAAATGATGTTGGAAAAGAGCAATCTGCTGAGTTTATTGCCGGCTCTTCTCAGTGGAATCTGCCTTCCGAACCGATGATAGAGTCACTACAAACAGACTGACTTGACGTTTCACGTGCTTATTAATTAGGCCTACTTGAAATAAATGAATTTTAAATTTGTATTATGAATTTGAATTTAAATTGAAGTTTCAATGAATGGTGAGTGAATGAGTTGGTGAGTTTGTAGTCCACGCTTACTCCGTAGTCACACACACAGTATATATCCTAGTAAAGAATGTGAAACAAAAGGTTAACCAACATAATGTAAAAAGGTTGCAAACGTTACAAAAAAAGTAAACAACTTCCACCTTCCACTGGAAGTGTCCATTGTTCATCGGCTGTCGATTAAACCTCCCCCCCCACCTGGGGTTACGACACGCAATTATGTTAATTATGAGGAAAATTAGCGTTATTATCTCTACCTCTACCTTTAGAGCGAAATGCCACGTCTCGTAAACGTTTATAGTTTGCGATTATCGAACCCACGGCCTTGGACTCAGAAAGCAGGGTCGCTGGAAACTGCGCCAATCGGCCGTCAACAATTGAGCATATTAAAAAAATGTAATTATATGAAACAATGAATTTTAAACAAAGTAATTATGTTTCATATCAGTCGCTGCAATAATATTGAAAAGGCAAGAATTACAAGCAATGTCATTAATTAAAAAATAGACCTAGAATTAACTTGTCTCTAAGGTTTTAACTTTTAACCAGTAGGATCTGGGGTAGACAGACGTTTTTGGCCATGTCTAAAAACAGAGAGACCAGCATGGAATTTTATCTGATCGGGAAGTAAAATGTAATAATATTATACTTGCAACATTGCTACCAAAAGTAGGGTCTGCTATCCTTTAGGACTCTTTTTTTGAAACATCCATTCTGTTGTATGGAATGTACGACTTTAAAACAATGAATGAATACACTGTTATTGTACACCACATAAACATATAGTAAAATAAAAATTTAACAAAAAGTATACAATTTGGCGGCCTTATCGCTGCATAGCGATCTCTTCCAGGCAACCAAAGGCGTAAAACACAGCTCAAGAAGAGGAGAGGTAGGTAGTGCATATAAATAAACATATAAATTTGCACACATACCTATATATACATTTCTAACAATGTGGATAAGATGCATTTTACTTTGACGGTAAAGCGTCTAGATACTCGAAAGCCCCTTGGTTTGATAGTTATGAAGCCTCTCACTAAGGGTGTTCCTATAGGTTAGTACTTTACGTTGTGTAGCACTTAGAAAATTACAGATACTAAATACTATATACTATACACGGTCGTTTTCTAACAAGGTTATATATTTTAGTAAGAAAATCATGATTGTATATTGTATAGAAGCAGGCGTTACTTTGCGGAAATCCATGATATATTATCAAAATTAAGCTTAATTTGCTATACTCCGCGAAAAGCAGGAGAATCTGTGTGGTGTAATTTATAATTTCTTCAATCCTTATACTCCACACCAAACAGATCCTCGGCAATACACCCTCTACGCACGTTTCGCTCCGAAACCGGAGCATCATCAGGAGATGTTGACTTAACAATTATTCATTAGAAAATCATTAGCTAACTAACGTTAAGAATATCGGCAGTTAGTTATAGGACCTTTCTGGCGCAGTTGTAAGTGCTGTAGTCTCAAGTGAAAGGTACCGGGTTCGATTCCCGGTGTAGGCAATTTGGATATTTATAATTTCTGAATTTTCTCTGGTCTGGTGAAAGGTTTTAGTAGGTTTTCAGTTTGACCACTCTACCGACAAAGAAGTTCTGCCAAGCTGTTTATAGCGTGTAGAAACCATTAAGGTACAAATGTCAAACTAACAGGTTAGCCCGCTACCATCTTAGACTGCATCGTCACTTACATCAAGTGAGATTGCAGTCAAGGGCTAACTTGTAGTAGAATAAAGAAAAACGTCGCGTAATGTTATGACTATTAACTAAGGCTGTTCATCTGTTCATCACCTCATTGATACTGAATAAGAGTATTACCTATGTACCGTAGGAACCACTGATATAGAAGGTGCAACTTTCTAAAACACATATTTATTCATTTACGCACACAACGCAATTAAAAAAAAACGTAGCTATTTTATGATAGTAACGCAGTTAATAAGTATACTATCTCGTAATTTTGATCACATCTTAGGCAGTGGCGTGCACAGGACATTCGGCCGGGGTATGCACAAAGCAGATATATAGCATAAAATAGAAATATTCCCCACCAATACGAGCTATATAAAATAATTTGGGTATGCAGTGCTTTTGTGCATGTATGAAGTGCACGCCACTGATCTTAGGAAATTTGTTGAGTACTGCCACCTTATTTTTAACATAACCGGTTTTTTTTGTGACGTGGGAATAAAGCTTTACGGATACCTCCGACCCTTTGGCAGGACGGAGGTTATCTGGGGAACCAGCATCCTTCCTGCACGGCTACCATGGGCAGGAGAGAATTATCTCCCCGCGGGAGGGATACAAATTTATCTTCTGCCACAGCTTTATTAACCCTCAGAGCACTGGCGAACAAGTGTTAAAAAATATTCAAATATATAAACTTTGATCACGCGAATCGCTTCGTGAAAAATTTAAACAAATAGGTATTCTTACAGTAGCTTCGCAATATAGTTATAATAATATAGTCTTTGTGAGGCAAAATATTACTCTTTATAAATCAAAAGCTGAAATTAACAATCGACTTACCAGAAACGGTCATAAATTAGTGATATCTGCATATCGTCTGCGAAAGGTGCAGAACTCCTTTGTGGGGTTGAGTATACGCTTTTACAACATGATTCCTAAGGAAATTCTTGACCTACCAATGCATACATTTAAAAAATGTGTAAAAACGCATCTAGTACAGCGAGGTTACTATACATTTGATGAATTCCTCAATGACAAGGTAGAATGGAAGCAGCCAGCCTCGCTCTCATCTCCCGCAAGATAGCAAAATGATTGTAAATGTTAATGTTGGAAAAGAGCAACTACTGAGTTTCTTGCCGGCTCTTCTCGGTAGAATCTGCTTTCCGAACCGGTGGTAGAGTCACACAAACATGCATACTTGACGTTTCAAAAGTGCTTATAAAGTAGGCCTACTTGAAATAAATGAATTTGAATTTGAATTTGAATTTTAATGAATTTGAATTTGAATTTTAAAACCGGGGTAAATTTCTCTTATTCCATATTCCCGTGCTTTAGCAGGTGGACACGTTAATTATATCCCTAACATAATAATAATTTTTTTCTCCTAAAGTCTCCATAATGTTTTCAAAGGTGTGTGGAGTCCACCAATCCGCACTGGGCCAGCGTGGTGGATTACGGCCTTAACTCCTCATTGTGTGAGGAGACCTGAAGTGGGCCGGTAATGGATTGATATATAGTGATAAAGAGCCTTGTTCCATCAAAAATTAAAAAAGAAAGTTTTTTCAAGAGATGACAGCACTAACGTCATTTTATACTGAAGCAATTTGTGAGCAAGAGAGGGAAAAAATATTTTTGTCAGTAGCTTTCCTAGCGTTGATGTCTATAATATGGTCATTGTCAGTATCTTTATATTTTATTGTAAGTTTATTATATGTATATATTAAATATGTATATATGCAGTGGCGTGCACTTCATACATGCACAGAAGCACTGCATACCCTAATAATTTTGTATTACTCGTAAAGGGGAAGGATTTTTCCATTTTGTGCCATTTTCCTTCTTTATGCATACCCTGGTCAAAAACCCTGTGCACGCCACTGTATGCACCACCTACCTCTCTTCTTGAGCTGTGTTGCCTGGAAGAGATCACAATGTAGCGATAAGGCCGCCAAATTATATACTTTATGTTAAATTTGTATTTATAATTTTACTATATGTTTATGTGGTGTACAATAAAAGTGTATTCATTCGTTCATATGGTCGTCATTTAAATATGCCTGGAGTTGTTAAAGATTGTATGTATACGTGTAGGGGAAAAATTAGCACCTAATGTTAATTTGGTATTTGAGCTCGGATATTTTGAGCCTTAGAATCATATTTTAGAAAAGTAATTATATTTAATTTAATGCTTTATTATAAGTTCTAAGTACGTGCGTGTTATGGTGGATATGAAATTAAAAAAAAAGGTGCCTCGGATTTTCTTTATAAGCTGACTCGGCTGCAATGCATTCGATGGAGTTTTGTTAAAAAACCTATCAAACAAATCACTTGCGATTATTTCTTATCCAAAATCAAAGTTAAATATTTCTTTATTCAATTAGGCACATTTTTGATGCCTTGGTTACATACAAAATGTGTACCTACATAGCAGTGAGTAGTGATGGCGATAACTTCATTCGTAAACTTAAAACTAAAGCTACGAGGTTTCCGAACGCGCCTTGTTCTAATCTCTTCTAAAAGAAGCCCACAACAAACTTAGCCGGGTGTTCTTTTTGTTATCATTATCATTTCAAAATATTTAAGAAGCAATCGGTTAGAGCAATAGTTCACACCCAAGCTTTTTTATCGTTTACGTAATCCTTTATCCATTAGGAGTTCCGTTCGTAATCTCCGAAGATATTCAACAGTTCTTCACTCAATTTATTTTTTCATAATTCTATCCCGTACGGAAAAGGCTAAGGTATATTATCGTACAGCCATATATTTAGTCACCAGTGACCAGATTAAATATGAGACCACCTCTAAGGCTTAATATACTGCAAAGATAATAAATAATTATGTACATGTGAATATCATTTCAACATCCAGGATTTTGAAGGTTTTTTTTAAAACTGTTAATGTATTGTTACAGGCAATATGGCGTCAAAGGATTTCCGGTCGGAGCGAGTGAAGCAAATGTTCAGTTGGACTACTGCGTAAGTATTTACTTTGAATGATTTATTTAGAACGCCATGCAAATCGATATTTAGTTTTGTTTTTTTAGCCACAGACTAGACCAGAGAAAATTCAGAAAACATTAATTCCCGAATTGGCCCTGCCTCTAATAGAACCCGGAATCTCCAATCCCAATTTAAAGCTACAGCACTAAGCGCTGCGCCAGGAAGGTCGACTGTAGTTAGAACTACTATTTTATTTAGATTTATATGCCAAATGTGTTGAAATGCAATTTCCCCTCGCATAAATTGCTAGATCTTTAGTAGGTAGGTATTGCACGATATAGCGATGTCCACTCATAGGTGAGTTGCTTGGGATATAGTCATAGGTATATGATAAACCAACAGACATAACATAATATGATGCAAGCGTTATAAGATGCTGACCCGAGATGACGTAAGAGCTGCTTTCGCGTGTACCTCACAACCTGATGATAGAGCCTAGTAACCTAGATACGGGAAATCCTTCATGCTATTTTCAATCTTAAAGACACATGTTTTGAATGCCTCCATTTTTTGTTTCACTTGATTGATCAGCGCCATCTATCTATAGCCGTGTCACTTATTATATTTAAATGCCACCTGTTGAATAAGTTACGTACTGAAATGCCAAGGATTACTATTTACGAGTTAGTTTTGCGAATGATTACTAGATGGCGGTGGGAGTTATCAAATAATTTATTTTAAAGACGAAATAAAATAATAGAGCAGGAAACGGTTTGAAAATTACCTTCAGTAATATTATTGGTGAGTTCTTGTATTATTCAAGTAAGCCTGCATGTTTTTTTTAATACGTCCGATACCGGTTTAAGTAGGTAATTGTCTTGAGATAAAGCAAATGTAAGCGAGCAATTTTATTTAACTTGTTTACGAGCCTATTTATATTTTATACATGATCTTTTTAGTTATAACAGTGGCTAGTCGCTTAAAGAAATAAATAATAAAGATAGACGAAGCCTAACTGCAAAACATAGCCGATTTATACGGGACTTCGGATAGACAGACGGATGGGATTCAAGTATATTCATATTATGGAAAATGCTCTTATCATTTCAGTATATTGTTGGACGTCAGAAATGGCTGGATGCATGTTTAATGTATTCACAACAAATAAACATATAAATGGCCATTGTATACCTAAAAAACAACTGACAACCAGTGGACGTATTCTGGATATAGGTCTTTTGTAGTGAGTTCCAAATACCAAGGTCTTGTTGTCGCTTCCACGACTCACTGCGACATGTTTGATGCCATAATAAAATATCTCTACCTCGTCGGGGATCTGCAAGCGCTGCGTTTACCAATGCGAGCATTAGCAAAACTCCCCCACCTAGTAGAGGGCAAATTTAAATTTTAATTTAACCTAAAAAAACCCCTATACTAGACCTTGAGCTGGGTACGCCCATGGATAGAAGGTCGCCATTCCAGCACCTTCGGACCCCAGTTTTCATCGGTTCTCTCGGACTCGTTGTTAATTATCGCATTAAGCATTTATAACTTCTTTGCGTAACCCACGATTGTGCTCTGGCCGGGCATCGAATTCATTACCTCACGCTGCCGTTGCCGCAGATCGGAACGCGGTCAGAAAGCGGAAACGCTAAACATGTTACAGTCTGTCTGTACGCATGTCATTATACTGGTATATGAGGAATTTATATACTTATTTTCTCACTCATACCTTACTCTATGTAGTAGTCTATCCTAGAAGTAGTTACTACTTATAGCTTTTTGTAATAGTACTACTCTATTGGATAGAAGCAGGCGTTACTTTGCGGAAATCCATGATATATTATGAACATTAAGCTTAATTTGCTTTGTGTCATTTATAATTTCTTCAATCCTTATACTCCACACCAAACACAATACTTTCATTGTAAAGTCAACTCTCGAGCGAAACGTGCGTAGAGGGAAATCTCGCAGGAAATTTATGGACTCTCTTAAGAAATGTATGGCGGCCAAGATACATACAGACAGACATAAATGAAATAAAATTAAGTTTTTGCTTCAGCATCGATTATATATAGAGGGCCCTCTAAAATAAATTCACAAAACAGCCGCGGACGATCGGACCTAAAATGACCTATGGCCTAATTACCTCGTGTAAAAGACAAAGTTAGTACAATATAGGTATAATTGGTAGAATATAAGCGATAAAGACGGCCATCTTGGATTTGAAATTTTGTCATAGTGCATAAATTCAAAATTCAAATTCAAAATTCAAAATTCAAAATTCATGTATTTCAAGTAGGCCTAATACAAGCACTTTGAAACGACAAGTCTGTCCGTGTGTAGTGACTCTACCACCGGAAGGCAGATTCTACCGAGAAGAAGCCGGCAAAAAAAACAGCAGTTGCTCTTTTTCAACATCAAAAATTTACATTTTACATTTTAACATTCATTTTTCTATCTTGTGAGAGATAAAAGCGGAGCCGGATGCTTCCAAGCAACCTTGTCATTAAGAAACTCATCAATTGTGTAATAACCTCGCTGTAATAAATGTGTTTTAACACATTCTTTAAACTTATGCATTGGTAGGTCCAAAATTACCTTAGGAATCATATTATAAAAGCGTATACTCAATCCCACAAATCACTTCTGCACCTTTCGCAGACGATATGCAGATGTCACTAATTTATGATAGTATTCTATATATTAAGTCTATTATCATAATATGATATATTAAGGGAGGTCATAAAATATGCAATCCGCCTTTCTATGGGGGCAGACATCTTGGACCCATTTTGATCAAGCACTCCTGACTAATTCACCTTCCAAACTAGACAGAATAAAAATAAGTTCATTCGTTCAGGAGTTATGATGCCACAGACAGACATAAACACATACACAAACACACACACACACACACACACACACACACACACACACACACACACACACACACATACATACACATACATGTCAAACTAATTAAACCTAGTCGTGAGTTAGTAAAGAATTAACAGCGTTTGCGAATTCTTCGAAAACGCTTAAAAGCTTGTTATAAGCCCACGACTCTTTGGAATAAAGTCCACCTTCGAAGCAGTGAGCTATCGAGGTTTGATTTGTTTACATACATTGTTTTGCAGTAATGTGACACTTTGTAAACTTATTGCGAAAACATTCAACCATTACTTAGTTACGCTATTTTGTCCCGACAATAACATGTTGGCACGCAAGCATTTCTGCTCTGAGTAATACAAATTACACTTAATTTGTATACATTTTAATATAATATTTACTAAAATATTTTATATAGCTACTAGTTTATGTTTAAGCTAACGTTATTAGTATTGTCTGATTACGATTTTGACGACAAGTATCAGACAATAAGACAGGTCGTCAAAAATCAGACAATACTAATATAAATAAGAAAAAAAACGCTTGATTGAACACAAAAACTGTAAGCATATTCTCTGTCAGTAGAAAACGTCTACTCCTATAGAATGTTAAATCTCTCCATCCGATTGCCTTCCAGACTAAAGTACGTTTAGAGGTATTAAAAAATCAAGGAAAAGATGTGCGTCTTTTCTGGCTCCGAGCCCATGTGGGTACCAGGGGCAACGAGCGTGCTGATGAACTGGCAAAACGTGTAGATAAGTTAAAAAAAACTGCACCAGAGTACGATGTATATCCGTTGTCTTATGCAAAGAGGGTCATCAGGGAGGAATCTGTTGACAGGTGGAATAACGTCTATATGGAAGAAATAAAAAACAAACCGTTAGAACTATTTTTCCCTGCTGTCACTATGGCATACAGGTTCTTTAAAGTCATAAGACCTGGAGGTCTTCCAACGCAAGTCCTTACGGGTCACGGAACTTTAGGCCAATATTTACATCGATTTAGGCGACGTGATAATCCCTGGTGCGGATGTGAGCCTGGAGTGATCGAAGACGTGGTACATGTCATTACCTCATGCCCACGATTTGCGGCGCAAAGACAAGATATGGCAGCGCAGAAACAGAGCACGATATCAAGAGAAGCAATTCACGAAACTTCTCACAAATGAAAAATACAGGAAGAAATTTATTACCTTCTGTGAGGCAATAATAGGCAGCACAGCTAAATGGCTATCAACACTTATAAATAAGAGAGAACCTTAACCAGAGTATGTAGCAAAAAAAAAAAGAAGAATATTATGCAATTTTTAAATATATGTATGAAATATATCAATATCGACTGGGAATACTTAACTACCTATTATAACAGTTAATATAAGAATAGACTTAATCACCTAAGTCACACACAATAACAGTTAATATAAAAAAATAAAACCAATTACTGTAATGAAATGTAATTATATTATTTTTTGTTAATTTATAATTGATACTCATTTGAATTTAAATAATCATTTTACATTATAAACATATAAATATAACATTTGACCAAGCACTCAGGGCTACTGAAGACAGCGCCACTCACGCAACGCTTAAAAGGCAGAAAAAAAAAAACTTATAGGGAGGTAGGTAGTCACAAAGTTTTAATATATGATGATAAACCTCAAATAACCGTATATCATCACTATCAATAGTCTAGAACTGTCCAACGCTGAAAGTTAGGGGAGTCTGACCAACGTATGGGTTTGCCTATACCAACAACGCTGGGCAGACGGGTTGGTGATCGCAGTAAATGGTACTAGGAGCACAGAGAAAGCTACTACCCGTTCTCTGTCATATTGCTAAATAAATAAATAAATAAAATATTCTCTTAATCGCCTCGTACAACACCCGAGGAAAGAGGTGTGGTGACAACTGTATTCTTATCCACTCGGCACATCGTAACCGTGTATGAAACGTAAAACTAGTTTTGTAGTCCTTGATTCATCGAGTCTCGTGGACTTTAACCCCGAATTACTTCGGCCGCGGTTAAATATAACTACTGTTTCTATGCAATCTATAACTAATGTTTCTGTTTGTAGATGTATATAAAGAACTTTTTTTGATACTAGCGGACCACCGCGACTTCTTCCGCGTATGAGTCTATCGTGAATCTAGAATATATCTAATGTTAACATCGTAATCATGCTAGCTATGCAGCTAGCTATTTACCTACCTACTATAATCTTACGTTGTATTTGGTAACATACATACAAACATCTGTCCTCACAAACTTTCATTTAAAATATCAGTAGGATACGCATGCATTCGGTCGTTGTCACACATGCCTTGCGACTGACAGTTATTTGTGAAGAATAATGTTCTTTAGCTCCGACAATATTTATCAGATCCTTATTTAAATAAGACCATACATGCTTGATAGTATACAGTTTCAAATTAAAAAAAGAATTGTTAAAATTGGTTTAAATTTAACGGAGCTATGAAATAAAATTGATAAAAATTTTCATCCCATTTCCCGTAGGAAACTAATTGTTTGTCGGGATCAAAAGTATATGTTGACTCGAAATATCAGGTGCAACTGTACCAATTTTTATTTAAATCCCTTCAGTAGTTTTCACGTGATGCCCGGACATACAGACAGACAGACAGATAAAAATAAAATAAAATTCTGTTTTGGACTCAGTATCGATTCTAAAGCATCTCCCGGTCAAAATTTTCAAAATATAATAAATGTACAGAAATCTTACAGTTACAGTTTTATTATAAGTATAGAAGATATAGATAACACGTAGCTTATAATTTTAATACAAACTGAACTGTAGAAAAGTCCTATACAACTAGTAACACCAAATAATATTGAAAGATGCATAAGTATATCCAATAAGGAACCAACCTGTTAAAATATTAAATCCAAAGAGCATATTTATTTATCCATACAAACGAATTCAGAACATTCTAAATGTTTATTTTTGACAACCCTATTGAAGATGAAAGACCGACACGCGCGAAGTACCTATGTTACGCGACGCGTACCTAATAAAGTGACTGGAGTCAAATGAGTTTAATTTTTCACGTGATGTTAGTTCTGTATCTGTATTCTTTCATCAAATACTATGGCAGTGGTTTACTAAATGAGAAGGGCTTAGGCCATAGTCCACC
This sequence comes from Pararge aegeria, assembly GCF_905163445.1. Taxonomy (NCBI): domain Eukaryota; kingdom Metazoa; phylum Arthropoda; class Insecta; order Lepidoptera; family Nymphalidae; genus Pararge; species Pararge aegeria. The sequence continues at coordinate 1,238,598 of NC_053202.1, read as the reverse complement.
ACGCTGGTCCAGTGCGGATTGGCGGACTCCACACACCTTTAAGAACATTATGTAGAACTCTCAGGCATCCAAGTTTCGGTGTTTTCCTTTAACATTGAAGCAAGTGATATATATTTTTTTTATTCCACTTCAATATAGCCCTTGACTGCATTCTCAACCGGTGGTACCGTGGTAGGTATAAGATGGTAGCTGGCTAACCTGTTAGGGAGTATGGTATTCATTCCCCTAATAGGCTTCTACACGATATAGCACCGGAACACTAAATCGCTTAGCGGCACGTCTCTGTCGGCAGAGTTGTAACTAGCCTCCCACCAAACCAGACCAGGGAAAAATTAAGAAATTATTAATTCCCAAATTGCCCGTGCCGGAAGTCGAACCCGGGAACTCCTGGTTAAATTCACAGCGAGGGAGTTCTTGGATAATAAAATTTAATTTATTTAGGTACTAATTTAATTTATATGATATTTTTTAATTGACATTCCATGATTATAAATTTATTATTCCATACGATAAAATTAATGACATTTTTATTATATTCAGGCGACATATTTTGATTATTTTGATTTTGTTTATTTTGATGTTTTTTTTAGTTATTATATAAATGAATTGGTTTTTATTTAGATTTGCATGTCATATATTATGACTAAACATGTATACCTACAATGTTTTATGCAAATAAAAGAATTTGAATTTAAATTTGAATTTGATCACAATTGTACATAACTTAGAAAAGTTTGAGGCGCGTGCTGGGATTCGAACTTGGCCCACTGAAAGAGGAGCTGAAATCCTAACGTATAATAATAATTTTTAAAGCCCATCAACAGGCGATAGAGTGGCATGATGTATCTAAAATCTTAACCCCTTTTAACGGATTATACGTTATTTATTTATTTATTTATTCCCATCTTACATTTTTGTCATTACAGGAAAAGTTATCCTAATACGACAATGCAGCATGTTATTTAAATTTTAATAATGTATATAACTATAGTGTATATGATAAAATCCAAATCGCTATATTTGTGAGTTCACTCAGAGTGCAAAAAAAAAAATCCGTCTTCTCGGCTATCACATTGAGGGTACGGAGTGCGCGCGTCAGTGGCGCCTCCTTCAGTAGCTTGGTGCGCCCGTTCGGCACCGCCAGCAGCGATGGCCGGTGCCTCCGCCAAACATACCGGTCCGGCGCACGCAGGCTTACCAGGCGTAACACATCAGCATTACATATTTGTCCCCTCAGTACACTAAAAACATACGTTACGAGTGTAAGCTCTCTCCTTACCCTAAGCTCATTGTATCCTACCATGCCTAGAACAAATAATGTTGGGTACATCAATGGGTAGTAGGGTTATGTTAGCAATACTTGTTGTTCAGCCTCTAGGTTTATTAATAGTGATTCAAGTATTCAATGCCGCAAGTTCAATGGCCTATAATTAAATAAATGAAAAATAAAATAAATTATTTTAAATAGAATTATTTAACAGCACTTTTAAAAAGTCTTTCTGTTTGTGTTAATCATTTAAACACCAGTTGGCACGCCACTGTTTGCATGCCCTGCGAAGTGTTGCTGCGTTTACATGCGACGGTTATCCAATAACCAGGGTGGGCCATCAATTATTACTTAAAAAAAAATATATACAGCTTTACATTTAAGTCTCGCCTTGAAGGTTCGAATACGAATTAAGAATGGCCGGAAACATAGCCTTCTAAAGGGCGTTCTTTGCCTTTTACCGGCATGCATTTACCAGTTTCAGTAGATAATTACTGCGTTCAATTAAATTCCTCTCAAGTATAGTTATATGGTTTTATGACAGGTGCTCCGAATGCAGCTCAATGCACTTTGAATGTCAATATTATCCATAGTCTGTGGCGTGCATAGAGGGTATGCACAGGGTATGCTTGTATGGTACAGAAAATTAAAATAATTTTTTAATATAGTTTAGTTACATTAACTAAATTCAAAAATTCAAAGAAACTCAGCAGTTGCACTTTTCCAACATTAACAATTTACATTTTACATTTCAAAATTCATTTTTCTATCTTGTGAGAGATGAAAGCGGAGCCGGATGCTTTGAAGCAACCTTGTCATTAAGAAATTCATCAATTGTATAATAACCTCGCTGTAATAAATGTGTTTTAACACATTCTTTAAACTTATGCATTGGTAGGTCCAAAATTACCTTAGGAATCATATTATAAAAGTGTATACTCAATCCCACAAATGACTTCTGCACCTTTCGCAGACGATATGCAGATGTCACTAATTTATGACCATTTCTTGTAAGTCGACTGTTTATATCCACTTTTTGTTTATAAAGACTAATATGTTGTCTTACAAATACTATATTGTTATAAATATATTGTAAGGCTACCGTAAGGATACTTATTTCTTTAAACTTTTCACGGAGGGATTCACGTGATTTATGTTTATATATTGACCGTACAGCTCTTTTCTGCAATATGAATATAGTTTCAATATCAGCAGCTTTGCCCCATAATAAGATCCCGTAAGACATCACACTATGAAAGTACGCAAAGTAAACAAGTCTTGCTGACTAGAGTATGTAGGTACCATTTTGTTCGATAACTTTTTGCCATCTTGTAGGTAGGGACATAATCCCATTGCTATAGAAATTTTGGGGCTTCTGATCAAAAAACCGCGACAACTGGTTTTTGCAGTTCTCTGGTGATGTTAACCTGTCACTGCCTAAAGAATTCTGAAGAGACCGAAACAGGTGGATATCTGAAGGTGCAAGGTCAGGATTATACGGCGGATGCTTTAACACCTCCCAGCCAAGCTCTTTTAATTTTTGTTGACTGGCTAAAGATGTGTGAGGAGGTCTAGCGTTATCATGATGAAAAACTATACCCCTCCTGTTGATTAATTCCGGCCGCTTTCTCTCAACTTCTTGCTTTAATCTCATCAGTTGTTCGCAGTAGAGTTCAGAATTTATGGTCCTGCCTGGTGGTAACAGCTCATAATGAATAATGCCCTTCCAATCCCACCACACACACAGCATGACCTTGTTGCGAGTTAACCCGGGTTTTGCCACGACCTTTTTTGGACGTTCTTGTCGTACATGATCCACTTCTCATCACCAGTTATTAGATTCTTCAAAAATGGTTCGGTTTCATTACGTCGTAATAAAGAATCGCAAATGAGGACACGGTTCATTAGGTTTGTTTCAGTGAGCTCCTGAGGTACCAAAATATCCAGCTTTCTTGTGTACCCAGTTTTTTTCAAATGCGCCAAAACTGTTTTGTGGTAAATTCCCAGTTCTTCAGTTACGTTGTAACTACTGATATGCCAATCTTGCTCCACTTTTTCAAAAATGCCATCTATTTTATCTGTAATAGGGCGACCAGAGCGAGTTGCATCTTTGACATAAAAATTTCCGGATTGAAAACGCTTAAACCAAATTTGTGCTACTCCCACAGACGCTGCCCTAGGTCTATTAACATCGCAATTTTTTTTCAAAAAATTAATTTCTTCATTAGATTCACTCATCTTCACGGTACGAAAAACAAATAAAAATCACACATTTTCCTAATTTGAATTTGGAATTATCTTCTTAAAAATTTAAACTTTTAATGATACCAAAACCAGCCAGATACAAATAGTACATACATACTATAATGCGAAAAGACTTTTTCCCCAACCTATTATATCAATTATTTATATTTAAATTGAATGTTGCACTATTCCGTTTTCCGTACCAAACATGCTTCATCATCTAAAGTTTGTCTAGAGGAGATCGCTTCAAGCGATAAGGCCGCCTTTGCGCATATCTATTTATTTACCTTTTGTTTTTTTTTCTGTATGTGCAATAAAGACTTTCTTTCTCTCTGCACCTAGGAATCTTCTTTGATTACTTATTAAGTTATTGCTCTGTTCGTTGTTAGTGAAAACGGGCATAAGTATTTAAGAAAGTTTCTCCTACGTCAATCTACTCTTCTGTCATGATTGTACAAGTTTCGTTCATTAAAATTGTTGTTAAAAAGAGACATTTCTTATACATAAGCTGACATACTGTTGCCAATCCTATACTAAATTGATGTCTTAAACCAGCTATATTTTGCCCTTATTACACTGTATCCGGTGGAAAAAGAGCATTTTTTGGGGCATATCAATTCTCAACACAATAAAGTTTGCAGATTTATGTCCAGCCAAATTAGCGTCTTATAAAAGTCAGCTTGAGAAAGCCATTGCTTTAACTCACGTGCTGGTAAGAGAGAGGTTGTTAACGAGCTAATTCTGGTTGGATTGACTGCAATTTCACTTGGTGGTAAGTGATGATGCAGTCTATGATGATAGTGGGCTAGCCATTAATAGGTATAGCTGTTATATTAAACTCGTATCCCTTATCGATTTCTATGCGACATCGTACAACAACGCTAAAATCGCTTGGAGGCATGTCTTTCAAAATTCTAGACGAACAAAATTTATTTGATGGCCGATGCCGGCGCAATCAGCGGCGACCCTAGTTTCTGAGTTCAAGGCTCGTGGGTTCGATTCCCACAGCCGAAAAATGTTTGTGTGGTGAACATGAATGTTTTTCAGTGTCCGTGTTTATAAGTATTTATGTATATCGGTTGCCTGAGATCGCTATGTAGCAATAAGGCCGCCTAATTGTATACGCGTAAAGAAGTTTTTTTTTTTCTATCATTTTTCCTGTATTTTTATGTGGTGTACACTAAAAGTGTATTCATATATTATTCATAAAAATATTCATCTGACAGACAGAAGCTACATTTACTTTGGGGCTAAAAGTCGATGTTGCAGTTTATTTATTTAAAAAAACAAAAAACATTTATTTCAAGTAGGCCTACTTTATAAGCACTTTTGTCAAGTACAACGTCAAGTATGTCTGTTTGTAGTGACTCTTCCACCGATAGCACTTTGACAAGACAAAAAGATGGTAAGTTTGTACTAGGCTATCATAACCTTTCAAGTGCGTAAGCGGAGCCAAACAATTAAACAATGGAAGAATGTCTGTGGCAATATAAAAAAAAACCCAGCAAGTTCACTCTTGAGTTGCCGAAACGATTTGCGTCATCAGACTCAACATAACGAGCAAGACAGGCCGTCGAGACACTCGCCTTTGCCTTAAAGACTGTCCATTGAAAAAAAAAAGAAAAAGAATCAGCTTGGAACGGAACGTAGCTTACACAGTACGCTACGAACCGTGCGTCGATTCGCACGTAATTAATCGAACGCGATAAAAAATCGCGTGCAAATTAGAAAGTTTATTTCTTTAATTCGATTTTATTAACGAATTTTTTTTTTATAAATCCGCGCACGCGTGTGTGTTTTAGTGTTTTTATCTGTGTGTTTTTGTGTTGTGTGTGTGCTGGGGAGGCAAAGAGATAATGCTAATAACGTAAGTTGGTCTAGGCTCTAGACGTGATTGGATTTGTAATTATTTAACTAAGTTTTTTATCTGTTGCATGCTGTCTTAGAGCGCAGTAAGATGAATGATCTATAGATCGTTTTAATTGGAAGACGACGTAATATTATCGTTAATTATCAGAAACTCATCATTGTTAGGTATATTATTTAAAATTTTAAGACCATTTATTTACAGTACGTACATAGAAACATTTTTTAGTCCTTAGGAAATTTAATACTCTACAGCTGGACAAAGGCCTCTTTTTCATAAAATTGAATTATTTGTAGCTTTGACCCACCACTCTGTAATTGCGACTAACAATACAGGCTCAACAGTTTTCTCCCCCGAGATATGTTGAGATTTCAACACGATCTTTTCATTTCCCGAAAATAGCGTCATAAAATTATACATTTGGCATTGGATTTGGAAAACTCGTACTTTCGGTTTCCTGTATTGCGTGAAAACAATTTCATGGTTCTTATGTATATATAAATAAAAGAAAGGAGTTTTGACGTTTCGAAGTTTTTAAACGCAGTGCCAAAATTCACAAAAAGGAATTGAGCGGGGCCTATTAAAAGCTGCAAAAGCGGGCAAAGATGTCTAAGGGCATATCTCGTAGCAATAGCTACACGGTGCTTGTGCACGATGCGTGGTGCTTGTAAATGGTGCATGAAGATGGTGGTCAATTATACTTTATAAGTAAGGCTCACAATTGCGTTTACTTTCTTTTGTGATTTGATGTTACATATTTTTTCTGTAAAAGTCATGTTTTCACAGTTCTTTCTTAATTTAAAGAAGACATTTTTATAGGCGTCATTCCGGATCCAATGAGCTATCGCACATAATTTTAAGAGCAGTATCTCTGTTTTAAAGGAAATTGCATACAATTCTACAATAAACTACCCATTGACATCTTGGAGATGTCTCTTAAAAAGTTCAAAGTTTGTATTAAACGTAAGCTTATAGTATCAAAATTAAGCTTAATTTGCTATACTCCGCGAAAAGCTGTGACAATATGTAAGCTTATAGAAAAAGCCTATTATAGTATAAAGGACTGCGTAATTGATAAAAAAGCTTGGGTGTGAATTATTGCGCTAACCAGGTTGCTCTTCTAATAATTTTAAATGACACTGAGATGGTGATAACAAAAAAAAAACACCCGGCTAAGTTTGTTGTGGCCTTCTACCAGGAACCAGGACACGTTTGGAACCCTCGTAGCTTTAGTTTTTAGTTTACGAATATGGTTATCGCCATCATCTCACTACCGTGTAATTCTCATGTACGCATCAAAAGTGCCACCTATGGGCCTACTTGAATAAAGATATTTTTGAGTTTGAGATTTTTAGTTTGTACCATTTTAAACTTGTCCACTAGATTAGGGAGTGATGATGCAGTATAAGGCGGGGTAACCTTTTATGGCGGGGTATGGCAGTTATATTGAACCCATTGAAGAATGAAATAGAAAATATTTATAACTTAGAAAAACTCAGTAAGGTATAGGTTACACTTCAGCTTCGCGACTCGCTGAGCTATGTCGGTAACTCTAGTTAACTCTATTAAACAGATAATAATTTTAAATTTCAAATTTTAAAAGCACTTATATTAATAACCTGTTGAAGTCAGCTCATTTTTAAATACTATTTCCTGCTGTCTTGTACAGGAAATTGTGTAAAGGATCGTATTTTAGCGGATACAGATTCGAGGCAGTGCACAATAGTTCTTAAGAGCGATAGTTGCGTGGCAAGACCGTAATGTTCTCGAGGAAATCACTAGAAACTAATGACTAACTATTTTTATCCACTGGCAATTGTGAGAAACTGTTCTATCAACTCCGTGATTGATGACGTACGTTTACATGATATCCAAGCATCATTATGCTCAGACTATTTCTAAATTTCTTCGTTAAAAATTCTTCTAGAAATTCATATTTCAAATTAACCCTAATTGATTATAATATTTGCCACTAGCTGGCGTATAGGTCAAGATATAGGGCAATAATATGACATATACTTACGACCAATCAAAATTATTATTTTTAAATAGCGGAAACTACACAGATGTCTGACGAAAGCGTTACTTCCGTCAGAAAAAAGATCTGAGTTACTCCCTAGTCGCGCCTAAAGAAGTTTTACTTCAAAAATTCAAAATTCAAATTGAAAAAAAATTCAAAATTAAAAATTCAAATGGAAAAATTCTTTATTCATGCAGACCTATCACAGGCATCTTTGAAGCGTTTACACATAATTTGCTTGAATTTTTCTGTGCGAGAGCTTTTGAATTAGGTTAACAATATTCATAAAATTAATTATGTTTTAGTTGTTACATAGGGATATAGTAAGGGTAGGCAGTGCGTTTGTGCCTGTATGAAGTGCCTTTGCTGGGAACACATCTCCTCTCTCATAGGACAAAGGGATTGAGTACCTAGATGCTCTCTAGATACTGTAGGCATTGGATCTACCATTGTTTTTCGCCTGGTGGAAAGCTTCGTAGCTGGTTACCAAATACCACCATACCAACAAAGACGTGCCGCCAACCAATTATGGCGTTTCTGTACGATGACCAGTCGCGTGCACTTCATGCATGCACAAAAGCTCTGCATACCCTAAGATTTTTGTATAACTCATAAATGCGAAGGATTTTTCCGTTTTATGGCATCTTCCTTCTATATGCATAACCTGGTCAGAAACCCTGTGCACGCCACTGACGATGCCGCGTAGGAACCGTTTCCGGTTATGGGTTTAACATAACTGCAATAAGCCTGTTAAACCGCTATCATCTTAGGCATGCATCATCATTTCTGACCCCCAAGACACGGGATATCCTAGTTTGGGGTTCAGGGTAATTTTAGAAAAAACATTGTACTTTAAAGCAAATAAAAACTATTATTATTTTTATTACTATTATTATCGGCCGACGGCCGATTGGCGCAGTGGGCAGCGACCCTGCTTTCTGAGTCCAAGGCCGTGGGTTCGATTCCCACAACTGGACAATATTTGTGTTATGAACATGAATGTTTTTCAGTGTCTGGGTAAAATCTATAAATTATAATTATTTATGTATATTATTCATAAAAATTATTCTTCGTTATCTTAGTACCCATAACACAAGCTACGCTTACTTTGGAACTTGATGGCGATGTGTGTATTGTCGTAGTATATTTATTTATTTATAGTTATTAACCTACTCAAGGGCTAACTAGTAGTGAAATTTAAAAATTTAAAGAAAGAAGAAAGGCGAAAAAATTTTCTTTCGCCTTTCTACGGTTGTAGAAAAAACGACACCAGCAAAGAAATAAGGTATTTAATATATTGGAAGTTTTATTATACTATCTAGTCAAATAAAGTTTATTTAAATAAACTTTATTTGACTTTATTTTACTATTGACGTAGGACGGTGTACATAATTAAAGAAATTGACATAATAAACAAATGTATTAACATAATATTTAAATTTGGAATACTAATAGACTCATTATAGGACGACCAAGTTTTCCTCTAAATTAAAATTTGAGATTTTGAATCAATTAAATCACCTGAATGAGCCAACTTACAGCTAACTATAGGGTGTCGGTTTTTGAGACGTTGTGCGCGCACATCGTAAAAATTACCCCTAATATTTTTTCCCTAACGCACCAAAAGAAGTATAACTAAAAACAAACGTAATTTTTGTCCCGGCAAGGTTTGTTTGCCGAAATAAACCAAAACATTTTTAATGTGAGCGTAACAATTTTAGCACCTTGTCGTGTTAGCACATCGACGCAATCTGCTAGAACTTTGAATAAATTTGCTATAACAAGTTTCATATGACATGGTTCCGTTATATAAATACATTTCAATGCTGGTACGCATTAAGGCGTAACAATAAACCCGCGGCGGTGTTTGCAATTAGATTTCTTTGTCCTAGCGTATCCCCGATTAGTTAACCAGTTTTAATATTTCATAGAAGCTGCTAAGTCTGCTGATTATAACTCTGACTCTTGACGGCCGATTGGCGCAGTGGCCAGCGACCCTGCTCGCTAAGTCCAACGCTTTGGATTCGATTCCCGCAACTGAGTGAAAATTTTTGAGTGATGAACGTTAGTGTTTTTTCAGTATCTGGGTGTTTTTAACATTTATAGATATATTCATCAGTGTCATCTTAGTACCCATGAGTATTATACCCTTGAGTAACATTTAATTGCTCAATTTAAAAAATCACCGCTGTTTAACATCAGTGGAAAAATGAGACAGTACACTAGTATTTCTAGCATGCAAAAATTTGTTCAGTGCCTCGCCAAAAACTGCCAGAAGCCACTTGACATATCCATTTTCGCGAAAACGAGAAATACGAGGTCGAAAAATATTAATACCGACCTTGGCTACACACAAAAACTCGGGGTTCAAGGGTTAAAATACAAACAACCTTAACGTGTAATTATGATGCCCAAAAACCACTATGACTCGCATAAATTATGCTTGAGCACTGCAATTTTGGAACATTTGCGAAATTGTCGTTTCTCATTAAGTTGAATGCCTTGGTTGGGATTGTCATTTACTATCTGACTATCTATAAATTATCTTCTTATACAAGGTGCGCCCCGTGGTGTTACCCGCGGTGAATAAGTCGTACGATCTGTGAAGGAAAGACGATATTTGGTGTGTATATTGATTTTTCCTGTAAACCACCGTCGAGAAATTCATGTTATTCCATGATCGACAAACAAACAAACACTTTCGCATTTATAATATTAGTATGGATTGTCTTTTTAAATTATTTTCATCATCTCTGCTTGCCAGTATCCCAGAATTCCAAGGTGATGTGGTCGGTCCAATAGATCGTCTTGAAGATATAAGAAATATGTCAAATGTAAGGAACAAATCGCCTTCATCTCACTACTGTGTACATATTTTGTATGCGATGAATGCATAAAAGTGCCATCTATGTGCCTATTTGAATAAAGAAATATTTGACTTTGACATTTTAACTAGCATACTGACATAAGATGTTGTCAATTTTTTAAATGGCTCTTTTAAGACTTTTCACTGGAAATATTGTCAAAAAGACAGCACTGCTTTTACGGAAACATTAATTGTTAAAGTTATATTTCTTTTGGCGCGTTAGGGCAAAATGATGAGAGTAAATTTTTACGATACGCGTGCGCACCGTCACAACGAACCGACACCTTGAAGTAAGCTATAAGGTTTGACAGTGTACACTTTCAATTGTCAAAGTCTGCGGGCTCATTCCGCTGATTTAATTGTACAAAAATCTAAAATTTTAATGTTGAGTGAGATTTAGTTGTTTGATAATAAGATAACTAGATAATGCGTGATAATAAAACTTTCAATGTATTCAATACCTTTTTATTTTAGCAATATTACCATTGTTAGTGTCGTTTTTTCTACAAATGTGGAATAAATTTATGAAAAGATTTGTATCTTGTTACGCCAAAGAAGTATAACTTCTAACGCGAGTACATAAGTTCGCACACCTTTTTTTAAAATCCAAATATCAACTTCAGTGTACAAAAATTTTAGCTTTTTAGATCCAAGGGTTTTTTGGGTGTCAATGAGTCACTGTGTGAAGACATTTTTGTAAATATATAGATTACTCATGACAGGTTTTCGAACAAGATCTATTGACATTTATTCATGGAAATTTTGTCTATGGTTAAATCACCAGATAAACATTCAATATTTGCTTGAAGCTTAGTTTACTCTGGTAAATAAGTTACTGTGGTTTTGGCTCAGTGTAAACATATGATTATCTTGTTCTCAGAACTAATAACTGATACAATATCAATAATCAATTAATAATGACTCACATTGCGAAGTATGGTTGAACCCTGGTGCAGTGGTGAGGGCTAGGTCTTCTAAGCGGAGGTCCCAGTTTCGATCTCCAATTTTGACTGCTGTATACTGTGAAGTTCTGTCCCCAATGTAATTAATACACACCAAATTAAGGAAAAAGTAAACTGATAATTATTAAATTCGCATTTGACGCAGCTATGGTGTAAAATCGTCAAAAACTTCCATCCCTGTCAAGAAAACTGTTCTAATTTTCAGAATAACAAGAAAATTCTATGTGGTGTCTCGTAATGTAATGTCAAAGTATGCTTTATTAACATGCCTTATACATTTAATACTTTCAGCGTGATGCGCGACCAAGATACAGACCGACAGACAAACAAAAATGAAAAAATTAATTAAGTTGGATTCAGTTTATATTATACGGCGTACCTACTATAAAAAATTAGAATGGGACCTTTATCAGCTTTATTATTAGTACTAGCTGGTGGCTGCGACTTCGTCCGCGCTTATTTTGATTTTTCAATAATATTTTGAGATGCTAAATCATAACGAAATAAAGAATAACCGAGAGACCTACTGCAAAAGTTGAAGTTTGGTTAAAATTTATGGCCGATTGGCGCAATGGGCAGAAAACCTGCTTTTTGAGACCGTGGCTGTAGGTTCGATTCCCACAACTGGAAAATGTTTGTGTGATGATGAATATTCATCAGCTATCTTAGTACCTATAACACAAGCTACGCTTACTTTGGGGCTAGATGGCGATGTTTGTATTGTCGTAGCATATTTATTTATTTTATAAACAGTATGACACGAGGTTTTTACTTATGATATTTAGAGATTGAGTAATATGAATACATGATGAGGATTTCTTAGAACTTCTGGTAAGTTTTCAGTAGTCTTATGTCTCGCAAAACTGCTTCGCATAGTTCGTGTGGTGAGCCAGCTACAGGAAACACCCACACAGTAATTTATGCGGTTAAGTTTAAATATTAGGAAGGTATACAATAATTAGAAGAGACCTTGCAATGTGTCGTTCTATATTTACATTAATATTTTATGTTTCTATGTAAGATTCCGCCCCGCGGCTTTCCCCGCGTTAATCTCGGTAAAAAAACCTGTTAAATATGTTATCTGGTATAGGTAATTGGGCAATTTTAGGTACTTCATTTATATGAGAGAGTAAAGAGAGGGTAAAACTATAGTATCCATCCCCCTCATGACGGATTTACACAATATGTTTATAAATTATAAATAGATTTCAAATTCTTATCGTTGTGGCCTGAACTACTGATGTCGGTATATCTTCTGCGAAAGTTGCAGAACTTCTTTGTGGGGTTGAGTATAGTTTAACAACATGATTCCTAAGGTAATTCTAGACCTATATGCTACTAAAGCTACTTTTTCATTAGGAAAGTCATCAATTGTATATTGATGAATTTCTTAAAGACAAGGTACCTTGGAAGCAGCCAGCTCCGCTCTCATCTCAAAGAGCAACTTCTGAGTTTCTTGCCGGCTCTTTCTGGTGGAATATGCTTTCCGAACCGGTGGTAAAGTCACGACAGACAGACATACTTGACTTTTCAAAAGTTCTTGTAAAGTGAAATAAAAGAATATTGAACTAGGTACTGTCTCTCGCTGCGGTGGTTTAGAAAACGTTTTAGAATTGTTTTTAGACATAGGTTTTTTTTGTTAATTAATAAAATTATGTACTAAAATTTAGAAGTTATCGCAAGTAAAAAAATTAAAATACAACACCATTATCAAAGCAATGTAAAAAATAAACTTGAATAGCAATAAAAAAAAGTCAAATAGAACAAGATAAAATTTAAGTGACACAAGAAGTGAAATAAACTGCAAAATTAACTTCAAAGTGCAAAGAGTAAGGACTACTAAATAGGTAAATATTTTTTAAATTCCTCTTTAAGTTAGCCCTTGACTGCAATCTCATCTGGTGATAAGTGATGATGCAGTCTAAGATGGTAGCGGGGTAACCTGTTAGGGAGTATGGTAGTCATACCCGTTATTGGTTTCTACGCGACATCGCACCGGAACACTAAATCGCTTAGCGGCACGTCTTTGTCGGTAACTAGCCGCGGCCAAAGCCTCCAGACCAGACCAGAGAAAATTCAGAAATTATAAATTCCCAAATTGCGCCTACGGGGAACCGAATTCGGGACCTCCTGCTTAAATTAATCGACAATATTTATATATGACAATCCGAAGGCGTTCATAAAAAACTGAGGCAAGCCGCGGACAGCTGTTAGTCTTAGAAGATTATAGCATCCACTCGTGAAGCACACACCGTACGGAACATTGACACAGTTATGTAAGAGAGAACGTACTCCGTGCTCTGGTTGGCCACGATCTACGAGCTCAGATAAAACTGAAAGTGCTCGTTACAATATTATATACCAGTGTGATGTTCTTGCACATTCTTTACTACAAACTGGCAACATATCAAGTAGGGTAAATATAGTTATCGTCGGCGAAGACGAGTTTCCCGATTTCTACCATCATCCGTATGTAGGTTTAAAACATGGTCACATGACTAACGGCCAAACTGTTTATTTTTATTTAGTGAAATAAGAAGAATCAATGGCTTTTTGTAGTGTAGTTACTCGCAGGCTTATGTTGGTATGAATGAAAACTTTAATCAGCGATATGGCAGTTTTATAAAATCCAATACCAACGGTTTTGACACATCGTACGGGAACGCGTAATCGCTTAGCGGCACGTCTTTGGCGATAAGGTGGTAAATAGAGGCCGAAACCTCCCACCTGTGTTGCTTATTGTAAAAACAAAGAAATAAAATAAGAAACGAATCAGAGGTGGCAACCCTACCTATAACGAGTACAAAATAACGAGTCATCGTCAGTTAAGAGCAACCGATTGACGTCATAAGTGCGCGCAAAAACACGTATTTTACACATTGTGGCTTTTTATTTTCAGCGTAACCTTTACGTTTGTTCATTTTTACCAATATATATTTTTCTAAATTAAAACTGTATTTTTTTGTTTAAATGGCCAAATAGCATTGCGGTTGCAGCATTTGGCCAGGTCGCCGACTATAAATAAATATACTACGACAATATACACATCGCCATCTAGCCCCAAAGTAAGCGTAGCTTGTGTATGGGTACTTAAATGACTGATGAATATTTTTATGAATAGGATCCATGAATACTTATAATATACATATAAACACTCAGACACTGAAAAACATTCATGTTCATCACACAAACATTTTCCAGTTGTGGGAATCGAACTCACGGCCGTGGAAGCAGAAAGCAGGGTCGCTGCCCACTGCGCCAACCGGCTGCCTACCAAGATAGTGATAAAAAATAACACTTAATAGTACTAGTTCCTTTTGAGAGTGGGCTTTTCGCCAAGCGGTCTTATTTCTGCCGCCAAGCGGCATTGTTATGTTTCGGTCTGACGGGCTTAGTTGCCGTTTATAGGCACAAGAGGGTTGACACCTACGCCTCAGATTGATGACACAGGGCGGCACGTTGCAGGATGTTTTCCTTGCATGCCCTGTGAAATGTTTCTCTATTGATAGACGATTTCCCACTGTTTCGATACCTATGAGGAGCACTTACGGAGATTTTATTTTCGAATTTCTTCTTGTCTGGTCTGGTAAAACTATCCTCTATTATATCCCTTGATAATTTACCTGTCCACGTGCAACTGGGAGTAAGAGAAGTTTACTCCATAGAATTAAGAACATTCAGCCATCATTACAATGTGTCCAAAAACAGTGAAAACGCCTTGGGCACGACGCACTGCACACTCACAAACTTTTTCTCATTTCCCCCATTTTATGGTAAACGTTTAGAGCATTGGAGTTAGAATAATTACTGTCAACTGCTAAATAGAATGAAGTGTCTAACCGCGTGTTCGAGAAACACAATTACAGTGAAGTGGTTTTCGATGCTTTAATAAATAGGTCGTATTATAAATTCACGTGTGTTCGTATAATACATGTGTGAGCCGTCACGGGACGCCCGGCAGATGTGAAACATCGAAATTGTTTTCTGTAAGTTATTGCATATATTGCATAATGAAAAGCATTTAAAGCATTACTAATTTGTTCCACAAATAAAAAAATAATACAACCAAATGGATAACCACTCCGTTTTGTAACTCTAAAACTCTAAAATAATGACTGTTTTATTACAAAATTAATATTCATTTTTATTGTTACATACGAAATACAAAAATTCAATCATATAGCGTGGCGAAGCGTCGCCACGGCCTGTGTCGCCATGCCAAAAATCAGGTTTACCCTCGCCTATAGATGAATCACATCAAAAAAATAATCAAAATTTGTTTATTTCCAGTAGGCCTACTTTATAAGCACTTTTAAAACTCTGTTTGTAGTGACTCTACCATCCTCATCCATCTTAATTCTAGGGTTTACCCCCGTTTATACACGTTGCACGGAGAGATGATAAAACATGCGGGTGGGTCATTGGTTGGTCCGATAATTATTACTATCAAAATATGTGTCTATCTATGTGATCTGGCAGTGTATGTAAACAACGGATAAGTAACTAGCTGTTTATGAGGAAGTGTCAACTTGGCGCCCGCACGCACGTTTGAGCTACGAGGTTATGCCGTAACTCAATACCTATATATTATTATTACCTAGTTTAAATCTTAATATCTTCGTGGTATCTTTGTGGGGATGGGTATATGCTTTTATAACATGAACGCTAAATTGCTTAGCGGCATGTCTTTGTCGGACTTTGAGAAGATGTTATATATAAGTTATGTACTACACGATTAAAGTACTTATAAAAATAGAAACTTATTACCGACAAAAAACGGGAAAAATAAGAGTTACCTTCGTTACCGTAATTAAAGCAGACAAAGTCGTGGGCATTAGCTAGTAATTAGTAAAGCCAGTTTTTTGTACAAGTAAAGTTCAAGCCAAAGCTTAGCCGATTTCAATGAAATCTCCATTGGCATGTAGTCGTTAAGGTTCACGTATGTTTTCGCTTGCTTGGGCACTCTCATTCATTAACTTAGGCTGTGTATAAAACATGCTATAATGAATGCCTTACCTCAGACTTAAGCAAAACTGAGCAAAGTCAAAACGCGGTCTATAGAACTCAGTATGAGTGTATAGCATAATGACTATGAAATATAATTGTACCAAAACATTCGATGTTGTTTTTCAATAGGAAAGACATCAACGCGTGTACAGCACACAGTTTTTTTTCGAATAGTACTCTCCACAAATATAAATAATCATCGATAGCTATTATTTGGAATATTGTTTTGATACACCATGACATATATATATATTTCTGTAAATTGCCATAATAATTTCTGTAAACACGGGTTACATTATTTATTTTACTATATATTACATATGTTTAATAATAAATTGATCTTTATGTTTTTGAGAACAGCGCGTTCAAACATACAAATTAAATTAGCAGATTTATAGTAATACAGAAGAATAAGTATACCATTACTTCTATACTATGCATATTGGATAGCAGCAAGCCTTAGGTACTTTTGAATTTTGTAGAAGTTCACGATATATAATTTGCTAAAAATATATAGGTACAGAGATATTGTTATAAGATACATAATAGAAATATTTACTATATTTATATAAATATCATATAACTAATTTAATAAATACAGATAAACACAGAAAAATATGCTTAGGTATATAATAATTACCAAGCTTTTTTTTTCTATAATTTATTGACTTTCATAAGTTTTTTAAATTTTTAACAATGCTCGAAAAAAAACACAATTAAAAATATTAAATATTAGAAAACACATCCACCCTCACGCACATCCTAGCGGGGCTTTTGAATGCCCAAGCAACCGGCGGTGTATCCGACCCTTGATCCAACAACCAAGCGAAAGCTTTTTACCAAGCTTTATTATTATTTATTAAATTATTTATGATAGGTAGGCAACCTACGGTATACGGGTCTCCTCTCACATAAGGTGTTAAGACCGTAATCCACTACGCTGGCCAAGTGCGAATTGGTAGACTAGTGCTGGCCCTTCCCATCTTCATTCTACCTACCTGCCTAATATTTGTAATTTTATTCTTATTAAACTTTTATTATGTTTTAGTGTACAATAAAGTGCATTAAATATACAAGTATATATATCGCCTGTCGTGAGGAATCGCAAATTTCTTTCACTAATAACCACAACGTCATAATAACGTAAAATTCAATCGCGTTACATAAAGATCACCGACCCCAGCGTCCGGGTATCTCGCAAGAAGGTCCTATTCGTTCACTAATGACATCACATGCGCGTTTTGTACCGGGGAAAACCCGGTGAAAGTAAAAAATGCATCAAGTTTGTAGAGAATGACCTGGCGCAGTGTTCAGCGCTTTGGTCTTTTGAGTGAGGGGTCCGGATGTCGAACACCGCCGGGGGGTTATAATTTCTGTATTTTATTTGAATTGGTCTGGTGGAACGCTTCGGTTGTGGCTGGTTACCCTTAAGGTCTACTGAGTTATTGCAATCATGTCAAATGCCAGTAACTTTTTTTCTTAGATTTAACTTTATAATGTATACTCAAATAGGGAATCAAAATGGCTATTCAGGAGTATGAAGTATATTTAACCTCGGGATTCATCTAAATAACTCTTTTTTCCACTCCGTAAACTTACAGCATAATGTGTCGATAAATAAAGTTCTTTATTGGCAACGCGAGCTTATTGGTAACCATTAGTTCATAAAGTTAAATACAGGTAGCGATACCGATTTACTTTTTTTTAATTCACTACTAGTTAGCCCTTCTGTAAGCCGACTGCAATCTCACCTGGATGATGCAGTCTAAGATGGTAGAGGGCTAACCTGTTAGGGAGTATTGTAGTCATACCGATAATCGGTTTCGACGCGACATCGCACCGGAACACTAAATCGCTAAGCGGCACGTCTTTGTCTGTAGGGTGGTAACCAGCCACGGCTAAAGCCTCCTAGACTAGACCAGAGAAATTCAGAAATAATACATTCCCGAATTGCCCCTGCTGGGAATCGAACTCCTCCTAATTCACAGCGCTCACCGTTGCGCCAGGGAGGTCGTCTAGTTAGTGTGTTAGTTATAACAAAAGGTGGAAAAGTGAGCTATTGTTCATTTTTCCCATACCTGATGACCTATCGGGCAACAATGGCTATTAGGCGGGATATAAACACTGTTAGTTAGGTTTAGTGGTAGACGTACTTATGATAAGTAATTCATCATACAAACCCATTAACGACCCACTACAGGACGTGGGTCTCCTCCAACAATAAGAAGGGGTTAGGCCGTAGTCCGCCACGCTAGCACTGGGCCATTGATTGCGGATTATTGGATTTCACACACCTTTGAGAACATTATGGATAGCTCTCAGGTATGCAGGTTTCCTGACGATGTTTTCCTTCACCGTTGAAGCAAGTTTTAAGTAATTAAAATATCATTTAATTACTTAAAACTTAGAAAATTTAGAGGTGCGTGCTGGGATTCAAACTCGGCCCTCGGATAAAATAGTCTTCATAAAGAATCAATCAACTTACTAGTAACTGACATAAATTGGTGACATCTGCGTATGCGATTAAAAAAACAGAAAACCTTTGTAGGGCTGAGTATGCTTTTATAACATTAAACTGAACGTAATACTAGATTTACCGCCCTATGTTTATAGAATATCGAGGTTGTCGAGTTGCTTGGAATCAATCCGCTCTGCTTTCATTTCACACAAGATAGAAAAATGATTGTTAAATGGTAAAAAATGATGTTGGAAAAGAGCAACTGAGTACCTTGCCAGCTTCTTCTTAGTAGAATCTGTGTCCGAACCGCTGGTAGAGTCACTACAAACAGACATACATACATACATACATGATTTTTTAAAAGAGCTTATATTAGGCGTCGATGTAATAAATGAATTCTGTTTTTTTCTCACGCACTAAATAAATAAATATACTACAAAAATACACACATCGCCATCTATCCCCAAAAGTAAGCGTAACTTGTGTAACGGGTACTAAGATAACTGTTGAATATTTTTATGAATAACTAGCTATTGCTCGCGATTTCGTCTGCGTTTGATTTTGTTTCTTGATGTGGCATTGACATTCAATTGGCATTCAAGTATTCAGTATAGCTAAGCCTTAAATGGGTTTGCTGCTGTCCGCTGAGGAGTGCTGTCCTCTATCTCCAACCACAGTCATCAGATCTGCACAAGGTTTTGGCAAAATTAAACACATATTATAACCTCTATAGTACAAAAAAATAAATTTAAATCTGTTATAATTTGTCGGAGTTATAGTGTAAAATCGTCAAACACTTTCATCCTCTCTCCCAAAGGAAACGAGCTTAATGTCGGAATAAAAAGTATCCTTTATTACTTCTAACACTTCCAAGAATATGTGTACAAAGTTTCATGAGGATCGGTTAAGTAGTTTATGCGTGAAAGCGTAACAAACAAACTTACATTCACATTTATAATATTATAGTTAGTAGTTAGGGATAGGGATAGGGATAGGGATAGGGATAGGGATAGGGATAGGGATAGGGATAGGGATAGGGACAGGGACAGGGATAGGGATTGGGATAGGGATAGGGATAGGGAAAGGGATAGGGATAGATGTAGGGGTATACATAAAATACTTATATACAAATAAAAAACCAGACGGTAAAAAAAAAATATTTTCATTACACAAACATGTTCCAGCTGTGGGAATCGACTCCAAAGCAATGGACTCAGAAAGCCGGGTCCACAACGATAATCGGCCGTAAAAAAATATTAATAGTTACACCCGCAAAGTCTTGGGCATATATCGTCATCGCCTTAAACAGTATTTTCCTAACTTCTGAGGAAAATCACATGTATCACACACAGCTATTAGCACGCCGCAAGCACGAGCATATATGCAAATATGTGCAAGCTGGACCTTGTGGGAGCGACCTCCTGCGTATAAGGCTCAAGGCTGCGCAGGTTTGGCCCATATTATTCCTATTAGCTCTAAACGGCGGCGCGGCCTTCCACTTTTGTAGCGCGCCTTATTTTATTGGGCTAGTTGGAATCAAAACAAATTTAATTTTTATGTAAACTAGCGGTTACTCGTGATTTCGTCCGCGTATAAGTCCACCTTAAAAGATAGACATATGCTGTTGCGGACCTTATTTAGAAATTTTTAATGGGAACTATGTCATACATACCTTTTGCGAAACCTTAAAATAAACTTTAAAAATTTCCAAAACCCGATTTTGAAACATTCTTCATCGGTGCTATGATCCTATTGGTTTTAGCGAGATTATATATAGCCTTCCTCACACACACCCTTCGGAAAATTTATGGAGAACTCTCAGGCATTAGACGGTGTTATGTTATTCACCGTTGAAGTGATTCTTAATTGCTTAACACGCTTATAAATTCGAAAATTAAGAGGCCACTTTCACACTTATGCTATTCGGACATTATTTCCGCACTTGCGCTAATTTTTATAAAGATATCATATATTGTCCTTTGCCCCGCGGAGAGAAATGTCATTTCATGCTAGAATTTGTAAAAACTGTAATAAACGCGGGCAACAGCTACGATAACATATTTAAACAATAAATAAATATATGTTAGAGTAAATTTATTTATAAGGTGGGTTAATAATTAAACTTTTGATATTCATGACATTGAGTATTTTGATATAAATTCGACTGCATTATCGTTGCACCTCAGTCCTACATGGACTCGAACAATGTAAAGATTCCTCCCGGTGTCTTAGTCGTTTATCATATACAACTCGACAATACACACATCGCCATCTAGACCCAAAGTAAGCGTAGTTTGTTTTATGGGTACTATGATGACTGATGAATATTTTTATGAATATCCTACTTCCTACTAATATTATAAAAGTGAAAGTGTTTATGTTTGTTACTCAATCACGCAAAAACGGCTGAACGGATTTGGATGAAATTTAGCATGCATGTATCATATGTATGGATGTATGACATGGAAAAGGACATGTACTTTCTATACCGATCTATAAAATAGTTGCCGTGGTAGGATGTAAAATTGGTAACGAGCGATGCTTTACACCCAATTCTGAAGTCCACGTAGACGCAGTCGCGGGCAGAAGGTAGTTATACATAAATACTTATAATATTCATATAAGTATTAAGTAATTTTGGACCTGGCATTTTGTAAATCGTAGTTACTATACGATTGATGTATTTCTTAACGACAAGGCTGCTTGTAAGCATTCTCAGCTCTCATCTCTCACAAGAAAGTGAATTTAAAAGATTACTTATTTCAATCAATCAACTATAAAATGATGTTGAAAAAGAGCAATATGCTGAGTTTCTTGCCGGCTCTTCTCGGTGGAATCTGCCTTTCGAACCGGTAGTAGAGTCACTACAAACAGACTGACTAGACTTTTCAAAAGTGCTTATTAACTGGGCCTACGGAAATAAATTAATTTTGAATTTGAAACACCCAGACACTGAAAAACATTCATGTTTATCACACAAACGTTTACCAGTTGTGGGAATCGAACCCACGTCCGTAGGCCCAGAAAGCAGGCGGCCAACTGCGCTAATCAGCCGTTAAATATTTAGCGTTTTAATTTAACGGCGCATTAATTAACGAACGTTCGTTAAGGCTCATCCATTGGGTAAGTACGGTTCACCTTTCTAACATCTTCCGATGCGAGGCCGGCGGTTTTCTCTAACCTTGGCGATTGCGTTGCGGCGTTCGTATTCAAGCGCTCATCGCTTGCAACACGTTACCCTGCCCTACCCTGGCCTGCGCGATGTGTGCACATGCACTCTGTATATGCTACATGCATACGATGTATGTGGTGGCAGCGTAGTCGGTAAGGCCTTCTCTTTCGGGGGAACCGAGCTCGATGCCCGATTCGCAAACTGGCAATAGAACTTTTGTACTTCTATTGCCAGTTTGTTGACGACGACCCCCCTGGCGCAACGGTGAGCTCTGTGAATTCAAGTGGGAGGTCTCGGGCTTGACTCCCGCTCGGGCTTGAGCAGCTTAATTTTGGAATTTATAATTTCTGACGATTCTCTGATCTGGTTTGGTAGGCTTTACCCGTTAGTTACTTCTGTACCGACAAAGACGTGTGTTCCGGTGCGATATCGCGTAGAAACTGATCAGAGTTATGACTGCCATACTGCTTAATAGGTTAGCCCGCTACCATCTCAGACATCATCACTTACCACCTGGTGAGATTTTAGTCACGGGCTAACTTGTATTGAAATTAAAAATAAGGGTCCCCAGCCAAAATTCCGGAAGTCCAGGGCAACCTGGGCGGCCAGCTAGGCTTCTGGAACGAGCTTGGATCGCTGGCAGTAGCAAGCACATCGGGGTAGAGCTCCCGGGGTATTTAGTTTTTACCTCACTGCATGATTTTATGATGTATGTGTAATAGTAGGCATTCCCTTAAATGAACAATATGTTTTTTACCTTCTCAATTATTATAAATGAACGTTTAATTTTATCGAAATATACACAACTCATAAGAAGTTATGTTTTATACATGTTTTAAATCTGAAAATAAATAATAATAAATAAAAAATATACTACGACAATACACACATCGCCATCTAGCCCCAAAGTAAGCGTAGCTTGTTTTATGGTTACTAAGATGACTGATGAATATTTTTATGAATAATATACATAAATACTTATAATATACATATAAACACCCAGACACTGAAAAACACGTATGTTCATCACACAAACATTTTCCAGTTGTGGGAATCGAAACCACGACCTTGGACTCAGAAAGCAGGGTCGCTGCTTACTGCGCTAGTCGGCCGTCAAATATTCCCTATATTCTATTTTTAACATATGTGGGGTATGGGGTGTTTTTTTAAATCTATTTATTTAAGGGACCTTTATAGGTTACCTATAATATGTCAGATCAATGTGGGCCGTATATTCATATTGCAGAAAAGAGCTGTACGGTAAATATATAAACATAAATCACGTGAATCACTCCGTGAAAATTTAAAGAATTGGTATACTTACGGTAGCCTCACATTTCTAAGACAACACATTAGTCTATATAAACAAAAAGTGGATATAAACAGTCGAGTTACAAGAAATGGTCATAAATTAGTGACATCTGCTATCGTCTGCGAAAGGTGCAGAAGTCATTTGTGGGATTGAGTATACGCTTTTATAATATGATCACTAAGGTAATTTTGGACCTACCAATACATAAGTTTAAAGAATGTGTACACATTTATTATAGCGAGGTTACTATATCACTGATGAATTTCTTAATGACAAGGTTGCTTGAAAGCATCCGGCTCCGCTTTCATCTCACAAATATTTTTGTTTATTTGAATCCACTTTTATTCCGACTTTCGCAATTATAACGCTACATTACAAATCTGGCTATCCGCTTAGCGCTCGTAGCGAAAATCTCTTGCGAATTTTTACGTTGCATGTTTTAATTAGATTGCTAAACCTGAAGATGTGCATTGATCAATTATTGAAGACATCGTGTACTATTTAACCAGTTTTGCGCGCAAATTTATTCACCAACGAGGTTATTTGCGTTCGTCCGCGTTTAGTACTGTTACGAACTTATACCTTTTTATTATACGAGTACTTTTCTGTATTATTGAACCACTTTTTTGCCTGCGAGAATAGATTTCGTTTGAGAACTTGTTGTGCTATTTACTAGGCTGCATAGAATTAGTTATTAATTTAAGGGTAATTGTATATCATTTTATAACAAATTACCAGATGAAATCATTGAGATGTCTCAATAAGTTGAAAGTTTATATAAAACGTAAACTAGAATAATCCTATTATAATATTAAGGATTGCATGTATGATAAAAAAGCTTGGGTATGAATTGCTCTAACTTGATAGCTAAACATTAACTAGACTGTGATATGGTGATAACAAAAAAAAACTGGCTAAGTTTTTTGTGCGCTCTTCTTTGACCAGAGCGCGTTTGGAACCCTCCTAGCTTTAGTTAACGAATGCAGTTATCACAATCACTAACATTAGTGTTAACATGTTAAATGTATGAACGCTTCACAAGTGCCAGTGATACTACAAGAAATTATGGTATTTTCCTTAATAATATTTCATAGACTAAATAAATTAAAAACTGTGCTAACTACAAATTGAAATAATCTTAGTTATTTACCTCAGGTCAGATTGTATTTAAAGAAAAAAAAAACTTTGACTTAGAATTAAATCCTAAATAGGTTTCGTTATAAACCGAACGACTTGCTAGCAAATTACGATTGCAAATTGGCAAGTTTGTGCCAAGGACAGTCAATGTAGAGTAGATTCTTTCATTCTTTAGCGAGGTATGTTTGCGCCAAAGTTGGCGCTGCGTACAAACGTTGGGCCAACGTCTCGATCTTATGTAATTTGTATGTGTGACCTAATGACATAGATATTTTATGGCTAGGTTCAAGTTTGGCGTGTAAAATTATTTATTACGTGCTGCTTTCGCGGTACGTAATTAGTATTATTATATTTCTTGTGCAGGTACTTATGTGAATATTAAGTGGTTTTCCTTATAGCTTTTGGGAGTTGTTGTAACTGGTCAGGGCATCCGGACGTATTTGTCCGGGCTGTAGTGACTCCTACATTTTTATAGCAAATAACTGCATTCTAAATTAGTAGCGGTCTAACTTGAAGGAGGTATGTTATTAGAAAATCTAAAAGTAAAGGTTTGAGAACGGTTTTTGGAAGCTTAGACTTGAATGTATGAATGAACACTTTTATTGTACACCAAAGAAAAAAAGTAGTTACAGAGATATAAATACATATTAAGAGAGTACAATTTGGTGGCCGCTACATGGCGATTTCTTCCAGGCAACCAATGGCGTAAAAGGAAAAAAACATAGAAAAGAGGTAGGATAAATAGGATTTTAAATTATACAAATATATATATATATATATAACTACAATATATATATATAAATAAATATAGATTTTAGATTTTAACAACAGAAAGTTATTTGCTTAGTTTTTTAATCTATCTTCATCATATTAACCCGTTACCGACTCACTACAGGGTACGGGTCTCTTCCCACAATGGCAAGGGTTCTGGCCGTAGCCCACCAAGCGTACCCAGTGGGGATTGGTGATCTCCACACGCATTTGAAGAGAACATTATAGAGAACTCTAGAAAAGTTAGAGGTGCTGGGATTCGAACTCGGCTTGTAATTGACGATCTCCTCGGCGCAACGGTGGTGGCTGTGAATTTAAATAGAAGGTTTCGGGTTCGATTCCCGACGGGGGCAATTTGGGAATTTATAATTTCTGAATTTTCTCTGATCTGGTCTGGAGGCTTTGGCCGTGTTTAGTTACCACCGTGCTGAAAAAGACGTGCCGCTAAGCGATTTAGTGTTCCGGTGCGATGTCGCGTGGAAATCGATTAGGGGTGTGACTACCATACTCCATAACAGGTTAGCCCGCTACATCATAGACTACATCGTTACTTAGGACCAGGTGAGATTACAGTCAAGGGCTAACTGGCAGTGCAATAAAAAAATGTAATCTATTAGTTTAATGTTTGTTGGAACGCGCTAATCTCAGGAACTACTGGTTTGAATAGCAAAAATCTTTGTGTGTTATAGTCCATTTAAAAAGGTAATCTACAGGCTATAACACATCACGCTGCAACTAATAGTAGCGAGGCATCAAAACAAAAATCATTCCTTTTTTATGCCTAGAAGATCAGCATTGCCATGTTCGTTGTTAGTGAAAAACGGGCATTAATCGAAAATCTCCCGATGTTTTCGATTTATTCAATCTTTTGTGATTTTATGAAGATCGGTAATTCGATTCGATTCCATAATTGGTTCGGCTGTTACGCCGTGCCTAGATAACAAAGGTGGGGTTAAAAAATCCGCGGTCGCTCAAATACTGCTTATTTAATCTTAATTGTACTAATGTTCTAGAAAACTCACACCATACAAAAAAAAGTAGGTCGTCTAATTGAATGCGTAATTAATAAACTCAAACTATACTATAATTAGAAAATATTGAGACACAGACCTAAATTAGAAAATTATAACTACTTCCACTACCTTCCTCAATTTTTTAACTATCCAAAAATCACCTCAGCCTCTATAGAATCAAGGTTCTAAATCGCATATCATATTAAGCTAGATGTAGTTTCTCGGAAATGCAACTATATGCTTATTTAAATAAGGTGGCATTTAGTTTGGCGGCGGTGATGCAATATGTACATCATTATGTCATGTAACAACGAATTCGATTCTTGCGCAAGCAATAAGTGGGTCATGATCTCCACAGGTATTTCTGCTTGGCTTCCGTTTTGCGAGAAAGTAAGTTTTTAGCTTATTGGATTTTGCACGTGGGTTTCAATTTTTACGGCCTTTACCTTTCCTCGGAGAACGCTTTAAACTAGGGTTACGATTGTGTAAGAAAATTTATACAAAGCTTCTTTGACTGGTCTGCGTGTGTGCGTGACATCGTGGTTACTACACGTTTGATGAATTCCTTAACGACAATTCTGCTTGGAAGCAGGCCACTCCGCTCTCATCTCTCACAAAACAGAATAATTCTAAAGATTGTTAAACTTTAAAATGATGTTGGAAAAGAGCAATCTGCTCAGTTTGTTGCCGGCTCTTCTCAGTGGAATCTGCCTTCCAAACCGGTGGTAGTCCATACAAACAGACTGACTTGATGTTTCAAAAGTGCTTATTAATTAAATAATTATGAATTTGAATTTGAATCGTATTTCTCAAACGGATGAACCGATTTTGATTTTGTTTTTTTGTTTGAAACTTGAGTTATTCGGGAGTGTTTTTAGCTATGTTTGATGAAAATCAATTCAAGATGGCGACCGCGACAAAATGGCGGATTGCAAATGGGCTTGACTACAATATATTGAAAGCCAGGGTTTTCTAAGTTCTTAGCGTTTTTGAAGCAATAGAAATATCACTTGCTTCAACGGTGAAGGAAAATATCCTGAGGAAACCTGCATGTCTGTGAGTTCTCCATAGCGATCTCAAAGGTGTGTGAAGTTCACCAATCCGCACTGGGCGAGCGTGGTGGACTACGGCCTTAACCCCTTCTTATTATAGAAGGAGACCCGTGCCCTGTAGGGGACCGGTTATGATGATGATGGAAATTCATGGAAGCAACGAACAGACATCCTTACCGCAAAGTTCAGTAGTCTTAGTACAAGATTTGCTTTCTTGCAATCGTAGAGTCGTTTTCGAGTATGGAAATACTTTAACATCTGACTAAAATGAATCACATTAGCATTGTGTTAAAGCTTAATTTGCTTTTTTGAATACAGAAAGCAGAAGTATATGAAACGCGACTTTATAACGAGCGACATTAGGTCCATTTTACTTTGACGATACCGAGTTTAATACTCGAATATGACTCTTCGTTTGCGAGCGAGCGAATTCTAGATTCGCTAGGCTAAGGCTACCGTTGCTTTAATTTAAAAAAAAAAAACAATTTTTATTTATTTCAAATAGGCCTAATATAAGCACTTATGAAACGTCAAGTCTGTCTGTGTGTAGTGACTCTACCACCGGTTCGGAAGGCAGATTCTACCGAGAAGAAGCCGGCAAGAAACTCAGCTATGTATATAATCTGACACCCCCGGTTGTTTCATTCACGAAGCGGTTCCCAACGGTTCTAGCGATTGCGTCATTAAAAAATGAATCGCCGCGAACTGGTAACCGGAAACTCAGTACATAATAAGTACTGGCATTAAAAGTTGAGATTTATTGCTCAACAGCAATAAAAAGTGTTAATTGTATGGTCAAAATGTCAACGAGATGTTACTTACTGACACGCGATACATGCTTGTTTCGCCCGCAACGAAGCGGAATGTGTTTTGCTTTATAAAAAAATTTAACCCCAAGATTTTATAGGCTTCAGAAGTAGTAGCGCTTTTTGTGACAGAGCTCGTCCGGGGAAGTACTACCACCAGTGGCGTGCACTGGGTTTCTTAACAGGGTACGCACAAAACGTCACAGAAAATGGCACAAAACGTCAAAAATCCTCCTCTAACACCAGAGATATATAAAAATTTTAGGGTAGGCAGTGCTTTTCTGCATGTATGAAGTGCACGCCAAGAACTACCACCATGAATGAATGAATGAATGAATAGACTTTTATTGTACACCAAAGAAAAAAAGTAGTTACAGAAATATAAATACAACATGCTTACCTACGCCTGAGATTGATGGACACAGGGCAACACTTTTCAGGATGTGTTCCTTGCATGACCTGGGACGTGTAGCTCTGTTTAAAGGCGATGGTTTCCCACTTACCGGTGGTAGAATCACTACAAACAGACAGACTTGACGTTTCAAAAGTGCTTATATTAGACCTACTTGAAATAAATGAATTTTGAATTTGAATTTACCATAAGATGGGTCCATCAATTTATAATTATTAAAAAAAAACTTGTAATTCAAAATATCCTACACCTACTATTTATTGTCTCATGTTACATCACGTAGATTGTGACGTATCTTTGGCTAATCTAAAGAATCACTCACAGAACGTGACATTTGTGAGAACTGTGACATAACTGAAAATATTGTGTCAATGAGTGCACACCTACAGTTGCTTCTCACATTGGCACGCCTCATAAGCGTAGCGTTGAGGTGGGTAATACTGTCAGTTTAGGCACACCGAGTGATTCTCCAACTTAAAATGTCACTTTTTTTATTCTTTATTGCTTTTATAAGTGAATATAAATAGATAAATGTTAAGCAAAAACACTATTTTCAACACTCATGATATTTTTAAATCTCTTTTTTTTATTTAAACTAATTAAAAAATTGTTTAAAAAAGTTCTGTCTTGGACGTCCGTGTGTCTGTTTGTGCGGATCCCGTATCTGGTAGTCACGATAACGAGCGAAATACTTCACTTATTGAGTTGGTTTTTTTTATAGGCATCAGTATTTTGAGGGATACTTTTCACGGTATAATTAGATGTAGTTTAATTATTATTTACAAATAATCTCAATTTTATTGTAATGAATGAGATTATGAGGCGTGCACTTTGGGTTATCCCACTATTTGTCTATATAAAACAGTTATAGTACAGTTTTTCTTAAAGCGTAATAAGCCGGGTGCGATTCCCGGGAAGGGTAAATTTCATCATCATATCAACCCATTACCGGCCCACTACAGGGTTCGGGTCTCCTCCCACAATGAGAAGGGATTAGGCCGTTGTCCACTACGCTGGCCAAGTGCGGATTGGTACACACGCCGTTGAGAACGCTATGAAGCACTCGCGGGCTTGCAGGTTTCCTCACGAACCGGTGGTAGAATCACTACAAACAGACAGACTTGACGTTTCAAAAGTGCTTATATTAGGCCTACTTGAAATAAATGAATTTTGAATTTGAATTTGAATTTGAATTTGATGTTTTCCTTCACCGTTCAAAGCAAGTGATATTTAAACTGCTTCCATCAAAAACGCACTTAACTCCGAAAAGTTAGTGGTGCGAACCGGACTCGAACTCGGTCTCCACGAAACGAAAGCTGAAGCCTAGCCACCGGCGAATTTGGTAATTTATAATTTCTGAATTTTCTCTGGTCTGGTCTGGCTATCTGGATTTAGCGTTCCGGTACGATGTCACGTAAAAACTTAGTTCGCGGTATGGCTTATAGCTTCCACACTCATCGAAGACTCCGCTGTCCGTCCGTCCGTCTGTTTGTCTGTCTGTCTTTCAGCAGACTGTATCTCATGAACAACTATAGTTAGACAAGTGAAATTTTCACAGATGATGATTGATGATTTCTTTAGCCGCTATAATCAACGAGTAAAAACAGAAAAAAATTATATTTGAAGAAGCTCCCTTAAAACAAACTTGATTTTTTTTACTCCTTTTTTGCAATAAATAGACGCTTGAAATATTCATTGGACATTTTGTTATACATTCAATTTAATAATAAATAATTAAATTTAATTCAAACTTATGTTTAACGGGGGTTCCCATGCAACAGATATGATTTTTTGTTGATTTTATAGATTAACCTTCGTGCGCAAGTCATATTTAATGAATAAATACCCTCATTGTGCACCACAGAGAAAATTTATAAAGATACATACAATAGCACAAGCCAACCAAAGGGATACGAAAAAATGCTATTGGTAACTGGTAGGTGGATCAACATAGTCAAAGTCAAAAATATCTTTATTCAAGTAGGCCCCACAGGTGGCACTTTTGAAGCGTACATAAGAATTACACGGTAGTGAGATGATGGCGATAACCACATTCGTAAATTTAAAACTAAAGCTACGAGGGTTCCAAACGCGTCCTGGTCTAAGAAGAAGCCCACAACAAACTTAGCCGGGTGTTCTTTTTTGTTATCACCATCTCACAATGTCATTTCAAATTATTAGAAGAGCCTGGTTAGAGCAATAATTTACACCCAAGCAATTTTATCGATTACGCAGTCCTTTATACTATAATAGGACTTTTCTATAAGCTTACGTTTAATACAAACTTTGAACTTTTTAAGAGACATCTCCATATATATAAGTAAAATATTACCATTTAACTAAATAAACATTTATAACATCTATGCGTTAAAAACTGCATAATATTAAAAACAATGCCTCTAAAAGTTTTTTTTCAAACTACTTTTCATGTGTGTAGACATGGTAATAGAAATTTGCGAAAGCGAACGAAGTCGCAGCCGGCACCTAGTATAAGTTGGTACTAGTGTGAGTATATAAGTTGGTTGCTTAATTGGTCAGTCTGTTAAAAAAAACTTATGTTAATTCATATAAGTACCATTCACTTTGAAATATACATAATGAACTTGACTAAAGTATCAGTACGAAGACAGTACAAGGATAGATTTTATTACACACATTAACTACTAGCGACCCGCCCCGGCTTCGCACGGTGGTTATAAAGATACTAATCTGTCTAAAATCAGTTTGGACTGATTAATAGTACAATTCTGTAGTACATTACAAATCTTTTATTTCTTTTTCTCCACTACATGTTTACTATATCTAAACTTTCTTTCTTGAATCACTCTGTGAAACTCATCTGTTGAAAACTGTATTTAAATCTATTGCGTAGTAAAGATCTAAACTTACAAAGAGCCACAGTCCAGAGCTACTTTGTTTTTTATTATGTCATCATCATCGTCAACCGGTTGAAGTCCACTGCTGGACATAGGTCTTTTGTAGGGAG
Source organism: Pararge aegeria (assembly GCF_905163445.1). Taxonomy (NCBI): domain Eukaryota; kingdom Metazoa; phylum Arthropoda; class Insecta; order Lepidoptera; family Nymphalidae; genus Pararge; species Pararge aegeria. Next base: position 1,207,246 of record NC_053202.1, on the reverse strand, counting down.
TTCTAGCGGCTCCCAGCGACTCGCTTGATATCATATTATGAAAATTAAGCTTTATTTGCTATACTCCGCGAACAGCAGCAGAATCTGTATGGTGTAATTTATAATTTCTTCAATCCTTATACTCCACACAAAACAGATCTTCAGCAATGTACCTTCTACGCACGTTTCGCTCCGTTTCCGTTTCGTTGACTTTACAATGAATAATTGTTAAGTCAAATCAAACAGACCCTCGGTGTAGATTGTATTGCCGAGGATCTGTTTGGTGTGGAGTATACGGATTGAAGTAATTATAAATGACACCATACAGATTCTGCTGCTGTTCGCGGAGTATAGCATATTAAGCTTAATTTTTATAATATACTAGCTGTCCTGGCGAACTTCGTAGCGCGGGTTATTTTTTTTTTAATGAATGTAATAGTTTAATACTTATTATCCTATTCCGTTCTAAGAGGACTCCAAAAAATCTGATATCATAAAAATTGGTCCAGCCGTTCTTGAGTTATAAATGGTGTAACTAACACAACTTTCTTTTATATATATATATAGATTATGGATTTCCGCAAAGTAACGTCTGCTTCTATCCAATCGCTTGATATCGTTTGTCTACCTCGTTGGGGGCCGCCCTATGATGCGTTTACCTCTGCGGGGTCGCCATTAGCAATTTAGAACCCCAACGTCCATCGGTTCTCTGAACTATGTGCCCCGCCAAATTCCACTTCAGCTTTGCGACTCGCTGAGCTATGTCGGTAACTCTGTGGTGGTTCTTCTACGGATCTCCTCATTTCTGATTTGATAACGTAGAGATACTCCCAACATAGCTCTCTCCATCGTCCGCTGAGTGAGCCTTCTTAATGAGGCCCATTTTATACTATGTAAAGAACAAATATTGAGCAAGATTGTTTGCTGTAAAATTGCAGACGAATTTTAACATCTAAATACCAATCAAGTACTTTATCCACAAACATTTGCAAAAAGTAGACTTTTTCATGTGTGTTTAGCGTGCGGAAAGTTAATATTTTCCACACCAGTGCTTTTTTTTTCCTCCTCCAAATGCATATAAGGGGAAGTGTTTTCCTTCTGAATTAAATCCTTTCGGTGTTATATATTAACGCAAATGTATGAAAGAACGTCGCTCAGTGCACGTGTTGAATTATTTCTAATCGTCCCTATTGATGAACCTCGTAAAAAAAAAAAAATTTTTTTTACTCTTAGGAATTTGAACCTAGGATTTCGTTCCGTAGTAGAACATGCTAACCACTCGAACGGAAATGTATTAATCTTATATTGGATAGAAGCAGGTGTTAGGCGGAATTCCATAATATATTATGAACCAGGGCGCGTTTGGAACCCTCGTAGCTTTAGTTTTAAGTTGACGAATTTATTTATCGCCATCAACACACTCCTATGTCATATTTTACATGTAATGTACGCATCAAAAGTGCCATCTATGTCACTATGTGCCTATTTGAATAAAGAAATATTTGACTTTGACTTTGAAAATTAAGCTTAATTTTTTTTAAAAAGGTGTAATTTATAACTTCTTCAATTCTTATACTCACGAAACAGATCTTCGGCAATGTAGTAACTACGCACGTTTCGCTCCGAAACCGGATCATCCTCAGGATATGTAGACTTTATATTTTTTATAAATAAATATACTACGACAATACACACATCGCCACCTAGCCCCAAAGTAAGCGTAGCTTGTGTTATGGGTACTAAGATGACTGATGAATATATTTATGAATTATATATACATAAATACTTAGAAAATACATAGAAACACCCAGACACTGAAAAACACTTAATGCTCATCACAAAAACATTTTTCAGTTGTGGGAATCAAACCCACGGCCTGGGACTCAGAAAGCAGGGTCGCTGCCCACTGCGCCAGTCGGCCGTTTAAATATTGAATAATTGTTAATCTTATGGTAAGGTTTAAGTTAGTTGATGCTGATGCAATCGAAAGCATTATCACTAAATGATGCTACGCTAAACCGAGAAGACAGACAATAGAAATGCTAACGCGCGCGTTTCACAGACAGACGTGCTTGACCGTTGACTCAGCAGCTCAGCCATTGTATGCAGAATGCATTTGCAATATTGAGATTGCGATGGCACGTACAGGCCGTAAAGTCACCTCGCATATTGTTTCAATGAGATATTTATCTGACTTATTGCAGTGTGATTCTGTTACCCTGGTATATGGAGGGTAGAGGTAAGGAGAGTCATCTTATATGGGAGAAAAGTTGATAAAGTGTCCAGTTGTATGCGCTAAATAACAGTTCAAAAATCCTCCACAATGGCGCTGGTGGATGCACAGGGTATGGTATGAATGTAGCAATCGTAGATGAATTGAAGTATGCCGAGTTAAAAAATTTAATGTCATTATCGACTAAAGTAGTTAATTATTGAGAATTTCAACAACTTACGTTGTACAAAATATTGTGGTAAATATAACCTTACTTCCTTGTTTATTTTTCAAGCCTACTCTAACAATATTTATATTTGGCGCTTCTTTTAAGAGTTACCTTGATGCAAATGTGGCGCCATCCTAATTTAATACATTTTGACGACACTTTTTCATATACACAGATGATCCTCCTTACCTCTACCCTCCATACCCTGGTTGCTGTGTGGTGGCGGCAGATCACAATACAGTTGTCACCACTCGACATCCCGCGGTTGTCGTGCGTACTAGGGGAATATAACGGAGTGCTACCCGTTCTCCGTTCTCACCAGAACTCTAAATCGCTTAGCGGCACGTCTTTGTCGGTAGGGTGGTAACTAGTCACGGCCAAAGCCACTAGATCAGACCAGAGCAAAATTCAGAAATTTTAAATTCCTAACGGGCCAGCCGTCGCCCTAGAGTCGAACCAGGGATCTCCTACTTAAATGCACAGCGCTCACCGTTGCGCCAGGGAGGTCATTGACACACAGGTTGCCTGGATAACCTCACGATGTTTTCCTTCACCGTTGAAGCAAGTGAAGAAAAATTTAAATAATTGCTTAAATGCTTTATAGAACGTGTTTTAACAATTATTCATTGTAAAGTCAACATCTCCTGAGGATGCTCCGGATTCGGAGCGAAACGTGCGTTATGGGTAATTGCCGAAGATCTGTTTGGTTTGGAGTATAAGAATTTAAGAATTTTTTTTTTTAATTTTTTTTTTTTTTTTATTTAGTTCGCAAAACTGACAATCAACTGCTTACTCTAATATAAACTATAGGACATTTGGCATGTGTATACAATTGTGCCTTCTCGATGCGAACATAGCATGTCAATCCGTTGGGTACATAAGGCTGCTGCAAACAGCTAGAAAAACAAATTTAGAATAATATAACAAAAAAAATATAAATTACTAAAAAAAGAAAAACAAAATATTGTCGAAATAAAATTACTTAAGCAATAACCCTTTTCTTAACTTAAGCTTAATACTAGGTTTGTTATCGCTGAAGATATCTATACTATCACGAAAACAATTTGCAAGAAATTGCATTATATTACATTATAAATTACACCATACAGATTCTCCTGCTGTTCGGCGATATAGTAAATTAAGCTTAATTTTCATAAATGAACGTGTTCTTCGCATGCCCTTCGAAGGGTCTAAAAGCTCTTTTTTAGGAGATGGTTATCATCATTCACGATAAGAATATCTGCACTGTCACAAATAAAATAGAAAATACTTGGGAGTGCATGTTCTGTTTATACCACAGAATTGAGAACATTCAGAATCCTCAAAAAGCCATGCAGTTCTCATAGTGCATGCAGTGCATTGTGTCAAAAAACAGTGTCTCACTTCACACCCGCGGAATGATGCTTGCTCACACATAATGAATTTTAACCTGGCAACCGCTAAATGGAATGACTAACCACCTGTTCGAGAAACACTACTAAAGTGGAGTGGTTTTTGATGCTTCAATATTAGTGGTACATGACTCAAAACCACTGACTAATATTGAAGCATCAGTTTTTTTTCTCAAACAGGCTCAAAAGTATCTTTTGGGTGTAAAAAAAATTCTTTGAAAAGATGAGCCCTTAATATTAATATTAAGATTGCCCTCAACGCATTTTTTTAAATTCCTATAAGAATACATGGGAAATTTTTTTTGCTTCTTCTGATTTTTGTACCGTTCAAACGACTGATTGACTTATAAATCGCTGTTTCAATCTTTATTGAGAATTGAACGCTCTACAAAAAGAGCGTTGTAGGAGAATTGAACGCTCATTTTGTAGAGCGTTCAATTCTCCTACACACCCAAAAGAAACTTTTGAGCCTGTTGGAAAAACATCCTTTTGGATCACCTGTGCATTACACAGGGTATACGAAATGAAGAAAATCTCCAGTACAAGTTATAAGTACTTAAGGGTGGGTTTTTTGTAACTCTTACAAAGCCTATCTTAAAGTTTTTAGCATATTATATCATCTGCATATCCTGTGCATACCCTCTATGCAGGCCACTGTACACGGTTTCTGTATTATGTTCTTAATTCTGTGGTCTGGTCTGTCCCTTAATTTTCATTGTTTATCATCGAAGCTTCCGCAAAATGACGCCTGCTTCAATGTCTACATTTAACTTAGCATTTAACTATTGTCAGTTACTAAGCCTTATTGTATAGGAAGCGTAGTTACATAATATGTCGAATGGAAATGTTATTATATGCTACGTCGCGCGCTAAGACGCGAGGTGAAGGGTCAAAGTTGTCTATTGTGTCGTGTAAAGATTTCCTTAATTTGTTTTTTTTAACGCGGGTTCAGGGATGTTACAAATATAATTATATTTTTAATGAAAATATGTTAATTTAAATTGAAGGATTTTACCATATTATTATTTTTGTTTGTAATCGTACCACTTCCTTCTTAATCTAGATGTTGTTTGAGTGTGGTATGAGGAGGTAGGTTCGATTCCCGGGTTGGGCAAATGCCAAATATTATTAAGCTAAACTATAACTGAAGCGGTGATAGCTCAGTGGGTAGGACTTCACTTTCGGGGAGGCGAGTTCAATTCCACGCACCTCTAACTTTTCCTCTTAGTTATGTGCGTTTTAAGAAATTAAAAAATAACTTGCTTCAACGGTGAAGAAAAAAGAATACGAGGAAACCTGCATACCTGAGAGTTCTTCATAATATTTCCAAAGGTGTGTGAAGTCCACCAATCTATACTGGGCCAGCGTGGTGGACTACGGCCTAACCCCTTCTCATTGTTGGAGGAGACCCGTGCCCTATAGGCCCACTATAGGTTATCGGTTGATATGATGATGTTGACTTATTCACTGCGTGTAACAACAATCTAACATGCACTAAGTTGGTAGACAATATGAAATGGAGAAAATCTTACTATTTATGAAAACTCAGAAGGCGTTTTTCGTAACTTGGACTATAGATTTTTTCATTTTACAAACCGCAAATAAATAACTCTTAGAGACACTACATTTTGTACTGTCTCTAAGACTGTGAAACTGAAACGCTTTTGGTGTTTACTAAAAGAAATCAGATACAGCACTAACATCGCATGCAATTTAAAATCAAGTGACTACCGCCACTTTATTAGGTACGCGTCGCGTTGTGTAGGTACTATGCCCGTGTTGGTCTTTTATCTTCAATAGGGTTGTCATAAACACTTAGAATGTTTTCAATACATTTGTATGGAATAATAAATGTGCTTCTTTTGATTTAATATTTTTATAGGGTGATTCTTTATGAAATATACTTATGCACCATTCAACAGTATTTGAACACGTTACACGTTGTATGTAAAAATATCCAATACGAATTTGTATCCAGTGCGATGTTATTATCATCATCAATTTAACCAATTTACGTCCACTGCTGGACATAGGTCTTTTGTAGGGAGTTCCGCAATCCACGGTCCTGGGCCGCTTGCCTCCAGCGGCTCCCAGCGACTCGCCTGATGTCACCTATCAACCTCGTTGGGGGCCGACCTACGCTGCGCTTACCGGTGCGGGGTCGCCATACCAGCATATTGAGACCCCCAACGTCCATCGGTTCTCCGAACTATGTTCCGTGCACATTGCCACTTCAGCTTCGCGACTCGCTGAGCTATGTCGGTAACTCTAGTGCTTCTTAGATCGCCTCATTTCTGATTTGATCACGTATAAGGACTCCTAGTCACGATGTTATATATAAAATGGAAAATATCTCCAGTCGTATTGGACTCTGTGCATAACCTGTTTGCAAGCTACTGCTAGTCAACGGCGTGCATAGAGGGTATGTACAGGTTATGCAGATGATACAAAATAAAGAAAATCACCAGTAGGAGTTATAAATACTTAAGGGTAGGCTTTGTTATAGCTCTTACAATGCCTATCCTTAAGTTTTTTATAACTTGTGTAACAAGACTCCAGTCCAAATAAAAACCAATTTCAGAATCATACACTAACATATAATTTGTCGATTACGCATATATACTTCCACTTTAGAGTCTTAAAATAATCACTCTTTTACTAATATATTTCTTTCCCTTTTTAAAATCTCGCCAAATAATCCCAAACGCCCGATGTCACTTTCTACGCCATCTTTTCTTTCTTCACCTTTTTATTTTTTATCCCCGCGTCGCTTTAGTCGCCTGTCCTTCCAACTTTCCAACGTGCCAGCACCTTCTTATCAAATATAAATACTCCAAATCCATGACTGTTTTTATCAAAAGGTTTGATGACATTGTTCTTCTATAATTTGCATATCATCTGGCATTGATAATCTAGCTTAGAATGGCATTTATCTGTGACGAAAATTCAAGTAACCTTACACTTGTACTGGAGATTTTTGTCATTTTATATCATCCGCATACCTTCTATGAACGCCACTGCTGCTAGTTGGTAGATTATATGCGTTTGGACCAACTTCAGTGGCTTTGCAAGCCATCATGTATACTCAAAGTACAAACTGTATCGCTTCTATTTGCGATGAAATATTACCAGTCACGCCACTTGCTGGCCATTGGCACAGCTACGCGGTTCGACCAGTTTCGCTAAACTGGAAGCATAGCTAACCCCTTTACCTTTAGTACGTGATTAGTATACTTGATTTTTTTTTGATTAGTACGATATTAGTATTTTTATTTTTTTATTTTCTTTATTCCACTACTAGTTACTACTTTTAGTGGAATAAAGCAACTTGACTAACTATCCCTTAACACTTCTAGTCGGTTTCAACGTGACAGAACGTATCTCACGACAGGCTTGCGACAGGCGTAAATCTCGTGATCTCTTCTCTCAAACTCACTTCACTTCACTCACGTCGCTTTTGTATTGTTATTGTACGCAAAAGTGACGTTTGACAGCTGTGATCCTGGCGGCACGTTTTTGTCAGTACTGTAACTAGCCACGGGTGAAGCTTTTCGTCATATCAGGCCAGACAAAATTCAGAATTTATACATACCTCTACCTATAAATTAGTGTACTCTGTACAATGCATGTCTATTTTACAAACTTATCGCCTAAGAGCGCTTTTTTTACAAGCCTGAACGAACTTATGCTTTAAAAATAAAAACATAAGGTCTATTTTACTTTGACATTACAGTTATTCGATATTCGAAATCGTCAAAACTGTTGCGAGCAACAAAAGCCACACTAAAGGTATAGGTATTTATAGAACTGGAGGTCGTTCTTCTGAACATTGTATCACGAAATTACTACAAAAATAGCCTTCCATAGACTGTAATAATTTTGTTACCATAACTTTTTGTTGAATCAATATCGCACGTCACAAAAAACGGAAATTCCAAGTTGGTGTTGGAATTTTTGTGTAGTTTCATCTGCCTGGAGTTACCTTGATTTTTGTTGGTTCTTAACAGATGATTAAGAACAGATGTACAATTTTTTTTTCTCGTACTAGTTAAAAAGTACTGGTTTCGAGATCAACTACATTTCTACCGTACTCCCCAAAACCCAAAACAGTTGCGCAAGTTTTTATCAATAAATGTTTCAACATCTGTTTAAAACTACCAGCTGAATTAAAAAAAAAAACGTATTTGTTACGTATGCATAGCTCGACGCTTCACTTATCTAAAATTTTTGGAAATTTTGCAAAGATTTTGTATCTATTTAATTGTAAATTCATTGTAACTTTCGTGTGAAATATTTGTAGGAAGCGTGTACGGAAGCGTTAGAATATGATGTACTCTTTTTGGACAACTAAACAATCTTATCTTATTTTATTTTATGCCGGAGACGGCCATCGAAAATATGCCACGAAGTTTCCCGGACAGGCAACTGGAAAACTTCCCGACTTTTATTCCGGTATAAAATATAGGTTACATTTAAAAGAAAAAGTTTTTCAGCGGGATTTTATAATTTTAGTATCATACTAAGCTAAATAAATTGTGTAATGTTGTTTGGTTCAATATTAACATTATAAATAATGATTGTATTTAATTGCTGTACGCCTTGACAGGCAGCCGCCTGTTTGTGGTTGCAACAAAAAGGAAGCGTTACCGGCGTCCTTGTGGAAATATTCCGTAATATATCTATAGCTACTGCCCCGTTGGTGTAGCGGTTAGAATGTTCGAGACCTGGGTTCGTTTTGGTGAGGCATATCCTATCTTTGATTTTAGTTACTTCTAATTTTGATTTTACAAAAATTTAAGCTTTGAAATAAATTAGATAAGATCCATTTTACTACTGATGTTCAAGTATGTTGATACTCGAAAATAATACCCCGATTGCGAGCTTAAGCTACAGAGCGCATTTTAAACCCTCGTAGTTTTAGTTTTAATTTTACGAATGTAGTAATGACAGCCAAGTACCTAATTCGCAAACACAACTTGGTCCTATTGCCATTTCAGTTAAAAATCACCGGCCCAAATCCCATGAGCAAATTAACAACCAAATCCCGAATTACATATAAAAGAAAGCATAAACTTATTTACAAATTTGACGGCCGATTGGCGCAGTTTGCAGCGATCCTGCTTTCGTGTGTTGAGCATGAATGTTTTTCAGTGTCTGGGTGTTTATTTGTATATTCTAAGTATTTATGTATATTATTCATAAAAATATTCAACAGTCATCTTAGTACCCATAACACAAGCTACGCTTACTTTGGGGCTAGATGGCGATGTTATTTTCAGATTTAAAACATGTTTAAAACATAACTTGTTATGAGTGTGTATTGTCGTAATATATTTATTTATTTATTTAAAATCCTTAAAACTTTACTTGCTGGAGAAAGCTTATTATAAAATAAACGACTTCCTAAATGAGAATATTTAATATTGACAATAATGAGTCTCTCTCAATCTGGTTACAGCGCCCTCGCAGGGTTCCATTTATTGACAAACATTATATTGACATTCTTTTTTAAATTTAATAATTATGACATTGTAATGGACTTGTAATTGAATAAATAAGTTAAATATTGTGACGTAGGAAAAGTGCTGTCTATGGACATTCTTGTTTGAATAAAGAAAGTTTTAATTTCAATTCGATCTTTATTTTAAAAGAGGGAAATATGTGAATTTAGGCAGACCTTTAGCGGTTCAATCTAATAAATCATCCAGTCTCATATAGCTCGCTCTGCATAATACCTAAGCATTGTACAAAAAAAAGTGTTTATCGCTTTTGAGAAATCGAAAACGTTTAACTAAGTTCGTCGTCCCGGCGATGGCGTGGTGGCCCCTCTCAACTCTGACGTCAAACCATTTTTTACCTCATGTAATATACCGTTAAGGATTCTTTATAATAACCTATAAAATCAAGTTATTGAAAGGAAGCTGTGAAGTCCGCGAATACGAACGCAATGATATATATTTTTTTAATGCCGCAGACACTGACTTTATAAAATATAAAGGGATAAAAAGTTACATGCTAAATTTCATCAAGAACGGTTCAACGGTTGAGCCGAACATAGATAACAAACAAATAAACTGCCTCTACCCTGCTTTTTGAGTTCAAGGCCGTGGATTCGATTCTCACAGCTGGAAAATGTTTGTGTGATGAACATGATTGTTTTTCACTGTCTGTCTGTTTATCTGTATATAATAAGTAATTATGAATATTGGATACAGGTGTTACTTTGCGGAATTCCATGACATATTATGAAAATAATTAATTTGCTATACTCTGCGAAAATTAGGAGAATCTGTATGGTGTTATTTATAATTCCTTCAATCCTTATACTCCACACCAATAATTTATGAATTATTCATACAATATTCATCAGTCAACTACCCATAACACCCATAATACAAGCTACGGTTACTTAGGGGCTAGATGGCGATGTGTACATTGTCGTAATACAAATATATATATATATATATATTTTTTATTTTTATTCCACTACAAGTAAGCCCTTGACTGCAATCTCACCTGGTGGTAAATGATGATGCAGCCTAAGATGGTTGCGGGCTAACCTGTTAAGGAATATGGTAGTCAAACCCCTAATCGGTTTCTACGCGACATCGTACCGGAATACTGCACCGCTTAGTGGCACGTCTTTGTCGGTAGGGTAGTAACTAGCCACGGCCAAAGCCTCCCACCAGACAAGACCAGAGAAAATGCCCCTGCCGGGAATCGAACCAGGGACCTCCTACTTAAATCACAGTGCTCACCGTTGTGCCAGGGAGGTCGTCAAAAACATAAATACTTATATACTCACTACCATATTTATTTTTTATAAATGAATGGATACCGTATATTGCTATTTCAAGTTATTCAATTGTTTCAGAGACGGTTCAGAAACGTTACATCTATCTATGTAGATGTACCGTTCTAATCAATAAATTATAAACCATTTTAACTTTTCGACTTTTTGATATAGTTCCCAAACTAAAAAACAATTATGTGTGGACACCATTGCAAAATTCATAGCCAAAATGTAGGTAGAAAAGGTGAATGAACTTACGTATCATATGCACCGAGCGAGCGGCCTTGCGTTTTCATAAATAAGGATATTTTTGGGAGTTTATAATCTGTGTTTATAAACTTCCTTTACTTATGTAATTGAATTAATAACATACTTTTATGTATATGTAAATATAGTAAGTATATACTCGCTTTACGGCCGATTGGCGCAGTGGGCAGCGACCCTGCTTTCTGAGTCCAAAGCCGTGCGTTCGATTCCCACAACTGGAAAATGTTTCTGTGATGAACATGAATGTTTTTCAGTGTCTGGATGTTTATCAGTATTTTATAAGTATTTATGTTTATAATTCTTAAAATTAATCAACAGTTATCTTAGTACCTATAACACAAGCTACGCTTACATTGGGGCTATATGACGATGTGTGTATTGTCGTAGTATATATATATTTTTTTATTTATGTGTCGAGTATAAATAAAACAAATATAATTATGACACGACACCCATTGCAATCTAGTCCCAAAATAAGCGTTTCTAGTGTTATGTGTACTAAGATAACTGATAAATATTCATGAATTATATACATAAATACTGTTCTTTTCTGTTTTATGCCTTTGGTTGCCTCGAAAAGATCGTTATGTAGCGATAAGGCCGCCAAATCGTATACTGTTTGTTAAATTTTTATTTATAACTTTTCTATATGTTTATGTTTTGTACAGTAAAAGTGTATCCATTCATTCATTCATAAATAGTTTTTATATACCAGCACACCAGACACTGAAAAACATTCATATTCATCACACAAACATTTTGCGGTTGTGGGAATCGAACCCACAGCCTTAGACTCAGAAAGCAAGGTTTCTGCCCACTGCGCCAATCGGCCGTCAATGTACGAGTATGTATGCTAGTGTCTAAATTTTAATTTTAAAATATTTCCAAGGTTTTAGAACTATCCCTGTATAATAGACTTCCGCAAAGTAGGTAACACCGGCTTCTAATAAATAAATATTATAAGTATGATTTAATTAGACTATGTATTAGACAGCAGAGATAGACTAGTGGTTAGGATTTCGGCTACACTTTCGAGGGGCCGAGTTCGAATGCGTGGGTGCTGGACGCACCACTTTTATAAGTTACTAGATATTCCCTGCGGCTTCGCCCGCGTAAATTTCGGGACGCAGCGTACATAGTCTACACCTATAGTCATACAAAAGATTTTCACCAAACATTTTTTTATCCTTCGTAAAAAATATATATATATTTTTTTGTATAAAAAATATCCTATACTACTTCTGATACCTCTAAGAACACGTGTACAAAGTTTAATGATGATCGGTTCAGTAGTTTTCGCGCGAAAGCGTAACAAACAAACTTACATTCACATTTATAATATTAGGATGTGCGTTTAAAGGAATTAAAATATCACTTTCTTCAACGCTGAAGGAAACCATCGTGGGGAGACCTGCATGCCTGAGAGTTCTTCAATCCACACTGGGCCAGCGTGGTAGTCTACGACCTAAACCCTTCTTAGTGTGGGAGGAGACCCGTACCCTGTAGTGGGCCGGTAATGTGTTTGTTTGGAAAGCAATTGCTCAGGGCATCACGTCTCGGGGTGCGCCATAGACAACACCGAAAAAATATTAATAATTTTTTGTTGAAAATTTATTGTTTGAACATCTGAGAAGCCACCTCTTTGGTTTTATTGCGCCCTGGTACTTACTCCACGTATTTTTTAATCTATCATAAGTATATAACTTGCTAAGCCACTAAGATTCTTCCTTGAATTTATCTTATGCTTATAAAGCAGGCCGCTCCGCTATCATGTCTCAAAACTTAAAAAAAAAAAGTGCAATGCTGAGTTTCGTACCTGCTGTTCTCGGTATTATCTGCCTTCGGAACCGGTGGTAGAATCGCTACAAACATACAGACTTAAAGTTTCAAAAGTGCTTGTACATAAACTAGGCCTACTGATTTTTTTTTAATTTCTTAACGATCTATATGGTTGTAATAAAAACCGTTATTATTTTTTACCTACTACTCTATCTGCTGTTTATTATGACGTTACAGAAGTGCTTTTAAATTTATTTTCTTTATTTTTTCCCATAGGGAAAAGGCAAAGAAGTGCTTTTAAAATTAACTACTTTATTTTTTTTTGAAGTTATACTTCTTTTGGCGCGTTATGGAAAAATGATGAGAGTAAATTTTTACCGACACCCTGTAGTTAGCTATAAGGTTTGACAGTGTACACTTTCAATTCTCAAAGTCTGCGGGATCATTCCGGTAATTTAATTGATTCAATTGTACTAAAATCTCAAACTATAATGTTGAGTGAAACTTGGTTGTCTGATAATAAGTCTATTAGTTTTCCAAATTTATTATGTCCATTTCTTTAATTATGCAGGATTTTTTTTTTGTGATATTAAGATTAACTTCGTTTTAACTATATAGATAATGCGATATAATAAAACTTGCAATGTATCAAATACCTTTTTTCTATTGTTATTGTCGTTTTTTTACAAACTATACGAACGAAGTATAACTTCTAACGCGTGTACAAAGTCAAAGTCAAAGTCTGCGTTTCATTTTGTTTTTTGATGTGGCATTAAATTTTGTTGTAGATCTAAAACAAATTAAAGTAGGTTCAGTATCGTTAAGCCTTAAATGAGGGGTTTGCTGCTGTCTGCTGAGGAGTTCTGCCCTCTATATCCAACCACAGTTTGGACCAAATTAAACACATATTATATTACAAAACCTCTATAATACAAAAATAATTATTTAAATCGGTTATAATTTGTCGGATTTATGGTGTAAAATCGTCAAACACTTTCAATCCCCTCTCCCAAAGGAACCGAGCTTAATGTCGAGATAAAAAGTATCCTATATTACTTCTAACACTTCCAAGAATATGTGTACAAGGAGTTTCATGAGGATCGGTTAAGTAGTTTTTGCGTGAAAGCTTAACAAACAAACTTACATTGACATTTATAATATTAGTAGGTAGGTATTAGGTTTCCTATGTAAGTGACTTAGGTATTTTTATGGGAATAAATGTCTTTAAACCTAAACCTAACCAATTTAATATCTTTCTTGTTTATGCATCAAGTACTCCTAATCCGGCACAGCCTTCCAGACAATCTTATTATGTAAATGTGGATACATTATACAACGGACGCGTTATACAACTCAATCTTTTTAGTAACATAATAGGTTGCACTTTTACGTATCTGTGACGGCCATATTTATTCGATAATTATCACCGATGCCCATCTAGCGTCTACGTCATATCGATTAAGTCTGACGAAATGAGACGGTGATACGCAAGTGTTTGATCAAGGTTGCGATGAAAAGGGATGGGTATAGTTTTACATGTTACGTCGCGTAAATTGTAATGACAATAGTTTCGACACAGTGACCGTGGGCTATATGTCAAAATGCGAACGCAATGTTGGCTGAATAAAAGATGCGTTTGCGCGTATGCTGTTTGAATTAAAAACACAAGTTGTCACACAAGGTGATAGTTGCATGCTAGCTGTTGCTCACGTTTGTAACAGTTTATAACAAATCCTGTGGGAACCGTTTGGTTTGCTGGGATAAAAAGTAGTCTAAGTTACTCTCCGTCCTTTCAACCAACTCTACGCAAATAAAAAGTCTATTGGTTGCTTAGTTAGGGCGTAAAGTAAAGACAAACAAACAAACAAACATTTATATTTTTTTCAATGAATAAGGACTATTGTGTTTGCCCAGTGGTTAGGAGTTCGGCTTCTCTTTAGCGTTGCCGAGTTCGAATCCCAGCACGTGCCTTTTACTTTCCTAAGTTATGTGCGTTTTTAATTAAAGTTATATAATATTACCTGCTTCAACGGTGCAGGAAAACATCGTGATGAAACCTACATGCCTGAGAGTTCTCCATGATGTTCACAAAAGGCGCGTGGGGTCCACCATTCTGTACTGGGCCAGCGTGGTGGACTCACGGTGCCCTGTGGTGAGCCAGTATTAGGTTGACATGATGCACGACTATTAAAGAACAGCCCTACGATAGCTTCAGCGTGCTCATTCGCCATTAGTATCCCCATTTCTTGAGTAAATAATGTATGTTTCGGTACAATTTGGTTGGTAAACGTTTTAAATGATATAAAGTGACTAACCGTTTGTTTGAGAAACCATTCTAAAGTGGAGTGGTTTTTGACGCTTTAATATTAGTCGTGTACACGGTTTCTGTATGTTCTGAATTCTGTGGTAAAAAGTAAAAGTATGGGATGTTTAATAAAACTGTTTGAAAAGCATACTTTGATAATAGATACGTTTTCATATTTTTATAAGCAAACACTCTAATTTATATCCATATTATGGAAGTGTCTAAAAGATAATTGGTTCGCTATCTTTGGGAGTCCGCCATATTGGATTTAGTTAGCTACCGTTTATTGTCATTGTAACCAAAGAGCAATGCAAAAATTCAAATTTGCAACCGAGTAAGCAGCTATAGCAAATTTAAATGCAAAACCCGCCAACCCATATTTGTGCAGCGGTGGTGAGTCTAAGCTCTGATGATAGTAACGATGATATTTTGATGAAAACGTCAATCCTTCCTTTACTTTTCCTTCTTACGAAAATAAACGTATGACTTGGCCTGCTTGAGCTTGCTTATGTTTTCCGGGAAAATTTATCGCAGTAAACCCCTTTCGAACAAAAAAAAGAATTGCAAATCCGACTATAAGTAAATGGTGGAGTTATGCGAACATGAATAAAACAAATGGCGCGTAACGGGTAACTGAAAATATGGGAGGGTATTTTTTTTTTCAACGCCATTAAAGAAATTTGACTTAAAAAATAATGAATAACTACCTCCTTTTTGAAAATATATAAAAATTATAATATATAAAAATAACACTTTTTTTTCTTTTGTCAACAGAGAAACCTCGCCTTCGTCGCCAATGGGCGACGAGAAGGAGTCCAAGATGAGCCAGATACAGTTCTCCATGCCACTCGACATAAATAACAGCACTGTGAGTATTTGCACAGATTATATAATAGTACCACAGAGTAAGGGTAGTTTCTGTTACTGCAGTAATTCATTTAAAGGAAATTGTATACAATTTTACAAGAAATGACCGGTTGATATTTTGGAGATGTCTCTAAAAAAGTTCAAAGTTTGCATTAAGCCAACGCTTATAGAAAAGTCCTATTATAGTATAACGAATAAAAAAGCTTGGGTGTGAATTATTACTCTAACCAGGTTGCTTCTTGTTTTCAAATGATAACGTGAAATGGTGATAACAAAAAAAAAAAAAACACTCGGCTAAGTTTTGTGTAGGCCTCTGTTTAGACCAGTGCGCGTTTGGAACCCTCGTAGCTTTAGTTTTAAGTTTACGAATGTAGTTATCGCCATCATATCACTGCTATGTAGTTATGTACACATTTTATATTTAGTGAACTTTGATGATGCAGTCTAAGAGTAAAACGTGCAGTCTAACCTGTTAGGGGCATACCCCTAATCGGTTTGTCGTACCAGGTCGTACCAGAACGCACCATGTTTATTTCTAAAATAAATAAATAAATATACTACGACAATACGCACACCGCCATCTAGCCCCAAAGTAAGCGTCGCTTGTGTCATGGGTACTAAGATGAATGATGAAAACATAAAAACTTATAATATACAGATAAACACACAGACTCTGAAAAACATTCATGTTCATCACAGAAACATTTTCCAGTTGTGTGTGTGTGTTGAAAACCAACGCTTAAGGATGGCGGCCATAAGCCAGCAAGTTGCGAGAGGTTCCTTGCATGTCCCGTAAAGTGTTGCTGCGATGGTTCTCCCACTTACGATACTGTTGGGTCGACGGACAAAGCGGATTTCCCTAATAGAGAGCAACAGAGCACTACTTCACAGGGCATGCTAGGAGCTCGTAATGCAACATGCCGCCCTGTCACCATGTGTCCATCAATTTGAGGTGTAGGTGTTAAGCCACGTGCGCCTGTAACTACACCGGCAACCGCGCCCTTCAGACCGAAACACAGCTTTGCAACAATGCTGCTTAGCGGCAAAAATAAGCATGGAGATAGCACTTCCCCGGACGAGCGCTGTCACAAAACGCTCAACTACAAGTACTAAAGTTCCTTTATTGCTAAATAAAATCTAGTATTCGCACTGCAGATCTAGACAGGTCATTGCCTATAAAATGATAACGTGAAATGGTTAATATTGCCTATAAAATAATAACGAAATGGCTGGACCGATTTCAATGAAACTTTCAGGGAATCTCCGGATTGACCTGGCGAGTAATTATGTAAAGTTTGGTGACGATCGGAGCACTCCTATTTTTGAACTGTCAAACTGTCAAATATAGCTTTTATTTACTATGATGATATCCTATTGTTGAGTGTACATGGGTGTAGATCTGCACCCGCTCGAGAAGAGAATAGAAGAGAATGAATACGGAGAGAAATAAATGATTTAATATATTATGAGACTTAAATTAAAACTTTAATGATGTAAGTTTATTGTTTAAATAAAATAAATCAAAATCTGGCCCGGCGAAGCGGGCTGGGTACGCTAGTCTTAATATATATAAATCTCCTGTCACGATGTTTGTCCGCGATGGACTGCTAAACTATTTGACCGATTTTAAATTAAATTGGCACACCGTGAGCAGTCTGGTCTAACTTAAGAGATAGGATAGCTTAGATCTTTAATTATAGTCGCAATTTTATTTTTTTGCAAATTATTTGTCTATAATTAATTGACAGTCACATGTTATGTATATATATACTACTATAATCATTTAAGGCTTAGCGATACTGAATACTTTAAAAACAAAATCAAACGCAGACGAAGTCGCGGGCAACAGCTAGTATTTTATAAATTTAAAATGCATATGCGTAGCGCTCAGGCCGCGATTGCCAGAGAGTCGTAGGTTCAAATCCTGTTGGTTCCGAAAATTTTTATGTGCATTTTAAATTTATAAAATTGATAATTCCTCCAAGTATTAACACAAATATAAAATTTTTAAATTAGGTTAGTCGTCGTCAGATCGCATCTGAATCTAGTATCTAGGCTTCAGGATAATCAGCTGTAGTACAAGGAAAATGTTTTAATTGGCTGCTTCCTGTAGCGATACTAACCATTTATTTATTTCATTGCCTTTTGCATCTTAAGTGTCCATTGTGAACAGCTACACATTTGGAATGGCTATTTAGTTATTTACTATTGTTTACATATGACACGTTATGGACTATTCGTCATGGTGTGGTCTTGAGTCCAATGCACATGAGTCAGTTTTGATGAAAAATCGGTATAATCACTCAATACGCAAGGTGTCTTGTGGTGACGGCGGATCGGATTACAGTTGTCACCACCCATCTTCTTCAGGCAGGTGTCATACGAGGAATTCTTCCGATGGGAGAGCTTTTGAGTCTAGTAGTGGACTTTTATAAGCTATTGATAACGCACAAGCGTTCAGTTCGAATTGTTGAAGTTCTCTAATTGACTTGGAGTCCGAAGAGATGTTAGTTCTCTTTGTGTGTATTATCGATGCTATAATGAAGAGCAAATTGAAGATTTATTTCCCTTATCTTTCGGTCACCCACAGAGAGGATCCCTATACGGATTGCCAAGGTTGATCCTCGAAGGGAAAAATACCGGTTAAAAAGCACCTGGGAGACCGAGGAAGAATTGGTTCGACGATATAGGAGTGGACAGGACATACTTATACCTAACTGAAGAAGATGGCATATCATCGTACGATTTTTCACCGGCACGATGATGATTTTGTTTTCTTTCTTCTTTTCCTTCTCAGATTGAGAACTTTGACCTCACCTCACGCCGAAGAAGAAAGAAGGAAAAAAATATTTTTACCTTGACCATATTTTGACCACATTTCAATATTTTAATTTACTAATAGAGCAAGCTATATAAGTAAGAAAACAAAACAAACAAAGAAAGGAAAAGAAATCATCATTATTAGGTGCCATCTTCATATTGAAGTTCGGAGGTCAGCCTAAAGGAAAGTCCTATAACGTCAAACCAATTCTTGCTCGGCCTCCCAGGTGCTCTTTTCCCGGTAATTTTCCCTTCAAGGATCAACCTTGGCAACCCGTACAGGGATCCACTCTATAGATGACCGAAAAAACTAAACCTTCCTTTGCATGACGGTCGTCATAGGTTTTCGTTGGAAAAGAAATACAGCAATGAAATGAATACTAACTAACCAAACTAACTAAATAAAACAGACAACCCCACGGCCTCGATGCCTGGCACTGTTCAATAACCCAGACAACGTCAACCGCGAACTTGCAAATTCTGTAAAAATCTCCAATGGAAAGTGTTCGTTGAAAGCCACGATTGGGTGTTATTCAATATTAGCACTTTTTGTGACAGAGCTCGTCCGGGGAAGTACTACCACAATTTCTACTGCTAAGCAGTATTGCTGTGTTTCGCAGCATTGCTATTTAACGGTTCGAAAGGCGTAGTTGCCGGAGCACACGAGGCTTAATACCTTCGCCTCATTATCATCATCATGAACCCATCACCGGCCCACTTCAGAGCACGGGTCTCCTTCCACAATAAGAAGGGGTTAAAACCGTGGTCCACCGCACCTAGTGCGGTTTGGTGGACACCTTTGAGAACATTATGTAGAACTCTCAGGCTTGCAGGTTTCCTTACCGTTGAAGAAAGTGATATTTAATAACTTAAAACGCACATAACTTCGTAAAGTTAAAGTTGCGTGATGGGATTCGAACTCTGCCCCCCCCGAAAGTGAAGTCGAGCTCCTACCCAATGCGATATCACCTTCGCCTCAGATTGATGAAAACAGCGCGGCACGTTGCAGGATGCCCCGCGAAATATTGCTCTGTTTATAGGCGATAATTTTTTAACTCATCATTATGTGGGATATCTGCTTGGTCTGTCAATAAATTACTATAAAAAAAAAGATTTCTTTTATTTACTCCATGTTTGTTGCAGGTGTGGCAAAAAAGGCAGCAAGCGGTTTGCGTGCAGCACGCTTTCAAACACTACGGGTCCAACAAACGGCCCAACCACGTGCTCAGCAACCTCAACATGTCCGTCAAGAAGGGCACCATGTGAGTCCTTCATCCATACTCTTTATGACCAGTCATCATCACATCTAGGGCTTATCTAGGGCATGTGCTTCGGCATGATAGATACAGGCTACTGCAACTGATAATGATGGGCAAAGTTGCTGGAAAGAGACGCATCGGTCGCAAGAGGAAGTCTTGGTTGCGCAATTTTAGGGAGTGGACTGGGATTGCGAGTGCCGCCCAGCTGTTTAGCCTCGCGAGAGAAAAGGAAAATTATCGAAAACTGACGGCCAACCTTCACTAGTTGGAAAGGCACCTAAAGAAGAAGATCATCACATCGACCCATTGACGGTCCAGTACAGGGCAAGGGTCTCCGTCACAATGAGAAGGGGTTAAGGCAGTAGTCCACCACGCTGGCCCAGTGCGGATTGTTGGAATCCACTCAGTGTTGAGAACATTATGTAGATCTCTGAGGCATGCAGGTTTCCTCGCGATGTTTTCCTTCACCGTCGAAGCAAGTGATATTTTTATTACTTAAAACGCACATAACTTAGAAAAGTTAGTAGGCTGGGATTCGAACTCCGCCCCCCGAAAGTAAAGTCGTGCTCCTACCCAATGCGCTATCACCGCTTCATAATATTAGTAGCATAATAATTTCGAGTTATTTTTGCACCGTCATTAATTTTCGCCATTGTTTTTACCAGAAGCATATTCACTATAGTTTTATGGCAAACGAATAACATACAAAATTAATAGGATGCGAATTATTTTGTGTCATTGAATGTGTCACCAACTATTGGCTCCTTGGCATCACGCCATCACCCCAAGGTCACGAGGGCATAAAACAAAAGATTATTAACCTCTCCTAACAATGTACTAGCTTTTGTGAAGCGAGTGACCTCAGTGCTAAGACTGTAAGTTATGAATTTCCTTTTGGTGCTTATTGCTGTGACGTCAAACCGCTAAACCGGGTATGCAGATTGCGATATTACGGGTTTTTAATGTCGGTTATATGATTAAATTGATAAGATTTATTTACCACGAATATATGCGATCACTTTGGCGTATGTGACGAGAACTGAAGCCTTAGTTACAGATTTGCCCGCTCGCAATCGAGGAGTTATTTTCGAGTATGTAAATACATGAACATCGGAATAAAATTGATCTTATTTGGAATACGATAAAGCTTAAATTTGCTTGCAATTGTTTAGCTCGTGCTTTTGACAACAATAATGCAGTACAAGATTTGCGACTCTAAAATGAGTTGTATTAAGTCAATTTTACTTTGACGATACAGAGTTTAACACTCGCTCACGTTCACACACCCGTTAACAAAGCTCGATTGCGAGCGAACAAATCTTGTTCTAAGGATACTGTGGTCTTATAAGCTGGAGGTCCCGGCTTCGATCCTAGGGGGGTTTCGGAGTTAAAATGTCAGAATTTGCTCTGGTCTGGTCTGGTGGGAGGCCTTGGCTAGTTATCACACTGCCGAAAAAGAACCTCCTAGCGATTTTGCGTTCCGGTATGATGCCGAATGGAAACTGATTAGAGATAGGTTTGTATTTAATATGACTTACATTGCAACCTGCGCCGATTGGTACAGGTTGCAGCGACCCTGCTTTCTGAGCCCAAGGCCGTGGGTTCGATTCCCACTACTGGAAACTGTTTGTGTGATGAGCATGAACGTTTTTCAGTGTTTAGGTGTTTATATGAATATTATAAGTATTTATGTATATTATTCTTTGAAAATATTCATCAGTCATCTTAGTACCCATAACACAAGCTACGCTTACTTTGGGGCTAGGTGGCGATGTGTTTTTTGACTTAGTATATTTATAGTATATTTATTTTTATGCTTCGGAATACACGGACTGCTGCAGTGGTTTATATTTACTTAGATATTATAGATAGAGTATATATTTCTATTGCTGCTAGCTACAAAAAATATAAGTAAATTAAATTTTTAAAGTATAGGAATTAATTTTAAATAGCCCAACTCCGTAAAGGTATACGTGCTAACTGGTAGTCGAACTCAGACCATTCATAAAGGAAGCCACAACGCTATCACAGTTTTAAATATAACACGCAACCTCAGAAACGAAATGAGAGATTTTTTTTTATGTTCTATTCCTTGCCGTATCTAAATTACTTACACCTTACTTTTGACCTTTTAACGTGAACCTTGACTCTGAAATTTACTATTTCATTTCTATGTTGCGTGTAGCCCGCTAATAACATTATTGAAATAAAAACATATTTAGGGATGTAAATCTACCGTTGATAGGCTGAATAATGCGTTGGATATTTTGAGCGAAAAGAATGTTAAAATATAAAAGACAAAGGTGACTGACTGACTGACTGAATGATCTAATTCAAAATTCAAATTTCTTTATTCATGTAGGCCTATCACAGGCACTTATGAAGCGTTCATACATATTTGTTAACATAATTGTAACGGGATGGTGATAACTTCGTTCGCCAACTTAAATCTAAAGCTACGAGGGTTCCAAACGCTCTAAGAAGAGCCCACAACAAACTTAGCCGGGTAATTTTTATTTTTTGTTATCACCATCTTCCAGTAAATTTATATTAAGCTATGTAGCTAGAGCAATTCACACCCAAGCTTTTTTATCGTTTAAATAATCCTTAATATTATAATAGGATTTTTCTGAATCTCTCTCTATGAACGCACAGCTCTGACCACTTGACGGATCGGGCTGAAATTTTGCACACAGATAGTTATTACAACGTAGGCATCCGCTAAGTAAGGAATTTAGAAAATTCCAACCCTAAGAGGGTTAAATGGGGGATGGAAGTTTGTATAAAATCCTTCATTTATGAATTAATTTTCCAAGTTACATCCATGAAACTTTGATTTCAGGTTTTCGATTCAAAATAAAGAAATACGTGTTTCATAAATTTTAAAAAATCCAACTCCAAAGGCATCTCAAAGGGGATTAAAAATTTATATGAAAGTTTCTGATTTTTTAAATAATTAACGTTCATATTTTTCTATTAGCAGCAAGACTTTTTAAACCTTTGTAGTTAAAATTTACCAAATCCAAAATTTAACTTAAAGTGAGCGAAGCCGCAGGCAAAAGCTAGTGTTAAAATAAATATTGAATTAAATCTATATTCATGTATTTCAAATAGGCCCTCATTCTAATAGCAACCAGGCTATGGAATTCTCTTCCACACAATTTTAAAAAAATCCATCCCCGAATATGTTCAAATCAACGCTGAAGCAGTACTAAGTATCTGGCTTTTAAATATAATTCATTTATTAGCACATATCTTTATTTATTTATATTACTAGACGGCCGATTGGCGCAGTGTGAAGCGACCCTGCTATCTGAGTCCAAGGCCGTGGGTTCGATTCCCACTACTGGAAAATATTTGTGTGATGAGCATGAATTTTTTTCAGTGTCTGGGTGTTTATATGTATATTCTAAGTATTATACATAATATTTTTCCTAAAAATATTCATCAGTCATCTTAGTAGCCATAACACTAGCTACGCTTACTTTGGGGCTAGATGGCGATGTGTGTATTGTCGTAGTATATTTATTTATTTATCCGTGCCTTACCATAGTCATGAAACCATGTCAGGGCGTAGCAATAAGAAACAGGAACTTTCATTTTGTATGTATATATATTGTGTGCAGTCCACCGAGCCGCACCGGGTCAGCGTGGTGTACTACGGCCTAAACGGTATATGCGCATGTATGTGCATTGTATCTCTGTATTCCATTAGTATCAGTTATTTCTTTAAGTACCCACTCAGCTCGTCTCTTCAATTTATCTCACGTTTGACAGCTTCTGGAAGAAATCTCTTTAGATATAAGTTGTCTTTGTGCAAGTCCTGTAATTTTTATGTTAATTTTGAATTTTTGGTACTAAATAAATAAATAGTTGGTAGTGTGCTCTACATAAGCTTCGGAAGGCGACGATCTCGCTGGCGCAACGGTGAGCGCTATGAATTTAAGTAGGGGGTCCCAGGGGCAGTTCAGGAATGTATAATTTCTGAATTTTCTCTGGTCTGGTCTGGTGGGAGGCTTTGGCCGTGGCTAGTTACCACCTTACCGCCAAAGACGTGCTACAAAGTCAAAAGTCAAAAGTCAAAAATATCTTTATTCAAGTAGGCCCACAGGTGGCACTTTTGATGCGTACATAAGAACCACACGGTAGTGAGATGATGGCGATAACCACATTCGTAAACTTAAAACTAAAGCTACGAGGGTTCCAAACGCGTCCTGGTCTAAGAAGAAGCCCACAACAAACTTAGCCGGGTGTTTTTTTTTTGTTATCACCATCTCACAATGTCAATTTAAATTATTAGAAGAGCAACCTGGTTAGAGCAATAAAAGCGATTTTGTGTTCCGCTGCGATGTCGCGTAGAAACCAATTATTGTTATGACTACCATACTCTCTTACAGGCTAGCCCGCTACCATCTTAGACTGCATCATCACTTACCACCAGGTGAGATTGCAGCTAACAGCTAACTTGTAGTGGAATAACTTGTAGTGTGTTTTAATACACAACATGGTAAACTGGCAATAATGTTCTGTAGTTAACGTACCTAGACTTAATTCTCTGTTAGCATATATTACAAACCTGGGTGGTTTTCTGATGCTAGCTTTAAGTATTTTTTATTTTTTTGGAAACTTTACGTAATAAATAAATAAATAAATAAAAAGGGAAGATTTTACTGAGAAGAAGTCCGCAAAATCTCAGCGATTTAAAAATTTTACAATCATTATTCTGTCGTGCGATAGATTAAAGTGAAACGGTGGGCTTCCAAGCAACCTCGTCATTCAGTAAGAATGAGATAATTCACTAAAATCAGTAAGAATTTATTATATCTATAGTAAATTCGTCAAATCACTGACCTCATCATATTTCCCTGGCGACATAAACGAGTACTGGTTTCCATGTAAATGATTTGCACTACAAATATCATACATTTTTTCACATCGCAAGTGTATGCTAAAGGAAATAAAACTTCTCTAAAAATAACGGTCGTATGTACAATAATTGGTGAACTAAATTATCACTTGTTAACATACAAATAGGTGTTGTTTTCGCTTGCGCGTTAATAAAGTATGTACACAGTTTCAACACCGTCTTCGCTCGTGCGAGCAACACAAACAGACCGTTGAAATTGCGATATGTGTGTATCCTCTTATTCTAGATATTTTATTTTATTCTGAGTCTCAGTAATGAGCGTTTTTATTTTATTCCCGTAAAAATATTAAGTACCGATAAAACTTATTAGTAACTAAGTCATTATTAAAATAAAACCAGATGTATAGGTAAAATAATAATAAAAAAACATGTGTGTACTTATTTATGTACACGCGTTAGAAGATATACTTCTTTGGAAAATCTTTTCATTAATTTTATCTGGCGACTTATTCTACGTTTGTAGATAAGAATATAGTAATGCATTGAAAGCTTTATTATAACGCATTATCCAGTTATCATATTAACGGACCACCAAGTATCACTCAACATTAAAATTTGAGATTTTCGTACAATTGAATTGAAAGTGGTCACTGTCAAACCTCATAGCTAACCTCATGGTGTCGGTTTTTCGTGACGGCGTGCGCGCGCATCGTGGAAATAACCTCTCATTATTTTTCCCCAACGCGCCAAAAGAAGTATAACATCAAAAAAGCAGAATAGGCTTACACTTCGTCAAAAAGCGGCGGAGTACGGCAGTTATATAAAAACCACATTCCTCAATCGGTTTACACGTCACATCGTACCGGAACGATTATTCGCTTAGCGGCGGTCTTTGTCGGTAGCCTGATAACTAGCCGCGTCCAAAGCCTCTCCACAGACCAGACTAGGGAAAAATAAGCAATTATAAGATTTTAAACTAAAACACTTTTTGAAATATCACTTGTTTCAACGGTGAAGGAAAACATCGTGAGGAAACCTGCATACCTGAGAGTTCTGCATAATGAAAGAAAGAAAAATCGTCTTTATTGTCAAAGGTGTGTCCACCAATCCACACTGGGATAACCTGGTGGACTACGGCTTAAACCGTTCTCATTATGGGAGGAAACACGGTTTTTTTTTCTATTTAACTTAAAGTTAGCCCTTACCTGCAATCTCGCCTGGTTGTGAGTGATGATGCAGTCGAAGATGATAGCGGGCTCACCTGTTAGGGAATATGCTACTTAGTCATACCCCTAATAGGTTTCTACGCGGCATCGGAACACTAAATCGCTTAGCGGCACGTCTTTGTCGGTAGGGTGGTAACTAGCCACGGCCAAAGCCTCCCACCAGACAGACACGATTTCTGTAGTTGGCCAGTAATGGGTTGATATAATGAATGATAGAATGAATGAATGAATAAAAGAATGAATGAATGAATGAATGATAGAATGAATCAATGAATGAATGAATAAATGAATGAATGAAAGAATACACTTTTATTGTACACCACAAGAAAAATTTAAAATATTAATTTAGCGCAAAGTATACAATTTGGCGGCCTTATCGCTACATAGCGGGAGCCGGGTCCAACCCGGGAGCTCTAACTTAAAGCCACAGTGCCATCGCTGCGCCACGGAGGTCGTCACAACATACTAGAACTCCTTTCCGCACGGCTGAGCATACTCATAAACGCAAGGCATGTAAACCAGTAACCTGATTCATAGTTCAGTCCGCAGTCAGCGGCCTTGCGGAAATTTCTCTGATTTTCCAGTGTTCCTGTTACCTTGCGAAATCATTCTTTAATTGCGGGGCAACATTTCACGTTGCGAATGACGTAGCGTTGATCACCTGTTACTTTTCTGAGTCACCATCCCTATCCTAATATTATAAATGTCAATGTAAGTTTGTTTGTTACGATTTCACGCAAAAACTACTTCACCGATCCTCATGAAACTTTGTACACATCTTCTTCGAAGTGTAAGAAGTAATATAGGATAGTTTTTATACCGACATTAAGCTCGGTTCCTTTGGGAGAGGGGATGAAAGTATTTGACGATTTTACACCATAACTCCGACAAATTACAACCGATTTAAATAATTATTTTTGTACTATAGAGGTTGTAATATGTGTTTAATTTTTCCCAAACTGTGGTTGGAGATAGAGGACAGAACTCCTCAGCGGACAGCAGCAAACCCGTCATTTAAGGCTTAGCGATACTGAATACTTTAAATTTATTTAGAACTTCAAGTAAATTGAATGCCACATCAAAAAACAAAATCAAATGTAGACGAAGTCGCGAGCAATAGCTAGTTATTAATAAATAGTATAGCTATATGCTATGACCACTGCTGGACTAGCCCTCTCAGCGGGAGGTTTTGCCCATAATCACCACGCTGTACAGGCGGGTTGGTGATCGGAGTGGGTGGTAGTAGTATGGAGGAGGCTGGCTGGAGGGATGGTGACAGGTTACTTATTTGTTATTTAAGAACTACTATTGCGATTTTGGAACTCCCTACAAAATAACTATGTCCAGCAGAGGACTTCGATCGGTTGAAGTGAAGTTCTAAAGCTTTCCTTATTTCCAGATATGGACTCTTGGGTGCGTCAGGTTGCGGGAAGACCACCTTACTCTCCTGCATAGTGGGCCGGCGGAAACTGAACAGCGGCGAGATATGGGTGCTGGGGGGCAAGCCGGGCACCAAAGGTAACTACCCCTACCCCTATATTGTACCTGCCACCTGCCATTTGATAGCATTGTCGGCACTCGGAATAATTGGCGTGATTGTATTTATCCACATAAATCTTAATAACAATGCAAGGCTACCGGTTGAAATCAAGAACATGTTTCTAAAAAAGTTCAAAGTTTAAACGTAAGCTTATAGAGAAGTCCATTTATAATATATTTTTCTACCATAATGTATCTGTTACAGTAAATTAATAAAGTGGGCAAATATTTAAATTTAATTTTACTATAAATTCATATTGGCTATACATTTTATTAAATTGATTAGGATTTTTACAAATACCCTTATAATTAATATTTATTTAATAAATAGTTTTCAAGATACAATTAATCTTATATTTGATAACCAACTAATAGGTTTATATTTTGATTTACTTTTTATCATTTAATTTTATGTTGACATTGTTATAAAACTCTACAGTTTTGATACCTTCATTTTCTGTCATTTTGTATAAAATTAAAAAAAAACCATTTATTATTAATAAAGTGTTATTATAATGTGCATGCCATAGAATGGCAGATTGTAGCATGGAACTTGTTATGTTTTATTTTAAGATAAAAATTTCTGTTAACCTGCAATCACGCAAACAAATATCTGAATTTGGTAATATATCTAGTTAGTGTGATATATAACTAGCAGCTTAAACTATTTTTTCGTAGTAGTAAGATAACGAAAAAGTTGGCGCATTTATAAAAAAACTAAACAATGCTTTCTTAGCTTATTTTTAAATGATTTAAAAGATTTCTCGCAAAAAAATCCCTTTAGGTAGTTTAATTTTATAATTTTTATTAAAGTGTTTTACCTACACGTGTGGAAATGTCGTAGTTATAAATTGGATGCGGTTTAAGTGGGGACTAAAAATAATTTGCGTAATATTCTAAGAAAAGATTTCGCAAGGTTGATCCATCCGTCGTTATTTCGAGAAACATCCTCTAGCGGAAGTGTTCAAATTTAAGTAAATACTCGTTGTAAATCCACTTACATTTCAGTCAACATTTATTTACCTACTAGTTGTCCTGAGTGATATTAATCACGTCAACCCATTACCGGCCCACTACAGAGTACCGCAGGGTGATTACGTATCTCGCGACTACTAGATACGTAATCACTCTGCGGGTCTCCTCCCGCAATGAGAAGGGGTTAAAGCTGTAGTCCACCACGCTGGCCCAGTGCGGATTGGTGGACTCCACATACTTTTAAGAACATTATGTACAACTCTCAGGCATGCAGATTTCCTCACGACGTTTTCCTTCAGCGTGGAAGCATGTGATATTGCAATTACTTAAAAAGCACAAAACTTAGAAAAGTTAGATGTGCGTGCTGGGATTCTAACTCGGCCCCCGAAAGTGAAGTCGAAGGCTTCTTCTTCTTTTTCTGCACCAAATCGCTTCGTTTGAACGTAAAAGTAGGTGACAATTTAAGTTCTATAAATTAAAAAAAAAACCGCAAGTAGGCTGACAAAAAGGCTTTTTAAAGACACATACAGGCTGTTGAATCAAACTTCTATCCCCAGGGTCTGGAGTCCCCGGCAAGCGCGTGGGCTACATGCCGCAAGAGATCGCGCTGTATGGCGAGTTCACCATAAAGGAGACCATGATGTACTTCGGCTGGATCTTCGGCATGGAGACCAGGGAGATCGTGGATAGGCTGCGGTTCCTGCTGGAGTTCCTCGACCTGCCCAGTGAGAACAGGATGGTGAAGAATTTAAGGTGAGTTTTTTTATTTCACTACAAGTTAGCCCTTGACTGCAATCTCAACTGTGGTAAGTAAGGATGCAGTCTAAGATGGTGGCGGGCTAACCCGTTACGGAGTATGGTAGTTATATTGAACCCATATCCCTAATCGGTTTTTACGCGACATCGTACCGGAACGCTAAAGCGACACGTCTTTGTCGGCAGGGTGGTAACTAGCCACGTCTGAAGCCTCTCGACAGACCTGACCGGAGAACATTCGGAAATAATAAATTCCCATATCTCCCCTGCCGGGAATCGAACCATAGTCGCTCCGTTGCGAGGTCGAAGTTCTATTATACGTACAGTTTTTTTTAGTTACACATTCATTTATTTACATTCATTTATTTATATATATTATTTTCATTTATATACTACGACAATACACACATCGCCATCTAGCCCCAAAGTAAGCGTAGTTTGTGTTATGGATACTAAGATGACTGATGAATATTTTTATGATTAATATACACCAATACTTATAATGTACATTATAAACGATCAGACACTGAAAAACATTAATGTTCATCACACAAACAGTTGTGGGAATCGAGCCCACGGCCTTGGACTCAGAAAGCAGGGTCGCTGCCCACTGCGCAAACGGCCGTCAGAATATTATTTGTACTCTTTATTTGTATATCCCAGCAAAGACGTGTCACCAAGTGCTTTAGCGTTTAAGTACGATGCTACATTGACAACGATTGGATTGCTATACTGGTTAAAGCGCAGTTTCGCGGCATTTTTGTTTTATTTTTGTAGAGATTTGCTAAGTTTTTAATTTTAAAATTGTTTGTTTTTTACCCGTTTTAACTAAACCTAGACGATGTCTATAGAAAATAAACGTTTCACCAACTCTAAGTTGATAACTATTCGTGTACGGTTGATGTATGCCTTGGAATCTCCTTAAGTTAGGCGTTACCTTTTTAGGCATTGCCTAGTTCATCGTTAGTGAAAACGGGAATTAGTGTTTGTCATTTTGACATATTTATTTACTAGCTGCTTTCTTCGTTTATTTATTCTACGTATTAATTCTATCCGAAATTAAATGAAACAATTTACAAAGAAATAAATTACTCCAAAATATAAATAAAAAATACCTTTTGGTATTTCCTTGTTAGCACAAAAATACAGTCTTATCGCTTAAAATTAAAAGTGAAAGTCAAAGTCAAAAATATCTTTATTCAAGTAGACCCATAGATGGCACTTTTGATGTGTACAATACACGTAAAATGTAAGCTTAAGATCCGTTCTACACATTCTACACACAAACAGGTATCAATAACCTCCAAGGAGAATGTGACTGTGTTTTGTGATTTCGTTTTCACTATTTACCCACAGATCCCTAATTCGCAATCATAATTACTTTTAGCTGAGCTCCATTGAAGGATGTTTACTCAATCGTCTGTTTCCTCATATAATATGAGGATATTGTTTTTATATGTCCGGAAAAATTGTAATAATAACGACTTGAAAATTGTATGCAAAAAAAAATTAACTGCCTTTTCGGTCTAGAGGTTAGCTTGTTCGACTATGGATTACGATTTTTGGGTTTGATTCTCGAGTCGTGCTCTGTACCTCAGAGAGCGCTTTAAGCAATCGATGCCGGCTATTATCACTACCGCACCCCCAATTGCATCATCACTTAGCAGCAGGTGAGATTGCAGTCAAGGGCTAACTTTTAGTGGATTCAAAAATAATTTGAAGCTATGTGCGTTTTAAATTTAACCAATTAAATATCACTTGCTTTACCGTTGAAGGAAACCATCGCGAGGAAACCTTTTTAGTAAAAAGTAGCCTCTGCGTTTCTTCAAACTCCACACCAAAAATCAAGTCGTACTATGTCTTTTTTAAAGGGTGTAAAGGAAGTACAAACAACCAAGCACACAGCATTTATAATATTAGAAAGGATGGATTTATTAAATAACAGGTTCGAAAGGGACGTGTGAGCTAGAATCGTGTTTATAAAATACTATAATTGTCCTGAAAATACTATTATACCAGTTACGACTACGTTCTAATTAATACGTTAATTTGTAGAAAAATAGAAAAAAAAAAATTTTGAGTTATGTGCGTTTTTAATTTAACCAATTAAATATCACTTGCTTTACCGGTGAAGGAAACCATTGCATCGTGAGTAAACCTTTTTAGTAAAAAGTAGCCTCTGCGTTTTTTCAAACTCTACACCGAAAATCAAATCGTACGGATTTTTAGCTAGGGCGTAAAGGAAGGACACAAAAAGGTATTGGAGAGGGACGTGTGAGCTATAATCTTGTTTATTAAATACTATCACTCTCCTGAAAAAAACTATTATGCCAGTTACGATCCCGTTCTTTGAGTTTCAGAATGTGGTAGATAACAAAAAACAAAATGTAAATTACGCTATTGGTTTATTTTTTTGAGTGTTATTTTATTACTTGTTTTACAAAGTGTTCGTTAATTGCCGCTGAAAGGCATTTGTCCCTAATGACATCTAAATTGATGGAAATAATTATGAATGACTTGTAAATTATTTATCATTAAAGTATTATTTTATTTATAAGTTTCCTGTTTCTGTATTTATATAATGCATCCCTTCCCTACTGATATTATAAATAGTGTTGCCCAAATGCAAGAACAAGACGAGACTTAGCCAGTCTTGGTCTTGGTCTTGCGCCAATACACCTGGTCTTGGTCTTGGTCTTGGTCTTGCGCTCCCAGTCTTGGTCTTGGTCTTGGTCTTGCAGCAAGAGTCTTGCAAGTCTTGCAATTACCTATTAGTCTATTACTATTTATTAAAGTTTACTTTAAATCTTAGAAAAACGTATTAGAATTGGAACATTGTGAGCTTGAATTAACATAGCCATAGTAAAGATCAAGCAGATTAATAAATAACTGAAGATTTGATAAGAAATTCGAAAAATCAACTGACCTATATGTCGTTTTCCATGGAAGTAACTGTTTCTTAATAAACATTTATGATTTATAAGCTTACATTTGCTAAAACATGTAAAAAAACAAATTAATTACAATAACTTGACTGTATTTTAAAGAACAATACTTATCTGTCTAGAAAGAGATTGAACCCTCAACTTATAAGAAATTTAATAAAAGAGTTTTACGATTTATCATTTATTTGAATAAAAAATAAAATACAACACAAATCAACAGCTTTATCATTAGGTTATGATACTTTATATCAATTCTTTTGACCAAGAATTAATACAAAGTAACCATCTGGCTGACTCATCACTTAACCTATTTCTATGTTTTCTAATTACTAATGATGCTTTAGAAAATAACCTCTCAGCAGGTACTGAAGTTGCAGGTATTGAGAGAAAATCACGGGCCATTTTCGATAAAATCGGATACTCTGTCTCATGCGTCCTCCACCAATCTAAAATCACCAATCTGAAACTTATTTATTCTTTGGAACACCTGTAGGTACTCTTAAAATTCGAAATTATTTTGCATGAATAGTGTCAAATGTTAAGATTTCGGCGCGGCGGCAACGATTGTTTTAGATTTCAAAAGAAGCCGCCGGCGCGTGTATCATAACCATGTACTTCCGAAAAGCGGCAAATTTCTTTGAGAAGTAAGTACAAAACCTTTGATGCCGCATTATCAAAGTGCCGATGGTTAAAACATAACTATGCATGCACTCAGTTTGATTTTAATAGATATTTTTTTATTCGCTATGTTTATGGTATTAGTCGTAATGCGCATAGGTCCAGTTTTTCATATTCTTTGATATAGTTTTTTGCGTCTCAAAGAATTCCTAAGCGTACCTACCTACCTATACACCGAACTGTTACACCTAACTACTCCGTGAAATAGCGCTAAGTCCTAGCTGCAAGACGCAAGAGTCTTGCAGGCTATGTCTTGTTCTTGCTCAAGTCTTGCACGGTCAGTCTTGGTCTTGGTCTTGCTAAAAATACGCGGTCTTGTTCTTGGTCTTGGTCTTGCAAAAACGCAAGAACAAGACCAAGACTGCAAGACCAAGACTGAATTTGGGCAACACTAATTATAAATGTCAATGTAAGTTTGTTTGTTACGCTTTCACGCAAAAATTACTTAACCGATCCTCATGAAACTTTGTACACATTCTTGGAAGTGTTAGAAGTAATATAGGATACTTTTTATCCCGACATTAAGCTCGGTTCCTTTGGGAGAGGGGATGAGTGTTTGACGATTTTACACTATAACTCCGACAAATTATAACCGATTTAAATAATTATTTTTGTACTATATAGGTTATAAAATGTGTTAATTTTGCCCAAACTTTGTGTAGATCTGATCAATGTGGTTGGAGATAGAGAACAGAACTCCTCAGCGGACAGCAGCAAACCCCTCATTTAAGGCTTAGCGATACTGAATACTTTAAATTTTTTTAGACTTACAACTAAATTGAATGCCTGATATCAAAATACAAAATCAAACGCAGGTGAAGTCGCGGGCAACAGCTAGTATAAATATAATTGGAATCTCGGAATCGGCTACAACGATTTTCATGAAATTTAGTATACAGGGGGTTTCGGGGGCGATAAATCGATCTAGCTAGGATTCTTTTTTAGAAAATGTCATTTTATTTTTGTTTTCCGGTAATAATCGATTTTGTGCAGACGAAGTTGCACGGGTCAGCTAGTTTATTTATTAATTGTTATTAGGTACACAAAACAGGTAATAACTAAAGGTAGGTCTAAATATAAGTAATAACAAGTTTTGTGCTAAGCTAAAACCCAAAGTATGTGTACACAACTTGGAATTGAATTAAACAAAGAGTAAAAATAATATTAAAGTTGAAAGAAAAAAAAAACCCTTATATTTATAATTCCTAAAGTTATGTGGAATAGTGCTTAATAATTTGATTTTTGTAAATATATATCCTTTTGTTAAAAATGACAATATTACGTTTACTTGTTACTTAAACATTATAAAGGCGGCACATGCGAACGATGGGATTGAAAATGTAGTATTGTTCTTATAGACACTTAGGACTTAGGTTTATAATATTTTAATCTGGTGTTAACGCGAGTATTTATAGTAATGAGCGAGAGTAAGACGGAAGAATCAATAAGCTATTATTTAAGCTTTCTAGTTTTGAGTCCACAGCGGATTATAGAGATATCTATTACTAATCAAATTAGAAATTTAAAGATCCGTTAAGCAATGTTACATTTCAACCGAACAAATATCTTCATTGCCTATTCATAAAGTATAGCTGTATACATTATTTTCACAAAGGATTCTTAATGATCGGAGGTATTTTTTACATATATTGTAACATACGTCATACTCTTGGTATTTGTGTTAATTATTTAATGAATTAATTGAAGGTTCTGGGATTTACAATATTTAAATATATACTATATGTATATATAAAAAGTACAGCTTTTTTCGTATATGACTCATTTTCGAACGTTAATATAGCGTTAAAAAATCCATCCGGTTAAAGTAATAAAAATCGGTTTCCACGCGATATCGCACCGGAATACAAAATCGCTTAGCGGCACGTCGTTGTTGGTTGGGTGGTAGCTACGGCCGAAGCCTCCCGCCAGACTAGACCAGAGGAAAGTCAGAAATTCTGGATTTGTCCCTGCCGGGAATCGAATCCGGGACCTCCTACTTAAGTTCACAGTGCTCACCGTTGCGCCAGGGAGGCAGGGAGGCGCATCGTCTTCTCCGATCTCTGTCACAAAAAGCTATTTAATAAACTCTTTCCCCTAATCGTTAACTATGCGGTACCGAATGTGAAATTACTTGGCGGCATGTCCATATCGGTGGGGTTTAACTAGCCACGGCCGAAACCTCCCACAAGACAATGTTAGAAATGTTACATCAAATTTAACGCGAGTAAGTACCAGGAGCGCATACAGTTTAAAGATCAAATTCTGCGAGTTTTGCTTTAATGACAAATATACCGTCACTTCCGAGCGTTTACGCAAAAGATAGCTATTATGCCTACTTGGCTGTAAACTGGTTTTATGAGGAAACATAAGGTGCCAGAGGTAAGAGGCTTAAACAAACTGAAACGGGTTATAGCGCCCAATGTCACTAGAATATTTTTTTAGACGAGTACAGTGGTGTTCTTTAGAAAATCATAATATACACTTAACTTAGCTTACTGACCTTCGCATACTATACCGACTTTGACGACCTCTCTGGCACTGTAGTGAGTTTATGGTCTTGCTGTAGAAACTGTACGAACTTGCAGGGGAAGATTACCAGTTTTTTCACTTAATTCGTTACGTGACTACGCATTATGCCCCAACATTTCGCGCATTCTCGTTGCTCAGTAATCTGATTGCTTAGCACCAACAAATTGACAAATTTAATATACGAGTAAGTTTAGCTAATATAAATATTGATCTGCTCTAGAGGCATTATGAAGAGAGGAAATAAGGGTTTACGCCCATGGCCATCTGCTCTGTCATTCAATTAAATAAATAAACATACTACGACCATACACATCGCC
This sequence comes from Pararge aegeria, assembly GCF_905163445.1. Lineage (NCBI taxonomy): Eukaryota > Metazoa > Arthropoda > Insecta > Lepidoptera > Nymphalidae > Pararge > Pararge aegeria. The sequence continues at coordinate 1,171,513 of NC_053202.1, read as the reverse complement.
ATCTACGGCCAAAGAAAGCGTAGCTTGTGTTGTCCAGTACCCATAACTTTTGTCATACTAAGATAAATAATAAATATTTCTGCTTCTGCCCGCGACTTCGTATGCGTGGACTTCAGAATTGTTTCTAAAGCTTCGTTCGTTAAAAATTAAATCCTACCGTGGGAACTATGAATGAATGAATGAAAATACTTTTATTGCACACCAAAAAGTACATAGAAAAAAAAGAAAAGTATAACAAAACAACGTATACAATTAACAACTATTACTATTTGAAACTATTTGAGAGATCAAAATAGAAAGTATATGTCCTTTTCCATAGCATAGGTGACATTCATACCAAATTCCAAACTCTCTGCCCGCGGCTTAGCTCGTAAACAATTTTTATCTCATTTTCTCTCGTGAACTGCTTAAGGAATCGGAATAAAAGGTAGCCTATGTTCCTTTTCATGTCAAAGGCTACATGCATGAGAAATTTCATCCAAATCCGTTCAGCCGTTTTTGCGTGAATGAGTAACAAACATCCACACTTTCACATTTATTGCAATTATAATTTAATATATAAACTATACTATACTTAAAAGAAGTAGGAACAAAACACATTTCAAAAAATAAGTAACATCGGTTCAGCAGTTTCGAAATTCATCCCGGAGTTCATCATATACAGTTAAGCACTGAAAAACATTAATGTTCATCACACGAAAATTTTCCAGTTCTGGGCATCGAACCCACAGCCGTGTACACAGAAATGGTCGCCGACCACTGCGCCAATCGGCCGCAGGTTAAATTAAGGTAGACGTAAAGATAGCCAAGAATATTTCGTTGTACTGCAACAAAGTGTCGATCTGACTCCGCCGTGTTACGTAAGACGCGGTCGCCTGGTGGGCATTTCTCACTTGCTCAACATGTCGACATAACATTGCCGGATACGGATCAAATCTAGAACGCTATTATATTACTCGCTAAAACGTTACGAGCATATACTTGCCGCATTATGACGTGTATATTTATTTGATTCAATTAGAACGGAAAAATCTACATATTACACATATTTGATTTACATATATAGAAAAATAAGTAAAATAGGAAGTAGCGGTTTCCGTATTTGAAATAAGTAAATTTCTCGTTGGTGATAGCCCAATGGGTAGGAGCTCGACTTCACTTTCGGGGGGCCGAGTTCGAATCCCAATACGCACCTCTAACTTTTCAAAGCGATGTGCTTTGATTTTCTGGGATAAAAAGTCAGTGTTCAGTTCCGTCGCGTTCAACTAACTTTACTTAGGGCGTAAATAAGGACAAAAAAAACAAACACTCTTTCGCATTCATAATATTAGTATTATAGCAGCATGAGATAAAGCCCACTAAACTGCTGCTAAAATAAATATAGTGGGTCTAAAGCCCTCTCTCTCTATCTCTCCTAAGAGAGAGGAGGTTGTCCCAAGACCATATTCGTCAATAGACTGATGGTAAAGTAAATAAAATAAATAAATAAATAAATATACTACAACAATACACACGGGTACTGATGAATATTTTTATGAATAATATACATAATTACTTAGAATATACATATAAACACCCAGACACAGAAAAACATTCATGCTCATCGCACAAACATTTTCCAGTTGTGGGAATCGAACCCACGGCCTTGGACTCAGAAAGCAGGGTCAGTGCAAACTGCGCCAATCGGCCGTCAAAGTGAAATGGGAAACTAAAGCGAATCCATTACAATAACACCACGCGTCTCAGCTACTAATAACTACTCATTACTTGACAATGAGAGTGACAAATCGAATTTTCCGCTAGATGCACGGCCACGGCCTCGTCGCCTCAGCGGGTTTGCGATAAGCGGTAAACAAATTAAGGGTAAGATATTAAACGCACAATGTCAGATAAAATCCAAAACAAGTTTGAACATGCACGCACTGCGAGAAATATATCGCGTATTTTTGACGATGGTAAACAAAATCGGTGATAGCTCATTGGGTAGGAGCTCGACTTCCCTTCCCCCGGAAGTTCGAAAGTGTTCTGAGTTCGAGTCTCAGCTCGCACCTCTAACTTTTCAAAGTTATGTGCGTTTTAAGTAATTAAAAAATCACTTGCTTCAACGGTGAAGGAAAACATTGTGAGGAAACCTGCATGCCCGAGAGTTCTACATAATGTTCTCAGAGGTGTGTGGAATCCACCAATCCGCACTAGGCCAGTGTGGTGGACTACGGCCTTAACCCTTTCTAATTGTGGGAGGAGACCAGTGCTCTCTAGTGGTTGATGGGTTGATGATGATGATGAAACATAATTAGATACACGCACCAAAGTTGAATTTCTGCGGTAATAAATCCGTCGTTTGATACAAATTTTACGCATATGAAATGTTGCGTGCGAATATTCATATCGTATAAAGTTTTGTTGCAAGGACATAATCGATTAAACAAAAGTTCCTGTTATTAATTTATAATTATAAATCTACAAATATGAACAGGTTATTGACTTTTAATGACTTGACTTGGTTATTTGTATTTTTTTTAAAGTCAACGATATCTTATTGGTCGCTAAGTAAAAATAAGGTTGCCTCAATACACTGTGTTGCTTTTCATCACGTTTATTCTTCTGTACTTTTGTGTGGTGTATAAAGTATTTATAATAAGGATTTTTTTATTATAAAACATTTTTAATTAATTTATTTTTATAAACTATATAGTAGCCGTTGCCCGCATTCTCCGTCTGTATTTATTACCGTTTTAAACAAATACTGTGGGAACTGTTTATTTTACAGAGAAAACTAGTAGCCTATATTACTTGCCGTCCTTTAAACTAACTCTATGTCGAAAATCAAGTTTTAGGTTTCTTAATTGGGGCGTGAAGCAAAGACAGACAAATAATCAAACACACTTTAAAATTTAAAAATGATAGATGGATTTACACATTAAAAAAAGACGAAATAAATTAATACCTACTACAAAAAAACAAAATTAAAAATTCGCAAAGGCTGAAAAGACCGCAGCATTGTTAAGTTTTTTGGCGTGAGGCGATCTCCTGCAGACTACTCTAATGTAGGGATTTATTTTTACAATACATAATTTTTTTTTATTTTTACATCGCCCTCTAGCCCCAAATTAAGCGTAGCTTGTATGTTATGGGTACTAAGATAACTGATAAATAATATAAGGTCTACATAAATACTTATATTATACAGATGAACACAGAGACACTGAAAAACATGTTCATCACACAAACATTTTTCAACTGTGGGAATCGAACCCACAGCCTCGGACTCAGAAAGCAGGGTCACTGCCCAGTGCGCCAATCGGCCGTCGAAAGTAAGGAAGTACGGATTTTCGTCAAATAACTCTTTTAAATTCTATACGTATTTTACATAGTTACAGCTTTCTCCTGTCAAACCGCTTGTAAGACAAGGCGATGGCCCAGCGCAGTTTACGAACCGTAGCGAAAAGCCAGTGGTTACCAGTGTTTACGCTTTTCATTGTTCATTGGAACAGCTGTAGTGGTCAACGCACGGGACAGATAGACAAAGATGCATAGCTTACAGCTATCGTTTGAATTAGTCATGGGAAACTCAGCAGTATTGTGTTTGAGATTTTATGTTTCTTTGTCACTTGTACTTTATGTATACAACGTGTAAATGAAAACTGAAATTATACTTCACATGCTTTAGAGGTACATTATAACTGTCTCTGTGACTTATCTGTGACACCGAAAACCTAATAGTTTTTGAGTTAATCACTGACATATTTTTTACTGAAAGAAATCGGATACGTCTCTAACATCACATGCAAAATTAAAACCATGTGACTCCTGTCACTTAATTAGGTATGTGTAGCGTAAATTAGGTACTATGCACGTATCGGTCTTTTATCTTCAATAGGGTTGTCATAAATAAACACTTAGAATGTTTTGAATACGTTTGTATAGAAAAATAAAAAATGCTCCATTGGATTTAATATTTTTACAGGGTGATTCCTTATGTAATATACTCATGCATCCTTAAATTTTATTTCGTAATTCGGTTAAACGTTGTATAGTTATTTTTCTTGTTCCACTACAAGTTAGCCCTTGATCGCAGTATCTGATAATAAAGTCTAAGATGGGAACGGGCTAGCATGTTTGGTTACAGGTACGGCAGTTATATTTAACTCATATCCTTATAGGTTTCCACGCGACATAATATAAATAAATAAAATAAAAAAGCCTTTTATTATCCCTTGATTGAAAATAAAAACAAAAAAAACATAATAAATATAAAATCAGATAAGAATATAAGCTTTTGCAAATTTGTTACGTTAGATAAAAAAAATTAGCGGCACGTCTTGGTCGGTAGGGTGGTAACTAGCCACGGCCGAAGAGAATTCAGAAATGATAAGTTCTTAAATCCCGGGACCTTCCAGTTATAACCAAAGCTCTCGCCGCTGCGCCAGGTATGTCGTTAAAACTATATAATTGTTTTTTTAATTTCACTACAAGACTCATGCCACCCACTACCATCTTAGACTGCATCCAGGTTAGAATGCAGTCAAGGGCTATCGTGTAGAGGAATAAAAAAAACATTCTTTAAGTTACCAGCAATGCGGTTCTATGCTTTTAAACCCTCCCATGAGAGAGCACGTTAATGTGCTTATTATGATTATATGTCATAATATAACTCTTTTTTTTTTTATAATAATGGACTAAAAACAAGGCTTCACTAAGCAAGGCATGCTATGCACACGTCCTGCAACATGCCGCCCTGTGTCCATCAATTTTAGGCGTAGGTGTTAAGATAGATAGATAGATAGATAAAGTCTTTATTACAATATATATATAAGATGCGGAAAGGCGGTCTTATCGCTTTAAGCGAACTCCTCCAGACAACACTTGTTAAGCCTCATTGTTGCGTTAAGCCACATGTGCCAGTAATTACAGCGGCAACCACGCCCTTCTGGCCGGAACACAGCAACAATGCTGCTTAGCGGCAGAAACAAGCCAGGCGGCAGTACTTCCCCGGACGAGCAATAACACAATTCCTCTAACAATTATTTTACCGCGGCCACCGACTTGACTTTCAAAACCAAATCATACCTATGACGTTAAACACTTTTTACAACACTGCAAAAAACATTGCCACCGCCATTTTGCGCTAATTAAAAACACTAACAGTGCTTCGTTTTTTTTGTTCTTCTGCGCAGTAAAAAACAATCACGCCTGATGCACATACCTAATGTTATACCGTCTTTTTTGGGTTTCATTACTTGAAGCTGACTGGAATTGTATGTTTATTTATTTAATTTATCCAGGAATAACACAGGCGTATTAACTATATACCTAATACTAGCTGACCCCAGCGCCATCTGTCGGGCTGATTTTTGAATCTAAACCATCCAGGGTGCCACCCAAACGCATACCAAAAAATTCATTCAAATCGGTCCAGCCGTTTAGGAGGAGGTCAGTGACATACACACGCACACAAGAAATATATATATAAAGATATTTAATTTGAATTAATATAAATAAATAAATAAATATATTACGACAGCACTCACATCGCCATCCAGCCCCAAAGTTAGCGTAGCTTGTGTTATGGGTAAGATGACTGTCGAATATTTTTATGAATAGTATACATAAATACTTATAATATACAGATAAACACCCCAACACTGAAATACTTTTATGTTCATCACACAAATATTTTCCAGTTGTGGGAATCGAACCCACGACCTTTGACTCAGAAAGCAGGATCGCTACATACTGCGCCAAACGGCCCTCAAAACTACAGCCTGTACTTAATAACAGAATTTGTTAACCAAGCCAAATTACAAACCTGCAGGCCAATTCTGAATCTCAGTTAAAACGTTTTGCGGTGATAGTTATGCTATGTTATGTTATATTATGGCATGTAATAATAATGATAATAAAAATAATTCCTTATTTGGAAATTATGACCCATCTATATTATATAACAGAATAAATAAAAACAGTGATAATAAAAAAAAAATGATAATAATAAGAATAAATATTGAAGACATACTTCTTTTGGCGCGTTGGGGAAAAATGATGGGAGTAAACTTTTACGATGCGCGCGCACACCGTCATGAAAAACCGACACCCTGAAGTTGGATATAACACTCTGAAGTTTGACAGGGTACAATTTTAATTGTCAAAGTCTGCGGGCTCATTCCGGTGATTTCATTGATTCAATTGTACATAAATCTCAAATTTTAATGTTGAGTAAAACTCAGTTGCTCGTTAATAAGTATTCCAAATTTAATTACTTATGTTTATTATGTCTATTTCTTTAATTATGTAGAAATATTTTTTTCTTTGTGATATTTAAATAAACTTTATTAAAGTAGATTATGCGTTATAATTAAACTTTCAATGTATTGACCTTTTTTATTTTTGTTAGTGTAGTTTTTTCTACAAACGTAGAATAAGGTGAAAGATAACATTTTGGAAAACGTTCTTATCTTACGCCAAAGCGAAAACATAAACATAACTTCTAACGCGTGTATATAATTACACACATGTTTTTTATAACTTATTAAGTATAATTGAAATCAATAATAAAATAAAATGAAAAAGCCTTTTATTTTTCGTTTACTTAATATTTATTGTTATAAATGTTAGTTTATAACAAGAACCCCAGATTGGGTAGAGGCGAATTTAAATCAATAAATGATATGAAATTAAAAATAATAATATCAGTAATGTTATGTTTTGTTTCCCCCAGCGGTGGGCAGCAGCGGCGCGTGTCGTTCGCGGTGGCGCTGATGCACGACCCGGAGCTGTTGATCCTGGACGAGCCCACGGTGGGCGTGGACCCTCTGCTGCGCCAGTCCATCTGGACGCATCTGGTTCGCATCACCAGCTCGGGAGACAAGACCGTCATAATCACCACGCACTACATCGAGGAGGCGCGCCAGGCGCATTGTGTGAGTTACATTCTCTATTCCTAAAAGAGTATTAACTCGACTGTGAGATGGTGATAGCAAAAAAAACCTGGTTTGTTTGTTGTTGGCTCTTCTTAGACTCACCTCGTTAGGAACCCTTCTAGCCTTAGTTTTAAGTTAACGAATGCAGTTATTACCATCACTAACATTAGTGTTAACATGTTAAATGTATGAACGCTTCATAAGTGCCAGTGATAAGGTCTACATGAATAAAACATTTTTGAATTTGAATTTGACTGCTGAAGACCTCCTTTTCAACTGACTTCTTAAAAAAAAGGAGCTTTTCAAATCGAATGTATGTATGTTTATTTTTTCTTTTTTTTGTAAATTTGTTGCGCAATTACTCCGCTATTTATATTTTTTTTGTTTTAAATATGACACACGTATTATAAAAAAAAAAAACATTTGAACCTGTTTATTTTAGTATAAAAAATAAATTCATGTTTACTCGATTACATTACGCTAATCTTAATTATGGAAGTTTTTTGCGCTAGCTTGTTAATTTAAAAGTAAGGAAAAAAAAGAAATTTCCATAATGTTAAGCCTTGTGGTTTGTGTATGTAATAGGAAGTCGTACAATTTTAATTTGGTGAAGATCTTTTGGTAGGATCATGGAAAAATCGAGGGATTCAAATATTATCCCGCGGGTTCGTTCGGTTTTTTTTTAGTTTTACATGAAACCTGCGGGAACCGTACATTTTAACGGGATAAAAGTCAGCCTATGTGTTAAATGATTGTTTATTCCACGGTATAAACAATCTCTATTCCAAAATTCAGTCAAAATGGTTCAGTAGTTTTTGCGTGAAAGAGTAACAAACATACATCCATCCATCCCTGCAAACTTTCGCATATATAATATTAGTAGGATTTGCAAGCTATTTATGATTGTCACAATAAAGGAGCTGCAATAATTAACTAATCGATAAGGATTTACCTAAAAATATTCCATTTAATAAAGTATCGAGTTAATATCTATTTATTTATTTATTTATGTATTTTATTTATTATACATCTTGTTAGTACGGCAGGGCCACTTACACTAACTAGATAGAACTACGTTATTTATGGATAACTATAAGACAAATGAATTAAAGATGACATTATAAAAGACATGTCATTAATATAGTGTTTATTATATATTATATTTTACAATATTTCTAGCTGTTGCCCGCGACTTCGTCTACGTATACAACGCAGACGAAGTCGCGGAAAACGTGTTTTGTTGTGGCATTCAATTTAGTTGTACTTCTATAAAAAATTAAAATTTGGTATTCTTTTAAAAAAACTGGTGTAGTTTCCAAAAAGTAAGTTTTCAATTCACATAGTAATGCTCTCTTAAAAGAACTGTCTGATCAGTCTTAGCTCCTTCTATCACTTACAAGAAAATAGTAATCGTTAAAGGAAGAATCGAAATCGCATTGTTAGTTGATTCTTATACTGAAGGTTAACGAAGGACATTTCTAACATTTTTTATTAAGTCGCAGCACTGAAGTCCTCAGAAAAGTGACAGAAATTATGTATTCAATATCGCTAAGCCTTAAATGATGGGTTTGCTGCTGTCCGCTGAGGAGTTCTGTCCTCTATCTCCAACCAAATTCATCAGATCTACACAAAGTTTGGGCAAAATTAAACACATATTATAACCTCTATAGTACAAAAATAATTATTTTAATCGGTTATAATTTGTTGGAGTTATGGTGTGAAATCGTCTAACACTTTCATGCCCTCTCCAGAAGGAACTGTGTGTAATGTCGGGATAAAAATATCGGGTAGAGAGCTTTGAAATTTGGTATGCATGTCACCTATGCTATGGAAAAGGACATGTACTTTCTATACCCATCTCTCAAATATTTCCCGTGGTAGGACTAAAAATTTTTAACGAACGAAGCTTGTAAACAATTCTGAAAACCACGCAGACGAAGTCACGAGCAGAAGCTAGTTAGATTATAAATCTTTAAAAAAAGGAACCAGCATGACATTCTGAATAGCCTACACGAGTATTGCCATAATATTAGAATCAATTCATGCTTTCGGAATGAGATAAACAAAATCAAGGTAGCGAAAAAGTTCACCTTTGCTTCGGCCAACTTCGTTCGGTTTATAGTGAGGTCGTTGATCAGAGCTGTATCAGGTTTAAGTAATGCTTATCGATTTATTACTACCTACTGGTTTTCTTGTTGACACAATTTCGAAATGCACACGATGGTACATCGGTTATAGCCCAGTCGGTAGCAGCTCGACTTACCTTTCGGTGGGCCGAGTAACGCACATAACTTTTGTAAGTTATGTGCTTGAAGTCAACGTCAACGGTGAAGGTAAACATCGTGAGGAAACCTGCATGCCTGAGAGTTCTACATAATGTTCTCAAAGGTGTGTGAAGTCCACTAATTCGCTCTTGGCCTGTAGTGGGCCGATAATGGGTTGAAATGATGACGATAACGATGAACAATGAAGATCACTTTCTTTTGGCTAACGTTCAGTTTCACCATGTCGTGCAAAACCCGAATTGCCTCACTATTAACAAAAAGCTACTAGTAAATTTGCATGCAATTCATAACAAGCGCGATTTAATCAAAATCTCTCCGACAACAATAAAACAAAAAATCCGCTTGTAACGTTCGAAAGTAAAAGTTTTTGACCGTTTTCATAAATTAAGATTTTCTATCTTAGCCGTAGTAGGGCTGCCACCTTTCTTTGGTAAAATAAAATAAACTTAAAAAAAAAACTAAAAGTTCGAATTTCGAAAGCGAAATATTTTATACGTTTTCATAATATAAGTTTTTCTAGCCTTCGTTTTTCAGCCGTATGTATGTTACCACATATTTTAGACAAATAAAATAAACTTATTTACTTTTCTATGGTTAGGTGGAATTAGGTGAAACTTAAGTATTTTATTATGCAATATAGAAATATTACAAGTAGTAATAATTGTATTATCTTGTTGTAGCTTTAAGCATAATATAGGTTTTAGAAATTAAAAATTATTAACAACTCACGTTGAATATTTATTTTTTATTTATTTATTTATTTCCAACTTACGACTAGTTTACAGGAATTTCCTAAGGCACTAGCGTAGATACTGATGCCTACCTACACACTAAACTTTACAAGAGTAGCAAATGCACCACAAAGCAACCTTTGTGAGTTCAGTCAGAGTACAACAAAACAGATCCGTTCTCTCAGCTATGTCGTTTAGGGTGCGAATCGCGCGCGTCAGCGGCGCCTTGTCGAGCAAGTTGGTTCGTCCGCGCGGCACCGCCAGCAGGGGCGGCCTGCGCCTGCGCCACACGAACCGGTCCGGGGCACAGAGATTAATCTGACCTAAAACGTCCGCATTATGCAACTTCCCCCTAATTATTTTAAACATATACAATATAAGTGTTAGTTCCCTCCTAACTTTTAGCTCGTTATACCCTACCATACCCAGAACAAATAGTGTTGGGTACATTAAGGGATAGTATGGGTATACCCCATAAAGCCTCATGTACAGGTACCTAACGAATTTATTTTGCACTCGCTCCAACATAAGGCTATATTTAACCTCATGTGGAGCCCAAATGACTGAGTTACTTTCCAATTGGCTCCTAACCAGAATAGTGTCAAGAAATGTTTTAAAACTAATTCAGTGCTCCTTTTCAGATGTCGATTTGTTTTGGTACATTCAAAAACGGCTCGATTATTTTTGTATATAATTAATTAAAACTATATAATTAAATAAAGGTTTCTCGCGTGCTTCATTGCTCTCATATCTAGATGAAATTTTTAGATTCCCGGGCAAGGATTGGTGAGTTTTGTTAGGTTTTGCGATTAAGAAATTCTCAGTATCAACCCTGAGTTATAAATGTGAATGTTGTACATCAGAATATGCTTCTCAGATCTTGCTAAGTCGTTGGTTCCAGTTGTTATCTCAGAATTGAATGAGGGTAGACGATCCTAGCTCTTAATTGCTCAGTCCTGTCCAAATGGACAGAGGTTATGTGGTTCTCGTTGAACCAAACTAAAAACCACCAAGGCATGTCCCTCTTGTTGGCTTTAGTAGACGTCCGGGGAACCCGTTGTATACTTCCCAGACGTCTACCAACCGCCCCAACCGAGTGCCAGGGCTACCACGCTAAGGAGGTGGGATCAGGAAATAGCTCAGTCCTATAACTATTATGATAATGGTAATTACTCTCCTAAAAGCAGGTACAAACCTGCGCCCGCGCATAAACACTGCGGTTCTCTGGCAACAAATTCATACTAGATAACAATTTGCGTTTGCGTTGAACCCATCTTAAGTTATAAAGGACGAAGCCCGAAATAATGTAAAACGTCTGTAAAGCAAAAATGGCAACCCTAAATACATATATTTAAATATATATACTACGACAGTACACCCATCTAGTTCTAAAGTAAGCGTAGCTTGTGTTATAGGTACTAAGATAACTGATGAATAATTTTATGAATAATATACCTACATAAACACGTATAACATATAGACAAACACCCAGACACTGAAAACATTCATGTTCATCACACGAACATTGTCCAGTTGCGGGAATCGAACCCACGGCCTTGGACTCAGAAAGCAGTGTCGCTGCCCACTGCACCAATCGGCCGTCAGATATATGTTTGTGTCATTACAGTTACCAAGTAGGAGCCATTGAATAATCCGCAGAAACCTCTCGTACTTACTAACATGCAACTTATTGCAAAATAAGTAAATAGGAATAATTTGATATCATAACTGGAAAACACGGTAAACCTAAGTCACATCCCACTTTCCAAACTCATGTAAATTCCCGCGATGCGATATCTCGAATTGTGATTTAAAGTCGCTTCGAATGACGGATTATCCCTATCCCTACTAATATATTTTATTATAATTATAAATGTGAATGTAAGTTTGTTTGTTACGCTTTCACACAAAAACTACTTAACCGATCCTCATGAAACTTTGTACACATATTATTGGCAGTGTTAGAAGTAATATAGAATAGTTTTTATCCCGACATTAAGCTCGGTTCCTTTGGGAGAGGGGATGAAAGTGTTTGACGATTTTACAATATAACTCGATTTTGAAAAAGTAGATTGAAACTACAATGTCTCATAACTTTTTCCTCTAATCTTCAGATCGGGCTGATGCGCAGCGGCCGGCTGCTGGCGGAGGAGTCTCCGCAAGCGCTGCTCACAATGTACAGCTGCATCTCCCTGGAGGACGTGTTCCTCAAGCTCTCCAGGAGACAAGGTAATAAACACACCATCAGGGGCCCCCATCCTCTTGTGTGGCACGTCCGGCAGGGTGATTACGTATATCACGATAGGCGTAAACCTTTTTTTTTTTTTTCGGATTGTGTGTAGCTGATTAACCCTAGTGATTTTAACAGCGTAATGCGGGCTTGTTGGCGAACCTCGGAACGGGGCTCTGCCAGGAAGAGTTTGAACCCTAGGGCTCGAAGAAGCGAAGGGATCGTCGGCCTGAGGGCGCCTCATGTGAGGCCGAACCTCGGCTCAGGCGACGATTGGAGTGAAAGGGTCCGCACGCTTCCGAGAACGTGGTGCGAGCCCACGTCCGGTTGATGTTAGAAGTCGGGGACCTCGTCTTCGCCGGCGAAGACGCTGTGCATAGGTTTATTGTGTGTTCTGATAGGGAGCATTGTCAGTAGTAATCTGATCGTCAGGGTCGTGAAGGATATGTTTCGGCCTCCTCTTGTTGAGAGTGGCGCTAAGGTTGGGTGAGTAAAAAGAAGCCGCAACTATGAGAGGGTTGGGATGTCGGATAGAACAGCGTAAATCTTGCCGGCAAACATCTCTTTTATATTTTTAATGCATTCAAAAGTGACGTTTGTCAGCAAAGATCTTATTCCATGATATATTATGAAAATTAAGTCGCATGTATGTTCGTATGTTCGTCGAGCATGACTTCGTCATTTATTAACGGGCTATCTATAATTTTTTTTTGATCATGGAATTTATTCTGAAATGTTCCCATCTTTTCATAAAGATCTGATGATGAGTTTCGCAGACAGATGATGGAACTTTAGGAACTTTAAGTTATGATGATAGGTTACCTAGAAAATATATGAACTTTCTTAAAAAATGTATCGCAGCCAAGACCCAGTCTGGCAGTAAAACTGAAATTGTTTTGGCTACAATATCGATTATAAAAAAAATTAGACCAGAAGCTGGGAACACCCATGCTATCTCGTCTAAAATAGAATCCTTCTCTCTAATAAGTATTTGAAATGTTCTGTACGCAACACAGTTCGCGTGCACGTTGCGGCGGAAGAGAACAAAGCAAGGTAATGCCGACGTAATGCATAATGGCCGATAGAATCGTCTGGGTGCAGAACCTTGTGCCCTTTAGACTTGCACTTACGAAATTCACTACACTCATTTCTTCCTTTTGTTGGCCTTTCGTGGCGGACCCAGGGGGTTTCAATGTTTTTTAGTATTTACTAGTCTTAACCCGTTCTTTCCCAGTCGATAGTTGGGAACTCTGCACACGAGATTGTAGACGAGTTCATATACCTTGGACACACAATCCATTTAGGTAGGTCCAATTTCGAGTTAGGGTTACGGTCTCCCAATTAGCGGAACCGTGTTCGAGCCCCGGCACGCACCTTTAACTTTTCAGAGTTCTGCGCAATTATACACCCCGACGCTAAAACGACTGCCACCATAAAATAGAGAGTTACATTATTCTCCAACAAAAACAACAACTACCTCATTATGGTTATCAATTGAAAATACCCCGTGTATAATGACTAGTAGAATAATGTACACTATATTAATAGTCAGGAGATTTTAAATTTTCAATTTATAGATTATTAATTTATTACTTGATTCATAATTATCGTTTGTGACAAGAAATTCCTGAGCTGGGTATTTATTATATTTCCATAGAATATTATTGCTGGGTATTTATTATATTTGCGAAGTATTTCTTGTTATTATATAAAAAACAATTCAACAGCTCATTTGGCTCGTTAAAATTGTGTGAAAATTGATTTATGGAACATAAAATATAGATTTACCGTGTTGATTCTCGTAAATTGTTATTTACTGTTCAACGTTTTACATGTGACAACTCATTTGGCACATAGGTACACGATTCTTGTCCCTTGGTATATTTTTTACGATATTCCTCTGACGTCATCCCTACTTGAGAATCTTCATCATCATCACCCATCACCCATTACCGGCCCACTACAGGACACGGGCCTCCTCCCACAATGAAAAGGGGTTAAGGCAGTCCACCAAGCTGGCCCAGTTCTGATTGGTGGACTCCACACACCTTTGAGAACATTATGGAAAACTCTCAGGCAGGCAGGTTTCATCACGATGCTTTCCTTCACCGTTGAAGCAAGTGATATTTAATTGGTTAACAAAAAACGCACCGGCACCTAACTTAGAGGTGCGTGCTGGGATTCAAACCCGCCCCCCCAGTAAGTGAAGTCGAGCTCCTACCCACTGGTCTATCACCCATTACGTATTTTGTCGGCCGATTGGCGTTGTGGGCAGTGACCCTGTTTTTGGAGTCCAAAGCCGTGGGTTCGATTCCCACAACTAGAAAATGTTTCTGTGAGTGACTGTTTTTCAGTGTCTGGATGTTTATCTGTAGTTTATAAGTATTTATGTATATTATTCATAAAATTATTCATCAGTCATCTTAGTACCCATAACACAAGCTACGCTCACTTTGGGGCTAGATAGCGATGTGTGTATTGCCTTAGTATATTTATTTATATTACTTATTAATTATATAATTTCCTCTCAGGCCAAGCGAACCAAGTTGTAGAGTTGAACGTCAGCGGAGGCCTGGGGCTCAACAAGATGTCAAAGCGCGAGGAAGCGCCGTACGCGGCGGAAGACGCGCAGGTGGTCGGCCTCAACTTCCACCAGAGCAAGGAGGTGCTGATAGTGGAACACGCCGCCGGATCCAATGGAGATGTGAGTACGCTTTATGAAGTAAAACTTCTTTAAGCGCGTTCAGCATTTTTGTGGTGAACAAAAATCATGAAACATTACATTGTGAGGATGTATGGATATATGTTATACTTATATTATGTTTGTTACTCTTCCACGCAAAATCATCCGAATGGATTTTAATACAACTTAACAGTAATTTAGCTTATACCTTATCACAGGCAATTATAAAAAATTTACTAAGTATATAATGTTATCACTAATGTTAGGTAATCGTGATAACTACATTCGTTAACTTCAAACTAAAGCTTTAAGGTTAAAGCTATAAGGTTCCAAACAAGCCGAGTCCAAGAAGAGTCCACAAAAAAGTTAGGTAGGTTTTTTTTGTTATCACCATCTCACAGTCGAATTAATATTTATAGCTACGAAGTAACAGCAATTCATACCCAAGCTTTTTTATGCATACATGCATACTTTTGCATGCATGTAATCCTTTTTGTTTTTTTCTTGTACCGAATAGGCTCCATTCATTTATTCTACGGCTATAGGCTATAATTCATTTTTTTTAAATGTTATGTATTAATGGCTGAATCAGAATTCTGTGCTTTCTTAATCCAATGCCTCTAACAGACTAGGTCGCTACCATCTTAGACGTCATGTCAAGGGCTATAAAAAATGTGATCCAAGCCAAATTTTATTACCCTCATATCTTTACAAATAAATCTGTATCGTCTTATAAATTTGATAACATCATCATAACCGGATTTCTAAATAGTATAACGTAGGACATTAAGAAACGGAACTATTTTTTTTTTTTTATGTTCTCGCCCATTTAATGGTCGTTAACTTATTAGTCACGGAGTCATTTACCTTCATTCTTGTGGAGCTATTTTTTTTAAATTCACGATGGAACACGACGGGGTGTTATAAATTTGGCTTGTCTGAGTGTGTTTGTCTGTCGCATCGTATTTCCCGAGTGCTTGTAGCTATGTGAGACGAAAATAGATCCAAGATGGCCGCTGCCACAAAATGGCAGATTACATATTTTTTCACAACACGCTCAATATCAATGAAATTGCTTGACTAGTAGAATAATGTGCACAATAAAATAGAAAGTCTGAGGTTTTTATAAATTTTAAATTTACCAGACACGTAGTCATTTTACCTTAGGTTCTCATGGAACAATTTTAAAAGTTATATAGTATTTGTATAAGTAACAAGTATTTGTTACTACCAATCCAGTGAAGCGGTGATAGCACATTGGATAGGATCTGGACTTCACTTTCGGGGAGCGAGTTCGAATCCCAGCACCTCTAACTTTTCTAAGTTATGTGCCTTTTAAGTAAATCAAAACACTTGTTTCAACGGTAAAGGAAAACGTCGTGAGGAAACCTGCATGCCTGAGAGTTCTACATAATGTTCTAAAAGGTGTGTCGAGTCCACCAATCTGCACTTAGCCCTTTCTCATTGTGGGAGGAGTGCTCTGTAGTGGGCCGGTAATGGGTTGAAATTCCTCTTGAACCCGGTATGAGTTTGATTATTACTTAAAACAGCATTCAATATTGCTCCCGGGAGGTTATCATTTCAATTTTCGGATGGACACTTGCCGATAACCACCTGACAGGTTGCTACGTCGTGCTACCGGGGGAGTGGGGTGAGCGCGAAAGCTCGCCATGAGAAAGAGTCGACAATATCGGGGGCGAACGGGACTATGACGACGAAAATATAATATTATTCCTGGTCTTTTATTAATTTGTTATGTTTCGTTTCAGCTGCCCGGTAAAATGTCCGAAGTCGTGAAGTCCGAATGCGAAGATTGTGGAGGCTGCTTAAACGTGAGTATTCTTAATAATATGTATGCAATTCCATTACAGATTTAATAAACATAACAATTTTAGTTTTTACAATAGTAATTCCTTCTTGATTTCCTCTTGACACTGTTTCATATAATATTTGTTCATTATATAATATATTATTAATATTTGATGATGTATATAATAAAGTGAATAAATAAATAGGTAAATAATAAGGAAGTGATAGTCTAGGTGGTTAGATCTAATACTATTGATACTGATATAAGAAGCATCCTATAACAAGTGTGAGCGGTGCGGTGCGGCAGCGTTATCAATTCAATCAATTTCTGTAGTAATGCCCCAGAAAATGCATGTTTGATTTTTTATCACTAGAATAGTAAACTCAAATTATTTCTAATATTGCTTAGAATTACTGTAGATCGGATAGATTAAGCTGTGGTGATAGCCCAGCGGGTGGGAACTCTACTTCACTTTCGGGGGCCGAGTTCGAATCCCAGCAAAAAGCAAAACTTTTCTAGGTTCCGTTAAATATCACTTTTTTCAACGGTGAAGAAAACCTGAGTTCTCCATAATTTTCTCAAAGGTGTGTGGCGTCCACCAATCCGCACTGGGACAGCGTGGTTGACTACGGCCTTAACCCTTTCTCATAGTAGAAGGAGACCCGTGCCCTGTAGTGGGCCGGTAATGGGTTGATATGACGATGATGATGGATAAATTAAAAGAGGCTGTCGATTTTTAAAGATAAAAAAGTCACTGTATAAGTAGCTTTGCCTAAGAATTTATTTCCATAGAAGAAAAAGTCTTAATTGCACATACAATTAGAAAGCCAGGTTAAAAAAAAATACGATAATATACATATGCACAAAGGCGGCCTTATCGCTTGAAGCGTACTCCTCCAGACAACATTTGGTTGACGAAACATATTACAGAAAACCGAATAGTGTAATACCCAAATTGTGCTAAGTATATACAATATATACTAATACTTCATATATATAATTGAAACATATATATTTTTATATATGTATATACAAATCCATATATATATCGATAGAGAGATCCATATATATAAATAACATAAGATATTTTACTACATACTAGACAGGAAATAGTCTTTTAACCGCGATTTAAAGATATTTATGAACCAATCCATAATGATTTATTGTTAATTTTACTTCTTTTTTGTCTTCTAGTTCACATCTCGGGGGAAGATAAAAGCTCTCATCCAGAAGAACTTCCTCCGCATGTGGCGTAACATCGGCGTGATGCTGTTCATCTTCGCGCTGCCCGTCATGCAGGTCATCCTGTTCTGCCTCGCCATCGGCCGGGACCCCAGCGGACTAAGATTGGTACGTATTGACACAGATTTAATGGTGCCAGCAGCGTCGGGCGTGTATTAGATTTAAAGAGTCACGTTCATTTTTATTGTGCTTTAAGTCGTTTGGATTCTTCGTTTTAGTCCACCAATTCGCATTGGGCCAGCGTGGCATACAGCAAGGAAATTGGATAAAACGACAAAAATCCTCCTCTGATACCAGTTATATATAAATTTTAGGGTACGCAGTGCTTTTGTGCATGTATGAAGTGCACGCCACTGACTACCACCTTAACCTCTGCTCATTGGGGGAGGACCTTACGGGTTGATATGATGACGATGATGATAAGTTATTTGCTGTAGAGTTTAATTTAAATTTTCTGTCTTCATACTATCACGATATTGCGTTTGCCATAATATTTAGATGCGTTTTATGCATCTAGAGTAAAATGTTATAAATTTAAAATGCATATAAAAATTTTCGGAACCGACAGGATTTGAACAGTCGCTATAAGACTGATGAGAAAGGCATATACTTATTTCGGCATCGACGGTAGGAGAACGGCTCTCCTACCGTCGATGCCGAAATTAGTAGCTAGTAGTAGTAGCTTAATTGGAGAAAGCGCTCAGGCCGCGATTGCCAAAGAGTCGCATTTTAAATTTATAAAATTGATAATTCCTCCAAGTGTAGGTAAGAAACACTAATAAAATTCATAAAAAGAGTAAAATGGTTCATAAAATCATAAAAAAAAAAATCAAAATCATGAAAAATGGTTTTGTGTATTCAAATATGTCCCCCTCAGGCTGTTGTGAATGACGACGTGCAAGTACTGGATAGTTACTGCCCCTACAACACGTCCTGCTCCATGAAGAACCTCTCCTGTCGCTACCTGGCCCACCTGAAGAACCAGTCCATCATCAAGCAGTACTACGCGGACCTAGACTCGGCTATAAATGCTGTCAGAGAAGGCGAAGCTTGGGGAGCGATATACTTCAATGAAAACTATACGGATTCCCTCGTGGCTAGGTTGGCTTTGGGTAAGTTGACCATGCTAACTTACGGTCGCTCAAATAGTTTGCACTCTAAATGTGCGTTGAGGTGACATATCAGAATACCGTTGTCACCATCCAACTTAACTTAAAGATAGAAAAATTAATGTTAAAATTGCAATTGTTGATGTTGGAAAAGGGCAGCTACTGGTCTTGTCAGCTTCTTCTCGGTAGAATCTGTCATCGCCAGTGGTAGAGTCACACTACAAACAGATAGACTTGGCGTTGCAAAAGTGCTTGTATTAAATTAATTAGGATTCTTGCAATATCCTTTTCGAACTTCCACCAAAAAAATCTATAGTGATACTAAAATAATGAACATTCATAAATTATATATATCTAGCACGTGCATCTTTATTAGAAAATCAATTAACAAAACAATCCACACTAATACCACTTTTCACAAAAAAGAAAAATAAAACTCGTCGAGCCAGTTTCCTTACCTTACCTAGAACAAGAACAAATTATGGTAGAAAATCCCTTACCTTTGAAAAAACTAAATTAGCTTCTTATATATTAAGTAATGCCAATAAATTTAAAGACATGAATACATTGAATGAGTAGATAATAGTAAAATTGAATTTAGTTTAGTCTAATGGCGCAGTGTATTTATTTATTATAGAAAACTAAGTTTCCTATGTAAGTGACTTAGGTCTTTTTAACGGCCGATTGGCGCAGTGGGCAGCGACCCTGCTTTCTGAGTCAAAGGCCGTGTGTTCGATTCCCACTACTGGAAAATGTTTGTGTGATGAGCATGAATGTTTTTCATTGTCTGGGTGTTTATATGTATATTATAAGTATTTATTTATATTATTAGATAATAAAAATATGAATCAGTCATCTCAGTACCCATAACTCAAGCTAACGCTTACTTTGGGGCTAGATGGCGATGTGTGTATTGTCGTAGTATATTTATTTATTTTTTTATTTTATGGGAATAAATGTCTTTAAACCTAAACCTAAATTAATTTTGAATGAAATGTATGGAATTCTGGATGGAAAGCAATGATCATGTTTAAGACGAGCTAGGCTAAATTATCCCTCTCGGGGACCTCCTCCTTCTCTAACGGAGAGCTGACAGCATCGTACTCTTTGCTACTATTAGCATCTAATGTGACGTCGGCCTAGGATTTGGGTAAACCCTCCCATTGGACACACAAACATACACAGAAACACGCATACTTATTTCGTATATTATAGGTTGTTATTTTTTATTATCATCTAAATTTCTTTATAACATGTCTGTCCTTTTGTATATCATTGTATCTCTTGTTTTGTTTGTTTACCTACCTTCATTTTAATGTATTTTGTTAAGTTTATTTTAATTGTAATGGAAGAGCAGAGTCTTCTGACACAGCGGTAGTAATACTACTCTTAAAAGAAGGCTTCAGCGATATATTGATACCACTTTGTTTCTTACCGAAATAAACTATTTTTATTTTATTTTTTTATTGGAAGAGGCCTTTCGTGCAGCAGAACTCTGCTTAATGACGATGATTGAGGCTTCGATGATCAACAATTTAAACTTTAACATTCATTTTTCTATCTTTTGTGAGTTGAAAGCGGATCCGGATGCTTCCAAGGAACCTTATCATTATGAAATTTATCTTTTGTATGGTAACCTCGCTGTGATAAATGTGTTTTAACATTTCCTTTACTATTCAATTGCTTTGTTCCATTCTTATCTTTTTCCTCTCACCCTTCTCCCACGTTATGAGGGGTTGGTAAAACATATCTTCTATAAACTAGAAGACAGGCTTGTTGTTTTTCAGTAGGTACTTTGTTTTATTTCTATTACCATTCAATTCTTTTATTTGATAACAGTATATATTTCCTTAAATAAAACCCCATTGCAGTCGAATTCATTATCTAATTTACTTTTTCTGTTTTCGCAGCGGACACGGCTGACAACGAAACCATAATGTCATCGGAGGTGCAAGTTTGGCTCGACATGTCGAATCAGCAGATAGGTCTCATGTTGAACCGGGACATACAATTCTCCTATCGGGACTTTGCAAAGGTAGTTGTCATACAAATTCTATGGTTCAATTTTAATTATAAGTTTCATTCCATTATTATTCTATATTAAATTATGACTAATTCTCAATTCTTATTACAGTTTCAGTAATAAAGACAGTATTTTATATATTTTTCAATATTTAACTTTTTGCTCTTGGATATTGTTATTTCATATTGTATATGAAACATCTCCATTTTAAGATAACTGTGATCATATTGCTTACTGTAGACCATAACTTTATATTATAGTTATGTTTGAGAACATAAAGGTTTGCATTTTAATTTTTTATATTGTGAATTGTTTTGTTTCTTGCAAAATTTCCCTGGGCCAATTACTTTATCTGAAACTTCTCCTCTTTTTAATTTTAATCTCTTTCTTTATTAATCTCATTCTCTATTTTAGGATCTTTTATCGACGTGCAATTACAACCCGAAAGTGGGTGACATCCCCATCGACTTCAAGGATCCAATCTACGGTGACAACAACCCCTCTTTTACTGACTTCGTCGCACCTGGTGTAATTCTCACGTAAGTATCTTAATTTTTTGTAACAAAACAATATTTTCAAAAAAAAAAACTAAATTTTCCATTAGGGCTCTTTTGTACAGTTAACAACAAATTTAGTTAGTCACTGCGGAAAGTTGCCATCAAATAAAGCCCAAACCATTATTATATTATATCTACAGAGTTGAAATAAACTCAGTTGGAAACTAAGGATTTACGATACGAAATATGGATTGAACAGTTTATTTGATGGCAATTTTGCACAGCTAAATTTGAGGTCAATGAGATACAGAATCGGCCTGCAGAGATGTTTTGTCCATGTTGCCGATAATTGCTATCGGGCGTACATTTTATGTAAAAAGCTCTGAAACAGGTTTCCTTTATTATTTACGTCATTACGTTTTTAGTTCATCAATTTTATTGTTTATTTAATTTAGTCAATAAATATAATACTGACATCAATTATACTCAATTCATAGATCAAACAATAAAACTTACTATTACTTATAAACTACAAAAATATAAAACTTAAATTATCTTTATCACGACACAGCTTATTTTCAGCTAATCCTATCCTGCCAAAAATTGCAATTATAACAACCCTATTGAATATAAAAGACCGACACGTGCATAGTACCTAAGCTACGCGACGCGTACCTAGTAAAGTGACAGGAGTCACTTGATGAGTCACGTGATGTTAGGGCTGTATCTTATTTCTTTCAGTAAATATTATGGCAATGGTTTGCTCAAAAACTATTAGTGATTCGGTTTCAAAGATAAGTCTCAGAGACAGTAAATAATGTACCCCTAAAGCCTCTTGAAGTATTATTTCAGTTGAACACGTTGTATAGACGTGACGTCTTACGGCGTCTCTCCTAACAATGCGGACCGCTAGATATTGCAGTTTTATTATGAAAAAAACCAATCTCACTTAGAATATAAATAATATCGATAGTTTAATATTTAAAATAGTATTTTAGCGGTCTTTTGTTATCGTCATCACGCCTATTACTGTCACACCCAGTGGCATACAGAGAGGGTATGCAGATGTTATAAAATGAAAATCACCAGTGCGAGTTATAAATACTTGAGGGTAGGCTATTCATAATTCTTACAATGCCTAGCCTTAAGTTTTTTATAACTCTTACTGGAGGTTTCTTCGTCTCGTACCATCTGCATACCCTCTATGCACGCGGCTGGTCACACGGCTCGTGTGCCCCGGGGCACGTTGTGACCGTGCGCGCTCCGCAGGATCGTGTTCTTCCTGGCGGTGGCGCTGACGTCGTCGGCTCTGATCGTGGAACGCATGGAGGGGCTGCTGGACCGCTCGTGGGTGGCGGGCGTGTCGCCGGGCGAGATCCTGTTCTCGCACGTGGTGACGCAGTTCGTGGTCATGTGCGGCCAGACGGCGCTCGTGCTCATCTTCATGATCCTCGTGTTCGGCGTCAAGAGCAACGGCAACATCGTCTACGTCATCATGCTCACGCTGCTGCAGGGTATGTGTCGTATTGGCTTACTATTCTCTGTTATTTATTATTATTATTATATTTTTTTGTATTAAATTCAAATCTCTTCTTTACGAAGGTATAATTAACAGAGCACGGGCCGGAGCCAAGTGCAAAATCAGAGGAATCATGTCAAAAACTTTCGCACCGGGCGACATGTGTTTAATATAACGGCTTTTTGTAGGAGTGTATATGCAGACTTATGTATATTTAGCGTTTTAAGCCCTACGTGGAGAGTGTGAGGTATTACTCCTGTGGATGAAATAATTATAGGGATAGTTTTGGAGCTATTGATTTTCCACTGTGTTTTTATTTCTATGGCTAGATCTGTGTATTTTGAGATTTTATCGGTGTAGGTGGTGGTTAAATTATGTGTGTTACAGATTGCAATGTCTATCAAATAAACTGATTTATTTTCTTTTTATTACTTTATTTGTATACCACAACATTAACATATATAAAATATAACAAAAACAGAAACATATCGAAAGAATCTATTCTTATATTCATCATTGTATTGGCTTACTATTCTCTACTATTTCTTATACTCATCATCGTATTGGCTTACTATTCTCTACTATTGCTTTCTGTGTGACCTTACGTTTACGGACGTTAAGAGGCTGCGGATAAATTGTTACTATTTAAATAATAACATGTCTAAATCTTTAACTGTAAAATAAAACCTTGTACATTCTTATCCAATTTGTTAAGAGTTGCACTAGGTCGGTTATTATGGCCCTTACTTTTCGTAGTTTATTTCGATGACCACTTTATTTAATTCTGCATATTATTCATTAATCGTCCAGTAATATAATCTGTCTGTCTGCCTTAAATATGCTATTATGATACCTGCTGGATATAAAGGGATATATGATAGGTGTCAAACAATACTAATTCTGACAAATTTGTTCCAGGTCTGTGCGGGATGTGCTTCGGCTTCGTGATCTCAGCCGCTTGCGAATTAGAACGAAATGCGATACAGCTTGCCCTTGGCTCATTTTACCCCACGTTACTCCTCAGTGGGGTAATCTGGCCCATCGAGGGTATGCCCTGGGCTCTAAGAGGTATAGCCTTATGCTTACCCCTAACCTTAGCGACATCTGCCTTACGATCAGTCTTAACAAGAGGTTGGCCACTCACGGATCCGGATGTATATTTAGGCTTTGTGGCCACTTTAGCTTGGATCGCGCTATTTTTGGTAGTAACGATAACTATTTTGCGTTTTAAGCGAGGATAATTTTTCTATAGTAATTGTTAAGCTCAAATGGCTTTACGCTATTGTCAATGTGAATATACGCTTTAAGTATAAAATAACAAATATCCCATTCTTTTGTCGAATCAGTTACTATATTACATTTCAATGTTTCGGCTTTTTGGCTTTTTCCCGCTCAATCTCAATTAAAAGAAGCAGATGTATTTAATGTCCAAACAAGGGCACAAAGTAGAAGGAATAAGGGTAATTAACAAATGTATATTTATCTCAGAAAATAGATATAGTTTTAGTTAGTTTAACTTCTAGGTGCTGAGTGTGAGAATTTCTATGTCTAATGTTTGCATATTGTTTCCCAGTATCATCACTAGATGGCGCTGTTTCGATTCCATACAAGTCGTTGTTATCTTTCAAGTGATCGAATCGAGTAAACGTAGATAGAAAATCTAACGCTAGGCACACGAGACAGCAATCCATTTGTAAGCGTGTGAAAGAGATAAATATATTCGTGTTAATGTATAACAACTGTAATATAGACGAGAGATACGAATCTCAATCAAATAAATACGACACAAGTTATTTCGATTGTATAATTGAATATCGATATAGTAAGATGTAAAATAGCGAATTAAAAGCATATCAATTTAAATTTGCTCAACCGCTCAACGATTTTATAAAATACGTATCTATATATTCGTAATCGGTGTCAATGTTGCCAGTAATAACAAATTAAAGTGCCCAAACCTACTATTTTTTATAGTTTAACCACTATTCAGTAAATTTTAATACGATAAAGTATTTAATTAATATTATAAAAAAAAACTTTTTGGTACCTCAAATAATATAATAGTTCTTATTAAGTTCTAACGTATAAATTAGGTGAAAATCTTTTTAACAAAACACTAA
Source organism: Pararge aegeria (assembly GCF_905163445.1). Classification (NCBI taxonomy): domain Eukaryota; kingdom Metazoa; phylum Arthropoda; class Insecta; order Lepidoptera; family Nymphalidae; genus Pararge; species Pararge aegeria. The sequence continues at coordinate 1,146,344 of NC_053202.1, read as the reverse complement.
AACAATTTACATGTCTTGCCTAAATATTTCAAGAACAAAAATAAATCGATTACGAATAGTTACGTACCAATAATAGTTTTAGTACTTATAGCTAAATGACTGTTATTTAGTCGACGTGTAAATATTAGGTTATATTTATAGTAGCGAGTACATTATTACTTAAGGTATAGGGAATGTTAGCATTATGATTGGTCCAACGCTTTTTATAGGGTCCTCCGGTATAGGTAGTTAATGTTAACCTTCGAACAATCAATTGATAGGGGACGACCTTAAATAAAGATATCTTCTGTTACTATATCTTGAGCAATTACTATATCCAATAGAAGTATCACGGTTATATTGTGATGTGTAGAAATTTGTGAAAGTTGTATATGCTTGGGTTTCATAATATGTGGTATTATAGATAGATGCAATTACAAAGAGTCTCCTATGCGTTGAATGCTCGAAGATACCTGAATAATGAGTTACCATAGTTTAAGATGGTGCCATAGACGTAATGGTGATTTTTTTTATTTTTTCCATCCCAAACAAAACTACTTAAAGCTACCAGTTACCACCATTTTATTGATTTGGCAACACCAAAACATTTATGGCAATATAGGATATTTATTATTGTATAATTTCAACCTTTTCATAGTCTTTTATATTTCAACGATGTAAACAAATCTTAAGGTCTAGACATTATATTAAGTGGCGGCATTTCAAACTTTAACCTTATTTATGAAGTTTTTTTAAAGATAACTTCGCTTTTTACTGTTTCAGTTCGTACGAAGAAAAAAAATAAAACCGTCAAAGTTATTTTTTATTACAGACTTTATGTTTATATGAATTTGCGCCATCTTTAAGTGAATTTGTAGTTGTAACTAACTAGTAGAATGGTTGTATGAAGCAATATATTATTAGCTATGTACGTATCGTGTAAGTTAACTATAGAACTTATTAGACGTAAGAATTACATAAAACTAAGTACCTAACTGCAATTTTTTGTGTGCAAATCGAGTAAAAATGACGTAAGGTTTATCTTAGTAAAACTGGTATTTTTATTAACGTATAGTTAAAAGGTCTTTCAATTCATTAAAAATTACAATTATAATATATTTTTCTATTTCTATATTTAATATTTCACTGTTATCCTAACAGAAAATTACGTCCGTATCATTTTAGTATATCACTGTCAATTGACGGATCCAGGGTACCAGCCTGCAGTTAAAGGGTTGGGATGTCTGCAAATCAAAATTTTGTGAAATCAATTACACATATTTGAAAGTTAGCAACTTTTTAAAATATATTTCTACATTATCACTATCAGCAACTTTAGTTTATTTCGTTACATTGTTCTTATTCATGGGAATTTAGTCTATATTATACAGGATTTTATAGCTTATATGAAACAACGGTTATAGATAAATTATTTTTACGCTCTGTGCTCTGTACAAAGCGAACGAAATCTAATATTTCATTAAGAACCCAGTTTTTAAATTCAATGGGGCATCCCTTGTTTAACCCCTGTAAAATAATTGATTATCCATTTTGGCTGACTGTACATTGGCTACTATTAGTTGAGCGATCATGTATCGCTACAACGACCCGAACAGTTCATTTTTATTTGCATAGTTAATTCTCAAGCGCACATGCCACTTCAGTTACTGTCCGTGTCGATTCCATTCAAAAATTATGTGCTAAAGCGACAAGATCAGTTGCAGACGCCTATGTTACGACTTGGCAGTTTTTTATTTATAAAACTATTGAAATTTGTCTTTGACCGAACATTTGCTTTGACTCATCAGGCGTTGGGCGGCTTCCTCTCAAGAGGCGTTTAATAAGCGTACGTTCACTGTAGCGGTGAAGGCTCACTTTCTTATAAGCGTGTCGTGTCGTGTTGATTTTAACTTTTTTACTAAAGTTTAATATTTATGCTCTGTTATAGCATTCTTTTTACATCTAAAGCATTAAAGAAGTATTTTTGAACGGGAAATATTTACCGAAAACTTAATTTTTTTTTTCGTTTTCCCATAATTTGGCTGGACTACGGCATAAAAGCTAATGAACGACAGTTTACCGACATCTATTTATTTCTTTTATTTTAATTAGTTCGTATTTTTGACACATTAATTGAATTTTAGTAGAAATATCATTTTTGAACGGGCAACACTAATATTCTACTAAATAGAAAGTAAAGTGTATAGAATAGTATAGAAGTGTCTGACTGTGATTATTTTTGCTAACATCGACATGTTTTTTGTAATGACAATTATACAATAATACTGTACCAAATAATATTATAGTTTTCTTTTAACCCCTTTTATTTATCTATTTATCCACATGCATGCCTTCAATCCTCTATAAAAATTGAGCAACAGTTAACTTATTGCTAACATTAAAACACCCAATGTCCAACATCATCCGAATGGATCATATTCATAAATCTTCCATAATGTCGTACTAAATTTAATAATAACATGTTTTTTTCGATCCTTTGTGCGCGTTTTATCTGTATCAATTTCAAAAAAAGAACATTGTTATTCACGCGCGTTTCACTACAAGAACCCCACGCGTCGTTTTATTCGATATTTTAATGTTTTGTTAAGAAAAAAAGTTGTGATTTTGAATAAATAATTTAAAGCATGAGAGTAGATAAAGTCTTGTATGCAACTTTTGATAATTAGGTTTTAAAACACTCGTGTGATAGACCCTTATTATACAACAGTTGCATAAACAACTATTTTATTACCAGCTTCATTATTGCTTTTAATTTTTTTTTAATACGGAAGCAATAAAGGGGCATAGAGCTAAGACCGGGAGACGCGGGTTTATGGGCTTTAAAGATTAATAATTTACTGGTGATGATAATTCATGACAAATGTAAAAACTACGTGCCATTTTTTTAGTTATACTTTTAAGGGAGCTATAGCGATGCGATAGACCGCATTAACATACAATAGGAAGTTCTTCTTCGTAGCCGGTGCTTTATTTGGCGTGCGAGTTTCCACCATTCGTCTTTGGAAGTTATGAAATGATTGCTAGCAGGTTATGCTACGTCAAATGCTAATACAAATATTATGCATTTTTTTTTTAATTCATATAGTGCGGTTGACACCAATTACACTAATTAAATACATAGCAGATTAAAACGAGAACAGCAAAAAAAAAAAAGAAAATACAAAAATAAAAACAGAAACAAAAACATAATTATACCAATTCAATTAACTTAACAATAGTTTAACCTACTCGTAATTATACTATCTTCTCATAAAATAAAAAATAAACAAAAAATAGTTAAGCCAAAAACATGGTGCTATTACATTTCTCACAGTACTGTAGGCAATGGTTACAAACGGTGTTCCAAGGATCCGCAAATATGTCACAGTAAGGTGACTCCGTCAGCAGTGCATTCAGCGCTGAAAGACTGCGAGGAATGGGATATCTAACGCGGGATTTATGTTTTATTATCATTTAGAAATATAAAAGCAGCGATAGCCTAGTGGGTAAGGCGATTTCCTCTCGTGGAGACCCAGTTCGAGCCCCGGCACGCACCGCTGCGTTTTCGGAGCTATGCGTGTTTTTATTTTAAGCAATTTAAATATCACTTGATTTAAACGGTGAAGGAAAACAACGTGGGGAAACCTCCATGCCCGAGAGTTTTCCACAATGTTCGCAACAGCGTGTGAAGTCTACCATATACATATATATATATATATATATATATATTGACTCTTATGTGTGAAACTTCGATAGAGATATATAGGGTCTCCCGTTGATTCAAAGTCAAAGTCAAAAATGTCTTTATTCAAGTAGGGCCATAGACATACCACTTTTGATGCGTACATTACATTAGAAGTACAAGGTAGTGTGATGATGGCGATAACCATATTCGTAAACTTAAAACTAAAGCTACGAGGGTTCCAAACGCGTCCTGGTCGAAGAATAAGCCCACAACAAACTTAGCCGGGTGGTTTTTTTTGTTATCACCGAAGAGAATTCCTGTGGCGCCATCTAGTTTGGTAATGTGGAGACCGCTAAATACTCTTAAAAAAAATTCTACAAGACAGCCTTAGGATTAGCAAAAAAGGAGGAAAACAAACGAATGCAGGTGATGTTCATTTATAACAAACTAAGTACTTACAGAGCAGAGTTTCTCAACAGGTGGGCCTTCGTATGAACATGAGCAAGACGAAAATTATGTCTAACGCTCATGTTCCGCGCCACCCAATAATTGTTGGGAACTCTGCACTCGAAATTGTAGACGAGTATATATACCTAGGACACACGATCCAGTTAGGTAGGTCCAATTTCGAGAAAGAGGTAAACCGCCGAATCCAACTCGGATGGGCAGCGTTCGGGAAACTTCGTGACATCTTCTCGTCCAAAATCCCCCAGTGCCTGAAGACTAAAGTCTTCGAACAGTGCGTGTTGCCAGTGATGACTTACGGATCAGAGACATGGTCGCTAACTATGGGCCTCATAAGAAGGCTCAGAGTCACTCAGCGGGCGATGGAGAGAGCTATGTTAGGAGTATCTCTACGTGATCAAATCAGAAATGAGGAGATCCGTAGAAGAACTAGAGTTACCGACATAGCTCAGCGAGTTGCGAAGCTGAAGTGGCAATGGGCGGGGCACATAGCTCGGAGAACCGATGGACGTTGGGGTCTTAAGGTGCTGGAATGGCGACCCCGCACCGGTAAACGCAGCGTAGGTCGGCCCCAAACGAGGTGGACAGATGACATCAGGCGAGTAGCTGGGAGCCGTTGGAGGCAAGCGGCCCAGGACCGTGCATTGTGGAACTCCCTACAAAAGACCTATGTCCAGCAGTGGACGTCAATTGGTTGAGATGATGATGATGATGAAGTACTTACAGACTCAACATAAGCTGGTGACCATGATAAATTAATTTTCCCACAAATATCTAAATTAACGAGGACGGAGTTAATTCGTAAGTTATAAATTTAATTTGCTACGATGAATATAATAAATATACTACGACAATTCACACATCGCCATCTGGCCCAAAATTTAGCGTAGCTTGTGTTATGGGCGCTAAGATGACTGATAAATATTATACATAAATAATTATAATAATATGAAGATAAACACCCAGACACTGAAAAACATTCAGGTACATCACACATAGACTTTCCAGTTGTGGGAATCGAACCCACCGCTTTGGACTTAGAAAGCAGGGTCGCTGCCCACTGCGCCAATCGGCCGTCAAATATACCTAATCTAATTTAATTATTTAATTCCTTGTCCTTGGAACTCATGTCCGCTACAGATATATCAGCAAGAGCTAGTAAAAGTGTAAATGAAGGATTCCTATACATTAAATATATTCGGTTTGTTTGATCGGTAGAATAACTAAAGCCAAAAAATCATTAACGCATGAACGCCTAGGAAGAGTTTTTTTGCGATGTGGTTACTTTTATATACAGTTTAGATATACCAAAAGCGGATACCCTGGGTTACCATTTAGTTTATTTTATCAATAACAGTAGGATTCCATCGAAATAGGGAAATTACACTATAACTTCGTAATTTCTAAGCCGATTTTCGCACATTCGATTCCCACGACTGGAAAATGTTTGTATGATGAACATAAATATTTTTCAGTGTCTGGGTATATAAGAAGGAAATTCTATTAGGAAGGGGGGGACGTCTATCCGGGGGTGCCTCCTTCGAGGACCTCGGCTCGGTTTAACGTTAATCTGACTGTTGGTGGACTTTTGGACTTATTATTGTTTAGTCCGAAGCCCCCGTGACCGTGGTTATGGACCATGGTCAAAAATCGGGGCCCTCGTCTTCGCTGGCGAAGACGCTGTATGTGTGTGTTGTTGGGACACATTGTCGATAGTTATTTGATCTGCAGGGTCTTATAGGACATGCTTCGGACGTCTCCACATGAGCTCGACGTTTTTATTATAATATACGCATCTTGCGGCAACAACTCGATAGCGCGATTAGAGACTGCACAACGCCATCTAGTTCTGCAATTTTAACATTATAATTCAGGCATAGAGTTAGTTAAATGGACAGAGAGTAAGAAAGGCTAGTAAAATATATATTTTATCTATATATTTGTATTATTTTAAATATTATTTATTTCACCACCTTCCTCTTTTCTATGTTTTTTCCTTTTACGCCATTGGTTGCCTGGATGAAATCGCTATCTAGAGATAAGGCCACCAAATTGTACTCTCTTGATATGTATTTATATCTCTGTACCTAACTACTATTTTTCTTTGGTGTACAATAAAAGTGTATTCATTCATTCATTCAAAGGCTACTTCTGCTCCTGGAAAAAATATCTCCAAATATCATACTTCTTTTACGTCTTAATTAAGCAAAAAACTACTTATTCACAGCAGGTAAAACCGCGAGACACAGATTAAAAAAAAAATAATAACGACATAAAAGTTATTAGTTTGTCTGGAGCTATAAAACCAATCGAATTTAATTTGCTACCTGTTAGAAGTTGCTCACCTGACTGTTACCTACGCTACACCTTATTATGTTATGACGTTAATAGCCAAAACGAGACGTTCTCTGTTTTGTACTTGTTGTTGTAACCAACTGTGTTGTGTACTTTTCAAATTCAAATTCAAATTCAAATCTTTATTTGCGTGATTGCAGGTTAACAAATTTGATCTTATACTAAAACATAATAAGTTACGTGCTACAATCTGCCATTCTATGGCATGCAAATTATAATAACACCTTAATTATAAAATTATTTTTCCAATTTATACAAAATGTCAGAATATTAAGGTATCAAAAATTATGAAATTAAATTACAATGTCAACTTAAAATTAATTAATGTAAAGTAAACCAAAATATAAACCTAGAAATACAATAATTTAAGCCTTTGATTTTAGATATTCGTCTACTGAATAAAATTTATGAAGCATAAGCCATTCAATAATTTTAATCTTAAATTTAGGCAGAGGTATGTCAATTAAAGTATTTGGTAATTTGTTATAAATTGTTATTGCCATACAATAAACATTTCTTTTATATAAAGTGAGGTTTACTTTGGGCCATACTAATTTATTACCCCGCCTACAATCCTTCGCCTGCTGTACTTTTTTAGTTATAAAGTAATGTCCATACTTTTTTACAAATAGGCACATTTCCTTAATATACATGCAGGGTAAGGGTAAAATATTAAGTCTTTGAAAGATTGGTTTTGCACTATCCAAAAAATGTGCCCCAGTTATTGCCCTGACACATTTTTTTTGAGCTCTGAATGCTCTCTCGAAATCTGTTGAGTTACCCCACAAAATTAGACCATAATTAAGGATAGGTGACACATACCCATGGTAGGCACTCAAGGAAGCCTGTATGGAGGAAATTTGACTTATTCTTCGTAAAGCGAATACAAATTTGTTAATTTTTTTGCAAGTAGTGTCTATGTGAGATTTCCAATTAAGTTTTTTATCTATTGTTATACCTAAGAATTTTATAGTTTCTACGTTTTCTATTGGCTCTTGGTCATAATGTATGTTTAGTAACGGCTGATATGAATTAGTTGTTTCAAATTGAATAAATTTGGTTTTGTCAATATTAATATTTAAATTATTTTCATCTAACCATTGAATTATATTATAAATTGAATTATTAATGTCATTTTCAAAGTCATTTACGTCTTTGCCCTTAATTGTAATAGTTGTATCGTCAGCGAATAATATACAATTTTGGGATATAATGCTTGTTATGTCATTTATATATAACAAAAAGAGCAACGGACCTAATATACTTCCTTGCGGAACACCACTATTGATAATCCTCCAGGATGATCTAAAGGTACGTTTTTCAAAGTTTAGTATTTTTGTGACTTCTGTGCATTGTTTTCTGTTGCACAAATAACTTGACAACCAGTCAAAGACTTTACCCCTCATGCCATATCTTTCGAGTTTTGCTAGAAGTCTCTCATGATGCACGAAGTCGAAGGCCTTGCTCATGTCTAAAAAGACAGATACTACTCGTTTTTTTTTATTAAGACATTCTGTCACATCCTTAATAAGGTTAAAGCAAGCTAACGAAGTAGAGCTCCCTTTTCTAAAACCAAACTGTTCTTTGCATAAAATATCATGTGTAGTTATAAAATTTAGGATTCTTGATTGCATTGCTTTTTCAAATATTTTATCAAATACAGGAACTAATGTAATTGGTCTATAATTAGTTAGTAACGTTCTGTCCCCTTTCTTGTATAGAGGCTTAACAATAGACATTTTTAATTTACTTGGAAAACAGCCTTGCAAGAACGATAAATTTATAATATAGCTTAAGATGTCCGATATATATGGAGCTACTCTTTTTATTATCTTAGTAGTAACAGAATCATAACCTGCTGAGTACGTATTATTAAGTGTCATGATTATTTTATAAATCTCATAAGGACTAGTTGGTGATAAAAACATAGAATGTGTGTTATTTTTTAAAAAATTTACAACCGTTTTTGTTTCTTTCCTGTTTTTAGTACAAATATCAATAAAATGATCATTAAATAACTCACAAATTTTTGTTGGATCAGTATATTCCATACCTGATACAGCAATTTTATCAAATTCAGGCTTAGTGTTATTGCAAGATGTCTCATCCTTTATGACTTCCCATCCTGCTTTGCATTTATTTTTGCTATTAATAATAAATCGATTATTACTGATTGCTCTAGCTTTAAGAATACAGGATTTCAAAATTTTTTTATAAGTCTCATATTTTTTTTTATTGAGTTTTTTGTTAGAACTTGATTTAAGATAGTGTAAGTATAGTTTTCGTTTTAGAGTACAAGATCTTTTTATACCCTTGGTTAACCAATAGATTTTCTTACGTTTATTGTTGATTTTAATTTTAACAATAGGAAATGAAAGCTCATAAAACATAACAATTATATGATGGAAATCATTAAATGCACCTTCAAGGTCGCTTTTGTGATAAATATCAGAAAAAGAAATAGAAGATATACAAGTAAGAAACTTAGAAATATTATCTTCACAATAATCTCTTCTGTATTCAAATCTATAAGGAGTACAAAATTCCTGATTAATTTTAATTTTCAGTGTCTGCCCAGTTTCATGGTCGGAAAGAGCAAGGTAATGGACTTCGCCTATAGCATTGTGAACGTTACTAATGAAAAGATCTAAACATGATTTTTGTCTAGTGGGAGTATTAATGTGTATATTCATATTATGGTTTCTAAGAATAGCGTGTAATTCATCTATTTGTTTTGTAGGTTTTAAAAGATTCAAATTCCAATCACCACAGAGAATAATTTTACTTTTCTTTTTTTTATTAGATAGATAATGTAAAAGACGCTTTAATTGAAAAAAGAAATCATTTATATTACTATTTTTTGGTACCCTATATATGCATATAATTATTAATTCGAGTGCTGTAATTTCAATGCCGCAACATTCAAAACTTTTGATACAAGCAATCTTTTGTATTTCATCTATACATTTATAGTTAATATTACTACTGACAAAAATACATGTGCCCCCACGGCGTTCATTACTTCGGCAATAATGAGCGGCTAATTCATAATTCTGTAATTTTAATATATTTATCATGTCATTTCTAATAAAAGTTTCTGAAATGCATATTATATCGATTTTAGTGTTTTTCGAAATAAAGTCCTCTATAATTGCTTCTAGTAAATCTTTTTTATTTATAAACCCGGCTATGTTTTGATGAAATAATATAAAGTCAGAATTTATTTTCGGTGCGAAAAAACTTTTGTCTTATGGCTCCCGCCTTGTTGTTGTTTGGTTTAAAATAAAATGGGATAGTGCCCCTTTTTGGAGCAACATCTGAAGTAGGGTTTTTTATTGGGACGTTGTGTTTATCTATTTTGTAAGTCATTGGTTTAAAATAGTAGGGAATAGTTCCTTTTTTTGGTAGTAATTTTTTGGAGTTCAAGTTATTGAATTTTTTTTTTACAGAAAATATGTAGTTGTCTTCATAATCAATTTTACTTATTTCATGAATTATAAGATCTGATACGATATCTATATATTTTGTTTGAGGTAGATTAATTCTATCATTTTTTAATAGTATGCAGTTATCAGATAATTTAAGAACTGATGAGATATGCATATTTAACACGTTCTCGCTTATAGTTGCATTTGAGTTAACCTGCGTCACAAATACCTTAGTGCCTTTTAATTTATCTAACGCTAAGAGAAGTACCTTTAAAACTTCAAAAGGATTTGAGTCATTAGCACCCAAATTTAATATGATCCTATCCTTCTGGCCAAGACTATGAGCTAATGTTTGACAGTAACTGAGCACATCCTTAGATTTAGCATAAGGTTTAATAAACCCTGTAATACTATAGCTATTATTCCAGCGCCCTTTCCACTTATTGACTAAAAGTGATGAGAGACCCATTGCTTGTTGATCTCCCAGTATAATTATTCTGGGTTGTGTATCAATTCGCATTTGATCATTTTTTCCTCCTAAAAGCTCAATATTTTTCACTTGTAGCATGTCCATGTTTGTTGAGCTTCGATTTACTTTTTTCATTTTATGTCCATTTTCGTTTTTGCCTCCTTCACCTTCATTTTTATTTAGATCTAATTCTCCTTTTTTTAAACTATTTTGAGTAGTAATAAATTGGTTGTGAGTTGATTCGATTTCATCTCTAATTTTTTCAGTCTCACGCTGGAATTCCGGTTTATAAAATATTTTCCTTAGCTTACTAGCGGTAGGGGTATTTATGTTCGAGACAGCTGTGTCCGGGATGCCAATTTTTTTTAGAATATTTATTGTTTTATGATATTTTTCTAAGTTCTTTATAAGACACTGGTTTTCAGAATTTAATTTGTCAATTTCGGCGTGTGCACTTTGCAATTCTAAGTTCAATTTTTCAATTTGAATTTTAAAATCTGCAATAATACTCGTGTCACCGGCCGATGTATCTGGTAGACTTCGTATCGAGGAAGCCTCTGCTAGGCTATAATCATCTTTGGAACTCAGAAAAGATAAGTCTGCTAAAGAGTTAGAAATAAACTTCCGTCTCAAGGTAATGTTATTTGCAGAATCCATTGTTATCAAAGTATGAAAAGTTTAAATCCCAAAATCTAATAACTTTCGTCCACCAAAAACTTATTTTTGGTTGTCCCTTTTTGTAACACTGTTGCACGAAGCATGGCACCTATACCGTGTTCTTTGTCGTCATTAGATGCGCTCTTGGACAGCAATGCTCAATGGGATATATTCCATGGCGGGTGGACAGTATTGTTCCGCGAATTGTTGAGATACCTACTCTCAGAATATTGAATGACCTTTACTTCAATATTCGCAGAGTATCACTACAGTACATTATATTAATATCACGTCTTTTGTAATGTTTATTGTCATCTTTTTGTCTTATAGTTATCCGTAAATTATATAGTTACTCTAGTTAGAGTAAGTGGCCCTGCCGTACTAACAAGATTTAAAAATTTATAAATAATAATAATCTATTTTATTGTACAATGTGGTAGACTGTAGCATTACGTTACGGTTACGACCCTTAGTTGATAACAGGTGAAACCGAGAGACACAACTAGTAATAATTAAGACCTTGACTTGTCTTTACTAATATTATAAATGCGAAAGTATGTTTGTTTTTTTATTTGTTCTTCTTAAACGCCCTTTTTTTTTCTTTTTTTTTTGGCGCGGTGGAAAAGCTTTATTGCTAACTCCGACCCTTGGGCACGACGGTTATGTGGGTTTATATACTATAAACGTGATGTTTGCATATACATACCTAGTTTGATGAAAGAACAGAGAGTAACATAGGCTAGTTTACATACATAGCAAAACAAACGGTTCTCTCGGGATTTGTAAAAAATCGTAATAAATGGTGACAAAGAACGCGGCTAAAAGCTAGTACAATATAAAAACAAAAAAATATCACGTAATATTACGTCGTTAAGCGGATTAAATTATAGCAAAAAAGATGCACCATTAGCCGTACCTATAAAAGCCACAGACTAAAACTATAGCATAGACATTTTTTTTTATTTATTTAACACACAAAGCAGACATTTCAGGGACTTACTGCCATCGCTAAAAGTAGTAGTACTTTAATGTTTTTAACTCTTATTTCAGAATTATAATCCTTTTTAGGGAAGTCAAGTGCAAATATCATTTTAAAATAATGCTGCTCTATAGGGGGACCTCTTTGTATGCCCGTGGAAATCCGTCTCAAATGATATCGAAAACGAAGGATTGCTCTTCCCCAAATACATTCCGGTGGTTTAATGGCTTAACGCTTTAACACCTACCTACCTATGCCACAGATTTAAAGACCCAGAACGACACGTTGTAGGTCGAATTCCTAACATGCCCTGCGAATTGCTGCTTTGTTCATAAACGATGATTTTTAAATTCCACCAGTTGAGCCATGTGTCAATTATTACTTCTTAACAGAAGGATAAAACTGTTAGGTACTCAATGAATTTTATTTTGTAGTATAGTGAGTGTTATGAATCTGGGTTCACCATCATCATTTCAACCAATTGACGTCGACATAGCTCTTTTGTAGGGAGTTCCACAATACACGGTCCTGGGCCGCTTGCCTGCAGCGGCTCCCAGCGACTCGCCTAATGTCATCTGTCCACCTCGTTGGGGGCCGACCAACGCTGCGTTCACCGGTGACGGGTCGCCATTCCAACAACTTAAGACCCCAAGACCCCTTCAATACAGCACTACTGACACAGGTAAAGAAAAAAAAACACCCGGCTAAGTTTGTTGTGGGCTTCTTCTAAGACCAGGACGCGTTTGGAACCCTCGTAGCTTTAGTTTTAAGTTTACGAATATGGTCACCATCATCTCACTACCGTGTAATACTGATGTAATGTACGCATCAAAAATGCCACCTATGCCTACTTGAATAAAGATATTTTTGACTTTGACTTTGGTACGCCGCGCCGTAGCCTTTGGCGTAGTTTTTTGTGTTGTTATCTGATATCAAAAGATTATTATCATGGCGTGTATATGAAGGGTACAGGGCAAAACAAGGAAAGTCACGTGAAAAGCAAAGAATAATAATTATTGAAACAATTATGTAGATTTCCCAACCTATATTCATTTTGCATCGAGCGTAAAGCAAAAATATAATTATAATCACCCTTTGTTGTGTAAGTACTACAAAACGTCACCTTCGAATAATGCAAAAAATATGAGAGGTTGTTTGCACATGCTAGCCGTACTGGAGTCCACCTAAACCACTTTGGAAATCGTATAATATCCCGAAATCACCGCATGATTGCTCTGTGTAGACAACTTCGTCGGCTTCTGTATGACCATCCTTACTCTGTGGCATGATTTTTTTTTATTAACAAAACGTTATGTCTTCAGCATTAAAAAAACCGGTTCTGAATAGTCTCTATGAAATAGTTTGTCTATTTTTTTTTTTGTCCACCAATGGATCCGTGGACTACGGGCTGAACAGTAGCGTGCATAGAGGGTATACACAGGGTATGCAGATGATATAAAATGAAGAAATCCCCAGTATTAGTTATAAATACTTAAGTAGGCTTTTTATAACTCTTACAATGCGTAAACTTAAGTTTTTTATAACTCGCCCTGGAGATTTTCTTTATTTTGTATCATCTGCATACCCTGTGCATACCCTCTATGCACGCCACTGATGATCACTTGTCTGGGATAATATCTGTTACCGATACCGTTACGTGCTCTCTGAAAAGAGCAAAATGTATATAATGAATCTACTCCGAAGTCTTTAAATCAAAACTTAAATTTAATAGTGATATCAAGGGTGGGAAGCTAAGGTGGCATTTGGCGGGGCACATAGCTCGGATAACTATGGATGCTGGGGTCCCAAGGTGCTGGAATGGCAGCCCCGCACTTTGGTCGACCCCTAATGAGGTGGACAGACGACATCAAGCGCATCGCTGGATGCAAGCGGCATAAAGCCGTGAAGTTTAAAACTCCCTACAAAAGACCGTGAAGCTTATGAATATGTCAGTAATGGACCTTCATAAAAACGGTTTATCGCTTATCTGGTCAAGCTGTTAGCATCAAAGAATGAGAAAGAATCCGAGCACAGAAACTAGTAAAATAAAAATAATCTTGGGTTTTATCCTGCTACTTATTTCCTATATTGCTAATATAAAACAAGGAGGAAATATGTCTCGAGTCTATTAGAAACGAGCTAGTTACTCTGAAATATCTAGTTGCAATTTTATAGCCGTATCAGCTGACTCGCTGGGAAAAATGTTGCATCGGCCCCGGTAGGCATATAATAGGCAGGTGATTTCTTGTAGAGTTTCTTTTGGACTTGTAACTAGTAAAGTCGTTGGATAGACTACTAGTAAGTAGTTTGGGAGTAAGCTGGTGGTGATGCGTGACGAGAGCGTTACGTAAAGTGCGATCGGTCGAACGGAATTGGAGATAGAAAGACAGAGAGTTACGTTTTGTATATTATATACATACATAGATAGAGCTAAAGAAGTGCCTGAATGAAGTTTAAATGTTAATATAATACCTATTATCTTGTAATTTATTAATTATTTTTAAGTTTTTAATTAATTATTTTTTCTAACATTTTATATTATAGATATAAAAAAGTTTACATACATATCAAGTCTCATTGGGTCCAGTAAGTAACCTAAAAAAAAGGATAGCCAATAAACGAAAAATTCGGAACTTATCGCGGAAACTTATTCGGAAATAATTCGCGATCGCAACTTTTTGTCGGTTCAACACTAGGCCTCAACTCTTGAGGAATTCTTATGTACAAATTTTGGTAAACAAAACGTTTGTGTACTTATGTACACGCGCTAGAAGTTATACTTCATTAGCGTGACAAGATAAAAATCTTTTCCAAAATGTTACCTTCCGCCTTATTCTACGTTAGTAGAGAAAACGACACAAACAATAGACAAAGGTATTCAATACATTGAAAGTTTTATTAAAACGCATTATCTAGTTATCTCATTGTCGGACCACCAAGTTTCACTGAACATTACAATTTAAGATTTTCGACCATTGAATGAATTAAATCAACGGAATGATCCGCAGACTTCGACAATTGAAAGTGTACACTGTCAATGGTCAAACCTTTTTTTTTAACTAAAATGTCGACTATAGCAAGCTTCAGGGTGTCGGTTTTTTGTGACGGACGATGTATCGCCCTCTCACTCGGTTTAGCGACTACCTTCATCCTGTTAAAATCGTGTTACCATGTGCGCGCGTATTTGGTTGCATCGTATAATTTCACTCCCATATTTTTTTCCTAACGCCGCGCCGCTAAAGAAGAATAACTTCAAAAAACCCAATACCTAATAAATATTATATAGTTTATAGTGCTCGAGTCTCATATTAAAAACCTGATATTTATAAAGCATGATTTACAGCAATGTGCAATTATTATAGCCGGTCTACAAACCATCACAGGCGGTTTGGTGCGTCACATAATGTAAATGACGCATCAGATACTATAAGAGTAGAATGTTTAATTAATTACGGACCATTTACCTTTTATTAGTTGGTTGGTTGGTGGTGTTGGTTGGTTGGTCTAAATTAGCCTTCACCTTTTTAAATTCAGTGCTAATATATTTAAGTAGGTAAGTGAGTGATAAAATTTAAGAAAAATTATAGGCTTTTTCTCTTACCTGTGCAAGCTGTATTAATTATTATCTTTGTAATTTTAGGTACATAAATAAATATTTATATATAGTTTTTAGGTATTTTTTAAGTATTTTTTAATTGAAGTATCATATAAACTCATGAGAGTTATGAGATGACAAGATAACAATTTTTCTTGTTTGTGAATAATAAATCTAAAAAAATAATTTTTACCCATAAAAATTTAACATCAGTTCAACAAGTAAATCAGTTACAAAATTAAATTAAATGCAATTAAAATATATGTCAAAAATAAATTAATTAAAAACGTAAAACGAACGATGAGATGAGAAAAGATATTTTACATAAAAAATGTAAAATATCCTATCTCACCTCATCTTAACAACCCATTACGTCCCACTACAGGGCATTGGTATCATCCCACGATGAGGGATTTAGGGAGGAGGGTTTAAGCCACCACGCTGGCCCAGTGCTGATTGGTGAACTTCACACGCCTTTGAGAACATTATGCAGAACTCCCAGGCTATCAGGTTTCCTCACGATGTTTTCCTCCACAGTTGAAGCAAGTGATATTTTATTTATGTACATCAAACGCACATAGCTTCGAAAGATAGGGGTGCGGTGCGGGGATTCGAATTCGGCCCTCCGAAAGTAAATCCTAAGCCCTAGGCTATCACGGCTGTATAAATAATTATTCATTAGTTTTTATAGTAAAGTATGAATTTAAAACGGTTGACAAATAATAACGTAGAGATAAAATGTTTGTATTTTGTTTTTGTTAATTCCAATTCCATAATTTTTAGTTTTAAAATATTCTTAACACTTAAAAGTAGTTTATGTAAAGTTTATTTATAACATAGAAAGTTCGAAAAAATAGAGTCTAATGAAATGAAACGTATTTCAAGTGTTTCAAGAGCAACTACTGAGTTTCTTGCCGGCTCTTCTCGGTAGAATCTGCTTTCCGAACCGGTGGTAGAGTCACACAAACATGCATACTTGACGTTTCAAAAGTGCTTATAAAGTAGGCCTACTTGAAATAAATGAATTTGAATTTGAATTTGAAAGTATAATAAAAAGTAATAAAAGCACTTTTGTAACGTCAGTATTTAGTAACTCTACCGCCGGTTCGGAAGAGAGATTCTAGAAGCCGGCAAGAAACTTTAACTCAGCAGATGCTCTTCTTCAACAAATGTATTTTTAAAATTTTCATTCTGTCTTACGAAAGATAAGCGGTATTCAGCGGTGTGCTTTCAAGCATTTCATTAAAAAATCAATGTCAATGTCGTACAATTATAGTGACAATATGCCGATATCAATGCCTTTTCTACAGCGTTTGTAGCTTGTTCATGGATCATTAATATCTACAATTGGTTATGATCATGGATCGTTAAATCTGTGATAAGCCCCAGTGGGCAAGACTACCTTCTCCCTTTCGGGGGTCCGAGTTCAATCCCCGCCACGCAGTTTAATATCTCTTGCTTCAACAGTGCAGGGAAAGCTTGTGAGGAATTCCGCATGCCTGTGAGTTGTTCATAATGTTCTCAATGGCGTGTGTCATCTACTAATTCGCACTTGGCCAGCGTAGTGGAATACAGCCTTAACCCATTATGATTTAAGACAACTACACGGCTAGCATGGGCAGGAGATAATTATCTTCTCCCACAGCTTTATCAACTCTCAGAGAGAAGGCACGTTATATTTCCAATATTATCCAAATAATATAATAGGTTGGGGAAAAGGTATTTTTGCATTGTGTATGAACTTGTGATAGTCTTGTAGATTAGTATCTGGCTGGTTTTGGTATCATTAAAAGTTTGAATTTTACGGAAGATAATTCCAAATTCAAATTAGGAAAAATCAGTGATTTTTATTTGTTTTTTTACTGTGAAGATGAGTGAATCTAATGGAGAAATTCGATACATTTTAAAATTTTACTACAAAAAAGGTAAAAATGCAACGTAAGCCGCGAAAAAAAATTGCGACGTTTATGGACCTAGTGCTGCGTCTGTGAGAATTACACAAATTTGGTTTAAGCGTTTTCAATCCGGAATTTTTTATGTAGAAGAGGCACCTCGCGCTTGTCGCCCTATTACGGATAAAATGGATGCCATTGGATACAATCGGGGGATATAATTTTTGTCTCCGGCCTATGCTAGCCCTGCTGCACGGCTAGTATGGGCAGGAGACAAGTATCTCCCCGGGAAAAGAATAAAAAATTATCTTCTCCCACAACTTTATCAACTCTCAGAGCACTATACAAGTGAAAATAATATCCAAATAATATATGAGTAATAATAAACGGGGTAAAACCCTTTCCTTGTTCGTTTGCTTTAGCGCGTGGACTCGTTAATTATATGCCTTGTCAGGGGATATAATGGTTGTCTTCTGCCTGTGCAGTGTGCTAGCCCCGCTGAGCCGGTAATGGATTGACAATGATAATTGTTTATATGCAGCCTTGATCTTAATAATTAAAGACACAAAGTAGTTCCCCCGAATCAAAGATTTTCATTAGGATGAAAGTTGGCGTTACAGTTGTTGACGATAGCCAATGCCTTTAACAGAACCATGATAGGTGGTCTGGATTTTGTTTATACGCATTTCTCTGAAAAGTGACGTCAATGTAAAAAAAAACGAAAGTAGAAATTTATGTGACATAAAAAATTAAACACGAATTAATTGAACAAAAACTAAATAACTTTTACCTTCCAACTATATCAATATCTACCTATCTTATACCTTCATTAATTTGATATATAATCCGCGAACCGGTAAAACCTGTGTGGGGAAATCCACACAATTATTTGACTACTTATGTCATGAAATCGTAAGCGTGCCTGTTGCGTTTTTAATTTGTTTATAACCCGTGTCTTTTTTTTTTCATTTATTTATTTCTTTTTTTCCTCTATATAATTTTCCCTGTAAAATTGTCAAACGTTTGTTAATAAGACCATAGATATAGGGAAGACACTGTCTCCTGTAACACAGGTTCAACTACCGCAGGAGACAGGGCTTCACACTCATGAAAATGTATACGTTTATTTTGATAAAATAAAGATATTATTATTATTATTATTTTACCTAGGTACAATACCGTACGTCATGCGGTCCAACACAGCACTCCTCGTGGCAAGATTCGCGCCAGTACTCCTTGCCAGCTACGTCATTAATTGCGCCTCGGTCCCGACAAGCAATCTCAAAGTGGTCAGTCCTCTCTCTAACAGCTTATCTTTACGTTTTGTTACGTTTCAAAGTCAAATTCAAATATTTCTTTATTCAAAAATGCACATAGATTCTTCTTATTTAACCTCACTAACTCCCAAATTGATTCTTCCGTCTTACTCTCGCTCATTACTATAAATACTCGCGCTAATACCAGATTAAAATATTTTAAACCCTTTGTCCTAAGTGTCTACAAGAACAATACTTCCTTTAACAATCCCATCGTTTAGTAGATATATTATACAGGGCGGCACTTTGTAGGACATTTTCTTTGCATACCCTGCGAAGTGTTTCTTTGTTTATTAGAAACTAGCTGTCCCGTCGAACTAACCTATTCCCGACTTAGCGAAATCCAAAAAATTAAATATCATAAAAATTGGCCCAGCCGTTCTTGAGTTAATGGTGTAACTAACACAACTTTCTTTTATATACATAAATGAGTTTCCATTTACCATCAGTCGGGCCATCTGCATGGTCAACTATTACGATATAAAATGGGTAACAAAATGATGGTTCTCCGCAGGCAATAGTAAACAAAGATGCCGAGCAGACTGACAGCACCTGCAAGTTCCAAGAGACCTGTTCCTTCCAGCAAATCTCCTGCAGATACCTCGCCCATCTGGACCAGCAGCCAGTCAGCAAAGCATATTACACGAGTGTGAATTCCACCGTGCAAGCTTTGAAGACCTCGGAGTTGGATGTGTCAGCAGTTGTTTACTTCAACGAGAACTACACCGATGCATTCGTGGCTAAAATGGCGTTAGGTAAATATCGTAACTTGTAGTGGAATGGCTGCAGTTTCTGTCCCCTTAGATGAGTTTGCAAGAAAGGCAGCTGCCAGAGAGGAGTGGTGACGGATTGTCCAGCGTGCCACAACACTGAAGTGACGACCACGACCGCAGACAAGAGCGAACCGACTGAGAAGAAGTGGAATAAAAAAAATCATAATCATAAATTAAAATTCAAAATTCATTTATTTCAAGTGGCCCTACTTTATAAGCACTTTTGAAACGTCAAGTATGTATGTTTGTAGTGACTCTTCCACCGGTTCGGATGATTCTACTGACAGGAGCCAGTCAGTCCTATCAAATAACTCTATGCAAGTTCAAGGAGACTGGTTGCTTAGTAAGAGCGTGAAGGAACGACAACTTCAGCTTTTATATTAGAAGGGATATTATTAGAAAAAACGGTAGAACAAGAGATTATTTCACTTCAAAATTCAAAACACAAATGATCGCCTTACATTCGAGCTCAGCCTTTTTATATCGTTGAATGAGTAAGCTTATTTCCAGGTTTCAATAATCTTATTATTTCATTACAAATCATCAAAAGTATGTTGTTATTGAATAAATAATATTTTTAAATCATATTAATAATTTTATCAATTTAATATCACTTTTACATAGCCATTAAAATATATCTATAATATTTAAAAATAGAACACGTGTTTGATACTATATCCTGTATTGAAATTCAAATAAATATACTAATATTATAATTTAATGAAGTTAACTAATTTACAGTTTCTTATATTATTAATGAATCGCTTGCAGGGGAGGACGCCGACGCTGAGACGGTGAACTCGGGACAGATCCACGTTTGGCTGAACGCGGCCCAGCGTGCGGACCAGCTCAAGCAGTACATACAGACAGCCTTCGATCATTTTGTTAAGGTATCTTCTTCATCATCATAATTTTTTTATTGAACTACAAGTTACACCTCGTTGGGGGCCGACCAACGCTGCGCTTACCAGTCCGGAGCTGCCATTCCAGCACCTTGGGATTGCCACTTCAGCTTCGCGACTCGGTGAGCTATGTCGGTAAATCTGGTTCTTCTACGGATCTCCTCATTTCTGATTTGACGTAGAGATAATCCGAGCATAGCTCTCTCCATCGCCCGCTTAGTGACTTTGAGCCTTCTTATAATATAAGTTAGGATTGGCGCTTAGTTGATCTATGGATTAAGCTGAATTTAGAATTGCCAGACCGCGATTGCCAGAGAATCGCAGATTCAAACCCTCATTTCATTTTTCATTTTTCGGAAGGACACTTGCCGCTAACCACCTGAGGGGTTGCTACGGCGTCACCGGGGGAGTGGGGCGAGCGCGAAAGCTCGCCATGAGAAGAGCCCCAGGGCTCGACGACATCGGGGGGGACGATTCAAATCCTGTCGCTCCCGACATATTTATATACATTTTGAACTTATAAATTTGATAATTCCTCAAAGTAAAGTGTGTTAAAACTCTAATTAAAATTATAATATAACAATAAAGAACACACAGAAACCGTGTACAATAGTCATATTGAAGCATCAAAAACCACGCGTTGAATTACTTCACTCCATTTAGCAGTTCACAGTAATTATTTTACCTCTAAGGGGGCGTCCATTAATTACGTGAGGTGTTTAAGGGGGGGAGGGGGTCGAGTCAAATCTCATCTAATCTTACGTTGGAGAGAGGGGGGGTCTCGGCAAATATCACGCAATTTTTTTTTTGATTGAAATAAAAAAAATATATACTATATTGGTCCATTTAATCCAGATTGTACATGCTTAAGATTTTATCTTAAGCGTAATCGTAATACGATTAAGATCATTTATTAATTCGTTCGAAAGAAAATAATTTCATTCATACTTCGACGTTTTAGAGTAGATATTCTTTTTTTAATCACAGTAGTTACGATTTAAGTATTCTATTGTTAAATTTTTATTACACTTATAATTAAACTCTCAGCAATATTGATTACTATAGTCGTAAAAATGTAATAGGCCCGTTTTGACATTTGTGCAAGACCATAGAATGTAACTTGGAACGAAACTGAAAGAAACAATAAAATAAAAATCAATTACATACAGTGTTTATAAAATACGTAAATTTTTTTGGGACGGTAAATAATATGAAAGAATATATCGCGAGTATTCTTTTTGCGCTTACTTTATAGTAGCATGCAATTTATAATTCTTGCGAAACGTTCCGAAAACAGTTACGTTCTCAGTCTTTTTTTTTTTATACTAGAGCTGTAACCATTTTTTTACTGAATATCGAAATTAAATATTGTGTAGTTATCTTTACTGCAAAGAATGAGCTTGGTCCTCAAAATGGGTTCTAAATAATGAGTCTGAGTTGATGTATCTGACCAAGCGGCACATGACTGAAGCGTCCCCGCGCGCACTGCCCAGTTTTTCGATCCTCATCTTGTAAAGTTGACTGTGCGCTCGTTTAAGTTTGATATATATTGTTTACTATTACGTTAACTATGGCTCTTCTATTCAGGACATTAATTTAAACATAGTGATTTGACTCGATTTTTGTGTTTGTTATTATATAGTACTAACTCTGTTTCAACATGTTGAAACGTGGACGTATAATCAACAGCCAGTCACGCGTATTGGTTGTGAAGTTAAAGGAATATTTTGAACGAACGAACACTTTACAATACATAATAATATCAATCAAGTACTGATACAAACTTGAATTGATTTATCGTGAGTATCGAGTCCCGAGTCTTATGGTTCCATAACTAGTTACGTCGCGATGACAAATGTCAAAACGGGCCTATTACATTTTTACGACTATAGTCTTGAATAGTCGTAAATAAAAGCATAAAGCAAATTTGTTTTTTTCTTATTACAATAACAATCCAACGCGTTTACGTAAGAAACTCACATTTTGAAAAATCTCACGTGAGATTGGGGGATGGGGAGGGGGTTGAATGAAATCTCACGACATCTCACCAGGGGGGAGGGAGGGGCAGAAAATTTAAAAAAACACCTCACGTAATTTATGGACGCCCCCTAATGATCTAAACGTTTACCATAAATTATATCCCCTGATTATATCCCCTGACAAGGGATATAATTAACGTGCCCACCTGCTAAATCACTGGAACATGGAATAGGAGAAGTTTACCCCCGTTTATTAATACACATTTGTTATATGGATATTATTTCCACTTGTGCGCCAGTGCTCTGAGAGTCGATAAAGCGGTGGGAGAAGATCAATTTATATCCTTTCCCGGAGATATAATTGTCTCCTGCCCATGCTAGCCGTGCAGATGGTGATAAAAAAAACAACCGGCTAAGTTGTTTTTAGGCTTGTTCTGAGACCAGGGCGCGTTTGGAACCTTCGTAGCTTTAGTTTTAAGTTGACGAATTTAGTTATCGCCATGAACTCACTTCTATGTCATATATTGCGTGTTATGTACGCATCAAAAGTACCATCTATGTGCCTATGTGAAAAAAGAAATATTTGACTTTGACGCGGGTGTGAAGTGAGACGGGTGGGGGCGGTTTAACTTTTTTGGACACAATACACATATATGCAATAATGTCTAACTGATGGTTCTATATTTTCTTAGTTCTATGGGATTAAATTAAGTTAGCTGTAGTTTTCATCTCTTCAAAGTTTAAACTTCTTGTGATTTCAGGACGTGATGAAAGTGTGCTCGTTCGCGCAGTACGACAACGACAATGGCCGGTTCTCGTTCAGAAACTTCATCAACTACCACTACGTTTAATACTGCCATGTTATTATTAAGTTTTAAAATATATGATCTCTTTTTGTACTGAGGGTAGTTTTTTATTTCATTTTTAATTAATCTGGAGCTATGATAACCACTGAAGCGAAGCTTTATAAATAAATAAATAAATAAAATATATTACTACAACGCACACATCGCCACCTAGCCCCAAAGTAAGCGTAGCTTGTAAATTATCAAAATTAAGCTTAATATGCTATACTCCGCGAAAAGCAGGAGAATCTGTGTGGTGTAATTTATAATTTCTTCAATCCTTATACTCCACACCAAACAGATCCTCGGCAATACACCCTCTGCGCACGTTTCGCTCCGAAACCGGAGCATCATCAGGAGATGTTGACTTTACAATGATTAATTGTTAAACAATTGGTGTGGAGTATAAGGATTGAAGAAATTATAAATTACACCACACAGATTCTCCTGCTTTTCGCGGAGTATAGCAAATTAAGCTTAATTTTGATAATATATCATGGATTTCCGCAAAGTAACGCCTGCTTCTATACAATATACAAGCGTAGCTTGTGTTATGGTACTAAGATGACTTATGAATATTTATATGAATAATATACATAAATACTTAGAATATACATATAAACACCCAGACACTTTTCAGGGGGTGGTGTGGGTGGTTTCACTGGGTGTTTATATGTATCATTCATGCTCATCACACAAACATTTTCCAGTTGTGGGAATCGGACCCACGGCCTTGGGCTCAGAAATCAGGGTCGCTGCAAACTGCGCCACTCGGCTGTCCAACTCCGTGACTCGTTTAGTCAGGAAATAAATCATAGCACTCAGTACTAATTGAACCACATTTATAATATCAACACTAGTAAAAATGTTTAACGCCCAATGAGGTGGGCACGGGTCAGCTTGAAAATTATGAAGCTTTTGAGTTTCTTTGATTAAACGCGCTTATCTCAGAATATACTGTACCTACCATTATTTTACAAATCGCAAATCCTGTGCTTCTGGTTTTTGACGTGACAACGTCTTATAAATTGGTTTGCCGGGTGACACTTCAAGAAACTGCGTTACGCTCCGCTCACGTTATGCGCTCACAATGAGAGCGAGTGAGAGGCACGCGCCCGCCTAAGAGCGAGAGAGACAGACATAAAAAGTGAAAGGCACGCGTCCCTTTGTAGTAAACGCTGTTTCATTGTACGCAATTATTTCATCCTTCTTCCTACTATACGAATGAATATTCACATTAAAATTATTTTACCACTCAAAGTCGTTGTCACGTAAAACTTTCGCCCGTATACCGACTTTACAGGCAACCAATTTTTTTTTATACAAACGTTCTGACAAAGGCCCGAACTGAAGATTTGTAAGCATATTGCAGCTAAAAATGCACTTAAAATACGAACGTCCGAATGTCTGGGCGGACGGCCAGATATCGAAATATGGAAATGTTGGGCCGGGTTGGGCGGCTAACGTACGCTGCGTTCGCCGTGGGCGATTGAAGGCCGGTGGCTGGAGGGTGTTTCTCTTCCACTCTTTTTGCCCCTGGTGCCTTCGGAGGACTTGTGGATGATGGAGTGGCTTCGATTCCCACAACTGGAAAATGTTTGTGATAAGCATGAATGTTTTTTAGTGTCTGGGTGTTTATCTGTATATTATAAGTATTTAAGTATTTCATATCCTACTCATATAATAATTATAATAATTATAAATGTCAATGTAAGTTTGTTTGTTACGCTTTCACGCAAAAACTTCTTCACCGATCCTCATGAAACTTTGTACACATATTCTTGGAAGTGTTACAAGTAATATAGGATACTTTTTATCCCGACATTAAGCTCGGTTCCTTTGGGAGAGGGGATGAAAGTGTTTGACGATTTTACACCATAACTCCGACAAATTATAACCGATTTAAATAATTATTTTTGTACTATAGAGGTTATACTATGTGTGGTTAATTTTGCCCAAACTATGGTTGGAGATACAGGACAGAACTCCTCAACGGACAGCAGCAAACCCCTCATTTAAGTCTTAGCGATACTTAAATTTTTTTTCGAACTAAAACTAAATTAAATGCCACATCAAAAAACAAAATGAAACGCAGACGAAGTCGCGGGCAACAGCTAGTTGTTCATAAAAATATTCAAGTCATCTTAGTACCCATAACACAAGCTACGCTTACTTTGGGGCTAGATAGCGATGTGTGTATTGTCGTAGTATATTTATTTATTTATTTATTTATTATTTAAATAATATATTTGTACTAATCAACGGGGGTAAACTTCTCCTATTCCATGTTCCCGTGCCTTAGCAGGTGTAACACGTTTATTACATCCCCTGTCAGGGTATGTAATCAGGGGATATAATTTTTGTCTCCTGTCTGTGCTAGCCCTGCTCGCTTGTTGCTATGGTTCTTGAAGAGGAAGGCATTTAAATGAAACTAATATTAAAAGTAACATCGTTTTTATTGCTATAAAATTACAGTTAAAACTTAACTAACATATTACTTCTGCACCGCATTTATATAGATGTGGCGCCCTCTACACCCCGACATATACCAATACATCGAAACAAGCTACTATCACATTGTTTTTGTCTCGTGATTGAAGCCATTTTGGCGCTGTCAGTTGTGAAACTGTGAGACGAGTGTCCGAGGTACTAAAATTTGAGTCAATAAAAACAGTTTCATATTAGTTTCAGAGATACGGCGTCTGTCACTCAGCACTTCTAATGGGGACAAACTTTGAACTTTCATTTGTATAGGCCAGTCTAGTGCAGTGGCATGCATAGAGGGTATGCACAGAGTATGCAGATGGTATAAAATGAAGAAAATCTCCAGTATGAGTTACGACCATTTCTTGTAAGTCGACTGTTTATCTCCACTTTTTGTTTATAGAGATTAATATTTGGGCTTACAAATCTTTATATATATATATTTCTTGTGTGCGTGTGTGCGTGAGTATGTCACTGAACTCCTCCTAGACGCCTGGACCGATTTGAATGAATTTTTCGGTATCCATTTGGGTGGCACCCTGGATGGTTTAGATTCACAAATCAGCCCGACAGATGGCGCTGGGGTCAGCTAGTATTATTATAAATATATAAAAAGCAACATTATTTATTTTTACGTTGAAACAACACAGTATGTATGCAGTGGCGTGCACAGAGTTATTGACCAGGGTATGCATAAAGAAGGCAGATGCCATAAAATGGAACAATCCTTCGCATTAATGGGTTATACAAAAATTTTAGGGTATGCAGAGCTTTTGTGCATGTATGAAGTGCACGCCACTGTATGTATGTATTGTATGGGAAAAGTTTAGGTAAGTAAAATAAGTTAGAACTACGCCTCTGACCACGCCATTTCAATGAACAACGTCAAATAACAGCGTCTGATGCAGGATTCAAGATGGCGGAAATAATAATTATGATAACTATTGACTTCGTTATTTCGTCAAGATTTCACTGAGGATCTTCTTCTTCTTTAGTCCCTTGTCGAATTTGTTTTTCTGGAAAAAAAAACAAAATATTATATAATATATTGACGACCTCCCTGGCGGAGCGGCGAGCGCCGTGGATTTAAGTAGGAGGTCCCGGGGTCGATTCCCGACAGTTGCAATTTGGGAATTAATAACTTCCGAACTTTCTCTGGTCTGGTCTTGCGGGAGGGTTCGGCCGTGGCTAGTTACCATCTTACCGAGAAAGACGTGCCACTAAGCGATTTAGTGTTCAAGTGCGATGTCGCTTGGAAACCGATTAGGGTATGACTGCCGTACTCTCAAACAGGTTAGCCCGCTACCATCTTAAACTGCATCATCACTTACCACCAGGTGAGATTGCAGTCAAGGGCTAACTCGTAGTGGAATAATTTTTTTTATACATATATATTAACCCAGGGTATTTTTAATAGTAAGAATTGTTATCTACTTCTGTTAAGTAGAAAAGGCAAGAATGTAGTAAAACTCACTTTTTTCTTCTCTGCAGTCATACCGACGAACTCTTTTCTTTCTTTCTTCTCTTTCGGTGGTTGGTCCACATTCTGTCTCTTATTGGGTGGACCCTCGCCAGCTTCCTGCAATGAATAAAACAAATAACCCCCGACGCAGAAATGACAGTCTGTGTGCCATTATACCGCAATATTGGTATCAGTGAAAGAGCTTGACTAGTTGAATAATATACATTATATTGAAAGACTGTTTTAAATTAATACGTATGCATTCATGCATTCATGCAAAAATTATCAGAGTCGAAATTTTGACCTATGCCTAAGTAAGATTTTAAGTGTGTAGTCACAAAAAATGTGTACGCACATCGCTATCTACGAGTAGTCCCAAAGTAAGCGCGTCTTGTGTTATGGGTACTAAGATGACTGATAAATATTTTTATGAATAATACACATAAATACTTAGAATATACAGATAAACACTGAAAAAGTAGTGGGAATCGAACCCACGGACTTGGACTCAGAAAGCAGGGTCGCTGCAAACTGCGCCAATCGGCCGTCAAAAATATTCAATAACATTTGGTTAAAACTCAACTGTGTATTAATAAAACCTTCATACCTGGCTCTTCCTTTTGTTCATAACTCTTCTGTAAGCTCCGCTATTTTTGTCATCGTTCTGCGCATCACCGAACTTGCCTTTACCAAAATTTCCCACTTTATTGCCTGGATTTCCTTGCCTAAAATTGTCCGTCTTGCCAAACCTGTCGTTATCTCCCTTGCCAAATTGGTTGTTATCTCTGTTGCCAAACCTGTCGTTTGGTCTGCCACCAAACCTGTCGTTTGGTCTGCCACCAAACCTGTCGTTTGGTCTGCCACCAAACCTGTCGTTCGGTCTGCCAGCAAACCTGTCATTTGGTTTACCAACGAACCTGTCATTTGACCTGCCATTGAACCTTTCGTTTGATCTGCCACCAAACCTGTCCTTCGGTTTTCCCCCGAACCTGTCGTTTGGACGGCCACCAAACTTGCCTCTACCAAAGTTTCTTGCATCTTGCCTGTCTGGTTGATTTTGCTTATTAAACTTTTCTTTCTTGCCCAATTGGTTCTGCGTTGGTTGCGTACACCTCTTCACCCGTAGGATCCGGTTCTTTATTGTCAGATCTTCTTCTGACAACGCTAGGGCTAGTTCTACACCATCTTTAGATTTGAAGTTCACGTAGCCAAAACCTGAGGGAGAAAGAAGTCGCTTATTTAAACACTAGTTGTGCCCGGTGGTTTCACCCGCGATGGCTGAACTGGATGGCTTTCAAGAGATATATTTTTCCCGTACACATGTACGGGAAAAATATATCTCTTCTAGCTCTTGCCCACTATTTTTAATTTATTTTTTAATTGCCATCTTGTTGTGTTCATTGTTTTTTTTTTTTTCTTATTGTGGTGTACGAATAAAGTGTATAAATAAATATTTGAAAACTCAAAGTCACATAGGTAAACATTGCTAATCGCAAATGACTGTCTCGCTGACCTACTCTAGTTTCACCTTACCTATTACACTTTTAATTAGTGATGCCCCTTCTTACTAAGACCCCTTTTATATTACTTACTCGGGAATAATAATTCTGGTGGAGAAGTTTCTCCTCGTACAATAGATGCGATGTTTTAAAAGAAGAGTATTAAAGCTTTTGGACGGCCGATTGGCGCAGTTTGCAGCGACCCTGCTTTCTGAGTCCAAAGCCGTGGGTTCGATTCCCGTAACTGGCAAATGTTTGTGTGATGAACATGAATGTTTTTCAGTTCTGGGTGTTCTCAGTTATCAGTATATTATAAGTATTTACGTGCATTATATTCATAATAAGACATCCATCAGCTATCTTAGTACCCATAAAACAAGCTACGCTTACTTTGGGGCTAGATGGCGATGTGTTTATTGTCGTAGTATATTTATTATTATTATATTACTAAAGGACCCGCGAGACTTCGTCCGAAAATGAGTCGTCTTAAAAAAATAGTCGTATGTCCAATATAAATTCGGATTCTGAGATTCCGATATAAATGAATTCTAGCTAGATCGATGTATCGCCCCCTGTATACTAAATTTCATGAAAATCGTTGGAGCCGATTACGAGATTCCAATGATATATATATTTATCGATAAAACACGAATAAAATGACATTTTCTAAAAATGAATTCTAGCTAGATCGATGTATCGCCCCCTGTATACTAAATTTCATGAAAATCGTTGGAGCCGATTACGAGATTCCAATGATATATATATTTATCGATAA
Source organism: Pararge aegeria (assembly GCF_905163445.1). NCBI lineage: Eukaryota > Metazoa > Arthropoda > Insecta > Lepidoptera > Nymphalidae > Pararge > Pararge aegeria. Next base: position 1,116,805 of record NC_053202.1, on the reverse strand, counting down.
AACACGAATAAAATGACATTTTCTAAAAATGAATTCTAGCTAGATCGATGTATCGCCCCCTGTATACTAAATTTCATGAAAATCGTTGGAGCCGATTACGAGATTCCAATGATATATATATATTTATCGATAAAACACGAATAAAATGACATTTTCTAAAAATGAATTCTAGCTAGATCGATGTATCGCCCCCTGTATACTAAATTTCATGAAAATCGTTGGAGCCGATTCCGAGATTCTAATTATATATATACAAGAAAATTGAAAATTGAAAAATAATTTATTATGGCAACATGATTACATTTAGTAATACACAAACAAAAAGCGTGGACGGTCTCTGCTGCCTAATTTAGGTAACCCTGTGCTATAGGCATCAGCGACCTACCCTCCTTAATATTGATTAAGTACTAAAATAACAAAATCAGTGCATTCTTAATTAACTAATTTACTTTATTTGTGTGTGTGATTGCGTGTGTGTGTGTGATTGCACTAATATGAATCCAACAACATTATCCAGTGAATATGCTTCAGTAAGTCCTCTGTTTCAACATAGTTTAAGCTTTTATAAATAATTAGTGACCACTTTTTTGCAATTAAATTTATTCATTTTACGTATGGAAAGCGTTTTATTTAATTTGTTATACAGAGTCTTACCTAAATAGCACTTAAATTTCTGTGCATACACGCACACAGTTCGAAAACGTGGAGTATTATATATCCTAAAATTGCATCGTTTAGTATGACGGTCAGGGACAATGTCTTGAGCAAGAATTGCTCTGTCAAAGATAAAAGATTTCTTATACTTGTATAAAGTTGAATTACCCTTCCCGGCGCAGGTTTTCCTGTCGCGCACGATGCGCACGGAGTGGATGTCGCCGCACGCGCGGAAGGCGGCGCGCAAGGCCTCGTCCTCGAGCGCGAAGGGCAGGTTGCCCACGAACACCGCGCAGCGCGCGTCGTGCGGCGCGCCCGACGACGCGCTGGCCTGCACGCGCAAGTGGTTGCCGTTGAGGACCGAGTTGTTCTCCGCCAGCGCCTGGGCCAATGCGTACGTAGCAGTAAAATAAAAAAAAATATATACTACAATACACACTGCGCCATCTAGCCCCAAAGTAAGCGTAGCTTGTGTTACGGATGCTAAAGTGACTGATGAATATATTTTTTTTATGAATACGGAGGAACGAAAAACTGCGCAGTGCGCGCGGGGACGCTTCAGTCATGTGCCGCTTGGTCAGATACATCAACTCAGACTCATTATTTAGAACCCATTTTGAGAACCAAGCTCATTCTTTGCAGTAAAGATAACTACACAATATTTAATTTCGATATTAAGTAAAAAAATGGTTACAGCTCTAGTGTAAAAAAAAAAAAGACTGAGAACGTAACTGTTTTCGGAACGTTTCGCAACAATTATAAAGTGCATGCTACTATGAAATAAGCGCAAAAAGAATACTCGCGATATATTCTTTCATATTATTGAACGTCCCAAAAAAAATTACGTATTTTTTAAAACACTGTATGTAATTGATTTTTATTTTATTGTTTCTTTCAGTTTCGTTCAAAGTTACATTCTATGGTCTTGCACAAATGTTAAAACGGGCCTATTACATTTTTACGACTATAATTAAATTAGTTTGGCCATCCAAAGGGGCAATGCTGCCAGCATCTTAGGAACTGTGCCTCGCTGCGGTGGTTTCGAGGACGTTTTAGATTTTATTTAGTTTTAAATATGTAGTTTATTTTAGGTTATATTTGTAAAACAATTATTTTAAAGAATATTTAATAAATAATAATATATAACAACTCCATCTATTGAATACCTTTAAAGGGTTAGTTCGTACATATTTTTCAGTATTGTAAAATTCACTGACTTAAAAGAGCTTATAAACTATATCTCCTTGAAATAAATGAATTTTATATACATAAATACTTATAAAATACATATAAACACCCAGACTCTGAAAAATATTCACGCTCATTCAGAAAGCAGGGTCGCTGCCCACTGCGCCAATCGGCCGTCAAAGTAGTATTTATTTTACTCTTTATTTTTGAAGTGAAACATCTTTAGAATCGTTGCGATTTCAAAGGAGAATAAGACAGAAATACAATTTTATCATTTTATTAGTGTTTTTACCTACACTTGGAGGAATTATCAATTTTATAAATTTAAAATGCATATAAAAATGATCGGTACCGACAGGATTTGAACCTGCGACTCTCGGGCAATCGCGGCCTGAGCGCTTTCTCCAATTAAGCTGCGGTTCTCCTACCGTCGATGCCGAAATGAGTATATGCCTTTCACATCAGTCACATAGCCAGAGTCGCAGGGTCAAAATTCCGATAATTTTTATATGCATTTTAAATTTATAAAATTACTATTTTATCTGTTTTTTTCCTATTTAAGTTACCAAGGAAACCGAATAATATCTAGATAAAGAAACAAACACATAAATGTATAGGATAGAATGAGATAGAAAACATTATACAAGTTTTACCTATTCTAGTTACCACGGAAACTAAATAATAACCTTACATTTATCCTAATAGTTCTGATACTCTACATCCACCTCAATCTCTCGTAGGCTACTTTCAGAAGTTACACTTCCGCCGTGTGTGAATAAGTTGCACATGATTTTTTTTGAACTAATAGTAATCAGATAGTCCTAACATCACATGCAAAATTAAAATTACGTGACTCCTGTCACTGTATAGGTACGCGTCGCGTAGGTAGGTGCTATGCACGTGTCGGTCTTTTACCTTCAATAGGTTTGTCATAAGTAAACACTTAGAATGTGAATTTCTTTGTATGTAAAAATAGATAGGCTTTTGATTTAATATTTGTACCGCGTGATTCCTTATAAAAATATACTTATACATCCTTCAAACTTATTTCGTTATTTGGTTACCCGTTGAATATAACTATCTAATTCACTCACAATTATAAGCTAAGTAGCTATAGCTATATAGACTTACGAGCCATTACTACCCAGCTTTTTTGAAGCCACTTCTCTCTAGCAATCTCAATCTGAATGCTTTGCCAACTAAGCTACGGTTCTCATACCAACGATACTAAATTTAAATGCCTTTTAATCTGTCTTATAGTGATTGTATTCATCTAGTAGAAAACATTGCAGTTTCAATCTACTTTTCATAGCTCTCTTTTCGTAATAAAAATATACACCACGGAAACCTGACACTGTCTTTTCTTCTTTAAAATAATAGTATAGACTCAAATTGACGGCCGACTGGCGCAGTGGGCAGCGACCCTGCTTTCTGAGTCCAAGGCCGTGGGTTCGATTCCCACTACTGGAAAATGTTTGTGTGTTTATCAAGAATGTTTTTCAGTGTCTGGGTGTTTATATGTATATTCTAAGTATTTATGTATATTATTAAAAAAAATATTCATCAGTCATCTCAGTACCCATAACACAAGCTTACGCTTACTTTGGGGCTAGATGACGATGTGTGTATTGCCATAGTATATTTATTTATTTTATTTTTAAATATAATACAATAATGACTACAATGCAAAGCTACCTTGTTCACTGAGTCTGCATCTGCAAATCTGACATAAACGTTGACAGTGGTCCTGTCAGGATGAAGCTCGTTCTTGATCACCGCCAACTTTGGAGTGTCTCTCGCATCTTTTACTGGGACAGTACGGATTCTGTGAAAATAACAACATTGATTAAGATTTAATTGCCTATTAAAATCTTAGAACTGGCAGAATTTTTAGCTTGCGTCTGTGACCCCACAGTAATTAGTTTATCGTTTATAAGTCAAAGTCAAAGTAAAGTCAAAAATATCTTTATTCAAGTAGGCCCATAGGTGGCACTTTTGATGCGTACATAAGAATTTCATGGTAGTGAGATGATGGCGATAACCACATTCGTAAACTTAAAACTAAAGCTACGAGGGTTCCAATATAAAAAGGCATATTAGTTTTGGCATCGGTAGTATGAGAACTGTGGCTTGGTTGGCAGAACATTCGGATCATGATTGCCAGAGTCATTGGGTGCAAGAATAGGGTGTATATGGGGTATGAATAACTAACTAACTTCTGACAGACTGAGACGGTAATAGCAAAAGAATATCCAGTTTTTATAATTCAACATAACATGATAAATTTTACATATTAAATTAATAGAACATTTATCTGTAAAACTATTAATACAAACTAGAAGCATACAATTTGTGTTCTTGTCAGTTATACTAAGAGAGTAAAGCAAGTATATCTTCTGCGGTAGAGTGATTAAAAGGTTGAAAAATAATGTTATTGTCAGCTACTCACCTGACTGACTCAATCTGTCCGTATTGGTTGAATATCTTCTTTATCTCCTTCTTACATTTACTACTGAAGGGCACGTTGCCCACAAACAATGTTCTTTTTGTTTCCTCATCGGGGTTTACACTAGTTTCTGTAGAATCCTTTTTGGATTTCTTGTCGGGTTTCTTTTCCTGTTTCTCTGTTTCCTCATCAGAGCTGTCATCTGCTGGACCTGGTTCAGATTTTTATATAGTTAAATTACTTTCACATTGGTTTGTCACACTTCCACTGATAGATTGTGATAGAACAATACATAACTATTCCATAATTTTGCCTCATTATTAATAAGGATAAGAAAAATATTTAAAGTTAATTAATAAAAATGCCAATAAGATAAATAGTAAAATGAATGAATCTTATTTTATATCCTGGTATTTTATTTACTTTATGTTTAAAATCCTTAAAACATTACTTGCTGGAGAAAGCTTATTATAAAATAAACAACTTCCTAAATGAGAATATTTAATATTGACAATAATGAGTCTGGCTCTCAATCTGGTTACAGCGCCCTCACATTCCATTTCAAATGTAAACATTACATTGACATTCTTTTTTGAAATGTTGTAATTATGTAATCTATATGACCTTGTAATGGAATTGAATAAATAAATAAATAAAACATCTGTGGGAGTCATTTGTGGGATTGAGTATATGCTTTTAATAATGTGATTCCTAAGGTAATTTTGGACCTACCAATGCATTGGTATTTATTTTAATTCAGCGGGTACAGTAAATTGCACTCCAAAATATAAAGTTACTTGTAAGACAAATATGGACAATACAAATGGGACATTCAGTTATGGCTTTGGCTGACAGTTGTATTTTGCTAATTCTGCACAGAAAATATATATTTACCTGTGTCTAATGCCTCTTTATTAATTTCTTCATTTTCAGAATCCATTTCATCATCATCCGAATCATGTTCTGAATCTGTATCTTCATTTGTTATTGCATTAGGATTAACTTCGTCATTATCACTAACTGCAGATTCAACTTGTTCATTGTCTTTATTTTGTTTTGATGTCATCTTCTTGATTTCATCTTCTTGACTTTGATTTTCTTTAGATGTATTAGTGTCTGTAACTTTGTCATTTTCCATTTCATTTTCATTATCTGAATCTACTTCCATATTTGTAGCAGAGTCAAGATTTAAATTTGTTGATTCAGTTTTTTTTTGACTTTGAATTTGTTTTGATTTATTTTTCTTATTTTTCTTTTTTGGACTACTATCACTTGTAGAGGTATTAGCGTTAATTTCATCAAGTGCTGGTACTTTTAAATTTTCTGAACAACTTTCGTCATTTGCAATTGGGTTAGTTACCTGTATACCTGTTTTTTCAATTTGGGTTTTGTTTTTATTTTGTTTTGACTTATTCCTCTTTTTTTTCTTCCTTGGGCTCTGACTAACTACAGAAGCTAAATTGCTGCTAATTTCTGTATTTTCTATAACATTAACATCATTACCAACTGCACTCTCATTTGTAACCGTGATTGGATTTGTGTTAACTGTTGAGTCCGATTTATCAATCTGTCCATTTTGTTTTGCCTTGTTCCTCTTCTTTTTTTTCTTCTTCTGGCCCTGATTAACCACAGAAGCTAAATTGGTGCTAATTTCTGTATTTTCTATAACATTAACATCATTACCAACTGCACTCTCATTTGTAACCGTGATTGGATTTGTGTTAACTGTTGAGTCAGATTTATCAATCTGTCCATTTTGTTTTGCCTTGTTCCTCTTCTTTTTTTTCTTCTTCTGGCCCTGATTAACCACAGAAGCTAAATTGGTGCTAATTTCCTTATTTTCTACTACCTTAACATCATTTGCAACTGCCTTCTCATTTGTAACCATGACTGGGTTTATTTTAACCATTGATATATTATTCTGTCCTTGTTGTCCAGATAGATTATTCTGTCCTTTTTGTTTGGACTTGTTCCTTTTCCTATTTTTCTTCTTTGGGCTTTGATTATCTTTTTTATTTTTAAGATCTTCACTAGCATTTGCTTTGGGTATTTCTTCAACAATAAAGTCATTCTGTGGTTGCTTATTCATCTTCTTAGACACAGTTCCTATATTTTCTGGTGAATTCTCACCGTTCATTGCAGCTGCAAACTTTGATTCTGTAACTTTACTTTTCGGACTATTACCCAAAGATACTGAAGTTGATATATCCTTTTTTATGTCATTTCCAATGTCTGATAGACATTGTTTCTTCGTGGGTGTTATGTTTTCATCTGTATTCTCAACATTATTGCTTAATCTCTTTTTATTTGCTTTTTTAGGAGATTTCTCGCTGTTTTTGATCAATTGCTGCCGCACCAAGATAGTATCTACCACACTAGAACTAGCCTCTAAATTATCTTTTAACATTTTTTTTACTTTCTCCGCCTTAGGGCTCACAATAGAATCGTTATCCTCACCGTTAGTAACGTCAAGGCCTGGGTTCTCGAATATTCTTTTAGGCGATTTCTTTATAATATCCTTCTTCTTAATCATCGTGGGGGATAGGAATATGGACCGGTCTTCCACAAACTCGCTCTTCGGCGTAACGTTCGGAGAGGGTTGATGTTTTGTCGGTGTTTGAGCTTTTTTCAGATGTTTAGGCCGATTGGGTGTTACATTGCCTGATAGTAACGCCGCGATGCTGCCTACAACGTAATCCATAGCACTTTAAAAGTTAAAAATATGAATAAAAACACAAATGTAATTCAATTCAAAACACATGTCCGCAATCCACTTGCACATGGTATTTAAGACTTTGACAATGACAATTGACATTTAAGGTGTTTACGTTCAAATGTTGTCATGCTCATGCCACAATAGCTGTAACGTAAATACCTAATATCCAAAGTTAGAACGTCGCAGTAACTATATTAAGTTTATTTTTATATATTTTATAATTTAGATAAGTTATATTTCGCTTACAATTAAGAGTTCGTTTACCATTTAACTCTTTTAAGGTAAATATAATATATTACACTCCTCAAATAAAATAAAATGAACACTATTTCTGGTTATAATTAATAAAAACTTTTAAATGGTTGGAATGAAAAACGAATGGAATAGTATACCTTGATAGCATTCCTAAAAACCGTTTGAAAGCCAGTAAATACATCACACTATGTATTTAAGATTTCGATTATATTCTGTTTAACACTGAATTTTTTTAAAAGTGTATTTTGATTTATCTTGTGAAAATGGTGATAGCGTAGTAAATAGAACGACCTACTTAGAACCTACAAGCCGGCACCGGCAGCTTAAATTAAAACAATTTTTTTTTTGTAAATTGCTTTTAATAAAGATAATTTCAGTACTATTGTTTGTTCACGTTTTGCCTAAAGAAATTACAGTAAGTTATAGTTCGTACCTAGATATCGTTGCCATTAGCATCTTTCGGTATGTGGTTTACATGAAACTAACACTCACGAAATTGTTTATCCAGTTTTCTCATAAACCATTTAACCGTGCAATTTCTATTCCAGCGTCGGTGTGTAGCAGGAAATCATGTTTAACTTGTATATCTCCAATATACATATAAGTGAATATATTATTATGCATTTACATCTTACGCAAGTTCCGCAAATGCGCCGCAAGTGCTAATCGCTAAATTCCAAGTAATGCCTATTTATACTTATTAGTACTAGATAGTCGTCTTCTTTCACAAACAAAATATAGAAGTTATTACTTCTATATTTTTTGGTATCATTTGATTGAGGAATTTATCTAATGCATACTTCAATATGAAAAAACTAAGTAACGTTATTTTTTAATATAACGTTACTTTTTAAAATATAACTTAACCTATAATGTAAGTTTTTTTATGCTTTATAGGTTAGGGTTTATTTTGTAGATTGCAACACTGACAATTCCGTTTGTGAGAAATGATAAGCAACGACGCTTTCATCCCAAACATTCGTTTTGTTTCATCTAAATCGTATTTAAATCAGTGCTAGTTATTTCAGTGTTCAAGATTTCTGTGTGGATATCTAAATATTACAAGGGTAAGTCTTTTTCCACATAATTCAAAAGTAGTAAATGCCGCGCGCCATGTCATGCCGCCCGCCATTCTAATTATTTATTTTTACGTTTAATTGGAACTTTTCTGGCGCCGATATCTCTACGAAAAGTTTACTTTTCACGATTATATACGATAATTAACTTGTTATTATGTTTATCTATGTATTGTAATAAATCAAAGTCATTAAGGTAAGGTTATAAAGCGATTAAGTGCTCTTGTATTGAAAAGAGCCTATAGAAGCGAAATTCGATACCTCTAGTTTTCACGAAGTTTTAATTCGCATATGATTCTTTTTTTAATCGCGTTAAACGTACTTGTAACAAGTTAAAAATTTAATTAAAGTGGTACCTTTCAACTTATTTGGTTCGTAATGAAATTAGTTTTTCGGCGTTTACTTTTTTAGGAAGTACTATTTGCATATTCACCTTGAACTTAGTGGATTACTGATAGTATTATTATGTTAACCAAATTGTAGTATGGTTATTACCATTAACAGGATTAAATATCCACTGACTATGTGTGTTATGTTTGAAACATTCATTATCCTTAAATGCTTGGGTGTAAATTATTGCTCTAACCAGGTTGCTTCTTTAAAGTCAAAGTCAAAAGTCAAAGTCAAAAATATCTTTATTCAAGTAGGCCCACAGGTGGCACTTTTGATGCGTACATAAGAATTACACGGTAGTGAGATGATGGCGATAACCACATTCGTAAACTTAAAACTAAAGCTACGAGGGTTCCAAACGCGTCCCGGTCTAAGAAGAAGCCCACAACAAACTTAGCCGGGTGTTTTTTTTTTTTTTTTTGTTATCGCCATCTCACAAAGTAATTTTAAATTATTAGAAGAGCAACCTGGTTAGAGCAATAATTTACACCCAAGCTTTTTTATCGTTTACGTAGTCCTTTATACTATAATAGGACTTTTCTATAAGCTTACGTTTAATACAAACTTTGAACTTTTTAAGAGACATCTCCAAGATGTCAATTGGTAGTTTATTGTAGAATTGTATGCAATTTCCTTTAAACGAATTATGAATTTTATGTAACCTAGTATATTGCACTGTAAGTTTATTCTTACTTCTAATGTTTAAATTATTGCCGTCACATTTTTTCTTAAATTTAGAAATGTTTTTATGGACGTACATTAAATTTTCAAATATGTACTGACTATACACTGTCATTATTTTAAAATCTTTAAATTTATCTCTCAATGACTCTCTCGGACCCATTTTGTAGATAGAACGAACAGCCCTCTTCTGCAGCACGAAAATAGTGCTAATATCAGCAGCATTACCCCAAAGTAAAATTCCATATGACATAATGCTGTGAAAGTAACTAAAATATACCAGTCTAGCAGTTTCTACGTCGGTCATATGGCGTATCTTCTTTACCGCATAGGCAGCAGAACTAAGCCTGTTCGATAAATTATTTACATGAGGGCCCCATTGAAGTTTAGAATCTAACGTTATTCCTAGAAAAACTGTCGTATCCTCCAGTTTCAGTTCCTCATTATTAAGTAGTACAGTGGTTTTCACGTGTTTAACATTAGGTAAAGTGAATTTTATACACTTGGTTTTTTTTCCGTTAAGAACCAAATTATTAGCTTCAAACCACTGTACCACTTTAGCGAGAGAGTTGTTTACGTCGTCAAAAGCTAGTTCACGTCGATTTATTTTAAAAGTCAGTGATGTATCATCGGCAAACAGAACTATCCCGTGTTTATCCTTGGCAAGGTAAGGAAGGTCATTAATGTAAATAAGGAACAGAAATGGTCCTAATATAGACCCCTGTGGGACACCTATTTTCATAACTGATCCATTAGACCGTTTTCCATTCACGTCGACTTTCTGAATTCTATCGCGTAGATAGTTACTCATTAAGTCTAGAGCTACACCCTGAATTCCATAGTGGTGTAGTTTCCTAACTAACGTTTCGTGTTGAACACAATCAAACGCCTTAGATAAGTCACAGAACACACCAAGTGCATCACGTGACTCCTCCCAGGCTTCAAATATGTTTTGTATTAGCTCAACACCTGCGTCGATTGTTGAGCGACCCCGTGTGAAACCAAATTGCTTAATATGAAGTAAATTATACTTATGAAAATGGTAAAGTAATTGATTTAAAATGAGTTTTTCAAAGATTTTACTGAAAGTGGGTAGTACGGATACTGGTCTAAAGTTAGTGGGGTCAGAAGTACTACCCGATTTAAACAATTTAATAGTTTAACACTAGTAGTTTAACACTTTAATAGTTTTTAGTGACAGTTTGAGACGGTGATACCAAAAAAATAAACAACCAGCTAAGTTTGTTGTGGGCTTCTTAGACCAGGGCGCGTTTGGAACCCTCGTAGCTTTAGTTTTAAGTTGACGAATTTAGCTATCGTCATCAACTCACTTCCATGTTATATTTTACATGTAATGTACGCAGAAAAAGTGCCATATATGTTCCTATTTGAATAAAGAAATATTTGACTTTGATTTAAGTTCTAACAATGTTTTGTATTTGTTAGCGATATGAATTGCTCTAGCTTCATTCATCATCATCATCATATAGACCCATTACTAGCCCACTACAAGGCACAAGTCTCCTCCCACAATGAGATGGGGTTAAGGTAATCCACCATGCTGGCCCAGTGTGGGTTGGTGGACTCCACACATCTTTGAGAACATTGTGGAAAACTCAGGCATTCAGGTTTCCTCACGATAAAACAAGTGATATTTTAATTAATAAAAACGCAAAGTGTATACGATCTCCTATCCACTGGGTTATCACTGCTACCTTAATTGCTAAGTATTAATTAATGATGATTTGTTTTAGTCAACCATTGTAGTTATCATCATCACCTTACAATAAAGGAAACATTAATATGAATACTTCATAGGTGCTTGTGATAAAAAATAATTGTTCAGTCATGTAGACCTGATATGAATGAAGTTACATAAGCCATTGAACACGTACTCCTAATAAGTTTGTATAAAGTGTTGTACAAATGCTTTGTTGCTCGGCTGTACTTCACTGTGAGTAGTGTGGTAACTAGCCATGGAGAGGTGAAATTGCCCGCTGGGTATCAAACACAGGCTCTCCGACTTAGGGCTTACTACTGTGTTATTTACTGATTGAATGCACCTTGTTAGTAGGTATTATTTACATAGACATTGATATATGTATCTTTGCTAAACACGTATCAGTGACAGGTCAGCGACCCTAAATTAATTTAGCTCTGAACACTTATTTGATCTCATTAGTTGGTTGTAGGAATTTATTTACGCACACATGCACTTTGCTTTTGTAGTGATTTGCTGTTGTCGATTTAAGCATTCTTTATGGCAGGTTGCTTAAAGTAGAGCTCATATTAAAATGGGAACTTTCAGTCATCATCATCTCAAATGTACGCATCAAAAGTGCCATCTATGTGCCTATTTGAATAAAGAAATATTTCACTTTGACTTTAAATGTCCACAGCGATATTAAATTTTGGAATTTTAACCCAATGTTCTAAAGCTTTCCCTACAAGTTAACATAATTTAAAATTTCAGTCAATGGGTTTATTATAATTTAATGAGTACCAAACTAACAAAGGAAACAATTAGGTTCAAGTATTATAAATATGTATCACATATTACTTAATTATAAAACTGTATGTTTTCAAGAAATAAATAAATACAAGAGTAACAAAATCATCCAAACTCCACCCCAAATATCATTACTAAGATAAAATTGAGTCAAGCAATATTGTGATCGTCTGCTAGCTATGAAATATAAACTTGTTAAAATTTAACCATAACCATAAAGGAAGTGGGGCCCTATAATCTTTACAAAACAACTGATGCATGAAAATTATTGAAGCGTGTCATACTGGCAGCGTACCTGCCTGTGTTTATTATGTTTATTGTTGTTTTTTAAATTGTCTTTTATAATGTTTCTTGTTTGACTTTACTTTGAGAATTACGCATTAAGTATTTAGGACATTAGGACATAATAACATTATATATATGTCAACAGCCTCGATCAAGATTTTGATCTTGGTCGCCCGCCAACTCCGATTGGATCAGCATGGTGGTTATTTGTCCTTTGAGTGAGGAGGCCTACGCCAAGCCATAGGGCAGATTATTTATTAAAAAAAAAATTAACTTTACTATAAGCAACTTGTATATTTTAACCAAGACATACTTATTATTCTAACCCATTTATTATATATTTCAAACTTTTGTTTGTATCATACAAATGCAAATGTGGAATATGAAATTGTAAAGATGTTATGCATAGAGGCCTACCTTGCCAGTGTTCGCTGTACATTATTTGCTTAAGAATTGGAACCTAGGTCTAAAGGCTCTCAGATTTAAGAGATACTCGCCTATTTACGAATTTCCATTTGACTTGCTAATGTCAATCGCGTGCTGCTTATGAAATAGGCTGGTAGGATATATGGCTGCGAGGAATTTATGTTTTAACCAACTGCAAAAACTTAGTTTATTTTTTAATAGTAATAAAATTGAAGGACCTGGCGTAGTGTAGAGCAACCGCCTATAAATCTCCAACTAGATACAACGTGGTTGGCAGCGCGTAAAATCTTGTTATTCTGGAAAAATTAGTGTGTTTTAACTCAACCTGTTAATGAAAAAAAAGATAATACTTCAGAGGCTTTAAAGTTACATTATTTACGAAATGCTCCTAGTTTCTGAGTAACCCATTGCCATAGTTTTTACTGAAAGAAATCAGCTAAAGCCCTATAATCACATGAAAAATTTACTCCTGCCACTTTATTAGGTACGCGTCGCGTAGCGTAGGTACTATGCACGTGTCGGTCTTTTATCATCAATAGGGTTGTCACAAGTAAACACTTGAAATGTTTTAAATTAAAAATGCTTCTTTTGATTCAATATTTTTACGGGATGATTCGATATGAAACATCCCGATTTTTTATTGAGTTACACGTCGTTTACGAGTATGGAATTATGTGAACTTCAAAGCAAAATGGATCTTATTTTTATCACATTAAAGTTCAAATTTTGCCTACAATTATTTAGCCCGAGCGATTGACGTAACCTTTGTAAAACAAAAACCGGATTAAAAGCTAAAAATGAGTGACATAAGCGACTCATCGATTGCAAGCGAGCTAATCTCGTACTAAGACTATCCTGATATAAAATCAGAGATGCGTTGCCCACTTTGATTGAGAAAGCCGGACTGGATAATGCCGGTTGGACACGTGGAATTGCGAAGTCCCTATCTATAATTTTGTAGCTCTTCAAAGAAAATTAAAACTGCTTCTTTTAAAAAATACTTTTGATGTACTAATACTTTATACTATATCTTTTTCTGCCTTGCTGTTTTTAATAATCATTTACCTTTTCTTTTTTTCCCACCACTTATTGCTCTGCTCTGCTCTGCTCAATGCTTTTAAAACTTTCTACTATTGTAAATTAACTGTACCTTTTCGGCAATGTTTATTAAGTTACTTCCATGTAATGACTGTTTTTGCCAAAAAAAATAATAATAAAAAAAGCTCGTAACTGTGGACGTCGATCTTCAGATATGATGATGATGATGATACAACTGTGGTAGTAATACTTACTTTGGATAGGTTATTGTTGAAAAAGTTACTAGATCGGGTCGCATGATGATTTTCCACTTCCACCATCATAATCACATCAACCCATAATCTCTTCGACTCTTCTCTCTATCATATGTATGCAGATGATATCCAAATATATCGCTCATCTACCCTTCAAAATCTTGGCTCTGCTGTTGCAGCTGTAAATAATGACATGGCTGCAATTTCTGAGTGGAGCAGGCGATATTGGCTTAAGGTCAATCCTGCAAAATCTAAAGCTATCGTTATGGGCAGCTCAGGAATGATCGCGAGGGTTGATTGGCGCAGCATTACTCCTGTTATTTATAATGGCATCGCTATTCCTTTTTGTGAATCTGTTAAAGATCTTGGTGTATACCTCGACCGGGAATTGTCATTGTCAGTGCATGCCAAAAAGCTGAGTCGGAAAGTGTTTGCGACGATGAGCTCGTTGCGAAGGCTGCGATCATTTCTTCCAATTCCGACCAAAGTTACGCTAGCACATTCTCTCCTTCTATCTATTCTCGATCATGCGGATGCCAGCTTTCTTAATCTGACCGAGGATCAGCTTAATGAACTTGAGCGTCTTCAAAATCTTGCTATTCGGTTCATATTTGGCCTTCGCAAATATGACTACGTTTCCGAATTTCGACAATAACTCAAGTGGCTTCCTGTTCGTCGTCGCCGGGATATGCACGTACTTTCACTTCTTTACTGTGTGTTATTTCATCTAAAAACTCCCTCGTATTTGATAGAGAAGTTCACTTTTCTTGGCGATTTAAGATCGTGCCGTGCGCTGACGCTGAGTATGCCTTATCATAAGACAAAATTTTACAATCGTTCGTTTAGCGTACGAGCTGTGGAATTGTGGAATGCGCTTCCAATGAGCATACGAGGATCCAAATCACTGGCGATATTTAAAAAAGCAGTTAAGTCCCATTATATTGTCAACGACTATTAATAGCATGTATATACTTACTCATTTATTGTATGTTAAGGTATTTAAATATGTAAGTTTTGTTATTATATATAGTAGTTTATTTTTATTTATTAATTATATTATGTACTTTTTATCTGTTTGTGTAAACTAGTTTATGTATTAGTATGTAGTTATTCGCATGTATGTATTTTAAAATTTGTACCACTAACAGTCTATTCTCCACTTCTTTTTTTTTCCTAATTCAAAGGTTGCCTGGCAGAGATCGCTATTAAGCAATAAGGCCGCCTTTTGTATTCTACTTCTTTCTATATGTTTATGTTTTTATTATATTTTGTCTATGTTAATGTTGTGGTACAGAAGTCCTTTGTGGGGATGGGTATATGCTTTTATAACATGGTACTGTATCTATACATATCTATACATGGTACTATTAGATCTACCTTTACCAAGTTTAAACAATATATTAAAACACATTCAACAAATCGCGGTTACTACACGATTGATGAATTCCTTAATGACAAGGCTGCTTGGAAGCAGGCCACTCCGCTCTCATCTCTCACAAAACAGAAAAATTCTAAAGGTTGTTAAACTTTAAAATTATGTTGGAAGAGAACAATCTGCTGAGTTTCTTGCTGGCTCTTCTCAGTGCCTTTCGAACCGGTGGTAGAGTCACTACAAACAGACTGACTAGACGTTTTAAAAGTGCTTATTAATTAGGCCTACTTGAAATAAATAAATTTTGAATTTTAGTATGCAAATAAAGAGTTTCATGATTATAACCCATTACTGGCCCACTTCAGAGCACGGGTCTCCTTCCACCGTAGTTAAGGCCTTAGTCCACCACGCTGGCCCAGTACGAATTGGTGTACTCCACACACCTTTGAGAACATTATGTAGAACTCTTAGGCCTCACGATGTTTTCCTTCATTGTTGAAGCAAGTGTAATTTTAATTCCTTAAAACGCACACAACTGAGAAAAGTAAGAGGACCGTGCTGGGATTCAAACTCGGCCCTACGAAAGTGAAGTCGAAGTTTAACCCACTGGGCTCCATTTCGTAATATCCAACAGGGCGGGATAGGTACATGCGTACACGACCAAATTTAACTCGTCCCTAATGTTTTTTTGTGACGATTGCCAGATTTTTTTTTTTCTTTGCGTTGTCGTCTGTTTTCTGTCAACCTCATACAAGTGGCCAATGAACGTAAATACCTACTTTAAACAGAGGGTATGCACAGGCTATGAAGATAGATAGATAAATAGATAGTCTTTATTGCACAAATAAAAAGTGAAAACAAAAAATAACAAAACAATATCTTAATATATATAAATCTCCTGTCACGATGTTTGTCCGCGATGGACTCCTAAACTACTGAACCGATTTTAAATTAAATTGGCACACCGTGAGCAGTCTGGTCCAACTTAAGAGATAGGATAGCTTAGATCTTTAAGTAAAGTCACAATTTTATTTTATTGCAAATTATTTGTCTATAATTAATTGACAGTCACAGTTGATATATATATATATATATATATATATATATATATATATCAACAGACACACATATATGTATATATGTATATATAAATAAATATACAACTATACTCATTTAAGCTTAGCGATACTGAAAAACAAAATCAAACGCAGACGAAGTCGCGGGCAACAGCTAGTATATATATAAATATAAGATGCTAAGACATATTAGAAGATATAAAATGAAGAATATCACCAGTGCGAGTCATAAATAATTGAATGTAGGCTTTTATAACTCTTACAATGCCTATCCTTAAGTTTTTTATAACGCATAATGGAGATTTACTTTATTTTATATCATCCGCCGCTGACTTTAAACACATGTGAATACTTACCTATGTTCTGAGTGACATATACCATGAAGTTTTGAGGGTTTTGGACTAAAACAGGTATTTTATAAGATATATTTCGGTGAGTGAATTCAAGAACTGCTTGATCTAGTTTCCTCGCCTTTTTACCATCGCACCGCGAGACACCGTAACCGCTCCGCCGCTCTGCTCTGCACCCTACGTGGGTGATATACAACCGACGCGTTCGAAGCGCATTGCATCTTCGTTTCTGATTCGCACGATTTACATTATATACTGAAATACATTATATACTGACTTAAATTATATACTAAAATACATTATATACTTAAATAAATTATATACTTAAGAACATTATTTAATGAAATACATTATATACAAAAGAACATAATTTACTTTAGTACATTATATACTTAAGTACATTATTTACTTAAGTACATTATATACTTTAGTACATTATATACTTAAGTAAATTATATACTTAAGTACATTATATACTTAAATACATTATATACTTAAATACATTATATACTTAAATACATTATATACATAAGTACATTATTTACTGTAGAACATTATCTACTTAAGTACATTATATACCTCAGTACATTATATACTTAAGTACATTATATACTTAAGTATGTTATATACTTAAATACATTATTTACTTAAGTACATTATATACCTAAGTACATTTTATACTTAAGTACATTATTTTCTTAAATACATTATATACTTAAATACATTATATACTTAAATACATTATATACATAAGTACATTATTTACTGTAGAACATTATCTACTTAAGTACATTATATACCTCAGTACATTATATACTTAAGTACATTATATACTTAAGTATGTTATATACTTAAATACATTATTTACTCAAGTACATTATATACCTAAGTACATTTTATACTTATTTACATTATTTACTTAAATATATTATATACTTAAATACATTATATACATAAGTACATTATTTACTTGAGTACATTATTTACTTGAGTACATTATTTACTTAAGTAAATTATTTACTTATGTACATTATATACTTAAATACCTTATATACTTAAACACATTATATACTTTAGTACATTATTTACTTAAGTACATTATATACTTAAGTACATTATTTACTTAAGTACATTATATACTTAAGTACATTATATACTTAAATACATTATATACTTAAGTACATTATCTACATAAGTACATTATTTACTTTAGTACATTATTTACTTTAGTACATTATATACCTAAGTACATTATATACTTAAGTACATTATATACCTAAGTACATTATATACTTAAGTACATTATTTACTTAAATATATTATATACTTAAATACATTATATACTTAAGTACATTATATACTTAAGTACATTATAAACTTAAATACATTATAAACAAAAGTACATTATATACCTAAGTACATTATATACTTAAGTACATTATATACTTAAATACATTATATACTTAAATACATTATATACTTAAATACATTATATACATAAGTACATTATTTACTGTAGAACATTATCTACTTAAGTACATTATATACCTCAGTACATTATATACTTAAGTACATTATATACTTAAGTATGTTATATACTTAAATACATTATTTACTTAAGTACATTATATACCTAAGTACATTTTATACTTAAGTACATTATTTTCTTAAATACATTTTATACTTAAATACATTATATACATAAGTACATTATTTACTGTAGAACATTATCTACTTAAGTACATTATATACCTCAGTACATTATATACTTAAGTATGTTATATACTTAAATACATTATTTACTCAAGTACATTATATACCTAAGTACATTTTATACTTAAGTACATTATTTACTTAAATATATTATATACTTAAATACATTATATACATAAGTACATTATTTACTTGAGTACATTATTTACTTGAGTACATTATTTACTTAAGTAAATTATTTACTTATGTACATTATATACTTAAATACATTATATACTTAAACACATTATATACTTTAGTACATTATTTACTTAAGTACATTATATACTTAAGTACATTATTTACTTAAGTACATTATATACTTAAGTACATTATATACTTAAATACATTATATACTTAAATACATTATATACTTAAGTACATTATCTACATAAGTACATTATTTACTTTAGTACATTATTTACTTTAGTACATTATATACCTAAGTACATTATATACTTAAGTACATTATATACCTAAGTACATTATATACTTAAGTACATTATTTACTTAAATATATTATATACTTAAATACATTATATACTTAAGTACATTATATACTTAAGTACATTATAAACTTAAATACATTATAAACAAAAGTACATTATATACCTAAGTACATTATATACTTAAGTACATTATATACTTAAATACATTATATACTTAAATACATTATATACTTAAATACATTATATACATAAGTACATTATTTACTGTAGAACATTATCTACTTAAGTACATTATATACCTCAGTACATTATATACTTAAGTACATTATATACTTAAGTATGTTATATACTTAAATACATTATTTACTTAAGTACATTATATACCTAAGTACATTTTATACTTAAGTACATTATTTTCTTAAATACATTATATACTTAAATACATTATATACATAAGTACATTATTTACTGTAGAACATTATCTACTTAAGTACATTATATACCTCAGTACATTATATACTTAAGTATGTTATATACTTAAATACATTATTTACTCAAGTACATTATATACCTAAGTACATTTTATACTTAAGTACATTATTTACTTAAATATATTATATACTTAAATACATTATATACATAAGTACATTATTTACTTGAGTACATTATTTACTTGAGTACATTATTTACGTAAGTAAATTATTTACTTATGTACATTATATACTTAAATACATTATATACTTAAACACATTATATACTTTAGTACATTATTTACTTAAGTACATTATATACTTAAGTACATTATTTACTTAAGTACATTATATACTTAAGTACATTATATACTTAAATACATTATATACTTAAGTACATTATCTACATAAGTACATTATTTACTTAAGTACATTATTTACTTTAGTACATTATATACCTAAGTACATTATATACTTAAGTACATTATATACCTAAGTACATTATATACTTAAGTACATTATTTACTTAAATATATTATATACTTAAATACATTATATACTTAAGTACATTATATACTAAAGTACATTATATACTTAAATACATTATAAACATAAGTACATTATATACCTAAGTACATTATATACTTAAGTACATTATTTACTTAAGTACATTATATACTTATGTACTTTATATTCTTGAATACATTATATACTTAAATACATTACATACTTAAATACATTATATACATAAGTACATTATTAACTTAACTACATTATATACCTAAGTACATTATATACTTAAGTACATTATTTACTTAAGTACATTATATACTTAAATACATTATATACTTTAATACATTACATACTTAAATACATTATATACATAAGTACATTATTTACTTTAGTACATTATAAACTTAAGTACATTATATACTTAAGTACATTATATACTTAAGTACATTATTTACTTAAGTACATTATATACCTAAGTACATTATTTACTTAAGTACATTATTTACTTAAGTACATTATCTACATAAGTACATTATTTACTTAAGTACATTATATACCTAAGTACATTATATACTTAAGTACATTATTTACTTAAATACATTATATACTTAAATACATTATATACTTAAATACATTATATACATAAGTACATTATTTACTTGAGTACATTATTTACTTATGTACATTTTATACATAAGTACATTACATACTTAAATACATTATATACATAAGTACATTATTTACTTAAGTACATTATATACTTAAATACATTATATACTTAAGTACATTATTTACTTAAATATATTATATACTTAAATACATTATATACTTAAGTACATTATATACTTAGTACATTATTTACTTTAATATATTATATACTTAAATACATTATATACCTAAGTACATTATATACTTAAGTACATTATATACCTAAGTACATTATATACCTAAGTATATTATATACTTAAGTACATTATATACTTAAGTACATTATTTACTTAAATATATTATATACTTAAATACATTATATACTTAAGTACATTATATACTTAAGTACATTATTTACTTAAATATAGTATATACTTAAATACATTATATACCTAAGTACATTGTACTTAAGTACATTATATACCTAAGTACATTATATACCTAAGTATATTATATACTTAAGTACATTATATACTTAAATACATTATATACTTAAGTACATTATTTACTTAAATATATTATATACTTAAGTACATTATATACCTAAGTACATTATATACCTAAGTATATTATATACTTAAGTACATTATATACTTAAATACATTATATACTTAAATATATTATATACTTAAATACATTATATACTTAAGTACATTATATACTTAAATACATTATATACTTAAGTATGTTATATACTTAAGTACATTTTTTACTTAAGTACATTATATACCTAAGTACATTATATACTTAAGTACATTATATACCTAAGTACATTATATACCTAAGTATATTATATTCTTAAGTACATTATATACTTAAATACATTATATAATTAAGTACATTATATACTTAAATACATTATATACTTAAATACATTATATACTTAAGTACATTATATACTTAAGTATGTTATTTACTTAAGTACATTATATACCTAAGTACATTATATACTTAAGTACATTATATACCTAAGTACATTATATACTTAAGTACATTATTTACTTAAATATATTATATACTTTAGTACATTATTTACTTAAGTACATTATTTACTTTAGCACATTATATACATTAGTACATTATATAATTAAACACATTTTATACATAAGTACATTACATACTTAAATACATTATATACATAAGTACATTATTTACTTAAGTACATTATATACTTAAATACATTATATACTTAAGTACATTATTTACTTAAATATATTATATACTTAAATACATTATATACTTAAGTACATTACATACTTAAATACATTATATACATAAGTACATTATTTACTTAAGCACATTATATACTTAAATACATTATATACTTAAATCCATTATATACTTAAATACATTATATACTTAAATACATTACATACCTAAGTACATTATATACTTAAGTACATTATTTACTTAAGTACATTATATACTTAAGTACATTATATACTTAAGTACATTATATACTTAAGTACATTATATACTTTAGTACATTATTTACTCAAGTACATTATATACTTATGTACATTATATTCTTGAATACATTAAATACTTAAATACATCACATACTTAAATACATTATATACATAAGTACATTATTTACTTAACTACATTATATACATAAGTACATTATTTACTTAAGTACATTATTTACTTTAGTACATTATATACTTAAGTACATTATTTACTTAACTACATTATATACTTAAGTACATTATATACTTAAGTACATTATATACCTAAGTACATTATATACCTAAGTATATTATATACTCAAGTACATTATATACTTAAGTACATTATTTACTTAAATATATTATATACTTAAATACATTATATACTTAAGTACATTATATACTTAAGTACATTATATACTTAAGTACATTATTTACTTAAATATAGTATATACTTAAATACATTATATACCTAAGTACATTATATACTTAAGTACATTATATACCTAAGTACATTATATACCTAAGTATATTATATACTTAAGTACATTATATACTTAAATACATTATATACTTAAGTACATTATTTACTTAAATATATTATATACTTAAGTACATTATATACCTAAGTATATTATATACTTAAGTACATTATATACTTAAATACATTATATACTTAAATATATTATATACTTAAATACATTATATACTTAAGTACATTATATACTTAAATACATTATATACTTAAGTATGTTATATACTTAAGTACATTATTTACTTAAGTACATTATATACCTAAGTACATTATATACTTAAGTACATTATATACCTAAGTACATTATATACCTAAGTATATTATATTCTTAAGTACATTATATACTTAAATACATTATATAATTAAGTACATTATATACTTAAATACATTATATACTTAAATACATTATATACTTAAGTACATTATATACTTAAGTATGTTATTTACTTAAGTACATTATATACCTAAGTACATTATATACTTAAGTACATTTACTGTAGAACATTATATACTTAAGTACATTATATACCTAAGTACATTATATACTTAAGTACATTATTTACTTAAATATATTATATACTTTAGTACATTATTTACTTAAGTACATTATTTACTTTAGCACATTATATACATTAGTACATTATATAATTAAACACATTTTATACATAAGTACATTACATACTTAAATACATTATATACATAAGTACATTATATACTTAAATACATTATATACTTAAGTACATTATTTACTTAAATATATTATATACTTAAATACATTATATACTTAAGTACATTACATACTTTAATACATTATATACTTAAGTACATTATATACTTCAGTACATTATAAACTTAAGTACATTATTTACTTTAGTACATTAAATACTTAAGTACATTATATACTTTAGTACATTATTTACTCAAGTACATTATATACTTATGTACATTATATTCTTGAATACATTAAATACTTAAATACATCACATACTTAAATACATTATATACATAAGTACATTATTTACTTAACTACATTATATACATAAGTACATTATTTACTTAAGTACATTATATACTTAAGTACATTATTTACTTGAGTACATTATATGCTTATGTACATTATATACTTAAGTACATTATTTACTTAAGTACATTATATACTTAAATACATTATATACTTAAATACATTATATACTTAAATACATTATATACATAAGTGCATTATTTACTTTAGTACATTATTTACTTAAGTACATTATATACTTAAATACATTATATACTTAAATACATTACATACTTAAATACATTATATACATAAGTACATTATTTACTTTAGTACATTATATACCTAAGTACATTATATATTAAGTACATAATTTACTTATATATATAATATACTTTAGTACATTATTTACTTCAGTACATTATTTACTTTAGTACATTATATACTTAAATACATTATATACTTAAATACATTATATACTTAAATACATTATATACATAAGTGCATTATTTACTTAAGTACATTATATACTTAAGTACATTATATACTTAAATACATTATATACTTAAATACATTATATACTTAAGTACATTATCTACATAAGTACATTATTTACTTTAGTACATTATTTACTTTAGTACATTATATACCTAAGTACATTATATACTTAAGTACATTATATACCTAAGTACATTATATACTTAAGTACATTATTTACTTAAATATATTATATACTTAAATACATTATATACTTAAGTACATTATATACTTAAGTACATTATAAACTTAAATACATTATAAACAAAAGTACATTATATACCTAAGTACATTATATACTTAAGTACATTATATACTTAAATACATTATATACTTAAATACATTATATACTTAAATACATTATATACATAAGTACATTATTTACTGTAGAACATTATCTACTTAAGTACATTATATACCTCAGTACATTATATACTTAAGTACATTATATACTTAAGTATGTTATATACTTAAATACATTATTTACTTAAGTACATTATATACCTAAGTACATTTTATACTTAAGTACATTATTTTCTTAAATACATTATATACTTAAATACATTATATACATAAGTACATTATTTACTGTAGAACATTATCTACTTAAGTACATTATATACCTCAGTACATTATATACTTAAGTATGTTATATACTTAAATACATTATTTACTCAAGTACATTATATACCTAAGTACATTTTATACTTAAGTACATTATTTACTTAAATATATTATATACTTAAATACATTATATACATAAGTACATTATTTACTTGAGTACATTATTTACGTAAGTAAATTATTTACTTATGTACATTATATACTTAAATACATTATATACTTAAACACATTATATACTTTAGTACATTATTTACTTAAGTACATTATATACTTAAGTACATTATTTACTTAAGTACATTATATACTTAAGTACATTATATACTTAAATACATTATATACTTAAGTACATTATCTACATAAGTACATTATTTACTTAAGTACATTATTTACTTTAGTACATTATATACCTAAGTACATTATATACTTAAGTACATTATATACCTAAGTACATTATATACTTAAGTACATTATTTACTTAAATATATTATATACTTAAATACATTATATACTTAAGTACATTATATACTAAAGTACATTATATACTTAAATACATTATAAACATAAGTACATTATATACCTAAGTACATTATATACTTAAGTACATTATTTACTTAAGTACATTATATACTTATGTACTTTATATTCTTGAATACATTATATACTTAAATACATTACATACTTAAATACATTATATACATAAGTACATTATTAACTTAACTACATTATATACCTAAGTACATTATATACTTAAGTACATTATTTACTTAAGTACATTATATACTTAAATACATTATATACTTTAATACATTACATACTTAAATACATTATATACATAAGTACATTATTTACTTTAGTACATTATAAACTTAAGTACATTATATACTTAAGTACATTATATACTTAAGTACATTATTTACTTAAGTACATTATATACCTAAGTACATTATTTACTTAAGTACATTATTTACTTAAGTACATTATCTACATAAGTACATTATTTACTTAAGTACATTATATACCTAAGTACATTATATACTTAAGTACATTATTTACTTAAATACATTATATACTTAAATACATTATATACTTAAATACATTATATACATAAGTACATTATTTACTTGAGTACATTATTTACTTATGTACATTTTATACATAAGTACATTACATACTTAAATACATTATATACATAAGTACATTATTTACTTAAGTACATTATATACTTAAATACATTATATACTTAAGTACATTATTTACTTAAATATATTATATACTTAAATACATTATATACTTAAGTACATTATATACTTAGTACATTATTTACTTTAATATATTATATACTTAAATACATTATATACCTAAGTACATTATATACTTAAGTACATTATATACCTAAGTACATTATATACCTAAGTATATTATATACTTAAGTACATTATATACTTAAGTACATTATTTACTTAAATATATTATATACTTAAATACATTATATACTTAAGTACATTATATACTTAAGTACATTATTTACTTAAATATAGTATATACTTAAATACATTATATACCTAAGTACATTGTACTTAAGTACATTATATACCTAAGTACATTATATACCTAAGTATATTATATACTTAAGTACATTATATACTTAAATACATTATATACTTAAGTACATTATTTACTTAAATATATTATATACTTAAGTACATTATATACCTAAGTACATTATATACCTAAGTATATTATATACTTAAGTACATTATATACTTAAATACATTATATACTTAAATATATTATATACTTAAATACATTATATACTTAAGTACATTATATACTTAAATACATTATATACTTAAGTATGTTATATACTTAAGTACATTTTTTACTTAAGTACATTATATACCTAAGTACATTATATACTTAAGTACATTATATACCTAAGTACATTATATACCTAAGTATATTATATTCTTAAGTACATTATATACTTAAATACATTATATAATTAAGTACATTATATACTTAAATACATTATATACTTAAATACATTATATACTTAAGTACATTATATACTTAAGTATGTTATTTACTTAAGTACATTATATACCTAAGTACATTATATACTTAAGTACATTATATACCTAAGTACATTATATACTTAAGTACATTATTTACTTAAATATATTATATACTTTAGTACATTATTTACTTAAGTACATTATTTACTTTAGCACATTATATACATTAGTACATTATATAATTAAACACATTTTATACATAAGTACATTACATACTTAAATACATTATATACATAAGTACATTATTTACTTAAGTACATTATATACTTAAATACATTATATACTTAAGTACATTATTTACTTAAATATATTATATACTTAAATACATTATATACTTAAGTACATTACATACTTAAATACATTATATACATAAGTACATTATTTACTTAAGCACATTATATACTTAAATACATTATATACTTAAATCCATTATATACTTAAATACATTATATACTTAAATACATTACATACCTAAGTACATTATATACTTAAGTACATTATTTACTTAAGTACATTATATACTTAAGTACATTATATACTTAAGTACATTATATACTTAAGTACATTATATACTTTAGTACATTATTTACTCAAGTACATTATATACTTATGTACATTATATTCTTGAATACATTAAATACTTAAATACATCACATACTTAAATACATTATATACATAAGTACATTATTTACTTAACTACATTATATACATAAGTACATTATTTACTTAAGTACATTATTTACTTTAGTACATTATATACTTAAGTACATTATTTACTTAACTACATTATATACTTAAGTACATTATATACTTAAGTACATTATATACCTAAGTACATTATATACCTAAGTATATTATATACTCAAGTACATTATATACTTAAGTACATTATTTACTTAAATATATTATATACTTAAATACATTATATACTTAAGTACATTATATACTTAAGTACATTATATACCTAAGTACATTATATACCTAAGTATATTATATTCTTAAGTACATTATATACTTAAATACATTATATAATTAAGTACATTATATACTTAAATACATTATATACTTAAATACATTATATACTTAAGTACATTATATACTTAAGTATGTTATTTACTTAAGTACATTATATACCTAAGTACATTATATACTTAAGTACATTTACTGTAGAACATTATATACTTAAGTACATTATATACCTAAGTACATTATATACTTAAGTACATTATTTACTTAAATATATTATATACTTTAGTACATTATTTACTTAAGTACATTATTTACTTTAGCACATTATATACATTAGTACATTATATAATTAAACACATTTTATACATAAGTACATTACATACTTAAATACATTATATACATAAGTACATTATATACTTAAATACATTATATACTTAAGTACATTATTTACTTAAATATATTATATACTTAAATACATTATATACTTAAGTACATTACATACTTTAATACATTATATACTTAAGTACATTATATACTTCAGTACATTATAAACTTAAGTACATTATTTACTTTAGTACATTAAATACTTAAGTACATTATATACTTTAGTACATTATTTACTCAAGTACATTATATACTTATGTACATTATATTCTTGAATACATTAAATACTTAAATACATCACATACTTAAATACATTATATACATAAGTACATTATTTACTTAACTACATTATATACATAAGTACATTATTTACTTAAGTACATTATATACTTAAGTACATTATTTACTTGAGTACATTATATGCTTATGTACATTATATACTTAAGTACATTATTTACTTAAGTACATTATATACTTAAATACATTATATACTTAAATACATTATATACTTAAATACATTATATACATAAGTGCATTATTTACTTTAGTACATTATTTACTTAAGTACATTATATACTTAAATACATTATATACTTAAATACATTACATACTTAAATACATTATATACATAAGTACATTATTTACTTTAGTACATTATATACCTAAGTACATTATATATTAAGTACATAATTTACTTATATATATAATATACTTTAGTACATTATTTACTTCAGTACATTATTTACTTTAGTACATTATATACTTAAATACATTATATACTTAAATACATTATATACTTAAATACATTATATACATAAGTGCATTATTTACTTTAGTACATTATTTACTTAAGTACATTATATACTTAAATACATTATATACTTAAATACATTACATACTTAAATACATTATATACATAAGTACATTATTTACTTAAGTACATTATATACTTAAATACATTACATACTTAAATACATTATATACATAAGTACATTATTTACTTAAGTACATTATATACTTAAGTACATTATATACTTAAATACATTATATACTTAAGTACATTATTTACTTAAATATATTATATACTTAAGTACATTATATACCTAAGTACATTATATACCTAAGTATATTATATACTTAAGTACATTATATACTTAAATACATTATATAATTAAGTACATTATATACTTAAATACATTATATACTTAAATACATTATATACTTAAGTATGTTATATACTTAAGTACATTATTTACTTAAGTACATTATATACCTAAGTACATTATATACTTCAGTACATTATAAACTTAAGTACATTATTTACTTTAGTACATTAAATACTTAAGTACATTATATACTTTAGTACATTATTTACTCAAGTACATTATATACTTATGTACATTATATTCTTGAATACATTAAATACTTAAATACATCACATACTTAAATACATTATATACATAAGTACATTATTTACTTAACTACATTATATACATAAGTACATTATTTACTTGAGTACATTATTTACTTTAGTACATTATATACTTAAGTACATTATATACTTAAGTATTTATATACTTAAGTACATTATATACCTAAGTACATTATTTACTTAACTACATTATATACTTAAGTACATTATATACTTAAGTACATTATATACTTAAGTGCATTATATACTTAAGTACATTATTTACTTAAGTACATTATATACTTAAGTACATTATTTACTTGAGTAAATTATATGCTTATGTACATTATATACTTAAGTACATTATTTACTTAAGTACATTATATACTTAAATACATTATATACTTAAATACATTATATACTTAAATACATTATATACATAAGTGCATTATTTACTTTAGTACATTATTTACTTAAGTACATTATATACTTAAATACATTATATACTTAAATACATTACATACTTAAATACATTATATACATAAGTACATTATTTACTTTAGTACATTATATACCTAAGTACATTATATATTAAGTACATAATTTACTTATATATATAATATACTTTAGTACATTATTTACTTCAGTACATTATTTACTTTAGTACATTATATACTTAAATACATTATATACTTAAATACATTATATACTTAAATACATTATATACATAAGTGCATTATTTACTTTAGTACATTATTTACTTAAGTACATTATATACTTAAATACATTATATACTTAAATACATTACATACTTAAATACATTATATACATAAGTACATTATTTACTTTAGTACATTATATACCTAAGTACATTATATATTAAGTACATAATTTACTTATATATATAATATACTTTAGTACATTATTTACTTCAGTACATTATTTACTTTAGTACATTATATACTTTAGTACATTATATACTTAAACACATTTTATACATAAGTACATTACATACTTAAATACATTATATACATAAGTACATTATTTACTTAAGTACATTATATACTTAAATACATTACATACTTAAATACATTATATACATAAGTGCATTATTTACTTTAGTACATTATTTACTTAAGTACATTATATACTTAAGTACATTATATACTTAAATACATTATATACTTAAGTACATTATTTACTTAAATATATTATATACTTAAGTACATTATATACCTAAGTACATTATATACCTAAGTATATTATATACTTAAGTACATTATATACTTAAATACATTATATAATTAAGTACATTATATACTTAAATACATTATATACTTAAATACATTATATACTTAAGTACATTATATACTTAAGTATGTTATATACTTAAGTACATTATTTACTTAAGTACATTATATACCTAAGTACATTATATACTTAAGAACATTATTTACTTTAATATATAATATACTTTAGTACATTATTTACTTAAGTAATTATTTACTTTAGTACATTATATACTTAAACACATTTTATACATAAGTACATTACATACTTAAATACATTATATACATAAGTACATTATTTACTTAAGTACATTATATACTTAAGTACATTATATACTTCAGTACATTAGATACTTAAGTACATTATTTACTTTAATACATTAAATACTTAAGTACATTCTATGCTTATGTACATTATATACTTAAGTACATTATTTACTTAAGTACATTATATACTTTAATACATTATATACTTAAATACATTACATACTTAAATACATTATATACATAAGTGCATTATTTACTTTAGTACATTATTTACTTAAGTACATTATTTACTTAAGTACATTATATACTTAAGTGCATTATATACTTAAGTACATTATTTACTTAAGTACATTATATACCTAAGTACATTATATACCTAAGTACATTATATACTTAAGTACATTATATACTTAAGTATGTTATATACTTAAGTACATTATTTACTTTAGTACATTATTTACTTAAGTTCATTATTTACTTTAGTACATTATATACTTAAGTACATTATATACTTAAGTACATTATATACTTAAGTACATTATATACTTAAGTACATTATATACTTAAGTACATTATATACTTAAGTACATTATATACTTAAGTACATTATTTACTTAAGTACATTATATACCTAAGTATATTATTTACTTAACTACATTATATACTTAAGTATGTTATATACTTAAGTACATTTTTTACTTAAGTACATTATATACCTAAGTACATTATATACTTAAGTACATTATATACCTAAGTACATTATATACCTAAGTACATTATATACTTAAGTACATTATTTACTTAAGTACATTATTATATACTTAAATACATTATATACTTAAATACATTATACACATAAGTACATTATTTACTTTAGTACATTATTTACTTAAGTACATTATTTACTTAAGTACATTATATACTTAAGTACATTATATACTTAAATACATTATATACTTAAGTACATTATTTACTTAAATATATTATATACTTAAGTACATTATATACCTAAGTACATTATATACCTAAGTATATTATATACTTAAGTACATTATATACTTAAATACATTATATAATTAAGTACATTATATACTTAAATACATTATATACTTAAATACATTATATACTTAAGTACATTATATACTTAAGTATGTTATATACTTAAGTACATTATTTACTTAAGTACATTATATACCTAAGTACATTATATACTTAAGAACATTATTTACTTTAATATATAATATACTTTAGTACATTATTTACTTAAGTAATTATTTACTTTAGTACATTATATACTTAAACACATTTTATACATAAGTACATTACATACTTAAATACATTATATACATAAGTACATTATTTACTTAAGTACATTATATACTTAAGTACATTATATACTTCAGTACATTAGATACTTAAGTACATTATTTACTTTAATACATTAAATACTTAAGTACATTCTATGCTTATGTACATTATATACTTAAGTACATTATTTACTTAAGTACATTATATACTTTAATACATTATATACTTAAATACATTACATACTTAAATACATTATATACATAAGTGCATTATTTACTTTAGTACATTATTTACTTAAGTACATTATTTACTTAAGTACATTATATACTTAAGTGCATTATATACTTAAGTACATTATTTACTTAAGTACATTATATACCTAAGTACATTATATACCTAAGTACATTATATACTTAAGTACATTATATACTTAAGTATGTTATATACTTAAGTACATTATTTACTTTAGTACATTATTTACTTAAGTTCATTATTTACTTTAGTACATTATATACTTAAGTACATTATATACTTAAGTACATTATATACTTAAGTACATTATATACTTAAGTACATTATATACTTAAGTACATTATATACTTAAGTACATTATATACTTAAGTACATTATTTACTTAAGTACATTATATACCTAAGTACATTATTTACTTAACTACATTATATACTTAAGTATGTTATATACTTAAGTACATTTTTTACTTAAGTACATTATATACCTAAGTACATTATATACTTAAGTACATTATATACCTAAGTACATTATATACCTAAGTACATTATATACTTAAGTACATTATTTACTTAAGTACATTATTATATACTTAAATACATTATATACTTAAATACATTATACACATAAGTACATTATTTACTTTAGTACATTATTTACTTAAGTACATTATTTACTTAAGTACATTATTTACTTAAGTACATTTTTTACTTAAGTACATTATATACTTAAGTACATTATTTACTGAAATACATTATTTACTTATGTACATTATATGCTTAAATACATTATATACTTTAGTAAGTACATTATATACCTAAGTACCTTATATACTTAAATACATTATATATTTAAATACAATATATACATAAGAACATTATTTACTTAAGTATATTATATACTTAAATACATTATTTACTAATCTACATGATATACTTAAGTACATTATTTACTTATTTACATTATATACTTAAGTACATTATATACTTGAATACCTTATTTAATTATTTATATTATATACTTAAATCTATTTATATAAAAATCAATGCCACTTTTCGTTGTAATTTTATTACTCAAAAACGGGCTCTCCTATCCAACCCAAGTGTTTAGGCTTTGTTCGGACTATTAAATAGATGGTTTATGTGAAGTTTGCACAAAACCGGTTAAGCGGTTCTTCATTTGACACATTTTTTGTAACTAATATATTTAATAAATGGAGGATCATTTTGTTAATGGGGGAAAATTGACAAATTTAAATTTCAGATTGGGATTGTGCTGTCAAATTGGAACTTTTTTCTGTGTTGACAGTATCAGCATGTTGTTATGTCATTCATGCGGTCATTTAATTTTATTTTAATTTTTATTTTAATTTTAAATTAATTTTGGACATGCTTCGATTTAAGCAAAATTGTTTTTAATATGATTTAAATAATAAATTCATCAAATGTAACCTCGCTGTATTGATGATGATGTTGATGTGTTTTTACACATTTTTAAAATTATGCAACGCTAGGTCTAGAATTACCATTCTCTACCTCAAGAGAAAAGGGAGAAGTTTAGAATCATGTTGTAAAAGCGTATACTCAACCCCACAAAGAAGTTCTGCGCCTTTCGCGGACGATATGCAGATGTCACTAATTTGTATGCGTTTCTGTTAAGTTGATTCTTAATATCAGCTTTTTGTTTATAAAGAGAATATTATTTTGTCTCACAAAGACTATCTATACCTACTTATATTAAATCTGTAACTGGTAGATTTCTGTACATTTAAATATTTTGAAAATTTTGACCGGGGGATGTTTTTTAATCGATACTGAGTCCAAAACAGATTTTTATTGAATTTTTGTCCGTCTGTCTGTCTACCTATCTGTCTGTTCGGGCATCACGTGCAAACTACTGAACGGATTTAAATGACGGTATAGTTGTACCTGATATTCCGGGTGAACCGGAATCCGGGTATAGGATACTTTTTATCCCGATAAACAGTAAGTTTTCTCCGGGAAATACGATGAAATTTTTTATCAATTTTACTTCATAGCTCCGTTAAATTTGAATCGATTTTAATAATCCTTTTTTTATGTGAAAGTGTACTATTAAGCATGTATTTGGCTCATTTTAATGAAGATCTGATGAATATTGGCTTATTTTAATGAAGATAAAGGACAGGACAGGTACTCTTCACAGATAATAGCACATCGCTAGTCATATGGGACTACGATCGAATGCATGCGTATCCTGGAATAGCTCATAGGCTTATTTTTATCCCGGAAAAGCCAACAGCTCCTACAGGATAACATCGCTATTTTTTCCGCATTTGTCTTTCTAAATCCGCGCAACGGATTTCTAGATTGACGTGTTTTTTTAAGATAGGCATAGTTGAAATATTTTCAAGCTTTTGAGTTTGTTTGGTTGATCGCGCTAATCTCAGAAAATGCTGTAATGATTTCGATTTTTTTTGTATTGGTAGTATCAATTAAGGCTATATAACATCACGGTACGACCAATGGCTACCATTATTAAAAAATTAAACCAAATAAAAGATATTGGCGTAATTAAGGATAGTAAATTAAGTTTAATACCACATATGGATAATATAAATAAATAATTAATAAATATACTACGACAATACACACATCGCTATCTAGCCCCAATTTAAGCGTAGCTTGTTTTATGGTTACTATGATGAATGATGAATATTTTTTATAAATAATATACATAAATACTTAGAATATACATATAAACACCCAGAAACTGAAAAACATTCATGCTAATCACACAAACATTTTCCAGTTGTGGGAATCGAACCCACGGCCTTTGACTCAGAAAGCAGGGTCGCTGCAAACTGTGCCAATCGGCCGTCAAATATGATTAAAAAATCTCTGTAATTCTAGGGATTCATCATTAGAAATACAAAGGACTTTATAAAGACTTCTACCAAGCTTCTATTTAATTCGATTGTACAAAGCAAACTTGAATACTGTTCTATTGCATGAAGCTAATTTTATCAAATACACATGAATAGAATAGAGAGAGTCCAGAAGAAGTTTTTACGGCACCTTGTATACAAGGACAACATTTTAAAAGAGTTCAGTACCTACGCTGATCTACTGAATGTATACAAAGCGTTGTCACTGTCTGATCGTAGGGACTTTATTGATCTCTCTTTCCTGAAAAGTAAACAGAAAAATAGACGGAGGGATCGATTGCCCAAATCTGATGAGCAGAGTGTGATTGGCGGTACCAAAGCATAATGCAAGGTCGCATATTATGAGATAAAAATCGCATCTGGGGGTTATACTTTGGAGATGAACATATACCATCGCGGAGATTGCTCAGTAAAAAAAAAACAATCGAAATAAAGAAAGAAAAGATACAATAGGCGGCGTTATCGCCTCAACATTTTGAACATTTTTAAGATATACAATTGCGCAGTAGATTGATTTAAACTATATATCGTATCGGTTTAGCCAGCGTTTGGAATCAAAGTCAAATATATCTTAATTCAAATAGGCTTATAGATGGCACTTTTGATGCGTTTGTTACATGTAAAATGTGAAAAAGGAGTGAGTTAATGGCGATAAACTATGTTAGCGCACAAAAATATGTTAGTAAAAACATCACATTATAATTTTTTATTTTTTTATTTTACTACAAGTTGACCCTTGACTACAATCTCACCTGGTGGTGAATGATGGTGCAGTCTAAGATGGAAGCGGCCTAACCTGTTAAGGAGTATGGTAGTTATACCCCTAATAGGTTTCTACGCGACATCGAACCGTAACACCAAATCTCTTAGCGGCAAGTCTTTGTCGGTTTTTTTTTTCTTCTGCGGATTGTGTGTAGCTGATTAACCCTAATGATTTTAACAGCGTAACGCGGGCTTGTTGGCGAGCCTCGGAATGGGGCTCTGCCAGGAAGAGTTTGAACCCTAGGGCTCGAAGAAGCGAAGGGATCGTCGGCCTGAGGGCGCCTCATAGGGTACCACGTAACTACCTCGTGCCACGGCCAAAGCCTCCCACCACCTCCCTCACACAAGAAAAATCTTTGAATTTCTTTGCTTTTCTCTTCTGTAACCACTCTATCTGTTG
Source organism: Pararge aegeria (assembly GCF_905163445.1). Classification (NCBI taxonomy): domain Eukaryota; kingdom Metazoa; phylum Arthropoda; class Insecta; order Lepidoptera; family Nymphalidae; genus Pararge; species Pararge aegeria. The sequence continues at coordinate 1,080,010 of NC_053202.1, read as the reverse complement.
CTGAAAACTGTATCAAAATCCGTTACGTAGTTTAAAAGATCTAATCGTATCAGGGGCGGGAGCTACTTTGTTTGATACCAACTATGTAAAGATACGTACGTCTATACATCTCTATATGGATGCTTAAAAAAGTTAAAGACGAATTGCCAAGACCTTCAACTCCGCTGGCGAGTTCTAAATTCAAACTGTGCACTGGTGTACGTTATCACGCACATCTGCTCATAACACTTCAATGACTAGCCCTTGCGGAGTGTGCTTGAATGATGGATGTGTGCGTTGTGCGGCACAAGATAAAGTTGAAAGAACTGTACATATGTTCCTAGCTATGGCCCGCGTTTGTTACAGGTTTTTACAAATGCCTTAGGAACCGTTTGTTTTCCTGGGATACAAAGTAGGCTACGCCTATAGTGGCCTCAACTGTCCGTCCTTTCAACTACTATGCCAAAAAGTTTATTGATTGCTAAGTTAGCGCGTAAAGGAAGGACAAGCGAATGAACACTTTCGAATTTATAGTATTAGTCAGGTCAAATATAGTCTAGAATCCTGACTAATCCGGTTGTCCGCTTTAGACGATCTAGTTAAATATTCTCTATAGAAAAAAATGTCCAAAGTAAAGTACGGTTTTCGTAGTTACTTTATGATACGATTATTTTAACTATGACCAAAGGTGCAATAAAATGACCGTTGTTTTATTGCACCTTTGGTCACAAACCCTACAGCAATAAAATTATAAAATAGAAATACTTAAGCCTAAAAATGACCATTCCACATTTGGCTATCCTGCATCGATGTTTATACACGTGCATTAATACAAATCAATGAATAAATAAAATACTGAGGATCAACTATAGATTATTTTTCACGAACTTATCGTGAACGGCAATGAAACTAGTAGAAGTGATATCAAGGAACCAAACTAAAGTTTATATGAGGGTAGTTTGAAAAAAACTTACGTAGTATAAGTAAAAACATTTTACTTTTAGCTTTTAGCTAGTGTATTTGATGGAAGAGAGAGAAAAACATCATACGCACGTCTGGAACGTCCGAGAAAAGGTCGAAACATAAATATTGAAACGAGCGACGATATTAAAACTTTAATACATATTCATAGGCTTCGTTTCTGTGTTAGGCCCACGACAACTACACTTTTTTATATTTTTGTTATACTGAATCTCGTTTTACAAGAACTCATAGTAGCAGTCTACTATCAAAACGCCGATTCTCATGTCTTGTACCAAAGCATTTTCTATCGGTGTGTTTACAATAGTTCGTTCACCTCTCGCCACTATTCCTATACATAATGAAGCAGAGTTGCAATATGTTTAGATAGGAACAAATCAAAATTATGATTTATTTTCAAATTGTTTCAAATTGTTTCAAATAGTTTTTTTACTGTTCCGAACCATATAGGATCTTTTTGTTGTCTTTTAGGTACTGTATAAACAGGAAGCTCTGTCTATTACCTGGCTAGTAGTACCCTACCGATTACGTGCCGCCAAGCGATTTACCGTTCAGGTTCACGTAAAACCGATTAAAGGTATCGGTTTATTAAAACTCCTATACCCCTAACTGGTTAGCACGCTAACACCAGTTGAGATTGTAGTTGAAGAGAAATCTGCTGTGTTTATAACCTGCTTCTTTACGGTTGAATCTGCCTTCCGAATCCATTGTAGTCTCTACAAACAGACAGAGTTAACATTTCAAAGGTGCTTATAAAGTAGGCGTACTTGAAACTTTCCGAACCTGTGGTAGAATCAACTAACTAACAAATGGTCATACTTGACGATTATTTCACTCAAAAGTGTGAATTTAGAATTAAGAGTTTTCTTGAATTCTGAATAAATTAATTGTCTTTGAATTTAAGGCTCAGTTTTAGAAAATAAAACCTTTGCAATTCCCACACGGCCGAAAAAAGTAGCCTACATTATTCGTTTACATCGTAACCATATCAAAATTTCTATTGTATTCTTTCTTACCTATGTTACATAATATTATTCCGTTTCCATGGTAACTAAAACAAAAAATGTGATGTATTCTATCTCATTCTCTCGCCGACTTAGTGACATTATTCCATTTATGCGTTTGTTTTTATCGAGTTTCAAATCACAACGATTCTATAGAAGTTTCACTTCAAGATTATAGAGAGTCGTGTCTACGCCTTTTGCTGTCTACGGCAATGATTTTTAAGTCTGGGTTTTAATGGCGGTGTTGGTATAATGGTTGCTACGAAGGGCGTTTTTTCCGGGTCCTTTGTTTTTTTCTACATCACGGAATTGTATAACATTGGTCGGTACGCACTAAAACCGGTGTAGCAACCAAAGAACCATTTACAGACTTCATAATTAAAATTGCTGTTAAAAAAACATATTACGTATGCAGTTATTCGTATGTATGTATTTTAAAAATTGGTACCACCAGCTGATTCTCCTCTTTTTTTTCTTCCTAATAAAAAGGTTGCCTGGCAGAGATCGCTATTAAGCGATAAGGCCGCCTTTTGTATTCTACTTCTTTCTTTATTTTTCCGTTTTTATTATATTTTGTATATGTTAATGTTGTGGTATACAAATAAAAGAGTTTAATAATAATAATAATAATAATGTTCTACACGTTTAAAGATTGTCTCTCAAGAGACATATAGGCTAGGTATTTTATTAAAAACTGGAGCACGGCTAGCATGGGTAGAAGAAAATTATATCTCCGGGGAAAGGATGAAAATTTATCGTCTCCCACAGGTTTATCAACTCTCAGAGCATTGGCGCACAAGTGGAAATAATATCCAAATAACATATGTGTAATAATAAACGAGGGTAAACTTCTCCTATTCCATGTTTCCGTTATGAACGGAAACATGGAATAGGAGAAGTTTACCCTCTGTAGCAGGTGGACACGGTAATGATATGATCGAGAGATATAATTTTTGTCTCATGCTAGCCCTGCTGACGTCTCTTACTTCAAAATGGGACTAAAGTACTACGTTTCGAACCCGTAAAGTGGGTTTTTTTTAGGTCCCTTAGCATGGCTAGCATAGGCAAAAATTACATCCCCCAATTATATCCCCTGACAACTGGTAAAATTTACTTGTACACCTTCCAAAGCAAGGCAACACGGAATAGAAGAAGTCTACCCCTTTTATTAATACACTATTATTTTTATATTACTTCCACTTGTGCGCCAGTGCTCTGAGAGTTGATAAAGCTGTCATCATCATCATCATATCAACCCATCACCGGCCCACTACAGGGTACGCGTCTCCTCCCACAATGAGAAGAGGTTAAGGCCGTAGTCCACCACGCTGGCGCAGTGCGGATTGGTGAACTCCACACACCTTTGAGATCATTATGTAGAACTCTCAGGCATGCAAGTTTCATCACGATGTTTTCCTTCACCGTTGAAGCGCGTCTTATATTTTTATTGCTTAACTTAACTTAGAAAAGTTGGAGGTGCGTGCTGGGATTCGAACTCGGCCCTCCGAAAGTGAAGTCGAGCTCCTACCCACTCGGCTATCACCGTTTCATGTGATAAAGCAGAAGTTAAATTTTTATCCTTTCCCTGAGGAGATAATAAATAAATAAATAAATATACTACGACAATACACACATCGCCATCTAGCCCCAAAGTAAGCGTAGCTTGTGTTATGGGTACTAAGATGACTGATGAACATTTTTATGAATTATATATACATAAATACTTAGAAAATACATATAAACACCCAGACACTGAAAAACACTTAATGCTCATCACACAAACATTTTCCAGTTGTGGGAATCGAACCCACGGCCTTGGACTCAGAAAGCAGGGTCGCTGCCCACTGCGCCAGTCGGCCTTCATATAACCGTGCTGTGGATATAATCGGGGGATAATTTTTATGTCTCCTTATTTAATCTGTACTGAGGGGGGGAAAATGTAGAGTACGATTTGCTACGGTAGCCTAAGCACACCGGAAGCTTAGTCTAAAGACGTAAATATGCATTAAGAGCTTTATCAAGTTTTTTGTAAGTCTGACCGCGCTCGAGTTGAATGGCAGGTTTGTATTGAATGCCTACTTATTACTTGTCTTCGCCCACAGCTCCGTTTCCTCGAGCATTCGCTCATGTAATAATGATTGAACTAGATTAAATAATACTCTGCGCTTGTTGGATTAATAAACATAGTATAGCGAGCGTAGTTTTAAAAATAACTTTTTATAGTTTAGCGCGTTTTTGAGCAACTAAAATATAAACAGTAACAGAGGCGGCCGACTGGCGCAGTGGGAAGCGATACTGTCCCACAGTAAGCGTAGCTTGTGTTATGGGTACTAAGATAGCTGATTTTTATGAATAATATGCATAAATGCTTATAATATACAAATAAAAACCCTGACACTGAAAACATTAATGTTGATCACAAAAACCGTTTTCCAGTTGTGGCAATCGAACCCACGCCCTTGTACTCAGAAAGCAGGGTCGCTGCCCACTGCGCCAATCGGCCGTCAAATGTGATTAAAAAATCCGGCTAGTGGGCAGATAATATGAAAGCGGATAAAATCTCCAGTAGGAGCTATAAAAACTTATGGGTAGGTTTTTTATAACTCTTCGATGCCCACTTTTAAGTTTTTTATGACTCTTTGATAAGACTTTATATCGTCTACTTAGTGCAAACTTAGGGTTTGCAACACGTCACAGGGCATGCGAAGTGCACGTCTGCAATATGCCGCCCGTGTTCACCAATTTTAGGCGTAGATGTGCCTAGAATTACACCTGCAACCAACGCATTGCAACAATTCTGCTTAGCGGCAGAAATAAGCATGGCAATAGTGCTTCCCCGGACGAGCACCTTCAGATAAAACTCTTCTACTAATACTAAACGCTTACGATTTTTGATTCTGTTGAATAGTTTTCTGGTAGTGGGTTACTTATAATGTTTTATTTTTGTTACAGGTAAATTATGAGTCAGATAGTTACGCGTAAGGGGCATGTTGGAGAAGAAAAGGATAAGGTAAATATATTAAGCAAAACATTAATATTATACACAAAACTGAAGTTTCGAAACAGATTAAAATAATCTTCAACATACTTCCTAAAATCATAATCCTATTTTTGATTTTATAAGCTACTTCCTATCTTTTTATAATATTTCAACTCAAGCAGCCGTAACGCTCAAAGCCAATAAAATCAACTCATCCGAAATCTTCAGGTCAAATAGTAAAGTTAGTAGAGTCATCCTTATCGGCAGGGAACATGGGAAAGAAGGTAAGAAAAGGGTAGCACTACTAAATTCAACCAATGTGCTAGAATGATGACCCCCAACAAGGTGGACAGGCGTAGGCCGCTTATTTTCAGCGACTCGCTGGGAGCCGCTGAAAATAAGCGGCTCAGGAGTTTGGAATTGCATTAAAATACCTACGTCCAGCGGTGTACGTCAATTGGTTGAAGTTATGATGATGGAGATGAAATTCAAACTGCCATGTGATGTTTTAGGATAAGATTGATTGGCGTAGGTGTATAAAAGTTCGTAAGCTAAAGAAACATGGCAAGTAGTCTTAACCCAAAATATTGTTTTCAGAGACAAACTGACAGTCCAGTAAAAGAAATGAAGAAGAAGATAGCGGCAAACGCGGAAAAGGAGAAACAGGCAGCGGAGAAAATTACAGAAAAGTCAGAGAAATCTGTGCACCACGAAAAAGAAAAGAAACATGAGAAGGCTTCTGAAAAGATAGATAAACCAGATAAAGTTGTTGAGAAAACAGACAAAAAAGATAAATTAGATAAGAGCATAGACAAAAAAGATAAGTTAGATAAAAGCGTTGACAAAAAAGACAAGTTAGATAAAAGCGTAGACAAAAAAGACAAGCTAGATAAAAGCTTGGACAAAAAAGACAAGGCGGAGAAAAGTGTTGACAAAAAGGAGGCAGAGAAAAAAGAACATGCTGTAGAAAAGGAGAAGACAACAGAGAAGAGGGTGGTAGAAGATAAGAAAGCGGTAGAAGAAAAGAAAGAAGACAAGAGTAATAAGGACAAGGATGTCAAAGTAAGTTTTAAACAGTTCTTGTGCATGCTTGGCTATGATTACGACTTTCCTACTTGCATAAAATTTAGATTTCAATGTCGTTTAGACTAGGTTTCTCGCGTTCTGGTCCCAACAGAATCGGTAACGCTCACGCGGACCTAGCCAATGCGAAATTGTAGTTTATCAAAAACTTGACTTCTAGAGAAATACTAGAGATTTTTGTATTAGTAGTAGCGCTATTTGTTTAGTAGAAGAAGAGTTTTTTGTAAAAGATCGCGTTCTGGAAAGTTCTACCGCCAGGCTTACTTTTGCCGGCAAGCAGCATTGTTGAAATGCTGTGCGGTCTGCAAAGCGTGGTTGCCTGTGTAATTACAGGACATAAGGCAGCATGATGCCCTGCCCTGCGAAGGTTTGCTCTGTTTATAGGCAATATAAAAAAATAAATCAATTTTCATTTTTACAATTTCGCAATTTTATTTATCTCAATAACCCCATCTCCAGGCGGAAACGGACGAGAAATCCAAGAAGCCTGAACCAAAAGCGAAAGAGAACGGTGCAAAAGTCAACGGGGAGCAAAATGGTGACACGGTGAGTTCGGAGGACGAGCTCCAGGATTTGGAAGTGGACCAGGAGAAAGACGAGATGTTCCCGGAGCTGGCCTACGAGGACTCAGATGGGGAGTGCTTCGAACCCCCAACTCCTGAGGGTGTGCCAAGTCGCAGCTACACTCGAAGGTCGCAGGTATGTCTGATGATCAGGTGGTTTGGGGGAAGGGGGAAATCCGCATGTCGATAGTACCAGGAATCAAGAAACGAAAGGAGCAATATATAGCATGATAAGTGGAATTTTATGTACTAGAAATTTATTCGGGAAGAAGTTTTGTCTAGTAAACAAAGGTTTGTATGGTATCTGGGTTTGATGGTATTGATGGGGATAGAGGAATGAAGAGCTACCATCGTCTAGTACCAGGAATATCCTCATCCCAAAGGAGGCTACCCGAAGTAGACTTGCTGTAATTCTCCATAAAATCACTCGTGAAGTACCAGGGTACCAGAATTGGGTGGCATGTATTGTTCCATGCACGACGCAAGGTTTGTGGACCTTTTTTTTTTTGTTTGTTTTTTTTTTAGGTGTTGGTGGTTATTCGGGTGTTGGTATATCGGTTTGCGTTTGTAAGTATTTGGAGTCTTTGCAGATGACGCAATTTTTGTGCACGCAGCGACGGAACAATGTTGTGATCATAAGATCACGATTCGCGTCGAGTAAAGGCAAAGGCTCTTGATTTTTCTTGTGATTTTCGTTTGTGTTTGTCCCGGTGAAAGATAAACTATCTGATATTGTTCTATTTGCATTCCTACTCGATGATCTTTAAGTAAGTGTAGACCACAGTTCTTCTCAGTCGAGAAGAAAGTACTAGAAGGAACTTACTTGATTCAGCGACTGGCTGTCATGTGAACCAATGACTTTTAAAAACTATCCAAAGATTTTAATTGTAGATATGCTTAGCTGTTAAATAGCGACCCTTCCCAATTCTGCGTGACAGGTATACTAAATCTACTGAGGTTTCATAACAGACGTTGCGTTGTGTTACAAAAAAAACGTGTGTATACTTATGTACGCGCGTTAGATGTTATACTTCTTTAGCGTAACAAGATTAAAAATCTTTTCAAAAATTTAATCTCACGCCTTATTCTACGTTTGTAGAGAAAACGATACTATCAATAGAAAAGAGGTATTTAATACATTGAAAGTTTTTTTATAACGCATTATCTAGTTATCTCATTATCGGACTACCAAGTTTCAATAAAGATTAAAATTTGAGATTTTTGTACAATTGAATCCATTAAATCACCGGAATGAGCCCATTGTACATTTTGTACATTTTCAAACCTTATAGCTAACTTCAGGGTGTCGGTTTATTGTGACGGTGTGCGCATCGTTAAAAGTGAGCTGGCGGATGATGTATTCCCCTCTCACTCGATTCCGCAACTACCTTCGTCCTACTAAAATCGTGTAACCATGTGCGCGCGCATTTCGTTATATCGTATGATTTCACTCCCATGATTTTTTCCTAACGCCGCTAAAGAAGTATATATGTAACAGTAATTTTATAAAGTGGTAAATAATTAAAATTTTCACAACGATAAATTTATATTGGCCAGATATTTTATTAAATTGAATAGGGTTTTTATAAATACGCTTATAATTATTACGTAATTAATAAATACTTTTCAAACAACAATTAAAATTATATTTGATTAACAAACAATTTTCATTACATTGACTTGGTGGGTATTTAGATATAAATACGACCGGATTATCGATACACTTCAGTACTACTGGACTCGAACGATGCAAAGATACATCCCGGTGTCTATAACTTCAAACTAAAAATCAAAACGAAAGCATATCTACGATTTTATCTTTGTATGTTGTCGGGGTTTTATGCAATAATGTTAATATAGTTGTGTGTACGCCACTAACAAACCAACTCGCTTGGTGAAGGTAAAGGCGACGCGTACGCCGGAGACTCCACGCCCGGCGTCCGAAAAACTATCGGACAGAGACTACGTGCCCGACGACGTGAGTTTAGTCTTATATTATAAATGCATGTTGACAACAATGTGTTTGTTATTGCACTGGTGGCGGACATATAATGTGGCTTATTACGCACTTGGGCATTTTTTTGGGTCGGTTTATTTCTCGCTCGCTCTAAGTAATAAATGCGTAGGTGAACGTTTGTCCTTCCTTCCCGCCCTAAATAAACATACAATATAATTGAATTTTTTGCATTCAGATAGTTGAAAGTACGAAGGGTAACATTCACGTTTTTCATTCGAAGTAAACGAACGGTTACCACGGAATTTGTAAAAAACCATAGTAAAAGCGGACGAAGGACGCGGGCAATAGCTAGTTACATTATAAATGCAATGTGCAATTGTTTCTTATGGCACTGCTGCAGACGTATAATGTTGCTTAGTACGCAATTTTTTTAAGCGATACGGTCCAAATCAAAATGCTCACTTAGAATTTGTAACATCAACTTTAATGGTGTGTTGAAATCACAAAAAAAAATAACGGTGACAGCGCCAAAAAGATAGCAGGGTATAAGCACTTATGAAACATCAAGTTTGTCTGTTTGTAGTGACTCTACCGCCAGTTCGGAATGCAGATTCTACCGAGAAGAAGCCGACAAGAAACTTTGCACTTGCTCTTTTCGATCATAAACTATTTACATTTTTATATTTCTTTTTCTACCCTGTGATAGATATAAAAAAAATTATATATACTACGACAATACACACATCGCCATCTAGCCCCAAAGTAAGCGTAGCTTGTGTTATGCGTACTAAGATTTCTGACGAATATTTTTTAGGATATACATAAATACATAACTGGCACTGAAAAACATTCATGACAGACAATTTCCAGGTGTGGGAATCGAAACCAAAGCCTTGGACTCATAAAGCAGTGTCGCTGCCCACTGCGCCAATCGGCCGTCTACTGTGAGATTTAGTCTCATTGCCTTAATATTTGTTCTATTAATTTAAACAATATCGTAATTTTTCTGGAAAAGTGTCGGTTTGGCTGATATGTCTTTGCTTTTAAATAATATTTAAACCAAAAACAAAAAACTCAAATACTGCTATTCTTCTACGATATCAATGATTATTAAGTTATTTTATTATCATACTTGTGGTCGGTTTTTTTTGTTTAAATAAAGCTCGGTTGGCAAATATCTTCAAGACATTCATAGTGATCTTTGCCACTGAGCCAGTTCAACTCAGTTCTTAAATATGGCATTTTAATGACCTACATTCAATCAATAATTAGTGTTTACACTTCATTATTAAGTAATGTTGAATAAATACTGTATACCACCTGGATATAATTGCTCCGGTTAAAACATACAAGCGTTGTATTTATGTCATGATCAAAAACGTTTATACAGTTGTTCAAACATACTTTCTTCTTTTCTGCTTATTTATTTATATATAGGGCATCTGTAAAATATAGAGAAAAGAGTAAAAAATCTTTAAATATATTCCTAACAACTTTTCACTTATTACAATTAAATGCTTAATTTTTTAATTACTAGCGGCCCCGGAAGTTGTCCTCTTGAATGAATGAATGCTTGAATGAATACTTCTTCTATTGTACACAACACCCGTCAGGTCATAGTGTACAACCAAAAATTAAATATTATAAAGACAACAATATAATATATAAATCTTTTAAATATATAAACGATTGCCTGTTAAAGCAGCGCCACGTTTTCGTGGTGGGGCTGCAATCTGCATCCCCCTTCCCCGGATAGAGGCCTCATAATAGGCGTGAATATTGGTTGTCGGGAAAGAGTCCGGACACCACCCGATTAAGGAGCTCTGGATGGATTCCATGGGAGGGACCCTCCGCATCTTGCCTCTGACGATTATACCCTGTCCAGGGTTGCCAAAAACTCCTTATTAACCCCTTAGCCCCGGCGATGGTAACCTGAAAGGCCATTTTGGCCGTTCGCAGCTCCCTATAGAGGTGATCCTCTTCGGACGCGATCAATGGCCTCCGAGGCGGCATTGGGTGTAGGCTTGACGCGCCTTGTTACTGTCGGCACGGAGACCCGCGATTTCCTGTGACCACCAGTACAAAGCAGCGCCACCTAACGGTTCCAATTGAATTTTTAAACACCCATGAAATACACAAAAAATATCCAAAACAGGAGTTGTGTGACAAACACATTTACATTTATCTTTACAACCCACTACCCGCCCACTAGAATACACGGGTCTCAGAATGAGAGGGGTTACGGCCGTTTTCCACCACGCTGGCCGAGTGCGCATTGGTAGACCTAACACGCCGTTGAGAACATTATGGAAAACTCTGTCGTGCAGGTTTCCTCACGATCTTTTCCTTCAGCAAGTAATATTTTAATTGCTTAAATTAAAAACTTATTTTTAGAACGCGAACCGACTAATCGAAGTTTTTATTGTGTAACAAATGAGTAATAATAAAACGAATTTCCAGTCCAAACTCCTGAAGCTAAAAGACGACGTGCCCGCGTCAGATCGCAAGCTGCGATCGGCCGACTCTCCAAAACCAGGCAATGCATCGGATTCAAGCGATAAGGTAATCCATGCTAATATTATAAATGCGTCAATGTATCTGATTGTTTAATTGTTTGCTATCCCGGCTCAGTTTTTGTGGGCTCTTAGACCACGACACGTTTGAACCCGTCTCGGTTTAGTTTCAAGTTTAACCAATGTAGATATCACCATCACCTCACAATAATTTTAATAATAAAAATCAAAATAATAAAAGTCAAAATTATGCATAATCTGTGGTCGGTATAAGTTTGAGTAGGAATTCAAAATGACTGGAAACCAGAGCTAAAAGGAAGGTCATATGAGATGGCGGGAAAAATAGAGGTACAGAAGAGTACAGACAGAAGTGTCAAATGAATATTAAAGAAGTATGGAGGGTAGAGGTAAGGAGAGTCATCTTATATGGGAGAAAAGTTGAAAAAGTGTCCAGTTGTTGCGCTAAATAACAGTTCAAAAATCCTCCACAATGGCGCTGGTGGATGCACAGGGTATGGTATGAATGTAGCAATCGTAGATGAATTGAAGTATGCCGAGTTAAAAAATGTAATGTCATTATCGACTAAAGTAGTTAATTATTGAGAATTTATTATAACCAAACGTGCGTTTAGAGTGATTTTATTTCGTAAACAGTAAATAGTACGGTATTTATATTTGGCGCTTCTTTTAAGAGTTACCCTGATGCAAATGTGGCGCCATCCTAATTTAATACATTTTGACGACACTTTTTCATATACACAGATGACTCTCCTTACCTCTACCCTCCATATAAAGAAGTTATCTCTTTGTAGATTATAAAGTGTGCTATAAGTTTAGATCGATTGATGTTTTAGATACTAAATCGATTAAAAGTTGTAGGATATGAATGTGGGGTTTATTTTATGTATGTGATTTAAATAAAACATTTTTGAATGTGAATTTTGAATTTGACCCATGTTCGGCTCAACCGTCGAGCCACTTACGATGGGGTGCAGCCACGGAGTTCCAAGAGCGCCATCTAGGGACCAGAGATGGCGCTCTTCGGACGCCATACAAATGAGTCTAGTCAAGTCAAGTCAAATATTTCTTTATTCAAATAGGCACATAGATGGCACTTTTGATGCGTTATTATATACAAAATGTGTACATAGCAGTGAGTAGTGATGGCGATAACTACAATCGTAAACTTAAAACTAAAGCTACGAGGGTTCCAATCGCGCCCTGGTCTAAGAAGAAGCCCACAACAAACTTAGCCGGGTGTTCTTTTTGTTATCACCATCTCACATTGTCATTAGAAAATATTTAAGAAGCAACCTGGTTAGAGCAATTGTTTACACCCAAGCTTTTTTATCGTTTACAAAAATCTCGCACTCGGCACTCTGTTTGGTGTAAAGTACAAATATTCATCACCGGAGCACGGAGATCATCCTGGAAATAGATATTTCGTCATTTTAAAGCTGTTGATAAAAATTACCCGCGGGATTAAAAGAAATAGCAATTGTTACCTATTAATTTATATTAGCGAAATTTTGCATAGAAATAGGAAAGTAGTGTGTGTGTGCTCACCTAATAGTGTTTTATATTTATTATAAATTTAAATTCATAAAGCAAACTGACGACCTCCGTGGTGCACCGGTGAACGCTGTGAATTTAAGTAGGAGGTCCCGGGTTAGATTCCCGGTAGGGGCGATTTGGGAATTTATAATTTCTGAACTTTCTCTGGTCTGGTCGGCAGTGGCGTTCATTGGGTTTCTTACCAGGGTATGCATACACCTTCAATTGCATAAAACGGCACAAACTCTCCTCCTATTCCAGTTATAATATCAATGTTAGGGTATGCAGTGCTTTTGTGCATGTATGTACGCCACTGCTGGTGGGAGGCTTTGGCCGTGGCTAGTTACCACTCAGCGCGAAGAGGGGTGGTGACAACAGTATTCTGATCTGCCGTCACCACACGACACGGTTTATATTTCAATTGATCAAAAACGCACTAAAGTGCGAAAAGTAACGCCACCAATAAAACTCCACTGTTGGACAAAAGACTGCTGCCCAACGGGTGGATTTTCCCATCATGACCACGCTGGGTGGACGCTAGTAGTACCACACAGGAGGCTGCTGTCAGATCCGTTATATTCTCTTGGTCGTCTCGTACGACAACCGCGGGAAGCAGAGCGGTGGTGACAACCGTATTCTGAACTGCCGTCACCGCACAGCTTCATAATAATACACTTTTGGTATATTTATAATAAAATAAATAAATAAATGTACTACGACAATACACACATCGCCATCTAGCCCCAAAGTAAGCGTAGCTTGTGTTATGGGTACTAAGATAGCTGTTGAATATTTTTATGAATATAATACATAAATACTATAATATACATATAAACACTCAATTCTACTTGATAAATAATATGTCAGTTTAAGTCGTTTCCAGTAAACGATGATCTTTGTTTAAGTCGTATGTTTTTATTTTTATAATTTATATTAGTGTTTTTATCTACACTTGGAGGAATTATCAATTTTATAAATTTAAAATATAAAAAATTCGGAACAGACAGGATTTGAACCTGAGACTCTCGGGCAGTCGCGGCCTGAGCGCTTTCACCAATTAAGCTACGGCTCTCCTACCGTCGATGCAGAAATTAGTATATGCCTTTCACATCAGTCTTATAGCGACTGTAGCGTCATCTAGTAGGAAGGTCGTATGTTTTTGCTCGGTATTATTTGTGAAACTACCCGATTGTACGAAAATTTTCTTTTAGCTGCATTAAGTTATGCTTTATAGATTTATATGTACCTTCTATAGTGTACGCTCACAACTTTTTATTTTTAAGCTTAATGTTTTCTCAACTAATCGAATTTTTTTGTAATTCTTTCGAGAAAAAAAGATCTTTAACCACAACACCCAGATACTGAAAAACATTCATGCTCATCACACAAACATTTTCCAGTTGTGGGAATCGAACCCACGGCCTTGGACTCGGAAAGCAGGGTCGCTGCAAACTGCGCCAATCGACCGTCATTTATGTAATGTTATTTCATTGGTTACAGGTTCTTATACCGGTCGTAGTTCTAGATGATATTAATGAAGCCGAGAAGGAGACCAGTAATGCGGATGATAAAATGGAGAGAGAGATCGAAGTGGTTGTGGAAGTTGAAAATGAAGGTGAGTTTTATGCTTGATGTTCTTTACAACGGTTGAGGAGTCAAACCAAAAAACAAGAGACAACTAACAAGAACAGTTTCGTACAGACAGAGAGAGTAAGAAGATGGCATATGATAATATCCTCCTCAATCCAATAATTTAAATTCATTTAAAAAGCCTAATTTATTCATATTAAAAATTGTATAAGCTATTTGTGATTTCCGAGTTAATTTATCATAGAACCGAGTCAAGATTTACCGTTATTTAATGCTTGATGTTTATGCGCGAACAAATCCAAAATTAGACACTTTGAATTCACTTTACCTCAATTTTCCTAAATTCAATCTTTTGTCTGAACGTTTTGGATTACTTTGTTTTTTATCATCGCTTGTAAATCGAATCGGGTAGAACTACCGACGACCTAATAAGTAAAAATGGGTCTGAGAGTAGTAGTTGACGAATTTGAGCTTAAAAACAAGCCATATAACTTATATTATGTTCGTTTACGGTGAAGGAAAACATCGCGAGGAAACCTGTTTCGTCATAATGTTCTCAAAGGTATGTCCAGTGGAGTCCACCACTCCTTTGAGAACATTATGACGTAAGAACAAGTTTATATGTCGCGCTGGGCCAGCGTGGTGGACAGCCTTAACCCCTTCTCATTGTGGAGGGAGACGTACCCTGAAGTGGGCCGATGATGGATTGGTATAATGATGATTATATAAGTTCCATTTTAGTTCGCCGTTGGTGTTTTAATAATCTTATAAATAAACTTCCAGTTAATTTGTTTGTTAAGATTAAAAACACTAATAACATTAAATATGTAAGGGCAACCTTAAAGAATTTTGCTTTAAAATAACTTTATCAGAGAGAATATTGCGTGGGTAGGGATCTGGTATGTCATCTATGCACAAGTTGTAATCATAAACTTGCTATCTAACTGTTGTGTACTGACTACTGGTAGGGTTGTGATTGCAACTTAATAATAAAATAAAAAAAATTGTTTTTAAAATGAATATCATTAATCATTAATCTATACCTTGTCACATAAACTGTGTGGTTTGAGATGAGGTGAGTGACCTAGTTGTCATAAATTGTTTTACTCTTAAGTTGACCAATAAAAATAAAAAAAAATAAAAAAAATACTTGATTACTATTGCGTACAAATCTTATGGTACTAGTTAGGAATAATAACTAGGCTTAACATGCTTTCCGAGGAACGAGAGTCAACACCGCTAAATTCCTAACTTCGGACCGGTACTTGAAACTAAATAAACTCTAAACCAAACCATTTTTCGACCCGGAATTTGAACGCTCGTGGTCCGTTGTTAAAGATGCTTACCGCTAGACCAACGAGGCATTATATATTTTATTAGTATAAAAAACAATCCAATGATGTCCGAGGGCAGTGCAACGAAAGTATTAGTGTGACGATGTGCTCCCACAGACGAGGGCCGCGTGAAGGCGGACACCAACTTCTCCAAGTCGCGCGTCAAAGTGTCACCCTACCGGCGCAGCACGCGGCTCGCCGACAACACCAACACGTCGCTGCTGGCCAATTATACAGGTAACTGCAATCAGCATACAGGTATTTGTCATCGGTATACACGCAACTGTTATTTATATCTAGGTAACTTTAACCAAGGCACAGGTAAAACTCATCAGTATACACTTATACAGGTATTTGTCATCATACAGGTATATGTCATCCGCAAACAGGTAATTGCTATCAAAATACAGCTAACTATCATTTATGTCTATAATCTAGGTTCAGGTAACTATCATCAACACCCGACTAATTCATTATCACAAGGTTAACTATCATTGATGTGTAGGTAACAATAATGTAGATACAGGTAACTATTATTTACGTCTTGGTAACTATAATCTTTGTACAGTTTGCTATAATGTATATACATGTAACTATCATACAAATATAAAATAACTATCATATAAATTATTTATCCCTACAAATTATATAAATAACTTGCCCGCCATTATTTATTTTTTACAAAATATAATTTTATGAATATGTTACGACAAATTGCATAGCTTGTGTTATGGGTACTAAGATGACTGACGAATATTTTTATGATTAATATACATAAATACTTAAGAATATAAAGCAGCGACCCTGCTTTCTGAGTCCAAGGCCGCGGGTTCGATTCCCACAACTGGAATTTTTTTGTGTGATGAACATGAATGGTTTTTCAGTGTCTGGATATTTGTATGTATATTAAAAGTATTTACTTATATTATTAATACAAATATTCATCAGTCATCTTAGTACCATAACAAAACATAACTATCTTTACTTTGGGGCTAGATGGCAATGTGTGTACTGTCGCAGTATATTTATATTTATTTAAAAGTTAATTTTTATAAATTTAAAATGCATATATATATTTTTTAAATTATAAAATTAAGGAAAAAAAACAATGTGTAATCTTCTTTTTTCAAACGTGTCTCATTGTAATATGGACGTATGAAAAAAGTAGACCGAAACTGCAATGTTTCCTACTAGATGGCGCTACAGTCGCTATAAGACTGATTTTAAAGGCATATACTAATTTCGACATTAGCATTAGTAGCTCAGTTTGTTTGTTTTTTTGAAAATTTCTTTATTTTTTCAATGAAATGTAACAAGCACATTATTCACGCTAATTCAAATAAATTGTACTGTACTTATTAAGTAGTAGCTAGTTAACTATTCCAACTGTATAACAACCTTTGTAATTGTATTATTTGCCTAATTCATTTAAAATGACATTATTACTTATTTCTGATTTTTGTATTTGTATTCTTTAAATTGTAATGCTTTTCATATTTTATTTTTTTATTTTTATAAACATTTGCACACCGTCTGTGACAGTCGATTGTGAAGGGTCTGTTTAATGAAATGTGTTCTTGTTATGTCCCCACAATTTGGCACATAAATAAATATTATTAAATATTATAATAATAACCACCCGCTCACCCCGCAGGCAACAACACGACGATGGAGATGGACATAACGGAGACGTCGTCGTTCATCTCGGAGGAGCCCAGCCCCGACAGCCCCTACCTCAGCGGCCTGCGCAGCATCCGCGGCCGCCGCTCCTACAAGCCGCTGCGCGAGATGGCGCTGCGCAACATCGGCGGCGCCCGCGGCGCCCGCGCGCCCGCCACCGGCGCCACCAGTGCGTACCCGTACACCCGGCTACCAGTACCAGTCTTGATAGGGCAGCTCGAGTGCAATCAATTCGACAGCCGGTCGGCGCAGTCGGCAGCGACCCTGCTTTTTGCGTCCAAGGCCGTGGGTTCGATTCCCACAATTGGAAAAGAGTGTTTGTGTGAAGGAGTCCAAAAAATCAAATATCTTAAAAATTGGTCCAGCCGTTCTTGAGTTATAAATGGAGTAACTAACACAACTTTATTTAATTTTTAGGTTGGGGAAAAAGTTTCTTCGCATTTCTTAAGATAATTCATAACATTTTTTAATATAGTTTATTTACATTTAACTAGAGTTTGTAGGTACCATTTTGTTCAATAACTCATTGCTATCTTGTAGTTAGGTAATTTTGGCTTCTGATCACTGATACCGAAACCAGCCATATACAATTAGTATAGCCAACGAGACTTCATTACAAGTTCATACATACTATAATGCGAAAAGACTTTTTCCCCAACCTATATATATAGAAATATGTGTTTCAGGTGCGGAACATCCGACGCGGCCGACTGGTACTGTGGTGGGACGCAAGCGCAAGCCGTCGCACGAGGAAGTCGTCGAGCTCGCCAGCGAGGCTGAGGAGGCCGTGAGGAGCAAGCGTGCAAGGCTTCTGGAACGCCTAGCTAAGCCCTTCCGGATGGCCTCCACGCCGCTTCCCGCACGCCGCGCCGCTGAGGTAACCACCCTCAGCAGTAGAGCTCGTCAGATTCAAAAATTTTATCCTCTCTTCATCCGTTAAGAGCGATTGAACTCCGTCCCCCAGCAGCACAGGCAGGAGACAAAAATAACATTCCCCGATTGTATCCCCTGACAAGCAGTGCCGTGCACTTCATAAATGCACAAAAGCACAGTCTACCCTAAAATTGATCGTCCTGAAATGGATTTTCCTGCTGTATGCATACCCTGGTAAGAAACGCCACTGCTGACAAGGGATATAATTCCCATGTCAGCAGTGCTAAAGCAAGGGAACATGGAATAGGAGAAGTTTACCCACCTTTATTATTACACATATATCAGTCCCCTGAGAGTTGGCAAAGCTCTGGGAAAAGATATTTTTTTATCCTTTCCCCGGGGAGATTCTAAATTTTGCCCGATGATGAACTCTTAATTCATTAATAACTCGTTACAGATCGTCGGCATCAACACAGACCTGCCGCTAAGCGCGCCGGTCGCCTCGGCGGACACCTTCGACCCGGAGGCCATCAAGCCCCCAGGCGCGACCGTCGCCGCCCCGCCGACCCCCTCGCCCGCCGTCGCGGAGCGGGACTCCAAGCGCTGCGTCGTCATGTAACATAGCACTGACACCGCCTTGTTAACCATAAAGGGTTATGTCATAAAACGTTTACGTGTCAGGTGACAGAGGCGAAGCTTTTTACGTTTCCTATGAATGATGTCTGTATTCAAATCTCATAGGTTATACCGACCAATGAAACGGCCTCATATATGAGGTGTATATATACACTCCGTTTTTCTTACTTGTCTTAAATTACAAACGGTCTTTTCATTGCTTTTTAGAATAGAAAAAACCGGCCGAGTGCGAGACGGACTCGCGCATGAATTGTCTATGCAAACTGCAAAATAGACAAGTCCGTTGTAGGGGGGAGCCTCCCTTAAATATTTGTCACATTTTAATTTAATTGATTTTAATTCAAATACATATTCTGTAAAGTCACGTTTGTTGTGTGGGAGCCTCTTTAATTCTGTTTCTTGTGTTGTTATAACGGCAACATTATACATTGGTAAAAATTTCAAGTGTCTAACTATCACGGTTTATGACATAAAGCCTGGTGATAGACGGATAGACAGACAGAAAGACGGACGGACAGCGGAGTCGTAGTAATAGGACCCCTTTGTGTACCAAACTCCTAAAAAGTAACGAAAAAATTGTTTATATAAGAGAAAACAGAGTTTAGATAAGTTCGTGTATTTAGTTAACCGCAGGGGACAATTGCGTAAGCTAAATGCACGATATACAAGCACCATCTTGTCTTCGTCATGAGATTTGTCGATATACATCGTTTCCAACTGCACTCCTCATTGGCTGGCGGAGTCGTTTCCGCTCGCTCGCTCGTTTCACGTTAAAAAGCTTCGCTTCAAGTGATGTTTTGCGGAAAGAGATAAATTCCAATCCCCACCGATCCCTTATTGTGTGTGATTATATTCGCATACATTTCTCTCCCCGTTATTTGGCTATTTCTTAGCATTGCATTATAAACTTTATCTAGATGGAATAAAGTTAAAAGTCCAGTTTGAAGCGGCGAAGGTATCGTGTTTATATTTTGACAGAATTAGGTTACGCCAAAGTTAAGTTGCGTTAATAGGTCATTTATTCAACTACGTTAGTTGTGCGCTGTGGAGGTCCCGCGTTCGATTCCCGGCTAAGGAAATTTGTAAATTTCTGAATTTTCTCTAATATGGTTCAAGCCTGGCGTGACTAACCCCTTCTACAAAGACGTGCCGCCAACAGCGTTCCGGTACGATGTCGATTAGGGGTTTAATATAAATGTCATTCCCCTTACAGGCAATTCCGTTACCATCTTAGACTGCATCATCACTTACCACCACAGATTACAGTTAAGCGCTAACTTGTAGTGTTGAGTAATAAAAAATTTAAAAAGTAACAACTCTGGCAATGAAAAGCGCTGTACCTACCCTTCCTACCAAAGGACTTTCAAAAGCTCTCTCGCTCTTTCCGGAAAACGTCTATTAAATGTCCCTTTTACATTGTAAGTGTATTTTATATAGAGACAGTACAAAATGTACTTTTATTTTGTCACGGTCAAAGGATGTTGAACTTTACAATATATATATGTAATAAGATGTACATGGACTTAAATGGTGAACGTCTGGTATGTTAAAATTTGTAAGAGCATAAATTTATATTAGTATTATCGATAAATTTTAACATTATTATGTTAAATCGTGGAATTGGAATATAGAAGTTAAACATCCGAATAACCTTAAATTGGGTCACAACGTGAAATCTAGTAAAATCTATATTAGTATTTGTGTATGTTAAATCCTCTTAACAAATATCGGAGATGTTTAATTTCGTCACGGGATGAAAGCCTATTCGGTTTAAATGTATGTGAAATTATGCTTAGCATTTATGTTAAATCGTGGTATCGGATTGTTAAAAAGAAACATGTTAGATGTTAAATTTGATAATACAATGGTTGTACTATACTGTTCACTTATAATGTTATTCGGTTAAATATGTGAAATAATGTTTATTTACTAATAATCGGTGCCTTTTTATCGTACAATACTGACCCGTTTAATCTGTCCAAAGTCAGAATTCTTTGCTAATAAAAATAATAAGCAAAGACACAATATTAAGAAAAAAATATTTAATAGTTTGGTGAATAAGAAGCACCCTTTACCGAGTTTAAGTGACGAGTATTAATTGAATGAATTGCGATCGTTTCATGCCTAAATGCAGAAGTTAACTGGTGTAGTAAACTTTAATTATTTCGAATATTGCTTAGAGTTATGCAGATAGATGTAAATGGTTGCCAATGTTTGACGGTAAAAGATTCATTGTATATAAAATTTGCGATGTTTTAGCATCGATCATGAAGATCCATTGATATATATGTATAAGTAATATGAGTATATTACTTTATAAATTTTAATATTTTTTGTTCAATCATTGAGTCCACTTTTTTGTGTTGTTTAGTATGTGAAATGTCGCATTTCGAACTACGTACTATTTAATATAAAACCTTTTTCGTGTCTCCAAATGTGTTAATTACTAAAAAGTGTTCAAGTATGAAAAAAAACTTATCCCTATGAAATAACAGCACACCTAATCTAATAAAAGTTGTGTACCGATTTTATAGTTACGCAATGCTTTGTTTCCTTCTATCGAATGCCAAATTATTGATAATAGATAGACAGATAAAACATTGTATAACTTGTCATTGGCTATACATAACGTTTATTCGTACGGCCCTGTTATATTTGCATCAATTCAATTCAAAATTCAAATAAATTCGATTCAAAATTCATTTATTTCAAGTAGGCCTAATATAAGCATTTTTGAAACGTCAAGTCTGTCTGTTTGTAGTGTCTGTATCTAACATCGAATGTTAATGCATTTATGAACTATACTTGATTTTATTGCTCGTGCAGTTTGCCAAACATTTCATTCTATTTTAATTAATTATAAAAAAGTGTACTAATAGCAGGAAACTCAATAAAATGTGAGATTTTCTACCTACGTTTACTTATTCGTACGCGTGAATTTAACTTCAATTTGTATGGTTTCAAAAGAGCGTCATCTACTTAAAATACTGGGAAAAAGGAATGCCAAGGAATGTCTCTCTTTCGATATCATGTAAATCTTACTTAACGGTCACGCGATAGAAAAGGTTAACGTAGAATCTCACATTGGACAACCAGACCAGTAATGAAGAATGACCAGATTTTTTTTTTCATATAAATGATATACGCATAAAATATGCCCACATTTAGCTGCCCACCTAAAAGTTTTTGTTTTTACATATTTTATTTAGGAAGGATTTTTCTATTGTGTATCTTAATTGCTTGTACGGCTGGCGTATACTTTGTGTTAGATGCAGTTTAGCAAAAAAGATCACATTTCAAACTCCAAAATACACAAATAACAATCCTAACATTATGATATTTTAAATTTCGACTTATTATTCCAGCTAAGTTTTATCAATTGACTAAACTATAGTTGTTATAGCGGACATGTTTTTAATTGCTAACACTGTTCTCTCGCGACACTTTGTCTTGCGTTGGTTACAAGATATTTTATTTTCTTACAATCAATGTAAAATAAACAATTTCTTCCGCATACGAACACACTGTTGCTGTCCAGTTAACTTTCTTTTGCCCGTTTTCACTTAACCTAGAATAGCCTTCATTGGATGCCTAGTAATTTAGGTGATTCCTAGAGACAAAAAAAAAACTTTTCACGAACTCTTATCTGATGTCTAACGACGAAAACTGGCATTTGACTAATGTACTTAGATAGAGCTGCCTAACACTCTCAACTCTGGCTTAGGCGCCAACCACTCGCCTTAGCAAGGCTAGCATGGAAAAGATACATTTTTCTCCCAGGGTTTATCTTCTCCCACAGCTTTATCAACTCTCGGAGCATTGGCACACCAGCGGAAATAATATCCAAATAATAAACGGGAGTAAGCTTCTCCTATTATCTGTTGCCGTACTTTGACAGTGGGTAGAATTTTTGTCTCCTCCAACACATCGTTAACGAACTTAATCCTAAAGTTACATCTAACACTGAAGTAGGGGCACACAGTAACAACCTCTTTATAGAGTGATAGCGTGAAGTCGAGTTTCTCGATTACTAAAGTCGCACTCGCAGACGTTTATTTCACAGACAAATTAACGCATTTGTTATGGATTTACCAATTAAAAACATGTCCGTAACTTGCGGTGCGTCCAGTGCGTTCAAACCTTTATACAAACCTACCTATAGTTTCAGGCGGAGCTATCAGTTTTATATTATTTCATTCGAAATATAGTTTGGTAATAAACAAATTTTACCCTTTGTGTAAAAAAAAGGTAATGAACTAACCTGATGCTCGACTAATGGCGCACTATATCAACTCAACACTGACTCAACTCAAGTTAGAGCACGAACGAACAAGAAGCTTTATGTCGTGCGGCATAAAGACTACATTGCAATGTTTTATTTCGGGTTAAGTCGGGTGTTGAATCGATATGCTGTGTCAAGTCCTGGATGTAATTTCCGTTGGTTAAAAATAAGCTTAGATTAAGATTTAGTTTAGTTCGGTACAGATATGCGACTTTGTGCAATCTTTCCCAAAAACAAAAAGTAAAAATCGAATATGATGCCCGGAAAATACACATATTTTGAAATTGATATCAAATATCGTGTAAAAATATTATATTCATTTTTTATTTAGATGAAATATATAGAAGTATTATGAATTACGTCTTTCATTTTGTCATAAAATCCGTCGAGGCTTTACACTCGTTTCGATGTAACCGATATTTATTTAGGTTAAACCGGTATCATCATTTTGAATTCACTTGAGAAAATAATGATTAGGGAAAGATATATTAAACGCTTATTGACCGGTTTCTTGCACGAGTACAAGGGTGGCTGCTAAGTACGAGATCAAACAATGAGCGTTCAATGAACCCAGTCAATGCTCACGCATGGAAACCGCTCATTAATCGGTCAATAGATTCGTAGTTCCTTGATAAAATCTTTGAAATAATTAACCGGTCCAGAAACTGTTTGTTTACTTTGTTAGTAACTGCTTTTGTTGGTTACTAATTTATCATTTCAATTCAATTCAATTCTTGTTTATGGCTTTAAGTATGCCTTTTGGGCAACTTTTATCATTTCATTATTATAAAACATTTTTTTTTTAATTTGTCATATATCTTAAATTACACATTAACGTTAGGCTGGCACAGACATACTGTCATCAAGGTAAAGGAATGTATTGTATCTGTGTGATATTTGAAAAAAGAATTTGAATTCCTATGATGATATTCCTGTGGCCTTATGGCTACATAAATAAAATAAAAATAATTCTCCATTTCAAATTCAAAAATTCTTTATTCATGTAGGCCTATCACTTATGAAGCGTTGATATGTTTACATAATTGTCAGGGGATGGTGATAACTTCGTTACCAACTTAAACCTTAAGCTGAAAGGTTTCCAAACGCGCCCCGGTCTAAGAAGTGCGTACAACAAACTTAGCCGGGTAGTTTTTTTGTTATCACCATCTCACAGTAAATTAATATTAAGCTATGAAGTTAGAGCAATTCACACCCAAGCTTTTGCTGTTTTAATTGCTGTTATTTAAAACAAATAATTAAATAAGATTGACTCTTAATGTTCGTTTTTATTATTTTTTAAATATTTTTAAAACGACTTGTAATATATGAAGCGATTATTTGGGACGAGTGAGAAAAATGGACTAGAAGAAAATTTTTAGTAAGTATACATCCCGACAACATTTATTAGATTGTATTTGTGTTTAATACGATTTCATTTACATAAATTTGCATTTACATAAATCAAGAATATAATGTATCTCAAACTATCATATTTACAAGCAATTTTATACTTTATGTATACACTTTATTATTTAAAGTGACTATTGTTAGAATTTCATTATTTAAGAACAATAAATAAAATAAGACTTATGGGAAAATGTGTTTCTGTTTATGTTTTAAATGAGAAATACTAGTTTTATTTTGACTTGACAATTAGTTAGTTGGATTTATTAAATTACGCAAAGTCTATCATTTGTTGAGGATGTTTTGTTAAAATATCCGTGGCGGCGTTTTGAGTCATTCCGATTCAGTTAACTATACACTAAACTGTGGATAAGGGACTCTTCAGACTTATCAGAGTTAGGAAAGCAAGACCGTTAAAATCCTGGGTACTGCCGTCAGATATATGTGTGCTACTTGTGAAATTGACGTCAACGATTTGGTGAGGATCTGTTAAAAACCTTTGCAAATAATTGACAGAATTCCTTAACGCACTATTCAGTTTCAATATAAACACCCTAAATCGTTACTTGTATCTCCATAATACATGCTCGATACGTTCATTATATCTGAACCGATTTGTATTTTTGTTTTTCAAATAGAACGGTTTGCCGCATTCCGTTTACTTGGTAGAAGAATAATAGTTTATGGTAGAGTCCGAAAAAGAAAACAGCAAATCATTTGCAATTTGTACTCAGTTTAGTAATAGCTCGGATAAGTGTGATGGTATCTTTATACTCCGAAAAAGTGTGTAAGAATTCATACATATTGTGGACAGTACCGTGAATTGTAGAGGTACTTTGAGAATATTGAATGACCTTTACTTTAATATTCGCAGAGTATCAGTATAGTACACTATATTAATATCATGTCTCTTATAATGTTTAATGTCATCTTTTATTCATTTTTCTTATAGTTATTCACAAATTATGTAGTTCTATCTAGTTTGTGTAAGTGGCCCTGCCGTACTAACAAGATGTAATATAAATAAATAAATAATAATAATACAATTTCGGGCCAAACGTGTTTTTTCGCTTCGCCTTACGGACATTAACACTGCTGTTTGGATATTCTAAATTGTAATAGACAGCCTACGTACCAGATTATTTATAAGGTCTCTCCACACGTAGGTCCTAGAACTCGCTACATCTGACACGCCGATTTTTATCTGATCGACCGGTGTGGAGAGACCCTCAGACAAGACAATATAATATATAAATAGATAATAATGAGTATAGCTTTAGTTTATATATAAAGCAATTGGTGGAAACCATAAAAAATATCATTAAAAATAAATATAAGATAGTGTTCAAAATTTTATTTTTGGATTTTAGTAGTATTATGTTGTCGTCCATTAGTATTTTTTTTTAATATAAATTAATAATTAAAAAGGTTTTCGGAAATAATAACTTTGATTTGTTCGTGTAAGTATAATTAAGGTTAGCAAAGATATAATTTTATTGTAATAATATTGATAATTTAAATAATAGAATTGATAATTTTTGTTAATAAATCATTGAAATCAAATTGTTTTTTTTTTTGTTACAACTTGAAGGTCCTGGGTTCGACTTCTGGCAGGGGCAATTTGGGAATTTAAAATTTCTTAATTTTCTCTGTTCTGGTGGGAGTGTAGCGACACATATGTGTGCGTGCAGTGCATTTTGCTGATTACTACAAAATGTATTGCACGCAGACACACGTGGAGTCCGCCCGTTCTCGCCACCATTGGCAGTCGTGTTTGCGCACAATAAACAATACCAGTGCCATGAAGTGTTTCATTTAGACACCCCGATAGGGCATTGGTAAAGGAGGTTTCGGCCGTGGCTAGTTACCACCCCGATGTGGCGCTAAGCAATTTAGCTTTCGATAAGATGTCGCGTAGAAACCAATTAAGGTTACCGCTTAGACTGCATCATTGCTAACATCCAGGTGAGATTGCAGTTAAGGGCTCACTTATAGTAAAATAAATTTAAAAAAAATATCCTCGGAAGTGGGACATCAGAATAGGGAGACGAGGCTGGGAGGCTTCAGATTGTGAATGGTTTACTTCACACGCCTTTGAGAACATTATGAACAATATATTTATAATAATATAGTATTTGTAGGACAACATATTAGTCTATATAAACAAAAAGTGGATATAAACGGTCGCTTTACAAGAAATGGTCATAAATTAGTGACATCTGTCATATTGTCTGCGAAAGGTACAGAAGTCATTTGTGGGATTGACTATTTTATTTATTTACGCTTTTATAATATGATTCTTAAGGTAATTTTGGACCTACCAATGCATAATTTTAATGAATATGTTATAACACATTTAACACAGCGAGGTTACTATGCAATTGTAGGTGTACTGTGAATTTATTAATGACAAGGTTGCTTGGAAGCATCCGGCTCCGCTTTCATCTCTCACAAGATAGAAAAATGAATGTTAAAATGCAAATTGTTGATGTTGGAAAAGAGCACGAGTTTCTTGCCGGCTCACAATCTGCTACAATCTACCTTCCGAACCGATGGTAGAGTCACTAAAAACAGACAGACTGGACTTTTCAAAAGGGCTTATATTAGGCCTACTTGAAATAAATGAAATTTGAATTATGGATAACTCTCAGGCATTTAGGTTCCCTCACGATGTTTCCCTTCTCTGTTAAAGCAAGTGATATTTAATAGCAGTGGGTATCGGTCGATTGGTTGACTGGTTGCTGCCCCGTTGATATAGTGGCGAGCATTTTGGATTGCAGATCAGTCAAAAGTCAGATCGTCCAAGGCTGTTTAGTCATACACACTAGACAAAGACACCTCAATAAAATATTAATTTTATATATAGTGTAGTGCATTTTTTGCCAGTGTCTACTCAGCGCTTTATTAAAAAATAACTCAAAATTCTAAAATTCTTTATTCATGTCTGCCTATCACAGACATTTATGAAGCGTTCATAATTGTAAGGGGATGGTGATAAATACGTTCGCCAACCTAAACCTAAAAGGCTTCCAAACGAGCCCTGGTCTTAGAAGAGCCCACAACAAACTTTGCCGGGTATTTTTTTTGTTATACAAAAGCAAATACCCTAGGCCCTTTTAACAATTTTATTAGTCATTAGGGGAGTTCATACATATCCCTCCAAGGGCACACCCATGAAGAGAGCACATGCATTTGCGCACACTTGTGCACAATCATATCTCTCGGCAAAGTAGGATAGAATATAGTAACTTAAAACGCATATAACTTCAAAAAGTTAGAGGAACTAAGTCGCTGAAGTGTCGAAGCTAAAGTCTTACAAATTAGGCTTTCGCGGCTTCAAATGCCATCTTCTATCTTCTATCTATCTATCTATATATATAAAAGAGAAAGTGTGTGGGTATGTTCCGTATAGGCTCCGAAACGGCTGGACCGATTTCAATGAAACTTTCAGGGAATCTCCGGATTGACCTGGCGAGTAATCCTGTAAAGTTTGGTGACGATCGGAGCACTCCTATTTTTGAATTGTCAAACTGTCAAATACAGCTTTTATTTACTATGATGATATTCCATTGTTGAGTGTACATGGGTGTACATAATAATCTTCACCCTCGCGAGAAGAGAATAGAAGAGAATGAAATACGGAGAGAAATAAATGATTTAATATATTATGAGACTTAAATTAAAAATTATCGTAAAATAAAGCAAAATCTAGCCCGGCGAAGCGGACTGGGTACGCTAGTTGTATATATAATATACTAGCCGTTTCCCGCCCGCTTCGCTGGGCGAATTGAAAAAGGATATAAATTACATTTTATGTTTCATTTTTATTTATTTTTTTCATATTTTTATTATTCTCCTTTTTTTTATTTTTGTATGAACATAAATAAAAAAAAAGGAGCATTGCATTCATTTTAATCTATTACATTTCCGCGATCCCGCAATAAAAGAATTCGTCGGTTATGTAGTCTGCAAAAGTAAAATGAATGTAAAATTCTTAGTCCGTTGATTGGATAGCTTACATGTAAAGTTAAGTTTTTGAAACCTCTCAATGACTTTTTCTCCGCTGCCAAAAAGACGATTGTTGTAAGGAAATACACGAATATCCCTACATACACGAAGATCCCCACCAAATTTGGAGTCTGTAGAAGTTACAGGTTAGAAATAAAAATTTTAGATTTTAACACCCACCCCCGCAATTCCTGTCGGAAGTAGACTTTATTGAAATCCATTTTGAGATGTTCTTTATGTGAATAATAAAAGATTCCTACCATATTTAGAATTTTTAGAAGCTATATTTCGAAATTGAAATTTTTTATTGTTAACACCCACCCCCGCGAACCTTATTGGAGGTGATTCATTGTAAAATCCGCTCGAAGATCATTTTTATATTACATATAGAACACTCTCACTAAATTTGGAGTCTATAGGAGCTATCGCTTGGAAATTGAAAATTTTCATTGTTAACGCCCCCGCAATCTTCTTTGGGGTAGGATATCGTAAAATTTGTTCATAAATCATTTTTACATCACTTATAGAAAATTCCTACAAAATTTGGAGCTTGTAGGAGCTTTAGCTGGAAAATTAAAAATATGAATTGTTAATACCCACCCCCGCAACCTCCTGTGGGGTGAGCTATCGTAAAATTCATTCATAGCCTATTTCTTCACCTCTTACAGAAGATTCCTACCAAATTTGAAGTCTATAGGAGCTATAGTTTAAAAACGGGAATTGTTCATTGTTAACGCCCCCGCAATCCCCTTTGGGGAATGAATTTCTTAAAATCTATTCATAGCTGACCTCTACATAGCAAAAGTAATATTCCTACCAAGTTTCACGTTTCTAAGTTCTAAGTCTTATGGTTCCCGAGATTTCGTGGTGAGTGACTATATAGATGGGAATTCTTCGATTATCATCGAAATTTTTAACTTTTTATCGGGCTTTTTTAAAATTTTCTTACATACAAAACTTACTCCTGACAATTCTGAAGATAAAAAAAAAGCCCAATTGGTCCAGCCGTTCTCCACTACCGTGAGAAGATTCTTAGCTGAATGTAAAAAAACATAATCCGTTTAATACACTCTGTTGAAATCCATGAAAACAAAAGAATCAAGAGAAAATGCTTATCTTTTGTTTTTATTAGCGGGATAAATGTTCATAAAAGTAAAACAGCAATAAAAAAATGAAGGAATGTTGGAATTCAAAAAATAGATAGCCATAAACCATCTAGGAAAAATTTCGCATCGAATGGTGGTAGTTTCATGTCGATACGATCAGTGGTTTAGGCGTGATTGAGCCTCAAACGAAGACCATTTTCATTATATATATATAGAGATTGTAAACAGTGTATATTTCGACGCTCTTTTTACATGCAGCGATTTATAACTATTGTTGTTTAAAAAGGATATAATAACAATAGAGGCCATACTTCACAGTTGAAGCGTCGATGACGTAGGTTGTTGTGAAACAAATACCAATTTTTTTTTTCTTTTGAATAAATTATACACCCACCCAAGGAAATCGATTTAGTTTTTTTAAAGAGCTTTATTTGTTACATGGGTACCTATTATGACAGGTTTTTTTTCTGCAATCACACCTGTGATTATGACAGCACAGGTCAGCACAGCACAGCACAGCACAGCGCAGCGCAGCACAGCACAGCACAGCACAGCCCAGCACAGCACAGCACTTTTAAATTAGTAAAACCAAGTCGATTAAAGCCGGATGTTATAATAATGTTGAATTACAATCGTTGTTCTTTAAAGTAGCTCAAAACATGCGTAGCTACAGGTGAGTTTATGAATAAGGACTTTCAAATTCCTTTTGACTTGTTAAAAATCTGTGACGTGTGATACAGTCTTGTTACAATGCGCCGATGGAAATATTAGTTATGGGCTTGTGGACCGTTACTGGCTTTTACAATGCACGACTTCAACCAGAAACGACTGTGGCGACTAAACCTAATTTTTGATAAAACGCATTATATAATAACGCAGCAGTTGACATTTGGTAATTATTCCTTAGATATAATTTTAAAATACCCACTAAATAAAACACAAAAAACCGACTTTGTAATACATCTAAAAAGCAAGAAATTAATATTTTCTACAACATTGTTAAGTAGATGAAAAGTAAAATGTATTTTCTACATTTTACTGGTAGGTTAACGCCCTGGCGTCTATATAAAAAGGAATACGAAATATATTATGATCTTAAGGTACTAAATAGTAACTTTCGAACACAGAAATACCTAGTGGAATTTAAAAATAATGTTTGAACTGTCCTCAATCGTTATAAAAATGTACAAAAAAATACCACTTCAACTCGTGCGATCAACCGGGCGCTTTTGTTTTACCTCTGAAATTCATTTATTAAACTTATATTAATCGCAATCGTATCGCAATCATGAACTGTAAAGCGTCTTTAATTATAATGCTCACGGCAACTTAGTGCCGACTATTACATAAAATAACAGTCAGTGGGCAAGTCAGGTGGAAGAGTGTCGTGTGCAACCACCCGCGTCCTAAATCACAGGTGAGTTCACGTAATTGTATACGATATCGATTGTGCATTTTTAAACTCCTACACAAAAAGAGTGCTACAAGTGGTCCAATTTAATAGTTAATCTATTTATCTTAAGCATAAAACGAAAGGACAAATTTTGATGCGCTTTTTGTATTATTAAATTACGTACCTAGGTAGGTATTTATAATTTCTTCGTTTAAAATACATGTTTGACTAGGCCACTATGACATTTATAAAGTTTATAGGAGCTCAGCGTCAGTTAATTTTCTGCATAAGCTCTTTTTTTTTTTTTTTAAAGGATGCGAACTTTGAAAAAACAATCTACATTTGTTTTTGTTTAATTGTACTTTAGATTAAATACGTAGGGACCTAACCTATATAAGTAGTGTAAAAGGGTAATTATATTTTATTACTTTTTTGTGACTTTAAAGCTTTTGATTTATTATGTTAATGTAGTATATGAAAGCTAACTGATTTTTAGATATATTTACTTTTGAAAATATTAACCAATAAATGGGAAAATCCCTTTGTGGAGCACTGGGTTGGTACACACTCACACACCAAGTGCAAGGGGGTAATCACCTTAGTTAGGAGATTCCTAATTATTTATTATTTATAGGTTTGGCCAATTTTAGTTTATAATATACCTAGTAGGTACATAAGATAATTGTTATTGTTGTAGCTATGGATTTTTAACTGAATTAAACGTTATTATTGTCATTAAAACTTACTACGCCTAATTTAAATGCACTTTTTTTCATAAGGTATGGCATGTACTTAGCTATATCATTCTACCTACCTACTTGTCTACTATCTAGTAGTTTGTAGTAGGTAAATGTGTTCCAGGAAAAATATGCCTGCCTACCTATAGTTACTGCGATTTTCTGTTGCCAATGTTACATTGAACAGTCAAATGATTCCGTCTTGATGTTAATTTAATCTATACTTTTAAACCAATACCAGCGGTCCCTTGCGACTTCGTCCGGGTATATGTCAACCTGAAAAGATGGACATACGCTGTCGCTGTCTTTTTTTCGAACTTTTAGGCTGCCAGTCCACCGGAGCGGAGCGAGGCAGCGGAGCTGAGAACGGACTAATGCGGAGCGCAGTGGCGTTACTATGTCTGGTTCACTTAAGAGTAGCAGAGATTTTGTGCAATCCTTTTGGTTAATAATTCTCCGTTTCTCGGCTCCGCTGCCTCGCTTCTCTCCGGTGGACTGGCAGCCTTAAGCGGAAACAACTTTGTGATACATGATTTTTCGAAAATTTAACCGTTTACGCAGCGCACGCAATTGGAAAAAAAACCCCGATGGAAAAACATTTTTCATTGGCGCTAGGCTTCTATTGGTCTTAGCTTGCTGATATGTTATAGCCTATCTCCTTCTTCTTCTTCTTCTTTCCCTGGGCTTGTCTCCGTACTTGGTTTGCCGGAAACTTCCGTTGTACGTAGTGCCACTGGTACGGCTCCCCGCTGGGTCACTCCAGCCAGCCCAGCTCACTCCAGAAGCTTAGCCCGCCCAGATTGCCAAGTGCTTCAGGGAATGATGCTGGGGAGGTATACTGCGCGTTGCAGCATACCTTGGCTAGCATATTATGGGATGCCAATTCCTTTCTCTCCCTCAGGAAGTTTGGAATTCGTCAGGATATTCCCTGCAAGAATATTGTACCAAGCATAGAATATCGTAACTCCGTATATCGATACATCGTTATCAAGTAGGCCTGTAGAGGCCTATCTAAATAATATACTCGATTGATTATAATCTAACACCTCTCTTAATCGGGTGCGAAAATTCCATTTACTGGAGGAGAACCCAATTGGTTTGTCCGGAATTTCATTCACGAACCCAGAATTTCTCACCTGCAGTTTTGGTGAGGTATTAGAGTAAAACTTTCATAATGATTACCATCCGTAGTACGTATCCGTATCTTAGAATTCACTTTGATAATTTAATTGCATTTTGCACACCAATAAGAAGGTAATGAATTCGAAGGGTTTGTTATTCTGGCTTATTGAGTAAATTATTTTTACTTCAGGGTGCATGGTTGGCGTATTTATAGTACAATAGCAATATGATGAAAATCTGATAATGATTATTATACTTGGACAGAACTCTGCAACGAACTGCGTTTAATCATTCTCATTTGGTTTATTATCAAACAATACATATCTCACTCTCACTCTTTTACATAATTATATTTTGTTGGATTTGTCTATATAATCCTTTTAATAATATAAATGTGAAAGTGTGGATGTTTGTTACTCAAACACGCAAAAAGGATTGAACGGATTTGTATGAAATTTACGCTCAGGTTGCCTTTAAAAGATCACTTTTAGTGATAAGGCCGCCTGCATGCACCCTAGCACTAAGTACTATTACTGTTTTCTATGTATTTTTCCTATTGTGTTGTGTTGCGATAAAGTTTTTTATAAATTCTACTACCGTCAAATACTAAGCAATTTAGTGCTTGACGTTTCAAAAATTAGGCCTACTTAAAATAAATGAATTATAAATTTAGAATTTTTGAATTTTGGTGCGATATCGTATAGAAACCTATTAGGGGTGTGACTACAATATTACCAAACAGGTTAGCCCGTTACCATCTTAGACTGTGATAAAGAATTATAATTTAAATGTAGCAATTTGGCTGTACGGTGATATACCTTTGCCTTTTCCATAAGGGATTTTTTTTTTAGTAAATGTGGGTATTTGTCTATTTTATTGCACTATTGCATTATGAGTTGAGACCCGTGGTCTGTAGCGGGCCAGTAATCCGTAGATAATGATGTTGATCTTGATGATAGAACGTAAGTACCCAGGACGAATTTAAAGGACCTGAAATAATTTTCTGAAGTCTTTTCTTGGACTTCTGCTAGCCAGGCTGCATTAGGAATAAATAAGGAAGCAGTAGGACCGCCAATACTGGCTTACGGCAACAAAGTAATATAAAAATCAATAGTAAAAGGCAGGTATATCGAGTAGGTATTTAAATATGTACAACGTAGATAATTGAGCGTTGGAGATCGATGTTTGGACACGTGTAAAACCAGTGTTATGGTTATTTATCGGATCATAGATGGTGTTTGTTTGTCTGTATCAAGGCATGAAGAGCTGGTCTTTTTTTTATGAATCTGTTTTTACCAATACTATTATTCTGAACCATCGGTTTTTATGCGTCTCATCTGGTGACGATGCAGTCTCAAAAACCTCCTACGCTAAATCGCTTTGTTAAAGTTTAAAGTTTTGAAGGAAGGGAAGCCACGACGGAAGCCTTATAAAAACTTACTGTTATAAAAAAATTTTCAAAAATTCAAAATTTATTTATTTCAAGTAGGCCTAATATAAGCACTTTTGAAACGTCAAGTCTGTCTGTTTGTAGTGATTCTACCACCGGTTCGGAAGGCAGCTTCTACCGAGAAGAAGCCGGCAAGAAACTCAGCAGTTGCTCTTTTCCAACATCAACAATTTACATTTTGCATTTTAACATTCATTTTTCTATCTTGTGTGAGCTGAAAGCGGAGCCGGAAGCTTCCAAGCAACCTTGTCATTAAAAACTAGACACTAGCTGACCAGTGCAACTTCGTCTGCACCAAATCGGTTATAATCGGAAAACACAAATAAAATGACATTTTCTAAAAATGAATCCTAGCTAGATCGATTTTTCACCCCCGAGGCCCGAAACCCCCTGTATACATATATAATAATCGTTGCAGCCGATTCCGAGTTTCCAATTGAAATATACAAGAATTGCTCGTTTAAAGATATAAGATAAGATAATGACGGAGAAACATTTCTAGTTTAACAACCGACACTGGTTGAATTCTCTTCGCCGCACCGTTGCTTTTTTATTAATCGTTATATATAGATTATTATAGATTAGACAAAATTTAGTAGAGTGGTTATTTATTGGGATTAAAACTATAAACTATGTTTACCCACCATACTACGAAGTCCTTGCCCCACAGACTTTCACTTTTTTGAAGTTTTGCAAGGTAAGAACTAAGAACCCACCTCAATATAGCCAAAGCCCACCTTAATTTAAATTGTTTTTGGATCGAAATCAAAAATCTCTCAAAGCGATAAAAACAATCGCAATATAATGTTCTTTATTAATTATTCTCATTATTTGTCCACGACAAACTGTTCAGAACATTAAAAGAAAGCAGGCATAAAGTAGTAGGATACAAAAGGCGGACTTATCGCTACGTAGCGATAGCTGCCAGACAACTTTAGGATTAGAAAATCTAAAAACGAAACAAAATAGTATTAAAAATCTACCTCCATGTACATGCTAATACATAAACCAGGCTACACACATGAAACAATACTAGCAATAATTAAAAAAAAACCCTCAACATTAATTTATTTCAAGGCCTTATATAAACACTTATGAAAGGTCTTGTATGTCTGTTTGTAGTGACTACCACCGGTTCGGAAAGCAGATTCTACCGAGAATAAGCCGGCAGGAAACTCAGCAGTTGCTCTTTTCCAACATCATTTGAGGCCATGAGAGCCAGAGTGGCCTAACTGTCATTTTTTCAATACTGATTTTAATTCAAAAAACTGCTCTAAACGGCAAAAGTCATAGCGCCACAGTGGCCTAAAATTAGTTCAATATTGTTTTCATAGATGGAATTAGTATTACTACCACAGCCTATCAGAAATTTTAAAAGTTTGGTAGCGCTATAGTGGCCTAAATGAGTTAGGCCATTTTTGCACTATGGCAATACTAATTAAATTGACATTTCTTTGACGTTAGGCCAAACTGTCATAGTTTGCCGCGTGATTGTTTTTAATGTTGAACGAAGGTTTTTCTTGCAATTAATGGCTTAAAATGGATAACATGGAAGCTGGAACCTCTAGTAACATAGAAAACACAATGCAAGGTAAGCAAAACATGATTTTGATAAGAAAAATTGTCAGTCAATTGAGTGTTGTAACTAATTTTGTCAGTCTACTATTTCGTAAGCAAATTACTTTACTTTCAGATATCTTCGGAGTGGATGAGGAAGACCCATATCAAGATTCAGGCTCTGAGTATTTACCATCCAGATCGCCATCGCCAACTCCCTTGGATCTAATTGATATTTTAGAAGATAACCACTCTCAAAACAACCAAGACCCTCAAAACGACCAAGAGCAACGGAAGCCAAGAAAGCGAGTTCGACAGCCACATAAGTGGAAAAAGAATATACGCAAGGCAAAACGCGCGAGAGGTGAGGAATATGTGAATGCAAAAGGCAAAACTGTACCTTCGAAAAATATAAACACAGATATACCATGTAGATGTGGACTAAAATGCCACGATAAAGTTGGTGCTGCACAGCAAAAAGCACTCTTCGATAGGTTTTATGCCATGGAAAGTTTTACTTTGCAGTCATCTTACTTATTTTCATTGGTAAAAGTGTTACCTAAAAAAAGATGCTCTTTTCTCACTGATCGCCGACAAACTGAGTCTAGACGCTCCAATACCCGAGTATATACTATTCCAAATTCCGATGGTTTGTATACTACGGTATGTAAAGAATTCTTTAAAAAAGTTTTTGCAGTATCTGATGGAAGAATATCCAGAGTTTTAAAAACAAAATTGTCCATTCCTACACCACCTATTGATAGAAGAGGAAAGCATGTTCCTGTCAATAAGACATCTGAAGAAAAAGTTCAAAAAGTAAAAACATTTATTGATAAATTTCCTAAGTATGAATCACACTACACACTACACAAGAGTATGAACAGAAGGTTCTTAGCTCCAGATCTAAGTTTACCAAAAATGTATTCCATGTACTGTGATAATATTTCTGAGTCAGAAAAGGTATCCGATTTTATGTTCCGGAAAATATTTAATGAACAATTTAATTTATCATTCCATGCACCTGTATCCGATTCATGCAAGAAATGTGACAATTTGAAGATTAAGATAGATGCAGCTCATTCACTAGAAGAAAAGTACCAGCTTGAGTTACAAAAAAAGTTACACCTCTCAAAAGCTGACAGTGCGAAAGATAATTACAAGAAAGATAAAAACCTTGCTAAAGAAGACTTAGATGTCACTGTCATTGTATTCGACCTAATGAAAACATTGCCTACTCCAGTAGTGTCAACGGGAGTGTGTTATTATAAAAGGCAGCTGTGGACGTATGTACTAGGTATACATGATGCTGCAAATGACAACGCAACAATGTGTGTATGGGATGAGACTGTAGCCTCTAGAGGACCACAGGAGATAGGCTCTTGTTTATTGCGATACATTAAAGAAAATGTTAAGACCAAAAGGTTAATTTTATATTCTGACCAATGTGGTGGCCAAAATCGCAATATAAAAATGGCCACTCTTTGTCAATATATTATTAGTCATCCAGACTATGTTGTGGAAAATATTGACCATAAATTTTTTGTAAGCGGTCATTCTTATTTGGCGTGTGATCAGGACTTTGGCTTAATAGAAAAAAAGAAAAAATATTTTCAGAATATTTTCGTACCTGATGATTGGATTGAAGTAATAAAGACTGCAAGAAAGAAAAAACCCTTTCAAATTATAAAAATGGCCAAAGAAGATTTCTATTCAACCAAAAAATTGGAGAATAATATAACCAATCGAAAAGTCACTGCAGAGAAATCAAAAGTAAAGTGGCTAAATATTCAGTGGCTCCTGTACCACAAGAACTACCCATTCACAATATTTTTTAAATATTCAAATAATGAAGAGGTCCTGTTTGAAAGTGTGGACTTGAAAAAAAGAAATTCTATTGCCATAGCTAATTTACAGCTTGATCTTTTGTATCCATTGGGTAGACAAATAAGTGTGGAGAAAAAAAAGGATTTGGTGGAACTTCTTCAATACATTCCCCCGGTACTTCATGATTTTTATAATAATATTAAGGATAGTGCTTCGGTAGGTAATGATTTGCATGTGGAAGATGAAGTAATAGATAGTGATTGATGCTTATAAGGAAGGTTTATTAATGTAAGGATACTTTTATTATAATAAATACTTTGGACTAACTGCTTATTTTTTTAAATTAATCTTAAACCCCAAATGCCAGAGTGGCCTATCTATAAAAAATAATAATAATAATGGTACCTAGGATTGACATAGGTCCTAAAAAACAAAGAATATAACATATGAAGAGACTTAGGCAATAAAAAACAATAAAATATAAATATTTTCTAAAGTTACAATTATTTGAAATATGGGCTTCTCTTTTTTCCTTACTACTGAAAACTATTGTTTAAGTAGTTAGGCCACTCTGGCTCTCATGGCCTCATTTTACAATTTAATAATCATTGTTTTATCTTGTGTGAGATGAAAGCGGAGCGGCTTGCTTTCAGGCAACCTTGTCATTAATAAAAGTGTGTGCTACATGCCTTTACGCGCAATTGAAGTAAAACTTTTATTATTATTTATTGATGAAAGAATAAAATGTTCCTGGGACTCCGTCATATCATTTAATATCACTTTCACATTTTATAAATATTTTCATTTGCTAAATAGAATAATTGAGAGTAGAAAATTGAAGAAGAAGTTTTGCTTTAAAAATTCATCAATAGTATGTATGTAGTAGCCTCGATGTATTAAATGTGTTTTGATACACTCTTTAAATTTAAAATTATATTAAGGTACATTTAGTATTACCTTCGGTAATGAATAATATAGAAAATCTTTGCTGCTAAGTACCGACTTGTTTATTCGTTACCAATTTCCGACGAAGTTGTTTCCATTCTATAACCGCTTTGTCTGTAAAAGTTACGTCGAGCGGAGAAAGTCAGCCGCCCGCCAGCGAAGTAGTCTGATATAATATACGAAATACTGCTCTAAATACATATTATGTATATCCTTAAAAGTAAAACAGTTACTATAATATATAAAATTCAAGTCCTCATTGATAAAGCAACGAAAAGCCTAAACCGCTGGATTAAAAACTTGAAATATTGCAGTTGGCAGCGACCCTGCTCTCCGAGGCCGTGGGTTCGATTCCCACAACTGGACAATATTTGTGTGATGAACATGAATGTTTTTCAGTGTCTGGGTGTTTATTTATATATTTTAAGTATTTATGTGTATTATTCATCAGTTATCTTAGTACCCATAACACAAGCTACGCTTACTTTGGGACTAGATGGCGATGTGTGTATTGTCGTAGTATACTTATTTATTTTTATTTATTATTTATTTATCGTAAACGCCTTATGCGTTGAAAGGATTTTTTTTAAATCATCCAAAATCCCCTAGGGGGTCAAATAGAAGAAGAAGAAACACTTTATTGCACGTATAACATACAGGAAAAGAAACAGTAAGGAGAATACAGTACACAATGTAGACGTGCAAAGGCGGCCTTATTGCTGCAAGAAATCTCTTATAGGCAACCTTTGTAGACCGGACTTAGAGCAAGAGAACGGGATAGTGCCAAGAGTGTTTATAGATATACATTAATACCAAAATGTATAGATACAAATACATAGATAGTTTAAATAAATATAAGTAATATAGAAATATAAAATATACATAAGATATATAAAACATACATATATATATTATGTAGTAGTAGTAGATTTTAATACATAATTTAAAACAATAATAAAGAATCTCCTTCAAATGCCATCACACAAAGAGAGGTAGTAGTCCTTCAGACGACTTAAATATCGGAAGGGAATTACTTCCACAGATTTCAGCAGGCAGATAGGGGTTTAAAGTTTTTAAAAAAGTCTGTCATTTTTCCAAGAAACTTACTAATAGAAATATATTATAAATCCAGTTTTTTAAAATTCTACTGACCCACATGAAATATCAACGCATATCCTAAACCGCGGCTCGTAGAGACATGAATTTTAGAAGGTGTATTATTTATTAAGTCTCAAAATCTATAGTTAGTCCAGTAAAAAAAACTCACTTTGGAAGGATATTTTTGTTAAAAAAATCTAGGTTTGAATGTTGAATGTAAAATGAATTTCACTAGATTAGGCAAAGGTTTAACGTATATTTTACAAATTCTTTATAAATACAAATAGTTTGAAAAGCTTTTGATCCAGTGGTGCGAGGCATAGCCCCGGCCCAGGTTATCCTGATGGGGGACCTGAAAGCTGAGTCCGCCGCGGGGGGGTCCTGCATCACAGATCTGAGAGGGAGTGAGCTACAAAACTGAGCTACTATAGTTGGCCTGGTTCTTTTTAACCAAGGACGCGTCAACACATATGTGCTTCGACAGGGGGTCAATAGTGGATGTTACCTTTGCTACTCCTGCCATCGCTGCACTTACCGTGTCCTCGGGATTTCGTCGGACCACCGGTATATCCGGTGAGTCTCATTATCTCTCCCAGCTCTTTATCTTGAGGACCGACAAGGAGGAGTGTTGCCAATATGGACCCTAGCCCGCCTTGACCGTGATATGGCAGAGGAGGGAGCCATCATCGAGTCCTGGAAAACTGGTCTACCGGTTTCGGCGGGATTAGAGGAGAAGGCAAGGAGTTTTCGCATTTCACTCAGGAGGGTGTGTGATGTAGCAATGCCCCAGACGAGGCGCCTTCCCGCCCGGCGATCGTTGTACTGGTGATCACAGGAAATCGCAGCCGACAGTAACAAGGTGCGTCGAGCCTAAAACCGATGCCGCTGCCTAGGCCATTGTTCGCGTCCGAAGAGGATCACCTCTATAGGGAGCTACGAACGGCCAAAATGGTATTCCTGGTTGCCATCGCCGGGGCTAAGGACTCTGCTAATAAGGAGTTTTTGGCCATCCCTGGACAGGGATCCGTACAGACCATACAGACACCGACCATACAGAATCGTCAGAGGCAAGATTCGAAGGGTCGTTGTGGTGTCATTAGACAACGCCAATGCCTTTGGCACTCTCCTATTTAGCGTGATAGAAGGGACGCTTTGGTATCACGAGTTGCCACTCTATCTTCGCCGAATACCCCACCACTCGAGGGTACCTACCCTCGAGTGGTGGGAGCAGCTGCCGCACTTGGTCGATTACTTCCAAATGTTAGAGGCCCTGGAGCCCCATGCCTTCGTCTGTTTGCGGGGCTAGTTAGGAACATGGTGACGTTAGGGGGCCCTATTTTGTTTGATGCATTCCGTGCGCCACCAAGCAAACGCACCATAGAGGCCATCCGCCTGGTCCTCGGTCAGTGGATTCAGCGGAAGTATGGTGCACTCTCCTTCCGGCTTGTGCAGGTTATGACAGGCCATGGCTGTTTCGGTCATTACCTGCACCGTGTCGCGAGGAGGGAACCGACCCTGTCGTGTCGTGGGTGCGGTGCTGCGAATGACACTGCTCAGCACACCCTAGAGGAGTGTCGCAGATGAGATCCTCAGCGCCGCACTCTAGAAGCGGAAATCGGCGCGGACCTCTCGCTGCACAGCGTTGTATTTGCCATGCCGAACAGCGATAGGTCTTGGGAAGCCGTGGTTGACTTCTGCAAAGAAGTTATCTCGCAGAAGGAGTCCGCAGAGCGGATGCGTGAAGAAGCTGTAGACGCACATCCGCTCCCGCGTAGACGGTGGGGAAGGAGACGGCTGAAATATGCCGCAAGTCTGCTTGCCCTGGGAGGCGGCGGGTAGTTATTGGGCTAGCTACCCGACACTATATGAGTCTCCCTACCGTCTGAGGGGGGAAGGGGTGGTGGTCAAGCTGTCCTGATCCCCTCCTCTATAGCGTAGTAGCACTGGCAATCGGTTGGGGCGGTTGGTAGACGTCTGGGAAGTAAACAACGGGTTCCCCGGACGTCTTCTAAAGCTAAGGAGAGGGACGTGCCGTGGTGATTTTTAGTTTGGGTAAACGAATCCCACATAACCTCTGTCCTGCCCAAAAGGACAGAGGTAGCCATAGAGCTATTCCACCACAACAAAAAAAAGGGTCGCTGTCCACTGCGCCAATAGGCCGTCTAGTAAAGAAGTACTAGACGACAATAAAGTAAAGACAAACATAGTTTCGCAATTAAAATATTAGTCGCAACAAACTCGTTCATACCAAGTTATGTTTAGTTCAAAAAAGTCAATTTGATTACATCAAAACAAATCAATCAAATAAATCGAAATGTCAAAGTTGCCAACTAGATCGGTTTGCCAAACTGTGTACAAATATAAAATGGTTTTAAATTGCCTTTCGAAAGTGAAAGTGCAGTGTTTTTGTGATGGCGCACTGATTTATTGCTGATTTATTGCTGAGGTACGTAATTAATTGATTTACGTCCTAATTGTTTTAAAGCTAGCAATTGTGGGTGCCAAGTCAATGTCTCCTAAAGATGTTCCGTTCACTATCAATACCGACCCAATACAGGGCACGTGTTTTTTCTTTGATTAAAAAGGGGTCACCACGTTAGCTCAGAGCGGTTTAGTGGACTCCACACACCGTTAGAACATTATGGAGAACTCTAAGGCATGCAGGTTTCCTCACAACGTTTTCCATCACCATTGACGCAAGTGATATTTCAATTGCTTAAAACGCATATAACTTAGAGAAGTTAGAGGTGCTGGGATTCGAACTCGGCCCCTCGAAAGAAAAGTCGAGTCCTACCCACTGCGCTATCACCGCTTCTTGTTCAAACGTTTAAACGTTGTGAGTTTTGGCCGAGCTTCGCAATTTTCCTTATTATTTGCCGGCCAGCCTTTTACTTGTTGGCACACGGGGTCAGGGTCGGTGATTTGGAATTTGCCCGTAAAATTGGCTTCGTGATTATCATGTCAAACTTACGTTGTTTATTTATATTCCTACTCTGCAGACGTATTTATGCGACTTTAATTTTGTATTTCGTAATAAAATAAAAGCTAATTTCATAAAATTTAATCAGGGTAGACCTGGTTAATTCATATAAAAAACTAGGTATATGAATTATTTTTTTTATTTTTTTTATTAACTAAAAATATATTTTTCTACGGAAATAATAATTACAAACTAAAATTAATAAATAATAATAAATAATAAATATAGTACGACAATACACACATCGCCATCTAGCCCCAAATTAAGCGTAGCTTGTGTTATGGGTACTAATATAGCTGATGAATTTTTTTTTTTAAGAATATTTTACACATAAATACTTATAATATACAGATAAACACCCAGACACTGAAAAACATTCCTGTTCATCACACAAACATTTTCCAGTTGTGGGAATCGAACCCACGACCTTGGACTCAGAAAGCAGGGTCGCTGCCCACTGCGCCACTCGGCCGTCAATAAATATAAGCCGCCTAACTGTTCACTTATGGGCGTGGTACCCAAAATGCTGGCGCTATTGCCCCTTTGAATTGCTAGACTTAGCCGTTGGGCTAAATAAGCGCGAGCTCTTGGGTCACCAGAAGACGTAAGAACCAATTTTTGGGACACGATGTTATTGAAATTTTTCGTTTCCGAAGACCATGGCCGACCTTTTGAAAAAAGCTTTTCTCCTTACAAATATTATAAATGCGAGTATGTTTGCTCGCTTATCCCCTACCAAAGCAACTTATCAACTTGATTTTTGGCATAAGGTTAGGTTACCAGGGTATGCATACAGTGGAAAGATTGCAAAAAAATTGCCATAAATCCTCCTATACGAGTTATACATCAATTTTAGGGTAGGCAGTGCTTTTGTGTACGAATTGCACGCTGCTGCTACTAAGTACCCATATATATACCTAATTCTATTAGCTCAGCCTATTACTTAAACATCAATCTGTCGATGTAATAGATACAGGGTTAACAAGCACTTATTTACTGATAGGTAGGTAGGTACATAGTATGTCGCTTGTTATATGACTCTATAGTGTTTTTAATATGCATCTATAAGGATAAGAACAATATATTAAGCAAATCTTACGTAAGAGTTGATAAAGTTTCTTAGATACTTTGTTTGCTTGAAGACTTTTACATTAAGCTTCTTGTGACAGAGCTCGTCCATGGAAGTACCTACTACCGCCGTGCTAAATTAAAAAGTCAAATTATTCGCGGTCCCTTCCTGTAACACTGTTGCGCGAAGCATGGCACCTAAGTGACCTATACCGCGTTCGTTGTCGTCATTCAACGAGCTCTTGGACAGCAATGCTCAATGGGATCTATTCCATGACGGGTGGACAGCATTGTTCCGCGAATTGTTGAGATACTCTCAGAATATTGAATGACTTTTCCTTCAATATTCGCAGAGTACCTATAACTAAAGTACATTTACACATTTACATGTACATTTGTCTTATAGTTTTCCATATACTATGTAGTTCTATCTAGTTAGTGTAAGTGGCCCTGCCGTACTAACAAGATGTAAAATCTATACTTTTAATAAAACTGTAACTGGAAGATTTCTGTACATTTAATGTATATGTATTTTGAAAATTTTGACCGGGGGATGCTTTATAATCGATACTGAGTCCAAAATAGATTTTTATTTAATTTTTGTTTGTCTGTCTGTCTGTCCGGGCATCACTTGAAAACTACTGAACGGTTATAAATAAAATTTGGTGTAGTGGTAGCTGGTATTCCTGGTCAA
Source organism: Pararge aegeria (assembly GCF_905163445.1). NCBI lineage: Eukaryota > Metazoa > Arthropoda > Insecta > Lepidoptera > Nymphalidae > Pararge > Pararge aegeria. Next base: position 1,035,615 of record NC_053202.1, on the reverse strand, counting down.
CTTATCACACCACCATGTACACATTTTTATTAATTTTACGCATCAAAAGTGCCATCTATGGGCTACTTTTAAAAAGGTATTTTTGAATTCGACTTAATTCGAACGAACTAAAACAATGTGCCAATGAAAACTGAAATAATACTTCATAGGCTTTAGAGGAACATTTTTTACTGTCTCTGAGTTTTTTTACTATTTGTGAAACCGAAACGCTAATAGTTTTTGATTAAACCACTGCCATAGTTTTTACTGAAAGAAATCAGATACAGCACTAACATCACAAACTGCAAAAGTAAAATCAAGTGACTCCTGTCTCTTTATTAGGTACGGCTCGCGTAGCGTAGCTACTATGCGCGTGTCGGTCTTTTATCTTTAATAGGGTTGTCATAAGTAAACTCTTAGAATGTTTGAATTAGTTTTTATGGAAAAAAAAATACGCTTCTTTTGATTTAATATTTTTACAGGGTGATTCCTTATGTAATATACTTATGCACCATTCAACAGTATTTCGTAATTCCGTTACACGTTGTATATGACGGCACACGTATAACGGACGGTTCAGGCCAATCAAGTACGAACAGAAGTAGGTATATAATGATATTAAAAAGTATATATATATATAATTCAAAATTCATTTATTCCAAGTAGGCCTACTTTATAAGCACTTTTGAAACGTCAAGTATATAATATGTTTCTACGTACTCTATGTACTCTACCACCGTTTCGAAAAAGATTCTACCGAGAAGAGCCGGCAAGAAACTCGGTAGTTGCTTTTTTACCAAAAAAACAGAACTCGCGACCCATAGCTAGAGAAGTTACACTTGCTAAAATCCAGACCAAAGAGGCAAGCCGCGGTATTGGCTAGGCTATAAAAGCAATAAATTAAAGTAGCATGCGGGCACGCGGCACGTTAACGGGACTTTTTAATAACCGATCTAAAATCACTATACTGGGTCTGGTATTTAACAGTTAATACGTGAGGCCTTCACGCACTGCACAAATCGAGCGTGCGAATTCAAATTCAAATTCAAAATTTTTTATTCATGAACCTTCATTACAGGCACTTGTAAAGCGTTCATACATTTAACAAGTTACACTAATGTTAGTGATGGTGATAACTGCATTCGTTAACTTTAAACTAAAGCTAGGAGGGTTCCAAACGCGCAAGGTAAGAAGAGCCCACAACAAACTTAGCCAGGTTTTTTTTTGTTATCACCATCTCACAGTCTAGTTAATGTTAATGTGCAATGTGGTGACGGTAGATCAGACAGTTACTATACGGTTGTCACCGCCCCGCCTCTAACCGCGGGTGTGGTACGAGGCGACTTAGGGAATATAACGGAGCTGACATCAGCCTCCTCTGTGCTGTGCTACAACTACCATTATTATTATTATTATTATTATTTAATTCTTTATTGCACACACAAAAACAAAATACAAAGAAACACATTTACAAATAAAAAATAATAAAAAACTAGTTAAGGTGTGCAAAGGCGGTCTGTCTTATCGCTAAAGCGATCTCTCCCAGACAACCTTTTGCGATAGTAGTTATTGTAAGGAACTTACAATAAATTTCTACCTACATAAAAATATTGCAAACTAAACTACATACATGGTATAAATTCTAATACTACACATATGTGTAAACAACGTATATTATACATAATAATTATATAATTATTATGTATAATATATGTTATGTTCATACATATAATTATAATAAACTACATACTATAATGCTACATACATAAAAAATAGTTTTTCAAACGACTTTTAAAAAGAGGCAAGGATTTTGCCTTACGTATGTCATCTACTGCGATCACAAACCCCTCTGCCCAGCGTGAAAATGGGCAAACCCTCCCGTTGGGAGAGTCCTTTTTTCCAGCAGTGGACTGTTGTAGGCTATTTATAAGACTATAAATATTTTACAAGTTTGTTTGTTTGTTACGCTTTTACGAAAAAACTACTTAACCGATCCTCACGAAACTTTGTACACATATTCTTGGAAGTGTTAGAAGTAATATAGGCTACTTTTTATCCCGATATTAAGCTCGGTTCCTTTGGGAGAGGGGGTGAAAGTGTTTGACGATTTTACACGATAGCTCCGACAAATTATAACCGATTTAAATAATTATTTTTGTAATTGTTTAATTTTGCCCAATCTTTGTGTAGATCTGATGAATGTGGTTGGAGATAGAGGCCAGAACTCCTCAGCGGACAGCAGCAAACCCCTCATTTAAGGCTTAGCGATACTGAATACTTTAATTTTTTTAGAACTACAACTAAATTGAATGCCACATCAAAAAACAAAATCAAACGTAGACGAAGTCGCGGGCAACAGCTAGTATTAATATATTATAACAATCTTAATATATAAAATTTAACTAATGGGGGTGGTTACAACAAATTTTTTGATCTGCCGTCGCCCCAGTATATTAAATTCTTAGTTCCAAGGCGAAATAAAGAAAAAAGTTCGTCTCCACGGATACATAAATGGTACGGTGCGCAGTCCGCAGTGCGTAACGGCCTTGCGAACAACAATTTAGCGTTTAAATAAATGCGTATGGCGGGCTTAGAATCCCCACTGGGTCGTGAGTTGTCGTGTCTAATGGTATACTTGACTTTGATTTTTTTAAAAGAAAAATATTTTCTGAGCGTTTAAATTACAAGTGAAGTTGAGGTGAATATAAGTTTTTTTTTTAATAATTCAAAATTCATTTATTTCAAGTAGGCCCAGTTTATAAGCACTTGAAACGTCAAGTCAGTCTGTTAGTAGTTACTCTACCACCGGTTCGGAAGGCAGATTCCACTGAGAAGAGCCGGCAAGAAACTCAGCAGATTGCTGTTTTAAATTATATATGTATTTACATTTCTGTCGTCCCTGGCCTGCGTCCTCCGTGGCGCAGTGGTAAGCGCAGTGGCGAGGGCTATGGTCTTATAAGTGGGTATGGTGGTGGTGGAGGTCTCAGGTTTAATTCCCGTCGGGGGCAATTTGGAAATTGAAATTTTCATAATTTCTCTGGTATGGTCTGGTGAAGGTTTCTCTCTTCTTAGTCGTGCACTTGGCTCCTTACCAGGGTGTGCATACAGTGGGAAAAGTGCCGAAAACGCCTAAAAGCCTCCTTTTATACGAGATATATATATATACATATATATAACTCGTATCGTACTCGTAGTTATATATATATATATATATATATATATCAATATATATATATGTATATAGATATATATATATATATATCTATGTATATAGATATATATATATATATATATATCTATATACATATATATATATTGATATAAGGGTAGGCAGTGCTTTTGCGAATGTACGAAGTGCACACCACTGCGAGGCTGCAATGATAATTTTTTTTTCGGTTTCAAAGCTACCTTCTTCATGCGACTCTTGCTATGAATAGGTGCCAGATCACGATTCTCGTTATACGGTTATGCTATTTTTTGTAGCTTCTTCTTTTCCTTATGCGTGAGTGGCGCTGTCTTCAGAAGCCCTGAGTGCTCCATCAAATGACGTAAATTATATTAAATGAAAATGCTGTGATGAATTGTATTGCTATAGGCTTCATTGGATCGCACGGCTTCCCGCGCGAGGTTTCTATACTTTTGGGGGTTGGTAGCGTGTCGGAAGCATTCCCCCACAGTTGTAAATGCTGTGATGAATTGAATGGCGTTAGGCTTCATAGGATAGCACGTCTTCCCGCGCGAGTCTTCTACACTTTTGGGGGTTGGTAGCGTTTCCAAAGCTTTCCACCACAGTTGTCTGGATCAAAGATTTCACCGTATCCATCCATAGAGTAGGTAACTGCCCTCCTGCCCTTTTTTTCGACCTGTCCTCGCATCACCAACCGTTCAAACTAGGCCTACTTGAAAAACCAATTTTTCTTTTTTTATATTGTGAATACGGTATATGTGGACGGAAGTCGTTGACACTTACGTCATTCACGCCTACACATAATGAGATGTTAAGAGGTAAGCCTACTTTGGAGCGCGGTCATTGCCACTCGACCTTCGCGACCTTTCACGGACAAACATCATATCTTCTTCACATAGTAGGAAAGTCGCTGTCTGGTTCTGCCTGTTTATCCGCTCACTCCACAATTTTTAGATAATTTTTCACAGTTGATGGTCTATATTAACTAGCTGCTGTTCGCGTTCTTCATCGTATCAACCCATTACCGCCCAATTACAGGGCACGGGTCTCCTCCCACAATGAGAAGGGGTTAAAGCCGTAGTCCACCACGCTGGCACAGCGCGGATTGGTGGTGTGGAGTCCACCTTTGAGAACATTAGGTTTCCTCACGTTGTTTTCCTTCACCGTTGAAGCAGATAGTTGCCTTAATACTAGAAACTGCATAGCTTGTTGATAAGAGTCCTTTCCACTGGTATCTATTACACCTAATAACTATCTTATCTGTTACTTCACTATTCACACAATACTAACAAAATAGGTACTAATATTTGATTCGCATTAACATTTGTCGCAAAAAAAACTATAATACTCACTACAGATGACTCCACAAAGTGTTCACAGGCCAGGGGTGTGATAGGCCTACATGAATTCTCACTAACATTATAAATGCGAAAGTTTGTTTGTCTTTTTGTTTGTTTGCCCTTTACCCCCTAACTAAGCAAACAAACAATTTGATTTTTCGCATGCAGTTAGTTGGGAGTTCATCATATTAACCCACTACCGGACAACTACAGGGCACGGGTCTCCTCCCACAATGAGGAGGGGTCAGTGGCGTGCACTTCATACATGCACAAAGCACTGCCTACCCTAAAGTTTATATATAACTCGTATAGGAGGAGGATTTTTGCCATTTGATGCAATCTTACTGCTGTGCATAACCATTTTTTTTTTTTTGTCGTGGTGGAAAAGCTTTATGGCTACCTCTGTTCTTTTAAGCTGGACAGAGGTTATGTGGGACTCGTTTACCCGAACTAAAAACCACCACGGCATGTCCCTCTCGTTGGCTTTATTGGACGTCCGGGGAAAGGTAAATAACTCAGTGCACGCCACTGGGAGTTAACGCCGTAATCCATCGCGCTGGCTCAGTGCTAATTGGTGGACTCCACACACCTTTGTGAACAGTATGAAAACTCTCAGGTATGCAGGTTTCCTCACGATGTCTTCTTTCACCTATGAAGCAATTGATATTTTAATTGCTTAAAAACGAACATTACTTAGAATAGTTAAACGTGCGTGTTGGGATTCAAACTCCGCCCCCGGTAACAGTTAGTAAAATTCAAAAAATTCAAAATTTATTTTTAAGGCCCATTGGCGCAGTTTGCAGCGACCCTGCTTTCTGAGTCCAAGGCCGTGGGTTCGATTCCCACTACTGGAATTTTTTTGTGTGATGAGCATGAATGTTTTCCAGTGTCTGTCTGATTTAAATAATTATTTTTGTACTATAGAGGTTATAATATGTGTTTAATTTTGCCCAAACTGTGGTTGGAGATAGAGGACTGAACTCCTCAGCGGACAGCAGCAAACCCCTCATTTAAGGCTTAGCGATACTACATACTTTAAATTTTTTTAGATCTACAACAAAATTTAATGCCACATGAAAAAACAAAATCAAACGCAGACGAAGTCGCGGGCAACAGCTAAGTAGTCATATTATAAAAGTAAAAACTGTTGTCATTGCATTGAATTCACTTGTTCCAGCTTCAAGTATGGGGTGGCTCTCTGCCGCGTGGCTGCTGGCGGCAGTCCAGCTCAGCTGCCAATACCTGTTGCCGCGCGACGTTTCGCCTGCGCACTACGACGTGCGCCTGGCCTACGACGTCGACCCGCACACTAACTTCAGCTTCTTCGGCGTTGTTGATATCCTGGTAAGTGACGCGGAATAGGTTAGCGCAAAAATCCTTAGAGCCCGCCTGGAAATAGACATGATGACAGTAACGAATAAACACTGTAACATTACAATTAAACGCTATATTGACCTGCTAACACTAGATGGCGTTTGTTGTAGTTGCGTGAAATGTAAATCGCGCTAAAGAGATTTTTTTCCACTAGTACAACACGGTGCCATGGCTGACATGTCGTCGAGCCCTGGGGCTCTTCTCATGGCGAGCTTTCGCGCTCGCCCCACTCCCCCGGTGACGCCGTAGCAACCCCTCAGGTGGTTATCGGCAAGTGTCCTTCCGAAAAAGCAAAACCATTGTCAACCTGGCAAGACAAGGCCAAATACCTGGGAGTAACGTTCGATCATAGAACGAACTTCACCGCACACATTCGCAAGGCCCGCAACAAGGCTGCGTTTGTGATGGGTCGTCTATATCCGATGATTTGCTGCAAAAGCAAATTATCCCTCCGTCACAAGATAACCTTGTATAAAATGTGCATACGTCCCATTATGACATACGCCAGCGTCGTATTCGCCCATCGCCCTCACAGCTCCTACAGGAGCTTTCAAGTCCTGCAGAACAAGTTTATGCATATGACCACGGACAGTCCGTGTTTCATGCGCAATGTAGACCTCCACCGAGACCTCGCTCTTCCCACCATAGCCCAGTACATGAAACCATTATCAAAGACCTACTTTGAAAATGCAGTCCGACACCCCAACCCCCTAGTGGCCGAGGCGTCCACTTATACCCCCGTCCCCGACGTCGAGCCAAAGCGGCGACGTCCGTAGCATGTCCTTGACGACCCTGACGATAAAATAACTACCGACAACGTGTCCCAACAACACACACGCAACAAACACAGCGTCTTCGCCGGCGAAGACGAGGGCCCCTATTTCTGACGTCATCCGGACGTGTATCCTTACCACGGTCACGGGGGCGTTCCGACTAAACTATGATTAGTCCAAAAGTCCACCAACAGTCAGATTAACCTCGAACCGAGCCGAGGTCCGAGTCCTCGCAGGAGGCACCCTCGGGTCTACGTCTCCCACACTCCCCCCGATGTCGTCGAGCCCTGGGGCTCTTCTCATGGCGAGCTTTCGCGCTCGCCCCACTCCCCCGGTGACGCTGTAGCAACCCCTCAGGTGGTTATCGGCAAGTGTCCTTCCGAAAAAGCAAAACCATTGTCAACCCCCCGATGTCGTCGAGCCCTGGGGGTCTTCTCATGGCGAGCTTTCGCGCTCGCCCCACTCCCCGGTGACGCCGTATCAACCGCTCAGGTGGTCCAGCTATTGCTTCTACTGCGTGGGACATTATCAAGTAATTGAAAATGTCCCACGTGTCACTAAATGCATTCTAAATATAACTTTGTTCTTCACAGGTGTCTTATAATTCCGTCGCCCCGTCCCTTTTGCTCCGTCACGTAGAATTGGTTACAACACTAAAATATTGTATTTAACTAATAACTAGCTGTTTCCCGCGACTTCGTCGTCGTACGCGTTTGTCTTTATTTTTAAAACGTCCCGTAGGAACAATTTATTTGAGAAACGTGTGGCATTTAATTTAGGTGTAGTAGGTAGGTAGGGTACTACTCAAAATCAAAAGTCAAAATCAAATATTTCTTTATTCAAATAGGCACAAAGATGGCACTTTTGATGCGTACATTACACGTAAAATATGACATAGAAGTGAGTTGATGGCGATAACTAAATTCGTCAACTTAAAACTAAAGCTACGAGGGTTCCAAACGCGGTTAGACCGCTATAGTTTTAAGTTGAAGAAGCCCACAAAAACTTAGCCGGTTCTTTTTTTTGTTATCACCATCTCACATTGTCATTGAAAACTGTTAAAGAATCGGATACTGATAAATTTATTGTGTGTTCATTATAAAAAGTACCGCGTGAAGTTTTTAAAAAGATTTTTTGAAGTTATACTTCTTTAGCAAAGTTAGGAAAAATCATGGGAGTGAAATTATACAATGTAACGAAATGCGCGCGCACATGGTTACACGATTGTAACAGGATGAAGATAGTTGCGAAGCCGAGGGAGTGGGGAATAGGTAGATCGTCCGCTCGACATTTTTTGCTTAAGTTTAGTCCGGAAATTTTTGATCCTCGCGATTAATTCGAAAATCGATATCACGATCAAAATCGATTTCGATATCAATATCGGAATTTTAATAGATAACTGTAATCGATATTACTAACTTAAGTTATCGATATCGTAATCGATATTGTAATCGATATCGTAATCGATACCGTAATCGAAAAGGTTAATCGATATTTTAATCGATGTTATAATCGATATTGTAATCGATAAGGTAAATCGATGTTTTAATCGATAATGTTAATCGATATTGTTGCGGCGCGTCGGCGTTTTATGACGAACCAACGCCAAGGGAACGTGTCCCACTGGGTGACGAGGCGCGAAATAAGGCAGGTATAAGAACCCTGCCTTATGTTCTGAGACTGAGTTGGAGCTCTGTCTCGTGCGCTGGTCGGCGCCCGTCTGCTGCGCACTCCGGTCGTAAGTTCTTCCGTGTTCAGGTAGTCGTAGCCCGTGGTGGGGATAGCGACACCGTTCTTGATGGTTTCAGGATGTTCTTCGCAATAAAAGACGAGATGTTTCTTGATTCAATGCTCCGGGACGACTGACTGGCGTTCGTCAGAGTGGTCTATTTATATTAATTTCTCGGTCGAGAACTCTTGGTGAGCTATCGAGCGTGAAAGTACTCGACCGCCAATGGAGACTCTTTATTTAATAATATTTCTTATTCACTCTAACTATATTACTAAATAATCGTCTATTTAACATTTAAATAATATCTACCTTACCAAAATATCTTAAATGCTAATCGCTTATAATTATGCAACTACTTTTCCTACTTATATTAATTATTCTAAACTAATGTAAAAGCTAGTCGCCGACAGTCTCCCCCCCGTGCGTAGCACCATTCTTGAGATTCGGCGATGTTTTTCATGGCAACTCTCTGGAACTAGGATGTCGAAGATATTTTCTAGTCTTATATCGGCAACTCTAGTCTTGTCATCAAAATCTGGGTGGACCGTCAGTTTCTTTCCTCGTTCTTTGTAGTTTATGTCCTCTTCGTAAGTTTCAATTTCAGTGTGTGTCAATTCGTGTTCGCGTGGCTCCTTCTTTTTCTCAAGTGGTTCGCAAGCTCCGCACCTGTCTGCTTGAAGGTTGAGAAATGATGCCATCAATGCGAGATCTGCTGGTTCTTGGCCTTCCTGGGCATCGTACCACTGGAACTTCAGATACGATGGCAACTTCTCAACTATTTCTTGCACCATTACTGGATCCTTTTTAATGTTCGGAATAGTCTTAATTCGATACAGTTCTCCTGCCATAAGTGATTCTGGTCTTCCATAGCGACGTTGAAGAGCTTTCATATCTCGATCTGGAGTGGCATCTGGGTTAAGCAAGCTCAGGAATGTATTTCTTGCCGCTCCTTCTAAAGCTCTTCTCAATCGCGTCATGTTCTGCGTCGGTGTGTACGCCTTTGAAATGTCATCGGACACCACTCTGAAATCCACCCATTCTGAGCTATTTCCGTCGTAGTAGGGTAGTTCTTGATTATCTTGATGATGAGCCGGAGGGGATGGTCTTGCTGCTGACGATATGTGACTCTCAAATGCTTGTCTTATAGCGCCAGCTGTAATATAAGCCTGAGTTGTAGGTGCTGCAGGATGTTCAGTCTTTACAGCCAGTGTTTGACAGTCTTCTGTCAGTTGCCCAGAGATTTCATCTTTGACTTCGGTCAAAGAAGAAGTCTCCATCCATTTCTGGGCTTGGACTGATCTGTCTTCCGAGGCAGGTTCCTCCTCCAGATAGTCTGCTTCATAATCCATGATCTGCTGTTTCTGAAGCCTGACGCAAGCTAGTTTCAATTCTATTTGCAGCAGTTCTTCTTCTGCTTCCAATTTTCGAAGCCTGGCTGCAGATTTCTTGGATCGAAATGATTTCGCGCGAACTGAACCTCCAGGCACAACAGTCATTACGGAACTGTTCTTCATGGCCTCTTGTTCTAGAAGGTTCTTTCGCTCTGTCAGTTCTTTCCCAGCGGTCTGCTGCTTGAGTCGATCTTCCCCTGTATTTCTGGAGACATTGATATTCATCCCGGTGGCTCCTGGTGATTCAGTTCGCGAAGAATCTGTAGCTATGTGTTCTGATGTCTCCTGTGTTCTGCGCGTAATCGCCTTCTCTTCTCGCTGAGAGGCCGCGCGGAGCACATCCTTCATTGACCTAGAGAGAGGCATCTCTCCAGATCCTTATTCTAGGCTTCAAATTCTCCTCACGACAGGAATTCTTCTTCAATATATCCGGCTCGAAGGACCAACTGTTGCGGCGCGTCGGCGTTTTATGCCGAACCAACGCCAAGGGAACGTGTCCCACTGGGTGACGAGGCGCGAAATAAGGCAGGTATAAGAACCCTGCCTTATGTTCTGAGACTGAGTTGGAGCTCTGTCTCGTGCGCTGGTCGGCGCCCGTCTGCTGCGCACTCCGGTCGTGAGTTCTTCCGTGTTCAGGTAGTCGTAGCCCGTGGTGGGGATAGCGACACCGTTCTTGATGGTTTCAGGATGTTCTTCGCAATAAAAGACGAGATGTTTCTTGATTCAATGCTCCGGGACGACTGACTGGCGTTCGTCAGAGTGGTCTATTTATATTAATTTCTCGGTCGAGAACTCTTGGTGAGCTATCGAGCGTGAAAGTACTCGACCGCCAATGGAGACTCTTTATTTAATAATATTTCTTATTCACTCTAACTATATTACTAAATAATCGTCTATTTAACATTTAAATAATATCTACCTTACCAAAATATCTTAAATGCTAATCGCTTATAATTATGCAACTACTTTTCCTACTTATATTAATTATTCTAAACTAATGTAAAAGCTAGTCGCCGACAGATATAGTAAATCGATATTTTAATCGATGGGTAATTTTTTATTCTAGGTTTGTTTATCAATTAACTTTTAGCCTCTATGGATATCGTGTTTGAATAAGCGGTATAAGATAGCCTAGCTGGTAGGACTTCGGTTTCACTTTCGGAGGGCCGAGTTCGAATCCTAGCACGCATTTCTAACTTTTCTAAGTTTTGTGCGTTTTTTTAGGTTATTTAAACATCACCTGTATACCTGATAGTTCTACGTAATGTTCTCAATGGTGTGTGGAGCCCGCCAATACGCACTGGGCCAGCGAGGTGGACTACAGCCTTAATTAACCCCTTCTCATTGTAGAAGACCCGTGTTCTGCCAGTAATGGGATGATGATCACAAAGATAATAAATAAGCAATATTGCGACGATCCTTCCAACTTAAAATGCTATAAAACTACCTCCTTTTTAAATGCATTTCTAATTGTATATAACCTAGAAGTCATAGTAACTACTAGTACATATTAAAACCTACGGTCATGGGCTCGCGTATTAAGTAGAGAACCTTCAAACATAGCATTGCCTCGATGCATCGCGAATAACAATTACGGTATAACGAGTAAGTACGTTCGACATCTCAATGAAGCTGTAAAACGTATAGATGAAAACCGAAACAATACTTCGCAGGCTTTAGAGGTACATTATGGCCGGCTGGTGCAGTGGGCAGCGACCCTTTTATTTTTGGCGTGGTGGATAAAGCTTTATTGCAACCTCCGACCCTTGGGCAGGACGCTGTCTTCTGAGTTAGGACTCAGAAGACAGCGTCCTGCCTAGGCCGTGGGTTCGATTCCCACAGCTGGAAAATGTTTGTGTGATGAACACAATTGTTCTTCAGTGTCTGGGCGTTTATTTGTATATTGTAAGTATTTAAGTGTATTATATTCATACAAATATTCAACAGCTTGGTACCCATAACACAAACTACGCTTACTTTGGGGCTAGATGGCGATGTGTGTATTGTCGTAGTAGATTTATTTATTTATTATGTACTGTGTCTGGGATTTATCCTGAACATCACATGCAAAATTGAAATCGTGTGACTCCTGTTACTTTATTAAATACGCGTCGCGTAGCGTGGGTAGGTACTATGCGCGTGTCGGTCTATTATCTTCAGTAGAGGTGTCATAAGTAAACACTTGGACTATTGGGGTTTTCTATCAAGAAATTCATGGTACCACCAGACAACTAAGTACATGAAACATTAGGTATATATATAGTGTAGTGTGTAGTAAAAACAGCAGCAATAAATTAAAGCCGTAATAAAATTGTAACGAATCGAATTCTGTACATTCGGCTTCGGCTAAAAGACATTTATTTCTCAAAAAGACCGAAGTTTTTCTTATCCTAAGGTTGCCTAGAAGAGCGATCTCTTCTAGGCAACCTTAGGATAAGAAAAACAGACTGCAGGTCACTATAACATCTTCCGCGTAGTTGGAAAATCTCTCTGAAGATTGACCACCGTGACCGATTTCGGCCATGGAAACTATGTGTGTGTGTTTTTATATCACACGGCTGATTTCCCTTAGTGCAGTGGTCAAGGCAATCGGTAAACAACGTTTATTCACGCCCGCCTGTAATTCAAACCAGTTTGACGCATTGTTGTTTTTTTTATTGTTTTGTATCGCCCACGGGCCTTGCTTCCAATAAACGTAGCGTTGCGTCACCGACATTAGTGGCCCGTGACCAAATGATCATGATTTCGCATTTCGGCGCGCAGTAAGCGCTGGCTTAAGTTCAATTCCCAGCGAGGGCCATTTATAATTTTATAAGCACCTTTAAAACGCCAACTCTATCTGTTTAAAAAAAAAATTCGAAATTCTAAATTTATTTGTTTCGAGTAGGCCCAGTTTATAAGCACTTTTAACTTAAAACGTCAAGTCAGGCTGTTTGTAGGGACCCCACCAAAGCATCGGTTCGAAAAAGAGGATTCTACCGAGAAGAACCGGCCAGAAACTCAGCATATGGCTCTTTTTCGAGTTAATTTTCTAAAGTTAATTCTGCAGGAATGAGTATTTCATAAATTTTAGCCAAAAGGGTCCAGTCATTTTTAACGTATAGAAATAAAAAAGTTCATATATGAAATATTAGCAGAATTTTGTAACTGTGACAATCGTTCCCCAGGTCGTTGCACTTTAGTAAATCCCAATGGACATAAATATTCCAAGATGTTTTTATGTAAAGATTTTAAAAACTGTCGCCTGCGACCAAATTGTAAAGAAATACGTGTATAATATGTTTTGGGTATCGCATACAATGCATTCGTCGCACCTTTGTGTACAGATTCGGCGCGCTTTGCCAAAATTTATTGCGACATCTTTGTTTTCATTTTGGGGAAAGATTGTCGCGTAGTACATTGTTTAAGGAAAATTATATACAAAGATGGTTTATTCAAGGTAATAAATATAGGGATTATTTTGTCTATATTGAAATAAAGCTCAAATTTGCCTAAGATACTTCAGGGCTTTTGATTTGGAAGGTTGGAAGGTTTCTAGCACAACAATTAACAACATAAATTAACCGTGTACACGACTAATATTGAAGCATCAAATACCACTCCACTTTAGTAGTGTTTCTCTATCAGGCAGTTAGTCACCCACTCCATTTAGCAGTTGACAGTAATTATTTTACCCCTAATGTTCTAAACGTTTATCACAAAATGGGGAAAATGGGAAAAGTTTGTGAGCTAGCAACATTCCGTGGGTGTGAAGTGAGACGTGCGCGGGGTGTTTTTACTGTTTTTGGAAACAATGCACTGCATGCCATAATAGCTGAATGAGGGTTCTGGATGTTCTTAATTCTGTGGTTTGTAAAATAAAAATCAGGTATAACTACTTGCAACTTTAAAACGAGTGACGGTATAGAGCTTCTTCATATAACTTTTTATATTTTGACTTCTCGATTGCGAGATAGTAAATCTTACACTAGGGCCTTCATCTTGGAATTAGGCCTTGTCGAGCGAGTGGTGTGGTAAAGCGGACTTCACTTCCGGGGATCCGAGATCGAATCCCAGCTCGCATCTCTAACTTTTCTAAGTTATGTGCGTTTTAAGTAATTAAAATATCACTTGCTTCAACGGTGAAGGAAAACATCGTGAGGAAACCTGCATGCCTGAGAGTTCTACATAATGTTTTTAAAGTTGTGTGAAGTCCACCAATCCGCACTGGGCCAGTGTGGTGGACCTTAACCCCTTCTATTTGTGGGAGGAGATCCGTGCTGTGTAGTGGCTGGTAACGGGTTGATGTGATGATGAGCGAGTGGTGTGAATATGTTTTTTTTTCAGTTGACAGCAAAGAAGAACACACCAAAAATAGTTCTGCACGCGCAAGATTTTGAAGTGATCGGTGACAAGATAACAGTGACCGGCGACAGCGAGCCTATCACAGTGTCAGAAGTTAAACTGAACGATACATACAACTTCTTAATCATAGACCTGAACAAGGAGTTGGAAGAAAATGCTAATTACACCCTCACAATACCTTTCTTCGGTAACCTGGTTAATGGTTTGGACGGCGCCTACGTCAGCTCTTATATCAATAAGAAGAGCCAACAGACTGAGTGAGTTTATTTTTCTATTTTAAACATGTCTTAGTTAAGTATTTATGTATATTATTCATAAAATTTATGAATGTAGGTACCCGTAGCACAAGCTAATCTTCTTCTTCTTCTGCTTGCGGCACAGTTCGCCTGGACCCTGGGGTCACTTCGACTGGTTACGATCTATTGTAACACCGCTGTTTAGATCTCTCAGCGAGCATTGGTCGCCGCCAAGAACAGCAAAATTTTCCTTACTGGAAGAAGCTTAGCACCTTCTGGTTGTATTATATACGAGTACTTCCCCAAAAGAGTGCTGCGTTTATGCATCAACGCGGGGTAGGAACAGATTAAGTGCAGCGGCGTCTCCGCAGCCTCTTTGCAAGGTCTGCATAGATCTGCCGCTTTAGGTTGAACATGTCCCTGTTAAGCCCAAAGTGCCCCGTAAGCTACACTAGGATGCATAGGTTTTTTCCTCCTTCAGAAGCCTCCACATTTGTCTCTGCCCGCACCACTCTAGCGTCTGAACGCTGGATTCGCGTAGACAGTTTTGTTGTCGGGCAGGGCCGGATCCACCAGAGGTGGGAGGTGTTGTCGCAAGGCCTCAGAACCCCGCATGAGACCTGATGGGCAAGATTCTACCTCGAATTTGGCTAACCTGCTAACCATACCTCTAATCGGTTGACATCGTACCGGAACGCTAAATCGCTTAGCGGCTCGTGCTTGCCGGTAGGGTGATACCTAGCCACGGCCGAAGCCTTCCTCCAGACCAGACCAGATAAAATTCAGAAATTATAAATTCCCAAATTTTCCCTGCCGGAAATCGAACCCGGAACCTCCAGCTTGAGATCACAGCGCTCACGGTAGCGCCGGGGAGGTCGATTCTTAAACAGAACATTGACAAAATACTACTTCATTAAGCGACTTGAAAAATACTTCCATTGACTTTGACTTTTAAAAAGCCCTTTGCTCTAAAGATTTATCTATTCAGGTACTTGGTGACGACACAATTCGAGGCCATTTCAGCCCGAAAAGCCTTCCCCTGCTTCGACGAGCCAATGTTTAAGGCGACCTTCTCGCTGAATATCGCCCACAATAAGAACTACACCGCCATCTCCAACATGCCGCTGGCTTCTTCGTCCAATGATAAGTACGTATATTATATATAAAACGCGTTAAAAGAATATTATCTTGCACATTATTGACGTCTTTTAGTACCTACTTTATTTTTATTTCTATTTTGTGTTAAATTTTGGTCTAATTTCAGTTCCCTCGAAAAACACTGGCCTTGGGAAACTATTGCGAAATCGTTCAAGTGAGTAATTCAATCTTCTTTCTGTTCAATGTGTGTGTGTATATAATATACAAGCTTAGCTGCTTTTTCTGCTAAGCTAGAGTATTACCATATATTAAAGCTATTTGAAAAATAATCGACCAAGTTTTCGTTGAAAATTACGCGATGACAACCATAAGATCAGCTGTGTTTACGTTTATTTTTAATATATGCGGGTCACGGATTATTAAAGCAATCTAAACAATAATTCAAGCAGAGATACAATTCAAAATGACTTGTATCTCTTGTACTTATATCTCGTATAACGCATAACGTTATATAAGTTTAAGTCTTGTTAACGTAACTTGTTAATATAACGTTCTCTCGAAAATAACGATTTTTAATTTAAAGATAACTTTAACATAAAAGTTATCTTTAATTTAAAAAGCGTTATAAACCTTGTATATACAGGGTTATATAAAATATACCACAAACCTTTCGGCCTTGTCGTTCCTATAATTAAAACAAACAACTTTTGTTCTACGACTTTTCGAAATTCAGTATTAATTTATTTCATACAAAAAAAAAATAATAAATTATGTTATTTCTGTAAAGTGACATTACACTGTGAAACCAAATAGGTACATGTCCCTGTTGCCCAACCGCTGCGAGCATTCACGATACAGTCGTGGTGCGCGCGCTATTTTACATTACAGAGTAGTAACAAGTAGAGTAGCTATGTAAAATATTTTACAAACTATCGTTTTGAAAAATAGTCTCAGGAAAAGTTGTTTGGTTTTAATGTTAACAACTAAAGGCAGAGAGGTTTTCATATTTTTTACTAAACCCTGTATATTCTACTTTCGTTTCTATACGTATCTCCGGTTATGAACGTTCATCGGTCGTAAGTGTGATAATTTTAATGGTATTTCTGCCCTATTCAAATTTTTGAGTCAGAAAATTATTTCAGTTATCATAATTTTCAGAAAAGACAAATCTATCTTCGTCTGGGACCAGTTCGAAAAGTCAGTGCCAATGTCGACCTACCTGGTTGCGTACGTGATATCCTTGTTCTCGTACGTGGAGAGCCCGAAGGATCTCTCTCACACGAACTTCAAGATATGGGCGAGAAATGATGCCATCGATCAGGTATATATATATTGTACTACCCGTATTGTAGAACCTTTGGTTTCCCCCCAAGGCAGAGTTTTCGAGAGACAGATTCCCCCATTGTTCATGATTAATCTAAAAGAGTAAAGAAAAATGGAAGGGATATTCTTATATGCATCAGACCCCGGCCAAAAGTGAATTCAACAAAGTGAATGCCCAAATGTTTTGTATACTTTATGTCTGATATCTTCTGCGTATAAGCTTTTGATTTTCAATAATTTTAAAGACAACCTTACCTAGAAACTGAGTTGGAAACTATGCCCAAATGCTGGTCTAAGTTTTTTTGAAACCTCAGTATATCTGAGTTCCTATTGAATGTACTTACTACCAATGAAGCCGCGCTGATGGCATACCATGGATATGTGTCTTCCATCTTAAGATATGGGATAATATTATGGGGTAACTCAGTGGATTGGGAAAGGGCATTTAGAGCACGAAAGAAATGCATAAGGGCGTTGTATGGCGTAGATATGCTACACAGCTGTAGACCGCTCTTCAAATCACTGAAAGTGTTGCCTTTACCTAGCCTATATATATGAAATGTGTATTATTGTAAAGAAAAACCCACATCTATTTAAAAGCTTTAGTAACATAAGAAATCCGAATAACAGGAATAAACTTAAGTTATGTGTACCGATGCAAAAGCTCACCGACACCAGTAAAGTGCACACTGTATGGCTGTACTTATTTACAACCACTTGCCAGATGCGCTGAAACTTTTACCTGTTGCAGGTTTCAAATCAGTGTTATTTGACAAACTTTTGGATAGACTTTATTATCATATTAATGACTACCTAAATGGAAAATTATTGACATTCATGAATTCATTTTATTTATTAAGTATTATTTTTTATTAATTCTGTGTCATTTCCTGTTTTCACTATTAACAATGTAACTTGTTATTTAATGTGGAAAAATAATGTGATGATTAACGAAAAATTTTTCCACGCCAATCTTGGCAGGATATGTGACACTTATAAAAATTAATTAACACCTATGTAAACATGTTGCATGTACCATATTCAAGCAAAAATAAAAATTTATTGTTTGATACTTTTATTAGAGACTCCCAAAGTGTAGGATATTATCATCATCAGCATTATCCTGCACGCGTGTCTTCTCAGTGTGAGAAGGGATTAGGCCGCAGTCCACCAAACTGGCCAATTGCGGATTGGTAAACTCCACACGCTTTTGGAAAGATTATGGAGAACCCTCAGGCATGTAGGTTTCCTTAAGATGTTTTTATTTGCTGCTAAAATGATATTTACTTGCTCAAATTAAAATCGCACATAGCTCCGGAAGTAAGAGGTGCATGCCGGGGATTATACTGAGTCTCCCTTAACGGGTGGACTCAGTATAATCCGGGCGTTATCAGAACTCTAATTATACACAGAAATATTATTATGAAATCTCTATTTCAGACAACCTACGCCGCGAAAATCGGACCGCAGGTCCTCTCCTACTTCGAGAAGTGGTTCAACGTGTCCTTCCCGCTTCCGAAGCAAGACATGATCGCCATCCCGGACTTCGCCGCCGGCGCCATGGAGAACTGGGGTCTCATTACCTACAGGGAAACTGCTCTGTTGTATGACAAGAAAGAGTCGTCATTCCTGAACAAGGAGAGAATTGCTGAGGTAAAGCGTCATCATCAATAACTTATTACTGACCCGGCCTGGTCTCGGGTACGGGTCCAGCCCGGGCCAGTGTGAGAGGTGTCTCAGAATGAGAAGGGCTTAGGCCTCAGTCTACCAAGCTGGCCAAGTGCGGATTGGTAGACTTCACACGCTTTTGAGACCATTGCGGAGAACTCCGAAGCATGCAGGATAAAAGCAGCAGGAAGCATCGCAACTTTATATCTGTATCAGCGACCATCAAACAACCTAGATCAAAGAGTAGCCCGCTCAACTTTTACTTAACCTCTACAGTAATTTTTCTATGCTACCTTGGTCGTTTACCAAGAGTGTTCCCACTTTCAGAACCAAACTATTAATGGAAACAAAGCACTTATTTCATATTTAGTTTGCTTTCAACTTACAGCAGCTTGTATAATTTAATAGCTCAAACGCTTTTCAGGTGGTAGCCCACGAGCTAGCCCACCAGTGGTTTGGCAACCTGGTGACCATGAAGTGGTGGTCGGACTTGTGGCTCAACGAGGGCTTCGCCACGTTCGTGGCGTCAGTGGGAGTGAGTGCCGTGGAGCCAAGCTGGCACGCGCGGCTTAACTACGCCATCGAGAACACATTGTCCATCCTGTCGCTGGACGCGTTGGAGTCCTCGCATCCCGTAAGTGCTCGTTACTGGAATCCGCACCATTAAAGAATCATCATTATCACTTCAACCGATCGCCGTCTACTGCTAGACACTTTTGTAGGGAGTTCCAAAATCCACGGTCCTGGGCCGCTGGTTTCCAGCGGCTCCCAGCGACCCGCTTGATGTCATCCGTCCACCTCGTCGGAGGTTTAAAACACTGCGTTTAACCGTACCTGGTCTCCATTCCAGCACCTTCGGACCCAAACGTCCATCGGTTCTGCGAGCTATGTGCCCCGTCCATTGCCACACCAATATTGGTAACTCTGGTTCTTCTACGGATCTCCTCATTCTCGATTTGATCACGTAGACATATAGAGTTCTCCATCGCCCGCAGATTGTTTCTGAGACTTCTTATGAGACACATAGTTAGTATGCTATATGTAAATTGTGGTATGCTATGACGGACATGTACTTTCTAAACCGTTCTCCCATATAATTCCCGTGGTAAGAAAACAATTCTGAAGTTCACGCAGAAGCTAGTAATTAATAACTTCCCTCGTCAGGTGTCAGTTGCAATCGACGATCCGAAACGCATCTCTGAGATCTTCGACACCATCTCCTACCGCAAGGGTGCGACCGTCATCCGGATGATGCTCATGTTCCTCGGAGAAGATGTCTTTAGGAAGGCTCTGCACAAGTAAGATTGCTTTGAATTTTAGAAGTAGTTAAGCTTTTTGTGACAGCTCGTCCGGGGAAGTACTATCGCCATGCTTATTTGCGCCGCTAAGCAGCATTGTTGCAATGCTGTACACCTTCGCCTCACGCTGATGGACACAGCATGCCCTGTGAACTGGTCCTCTGTTTATAGGTCACACTTACCATCAGGTGGCCCATCTTCTTGGACGTCAATCTTCTTCAGAGGTGTTCCCATTTTAATTAGGTGAAAATTTATTGAGAGAGATATTCCTGGAGAAATCGAGAGAACTCTTTAAATATTATAGGCATACAATTTGAGTATTTTTAAAGGAACTCGCACATCTTCTTTCCAAAAACACCATATGGTCAAGTGGAATGATGATGAAGACCATGGATGGCCACCGGAACAATACAATAATTACTATTACCCGGGTTGTGCTCCGATTATGGTATATGGCTGCTACGCAATTTATGCTCGTCACAGTAAAAAAGCTGATAGAGAAGTGCTGGGAGAACCCCTCAACCATTAACACCCCGGCCTCGGGAAAAGCAATATCTTGTACAACTGTTGACATTTGGTAATGGTTACTTAGATAATTCTTAAAATAAGCACTAAAGAGCGTGAAAACACCAGACCAGACCAAAATTCTGAAATTACAAATTCCCTCTAATTCCCCTGCCGGGAATCGCGCCCGGACCCTCAAAGCGCCCACCGCTGCGCCAAGGAGGTCATCAAAGTACCTTCTGTAACTGATCTGGTACTTCTTTCCAGCTACCTAACGAAGCATTCCTACTCAAACGCGGAACAAGACGACCTGTGGGCGGAACTGACCGAGGTTAACCGACAGCACGGCGGCCTCAGCAGAAACGTCACTGTCAAAGAGGTGATGGACACCTGGACCAAGCAGACCGGATACCCCCTCCTCACGGTGACCAGGGATTACTCCGACAAGAGCGTTACCATCACACAGGTAAGAAATAGTGAAAACAGCTTCATATAGACCTGTAGCCGTAGTCTTATCTAACTAGCTTCCAAAAAGCTTGGTGTGCTCAACAGAGCAAAACCTTCTTCTGTTCTTACCTTTGTGTGTTCTATGGACTCTATAATGGAGAGTGTTCTGAAGAGTTGTTTTCATTGATACCTCCTTCCCTGTTCTCTGACCGCACCTCACGCCGTAGAAATAAATTCCACCCTCATCACCTGGATGGTATTCTTCTACTATTCGAAATACCAGATCATTTCTACCGCGCACTTGCAAATAACGGAACAATCTCCCATCTGATGTGTTTCCTCAAAAATACAATCTAGGGTTGTTCAATAGCGGATAAACAAATTCCTTAAAAGCCGGCAACGAATCAGTGGCTCCTCTGGTGCTGCAGATGTTTAGTTTGCCCGCTATTAATATTTAAAAAAAAAAGTCTTTGTACAAGATTTGCTAGCTCCCAATCGTTGTTTTTTCTTTATCGTTACGCATTTTTGTTTTATCGAGTTTCAAACCACAAAGGAGTTTCACTTCAAAAATGTACGTCTCACCAGAAACGCTACCTCTCCCTGGGTGCAACCCGCTCGACGTCTTCCTGGTGGGTGCCGCTGAGCGTGCTGTGCGAGCGGGAGGCGGACCAACCGAACCAACGCGTGCAGTGGCTGGCGGACGACGAGGGTGTGACCCAGCAGCACAAATTCGAGCACGGCTCGGCGCCCGGCGAATGGGTGCTGTTCAACTATGACATGATCGGTGGGTGCTTCACATTCCTTCTCAGTGGCCCAGCAGGCTAACAAGTTAAAGAAATATTGGATGGAAGCAGGCGTTACTTTGCGGAAATCCATAACATTTTATGAAAATTAAGCTTAATTTGCTATACTCCGTCAACAGTAGCAGAATCTGTATGGTGTAATTTATAATATACTCGTATATATAAACAACAATTATTTTACTGACCTAACAATAATTCATTGTAAAGTCAACATCTCCTGAGGATGCTCCGGTCTCGGAGCGATACGTGCGTAGAAGGTACATTGACAGACAAACTGTCTATCTGTCTGTCTGTTTATATCTTGGCCGCGCGTCACGATAAAACTACTGAATGTATTCTTATAAAACTTAGTATAATTTGAGTTAATACTACGGGGTAGGACATAGAACACTTTTAATTCCGAAATTCAGCACAGTCCCTTTGGGAGGGGAGTTGAAAGTGTTTGACAATTTCACACCATAACTCTGGCAAATGTTAATTATTTTCGCAATGGATATGTTGCGTATAATATGACGGCCGATTGGCGCAGTTTGCAGCGACCCTGCTTTCTGAGCCCGAGGCCGTGGGTTCGATTCCCACTACTGGAAAATGTTTGTGTGATGAGCATGAATGTTTTTCAGTGGCTGGGTGTTTATGTGTATATTCTAAGGGTTTATGTATATTTTTCATAATAATATTCATCAGTCATCTTAGTACCCATAACAAAAGCTACGCTTACTTTGGAGCTAGATGGCGATGTGTGTATTGTCGTAGTATATTTATTTATTTAAAAAATATATATATTAGTTTAATTAACCCCACATTCGTGTAGATCAGCACGGCTAGCATGGCCAGGAGACAATTATATCGCCGGGGAAAGGATAAAAATGTATCTTCTCCCACAGCTTTGTCAACTCTAAAAGCACTGGCGCACAAGTGGAAATAATATCCTAATAATATATGTGTAAGTAATAAACGGTTGAGTCGACCGTTATTGTTCCGATCGTCGTTTCAGTCAATGGTCTTCTCGCGAAAAGCTTCGACCAACATCTCAAGAAGCTTTCGCTTGGTTGTTGGATCAAGGGTCGGATACAGAAGGCAGTAGTCCTTGAAACGGCGCGTATTGTGAGGAGGTTCCTCACTCTAGAGCCCCGACCACAGGTTGCTTGGGCATTCAAAAGCCCCGCAAGCGGAGGGTTTGATTTTTTTTTATAAATTTTTAATAGTGTATTTAATTTTTTTTTTAAGCATTGTTAAGAATTAAAAAAAAAAAAAAAGGAAAAAGAATAAATATATTAATAATTTAAGGGGGGTAAACTTTTCCTATTTCTTGTTCCCGTGCTTTAGTAGGTGGGCACGCTAATTATATTCCTTGTCAGGGGAGACAATCGGGGGATATAATTTTTTTCTCCTGCCCGTGATAGCCCTGCTGACGAGAATATGATCAGTGATAGAAGTGTTCATCTTGGTCGCAACTATATCGTCTTTAATCCTTGCAGCTCCGTACAGAGTGAACTACGATGAACAAAACTGGAAACTTCTGGTGTCGACGCTGACGAGTGACAAGTTCACCAGCATTCCTGTGGAGGGGCGCGTTCAGCTGCTGTCGGATGCCTTCGCCCTCGCGTGGAACAACAAGCTGGATTATGGCACCACCATGAAGTAAGTCACCACTTTAGCTATTTATTTATTTGTTTATTTATTTTTATTAGGACTACAAACAAAATAACATGTATTATAGTTATGAATAAAACTAGCCTTAGGTTACTAATGACACATAATTTCACTCATAGGTAGTCACAGCATGCACTGGTTAGTATGTACGATAACTCAATTTTATACAAGCATTATTAAAAGATATGTATATATATAATAATAAAATTAAAACTGAAGTAGAAACTTACATTACCAATGTTAATATTTAAGGAACTTAGAAAACAAAGTTGGGGTACCTAATCATCAAATTACGAGTCACCTTCTAGCGAAGTGCCAAACGTTTTAATAATTTTAGTTTTAAATTTTCCTAATGTATCGTTTAACAAATCGATACACTCACTTTTAGCACTAAATTCATCTAAGCTAAGCTATCTAAGCTTCTTCGTCATTTTCTTGCGATAGCCCAGTGGGTAGGACTTCGACTTCACTTTCGGAGGACCGAGCTCCAGCACGCACCTCCAACTTTTCTAAGTTATCTAGCAAATACGTAGTGTATTTAAGATACGTTTAAACGTATTTAAGATACGTATTGAGTATTGAATTGTATTTTTACCACTTTATACTTAAGAACCCATAGCAGATCGATCTTCAGTCCTTATACTCCACACCAAAAAGATCCTCGGCAATGTATGGTACATACGCACGTTTCGCTCCGAAACCGGAGCATCCTCAGGAGATGTTGACTTTACAATGTATAATTGTAAATTAACAATTATAGATAAACTACACTATACAGATTCTCCTAAATTACGCCCCTAAATTAATAGGCGATGTCTGTTGCGTGTGTGTGTGCGTGTCTGTTGGTCTGTCAGTCAGTCAGTCAGTCGTTCAGTCAGTCAGTCAGGCAGAGATGAGCGGTATTAAATATGGGGGCCCCTTTTCGCGCGGGGCCCGAAGCAATCCGGCATTCCAGCAGCATCCGGCTGCATTGTGTTTTTTTGGCACTACGATAAGCCTTAAATCCAAAGAAGAAGAAGAGATAAGTTATCACCTTACCCTTATGTCTCAATGTATTCCCCAGGCTTGCTAGCTACCTGCAGCGCGAAACAGAATACCTGCCACTCTACACGGGCCTCAATGCTCTCAGCAAGATTGAAAACGTCATCAAGAGGAGCGCTGACTACGGAGCTTTCCAGAAGTTCATGAGGAGACTCATAACTAAGGCTTACGAGCGCGCGGGGGGACTGTCACAGAAAAGAATCATCAATGGGGAAGACTTGAACAGCGTTAAAATGCAGGTACACACTTCACTTCATCATCTTGGCACAATTAAAAGTAGGATTACAGAAATTGCAATTCAGAAAGCAGTAAAATTAAGTCCATATTGTTTGAACGTTAGTGTTTAGATAGACGAAAACGACTCCATAGTTGCGAGCTCTAATCTTTAAGTGTACCGATATAAATCAACAAGTTGCAAAGCTGACGTGCGAATGTATCAGCACATAGTTTGGACGACAGGCTTAGGTTTTTCTTTATAGTAATAATTCTTATCATCATATCAATCCATTCTTCCCACAATAAGAAGGGGTTAAGACCGTAGTCCATCACGCGGGCCCAGTGCGGATTGGTAGACTTCACGCACCTTCGAAACGTTGTAATGTAGAACTCTGAGGCATGCAGGTTTCCTTACGGTGTTTTCCTTCACCGTTAAAGCAAGCGATATTTAAAAAAATGCACATAGGTCCAAAAAGTTAGAGACGCGTGCCGAGGTCATCTACAGAGGAAACTCTAACCTCTTGGATTTCACCGTTTTTTTTTTATTACAGGTACATTCATTGTAGTAAAATAGAATAGTAACTACAATGTTTTAGCAATTGATGGTGTATAACCTAAGTATAAGATTTGTCCTTTCTTAATTGAAGGACGATTTCGACTATCGCTACTCGGTAGCGCCAGAGTAAAATCGAATTTATTAACGTTGTTCTAATGAAAAAATTCATCAACAATTCGACAACAAGCGTTCTTGTCTCAATGAAAATCAGGATTACAGAAATGACGATTCTGAAACCAGTATAATTATGTCTGTGTTGATTGGACGTTACAGTGTTTAGATACTTACTCGAATACGACTCCACAGTTGCTAGCATAAGTCAACGATTTGCAAAGCTGCAGTGAAAATGTATCAGCACATTGTTTGGATGACAGGTTGAGGTTTTTCTTTGTAGTAACAATTGGCAGACCAAGCAGATGGCCCGTCTGCTACTGGTTTCTTCTTCTTTTATTTTCGTTCTTTCTGGACTTCGCTCTGGAATGAAGGAAAATAAAAAAGTAGCCACAAGGGTATTATTATATTTGACACTGTGTGCAGACAACGACGAGTGCGTGGGCGTGCAACGTGAAGGTGCCCGACTGCGAGGAGAACGCGATCGAGCTGTTCCAGCGCTGGATGGACACGCCCAATCCGGATGAGAACAACCCGTAAGTATTGCTTTACATTTAGGTTTTGCATGATGTGAAAACCACTCAACCCCACGTCTGCTTTTACAATTGTGGGTCAGTATGTCAGAAAATGAATTAACTGAACACTTTCTGTTTATTTTATTTTATTATTACTAATACTTTTATTTAATACCACCGAGTGTTTTGCGTATTGATTCTTTGAGGCAACCAATGGCCAGGTTATATGAAGACTAATGTCAAACCAAATAAGGCTGTAACGTTTTGATCGTTAAAGTGTTTGAAGTGAAAACTTCTTTAAAAGTTTTTGTTAGAGGAAAAGGGGGTTCGTTACATACGCGCACGTAACAGCGGCACATCAACTTTTTGCACTTTAGAAAGAAACGCGTTCGTATAAAAAAAATAAAATTAAAAACACGGAAAGCAGTGCGCCTCATTTCATATCGTTCCAAATAGGTATTAACGCTGCCTTGCATATACATACTAGAAACATGCAAATTTGTAAGAAAACATCCTGCATATTTAAAAAATACTCTAAACATGCCCCGGCAGGATAAATTGCGGCGCATGCGCAAACACAACTTGGTCCTACCACCACCGAAACCCAATGTGCACAAAAATTTACAACAAAATCCCATAACATATAAAAAAAAAGAAAGTATAAAATTATTTACAAAATCCTTATAACATTATTTGCGACAGACAGCTTATTATAAAATAAACGACTTTCTAAATGAGAATATTTAATAATGACGATAATGAGTCCGCCTCCCAATCTGGTTACAGCGCCCTCACAGGGTTCCATTTCAAATGTAAACATTAGAGTTACATTTTCTTTTGAAAATATATTAATTATGTAATCTATATAAAAACTCTTTTAGATGTTTTGAGTCGTTTTTGAGCGTTAGATCGAAGCGGGCGTTACTTTGCGGAATTCCATGATATATTATGAAAATTAAGCAGGAGAATCTGTATGGTGTAATTTATAATTTCTTCAATCTTTATACATCTTCGGCAACGTACCCTCCTCAATTAATGTATACGTGTAGATTTAGTTTCCTATCTGCAGTCCTCAAAGACTTTTTTTTTAATTTTGTGTTGTCTCCAGGATTCCGGTGGACCTTCGCCGCACCGTGTACTGCGTGGCGCTGCGCCGGGGCTCCGTGCGCGAGTGGCGCTTCGCCCTGGCCCGGCGTCGCAACGCCAACGTGGCCGCCGCCCGGGACCACTTGCTGTTCGCGCTGGCCTGCTCGCGGGACGTGTGGATACTGGCACAGTAAGCTCAGTTAAAATTAACTAAGTTAAACTAAGAATTTCGTGGTTAATCAACATAGTTAAACGAAAAGGAATTATGCTAACTTACTGTTGTGTTATGTAAATCGACTGGCTTTTATATACCTTAATCGGCCTCGGTCTTGCAGCTAGGAACGCCTTTTATTGCCGAATCGCATATAGATTGTTTGTACACGATCATGCAAAAACGGTGTACGTCCTTTGTGCGCAGGGTTCGGGCTAGTTCCAGCGGCCTGAGGTCTCTTGCTGCCAGGATTGATTGTCAGTACCTGTACCAGTAGGTAATGTCCAATCGGGCATGCCAGAAGGGTTTTATATAAACTACTAGCTGTTGCCCGCGACTTCGTCTGCGTTTGATTTTGTTTTCTTGATGCGGCATTCAATTTTCATTCAAGTATTCAGTATCCCTAAGCCTTAAGTGAGGGGTTTGCTGCTGTCCGCTGAGGTGTTCTGTCCTCTATCTCCAACTAAATTCATCAGATCTGCACACAATTTTGGCAAAATTAAACACATATTATAACAAAAGTACAAAAATAGTTATTTAAATCGGTTATAATTTGTCGGAGTTATGGTGTAAAATCGTCAAGCACTTTCATCCCCTCTACCAAATGAACCGAGCTTAATGTCGGGATATAAAGTATCCTATATTACTTCTAACACTTCCAAGAATATGTGTACAAAGTTTCATGAGGATCGGTTAAGTATTTTTTTGCGTGAAAGTGCGGCTAAGTTGACTAATAATCAACTTTGTATTTTACTAACCATTTATGATCCAAGTCGGTCGAAATAAATTACTGTTATTTGTTTATTAATTTATTGTTTTTATTAGTTTTTTATTAGTATTTTTACCTACACTTGGAGGAATTATCAATTTTATCAATTTAAAATGCATATAAATGTTTTCCGAACCGACAAGATTTGAACCTGTGACTCTCGGGCAATCGCGGCCTGAGCGCTTTCACCAATTAAGCTACGGCTCTCCTGCCGTCGCTTAATTGTCGCCGAAAATTAGTATATGCCTTTCACATCAGTCTTATAGCGACTGTGTGTGTAATTTATTGTTATTTGAGAGGACGGAGAGCTACATGGTTACAACGAGTTAATAGAAAGATACACAACCTTGTTTACACAAGCGTTTTTATATAGTGCACTTTTCTGTATTTATGTTACGTGTCTTATTTAACGGGGCAAAGTTTATCAAATTTCTACAACCATACAAACCGCGTATAAAAGAAAAAAAAAATGCTTAACTTATGAGACAGGTAAAAAAATGCAACTTTAATTATTTAGAACGCACATAACTTAGAAAAGTTAGAGGTGCGTATTTGTACAAACTATTTTGTGAACAGGAGGCTTACTGCAATCTGATAAAAAGTTTATATGATATTCCTTAAAATTCAAAAAATTCAAAATTCAAAATTCATTTATTTCAAGTAGGCCTAATACAAGCACTTTTGAAACGTCAAGTCTATCCGTGTGTAGTGGCTCTACCACCGGTTCGGAAGGCAGATTCTACCGAGAAGAAGCCGGCAAGAAACTCAGCAGTTGCTCTTTTCCAACATCAAAAATTTACATTTTATATTTTAACATTCATTTTTCTATCTTGTGAGAGATGAAAGCGGAGCCGGATGCTTCCAAGCAACCTTGTCATTAAGAAACTCATACAATTGTATAATAACCTCGCTGTAATTAATGTGTTTTAACGCATTCTTTAAACTTATGCATTGGTAGGTCAAAAATTACCTTAGGAATCATATTATAAAAGCGTATACTCAATCCCACAAATGACTTCTGCACCTTTCGCAGGCGATATGCAGATGTCACTAATTTATGACCATTTCTAGTAAGTCGACTGTTTATATCCACTTTTTGTTTATAAAGACTATAGTCGGAAAAATGTAATAGGCCCGTTTTGACATTTGTGCAAGACCATAGAATGTAACTTGGAACGAAAGTGAAAGAAACAAAAAAATAAAAATCAATTACATACAGTGTTTTAAAAAATACGTAATTTTTTTTGGTACGTTAAACAATATGAAAGAATATATCGCGAGTATTCTTTTTGCGCTTACTTCATAGTAGCATGCAATTTATAATTGTTGCGAAACGTTCCGAAAACAGTTACGTTCTCAGTCTTTTTTTTTTTTATACTAGAGCTGTAACCATTTTTTTACTGAATATCGAAATTAAATATTGTGTAGTTATCTTTACTGCAAAGAATGAGCTTGGTTCTCAAAATGGGTTCTAAATAACGAGTCTGAGATGATGTATCTGACCAAGCGGCACATGACTGAAGCGTCCCCGCGCGCACTGCGCAGTTTTTCGTTCCTCATCTTGTAAAGTTGACTGTGCGCTCGTTTAAGTTTGATATATATTGTTTACTACTACGTTAACTATGGCTCTTCTATTTTGGACATTAATTTAAACATAGTGATTTGACTCGATTTTTGTGTTTGTTGTTATATAGTACTAACTCTGTTTCAACATGTTGAAAAGTGGACGTATAATCAACAGCCAGTCACGCGTATTGGTTGTGAAGTTAAAGGAATACTTTGAACGAACGAACACTTTACAATACATAATAATATCAATCAAGTACTGATACAAACTTGAATTGATTTATCGTGAGTATCGAGTACAGAGTCTTATGGTTCCATAACTAGTTACGTCGCTTTGACAAATGTCAAAACGGGCCTATTACATTTTTACGACTATAATATGTTGTCTTCATGTCTCAGAATAATAAATCTTACATTGAAGCATCATCTCAGTTTCCTCCTGTCCGCAGGTCCTATGCTGAGATAACAAAAGAAATGTTTACTCCTACTAATGTAACTTCCACCAAAACCTCCTACCGGCAAACAGTTTTCCGCTCTCCTCGTCCCCGAGCTCCTCTAGCAAAGGGCTACGATAAAAAAGCTGTTCAGACTATTGTCGGTGATTACTCCTCATCCCTTCCTAATGGATGCGCTCTCAACAACAATGTTGAGAACCCTCCCTCCCAAGGTAAAATGCTTGAGTTTATCTCCGAATTTCTACTTAGTATTGTCGCTCCATGTAGTGAAATTCCCTTACCGCCCAACGTTGCCAAAAACTTAAGCCAACTTTTTAAACTACTACAAAATGGGCCCAATAACCCTGCTACAGTGGAACTGTAAAAGTTTACGTCCCAAGAAACATGAGTTAATCTCTCTGATTAACCTTCATAATCCCACCATTCTTGCCATCTCGGAGACATGGTTGAGGCCTGGTTCACGATTACGGGTGCCGGGCTTCTCCTGTTTGAGGGATGACAGGAGTGATGGGTATGCAGGCAGTGCTGTATTTCTACGGCACTCCCTCCCCTACACCCAAATCGCTCTTCCTTCCCACAGTCAACAGATCAATGCTGTTGCTGTCCGTACCCTAGACATATCTTTTGTATCTCTGTATATTCCTCATCCCTCATCTTCTATTATTCCCGAATTACAAGCAATCTTGTCGTCCCTTCCCAGCCCTATCATAGCCATGGGTGATTTTAACACCCACCACACGATGTGGGGGTGCCATGCTAGTGACGGGTTTTCTCCATTGCTGATTGATTTACTTGATGATGTCAGTCTTTGCATCCTCAATGACGGTTCTCCTACTCGAAGGGTATACCCCAATCAGAACCCTAAATCAGCGGTTGATCTCACCCTATGTTCGGCTAACCTAGCATCGCGCCTGACTTGGAACGTGCTACAGTCAACCTGTGGCAGTGATCATTTTCCTATAATTGTTACATTAAATAATAAATCCTTACCTACCCCTAACTATGATCCCCTTTTAAAGTATAAACTTAAAAAAGCAAATTGGGAAGATTATGCCCTATCCGTTGATTGCATTGTAGACACTCTGCCCGATTTGGAAAGTGATGGAAACATTCTGGTATGCTATGATCTCTTTTTAAAATCTCTTATATCTTCGGCCGATTCCCATATTCCAAAAAAACACCCTGTGAAAAATCCGCTGCTTTCCTCTCCTTGGTGGGATGATGAATGCAGCGATTTATTTGGTAAAAGATCTGCTGCAGAAGAATTATACTCAGCCTGCATGACTCAGGATAATTTTAATAGTTACCAAAAACTAGATGCTAAAATTAAAAGATTAGTCTTCAAAAAGAAAAGAGCAAGTTGGACGCAGTTCTGTGAATCGCTTAGCCCTCGTTCACCCTCCACCATTGTGTGGGAAAATATGAGGAGATTCCGTCGCTCCCTGAGCCACGTTGATCCTTCCTCAAATAATCCTTCTGACTGGCTTAACAACTTTGCAGACAAATTAGCTCCACCTTATGTTCCCTATGTGGACTCATTTCTAACTACTACGCCAGCTCCAGCTACGGATGAAATGGATGCCCCCTTTTCCTTTTCTGAGCTTCAAATTGCTCTCAATGGTCTAAAAGATACAGCTCCAGGGGAAGATGGCGTTCCATATTCTTTCCTGGCTAACTTAAATGACAAAGCTAAAATTTATTACCTTAAAATAATCAATAAATGTTTGGAAACTGGTTCTATCCCAAACTCCTGGAAATCTCAAATTGTTATTCCTATCCTTAAACCTTATAAAAATCCCCTTAATTCAAATTCATATAGACCCATAGCTTTGTCATCTACTTTAGCTAAAGTTACAGAACATCTCCTTAAAAACCGACTGGAATGGTTAATGGAAAGTAGAAATATTCTCCCCTCCTCCCAATTTGGGTTTCGGAAGGGTATGAGTACAACAGACAGTCTCAGTGTATTAACAACAGATATTAGATTAGCCTTTACAAAAGGAGAGTACCTTGTGGGTGCTTTTCTTGATATTGCTTCTGCATATGATAATGTCCTACTTCCGGTGCTCAGGCAGAAACTACTTAAGCTGAGTGTTCCCTCGAGGATGGTTCATTTCATATGTAATCTGCTGTTTTGCAGATATGTTCTGGTAAAGCATCAGAATAATTCTCTTCCCCCCAGATTAATCTGGAAAGGCCTCCCTCAAGGCTCTGTTCTCAGTCCTCTGCTCTATAGCATATATACCCACGACCTCGAATTGTCTGTTTCTAGTTTTTGTACCATTTTACAATATGCTGATGATATTGTCCTCTATCACAGCTCAGGCAGTATAGAGGAAGTATCCTGTCGTATCAATTCTGCTTTGTATTATCTAGGCCAGTGGCTGTCTGACCATGGCTTGTCCCTATCAGTGGGCAAATGTCAGGCAGTGGTATTTACAAGGAAGAGATACCTCCCGAACCTCAACATCTCATTTGAAGGTCAAGCAATCAACCTTGCAGTTAAAGCTAAATTTTTAGGTGTTTATTTAGACACACGACTGAATGGAATTGCTCATTCTGAACACATTATCAAAAAATGTGAAAAAGGCATCAATGTACTACGAGCAATAGCGGGAGTTTGGTGGGGTGCTCACCCCTATACTTTAAAATTATTATATAATGCCTTAGTACGTAGCCACATGGATTACTGTATGTTTGTTTTAGAGCCTTTTAATAAATCAGCTGCTGAAAAGTTAAATAAAATTCAGTATAGATGCCTTAGAATTATTCTAGGTGCAATGAAATCCTCCCCCACTAATGCTTTGCAGGTAGAATGCGTTGACCCTCCTCTATCCATCCGTCGACAATATCTATGTGACCGCTTTATCAGCAAGATGTTACAGCTGTCATCCCATCCTCTTTGGCACCGACTAAGCCAACTATCACACGCACCTTGCTCCCGTAACTCGTCTTCCTACTTGCTAGATAGTTTCCTAAAGTATACCAGCCTTCCTAATCCCCTGACATCTTTCACAATCAACCCACTATATTCAACCCCATTTAAAGCATTAATATACAACCCTTCCATCATCACAGATCTAGGTCTGAGTAAAGGATCCCCAGATACCAATATCAAACTACAAAAGCATATTAGTCAAAATTGGTCAAATCATCTTATTATATATACTGATGCTTCAAAGCTGTCTCCAGAAGGTTGTGTTGGTGCTGCATGTTGGGTTCCTGTTTACAGAATTGTTTTAAAATTTAAATGCCCTCCCGAGTCTTCTGTGTTTACCGGAGAGGCCATTGCTCTTTTGGAAGCAATCCTGTTTGCACTGTCCCATAACGTACAACAGACGGTTATTCTGACTGACTCTTTAAGCTGTTTAATGTCTATTAAAGAAAACCCCTTTCGCAGCAAATCACGATTTCCCATTATCTTAAAAATCCGGAAGGCTCTGCTCTCTTGCAATCAAAAAGGACTATTCATCTTACTGGTTTGGATTCCAAGCCACTCAGGTATTCCAGGAAACGAGACTGCTGACTCTTGTGCCAAAACAGCTGTTGAGTCAGGTTCTCTAGATCATTTTAAAAATTCATCGCATGACCTATGTACTCTTGCCAAAACATATATGGAAACAGCCTGGAAAATTTTTTGGAATGATTCCAAATTGGTTAAGGGTAAGTTTTACGCTACCATCCAACAAAACATACCAAGACAACCCTGGTTTTGTCACTCTCGGAGTACAAATCGCTGGACTTCATCCACAATTTCCCGATTGCGTCTTGGTCATGCTAGCACACCTGTACATCTGGCCAAACTCCGGATAAGGGACAACTCCATCTGTGAGTGTGGCTTGGATGAGGGCACTATAACTCATAT
The DNA here is from genome assembly GCF_905163445.1 of Pararge aegeria. Classification (NCBI taxonomy): domain Eukaryota; kingdom Metazoa; phylum Arthropoda; class Insecta; order Lepidoptera; family Nymphalidae; genus Pararge; species Pararge aegeria. Next base: position 1,002,074 of record NC_053202.1, on the reverse strand, counting down.
TATTTTTAACTGTCCCAAACTTACCTATCCCCTCTATGACGTTCTTCCTCCCAAAGTCCCCCGTCCTTTGAGTGTTAAATGTTTTTTAATGTTTGTTTTTAGTCCTTATTGTAGATTTTTATGTAAATATATAGTAAGTAATAAAATTAAAGTGTAATGTACAAAAAATATCCGTGGTAGATATATATGTATGTGTTGTCTGTGCTGCCTTAGGTTAAAGAGCTAACTAGCTAATAACAACTATTTCTTGGTACAAATTCAAAATTAACTTTTCATTAGTTTCACCGATCAATCTCCTTCGTGCCTTCTTCATCTACAAGACATTGGCGAAGTACCTTGTGCCCAGTTGGCACAGACAAAAGCCATAAACAAGAATTGAATTGAATGTTGTCTTACAAATACTATATTGTTATAAATGTATTGTGAGGCTACCGTAAGTATACCAATTTCTTTAAATTTTTCACGGAGGGATTCACGTGATTTAAGTTTATATATTGACCGTACAGCTCTTTTCTGCAATATGAATATAGTTTCAATATCAGCTGCTTTGCCCCATAATAATATCCCGTAAGACATCACACTATGAAAGTACGCGAAGTAAACAAGTCTTGCTGTTTCTACGTCAGTAATCTGTCTAATTTTCCTGACGGCGTAGGCAGCCGAGCTTAGTTTACCTGCTAGTGTATCTATATGAGTACCCCACTGAAGCTTACAATCCAAGGTCATGCCCAGAAAAACTGTGGAATCTTCCATTTTTAATGATTCTCCATTTATTATTATATTTATTATTAAGGATTATAATTTAGAAACAATATGTCAACAATATTAAAAGAATACTGTTCTAAGCGTTGGCGGTAAGCCCCCAGTTGCCCCCAGGGTTTGTCTAATAAACTCATGGCGTTCGTACTCGTACCCGCAGGTACCTGGAGTGGACAGTGACCGAGGGCTCTGAGATCCGTCGCCAGGACTCCGGCAGCGTGATCGCGGCCGTGACCCGCTCCACCACGGGCTACTACATCGCCAAGGACTTCATCTACAACCGCATTGAGGATATCCATAACGCGTGCGTATACCATTCCCGTATTCCGTATAACCAACCACCAGAGTTAAATTAATAAATATACTTCAAAATTCATTTATTACAAATAGGCCCAGTTTATAAGCACTTTTGAAACGTCATGTCAGTCTGTTTGTAGTGACTCTACCACTTGGACAATACACACATCGCCATCTAACCCCAAAGTAAGCGTAGCTTGTGTTATGGGTACTTAGATTAACGATGAATTAAGTACAGATAATAAACAGATAAACACTCAGACACTGAAGAACATTAATGTGCAACACACAAACATTTTCCAGCCGTGTACTCAGAAATCAGGGTCACTGCCCAGATTTTTAGATCTTCTAAAAAAAGATTACCAACAGGGTTCGTTTTCGCGGTCAGTTACCGACATATCTCAGCGAGTAGCGAAGCCAAAGTGGCAAAGGGCGGATCAAATAGCTCGAAGAACTGATGGACGTTAGGGTCCCAAGGTGCTGGAATAGCGACCCCAGAACCATGAACGTTTTAAAAAATTTCAGTTGAATCTTTATAATTTGGTTAAATAAACAAAAATCAAAAAAAAAAATCATAATTCAAAATTTCTTTATTCATGTAGGCCTACTTATCACAGGCACTTATGAAGCGTTTATACATATATGTTTACATAATTGTAAGGCGATGGTGATAATTTCGTTCGCCAACTTGAATCTAAAGCTACAAGGGTTCCAAACGCGCCCTGGTCTAAGAAGAGCCCACAACAAACTTAGCCTGGGAAAATTTTATTTTGTTATCACCATCTTCCAGTAAATTTATATTAAGCTATGAAGCTAGAGCAATTCACACCCAAGCTTTTTTATCGTTTAAGTAATGATTCCTTAATTGCTGATGAATATATTTATGAATAATATACATAAATACTTATAATATACAGATAAACACTGACACCAAAAAACATTCATGCTCATCACACATAAGTACATTTTCCAGTTGTGGGTGGATTCCCACGGCCTTGGACTCAGAAAGCAGGGTCGCTGCAAACTGCGCCAATCGGCCGTCGAATTGTATTCGTCGGTATATTTGTATTGGTTTATATAATATTTATTTGTCTTTAGTTACAAATATTGTTTTATATATTTATTTTATGGGTATATGTATATGTGCACCACTAAACTTTTTTCTGTATTTGTTTTAGCCTAGAAGAAATCGCTATGAAGCGATAAGGCCACCAAATTGTATACGTTGTTTTGTTATACTTTTCTTTTTTATGTACTTTTTGTGGTGTGCAGTAAAATTATATTCATTCATTCAAACATCGTGATGACACTTTTCCAAATAACCTTACATTTTTTTTTTTCCTTTTCAGCTTTAAGGGACAAGACAGACGCATTGGCGCCATTATAAAAACATTGCTTGGGCAGTTCACCACACAAAAGGAACTTGACGAGGTATTTTTTTTCTTCTAGGAAGTAGTAGTAGCGGGACTTTTTGTAAGAATGCTGTGCGATTAAATTACGCTTATTTGTGCCAAAGTCAAAGTCAAAAACATCTTTATTCAAGTGGGCCCATAGCTGCCTAGAGGGTATGCCCAGGGAATCCAGATTATATTAAATAAAGAAAATCTCTAGTATGAGTTATGAAAATTTAAGGGTAGGCTTTTTCATTTCTTACAATACCGCTTAGTGCATACCATATGGTATACCATACTTTTGAAGTGCACATTACATGAGAATTACACGATAGTGAGATGATGGTGATAACCATATTCGTAAACTTAAAACTAAAGCTACGAGGGTTCCAAACGCGTCCTGGAAGAAGCTCACAACAAACTAAGCTGGGTGTTTTTTTTGTTTTCACCATCTAACATTGTCATTTCAAATTATTAGAAGAGCAACCTGGTTAGAGCAATAATTCACACCAAAGCTTTCTTATCGATTACGTAGTCCTTTATACTATAATAGGACTATTCTATAAGCTTACGTTTAATAATGCAGCACTTTGTAGAACTTGTTTCTTGCATGCCCTGCGAAGTTCTCTGCTTAAAGGCCATGGTTTTCCTCTAGCCATCATCATTTTTTTTTTTTTTATTAGCTAATGTTTAATAAAAATATGTAACGGACTTAGTTCCTACTGTCCTTAGTTTAAACTAGATGGCGCCACTCGTTCTTTGTCTCGTGCTATCGTTGTGTTCAACTCAAACTTTATAGTGAGGAGTAAATTTATCCAATGCATCTCTACGCCACCGACACAAACCCTAACACCATTAGGATTCGCCTCCAGAACGCGGCCGACCGCCTAGGCGATTGGTTCCGACCCGAAAACTCTCTCTGGTTTCAGAAGGTATTTCCGATGGAATCGTAAACAGATAGCCATCTATGGGCGCCCCGGTTCGTGGCAAAATAAAGTCAAGTACCTAGGAGTCACCTTCGATAAGCGTATGAACTTCGCAGCGCACATTCGCAGGGTCCGTAATAGGGCCGCGTTTGTGCTAAGTCGTCTCTACCCCATGATCGGCGGCAAAAGTAAAATGTCCCTCAGACACAAGGTCACCTTATATAAAATCTGTATTCGCCCTATAATGTCCTACGCGAGTCCCGGGTTTGCACACCTCCCGCACAGATCGTTTAACAGTTTGCAAAAGCTGCAAAACAAATTCATGCGCATGGCCACCAAGTGCCCGTGGTTCCTGCGCAACTCTGACCTTACATTGCGAGTTACTTCAAACGGCTCTCTAAAAGTTTTAAATTTAAGAGAACCGAGTCTCATCCCAACCCGTTAGTGGTGAAGGCGTGTTCTTACACGCCCAATCCAAACGTCAGCAATCCTAATAGGAGACGGCCCAGACACGTCCTTGACGATCCCGACGACGACATAACGACAGACAACGCTCCTTATGCTAGGGCCTTAGGGCTACACACCGATGACATAACAACCACGACACAGCGTCTTTGCCGACGAAGACGAGGTCCCCGATATCTTACGTCATCCGGACGTGGGCTCAATCCACGGCCACGGGGACGTACGGACTAATCACCGTCCGATCAGTCCTCCAAATTCCGACGTCCGCCTAAGCCGAATTCCGAGTCTCGCAGGAGACGCCCCTAGGTAGACGTCACCCTGATATTCCTCGAGTCCTGGGGCTCAAAACCCTTTATCAGGCGACGCTTCGCGCTCGCCCCGACCCACCGGTGACGCTGTTGAAACAACAGTTGTTGTAATAACATTTCGAATCCACACACACTCCAATGCATCATGTATGATGTAAACCATTTATTGGTTGCTAACTTTGTACAGGCAATAAGTGCTACTGAATGGATTAACATTAATTGTAACTGTTAAATAGTGTACGTAGCGGCTGGCGAACCCCCCTTGTCGTAAACGGACCGTTAACAGAGATAAACAAGTACTTATATACTGTGTTATTACCCCCTGGACTACGTGTTTCCTTTGACACTTGCTGTTATCCGCCTACCCATTTCATTTATTTTAATTCATATATCTCGTACCTACGTAATCTTTAATCTAATTCTTGTTATATATTTCATTCATTCGTTGTAAATAAATCCTTCCCTCTTCCAGTTCTTAGAGTGGCAGGACAAGAACGGCAAGTACCTGTCGGAGTCGAAGCTCGCCGTGTCGCAGGCGGTGGAGAACGCGCGCGTCAACATCGACTGGGCCAACAAAAACCAGAAACTAGTGGTGGAGAAGCTGCGGGAGTTCTCCGTGTAAGACAACTTGGTGACAGTAGTTTGACATTTGGTTGTTTAAGAATTGCAATAATATGTTAAGAATTGATATAAAACGTTTTTATTTTAAAACCCATGGAAAGCATTTGTTTTTCTAGGATTAAAAGCAGCCTAAAAATTGTTTTCCAAGTCCAATTTTAAGTAGCAAGTGTATCTAGTTAAAATAAATTGAAATAAAGCACTAAATATCAAAAAAAAAAATCATTTCTATTTTTTTTTGGCAAAAGCAGTCATTACATGGAAGTAACTTCATACATATATAATAACAATCTTATAAGTTTTAACATAGAATAAATATTGCCGAAAAATTACAGGTTTTTCTCAAGATAAACTATTAACATATTACTGCAATTATAATTTTGAGTATTTCTCACTTAGTTACAAAATATATTCGTGTTTGTGCTTCATTGCACGAGAGTGGTGCTTTCGGTTTAAATTTTATAAGTTGTAGAAATAATCATTTGTGTAGTTAAGAACTTGGCTTCGGCACTACTTTGCACTTTAATATAAAAATGTAATTATTAAACCTTTCCTCACAAATACTTATTTATTGTATTGTAAATATTTAATTTAATCAGAATATTATAATAATACTTAGTTCTTAAGATATATTTGTTTTAGTTTAATAAAAGTACTTAGTTATTTATTTATTGCCATACAAAAAATATTTTGACGTTGAACTAGGATGTAGAACAAGCTTGAACTAGTATTTGGTGGATTTTATGTGGTGTTTATTTTATTTATTTGATTTTTCGTTAATCAAAAAACAGTATGTAACCTTTGAAAAAGCATAATATTAATACACGACCAATCTCAAAACTAGTATTTGTTGCAATTATGGTACATTTAAATTTAATTAACTTTGTTTTGAAATGAAAATGAATTTATATTGCTGTATTTACTAATAATAAATGTTTTTTTTTGACTTATTTTAAAAGAATAACGAAACAAACTATTTTAAATTAATAAATTGCATTCCAGAAAAAGCAAAACAACTGTAGTGTACAGTTTATACTGGATAATTAAGTTCGATGTTGGTTTCTTAAATATAAACCACCCAGCGCTTTTAGGGAACTCTTAGTAAAAATATTATATAAGTAGGTACAAACAACAAATTTCCCGATACTGTTGCGCACAAAAAGTAAACTAAATTGATAAGTCGAAAACAGTTAATCTAAGTTTCACAAATTGGTGTATGTGCACAAGAGAATTGGCACCAATTGTGGTGTGCACGAAGATTACAACAATTTTCCCACACGCAAACTTGTTCAAGCTCCGGGATATTGCACAAACTGTAGTATATTTCACCTTCGGTATATAAAATGGCCACCATTATTTACAGTATTTATTGTGAAGCTGGTAGTACATAATTGTAGATGATTTGATTTTTCTAATTTTATTTTAGTGTAAAACTTCATAACGCACGTTTTCGAGTCGAGTATTCTTTTTCTGTCTTGTCATGTGACACCTTTTATCTAACCCAGTGTTTATTGTACCCGCCCGAAATTATGTTTTCTGAGGTTTTTTTTATTACACACTACTTTTTTTCCTATTTTTTATCTAGTTCCCATCATCTGGAACAGCCTTCGTGGGCGTCGTGGAGAAAAAAGCCACTGTTTATGTCATCTCTATATGCCATACACAATATATCCAGCTCGATTATGAATAAACCACATGTTTAGAAATATAACATCATCGCTGTTGACAAATGAGATTACGTTTTTTTAAGTGTTCCGTTAAACTGTATTCTATTTGACATCTACTGCTATACTATGCAGCATAATTATTTTTTGAGCAATAGTTAAGTAAACCTTCTTTTTCAAATAGAAAATAATTAGTTTTACATGGACCAAATATGAGATATTAGATTTAACTTTGCATAATATTTTATCACGGACCACAATTCTCTAGGGCCTACAACTTTTTACGGAATGTCAAAATTTTCGTCAAAATATCCCCTTAGTAGGATCTTCCGTTGACATTGGCTAAAAGCCTAAAGATGAAAAAAGTTAAGCAATTTATGAGGTATTACAACACCATTGCGAGATTTTAAGTTATGTACTTTCGCAATTATTTATGTACACCCCAAACCTGTAGCTGCTAAATAATATTATTTCATTTAAAAACGCTGTTTTTAAAATATGAGTAAAGCTGAAAACAAAGAAAAGCTTTGTTAAACTTGGCATTACAACACTGCCGTGTATCTAAATACATTTCGTGTGAAAATTCATTGTCATAGAGAATCAGGGCCATGCTCTGAAAATAAGTAAAGAAGCAAAAAGTACTTAATAAAATAAATTAATATAAAGCCGTCCACTTTTTTATACTTAAATACATTTTTATTAATTATAATTATCTTGTAAAGCAGTAGTAAACAATGGTATTAATTCAACTGTAATTACATAAATGTCTACACTGCACTAAACTGACATGTACTGTGATATTACATATATGACAGTTTAGTGGGGTTTAGACATGTCTAAAACTAGTGCTTTTTTTTAATAAGGTAGGTTAGTTACATTGTGAGAAGGAAAGTTTTAGAATTGTTATGAGCTTAATGATATTTATGTACAATTGAATTAGAACAATTAATGACATTGTCCCCAGTAACTTACGCACATGTTAGTAACAATAAATATTTGTTTTTAAATTTTGTTGTTTTTTTTTTCTATTAAGTATCCCATATTAATGTTGAGAGGCGTGTGAAGTATTGACCAGAGTGGTGGACTACGGTCAAAACCTCATTCTGCGAGGAGAACCATGGGGATTACGTATCTCACGACAGGCTTGCGACGGACTTAAATCTCGCGATCACTGTAAATATCAAACGTCAACTGCAGCTGTCAAACGTCACTTTTGACGTTTGACAGTTGCAGGGATCGCGAGATTTAAGTCTGTCGTAATCAGCGGTTGATCTCACCCTATGTTCGGCTAACCTAGCATCGCGCCTGACTTGGAACGTGCTACAGTCAACCTGTGGCAGTGATCATTTTCCTATAATTGTTACATTAAATAATAAATCCTTACCTACCCCTAACTATGATCCCCTTTTAAAGTATAAACTTAAAAAAGCAAATTGGGAAGATTATGCCCTATCCGTTGATTGCATTGTAGACACTCTGCCCGATTTGGAAAGTGATGGAAACATTCTGGTATGCTATGATCTCTTTTTAAAATCTCTTATATCTTCGGCCGATTCCCATATTCCAATAAAACACCCTGTGAAAAATCCACTGCTTTCCTCTCCTTGGTGGGATGATGAGTGCAGCGATTTATTTGGTAAAAGATCTGCTGCAGAAGAATTATACTCAGCCTGCATGACTCAGGATAACTTTAATAGTTACCAAAAACTGGATGCTAAAATTAAAAGATTAGTCTTCAAAAAGAAAAGAGCAAGTTGGACGCAGTTCTGTGAATCGCTTAGCCCTCGTTCACCCTCCACCATTGTGTGGGAAAATATGAGGAGATTCCGTCGCTCTCTGAGCCACGTTGATCCTTCCTCAAATAATCCTTCTGACTGGCTTAACAACTTTGCAGACAAATTAGCTCCACCTTATGTTCCCTATGTGGACTCATTTCTAACTACTACGCCAGCTCCAGCTACGGATGAAATGGATGCCCCCTTTTCCTTTTCTGAGCTTCAAATTGCTCTCAATGGTCTAAAAGATACAGCTCCAGGGGAAGATGGCGTTTCATATTCTTTCCTGGCTAACTTAAATGACAAAGCTAAAATTTATTACCTTAAAATAATCAATAAATGTTTGGAAACTGGTTCTATCCCAAACTCCTGGAAATCTCAAATTGTTATTCCTATCCTTAAACCTTTTAAAAATCCCCTTAATTCAAATTCATATAGACCCATAGCTTTGTCATCTACTTTAGCTAAAGTTACAGAACATCTCCTTAAAAACCGACTGGAATGGTTAATGGAAAGTAGAAATATTCTCCCCTCCTCCCAATTTGGGTTTCGGAAGGGTATGAGTACAACAGACAGTCTCAGTGTATTAACAACAGATATTAGATTAGCCTTTACAAAAGGAGAGTACCTTGTGGGTGCTTTTCTTGATTTTGCTTCTGCATATGATAATGTCCTACTTCCGGTGCTCAGGCAGAAACTACTTAAGCTGAGTGTTCCCTCGAGGATGGTTCATTTCATATGTAATCTGCTGTTTTGCAGATATGTTCTGGTAAAGCATCAGAATAATTCTCTTCCCCCCAGTTTAATCTGGAAAGGCCTCCCTCAAGGCTCTGTTCTCAGTCCTCTGCTCTATAGCATATATACCCACGACCTCGAATTGTCTGTTTCTAGTTTTTGTACCATTTTACAATATGCTGATGATATTGTCCTCTATCACAGCTCAGGCAGTATAGAGGAAGTATCCTGTCGTATCAATTCTGCTTTGTATTATCTAGGCCAGTGGCTGTCTGACATGGCTTGTCCCTATCAGTGGGCAAATGTCAGGCAGTGGTATTTACAAGGAAGAGATACCTCCCGAACCTCAACATCTCATTTGAAGGTCAAGCAATCAACCTTGCAGTTAAAGCTAAATTTTTAGGTGTTTATTTAGACACACGACTGAATGGAATTGCTCATTCTGAACACATTATCAAAAAATGTGAAAAAGGCATCAATGTACTACGAGCAATAGCGGGAGTTTGGTGGGGTGCTCACCCCTATACTTTAAAATTATTATATAATGCCTTAGTACGTAGCCACATGGATTACTGTATATTTGTTTTAGAGCCTTTTAATAAATCAGCTGCTGAAAAGTTAAACAAAATTCAGTATAGATGCCTTAGAATTATTCTAGGTGCAATGAAATCCTCCCCCACTAATGCTTTGCAGGTAGAATGCGTTGACCCTCCTCTATCCATCCGTCGACAATATCTATGTGACCGCTTTATCAGCAAGATGTTACAGCTGTCATCCCATCCTCTTTGGCACCGACTAAGCCAACTATCACACGCACCTTGCTCCCGTAACTCGTCTTCCTACTTGCTAGATAGTTTCCTAAAGTATACCAGCCTTCCTAATCCCCTGACATCTTTCACAATCAACCCACTATATTCAACCCCATTTAAAGCATTAATATACAACCCTTCCATCATCACAGATCTAGGTCTGAGTAAAGGATCCCCAGATACCAATATCAAACTACAAAAGCATATTAGTCAAAATTGGTCAAATCATCTTATTATATATACTGATGCTTCAAAGCTGTCTCCAGAAGGTTGAGTTGGTGCTGCATGTTGGGTTCCTGTTTACAGAATTGTTATAAAATTTAAATGCCCTCCCGAGTCTTCTGTGTTTACCGGAGAGGCCATTGCTCTTTTGGAAGCAATCCTGTTTGCACTGTCCCATAACGTACAACAGACGGTTATTCTGACTGACTCTTTAAGCTGTTTAATGTCTATTAAAGAAAACCCCTTTCGCAGCAAATCACGATTTCCCATTATCTTAAAAATCCGGAAGGCTCTGCTCTCTTGCAATCAAAAAGGACTATTCATCTTACTGGTTTGGATTCCAAGCCACTCAGGTATTCCAGGAAACGAGACTGCTGACTCATGTGCCAAAACAGCTGTTGAGTCAGGTTCTCTAGATCATTTTAAAAATTCATCGCAGGACCTATGTACTCTTGCCAAAACATATATGGAAACAGCCTGGAAAATTTTTTGGAATGATTCCAAATTGGTTAAGGGTAAGTTTTACGCTACCATCCAACAAAACATACCAAGACAACCCTGGTTTTGTCACTCTCGGAGTACAAATCGCTGGACTTCATCCACAATTTCCCGATTGCGTCTTGGTCATGCTAGCACACCTGTACATCTGGCCAAACTCCGGATAAGGGACAACTCCATCTGTGAGTGTGGCTTGGATGAGGGCACTATAACTCATATTATTTTTAACTGTCCCAAACTTACCTATCCCCTCTATGACGTTCTTCCTCCCAAAGTCCCCCGTCCTTTGAGTGTTAAATGTTTTTTAATGTTTGTTTTCAGTCCTTATTGTAGATTTTTATGTAAATATATAGTAAGTAATAAAATTAAAGTATAATGTACAAAAATATCCGTGTTAGATATATATGCATGTTTTGTCTGTGCTGCCTTAGGTTAAAGAACTAACAAGCTAATCACAACTATTTCTTGGTACATATTCAAAATTAACTTTTCATTAGTTTCACCGATCAATCTCCTTCGTGCCTTCTTCATCTACAAGACATTGGCGAAGTACCTTGTGCCCAGTTGGCACAGACAAAAGCCATAAACAAGAATTGAATTGAATTGAATTAAGTCTGTCGTGAAATACGTAATGACCCTTCCGTGCCCTGTAGCGGGTTTTAATTTTGTTACATCTATACCAACTTTCCATATTATTGTAGTCACTGTTATTTATTGCAGTTGCCAAAAACCTTTTTTATATTAAACACAATCAATTTTCGGTATATGAACTCGAAAGCATTAAATGTTTTACAAATAATTCTATTTTCCAGCGACTTTGAAGATTCTTTAATGAAATTTAGGGGATTCTCAAGTGGAAACAGCGTCAAAAAATTATCATCTGTAACAGTTTCTGTGATTCCTTTTGTATTTATATTAATAAATTAACTTGTAAATATGTACATATCTTTGTTTAGTTTTTAATTATCTTCACTCATTGAACTAAGAATATCCGGAATCCTCATTCAGCCATTACTGTATGCAGTACATTGTGTCCAACAGTGAAAACGCCCCGTGCACGTCTCACTTTACACCCGCGGAACGTTGCTAGCTTAGGACGTTTTTTTCCATTTTTCCATGTTTGGGTAAACGTTTAGAACTTCAGAGGTAAAATAATTACTGTCCACTGCTAAATGGTATGAAGTAACTACCAGTGGTAGTTCGAGAAACACTACTAAAGTGGAGTGGTTTTTGATGCTGTAATATAAGTCGTATACGGTTTCTGTGTATTCTGAATTCTATGTCTTCGCTATGATTTCTCAAAGCCTAAGGTACATTCACCTTTGGGGGATCCAAAAATCAAACTTAGCGCCTCGTGATTTGTAAGGCTCATATATGAATATATTTAACACTATTCCAATAAGGCAGTTAAATAATAAAACATAAATTTTGTAAATTTCAATTATATTTCTCAATATTCATTAATATAACCTTACATCTATAAATAATACTACAAAAATGCTTATACCATGGAATAAAAGTCAATGGCACCATACGGTAACTAAGAAACCGGCCAAGGTTGAGACGTCACTTAAAAATTAAAATCTAAAATAAGGGAATAGAAGGTTAAAAAGCAGGCTGTAAATACTATATTGATTACCATTCTAGGACCTGCAGTGCTATTCTATATCTCAGTTGACACCAAATTTTTGCTGTGGAAAGTTGCTATCAAATAAATATCAAAATGCCCAAATCATTATTATATATTTGTACTTATTTATACATTTTGCATTTAATCTGCCAAAACTGCGAACCTTGTAAGGAAATGTAAGTTCCGGTATTTTTAAAACTTAACAGGTACCAGTGGAAAACCTGACAGTTTGCATCTCAATAATAATTGATCGAAGCTATAATATTTCGTTGCAACGCCAATGTGATGTTCTTTTTTAAAAGAAAACTTTCAGAACGTACCTAATTAATAGGTGTTCCAATTGCAAAATAAAAAAAAATATTTTGGCACCATTTTTTTTTTGTAAATTTTACATTTCGTTATTTGAAATGGGAATCAACGACGTTATTGGAAATCGACTAATAATAGTAATTTTTTTTTACACACAAACCTATAAACTATACTGACAGGTTTGTTTTCTTTTTCTTTGTCAATTTAGTGTAATTAAGAGATTTTTAACAGAATTATATATTTGATATTGATGCCCAATATAAGTCATTATATTAATTGTATTTTTGTAAATGTATTTAAATATATACTATGATATAGAGTATTCATCAATTCCTAAGTCCATCAAGGCAGATAGTTAAGTCACTTATTATAAGGCACTATGTTCAGAGAAAATGCTTACGCGTATCATTTACTTGGTTTCGTTTGCGATTTCGTTAATCGGGGATTTATTTTCCCTGGATGACTGTACTACATCTATAAAATAAACACGATCCGTTGCTACGTTGCTGCGTGAAAGATTGATAAACTTAGATTCATTTAACTGGCTTATGACTCTTATTTTTTTATAGTAGTTGTTTAATCATTGTATTTCATATCGTTTAACCAAAGTATAGGTAGGTACTTATTGGCTTTCTGTTAGAACAAGCAGATACACGCAGCAATGGAGCAATGTGATTCAATTACTTAGAATTGAAATAGCACTATTAATATCCAATGAAAATAAATCCACACAGACTAAGTAAGTTGCTAAAAAATCTAAATACCTTAATTCCGAAAAGAATACGCGTCAGCCTTTAAACGTATCATACAATTGTTTTAATAACTATGCAGTAATAATTTTTTATTAATAAACACTTAACTTTCAATAAAATGTCAAAAATATCACAATATAATAATCAAAAAATACAGTCTATCGCTATTTATATTACATCAGAACACCATTATGTTATTCGAATTCTTAAAAAATAGTTCTTACTAATGGCAACACCGATTTTTTAATATTAATAATTATTATTAATAGTACGTTTTTTTCAATTTTATTGCCTTGTTATTCATATTTATCTTTTGGATCTGGCAATACTTTTTTCTCTTTTAGCCTTTGACTGCAATGTAGTGTTAAGTGATAATGCAGTCTAAGCCCATACCCCCCCCAATCGGCTCTATGCGCCATCGTACCGCAACGCTAAATCGCTTGGCGCTTCGCTTTGTCAGCAGTGTGGTAACTAGCCAGGGTTCTACCGGACCAGGGTGCCTAGTGGAAGATCTTCTATATAAGTCTACCCATTCGATCGCGAAAAAGTAAATTACGTTTTCTCGTAATCCATAGAGCGCCACCTCCATTTTTTTTCCAAAAAAACAAGTATGTTAGAATTAATAAAAACAAATATATTAAAAAGAGAAGGATATGTTTTCATAATTTTCTAAACCATGTAAATTTCACACTAAAAAGTAAGAAAAAGATAGTGAGTATATATTTTTTTATATATTACAATACATAAATCACCAAAAATTAATACTTATAATATACAGATAAACGCCTAAATAATGAAACACATCCATATATTTAAAACAAACATTGTTGCCACAACTGCAACAATGTATCGAACCCCCGGTTTCGGGCTCAGAAAGCAGGGTCAATGCCAACTGCGCCAATCGGCCGTCAATATTATAAGATTGAAAAGAAAAATTTAACTTGAAATCGAAAGATCCTCTAGTTACAATACTGACGCTCTTTTGATTCGCAGTAACGAAACTAGATGGCGCTTTTTGGTTTGGCAGTAACGAAACTAGATGGCGCTTTTTTGATTCGCAGTAACGAAACTAGATGGCGCTTTTTTGATTCGCAGTAACGAAACTAGATGGCGCTTTTTGAATTAAATACAAATCGCAGTTAACTTTTACGCTATCGAATATTTAGAATCTCGCGCATTTGTAAATTTGCCATGCCCCTACCAGGGACCGAATCCGAGACGCCTCACTTACCAGCGCACAGGGGTAATTGGATAGGGGAATATTTGACCTTGACTTGGACTTGAGGCGCGAGCGAGGACTAGGGGCGCAGAAGCCGTGAGGAGTAGGTTCACGCTCAGGCTTCCTGCTCGCTGGGCGGCGGGCGTGTGACGCGCCGCTTGCGCAACGTGCCCAGGATCTGTAACATCTCCTTCACCGCCTCCGGCTGCTCGTCTTTGGGCTTCTTCTCCAGAAAGTTCTGCTCTCTGGGCTTCAGCTGGAACTTGCCGCCTTTGATTTGGTCCACTATCGCGTCGATGGCGCCACCTGGACACCAGAATCGGAACTTAATATGAAACTTTTGTTTTATATGTGATAACTGGACTTCCCTCAACTCAATAGGTACTGACAGAATACCAGCGTTGTGGGCACATTAGCATCCGGAACATGAAGCTGAGTCAGAAACTTTGTATGTAACAATAAAAATGAGTATTAATTTTGTCATAAAACAGTCATTATTAACCGACTTACAAAAAGGAGTGGTTATCCATTTGGTTGTATTTTTTTATTTATTTGTGGAACAAAATTGTAATGCTTTATCTTTTCATTATGCAATATCTGCAATAACTTACAGAAAACAATTTGGATGTTTCACATCTACCTACCAGGCTTCCCGTGACGGCTCACACATTTTTTTATTGGCACGACACATCGTAGACTTAAACTATTAATAATAAATTAAAAAAAAATTAAGTTACTCCGTATGTAAGTCCGTTTGTGTTGTTTTGGTAAATAAACAAATAAGGAAACTTAAAAGTCAAAATTCATTTATTTCTAGTAGGCCTTTATAAGCACTTTTGAAACGTCAAGTTTGTCTCTTTGTAGTGACTCTACCATCGGTTCGGAAAGCAGATTCTACCGAGAAGAGCCGGCATGAAACTCTATAGTTGCTCTTTTCCAACATCAACATTTACAATATTTTTTCTATCTTGCGGGAGATGAGAGCGAGGCTGGCTGCTCTAATCTACCTTGTCATTAGGGAATTCATCATATGACCATGCGACATCATATGAACATTACGAATATCATTTTTTATCTTAATCTTTTTACATATTATAAAACAAAGTCCCTCGACGCGTCTGTCTGTCTGTCTGTCTGGGCACGATAAAGATAACGGATTTTCATACGGTTTTCACTGATGTACAGAATGACTCATGCTGAAGAGTGAAGGTTAATTTGGTTTAGTTAGAAGGTTATTATAGTAAATTGGCTGAAATATAACGATATTTGTTAAAGATGTCATACCGACTTGGAGCTTTACTGGCGTACGCCGCGAAAATAATTATTGATGATACATACAAATAATGTATTACATGTCTAAAGTAATCATTATTATCTACAAAAAAGTACGCGAGGCTGTATGTCTAACCGTTATGGTTAAGTCACAATAGCCGCTTTTTGTTATAGTTTGTCAATCAAAACACGGGTACAATCGAAAGATAGAGGCATTCCTATCATGATATTGATTCTAATCCTTATATATGCTTATTCAAATAGGACCTAATGTTACGACATAGAAATGCAAAAAGCAAGAAAAATGCCGCGAGCTGCCCGGCCGCGTATAATATAGTTTGGAAATAATACTGGGCCCGGTAGGTGACGCTGCCATTAGGTTCTAGATTTTTTTAAGATATTAAAACCGGTATAACAGAGCAGACGAACGAAGTTGCGCGGGTCAGCTAGAGTTCCTAAGAACACACATACACGCATACACATAACACACACACATGCGTTTAAGTCATCATATTTATTTATTTTATTTATCTCAATGATTGAATCAATGTTTGGGAAGGCACTGGCCTCTAAGATGCGTGATTTCCTAGTTTAAGGGTCAGGATTCCAAAGATTGATTCAACTGAGTTTTCCTAATAATTTTTTTCCATTTCTACTTCTATTCCTGATAATACATACCGCCATTTTGTTTGGTCTTCTTCAAAGCGGCTCCCTTGTTCGCCAGCATATCCGCCATATCCTCCACAGTGCTGGCGGGCTTGAACTCCATCGGGGGAGGAGGTGGCGGCGGGGGCGGTGGCGGCGGTGGTAACATTGGAGGTGGCGGCGGGGGTGGCGCGTTTGTGGGGGGAGGTGGCGGGATGGGAGGCGGTGTTGGAGATCTTGGTGGGGTTTGCTGGGTGGGAGGTTTACCTGGTGGTTTGTCTTCTTGTTTCTCGTGTGGTGGTTCTGTTTATGATAGAAAGATGTTACTGTCAAGATCGAAACGATATTTTAGTGCTTCAAACGCCATTAATTTTCATATTATACTCTGTCCTACGATCAACCACGGACGTAATGCTATCTAGCGCAAAGTTTTTGAAGTTATACTTCTTTTGGCGCGTTAGGGAAAAATGATGAGAGTAAGCCATTACGATGCGCGCGCATACCGTCACAAAAAACTGACACCCTGAAGTTAGCTTTAAGGTTTGACAGTGTACACTTTCAATTGTCAAAGTCTGCCGGCTTATTCCGGTGATTTAATTGATTCAGTTGTACAAAAATCTCAAATTTTAATATTTAGTGAAACTTAGTGGTCCGATATTGATATAACTAGATAACGCGTTATAACAAAACTTTCAATGTATTTAATACCTTTTTTTCTATTGTTGGTGTCGTTTTATCTACAAAAGTAGAATAAGGCGAAACCTAAAAGATTTTGAAAAGATTTTTATCTTGTTACTCCAAAGAAGTATAACTTCTAATGCGTGTACATAAGTACAAAATTACTATTATACTGATGACGATGTGTGTATTGTCTTAGTATATTTATTCAATTTTTTTTATTTTTTTATTATATTTTCCACGAATAATATTTTATTGAAACAGTTCAATATAGACTTAATTGGATAATTTACAGAACACTTCCCCACAACTTCTGCCAACAAATATACACCGCCCCGCCGCATTGTATCGCCCACCGGAAGATATAAGCTTCCAATAACTTTTCGGAGTTATGTGCGTTTTTAGGAATTTAAATATCACTTGCTTAAACGGTTAAACAACACATCGTGAGGACACCTGCATGCCTGAAAGTTCTTTCTAATATTCTCAAGGTCGTATAAAAGCTACCTGCGTGGTGGGCTACGACCTAAACTCTTCTCATTCTGGGAGCCTGACCTGTAGTGTACCGGCAATATTATAAAATGATAATAATGAAAAACGGTTTCAAATAGATAAAAAAAAAAATCAAAATAATCTTACCAATCGTTTCTTCTTTAATAATTTCTTTAATTAATTCTTCTTGGACCTTCTCTTCTCTTTTCTCTGCTCCACCGTTTTCAAAGTAACTAATCCTTGACATGAGGTTAGATTTCTTCGGCGGTCGACTTCTATCTATTTCTGCGAGTTTCTTCTCCGCTCTCTCGGCGCGTTCTAGTGCCTTCTGCGCGTCTTCCTCCGCAAGTTTAATCTTCTCCTCCCATAGAAGTATGTCTGTCTCTTCGTGCTTCTCTGCTAGTTTGAGCTGGAATCATTTTTTTTAATTATTAAAATGGGAACTGTATCAGGCTGGGTTGTCTTACGATATAGTAAGTAATTTTTTTCTTGGCTGCCTTATAATGTAAATAATCTTTTAATAACATTTTAGCGTTTTCTTTTTTAAATTGTTAAGAAAAATATTTAAAAAATCTCATTCTTTTTTATTAAACGATACTTTACGTTAAAGTTCAAATTCGCCTCCAATTAGTTTGAGCTTTTTACAGAACGTTTGTAAAACAAAATCAGAAGTACGGGATTTGTGACCGTATAACGAGTGACATTAGGTCCGCTCGCTTGCTAGCGAAAAAATCTTGTACTAAAACTACAGATTAGTTCTTAAAGTAACCTTTATTATAATATTAAGGATTGCGTGACGGTGAATGATAAAAAAGCTGGGTTATAAATTGGTCTAACTTCAAAGCTAAATATTAATTTTTCTGAGATGGTGATAACAAAAAAACCTGGCTAAGTTTCTTATGGGCTCTACTTAACGCGCTCTGGTCTAAGAAGAGCCCACAACAAACGTAGCCATGTTTTTTTTTGTTATCACCATCTCACAGTCTAGTTAATGTTGAGCTATGAAGTAAGAGCAATTCATACCCAAGCTTTTTTATCATATATGCAATCCTTATAATAAGATTTTTCTGTAAGCTTACGTGTTTATATAAACTTTGAACTCATTGAGAGACATCTCAAGGATTTCATCTGGTAATTTGTTGTAAAATGATATACTAGTAATATTGAATTACCCTTAAAATGAATTACAAATTTTATGCAGTCTAGTAAACTGCAGTACAAGTTTATTTTTCTTCTAATATTAATATTGTTACAGTTCCTTTTAAATTTTGTTATATTTTTATGTGCATAAAATAAATTTTCAAATATGTATTGATTTAGTGTTCCGGTGCGATGTCGCTTAGAAACCAATTAGGGTATGACTACCATGCTCCATAACAGGTTAGCCCGCTACCATCTTAGACTGCGCCATCGGGCTAACGTAGCAAAAAAAAAAAAAAAGGTTGGTGATACCTGTAACTCCTCAACCTGCTCCTTGTGGCGCACGACCTGCTGTTCCAGGGCATCCCGCAGGCTGTCTACCTCCCCCAGCAGAAGCCCGAGCCGCTCGTCAACCTCCAGCTCTCCCATCAGCAACGCGCTCTGGTGGGCGAGCACCTTTACACGCTTCTTGGCGTCGCGGGCTTCCGACTTGTAGCTGCAATCAAGATTTAAAAAAAAAAAAAAAATATTCTTAATGTTACGATAAAACTTATAACTAAACCAGGGCTTCCCAACCTGGCATCGGTGCGCGTCTGTACGTAAAAAAAAATCAAGACTTTTGTGAACCGCGAAGTCACGGCTGGCGCATCGCTATATTAGCTATTAGGGTAGGATTATTTTTCCTAAGTTTTTGCTAAAAATTATTATTTATTATGGTTTTATTAGTTTCATAACGAAGTTTTTAATAGGTTAAGGGATGCAACCAATGAGAATGTCAAGGAAAAACTGAATACTTGGCTTTTTACAGTTCAAATAAATTCTTAGAAAATAAAATATTGTGAAAATTGACGTTAATTATTTGTCAGAAAATTTATTATTTGATATTTACTGTGGGACGTGAACTATCAATATTTATGAATAAATGTGTATTGACTATTTATGTTTTATTTTTTGCGCCTATCTGCCTAACTAACAAGTACCTATCTATTTTAACTAGCTAGGTTAAGGCTCTGACAGATTTATTAGCTTATAAATGCGCCTACGGCTTAAAAATGTTGGGAACCACTGCACTAAAATAATAACTGAATGGTGCCTGCATTTCCGCGCTGAATTATTGACTTTATTCCAGTACAAATTAGCTCTGTATAATATGAATTATACAGTCGACTGCATAATTCATTTGTTCGTTCAATAATTCAATCACTCGTTCAATCATTTGCTCAATCATTCATCCAATCATTCATACATTCAATCATTCATTCATTATAATAGCCCTTAACTACAATCTCACCGTCTAAGATGGAAACGGGCTAACCTGTTAGGGGTATGTTATATTATTTTATAACAAATTACCAAATGAAATCTTTGAAATGAAAGTTTATATAAAACGTAAGCTTAAAGAAAATTCCTATTATTTAGCTTTAAGGCGAAATTATACTTAGAGTAATATTTTTCAAATTCTTTTTCTTAATTGTTTTAAAAAAAAATTTTTTATTTTAATTTTAATCATTATTTACATTTGTTTAATCTTACTATTTTTGTTTTTGACTTAATTTAATTATTTTTAACCGGACTTACTTCAATGTTGTGTATACCTACCTGTAAGTGATAACTGTACTCGGACATTAAACTATAATGTAAAATGATTAACGATAATACAGTGTATCGTTGGTATATCTAATGAAATAAATAAAAATAAATAAATAAATTATAATATTAAGGATTACTCAAACGATAAAAAACCTTGGGTGTGAATTGCTCTAGCTTCATAGCTTAGTATAAATAACCTGTGAGATGGTGATAACAAAAAAAATTACCCGGCTAAGTTTGTTGTGGGCTCTTTTTATATCAGGGTGCGTTTGGAACCGTCGTAGCTTTAGGTTTAAGTTGGCGAACTAAGTTATCACCATCCCCATATATGTATGAACGCTTCATAAGTGCCTGTGATAGGCCTAAATGAATGAAGAAATTTCGAATTGAATTTGAATATCCCTGATCGATTCCTACGCGACATCGTACCGTAACGCTAAATCACTTAGCGGCATTGAGTTCACTCAAAATTTCAAATTTTTGCGATTAGCAAATTGGGCTGTATGTTGTCTATAATTCAGTCAGAATAAACTACAACTTGTTCCAATGGCTTCTATATAGATTAAACTATCGAATCAAAGAAGCGGTGATAGATTAGGACTTTGACTTCTGTTTCGGGGGGCCGAGTTCGAATCCCAGCACACACTATTACTTTTCTTTCACCTAAGTTATTTTCGTTATAAGCAATTAAAATATAATTTGCTTCAACGGTGAAGGAAAACATCGTGAGGAAATCTGCATGCCTAAGTATCCTGTCCTCAAACGTGTAGCGTAGTGGAGTTAAAGCCGTAGCTCGACTCCTTCTCATTGTGGGTGGAGACCCGTCCCCTGTAGTCAGCCGATAATGGGTTGATATGATGATGATGGAATTTATCTAAATATACATATAACTGTTATTCCTATACTCTTCGTACTCACGTTTCAGCCATCTCTCTGTCTTTATCCGCGTGGTTCTTTAAAGCACCCATTTCCTCCATCAGCAGTTTCGACACCCGGTTGTGCCTCTCTAGCTGATTCCTCAGGTCTTGCAGCTCCTTCTCTTGCTTGCTGCATTTCTCCCGCTCTATTTCTAGGTCCTGGAAAGAGATAGCAAGATTATTAATATTATTTAGAACCTAGAACGAGATCATTAATTATTTATATTAAGATCGTGCAAAAACCAACAAAAAAATAATTGGCGACAGAAGGGAAAACAAACCATTTAATATTGAAATTATTTAACTTGAAAGTAGGAAAGAAAAAGTTTTTTAATCAGCCAATACATTTACTTATTCAAAGTCCAAAGTCAAAAATATTTTTATTCAAGTAGGCCCATATAGGTGGCACTTTTGATGCGTAAATTACCAGGATGCGTTTAGAACTTGTAGCTTTAGTTTTAAGTTGACGAATTACACAAACGTACGCACAAAGAGTGCAATTTATATGCCTACTTAAATAAAGATATATTATGAATTTAGAAGCGGTGATAGCCCAGTGGGCAGGAGATCGAATTCACTTTCGTGGGGCCGAGTTCGAATCCCACAACGCGCCTCTAACTATTCTAAGTTATGTGTGTTTGAAGTAAGGAGGGACGGGAAGTGAAGGAGAACACCGTGAGGAAACCTGCATGACTGAGAGTTCTATATAGTGTTCTTGTAGCGATCTCCACATTACCGAACTAGATGGCGCCACAAAAATCCTACATCGCGCTAGCGAAGTGTTCACAAAAACTGACTATATATGCAATACCGAGCACAATCACGGATCACCCGCAAAAAAACCTACTTTGAGAACGCAGTCCGGCACCCCAATCTCCTAGTGGTAGAGGCGTCCACTTATATCCCCGTCCCCGACGTCGAGCCGAAGCATGTCTTTGACGACCCTGACGATAAAATAACTACCGACAACGTGCCCCAACAACACACACTAAACGATGATTAGTCCAAAAGTCCACCAACAGTCAGATTAACGTCGAACCGAGCCGAGGTCCGAGCCCTCGCAGGAGGCACCCTCGGTTCGACGTCTCCCACTCTCCCCCCCGATGTCGTCGAGCCATCGAGCCTCGAGCGACAAGCCCTCTTCTCATGGCGAGTTTTCGCGCTCGCCCCACTCCCCCGGTGACGCCGTAGCAACCGCTCAGGTGGTGCAAGTGTCCTTCCGAAGAATGAATCACCTGCTCGGAGGTAGATCTTTTTTTTTAGTGTTTATAGCGATGCTAAGCGATGATGCAGCCTAAGGTTGAGCGCGCTTGCCTAGAAGATGCCTAGACACAGTTTGAAGGTTATTGTTATCATGTTAGATACTCATCTTCCTGTGTCGAGCGTATCACCATAGCTCCCGTACATTCTCGAAGGTGTGTGGAGTCCATCAATCTGCACTGGGCCTTAACCCCAGTGGCGTTCATAGAGGGTATGCACAGGGTATGCAGATGATATAGAATGAAGAATATCTCCTGCCCGAGTTATAAAAAACTTAAGGATAGACATTGTAAAAGTTCTCAAAAGCCTACCCTTAAGTATTTATGACTCGTACTGGAGGTTTTCTTCAGTTAATATAATCTGCATACTCTGTGCACACCCGTGGTAGGAGACCCGTGCCCTGTATTGGGTTGGGTTGATATGACGATGAAATAAGTCGCTGCATGTTTTTATTGTTTTTTTTTTCTTGTATTTGAAACTTAATCTATCTAAATAATATCTATGTAACTGAGTATTATGTAAGTTTATAATAACATAAATATATATCTATTATAGTATATATAAATTTATATCGGTATTTGTGTAGTTAATATGTAAATGTAGTATGTATGTTCATGTAAGTTTATATTATTTTTTTGTAACATACTTTATGCACCATCCACTTTCCACTTTTTTTTTTATCGGCTTCGTACGCTCAGGTTGCCTTTAAAAGATCACTTTTAGTGATAAGGCCGCCTTTGCACCCTAGCACTAAGTAATATTACTGTTTTCCTTGTATTTTTCCTATTGTGTTGTGTTGCAATAAAGTTTTTCTATTCTATTCTATTCTTAATCATTGTTTTTATTTATCTTTGTTTAATTGACTCTTATTCTCTAGTTTTATTGGCATTTACTATGTTCTACTTTTGTTTTATTGGTACTATACATTTATTGTTGGAGTTGGGCGTTAGTTGTTGCGACACAGTCTATACTACTGCAACAGTTATCGTGGCACCGTGTTTATTGTGTCAATTCTGTACCATTATCAAAATTAAGCTTAATTTGCTATACTCCGCGAAAAGCAGGAGAATCTGTATGGTGTAATTTATAATTTCTTCAATCCTTATACTCCACACCAAACAGATCCTCGGCAATACACCCTCTACGCACGTTTCGCTCCGAAACCGGAGCATCATCAGGAGATGTTGACTTTACAATGATTAATTGTTAAGACTTAAGTCTTAACAATTAATCATTGTAAATGATTAATTGTTAAAAATTAAGCTTAATTTTGATAATATATCATGGATTTCCGCAAAGTAACGCCTGCTTCTATACAATTCTGTACCAATATTCTGAATGAATGAAAATGAAATGAAAATGATGGTGGTGACTTTGACAAGGCGAACCTGGGTGATCTGAACGTTGACCTCGTGTGCCTCGAACTCGTGCAGTCGCGCCGCGCTGGCCTCGGTCTGCAGCGCCGCCACTTGGGCGCTCAGCTCACTGACGCATCGCTTCAGGAACTCCACCTCCTCGTTGCTGCTCGCGTCTGATGCTGTAGACCACACTGTACTATACTATGGATGCAGTGCCGGATCAACAACGATCAGTGGCGTGCACTTCATACATGCACAAAAGCACTGCCTACCCGAAAATGTTTGTACAACTCATTAGATATTTCCAATTTATGGCATCTTCCTTCTTTATGCATACCCTGGTCAAACACCCTGTGCGCGCCACTGACCATGATACAAGAGTAGCAATTGCTACGGGCCCCGCGCGAAGGGGGGCCCCGCATATTTAATACCACACATCTCTGCCTGACTGACTGACAGACAGACTGGCGTGCATAGGGTATTTGACCAGGGTATGCATAAAGAAGGAAGATGCCATAAATTGGAAATAGCTAATGAGTTGTACAAACATTTTCGGGTAGGCAGTGCTTTTGTGCATGTATGAAGTGCACGCCACTGATCGTTGATAGTTTCACAAAAAATTTAGGGTATGCATTACTTTTGAGCATGTTTGAAGTGCACGCCACTACTGAGACAGACAAGCACGCACACGCACACAGACATCGCTTATAGTAATGTACTGAACTATTAACACACAAAATTGTAACCTATATATAGCAAATATGTATTGTATTTAAGATACGTTTATATGTATTAAGTATTGAATTGTATTTTTACCACTTTATACTTAGGATCCCATAGCAGATCAAGGGATCTTTTAAAGAATTTGCTACGGGCCCCGCGCTTGCTTAATCAGGCACTGTATGGATGCCTCGCACAATGGCGTGCATAGAGGGTATGAACAGGGTATGCAGATGATATAATACGAAGAAAATCTTCAGTAAGTGTTATAAAATGTGTGTGTGACGAAAATGAATGTTTTTCAGTGTCTGGGTGTTTATCTGTATATTATTCATAAATATTAGTATTTATGTGAATTATATTCATAAAAAAATATTCATCAGCTAACTTAGTACCCATAACAAAAGCTACGCTTACTATGTGTTGTATCTTTATATATATATTTCTTGTGTGCGTGTGTATGTCACTGAACTCCTCCTAAACGGCTGGACCGATTTGAATGAATTTTTTGGTATGCGTTTGGGTGGCACCCTGGATGGTTTAGATTCACAAATCAGCCCGACAGATGGCGCTGGGGTCCGCTAGTAAATATATATATATTTATAAAAAAACTTAAGGACATTGATGATTGACTTAGACATTGTAAGAGTTATAAAAACCCTTAAGTATTTACAACTCGTACTGGAGATTTTGTTCCTTTTATATCATCTGCATACCCTGTGCATACCCTCTATGCGCGCCACTGGCCTCGCACCAACTCGTATAAATATTTAACCTGGCTTAGTTTTTTGTGGGCTCTTCTTAGACCAGGGCGCGTTTGGAACCCTCCTAGCTTTAGTTTTAAGTTAATTTCGTTATCACCATCACCTAAAATTAAATGTGTCAACACATTAAATGCAGGTGGACACGTTAATTATATCTCTGGATCCCTCGTCTGCAGGGCTAGCACAGGCAGGGATAGAAACTATATCCCCAGACTATATCCCCACACAGGGGTTATAATTAACGTGTCCACCTGCTAGTAATTTAAAACCCGTTAGTTTATTTTCTACCATATATTATTATTATTATTTTTTATTTTTTTAATTATTAACAATGCTCAAAAATAAATTAAATAACACTATTAAAAATTTATAAAAAAAAACTTCCACCCTCCACTTGCGGGGCTTTTGAATACCCAAGCAACCGTTGGTCAGGGCTCCAGAGTGAGGAACCTCCTCACAATACGCGCCGTTTCAATTCTACTGCCTTCTGTATCCGACCCTTGAGCCAACAACCAAGCGAAAGCTTCTTGAGATGTTGGTCGAAGCTTTTCGCGAGAAGACCATTGACTGAAACGACGATCGGAACAACAACGGTCGACTCAACATTCCACATGGCGGTAATCTCGTGAGCAAGGTCCAAGTATTTAGATACTTTTTCCTTTTCAGCTTTCACCAGATTATCATCATGTGGAATAGCAATATTATTTCCACTTGTGCGTCAGTGCTCTGAGAGTTGATAAAGCCGTGGGAGAAGATACATTTTTATCCTTTCCCCGGGGAAATAATTTTCTCCTGCCCATGCTAGCTATGCAGTACCTACCGGTTGTTTAAGAAAAGGTCAATTGGCGCAGTGGGCAGCGACCCTGCTATCTGAGTCCAAGGCCGTGAGTTCGATTCAGAAAATATTTGTGTCATGAACATGAATGTTTTTTCCGTTCCTGGGTGTTTACCTGTATTTTATAAATATAAATATTTATCAAAATGTTTCTATTTGGTTTCACGTATTTGTATGTTTATATGTATTGAATATACTTATATTATATTGTTGTATATTCATTATATATATTTTGTTGTTTAATATGTTGTGTTGTCGTTGTTGGTCATGCTAGCCGTACAGGGGATATAATTGGGGGATATAATTGTTGTCTCCTACCAGTGCTAGCCCTGCTGTGTTGATAATGAAGACGGCAAGTTACCTGTATCTGTGGCGTCCGTAAGGTCGATGTCAACAGCCGCAGCGGGCAAGGCGTGCAACAGGGCGGTACTCTTGCGCTTGAGCTGTTTGTTCTGCTTGTACCACTCTCCCGCCTGCTGCATCACCCTGGAACAACGGACAGTGGAGTCAGCAGGCCACATAGCAAATTGTACTTCAAAATTTAAAATGCATATAAAAAATATCGGAACCGACAGGATTTGAACCTGCGACACTCGGGCAATCGCGGCCTGAGCGCTTTCTCAAATTAAGCTACGGCTCTCCTACCGTCGATGCCGAAATTAGTATAGGCCTTTCACATCAGTCTTATAGCGACTGTAGCGTCATCTAGTAGGAAACGTTGCAGTTTCGATCTACTTTTTCAAACGGCCATATTACAATGAGACACGTTTAAAACAAGAGATGACACATTGCTTTTTATTTTTTTATAATTTTTATTAGTGTTTTTATCTACACTTGGAGGAATTATCATTTTTTATAAATTTAAAATGCATATAAAAATTTTCGGAACTGACAGGATTTGAACCTGCGACTCTCGGGCAATCGCGGTCTGAGCGCTTTCACCAATTAAGCTACGGCTCTCCTACCGTCTTACTTGCTTTTGCTTCGTCTTCTTAGGGTGCCGTCTCCTTACGAAGGCTGGCAGTCATTAGTGCTATCCCTACTTTGGACACCGCTGCTCTAAATAAATATTTGGTTGTCTTTCCAAACCATTGTCGTAGTTTTTGAACTATGATATTCTTCTCCGGCCAGGACTTCTTCTGCCTGCCACTTTACCTTGTATAACTTGCTTTTGCGGTGAAGGAAAACATAGTGAGGAAACCTGCATGGTTGAGTGTTCTCCATAATATTCAAAGTATTCCAATCTGGCGTCACCACACTGTACATATTATCGACACTAGCTGATCCGTGCAACTTCGTCGGCACCAAATCGGTTATTACCGGACAACACAAATAAAATGTCATTTTCTAAAAATGCATCTTAGCTAGATCGATTTATCGCCCCCGAAACCCTCTGTATACTAAATTTCATGAAAATCGTAGGAGTCGATTCCGAGATTCCAATTATATATATACCAGAATTGCTCGTTTAAAGATATAAGATCACAATCAGATCCGAATTAGCACTTACATTTGAATTGCTATCACCCTGCATCTTTCGCAGTTCAATAGTTTACAACCGATTTCCAAAAACTCCTTCAGCTCAGACATTAACAGATAAAATACAAAATCTTTACTCTTTACGGTCATCTTCTAAATCACATTCTTATACTACGTGTAAATGAAAAATGAAATAATACTTCACAGGTTTTAGATGTACATTACGTACTGTCTCTGAGACTTATCTGTCAAACCGAAAATCTAATAGTTCTTGAGGGAACCACTGCCATAGTTTTTACTGAAAGAAATCAGATACAGCCCTAACATCACATACAAAATTAAAATCATACGACTGTCACTTTATTAGGTACACGCGTAGCGTTGGTACTAAGCGTGTGTCGGTCTTTTATCTTCAATAGGGTTGTCATAAGTTAACTTCGAATGTTTTGAATTCTTTTGTATGGTAAAATAAATATGCTTCTTTTGTTTTAATACTTTCACAGGGTGATTCCTTATGAAATATACTTATGCAGCCTTCCACATTATTTCGCAATTCGGTTACACGTTGTATGTACGATACTTTCTTAGTTGTTTATATAGGTATATTTATTTGAACAGGCTAAAATAAAACTTCAAGGATATCAAACTGAGATCAAAATCTAATAGTTCTTGAGGGAACCACTGCCATAGTTTTTAATGAAAGAAAGCAGATACAGCATCACATACGAAATTAAAATCATACGACTGTCACTTTATTAGGTACACGTCGCATGGCGTTGGTACTATGCGCGTGTCGGTCTTTTATCTTCAATAGGGTTGTCATAAGTTAACTTCGACTGTTTTGAATTCTTTTGTATGGTAAAATAAATATGCTTCTTTTGTTTTAATACTTTCACAGGGTGATTCCTTATGAAATATACTTATGCAGCCTTCCACATTATTTCGCAATTCGGTTACACGTTGTATGTACGATACTTTCTTAGTGGTTTAGATAGGTATATTTATTTGAACAGGCTAAAAGAAAACTTCAAGGATATCAAATTGAGATCAAAATATAAAAGTTCAAAGGGTCTGCCATGTTTATGATTTTTAATAAATCATTAATCATTTCTAATTTTTACCGTTGCAATCATAAAGTAAAAAAAAAAGAAAATTACTGGAGCAGCTCAATTCAAAACATATGCAATTAAATTAAGAATGTATGGTATTCCTAAAGTTATATCTATCGAATCGATTTACAATTGTATTATCATTTACTACTCATTTAGAGATAAAAAAAACACTAATAAAATAAACAAAGTTACCGAAACTATTTCATTTAGAACATTTGCAATGAAAGTTGAAATTTAGCTTCATAACTAAATGCCTCTTTTACTGTTATATCACCAGAGTAAAGTATTATTCTAACACTTCAAAAACGGGAACATTTAACTAGTTTACAGTGAGTGAAAAGGTATCACATTCACAGTAAAATTAATGACATTTTTATTATAAGTATTCGGTCGAGATATTTTGATTATATTTCTGGTTATTGTATAAATGAATTTGTGTAAATTAAGATTTGCATGTCATTGAATTTGACCGACATTGTTTAATAATAATAATTTTTATTTTTATTTGGTAACTATGTCGCATCTACACTATAACATAACAGAATAATTAAAAACTAAACTAAATAAAAAAAAAAAATTAATTAAGCTTTTTTTTTTAAATTAATCCCGTGTATCACATTCACTATAGACGCTCACTGTTTTTGTGACTTATTAACTTTTCACCCTTTTACTAAAATAAATATTCACTTTTACTGTTGTATAGTAAAATATATCAAGTAATAATAATTAAATTTAAAAATAAACAGATAAACCAGTAAGCTATGTTTAAAACAAACATGGAAACTGAATGGATGTCACATAACGCACTAAAACGGTGAAATTTGAATTTGAAATTATAATATTTACATCGATATTTGTGGTAGTATATTAGCAAACTAGATAATGCCCGCAACTTTGTCCGCCTAGAATTTCTATTATAACCTGTTTGATTCAAATACTAGTGCGGTCTAGTAGTTAGCATGTTCTTGTATCAATAGGTGCTGGATACTATTCCAACCACCAGCCAAAAGTTGGGTTTGGGTTTATCTGTCTGTAAAACATTCTGAAGAGGAAGTTAGTGGAGTTAGGAAATTTGTGTTGCCCCGTGCCTCGAAGAACTCGTTAATCTTTCCTCCATGTTCCAGTTTATAACACCAGTGGCGTGCACTTCATACAAGCAAAAAGGCACTGCCTACCTAAGTGTTTACATGACTTGTATAGAATTAGATTTTCTGTTTTATGCCATCCTTCAATAGGACATTGTGCCTGTGGGATATTAAAAGGCTGATTAAGATGGCGATGGATTCAGGTTTATCGCGGTAAAAATTAGCTTCGGTGTGGTCTAGGAAAAGACGTTTTTTTGGAGACCTACTGACGTAATAGTACTGTGGTTGCTGGGAATCATCATCATCATCATCAAATCAACCCATTACGGGCCCACTATAGCACGAGTCTCCACAATGAGAGTCCACCACGCTGACCCAGTGCGGATTGGTGGACTCCCCACACCTTTGAGAACATTATGGAGAACTCTCAGGCACGCAGGTTTCCTCACGATGTTTCCCTTCGTTGAAGGTCCAAGTGATATTTATATGGGTTAACTTAAAAACGCACATAACTCCGAAAAGTCGGAAAGCCGATGCCATACGCACTAGGCTATCAACGTTCTAATATAAATAAATAAATAATAAATAAATATATGTACTAAGACAATACTCTAACGCCAATTAGCTCCTAAGTAAGCGTAGCTCGTGTTATGTGTACTAAAATAAGTGATGAATATTTTTATGAATACTTACTTATAAAATGCATATATACACTCAGACACTCAAAAACATTCATGTTCATCACACAAACATTTTGCAGTTATGGGAATCGATCCCACGGCCTTGGACTCAGAAAGCAGGGTCACTGCCCACTGTGCCAATCGGCCGTCCATAATATAAGTACCATAGCCCTAACAGGTTAGCCCGTTACCATCTTAGACTGCATCATCACTTCCCAGATGAGAGTGCACTCAAGGGCTAACATGTTATAAAAAAGGTATTCTGTGGGATTTCTGTTAAAAATCAGTTCAGTCGTTTTTAAATATAATGACAGACAGAAAGACAACATGTTTTATTCAAAAGTGTGTGTTTGGATCATTCCATCGTTGGATTAAGCCGATTATTCCGAAATATACAAACCGACAGTTCAATTTTATTTATTTGTATACCCAGATTAGAACTTTCTAAACCAATGACGTTACCTCGTAGGTATATGATATTTCGTTTGTAGAAAACAAGTTTTCTTTTGATAAAAGTTAAAAGTGCTAAATGCTTGCTAATTTTTATAGTTCTTGAATTATTATATACGTTAAATACGTAAGTGTCTGTTTGTCTGACCACGCGGCAAGAAAGCATCGAAGAGTTAATACACAGTCGTGCAAAAATAAATATGAAACCGTAATGAGGAGAATGTAGATTCTCCGTCCGTCCGTATGTCACAGGCGATTTTTTTCACTAATTTTTATTTTAAAGGAGTTCAGTTTTATTTGTTATTTTTTTTTTTTATGTTTTAGACGAGCGCTTGACTGCAATCACACCTGGTGGTAAGCGATGATGCAGGTTAAGGGGGAGCGCGCTTGCCTAAAAGATGCCTATTCACTCTTGATTTGAAGGTACTCATATTGTAGGCACTGGGGAAAATGGAAGCTGGAAGGGCATTCCGGATCTTATGTTATTTAATTGGATGAATACTATGACAACAAAACCAAATTTCACACATGCCCTGAATCACATAATAAATGCCAAAGTTTATGCAACTTAAAATTTTCAATAAATTTTTAAGTTTCATAAATCCATAATATCATAATTTTTTTCTGGAGTACGAAACACTCAGCGCAAGTATAACTCATAATTGGCCAGTTTTTCTTGGTTTCAACTCAAATATATCATATATTTACCATGTCTCAAAAACTACGAATCGATTGACTATACTCAAAAAAAAAATTATGACACATAGACATACTGGATGTACCTATTTAAGGGTTCCGTACACGAAACGTTCCAAAAATAGAGACCTGCCGCCATTTTTAAAGTTTATTTGGAATACATACCTTGCCATGTTAAAAGCACAAACTTTAACGATAAAAACAAAAAAAAAATATTATATAGTAGCCGCTAATAAAGTAGAATTTAAAATTAAAATTCAATATGAATTTAATCTTTTAAGTAAAAAAATAAATTAAAAACAGGGCACTGCACTTAAACAAGTCAAAACACTAAATACCAATATCAATCAATTACTAGACCCTTATATCAGATGTACAATTAATTAAAACATTTATAAATATTTAAATTAAACATCCAGTTAATTCACAAAGAACGCGTAATATAATCCCGCGTAATTCTAAATACGATTTCAGAACGTATCACATAAGAATTAGACTGTATTTCGCATTGTGAATTGAGATGTTTTTCTGTCACACGTAGACCCTAAGTCATTATGAATTCCACTCGTCCCCCTTCCTCTAATTGTGGAGGATAATTCCATGGGTTTGACGCAACGCGAGGTTGTAGGAAATTGACCATTGTCATTTGACAAGGGATCCCTAAATTTTCCTAATTTGATAAAGATGTTATAATGGGTACTGCCCACCCTTGACGATTAAATTGTGAACAGCATTGTAAAATACTATCCTACTAATATTATAAAAGTAAAAGTGGGGATATGTGTGGAAAACAGCTGAAAGCATTTGGATGAAATTCGGCATGCATGTAACCTTTGACACGGAAAAGAAAATAGGCATTGGATAGAAGCAGGCGTACTTTGCGGAAATCCATAATATATTATGAAAATTAAGCTTAATTCTGTATATTATAAGTATTTATGTATATTATTCATAAATATTTCATCAGTCATCTGGGTACTACATAACACAAGCTACGCTTACTTTGGGGCTAGGTGGCAATGTGTGTATTGTCGTAGTATATTTATTTATTTAAAAAAAAAAAAAAACAAGAATGTTTGGAGTATCTCTACGTGAACAAATCAGAAATGAGGAGATCCGTAGAAGAACCACAGTTACCGACATAGCTCAACGAGTCGCAAAGCTGAAGTGGCAATGGGCGGGGCACATAGCTCGTATAACAGCTATGGATTTGTATTGACTTACTTTTGCATAACGCCCGAGTCGATATCGTGCTGGTTCTTGAGCTGCTGATATTCGTTGAACAGCTTCTCGGAAACGGCCCGCAGCTTGTTGAGCTCTTTCTCCCTGTCATTGAGCTCGGCCTCCAAGTGGTTTCTCTCCTCCGTGACGATGTTGTACCGCCTTTGGAGGTCATCGTGCTCGCGCTTGGCTGTTGAACAAGATAGAAATTTAAAAAAAATACATACATGCGGGTACTTCGTAATTTTACGGTGGCGGCCATCTTGGATTTGAAATATATCACCGTTTGTAGTGATCTACTAGTCAAGCGATTTCATTTAATACTCCCTAGCGGACCCGCGCGACTTGGTCCGCGAATTAGCTGACTTAGTAAATATTCGTATATTGTCGCGGATTGTTTTATAGAACTTTAAAGAATAAACTATTCTGACAATTCTAATATACTACATACTTCCGTCGTTTGGCGTAACGTTTACCGTTCACGCATCGCACGTGTTAGGAAATAGGGAATTACAGCACTTTATATATGATAAACCCGATGATTATATTAAATATATCAACAAATCATAGTTTGTATACTCATTGATAATGTATTGAAAATAGAATAATGGACTTTAGCAGACTATCAAAGAAAAGCATAGGATATATGGCGGGAGACGCGAGTTTGACAAGATAGATTATCTGGATACCATGGTCCTCCCACCTCTTTATTTTTTTAGCACACGCATCAGAATCTCTCAAAAAGGATATTTTTGCAGCTTTTGCCCGAGATTCCAATATAAATGAATCCTAGCTAGATCGATTTATCGCCCCCGAAACCCCCTGTATACTAAATTTCATGAAAATCGCTGGAGCCGATTCCGAGCTTCCAATTATATATATACAAGAATTGCTCGTTTAAAGATATGCCCATAATGAGGGCGTTGTGAAATAAACTTTAATCCGCCATTTTGTAGCGGCGGCCATCTTGGACACACAGAATTAAGAACACACAGAAACCGTGTTCGTTACATGAGACAGGGGAAGAGTTGGACACTGCCATATTTTAAAACTCCAGGCTGTACTGAGACTTTGTAACAATCAAATCAAATACATATTAATTCTTGGACCGACATGGGAATCGCACCCAGGATCTCGTGATCCGTAGTTGAACATCCTAACCATTAAACTAGGCATTTCACTATAATCAGTGGCGTGTACTGTTTCTTCACAGGGTATGCATACAGTGGACAGATTCCAACAAATGCCATAAATTTATTTATTTATTCGAGTTATACGTCATTTTTAGTGTAGGCAGTGCTTTTGTGCGGGTACGAAGTGCACGCCACCGACTACAATCTACGATTTATGTAGGCACATCGCACGTATTTAGAGTGATTGCCGGTGGGTGGGCAGTTATTACTGTCGATCCTAGAAGGAACGATCTGTTTATGCACTTTGCAATGTTTAAATGCACAATATGGTTGTGGTTTTTAACTAACACGACGTTCGAATAAAGGAAATTAGTTTTATAATGACAAGGTTGCTTGGAAGCATGCCACTACGCTTTCATCACCAAGATATGAAATGAAAAATGATATTGGAAAAGAGCAACTGCAGAGTTTCTTGCCGGCATCTTCTCGGTGGAATCTGCCTTCCGAACCGGTGATAGAGTCACTAGAAACAGACATATTTGACGTTTCAAAAGTGCTCAAAATAGGCCTACTTGAAATAAATGATTTTTCAATTTTAAAATGTGCTTTTACCATCTTGAAGTTTTTGGATACTGAGCCCATCTCGCAAAATCGATATCTGGGCGTCCACTTAGACATCAACAACGAATCTGTTATAAGAATATAAAAAAAGTCAGTGCCATCTTGAAATTTTGAATAGTAAGCCGATTGTTTTCAATATCGATATCTGGGCGTCCGCTTAGATACCTACACGAAACTTTTTCATAATAAAAAAGAGACCGCCATCTTGAAATTATTGGATTTTGAACCGATTGCTGGCAAACCCGATAACTGGGCGACTGCTTAGACCCCAACAATGAATCTGTTATCAGAGTTCAAAAAACGTAGGCACCATCTTGAAGTTTTTGCATACTGAGCTTTCAAAATCGATATCTGGGCGTCCGCTTGGATACCAACAAAGAATCTGTTTTCAGAATAAACAAAAAGAGGCGGCCTCTTTTTGTTTATTCTGGTCATTTACATGAATATCCCAGCAGTGGGACAGCCTATAACTGTCCCACTGCTGGGCATAAGCTGGCTCTCGTAAACACAAGTTAAAATTAACTGATATGTGATAATAATTATTGTTAGGGAAGAAGAGGCTTAGTAATGGAGCCCTATTGCCAAACTTTGGAATTGTAGTCCTAAAACTGGTGTTTACGAGAGCCAGCTTATGCCCAGCAGTGGGACAGTTATAGGCTGTGAGTGAAGATGTTATTTATAGTAATAATTGTCAAACCACGCAGATGGCACACCGGATGGTTACTGGAACATCATTGCCTAACCACAGAAACACTATGCAGGGCATTACTTTATTTAGGATGTGTTATTTGCAAGCCCTACATAGTGTCTCTGTGGTTAGGCAATGATGTTCCAGTAACCGCCCGGTGTGCCATGCTAGAATAATATACATAAATACTTATTATCTATACTTATAATAAAACTTTAACTGGAAGATTTCTGTACATTTGTACACCGGGGGATGCTTTATAATCGATACTGAGTCCAAAACAGATTTTTATTTAATTTTTGTCCGTCTGTCTGTCCGGCCATCACGTCAAAACTACTGAACGGATTTAAATACAATTTGGTACAGTGGTAGCTGATATTCCGGGTCAACATATAGGCTACTTTTTATCCTGATAGACAAAACTTTTCCTCCAGGAAATGGGATGAAAAATTTTATCAATTTTACTTTATAGCTCTGTTAAATTTGAACTGATTTCAATAATTCTTTTTTATTTGAAAGTGTATACTATGAAGCATGTATTGTCTAATTTTAATGAAGATCTCATAAATATTGTCGGAGCTAAAGGACATAACTCTTCACAAATAACAGAAACTAGCAAGGCATATGGTGCAACGATCGAATGCATGCGTACCATCCTACTAATATTATGAATGCAAAAGTTTGTGAGGATGGATATTGGGATGGATGTCTGTATGTATCACCTAAAATACCACGTAAAATAATAGTAGGTACATAGCTAGCCACGATGATTATGATGTTAGCATCTCTATTCTAGCTTCTCGATTGACTCATACGCGGACAAAGTCGCAAGGGTCCGCTGGTATACATATAAAAACCCACTGAAAATCATTCGTGTTCATCACACAAACATTTTCCAGTTGTGTGAATCGAACCCACGGTCTTGGAGTCAGAAATCAAGGTCGCTGTCCTCTGCGCCAATTGGCCGATGTTGTGTATTTTACTTCACAATCTTATAACTTTGAACGAGCAATTCTTGTATATACATAATTGGAATCTCGGAATCGGCTCCAACGATTTTCATGAAATTTAGTATACAGGGGGTTTCGGGGGCGATAAATCGTTCTAGCTATGATTCATTTTTAGAAAATGTAATTTTATTTGTGTTTTCCGGTAATAACCGATTTGATGCACGGGTCAGCTAGTATTAATTTATTTCACATTGTTCATTTTCGGATGGACACTTGCCGACGACTCTCTCTCTCTCGCTTTCTACGGCGCCCAGGTTGGGAAGCCCTGGGTTATACTATATTGCTTGCATTCTAAAGATGAGCATTATTTTTTATACCAGAAAATCACACGCTAAATATATAAAAATAACTTGCGTTACGTTAACGTTTCGTTCTCACACACTTAGGCTTTACAGAGAAACCGAACTTTGTATTTTGCATGCGTTTTAGAATATGACATTTTTTATTATCTCGAAAAAACTAATAGTTTTTGTAGAATTTTAAAAAAAACCGGAACAAATGCGTAATCACTAACTAGCAGTCAAGTTGTTTACAATAGTTTAACCTTAACAGGGAAAAAAGCCGGTAGGTTTTTTTCATGATCATATTTCATTTTATACTATAAGTGTACCTACTATTTGCTATACGACTGATTGAGTTACATTGTTTATAGGAAATAATACTAAATATATACTAGTTAGGAAGCCGTGATAGCTTAGTGGGTAAGATTTCGGGCTCCTCTCAGGGGGGACTGAGTTCGGTCGCTGCCACGCTTCTGTAACTTTTTGGAGTTATGTGCGTTTTAAGCAACAAAATATCAATTATTCAAGCGGTATGATAAAAAACCTGTTAGAAATTATCTCTAATAATGTTCTCAAACGTGTGCGAAGTCCACCAATCCGCACTTGGCCAGTAACACAACTAAATCCTTCTAGTTCTGGAAGAACACATGACTGTAGTGGCTGGTAATGGGTTGAGATTATTTATATCTAGTTATATATTGTCACGGATAATATTATACCGGCTCAGTATCGAAAAACTTCAAGATGGCGCTTACACCAACAACGAATCTGAAAACAGATTAACAGAAACAGAGAGGCCGCCTCTTTTTGTTTATTCTGAAAACAGACTCTTGAATTTTTTTTAGATTTAAGCCGATATAATAAAATCGATTTCTGGGCGTCTGCTTAGACACCAACAAAGAATCTGTTTTCAGATTCGTTGTTGGTGTAAGCGCCATCTTGAAGTTTTTCGATACTGAGCCGGTATAATATTATCCGTGACAATATATAACTAGATATAAATAATCTCAACCCATTACCAGCCACTACAGTCATGTGTTCTTCCAGAACTAGAAGGATTTAGTTGTGTTACTGGCCAAGTGCGGATTGGTGGACTTCGCACACGTTTGAGAACATTATTAGAGATAATTTCTAACAGGTTTTTTATCATACCGCTTGAATAATTGATATTTTGTTGCTTAAAACGCACATAACTCCAAAAAGTTACAGAAGCGTGGCAGCGACCGAACTCAGTCCCCCCTGAGAGGAGCCCGAAATCTTACCCACTAAGCTATCACGGCTTCCTAACCAGTATATATTTAGTATTATTTCCTATAAATAATGTAACTCAATCAGTCGTATAGCAAATAGTAGGTACACTTATAGTATAAAATGAAATATGATCATGAAAAAAACCTACCGGCTTTTTTCCCTGTTAAGGTTAAACTATTGTAAACAACTTGACTGCTAGTTAGTGATTACGCATTTGTTCCGGTTTTTTTAAAATTCTACAAAAACTATTAGTTTTTTCGAGATAATAAAAAATGTCATATTCTAAAACGCATGCAAAATACAAAGTTCGGTTTCTCTGCAAAGCCTAAGTGTGTGAGAACGAAACGTTAACGTAACGCAAGTTATTTTTATATATTTAGCGTGTGATTTTCTGGTATAAAAAATAATGCTCATCTTTAGAATGCAAGCAATATAGTATAACCCAGGGCTTCCCAACCTGGGCGCCGTAGAAAGCGAGAGAGAGAGAGTCGTCGGCAAGTGTCCATCCGAAAATGAACAATGTGAAATAAATTAATACTAGCTGACCCGTGCACCAAATCGGTTATTACCGGAAAACACAAATAAAATTACATTTTCTAAAAATGAATCATAGCTAGAACGATTGATCGCCCCCGAAACCCCCTGTATACTAAATTTCATGAAAATCGTTGGAGCCGATTCCGAGATTCCAATTATGTATATACAAGAATTGCTCGTTCAAAGTTATAAGATTGTGAAGTAAAATACACAACATCGGCCAATTGGCGCAGAGGACAGCGACCTTGATTTCTGACTCCAAGACCGTGGGTTCGATTCACACAACTGGAAAATGTTTGTGTGATGAACACGAATGATTTTCAGTGGGTTTTTATATGTATACCAGTGGACCCTTGCGACTTTGTCCGCGTATGAGTCAATCGAGAAGCTAGAATAGAGATGCTAACATCATAATCATCGTGGCTAGCTATGTACCTACTATTATTTTACGTGGTATTTTAGGTGATACATACAGACATCCATCCCAATATCCATCCTCACAAACTTTTGCATTCATAATATTAGTAGGATGGTACGCATGCATTCGATCGTTGCACCATATGCCTTGCTAGTTTCTGTTATTTGTGAAGAGTTATGTCCTTTAGCTCCGACAATATTTATGAGATCTTCATTAAAATTAGACAATACATGCTTCATAGTATACACTTTCAAATAAAAAAGAATTATTGAAATCAGTTCAAATTTAACAGAGCTATAAAGTAAAATTGATAAAAATTTTCATCCCATTTCCTGGAGGAAAAGTTTTGTCTATCAGGATAAAAAGTAGCCTATATGTTGACCCGGAATATCAGCTACCACTGTACCAAATTGTATTTAAATCCGTTCTGTAGTTTTGACGTGATGGCCGGACAGACAGACGGACAAAAATTAAATAAAAATCTGTTTTGGACTCAGTATCGATTATAAAGCATCCCCCGGTGTACAAATGTACAGAAATCTTCCAGTTAAAGTTTTATTATAAGTATAGATAATAAGTATTTATGTATATTATTCTAGCATGGCACACCGGATGGTTACTGGAACATCATTGCCTAACCACAGAGACACTATGTAGGGCTTGCAAATATCACATCCTAAATAAAGTAATGCCCTGCATAGTGTTTCTGTGGTTAGGCAATGATGTTCCAGTAACCATCCGGTGTGCCATCTGCGTGGTTTGACAATTATTACTATAAATAACATCTTCACTCACAGCCTATAACTGTCCCACTGCTGGGCATAAGCTGGCTCTCGTAAACACCAGTTTTAGGACTACAATTCCAAAGTTTGGCAATAGGGCTCCATTACTAAGCCTCTTCTTCCCTAACAATAATTATTATCACATATCAGTTAATTTTAA
Source organism: Pararge aegeria (assembly GCF_905163445.1). Classification (NCBI taxonomy): domain Eukaryota; kingdom Metazoa; phylum Arthropoda; class Insecta; order Lepidoptera; family Nymphalidae; genus Pararge; species Pararge aegeria. The sequence goes on along the minus strand of NC_053202.1, from coordinate 962,422 downwards.
CTTGTGTTTACGAGAGCCAGCTTATGCCCAGCAGTGGGACAGTTATAGGCTGTGAGTGAAGATGTTATTTATAGTAATAATTGTCAAACCACGCAGATGGCACACCGGATGGTTACTGGAACATCATTGCCTAACCACAGAAACACTATGTAGGGCTTGCAAATAACACATCCTAAATAAAGTAATGACCTGCATAGTGTTTCTGTGGTTAGGCAATGATGTTCCAGTAACCATCCGGTGTGCCATCTGCGTGGTTTGACAATTATTACTATAAATAACATCTTCACTCACAGCCTAAAACTGTCCCACTGCTGGGCATAAGCTGGCTCTCGTAAACACCAGTTTTAGGACTACAATTCTAAAGTTTGGCAATAGGGCTCCATTACTAAGCCTCTTCTTCCCTAACAATAATTATTATCACATATCAGTTAATTTTAACTTGTGTTTACGAGAGCCAGCTTATGCCCAGCAGTGGGACAGTTATAGGCTGTGAGTGAAGATGTTATTTATAGTAATAATTGTCAAACCACGCAGATGGCACACCGGATGGTTACTGGAACATCATTGCCTAACCACAGAAACACTATGTAGGGCTTGCAAATAACACATCCTAAATAAAGTAATGCCCTGCAATTTGAGGCTTATTAGTGGATTTCACACAATTTTCGAGTACTCCCAAGCGTGCAAATTCACTATGTTTTCCTGCACCATTCAAGCAAGTGATAAATTAATTGCTTAAAACACATTTAAAAAAAAGCTAGAGGCCAAAGCCTTTATTAAAAAGCTACACTTTTTTTTTATTCTAGGAGGAAATCCTCATGGATGTCAGCAGGCCTAAACCAAGTCGACATGACCAACTGCACTAGGAGTGGAATCACTCAGTGCCCTACGAACTATAACCTCCTACATTCGTTGGCCTTCCTTCCCGGAAAAGCAATAAGCATTACTTCAGAAAGGAGGCTGTCTGATCAGGCTGCGTTCTGCTTTTGCCGATTCCATTCATCCTTCACTACTGTTTTTTTTAAATCTGATGGTTAATATAATATTATTGGGCCTTAACCCCTCCTCATTATGGGAAAAGACCTGTGCCCTGGAGTGGGCAGGGAATGGGTTGATACGATGATGATGAACTAAGATATGTCATATCCATAGCTCACAGTCTGTGGTTAAAATTTTTTTTTTTTTACTCTGGATAATCTGTATAATGTAGACTATATAACAGTAACACATTACATTTGCAAATAGTCATTTACCTAGCTTCTGTATTGTTACTAAGATTCTTCTTCAACCATGCCACTATGTTTATGTTTTTAGCTTGCAGTTGCGTTGAGACCATCATTTTATTGCAAGTGAAGAATTTGCAGAATTTTTTGTAAGCATGCATCAAAGGTGCTTGATATATAGTTCTATTGAAAGGTGTTTTTACTTTGTGTGTTGTAATACTGCTGCTTCACTACTGTTTTTTTTAAATCTGATGGTTAATATAATATTATTGGGCCTTAACCCCTCCTCATTATGGGAAAAGACCTGTGCCCTGGAGTGGGCAGGGAATGGGTTGATACGATGATGATGAACTAAGATATGTCATATCCATAGCTCACAGTCTGTGGTTAAAATTTTTTTTTTTTTACTCTGGATAATCTGTATAATGTAGACTATATAACAGTAACACATTACATTTGCAAATAGTCATTTACCTAGCTTCTGTATTGTTACTAAGATTCTTCTTCAACCATGCCACTATGTTTATGTTTTTAGCTTGCAGTTGCGTTGAGACCATCATTTTATTGCAAGTGAAGAATTTGCAGAATTTTTTATAAGCATGCATCAAAGGTGCTTGATATATAGATCTATTGAAAGGTGTTTTTACTTTGTGTGTTGTAATACTGCTATCCGTTGAGGAGTTTCATTCTCTATCACTAACATTATTTATCAGATACTCATAATTGATTAATATGACCGCCGATTGGCGCAGTGGGCAGCGACCCTGCTTTCTGGGTCAAAGGCCATGGGTTTGATTTCCACAACTGAAAATGTTTGCATGATGAACAGGATATTATACGCATATTCACTTAGCTGTTCTTTTAATGTACTATGTAATTTATTAATTGAGTCTGAAATACATTGTGATTATTAATTTGCATTTATCAAGCCTATCTTCCTTTAAACTTGGGTCAACGGGACCTCATTGGCAGTGTATGACTTTAGTAAAAAACAAGAGTTGTACCTTGAGGAGGTATAAGAAAGACCTCCTCAGTTCAGTTATCCTCTATTTCAGTTATTGTAGTGTTGATTCTTTATTCAACAGAGTGGATTGGTGGACTCCACACCTTTGAGAACATAAAATAAAAGAATAAAACATTTCTGTTCATTTACATAGGTAAGTAGTTGGGGACCCTTAAATAGGTCAGTGCTAAATGTATGGTCAAAGGATGCACTTAATTTAGTATATTATGTGTACATAATAACATCCATTTAATTAAAAAATGATTCAATAACTTTGACATAAATATTAATTATAATTATAAATTTATAAGTTAATTATTTTAAAAAAATGGAAGGAGTGATAGCCCAGTGGTTAGGACTTTAACCTCACTTTTGAGGGGGCGAGTTAGAATCCCAGCACACACAACTTAGTTATGTGCGTTTTAAGCAATTGAAATATCACTTGCTTCAATGTTGAAGGAAAACATCGCGAGGAAAGGTTTCCAGTTATGCAGGTGTATACCTGAGAGTTCTCGACAATATTCTCAAAGGTGTGTGAAGTCCATCAATCTGCACTGGGCCAGCGTGGTGAAGCCTACACCCTTCTCATTGTGGGAGTAGACCCGTACCCTGTAGTGGGCGGGTAATAGGTTGATATGACAATGATATGATAAAAAAATTGTAATTTTGCATGCAGTTAGGTTGTTTATGCGAAACTAGATATATCATTATGCATAAAATAAGATCTTAACCTGGATAGCAGCTTCATTTTTGTGCCTTTTGGAGTAGAGACTTTGGGACCGTGGGGTCCGGAGGCAAGAGCCCTTTTCAAAGAATTATCGAAAAGGGTTATCGAGTCTACCGGTGATCCTAGAGCGGGCAGTTACCTTGGCCAACGAATTAGTTTGGCCATCCAGAGGGGCAATGCTGCCAGCATCTTAGGAACTGTGCCTCGCTGCGGTGGTTTCGAGGATGTTTTAGATTTTATTTAGTTTTTAAATAGTTTATTTTAGGTTATAGTTATGTATTAATAAAAATTATATTTTAGAAATAAATGAAGTAAGATCTTAAGTAGTTATTTTATCAGCTACTCTAGCTACCTTTATTAGCTAATAAATATTAGCTACTCATTAAAATTATTAATATTCAAATATTTTTACGATTTTTAATCGACTTATAGTCAACAATCAGTCAAGTTTTTAGTAAATTTATAGTCAACATACTTTTTTTTTAAGTTTAATTATTTGTGGACAAAGATGTGGTTCTTGTGCTAGCGCTATTTTATTTTTAGGCAAGTCTATTTCGTTATTTTTGTACATATATAACTCCCTATCCCTATATAATTATATATAAAATGGAATAAAGTACTTAAAAACAATAATTAATTAAACAGGAATATTTTACCTTTGAATGAAAAACTAATTACACTAATGTCAAAGAAAAGTTTCGAAAGCGAAAGATTTAGTAATAAATATTCAAAATATCCAAATAGGTAACAACTGTTTTTTGTTTACTTTTCAACTTTTGACATTTCGAGGAAAACAAAGTGTCAAATATAGTGTTGCGTAACCGTTTAATCGATATCGAAATTGTCTATTACAATAAAGTTATGAAAGAATAATAATATAGTTATCATCTTGCAAGTCTTTCAAGTTTCAATGTGAACATTGCATTGCGCCAGGCCAGGTGTGTTGCGCAGTACGTAGAGATAACTTGTTATTATAGCCTATATGGTTGTATGACACAGAATTTTCTACTCAGTAAATAGTAGCTTATGAATCGTTACAAATTGTTTAAGTATTACATACTTTATTGTTTCTACCACCCGTAACTTTTATAAATATTATACTTTTTCTGAATAACATTAAAACTTTATCCCTCTCGCGATACAGGATATGGCAAGTTTCATGAATACATTATGCATGTATAAGCAACAGGTTATCCTCATAATCCGACAAATACGAGACTAGGGATTTTCATTCGCACTTTCGTTTGCATACGAGTTACGACCCAAAACGGTTTGAGCATGCGCAATGTTAAGCAAAAAAAGTGGGAAAAACTAAAGATTTCTACGCTAAAATGAATAGTACCGACCTTTTTCGGCCTTGAGGAGGTACGCTTTGTGCTTCCTCTCGCCTTCTTCGTATCTGCTCTTCCACTTTTCCACGTAAGTCGACAGCGCGATATTCGCCTCCTTCGTGTTTTGATGCGCGTCAGGCTGCGTCATCCTGGCGGCAGTGGCGCGCGGAATCCTCGTGGCCGCGCCAGGACAGAGCGAGACGGCGCTCCGGCCGCCTTGACACTGATTGTTGCTCGACGCGATCGCAAATACATTATCACCGTTCCTTTTAATCATTTTTGCATTCGTTTTTTTACGCCGCGAACTCTCGCATCGTCCCGTTCACATACGCACAGTTCACGTGTCTAGATCAACAGGCTGGTATATAATATTTCGCAGTATTCCGGTCGTTGGAAAGTGTTAAATAAATCCGCAAATAAGGTCCCTTTGTTCTCGCCGACGATGAGGAAAATACGCACGTTCCCACTGAACCGTGTCACCAGTCACCACTCGGGTACACTCATTAAAACAGCCTTGAATTAAAATGATAACATAACGTTTTATAAAATTTATACAAATACGTTATAGCCTTCTATAAAAACGACAATTAGCCTGCGGTGTCAGATTGCAACTAACGTAAGCTTGAGGTTGTGATATGATAATGAAAACGTCGTCATTGTGAGTCATTAGACTTCGATGTTTACGCTTTGTGTTTATGTTAAAAACCGTCTCAGCTTGTACATATGTTAGTGGATGCTACGTAGAAAATAGATAGTATTTAGTAAAAATTAGTCATGCATGTTTTTATCGATGCTAGCAATATATTTTAATTGTGCATTTAGTTCCGCATAATCAGGTTACATATACCTAGTTTTCAAGTAGTATTTCAATTCAGCTATTGTTTTCATTTATGATTAAACTAGATTCCTAAATAGGTAGAAGTTCATTTAAAACATGTTGTTAATTTCTTTGTATTATATAACTCTTTCTATAGGTATGATCAAATCGATAAATGATTCCTTAAGCTAGATTTAAGTACCTAGCTATAATGATCACTTATTTAATTATAGAGTTACCTACCTACATAATCACTGCCAATCTAATATTGCAAAGTGCTCCGCAGTATTTTAATTGATTTCAGTTAGTCTTTTAATATATATTATTAGGTATTTCATCTTTAATAGTACCTACATCCAACACACAATTTTCTATTGCATTAAAACACAAAACCCAAAAAATCTAATCTTTCGAGAATTTGACAGTGCACTTCACTAAATCATTAGAAACTTAAAACAAAACACAATCAAAAAACCACAACTCATATCTCAGTCACACATCAAACTGAATGCATTTCATCTAAGAAGTAAGAACTGCCGAACGGATATTCTAATTTTAACACGGTTTCCAGTGAAACGCACCGTCTTGCCGTCTTGTCTAAACTACTAAAGTAAACGACAGGACAAACGTGTGGGTAGACAAGCCTCGAATGCCTGGTGCCCTGGTGCGCCTGTAAGCCTAACAAGTGATTTAATTGACTGCTATGTGCGGCATTAATTCGGTATTTGCTGGACATCTGCGGCGTCGGCCCACCCAGTGTATACCTACAAGGAATCAGCACACGCGCTCTTTTAACATTTGTGTAGATATTATACCTGAAAATTCACAAATAATCATAATAAAATCTGTGTAGAAAGAATACTGGCTGACTGTGACATAGAGATAGAGAGAAAAGAGTTTTTATAACGGCGTACGCTATAGTACTTTTTTTCATACTTATATAATTCGTTCCCAAAAGGGACAATAGAGGTTTTAATGAAAATCGATTTGAATTGAACGTGAGTAAGCTGAGCTATAAGAAAGTTGCGAGCATGTTGGATATAAAATAAAAAACACCGTCAAAATAATGTACTTCAAAGAATATTTGCTTAAAATCTCCAAAGAATATATACCATCCAAATGTTCACTTATTGGCAAGATACCCAACGTTGAGCTGACACTATTGCCCCTATTGCACTAAGCCTACGGTTAATTAACTGCTAGTTCTTGGGTTAGTGGACCTGTGATTTAATTAATTTAAATTAAATAACGTTACTGAACTTTTATAGAGAAGTTACCTAGTGAGGATCATTACAATTATCGATATTGTAATCTCATAGAGATTAAATTTATAATATTATTGTTTTGTCTACCGTGAGTGATTGCCCACTAAATACTTTAAACGATTCCTTAAGAAATATTAAGACAGATATCAAATATCAAGAATGCATTATTAAATTGAAGGTTACGTAATGTCTACGTGAATGAAATTGCATATTTCTATTCTAATAATCATATTAAAATGAACATTTAACATTGGACTATAATTATAAGAATAACATGACATTCTAAACTTTTTGTATCGAAAACAATTATTTTTATGCAATAGCAACCTAGCAACCTTTATTTTTATACAAAAACGGTCAAAGAATCGGAGACGAGGTTAACGATAACGAAAAAAAATAATAGCCATAAAAACCAATCGAGGCTAGGGTTACCAACCCTCGTACCTATCGCCGGTCAATGTTTGGCATGTGTACAACATCGCTGACAAATCATGTGTTTTGTTACTGGCTTGTATATAAGCCAGTAGATAAAAGAAATTTGCCTGAACTGTATAAACCCCAGGGTCAGTCTCACTTACATCTGTTCGGGCAGCTCAACACCAGTTTTATATTTGACCAGATATAAAATCAGCCAATTTGAAATTTGTGTGAGTGAGCACGTGCCTTGGAAGTTGGATACCTTAAATCATAGAGAACTGTTTTCTTTTTGTCTCTTTAATTATTTAATAATAAGTTAAGCAGATGCCTGTTATCCAAACTGAAGATAAGTGGCGATATAAGTAATGACGGTTATCAGTAGCAATAGACAAAGCCTCCCTGATCAGATATATTTATTTAAACTGAAAGCACATACCTATAAGGTCTGTGTTTTGAAAGTAGTCTTTATTTACACCTGTAGTAACCAACGAATTCACACGATTTGCGTACATGATACCTACTCCAGGTGCTTTATAACGCTTAAGCAAACCGCCTTCCGCTTACTATGGTCCCCTATTTTTAAGTATTGTTACAACCATTAAAAGTACGTATTTTATAAATTACGACACGAGTCACGACAAGTTCAGTTTTGATTGTTGTGTAAATCTAGTCACAATTAAGACAGTGCCAAATAAAATGTAAAATTAATAAGTAATGATATATTTTGTATAAGGTTTAATTTCTTTTTAGTACCTAAAAAGGAAAGTTCCTCGTAATTTACTACACTTTCCTTGGCGAAAATATATTTTTTTTTCCCTATTCAAAATGTTGTAAGAGATATTAATTGATTTTAGTTGTTTGACAAAAATCGTTTTTTTATTTTTTATTGCCAAACATTTTTTTTCACGCTTTTTACTGGGTGAATATCTAATACCTTATAATAACTAAATGTCGAGTGCTCATAACCCTCTATAAGATATTACCTATCCCTAGTGTTCTTCTCTCTCTGGGCTTGTCTCCGTACTTCGTTGGCCGGAACCTCCTCTTGTACGTACCGAGTATCCCGAGTATCCCGAGTGTTATCCCGAGGAGTTCTCCCAGCCCTTCACCATCGGCTTTTTTATTGTGATGAGAATAAATTGCTTAGCAGCCATATACCATAATCGATTTACCATATTCCAATGATTGTATAGTCCTGGTGGGCATCCATGGTCTTTATCATCAGTTCCACTTTACCATATGGTGCATTTCGAGATAAAGTGCACAAGTTGCTTTAAAAAAGTTCTATAGGTGTGCCTATAATATTTGAAGAGGTCCCTCGATTTCTAAAGGATCTCTCCAATAAATATTAACCTACTAAACTGGGACCACGTCTGAGATATAACGTAACCAAACAAAAAAATAACCATCCAAATCGGTTTACAAATTGCGTACCTCTTCCTTTTTTTAAGTCGGTTGAAAAGTATTAGTAGAATGTTGACCCACAGCTGGGCAAAGGCCTTCACTCTTAAAGAATTTAATGTGTTCGCTCTCCACGCTACTCCAATACAGGTTGTCGGGCTCTATCTATTAATATCACTTGTTAGAGAAGGTAACCAAGACGCTTAAGTAACATCTTAACTTGCTACCCAAACACAAGGAAAGACAACGCCAAAATCCTAACTATGAGCCTATGGTTTCTTGCCCAGCAGTGAATTAACCTGAACCTCAGTGGCGTGCACTGCGTTTTTGACCGGGGTATGCATAAAGAAGGAAGGTGCGATAAAATGGAAAAGTCCTTCGCATTTATGAGTCATACAAAAAGTTTAGGGTATGCAGTGCTTTTGTGCATGTATGGTGTGCACGCCACTGCTGAACCTCATAATGATATATGCTAACCACAAGACAAACGAGTTAAATTATATTGCTTTAATTATGTTACTTATTACTGATTAGCCTTGAGGCTTGAGCTTGTAATTTAATAAAGTACCACTGTAAGTGGCACCAAGTATCAGGAATTCTCTTACTTATTTGGATCTGGTAACCCTAACCGAGGCTGAATGGCCTTACAAAACTTTTCCATATTTAGGAAAGGAGGTCAAACTGAGACTTACCTCTGCAAAGGGCTCCCCGGCAAGGCAATCCGATTACATCACAAATATGGCTGCCATTTGTTAAATTAAAAAACCGGGACGTGGTAGCAAGGATTCTAAGTGAAGATGGTTTCTCATGTTATAAAACATTGTTAATCAATATATCTACACGTCGATTTTTATAGTATTTTCGCCAATCCAATTAGATTTAAAGTAATCTAGCCAATAGACATAATGTGTTTATTTTATTATAAGTGTTTGTACTAAAAGTGCTACCAAAGTTGCACTTATCAAACCCAGGGGATTATTTTATTAATAATCCCCTGGGTGCAGGCAATATCTTTCATAGGCGAATGGAGTGAGATTTAAATCTAAGACTCATCACGCTGCTTCAATGAAGTTTGACGGAATTTTATGTTTTTTATCAAACTTAAGTGATAACATTTGGTGGTGGTTGCCACTTAACTAATAATTTCTTGATGGAAATATCCCATGCCTAAAATTTCTGAAAAAAAAAGTAATCAAACTCCTACAATCACATTCTTGAACGCAATTCCCAAACTCAGCAGGGCCCCGAAACAATTTTAATTGGACTTCATTTATCACTTTGGAGCATATCCAAAAAGTATTTCGTTCATGCGAATGCAAAAAAGTTGGAAAAAATTCACCACCATATGCTCGCAACATTTATTACTTCCTGAAACTTGCGTCACATCTTTTAATTCGGTCTTATTATTTTTACGAGAGCATTAAAGCCGGGATCATTCACCCCCGGGCTGTAACCTATTTTTGTAGCGTTGTTATCCTGAACGAAGATCATAAAATCTCTACTTGCATACATACATACATACATACATTTTACAATTCAACTTGCGCCTCGTAAATGTAGTAATTGCTATGAATATAAATCCTGGAATCTGGTCAAGTGATAAATTGCCGTTTTACTGTTGTGGCATCTAAACATGTTTTACCAAAACTGGTTAAATATACACCTACTGAGTTATAACATAATCTCCGATATAATAAAACTGGTTGCTAAACCCCAAAAAAAAGTTGTCGTAAAAAAGTAACAAAAATTCTGCAATAATAAATAAAACTTGTTAGTTGTACTTGAGATAATATACCCATATCTCAACTCATAAATTATTGACATTTAGATTTTTATAAATTCTCATAATTAATTAAGTTTTTTTTATTTCTTCGTTAGAATTTATGATTGCAAACTTTATGAAACTGTTTTTCGAATTACAATAATTGATAATAATAATTAATTTATCGACTTTTCAAATCACTATTCGATGGACGTTCTTTAGTGAGTTCCTCTTAATTTTTTGGCAAAGGAAAGTTCCTTACATGGGTTGTTACTGATTAATGTAAATGTTATTGTAGAAAAAGTTTATATTTCTGTTACTAATAATTGCATATTTCGATTATTTCGTGATAACTCACGTTTGGCTTCACTGCAATCGAAGAAAGTTGGAAAATATTTTTAATTTAATTTATTTACACATCCTTAAATAGTTAATTTAAACCACATAGGTTAACTTTAAAATTTTCTCCTTATCTGCAAAGTGTACAAATACTGAATATTTAAAGAATATAAAAATTATTAATAATAAATTAAATTAAAAATATAACGATTTCTCACCATATAGTTGGATATTTTCAAATAAGTTAGTTACCTTTTGCGGTTAGGTGTTTTGCAACGCTGTCAAAAAAACAACAACAAATAACTTTGTAGAATTTTCCATGTGAACAGTGCACTTAACTATGTTTGGACGCGCTCATCACCTAGTTTTTTACTCAAGATGTTTCCTTACTAAGGAAGTTTTTAAGGGCTATATTTTAGGGTAAAAAGTATCTTATATGTTGATCCGGAATATCAGCTACAACGATACCAAATCTTATTTAAATCCGTTCAGTACTTTTCTCGTGATGCCCGGTGTATAGGTGGTTTGTTGATGCTGGTTTTTTAATCTAGTCTAGGACAATAACAATTATCTTATTTATTATATTATAAATTAAAATTGGTCAAACCTAAAAAGTTATAACTATATAATTAGGAATCTTAAAGTAATAAATAATTAGGAATCTTCTAACTAAGGTAATTACCGCCTTGAGCACTTAGTGTGTACCAACCCAGTGCTCCATAAAGGGATTTTCCCATTTATTGGTAGCGGCAAAAGAAATACATCCCTATCCCTATTCCTATCCCTATCCCTATTAATATTATAAATGTGAATGTAAGTTTGTTTGTTACGCTTTCACGCAAAAACTACTTAACCGATCCTCATGAAACTTTGTACACATATTCTTGGAAGTGTTAGAAGTAATATAGGATACTTTTTATCCCGACATTAAGCTCGGTTCCTTTGGGAGAGGGGATGAAAGTGTTTGACGATTTTACACCATAACTCCGACAAATTATAACCGATTCAAACAATTATTTTTGTACTATAGAGGTTATAATATGTGTTAATTTTGCCCAAACTGTGGTTGGAGATAGACAGGAGACAGAACTACTCAGCGGACAGCAGCAAACCCCTCATTTAAGGTTTAGCGATACTGAATACTCTAATTTTTTTAGAACTACAACTATATTGAATGCGCCATCAAGACGAAGTCGCGGGCAACAGCTGGTTATCTACAAAAGTTTCGTGCGTCTACCTATCGCAATTCATAAGACTGTTGACCGAATGGTCAGATAGACAGGTAGACGGACAGACAGCGGAGTCTTATTAATAGGATCGTTTCAGTTTTTTACTATAAACTAATAAACGGTCTCGCAATTAAACGTCTTCGTAATTATTTAATTAGTCGTAGTAAGTATTATTGCAGCGCGTCCAATTAGAATCGTTTAGAAGCAATTCTTTGAGCCGTACATAAAATGGTGTCACTTGGTCCTTTGCGTGTGGGAGTCAGGAGTTGCGAAAGTTCGAGCACAGCGCGGTTTCTCGCCTCTACTTGGGACTGATGTTGCAATGGAATTCAACATATTATTAAAAATACTGACAGCTTTGCGTTTATTTACGAATAAGTATTATCAACGCGGAGGTATATGAAATCATTGTACACCTGGTAAAAAGGTTTCTAGATTCGACTCGAGATTTCGAGATGGCCAAAAATAGCCATAAAAAGTGTAATGTCGTATGGGATCTTCTTATGGGGCAGAGCTGATGACATATAAACTATATTTGTACTACAGAAAAGAGCTGTGCGATCGATATATAAACTCCGATCAAGCGAATCCCTACGTGCCAAATTTAAAAAAAAAAGGGTATAATAACATTAACCTCGCAATATATTTATAATAATATAATATTTATTAAACAAAACATAAGTAATTATTTCAATCGACTTACTAGAAACGGACATACATTAGTGATATCTAAAGATCTTTGTGGGGATGGGTACTTATATGCTTTTATAACATGATATTGATATATATTTATGTTATGGGTATATATACATATACCCATAACATAATTTTTACATTTTTATATGTGCACCACAAAACTATTTTCAGTATTTGTTTTCTTCGCCATTAGTTGCCTGGAAGAAATCTCTATGAAGCGATAAGGCCGCCAAATTGTATACTTACGTTGTTTTGTTATACTTTTCGTTTTTTATGTACTTTTTGTGCAATAAAAGTATATTCATTCATTCATTCATGGTACCGACGGTAATATTAGATCTACCTTTACCAAAGTTTAAACAAGATATTTAAACACATTTAACCAATCGTGGTTACTGCACGATTGTTGAATTCCCTATCGATAAGGCTGCTTGGAAGCAGGCCACTCCGCTCCCATCTTTAACAGAACAGAAAAAATCTAAAGATTGTTAAACTATAAAATCATGTTGGAAAAGAGCAATCTGCTGAGTTTCTTACCGGCTCTTCTCAGAGGAATCTGCCTTCCGAACCTTGGTAGAGTCACTACCAACAGACTGAATTGACGTTTCAAAAGTGCTTATAAACTGGGCTTACTTGAAATAAATGAATTTTGAATTTGAATTTTGAATAGTTAGTGTAGTATATCTTCATCATACCAAGTTCTTAATTCAGTCAGTATTCATAAGGCTGTGGTGTGGCACGTCACCAGTGAGATTGGGTTAATGAGTGGTGTAACGGAGGGCACTAACAAGTGGTGGGGTTTTCAGTCTAGAAATTCCTATTACCAGATCGGGGTTAGAAAACTGACATTACCTATCAAGCAAGTAAAGAGCGAGTAAAGCCAGCAGTTTTGAGAATTACAACTAACAAGTGATATTGATCGATAAAACCCGCTAAACTCCATTTGGGCAGTGTGGAGGACCAAAGCTCCTTGAGACCTTGTTCTTGAGAGGAGACCTTGTCCTTGAGAGAAGACCTTGTCCTCAGGCGGACTAATTAAAAAGGGTTTCAAACACAACCTGATCTAGGAATATGCTGACAATTTAATCAATCAGGAAACATATCAGCACAGGCAGGAGAGGAATTATATCCCACGATTATATCACCTGACAAGGGGTATAATTAACGTGTCCACCTGCTGAAGCAAGAAGTTTATCCCTGTTTTAATCTATCATTTGTTCTTTTTCATTTTTCTTAACAATGCTTAAAATTAAATAAAAAAACACTATTAAAAATGTATTAAAAAAAAAACATCCACCCTCCGCTTGCGGGGCTTTTGAATGCCCAAGCAACCGGCGGTCAGGGCTCCAGAGTGAGGAACCTCCTCACAATACGCGCCGTTTTTAGGACTGCCTTCTGTATCTGACCCTTGATCCAACAACCAAGAGAAAGCTTCTTAAGATGTTGGTCGAAGCTTTTCGCTAGAAGGCCATTCATTGAAACGATGATCGGAACAATAACGGTCGACTCAACATTCCACATGGCGGTAATCTCGTGAGCAAGGTCCAAGTATTTAGATACTTTTTCCTTTTCAGCTTTCACCAGATTATCGTCATGTGGAATAGTAATGTCAACAGTTATTGCACGGCGCACTGATCGATCGACTAGCACTATATCAGGTCTATTAGCTGTAATATACCTGTCAGTAATAATCGTTCGATCCCAGTAGAGCAATGCATTGCTATTTTTAAGATCTGACGCCGGGTCGTACCTATAGTAAGGCATCTCAAAATCGATAAGGCCAAACCGAAGAGCAAGTTGTTTATGAACTATCCTGGCTACTTGATTATGTCTGTGCAAGTATTCGCCGTTAGCAAGATGAGAACACCCGGAAAGTATATGCCTGAGGGACTCCCCAGGACGATGGCACGCTCGACATATGTCTAGAGTGCCATCTTTCATAATGTGTTTCCGGTAGTTTCTCGTCTTGATGACTTCGTCCATAATTGCACAGACAAACCCGGTTCCCGGTCGGTTTCCCCAATACTTATAGTTTCCCCATTACTACACATATATTATTAGGATATTATTTCCAATTGTGCGAGTGTTGCTCCGAGAGTTGATAAAGCTGTGGGAGAAGATATTTTTTTTTATCCTTTACCCTGGGATGTAATTGTCTCCTGCCCATGCAAGCCGTGCAGATATAATAACTTATATCCATAACTCATAAATCATAATTGATTATGAGAATAACTCAATATAAATACATGTAGCATAGCTCAAAGTATATCTCCAATCTTAATTCATATCACAGGCAACGCCCAATTTATACAAAAACATTTTTATTTTTATCGGACATTAACTCAAGTCAAACAGAGTGCAAAAAATGAACCCGTAGGTAGGTATGTGACAAATATTTTAATTTGCTTCCGACCCATTACACTGTCACTACTTAGACAATCGACCGAATCTTTCTTAGAACCTTTTAGTAATTTGCAATAATTTTTTCTCCATCTATCATTATCTCTTATGGTTACTTGCGACTTCGTTTCATGTTTGCGGGGATTTAAATGTGTTTCGAATCTCACAAAGTTGACAGAAGAGCAGTTAAAATAAAAAAAAGTTATTTTGAAATGTCACTGATTATGACTTTACTGTCTATCTATCACTATCCCTATCCCTACTAATATTATAAATGTCAATGTAAGTTTGTTTGTTACGCTTTCACGCAAAAACTACTAAATCGATCCTCATGAAACTTTGAACACATATTTTTGGAAGTGTTAGAAGAAATATAGGATACTTTTTTATCCCAACATTAAGCTCGGTTCCTTTGGGAGAGGGGATGAAAGTGTTTGACGATTTTACACCATAACTCCGACAAATTATAACCGATTTAAATAATTATTTTTGTACTATAGAGGTTATAATGTGTAATGTGTTTAGTTTTGCCCAAAGTTTGTGTCGATTTGATGAAAGTTGGTTAGAGACAGAGGACAGAACTCCTCAGCGGACAGCAGCAAATATTTTATAAAACAAAACAATGGTAGTATTTTTTTTAATGCATACACAGACACATCGATTTAACTTATTCGTAATGTATAGGATCGAGCATTCATCCATTCATCTTTCCTACTACCTAGAAATCAAATTATTTATGTTCAGTATCAGATCAATCGTAAAAGATATTTTATATGTCAGCTAGGTACTTCGCTTATCTTTATTAGGTTGACTCAAATTTTCCTTAATGCCTGTATAACGGTCGTTTGCCATTGTTATTCGTGTTTATCTAATTTTATGACTGTTACGTGGTGATATGTCGGTACTTATCTGTGGTGACTTTTAAGTTATTGCTTACTCCATTAAGATTGTGGTAAATTACATATTATGTGTCTTTGTAAATGCCTTCATGGTCTAGACTGTTACCCACTAGACAGCATACGTTTCATGGTCCTAGTTTCGATTTCCGGGTCAGACTAAAAATTGTTGGTTATTGGGTTACCCACGTGCTGTCACAGAATTGGGCACAGACCCTTCTAAGAAGGGGCTGTGCCCAGTTATGATGATGATGATGATCCGGCAAAGAATACAAAGAGTGAAATGGCCTCGTGTCAGTAAAATGGTTATTTGCTACACGTGTTTAGAAAGTTAAACGTACATGTTTAAAGGTTCTGTTACAATTTTCACTTTAAATTATATTTTGTCAGAATAGCAAAAATCACATGCAGGTTAAAGTGTAATCTGTATGTCTACGTATACCGTATATTATACTTATGCAGGTAACACAGATAGATGGAAAAGATAAGTTTAACAATACAATAAAACAGACTGTATGAATACAAAGACAATTAAGTATTATTGCCCGCTGACCTCTGACTTTACAAAATAAAGGAGGTGCAACAATTTGGTTTGTAAACGGTTTAAAAATTTACCTATTATGTAACTTATTCTACAAATATATATAAAATAGCCAGTATTAACTTTTCAGACACCTGATTCTCAGATATAGCCTTATACGTACATATATAAAGCTATAATATACATATACATAAATAAATTTACTTGAGTCTGAGTGGTCAAAAATAAACGTGTGTGTACACGCGTTAGTAGTTATACTTCTCTGACGTACCTAACAAGATAAAAATCTTTTTAATAATTTTATCTTATTCTACGTTTGTAGAGAAAACGACACTAACAATAGAAAAAAGGTATTTAATAGATTTGACGGTTATTTTAACGCATTATCCAGTTATCTCATTATAAGACCACCTAGTTTCACTGAACATTAAAATTTGAGATTTTTGTACAATTGAATCAATTAAATCACCGGAATGAGCCCGCAGACTTTAACAATTGAAAGTGTACACTGTCAAACCTTAAGCTAACTTCAGGGTGCCGGTTTTTTGTGACGGTGTGCGCGCGCATCGTAAAAAGTGAGCAGGCGGACGATGTATTCTCCCTCTCACTCGGTTTCGCAACTACCTTCACCCTGTTAAAATCGTGTAACCATGTGCGCGTGCATTTTGTTACATCGTCGTATAATTTCACTCGCATGTTTTTTCCTAAAGTTTTTGGAGTTTACTCCTTAAGAATCGATTTTCATATATAAGGCGCCCGGTATGAGAAAAATGTGAAGAGTAAAATCTACTGATGAATGACCTCGTTACGTTTTCACTTTGCGACGTTGCATGCCCGGCAACCGTGATGCGCAAACATGCAACGTCGCTTTCGTTTAGTTAACTTATTTTTCCTATTTAAGTTACCAAGGAAACCGAATAATATCTAGATAAAGAAACAAACACATAAATATATAGGACAGAGTGAGTTAGAAAACATTATTTTTTTACCTATTCTAGTTACCATGGAAAGTAAATAATACATTTATCCTAATAGTTCTGATACTGTACATCGACAAATCTCTCGTTTTCTTCTCACTTTTCAGAAGTTACCCTTCCACCGTGTGTGAATAAATTCCACATGATTTTTTATTTACCCTTTCATGGTATTAATCTTTATTCACTTAAATAAACTCCTTTTGCGTATGTTTAGACAATCGTTCTTAAGGAGTAAACTCCAATCGTGCGTCGGAGCTGACACACACTTTTTTTAGTAAAGTTCGTTATTACAATCAGCCTAACTAATGGCCAATGTGCTGGGCGCTCGCTTCCTATCTTACAAACAGGGGTTAGTGACATAACCAATTGGCTATAACATAATACCTAATAATACCTTTTTTTACTCTGTTTTATAAGCTACTAGCGTCCCACCCCGGCTTCGCACGGTTGCAACGTAGATACAAATGTTTGGATAACAGCTAATAATTACGCATATTGTTTTTTTGCAATGTAAGCACACATAAAAGTGTGTGTCAGCTCCGACGCACGACTGGAGTTTACTCCTTAAGTACGATTGTCGAAACATACACAAAAAGAGTTTATTTAGCTGAATAAAGATAAATATCATATGAAAGGGTAAATTAAAAATCCTGTGCAATTTATTCACACACGGCGGAAGTGTAACTTCTTAAAAGTAGCCTTCGGGAGATTGAGGTGGATTTAGGGTATCAGAACTATTAGGATATGTAATGTTTATTATTTAGTTTCCATGGTTATAAGAATAGGAAAAAAAATGTATAATGTTTTCTATCTCACTCTGTCCCATATATTTATGTGTTTGTTTCTTTACCTAGATAATATTCGGTTTCCTTGGTAACTTAAATAGGAAAAATAAGTTAATAAAACGAAAGCGACGTTGCATGTTTGCGCATCACAGTTGCCGGGCATGCAACGTCGCAAAGCGAAAACGTAACGAGTTCATTCATCAGTAGATTTTACTCCTCACATTTTTCTCATACCGGGCGCCTTATATATGAAAATCGAATCTTAAGGAGTAAACTCCAAAAATTGTTTGTTTCTTGAAATCTTAGAACTTCTTGGTTTTCTCAACTATATCATGCTTACTACTCTTTCTCTTAAATCACTCTATATACATATATTGCTGAATACTGTATTAAAAATCCGGTACAAACAGCGGGAGTTGTTTCATACTCTGTAATGATTTAGCAACTGAAAAAAACGCCTCTAAAATGAATTTTCTTAAAATAGGTATGGTACATTTTAGAATATATAAAATATCATATTTTCTGGAAAACTAAAATAACTCTGACCAGTAACTTTCTAAGAATTTGATGAAGTGTTGTATATAGAACAATTGCTGGTTCCGCGGGGGTTTATGATGAGTCAGCTTCGCGTAATGCATCGGACGATATTCTTTGGTATGTGTAACAGTTAGTTTAGTTAGTGAAGTTTAATAATAACCAGTGAGATGATCTAACCTCTAGAGGCCCCGACTTTTCTGGACCACAACTCCTTTTTAACAGAACAAATCCAATGTCCCGCCCGTATTTTACGATAATAACCAGGAAAACTTCTAGTGCGGCTCACAAATTGACTTTCAATTTGGTACAGATATAGATACTAACTATATAATAATAATAATAAAGTTTTTTATTAGAGGCATATAAACCCATATATCAGCTTTTATATACAAACAAATCTATATCCACGTTACGATAGTATAAAAAACAAATCCCGTGGAATCATCATTTAAGTTCTTTTGGCGCGTTAGGGAAAAATGATGATAGTAAATTTTTAAGATGCGCGCGCACACCGTCACAAAAAACCGACACCTTGGAGTTAGCTATAGCCAATATTTCAGTTATTCAAGAAAATTTTTGACAATGTACTTACACTTTCAATTGTCAAAGTCTGCGGGCTCATTCCAAAATCTCAAATTTGAATGCGAGTTAAACTTGGTTGTACGATAATGAGATTACTAGATAATGCGTTATTTATTATAACGCATTATCTAGTAATCTCTTTCAATGAATTAAATACTTACCTTTTTTCTATTGTTAGTGTGTTTTTTTCAAAAAAGGATTGAAAAGATTTTTATCTTGTTACGCCAAAGGAGTATAACTCTAACGCGTGTACATAAGTACACACACGTTTTTTTGGAAACGGTTTAAGTAAATGAGAACGAGACAGCTAAAAATTAAACCTGTTGACCTAGACGTAGCATTTGCAGTATTGAATGTTTTAGTAAGTATATTAAAAGAGTTGGCCTTAGTCCAGACAATAGGCTGAAAATTATGATGATTTCGATTCAGTTTGTTCACAACCTAATAGGTGCCAATTTGTAGAAATTATAAAGTCTTATCGCTAGCGCGTTGGTTTTTGGGTCGATCTCAAAACAAAGCCCGAGTTCATAATAATCTAATTCTAAGCATGAATGAACTAATTTCCACAGAAGTGCGTTGTTCTACCTCATCCAGCTGTCTATTTCTATAACTTAGTGTGAACTTCGTGTGGTTTTAAACACTATTAATAGTGAAGTGGCGGGTGGATGGTTAAACGTGTCTCATAAGACTTTAGCCACCTACCCGCTATTACTATTATTATATTATCTTAGAACTGCACACATATTGTTTACCTATTCATAATATAGAATAAAACGTATAGACTTATAGTAAGTACTTGGGCACGAGGAATGGCAACTCACTGTGATACAGTTTTAACTAGTACAGGAGTTGGCGTAACTGGAACCTGGTCTTACAAACATTTTGTGCATTCCTATATATTTTCAATTACTAACCTCATTTATTATGTAAGCAGTAGTGTTGCCCAAATGCAAGAACAAGACGAGACTTAGCCAGTCTTGGTCTTGGTCTTGCGCCAATACACCTGGTCTTGGTCTTGCGCTCCCAGTCTTGGTCTTGGTCTTGGTCTTGCAGCAAGAGTCTTGCAAGTCTTGCAATTACCTATTAGTCTATTACTATTTATTAAAGTTTACTTTAAATCTTAGAAAAACGTATTAGAATTGGAACATTGTGAGCTTGAATTAACATAGCCATAGTAAAGATCAAGCAGATTAATAAATAACTGAAGATTTGATAAGAAATTCGAAAAATCAACTGACCTATATGTCGTTTTCCATGGAAGTAACTGTTTCTTAATAAACATTTATGATTTATAAGCTTACATTTGCTAAAACATGTAAAAAAACAAATTAATTACAATAACATGACTGTATTTTAAAGAACAATACTTATCTGTCTAGAAAGAGATTGAACCCTCAACTTATAAGAAATTTAATAAAAGAGTTTTACGATTTATCATTTATTTGAATAAAAAATAAAATACAACACAAATCAACAGCTTTATCATTAGGTTATGATACTTTATATCAATTCTTTTGACCAAGAATTAATACAAAGTAACCATCTGGCTGACTCATCACTTAACCTATTTCTATGTTTTCTAATTACTAATGATGCTTTAGAAAATAACCTCTCAGCAGGTACTGAAGTTGCAGGTATTGAGAGAAAATCACGGGCCATTTTCGATAAAATCGGATACTCTGTCTCATGCGTCCTCCACCAATCTAAAATCACCAATCTGAAACTTATTTATTCTTTGGAACACCTGTAGGTACTCTTAAAATTCGAAATTATTTTGCATGAATAGTGTCAAATGTTATGATTTCGGCGCGGCGGCAACGATTGTTTTAGATTTCAAAAGAAGCCGCCGGCGCGTGTATCATAACCATGTACTTCCGAAAAGCGGCAAATTTCTTTGAGAAGTAAGTACAAAACCTTTGATGCCGCATTATCAAAGTGCCGATGGTTAAAACATAACTATGCATGCACTCAGTTTGATTTTAATAGATATTTTTTTATTCGCTATGTTTATGGTATTAGTCGTAATGCGCATAGGTCCAGTTTTTCATATTCTTTGATATAGTTTTTTGCGTCTCATAGAATTCCTACCTACCTATACACCGAACTGTTACACCTAACTACTCCGTGAAATAGCGCTAAGTCCTAGCTGCAAGACGCAAGAGTCTTGCAGGCTATGTCTTGTTCTTGCTCAAGTCTTGCACGGTCAGTCTTGGTCTTGGTCTTGCTAAAAATACGCGGTCTTGTTCTTGGTCTTGGTCTTGCAAAAACGCAAGAACAAGACCAAGACTGCAAGACCAAGACTGAATTTGGGCAACACTAGTAAGCAGGTATTATTTTTGGTTTAAAGGTCGCTGGTACTTATAAAACTGTGAAATCTGATGAAGGCACCAGCAACCAAATCTTATGTTTTAAGAAGTATTGTTTCTTTATAAATCATAAACGCAATGTTTTTTTTTATATACTTAATCTAGAACTCTGCGTACAAACTATTTTTGGCCTAAATAAAGTTTATTATTATTATTATTATAATAGATCTGTCTGTAACTGTAATATGTTACATAAGTCTGTATCTTATTACTGATTGGCTGACACTTCAGAATAGTCAGAACCTAATACCTATAACTTGTTAGAGGTAATATTATATAAGTGTGCATCCTCAAAAGCTGATTTCCATTAATATTTACTTTAAGTCTCTTTGTAAGTGCTTATTTTCTTTAATTTTCAGCCTAAAACGGTAGTTGAAACTATGACATGTACATGTACACAAAACAAATTTATATATGTATATATAATTTAATATAATAATTATCTTGTATAAGCAAACATATACGCGAGTACAATTACCTACGCGACGCAAACTCACAAACGCACAATCGTACACTCAATCATCGGAGACAACAATTTAAGGAGAGCACTGTCGCCTGTAATACAGGTTTTTACCTAAATCAGGGACAGTAGATTTTAAATTGCACCATTACATACATTTATTACATACACACCAATATAAGTTGTGAGGCACGCATTTGTTTGTATAAATATTATAATAACTACTTTACATTATAAAAACTCTATGTACCTACATTCTTGTGAATAAACTATTTTATTATTTATTATTATGTACATGTTAACCACTAGACCAACGCGGCAGCTTGTTAAAATCTTTAATAAGTAGAAAATAATGTACTGTAGTAGTACAGCTTAAAAGGTTACAATTTTAAACCATTTTATTTAACAATGAAAATTATCATTAGTATTCATCATCATTGTCACCATTTTCATCATCATATCAACCCATTACCGACTCCAGCGGCGTGCACTGGGTTTCTTACCAGGGTATGCATACAGCTGGAAAATTGTATAAAACGGCTAAAATTCTCCTATAACACCAGTTATATATAAATTTTAGTGTAGGCAGTGCTTTTGTGCATGTATGAAGTTCACGACACTGACCGCCTCACTACAGGGCACGGGTCTCCTCAATGAGAAGGCCGGTTTCAATGCCTTATATTGGAGAACTCTCAAGCATACAGGTATCCTCATGATGTTTGACTGTTGAAGCAAGTGATATTTTTATTACTTAAAACGCACATAGCTTAGAAAAGTTAGAGGCGCGTACTGGGGGTACGAACCCGGCATTCCGAAGGTGAAGTCGAAGTCCTACCCACTGGGCTATCACCGTTGCCATTAGTATAAGCAAATTATAATTTTACCCGTTACGGCATGTTTTTATGTTTTTATGTAGTCAACAGTTTAAAGTAGGTACCTACATAATATTTATATATAAATATATACACACATATATATATAATGGTAAATGTTCCAATTTGTGAGTCATATGTATGATGACCTCTATTACTAATGGACATAATAGACTGGGCTAATATTCCGTATAATTAGTTTGCTTCATTGTTGCTTTTTGTTTAGCACTGTGATATGTACCTATGTGATAATGTAATTTTCTTTGAAAACACAGGTTAAAACGTTAGTAATACCTACCTTTTATAGATACTTTGAGTATATTTCCTTATAATGGTAATTTAAGTAAAATAAAATGCTAAAAAAATAGCACTCCGTGAAAAATTCTGAAAACTGTCGATGTTATTAATCCAAGACATTTTAATCCCATCCATATTAGAACTCACCAATTATTAAACCAACCATAAATATTTATTTTTAAAACGTATCGAAGGGGGATATTTTAGGGATTGTGATAATATATTTTATGTAATACTTATATTGTTTTTAATTTTAGTGATGTTTTAATAACCAAAAAAAATAATTTGCAAATTGAAAAAGTACACCTGTTTCAGAATACTTGTAAAAAGAGGTTCTGTTATACACTGCCATCTATCCGCGTAAAAAAGAAAAAGTACACCTGTTTCAGAATACTTGTAAAAAAGTTTCTGTTATACACTGCCATCTATCCGCATAATAGAGAACTAGTGTACGAAAAATGCGGCAAGTACAAGCTCACAAGCTAGTTCTAAAACATGTTCATAGATGGCTCTAGTAGAAAAATGTTAACCATAATGTGTAGCCGCCAGCGGAGTAAATACAACTATTGATTATAGAAGTTTTAAAAGACTCTGTTACATCGTAAACATAACAATTCACACACCGATGTTACACTCTGATAACAATATATGGTATCAATTAAATTACCCAAATTCAAGTTGTTTAAATCTACTTATAGATAGGTATCCATAGAATGTATTGCAGCCATAGTAGGCACTCTGCAAATTACCAGCTCGATGTGTTTTTTTTATCGTCGTGCATGACAAGTAAATCATCATGAACAATAACCTATAACAGTTTATTGCTGGACTAAAGGCCTATCCCAACGGGAGGGTTTGTCCCTAATCACAACGCTAGGAAGACGGGTGGTTTTGTTGAGTTCTAGCACTATTTGGAGAGTCAATGCTAGAGTTCATTTAGGACATAGCCACAAGGTGGCCTCTCTTTTATTTTCTTTTGTAGATTTTCAAGGGAAACAAACAGTACCCACTATTACAGAATATAAGAGTAATGCCATATTTTTATATCACATAAACCAATGATGTTTCCACAATTCAGTTATACATAAATGATGACATTAACCACCATTGCTTAGGAATTAAGTACCAAGCGAAAATTATACAACAAAATTTAATAAAAAAAATTCAATATTTGAAAATAGTCCATTGGAAAAAAAACAGCAAAAAAGTGTCAGCTATTTTCTGAGAACGTATTTAAAAGTTTATCCTGTTTTTTTCCTGGAGAGAGACAGATGCCGAACGCGGAGGCCGACTGTGCCTCTTTGTCACTCGTTCCGCACTCTCGCTTGCACTTCAAGCCTTGAATGGAACGCCTGAGAGCGAGGTAAGGAATTATAAGACGTTGTCACGTCAAAAAAAAAATAGCGAAACCGGCAGCCTAACGTGCAAATTGGTGTATCCAGCAAATTCCTAACTCCGGACTGCAGCTGACATTTTTTTATAAGAAAACCTAAATAGGAACGTAACTATTCCTTGGTCCGACTCGGGAGTCGAAAACTTGTGAATGACCTTGAATGACCTTGTGAATTGTTTCATTTCATTTCGATTTGATTGCAGATAACTATAAACTGCCTCTTGTTAAGCATTTTGCACAAGGGCTAAATTTACAACTAGAATAACTCTTTATGATATTTTATTGCGCAATAGCAGACTAAAATTTAAATGATAATTCATAACATCGCAAAACGATTTCACCCCTTATGAAGTGATGCGCGTATCAAAGGGTTCCAAACCCCCTCGTTTAAGGGAGGCTTTCGTCATTTGTAATAACTTATTTCTTCGGCCAAGCGTTATAAAGTACCTCTATAGTTATATATATATGCAGTTTAATAGGCTACATAAAATTACTAATTCATTTCAGGGCAATTGTATATTATTTTATAACAAATCACCGGATGAAATCATTGAGATGTCTCTCAATAAGTTCAAATTTGATATAAAACGTTAGCTCACAGAAAAATCCTATCTTATAATCTAATCATTATAATGTAAAGGATTACTTAAACGACGAAAAAGCTTGGGTGTTACCTGCTCTAACTTCATAGTTTTATATTAATTTACTGTGCGATGGTGATAACAAAAAATTGCCCAGTTAAGTTTGTTGTGGGCTCTTCTTAGACCAGGGCGCATTTGGAACCCTGGTAGCTTTAGTTTTAAGTTGGCGAACGAAGTTATCACCATCCCCTTGCAATTATGTAAACATATATATCATATATCTATCAACGCTACATAAGTGCCTGTGACGAATATAGAATTTTTGAACTTTAATTTGAATATAAATTATATATAAACCAAACTGTACAGTGTCTTCTCTTGTCCGCATTCTTCGTCCGCTTTCACACAAATCCCGTAGGAACAGTTTGTTTATCCTGGGATAAAATGAAGTTTATATTACTCCGTGTCTCCTCAACCAACTCTATACAACAAATTAAGTTTTTCGGTTGCTTAGTTAGAGCATAAACACTTTCGCATATACAACGTGTAACCGTATTACGAAATAATGTTGAAGGATACATTAGTATATTTCATAAGGAATCCCCTGTGAAAATGTTAAATAAAAAGGAAGCATATTTATTTATCCATACAAACGGATCCGGTGACGGCCGATTGGCGCAGTTTGCAACGACCCTGCTTTCTGAGCCCAAGGCCGTGGGTTCGATTCCCACTACTGGAAAATGTTTGTGTGATGAGTATGAATGTTTTGCAGTGGGTTATATGTATGTGTATGTATATTCTAAGTATTTATATATGTTATCCATAAAAATATTCATCAAAGTCAAAGTCAAAGTCAAAAATATCTTTATCCAAGTAGGCCCATAGGTGGCATTTTTGATGCGTACATAAGAATTACACGGTAGTGAGATGATGGCGATAACCACATTCGTAAACTTAAAACTAAAGCTACGAGGGTTCCAATCGCATCCTGGTCTAAGAAGAAGCCCACAACTAACTTAGCCGGGTGTTTTTTTTGTTATCACCATCTCACAATGTTATATTAAATTATTAGAAGAGCAACCTGGTTTTTTATCGATTACGTAGTCCTTTATACTATAATAGGACTTTTCTATAAGCTTACGTTTAATACAAACTTTGAACTTTTTAAGAGACATCTCCAAGATGTCAATTGGTAGTATATTGTAGAATTGTATGCAATTTCCTTTAAACGAATTATGAATTTTATGCAACCTAGTTTAATGCACTGTAAGTTTATTCTTACTTCTAATGTTTAAATTATTGCAGTCACATCAGTCATCTTAGTTCGCTGTCTTTGAGGCTAGATTGCGATGTGTGTGTTGTCGTTGTATATGTCGTGTTTACTTATGACAACCCTTTTGAAGATCAAAAACGGACACGCGCATAGTACCTATGTTAATAAAGTGACAGAGGTCGCATGATTTTAATTTTGCATGTCATGTTAGGGCTGTATCTGATTTCTTTCAATAAAAACTAGTGCACTGGTTTACTCAAAAATTATTAGGTTTTCGGTTTCACAGATAAGTCTCAGAGACAGTATATAATGTACCTCTATAACCTGTATTATTTCGGTTTTTATTTATAATATTAATAATAATAATAATATTCTACGTTAATCTTGCCCGCATCATCAATCTAACTTGAAATAGAATAAAAAAACTGGAACTAAAAAACCTGTTTTGAAGGGATGCGCGTATCAAAGGGTAGGTACTGCCCCCTCGTTTAGGGGTGGTTTTTCGTCGTTTATAATAACTGAGTGCAGGCGTAATCCTCTATTACGTCTATCTTTACAACTTTACATCTTTAGATCTTTACCTCTATCTTCTTTACATTAAATTATTATTATTATTATAATCATCAATCCATTAAAGGCCCACTACAAAGCACCGGTCTCCCACAATGAGTAAAGGTTAAGGCTGTAGTCCACCACGCTGGCCCAGTGCGGATTGGTGGACTCCGCACACGTTTGAGAACATTATATAGATCTCTCAGGCATGCAGTTTACCTCACGTGTTTTCCTTGCAGCAAGTGATATTTAATTACTTAAAAAACACATAACTGGTGCGTGCTTGGTCTCTAACTCGGTCCTCCGAAAGTGAAGTCGAGTCCTACCCACTGCGCTATCACAGTGTGGCGATTCGCCTTTGTATTTAGTGTTATTTAACTAGCAACATTATTGCCTATTCTTAGACATGTTTAAATACGTAACTGTTGACTGTTATTTAGAACTGAGCTTCGAATCTTAGCTACTAACGGAAAATGTGAAACCTGTAACGTAATTGTGTTTCATAATAAACAGTTTTATTTATTATTACAAATCGGATTGTTATTGTGTGCATCCCGATCCAATAACAGCTTCTCTGCTCAACGGCCCACTTGAAAAAAATGAATTTTGAATTTTGAACCACGAAAATCTTAGTTTAAAATCTCGTCTTTTATAACGATATTTTTGCGTTGTTAGCTCGCGTCGTTTACAGAAGTGGTAGCTTATCTCAATCAGAATAATACCGTATCGGGAGCATTCTGTAGGTACATTATTCGGGGCTGGGGGAGAGTTGTCAACTCTCGAGGGAGGGCGCGTCAATAGTATTAATACATTAAGAAAACTTACTGTGACGAAAACGATCCCTTCGATCCGGAGATTATGTTGACTCGGCAAAACATTTCTATACGATTAACATTAAACTGAATTTAACAACGCAATATCGCTATTTTTTGCACTTGTGCTTTGCAAAATTAACGTCTTCTGAGATTTATTTTCTAGAATATTCGCTATGAGTAAAATTAATTAAATAAGAGTTATCAGCAAGTTTGCAAAAAATTAAATTAAATTATTTACCTACCAAAAGTTTGTCATTACAAACACAAACTTTTAGTAAGTATAAAGTCAAAGTCAAAATCAAAAATATCTTTATTCAAGTAGGCCCATAGGTGGCACTTTTGATGCGTGCATAAGAACTACACGGTAGTGAGATGATGGCGATAACAACATTCGTAAACTTAAAACTAAAGCTACGAGGGTTCCAAACGCGTCCTGGTATAAGAAGAAGCCCACAACAAACTTAGCCGGGTGTTTTTTTGTTATCACCATCTCACAATGTCATTTTAAATTATTAGAAGAGCAACCTGGTTCGAGCAATAATTTACACTCAAGCTTTTTATCGTTTACGTAGTCCGCTAGTTATACTATAACTAGCGGACCCCAGCGCCATCTGTCGGGCTGATTTGTGAATCTAAACCATCCAGGGTGCCACCCAAACGCATACCGAAAAATTCATACAAATCGGTCCGGCCGTTTAGGAGGAGTTCAGTGACATACACACGCACACAAGATATATATATATATAAAGATAGGACTTTTCTATAAGCTAACGTTTAATATAAACTTTGAACTTTTTAAGAGACATCTCCAAGATGTCAATTGGTAGTTTATTGTAGAATTGTATGCAATTTCCCTTAAGCGAATTATGAATTTTCTGCAACCTAGTATATTGCACTGTAAGTTTATTATGTTATATATAGAAACCGTGTACACGAATAATATTGAAACATCAAAAACCACTCCACTTTAGTGTTGTTACTTCTGTGATCTCAGCCTTAGAAACGATTGCGATTCACCCAAAGTAACGACACGCTATGACGGCTGGTTCTCCATAATGTTCTCATCGGGGTGTGAATTCTTCACGGAGATGGCTTTTTGACGCTTTTGAATTTATATAAGTCATCATCATTATGACATCAACCCATTAACGGCCCACTACAGAGCACGGGTCTCATCCCACAATGAGAAGGGGTTAAGGTCCACCACGCTGGCCCAGTGCGGATTGGTGGACTCCAAAAACCTTTGAAAACATTATATAGAACTCTCAGAATGCATACATGGCATATTTGAATTACTAAAACCGCACATAACTTAGTAAAGTTAGAGGTGCGAGCTAGGATTCGAACTCGGCCCCGGAAATTGAAGTTGAGCTCCTATCCAATGCGCTATCACCGCTTCTTATATAAGTCTTCTTTAAATAAAGTTTAGTTCTTATGTATAAGTAAGCACAACTGTTTTTTTGGATAAATAATATAGAATAGAAATACTTTATGTGACTTTATAATTAATAATTGTTAAATTAACAATAATTGATTGTAAACATCTCCTGAGGATGCTCCGGTTTCGGAGCGAAAAGTGCGTAGAGGATACATTGCCGAAGATCTGTTTGGTGTGGAGTATAAGGATTCAACAAATTGTAAAATACACCATACAGATTCTCCTACTTTTCGCGGAGTATGCATATAGTTATAGCAAATTAAGCTTAATTTTCATAAAATATCGTGAAATTCCTCAAAGTAACGCCTGTTTCTATCCAATTATGTATTATATTTATTGCTAGCTGTGCCCCGCGGCGTTACATGCGGTAAATAGTCCTTTGGTTGCTTTGTTAGGTCGTAAACGAAGGACGATAATTCGTGTTAAAATACGAATGTTCCTGTAAACCTCCCGTGGGAATTTTATGTTTTTCCAGGACCAAAAGTAGCCTATGTTACTTCTTGTCAACTAACTCTATGCCAAAAATCAAGTCAATTAGTTACTTAGTTAGAGTGGGACGGAGAGACAAACAAACAAACGAATTTTCCTTTTTTAATATTAATAGTACTAGTGTATCTAGCACACTTCGATTTACTCGATTACATATATAGTTGACTCAATTTTGCATAGAAATTGCTAGAATCCCTAAAATCAACATAGGATGAATGAATGAATGAATGAATGAATACACTTTTATTTTACACCCAAGAAAAAAAGTAGTTACAGAGATATAAACATAGAAAGAGAGTACAATTTGGTGGATACTTATGTGATACTTTTAAGCACCGAAAAAAACATGTACAATCCACTCAGCTGTCATGATAAAATAGTATTAGTACTAATAACGATATGTTATGTATTATGCGTGACGTACAATGATAAACACATTGTATATGTGGTGTATATACTTACAAATGTACGTATGATAGTGAGTCAGTTATATTACGTCTCTCGTACAAGTATATAATAGATTCCGACTCGCGCATCCGTCCCGTACGGATGTCTGTCTCGCAACCGATTGCTCGAGGTGAAAGTGTCAGTGGAAATCAGTGTCCGTTTCTGCGTTGTGGTAGTGCAGTGTAGTTCTAGGGTCTAGGATTCCTGTAAGTACACGTGTTATTATTAGCGTAGTTTAACACCCTCGTCACCTAAAGGCGAGGCCCCATAGGGCCACACCCTTTTTTTAGGCACACACCTCCCTGCATGGCAGGGAGGTCAACCGCTACCCCGGGGGCCGCCATGGCCCTCGCCGACTCCGACCTTAATCTGGAGGCCCTCTTAAAGGACCTCCAGGAGAATAACGCGGGTTACCTAAACCGCTTTAGGACTGTTAGGCCTAGAGTGTTCACGGACAGCCCGCAATCCCCGGCTCCCGCAGAGCCGATTACCGAAGACCCGGTCGCTATCCCTGCGATAGCGATCGAAGAATCTACCTCCCCGGCATCATCCGAGACCGACGACGGCTTCACCGTCGTCGGTGCTAAAAAGCGGAAGCTTAAGGCTTCCAAATCCAAGGCGAACCCGCCAAAGAAAGTGGTAACGGACCGCCCAACTAAGACCCAGTCCCAAGCGCCCCGCGCAGCGCCTCGCGCAGCGTCCCAGGCTTCCCCTGCGGACGAAGACGAGCCCGAAGACTCCCCTATGGAGGAGCAACCCCAACCCAGGGATAGAATCCCACCTCTCTTCATCCGCGACAAGCTCGCATGGATGAAAATCATCCCGCTTCTTGAAGCGAACGGCATCGGCTTCACCGGTGCCCGATCCACCGCTATAGGCATTAGAGTACAGTGCCTATCCTCCGACGACCACCGTCGGCTAACTTCAATGCTCAGAGAGCATAATATAGGTTTTCATACCTACGCCCTAAGAGACGAACGCATTCTCCGCGTCGTCATTAAAGGATTACCGAAGGAGATTAGCTCCGAGGTAATAAAAGCCGACCTTTTGTCGCAAAATCTACCTGTCCTGGAGGTACATAGGATGTACAATACCAGGACGAAATATGTCTACGAGATGGTTCTCGTTTTATTAGAACTTTCCCCCGAAGGTAAAGAGATTTACAATCTCGAAAAAGTGTGCCACCTTTCAGGACTCACTATCGAGAAGCCCCATAACAGAGGCAAGGTCGGCCAGTGCCACCGATGCCAACTGTACGGCCATTCCGCAAGGAATTGTTTCGCCCGCCCTAGGTGCGTCAAGTGCCTGGGCGATCACGGCACCGCCGATTGCTCCCGACGGGACCCGACCGTCGACGAACCACCGAGCTGTGTACTCTGCTACACCCAAGGGCACCCCGCGAATTATCGCGGATGCCCTAAGGCGCCGCAGTTTACACGGCGCAGGGGTCCGCCGCCGGCTCGGAGACCCGCAGCACAGCCCGCCCAACGCTTCGTCCCAGCGCCGGTACCCGCTACCAGCGCATGGGCCAAGCCCCTTAACGGAGCGCCTAGCGCCTCCGCCCCCGCCCCCGCACCGGTGCCGGTAGCCCCTCAGGCCACCGCACCGGCAGCGGCCCACCCGGCCTCAGCGCCCTCGCCCATGCACCTATCTCCGGATATGGACCCCCTGGACTTCATCCAGTACCTCGTGTCTGCGGTTGACATGAACGAGGTAAAAGTATTCTTTGCAAAGGCAAAGGTCTCCCTCAACCAGGCTATGCGTGAGCACTCTAGCCTCCTAACAACCATCGGGACTATCCAAAAAGCAATCCGTTAATGGGTAGTACATATAAAGGTAGGGTAAAACCACACTCCCTGGCAGTCAGCTTCTTTAATGCAAACGGCATTATCGATCAAATGCATCAAATCCGTGAATTTATATGTGCACAACAAATCGATATCTTCCTAGTGCAAGAGACCTTCTTAAAACCTAGTAGAAGCGATCCCAAAGTTGGAAATTATAACTTAATTAGAAATGATCGGACCACCAACCGGTTGGGTGGTACCGCGATCTATTACAGAAGGGCTCTTCACTGCACTCCTCTCGATCCTCCACAGCTTACCAACATGGAAGCCTCCGTATGTCAGGTGGGTATGACCGGCCATCCGTCGATCATACTAGCATCCGTTTATCTCTCACCGAACAAAACCTTTTTAGAGAGTGACTTACTCGCTCTCCTCTCCTTAGGTGACTCTGTCATTTTGGCTGGCGACTTCAACGCTAAGCACACCGACTGGTCCCGCTCCACTAACGCGCACGGACGACAACTTAACATACTTGTCAGACGACCCGACCTCAACTTTATCGTAGTTGCCCCAGACTCGCCGACTCGCTTCCCGATGTCGGATAGTTCGATCGACCGACCGGACATACTCGACATAGCGCTCCTCAAGAATATCACCCTTCAGGTGAACTCTGTGGAAGTGCTATCCGAGCTATATTCGGATCACAGACCTGTCAAACTACAGCTAGGCCCCGTAGGCCCCGCGATCCTCCCGACCCGTAAAGTCATCGACTTCAAGAAGCTCTCCGGGCTACTCGAAGCGAAGGACTCTGTGCACCTCTCTAAAATTCCTGACGTCGTAGAGACATTAGAGCAAGCCCAGGCAGCCTCACTGCACCTGACCAACCACGTTTGTGACGCTACGAGCGAATGCTCCCGCGAGATGCCGTGCGGATTTTACCGCATGGTACTCACGGAGGACGCGCGAGAGCTAATCACAAACAAGAATAGGGCCCATAGGGAGCATGACAAATATCCGACACGACAGAATCGGTTAGAACTCTGGAGAGCCCAGAGGAAGGTAGTGTCTATCATTACCGCACTCCGACACGGACAATGGGACAGGTTCTTGGGGGAGCTCTCGCCATCGCGTAGTGCGTTCTACAAACTGGCGAAGGCTCTCAAAATGACCCGCGCTCCCGCCCTCCCCCCGTTACCACGGCCCGACCTTCCGCCCGCCTTTGAAGATATCGATAAGGCTGAATGCATGGCTGACTGCCTCGAATCCCAATGCTCTCCGAGCACCGTATCCATTGATAGGCCCCACGTCTTGAGAGTCGAAAGCGAACTCGCAACAATCCTCTCGACCCCTCCCGATGGTGAACCTCTCGCCCCGACGACCTGCGATGAAGTTCATACTATTATCAAGGGTTTCCACTCTAAGAAAGCCCCAGGCCCCGACGGCATTACCAATAAAACCCTAAAGTTACTCCCAGGACAAATTATCAACCTACTTGTGGTAATTTTTAATGTATTCTTGGCAAACTGCTACTTCCCCAACCAGTGGAAGGAAGCAACAGTCATAGGTATCCACAAGTCGGGCAAACCCCGCGACCTTCCCTCCAGTTATCGCCCTATAAGCCTCCTCAACACCTTAGCAAAGGTGTATGAGAGGGTAATATTACACAGACTGAAGGCAGTCGTAGAGGAGAAAAACCTCCTTAACGACGAGCAATTCGGCTTTCGAGCCAAGCACTCTTGCGTCCACCAAGCGCACCGCCTCACGGAGCACATACTGGCAGGATTCAATCGATACAGACACATGAGCCCCACTGGGGCCGTGTTCTTAGACATTGCCAAGGCCTTCGACAGGGTCTGGCACGCCGGCTTGTTGTACAAGCTGCACCATCTGGGCGTGCCAGCTAGTCTCGTTCGTTTGCTGCGAGCGTATCTCACCGATCGCACATTTCGCTATCGTCTAGACGGTACGCTCTCTTCCCCTAGACCCATACGAGCGGGAGTCCCTCAGGGCTCCGCGCTCTCCCCACTTCTATACGCGCTCTTCACGAGCGACATTCCCCGCGACCTACCGGCGACGGTCAAACTGGCCCAATTCGCCGACGATACCGCTCTCTTTGCGACCGATCCCAAAAAGAGCAACATTGCAAGTCGACTCCAAAAGGCGCTCCACCTGCTGGGCAAGTGGTTCCGCCTCTGGAGGATCGAGGTTAACCCCGAGAAGAGCGCAGCGGTGCTCTTCACGGGCAAACCGAGAGGCCGCTTCACGGTAAACCCCGCAGAGGTCACCCTCTACGGGCGTCCCATACCCTGGCAAGACAAGGCCAAATACCTGGGAGTAACGTTCGATCATAGAATGAGCTTCACCGCACACATTCGCAAGGCCCGCAACAAGGCTGCGTATGTGATGGGTCGTCTCTATCCGATGATTTGCCGCAAAAGCAAATTATCCCTCCGTCACAAGGTAACCTTGTATAAAACGTGCATACGTCCCATTATGACATACGCCAGCGTCGTATTCGCCCATCGCCCTCACAGCTCCTACAGGAGCTTTCAAGTCCTGCAGAACAAATTTATGCGTATGACCACGGACAGTCCGTGGTACATGCGCAACGTAGATCTCCACCGAGACCTCGATCTTCCCACCATAGCCCAGTACATGAAAACATTATCAAAGACCTACTTTGAAAATGCAGTCCGACACCCCAACCCCCTAGTGGTCGAGGCGTCCACTTATACCCCCGTCCCCGACGTCGAACCAAAGCGGCGACGTCCGAAGCATGTCCTTGACGACCCTGACGACAAAATAACTACCGACAACGTGTCCCAACAACACACACACACGCAACATTCACAGCGTCTTCGCCGGCGAAGACGAGGGCCCCGATTTCTGACGTCATCCGGACGTGGATCCTTACCACGGTCACGGGGGCGTTCGGACTAAACAATGATTAGTCCAAAAGTCCACCAACAGTCAGATTAACGTCGAACCGAGCCGAGGTCCGAGTCCTCGCAGGAGGCACCCTCGGGTCGACGTCTCCCATACTCCCCCCGATGTCGTCGAGCCCTGGGGCTCTTCTCATGGCGAGCTTTCGCGCTCGCCCCACTCCCCCGGTGACGCCGTAGCAACCCCTTAGGAGGTTATCGGCAAGTGTCCTTCCGAAAAAGCAAAAAAGTATATAATATTCGACGTAGCCGTAGCGCCGTAGCGGGCGGGGTCTACGCGCTACGCGGGGCGGCGACTGGTGTTGCCATGTTGACGGTCTTAAATTTCCCTATATTGCGTAATAAATCATAGAAAATTGGAATTACATACAAAAGATATGTCATCATGATGATAATGATAATCTATGTAATCCAAACGATGAGTACGATGCTTTGTGACACAGAAACATACTCGTTAGCTATGCGCTTTATACGAAAAACCATAGAGAGATATTTGCTTAGATTATTTCTTAGTGATAACAGAAATGGAAAAATCTGAATAAGAATCTGTGCTTTCAATTTTCAGTTCCTAAAGCTGTATGCCATTAGCATGGTGAACTGAAAGATCTTAGGGTTTTTTTTTCTTAAAATATATTTATAATAATAATAATATATATGTGCTTGACTGCAATCACACGATAAGTGATGATGCAGCCTAAGATGAAGCATATTCACTCTTGATTTGAAGGTTCCCAAATTATAGCCTATAGGTATAGGGGAAGATGGAAGATGGGGGGGGGGGGCATTCCAGGCCTTTAAGGTGCGGATCAGAAAGGAATAAGCAAAACGCTTCGTAAGAGTATGTTGTAATTTAAAGGAAAAATAACCCCACAGCCTAAAGTGCACCTGTGGTAAACTCTTACTAGATGACTCTAACTTATGCACTTTAATAGCACAAGATCGTGTTATTTTGAAATCCCCACTAAATATTCATGTTCATCGTTGGACGTCCATCTATTGATTGAATCAACATCGTAATAATCACTTTGGTTAATATAATATAATAAATATTAAATTTGGGGTTCGCGTATTTGTTACTTAGATATTTAAAATGTGTATGTTCAAAGGGAAGAGCTCCGTGACTAATCTATCAAAGCATATCTAAGAGCATCGTACGGATTGCGGTAAAATTAGGATAGTTAAATACAGACACTAACGTACGTACGCTACTCTTTTTTACACAAAATTTAAAACACCTACGTTTTGGTCACATGTATAATGTTCTAAAGGGTTATACTTTTCGTTTATTCTCTAAGCCTCACTGGGTTAGGTTTAAAGAAATGAGCAAAATGATAACTTCGTTGGCGCTCTCTCGAGTAGAGGTCCCGAATTCGAGCCCGGCGGGGACAATTCGGGAATTTATAATTCCTGAATTTTCTCTGGGCTGGTGTTGTGGGGCTGTACGATACGGCCAAGCGATTTAGATTTTTTTTAACCCTAATGAGACCCTCGGAATGGGGCTCTACCAGAAGCGTAGATACCGATTTAAGGGGTATGAGTAAAATTTAACCGCTATACCCCTAACAGCTAGAGTCTATCCTAGGTGTAATTTCAGACAAAGGAGAACTAGTAGCTTTGTATAGTAAAATATTATAAAATGAGATGTATGGTTGCGTAATTTCCCGAAAAACAGGGAAAACGTCACTATAGTCCCACCCTTTGCCCTAATACTCCAGTACTAACCAAGCCGCTCGGCGGCCCGCGCGCGTACCTCCCATCGCATCATTCACAAGTAATACACCAAAAGAAACCTTTTTTAAATCCTTCCAAAATTATATACAACCTTTTTGCAACCATCACTCCCAAAATAAAATAAAAATTGTTACGTTTTAAAAGTATGAATGAAATGTGAACGTAAAATTCGATATTGACTGCGTTCAAGATTGATTTTTTTCGTGTCATTTAGCATGTTGCGGTTTCGGAGGTTTCGAGGGATGGCTCTAGCTTTGAAATTCGAATTTAGAATTGAACGTAAAATAGTAATTTTAGTTTTTCAAGCAAATATGTAATATTCTTACGTTTACGTAAAATATACATTTTCGTTTATTTGTTCACTTGTTTTAGTGAAAGAATTAGTTTACTTCTTTTTATTTTATTGCAGAGCTTCAATAATCCCTAAGCATGAGTTAGCAAACTGTATTAACTGTAATCTTATTCATATTTCTATTTTATTTTTACTAAATAGTATATTTTAAATTTCCTAATGCAATATCTACGTTGATCTGTTTTCCAAATGTAAAATTTGTACCTAAAAGATGTTAAATTAATTTAAGAAAAGTGTTATTCCGAAAACTAATTGAAATAGATAATACAATCATATTAAACTAAGTAAACTTTATCATAATTCAAGTACGTACGTATTTCAAAATTTGCATTAGTTTAATAGTAAAATTTAAGCTGCAATTCAAACCACAAGTGTTCGGGTCAACCAAAATGGCGGTTTATGCAAACGAGGTTTTAAATTATCTGTGGTTTAATGCAATTAAAACTCATTCAGTGACATGTTGCGAGATAAACTTAGAGGTTATGCACGTAACCCATATAGGTTTAAAATCGAAACAGTTTTAGTTGGTATTTAAAAAGCGGTGCCACATTGTTCGATGGTCGATGCACGTCCACTGCTGGAGATATGTCTCTTTCAGGTATTTTTATACTACACGAACTGGTCCCGCCTGCGATATATTTAATTTTAAAAAGTTCTTCTCTCTACCAACGTTGTGTTTAATTACTAGATATAGATTAATTGCGCTTAGTTATTAAGACTCAACGTTAATCTGACGTGACTAATCAAAATTCATTTATTTCGGTTCCATCGGCTCGGAAGGCAGATTCTACCGAGAGGAGTCTGCAAGTAACTCAGCAGTTTGCTCTTTTTCATCACCTTTTATCTTGTGAGAGAATCATTGTACAGTTTAACTATCGTCAGAATTTTCTATATTGTGAGAGATTAGGACGGATCGACCGACGATGCTTTCAAGCCATGTCGTTATGAACCTATTAATAAAACACATCTGACCTTCTAAAGACTTTCGAATCGTCGATAGCCCAGTAGGTAGGACTTCGAATTCACTTTCGAGTTCGAATCCCAGCACGCACCTCAACTTTGCTAAGTTATGTGCGTTATAAGCAATTAATCTAATTCAGAAATAGAGGCCAAAACCCCTGAAATTACCTTCATTAATAATGTTTCTAAGAGGTGTAATTTTTCATAAAAAAGAGTCATTTGAACAAAAGGAAAACAATATGAATTGATCCGAGAGATTTTTTTTCCTAGATTTCTAAAGACATCAAGAGAATTTAAAAAAAACGTCATTTTTTATATCCTTTTTTATTTTAAGTACCTAAAGGGTAAAGTCCGTTAGGTTTATCAAAGTCAAAAGTCAAAGTCAAATATTTCTTTATTCAATGTGCCATACTTTTGATGCGTACATTAAATGTAAAATATTACATAGAAGTCAGTTGATGGCGATAACTAAATTCGTCAACTTATAACTAAAGCTACGAGTGTTCCGAACAAGCCCTGGTCTAAGAAGAAGCCCACAACAAACTTAGCCTGTTTTTTTGTTATCACTATCTCACATTAGCACTTAAAACTATTAAAGAAGCAATCATATGGAATAATCTGAAAGAAAGACTCTACAGATATTTCATTTGTGTTCCTGTTTAGTAGGAGAGAGGGATATAGAGCGTTAATCCTCCACGATGTTCCAATGCGAGTTGGTGGACATCATGTATTATTATGACATATTTGTAATAGAAAAACGGGCCGATTATTTCACGTGCTCTCCTACGCAAGAATCATAGGTAAAGTTTCATTCTGAAAACTTGGCTTTATTAATAAACGTTGCATAACGTCAGAACTAAGTTACGCAATATCTTTTCTATGCTCTGACATTTGAGAGTTGCTGTCAGTTGGAGTGTGATAAAACACTAAATAACTATTTCGGCGTTATGTGGCCGAATTAACATGGAGTAAGGTCGGAACAGTTTTTAGTGT
Source organism: Pararge aegeria (assembly GCF_905163445.1). NCBI lineage: Eukaryota > Metazoa > Arthropoda > Insecta > Lepidoptera > Nymphalidae > Pararge > Pararge aegeria. Next base: position 923,746 of record NC_053202.1, on the reverse strand, counting down.
TTTATCACGCTCTGAAATTTTAAAGGTGCTGTCTGTTGTAGTTTGTTTAAAACACTACATAACTATTCCAACGTTTTGCTACTCCAGGAACTCTAGGCTAAATATAATTCCAATTATTAATCACAAAATGATAGTTACAAACTACAATTAATATTTACAAAAGGGACAATACAATTGAATTGCTAGACTTAGCCGTTGGGCTAGTCAGACGTCAAGACCAATATTTGGGGCACTATGTTTATAAAAAATTTTCGTGTCTGAAGACCATGAGCCCAGAGTTTCAAACGCAAGTGCCACAAAAACTTAGTCATTACAAAACCCGGAGTATTTTGTCGGAGTAGATTCGGCAGCTGCCATAAAAAAGGACACCTAGGAGTATACAAATAAACGTGGGATATCGGGATAGTTATTTAGTGTTTTATCGCCGTTGTCATTTGAAAGGTGTTCGTTGCAGTGCGATAAAACAATTAATATAATGAATGAATAGGTTGCAATAAAAGTGTTAGTGTAAACTACAGAAAAATACAGAAAAATTGTAAATAAAAAGATCACACAATACAATTTGGCGGTTTTATCGCCATATAGCGATCTCTTTCCAGGAAAGCAATATTTAATTAATATTTATTTAAACTATTCGATTTTTAATCTACGTTTATTAGTATCTATTTAGATCAAAAGAATGCCTCAAAAAATCTGATTCAAACTCTACTAAGTTCAAAGGATCCTTACGTAGTTGATGTCCAATGAACTCTCGAAACCTTTTTCTTCCACGTTAGTCCGTAGTGTGAGATTTTCTGCTTAATCGGTCACGTGGATATTAACAACGATTTGCATGGAATCTAGAAAGCGCCATCTAGTACGGTTTCCCAGTAATGTAACTAGATATCGAAAATGTAGGTAACTTTCGAATAGAAACAAGAAACCGTGAAACTCCTTTCTGGCGTCCGTATTTCGTGCCACGTATAACTCTAATACTTTGAAGGCACCAATGAATAGTGCTCCGACCTCAACCTTCATTGATTTCCATCAGGTCTGATTGTAAGCAACCCTCCCCCAAATCCCATACTTATATTATTCCAAATTCAAAACTGTTTTTTTTTATGTAGACCTATCACAGGCACTTATGAAGCGTTCATACATATAATATACCTATACATAATACAGTACTAGTATACTAGCACCATGCTAATTTCTTACTAGCTGTTGCCCGCGACTTCGTCCGCGTTTGTTTTTGTTTTAACTCATAAATTGTATAATGTTGAAGAAAAAAAATTAATATAAAGAATTAAGTTAAAGAGAAGATAGTAGTGACCTTTGCGTCACAATGAGTCAGTAATTAAGGTGAGATGAGACGCGGGTGAACCGATATAGCGTTCGTCGCTCAGCTGCCGGTGAAACTCAACCAAGGCTAGCGTACTGAAAATATAGTTTAATACTTTTCTTTTAAATTGTAACCTATATAAAATTATATACTTTCAATTTAATGTAACATAGTTATTTTTTATATGATAGCAAGGGTACTAAAGGTTGATATCTTAATGTTTGGTGCATTATCACTAAAGAGTTTGCAATATAAACTTATTATATGTTAACTAGAATCCTAACGAATATAATAACAAAGGAAAATTATTATGTTTTACCATGTTAAGTTTAAGACGGTCAAGTTTTTTTTCAGATATTATAAGCAGGCGTTACTTTGCGGTAATCCATAATATATTATGAAAATTAAGCTTAATTTGCTATACGCCGCGAACAGCAGGAGAATCTGTATGGTGTAATTTATAATTTCTTCAATCCGAATAATTGTTAAGAAACAAAATGAATAATTGTTAACAATTTTTCATTGTAAAGTCAACATCTCCTGAGGATGCTCCGGTTACCGAGCGAAACGTGCATAGAGGGTACATTGCCGAGGATCTGTTTGGTGTGGAGTGTACGGATTGAAGTAATTATAAATCACACCATACAGATTCTCCTGGTGTTCGCGGAGCATAGCAAATTAAGCTTAATTTTCATATCACTTCAAGTCAAGTGATGGTGCAGGGCTAACCGTTCTCATCGGTTTCCATGCCACATCATACCGGCAGGGTTTTTAACATGACCAGTTAGAAATATTATCAGATGAGTTTAACTTCGTAAGCTCATTATTATGATGGCTACATAGGAGCTTACAATAGTAGCAGTGACCTTTGCCAGCACAATGAGTCAGTAATTAAGGTGAGCTGATTCGTGAGTGAGTCGACCTCTGGTTCCGTCCGCTCAGCGCTCAGCCGCCGGCGACGCTGAACCAAGGTTAACGAAAAGAAAATACACGCGAATGTGAGGCCGCTTTTATCTTTTTAACCTTCAGACAATATGACGGAGGCTTAAAACTGTTGATTTTATGTTTGGCTTCACTAAAGTTAAACATTTCAAATATTTGTATATTGTCCACTAATCTGCACTGAGCCAGCGTGGTGGACTACTGCCTTAACCCCTTCTCATTGTGGGAGGTGAGTAGTCTGTAGTGGGCCGGTGATGGTTTGATGTGATGATGATGATCATGAAATATTTATACGACTATTTTGGAAAAAAAGTGTAAGCTTTTGTTAATACGTTGATACGTTGAAACTTATATCAGAATTCAATTAAAAACATTCAAATTCCATTCACATTTTTTAATTCTTATTTCTGTATAGCAGAAATTGTATTAATAATAAACAATAAATATACTACGACAATACACACATCGCCATCTAGCCCCAAAGTAAGCGTAGCTTGTGTTATGGGTACTAAGATAGCTGATGAATATTTTTTTATGAATATAATACACATTTAAATACTTATAATATACAGATAAACACCCAGACACTGAAAAACATTCATGTTCATCACACTAACATTTTCCAGTTGTGGGAATCGAACCCACGACTTGGACTCAGAAAGCAGGGTCGCTGCCCACTGTGCCACTCGGCCGTCAAATATATTATTATATAATAGTAGAAATATCAGAAAACTAATCATGGGTAAATAATTTCTCGATAAAAATCAAAAGTCATCACCATCATATCAACCCATTACCGGCCAACTGAAGGACACAGGTCTCCTCCCCACAATAAGAAGGGTTAAAAAGGCCTGTTCCACCACGCTGGCCCAGTGCGGATTGGTGGACTCCACACACTTTTGAGAACATAATGCAGAACTCCCAGGCATGCTGGTTTCCTCGCGATGTTTTCCTTAACCGTTGAAGCAAGTGATATTTAATTACTTAAAACGCAATAACTTAGAAAAGTTAGAGGTGCTGAGATTCGAACTCGGCCCTCCGAAATGTAAGTAAAGGCCTTACCCAGTGGGCTAAAATCAAAAGCGTTTGAATGAAATTTAATTTCTCCCTTTTCTAAGTAATTGGTTTTACTTTAGTGAGATCGTACACTAGTATAATATTTAAGGAATACAACAATATTAGTAGTGACCTTTGGCAGCACAATGAGTCAGTAATTGAGGTGATCTGAGTCGTGAGTGAGTCGACCTCTGGTTCCGTCCGCTCAGCGCTCAGCCGCCGGCGACGCTGAGCCAAGGTTGACCAACAGAAAATACACAAAAGTGTGCAAACGGATTTACCTTCAACCTTCGCAAATTTACCTACTGTGTCTATGACACACGGAGTCGTGGAAAAATAAAAGTACTTTTATGAACCTCTGAACACCTAGTACTAGTTATTAATTCACAGAAATCGAAATCGTTATCGAGTATAGAGAAACTGTAATCTCGGAGTAAAATGAGCTCAATTCACCGTGATAAAACGCTTAAATATGCACAGCCAACGCTTTTAGTGGAACGTTTGTTAAACAATGTTAATCAGTAATACGCAGTGTTTATGAAGAGCAGTAGGTCTATTAAACATAGTGTGTTAATATTCGATGATTTGAACATCAGCGTGAATACTAATCGTATACAGAGCTCGGAGACTGTGAATTTTTAATTGGTAACCAAAATACCCGATTTTCTATCAAAGGGTTAAACCACCATCGATTTATGTAGTACTATTTTCCTTTATAGTACCTAATATTTGGTGGGCCAAGCATCAAACATAGCAACACTTCGCAGGGCATGCAATTAACACGTCCTACAAGGTGCCTTCATATGTCAATCGACCTGAGGCTTAGGTGTTAAGCCCCATGTGCCAGTAATATAAAATAAGTAATAAAAAAGTAAGTAACACCAGCTACAGCCTTTACAGCCTGAACACAGCCTGTTTGCTTGATGGTATAGTATATATGTATATATGTATATATGTATATATGACGGTAGTACTTTTCCCTGTCATAAAAAGCTCTGCTACTTCTTAATTAATTTTTCATACTAATTCACATTGTTGATATTTTTGTTTCATAGCTACTAGTATAATCCTTATTTAAGGAACGTAAATTTCTGACAGCCGACTGGCGCAGTTGGCAGCGACCCTGCTTTCTGAGTCCAAGGCCGTGGGTTCGATTCCCACAACTAGAAAATATTGATGTGATGAAAATGAATGTTTTTCAGTGCCTGGGTGTTTATCTGTATATTATAAGTATTGATGTATATTATTTATAGAAATATTCATCAGTCATCTTAGTACCCATAACACAAGCTACGCTTAAATTTGGGGCTAGATGGCGATGTGTGTAGTGTCGTAGTATATTTATTTATTATTTTTATTTATTACTGTATACATTTTCAAAAGAATACCGCTTTAAATGATAGTTCCAAGCCCCAGGTTTATTTTCTTTTTGCGTTATAGTTTTGATACTCGAAAATAATAGCAAAGTTTTAGATACGCGCAAACTCTTACTAAAGGTACAGAGCATCAATTGCAAAAACTTATGTGTGCTCATAAAAGTTTATTTTAAGCTCTTATGTATTAGGTTTACTTTTAGGTACAATTTAAATTTTTTTTTTTTTTTTTTTAATTTATTGTTCAAAATAAAAAGTTACAAATATTTTTCCAACATAATTATCCATCCCCTTAGAAACTATGCGTTTATGGTGGGGATGGCAGGTTCGCAAGTGTATATCTAAAAAAAAAAAAAAGAAAAAATTTATTCAACTACTTAATCTTAATGTAAAAATATTTAAACAATCTTAATAACGTTTATTTGCATGTTTTTTTCTCTTACTAACTTTTTGCCAAAGCTATTCACTAAAACAACTTAAATACTCTGCAGCGAGTCGCAGTCTTTCGGCGCTAAATGCACTGCTGACGGAGTCACGTCACTGTGACATATTTGCGGATCCTTGGAACACCGTGGTTAACCATTGCCTACAGTACTGTGACGAATGTAATAGCACCATGTTTTTGGCTTAACATGATTGCGTAAGAAGATAGCATAATTACTAGTAGGTTAAACAATTGTTAAGTTATTTGAATTGTTATAATTATGTTTTTTGTTTTTATTTTTTTATTTTTTTGTTCTCGTTTTGATCTGTATAATTTATTCTGCTACGATAACCGTACTAGTTGAATTAAAATAAATTAATAGTACCGAAGCTTCTAGAAGCATTGACCCAAAGATAACTAACAGCCCAAAGATAGTCGTTCGATATCCGCCATCAATAATTGAAGCTCTGGTTTTTTTGTTTTGTTTGTGGTTACATTTGTTCTCTTCTCTTCTTCTTGAACTGGTGATAGCGCAGTGGGTAACAGCTCGACTAAACTTTCGGTAGGCCGAGTTCGAATCCCAGCACGCACCACCAGTGGCGTGCACTGGGTTTCTTGCCAGGGTATGCATACAGCAGGATAATTGCTTTAAACGGCAAAAATTCTTCTCCTATACAGTAGTAGGTAGGCAGTGCTTTTGAGCATGCCTGAAGTGCACGCCACAGCGTACCATTAACTTTTCTAAGTTTTGTGCGCTTTAAGTAATTAAAAATATCACTTGCTTCGACGGTGAAGGAAAACATCGTGAGGAAACCTGCTTGCCTGAGAGTTCTGCATAATTTTCTCAAAGGTGTGTGGAGTCCACCAATCCGCGCTGGGCCAGCTTGGTGGACTACGGTCTTAACCCCTTCTCGTTGTGGTAAGACACCCGAGGAGGTAATGAGTTGGTATGATGATGATGATAATTTATAAATATTTATCCGTAGATAACTAAAACATCGCCTGGCTTATAAGCGTTCAAAAAAGGCAATTCCTGAGAAAGGTTATATTGTAAGTAAAAGAGAAGGTGGGCGAGTCGATGCGGTGAGGCGGGATTTAGGATATGCCCGGGATCTGTAGTGGGCCGGTAATGGGTCGATATGATGACACCACTTATCCTTGTGAACAACCGAACCCTATTGTAGTAAGTTTTTATTTTGTTTCCCCCTTTTCTTTATTGTGTTGCCTGGCAGAGATCGCTTTTTAGCGATAAGGCCACCCATTGTACATTTGGTGTTTTTTTTTGTTTATAATTTTCATGTCAGCGCCTCTTTCATTGCATGTTTATAACATTTTAATGCATTGCATGATTATTTTGTCTATCGATTGACACTGGCATCGCATGAAGCATGTCACTAGAAAAATGTTGAAAGCATAGGGTTGAGGTATGCTTAAAAAGCACCCTACATCAAATACGAGCGACGCGGCTCCGTGGTGGTTTCGGTCAAAGTCAGTGCATATTTGAAAATTTTATTAATTAATTTATGTCCATAAAAATAAAACAAAATTTAAAAAGAAAGTAGACTGTAACTGTAAAAAAAAATTATAAATATTAGAAGCAAAAATAAACTCGTTGTGCAGATTACTAGGCTACATAAAATTGCTAATTCATTCAATAGTTTATTATTTTTTAACAAATCACCGAATGAAATCTTTAAAATGTCTCTCAATAAGTTCAAAGTTTATATAAAACGTAAGCTTACAGGAAAATCCTATTATAATGTTAAGGATTACTTAAACGATAAAAAAGATTGGGTGTGAATTTCTCTAACTTCATAGCTTAATATTCATTAACTGTGAGATGGTGATAATGAAAAAAAAAATTACCCGGCTAAGTTTGTTGTGGGCTCTTCTTAGACCAGTGTGCGTTTGGAACCCTCGTAGCTTTAGTTTTAAGTTGGCGAACGAAGTTATCACCATAGCCTTACAATTATGTAAACATATATGAAGAATACAGAAGGAAGAAATTTCAAATTTGAATTCATGCAGTTTAGCTAAAATACATAGTTACATATAGAAACTTACTTATAATTGGACAAGTTGTTTCAAAGTTATTACAAAATTTTTCTTTTTTCTTTATCATTAGTGTAGTCAATATAATAGGGCTGCCAATTTAAGAAGATATGAAAAATCGCTAAATTCTATATTTTATTTTTAAAAACAAAAGGTTACATTGTGCACTGAACACAAACGTTCAACACTTAAAGTATATTACACTATAAAGTAGATTTGAGCCTCAGTTTAAGAATCTTTCGCTCGCAATGGTAGAGTCATTTAACTAAAGTATAATAGAAGTTGTTGTCCATGTTTTAAAGCTCAAATTCCTCCACACTCACAAAGCGAACGCTTTCGATAGAACGACAGTAAAATAAAAATCGGTACTTTTTTTGACATTCTCCATTTTACCGAACTAGATGGCGCTTTATTTATTTATTTGTCTATTTTCTTCTCTCATGTGAAGAAATTAGCTCAAAAAAAAATCTGTATCACCCACACAAAACCATATATTTATGGGTGATTTTGGCCGTGGCTATTTTCACCAGCACCACCCCACCGACAAAGACGTGCCGCTAAGCGATTTAGTGTTCCGGTGCGATATCGCGTAGAAACCGATATACTCCCTAACAGGTTAGCCCGCTGCCATCTTAGACTGCATCATCACTTACTACCAGGTGAGCATGCAGTCAAGGGCTAACTTGTAGTAGAAGAAACAAAAAAAGATTTATAGAACTGCAGTTAGAGAAAAATAAATCTGCATAAATACGCACATTAGCCTTGACTTTTTATAATATGTTGCAAAATTATTCTGCAATGAACTATCATTTATTGCTCGACTGTATGTCTGTTGGTGTACACGTGAACACTGACTATATAATTAAAAAGTACTGTGTTGGCAACGGGTAATTAAAAAGTTGCCCTTTTGTTTCGTTTATTACGTAAGAGGTTTCCATGGTTGAAAAGTTGAGAGCTTTGTCCCACAACGTGAGGCGAAGTTCGTAAGATGTTTCCTCAAATTCTGTTAAATCAATAATAGCCAACGTTGGTTATATCTACCCCCACAGATAGATAAGGACTTGCATTCAAAATAAGGGATAATGAAATGTAAATTATTGAGGTATATATGTCGTAATAATTTAAGCATTTTATAAAAAATTAATAAAAAAAAAATGTATTTCAAAGTGACTATACACCAGTAATACAACCAATATAACCTACCAGTTGTCAAAAACATTTTTCAAGTTATGGTCTTTGTAAAAACTCTTTGTTACGTAATCTATCTAAAACGGAAAAACAAACAAAAAGAGATCTAAGTACGACACAAAAAGTTGGATAACTGTCTTGAATTATCCGAAAAAACCTCTTGCATAATAAACGATACTTAATAGTCACGTATAAATAACTATTTATTTTCTTTCCTACAGCTTATACACTGACAATAATTCAATTATTACAATAATTAAACAATTATATTAAAAGTCTGTCCCCGAAATGACGACAATAATAATAAATATAAGTATAAATATTAAAATTTAGTGATAAGCTAACCGGTGAACAAGTGAAAGGTCCATGTGATCTAATGATGTAAAAAAGGGAAAGTGAACAGTGCGCGCAAACGAGTGGCTCCGAGTGAACGCGAAAACAAACGCGCGTTACAATAATAAACCTACACTAAATAGTATGAAATGCTGAATAAAAAGTGTTAAAAACCAGTGTCTAAAAACCCAAAAATTTCGCATATTTTCGAGTAACTAAAATGAAAACAAAAGTGAACTTTGCCGGTGATTAATTACGAAATGCAATCCTAAAACCAGTGCTGCAAGATTTCCTTGCTTAAGCGATAGAAAATTAAAAAAACAGGAGGATATATACCAGAGTAAATTTTGAAACAACCATAAAGTTTCAAATCGATTTAAGTCGTTTTAGGCGGCTTACCTAAAATTTAAAACTGGCTAAACGCGTACCAAGGAAAATAGATGCGTTATGATGAATTTGTAAAACAAAGAGGTTCCTACTGTTTCGAAGCAAGAAGGTTACTTTCGTGATAACAAAAAAAATACTGTTTACCACAGAGTAACAAACCGAGGAGTTTCACAGAGTTACACACCAAGGAGTTTCTATACAAGAAATAAAAGGTCCAGAGCCGGGCAACCATAGTTTAGTAGCAAGGAGGTTTTGTCGGAGGTTGTATATTATTATATCGCATTCCGCCCCCGGCGGTCGGCCAATGGGGTGTCGGGTGCCGCCCCCTCGCGGCGCTCTGCCGCAATTCTGTGCGATACTGCTCGTCCTGAACGCGGGTAAGTCGACTTTATTTGTCTATTTAGTTGAACTCTAGCTTCTAGGATTCTATTTGGGATGCTCTGATCCAATATACGTGCTGTTTGACCATTTTTTTTCATTCCACTTCAGTACATGTAAACGTATGTTCAGTACAATTAAAGTCACCATTACCTAGCTCCAAGCGTGGTGGATTATAGCCTCGACCACCCTCATTCTGAGAGGAGACCTGTGCCCTGTAATGCCAGCAATGGGTTGATCACGATGAAGTTTTTTTATTCTACCACAGTACATCCCTTTTCTGCAACCTCATCTAGTGGTAAGTGGCCAGTCTTATCAATGCGATCAATTTACCTATCTCTAAGCAGTCCCTGTGGGTTTTAAACCATAAAAACCCAATATCTAACAATTCTCCACCCAACCCAGGAATCGAACCCCGCGATCTGTTGTTAAACATGCTAACCAACAGACTAGCAAGGCTATTAAAATAAGTATATTATAGTCGACAAAGTACCTTAGTACGCTAAACTTTCCTGAACACGAGGTATGCATATAATTCATCAATTATCATCAATAGTCTATAATTGTCCATTGCTGGACTAAAGGCCTCTCTCAACGAGTTGGTGATCGCAGTAGATGCTAGAAGTAGCACAGAGGACCCTTTCTCCGTTATATTCCCTTAGTCGCCTCGTACGAAACCCGGGCCGTGGGAAAAAGGTTGGTGACAACTGACAACTGTATCTGATCAGCCGTCACCAAACGGCATATATATTAAGCATTCCATGTAACACATAAATATTTTGCAAGTTTCTCTGACAGACGGACAGACAGATAAAACGCAGTATAGCCAATAAGACACCTCGCTTCGCTTGGTCAAATATATCGCAGTCTCATATCTGGGTAAAGGTAATCAAGTTTCTAGTACTATACCTTCTATAAGTTGATTTACGAAATCATATATGCTTCACAAACGGATCCCTGTGGCTTCGTCCGCATCCAAATTCTTTACAACTTGTGTAACTTTTTCCTATAGGTACACTTTGATACATAATATACTACGAGCCTCCGCGTCGCATCGCTCGCTCTATTTAATCCGCGGTTATTTTGGACGATGTAAAATAGCTTTATTAATATCATTTTTTAAAGGTGATAGAATCATAATTACAAGATCGGATTATGTTCGCAAATTCAGGGGTTTTCATTTGTTTTTCATGGTATCCGAACCCTTTTCTAAAAGAATAAGAGTAGCATCAACTATTTTCCGATGAAAGTACCTTATAAATCGGTCAAGTCGAATGAGACGGACAAAAAAACTAACAGACTGACAGACGGATCAACATTTTTTAAAAAAAGTTAAAGACTATATTGATTTGACTAACGAATGTTTTATTTATTCGTGTCGATTGAAATAAATGTCATGGCAAAGAATTTATATATACATACTAGCTGTTGCCCGCGACTTCGTCTGCGTTTGATTTTGTTTTTAAAGTATTCAGTATCGCTAAGCCTTAAATGAGTATAGTTGTATATACATATAACATGTGACTGTCAATTCATTATAGACAAATAATTTGCAATAAAATAAAATTGTGACTTTACTTAAAGATCTAAGCTATCCTATCTCTTAAGTTGGACCAGACTACTCACGGTGTGCCAATTTAATTTAAAATCGGTTCAGTAGTTTAGGAGTCCATCGCGGACAAACATCGTGACAGGAGATTTATATATTTTTATAGATTACACAAACATGTGTTAATAATTTTATAAATGTGAATGTAGGTGTGTTTTAAGGTTTCACTTAAAAAAACTACTCAACCGATTGTCATGAAAATGTGTAAAAAATAATCTTGGAGATATTAGAAGTAACATAGGATACTTTATATTGAAAAAAAAACTAATATATTTTACAAAAAATAAAAATATGTTAGTCAAAATATATCAACATGTTGCTACTTAAGTGCCATCTAGCGTTCAGTGAAGAGTTCATAATTTATCATGAACAATCGCAGACAAAGTTAGTATAATACATTTTTAAGCTTCTATATTCGGTACTGGCCAGGCTGTCTTAGTATGCGTACATAAATATATAATATTAATAATTATATTTTGTAGATACTGCAGTATTTCTTAAACATTTTAAAGGTTGTTTAATCCGTATACTGCGCACTTTTCACTATGAAACTCGCTCTCATCTGATTTTCATAACGCACTAAAAGAAGTTAAACTTCAAATAAGTGCGAGTCGGACTCGCGCACTAGGGATTCCGTACAACTATCTATGAAAACGGAAAAAAAATCATGTCTGTTGTAATTTGTGGGATTGAGTATATGCTTTTATAATCAGATTCCCAAGGTAATTTTGGACCTGCCTATGCATAAGTTTAAACAATGTGTTAAAACACATTTAATAAATCGTGGTTAATATACGATTGATGAATTTCTTAAAGACAAGGCTGCTTGGAAGCAGGCTCCGCTCTCATTTCCCAAAAGATAGAAAATTTATTATATATATATATATATTAGGGTGGCGCAAAAAAAAACGACTATTTTTTTTTTTTGAGTCTCGGATGAAAAAATGTTAGTTTTTGATGTTTTAAGAGCCCTCTCCAAAGGACAGCTCAAAAAAAAAATTTTAAGAGGTCACTCCAAATTTTTTTAAATTTCAAGGATAACAAAAAAAACACAATTTTTTTCTAATTTTATCATTTTATTTAATCAATTATTAGAAAAAAATTGTGTTTTTTTTTGTTATCCTTGATTTTTTAGTTCATCTCGTGGTGTATTTTTATAGATTATTGTACTAAATAAAGGAAAAAAAATGGCCGGAATTTTAATTTTAATATTAAAAGGTCACTCGAAAAAATCTAAAGTCATTTACTAATAAATTAAAAAAAATTATGAGCGACCTTTCAAAATTAAAATTTTTAACTGAAACTTTTAGAAACTTATTTTTTTTTGGTCTATAATATTATACCGTAACGAGAAAAAAAATTTAAAAAAAAAAAAATCGATTTTCGAAATTTAAAAAAATTTGGAGTGACCTCTTAAAAATTTTTTTTTGAGCTGTCCTTTGGAGAGGGCTCTTAAAACATTAAACACTAACATTTTTACATCCGAGACTCAAAAAAAAAAATAGTCGTTTTTTTGCGCCACCCTAATATATATATATTTCATTGTAAACTGTAGAATGATGTTGAAAAAGAGCTATCTGTTTCAAAAATGCTTATAATTAATAAATGAATTTTGATTTTGAATTTGTAGGGGAAATTTAAATTATTGTTTTATTCGAATTAAACCGTGTACTGGACTCATATTGAAACATCAAAACCGCTCCACTTTAGTAGTGTTTCTCGAACAGGCGTTTAGTCACGCTTGTTGTATGGGAGCTCCCATAAACATTTAAATTATACTGTTTTTTAGCATTTATAGCGTCAACAGAATACATCATCTCTGAAAATGTCAACTGTTTCATCTCTCTTGTTCTGCCATTTAAAGGTTGCCTGTAAGAGTTGGCTTGCAGCAATAACGCCACCTTTGCATGCCTACAATTTTTAATTACTTCTTATTTCTGTTTTGTTATCCGTGTTATTTTAATTTTACACTGACGCGCGCACTCCGTACCCTCAATGTGATAGCCGAGAAGACGGATTTATTTTGTTGCACTCTGAGTGAACTCACAAATATAGCGATTTAGATTTTATCATATACACTATAGTTATATATATTATTAAAATTTACATAACATGCTTCATTGTCGTATTAGGATAACTTTTTCCTGTAATGACAAAAATGTAAGATGGGAATAAATAAATAAATAAATAATAAATAAATTTTATCGTCCAAAGTGTACGGAACCCTAAAAAGTATTAAAAGTGAATTGAATGAATGAATGAATGAATGAAAAGTGAATGTGACCCCAAATCTTAAATACACTTATTTTCATACTTTCCCTGTTCATAGCTTTGAAGTCTGAATGGCGCTAACGACGTGTGGTTTATAAGGGCGAGGTCAAGGAACGAACACTTCACGATAAGGGTTTATTCACAGTCAAATATATACCGTAATTATTACATACTAGTTGTCGCCCGCCACTTCGCTCGTGTGGAAATTTAGATGTGTTTGCCCATGAGTCCTTACTTATCCTTACTAATATTATAAATGCGAAAGTGTATCGTTTGTTTGTTTTCCCTTCACGCCTCAATTAAACAACCAATAAGCTTTTGGTATAGAGTTAGTTGAAAATAAACAGTTACCCAGGGAATTGTAAAAAAGGCGGGCAGCCTTGTGAATAAATAAATAAAATCTTGCTGTTCAACAAAAAAAAAAGGAGTTGCAAAGATATGAAGATAATACTGCAAGATAGAGGGTATAGTTTTGTGGTCTTAAAACCACAAAAAGGAAATAATCATAGTTATAGATGTGATGTCGGGGGTGCAATAACTAGCTATGTTATTCTCTCACCCCTGAACTACTTCTATGCAAAATGAAATGCTCTGTAAGAGTAAATTTTTTTTAAACAAATAATCGACTGCAGTACCTACTTAATATAAAGTAATTGATACTATAAAAGACAAGTTCTATAATAGTACAAAGGATTACGTTAACGATAAAAAACCTTGGGTGTAAACTGTTGCTCAAACCGGGTCACTTCTATAATGTTTTCAAATGACAATGTGAGATGGTGATAACAAAAATATTTAAATAGGTATTTTCCATGTCAAAGGCTACATGCATGCCAAATTTCATCCAAATACGTTCAGCCGTTTTTGCGTCATCGAGTACACAAACATCCACACTTTCACATTTATAATATTACTAGGATAGTTGGATTGGTGTACAATAAAGTGTATTGAATAAAAATTGAATAACGAACATAAATCCATTCCAATTTTCGTATTGAAATAACTACAAAGTACTTAACATTTTTAGAATGGCAACATTTGGTTTAATAAAAATAAATTAGTAAGTTTAAATTCACAATATTTAATAGGAATAATGCCCGTTTTCACTAAAGCTAGGAATCGCTCACGGATGCCTAGTGACTTCGGAGATTCCTATGTAGAAAACGTGTCTGGAACTCTTATGTGATGTCTTACGTTATTCGCATCATCTAAAGATACGATTTTGGGGGGGACTCTTAAAGTAACAAGTTTGACAGATGAAAAAAATGTTTTTTTTCTAATAACCTTATGTCCATTCGATCAAAGAAAAATATGATAATAAAAACACAATACACAACACCTAACCATAGACAAATTAGTTTATAATATGAGTTGACTAGTGAAAATCGGTGAGAGGTGAACGTGTGTGTTGCCGGGTCCATCGTTTGTGAAAACGGATATCACTGTGTTGCCAGGCCGAAAACGAGGAAAGCATACCCAGTATCAAATGAGCTTCCAGTTGCTATTTGAATACTCAAAGACACATAATTCATTCAGAAATTGAATGAATGATGTGTTGAATGTAATGTGAAAAAATTGGTGCTTTGCTTGGGGATCTGACCAAACCCTCGGTCCCTACCAACCTTATCTACTAGCGTTCCCCCGCGACTCTACATTGATACCATTCCTACAATTTCCATTAACATTATAGAAATTTCTTTTTTTTTTTCCTTAGTACTTTAACTGTTAACAAGCTAGCGCAAAATTCTTCCATAATTAAGATTAATAAATAAAAATAATAAATAAATGAATAAATATACTACGACAATACAATACACACATCGCCATCTAGCCCCAAAGTAAGCGTAGCTTGTGTAATGGGTACTAAGATGACTGATTAATATTTTATGGATTATATACATAAATACTTATAATATACAGATTAATTCATCACATCAATATTTTCCACTTGTGGGAATCGAACCCACGGCCTTGGACTCAGAAAGCAGGGTCGATGCCTGAAAATTTTTATATGCATTTTAAATTTATAAAATTGACAATTCCTCCAAGTGTATGTTAAAACACTATTAAAAAATTATAAAAATTTTAATACTTCTAGATACTTCTAGATACATAAACCTGGGGATAGAACCCAAGACCTATTATTATGTAATATTGACAGCGTATATGTTAGTATCTAATTCAGAACTGGTATTAGTAATGGTTACCTAATTCCCAAGCACTGATTACGACATCTTACGCTTCATTGTTTCGTGTTGGATCTGTGTCTCGAGATCTTGCGACATGATAGTAAGGGCAATTTGAAGGTGCTTCAAATTGCGCCAGCACGAAACGGTGCAAATACTTTGCGGGGTCAAGTGTCTTATCATTTGACAAAATTTTTATTTCTTTGCCAAATTTTCTTACCAGGGTATGCATACACCAGGAAAATTGCAAAAAATCTCCTCCTATAGGAGCTTTATATCAATTTTAGGGTAGGCAGTGCTTTTGTGCATGTATGAAGTGCACGCCACTGGTCAGGCTTATCTCTTGCCGGTCGTTTCTGAGCTGCCGCTCCATCCGACTACGAGAGTGGGGTAATAGTTAGTGACCCTATGTTTGAGCACACACTAGTGCACTAATATATCCGCCATTTTATGCCGATTTTTATCAAACACCAATATACTTAGCTATGATCTCTACCGATTAATTCAACTTACAAACAAAAACCAAATCGGAAGCTCCGATGCCACATACAGATAAAAACCGACACGCACACACACACACACACACACACACACACACACACACACGAACGCGCGCACACGCACACACTCACACACACACACACACGAAGCCATGCCAAATGTATAACACCGTTTTTGCTATGGCGGTTTAAAAAGACTAACACCAATGTTCAACTTTCGCTAGCGTAAACCAATAGACTATCATGGTAAATTGTTTTCAACTTGAAACTATCAAGCGATAATCCTGTATTTAACTACGAGCTATGTTTTTCCAATATAGTAATAATATTTCCCCAGGGCGGCGCTGCGCTCCGGCAGCTTCCGGAGGGGAGATGGGGGGAGGTGGCGGGCACTAATCCCATAATCTTAGTAAAGCACTCCGCCGCCGTGCGTTTGTAACACTCATTGTTTATGGCTGGGTTGGTACCGTTGTGCTGAACCAACAATTTATATACTGTGTAGTGCCATACATTTAACAATATCGACCGAGTGTAGTTTCTTACAGCACCGAACTCCTAGCGCAGTGCAGCAAACAAGGTGCCTTCTATCTATATATTCTTCTTCTATTCTTGTGACGGCCGATTGGCGCAGTTCGCAGCGACCCTGCTTTCTGAGTCCAAGGCCGTGGGTTCGATTCCCAGAACTGGAAAACGTTTGTGTGATGAGCATGAATGTTTTTCAGTGTCTGGGTGTTTATATTTATATTCTAAGTATAATATTTATGTATATCAAAATATTCATCAGTAATCTTAGTACACAACACAAGCTACGCTTACTTTGGGGCTAGATGGCGATGTGTGTATTGTCGTAGTATATTTATTCTATGGGCATATTAAAAATAAAGGATTGCATGGTTTTTAGGAAACTACAGATTTTATGATAAAAGTGTAACCTTTTTTTTTACATTATACATACATTTAACAAAAAAAAAATCTAAAATTTTTGGAATAATATTCCATTAAGGGACATTCCATTAACATTCCATATACAAATCGCTTCATCAATCTAAATTTTTATACTTGGAAAATGGGATTGGTAACGAATATATTTATTGCACTCTTTGTTTTAGAGTACGACATACATAATACTTCACAATTATTTAGATGATATACACATATTAAAAAACTGAATGAATGAATGAATACACTTTTATTGTACACCCCATAAACATATAGTAAAATTATAAATTAAAATTTAACAAAAAGTATACAATTTTGCGGCCTTAACGCTACATAGCGATCTCTTCGAGAGAACCGAAGGCGTTAAACACAGCTCAAGAAGAAAGGCGTTAAACACAGCTCAACAATATTTTATAACCGTGAAGTCATTTTGATCTGTTTTTCAATTATTTTCAATCATTCTATAATCAATTCCATCTTCATCATCAGTTTATAAATGTAACAAACATTTCATGAAGCAATGGCAAAAACGTGTGATAGTCTATATACTACACGGTCAGCTGATGCGAACTTTAGGCGCCGCCATATTGGCCTCGGCTGCTCTGATGAGCGCCTGTCTCTTTATCCCTGCTCCGCAGCCGACCGTCACGCAACATGCAACACACAGTCGAAAAAGTCTGAGACGATGTAATAAAAGTTTCACTTTAATAAATAAATAATAAACTATGTCTTCATCATATTAAAATAAACCCAATATTCATTTCTTATAGCGTTTAATCGCTTTAGTATCTCTAATTACTCTCAAACATGAAACCACATAAATTTTTGTTAACTTATTATTTTACTTCTTCAATAGTGACTTGACACTTCAGTCGATACACTTCCTATCCCCGCGATTTTTATAATATTTTTTAAATAAGCTTCCCTCTTGTGCCGAGTTTCTGTCATTTTCAATTTCCATTTTTTTTTTATTTTTATTTATTTCAAGTAGTGTTGCCCAAATGCAAGAACAAGACGAGACTTAGCCAGTCTTGGTCTTGGTCTTGCGCCAATACACCTGGTCTTGGTCTTGGTCTTGCGCTCCCAGTCTTGGTCTTGGTCTTGGTCTTGCAGCAAGAGTCTTGCAAGTCTTGCAATTACCTATTAGTCTATTACTATTTATTAAAGTTTACTTTAAATCTTAGAAAAACGTATTAGAATTGGAACATTGTGAGCTTGAATTAACATAGCCATAGTAAAGATCAAGCAGATTAATAAATAACTGAAGATTTGATAAGAAATTCGAAAAATCAACTGACCTATATGTCGTTTTCCATGGAAGTAACTGTTTCTTAATAAACATTTATGATTTATAAGCTTACATTTGCTAAAACATGTAAAAAAACAAATTAATTACAATAACTTGACTGTATTTTAAAGAACAATACTTATCTGTCTAGAAAGAGATTGAACCCTCAACTTATAAGAAATTTAATAAAAGAGTTTTACGATTTATCATTTATTTGAATAAAGCTGAAGAGTTCGTTTGTATGTTTGATGACAGAAGTTTTAAAATAAATAAATAAATCCTGAACGTCACTATACCTCCAAAGTTACTATTCCTCGTGGACGAAGTCGCGGGCACAGCTAGTAATACTTACTCTCATCATCTCTCTCAGAGATATTCGAACACTTTTTTGCTATTTTTTCTTGTAAAAACTTAAGAAATATAATGACTAAATGTACAATAATAGTACCTAAGTAATTAGTTTAAAACCATATAAGTAATCAATATTATAATTACTTACTAGAATGAATTATTATGACATCTACTACCTATCCTCACCATTTTATCCTAATCATAATACTACTTGCGTGATCAGTATAATGTATTCATTTTCATTCTAAGCACTCTGAAACTTATTTATTCTTTGGAACACCTGTAGGTACTCTTAAAATTCGAAATTATTTTGCATGAATAGTGTCAAATGTTATGATTTCGGCGCGGCGGCAACGATTGTTTTAGATTTCAAAAGAAGCCGCCGGCGCGTGTATCATAACCATGTACTTCCGAAAAGCGGCAAATTTCTTTGAGAAGTAAGTACAAAACCTTTGATGCCGCATTATCAAAGTGCCGATGGTTAAAACATAACTATGCATGCACTCAGTTTGATTTTAATAGATATTTTTTTATTCGCTATGTTTATGGTATTAGTCGTAATGCGCATAGGTCCAGTTTTTCATATTCTTTGATATAGTTTTTTGCGTCTCATAGAATTCCTAAGCGTACCTACCTACCTATACACCGAACTGTTACACCTAACTACTCCGTGAAATAGCGCTAAGTCCTAGCTGCAAGACGCAAGAGTCTTGCAGGCTATGTCTTGTTCTTGCTCAAGTCTTGCACGGTCAGTCTTGGTCTTGGTCTTGCTAAAAATACGCGGTCTTGTTCTTGGTCTTGGTCTTGCAAAAACGCAAGAACAAGACCAAGACTGCAAGACCAAGACTGAATTTGGGCAACACTAATTTCAAGTCCTTTATTTCCACTCTAATTTACATCGACCACAGATTATGCATTTTTTGGCAGTCTGAACGAAGATCCGTTTTTTTACGTACTCAGAAAGCTTAAAGGCAGATGAGTTTTGTTTGTTTGATAGCTTTATTGCACACACACATTTTATATAAAAACGTGCTAACATGTGCATTCTTAGAATCTGCTTTCAAGCAATCAAGCAAAAATTGTGTTAAGAAGTTCATCAATTGTACAGTAATTTCGCTGTAATGTTTCTTTATGTGTTTTTCACACCACTCGCTCGACAATGCCTTATTTCATAGCCTTGTTAGTACCTATTCAAAGGTCAAGTACGTCAATACATCCTATATTCTTAGCGGGTAAGTAATGTTGTACTGGAGTCCCTTGGGGCTTTTATGATTTGTATAAGCAACATCGCTTACGGCGTATCTGAATAAAATTAGTTCATTCTAGTATTGTTGTCTCGCTCTAACGTATGATGTACGTCCCTGTCATTCACCAGAGTCTGTAAAGCTCGAACTGTAAGCTGTAAGAGTATAGATTGTAAAAAAAACCCTACAAAATTGATTGTATTGCGTGGTGTTAAAAGTAGAGTATTCAACTCAGCTGCCTTCGTTTTGGTCGCCCCCAAAACCTTCGTTACAATCAGTATTATAAGTGCGACACCCTACAGTCGGGAGTTACTCTAAAATCCCTCGTTTGCTTGGGACTTATCCCGGCGCCCGTAACGTGGTAGGTACATTGCTAATCGCTTGTACAATGTACCTTTAACAGTTTGTTTAAAGGTATAAATTGGTAGGTCCAAAATTAACTTCGGAATCAAATTATAAAAACATAAACTTAACCGCATACATGACTTCTGTACCTTTCGAAGACGATGTGATGTTACTACTTGGACTGAATCACTACGCTAACTTGTAGTGGAATTAAAAAAAAACTCTCCCGTTTGGACACCATATAGTAACAGTCTTTGATAAAAGAAAAACTACGCAAAATCAGCATCACATCTTTAGTGTTGTAGGAGCGAGGGAGCCTGCATGATCGAGTACGGCGTCAGACAGCCCTCCCATTGTTTGCGGCCCTCCGTCCTCTTCACTGAGCACGCCATGGCAACCGTTTACTCCTATATTGTGTTTATAGACAACTATACTATTAAATTGCTGGCGTTACTCGGACGGGAAATTAAAAAAAAAAACATAAAGCTGGCAACACATGCTTTTGTTGGCAACACATGCTTTTTGTTTCTTCGGAAATAATTACTGATTTGAAAAACAAAACGACTAAGTAACGTTATTATTTTATTCTACTACAAGTTAGCCTTCCTGGAAACTGGTGATGGTATCAGATGGTAGCAGGCTGCACTTTAGGTATGGCAGTTATATCGAAACCAGCCTTACCACCATCGCTTAAAACAGTATTATCTCGAAATTGCAGTTTGTTTGACTTACCTTAACGTCCTAAAAATAAGGATTGTAATTCTGAAACAAAACGTCTACCGTAAACGTGTTAAGCAATAGTTTTATCTTTTAGATGTAAACCTCAATGTAGAAATCTATGTCTAAGTCTTTTTAAATATCCATATACAACAAGCAAATTCGTCAGCCCTTTGCGTGAAAGTAAGAAATACCAATTAAAAACTACTTGTTGCTGCGCGGAAGGAGGAAAAACCGAAATAAAAGAATAAAATGTTTTTATGTAAATGTGTATAAAACTGTACTTAATCAATCGATAGGTATCTATATATAACGAGATATTTTTTTTTTTCAAATAAAACCGAAACCGACTTCTGAAATAAATAGAGTTCCGTTGTCTGTCTCTGAAACTCTTCATCAGAACTGTATGAAATTAAAAAGACGAATTAGGAATTAACCCCTTTCGAACAAAATAAATAATTTTGCAAATATGTAACAGAATCCCCTGTAAAAATATAAAATTAAAAGATTATTATATATTTTTTCATAAACTAATTCATAACATTCTAAATATTTACTTATGACAAACCAATTGAACACCTGCATAGTGACGCGTACCTTAACATTTCTTCAATTTGTAATTAAACTATACTTATTTAGTCAATATTTAAAACGAGATAGATCTTTTTTACAAAAAAAAAACCGACTTCTGTAATAAATAGAGTTCAAATTCAAATTCAAATTCAAAAATGTATTATAAATGTAGACCTTAATAAAGGCACTTATGAAGCGTTCATACATTTAACATGTTACACTAATTGTAACAGTTAGTGATGGTGATAACTGCATTCGTTAACTTGAAACTAAAGCCAGGAGGGTTCTAAACGCGCGCTGGTCTAAGAAGAGCCCACAACAAACTTAGCCAGGTTTTTTTTTTGTTATCACCATCTCACCGTCTAGTTAATGTTGAGCTATGAAGTAAGAGCAATTCATACCAAAGCTTTTTTATCATATATGCAATCCTTAATATTATAATAGGATTTTTCCATAAGCTTACGTTTTATCTAAACTTTGAACTTATTGAGGGACATCTCAAGGATATCACCTGGTAATTTGTTATAAAAAGATATACAATTACCCTTAAACGAGTTACTAATTTTATGCAGTCTAGTAAACTTCACTAAACTGTTCCTAAGATCTATATGAAGAGATACGAAATACACCCCTATCGAACGGAAAAATAATCCGTCTATACATGATGGAGTTATGCCCAAAAATACACAAAAAAAACCATCCAAATTTATAATCCTTTTTGAATGGAGTCGGTTAAAGAGTATGTTTCCCCGATCTTCCTTTCCTTTGTTTCGTGTATCAAATGCTCATGTAATTATGATAATGGATTCGATGCCACCCCAGCCGTTTGGTGATAAATCTGGAGGGTGCATATTCAGTGGGATTCGGTTAGGATGCTGTGCGATGGACCGCGGTGAATTCGGAGCTGTTATCTTTCACACTGCCAGATTTTTGTGAGGCGCGTGAGGGGAAAAAAAGTTACATTATGTCACAAAATAGATAAAGTATTCTAACTCCGTTTTCCGATTCTGGCTTTTTACATAAAAATCACGTCAATAGTTAGATACGTTGCTGCGTGAAAGAAGGTCAAAAAAAATACATTTATAACATACAGGTGTAGTACTGCTACACCTAGAAGAAGATTCCAAATTAACAATCTCGTTAAAACTGTAAGTATATAATATGAAAATAAACCTGTTATTTTATTTTTCGCATTTAATATATACTAGCTATTGCCCGCGTTTATAACTGGTTGTTTACAAATTCCGTAGAATCCTATTGATTTCCTGGGATACAAAGTAGCCTATGTTACTCTTATTTCTTTAAACTAACAAAGTCAAAGTCAAAGTCAAAAATATCTTTATTCAAGTAGGCCCATAGGTGGCACTTTTGATGCGTAGATACCTAAGAATTACACGGTAGTGAGATGATGGCGATAACCACATTCGTAAACTTAAAACTAAAGCTACGAGGGTTCCAAACGCGTCCTGGTCTAAGAAGAAGCCCACAACAAACTTAGCGGGGTGTTTTTTTTTTGTTATCACCATCTCACAATGTCATTTAAAACATTTTAACTCTATGACAATCGATTTTATGAAGGAAGGACAAACAAACTAACAAATACACTTTCGCATAATATTAGTGATGTTTCCCGCAAATTTTTGCATGAGATATGCAGTTGGTCTAAAAGAATTACCAAAACAAACACGACCATTCGATGTGTCTTCAAGTTTGAAGAAAACATGTTTTCTTCAATGCTGATAAGGATTGGAAGGAAAAGATAGCTATAGGATTAGAATAGACTCCAAGATACCACCGGTTACGCTTGATACGAACCTGAGACCCTACTTAAGCTCTAACCGCTGCGGCAACTCTAACTTGGAACCCTCAAAACTGCACCCTCGCGATACTTCAGTAACTGAATGGGAAAACCATTATCCTAATTAAACGGATCTCCGTTTACAGATCTTCCTATTAGAGAATGGAATAGGAACAAACGTCTACTGTTATTTAACTTTATTTGGTAGTAGTAGATTTTTTGTGACGGAGCTCGTCCAGGGAAGTACTACCCTTAAAACATCATATATATTATAATATCCCTTCTAATATTATAAATGTGAATGTAAGTTTGTTTGTTACGCTTTCACGCAAAAACTACTAAACCGATCATCACGAAACTTTGTACACATATTCCTGAAGGTATTAGAAGTAATATAGGAAGCTTTTTGTCCCGAAATTAAGCTCAGTTCTCTCGGGAGAGAGGCCGAAAGTGTTTGACGATTTTACACGAGGCATAGCTATCCTAAATACAGAAAGTACTACCACATTTATGAGGCTCATGTCTTTAGAAGAACAAAAACAAAAGCGGACGAAGTCGCGGGCAACAGCTAGTATAATAAATAGCTGTACCCTGCCACGCTTCGCTGTGGCACATTGTGATTGAATGGTTGAGAAAAGTAGATAAAAACAATCCCTGATGCGTATATCATGCTAAAATTTCAGCTCGATCGGTGCAGAACTTTTTGAGTTTTTGAAGCGTACACAAACCAACATAACATTTTTATATATATAGATATATATATATTTTAGGGTTTTTATATATGTGTATTGTACATCACATCGTCATCTAGCCTCAAAGTAAGCGGAACTTATGTTATGGACTAAGATAACTGATGAATAATCAATGAGTCATCTTAGTAACCATAACACAAGCTACGCTTACGAGGGTTATGGCGATGTGTGTATTGTCATAGTATATTTATTTATTATTACATTTATGCGCGGTTTCACTAAACCTAGGTAATGCAATCGCAGATATGTTACGACATTCGTTACAACACCGATTTGGCTTTAATGTTTAGAGAGTTCATATACTGACACTTGACAGTGAAAAAGATATAAATTCAGTTTTTTTAACCTCAAAAAATGAAAACCTATGAAAATTTCGACAAATATTATAATTTAAATTTTAAAATGTACACCTAGGAATTTCCTTAGCTTAGATGTTACGTACGTAAGCGATGCTTTGTTCGTTGTTAGTGAAAACGTTGAAGTCAGTTTTATTCGACAACCGGGTGAAAATCGGGGAAAAACTAGTGGGCAACGGTTTAGTTAAAAACAAAGTCTTGTTAGAAACGAAAACGTTTGAATAATGTCGTATTTAAAGGTAATCAACTAATTCCCTCAAACGCTGCCCCCCTTTACATTCGCCACGGTTGGCAATCTTTAAAGGGGTCTCGAGCTAAATCCCCCATCGATCAACTGTAACACCCGCTTCCTGTGTACGGTACGTAAAAGGATAATGGGGTTTCGTATTGTCATGGAAAAATATTTTGTAACCTGTAAGATAAATCTAATCTTAAAAAAAATAATAGTTGAAAAAAAACTAAAAAACACGCTTGGTATAAAAAACCAAATTAATTTCTACCAATTAGTTAAGTTATTTATAAAAGTTTGATTGTTAGTTTGTCTTTAACTACTATTTATGTTATAGCAAAATTAATCGGTTAACCATTCACCATCAAATTTGTGAATATTAGATAAATTAAAATTAACATAATTCCTGTGCTATCGACTATACTTAGTTAAAAATCCTATACTTCCTTTTAAAAATGAAAAATTCTATTTTGCAAAATGAAAAATGGAATAATCTTATCAAATTAGTGTATCGTCATCGGTTCTTAATATTTTTACTATACAAAGTTTGAACGAAATCAGAAGAGGGTCCAAATCAAGTCCAAAGAAGTCGGTTACAAACATACATACGTAGAAGCTAAAATAAAGCGAGTAAAAAAAGCTTAGTAAAAATATATTGTTTCATTATTTAAATCTATAACTATAATAAGACTGCAACGGGTAGAATTATGTACAATGAAAATATTTCAATTTTTTTTTTACTGTGTACTCTAAAAGCCATGCTGAAGCCAAAATAACCCACAGAAGGCATTTTTGTTCCATAGGTACTCGTACATATAAATTAGAGGGACGATGCACTTTTGGGCTTCATGGGGTTTAAAATTGCCGTACAATTTTATTGTTGTTTTAAGAGACATTATTTAAAACTATTATTTGACAATTCTTCGTATTAAACAAACAATTTAATTCTACACAAAAAAAAAATGACAGTATTTTTTTCGTGGCAAAACAAAAACTTCGCGTCTGTCTGTCACAACCTACTACTATCGACTTAAATCGACATATCATATGGAATGACTTGATTTAAAAGGTACTTAAACAAGTATAAAGGAACAACCCACCCCCTCGGGTTGGTATCTCTTTTATGACAGGAAAATAAAACACGAAAAAATTTTTTTTTTTAAATGCACATTTTTTACCTATCAGTAATAGCTATTACAATTCATTAATAGACTGTTAAGCAATCTTTTTATTATTTTTTAAAGTCAAAGGAGTGTTTAATAAATATAAAAAAATAAAAAGAAGATTATAAATGAATGTAGTTTACATAGCTTCTGGCCGTTCAAATAATAAATCTTTATATACATATTTCTTGTGTTCGTGTGCATGTCACTGAACTCCACCTAAACGGCTGGACCGATTTGAAGGATTTTTTGGTATGCGTTTGGGTGGCACCCTGGATGGTTTAGATTCACAAATCAGCCCGACAGATGGCGCTGGGTTCCGCTAGTAAGAAATAAATGTTGTCTTTATATTTGTTTAATTTTTTTTTAAATATAATTTACTTTTAAAACATTTAAGATGAATGTTCTACTTAGTAAATAAGAATAGATAAAGAGCTTTTCTTTGAAGTAAAGGAAGATTCTAGAAGTCTGTTAGTTACGCACATGCGCGCTGGTCAACACTTTGTCGGATTATTGATTTAAGTTTTAAGTTATTGGGGCGAGCGGCGTAATCATTTATAGCTCACATGCTGACCAGGCAAACGTCCTGTCCGAATTTCAATACGTTTCATTACAATCGTTAGACGTTATGTGAATTGGAACGTGGTACCACATGCCTTGTATTTAATGTGATGGCAGCCGGTTGGCGCAGAGGGCAGCGACCCTGCTTTCTGCATCTAAGGCCGTGGGTTCGATTCGCACAACTGGAAAAACTTTCTGTGTGATGAACATGAATGTTTTTCAGTACCTGGGTGTTTATCTGTATATTGAATGAATGAATGAATGATTACACTTTTATTGTACACCACATAAACATATAGTAAAATTATAAATAAGAATTTATCAAAAAGTATACAATTTGGCGGCCTTATCGCTACATAGCGATCTCTTCTAGGCAACTTAAGGCGTTAAACACAGCTCAAGAAGAGAGGTAGGTTGTGCATTTAAATAAACATGCATATATACCTATATATACATATATAATATATACATATAATAAACTTACAATAAAATATATAGATACTGATAATAATATATAGATACTAATAAAATATTGCAAGTATTTATGTATTTTATTCATAAAAATATTCCTCTGCTATCTTAGTACCCATTAAACAAGCTTCGCTTACTTTGAGGCTAGATGGGTATGTGTGTATTGTCGTAGTATATTTATTATTTTTATTATTTAAAGCAAATAGAAACAATGAATAAAAAAAAATACATCTAAAAAAAATACAATGGGGTTGTGATAAGTAAACACTTTGAATGTTTGGAATTAGTTTGTATGGAAAAATAAATATTCTTTTAACTTAATATTTTTACAGAGTGAT
Organism: Pararge aegeria; assembly: GCF_905163445.1. NCBI lineage: Eukaryota > Metazoa > Arthropoda > Insecta > Lepidoptera > Nymphalidae > Pararge > Pararge aegeria. The sequence goes on along the minus strand of NC_053202.1, from coordinate 896,601 downwards.
TCCTTATGAAATATACTTTAACTTCAGCAGTATTTCGTTATTCCGCTACACGTTGTAAAATGTAAATTGTTGATGTTGGAAAACAGCTACTGCTGAGTTTCTTGCCGGCTTCTTCTCGGTAGAATCTGCCGGTGGTAGACTCACTACAAACAGACATACTTGACGTTTCAAAAGTGCTTATATTAGGCCTACTTGAAATAAATGAATTTTGAATTTGAATTAGGGCTCGGCCTTCTCTCGGAGAGACCGAGTTCGATTCCCGACACGCAACTTCAACTTTCCGCAGTTATGTGCATTTTTAATATAAGCAATCACAATTTTCCTTGCTTTAACGGTGAAGGAAAATATCGAGAGGAAACTTACAGGGATGACAGTTCTCCATAACGCTCACAGAGGCGTGTGAAGTCTATCAATCCGCACTTGGCCAGCATGGTGCATCAGCTAAGCCCTTATCATTCTGAGTGAATGAATGAATGAACGAATGAATCAATGAATACACTATTTTTTTATAAATTTAAAATGCATATAAAAAATTTCGGAACCGACAGGATTTGAACCTGCGACTCTTTGGCAATTGCGGCCTGAGCGCTTTCTCCAATTAAGCTACGGCTCTGCTACCGTCGATGCCGAAATTAGTATATGCCTTTCACATCAGTCTTATAGCGACTGTAACGTCATCTAGTAGGAAACGTTGCAGTTTCGATCTACTTTTTCAAAGGTCCATATTACAATGAGACACGTTTGAAACAAGACACATTGCTTTTTCATAATTTTATTAGTGTAGGTTAAAACACAGATTTCTTATTAAACACTATTAGGTTCTTAAATGCGAATACTAGCTACTTTATTCCCTTAAGGAAAATAATTTACTGTGGAAATTTCATCAAATTCCATTTGTCGTTTTAAAAGAGGGGCGAGGAGGAACGTGACTGCGCTGCGAGAATAAATTCCACCAATTCTCCCCTGCACGAGTTATGAATACTAATTTGTATGGAATAAGGATATTTTGACACAAATTGTATGTATCATACTGACTGTGCTAGTCTATTTCACCAACGTGAAATTCAAATTGTAAGGAAAACCCATTAAATTTTTTTTTTGCATTTTGCATTTTTGCCGTGCGGTAACGGCAGATCAGTGTTGTACCTACAAGGCGACTAATGCCCGCTCACACAAGATAGAACAATGATTGTTAAATTGTTAAATTATATTGGAAAAGAGCAACTGCTGAGTTTCTTGCCGGCTTTTTCTCGTTGTTGTTTTTGTCGTTGGAATCCGCCTTCCGAACCGGTGGTAGAGTCACTACAAACGGACCGACAAGGCGTTTCAAAAGTGCTTATATTAGACCTACTTGAAATAAATGAATTTTGAATTTGACCCAGCTCTTATGAGCGGAGGCTTGTTTCCAGTTAGTAAGCTGAGGATATGTTTATGTGTCGGAGAAAGGCGATTCTTGTCTACATCACCGTTATCGTTCACTGTTCTGTTCTCGGAAGCGTGCGGATTAATCACCGTCCGTAACCCTTTCACTCCAATCGTCGCCTGAGCCGAGGTTCAGCCTCACATGAAGCGCCCTCAGGCCGACGATCCCTTCGCTTCTTCGAGCCCTAGGGTTCAAACTCTTCCTGGCAGAGCCCCATTCCGAGGCTCGCCAACAAGCCCGCGTTACGCTGTTAAAATCATTAGGGCTAATCAGCTACACACAACCCGAAAAAAAAAAAGTTCTAGTGGGCGTCATTAGGCTTAAATACAAGCACTAAACAATGTACACCGTTTCATACAATTTAATTCTGCTGTTACAATCACTCGCAGTCACTACCGATTTTCAAGAGACTCCTTAAAAAACATTTTATGCCACCCTAATTAGTTATTTTTTTTGCTTCTGAGTAACTTTTCTTTGTGTTGTAATCTTGTAATTTGTATGATATAATAATTGATAGATATATTTATTTTTAATTTGGTAACTGCTCTGCTCTTGTGTACAACCTAACCCTTAAGTCTGTGTTTTTCTTTTTTTACTCTTTCCTTTGTTGGGTTGCCTGGCAGAGATCGCTTTTTAGCGATAAGGGCGCCCATTGTACCTCTGTTTTATTGTGTTATTTTTGTTTATAATTTAATTTCTGTTAGGTGTACAATAAAGTGTATTTTCATTTCATTTTATACAATATTGCACTATATGAAATTGAACTACTAAACAGAGAAGCGGGCTCGCGACACCATCTTCACTCCACTATTCTAAAAATTTGTAAAAAAACCCGCAATGATCCACCTCGATTCATAAATGCAAGTTGCGCAAACCAGCTTCTCAGCCACACGGCACTCATGATGACGCCTCGAGCCCGCTCTAGGCCTACCCCCAACTCCGATTGGACGATAATTTTGACACAATTTAGTAACTTTAAATTAATCAATGACTTTTAAATCTAATATTATCCCTATCCCTATCCCTATCCCTGCTAATATTATAAATGTGAATGTAAGTTTGTTTGTTACGCTTTCGCGCAAAAACTACTAAACCGATCATCATGAAACTTTGTACACATATTCCTGAAGGTATTAGAAGTAATATAGGATGCTTTTAATCCCGAAATTAAGCTCAGTTCTTTTGGGAGAGGGGACGAAAGTGTTTGACGATTTTACACCATAACGCCGTGAAATGATAACCTTTTTTATATAAGAATACACAACTTAAATATTTCAGTAGAATTACACCTAAATTGAATGCCACATGTCTTTCGAAAAACAATAACAAACGCAAAGGAAGTCGCGGGCAACAGCTAGTAATGTTATAAATAAAATAAAATTAAGATTTAACAAGTGTTTTTAGTTAACAACCGACATCTCGCGTGAATCAATAAACAATCAATACTGTTCCGACTACTTCCTCCGACATTCTATATATATATATATTCATTCTCATTCTATATATATATATAGAATGAGAATGAACAGAAATACTTGGCATTTCACTTAACCTTTACCCCGTATTCCCGTGAACCGCCCACGTACCTAATATAGAGGTAATGGGCGGCGACTTTTCTCATATAATCTGTTGTATTTAATCAAATATATAATTAATCGGCCAAGGATGCCTGTATTCTTTTTTATTCCACCTGGTGGTTAGTCATGATGCAGTCAAGATGGTACGGCAGTTATATAAAACCCGTACCCCTAATCGGTTTCAACGCGACATCGTACGGGAACGCTAAATCGCTTGAACTTTGTCAGTAGGGTGGTTAGCCACGGTTAGAGACTCTTACCATAATGGACCTGCGAAAATTCTCTCTTCTCTCTTCTCTTTCGATCGAATGCGGGACCTCCCCTCATAAGACGCAGCGCTGACAATTGCGCTAGGCGAGGCAATATAACAATGTTCTATTTTGAATATATTTATTTAGCTTTCTGAGTCCAAGGCCGTGGATTCCTACTATTGGAAAATGTTTGCGTGATGAACATGAATTTTTTTCAGTGTCTGGGTGTTTATCTGTATATTATCCGACAAACGTACTAATCGTAAAATGAATACGTACCTTCTCCCACGTGCTAAGACCAATAATAGCCGGAACAGATTTATTATAAGAACATGTGATATTTACAATAATAAGTATCAACATATAGACCAATTTTATTATAAGTATGGAAAGTTTTTATCTGCTATCAGAAAATGCACTTAAATGTGTGTTTTTTCTTAGATTAACTTTTTGTAAATGAGCAATCATTTTTGCGTTATTAACTTATTGTAACTAGTATTACTTAGTATAAGTTACTTATATATAATTGAACCAAACTCCCGTATCATTATGATAATTTTAATTAATAGTGAAAACTTTATTGGCTTGTGTAAGATCTATAATTAAGTTTATCCATTGTAGAAATTTATTTATAGCTGTTTGTTTTCCAAATAAAAAAAAAATAAAAAAATAAATTATAAGTATTTATGTATATTATTCATAAAAAAATATTCACTAGTCATCTTAGTACCCATAACACAAGCTACGCTTACTTTGGGGCTAGATGGCGATGTTTTTATTGTCTTGGTATACTTTTTAATATTATTAATAATTAATATAACAGCGAAACTTTGAGCATAAGTTTAAATATTCACATTCCGTCATGGTAGTTTTTGGTTATGTCTGAAATAGCATTGGTACATGTAACAATGTGCTACGTTCAATATATTGTACTGATAAAGACAACGAATGAGAGCGGGTAGTAGCGTCGATTGCGCTACTACGGCCATCTTCTGCGATCACCAACCAGTCTGCTCAGCAGTGGCGTGCATTACATACATGCACAAAAGCACTGCATACCCAAATTATTTTATATAAGTCGTATTGGAGGGGAATTTTTCCATTTTATGGCATGTACCGACTTTATGCATACCCTGGTCAGAATCCCTATGCACGCCACTGCTGCCCAGCGTTGCACGAGGCCTTTAGTCCAGCAGTGGACTGTAACAGGCTATTGACGATTTGATGAATGATTCCCAGCTGGAAAGGAAATAATCCCGGTAAAATGATTCAAATGATGATCGCCGAGGCCTCCCGCATCATGATTACGTATTTATCTAATAACTCCGCCGGCCCCGCCATTAGGGATCTTTTGATTGACATGCCGGGGCCCTGAGATTGTGCTGTGTTAGGGTGTTATTAGGGCTGCCTCTACCGACCTCCATTATAATATCGGGCTTTGCATAATTGTGGTATTAGATGGATGTTCCCGGATTCGATCCCTGGTTTGGTCTGTCTGGTCTGGTGTGAGGCTACGGTCGTGGCTTGTTACCACACGCTATTGAGCGTACCGGTGCGATGTCGCGCAGAAACTTATCAAAGGTTATCTTATATATACTAGTATATAAAGCTAAAGAGTTTGTTTGTTTACTTGTACGCGATGATCTCGGGAACTACTGGTCTGATTTGAAAAACTTTCAATGTTAGATAGCCCGTTTATCGAGGAAGGTTCTAGGCTATAAATCATCACGCTTAGACCAATAGGAGCATAGCACTTATGAAGGATGTTTCAAAACCGAGTGTTTTTATACCTTCGAAAGCTGTGGCTGCGTAAACGGTTAAAGTTTCGTTAAAATCATGTACCTCGCTGGTAGGCCTAAAGAATTATTGAATTTGCATTCATTAAAAAACCAAATAATTCTTCCTGAATTTAAGAGCTCAGCTCTTTTCGGTATAGCCCTATCGAACCTCTTTTATCCATGGCCTTCTCTTTCAACTTTTTATATGGGTCGTCCTGTTCAGGGAAAAGTAGAGAGGAAGAGGTCTTTCTCTCTACTTTTCCCTCATTTATTCAAAAACGCATCGTGTCTTACCAGTTGGCTAATCATTTTAAGCCGCCGACATAAAAAGAGAGGTATAAGTTTAAGTAAATGGGTATATATACTACGTCAATACTCACATCGCCATCTATCCCCAAAGTAAGTTTGTTTGTTTTAAAAATATCTTTATTAATTTAATAATTGTATTACATTTCATAACCTAGTGACTAGTTCAGGGATAACATATAAATAATATATTACTTACAGTTTAGCAGGTTACAACACCTTTTTAAAACTTTACAGCAAATAAACTAAACATTTTTATCAACTTATTGAGCCGCATAACAGATGATAATAACTTGTTTTACGTAGAACTTAGTACAGACATACGTCAATTAATAAAATAAGTGTAACTTGTGTTATGCGTATTAAGATAACTGATTTTATATGAATAATATAGATAAATACTTATAAAATACAGATAAACATCAAGACACTGAAAAACATTCATTCTCATCACAGAAACATTTTCCAGTTGCGGGAATCGGCTGTCAGTTGAACTTGTCTGTTTGTACACATACAGCTGTGTGTCTGTCTTTGGTATCGTAGCCCCCAAACCGATGAACGTAAATACGTTTAGTTTTTTTTGTGTCATAGATATAATTTTATCCCGAGTCCCGAGTCGAATCTTAGCCATGTTTCATGAAAATCTGTTCAGCCGTTTCCCCTCTGCTCCTAACTTCTTTATGTTCGATTGATTCGAAACTAGTTTGTTAGTTTGAAGAAGTTGAAGTTTGTTTAGGGTGTAATTTAAAATGCATATAAATTTTTGTTTATTTAAGTGCATATATATAAATTTAAAATATATGTATAAACCTACCTTTATTATTGCTAATAATTGTGAAAATAAGAAACATAAGTTTACTGCTTTATACTGTTGTACAGTAGCGTGCCAACCCTACTTACCCTCCCTCCAGCGCCCTCGCCCCAACACGTACGCTTAATACAGTTTTGTGTTCGCATTTCGATACTCATTTGTATCCTCTGAGGAGACGATGTAATATGTCGCGGATGATATTACCGTGCTGAGTTGGATCGCTTAAGAGCGTGACATGAGCGGACTCGATTTGAAACGCGACCTAAAACGTTACGCTCACTTCCTAGTCCACTTACTTAGCAATTTTCAGCTGCCCAAATACAGAAAGCAAAAAGTCACAGTCAAAGTCAAAGTCAAATATTCCGTAATTCAAATAGGCACATAGATGGCACTTTTGATGCGTACTTTACAGGTAAAATATGACATAGAAGTGAGTTGATGGCGATAACTAAATTCGTCAACTTAAAACTAAAGCTACAAGGGTTCCAAACGCATCCTGGTCTAAGAAGAAGCCCAAAACAAACTAAACCAATTGTTTTTTTTGTTATCACCATGGCATATTGTCATTTAAAACTATTAAAGAAGCAGCCTGGTTAGAGCAATAATTTACACCCAAATTTTTTTATCGTTGACGTAGTCCTTAATTTAAACGAAAGGACTTCAGAAATAAATGCAAAATACAACCAGCTTTCTTCGTGAAAAAATATACAACTGCTAAGCTTTTGTTAAAAAAATAGGTTGTACGAATCAATGAATACATCTAATAATAAATAATAAATAAAAAAATAAATATACTACGACAATACACCATCTAGCCATCTAGCCCCAAAGTAAGCGAAGCTTGTGTTATGGGTACAACGATGACTGATGAATATTTTTATGAAAAATATACATAAAATACTTATAATATACAGATGAACACCCAGACACTGAAAAACATTCATGTTCATCACACAAACATTTTCCAGTCGTGGGAATCGAACCCACGGCCTTTGGCTGAGAAAGCAGGGTCGCTGCAAACTGCGCCAATGGGCCGTCAAACTGCGTAAACCTTTCGAGTGTACAGGCTCGATGTTATGTGAGATTGCGTAAACAATGCATATATAAACTACTACTATATTTTTCATTTTTTGGAACAGCTCCGTCATGTTTGTCTCCGTAACTATTCAGCAAAATAAACAACTACACAGCAGAATAAAATTTGCTAATCCGTCTATCCATCATAAACCCATTACCGAGCCACTACAGGGCACGGGTCCCCTCCACAATGAGAAGGGGTTAAGGCCGTAGTCCACCACGCTGGCCCAGTGCGGATTTGTGGACTCCACACACCTTTGAAAACAATATGTAGAACTCTCAGGCATGCAGGTTACCTCACGATGTTTTCCTTCACCGTTGAAGAAAGTGATATTTTAATTACTTAAAACGCACATAACTTAGAAAAGTTAGTTATCCCCGCTTCCGTCACTGGGCTATCCCCACTTCCGTCACTGGGCTATCCCCGCTTCCGTCATGCGTGTCTGTAACCTCCTATATGAAAATATAATTGGCATATTCCGAAATAAACAACTTTAGGTACTACGAAATCAAATTTGCTAATACTATACATACCTACCTATACCTATATTATAAAGGAATTATGCCCGAACGTAACCTCCATAAAGTCAGTTAAAATTAAACTCATCTTTAGCAATTAAGTAGTAGTGACCAGCTTCTGCCAAACCTATTGACAAAGACGTGCTTCTAAGCGATTTAGCGTTCTGGTACGCTGCGCGTAGAATCCGATTAGAGGTATGTGTTTACTATAACTGCCATAGCCCTAACAGGCTACCCGTAATCATCATATTAGACTGCATTATCACATTCCAGCAGGTGACAATACTGTCAAGGGCAAACTTGTACTTGTGGTGATGGTCGTTAGAATCCCACCTACCCGCATTGGAGCAGCGTGGCGGGCAGTGGCGTGCATAGAGGGTATGCACGGGGTATGCAGATGATATAAAATGAAGAAAATCCCCAATACGAGTAATAAATACTTAAGGGTAGGTTTTTTATAACTCGTACTAGAGATGTTCTTCATTTTATATCATCTGCATAACCTCATATGCACGCCACTGGTGGTGGGTCCATGCTCTAAAACCGTCTCTTCTATGAGAGGCTGTAGATGACTACGTTGACTTCATTCGGCTTAAAAAAGCTGATCACGATCTCTCTTGTCCTCAGAGCTGACCGCGTCCCGGCGCACGGAGCCGAACTTCGGGAGGACAATCGGGCGTCTCACTCAGTACGCGCATGGCATCCGCGGCACTGTGTACGCCGTGGACGAGAGCACCGTTTTCGTGCGGGGGTTCGCCTACGACGGCACGGCTCCTGATGCCTTCTTCTGGGTCGGCGACACGCAGCAGCCGTCGCCGGAGGGCACGCTGGTGCCGTACCCGGAGGACTACACCACTCGGTGAGTGTTACAACGTGTAAATGAAAACCGAAATATTGGACAGAAGCAGGCGTTACTTTGCGGAAAGCAATGATATAATAATTATTTAATTTTTATTTGGTAACTATGACCCATCTACTACTATGACTATTACATCACAGAATAATTAAAAACTAAACTAAATCAAAAAAAAACTTACATGAAATATTAATATTCAATATACAAAAAGTAATAAATTATATTTTCTGCATCCAGGCAGCCCTACGTGGAGTTAAATATAATGCTTGTAAATCGGAGAGTCGTATCTATTTATTAATGCCTTCAGAATGCCGTTACTGCTTACCCACGTTCTTTTCATCACAAAAGCGATTCTTTTCTTCTGATGGCAAAAAAGTCATCAGTGTGAGCCCTCGCGAACATTTCTGATGCACTACAATAACGTGGTAGGCCCAACAGCATTCTGAAACCATCATTATATATATATATTATGAAAATTAAGCTTAATTTGCTATACTCCACACCAAACAGAGCTTCGGTAATGTACCCTCTACGCACGTATCGCTCCGAAACCGGAACATCCTCGGGAGATTTTGACTTTACAATTATTAACAATTATTCATCGTAAGGGCCGCGGAGTATGGCAAATTAAGCTTAATTTTCATAATATATCATGGTTTTCCGCAAAGTAACGCCTGCTTCTATCCAATATTTGAAAACCAAAATAATACTGCAGACATCAGATATATCAATTTAAAAGTGACGTTGTCAGTGTAGTATGTCGAACAGTTCGCAAACCGACAAAATAACACGAAAGCGGGTCAGATTCTGCCCGTGATAGCCAACATGACATCTCGTACCTACGTAGTCCCGTCGTGACCACGATCCATGCAACTGAGTATATCGACAAATCCAAAAATTTTATCGTGGTATGTACCCGTTGAAGAGACCTGATGGTATGACGCTCATACCTTGGAGGCTTGGAAGGTCACTTCTGTGGGATGCAACTTGTGTTGATACCCTAGCTGCATCACACACCCAGGCCACTTCGTCAATGGTAGGTGCGGCTGCTTCCAGTGCCGAGCAGGCCAAGAGGCGTAAATATGAAAACCTGGATAGCAGCTTTATTTTTGTGCCTTTTGGAGTAGAGACTTTGGGACCGTGGGGTCCGGAGGCAAGAGCCCTTTTCAATGAATTATCGAAAAGGGTTATCGAGTCTACCGGTGATCCTAGAGCGGGCAGTTACCTTGGCCAACGAATTAGTTTGGCCATCCAAAGGGGCAATTCTGCCAGCATCTTAGGAACTGTGCCTCGCTGCGGTGGTTTCGAGGACGTTTTAGATTTTATTTAGTTTTAAATAGTTTATTTTAGGTTATATTTATATTTCCCGTTGAACTATATTTAAGAAATAGGTACTTCAGTTTCCAAACGCCCTATTTCCAAAGAATCCCCAATTTCCAAAAAAAATTCTTGATAGATAAACTCAATACTATTCATGGGCCTGCCCGGTGATTGAACCTAGGCCCTAGTGATCTGCAATCTAGCATGCTAACCACTAGACCAATGAGGCAGTTCGCAAAGAATACTACGTCAGCACACTTACAAATAAACAACATTCAGATTTTCTCTTACAATATTCAAGAATAGAGAAAGACTTTAGAAATCTGAATATACCTTTGAGTGAACTCTAATGAAATAGCGGAAGTAGGTAAGTAAGTAGGAATGGCAAAAGAAGAAAATTCCATGAGAATCGTTTCGGAAAACATTTTTAATTTACCATCTGTCTGGATGTCCATTTGCGTGGAATCAGATAACAAAGGGAGGGTCTTTTTTAATTATATCTTTTGTCTTTTCAATCGGTTTTATTTCAATGGACACGCGTTTGAAAAAAAAATTAAATCTTTATATATATATTTCTTGTGTGCGTGTATGTCACTGAACTCCTCCTAGACGGCTGGACCGATTTGAATGAATTTTTCGTTATCGCTTGGGCGGCACCCTGGATGGTTTAGATTCACAAATCAGCCCAACAGATGGCGCTGGGGTCAGCTAGTTATCATATATAACTTCGCGTATTTCCATCGCGCGCGATTAACATTTGCGGTTAGTTTACTGTTTTTATTATTTCTAGTAAGTTTGTCGAATAGCATAATTACATTTTAATCTCATCTCATTGTGGGAATCGAACCCGCGGCCTTGGACTCAGGAAGCAGGGTCGCTGCCCACTGCGCCAATCAGTCGTCAATATAATATGATGTCGATGAAATTTCTGTAAAGATTCTCTTGAAATAAAAAAAAATAGTATAGTTAATACTGAGAAAAATCGCGAATGCACTGTGTTCGTGCCATTTATGTATTGACACAGAAGTCATTAATTAATGAAACAAATGACCACCTTTTGATCTGGCGCAGAGGTGAGCGCAATGGTTTAAAATTGGCGGTCCTGGAATCGATTCAGGCGGGGATAATTTAGGAATTTATTATTTCCTAATTATCCCTGGTCCAGCCTACTGACAAATACATGCCGCTTAGCGATTTAGCGTTCCGGTACGATGTCGATTCGGGCTATCGTAAATATGTGACTTCAAATCAAGGGCCGACTTGTAATGGAATAAAAATTGTGTTGTAATATTTTTTACAATAAAATTAATAAAACTATACACGTATTCGTACTCTTTAATACAAAATATGTATATTCCGAAAAGTATTTTTATGAAAACATATTACGCGATCCATATTCAATAGCAACACAAAGGGAAATATCGTGTACATAAAGTAAATGAAACATTTAAATTAATATCATTGGACACGCGATGGCGATATGATTTTTAAATGACATAATGGACTTTGTTGGTAACATAACGTGCTTTATTTATTTTCCATTTTATTAATATGTCACGACAAAACTGTGTTAAATACAAATTTGGTTAAATTGTTTTACGCCATAAGTAAATTATTAAATCAAGGACGCCAGTAGTACGAAATCAATATAAAAATTTAAAAAGCCCTGACTTTCAATACAGTGCACAATATTTTACTAGTCAATGCCTTTTATTTGATACCCATATTGAGGGAGTTGTGAAATAAATGTGTACGTAATCGCCATTTTGTATCGGCGGCCATCTTGTAGTGACCTTTATCAAACATATTTAAGAACACTCCGAGTTATTCACCTTTAGAGCATCCTTTCGGGAAATACGATGCCACAGACACACATACACACACACTCAAACACACACACACACACACACACATATGATTGAGCGCCATCTAGTGACAGTGTGGTTTTCCGGTATTGTAAATAGATGGCGCGATTTTAACACCGTAGTTAACTTTCACGCGATCGAATAAGTTAATATAAATAGAAACACTTGGCACGCTGATTTTGATGCTTAAACCTATGTCTCTCTTCAGCTAATATTGTTTGATCAATATGAATCATCATTAACATCTGCCCGACAACAATTTGTTATCAAAAGGTTAATTATTTACCTACTTTATTAAATTACTGTAACAGTGGTTTCCCCGGACTCCCGACAGTAGTGACGCCGTTATCAAATACGAGACTTCTGTTTTTTATTATATTTGGCATTAGATTTAGTTTTAATAAAATATTATCTCTTCCAGTGACCCCCCCGTCCTGACAGCTCACACCAACTCGGACATCCTGCTAAGATTGCCGGGGGGAAAGAGGCTTCGGGACATCAAATGGATAAGCGTATGGTGCAGGCGTTTCACGGTAAATATGCTGCGTTTGGAACCCTAGTAGCTTTAAGCAAGCGGGTGTAGCTATCACGAACTAAGTAGGTGCACTTCATACATACACTAAAGCACTGCCTACCCTAAACTTTTTATATTACTCGGAGGAAGATTGAGTCATTTAGCTGCCAATAGTGAGACAACAGTGTGGCAGTGGTGAGCGCTATGTTTTTCATCATCATTATTGCCGCCGATTGGCGCAGTGGGCAGGGAACCTGCTTTCTGAGTCCAAGGCCGTGGGTTCGATTCCCACAACTGGAAATGTTTGTGTTTTTCATTGTTTAAATGTAAATTACATTTATTTATGTATATTATTCATAAAAATACTCATCAGTCATCTTAGTACCCATAACACAAGCTACGCTTACTTGGGGGCTAGATGGCGATGTGTGTATTATATAGTATATTTATTTATTTATTTATTATCATCATCACATCAACCGATTGACGTCAACTGCTGGACATAGGTCTTTTGTAAGGAGTTCCAAAATCCACTGGACCGCTTGTCAGAGCAGACTCTGAGCCTTCTTATGAGGCCCATAGAATTTAACCCCCGGTTATTATTAGACGTATATCATGTCCAACTGTGCGCTAATACTCGGAAATGTATTAAAGCTGTGGTAGAAGATAACATTTGGTCCTTCCCCGGGCAGAAAAATATCTCCTTCCCATGAATTTTCCCTGGCCCGGTCTAAGAAGATCTCGTTCTCGATTACGGTTTGTCACTCACGTAGAGACGTGAGTGACAAACCTGAAATGAGGAGAACCGACAGCGAGGCGCAAAGCTAAAGTGGTATTAAGCGGGGCACATAGCGCGGAGAACCGATGGATGTTGGGGTCCCGAGGTTCTGGAATATCACGCATCGGTAAACGCAGCGGTCGACCCCCAACGAGGTTAACAGAGCCGCTGGAAACAAGCGACCCTAGACCGTGGAGTTTGGAACTCCCTACAAAAGACCTATGCAGCAGTGAACGTTAATTGGTTAAAGTGGTGAAGATGACAAAAATGCCCCTGGTTATCGAAAACAGGACCTCCCGCCTATAACCCCACAGCGTTTAACCCTACCCCAGGGTCGATTAAGCTTAAAATAAAGTCATTTATCAGTTGTCATCCCCATCGGTTAGATAATACCTTGGAACCGGATCCCGGAGTCCTGGACCGTGAACTGCTAACAAAGGAATTAAAGCTACAAAAGCGGCGTTCCAATTAGCGCGGACTTGTCTGTTGCCCGCGACTTTGTCCGCTTTTGTTTATTACTCATTACCAAGATAATATGAACCTTGCATACTGGTAACAGAGGATAAGTGCACTATTAACAAGGTTCAATTTTTGACTAACCTTTTCCATAACTAAAGCTATAGCTCGATATTATCATACCCGAGTTAAAACACTTCTCGTAAGGACGGTATCCTATTTAACTATCTTTGTTTATTATCAAAATTAAGCTTAATTTGCTATACTCCGCGAAAAGCAGGAGAATCTGTGTGGTGTAATTTATAATTTCTTCAATCCTTATACTCCACACCACACAGATCCTCGGCAATACACCCTCTACGCACGTTTCGCTCCGAAACCGGAGCATCATCAGGAGATGTTGACTTTACAATGAATAATTGTTAAGTATCTTTGTTTATCATGTTATGTCAATCAACGACCCAAAGACAAAAATTAAATTATAAGTAATACAAAGAATTTAAAGCGGGTGAGACTCTCGTACCATAGGGCTTAAAATTGCCTTCTGCTACGTCCGTCAATTATTAATAAAAAAAAGTCCACGAAGCTTGTAACCCGAGCTAAAACACTTTTTAACTGTCTTTCTCTATCATAATAATATACTACGAAAATACACACATCGCCATCTAGCCCCAACGTAAGCGTAGCTTGTGTTTTGGGTACTAGGATAGCTGATGAATATTTTTATGAATGTAATATACATAAATTGGCACAGACTGGATCACTAAGTGTAGGAATCGGGATCTTTGGAAAAACTTAGAAATTAAAAGACATAACAAAATTAACTTTATATAATTTTTATCAAATAAATTCAAATTAGTAATAATTATTAGTAAAAATGTTAAAAAAGAAAAAAGTAATAATATAAATTGGTAGTAGAATAGAGGCTTTTTATTTTATAGTACACATAAATACACCCAGACACTGAAAAACAATCATGTTCATCACACAAACATTTTCCAGTTGTGGGAATCGATTCCACGGCTTAGGCCTCAGAAAGCAAGGTCGCTGCCCACTGCGCCAGTCGGCCGTCAATCATATTATGGCACGACGTATTTTTTGAAGCAGGGTAACGAAACCCGGACAAAGTCGCGAGTAGCGGCTAGTTATTAGTGATGAGTAGCGATTCACAAAGAATTCCAGTTAGCTAAAGTGAAATATCGATTGGAGCCGCGCGCACCCGTGTCTCGCCGCCAAAATGTAACTCGTGCCATGTTGCCGAATAACATCCGAGGTTTCAGCTTTATCGGACTGGCAACCAGTGGCGTAGATTTAGCGGCCTTGAATATAAACAAAAAATAGTATCCAGCGAAACAAAAAAATGAATATTATAAAACAAAAGCCTTGTTTACTATACTCCGCGAAAAGTAGGTGAATCTGTGTGGTGTAATATATAATTTCTTCGATCCTTATGCTCCGCACCAAACTGATCTTTTGCAATGTACCCTCTACGTACGTTTCGCTCCGAAACCGGAGCATACTCAGGAGATGTTGACTTTACAAGGAATAATTTTTAAGGAAATCTGGTGTGGAATATAAGTATTGAAGAAATAATCAATTACACCATACAGATTCTCCGGCTCTTCGCGGAGTATAGCAAATTAGGCTTAATTTTCATAATAATATATCATGGAATTCCGCAAAGTAACGCCTGCTTCTATCCAATAAAAAATGAATAAGTAGTTCAAAAACTAAACTAAAAAAAAAAAAATTAATCGGTAACCCATTCACTATGAAATTTTTGAAAAAGTTAACAAATCCTTTGGGAACCGCTTTTTTCCTGAGATAAAAAGGAGCCTATGATGCTCCTGTCCTTTCTATCTTTATGCCAAAAAATAAGTATAAAGGTAGTTTACAAACAAACAAACAAACACACTATAAATTTTACAAGTATGGATTTAATAAATAAATTTAAATAAATAAATATACTACGACAATACACACAGCGCCATCTAGCCCCAAAGTAAAGAAGATTTATTTTATTTGTCCCCTACGCACATATATGTTAGCCCTTGACTGCAATCTCACCTGCTGGTGATGCAGTCTAAGATGGTAACGGGCTAACCTGTTTGGGGTTGGCAGTTGTGTCAACGCGACATCGTTCGGGAACGCTAACTGGCCTGGGCCGAACCCTCCCACCAGTCTAGACAGGAAAAAAATCTGGAATTATCAATTCCCAAATTGCCCCTGCCGGAGATCGAAACCGGGACCTCATACTTAAAACTATCACCGCTGCGCCGGGGAGGTTGTCAAAACCTATACAATAAAATTTTGCATTTTGGCGACGTACCTACTCCTCTCCATGTTTAATATCTACAAAACTTTTTTTTTTGTCTGTTTGAATGAATGAATGAATGAGTACACTTTTATTGTACACCACAGAGAAAATTTACAGAGATACAAATACAACAGCACAATAAGGTAGAACGTACAATTTGGCGGCCTTATCGCTAAATAGCGATCTCTTCCAGGCAACCAAAGGCATACAAGAAAATGCTATACGAAATTAGTAGGTTAGTGAAATATTAGGATTTTAAACTAAATTAACATAAAATTAAAATATAACATAGTACATATTAAACATGACATATTAAAGATATGTACAAAAATATAAACTTTAAATATAATACGTTGTTTACTTAAGCGCAATGATCTCAGGAACCGATCGTCCGATATGAAAAACTCTTTCAGTGTTGGATAGCCCATTTATCAAGGACCAATAGGAGCATAGCATCAATGAAGGATGTTTCAGAATCGCTTTTTTTTCTTTTTGAGAACTCCCGCTGCGTGCGCTGCTTGAAAGGTTAAAGTTTCGATAAAAACATGTATGACGGAGTTGTACCCCTTTAAAAGTAAAAAAAAAACCGCGACAGCATATCTTTTAGGGTATACTTACGCGGACGAAGTCGCGGGGGACCGCTAGTATCTTAAATATTCTTAGCTACTTTGGTAATATTCTTAGCTCCTTTGGTCCCATTGCTCGACGCGTGCCCAGTAATCTGGATAAGCTCATACTGTTAGATAAAGTGGAGGGTAAAAGACCATGTAGCCGATCACCTAGACGCTGGTCTGACCAGGTAAAGTCCTCCCTATCACAGAAGCTATCAAAAAGACCGAACAGGATCGAAGGCTGTAATAAAAATCGCTACGAACGAACTTGAATCCGGACACGACCTTCAGTAATGAAGCAAACGACGAAGAAGAAGAATACATTTGAAGTATACACCTTTACTTAAGTAAAATTAGACAAAGTTTAAAATTATATCCGTCATCATCCCCTGCAGCATCCAAGATTTAGGTTAGGGTTATTTTCCGTTAGAGCTGTGCGGTTTGAGAGAAGTTGGCTACGAAACTATATAACCTACATCACCATGCTAAAATGCGTAACTGTGCTCGTAATCAAAATCAAAAATGGTTAAATTCCAGGTGAACTTCGGCGAGGTGTCCATCCCACCGTCGCTGGATCCCCCGCGACCGAGGGTGCTTCCGGAGTTCAAGCGCCTGGCGCACGGACTTCGCTCCGGAAACATCAGTGTACTGGATGCCAAGACCTTCTACATCCCGAACCTGCACTACGACGGCGCGGGCCCCGACGCGTATTTCTGGGTTGGCAATGGGAGCGAACCTAACCCCTTTGGGACCAAAGTACGTTAACTTTCACTTTTGGTTATAGGAAGATCTCCAAGAACTGTTGCTTCAGAACAAGATTTGCTCGCTCGCAATCAAAGTCAAAAAGTCGAACTCAAATGTATATTTATTAAAGTAGGCCCATAGATGGAACTTTTAATGCGTACATTACATGATAATTGTGTAAGTAAGATGATGGCGTTAACCATATTCGTAAACTTAGAACTAAAGCTACGAGGGTTCCAAACGCGTTCTGGTCTGAAAAGAAGCCCACAACAAACTTAGCCGGGTGTTTTTGCTATCACCATCTCACATTGTCATTAAAAAATTTATAAGAGTTACCTGGTTAGAGCTATAATTCACACCCAAACTTATCGATTACGTAGTCCTATATTATATAATAGGACTTTTCCATAAGCTTACGTCTAATCCAAACTTAGAACTCGAATCGAGATGATGTTTTCGAATTGAGAGTGTTGGCAATACTTGAACGTCTAAGAAAAATGGATCTTATCTGCATTATGTTAAAGTCACTTCAGAGATTCTTCTATACTTCTACAGTATTCTTGATAAAACTTTTTCTTTGCCGTTACACTGTTTCATCACTTTAAAACCATTGCACGATTGCCAGCGTGCAAATCTTCTCTTAAGTGTGTTTCATGTTATTTATTTATTTATACTTTTTATTTGCACACTTCAAGTTAAAAAAAAAACAGAGACAGAAGCAGTACAGGTACAAAAGGCGGCCTTATCGCTTAGTAGCGATCTCTGCCAGGCAACCTTAGGATAAGGAAAACATGAGGTATGTCTGTGGAAGTCATGTTAACTAACGTCTTAACGTTTATATGGAGGCTCAAACGTTAAACTCCATCCAAGATGACTCCAGATACTCTTAAGTTAGCTTGGTTAACTTAGTACGATCCTCTAGGGCTTTTCTAACGCTGCGTTTTCTGGTACAGGGTCGTTACTTCAGCACTGTGAAACCCCAACTTCCATGATCTCCGCGCCAATTGTCTCCAACCATCTGAATCTCTGAAGTTCATAAAATCTGTTTGTAGGTCCCAAACGAGATGAACTCCCTCAATCCACTCCGAGGTTATCAAGGCGAGGACATCGAGATAGTCCTGCCCGGCAAGTTGACGGCTTACGACGTGGACTGGCTGGCTGTCTGGTGCGTGGAGTACCGGCACAACTTCGGCCATGTCTACATACCCAAGGATCTGGACGTGCCACCAGCTTTGGGCCAAACGAAGATCACTGTAAGTTACACAGCGCTCGCCACGATACATCAGGAAGGTCACGTTCGTTGCGGAGCTTGAGGTTAGGATTTCGCCCTGCTCTGCTCAAATGCAGTAGGTTCTTATGCAAGATTGCTGAGGGTTTAAATCTCTCTCCGGGAAATTATTCCCTGTGTTACGATGTACACGTCTCCATGTATATGACTTTTCCGGTGAGAGGCTTTTACCGTGTCTCATTGACACCCTACCGCCAAAGACTCTCGACTTGGACACCCAAGAGATTTAGCGTTCCGTGAGAGGTCGCGTTTATGAGTATCGGTTAACAGGTTGGCCCGTTAACATCTATAAATAAATAAATAAATAAAAAATCTTAAACTACACCATTTACCAGCAGGTGAGATAGCAGTTAATGGCTAATTTTGTAGTAGAATAAAAATAGTTCTATACAAAGATGTCACAAGGATATTATAGCCCAACATGTCCAGCCCTATCCAAAGGCTGGCTATAGCAGTATTCCTGGCACGATCTGCTAGTTTAATGCCAAAGATTACCGTTAAGTATGGGACGAAAAATCAAGGTCTCTTATCATATTCGAATCTGCAAATCTTTTCGATAGAATAATGAAATATCTGTATATAATTTATAACTTACTAGCTGTCCCCGCGAACTTCATACCGCGGATCATTTTTTTTTATGAATGTTATATTTTAATACTTATTGTCCTATTATATCCATAGCAACTGCTGAGTTTCTTGCCGGCTTCTTCTCGGTAGAATCTGCTTTCCGAACCGGTGGTAGAATCACTACAAACAGACAGACTTGACGTTTCAAAAGTGCTTATATTAGGCCTACTTGAAATAAATGAATTTTGAATTTGAATTTGAATTTATTCCGGTCTTAGAGGAATCCAAAAAATTAAATATCATAAAAATTGGTCCAGCCGTTCTTGAGTTATAAATGGTGTAACTAACACAACTTTCTTTTATATATATAAATTAGGTGTCGGTGCTGCCAATCGGATATTATTTAATCTTCCATGTGTTTTTAATATTTAACAGTTTTCTTTCTTTCGTTTTCTAAGTTAACAGCCTGCCTGGGAATTCATTCTTTAATTTGTGTCCACTTTAGTCTAACAACGAATTGTTATTACCTTTCAGGTTAAAAGGAAACCAGTAAGACGACCGCTAAATAACCAATCGCAAAAACTTACTCGTAAACCAAAGCCTCCTAAATCTACACCCGCTTCATTTTTCGATTGGTTTCACATTTAATAAACTATTTTCAGGGTTCCGGGGTCAAAATCTATTTACCAGGCATGCTTCGTCTAAGGGAAAAGACTATGAGAGTTCCGCATTTTAAAATAAAAAGTGCGTGCGTGTACCTATCCTTTACGCGCGATTGAAGTAAAACTTTTAGTATTATTTATTGATAAAAGAGTAAAATGTTCCTGGGACTCCGCCATTTCATTTAATATTCACTATTTCACTTTATATTCTATTTGAAATTCATTAATATCAATTTCATATTTTATAAATATTTCCATTTGTTAAATAATAATGAAGTGTAGAAAATTGAAGGTTAGAGTGAATATTTAAAATTTATTAAAAATGTACTTATTAAAAAAGTAATAAATAAACAAGTATATTTAGAGATTTTTATTAAAACTGTTGAATTTTTATACACTTTGCTATTCACAATTGATCCGTTTGAAGATATTCGAAATAAATGATCCTAATTGATTATGATATTTGCCACCAGCTGGCGTATAAGTCAAGAAGCGTGGAGTATATGAAATATACATACGACCAATCCAAATTATTATTTTTAAATAGCGGAAGCTACACAGACGTCTGACGTAAGCGTTACTTCCGTCAGAAAACTAGTTACCTAGTCCTACCCTAGTCGCGTCTAAAGAAGTTTTACTTCAAAAACAGTTTTTTCTAGAGATGACCTAATATCTGGCTAGATAGATCCAGTCGATATTCTCTGTACCTAGCTATGGGAAATGGATTGGCTGAAGATATCGATGATGACCTCGGAACCATGGGCAGTTTACTCCTAAAATGTGAACAAAGATGTATTCGCAGAAGGAAACCTTAAAAAGAATACTTAAAATGTTTACATATTTCTCTTGTCTCCTTTTCTTATAAGAGTATTTATACTTATGTTAACATATTTTTTTACATGTAACTGTTTTTTATACTAACGTTAATAATATTGTACACCGAATGTTTTGTCTACTAATAAATAATCATTACTAACTTCGATGTGTGCGATTCTTTCTATGCTTTCCCTGGAAAATGCTTAACATTGCAGCCCGCTTGGTGGTATAACCCGGTAAGTTGCTTTTTCCACTTATTACAATAATAATACTAACATATTTTTTGTCAATAATCGTAATATGCCTTTTTGCCGTTTTTAAAGATAATGGCACGGATACTGGTTCCGACCCATCGTGCGTGAGCCCGACTCGCACTTGGCCGGCTTTTTAGTTATTTTCCCAACAGATGGTCGACCAGTCCTCTAGTCCATAGATTTTGACTAAACATCTACACCTACAATGTTTTATGCGAATAAAAGAATTGAATTGAATCGTAGGGCTAACATGCACGCCGCAAGATAATTATGTCTACCCATCATATTGACACATTAACGGCCCACTACAGAGCACTGGTCTCCTCCCACAATGAGAAGAGGTTAAGGCCGTAGTCCACCACGCTGGCCCAGTGCGGATTGGTCTCCACACACCTTTGAAAACATTATGTAGAACTCTCAGGCAAGCAGGTTTCCTCGCGAGGTTTTCCTTCAGCGTCGAAGCAAGTGATATTTTTAATTACTTAAAATGCACATAACTCTGAAAAGTTAGTGGTGCGTGTTGGGATTCGAACTCGGTCCCTCGAAAGTCGAGCTCCTAACCATTGCGCTATCACCGCTTCACGTTACCGTCCACCCGTTTCTCATATTTTTTCTATACAGATAGACGTGATAATTATTAGGCATAACTCTCTCGTGGCGAGTAAGCTAGCCTGACTGGACATAAGGCTCTTGCGAAATATTAGGAAGTTTTCCGTGCAGGGCATATTCCAGAACCTTAGAATGCCAATTTTTATTTCTTCGTTTCGTTGGTTGTCCTACGAATATATTTATGTCTTGTTCCATATGGTTTTTATCATCCGCTGAACGACATAATAAGGCTTAGTTATAAGGGATTTAATTTTTGTTTTGATCAAAAAACAAAAATTAAATCACCTCTTGGATAGCACATCCCAAAACAAAAATTATATCCCTTTCACCACCAAGATTCACCACTATTCACCACTGCAATACGCCCTGTCCTAAGACTGGTTTTCAGGAACTGAGGAACTTTTAGTGGAAGATTTTTTTTTTTTATTTCAGGTTAAAGAATCATTTATTTCTCTTAAAGAAGAATTTTACATATTCAATTACAGAGAAATCAATGGATCTAATATTATTTATTATAATAAACTTATTATTAGGTATACATATAAATTATTAAAAATCTACCCTCAGAATCTTCGATATCCGTAGATTGCGGTATGCGAAGTTGCCATAGTCTAACTATAAGCGGTATTACAATTGAGATAGTATGCGATGTTTTAGCTTATGTTGAAAAATTTTAAACGACTTTGCATTTTTCACTTCCTTGAGTAATTTGTTGTACAGTTACACACCTTCAAATTTCACATTTTTTCGCCTGAGGCAGCTTCTTAGACGTATAAGTAAAATTATTTGAGATGAAGATGTCGAGTATGTGTCTAGATGATGAGCTTAAGAGTAGTCGGCTATTAATTAGGATTTAGGATGATAATTATGTGTTCATATACTAATCGAATCGCGATTTCAGACCAGTTCAACAACCTCGCAGACTCCTTTCAGTGCAGCTAATAACTGTAAGGAAATCCTGGATAAGCGGCTACAGGTCCGATGGGAAATACAGGTGAATAAACTGTCATTATTATTAGCTTGTATCAAATTAAATGAGAACAAAAATACTAAGCTTCATTTCACCATCAAGCTGAACTCAATAGTTTATGATAGTATAAAAAGCTTGGTTTATTAAAACAAGCGAACGGTGACATAAGATATTAATTGCAATAAAAAATAAAAAAAAGTGTATTTTAAGATTTTATCGTTTTTATTAGTGTTTTTACCTACACTTAGAGTGTAGGTTACAAACACTAATAAAATTATAAAACAATCTATGTTTGCTACGTGCATCTATGTTTTTATAGCTAATATTTCGGAACAATAAAACTTTTAAATATGTAATAGCAGCTAGTGCAAATCGAGCTTTTACCGGCCAATTATCATAACCGACAGATCATTTATTTTTACATGAACTGTTACTTTTTCATGTGTCAGTTACACTAATTCGGCGGTAAAGGCTCGATATTTCGGTACCTTACTTCAAGAGTCATGGTTTTCAATACATTTGCTATAAAAATTCCCAAGAATCAAATTAAAGTCCACAAAGTTCGATAATACTGTTATGTAGTAATCATAGTATTGGATAGAAGCAGGCGTTATTTTGCACATTTAATCCATGATATATTATGATAATTAAACTTAATTTGCTATAGTTCGCGAAAAGCAGGAGAATCTGTATGGTGTTATTTATAATTTCTTCAATCTTTATACGCCACACCAAACAGATCTTCGGCAATGTACCCTCTACGCAAGTTTCGCTCCGAAAACGGAGCATCCTCAGGAGATGTTGACTTTACAATAAATTATTGTAAAAACTCAACCATCATAGATATTAAGTTTATTGAGAATAACAAACACATGGACAATACAATAATCATGTAGGTACAAGATGTTGCCCGCGTTCTTCGTCCGCATTACTGTTTTGTTTAAAAATCCCGTAGGAATTGTTTTTATTCAAGAGACAAAAGTCTACGTCCTTTAAAATATGCCTATGCCAAAAATTGGCTGCTCAGTTAGGGCTTAAAGGAAGGACA
The DNA here is from genome assembly GCF_905163445.1 of Pararge aegeria. Lineage (NCBI taxonomy): Eukaryota > Metazoa > Arthropoda > Insecta > Lepidoptera > Nymphalidae > Pararge > Pararge aegeria. The sequence goes on along the minus strand of NC_053202.1, from coordinate 873,184 downwards.
AAAAGACAAATATACTCACATTCCCATTCATAATATTTGTAAGGATGATACATCCAGTCTATTCCGGAAGGAAGCACTATTTTATAGGCAAATGTATTGAAAAACAATAAAATATCAATCAAGTTATAGTACCATTATATATTAATCAAACTCTTTTTGTTTTCAAACATTTCTCACGAAGTAATTAGTTGATTGTTTTTCATTTACAAGCGAGTGATAGTGAGCGATATAAAAAGGTAAAAACATTGAAAAATGTATTATTTGGATATAACACAAATTATAGCATTTAAGCTGTCTAATATCACATAATAGATGGCCGATTGTCGCATTGGCCCTTAGGCCTTGGCCTTTTAAGTCTAAGGCCGTGGGTTCGATTCCCACAACTGGAAAATGTTTTGTGTGATCAACAGTAATGTGTTTTAGTGTCTGGGTGTTTATCTGTGTATTATAAGTATTTATGTATATTATTCCTAAATATATATCAGTTATCTTAGTACCCAAATACCTTATTAATCGTCACAATGAAACATATAAACGTCTGAATTCGCGTGATTTTTCTTACAATATGCACGACTAGGTTTGAATCCATTGAATTAAGAATATACAGAATCCTCGTTATGGTATGCAGTGCATTGTGTCCAAAAAATGTGAAATTGCCTCGCACACGTCTCACTTTACACCCGCAGAATGTTACTAGCACCCAAACTTCCCATTTTATGGTGAATGTTTAGAACATTAGAGGTAAAAAAACTATTGTCAACTTCTAAATGATATGAAGTATGAAGTGGCTAACCGTGTGTTTGAGAAACCACACTAAAGTCGAGTGGTTGATGCTTTATGATAAATTGGTCCTGTAACCGGTTTCACCGACATAGCTCAAAGGATAAGCAGGTTGAAGTGAGCGGGTCATCTGTCGTAGGACCGATGGCCTTTAAGGCAGACGCATTATGGAATGGAGACCGCGATTCGGTAAGCGCAGTGTGGGATGATCTCCAGCCCGCTGGACACATGCCCTTAAAAACGCGACTGGAAGCGGCTGGATGGGAAAGGCGGAAGACCGTGTGTGGTGGCGCGCTCTTGGAAAGGCCTATGTTCAGCAGTGGACGCTTGTGGGTTGTTGATGATGATGATGATGTTCGGTTTCTGTATATTCTTAATTCTGTGTTTGAATCCATTCGGAGTTCTTGTTCATTAATTTTATTTCATTAATTTCATTTCGCGCGGCGCGACTTTTGAAAAACTGTCAGTGTGATGTGTAGCCACTTGTAATATGCATCTCAGGTTAGTTCGGTTAGATTCAGGACCCTATAAAAAAATGAGAGAATAACCCATCTTTTTATAATTTTTATTAGTGTTCTACCTACACTTCAAGGAATTATCAATTTTATAAATTAAAAATGCATATGCGTAACCGACAGGATTCGAACCTGCGACTCCATCGATGCCGAAATTAGTATATGCTTTTTACATTAGTCTTATAGAGACTATCTAGTAGGAAATTATATAAAAATGAAGCAATGTGTCATCTCTTGTTTCAAACGTGGCTCATTGTAATATGGGCCTTTCAAACGTAGATCGAAACTGCAACGTTTCCCACTAAGTAGCGATAAGGCCGCCAAATTGTATACTGCGCGTTAAATTTTAATTTACAACTTATCTGTATGTTTATGTGGTGTACAATAAACGTACCTACCTCTTCATTCATTCATAAATCTTATATTATAATATTTATTACGCAATTTGTTTGTGCACCCGAAATACAATCCCACTGGGACGATTAAGGCGTAACTTTCGGGGGTCGTCAAGTTTTCTGCACGCTGCAGTTTTTCCCCCACGTTTTTGTTAATTGGTCCATAAAGAATATCCGTTTTCCGTGACACGATATAAAATAAAAATACAAAAAAACTTTTTAGCTATGTAATAAAGTTTCGTTGAAAAGGATTCAATCAAGCAATTCTTAAGGTCGTATGGATGCAGATTGCTTTACTTAACATGTGCTTGTAGGGTGACCATGTGCAAGTGACGCTGTCAGCCCGTCTGCGCAAGGAACAGTACATGGCATTTGGATTGTCCGGTGCGGAGGGAAGGCCCGCCATGCTCGGTGCAGACGTCGTCGTCGCTTATTGGGATAGCCGGTAAATTGTAGTCTATAGCTTACGTAGCTTTTGATTAATACTCCAAAAAAATAAAGGGAAAGAAGTCCGCAGTAGTAGGTTCAAGGGGGCCGAAGAGGCGGGGAAGAGGGACGGGGGTCTGGGGATCTACATAGTGATTTAGTCAGCAGTAATTATTCACCACTAAATTACAAAATCGGATGAAATGGACCAGACACACAACATAGAGCAGCAAACATCCAATGTCATCGAAAACTGAGAATGATTGATTCGGGTGTCATGGACTGACTGTTAATTGGAATTAATATATGTACCAAAAATTTAAAAGAAGTTTGTTTTGTTCGTAATATTACTTAAGATTAAAAATAGTATCATACTCTTTGTTGAATACCGTGTCAGTAAAGTTTATTCAAATGAATATTATGTTCGTTACAGTCCTATTCCTTATTTCTAGACTTAAAACTGCTGCTCATAAATCAATCTACTGTACCAATGTTTATGTAAGCATGTGGGGGAGGGCTTTGCTTACTTTTGCTGACGAGGAGTGCAAAAAAAATCTGCTTACGTAATACTTGAACGGCCCCAAGGGTGTTTTCAGACACGGACCTATTGAGCCAAATGCCGGTAGCTTGGTCACCAGAATTACACCAAAACTACTGGGAATAAGGCTAGCTGACACGCTTAGCATTGGTTTGCTTTAGAAATTTTCAGTACACTTTGAAGTCAGGAGTACCTACGGAAAATGGAAAGATTAAGGTTGTAAGATAAGATAATAAAATAAATAAATTCTCATGCTTGAGTATTTACTCAATTTATTTATTTTAATTTATATTAGTGTGCAAGACACACAAAAAATACAGTAGAAGAACAAAAAAAAAAACATTGAAAGAATTGTAGGTGATAGAGATTTTAATGGTCTACCCTCTGCGTAGGAATTCCTTCTTGGGATTTAACTATATTAGCACTGAGCTTATTTAAATTTATAATTTTATTAGTGTTCTTGGACTAAATATTAATTTTATAAAGTGCAGTCTCTCTGGGAATCGCGGTCGAGCTATGTACCCCGCTCATTGCCACGACTCGTCGAGGGATGCCGGCTATTTAGTTTTAAGTAAGTTTGATTATGAGCTACGTCGTTTAGCAAAAAACTCATTTTTACAGAACAAACCAACCACGTGTGTCAGACTACACCATAACCCACTTGGCCCAGTGTGACGGAGAATTGGGAGTATGTCCGGATTCCAGACTTGGTGGAAGTAACGACGCAGTAGTTGGTATGTATTATAATGGGAAGAATATTTTTTCCTTTTTTTTTCGACACAATAAAGGCCCGCTGAATGAAAGTATTCTATATATTCTTAGTTCAATGTAAGAAGAAGAGATATTTTTCAGTACAGATAAATAATAAAATAATTACAGTAATGATTATACCATTTTTATGGAGAAATCTGCATAAAATTTATTCAACTCAGCAGTTCAGAAGGTGACAAAAGTGCTATGTAAATATTGAATTTAAAACTTTTTCATTCCCAGTATCCGGCAGCCAAAAAGGTGGTGTAACAACCATTACCTATCGGCGTCCTCTCGCAGCATCAGAACCAATCAAGGACCGGGAAATTCTTACGACGCGAGCTCAGTCCGTAATCGCCGCGTTTGGTCCTCTCAACGCCAGATACGAAGCTAATGCACATTCGTTTATGGATACCACCAGGAGTGATGTCCAGCTTGATTTTGGTGCTCAGGTTTGTGTTTCTTTAGTCTCCTTAACTGGACTGGATGGCCGCGTTTAAGTCACTATGGCCTTAAATAATGACAGCTTAATAAGAATAGTGGTTGCTTTGGTTTCAAAAACAAATGCGTGGCGCAAGATGGTTGGTATTCCTCGACCGTACGTTTTACCAGAACATTTTTTCCACTGCCATGTAAATTGTGTAAGCAGCTTCCATCTGTAGTTCCACAAAGTTTCAAATGGTGTTATTTAAATTGAAATGAAGCAAAATTTGTTACACTCCGCAAAATGCAGGAGAATCGGTATAGTGCAATTCATAATTTCTTCAATCTTTAGGTACACTCCATATTAAACAAATCATCGGCAGTGTGCCGGAGCATCCTCAGTAGATGCTATTAATTGTAATTTTAACTTCTCCTGAGGATGTTCCGATGTCGAAGCGGAATTTGGTGTGGAGTATAAAGATTGAAGGAATTATAAATTGGATCATAAAGATTCTCCTGATTTTCGCGGAGTTTAGCAAATAAAGTATCTTTGTTACTGTAGTACATCTCTGTGACCGAGCACTTCGACTTCACTTTCGGGGGCATACTTCGAATCCCAGCACGCACATCTAACTTTCCTTAATTATGTGCGTTTTAAGCAATTCAAATATCACTGTTATAACGGGGAAAGAAATATCGTGAGGAAAGCTGCATTCTTGACAGTTCTTCATAATGTTCTCAATGGTGTGTGGAGTCCACATTATCATGTTGATGACTTGTTTGTTATAGAACGACAATAACTGCATTGGCCTGGCCGAGCTGGACGCAGGTGGTCCGGAACCATGGCCGCCACGCGTATTGGTTGGCGTTAGCAACTTTACCGCTCGCATCGGCCCCGCTGGAGGCAAACGAGGGTACACTCCTATCACTGGTGAGAATAGCGCACATCAGCAATTACAACCGTCTCTAACTGATCATTTAAGATTCGATGAAATCGACTCAAAAAAATGTGGCTTAGTGAAAGTTTGGATGGCAGATTTGCGCATTGGACAGCGACCCTGCTTTTAGAGCTCAAGGCCTCGAAGGTTCGATTCCTACAACTGGAAAATGTTCCTGTGAGGAACATGAATGTCAATCTGGGTGTTTTTTGTATGTATATTATAAGTATTTATGTATACATTATATATATGTTATATCATTCATAAAATGATTCATCAGTCATCTTAGTACCCATAACACAAGCTACGCTTAATTTGGGGCTCGTTGGCGATGTGTGTATTGTCGTAGTATATTTATTTATTTATAACTAATCATTTGAAGCAAGATACAAGGCAAAAGGGAAAAAACTTGACTCTCAACAAAACTTGGCCCTGCGGTTTAATGAAAGTACCTGGACACTATTCAGCTCTGCTGTGTCAGGTTCAGTGAAAAGTGCGGGTGACCAGATTAATCGCTGACCTTCGTGTAAGACGTAGAGGTAAACGGTCACTAATTAGGGTTTCTATGTTGCTGCAACTCCGAAAAAATTATCTGCGAATACTAATAGGTATTCCCGGATCATTTACAGACGTCGATTCGATTCGTCGACATTCTGGAGGTCTGAATTGTAATAATAAGATATATTTGAAAGTAAGGTAATATCTTCGATGGATTTCAATAAAATTAATAAGTATTTTGTATTTAAATTTCATGCAGACAATGAGATTTCTAGTGGATTTCTTACCTACGGTAAATATGCATTTATTTTAAAAGGCCACCTATTATTTTATAATTTATGCATCTTGGGATTTGTTTACTTAAGCGTAGAACTATTATTTTTTAACGGAAAGATATTATATTATTACATTTGTACTTGTATTGTTTGCCTAATTGATTTAAAATTACGTTATTACCTATTTCTGATTATTGTATTTTTATTTTTAAATTGTAATGTAATTTCTATTTTATTTTTAGAACATTTTCACACTGTTGGTGATAGTCGATTGTAAAGGGACTGTTTTATTAAATGTTCACTTGTTGTGTACACAATTGGACGAATACATATTATTATTATAACAACGAAAGCTTACAGGAAAATCCTATTAAAAAAATACCCGACAAGGTTATGAGCTCTGCTTAGACCAGGGCCCTTTTTGAACCTTCGTAGTTAAGTTGGCGAACGAAGTTATCACCATCTCCTTACAATTATATACTTACTTCATAAGTGCCAGTGATAAGGCCTACATGAAAAAATCAATTTTGAACTATTGGATAATGTCCAGGTCATCCATCTTGGGGGATCGCGTGGTACATTAACGATCTACTGATTCCCGAAATCTACGTGGAACGCGGCAAATCGTACATATTCCTGGTGGAAGGCGGAGACGACAGGACCAACCCAGCCAAGTACGTTTTTACTTACTACGAAATTTATTTTAGCGATAAATTGATTATTTTATGCCCACTACAGCACGGCTAGCATGGGCAGGAGACAATTATCTCCCCGGGGAAAGAATAAAAATGTATCTTCTCACACAGCTTTATCAACTCTCAGAGCACGTGGAAATAACATCCACATAATATATGTGTACAGCGGTGATAGGACTTCGGTATCACTATCGTGGCGGTGGGGCCGAGTTCGAATCCCAGCACACACCTCTAACTTTTTTGTGTGCAATTAAAATATCACTTGCGTCAACGGTGAAGGAAAACATCGTGAGGAAACCTGATTGCCTGAGGGTTCTCCATAATGTTCTTAAAGGTGTGTGGAGTCCACCAATCTGCACTGGCCCATGGTGGACTACGGCTTAAAGACATGGTGGACTCTCAATGTAAGAGGAGATCCGTGCTTTGTAGTGGGCCGGTAATAGGTTGATAAGATGTTATGTGTTATAAGATAAGGGGGTAATCTTCTCGTATTCCATGTTCCCGTGCTTTAGCAGGTGGACAGGTTAATTATATCCCCTGTCAGGGGATATAATCCGAGGATGTAATTTTGTTTTCTGCCTATGTCAGCCCTGCTGGGAATGGATTTGGCCTTACCGAAGCGTAAGCATGTGATTACAGACTGGTCACAATGGAGGAACGTAGAGCCCTTTGACAAAAAGAGGGGACGCAGGACACAAAGATTGATAGGGAGGGGGTATCCTCTCAGAATGAGAAGTGCTTAGGCGTAGTAAACCACGCTGGCTAAGTCCGGATTTGTGCACTCCTCACGCCTTCGACAACTGTACTTCCATGTCGCGTTGACAACTGGGTATTTAAATTGTCAGTGGACAGACTAGTTCAAACACCAACCTGGGCCCTGAAAAATACTCAAATTTAAAATACAATGGAATATGGAATAAATTCTCGTGCTTCTCTAAAAGTGGCTCAATTGGTATATGACCCGAAAGAACAGTCAAGTTTGAATATTGGATAGAAGAAGGCGTTATTTTGCAAAAATCAAATTAAGCTAAATATTTATAGTCTACTTTGAATTTTTTTTTTTTCAGATTTCATCCGTTCTACATAAGCGATTCATCGGAGGGTGGGTTCGGTCAAAAGAAAGAAGAGGATCAGAGGAAACAGCGAGTGTTTGCCGGAGTGGCCTACGACAATGAGGGGTACCCCTACCCAACTACTGGTAAGTTATCCTAACATAAGTAATATAAAAAAAGTTCATATTTATGTTTTGCGTCTGAAATAATTAGTTTAATCCAAATCTTCGGATGGCGGAAACATTTAGTAATATTGGATAGAAGCAGTCGTTACTTTGCCGAATGATATATTATGTAAATTAAGCTTAATTTGCTATACTCCGCGAAAAGCAGCAGAATCTGAATGGTACAGTTTATAATTTCTGTAAACTTTAGACTCCACACCAAACAAATTTTCGGCAATGTACCCTCTACGCACGTTTCGCTCCGACACAGAAGCATCCTTAGAAGATCAAGATCCTTAGAGACTACAATTAATAATAATAACTTTTTTTGGATACGCTTCTAAATTAATTTTCCCTTTTTCCTTATTTTTTATTGTATTTATCACGTTCATTTTTATGACCTATTATGAAATATCAGAATCATACAGGTACAACAACTTAGAAATTAAAACTAATCCCATAGTAATGTCTGTAAATGAATACAATAAATGTAACGAACTTTCAAAAAGGCAACTTTCAGAAACTTACACACAGAGTGAGAGAGAGGCGACAGCAATTATGATTGCACTGGTAAAACTAACTAATAGTAGTCTCCCGCCTCTCCTTTGAGAGAATGAGAAAGAGAGTGGGGAGGGACAGAGAGAGATAGAGAGAGAGAATGTGATCAGTATTAAGCGACGTGTGTTAAAAAATTCAAAATTAATTTACTTCAAGTAGGCCTAATATAAGCACTTTTCGAGACGTTAAATCCTTTGTTTATAATGACTCTATCACCGGTTCGGAAGGAAGTTATTATTTAAGGTTATTAAACTTGTACTCACGTTTTTAGTTGGACGCTACTGTGAGTGGATCCACAAAACGACCGATCAGTCGGCGACGTCCAAGACCTTTGAGGACTACATGCAGACGTTACAGCTGGAATGCAGTGATGGAGAACCAGCTGTTCTGAACTGGACGGTGGCTCATGAGACACCGGACCTGGTGTACTATCAGGTAAACTAAGCAACTAAAACAGCAATACGCTATAAGATTAAAGTTAGGCTATTCATCTATTTATCGCTGGTAAACTATATCCTCGATTTCTTTTCAGTAACAATTACTACCGGTACATAAATTAAAATTAATCAAACGATAGAACAGTTTGAACTGTAGAACAGTTTCATGGCGGGATTTTAATTCGACAAAAAGCAATAAAAGCTATTTCGTTACCTCTGCAAAAATAGCAAGCAAAATAATTAATGGAAGATAATAGTTAAGATGCCATTCTGAAACATTATATTCAGATAGCTAGCCTTAATTTATTCCTTTCATTGGATGGATGAAGCAAAATTATCTTAATGATTTTATAAATTTAAAATAAATATAAAAAAAATTCGGAACCGACAGGATTTGAGCCTGTTACTCTGTGACAATCTTGGCCTGACTCTTACCAATTAAGCTACGGCTCTCCTACCGTCGATGCCGAAAGTAGTACATGCCTTTTACATCAGCCTTATAGCGACTGTAAATTAAGAATTACTGAAAAATAATAAATTTATAAAATTGTTAACTCTTCCAAGCGCTGCGCAAAACGCTGTATAAAATTATCTTATTGAATTAAAAAGAAGCAATGAACACAAACTGATTCCGATTTTTATTATTTAAATATCAGCAAGAGTATCTACCTTTTAAAATAATTTTGTTTACCTACCTAATTAACAATTTAATTCCAGTGCTATACACACAACAACCTCGGTTGGAAGATTCACGTAGTAGATCCCGGGACACAAATTAACATCCCCGGCGATAGAAGTGCAATCATAAACTTGGCGCCATTTTCGCCGCCATCTTACTTCACAGTGACAGCAACACTTGTAATTTTGCTCGCCTTTACGACGTAAGAACGTTCGAAAACCCACAGCGAGCTCTGCTTGGAACAAAGAGGAATGAAACAGAAAGTTTTTTTTATATAAATTTTAAATTTGCGAACGAGAAAGACATTTTACTTTTTACGTACGTATATTATTACATAGTTAATACTTGTATATTTTAAATTTAGGTTTGCTATTGCTTACCAGGTATATTACTGGATGTTAGTTGAAAAATAATACAACTATACTGAATGTAACGGTGACAATAAATCATTTGTTTACATAATATGTAGGGTATACTTGAAATAATTGACAATAAATCGTCTTAAAATAGATTCACATAAAATATATATAATATATGTATGTATAATAATAAATATTTTTGAGTGATATATTATCGACTGTCGTTAACATCATTAATTTACAATAATAAAATTAAATGTAGTTTACTAAAAAATAATGTAATTTTTCGAAAATACCTACTGAAAGAAATATGACAATAAAAATAATTTTTAAGGATATTTTTAAAATAACCACGTAATGTTAGTGTTTAATTAAACGCTGATATTACGATGTGAACGGGATAATTTATGTCTTAATGCTAGTTAACAATGTTACACAAGTCGTTACCTTGTTATAATTATACTAGACCAGTGGCAGTCAAGCAGACTTTGGCGTTACGTTTGGCTCTTCACAACTTTTCTGCCATTAAATTAAATTATTTTTGGCATGATTAACGCTGAAAATATTTCTGAAACCATAGAATACTGAGAAGAGATGCACGAAAAAACCAGAAACAAAAGGTAGACTTGACAACAAGTAATGCCAACCTTACGGGATGTTAGGATACAAAATGTCATTCAGGTGTAAAATGTAAATGGGTCTGCGGTCTATAGTAATGAACTGTACTCAATTATGTGAGGTCAAACCTATAGATTATGTTCAATGTGTGCAAGAAGTAAGTAAATTGGTCGTCGATTAATTTTTGATGTAAGCTTGGGAAAAAATTGAAATTAATAGTTAAGCTAACACTTTTGTATAGCCACACAATCGATCGAATCGATATTGTATAGGTAACATAACTCAACGTCACTGATACCCGACACGCATCTCTATATTTGCGTAATTATTGTTTAACGTTGAAAATAAATATATGAGATTTTTTGTGAACCCTTAGTCAACTAATATTTTCATGATATTCTGAATATAATAACTGCCCGCTCTAGGATCACCGGTAGACTCGATAACCCTTTTCGATAATTCTTACCTTGGCCAACGAATTAGTTTAGCCATCCAAAGGGGCAATGCTGCCAGCATCTTAGGAACTGTGCCTCGCTGCGGTGGTTTCGAGGACGTTTTAGATTTTATTCAGTTTTAAATAGTTTATTTTAGGTTATATTTATATTTTAAAGAAACAATATAATAACCCAATACAAACTGTGCGCTTAAAGATAAGTCTGACTATTAGTATACTGAGCGATGAAATACTAAGAAATTAATATAAATTTTCAAAAATCGCATTAGCATGAAAAATATTAAATGGCTCACCACTGGTAAAAATGGTTGACACAATTTTATTATAAGCACTGGACATAACTAATCCCATTCTTCTTGAATTATATACATACTTAAATACCTTTTTAGACGATTCATATATCATATAACCATGAAGTATTTATATGTATCTATATGTGGAAGAAATAGACAATAATAGACTGTCTGACAATAATATAACTTAATTAATTCCATTCCACTTAATTAATTGAGACTTACAATTAGTATTTACTTTACGCGTTGTACTGAATAGTTAAATTAAAATAAAAATGGCTGAGAAAATTAGTTTTAGTTGAAAATTAGCTATTTTATTACACCAAATATAAACAGGGCTCTTATTCAAAACTACCTACATTCAAATTCTATCTGACACGTAACTGTAATTTTGAAAGCTTGAATGACGTCACAGAAATAATTTCGCGCGCAGATGTTATTTCAATGTCATAGACAATTGGAGAATAGGGCCCTTAAACATGTTAATTTCATCAGTAAAAGGGAAAGTGTAAGAAATCGAAAATACAGCGGAGCTCGCTTATATTATATAATGTACAGGTAATACTTGATAAATAATGTCAATCTACTTAATATCAATTTCATATCAGTCATTTAATACGCGTTTGTGCGACTATCTTTATACATAATGTAGAATTTGGAACATAACAGTTTTAGAATTACCTAAATAAGGCATTTAAATGAGTACATATTATTATATAATGTGTGTATTGGAGACCTTCGGTGATATACTAAATACTAGAGCAGGCATGTCCAACGTAAAATAACATTTGCGACAAGCTTGACGTAACTAAAAAAACAATTTCGATATATTTTGAGATATGTTTGTCGCAAAGAAGTGATAGATGCATACACAGAGGGCGTGACAATGATATAAGTTATTCTAGAGTCCTTGGATACACAGGTGTTTTGAGAAAGATTTATTTTTAAATACCTCGTACCTCCTCGTCGAAAAGGTTTCAGCAAATTATTTTTCTATTAGTTGTCGTAAATTAAACTAAGCTAAAAATAGCTAATATACAAATTATAAAGATTTCCATTTAAATATAAGAAATTCAGTATTGAAACATCTCGATTTTAAGAGAAAACTTAAAGCCTCCACAAAAGTTGTATATTTTATCCCCCGCCGGACGGAGTGGTTATGTTGATTAGATGTAGGTGCAGATTGTCTTTGTGCCACTACGTTGACCACCTGTTGGTAAGTGAAGATAGTAGCAGAATAACATGTTAGGGTTATGGCAGTTATATTGAAACCCATAATCCATGTTTTGTAAGCTATGTTCCTAAGCTGACCGTACCGCTCAGCAGCTCAGCAGCACATATTTTTCGTAAGATAAAAAAGTCTAAACACTGTCGAAGAATCACATTAGACTTGATCAGAGAATATTCAGAAATGCTAAATCTCCAAATTGTCTTGAGATCGACAAAATAACGCGGAAGTAAAAAAATATGTAAATTTGTTTAGGATTTAGAAAAAAAACTAATGGAATGATCTGTCATAACTCTTATACTGGAACTGGCTAGGCCCACCTTAACAAACGTCAAAAGCTTACTGAACCGCTTGTCACGTCTTGTAGCCCAGTAACCATAAAGCGTAGGGCCACAACATATTACGCGATGTCGTATCTAGTGCTTAGTATATTATTGCTCTATAAGAATAAAGAAATATTATTTTTAATACAGTCGCCAGTAATTTAAAGAAGATTACGGCGGATTGTGCTGCAAAGATTTTACAGAATATTCTATCATTGAAGACCTTGTAGTTCTTACTTTTACGTTTCTTTTACTTCCTTTGAAAAATGAATTACACGACACGTGTGCATACAAATTCAAATGAGACTTTAATTCCCAAGTTTGCGCACTTGTATTATAATATATTTCTTTATTTCTTAAAATATAACTATTACGGTTACGAATAAAACTATTTTTAAAAGGAATTGATTCCGATTTGACTTGTGGTTTGAAATTTAACTTTTAAATGTAAACTTTAAACAAATAATAGCGAAACCAAAATAAATAAAACTTTTATTGAGAAAAACTTTCGAGTGTAAACAATAATATTTTAGCATATAAGAATATTGTTGAAGTGTGCTATGACAATACAGTTTACATAATAATTAAAATATTTAAAAAAAAATGTTTCACACAGAATAATTTATAAAATACCGACATATTATTATTCTTATTATTTAACGATATCAGTAAGTAAACTTGCGCTGGCTCTCCGAGCCACTTTTAATTCATAATCTTAAATTTCGGCATCTTCCCATACATATACTTCACAAATTTAGAATGATCAGTAGTCTTAGTACAAGTGGGGCTTGCTCGCAATCTAGTATCTAGTCGCTTTCGAGTATAGAAATATTGAACATCAGAGTAAAACGGATCCGTAGAAATGTATCTAAACATTTCTACGGCTGGCTGGTGCAGTGGCCAGCGACCCTGCTTGAGTCCAAGGCCGTGGGTTCGATGCCCACTCCTGGAAAATGTCTGTGTGATGAACAAGAATGATTTTCAGCGTCTGGGTGTTTATTTGTATATTATAAGTATTTATGTATAATATTATTCAAAAAAATATTCATCAGTCATCTTAGTACCCATAACACAAGCTACGCATATTTTGGGGCTAGATGACAGTATGTGTTATATCGTAGTATATTTACTTCTTTTTTAGTCGTTCACTCTTGACAGACTGGTCGTGGTTGACGATGATACATTTTCTTTGGCTACAGCAGCCCCCGCTGATGTTGATTTATATATATTTGATAAATATAAACCAACATCAGCGTGTATTAAAGTTCAAATTCGTCTACAATTCTATAGGTCTGGCTTTTGACAAAGCGTTTTTAAAACAATAATCATAAGTTCAAGAATTGCGACCCTAAAACTAGTAACATTAGTTTTATACTCGAAAACGACTCCTCGACTGCGAACGTGTCAATCTTGTACTAAGCCTAGGGTAGTCTCGTGATACCCGACACATGCGTGTTTTTGGAAGAGGAATGAGATAATACAAATCGCAATGCTCGTAGCTCTAAATAATAAATACTTACTAAATCTCTAAATAATAACTACGGTTGTATTACGTGTGTGCCGCTGTATAAAAATATACTGGAATACGAGCGTTATAAAATCACAATCTTAAATTTTAAAATAAATCTTTTATTTGTACTTATAAAGTCTTTTTTGTTAAATATAAACAAGAAAGTCATACATGATCTAAATATTTATGTTTAGGTACCAAGATACAAGTAGAAACGCATATCTACTTGTACCTTGGTAAATAGGGTATAAAAAATAAATATTTACTAATATGTATTTATATATAAATATTTTTCTTCTTTGTGTAGATCAAAAAGTTATAAACGTATGTTGTAAATATAATATAAATATAAAAATATATGGTAGTAAACATACTTTTGAAGAATTCTGTATTAAAATTTGATCGAAGCGCACGGGTATTATATACGGTTTCGTTGAAGTTTAGCGTGTATAGCCCAGACGGATTTAGTGGTGAACACACGGTTCTTAACCAGGGTAAGCATTACGCAGGAAAATTATCCGGTACTTGCTATCTTCGCGACAGGCAGTTGTATGCATATATGAAGTTCAAGCTGCATAGCTTGTATTAAGTAATAAACTGTGGGTATTTTACAAATAATCCTGTCTATATAATAATTTAGATATGTATTATGTATAACAAAACCTTATAATTAAATATCTTTGCGGACTTATTATGAATGACAATACAATTTTGTAGCTAACTCTACTTATTAGCGAATTTATTTATTGATATATATGTATAATATAAAATATAATATACATTGGTATGGAGGAGTGGTATAATATATTTATATATGATTGAATTTAATAATAATTAATACCTAATTATAGTTATAAGTGTGTAATATACTTTTTATACATGTTCAATGAATTCGGTTTTAAATAATTATAGATTTTCTTATTTACCGTACAGCTCGTCCGCTCATATGGTTTGCATGGTACCCACTCGCTAGGCACTTTGGAAACTTTTTATATATATATATATATAAATAGAAACTCCATAATTTAATCATTTAGTACCTCATTTTATTACGATAATGAATAACTGATAAAATATTAGTCATCTCAATAATCCAAAATACGACGCAACTTTGTGCTCTAGTGTACAGTGCGTGCCGAGTCGTTGAAACAGCCGACGCTGATTTCAAAGAGCGGAAACTATTTGAGCGAACTATATGAGTACATTTTCATCTGTGTAAGCAATTTTTGCCTATATGCTGTCATTTTAACTACATTTACCTTTTAAAATAGTCTTAACTAAACTTTTTTTTATGTCTGATAAATGAGTGGTTATATATATTTTTTTTATGTACTTATAGTATTATACATGTTTTTTTAGGACATATTAAAGAATCAAGATGTCTTAAGTTTCATTGTTTCGTGCTAACAGTTACATTCTTATTTCGGCACCTCGCTGGCGCTATCATCCCAGTAACAGTGACCAGTGAGTAGTTTTTCTACCAACGCTTAAATACGACCGTGTGAAAGTTAACTCCGATGTATTGGGTATCGAAAGAGCGACATCTAGTGACAGTAGGGTTTCACAGTGTTGTAACTACAACTACTACAACTCCTAACCTACCAAACGGTAGAAAATAGCACTCGGCACTCGTCGTGTGGTCATAAATCTCTTGGCTCGGGCACAGAATAACCTGCTCTCCATTTTATAAAACACACATACCTACCGAGAAATTAATCTTAATATTTTTTTTGAATAGATAGATATAATCACGTCAATTGGAATATCTGATGTTGTTTTTTTAATTTGAGAATGAATAAGGAAAATAAACATACAAAACTCACACTTTATATGTTTAAATGAAGGGGTATCTTAGACCCCAGGATAAATTAAACAAAGTTTAGTATTTATGACATGAACATTTACTAATTTGCAACCATTTGCACCTTATGATAACTTAATCAATTTTTTGTAGGTACAACTTAGCTTTACAAGTTATAAAAGTTAAGGAAGCACATTTTTTTGTTGGCAATAAACGAATGAATAGATAGACCCCAATTAGTAATTTTTTGACATTTTGACATTTTTTTTTTCAAATATTGTGTATTTTTTATAGTTGGTGTGCATATTTTTATTTATGTTAAAAGAATAAAAAAATGAATCATGACAATAAATGTTATAAATTCTATTATAAACTACAATAATATTGGATCATGTTTCAAAATTTATATACATACTGTTTAGACAATGAATAATATATTAAAACAAAATTAACCGTATAATAATAGCGAAATTAGATTATTACAAAAATTAGAATGTAATTCGAATTATTTTACACTCAGTAGTTGTAGTCGTTGATGCACAAATTTCTGTTAATTTTAAGAAGTTTATTAGTAGTTATAAAAACATGTAAAATTTTAGAAAACCTATTCTCGTTGTTACTGTGCAGAATAATAAAGTATATATTACGGTTATTTTAATTTAAGAAAGCCTTTGCATTAAAACCCTTAGTTCCATTGAAAATAACCAAATAAATGTGATATTTATCAATAGTTTATTTAAAATATACACCAATTTCAAATAAACATACAGCTTGTATTAGATATTTAGACGAATAATTTCTTATGAAATCGCTTGTTTAACTTTACATGGATAATGAGTGCACGTAGTACAAAATAAATTTATTAAATAAGACATTAATTATTGTTTTGCTTGTTATAAAATATTAGGAAGCAAAATTATAAGCATAGGCATTTAAGGTAAATAGAAAGAAATTCTTGATTTACTTGCAAAATTGAAAACTTATTAATTTTCAAATATCTTTATCATATTCCGTTAAATTATTTCACTCAAATTATTAACCAAGCGACGCACAAAATATTTATTTATTTACAACGTCTATATCGTGTGATATTAAAACACATACAATAATTTTATTATGTTATGATGTGCCAATAACAATGGCTTCATACAATTACTGTTCACGTTTTACAAATACTCCATGGAATTGTATTGTTAGTGGTAGTAATTGTGCTTATTTAATTGTAAAACTATCCATATTAATATGATATTTTTAATTATGTCTATTTATCTGTTATGAAACATTTTTATAGTTTTGTTACAACATAGGTATATTTGACTGTTAGAACTTTAAACTGTCAATTTTGAATTAATTATAAATCTGATATTAGATACGAAATAAAAATTATAACCCCACAAAAAATTAACACAGACAAAATTTTTTATGCATTAGTCATTTAAACCTGGTATTTTGTTGGAATGTATGACATTAGATCATTGTAAATAATTTAAACCTACCCTTGAATAGCAGTTTAAATACATTCACTTACTTCTTATTGTATATAATATTATAGGTGATATTATTTGTTTCTGATATCGCTTAATCGCCTCTTATTTGTATTTGTTTAATAATTTTATACACCCTAGAATATGTATATAAAATTACATACTATTTGTAGTAATAAGTGAATTCCATTTTGTAAAAATCCAATTATCTACGTCTTCAGACAAAAAATTATTGCTGTTACTTTTAAGTATTTATAGAATTTGTCAATAAATACCTTTTCCTAAATTATATTTATATTTTATTTTATTTCGAGCTTTGGAAGCAATGAGTGCATCAGGATACGAGTAGTGAATACAACGATAAGTATATTACTACTATAGTCGTAAAAATGTAATAGGCCCGTTTTGACATTTGTCATCGCGACGTAACTAGTTATGGAACCATAAGACTCTGTACTCGATACTCACGATAAATCAATTCAAGTTTGTATCAGTACTTGATTGATATTATTATGTATTGTAAATTGTTCGTTCGTTCAAAGTATTCCTTTAACTTCACAACCAATACGCGTGACTGGCTGTTGATTATACGTCCACTTTTCAACATGTTGAAACAGAGTTAGTACTATATAACAACAAACACAAAAATCGAGTCAAATCACTATGTTTAAATTAATGTCCAAAATAGAAGAGCCATAGTTAACGTAATAGTAAACAATATGTATCAAACTTAAACGAGCGCACAGTCAACTTTACAAGATGAGGAACGAAAAACTGCGCAGTGCGCGCGGGGACGCTTCAGTCATGTGCCGCTTGGTCAGATACATCATCTCAGACTCATTATTTAGAACCCATTTTGAGAACCAAGCTCATTCTTTGCAGTAAAGATAACTACACAATATTTAATTTCGATATTCAGTAAAAAAATGGTTACAGCTCTAGTATAAAAAAAAAAAAGACTGAGAACGTAACTGTTTTCGGAACGTTTCGCAACAATTATAAATTGCATGCTACTATGAAGTAAGCGCAAAAAGAATACTCGCGATATATTCTTTCATATTATTTAACGTCCCAAAAAAATTTACGTATTTTTTAAAACACTGTATGTAATTGATTTTTATTTTTTTGTTTCTTTCAGTTTCGTTCCAAGTTACATTCTATGGTCTTGCACAAATGTCAAAACGGGGCCTATTACATTTTTCCGACTATAAGTACATATAATAAAATAAAAATTACAAAGAACAATAAAAATATTGCACTTACACTTTCGTCATAATAATTACTCTTTCTAATATCAAGCGTACTTTATGGGTTATCTAAATACCTAACCATCACAAAAACACTACAGTTTATTTTCTATTCGCTGCATGGTGCACTGAAAGTCAGTGCTTACAAATCTAACCGTGCAGACTACAGACCCTATGCCAACGTGCTTAGGATCTCACTATCGGAGGCGCTCACAAATGACTCCAAAATGTTGTGATTCGCGATCTCATGATTGCAAAGAAATCCTGTACTCTGGCCCTAGCGAACATGTCCGACGCGCTGCAGCAACTTCATCGAGATACGATAAGCATGATTGTATTGCACCCTGATATTGTAGACAGCACGTCTGGTGGACTTTACCCAAAGTTGAAATTTATATAAATATATATTTAAGAGCACTCCTATACAACAGACATGATTTTTTTCCGCTTTTATCGATAATGGTACAAATCCTTCGTGCACTAGTCCGACTTGCTATATTTGATTTTTGCACTCCTACTAGCAGGAGTATAAAAATTGGTAGAAATCAATTTTTTTCTTCTGGTATCACTGAACTACCATAATTTAAGTTGTGTTGTTCAATTCAATTCAATTCTTGTTTATGGCTTTTGTCTGTGCCAACTGGGCACAAGGTACTTCGCCAATGTCTTGTAGATGAAGAAGGCACGAAGGAGATTGATCGGTGAAACTAATGAAAAGTTAATTTTGAATTTGTACCAAGAAATAGTTGTTATTAGCTAGTTAGCTCTTTAACCTAAGGCAGCACAGACAACACATGCATATATATCTACCACGGATATTTTTTGTACATTACACTTTAATTTTATTACTTACTATATATTTACATAAAAATCTACAATAAGGACTAAAAACAAACATTAAAAAACATTTAACACTCAAAGGACGGGGGACTTTGGGAGGAAGAACGTCATAGAGGGGATAGGTAAGTTTGGGACAGTTAAAAATAATATGAGTTATAGTGCCCTCATCCAAGCCACACTCACAGATGGAGTTGTCCCTTATCCGGAGTTTGGCCAGATGTACAGGTGTGCTAGCATGACCAAGACGCAATCGGGAAATTGTGGATGAAGTCCAGCGATTTGTACTCCGAGAGTGACAAAACCAGGGTTGTCTTGGTATGTTTTGTTGGATGGTAGCGTAAAACTTACCCTTAACCAATTTGGAATCATTCCAAAAAAATTTCCAGGCTGTTTCCATATATGTTTTGGCAAGAGTACATAGGTCATGCGATGAATTTTTAAAATGATCTAGAGAACCTGACTCAACAGCTGTTTTGGCACAAGAGTCAGCAGTCTCGTTTCCTGGAATACCTGAGTGGCTTGGAATCCAAACCAGTAAGATGAATAGTCCTTTTTGATTGCAAGAGAGCAGAGCCTTCCGGATTTTTAAGATAATGGGAAATCGTGATTTGCTGCGAAAGGGGTTTTCTTTAATAGACATTAAACAGCTTAAAGAGTCAGTCAGAATAACCGTCTGTTGTACGTTATGGGACAGTGCAAACAGGATTGCTTCCAAAAGAGCAATGGCCTCTCCGGTAAACACAGAAGACTCGGGAGGGCATTTAAATTTTAAAACAATTCTGTAAACAGGAACCCAACATGCAGCACCAACACAACCTTCTGGAGACAGCTTTGAAGCATCAGTATATATAATAAGATGATTTGACCAATTTTGACTAATATGCTTTTGTAGTTTGATATTGGTATCTGGGGATCCTTTACTCAGACCTAGATCTGTGATGATGGAAGGGTTGTATATTAATGCTTTAAATGGGGTTGAATATAGTGGGTTGATTGTGAAAGATGTCAGGGGATTAGGAAGGCTGGTATACTTTAGGAAACTATCTAGCAAGTAGGAAGACGAGTTACGGGAGCAAGGTGCGTGTGATAGTTGGCTTAGTCGGTGCCAAAGAGGATGGGATGACAGCTGTAACATCTTGCTGATAAAGCGGTCACATAGATATTGTCGACGGATGGATAGAGGAGGGTCAACGCATTCTACCTGCAAAGCATTAGTGGGGGAGGATTTCATTGCACCTAGAATAATTCTAAGGCATCTATACTGAATTTTATTTAACTTTTCAGCAGCTGATTTATTAAAAGGCTCTAAAACAAACATACAGTAATCCATGTGGCTACGTACTAAGGCATTATATAATAATTTTAAAGTATAGGGGTTAAGTTGTGTTGTAATCTTTGACAGGCATAGTTGATTTAAATAACGATGACATTGACAGCGGAAAAGCAATAATACCTACTCCAAAAACGGCTGACCACTACCAATCACTCACGCGTCAATTTAAGTTAGTTAATTTTATAGTGGTATAAAGAATATCGACAAATTATCCATTCATTTACATTGTAGTTTTTTTTTTATAATAACGAACCCAATAATATGTAAAGTATTGCTTCTAATATTAAAAGTGTAAATATTTAAAATAATTTTCCTTTTTTTTATAAAATATACAAAAATTATATTTGATTTATCATATTTTGACTTAAACTGTTTTTATGCACTTAAGAAAATATTAACATTCTGCACTCCTCTTTATTAACTTTAACTATGGGAAGTTTCATACTGCTCCGTCGCGTCGACGCAATTTACTTAAAAAGGAGTACAAAGTTTCTGCTTCGCAATTCGTGTAATTATATATAGAAGATGATACAGTATGGAGGGTAGAGGTAAGGAGAGTCATCTGTGTATATGAAAAAGTGTCGTCAAAATGTATTAAATTAGGATGGCGCCACATTTGCATCAGGGTAACTCTTAAAAGAAGCTCCAAATATAAATATTGTTAGAGTAGGCTTGAAAAATAAACAAGGAAGTATGGAGATACAAGGAAGTAAGGTTATATTTAGCACAATATTTTGTACAACGTAAGTTGTTGAAATTCTCAATAATTAACTACTTTAGTCGATAATGACATTAAATTTTTTAACTCGGCATACTTCAATTCATCTACGATTGCTACATTCATACCATACCCTGTGCATCCACCAGCGCCATTGTGGAGGATTTTTGAACTGTTATTTAGCGCAACAACTGGACACTTTTTCAACTTTTCTCCCATATAAGATGACTCTCCTTACCTCTACCCTCCATATGATACAGTTAACACCCATCTGGTTCACAGAACAATATTACTCCAATGGTTGCTTAAACTAAAAAAATATTTATGAACACCAATTTTAAATTGTATTGTTTTAAATTTTTTTAAACTGTTTATTATTTTTATAATGGAATTTGTTGCTAGTATTTACAATCGCCGTTTAAATGACGATAGCAATATTTTGTACACCAGCAATCGATTTTATAATTCTCGACCATCGAACTCTTGTCACATCCTACATATACATCTATAATTAATCCTGTGTGACTGTGTCTGTACTCTGTGATACATATTGACTCACGCTTTGTTGATTGTTAGGTACCTAGTTACATTTTCACCTGTTTCTTCACAAATCACAAATTGCCTTGTTTCTCAATTAAACGAAAGAATCTAATTATCAATGTAACAAATTGGTTAGTGTGATATTTATATTTATGATTGTGCAAAGTGCCTTCGAGCTTTGAATAGTTTACTCAAGTGTGGTGTCACAAAATAATTATGAAAAGTGTAAATTGATTCATCATTTATCAACTTCGGTTTAAATTAAAGTTCACAACATGAAAATGGCTGTGAAGGTAAGATTAACCATATGTTTAAACATACTCTTTTGTTAAGTTTTTTATTGCCATAAATTCAACATGCGATGCGCTAAAAAACTGTCGCATTGCACCTGTCATATGTCATGTGTTAATATTTTGGAATTTTATCATGAAGTAATGAAATTATTGTGTTAGTTGCCAAGAAATAATTACAAAACATGGTAATTTTCATCACTTTGTGCCGCTTTCGAGGCAGAACTAGTGTTATTAGTTAATTATTTCATTCATAACACTCATTTACTTACCTTTGATTTTGTCAATGATATCATTTGTGTATCTCAATGATTTTAGTGAAGTTTTTTGGTGCAAAGATGTATGGTTCTTGCTGTAACTGTTTCCAGTGTTTAATATGGTTGGCATGTCATCTTCAATTTTTTATTTTTTTATTCACAATTTTCAATTAGCTAGATATTTTGTCAGTATTGCAAAACATTGCTATAGGACCAGACTGATATCTTTACCCCAACCAATCAACAAGTACCCAACCAATCTCACACTTTCACATAAAACTAATTCACAATAAAGGGGAAAAATGAATGGAATATCTTTTATTTTATTTGTATAATATTATACTCTATAATAAGCTGATTTATCTTTTTTTTTAATAGTGGGATGAACATCAGTTTTGCAAGCCCCTTTAATAATACTATTGCATTTTTCGCCTCTGGGAGAGTACAAAATTTTATTTTCTCCCACAGTTATATCAACTCTCCGAGCATGCGCATGCTCGGAGAGTTGATATAACTGTGGAACTTGTTGAAATAATATTCAAATAAATATTTGTAATTATAAACAGGGGTAAACCCCTTCTATTAGTGGTGCTTTCAGGGAATGTAATCGGGGGATATAATTTTTGTCTCCTCGTGTGCCTGCTATTATTTAATTTTAAAATTTAATTATTTTTAAAATTAAGTAGTACGCACAATTTCAAACAATATTTTTTATCCGTTTTCCTAGAAAATCCAAGAAAACCCATTACCCGAGAGCCATGAGCCTGAAACACCACAGACATCAGAAACATCAGAAAAAATGAAAGATGTACATCGTACA
The DNA here is from genome assembly GCF_905163445.1 of Pararge aegeria. Classification (NCBI taxonomy): domain Eukaryota; kingdom Metazoa; phylum Arthropoda; class Insecta; order Lepidoptera; family Nymphalidae; genus Pararge; species Pararge aegeria. The sequence goes on along the minus strand of NC_053202.1, from coordinate 849,946 downwards.
GCCATACCAGTGAAGATAATCCCTCCAACACCAGTGACACCATCACCCGTGTCGCGTGTCAGCATACCCTCCTTCACGAAAACAACTCCCAATGAGTTATACAGGAAGCTTCTACCTGCCGTACTTTTCCTGCTCACGTTCGTCACAGTTATGACAATTCTGCTCATCTACATGGACACTGTTGGTAAGTCATTAGCTGTCTTTGTTGAATTATAGTGGGCAAACAAGTAAACAGATCACCTCGTTAAGTGATTACAGTTGCTCTTACAAGCAAGTTCTTTCATAATAATAAGTATGCTACAATACACACATTGCCCATCTGTTGTTAACAGTGTTATTAATAAATAAATAAATAAATATACTACGACAATACACACATCGCCATCTAGCCCCAAAGTAAGCGTAGCTTGTGTTATGGGTACTGAGATAGCTGATAATTATTTTTTTATGAATATAATACACATAAATACTTATAATATACAGATAAACACCCAGACACTGAAAAACATTCATGTTCACACAAACACTCTCCAGTTGTGGGAATCAAACCCACGGCCTTGGACTCAGAAAGCAGGGCCGCTGCCCACTGCGCCACTTGGCCGTCAAAAACGAACGACAAGACACATTAGGCTCAACATCAACGTCTCAGATTGATGGATACTTGCGGGCCTTCGTAGGCAGTGTTTGTTACATGCCCTGTGAACAGCTGCTCTGTTTATACGCCAAGGCTTCCCAGTTGCAATCAGGTAGTCCATCAATTACCTTCTACTTGCAGTCCCATCTCCTATCGGAGGGTGACAACCATTAGGGCTATTTGTATGTTCGACACAGCTGCACGGAACAAGATAGGGTATTTTGATCTAATCCACATTTCTTAAATATCGACAAATTCCATTATATTATCGTGGTATGTGTCTGTTGAACTATATTTATAAAAATGTGATACTTTTCCTCAACGACTGGCGTGAATTTTTCAGCTTAAACATTCTTGAATAATGAGCTGAAGGAGGTCTTACTCTTTAATTAATTATAGCTGTAAAAAAAAACGACTTAGCTATTAGGGCTACACTACACTAAGGTGGCAGTGAGCTGGTCACGTTTGTCGGAGCACCAATGGCCGAAAGCTGGGACTAGATAGAGTTGGCGCTGCTTAAAAGAGACCTATGTCCAACAGCAGATATTGAAACATGTAAACATTGGTCTCCAGCGTTAGGCGCCCAGCAGTTCCGGGTGAACATGTCGCGGGACTACGACATGGCGCGCATCCCCGCCGAGTCGCCCACGCTGGTGGCGTACGTGCGCCAACTGCACCTGGCGCCGCGCGCGCCTCGCACCCCGCCGCCCACGCCCACGCCCACTGCTCGCGTCGCGGTGCTCGACAGGGTACTGGGAGAGCTGGTGAGCGCTTGCCCCGTGGATACCAATTATTTGATGCCCATTTTTTAATACACTTTCTCCGTATCCAACGTGTAACCGAATTACGAAATAATTTTGCAGTATGCATAAGTATATTTCATAAGGAATCACCCTGTATAAAGAAGCATATACGAATTCAAAACATTATAAGTGTTTACTTATGACAACCCTATGTAAGATAAAAGACCGACACGCGCATAGTACCTACGCTACGCGACGTATGTTGTTTGTGATGTTAGGGCTGTATCTGATTTCTTTCAGTAAAAACTTTGGCAATGGTTTACTTAAAAACTTTTAGGTTTACGGTTTCACAGATAAGTCTCGCAGACAGTACATAACTTACCTATAAAGCCTGTGAAGTATTATTTCGGTTTTCATTTACGCGTTGTATAATTGTATAATAGAAATTAAAAATACCTCCCGACTTTCAAGTTTCAATATAGTTTGCACATTTTCACTATACAAGCCCATTTATTAGATACCCAAAATATGTATGACGCCATTTTAATGTGGCGACCATCTTGGATTTAAAGTTTGTCACATTGTACAGTATTCTACTGGTCGAGCCCATTCATTAAGAATAAGATATTCATCAAACGTGGATTACACTCCCGAGTAATTCACGTTTCAAAAACAAATAACTAATCCAAATCGGTTTATCCATTCGGAATATATGATGCCACTGACACACACACAGACAACAACCCGTCGTTTTTGCATTGAGTGTTAAAAAGTAGACATTTTCAAGCGTGCTTAAAGATTTTTTTTTCCACACTAGAGCTTTTGTTTTCCTACTGCACATTACATCCAAATGCATGCAAGGGGGTTTTTAATCACACATTTTTTGTATGAACTCACTTTTTAACTATTTAACATTCCTATTAATACAAGAAATGTAATGCAATTTCTTTTTTTTATTTATTTAAATTATTAGTGTTATTGAACTGGCTGAATGCATAGAAATATTTACCCTGTCATATCCTCTAAAAAAGAAAAAAACTTGCATATAGCATTTTTTTTTAACTGGCTTCAACATCTGAGTCCCTTGTCCCTGTATAAATATATTATTGCTTTTTTTATTTCAGTACAATGGCACACTCGTAGAATTTCTCCCGCGCGGTGGAAGGGACCCCACCGCGGCCTTTCTGGAGACAATTCGTGGCTGGAGCGGAGTCGCTGTTAGGGCTGCACCCAGAGACTTCCTGGCGCTCAGGGGCGCCGCGAGGGCTTTGCACGCTTGTCTCAGCCCTACTGATCATCCCAGGGAGGTACGTGTCAAACAAAAAACTTCTTTATCCAAATTGGCCTATATCATTTTTTAAATCATCAATAGACATTTATCAATAAATATAAAAAATAATTTGTTCTTTCATCATCATCAAAGCTCTGCAGCCCTCGGTTGGCCTCGGCTTGCTCAAGCACATTTCTCTATTTGAGTACAGTTTGTTTATAGCACATTATGCAACTAGTATGGTTCATTGCGTTTTACACGCGAGCCGTAAGCGAGTGCGATAAGGAAGCCGAGTGTAGTGATGAATGCATTCGCCTCGCCTATGACGTTTTCCATCACAATCGCGAGGCAACTTTCATATACGTGCTCAGAAAATAACCGACCATTTTTGCTTTGTTTCACTATGAAGTGTCCTAGTTTTGATCGCCGTGCTCGCGCTCGCAGGTTAGCTACGAGGAGGCGGAGGGCGGCGGCGGCACGTTCCGCTCGCGCGTGCTCTGCCTGCCGCTGCTGACGGTGCTGCTGGCGGCCGACGTGCCGCGCGCCGACTACACGGCGCTGGCCGGCGCCGCCGTGCCCAAGGCGCTCGCCGCGCTGCCGTACGACCGGCTGCGGCTCAAGGTGACAGCCGCCACTGGCACGTGCTCCGACTGCCGCTGCTGACAGCAGGCGGCTATACTGCGTTACCGAATATACTGGACGGCCGATTGGCGCAGTTTGCGCCCCTGCTTCCTGAGCCCGAGGCCGTGGGTTCGATTCCCACAACTGGAAAATGTTTGTGTGATGAGCATGAATGTTTTCCAGTGTCTGGGTGTTTATATGTATATTCTAAGTATTTATGTATGTTATTCATAAAAAAATATTGCAACGCTGCAAAATGCCGTTCAGCAGCACGGCGGCACTTTGCAGGACGTGTTATTTACATGCCTAAGTGTTGCTCTGTTCTAGGCGTAATTTTTCACTTGCCGTCGGGTGCGCAATTTGCTTGATCCGATTTTAACTATAAAAAAAAAAGAACATGCAATCTATAACATTCTGACCACTCCCCAGGTAATCGACTACCGGTCAACGGACCCGGTGGCTTTGAACAAGACCACGCAAATCCTGGAGGCGAACAACTACACCGTGGCAGCTACCTTCGACGACGGTATCATGTATGCTTTAAATGATCTCAGGCAGGAATGAGGTAACCGATCACATCTCGTGCCCCCATGACACCCAAATCGTACATTATCATTACAACCCATCAAGCACGGCTCTGCAAATGGTTAAGGCCAAAGTCCACCACGCTGGCCAAGCACAGATTAGTGGACTTTACACACTTTTGAAATACCATGGAAAACTTTAAGGCAGGCATGTATAAGCCTCAAAAAAAGATTTGCTTGCTCGCAATCGAGAAGACTTTCGCATGTTAAACTCTGTATCGTCAAAGTAAAATGGACTTAATTCCTCTGACTTTAGAGTCGCAAATCCTTAACATTTGATTTTTGTTTTACATACATTCTGTCAAAAGCCCGAGCAAAAGAGTTGTAGGAAAATTTGAGTTTTAATGAAATGAAAATACGATTCATTTTACTCTGAAGTATTTCTATACTCTAAAACAACTCCTCGATTGCGAGCGAGCGAATCACATACTAGGGCTACACAGATTTGGATTTGACACCCCTTTGATAACACTGGAGAATTAAAGAGAGTGAGAACAAACCGATAAAAGGCATAGCATCGAAAATATGCGTGTCGAGAATTGAATTTTGTCCTTCTAAAAGTGAGACCGATATCCTAACCACTAGGCTATCGTCGCATAGTCCCATCTCACAGACACAGAAAAGTGCATTATCATTGGTTGGTGATGAATTTATAAAAAAACATGCAACATATATATAAAGTGTCACAGACAAACCAGAAAAAGTAACACGAGACATGGGGTTTTTGTAGCCATAGAGTTCGATAAAAGCACAGAATTCATACCATTGTTTTTCTTTTTTTTTGAACATAGCATATTTAATATATAAAAAACATGATTCTTACAAATGTCATCATTTTGTCTATGAATGGTGACTTCTAATTTTATAAATGCAAATGTTTACATGTTTCTTTAAAATGTATGCATAATTATTACACAGTATTGCATATTGCTTGCATAATTGATTATTAAAAAAAAGATAATGTTATAAGTCAAATCTTTTACTATTTAAATTATTGGATACTTACTGTAGAATAATTAGGTAAATAGTGGCATTTTTAACTATCGTCATACAAAAAACCAGATTGCTTAAATAAAGATAAAGAAACAAACAAACAGCGTTATGAATAATAGTAGGAAATTTATTGAATCTATGGCTACAAATGGACAGTTATTTTTACTATGAATTATATATAACTGTGTTAAAATAAGCGTGTCTATGTAAATGTAACAATTGAACAATTTTTTTTTGTTAAATAATAATTATCAACGAGAATTATTAATAATTTTACAGAATAATTAAATTTTATTTTAAATAACATTAATTGAATCGTGAAACAATAATAATAGAATTTAAAAATGCCTTATTTTATTAAATACGCAAAACATTTTATTTTTGAATGTAAGAAATTAAGTTTAATGGCAGCTACAAAAAGTATTAATTGTATGTATTATTTTTTTCTAATTTATACAAAAATGATATTTTTTATTCATTTTAATTGAAATCGGTATTATTTTAATTTTTTAATTTTAAGAATGGGAAAATTGAATGTGATTTTTATAATCTATAATGATTGCCTTATTATGTCTCTCTTTGCATAAAATAATTAGGAAAATTATTAGACTAATTAATGAAAGACATTGCAGAACTCGTAAACGTCGATGGCTTCCGAATATCGAAATACTACATCAGTAAATCGGAGTAAACAAAATTAAAATTTCAACTAGGCCTACTTTATAGAATGACAAGTCTGTCCGTTTGTAGTGACTACAACTAGACCGAGGAAAGTTGGGTAGAGTTGTCTGTGCTGTTTTTTCTGACCTGCCTTATAATGTTAAGAACTACATTACGGCCCAGTACAGGGCACGGGTCTCCTCCCACAATGAGAAGGGGTCAAGGCCGTAGTCCACCACGCTGGCCCAGTGAGGATTGGTGGACTCCACACACTTTTGAGAACAAGTTTTCCTTCACCGTTGAAGCAAGCGATATTAAATTGCTCAAAACGCACATGACTTCGAAAAGTTAAATATTGCGTGCCGGAATCGAACTCTGATCGAAATCTATTATATTTTTAACTTGCGACCCGCCCCGTCTCTACACGGTTTCTGTGGGGCAATTCAGAGTTAATTATATTAAAATTCCGTAGTTCATTTCAGTTTAATCTATCTCGCAGGATTTAGCGAGCGTTTGCGTTTGTTACGACATCACATTCTAAATCTTTGAATTCCTTTGCTTTTTTCTTCTCCTTATGCATACAACCTTCCTATTGAATCATTCTATTTATTGCTGAAAACCGCGTTAAAAACCGTTGCGTGGTTTAAAAGATCTAAGTGGACAAACATCGGGAGCGATTTTGTTTTATACTAAAAAGTTAAAATTAAAAACAATTTTACTCCTAAGTTTTGTTTCGTGTTCGAAAACTATCGATATTTACTAGATTTCCGCTCGCACCAGGGTGCACTAATACAATTTGTAGAATTTAAATAATAATAATAATAGTAGAGAAATAAACGGTTTGACTCTGTTGTGTTTCGGTTCATGTATATAATAGGTCACAGAGTGGTTGAAATGCGTCGTGCTACGCGAACGGACTCATAACTATCTATATATCTCACCAGATGGATTTCTGCTTGACATAGGTATTTTTAGCACCTTCACACCTAACATTATGAACGCATGCTCCATGTGTCCAGCACTAACATTGCTCGTTGGTTGTCTTCTGTCCAAATTGTTGGGCTCTGCCAACGCTACGTTTTCGGTTCGGCATCACGTGCATACAATAAACAACGTGTAAATTTAAACTGATATAATTCTTCAGTCTTTAGATGTACATGTACTGTCTCTGAGACTTATCTGTGAAACCGAAAACCTAAGAGTTCTAAAGTAATACAACCTTCGAAACACATGCAAAATTACAATTATGTGACTCGTCGGTCTTTTATCTTCAGTAGAGTTGTCATAAGTAAACAATTTTCTTTTGAATTTGTTTGTATGGAAAAATAAATATGCTTCTTAATACGTATGCATCCTTCAATATTATTTCATAACTCTGTTACACGTATACAATCCAAACCCGCCAGAGTTTTAACCAAATTCTAAATAAATTATGCTCACGGTTACAAATTTTAAAATAGATATCTTAATTGAAGCCGGGATAGCTCCCGTATTCGGTATTTGCCAGTTGGTAATCGGAAGCGATCTGTCTACACTAGGTATATAACCAAATTTACGATAACCGCAAATTATGAAGTTTTGTATGACGCGCGCCCAGCCGAAAAAGTTACTGCACATAGCTACCGTTTCATAAAATTAATTGTATTTACTCCATTTTTATCTATCCTGTCTTATGCACGTCACTTTTTAGTGTGATTGAGGATTTAAAAAACAAAAGTTCTAAAATCAACGAAAAGTGGTTTTAATGAATGTGTTTTTTAATGAATTTTCAAACACACACTAAAAAGTATCAAAAAAATATTTTATTTATAAGACAGATATGATAAATAGAACTAGGTATAGGTATTTGCACTTTTGCGCTAACAATTTTATTCATGCTCAAATTGAGATAGATTAAGGGCATACGATATTTTTAATAACGTTCAATAAATAGTACAATTCTAAGATCTGTTACAATTTTCGATTATTATAAATGAGTTTTAATTTATTCAAAGATTAAAAAAAAATATATCTCGTATTAACTAGTATAAAGTCGAAGGCTGGCCGCACACTGATAATAACTCTTGTCGCTTGAGCTACCTATCGATTGATTTTTGGTTGCAAAAAGGTCACCTTTCCATAAATAACAGCTGATTGTAACTTGACACTGCCTCTTTGGTCTTGTCTCTTGGCAGACAGAAAAGTGTCTCCTTCGTGGGAGGTTTGGGCATTGCACTGATCCAAAGGGTTGCTGGTGGAGTTTTATTTGACACAATAATCGCCAATGTGCGGCTAGCCTTAAAACAAATTAAACCCTAAATATATTTAATATGTGATCTTTTTCTAAGTATTGCACTGTCAAAAATCTCTTTTGAACACCACTCTTAAGTATATCGTACGAATGTTTAAAATAGAAAAAAATTGTAGTTGTAGACATTTTTGAAGTCTAGTGCTGTTAAATTATCACGCCCTGTGAAATAAAAAAAAACAAAGTGATATGCATATAATTAAACTAGGGTTTATTATATTTGCCATCAAGGATGTTTTAATAATAAATAACAATAAATAAAAAAAAAAACTGTCTACTAATACATTTATTTTCTTTACAATTATTGTAATCTCTAAAATTATTCTTGCCGTACAAATTTTATGATAGTTATTATTGTAATTTACTTATTGTCGTAATTCTTAAATGTTATTAGCTGTGCGAATTGTCAAATTAATGTAAAAAAAGGATAATAAGCCAATTTTGTACTGTCATATTGGATATGACAATAGGGAAAATTGTTGACACTTTTAAGAAGAGGGCGCTGTTTTGTTACCCGTCCGAAGAAGACACTACGAAACCATGATTGTGAATTTTTTTGATTGAATGCATTATGCACTCTGTGCTAAGCCGAACTGTCAATGTCAGTGACGCAGAGTCTATTCGTTGTGTCAGTACATAATAATAAAACTTGAATGGAAAAAAGACCAAATAGGACGTAATTGTTCCTTTGCTTTCAAAATTTACTGTAATGTTAATTAATTATAAAAATTAAAATGTAATACTGTCAATTTGAATAAACAATATTGTTTCTTTTTTGTAATTTTTGTGCGTCCATGTATGTAATCTCAGTATTAATTTAGTTTTTTTTATATAAAAACTCATTTAATTAAATAATAATATAAAATTTAAATGATGAAATCCGAAAGTATTATAATTTATCTTAATTTTATCATTTCATTAAATATAGTTTTTAATTCCATTAATTGTTAAGTGTAATTTTAACGCAATTTTAAGTATGAAGTAATTTGTTTGATAAAATAATTTCGTATTCGTCGATGTCTATTTTAAAAGTTGGATTTTATTCCACTTTTTTTTTGTATTTGAATTCCGTCTTAATTTAATGAATAATGGAAGACTGATTTAAGATTATTCGCTTTTTTAATTACGTAGATATTTTTAATATGAACAAAAAAACATCTCATTTGTTTTATATAGCTTTATTTTAATACTTTGCACACGAGACTGTATTTCTATGGAAACACTATAAAATCAGACTATTTTAAAAGTTGGATTTCATTCCACTTCTTTTGTATTTGAATTCCGTTTTAATTTAATGAATAATCGAAGACTGATTTAAGATTATTCGCTTTTTTTATTACGTGGATATTTTAATGTGAACAAAAAAAAATCTCATTTGTTTAAATTAGCTTTATTTTTTTACTTTCCACACAAGACTGGATTTCTATGGAAACGCTATAAAACAAGAGTAAATTTAAGTATTACCTTCAATCAATTTCTGTTCTAGTAGAATTTATAACGCTAATATGGTTCGTCCGGAGTCGTCGATGGACACAGGGCGGCATTTTGTAGATTTTGTAGGGCGTGTTCCTTGCATGCCCTGCGAAGTGTTGCTGTGATTAAAGACAATGATTGTTCTGTTTTAGTCTTTTAGGTTAGTGTTTCGATACAATATAATTAACTACGACTACGTAGAAATCGCGCGTTTCATCTGCGCATGACACGTCTGCGTGTGTAGAGGCTCTTTAATAATTATAATTTAATTATTTTTTTTAAATATTTGAATGTTATTTCGTTTGATTGTACGCAGTAATATGACAATGAGGAATGTATTAATAATTTTTAAGCTATTTTTTTCACTAGATTTAATTTTATATGCGCTCAATTTTTCACAAATTAAAGGCTTTAATTCGAAAGGTTTGTTTTAATTCGTTATCGGCAATATTCTTTATTATGTAGTGCCGAATTTAGATGGCGGCTTACTTGCGACACCCTAATTCATTCAAATGTCAACAAGTGGACGTCAACTGCTGGACATTCTTTTGTAGAGAGTTCCAATACCACGGTATTGTCCCGCTTGGCCCCAGGGACTCCCTGCGACTCGCTGGGATGTCATCGGCCCATCTGTATTCGCCGGTGCGAGTGCGAGTTCGCCATTCCAGCACCTTAAGACCCAAGGACGTCTTCAAGCTTCTGTTCTGACGTTCTCAAGCTTTGTTGCCGTTGCAACTTCAGATTCGCAACTCGTTTAGCTATGACAGTAACTCTGGTTCTTCTACGAATCTCCTTATTTGATTACCTATTCCCGTTTTTATCATGTCGCCTAAAACAAATCCTCGTTGCTGCTAAAAATATAATCTAAAAGGCGTATCAAAATTAAGATTTTTTTGTATTTTTTAGACCGACAAAGCATACCTTAACAATTTATTTTGCGACTCCAGTGCCGTAGACCATTATTAGAGGTAATGAAAAAAAACTTCAATATTTATAATTATTTATTTACGTTTATTAATACACATTTTGTCTGTTCGTACACAATCCTTCCTTGATATTATTTTCACAGAATTTCACTCTAACAGAAATAATCCAAAAGTAAAATAACACTACTATACAGGAAATTACAAGAGTGAAAGATTTTATTTTAATATTTATATACCTATTAACACGTTGACTGCTGCCTAACATTAACAAATACAGTACACGAGTGCGGCAGGATTACACGCTAGGCGTGTTTTCAGCACTGGTGAAGCGTATTCGAAACGAGCGCTACGAGCATGCGGCCCCACACGCCTGGCGTGTTTAAACTTATCGCGACAGCTATGCGGCCTTTACGCAACAGGTGTGTTATTACATCACTCGTATTTTCTCATTTATTTATTGAACAACACGAAAACCCAACACTTGTCGCATTTGAATAGCAATTTGTATTTTTTTGTTGGATAAAATAGAATAAAACTTTAATGTAGTCAACACAGATTTTATTTTTTTCAAAAATAATCATTTTCTAAAGAGCTTTAAATATAGTGGCTTTACATCTGGTAGCTACACTATTTTACTATATTCAAAATCGCGGCAACGTCAACCTGTGTGTAACTTGTGAATGTCATTTACGAATCATGATAAATAAATAAGTAAAAAAACAGTATTAAATACCTACTTACATACGAATGCGGATTGCCGACAAAGAAGGAAATTTTAAAATAATATGCATTTTAAATATAATCCTTCCAGTAAATATACAGAACCATTGTTAAATTTACTTTTAAATTCGAAACAATAGTAACTCATTCCTGAGTAGTTTATTGGTACCGCTGGCCGCACCGATAACGTTTATTTAAGACGATAAGAAAAAATAAGGATGCGGATGCATCGTTTTGTAATTCTGTCGGTATAATGGAATGCAAACCGATATTTATAAAATAAATTATTGACGATACCGATACCAATGAAAATAGTGCAGGCGAACTCAGGCGTACAAATAATAAAAAATATACAAATAGACGTCAAACTTATGTTGCGGATACCTTTATTGCAGAAAAACATTGTAGAGTATGCTAAAATATAGGACGACGATCCTATATCGATATCAATATCTATTTCGCGTCCCTATAAAATATTTTAAAACAATGCAATTATCTAGGTGGGTATTATTTAGTGATCGATGGTATTATACTATTGTTGCAAATATTTGGTCGAAAACATGTTTTTTATATGAACTTGTTAGTTATACGTGTGATGGTCGATTCTCTCGATGGCATGGGAATTATTAAGAAAAACACTCATGTATAATGATTAGATAACTCACAAAACAACGAATTTTAAGTAGGTATACTGTCTAATATGTAATAAAACGTAATTGCGTTAACGTTTAACTAATATTTAATAAAACGTACTTGCGGTAACGTATAACACACTTGTTGCGTAAAGGCCGCTCTAACAGTATATTTAAACAACACAGCGTTTGTGTTTGCCGCACTCGCAGAACGCCGGAAAAACACGCCCAGCGTGTTCGGCCGCATCCTTGTAGGTACATTTATTTTAACACGCCTAGCGTGTTCGAGCCGCACAAGCGTTACGTAGTTTTCAAACACAAACGTTGTGTTTTCAGCAGCCAACGTGTTAAGGTAATCAAATAAGTGTTAATAATACAAAACATATATTTGCTCTTATGCGCCAAATATAACAAAAAAGTTTATTATGTGTGATTACGGAGATAAATGACAAAAACCACTCTCGAGTGTCGAGTCCGATCAATTTTGGAGTTCTGCAACATTGTTTAATAATTACAAAATAAATTAGAGATACGATTGCATTTTTTTATTACAACAAAGAACCGGACGCCACGAGTGTAAATAATATAGCAAACCCCCCCCTCTCCCCCACTTGTCAGTTGCCGACCTGTCATATCCTTACAAACTGTCCAGAGTGTAAAACTGGCGCTGTCAAATAATGTGTTCTACAGCAATAACATCATAACATAGATGTTTCTCAGTAAAGTTATGAAAAGTTGTTTTGCATAAGCGCCAATTATTAGGCAACATGTTTGGAAACTAGTTAAATTAAAGCCTATTTTCATTATATTTTTAGCATAGAGCGTACACATTTAATAATAGTGTTGTGCGAATTAATAGTTGCTAAATAACGTCGCGTACACACAAACTAACAAACAAACAAGCAACCGGAGGCTGCGTACGCTTAGACGCAAACGACACAGCACAGCTAAGGGCTGGATTTGAGACCACCCACTTGAAAACGTAGTGTTTATATCATACCACTATACTATGATATATAATATATTCTATGATATTCCTGCTTTGAACGTACTCAAGGTATACGTGGAAGGGAACATGCCGAAACTGTGTTCCACTGTAAATGCAGGAAACAACGAAGAGTATCGATATTTAAGAAAAAAATACGGCATATCAAAGGAATTTTCAAGAGTAAAAGAACAATAGAATTTCATATAGTAATGGTTTGTACCTTTACTATATGAAATTCTATTGTTTTAATATTTACTTCTTACTCTTAATTCTACTAATATTATGTCAGCGGAAATATATCGTATTTGATACGTTCTCGACGGGTGCGTGTGAGATTTATGCGCGTCATCTAGTGAAAGTATCTTTCCCAGTTTTGTAACTAGATTGGCAATAGATTCGAGTCGACCCTCCTAGCTTAAGTTTTAAGTTAACGAATGCAGTTATCTCCATCAATAATATTAGTGTAACATGTTAAATGTATGAACGCTTCATAAGTGCCTGTAATAAGGTCTACATGAATAAAACATTTTTGAATTAGAATTTGAGTATAAATCGAAATAACAAATAAAGATATAAATACCGATATATCGAACAAAATTTATTTCCTACAATCCACAGCGATCAGTGATCAGTACGTTTCAGAAACGTGAATAAAAACGTTAGAGACGTATAACTTCGTTTATTTTAGCCAGTCACGTGCCATCTGCGTTTAAGCATTCTCTAAGCCTCCGTGTCGCAACTGCTTTATGACGTCATAGTTGAAACGTCTGCCAACTTTGACGTCACAGGCCGCGGAAGCGAGTTTCGCGTCTGTCACAATAAAATATCTACCGATCAACTAGAAATAAAATTTTTAAATATACATTTTTATTGCTTTCAAAATCTCTAATTATGCTGGAAGAACTACGTTAAGGTGAGTCTCAACTTTGTTTATTACAAAATATTCGGTGTTATGCTTTAACACAACGCTAAGTAAAACAGGTTACACGCTATGCCATTTTTACAATAGCATTTCGTCATAATAAAATTATTGCAAAAATAACATTGTTATATTCGCTTATGAAAGTATATAACAATCGAACATGATATGTTACACAGTGATGCTCACCTACAAAATAAAACAAACATTAGGGTGGGCTTACACTACGCTCGCAATAAATGTTAAATAATAATAATAACTAACAAAAAATATGTACGCGAATAAAAAAACTAAGTTCATTTTATCTAAGCAGTCAAACAAACAAGCAACCGGATAGGCACCTTATAGCTCCAACTTATAAGAAAATTAAGAATAATATACATAAACCCACCTTGTGATAGCACAAACATAAAAATCTACATTAAAAATTCAAACAAGTATCTATATTATTGATACAATAAAATATAAAGAAAAAAAACATCAAAGAGCCAAAAGATTAAGATTATTGGTCCTTTATAATGTGAATGGCTTCATATATCGACTTGCTAAAATGTTTGTACCATAATATAATAAAATGAATGATTGATATAGTAATTAGTGATTTTACAAGTGTTCTGCATTTCTGGAATGATTTATTAAATGATGAACTAAATATTCAAACACATGACAAAATTATTTTGTGTTAATTTATTGTCTTCAATGGTTTATTGAATGTTTTTTCGTGCAATTAATAAAATAAAATAATACTTGATAAAAACATGTGTTAATTTAATTAATTTTGCTGTTTAAACAAATGATAAGGTTTGCAAAACAGCGCCTACAGCTTTGGTCCCAATCATGATTTTTACCCATTCGCATTATAATAACCGCCATGTGAATTAATATAAATTGCGTTTGTAATGTAAAAAGACGAAAATAAATATAAAAGTAATTATGGTTTAAGCACACGGTGACAATTCGTATTTACAGTCATTTTGTTTGCAAAGGCGTAGGTAGCAATGACGTGTACAGTTGACCAGAGCGAGATGTTATATAGCCCCCCTCCAATACAATATACACAGTTACGTTTACTAAATTATTATAATTTCAATGCAATGTGTCACCGTATGTCACCATACCTTTAATTATAACGACCAAAATATGGTTATTATTTTTTCGGATATCGGACCTTAAGAAAACTTTCGAGCAAATTTCGTTTTTAATTCTAAACTAATAAGGAATAACTTATCTTTACCATGTGCTTCGACATTTTGTTTCAAAAAGTACAGTCGGCATCAAATAAATGTTAGCAATCAAATTTTGCAATATTTAAAAGTGCCTGGAGTGAGATTTTCTACCTACGTCTAACTATGTACTGTCTCATAAAAGTTAACTATGATTTGTATGAAATCTAAAGAGTGCCATCTATTGGCAACACTGGGAAATAGCATTATAATATGTAGAAATCTCACGCCAGGTATTCAGGTTAATACTTCCCCCAAGTAGTTATATACAAAAAACTTGAGTATTTCGTCAGTTGACGGTGACATTGTATTTGATGACGACTTGTTATACTGTAAAAAATATTAAGCTGCCCATTTCACAACATAAGATTTTCACATTTAAAAGTAAATGAAACTTTTGTAAAAGAAATATTTATTTTTCTATCTACATTTAAATAAAGCGTAAAAACGCTTAACTTAACGAATTAAAAAATATCGTTAGGAATCAAATTAACAAAATCTCAATAATTATTAGGTAATTAAAATGTTACGTTCTTGTTAGTGAAAATTAATATAAAGAACAGCCAAATACTGAATCACTAACTTATTATAGTTGATATTTATTATAACAATAATTAATTGGCAAAAATCATTAAAAAACACACCATTAAAATTTTAAGTAGCCCTTTAATCATTTCAGTATTCGGTCATTAAATTTACAATTATGATACATAGCGTATTCATTAAGTACTATATTATATTAAAGTATAATATGATTGTTTTTTTTTTTAAATATAAATATCCTACATGTATACAAGTTTCTAGCGCCACCTGTACCGTTCCTATATAACAAGTGTTACAAATTAAGTAATGATTGTTGACGCGCGGCCAAGGCCTGCCCCATAAATCCTATAAAGTAAAAATAATAACTAAAAAGTTGGGCGTCGACTCACAGATGTACAACAAGAGGGACTCGAGGGCGTGACGGCATAACAGCGTCATGTCATTTATCGTGACGTCTCAAGAGTGTCATGTCGTTTACCGTAAGGCAAATGGGTTGATTTACTGCCGAGTCATAAACGGTTAAATCAGTTTATGTGTTAAAAATAAACTGAAGATGTGCAGAAAAGTTCATTTATAAATTATTATTAACCCCTCTATTTACATTTTTATAACTGAAATGTATGTTTTTTTATTTAATAAACGTCCGTTGAATATACAACAAAAATGTAAGTTTAATTTTGACAGCAGAAATACTATTCACAAAAAGATGATAGATTTTTGAATGTTACAATAATAAGTGACCACTACATTAAAATTTAAATAAAAAAAAAAGGAATAATGTCCCAGAAGTGGGCTCCCAGTAATTCATTGTTGTATCATTCTTTAAAAAAAGTTTTTTTTAATATCCAGCGGCGCATCACCAAACAACACTTTCATTACAACATTACATATTACATTATAACACTTACAACAATATAACACTAGATTTTTGACACTAATCGATAATTAATCAATGTTCCACTACGAAGACCGAAACGGGTATAAAAATATTTTATTATTAATTAATTACAAACATCAACGTAACTACAACCTGCTTTTAGAAGTTGATACAAAAAAAAGAAATACGAGAAATGAGTTATTTAATATTATATTATGGTGAGTTTAATTTTGTAATCGTTTACTTAGTAATCACAATTATTAGGTTTAATACGGGCCTGCTACAAGTATATATTGGTTAGGTGAACCTGAAGCATATTGATTGCTTCTAACAACAAATGAAATTGCTAAAAACATCTGCCTAACAATAAAAACGCAATCCATCTGAATCGGGTGACGATTTTAATTTTAATACGAGAATGTGTGGGATTTTCAACCTCCATTTACCTATTCAAACCTATACCTATGGTATCCTAACAGCGCCATCTGTTTACAATACTTGGAAACCGTACTGTCACTAGATGGCGCTGTTCTGGCATAATTACTTCTACGCGATCGAATAAGTAAACGTAAGTAGAAAGTCTCACACTGGGCACCCAGTTTTAGTCACAATTTTTCATTATAATTCTTAATCAGTGGGCGCTGGAGCGTGCTATACGCGGATTATCTTTACGTGATGCTCGGAAATTATAGAAGAGCCGGATTTACCGACATAGCTCAACGAGTTGAAAAGCTGAAGTGGCAATGGGCAGAGAACATAGCTCGGAAGATCGATGGACGTTGGGTCGCCGCGTTGGAGACACTCCATCCGCTGGACGGACGGGATCAGGCTAGTTGCACCGAGAGTTGGACGCAAGATTTAATACCTTGGAATTAAGACTTCCCTATAAAAGACCTTTGTTCAAAAGTAGACGTCCATCGATGGGGATGACGATGATTTTAAATCTGTCATTATAAAAAACTCATAACCCACGTTTAGGTAGAGGTTAAATATAGGCAGTGCTTTGCTGCCTTTATGTCGATTTCGTAACACAACCTAGTCAATTGTATCCACATACACCAGCAACTGTTTTTCCTAAACTCTACTGTTAATAACATATCATTGCCCAAATGTATG
This sequence comes from Pararge aegeria, assembly GCF_905163445.1. Classification (NCBI taxonomy): domain Eukaryota; kingdom Metazoa; phylum Arthropoda; class Insecta; order Lepidoptera; family Nymphalidae; genus Pararge; species Pararge aegeria. The sequence continues at coordinate 832,737 of NC_053202.1, read as the reverse complement.
TAATGGAATGTATTATGATCCCATGCACCTGTTTCAATTTAGTTCGACCAGTTTTCATAACAGATAAATAAACATATTGAAAAAAAATTACCGAGAAAAGGACAGATAATTACAAGATTTATACAGAGGTTTCTACTACCATACTAATATTATAGATGCGAAAGTTTGCCATGCTTTCACGCAGCAACGCATCAACGGATGGACGTATTGCATAATGAAAAATGAGATATGAGAGTAGACAGTAAAAGAAGAATTAAATAAGAAAACAATATTATATCGCTTCCTAAGTAGTAATAAAAGTACTAGTAGCTATACATTACACAAGAATAAACAACAGAACTCTACTGACAAGCCTTTGTGGTGGTAATTTTGTTGCCTACAATTGCTCAGCACCTTGCTAAAATTAAATTGTGATGTTAATAAAGTATTTCAGCTGTTATAACAGAGATTACTGTGAAGTCTCACAGTGTATAGCCGATCTTTTCTAGCTTGTCTTATTATCTAAGCAATCTTTTAAATACTTTCGGTGTAAAGTGTGTGTTATACGAATAGTGTTACTTGGTAAGAACTTATAATGAAGCATTTGCACACAGACAGATTATAGTTTTGAATAGCTTATAGGCTACTTTTTATCCCAGAAGAACTAACGGTTCCCCGTGGATTTGTAAAAAATCCTGTAATAAAACATACAGCCATAAGGGGGCGTCCATAAAATACGTGAGATTTTTTAGAGGTGGAGGGGGTCTCGGCAAATATCACGCAATTTTTTTTCTGATTGAAACTTATTTTGGTCCATTTAATCTAGATTGTACATGCTTAAGATTTAATTTTAAATGCAATCGTAATACGATTCAGATCATTCATACTTCGACGTTATGCATCTACTGACTGTCATACCACCATATTTGTTTTTTCTTTTTACAATAACAAATCCAAATTTTGATAAATCTCACGTGAGATTGGGGATGGGGGAGGGGGCTGGATAAAATCTCACGACATCTCACGAGGTGGCGGAGAGAGAGACAGAAAATTAAAAGAAACTCCTCACGTAATTTTTGGACGCCCCCTAAAGAAAATCTCATTTTTATTAATTTTAACATGACACAAAGTATTTTTTAAAACACTTTACACTACAGAACAATCGAAATTTCGTTCACTTAATGAGACAAGGATTTATTTTATAATCTCTGAAACCCCAATGTTATGGTTACAATCCACTTACCCGTCATTGCCAAATTCCTTGATATGTAACTCCCCACAATACCGTGACTTGCGATTTAAAACTTCTAGCAGCTATTTTATTAATAGCACAAAAATCTATTTTCTAATCTTATAATGCAAAACTCAAAAAAAAATAATAATGTGAACCATCTTTTTAAAATTTTTTAGTGTAATAATAAAAACAATTACATAAAGGTTTATGTTTAATGTGTTTTGAGTTTATCAGACAAACATACTTTACATTAAAAAGCGATTAAACGATTGTTCACATTATGAGACAAGTTAGGAAAAATTGAGTTTATGGGACAATCGTAGGCAACCACACGTCACATAGAATTCCTAAAAAATAATATCATGTTGTGATATATTACTGATATGCACCTATGTACATTATCGTTTACAGTACACGTTACTTTAGTTGAAAGGGTTTGAGCAGCGTCGGTGCTGCACGCTTTAAGCGCTTTTACAAGAGAATCCAAATACAGAGTTTAATACCCGTTTTCACTCGCAAGGCAATGCCTAAGTAAAGCCCAAACAAAGAAGATTCCTAGGCATACATATTTACCTTTCACCAATTGATTTTCACTAGGCGACACATAAAACTTGTCACAATGATTGGTTTTTTGTGTTTGTGTTATCTTATTTTTAATTTTTCGTATGGATACGGTTATAAAAAAAAACAAACGTATATTTTTTTTATCTGTCACCTGCCAGTCCCTTAAACTTTACGAATCGTAACTTTGGACGGCAACAAGTGTCGTTAGACATTACATAAGAGTTCGTGAATCGTTTTTTTTCTGCAAGAATCACCTAGATCACTAGTCTTCCGACAGAGGCCATTCCTAAGTTTGGTGAAAACGGGCATAAGTCTTTCATTAAAGAAAAAATAGTCTTACAATATTGTATGTTTACTGTATTGCCAGCCACAGAATTAGTTGCCATTTAAAGGGGCAATCCTTTTTTTTTGTTCCACTACAAGTTAGCCCTCGACTGCAATCTCACCTGGTGGTAAGTGATGGTGCAGTCTAAGACGGTAGCGGGCTAACCTGTTAGGGAGTATGCTAGTCTCCTAATCGGTATCTACGCGACATCGCACCGGAACACTAAATCGCTCAGCGGCACGTCTTTGTCGGTAGGGTGGTAACTAGCCACGGCCCAAGACTTCCACCAGACCAGACCAGAGAAAATTCTGAATTTATAAATTCCCAAATTGTCACTACTGGGAATCAAACCCGGGACCTCCTACTTAAATTCATAGCGCTCATCGTTGCGTCAAAATCTGCCAGCATCTTAGGCACTATGCCACGCTGCGCTGGTTTTAAAGACGTCTTATAATTTTTTATAAGAGGGTAGTTTAGGTTATTTTTAATAATTTAAATCTAAAAAATATTTTTTAGTTTACAAAGGTTTTTGTGCGAATGGAAAAATAATCTCTGAAGCGAGTATTTCATTTATTAAATCGTTTGGATAAGTTATTATAGTTATATACAATCAAGAAAAGAAAACTCAGTACGCAAAAGACGTGCAGTTTCAACTTAAGTGACGTGAGCTGTCAACGGTGGGCCCCAACGAATCGACTCGAATTCCTTCATTTTTTAAATTTTAATATCAAAATCGTATAAAAATTAAGAAACCCACCATTTTTTAGTACCTATTAAATTATACGCGCAGCTTAAAGGGCGAAGGGGACTTTCTTTTACTAACGCATCTTTTGTCTCAGTCACACACTAAAAAAAAAATCGCTTTCCGCTCGCTTTATATTGTCACAGTTTAATCGCGTAAGCACGATAAAATATTGGTTCCAAACGAGAACTTCGGGTCGCCGCATCGTTATAAAAGTTGCTTTAGCGACCAGGGCAGTTATCCAGTATTGATGGTATTACTACTGTGAATTTCCGATACTGGATAGAGCTTTTATTTCCGACAATTATTATTATATAAAAATAATAATGAAAATGGTAACATCCACTTATATCGGCTATACACAGTAATATCTATACAGGTGCGTTTTGGAACGATCCAGTCGCTGTACCAGCTGATTTTCGTCGCATCACCGACAGAAAAGTAGCCCGTGCAACTCAATAGTCGCCTATGCAACTAAGTGTTTCTGTATGATTTATTCGTCAATTCATATTGTCATTAACAGTTTTGTTGACATTTAAAACTTAGAACTCAAATTATACGTCAAACTGACAGTCCTAGTGTATAAAGTCACAAAATACATTTCGAGCTTAATCATGATTTACATCATGGTCATATATTTTAGAGGTGTTTTTGACTTGTTTTGTAAGCGAGCGATAAAGAACTGAACTATTGAAATAAAAATGGAATGTTAAACTTTCCTTGAGCATACTTAATAGAGTACAAAATGCTACGAAATATTGTTCGCAACTATCACTTTCTCCCACCCAACTAACTGTATCTGTCTCCTTCACACCAAAGTCCCAATCGCCCAAAAGCCATCTCAACCAGTTTGGCAAGCATCTGCCAAATACAAATATCATTGGAGCAGATTGTCCTGGTTTACGAAAGCGTGATTATTTTGGATGTTCTGGAAATTGGGTTGAAAATTGTTGTTGATCGGCGTTTGCCAGTTCATTGGTGCCAAGCCCGTTGACATCGGCTTGTGGGCCGGACTATTCGGACTGGACTTTAGCTGGTTTATCGAAGGAGCGGGGCCAGCTTTGGGTGACCTTGGGGCTAGAAGATTATCTACATTTATGTTAATAGCGCCTGATGTGTCAGCCCAAGTCGCGCCCAATTTCGTGGAAGGTTTCACCTGATTGTTGTTGGTTGGTTGGCTGTGTTGTGTTTGTTGTTGCGTCGACATCGGCTGGAGGAGGCCTACTGGTGTCGGTTGGAGACCTGCTTTGGGGGAAAAAGTAAAATAAACAAAAAAATAAAAAAACAAAACGAGAAACATCTATTTTTTACCTATAGTAGGTAAATCTCAAAGTGGTGCTATACTTTTCAATGGAAATGATTTTGAAAAAGGTAGCATCAACTTTGAAATTTGAAGCAGTTAAGAATCAAATGAAATACATGTGGCAAGAGTAAAGATGGGTTATATAAATGAAAAAATAATAAAATTTTGTATAAGAAGAATCTTTATTCTAAGATCGCCTCACGGTGGGTAATACATATAGAAATTACAATCGTAATTAACATTGACTTACAAGCTATACTTAGTCTACATACGTACTAACAAGTAAATTAAATATAATAAATGCTTACAAAACTTTAAGGATATTAGGGAATTAGGATCAGCAAATAGCAGATTTTTAACTGAACGAAAGTCATTAGAGTAAAGTTAAAATGGTATTTTATCTGCCTATATGTCAGAATGTCTCGTAAAAGATTTTCTATCTTCGCTTCGGTCGCTTTAAAGTTAACTACGATTTGTATGGAATCAAAAAACTTAGTGATCCTCGTCACCGACTTGCGACATGCTATGTTTACCTTCTGAGGATAGATGCTAAGAAAATAGTAATTTTCGCGGAATACTTGACGAAAGCGAGCTCGAGTGTTTGTTATAAATGGAAAAAAACGTTAGGGCTAACTTATTCTTGTTATTAAGAACATGTGGACTATTCACACTAAATAGAAATTGGAAAAGTAGCTTCAACGAAATATAAGAAATGGAGATTTTGATCTTGCTTGATTTACTCTGCCCAGTCCTACCTAGATATCCAAACACGCAAATAGTATGCGGACAGACCGTATGTACTAGCGGGTAAGACAGTTTCCCAAAAAACCATAAGTTAAGATCAACTTACCAAGGAGAAACCGTTTCTTTTGCGAAGTGTTGATAAATGATCTACTACTGGTTATATTAGTATAACGGAAACGCATGTACTTTAACCTTGAAAACAAAGGTTTTTCTCGATGTGGGATAAGATATCTAGCAACAGAGTGACAAACCACTTCGTGCTACTATTTCGATTGTAAAAAACTGGCGATAACCTGCCAATTATGTACGAAAATTACGACTAGTGTGCAAGCACTGATTTAAAATCACTCAATTCAATCAGCTGGTATAGCTTTGACAGATATCTGAAAGTCGCTAATTTGCAAATCTCATACCATAGAATCACATATCGAAAAATCCCTTAAGGAGCGCGCTATGATTAAACGCGGGTCAATAGAAAAATTGGCTGTTTTTATGGTACTCCCGCTGACATTGGTAATTTTAGCCTATAATGGAAAAGTGTTAGCTAATCAGAGAGCATTCCGATGTTCACAATGTCGCATTCATTATACGTCGTTAGTGACTAAAGTTATCGATACAGGGACCGAAAATAGCTTATAAACATAGATAAATGGCTCTTGAATCGCATAGAAAAACGTCTACAGCATTATTATCTTATTTGTACGAAATATTCCAAGTTAAGGTAATGCCAAACCGCGTTCAATGTTGGTCTTTCGCGAAGTTCAAGAATACGTATTCAGTGCGGCCAATAGGCATGATGATAACTAACAAGGTTTTGCTAAAATCCTGAGTTTATCTAATGTTATATTATGATTCAAGTATTAAGAAAAATTTATTTTTTTATTAAGTAAGTAATTTTGGTATTTATTTTCAATAAATAAAACTGCAAAATCTAGTGACAGCTGAAACGCCAAATTCAAAATTATGACGTCACATCTATATAAACATAATTTTGTACCGCTTGAAATTGAACTATATCTGCATATATACATATATATATATGTATATTTTGTGATTTAAACTATCAGTTGCTAAGTTTTATTGTTATCATTACCAGAATCAATAATCTTTAGCTATGGCATAAGGTTTATTTAAAGTTGTAAATTGCCTATGACGTCACGAGTCCGGCTATCACACATGGCGAGCGTTTTCGCAAAGAATAATTTTTTGAAATGTTATTTGCAATTTATATCGAGCAAACCTGAAATTTCTTCAAAATAAGATGTTTTCATAGTAGATATTTCTGAACGTTATAGAGGATCTTTTATATGCAGTCATCATGCCTATTATAAGAAGCGTGTTTCAGCTAGAGACTTGTGATTGGTCGCACTAAGGTAGTTGGAAGCCTCGGTTTGGCCTACGCTTCAAAACTATATTACACACGTAATTCTATTCTCTTAATTACCTAAATTATAGTTAGGAATATTCGAAATTTGATTGAACGTGCCTCGAAGTTTCGAAAAACCTCCAGTTTTTAATTTCGTATCGGAATATATTTACTAAAGTATAGGCCGATTTAAGATCATAGGTTTCGAACAAGTGTGTTAAATACTAAAATGACAGTTTATTTAATGACATACCTCACTAAAATACAGATTATAATTGTGGTTCAAAAAAGTCAACATTATTTCTGATTTTAGCCCAGAATACGTACTGCAGATGTGTCGTGTTTGGTCTTAACATTTTTTTTAAATATGCTACCAGAGGGTACAGCAGAGGTTTTTTAATTATTTCGTCTTAGAATTTTTGTTACCATTCATTTTTATACTTCATAAGGTTTAATCATTTCCCCAATTTCTTATGAGATAAACTAAATATTTATTTCTAATTCAAATCGCTCCTAAGATGACACCTATTTCAACAAAGTCAAAACTTTAAAGTGGACTAGTTGGCAAAGCTAGAAGATGAACATTCCAATGTTAAGAGATATACCCCAAGACCTAAGATATCAAAGGATGTTTTTAGGTCGATTTTTAAACAATCTGCATCTTATTACTAATAATTAAGCAAGAATTTAGACAGTGCAACAAAAATATCATCGCAGTCTTCTTGCAAAATCTTGTCATCTCACCGTGGTTATAGTTTTACCGTTATGCTTTTAGTCATTTGTTACAATAAAAATCACTTAATATTTACGTATCGTAAATATCGTCGAAAAACGTATAGCACACTTGTGCATGAATAAAAAAGTTTCAGCGGAACTAAATCTTTCTTCTCTTCTTTAATTACAAACTTATTTGTTAGATAAATAAGAAGTACAGTTTAATCTCCCATTACACTTTCGATCAAGCGTAAAACTTCACCCGCATAAACAACTGATGCGGAGTTCGAGCCGCCCAATCGGTTAGTTACATCCACGTTAGTTAACAAGTCGACCAACCAGGAGGACAGTTCCATTATCGTGTCATAGAACTCCCCTTTGACTAACGACTCGGGCAAAGCGATCACTATAGAGGCGATCAACGATATCACGCAAAGCTGAATATTCGGATCGGGCGTGAATCTCAAATACAACACCATCTGGAGAATTTCTCGACAGTAGACATAGCATCTCGGACAATTTGTCGACGCAATTATAATAGTGCCGACAGCGGATAAATATCTCAGTAGTAGTATATTGTCCACGTCTTGCTTCGTATTATGATGGCTCAACGTTAGCTGGCGATCGCCGAAACCGCTTATTAGTGGGTAGAAAAAGTGGTCCGAGACCGCGGCGAAATCATTTTTCTTGGCCTTCGAGAAAGGATGTTGCTGTTTCGAATGGAAATATCTGGTCTTGCTAAGCAGACGCTGCCGTAAAACCTCTTCTTTCGATGTTTCCAGATCAAAATTGGGAGTTTCAATTTCGTAAATTTCCTCTGTTTTTTTCATGCCGGCGATTCTTTCCGCGGCGTCAGTGAAAACGTCGAGCATGAATAGTTTCGTCGAAATCGAATATCTGCCTATGTCGGCGTGAATTTCTCTGCACAAATGTCTCGCACACACAGCTGGGTGGCTGCACACAATTGCAATAGCCGTATCAGATTTTATCTTGAGGAATTTATCGATGTGGAATTTTTCTTCTAAATGTATGAAAAGGTCTAGAAGCTCAACGGCAAACTTTTTGTCCTCATTCTTGAGTTGTCGTTTGACTAGATCCTCGGAATTTGTAAGTGCGGCCTCGAAAGATTCTAGATCGGTGCCGTCGTTGAGGATTTCTACCAAATCTCGCAAGTAATTGGGTTTCTTCTTCGCTGCGACTGACACATCATTGCTCATGTCGTAAGGCTGCAGATCATCGTCCGAGTCTAATTCCTCTACGTGTTGTTTCTTCCCTAAAGCATCTAGTTTAGCCGAAATTATTGTTTTGACTATTTCTTTCGTCTGCTCGGGGCCTTTGACTGCGCAAGTTACTATCGTGTTCTGGACCGGCTTCTCGATACTCCCGGATATTTTATCAGCGATTTCATCCAATATTTCCTTCACGTTTATAACTCTCACCTTCACATTTGGCTTTTTCAACTTATCGTCTATTAGACATTTCTGCGTTATACTTTTCAAAGCTTCGTATAGTTCGATACAAAGGTTACCTAAATCGTCAAAATTAAAGTTCAAACAGTCTACTGCTTTTTTGTCGGTGTCATCAACTTCTACAATCAATTTGAGTAGTATTTCCACAGTGGCCATTCCCACACATCTGAACTCTTGGGCGATGACATCTAGATGTCTCGACATTCCTTTGAACAAGATCTTTTTTATATCGTTCAGATCCCAAAAACTTTTACGCTGCTTCCATATAACCACGCGGTATTTGACGGCTAGCACCAGTAGAAGGGAGGTGTGCATGTGATGATCAATATTAGCTATATTACTCAGATGCACATCCGACCAGGCTTTGGCTAACCTCAAAACCAATTCCGTCAGAATGTTGTGCGAATTTTTACACGTCGATACATAGTAGATCAAATTTTCCGATATTATTGTATCTCTGAAACATTTTGGACGTACGTAGAATGGTATTCTGAAAGTCAATATTTCGTGCCAATCTTTATTGGAGTCTATATTATTTCCGAGTAAATACCGTATGCATTGGTCCCTGTTTCTATAGTTTATGGGGCACCTTTTTAATATAACGACCGATATTTTATCGATCGCCTGTCGGTTTATTCGATTGAGCAAAGTTTGAATTAGTTTTCTCCTCACAAACTTGCATGAATCTGCATTATTATTATCCGTCCAAGCGATGAGAATGTCTACCAACTTATGAATGCCGTTCGAGTCACTCAAACTGTAATGCATTATGAATTTGGACACTAGAAGTGCCAAATACGTTAAGTCGAATTGTGTGCCTTCTCGGAAACTGCATTCCGACATAAAATCAATGCATCGCACAATATGGAATATGAGTACAACGGAATAATTGTCATACGAAAACTCTTTGGGCGTTTTAGTTTTTAATCTATTCGCCACCCTCTCCGGCAATGTTGCCAGTAGTTGGATATAGTTTTCCCATTCCGCTTGAATTTCAATTTTATTCGTGTCCGAGACATGAGTACTGCAGTCCAGTATGGCGGATAGGATTGCATCGCTTCTGGCATATTTCATAATAATTTCGGCCAGAGCTTCCAAAACTACGTTATTCCTGTCGTTTTTTAGAAACCCGCATAAATTGGACAGTATTTCATGACTGATCTCGAACCCTTCTTCTATCGTAAATAGGTAAATGACTTCTTCTTTGAACGACGGCCAGTGCGGCAGCAAAATCCTGACAACGGAACCCAGTAGCTCCGAATACAAATCGATTACTTCTGTTTTCATGACTTTGTGCTCGTCCCTCATAACTTTTTGGAGCGTCAGGGGTCCGGGCAGATACGCTTTGACATTGTCGAAGCAGCTCAACACATTTAACACATCGTTCTCGGATTTAACCCTCTCGACAGCTCGCAGCATGTCAATAAAGTTCCAAATGCTGAGCTTCAGGTGTTGGTCAGGGCGCGGCTGTGGCACCACATCTCCTGAAAATAAAGAATTCCTGAATGTGCCCAAAGGTAAATATGATCAAACACCAACTTGTCTACGTGCTATACTTAAAACTAGGCGATCTCAGAGCACAAGAAGCAAATATAAATACTTGTCACATGTATTTCATACAGGGAGTGTTTTTGGATAGGATATTTTTGGGGAAGGGGCTAACCGAGGAAATCGCCCCGGGTCGCCTGTTTGGTTTGTATACGCATAGTCAAGTACAGTTCTCAAATAAAAAGACTGGAAGCCAGGGCCGCTTATATTAAGTTTGTTCTGAACGTATTTCTCCTAAATCTTATGTCATTAGAGCGCCTCGAGCTTTCGTTCGGTATTTGAATTTGGAACACATAATGTTTAAACTTTTTAACAGGGGAATTACCGTCGCGTTTATATAAATTCTCCACCAATAAATTAAATAAAACGTTAAATCCGGTACTGGATACATTCCAGTATTGCTACTGAAAACTATTAAGTAAACAATTTGATTTCAATATGTCCGTTTAATTACAGCATTATAAAAACACTTCATTTCAAAATATTAATAAATAAAACGGGCAAAGTTTTAAAACGTTAATATTGTCATGAAAAATTAATGGTGAATTCTCTGCTCGCAACTTTCGCTAAGCATGTAACACGATATCATGATATCAACTGAGCAAACTAGAAAAGGTCCCGAAGTACAATGCGTCTTAGGACATTTCATTGGACAGTAAGGAAGGCTTTCGGGATGGGGGTTATATGTAGAACGCATGCATAAACACTCGTATATCAGTCAAACATAGTCACTAATCGATAGAAAACATTTCGCGAGCAATTTCTAAAACGCCCAGTGAATTATATTGGTCGCCGCCAGCGGGGATTCCCCTTTTTGAGCGAACCCTTTGGGGCCTCCCCGCGTACGTATTGTCCTTTTTTTCTCACCTAAAAGTTAGCCCTTGACTGCAATTCGACTTAGTGGTAAATGATGTAGGGATATGGCAGTTATATTAAACCAATATCACTAATCGGTTTCGCGAACGCTAAAACGCCTGGTACGTCGGTAGGGTGGTAACTAGCCACAGCCGAAGCCACCAGAGAAAATTCGGAAATTAACAATTACTAAATTCTACCGAGGATCGAGACCGGAACATCCCGATGGTACTATAACCGTAAGACCACCATACATTGCGCAAAGGAAAAAAAAATTTTTTTTTTTTTCATGTGGGAGTTATCGAGCAATGAAAATACTCCCTTAATACAATTGGCAGCATCAATAAATCATCCTCAGCGTCCTTAGATTGGGAAGAAAACTCCCAAGAGAGATTTGGAGCATGAACTCATCACTCTTTTCCTAAGCGGGTTGGCGGGCTCGACTATAATCAAGTATGAGTACAACACTGAATCCATGCTAATCCGTGCTAATATTATAAACGCGAAACCTGTTTATCTGTTATGTATATTCAACTCCGACTGCAACGATCTTGATAGAATTTGGCACTGAGATAGCTCGCATTCTGTAGGACTAGCATGCACACCACGACAAAACTATATCCACTCATTATCTCGTCTATCGCTATAGGAGAAATACGAGAAACGGGTAGAGATACTCATCTCATGGCGTGCATGCTAGACTTACTCTAACGGTCGTACGTTACTTTGTATTCCGGAAACCATTCCCGTACACTTAAAAAAAACCTCACCTTTGTTATGTTTAGTCCACTTCTTGGCGCAGGACTCCTCTCTAATACTCGTAGGATAAGAGTTTAAAAACATAAACCCACCACGCTGCTAATATTCGGAATGGTGGGTTTCAACTATTATTGTCGCATGTTAGTGTAATGTGCCGACGGTTTACGTGCTTACCGAGGCAGGGGTAATGTAACATTTTTGGGCCGAAACAATATTCGAACCCGAGACCTCGTGATCCGTAATCGTGCATGCTAACCACTGGACCAACGAGACAGCTTCTAATATCAGGATGGATTTAAAAACGACTCTCGTAAAGCATGCCTTGCGGACAGTGTCATCATTCACGTAAAGCGGCAATGTGTTATGGAGTGGTGGGTTCGTACTCACCGGTGGGCTGTAAGGTGGGTGCCAAACTAGCGGTCGCGAACTGTCCGGAGAGCGAGTCCAGGTCGAATCCCATCGAGCTCGGAGGCGAAGTGGGCGGGGCGCTTAGCTCGCTTAAGAGGTCTAGGTTCGATGCCGAGGCCGCTGGAAATAAAAAAACGTAATAACGTAAATACGTAATGCGTGATGAACATGATCGTTTTTCAGTGCTGCGTGTTAATCTGTATATACCAAGTATTTGTGTATATTATTCATAAATTATCCATCAGTCATCTCAGTACCCATAACACAAGCAACGCTTACTTTGGGGCTAGATGGTGATGTGTGTATTGTCGTAGTGTATTTATTTATTTATTTATAATGGTACGGGATACTTAATGCGGGAGTCCAACTCGCGCTTGGCCGGTTTTTTAAACTAACTATTCTGTTTTCATTTCTCTTCTATTCACGGTTTACACTTCTCAGTAAGATAGATGGATTATATATACATTCTCAGTTAGGTAGATTTGTTTGGTGTGGAGTATACGGATTGAAGAATTTAGGTGCAGATTCGTCAAGCTTATGTCACAGCCTGATGGATCTTACAGCTTGTAAGTACTCTCATGTCTCTCTTAATCGTTTTTTCTCCTAACTGACAATATAGTTTTGTATTTGCAAGTTGTGGCAGTTTTTAAGTGGGTCTACAATATTACATTTATATGTTTTTTTCATTTTTTGTTTAGTTTTTAAGAGTTGTTGTTGTAACCTGTTGATTGTCCCTTAAATAAATAAATAAAATAAAATAAAATAAATTACACCACACAGATTCTCGTGCTTTTCGCGGACTATAGCAAATTAAGCTTAATTTTCATAATACTCCTCAAAAATATATACCACCTACTATGCGTCTTTCTTTTTTACCTTTGGCTGTCTGAAAAAGATAACTCAGTTTTTTTTTATTTCACTAAAAGTGTCTGTAATCTCACCTGATGGTAAGTGATGATACGGTCTGAGATGGTAACTAACCTGTTAGGGGTATGGCAGTTATGTTAAGCTCATACCCCTGATCGCTACATATCATAGCGGCATGCTTTTGTCGTTGGGGTTGGTAGCTAGGCTACGGCCGAAGCCTCCAATTCTCTATCTAACCGGCTCTTTTATCTATGGTCATTCATTCATTCATTCATTCGTTCATACCAGGCGGTGGGGCCACGGTGACGTTGTTGTTGTCGAAGGCGGCGAAGTCCGCGAAGCTATCAACCGGAGCCTCCTGGGGTGCTCCGAAGGCGTTTGCGAAGTCCCCGAACTCCGGCTCGGGCTTCGCCACCGGCTTGGGTTCGCCGGCTCTGGAAAACAATACAATCATAAGTACATGTATTTTTTTCTATATTATAGCATACTTTACGCTGAAAAGTACAGAAAATCACAATTGCTCCTAACGTGGACCTTATTGCATGGTTATACCTCTGGTCTGGTGGGAGGCTTCGGCCGTGGCTAGTTACCGCCTTACCGACAAAGACGTGCCACTAAGCGTTTTAGTGTTCCGGTGCGATGTCGCACAGAAACCGATTAGGGGTATAACTACCATATACTCCCTAACAGGTTAGCCCGCTACCATCTACATTATCACTTACCAAGGGCTAACGTATAGTGCTATTTAGCTATTTTACAATAAACGTACCGGGGGTCGAAGTCGTCTTCGTGGGCGTCGTGCGTGGGCGTGGGCGAGGGCGCGGCGCACGTCTTGAATAGGTCGTCTAGTAGCTCCTGCGACTTGTGCGTGGTGGGCGCGCTCGCCGCCGGCGCCGCCTTGCCGTACGACGCCGCGGCGCCTGGAAGCATGCGCTACTGCGTGAGTAATGCCCACTGATACGAAAACTGGTAGATTTCGGGGGGGATGCTGCCGGGACACCAGTATACCTGTTTCTCAACGTGGGGAATAGGGTGGAATGGTCCTTAAAGAGCAACTACTGAGTTTCTTGGACTACTGAGTTAATTGGGACAACGTCGGGCTAAAGATATACGGTAGCTTCTTGTCACACCTGAGGTTTGCGGACGACATAGTACTATTTTCTGAAAGTTCAGATGGTCTACAGTATATGTAGGTCTGCTTATAAATCAAGAAAAAACGAAAATTATCACAAACTCCACATGCAGTCAGATACAAATACAATCGAAAGTTATAGAATACGTAGAAGAATGTATCTATCTTGGTCATCTGATCTCATTCCAAAACTCTATTGACAAAGAAATAGATAGACGAATCACCAATACATGGAAAAAATATTGGAGCATGAAGGAAATTTTTAAAGGAAATTTACCAATAAGATTAAAAACAAAAGCGCTAGAGACGTGTATATTACCATGTCTTACCTATGCATGCCAGTCCTGGCCTCTCTCAATCAGGACATTGAAAAAAATAAGGACATGTCAAAGAGGTTTGGAGAGGAGTATAGTTGGCCTTAAACTAAAAGACCGCATTAGGTGCTCTGATATAAGACGAGAGACCAAAGCAAGAGACGCCATAAAGCTAATTATGCAACTTAAATGGAGATGGGCGGGTCACATTCAAAGATGTCAAGATAGTAGATGGACAAAAATTGTTACCAACTGGCATCCCATGGATTGGAAGAGAAGACCCGGTAGGCCATTGAAAAGATGGGAGGACGACATCGCGAAAGTTGCGGGTAAGACATGGAGTACTCTTGCAAGGGACAGGTGCAAATGGAAAAATATGGAGGAGGCTTTTACCGCCGCTGGCGGTCCTTACGTAAATTAGATAGTATAAGTACATAAACATTAAAATAGAAAATAAGAATTTAGGATTAAGGAAAATTGTATTTAACTCTATTATATTTAGCCAGTAAGATACTTAATTGTAAGGAATGTAAATAAAGCTTTATTATTATTATTATTATTATTATCCTTTCGGTAGAAGAGTCACTACAAACATACATACTTGATGTTTCAAAAGTGCTCATAAAGTAGGCCTTTTTTTTTTGGCGCGGTGCCAAAACTTTATTGCTACCTCCCTTGGGCAGGACGGAGGTTATGTGGGACTCCCCCCTCTAAAGGGGTATACCCAAACTTAAAACAACCACGGCATGTCCCTCTTGTTGGCTTTGTTAGACGCCCGGGATCGCGCCTCTCTGAAGCTCGTGGGGGGGATATGCACTGTATTTATGCTTGTATGCACGCCATTGCTTTCGTGGTCAGTTTTGATTTCTATACTACAGCATATGACGCTCTCACCCAGGTCGATTTTCTTGACGGGCGTGGCGGGCTTTTGCCGCGCGGGGCTGCGCAAGCTTATGTTGAGCGCTTTGCCGTCTCGCTCTACACGCGGTCGCTCGCTGCGCGGCGGACTCTCCGCGATCACTTCCGCGTCGCGGTACACGTTCTCTCTGGAATTGAAAAAAAGATACAATACAACGACTGTGTGCGATGCGATATAAACGCACAGAGAAAATAAACTTAACCTCACTATGCCAATGAACATACCAACATAACTTTTCTAATAGTTATAACTCACGGACCAAGCAGACGGTAAACCTGATGGCAAAATTATCAAATGGACTCAATGCAACAACAGCTGTATGCCTTACCCAACTTACACAGGTATATCAGGTTATGCTCTTTGGCACAGGCCAATGAGCATACAAACACTACATTTACGTGTTTTTTAGTGTCTTTAATCGACGGGATTATACTAGTTGTTGCATACGACTTCGTTCGCTTAGAAATTGATGAATAAGTCTAAATCCCTGAACTGACACTGCTTGCTCTGTGAAAAAACATAGCTAATCTCTCCCACGTTTCCTTGGGATAAATTAGTTTACGAGTTACTCCGTTTATTTTTTCTGTATAAAAAGTAGCCTATATGTTATTCCAGACTATAATCTATATGTGTGCTAAATGACATTCAGGTCGTTCCGACATTCTGGCGTGATTGTATCAGAGACATCCATAAAAACGTTCACATTTATAATATTAATAGAGAAGTATAGATTATTCTCACTTCTGTGGTTTCCCGTGTCCGCTATGACTATAGTCCCCATCAGAGTCCTCTCTCTCATATTCTTCTTCGTCATTCCTTTCTTTAGAGTCATCTGCAAAGAGAAATGTCATTACATTTTTTAATAAAATACCTACTATTTGGAGAGAAGCAAAAATTTGAGAAGCAAATCTTTTTTTTTACTTTGCGGAATTCCATGATGTATTGTGAAAACTAAGCTTAATTTGCTATACTCCGAGATAAGTAGGAGAATCTGTATGGAGTAATTTATAATTACTTCAATCTTTATACTCCACGCCAAACGCACGCGCACGCGCACGCGCACGCACTACGCACGTTTCGCTCCGACACCGAAGCATCCGCAGGAGATGTTGACTTTACAATGAAAAAATTGCTAAGCATCTTAACCCTTTATCAATCAGAATGTCAGTTGTCACAACTATTACGTAATTTTCTACCTACTTTCTTTTATATTTCATCATTCAGTGTACCTAAGCACCCGCCTCAAGAATTGATATATTTTTTTTCCTTTATATAGTTTTGCCTGTTAAATTGTCAAACGTTTGTTAATAAGACCATAGATATAGGGAAGACACTGCCTCCTGTAACACAGTTTAAACTACCGCAGGAGACAAGGCTTCACACTCATGAAATGTATACGTGTTTGTTGATAAAATAAAGATATTAACACGTCACTTTTCAGAGAAATGCGACGTGCGCATAAAATAAATCCAAACCACCTATCACGGTTCTGTAAACGGCATTGGCATTGAAAATCTCATTAATTTCACTGTATGGAATAATACATTTATAATGTCAATTAAAAAATAACATATAAATTAAATTAGTACCAAAATAAATTATATTTTATTATCCAAGAACTCTTTCGAGTAATAGCATTTATCAACCCAACCAGTCACATAATTTTGCCTTGGATTTCAATAATGGTACATTATGGCTATAGGCATTTTGTTCAAAATCAAAATCATACTATGATCAACTTTTAACGCTTATGAAGTTTAACAATTATTATGAGTAGAGATTACGAATTGACTTTACAGTGAATAATTGTTAAGAGCCCAACAGTTAAATCGAAGTACGCACCCCATCCGGTACTCCGGTCGCTGTACTCCCCCCAGCCCCCCGCCCCGCCGCCGCCGCGTAAGCCCGCCATGCCGCCCGCGCCGGTGCGGGAGCCCATCACAACGGCCTCCGACGACATCCCTGCGAACGAAAGTGACTTGTACCTTAACCTGTTCTTCTTTAACCACTCCAGTTAGCTGTAAGTTACAGCAGATGGTTAAACTACTTTTTTTTTTTTTTTTAAACTAAACAATGTAACTAAACAATGTAAAGACCTCCCTGGCGCAACGGTGAGCGCTGTGAATTCAAGTAGCAGGTCCCGCATTCGATTCCCCGCAGGGCCAATTTGGGAATTTACAATTTCTGAATTTTCCTGGTGGGAGGTTTTTTTTTATTTTATTTTTTTAAATAATATAAAATATACAACGACAATACACACATCGCCATCTAGCCTCAAAGTAAGCTTAGCTTGTGTTATGGGTACTAAGATGACTAATGAATATTTTTTTATAAATAAAATACTTAGAATATACATATATAAACAACCAGACACTGAAAAACATTCATGCTCATCACACAAACATTTTCCAGTAGTGGGTATCGAACCCACGGCCTTAGGCAAAGCAGGGTCGCTGCCAACTGCGCCAATCGAGCGTCGGGTTTAGCCGTGGCTAGTTAACACGCTAGCGACAAAGACGTGCCGCTAAGCGATTTAGTGTTCCGGTGAGATGTCGCGTAGAAACCGATTAGGGGTATGACTACTATACTATACTCCCTAACATGTTAGCTCGCTGCCATCTTAGACTGCATCATCACTTACACTAAGTACCAGGTGAGATTGCAGACTAACTTGCAGTGTAATAAAAAAAAAAAAATGTCTATGTATCATCATCAAATCAACCCGCTACAGAGCACGGGTCTCCTCCCACAATGAGAAGGGGTTAAGGCCACAGTCCACCACGCTGGCCCAGTGCGGATTGGTGGACTCCAACCTTTGAGAACATTATGGAGAACTCTCAGGCATGCAGGTTTCCTCACGATGTTTTCCTTCACCGTTGATGCAAGTGATATTTTAATTACTTAAAATGCACATAGCTTAGAAAAGTTAGAGGTGCTTGCTGGGATTCTATTTTTTTTTTAATTTGATTGAAGTCTTTAGTAATGCAATCAACCCATTACCGGCCCACTACAGAGCGCGGGTCCCCTCCCACCATGAGAAGGGTTACCCTTTCTCATGGTGGGAAGAGTAGTGGCTGTAGTCCACCACGCTGGCCAAGTGCGGAATGGAACGTAAACAATAAAAAAGCATGGGTGTGAATTGCTCTAACTTCATGCTCAATATAAATTTACCGTGAGATAGTGATAACAAAAAAAAATTAATAAAAATTACCCAGCTAAGTTTGTTGTGGGCTCTTCTTAGACCAGGGCGCGTTTGGAACCCTTGTAGCTTTAGCTTTACAATTATGTTAACATATATGTATGAACGCTTCATAAGTGCCTGTGATACCTGCCTACATGAAAAAAGAAATTTTGAATTTAAGGCAATGTCACTCACCTATATATTTGTCTTTATTCTTCTTTGCCTTCTTCCTCTCTTCTCTAAGTCTCTCATCGTCTTGTATGAAGTCGATCAGCTCGCGGACCTTGTGCCTTACATTTATACCCTGCGAGAAGTTTTTGAACATTAATTTATTTATTCACAATAACTCACAGAAACAGAAATGAAACAGAAAATGAAAAACATACTAATGTTAAATTGTAGACCCAATTAGAGACTGCCACAGCTTGCGAATAAAAAACTAGAATGTCAGTTAGAAAGAGAAAAAACGATTAGGAAGAGATGAGAGTATGAGCTGTAAGATCCATCAAGCTATGACCTAAACCAGCCGGATCTAGTGCCTACAAACTCAAAAAAAAAAACTTAAAATTGTTGTGAAAAATACTTAAAAAGCACTGTAGTGGCCCGGTTGATGATTTTTTTATTCAATTAGTGCACCAATTACACTAATTAAATACATAGCAGATTAAAACGAGAACAAAAATAAAAAAAATAAAAACAGAAACAAAAACATAATTATAACAATTCAATTACATTACTTAAGACTTCAATCAAATTAAAATAAAATTATAATCCCAGCACCTGTAACTTTATTAAGTTATGTGCGTTTAAAGTAATTAAATAAAGACGCTTTCATATCTATTCCAATTCTTTTTCAATTGAAGCTGTAAGATTATGGAATGCTCTCCCACGTCTCTTCCCATATTCAAGTAAATCATTACCTAAAAAACCACCTTAGTAGTATTTGTATTTTATAATTTCCTTTTTTATTTCATTGTGATGAATGTTTTTCAGTATCTGGGTGTTTATCTGTATTTTATAAGTATTTATGTATATCTATATTTATAAAACAAAGTCGTGTTAGTTACACCATTTATAACTTGAGAACGGATGGACCAATTTTAATTATTTTTGATTTGTTTGATTCCTGTTAGTCCGGAATACGATAATAAGTATTAAAATTCATTTTTTATCAAGCCGTTCATTAGTAACAAAACACAAATGACAGCGCACTTCATGTTGTCTGTACCTAATCGTAAAACGGTTGATGTGACCTACAGAGAGGTCCGGAGTAAGATGAGTTTTACGTATTGTACATTATAAAGGCATTGAGATGTAAAATATATTAAGGCGAAATGAAAGTCGCGGGGACAGCTAGTTGTGTTAGTTACACCATTTATAACTCAAGAACGGCTGGACCAATTTTTATGATATTTGATTTTTTGGATTTCTCTTAGACCGGAATAGAATAATGAGTATTAAAATTTAACATTCATTAAAAGAAAAATTATCCGCGGTACGAAGTTCGCCGGGACAGCTAATTATTCGTAAAATTATTGATCATCATCTTAGTACCCATAACACAAGCTACGCTTACTTTGGGGATAGATGGCGATGTGCGTATTGCCGTAGTACATTTATTATTATTTTCTCTCTTTTTTTCTCTTTTCTGGCATCTTTATGGCCATTATAAGTGTATTCTATTATTTGTGTACGTATATAAAGTAAGTATATCTATTTAATTTATTATTAATTATCTATTTTTGTAATTTATGTGAATTATTTAAATATTATTTTATGTACACTTCTATGGGTGGTATCTCAATACCCCATCTAGCACATGTCGACGTTATGCTCACCTGATCTTTGCCGAGCTCGTCCGCAAACGTGTAATTCTCAAGCGACCTCAGGTCGTAGATGTGTTCCCGCGCCGACGTCACCACACGTTCCGACCCGTTGCGCACCAAGTAGCTGAGAAGCAGTAGACACTGCGAAATGAAACGCAGAACATTAGAAGACGAAAAAAGGCCTCGAATATTGTTGCCATGTAAAGGCAGCCTTATTGCTGCAAGCAATCTCTTAGAGGCAAACTTTGATTGACATAAAGACATGCTTTTAGTGATGGGCCGAGTACTCGCTTATTACGCGGCAGTTTCATAACTAAACGTACTCGGCAAGATGCGACGTTCATACGAGACGTACTAAACTTGCATAAATGGGACTTGCACTCTGTATACAAGATAAATAAATAATAAATAATAATAAATATACCTACTACGACAATACACACAGGCTTGTGTTATGGGTACTGAGATAGCTGATGAATATTTCATATGAATATAATACACATAAATACTTATAATATACAGATAAACACCCAGACACTGAAAACCATTCATGTTCATCACACAAACATTTTCCAGTTGTGGGAATCGAACCCACGGCCTTGGACTCAGAAAGCAGGGTCGCTGCCCGCTGCGCCACTCGGCCGTCAAATGTACTAATCTTGCATAAAAGACACTTACGACCAGTATACGAGATGTACTAATATCACATAAAATACACTTGTCACTTGGGTCCTATATACGAGACGTTCTAAACTTGCATAAAAGACACTTGCGACCTGTATACAGATACGAGACGTACTTGCATAATAGGCACTTGAGTCATGTTTAGTACGACACTCGGTACACGAGACATACTAAACTGTGGGCCTTCACTTCAGGCACAATGTGATTTCTTGCCCAAAAAGCGGACATCATATTTTTATTTAGCTTATTGGCTCCACGCCTCGGACGTGGCCTCGTGCGCCTAAACCTCAGCTTTGCGCAGTTCACACCTCACCTTGTAGGTGCGGCGCCAGTGCGCGCGGTTGTCGTGCAGCATGCGGCGCCACAGCATGGACATCACCTCGGGGAAGTGCTCGTACGTGAACGTGGCGAGCGCCAGCTCTTGCATCTGCTGGCCCGTGGGCCCCCACGCCTCGTCCGACGTGGCCTCGCGCACCTTGCCCTCCACCTCCGTGTAGTTCATCACCACGTTGGTGCTGCGACAATGGAAACCCGCAGATAAATAATACGGCTTATTGAAAAAAAACTCACCTCGAGAACATATGTCCATTAAAGAAAAGATTTATAAACGCGGTCCTTCGCAAAATATACGAGCGAATGTTGTACGCAGTGGCGTGCATTGAAAATCACCACTACGAGTTATAAAAAACTTAAGGATAGGCATTGTAAATGTTATAAAAAATATTATAACTCTAACATTATATACGAGACATATGCACACCACTGGTTGTGCGTATGTATGAGATCTATTCTTTAACGGTGCGGGTTATACGAATGATTTTCCGAGTATTGATTAAAAATTAAAATACAAAGGAAGAGCAGTCAAACGGAATGACAGAAGGAGTGATCTGACTTTCTACTAAAAAATTCTTAATAGAAATCGCCAAATGGGGCGTCAGTAAATTACGTGGTGAGATGTCGTGAGATTATATTTAACCCCCTCCCCCATCCCCCAATCTCACGTGAGAATTTTCAAAATGTGGGTTTCTTACGTAAACGCGTTGAATTTTTATTGAAAAAAGAAAAAAATAAATGGTATAAAACAAATATGGTGGTTTGACAGTCAGTAGATTTATAACGTCGAAGTATGAATGAAATTATTGAATGATATGCGAATGATCTGAATCGTATTACGATTGCATTTAAAATTAAATCTTAAGCATGTACAATCTAGATTAAATAGACCAAAATAGTATTTTTTTTTGTTCCAATCAGAAAAAAAATTGCGTGATATTTGCCCAGACCTCCCCTCTCTTCAACGTAAGGTTAGGTTACGAACGCCCCTAAAACAATATTAATTGCCCGTTAGTCCATATATCAGAAGCAGACCTTTCCATATAATGGCTTATAATTACCATATTGCGAAAAAAAAAAAAAAACATTACGCAAGCGGCGTTCAAGAAAGAAGCAATCAAGGCTACAGAGATGTTGGGAAACTTTAAACGTTTTGAACAAGCCAAATATGTACGGCTTTCGCATGTTTGTGACTTCTTCTATTAATTGTTCAGTGAGCAAAGTTGACCCAAGTCGAAAACTGCAGAGCACAACACGTGCTGCTGAGTGGTCTTAATTATGGTTAAAAGGACTTAACAAATCTATACTAATATTATTAAGCGGGAAAAATTTTTTTTTGGTTGTTTGTACCCCATAGGCTCCGAAAATACTGGAACGATTTTCACTATATCTTCGCGAAACTATCATGAAGTAACATAGGCTATAATAATATATTTTGCAAAGAAATTGGGAGAGATGGATTTTTTTATTTAAACTCTTGTACACAGTTAGGAAAATAAAGGACGAAAAGAGAAACACAAAAACGGAAGTGGAAATAATAGAATACAAAAGGCGGCCTTAGCGAAGCGATTTGTGCCAGGCAACCATGTGCTAAGAAAACTATTGATGATACATAAAAATTATGTGTTTTATGATTTAAGTTACCATTTTTACCTACAAAGAAGTCGGCGAGAGAACATATCTAACTATCATAGTTAAGTCGTAATAGCGAATTGTCTTATAAAATTTTACAAGATCGCCGGTAGAAACAAAAGTGGGTTACATTAGTATTGCAGTATTACTTCTTATTCAAATAAATAGTTTCATCACCAAAGGTATTTATATAGCAGTCAAATACTATTTTATTCATTCCAATCGGATATTTAACGTTGAAGTAGTCGCGAGTTTAAAAAGTTTATGAAAACTACACCCAAATTCCGATTACTTTTTAAGAATAGGTATGCAACTTAAAATATGTAAGGCGTATATATTTGTGTGAGAGTTCTTAGTTCGTTTCTAAAGTTTAAAATTTTAAGTGTTACATTAATTTGTTAATATTAATTAATAAACTCTAAATATTTAAGAAAATTGCACGCAAGAAAGTGGCAAACTGTTGGAACTATTCCCACTTACAACATGTGTACACAGTTAAAACAATAAAATTTATTATATTCTATTCTATTTAAAAACAAAACCAGGCGCAGGACGAAGTCGCGAGCAACATGTAGTTCTACTACCTACCTCTATGTATTTCTTCACAGCGATAAATACTGTTATTCTTGACCATCTTTCTGCATAAATGGTTGTCCGCTTTATAGAATGCAGGAAAATTTTTCTTATTCTAAGAAGAGTCCCATGCTTTGTAGTGAACCGGTAGACCCGGTAGTGGGTTGATATGATGAAGTTTAAAATTTGTTGCAATTACACTAAATAAAAATAGCTATTACAGTCCATTAGATACAGCCCGCTGACAAACTGGACGGAAAGAAAGTAGAGGCTAAGTAATGTCCTGTAGGCTGTAGGCCATCTTTGGGTATGGAACCCTTAAAATTAATCTTTATTACTTATGCACCCAGATGACAAAAAGAGGATACATTTCAGCTCAGCAAAGCAATTAGTCCCCAAAGAATGCAGACCACATTGCTGCCAACATTTAGTTTTCATAATATAGACCTTACTAGGTTGAACAATGTTTTATGAGACCATTGTAAGTATGTAACGTAGATATACTGCTACAACCATTGTTTGAGCAGAACCATCAATTTGCAAACAATAATAATATAGTTTATTAACTCATCATGTATGAAACTCTCACTCTCAAAACAATTAGTTCCCAAAAAATGTTTGCTTGGTTTACATAGGTATTAAATCAATAAAAAGTTATTTGAGTTGTACATGTCCACTTTATATGATAAAAAAAATAACTGTGATTTCCTTACATGTATCTTATCTGCAGTAACTCTAGGCTATATTCAAAATAATTGATGTTTCCTACAAAAGTGATAAAAAAATAATTACTACATTCTGAAATTTGGCAGCAGTTGATCAAATTAAGTAATTATTTGAACAATTCTGTTATGTACCGGTAGGTTGTAAATATCTCAAAAAACCTTAACTGTAGCATTTAACACTATTTTGGGTGGTTTTTGGTTTGGCTGTAAATAATTATGATAATTTTTGTCTCATCAATTATGTCTGTTTGTAGTGACTCTACCACCAGTTTGAAAGGCAAATTCTACCGAGTAAAAGCAGGTACAAACCTTAGCATTTGCTCTTTTCCAACATAATTTTACAACTTATAAATCATTGCATTGATGTGTATGGTACAGTGTAATATGTAATACACTAAGATTGTGCTCTGTTGTCATGGCTCAGTGGAACTGCAATAATTATATTTCGTGCCCCCGTTAAACCATTATCTTCTAGTTTTTTTTTTTTACTTCTTTCTTTTTTAGCTGCAACTCTGTCTTGAGACATTGGGCTTTGCGTCTGTGGCTTAAGGTATTTATTTTTTCTAGTGACCAATTTTTCATTTTTTATCATAATGTTGAAAGCAGACAACTTGGTTCCAAGCAACCTTGCCATTAAGAAATTCATCAATGTATTAGTAACATCAATGTATTACATGTATTTTAAAACAATCTTTAGACTTCATCATATCAACCCATTACTGGCCCACTACAGGACACAGGTCTCCTTCCACAATGAGAAGGGGCTAAGGCCATAGTCCACCAAGCTGGCCTTTGAGAACCTAAGCTCCTACCCACTGGGCTATCACCGCTTTACACTTATAAAAAGATAAATCTCATATTAACCTAGTCTATTAATACCATTACCCTCAGGTTACCCCACTTTCATCTTACCCTCCATCATCATGTACAGATAAGGAAGATTGCAATCAAGTTCTATCGTACAGTGGACTTAACCTCATGCGCTATGTTCCTTCAGCTCAAAAGTTCAACAAGTTCTAGTCTTTTATTTTGATTTAAAATCACTTAGCTAATGACGTCACATTCCTACAAACCCCTTTAGGATTTTTTTCGTAATGGTACAACTTTTAAGTAATATCTGAGCATCTTTGAATAAATTTCGAGTTTTATACACAAATAGGTCAAAACCGGTTAAATCTGTGTCTTATCATGATCCTTAATCAATTTCAATGTTTAAAAGTGATAAGAAAATACTTCGTCAGTGAGAAAAAATTATTGAAGATGTTGTGATTATTTTCACGAACAAGTCAAAAGTAAACAATTTGAAAAAGCGTGTAGATATTCGTTCAATTAGGGTAATAAATCTATAAATAACCAGTTTTATTGTGAAGGATGTTAATTTACATAAAATCGTCTAAAATATTGTGCCCACTTACACCTTATCCGCCAGCTCCCGGACCTTCCACATGCTTATAAATCGATCCATTTCACTGCACGGTCGTTGTGTGTTATTACAAAAACTAAATCACAGTAATTTCACGTAAAATAACATAAATTTTTTATATAAAAACTCGGGTTGATGATTTGGCTGACATTCTCGCAAAATGGCGAGTTTCAAAATGTTGCTAGTCTACTAAATATAAATTCAATCCAAAAAATCTACAAAAAAAGAAATCTAGAAATAATAATTGTTAATAACATTTCTTCGTGGATTAGCCACGGACCATAATTAAATATGGGATTAGGATATAGCGTGATAATATACAACCATGATCATCTGCAATAATTCAAAAAAGCTTCTTTCAAGTATGACCAGCGGTATACAAAAATGCATCTGTTGTATAAAAAATATCAGCTTTATATCTACATACGTTTAATATAACTTATAAAATATATTATTTTGTGGCTTCTTCATCTGAGCTTTTACCCTATAATCCATGCAGTATGGAGATAAGAAAACATTGCTTCCTCAAACTTAAATAAAAATAATAATAAAGACAGCCTATTGGAATTTACAGAAATTCAGCATCTTGAGGTTGTACTAGATATTTATTTTTCAAGAAGACTTCTACGTTTTTGCTTCCAATAATTATGTAGACGCTTGCATTCATTGTATATTTATCTCATACACCTTCAGGTTTAACATGTGAAACGAAAACGAAACATTTCATATATTTACAATAATTATTTTATAAAAGTGTATATTCAATTTAATTTAATTTAACTTGTAAAAAAATTCTTGTATAAACAAAATATAAGACGTATTTTAGAAGCTGGCAACTCAATTCGAGTCCACAGATGTATGATATTGATTAGTTGTAGAAGGAATTATGGAGGGTAGAGGTAAGGAGAGTTATCTGTGTATATGAAAAAGTGTCGTCAAAATGTATTAAATTAGGATGGCGCCACATTTGCATCAGGGTAACTCTTAAAAGAAGCGCCAAATATAAATATTGTTAGAGTAGGCTTGAAAAATAAACAAGGAAGTATGGAGATACAAGGAAGTAAGGTTATATTTACCACAATATATTGTACAACGTAAGTTGTTGAAATTCTCAATAATTAACTACTTTAGTCGATAATGACATTAAATTTTTAATTCGGCATACTTCAATTCATCTACGATTGCTACATTCATACCATACCCTGTGCATCCACCAGCGCCATTGTGGAGGATTTTTGAACTGTAATTTAGCGCAACAACTGGACACTTTTTCAACTTTTCTCCCATATAAGATGACTCTCCTTACCTCTACCCTCCATACAAGGAATATATAAGGAATATTCAAGTCACAGGTGTCTTTTAGTGTTGCCTGATGACAACCTTTCCCTACTTATGGGGAGTAAAAAGTAGTAAAGTACATGCACTATTTAGTCAAAACCATCGTTGATAATTCCAACCAATCACTTCGTTTAACACAGCGATAAAGTAGTTATGGAGTTATGAAATAAGTCGCCATAAAAACCGTACGTTTAATTATATTTATTTGCTATTGCACGTTTCATAAGCGAATCGTTGAGGTTGTGCTCTACTCTCGACATTTCAAAAAAAGCAGTTTTCTCGAAACTGAAATAGATTTTTTGTTATTTATATTGCACTTACAGGTTAATTTGAGTACACTAATATCAAGTCAAATAATTTGTCAGGCACATAAAATACATTTCAATAACAATTTTTTTGTTTAACATAGTAAATAATAACATTAAACATAATCTTTTCTGGACGTCCGTGTATGGACGGGTGTATGTGGCATCAAAATTGGTCGAAAAAATGATCGTATCGGAATAATTTTTTTTTAATTATCTAAAGTAACACACGACATAATTTCTTAGTTAATATGAGCGTTCAATTCACTGTCGTTAAATTTCCATGTAATTATTCTAGCTAATATTAATTGTAACTTTCAATGTGCAATCATTATGACATTCCCGTGTCTTTATGAAAAAAAAAATTTGTAATGAGCATTGAAAGTTTCAGTTAAAAAAAAATTCAATTTTATTGTGAAAAAAAATGAGATTATGAGGCGTGCACTTTTGGATTTTCCAAATTTATTTAAATTTGCTCGCAGTTAGTCCAAGTGCGAAAGATTTTTCTTCAATATCTTTTTCAGGCAATGAATAGTGACTACATTCTCTCGGGCACTGATCAGCTCTGCAGAATTGACAGTCACGCTACCATTTCTGACCTCAGGTGTCGACGAATGGTTTTATCCAAGAAGCATCAATTTAGATATATTTTATCCAGTTTTAAATAGACAAAAACTTCTGACAAGGTCTTAAATAAGTAGAAATAAAAAGCAATTAAATTTCATATTATTTTATTTATCTTACACATTCTCATCATTTAATTATTAGGCACTATTATACAGTAAAAATAGTCGATAAAACTACTGTAATATAAAGCTTTTCCTAAAAATTGGCTCTTCTGTGCTATCCACATTATTGTGTTATTTTTTTTTTAAGTTCTTAAGGCCGAAACTGTCCTACAGCGTACATACCGCGATATCGGTCACTGTCTGTGATAACGCGGTATCTGTCATTACTTAGCAGTCCATATTAACCCTCGGCTAATGAACATAAAGCATACTCTGCATATATCCCTGCCTTTTTTCATAGACACTTTATAAAATGGTCATTCGGATTGATAAAAGGGAAGCGTGCATTAGTTACAAAATTATTTTAGATAATAATTTTGTTTAAATCAGCCACCACCTCTAGAATCATCACAATTTAGTTTAAAGCATTTTTTAATATTGTTTCAACCAATCGGGGAACATTGTTGGTATCAATGCCCCGTGCTAGAAAATTCAAAGTTTGTATTAAACGTAATATACAAAAGTCCTATTATAGTATAAAGGACTATGTAGTCGATAAAAAAGCTAGGGTGTGTATTGCGTTAACCATGCTGCTCTTCTTAAAATTTTAAATGACCATGTGAGATGGTGGTAACAAAAAAGAACACCTGGCTAAGTTTGTTGTATGCTTCTTCTTAGACCAGGACGCGTTTGGAACCCTCGCTTTAGTTTTAAGTTTACGAATATGGTTATCGCCATCACGTCACTACCGTGTACTTCTCATGTAATTTGCATCATAATTGACATCTATCGGCCTTGAATATAGATATTTTTGACTTTTGACTTTGACTTCACACCGCCAACGGTTGACAAAGCAGATGGCACTTTATATTCATTAGTCTGAGTATTCACAGCACTTCAGTCACATATTATCACGTCTTCTAATGGGGCGAGCCCATTAGAAGGTCATACATCATTTCTTCGCGAGCTGATCGTTCTGCGGCTGAGCGTAGTACTGCCACAGTTCGATGGCCTTGTTCGCCACCACCTCCTCGCATTGTTCTGGTATCTAAACAAAAAATATGTTTCTTTTTTTAATAGGTTTTAAAAATTACAAAATCATCATCATTTGAACCAATTGACGTCCACTGCTGGACATAGGTCTTTTGTAGGGAGTTCCACAATACACGGTCCTCGCCTCCAGCGGCTCCCAGCGACTAGCCTGATGTCATCTATCCACCTCGTTGGGGACCGACTTACGCTGCGTTTACCGGTGCGAGGTCGCCATTCCAGCACCTTAAGACCCCAACGTCCATCGGTTCTCCGAGCTATTTATTTATGTATTTATTTATGAATATCCTTAGTATACTTACAGCTAGCCAAAACGTATACTAAGTCAGTTACAGATGTACATTACAAAAATATTAGTTCATTTGTCTGAATGTAATATATGTGCCCTGCCCATTACCACTTCAGCTTCGCAACTCGCTGAGCTATGTCGGTAACTCTAGTTCTTCTACGGATCTCCTCATTTCTGATTTGATCACGTAGAGATACTCCTAACATAGCTCTTTCCATCGCCCGCTGAGTGAGCCTTCTAATATATAATAATTAATATATATTTTCCGCAAACCAAAAAATCTTCCATAATGAAGATTAACGTAATGTAATCGAGATTTAAACAATAATGTACTTTTTATTTATAATAAGCAGGTTTCAATTTAATTTTTTTTTTTTTTTTTATGAGGCCCAGTGCGTGTTGCCAGTAATCGCACTTGAGTCTTCAGTCTTCAAATTACACACGAAAGTACTAGTAAGCAGTATTTAAATTACAAATGAAACAGTTTAAATTGAATGACCCTTACATGTCAAATATGTGCAGGTTTTAAGTAGTTCCTATCATAAAAACTAACAACTTTTGTTCTACAGCTTTTCAAAATTCAGTATTAATTTATGTCCACAACTGGAAAATGTTTGGTGCGATGGACATGACTGTTTTTCAGTGTCTGGGTGTTTATCTGTATATTATAAGTATTTATGTATATTATTCGTTAAAATATTCATCAGTCATCTTAGTATCCGTAACGTACTTTGGGACTAGATGGCGATGTGTGTATTGTCGGAGTATACAACGTGTAAATTAAATCCGAAATAATACTTCAGACTTTAGATGTACATTATTTTCCGTCTGTGATACTATCTGTGTAGTCACTGCCATAGTATTTACTGAAATAAATCAGATACAGCCCTAACATCACATGCACAGGTAAAATCATGTGACTCCTGTCACTTTATTAGGAACGCGTCGCGCAGCGTAGGTACTATGCGCGTGTCGGTCTTTTATGTACAACTATATATATAACTAGCTGTTCCCGCGACTTCGTCTGCGTTTGATTTTGTTTTTCCATGTGGAATTGAATTTAGCTGCAGTTCTAAAAAAAATTGAAGTATTCAGTATCGCTAAGCCTTAAATGCGGGGTTTGCTGCTGAGGAGTTCTGTTTTCTATCTCCAGCCACAGTTTGGGCCAACTTGAACACATATCATAACCTCTAAAGTACAAAAAGAATTATTTAAATCGGTGATAATTTGTCGGAGTTATGGTGTAAAATTGTCAAACTCTCATCCCCTCTCCCAAAGGAACCGAGCTTAATGTCGGGATAAAAAGTATCCTATATCACTTCTAACACTTCCAAGAATATGTGTACAAAGTTTCATGGGGATCGGTTAAGTAGTTTTTGCGTGAAAGCGTAACAAACAAACTTACATTCACATTTATAATATTAGTAGGGATAGGGATAGTTATTGGTTTAACATATCTGCAAGTTACCTCAGAAACGCATTTGAGCACCTCGTCCTGACTTTTCGCCTTCAATATGTTTCTTCTCAAGGTCACTACTAGCATCACGGCCACGTATGACAGGATCTTGGGTGCACCGCTGCAGATTTTGTCCCATATCCTGCGAAACGTATGTTTTAGTAGCTTTTTGTGACAGAGCTTGTCCGGGGAAGTACTGCCGCCAAGCAGCAATGCTGGGTTCCTGTCTGGTAATTATAGCCACATGAGGCACCTACCTTAAATAGTTTTAAATGGCAATGTGAGATGGTGATAACAAAAAAAAACAACCAGCTAAGTTTGTTGTGGGCTTCTTAGACCAGGGCGCGTTTGGAACCCTCTTAGCTTCAGTCTTTGGTTGACGAATTTAGTTATCGTCATCAACTCCCTTCTAGGTCATATTTTACATGTGATGTACGCATCAAAGGTGCTTTCTATGCGCTTACTTGAATAAAGAAATATTTGACTTTGACTTTGACTACAACCTTTTTTAACCAATATTAATTTCATTCCCAAAACGCGTATCCAGTTCACTCAGTAAAAGATTTGCATTTTGCATGCTCGCATTCGTGGAGTCGCTATCGAGTATTAAAACACTGTAACGTCAAAGCAAAATATACCTTATAGGGCATGATTTAGAGTCGAAATTTCTGTAATTCTGTGCTTTCTGCGGAGGAGTTTGTTTTCAAACAATGTGCTTTAATCATATTTTTTCTGGTCTGGTCTGGTGGGAGGCTTTGGCCGTGGCTAGTTACCACCCTACCGACAAAGATGTACCGCTAAGCGATTTAGTGTTACGTTGCGATGTCGCATGTATACCGATTATGACTACCATACTCCTTAACAGCTTAGCCCGCTACTAGCTTAAACTGCATCTGCACTAACCACCAGCTGAGATTGCAGTCAAGGGCTAATTTGTAGTGGAATAAAAGAAGACAATTTACTCTGACATTAAAAAATCGTATGCTCGGGGTACAGTTCGGTTTTCGCTGGCCGACCACAGTTAGTAGGGGGTCCAATTAGAAGGTTTGCCAATCGCCACCTATGAAAGGCTGCCCCGCCAACTAGCGAAAAATCCTGGGATGGCCTCCATCGTGCCGGTTTGCGACCGGAGAGGATCCGATGGCAATTCCCAGGGGGGTTTGGGCGTCCCGCAGTCTTCAGTCGAGCCTAACTACTGTGCAGTCACTTCGTAAATCGTGGAGTCAATGAACTCAGCGCTTCGTACAGCTGCCATTCCCCTTCCTCCCCATCCTTGCATCAAATCAAGAGTGAATAGGCATCTTCTAGGCAAGTGCGCTCCACCTTAGGCTGTATCATCGCTTACCATCAGGTGTGATTGCGGTCAAGCGCTCGTCTATAAACATTAAAAAAAAACTTCAAACCCGTTCCGGGTCTCATTGTAAATCTTCCAGACTCTTTTGACTCACTTGGTAAGAGACGTGTCATCTATAACACCGGCAAAGCAGCTGTTGAACCATTCGGTCAGGGGGAGCGCTTCGAGTGCTTTGATTTCAACAAGATGGCTGAAAAAAAATTATATAATTAAAAAAATAAATTATGCGTGCCATTGCACATAAAATGTTGGTCAGGCGCAAACTTGTTACAAAAAAAGTTGCATTTTGTTAAAGAACCGTCGCGTCGCGTCGGCCGAGACCGAGCGAGGAGCGAGACCGGGAGCCGCACAACAACTGACATGAAATGTTTAAAAGATAAGTTGTTATTTCAATAATTAAATAGACATTCTTTTTATACTATTGATGAATATTTAAAATGACATTTGTTAATGATTATTAATTTATTTGTATTTCTTTGACATGTGCCCATATAAACTTAATTGTAATTTATTATTTTATTAATTGTATTGTGTTATTATAAACATTGTAATTGCCAATATTTTAATTGTACCTAGTAGAAACAAATTTAAATTTTAAACACTACCCTGAAAACAATTTGCATGCCAATTTGGCGTGGTACAGTTAAGATCTGCATATTTTTTTTTTCCTGTAACACCTATTTACCTGTATCAGCAAATAAATAAAATTGAATTGAATTGAATTGAACTATTCGAATCGACTCCTCCCACTAATTAATTATATTCTTATGATATAAACTGTGCTTTTAACCTCGCCTCAAGGAAACACCAGCGGCTGTAAGCGCCCCGCCCGCGCATCTCCCATGTTCCCGACCTTCCACCAAATTAATAATTAAATAATTATTCCTTAATTTATTTTAAATATCTTAATATATATACTCGTAAATCTCCTGTCACGATGTTTTTCCGCGATGGACTCCTAAACTACTTAACCGATTTTAAATTAAATTGGCACACCGTGAGCAGTCTGGTCCAACTTAAGAGATACGATAGCCTATCTTTAATTATAGCAATTTTATTTTATTGCCAATTATTTGTCTATAATTAATTGACAGTCACATCCCTACTAATATTATTAATGTCAATGTAAGTTTGTTTGTTACGTTTCACGCAAAAACTTACACATATTCTTGGAAGTGTTGAAGTAATATAGGAAAGTTTATATCCCGACATTAAGCTTTGGGAGAGGGGATGAAAGTGTTTAACGATTTTATACCATAACTCCGACAAATTATAACCGATTTAAATAATTATTTTTGTACTACAGAGTTTATAATATGTGTTTAATTTTGCCAAAACTTTGTGCAGATCTGATGAATGTAGTTGAAGATAGCTAGTGTTATATATATATATATACTAGTTACTACTATACTCATTTAAGGCTTACTGAATACTTTAAAAACAAAATCAAACGCAGACGAAGTCGCGGGCAACAGCTAGTTGTATTATAAATGTAACATTAAGTATTGTGCTGAATTAATTGAAATTGAAGAAAGAAAAAACCCTTCTTCAATTCAATTCAATCCTTGTTTATGGATTTTAGTGTCATGCCGATTGGGCACAAGGTACTTCGCCAATATCGTGTAGATGGAGAATGCACGCGGGAGATTGATCGGTGAAATAATTTATTTATTTTTATTCTATTTTTATTTATACTCTATTTGTACACCACTCAGAAAAAAAATTGGTTGCCTGTAAAGTCGGTATACGGGCGAAAGTTTTACGTGACAACGACTTTGAGTGGTAAAATAATTTTAATGTTAATTTTCATTCGTATAGTAGGAAGAAGGATGAAATAATAGTAACAATTTAAAACATTTATTTATACAAAGAATTATATTTAAAACATTAATTTATACAAAGAATCTCGCACTGAATTTCATATTAACAAAATTTTATTTTTACCTTTACACATACATACGTATTTATATACAAATATACATACAATAACTTGCAATACATTTGCATACAATGAAACAGCGTTTACTACAAAGGGACGCGTGCCTTTCACTTTTTATGTCTGTCTCTCTCGCTCTTAGGCGGGCTAACCATGCCCGAGTGGAAGGGACGCGTACCTCTCACTCGCTCTCATTATTCGCGCATAACGTGAGCGGAGCGTAACGCAGTTTCTTGAAGTGTCACCCGGCAAACCAATTTATAAGACGTTGTCACGTCAAAACGAGACAAAATAAAAGAACAAACACATGAAGAATGAAGCAAGATACAAAAGGCGGCCTTATCGCTAAGTAGCGATCTCATAATAAATAATGAAAGTTAATTTTGCATATCTACCTAAAATAAATAGTTGAAATTAGCAACTGTATATAATTAACACAAATACTCG
Organism: Pararge aegeria; assembly: GCF_905163445.1. NCBI lineage: Eukaryota > Metazoa > Arthropoda > Insecta > Lepidoptera > Nymphalidae > Pararge > Pararge aegeria. The sequence goes on along the minus strand of NC_053202.1, from coordinate 798,215 downwards.
TATGAATAGTAAACTAATTTAGAACATACTATTTCCTATTTATGTAAAATTGACATATAGTAAAACCCTTTTTTATATTTCACTAATGCCCGTTTTCGAAGCGGTGTTACTTTTTTTTTTTTTAATATATTTGCAATTGAGCGATGATGTATAGGAAATTAAGATTTGCATGTGTGTCTGTCGTAGACTGCGACTAAACGTGTATAATATTTTGTGATGTTTTAAGCAAATAAATGAATTTGACTCAATCACACCTGAACGGTTGAGTCAGGTATAGTACATGGGTTACATTTTAATCTGAAGAAATATCATCAGTTATCTTAGTAGTAACACACACTTTGGGGCTAGATGGCAATGTCTGTATTGTCGTGGTATGTATATTTATTTATTAATTAGGCAAAGCGATATTTCTGGGACGCTAAATATTTAGAAACCGAATAGCGTTGTATGTTTAACAGACCTGCCATACCCCTAATAGGTTAGCCCAACTTAGACTTCTACATTGAGGTGAGATTGCCGTCAAGGTCTAACTGGTAGTGGAATAATAAATAAGTCTTACTTGAAGAGCTCTTGGTCCTCCTTTTCGAGCATGGTGTGGAAGGCCTCCTTCAGTTTGTGCAAGTCCTTTTGCATGTTCCGCACAATCTCCGTCAGCGACTTGCAGAGCCAGTACACGTCCACCTCATTGTCATACAGTTGGAGTAGTGTGTTTGCTATTGGTATGAAAGTGTCAGATGACTGCAATGGGAAACAAAAATGATTTATTAGTCAGCTATATGTCAATATCTAATATCTTTTATAAATTAGGAACACTGGAAATGACAATGAATTTAATAAAATATTAAAAAAACTACCTCGTACAGGCGATAATCGTCGTGACCGCAATCCATGCAACTGGGTCGAAATAACGACAAATCCAAAATATTATCGTGCTATGTACCACGATAATATTTGAACTATATTTAAGAAGTTGAACTTTATTTAACAATATATGAAGTATGCATGTAAATTAGACGAGTAACAAGAATTTGCTACGGAGGCTGCACTGAAACTAATTGATGGTATTTAAAAAACAACTGTTTTTCTAATAGTAATAATCGGATGGACCAAGCAGACAGCGCATCTGATAGTAAGTGGGAAACCTTTGCTTATCAATAGGTATCACTTGCGAGGAGTGATAACAACACATCCTACAAAGTGCTTACTGTATCATAGACTGTAGGGACATATGTGTTACATCCCTACTAATATTATAAATGTCAATGTAAGTTTGTTTGTTACGCTTTCACGCAAAAACTACTTAACCGATCCACATTAAACTTTGTATTCTTGGAAGTGTTAGAAGTAATATAGGATACTTTTTATCCCGACATTAAGCTCGGTTCCTTTGGGAGAGGGGATGAAAGTGTTTGACGATTTAACACCACAACTTCGACAAATTTTAACCGATGTAAATAATTATTTTTGGACTAGCTGTTGCCCTTAAATTCGTCTGCGTATGATTTTGTTTTTTGATATGGCATTCAATTTAGTTGTAGTTCTAAAAAATTTTAAAGTATTCAGTATCGCTAAGCCTTAAAGGGTTTGCTACTGTCTGCTGAGGAGTTCTGTCCTCTATCTCCAACCACATTCATCAGATCTACATAAAGTTTGGTCAAAATTAAACACATATTATAACTTCTATAATACAAAAATATTTATTTAAATCGATTATAATTTGTCGGGGTTATGGTCTAAAATCGTCAAACACTTTCATCCCCTCTGCCGAAGGAACCGAGCTTAATGTCGGGATAAAAAGTATCCTATATTACTTCTAACACTTCCAAGAATATGTGTACAAAGTTTCATGAGGGTCGGTTAAGTAGTTTTTGCGTTAAAAGCGTAACAAACAAACTTACATTGACATTTATAATATTAGTAGGGATAGGGATATTCAGATCTTTACCTTTAGTTATTACTCGTTTTGGGTACCTAATAACAATAAATAATTAAATAATAAAATGTAGTAGAGTTGCATACCCTTTACCTAGTTAATTAAATAATAAAGAAAGTACAAAATAGTTAGTTTAGTTTGGAAAATAAATACGAACACAATAATTTGTTTCGGGAAACTTTGGTGGTTTCCGCTCCTCCAGTTCCAACAACCACATGGCCATCAGGATCTCACTCCTCGGAGCCTTCATGTCAACCATTTCTAAGGACTCCACAGCATATAACAGATCATTGTATTGGTCCGTCCGCTGTTCCGCTACGAACTGGTGAGAGTCTGGGTACACCGGGAGTATATCTACAAAAGTCAAGATTTCAAAGCATAACAAATTCCTTTATTGGGTCAATTCATGAATAGCCTGAACAGTCCACTGCTGGGTTAAGGCCTCACCCAAGAGGAGGGTTGAGGCTCCAGAGTGAACCTCCTCACAATACGCGCGGTTTCAAGGACCTTCTGTATCCGACCCTTGATGCAACAACCAAGCGAAAGATTCTTAAGATGTTGGTCGAAGCTTTTCGCGCGAAGACCATTGACTGAAACGACGATCGGGACAAACGGTTATTTAGTGACCAAGGTCCAAGTATTTAGATACTTTTTCCTTTTCATCTTTCACCAGATTATCGTCAAGTGGAATAGTAATGTTAACAATTATTGTACGGCGCACTGATCGATTTACTAGCACTATATAATGTCTATTAGCTGTAATAGACCTGTCAGTGATAATCGTTCGGTCCCAGTAGAGCAATGCACTGCTATTTTCAAGAACTGACTCCGGGTTGTTACCTATAGTAAGGAATCTCAAAATCGATAAGGCCAAACCGAAGAGCAAGTTGTTGATGAACTATCCCGGCCACTTGATTATGTCTGTGCAAGTAATTAGTTAATAAGATGAGAACACCCGGAAACTATATGCCTAAGGGACTCCCCAGGACGATGACACGCTTGACATATGTCTAGAGTGCCATCTTTCATAATGTGTTTCCGGTAGTTCCTCGTCTTGACTTTGTTCATAATTGCACAGAAAAAACCCTCAATTTCCCCAAATAGGTCAACAAACTGTAACCAGGATACAGATGCAATTTGATCGACAACAGGGCCTTGTAGAATCTGCCATGCAACTCCTTAGTCTTCCATACCACCACACGATCTGAGTTACTAAGTACTTGTGGCTTGAACCAGTTCTATTTCCAAGGAATAGTGGAGTAAGACCCTTATCTGCTGCAACAACATCTTTACACATACCCTCATTTTAAGAAAATGATCTCTAAGATTGCACACCTTACGATTATGAAGGTTCTTGGCATTCAGAAGACCACATCCTCCACACTTGCGTGGGATGTACAACCTCATTACAAAGGAACGCGGGTGATGCATACGGTAAGCCGTCAACAGTTTGCGAACTTTACAGTCCAGGGTGTCCAGTTCAGTTTGAATCCACTTTAGGATGCCAAAAGTGTATATGAGTAGGGCATGACCAAGCTATTAAAGGCACATACCTTATTACCACCTGATAAAAGACTCTTTAGTACTTTTTTCAGGCGGCTAAAGAAGTGTTCCTGCACTACCTGTTTCATGTGCCCTACCTCAATACCAAATGCTTCTGACGTTCCTAGATATTTATAGGTTTATTTATATTCAAATTCTAACACATCATTACGGAATAAATAAACCTGCAATAGAATTAAAAATCTAATTATACTTTTTTTTATATACATATTTCGTATTCACATAACAATTAGCACATAACAATAATATGCAAACTCCAGCAAACTCAATAATATGCATTATTATATTTATTTATTTTCAATAATATTTATCAATGAATACTAACCAAGCAACACTTTCCATACCAAATTTCTATAAGCAGCGGGCACGGTGAATCTTAGGCAGAATTGTTTTAGCTTAACCCTGTCCCATGGCTTTTCTTTCATCAGAATTTCCAAAGATTTCTTCTCCTCAACACCGCGGCACCCTACTTTTTCGTAGTACGACGATCGAAAGTTTCTTTCGTCCGTCATTGTCGGCATACTGAGAGAAAATCAATAGAAACCCTTCAGTTTAAAATTCATGACGAGTTAAGGGCCGACGAATTATTTTAATTATGCTTATTAATTTATTTAAATATTACTCAAGAAATTACACTTGCGATAATGATAACTTCAATTTGAATTTGTCAAATGTCAATACTCAAGTCAATAATCATTTTTTTTCTTAATCTTTCCGGTAGGGAAAGAAATGGCCAAGGTATATAGCTGTACAGCCATAAGTGTCAATTGTTATTTGTCATAATATGTCAATTATGGTAATTAATGGTGTTTGTAGAAAAATGACAACTTTTTTGTTCATAATTTTTTGTGATATTTTCTTTTCCAGTATTTCGATATAAAAATAAATGTAAAAAAAATTATCAAATATGTTATACTTCCAATGACACCACAATTGTGTAGTAAAGATTATTTGTTAGCTTCTTGAAAGTTACCATGAAACCTATAATATGTAGTTTACTCATACCTCATATGTACTGTTTCCTTTTTCAAATCAAGTTCAAATACTGACTTAACAAAATAATCGTTGTAACCATAGAAACGTCTAATAGAATTTGTCTCTCAGTAAATGTTAACCATGAGTTATTGGTAAAATTCAGAGAAATGGAAGCGTCATGTGTTCCTGCAAGTGATCCCGCTTATATAGAACGAAAGCGTAATGAATTAAAAGCATTCTATGCAAGTGCAAATTTCCCGCAACACGAGTTAGATAAAATTATTGAAAATGAGCTTAAACCTCTTATAGATGGTGAAATGAACAAAGATAGGCCCTATATTGCTGCATCTGCTCTTGGGCCTGTTAAATCGGAATATGAAGTCATGGCAGGACAACCATTTACGAAAGTGGAAGACGATACAGTGCCTCTAACCGCTGAGAAAACTAAAGAAATTATAAAAAACAATCCTGTAATTGCAGAAAAAGCAAAACAAATACAGATAGTAATGAACTCACACAGTTATAATAATGATATAGTAGTGCCAATGAACCAAATTAAGGTTTCAAATTACACCGATATGAAAGCGGAACTTGATTCGGCAGAAGGCAATACTGACAAGATAAAAAGAATTAAATACAGAAATATGCAAACATTGATGAATGCTGCTGCTGGTTGTAAGAAAAATAGTACAGCTGAAGACAAGCAAACTGTTGAAGAAGAAATAGACAATCATGAATCGAGCGAAGATGAGGAATTTGAAAGAATAGATACAGCTATTACAAAATATACCAATAAATCTTATGAAACTAGATATCAAGAAACAAAGGAAATGTTGAATCAGTTAGCAGATACATTTGAAGATCCTGATAACATACAAAATATGCAAGATAAACCTAGTAAGCTACCAATGGAAGAACACCCAGCATTGAAAGAAGCATCATCCTGTATTATTAAAGGGAGAAGACAAACCTCTGGTTTTGATGAAATTATAGAAAGTTATGCGATTAATAAAGTTTTAAATATATCTTTGAAAGAAAACCGTATCACTTTAGACCTTAGTGGAAACCTTAAAGATGATAAGGATAATAATGAACAAGATAAAGATATAGTTTTCCCCAAAAGTTTTGAAGTAAAACTGAAGGACACAGAAAACGCCTTAAAAGAAATTGATTTTATTTTAACCAATGATTATGATGAAATACATCTTAATGAAAGTAATGTATCAGATGTATTTGAATCAGCAGATGAGGATGAGTTGCCTGTTGAAAATAAAGACGTTAAATTAATTCAACAAAGTAATAAAGCAAAATTTGACGAAAAGATGGAGACGTCGTTGCAAAATACTTTGCACGCTATATCAGAATTTGAAAATAATGCAAGCAAAGAAAATAACGAACTTGAGTTTAAAGAAATGAAAACTATCGCTCAAAATATTGTTGAAGGAGCAGAATGTTTAAAAACATTTATCAAAGAAGATATAACAAACAAATTGAATAGTATGAACGAATTACTGAACGATGTAAATACAGCATTAGAAAACTCAAGGAAGTCTAATATTGCTTATCTTAAAATGAAGGAAGGAGGAGAGGTTAAAAAACGCGTAAAAGAAATTGAAACGTGTCGAGTGGGAGAACTACAGGGCGATGTGCACCGAAATATAATAACTGATGATAATGACAAAGGAAATGTTACTCTCTTAGAAATAGATGGTATACATACTGCGATAACAAAACTGAACGATGAAATAAAATGTCATGAGAACAGAATTAATAAGAGTAAAGAAAACTATGAAATGAGAAATCAAGAGTGCCAAGATTTTATCAAAGAAGTCGATGATGTTTTGAACAAATCCCAAAAAATTCTTCATCCTAAAGCACCAAATATAAGAAACAATATATTGGAAAGTGAATCGGAAGGTAGTGACACTAAGTCTGCGGAACCATTGAAAGAAGGTGCTATAAAGCGTAAAGAATTATGGGATATAGATATACTCTGCAAAGATAATACTAACAAGAAATTATCTGACTTTGAACAACAAGAATGTGCAAGAAAAGAGAGAATAGATCATCTATTGTACGAAATTAAGGATAAAATGAAGGATAACAAAGAAGTGTTACGCTTGGCTAATACTTTATTAAAACGTGAAGAAAATAAGAAAAATATAACACCGTCTAAAATACACGATTTACATCCTGTTGAAACAGATGACAAAGCGAAAGGTGATTGTATCGAAAACAACAAATTGTCATCGGCATTGCAAAATAAAGGTATGTTAATAAAATTTATTTCCAACACAGACATCAAAAATACTCATTTTTAACATTATACGAAAGGCTGTATATATTTTTGGTGTATTAATGAACACGTACACTTATATTGTAGCCACACAAGTCAAAAAAAACAAAACTGAAAACGAAATTCATTAAGATTTGTAGGTCTTTCTGCAACTTGTGCTCAGGAGGTTAACTAATGCTTAGCCAGGCCGGCAGTCAAAAGCTAGGTCCCTAGCTGGGTATATATTCGACTAATACTACAGGTATTAACCGAATAGCTGCCCAGCTACGGACCGAGGAGCCGTTTTAGAGTTTGAAAATACTTGAATATCGTTGTAAAGTGAATCTTATGTTTTATACGATTAAAGTTCAAATTTGCATACAATTCTTTAGCAAAAAGCATAAGGACAGGATTTGCGAGTCCTGTGTGGCATTAAGTCCATTTTATTTTACCGACAGGAAGTGTGATATGCATTCGGTTGCGAGCGAGCAAATTGTGATTTCTATAATCGGGACGCTGTATTACAAAAAGCTTGTGCAAGTAGTTTCCGGGAAGCAAAACCCGGGAGATCCAGCTTACATGACCGCAGCGCTCACCATTGCGCAATGTTGTCAATATTATTAATTCTAATTAATTACTTGAAAATGTCTATTTCATAACTCAGCTAAACAAGAAGAAAATAAAAGGCAGAATGAAGAGGCGGAGAAGAGGAGGCAGAGAGAGTTCCAGATTAAAGTGGAAAAAGAATTAGAAGAAATGAACAGAGCACCGCGAATGACGAAAGAGTTCATAAAGAACCACTGCAAACAACACAAGTTGTACTCTACGCCTTATCTGAATGACATTCTGTATTTGCATTTTAAAGTAAGTTTCTTTGAAAAACTCTTTTAGCTAGACAGGAATAGTTGTCAGACCTGGTGGGAATTCAGATTCTACCCTGGTGTGTCAAGATGTTCATCAGAATCAGCATGGCTTAGGCAGTGGTCAACCACGCATGCCAAGTGCGGATTGGTAGACTTCGAACGTCCTTAAGAAAATTATGGAGAATTCTTTGATGAATTTAAAAGATGTTTTCACGGTAAAATCAAGTGATATTTAATGGCTTAAATTAAAAACGCTCGTTATTTAGAAAAGTTAGAGGTGCATGCCGGGGATTGAACTGGGGGCAGGGGAGGGGGCGAGTTAAATCTACCCACTAGGCTATCATCGTTTACACTCTGTTACATACTTTCAATAGTCGATAATAATATAAGGCAATACATACCTTGGACTGCTACTGGCACTCGTTGATACTCCACCATATCGATTACGTTTAGAGCGCGCGCGATTTGCAGTGAACGGTAGATTTTTTAGTCCTTTGGACAGCTGGTGCCACTTTCGGCGAAGTTATAATTGACAGACGGTTGTCCCGATGGTAAATGGAAAAAAGGGTATGCTAGGAAAGAGCAAGTACCTAGGTGTAAAGCATTAAGCCGCCATGCGTATAACACCATGCATATTTCTGCCGCCAAGCAGGTTTGGTTTGCAGGTTTTAAGTGTAGGTAATTGTAGGCACATGTGGCTTAACTCCTATGCCGCAGCTTCATGGACGCAGGCACTTTGTAGGATGCATGCCCAGCCCTGCATGCCCTGCGAAGTGTATCTCTGTTTTTGGTTTTGACTAACCGGTTGTCAGTTATAACTTAAAAAAAAATAAAGCTGACAAGAATGATGATATCTTTCAGGGGTTTTCAAAAATCGAGAATTTAGAAGAATACACAGGCCTGAAGTGCATATTCCTTGAAAACAATGGAATACAAAGAATCGAAGGCTTAGACACTCTATCGGAACTCAAATGCCTGTACCTACATTATAACGTACTCAGAAAGATTGAGAACCTACATGGCTGCCCTAAGTTAGACACTTTGAATATAGACCATAATTTCGTAACAAAAATTGAGAATCTAGACGTTGTACCGGACCTGCATACATTAAGCATGGGCCATAATATGCTGACAAGCGTTGGTAAGTAAATTATTCATACTAGTATGGTTAAAAACTGTGTCTGATTTCTCCTAAGTTCATATTCTTCGCTTTTCATTCCAATGCGAAAGGAAACCTTTATTGATGAAGAGCAACTGCTGAGTTACTTGCCAGAATTTTCTCGGTAGAGTCTGTCTTCCGAACAGAAGGTAGATTCACTAAAAACAGTCTAGACTTATCTTAGATATTATATTAAAAAGTACTTATAGACTAACTAAGCAAAAATTTTAATTTTTTATTTGGTTGTAGGCTTTTTTGAGTTCGATAAGCATATCTTTAAACGTTGATTCTTAAATAATGCATTATATTATGTTTTTTCAGATGATTTGGTACATTTGAGATCATGCAGAAATCTATCGGTCGTGGATTTGTCCTACAATCGCCTCGAAGATCCTCTAATCGTAGATGTGTTGGCCGACATGCCGATTCTTAAAGGTACCTCTAGGTTCATAAATAGTTTTATAAGTTGTAGAGATATTCCGCTATTAGAAAATTCTCTAGGTTTAGGTTCTCGGCTATTAGGAGCTTCGATTCCAGCCCATTGATACTTTAGATTCGTTGAGCCATGTAGATAGTTCTGCATCTTCTGCGGACCTCGTCATGTCTGATTTAATCACGTAGAGATATCCTAGGGATAGCTATTTCTACTATCTAGAGCGACTCTGAGCCTTCCTAAGATGCCATTTCTCGGAGCCATAAGTCGCGCACTGTTCGAAGAACGCGGTCACCATTCCAAGATAAATCTGCCCCCGAGCCCATTAGTTCTCTGACTACAATGACATGCTCATTGCCTTGGCACGGTGACATTAACAAAGAAACGCTAAAGTATTGTATCTTTTAAGGTTCATGTATGAAAAAAAAAAAAAAAATATATATATATTTATATTTTAATTCTAAGCGAGATGGGCTTTATGTAATGAATAAATTGCAAAATCTAGAGATCCGCAATGACAGGTTGAATGCCGAATGACGTCACGTCTATATAAACATGTAAAATTATGTATAATGTACCGCTTGAACTTCAAAAATGTCCGCACTTGTTATTTGCGTAAATATCAATATTTTGTATTTTGCTCAGTTTTGCGTTATCAATTATCTTTAGCTATGGAACAAGGACTTACCAAAGCCCGAATTGACCTATCACATCCCGACTACTTCCGTGACACCCAGCGAAGATATTTGAGGAAAATATTTTTTTGCAATTTATATCATCAAAACGTATTATATTTGAAATAAAATAAGATATTTTTTTGTAATAGCAGGTAGGTCCTTCCGAACATCCTAAGGCAGTTTGTCAAAGTTAACCTCATGCCCATTTCCGCAGTTCTCGTGCTGACCGGTAACCCTGTGGTGCGCATCATACCGGCGTACCGCAAGACGCTGACGCTGCGACTCAAAGAGCTGCTCAATCTGGACAACCGGCCCGTGTTCCCTCGGGACCGCGCATGCGCAGAGGCGTGGCAGCGGGGCGGCGTGCAGGAGGAGATTGCCGAGAGGAAACGGTACAAATTGACATCAACAATCCATTACCGGACCATACTATAGAGCACAGATCTCCTCCCCCAATGAAAAGGGTTGAGGCCGTTATAGCCCACCTCGCTGGCCAACATTTTCCAGTAGTGGGACCTACTGGAAAATGTTTGTGTGATGAATACGAATGTTTTTCACTGTCTGTGTGTTAATCTGAATGTTATAAACATTTCATCGTCCTCATCATCATATCAACCCACTACCGGCCCACTACAGGGCACGGGTCTCCTCCCACAATGAGAAGGGGTTAAGGCCGTAGTCCATCACGATCGCAGATTTTGGACTAGTCAGGGCACTTGGCGCAACACCTCCGTCGTTATAACTAAGGCTCATCAGTCAAACCCTTCCACTTTTATCCCGGTCGCACTCCATCAACAAGGGTTGCACATCTTCCAGGCTGGACGCAACCAGAATCGCCATAACCAATACTTCAGGACCTGGACTTGTACATTTTGTTAATTCCTTTACAAGTTAGCTCTTGACTACGATCTCACTTGCACGGCTAGCATGGGCAGGAGACATTGTTCTCCCAAAATAATATGTAATATAAGCAAAAAAGTGCGTGGTTCGCGCGCTGTTGCCGATATTGTGGATGGGGTGGTAACTAGCCACTGCCGGAGATCCCACCAGACCAGACAAATTCATAAATAGTAAATTTTCAAATTACCCATGTCAGGGATCATAATCATAATAATCATAATCATTTATTTGCAAAAAACATGTCAAATTATAGATGTTACAAAAAGTTATACAGAACAATGTTTAGCCCATTTAAAGGCATGCAAATCTTAACTTAAAAATAATTAATACCATTCAGAATTTGATTAATTACAATTAATTTCATTAAAGCTATATAATTTATTTAGCCTAGTTTATTTTGTTTATGAACTATAGCAAAATATGAGAGATTTTCATATGATAATAAATTCATTATTAAATAGGTTTATTAATAAAAGTTCAACATAAATCATATAAAATGCATATGTAAACTAATATATTCGGTATTAATATTATGTCAAATAGTAAAATCATAATTAGTATAAAATTTCCTCCAATAAAATTATTAAAAAATCACTAACAGAGTAAAAAAAATCGAACCGATCGAACGCGGGACCTCCACTCATAAGGGCGCATCACCACGATGGTTGTCTAACGACACCTAGTAGGCAGTAGAGAAAATTACCGAGTAAAAGATTTATTCCTGTCTCACTTTTCGCAGGTGGATAGAGAGAGAGCAAGAGAAAGTCATGCAGAGCGTGCGCTACCTCATAAAGATGAGAGATGATAATCGCGCGAAAAGAGAAGCTCGTGAGCAAGAGGAAAGGGAGAAGTTGGGTCTTCCGCCTGTTGTTAAAAAGGTCTGAAATCCTTTGCACGATATTTTCGCCTTCTTAACTCACTTAAGTATATTAACATGCTAATTGTTTTTTTCTTATCAGCGAAATGACGCAGTGGGAAGCGTCTATTTTTCCATATAAACAAATTCAAAACATTCTAAGTATTGGAAATTGGATAAAAGCAGGCGTTACTTCGCGGAAATTCATTACATATTATGAAAATTAAGCTTAATTTGCTATACTTCGCGAACAGCAGGAGAACTCAGAATCTGTATGGTGTAATTTATAATTTCTTCAAACCGTAATACGGATCCTCGGCAATGTACCCTCTACGCACGTTTCGCTCCGAAACCGGAGCATCCTCAGGAGATGTTTGTTGACTTTACTATGAATAATAATTGTTAAGTCGTAATTCTAAGTGTTTACTTATTAAAAGACATAACACGCGCATAGTACCTACGCTACGCGACGATCGACGAGTCACATGATTTTAATTTTGCATGTAAACCAGCCTGTATCTGATTTCTTTCAGTAAAAACTATGGCAGTGATTTACTCAAAAACTATTAGGTTTTCAGTTTCACAGATAAATCTCAACGACAGTATATAATGTACCTCTAAAGCCTGTGAAGTATTATTTCGGTTTTCATTTACACGCACTAACAACACGTTTCACGTTTTTTAAATATAGCACACACACAATAACATGCTCTGATGTGCACCTCGATTAAAAAGTGCACATAGCATTGACAAAGCGTCATGTAAACTTAATTTGTCAAAAAATTGTTAGACACAACAAAAAACAGAAATAATTTACACATTACAAGATGATAGGTATAATATTTAAAAAAAAATTTAGAAAACTTAAATCCATTCAGTTTAGATACGTAATAAAAATAAATCATTCAAATCGATCACTGAGCCATATAGGTACTATGAGAGATACAGAACATATAAGTTATTATCTCCAGATACATCTACGGTTTAAAAAATGAAATGTCTAACTATCGTGGCACGAGATGTAAAGAACTCAATAAAATAACAAATTTTCACTTTAATACCCACTTTCAAATAACGATTTGAATTAAACAGGACGAAGAAGATATAGAGATTAGAGAAGCGGAAAAGAAGCAAGAGATAACAGCAGAATCAGACAGAGTTGAGACGAAACAAGGTGTTATAGTCGACATGCTGTCGGGATCCGAGGCTGATGACTCCACCAGTGGCAGCTCTAGTGACAGTGACAGCGATGAAAAAGACGATGGTCAAGGTTCGTTTATTGCGCCAATTTATTTGATCTTGTAAAATTAAACTACTAATAAAAAGAGTGCTAGTGGCAATACTGTTTCAGAGTATTGTAAATAGATAGCGCTCCTTCGATACCATTCAAATTGTAATTAACTCTCACATGATCGAATAGTTAGCTTACCGTATGTAGAAAATCTTACAAATCAGCACCCAAATTAATGAGATATTGCCCGATGTTGCTGCTGCTTGTATATTGTACCATCCATGCTTCAAACCTCACCAGTTTTGGAACTTATGTGCAATTAAATGCCACTTGTTTTAATGGTAAAGGTAATAAACATTTTAAGGAAACCTACCCGAGAGCTCTTCATAAAGTTCTCAAAGGCGTGTGAAGTCCACCAATCTGTATTTGGCCAGCGTGGTGGACTGCGGCCTAAGTCCTTCTCATTCTGGGAGAAGACCCGTGCTAGATAATGAGTTGAAAGTGTTCTTTAACTTACACACATAGGTATTTATGCTGTTTTTACCGACATGATAAAAAGGTTGTTTTGTCCGGAAGTATTGAATGTTATTTAATTGTATAATAGATGGAAAAACGACGAAAATAGAGTGGTCCAAAGTAGACAGTGGCGAACGAATGATACAGGAGCTGAAGGAAGATCAGCCGAATGAAGATCAGTGGACTGGATTTATGGCTGGGTCGTCTAATTTTGGTGATAAGTAAGTAGCATATAAACTGACAACGAAATTCAGTAATCGCGTTCGAGTCAATCAAAAAAATATCTTCAGACAGGCTAGGTGTTGTTTCCGAGAAAATCTAAATTATTAATGTAGAAAACGCAACTACCAAGCTAAAAACTAACAGCAAACAAACAAAAGCAACTACACTATAGCCTTATACGATAAAGAAAATGTTTGTGATATTGTAATTATTTAGGACTCAACGACACTGGAGCCATAAGCATTTTGTTACTATATATTTGTCTTGCCCACGCTAATTATTATTGGTTTCAGCAAAACACATTTTACAATGAAGATTCTTGCTGTACTCCGCGAAAAGCAAAAGAATTTGTACGGTGCAATTTATAATTTCTTCATATACTAGATTATTATTAAACTCTTTATTTGTATACCACAACATTAACTTATTTAAAATATAACAAAAACAGAAACATATCGAAAGAAGTAGTAATACAAAAGGCGGCCTTATCGCTTAATAGCGATCTCTGCCAGGCAACCTTTGAATTAGGAAAAAAAAAAGAAGAGGAGAATAGACTGCTGGTGGTACAAATATTAAAATACATACATGCGAATAACTACATGCTAATACATAAACTAGTGATCACAATATGCATACAATAGATCTTCCGCAGTTTATTCTCTACGCGCCTTTTGCTCCGACCTACGAGCATTCTCAGCAGATGTTGACTTTCCAATGAACAATTGCTAAATTTTTCCTTTCGCTCATTGCTGTTATCCGTCGTATCCCGATTACTTCCTAATAATCGTCTAAATCGCATATCCTCTTTCCCACAATCCATCTACCTCTTCTTCGGTCTTACTTGACTTCTTTGTCCTCCCCCATAAATATTTACCATTCTACTGGTAACTTGATGATCTATAGGGCAAAAATTATGATATATGAGTAATGACTTAGCTAGGAAGTAAATAAATCCAAACCTATAATTTACTCTCTTGTGAATAATTATTTTTAATAAACCATCTAGCAAATACGAAAGATTAGTTAGGATTATTTTATGTAACAAATTCAAGTATAGTTTTATTTAACTGACTTTATTTGACAAATGTATGTTTGGTTTTCAGCAAAGTTGTATCAGATTTGAATGCAATAAACAATTTATTGTTTAATCAGGCTCCGCATACCGACAAAAAGAAAATGCCTCAGATTCTGGAAGGTAATATTTATTATCTATTACCTTATAGTTAATTGCAATTTCGTACATATTTTCGTAAAAAATACGATCAGACTCGTTAATTTTGATTTCGGTCCTATACAAATTTCGTAATTAAATTGAACGATGAGTTTGGAACCTTTTCGTTAATGTTAACAAATTCATATAACGCGGTGTTTTTTGTATCTTTTAATATTTTACATTTGTTTACCATTTCCCACAAGGATCAATATGAATATAGCTGACTCTAACATGACACTTTAGTTCAGTACGATATGTTAACGAATCTATAAGCAACAACATTTGAAAGATCCAAAAACCTATTTAGAATAAACGTACTGAATGTTCCAGAGCGCAAAAATATACCACCAAGTGCTGATGCAATAATGCCTGAAACTATTTCTGAATCTCTTACATCAGGAGCTGCTAAACGGAAACCACTTATTGAAATAATCAAGGAGTATTCTAAAAAATCGCCAATGAATAATATCGTTTCAGAAAATAAAGATAATGAAATTAATAGAGGTAGGTGTTGAGTTTTTTACCAGATGCATAAAGGATAAACGTCAGTTTGTACAAAAATACTACGATTTGGAGCGTGTAAGTAAATTTTAGCCAATACTTATTTGTCCAGTGCCGATATTGATATCGTGCAAATAACAACTAATTATTTCATAAAACGCATAATAACAAAATAAAAATAATTTGAATTTTAGGTATGATTGAAGATGGAAATTTAATTATTGATGTTGATAAGAAAGTAGCTTTTAAAAAGGAAACCATTAATAAATTTGAAAGTATAGATAAAGAAAAGACTAATGCAATTGAACATGATCACAGTAATAGGAAATTAAAATGTATATCTATAAAAGAGGTTAAAGAACAGAAAGATACCGATGATGATAATAATAAAAAGACAGCAACAGGGGCAAAGTCCGAGAAGGGTACAGATATAACTAAAAATGATGCAAAAGAAGATATTAAACCAATTACAAGCTCTCAATCAACTAAGCAGACAGTTTACCCTTGTAAGTATCATATACTTTAAAATTTTTGTGTTTAAACATTACCTTATAGGCTTTATTCTGAAAACTTTAATTAATAAACTGTAGTAGTTTAGAAAATAACTTACTACGAAAGATACGAAGCATATAAACACACCCCGGTTAGTACTAAATTTTTGTTTTCATAATTTTACAAAATGAGGTTACGCGTGAATTGCTCAGAAATTTTGGAGTCCAAAAAACTACGAGCTGTTAATCACGTTGAACGTTAGGACTTCGGCTTCACTTTCGGGGGGCAGAGTTCGAATCCCAGCCTCAAAGTCTGTGCGTTTTAAGTAATTAAAATATCTCTTGCTTCAACTGTGAAGTAAAACACCGTGAGGAAACCTGCGTGCCTGAGAGTTCTCCAAGAAGATGTGTGAAGGCAAGGCGTGTGAAGTCCATCAACAACGTGGTAGTCAACGGCTTAAACAGTTTTAACTGAGGGGCTGTTCAAGGGTTGATATGATGATGATGATGATAATCACGTAGGTTGGATAAATTATTATTGTAATTGGCATTGTTATATAGAAATTGTATGGACTATTTATGGGGAGTGAGGAACTGGAAGAAGATGTTATATTTTTTCCAAGCCGCCAGTAAAGAAGCTGTACTTACTACGAGTATATCAAGCAAAGTTCGTCCCATGTTCTAGTGTTCTGTGTTTAACCACTTGAAAGATATGATACATTATTACCTTTTCAGCAACATCAGGTCAAGGCGACGGCGATGGAGTAGCTCTTATAAACTACATGGATCGCGTAAAATCCAACAAAGTATATGATGAAGGGGATCCAGATCTGCAGCCAAGTGCCGAAGATTTAGAAATCTTCAGCGAGCTAGAGAAGGAGGAGTTGGAGAAGGAAGCTAGGATCGCTAGAGGAGAACCTGCTATAGATCCAATGGTTAAATTAATTTTCAAACAAAAATTGGATTAGACTCAACAAACTATTTTCATTCAAATTATCTCTATCTCGAAAATTTAAAGGTTTTACTTTTTTAATGTATTTTGTACTCAAAATACATTAATGTTATCAAAACAAAGAAGGCTACTTTTTAATTTTGCTAGGACTAAGTTTCTGACCTTTTGCGGATGCAGAACAAATCTGAAACTCAGTTTTAGCAAAAATGACAAAAAGTAGACTTTATAAGTAATCGACAGAAGAATTAGTTGGGTTTGATTTGGATCATTTGTTGTTTATAGAAACTTTATGATGTTAAGACGATGGAAGCATTCCACAAGGCGCAAGAACCGGAGCATGCGCATGCGCTTACGAAAAAGAACTTTGTGACTACTTACAAAACGGATAACGCGTTTGACCGAGCTGCTTTGAGCCAGCTTACAGCGGGAGAGAAACCTGGTAAAGATCATTTAACCGTGCTCCAAAGCTCAGCCTAAGTTTAACGCACGGTAAACTTAGGCTGAGGTTCGGAACTGTATAAATAGTTAGTAGGTAAAGTTAGATTAATTTAATTATTTGATTTGAAACACTGAATCGCAATCGCAATTTGCAAAGTTAGAGTAAGTACCTACACCACCCTTTACTTACCTTAATTAAGTAAGATTTTTCACGTTTCAAACATTGGAGGATAAGTGGCCTTCAGCACATAGAAATTTTTACCAATTATTCAAAAATACAATGTAGTTTTAAAGTTTCTCGATTCTCACATTTTTGCTATGAAAATATTGTTTTTTCTATGCCCAATCAAAATTTAGAGTTTATAGCATTAAGGCAGACACGGTTCTTATAGACGTAAAAATAAGAGGGTATATATTAAACGATTTGTTTGATGAAGACAGAGTAAGTTATATGTACATAAATGGTCATGGGCAAGACACATAACTCGGAGAACTGATGGACGTTGGGGTTACAAGGTGCTGGAATAGCGACCTTGCACCGGTTGGTAGACCACCGACACGGAAGACGGATGACTTATTTGGAACTGCCTATAAAGACCTATGTCTAGCAGACACCCATTGGTTGATGATGAAATATATCGCAATTTGGCAATAGCTGCCCGTATTTCAGATGAGGATAAAATGAAACTGACTCATGTACCGGGCGCAGTACTACTTCAATACGTCGATAAGCAAACTCCGACTGAAGTTAATTACGAAATTGGCAAAGAGGAGATAGAGTCAGGAAGTGAGTATGCAAGGATATTTATAATTCTTACGCGCGTTTTCACTAAACCTAGTAATCGCCTTGATCGGATGCCTAGTGATCTATGTGTTTCCTAGGGAAACAAAATGTTGCACAACCACTTATGTGATGTCTAACGACGTTAGGCGCCGTTTAAAGTAACGACATCGATTCCTTCTTCACCGAGCAGATCTTGAAATTTAGGGGACTCGTAAACTGACCGATGAAAAAAATATGAATTTAGTTCATTTTTGGACAACCGAATGCCGACCCTGCTTTCTGAGTCCAAGTCCGTGGGTTCGATTCCCACTACTGGACAATATTTGTGTGATGAACATGAATGTTTTTCAGTGTCTGGGTGTTTATCTGTAAATTATAAGTATTTATGTATATTATTTATATAAATATTCGTCAGACATCTTGGTACCCATAACTACGCTACGCTTCCTTTGGGCCCAGGTGGCGATGTGTGTATTATCGTAGTTTATTTATTTATTTATTTATAACATTATAAACACAAGCAACCACACCTTGTAACAAGAAACATAGACAAGTTAGGTTACATGAGTTGCCTAATGAAAGTCGATTGGTGAAGGGTAAACGTATGTCTGGGAATCTTCTTTGATAAGCCGTTACTTACTTAGGAATTGCCTTGTCCGTCGTTAGTGAAAACGGGCATTACTCTATTAATACTACGTCAGGAAGGATGCGCTAATTTCTAAAATTTCATAGTGAGACAGGACCAAGGAAATGGCAATTGTCCTACTTGCAAGTTCATTTTCTTCATTAAAACAAATGTGTGCAGAATGAAACATTATTGTCATACCTATTTCAAAACCCTGAGTTTTGTAAAAATTATTATTACCTATTGTCTCCCAAGATTGAAGATTTTTAGTAGCACTATGATAGACACTGAACCCTCAAAAAGACACGTTTCACACAAATTATGAAACGTTTTAAATTAATTCAGAATCAAACCCAGAACCTTTTTAGGATGGGTGTGTATTATATACTTAGGTACAATGAACATAAAACTTAATTTTCTTTGCGAAAAGCATTCGAATCTGTACGGTACTCCACACAAAATCATCATCATCATCACCATAATAGCAACCCATTACCGGCCTACTACAGGGCACGGGTCTCCTCCCACAATGAGAAGGGGTTCAGACCGTAGTCCACCACGCTGGCCCAGTGCGGAATGGTGGACTCCACACACCTTTACACTTTACATAACATTATGTAGAACTTTCAGGCATGCAGATTTCCTCACGACGTTTTCCTTCACTGTTGAAGGAAGTGATATTTTAATTAATTAAAACGCACATAACTTTCAAAAGTTAAAGGTGCGAGCATTGATTCGAACTTAGCCCCCCAAAAGTTAAGTCGAGCTCCTACCCAATTGCTGACCGTCTATGTCGAAAATACAATAGATTAAATGCTAAGACAATTGCTATAATGCTTCTATAAAATTAAGCTTAATGTTCGTTGTATATCATGGAATTATGCAAAGAAACGCTATTCTATGAAATATCTAATAATTTCTAATCAAATCAAATGAAATCAAATTGTATAATTCGGAAAAACTAATAGGTACTAAACACTTATACATATATATAGATGTTAATATTTAGTGTTTCACGCATATTTTGTCGTTCGCATCGACATTTATAAAGCATGTTAAGTATAATGTCAGTATAGGTAAATATATAAATCAAGTCAAATATTTTTGTGCACTAAAAATTCCTTAATTGAATAAAATGAATTTTCACAAAGCAACTGAAATAACATAAAAAAGATTTTTAATAGATAGATATACATATATGCTAGATACTAAAGTCAATTTTGCTAGCATCATCTCCGGATACGGATTCCGTAAATATTTCGAGCGATACTGACACGAGTAGCTCGGAAAGTGAGCAATCAGCAGGAAATACTAAAAGACGACCCACTACAGCTAAATCTAACGGTCAAAAGGATTGCACAGCAGGTGCTATTAAATCTAATACAGATGTCGGAAATAAAAGGAGTACGGATAGTAATGAAAATGATAATTCAGAATGCGATGATGATGATGTAAAAGTTAACAAAGGTAAGTAACAATGTATTTGTATGAACAGGTCACAGGTTGCAGATGTGCGGATCCAAGTTCAGATATTGCGTCGTAATGCTGATAGGATTCATGTTATTGTCTGTGGACTCTACCTCCGGTTCGGAAGGCAGATTGTACCGTCTACAAGACGGCAAGAAACTCAGCAGTTGTTCTTTTCCATATTATCATCGTTACAATAGTTAATCTGTCTTGCGAGAGTTGGAATCGAAGCGGTGTGCTATCAAGTAACCTTGTCATTAAGAAATTTATCAATTGTAAAGTGATCTTGCTGTAATAAATGTGTTTTGGCACATTGTTTAACAGTATGAATTGGTAGGTTTTAGGTTACTTTAAAATTAGGTTATAAAAACATATACTCAAACCCATAAATTACTTTTGGACCTTTCGCAGACGATATGCAGTCGTCATCAATACAAATCATATACCTGTCGCTGAAGACGATTTCACTTTTTCTAAACTTCCTGCCTCTATAGGTAATAATAACAAGTCTGATAGCCGTTCTTGCCCCATCGAAGTCCTTAGGTAATTTAGCATCAGTTGATAAAAGATTTTTTACTTGAAATTGTTATTTCTGAAGTGAAACCTCTTAAGGCACGCATGACAGTTTTTTTATGTTCTTTTTTACCGGAAAGTATGCAGATTAAGCATTGTGGATAACGTTTTACTCATTTTTGCTTACACACGTTGGGGGCCTGTCTAGCCCGAGGGCTCCGTATCATTGATACGGCTGATACGGCGGTAGATACTCCTATGGCATTAGGGAACCTTTAAGATAGACTTAAATATTTTTAAGAAAGAAATTTAAAAAACAAACAGCGCAAATAATAAAAAAAAATACTATGCAATTTACAAACGGTTGAAGTGAAACGTTTGAAGAGAAGCTTACGAGAGCGGTTGTTGAAGGTTTCATTATTTTAATATTTTAATGCAAAATATTATATGACATTTTATGTCTCACCGACTTAATCCTATACATTTTTTTTTATCGTGACGCATACTCATAGAGTTTCAAATAATAACGAACTTTTCACTTCAAAAACCACAATCAACCTACTTACATTTCACACGGTAATACACGAGCAGCTTCTTTTCGTGTCCCGCGGGAAACCAGAACTCCAGAGATATAGAAACTAAGTAAAGTAAAACCATCAAAATTTGTTTCAGCGAGAGAGGAATCATTCTTTCATCATAGGAGAAGAATTTCTAATGTGTGTTGTTCGTCCAAGGACCTAATGAGCAACGTGGATCGTTCCGACGCCAAGAGATGTATTGTCGACACTATTAATTCATACGGCGATGATCGTTTTCCATCACAAGGTAAAACTATTATGAAGTGCATCAGAAGCCTCGATTCCAATATGTGTGGGACTTATAAGCTTAGAGCCGCCTCACTGCAAAAATTCAAAAATAGCTTAATATTAATTTACTGTGAGATGGTGATAACAAAAAAAAATCCGGCTAAGTTTGTTGTGGACTCTTCTTAGATCAGGGCGTGTTTAGAACTCTCTTAGCTTTAGGTTTAAGTTGGCAAACGAAGTTATCACCATTGCCTTACAATTATGTAAACATATATGTATGAACGCTTCATAAGTGCCTGTGATAGGCCTACCTACATAAATAAAGAAATTTTGAATTTGAGTTACGTAGTGGAAGATTTCATTGGAGTTAACACGCGCTGCGTAGTGGGACTTTTTTCATAAATTTTTACTAAACTTCTTCTCTTCTTCTTCCTTGGTGGCCTGTTACCTCAATATATCTAAGATCCTGGTTTCCAATCTTAAAAAAGGTTCTATGCCAAAAGGCATGTTAAGACAAACTCTTGTTAAGTTAGGGTGGTGTACGGTATGGGCCCAAACTATTCCTCCAATAGACCAATAACTTGGCAGGTGTCAACTATTCAAATATGGCTGAAAATGCACGCGTAGAAGACTCTGTTGCCACAGAGATATTGAACAAAACGCTGAAGTATGAGGAACAAGAGCTGTATAGGCAGATAGATGTGGTGACGTCACACGCGAGTCGAGTCGACAACCAAACTAATGCTATTATTGAGCAGATTTCGGATGAGCTTCAACATGAATGCTCGGTGAGTATTTTCATTGCGGAAATTAAGGGCGGAAACTAGTAACACGTAAACCAACATGATGAAAGCTAAGTCATGGTAAACCGTAGTATCTAGACACTACTGTTTACTATGAACAGTATTTCACGGTATTTCAATCAAATTTTCGAAAGGTTGCAAGGTTTGTATTTGTGTTGTGCATGTTTCGTTTTAATAGTTTTTTTTTAATACTGGGTGTATTTGCCAATTGAAAAGAATATAAAAATTAACACTCTTAGTTTTCTATTGTATATTTTAAATTTTCTAATTTATATTTATCATCAGTTACCAGAAGTATCTCGTATACTAGAGGCACACGTGGAAGACGTTGAACACAGATTAAGGGCGGAAATGTACGAAAACTACGTCCCTTCTCCTGATGACTCTTCTGACGATGACTCGTCTGATGACAATGAAGCTACTTTGATACCAAGCCATGACAGTTCGGGACTTGAAGACACATTTACAGAAGATTATGATATGCAAAGGGCGGTTGGTGCAGGTGCCAATGATTCTGGTTTTTGTAACGAAGACAATCATAACGCGATATCTGTAGACGATGTTAAAAGTGATAGAGGTAAAGAATACAAAAAAAAATTAAGGAAAGATGAATCTGGCGACAAAAATAAATCTAATGACGGTAATAACTTTTTATGTCATGTCGAAACGGGGGCAAGTTATGATGAATCTGATTACAAAAATGCTAAAGGTGACGTTCATGCTAATATTTCAGCGGAGGATGAAATCTTCGAAGATTGTGTTGCTGACATAGATCCTACAAACGCTCGAATAGAAAAGGATGCAAATGCAAATCCCGTTGAAGAGAAATACACTTTAGAGATGAAATTAGCTCTAGAAATGAAGATGTAATTTTTAATTTTTAATTTTTAGGGATGCATTGATCCCTTACAAAATATTGATTATTCAACATTTTTTTTATTATTCTGCACTGATATTTAATAGTATTCACAAATTCAAGTGTGGCTATAGTGTTAGCGATGCAGAACGGAAAGTTTGCAGGGGACCGACAGCGTTAATTTATTAGCAATAACTCACAGTGCCTTGCGTGTTTGGAGTTTCCTCTTCGTTTGTTTTAGTATTCTAATCTCTATAGTTTAATCATAGTTTCACCACAAAACCTATGCCTTGAAGCCACCGCTACCCAATTTTTAACTATTGGGCAGCCAATCATTCAATCATCCAATTATCCAATAGTTAGCATTTAGAATTTTGCTGTTGGTGCTACTAGGAAGCATTGTAGCCATTAGGAGTGAATCTATTTTTTTACGTCTAATGAAAATCCATTGCAGTTGAGCATGTTTACGGAAGCGAGGAGAGAAATCATCTGTCCTTGAATTTTAGCATCAACAGCCTTTTAAATGCATTTTTATATTAAACTCTATAAAATAGTGGATTGTGAATCTAGTTTTGTAACATTGCATTTTATAGTCGAGGCGGTATTAGCGAATACGCTAAGAAAGCCGAGAGTGTAATGAGTAATGTACTAAACGCGTTTCATATTACGATTTTCATCACACTTGCGAGAAAAAAAACAGGATAAACTTTTAAATACGTTCTCGGAAATAAACTGAGCTTTTTTTTTGCTGTTTTTCCACTGTATGAAAGTTTAATACGCAGCTGTCTAGATTTTGGTCAAATAGTAGTGTTGCCCAAATGCAAGAACAAGACGAGACTTAGCCAGTCTTGGTCTTGGTCTTGCGCCAATACACCTGGTCTTGGTCTTGGTCTTGGTCTTGCGCTCCCAGTCTTGGTCTTGGTCTTGGTCTTGCAGCAAGAGTCTTGCAAGTCTTGCAATTACCTATTAGTCTATTACTATTTATTAAAGTTTACTTTAAATCTTAGAAAAACGTATTAGAATTGGAACATTGTGAGCTTGAATTAACATAGCTATAGTAAAGATCAAGCAGATTAATAAATAACTGAAGATTTGATAAGAAATTCGAAAAATCAACTGACCTATATGTCGTTTTCCATGGAAGTAACTGTTTCTTAATAAACATTTATGATTTATAAGCTTACATTTGCTAAAACATGTAAAAAAACAAATTAATTACAATAACTTGACTGTATTTTAAAGAACAATACTTATCTGTCTAGAAAGAGATTGAACCCTCAACTTATAAGAAATTTAATAAAAGAGTTTTACGATTTATCATTTATTTGAATAAAAAATAAAATACAACACAAATCAACAGCTTTATCATTAGGTTATGATACTTTATATCAATTCTTTTGACCAAAAATTAATACAAAGTAACCATCTGGCTGACTCATCACTTAACCTATTTCTATGTTTTCTAATTACTAATGATGCTTTAGAAAATAACCTCTCAGCAGGTACTGAAGTTGCAGGTATTGAGAGAAAATCACGGGCCATTTTCGATAAAATCGGATACTCTGTCTCATGCGTCCTCCACCAATCTAAAATCACCAATCTGAAACTTATTTATTCTTTGGAACACCTGTAGGTACTCTTAAAATTCGAAATTATTTTGCATGAATAGTGTCAAATGTTATGATTTCGGCGCGGCGGCAACGATTGTTTTAGATTTCAAAAGAAGCCGCCGGCGCGTGTATCATAACCATGTACTTCCGAAAAGCGGCAAATTTCTTTGAGAAGTAAGTACAAAACCTTTGATGCCGCATTATCAAAGTGCCGATGGTTAAAACATAACTATGCATGCACTCAGTTTGATTTTAATAGATATTTTTTTATTCGCTATGTTTATGGTATTAGTCGTAATGCGCATAGGTCCAGTTTTTCATATTCTTTGATATAGTTTTTTGCGTCTCATAGAATTCCTAAGCGTACCTACCTACCTATACACCGAACTGTTACACCTAACTACTCCGTGAAATAGCGCTAAGTCCTAGCTGCAAGACGCAAGAGTCTTGCAGGCTATGTCTTGTTCTTGCTCAAGTCTTGCACGGTCAGTCTTGGTCTTGGTCTTGCTAAAAATACGCGGTCTTGTTCTTGGTCTTGGTCTTGCAAAAACGCAAGAACAAGACCAAGACTGCAAGACCAAGACTGAATTTGGGCAACACTATCAAATAGTCACAATAAGTCCCTCGACTATTATTCATAGCGGCGTAAAATCTTCTTTCTAATTACACTGGACACTTTAAATTATTATCAATACACCAAAAAGCGAAAATATATTAATTAGGGGAAATGGCGCGACGACTTCTGTTTCTCGCACTTAAGTAAACCGATATACAGCCAGAATCGATCGCTGGTATATTAGAAATATAATAAAGCAATATTTTCGTGTTTAAAACATGTTTCAATTATAACTAGTTCTGAATCGTGAATAATTTGATTAAATTAAACGTTCATTTAAGTATAATAAATTTGAAAAGGTAAAAATATTTGTACATTTGCAGAAATGCCTATACTATTTTAAGCCGCATAAAATCTCTTTGTTGGTTAAAAAAAAAATCTGTATTACCCGGCTTAATTAAAAGTTGCTCTTCTTTATACATATAGGTAACTTGCAGTAAGGTGCAAACTAAACTTAATCGGCACTCCAATTTTAACAGAACATTTGTAACAGTTTATTGTAATGTTTTATCTACATTGTGTTTTATATACACAACAACAAGTGTACGCCGTTGTAAGAAACAGGAATGTATATTATGATTTTCACGCGTAGTGGTACGGTCGCTAGGAGCCTATGTTAAAGGGCATATCAAGTCTCACGTTAAGCTTTCGAAAGGTGAAACTCAGAATTAAGAACATACAGAAAAAACTAATATTGAAGCATCAAAAACCACTCCACTTTAGGAGTGTTTCGAACAGACTGTTAGTCACTTCATTCCTTTATTTACCTCTAATGTTCTAAACCTTTACCATATAATGTGAAAACATGCTATAATGGCTGAATGAGGTTTCTGTATGTTTTTAATTCTATGGAGTGAAATCGAAGTGCAGGGAGTTTTATTTTTCGGTTTTTTTTTTAGTTTAGACATGCCTCGTAATATACTTTATTATTTATTTTTGTTGATTATTTTAAGTGTTTCGTTTGTTGTAGAAGTTGCGCAGGCTTATCAATTAAATGTTTCAAATATTTTTGTGTTTCAATTTTCATATTCCGTATTATTATCAAAACAGCTGTTCGCGCGTGATAAAAAACAGTGATACACGCAGACGTCGCAACTACTCTTAGCCAAAAACTACCCATTGACATCTTGGAGATGTCTCTTAAAAACTTCAAAGTTACATTTGTGTCTGCCTCAGGTTAATGGACACGGGGCGCATGTTTATTTATATCCTTAGTATACTTCATCAACATAATCGTGTCAACCAATCGACGTCCACTGCTGGACATAGGTCTTTTGTAGGGAGTTCTACAATACAAGGCCCTGGGCCGCTTGCCTCCAGCGGCTCCCAGCGACTTAGTTTACTTACAGCTAGCCAAAACGTATATACTAAGTCAGTTACAAATGCACATTACAAAAAATATTATTTATTTATTTTAATAGTTAATTTATGAACTTAGCTAAACTTATCCATCCATTACCGGCCCACTGAAGGGCACGGGTCTCCTCCCACAATTAAAAGGGTTTAAGGCCGTAGTCCACCAGGCTGGCCCAGTGCGGATTGGTGGACTCCACATACCTTTAAATAAATAAATATACTTCGACAATACACACATTGTCATATAGCCCCAAAGTAAGCGTGTCTTGTGTTATGGGTACTAAGATGACTGATAAATAATTTTTAGAATTATAAATATAAATACTTATAAAATACAGATAAACATCCAGACACTGAAAAACATTCATGTTAATCACAGAAACATTTTCCAGTTGTGGGAATCGAATCGTGTGGCCTTGGACTGCGCCAAACGGTCGTCTTTGAGAACATTATGGAGAACTCTCAGGCAAGCAGGTTTCCTCACGATGTTTTCCTTCACCGTTGAAGCAAGTGATATTTTAATTACTTAAAACGCACATAACTTGGAAATGTTAGAGGTGCGGGCTGGGATTCGAACTCAGTCCCCTAAAGGTAAGTCGAGCTTCTATCCACTGGGTTATCATCGGTAAACTTATATTAAATAGTAATGTTGCATGCCTTGTGGCGTGTTGCGTGACGTTTCTTGCATGGCCTGCGTACTGTTGCTCTATTTATAGGCGATGGTTTCCACTTACCATCAAGTGCTCCACCTGTTTGGTTCGTCAATTATTACTAAAAAAAAAAAAAAAGAAACCGATGTTTGTAGAAACCGATCGGGGTTTCAACCCATACCGGGTTTGATAAAACTTTCATACCCCTAACAAGATAGTGTACTTCCATCTTAAACTTATCACCAGTTTTGACATTGAAGTCAAGGGTTAGGTTATCTATCTGGTAGTGATAGATATAGATAAAATAAGTTTTTGTCTTTTCTCTTCATATGACAGTATAATCAAAAAAATAAATAAAACCTCAAGAAATATATAACAATCTATTATATTTATAATTTTAAAATACAAATTATTGCACCTATCTTTAAATACAATAACAAAAAATTTATTGTCTATAAAAAATAGTTCTTTTAAAATATAACAATAGTAATTAGCTTATTATAAAATATTTACAATTTCAAAAGTATAAACATTATGGAGACTGGACGCCTTGCCGCATGACGTCACACTGAACCTAACCACTGTAAAGGTAAGGCAAAAACGCCGCGACAAACCTGCGTCAAACTTTGCGTCTAGCGTACGTGGCATCACAAGAAGAGCACTGGTTTCCCTAAAATCCTGGCATACATATCGTTTACGCATTAATATTGCGTTATAATGAAGTAGAATCAGCAATGCCTCTTTACAAGGCGTCTAATTTCGAGTCAGTCGTTATGGTTTTATGCCATATTGCTGCTTAACTACGGAGTTGGTTTCCTGGCCTGGCACAACGAGCTAAATTCCTGAGCACTTATTGTCGAAATACCTTTTATAGGTCCGCGTTGCGAACAAGAGTAGTGCGACAGTGATTTAACTAAAAAAATATTGGAAATTAGTTAAAAACACAATAACTCAAATGTTTTGTATTATAAATTATAATCTGACCAAACAGTTGCGATGCAACTACTGCAACACAAATTTTATGGATAGTATAATCGATAATTAATCGAATAGAATTTCATAATTTTTATTAGTTTTTATCTACGCTTGGCGGAATTATCAATTTTATTAACTTAAAAAGCATATAAAAATTTCCGGAAGCGACAGGATTTGTACCTGCGTCTCTCTGGCAATCGCGCTTTACCAACTAAGCTACGGCTCTCCGACCGAAATTAGTATATGCCTATTACATCAGTCTTATAGCGACTGGTAAACAGTCGCAGGTTCAAATCCTGTCGGTTCCGAAAATTTTTATATGCTTTTTAAGTTAATAAAATTGATACTCGAATAGGTTCGGTAACGAATAAACAAAACCTCATTCGTTCTGTTAGCTGTCAAAATTATCATCTAATAGTACTAAAACTTGTAAATCGTCACCGTGTTCAGTGTGACGTTCTGCGGCAGACCTGAATGCCGAGTGTCAGTGTTTCTGCTTACGTTTACTTATTCGATTGCGTGAGAGTTAACTACGATTTATATGGCATCGAAAGTGCGCTATCTAGTGACTGTGCGGTTTCACAGAATTGTGACTAGATGGCGTTTCTTTTCTCCCATATAAATTGTAGTTAACTTCCACGCGATCGAATTAGCCAACGCAGGTAGGCACACACGCACACACAAAAACTTGGAACTCTGATATCAAGTGTGTTTTACGTTTAGGTATGTTTTATTCGATCGCTTGAAGGTTAACTACGATTCATACGATATTAAAAGTGCTTCATCTAGTGACAGCACGGTCTTTCAGCACTTCACAAGATGACGATTCGTCGATGCCATATAAATTGTAGGTAACTGTCACGCGTTTGTTAAAGTAATATAAAGATCTCCCTGGCGCATCGGTGAGCGCTGCGAATTTAAGTAGGTTTAGTTAGGGTTCGATTTCGGCAGGGTCAATATGGGAATTTATAATTTCTTAATTTTCTCTGGTCTTGTTTGGTGGGAGGCTTTGGCCGTGGCTAGTTACCACCCTACCGACAAAGACTTGCCGCTAAGCGATTTAGTGGTACGACAATACTCCCTAACAGGTTAGCCCGCTACCATCTTAGACTGCATCATCACTTACCACCAAGTGAGATTGCAGTCGTAAAGTCGTCGTATGTGGCTTACCTTATAGAATAAAAAGAAAAAAAAAAGTAAAAGAAGGTAGAAAATCTAACACTTGGCACTATGAGTCAGTCGTTCTGCGGGTATTTAGCGACAAGTTTCGTATAAAAATAGAGCATACCTAAAGACCGTTAAAGACGGAATAAAAATCTCATTAAGAAAATAGTGACTATTTTCGTACCTTACAGCTACCGATTCACTAAGATTTCTTACAAGTTGCCAACTCGTTGTCTTCATACAAAACGAATAATTTGATATCATCATTTGTAAGAATAACAGGTGTCTACCGTATAGCAATACATTGTGAGCAAACCTCCCGACCAATGATTAAAACTGACCAATTTTATTAATTAACAAAGTGTAATTCATCAACAAAAATAAAAGTGTGGATTGGACTTGTACGCGATGGGTTCCGTACCAAGGTGCAATATAAAAATCTACATAAAATTAACATTGTTAAAATCGAGCAAAAAACAACAAAAAAACGCACCTTTCTTCTATAGGGACAACAACTTAATTTACTATTTCTTATTTATATTACTTTTTGTTGTTATAAAATAAAAATACAGTTCCTGAAAAACAAAATAAAAACTGAAATTCTCTTTACCTATTAAGATTTATGATCAAACAGTCTCACAGACAGACATCAGCACTTAAAACCAGGTGAGTTAAGTCAAGTAACTTTTGTTATTATATAATTCAAAATTCATTTATTTCAAGTAGGCCTAATATAAGCACTTTTGAAACGTCAAGTCTGTCTGTTTGTAGTGACTCTACCACAGGTTCGGAAGGCAGATTCTACCGAGAAGAAGCCGGCAAGAAACTCAGCAGTTGCTATTTTCCAATCACATTGACAAGACACCTGACATTGGCTCATCTGTGTAAAGCCAGAAAAAAATAAAAAGTTGTAATGTAATAAAAAAAGAGTCGGAAGGGCTGTTTAGTAATGGTGTTCAGTTAGCACTTTAATACGGAACTCTAAAAATGGTCTTTTATCATTAACAATTGACTACGGTCCGCTCATTTCCTAGACATAAATGTGACACGAAAAGAGTCAGTATTTTCAAAATGTAAACAACATTTTAGGGCCGTGAGCAAAAATATTCTTTTCTATTCGTACAATAATAAATGTTTTTGATACAAGTAGCGCCCTGATTTAGAAAGTACTTTCTAAAAATAAATTACTTATGATATAAGGCATCGGTTATCGGAAATTATACGATTTTTTAAATTACAATAAGTAATTCAAAAAAATCAAAAAAAAAAAACAGTTTCACTAAATCGACAAGACTAAGATTAGTATGATATCTTTAGGACGGTTTGAATTTTAGTCCTATAGACTTTAGTTTATTGTTATGTACCTACGCTAGGTCTCCACGTTATATTAATGAAATAAAATAAAAATATTTTAGTAGGCCTACTTAATGAGCACTTTCGAAACAACAAGTCTGTCTGTTTGTAGTGACTCTACCACCGGTTCGGATGCAGATTCTACCGAGAAGAAGCTGTCAAGAAATTCTGCCAGCAGTTCCTCTTTTGCAACATTATAATTGTTCTATATTGTGATAAATTTTTTTTGATAAAAAAAAAGGGGCAGCATTCGGGCCGGTATGTAGGAACATCAGTTAACAATTTCTCTTAGAAGATATTGCTAGCCGATGGGTTATGACCCGACTGGGTTATGCGTCCAGAGCATCTCCGTGAGTCCCAGGATGGATGGACCCAGGGGATGTATGTACCCGGGAGGTGGATAGCCCAGACAGGAATGGGACTCATACCTCCGGAGCACGAGGACCGTCCAGGTATGTGACTGGCGGAGGAGTGGAGGCTCATACCTCCGGAGCACGAGGACCGTCCAGGTATGTGACTAGCGGAGGAGTGGAGGCTCATACCTCCGGAGCACGAGGACCGTCCAGGTATGTGACTGGCGGAGGAGTGGAGGCTCATACCTCCGGAGCACGAGGACCGTCCAGGTATGTGACTGGCGGAGGAGTGGAGGCTCATACCTCCGGAGCACGAGGACCGTCCAGGTATGTGACTGGCGGTGGAGTGGAGGCTCATACCTCCGGAACTGCGAACCGTCCAGGTATAAGACTGGCGGAGGAGTGGAGGCTCATACCTCCGGAACCGCGAACCGTCTTGGTATAAAACTGGCGGAGAAGTGAAGGCTGGTGGTAGGGGTAGGGTGTTCTTCCGGCGAAATCACTCTGCTGCTCCCAGTGCCTTTGCAGGACTTGTTGGTGATGGAAACGGGAGTGTCTATTGTCCACAAGGTCCGTAGTCGTAACATTACGTAGTCCGTAACGTACGTTCTGGTACGCCTCTTACGATAACACACGAGGTGGGTTCGTTTCGTTCGCTGGCGGAATCGCGGATGCATGCGAAAGCGTTTCCGTGGTTCCACCTTAAGGCGGTTAGAAGGAACATCGTGGGGTTTTAGTCAGTAAGAGTCTGGCATAACCTCCTTGCCTCCCCATGACGCGGAGGTATCCATAAGGATTTCCTAACATATTAAAAAAAAAAAAGTTTTTTTTTATGAATCATTAACAAAAATCTCTCACCTCTTCGATCTAGTCGTAGTAAGCCTATTAAAAAAAAACTACTTACTAACTACTACTAAACTTCCAATTCGAACCGGTACTTCCTGAGATTAGCGCGTTCAACCAAACAGGCTCTTCAGATTTATAATATTAGTATACATGTGGAGATCTAGCAATAAAACAAAATAATTAAAGCTTACTTTTAGATGAATGATTTTTGGCAATCAATTAAGGCGATTATGGGAAACTTAACATAAAAATAAGAGTATTTAGAAGTCGTAAATTACTAAAAACCCGAAAACATTTCCTAGAAAAATGCAATAAAGTTTTATTATTATATATTTTGACAGTAACAATAATGTGTAAGGCTGCGTACACATTGGCGAATATGCCGCTGCATAAACGCAGCTACAACAAAAGGTTGTAAATGCGTTAAAAGAAGTTACAAGTAAGTGTAAAAAGCTTTTTTGGCTTCAATTACAAAGGCATGCGAATTCGTGTCTTTTAATATTAATAATTGATATGCATATGCTATGTGCTAAATTGACATGAATATTGCAATAGCACCTGCCTGCTAAATTGATACGCATATAATATTTGCTAAAAGACGTTAATTTTCACAAGTTAAGAAGAAGAATACGTGACTATCATTTTTACATAGTCACCATTTGCATAAGCAGATATAACTTTTTGACCTTCGATATTCGATTCGATTTCGATCATATACGGTGTATCTGAAGAGAGCTATGCTCGGAGTACATCCGAGCAATCAAATCAGAATCAGAGATCCGTAACAGTAACAGAGGTACTGAAAACAACGTAGCTTTATTTTAAGTAAACTAAAATATTCTTATGCTTGCTTAATATTGTATTTTCATCACCGCACAATAGTGGGGGAAATGAATTGAAAATTATTTAAATGACATTTATTTATTTGCTTGAGAGAAATAAGTATATATTGACGTCTTATGTCTGTGCAAGCTAACTTAAAAGAAATATTAATGATTTGATTTGACGTATGTTTCGATGAAGTAATAAGGAATCAGGGGCAAACTTAATATTTAAATAGAGAACCAATAAATATTAAACAAAAATTCGCCAGTGTGTACAACTGTTAACGTTTCTTAGCGCATGTATGAGTTATGCAAACATAGAATTAAGTTCTGCAGTAAAGAATTTGTAACTCTAAACTTGCGTACTTAGTAATTCATACAAAAATTTCATGAATAATACAGACAATTTGCAAAACTCGTAGCAGCGGCTCTCTTACATAAAAAGTTACATAAAATAACCATTTTTCTTATATAAATTCTTTTAAACATACTATCACTTGAGCTATTTCGTATAATCAAATAGTAAAATAACTTTATAGATTAAAAAAAAAATTATTAACCACCATTTTTGGTACCCTCCAATGAGATACAATATACAGGGTTAAACAAAAAATACTAGAAAGTTTTCGGTCTATAGTTGTTAACATTAAAACTAACAACTTTTGTTTAACCACTGTTTTTTAACAATATAGTTTGTGCAATATACTCTACTTGTTACTACTCTGTTATGTATAAGTGTACTATGGTGACTGTTTCGTTGATCACATGTATTTGGCTTGACAGAGTAATGTCACTTTACAGAAATAACATAATCTATTTTTTTTGTGTGAAATAAAATAAAACTGAATTTTGAAAAGTTGTTAGTTTTAATGATAGGCCGAGAGCTTACTGGCATTTTTTATTTAGCCCTGTTTAATTTTGTTCATAATTTCTTAAATATATCTCAGTAATTTGTTTGGGGGACGAGATTTTTGGTTGGCCACACGCGAACGATGTGTTCAGTGATCTTACCAAAAAATATGGTCTCAATCATTGTGACCAGGTGCCTTAACTTGCTTGTCAAAGCACGGAGGAAAATTCAAGGTCAAATTTGCAATTACTAAAGTATTGTGTTAACATTATCCCCCCAAACTCAAAATATTAATGCCATATAGAGATTTGGCTTAAAAATCAACATCGGCGTAGTCAGCTTGAGAAAATTTGGCACTTTTTTAGTGTAATATGAATACAATAACAGTAATAGTAAACTTAAAAAAGGCCTAGCGGTTCTAGGAAATAAAATATATCGAGTCTTGTGTAAATTGGCAGGTGGCTCGCTTACCGCCGAGGGTCTTGATAGCGGGGCGAGTGCGGTGCGGCGACGTCATGCGGCGTGGTGCTTCAGGTCGAATATCTCCATTAGCAGCGGCTCGATGGGGTGCACGTCGAGGTACACGCCCGTCACCTCCTCGGCGAACTTCCGCAGCTCCAGGATCTTCTGGATCAGCTTCAGGAAGGTAGACTTGGCCTCGCAGCCCGGGTACACGCTCTCCAGGTAGCGGCGCAGCAGGTAGTAGTACGAGTTCTGCAAAATGAGCTAGTTCTGGAAAATCTTGAAGAAAAGAATTAGAGCGCCTTCCGAATCAACTACCGTTCTTCAAGTTTTAGTGGAAAATTCACTTCAGAAGTTTGAGTCGAAAGTCTTTTTTTGCATGTCTAGCTCTTTCACATAGTATACGGAAGCTCGTATAATGTGTTTTTGTTAATCTTTCCTTTAACGGCACGAGTTGTACCTACGAACTTTTTCGGCCCACAATTTTGACGAAATTTTGCTTACAGGGGAGGGATCCGAGGGGAACATACAGTTAGGAATAAAACTAGGAGGACAACCGTCATATTATGTCGTAGAGTCGCAAAAAGCATCTGTAGCCTTAGTACAAGATTTGCTCGATTCAAATTAAAATGGTCCTAATGCCACATGCGTAAGAGTTTCAAATTGTGTAATTTTAATTCTTTATTCTTCTGATTTTTTTTATAAAGGTCAAAGGTTTATAGGGAGTTCCAAAATCCACGGTCCTGGGCCGCCAGCGGCTCCATGCGACTCGTTTGATGTCCACTGTCCTTCTTGTTAGGGGTCGACCAGCGTTGCGTTTACCCGGGCGGAGTCGCCAAGCCTCGGGACACCAACGTCCATCGGTTCTCCGAGCTATCTGCCTCGTCCATTGACACTAATTCAGCTTCGCGACTAGCTGAGCAAGTTAAGCTATTATCATCATCATATCAACCTATTACCGGTCCACTACAGGGCACGGGTCTCAACATGCTGGCCCTGTGCGGATTGGTGGATTCCACACACCATTGAGAACATTATCGAGAAATCTCGGGCATGCAGGTTTCTCGCTGTTTTCCTTCACCGTTAAAGCAAGTGAAACTAATTGCTTAAAACGCAAATAACTTTAAAAAGTTAAGAGGATATGGTCCCCCCGAAAGTGAAGTCGGAGTCCCTCCGCTGGGCTAACACCGCATCTAATTTGAGCTCTAACACAATACAAATAGAGCCATTTGTCCCGCAGTGCACCGACCTGCTCGAGCTTGATGACGTCGCGGTGCACGACGCGCGCGCGGTCGGGCGTGAACAGCAGTATGGCCGACATGATGAGGATGACGTGCTCGTCGGTGCGCCAGCGCGCGTCGAACGAGCGGATGAATTGCTCGTGCGAGCGGTAGATGTTGCCCTTGGCCAGCTTCAGCACGTCCGTCTGAATGCTGCCGTACTGCTCGTGGCTGTGCGGCAACTGCGGGCGAGCGTCCCTCTTACTACACCGCGGGGTCAGTACATCCACGCCAGAAGAGATGAGGAGTAATCAGCGAACGGAAAGCACGGAAGCATAACTACTGCTCGAAAGTAGCCCCTAGAGACTCGTGGCTGTGCGGCAGCTGCTAGACAAGGGTATGTCTTACTACACCACGAGATCAGTACAAGACGCCACGTGCCAGTAAAGATGAGGAGTAATCAGAAAACGAGACACACATGGAAGCATAACTTCTGCTCGAAAGTAGCCACTGACGACTCGTGGCCGTGCCGCAGATCGCAGTGGACGTTAGTAATGACACCGGCAACCACGCCCATTGGACCAGAACACAGCATTGCACCAATGCTGCTTAGCGGCAGATATAAGCGTGGCGATAGTACTTCGAGTGGACGAGCTCTGTCACAAAAAGCTATACTTCTACTACAACTGACTAGACTAGACTGCGCACAGACGACGCTGCTGTCCGTTCTCAGTTGCAATTCTTTAGTCAACTCGAACGACATCTGTAGGAAGACGAGGGGTGGTCGCTGTATTCTGATCTGCCGTCACCACACGATTTAAACCCAAAAAGTATCACGCGATATCCAAATAAATTAGTAATACCAAAATACCGACTTGCACAGACTTTAAAATCGCCTTACGCAATGAGCTGCCGAATCCCTACTAATATTATAAATGTGAATGTAAGTTTGTTTGTTACGCTTTCACGCAAAAACGACTAAACCGATCATCATGAAACTGTGTACACATATTTCTGAAGGTATTAGAATTAATATAGGATGCTTTTTATCCCGAAATTAAGCTCAGTTCTTTCGGGAGATTGGAAGAAGGTGTTTGACGATTTTACACCATAACGCCGTCAAATGATAACCGATTGAAATAATTACTTTTGTACTTTATAATGTCTATTTAATTTTGCCCAAATTTCGTGTAGATCTGATGAATGTGATTGGAGATAGAGGACACAACTCCTCAGCGGACGGCAGCCAACCCGTCATTTAAGGCTTAGCTATCAAACTGTTTCTATGGTTGTGTGACAGATCATTTTATACCATCGCAGAATACCTTAGCTGCTATGGTTATCATGAAATACTTGTGGTTACTGCTTAATTTTGCTAATGTTAATTAATTAAATTTAATTTTAATTGTATTTATTTGACATTAAAACTTAGAATTGTTATTACATAACTAATACAATGATCTAATATGACACTATAAATCCCAGAACATTATTTTATATAATTGATAACAAATAAGATTATTATTAATATGACTTAATGTCAAAATTTTGCATGTTGATGTATTAACATAATATGTTGGAACTTTATATCCTAAACACCAATAATTAACCCATATTTAGCAAAATAAATATTTCATTTCACGGCACGAGGGATCATCATAAATTTGAGATTCCATCATAAATTGCTTAAGGAGATTTACAAAAGTCACAATAATTATAGTTGATTGTCGCTCGTTACAATTTTTGCGAATTAGGTACGCATCCAAAACGTTGACACACGTTCAGGGTGCGCACATAACTCGCA
This sequence comes from Pararge aegeria, assembly GCF_905163445.1. Classification (NCBI taxonomy): domain Eukaryota; kingdom Metazoa; phylum Arthropoda; class Insecta; order Lepidoptera; family Nymphalidae; genus Pararge; species Pararge aegeria. Next base: position 761,080 of record NC_053202.1, on the reverse strand, counting down.
AAATTTCGCTTCGTCAGGGTTATATTTACCTTCCATTGATTTCTTTGGCCGTCGTATGTCATTGTACTCCGGAGGACCATCATTTCTATGCAGCCACCTTTCAACAAAGCAATCTGAAAGAAATATTGTGTGAGTAAGAGAACTCGTTGGGGATACGATCTCAGTTGATCACAGACAGACTTGAGTGACATATAGTCTTAGATAGAAGCTCGCTTAATTGAACCTAACCTGAAGTTGGTATACTTATAGTCATGGTGTATTAGAGTATCGTAATACTAACTATGACCAATTTAACCGATCGCATTTTCTCTACATCATTAATACTTAGCCCCAATCAATTAATACATTTTTATTGCACGCGTTTCCGTCCGCATTTATTACGGTTTTTTTTACAAATCTTGGAAACTTTTTCCTGGTATAAAAAGTAGCCTACGACACTGTCCTATCAATAAACTCCAAACTAGAACTTAGCCTCCTAACCTAGTTAGGGCTAGAAGGAAAGACAAACAAACAAACAGACATATATCATCATCGTCATCATATCAGCCTATTACCGGCCCATTACATGGCGCGGGTCTCTTCCCACTATGAGAAAGCGTTGAGGCCGTAGTCCACCACGCTGGCCCAGTGTGGATAGGTGGACTCCACACACCTTTGAGAACATTATGTAGAACTCTCAGGCATGCAGGTTTCCTCACGATGTTTTCTTTCACCGTTGAAGCAAGTGATAATTTAATTACCTTAAACGCAGATCTCTTTTAAAAGTTAGTGTCACAGAAAGTGAATTCGAGCTCCTATACAATGCGCTATCACCGCTCCAGACAGATTTACATACATCATTTATAATATTAGATAGGATTCATGAGGACTAGACTTTTTAGTGTCTGGGTGTTTATATGTATATTATAAGAATTTATGTATATATTATTTATTAAAAAATATCCATCAGTCATCTTAGTACCCATAACTCAAGCTACGCTTACTTTGGGGCTAGATGGAGATTTGTGTATTGTCGTAGTATATTTTTTATTATTATTATTATATGAGGCAAATGAATGAGGAAATTAAGAGGAAAATGAATGCAATACCTTAGTACGCTCGGGTTTTGTCGCGGCGCACGTTACGTAAGATTACTCCCACCTAGTCCTGAGAACGATCAGCTATTACTGACCTGATCCTCTTCGCACATGTTCTTGAACGCGTTGATCTTCTTGGCGATCTTGATGAGCCTCCGGATGGCGACCGCCGTCAGGTTCACGATGGTGATGAGCATGGGGTCGTGGTCGCCGTTGCCGTCCTGCGAACACACCGCGCCCGCCACGTCACCGCTGGCCAAGTGCGAGTTGGCACACCGAGAGCTGCTGAACTCGCAGGCATGCATTCCTCACGTTAAAGCTAGTGATGTTTTTTTTTGCTTAAATCAAAAACGCACTAACTCCGAAAAGGTAGAGGTGAATGTCGGCGATCAAACTCGGTCCCCCCGAAATGCTGGCCGACGGCCAAACAAACAAACCGACTTATATCAGCATTTTTACTTCCATTTTTTTTACTTTCTGTTATTAACTGTAAGTTTTCCTGTACAATAAAACAAATAGAAAAATTAAAAAAAAAATCATCGTCATCATATCATCCCATGATCGGCCCAGTTTAGGGCACGGGTCTCCTCTCAGAATGAGAAGGGTTTAAGGCCATAGTCCACCACGCTGGCCCAGTACGGATTGGTGGACTCCACCCACCTGAGAACATTATGTAGAACTCTCAGTCATGCAGATTTCCTCACGATGTTTTCCATCCCCGTCGAAGCAAGTGATATTTTATTTGCTTAAAACGCACGTAGCTTAGAAAAGTGGCAGGTGTGTGCTGGGATTCGAACTCGGCCTCCCGAAAACGAAGTCTAGCTCCTACCTACTGGGCTCCGCACCGCTTCTCAAAGTTAATGTTAATATCATTAGAAAAAGAAATAATCGATAGTCAAAATGTCTTTCGTTTAGTTTCTAGTGCATCTCGCATGCTCGCAATCGCGGAGTTGTTTTCGAGTATCGAAACACTGCAACAACAAAGCATAATGGACCTGATGCTACTAGTTTTAGGGTCGCAAATTATGTGATCCTGTTTTTTAAATTGCGTTTGCTGTAGAATTGTGGACGAGCTTTAAGACAAGGGTCACACTATTTTACTCTGATATTTTGGAAAATCGCTTTGAAACGGACCTTCGATTAGCGTACAAATCTCGGATTAAGGGCACTGGATTCGAACCTTCAGACCGGCGGAAGCCACCTCTCCTATGAGTTGCGAGAGGTCGTCATCGATGGGCGCGTGCAGGGCCTTATTGGCCACTATGAGCTCGTTCAGCTTCGCCCTTTCCACCTGCAACAATGATCATCATCAGCATTATAAACTCTTTACCGGCACACTGGCAGGAGGGTCCCTTCGCAAAATGAGGGGGGACCCGTCCCACGCAAGAATTTTTATGTCTGGTGGGAGGCTTTGGCCGTGGCTAGTTACCTCCCTACCGATAACGACGTGCCGCTAAGCGATTTAGTGTTCCGGAGAAACACTAAATCGCTTAGGGGCATGACTGCCATACTCCGTAACAGGTTAGCCCGCTACCATCTTAGACTGCATCAACACTTTCCACTAACGACTAACTTAGTTATGAATAAAAAATAAATGTGCAGGGCATAGGATGTAGTCCACAACGCTGGCCACGGGTTAAAAAAACGAAACAGTTAGATATTTTGAAGTTTTTGTATTTTTGAGACTGTTTTTGTTTATCTGTCTTCACTTCTGCAACTTCTTTTAAATTTTCCTCCGTAACTCTGAGGCGTGCGTGTTTTCCGTTAGCGTTAAGTTATATTATCCATCGATACCTTAAAAATTCAAATTTAAAAAATCATTTATTTTAAGAGAGATTAAATTTTACCGAGAAGAATCGGTAGGAATCGGCAAGAATCATAGATTGCATTTTAAACATGATTGTACACTTTAATAATCTTTAGAATTTTTTTATGTTGTACCCACAAACGACTTCTGCATCTCGCAGACGATATACAGATTTCGTTACTTTTCTAACAATAATAATGCGGTATAAGTAAATTTCGAATTGCGATGACTCAATAGTGTTTGTTTAGGAATAAATATTACATTGACTCATTTATTCCGTAGTTTGTGTCTAGGTATTTAATTGTTGCTCATACGAGACAAATCAAACTACCATAATCGGCAAACATTGTGGTCTGACTGCTTAAAACCGTCACGTCATTTCTAAATTAGTTTATGATGCAATTTTAGCGAGAATATGATATGTTCACGTATTGTTTTTCGCCCATTGTACTTAGTCTAGGTTTGGCATAAAAGCCTATTGTTTATAGGAGATAATCTAACGTTAACGCAAAATGTACACTTACTACTACTACTAAAAAGAGGATAGATTTTTGTTGGTTTGTTTTTTTAGTTTGTTTGTTTGTACGGAATGAGCTCGGAAAGTATTGGACCGATTTAAACGATTTCTTCACCAAAAGAAAGCTAAACTATAGGAAAGTAACATGGGCTATAATTTATTTTCAAGAAAATTGTAGAACCTCAAGAAAAAAACCAGAACATGATGGCGGCCCATCAAACTCATGAAGCCCCGTCATTTTGAGTCGGGTCTTAAGAGTCAAGTTTTTTGGTTGCTTAGTTACGGTGTAATGGAAGTACACATAAACACACGTTGGCAGTTAGAAATAATAAATTTCAAATTTTCCCCTACCGGAAATCGAACCCGGGACCTCCTATTTAAACCACAGCGCTCACGCAGCGAGTTCGTCACAAATTACATAATAAATAAATATACTAAGACAATACACACATCGCCATCTAGCCCCAAATTAAGCGTTGCTTGTGTTATGGGTACTAAAATAGCCTATGAATATGTAAATGAATAATATACATTAATACTTATAATATATATATAAACACACCCAGACACTGAAGAACATTCATGTTCATCACTAAAACATTTTCCAGTTGTGGGAATCGAACCCACGGCCTTGGACTCAGAAAGCAGGGTCGCTGCCCGCTGCGCCAATCGGCTGTCGCATTTATATTATATGTACATAGTTACCTCATTGAGTTCTCGCGAGGATCCGCTACAGCTGCCAACCGAGGTGTACGCCTCGAACTCCAGTTTGATCGCCTCGCACAGTATTGACTCCATAGAGTTCGGCTCTATCCTGGAAGCGAGGGATACCATTACCTCTACTACTGCTTATATGAGCTTAATATTCCAGACACAGCCAAACAATCAAACATTACTCAGAACTAAAAACATACAGAACCCGTGTACAAGACTAATATTGAAGCATCAATAACCATTCCACTTGAGTAGTGTATACGGGAGCTATGGTGATATGCTCGACCGTAACGTCAATTGATTTTCGGGTGGATTGCCGATAACCACCTGAGAGGTTGCTGCGGCGTCACCGGGGGAAAGGGGCAAGCGCCAGAGCTCGCCACGAGAAGAGTCAGAAATCGGGGCCCTCGTCTACCGCCGGCGAAGATGTTGTGTTTGTGTGTTGTTGGGCCACATTGTCGCTAGTTATTTTATCGTCAGGGTCGTCAGGGACATGCTTACTGTACGGCGCGTAGTGCTGGGCGATGAAACTGACTCATGATCAAAAATTGCACGTCAACGAGATGAAGATGTTAAAATGGGCAGTAGGTGTAACAAGACTTGATAAAGTGCGCAATGAGTACATACAGAGGGAGTTATAAGGTCGCCCCCATAACAGACAAAATTACAGCCGATAACCACCTGAAGGATTGCTATGGCGTCAACGTCACACCGTCACGGGGGAGTGGGGCGAGTGGGAAAGCTCGCCATGAGCAGAGCCCCAGGGCTCGGCGACATCGGGGGGAAGGTGGGAGACGTCGATCAGGAGTGCCTCCTGCGAGGACTCTGACGGCTCGGTTCTGCCTTAATCTGAGTGTTGGTGGACTTTTGGACTTATCATTGTCTATTCCGAACGCCCCCGTGACTGTGGTAAGTTTCCACTACCGGAAGACGTCAGAAATCGGGTGCCCTCGTCTACCCCCGCGAGTGCTGGGCGACAAAAATAACCCTTGACGTGCAAAAAATTGCACGTCAATGTGATAAAGATGTTGAGATGGGCAGCTGGTGTAACAGGACTCGATAAAGTGCGCAATGAGTGCATACAGAGGGAGTTATAAGGTCCCCCAAATACCTAAATTGGTACGAGTTGGTACGTTTTATGTTATTTTATTATTTTTTTCATTTTTAATTGCACTGTATATGCTATGCCTAAAATAGAATTTTATTATTATTATTAAAAAGCCTTGGCACTCTCTGAAAGCAAAATAAGAGGACGCCCTGCTTCCACGTGATGGACGACGGTAGCCATAGATATCAAAAACGCAAAACTGATTGACATGACAACCCAAGACGGAGAGTCCTGGCGCAGAAAGACGAGGAGAGCCGACCCCAAATGATGGGATAAGGCTAGGACAAAGAAGATGATTAGATGGATACCTCTCAACATCTTGCAGTATGTCCCTCGCTTTGTTGACATCGGGGTTGGTGCTGGTGGACGGCATCTCTTCGCAAACGTGACTTTGCTCCTTATCCGCTACCTCGTCTACGGCTGCACTCCCGTTCGTCAGTATCGACCTGAAATTATCGACAGCTTCAAAACCCACATTTTTCGAAGTCGGATTTAAAGAATCTTTTTCTATTCTACACCAGATGTTGCCCGCGGATTCGTACGCGGTTTTTGTTGTTTTTCACGAATCGTACGGGAACCGTACATTTTCCCGGGATCAAAAGCAGCCTATGTGTTAATCCAGGATATAATCTATCTTGACGTTTCAAAAGTGCTTAGGCCTACTTGAAAGAAATGAATTTTGATTTTTTTTTATACCAATCCAAGGTCCAAATTAGCTAAGCGGACCCGTGTGAAACTCCATAATGTCCTTAAAGTGTGGAGTCTACCAATCCGCACTGGGCCGGCTTGGACGACTAAGGCTTAAACCCTTCCCGACCCGTGCCCTGTAGTGGGCCTGTAGGGGATTTAGGATGATATATATATTATATTAAATCACGTGAATCCCTCCGTGAAAAATTTTTAAGAAATAGGTATACTCACGGTAGCCTCACGATATATTTATAACAATATCGTATTTTTAAGAGAACATATTAGTCATTATAAACAAAAGTGGATATAAACAGTCGACTTACAAGAAATGGTCATAAATTAGTGACATCTGCATATCGTCTGCGAAAGGTGCTGAAGTCATTTGTGGGGTTTAGTATACGCTTTTATAATATGATTCCTAAGGTAATTTTGGACACATTTATTACAGCGAGGTTATTATACAATTGATGAATTTCTTAATGACAAGGTTGCTTGGAAGCATCCGGCTCCGCTTTCATCTCTCACAAGATAGAAACGTGAATTTTAAAATGTAAAATGTAAATTGTTGATATTGGAAAAGAGCAACTGCTGAGTTTCTTGCCGGCTTCTTCTCGGTAGAATCTGCCTTCCGAACCGATGGTAGAGTCACTACACACAGACAGACTTGACGTTTCAAAAGTGCTTATATTAGGCGTACTTGAAATAAATGAATTGATTTTTTTTTAATTTGTTGCTCAAGGTCATCTTTACAAACAGGAAGCTCACGGGCGTAACATTGGCGCAATGACATTAATCGTGCAATCTACGTGACACGTCATTTAGGTCACAAACCTTATCAATATTATGATAACAATCAATACTATGTAAGTATGCTATTATATTGAATTCTGAGCTGTGCTCTATAAAAGTACAAGGTTGGTGGACACAGGGTGGCATGTTGCAGGACGTGTTCCTTGTATGTTCTGGAAAGCTCTGTTTATAGGCCATTAACCATTAAATCCGCATCTTCTTAGACATTTCTCGCCATACGAAAGCTAAACTATAACGAAGTAACATAGGCGATAACTTAAACTTAGACGTCCTTTAGAAAACTGCAATAAAATTAATTACTGCAGAATGCGCTGAGAAAACTATTGATGATACACCAAACAAGATCAAACAAGACCAAACAAGACCAGAGATAATTCAGAATTATAATTTCCCCCGCCGGGAATCGAACCCAGGACCTTCAAGTTACATTCACAGCGCTCACCGTTGCGCCAGGGAGTTCGTCAAAATTCTTTTAATACATCCTTGAACGCAATATTAAGTGGATTCAGTAAATCCTGGAAAATCACATTTAATCTTATATATAATTCTCTGTTAGATACTACAAACAAATTAGCAAGTTCGCTGCGAGATAGCACAATCAATTAAGCAACACTGTATGGTGAAATTATCTTTCAAAAGATTGCACCTGTTAGCGGATATATACTAAATATTATTATTTTACTGATAACAATTCCTAGTAATAAAATATAATTCCACTTACAAAGGTCACAGTGAAAATAATTTAGAAAGCATTTCATTTAGTTACATAACCATTTTCGTCAGCTTAAAATTAAAGTTTCAAATTCAACTGATTATTCTACAGCTTCAGTCCCAAATCTAAATAATTCTTTGTTTATTGTTGTCGAAAAAAAACCTCACATCTCCATGCTTCCTTTCATTTGAATTGAATTAATGCAATGCGAATAGCAACGTGCAGCATACCTTCGCTCCCCAGCATCACTCCCTGAAATGCTTGGCAGCCTGGACGGCCTGCTAAGCTTCTGGAGTGAGCCAGCGGGGAGTCAGTGGCACTATGTACAATGCAAGGTTCCAACCAAGTATGGAGACAAGCTCAGGGAAAGAAGAAGAAGAAGAAGATGATGTGCGAATGCTATTGTTTTATGTAAATTAATAGTTACCTTATGCTATTCTGTTTAGGTTGTTCGTACATGCTGTCCATACTGTCACAAATATTACTATATCCAGCCTCCACAACCCTCTGGTCATATACCGCTCTATTTATAATGGTCTTCTCATCTATGGGGTACACTTTCATTGTATATGGCTGGTCTGTGCTTTGCACCGGGACGTACTGGTTGTACACAGCTGTACTCATAGTATTATCCAGGTCAGTGTTCAGAGGCGAGGGAGAGTATTGGGCGGTACTGTGTGGACTGCATGTTGTACTATTCAGTACATTATATTGTAAACCTGCAAAAAACAAAAAAAACATAATATTTGAAGGTAACAACAATGAAGTTAGGCCTGGAGGCGTTAAGAAAGAGTGTATAAATAAAATATTATATTTTAAAAATTTATCTGGGGATATTTAATTGGTGATTGTTTGTTTTAAACTAATAATTAGTGCTCCCATAGGTATTGATATTGAATTTCTGTAATCCACTTTAATGTATGCCAACAAATATTATTTATTAAAATCTCTTTGTTTCGATGTGCTTTTAAAAAGTGGTTGCATTTGGTAATAAACTCAAAAGAATCTGAGATCTGTTGTGACTTTTAGAGGCCTACAACCTTGAGATTTGAGCATAAATGTAACCTTTAAAGCTCAGCACAGCACAGACCTCCTCTGCAGTTGAAGGTAGGGTTCTTCTTTGTCAGAGGAGGCATGTTAATAGGATGATGTTGATGATGATTTATTGGTCAAGTTCGACACTATGGGTTGTAACAGTGTTAGTTATCTCATATGTTCAGCTTGAGGCAAACAGTGGCAGAGTTGTAAAATTTCTCAACAAAAATAAAAAATTCAGGCGCACATCAGGAATCAAACCCTAGATCTCCATAACCATTAACGCAACAAGGCAATAAAGCACTAACTAGTAAATCTACAAAATATGCATAATAATACCTGTGTCATGCATAGGCGGAACATAATTGTTCAATTCATCATCTCTTCTGAAGTTCTTAGAACTTGACACAGAATCGTCTGAATCGTTTAACTGCCGTTTTTTAGCTCGGTTTTCTTCGATTTTCCGTCTCTTTTCCGCTTTATCCTCATCTGACATGATAAACTCCTTCACCATACCTACGGACAGGCATTTCTCTAACCTACATTTTTGACAAAATCTCCGGGTTAATACAGTTATCTCACAGTTGTTGGAGAAGGGGCATTTAAACTCCTTGTTGACTAATGCGTTTCGACGAAAAAACGCCTTGCAACTCTCGCAGGAAATTGCGTTAAAGTTATAACCAAGAGCTTTGTCTCCACAAACGAGGCAAATTTTTTGAAGATTCGCAGGCAACTCCTTCTTCGGACTACTCGCATCGTCCGTTTTAACGTTATCCTCACTAGCGGTGTCCATTTTCACTGCAAACTACAGTCATTACCCACTGAGATAAACACACAAAACATTAAACACTTCGCAGAACTTCGTAAATAAGTTTCTTCATTAACACTAGTTTAAAAGAAAATAGCTCCATCGTTCGCCGTGTGAAAGCGATAAGGTCAACCGTCACGGATTAAAGTTGACCAATTTCGCTTAAACGTAAGATAACAGGATAATTTGATATAATAATTTTGATAAATAAAATAGTATTTTGTAAAATGCGATTGTTTTTCCTGATCTGTGGTGAATAATGACTAATGTCAAATAAAACGTCATTTGAGCCAGCTGTCAAAGTCAAATATGTTTCTCAACTTACATAAGAAACTGGCAAAGGATTAGTTCGGTACAGCCTTATAATTTTTTTTAAAATCTTAGCAGATTGAAATGTTGTGTTCTTTATTGCACATGGATATTTTTGCAGCAGATTTTGTATAGTTATTATTAAGATAGGTATTATCAGATATTTCTGGGATAATCATAAAAAAATACCTACATCTTTTTTAATCGAGTATAGTCAATGTCAGACCACGTATGGAATTTGTTCCACTTTTGCATTACTATAGACCTATTATCTATTAATTGGGTTTATTATTAATACTACTAGGTACATTGTATAGACGAAATTGCTATTGGCAGTGACGTTGTACAACGAAATCTGACGCTTTAAAAGGATAAACAGTACCTACCTAAATTAAAGAAAAAGCTCTTTAAATACCTACCTACAAGACCATTGTTTTTACAATGATAATGATTTGACTTTTTGAAAATTGTACATAATTTTAATGAAATAATTAGTAAAAAATAATATCCTGTAATCAATTTAATTAATATTTAATTAATAATAATTAATTGTAATAAATATTGTTATATAATATTGTGAGCATTTTAATACGAACGAAAGTTTACCACATTTTGCAAATAAAGATTATTTGATTTGGTTTGACATTATTGCCATACCTAACAGGTTAGCCCGCTACCATGTTAGATTGAATCCACGAGTTGTGATCGCAGTCAAGGGCCTTTAGTTGAACAAAAGAGTAACCCAAGTTGTTTAATTCATTATTTTTAAAAACCATCGACGTCTAAACATACGTGGAAAAAAAAAATTGTTGGCTTTTTTGCTACATTTTGGATGTGATGATATCTAGAACATTATTGATTGAAGCCGCCATCCAATATTCCGGCCGAGTGCCCACAGCTGGTCGTCGATAGGAGTGACAGACCAATTTTCCGACCGATTTCCCTCCCCCACTGCGTATGTTGATGAATTGCATATTTTTACAAGAGTAAAGTGAGAGTAGGTACCTACCGTGCATAAAGAATTAATTATTAACTATTATTGCATTTACTTTTCACCTTTATAAGGTGAGAAGTAAATATTTCCACACGAACTCTTGTTCAAAATGATGCTTATTGTGAGAAATCTTTAAAGAAAAGAAAATTTTATTAGCACTTGAATTTAACAAAAAGCATGTTTTAAGGTATTACATCGTCATATAAATCCATCTTACTGTTCTTTGTGGCAGATTAGACTATTTTTAAATATGCCAATTTAGTTTAGTTAATTTATTTTTAACAGAGTTAGCACTAATATATCCCGTCGTGTCACGTAATCCGCCCACGTTTTTGTATCGTTTGCTCGGTTAGGTTCCTGAGAGCTGTAGCGTTTTTTATGTTTGTTGTTATGTTTTTTTTTAGTCCACTACAAGTTACCTCTGGACTACATGATAGCGGGCTAACCTGTTACGGAGTAATCCAGTTATATTAAACCCATACTTCTCCTAATCGGTCTTGCGTCATTCACCGGGACGCTAAATCGCTAAGCGGCACGTCTTTGTCGGTAGGGTGGTAACTAGCCACGACCGAAACCTGATAAAAGACCAGACCTGAGAAATATATCTCGTATCGTCTGGTGGGCGGCTTTGACCGTGTTCCGGCGCGATGTCGCGTAGAAACAGAATAGGGGTATGACTCCGTACTCCCTAAAAGGTTAGCCCGCTACCATCTTAGATTGCATGATCACTTACCACCAGGTGAGATTGCAATCAAGAGCTAACTTGCGTGCAACCAAACATACAATATATAAATAAATATAGTTAGCTTAACCGGATCATTCGACGACTAACTAGAAGTGAAATAAAAATGCGTGTGTACTTATGTACACGCGTTTTTTTTACGCCAAAGAAGTATAACTTTTTGTTCTTATAATAAAACTTTCATTGTATTAAAAACCTTTTTTTTATTGTTAGTGTCGCTTTTTCTACAAACTTTATCATACTCCTTATTCTAATAAGGAGTATGATAAAGTTGTTGGAAAGATTTTTGTCTTGTTACGCCAAAGAAGTACTCGTACTTCTTTGTTATCTCATTATTGGACCACCAAGTTTCACTGAACATTCAAATTTGAGATTTTTGTACAATAGAATCAATTAAATCACCGGAATGAGCCCGCAGACTTTGACAATTGAAAGTGGTCACTGTAAAACCTATTTTTGAAAAACTTAAACTTTGACTATAGTTAACATCGGGGTGTCGGTTTTTTGACGGTGTGCGCGCACATCGTAAAAAATTACTCTCATAATTTTTCCATAACGCGCCAAAAGTAGTATAACTTCAATATATCTACGTTAACACCTTTATTTGTTTAAGTCGGTTAAAGTACGTGATAATATTTGGCGTGTTTAGCGTAATTCGTTATGAAAACAAACATTAACGTCTCGGAAGTGTTTTATTGCGAATGCTGCATACTGCATTCGCAGCAGATTTTATGTCGCAGCTAATGTGATATATTTGATAAGTTATAAAACGTCTGGTTTAAAATTGTGTGTTTATTTTATTACTACTACTGATTTTATTTATTACGGCAGCTACTGATTTTTATATTTATATAAATACATAGCAAGAGAGTACAATTTGCTGGCCTTATCGTACATAGCGATTTCTTCCAGGCAAGGAAGGTAGAGGTAGGTGGTGCAATAAATAAGGTTTAAAAATTATAGAAATATATACATAAAATATATATATATAAATAAAATATATATATATATGTAAATATATTACATATAAATACAAATAATATATAAACATACATGAAATTACTCATAATTAATGTAAACTACTAACAATCATATGATTATGATTACAACGAGACATGTGGTTAATTGCTCATGATATACTAAATACGCTTAAAAATCTGTAATCTGTAAATGTGGTAAAAGTCCGCTGCGTAAATTATATTTGTAAGGCATCCATTTTGTACGCTAACATCATATGTTATATGTCAAATATCCATGCGATGTAAAATCCACATCTCAATGTAAAATCAGTTAAATTTAAATACCTACCGTATTTTGGCTGGTTATCTTAGAATAAGGCAAATTAAGGTAAATTTCATTGTCTATCAAATATTTTTGGTTAATAAAACTGAAGTTGTTAATATTTTAAAGAGGGCCTGGCACAAATCAACCGACTTGAATAACTTATTTAACTATATAATAATTAATTTATATATATTTTGTCTGGTGGGAGGCTTTGGCCGTGGCTAGTTACCACCCTACCGACAAAGTCATCCCGCTAAGCGATTCAGTGTTCCGGTGCGATGTTGCGTAGAAACCGATTTTGGGTATGACTACCATACTCCCTAACAGGTTTACCCGCTATCATCTTAGACTGCATCGTCACTTATCACCAGAAGAGATTGCAGTCAAGGGCTAACTAGTACAGCAAAATTTTTTTTTCTTAAAACCTATACTTTTAGTTCTCTTACATTTTTTGAAGCAGAATTTATTGCAAAAGCAGAACTTCATTATAATTGCTGCAACATAAAAAAATATCCGCCGATATAATAAATAATAAAGGCCATCGCTACATCGCAGTTATTTCTTAGTTAAGTCTCCCAAAATGGGTGCCAAGTTTAAATTAGTTTTATTACCAGTAATTATATTAAGTTATTTAGCTTTAATTGATGCGGACTCGTACAGTGTGGTCGTCGGTACCGAGGAGCATGTAAATTTAGTGGACGCAAAGTTCTTAAGTTTCACGATAGACCCCAAGTATCTGTTTTCTTCAAGTGAAAAATATAATAGGTGAGTATTGGATATTGGATTGGACAACAATCTTAACAATTAAACATTGTAAAGTCAACATCTGAGGATGCTCCGGTTTCGGAATTCTGTTTATTGTTATTAGGTACACAAAACAGGTAATAACTAAAAGTAGATCTAAATATAAGTAATAACATGTTTTGTTCTATAAGCTACAACCCAAATTATGTGTACACAACTTGGAATTAAATAAATCTGTCCTACTTACACCATCTACTGTGATCATTAACCTATCTGCCCAGTGCCCAGCTGGTCGATTATGGGCAAACCCTCCCTTTGGGAGAGGTAGAGATCAACTGATTCGTTTTCACAGTAAAGAATGCATCTGCATGGCGACCTCGCTCACGCCAGCGTACATCCGGATAGCAGGTCCGTCCACTTCGCGCATGCGTTTCCGGAACTCCACCATCGCCATCGAGCAGGGCCCGCCCAGGAGACTCACCCTGAGCAAACTGTACAGCGATGAAGACGGTAAGTTGTAGTTCAAATAAGGTTTCCGAAAGAAATCCTTGAGATGTCTCTCAATAGGTTCAAAGTTTATATAAAACGTAAGCTTACAGAAAAATCCTATTATAATGTTAAATGAAATACTTAAATGAAAAAAAGCTTGGGTGTGAATTGCTCTAACTTCATAGCTTAATATTAAATTGCTGTGAGATGGTGATAACAAAATAAAAATACCCGGCTAAGTTTGTTGTGGGCTCTGCTTACACTAGGGCGCGTTTAGGTTTAAGTTGTAACCCTCGTAGCTTTAGGTTTAAGTTCGCGAACGAAGTTATCACCACCCCCTTACAATTATGTAAACATATATGTATGAAGGCTTCATAAGTACCTGTGATAAGCCTACATGAATAAAGAAATTTTGATTTGAATTTGAATTTGTTATAATTTACATCAAAATTACAAAAATCTTTAGTCCTGCCACATTTACATGCATTTTACATTATGAAAGTAACAGTGATAGTCTTTTTGTTACGACTTTGGCTTAACTTTCAGTGCAAAGTTCGAACTTCCGGACGGACTTTAAACTTTTCTAAGATAACGTTTTAAGCAATTATCACTTGCTTCAACGATGGAGGAAACATCGTGAAGAAACTTTCATGCCTGAGAGTTCATCAAAATGTTCTCAAAGGCGTGCCTTTGAGAACATTATGATGGGGTCCTCCAATCTGCACTGCTACTACTGCGTAAACCCTTCTCATTGTGCAAGTGCCCGTGCCCTGTAGTGGGCCGGTAATAGGTTTATATGATTATGATTATGATGATAAACAATAAAGAACAGTTGAGAAGGAAGAGGAAGTAGTTGTAGACATTTTTATGACAGAGCACGTACGGGGAATTTGATACTACCGTCATTCAGCATTGCTGTGTTTCGGTAAAAAAGAGGAAAAATATACTGCTTTACGTACCCCGTTTCACTCTTCGGAAAATACGATGCCACAGACACACACAGACACACACACATACCTCTTGTTTTTGCGTCGGGTGTTAAAAATAGGGACATTGCAAACTCATTGTACTCCCAAATCGTTAATGTTCTGCGTTAAAATTTAAATTTTTTAATTTATATTTTTCCTTCGATATGACTTCCTAATAATCTACACTGGACAGCTTGAGAAAACGACCCTAGTTATCAACTAACCTAAGTATTTCTCTCCTTTGGTGCAGATTCCGATTATAGAACAAACTTAGCAGTAACACACAGCAAATGGGAGAAGTTCGTCCACTGGGCCAAGAGCACTGGCTTCGATCTGGTGTTCGCGCTCAACAATCATGATAAGACAGCCGCCGGCATGTGGGATCCCAACACTACGCTGAACATCTTCACGGTGGCCGATAAGGCAAACATTGGACCAATGTTCTGGCAGCTGGGATACGGTAAGTTTTTTGTTACCGAGATATAAAAAAAGCGGGACTTAATAGGCAGGCTTTTCCATTGTTGACCGCTAAACTTCAATTTAAAGAAGATGGCACCCGATGATGATGATGATTGCTGTAGCTGCAACGTACCAAATTTAGAAGGCTTGACTACGGAATTGCGAGACGTCGAAAGAATGAAGGATCTTGTATCACTATGTGATTGATATACCAAGGATATGTACGAAACACTTCGCTTCCTCGTTTCTTATATCCACCATCAGGTGGCCCATCTTCTTGGTCCGTCAATTATTAATCCCTATCCCTACTAATATTATAAATGTCAATGTTAGTTTGTTTGTAACGCTTTCACGCAAAAACTACTTTACATGAGGATCGGTCATGAAACTTTGTACACATATTCTTGGAAGTGTTAGAAGTAATATAGGATACTTTTTACCCCGACATTAAGCTCGGTTCCTTTGTGAGAGGTGATGAGTGTTTGACGATTTTGCACCATAACTCCGACAAATTATAACCGATTTAAATAATTATTTTTGTACTACAGAGGTTATAATATGTGTTTAATTTTGCCACAAATGTGGTTGGAGATAGAGGACAGAACTCCTCAGCGGACAGCAGCAAACCCCTCATTTAAGGCTTAGCGATATTGAATACTTTAATTTTTTTAGATCTACAACTATATTTAATGCCACATCAAAAAACAAAATCAATCGCAGACGAAGTCGCGGGCAACAACTAGTTGTTTATATAAAACTGCCTTACTGGTCTGGTGGTTCTACTAATGAACATTTGGTCTGGTTGAATGTTTGGTCCTTGGCGAGCTACCACACCACCAGCAAAGATTTGAAACCAAGAGATTTAGTGTTCCGGCCCTTTCCTTGGAAAAAGATACATTTATTAAACCCCTGAGTTTAATATAAGTTAACCTAGCATCAATCATCGAAATTAAAAATAACCCATTATTCTTAATTTCAGAATGCAAGAACCAATCGATAGAAGAATACCTCAACGATCTAGAAACTCTTCGTGTGATCATCGAGACCTTTCCATCAGGCAAGGCTGGCGGGTGGCAGGTGGTGGGCGGTGATGTGACACATTGCTTGCAGGCGGACTCCAAGAGCGACTTCAAAGACTACATCACTCTGTCCAACGATATGATGGACGCTATACTCCTTAATGGGTAAGATAACTGTAACTTATTTTGTTAACTGTAACCAAAATATTCTTTTTATATAGGCCTTGGAAGTGGTGATAGCCCAGTGAATAGGAGCTCGACTTACCTTTCGGGGGGCCGAGTTCAATTCCAGCATGCACCTCTAACTTTTCCAAGTTTTGTGCGTTTAAAGTAATTAAAACATGCTTTAACGGTGAAGGAAAACATCGTGGGGAAACCTGCATGCCTGATAGTTCTCCATAATATTCTCAAAGGTGTGTTGAGCCTACCAATTCGCACTGGGCCAGCGTGGTGGACTACGGCCTTAACCCCTTCTCATTGTTGGCGGAGAGCCGTGCTCTGTAGTGGGTTGTATGGTGATGATTATGCACCTTTTTTTGAGATCATGCCTTCATTCACCTTGCTCGTGTACGGGAGCAATGGTGGTGCGCTCGACAGTAACAATAGGAATATCTTGCTCCCAGCTGTTGTTGTGCTCGGGGACTGAAGTCCAGCCAAGCATTTTTTGATGTTCTATATATCACCCTCATTTTTGGAAACCTCGATAGCACGATGTAGGATATTTTTAGCGCCATCTATGCAGTTTTGCAACGCTCCAGGACTTCGCTCCGAGACTGGAAGTGGTACTATTGAGGCAGTGTCTCTGTGGTGTACAGCAATCTATGACAGTCGACCGTCGCTGTTGACCTGCAACGTGGTTGCAGCGACATCTATGTTTTGTAGGATCATGATGGACACAGTGCAACACGTTGCAGGACGTCTAATAATGTTCCATTTATCACCTGCTTGGCCATCAAAGAAAAATCAACAAAAGTTTCCTCGATGCCTAGGAGATCTAATAGGATGATTTTGAAGGATCTAAATAGCCTCCTTACTCATTCCAGTAACTCATCATCCCAGGAGCTAGAACGTCTGTCAGAGAAGGACCGCTACAAGCTGCTCAAGCTGCTCAGCACCAGCGACACCCCACTTTGGTTGACGGAGCACAACTACCTGACCAGTGAGCTCGAGCGCGCTGCCGATTGGATGACCAGCCTAGGGTACTCTGCGAGAAACGGGTTCTCTGTGCATTATCGGGAACTGAAGGAGAATGAACTTTACGAACCTACTTTGGTAAGATTATCTGGTAGATTTACCATCTAAGCTAAAGCTATAAATTAAATTGCCGTAACTTACTAGTCACACCAACCCAACATCTGGGTGTTCTATCACCGTTTCTCTATCCAAATCTGTACAAAAATAAGGACGGAGGTAATGTGGTACTTCCTCACATAACCCCTACCTCAAAAGGTGTATAACCAAACTAAAAACCACAACGTCATGTCACTCTTGTTGGCTTTGTTAGACGCCCGAGGAACCCGTTGTATACCTCAAGGACGAGTTCGCATCCTCTGCACGTTATCCTAAATTTGCGCACCGGAATAGTGTTCCTAAATATTAAATAAAATACTGAAACAGAGCGCTCTATAAAATACATTTTTTTTCCATCTACGAGTAGAGCTTCTACATGGCCCTGCTCTTCAAGAATCTGGTAGGAGAGAGAGTCCTCAACGTGGACATAGAGGCGTCTCAAGCCATACTCTTCGCGCACTGTACATCGCTGCGCCGAAAACCGGTGCCCGGCGCTGTGACCTTCTATGGAGCGAACATGGACGACGAACCCGCGCGGTTCTCCATCAAGATGGCGAAGAAGGAGCTGGGTGGGGATATTATGCAGTTCATTTTAGGGCACGATCGAAATGGGTAAGATGTTGCTTCACCTAGACTGCTGCTTAGCTTCTGAAGGAGTAGGTTCATCCACCGAATTTAATTCAAATTTGTCTTTGTTTGTTAAGACGTTCTTCTCAATTAATGCACCATTTATGTATATGTGTTGCTTGCATTATTTGTCCGCTTTTATTATGATTTTTACAAAACCCGTAGGAGCCGTTTGATTTTTTTGGGATTAAAAGTAACCTCTGTTTCTCTCTATCTAACTTTGTCTTAAAAAATAAAGTTGATTGGTTGATTCGTTCAGTCACGGGAAAACTAACAGTTCCAGTACAATTTAGTAGACAACTAACGCGGACAAAGTCGTATTACTATATTTTAGCAGTTTCGTCGCCCTTTTTAATATTTATTTCCGATGAGAGATTTTCTTATTGTTAAGAAAACTCCCGAATAAATACGGAAAAAAAAAATGCCAACATCCTTATTTCACCCGTTAGGAGTAGGGTATTTTGAAAAACCGTTAACACTTGTTTTGTTTACTAACCAAATCCTAAATACCAAGTTTCATTGATACTATAACTTGAAAAAAGTCGAGTCTTATAAATTTTCTTTTTGGTTTTGGGGTTGAATTAAATAAAAATCCGTTTTAGTACTGGTTTCTAATTTCATCTATTTGGGTTGCGGGCTACCGGCTATCTGAAAGTCAGTCCAAAAATAATCTTTTAAAGTTAAGGTTATATATGAATGAGATGATGATGATGAAGATAGATCTTGCTTGCTCTATGTATTCTTTTCTGTTATATACTTAAAGTATAATACTTTTTACTGTAGTCTGGAATAAAATTTTAAATTTATAAAATTGTAATTAAAGAGACTAAATTAAAATGCTTTTATTTAAACGATATTTTCTTGTTCACAGGAACATAGTTGTAAACGGCCGAGCTATGTACTACGAAGGTGATATTCGCCCTGTTGTTAAACGTGTCCGTCCGTACAAAACTCTTCTTATTAATCTCCCGCCAAAATCTTTTGGATTTTGGGTACTTGCCAACACTAAAGTTAAAGCTTGTTTCGATACACATAATAGTGAGAAACCTGCCGCTAATACTTCTGATGAAAATGAGGAAGACAATTTTATCAAAACTAAACGGTCTTTAAACAGAAAAGTAAGAGACGTTCATGATTTACCCTATTCCGAAGTTTTACCTGACGAAAATGTAGAGATAAGAAAAAACAATAATGATTTGAAAGAAGCAATTGTAAAAATAAATAAAGATTTAAAGGAAGCTTTAGGAAGAATATCAAAAACGAATCAAACAATTTCCAAACGATCCACATCTAAAGATTTAGACCAAAATACGACTAAACGTTCCAGGCGTCAATCTTTCAGTGAAGATGATGAAAAACAAAAGAAACCAAAAAAATACAAATCAAAATTACGACAAAGTTTTGATAACGATTCATTCAAAAACAAACTACTTAGAAAACTCTCCAAAATTACAAAAGATCATTTACCAAGATCAAATTATAAATCAAAAAGATTGAGAGGTTTTAAAAGAAGTTACAGGGTTAAGTCAAAAAGAAATTTAAAAGATGAAATAATATCTACATCTCCAAAAAAATATACAAAAGTAGCCAAGTTGGAAAATACTGAAGTACCAATCAAAAATAAAGAAACTAAGAAAGACAATTCAGATGATAATAATTTGTTAAGAAATCGTAGAAGCGTCAATAACAAGAATAAACTTATATATGACGAAGAAGAGTCGTCAGAAAATGAAATAGATGTGGATGATAAAGAATCTTTTAAACTCGGAAAGATTCTACACAAATTAAAAAGATTAAGCGATTTACCTAAAGAATTACAGGACAAAGATAATAACGAATACGATGAAGAATCAAATGAAGGGATACTTTTAAAAACGAAAGTAACAGGCGACGGTGCTTTTATTGATATCAGTGAGAAATCTAATTCTGGTGTCGTAAAATCGACACTCCAAGAAATTATGACTTTGTTGGCTGATTTCAATAGAAATATCAATAGGTTTTGGGCCGCAATGACCCTGTTAGAGTGAGAGTAGAGAATATATGCCAGGATGCATATATGCGTAGTGAATAAACACCCACCATTAGGCTCCCTTTAGTTCGTTTGCAAATAGTTGGCATACTATGTTATTTAAATAATGTTAAAAGAATGAATTTGGTTTTTATAAATAAAATAAAAAAATAAATATACTACGACAATACACACATCGCCATCTAGTCCCAAAGTTAGCGTAGCTTGTGGTATGGGTACTACGATAACTGATGAATATTTTTTATGAATAATATACATAAATACTTATAATATATAGATAAACACCCAGACACTGAAAAACATTCCTGTTGTCCAGTTGTGGGAATCGAACCCACGGCCTTGGAATCAGAAATCAGGGTCATTGCGCACTGCGCTATTCGGCAATACAATTTGACTATTTAGTATCTATTTACAAAATGAAAGAATAGAAAATTAAATTATTAGGAGTTAGTTAGTCATCAGAATCGACGATCGGCATAGCGGCGACAGTAGATAGGATAGGCGACTGCAGCAAAATTCGTACAGAGGACGCGATTCCTTTTAATAAAAAAATACTAACGCAGTTTACTGTTTAATTCAATTTAATTAATGGATCTTCGTTGTGTTTCTATAGGCCTCATAAGGAGGCTCAGAGTCACTCAGCGAGCGATGGAAAGAGCTACGTTAGGAGTATCTCTACGAGATCAAATCAGAAATGAGGAGATCCGTAGAAGAACTAAAGTTACCGACATAGCTCAACGAGTCGCGTCAGCTGAAGTGGCAATGGGCGGGGCACATAGCTCGGAGAACCGATGGACGATGGGGTACCAAGGTGTTGGAGTGGCACCGCACCAAGCGAGTCGCGGGGAGCCGCTGGATAAAAGCGGCCCAGAATCTTAGAGCTATGTCCAGCAGTGGACGTCCATCGGTTGATTTGATGATGATCTTCGTTGCCTGATAAATAAATAAGTGCTTATGATCAGTCAGAATTTGATACTTTCGTTCGAAAAGGTAAATCTAAAATATTTTGTATTCCACGCTATAGCGCACTCCTTTTCTGTACTGTAATTAAGATCATTGATTTGTATAATTGGTAACGCTGCAGCCACTTTCAAAGCGCGCCAACTATTTAAGCGAACGAATTATAACGCTGGGTTTTAAATTTAGAAAATAGGCGGGGGCCGTGTCCAGGTTGGAGGGTTTTAACAATGTAAGGACAGTGGAAATCCTTGATTCTAAATCCGTCCCTCCGACGAGAGAGGAAACCTGTAAAGCTAGCATGTGCACCACGAGATAAATATCTCTACCCGTTACTCAAATTTTTCTACTTGAAGCATGCATGCTAGCCCAAGGTACAAACTTGCCCGTATGTTTACCGACTCTATTTATGTGTTATGAAATGTTAATAAATTGAATACGTACTGAAATGACGCGCAAAATAATTTTATTGTGATGGCTATGAAAATTATTGATTTTGTATCAATTCATGTTATTAGGAAAATTATAGTTTTAAATTTTATGTTAGATAGTGATTAAGGTATATAACAATGATGTACCTACTAAGTGATATTTTGTAAATAAATAAAGACATTTTTTAATATATTGCCGTTGTGTTATTCAATCTACAATTGCCTGGTAACTTTCCTACTATAATATGGGTATGAATTGGTCTAACTTCATAGCTCAACATTAACTCGACTGTGAGATGGTGATAAAAAAAAAACGTGGCTAAATTTATTGTAGGCTCTTATTAGACCAGGGCGCGGTTGGAACCCTCCTAACTTTTTAAATATTTAAATAAATATTAAGTTTTAAGTTAACGAATGCAGTTATTAAAATCACTAATCTGTAATATTAGTTTTAGTTTTATTAGTAATATTATTTAACATGTTAAATGTATTAACGCTTCATAAGTGCCTGTGATAAGGTCTACATGAATATATATATTTTTTAAATTTTGTATTTAACTACGAATCTTGAGGTACTGGGTACTTTACTGGAGAAATTGACAGTCTCAACCTCCGTGCCTCAAGAGAACGTTAAGCCTTCGGTCACAGTTATTATCATAATAGTCGTGGTGGGTCTATGCTCTAAAACCTTTTTTCCATTGCGATGAGCAATGTGCCAAGAAGAGCTAGCATGCGCGCCACGAGTTTGCTACCTCGACCCGTTACTCATATATTTTCTATAGCGATAGCAAAGATTATGGGTAGCCTGAAGGCAAGGACCGCATAGATTAAAAACTAGCTTTACGTTTGGTTTATTTTTTGTCGATCTTCCTGTGGCAGCAACGCTAAACGGTTAGCGGGAAGTCCAAGCTTCCATCCTAGGCCGAGGGAATTTACAATTCTGAATCTGGGAGACCCCGGGTAGAAAAACATACCGCAAAGCGATTTCGGGTTCCAGTAACCTAGTAATCAATAATGGGTAGGTTTAATTCACACCTCTAACCTGTTAACCCGCTACCGTTTCAAACTGCTTCATCACTAAACAAATGCAATCGGAACTAACTTATAAAGGAGAATGAAGTAAAAACAATCAGTCAGGTTACCATTCGGCAGTGTACAGAGGCTCTACGGGATAAGTAAATTAAAACAAAACAGTGGTGGTACAATGTAGTTTATTTATTATTTAACAACTTGGTAGATAAACCACTTTCACACACAATAAAGTTAATATGAAAATGGCTACCTCTAAACTTTTATACATAACTAATAAGGACCTCCGTAAATAATATTAACAATGCTATGCAATAGTAAGACGTAAACAATAGATAGCGTACAAGCCTACCTTTACAACTACGTAAGTGTTAGAGATAGTGAGAATCGAACCTAAACCACGTGTAGATAAAGGTCAGTATTGTATGGCAATATACAGCCATAGCGAACCGAAGTTAACTCATCAATAACAACAAGGTTAATTTTCCATCCGATTATTCACCTAAAAACATTTTCAACAATAACTTCAATTTCGTTATTCATCCGTAATTCTAATTTAAATGTAATCGTGGATAAACTTTTAACCTTTGCTCTTTATAATAACAATACAACATATGAACCACGTTCATATTTAAACGTGCACACGTAGCAACTTCTATCTATGAGTTTCAGCGACTGGCAACTGCAACTCTATTAAGGAATATTGCACATAGAGAAAATGTTTTCATTGTTTAACTTGGTGACCTAAATAAACCATTGGTTGCCGCGAGTAGCAAGTTATATTTTTTTACTAGTTATCTCAAGTTACCGTAAGACGTAAGAAACCCCCCACTCACAGTCCGCTCTCTTTGCTCTGCTCTGTGTCAACGTTATATTACGTCAAGTAACTTACGATGATGGGACATGTGAGAAGGATGTTAAACTCGCAGCAACTGTTCAAATACCATTTAGTTGCTGGAAGTAACATATGGTAACATTAAAAGTTGCCAGTCACTCGTGCTAAAGTTGTTACGTCTGTGCAGTCCCTTAGATTAATTTCACGAAGTTCCAATATTTTTTTTCAACTTTTTTTTGCTTTACACATTTTCATTATTATCTTTTAATTTTCAGTAAACTTGCAATTTTAACACTAGTTGTCACTAATATTATAAGCTAACGCACTATAATGTGTTCTTATATTAGCCAATAACTATCCTAACAAACAATCAGTAAAGTACGAACGAGGTAAAATATCATCAGTTAATTTACAGCACTGCAATACGATGTAAAATCTGACAACTCTTCACAAAGACTGTCAAGTTTAACATCTCTTCATACAAAACTGTCAAATTTGTGTCACAAACTTTTAGATTCAAGCGATTAAAGAACATTTTGATATTCGCCCCGTAAGTACTTTGCTTTAACAAAGAAACGTTTGACTATGAAGTTACGAAATATTTTAAGACTTTCATGAACAATATAGAATAGATTTTGGTTAAAAATATGTACCTAATAACAAATAGCGCAACAACGTGTTCTCTGTGGCACTTAATGTCAGTTCTGAAACAAAATAATCTTCTATAATATTCGATAAAGTCTTAAAATATATACACATGTGTATATAACATCTGACTATAATACATACGTTTATATAATACTGGCGTCAGCGTGTAAAAGCTCTCGTAATGTAGTGGATGTATCGTTGTCTCTAAATTGTCTTTTGTAACAGTATTTATATTGCATTGAATCATATCCTTTTGCCTTCTAATAAATATTAACAATTTCATAAAAAAATAAATCTTTAATAGCACCCTAAGTTTTTGTTCAATCATTTACCTAAACTTTTTCGTTTTCATTAACAATTTCTTGCATTAAAATAGTTTAATTTTGTGATTAAATTTTCTTTAGACAGAAATTAATGTAACGTTTCGAGGCAAAAGGATTTGATTTTTATCAGACGCTTTTGCTACTGAATTCAAATTTGTTTAGGTTTTGTGTTGCTTTTTAACAATTATATTTTTTTCTACCAATGCTATTCTTTCACTAAGTATGGTTTAAGAGTAGCAAAAGCATCAAGTGTGTCATATTTCTAGTGATTTTATTAAAATGGCTAATCGGCAAATATTTAACAAGTTATGTATAACATACTTCGGATGAGTAAATACAATATCTTCCCAATTGATGTGATGCAACAGTAACTCGTTTATAACAAATACTATATATTTTAAACTCGCATTCATTCCTATATATTTAAAAAACTTTCAATAATTTTAAGCCTGCTTGTCAAGGCTTAAATTTTTTTATACATAATTTTTCTTTATATACAACCACATTAAAAAGTATACTCAAGCATATATAACATTCACACTCACACATTCAACAATTGAATCACGTCTACTTTCACACAAACATAACATGTACACATATCCACACATATTATTCACAAGCATACGAGCACTCAAACAAATAAATATTACTGATTCCATAGAAAATTGATGTTGCACCATATCAACATCCTAATAAAACCAATGTTAAATTCAATATCCTACAAATATAGAGAAGTTAATCAAAATGTAGCGATAGAACAAGACAATGGTAAATTCTGAATGCCATCGCCGGCCAAAAAGTCATAGGATACCTATTCCTTCTAAATGCGCTAAAGGAAATATAATACAAAATACAACAATAATTAATTGTACAATAAGATACCCTGAGTGCAAAAGTCATAAGATCAATTTTTCAACTGAAATTATGTAACTATAGGAGAAAAATTTAGAAATTGGTCAGTCACTTGGGAGCTTAAAATTATTCTACTCTTTGGTTTGGATAATGCGATTCGTAATTTTGTTTATAATTTTTTTACTAAATAATTTACAATTATTATACTAAACTACACGTCTACCTTGTATAAACCTCTTTGTAAATTCATTACAATTTATTAGTAATAAGAAATAAAAGTAGCTGGTATAAATAAAAACAAAACTGTTCACTCTTTATTTTCTACTTTATAAAAGCCTAGCAGTTAATACGCGGACTTTTATTTCAAAGTGACTTTAACGTATTAAAATATGTATAATCTAAGGAATAAATATTAATTTATAAACAATACTTTGACTTCGATGCAGTTGGAAGCATCAGAATGCAAGTCACAAACCTTCAGCAATTACGTTGATACTCATTTGATATCACCCAAATTCCTTTCAAATGTTCGCATTAATTAAGCATTTATTTAACTAGCATATATTATAATTATTAAAATAACCGATACACTAAACATCGAACATCAAAAGCTTACTATGAAAAAAGCAGTATTATGTAACTTCCCTGAGGGTTGCCAACCGAGGGCCAACATACATCTCCATAAAAACTGTTTCGTTGAAACAACTTTTTGTTTGAAGTTAACTAGTTGGCAGCCTGTCTTCAGAAATGTTACAAAATCAAGAACAAAATCTCGACATCTGGGCTGATTGTCTATGACAATACAATCCTTACCACATTTTGTGACATCAAATTTGAGACATCTTCATAGAAAAACGTCAACATTGACGTCACAAATTGCTGTTACGAATGCGATATGATTTTAATGTCATTTATAATCAGGGAAAACTTGATTACACTTGATACTTTTGACATCAATGACCACCAACTTTAGAGCTGGGTTGATAGCGAAGATAAGTATGGATGTCGATGATTTGAGCGCTAGTAAATTATTCCGTATTTGTTTTCAGGGATGTTATTGTATATGACGATGTTAACGTCATATCCCAATACGAATTGTGATATTAACCTTGACCATTTATGACGAAATGTCACTAATACAATGTTTGCACAGTCATTATTATAAGAGAATTATGACCCAAATTTTCAAAAGATTTCCATTTATTTATGTTCGGTACATTGATATCCATGACTCCATCGCAATAAGTTGCCGATTGCTGATGACAAAAGTATAGTGTTTTTTTCCACCCTAAAATAGATATAAGAAAAAATAAATAGACAAATAGAGAAAACGACACCGATCACACTTCAAGAGCCACATTACAATATAACCTTCATGCAAAACGTTATCTTATTACCATCAAAACAAGATCCTTATTCGCTATCACATCCGAATCATACATTGCAATTTTGGACCTCAAACGTGACAGTTCTTGTAGCAAGAGGTGTCAAACTTAAGGCCGCAATTCCAATGCCATAGGGAACCAGGACGCAGGAGTCGCTTAACTTTTAATTAGTGACAGTTAGCGGATTTTATTTAAATGTTTAGTTACATCTAAACCTCGCTACGTATCAAAATAACTTTTCTAAAACACTATCAACTACGTGAGAGCCAACAACGAAGATTACAGTTATATCTACGATAGATTCAAAGGGGAAGATAGGATACATAGAGACAGCGGTAATATGAAGGAATAGAATAAGGTGTAGCAATAGTATTTGGTACTATACAATGACAAACTAAGTGTTCCTAGGAGATAACTTTGAAGTTTAGTTACAGAAAGTGACATCTGGCGTTATTCATCGAGTTAAACCTTAAAGGTAGTCTAACTCGATGGTAAACGATGATAAAAACTCGCTAATTTTGAACGATATAAGCAACAACTGTTTCTTAATGCCATGCCATTTTGCTCACCAAATTATATACTTTCAGCACTTGATAGATATTGTTTGTGATGACAGTATAATCTCCAGAGAACACTTATCGTTACCAACCGGTAAAGGAGCGGGAGAAAGAGAAATTTTGGTCATGTCAATGTTTAAATTATATAAAAAACCAGGTCCAAGAGTTTATCTTATAGCTATTATTGTTTATTTTCTACGAACAACAGTTTAACTAGATCGCCATGCACATACATAGATACTATATTATCGTAATACATGATAAACCTAGCCTAGACACACGTACACTGTGAAATTTAATTTTAATACCTTAATATTAAGATTGTGAAGGTTTGAAAGAAGACGGATAGGCTGAATCCCTCAAAAGGTATCCGTTGCGAACGATCCCCACTAACTTTGTCCAGAAGGCGTATATTTCTCGCGGATAATCTCGGGTCAATAACGGCATCTCCGAGCATCCCAAAACCTAGATTCGCGAGTAATGTTTGCGTCCTTTGTATGAAACGCTTGCGCTAAATATATCCTTTCAAAAGTTTTTA
Source organism: Pararge aegeria (assembly GCF_905163445.1). Classification (NCBI taxonomy): domain Eukaryota; kingdom Metazoa; phylum Arthropoda; class Insecta; order Lepidoptera; family Nymphalidae; genus Pararge; species Pararge aegeria. Next base: position 733,294 of record NC_053202.1, on the reverse strand, counting down.
TTTGAAGAGGCATTTTAATCGTAACGCACTGATGATTGTAATTTTGACGTCAAAAATAAATGACAGTTCACGTATGAACAAGTGTCAAAGACGTCACAAATGTGTGTAATAATACTACGCCGGCACGATTTCGATGCCACAACAAATAAAAGCCAGGACAAGGTTTTAGAATTAAGTCTAGATACCTATGCGTGCACAAAGTAGTAGCCTATCGAAAGAAGCTATGAAAATATCATCCAGTGTAGTACAGTGCAGGAAAATATGTTACAGATATTTCTTATAAGTCAGAAAATATAGCTGAAATTCTCAATAGAAGATAATCTGAAATTATTGTTGATCTGTCATATTTACAATATGAGAAGGAGATGTATATAGATAGAGTAAACATGATTTGAAGTGTAACTTTTCGATCCTTATTCTCTATGACATTGATACCGCAACTAAAAATGCATTATTACAAATGAAATTTGATATATCGCCATACAAAAGATATCATTTTTGTCTTCATCAATTGCAGTTACGAGCGTCTTGATTGTCAAAATGTCACAGTGAATAAGAGCCCAGTGACCGTTTGTGTATTTTTTTTGACAGTTTCTGACCGACAAGTCAAAAATTACTAATTAGATGAATTGACGACTGTATGACAACCTGTCAGAAAATTAACACAAGCCGTTCACTTGTGCAGGGTCATGATTGTGTACAACGGTGATCGTTAATACGAGCAAAATGCTTCCTGAGACGTCAAATTAACACCTCTTTATACAAGAGCAGTCACGATTTACGTTACCATGTCATAGAACCAGACCCATTTACGATTTCAGATGTAAATATTATATTAAACAAATCAATACAGGATAACATATTTATTTAGGTAGTTATACTCGCTTATAAAATAAAATTTAGCAAGCGCTATGTTAACAATAATAAATGACGGTTAAAACTAATGATTTAGAGTTAAAATACATGATGTGCTGACATCGAAGAATTTGCCGATAAGTTTAAAAATCTACGAGAAATTGTGTACGATCGTTATATCTGAGTGAAGTCAAGTTGATCTTAAATATGAGATATTTAAAGGCCCCCGTAAACAACAAACTTTTGATCTACCTATAGTTTATATGCTCACAATCTTGCCAACAATTTAATCTGTAAAATTCTTGAATTATACTCAGAATCTGTCTTCCGGATCAATCGTGGTGGTATTCAGTTACCCATCCAGTAACCTCATAAGATCGACGTAGCTCAACCAGAACGATCAATGCGCTGCAACTAAACGTAACCATTCACTTTGTATATAGAAAGTACTGGTACCGGCGACACAATGTCAAAAAGCCTAAAGATTTATGACATTTGAGAATTACATGCTGACGGATATCGTCAACGTCTTTTGCTTGATTTATCATGATAATGTATTGAAGTTACAAGTGTATGATGAATAAACTGTAGCTGAGACGAAAGTGTGTGGTTTGCGGGGTTCAAGTGAAAGAGAGTTAAAGAGATCAAGAAGCTAAGTGGGTACGCTGGGCGCGAGCGGTCGGGCCGCGTTGGGCGCACAGCATTAGTATATTATACGTTTATATCACAGCTTTTGACGATAACAAATCTTTTGCATTTGCAGCTTAATACGTGGAGACAAACCTCCGAACAATTAGCTCCGCACATAACATCGCATTCCTGCTGGACTACTGACAGATTCGAAAACGTTCACTCACCAGCGTCCGCGTAAAATATTCATATGACAAATTGAACTGGCCCTCAAGTGGCGTGCACTTCAGACATGCACAAAAGCGCTGTCTACCCTAAGATTTTATTTATGCTTACCCTGGTGCAAATTCCTGGCTGTATCAGAGTTGACTGAGCTTCTATAACACCGCGGTCTCGAGTTGAACAAAGATAAAACATCAGTATTTTTTTTGTATTAAAATTCTCTGTAGGACATGCGGTTTTGTTTTATTTCGTGCCTACGATTGTTGTTCTTTTTTATTATTATTTACATTAACAATTCAGTTTTCTTTATTTATTTAACAGATGTATACGAAAATTAACTACGAAAACCATGTCTTGTTTATTGTTTTGAACGATTTGTTTATTCTTGTAATGGGGCCAAATGCATTTACAATCCCAATGGTCTGGGACTCAGTATATACTCTATTTCAACATACGCTTGTGAGTCAACGTTATCAAACCCTAGCCGTCCCAATCCGCGTCCATTGAACCAACAATGAATTTCTGAGGTGTCCATTTGTGTATTTTGTTTACGAATTCAATCAAAACGCGGACTCAATCTACATTGTGATACATGTATAAATATGTCGACTCTAACATACCACGTTATATCTTTCATCAAATGAAGTGAACTTCATGCACAAAATTTCATACATGTGTGTATTGTAGTAAGTAAGGAGTGAATATTGTAAGACTGGGTGTATGCTGAGGCGAATTGCAGTCTGTTAGGCAGATTTACGTTATAACGCAGATATCCGTGTTTGTACGATGATGTGGGTGTGTTAATGGCGAATTCCTCTGCGTCACTTTTAAGTTCGGTTACGAATACGTGTAGGTATAGCACGGTGGAACTATGCTTCAAAAATTGCTTCCATGGTCAGTCGTCTTTATAGCAAAGGACCTCATAACTAAAGATTACTTAGTTGCTATGATTCATTGCGACGTGAAGAATGGTGGTAAACGACAATTTAATTCGACTTATTGGTAGCAGTGGTATTTAGTTACATCGAACCATAAGCTATTGAAATGTGCTATAAAAGTTCGTTAAACATAACATACAATTATTATATGGCTAGGTTACATGAGCAGATGTTATTGAATTATCCAGCCATATTTGAAGTCCCATTTGTTCATGGCCTGCAGGTTACTACTTATATGCCACTATCACCTCAGGTATGTAACTAAGTCCTCCAGGTTACTTTATCGGATGTTTAGAAGTTCTGTGTTTATTTGTGTGCGTGTGTACGTGTGTGTATGTGTGCGTGCGCGTGTTTGTGTTAGTGTGTGTGTGTCGTGTGTGTCTCTGTGTGTGCGTTCTGTTTATGTGTTGTAGAATCATTCAATCACACAATCATTCATACGCAAAATGTCAGGAGACGACGTATATATGTACATATAGCACAAATACTTAACGCTAATCGCTCGAAAGATTAGCTCGCACAACATTACTTTAATCCTAAGCATAAAACATCGATTACGAATCGCGTCAACTACTTACTCGATTCAACAGTTAATCGTAAAACAACAAGAGGACTCGCTACCTATCTTTACATTACTCTAAACGAACATTGATCTTATATTATAAAGACATGCAAAAACGAAATTACAACGCCTAATTAATATGAACTGTGAGACCCAAATTGCTAAGTCTTCACAGTTAGTTACAATATTGTACCTATTATATTCGATGTGGATATTAAGGCTAGGTTAATTACAGGTAGGTATAGCCCAAAACTTATTAGGATATTTTTAGGGAGTACGCGACTTCTTCCTTCTCCCTTACTTGGACCCGTATTCGATATGACACTCTTATAGTAACCCAAACGTAATTACAAGATATGTAGTTACACTTGGCAGTTTAACACACGTTTATACGTCACAAAATGCAAAATGTATTCGTGGTTACGACGAAATGTCACAATGACTGTCAAATCGTGACACTCAACAATTCATGACATCAAATTTGAAGAGAAGCCAAATATGACATAATGTTATAAAGAATCAGGGCCTTATCGAGAGGTGAACTACAAACTTGCAGCATTTATCAAGTATGCCCTAAAAATGTCCTACAAGGTTTCAGACCAGTGCTCATACACCTAAACAAAATACACTGACACGATATCGAAAAACTGCATAAGCACGCATGCAAAAGATTTCGAGGCAAAAGTTGAAGAGACGAAGACAGCGGAGCATGCCAAGAGACAGAAGCCCAGTGGAATTTGGATGAAAACAAATATAAAGATTTAAGACAACATGAATACATTGTTATTTCAATGTAACCGCTTGAACTCCGAAGACGAAGAAATCAGGAGTCGAGTAGACTGGGCGTATGCTGACTTACAGGCGGTACTCAGTCAGACAAAAAATGCGTATTAACACGTCAGTGACACCTCTTCATATGATATTGTAAATATTGGCGTTACAAAAGCACAATCACGAGTATTATATGATGAAAATGTGACAAAGAATAAGGTCCAGTGCAGAACAGATAATAATTATTACAAATAAGCACTGCGCTGCGTGTAACCGCGTGTATATTGGCGCCTAATATTTACGTGTATCGTATAATTTTACTGTCACAAAGGGTAATTTAAGTCCTGTCTGAGACGTAGTTTTAATATGACGTAAGATTTGTGTAATTTTCCTGCGCCGCCAGTAAGTCTGTATACGCATTGTCTTAAGGCAGGTTTAGAAAAAGACAATAGAAATTGACCACTGTTTCAGGCTTTTGTGAAACCTCCTTCGAACCAGTGACCGGCGCAAATTATTTGACGCTGATATTCAACAATGCTAGTATCTGTCTTAATATAAACCTTATATGCCTTAAAGCCACTACACGCGTGCTAATCTTAATTTAATTTTCCCTTCAATTTATTAATTACACCGTTTTAGTTGTTTTATTAAATTTACTCATTTTACACTTAAATAACAATATATCACAAGCATCAACATATAAAACAAGTTGGTTAATCCAACATCCGTTAACTAGAACGCAGGTATGACAAATTTCTTCGTTTAGTATTATTACATTAAATCATCTATTTTGAGCCCACACTGGGTTTTGATTCTTCATGACACTGAAATCTTAACGAATATCCAATGTGACATAAATTTTGACACTTCTTCCTACAGAGCTATCAAAATTTTTACGTCCCAAATTTTGGAAAGTAATTTGACCTGTTTACAATGATATAAAGAACCTTGATCCTCTTAAGTAACATAGATTTAATGACAAGCACATGATTATTGCTTTTTCGTTAAATATACCTTTAGCTGCGTTATAGTTAACGGAAGGTAGGTTATTAGGGTTTACTTTGCCAACTTCGCTAGCTTTGACATTTGGAGAAGCTAATATTCGTATTAAGAAGGTATGCTTTGTCTGTAAGTAGAAAAACGCTCTTGGACCTTCTCAGTATAGCTGGATAGATGAAAGTCATTAATAGTGATCCCTCGAAAGTGCTGAATTGGCGTAAGTAACAAGCGCCTAATAGCCAGCGAAGTAAGTATGTATAGGTTTTGTCACAATTAAGTACTACAGCTGTTTGATCGCCCGGCTTCGCGATGACTTTTTGACCTAACGTTATAGTTTGTAAGACAGTGTTCTCGGTAGGGTCGAGGGCTCTTCCACGCTTTATGAATGTATAAAAATATTATTGCTCGTTATCAAAGCACCAACGCCACAAACTTGCCACTAGCCGTCTAATTTTCCGAAAAAATTTAGAATCCGTATCTCGTCTACAAAATTTGATTGAGCGCCTATTATACTATGTGAACCTTTATGCTGATCGCATACTAACCAATACTCGCCACAGACATTTTTTCGACAAATTAAAATGACGCCATATCAGCACGCACCGCCCTAAGAACTTTTATTTATATATTTTTTTTTATTATATACATCGATTTATATTCATTTATGGGCTTGAAATAATTTAAAATTTATTTAAATTTAGTTCAGTACCTTTCTACGTCAATTAATCGTGTTTTTGAGATTATGACAAAGAAATCATAATCTTTGACAGGACTGAATCTCATCCTTCAGCCTCTCATCTTTCGCACCCTTATTTCGTATAAAAAAAAACTCGTTATTGCAAATTGTGACATCAAACTCGACATTTCTTTACCAATGTATCGAATTTAAAATCACATTAACAAGAGAAAGATTAAATATATTTCGTTTATAGTATCTATTTTAACGTCATGTAAAATTAAAAGACATGTCATATTTGTCATGATTGTTGACGATATATCTCCTGTTTTTAAGGGTGTATGTTTAACATTATTATTGTAATTTATTAACTAGGAAATTAAGTTTTCGCTCCTTTTTTATAAGTCGTAGGATTCTCACGGGCATAAACGCCCTACCAAACAATTTCATAAACCGAAAACAAAATAGATATTATTTTATCTTAAAATGTATATGTCGTCTATGCAATTTGTGGCTGGTTGAGCTAACATTTGAGTCCCATGCTATCATTTGAATCGCGTGCGTGCGGAAAATGCGGTCAGGTTAGTGTGCGATCATATTTACAATTCCTGAACGAAATATCTCTTTGGGTTGAGGATGGGTGGGTGTGGGTGTGGGTGGCTCAGCACAGCTACATCATGTATTCGGGTGGTGGGTGCGCGCTGCTCACTGCATCACGCACTTGCTCTCGATCTGGGACTTGAGTTCGTTCACTTGCGTTTCGATGGTGTTTTTCAATTCTGTAATTAACAAATTTAACATTAAATTAAATTCATATATTCTTTATTCATGTAGGCCTATCAGCGTCCATACATATCTGTTTACATAATTGCGCAATGGTGATAACTTCGTTCCACAACTTAAAGCTACGAGGGTTTAAAACGCGCCCTAATCTCATAAGAGCCCACAACAAACTTAACCGGGTTTTTTTTCTTATCACCATCTCGCAGTCAATTAATATTTAGATATGAAGTTAGAGCAATTAACACCCAAACTTTTGTAAGCTTTTGTTTTATATATACTTTGAACTTATTCAGAGACAATGTTTGTTAATATGAATGTGAGAAGTACATAAATTTATTCTGATTCTGATTCTACTACTTACTGCATTTGATACCCATTTTGAGAAAATCGCAAAAAAAAAAACAAAATCAAAATCGTTTCATTTGTTTGGAAAACACGATGCCACAGATATACACACACACACATACACACACACATACACACACGCACACACACACATACACAGACACGTCAAACTTATAACACCCCGTCGTTTTTGCGTCGGGGGTTGAAGAGATGAGGTACATACTGGTGAACTCGTCCTGGTCTTCCAGCTCGGCCTCTGCTGCCAACTCCTCGGGGGTCTTCTTCTTCCTCATGAGAGGGTTGTCGGGCTCCTGCTGCTGCTGCTCCGCAATCTCCTCCTTCTTGGGTATTTTATACTGGAAGTGGAGAACAACTTGAATTAGCTTTTTCGTTAATATTCGTAATTAGTTCGGAAATATTCTTAGACTTTTAAAAGTAACAACTAAAATCAAAAATTTGGTGTTTTATTTAGGTCTAAGTTGAAACCAGTAAAATACCGTTTCGATTATTAACTCGTGTAAATACTAGGCTATCTGTCGCCCGCGTCCTTCGCTTGCATTTGTAATGGTTTTTTCGCAAATCCCAAGGGAGCCGTTTGTTTTCTTGGAATGAGAATAAATATAATAATAAATAAATATACTATGACAATACACACATCGCCATCTAGCCGCAAAAGTAAGCGTAGCCTGTGTTATTATAGGTACTAAGATGACTGATTAATATATATTTTTTCAATATAGATAAATACGTATAAAAAACAGATAAACACCCAGACAATATATTCAAGTTCATCACAAAAACAGTAGTCCAGTTGTGGAAATCGAACCCACGGCCTTCGACTCAGAAAGCAGGTTCGCTGCCCACTGTGCCAATTGGCCGTCTAAAGAGAAGAAAAATGTATCCGATGTTTCTCTCTCAGTAAAATAGTTTTTAATTCATTCCAATCGGATATTAAATGTAAAAGTTATCGCAAGTTCAAAAAATTTAAGGTCTACCCTAATTAAAACTGTTATTTTTAGGCAAACTTAATTCACAACGTTCTTTTTAAACCTACACCCGATTTTTTTAACAAGGGTTTCTATACAACTTAAAATAAATATGCTTTAAATGTAAAACAAATTCGAACGAAGTCGCCGGCAAGAGCTAGTATTTAATAAAAAGTTAGTGGGGGATCGAACTCTGAAGAACTCTGAACGCAGAAACAGACGTGTTTTAACCACTAGGTCATCACTACTCCTATGAAATTTATACATCCATGATTTACTTATCATTCTTCACAATCACGTAAACATAAAAACCTATCAATAGGTGTTTGCAAAAGTAAAACGACACATAACTCAATTGATGTGTTCAATATTTTCTATTTAAAGAGCCAATCGCTCGCTACTCCCACATGCATTGAGTGGATTTCTCTACAGACTTCTCGCTCAGGAAAACCGATATATAGGTAATAATAAAGCTTGCCAAGCGCCGTTACATATTTAATACGTTCTTTTAACTTTCAATAAGAATACAGATAAGTTTGCGATTGTCGTTGACAAGTGACAACTTGTCTCTTTATACAATAAACACGCTTATTTATTTATTTAATTTACATCTCGTTAGTAAGGCAGGTCGACTTACACTAACGAGATAGAACTACATAATCTATGGATAACTATAAGACAAATGAATAAATAAAATAAATAAATAAATATACTACGACAGTACACACATCTCCATCTAGTTCCAAAGTAAGCGTAGCTTGTGTTATGGATACTAAGATATTAATTTTTTATGAATAATATACATAAATACTTATAATATATAGATAAACACACTGAGACTGAAAACATTTATGTTCATCACACTAACATTTACCAGTTGTGGGAATCGAACCCACGGCCTTGGAATCAGAAAGCAGGGTCGCTGCCTTCTGCGCCAATCGGCCGTCAAAATGAAAGATGACATGGAACATTGTACAAGACATGATAATATATGTGTGTACTATAGTGATACTCTGCGAATATTGAAGTAAAGGTCATTTAACATCAGGGACATTTATATGGCAATAAATAATTTATAATTGGATTTCCGCAAGCTGTACTATATAATGACATATGGAGCAGAGATATTGACCTGATCCACAAATTCTAAATCACGCGACGCGCTTCGGTGATAGCTATGTTGGGAGCCCCTCTTCGGGACAATACCGCAACGAGGAAATCCGTAGGAGAAAGACAAAAGACAATCCATAGCTCAAAGTATAAACAAAAAGTGGATATAAATAATCCACTAGAAATGGACACAAATGAGTGTGCATATCGTCTGACAAAGATACTGAAATCCTTCGAGGGGATGGGTATATACTTATATAATACCGCAGGTAATAATAGATCTACCGTTACCTAAGTTTAAACAATGTATTAATAAACAGACGTTACTACACGATTGATGAATTTCTTAATGAAAAGGCTGATTACACGATAGAAAAAAAGTCTAAAGATTTTGAGCTGGCTTCTTCTCGGTAGAATCTTACTTCCGCACCGGTGGTAGAGTTACTAAAACAGACTCATTGGATGTTTCAAAACTATTTACAAACTAGTCCTGAAAAAAATGAATTTTGAATATTGAAAGTTGAAGTGGCAGTGGGCGGGCTAGTCTGTAGAACCAATGGCCTTTGGGGCAGACACGTTCTGGATTGGAGACCGCAGTCCGTTAGGCACAATGTCGGACGACCGACTTCCAGCACGCTGGACAGACCATCTTAGCAAGGTGGAAGCAGTGGCGTTCATAGAGGGTATGCACAGGATATGCAAATGATATAAAATGAAAAAAATCTTCAGTACGAGTTATAAAATACTTAAGCTTAGGCATTGTAAAAGTTATAACTAGCCTACCCTAAAGTATTAAAACTAGTACTGGAGAATTTCTTTATTTTATATCATCTGTATGCACCCTCTATGCACGCCACTGGCTGAAGGATGAGTGAAATGCCGAGTACGCTCTTGGAAAGGCTTATGTTCAACAGTGGACGATAGTAAGTTGTTGATGAATGATGAAATGAACGCCTGCTTCTATTGAATGCTTGTCTTTTTATATGCAAAATAAATTTCCATTTTATTCCAATTATCCGCAGTGAGAAATATGAAAATGACACTTGGGAGTCCCGCGAGGCTCCGTCCCTTTAAAAAAGTCCCTTCCTAGCTTGTTACTGAGATATCGCGTCTCGTAATGAGGTCCCGCGAGTCCCGATGAAAATTAAAATGAATGCCCTGCCCTGCTTATTGCGATTATACACAAAGAGGATTTCGAGACTTTTTTGTACTGTAATTAACTCGATCAAATCCACGCTAATATAATAAAATAACAGCGTCCGCGACGTCTGATAAGTTAATTTGTCCTCTAAGAAAATGTATTCTACATTCCACTGAGTCGTCTCGCCCGTTCTCGACTCCTAAAGTTAAAGGACTAATGAAAAAAACGCTCACAAAAATAGCTTACTTTGCAGAACTCCACGATGTACATATATATGAGGCTTGATTTGATTAATAACAAACTGACAAATATAATACAAGTTTATTGTTTACCACCGTTGTTAACTAAAATATTATGTCCCACAAATAGTGATACAAGTTGGTTTGCAGCATGTTTCACTAGCGAAACGTTAACAGAGCTTGAAGAAGCACCCTCGGTACGGGCTTACCAAGTGCGGATAAAAAAATAAATTTAATCTAACATCAAATTGTTTAATTTTAATAAACTTTGAATTCTTTTTTAACTCAAAATAATTAACATTCCGATTCCGATACAATCGCCGGCACTTCAGAGTTTAATATCTTTTTAGCAACTATTTATCACATGCTATAACATAGTGTGAAGTCCACCTATCCGCACTGGGCCAGCGGCCTTAACCCCTTCTTATTGTGGAAGGAGACCCGTGCCCTGTAGTTGGCTAATAATAGGTTTATGTGAATGAATGAATGAATGAATGAATACATTTTTTTTGTACACCAAAGAAACAAAAATTAGTTACAAAGATATAAATACAAATCAAGAGAGTACAATTTGGTGTCCTTATCGCTACATAGCGATTTCTTCTAGGCAACCAATGGCGTAAAAGGAAAAAACATAGAAAAGAGGTAGGTGGTGCAATAAATAAGATTTAAAAATTATACAAATATATAAATATAAATAAAATATATATATATATATATATATATATATATAAATATAACTATAATATATATATATATATATAAATATATTACATATAAATACAAATAAAATATATAACATAAATATCTTTATAAATATATTACATATAACATCCGCAATTAGTATGAAATACATAAATAATTCAAATTACACACTTAAAATGATGATGAAGTACTTTTTTTCCATGGATTGATCCCTGACACAAAATTTAAAGCAGACTTGGGGCCTGGAAAACTATACCGATAATTCTACCAAAAATTATCTAAAATCTCGTACATATTTAGGGTAGCTCATATATTTCCCGTCTCAAGTCATTAAGTTAAGCCTTACGTAAACCCTGGCCCGAACGTCGTGAATTTATTACGAACTCGACGCAAAGTTAATTGTAGTATCGTTAAATGTTATCAAAATTAAATTATTTATCCGTTAAATTGTTGTTTATGGCGCTGTCTATAATAAGATTTATAAGAGAGGCAAAAAAATGGTGTTTAAGGCGCCGACAAAAAAAGAAGTATCTTATAGAAAATGTACATGTATAAATGTATAGAAATATATTACATGATGTAGATATACATACAATCTAGATTTAGTAGTAGTTTATAATGTTTTCGTAGTAGAAGAAAGAGCTCGTTCGTCGTACCATCGCCATGCTCATTCTTCCGCCGATTAGCATTGCTGTGTTCTAGTCTAAAGAGCGTGTTTAACTGTACATTAGCAGATACATGAGGCCGAACACGGCTTAGGGTGATGGCAAAGGGCCGCACCCCGCAGGACGTACTCCTCGCATTCCCCGTAATGTTGTTTTATAGGCGATGGATACCATCAGGTGGGCCTCTGTCTGTGTTCTACCGCTCAAACGGACGAACCGATCTTAATGTGACCGATGCTTTTGTTATTTGTGTAACGTACGTGCTGTAAAATAGATATAATTTGGTAGCAATATATCGTTTAGGTTTAGGTTATCTTCCAGGGGCTTATGATTATGATGAGTTGGTTGTCAACTTGTGCTTATTAGTATATCTTTGAAGTTAATTCATTTCAATGAAGTTGATAAAAAGGTAAATGTGACACTTTATATGTAGAATACTAATAGAAAACAAATTTCATTCAATGTATAGAACAGAACAGAACAGAATATAATGGGAATTATATTAATAGGAATAGAATATAATAGAATATAAAAGAATAGATGGAATGGAACAGAACAGAACAGAATCGAAAATAATAGAACAGAACAGAGCCGAGCCGAGCAGAGCAGAGCAGTGCAGAATTGAAAAAAACAGAACTGAAAAGAACAGAAAAGAACAGAAGAGAATAGAATAGAATAGAACAGAACAACAGATTCATAAAAAGAAAAAATATTTTAACACGACATAATAATATAAAAAAAAGCCAATTCTATCTGTAATTACTCTTCTGGCACTCTCTTCTTTCCTCTTCGGTTTCTTCTTCTCTTCTTAAAGTAGAATAGGCATCAAGTAAGTCAACCTGACTCGATTAGGGAGTCGCGTGTAAACGGACTCCCTACTAGAGTCAATTTGACATCCAAGAGCTTTTTGTCTTCTTTCTGCTGTCTTCTCCAATATTCGTTGCTTCCATCTTGTTTATTTGATATAATAAAAATATCGAGAACAAATAACTTATTCAATTTAAATATAACATAAAAATACCATACAACGTATATTCAAATATAAAAAAAAAACATATACATTTATGCATCGTAATTAATTTGCAATATACCTATTCATTATTTTGTAATGTAAATTTCCGACTGTCATATTAAATATTTTATCATCGGTACTATAAAGATACACTATAATATTGTACAGGCAAACTATGCTTTGTTATAAAAAGTAGGACAAATAACACATAAGAAATTTTAATAAACAGCTCATATTTCGGATTAATGTGCGTTTTTAATTTAAATAATTAAATATCACATGCTTAAACGGTGAAGGAGAACATCGTGAGGAAACCTGCATGCCCGAAAGTTCTCCATAAAATTCCCAAAGGCGTGTGATGTCTACGAATTCGCTCTTGGAGAGCGGGCTATAACCCTTCTCATTCCTAGAGGATAATGGGTCGATATCCGCATAGTAACAGGTGCGTTACTGGGATCAAACTCGGTACAACCGGAAGGAGAGTGATGACTTACCCACTAGTCTATCACCCTCTTCATTATAAAGTGGAAAAGTTTACAAATTAGTTTTATATACATATTATTTTTTTTGAATTCATATTCATTTATTTCAAGTAGGCATAATATAAGCACTTATGAAACGACAAGTCTGTCAGTTTGTAGTGACTCTACCGCCGGTTCGGAAGGCAGATTCTACCGAGAAGAAGCCGGCAAGAAATTCAGCAGTTGCGCTTTTCCAAAATCAACAATTTACATTTCACATTTTAACATTCATATTTCTATCTTGTCAGAGATGAAAGCGAAGCGGGATGCTTCCAAGCAACATTGTCATTAAGAAATTCATCAATTTTATAGTAACCTCCCTGTAACAAATTTATTTAACATATTCTTTAAACTAGCATGCATCGGTAGGTCCAAAATTACCTTAGTATTTTTGCTTTATTTTTCTGTTCTATGATTATATATTTTTAATTATTGGCATATGAGGGCAAAAAATGTTTTTCCTTTCATATGCATTGATTAAAATGGGCCCACAGTAATTGTGAGTTCATCTGTTTGCTTTCAATGTATCTTCCTAAGTTCTGTATAGCTTCTCTAGCTTCTTTACATATCATAAAACAATGTCCCCTAAATTAAAAATATTAAAACCTGTAATAACCGATTTGGCGCAGTTCGTCTGTTGGGTCAGCTAGTAATATTATGAATATATTGTGAAGCATAAGCATATTAAACAGTTGATCTATTTTTAAGAGGACCCCGTCTCAGTGGGACGTAGTTAAGTGGCGTTTCCATCAATTTCCGGTTAGATGAGTTGGTAACCGCATTAAGCCGCCGGCAATCTTGGCGCAATCCCGTCGCGTGATGAACCTATTGACGGCGGCTAAATATGCTATTACGGCACATTACTGAGACATTTTAAAGGGATTTTAGATTTCCATTTTCCTGATATATCTTTTTAGGTGGTAACATTTTTAAACTAGGATTTAAATCTATTTAATCTTGAGACCCTGTTAGAGTGAATCATACGTTATTTGGCAGTGTTGCAATTAAAATTATATACATTCTTAAAAACGCGCAACAGACGCGCATGAGAGTTTAGTGCAACAGAACTGTGAAACTTTTTAAATGTCAGTCAGTAATGTACAGTCTCATAGATTTCATGAATAACCGACAACGCGTATGTGAATAGATTGTGATATGTGTGTAGTATGATAATTGATGAGTAACTAATTTATTTTAATTATTTTTTATACATATAATAATCTTTATAATATTCCCTTCAATGGGTAGTTGAAATAAAGACGAAATTGCGTTTCTGTGAAATTACAAGAAACAACATTTAAAGCCCTTACTTTAGGTCTTTACATCAAATCATTTCTTCTTAAAATAAACTATTAAATATCTTTTTTAATGTCACTTATGACTGTCAAAAGAACTCGAGAAAAGAGTTCTTTACTTATATATACATATATGTATTAAATATTATATGCATATATGTATCTATATTTTAAACTTAAATTGCTGCATTAACTCGTTAATTCGTCTTTCCTAACGTCTAAGGTTGTCTGGAAGAGATCGCTTTGGTGATAAGACCGCCTTTGCACGCTCCATTTTCTATTCTAAGTTTCTTCTGTATAAGTGTAAAGCGTGTGTGTGCAAAAAAGTTTTCAAACAAACAAACAAACGCACACGATACATGTTTCAGCTTTCATAGAATGGAATTATTAAAAATTCAGCACAGAGATAGGTTATTATCATCTTTAAAGCAGATGCAGTAAATCTTTTAGAAGGAAAACGGTAGAAGAAAAAAATTCCACGCGGACAAAGTCAAGGGGTCGTAAAAAAACTAAGTCTAAACCTCGTGTAAAATATACCCAAGGTTTATGACACCGCTTTGTTTTTTACGCGACGCACTGAAATTGTAAATCGTAGGCGACCGTCGGCAAAATAAATCGATGCCCCGTTTCATAAACCCAAATACGTTGACAGCAATGAAGGATGTAAATCACATCAGTATCGGAGCAGGCGCGGCGAAGCGTGTAATAGAGGCTGGGAATTGCTGTGGGGTTAACGTGAAGTGGAGTGGCAGCAAAAAAAGGTTTCTTTTTTTGATTGCACTACAAGTTAGCCTACAACATACGTTACAAGTTGACTGCCTCTTAAAAGGTATGTTTAAATCCGACGAACTGGATCGCTAAATCGCTTGGCAGCACGTCTTTGCCGGTAGGGTGGTAACTAGCCACGGCGGAAGCCTTTCACCAAACAAAAATTTACAATACTTCACGTATATAGGTTAACGTAACTAAAATGTGACTAATCGATCAATAACACTAATTTTAGTTTAAGCTCTTCAATTTGACGTCAATTTACCTTCGGTTGTCATTACAATAGCAAAAGTGTTTTTCTTGCACGCAGCAAATGAGTAATGGATCCCATTAAATTTTGGATTCATATAATTAAAGAGCAATTGAGAACAAATGATGACGACAAATCCGAAGTACATTCAGTCGAGTCAGCTCACAACTCCGCATATGTTGAAATACCCTGACCGCTCGTCAAAGCCTATGCAAACAGTGGATGTAAACCTGTCCTAACACAGTTATTAGTCTTTAGCTCTCGAGACTACATTTTGCTTCTAACGGTACAACATAATATATTAAGCGCAGTGTAGTGAAAATGTTCTTGCACCATTGCCATACATAATATTGCTTGGTGTAAATTTATGGGGCTTGCTAAATCGATGGGCGTTACCTTTGCAATGATTTATGCACAAATTGTTAAACCACTTATCAATATATGAAAACTGCTTATGAAATATTAAAGTGCACTGTTGTCTTATAAGTGAGAGGTCTGGCAGGGGGTACTGGAGATTTTCTTCATTTTATATCATCTGCATACCCTGTGCATACCCTCTATGCATGCCACTGACTACCAGGTGTGATTGAAGTCTAGAGCTATATAAAAAATGGAATAAAAAAATCATTGAGAAGTTTCTCTCCTATTCTATCATTTTGACAATTCTTATACCAAGCTAAGGTTAAACACTGTATTGCAAAGACTAAATTGTTCGTGTATTTTTTGTGATTAATCGTATTTATAAAAAAAAAAAAAAACATCCAGCCACCGCTTGCGGGGTTTTTAAACCCATGCAACGGCGGTCAGGGCTGGAGCCAGAACCGCGCGTCTCACGGTTTCAAGGACTACTGCATTCAACCCTTGAACAAGTTTCTTAAGATGTTGGTCAAAGCTTTTCGCGAGAAGACCATTGACCTAAATTCAAGTGTTTAGATACTTTTTCCTTTTCAGCTTTCACCAATTTATGTCGTCATGTGGAATAGTTATCGTCATCAATTATTGCACGGCGCAATAATCGATCGACTAGCACTATATCAGGTATCATATCATTTTTAATATCACGTGAATTTTACGGTAAGGGAGCTTCCTTTCGGAACAGATTGAGTACTATTCCCAGCACGCACCTCTATTTTTAAGGTAGTCCTCAAGCATCGTGCAAGCCTGAGAATTCTGCACAATGTTCTTAAAGGCGTGTGAAGTCTTCGAATCCTAATTTTCCGAAACCCTTCTCATTCGGAGTGGAGACCCGTGTATATACGTGTCTGATAATGGGTTCATTGAAGCATTTTTGAAATTGAAATACAAAAACAACAATTATGAATAACATAAATAGATTAAGGCTTATCAAACCAGCGCAGATGAGCAGAACGTCAACAGCAATACTGATTATTGCCTTCAATACAATTCCGACGCTAAATAATTACCGTTCAAATTGAATGTGATATTAATATTTGTATTTCGCTTCAAGTTTAATTATTACAGTTGATAATGTAATGTTGATTAATGCGCAATTGCTACGGTTAGTGCGGTACATTGAATACCTATATCGCTCGAGTTGGCCTCCACTCTCATAGGAAGAGACAGCCGTATATAACATTTCACAGTATTAAGAACATACAGAAACCGATTTTATAAATTTAAAATGCATATAAAAATTTTCGGAACCGACAGGATTTGAACCTGCGACTCTCGGGCAATCGCAGCCTGGGCGCTTTCACCGATTAAGCTACGGCTCTTCTACCGTCGATGCCGAAATTAGTATATGCCTTTCACATCAGTCTTATAGCGACTGTATGTGACGTTTATATGCATTTTAAATTTAAAAATTGATAATTCCTCCAAGTGTAGGTAAAAACACTAATAAAAATTACAAAAATACAGAAACCGTGTACACGACTAATATTGAAGCATCAAAAACCACTCCAATTTAGTAGTGTTTCTCGAACAGGCGGTCAGTCACTTAGCAGTTGACAGTAATTATTTTAACTCTTATGTTCTAAACTTTTATCATAAAATCAATTTTTTAAATTGATAAAAAAATGGGAAAAAATTGTGAGAACTCTCCACGGGGGTTGAGGCCGTAGTGAACCACGCTGACCCATTGCGGATTGGAAGACTCCACACACCTTTGAGAACATTATGTAGAACTCTCAGACATGCAGGTTTCCTCACGATGTTTTCCTTCACAGTTGAAGCAAGTGATATTTTTAGTTGTTTAAAAAGCACAACTTAGAAAAGTTAGTCGAAAGTTAAGTCAAAGTCCTACCCACTGGGCTGGGCATCACCACTACTAATAAACCCGTAAATTATAAGTAAACCCTCGTTATCAAACCGTGTTCCCGGCACCCGGAAAACCGTAATCTGTAGTCAAATACGCTAATCAACTACACAAAGTAACAATAACGGATATAAACCTAGTTTACCAAGTAACCTACAAGTAACGCATGTTACATGCTGGATTGCGTGACTTACTCTCCGGAGCCAGGCGGCCGCCATTAAATTTGTATCGCGAGCGACAGCGTAAGTGCTCTTCGATTTATTTTTGGCCCCATTTTGAATTATTAACTGCCTTCGTTGTTTTGTTTTTGCTTGCGACTTTTACGTGATGTTTTATCATAGTTTCTATAATGTTGTTTTCACATTATAGCAGTATTTTTTTATTAAACCTGGTTATTTCACCTGGTGTTAAGTGATGCTACAGCCTTGAAGAGTAGCGGACTAACCTGTTACCGGTATGAAAGTTACATTATTCAAGCCATACTTCCCTACTATCCGTATTCATTTTAAAAAAGCATTTTAATGACTCCAATATATAAAAAAAAACTTATTTGAACTAGGCTCAATAGAACACTTAAGTCAGTCTGTTTGTAGTGACTCTACCACCAGTTTGGAAGGCAATAAACTCTTTTACAAACATCACCATCTGACAAATTTAACATAATTTTTCTCAGGCATGCAGGTTACCTCAAGATGTTTTCTTTCACCGTTGAAGCAAGTGATATTTAATTACTTAAAACGCAATGGAATGTTTAATTTTTTAATATCCTCTATTCTGGTCTGATAGGGAGCATCTAGTTACGAAAGCGATTAAACGCTCCAACAAAAAGCCGCCTACAAACCAACTACTTGGTTTGAGGTTAATAAAAATGCATCATGGCTTAAAACGATGTTGTAGTTGGCAGTGTCACCGATAGGATCAGATTAGAGATTTGGTGTTCTCCTTAAGTGGAGTGAACGGAACTGGTTTGTTAGGAACTTAGCCAACGGTGTCTGTGATCAAATCAAAGTATTTTTAAATCAACGTAAGGCTCTCTCCAATCCGTTACTTAAAAGTCAAGAACCTCCCGTAGTCGAGTACACAGTCGCTCTCGAAGATCTGGCCAAGCCCATTTAGCGAAATAGTTTGTACCATTGCCCTCGGGGCTCCATCAACCAAACAAACACTGTTAGCGCTCGCAAACACTTCAGATAAATCTTTTTCTGAGCGGAAAGCCGATTGTTAAATACCATCGAGATGGCTTTAAACCCAGACTACTTTTTTTAGGATTTTTTTAACCCTTAACGCTAGCCTGAAAAACGTAGACACACACTTCTCTCTCAATCTTAATCTTTTAGCTTCATACGCACAATCTTGCAATCTTTCGCTCAAGTCTTTGTGAGAGATACGTGCACGTTCAATCAATCAAAATGTGTGCAGATCAAATCGCCTCTTTTAAAACACAGACAGCCATTTGAATTTATACGTGACATGAGAACCAGTATAATATCTCCAATATCTCCAAAGTTTATCAAGAATTTTTTTTTGATCCCCATGAAGTGTTATCCCAAGTTAGTACTAGTTAACGCCCTCGTCACTACCCCACAAGTTGTAAAAGTTCCGCCAGAAGTTTTAATTGCGGGGCGGAGTCCCTTGCCACGTCTAATTAATTACAGTAACTATCTTCATTTAATGAGTTCTATTGAACACCTCGTAGAGGTGGTGTTCTGTTATGGGCGGATGAGCAGTAAATACAATCCGGATGCTCTCAGCTTAAATGGAAAACTCCAGGTGCAAAAGCGGGCGCCTCCAATGAAATTTAAGTTTAATTTTCTATAATCCGCGATAGTTTGACCAATCTGTGTAGGCAATTTTTTTATTTTTTTATTTCACTACAAGTTAGCACTTGACTTCATGTTCAAAATAAATATTATTATTCTTGTAAAACTCATATTATATACTTCATAATACCCTGTTATCTCACCTGGTGCTACCACCAGCTATGTTGGAAGCGGGCTATTGTGTTACGTTAGGCACTTATATTATTACCATCGGTAATTATATTAAATCCATAACGCTTTTTTTTCTGGCGTGGTGGAAAAGCTTTATTGCTACCTTAGACCCTTGGGCAGGACGGAGGTTATTTGGGACTCCCCCTCTAAAGGGGGTATACCCATACTAAAACCACCAAGGCATTATCCTCTTGTTGGCTTTGTTATACGCCCGGGGAACACCTCTCGGACTTCACCCATAATCCTAAACCGTTCCTACGCGACATGCTGCCGAATAATCGCTAACGGCACGTGGTTTGGTGGTTACTAGCCTCGGCCGAAGCCTTCCAAGGGAATTATAATAATTTAGTGACTCCATTTAATCTGATATGTAAACACAGCTAATGTATCGCAGTGTATTTTATATGACAAAAATCTTCAGTATTATCTAAGGGAAAACTTGTGAAACAAAAGTTTTCATTACTACGCGTACTGAAATACCCCTTTCCAAATATCCTTCCATAATGCGTGAATCACTTAGCGTAACTGATACGTGCGTCATTCCTTTTTCATTATACGACAAGTTTGGTAGTAATGACACTCATCATTACTGAAAGTATAACAGTATGCCATTGTCAACCTTAAGTTTCTTATAATAAAAGCTTTATTCCTATGTTATGTGTCATACGAAATTCAATTTACAGGAGTTTGGAATAGTTATTCTAGAATAGAATAGAGTAGGTTAAACGTATTGCCACTTTCTGGTGTGCAATTTACTTATATTACGAGTTTTTTTAAACATTTGACAATCTTTATATATATATATTTCTTGTGTGTGTGTGTGTGTCACTAAAC
This sequence comes from Pararge aegeria, assembly GCF_905163445.1. NCBI lineage: Eukaryota > Metazoa > Arthropoda > Insecta > Lepidoptera > Nymphalidae > Pararge > Pararge aegeria. Next base: position 712,718 of record NC_053202.1, on the reverse strand, counting down.
TCCTCCTAAACGGCTGGACCGATTTGAATGAATTTTTTGGTGGCACCCTGGATGGTTTAGATTCACAAATCAGCCCGACAGATGGCGCTGGAGTTTACTAATAAATTCTGACGACTAGACACTAATTAGAAACTCTTACAGAAGTATTCCTCAATATTATAATATGCCTTATTTATTAACCCATTTTTAAATATATTTCCTTCTAATTTTTTTAACAAGCATGGGAAATGGTTCTTAACATTTTATACCACAAGCATAAACACTTTTCGAAAATACATAACTTTTATTTTGTGAAACACATATATTTTTAAGAAGAAGAGGCTCTAACTCATCTTATTTTGACGCATTTAAAATGATTTTATTTTCATTATATAGCTTTATTGCTTTTATTTAATTTTTGGCATGAATAATCAAAATTTATTACTTAAATATTAAAAAAAATGTGTTGACTGTAATCATATGTATGCCATAGTAGAGCGGACCATGTACAATCGAAATTGTTTACCTATAAATCCCAAGTTCTTTCAGAATTATGTCCGAGAGAGAGTCCTCCGTAATATTCTCAAAAGATTGTGAAGTCGCAGTCGCAATACGCACTTATCGTCGTTGTTATTCACAATTGATACGTTTGTAAATATTGGAAATAAATGATCCTAATTGATTATGATATTTGCCACTAGCTGTACTTACGACCAATCCAAATTATTATTTTTAAATACCGGAAACTACAAAAACTTTTGACGTAAGCGTTACTTCCGTCAGAAAAATAATCTGTGTTACTCCCTAGTCGCGCCTAATAAAGTTTTCCTTCAAAAAAGGTAAGAGATGAAAACTCGGTATTCAGCCCGGGCTATACGAGCTGTTTTACATACATAAAACCAATAAGCGATGCCATACAACGCCCGCCCCCTGGCAGCACATTCGTGATCTTATTATTGCCGTGGAGTACTTGGGCCCGGTTTTGAATTACATTTTACGTTAAATAACTTGGAAGGCGCGCCGGCGCCTACTTTTAAATGGAATTTTAGATGCTCTACGTTTTTGGAATAAATGAGTTTATTAAATGCATTTATATGAACACTGCCGAGTGGTTTTGGGTTTGTTCTCTCTACAAATAATAAAATTGAAGTGTATATCTGTGATTCAATATTAATTGTCTAATACCCATGTATGCTATATATTATTATTTCTTAAAAAATAAATAGGTAAGCGGTAATAGCCCAATGGGTAGGAGCTCGACTTCACTTTCGGAGGGCCGAGTTAAAATCCCAGCACGCATCTCTAACTTTTCTAAGTACGCACATACGTTTTAAGTAATTAATATCTCACTTGCTTCAACGGTGGAGGAAAACATCGTGAGGAAACCTGCATGCTTGAGAGTTCTGCATAATGTTCTCAAAAGTGTGTGGATTCCACCGATCCGCAATGCTAGCGTGGTGGACTACGGCCTTAACCCCTTCTCATTGTGGGAAGAAACCCGTGCCCTGTAGTGGGCAGGTAATGAGACCATATGAGGATGACGTATATATTTATATGAGCATGTTTATTTATTTCATCGCCATCTAGCCCCCAAAGTAGCTTGTGTTATGGGTACTAAGATAATGATGAATATTTTTATGAATAACTATTTGTACCCTACCACGCTTCGCTGTGGTACATTTTTATGAAATGGTTGAGAAATGAGAAACAAAACAAAGAATACATTACATATGTGAGCGAGTGTTTTTCTCGCTTTCGGCAGATGGCGCGGTCACTGGTACATGGATCGTTAAAAAAAAACTAGTTTCGCAGTCGCGGATATGTGACTGATGCAAAAAATAGATAAAAACAATCCTTGATGCGGATTATATAGCATGCTAAAATTTCAGCTCTATCGGTGCAGGGCTTTTTGAGTTTTTGAAGCGTACACAAACCAACATAACATTTTTATATATAAAGACATACATTAATACTTATGTGATCGATAAGTAGTAGTAGAGCTGCTTATAACAGAGCTCGTCTCGGGAACTACTACCGCCGCTCTTATTTCAGACGGCAAGTAATAGTTGTGTTCCGGCACGGTAAATATATAGTTGCGGTCTGAATCGCGTGGTTGCCGGTGTGATTACAGCGAGGCTTACGTCGGTACGTCTCAGGTGATGGACACATGGCGGTATTTTGTAGGACGTGTTTCTTGCATGCCCTATCTGCTTGGTCTACAAACGATTACTATGAACTCGCTATTGAATTATAGCTTAATTTTTTTTTTAAAGGATACAGGCAAAGGATAAAGTGTCATTGACAGCAGTTTGAAATGCAAGTAGTATAGTGCTAGTGGGGTAACCTAGGCTATTTTAAAAGGATAAAATATGTACTGAAAAGTCACAATTATTGATGATGATTATTTAAATCACCAGATATTTCACTAGACAAAAATAGGTAAAAATGTTGTTTGACAGCTATTTATTATATTCATATTAAATCAAAATAATACTAATGTTTGTACCTTTTTTGACGCCTTTTTTCTTTGTGTAATTAGTACTACAAACAGACGGACGTCACATACAATTTGTCGGAGTTCAAAAATAAATTTACTAACATGGTGCCCATCGCTGTGATATATTTTTACAACTAATTTTGTTAGGGTTCTTTGTCTGCGTTTATTACGGTTTTTCACAAAGCTTGTAAAAAAGCCTATTTTACTCTGTTTTTTCAAATAACTCTTTGTTTAAAATCATGCTGATTGGTTGCTTAGTTAGAGCGTTAAACGAGGACAAACAAGCAAACACTCTTTTGCATTTATAATGTTACACACGGTCGATTGGCGCAGTGGGCAGCGACCCTGCTTTCTGAATCTAAGGCTGTGGATTCGATTTCCACAACTGGAACAAGCTTGTATGACTAACATGAATGTTTTTCAATGTCTGGGTGTTTATCTTTATATTATAAGTATATCTGTATTCCTAAAAATATTCATCAGTCATCTTAGTACCCATAACACAAGCTAAGCTTACTGTGGGGCTGATGGCGATGGGTATACTAGATTTATTATTTTTTTAATTATAAAATTAGTAAAGATTTCCATGGAAAAACGATATGTATAATATCTTTTAGGAACATTTGAGCAATTTAAAAAAAATGTAAAAGTTCCACAATCCGTTCAACCAGAATGGTAAGGGGGAGAGAACGGAGGGGGGTTGCTCTAATGGGCCATTACCCGGCACTAGAGCTTCAAACGTTTTCTAATAGAATTTCCGCTGAAACGCTGCGTCAAAGGCCCTGCTAATTTCATAGTTAGTTAGTTAGTTAGAGCGGCGTGAGTTATCAGTTCACAACTTAGGGCTGAATACAATTATCTACCACTTTTGTACAACTAACAACTAGTATTACAACAAATATATAAAACAATCACATTTTATATAGTATTGTATATAGTATAGTAGTGTCCAGTTAAAGACTATATACAATCACAATAAATATAATTACAGATTTCGTCAAGGCAATGTTCATTTGCCTATTTTTCTTTCGAGTAAATTATAATCCTGACAAAAAGCCATTAAACCAAAGGATATGAAATTATAATATAAAAATTATAATACATGGTTAACTGTGAGATTGCAGTCAAGGGCTAACTTGTAATGGAATGAAAATAAACCATTCTCAATCAGTAGGTAGATACAAATAAATAATACAGCTTTAAAAATATCACTTGCTTCGACGGTGAAGGAAAACATCGTGGGGAAACCTGTGTGCCTGAGAGTTATACATAATATTCTCAAGGGATGTGGAGTCCACCAATCCGTACTGGGCCAGCGTGGTTGACTACGGCCTTAACCACTTTTCATTGTGACCCGTGCCCTGTAGTTGGCCGATAATGGGTCGATATGATGATATATAGATTGCTAATCTTATCCTTCCAAGCAATGTCAGGTACAGAAGAACCCAACTAGGCGACGGCGTAGTTTACCATGCCAATGTTTGCGTTGCGCGAAGCGACCAATCAGGGAATGCATTTACACTACCTGACAAACAAACAGACTGCACCAACTACATGTCAAACAATGTTACCTAAATGAAATACACACTATTAATATGTACACAACATTACAAAGGCGTGTCAGCCGAGTGGGTTCAGTCTTACTTACGTTGGGGACCGAGTTTAGTCCCCGACACGCATCTCTAACTTTCCGGAGCTACGTGCGTTTTAAGTCATTAGAATTTTACTTGCTTTATTCTACCGTTAAGAAAAAGAATCCCACATGCCTGAGAGTTCACCATAATCCTTTCTTTTTGTCTCGAGGGCATAGTTTGCCGACGTTTTAATAAAATCCTGGCTCAGGTTAAGTTATTTTTATATCGATGTAAAGTTCTTATGGGTATATATCCTGCATGCCTGAGAACGCTTCATAATGTACTCAAAGGCGTTTGAAGTTTACCAATCCGCATTTGTCCAGCATTCTACACCAAACCCTTCTCACTCTTAGGGTCTAATAATAACAGACGGATCAAGCAAATGACCCACCTGATGGTATGAGGGCCTGAGGGCACGCAGGAACACGTCCTACAGTGCCGCCCTGTGTCCATCAACCTGAGTTGTAGGTGTTTAGCCTCACGTGCCTGCAATGCCACGGGCAGCCACTCAAACCGGAACAAAGCATTGCAACAATGCCGCTTAGCGGCAGAAATAAGCCTGGCGGTAGTTTATCTCCGGACGAACTCTGTCACAAAAAACTCAACTAGTTCTGAACGCTGTATTGAGCAGTAGTCAACGTGTTCACTAAGTTGTCATCATCATCCTATAACCTGCCCACTACGTGGCATGGTTTACTGATGAGATGGGGTTTAGGCCGCAGTCCACAACGCTCGCTCACACTAAGTTAACATATAACATATAACTATGAGAAGTGAGAGGTACGTGCCGGGGATCGAACTCGGTCTCCCCGAAAGATAGACCAGACTCTAACCCGCTAAACTATCGTCACCTTTAATTTTTAGTTAAATAGCAGTATAAAACTCACTAACTGTCTTCACCTCACTCATTGCCTTATTCCATAAGTTAAGGTAGCATGGAAGAGATCACTTTTAGTGATAAGGACGCCTTTTACACATAATTATGTTGGAGTAAGTATTCCTGGGTGTGTGCCCTATATTATGCAATAAAGTTGTTTGAAATAAATAAATAAAACCTACGAGATTTAAGGTACCACGAGAACTCATGCCAGAAAAGGAGTGTTAATTATTTTGAGTTGGAGTCTTTGAAATATAAAACCTGGCTACAAAAAAACCGAAGGAATGCAGCTTTAATTAAAGCGTGAACAATTGCAGTTTCCTGCAGCTACAAAGCGAGCATAATTTCTAGTGTTCCAGCTAAGTTCCAGCTCAGAAATAGAGCACATAGTTGGTTCTTAGGAATACGTACCTAAAGGCCAAGCAAAGAACTACTCGAGAGTAATTTCTCACGAAACGTGCTCTCAACTCCGTCTTAGGCTAGGTAATTTGCGACGAAATGGCGCACTTCTACATTTTTTTCTTGTTACTATTCAGGCTTAGGAAGTTTTAAGCTATGCTTCAACTTTATTATCAAAGTACTAGCGGTTCGCCCTGAACAAAGGCTTAGCGCTTTGTAGTTTAACCTTTTACCTTTTAAAAGTCACATAATTGTTGCATCTATCGACCGACGAGTCTGTTGTGTCCGAGTGTGAACAAAGAAGACTTTCCACGGTATAAATACACAATTTGCATTTTCATTTAAGATCAGAAGCCCACGTTCTCGAGGTGTTCATAATTAAATAATTTAAGTTGTAGTAAAGCTTATTGTTGTTTCGGGGAGCCGAGTTCGAATCCCAGCACGCCCTTCTAACTTTTCTAAGTTATGTGCGCTTTAAGCATTTAAAATATCACTGGTTGCAACGGAGAAGGTGGGGAAATCATGCCTGAGAGTTCTCCATAATGTTCTCAAAAGGTGTGTGGAGTCGACCAATCCGCACTGAGCCATCGTGGTGTACTACAGCCTTCATTAACCCCTTCTCACTGTGGAAGGAGACCCGTGATATGATGACATCAAACAGAGTTTGCGTTTGAGATCAAACAAAGCATCCTAATCAAAATTAAAAGTTTCGGGTTATAAAAAGTACTCATTCACCAATACAGCCAACGAAATACCTTCCGTAATCGCACAAAACTCACGACGCTCAATTTTTCAATTTTTCATAGGTTTTTTTTCGAAAACAAGGTATACACGTACGTACAACTCTCGCACACATGTGGAGCGTTGTAAAGGCTCTTCACACGGAACGAATTGAACGAATTCCGCGTGAAGCACAAGCACCCTTGACCCGTTTCGACGAATTAATTGTTCAACCCCGGCGCTATATCGACTGTAATTGCGAAATACGTTTTTTAATGTGAACGAGTCGTTTTCAAAAGGTAGTAAACTAATTATTCGACCTCATAAGTTCTTTATTCAAACAGGTTTATATACAGGCAAGTTACCTAAGATCAAGTGTTTGTTAAGGATAATAAGTAATTTGCTAATTGTTAGAAGTCAAAGTCAACGTTAGATATTACCTCATACAAATAGACCTATAAAAGTCCTTTGATACATATATATTTACAAATTTGCACATATTAGTGAGATGATTGTGTTAACTATATTATTTGGAAACTAAAGCTATGAGGGTCTCAACCTGCACTGGTCTAAGCAGAAGCTACGACAAATATAATAGTATTATTATTATATAATAGGTATGTGTAGATAGAGCGACATATATAATGTCTGTAGACAGGTTTTTTTTATTCCGGATTGTTTGTGACTGCTGACAGTTGATTCACCCTAATGATTTTAACAGGGTAACGCGGGCTTGTTGGCATGCTTCGGAATGGGGCTCTGCCAGGAAGAGTTTGAACCCTAGGGCTCAAAGAAGCGAAGGGATCGTCGGCCTGAGGGCGCCTCATGTGAGGCTGAACCTCGGTTCAGGCGACGATTGGAGTGAAAGGGTTACGGACGGTGATTAGTTTGCACACTTCCGAAAACGTGGTGCGAGCCCACGTCCGGGAGACGTCAGAAATCGGCGACCAAGTAGACAGGTGCATCAGAATCTGCTTAGGAAAATTCCTGTAATACTAGGCGTACAAGGAAAAAAAAATTATCCCTCACCTTTTCTATCATTTACATAAGTTTACCCGGTGAGTCCCATGCTGCTAAAAGACCGCAATCTACTGAACATAATCCGATGTACCAATTCCCTCATAAAGCTTAAAACCTGAAAGTTTTTGGCAGAAACTCGAACTAATGCACTTTTGTGATGATCCGCGCACTCTTACCACACAGCTGCCACGCCCTAAGCATTAAAACAGTTAGAAAACTAAATCTAAAATAAAAACTTTTAAAAAGGAATATAGGTCAAGTGGAGTTAAAAATAAATATAACGCTTATATTCATGCTATCTAGACAGCTTAGCTGTACTTCCATTGTAAAACGTTTCTTTTATCTCCGTTCTTATTTCTATGTATTTTTATAACGAGCACACTTTGCATAGGTACATCTAAAGTTTTGTTACGTAAGATAACAAGGTCGTAAAATACAAATTACCTAACATAAATGCAAAACGTACAAACGTACAGGCTTAGAGTTATTTACGAAGAAAAAAACGGTTCATTACAAATTGCCATTTTCCATCACAATCATCGTCAGCCACTGCTAGTCTAAGTTCTCAATCTCTCTTTATCTACCTTCTAAGAACTTAGAATCTTTTTGATCTAGCTAGTTCTAAATCCGTGGAAACACTACCGGAAAAATGTATCCCGGTTATTTCTCGTAGCGAAATAATTTGCCTTTTAAACGCGTTATGATTATAATTCGCTGGAAATACAAACCAGTACAATCAAATAAATACATTTCAAAAGTGCTTTTATCCCTACGTACCTATTTTCGACCCAGTAGAAAATTCTAAAACACATCTAAAATGGCGATTTTTTCGTTTACCTTCCTATATCACACCACACGTAACACAAGCTAAGTCTACTTTGGGGCTAGACAATGTGTGTATTGTCGTAGTATATTAATTTATTCATTTATAATAGCAACACGCGTTTATTATTTTAAAGTAATTATAAAAAAGAATACTATTAATCATGATCATATCAACCCATTACCGACCAATCACCGGTGAAGCAAGTGATATTTTAATTGCTTAAAACTTAAAAGAGTTAGAGGTGCTGAGGTTCGAACTCGGCCCTCCGAAAGCGAATCCGAATTCCTATCCACTGCGTTATTGCCTCAATATCAAAATAAATGAATACAACAGATACCTAATGAATATCTTACCCTCTAAAAAAGGAAAACCGGGGTAACAGAGGTAGGTACTGTGTGGTACGTCCTTCCTAGGATACAAAGGCTGTAATATTTTAATAGTTTATTTTAAACGTAGGTTTTAACTAAATGTATATGTTATTTTTTTGGTTTCATACGTTACTTTCTATTTGCCTATCTGCCGAATGACGTAGTATATAGCTTTGCGTATTTACTATTTATAATAACATTTCTAAAAGCCCGCAGTATATGATATTAGCGAACATAGCTCGTATGTAAATCGCAGCCGGGGTTGGAATACATTTACCCAGCTGAATGCCGGCTAACGAACGAGCGACAGGGAAACGTTATACGCGATACATCGATAGTCGATACATCCCTTACACGCGCATAAAGCGACTGATATCTCAAACTGACTTCGGATTTACATGTTACATTGAAACATAAACTTTGCAATAACTTCTATCTATTAGCCATTAGTAATTTTTGATTTAGTTTTGAGTCAGAATCAGTGAGATTTTATGAAGTACCAGCACGATAAAATAACAAAATTAGTCAAATTATTATATAATTACTATATTTTTACTAGCGTTCCGGTACGATGCCGCGTAGAAACGTATTAGGAGTTTTGATTTAACATAACTGTTAGACCTCAAACAGGTACGTGCGTTACCATTTTAAACTGCAGTGAAGGCGTTTAAACCTTCAATCCGGGCTTTGCCAGCGTGTTGGACCCTAAACCTTCTTGTTGTAGGAGGGAGACCCTTTGAGGGATACACAAGGGTACAAAACCAGGTGCTCCATGACACAATTGCACGTATAAAGAATGTTCAACGGCCCAGTCATACAACATTAACTATAATAATAGAGAAATCGCACACACACTCAGAGCTATCGAGCAACGAAATGAGTGTTAACATACAAAGGAGGCGTTTCCAGAAACTAAGTCGGAACAAACTAAGGACGGTAGTAAGCATGATAACAGGGCATTGCCAACTAAACAAACACCTTTTCATTTTAGGTATAACCGCCAGTCCTCTGTGCAGAGCATGCATGAAACACCGACACACGTAATGCTCCGATGTAGAGGAGTAATAGAACAACGCGCAGTATACTTTGGCTTCCCATCACTCCTGAGCACTCAACCACCTTGGCGGCCTGCTAAGCTTCTGAAGTGAGCGCGGCTGGCTGGAGTGACCCACCGTGGAGCCGTACCAGTGGCACTACGTACAACGGAAGGTTCCACCGACCAAGTACGGAGACAAGCCCAGGGAAAGAAGAAGAAGAAGAAGAAAGAAATCGCAGTAAGGAACCTTAGACTTTGCAAGACAGACAAACATATAATTGCTTTTTAGAGATAAACAAGCAGCTCCATCGACACTTGGCTAGTTTTTTACAGAATTTTTTTGGTGGGATAAAATGTTACCACTATTGTTAGGCGATAGTGATAGCAGCATTCGTTAACTTAAAACTAAAGCTTCGGGGGTTCCAAACGCGCCCTTGTCTAAGAAGAGCCTACAACAAACTTAGCCGGTTTAAAGCGTGCATGCCGCCAGTGCCACTGACCTTGTCTCTGATCTCCTGGCGCATCTTCTCTCGCTCTTCCTCCATCTTGCGGTGCTTCTCTTTGCGCCGCTCCTCGGCCTCGCGGATGGCTTCCTGCCGCTCGCGTTCTGCCTCTTCTTCCTTTTCCTTGTCATCGCTGTCATCGCCGTCGCCGCCGACCGCGCCTGCGCAATAGAGAACACTACATTAGGTTTTTACAGAACAGTAGCGTGCACTTCCTACACACACAGAACCACTGCCTCATCAACATCATTAAATCAACCGATTGCCGTCCACTGCTGACATAGATCTTTTGTAGGGCGTTCCTAACTCCACGATTCTGGGCCGTTTGTATCCAGCGACTATCCGCGACTCACTTGATGTCGTCTGTCCACCTGTTTGGGGGTCGACCTACGCTGTGTTTACCGGTGCGGGGTTGCCACTCCAACACCTTGCAACCCCAACGTCCATCGGTTCTCCGAACTATGTGACCCGCCCATTGCCACTTCAGCTTCGCGACTCGTTGAGCTATGTCGGTAAATTCCTGACAGGTGTAAACTTTATATACACTACAATCTTACGCAATACAACTCTAATGCTTAAGCAACGAACCAAAGACACCGCTGGTCGCCCGCGCAGAATTATACCTACGTCTTATAATTTATTTATTTACACTCTTTATTTGTTCTCAACCTAAAGTTCAGAAAAAGAAAAAAAACACTTTATGTACGTAGTAGGATACAAAAGGCATCCTTATCGCTAAGTCGCGATCTTTGCCAGGCAACCTTAAACGAAAAGGCTTACGTGTTATATATTTATATACCTAAGACGTAAGCAAAGAGGAGTTGTGAGAGTTCTATGGCCATACTAAGTTGTGGAAACTTCATTGGTTTATGTGATATAAAAATACGGGATTACTTTTATGTGTAATAGTACTGTTTGTTTCCCTTGAAAAGCTAATAAATAAATACTTATTTCTACCACCAAGGGGTGATGCTGGGGAGAAAGTTGCGGCGTGCTTTCCGGTGTAATTATAGTTCAATAAAGTTTTTTGAAAGTATTAAAAAAAAAAGTGTTTGTAACCAATTCACGGAAAAATAAATTTACATGGTAGTAACTCCACTCTTTTTCTCTAATTTATTTATACCCGTTCAAAAACGTATTTTTTTCTGTTCGTCTTACAACTGTGACTCAGTTAATCTCTAAAATGTCTTCTATTCATTGATAAAAAATAATAAACAAAAAAACTATTTTTACTTTTTACAAGAAGCGTCCTATATCGTATGTAAGAGGTGCGGTACGGTGGCGGAATTAAAACAATACATTTAAATCGTTTAATGCTCGAATAGGTACTTAATTTAATTTAAATTTCTAAATTCAGAAATTAATGTTTATATTTTTTATCAGTGGTGAACTAAACTTTAATTATGTTTAATATTGCCATGATAGACAAACACTGTGAATATTCTACGGATTCCAGTGGGGCTAAAAAAAAGAATTGTTTTTTTTTTATAGTAGGCCTAATATAAGCACTATTGAAACGTCAACTATGTCTATTTGTAGTGGGTACCACCTATCTGAAATGCAGGTTCTAAAGAATTGGGGCAAGAAACTCAGCTGTTGCTCTTATCCAAAGTCATTTTATAATTTAACTAATTTTTCGACGTTCTATGAGATTAAAGCGGTCAAGCAACCTTGTCATTTTTATCTTCAATTGTATATTGACCTCGATGTATTTAATGTGTGTTGATGATGAACGTAACTTATATCCGGACGCAACCGACATTACAACCGACTCAAATCTTAAGGCAAAGGCGATCCGAAAAAAAAGTATTTCAACTCAACGATATTGAAAAGGCAGTATTTTATTTCCCTGCTTAGGCAACTGCAGTCGAATTGAGCCCATCTGCGAGAATCAATCGCAGCTGTCAAACTGACGTCTCCCGGGGCCCGCAAACTTGATTGCAGCGACAATTTGAATTCGAGCTGTGAAATTACAGGACGCATTTGTCCCAACCACAAGCAATTTGTCAATTTACAGACTGAAATCTTTTATTGGAGTAGCGGTTATCTCTGTCTGCGCTAAATTTTTCTTTTACCGTTTTTAAAGGCTTATACTAGCCTAGAAATTTCATAAACAAGCTTTATTTTGTATTTAAGTTTGACACTTTCGTTGTTTGTCTTACTCGATATAGCTTGTGAAAATTAGTCTACTCGAATTCGCATTCGATTACTGCAGCCGGTCTCAAACTGCTTGTTTTAAATACGACAATACACACATCGCCATCTAGCCCCAAATTCAGCGTAGCTTGTGTTATGTGTACTAAGATGAATGATGAATATTTTTATGAATAACACACATAAATACTTATAATATATAGATAAACACCCGGACACTGAAAATATTCATATTCATCAAACAAACACTTTTCAGTTGTGGGAATCTAACCCACGACCTTGGAAAGCAGGGTCGCTACCCACAGTGCCAATCGGCCGTCAAAACGGAAACAAAGGCAAAAGATTTTAGATAGGTTGCTTGGGTGTTATGCTAGCTTTGAAATGGTCATAATAATTAAAGTTGTTTAAAGATCATAACGAGACAATTCATAAAATACTCCCAAGAAGCCTTGATGTCAGACAGGCGATCGTAAAAAATATGCGAATACCCAAAACCAAAAGGAAGTCTTCAGGTTTCAGTACTTGACGTTTCAAAAGTGCTTATATTAGGCGTACTTGAAATAAATGAATTTAGAATTTTTTTATTTAAGAAGTTGTGATGTTCGACATATAACAAGTGTAAAAGTGGTTGAGAGTTTATATAATGACCAGGTTAAGCTTTTGGATTGCGGTGAAACTGGAACATTAATAGACAGTCCTTCGGAGGTATTCAGAAGTGAACGTCTGCTGGCTGAAATTATGATAGTAAATAATTTTAATATTTTCCGATTCAACTATTTATTATACCTATTGGCAATAAAGGAAAAAACGACTACAAAAATATGGTCTCTGGGCTCTGGTCATCCTAAGGCGAGGAGACCATGATAATGGCCCTATTGGATTGCAAGGATTATCTTTTAAATTAAATAAGCGCCAGCTCTAATACAGTGGTGATAGCGCCTTGGGTAGGAGCTCGACTTCACTTTCGGAAGGCCGAGTTCGAATCCCAGCACGCACCTATAACTTTAATAAGTTATATGCGTTTTAAGTAATTCAAATATCACTTGCCGAAGGAAGTGATATTTGAATTACTTAAATACATCGTGAGGAAACCAGCATACCTGAGAGTTCTAAATAATGTTCTCAAAGGTGTGTGAATTCCACCAATCCGCACTGGGCCAGCGTGGTAGACTACGGCCATAAGCCTTCTCGTTTTGGGAGGAGACCCGTGTTCTCTGGTGCGCCAGTAACACTTGGGTCACCACATGTGTGGTACAGATTTGGGACTCAATATTAATAACATTTATATATTACTATATAAAATAGTTCTGTAACCTTACTTGCCTATTGGAATTAGATCATATGTCGATATAACCAAGATAAGTAATCTCGGTTAGCAACAAAAGTGAATTGCCAAAGTATTTCTAAAATAATTTAATATCCATTAATCTACAGAAAGGACCTGCACGTCTCGACCATTGTCTATATCTTCCTCAGCTGAAATGATATATTTCAACCAGTGCAAACCGGTTTAAACCAGTCCCATCCATATTGGAATCCAGCCCGCCGTTCAAGAATCCATTACACGTCAATATAAGCATTAGGCGTCACACCCGGACGCGTCGGAATCCAGGGCCCCTATTTTCCAATAGGGTGACTTTTAAAAGGTTTTTATCGGTTCGAAGGCTTTGCAAGTTGGGCTTGTGTGGACATGACAATAAAGATCGTTTAGGGCTAGACATTTATTACGGGAGCTAATATATTTACGTGATAACGATGGGCTCAGTGGTACGTACGTTATAGAGCAATACAAGTAATGGCTACCTAAGCTTATGCAGTATTTATCGAATAAAAATAGGATTCATCCTTACTATCCTCGCTTAATATTATAAATGCGAAAGTGTGTTTGTTTGTCCTTGCTTCACGCCCTAACTTAGCAACGAATCAACTTGATTTTTGAAATAGAGTTAGTTGAAAGGACGGAGAGTAACATTTACTATTTTATATCCAAGGAAAACAAACGGTTCCCACAGGATTTGCTAAAACCGTAACTAACGTGGACGAAAAACGCGGGCAACCGCTAGTAATAAATGCGAAAGAGTGTTTTTCTTTGTCCTTCCTGCACGCCCTAATAAAGCAATCAATTAACTTGATTTTAGTCATACAGTAAGTTGGTAGTACGGAGAGTAACATAGGCTACCTTTTATTTTTTGTAAAAAATCATGATAAGCACCGGCGAAGATCCACGCGCCTCCTTTACATTAGAGTTTGCCCTCCTAGCCTGTGTCATAACAAACCAACGGACTTAACTTTCCAAAAGCTACTGTTCTGAGTCACCGAACAATTGATGTCAAATTAAATAATGTGTATTCATTTCTGCCTCACAAAAATAGCCTACTTAAAATCCTAACAGCATTCATTGGCAGATTAATAAATTCAATCTGTACAAAAAAAAACATCCGCGAAAATCTATTGGAATTGGGCGAAAATAAATAAAACGTATTAATCAATATTAGTTTATCATTTCAAGTTCGCCGAATTCATAATAATATTCAAAGTTAAAGGAATCCATTTCTTCCCAGCATTCAAAAAATTCATTATTATTCAAATTCCCGGATGAATATTCAGGGTCTTATATTTAATTAAGCATCCAAGACTCCCCGACTCAATGCGAGAAAACTCGTAGTATATTTATTTTTTATACGGATAGCAGAAAAATACAAATGTCAAATCGAAAGATTAAATTCTTTCATGTTTATTTTTTCATTTGTTATTTTTTCTGTTGGCATGATTAACTGAATTTGTTCCTTTGTCTGTATTCATTAGCACGTCTGTATTTTTATAATTTTTCAAATGCATAACAACTTTGACAAGGTGATGATTTAGATAACCTAACTGAGCCCAGATAATATCGATCTCGCGTTTCTATAGTGTCTAACTAAGCAAGGTATAAACAAGGAACTTGGAAAAGTCTATTTAATAATTAATATAACCTTTTTATTGACATAGTATTGTATGTGATAGTTTTTGAAATGTAAAATGTGTATGTTGCAAGTGTGCATAATAAATATATAAACCTTAACGGTTTCTTTACCAATGTATTTAAGTTACGGCTAAAACTTATAATTAATCATTTGAATTTGTATCGATATAAATGTCTGCTCTTTTTAATGAATTCGTTAAATTCTAACGTAATGAAATCATTATTTAAGTAAATATTATCAAATTTACGCTTTTGAAAAATCTAACCTTTATGATTAGATGAGATAAGATGAAATTTAATATAAATATCGGCTATTGGCTATGCCACTAAAATGCACAGATTAACAGCCCAGCACTAGTTCTGTAAGCCCAAATAAAATTTTATAACAGAAATACATTTAACTTTTGTATTCCCTTATCGCGAAAGTATTTAATTATTAAATTCTATAAAAGTAATCAAAATGGCGGAAGTACGTGACGCGGTAAGGGGCAAAGGGTAGCTGTTGGGGTAGGTTACCCCCTACCCCTGCAGTAGGGGACAGGGGGGGACGGAATGTCAGCCACATCTTGATCACTTGGTAATGGCAGCGTGTTAATGGCGGTTATTGAATGCCTACAATAAATTGGATCTCATACTTGAGGAATTCGTTTAATATCGCCTTGTACAGACAACAAAAAAATACTTTGCGAGAAAACAATTATAGATAATATATTCAGCATCTTCAAGTATATTCATTAATGGAAGTTTTATTTATATAACAGTGCGATTGTGATAAATGGTTAAAATAAACAATTAGATGAGGATCTTTTTAAAGTGATTAGCATACATATAATAGTTTGGGAATTAAGATCTAAAGCCGAATAGTGAAAAGTGTATCATAAAGTATCTATGAATTAAAAACTAAATTTTAAATAGCTGTTTGAAAAATGAAACTTTAAGATTGAAATTGTCAAATTTGTATAGATTATCATTGGAATAAATTTAATAATCAGCGCATTTTATAACGAATTCTCATTATCAATTAATAATGTATATTTAAATGTCCCGTCATGATATCCTTCGAAATGCATTTCTGATATTATTACAAAACTTAAAAAAATTGATGAATAATAATTCACTTGTTTTTAAATTTAATCACCTATTGAAGTTTAACTATTAATTTCATTTAAACTAAAACAAAACTACGTCATCATTATACTATGTGTTCAGATTGATATTTTTAATCATATCATACTAGGTATATATAGGTCACCTTCTAATACTAATACTGATAGATTTACTGAATCACTTAGAATGCACCTTGACATAATCAAAACTTGTAAAAGTATTGTAGTAACTGGAGATATTAATATTAATCTTATCCAGAAACCTAATGAAAGTTCCACAGATCATAAAAATAGACATAATTATCTAAATATGCTATCTACGTTTGGACTTTTACCAGGGCATATATTACCAACTAGAGATAATAGCTGCTTAGACCACTTTATGCTAAAACTGGACAGAAAAAAGATCAATGCTAGTGTAGCTGTCTTTAACACAACCATCACAGACCATCTTATGGTATTTTGTAGTTTAACTAAAATTAAATATGCTAAAGAGACTACTAAGAAGAAAACTTATATTGATTTTGACAAAGCTCTTATAACACTAGCAAATAAAAACCTATCTTCTTTACTGCAATGTGACGACCCGAACAGTTTACTTGAAACTCTAACTACTAAAATCACTGAATCTTTACAAGAAAATACACATACTATGAATTTACCTAAAAAACAAAGAACATTAAAACCATGGATAACTCATGGTATCTTACGCTGTATTCGTCATAGAAATAATTTGCAAAAACAACTAAAACGTAATCCAGATGATAACATACTTAAAATAACATTTAAAAGATATCGCAATTACTGTAACAATTTAATTAAGAAAGTAAAACGTTTACATGATAGGAAATTATTACTTGATAAAAATCCAAAAGTGCTATGGAACAATGTAAGAAATTTAACTAATTCAAAACCCAG
The DNA here is from genome assembly GCF_905163445.1 of Pararge aegeria. Classification (NCBI taxonomy): domain Eukaryota; kingdom Metazoa; phylum Arthropoda; class Insecta; order Lepidoptera; family Nymphalidae; genus Pararge; species Pararge aegeria. The sequence goes on along the minus strand of NC_053202.1, from coordinate 695,719 downwards.
TAAAACAACAAATTCCCAATTACTAGACATCGACCCATGTCCTGCAAAGGCAGTTAACTCGGTAAATAACTTCTTTGCTAATGTTGGACCAAACCTTGCTAAAGAAATTGAATCAAACAATCAATTATCACTCCTTCACAAATCAATAGAGATACCTAACGGTAATAATCAATTGTCATCCTTTGTTATCTTAAATACCGATCACGAAGAGGTAACTTCAATTCTCTTGAAGTTAAAATCAGACAGTGCTTCTGGTATTGATAACATCCCTACAAAGTTTTTAAAACGCTCAAAAGACTTAATAGTTCCCATACTCACTTATTTAGCAAATCTTTGTTTTACAAAAGGTGTTTTCCCTTCACTTATGAAGCAATCAATTATTACTCCTGTGTATAAAAATGGGGAAAAAACTCAAATCAATAACTACAGGCCAATTTCAGTATTAACGGGTATGTCTAAAGTAATGGAAAAATTAATTAATAACAGACTAATTCACTACCTAAATAAATTTAACATATTATCTACCTCGCAATATGGCTTTAGACAAGGGAAAAGTACGCAAGATATCATCTTAGATTTAACTTCGCGAATTACTGACCATCTTGACCAGAAAAATAAATGTCTAACTGTCTTTTTGGATCTAAAAAAGGCGTTCGATACAGTTTCTATCCCCATCCTTGTAAAAAAACTACATAACATAGGAATTAGAGGAAACCAGCTTAACCTGATGAAGGACTATCTAAGTAACCGAACTCAGCGCGTAAAAATAGACGACTCTATCAGTTCTGATCTTGAAATGACCTTTGGTGTTCCACAAGGTAGTGTCTTGGGACCTACCTTGTTTTTAATATACATAAATGACTTATGTGATTTTAAAATAAATTCTGGACATATTTACTCTTATGCAGATGACACTGCTATAGTATTTTATGGGAAAACTTGGATAGAAGTTCATAGCGCTGCCGAAACAGGCTTAAGAAAAATATCAAGTTGGCTTAATGCTCACTTTCTCACACTTAACACTAATAAAACAAACTATATATGTTTCGCAATAAATAATAAAAGTCAACCAATTACATCAAATCTAAAAATACATTACTGTGACGACCAGAGCGTAATTTGTACGTGTCCTACCATTGATAAAATAAACTCAACCAAATACTTAGGCATAATTATTGACCAAAGATTATCCTGGCATTCCCATCTTGAATTAATATCTAGCAGAATTAGAAAATTAATTTGGATCTTTAAAATCTTAAGACATGTTGCAACAAATAAAGTTGTTAAACAAGTCTATACAGCTCTTGCTAAATCCATACTGTCTTACTGCGTTCCAATATGGGGAGGAGCATCAAAAATTAAATTCCTTGAATTAGAACGTAGTCATCGCGCCTTGTTAAAAGTAATGTACTGCAAACCATATCGATTCCCCACAATTGAGCTATACTCCATAGATAACTTGTTGAGTGTGAGAAAGCTATATATATTACAACTATTATTAAGGAGGCATAAAACAGTAACCATAGACATAAACACAAAGACGAAAAGAAGAATAAACATTAGAACAGGTTCAAATATTGTAAAAACTACATTTGCTAAAAAACAATATACTAGACAATCGACTTATATCTACAAGAAGGTAAACAGTTTATTAAATATACACTCACTTAATACTTACCAGCTTAAAAAGACTCTAACTGAGTGGCTTGGAAAACTAACATATGAAGACACTGAGGCATTACTCGAAGCAAACAAGTAAAATCCCAATCGCAACACAAACACTCACACACACACACACACACACACACACACACACACACAAACACTCACACACACACACACACACACACACACACACACACAGAAACACACACACTCTCTCCCGGTTATTGATTTGATTTTATATATATAAGAATATATACACAGATAATACATATTATATACATTTTACGGAAGGCGGGACACCCTGGCACAAGTAAAATAATTACTTAAAAGGATGTCCCAACAACGGATAAATGTTAAATGTAAAACGTATTTTTTGAATAAAAAATTTTTTCATTTTTTTTTTCATTAACTATGAATCAGCCACTGCATCTGTACCTATACAGGCACTTAGAGCATAGACCCATTACAAAGCTTGGCCAACCTCATCGCTTTTTTTTAGCAAATGCATGACAAACATTAACTCAATCATGTTGTTCACCTGTTATTATGTTCTTCACCTCCCCGTTTTTTGCTAACGGTACGGCAGCCAGGTTCAAACACGTTCAATACTGGACGTGCCTATGGTAATGTGTAATAATGGAGGATTCCTTCGCAGCGACGGTCGGCGCCGCGCAATAAAATGTTTATATGAATTTTATACGCACAATAAAGCCGGGAAACCTCTGCGGGATGGGGCGTCATTTCAAAATCCGTATGTTTTATTAAATTTAAACTTGTTGTAGGCCAAAATGGTTTATTTCTCCTGCCCAAGTTGGGCAGGCGGGTTTGTCATCGCTGTAGGTTCGCACCAGTGACGCTGCTCAACATCGGTCTGTGGCCGACATAGCTTAAAGAGTCGCGAAGCTAAGGTGTCAATGGGCAGCGCACGTACCTCGGAGAACCGATTTAGGGTCCCAAGTTGCAGGGGCCCATGTTAATTCAAGTTATGACGATGATGATATTGTTTGCTTTTTGTCTCAATCGTCTGTTGACCCGTGATACTGCTTCCTTCTTCACTTTTATAATTTTTACTATTTATGCTTGAGGATAATTATTTATTTTGTTTCATATTTAATTCATTATATTATTTATTTATTTGTATTTAGTTATTGTATATGGTTGCATATATATTTATTTAAGTAATGAAATATTTTTTATGGGTATATTATTTGTTTTCTTTGCCATTATTTACCTTGAAGAAATCGTTAAGGCCGCCATATTGTATAGGTTGTTTTGTTATACTTTTCTTTTTTTATTTACTTTTTGTTGTGTGCAATAAAAGTATATTCATTCATTCATTCATATTGCAGACTCGAACAAATTTCCATTGAGAATGAGCCATTGGAAGCATCATTAGGTGGATAAGTTCGTTTATTTGTTCGAAACATTTGAAATTATTTAACAAGATTTGATTCCAATTATTGCCGGCGCTACGTCACAATCAGGTTAGGTTGTTCGTGTTATGTTTTAGATCAAACTTGTCGAGTCCGGGCGTCAGAGCGGCAACTCAATTATAACGGGAGTCTTATTGAGTTGTATGCGGGGAACTGTGTGCGCAACTAGGAGTTCATAACTAACCGGAACTGGCTTGTATATTATGACTTTTATTTCATGTACTAATAGCTCTTCCCGCGTTCTATATGTTCTTTTACGAATCCCGTGGTAACTGTTTGTTTCTCTGGGATGAAAGAATACAATAAACAATGATAATGTTGACAAAGAGCAATTGTTAAGTTTTTTTTTTTTTTTTATTTAGTTCGCAAAACTGACAATCAACTGCTTACTCTAATATAAACTACAGGACATTTGGCATGTGTATACAATTGTGCCTTCTCGATGCGAACATAGCATGCAAATCCGTTGGGTACATAAGGCTGCTGCAAACAGCTAGAAAAACAAATTTAGAATAATATAACAAAAAAAAAAAATATAAATTACTAAGAAAAGAAAACAAAATATTGTGGAAATAAAATTACTAAAGCAATAACCCTTTTAGTTTCTTGTTTAAAGTTGTTTAAGTTTTTTGGTTAAAGCAAATTTAACGGAGAAGAAACAGACTCCTCCATAAAAGCTGCCTTCCAAACCGGTGGTAGAGTGAACTACAATCATACAAGACATACTTGACGTTTCAAAAGTGCTTATCAGGCCTACAAGAAATAAATGAATTTTATATTTGAATTTAGAATTTGAACTATAACGTACGGGTCTTCTCATCGGATGAGAACGGTCCAGGCCGTAGTCTACCACGCTGACCAAGTGCGGATTGGCGTATCCTGACGGTATTTCCCGACGGTATTATCCTTTACCGTTAAAGCATGTGATATTTTCCTAAAAGGCACATAACTTTAATGAGATAGAAGTGAGAGCTGAGTTAAGAACTAGGTTGTCGGTAGGGTAGTAATTAGCCACGGCCGAAGCCTCCCAGAAGAAAACCGACTACCCCTAATATATTTTCCTGTTACCACTTTAGACGGCATTATCACTTAACACTGGTATTATTTCAATCAAAGACTAACTTCCAGTGTAATAAAACATCTGGGAACAACTAAACCTAGTCAATTCAGAGATTGAATCTTTCGCAGCTACGTGTAGCGTGAACTATTTAAATACTTGGAGTATTTGCGAGTGAGTATTGGAACATATTTGGAATTCATAGGATCCAAATTTCGTAATATGAAAAATCCAGCGAATACGCCGAATGACTTCATGTTGATAAAAATACAGAGACTATAAGCGACTGCGACTAACTTTTATTTGAAAGTTGCCAATAAGTCGTTGCTATTTGAAATTTAAAGGCACTTTAAATTGAAGGATTTGCCTAGGGCAAAACAATAATTACTTTCAGTGAATGAAAATGAAAATGGAATGAATGTCTCGGAGTGCCTGTTAATTATTATGAATGTATATTTTAATTAGAATGTTGCTTTCTACTTCCTTGGTAATATTGTATCAGATATAAGAAACTCAGTTTGTATTAAAATAAAACTGTTTTTATACTCGTTTATTATATTTAAAATCAAGTATTTCTATGATACATATGCTCATATATGGAAATTTTTATACGTCCATATAGAAATTCTTAACGTGCTATTAGGATGAGTTTCTTATTGTGTTATTGTTTAAGATAGTAAATTTATTCAGAAAATGTGTGCCTAAGACGTACATTAACCAATTAAGGCGTTCTCATTTAATATTTAGAATTATTTATAACCGAAATAAATAATCAAATTCCAAGGCTTACCTTATTAACCTTTACCCGGTAAATATCCCATAACATAGCTATTAACACCCTCTGCTTGTGAAGTAGGGCGCGCATAATTTGTTTACAAAAACATATTACGCATAGAATCATAAATATCTTATTACCGTTACGGCGCAAACAGACTCGTAAAATCTCTCGAACGATATCGCTTAATACGCGGGGATTATGATGTGATATCTAGGAGACTTTCCTGTATAGATACTATATGAAGTTGTATATTATAAGTTTATTAAATATACACCTCCGATATAAATTCGAGCCCCCTGGCACAGCGGTGTGCGCTTTAGTTTGAGGTGAGAGGTCCCAGGTTCCATTTCCATTTCATTCGGGAATTTATATTTCTCTGGTATTTTCTTTCAGGTGGCTTCGGCTTTATTTACAAAACTACCTACCTACAAAGACGTGCATAAATGAAATGATATGTGTAAATACCATACCATTTCATTTATTAAAATCCATTAAGTCGTTTTAACTAACTTTATGTCAAATATGGTATGACAAACCAACAAACAAATATAAATACTTTAACATTTATAATGTTAAGTTTTGTATTAACAATAATAGTATGTGGTAAGTAGATAGCATTACAGCTACATGAAGGTAGTGTGGCGGTAGACAGAGCACGGTTTGCATGGCTGGTAGGCCGTCCGCTACAGACGCGAATATCGATTGGTCTATTATTAGAGCGTACTGCACTATGCCTACCAACGGCACTTTGTTTGCTTATCTACTTCAACGCAAGATTTGTAAAGGCATCTAAACAAAGTAAAAACATTGTGTAAAAACTGAAGAATTAGTTGCTTGTACGTTTAATGGTATTTTAAACAGGACCATTTTAGCCGGATTTAAACTTTTCCTTCGTGTTTAGATAGCTTCTAAAATCAAATCCGTACCGTACGTAGGTACGTACCTTTCTCGCGGGTGTTGTATGAGGCGATTAAGGGAATCAGCGTCCTCTATGCTACTACTACCCTCTATTGAGATCATTAACCCTTCTGCCCAGCGTCTGATTATGGGCAAACGATTCCGTTGGGAGAGGCCTTTAACCCAGCACTGGACTTTTATAGGTTATTATTAACATTAAGTATGAAATGACACCATCGTCATTTTTATAAATTTAAAATGCATATAAAATTTACGGAACCGACAGGATTTCAACCTGCGACTCTCGGGCAATCCCGGCCTGAGCGCTTTCACCAATTTAGCTACGGCTCTCCTACCGTCGATGCCGAAATTAGTATATGCCTTTCACATCAGTCTTATAGCGACTGTAGTCATTATCATCAACCCATTAGACGGGCGAGTGGCGCAGCGGGCAGCGACCCTGCTTTCTGAGTCCAAGGCCGCGGGTTTGATTCTCACAACTAGAAAATGTTTGTGTGATGAACATGAATGTTTCTCAGTGTCTGGGTGTTTATATTTATATTATAAGAATTATTCATAATATTTCATAAAAATAGTTATCAGTCATCTTAGCACCCATAACACAAGCTACGCTTACTTTGGGTTTAGATGGCGATGTGTTTATTGTCGTAGTATATTTTTTATTTACTAGCTGTTGCCCGTGAATTCGTTTGCGTTTGTTTTTTGTTTTTAGAAAGAATTGCCATTCAATTTAGGTAAGGTTTTTAAAACGGTTATCATTTGACGGCGTTATGTTGTAAAATCGTTAAACACTTTCGTCTCCCAAAAGAGCTGAGCTTGATAATACTAGTATCGGTGTTTCACTTGACTTCATCCAAATTTTTAGTTTTTTTTTAAATCCATTGCGTATGCCTATTTTCTCAAACCAGAAAGTATCCTACATCCTTTCCCAAGATGAAGACAATCATTCAGATATTGAACAGATCTTACCGAAATACTTACTAAGTTAAAGGATTATAATATAGCAGACAAACAGTTACTTTCAAATTCATAATATTAGTATGGCTACACTTATATGTATATTGTATATGTTATCGCCATTGGTGTGTTTTTATATTTATATGGGTTGTAGCACTATTAATTTTATTCAGAGTTTCTCGCATTTAGTTTAATGAAATTTCGCATTTAGCCCCGTTGCTATTTAAAAAAAATAATAAATGGTTAAAAAAGGCGTTTATCGTCTACTGATGTTAACCCACTATAAATAATCAGCAGTTGAGCTAAAAGCAATTGTTCTAGGAAGTCGACTTAGCTATTTTAGTATGAAGAGGCTTTAGCTGTGTTTATCTCATTTAACTTAATTTAATACATATTCTAAATAGTCCATAATAATATTATAAATGCTATTTGTTTGTATATTCGTAGAAGAAAAAAACTTTTTGAGGCAGAGTTCGACCTGGGAAGTACAGCCTTTCTTATTTCTGCAGCAATACTGTATTCTATAGCGTTGTTTCCGGTCTAATTACTCAGAGGGGCTATTTTAATTACTTAAGACGCACATAAGTTAGAAAAGTATGAGGTGCGTGCTAGGATTCGAACTCGGCCCCCCGAAAGTGAAGTCGAGCTCCTACCCAATGCGCTATCACCGCATATTATTTCTTTTAAAATGATATCGATGCATCCATCTTGATGAAATTTCGCATAGAGAGAAAAATTTAACGGTTCCCGCAGAAACACGAATGAAAAAAACGAAATGAACGTATACAAGTTTTTACTCGCTTCGTATACTTATGGAGATTTGTTTATATATAAACGAATCTCCATAAGTAGTTTACAGATCTATTCGGGAGCAACTCTTCCGTGTTCTTATTTCAAATGAGTTCTAAAACTTCCAAAATAGTCTTGAACTCAACTCAAACTCTAACTTTAAGACTTATTAGCCGTGAACTTTGCGAGCAGTTATTTTAACTGTAATTATGCCAGGGACCTTTGTCTCGAGGTGCCACTTTGAGAATACGTTAATTTCTTGTTACTTAACAAATTCTCTTGTCTTTTGTTCGGAATAGAATAAAGGATTTTTAAGAAGAGATGAAAGACAATTGAAATGTAGGATTCAATTTTGAAAATGTCATCTGTAGTTCTTGCGCGCGATTATCGCTTGTGTTCTCTTCTTTTGGTCATATTTTTTATAATTTAGCATCCAAATATATTTTTAAATCACCACAACAAGCGTAGACAAAGTCGCAGCCAACAGCTAGTATCAAATATTATTGTTTATTTTTTATATGATTACAAAACTACACGAAAAGGTTGAAGAGTTTGTATCTCAGGAATAAATGTACGAAGTTATTTTTTTTGTTTTAAGATACCATATAAGTTTATTAAAGAATATTTTAATTTAAAAAAAAACATTGTATTTAGTGACCCACTGCTTTGGAATCTACTTAAAAAGTAGATCTACTGATATCGGTCATTTTCTTTGGTCAAGAGTTTGGGCTACGCGTTGATGAGTCAGACAGTAAGTGAGAAAACAGTTTTTTTTTCACACTATAGCGTTTATTCATAAAAGAAAGAAGTTAAGTAAGGTACTCTACGTATTTTAAAGAGCTAAAAAAATAACTTGTAGGGTAATTCCAAGACAATGTTTCTAAGCTCAGGTTCGTAGAACGCTTCTCAACATTTCTACGACGTAGCACGGTCACGTAGCAGCTACGTGGTTGTAAGTACCGAATCCTTTGATACTCTTTTGTTATAAAATATTATGTTCACATAAAAGTTTATAAGCCGACACTTGTTTGTCACTAGCTGTTAAAGAAGATGTTCCATAAAAGGAATTTTTACAGTGTCTTTGGACAATTTTGAACCAACTTATTGAAAATGGTTTTTTATTGTGATTTTACTTACGAGATAATATTATTATGCCGTTAAGCTGTTCAAGGGTAATAAAGGTAACTTTTTTAAAAGTTATTCTTCACGGACCAAAAATGTAGTCCACCTGATGATAAGTGGAAAACCATCGCCTATAACCAGAGCAGCACTTCGAATGATATGCAAGGTACACGTCCTGCAACATGCCGCACTGTGTCCATCAATCTGCGGCGTAGGTTTTAACCCTAATGTGCCTGTAATTACACCAGCAACCACGCCCTTCAGACCGGAACACAGCATTGCAACAATGCTGTTTAGCGGCAAAAATAAACACTGTGTTAGTACTTCTTACTTTACTTCGGACTAGATAAACACACACAAACATCTTCTCCCGCACGCTTAAGCCGGTTCCGTCGCAAATAAAACAGTTTTCTATCAAACTCAATAAAATTGTAAACCCCAAGACAATTCTAAGCTCTATCGAAGCGCGTGCCACGTCGATGCTACGCCGTAGCAACACAGTGCCAAGTCACGTAGCATCTACGTGACACCGAAGATACTACATTTCTTTTATTCTCTTTGCAAAGATTTGTTTCGTCATAATTACCTAATAGTTATCGAAAAATGTATACAATATCTAAAGTGCGCTACGAACCTAAGATGTATATCAATAAGAAATACAAACAGTAAGCTATCCCATGATGAGTGATGATAATATTGATCTAACCTTTAATAGTTTTAAATGACAATGTGTAATTATGTTGTGGGCTTCTCTTTAGACTAAGGCGCGTATGGAACGTAGCTTTAGTTTTAATTTGACCAATTTAGTTATCGCTATCAACTCACTTCAATGTACATATGTTACATGTAATGTACACATCAAAAGTGCCTATTTGAATAGAGAAATATTTGACTTTGCCTTTGACTTTGACTATGATGCAGTCAAAGCCGGCGTGCTAACCTTTTTGAAGTTTGACAGTTAGCTTTCTACGCGGAATCGTACTGCAACGCTAACTCACTACGGCTCTGTCGATAGATAATTCAAATTCAAATTCAAAATTTCTTTATTCATGTAGGCCTATCACAGGCACTTATGAAGCATTCATACATAAATATTTACATAATTGGTGATGGTAACTTTGTTCGCCAACTTAAACATAAAGCTACGAGGGTTCCAAACACGCCCTGGTCTAAGAAGAGCCAGATTAAAATTGAGAGTAAAAATTGAACAGAGTTAAATTTTTTTTTTTGTTATCACCATCTCACAGTAAACTTATATTCAGCTATGAAGCTAGAGAAATTCACTCCCAAGCTTTTTTATCGTTTAAATAATCCTTAATAAGTAATATTACGTTTTATATAAACTTTGAACTTATTGAGAGACATCTCAAAGATTTCATTTGGTAATTTGTTATAAAATAATATACAATTGCCCTTGAATAAATTTGCAATTTTGTGTAGCCTAGTAAACTGCACATATGATAGGTAATGTTTGTATTTTTCTTTGGGCTTTAATGCAATCACATTTAATGGTATATGATGTTACGACTCATTCACTCTTGATGATGGAAGAAACCAAACTATATAATCTTTGGTATGAGAATAACATTGAAATAGCATTTAATAGTAGTTTTTAATGGTTTACTTTAAGTGGTACGAAGTACATCAGGTCATCTTGTCTAAAATACAAAAAAAATCTCTAATTACTGTAGAAGGTATCAGAGGGAGTTAATTAAAAATGGCGAAAGTCCCGCGGGAAGAACTGAGTCAGAACGGTCGCCATTTGCTAATCGAATTAATCTTGTCAGTCAAGAGTTGAAGGGGTCATTTTAAAGTTCAATAAAGTATTCTATTTTTGCCTCGTTGGTCTGGTTGTTATCCCGTTGAATTACGAGTCACGAGGTACCGAGTTCGATTCTTCGGTCGTGCAATAAATTATAATACGTGTCTTGTTACCGTTATATTTCCTGGAATAAAAGGTAGCCTGTGTTTAACCTTTCAAGTAACTTTATGCCAAAAATCACTGCGTATGTTAAATAAATAGCAAATCAGTAAAGAAAGAATAAAAAAAAAAATAATAACGCTTGTTAGTGGGTAGTTATGCAGTTATCTAAGTTTTAATAGCCAACTGTCAACTGCTCATAATCCCGAGGCCGAGGTGTCGAATGTTTGAGGAGTTCTCCCAGCACTTCGCCATCAGCTTTATTATTGTGACGAGCAAACATTGCTTAGCAGCCATATACTATAATCGAAGCTCGACCCGTGTACAACTAATTATTGTATAGTTCCGGTGGCCATCCATGGTCTTCATCATCGGGTCCACCTGACTATATGGCGACTTTTCAAAAGAAAATGCACAAGTTCCATTAAAAAATACTCAAATTGCTATAGGTATGTCTATAATATATGCAGAGTCCCCTAGATTTTTCCAGGATATCTCCAATAACTCTTCACCAAATGGGACCACCTCTGAAGTATAACGTACCAAACAAAAAAAAACCATTAAAAATCGGCTCATAATTGGCGGAGTAATAGAGTAACAAATATACACAACACACAGTCGAATTGAGAAGCTCGTCCTTCTTTTTAAGTCGATTGAAAAAGAAATGGATGGATTGTGCGAAAGAGTAGTGCAGAATCCAGAAGAAAAACGTTGTGTCGACTCCACACGTGGGATCAAGACAAGAAGAGAAGACTTTACCGACTGAGTGCGTACTCTGTGCACGCCACTGATCACATCCCATAAAGGGTATTAAATATTTGTTTACAATATGGAGCATATCACCCCCTGCCACCCTCGTTACCACAGTACGTGATTTTATCAACCCTATGAGTTATAGTGCTCGGCGGCCGGTGAAATATTGTGGCTGTTATTTGCCGCGGTCACGCTGCTTTAATAACAACAATTTTTTTGTTATTCTGTTATTCCTTGTGCCCAGGAACTTTACAATAATATTCCTCCGACATTCTACCACTGAATAACAAGAATATGTAAGCGATGGCATCGTTATGTAGTTTAGATCAACGCATAGGCTTCGAAAACGAAATATTAGGTTAATGCTCTTTTAACAAATGTATGTCTTGCCATGTATTAATTGTTTTGATGTCAGTTCTAGTTCTCCATCTACACCTGATGGGAACTGAAAAATAATCGCCTCTTCACAGAGCAGTACTTTGCACGATATACACGTAACATTTTTAACGAAGTGCCGCCTAATGTCAATCGACATGTATTATCGGTGGTAAGCCTCATGTGACTGTCATTACAGCGGCAACCACGAAATTGAGACTCAAACACAGCAATGCTTATTAAAGATATTGGCATGTCAGTAGTACTTCCCCGGACGAACTCTGTCACAAAAATAAAATAAATAAATTAGTGACATCTGCATATCGTCTGCGAAAGGTACAGAAGTCATTTGTGGGATTGAGTATAAGCTTTTATAATATGATTCCCAAGGTAATTTTGGACCTACCAATGCATAAGTTTAAAGAATGTGTTAAAACATAATTATTACAGCGAGGTTACTATACAATTTATGAATTTCTTAATGACAAGGTTGCTTGGAAGCATCCGGCTCCGATTTTATTTCGCTTTCATCTCTCACAAGATAGAAAAATGAATGTTAAAATGTAAAATGTAATTTTTTGATGTTGGAAAAGAGCAACTGCTGAGTTTCTTTCCGGCTTTTTCTCGGTAGAATCTGCCTTCCGATCCGGTGGTAGAGTCACTACAAACAGACAGACTTGACGTTTCAAAAGTGCTTTTATCAGGCCTAATTAAAATAAATGAATTTTGAATTTTGAATATTTTAAAAACTCTACTAATACTTGTGCCCCCTCATGGCGAGTGGGAACAGGCACTTTCTCGGCTAGCGGGCCGCAACCTAAATAGCAAAACTGCTTCCCGTCAGGCTTGATACTCATCAAATATATATCTCAAAGGAGCCAACTAATAGATAAACGTGGATAAAAACGCTGAAGTAAAACTTGATGCCATCGCCTTGTTAAAAGATGAACGTCCATTGCTGGACACGTTTCTGTGAATATATTCACAAACAACGGGGTTTGTTTCACTTATACCCGCTTTGCTCTGTTATTTGACGTTCAGTTCTACAGCAATACAACTAATTTGTACGTTGCACAAACGTACAATTGAACACTGTGGTCAAGATCTCCAGAGGATGCTCCGGTATCGGAGTGAAACGTCCGTGGAGACCGTATTTCGACGTCTGTGGTTTTGCTGCTACAAAATACAAAATGTTTAACCGTAATAAATATATCATATTGATTGTTCACAATATATTTTAATAAATTTGTTAAAAAAATCAAAACTGTATTAATTCAAGAGGTTAAGTATAACTTTGCACGACTTTATTTATATGATGATAAAAGTCTGTGCTAGCATGGGATGCTTTCATGTAAACATTGGTTTTTAATACATTAAATAAAGAAATAGTGTAAAACATATGTTGAAAATAAATAGCATATTAAATAGGGCCTATAGTGTATAAGTAACCCTGGATTGTGAATCGTTGTGGAGAGCGGCCATGCAAACCGAGTTGAAGATATATTTATTGAGCTGAATATCTATCTAGCGGACTGGGGATTGAAATAATTAGTATTTTAATAGGTTTTAAAAGTCTTCGACTAAGTTTTTTGCATTTCTAACTATCCCTCAGGAACCGTTACTTTTTGAAGAGTAAAAAATATGCAAGCTATTATGATCGATTTTATGATCACTTCTTCAAGATCATGTTAGCTGTGAAGTCATATATAAAGTAATAAAGTCAATTTTTAAAATGCCCTGGGGACGTTAGTATATAAATAAATTTCACTAAGATCCGTCCAATGGTCGAGCCGAACATTAGCACACAAATTAATAGACATGCTTTCATATCTATAAAAAAATAAGGATTTATTCAATACCTGTTTATTTTGATACCTCTGATAGTTTTAAAAGTCTCTTATCCGTCAAGATTACTCCTTACGTGTGAATCAACCATCTTTTATTTCATTAAAAGTTTCCAACTGCACCACAACTGTCGCCATTTTATTTTCTTCTTTTGCGACAGATTGTTAGAGTCTGTGCGGAAGATGGATTTGTGTTAATTGAAACTGGCTACGTGGGGCGTGAAATTGAGTTTGAATGAAACCTTTTTCGTGTTTCCAGTTGGATTGGACTGAGAATCGGGTTATGTTGGAGTTAGGGTTTCAGGTGTTTTAAATAATTTTATTTGGAAAAGTTGTGTGAAACTTTTCTGTTTATGTGTATATTTTCGCGTAACCTTTTTGTAGAGAAAACTAAGCGATGATTATAATAAATTTAGGTTCATTGTAACCATTTTTACACACACAAACCACACCCAACTTTATTATTTCCCGAATCAAATGGATTTGTACCGTACTCCAGAAAAAATAATTGTATTATTAAAGCAAAAAGCAGGTAACCAGTTTCCAGGTAATCAAAACTCCGGGTCAGTATTTCCAGTTTTCAGATAAACCGAGATATATTCCCAACAATTTGGCCCACGCAGAACTCGAACTTGGAATCTCACCAATTGATCAACGGTTTTTGTTTTGAAGGACCAAGCAGATGGCAAACATTTGTATAAAATGGATTTAAGTGTTAATTATATTTCTATAAGCAAAGTTTAACAAACATTTCATATAAACGCAAGTTTTTCCTGCGTAATTCAACTGGCTTCCTAAAAATAATCTCAATAATTTCTAGTCGAATTTCTGCCAATATTCTAATAAATATTTTCATCTCAATAATCACATTACATTAACGTCGGAATATGGCTTTGGAGGTAAAGAAAGTCGCCGAATTTTTACGCAAACAAAAATATTTTCTTTTATACTAAGTTGCGTGGTTCGAAAAATGTGTCTTACCTGTCCCTTTTACCTTGTTTGTGTATTTTCATGGCGTTTTCCCGCATCAGGTATTTCTTTGGATTGAATGTTTGTCGAATGTTTAAAAATATGTGTTTTGCGGAGGTATATCTTAATATATATAAATCTCCTGTCACGATGTTTGTTCGCGATGGACTCCTAAACTACTTAACCGATTTTAAATTAAATTGGCACACCGTGAGCAGTCTGCTCCAACTTAAGAGATAGGATAGCTTAGATCTTTAATTATAGTCGCAATTTTATTTTATTGCAAATTATTTGTCTATAATTAATTGACAGTCACATGTTATACATATATATAACTACTATACTCATTTAAGGCTTAGCGATACTGAATAATTTAAAAACAAAATCAACCGCAGACGAAGTCGCGGGCAACAGCTAGTATGATATAAGTTATAACTTGAAAAAGCATAGCTAGAGGAGACAACTATACAAGCGGCTAGGTTGCGCAACGGCTAGGTTGCGCCAGAGACTTTTCTCCTGGGAAAGGAGAAAATTTTATCTTCTCCCACAGTTTTACCAACTCTCTGAGCATATCCTTATTAAATAAGTGTAATAATAAACGAGGGTTTTGTTTCAGCCAATGGTCTTCTCGCAAAAAGATTCGACCAATCTTAAGAAGCTTTCGCTTGGTTGTTGAATCAAGGGTCGGATACAGAAGGCAGTCAATGAAACGGAGCGTCTCGTGAGTAGGTCTCTGCCAGTTGCTTGACAGCCAGCTAGACAGCCCCGCAAGCGGAGAAGTAGATTTATTTTTATATATTGTTAATAGTACTGTTTCTAAGTATATAATAATTTAACATTGTTAAAAAAAATCAATAAACGATATGAAATGAAAACGTGGGTATAATTCTTCTATTCCATGTGCAGGCAGACACGTATATTGGTATCCCTTGACAGGGGATATGCTAGCCGTGCTGATGTATTATGTTAGTGGACACTGGTAAAGCGTTTGACTAACACTCCCAATGGAATGGGTCTTGGACCGAAGAATTCATGAGGATTTTATGTTTCTTATTAAATTGGTGATAGCCAAGTGGTTAAGTCGGTTCGAGAGTTCTTTATTTTTTCTAATTTATGCTATCTGCGGTAAGATCATGAGAAAACCGGCACGTCTGAAAGTTAATAATGTTCTCAAAGTCCAGCAATTCCCACTTGACCAACGTGGTGGACTGCGGCCTTAAATCCTTCTCATCCTCATAATGAAGAAGATTAAAAAAATATCCCACAGCCCCATTTATTCGCCCGTTCCAAGTAATAGAAAAACAGCCAAGAAACCTATGAACCAATTACGTAACAAAGAAGTAATGCGTTGTGAAGCCCTACAGCGCGTAGCCAGCGCCGGGGCACGCGACGCGTATGCAAATTACTTAGCGATTTAACTGTGGTCCAAGTTACAAGCGGTTGGACGCACTGTTAAAACTAAAATACTAACATTTTGCTAACATACTATTGTTTGCGTAGAAGTTGAATCCACATGTTTCTATATAAGGCAGTAAAATTTCGGTGAACGACTAACTAGTCGTTCTGGTATTAGCCGAATTGATGCCAGCTACGGACCTGGTTTAATTCCGGCCTGGCTCAACAATAAGGGAACCTTCTGAGCAAAAATTACCGAAATAACTTTGAAGGTTCGAGTTGCGTAAAGTGATTTAAGTCGAAATCAACCTTTGGAAAACAATATATAAAATTTATTTAAAGAAATAAATAAATATTTCCACCCAAGCATTAATTTCTTACGCTAAGAATGGTTTCTTTATAAATTTTGTCAATTATCATTTCCAACCACTGTGTGGTTGCAGAAAGTTATTTTTTAAAAGAAAATAAAACGGGTTTATCTCAAATACTGTGAACTGTGTATCGTTTCAGTCCTGTAGAGATAAAGAATACTTAAAATATCATTATTCTCAAATTAATCGGCGTCCCATCTTGGAACTAGGAGTCAAAAAATTTGCACGGAGTTTTCATTTACGACGTAAAAAAGGAAAAAGGTCGGATTTTTTTTTTTCTACGATATTAGGTAGGTACGATTAGTTAATAAAGATAAACATTTTCGCTTTAATGTTGTCTTATTTTGATAGTATCGATAGAAAGAGAAAGGCTTACGTCTAATTTCAGCTATATTCATACCGTACTTATGGTATTCGCCTGTGTGGCGGAAACTGTTGCAACAGAATAAAAAAAATATTTTTTTTTTCCAACTTAAAATTTCCAAGTTTACGGCAGCGTAGTAGTAAAATCGCGTTTTCCTATAACTCACTCCACCGAAAAGCAATGTTCGCAACAAATCGTGACCTTAATATTGATTCGGTCGGCGGCAGCGCCGTAGTTCCGTAGAAACGTAAAAACGATGATTTGTGACACGCCGGCGACCATGCGGCTGTTATTTACCAGCTCGCATGCTACTTTACATAATATAACTATCGAGCCACGCATAAACAACTGTGCTCATTCGAACTCGAGCACTTTTATTTTAAGCCGAAATGGATAATTCCCTTATAATTTTGATTCACGTTATCTTCAGGCCACGTGTGTCAACTTGAATAGTATTTTTTTAATACAAGTAAGCTTACGTTTGCGATATTACTTGCTGGTAACTAATGAGGTGTAGATGATAGCAGGCTTTTCTTTTAGGAGTATGGCAGTTAAAATAAACCCATACTTCTAATCGGTTACACTTACTCACTTGGCAGAAAGTCTTTGCAGAGTGGTAGAAAAACATGATTTCTGAATGGCCTTATTAAACTGCGACGAAAAGGACAAATCTGAAACTACGCATGCTAGAACGAAATGGTTTTTGTTAAACTTATTTTGTACAGTTTTATGGTAAAACAATAAATATCCTACTTAATATTATAAATGCGAAAGATTGTATGTATGGATGGATGTTTGTTACTCTTTCACGCTAAAAGTACTGAAACAATTTGATTAATTTTTGAATGGAGATAGATTTTACCCTGGATTAACACATAGAAAACCAAGAAAACATGTACGAAGCCGCGCACAAACAGCTAGTACAAAATATTAGAAAAAAAAAACAAAGTAAGTCTTAAATTGGGCAGATATTAACAGGATACAGTACAAATGATCAACTAAGGTGTGATAATGTACCTTTTATGTACTTTTAGGACTTTTAAAGCACTAAGTTACACTTCAACAATACTTGTTGAAAGTTTCTGCCAGCAAAGGATCTCTGTAAGTACGGTGTTACGTCAAAATGACTCTCTGCGGAGTGATCTGTGCTGCTTCCTTGGCTATATTTTGCTATATTTTCAAAAGTTAGCGTGTTAACACAGAAGGAATTAATGTTGGGATTTTAGAATATGGAATGTTTAGATACATCGGGGTGAATACTTCTTTCTGTAGAGCTCAGTCATTTACTTTTCATACCTGACTTTTGAATGTGTTAAGATCGCGTCACAAACGAATTTGCAATATTTGATGTTTGCAAGAAGCGTCGGGTTCATCATAAATTAATTTTTTTTTTTTTAATAAAATGTTACCGTCACTTTGACACTGATAGGATATCGGTATAAATTATAAAAAAAAAAAAAAAAATTGAAGCAACCACAATACTCAGTAATAGAGAGTATTTTAATTTTATCACAAAATTTTAATAACTATGAATATCGTCCTCATCATTTTCTATAGCATTTTTTTCTTTCAAGAAAATGTTACTGAATCGTGTTACTACAGATTAATAACATAATTTTCTTTATTGTGAAAAACATGGATTATTTTATGAACTTCTGGACTAGAGGCCTCTCCCAACTGGAGGGTTTGCCCGTTATCACCACGCTGGGTAGACAGGTTGGTGAACTCAGTAGGTGGAAGTAATAGCAAAGAGGACTGTAAGTTTGTGTCGTATTTCTGTTAGACCAAGGCGCGTTTGGAACCCTCGTAGCTTTAGTTTTGAGTTCTACAAATGTAGTTATCCCCATCATCCCACTATCATGTACACATTTTTAACATAAAAACTATAACTAGCCATTTAGGCGCACCGAGACGCCGAGTTAGTCGTATATACGCGTATGGGCCTATCAAAAACATATAGTTCTTGCAAACTAGTATGACAATGTAGTTCCTTAGTCCAATTTATACCCTGTTGATCTATGTTTATATCTCTGTAACTAGTTTTCTTTGGTGTACAATAAAAGTGTACTTATTCAGTCCTTATTTCCTTCCAGTATTCAGAATGCAAGCGAATGTAACTGCAAGGTGGAACTAAATCGTAATAATGGGTTGCAGGTATAAATCCAGACTATCAGCCGAGTTAGCGCGGAGGGAGCTAATGATCCAGATTTACTGTTACTGGTCTAGTGCTTTCTGAATGACTGAATTTTCGGCTTTCTCCCCCCTGAATAATATGGTGAACTTACGACTAACTTTTAAGTTCGCCGCGAACTTTAACCTACAGTTTGTAAGGAAGCTTTTATCTTCGAGCAATTTATTATTCAACAAAACTAGTGGCCTAGTGTTTTGCATGTTTCACTACGGATCACGAGGTTCTGCGTTCGAATCGCAATAGGTTTTAGATATTGGGGTATCTTTTATATAGTCTATTTAAAATCTCCCTGAGACCTTTGTGTAAAATAGCGGACATAAGTTGGCTTCATTATCACGTAGCAGCGGGGAATCGCTAATATAAAAGATAAAAGACTAGACAGAAGTGTTTTAAAGCGGAGCTAACTCGATTGTCTAGCAACATCCCTAATTTCATTAAACTATCACGCGAAGGGAGCGGGGCGGGTCGGTATAAGCACGATCAAAGCCATACGCAAAAACTATGTAGCCTGTAATATTAATAAAGTTTGAAAGTGCCACAGAGCACTCCCGCCTCAGAACCACTTAATTAGAGGCCAATCACTTTATTTTATGGCAGTCATATTGTTTATAACACTTGATTGAAATTCAATTCAATTTGATCGTGTTTAATGCCGGCTATAAATCGGTTTTAATTATTGTGCCGCGTTCGGAATATTTTACTGCACGTACATTAGGTTATCTTCATAATGCAAAACCTTTTATGTCATTATTTTCTACACTTCTGAAGGTCCACCGGCTTCAAAAGTCACTACGAACAGACTTGATGGTTCAAAAGTGCTTATAGAGTAAGCCTGTGATATGTAAAGCTGTGTAATAAATGCATTTTGAATATTGATCCGATCTTCATAACTTATGAATGAATGAATATACTTTTATTGCACATTACAAAAAGTACAACAAAAACTAGGTATACAATTTGGCGGCCTTATCGCTTCATAGCAATAACAAGGTTTCACTAAAATTCACCACAAGTGTGGTATGACAAAGTATATTAAATCAATTCGATGAGTCAATATGTTTTGTTTTGGAGATGTTGCCCTCTCCGTCAAATCATCATTATTTACTTTAGGCTATTATTACCCCAGCTCTGGACCCGGGACAAATCTAACCTCGGTTTGAACCCACATTCGGTTTGACGAGCTAGGCAATTTGTAAGATATAACAACCTTCGCTTGATGTCGTATTCCCGAAATATCAGAAATATATCTTGGCTTCATATCATAGGTAATCCCAAGATAACAAATTCCTCATGATTTAAGTTATGTTTTCAAAAGCATGTAAACAATTGAAGATTAATCATCATTTGATTTCAGATTTGATTTTGAAAAGTTACATCCATCCGTACTTGTATTCTAGATCGTATTTTCTGTGCATTACGCAACTTGCCTCTAATTACTTTATGGAGATTTAATGAGCATATTTGGAAATAGTGTGTTAAAGAACTTTTCAGCGTCACCTTCAAATCTATCTAAGGCAATCATATTAACATTGTTGACGTTTTTATTTTAGAATTATAATCCTTATTTAAGGGAAGTTAAGGGATCTGATACATAAATAATGTACTGCTTAGTGATAACAGTAAGCCCTCGGGGCAATAGTTTGTAGAATTCAATAATTTGTGTACCTTGAATAGCAGGTGGAAGTCACTTTAGTTATTTTGAATGATATTATTCGTTTGATTAATGAATTGCGTTACGGTTCGGTTCGCTGGAGTTCATTAATATTTTGGGTATTCAACCGGAGGGAGGGTTGGATGGCGATAGTTTACATTTGAATGAATAATGACTAACCAAACATCGTCACTACACATTTTTTATACTTAAACTAGATTTTTTTTTCCTTATAGGTATGGTTGAAAACTTGACTTAAATTTGCTACAAAGTGGATAAGGTATAAGATTAGCTTTTTATTTATATTTTTCACTACAAGTTATCCCTTCAGCGACTGCAATCACACCTGGTGGTAAGTGATGATGCGGGTGAACTTGTTAGAGAGTATAACAATAATATTAAACCCATATATAGCCACGACCGAAGCCCCCACTAGACTAGACCTGAGAAAATTCTGAAATTATTAATTTTCGCTCTCGTCTCAAGTGGTTACCTATTCGACTTCGCCGGAATTTGCACATTCTTTCTATTCTCTACTGTGTGTTGTTTTTTCCTTCTTCTCCACCTTATTTAAAGGAAAAATTTGAATTCGTTGGTCGCCCTGGTGAAGTTCTCCGTACTGCAAGGAAATTGATCTTAAGGGTGCCTTCACATAATTCATCTTTCTTCCACCGATCTTTCACTGTTCAGGCTGTTAAGCTTTGGAATGCCTTGCCTCTTGAAATCCGAGAGGCACAGTCTATTACCATTTTTAAAAAACTTGTCAAAGATCATTTTCTGTCTGCATCTGCGGATCTTTAACTTGCCTATTCCCTTCTGTTTTATTTGTGGTTTGACAATATTGTATATATTTATTTATTATTGATATTAATTATATAGGTATATATTAATTATTATCACTATCTATATATTTTATTGTAAGTTTGTTATATGTACATATTATATTTGTATATATAGGTTTATGCATGTTTATTTGCAACACAGTACAGTTAAATGCACCACCTACCTCTCTTCTTGAGCTGTTTTTAGCGCCTTTGGTTGCCTGGAAGAGATCGCTATGTAGCGATAAGGCCGCCAAATTGTATACCTTTTGTTAAATTTTTACTGTTAATTTGTTATGTTTATGTGGTGTACAATAAAAGTGTATTCATTCATTCATTCATTCCCAAATCGCCCCTAACGGGAATCAATCCCAGAATGTCCAACAAGAAATCAAAAAAACCACACCGCTCACTGCTGCTATTTGAATAGATTTACAAGATTTACTTTTGTATATATATTAGTTTAAAACAAATAATAATTAGGATATATCTGTACTGAAAATAAAACTGTAACTGGCTAAATTCTGTACATTGAAGATAATATTTTGTCGATACATTTTTATCGGTTTGGCCGCGCATCACGCTGATACTACTGAATGAATTGAAATGAAACCATGCATGTTTTGAATTCATACTACGAGGTAGGACATAAGATACTTTTTATCAAGAAATTCAGCACAGTTCGTTTGAGAGAGGAAGTGAAAATGTTTGACGATTTTACACCCAAACTCCTTCGAATTTCTAGGTTGTTATATCAGTTTAGGTTATGTTTTTCGTTTAGATATGATGAATATGATTGGAGATAGAGGACATAACTCCGCAGTGGACTGCAGCAAACCCCTCACTTAAGTTTAACTATACTGATTACCATAGATGTTTCCATATATGTGAGGACTTTAGGTTTAAATACATGATCAAATGCGGACTGGAACTGCTGGTCACTGGTGTCTCAAGACCATAAAATGTATAATAATTTTCATAAAATAATTATAGTGCGACGGCCGATTGGCGCATCGGGCAGCGACCCTGCTTTCTGCGTCCAAGGCATGACTGTTTTTCAGTGTCTGGGTGTTTATATGCATATTATAAGTATTTATGTATATTATTCATCAAAATACTCAACAGTCTTCTTAGCACGCATAACAAAAGCTGCGTTTACTTTGGGGCTAGATGGCGATGTCTGTATTGTCGTAATATCTTTATTTATTTATTTATACAAATGAACATTCATCCATTGACTAGGTGATTACAAAAAAAAATAAGTGATGAAGTACAACGCACTTAAAAATATCTCTTGCTATATGTGGTTGTGTTTGCACTGCGTAGTGACAATAAAAACAGCGACCTCCACTTTATAAAACACAATAAACAGCCGCAAATAAAAGAGCAGGCGTATTAGCTCTCCGCCGCACTTACTCTGTGTCATCAGCGTATACATTTATACAGAATTTAAGCCGTACTCTGTGTCCGTCTAAAAGCATACCGATGTAGTCCAGGGAATGTGTGCTTGGGGCGTGCGCACACGAGCAACTTATGTCTCGCACACAAATTATAAAACAACCACCGATTGACGCAGTTGGCAGCAACCCTGACTTCTGAGTCTAAGGATGTGGGTTCTATTATCGCAACTGAAAAATGTTTCAGTGGCTGGGTGTTTATCTGTATATTAGAAGTATTTCTGTATATTATTGATAAAAATATTCTTACTTTGAGGCTAGATGACGATGGTGTGCATTGTCGTAGTATATTTATTAATTCAATATTTTATATTAATATTATATATAAATTTAATATTTGAGACCCGACTTCACTATATTAATAGTTCTACTAGTAAAGACTTTAATTGACACCAATATTGATGGAGTTTTGAAAAAATATGTGACGGCCATTTTGGACCGATTTTCATGAAACTAAATAGCTAAGAACACTCCCAACTAATTCGCCTTTTAAACAATTCGAAATCGGTTCATACGTTCGGGAAATACGATGTCACAGTCAGACACACATATAGACACGTCAAACTTATAACACCCCGTTGTTTATGCGGCGGAGGTTAAGAAATCCGAATAATCCTTTACAAATAAACTTAGTGATAAGTTTCGTTGCTATTGAACACTTATTTAACCAAATAACTATTTGTTTAAAGAGAGTTAGGACTTTAATTTGATTTCAGGTGGGATTTGTAACCATTATGGCAAAGAATAAGCGATTAAAAGTATTGGATACCACGCAGGGTTGGTGCTACGAGGTAGATAGAAACTCTATATTTCTGCCTCTTACAAAAGACGAGGTCTAATGATAAAGTAAATTACATCTTCATTCCATGTCATGACTTACTTACTTTATTAGTGATAAAGTAAATCCAAAATAATATTCGACCAACGATTTTCTTAATGCACCTGATTGAAAAGGATGTTCAAGAAATCCAGCCCTAAGATGTTGCAACAAGCGATGAAACTATGTATTATAAAGTCTTTTTATGAAACTTAGGTTAGTAAGTTTTAATAACATTACTAGCAGTACCCAAAATAAACTAATCTTTTTAAAAGTAGTCATGGAAAACAGATTCCAGTTTCCTATTGGAGAATAAACTTTATCATCGAAGAAAATGATGTGGAGACAAAAGTTGCTCGTGTGGAAACACTGCTATTGCACCTCCCTCCCACTTATTACATCTCTCTTTATTCTGACAAAGAGGGGATTTGTGTAATGGCTATCCTTTTTCCGGAGTTCAAAAAGTTTTGGCTTTAAGATGCTAAGTTTTATATGGTTTTATGGGAGGGGATTTTTTTCTTTGTCGCTTGTCAGAATGGGTGTTAAAGTATTTCAAAACTGGTGATGGTAGTACGTTATTGAGAAAGTTTTGTGTGTCTGTACAAATTCATATAGAGATCTACATCTCTATATTAATTTGGAGTGATTTTGAGTTACAAATTGTTTCTAATTGCCTCGTTGATTGATGAAATGAATACTCTTTTTGACTATGAATTGCCAGGTTCTGGGTTCGAGTTCCAGGTTTGAACATTTGGTTCAAATCTGGAACTCGAGTTAGGTATTGGGTTTTATTGATGAGAATTTATTAAAACCAGCCTCAAGTAAGAAAATAAGCATTGTTCAGTCCTTGGATCGGACAGAAAATTAAGCAGTCATGTGAAAATCTTAATATATATAATTCTTTTGTTCGTGTTTGTCACCTAACCGTCTGGATCAATGTGTATGATATTTTGTGTGTTTTCATTGGGTTCACGTAAGGTTTGAAATGCTATTGGACGCGGTAGGTCGCGCTGCTTTATGTGCCAAGATGACGTCAGTCCGGTCGGCTAGTAACCAATAAACTCAAAAACCTGCATTAGTACAGCGTGGTGGGTCTAAGCTCTAAAATATTCTCTCCTATGAGAGAGGAAGCCTGTGCCCATCAGTCTGACGTTAAAAGGCTGATGATGATAAATTCGTCAATAGATTTCCCATTCGATATTCCATTGTACTTTTACCAGTGTACTAAATTCCGCCTTGCTACCGTTAAAAAGATTCTTACTTACATGTCAAAATAGGACACTAGGATGCTTTTTGTCTAGCGCAGGGAAAAATCAAATTAGCCTAGATATAGTTTCATCCTAGGGAATAGCCTGAATGTCTTGATTTGGCTTAAAGCCAGTGTCTAAATTATTGACTTCCGTCGCATAAGCCACCCTGGTATATATTAAGGCTATATGTTTTCAGAAGCTACTTTATCTAGATTTTCTGGCTATCCATGGAAATAAAATCTTAAGTTTAAAAAGTAAAAGAACTGAACCCTACATTTATAAAATATCACATCCAATATTTTACTTCATTTTCCGAAAGGTTGAAACGGGTAACTGAATTTAGAACACTCATCTCTGAAAACACTCTCTAAGGAATGAATTTTTAAAGTACCTTCCAGATATGTTCAAATTACAGATCTTTGAGTCTACAGAGGTAGGCTGAGATTATTATGACACTGTATTATTTAATGGCCGATTGGCGGACTCAGCAACGACCCTGTTTTCTGAGTTCATCTGTGGGTTCGATTACCACAACCTGAAAAATGTTTGTGTGATGAACATTATTGGTTATCAGTGTCTGTGGGTGTTTGTATTTTAAGTATTTATGTAATTCATCAAATATTCATCACTCATCTTACCCATACCACAAGCGATGTTTACTTTGGGGCTAGATGGCGAATTGTGTGTGGTCGTAATATATTTTTATTTATTTAATTCTATTATTAGGTAGGTGTCCGCTAAGAAAAGTTTCGCTGAAATAAATTTAGGAGATGCCGCCAACATTTCTTATTCGACGAATAAGAAATGTCTTATTCGAGGTTTTAAGATTTTTATTATTTGCTAATCCTTTTATTTGAAATCATTTTTAAGTAAACCATTTTTTTGAGTTTTGAAGTAGTCTGTCTTTGATTGCACACAAAGTACAATAACGAGATATTCTTTGGCTTTTCTTTATCTCTCCTTTCGACATAATATCCCGCGAAGCGAACAAAGCAGAAACAGTCTACAATGCGATGGAGTCTGGCTTTCGGAGGCTTTTGTTGAAAATCTAGGTTTTGACAAAAAAATATTTTGATTGTTGAGTGTTAACTTTTCTCTTTGTTACCCAACGTGCTTGTTATGTCGACTCTTCGGGCGCAGTGGCATGCTATTTAGCTTTATATTCTGAGGTTCCAGAGTTCAATTCTTAGCAGGGTTGAAAACTCTACCATCAATTTAAAAATCAGTTTAAATTCTGCCGTAAAGCTGTGAAGCAAACCTTAGTGGTTAAGCGGTGAGTGCTGCGGTCTAATAAGCGGAGGTCATTGGTTCAATTCGGCAGAAGAAATATAGGAATTTACTACAAAGGATTGCTGTACTTTGAGTTTGAAGGCTGGTTTGACGATTTAAATGCTTTGAAGGGACATCCTTAACATGCTCATTCTCAGATACGTAAGGTTGAAGAGTAGCCCCCTACTGATCCATCACCCTTTCAGTTGACTCTCATGGTTGGCTCAAAATATCTAATTTGGTTCTTAACTGGGCCACGCTAAATATTAGTTTTTGTTTCTAGTTTCTTATCACACCCCAATTAATTAATTTTGATATACATCTCTTGTTGAACTTTTATTTTAAACGCGAACACTTTTATGATTTCAAATTTTAGTAACCAAAAAAAGGGATTTGGGTGATTTAGGACTTCCCGAGCGGATTTTTAGCAATTTAAATGCTGTTTTAGATTAATTCTTAAGATTAATAATGTATTTAACTGCTTTTAACACCAGTGAAACCTAGCTGTTACCCCCGACTTCGTCCGCGCAGTTATAAAGTAGATTAAAACACTCCTTGTAAAGTTTTCTTCCTATGAAACTGAAAAAAAGTCGTCGCGGGTTTTCCCGCATTATAAAATAATTGTGATTTCTTAACCTACCTTTTCGTCAAAATCTGTTTTCAGAAATAAACGGATATTTAAGAACTTGTGCTTACTAAGTTAATCATTCTATAAATTATATGAGCTCGAGATATATCTATTTAAAACGTTTTTTTAAGGGTTGATAAACATTAATAACAATATTTATTTAGAAAAAAATTGTTTTATCCTAAATTTCATTGATAAACTTGACTGCAAAAAAAAACTCTTTTCCACTGCAGTTTATGCGCTACATGAGTGGAGATGGTTTTGTAAGATCCACTTGAATTGTTTAAAACATCAATTTAAAAACAGCTTAAAACTGTAACACGGAAGCATGTTAGTGGCGCCCGAAAACCGATTACCTCCTTAAATTACACCAACGTTACATCGCCCATGCAATTGTAACTCTTAAACGTATAACCGCAAAGGTTACAATGCCTCATCAGTGTAAAAGTACATTGCGTACTGCATGGTCCGGGGTCGACCCTTTTGGCGCCGAGCCAAGTAGGGTATGAGGCTCTACGTACCTACGGCCTGGTTGTAGGCCAAAGTCTGCCCGGTTAAATGAAGTGACTCTTTATTTAAGCGACTCGAAATTTCTAGGCATTCTGTTACAGTAAAGCACCGACTGGCATCTTGGTTATGCCCCTCAATAGCTTTTAAGTTTTATTGAACGTATGCTACGAGTATTATTACAAATGCGAAAATGTGTTTGTCTGTTTCTCCTTCCTTTACGCCCTAACTAACCGAGTAGCTTCAGTTTTAGCGTAGAGTTACTGGAAAGGACGGAGAGTAACATATAATACTTTCTATCCCAGGAAAATAAACGGTTCTCACGGGTTTTGTAAAAAACCGTAATAAACGCATTGGGTTAACGCTAGTTGTAAAATAAATTATAACATTTATGGTTCCAAAAGCTCTGTTTCGAGTGTTTGAACACTCAAAAAGTTTTGAACTGACTCGAAATTTTAATACAATATTGCCTTTCTATAAAGGAATGTTTTTATATCATATTGAAGACTGATCTACGAGGAAGTGTTGCCAGTTTAGCTAGCAAATGAAGCTTGGGATTAAACTGTATCACTAGATACCTACTGAGTGACAAAGTGTGACCGTCGTATTTAGAACACTTGTAGTAACATATAAATCTGTTGCGAGACTTTGATAAGTTAGATTATTATTTAGTGATGATGGAATATGGTAGCAAAAGACAATATTTATCCTAGATTCTAATGATAAATAAAATATATGTAGAGTTTTAATATTTACTAATACAGTTGTAGATGGACTTCCTTTTTTAGCTATTCGTAAAATCAAATAACATCATCATCAAAGCGGTCATCATAACCGGCCCAATAAAGGGCATGGATCTCCTGGCGGAGTAAGAAAAGTTTAGTCCGAAGTCCACAACGCTGGTCCAGTGTGGATAAGCATACTGCACATGCCATTGAGAACGCCTTGGAGAACTCCCAGGCATGCAGGTTACCCTACGGTGTTTTTTCTTAAAATAACAAAATTCCGCCAAGATTGCGGTGCGACACCGGTCCTCGCGAAAGGTAGCCAAAGCTCTAACCACTCGGCTATTACGACTAAGTAAACCTAATTGATTCAAGTAATTTAGACAAGTGGAAGTAAAACCAGTGGCAATTCAGCAATTCAGAAGTGAATCCGTACACCAGCTGCTAAAGGAGCTATAGGAGGAGGATAATACTTAAAATGCTGCTCAGATTTTCATCAAACACGGTTTAAAACTGTTTATCATCATCATCATTAAAGGCCCACCACAGGGCACGGGTCTGCTCCCACAATGAGAAGGGTTTAGGCCCTTGCCCACCACGCTGGCTCAGTGCGGATTGTTGAATTGTGATAAAACTGTTACGATTAAATATTTCTTCAGGAAATAGAAACCGCATTCAGAAAAGTCCATCTTTTAAGATGACACGGGCATACATACGAGAAATAAGGAAGAAGACTGACTTATCAGATAATCTCAACACAAGATATTCTGTTAAGCTTTCGTAAAAGAAAAAAAAATGCGTTTCGAACAAGAAGTAAACCCGTTTAAGGTTAGGTTAGGTTACTAGAAGCTGTCAAATTCATTTTCGATTTGACGAATATATGCATTGTTAACACCATAATATATTTACGCTAACCATATATCGATCCTTTAGAAAGTCGATCCGAGCTTCAGTAAAGACAGAGGAAATAAAATCCTTATTTTTGATTTAGGTTGGATTAAATATCCAGTTTTTGTAACGAAAATGTCTGAAAGTTGCCAAGTCTCGATAGTAATTCGAAGAATGTATGCCAAGTCTCGAAATGGTTACAAAAGGAATTCCAAGACTATCTCGGTTTATTTCTTTAATTCCTGTATTCCATTCGCACCAGACTTATTGTCGGCATCATTAAATCATGCTCTTCAGCATGTTGATAGAGCATAATGACCAATGAGGTGTCTTCAATTATGATTTCGACCAATGTGCATAAGTTTAATATCCAACCAATAAAATAGTCTAGAAGTGACTAAAACGAATCACTCTTTGCTTCATAAAATAATATCAGTTCTTATAGTACAGAGAACTGAGTTTTTGCTTGACAAAGGATGTTTAAATAACATTTTAAACAATGATAATTTTATAATTTCCGCGAATAATAAGTGCTGCAAGGGTCTTTAATCATAAATTATATTTCAAGCCGCAAATATCTGTTTAATGAAATTTTCCGAAACGAATTATTCGATTTGATTAATTTCTTGTTATATTCCCGGAATATTTAATCAGATTGTAATTTGGTTCTGTTGTTCGTACAGTTATTTGCACAGTAAATAATTCAATTTTCGCTTGTAACTTAAGGCACCTTTCTAAAACGTGGACATTATATGATATAATAATTATAAGGTTAAAAGTAAATGATCAAAAAAAGAAAGTTACACATACTAAATAGCAAGATTGGGTTAAAACTTATGGTATATTGTATGGTAAAGAAGTTGACTCACCTATGAAGTTCATCTTGAATGCACTAACGCGAAAATTGACTACAACCCTAAACCTAAACTAACAACTCGCCATAACAAAGCGCCGATATAAAAATATCTTTCTTAATCTTTAAGTATTAATTGAGCACCAATTTTTTTCTATAGAGAATACATGATACGTATCGTTAAACTAGTACTAGGATAGCAGAAAGGAGTAAGAAGTTGTTCGAGAAATTACATTATGGACACGACACGACCCTCCGTCGCGAGTGGCGGCGGGCCAATGCTGGATATTCCCTTACGCACCCCCTATTTATGCAGGCAAACTCACACAGGCGCAGTAGTTCTCACACCCCTCACCCACACAGGGATGCTTAAGTGGGTGCAAAAGGAAATGGAGGAGCTATTGTCAATCTGTAATGGGGAAGGAAAGTTGGTTCCCGTCAATTTGTGTCTATAATGATTGTAATTGCCGATATTCGCTCTGCGCCAGAAATATAAACGCGAAATCTCTCGGGCCTTTATGAAGCCCCGGTACCTAATTCAGACCCTTTATCTTTATTCAGCCCACCCATCTTTCAACAAAAATAATACGTACTTCAATTGAAAGCTAACAGTTAAATAATTTAACCTTACATTTATTTAAATTTTTGTGGCCCAGTTTCGAAAAAAATTCTACGACTGAAAAAAAAAAAGAAAGAAAATTCGAGAAAACTGTGAACATACCATAAATTTCCGACGCATTGCGAACATTTTTTTTTTTAAATAGGTAATTTTTGTTGGTGGTTAGAAAAAGGTCTATCTTTTTGAAAAAAAACTATTTCGTCGATCGCCAATACAAAATGGTTCCTATAAATAAAAGAGTAAGTAAGAAAAATTGGTTGTATATTTTATTTCCCCTTTACGCACACACCTAAAGCGGACGGCCGTTTTGCGCATGTGTGATGTAAGAACAAAGGGGTCGCCGACAGGGGGCGTGGCTTGGTGTATGTGTGAGTGCGTTAAATCTTTTATAGGTCGATGCATTAAGTAATTTAGTATTATGGCTTGCATTTGACAGAGGGAATATACGCGTTTTGTGGGTCGACTTGAGTTTCTTTAAAAAGTCGAGATGTGAGTAAATCAGCCACTTTATAACTGACTTGAAAAAAGGGTGGGTTTAAACAATTGCTCTATGTGTCTGGTTAAAAGCTGGTGCTTACCAATGGCAGATCGAGTTGTAGGATGTCTAGCCACTAAAACCCCCTCGGTGGCCGTCCGCAGCACATATTTGGGAGGTTCCGGGATCTGACCTAGACCTACCTGTTCATGCTCACTGTTTTTATAGTTTATGGGGTATATTTTTTGAAAATATTTTTGTAGTAGTATAAGAGTATAAAATAAAAAAATAATAGATAATCGTAAAGTAATAAATATAGGAGAGCTTCTTGTAACGTAGTACTACTAATAAAATAGTAATGGTTATTTCTGCTGCCAAGAAGAGTCCGGTCTTTTTAAACATATATGAAACGTCAGGTATGTCTATTTTTAGTGCCTCTACCACCGATCCGCAAAGCAGATTCTACCTTTGCACTTTTCCATTACCAACATTTACAATCATATTCGAACTACTTTGCGATTAAGAAATTGATCAACTTTATACTAACCTGTAATAAATGTGTTTTAATATATTGTTTGAACATATGTATTGCCACGACGAAGCTATAGACATGAAATTTGGATTTTTTGAGTGGAATTAAAATAATACTTGAACTGTATGAAAATTAAAAATACGTGTTTGTACTTTAATTGCAATATATGAGGGCGTTGAAATTATAAAGTGGGGTTACTAGGTCGATGCGAAATATAAAAGAGTTTCATTAGCACATACCTACTACAATAGGTTTGTATTTCTTGTTAAACCGAATAATTTTAAGCTGCTCGCGGAAAATGAAACCATTTCTATAATAAGCGCAGGTTTTTTAAGCAATAATCCTTTAGGAATGAACTCGGCTCGTTGTTTCCGAAGCAGTCGGCCAATAATTTTTTCGTTTTTCGAAAAACGGAAACCTCGGTTTGACAGTTTAACTCGCACCTAGACGATTTTTAAACTCCCAACGCACAAACTTTATAAGTTGGATGTGTCTATTTGTATGTGGCACCTTAGCGCACGAGCCGATTTTGATTGGTGAATTAGCCGGAAGTGTTCTTACCTTGATTTGATAAAATTCTGTCAAAGATGGCCGCCGTCACAAAATGCCGGTTTAAATATCTTTCACAACTATCACAATGTGGGTATAAATTTAAAGGGCTCGACTTGTAGAATAATGTACATGATATTAAAAGTCAGGGGTTTGGATAGAACCAGGCGTTACTTGGCGGAATTCCACTATATATTGTGAATATTATGCTTAATTTGCTATACTAACGCGAAAAGCAGGTAAAACGTGCCTAATTTAACCAAACAGGTCTTTGACAATGCACCCTCTGCACTGTTGAAGATCTGATTGGTGTGGAGTATAAAGACTTGAGAAATTATAAATTACACCATACAGATTCTCTTGCTTTTCGGAATGTAGCAAATTAAGCTTAATTTTCATAAAAAGTCGGGGTTTTAAATCATTAATTTATTAAAAGAAGGGGCGGCGTACGTTTCATGTTATTTTGATTAAATTATGATATATATTACAAATGCTTCGTTGGTCTAATGATTAGCATGTTCAACTGCGGATAACGAAGTTCTGGGTTCGATTCTCGGGTGTGGCCAAATATTGTTAGATTCAGTGTTTTTTTCTGTTAAAGAATTTTCAGTACCAGTCCGCTGTTAGGAAATTGGCGGAGTCAACCTCCGTGCTTCGTAAAGAACGTTAAGCCGTCGGTCCCGACTAGTATTACTAAGTTTTGATAATAGTCGTTAAAAATTTGAGACACGGTTTTACAGCATTGACCAACCAACTATTTTAATAGTAGAAATAAGCGTGACAGTAGTACTATCCCTGGCGAACTCTCTACTAATAAAATATAGCTTATAGGTATATGTAACTCTCTCTATCTCCCTGCGATTCGTTTGATGTTGTCTGTCCACCCGAGGGGTCGATCAACACTGCCAACCAAACGTAGTATTTATATATAACAAAGCCGTGCACACGGATTTGCAAGCGTAACCGTTTGTGTAATAAACCTTATGCAATTAATAAAAGCAAAATAACTCCTATTTGCTTATTCACTGACGTACTGTTTCAACAAATGCTTTTGTAAAACTTTTCCAAACAAAAGGATTGCTCTTTTAAATACGATGCAATTTCTGTGGCAAAATTCCTCTAGCTCGGTTCAGAAGTGGAATCCAAAAATTAACAACCTGGCTAAGTTTTTTGTGGGCTCTTCTTAGACCAGGACGCGTTTGGAACCCTCCTTGCTTTAGTTTTAAGATAACGAATGCAGTTATCACCATCACCTAATATTAGTGGTAACATGTTAAATGTAACGCTTCATAAGTGCCTGTGATAAGGTCTACATGAATAAAACATTTATGAATTTGAATTTGATTTTAAATACAATATAAATGTTTTTTTTTTATGAATTCCGTAGAAACCCTTCTATTTCTCGGGATGAATTCTATATCAGTCTCTGTTACATTACGTTACTCGTATTTCCGTTCCAAATTTCGTCGAGACCAGTACTATTTGTTAAAAGTTCAAACAAATAAACAGACAGGCTTTTGCATTAAAATTTAATCACTACTTATAAAGTTCGAACACGCACATCTAACTTTTCTTACTTATGTCTGTTTTTGAAGCAATTTAATATCACTTGCATTAAAGGCGATTGAAAACATAATGAAACCTGTCTGCCAAAGAGTTAGTAGCCTATATGTCTGAGGTTAATAAAACTGCCTTACTCCCTAACAGGTTAGCCCGCTGCCATCCGACCATAAATACTTAAAGGTAGGATTTTTATAACTCTTTCAATGTCTCTCCTTAAGTGATTTATAGCTCGTACTGGAGGTTTTCTTCATTTCATATCATCTGCATACCCTGAGCATACCCTCTATGCACGCCACTGCCAGTATGAGATGTTGTGATGATGATGATTGAATATATATTTAATAATTTTTTGAGAGCGCACTATAATTTATTTATTTATTTTATTTATAGTTTTTATTTGTACACAACAATCATGTTCTAAAAAACAAAAAAATAAAAAGGCGGCCTTATCGCTAAATAGCGATCTCTGCCAGGTAATCTTAGGATTAAACGAAAACTAAAAAGAAAAACGAAAAGGAACATATAATCGTAACGTATAACATACTGAAGTCAAAACTGTAATTCCATTTTTGTTTGTTTTCTGCCTCGCTGTCTTTATTTTGGCCACGCATAGCGCTGAAACTACTGAAAAAATTTATGAAGGCCTGCTTGAAATGTAAGATTAAGACTAACCTACTCATTCACAGTCCGCCTTAACTGTTTAACCATGCAGGCCCTATCTACGATGCATACAAATGAAATAATTTCATTAATATTAAATGAAGTCGTGTAATTGAGGAATGCCTGCAGATTAAAGAGTTGTCGGCATTATGACGCGCCGTTTAATATAATATTCAAATTGAGCAAACAACGGGGAAATAGCTGAGCGTGCGGAATCCTAATATGCGCTCGGAGTCAAGCGTGAGTCGCAACTTGCAGCTTCATTATAGAACTGGAGAATGGCCGCACAATGAGAATGAGAATTGTCTTTATTATTTTACGGTTATTTACAAATCCCGTGGGAAACGTTTATTTTTCTGGGATAAAAATAGCCTATGTTACTCTCTGCAGTCGCGTGCACTGGGTTTCTCGCAAAAAATCTCCTCCTATACGGGTTATACATCAAATTTAGGGTAGGCAGTGCTATTGTGCATGTATGAAGTGCACGCCACTGACTCTCTGTATTTTCAACTAACTCTGCGCCACCAATCAAGATTACTGGTTGCTTAGTTTTGTCGTGAAGGAAGTATAGACACTTTCGCATTTATAATATTAGCAAGGATTCCACTACAAGTTATTAGTAGTAAAGCT
This sequence comes from Pararge aegeria, assembly GCF_905163445.1. Taxonomy (NCBI): domain Eukaryota; kingdom Metazoa; phylum Arthropoda; class Insecta; order Lepidoptera; family Nymphalidae; genus Pararge; species Pararge aegeria. The sequence continues at coordinate 660,923 of NC_053202.1, read as the reverse complement.
TTTGTCACAGAGGTCGTACCAAATAAACTACCGCCATGCTTATTTCCGTTGCCAAGCAGCATTGCTGTGTTCCGGACTGAAGAACACGGTTGCCGGAGCTATTACAGGTATTTGAGGCTTATCACCTATTAGCGAGGTTGACGGACTGGTCTGTCAATAAAATAAGTTGGCTCATGACTGCAATCTCATCTGGATGTATGTGATAATGCAGTCTAAAACTATAGCAGTTATATTCACAATTCAATTAGTACTTATAAGCACTTTTGACACCGCAAATATGTCTGTTTGTAGTGACTCTACCACCGGTTCGGAAAGCAGATTCTACAGAGAAGAGTCCGTAAGAGACTCAGTAGAAGCTCTTTTCCAACATCAACAATTACAATCATTTTTCTATCTTGCGGGAGATGAGAGCGAAGCTGGCTACTTCCAATCTACCTTGTACTTAAGAAATTCATCAAATTTATAACTTCACTGCATTAGATGTGTTTTTACACATTTTTTAAATGTTTGCATTGGTAAGTCTTGGAATTACCTTAGGAATCATGTTGTAAAAGCGTATACTCACGCCCACAAAGGAGTTCTGCACTTTTCGCAGACGATATGCAGATATCACTAATTTATGTCCATTTCTGGTAAGTCGATTGGTAATATCAGCTTTTTGTTTATTCGGTTTCTATGTGGCATCGTACCAAAACGTTAGGTTAGGTTGGTTACGATTTCGGTAGGGTGGGTACCACCACGAGACCAGAAAAGAAAAAAATCTAAAATTTCACCTGTCGGAAATCGAACCCAGTATCTTCACTCAAATCCTCAACATAGCGCTAATGAGTTTCTCATATTTTCTCATGGTCTCTTACATAAGTTTTTCATCTTGAATTAATGAAATTGCACAGTTTTTGTGTGCGAATCGGTTACCTTTCATATGAAAAGCAGATTACTACCGAGTCAAATAAACTTAATAATGCGTAATAAAAAAAGCCTTTTAGGGCTTTTCCTTAACAAGTCTTCTTGTGAACTAAAAATTTGGTCCCTTTCCCTTATATATTTTAAATGAATACTCTTTCCTCACTCGGGAAATAAGGTTTTATGTGCAATAAAGCTTTTAGTGATTTGAAATATAAAGGGCAATACGTGAACTAGTAGTGCTCAAGATATATGAAGTTTGTGGGATTACGTCGTATGACAATGAAATGGAATATAATAAAGTGGTGGATGTGACTTTTTTCTACAAAATAAGAAAGACTATTTCAGAAGTAGTTTCCATTATTAAAGTTGTACGCGAGGAGATATAAACATTATTGTAACATTTTTATATGTTTGAAAACAGCAATTTGAATAAATAGATAGGTGACCTATATTACATCTTCAATTAAATTAAAATTAAGATTCTTACCCCATAGGAAGAGAACAACGTACTTATATCAAAATGTCGGAAATTCTTAATGGAAACTAAATTCAACATTACTAAAATTAAAGTTTAACAATTGATAACTCATTGATCGGTTTCCATAACCAGTAAATAGTATAAAAGATATAAGAATCACAAAGATAAGTTGCGGTATAAAAAATAAGAATTATAAGAAGAGCTTGACTGAGACAAGGGAGTTAATGAAAGTATGATTTTAAGTAGTGAAGAGATATTGAACTACTTAAGACTTGCGTAGACTGAGATCGGTACTTTAAAATTATAATTTTCAGATTCCTGGTTTATAAAGACCGAGAAATTTCGTCATCATTTCTCAATATGAGTGTAACCGTATTTCTTGTGTATGAGGTACTATATCTTGTACTATATATATCTATATCGATATCTTGGCCGATTCAAATTAACGTAAACTTTCCTTTGAAAGAAAATATAATAATAATATAATACCTGTTACCCTTAGCCATCGTGTTTCGATTGAATTTCGTATTGCTTACCTGCAAAAAAGAAACAAAATTCATTAATATAAATACTAAACCAAAGTAATCATTAGTAATATCGCATTGTAAAAAGAGGTCCACAATGTGCTACGCCACCGTAGACCCGATTATTAATGTGTAGCTATGATGTAGCATAGTCGTAGCACCATCCAAGAATACTTTGAGAGTTGTCATCATAATCAACCTTAATTAATGTCTCATTGTTGTAAGCACCGACTTATCTGGCGCTGTAATTAACGTTTTGGTTTTTAAAGGAGGTTTAGGGTTCGAACTCCGGCAGGGGTAGTATTTTGACTTATATTAAGTTTTGTCTGTAGCTTGATTTGTGAAGCTTGCTTTGTGAACGGGCAAAAACACAACGATTGAAAATTTCTTAATCCCAATGGATATGAAACAATCTATCAATCAATCAATTTTTATTTATTTACTGATACAGGTAAATAGGTGTTATAGAAAAAAATATGTGGATCTTAACTGTACCACGCTAATTTGGCAAGCAATTGTTATCAGTATTTAAATTTTAAGTGACGTTACTAGTAGGTACAATTGAGATATTGGCAATTACAATTTATGAAATACTTTTTATAATAGTACAATCAGACAATTTATAAATAATAAATTACAATTAATTTTATATGGGCACATGTCAAAGAATACAATAAAGTAATAATTACTTTCGAATGTCATTATTTTAAATATTCATCAATGGTATATAAGTAATGTTTATTTAAATATTGAAATAACTTATCTTTTAAATATTTTATATCATTTATTGGTGGCTTAATTTCGTCAGGTAATTTATTGAATATTTTTATCGCCACAATATAAAAATTATTGTTATAGAGAGCGGTTTTATGTGCGGGGAATCTTAATCCATTTTTATGACGTTTATTTTCGAATTCCGTAAAAATTGTTTTGTTGGCGGCCACAAATAAGACTACCTCATAAATATATAATGATGGGAATGTTAATATGTTAAGCTTTTTAAAATATGGCTTGCAATCATCCCGCTTGCATGCTGATGAAGTTTCTGGTATGCGCTAGTCATTTAATATCGAGGAGATTTTAATATTGCACTTTTACAATGTGGTGACGGCAAATCGCAGAACGGGCACCGGCGTCCTCTGTTCTACAACTACCATCTAGTCGGCCTAGCGTGGTGAATATGGGCAAACCCTTCGTTGCGAGAGTCCAGCGGTGGACCGATATAGGCTCTTGATGCTAATACAGAATAGAAGTAGTGTAGTATAGCAGTGACTCGAAACAAAGACGGCATGCACATAAACGAGCTCACGCGCCGATAAAGGCACTCGCCGCTTATTTCATTTACAATTCATTTGATGTACTTAGCGAGGGGCCTTTGATGGACGGCAGGGTTGAACAATGAATCGCTTTTATCTCCGAACGAAAGCTTTTATTTAACTTCACTACTGTGTTAGTATACTTAGGTCGCAATCATTGCATGTGACCTTTGAAATCGTTCCTGATATTTATATAGCAAAAGTAGTTACTAACTTATTAGCTTAATAGCTTCCGAACTGTGTTATTCTCTTACAGTTAATAAAGCGAAACATACTCAGTTATTAAAAAAATATTATAGTTAAGAAAGAAGAAGAAGATACTCGTCCCAAATATCTAAGATAAATTGAAATTAATTAGACATCAATACACTCGGTCTTTTACGTACCTCTAATTTTTTTATGTTGTGTGTGTTTTAAGCAATTATATATCACTTGAACGGTGAAGGAAAACATCGTCAGGAAACCTGCAGACCTGAGTCCTAATGTTCTCAAAGGGTCTTGAAGCCCACCAATCCGCTCTTGGGCAGCACGACACAAACATAAACTTCAACCATCTCATTGAAGAAGGAGTCCCGTACCCTGTAGTGGGCCGTTAATGGGTTGATATGATGATGGTAACAAGTAAGATTTATTTTTTCTCAGCAGTGGCAACCCTGCGCTCTCCTGTATAAGGATACGAAACAAGCGGTTTCGGTAAATACGTTTTCTTATTCCTCCCCCTTCGCCCCTGACAGCGCCCACCCCCCTTCACCACACGTTCGCCATGATAAGTGTTAATGGTTTGTTTGGATTTCTAATTAGAATAACTCGGCGGATTTTTTCGCAATTTAACCCCTAGGGGGTAGACTGGGGGGTGAGTAACACATTCGTACGGGATAATAAGTCGTTGCAGTTTTAATTTCGAAATTATAAAGCGGTCTAAGAATGGAGCTAATCGTATCCCTACGGATATCGATTTTATTGTAATATTATTATTCCATTCGCAATAATAGTTTTAGAATAAAACAACCACTACGGTGAAGTGAGGAATGGTTTACTTCACACGCCTTTGAGAACATGAGAACTCTCAGGCATGCGGGTTTATCTCACGATGTTTTCCTTCATCGTTGTAGCTAAAGATATAATTTATCCACTAGATTATCACAGGTAGGATCGGTTTAACTTTGAAGCCATAAAGATACACTAAAGGTTATATTTTACAATACTTCGGGAAAGAAATAATGATGCTTTTCTGGAAAAGAAAATTAAGCGAAAAAAAAAAACTTGTTTTATGGGTTCTAAGTTAACTGATGTGTAATTTATAAATAATATACATCATGACTTTTAATAGATGAACACTAAAACACATTCACGTTCAACACAAAAAAGTTTTCCAGTTGTTGGAATCAAACAAACAGAGACACTGTCGCATTTATAATATTTATAAAAAAGAAAAAATGTGCTACGTGGTTTCCAACCAGTCAAATTTCCCCTGACCTTACAACACTTTTGGTAAATTGCCGTGGTCACCGGATATATCCTAAAATAATAATCAAATATAATTTGTAAACATAAAATGCTCTTGATTTAAAATTAATATAGATGTTGACTCCTCACACAAGCCTTTTTTTTAATACGTTCAGATTAAAGTTTATTTATTTTTTTAAACCGAATGATTTGTTACATGTCTCAAACATAGAAGGAACATATTCCAATTAAATTTTACCTATTCTTACACGTCTGACATATTTGTATTTTTTTTATGCATAATATAACAAAACTAAAAATTATAAGGTAAAGAGTAAACATAAATGTATTTATTTCTCGATGTTTTGCATAATGTCTATTTTTTTAAATATTCATAAATATATAGAAATAACATTTGTAGGAAACATCAAACATCTAGTAGCGAACTATATCTAGAGATAATATTAAATAACCGTGATTCTTTAGTTTGTGTTTTCATAGTGTTTGCGGTTGCGGTATTTAGTAAAAAAAGATACAAAAACATAGGAAACCACTCTATTTATCCGTCTGATTTGTCTATATGATTAAACTGGACGTCGCCTGTAACTGATCCAAATACGCTTAACAAATAGACTAGTGAACGCTTTCAGTGGGTGCTGCCAATGAATTAACTGGGAATCTTCTCAGATAGAATGGCGTTTGGTTCAAGTTATACGAGTAAGGGATTCATGAGTGAAATATATTTTGCATATTTTTATTCCAGAGTTTATCATAAATCAAATTAATTATTATTGTTAAAATTCTTTTACTTATACTTGGATGAAATATCAGTCTCTAAATTTGTAATTTCAAACAACAAAAATACGTAAAGTATTTTACAACAGTAATATCAACATACATTTTATTTTAACCATTTTTTTTAATAAATAACTAAGAACAACATACAAAAAATTTTGTTACAGACAATTTTACTTGTCAGTCAAATTTTCGTAATTGCGTTAAGAAGAAAACTATTTCGTCAGAAGGATATTCAATAACATATCTTTTTTGCTGTGAAACACTACGTAGATGAGTGTTTCACAGCTGTGTGATCTTTCAACCTCATTTAGCATCACTCAGCACCTTACTGATGTCAAGTTAGGTCTGAAAATACGGCTCTAAGTGATTTAGTAATACAATTAGATAACTATTCATTATAGTTTTTAGTTAAAAGTATGTCGGTCTCAATAATAATTATATTCTTTACAGCTCACAATAATTGACAAAATCATACTCGAAAATAGTTCATAAGTATGGCACAGTACACATTTGCCAACTAATATGAAGAAGTGATTGAACATAACAAAGACACACAGAATTTTTTAGTTTCTTAATAATGCTAAAATCGCGCTCGCTTATGAATTGCGTTTGAAAGTGACCGTAGAAGTGCGCACTCGAAGCAATACGGCGATTTACTCACAGCTTGAATGTAATTTAAGAAGGCGCGCCTTTTAGCTTTCAATACACTTAAACATATCATATAATTACCTACTATCAACATTTTTGAGTACTTATATAAATCCTTACTATTTACTAATATGTAATATGAATCATTATCATCGTCATCATTCATTTCACTTCATTTAAGGTTCAGAAGGCAGATTCTACTGAGAAGAAGCCGGCAAGAAATCATTTTTCCACATCATTTTTACAATAATTACTCTATTTTGCGAGAGATAGATAAGCTGGGTGATGTGCAAGCATACTTTTCATTACGAAATTCATCAAACGTATAGTAGTCTTGCTGTAATCAATATTTTTTAACACATTGTTTGAACGTATGAATTGGTTGGCCCAGAAAGATTCTGAGATAAGAAATTATCAAGATTTAATTGAAAAACAAAATCGATCGAGATCGCTTTAGCGCGTCACTTGCAGCGCAGTTGACCTGCACAAGTCGGCACTTGCAGTGATAGCTCTGAATGTACGCTAATTCAAGATGGCGTCTTATAGCGGCGCGCCGATATTTGCACCCCGATGCATTTCTATTAGCCAGTAAATGCATTTCTTTGTTTTCTTTGTTGTGGTAAGACGCTGTATTAAGATAATTGAATTTCGAAAAAGAAATCCCTTTTCCATACTAATATTATAAATACCAAAGTGTCTGTTTGTTCATCTGCATACGTTTGAATCTACCGTTGTACCGATCTTCTTGTAATTTGGCAGAGATAGCTGGTATCCTGGATACTTTTGTATCCCGAACTCGAGACTTTGAGAACCGTTTTTGTATCTTTAACTTTTAGATCCTTCGAAAACTGATCCTGGGTGCAATTTGCTGATAAAGAGTATAATAATTTATGTACACATTATACATAAATTATTACACAGCAGCGCGCAAGCTATAAAAATCTCAAATTTCATTAAGGTACTGTGGTTGAGTCGAAAATGTATAAAAACCTTTTAGTTTGGTTCTATTAGAATCATGTTTCACTGAAACATTGCTTACCTTGCGGAAAATAGTGGCGGGCTAACCTGTTAAGGGTATGGTAAATATCTACCCCTAATCCGTTTTCACGTGGCATCCTACCCAAAACCTAAATTGTTTGGCTGCAATTTACCGATGCATCAGACCAGAATTAAGAAAATTCAATAAATCCCAAATTGCCCCTGCCTCCTAGCAGCAAGGGTAGGTATAAAACCGGGAGTCTTCCACTTATCACAACGCTGTCCACCAAAAAGGTCTCTAAGACAAACAACACAAACGTTTGCATTAATTATTATTATTTGACGGCCGACTGGCGCAGTGGGCAGCGACCCTGCTTTCTGAGTCCAAGGCCGTGGGTTCGATTCCCACAACTGGAAAATGTTTGTGTGATGAGCATTAAGTGTTTTTCAGTGTCTGGGTGTTTATATGTATTTTCTAAGTATTTATGTATATATAATTCATAAAAATATGCATCAGTCATCTTAGTACACATAACACAAGCTACGCTTACTTTGGGGCTAGGTGGCGATGTGTGTATTGTCGTCGTATATTTATTTAAGTATTTAAGTATTTTTTTTTTTTTTTTTTTTTTTTTTTACTATGTATTTCATCATATTTCATCATATTATTATTAGTATGTGACGTGGTGGCCGTGAATCAGCCTTCTCAGTTTATTAGGAAGCAAGGGATAAAACCTTTCATTCCCGTATCCTATCTAGACTATGGAAATTGGATAGAAAAAGCAAACGAAATAATTGTCTGTGCTAAAAAATGTAGTTGCAAGGAGAAATGGTTTTGTTCCAATATCCAGTGGAAGCGTTCGAGTTCCATAAATTCAACAGGAAGCTGACGAGAGGCGGATATTTGGGAACTATAATAGTGATTTATCGCCGCGGCGGATAGCGCGGATGTCGACGGATATCGCTCGCAGTTCCGCGCTCGGATCCGCTTCTATCTATTCAAGGAGAAAAGTTCGTGGATTTTAAGAATAGATGGTTCAATTTAGTCAAATGTTTTATCTGTTTTCTTAGAAAGTATAACATGTCTTTTCGCGCTTGTTATTTGCAACCAAAGTCAAAGACAAAACTTTCGCAGATCAGTATGAATCACTTTAAATCCAATCGTCATAAGTAACTTGTAACTGGTAAAGGTATACACGGATTGACACAACCGAAATTTGAAATGACAGAATATTCTTTGAAACCCAGAGGAAAAATACCGTAACTAGGAAAATTACCGTATTTTTTAAAGTGGTTGACACTGAGAATTCAGAGAAGGAAATTTCGATACCTAACTATTCTTAGTCTGAGCCAGGCATATAACCGCGGAACCTCGATATTCGCAATTGAACTTGTCAGATACTACACCAACAAGGCAGTTATTCATTATTCAACTAGCCTCTATTTCTTCGGGTTCGTAAGTATTCGTAAGTAAGTAAGTTTAAATGTAAGCAATTTTTCAAATGCAACCGAACTGATGTTCGCAGGATCAGCATAATCAATTCGGCCCTAAATCACGATCGCCTCGCGGCGGCCTCGCCTCGTGGCAGAGGCATAAATCAACCTCAACACCGACACACGTGGCGCATCACTCAAGCCGGAGAAATCGACTGGCGATGTAAATGTGCGTTTCGATGACCGGAACTTCATGTTTTACCCAACTTCCTGAGAAAAAAGAAAACTTGCTTCTCCGTATAGGCATAGACACTCAGTGGTGGCAGTTGATATCTAACCTTTATTGGTCTCATTGACAATCCTCTATGAACATGCATGCAAAACAACCAACCAAATATCAACGCACTTGATGCTGGAATTCCAGCACGGGCGTTGCACATCAATGCGAAAACAAACTGGGATTCTCAGTCATATTACCGGAAGTCATCGGCAAACAGGGCGGAATTCTGGATTGCTGAAACAGGAAGCACAGCAGGGAAGAGAAGTGTTCATATGCGGAAAGGTGACGCTTGCATCCAGGATCTGCTTTTATTGCTACCTCCGACCCTTGGGCAGGACGGAGGTTATGTGGGACTCCCCCCGCTAAAGGGGGTATACGCAAACTAAAAAACCACCACGGCATGTTGTTGGCTTTGTTAGACGCCCGGGGAAACCGTTGTATACCTCCTGGACGGGGCTGATACTATACCTAACAATAACTAGCCTAACCTGGAAATTGAATTCAGGCCTTCGCGATTTGTAGTTGAACTTGCTAGACACTAGACCAACGATGCAGTCAGACTAAAACTAAATAATACTAATCTTTACCGAGTGTCAGAGTCCATTTCTTAGCTCCTTTAACCGCATTGAGTTAGCGAACCTTAGCCCTATAAATCTCGTATGCGGAAAGATCGGGGATAAGCTGATTACGTATGCAAAAGGATATTTGTTTGTTTATCAGCTTTACCCTTCATCTCAGTTATTTAAAGTCAACCCTAAATACTCAACCATGACATACCCATAGAATATGATTGCGCCAGAATATGATAGCAGTTTATAATTAATAATTTATATCCGTCATTCGACTAGTAATTAAAGCAAGTGGTGCTGAGAACACGACATCGCTAACGACGCTTGAAATTCACCATGACTGGCCTAGTTGTAGGAGATATATCACAAACATAATCGTCACCCCCGGGTTTACCCGGGGGTGACGATTATGTTTGTTGCCTGTTGCTATTGCTGATAATTTTTATGCGTATAAGCTTAATTTGCTATACCTACTCCGCGGAATGCAGGAGAATCTGTATGGTGTAATTTCTAATATTTTTTATCCTTATATTCCACACCAAACAGATCTTAGGCAATGTACCCTCTACGAACGTTTCACTCCGAAACCGGAGCATCCTGAGAAGATGTTGACTTACAATGAATAATTGTTAAGAAACTGTTAAAAAAATCGTTTTTTTATAATGGGGTAGGTAATGAGGCATCAAACCGGGACTTGAAAACGCTTAGCATCACGTAATAACATACAGAATCCGTGTACACGACTTAATAGAATAATCAAAAACCACTCCACCTTAGTAGTATTTCTGGAATAGGCAATTTTTTTTTTAATTTAAAATGCGTATTAAAATTTTCGGAATTGACAGGATTTGTTCAGGTGACGTTTACTTAACAATTATTCATTGTAAAGTCAACATCTCCTGAAGATGCTCCGGTTTCGGAGCGAAACGTGCGTAGAGGGTACATTGCCGAAGATCTGTTTGGTGTGGAGTAAAAGGATTGAAGAACTGATTCTCCTGCTGGTCCCGGAGTATAGCAAATTAAGCTTAATTTTCATAACGAATTAAGTACGACAAAAATTACAGCTTCATTTATCAAAGCAGATTTTTATCTATTCCGGAATATTATTTGATAGCTCCGTGCATATATCACACGTGGCATAATACATATATTTTATTACTTTCTGCCCGTCATCGTTAAGACGTATGAGGCAAAATCAATCTTACACCAACATTAGGGGTAGTGATTTATTTAACCCCTTTGCGAATTAACAGGTTTATTATAATTGTATAGGGCGATAGGGGGAGGTCTGTGGTAATTGATTCTTTCCCTTTTTGTGGTGTTTGCCAATTTACTCGACTAGCGTTATGATTCCGGAGTTATCCATATTCCATACTAATATTATAAATGCAATAGTGTGTTTGTTTGTATATCCTTACTTGAAGACCTAACTAAGCAACCAATCTACTTGAATTTGTTTTAATAATCTAGTAAAAAGTCTACCGACCGAGCTAGCCGGCCATTTAAACAAAACATGTAAATGTTTCTTAAATACTAGTTGGTAAATTATTTTTGCCCATATTATTCATGTTATAATTTTATGGTTTTATTTATTTATTTTAAATCTATGAATACATTATTCATAGGTATTATTAAAAGATTTAAAATATGTTAACAACACTATTTCAGTCCTGAGATAAGATTTATTTTCTTTATTAGGTTTGGAAGATTTCATGAAACAGTTTTTACTGTTATTCATATTTCTAGCTAAATCTTATATGCACCAAATATCGTCACTAGTCTTGTCAGTAGAGATAGCAGTCAAACTTTAAAAAATAGTAACCACAGTAAAGCAAACATGTACATTTAAACGACGACCTTTCAAATTTCAAGCAAACCTATCAATTTACGAACGGCTTAGATAACTTTGAGCAACGTATCAAAATAGTAATTCTCTATGTACACAGCCAAAGGGCTTAAGACAACATACACTTAGCGGCCCCTTAATGACCTTGCTATGTTTATATAAGAGTACATATAAAACATAATGTATCAGCAGCGGGCGGTGATTTAGTGCGAGTCACTCAATCAAGGCATGACGGCCACATCATTAATTATGAGAACGAGTTATGGTCAGAAAATCTGGAAAAATAAGCTTCCCATACATTAATTGTTAACACCCCTCCTGTTGTGTGTCGTACAAGACGACTAAGGGAATATAAGGTCAAAGTAGAAAATATCTTCATTCAAGTAGGCCCATACGTGGCACTTTTGATGCGTACATTACATGAGAAGTACACGGTAGTGAGATGATGGCGATAACCATATTGTAAACTTAAAACCAACGCTACGAGGGTTGCCAACGCGTCCTGGTCGATGCCCACAACAAACTTAGCCGGTTGTTTTTTTTGTTATCACCATGACACATTGTCATTTTAAATTATTAGAAGAGCAACCTGGTTAGAGCAATAATTCACACCCGAGCTTTTTTATCAAATATCTAGTCCTTTAAACTCTAATAGGACTTTTCTTTAAGATTATGTTTAATACAAACTTTGAACTTTTTTAGAGACATCGCCAAGATTTCAATGCGTTGTTAATTGTGGAATATATAACAGAGAATAGGCAGCAGTGTCCTCTGTACTACTACCATTTACAACGATCTACCATTTTTTCTGCCCAGCGTGGTGATTATGGGCAAACCCTGCTTTCGAGAGAGGCCTTTAGATCAGCAGTGGACTGTTATATCGAAAATGATGATTGATGACGTAGGCAATCTATGGAAACAGGTATGCTCGGAGTACCTCCAAATGATCAAATCAGAAATTCAGAGATCGGTAAAAGAACTAGAGTTATCGACATATAAACGAGTCGCAGAGCTTAAGTTAGTTTTTGGTATTGGGCAGCGCACCTAGCTCAGAGACTCGAGAGGCGGTGGGGTCCCAAGGTGCTGGAATGGCGACCCAACAACGGTAAATGCCCCGACTTTGTAGAACATATATTATTTAACAAAACGCTTAGAGTCGCTGAACGAAAGCGGCAGAAGACCGTTTTATTTGGAACTTCCTACAAAAGCCTGGCAGTTCAGCTGTGGAAGTACCATGATAAAAAAAACAGGATCTGAGATAATTTATTTCTAATCATGAGGTACGATATAAAAGAAATCCTTAAACGATAAAAATGTAGCCCACTAGGCGAATACACAATGTGTTAAAGACACTCTCGCCGTGTGTACGTTACTACAATACATAAACAAAGACTATACGAAATTATATTGTTTTAATTGCACACTTAACTCAATAACGAACCGTTCAAATTTCAAAAAAAATTAAATTCATTTATTTTAAGACGGCCTATTTTATAAGCTGTTTTGAAACGTCAAGTCTATGTTTGTAGTGACTCTAAGGTTCGCAAGGCAGATTCCACCGAGAAGAGCCGGCAAGAAACTCAGCAGATTGCTCTTTACAAAGGTTATTATACAACATTTATGTGAATAGAAGATGCCTTTATAAGTGTTTAAACTGCCGTGAGTTATATGCATATTAATGTAATAAAACCCCTAAACATTTAGGGGTCTTATTCATTAGCCTGTTTGCGCGACGAGAAACATTTCAAACTTTACCTTTCTCCCTTTTTTAATCCCTAATAATTGGACTATAATGACGTGCTCGAACAGGCCTGAAAATTAAATTATCACCAAACTGTTCGAGTATACAACTTAAATCCCAATGGCTTGCCAATAAACCCCAAATGGGCTATCCATTGAATTTCATCTATTATTTATCGGATTCGTCGGGATGGCCGAATGGCGTCCAATGGCGAAGGTGTCGGTCCACTTCCGGTCCAAGATGGCAGCGAACAATTTCCGGAACTTCACCGCCATTATTAATTTGCCTGAGGCGTTTTCGACGTAGGTACTTTAGAAAGTGGGCCATCCTCTTTTATTTCACAGAAATTAACGCTATGGAATGCTCGGTTGAAGAGATAAGTAGAATATTAATACTCAACTGAGTTTATTGTGGGCTCTTCACAGATCCGTATGCGTTCGGTACCTCATAGCTTTAGTTTTTGTTGTGACTTATTCACGAGCCTCAAGCTCATATAAAATATTATAATGCAATAAAGTTTCTACTTTTTTTTTAACTTAAAAATACGTCGTGCTAAGTGGCGTATAAGTGTGGAATAAGTGTCCACAAAAACTAATGGCAAAGTCTACAAAACGGCTGTTGCACAGTGTTTCTGTACGGAAACAAAGATTGGAAGGAGTAAATGACCTATGACCTAGGGTCCCTTGTTGTCAACATAGAAATATCTTTGGAGATCGTGAACGTGCAGTTACACGGGCAAAATGCAATTTCACCTAAGTAAACTTAAAGACCTTACTCCGCTCGGGCAAATGTTTGTTTGCCATTTATTTGCTACACATTTTAAACGCGAGCACATTGTACAACATCATATACATACAGACATGACCTCTGCAACGTGATTATATGTATATATTCAGCAATAAACATGGAGCGCGAGTCGAGCAGCATCCTCCATATGTATGAGGCCCCGGCGTGAATTAATAAATGTATACCTTCCTTTGTTCATGTTGGTTATACGGCCACGACTTCTTTATACGTCTTACGTATTGTAATTACTATAATTTTCTGTTACTTGACTCTATTCTTCGTAGGTCTAATGGTTTGCGCATTAAACTGAGGATCACCTACGATCTGGGTTCTATTCGCAGTCCAGTCCCAGAAATTGGCGTCATATTGGACGTGAGCAGTCTTGTGGGAGGCTTCGGCCGCGGCTCGTTACCACCCGACCGACAAGAACGTGAATTAGAGCTTCGGAACGAGAATGATTAGGGCTATGAGTTCAATATAGCTGCCTTGCCCCCTTAGACTTACCCACGTTGTTTTCATCAGGGATGCTATTCGTTTTCTTCTGATGACAAAAAGTCATCAGTATGACTAATATTACAGTAGTAGTAGTAATTATTAATTTAATAAAAAAAAATCATTAGTCAACAAGTAAGTATGACAACCCTAAAATAAATGCACCCCCAGGCAGAAACTGGTTAGTGTCGTGTAAAATCGTCCAATTTTAATATCCGTCAAAATTGTCCGGAGTTTTTAAAGTTTTAACAAGGCGGAGTTTAAAGGCTCGGTATCTTTCTCTAATTTTAATTTTAAAATGCTTCCGCTCTGGCGGTTGGTTGGGAACTTTTGCTTTGGAGTTTATAAGAATTTAAGAAATGAAGTGAAAACGAAATGGGGCTGTTTGCATCTCCATATTGTAAGAGTTTTAGGAAATAATTGCTGACTAACTTTTGATTTGAGTTTTATAGCAACGCTCTTTTTACGAATAGAAAATACATGAATACAAATTTTAATGGAAGAAATTTGATTATTTAACGCTGTAAGAGAGGGATAGAAGCAGTCGTTACATTCCATGATATATTTTGAAAATTAAACTTAATTTGCTAACTTATTTTCGCGGAAAACAGGAGAACATGTCTGGTGTAATTTATAATTCTTCTTCTTCAAGCTTTATACTCCACACCAAACAGATCTTCGGCAATGTACCCTCTACGCACGTTTCGCTTCGGAGCATCCTAAGGAGATGTTGACTTTACAATGAATAAGTATAAAGATACACCATACTGATACTCGTGCTTTTCACGGAGTATCGGAAACTAAGCTTTATTTTCATAATGTAAAAGCTGTCAATAGCTAACTAGGTAATACGTCGCGGTATGTGAGGGAGTACGATTCCACCAATTAAAGATCACTTGCTTTAACGATGAAGGAAAACATCATGCGCAAAACTTGATATAACCTACTTCATAATGTTCTGAAAGGCATGTGAAGTCTACCATTCCGCTTGGCCGTGGTAGGCTACGGCCTAGACCCTTGCTCTGGCATTTATGCTATAATAACTAAATGTATAGTAAGAACGTGGTGATTGCTCATAAACATTACGCTGGACAGACGTGTTGGTGATCGCAGTAGAAGGTAGTAGTAGCACAGAGCACGCTGCAACTACTCCGTTAGTCGCCTCGTACGACACCCGCGAGAAGAGGAAGGTATGCTGAATCTACCGTCACCACACGGAACGCACCTTATATATTGAGACCTAATACCAATGCGCGTTTGAAACGTAGCTTTAGGTTTAAGTCGGAGAACGAAGTGTCACCATCCCCTTACAATTATGTAAACATATGTATGTAATGCTCAATCAAATTACATAATAAAATTATTCCTATTTCACACAAAAATCTTTTAAAACTGAACTCAGATGTCTGTAATATCTTTTCCCCGGCGCACTCAAACCTAAATTACGTCACGAGTCAGCTGATCCGGTTGGCGGCGGCCATTTTATTTTTTCACTCGAATACGCTCATTCTCGTCGCTAGAACACTATTAGGAAAATTCTAAGTTATTGCGCGAAGACATCTGCTGCAGGAGCGGCGGGACAAGCTATAAGCGGTAGCGGACGGGTTCCGTTTTTTTTTTTTTTTTGAACGGC
Source organism: Pararge aegeria (assembly GCF_905163445.1). Classification (NCBI taxonomy): domain Eukaryota; kingdom Metazoa; phylum Arthropoda; class Insecta; order Lepidoptera; family Nymphalidae; genus Pararge; species Pararge aegeria. Next base: position 645,048 of record NC_053202.1, on the reverse strand, counting down.
TTCTCAAAAACCAATACTGAGAAGTATTCTGTAATATTTTCTTTATCAATTACTTTTAATAATGTAGGCTTATTGCATGCGTATAAATTAAAGATTTTAAAACGTGCTTCTTCAATTTTAATTATGCACCGCTGCACGTTAGCATGAGTATGTACTAGTAATGATTGAAAGTGATAGTTTTACATTGCAAAACCAATTTGCTAGTTGTTAGTAAAGTGAAGTTTTAACTTTAAAAGTCTTTATAATTTTTTTTATAAATGAAACAAAAGGGCCTTTCAAAAATCTAATAAAAGGAAAGTTATTTTTGATGACAGTTAAACCTCTCGCTGAAGCAAGCATATAAAACAAAACGCACATTGCGGTATCTTCATTTTTCTCCACGGGGAAAGGACGAAGCGTTTATCTTCCCCGACAGTTTTGTCCACTCTCACGGATGTAAATAGGTGAATAAGAATCCCTTGTCAGTGGATATAATCGACCGAGATATCGATATTGATATGTCCTAACATCCGTACGCTTATCCCTTCCACCACGCGCCACCCTCTCGGAGCGTAATGCACTCTGAAAGGGTAGATCGCGCGTGACATTCCCGCTAAGCCGCAACAAGTGGCGATTTATTTAAAAAAAAGAAATACGAAGTCACTCATGGAGTAATATTATCTTCTTTTTGAAGCGACCAAACAAACGTTTTTTAGCCTTATAAATTGGTACTTTGACGTGTAGAATATAGTTAATGATAAGTTTTGATATTATTCTGGGGTCGTGCCAATTTTGGCCAGACCCAGAAAAATGGCTCTTTTTTAATTCCATAACCAGTTATATATTACCTATAGCCCTAATTGGTTTCTAAGCGGCGTTGTACTGGAACGCTGAATCGCTTTTTATAGTAATTAGTGACGGTCCAAGCTGATGGTAAATTGAAGACATCGACAACACGTCCTATAAAGTGCCCTGTATCCATCAACCTGGGCTTATGTGCTAAGCTTCAAGTGCCTTGTACCGGTAGAAATTCGTACGGTCCCGGACAAGCTCTTTCACAAAAAGCTCTACTTCTAGTAAAGCCTCCGAGACTGTCAGGGTGGTAACGGATCTCACAACAGTCTTACGATAAGGTTAAATATCGCGATTACCGACGCAATGTTTGGATATTGGATAGAAGCAGGCGTTACTTTGCGGAAATCCATGATATATTATCAAAATTAAGCTTAATTTGCTATACTCCGCGAAAAGCAGGAGAATCTGTGTGGTGTAATGTTGCCTGTTTATCGGTTTTTACCGGACATACTTCGGTGAGTGTGCTCAGGATCTTCACAATCTTGTTTCTCCCGTTCTACCACAAAACAGCGAGACACCATGAGCGGTGGCATCCTTTAGTGGTTGATATTCCATCAACGAAAAGTTTTTATCCACGTTTCTGATACGTACCGCTAGGATGTGGAACGCGCTCCCGGCAACTGCGTTTCCTGCCACGTATAACTTGAGTACCTTCAAGGTAAAAGCGAATAAGACTTTTGCAACCTAGACCTCATCATTGCTTTCTAACGGGCTTGATGCAAGATTTACGCCTGTCGTGAGATATTAAATCACCCTGCCAACCAGAGAAAATTCAGAATATTGGAATTCCCAATTTGGTTCTGCCGGGGTTCGAATCCGGGAATTCCCACCATTCTTATGTCTTAACTGACAAATATCGCTTTCTAGAAACTAGCGCAAAAGACTCGAGAACTGCAGATTTTTTTTTATTGCCGAACATGGGTTTTCCACATTGTATAGTTCTCATTAGGCTAATAAGACTATCATGCCCATCACTGTGCCATCCGTAGTCGAACCTGGCTTACCACTAAACGCAATGTGGCAGTATCATTATTCAGAATCATCATCATCACATCCACCCATTACCGGGACACTACAGAGCACGGGTCTCCTCCCACAACGAGGAGGTTAAGGTCGTAGTCCACCACGTTGGCCCCGTGCGGATTGGTGGACTCAACACACCTATGAGAACATTATATAAAACTCTCAGGCATGCAGGTTTCCTCACGATCTTTTCCTTCACCGTTGAAGCAAGTGATCTTTTAATTACTTAAAACACATAACTTTGAAGAGTTGTGTCAGTGCGTGCTGGGATTCGAACTCGGCCCCGCTAAAGTGAAGTCGAGCTCCTACCAAAAGCGCTATCACCGCTTCAGCAAGTAAGTAACATTATTACTCAAAGGTAACGCTCACGTAAGTACAAGATAATCACTAAGCCACGTTCACACGGCCTGTCTCGCGGCGTGTTCCAATTATGATCACAATTAATCACGCGAGTGGATTACGCCGCCGACACTGGCACGTTACACTCGCACAACACATTTAAGGCTTTACTTTGTAACGTAACATTATGACAACATTAATTGTTACCAACGTTTCATGGGCGGAGATATTTAGAAAGAAAGAAAATTTTATTTTTTACATTGCGCCACACATTACAATATTAACGACACCATGTATGTTATGTGTGGCACAACCTAGAAAAAAGGTGCCAGCTCAGCATTGTGCTGCATGCGCCAGTGGGAGAATACAGCGCTGATTTTCAGTTGGCACCTCGTACCAGGTGACATCACGGAAATGCGTAGCCATCTACTGACCACATTTTAATATTTAACTTTATTTTAAGCTTAAATTGACTAAAATTGAACTAGCGCTCTCTTTTGTTCCCAATTCTGTAACTAAAGTGTAAATGTCTTTTCACAACGTTGTCGCAACCCTTGGCTGCTGTTAATTGGATCAGTTGCAGTCGCTTTGTAGGACTCAGTCAAATAAAATGTTTATTGTAACTAGATCAGCGGCAACTTACATAGAGCAGAGGAAATTATGACCCGTTTGTGCGAGCGAGTTGGTGGAGCGGGCGCTTGACAAGTTATAAAGTTTTTTTTTTTATTATAGTCTAAAATGTGTATTTATTAGTTCAAAATTCATTTGTTTCATTCAATTCGTAGCTTTAGTTTTAGGTTGACGAATTTAGTCATCACCATCAACTCACCTCTATCATATTTTACATGTAATGTACGCATCAAAAGTGCCATCTATGTGCCTATTCGAATATAAACATATTTGATATTGAATTTGACTGTCTCAAGTACTTTTGAAACCAATTCAAAAAAATGAGAGCCAATTTTTTTTACAGGTTCGTAAGGAACACGTTCTATAAAGTCACTATGTGTCCGTTTTCCAGAGGAGTAGGGGGGAAGCTTTATAATATAATTAAACCGGCAACCACACGCCCTTCAGACCAGAACGCTGCAATGCTGCTTGGTGGCAAAAAAAGAATGGCGGTAGACGAGCTCTGTCACAAAAAGCTCTACTAAAACTTAATGTGAAACAGGTGTTTTATTAGTTTCATTTGAAAGAAAATTATATAATAAAGTAACTATAGTAGCATCTCACTATCAAGCGACCCAATCAGCTATCCATGGCTTCAACTTTGACTTACTCTCATATTACGGGCCATGTTGTTGGCTGCTTGTTTAGATTTATTTTATCGGTTTAGCTTTTCAATTACAACATAACGAAAACGAATACTAAGTCAGTTACACATGTAAATAACAAAAAAATATTAGTTAATTTATCTGAATATAATTAATGAACTTAGCTAAACTTACATTAAATATGTCAATTTGTTGGTGCTGAGCAATCAGATTACGAAGCAGCATGAGGCATCGTGAGGAAATCGGCATGAGGTTTCCTCACGATGTTTCCCTTCGCCGTTAAAATAATTGTTTAAATTAAAAACGCACATAACTCCGAAAAGTTAGAGGGGCAATCCTGGGTACGAACTCACGCCCCGCGAAGTGGAAGCCGAAGCCATAACCATTGAGCAATCACCACATTTGCACAAAGATGAATACTGGAAAAAAATATTTTTACGACTGGTCCACCCGTACTGGCTCAAGTTACTTGCTCTGGATCGGGCGTTACTGAAGAGGGCTTCTGCTAAGTAAAACAATTATTCTCGCGCCCCGTCTTAAGGCGGCTGATTTGAATCAAAGAGCGTCTAATCGGATTGAGGAGACGTCGGCAACGGCGTTCCGGTTTTTAGCCCCCAGTTTAAAAGAGAGGTGTTCAGTTTGTATGTGGGGTTGATCGAACTTGTATCGGATGGCCAAATGCTTGTGATCTAAAGGGGTACGGCCCTACGCTCAGCTGAGTGATGGACGCAAGAGTGTGAACACACAATACGGGAATGTAGAATACACGTAGCTTATTGCCTCTGTCACTCTTTGACTATTCCACAAAAAAAAGGAAAATGGAATAAATACTTTGGTGTATGAGAAGCCGTGCGGATATATACGAATATGCACTTAATTTGAACATTCTGTTTCTAAACGCAGAATTTAATGTTTCAATTTTTTTTGGTTTGGTGTCATTGTCATCATATTATATCCCCCGAATATATACCCTGACAGAGGATAAAATTAACGTGTCAACCTGCCAGAGCACGGTAACAGAGAATAGGAGAAGTGTGGGGTACACTTCTTTTATTATTCATCATCGTCATCATCATCATATCAACCCATTACGGGCCCACTACAGATCCAGTGATCGTTATGTCTCTGCTTAAAATGAGAAGGGTTTAAGGCCGTAGTCCATCACGCCCGCTCACTCCGCACACATTTGAGAACATTATGTAGAACTCTCAGACCTGAAGGTTTCCTCAGTATGTTTTTCTTCAACGTTGAGACAAGTTATATTTTAATGGCTCCAAATATGCACATAATGATTATAAGTTAGAGGTGCGTGCTGGGACTCGAACTCGCCAACCCAAAAGTGGACTCGAAGTTACCCACCGTTTCATCACTGCTGTAGAAACCTTCAATTATTAAAGAAGCTGCGACAGCTGATCGATAAAAAAAACACTGTGTATATTAACGATCAATGAAATACCTCGATCACACGACCACAATCTACCTAAAGATTTTAGTGGCAAAAGGCACCAGGGTGTTTTCGATTCTTCTCCGTGCACGCGTAAATTACGTGAGGTTCGAATACTGAGAGCGGTGCAGTGATGTGGAATATCGCGCGCTGGCAGGCTGCGGCCGAACATTACGTGGCACGCCCATATGCTTCCGCCTCTATTATGTACGTTACTTTGTTCATGTGACAAACACCTAAAAGAAAACCCCTTGTTTATACATAACAACGTAAAATCGCTTTATCGTCTCTTATTACAGCATAGCTCATTTTAAACTTAAACATATTTGAACTATGAATGAAAACACTTTTATTGTACACCAAAGAATAAAGTAGTAACATACCATACAACCTGTTACCGGCCCACTACAGAGCACGGGTCCCCTCCCGCAATGAGAAGGGGTTAAGGCCGTAGGGGTTAATCCACGCTGGCCCAGTGCGGATTGGTGGACTCCACACACCTTTGAGAACATAATCGACAATTATCAGGCATGCAAGTTTCTTCACGATGTTTTTCTTCACCGTTAATGCAAGTGGTATTTTAATTGCTTAAATCGCACAAAAGTTATAGGTTCGTGCCCGGCACGCAATTCGAACTCGCTCCCCCGAAAGTGAAGTCAAAGTCCTACTCACTGGGATATCACCGCTTCCTCTTCGTACAATTAACTATTGTTTAACTTTATATAAAAAATTATACATATTTAAATTGTAACCATACAAAGAAATTACATTAATTTTAATCTGAAAAACGAAAACGACTACTTTTTGAGTTTATAAATGCAAATGTGTGTCTGTTTGTTCTTCCTTCACGCACTTACTAAGCAACCGATCAACTTGATATTTGGCATGGAGTTACTTGAAAGGACGGGGAGTAATATAGGCAATTAGGTAGGTAGGCATAGGTTTTGTAAAAACCGTAAAAAACGCGGACGCGGGCAACAGTTAGTATTTTTCTTATTTCCCTGGTTGTAAACAAACAGTTAATTCCTGAATCATCAGAAAATCCCGTACACAATAATACAAGTAAGCAAAAGCACTCATTCATATAATTTTGACTTCCGGACAAGATGGTCGCTCAATTTCCTCTCGTGTTTGTGACGTTCAAGGGTTGGTGTTAGGGCTGCTGCAAGAAACTGAAATATCCGATTTCCCAATTGTTTAAATAAACAATATGAATTATATACTAATTTCGGCATCAGCAGTTTTTGAGCCGTAGCTAAGTGGTCAAAGTGCTCAGGCAGCGTTTGCCAGAGAGTCGCAGGTTCAAACCCTGTCGTTTTCGAAAAACTTTATATGCATTTTTAATTTATATAATTGATATTTCCTCCAAGTGTATGAAGAAATACCATAAAGATTATAAAAGTTATTAATAATTTTCGTTTGACGGCCGATTGTTTGTGTGATGAACATGAATGTCTTTCAGTGCCGGGGTGAATTAAATACTTTAATTCTATGAATTAATTCTATGAATTAAAGTATTTATGTATATTATTAATTATAATATTTATCAGTTATCTCAGTACCCATAACAGCAGCTACGCTTACGTTGGAGCTAGGTGGCGATGTGTGTGTCGTAGTATATTTATTTTTCTATTTATTTAAGATTAGGGAAGTTTTAGGAAGAAATTTGTATGTGAATTAAATATTAATAACAACCTATCTTTATTATATATTAATATATTTTTAATTTAATATCATCAATCAATCCGTTATAATAGCTTAATTCATATTTAAATTATTATTTTTAATAGTTTGTAGTTTAATCATTATTTAAGTTTTTGAAGTGAAACTTCTTTATCGGCGTTGGAAAAAAATGTACCGTCACTTTTTTCCGTTACGCGCGATCTTTTTCAATACACCAACACGTGGATGTGATTATGCTATTTATTTTATTGAAGTTATTTACGGTTATCTCAGTTTTTGATTGTAACTATCGGTCCAATGTATATAATTCCATCAAACTAGTTATTAACTTTTACGACTGTTAATTTAATAAATATCAATGATGATCATGAAATATAAATTCTGAAATATATCATATATTTTTTGTAAATTAATTAACTTTTTTTTTTGATTGAACGATGGAATTATCCACAAATTACATTATCCAAAAACAGAATTATGAAGTTTTTGATTGTTGCACTATTTATATCACATTATTTAACCTTTTTTATGAATGTGGTTACAATTAATTGCTGGTGTCTTATGAATAAATAAATAAAGATATTTTGTTAAATAACGCGATAATAATAATGATGTATAATTTGGTAATAATGACATTAAAACTGAATTAATTATATTATGATTATGTAATTATTCCCAGAATATAACATGTAAAAGTTTGACAAAAAATATTGTTTATTATGGTAGAATTTAATGTAAACCATTGCATGACATTGTGTGACTGATTGTAAATTGCACAATTCAATTTGAGTATACTACACCTTGTATACCTGCTTACAATTTGTCAATAAAGATATTATTATTATGGAATGCATGTGGCAGCCCTGTGGACGTGTGTAATTGTGTGCCGGGTCAAGTGCCGCCATTATGATTGCTTTGAGTCGCGCTCTGTGTGTGATAGCTCTTTTGCGCCGAGATAATGGAGCCTAAATATTTCCTAACGTAATGTAGCTGCGAAAATCAATAACAGGATTTCAAAACATGTTCTAGCATCGACGTTTCATGTAAGTAAGACTTAAAACAATACAGGTGTTATTCGATGTGCAAACCCTCTTTTTCGTGTAATGAAAAACAGTAGACCTCTAATAGTAAAGTCAAAGTCAAAGTCAAAAATATCTTTATTCAAGTAGGCCTATCGGTGGCACTTTAGATGCGTACATTACATGAGAATTCGTGCGTCGTATTTTCAGTCTCATAATTGCTCACTGCTGGGCACTGTATCTCAGGAGAGGGATATTCAAAGTTATGGCTTGCGATGCCAATGTATTTCTATGGAATTTTATTAAATAAATTCACTGCGAGAACGGTGAATAAAAATAGGTAGAATCAAGTTAAAGCAAGGTTTCTCTTTGAACTCTCTTCAGTATATCTGAAGAATACTTAGTATCAAAGTTGGGAGTGCGCCAATTTTAGTAACCTTGGCTTCAGCAGTACTAACATAAACTAAAACTTTAATGAAAATTCGCGAAATGAAAAGCTAAAAATGAGAAGCTTTGGAAAATTTCGCCTTTGTTGAGTTCACTATTACTTTAAAAATAATTATAAAAATAAATGTAATAACAAAAACATACAAATTTGTTTCTACATCTACTTTTATAAACGATGCTTTTTTTAAATTCTATATCCTTCAAAAAATCTACTTAAAATTTTACTTGAGGGACTTCAGTATTTTAAAAGTTTATTTGACATCCAAGAATAGGGATAGAAATTGTTAAATAAAGCCTCACAAATATTTAAAGGCAGTATTCTTTAAATAACTACGAGGAAGTAAAAACTAAGTTTGGTCTGTACAAGTTTTGGAAGTCTGTCTCTACTTCTATTTGAATAAACCAGAGTTTGAGCATAATCTACAAAACAAATTGTCCGTTTAAATTGTTTCATTTATTTGCACGTCAAGCAAAACAGAGATATGTGGGGGTGCGTTTACCCGGATAAACGTTTATACCGGGATATAAACATTTATCTCCCGGATCACCAGTGATAAACCAGGCTCGCACGGTAGGAGTCAAGGCGATCGGATCAGGATTCATATATATCCGAATGACGCAAGCACATAACTTTGTAAGCTTATTAATGTCATAGACAAAACTTTATTCACACAGACTTCATATGGGAGATACTTTTGATGCGTTTTAACATTTTGTTTGGAAAGCAGATGATGTCGATAGCTCAACAAACTTACGTAACGTGCTGGGAATTGAATTCAGACCAAAGTGAAAGGGAGGCCAAAGTTTTACCCACTAAGCTACTCGTATATTATATTTTGATAGCGATATTTCTACAACTATTGCTGTCCATCCATCCATTCTTCCAAAGCAAAGTTTGTATAAAGAGAACAGCCAAAACCATTTAGCATCTGCATCCAACAGTTTACGGGAAGTTTTATGACATCTGATAACGACTAAGACACCGGGAGGTATCTTTGCATCGTTCGAGTCCATGTGGGACTGAAGTGTATCGAATTCGAGTCTTATTTATATCAAAATACCCACCACCACTGAGTTCAGTGTCATGCACATTGGTTGTTAATCAATTATCGTTTTAATTGATCCTTGAAAACTATTTATTAATGAAATAATTATAAGCGTATATGTAAAAATCCTGATCAATTTAATAAAACATCTGGAAAATATGAATATGAAATATGAACAAAACTTTAATTATTTACCCACTTTATCAAATTACTGTAACACATCATTTCGTCCAAAATATCTTAGTGCCTGAAGACCAAAGTCTTCGAACAGTGCGTGTTGCCAGTGATGACTTACGGAGCTTAAACGTGGTCACTTCGGGCCTCATAAGAAGACTCGGCGCGCGATAGAGAGTGCTATTTTAGGATTATCGCTAAGTGATCAAATAAAGAGACCTGTAGTAGAACTAGACGAGTCGTGAAGCTGAAGTGGTATTAGGTGGGCACATAGCTCGGAGAAACGATGGACGTTGCGGTCCCAAGGTGTTGGAATGGCTACCTGTACCGGTAAACGCAGAGTTGTTCGGTACCTAACGAGGTGGACAGGCTACGGAAGCAGGTGGAAGCAAAGGTCCAGGACCGTGGATTTTGGAACCTAAAAAGGTAGTTCCAGCAGGTCCCAAAGTCCAGCAATGGACGTAAATCGGTTGATGATGATGATTACTGCATGGATCATTAGTTGAGGTTACGACAATCAATTCGAATTCTCTTAAAGGTTGGAAATTCTTAACTAAAGTTCCGTTTGAAATAAATGCATGAGGAAATAAAATAAAATGGCGCCATTCCCGATCACATATTGTGATCATTCGCACATTAACGACTTCATCGTTTCGTTGCCGTGACAACGACACGTCGCGTCGCCCGTTACACTCGTTATGCAACGATGTGCTGATATCGATATCTTACAACACATTTTACATTTTATTCACTGCGTGGAAGCCAGCGCTTTCCAACAGACTTCAAATAAAATTATTTAATGGTTTGAAATATTTTATTGAAAATGTTATAATAAAATTCAAGCTCGCGTGCAATGGTGCCAAAGGCTGTGCCACTGTCACAACATAAGGCAATCAACCGCGGGGTAATGTCTCGCAAGTTTTTCTTGCACTTAGACTCCATGGCATGGTTTCCACGTCAAACGGACTAAATGTGTTACTCTCTATGAGAGGGGCATACTTACGCCTTTTGCCGTTTCCAGCCATCTGCTTTGGCTCCCGGTCTTGATGCTGTCTCCCTGATATGAGACGAGGCCAATGTGTGAACGCATGTTTCGTCCCGTACAAAAGTCTCCATACCCAGGGAATCAGAGTCAATCAGGTCTCTTACATCATCCCAGTTTATTTCTTATGGCTCTTTATGGTGGCAAGAGACCTTTGTCTTTGATCGCGTCGAACAAAATAACTATTCAAATCGACTTCAGTGTGTTTAAGTTATTAAACTACAACACAAATTGCCAGTGGCCTGTGTCAGTTAAGAAATTCTATTTTACACCATCGAGCAAATTAAACGGTTCCTAGCCATTTTTTTAATTCTATTGTATTAATGTACCAAACCTACGTTGATGGTCTAGTGATTTGCATGTTTAACTACAGATCAAAAGGCCCTGGGTCGATTCCCTGGTTGTACTAATAATATTATTGGCATTGACTTTTTAAGAAACTGCTTTTTTGAACTCAACCCTGACGCACGTTCAAGCATACAAAGAAATACAATATATAGTAAAACATACTCATGACGGAGTTATGGTGTAAAATCCACAAACACTTTCACCCCTTCTTCCAAAGGAACTGTGCTGAATTTCGGTATTCTATGCAAATCATTTAAAGTTTTAGTTTTATGCGCATCCAAAATATAGTCAGACAGACATAAAAAATGCAAAAAGTTGCAGACAGTGCCCTCCAAAAAAAAATTATTCAAAACATCTTCAATATACTTACAGATATAGAACTGTTACAGTTTTTAGCAAGTATTGATCGTAAGTACAAAAAAATTCAAAATTTATTTATTTCAAGTAGGCCTAATATAAGCACTTTTGAAACGTCAAGTCTGTCTGTTTGTAGTGATTCTACCACCGGTTCGGAAGGCAGATTCTACCGAGAAGAAGCCGGCAAGAAACTCAGCAGTTGCTCTTTTCCAACATCAACAATTTACATTTTGCATTTTAACATTCATTTTTCTATCTTGTGTGAGCTGAAAGCGGAGCCGGAAGCTGGAAGCTTCCGGCTCCGCTTTCAGCAACCTTGCAACCTTGTCATTAAATAAATCATCAATTGTATAGTAACCTCGCTGTAATAAGTGTGTTTTAACAAATTCTTTAAACTTGTGCATTGGCAGGTCTAAAATCACCTTAGGAATCATATTATAAAAGCGTATACTCAATCCCACAAATGATCCCTGTACCTTACGCAGACGATATGCAGATGACACTAATTTATGACCATTTCTTGTAAGTCGACTGTTTATGTCCACTTTAGTACGAGTATAGATATGACAAAGAAGTGTATGTTTGTATGTCTCGTACATCTCTAGAATGGATGCTTTAACTTCGGGGGCAAACACAGCCCGAAATTGAATTACAGCGCGGAACTGTCCCAAACAGCGGGCCACCGTGTCCCCGGGCGACGTAATTAATGAACTAAGCAAAACTTGCGCTGCTCTTTATCATGTTTATATTTTCATCGGGAGTCATGTTTTGACGGAGATATGGAGTACCAAGAAATTACCTTTTAATAATGAATGAATGAATACACTTATATGAATGCCGAGTGGCGCAGTAGACAGCGACCCTGCTTTCTGAGTCCCCAACCGTGGGTTCGATTTCCACAACTGGAAAATGTTTGTGTGATAAACATGAATGTTTTTCAGTGTCTGGGTGCTTATCTGTATATTATAAGTATTCATAAATATTATTCATAAAAATAATCATCAGTACCCATAACATAAGCTAGGCTTGCTTTGTGACTAGATGGCAATGCGTGCGGGGGTCGTAGTATATTTATTTATTATTTTATTTATATTGTTCACGAAAGAAAAAATAAGTTGCAGAGAAAAAAGCATACTATTGCTTTAGCTTTTCAAAGGCTTAAAAGGAAAAACATTTTTGGTTTAGGTTGGAAGTGCAATAAATAAGATATAAACATTACACAAATATATAATATTTTTTTTATGCAACGTGTAAACGAATTACATAATACTATTGAAGGGTGCATAAGTATATTTCATAATGTTGATTAAGTCTCAAGAAGCATATTTATTTTTCCTACAAATTAAGTGTTTACTTTTTTTTTTTTATTTATTAATACAACTTATGACAACCCTATTGAACACAAAAGACCGACACATGCATAGTACCTAATAAAGTGACAGGAGTCACTTGATTTTAATTTCGCATGTGATGATCTAGATTTGGGCTGTACTTGATTCCTTAAAAAAGTTACCAACCTTTTTTTTATGTTTATAGACGAGCGCTTGACTGCAATCACACCTGATGGTAAGTGATGATGCAGTATAAGGTGAAGCGCGCTCGCCTAGAAGATGCCTATTCAATCTTGATTTGAAGGTACTCATATTGTAGGTACTGGGGAAAATGAACCGATGTAACGAACCTACCGAACCTATCGATGAACACGAAAAGCGTTCCGGTACGATGTCAAGAAAAAACCCTGGGGTATTTGATTAATTTAACTGCCTTACCCCTAACAGGTTAGCCCGTTAAGATCTTAGATTGCGCCATTACTTACTATCAGGTGTGATTGCAGTTAATTGCTACCTTGTAGTGAAAAAATACCACCATTGGTAATTTGATGTTTTTCTACGACTTTCTTCAACTAACTCAAGCCGATTGGTCAGTTAGGGCGTTAAGTAAGGACAAACAGACAAAAAAACTTTCACATTTATAATAATGGTAAAGTACTTTAAGATGAACTTCATGAAAGTGTGTTTGTTTGTTTGTCATACCTGTACCGTGCCCTAACTACCCATCCAATCAATTTGAATTTTGGCATAGAGTGAGCTTAATGGAGCTACTTTTATCTCAGGAAATAAACGGTTCCTATGGGAATAAAAAAACCGTAATAAACCGGACAGCGGCTAGGTAAATAATGAATTGAAATGATTTATAAAATTCATCTTATTTTAAATTATCTGTAAAGTACTTCTAAGTTGGAAAGTGAATAATACTAAATATTCATTCGATCCTAAAACCTAGCCATTATTAAACCCTTTACGATAAAATCTTTATTGGATAGCCATTACGGTGCTCATAAGCCTTCGCATACTTCCCACCACGCGCGCGGACGTGCGGGCATGCCTGCGATCCGAAGGAGTTTCAACTTAGGTACTAGGTACACATAAATATATAGGATGTTAACTGGTGCTATACGAATTTATTGCATCACATCCATATTCATCGTAACTATAAACGTTACGTCATAGGTTATAAATCGTTTAGATTAACAATATTGGTAATAGTTACTAGTTACTATTACGAGTATATACGGTGAAGCGGTGATAGCCCAGTGGGTGGGATTTTGACCTCACTTTCGGAGGTCCGAGTTCGAACCCTGCATGCCTGAGAGCTCTCCATAATTAATTTCCCCTATTTTAAAAATTCCAGCTCCAAAGGCATAAATTGGGGGTGAAAATTGATATGAAAGTTTCTGATTTTTTAAGTAATTTACGTTCATATTTTTCTATTAGGAGCAAGATATTTGTAGTTAGAATTGACCAAATCAAAAATTTAACTTTTCGTGAGCGAAGCCGCGGGCAAAAGCTAGTTAATTAATAAAGTAATTTAACGTACTGCCACATCCACCAACGGATTCCCTCATTAGCAAGTAAATTATTTAAAGAAAAGAGTTATCGATACTCAACGCACGTCGCGTCCCCGCCGTACCATCTCCGCCCCGCTAAAAGCGTAAGAAATTCCTCGCATTTTGATCTTGCCTCTCCAATATTTGTCGTGGCTCGGCGCCGCATATTAAGAGAGTGGAATTCTTCCCGCATACTGCATAGACGGTGGTCGGTATTGAACGATCTTTAGAACAATAAAGGGAGGGGGGTAGGTTACCCTTCGATTTTAAACGAAATGCCTTCGACATATTATTAAACATTTGATGATACTCCCTACACTACGAAGTGCTGAAAGTTTATTTTCCCGATTCCGTCGGGAATGGTGTGGCGGGAACCATTTATTTTACGTTCACCATCATCAGCAACCCATCACCAGCTCACCATAGGGTGTGGGTCTTCTGCCAGAATGAAAAGGGTTTAGGCTGCCTGTGTTTGAAGGGACCTGGACCTCGCTGGTCAAGTGCGACATCTTTTAGATCGTTATGGAGAACTCTCAGGCTTGCAGATTTCCTCAAATTGTTTTCCATCACCGATAAAGCAAGTGATCATAAGTTAGATAAATTAGACGTGCGTGCCGGGATGCCAACTTCGCCCCCCTAAAATGAAGCCGAAGTCCCCCCCACTGAGCTTTCACCGCTTGCTTTACTTCTTACGTTAATTCTATCTATTTAAACTTTTAATAAAACTGTAGAGTTTAACTATTTGTTTGTTTATTGAAGCATTTTAATGAAACTGAAACTAACAGTTTCCGGACGAGCTCTGTCATAAAAAGCTCTGCCATTACTATTTTTTCATTCGGTTGCCAAATTCTTAAGTAAGACTTAAGCTTTTTTACAACCGAAATGTTAGCATCAGAATTTGAATATCAAACGCGAGCGAAATCGCGGTCCACTAGCTAGTTTAAAACAATCAGGTAAATAATAACTAACTAACTAAACGTTCTTTCGGGATAGGTAAAGCATACATTTGAATGTCCATAGCTCACCCAATTTCAGACTTTAGTCAAAGTAGCTTAAAAAGTCCAGGCGACTTCAGATTTAGCATCTGCCTTTATATAGCCACATTACAGCTCTTATTACTTTTTAACTCTAACATTCAACTCTTCGTTTTAAGTTCGATAGTGAAAGGAACAGGAAAATGGGGTGAGACGGCTTATGAAAAGATTGTCTATAGAACAATAAAGTAGGGGGAAATAATGGACAGAAGTAGGTTACCCTTTGACTTTCAACCGACTTTTTTATAAGAGGAAGTTATCTATTTAATAAAAAGCGTGGGTATAGAAACTATGCCGGTAACTAGGTTGCGCTTACTTAGTTTTAACTTAAACTGTGATATAGTAATAATAAAAAGAACACTTACCTGTTTTAAAGTTTCCCTTCTCCATGGCGCGGTTAAAACCATTGGCCTACCGCCTAAGTGGCTTAAGGTTGATATTTTTATAAATTTAAGTAGTTCTTAACAGCGAAAATAAGATACGTTATTCCTTAAAATATTTCTAAGTAAATAATAGTCTTCTTAATACGATTCAGTAAAAATCTTTATAAAAAAAAAACTTTTAACATAGATACTACCGAGTATTTTCTAAAGTTTTGGTAAGAAGACTTTTAAATATATAAAATTTACTTTATGACGAATGCACAATCAGATTTTTTCGTCGAAAGTCCTGTACTTTTTAGATACCTACCTACATAACACTTAACATAAAATTAAACTTCGAATGAAACAAGTAAAAAGTTTAACAGTTGTGACCTGCGTGAGGTTTATTGAGGGAGTTAATATTGTGAAGATTAGAACGTAGCTGAAATCTACTTAAACTTAAAATTTATCCAAATTTATTTCAAGCATGTATCAATACCTTAGGGAAAATAGTCACCTGAAGACTAACTGTAGCGGTCTCCGCATTACAGAACTAGATGGCGCTACAAAAATCCTGCATCGCGCTAGCGAAGTGTTCACGAAGAATGCCTATATATACAATTTCCAAAAATAAAGCGAGCACGATCACTCGCTCGGAGGAAGATATTTCTATTGTTACGGTCGAGCGTATCACCATAGCTCCCGTAGACTAGCTATCAATGATACCCTGTTCGTCGTTTTTCATTTCTTTCATATTACACAATATATAGTCAGTGTCCTTATTTAATTTCGGTTACTGATAACGACTTTAGTGCTACTTCATGATTCTGACAGATCGATTGAGTTAAGAATTATTAAAACGGTTTCAGCCTATAAAACACAACAGTGGAACAAACATATGCTGATACACAATCCCACCCATTTGCGCCAGGTTTAATTATATGTTTTTGTACGTCACTAGTGTTTGTAAAAGAACTCAGGTTAAATTATCGGTACGCAATGGAGGAAAGTTTAATTTTCTACCACCTTATTAAGCAACCTAATCCTAGTGAAGAATGGATGAGCTATCTCCTTAGAACCAGCAAGACATGACAATGTCCATAGCAGTGGGTGTTATAATGATTTTAATTTTACTTCATAAGGCGTAAGTGAAAAGAACCGGAACTGGCGGCTTATTAAAAGACGGTCTTTGGAACAATAAAGTAGGGGGAAATAATGGACAGAAGTGGGTTACCCTTCGGCGTTCAACGAAATGCCTCCACGTTACTTCGGATGACGGCAATTTCGCTCGAATAGTTCATTGATTTTTATGAAGTCTCTAAGTGCTTTTGTAGATGTGATCGCACGCTCTCGAAATTTTCAAGCAATTTTGACAGTCGAGAAATAAAATGGGTACTAACTTTAAGTTACAGACAGAGTCTTATTTGGTCCCAAAATGCCACCATTGGGGCCTTACAAATAAAAAGCGTTCGACTATAATCCCTTGACTATAATCTCACCTTGTTTTAAGTGATGATGAAGTCTATTGTGGTAACGGGCTTACCTGTCAGGACAGTAATATTAAACCCTAATCGCGTTCTACGCTATATAGTACCGGGATGGTAACTAGCCACGGCCAAAGCCGGTCTTATGCAACAACATAAGACCGGAGGATATTCAGAAATATCAATTCCCAGTTTACCCTCAGCTCGGGTCCTCCGTGGAGGTCATCAGTGTTTTGTCATGCTCTGACATTCGAAAAGTGCTGTCATTTGAATTGTGGCAAAACACTGCACAACTTTTCCGACTTTATCCGAAGTTTATGTCTAAGACCCATATGGTAAAACTATGTAAATCTTCATAATTCAGTCACAATCCGATTTTTATGTCTAAGACCCATATGGTAAAAGTATGTCAATCTTCATAATTCAGTAACAACTAATAATCATCATTGTCAAGCCATTACCTGCTTACTACAGGTACCTACCCTTCTCATTTTGCCACGGGTCTCCTCGTAGAATGAGAAGGGTTCATCGCTGGCCCAGTGCGGATTGGTAGACTTCACGCGCCCTTGTGAACATTATTGACATCTCTGGCATGTAGGTTTCCTCATGATGTTTTCCTGTATCCCTAAAGCATGTGATATTTAATTGCTTAAATTCAAAAAACGCACATAGCTCAAAAAAAAAGTTTACAGATAATAATTTTGTTTAACTTTATTGCAAGTTAATTGAACTTAGCAATAGTTTTCTTAAGATTTTTTTTCCAATTATCTTGACTATTGCTGATCTTTAATTCGCTCTCTGATTATTAAAATAAAATAGAAACGTTTTCATGTACATAAACGCGGTCTTCGGAGGGTATGTTACAAAACCCGATGGGAATTTTATTATCCCGTTTGTTTTCCTAGGATAAGAAGTAGCCTATGTTACTCTCCGGCTTTTCAACTAACTCTATATCATAAATCGAGTTGATTTTCTTTATCTTTTTATCTCTATATCTTTTTCTTGATCTTTTTATTAACAATATTAGCAAAGATTAAAAAGTTAATCCATCTATGTGAGTTTTGTGTACGTTAACTTGGTAACTTTTTCATAATAAACATAATGAAGACTTATATTAAAAAATATTAAAATAAAAATATTCTTATTGCAACTAAACAAAATAAAAGAAGTATAAATTTTAAAGTAAGGTTACTAGGTCAAGTGGAAAATATGAAAGCACTTTAGTTTGTGGGTTTTTTATAACTTTTAAAGCTTCATACTTAAAGAAATATAAGAAATTGCAAATATGGCAGTAACTAGTCTAAGTTAACTTCTTACTAATATTATAATGAGATTTTATGTTTGTGTGTAATGGATAAACTAAAAAACTAGGTATTTTAATATAGATTTTAACCGAATCTATAAACTCGTTGCAAAACACCTATATTGTATACTAGCTGTTGACCGCGATTTCGTCCGCGTTTGTTTCTTTTTTAAAGCATATTAAGTATTCTTAAGGTGTTGTTCTTTTGATTCTAATGGCGCGGCGATCTAATAAAATTATAGAACACCAAAGCTATTATTGCGACCTTACTATGCTAGTTAGATTTATTCCCTTTTCCCTTTCCCAAACTTTATTGTAGGTAATAATTAGAACATTAACTATGTTTTACATAATTTTTATGTATCATTAATATTTTTATAAGCGCACGCCAAGTAATCAATTTTATAGAAAAAATCTTGCTACTTTGGTTAACATAATTACAATTTTCGTAAGAATCTCCAATTAAAAAAAAAAATAATAGCCTATGTTACTTCATTATAGTCTAGATTTCTATAGGTGAATAAATGATTGAAATCGATCTTCTACTTTCGGAGCCTATTGGATACAAACAAACAAACAGAAAATACTTTCTTCTTTATAATATTAGTATAGATATAGATTATATGTTTCATGTTAAAAAGGTTTCCTAGCACAAATCTCCAAATTTAAATATACCTACTATTGTATAATTTATGTGTCAAGTTTCGATCTTATAAATATGACTTGTACGAGTAGGTTAAACTTCATTAGTCTTAAAACCCATTCGTCTTATCTAGGGTTTTATTTTAACACTAAATTATTAGAAACATTTTCTTCTTTATCTTGGTTATCTTATCTACTATCTCAAATAAAAGGAAAGTTCAAAACAAATCCGAAAAAAAGATACAGCAGTAAAGCCTACTTTACTACCCTACCTACGATTAATTCTTAGTACAATCGAATACAGGTACAAAAAATATCTCAGCAACCGGCATCCTTTAAACGTTAATGATTGTAATAAATATCTTACGTCGTAGGTAATAAAGCCTTTATTTCAATGCAGAGTTCAGTCATTTTTTAAAATACCTACCTTAATAGCAAAATAACTATATAGGGGGGTATTTCGTATAAAAATATTTATTCACCTCGAGAAGTGGGCACAGGATGTCAAATTACTTTTTTCGTTAAAATTAGTTTACTTAGTGTACGTACACAGTTACAGTACAGTACCGTGTACAGTTATCATATACAATACTGTATAATTATTATGCTATAGGTATCTGTGTAGTGCAGTTAAAAGTGTGTTTTTAACATCGAGACGATGTTAAAGACAAGTAAATATTATTACTCTGACGCCATGTTTCAGTTGGTAAGTTAAAATACACATATTTATTATACGAGATCCCGTGGTTTCACCGGTATTAGTCCGGTATTAAGCGGAAAAAGTCGCAAAACAATAATTTATTTACCACCTTCTAAAATGATTTATATCCCTTAGGAAGGTTTGCTCTGGATTAAAGTATCTGTGCGAATATTTGGTTTGTATGTGGTTAAGATGGATGGACATAGCTAACAAAAACAATGCTTTGCCTTTTTTTTTGTTGTCCAACAAGCTGGCCGTTTAGTCTATATACATTATTATTTTAATACTATATACTATACTATAATTGTACTTATCTGTAACTTGAAAACGGTGACAGCCCAGTGGGTAGGAGCTCAATTTCGCTTTCCGGAAGGCCGAGTTCGAATCCCAGCACCTCGCAACTTTTTTTAATTATGTGCGTTTTAAGTAATTAAAATATAACTTGCTTCAACGGTGAAGGAAAACACCGTGAGAAAATCTGCATGACTGAGAGTTCTTTATAATGTTCTCAAATGTGTGGAGTCCACCAATCCGCACTGGGCCTGATGATGACGATAATTGTACTTTATCTTCAATAACCTTTTTTACGTTGCTTGTATGTAAATTATATCAAACCGATTTGGGTTTGTTTAGTGATGACAAAATATCCTCCTATTTTCGAAGTTGGTAAATAAGGGTACGTTAATCAGTTTTTATACCGTTGCGTAGACCCGGGTTCAACACGGTGTTGGGTTAGTTTTTGAAATTAAGTCCTGGTTTTGTTGCCACTTCGTATTTATGACGGTCTTCGGAGATGGAAGACTGTATGCAATCACATAAAATAGAAATATCTATTCATGTAATAAAGCTGATGAGTTTTTAGTTTGTTTGATTGAGCTTAGCTCTAGAACTATCGCTCGAATTTGGATATTTTTAACGACTTTTTTTACCAACATCACGAAGCTACGAACCGATGGCGATGCGACGCGGTTGATCAGGGTATTTTGTGTAATCTGTTTTATTTTATTTATTTCAGGAGATAAATCTACACAAAGTTCGCAAAGAGCTCATAACTATGCTAGAGTTTTACGAACAGACGGACTGCGAAACCTGTTTACTACTCAAATGTAAATGTACTAAAGCGGACACACCGTCGACCAGTGATACCCAATCCAACAATAAAAGTGGCAGCAAAAGTACAACCAATAATACACCTTGTACCGACACAGGTAAAGAAAAAAGTTCTCCAGCAGCGGAGGCTCTGCCTACACCAAAATTGGAAAAAAAAGACAAAAGTCCTGCCCCGTCTACACCAGAGAAGGTTACTGTTACTAAAGATATAGAAGCTTGGATGGAAGCCTCCAAAAAGCTCGAGGCGTATTCTGAAAATGTGATTCTGAACCCAAAAAAGTCTCTGGTAACCATAGAAAGTGTGAGGCCGGCTGATTTGCCGTTGAAAACTCTTCAGAAATCTAGCGTTTTGAATAGTTCAAGTTTCTTGAATAGCCAAAATATTATGAATAGTTTAACTTTGGAGGCGTTTTTGAAATATGTCAAACCGCAAATGAGTAATAGTCAAGTCGCGTACGTGTCGACAAAATTGGCTGAGGCTTGTAAGAACCAGATAAAGCAGAATTATAGTTATTTCTAATCAGAATTCAAATGAGTCTGCCTAAAAATTGCGTAAAATTATACTAGAAAATTGTTTAAAACAAAAAAAAATATCTATGTCAATTTTAAAGAAAATATTATACAACCAAAAAAAAAAATTTTTAAATTATATTAACACTCCGTTGTATAGTTATCACTAAAGTTATATTTTCATAAGGTTAGTTTAAACATTTAGTGTATCTGAATTTATGATCACTGACGTTATTGGGGTAGGCCTCAAGCTATTCATTTGTGATAAGTGCTAATTTGTTTACGTTCTCTAATCCTAATCTTAATTGTAAACTCTAAATATAAGTTCCCCTGATTCAATCTCATATGAACATCTCAAGCCATCCGATAACAGGTGCCACTATACTCTTAGATCTGACATTTAAGTCTAGGTTTAGAGAAACAAAAGAAATTAATATAAAAAACAAATTATTGAATAATGATACATGCATTTAATTATATACTTTGTGACAATATTTTAGGAACTGCGATTGAGTATTGTTATTTTTTTAATGACATGTATATAACGGACATAATATTATATGTATACTATCTAAGCAACCGCTTGAAACTGATTTCATGCATTTTGTATGGAGCTGATATTTATGATAAAATGTACGGGAATAGTTACAGGCGCAGACTTTTATATATATTATGAATGTATGTGAATTCTATATTATGTCTCTACACTAAATTTAATCGCAAGATTTATATAAGAAAATATTTTTAAGATATGATTTGTTATTTTTAAGAAGACCTGACATTACTTAGTAGTAATATAGCTTACGTAAAATTAAACTAAGAAAAATTTCAAATTAAAATAAAAAGTATTTCATTTGAAATATTGTACATAGTGTTTTATAACACAAAAACGAAAAAGTCGCCTTATGAAAGAATAAAATAATAATAAATTTTATTTAATAATAATATTATCATAATACAATAATACTTGCAAATTTACTTAATGATCGGGACATGTGAAATAACTACTATAATTTCTTTTTTTATAAAGATTTATGTTAAGAAAATAATATTTCTTTTATAATTATTATACCTATTCTTAATTTATTTAATGTCCGTATGGTGACTATTAGATGGCTGCATTTTGTTTCTAATATTTATTTTAATTGTATCTCTCATTGTTATTCAAAATTATTAGTTATTAGTTGGTTTGCAGCTTTTAAAGTATGTTTTTTTTTGTAAATCATTTTTATTTTTGGCTTTATAATGTAAACTAAACTTTGCTTTGTTATTGTACGCTCGGATTACAGAGCATCAACAGAGGCCAACAATTTATTCAAATTCATAATATTGAAGATACTTAAAAATTATTCAATGTAAGTTATCCAAGTTCTAAGGGGGCCTTTTCAAAAGCTAAAAAGGCTGTAAATCGGATAGGATACGGGAGAAATTAGCGTTTGTATAAAGAAAAACAGTTGAAAACTCAGTTGGTCAGTTTAAAAGATTTCCTTTTCCCCAGTGAAATATATTTTATACCAACATTGTGTAATTTCGTGGAATTTGGCTCCGTTCCAATATCATGCCGCTATCATAACAGTCATCATCCGTTGGTCCAAAGTTAAATATAATTCTTATTTCAGATAATATTATATGTTCTATGATGATATAATAAAAATAGATAATAAGTTTTATATCTACTTTATCATGTCAAAATAAACGTATTATTTTGACAAATAACTATTTCCATTTTTTTTCCTACTCCTTAAATGTATTTATGAAAAAAAAAAAATTACTTTATTCAAATGTAAACTACACAGACTATTAAGTCTATGATGACAATTCTAGTACAGGCAAGATAAGAATTATCATTTTTCTATTCCACAACTTGACTACAATCTCACCTGATGTTCAGTGATGATGCAGTCTAAATAAACTACCAAACTACCCCTGCCGGGGATCGAAACCGGGAACTCCTACTCATAAGACCACAGCGTTCGCCATTGCGCCGGGAGATCGTCTTAAAAGTAAATATTTACTTCTACAATCCTAAAAGTAGTGCAGCCCTTGTCCTAATTTTCCTGGTGGAGTGGGATGACAATATTTTAAAAAATATTGTGTCTGTGCGTGTGTGTGTATTTATGAAAGGGGTAGAATACTTATATTAAAAGTCAGGGGTTTTCTAATTTAAAATTTTTATATTTAATCTGTGGTGACAAGGACGGCTCCAGTAGTTTTTTGGAACTAATTTAATAATGTTTAAAAGTATTATTTTCAATACCTATGAATTTTATCTAATTAAAAATAAGCAGTTTTTTTACACTCAGCTGATGTTTCCAAAAGTTTTCAGAACTCGATAAAACAATCGAGAACATTCTTAAGTTCCAAAATCCTCGTAAAGGCCTTCTTTCGCGGATTTTAAATACTTTCAACTTTGTTTTTGTGCGCTTTGTTTTTGTTCCCGCTAAAACAATAAGGATTAACGCCCGCGGCTCGTTGCTTTTAACTGCTATACAATTCTAAAAAGTCCACTTTTACAATTTCTGCGAAAATGTATACTTTCTATCCTTAATATTATAAACGTGAAAATATGTGAGGATGCATGGATGTTTGTTACTCTTCCACGCAAAAACTATGTAACGGATTGCACTGAAATTTGGTATGGAGATAGATTATACTCTGGATTAAAACATAGGCTACTTTTTAGCCCGGAAAAATTCATGTTTTTTTGCACTCGTTGTAAAAAAATAAATTTCACGTGTATGAGCTATAACTATAAATTTAGCTACAGCTTGCCATAGCAATTTTCTTCGTAATTAGATATACTAGCTGACTTCATTAACCGACTCGCTGGGTGCCGCTTGATTTTGGAATAATAAAAGACCTAAGCCCAGCAGTGGACGTCAATTGGTTGAGTTGATAATGACGAAATACTTTTAGGCAGAAGCAAGACTAGGAAGGCCACATTTTTTCTACTTCAAATAAATATGAATATACTACGATAATACACACATCGCCATCTAGCCCCAAAGTAAGCGTAGCGTATGTTATGGATACGAATATAGCCGATGAATTTTTTTTATTTTTATAATACACATAAATAGTTATAATATACAGATATACCGATAGAATTGCGATTTCCCGTCACTCATTGCCTTATTCCATTAGAAATTCAAAAATGTTTTATTCATGTAGACCTTATTACAGGCACTTATGAAGCGTTCATACATTTAACATGTTACACTAATGTGAATGATGGTTATAACTGAATTCGTTAACTTAAAACTAAAGCTAGGAGGGTTCCAAACGCGCGCTGGTCTAAGAAGAGCTCACAACAAACTTAGCCAGGTTTTTTTTTGTTATCACCATCTCACCGTCTAGTTAATGTTGAGCTATGAACTTAGAGCAATTCATACCCAAGCTTTCTTATCATAAATGTAATCCTTAATATTATAATAGGAATATGATTAGTAAAGGTAGCCTGGAAGAGATCACATTTAGTGATAAGGCCGCCTTTTTCACATAATTATGTTTAAGTAAGTGATCCTGGGAAACAAATTTCCTATATTATGCAATAAAGTTGTTTTAAATAAATAAACACACTGAAAATAATCATGTTCATCACACAAACATTTTTAGTAGAGGGAATCGAACCCACGGCCTTTGACTCAGAATGCAGGGTCGCTACCCACTGCGCCAGTCGGCCGTCTTCCGTCATTTATTGCATTTCATTATTATTATTATGAAAATAAAATATAACGTTAACTATCCTAGTCGTTTGCAGATATCGAAAGACTGTATGCCAGATGAATTACAACCTATTTCCCTTGTTTTACAATTCAAATTCGTCATGACATCTTTAACTGGCATTCTTGAAGAAACGTTATAAAATAAAATTTAGGTCTTACAGTATTTAGGACTTTAAGCGGAGAACATAAAGCCCATTTTAATTTGACGCTATATTATTTCGATACACGATATTTTACTAATGTTGGTCAGTGAAGTACCTGCAGTTCTATGAATATGGCCATTAAGGGCTGCTATGGAAGCTTTAAATCCCCATAACTATTATCTCAAATAAAGTGATCAAGTGCGTGTGTGTCGGTATAAGGTAAGGGTTACGTAAGGAAAGAAGAACTAAACATGCGTAGGTATTATTTGACACATAATTTTCTCTCAGTATATAGTTTGTTAGCCCACCAACTCGCAGTGGAGTCGTATTATGGGTTTATGATCTTAAAAAACCTTAATTTCTTTAACATAAGATGCCAAAGCACAGCAGTAGCGCTTTAATTTGATGTTGATGATGATAGATTTCATTCATCATAAAACCACCGCAAATTATCTTTATTTGCGAGATTTTTGCTTCTAAATAGAAGTTACTTGCTCAATATCTAGTAAAATGCACCTATAAAATGCAAAATCGGTTCTGCCGTTGCAAAAATAGCCCTCAAAGCACAGACAAACATTCAAACATTGAAAAATATGACAATGTCATTTCCGTACCTTAGGTTTTCAATTAATACATTACATTAATATTATATTATAAAGCTTTAGTTATTTTGGTCACGAAAGAATTAGTTTTTGGTCCGGATTTTGTGGATTATTACATTATCCAGATATTTACAAAACTAATTGCCTGTGTACCAAAACCGAGTTGTAACAAAATGGCTGACTGTGAACATAAGACAGGCCAATGAAAATACAGTAAAACATACTACACAGTACTTTAAGTGTTTTTACACAGCTCTTTGTTTTCCTACGGAACCCTAAAAATGCACTCCCACATAAACATTCTAATCGGTTTTTATGCAGCATCGAAAGTACCTGCATATCCGTTATGTTGTAGGCAACGCTACGTGGATTATACAAAATCAACTTTAAGTCACACCAAATAGTTATCAAAATTGGTTACATATCCTAGCCTACAGAATGACCGAACAAGTTGCATTCAGTATCAACAGAGAACCTACTAGTCGGGACGTGACATTCCTTGGCTGCTGGTACCGGGCAGCGGTCGCCGTACCTGGGCCCGCTTATTTTAGTCCCATTTTACAGTTTTTTTTTTAAACATGGCCGCTTCAGTATCGACGCCGATAAACACAGTGTCGAGAGATAATTTAGTGGTTTTGATCAGGAATAATGTGTTGAATAGTACTGTGGAATTGTCAGATAATGATGGGGTGAGTGATAATTATAACTAAATAGGTATATAAATTATAGATAAATATAAGTTTTTTTTTATCATGAGGATAACAAAAGTCAAAGAGAAAGGACGAGCTTGGAACCTTCTAGAAATTACCACGGCTTGCTTATTTAAAGTTATCTGATAGCTTTTTGTTAACATTTAAATGCACAAGGCATCAAGCAAGTTATACACCACCATAACAAGTTAAAAGCATTAGTAATATTTCTATACATACATACCTACCTATATTTTTTGTGCATTTACCTATTCTAAGTCGTTGTGGTTTTTATACAGTTCATATCTAGGAATACCTACGTCGTTTTAGAAAGGTATACAATACCATTGAACTTAGGGTAGGTATGGCTGCCAGAAAAAAATGCATCGTAAATTTTTTTTTTACTAACCTCGTTGGTTTTCAACAATTAAACTATATAGGTACCTATTTGTTGGTGATTCTCTCAAATTGTTGTAGTTTAAGATTTATTTGTATTTAGGATTCATATTGTATGTGACGATGGGGCTGATACCTACCTATATGGGTAACCTATAAAACCCTTTAATAAATAGATTAAGAAAAAAAACTCGTTGCTTGGAGAGATAGTATTTGAAAATATTAGGTAGGTACCTAGGTACTACTAATTGGACACAATAGAAGTTACGGACAACAGCAGCTTTATTTTCATAAGAATAAAAAAAAAGGATTCTGATGTTGTTGATATTACAAATTTATTTAGATTCACGAGATATATATCAAATTAAAATACTATATTAATCACTCCATTGTCCCACATTAGTAATGCACTCGTGCGAAGCCAGGGCGGGCCGCTAGTAATACATAAAGAGTATAATTTTAATATCATTCAAATGGCAGAGGTATGTAGGTAAGTACTGAGGGACTGGCGTGAGCAGAATTTCTAATGTTCATAACGTCAGAAATATTAGAAATTAGATAATGCACTTCCTTGCATAGAATATTAAAGCATTTGAATTCTGCGCATCTCAAGTAGAAATACCTTTCAGGTGCTAGTTATAAACTAGGCACGTAAGCATCTCCCCCCCCCCTTCCTTAAAAAAAAAAGTAATAAAATTATAGATTGCAATAAAACCTTTTTCTAACACGTACAAACCCTCGCATAACTTTTTGGTGGCATATATAGTTTAAACTTTTGTACATAGTGATTTGTGTATGTAAAAGGAGCTGTTTGTATAACATCTACAAGCAGTGATAGCCTTCGGTTTCACTGTCGGGGTGCCGAGTTCGAATCCCAGAACGCACCTCTAGCTTTTCTAAGTTATGCACGTTTTAAGCAATTGAAATATCACCTGCTTCAACGGTGAAGGAAAACATCGTGAGGAAACCTGAATGCCTGAGAGTTCTCGATAATATTCTCAAAGGAGTGTAGAATCCACAATAAGATCTAAAACTTATTTCTCTCCCACGAAACAATAATGACCCACCAGATAAAATTTCAACGTCTTTAACGTGACCTTAAAATTTTGTCTTGTAGGAGGCTTCGGCCGTGGCAAGTTACAATCCTATCAATAAAGAGGTGCCTTGCCTGGTTGACAAGGGTTTAATATAACTGCCCACTTATAACGGGTTAGCCCACTACTACTTTGAACGGCATCATAACTTATCACCGCGTGACATTGCAGTAAGCGGTTAAGTTGTAGACTCTACAATGAAGAGGAATAAGATAAAAGAACCTTCAAATTTCATTCGTAATTATTGTCGTCCTAAAAATTACCGCACCTTTTTTTATAAATTAATACCACTTTTCAGTTGGAAACAGACTCGCCAGTTCGCAAAAGAACAAACCTTCAACCGATAATAAAGAAGCTATTCCATTCTCCAATTTCTCCACAAAGTCCAGAGCAAATAATTGTGAGAAGGAGAACAATAGAGAAGTGTAGGAAAAGAAAGAGACAAGAAACGCTCCTGCCAGGTTCTGAAGAACACATCACGATGGCGTACGTCAAAGAGAAGGACGGGTATAGCCCGGTCGCATTCGGGGGAATGAGAAAGCGTGTTTTGATCAGCCTATTCCATAATAAAGAGTACTCCATGGATATTGGTGATTAGCTGCATAGCTTTAGTTTAACACGGATATTTTTATGTGATAATCAAAACATCGTACTAAACTTAAGCTTTACTAAATTATAAATCTTCTATGTTTTACTTATATAAAAATTATTAGCGCACATTTGTTCGTAAACAGTTTGGATTTCAATAATTATAATTTGATAGAATTTGAAATAATTATAATATAATGGGTATAATGTGATAGAACCTTAGGAATTAGAAGTTTTGCACCACCATGCTTTACAAATTTTGGTTGGCGGAATTTAATGAACATTTTGGATACTTGCAATTTGAAATCAGGTAAGTAGTCAGTAGCAGTCAAGTAGGTCTAGACCATATAAATTGTAAGAGATCCTCGGGAATTTGGATTAAAAAATATTTAGCGAAAATCCAATGAAGGCATAAACAAATTGGTATAGTTGGTTTATGACTTAACATAGTTTAGAGTTATATACTTTTTGCAATCATTTTATTTTGTCTTCCAATAAACTTAGAATATAAGAAAGACTGGTAGTATGTAAGATATAGATTAATAAAATAAATAAAATATACATAATTAAGGAAATAATAGTTTCGAATGATGATTTATCTTTAAGATAATTTAAATAAATGAAATGTTAACAGTAAGCATTTTCCTAGTTGAATTAATTATTAAAGTACCTGTATACAAAAATAACCCTCTTTTTTGTGCGAAATGTTATAATAAGAGCTCGAATTCATTAGTTATTTACCGAATTTCTACGGTTTTATTCTAGATTAATTTATAATTAGCATTAGTTATGATATACAAGTTTATATAAGTCTTGCGTCATGCGTGCCATAATAAAAGATTTGATAAAATATAAAAATTAACGTTTTATTTAATTGAAGCTGTGAAGTTACTGTTAAACATTAACTTACTAACTACTCACAAAAATGAAATAATTGTATTAATAAATGTTAGTGTAAAGTTGTTTCAAGTAGGATTGTCTCGGCCAAGGAAGTAAAAATATATGACGCATGCCTGAGAGCTCTCCATAATAATCTCAAGAGCGTGTGAAGTCTACCAATCTGCACATGGCCGGCGTGGTGGACCAAACTTCATTTCACCTAAATCCTTCTCATTCCGAGAGGAGACCTGTGGACAGTAGTTGGCCGGCAAAGAGTAGACAATGATAATGATAAAATCTCAAATCGACTTTCCCACTTTCGCCATCTGTCCTATATTATCCTCTTTTCTGAAGCGGAATAAAACAAGCAATAAAATCGCAATAAAAGATATTAATCAGGCAATTTCCATAGAGTAGATAAAACCGCAAATCTTTATCAATTCCCGCCCGAGCTTTGAGCCGCCTGCCCCTGGGAAATCAT
Source organism: Pararge aegeria (assembly GCF_905163445.1). Taxonomy (NCBI): domain Eukaryota; kingdom Metazoa; phylum Arthropoda; class Insecta; order Lepidoptera; family Nymphalidae; genus Pararge; species Pararge aegeria. Next base: position 615,389 of record NC_053202.1, on the reverse strand, counting down.
CTAAGCATTCTGTATCGTTCATTAGCGTACTTACTTACTGTTTACTCTGCGGGGAAATAATTATTGGGAGCCTTGAGAAAAATCTCGGAGAGAATAATTTTTATTCGTCTAGTCACCGTCATTAAAATAGTATTATGGCGAGAGGATATTTTTAACAATATCATTCAGACATTGTAGTATTTTATGTCTCGGCTGAACTGACTTACATAGCTCAACGAGTCGCGAAGCTGAAATGGCAATGGGCGAAGCACATAGCTCAGAGAGAGATGTGCGTTGGGGTACCTAGGTGACCCATGTCCAGCAGCGTTCATCAATCGGTTAAAGTGATGATGATGATGATATGATTTTATATACGTATAATAAAACTGTAACCAGAAGATTTCTGTACATTTAATATATTTTGAAAATTTTGACCGGGGGATGCTTTATAATCGATACTGAGGCCAAAACAGATTTTTATTTAATTTTTGTCTGTCTGTCTGTCTGTCCAGGCATCACGTGAAAACTACTGAACGGATTTTAATAAAATTTGGTATAGTGATAGCTGATATCCCGGGTCAACATAAAGGATACTTTTTATCCCGATAAACAATACGTTTCCTCCGGGAAATGGGATGGAAACTTTCATCAATTTTACTTCATATCTCCGTTAAATTTGCACCGATTTCATTAATTCTTTTTTTATTTCACAGTGTATACTACCAAGCATGTATTGTCTAATTTTAATGAAGATCTGATGAATATTGTCGGAGATCAAGGACTTAATTCTTCACATATAACAGCAAGTCGCAAGGCATATGGGACAACGATCGCACCTACTAATATTATAAATGCGAAAGTTTGTTAGAAAAGATGTATGGATGGATGGATATATGTATGGATGGATAGGTCGATGGATGTTTGTTACGCTTTAACGCCACAGCGAATGAACCGATTTGGCTAAAATTTGGCAAAGATACCTACAATATAGTCTGGAAAAGTAAACAGCTTCTACAAGATAGCATCGCTATTTTTTCCGCATTTGTCTTTCAAAATCTGCACAACGGAGTTTTAGATTGACGTGGTTTTTTGGATAGGCATAATTGAAATATTATAAAGCATTTAAATTTTGTTTGGTCGAACGCACTAATCTCAGAAAATGCTGTTTTTTTTTGGATTTGTATTAAAAATTATGGCTATAAATATCCTGGTTGAGAGATTCTGATGCGATGCGTGAACAGTAAACGTTACGCCAAACGACGGAAGTATGTAGTAAGTATATCGGAATCGTCGGAATTGTTGTTTCTTTGAAGTTCTATAAAACAGTCCGCGACAACAAACGACAATTTTTTTAAGTCGATTCATTCGCGGACGAAGTCACGCGGGTCCGCTAGTGAATATATATATAAATACTTTTAAAATATAGATTTACGCCCAGATAATGAAAAACATTCATTTTCATTACACAAACATTTCCCAGTTGTGCCTCAGACTCAGAAAGTAGGGTGCCCTGCCCACTGCGTCAATCTGTCGTCGTTCCCCGGGTAGCGCCGAAGAATTGTTAAGAATTGGGTTGTCCTATCAAGTCTTGAGTACCAGCCGGGAGCTGTGAAATTGGCATTAACTACCCCCGTACTTTGCGAAACACAATACGAACCCGTCGGTCTCAGGTATCATCACTAACATTTCATGTACCTAATCTTTAAAAGACGACTCTTATAGAGGATTCTAGGGATAAGTCTTCACACGTTGTCTTTGCGACTATTCACCATGATCAACTCGTTGTCAGCCCACTTCAGGATCTCTCCTCAGAATCAGGGGGGCTTAGGCCATAGTCCACTATGCTGGCCGAATGCATAGCTCCTAAAAACTGAAAAAGGTGCGTGCCGGGGATCGCACTCGGTCACCCCGAAAGGGAGGCCGAAGTTCTAACCACTAGGCTATCAACGCTTAACATTTCTTAGTATTACCTTACTATCCAGCCATTAAGGAGGAGAGACTAATTTCTTAGAAGCAGGAGAATTAACTACATCAGAGAAAAGCCTCAACGATTCCACGAAACCAACCATGAAAGCATCGAGGCAGTTTATGATAATATTCTAGAAATATCAAATAATATAACGCCAATATCTGTTATTTATTAATTCAGCGCCGCGGCAGATGTAGCGAAATCCCCGTTATTCAATTCAGGCAAAAGATCATCGGTAACGAGCGCGGGAACGTGTCCCGGAGTTATTTGCCCAATAACGACACTTCGCTATTTATTGTGATCTTTCTTTCTTACTATAAAATGGATACCTACGTTGCTTCTCTTTTTTTTTTGTTGCTAAAAATAGCAAGTTACTATGTCATTAAAATCTAATTGCGCATGAAATACATTTTCTCATTAATTTTATTGTATTCTCCTTGGTTATTGGATAGAAGCAGGCGTTACTTTGCGGAAATCCATGATATATTATGAAAATTAAGCTTAAATTTATTCAAATTCTTAAACATAGCAAATTAAGCAACTATTAACTAAAAATTAATTAAATTAATTAACCGATTTGGTGCAACTTGGTCTGCACCAAATCGGTTATTACCGGAAAATACAAATAAAATGACATTTTCTAAAAATGAATCCTAGCTAGATAGATTTATCGCCCCCGAAACCCCCTGTATACTAAATTTCATGAAAATCGTTGGAGCCGATTCCGAGATTCCAATTATATGTATATATACTAGAGTTGCTCTTATAAAGATATAAGATATATATCTCCTGAGAATGCTCCGGTTTCGCAGCGAAACGTGAGAGGAGGGTACATTGCCGAAGATCTGTTTGGTGTGGAGTATAAGGATTCAAGAAATCATAAATTACACCATACTTCGCGGAGTATAGCAAATTAAGCTTAATCCTCCTTGGTTTTCGTTTAACAAATATTTCGTAACTCTACAGGTTTCTGACCCAGCAATTACTGGGAAGCACCATAAAATGCATCAGATACCTACGTAAAGTAAATTTTGACAACTCTTCTTTCAAATACTGGCAACTTTTTCATCACAAATTGTGGTATGTTTAGGTTAGGATTACGGACTTCCTTCAGTCTTATCCGGTCGGCGAGCAGTTCAAGTTAGGCGAAGCTTTTCGAGGTTCTCATGGCAGTCGGGGAGCAAGATTTCTATCAGCCAGCCGAGTGAAAGTATGACAGGCAGCGAAGTCTTGGGAACTATCAGTCCCCTGCGAATGGGTGATGTCGGAGAACGTCGCAGCGGAGTGGTTAAGAGAGCAAGATGTGAACTTTTCAAAGATCCGTGTCGACGGGGAATCGACACAGGGCAGGCGTATGTTTATATCTTGTCCCTAGCCTTCTCCCTTAGTGATGCTCTCAAAGCGAGGGATGCAGGTAAATATTTATGATAATAGGCCCGCGTTGGAGAGCGCACCCAGTTTTGTCGGATTTGTAGTGGCACTGGAAGAGGGTCTTCCGCTGAAGGCGGGGCGCCTTCAGCAGGGTTAGCACAGGTAGGAGATAAAAATTATATCCTCTAACAGGGGATATAAATAACGCGTCCACCTGCTAAAGTATGGGAGCATCAAATAGGAGAATTTCACTTATCCCTACTAATATTATAAATGTGAATGTAAGTTTGTTTGTTACGCTTTCATGCAAAAACTACTAAACCGATCATCACGAAACTTTGTACACATATTCCTGAAGGTATTAGAAGTAATATAGGAATCTTTTTATCTCAAAATTAAGCTCAGTTCTCTCGGGAGAGGGGACGAAAGTGTTTGACGATTTTGCAACAGGCTTAGCTATTCTAAATACATAAAGTGCTGCCACATTTATGAGGCACGTGTCTTTCGAAAAACAGAAACAAAAGCGGACGAAGTCGCGGGCAACAGCTAGTTACACATATATTATTTGGATATTATTTCCAATTGTGCGCCAATGTTCTGAGAGCTGATAAAGCTGTGGGAGAAGATATATTTTTATCCTTCCCCGGGGAGATAATTGCCTCCTGACCATGCTAGTCGAGCCGGTGTACACGGGGGTACACGGGGGTCATTAGACGATGAGTTGGAACACCAGCGTTGGGTTTTAGCCAGCAAGCCTGATATAGCCTCCACTCTTTCCCGAGGTACAGGAGTGTCCCGGAGTATTAACCAAAATAAAAGCTTGAGATACATTTCCTCAATTTGCAAGCCCGAGAAGGTAGAATATAAAAGGCATTCAGATGCTGATATTTATTTATGCGGATAAACCACCACGAAATAAAGAAGATTTTATAAAAATATATAAAACAACTGCAGATCAACATTCGCTTGTGAAGTCGATAGGAACGCAATTTTACATCTTGCACTTAACCCGCTGGAGTTTTTCCTAAAATGAATTTACCCGCTAACGTCAAGGTGTATAACGTTACTCGGTTAACGTTTTTTTATTTATACTGTACCGTACCGTATAGTACCTACTTGTACAGTGTAAATGTTCATTTTCATAGAAAGGATTTTTTAAATAGAAAACACATATGTACAGCCTTTATAATCAATAACATAATATACTTATTGGAAATATTAGTTTATCTTCCAGTGTCAAACACATGTTTTAAAGTATGAAAAGTATATTACCTCTTTGAATATAAATGCAAGGATTAAAGTTCTAAAGCTTACCTTTAACGGCGCTTAGTTTGTTCCCGACCATTTGCTTGGCTACGAACGCCGCCATCTTGTATACGGGCTTCTACTTGTTAATCTGGAATAAGATAAATTACCATAAATAAATCATCAACTGGGGGTACAATACATTTTCTGAATAATTCAATTAAGGGAACCTGATGTTCTTCGTTTGGTTGTAAAGTATTAGATACATATCGTAAGTACCGATTCTTGTTTTATAAAATTTTCGCTAGGAGTGCTGGCTGTAGATATATAATACAAACTTGAGCCTTAAACTAAGTACCATAAAATTTACTCTGAGGTTAAAGTATTTGATAATGAACCATCGACTAGACGTGTATGACGTACGTATACGTAGCAACCTCATTTTAACTATCGCAACAGTCCCATTCTCAAAACCAAGATCTGAATCTCACGCGTTTACGCGATGACGTTCCCTCAATAGTCTTCAAGGACTCTTTTGGCAGAGCTGACACCTTTGCCTTAACCCCTAAGACCAGTGAACACAATATTAACATATTAAATCGATGACGCTATGCAACTTTTTTGGTCAACAGTGACATAAATTGTGATTTTATATGATTTTAGTTATACTTTTATATTTTAAAGTAATTTGTACAAGCGTGACATTCGTAATCAATTAATAAGACAAAACCGGTGAATTAAATAATAATTTATAGTAATAAAATATTTCCCTAATATTTTAAACTTAGCCTACTGTGAGTAAATCAATCTACAGAACAGTATACTAAAATTCTTTGATCAGTGACACATCTTTTGACACGACTCTGTGTCCTTGAAACATAGTGACAAATTATGGGTCTGATAAGAAGCAATTGACTGCAATACTTAGCTGTTAGGTATGGCAGTTCTATTGAACCCGCACTCCTAATCGGTTTCTTCGCGAAATCGAACCGGAACGCTAAATCGCTTGGCGGCACGTCTTTGTCGGTAAGGTGGTAACTAGCCACGGCCAATTCCTCTTGAAAAAGTTGCTAATTATTTAGTTTATTTAATTAGTCAATAATACTTATCTAAAAAAATTTAAGTACGATTTATGTAGGCATTACTAAAATAATAATTCAGAAGTAATCAATCAAGATTACGGTCATTACGGTGTAAGGCACTTCAGGGTGATTATCTATAGGGGAAGGGCGTTTTAATTTTCTTTCACCAATTTTATGAATTTTCAAAGTTCTTGTTAATAGGGGCTTTTTAATATTCAATTTTAATTAAATGTACGTACGTGTGTGTAGAAGTGTGCGTAGATTAATATTAAATGAACAGTTTGTTTTTTGTGAAAATATTTTTAAACCGAATATGTGTGTATGAATACTTTGAGCAGCTAAAACAATTCATTCACATATCACAATTCCTCATAATGGTTGCCTGGAAGGAATCACTATGAGTGATAAGGTAATTTATATTTGTGTAACGCCTTCGTAGCCACAACTCACTTTCCAGGAGCGAAAATCGGGTACGCTCGAAGTACTATGGCATGCTCTCTCGGCCATCCAAAAGTTGAGGATTGGAGAAGGGCATCCATCGTCTTCAGACCTGGCACTGTGAGGTGGGCCATAAGCTCTTTTAACCCGAATAAAGTATGTGGAACTGACGGCATTACTCCCCTTCTTTTACAAAAGGGAGCCCAGTTGTTAGTTCCGCATCTGGTAAAAATCTTCAGGGCAAGCTACGCCTGGGGACTTATACCGGAACAATGGACCAAAGTTAAGGTCATCTTTATACCTAAAACGGGGAAAAAGGATTACGCACTGCCGAAATCCTTTAGACCCATAAGTCTATCCTCGTTCTTACTAAAAACGATGGAGAAAGTGCTTGATAGGTATATCAGAGATGCGTTTCTCATTGAGAGACCCATCCACGCTACCCAGCACGCATATTGCAAGGGCAGGTCCACTGAAACTGCTCTGCTCAGCCTTGTTGACAAGGTTGAAAAAGCGCTGGAGGATAAGGAGATCGCACTCTCTGCTTTTCTGGACATTGAGGGAGCATTTGACAACACCCCGATACGCACACTGGTGGGCGGTCTTGCCAATAAGCAGGCTGATCATACAACCATCAGGTGGGTAGAGGCGATGCTCTCCAACCGGAATGTAAAAATCGAACTAAACGGTTTCTCGGTTGAGGTGCTCACCACCAGGGGATGTCCGCAGGGCGGGGTTCTCTCGCCCCTGCTTTGGACCCTTGCGGTGGACAATTTATTGCACAAGATGGCTAACTTGCACTTTGATGTCCAAGGATACGCTGATGACTTGGTGGTCATTGTGCGAGGAGCATGTCAGGACACCCTCTCCCATCGCATGCAAAGAGCACTCAACACTATTGAAAAATGGTGTATAGAGAACGAACTTACAGTTAATGCTGACAAAACTGTAATAATACCGTTCACTAGGAAGCTTAAGATTGACAATCTTAAGCCACCCAAGCTGAACAACATAAGTATCCCATTCTCGGAAGAGGTCAAATACCTGGGAGTTGCACTTGACAGGAAAATGACCTGGAACTCCCACATAGATGGCGTACTTAAAAAAGCAAAATCTGCACTGGGGATCTGCGGTCGGCTGGCGGGGAACAGATGGGGTATGAAACCCAAGATAACCTTCTGGCTCTACACAGCCATTGTGAGACCTATTGTGTCTTACGCATCCGTGGTTTGGAGTAGTAAGACGATGCAGGTAAGAACCCAGAACAAGCTAAGCAGTCTACAACGCTCAGCCTGCTTACTCATAACAGGAGCGATGAGCACCACCCCTGGGGCTGCTCTGGATGCTTTGCTGAATCTCCCTCCTCTTCACCTACATGTTAGGAAGGAGGCGAAGGCTTGCATGTACAGGCTAACAAGCCAGGGTGTGGTAAACTGGATCTCACGAGAACTGAGGCATCTTCATAACTCAGTTCTTGAGATACCTGTTTTGGGGATGCCAACAGACTCAACAACTCCAAAACTTAATTTCCTCAGGCAATATACTGTGGAAATTCCAAACCGTATTGACTGGCTTGAAAACCGGATCACCTGGAAACCGGGGAGCCTTAAGTGGTACACAGATGGCTCCAAGTCGGGTAGTAACGTAGGATGTGGAATATTTGAAGAGACCACCAGGGTAGGGCTCCAACGTAACCTGGGTGTCTACGCCTCCATATTCCAAGCAGAGGTCTTCGCAATAATTGAATGTGCGGAAACCTGTCTGCTAAAGAACTACAAAAACAAAACTATTTATATCCATTCGGATAGTCAGGCTGCACTTTCTGCTCTATCTTCTGAGGTTCTAAACTCAAAACTGGTAGAAAACTGCAGACAATTACTGAATACTCTGGCGATAATAAACAGGGTCATTCTACGCTGGGTTCCTGGCCATAAGGGGATCATCGGTAACGAAATGGCCGATGAGCTTGCAAAGTCAGGCGCTTTGGAGAAGCAGATTGGCCCTGAGCCGGTCTGCGGAATACCCAAAAGCTTGGCGCAACTCACCCTTCAAACCTATTGTAATTACCACACACTTATTCGCTGGAGACAACTCCAAGGAATGAACCATTCTCGAGCGCTAATAAAACCATTTAACAAAAGGGCCGCCTCTGAGGCATTAGCACTCAACAGAAAAAACCTATGCATACTAGTGCGAGCGCTTACGGGGCACTGTGGACTTAACAGACACATGTTCAACCTAAAGCTGCAGGATACAGATCTATGTAGACTCTGTAAGGAGGCTGCGGAGACGCCGCTGCATTTGATCTGTTCCTGTCCCGCGCTGATGCATAAACGCAGCACTCTTTTGGGGAAACACATAATGCAACCAGTGGATGCTAAATCTCTTCCAGCAAGGAAAGTGCTGCTTTTCCTGAAGGCGACCAACGCTTGCTGGGAGATCTAGACAGCGGCGTCACAATAGATCGTAGCCGGTCGACGTGACACCAGGGATCAGACGAACCTGAGCCGCCAGCAGAAGAAGAAGAAGAAGAACGCCTTCGTTACACAAATATAAATTACTTGTATCTTTATTATTTATTTCTCTTTTGGTATTGTGTTCAATAAAGTATTTTTGAATTGATTTGATAAAATGAACCCTAAAAATTACTAAAACGTTAATAAAAAAAATCGTACTACAAACTTAATATACAACTCAGCAGTCCTTTTCGAATCGCCGCGGAATTTATAACCGAAACAATTTATAAATAATTCGCCGCTGAAACTTTTCCCTGAGCATTTCCGCCAATAAGGATTTATAATGGATATAAAAAAAACTTTTTCGCCAGCTGCGCCGCGGCCCACATTTATATTTTGGGCGGATTTGGGACTACTGTGGTACCTCACCATTATGTAGGGTTCCGTACAGTCAGTGCCTCGCTCCGTACATAAAGTGTTGGAGAAATAGAAACAGAAATCTTGATAAGTGAAAGTGTATCATTAGTATGATCCTTTTTAAAGTAGATTGAAACTACATTGTTTCCTACTAGATACAGTTGCTATAACTGATATAAATGCATATACTGATTTAAGCATCGGCAGTAGGAGAGCCATAGCTAAGTGGTCAAATCGCTCAGGCCGCGATTGCCTCAGAGTAGCAGGTTTAAATCCTGTCATTTAAGGATGCGATAAACTACAGTATTATATCAACCCATTATTTCGTCAATCTCTATAGAAAAGATCCGAGTCACTGGTGGGGATGATTATCTTAAGGTACGCAGGCTAGGCCCACAGGCCAGAGAAAATTCAGAAATAATAAATTCCCAAATTGTCCCTGCCAGGCATCGAACCCGTAAACTCCACTTACTTTTTCACCAAACCCCTCATTTAAGGCTTAGCGATACCGAATACTATACACATTTTTTAGAACTACAACTAAATTGAATGACACATCAAAAAATTTTGAATTTTTTGATTTTTTTTTGAAAAATCAAACGCAGACGAAGTCGCGGGCAACAGCTAGTAGTAAATAAATAAATAAATTACAGCCGTCGTTTTTCATTTATTCGACTGTGTAAGTGAAATACGTTTTCATGAAGTCCTACAAAAAGTCTTAAAACTAATATTTTTAGCCTCATTTAAATATAAAATGCAAAGTAACGCCTGTTCTATCCAATATTTGATCGTCTTCTAATAAAAAAGGATTCCTAATTTCCTACTATCAATAAAATAGCAGTTAAAGTCATAGCACCACTATTGTTACGGGTTTAAACTCAGGGTTTAAAATAGAACAACGATGTCGTGTCAATACTTTATTCAAATCCTATTGAAGGGATTACGTTGTAGTTAAGTTAAAGAGGCCTTTTTACCTACCAACTTACCAAGCAGGGGTCCAACCAAGTTGCAGGTAGGCAATTAAGTAGGTATACCTACTTAAGTATTCATTAAAAATGTAGGGTATTCAAATGAAATCTACCCTCACGTAACAAACTTGGCTAGGGTTGAATTTTTTTTGAGGCAATGACTTTATGTTTTAGATACAGAATCAAGAACATACAGAACCCTCATTCAGCTATTATTGCATGCAGTTCATTGTGTACAAAAAAAATAACAACGCCCCGCACACATTTCATTTCACCCGCGGAATGAAGCTAGCTGACAAGCTGTTCCCATTTTATGGTAAACGTTAAGAACATTAGGGGTAAAATAAGAACTGTCAACTGCTAAATGGAATGAAGGTACTAACCAAGAAACACTACTAAATTGGATTGGTTTATGATGCTTCAATATTACTCGTGTAAACGGTTTCTGTATGTTTTTAATTCTATGGTTTTAGATAAACTATTGTGAATTGCATTCTAGTAGGAATTTAGGAGTACTTTTTAAATTAAAATATGGTTAAGAAAAAAAAGGAAAAATAGATACAACCATAGAAAGTGTTCCTTGTTTGCCCGGTGAAGTGTTGCTTTGTTTATAGGCGATGGATTTTCACTGACCATCGGTCTGTCACTTTTTGTCACAATTACTACTGTAAATATATACATACAAACCACGCAGATCTTCCAGACTGCTTTCTAACCCAAGTTCTCTTCCGACGCCGCAGCATCCACAGTTTTTCTTCAGCATATCGACCCATTACATTAGTATAAAGGACAACGTAATCGATAAAAAGCTTGGGTGTGAATTATTGTTCTAACCAGGTTGCCCTTCTAATAATTTTATATGACAATGTGAGATAGTGATAGAAAAAAAAAACACCCGGCTTAGTTTGCTGTGAGCTTCTTCTTAGGCCAGGACGAGTTTGGAACCCTGGTAGCTTTAATTTTAAGTTTACGAATATTCGTAAACGTTGATATGCTGAAGACAAAACTGTGCATGCTGCGGCGACGGAAGATAACCATATGGCTAACGCCATCGCTACCGTGTAATTCTCATGTAACGTACGCATCAAAAGTGCCACCTATGGGCCTACTTGAATAAAGATATTTTTAACTTGTCTTGGACTTGACTTACCGGCCTACTACAGGGCACGGGTCTCCACCCACAACGAGAAGGGGTTAAGGCTGTAGTCCACCACGCTGGCCCAGTGCGGATTGGTGGACTCCACATACCTTTGAGAACATTTTGTAGAGCTCTCAGGCATGCAGTTTTCCTTTACCGTGGAAGCAAGTGATATTTTTAATTCCTTAAAACGCACATAACTTAGAAAGCTTAGAGGTGCGTGCTGGGATTCGCACTCAGCTCCCCGAAAGTGAAGTCGAGCTCCTTCCCACTGCGCTATCACCGCTTTTAAACTGCCACGTTTTGTCTTAATAAGGCGTAAATGCTATAGCCCATATAACCGACGGCAAACTAAGAACATGCTAACAAGTTCGGTCTTAGGCATAGATTGACTGATACGACCCGACCGATTTATAGTGTAATGTCAGTTTTTTTAATACGTACCTGAGTCAACTAAGCAATAATCTGGAAAATATGTGTGGTTTGGTGAACATTAAAGGAATAATCACACCTACATAACGATTTCGTAGACATTGGTACGTACGTACGTACGCTGCCACGGATTACCTATGGCAAATTAACCTTGATGTTCATTGCATATAAGTATTATGATTTTAAAGCACGTAATTTATCCGGATAAGTGAGGCTTCTCAGGGTTAGACAGTACGGGTTTTCAACGGACTCAGATAACCCGATCTTTTTGCGATGAGGTCAGGCAGCTTTAGGAGATCTCTATCAAAACAAATAAAATGTAATAAATAAGATATATTCGGTTACGTTATAAGTTTACAGGATGGACTGAGAACAAAGTTCCTAGTGTACGATTTGCTCTCTACCTCTACTTGTTCGATAAGCTAACTAGGACTTGTAGAAAAGTAAGTGCGCCATCTAGTTAGAATACTGAGAAACAGTATTGTAACAAGATGATGCTCCTACGATTCTATATAAATTGCAGCTAACTTTCGGGATCGAATAAGTAAATGTAGTAATTTCACACAAGGCAGAAAATTGTTAGTTTAAATCCTATCCTACACACTTCCATGATTATGTCGGCCGATTGGTGCAGTGGGCAGTGACCCTACTTTTTGAGTCCAAGGCTGTAAGTTCGATTCCCACAAATGGAAAGTTTTTGTGTGATGAATATGATTTTTTTTCAGTGTCTGGGTGTTTATCTGTATATAGAAATTACGTATACAACGAAAATTTTTATGTGCATTTAAACCTTCTATAACTCGTACTGGAGATAATTAATATATTATATCATCTGGCTGCTAAGAGAATACCTTGTGCATACCCTGTATGCGAGCACTGCCACCTAATCAAACGGTATGTATGTATGAAAGCTTCATAAGGGCCTTTGATAAATTCTTAATTCATTTATTTCAAGAAGGCTTATTCTAAAAGAACTTTCGTATAATACAAACGCTACTTTAATTTTATTCTGAACGTCGTCTCCACCCCGAGCATCTTGAATGTTTGTTAAAAAGCTGGTATAAAACTGTAAATTTACGATCCTGAGTGGTTGGCAACCCTAGTTTTAACCTATGTCAAAGTCATGTTATAAATCAGGTTAATGTATAAATTTATTACTCAACCACATAACTCTGGCTTCAAACATAAACTTCAGCAATTCCTTCAGAATGACTTTAGCATAATAATAAGACAAATTATTATTTCAAAAAAATAACAAGCTTATAAGCCATGTAAAATATCTAGGAACTTTTTCTGAGATAATACTTGTGTAATGCAACATCGATCTATATATACTCTATTTTACTCCACTACGAGTTAGCCCTTGACTGTAATCTCGATTGGTGGTAAATGATAATGCAGTCTCAGATGATAGCTGGCTAACCTGCTAAGGAGATGGCAGTTATATTATACCAATACACTAAACGGTTTCTACGCGATGTCGTAACATAAAAAAGCCCAGTATTTTTTAAGGAAAATAGTAACAAAAAACCATAAATGCATATTATAAAGGTTAAAAAGATATTTTTTTTTTACAGAGTTACATTAGCTATATTACTGTAATTTTTTAATCTAATTTTTAAATCGGGATCTAGTAAGTTTCTAGCTGTCGATAGTAACCCTGCTATGCTGATGAGGATGAAGGCACCTAGGTTTTCTTTAAAGTATTTATATCAGGACCTAATAAAAATATCTCACCTTAAGGAAATTTATTTATTTAAGGCACCATTTAAGAAGAAGCTCGCAAGAAACAGCTATGTATTAAAATTTTTGTTATAACCGAATATTATGAAGTCAGAAATTACAAGAAATTGAAAGAAAGAAGAAACATATTTTACTTTAGTTAAATGCTACAGCTAGCGCCATCTTTGAGGATCGCGGTGAACTAGCTTGGGAACCACGACGTAGTTTCGCGTGGAGACGAAGATGGCGTTGTCTTAGCATTCCGTTGTCATGGTAACCAATCACAACAGATAAACGGGAGGTTCCCCTACATTTTACTATTTTACATAGTAGGTTACTTGATTTGAAAAATGTAGCTCAATTAAATACCTTAACCGTAATGCCTCAGAGAAAACGTTATGAATGGGAAGGTTGCTGCGTGAAGGGAATGCAAAAAAAAAATTACGCAAAGCAATTTGTATTTTCGGTTTCAAATAGGATACATTTGTGTGTACTATTTATTGAACTCTGAAAATTCCAGTGCCAAACGAGTTTCAATATTTTAGATTACCCTGACATTGTTTTTTCTTGTATATGCGGGCCATTTAAATAATTATCAATACGGTATGAATCAATAACAGTTAATACTAAGTCTTAAAGACAGGATTGCGCTTTACATCTACGTATGTCATAGGAACCTTGTAATTTTATACCTATGAATGTCTAGTAGTCTTTAATCCAATATATGAACTAAACTACCACCAGTGGCGTGCACTTCATATATGCGCAAAAGCACTGCCTTCCCTAAATTTTTTCTCTATGCGAAGAAATTTCCCATTTCATGGCATCTTCCTTCTTTATGCATACCCTGGTCAAAAACCTTGTGCACGCCACTGACTACCACCGTGCTTATTTCTGTCTGAAGTGAACTGTTGGTCTGAAGGGTTTGCCGGTGTGATTACAGAAACATGAGGCTTAACTGCTTCCCTTAGGGTTCAATGCCACAGGGCGGCACTTTGCAGGACGTAATCCTTGCATGATCTGCAAAGTGCTGCTATGTTTGTAGTCGATGGTTTTGCACTTAATTTTTTTTGGCCCATCGCCTTGTTCTGTCAATTATTACTATGAAGACAAACTGGACTGGCTCTTCCTTTACAAATGACAGCTCGAATTTTGTGCGCATTTGGTGCGCAAAATGTGACATATGACTGTCTCTGGAACTAATAATAACTGTCTTAACTCTTAATATTTCACAGCTTTTATTTCCTTATTAGTTTTTTTTCAATATTATTTTTATTATCACTTCTAAAATTATATCCATTCTTAAAACGTTGCACGTTCGCGCCGAATCCATAAATGGCGCTATCTTTTTTCTCCTTTATCTTGTTTTTTTTCTCGTTGTATAGACCAAAGAGGAAACAAACACACAAATCAATATTTGAGATAATATAAATAAATTAATTATTGTTGTAACTATTTAAATAATCTATGTTAAATAATTATTGTCTCAATTATAATTTTAAACCTTATTAGTTTTTTATTTTACAATTATGTACGTTTAAAATTATATCCGTATATAACAAATCAAACGCCACCCTTCATATATCTTAATTAATATTATTTTATATATTAAAATAATATCATAAACGTAAATAATCTTAAAATTCTAAATAAAGCTTAACATAATACAGTTGTATATAGCAGTTTTCGACGACCTCCCTGGCGCAACGGAGAGCGCTGTGAATTTAAGTGGAAGGATTCGGTTCGCGGCAAGGGCAATCTGGTCTGGTCTGGTGGGAGGCTTCGCTTGGCAGTTACCACCCTACTAAGACGTGCCGCAAAGATTTGGCGTTCCGGTACCAAGTCGCGTAGAAAACTATTAGAACTTTGGGATTAATACAACAAAGTCAAAGTCAAAAATATCTTTATTCAAGTAGGCCCATAGGTGGCACTTTTGACGCCATTTTGTAATGCGAACATTACATGAAAATTACACGGTAGTGAGATGATAGCGATAACCATATTCGTAAATATAAAACTAAAGCTACGAGGGCTCCAAACGCGTCCTGGTCTAAGAAGAAGCCCACAGCAAACTTATCCGGGCGTTTTTTGTTGTTATCACCATCTCGGTGGGCCGGTAAAGAGTTGATAATAATGAATAACTAAGATACAATAATATTATTAAGGAAAGGGATTGCTGGAAGGTGGTTTCATTTTATTTTATGAATCCTTTTATTCTTTCAATATACGTAAAGGAAGCTTCGGGCTATAGGTTTTCCGTTAAAGTGGGTCGCCCGGAAATGATACGGAATTCGTTAACTTCAATGACGCAAGTTTAACCGTTTGCGTGACCCGATCGCGCTTTTCACTGACTTTAATTATTAACTTAGGATTTCATTCAACAATCAGTTCCTCAACTAGTATCGGATAAAGATAATATATAAATTAAAAATTTATATAAACACCGATTTTCAATATAGTGTACATCACTGAACTAGTCAAGCCCTTTCTTTTCATTGTCATATTGAGGAGAAATGTAATTCGCGATTTTGTGCTGACAGCCATCTTATAGCTAAGAACAAAAAAAAAAACTATGCCACAGACAAACACTGAGACACGTCAAACTTTTGACAACCCGTCGTTTTGCGTCGGGGGTAAAAACAGTGGTCAAAATATACAAATTTAAGGTTTAAAACCCCAACTATCAATGTAGTGTAAGTACATTATTGTACTAGTGAAGCCCTTTCATTTGCTACCCATATTAAAGGAGTTGTTAATAAAAACAATATATAATTGCCATTTTGTGGTGGCGGCCATCTTTGATTTCAAATTTGTCATAGTGCATAGTATTATACTAGTCAAGCCCTTTCATCCGGTACCCGTATTGTGGGAGCTGTGAAAAAAAAAATGCAATCCGCCATTATTTGACGGCAGCCATCTTGGACCGATTTTAATCAAACATAGTAAAAACACTCCCGATTAATACAAATTTATAAAAAAAAACAAAAACAAAAATTTCATCCTTTTGGGTGCTACAATGCCACAGACAAACACACAAACACAAACACGTCAAACTTATCACACCCCGTAGATTTGCTTCGGCTCTGTCATATTTCATAGCAAAGGATAAAAATCACAAAGAGCTTAAATTACTATAATTCCGTAGTCACATACATCAAACGTATCCGACTGCGCCCGCTCACAACGGATACTGCCGAATCATTTCCTGAAATACCTCCATCGATAAGGCTTTACACCAACGCCCTCGTAAAAGGAACTCTATCTTTTAAGTAATAGAATCCACTGTGAATTGAAACGAGTTATTTTTTTTGTTATAATATTTATTTTTATTATTCTTGTTTATTTCATATTCTTGGTCCGATCGGCCTCTATTAGGGAAGATAGTGAAATTTATTATGTAACGTTTGTTACATTTTTAAAAGAGTTTTTCTTCTACCTCTAGCTTCGGTTATGTTCGTGTACAAGCATCCCATTTCTGTATTACTTCCGACCTTACTAGCTCAAAAACCCCATTGGTTTATATGAAAACTATATTTAATAAGAGGGAAAAGAAATAAGAAATATTTAATAATTTATTCTTGGACTATATATTTTTATTAATTATCGTATTTTTAAGTGTTACAAAAGTTTAATGTATTCGACATCTAGTATATTTTAAACTTTAACAACTATTGGAATATTGGAATATGTTTTAGAGTTAATTCTGTTTCTTGCTTCTAAATATTGGACATATTTAAGTTTGTATTACGAAGCAATTTAAAACTAGAAAGTTTAAAGAAATAACTTCGCGTCCCTACTTAATTAAGATTCCGAACCGGTGAGAGATTCTTTACAATTTCCATATAAATTAAAATGTAAGATTGATAAATAAAGCATATTCATGAGATACGGCTATAGTGATAGCCCAGTGGGTAGGACTTCGACTACCTATCGGACTACGTTCGAATCCCAGCACGCACGTTCGAATACCTCAACTTTTCTAACACATAAGTGTCAATTAAAATAACACTTGTTCAACGGTAAAAGGAAATATCGTGAGGAAACCTGCATGCATGAGATTTCTATATAATGTTCTCAAAGGTGTGTGGAGTCCACCAAACCGCACTGGGCCAGCGTGGTGGACTACGGCCATAACCTCTTCTCATGTGAAGGAGACCCGTGCCTTGAAATGAGCCGGACGTAATTTTTTAACAACTTTTTTATTTTTTTATTAACAATAGGCCAGCGCTAGACGACAATCTGCCCGTTAGAAAGTAATGATGAGGTCGGGGCTGGATCAGGCTTGCCTAAAAAAGCCTATTCACTCTTGCCTTGAAGGTGCTTAAGTTAAGCATGGCAGTCACACTCTAGCGGTACGGATCAGAAACGCGAGTAAAACGTCTAAACTAATAGTCATTTTATTGGTTGTACCAAAATTAATCAATCAATTTGTAGGTAGGGTGTGTTGTTGGTAGGGTGGTAACTAGCCACGGCCGAAGCCTTGAACCAGAGAAAACCCAGAAATTATGAATTTCCAAATTGCCCCTGTCGGGGACCGAACGTGGGATTAACGCTACAACGATATGACGCTAATCATTCACGTACCTAGATCTGAACGCTTGCGGTTTCGGTGTCAAAATCGCCTCCAATAAACCTCAAGGTAAAAACTTGTAGGGATATAACCCCCAAGGGACGGCAACTCATTTAAATGCAAATGTAACCCTTTGTTTCTGCGGACGCGGTTGCGAAAAACTTGCTTAGTTCTTGTGAACAAAATGGTAATGCCGTGCTTAGAGAATAGTTTGAGGTTTTCCCGACTCTACTCGACGTTTGTTTTTTGTCGGAAACTATTCACAGAGGCTTTGGTAAAGTACTTATTTACTTCTTTACTAATATTATAAATGCAAAAGTGTGTTTGTTTGTCATTGGTTTACGCCCTAACCAGTGGCGTGCATAGAGTTTTTGACCAGGGTATGCATAAAGTAGGAAGATGGCATAAAATTTAAAAATCCTTCCCCTTCATGAGTTACACAAAAATTTTAGGGTATGCAGTGCTTTTGTGCATGTATGGAGTGCACGCCACTGGCCCTAACTAAGCAACCAGTTAACTTGATATTTGGCATGAGAATTCATGACATGGTCTTTTTACCCAAGTTTGTAAGAGGTACATTGGATAACTAGTTAAATAGTTGGAAAATAGTTGGATATTAATTTGAATTGAAATTTAATTTATTTTTTAATTGAAATTTAATTTACTGTAATTTTTAATTGTAGATTTTAATTAATTATTGTTTTTTTTTTTTTTTCTCTTTATTTATTTATTTTTAAAATCGGTCTTATATTTATTTTGTGTTTATTTTTAAAATCTGTCTTATATGTATATTTATTTTTGTTAAATTTTGTATATGGGTCCCCGACCTGAAATAAAATGATTTTATTTTTATTTTATTATTTATTTATTTATAACTCAGAGTTGTGGGTATTGGATAGAAGCGGGCGAAAATGCATGATATATTATGAAAATTAAGCTTAATTTTCTATACTCCGCTAAAAGCAGGAGAATCTGTATGGTGTAATTTAATTTCTTCAATCCTTATACTCCACACCAAACAGATCTTCGGCAATGTACCCTACGCACGTTTCGCTCCGAAACCGGAGCAATACTTAGAATAAACATACAAGCACCCAGACACTGAAAAACATTTGGCCCTGGGCTCAGAAAGCAGGGTCGCTGCAAATGGCGCCAATCGGCCGTTGATACATAAGTTTAATCATATGTGTATCTAATACCTCAGACTATTACCATATGAAAATATATTACACGAGATTATGTTTGTGGTAAGTAGAGTTGGAAGGACAAAGGCAACTTTTTATCCCCGAGAAACAAATTGTTTCAACGGAATTTGTAAAAACACCGTTCTTAATAAAAACCGATGCAGAATTGTATTGTTAAAAACATAACATATATTCATCAACATCATATCAAGCCATTAACGGTCCACTACAGAGCACGGGTCTCCTCCCACATTGAGAAGGGTTTAGGCCGTAGTCCACCACGCTGGCCCAGTGGATTGGTGGACTGTATTGGTACCTAATATTATTAAAGCAAAAAGCCGCCTTATTCGTATTTCATATGATCGTTAACAGACAAACAAACACACGAATCGTAGTATTCTTAACATGTATATAATATATTTTTATTCAATTAATTAAAATTAAATTAAATTTTTTATATTTTTTATTTTAATTCACCACTCAGTCAATTTTCAATTAATTAAACATATTATATATACTCAGATATTAAGTGACAAAGTCAACTTTTTAATTCATGAAAACAAATCCTACCGGACGGGAACGCTGAAATATTTTTGAAAGAAAATATAATTATTCTGTGTTAAAAATAATAGCTTGCGAGCGTCGTTAAAACGTTTTTCGCGTACAAAAATGTTGGGAGAAGTAGCCATTTTGTTCTGCCTACGTAGGGTCCGCTCCGTTCGTAAAATATAATGTCGCATCTATTATGTTTTGAAAAAAAGAGTACACGAATATCGTTAATTTTTAGATGTAAACAACCGTTTTTCAAAATGAGGATATTTCATTACGACCTTTTTAAAGTTGTTCAGTATTCAAAATCTTCCATTGTTGGACACACGCCAAATTTGGTATTATTATAGTTTGTGGAGTTGAAAAATATTTGTGCAATATAGTTTCGTACACCGTTTATTTTAAATCAAACTCAAAGTTAAAATAAAAAAAATTATTTATTCAAGTAGGTGGCACTTTTGATGCGTACATTACATGAGAATTACACGGTAGTGAGATGTTGGGGATAACCATATTCGTAAACTTAAAACTAAAGCTACGAGGGTTTCAAACGCGTCCTGGTCTAAGAAGAAGCCCACAACAAACTTGCCGGGTGTTTTTTTTTCTGAGTGTATGAATATAGTTTTCGCCATATCACTACCATGTAAACATTTAATAAACTTAAGTTAGGAGTTTGACGATTTTAAAGAGGAAATAAAATGTATGATCTCTTTTTCTGATTTAATATATTGAACACATTATACAGTGTAAACTCTTTATAACGAAACTCGAGGGACTGAGCATTTTTTGTCGTTATAGAGAGTTATCGTTATATGGAGTGAACAAAAAAAAACCAACGCCTTCCAACGTCACTTTTCTTTTCTCCCTTTTCAATCGCACGTATCACACAAATTTTTTCGTCAACACTAATCGCTTTCCGTTTACTGGCCATGTTAACAGTTTCAAAGTAGGTTTACGACTGATAATACGATAGGTACCCAGTATGCTTGGTCGAAGACCATCACTTCCGAGAAAACAATGCGTCATACTGCACGTGTACAAGGCAATTAAGGATAACAAAAGCTAGACCGACCTCGGATGTTTCGGAGCTTCAAAGTCTTTTGTTACCTGATAACATAACATAAACAATAATATCGATAATAAATATTTACTGTCTACAAATATGAACACATTTCTTCGTAATAGAGAATGGCGTATCGCTATAAAGAGTGTTTCAATATGTGAGTTTTAACGCAAACCAACCAACTTGGGCTCACTCCAACGTTATAGGGAGTTTATCGTTATAAAGGATAACGTTATAAAGAGTTTACACTGTATATATATGAATCAAAAGTGTCATCTATGGGCATATTTGAACATTATTATTGGTATTATCTGACAAAATAACACAGTTTCTCCAAAATCAACCCTTTATGGGGTCAACATATATACACACTTGTCGATGGCATTAATAGCTCTTGTAACAAGATGTTGTTAAAGCGAATATACGGTTTTGCGGAAATTACTTTAAGGATAAAGATATATTTTTTATAATATACATAGATTGTGAGTGCTACAGAATTTTTATCATTAATTATTTCTTCAAACAGACTTGTCCAAACAAGCGATAAATTAGCTCAATACGAAGACTTTCCTTATCTTGTTAATTATTGTTCTTAACTTTATCGTTTGCGCCTTTTATATTCTTTTGTAAATGACACAAAAAGAGTATAAATTTAAGTTATTTTGTTACTTGGATAAAAAGCTCTTAGCTTCTACAAATTGATGTATTTGTTGGTGCTATTTTTTTTAAATTAAAAGCTTATGTACCGTTCCGCTGCTAATAGTGATAGCTCAGGTCGACTTCACTTTCGGGGGACCGAATTCGAATCCCAGCACAGACCACCAACTTCGTAAGTTATGTGCGTTTTAAGTAATTCAAATATCATTTGCTTCAACGGTGAAGGAAACCATAGTGAGGAATCCTGCATGCCTGATAGTTCTATATTATGTTCGCAAAGGTGTGTGGAGTCTACCAATCCGCACCGGGCCGGCGTGGTGGACTATGGCCTTCACCCATTCTCATTGCGGGAGGAGACCCGCGCCCCGTAATGGGCTGGCAATGGGTAGATATTATGATGATGATGTACCGTTCCGCTGCTAAATAAATCCCTCTGTCTCGTCAGACTCATAAAACCCATCACGGTGTATCAATTGAGGATGGTGGGTTCAGTTAAAGATTATAACAGAAATCATCAGTAGTAAAGTTTGAGACGAAAAAAGACACCGTGTGCAAGATGTTGTTTTTCAAGATAAATAAAATAATACTTGCACGTTTCAACAAAGTTATATCTTTACAAAATAAAAACCATCCAACGAAAGTGTAAAATATTAAAAATATTGAAACAACTTCGTCGGTGAGAAATTATTTTTAATATTCTTCTTTTACAACCTTCCACAGAGGTGAGGTGAAAATTGCTTTCAGTGTAAAGCCTTCAGACAAATTAGGTGGATCCGACTTGGATATTCAGACATTAATCTTGAAACTTGAGATGGGTATTTTACAAGTTTTGTAACGGATATTGAAATGATCTACGAGGCGATAAAATTCGTCGACGCCTTCCCAAGCGTTGGACTTCTAGTGCTGGACAAAGATGTCTTGTAGGAATTGCACACGATTTAAAGCTTCTTTATTATTAAAACGGACGTCAGTCAGCCAGTGCTCCGACCACAGATAATAGATAGACGAATTGCCGAAGCCCGCCATTTTTTTGAAAAGCTATTAAAATATTTTTTTGTACATATATTGCTTTTTATTTTTGTATCAGCTACACGATAAATTAATTTCGTATTCATCACATATCTTTTTAATAGCGTAATGGTTCCTACTAGATGGCGCTAGTACCACTACAGACCACAATAAGAAGGGTAATAAGGGTAAGGCCGTAGTCCACCACGCTGGCCCAGTGCGGATTGGTGGTCTCCACACTCATTTGTGAACATTATGGAGAACTCTCAGGTATGTAGGTTTCCTCACGATGTTTTCCTCACCGTTGAAACAAGTGTTATTTCAATTCCTTAAAATGCACATAACTTAGAAAAATTTGAGGTGCGTTCTGAGATTCGAACTGGGCCCCCGGGTAGTGCACTTTATCGTTAGGGTGGTAACTAGCCACGGACAGAGAAAATTCAGAAATTGTGAATTCTCAAATTGCCCCTGCCGGAAATCGAACCCGGAATCTCCTACGGAAGTTCGCAGCGCTCAAAGATACGACTTAAATACAGAACAGGTAAGCGGGTAATACATAAAATACTTTACAACAATAACTTGAAGCTATAAACTATGCAAGCGGCAAGTTTACTAGACGCTATAATTTACGAAACAAATTTAGCGCGCAAGCTACAGGCTATGTGTGTGTGTGCTGGAACTGCAAATACAACAATGCTGCCATGTGCTATACAAATTATAGCTTTGAGGATAAAGCGAGCATAAATCTGCTTTACAATAGCATGATTTTTAAGCAAAATAATCCCAAAATTCTTTAAAAAAAAATTATATTCATCGGCAACTAGCCCCAAAGTAAGCGTAGCTTGTGTTATACCTACTAAGACGACAAAAATATTTTTATGAATTAAATAAATACTTATGTACAGATAAACACCCAGACACTGAAAAACATTTTTTTGTATAATCGGCATTTAAATTTAGTTTGTATTACGCTTGGCTTCTTTGTTATTGACGTGTCTGTCTGTGCATTTTTTTGTGTATCTGTGTTACCGGAATGACCGTTTTAAACGAACTCAAAAGTCTTTTTAAATGAACTAAAATATTTCAGAAATTATTCAACAATTTTTATATTTTTTAATTTGTATATGCTGCTAAAATGTATTTTTAAAATTAAAAACAAACGGATAACTGTGATGCATTCCATTTATCCATCAAAATGGAAAGATTCTTAAAAACAAATTTTTGATACCTACTGAAAAGTTGACAAAAGACAACGTACGTGTGATTTAGTAGTGACACTTGTTTATCTATCGCTTTGTATTGAGTAAACAATCAAAATTCAAAATTCATTTGTTTCCAGTACGCTTAATATAAGCACTTTCAAAACATCAAGTCTGTCTGTTTGTAGTGACTCTTCCGTCGGTTCGGAAGGCAGATTCTACTGAGAAGAAGCCGGCAAGTAACTCAGTAGTTGCTCTTTTCGAACATCAACAATTTACATTTTACATTTTAACATTCATTTTTTTAAGTTGATGTTGGAAAAGAGCAAGTAGAAATGTAATTAAATACTGTAGTAGTACAGCTTTTTGTGACAGAGCTTGTCCGGAGAAGTACTACAACCACGTTTATTTCTGCTTCAAAGCATTGTTGCAATATTGTGTTCCAGTTCTGTAGGGGGTGGTTGCCGGTGTAATTATAGGTACCTGAGGCTTAACAGCTATGCTTAACGTAGATGGACATAGGGCGGCCCGTTGTACGATGCGTTCCTTGCAAGTTCTTCTTAGTTATGCCCATCTGATTGATTCTTCAATATGACAATAAAAAAAGTATGGCGGAGTTGTTGGCATGAAACAGGACATGCGTATCTCATACAATTTGTTAACTTGCGTTTCTTATTGCTATACATGTCACTTAAGTGTCATGTAACGCAATCGTACCAGAAATTTCACTTACATTCTCGTCAAAAAGTTAACTGAATTTATAAGAAAAGTTTTCCATGTATCTTTTGATGATCCCAGTAACTGAAGCGTCAACTACGAGAAGTTCTTGGTTACATCACTCTCAGTCCTAGACACGGAGGTGTTAGGCCGCTAGTGCGGTAATGCATTTTTAATGTCACTCGCTAACATCCTGATCCCAGCTCAAAGCCTCCACGCTCCACCGCCTGTGTGCCTTTAAAGCTGTAACATAATAGCTGAAGGAACCAAGCCAGAGCTCCAAACTTTAAAATTACATTCTAAAGATGATTACTATCGTCGCTTGAAGCAGTATTACTTAAATATTGTTGACGCGTTTGTTTCAGAATTATAATCCTCACTACCTGTTTATGATCTTTGTCCGAATTCATTACGCTTTTTACAAATCCCACGGGAACTTTTGTTTCTCTAAAATAAAAGTAGCCTATGATACTCTCCGTGTTTTCACCTAGTTCTATGCCAAAAAGCAAGTGGATTGGATGCTAATTTAGGGCGCGCAGGAATGACAAACAAACGTATATAATTAGTTAGGATTTATAATATTAGTTAGGATGAGATAACACCTAATAAAGCGTAAATTATGCAAACGCTACCAATTACAACGTGTTCCATGGAAATTATTCAGCATGCATACACGTAAACGCCAAAGCATATACTTTGCATATGCAAATCGGTTTAAATTGTGGGTTAAAGTCACAAAATAGCACCTGCGAGACATTTATATGCAAGTTGTATCTTTATATGAAGCAATTTCAGTTTGAAATCCTGCAAGTTGTGAAAAAGAAAAGTTCTTAAGCCTAAATGTATAAAATCAAGAAAGAGATAAACTCTTTAAATTATTTGATTGTTATACTATTGACATGTGTCGGCGGCAGTTTAGAATACAATAAACACCAACTCTGCTTTCTGAGTCCAAGGCCGTGGGTTCGATTCTCACGACAGGAAAATGTTTGTGGGATGAACATGAATGTTTTTCAGTGTCTAAGACATTGTTTTTATGTATATTCATCAGTCATCTTAGTACTCATAAGGGGGCGTCCAGTAATTACGTGATGTGTTTTATTAATTTTCTGCCCCCACCCCCGCCGTGAGATGTCATGAGATTTTATTCAACCCCCTCCCCCATCCCCCATCTTACGTGAGATTTTTCAAAATGTGGATTTCTTACGTAAACGCGTTGGATTGTTATTGTAAAAAGAAATAAAAACAAATGGTGTAAAGCAAATATGGTGGTTTGACAGTCAGTACATGTGTAACGTCGAAGTATGAATGAAATTATTTTCTTTCGAACGAATTACTGAATGATCTTACTAGGGGCTAGACGGCGATGTGTGTATTGTCGTAGTATGTTTATTAATTTTACTATTATTAGTAAGCTCTTTGCTGTCTCTAAGCAACCCGTTACTAAGGCTTGCTCCAAGATATCAAAGTTCCCAATACCACTCGTCGCAAATTATGGGAAAATGTTGAGAGAGGTCTTTAGTAGACTGTTCCAGGCTATACCGTGAGTTCAATCGGTATTTTTAAGACCTCCATGGCGCAGTGGTGAGCGCATTCTTACAAAAGACACAATATTGGTGAGAATGTAGTGGGCTAATTTGTAGTGGAATAATAAAACAACATTCCGTTTGGCTAGTTTAGCTGAGCTAACAGAGAGAAATAAGAGATTTGGTTAGAATTACCACTCTTGGCGTTACATATAGTAATTTCCACACACCACTATAGGACGAAAAGTGTCTTTGTAACAATGGTAAAGTCAGCCCAATAGTCATTAGCTATTTGATTTTTGAAGTTATATTTCTTTTTTAAAACGCGCCGTTATGGATTTGTTCACTGATTATCTTTTCTTTCAATTTGAAGCCATTTACTTTTTTCAAAGTTTACGCTTTTACCTGACGGAGTTCTTACTTACTCTTATATGTTTCTTTGTTTTGGTTATTTACCTGAAATAATAAAAAAGTGTTGTTAATATAAGCTTAAATGGAACCTAGATTTAAACAAAAAATAAAACAAAAAATATTTATTCACGTAGGTCCATTTCTTATACAAGGGTGTATTTTTTTTTAAATAAAACTGTAATAACTATAATTTCCTCTCAGAGTGGGTTCTTACGTAGTCAAATTAGCAAGCCCTTTTTTCCTGAATTGGCAGCACTGATGCATTCATGAAAAAGGCGAGATGGGATAGGATTCAAGTTTGTAACTCTGCTTTGAATACAAGACATTAGACCTTAAACATTTTAAATTTCATTTTGTTTATATTTAAAATGTAATAAACAGTCATTATTTTGTGGATTTAATTTGTAATAATTTTTCTTTTCCCGTCGTTATTTGTTATTTTATGCATATAACAGTTTCAATGTTTCAGATCTGCCAGGCATCCCGTGAAGGCTTGCACATTTTTGTTTACTTTTTTTGTTCAGATCAGCTGAAAGTTTTTATAAGATAACTCAATTTACAGCGATATGTTCAAAATTTACATTTACCCACACTCTTATTGGCTGTTTACGCCGCTGTCAATTTACACGTCACGCTACGTAAACATAATGTGATATCGTAAAAAGCGTGTGCCCTTACACAACATAATACCTCTACATTTCACGTGAAACATATTCAAATATTTGCCGAGAGAATAGCTCTTTAATTTACATTTCAGATATAAATGTTGGATGGTTTTGTCGCGAATTCCCTAAATGATACCAGGTTACACTGAAAACTCAAATATTAAATGTGCTGTGCAATTATACTAGCATTGGATTTACTTATTCAAATAACAGGTACTCGGACAAGCTTCGCTTAGCGTCTTTCATTTTGACATCTCTATAACCTTGTAAAGTAAACATTATCTAAGTAAATAGAATTCATCCAAATCATTACCGGTATCGGCTGAACGTCACATACTATCGCGGTAATTTTGAAATAGCATCACTGACTTAAGAAACAGGTGCTGTAACTGTAATAGATCACATACTATCCTAAATTTCTATATGCTTTAACTATACTGTTTATTTATACTCTTTATCACCACTATTATATATATTTATATCATTGTTACATAGTATTATATTCACATATTTATAACTATGACTCATGAATTGCACCACCTTCCTCTTATCTATGTTTATTTCTTTTTAAGCCTTCGGATGCCTGGAAAAAATACCAATGTAGCGATAAAGCCACCAAGTTGTACCCTCTTGCTCTATGTGTATCTCTGCAACTACTTTTTTCTTTGTTGTTGTGTTTGGGGGTCAGAGTTGCTCGCGTCCGTAGGTTTTACCAAAGACAGGTTGGAACCCTCGTTACCCTACACGTGGCCCCTGGGTGGTGCAAAATGAGCAACAAAAACAAAGGTGGTAGGTTTGGTCCGTGGCTTGAAATACCACCCTGCGAGCAAAGCCGCGCCGCTAAATGATTTGCCATGTGTCACGATTTACTGTGTCATACGACTGGTCGTGTTCCGGAGCGATGCTCGTAGTAGCTAATTGAGGGGAAATGGGTTTGTACAGTTGTGCTGCATTTGATGATAGGTTTTGATCCGTGTTGTCATGGCGCCGGGCGTCTCGATTTGGAGAGCAGCGGGATCCGAAGCACGGTGCACCGCTGGCCGACCGCAGGTAGTAGGGGGCCCAATTAGTAGGTTAGCCACCTATGAAAGGCTGCCCCGCCACCTCGCGAAAAATCCTGGGATGGCCTTCATCGTGCCGGTTGGCGACCGGAGAGAGGTCCCGATGGCGATTCCCAGGGGGGTTCGGGCGTCCCCGCGGTCTCCAGTCGAGTCTACCATCAGCGTCGCGGTGACGAAGGTCATGGTATCTAAAATGCTGCATCTCGTACAACTTCCAATTCCCCTACCTATCCACTACCCCCACATAATAATGAAGCGTAACAGAAAAAGAAGTAAGGTTACACAGCGGCTGCACTACCTCTCATTCACAGTGCACCTCTCTAACATTCGAGGACTGCACTCCAATCTCTACGCGGTTCATCACCATCTTGAGACCTCTAAGCCGCATATGCTTTTCCTTACGGAGACGCAAATAGTCAGTCCTGCAGATGTAGGATACCTGCAGTACCCCGGGTACTCGCTTGAGCACAATTTTAAACCTCGCGCAGGGGTCTGCATGTACGTTCGAGACAACATCTGCTGCCAACGTCTCCGTAATTTGGAGGTACCAAACTTCTCTGTTCTGTGGTGCTTGGTAGATACGGGTTTAGAGCGTACGATTTATGCGTGCGTCTATCGTTCGCATAGCGGCGACCAGGAGACCACAAAGCTGTTCAACTATCTCTGCGAAAGGGCAGATACCGTTCAGCGTCGGTATCCGACTGCTAGGCTTGTATTTCTGGGGGATTTTAATGCCCACCACCAAGAGTGGCTATACCCGTACCAGAAAACCGATCATGCTGGGAGAGAGGCGCGCAAATTTGCATTATCGTTAGATCTCTCTCAGCTCGTTCACGTAGCCACGCGGATACCTGATGTTAACGGTCATACGCCCAATTGTTTGGACCTTCTGCTAACAACCGACCCAGACAGTTTTTCGGTGTCAGTTTCAGCTCCCTTAGGTACTTCCGACCACTGTCTGGTGAAGTCTGTATCTAACTACTACCCTCCCGCCTCTGATTCCACTGTTAAGAGACGAGTGTGGCGATACAGGTTGGCAGATTGGGATGAGATGCGTCATTTCTTTGCATCCTATCCTTGGCGGCAAATTTGTTTCTCTTCCAAAGACCCTTCGAGCTGTGAGAAAGCTATATCAGGCGTGATACGTCAGGCAATGGAGTTCTTCATACCATTCTCTGACGTATCACTAGCTGGCAAAACTCCCCCGTGGTACAACGCTGAATGTGCCAGTGCAGAGGCACGAAAACAGTCTGCGTTTGTAGCTTGGGCGGATGCTCGTGCTCATAAGGCTTTGGACGTCAGGGATAAGAAAAAAGAATTCAATATTGCCGCCAAATCCTACAAGCGGGTCCTCAAAAAGTCTCGCTTCGGCCGCACCAATCGCATTGGACGTAAACTAGCTGCTCTTCCCAGTGGTAGTAAAGCTTTCTGGTCACTCGCGAAGTCGGTCGAGGCAAACTTTTGTCGTTCTTCGCTGCCACCCTTGCAGAAACCTGACGGGTCATTGGCAGTGTCTGCAGCAGAAAAAGCAAATCTCCTTGCATCTCTGTTTGCGGAAAACTCGCGTCTGGATGCTGGAAGTACCCCCCCACCGCGCCTTCTACCGTGCGACTCAGTCATGTCTGAGGTCCATATACACCAGCACGAGGTCTTAAAAGCACTTCGCAACCTTGACGTGAGTAAAGCCAGTGGCCCAGATGGTATATCTGCAGTTGTCCTGCGGAACTGTGCTCCTGAGTTGTCTCCTGTGCTGACACGCTTGTTTCGACTCTCTCTAAATTCTGCTCAAGTCCCAAAATCTTGGAAGATTGCGAATGTGCAGCCAGTACCCAAGAAAGGTAGTCGTGCGGACCCGGCCAATTACAGACCTATTGCCATCACGTCCATACTCTGTAAAACTATGGAACGTGTACTCAATAACAAGCTCCTCTCATACCTAGAAGGAAACGATCTTATATCAGACCGACAGTATGGTTTCCGTAAGAACCGGTCTACTGGTGATCTTCTAGTGTATGCCACTCATACATGGGGCGAAGCCATTGAGAAACACGGTGAGGCACTTGCTGTCTCTCTGGATATCTCCAAGGCTTTTGATCGGGTCTGGCACGGCGGCCTTCTCAGTAAGCTTTCTGCTTACGAAATACCTGCTGGCCTTTGCAGCTGGATATCTGATTTTTTGAGGGAACGGTCTTTTCGAGTGGTTGTTGATGGCCACTCTTCTGACCTCATGGCTGTCAATGCCGGTGTTCCTCAGGGATCTGTCCTCTCCGCTACTCTCTTTCTGCTACACATCAACGATCTTTTGAATCCCAATCTTTTTGGGTACGCTGATGACAGCACCGTTACGGAGAGGTACTTGTCCAGCCCTAGGGCCAGTGCTAATGATATCCTTGAGCATAGAGAGTCCTTGGTGGAGCGTATTAACTTGACTCTAAAAGAGGTGTCTGATTGGGGTGACGCCAATTTGGTTAAGTTCAATGCTGCCAAGACGCAGTCGTGTTTATTTTCCGCAAAAAAGAGCCCTTTCACCTTGGCTCCCACTTTCCGGGGTGTATCCGTACCAATTAGCGACCATATTGAGCTCTTGGGTGTCAACATCTCATCCAATCTCAATTTTGGCAAATGCATCGAGTCCAAAGCCAAAGTGGCAGCTAAAAAACTTGGTATCCTCAATAAGGTTAGGCGGTACTTCACGCCAGGTCAACGCCTCGCACTGTACCAGGCTCAAGTGCGAACCTGCATGGAGTACTGTAGTCACCTGTGGGGTGGCTCTGCCAAGTACCAACTTGAAGCTTTGGATTCGGTGGATCGTCGCGCCAGGAGAATTATAGGCGACAATTCGTTAACGCAGGCGAAACTACATAGTCTCCAGCACCGACGCAATGTTGCCTGTTTATCGGTTTTTTACCGGATATACTTCGGTGAGTGTGCTCAGGAACTTCACAATCTTGTTCCCCCTTCCCCGTTTTACCACAGAACAGCGAGACACCGAGAGCGGTGGCATCCTTATGTGGTTGATATCCCATCAACACGCACGAAACGTTTTTTATCCACGTTTCTGATACGTGCCGCTAAGATGTGGAACGCCCTCCCGGTAACTGTGTTTCCTGCCACGTATAATTTAAGTACCTTCAAGGCTAGAGTGAATAGGCTTTTTCTAGGCAAGCGTGCTCCAACCTAGACCTCATCATTGCTTTCTAACGGGCATGATTGTCGTCAAACGCTGGCCTATCGTTAATAAAAAAAAAAAAAAAAAAAAAGTGTATTCATTCTTTCATTCATTTACTACGAGTTAAGGAAATAAAGCAACAATAGAAACACAAAAACAGAAGCAGAATACGAGAGGCATATATGGATACTTCTCGTATTCTGCTTCTGTTTTTGTTAGAAATTGTGCGTTAGAAATTGTGAAAAAAATATTGTTCTTAGTCATACAGATTTCCTCACGATTATTTGTTTCACCGTTGAAGCAAGTGATATTTTAATTACTTAAAACGCATGTAACTTAAAAAAGTTAGAGGTGTGTAGTGAAGTCGAACTACTTCGCACTGGGCTATCACCGCTTCAAACACTCTTAAAATCAAAATTGGTTCATTCGTTTGCGAACTATGATGACACAGACACACAAACATCCACACAGAGACAACGAACACGTCGTATTTACATCCCACGTCGTTTTTGCGTCGGGGTTTAAAACAAACTGCAGGCGGTGTATTACAAAAATATATACGAGTTTATAGCTTCAAAACGAAAGGTTATTAGGAAAATTCGAGTTTAGTTAGGTTAGATTTGTGGAGCAATTATCTTTATATCCCGGGGCGATTCATCACGGCCAGATCGGCCGGCAATTTATTAGCAAGAAAAAAACCGTGAAAAAACTCAATGCGTGACGGCCGGGCGATTTGTTTTGAGCATTTGTCGGAGTTTGGAATAAAATACGTGCGATTGTTACGATTACTTAATTTAATGTCAGAGCCTAGTGTTTAAAAGTTCAGCTTTCCTTCTTCTTTCTTTCTTTCTTTCAGCTTTCTTTCTTAAACGAAATTTATCAATCAGTCTAAGTTTTTCACAGACTTTATCCAATTATATTCGATACATGCAAAATGACACCCGAATACACATATCCGGGCAGCAGCAAAAATATTTTCAAACAAAGCACAAAACTCACGTGATCCTATTTTTGAACATCCTGCAGTGCAAACAAAAACTAATCCACGCTAACGTATGATAGAGCTAGTTGGAGCGGAATTTATCACGTGAGCATCGCATAAAGCATACACAAAAAATTTACAAGCTCCAGGCTGACGACGAAAGCTACCGGTAGCTATATGTACGGAACAACACATAACTTGTATGCCAGAATTTTTAGCAATTTTTTTTTTTTTTCCCGTGAGAGTATAAATAATAATGTGACTTTCATAAAGCGACACCACATATCACCGTCTGCTACTATTCACGGTGCTACGCGATAGCGTAGTAGTTAGGACTTCGGCTTCCCTTTAAGGAGGCTGAATTCGTACCCCGGCACGCATCCCTAACTTTTGATATGTGCGTTTCAAAAATATAACTCTAACGTAACTTTAACGTTGCAAAAAACATCGTGAGGAAACCTGCATGCTTGAAAGCAGTAGCGTTCCTAGGATCTTGAATTTGAGCAAGCCCAGTTACTTAAAGGACTAATTTGACTAACTCCTAAGTACTTAACTATACTAGCATACACACACACGTGAAGTTGTTTCAATTCGCTCGCTGGTCACCTTTACGCATTTCAACTCTCTATCTTGCATTTTATGTCTTAAACTTGTTGTAACGTTAAAACTAATTTTATGTACTATATTATTAAATAATTTAGATTGTCTCTGCTAAATACATAAAAATTTCAATGAGTAAAAGCAGTAACATAAAAGCCACAAATAAGCCAAGGAGTGTGGGCGAGACAAAGCGAGAGGTCGACTGTGATATTTTGGTGCTTACCTATACAGCAAAATAAATTTGTCACCAATAAGTCATTCTATCAGCCGGTTGCTACCACAGAGTCTACCTGCCAGAGTAACGTTTGTATACTCATTGTTTGTACACTATTGAGCAAAACTTAAAATATGGTGTTAATTTCCTCATTGCTATCAAGTATTAATTATTTTGCGAATTGCGTTGCAGAATAGTCGAGCCAAATTTTAAAGAGATATTTATTGTAACGCAAGCCCGGCTTTTCTACTTCTATGGTAGTACCGCCACTGCTCGAGAGCTTGCCACAACTGGAAAATGTTGGTATGATGAACATGAATGTTTTTCAGTGTCTGGGTGTTTGTCTGTATTTAAAAAGTATCTATGTACATTATTCATAAAATATTCATCAGTAATATCATCATCCTATAACACAAGCTTCTCTTATTTTGGGGCTAGATGGCGATGTGTGTGTTGTCTTGGTTTATTTATTAATAAAGTTCACTAAGCAGTGAAAAGTCCATCAATCTGCACTTGGCCAGCGTGGTGGACTATGACCTAAACTCTTGACACTGTAGGAGGAGACCCTGTAGTTGGTTTGCAATGGAATGATGATGAGCATGGATTACCTCGTGGGTAAGACGGTTGGTATGTTTTTTTACATTTTTGCCCTATATTCGATTTCTGGGAAGGAATTGTTCAGTACCAGCTCGGTGCTAGCGAATCAGGAAACTAAGGACTTGCCTGGACTCTCTCAGTGCTGAATACAAGTGAGCACCGATACAAATCTGTCGACTGAACTAACAAGTTAGAAGCCTATCGGCCGCTAAATTGAACGAGCAAAGCTGAGATTAGTTTGCAAGTTTACTTTGATTAAAATGTCAGAGTTATGTCATCAGGCTCGTAGGTATTTCGAGGGGATTCTTCGAGAAAGTTTCCCATAAGCTGATTACGTAGTACCTATCGGTATAATGAAGCCAGACGGCCACCTGTACACGTTTTAGGCGGCTCATTTTAATAGTGTATTTCTTTGTCGTAAATCCTTAATCATGCTAATATGTCTGAATGCGAGAGTGTGTTTGGTTGTTCGTTTGTTTGTTACCCATGTTAATCTAAACCGCTATATATTTAATATTATGGCGTTAATTTCCAAAGTTTTATATAAAATACACCTAGAAGCGTTTTTCAAACAACCGTTAGGGGTGTAAAATAGGGGATAAAAGTTTGTGTGACAATATATTTTTTTTAATTCCACTAGGTACTTATTAGCCCTTGACTGCAATCTCAACTGTTGGTAATTAATGATGCAGTCTTAAGATGCCGGCTAACTGGCTAAGCTATGGTTAAAGCAGTTAATAAATGCCATAATTCTAATCGATTATTACGGGGGGAAGTAGTGAAACGCTAAATCGCTAGGCAGCGCGTCTTTAATAATAATAAAAACCAGGGATGCACCAGGGAGCTCGTCAAGCATGTAAACAACGAGGTCGTAGGCCACCGCTAGAAGGTACATTAATAAGTAAATTTCTCTCGTACGTTAATTTCTGCCAAATTGTTAAATTCAATGCAAGTTTGCATTACAAATTGCAGTTATATCGTAAAATTACACTGAATTTGGTATTTAATGGCTTAATATACACAAATTTAGCCGCGCGTTTGCACCACTAATTAAGTTATCTGCCGAGTAGTTTTCCACCAACTTCTGATATTATTCGCTACAGCTGGCAACACTAAATTTCTAACATAATAGCGCAGCAAATAAGCAGGTAGAGGCTAACTTCTCATTCGATATTTCCATGTAAAAGGTAGGTGAAGTTTTCTTCATTTTTTTTTGGTTATAAACTGGCTTATTCTCATTTCAGTGGGAATTAAGGAATTATATAAAACCAGAGTGGTTTTATAATATATATTCAAAGCAATAATAATAATAATTATAAAGCTTTTATTTCCAACTATAAAACATTCGTATTCGTGTTCACACATATCAATTTTCAGTCGTACATAATAATTTATAAATTTATACATTATAATTTCAGTCAGTGTGTATGTCAAAATTTTATAATTATTTACTAAGTGAATTCAATCATAGTTATTTTTGTTATTTCACTTTGTCTATTTTACATATTTAATGTCAATGTTAAGCTATTTTACGTCAATTAGAGTGCCCATTTTTGGGCATAGGCCTCCTCCATTTTCCATCTATTTCTCTCTCTCGCCAGCCTTGTCCAGGTAGCCCCAACAGCCTTGATAATATCGTCACTCCAGCGACGCCGCGTCCTCTCGGTCGGCGCTCTTCGCGTGGGTACCAGTGGAGTATAGGAAAGCCTGTCCATCGCCCGTCCGTTGCTTTCGCTATGTGTACGGCCCAGCGCTATTTAAGGATACATCATGCTTGTTACGTTTCGTTAAGAAATACAACGATTCAAATTAATCTTTTACCTAATAGATCAGCTCAAACGATTGATTGAAGTCCACTGTTGGATTTAGATTTTTTTAGGCAGTTTCGTTTGTTGCCAGCGGCTCCCAACGACTCGCTTGATATCGTCTGTCCACCTCGTTGAACGGCAATCTACGCAGCGTTTACCGGTACGGGATCGCTATTCCAGCACCTTGGGACCTCATTGTCCATTGCTTCTTCGAGCTATGTGCCCCGTCCAATGCCACTTCAGCTTCGCGACTCACTGAGCTATGAGTAACTCTAGTTCTCCTCATTTCTGAATTGATCACGTAGAGATACACCTTATGATGCGCATAGTAAGCGACCATGTTCCAATTTCGTTTGCAACGTTATCTAATACAACACCTCAAAAAGTCCCTATCTCTTTTAGTTTGCGAACTGTAACATAGGGAGACAAAATTTTTAACAAATTTTCGAGTGGGAATTAGTAGGTACTGGCTTCGCCACGTATTTTTTTATTGCAATTACGTGTATAGACTTATTGATCGCGGGTACCACCGTGGAGAGCAGCCAGTATAAATCTAATTTATGTATTTTAAAATATTTGTACAAACTGCAGGCTGTTCTCCTGTTTTTTTCCCTAAGGTTTAATTCCAAGGTTGCCTGGCCGAGATCGCTATTAAGCGATTAGGCCGTTTTTTGTAGAATCCATTCCTACCTAGTACTGTCACTAGATGGCGCTTCTTCGATTCCATACAAATCGTAGTTAACTTCCACGAGATCGTACAAGCGTAGGTAGAGAATCACACACTAGGCACTCGGTACATTAGCTGGATATGGTTTTAAGACGTCATATTTCTTAAGGTATAAATTATTATGTAGATGCTGTTTGTACATAAACATTACATAAGGCCCTCACAAGTAAACGCGGCCCTTTGTAGTACTATGTAGCTGCAAATTACCTTTCAGTGCTCAATGACTCGCACGGGCTCAATCGGCTGTGAACTGTATAAAACCCTCTTCACACCGGTGAGATTATCTGTACAGACTGACTATCTGCCCGCGACTTTATCCGTGTATGTTTGGCTATCGTGCCACAGTGCTGTAAACCTTTTTTTTTTGGGATTAACCCAAGGAATTCTCATTCGACGTCAGGGATTTTCTTTCCTTTTACAAAATTCAGGGCTGACATGTCTCGAGCTAACGACATGTCTTGACGACTCGTAGTGACAAGATTCATATTTTTATATAAGATTTCAACATTTCTGAACCGATTTGGTTGTAAGTTGTATAGTTCGAGTATATTTATAATCACGAGTGACAATGGCTATAAATTCAATATGGCGGCTGGACGACACCATTTTTAAACGTGAATATTCGTTAAAAGGTAAAATTGTGTTTATAAAGTTGTTTATCGCGATTTCGTCCCAATCTATTTCTAATTTTCAGGACTATATAAACTTTAAGAAAGACTTAAAACGCGTCGCTTGGTATTTTATAGGCGGGTTGCGTTATAAGTGAGTTCCCGTCTTAACTGGAACGTAAAATTTTACAGCACCACTAAACCGCTATTGGCCGAAGTGAAATGAGACTATCAAAACGTTCAGTCAGGGATTCAACTAATAGAAACGAACCTATAACTATTACTTTTGGGTTTTATTCGATTCTTACTTTATTTTGGTTTATGCGCTGGAAATCGAACGGTTTTATGGTATATAAAAGTAGCAACCCTGACTTTTCTATACCGACTTACTTAAATACTATTTGAGCTTTTTTTTGTAATATTAATTGATAGACCTAGCAGAAGCCCCACCTGACGAAAGTGGGTATAAATGGATAGCAAATGAAAGAGCTTGACTATTAGAATACTATTCACTGAGACAAGTTTCAAATCCAAGATGGCCGCAAGCACTAAATGGCGAATCTAATTTTTTTCGTAACTCCCTCAAATGAAAGGGCTTTACTAATAGAATAATGTACACTATATGTATAAGTCGGAGGTTTTGAATTTTTTTATTTTTATATTATTTCATAGTAAAGATAGAATCTTTCAAATATTAACCTCTATGGTGTTCATATTTCTGTAACTGTTTTTTGCTACGCTGTAAAATAAAAGTGTTGATTTATTCACCTCATAATTTTTACCCCACCCGAGATTCGAACCCAGCACCTCGTGATCCGTTGTTAAACATGCTAACCACTAGGCCGACCAGGCAGTTATGCTTATAAAGCATCGGATTTCCTACAAAATAACTGTTCCAATATCTCAGCGTAATCTACGAAAGTGGGGATTTAAAACATTATATACGCGATATTAAAATGATTCCGCGATCGCAAAGAAAGCAATCTTACACAATGGGTGATTGTTACAAAGTGTCATTATGCTAAGTCCTTTGTAGAGGGCTTCTCTTTGTGCGATCAGTGGGGATGAAATATTAATATTTATTGCTGACTCTCGCGCTTAAACACTTCGCAAATATTTGGGGAGGATTTCAAATTAATATAGTCAACGTAGTTTAGTAGAACTCGTCTGCCATGCTTATTCTACCCCCAAGCTGCAGTGTTGCATTGCTATCGGAAGGGCGTGGCTGCCGGTGTAATTAGAGGCACATGAGGCTTAACACCTAAGGTTGATGGGCACTGTACAGGATGTCGCCGTTCTCTGTTTTCAGGTGATGGTTTACCGCTTACCATCACCATCCGATGGCCGACCATCAGGTCGGCCATCTTAGAGGTTCTCATGAGAACACCCCGTTGGGTCAATTTTAACATGCAAAGATTCTCCGAGCATCCACGGACTAGACAGAAGCAGGCGTCACTTGAGGAATTCCTTGATATATTATGAAAATCAAGCTTAACTTGCTATACTCGCGAAAAGCAGGAGAATCTGTACGGTGCAATTTAAAACTGACTTAACAATTATTCACTGTAAAGTCAAGTGGTGTGCAGTATAACGATAGAAGAAATTACAAATTATCAGCGAGGAGTATAGCAAGTTAAGCTTGATCTTTATAATAAATCTACGGACTCTGATAATTTTAATCAGACTCTATCTTAGTGACTATGATAAGTCATAATGGCAAAACAAAAAAACTCTGTCACAAAAAGCTAGTGTGTTTAAGCATTAGGAGTAGCCTAATGCTTAAACACACTAGAAAAGGAAGAGCTTTTTGTGACAGAGCTCGTCCGGGGAAGTACTATCGCCATGTTTCTTTCTGCCGCTTAGCAGCACTGTTGCAACGCTGTTTTCTAGTCTGGAAGACATGGATGCCGGCGGTTATCACAGGCATATAGTTGATAGCATGAGTGTGGAAGAAAGGCAGCTGCCAGAGAGGAGTCGCGACGTAAAGTCAAGCGTGCCACAACACTTTAGTGACAACCACGAACGCTCTGAGAAGAATAGTTGATAGACTCAGTACGTGTTCCTTGCATGCCCGGCGTAAGAGTACTCGTAGCTCTGTCAATACACGATGAATTTCAACTTTCCATTTTATTCGCTCATATCAATTGTTACTGTAAAAAAACACTTCTATCTTGAGGCCCTGAATTATCGGCGAAAAGATGTTTCAAAGCTTTTAGAACTTTTAGAAAGCTCTCAAAGTGTAAAAATCATTTATCTTCTGTAAAAGTGTACATGCTATTGTATATATAATTTCGTTGCTAAGCGGCTGTGCGACGTGACTGTGGAAAATTGGAAAACTCTAGACAAAAAATAGACGTCGTCCCGACAAAGCGTTAGAAGCTTTGCGCAGTCATGCTTTTGATCTAGAATATTTTCCCCTGACGGTTGTAAAGCTAAGCTTCCATTAGCCACTAAGATGGCGGTATATACTTTTCATCATCAGTAGCATATAACAGTCCACTGCTGGACTTAACTTCTGGCCAACCGTAATCACCACGCTGAGCTGACGGATTGAAGAACGCAATAGATGGTATTAGTAGCTACGATATATTCTTAGTCGCCTCGTACGACTGAGACTTCACTTAACAGCAGGTAAGATTCCTGCTAAGGGCTACAAGTTAGCCGTTAGCTGGAATCTCACAATGTAATAAAAACCAAAAAACTCACACTTCTCAAACAAAGAACTCACTATTCGGGACTTTCCGTAACCAAATTCCGGGATAAAAGTCATAATCTCTGCTACGCTTTTTTTTTCTAAATAGATAACTTATTCATCATATGAATTTGTTGCTTAGTGAGCGTAGATTCTGTTTAACAACAAAAAAAAACCACCTTCATATTTCACAACATAAAACAGCGTAATAGTGAGCGCTCAGCTTTAGGTGTTACACTGGTTTTTGTCAAGAGCAATTTTCCTTTTGAAACCTCCTCTAGAATAGAGTCTAGTTTTTGAGAGACTATAAAAAGCCAGGGAAACTCGTTACGTCAGTGCAGTTTACAGCATGCGTCGTATTTTGTGTTTTTTATTATCTCACCACAAAATATCTCACAGTTTTTAATTGTTATAATTAATGGACCAAGTAGTTGATGTCCACCTGATGTGTGTGTGTAGGTGAGAAACCATCTCCTAGAACACGTGCCCATCAAACGAAGGTGTAGCCCTGTTATAACACTGGCTACCACGCCCTTCAGAACACAGTACTGCAATAATGCTGTTTAGCTTCAGAAATAACCATGGTGGTGGCACTTACTCGGACGAGCTCTGGCGCAAAAAGCTCTAATAATGGTGGTTAGTGAAGATGCAGCATGAGATGGCAGCGGGCTTACCTATTACGATTTACAAGGGGCACTGTACCAGAACGCTGTATAATTTGATAATGAAATTTCTACGTTCACTATGAATAATTTAATGAACACATTAACTTAACTGTGGTTTAACGTGTGAGGTCTCGGGTTCGTTTCCCCGGGCAAAAGTAGCGGAAATTTATAATCTCTGAGTTTTCTCTGGTCAGATCTGGTGGGAGGCTTTGACCCACCGACCAAGGCGTACTGCTAAGCGGTTAAGCGTTCCGGTACGATGTCGCGTAGAAACCGATTAGGGGTATGGGTTTATATAACTGCCGTACCCCTAACAGACGCTTAGACTGCTAACCAATTTTTACCCCGTGAACCCGTTAAATATAGCGAGATTGCAATCAAGGGCTAACGTAAAATAAAAAAAATTAAAGTGGATGTCATTGGACCCTATACTTACGTAGTAACATTCTACCTACTTGACCGTAGAGTTCAAGAGGTATTTTATACGAATTTTAACGGACAATGTAGTTAGAATTACCGGAATATCATTATTTTTTTTTTTATTTACGGCTGGCTGTAGTTGAGTACTTTATTTTGAGAATCATAAAAAAATTAGACCAGTCTCTCTATAGAAGTACATCCCTGAAAGTATGAAAAAAAACCTCGCCAATATATCTTCCTTAATTGTACTTGGAGTCGAGCTACAACCTAATAAAGCGTCCAAATGTAAGGGACCGCCGAATCCGCGCATTTTTCCGGCTTTTCCCACTTTTTCCCAAAGCCGGTGCTAATCTGCCTAAAGTACGTTTCTTTGTTACAATATTTACTGTTGTGTTTACGACCTCGCGGAGTTTACGGCCGCAAACACGGCCATGTGTCGGCCGGAATATGGAGACTTTATAATTTTGCTATTTATTACCGGAACCAGCTGTTTTAGATTATTTAGAAGCCCTCTTTTGGTGGGCACTAATAAGAAAACTAAAAAGGTCAGTTTAAAGACGTTCCGATAAGTAAATATAAGGCTAAACACCAATAGGTAACTCCGGTTGATAGTCACAGGGCAGTATATTTTAGGACGTGTTCCTTGCATGCCCTGCAAAGTTTTGCTCCATTTGTTATTTGTATTGTCTTAACGTAACGACAAAAACCCCTATTATACCCGAGACGAGAATCGAATACGATACTTTAAGTGAAGATATACGTAGTCAAAGCAGCAAAAATTAAGACATTAGGTACATTAAGATATACAACCACAGAACGATCGAATGAATCTCCACAAACGACGACATTAAATAAGATAAGATGTAAAAAATAATAGCACTAGTTTATCTCGAGATAGGGGAGGCTAATAAAACGAACAGCATCTGTTCCCAGATGAGATAAGTGGCCGGATTATTGCCCGCGCCGCCAGAAAACATCTGCACCGAGTATGGTATACCGTCTATACCGACAAATGCACGTTTTAAGTTTATGTTAGCGTATTTGTTTTTGATATCAATATACAGGAAGCAAAATGGCGGCGTACCGCGCAAGGTACGGGTGTCTTCTTAAAATGAGAAAGATTAGGCTGTAGTACAAGTGGTAATTAACCTCAGCTGAAGCCTTCCACTAGACCAGATCAGAAAAAGGTCAGAAAATTTCAGAAATTATTTCAAAATTGTCCCCGCCAGGGATCCAACCGGGTTACCTACCAGTGTTTAATAAGAAAGCCGCAGCGCTCACCGGGGCCACTAAGCCAGGGAAGTCGTTAAGCCGCGATAAAACCGAGACTGACAGTTTAATGTGTTCTTCAAAAAAAGTAGGTATGTATTTTAACTGCAGTCGGCATCATAAGCCATATACAGCCGATTGGCGCAGTGGGCAGCGACAATGATTTCTGAGTCCAAGCCTATAGGTTCGATTCCCACAACTGGAAAATGTTTGTGTGATGCAAATGAATGTTTTTCAGTGTCTGGGTGTTAATCTGTGTATTATATGTATTTAGGTATATAATTCATGAAATTATCATCATCTCAGCACCCATAACACAAGCTACGCTTACTTTGGGGCTAGATGGCGATGTGTGTATTGACGTAGTATA
Organism: Pararge aegeria; assembly: GCF_905163445.1. NCBI lineage: Eukaryota > Metazoa > Arthropoda > Insecta > Lepidoptera > Nymphalidae > Pararge > Pararge aegeria. Next base: position 573,441 of record NC_053202.1, on the reverse strand, counting down.
TTTATTTAACGGTGAAGGTGATCGTGATGAAACCTGCATACCTGAGAGTTCTCCATTATGTACTCAAAGGTGTGTGAAGTCCACCAATCCGCTTAACCCATTTTCAGCGTGTGAGGAGACCCGCGTCCCGTAGTGCGTCGGTAATGGTTTAATATGATGACGATGTTGATGATTTTTGTTTATTTTATATATAGAATTTAAATGGCCCTATTAAGGAAAAACAAGCTGCCATTTATAAGAGGTGTGTGGAATCTTAATAGAAAGTCTGTAAAATAATATCCTTTATTACACCGTTGCCCGTAGCATAAGTAATGTTGTTTATAATTAGTTTAATATCTTAGCACTTGCTTGCTGAGAACACACATTTGTTTTAGCGAAAGCGAAATGAACATTTAAATTAAAGCAGTGTACCTCTGTCGCATTGTATAATTAGTAGAGTCCTTGCTACGAAGTTTGTTGACTGTTTTCAAAACTACAAATGGTTTTATCAACTATACAATAGATGAGCGGTAATAGCTTAGAAGGCTTTGGATTTCCTATCGAGGGGAACGAGGTTGATTTCCGGCACGCATCTCTAATCGGCAGGGTGATTACGTATCTCGCCACGTTATCTCTCGACAGCAATGCGACAGGCATAAATCTTGCAACAAAAGTTTGTTTATTTATTGTATGGAAAAGTGACGTTTGACAGCAGTGATTGCAAGATTTACGCCTGTCGCGTTGCTGTCGCGAGATACGTAATCACCCTGCCGATCTTATCTCTTTTCGGAGGTATGTGCGTTTCTAATAGAATAGAAAAACTTTATTGCAATACAACACAATAGGAAAAACGCAAGGAAAACAGTAATAATACTAAGTGTTACAAAGGCGGCCTTGTCACTAAAAGTGATCTTTCAAAGGCTTGAGCGTGCAAAGCCGATAAAAATGATATTAATTTAAGTAATTAAATATATACTTTAAAGGTGGAGAAAAACATCACGAGGAAACCTGCATGTCTGAGAGTTCTCCATAGAGCTATCAAAAGCGTGTGAAGTCTATCAACCCGCTATATACGGTCTAAACCCTTTTCATTCTGAGACGAGAAGACCCGTGCCCTGTAGTGGGCCGTTGCGGGTTAGATTATGATGAAACAATGCATAACATAACTAAATAAATAAATAAACTACGACAATACACACATTGGCGTTCAGCCCAAAAGAAAGCGTATCGTTTGTTAAGGATGACCTACGATTTTTTTATTAATAATACACATAAATACTTATAATATAAAGATAAACACCCAGCCACGTTGTCATGTTCATCACACAAACAATTTCCTGTTGTGGGAATCGAACCGATAGCCTTGGACTCAGAAAGCAGGATTGCTGCCCACTGAGCCAATCGGCCGTCAAACTATGATATATTACTTTAGTAGTGTTTGCATAAATAAATATGATCGCGGCTTGTTGTTTTAGCTTATTTCCATCACATTTTATTTTCGCAGGCGCCCTTTTATGTTCATTTATAAATAGAATTGCAGTTATTCACTAAGATTCTTAATTCCATATTTTTTTATTTTTGAACACCGTCAAAGAGAACGGGCATGTTCCAAACGCGTTAACTACTGAATGTTTTAGCCACGCCGGGAACTAAAAGCTTGGAATAAAAATACTCAGCGTTAACAGAGCTGGAAGACTTTGCATATTCCTTTCTTTTTTTTGTAATTCCTTTCCTTGAGGAGTACTAAGTTGATTAAAATAATGTTAAAGAGCATTCTATCTCAGAAACAATTATGTTTTTTTGTCTACAAAAATCCTGTTGAAGACCTCCCTAGCGCAGTAACGAGCGCTGTGGTTTTAAGTGGGAGATTCCGGGTTCGCTTCCCGGCAGAGGATTTAGGAATTTATAATTTACGCATTTTCTGTGGCGGGAGGCTTTGGCCGTGGCTAGTTACGGGTGGTACCGACAAAGAGGTGTCGCCAAACGTTCTGGTACGATGCCGCGAAGAAGAATATGGGGGTGACATACCCCAAACAGGTTAGCCCGCTACCATACACAGACTACATGATTACTTATCAGATATCAGATGGCAGTCGAGGGCTAACTAGTCGTGGAAGAATAAGAAGCTGAAATTTATGACCGAACTTGAAAAATGAAGCTTCTGGAAGAAATCTCTTTGAGATAAGTTGTCCTCGGGAACGTACTTTCGTTTTGCATATTAATTTAAATCTTTAGTAATAATGAAATGAATTAAATACTTTTCTCGTGACAAAACATACAGACAAACAACAATTAAAGACCGGATCCGGGAAGGGAATCCAGGACATCCTGATTCGTTAGCACTGCAACAAGGCAGTGAGTACATACCATTTACTAAATATCTTCAGTCAGTTAAAAGCTTTTGTGTGTCCATCAGTCAGTCCTAAACGCAGCGGTAAGAGCCAACAAAATGAAAAATAAAAATAATCATTAATAAAAATCAGTCTGAAAGTAAAAATTCTCTCAACCAGACATTTTCTACTTTGCCAGCGTACGTTGACTAATCGCTTCAAGCAACGCCGGGTGAATCGCTAGCAAAGAGATTCAGTGCAAATATAGAGTGGCTGTTATTTATTATTATTTACAGGTTAGGCCAATTTTAGTTTATAACATAGTAAATAAGATAATTGTTATTATTGTAGCTATGGATTTTTATCTGAATTAAACTTTGTTATTATTATTAATATCGTCTTTCTTTATAATAAAAAAAAATAAAAAGAGTCAATTTTCCAAAAGCGTACGTTGACTAATCGGTTCAAGCAACGCCGGGTGAATCGCTAGCAAAGAGATTCAGCGCAAATATAGAGTGGCTAGTAATTTTTTATTATTTATAGGTTTGGCCAATTTTAGTTTATAACATAGTAAATAAGATAATTGTTATTATTTTAGCTATGGATTTTTATCTGAATTAAACTTTATTATTAATACCGTCTTCCTTTATAATAAAAAAAATAAAAACAGTCAATTTTCCAAAAGTGAGGGATGTTATGGATATGAAATTTCGAATATGGATGTGGACATGTTATATAATATTAGGTTACCAATTTAATTAACAAAAATCCAAATAATTGGTTTCCTTTGGCTCTATACGCAAATTTTTATCATATAGTTCTTGATTTTACGAGTCCTTAGACCCCATATTTTATACATAAATACAGTCTAACTAATCTGAAAATACTTGGTCAACTAATACAGTTCTCTACATGTTATCGATGATAAAGACGAATGCTGATTTTTTTGCCATATAAATATTAGCTAGATGTTTCCTTATTCTGCCGACGGCCGTTTGGCGCAGTGGCCAGCGACCCTGCTTTCTGAGTCCAATGCCGTAGGTTCGATTCCCACAACTGGAAAATGTTTCGGTGATGAACATGAATGTTTGCAGTGTCTGGCTGTTTATTTGTATTTTATAAGTATTTATGTATATAATTCATAAAAATATTCATCAGTTATCTGAGTACTCATAACACAAGCTGAGTTTACTTTGGGGCTAGATAGCAATGTGTGTATTTTCGTAGTACATTGAAAATATTTATTTTATTCTGACTACTATCGCTATTTCCCATCTAACACCAACTTTGCGTGTACATGTTCCCGTCAGGCCTCCAATAATACACTGTAGCCGTTTGCCCCGAGGGCCAACAATACAGCCACGCTTTCATTACAACTGCCACACTTTTCAACGGTTGCTTTATTATGTGTATAATTTTTACTTATCACGTCTTGTGATGAAGTGCATCGTGCGGTATTTTTATTCCTGCATTAAAAATAAGGTTTTTTCAAGCTGAAATCATATATTCATAATCATCGACCCATCACTGGCCGACTACACAGTATGAGTCTACTCTCAAATTGAGCTGAGTTTTAGGCGTAGTCTGTGTGACGATTGACTTTGACTCCACGATGTTTTCCTTCATCGTTAAAGTAAGTGATAGTTTCAACTCTTAGAATAAAAACGCTCATAACTCCGAACAGTCAAGAGGTGCGTGCCAACGATTGAACTGTGTCGCAAAAGGAAGCGAGAAGAGTTAACCACCAGGCCATCTGGGCTTTTTCCTTCTCCATCTTTTAAATTAGATTTATGGCATGCACCTCCAACTATATACGTTTTTTAAATTATAACAATCGGACTTCGACTTCACTTTCGGGATCGAATCCTAGCTTAGAACTCAAACTTGTCTAAGTTATGTGCGCTTTATGCAATACAAATATCACTTCAACGGGGAAGGAAAACATCGTTAGGAAACCTGCATTCCTGCATAGTGGACTACGGCTATAGCCCATTCTCAAGGTGAGAGGAGATCCGTGCTCTGTAGTGCGCCAGTAATGGGTTGACAAGACGTTGATTATTAACAAATATTACTTGCTTGCTTACTTTATAATGGTGAAGGGAAACATCGTGACGATATCTTGTGTTTATCAACCCGAGGCGTAGGAGTTAAACGTCTTTTACCTGTTTATACACTTCCGGCACGTCATTAAGAAAGGAACACAGCAATGCCGCTAAACTCAGCAAGGTGCTAAGGGGCAGAAATAAACATAGCGGTAGTAGTCGGGCGAGCTCTGTCACAAAAAGCTCTACTACAACTAGTTTGGGTTGGGTTGATGGGAATGGTAAAAAATTAAAAGAAAAATATAAAACTAAAGTAAATCTCTGCTTTGAGTATTTATTTCTACATACATACACACGCGCGTACACATACATCAGCCGCTTTTGCTGTGATACAAAATTGGAATTCCACCTAAATTAAAGCGTTCATATTTTCCCATTTTGTAAAATTTTAAATCTGCGTAATACATCAGAGTTATATTTTTGGACGCGAAATAATAATTCTGTCCAGTGGCGCACTATGTCACGTGACGTACACGTAATATAGCACTATCTCGCGTGTAATTTAACATGACTCGGCGAGAGGCTGCATTCCGGGTTATTTTAAAACTTTTTGACGTAAAACAGGTTAAAAATATAAACTGGGACGCGCTCGTTTACCACTTGAGCAAATGTGCTAACATGTTCTTGGATATCGGTGAACAGTGTTTTTTCATAAAATCGCTTGTGAGGCTGGCTACGAAGTGTTACCAGGTGGGCCTTCTGCTTGCCACTTCAATTATCCCACCGACACGCATTGGATCAGTGTGGTGGGTCTATGCTTTTAAACCAACACCCATGAGTGACGAGGTCTGCGCCGGGGATGGTGCTGATGATCATCGTTTGGAATACTCAAGATATTCAAAATATTTTTTACGTAGCCACGTAACACCGCTGCAACGGATTCATTATCTAACTCAATTAGGTTTCCTCATTAAAATGAAAGCGCAATTAAACTGACGCCTCGGGCGCTTATTAAGAACATCTTTGTTCTGACTTGTTGGGAATAATGGATTTTTTATACCCGCCTTTTTAACTAACCGCTCTTAAATAAATTACTGTAAGTTAGTTGCAGACTTCAACTGGAACCGCAAGAATCTGAAAAGCAACAGGAAATAATATTGATAAGTGCTAGGTTTCAAGGATTTGGATTCAGATAATCTGATACTTCTGATCAGACTTTAAAATTTACGCTGATGGAATGGTTCGGAAAAAGTACCCAATCGTTCATGTTCCATGCAGCTGTGTCCAAGGTCCAGATAGCCTAAATGCTTGCCAACCTCCGATAGGTGACAGCACTCTAAGAAGAAGAAGTCTCTTATTATAAAACTAATGTACCGTTGGATTTCATTTCTAATATGAAGTTATGTCGGAATAGCGCGAATTCACTGAAGTGAATTCGAAACCTCAAGACCCTTAAATTTCTTAAACATTACTCAAGTCACGTCAGCGAAGATGGAAAGAAACCTCAAGTCTGCACACAATTCAGACTTGCACTAAATTGATTCAATATCCTATTCACTGCATCTCAAATTTCCCTTTGTTAAATTGCAATAAAGTGCAAATTCAAGTGGCGTAGTCAGCTTATTATGTGCGATTTTCAACTCTAAGTCAACCCTCGATCAGATGTTTGGATAGGGTTGCCACCATTTACTTTCGACAACAAAACAAGAGGTTATAACTTTACACTGGCTATTTTTGACTATTTGTTTGCCGAAGCAAATATATAACTCTAAACGATTTTACGACGAGGTTTAGTAACCTCGCAAAACATCCAATCAAGTCCAAAATAAATCACTATGATTTATTATATTGTGTAGGATCTATTTTTTTATGTGGATTTGGAACGGTATTATTGTTAGCCTATTTCTTTTTATGTATTTTAGTTTTATAAATTAAAGTTGCTCTTTGCCGTAGCCTCTTTCCGGGATAAAAAGTAGTTAATATTTACTACCTTTTGTCCGCTATTACGCTCGCGTTTGCGTAGTATCTTTAATTTAGTGCAGGTTGTTCTTTTCTCGTGTCAATAACGGAAGTAAAATAACGTAATCATACATACGGTTGGTTGGTCAAATTTAAATTCAGTTAGTAAATTATTTTAAATTTTATGAATTAATAGTCTTTGACCGCGGCTTCGCTCGCTTTAAAATAAATTTTGTTTTTTTAATTATTTAATATAAAATGAGCCCTTGAATACAATTTCACCTGATGGTAAATGACGGTACCGGTCTGACCGTAAAACCAGCTTAACTCATAACCTATATAAGTTTCTAGACAACATTGTATTGTGAGTCTAATTTGCTTGACGGCACGCCTTTGTCGGTAGGGTGGTAATAAGCAACCAAGCCAAAAGCCTTCCACCAAACTGTGCGTTTCAAAAAGTAATATTTTAAACGTTTCTGTATGAAAGGTACTAAGACCTTTTAAGCTAACAAAATAACCAAAGTTTAATTTTAATCAGATGAGTAGAGAAAGCTTAAAAGCGTAACAAAACAAACTAACATTCGCATTTATAATATTAGTTACGATAGCGGGGACGCGTGGCAGCCCTGCTCGGAAGACCTTTTATTTTGCAATTGGTTCATTTTCGAAGCTCTCGAGTCAGATTGTTGGACGCTGAGATCTTGGGTTGCGTAAATATCTCGGCGTTCGAAGTTCATTCGAGGAATTTTTCAGTTTAATTTTATGTTACATTGTAGATTGCTGGGGTATTCTTTTAAATGAACTGAAGATAGAAAGAGTCGATATTGTTCAGGCTACTTTACTTTTGCGGTTTATTTAAAAGAGATTAGACATATGTGGCGTATTTTGAACCGTGAGTAGCAATGGGTCAAGATCATTGCCAAAGCTTTACATTCCTGGGCTTGGTGAAGCGAATCCGTAGCAACCGGTCAGAAAGTAAGCAAATATATTTAGGCAAGGAACCACAGGCAATTGGAGAGGTTTTCGAAGGTTTCGGCCACTCCAACCAATATTATTCTTCTATTTCTATTAATGCAAGCATCATTAGGAAACCTTCATGCCTGAAATTTCTGCATAATGTTCTCAAGGAACTATTAGGTCCACCTACGTCCAGCACTTGGTCAGTGCGGTGGAAAACGGCCTAAACCCTCTTCATTCTGAGAGGAGACCCGTGTTTTGTAGTTGGCCGGTCATGGGTCGATGATGACGAGACTTTAATTAGCTTTTCGGTTTTATATTTCAAACAAAGTTAATAGTCCAGAATAGTAGCCGAGAAAGGTCGGGATCACATGATAACTTGGGCGATACTTGGTTTTAAGCTCAAAGCCAACTGACGTACGCGACTTTTACATCCTTTATATAAGGTTTTTTACATGGAAATCGTAAAATAATCGTGAATCTTTGGAGAAAGTTTTCCAAGAATTTGTTTGTTGCACGAGTTGAAAAACATACACAACCCTCATTCAGTTATTTATACATGCAAAGCATTATGTCCAAAACAGTAAAAACGCCCCGTGCATGTCTCGCTTCCCACCCGCGGAACTCTGCTAGCTCACAAGCTTTTCCCATATTCTCCATTTTATAGTATGTTCAAATGTTAAAGGGAATGAAATGACTTGCCTGTTCGAGAAACACTACTAAAGTGGAGTGGTTATTGATACCTCAATATTAGTCATGTACACGGTTTCTGTATTCTGTGGTTTGTTGCAGGTATTTACCTAATAATTCATAATTTCACGTGCGATTATGTCACAAGTTTGTCTTGTAATAACTTTCTGTGTAAAAGTGTGTTTCCAGCTTAATTCAATGTAACGACCTATATAAAATCTTTTATAGATGTGGATAACCATTAGCCGAATAGTTAGACTACAGTCTACAACAACAAGATTAAAAGCTAGCCGGCCGCCGGACGTGGTCCTGTCGATTGTAGTTAATTAGTTGGCACAAAACTGCCATGTTTACAAAATGTCCAGCCATTCTCAGGCTTAAAATACTGGTTAAACTTTGTTGTCGGGTCAGCTTGTCTGTTACTAGTTGTTCCTGTCTAATTTATTATATAAAATGTATGCTTTAAACGGTTTAATAGCTTTAGTACCTGAGGATTTAATTTTATTTACAAGATCCACAGAAAATTTTTAGTTAAAGTTTTTTGCCGACTCTGTCTTTAGAACTCGGCTATCTTCTCATTGAATATTCAAGTGAGCTAAACCCGGTATTATAGGTTACCTATCCATTTAACTATTGAGTACTATTTAACCTTAACGACCCGTTAATACTTTCAGCTATATTCCCTGCTTGTGGCCATATCAGCTTCGCACATCAGAAGTTGAAGTTGAGCTACGTACGTAGCTGTGGTTGGCTACGAATCTACGTGTTTATTTTTGGAGAACTACTACGAGCGTAGCTCTCGCCGTAGCCTTCTGCTGAGTTTTGTTCCGAGCATGCGATGTCTTAAATCGTTGTCCTGCAAACAGTGAGGGATTTCAGACAAGTACATGCAATTTTAACTAAAGATTTTAGGTACGCAACCCAGGTTAAGCATGCACGTTGAGTTATCGGGTAGCGGCTAACTTTTTTACCCATTTAATCACATCGTGACCAGCAAGTAATATAATCGTTAAAGCTTGATAACCCTCATCGGAACTAAGTAATGGGACAGATATACGCTGGGAATGAACGATCGAGAAATTTATGGGATTGAGTATACGATCAACATTGCTTATCCACATATTTGCGATGTCACTGTGATCATCAACAACATATCAACAGAGTTTCTTGCCGGCTCTTCTCGGTGGAATCTGCCTTCCAAACCGGTGGTAGTTAATAAAAACAGACTGACTTGACGTTTCAAAAGTCTATGGGATCGAGTATACGATCGAAGTAGACACACACAGATTAGCGATGTCACTATAACGCTCTCATATAGCCATTTAATATGGGATTTAGAGCGAACCAAAATAACTCGGCATCCCCGGACAGTTGGCCCCCCGGGGTGCTCTAATTGGTCGTATATCTGCCACAAGTAGGTCGCCACCCTGGGGTTTGTATCTAGGGCTGCAAATTACGTGCAGTCCAATTTATATACAAATCCAATTTATAAATTGGCAGGTCTGTATATCAAACACGAAGAGAAATAAGCGAAAGTAGGAAGCTTCTCCATTTTTTTTGCCGTGCTAGCCTGTGTCCGTCAACTTGAGCTGTGGGTTAGCCGCATGTGCTTGTCATTACAGCGGCAACTATGAGCTTCTGACCGCAACACATCGATGCTGCTTGGCGGGCAGAAATAAGCATGGCAGTAGTATTTCCCCGAAAGAGCTCTGTCACAGAAAGCTTTCCTCGTACTAACGGTACGTTGTAATTTATATTATCTCCAATCTTTTTTACGCATCACTTTATTTTATTTATTTTATTTAGGTGATGATGATGACTGCTTTTGTAATATATTTATGTTTGTATTCTTTGCGCTTCGCTAAAACATTTCATATGTGAGTTAATTCCTTAAAATGTTTGCCTGGAAGAAATCACTATAATAAGGCCGCCTTTGTTACACAAATTTAAATGACTTGTAACTTTGTCCAATGATGTGCGTTCATAACAAAATAAAAAATGATAAAATCAAAACTCTTTTATTACAAGTAGGCTTAGTACAAGCACTTTTGAAACGCCAAACTTGTACTAACGAATGAATGCTTTTACCAGGTTGCTTTTCTAATAATTTTAAATGACAATGAGAGTGTTAAAAAAAAAAAACGTCAACCAACATTATCTGTGGACTTGTTATTAGACCATGCATTTTCCTCCAAGATACTTAAGATCCCTAAGATAATAATTTTATAATAACTGGATTTCTCATATACGAGTATACAGATAATATTTTGCTAATGATAAAATATGAAAATTCCTAAATAGTTCCTACCTAATATAATACCTAAAACACTTGGAGGAAATATAAATTAGGAGAGAACCAAAATAACTGAACCCCGAATTAAATATCACTTGCTTTAATTGATTTTTTGAGTATACGCTTTTACAATATGATTCCTAAGGTAATTTTGGACCTATAAATGCATAAGTTTAAAGAATATGTTAAAAAACATTTATTACAGCGAGGTTAGTATACAATTGATGAATTTCTTAATGGCAAGGTTGCTTGGAAACATCCGGCTCCTCTTGCATCTCTCACAAGATAGAAAAATGAATGCTAAAATGTAAAATAAGTTGCTGATGTTGGAAAAGAGCAACTGCTGAGTTTCTTGCCAGCTTTGTTCTCGGTAGAATTTGCCTTCCGAAACGGTGGTTGAGTCACTACAAACAGACAGACATGACGTTTCAAAAGTGCTTATATTATTAGGCCTACTTGAAATAAATCAATTTTGGATTTTGAATGGTGAAGTAAATCATGAAAGTTCTTCATAATGTTCTCAAAGGCATGAAACTTTAAAAGCCACAAAAGAGAAGAGAAAAAGGTTCACATATTTTGCCATACGAAAAGATGAAACGGAGAATCGTTCGACATAAATTACGTGTTAGTTTGTCTGCGTAGGCCAAACTGCTGTTTAAAATTCATCCCGCGTATTAAATATTGCCTTTAACTGAAAACTTGAACTAAAACGACCAGTCGGATTTTAATTCATAACTAAGTAACGTTAAGGTTTAATTTACAATAAATAAAAGTATCCATTCAAGTTACGGCTGTTCACAAATATTGTTGTCGAATTTGTATTGTGATACGTTCATGTGTTTATGCGCCGTATTATGTAAGCACTGTGGTTCATTTTCGTTTGTTTTGCCGTTCAAATATGGTGGACAGGGAATTCAGTGACCTTTATAGGCTTTAGAAATGTTTTAAAGGTCATATTGAAAGACGTAAGCCTTTATAGTGCGGTTATATAATGTTTGTATCTGCTGGATTCTGTATTTTAGTATAAATGAAAATGTTAATAGAAATACATTTTTACTAATATTGTAAATACAAAAGTGTGTCTGTTTTTATCTATTTTACACAGATCTTGATGAAATTTGTCACATATAGCTTTGCATGCAGGCTTTCTCACGATGATCTCCTTCACCGTTAAAGAAAGTGATATTAAAAGCTCAAAACTCCGAAACTGTAAAGGTAAGCACCGGGGTTCCCAACCCAAAAGGAAGGCCAAAATATTGAACACTACGCTATCACTGCAAATTACGGACAGTAAACACTAATATTTATGTATTTGCCATTAAAAATGGAACCCCTGGACACAGGCGGCCCAGGATCGTGCATTTTGGAACGCCCTACAAAACCTTATCTTTTCAACGGATTAGACTTATTTTATCCGTTGAAAAGATAAGAACTATACTTACAATTACAGAGATATGTCATTTTTATAATAAACTAGCCTTATCAAATCACGTAGAAACCTTTTGTTTTACTGGGATAAATTGTAGCCTATATTACTATCCGCCATTTCAACTAGCTCTTTGTTAAAAATCAAGTTTATGCATTGCTTTGTTAGGGCATAGAGAAAGTTCAAACATAGAAAAACACCTATTGCATTATCTTAGTTTATAATATTAGTAGGGATTAAATGGAAAGGTACGCGAGGTTATTTTTTTCTTAAAAAATGGAGGTATTAAGAAACAAAAAACAAGGTGTTTCTAAATTATTCAACAATTTATCCCTCGGAGTTTCTTTAACACCTGCGTACAAATGGATTGGATCGGCCTACTCCAATTTATATCTTGGGTGGTACCAGCTGGAGTAAAATATTTGAACCTAAGTAATAGCTAGTGTACAATTTTTCTTAGACCTTTGGCCTAGGTTAACATGACATATATTATACTCTTTCCCGCAATATCTCCAACAAAGCTTAACTCATGCTAGGACTAGCCAGCAGTCGGGGTCCCACTTCGGCGCCGGGGAGGTTCTGGGTTCGATTCCGTCGTGGGCAATTTGGAAATTTATAATTAATATTATAACGTGTGCAAGACTGCCTTAACCATTTGGCTAAACAATTTAAATTACAACAATACCGAGAAATTATGAATGTTACAAATTTAGGGCAGATAACGGAAGTGGTGATAGCCTAGTCGCTAGAACATCCGCCTAACTTTCGGGAGGCCGAGTTCGAATCCCAGCACGCACCAGTAACTCTTCTTTGTTATGTACGTTTTATGGAATTAAAATTGCGCGGATTGTAAACGTAGTATAGCGGAGAGCCTGAGACAGGTTTTTTTAAATCTAACTTCAGAATTCCCAATACTATTTAAAACTGAATCATATTTTTTTACAATAAATTCAGTTCATTTCAATAAATTTTCTTCTGTCTTTCCTTGCGAGAGGCATGTGTTTGATATAACTGCCGTTCTATAGGTTTACCAGCTAAAGGCAGTTGTCGCGGTCGTCTAGAAGCAGTAGTATTCTTAGCATTCGGCTGTTAGATCCACAGACATGCTTTTTAGTTTGCATGAAACTCCAATTAAAAAAAACAGCTATTTTCAATTTCGCTTTCATTTTAAGACTAAAACAATTGATTCTCGTAGTAAAAAGAAAACATTGTTCAACTAACAGAGTTCACAGTTTCGGAACAAAGACCTATAGAGGCGCCAGTTACCGATAGCATACAATGTTTCATTTGTATTGAGTGAAGGCAGGTATCTAACAACAAAGAACTTCACACTTTCCTATCCTATTTGTAGAACTACAGTCTGTATCATTCAGCAAAATGTAACAAGCTATGTGTTTTCTGCGAATTCATCCGCGTTTTTGTCAGATTTTCTTCCCGTGGGAGCTGTTCATAATTTCTTTATTTATTATAATTTATTACAAAGACCAGAAGCCAATTACACTTATAAAAAACAGAACAAAAATAATCAATATTTATTAAAAAAAACAATTAAAATCTTATTTTTATAGCAATAATTAAAGGATGGCCTCAACCTAATTAAAGTGGGAATCCGTCCATCAACCATTTTCGAGAAAAATGTTATCAGATATTTCTCAAAGTTAATTTTTGAGAACGTTTCCACTGCGAAGGTAATTTTTAATATCCGTCACGCCGCGACTAAATATTAGCTTTACGTGCCGTCCAACCCTTGCAGAGATTTATTTCAGTGATTGCCGAAATTCTCTCATTCTTTTTACCTTTTTACGATGTCTTCCTTAATTTGGCTGATTCATGAAAGTGTTTATTATTGCAGCTGCTCTAATTTATTCTTTATTTTATTTTATTTATTAGGTTTACTTACAAACACACTAATACAACCGTTTTTTTTAATGCTATTCTATTTAATGTTTTCTTAAAAGTAAACACAGCAGATGAGATAACGAGATAAAACGCATCTTTTTTCATATCTCACGTTTCGATAATGTGTCTCCATAATGTTCTCAAAGGTGTGTGTCAACCAATCCACACTGGGCCAGCGTGGTGGACTACGGCCTTAGACCCTTCTCATTGTGGGAGGAGACCCGTGCTCTGTAGTGGGCCGGTAATGGGTCGATTTGATGATTATGTTTATGTTCCTTTTTTACAGACCGCGTTAGTCTTTGTCGATTTTTTTAAATCTTAATTTTAATTCTGACAGGGTAAAGTTCAAATTCTCTCCAAGGACTCCTACTTTTAAAAACATCGCAAAGAGCGAGAAAAAAAGGAGAAAAATAAAAGTACCCTTTCAATATCATTTATCCCATAATCCGGATACCTTTCCCATAAATCTTGACCTCAGAACTCTCATATCAGCCGATCAGTCGCCCGCACGGGATATCCTCAAAGCCTGCAAAACGTGTATGTCTCATAAACTCGCTATATCGATAGAGGCTTAACTCGGGCTTGTCGTGTAGTGATAAATATTTTTTTATCAGAATCTTAGTATGTATTGGATATCCAATGATCGGGAAACTTCCTTACATTTTTTGCACAAATCCCTCAGTGCCTTACAGGAGATATAGTTTCTAAATCTTTCAAACAGTTTGTATTGCCTGTGATACGAATTACTCCGAAACAATATGTTAGTTAACTATGGGCCTGATTAGAAAGTTTCCAGTAGCAAAATGGGTTCAGGCATTAGAAGGTAAATACATACATACATGAACTTTGGTAGTTAAGGTCTTAGTTTTTAATTTTTATTATTAAACTGTCTCATTATATTTTCATATTGTTAGCTTATTTATCGCATGAGTTTAAGACTGTAAAGATAGATTTAGGTTAAAATTAAAACTAAATATAAAAACGAACCCTGAAAACATAACACACTCATAGCTATTATTAATAACATCTTTATGAAAACATCTTGAATATAATTTATATTTTAGAACAAATTTGATTACTACATAAAAGGCAATACTGAGTCAACCTTAAGAGATAGAAATTTTTTAGAACTTTTAAAGGGGATATTTTCGTGATTCACAATTTTTCCTCAGACTCACGCCACGGATGCTCTCATAAAAGAAAAACGGTGTTTACAGAGATGCTCCGCTTCTTTTTGTCGCAGCGTGAAGTTTGAAGTTACTCTATAGCCTACTCGATAGCCTGCCTCGATAAATTAACTATAAAATCACGAAATAATATTTTTATTCAAACGAATAGTTCCTGAGATTAGCGAGTTCAAACTCTTCAGCATTACAATATTAAGAATAAAAAAGAAAACCTACCCTAATATCTTTTACAGTACGCAATAATTATAATGTAGTATGTAGGGTATAGAAACCGCCTTGGTTTTGGGTATAATCAAACTTCGCGTGGTTCCCAAAGTTATGTAGAAACATGGTGCGGAATCTTAGGACAAGTTTGGGAGTATCCGTTTACCTTTGGCAACTTAGGAGGGTGTCACCATACAATTAGCCGAAATTAGTTTCTGTAACTAAATAGTTGTTAAAGCGAATGTTATCACTGGTTATTACTCCCGACGCAAATACGATGGGTGGCTGTGTGCATGTGTGTGTCAGTCTGTCTGTCTGTAGCATGGTTTTTCCCGACTTGATGATTCTCTTTTGATTTTGTTTTTTTAGATTGAAAAGAGAATTAGTCGGGAGTGTTTTTAGCTTGTTTCATAAAAATCGTTCCAAGATGGCCGCCAACGGACTAAAATGAAAGTGCTTAGACTACTAGACAAATTTAAATCCAATATGGCCGCCAATATGGGAATCAAATGTCGGGGTATTTATATCCTGCCAGATGAATAAACACTTGTGTTAATACACAATAATTGTAGTTTTCTTTCACTCCACTACATTTAGCAAAGATTCAAGGATATTAAGGATGCAAAATTGTGTCTGCAACGATCCAATTTATTTCTTTGCGTATTTTCGAAGATGTTTGATTTCTGTATGGCAAC
This sequence comes from Pararge aegeria, assembly GCF_905163445.1. Taxonomy (NCBI): domain Eukaryota; kingdom Metazoa; phylum Arthropoda; class Insecta; order Lepidoptera; family Nymphalidae; genus Pararge; species Pararge aegeria. The sequence goes on along the minus strand of NC_053202.1, from coordinate 557,780 downwards.
GATTGCTAACTGTTGTGAGAAACCTAATTTTTGGTAGCAGAGGTATTACATTTTCCTCATTGATTCATTCTCAACCCACGTTCGTAGCACAATGTCTACGTAGCTTTTCGGACAAGCTAGGGCTGGCTATTATATTCTTGGGGTTTTCCTTATTTTGCTTTTAGATTAATTGTTAATACACATTCTACGATGATTTCAAGAAGGTTTTGTAAAATTTAAATTTTCTGTGCTCTTTTTCCCGCACAGAAAATTAAATATTGTACATAAATTAAAAAATTACAATGTAAATATTTATTCTAATCCAATAGATTTAGTCTAGCGTTGAACAGGAGTATTAATAATATCAATAAATTGATTAATTGGAACTGATTGTAACACAGATTTAATAAATGTCGAAAATAAGGTTAGGAATAATTAGGGTGTAACAAATAGCACTAAGACTTTTTGGAGTTAAAAATCTCTTAAGGTCATGTAAATGAGCTGAATACATTTTTTATGTAAATCCTATTTTTCCATATGCAATAATAACAAATATAATACAACTGGCTTCATGTATTATATTCAGGTGACCTAAGTAAGGCACATATAGTAGGAAATTATTAAAACGTTCTTTAAAGATATTTTTGAAGTTCACATAAAATTTAAAAGAGACCGTTAACTATTTTTTTTTAAATATGCCATAACATTGATCAAACCACAGCCTTTTGAAAGTTGATTAAAAAGAAAAAAAAAGTGACAACCCTAGCGCTTGGGTTTAAATTTTCAATGAAAATATTTGCCCGGCTCATGTTTAAGACATCTTGTGACAGACTGAATTTTAAACATCGTCGTTTTGTATTATCCGAGTTTTATGAATGCATTAAAGAGGAATCGAGACTGTATTGTTATTTTTCGCATAGTATTCTTGTATTATAAAATCCAGTACTCGTATTATGTGTATCGTCATTAACCATTTCCATCACCAATTAAAACATCATTAAAATCGCGAGTCATCCTTATAAGAGAGATATGCTGTGGCGTACTTTTATTTTTTAACTGTCAGGAGCAATTCTGTCATAAGTTGTTTTTAGCGTGGCTTTTACGCTTCTGCTTTTCAAAGTGAGACATTTGTTTTGAGAAAGAAGATGTTCGCCAACTAGGGTTTCGACAGCACTCGTTTTCACCATGTTACATGTCCAAATGTTTTATTTCCCTGTTTATGAGAGGAGCAAACAGGTTGGAAATATAAGTGAATTCACCAGATGTAATTTAATAATTTTCGTGAAGCGCCGCCATCAACAATCGAAGAAGTAAATAAGGTAAGTTCTAAACGGGGGCATTGGTTCTATGAAAGTGGAAGGATGACTGAATGGAGAGAAGGGAATCTTTGCGTTGTTTGAGTCTCATACAAGACTGAGGTGTATCGAAAATGCAATAGTATTTATATCAAAATACCCATAAAATACAATGTCAATTAAGTTTGACTGCGAATCAATTAAATAAAATTTCTGGCACATGAAATAATTTATGCATCGATTTCAGTTATTTGTGAACTATTCTATCTATATTTACTTATATTTATTGACATATTTTTTGACGGGTGATTGGCGCAGTGGGCAGCGACCTTACTTTGCTGAATCCAATGCTGTGGGTTCGATTCCAACAACTCTATATATTTTTATGTATATTATTCATAAAAATATTCATCAGTCGTCTTACTACGCATAGCACAAGCTACGCTTACTTTGGGGCTAGATGACGATGTGTGTTTTGTCGTAGTATATATATATTTTATTTATGCAGAGTCACTACGTTGCAGTCAGTAGATAATATACGTCTATGCTCAACTAAAGACTAAGTTAGAAGTATGCAGTCGGTATTAGAGCATGGAGGATTGAACTTAAACACGCAATAAAAGTGCTCATTCAGCTCGTAGCGAGTCTGTTTGACTTTCGCTGTGTTAGATGAACTCTCTCGCAATTTACACACAACTCTATTGTAATATTGCCAGATGTCTAACTTTTACATTCATTTTACTCCAGAACGTATCACGTGTATGGAATTGTATTGATCATTCTCATAAAACATACTTGCCTAAGCAAGTTTGTTGTTTAGTTTGTATTAGTTCACACCAATACGTACTCGTCTATCATCATCATCATCAGATCAACCTATTACCCGCCCTCCACAGGGCATGGGTCTCCTTCTACAATGATAAGGGGTTAAGGCCGTATTCTACCACGCTGGCCCAGCGCGGATTGGTGGACTCCACACGCCTTTGAGAACAGTATGAAGAACTCTCAGGCATGCAGGTTTCCTCACGATGTTTTCCTTTACCGTTGAAGCAAGTAATATTTTCATTTTTATTATTTTTATATTGTTGAAGCGATGACAGCCCAGTAGGTAGGACTTCGACTGCACTTTCGGGAGGCCAAGTTCGAATCCCAGCACTCACGGCCAACTTTTTTAAGTAATGTTTAAATTTATAAAATTCTATTCTATTTTAGTCTCCTTGATAGTCTTTTACGGGTCGCACACTATTTGTAGTTTTACTTACATTAAAATAGTATGATTTGTTGACATTATTCCTTACCTGTAAACAAATTAAAAAAATCATTAGTTACGGTAAATTTGTACCAGCATTAGCGTGTGGTTTAAAAAAAATATGCATACGAGTATGCTTTATGTTGGTCTTATAGTATATGCGCCACATGTCATGCATTGTTTGTCCCAAAATGTGAAAAAAAAACACTTTCTTCAATAGTGTAGTAGAAATACAGTTGAAATAATGACGGTGTATAGCCAATACACATTTAAATGTTTGTTCGTCAAAATATTTCTAAATTATTTGGGAGGCGATGTTGACTTTACATTTGGCGAATTTTTCACTTAACAATTATTCATTGTAAAGTCAACATCTTCTGAGGGTGCTCCGGTTTCGGAGCGAAACGGTGTGGATTGAAGAAATCATAAATTACACCATCCAGATTCTCAAATTCACGATTATCTTGAGTAAGGCAAATTAAGCTTAATTTTCATAATAAAGGCACACTTTCTTTAATAGCGAAGTAAATAAATGTAGAAATATAGTACCTACACGCGAATCTAGAAATAATAAGCTTACGTAATTTCACATGTTACGTTCAAAGCTGGTTTTAATCTGCTTGGGAATAATACTAAGTTGGTACACGAGCTATTTGATTCCCCCGCGGTGGAGTGCAGTTAATAGCATTATCAATCTCGACTTGCAGCGCTCACTTGATGCGCACCCCCACCCTCCCCCTACCGGCACTAAGCTGCAAGTAACAAATGTAAGGTGCACCCCCGAAGCATGAAGCTTTGGCTGTAAGTTTTAAAACAAACCGACTCGCTTGGGTTGGCGTTAAACAGACGTCTTTTTGACGTCGTATATAATGCTAGCGGTCTCTCGCGACTTCGTCCACGTATAAGTCAATCTTACAAGATAGACATATGCTGTCGCAGACATTTTTTTAGGAGATTTAAAGGGGAACAACTTTTTTTATACATGATTTTATCGAAACCTTAACCTTTTTCACAGCGCACTCAGCAGAAGCAAAAGAGGAATAAAAACCGCCGATTTTGAAATATTCTTCATTGGTGCTATGCTCCTATTGGTCTTAGAATTGTTCAAATTGGACCAGTAGTTCCTAAGATCATCGCAGTCAACTAAACAAACAAACAAACAACCTCTTCAGCTTAATATATTAAGTATAAGATAATTTGTATTATTAAAATTCTAAATTCAAAAATTCTTTGTTCATGTAGGCCTATCACAGGCACTGATGAAGCGTGCTAACATATAGGTACTCGTATGTTTACATAATTTTGAGGTGATTGTAATAACTACGTTCGCCAACTTAAACCTAGAGCTTACCTAGAGTTCCAAATGCGCCCTTATCGAAGAGGAGCCTACAACAAATTTGGCATTTTTTTTTTTGCTGTAACCATCTTACAGTCTATTAATATTAAGCTATGAAGTTATTGTAAGAATAAAAGTCACTTTCTTTAGTCACATAGACCTATAGCACCCATATTATTTTTTTAATACACCTGATTCTAAGTGGACAACCATCACCTATAAATAAAGCAACACTTACCTTACAGGGCATGCAAGGAGCACGTCCTACAGAGTGCCGCCCTGTGGTCATTAAAAACTCTTTTTAACTGCAATCTCACCTGCTGCTAAGTAACGATGCAGTCTAAGATGGTAACGGGCTAATGCAGTTATATTAAACCCATTCTCCTAATTGGTTTTTACGCGACATCGTATCGGAACGGCATGTCTTTGCCGGTAGGGAGGTAACTAACCACTGCTCAAGCGTAAGCGGTCAGACCAGAGAAAATTCTGATACTATAATTTTCCAAAGTATTCCGAGGTCGAACCCTGGAACTTCCGCTTTCAACCTCTGCCCCAGGGAAGTCGTCCAAGTAGCTGTTACTCCTACAGTTCAAAAGACCAACTACCCACAAACAAACGCAGTCAACACACTCGGAGTCTTGGAGAACCAAAGACTGCAAACACATAAAAGAGGCCTCAACAACAAAACTACTGCAACCAAATTACTGCAACTTAACCGGGCAAACTAAGGACAGCTTTAGGTAAGACGAAAAAACCCGAGCAACAGCAAAAAGTATCCTATATATTGACCCGGGATATCAGCTACCACTAAACCAATTTTTTTTTAATCCTTTCAGTAGTTTTCACTTGATGTCCGAACAGACAGACAGACAGACAAAAATTAAATAAAAATTTGTTTTGCAGTATCGATTATAAAGCATCCCCTGATCCAAATTTTTAAAATATATTAAATGTACAGAAATCTTCTAGTTACAGTTTTATTATCAGTATAGATAGATAACGGGGCACTGCCCACTAAACAAACACCTTTCCATTTTAGGAATAGCTGACAGTGCTGTGTGCAGAGCATGTATGGAGACAGATGAAATACCGAAACGCGTAATACTCCAATGCAATTAAGTGGTAGAACAAAGCGCAGCACACCTTGGCTCCTCAGCAACACTTCTAGAAGCATTCGACCTGGGAAGCATGCTAAGCTTCTGGAGTGAGCTCGGCTGGCAGGATCCAGCGGGGAGCCACATCAGCGGCAGCGTTCAACGGACGGCTCAGCCCAACTAAGTACGCAGACAGGACCAGGAAAAGAAGAAGAAGATATGTATGCGATACTAAAACAATATTAGTGCAATATAAGGATTATCAAGGACGACATAGTGTGTGCTCGTCGGCTAAGATCACCCAGCTGTGTATATCATAATATTATGTGGAGTACAGCTCACTCGAAATGAAACTTCCCAGCATCGCGTTAATATCGTGAGCAAACCGCGGCGGGTGCAATTTTGAGGTCGCATGTGCGCTATGCACATGAGCGAAAGAGTATGATAAGCCGGCATACAGCCTTGGGAATATTAAGTTCACCGCTTCGCTGATTGATATTGTATAGATCTCTTGATCTATCGTATTACGCTGATCTTAAGTATTACGCTGACAAGATTTTGTTTGTGTTAAGGCTATCCCGCAATTTTCTCTGGATTATATAACTTGCGGACCCGCGCGACTACGGCTGCGAATGAGTCGATTTAAAAAAATAGTCGTAAGTTCAATATAAATGATTCCGAGATTCCAATTATATATATACAAGAATTGCTCGTTTAAAGATATAAGATTTATAATATGAAAATTAAGACATGTTGGTTCTCTCACCAATACATGTTTCAGCGGGCGCATTGAAGGTTTTTTTTATTCCACTACAAGTAAGACCTCGAGTGCATTCTTACCTGATAGTAAGTGATTATTGGTGATGCAGTGTAAGATAAAATTAATGGCGGTCTTACCTATTAGGGGTTTGGCAGTTATATTGAAGCCATAATCCTAATCAGTTACTAAGCGACATCGTAACCGAACGCTAAATCGCTTCGCGGCACGACTTTGTCTGTAGGGTGGTAACTAGCAACGGTTGAAGCTCCCATCTGAACCTGTGTTGGAGAACGAGGGGATAGGATTTGGAATAACACTGGTTTTCACTTATTACGTTTGACATATAATCGAGCAGAGTTTCCACACAATTGCTTGATACAGAAAGAATGCTTGAGAAATTAATAGAAGTAACAGTCAGGTGGGCAGCCGCTAACTCCAGACAAAAGTCACGAATTATAAATTTCCTAATTGCCCTGTCGGTTGCCGGGAACTTCCCACTCCAGCGCTTACCGTTGCGCCAGGGAGGTCATCAAAAAGGTTACTACAGAAAAGAGCTGTGCGATCGATATATAAACTTAGATCACGCGACTCCCTTCGCACCAAATTTAAAGAAATAGGTATACTTACAGTAGCCTCGCAATATATTTATAATATTATTATCTTTATTACACAAAATATAAGTTATTATAAACAAAGAGTCGATATAAACAGTCGACTAACTAGAAACGGACCTAAATTAGTGATATCTGCATATCGTCTGAGAAAAGTACAGAAATTCTTTGTGGGGATGGGTATATGCTTTTATAACATGATACCGAAGGTAATATTAGATCTACCTTTACCTAAGTTTAAACAATATATTAAAACACATTTAATAAATCGTGGTTACTACACAATTGATGAATTCCTTAACGACATAGCTGCTTGGAAGCAGGCCACTCCGCTCTCATCTCTCACAAAACAGAAAAATTCTAAAGATTGTTAAACTTTAAAATGATGTTGGAAAAGAGCAATCTGCTGAGTTTCTTGCCGGCTCTTCTCAGTGGAATCTGCCTTCCGAACCGGTGATAGAGTCACTACAAATAGTCTTGACGTTTCATAAGTGCTTATTAATTAGGCCTACTTGAAATAAATGAATTTTGAATTTTGGTTTGGTCGGTCACATGGTCGAACCAGACTAGATCAGCGAAAATTTTTTAAACTGAAAATTTCCTTGAAGACTCTATTGGAGATCTAGCCCGACCAGAGACCTCCCACTTAAACCACCGCCAGCATAGTGTCAGGGAGTTATGAATATATATCACCTATTGTAGAAGTGCGCATATGGGAGCCCACTACGCTTCTAATATATAATTACACAAAGAAATAAAACACCCGGGGGCTTCTTAGACCAGGACGCGTTTGGAACCCTTATAGCTTTAGTTTTAAGTTTACGAATATGGTTATCGCCATCATCTCACTACCGTGTAACTCTCATGTAATGTACGCAGCAAAAGTGCCACCTATGGGCTACCTATGACTTGAATAAAGATATTTTTGACTTTGACTTTGACTTAATTATAATTATACAATTTTAAATTTGATTCTCTTAGAGTAATCAAAAGTTAAAGATTTTAAACTAAGGTTTTCGTGGGTAATTAACTTTTCTTAAATATTCAAAGGGTACACGATAATATTTTTGGATTTGTCGATATTTCGACCCAGTTGCATGGATCGTGGTCACGACGGGTCTCAAAAATATTCTCGTGGTATGTGCCCGTTAAACTTTATTTAAGAGTAATCAATAGGTCTTTAACATTGCCTAGAAATAGGAACGTACAGGATAGAAGGTGCAATACTGTTTAATATACAGCTTTGCGCTTTGAGATGAAAATGAAGCAATCCTATTGGTCTGTATCAAACTCAGAAGCTCTGGTGGAATTGTGCCTTAGAAGATTAATTGTGTCAGTGTCCAGTGATGTAACATGCTCGTTTTTTTATTTTGTTAACATGGACTGACAATTTGTCTTAAGAAGTCTTTATCACTGTTGTATACTTACTCGTAATATCACGTCGTAACGTACGATTGAGATGCAGTATTAATGGTGTTGATACTATACCTTCGTTGTCATACATGGCATATGTAGGTAACCTACTCTTAGATAACCTGGCTAAGTTTGTTGTGGGCTCTTCTTAGGTCAGTACGCGTTTGGTACCCTCCTAGCTTTAGTTTTAAGTTAACGAATGCAGTTATCACCATCACTAACATTAGTTTTAACATGTTAAATGTATGAACACTTCAAAAGTGCCTGTGATAAGGTCTACATGAAAACATTTTTGAATTTTGAATTATGAATTTTGATACCTATAATTATCAGGGTTTACTGATGATGTTGGGAGTGACTGGTGGCTTAATGCGTCCTCCAATGAGCGTAGAGTAAACGAAGCGTGAACCAGCCCAATCAACTTACTAGGTCGCTACCTCCCTTACCAGACCTACTTTACAGACTGTCGTGCAACTCCCAATGGCTGTCAAGTATAATTCGTAACTAGTTTGTCCTAGTTGCGGCAATTACTGCAGTTGTACTGAGCGCGGTTATTACGCGCTATTACCGGATGCTGTTACGCCTAACCGACACTAGGGTGACCACAACCCTCGAATGAATATAATAGCAAGTTTGTTTACTATATATAAGCAGTGGCAGTCTGGTGGTTGGAGCCTCGGTCTCGTATACCCCGGGGACCGAGGTCGATTCCCGGAACGCACTGGAACTTTTCGGACTTATCTGCATTTTGTGTTCGCTTTAAAGTTGAAGGAAAACATCGTGAGAAAATCTGCAAGCTTGAAAGGTCTGAATAACGTTATTAAAGGCATCCGTAGTGTGTCAGCATTCTGAGAGGAGACCCGTGGCCTGATAATGATGACGATGATGTATACTATAATAACAAAACAATCAATAGAACGGTCGTTTCGCAATCTAAAAACAATTGGTTCTTTTGCCTTCAATGTAAACAATATTATGGGGGAATAACCCAGTAAGTACCGAATGATTTGTAGCTGAACAGAAGACCAATAAGGCAATGAGCAGCAATCATAATAAATAAATAATAACGATCATTTGTTAGCCAGAATGTTTGTACTAATTATATGCTTATTACAATTTTTCATAAATAAGCCATAGCAATCGACTTAGTTAATATTGTATAAATATTATTATGGAAAAGAATTTGAACTGAAATTTATTATGTCAAATATAAATACAAACTAAAACAAAATAGCATACAAATTGTAAAAGCATACATTTACATAAAAAAAACATTTGAACCGTAGAGACTTTTTTCTAATAGCCACGATACAGCGTTTATTATGTTATAATATTAAAAACTTTACCTGCCAAATATAATCAATTGAATGTTTTCGTGTCTTTTAACCTTTCCATTGAAACATTGTCCAAAATGGTAAAATGTCATGTTTCCGATATCGTAGCGTATAATTCAAGTTATCTGTTTAAAAAATGGCGCAACGGGAGGCGGATCACATCGTCAGCGTTTAAAAATTAATAACCGTTCAAGAATCAGCTTTGCATGAATCAACATTTTTCTAGTAACTCAGACTTATCTACCTTGTTTTAGAGAGGTTACAATTGTAACACCATTTATATTTATTTACTAGCGGACCCGCGCAACTTAGTCCGCGAATGAGTCGACTTAAAAAAATTGTCGTATCTTGTCGCGGACTGTTTTATAGAACTTTAAAGAAACAACAATTCCGACAATTCCGATACACTTACTACTTACGTCGATTGTCTTAACGTTTACCGTTCACACTTCGCACGCATATGAATCTCTCAAAAAGGATATTTTTTACAACATTTCTCATTAATGATAGTAGCTATTGGTAGCGTGATGTTATATACCTAGCCATAATTGTTCATACAAATCCAAAAAAAAAACTCGAAACATGATTTTCTGAGATTAGCGCGAAATAAAATTTAAAAGCATTATAATATTTCAATATAGCCTTTCCAAAAAAACCACGTTAATCTAAAACTCCGTTGCGCGGATTTTGAAAGACAAATCCGGAAAAAATACCGATGTTGTCCTGTAGAAGCTGTTTGTGTTGCATAATATTAAGATTGATGAATCGATTTTTATACTTTTAATGGAATATTATTCCGAAAATGTTTATTTAAATGTCTATAATGTGAAAAACTTCACTTTCACTTTTACCGCGGTTTCATAACACACACAATCCTTATTTTATTTAAAGTATTTTTTAAACACGTTATAATGCATGATACATCTTGACGTAACTTAGTAAATAAAGACGTGGCACAGGCGGCCTTAATCCGACTCCGGAGGATTGTTAAACTCGCGTCGAAACATTGTGCGGTATCTTCGCCAAGTTTCAGTTTCGCTTATCTTAAGGAAATTCGTGGCTGCGGAAACTGTCGCGCTTTTAGTGGAAATTAATTTACGGGAGCTCGTCTGAAATTCAGTAACCTACATAGAGGCTGGTAACCTATGCACGCGGAGCGCTCTTGAAGTGAAACTACTAAGGCGGGAATTTGATAACTTTTTTGGTGAGAATTGAGAGTGAAACTTCAAGGATGCGTCACATTCAGTACGTATCTTCGAGAGAAAAGAAAAATGTAACGTAGAGAGAAGCAGAAAAAGAGCTGTAACACCTGTGTTGTCAGTGACAGTGTGTGAAACGGGAGGACATCAAAACAGAGCAATGTTTATATGTCATATACACATACATTGCTCTCTTTTGATGTCCTCGCGTCACCAACGTTGAATTATATGTTACGATATTGGAAACGTGACATTTTACAATTTTGGACAATTTTTCAATGGAAAAGTTAAAAGACACGTTAACATAAAATTAGATATATTTGGCAGGTCATATACCTACATCTATCTACATTGCTCGCTTCCATGAGGGGTCCGTTAACGGCGGACCAGACTGATGCCGGACTTGTGAGCGAATGCGACTGACGAATCCAAATTTAGTTTTTTTTTGTACTGTATGTGTAGGAAAACTCCGGCTGGGTCGTTTTGTTAGTGCGTTTTGTGTCGAGGTCTTTGAGGCGACATTCCTCAAAGGTCTTAACGGCCTTATTAACAGAGTTGCGCCACTCGAGCCACTGCGGTGCACATTTCTCCCACTTGTCGCTTCGTATGTTGGAGGTTAGGTGACGCTTGAGGGGCATCTCTGTAGCGCAGAAACTGACCACCAGATTCCCGCTTTCCTTCCTTAAGTTCTGAGTAGAATACGGCCTTAGAAAGTTAGCCTTAGATCTTAGCTACTGCTAAGACCTAGGCCAGGCAGTAGGCCTTAGCCCACACCGCTTCAGCTGTCATTTCATAAGTCTAGCCTCTACTCCGCTTGACTTTGCCCTCTGCAGTACTTCGGAGTTGGACACTCGACCTTGCCATTTGACACTCAATACAAAGCGGCAAGGAATAAAGAACATAGTAGATATAAAGTAAGTAAACATAGTACATATATAGACGCATATAACTTTTAAAATAATTTATTGACTACTTTTCAAATTTTGCGAACAGTAGCATACGGAAGCTGAATTTATAACAATATATTATGTGAATTGTGATATGGCACCAGAAATAACAGCCGATCGCATGCACGACATTACTCAAAGCATGTTAGGTGATCAGAACAAGTATTTAGTGACAACAGTAAAGTGATGATGCAGTCTAAGATGGTAGCGGGCTAATCTATTAAGGAGTATGGTAGTCATACCCCTAATCAGTTTCTACGCGACATCGCACCGGAACACTAAATCGCTTAGCGGCACGTCTTTGTCGATAGGGTGGTAACCAGCCACGGCCAAAGCCTCCCACCAGACTAGACCAGAGAAAATTTAGAAATAATAAGTCCAAATTGTCCCTGCCGGGAATCGAACACGGGACACCTCCTAATTAATTCACAGAGCTCACCGTTGCGCCAGGGAGGCCGTCACATGGCATACGAAAGAAGGAGGTGTTGCCAACCACAAAACAAACGAGCCAGTAATATTATGAATATCAGAGATAATGGGATTTCCTTCAAAAATAAATGAAATTATATTCCACCTACTCACAATTATATCGCTACCTCCGTAGAAGCAATTACTAAATTGAAACCACCATGGCGTGTTAAAAAATCTATAATTCCCTCACTTAGAGATTTAAGCTCTTGCAATCGTAAAGTCGCTTACGAGAATCGAAACTATATAACGTAAGAGCAAACTTAACCTAATGGTACTGGTTTTAGAGTCGCAAGTCCTTTACTTATGATATTTATTTTCACGTTCCGTCAAGGGTGCTGGAAGTAGAACTGCGAACGAATGTGAACTCTAGCATTAGGTAAATAAATTCCAGTTTTATAATCCAAAAGCGATCGCAGGCATGCCAATCTTAAACTAAAGGTACAGCAGTAGTGATTATGAAGTACTTCTAGTCGTTAGGGAAAAGTTGGCCAATTAAAATTGTACTCAGGCAAAGTGGGAAAAGTAGGAAAAGTAATGAAATTCGTGTTCATAATCTGTTTGAGGCACAAACGGCATGATTTCTCTGAAGATGCTCAGTCGGAAAAGTAATTTATGAGTAGATGCGAGTATGTGACAGAGGCTTTTATTAAAACCATATTGGATTTCCGTGAAACTGATAAAGGCGATTTCAGTTTTTCTTAGAAAGTATTTCTGGATCACACAGAGTTGAGGAGGGAGCACATTGAACACAATGTGTTTTAATTATTTTAAGTGTAAAATACTTCGTATAATTAAAAACTGTAATAAGTATACACAAGGGAATATATACAAAAGAAGACAGACATTATTCTCATTTATTTTATATTTATGCTGTTGTACAAATATTTACCAGTACCTAATTCTTGTACTTAGCTTCTTCCACGTTAAATTGGGCTTTTGAAATAATAAGAATCCTTTTTCTCCCGGGATGAAATTTATCCTATGGCCGTTTCCAGGATGCAAACTATAACTATGCAAAATTTCACCATGACAAACCAGCCAGCCAGTTTCTTATATGGAGCACGAGGATCTATCAAACATCTTTTTAACACCCGACGCAAAATCGGTCAGTTGTTTTATAACTTTAACGTGTTTGTTTATGTGTGTGTTTTTCTGTGGCATCGTCACTATCCAACGGAAGAACCGTTAATTCCACTACAAGTTAGCCCTAAACTGCAATTTCACCTAGTGGTAACTGATGATGCAGTCTAAGTTGGTATTGGTCTAACCATACCCCCTAACAAGGGGGTTATATTAAACCTATACCCCTAATCGGTTTCTACGCGACATCGTACCGGAACGCTAAATCGCTTTGCGGCACGTCTTTGTTCGTAGGGTGGTAACTAGCCACGGCCAAAGCCTCCCACCAGACTAACAAAAGTTGACTTAGTGGGGAGTGTTCTTAGCAATGTTTGATGAAAATCGGTCCAAGATGGCCGATTGTATAATTTTTCACAACTTCCTCAATATGGGTATCAATTGATAGGACTTGACTCGGGGGTAATTACATTTTTTAATTAATATTATGAGCTTTTATCAGTATCATTATCCGCCCATCTTTAATAAATAATAATAAATATACTACGACAATACACACATCGCCATCTAGCCCCAAAGTAAGCGTAGCTTATAATAAGATGACTTTTGAATAATTTTGTCAATTATATATATAAATACTTATAAAATACAGATATACACCCAGAAACTGTAAAACATTCATGTTCATCACAGAATTTTTTTCCAGTTGTGGGAATTGAACCCACGGACTTGGACTCAGAAAGCAGGGTCGCTGCCCACTGCGCCAATCGACCGTCAAACTTTATGCCTTACCAGCCTAATTCATCACTTCAAGCGCTGGTCGTCGTGGACATACGAGTAGATCTTAAGTTTAACATAGTTTCTAGGTTTAAAGGTTTTTGGTGCGAGTTTTGGTCAAGTTTATAGCCACTCGGCGATGCTGAGCCGTAAAGCTTTTTATTGACGATTTTCCACTACAAGTTCCTTTTATGGCAGAGCTCCAAATACTTAGTGTTATGTTGTTTATTTTTAACTTCTGATGCAAAAAGAGGGGTGTTTTAACTTTGACCGTTCAAATGAACTCTAGTCCTGGTTCACCTTACCTCTTTATCACTAAATAAACTGTGAATCTTTGTACCGGTACGCACAAAAAATGAACTCTTAAGAAGCTATTGGGTTTCTCATTTCTAATACATGTGTATTAGTACACTAAATGCTGGGATGTATTTTCGGTCTCTTCCGATTTCAAATCAAGAGTGAAAATGCATCTTTTAGTTCGCCTAAACTTCATCACTTTTGTACCAATACGTTTGACTAAAGAAATTGATTGCATATCATATCACTACAGGGCACGGTTCTCCCTCTCACAATGAGAAGGGGTTAAGTAGTCCACCACTATGGCCCAGTGCAGATTGGTGGACTCCACACAACTTTAAGAACATTATGGAGAACTCTCAGACATGCAGGTTTCCTAATAATGTTTTTCTTCACCCTTGCAGTTAGGATTCGAACTCGGCACTCCAAAAGTGAAGCCAAAGTCCCACCCACTGGGCTATCGCTTCTTAGCATTGCTTAAAAGAAATATATAAATCTTGGTATTTTTTGTAAAATGTGCGAAGACCTCCTGGTGTTTTGAATTGTTACAAAATATTCCAAAGAGTCTTGCGTAGTAATTAGTCGCCAATCGCTGTATTTTCCGAAATAAAATCAGAACTGAAATAAAAAGGAAGCCTTTTGAAAGCGAAATGCTATAACGCCAGTTAGCAGGAATGCTTCCGATGAAAAATTGAGATATTAGATGAAATAGAACCTAAGAACGTCAAAAGCAAGTTTTCTAATCTTTCTCGCAAAGTTCTGACGAAAATAGAGTCAAGTTTATTTTCCATCGAGTCTTGGCTCCGCGCCAGCAAAACATTCCAGTAATGGACGTGTCTATAAAGTTGACAACTTACGAGTACGGGACCGTAAAACTCCACTTTGGAAACCGCTAAGACATCCTGTATACTTACGAGGTCATCTCGTGAATAAAAATCAACACAAAACAATTAAGACAAATTAAGCTTTAAGTAATAATTAAAAGCAGATATCCCACCTGATGATAGATTGAAAACCATCGACTGTAAATAGAGAAATACAGCTGAGATGAATATGTTAAGCCTCTTACTTTTTAATAACCTATAACTGTCCACTGCTGTACTAACGCATTACGCAAATCAAATATTACTGTGGGTACAGCAATATGTAGGCGTAACAGTGCGTAAAGAATAAATTTTTTTTGAACAGTTTGGTTTGGTGTATTAAGATTAAAGAAATTATATAATCCAACGTGCACATTTGCCTGGTTTATTATTGCTTATAAAAACAACTAGCTTCAGCCCGCGACTTCGCCCGCGCGGACTTTTGAATTAGTAAAGCTTCTCTCGTTAACAATTTTTAATCCTACCATGGGAACTATTTCAGAGATCAGTGTATAAAGTACACGTCCTTTTCCATAGCATATTAAATATCAAAGCTGTATGCGCGCGCCTTAGCTCGTAAGCAATTTGCAATTTTTTCTCGGGGAATACTTAAGGAATCGAGATAAAAGGTAGCCATTGTTCTTTTCTATGTCAAAGGCTTGCCACATTTCATCAAAATCCGTTAAGTCGTATTTTGCGTGATTGAGTAACAACATCCACACTTTATCTTAAGAAGGATTACATTCTTATATCAATGAAACTCTTTATCAATCGCCTTCCTTTACAAAAATGTATAAGGGGAAACATAAAATCATATTTGGTACTTACTACAAAAAATAAAGTTACAGTTAGTTAACAACCAGCAAGTTTACTCTTCTTACAATTCCAAACAGAATTTCAACATCTTTCTCAGCTTATCTCCCTAATTCCCTTATCTTTCGAGCTATTTAACTCTGGAACTCGCTCTCTTTGATAACAGTAGAGTTCTAAGTATATCTACTTTTAAAGTTAGCAGAAAGAAATATTTTATTTTTATAAGTGGCTTACAAAAAAAATTTATTTTCTCATTTCAGTACCTATTATATCTTATGAAACCGTAATCTATATATTTATACGTGTAAATAAAAACTGAAATATTACTTCACAGGCTTTAGAGGTAAGTTATTTCATGTCTCTAAGACTTATCTGTGAAACAGAAACTTTCAAACTACACTGCATTATTAGTGGTATAGCGTCAGTTTACTTACACAGTGTTTGTTGCACTTTAACTGAGGACACGTTTCATAAGTCAGAACGGGGAGAAGCATATAATAATTGCTCCGACGTTATGCCGCGTTTATTGTCATCATCATTATCCACAGCCTATAAAGTCCTACTGGGCGCGGGCCTCCTCTCTCATAGGAGAATCTCAGTTTTAGAATATATACCACCCAAGGATATATCAATTATTCCCATACCTAAACCTGGTCGTAGTACACAAAATAGTACAGATGTGCGCCCCATATCTTTGATATCATGCATTTGTAAAATTTTTCACTCTGCTATTACTAAAAGGATTGAATGGTATCTCGAGAAAAATTGCTGCTTTTCTTCAAATACTGTAGGGTTTCGTAAATCACAATCTTCCTTGGATAGTCTTAGTATTTTAGTATCTAGAATTCAAACAGGATTTTGTAAAAATTGTATAACATTAGGATGTTTTATGGACATAGACAATGCGTATAATAACATTGACATTTACAGCCTACTTAATGCTTTGGACAGCCTGGGAGTGGGTTCAATAATTTGTAACTATATTTGGAACTTTTTATCTGAAAGGTATCTGAAAATAAATGTGAATGATATAAGTATAACTCGCCAAACCGGTAAGGGTATAGCACAAGGAGATCCGATGTCCCCTTTGCTTTTTAATGTAGCCACTATAAATATTTGTAAAGTCATAAATAATGTTTATATATCACAATACGCAGATGATTTTGTGTTGTATACTACCAAAAACAGTATTGATGAAGCTGTAAATCAATTACAAAGTGCGGTTAATATATTCGTGAATTTAGTTAGCCAAATTGGATTAGATATATCTACGACTAAGAGCAAAGTATGTGTTTTTAAAAAAGGTCCTTGTAGGCAAGGAGTTAATGTAGTGGTAAATGAAAGAACATTAGAAGTAGTAGAAAACGTAAGATATTTGGGGCTATGGCTTGATAGGTCCCTCAGGTGGGGAAAACACGTGAATGAGACATGTGACAAAACAAGTAAATTCTTAAACATATTTAAAATTTTGACTGGATCAGGCTGGGGAATACACCCAAAACTTCTAAGACAAATTTACTTATCTATTATACGTAGCCGTATGGATTATGCTAGCTTTATTTTTGGTGACAGTAGTGATTCTCATCTTATAAAATTAGATAGGATGCAAAATCAAGCCTTACGTACAATAGGTGGATATATTAAATCAACTCCCACGCATGTTATGGAATCAGATTTGTGTTTGCAACCTTTAAAGATTCGCAGATATTACCTGGCTGGTAAATTTTGGCTCAAGTCAATGTCACTCAAAAACAGTACCATAATAAATTTACTAAATGAATTAATATCATCTAATAATCTAAGTTCATGGAAAAGAAAAAAGAAACCACTATTAACGGAAATACATGATAAGCTTAAAGATATTAAAATTCACCGAAGTGACCAAATTGAATTATTTGCACTAAAAACGTGGGTTAGCAGTGTTAATTTAAAGGAAGCTATTAAAGTAAATATCAGTAGTATTAATAAAGCCAAAAAACAGTATGATGAACGTTATTTAAAAAATGTGTGTTATAGGTATATTGATGAACATTACAATGGATTTTACCAAATATTTACAGACGGTGCTAAAGAGGAAAATTTCTCTGGTGCAGCCTTTTTAGATTATCAAACATTAAAATATTTAAAGTTCAAAATTGATGATAATGTTTGTATTATGTATGTAGAACTTTTAGCAATTCTGGAAGGTTTATCGTATATTTCGTCAATCGATAGGGATAAATTTGTTATATTTTCAGATTCCAGAAGTGCGCTCCAACATATAGCTCGATGTACATCTAATACTAGAAGTACACCCGTAGCTTATACAATTTTGAATATCATCCATGATTTAAATAAACAATCTAAAAAAGTAGTTTTACAATGGATTCCTTCACATGTTAATATAATGGGTAATACAATCGTTGACCGAATGGCAAGAGAAGCAACTTCTGAGGGAGTTGAGATATCCGTATTGCCGTTTTACACGGATTGCTTACATCTGGTCAAAAAAATGTGCTGCGAGTTATGGAAAGAGTTCTTTGACAAGAGATCAAAAGAAAAAGGTATCTGGTACAAGACCATACAAGCTGAGCCTTTGATGACTCCTTGGATTCGAGACACTTCAATGAATAGGAGGGACACTGTAGTTTTGTTACGACTTCGATCCGGACACATTCCATTTAATAAATTTGCCTATTTAATGGGTAAGGCTCCAACACCCAACTGCACAGAATGTGGTGTGGTGGAAGACGTGTTCCATATTTTGATGGAATGTGTTCGGAATGAGTCCATGAGACGTTCCATTTTTAATACAAATTGTATATACCAATCTATTGGCGGTATAAATATAGTTTTAGGAAACATATCATCCAAATTATCAAAAAACTTAATTGATTTATATAATGTAGCGGTAAGCTAAATATAATTAGTGGCTTTAACAGAGCGGCATAGTCGCATTGACGACAAAGCTCTTTAAATAAAGATTAAAAAAAAAAAAAAAAAAAAAAATATATACCACCCAAGCTGCTTCAATGCGGGTTGTTTGGCTTTAATGACTATTGTCACAAGTTAGTGATAATCACCAGGACCGACGGCTTAACGTGCTCTCCAAGGCACGGGGTTGACAACGTAAATTTTTCTGTAAAAGAATTTTCACCGGCACTAAAAAATTCTTTAACACAAAAACACAACAACTAACATTCTTGGCTCGACTCGGGATTCGATTCCACGGCCTCGCTATCCATAGTTAAACATGCTATCCAGCGACCAACGAGGAAGTCAAATATGACAAAATGATCACGTATTAAAAAATTGGTTAACGTTCAAGTCCCATCAATGAAAAGCAGATTTTAAGTTTATGAGAGATCACGTATTTGTTTGTCAGAGACTGTTGAGGTAACATATTACAGTAATAAGCACGGAGTTAGTCGATAAAAGCGTTTTAAATAGCATTGCATTTGCCTATCAGAGTCATGTCGCCTTAAACCAAACTGTATTATAACAGTTTAAACTTATTTGTACAGAACTCTACATCTATCTATACACTGAAATGTAAATAAAATACATAATAAATTTTAATATCTCCAGATTTTATTCTGTACTAGTAGTAGAATCTTGTAAATATTTAGATGCCATATTTATATTACAAAAAAAAGGGATATTAAAAAAACAATTTTAAACAATACAGTATTATTTCGTATCCAATTAAATACAATAGATACGCTGTACATTTCGTGTAGAAAGAAATTGTCAATTACAGCATATCCTTAAAATGCATATCTTAGAGGATATTAGAGATTAAAAAGTGGGGGCAGATCGGGTGGCGGTCGCGACATTCAAACTCCGGAAAAACAAATTTAAATTATCAAAAGCCCGGCTCCGGAATAACGAAATACTGTTGAGGGGTGCATAAGTATTGTTCATAAGGAATCATGATATAAAAATATAAAATCAAAAGAAGCATATTTATTTTTGCACACAAACTAATTCTAAACATTCTAAGTGTTTAACTATGACAACCCTATTGAAGATAAAATACCGATACGTGCATAGTACTTAGTGTTGCCCAAATTCAGTCTTGGTCTTGCAGTCTTGGTCTTGTTCTTGCGTTTTTGCAAGACCAAGACCAAGAACAAGACCGCGTATTTTTAGCAAGACCAAGACCAAGACTGACCGTGCAAGACTTGAGAACAAGACATAGCCTGCAAAACTCTTGCGTCTTGCAGCTAGGACTTAGCGCTATTTCACGGAGTAGTTAGGTGTAACAGTTCGGTGTATAGGTAGGTAGGTACGCTTAGGAATTCTATGAGACGCAAAAAACTATATCAAAGAATATGAAAAACTGGACCTATGCGCATTACGACTAATACCATAAACATAGCGAATAAAAAAATATCTATTAAAATCAAACTGAGTGCATGCATAGTTATGTTTTAACCATCGGCACTTTGATAATGCGGCATCAAAGGTTTTGTACTTACTTCTCAAAGAAATTTGCCGCTTTTCGGAAGTACATGGTTATGATACACGCGCCGGCGGCTTCTTTTGAAATCTAAAACAATCGTTGCCGCCGCGCCGAAATCATAACATTTGACACTATTCATGCAAAATAATTTCGAATTTTAAGAGTACCTACAGGTGTTCCAAAGAATAAATAAGTTTCAGATTGGTGATTTTAGATTGGTGGAGGACGCATGAGACAGAGTATCCGATTTTATCGAAAATGGCCCGTGATTTTCTCTCAATACCTGCAACTTCAGTACCTGCTGAGAGGTTATTTTCTAAAGCATCATTAGTAATTAGAAAACATAGAAATAGGTTAAGTGATGAGTCAGCCAGATGGTTACTTTGTATTAATTCTTGGTCAAAAGAATTGATATAAAGTATCATAACCTAATGATAAAGCTGTTGATTTGTGTTGTATTTTATTTTTTATTCAAATAAATGATAAATCGTAAAACTCTTTTATTAAATTTCTTATAAGTTGAGGGTTCAATCTCTTTCTAGACAGATAAGTATTGTTCTTTAAAATACAGTCAAGTTATTGTAATTAATTTGTTTTTTTACATGTTTTAGCAAATGTAAGCTTATAAATCATAAATGTTTATTAAGAAACAGTTACTTCCATGGAAAACGACATATAGGTCAGTTGATTTTTCGAATTTCTTATCAAATCTTCAGTTATTTATTAATCTGCTTGATCTTTACTATGGCTATGTTAATTCAAGCTCACAATGTTCCAATTCTAATACGTTTTTCTAAGATTTAAAGTAAACTTTAATAAATAGTAATAGACTAATAGGTAATTGCAAGACTTGCAAGACTCTTGCTGCAAGACCAAGACCAAGACCAAGACTGGGAGCGCAAGACCAAGACCAAGACCAAGACCAGGTGTATTGGCGCAAGACCAAGACCAAGACTGGCTAAGTCTCGTCTTGTTCTTGCATTTGGGCAACACTAATAGTACTCCGCTACGCGACGCGCACCTAATTAAGTGACACTAGTCAATTGAGTATACTTTTGTATGTGATGTTAGAACTGTATCTGATTTATTTCAGAAAAACTATGGAGAGTTAAAAAAGTGTTTCTGTCGCATTAAAGTGCATTGCAATTTATTTCATGTAATTCCTGTTGTGCCATTTTTGGAAATGTTTTAAAACGTCGTATCGCGGAGCAGTTACCGTGCCGCGGCCATTAAACCTTCGTCGCTTCGGAAATGTTCAAATATTTCCAAACGATGCGCTGGTAACATACCGAGAAAATCTTTATTAAATTAGTGTTTGTTTGATTTTACGCAATACAACCTTTTTATTGACTGGCATCGTTAGTCATTTTAACCGATCTGTTCAAAAACATCACTACGTAATTAATAAAATGTGTTTATTATCCAAAGCTAGTGACATGTTTTATAAAACTCGTGATGGAATATGAAAATAACACATTTTGAATAGATATAAGCCTTGAAAACGTAAAGTAGTTCATGATTAAGAGCCACAAATGTGTTCAAAACTAGGATATTATGAAGAAAATCTACACTAGTCGTTTTTTTTAAACTAACTGTTTCAGTTTCTATGTCCAAATGTTTTTCTTTTTCATTTATTTTCCTGGCCCAAAAAATATCCTAAATCCAATACGTCAAGATCAATGCAGTCGAAAGTACCGGACATGGGTAGCAAACCCAAAGACTAATTTATATTTCAAGCATGAATGCATTTTACTAACGACAGTTTAAAATCGAAAGAAATGTTTTCACGCTTTAAGATTTTTAGCAATATAATTTACTCAGTAAACAAAGCGCTCGGTGTAACCCCGCCCTCACAGTTACGGTATTGCTCCCAGTGTATTTCAGCGCACGCTGTAACTCACAGATATCTGCGAAGTGATTTCTGTGTCGCACAAAATTGAAAAATGATTTAGTTGCCGCTAGGGTCTTGAGCTTTGATAAAATACTTTTGAACGGAGTTTATATTTTATATCTTTAATATCAAGGGGTCCGCTGTCAAAGTATATTAAACGCAGTTTTATTTGTTACTAGCTGTGCCCTTCTGTTTCACCCGCGTTAACCACGAGATGCAGAATACCAACTGCTATAGTTTACAATATTTCATAATAAATCAGCTAAATACTTCACACTAAAGTTTTTTTTTTATTTGTTCAGCACAGTTTGACGTTTCTTGTGACGCAGCGGTGAACGCTGTATTATTAAGGTTTGATGATGATGATGAAGACTTTGATAATATTGCATCTAAAAATCAAAATCAAGAGGGGACCTTGAGGATCCCAATGCACCTCAACCTGTATTTGGCATTGTGGTGGGTCTACGTAAATGCTATTCGTAATTCGAAATAGTTTTAGCATCTAAACATAATTATAAGAGAGCCGATCCCATTAACAGACTGTTCTACAGTTTGACGGAATGTTTGCAAAATATCTGTAGTAATTGTAACTGAAAATAAAGATATAAAGGTAAAGAGGGGTAGCTTTTGCCCAGCAGTGGGACATTATTAGGACTATAGCTGAGGATGATAAATATAACATGGCATTTTTTTTATAAAAGTAATTACGGACCAAGCATGTGGCCCGTCAAATGTTAACAAGTAACTCATCGCCATTAAACAGAGCAATACTCCTTAGGACATGCAAAGTGCCGCCCAGTGCAACAATGCTTCAAAACATTATGCAAAAACGAGTTAAGGACGAATGGGATCTTTCTGAAGTCATATTGCGTTCCGAGAAGGACGTCAGGGTATGTAGGAAGGTTTAGTCCGTAGGTCCCAGAGTGTTGTACTCTCAGCGAAGTCGGGCATTTTAAGAGGTATTAACTGGCCTATTGCCATCCATGAGGATTTCCCCCTAAAAGGAAAAAAAAACCTGTGCAATTTATTCACACACGGCAGAAGTGTAACTTCTGAAAAGTAGCCTACGAGAGATTGAGGTGGATGTAGAGTATCAGAACTATCAGGATAAATGTAAGGCTTATTATTTAGTTTCCATGGTAGCTAGAATAGGTAAAAAAATGTATAATGTTTTCCATCTCACTCTATCATATATATTTATGTGTTTATTTCTTAATCTAGATATAATTCGGTTTCCTTGGTAACTTAAATAGGAAACAATATTTGTAACGTGTTCTATCTCATTCTCTCGCCGGCTGAATCCTATACATTTACGTGTTTGCGTCTCTATGGACTTTCGTTTCATCGAGTTTGAAATCACAACGATTATAAAGAAGTTTCACTTGAAAAAAAAAAAAGTGCTGCCCTGTGAGCATCAACCTAAGGCGTATGTGTGCAGCAACTCTGCTTGGCGGCAGATACGTGGACAAACTCGAGCTATACTGCTGTTATACGTAGTATAAGCTCTAACTCACCGTTGATTTAATATGTAACTCACTGTCCAAACAATGGCCGTATGTAAGCTGTCCCCTACATAATAGATGTAAGACCATTTTATCCTTATTAATATACAATTAATTGGTCCAGATTTCAGGGTCTTCAGCTTGAAGGATGGGAGGCTTACTGATTAGGGCCGTCCCAAATGGCTTTACGATCGATTTGGGGTGGTCCCCTTGTTCTTGGGGATCTCTGTTATTCTTTTGCCATTGTATTTTGTCGGTGTTCTGTGTACTGTATTGAGGATTATGTTGAGAATTATACTAAGCCAGCGTCTAGTTCCTAGACCTACCTGGCGTAGTAGTGAACGCAGTGTCGCAAGTGGGATATCCCGGTTTTAATCTCGGGCAGAGGCAATTTAGGAATTTATAGGTTTTGAATTTTCTCTGGTCTGGTGGGAGGCTTCGGCTGTGGCTAGTCACCACCCTGTCGAGTAAGACGTGCCGCCAGGCGATGTAGCGTTCCGGTACGATACCGCGTAGAAATCAATTAGGTATGACAGGCGTCGCCATGGCTGTGGCTAAGTGTGTGGCTGAGGGTGTAGAAATGCGGCTGAGAAGGTGTAACAGTGGGTGAGGCTATGGGTTGGCTGTGGTTGTGGCTGTAGCAGTGGGTGTGTTTATGAATGTGGCTATGGGAGTGTCTATGGTAGTTGTAGTAGCTGTGGTTGTGGCGGAGGAAGTGGCTGAGATGATGTGGCAGTAAGTGTGGTTACGGGCGTGCCTATGTGAGTTGCTGTGGCTGTGGCTTTGGGTGTGGCAGTAAGTGTGGGTGTGGAAGTGGGCTTTGTTAATCAATCGCGCCAGAACAGCTAAAAGGATCTAGATGATTAATAAGCACAGAGATAGATTAGTCTGGAAACATACGCTTCTTTTAATCCTTAAAATGCGCGGTTTCAGTAGAATGGATTAGTTTTTGTTTTTCACAGAGGGCGAGATGATTTTTTTGCTTGGTAAAAGTTCAGGCAGACTTTATCTTGTGTGAACTAAATACAAGTAACGTAGTAGTAACGTAGTAGTAAAGTAGTGCTTAACTGTCCTCAGGATTATTGTAAGTACAGGTTTTTTATAACTGTGTAAAAATGCCAAGCCGCAACTATCCTTACTTGTAATGAATAATAATATAAATATTAAGATGCTTTAAAACTTTCAATAGTCTCATAGTAATTGAAAGCGAGCAGGGCGTGGGTTTTCCGAGTCTCCTTTACAGAGATGTTGTGGAAATGGAATTTGCAATAGATGTCGCAAGGACCAATTTAATTAAACCCGTAGTTCTTGTAACGATTCCGGACGGAAAGGATACACGGGATGTATCCAATTTGTCGCGGTCACCTGAAATGCGGAAAATAATTCGGACACAAATTGGGTACTTTCGGATCGACCAACAAAATTATATCAATGATTTTGCTACACTAACTCACTTTTAAGACCGTAATCTAACAAAAATCAGTAATAAAGAAATGTCGTTTAAGTCTTACAGTTTCCTTGCCTGCATAGACGACAATTTCACCACCCTATATCAGCAAACCTCTCACTTACTTTGTGAACAATACCTTATACATGAAACGACTTTTTTACAATAGTAGTAGGTATAAACAGAGTAACGCAATAAATCTGTGATAGCCTAGTGGGTAGTGCTTCAGCTTTCCTTTCGTGGAGACCGAGTTCGAGCCCCGACACGCACCACTAACTTTTGAGTTATGTGCGTTTTTAATTTAAGCAATTTAATTTGTTTTTTTTAATATATAGACAAGTGCTTCACTACAATCACTCCTGATGGTAAGTGATGATGCAGCCTAAGATGAAGCGCGCATGTCTAGAAGATGCCTATTCACTCTTGATTTGAAGGCACCCAGATTATAGGTATCAGGGAAGACGGAAGATGGGAGGGCATTCCAGGCCTTTGCGGTGCGGATCAGAAAGGAAGAAGCAAAACGCTCCGTACGTGTTGATGGTATTTAAACCACGTAACGGTGCAGATTCTTTCGGTGCCTCGCAGTTCGATGGTAGAAAGGAGATGGTTTAAATTCAAATTCAAAATTTAAAATTTCTTTATTCATGTAGGCCTATCACAGGCACTTATGAAGCGTTCATACATATTTGTTTACATAATTGTAAAGGGATGGTGATAACTTCGTTCGCCAACTTAAATCTAAAGCTACGAGGCTTCCAAACGCGCCCTGGTCTAAGAAGAGCCCACAACAAACTTAGCCGGGTAATTTTTTTTTTATCACCATCTTCCAGTAAATTTATATTAAGCTATGAAGCTAGAGCAATTCACACAAAGGACGTGTGAAGTCTATCACTCCGCACGTGGCCAGCGTGGTAAACAACGGCCTAAACCCGTCTCATTCTGAAAGGAGACCTGAGCCTTATAGTGGGCCGGGAATGTGTTGATGATGTTGACGAACAAACTATTTAAGTTTTATTTTAGCGGATATATATATGAGCAATCAAATAAATGCCTGGCTCATGCCGTGCCCAGAAATATTCAGAGGTGAAAGACTATTTCAAACTAGATAAAGTTGGCAACATGAAGTTACTAACTGAACTGAACAAAAGCTATTAAACTCCGGACCGCGTGTTTGCTCGTCAATCCGCCGGGGCGGTCGCGTTGCCCGTGTCTGTAGAAAATAAGCAAACTGATTTACTTGTTATAACATTTTGTTTTATATTTTTGTGAACTAACTATCAGAAAAATATCTTTGTATGTAGATAATAAATTGACTGTGACAACAAGTCGAAAATTAAAAACGTACGAAAGTCTTAGAAAAGATAAAATGTTGTTCTACTATACCGAATTATGTCAATTTACAAAGTGGCATTATTATTTCGTTATTAATTACGGTACAATGTCACGAAATCTTGTGTTTTAATTACACTTAGAGCTACGAAATTTACAATTCAAATTCTTTTGTAAGTTGAAACGTATATACTAATATATATCGTATATAATAATATATATCGTACATACATTTTTTTTAGGAGAGAGATAAAAGATTACGACTGTTCGGTTTTTAAGGAAGGGTACATACGCTATCCATATGCCCGTCCATCCATCTGTCTGGAAGCGGGCTGTCTCTCGTCAACCGTAAAGTTATAATAATAAATAAATATTACGACAATACACACATCGCCATCTAGCCCCGACAAAGTTGGGCTTGTGTTATGGGTGCTAAGATGACTGATGAATATATATATATTTTTATGACATAAAGACTTATAAAATACATATAAACAGCCAGATACTGAAAAACATTTCTTTCACATTTAAGGAACATTTAAAGGGAAACAACTTTCACTTATACGTGATTTTATCTGAACTTTAACTCTCAAAAGGAAAAAAACCCTCGATTTCGAAACTTTCTTCAATAGTGCTATGCTCCTATTGTTCTGAGCGTGATGACATATAGCATATAGCCTGCCTCGATAAAAGGGCTAACACTTAATTAGTTTTTCAAAAAAGTTCCTGAGTTTATAGCGTTCAAGCAAACAAACAAACAAACAATCAGACAAACTTTTCAGCTTTATATACTAGTATAAGATTAAATCATACAAAATATATACCTATTTCCCATGGAAATGTCATGCCATTGTACATAGATGCAAGTACCTAAATGATAATTATGATAATAATTAATTAATTTAAATTACATGTATCACTGAATCAACACTATCACGAATAATACTAGCATTCACTAGTAAAGCTTAATTTGGTTTCAATTCATATACAGTAAACTCATTACAGCATTATATATTCTATAACCGACACTATTGGGTTCAATTTAGTTTAACATGACGTAATTGAGTTATATAATTAATGATTGCAAGTGGGGATGGTTCTCGATTATGTTCGCTTGCCACTAAACCTGTACACGATTACCCTTAGTACAAGATATGCTAGCGAGATAGAGACGTCGTTTTCGCATACCAAACTCTGTACCGTCAAATTAAAATGGCCCTAATGTCACTCGTTAGAGTTTGCGACTCTTGGATCATGTAAATCCTATTTTTATTTATCAAACGCTCTTTGCTCTGCTAAAAGACCGAGCGTAAAAATAAAATTCTTCAAAAGAAAAGAAAGTTTATCTTAGCTTCAATTTTATAAACTTAAGATCCATTTTCCACTGATGTTTAATTACTATAGACATTTACATAACATACACACACTCACACACTCACACACACTATCACACACCCATACACACTAAATAAGTCACTGCATGTTTTTTTTTGTATTTTAAACTTAATAATTGTTTTTATTTATCTTTGTTTATTTACTTACATCGCTCTAATTTTATTTATAGGCGTTTACTATGTTCTTCTTTTGTTTTTTGGATACTATACATTTATTTTTGGAGGTGGGCGTTAATTGTTGCGACAGTTTATACTACTGCAACAGTTATCGCTGGCACAATGTTAACTGTGTCAATTGTATACCCTTACCAATATTCTAAATAAGTAAATAAACGAAAATTAGTTCGATACTCGATAACGAGTCCTCGAATGCGTGCTAGCTAATATTGTACTACGGGTAATGTAAGCTTTTAATATGGTTAAGAGACACCTACATTTAGAAGCAAATTGCTTCAGTCATTGTAATCCTAACTAGTATTATGAAAGTGTGTTTGTTTGTCTTTAATTCACACCCTAAATAAGCAACCAGCCAATCGACTTAACTTTTAAGATAGAGTTATAAAGAATGAAAGAATGAATACACTTTTATTGTACACCACATAAACATATAGAAAAATTTTAAATAAAAATTTAACGCGAAGTATACAATTCGGCAGCCTTATCGCAAAGTCAAAGTCAAAGTCAAATATATCTTTATTCAAATAGGCACATAGATGGCACTTTTGATGCGTTATTATATACAAAATGTGTACATAGCAGTGAGTAGTGATGGCGATAACTACAATCGTAAACTTAAAACTAAAGCTACGAGGGTTCCAATCGCGCCCTGGTCTAAGAAGAAGCCCACAACAAACTTAGCCGGGTGTTCATTTTGTTATCACCATCTCACATTGTCATTAGAAAATATTTAAGAAGCAACCTGGTTAGAGCAATTGTTTACACCCAAGCTTTTTTATCGTTTACGTAATCCTTTATACTATAATAGGACTTTTCTATAAGCTTTCGCTTAATACAAACTTTGAACTTCTTTAGTGACATCCCCAAGATATCAACCGGTAATTTATTGTAAAATTGTATACCATTTCCTTTAAATGAATTGCTTATTTTGTGTAGTCTAGTGTACTGCACTGCAAGTTTATTTTTGCTTCTAACGTTCAAATTATTGCAGTCACATTTTCTTTTAAATTTTGATATATTTTTGTGAACATACATTAAATTTTCAAATATGTATTGGCTATAGAGTGACATTATTTTAACATCTTTAAATTTATCTTTCAATGACTCTCTCGGACCCATTTTATAGATCGCACGAACAGCCTTCTTCTGCAGCACGAAAATAGTGCCAATATCAGCAGCATTACCCCATAGTAAAATTCCATATGACATAATGCTGTGAAAGTAACTAAAATAGACTAGCCTAGCAGTTTCTATGTCTGTCAGGTGGCGTATCTTCTTTACTGCATAGGCAGCAGAACTAAGCTACATAGCAATCTCTTCGCGTAAAACACAGTTTAAGTAGAGAGGTAGATGGTGCATATAGATAAACATGTATATTTGCATATATACCTATATATACATAAATACTATAAACATAATGTGTTTATTATTATTTTTATTTTTATTACGTGTGGGTTTAAGGTTTCGGCAGTTGCAAGCACGTCTGTGAGCACACGAGGACACCAGGAGCTCAATTGGTATGGCTTGGTATTGGTCGAAATGAAACGCGTAAGTCCTTCAAAAAGGATTGTAGGATGCACTGCTTTTTGCCCAAAATGGATGCCGTTGATGTCATCGTGCGGCTTGCGACCGAGAGACTCCCCTTCTCCTATGACAGTGTTGCCAATCTTCAATAATTAATTATTTACTTATTTACGTTTTAACATAACCTATATATAATTAATTAATTTTTTTAGTATTTTCAGGTGGTGTATCGGCAGCAGCCGGTACAAAAGCTAAGTGTTAAAAGACCTCCCAAGGACGGAGTAGCAGAGTGATACATACAAGTGGCACAAGACAGTGCTTCGTCATGTTGTCCACCAATCCGCAAAAAATATTCATCAATCCGCACTAGGCCAGCGTGGTGGGCTCAGTCTGACTCTTCACAATGTAGGTTGGTATGATGATGATTATATGAAGTCATGCTACAAATATTACTCTCTACAAACTTCTTTCAAACATTTTTCTTTAAGACATCTTATTAACTGAAGGTTGTATTTAACCCATACCCCGAATCGGTGTCTACAAAACATCGTACCGGAACGCTACATCGCTTAGTTACACATACTTGTTAGTAGGTTGATAACTAGCCGTGGGTACATATACCAGGGAAAGTGGAGAAATTATAAATTTCCCTAATTGACGGGAATCGACTCACCGCCACGCCAGGAAGGTCGTCAAAAGTATCTCAGTCATATAGTTCTTTGAGATATCTGCAACTGAGATAAAGCCCGCAACTGAACGCGCAAAAGTTACACAATAAACTGTATTTCCATGGAAATTCAGATGAAATGTGTCACATGGTAACTTTGCGTGAAGCGCTGTGAAAACTTTGAAATGGAAGTAACTTTTACTTGTGTTTGCTTGGGTCGCAATCATTCAACTTAACTGATCAGGCCACGACTTGATTGAATTCGATGTATTCGACCTATATTTATTCGACCAATAATGTTTCAGTTACAAATTAATTGCTTTAAGAGTGAAGGGAAAAAGGCGCCGTAGTCCGCCACGCTGGCTCAGTGCGGATTATTAGACTTCACACGACCTAGTGAACATAATAAAAAATTGACAAAAAATTGACATGCAGGTTTCCTCATTATGTTTTCCCGCACGGCTAAAGCATGTTAAAATATAAAACGCACATAACTCCGAAAAGTTTAAGGTGCGTGCCGGGGATCGAAGTCTGTCTTCTTAAAAGGGAATCCGAAGCCTTACTTACTTTGAACGATTGGCGCAGTGGGCAGCGACCCTGCTTTCATGCACATGAATGTTTTTCAGTATCTGGGTGTTTATCTCTATATTATATAAGTATTTATGTATAGTACCCATAACACAAGCTACGCTTACTTCGGGGCTAGAAGGCGATGTATGTATTGTCGTAGTATATACGTTTAACTATCCTTAAACTATCAGTAATTTTGTACATTATAACGTACCTAAACCACGCTCACAAGAAATATGAAACCACGTACGAACAAAAGCATATTGTGGAACGGATATCTGTGATGTGGAGCTCATTTGAGTCAAGATGAGCAACAGTTATATCATAATAACAGGGAGGCCGGCGCCGTGGCGACGCGACGTGGCGCCGGCCCTCCTTACTTGCTACCCTGGAAAGTGTGGTGCAAGTTATATCATCTTAGATTAGCTCACAAAATACGTCGTCGCAATACCAACAACTTCTTAGAGATTGTTTGCAGCAATAAGGCCGCCTTTCCATGTCTACATTGTAAACTGCATACTCTGATTTTACGTGCAACAAAGTGTTTCTTCTTCTTCTTCTGTGGCGCATTAGACACCTTTCTTATAAGCGGAGATGACAGGTTCAATTTCCGGCAGGTAAATTTGGGAATGAATAATTTAAGAATAATCTCTGGTCTGGTCTGGTAGCAGTTGGTGTTTTTTTTCGCCACAACACGAGGAAACTTAAAAAGTAGGATACAAAAGACGTCCTTATCGCTTAGTAGCGATCTCTTCCAGGTAACTTTTTATTTCTTATCTTTTTATATTACTAATAGTTAATATTGCAGAACTTATCCTCAGTAATAACTGTAAGCTTTAATTTGAGAGTAGATACATTTCAGACATGTTTGGTGATGAGTATCGGTTTAAGAAATCATAAATGACACCGTAGAGATTCTTCTACTTTTCGCGTAGCAAATTAAACTGAATGTTGTTTGTAAATCGCTGTAAGTACACAACTTGCACCAGCCCGTGTTGATCACTCAATTGATACTAACAGCGGATAGACGGCTGTGTATCGGAGATGGAAAATTTCCAACATCGCGCCCGCCCAGCCCGCCTCGGCATTATGTAAATGGACAAAACCTTTTATAGGAAATCCCTGAGGTGCCGTTATTTAATGTAGATTAACTAAATTTGTGGGCAAAATCAATTTTATAAGAGCTTTTTCTGTTAAAATGTTATCGTTCATACAGCCTATCTTTTCATTATATATTTTTTTATTTGTCTAAAGGTTAGCCCTTGACTGTAATCTTACCTGGTGGTAGAAGATGATGCAGTCTAAGATGGTGGCGGATTAACCTATTAGGGAGTATGGTAGTTATATAGTATTTGTCGGTAGGGTGGTGCCTAGCCACGGCCAAGTTTTTTACAGGTAGGCATGCAGGTTTCCTCACGATGTTTTCCTTTTTCGTTAGGTAGTAATATTTAGTTGCTTAAATTAATTACGCACAAAACTCCGAAAAGTGTTGCGGGGTTCGCCCGGGAGGTATCCAACGGATTTCCCGGGCGTCTCACAAAGCCAACAAGAGGGACATGCCGTGGTGGTTTTTAATTTGGGTATACCCTTTTTAGAGGGGAGAGTTCCATATTACCTCCGTCCTGCCCAAGGAGGAAGGAAAACAAAGTGGTGCGGTGTTCGAACTCGTTCACCCCGTAAGGGAAGCCGACCCTTACTACCCCCAGTGAGGCTTCGGCTTCCCTTACACTAGGCTATCACGCCTAATATCTACGAGTAAATCCAAAAAATATATAATAAGAGTACATAAAATAAAACTATAAAACTTACCTCAACCGCGCTAAAATAAATTGAGTTTACCCTTTTTCACATACCATTAAACCTGATAAACAATAAACCCCGAAACCATTTTGGGGGCGAAAGTTACATAATACGTCCATGTTGTTCCCAACTTTTAGACATACCCTTTAACCAAAAAAGTTTTCCCAACGGATCAACGCCAGGGATACCAGGGGTAGAGCTTTTAAGCTGGGTCCACATTTAAATTTCTCTGCTGGGAGATTTCGGCCGTGGTTGGTTGCCTCCCTACTGGCAATGACCTGCTGTCAAGCGATTAAGTTTTCTGGTAAAGTATAAGAGCTGTATTTATAAGCTGCCTCTACACATGTGTAGTTCTTTCTTAAAAAGTTCAGCTTCTATGTAACGTAAGCTTATAGAAAAGTCTTATTATAGTACAAAGGGTAACGTAAGCGATGAGTGAGAATTATTGGTCTAACTAGATTTTTTTAATTTTTTTTAATTCCAATACTAGTAAGTCCTCGACAGTAACGGGGTAACCTGTTAGGGGTATGGCATTAAACCTTTACCCCTTATCGTACCACAACGCTACATCGCTTAGCGGTACGTCTTTGTCGGTAGGGTAGTAACAAGCCACGGCAGAAGCCTTCCACCAGACCAGACCAGAGAAAATTCAGAAATTATATATTCCTAAAATTCCCCTGCTCGGGATCGAACCCGGGACTTCAATTCCCACTTCAATCCACAGCGGTCACCGCTTCACCAAAGAGGTCGCCTTAGAAGATTGCTTTTTTAATAATATTAAGTAAGGCAAAGTTTTTGTGGGCTTCTTCTTAGACCAGTACGCATAGGTTTAGTTTTAAGTATACGAGGTTTCAAACTTTGAAGTCTACTATCTATTGACTAATTATGAAAGTATGTATGTATGTTTAGTGTAACTTCTCTTAACTAGACGAGGTCTGGTAGTAGTTTGACTACGGAGTACAAGGTGCTGGGTTTGATATCCGGCTTAAAAATGTCGGGTATGGGGTTTCTGCCAAGGACATCATAGTTAAAAGTCGAATATACTAACATACTGAGCTAACTAATGATGCAGTCATATTTTCCAGACCCTTGATTTTTGTTGAACTTTTAGTTTTTTTCTACACAATCTTAAAATACTGTTTGGTTTATAAACAATTAAGCTTGCTGTGTTAATTGCGAGAAGGTTTCAATCGCCTGTATAATCCAAGATTATTATTGAAACCAGTTTAATGATTAAAAAGGTATCGCTGGATTTGAGTTATATATTGTGGAAGCTGCTGATAAAGTGATATGTCATACCGTATTGAAATTAATAGGTTGCGGCTTCGAAATACTTGTTCGTGTAGCTGCGGCCTAACGGTGGGGGAATGAAAAGGGGGTAAAAGGTTACATACGACAGCCATTAGCACCAACCACTTGGCTATTTGCATAATTCCACGCTCGTTGTGCGAAAGTATGTTATTGTGACGAAGCTTTGACAATAAAGGCCTGAGGAAACTGGGGCAGATACATAGGGAATGATTATAAAATAATGCTTTAAAAACTCAAAGAAAATCTTTGTTTATTGTAATATTTGACGGGCTGAGCATATGAGGTACCAGGTGGTTAGGGGAAAACCCATCACCAATAAAAAGAGCAACATTTTTCAGGGGATGCAAGGAACAGGTTTTGCAACTTGACGCCCTGTGGCCATTAACCTGAGGCGTAGGTTTTAATATAACCTAAAATTGCCTGTTATATATAACCCCGGCAACGACGCTCTACAGACTGGAGCACAGCATTGCAGCAATGCTTCTTACCAGCAGAAATAAGCATGGTTGTATTACTTCTCTGGACCAGGTCTGTCACAAAAACCTCTACTACAACTAGTATGCTTATGATTTCTTATTCTGTTCTACCTCTTAACATGCTTTGTCCCTGCCGACTCACTGACGTACAACCTACAGCCGTAACAGCAGAACGTAGGTAATTTTCAGTTAAGTTCTCTTTGAGCCTAGCTATTTTATTAAATGGAATTTTATTGCATACTATTTAAATGGGTTAAACATGGTAAGAAAATTTAAATAAAAGTCCGTCATTTTTCAAGCTTTTAGTTAAAAAATAAGGTACTCGTGTTACACAGATTTAGTAAGCCTGACGGAGAATGTAAGGGATAAAAGTTTTAAGGAAAGGAAGGAAAATTTCTTTTTTGAATGTACATACATCTATAAACTAAGTTTTACCTTCACTACCAGACCAGAGATTATTTAGAAATTTTAAATTACAATATAGCGTCCGGGGTAAGAACCCAGTCCTACCTTTCACGTACAAGACCACGGCGCACACCAAAATGCCCCAGGCATTTTCGACATAATTCAGCTCAATTCTAAGGAAATACTTAATCCCGTACGGGATATAATATAAAAACGTATTTCCTGCACGCGTCAGCTCCATTATCGTTTTCCTTCGAAAGCAAAAACAGCGCTTTTTAAATTTGCTCATAAAATAAGCATCGGGACGTAACGTGCTCGCTGGCCGGAAGAACACTGAGATATGCTAATTTCACGTCGGATTATAAGAGCCGCGTAGCTTTTAATAAATTTAATGTGGGTTTGAAGATGTAATCAATTATATTGTACACGAGCGGGTGCCCTCGTCCTGAAGTCCAATTCTGTATATAATTTACTGATGGATTTTAGTTCAAAGCGTGACATGATCAAGGCAAGAGTGAATAGGCATTTTCTAAGCAAGCGCGCCCTAACTTAGACCATTGTTTTACATCAGGCATGATAGTTGTCAAGCGCAAGTCTATAAAGTAAAAAAAAAATAGCATGTTTAAAACTAAAACGCGATATAAAATACTACGTGGTCGTTCAGTCTTTTTTTTATATTTCATCAATATCAATAACATTTAACATTCCACTGCTGGGCTAACGACCTCTACCAACAGGACAGTTTCCGCTGACTCACTACGCTGGGCAGATAGGTTAGTACTTTATGAAAATAAAGCTTAATTTGCTATACTCCGCGAATAGATCTTCGGCAATGTACCCTCAAGAAGATCTGTTTGGGATAAGGTTTGATGAAATTATAAATTATAACATACTGATTCTCCTGCTGTACGCGAAGTATAGCAAATTAAGCTAAATTTTCATAATATATTAAGGATTTCCGCAAAGTAACGCCTGCGTCTATCCAATATCCAAGATAGGTTAGTTATCGCAGTAGATGTTAGTAGTAGCACAACAGAGAATACACGTTTTCGTTATATTCCCTTAATCGCCTCGTACGACATCCGCGGAAGGGGTGGTGTCGACAGTGTTCTGATCTACCTCCACCACACGACTGATGATTTTTTAAATATATAAGTAGAAATTAATGACGGATCGGAAAGATGGCCCACCTTCAGATACCTTTAAATAAAGCAACATTTCGCAGCAGCACGTCCTACGAAGTGCCGCCACATGTCCATCATTCAATGGCGTAGATGTTAAGCTCATGTGTTTATTATAATACCCACAAACGCCATGTACCACCGCGTTGCTTATTTCGGCCGCCAAGCAGCATTATTACAACGCAGCTGTCCAGTCTGAAGGGCGTGGTTTAATTACAGCCTTATTACTTACTGATAAACGACTCAGAAACCGGGAGGTATCTTTACATCACTCGAGTCCATGTAGGACTGGAGTATATCGATAATGCAGTCGTAATGTCATGAACATTGGTTATTAATCTAATGTTTCATTATTTACCTACTTTATAAAATTATTGTAACACTTAACAGCTACACTTCGGGTTGATGGACAAACACGTGGCACGAGGTAGGAGGTAGGAGGTGTTCCTAGCATGCCCTGTGAAGTGTTGCTATGTCTATAGGTGATGGTTTACCCACCTACTCTAGTGTTCAAATAATATTCTCTCGAAATCAATATCCTATAACAGCCCACTGCTGGACTACCGGGCCTGTTCCAACGGATTGCCCATAACCACCACGCTGGGCAGTCGGCTTTGTGATCGCAGTAGATGATAGAAGTGCTTCCTGTTATCAGTTATATTCACTTATTAGCCTCGTACGACACCCGTGGGAAAAGCCTGCCTGTGAGGTGACGGCAGAGTAAAGTTGTCTCCACCTTCTTCCATCAGGTGTCGTACGACGCCGCCAGCAGCAGCATCCTCTGTGCATGTGTCCTCCGATGCTCAAAATCCCAGCCTTTCTGGCCGGATCACATCAATGGCGCTTAGCCGCACCTACTCACAAATAGCTCTTCAACTACTTGTTATAAATTGTACGTGATAAAGTCACGGGGAACCACTGCAGTGCAATTTACGAATTATCTACTTCATTCAACTAAAATTAAACGTCACTCGCACAGAACCATTATTGAATCAAAACCGAGTTATTCGCACGAAGTACGTTTATAATTTCCAAGCTTTCGGTTCCATGAAAGTTACATCAACTGCACTGCAATCCTGTTTATACTCCGCTTCATTTATTCGCAATGGCGAATATCCGCCTTAATACTGACGTTAACTTGTACAAGGCAATCCAAGGTGGGGTTTATACGACTTGGCGAAATTGCTGCTTTTTTAAACACAAAGATGCTTAGATGTTTGAAGTTATACTTCTTTTGGCACGTCAAGGAAAGATGATGAGAGTAATTTTTACGATGCTCGCGCACACCGTTTCAAACAACAGACACCCTGAAGTAAGTATAGTGAACATTTTAGTTTTTGTATAAATTATGTTGAAATTTAAAAAAACCGACTTTAACATACGCCCACGAAACTAAAAAGCAAAACAATTGTTGATTTTTAAATAACAGATCGACCGATTTTGATAAAATTTAAACGTGACCATATGAAATGTATGCCCTTTAAAAAAAATTTTTGACGACGAATTGAGAACCTCCTCCTTTTTGAAGTCGGTTAAAAAAGGTCTGAAACTGCACACTTTGAATTGCCAAAGTCGGCGGGCTCATTCCTGTGATTTAATAGATTTACACACAAACGGCGGATTGTACAAAAATCTCAAATTTTAATGTTGAGTGAAACTTGGTTGTCCGATAGTGAGATAACTAGATAATCCGTTATAATACATTTCTTCTATTGTTAGTGTCGTTCTTTGTGGTGGTGAGCGCTGTTGCCTTGTATGTTGGAGGTCCCGAGTCAGATTCGGCAGGGGCAATTTGGAATATATAATTTCTGAATTTTCTGTGGTGTGGTGAGAGCAATAAATAAAAAATATTTTCCTCATGATTTAGAACGTTGAGAAATTAAGTCCAGGAAGACTAATGCCCGTGTTTACTAACGAACAAGGCTAATAAATAAGTAACGCCTAAAATGTTTATCACCTAAGAGTTGATGTAACGTTCTTTTTTCCATAGACATCACCTTAATCAATTAACTAGGCACTCGATTTAGGCAAGTTCTAGATAAGTGAAAACGGGCAAAAGAAAATAAAGATTGATGCCCTTGTGCTATAAAACTAGATGCATAGACTCATAAAAGACTAATAGACCAAATCTCGAACTGTTATCTTTGTACTGCAACGCCTTCCAAAGTCAAATCTAAATGAGCTTTAAACATTTACATATCAATTTAAACGAATTTCCCTCAAATAATAGCAAACAAAACAAAAGACCTAACTGTACAAAGGGCAAGAATTTTGTTACCATAAATACATGCCTCGTCTCACACAGCGCCTTGCTCGCGTATTATGTATCGATTTCCGATCAGGAGCATTACGGATACACTATGGCGACGCATATCGAACCTCGTAAACTTCCTCGATATAAAGAACGAAAATAGCTATAATATAATATGGTCTGAATATTTTATGCGCTTTGTTCAACCCTGATATTGAAATATTAACGACGAAGATAGGGCTGCGACTACTTTTATAGCGTTCGGGCAATCGAAATAAATTTAGGAAACACAGATACAATCATCATCATCATCATCATCATCAACCCGTTACCAGCCCACTACGGAGCACGGGTCTCCTCCCACAAAGAGAAGGGGTTAAGGCCGTATTCCACACACCTTTGATAACATTATGTAGAACTCTCAGGCATAGAGGTTTCCGCACAATGTTATCCTTCACCGTTGAACCAAGTGATATTTTAATTACTTAAAACGCACATAACTTCGAAAAGTTAGAGGTTCTTGCTGGGACTCGAACTCGGCCTCCTATCCCATGCGCTATCACCGCTTACTGATAAAAATATTCTAATTTAATAGCGATGTCACATTTGTTACGCGAAAATAAAACTGCAGTTCAATTGTTTCATGCAAACGCAACTTCTGGCAGCTCTGAATCAGATTCATTGAAATAATTTTGGGCAACAAAATATAGATAAGCCTAGTCTGGCGCACCAACCATGCCGTGTGTATGCGTGAGTAATTGGTATTTAACGATCATTGATTATTGGTTTAACGTACGTTCGCGTTTTACAGGTCTGCGCTAATTTCAATTCAATACCTAACAATTTTTGCTCAAACCCCGAAATCAAACACAGACCATGGTGATCTGAAATTGGATGCTAGCCATTAAATTCAAAGTCAAAGACAAAAGTATCTTTATTCAAGTAGGCCTATAGGTGGCACTTTTGATCCGCACATTACACGAGAAGTACACGGTAGTGAGATGATGGCGATAAGCATATCGTAAACTTAAAACTAAACTGGTCTAAGGACTTCTCCTTATCTCCTTCTCTCTCTTCCTCCTCTCCCACAACAAACTTACTCGGGTTCTTTTTTTTTTTACTATCACCACACTTTGTCATTTAAAATTATTAGAAGAGCAACCTAGTTAGAGCAATAATTCACACCCACGCTTTTTTATCGATTACGTAGTCCTTAACACTATAATTAGACCATCGAGGCAGTGAGTATTTATAAATCATGTGGAGCCAAATATGGTCTTAAGGAAACGGTCGATCTACAAAAACAAGAATAATACATTGTTCAACCCTACTATTTAAATATTAATGACGAAGTTAGGGCTGTCTCTATTCATGGTCGATTTTGCACTGAGAAAGGAAATGTGGACTATAGATTCAATTGAATAAGTACTAGTATTACATAGCTCGTGTATTAAGGCAATAGGGTTTAGATTTCTGTGTACATAGTGCAAGATGTGTATTGTGTAAACATATGTAGCTCTTGTTGCATTGACATTAAAGTTTATATTGCCGTAAATTTCTATTGTTATATGTTTTTCAGTTCATTGATATTGTTTGCTGTAATAAGGGTTGTGTTATTGAGCATGGCTATGGGTCCGTTAAAGTGCTGATAGCTTAGGTTTTGAATATTAAGGAAACCAAAAACTATATTGAAATATCAAAAAGGAGAGTTAATTGATATCAAGAGTGATATATTTTTTCATTTTGACATGTCTACTGCTAATACCAACTTCTCTAATTTATTGATAGTCAAATCAGATACAGTAGTCAATCCCTGCAGCAGTAGGAAACTAAAAAAGTATATCAAAGTTAACCGATATATTAAAAAAACACAGAAACTGTTAAAAGTACATAAAAATTCTGTTAAATCTCTGAAACCAAAGAAAGAACGTTTAGAATTATTGAATGAAATTAAAATGTATAGTTCACAGTTAGAAAGTAATAGATTAAGTTATGAATCTGACACACAAATCCTAGAAGCACAAATAGCCAGATTACAGACTTCTTTACGTACACTGGCAGTAAAGTTTGATATGTATCAAAGGCAAATGATATCTGAGTACACACAGACTTCAGATGAATGGCATAAGACAGAACAACCCAGTGGTAAATTAACTTCACTATCTACCCATAGTTTTGATAGTATAGGCAGTCATCCCCAGTTTGTGTCATCAGTGTCATCACCCTCTAATGTGAGAAAGGTGTGTGTCAGGTTAAGTAACTCAAAATCACAAAACATAAATATTAATAATAATTCCTTTATTGAAGCAAATGCTCATAGTAGCAGTTCAATAAAAACAATTATGTACAGCGATGAAATTGGATGTAACATGGGCTTATATCTTAACTCTCAGTTGAATGGACACACAGTTTTGAACTACTGTTTACCCAACTCAAATTTAAAAGCTATTGTAGCTGCAATTTGTAGAAATAGGAATATGTTTGACTGTAAAACTAATTTAATTATCATAATGGGAAATAGAGGGAATGTTAACAAACCTGAGCTGATTAAACTTATTGATTCTTTAAATACATTAAATGTAAATAGTATTGTATTATACACATTTCCTTATTTTCATAACTTGCCACACCAAGAAAATACTATTAGGTATAATTTAAATATGACTTTGTACAATTTATGTACATATAATAAGAAATTTCATGTTATAGACTTTAGCAAATGTGCTAATCCTACTTATAATTTGTACCGAGATAGATATTACCTATCACACTATTTTAAACAACAGATAGCTGTTTCGCTATCGTATTTTTTTACCATAACAGCCAAGAACTTGGCTAAACCAGCTGCTTTTATTGAGCACTGTAATAGTTTTGACATGAAAACCTTGGAAATTATTCCAAGTCATTTTAGTTTAAACTAGTTAAGGAGACAACAGAGGCTTTCTCTTGCTTAGAAAAGCAGACAACTGAGTCTCCCTCAGGCATATATGAAAAAAATTATAGTAAGGGGTTGCACAATGTACTATTAAACCAAAAATCTAATTCTAATTATATCAACTTGGTTCACCAAAATATTCAATGTATTAGAGGAAAAGACTTAGAGATTGAATTATTTTTAAATGATTTTAACATTAGCATTTTATGTATAACTGAGCACTGGTTGAAAACCCATGAATATTTGTTTAATTTTGGTAACCACCAGGTTGGTAGTTCGTTCACCAGGGTTACAGCGATTCATGGAGGCTCTTTAATTTTATTAAATAAAAATTTAAAATTTAAAAACAGAAACGATATTGTTAGCCTTTCTGTTGAACGGACAATAGAGCTAGCCTCGGTTGAACTAGAGCAATTTATAATTGTTACTGTTTATAGGCCACCCTTGTCAAACTTTGAACTTTTTGAAAAGGTAATGGATGAAGTGTTATTTAAAATATCAAAGTGTAATAAAAAGTTAATAATATGCGGAGATTTTAATGTAAACATTTTAGAAAATAACTCTTTAAGTATCAAGTTATTGAATTTATTTAAAACTTACAATCTATCAAATATGTTCATGGAGCCCACAAGAATAACTGCTACTAGCGCCACCTGTTTGGATAACATCTTTACAAATATAATTCCTATAAGCAAAAATATTATTAGTAAATTAGACTCTGATCATTGTGGTCAAATTATTCAATTTGAAAATGTGAAGAAAAATGTTTCTAAACGTAAAATAACATTTGTTCCTGTAACATCCAACCGCATAGAGAAAATGAGATATAGCCTAGTAAATGACCTCCCATTCCTACCCTCAGGGGCGACTCCAAATGCAATGTACAGCTCCTTTTTCAATACCTTTAATAGACTATTTCATTCTATATTTACTAGTAAGTCGGTTGTGATTACTGATACATTAAATTTTAGTGAGTGGGCGACAGTTGAACTTCATAAAAATAGGCAAAAGCTGTACGAATTGTATGCTGAACGTCAATTTAACACTGGTGATAAGTTTGGGGATTATGTTAAATTGTTTTCCAAGAATTTTAAACGCGCTTGCCACTTGGAAAAGACGCGATACATCAAAAATAAAATTAAAAATAGCAGCAATGCAATCAAAACTACTTGGAACATAATTAATGAGGAGACGGGAAGAGTAACACCACGAAATATTAACTTTAAACTTAATGTAGATAATAAAGCCTTAACAACAGATTTCGAGGTGGCTACTGCTTTTGAAACCTTCTTTACCAACATTCCCGTCTCCACAACAGAATCATTAAACTCTTCACCAGATATGGCTCTCTCTCTATTAAAGGAAAATGTGCCTGAGTGTAACCATTCTTTTAAATTCACGCATGTTAGTGGCTCTGACGTTATTAAAGCCTTTAAATTATTAATTAATAAAAAAACAAATGATCTGTGGGGCATTTCCGTAAACGTTGTCAAATCATTAATTGATATTGTTGCACCCGATTTAGCCTTAATATTTAATAATTGTATAGATTGTGGTGTGTTTCCTGACTTAATGAAACTTAGTAAAATAGTTCCATTGTTTAAATCGGGTAGTACTTCTGACCCCACTAACTTTAGACCAGTATCCGTACTACCCACTTTCAGTAAAATCTTTGAAAAACTCATTTTAAATCAATTACTTTACCATTTTCATAAGTATAATTTACTTCATATTAAGCAATTTGGTTTCACACGGGGTCGCTCAACAATCGACGCAGGTGTTGAGCTAATACAAAACATATTTGAAGCCTGGGAGGAGTCACGTGATGCACTTGGTGTGTTCTGTGACTTATCTAAGGCGTTTGATTGTGTTCAACACGAAACGTTAGTTAGGAAACTACACCACTATGGAATTCAGGGTGTAGCTCTAGACTTAATGAGTAACTATCTACGCGATAGAATTCAGAAAGTCGACGTGAATGGAAAACGGTCTAATGGATCAGTTATGAAAATAGGTGTCCCACAGGGGTCTATATTAGGACCATTTCTGTTCCTTATTTACATTAATGACCTTCCTTACCTTGCCAAGGATAAACACGGGATAGTTCTGTTTGCCGATGATACATCACTGACTTTTAAAATAAATCGACGTGAACTAGCTTTTGACGACGTAAACAACTCTCTCGCTAAAGTGGTACAGTGGTTTGAAGCTAATAATTTGGTTCTTAACGGAAAAAAAACCAAGTGTATAAAATTCACTTTACCTAATGTTAAACACGTGAAAACCACTGTACTACTTAATAATGAGGAACTGAAACTGGAGGATACGACAGTTTTTCTAGGAATAACGTTAGATTCTAAACTTCAATGGGGCCCTCATGTAAATAATTTATCGAACAGGCTTAGTTCTGCTGCCTATGCGGTAAAGAAGATACGCCATATGACCGACGTAGAAACTGCTAGACTGGTATATTTTAGTTACTTTCACAGCATTATGTCATATGGAATTTTACTTTGGGGTAATGCTGCTGATATTAGCACTATTTTCGTGCTGCAGAAGAGGGCTGTTCGTTCTATCTACAAAATGGGTCCGAGAGAGTCATTGAGAGATAAATTTAAAGATTTTAAAATAATGACAGTGTATAGTCAGTACATATTTGAAAATTTAATGTACGTCCATAAAAACATTTCTAAATTTAAGAAAAAATGTGACTGCAATAATTTAAACATTAGAAGTAAGAATAAACTTACAGTGCAATATACTAGGTTACATAAAATTCATAATTCGTTTAAAGGAAATTGCATACAATTCTACAATAAACTACCAATTGACATCTTGGAGATGTCTCTTAAAAAGTTCAAAGTTTGTATTAAACGTAAGCTTATAGAAAAGTCCTATTATAGTATAAAGGACTACGTAAACGATAAAAAAGCTTGGGTGTAAATTATTGCTCTAACCAGGTTGCTCTTCTAATAATTTAAAATTACATTGTGAGATGGCGATAACAAAAAAAAAAAAAAACACCCGGCTAAGTTTGTTGTGGGCTTCTTCTTAGACCGGGACGCGTTTGGAACCCTCGTAGCTTTAGTTTTAAGTTTACGAATGTGGTTATCGCCATCATCTCACTACCGTGTAATTCTTATGTACGCATCAAAAGTGCCACCTGTGGGCCTACTTGAATAAAGATATTTTTGACTTTGACTTTGACTTTGACATTAATTTTACTTCCTCATATAAATATAGCTGTTGGCCACAATTTGTCCGCGGTTCTTACGGTTTTTTAACCAATCTCGTGAAACTACTTTTTTCCTAGGAGAAAAACGTCTAACGTAATGTCTACGTTATTCTTCGCCCTTTTAACTAATTTTAAGCTGAAAATCATTTAGAGACAAATAAATACTTTCACATATATAATATTAGAAAAGATTAGTCGTGTCACTAATAGGTTTTGAATCAACTAAATGCAAAACGTATTTTCTCGTGCGAGTTTATCTACTGATCGATTGTTTTAATATAAGTCAATTGAAGAGATTTCGACGTTGTCCTGGAAGCCTATTTAACAACTCGATGGATATCGAATTCCGTTACTAACTATAAAATATTTCATTAAACAACTGTCTTACTCTTACTATGCATCCTTTTAGATCAGTCGCAAGATGAAGCTACAGGTACTGTACCTCAGTTGGCAACTGACTTAACGTAGTTTAATATCC
Organism: Pararge aegeria; assembly: GCF_905163445.1. Lineage (NCBI taxonomy): Eukaryota > Metazoa > Arthropoda > Insecta > Lepidoptera > Nymphalidae > Pararge > Pararge aegeria. The sequence goes on along the minus strand of NC_053202.1, from coordinate 513,248 downwards.
ACCGATGTACAAAATAGGTCTACAGGGCATCGTGTTTCCTGCAATTTTCTATCTGTTTATCTAGTAGGCTCCATTCAAAAACCTTTGGGCTATAACATACGTGAGTTCACTGAGCCATGTGCCCCGATTATAACACAACTTATTCGCAACTCGTTGACCTATGTGAGTCTACCCATTTCTACCCACGATTCACCCCTCAAAACTGGGAATTATGACAGTTACGTGTTTTGTCATTTGTTAGATGTAAATAAATGTAAAGTTAAATGGTTTAACTTTCGAATGGAAGTAGGGTTGTCAGAGATTTGATATAAATTGATAGCGCGACTTAAAGTCACATTAATAGTCATATCACGAGAGTGCCAGCCCTACCTAATAGAGAGGAGGGTTGACTCATAGGGTTGACTACGTTTGATATGGGTTCAGGTATCTCATTATCTTTGTTTTATCTAACGTCATAGCTCCATATCGCACAGATATTTTGCTTTGTAAAGTTTTTATATGATGGTTTAACTGTTATCTATATGTTAAAATTATAAGTATTTATTTCATTATACCTAATTATTAATATATCTATGAATAACTTATTTTTGACACCCGACGCAAAAACGACGTGGTGTTACAAGTTTCGAGGGTCTCTTTGTGTGTGTGGCTGTGTGTCTGTCTGTTTCATCGTATTTTTTATTCATGTACGCCTATCACAGGCACTTATAAAGCGTTCATACATATACGTTTACATAAGGGATGGTGATAATTTCGTTCGCCAACTTAATCCTAAAGCTACGAGGGTTCCAAAGGCGCCCTGGTCTCAGAAGAGCCCGCAACAAACTTAGCGTTGTGTGAAAAACCAAGCGTCCCTCGCCATCGGAAAAAAACAAAAGAGAGGTCTGGTTTGTCGGGGCATGAGGGAATGCTGGTCTCCTCAGCCTGAATCCCGAATAGAACCGAATAGACCATTCCGGACTTTGCTAAATCTATTATACTTATAATATACCGTATACGTATTCTTTAATAGGTACTACGGACTTCTATTTAACAATATTATAATATAGATAATACTACTTAAGGTAAAACAATGCAATGCAGACATTTACGGACCAAATAGATTTCCATCTGATGGTAAAAGGAAAACCATCACTTATATAAAAGCAGCACTTCGCATGAGTTGATAGCCCAGAGGGTAGAAGCTCGACATCCCAGCAAGCATCTAACTTTTCTAAGTTATGTGCGTTTTAAGTAATTGAAATATAACTTGCTTCAACGTTGAAGGAAAACCTCGTGAGGAAACCAGCATACCTCAGAGTTCCCTATAATGTTCTCGAAGGTGTGTGGAGTCCACCAAACTGCACTGGACAAGCGTGGTGGACTAAGGCGTTAACCCCTTCTTACTGTGGCAGGAGACCCGTGTCCTGTAGGAGGGTCGGTAATGGGTTGATATGATGATGAGTATGACTTGATGGCATGCAAGGAACACGCCCTACCCCACCTGTGCCCATCAACTTGATGCATAGGCGTTAAGCCTCATGTGCCAACTACGCTGGCAACCTCGCCCTTCAGACTGAAACACAGCACTGCTTGGTGACAGAAAAGAGAGTAGCACACTCGTAAATAAATAACAAAGTACCGTACTTTTAGGATTAGGTAGTATATTTGCCTATTTTCGGCATAGTGATTTATTATTTAATCTAAATGAATGAATGTTCTCGACAAATTAATAAAACCAATAGCCGCAGGTTGCAATAATTAATTAAAACCCCCTCCGCCCCCTCTGCACCCGCGGCAGGCTGTGAAGCCCTATTTGGAATTAAACAAAGAACTTGTTGTATAAAATATAATACGAGTATACTTGCAGATCCTCGTGCTTTTTTTTTATTATACCGCAAGTTAGCCCTTGACTGCAGTCTCACCTGGTGGGAAGTAAGCGTGTAGTCTAAGATAGTAGCGGGTTAAACTGTTAGGGAGTATTCCAGTTATACTTAACCCATACCTCTAATCTAGCGGCACGTCTTTGTCGGTAGGGTGGTAACCAGCCACGGTCGAAGCCTCCCATGAAACCAGACCAGAGAAAATTCAGTAATTACAAAATCCCAAATTGTCCTTATTGAGTTTAGAACTCGGGACTTCTAACTTAAAAGCACAGCGGGACCAGGGATCCCGTTCCGTCCCGTTTCAACTTTTGATAACCTACCCTCCGCACCTATGCCTGTTTTTTCTCAATCGTAACACATTTTCATTTTAAATCACAGCGATTCTAAATAAGTTTAACTTCCAAAATAATTAAATACCTATATGTATTGTAGCACATTGTTTAAACTTACACATTTGCAGTGGCGTGCACTTCATATTTGCACAAAAGCAATGCATACCCTAATTTTTTTGTGTAACTCATAAAGGAGAAGGATTTTTCAATTTTATGCCATCTCCCTTCTTTATACCCTGGTCAAAAATCCTGTGCACGCCACTGCACATTTGTAAGACCAAAACTACCGTTGCCAGTATTCGTCCGTCCTTAAACCTTTGTGTACAATAACCGGCTTTATTATCAAAGTTTGCGACTGATCATTAAAAATAACATAACAATTTTCTGCTCCGTCGCGGTGCGGGGAAAGTGGCAGTCCAAACAAAGTTAACGGGCCGTCCAGTCGCCGCGCAATTTGTTACAAGCGCCATTGCTTCCTGCGACGCTACCGCCACATTTGCTCTCTTATTGCTTGTATTGCGAGCATTCGTTTATTAAAACTTATGTTTCTGCTGCGGACTTTTTAAATGTTCCCACATTTCCAATTCACATTGTGAAACTTGCTTTTGCGGCATTGAATGCTTCTAAATAAGATTTTTTGTGTGCAAAGTTATTAGTAAAAGTAAGTAGAGCTTTTTAACCGACTTCAAAAAGGAGTAGGTTTTCAATTCGTCGGACACTTTTTTATTTATGTATGTTATCCGATTACTCGAAGACTAAATTTTTTTATTTTGTATTAAGCGGGCATACATCTAGGTGGTTTCGTTTCAATTTTATCGAAATTGGTCGAGCTGTTATTAAAAAATCAACAATAATGTAAATTATTGTTGATTAAAAATTTTTTTTACTTTTAAGTTTAGGCGTATGTTAAATTCGGTTTTTTTGTTATTTAAAAAATGTATACTCGTATATTATGGACAGCCGATTGGCGCAGTGGGTAGCAACCCTGCTTTTTGAGCCAAAGGCTGTGGGTTCGATTTCCATAACTGATAAAGGTTTGTGTAATGAACATGAATGTTTTTCAGTGTCTGGGTTTATCTGTATATTATAAGTATTTGTGTATATTATTCATAAAAAGTTCATCAGTCATCTTAGTACCCATAAGACAAGCTACGCTTATTTTGGGGCTAGATGGCGATGTGTGTATTGTGGTAGTATAATAAAAAGTCGCAGCATTGATGATTCATGGTTATCGAAAACTGTACCTAGGAACACTACCAACAAATTCCTTTAAAACCAAACCTTTAAAACAAAAAAAAAAACAAATCTAAATCGGAACATCCGGGATATACGATGTGCCACAGATAGATAGACACACACACACAGACCCGTCAAACTTGTAACACCCCGTCGTTTTTGCGTCGGGGTTTGAAAAGTGAAAAGCGTCCCTGGCAAACTCCTAAAACTTTGTCTCTGGCTTTGTTTGCTCAAAAACTTAGTGAAGAGGATTACGTCTACTAGTAAGATTTTGTCAGTCTCGAAAAGTTTGTCAGTCTACGTGTATGTCAATATTATACTCACAAACTGTAGCCTGCGACTTTATTTTATATTTCTACTAAATGCCACAGGAATCATTTTTTTTTGGCGAATTAGCAAGTTTCCTAAGTCCGTTTAGCTGTGAACCTAATATGCCACAGAAGTTATATTTTCAATCTTGAGAAAACGTTTGTCTAGTACTTTTGCGGGGCAAAATGTACATCTCTAACAACATTTTATTTAAATTGTTTCTAATTAAGGAGTTTCTTATAAGTAATAAACAAACAGACACTTATAAATAAATATAGCTTTTGCAGCAATCTAACTACAAAGTCTATCTTTGTTTCAAGTCATACTTACATTGTGGAATTAAGCTGACATTAATTACGAGCGAATTGAACCAAAAAAATACTTTTAAATTAAAATCCAATGTAATTTAAGTTTTTTTTTTGGTAATTCAAGTTGAATGCAATCTCACCGGATGGTAAGTTATTGTGCCTTGTTGGATTGCGGGAGGCAATTATTAAACTCATACCTACCCCAAATCAGTTTCTAAGCGGCTGCAGGAACAGACCAGACCAGGCCATAGAAAATTCAAAAAATTATAAATCCCTAACAGGAATCGAACGCTGGACCTCCAAAGTAGCAGGTAAGTTGGTACTTATTTTCTAGGCCTTGTTCTTTCTATGTGTAAACAGTGAACAATAAAATTATATTCTATTCTATTTTAATTTATTTATATGTTTATCCACGAAACCGAATCTTTTATACATAAAAGTGATATATTAGGTAATTCTTTAACGCAAGTTTGTCGCAGCGATACGACCGTTTTAATCTCTAAAAGTTTTAATGTTTAATGTTATCGTATGACTAAGTTGTGGACTTTTTATGAAACTTATAAAAGTTTCGCAAATTTTTCGACAATAAAAATAAACTTTCATAAAAGTTCCACAACTTAGTTGTACAATAATATTAACCAATAAAAGGATTAGAGATTAAGACGATTATAGCTGCGGCAAATTCGATGAATAGGTATTCAAAAGAACTTTTACTGTCGCGCTGAGCCTGCTTTTTTCCCGTAGAGTGCGACAGGGACAGCCGCAGCTCAGACCGATTATACCAATAAAAAATTTACGAGTTCGAAGTTTCGTATAACCTATTTTCTCATCCTAAGCTTTTCATACTTTTTCTAAAGTGTTTAGCTTTTCACCAAAAAGAAATGATGGCGAAATATCTACATTAGAATTAGATTAGGTTTACGAAAAAAATCTTTGCTCTGAGGGAGAAAATAGGGGAATTATCCTAATTAACCTATCCTCTTTACTACTAAGCAAAAATTAAAAACTAAAAAAAATAAATTGCTTATCATTGTGCCATAATAATTGTTCCAGGAACATTAACATTGGAAAAATCCCACCTGATTGGCGGTTAGAAGTATGCACACACAAGATTAAAAGTTATAGGACGAGTATAAAAAAATACGAACACTCATTTCATTTTACTTTGTAGGATTACAAGTCAAGTCTAATAAATTATTCTATTATCTAGTCTACATCTAAGAATGAATATAGAAATTAAAAATATTTAATTACGTCCCGAGAGCATTGAAAGCACTTTGTATATTATACTTTTGCTAAATTGTCACTGAGGGAATATTTTTTTAATAACTCGTTTACTTATTAAATTATGTTGGAACGCTACACTTTTTCTTTTATATACTTTGTTAATAAATGAATTCTGTCGGTTCTTGTTTCGTTATCTGTGATTTTATCTTTTTTGTTATGAATATTTAAGAGGTAATTTAATTATTATCACCAAATTATTTGCAAAAAACAGTAACATTTACATTAAAAGATCAAAATAAAAGAAATACAAGACAGACACCTCTTTCTTTTTTAATTTCTACGTTGTAGCTTTTTATTTGGTGCAAAATAAAGTTTGAATTCTTAAAATAGTCTTATATTATCAACAGATGTTTGTCTTGTCTTTTGTAGAACAGGAAACACCATAGTCGTTATTGTACTCCAACAGCTGTCACAGGGCATTCTCACAGGAGAGAGGTATAGAGCTCAGATCCACCAAGCTGCTTTGATGCGGGCTGGTAGGTGACAAACTAAACTCTACATAACGCTTATCATTGGGTGTAAGTGATAATAACCGAAACGGTAGGAGAGACCGTGAGCATTGGACGTGTCGAAACCTAACTTAATACTTAAAAGTTATTCAGTCACCCATTACTGACTTGGGACACTTATGCACTTTGCTTAATGCTGCATATCCAACGTGAATTATAAAAAAGCTGAGGTATGAATTGCTCTAACTTCATAGTTAAATTAATTTGACTGTGATGGTGATAAAAAAAACACGAGTTATTCTGTTGTGGGCTCTTCTTAGACCAGGGCGTGTTTGGAACCCTCGTAGCTTAAGTTTGAAGTTATCGATTGTAGTTATCACCATCACCTAACAATAATGGTGACACGTGAATGTGATGGCCACGCAAGATTAAAAAAGTTTTAACACTTCTCCTTTCCGGTCTTTGTTACTAGCATGTGATAATTAACCTTAACAGCCCGCCACCTCACATTGGATCAGTGTGGGTTGATCTATATTCTAAAATCATCTCGACTTTAATAAAGTATGATGTCAAACCAACCTAATCGACAAATTTGTATAAACACCAACACCAGGAAAATGTTGTGCTCAAATCTAAAAGTGTAAAAAGTAATCAAAGTGAAAAAGTGTAAAGTGAACTGGAATTAAGTGAAAATCAACTGATGGTCATCAATATTAATAACTCGACTCGAAACTCCGATACTGAAATTTGCTGAATTTACTGTTTCTTCGCTCTTCTTGGGTGCGGTGCAAGTGAGGAGCGAATAATATTGTTACGTAATCTTTAGACTCACCCTAAGAAGACATTGCAGTTGCCTAATTCGTCTTCCCGGGGCTATAGAAAGAATTCAACAATCACAAATAATAACGAAAATTATATACCTAAATAGCTATATAAAATTAAGAATTACAAAACAACAATAATAATAAACAGCTCAAATAATAACAATAACCAAAAATTAATAAATCATAAAAAACAAAACATCTCTGCTTGACCAAATCAGTTATAGTAGATATACCGAGAAAGCTAAACGAGTCGCAAAGCTAAATTGGCAAGGGGCAGAGCACATAGATCAGAGAACCGATGACTTTGTCGGCCCCCAACAGACAGTGATGGACAGACAATAGCAAACGAAACATGAAGCCCAGAACAGGACAGGTCTTTTAAATAAAGGGTAAATAATTGATAATTGGGGTAAATGATATATTATGGTATATAGTACAACAATCCGCACTAGACTGTGTCAGACTAAGCTTTTACCTTTATCGTTATGGTTGGAGACCCGTGCCCTGTAGTGTGCCGGTAATGGGTTGGTATGATGATGCTTATTGTCTTATATAAACTTCAGTACATTATTTTATATACTTAGTTATAAGGTCGATAATAAAAATTAATGTTTAAATTTCGCAAGCTTATGTGTCAACAAAATGTTTTATTAATTTTAACATTATCATATAATTTAACCTAATTCGCTAGTAGTAGTAGTTAATATTCTTTTACTGTTATATACTATGCTATTCCCGTAACAAACAACACGCATTGCGATAATTGTGAATTCACTCAAAGCGCAACAATACAAGTCACATTTATCTGCTGTAACATTGAGGATGCCCTTGGTGCACGCATCATTGGCTCCTTGTTTGATATGTAAGATTTTCATATCCAGAACAGTGACAATCTCAATCAAAACAACCGTCAATATTGGATTACATTATAAAAGGTATTCCGCCACAACCGTCCCACTTGTACCGCAGCCGAAGTTGTCCGCGCTCTCATCCGCTAAGAGATATCTCCGACAATGTAATCAAGCGCGCCGCCATCATTGATTTACAGTTATTTTGCTCAGCCGAGTTGTGAGATGCAGGAATTGTTCTGCTTCCACTATATCAAACTCGCAGATTCTCTTACTTACTTACGACCGGATGCCTCGTGACTTCGTTGGCGGGTTAAAGCTTTTTTAAAATATATTTATTGACTAGCTGTTGTCCGCGTTTATTATGGTTTTTGACAAATACCGTTTGTTTTCCTGGTACAAAAATTAGCCTATGTTACTCTCCTTCCTTTCTGTTATTATATAACTCTACTCTGTTATTTAAATTTTAAATTTGCCTAGTAATTGTTTTTGTAAAGTAAAATTATGATTAAATATCTGATGCTCAGAACTTCTTCTGAATTATCACCAATTTTTCAAAATATCCCACGGGAACCGTTCATTTTATCAGGTCAAAAAGTATGATAAGTCCATCTTCAGAATGCAAGCTATATGGGCAAATTTTTATGGCGATCAGTGCAGTTGTTAAGGTAACAAACAAATAAACAAACAGACACACTCCCATTTGTACTAATGTTAGTATCATCATCATCATATCAACTCATCGCCGGCCCACTACAGGGCTCGGGTCTCCTCCGACACTGAGAAGAGTTTAGGTCGTTGTTCATCACGCTGGCACAGTGCGGATTGATGGACTCCACATGCCTTTGAACATTATGGAGAACTCTCAGGTTTGCTCACGATGTTTTCCTTCACCGTTGAAGCAAGTGATATTTTAATTACTTTAAACGCACATAACTTAGAAAAGTTAGAGTTACGTTCTGGGATTTGAACTCGGTCCCCTGAAAGTGAAGCCGAAGTCCTAACAACTGAGATATCAACGCTACCATAAAAAAGTATACCCAGCTAAATTTGTTGTGGGCTTCTTCTTAGAACAGGGCGCGTTGGGAACCCTCGTAGCTTTAGTTTTAAGTTTACGAATATGGTAATCGCCATCATCTCACTACCGTACACATTTCTCATGTTGATCATCATGATCATGGTCATTGTCATTCCCATACTTGAATAAAGATATTGTAGACTTTTACTTCTAACATTTCTTAAATATAGCTCAAGAGGTACATACCTCGATAATATTTTTGGATTTGTCCCGTTTTTGAGTCCCGTCGTGACGACGTGTGATCAATAAATCCAAAAATATTAGCGTTGTATGTCCCCGTTGAACTATATTTAGGAAATGTTGATTAACCACGTAAATCTTAGTTTAAAATCTTTGACTTCTAACTTTATCATACCACCTCGAGACATCTCGAGATAAATAAATTAATGTATGAACCTTTTTGAAGCAATCCCTACTCCCTACTAATATTATAAATGTCAATGTAAGTTTGTTTGTTACACTTTCACGCAAAAACTACTTAACCGATCCTCATAAAAATTTGTACATATATTCTTGGAAGTGTAAGAAGTAATATAGGATACCTTTTATCCCGAAATTAAGATCGGTTCTTTTGGGAGAGGGAATGAATGTTTTTGACGATTTTACACCATAACTCCGACAAATTATAACCGATTTAAATAATTATTTTTGTACAGTAGAGGTTATAATATGTGTTTAATTTTGCCCAAAACTTTGTATAGATCTGATGAATGTGGTTGGAGATAGAGGTCAGCACTCCTCAGCGGACAGCAGCAAACTCCTCATTTAAGGCTTAGCTATGTATACTATATATTTTTTAGAACTACAACTAAATTGAGTGCCACATCAAAAAACAAAATCAAACGCAGACGAAGTCGCGGGCAATAGCTAGTAATTAATATTTTTGAAAAAAATGACTACCTTTGTGAACTATGTGCTTCTATAGAGCTCGTATACTCAGATTTAATAGGGCCTTAGTGGATAAGAGTGGAAAAGTCGGTAAATCCATCCAAATAAACTCGCTCCAACAACAAAGACCCCGCATCGCTCGGACACAGGTTTAAGTTAACGTACAATAGCCATAAACAACAATGCACAAGACATCTCCTCCCATTTTCTTTAACACTCAAATAAAGAAAATAATGAAAAAACCCTGTCACGACAAAATCTTATTAGTTGTGTGCGAAGCTTTATTGTTGGAACTCACGTTGGACGCAATTTGGCAAATGTTTGCCCACACACGAAGGAAATTAATGAATGTACACTTGGACATATCTCGGCCAATATTTGTATCCACAAGCTTTCCAAGTGGGTGAAAAGCTTCATTACAAAAATTGGTTCATTATGACAAATAGTGGATGTTTTTGGGATAGAAGTCGTCCGGGTAAGTTCTACCGCTATCGTTATTTCTAAAGGGCGAGCGTTTTTAGCGATTTAACGTTCCAGTACGATGCCAATGGAAAGCGATAATAGGCATGGCATAACTGACATACACCCAACAGGTTAGCCTTACCATCTTGGTCTGCAACATCACTTATCACCAGGTGAGATTGCAGTCAAGGGCCAACTTCTTGTGTAAACCAATTCAAGTAAACCACGCTACTACTATTGACGCAGTGGACAGCGACCCTGCTTTCTGAGTCCATAGCCCTGGATTCGATTCCCACAACTGGAAAATGTTTGTGTGATGAACATGAATGTTTTACAGTGACTTTTTATATTATAAATATTTAACTGTATCCATAAAAATATTCATCAGTCATCCCAGTAGGACTCATAACACAAGTTATACTCTGGGGCTAGATGGCGATGTGTGTATTGTCGTCGTATATTTATTTATTTATTATCTCATGATGTCATACCGCCTATCCTTGTTCCTACATTCTTAGAATTTCTAATGAATGAAAACTTAAAATAATTTTAGTATAACAACCTATGCACTCAAATGAAACTAAATAAAATCTAAAACATCTTCGAAACCACCGCAGCGAGGTGTAGTGCCTAAGTTGCTGGCAGCATTGCCTGTATGAAAGCCGGAAATAAACTAAACAAGAAGGCAGAAGTGGCTCTAAATGGTTCTACTCACGATAACTGCGTCATCAGTTCCTTATTCATGCCTAGAACTCGGCTGGCACACTATCGTGTATCTTGATTATAAACGAAATCCATTTAAAATCCTTTAAACATTAACTAAGAAGTAATTTTCGCCAGCAATTGAAATTTAATCAACCCAAATTACCAAGACGCGGTTTGTTTAAAACTACCTTCAGTTTTAAACGAAATTCGGTCTCACTGAACTCGAAGTAGTAGGAACTTTACCTGGAACACAGAAAAGTTTGTTAGTACGAGTAACTTAGGAGTTAAGTTGCATGACACTTAATAATCTATAATTAATGGTTTTCATGAGAAAAGTATTTTCTTTTCGTTTTAGCACGATTATTAAAACTGTAATACTACTTCTTACATTGGCTAAACGTATGAAATACTAGCTACTGCCCGCGACTTCGAACGCGTGTATTTTGGATATTAAGAGATAAGCGGTCCAGCCGTGCGTAGGTAACAAATGCTACTTTTTCAATCCCGCGGGTAACTTTTACCAATAAGTTTTCCGGGATAAATATTATCTTATGTCAATTTCTAGGTTGCAAGTTTCATGTATGCCAAATTAGAAGAAGAGTTCAACGGTTGGCACGAACATAGGCAATGAACAAACTTCTTATTTTTAATATAAGTGTGGCGGTCTCCACATTACATAACTAGATGGCGCTACTTCCAAAAATGAATGTTCGGACCTCGGTCCCCGAGCATGATCACCCGCTCGGAGGAAGATCTTCCTATTGTTACGGTCGAGCGTATCACCATAGCTCCCGTACATAAGCATGGATTAAAAATGCGAAACTGTTTGTGTGTTCTTTATTCTATCACGAAGCCACAGATCGACGTGTATAATGTAACCCAAAAGTCTTGTATGGCTAAGTGATGCCGTACAGCTCTAGAACATTGTGGCAACGTGATGACATTTAGTAATGTCACAAACAAAAATCATGGACAGCCTTAATTTAAAAGACCCTGTGCTGTAGGCATTAGAGACCATCCTACCTACATAATTATTAGGTACAAAATGACGGCACAAGCGGTGATATCCCAGTGGGGGTACGACTTCGACTTCACTTTTGGTGGAACGTTTAAAGCAAATAAAATATCACTTTCTGCAACGGTGAAGGAAAACGTCATAAAGAAACCTGCATGCCTGAGAGTTCTCCATAATGTTCTCACAGGTTTGTGGAGTCCACCGATCCGCACTTTTTGAGGTTCTTCCCTATGTTTCAATTTAATAATATAAAATAAAGTGACTGAGTGCTGAGTGCATAACCTCCAACATTTTGTGATTAGCTATGTCACGAACATTTCTACAAACCGCAGTCAGTTTTCTAACACGTGATAATTGTTAAATGAAAAGGTTTATCTAACAGGATCCCAGGTATTTAATTTATGTGAATCTAGCACGCATTGATTAGCTTGATTAGAATAAGGCATTGAAGAGTATATGGAATTAAGTTTATAATTTGACGGATGTTTATTATTACGTGATTAAGATAGCTTTGTCCATAGCATTTTTCACATCAGAAATTAAGAGAACCGACGTAAAATAAAGGAACGATGCATCGGAAAATAAAGCTGAAGCAATGGTCGGGACAAATACGTTCGACGGCCCCAAACTGAAAAGTGGATTTGTACCCTTAACACAAGCTACGCTTACTTTGGGGCTAGATAGAGATGTGTGAATATATTTATTTAATTATTTACCTTCAACGTATAAAAATCTCCCAACAAGGCATATGGCTTCTCACGCATAGGAAAGGGAATAGCCTACCAACCTGATAGTAATAATAAGAGGGACAGACTTAACATGCTCTGCGAAGCACGGGGTTAGACAGAACCAGTTTTTGAACTTTTGAACTGATGGCAAAACTCCATAATCTTTATCAACTAGGAATCAAACCAACGAGGCAATTAAGATGACAGATTCTATTTATTGTAAGTTCCACACATACATCTATCTAGCTATTAACGCTTAGAAAACCGCTACGTTGTATAGTTTAGGACACACCTCGCAGACTGGAGCGGAATATAAATACCTTTATAATGATTCTCTCTAATTGACTTTCAGCAATTAATTGCCAACTAACTGCGACTAACTGCAAACGTGACCTACACTTTACTCATTATTTATCGATTATCCAACTTAAATTGCGTTACATAAAATAGTTTTGATCTACTTCAAAAACCATTATGTTCCGTTAATTATACGCTGAAACATACGCTTCTTCTCTGAAAACATGAAGCATAATGCAGACAGAACTAGGCATTAAGTTTATGCGTCCAGAATGTCAGTTTCTTATGCGTCGCCTTATGTTCTTTTTCGAATAATCATCAACAAAATATATTTTGATAAAAAAAATGCTCTACATGAGTCCGAAATATGGCATATTTATGGTCTACCTATGATAATTTATAAATCGATAGCCGTCTGTGTAACTCGCAGACGCTTATTGTCAGCATAGCGTTTTATTGAGCTACGCCTTAACTCTGGTGCTTCTTCGGATCTCCTCGTTTCTTATTTCATCACGTAGTGATACTCCCGAGGCGTAAAGGTTTTAAAAGAAAAGAAATCCAGAAGTTTACCGAGCGCTGCCCATCTCAGTTGGATTAGTCATATATATATATATATATATATATACTAGCTGTCCCAGCGAACTCGTACCGCGGATAATTTTTTTTTGATGGATGTTATATTTGAATACCTATTATCCTATTCCGTTCTAAGAGAAATCCAAAAAATCAAACATCATAAAAATTGGTCCAGCCGTTCTTGAGTTACAAATGTTGTAACTAAAACAACTTTCTTTTATATATATATAGATATATATATACATAAATATGGCAGAAAAATTTAGTATTATGTGACTATCGACAGATAACATCTTAGTGTACAATCTCTTATATAGGAATGCTGACGAACTGGAGCTTTAAAATTAGGCCGGACGGTGATATTGAATTCGGGAATACCCCATTTAGAGAGGGAACATAGCCTCCGTCCTGCCCAAAAGTCGCTGCTTATTTTTGCCGCTGGGCGTCCAAAGTCATAAAGAATTTTCTCCTACGCACATAATTACGAAAAGTTGCAAGTGCATGCCTGGGGTCGCACTAAGTCGACCGATAGAGAGGCCGAGCGTTAACCACTAGCATATCCTCGCAGCGATACTCGTAATCCCGAACTGAAAATCTAGCGAAACGTAATCATATTCGTATTACGGAGATAAGGGGATTACAGCCGACCCCTGCACTGTAATTCCGTACCCTCTTAAATATTTGTGGCTCTCGCATCGCCCGGATTACTTCTTCAGGATGAGCGCGGCGTGGTACGAGTATGCCGTGCCGCGGAATGTAGGTATACAGGAATTTTAATTAAAGAAAAAAACCGGCTAAGTAGCTCACTCGCACATGGAAGGTTTCGTACAACGTACAAAAAAATACGCTACATTAAAACCAATTTATTACCGGTTCAGTACAGGACACGGCTCTTCTTCTCCCACTTTAAATGAGAGTATAGGCCGTCCACCACGATGGCCAAGTGCGGATTGTTAAATTTTAGACGCCTTTGAGAGCGTTATGAAGAACTCTTAGGCATCGATGTTTTCTTTCACTGACCTGTTTTCTAAAGCAAGTGATTTTATAATTTACCTAAACTTGGAGGTATTATCAATGTTATAAATTAAAAATGCATATATAAACTTTCGCAACCGACAGGATTTGAACCTGCGACTCTGGCAATCTAAACCTGAGCGCGTCAACCAACTGTAGGATTACAGCAGGTTCGAATATTGTCGCTTCCGAACTTTTTTTATTAGCATGTAAGGAACTCGTCAAAACCGGCACTCACGCCTTACAGCATTGCAATAATGCTTCTTACCGGCAGAAATAAGCATGGCACTTCCCCGTGTTAATATTTATTTATTTGTTGCTACGCGATGTCAACCAGAACTTTAGCCGTGTTTACATTTAAGGTCAAATCAGGTCACAGATCAATATGGCCACAGAAACGTAAAATGACCTAATCCCGAACACTAAATGAGAAAAGCTGAATATCGTTAAGCTAATAACCATCGCGATTTTACATTAATTCGAAAAAAACTGCATACAAATTCAATTTGGAGCATTATGACGCAGATAATATACTTCGTTGTGGATGAATCCATGCTATCTATGCAGTGACATAGCCGCGGCTTAAAAACTACCCACTAATTCACAATTTACACAACAATTCACAATTTATTTATTGTCCGCTCGAAGTTTCAATTTTATATAATTACCCTCTTTTTGTAAATTAGTCTGTAAGTTCCATTTAAGTGGAAATTCCTTCATGTAACAATAAATGTCTTGAACCAGACATACAGATAAGCACCTACAGCATAACAAATTTTAATTTTAACTCATTTTGCGTCAGGGATAAAAAAAAAAATTGTCAGTTTAATAGAAACTTCATCAATTTATAGCAAATAATTTAAAACTATTTAACTTTTCACTAATTTAATATTTTTCATCTTTTTGAACGTTTTATAAGAACTTTAACTAAAGTTATAGGAAGTAATATTAGAGTAAATAATTTTCATTTTATCGGCGCCTCGTCGACATGGAATCCGATCGCCTCATTAGTATCCGTCGGATATGACGTGTAATTATAGTCTAGGAGCGGCTGCCATCAAATTATCGATATTCAATAGCACAGTAGACTTTGGAAACTGTTTTATTAAAGCGAGATTAATAGGGCATAGTGATTGGAAGAGTAATTATGACTTTCATACAAATTGCTATGCTCTTAGTGACTAAAAGTAGAACTACAAATTTACACATCGAGGCGCCGAGATCCGGCCTTAAGAAGGCAGTGGGATTATTAAATAGCAAAAACAAAAGAAAGCTCCAAACGTACAACGCCTTACTTAGGAGACTTACTTGCATCGCTTAAAGCATTAAGCAATGCAAGTAAGTTAAAAAAAAATAAGTTTATAGGGTCAGAGGTCATAGGTTTCGGTCATTGCTAGTTACGAGCCTACTTACAAAGACGTTTACCGTTTCGTTTCGTCGTAGAAAAACTTACTCTGCTCAATAGTTATTAATTCACTGCTGGTTTAAGTTAATACGACTACCAACTAGTACTTTTATTACGATTAAAAATAAGGTAATATTTTTTGTTAGTGATATGAGCTTAGATTGATGGATACAAAATTCTATTTCAATCTTCCAAAGTTCAAACGTTGCCAGCGACTACCCAGCGCTACGGACTAAAATGTCCTGCTATTAAGCCACACATTATTTGCATTAATTTGTTATACTAAATAAAAGTATTTTAAGTAAGCCGTAGTGGCTCCCTGGGACGCTAATTTGAGACTGGCAGTGTTTATGTATTTGAAGGCTTCAAATAGTGGGTGATTAAAGCTCCAAGCAAGAACAGATATATTGGTAGCCCATACCTCAGTCGTTTTCTTAAATATGTTGTAAGAAGTTGCATCACCATCCTTTTTATCTGTACTTAATATCATAGGTTTGTATGTTTGGCACTACCAGTATGATTGAAAAAATCTTTACGTTAGGTATCTAATATATGAGGTATATTGAAGACTATACAGACTAGGCAGTACGCCGCGTTCCTTAATTTCCTCGAGCTAAGCCGCAGGGAACTACTAATAAAAATACTATTTTAAATTTTATATGTTACATCTCATAAGAGACCTCAACCCTTAAAAAAATCTGAAATTATTTAAAAACAAGTTTAAGACAGTATTATTAGTGTAAATCGAAAAACAAAACAGGCAAAGAATTATTTGAAGATCATATGAGTAAAAAGTTAAATAAAATGCGTGTGATCTCTTGGTGTAAGTTTGATATAACATATTATAACGATGGTGGAAAGAAAAGATATGTTATGAAATATTTGAGCGTTAGATAGCACTCATGAGATTTTGATGATGGTTTATTCAGTTCTAATTTGGTGGATCGTTTCCTTTTTACTCATCATTTATTTGTATGTCATGTCTTTGATGCGGAATCTGCCTTCCGAACCGGTGGTAGAGTGACAAGAAACCGACAGACTTCGTTTTAAAAGTGCTTATATTAGGCCTACTTGAAAAAATGAATTTTGAATTTTGATGCCAGAATTCAAGGGAAAACTGTTTTTTTATGATGATAAGAAGTTTTTATATTGCGTTTTTTTGAAGATTTCGATCTATTAATTTTATCATATAAGGTTACAGGTATATAAGTATAAACACTGGCTTTTGGTTCCAGCTTCATCCGGATGCAACTGTTTCTGAAAATAAAAACCTTAATCATTATGTCACCTTACCTCTATAAAAAACGTGGCATTACTCAGAAGACAAACAACGAAACGTATATTATTGTAGATGAAATTGCGGAAACTTAAACTACTTGCAAAAATAACGTATCAATACGTTATTTTTGCAAGTAGCTTACAAGTTTTCATACCTAAGAAAACCATCCCAAGAGCCTTTATGACCTTTACTAAGGTATAGATTTTTCCTATAAAGGCGGAGTCAGTGCCGCCAGATGTGAGACCAACTTTACGTGTTAGTCAAAAAACTTCCCCACATAAATATTTAATGAAGCCATCAGCTAAATATACGGCCCACCTGAAGATGTAATCTTTCCACCCTATTTGCCATACCGGTACTCATCGCCTACGGTTAAACCACAATAAGCTATCAAGCAACACACTTACGAGAAGACATCATGCCACTTACACTCCGAGAGCTCTGATTCGGTGCAAAAATACGGTTTCTAATGTATGATAAAAATGCTGCGGGGAAATTATTGTTCATGAATAGCTATAGCACTCTACTGCTACACTAAAGGCCATACCCTGCAAGAGAGTTTGCTCACCAAACTTGGCAGAATGTTATTTTTCCTAAGTCGCATAATATTACACCCAGAAAATTACCTGGGAAAACACTTTATAAAACAGTAAAAGCAATACGCAAAATGTACTTTCTAGTAACGAATAACGCAAATATTTCTATTCCCAAAGCCGGTATTCATGTCAATAACGAACTGATATTTGGTAGTTGAAGAATTCAAACGAACATGATACAAGTTTAGACTCACTGATGGAGCTCTGAATACGAGAGGCAGCAATTGCAATTGACGTGGCAATTTATTATTTAACTTGCAAATTTTTAGTTTTTTCTCGTGCTTCAATCAAGTTGGAGTACCAATCTGATGACCTCATACTCTAATTGGAAATACGTACAGTCAATCAAAAAATTCAACTCTGTTTCAATTTCGTCGTAGCTTTTGTGGTTATTGTTTAAACTAGCGCTCAAAAATCTTTTAGACCTCAAATTTAACAAACTGGGAAAATAGTATGTTATATATCTTATGTCCGCACACTTTGATATCTAAGTTGTGGAAACTTCATTGGCTTATGTAATAGTACTGTTTGTTTTCCTTGAAAAGCTAATAAATAAATAAAAATCATCTTTTATGATATATTTTCGACCCAGTGGCCTTATACTTTTAAGGAGAGTAACGTTACGCATCTCTTCTCTCCATAAAGTCGAGTATATCGTTGCTTTTGGTAAAGTACCAAACAAAACAAGATGCGAAAATAGCTCCTATTTACATAAACCGAATACTCGGAATAAATTGACGCGTCTTTTTTCGCAAAAAGACGAAAATCCTTAAGCTTCATGGATATTGGATATCCTTTATGACTTTTGACTTTAAGAGGTATAAACGAACATAGGCGCAGCCGGAAATTTGACGATATAATACATTTCGTATGAAATAAACCCTTATCCCTGCAGTTCAGTTTGTATAATACGCTTTGGTTTTTTCATATTAACTTTGAAATTTAGAAAAAAAAACACAGCAAATTCAAATTCAAATTCAAAAATTCTTTATTCATGTAGGCCTATCTCAGGCACTTAAGAAGCGTTCATACATATTTGTTTACATAATTGTAAGGGGATAGTGATAACTTCGTTCGCCAACTTAAATCTACGCTACGCTAGCTACGAGGGTTCCAAACTTGCCCTGGTCTAAGAAGAGCCCACAACAAACTTATCCGGGTAATTTTTTTTTTTTGTTATTACCATCTTCCAGTAAATTTATATTAGGCTATGAAGCTAGAGCAATGCACACCCAAGCTTTTTTATCGTTTAAGTAATCCTTAATATTATTATAGGATTTTTCTATAAGCTTACGTTTTATATAAACTTTGAACTTATTGAGAGACATCTCAAAGATTTTGGTAATTTGTTATAAAATAATATACAATTGCCCTTGAATGAATTTGCAATATTGTGTAGCCTACAGTCCATTTTCTTTTTAAATTTTGTTATATCTTTATAGACATAAATTAAATTTTCATATATGTACTGACTATGCACCGTCATTATTTTATTATTAGCGTTATTTATACCTCGCCGGAAAATTGATGCCCCTAGAGATGTGGTGCTGGCTGCCTTTTAAAGGTCTGTATTCCGTACCAACTCTTTTAGAACTGAATTGCAACGACTTTCGTCGACGGTGCAATTATGAATATTCAATCGAAAGGTCTATTGAACGATTGGTGTGGTGCAAGGATAGGTTGAAGGAAAAAAGGCGAGCGGGCGGTCACCTACTCGTTGGACAGATACGGTGAAATCGTTGACCCAGACAACTGTGGTTGAGTGCTTCCGACATGCTACCAACCGCTTAAAGTGGAGAAGACTCGCGCTAGAAGCCGCGCGATCCAACGATGCCTTACGCCATGGAATTCATCTCAGCAGCCACGACCACCTAAGTTGGAATATGAAAACTGCCTCTTTAGTCTAGTGGTTGAACTCACACGACTTGGTGTTACAAGGTTCGGGGATCGATACTTTGTTTTTTTTTTCTTACTATTCACTTAAAAACTTTTACTGATGGTCGTAATGAGATTGCATTTAAGCATTCAATCGACTTATAATATTAATAATGTCAAAGTAGAGTGAGGTCTATTAACCATCCGACCGACAAAGACGTGCCCCAAAGCGATTACCGTTCATGTAAGGTGACGCGAAGAAACCGATTCGCGGTATGGATTTCATATAACTGCCATACCCCTAACGTGCTAGCCCGTTAACATCTAAGACTGCATCATCACTTCCAGGTTATATTGCAGTCAAGGGCTAACTTGTAGCGAAATTTAAAAAAAGCTTATTCAAATTGGCTTATAGATGGTACTTCTGATGCATACATTACATTTAAAATGTGTACATGGTAGAGAGACGATGGCGATAACTAAATCCGTGATAGACCGGTCTAAGCAGAAGCCCACAGTTAACTTAGCCAGGTAATCATTACGATATCACCGTTGCGTGCATTTTATTCCAAAATTATAAAAAATATTGTTATTTAAAATTCTTTACTGTTTCATTTTACCTTTTATTTGCCTCAATACCTTTTCCCCGCAGAACTTCCCGCGTCCCTCATCTTATCTCACCCCACGGAAGTAGGGCCGTTAGTCCGTGCTAACGTTAAAAGAAGTATCCTTTACAATTAAAATTGAGGATTACCGCAGTTACAATGAAGATTTAGTGCCGAATAAAATGACAATGGCGATTTTCAAAACATCTCTTTTAAAACATCTTCAGGACTTAAGGATATTTGTTCGTTGCGTTGCGGAGTTTTGTAACGATTTATTTTGAGTTTAATAACCAAGCATGATGATAATCGAGTCTGATGGAACTGGACTGGGTCCTAGGTTCGAATCGGGCCGCACTACGAATTGTTCAGTATTAACTTTTACCGAGTAGTAATTTTCAGAACCAACTTGAAAGGAGCTGCTTGTACCCACTTCTGTGCCTTGGCGAATACCAACGTTAAACCGTCTGACCGTTTTAGTATCATTATAACGTGATGGCCGATGCAGGAGTTACGAAAACATCGATTTACTAAACATTATACCCTAGGTTCTCCACGGAGTATAATGCTAGTCGCACATCATAACTAGTTATTTACAATACCTGTGAGTTTTTTGTTTTATTGTAATAATAATAATAAATAAATAAATATACTACGACAATACAAACACCACAATCTAGCCCCAAAGTAAGCGTAGCTTGTGTTATGGGTACTAAGACGAGTGATGAATATTTTAATGAATAATATAACTAAATACTAAGAATATACATATAAACACCCAGACACTGAAAAACATTCATGCTCATCACACAAACATTTTCCAGTTGTGGGAGTCGAACCCACGGCCTTGGGCTCGGAAAGCAGGGTTGCTGCAAACTGCGCAAATCGGCCGTCATATTGTGTAACGTTATCATAAATATTGCTTAAAAGTGAGAGTGAAGCTCTCGATTCCGTGATAGATTTCAAGTGCCACCTCGTATACTATAACAGCTTGCTCTGAGGATTTCGTGTTTGCAGCAATAATTTGGCGAGTCTACCTACTTGCCAAATTTTTGCTTATAAGGAAAAGTCATAGGATTTTACATGAAACAACACCAGCGCAAGGGCAAAACTGTTTTATCCCAAAGGAAATCTGAAATCCTACGCAGACGAAATCGCTATCATCCTCTATTACCTTATAAAACTCAAAATGATTATAGATCTAAAGATATAAAATTGTGAATTTGAAAAATAACATTTTGAGCCAAATCAAGACCGTGAGTTCTAAAGCATAGCAAGCTTACTACAATAAACAAAGTTATCAACAAGTTCATTGTAAATTGTGTGTGTAAAAAAACAAACATTTTCATGACAAACGGACGTACATAAAGGCCACTTCAATTCCCAAAAACTAAAAAATAAACTAAACCCATCCAGAGCCAACTCATCGTCAGCAAAAAAACCAAAACTAAAAAAATTGTGAATTGCTCTGAAATAGAAAAGTAGAAACAACTAACTTTGAACCACTAACTACCGATCCTAGAGACTGAAGTACTAACCAGGAACACGATACGTGCAAATGATTTTCAACTTTCAACTTTAGTAGTTAAAGTATATTCTTGTTCACCGGTTACATGTTTCGAGTACAAATTGTATTTCCAACTGATCTTCAACAGTATCGCAGTTAAAATAAACCACATTTTCCCATAGCAAACGAGATTTTTCGAACATGATGCTGAAATATTGGAAAAAGTTAGTACGTTTTCAAAAAAGTTATTTCCCGGTATGACGTGTGCATATTTTAGAAGTGGAATTTCGATATGAAATATTCGCTGACCAGGTCACTGGAAGTATTTATTTTAAGAAAATCAGAATATGGCGCTTTCCGTTAAAAGGTTATACCTACTCGTAGCTTTTATTGAAATATCGCCTACGTTCATTACGGTTTCTTACAAATCCCGTGGGAACCGTTTGATTTCCTGGGATACAAAGTATGTTACTCTCCGTCCTGTCAACTAACTATTTGCTAAAACTCAATTTGAACTCATGCTTACTTGTGAAGCTTTCCTTCACGCCCTGCGTAAACAAATATCCCTATTAATAAATCATTAAATATATTACGACAATACAAACGTCGCCATCTAGCCCCAAAATAAGCGTAGCTTTGTGTTATGGGTACTAGGATAATTTTTATAAATAATATACATAATGTATAATAATAAACATTTTTAAGGCTGTGAAAAGTAAAACGTAGAAAATGACTTGTTAGGTACTATAAACTTAGTAATTTTACATTTTACTTGGCACCGAATTAAAAATGTTGAAAAAAAAAAAATTTTAACACTCCTTTTTTGGGTAGTCGTGTACATAAAGATACTTTAATTTTTTCATTGGCAATTGTCCCTCTGATATTTCAAAGCATCGATTTAATTTGCTACTCTTCACTTGTGGACGGAGAATTCGTTTGAGCGGTCCACAGCAAGAGGGTCTACAGGGAATAGGCAAAATCAATTTGTCGTTTGTCTGCGTCGCCGCAAAGACGGCCCGCCATTAGCATACAGATGGCGAAATGATCGAGTCGCAAGCCTGGATTAACCCGAGTTATTTTTCGGTATACCCGAGGAGAATAAAGTTTCAATCTAAATACAGATATAACAACCAATTTTCAAGTGAAGTTGGCTCATCATCTATAGCCTATAACAGTCCTCCACTGGACTAAAGGCCTCTTCCAATGGGAGGGTTGGGGGGACTGGGAGTAATGGGAGGACGCTGCTGCCCGTTCTCAGCTATATTCCCTTAGTCGCCTCGTACCACACCATTGGGAAGAGAAGGCGTGGTGACAACTGAATACTTTTTATCCCGGTAAAACCAGCGGTTTTTTCAGGGATTTGTAAAAAACCGTTAAAAAGTCGACATCAAAGTAAGACAATCGAGTCTTTGACACGTCGCAAGCGGGTGTTGGTGCTTGCGAAGGGCTGTAATTGGAGGCAACTTCCTGCCAAAGTTAGCGCGCAAAGGGCGGAGTGCGAAGTGACCCGGAAATTAACTTCTTTGTAGACCGCAGTGCGTTGGCTCAGAAAATAATTAATTAATTAAATCGTCTGGCGCGGGGCGTGACGAACCATTAAGGTCATCCTGATCGGATAAAATTTTATGTTTTTTTTTTTTAAGTCTTTTCAAAAAAGTGTGTTTATGTTAGAGTTTTGGTATTCCATCGTTTATATCAAATAATAAGTATAGATACTTCAACTCAGTTGTGCGCGCGGCCCTATGTGTGCGTGCGCTTGTAAATATACAACTTTCATTCGTGTGGCAGTGACGCGGCAGTCGTCGTTCGAGCAAGACGTGTTCCTATCGCTTTTTCTTACGGGTACAGTCGTTTACGAAAATGTCTAGTTCTTCACGGAAAAAATGTTTAAGGAGTCAGGTAAATATTTTTTATTTTTAAATTTAGATGTAATGAATAGGTATTTATTATGATTCTATATACGAAAAAATATATCCTTGTTGACGTTTACGTATTATTGTTTTAGACTCGAGAAACCATTGCTAAGGTATACGAATTTCTGAAAATAGATGCGAGAGATATATTGGAACTAGTAAGTGATCCAGTTTGCAGTGCAAGTCCAATTTTAATATCGAAACTAAGTGAACATTTAAATAGCGTACGGAAAAGAACAGCAATGGCAGTGGGGGTATCAGAGAGAACAGTTACTAATATATTGGCTGAAGGAAAAGAATCTGACTCTAAGTTTAAATCTCCGCATAAAGACCGTAAAAAACGTTTAAAGAAGTTAGAATTAGACAACTTTAACGTTGATGTTATACGTTCCACTATTCAAAATTACCATTTAGAACATCGTGAGTTACCTACCTTGCTAAAGTTGAAAAGAATATTTCAAGATAAACTTAACTATGATGGAAGTATTTCGACTCTGCGTACAGCTTTGTTAAAGTTGGGATACAAATGGCGAAAAACTGTGGATAACAGACGTGTTATTATAGAGCGGCATGACATCCAAAAACTACGATTTTCCTACCTAAAAAATTTACTCAGATACCGTCAAGAAAATCGGTGTATCGTATATACAGATGAGAGCTATATCTTAACTAATCATGTTCAAAACAAAGGATGGGGTAATAAAGATGGACCACCTTTAAAGAGAAACCTGTCGAAAGGACAAAGAATTATCATTGTGCATGCTGGTTCAGAACAAGGTTTCGTACCTAACGCACTATTGACATACAAAGCAAATAGTGTTTCTGGTGATTACCATTCTAACATGAACGCGGAAAACTATGAAAAGTGGCTAAAAGAACGTCTAGTACCGAATCTTCCACCTAACTCTGTGGTTGTGCTTGATAATGCCTCATACCATAACGTTCAAAATGACAGAGCGAAATTCGAATTCCAAAAAAATAGAAATGCAGAGATGGCTGACAGAAAAAAATATAGCTTTTAATCAAGATATGAAAAAAATTGAACTGTATGATTTGATTAAAAAAAATAAAGAAAACTATATCTGTTACAAGATTGATGACATACTTCAGCGATATGGCATAAAAGTTCTTCGATTGCCACCATATCATCCTGAACTAAACCCCATAGAAAATGTGTGGGGAATTTTAAAAAATTATATTGCTTCGCGTAATGTCGACCAAAATGTGACGGAAATAATGAAACTCATAAATGAATGTTTAAGTCAAATTGATGAAGGGATGTGGGGTAATACTTGTCGACATGTACAAAAGAAAGAAGAAGAATACTATAGACATTTTGACATGGAGTCAGAATTCATAATTAACCTTGATGAGAGCAGCGAATCCGAAAATTCATCATTTGATTTTTCAAGTAGCGATTCAGAATAATGTTCAATAAATAAACATTAAATTACCAAATAACTGTTTTTTTAAAAAAAAACCCGTATATAACCCGTAAATAACTGTATTTGTATTTGTACCCGACTGTACCTCTTGTCACGCACACAAAGTCACTGTATATGTACAAGGTTTACCCACACATAGGGCCGCGCGCACAACTGAGTTGATGTATCTATACATACATTTAATTATTTTATAAACCATAAATATATATATAAAATAAAAGAATGTATGAGTTAGGCGAAGACAACTTTTGTATATAAGATGGCGCGGCGTAAATTTCTCTCGCTCGCTCGGAAACCAGAACAAAAAACCTTTTTGTATCACTGTATCTGAGCTACTGTATCATGCTACCACTTAACCGACAGAGACATAGACGTGCCGAGCGATTTAGCGTTCTGTTACAATGTAGCATAGAAACTGATTAGTTTTATATAACTGCCAAACAAGGAGTATATACTGGTTACCATTACCATCCCAGACTGCATCGTCACTTATTTGCATGGGATAACTTTGTGAATAAAAAAAATATGTCGTACATAAATACTTTGTACCTACATACTAAAAAAATACTGGTAAATAAGCCACAATGACCCGTTTCATGTCGAAAATTTCATATATTAAAATACTTTTAATAAATGAACCTGCTTCTATCCAATATTTTAAATAATTTTTGTACTGACTATTGAAGATAGCTCAATTCTCCTCTGATTCTATTTCTAATGTTCCTTACTATCAACAAGAGAGAGAGAGAGAAGAGTCAATTATACTAAAATAAGAGTGACCTTAATTGGACGCATAATTTTTAGGAGATAGTGAAAAATACGTACCTACAATATCTACGTGGTACGTGGAGTTGAATAAGGTATTAACGTGGCCATAATATTACAACTTTATGAGTTGAAGTCGATAGATGAAATCGCGAGTAAGAGCTAGTCATTTACATTATTAAAGTATGAAGTTTAAATATTACAATTTCCTGTCGAAGTGGCTCTACACAAAGGGCGGGGTACGAAGTAAATCGGAAATTAACAGCTTTCGGGCCGCCGGCTCAGAAATTAATTATTTTATTAAATCATCTTACTCGGGTCAACTGTCTCGCTTTTTTAGTGGTGGGCGTCTATTCCTAAACTGATTTTTCTTTTATTTCCATGTGTTTTGAGCAATTTCTTATGAGTACGCGTCACCAATGACTTCCAAATAGTGACATTTTGCGCCAGATTAGCAACGCGTAGTAAAGAGGCCTGTGTAAATATAAATGCATATATACACAATTACATTTGATGAGGAACACTGATAATGAAAAACAGGTATTTTGTAGGGAATTCCAGGTGTTTTGTAGGGTTTGCGCCGCTTGGATCCTGCGGCTATCTACGACGCGCTTAATGTCATCTGTTCACCTCATTGGGGCTGGATAATGAAAATGCATTGAATCAAATATTAATAAGTAGTTCATAGAGCAATGCTTTTATTCCGAAAATGATTTAAATTTATTTTGAGCATCCCAAATTAAATCGGTTTCCCTACTATACAATGTCTTACTTATTTTTTTAAATTCATCATAATATTTAATTTTAAAAAATGGCTGCGCCTAAACTTGATGTGCAAATGTTATATAATTAAATGTATTTTAAATATTATATTATAAATGTAACGTCATGTATTGAGCTGAATATATTGAAATTACGTTATATATACTCGACTGTATTATTTGCGTGTTTGACTGGATAATATATTGTGGTTTTGTGTCACAGACTGATTCCCCGGCTATGTTTGTTGTGGGCTCTTCTTAAACCAGGGCGCGTTTGGAACCTCGTAGCTTTAGATTTAAGTTGGCGAACGAAGTTATCACCATTCCGTTACAATTATGTAAACAAATATGCATGAACGCTTCATAAGTGCCTGTAATAGGCCTCCATGAACAAAAGAAATTTTGAATTTGAATTTGAAAAATAAATTATTATATTCTATTTTCGTGTTTGTATTACTTTGTGTTTTCTCTTCTTTCAGCAATTCTTATTCTCTTTTATTTATTTTAAAGACATGAACTTGGTTCAAAAAAAGTTCAATTCAATGTATATAAAAGTATATATATTTAGGTGTACTGTAACACATTATCGGCTTTCTTTTCTGTCTTTATGAGCCCAATGAGCCCATGATATAAAGTGCACACCACATGCCCAATCAGTCGGGATCCTTATTCATGAGCTCGTTTGCACGCCGCGGCACAAAGCAAACCCCTCTTTGTAAAGAAATTTATAAAATGTATTAAGAAAATGTATTTCGAACTGCAACGGAAGAAATTAAATCAGTTTGCGTTTTAATTTCCCCGCGGCAATGGCGTCCGAATAAAGGACGAACCGGAAACTATTTCCATCCAAGAATATTGAGTGCAATTTGCGGGAAAGGATTACAGACCGATAAAAAAAATAGAGAGCAGATTTTAAAAATCTCTACCTTCATTAATATCAAACAAAATGTGACGTTTCCACTACAAGATAGCGATTGATCTCATCCTGGAAATGATGATACAAGTCCAATATAGTAACCAAACCTAACCTAATTTGGTAGAGATATGGCTGTTTCCGGGAAGTATACAACAAGTTTCCAAGTCTAAAAAAATGGCGACGTAAAATTAGCGAAATGGAAAAAAAAAAACACCGAAATTTGTTGCTTTTTGTTGCTAATTAGTTGCTAAAAAATTAATTTTGTTGCTCTAACCGATCGCACAAAATCGGCAATAACGCTAACTTTACATTAATATAGCGTGGGAATCACTGAATGTCGACTGATCAATCAAGCAAATAAGGGTCAATTTGTTGCTAATTTGTTGCTGGAAAATGCTTAGAAAAAAAAAAAAAAGTACATTGCCGAAGATCTGTTTGGTGTGGAGTATACAGATTTAAGAAATTATATATTGCACCGTACGGATTTTCCTGCTATTCGGATTCTTCATGCTGAAAATAGCTGAACGGATTTTTGATGTTATTTAGTATAATCTAAAGGACCAATTGGAGTGATAAAAGAGAGGTTACACTACTTCCCTCCCTTTGAGATGACCGAGTCGGATCCCTGGCAAGTAACTCTTTTCAGAGTTATGTGCGATTTAAGCAATTAAATATCCTGCTGTAAAGATGGAAGTGCCTGAGTACCTGAGAATTCTCCGCCATGTTCTTAACGGCGCGTAGAGTCTATAAATTCGGATTAGGTCAGCATGGTACAGCCTCAACTCTTCTCATTACTTAAGTACCCGTGCCCTATATTGGGCTGGTAATAGGAAGATAATGACGTAGGTTCTTGACAATAAAAGGTTGACATTCATTGATATACCTACAAAAAAAAAATTGATGTTTTCATTATGCAATTTCATTTTTAATATTTTTATGGATTTAATTTAGCCAAATAGTTTGTAATTGAGTTTAGTTTATAAATAATTACTTAATCCGTCACTTTGTATTATTAATAAACACAAGGTAGGTAGGTAACACGAGTGGCGTAAAGCCGCATTTATGTAAAACTGAACTACCGGGGTGCCATTAGGAAAAACTCGGCACTAGTGGTATTACGGGCACTCTATTGCCCGGGGCACGCTGTCACCGGGTCACGAGACCGGGCCGGGACCGCCTTTGGGGAAATACAACGGAAAACGAAATGAAAAACTTAATTGAATTGTTTCCTTGTAGTATTGAAGTCATTCGTGCAACATTTCTGTACTTCTATGAGTAGGAAAAGTTCATTTTACTAATACAAAACTTTGGCGTGCGACAATTTTAATAGTAACTTAAGCTTTAAGGGCCATTCCTGCATTTCTGAAATCGAATACGGTTGTTTTAATAAGTAGAATAAATCTATGTAAACCTCAAATGTATTAGCGCTACTCAGCAGTTTAGCGCTATTAGTTAAAGTTTGATAAAACGCTGATAAACTATTCCGACGTTACGTGACGGTTATTTGTAGACCTGCTTAACTATTTGGGCATATTCTTTTGTAGGCTCTAATTAGCTGATACATTTGTCGTTTACATGGACTTAATCAACCTACTAAAACTGCCTTATTCGAGTTTAGAATGTTTCAAACTAAAACACGATGCTATGAAGCTTTATTCAAATTTTTCTTAAAATATTCACCTAGAATGTACCATTTTATCGTGCAATAGAACACTTTGTAAGTTTACGACTGCTGTTCACGCTAAACCGCGTAAAGACATATATTTCATGGCGGACTTAAAGACGCTGCGTTGCATAGTACTATAAAAGCTTCCGTCTAATGTACTTAATTTTGTGTAGGTACATATGTTTCAATCTTAATGTTGAAGTCAGAGGTGCCATCATGGGTAGTGGCTTGACTCTGAGACGAATTCGAAAGGGTAAAGAGAAGAAAATGTGTTTAACAGACTGTATGCATGTTTGTTTCTATATAGCGCTCTAAAAGGAGACCGAACGCTTGGGCTGATTTTGATGATTCTTTTATCAATATATTTGCGTATTCTATGGGAGACAACAGTAATCAAAATTTAATATGGCGACAACCAGACGGCCTTGGCTAGTTAAATAAGTAAATAGATATTCTACGACAATACAAATCGCCATGAAGCCCCAAAGTAAGTAGTTTGTGTTGTATCAAGTCTAGTCAAATATTTTTAATTCAAATAGGCACATAGATGACTTTTGATGCGTGGATTACATACAAAATGTGTACATAGTAGAGAGTAGTGATGGCGATAGCTACATTTGTAAACTTAAGACACATTAAGAAGCCCACAACAAACTTAGACGGGTGTTCTTTTTGTTATCACCAGCTCACATTCCCATTCGAAAATATTTAAGAAGCAACCTGGTTAGAACAATTGTTCACACCCAACATTTTTATCTTTCACGTAATTCTTTGTACTATAGGACTTGTCTATAAGCTTTCGCTTAATATAAACTTTGAACTTTTTTATTATCAACCGGTAATTTACTGTAAAATTGTTTACAATTATAAAGTGTTACAGTCTAGTGTATTAATTAGCTTCAAACTTATTGTACTACTTTAGCGAGAGATGTTCAGATCGCCTAATTCACGTCTAATAATTTTCAACATGAGTGATGTATCATCGGCAAACAATACTATCCCTTGATTGTTCTTAGCAAGGTAAGGAAGGTAAAGAATAGAAAAGGTCCTAATATAGAACATTGTTGTGTTGAGTTACCACCCTAACATCAAAGCTGTCCCGCTTGAACACCACGTAAGTGGTGATACAGCCTTAAATAGTAGCGGGCTAACCTGTGGTAACAGTTGTATAAAATCTTGATCCCTAATGGGTTTCTGTTTCGCTTCGTACCGGAAGGCTCAGTAGCTTGGCGGCACGTCTTTGTCGATAGACTAACTAGCACACAGTCAACGCCTCCCACCGGAGCCAACCAGAAAAAAAATATGATTTTGGAACTTTCTATTTATAGCCCACTAAGTCACAGAGGATATCATTGCTAACTTATACCTGCGGCGTAAAAACTCGCAAAAAGTAAAAAAAAACCTTATTAACATCCACGCTAAAACCTATAACTAGAACCACTTCATATTCAAAGGCTGAGAAAACTTTCTTCAAACAAAATTTCTTGAATAAATCGCACCGCTTTATAAGTCTTGGAACATGACGAAAATTCCCAGCACCGCAAACATGAAAATTTTAATGCCGAGAGAAAAAGTTCTTTAAATTAAAATTCAAAGATGCTCGCGTTAATGTTGATATTTTTTATTAATAAAAAACTAAAATATTTTATTTTCCATTGTGAACCGAGGCTTGAATCATCATCATCATCATCTCAACCAATTGACGTCCACTGCTGGACATAGGTCTTTTGTAGGGAGTTCCACAATGCACGGTCCTGGGCCGCTTGCCTCCAACGGCTCCCAGCTACTCGCCTGATGTCATCTGTCCACCTCGTTTGGGGCCGACCTACGCTGCGTTTACCGGTGCGGGGTCGCCATTCCAGCACCTTAAGACCCCAACGACCATCGGTTCTCCGGACTATGTGCCCCGCCCATTGCCACTTCAGCTTCGCAACTCGCTGAGCTATGTCGGTAACTCTAGTTCTTCTACGGATCTCCTCATTTCTGATTTGATCACGTAGAGACACTCCTAACATAGCTCTCTCTATCGCCCGCTGAGTGACTCTGAGCCTTCTTATGAGGCCCATAGTTAGCGACCATGTCTCTGATCCGTAAGTCATCACTGGCAACACGCACTGTTCGAAGACTTTAGTCTTCAGGCACTGAGGGATTTTGGACGAGAAGATGTCACGAAGTTTCCCGAACGCTGCCCATCCGAGTTGGATTCGGCGGTTTACCTCTTTCTCGAAATTGGACCTACCTAACTGGATCGTGTGTCCTAGGTATATATACTCGTCTACAATTTCGAGTGCAGAGCTCCCAACAATTATTGGGTGGAGCGGAACATGAGCGTTAGACATAATTTTCGTCTTGCTCATGTTCATACGAAGGCCCACCTGTTGAGAAACTCTGCTGAGGTCATTGAGCATCGCATTAAGGTCTTCCAGAGTCTCTGCCATTATGACTACATCGTCGGCAAACCGAAGTTGAGTGATGTACTCGCCGTTAATGTTGATGCCAAGCCCGTTCCAATCCAGAAGCTTAAAAACGTCCTCCAACGCAGCGGTAAACAGCTTCGGGGAGATAACATCTCCCTGTCGCACAACTCGCTGCAGTAGGATCGGTTTCGTAGTCTGATCCTGTATACGGACTGACATAGTGGCGTTTTTGTACAAACACTTCAAAACTTCGATGTACCGGTAGTCAATTCGGCATCTCTGCAGTGACCTTAACACAGCCCAGGTTTCCACCGAATCAAAGGCTTTCTCATAGTCCACAAACGCTAAGCAAAGTGGCCGGTTATACTCTTGAGTCTTCTGTATAACCTGCCGCAGCGTATGTATGTGGTCTATGGTACTGAAGCCCTTTCGGAAACCGGCTTGTTCAGGAGGCTGGAAGTCGTCGAACCTATTCGCGAGACGATTCGTAATGACTCTTGAGAACAACTTGTAGACATGGCTCAACAGCGAGATAGGTCTGTAGTTCTTCAGCAAGGTATTATCACCTTTTTTGAAGAACAGAACAACCACGCTCCTGTGCCATGCCTCTGGCGTTGTGCCTTGATGAATGACGGAATTGAACAACCGCTGAAGGACTTTAAGTATCGGTTTTCCACCCGCTTTCAGGAGTTCTGCTGTGATTCCGTCATCACCCGGTGCCTTGTTGTTCTTAAGTTGTTTGAGAGCCATACTAATCTCGTAAAGGCTGACGTCCGGGATATCTTCAGTGAAGTGTCGGGTCAATTTGGCTCTAGGGTCTTTAGCCAAACTTTCAACAGGCTTTTGTGTGGAGGTGTATAACTGTCCATAGAATTTCTCAACCTCACTCAGGATCTCTGGTTTAGAAGAAATTAGACTACCATTGCCAGTCTTCAGGCGAGTCAACAGGCTCTGTCCGATAGACAGATCTCTTGCGAACACTTTCGAGCCTTTGTTGCGCTCAATGGCGACTTTAATTTTCTCAGTGTTAAAGTGTCGCAAGTCTTTCGTCTGCAACTTCGAGATCTGTCTATTAATACGCCGATATTCAGACGCATCTTTTGAAGACTGTAGTCTCATTTCTTGTCTCTTCTCCATAAGCCCGAGTGTATGGGCTGAGAACTTTTTGGTTCTATGTTTACGGTGGGTCCTAAAGAACTTGGACCCAACCGTATGGACAGTTTGCACAAGCCTGTTGTTAAGATCGTCCACAGAATCGCAGTCCAGGCAATCAAACCGGTTTTGCAGCTCCAGTTGAAAGCTCTCGGGGTTTTGGATATGAGCACGAGTAGGCCGGAGCGTAGACTTTACCAGTCTGACCCTTTCCAGCTTTACATTTATATTCAATGTGCCTCTTACCATGCGGTGATCGCTCCCGGTTTTCATCCTGTTGATCACAGAGACATCATTGAATATATGCCGTTTGGTCGACATGATAAAGTCGATCTCATTTCTCGTCGAACCATCGGGGCTCAGCCAGGTCCATTTCCTGTGCGGCCGCTTTTCGAAGAAGGAGTTCATCATAAAGAGGCCCTCCTTCTCCATAAAGTCGGCCAGCATTTGGCCCCGTTCGTTCCGTTGCCCATATCCAAATTGCCCCACTCTCAGCTCTGCACCGCTTCGCTTGCCCAGCCTCGCGTTGAAATCCCCCATCACAACACTGTAGTAGGTTTTCGAGGCATGTATGGCTTTCGAAATATCCTCATACAATGCCTCTACTTCCTCGTCGGAGTGCGCAGTTGTGGGTGCGTAGACCTGTATAACCTTCAGGGAATACCGTTTGGTTATTCTGAGTACAAGGTACGCTACCCTGCTCGACACGCTTTCGACTCGAACCATGTTGTTGACAAGGGATTTGTGGACGATGAATCCGACACCACCTTGGGACTGTTGTTCGCCCTCCCGGTAGTAGAACAAGTTGCCGGATTTTAGGATTATCGTGTCCTCCCCCTCTCTACGGACTTCAGATAAACCCATGATACTCCAGCGCAACTTGCACACTGCTTCTTCCAGCTCGACTAACTTCTCGTCCTCAACGTGCGTGCGTTATACGTTGCCAGGTCCAGTCGTCGGGTTTGGCAGCGGAATCTCTTCCGGAGATTCTTGACACCCCTTGCCCCGCCGTTACCATAACCGCTGCCAGAGCCAGGAATAGCGGGGCTGCCGGGGACTAGGGGCTGTGGCTTTCTTTTCTCCATTCATACAAAGATTTGCCCGGTAATGACCACGCTGGGCAGGCGGGTTGGTCATCGCAGGGCTAGACTGATCGCACCGGCGTCGCTGCTGCCCGGCACCGGTCTGTGCCATTTATTCAGTCTAGCCAATTTGAAGTAGTTATACCGCCACTTGTCGGTCGCCAGAGCCTCGTCGGTTAGACGGCAGGGTGCACCACGTGCAGGTGAGGTTGGCATTTTTGGGAGGCTGACTGGTACTAGCCTCCCCCTTACACCCCACTTATATCTCTATATTATTGCTAGATAGTGTTATTAAATTCTACTCATACGAAGTTATATGTTTGAGTGGGTCCCTATAGTCCATATAGTTTGGAAATAAAACTAGACCCAGTAGGTGGCGCTGCAATTAGGTCCTAGTTCTTTTTAAGATATTAAAAACGGTAATAACAGCTAGTTTTATCATACAAGTTTCCAGCTCAACGGTTTTCATTGAAACCTATAATTTGAAGTTATCAAGGTATAAGTAAATCGCTTTCAAGCCCCTGGTGTTGTAGATGATCCTTCACATCACGACCTCGCAATTGTTCATATTTCAGTCAACAATTTCTGTGATACTTCAGTACCGGAACAAAACATGCTAACGGGCACTTATTAAATTTTACTACTACAGCTTACGGGTCTCCTCGTACAATAATATTCTAAATAATAAATATACTACGACAATACACACATCGCCATCTAGCCCCAAAGTAAGCGTAGCTTGTGTTATGGGTACTAAGATAACTGATGAATCTTTTCATGAATAATATACATAAATACTTATTATATACATATAAACACCCGACACTGAATAACATTCATGTTCATCACACAAACATTTTCCAGTTGTGGGAATCGAGCCCACGGCCTTGGACTCAGAAAACATGGTCGCTGCCAACTGCGCCAGTCGGCCGTCCAATGAGAAGGATTTAGCTCGTAGTCCACCACGCTGGCCCAGTGCGGATTGGTGGACTCCACACACTTTTGAGAACATTATGGACGACTCTGGCATGCAGGTTTCCTCACGATGATTTCTTCCCCGTTGAAGCAAGTGATACTCGGACGTGACTGCGTGAACTTAGAAAATTTAGAGGCGCGTGCTGGGATTCAAACTCGGCATCCAGTCTTAATTTATAGAATTCTTGTGTATATGTATTTGTCAACAAACCCCAGGTTACAGAACTTCTTTATGACCCGCTAGTATATAAAACAAGAACGTTATTACAATAATTAAAAACGATAATTGCCGTATAATGTATAAATATTCACAAATGCAAATGACGCTAGCTTTTATTATTGGTTATAATGTTTCTTACTTTAGACTGATTACCTGATAGCCTAATGTATTGAACGAATAGTTGAATGTACCTGTAAAGAAAAACAAACATTATAACTTTAATTATAAATATTTAAGAAGCAACCTGGTTAGAACAATAGTTCACACCCAAGCTTTTTTATCGTTTACGTAATCCTTTATACTATAATAGGATTTTTCTTGACTTAATTTTTCTTCATAGAATAGGAATGGAGACTCTTGTGAGCCAACGCAGGGATTCGTGAGTGAGTGAGTTACTTCATCACTCCAATTTTTTGCTGAGGTACCTGATTTTAATGATAGTAATATTACATTACGGGGTGTAAGTGGGCGTGGCTAGTACCAGTCAGCCTCCCAAATTGCCAACCTCACCTGCACGTGGTGCACCCTGTCGTTTAACCGACGAGGCTCTGGCGACCGACAAGTGGCGGTATAACCACTTCGAATTGGCTAGGCTGAACAAATGGCACAGACCGGTGTCGGGCAGCAGCGACGCCGGGGCGATCAGTCTAGCCCTGCGATGACCAACCCGCCTGCCCAGCGTGGTCATTATCGGGCATATCTTTAATGGGAAGGAGAAAAAAACCACAGCCCCTAGTTCCCGGCGGCCCCGCTATTCCTGGCTCTGGCAGCGGTTATGGTAACGGCGGGGCAAGGGGTGTTAAGAATCTCCGGCAGAGATTCCGCTGCCAACCCCGACTACTTGACCTGGCAACATACAACACACGCACGTTGAGGACCGATGGAAAGGTGGTTGAGCTGGAAGAAGTGGTGAGCAAGTTGCGCTGGGATATTATAGGATTGTCTGAAGTCCGGCGAGAGGGGGAGGACTCGATAATCTTGGAATCCGGCAACTTGTTTTACTACCGGGAGGGTGACCAACAGTCACAGGGTGGTGTCGGGTTTATCGTCCACAAGTCTCTCGTCAACAATGTTGTAAAAGTCGAAAGTGTGTCGAGCAGGGTAGCATACCTTATACTCAGAATTACCAAACGGTATTCGTTGAAGGTCATACAGGTATACGCGCCGACTTCGGCACACCCAGACGAGGATGTAGAGGTTTTGTATGAGGACATTTCAAAAGCCATACATGCCTCGAACACCTACTACAATATTGTGATGGGGGATTTCAACGCGAAGCTTGGCGAGCGAACTAGTTCAGAGTTGAGTGTGGGGCAATTTGGGTATGGGCAACGGAACCACAGGGGTCAAATGTTGGCTGACTTCATGGAGAAGGAGGGCCTCTATATGATGAACTCCTTCTTCAAGAAGCGGCCACACAGGAAATGGACCTGGATAAGCCCCGATGGTTCCACGAGAAACGAGATCGACTTCATCATGTCGACCAAACGGCATGTATTCAATGATGTCTCTGTGATCAACAGGGTTAAAACCGGAAGTGATCACCGTATGGTAAGAGGCACATTGAGTATAAACGTTCAACTTGAAAGAGTCAGGCTGGTGAAGTCTACACTCCGGCCTACTCGTGCCCATATTCAAAACCCCGAGAGCTTTCAACTAGAACTACAGAACCGGTTCGGTTGCCTAGCAGATTGCGACACTGTGGACGATTTGAACAACAGGCTGGTGGAAACTGTCCAAACAGTCGGGTCCAAATTCTACAAGACCCACCGAAGAAACAAGGCCAATAGGTTCTCAACCAATACACTCAAGCTTATGACGGAGAGGCAAGAGATGAGACTACAGTCTATAGCAGACGCGTCCGCTTACCGGCGGATTAATAGGCAGATCTCTAAATCACAGACTCGTGATATGCGGCACTTCAATACAGAGCGTATTAAAAATGCCATCGAGCAAAACAGAGGCTCTAATGTGTTCGCTAGAGATCTGTCTATCGGTCAGAGCCAGTTGATGCGACTGAAGACCAATAATGGTAGTCTTGTCTCTTCCAAACCTGAGATCTTGGGTGAGGTTGAGAACTTTTATGGACAGTTGTACACCACAGTACAGACGCCTGTTGAAGATTTGGCTAAGGATCTAAGAGCCAAATTAACTCGATACTATACCGAAGATATCCCAGACGTCAGCCTATACGAGATTAGTGTGGCTCTCAAGCAGATTAAAAATGGCGAAGCGCCGGGTGATGACGGAATAACGGCAGAACTCCTGAAGGCAGGTGGAAAACCGATACTGAAAGTCCTTCAGCGATTGTTTGATTCCGTTATTCACCAAGGCACAACGCCAGAGGCATGGCACAGGAGTGTGGTGGTTCTGTTCTTCAAAAAAGGTGATAATACCTTGTTGAAGAATTATAGACCCATCTCGCTGCTGAGTCATGTCTACAAGCTGTTTTCGAGAGTCATTACGAATCGTCTCGCTCGTAGGTTTGATGACTTCCAGCCTCCCGAACAAGCCGGTTTCCGTAAGGGCTTTAGTACCATAGACCACATTCATACGCTGCGGCAGGTTATACAGAAGACTGAAGAGTATAACCGGCCACTTTGCTTAGCGTTTGTGGACTATGAAAAAGACTTTGATTCGGTGGAAACTTGGGCTGTGTTTAGGTCACTGCAGAGATGCCGAATTGACTACCGGTATATCCAAGTGTTGCAGTGTTTGTACAAAAACGCCACTATGTCAGTTCGTATACAGGATCAGACTACGAGACCAATCCAATTGCAGCGGGGCGTGCGACAGGGAGATGTTATCTCCCCGAAACTATTTACCGCTGCGTTGGAGGACGTCTTTAAGCTTCTGGATTGGAACGGACTTGGCATCAACATTAACGGCGAGTACATCACTCAACTTCGGTTTGCCGACGATGTAGTCATAATGGCAGAGACTCTGGGAGACCTAAATACGATGCTCAATGGCCTCAGCAGAGCTTCTCAACAGGTTGGCCTACGAATGAACATGAGCAAGACGAAGATTATGTCTAATGCTCATGTTCCGCTTCAACCAGTAATCGTTGAGAACACTGCACTCGAAATTGTTGACGAATACGTATACCTAGGACACACGATTCAGTTAGGTAGGTCCAATTTCGAGAAGGAGGTGAACCGCCGAATCCAACTCGGATGGGCAGCGTTCGGGAAACTTCGTGCCATCTTTTCGTCAAAAATCCCTCAGTGCCTGAAGACGAAAGTCTTCGAACAGTGCGTGTTGCCAGTGATGACCTATGGCTCTGAAACATGGTCGTTAACTGTGGGCCTCATAAGAAGGCTTAGAGTCACTCAGCAGGCGATGGAGAGAGCTATGCTCGGAGTATCTCTACGCGATCGAATCAGAAATGTGGAGATTCGTAGAAGAACCAAAGTTACCGACATAGCTCAACGAGTCGCGAAGCTTAAGTGGCAATGGGCCGGGCACATAGTTCGGAGAAAGGATGGACGTTGGGGTCCCAAGGTGCTGGAATGGCAGCCCCGTACTGGTAAGCGCAGCGTTGGTCGACCCCCAACGAGGTGGACAGACGACATTAAGCGCGTCGCAGGTAGCCGTTGGATCCAAGCGGCTCAGAATCGTGGAACTTGGAACTCCCTACAAAAGACCTATGTCCAGCAGTGGACGTCTATCGGTTGATGTGATGATGATGATGATGAATATTACATACAAAATAGCATAAAATATTATCCCACTTTTGGACCCCGACCTCCGCCCTCATACGAGAAAGGGCTTCAGTATACAAGACTTGTTCGTATATTCCAGTCCATACCTCCGTAACTAAGTTACTGATACGCTTTCCGGTCACGTGGGCCCGCTAATTACGACGCTCATTGAAGCCAGCGCGGACCGTTGCCAAAACAGAGCAAAACTTCACGTGAGATATGTGCTGCACGTTGACAAAAAAAAGGAAACTTTGGCCGCGCAAAAATTCTAGCAATAACAGATATTGGGTATACGCAGCTATCATTTTTATCCTATAGCTACCCTACGACGGCTTTATCAAAAAATCTAATCAGGTTTCTAACAAAGGAATCGTAGAGCATTCAAAATACAGAAAATTAAAAATACGACTGCCGATATAAAGTAGTTATAGTCTAGTAGTTATTACTACATTATTGCATCCATATCGGCAAGAGCCATTGCGATTCGTGTTTGGAGTTACGTGGGTTTTTAATTTTAGAAGTGCCTTTTGGAATAAAGACTATGGGGCCGTGGGGACAGGGGCTTGAACTCTTTTTAAAAAAATGGCAAAAAGAGTTAAAGATTCTACCGGTGATTCTAGAACTGGCAGTTACCTTGCCGAAAAATTAGTTTGGTAATTCAAAAGGCCAATATTGACAGCATTTTAGGCACAATACCTCGCTGCGTCGGTTTCAATGACTTTATAGACTTAATTTATTTTTATTATAGTATACAAGTTATGGCAGCGGTTACGAAGCGCTGATGAGCCCAGTGAGTGCTTCACTTCACATTCGGGGGGACATTCGAAACCCAACGCACCTCTAACTTTTTTAAGTTATATGCGTTGTAAGTAATTCAAATATCACTTGCTTCAACGGTGAAGGAATACATAGTGAGCGAACCTGTATACCTGAGAGTCCTCCATAATGTTCTCGAAAGTTACACATTTTTGAGAACATTATGAAGGAATCTCAGGCATGCAGGTCCTTATAATGGACTCAGAGATATATGTGTTCAGTCCACCAATCCACACTGGGCCAGTGTGGCGATCTTAATCTCTTCGTACTGTGGGAGAAGCCACGTGCCCTGTAGTGGGCCGGTAATGGGTTGATAAGATGATGATGATGACATAGGTTATTTTTGTTTCTAAACAAACAAAACAACTATTAAACTTGATTTTTGGCATTAAGTTTAACGGAAGGAGTGTAAAATCAACACCACTACAAGTTAGTCCTTGTCTGGAATCTCACCTGGTGGTAAGTGATGATACAGTCTAAGATGGTAGCGGGCTAACCTGTTAGTCAGTATGGTAGTCACACCCCTAATAGGTTTCTACGCGACAACGCACCGGAACACTAAATCGCTTAGCGGTACGCTTTTGTCGGTAGGGTGACTATAAGAAAGTATACTTACCAACGTAATTGAATATTGGAATATTATTATATAATTTTTAAAAATTCTGTCTATGTTACTCTGTGGTATTTTTGAATATGGCATCTCTATTTAGTTGTAAAAGTGTTGACACACTTGTACTGTTTAATCTTTGCAGTTGGTAGACACGAACTGTAGTAGTTTGGTACATGATTTATTCTTATTAATTTTATTTACAAAGGGTGGTAACTAGCCACGGCCAAAGCCGACCAGACAAGAGAAAATGTTGAAATCATAAATTCCCAAATTGCCACTGCCCCCGGAATCAAACCCGCCAGGAAGTTTTGTCCCAGGAAAGCAAACGGTTCACACGGGAGTTGTAAAACACCGTAATAAACCCGGAGGAAGAACGCAGGTAACAGCTAGTAAAGTATAAACTATAAAAAGTATTAATATAAAGTTTCATATTTAAGTTTACGCCGTATATGCACGTACAGAACAAAGCTAAATTCGAGTAACGAATTCGATCGAGGCAAGTTTTCCCGCTTTATCCCGATCCCGCGGGCGTCCAATAACCCGACTGTTCGCTATTAAATTTACAAAGGACCCGGAAAAGTGTCCCGGTTTTTACACGAACTTTCCGGAATTTCAATAAAAATTTATTTCAAAGCTACCAAGTAAAAGCACTGAAAGCATTTTAAAAATCTAGAATTTTATATAAATTGTTCAAGGAATCTGTCAAACTTTTCTAGACGATGACGTCTTTATTTCTACATTCTTATTGTAACGGGCTATTAACTACAGTTGGTGAAGGAAAACATAAAGTAACAGGTGGAGTGACAAAATGCATTACGTTATCAGTTAGGTTATAATGTAATGCCATTAATAACTAAAGTTAATGAGATATCCCAGGATAGACATGGACATAGACATATTGTGTAATTGTCTATTCTAAGGTATACAGGAGGGGACATAATTTAGCAATGGGCAGATGGGAGGACAGTGATTCTAGTCCTCGAATCACTATGACGTTAAAAAGCCCCGGATAAAAATATTATTTTTTAAATTGCTACTGGCGGGATCGTGCCCTATTGCTCCAAAATAGTTACAATATTAAATATATAAATAAATAAATATACTACGACAACACACACATCGCCATCTAGTCCCAAAGTAAGCGTAGCTTGTGTTATGGGTACAAAGATAGCTGACTTCTGTCCTACTATTATTATAAATGTAAAGTGTGGATGTTTGTTACTCAATCACGCTAAAACGGCTGAACGGATTTGGCCGAAATTTAGCATACATGTAGCATTAGACATGGAAAAGAACATACTTTCTCTTTTATCCCGATAAGACTGAAAATTTAATATTGATTACGAGCTAAGCCGCGGGCAGACCGCTTTGAAATTTGGTATGCCTGTCTATATGATATGTACTTTCTATACCGAACTCTCAAATAGTTTCCGTGGTTACATTAAAAATTATTAACGAAAGAAACTTTAGACCCAATTCTAAAGTCGCGGGCAGAATCTTCATAAATATAGTATACATAAATACTTACCCGGCCACTCACGTTTGTCAGTGACCAGGTTTCATGTTCATCACACAAACATTTTCCAGCTGCGGGAACCAAACGACTTTGACTTTTAACGGCCAAAATTAATAAGATATCTGTCAGTACCTAAGATGAAATAAGTCTAAATTGCTTTCGTTATAAACCCAATAAAAAACAAACGGTAGCTAAAAAGGCACGATCTCCCAAACTGTTTTCTGTTGCGATAGGAGAAATCTGCGTGCGTGACTCCGCTCCCGAGCCAGGCGACCTGGCGACGTGGCGGCGACAATAAATAAATGTCACCGTGACAAATAGAAAAAACCCTGAATGCAATAAATCACGCCATTCATTGATACCGTTTAAAAAAGCTTGGATTAGATATTTTTTTAGCAGCGCAGAGGGAATTGCTTTTGAGAAGGTAGCTGAGAGCGTACTTCCACCGCATAAAGCAATGTGACACAACTTGATGTCCTAACAATAAGGATTATAATTCTATACATTTTAAAATGCATAAAAAAGTTTGGACCCGATAAGATTTGAACCTGCAACTCTCTGGCAGTCGCTGCCTGATCGTTTTACCACTAAGCTGCGGCTCTCCTACCGCCGATGCCGAATTTAGTGTATGCCTTTTTATATCAGTCTTGTACCAATATTTAATGCATAAAAAAAAATATAATTATAATATTTATTTATTCATTTATTTATATTCTTATTCTAACACTATCATTACAGAATACTTAAACCTAATGCGATAGTGTAGCTTTTTTTTTTTTTACATAATCTTAACATTATAATATAACTTAAAAAAATTATGAAATGATAATAATTCTTTACGAAAACGCTTACAATATCAAAATAATGCTAATTTAACGATGGCAGTAAGTTCCACAATCCGCGTACAAATTCGTTAGTACGAATACGTACGAATACGTAGAAAAACCATCATGATCAGTCTGCCTTATATAATGATCAATACAAGGAGACAAAGCTTTTATTGCAAAGGTTGATTATAAAATCTAAGAACAAAAGCTGGGAGGCTGTCTGTGAAGAGGTCGACCAAGACGTCTGGGGTCTTGGATATAAGATTGTCACAAAAAAGCTGAAAGGAAATCCTGCCGTTCAAATTAGTATGAATAAAATCGATGAAGTTGTTGGTGTACTTTTTCCTAAGCACGAAAAGTTTACGCGAATAGTAGTCCCAGTGCAGGCAGTTCCGGAAGTCACAGACGATGAACTTAAAAAAGTACGAGATCGAATTAAACTAAAAAAGGCA
Source organism: Pararge aegeria (assembly GCF_905163445.1). Lineage (NCBI taxonomy): Eukaryota > Metazoa > Arthropoda > Insecta > Lepidoptera > Nymphalidae > Pararge > Pararge aegeria. Next base: position 470,526 of record NC_053202.1, on the reverse strand, counting down.
CCAGGCCCGGACCATATACCACCCGAAATAGTAAAATTGGCCACAAGTATTATACCTGAAAAGATTAAAAACGTTATGACTGGGGTGATTAAATCAGGTATTTTCCCAGCCATTTGGAAAACAGCAAAGCTAGTATTGCTCCGAAAACCTAACAAAAAAGCTGATGATCCCGCTGGTTATAGACCACTCTCCCTACTAGATTGCTATGGTAAACTGCTAGAAGCAATCTTATTAGGCAGGATAGAAGAATTGCTACAAAATCATTGCAACTTAGCGGATACACAATTCGGATTTAGGAAAGGAAAGTCCACACTTGGCGCAATTGAAAAGGTTGTAGCAATGGCGGAAGCGGCGAAACAAGGCACACAACGTAACAAAAAATTATGTGCATTAATAACGCTTGACGTTAAGAATGCGTTCAATTCAGCGCCTTGGCAAGCTATACTCGAAGAAATAAAGAGAAGAGGCTTCCCTCAATATATGTACAACCTTATAGATAGCTACCTAGATCAAAGACATGTCGTTGTAAGAGATGCTAAGGGAACGACAAAAACGTTTGAAGTAAGCAGTGGGGTACCACAGGGCTCCATTTTAGGCCCAACACTGTGGAATATTCTTTATGACGAGGTGCTGAGATTGGATTTGGGATCTGAGGTCCAGCTTGTAGGCTTCGCTGATGATCTAGCCTTAATAGTGACGGCCCAAAAAGAGTATGTGTTAATGAAAAAGGCCAACATTGCACTCGGTAGGATAAGCGACTGGATGAAACACAAGAGACTTAGACTTGCACCCGAAAAGACTGAAGCCATTATGCTTAGCGGAAAAAAAAGGTATGGCCCAATCTCATTTCTAGTAGACGGCGTAGAAGTTAGACCTGGAGAAAAACTAAAGTACCTGGGTATATGGTTTGACAGATGTCTGAAGTTCAATAAACATATTGAAGAGGTGTCGGGCAAGGCAGAACGCCTAACTGCAGCGTTAGGCCGGCTGATGCCTCGGCGAGGTGGACCACGTGCGAGTAAGAGAAAATTACTGGCATCAGTGGCCCACTCTGTTATGTTATATGGTGCACCAATATGGGTAAACACATTAAAGATGGATAAGTATAAAAAAATGCTGACAAGAATTCAGAGGCTGCTTGCCATAAGAATATGTGGTGCCTATAGAACTATCTCTTTAGAAGCCGTGCAGGTAATAGCTGGACTAATACCCATAGAGCGACTGGCTTTGGAACGTACCAGAAGATACAGAAAAGACAAAAATACACCTGAAGAGGAAAGAAAAAGAACGTTGATAGAATGGGAGGCAGAATGGAGAAGCCGTGGAAAAGGAGCATGGACCAGGGAACTTATACCGAACCTTAAAGAGTGGATGGAACGCAAACATGGAAAAGTAGACAGATGGCTAACACAGGTTTTGAGTGGGCATGGTGTCTTCAACACGTACCTGCATACCATAGGTAAAGCCATAAGTGACGAGTGCCCCTATTGTGGCGAAAATGATACTCCACAGCATGCCATCTTTGAGTGCCGTATGTTTGAACGAGAAAGAAATATGACTTTAGGAAAAGGAAGCAAGTTAACGCCTAAAAACTTTATACCCAGAATGCTTGCGAATAAGGATGAATGGGAAAAAGTTGCTAAATTGGTAAAGCTCATTATGAAAACTCGGGAAGATGACGAATGGGATAGGCAGAACATCGAAGCCTGAATTAAACAGCTGCCTTTCTGATGGAATACTTAGTGTAATACCGGAAAGTACAGTGGAGGATGGAGGAGGTTTTTAGTCCGCAGGTCACCCCATAATTATAGGTGAAGTCGGGCATGCCAGTTAGTGGTATCCATGAGGATATATCCTCCATATATATATAAAAAAAAAAAAAAAAAAAAAAAAAAAAAAAATACGAATACGTTAAACTTTCTCATATAAACTTTTAAATCCTATTGCAACTTCGAAAACTTAGCACTTTCATAATCCTAGTTGTACTACTTAGCGGGTGAAATAGTACACTCTTTCTTCGTGGACTTTCTTTGTCGGAACGTCATTTGGTGGCCCGTCTTTGTCGGTAACAGAGTAGAGAATATTCAAAAATTGTAAATTGACCCTGCCGGGTATCGAATCCGGGACCTCCATCTTAAAACCACAGCGGTCACCGCTGCGCTAGGTCGTCAACTATCATCCTTAATATTGTCAACAGTTAAGAGACGGAAATGTCATCATCATCACGTCAACCGGTTGACGTCCACAGCTGGCCTTTGTAAGGAGTTCCAAAATCCACGGTTCTGGGCCGCTTGTTTTCAGCGGGACCCAGCGACTCGTATAAGCACTTTTGAAACGCTAAATCTGTCTGTTTCCTCTACCACTGTTGGCTCTACTCGTGCCGAATCGAAGCCGGTAAGAAACCTTTTTAACAGCATAAGTTTTAATAAAATAATTCAGTCTTGGAGCGGTGTGCTTTTACGCAACCATTAATTGAGAAATACGTAGCTGCAAGCCATTAATTGTAGTAACCTCGCTGTAATAAACATCGGAAATACTATGTAAAGGTTATCGGATTTCTAACATATATATATATTAGAAATCCGAAATTTGAGGCTGAAATACGACATGTGTATAAAGAATCCTTGCCCCTTTAGCTTAACATCGTGTTTTACAAATTCTTACAAATAATTCACCCGCGACACGTGCCATGATCGATGAGCCGATCAGCCTTCAACCGAAACCGGTAAAAAGGAGAAAATATTACCGTCTTTACCGTTTCATGTCATTTATCTTTTTAACATAATATCATCACATTACTGATAAGTACGAGTAATAAAATAACATAATAATCAATTTATTACTTCCTTCTTGCTTTATTATTAGATCACACACACACACGCACACAGCTTACAGCATCGACGTAATTTTGCTGGCGGGTTTTTACAGAATATACAGGGTTTCTTACAGGGTTCCTTCGGCACGATTCTACCACAGAACAGCGAGACACGACGAACACGTACGAAGCGCTTTTCATCTACGTTTCTGATACGTACCGCTAAGGTTTGTAACGCTCTTCCCACATGCGACAAGGCAATAGTGAATAGACATTTTGTAGGCAAGCGCGCCCCAATTTATTTAGCATGCAGTGCATTGTGTCAAAAAACAGTGAGAACGTCTCACGCACGTCTCATTTACGTCACATACACGCGGTATGTTGCTAGCTAACAAACGATTCCCCGTTTTCCCCATTTCATAGTAAGCGTTTAGAACATTAGAGGTACGAGTAAAGAATTACTGTCAATTGCTGACTAACCGCATGTTCGAGAAACACTACTAAAGTAGAGTGATTTTTGATGCTTCAACATTAGTCGCGTACACGGTTTCAGTGCGTTCTTAGTTCTGTGGCAGCAACGTATTGAGTCTTAACTTTAAATATTTATGAATCAGCGTCTACATTAGATCAATTCTTAAGATTTTTGTTTTGCTCTTAATGAAGTTAAATAGAGGATAAAAGTTTGTATGAAAGTCCATAAATTTTCTAGTTATAAATAATATCAAAATCCGAAAATATACGGGGACGTAGTTGCGGGGAAAAGGTAGTTGATTAAAGCCGGTACAGATGCGAGGCACTGTGGTAAGTTAACAATTCAAAAGTCCGGGCTGGTACTGAAAAATTCAGTAGATACCCATTAAATACAGTTTACAGCAATAAATTATCAATTTATCCTTCCTTTCCCCTCTGATACATGGCGAAGACAAATACATCCGTCCCTTTTCCCCGTAAAACAAACGTGGAGGCACATTGACAGCTGTGATAAATTGGTTCTTTGCTGGGACAGAACAAATGCCCGCTTTAATTTCCTATTAGAAGAATTATTGGAAATTCATTTTAACATGTGTAGGATTGTTGGAGCAATCAATGTGGTATTAAGTTATCGGACATATTTGATTGATTTTATTTACTGTTTTTTATGATTTAGACAGCTGATTGGCATAAAGGGCAGCCTGCTTTCTGAGTCCAAGGCTGTGGGTTCGTTTCCCATTAACATGAATGTTTTTTAGTGTCTGGGTGCTATCGGTGTATTCTAAGTATTTATGTATATTGTTCATACAAACAAATTTTCATCAGTCTCAGTACCCATGACACAAGCTACGCTTACTTGGGGCGATGTATGTCATTGGTCTTTAGTAGGGAGTTCCAAATACCACGGTCTTGTGTTACTTGGGTCCAACGGCTCCCAGCCATACGCTAGATGTCATCCGTCCACCTTGTCAGGGGTCGACCAACGCTGCGTTTACCGGTGCGAGGTTGCCATCCCAGCACCTACAGCTCCCAACGTCAATCGGTTCTTCAAGCTATGTACGTCGGTAGCCCTGCTTTTTCTACGGATCTCCTCATTCCTTACTGGATCACGTAGAGATACTCCAGGAATAGCTTTCTCCATAGACCGATAAGTGACCCTGCCCCTTTTTATGAGACACATAGTTAGCGATCATGTTTCAGAGTCATAAGTCTTCACTGACTCTGAGAATGCCCGTCAGATGTAATAGTTAGCCGGCTTCGGCCGTGGCTAGCTACCAACAAAGACTTGCCAAGCAATGCAACGTTCCCGTACGATGTTGCTTTGAAACGGTAGGGATTTGGGATACCATCTTAAACACTTAACACCAGGTTGATTTTTGACTTGATTGAGATAATTAACAAGGGCTAACTTGTATATTTGTTTTATATTCCACTACAAATTAGACCTTGACTGCAATCTCACCTGGTGGTAAGTGATGATGCAGTCTAAGATGGTAGCGGGCTAACCTGTTAGGGTGTATGGTAGTCATACCCCCTGATATGTTTCTACGCGACATCGCACCGGAACACTAAATCGCTTAGCGGCACGTCTTTGTCGATAGTGTGGTAACTAACCACGGCCAAAGCCTCCCACCAGACAAACTTGTAGTATAATAAAAAAAATCCTCAGTCTATTAATGTTCCATAGATAGGCATAGACTTTCTAAGTGATAAGTGAGGGTTGTAGAGCATAGATCCACCACTCTATTTAAACGTAAGTTAACGGGCTAAATGTTATATATACTTGCGTGTCGTCTCGTTGCAAACGTTGTCAATCATTGGTTTCTTTATTTAGGTACTTTTATTTCGCAACCCACCAATCCACACTGGGCCAGCATGGTGGACTAGGCCTTGACCCCTTCTCATTTTGGGAGGAGATCCGTGCCCTGGGCCGGCAATGGGTTGATATGATGATGATGATAATGATGTTGTAACCAGAGCAGAGATATCTTTTGTAATACAGTTAGGTGGTTCTTTAAACCTAGGTCTTCCCTAATTGATTTGAAACCAGAATGATGTCATCTTATCATAGTATTTGTTATCGACCATAAAAAAAGATTTAAATCTCTGAAATAGACGTTAAATTACCCCATTTACCTACCAGAAGCGAAAAGGAGTGCTGTAACTAAAACAAAATACAATGCCATATAAATAATTAATGTTTGATTTTTTTGTTCTATCGGTACTTATTCAATCGATAACGCTGTTCATTCCATTCGGGGATATCGGAGTGAAAGCAATGCCCCGGAGGAAACTCGCATTATATTAACATTATCAGCTTTTGCGCGATTCGCGGATAACATTATGCTTTCAAGAGCAAACAAGTACGTAATACAAATAAATAACAATCAGGACTGGCGAAAACTGTATGAACTTTTAGACCTGGACATAATTTGGTGTCATCCAGTACTATCCGGTCCCCCCGTAATGCTTTTTTTTTAATTCATAGCCAGTGTGTTTTCTTATAATTTCAGAATCTAACGATACATCGTATACTCAAATTCGTTCGAACATGTTGAAGTCATGCTGGAGGAAAGAAACTTAGCTTTCAAACATTTATACTTGCAGCATGAAACCATCGCCTGTACACAAAGCAACACTATACAGGGCATGCAAGGAGCACGTCCTGTGACATGCCGCCCTGTGACCATCAATTTGAGGCCTAGGTGTTAAGACCCATGTGCCTGTAACTACACCGCTAACGAGTGGCGTGCACAGGGTTTTTGACCAGGGTATGCATAAAGCAGGTACATGGCATAAAATGGAAATATTTACCTCCAATACGACTTATTGATAATAAAAATTAATGAAAAAAATAAATGAAAAATTAATGAAATTAATAATTTGGGTATGCAGTGCTTTTGTGCATGTATGAACTGCACGCCACTGCCGCTAACCCTTCATACCGAAACACAGCTTTGCAACAATGCTGCTTAGCGGCAGAAATAAGCATGGCGATAGTACTTCCCCGGACGAGCGCTGTCACAAAGCTGTCACAAAAAGCTCTACTCCGACTAAAAACTGTTGACTTTGCCTTTAGTCCTGTTACAACTGTTAATCTAATATTTTCTACTCCATCGGTATCTGCTGGTTTGATAACGGTACTCCATTCGGGAATATCGGAGTGAGAGCGATGCCTCGGGGAATACATTTTACAATATCAGTGCTTTGTTTGCGAATCGCTTGGAAAAATAACAATGTACAAGCAAACAACCTTTCTGTTTACCTTTTAATTAAATATGAAATAACATTTTAAAATTGTTTCAGTGTAATATTAATTTTAAAACAGTAATTTCAATTGTATGTTTATTTAAAGTTTTACTAAAGTAATCAATTCCAAAACCCCTCCCTTTCCTGCGGGTGTCGTACGAGGTGACTAAGGGAATATTACAGAGAGCGGGCAGCATATACTGCGATCACCTATTCGGGAGAGTCTGCCCTTTGAAAGAGACCCTTAGTCCAGCAGTAGACTTTTGTAGCATATGACTGAAAGTATCAATACATCATTTAATTCGATTATATGTAGCGCGGAATACGTAGAGCGAAGTGAGGGGTAAGCTGAAGGTCGGAATAAGAAACCAGGTTCATAATTGAGCAGCAATTCAACTGCTGAGTAAAAACTAAATGGTTCGGACAAAAGTTTCGATTAATAGGCCCACATTGCTGATCAGATCGCTACAAGACACGGGACTCCTGTCAGAATAAGTAGGAATTAGGCCGTTGTACACTTGGTCAAGGGCTATGTTATGGAGAACTCTTAGACAGGCTTTCCTTACAATGTCTTCTTTCACAGTTAAAGAAAATTATATTTAATTGCTTTAAATGCTGGCCGGTTAGAGGTTTTGTAGCAATGTCTTACCCGAATATAACGTGCTAAGCTATTTAGTCTCCGATATGATGACGTCATATTGAAGTCAGAAGCTAACCGTTTGTTTTATTTGGTTGTTTGTTACTCATGTTTGGTCTAACCAACGCACCAATCTTGATGAAAGGCACGTATCATAGAGCCTGAATACTTTTTATCCCGTTAACGCTCTGGGTTAGTAAAAAATGCCTTTATTACCTATGCAGAGCTTCACTCGGACGAAGTCGCGAGCAACCGCTAGTTATTATAAATTGTACTCCACTTGGTCTACTTCATAAAAGGGGGACCTTTCAGCATCTCTCCGACTGTATTCAATTTGTAAGTCTCGAAGCTTGCCACTTGAAATTAGCAGCCAAGTGATGGGGGTTACAGCCAAGCATATTCACTTTAAGAACAGAACGGATATTGGGTCCAATTTTTCATACCAATTTTAACAAATGTAGTTATCTTAATGTAGAGTATGATAAACTTACTTCTATTCTAGGTGCCTAATTGAATCACGAAATATTTGGTTTTGAAGATTTATGATTTCTGGTTAAGTATACAAATCAGTCTTATATGGCGACTTGGGTGATTATTAGATGCTGTTTGTTTTAAGATTTGAAAAGATGTGGCAATTTTTTTTAGTATTCCACTACAATTTAGCCCTAGCTCTCCTGATGGTAAGTGATGATGCAGTCTAAGTTGGTAGCGGGCTAACCTGTCAGTGAGTAGTCATACCCCTAATCGGTTTCTACGCGACATCGCACCGGAACACTAAATCGCTTAGCGGCACGTCTTTATCGGTAGGGCAGTAAGCCACGGCAATCAGATTCATAAAAAAATAAGTCAATGCAGTAGATTTGAAGAAATATAAAGCTAAATATAAAATTATTTACTTCTTAAATTAAAATCCGTTAAAATATTTTTACTCATACTTATAAACAATAGGGCGTAATGAAAACTTACGTTATATTGTAAAGTACTATTCATTTAAGATTTTTTTCAATCATCCAACAAAAGACAAACTCATGGAAGATAAAGCCAAAACCTTTTTTGATTTTTTTCTAATTTTTGTCCTATTTGTCACATGTATAACGTTTAAATATCTATGTTTTGAGTAAACCTTTCGCTCCGGCCTCATAATATTAAACTTTGAAGAGGGTCCTCTCGCAAACTTATGGCTTATAGACAACTTCAGCAGTTCGGTTATTAAGTATTATTTATTTTAGGAGTTAAATTTGTTGAGACGTCTCAGGTATTTACAAGTATCAAAGTCTCAAGCATGACTTATTGAGCTCATAAACCATTTTCAATAGATTTCAATAGACTTTTGCCTCACTTTTGCAATAATTACTTATGTTAGAAATAAACCTGTTAGGGGTATGGCAGTTACATAAAACCCTACACCCCTGTCCCCTGATCGGTTTCTATGCGGCTTCGAGCCGGATGAGCGCTCAATCTCTTTATGATACGTCTTTGACGATAAGATAGTTAGCAGCCACGGCCGAAGCCTCCCACAAGACAGATTCTGACAAAAATGTACTACGTGTAAATGAAAACCGAAATAATACTTCAGATGCGGTAGAGATACATTATTAACTGTCTCTGAGACTTATCTGTGAAACCGAAACGCTAATCGTTTTTTAAGTAAACCATTGCTATAGTTTTTTCTGAAAGAAATCAGATACAGCCCCGACATCACATACAAAGGTAAAACCAAGTGACTTTTGTCAGTTTATTACTTTGCACGTGTCAGTCTTTTATCTTGAATAGGGTTGTCAAAAGTAAACACTTAAACTGTTTTAAATTTGAATGTATGGAAAAATAAAATTGCTTCTTCTGATTTAATATTTTTCATGGTGACTCCTTATGAAATATACTTATACGACCTTCAACAGTATTTCGTAATTATGCTAACGTATCGTATATCGTAACGTGCAATACTCCCTTACAAGTTAGCCCGTAATCATCTTAGACTGCATAATCACTTACCACCAGGTGAGTTTGCAGTTAAGAGCTAACTTGTAGTGGAATAAAACAATTCGACACAAATCCTACCAGTAAATATGCATGGACGAAGCAGGAGGACCAGCTAGTTCGAGTGTAAACAAAAAGGTTAAATTAAATTTAATGAACAGTAAAGCGGCATGTCGCAATTAAAGTTATTGTTTTAATGGCGGGTAGCAATTTCAGTAATGCTCCGAATATGTTAAAACTGTACTCGACACGCGAGACTATGTTCCGGGGCCTGTTTCTTTACGGTATAAATATCAGTTCGCGCTGACCAAAGTACATAGAATCATGTTCGTGAATTCACATTCTAGTATCTGCAATCTAAGCAGGATTTAGGATATAGGAACGGAATAGGAATCATCATTCTGAAATCAACCCATTACCGTCCCACTACAGGGTACAGGTCTCCTCCCACAATTGGAAGGGGTTAAAGCCTTAGTCCACCGCGCTGGCCCAGTGCGGATTGGTGATTTCTCCATAACTCTTATGGACGAGAAGAGGTGATAGTCGGTCGGACTTCGGCTCCACTTTCGCGGGGCCGAGTTCAAGTCCCAGCACGCACGTTATGTGCGTTTTGTAGGCAATTAAAATATCACTTTCCTCGACGGTGAAAGAAAACATCGTAAGGAATGAATGGGAATGATTTCTGCAAACTTTTTGGCAGGCGCTGTGTGTTTGTGTCCTGTCTGTTTTCACCAGTCTGGGATTATGGGTCTATGGCTATTAAGTGTGTATCAAATGTGTGAATTGTTTGATTTACAATTATAATTAACTATAAGTTATAATTATAATTAACTAACGTCAAATTAAAAGACAAAATACATTTAGAAAAACTAAGGAATGTAACTAAAATTAAAGACGTGACATACTGCATAAGAAAACTAAAATGGAGGTGGGCAAGTCATATGATGACGAGCAACAAAGAAAAATGGGTTAAGGATATAACCGAATGGTGACTATTTAATATTTAGGTTTATAATGGATTAACTTTAGATTAGGATAACTTTCATATTATTATTTTTTGTAAAATTGTTCAATAAAGGCTATTATTATTATTATTATGATTATTATAATTAATTAATTATATTTATAGGCACTTACGAATGATCAAGACATATAGGTCTGATCTATGATTTAAATGTATGTCATGGAATTCCGCAAAGTAACGCCTGCTTCTATCCAATACTACTATTAAGTAATATTATAAAAAAAATCATTTATTACAAGTGGGGCCACCTTTGAGAGGTCAAGTCTGTCAGTTTGTAGTGACTCTACCACCGGTTCGGAAGGCAGATTCTACCGAAAAGAAGCCGGCAAGAAACTCAGCAGTTGCTCTTTTCTGACATCAACAATTTACATTTTACATTTATTTTTCTATCTTAAGAGAGATGAAAGCGGAGCCGGATGCTTCCAAGCAACCTTGTCATTAAGAAATTCATCAATTGTATAGTAACCTAGCTGCAATAAATGTGTTTTAAAATATTCTTTAAACATATGCACTCGGAGGTCCAAAATTACCTTAGGATTCATATTATAAGAGCGTATACTTAGTACCACAACTGACTTCTGTACCTTTCGCGATATGCAGATGCCACTAATTTATAACCATTTCTTGTAAGTTTAATGTTGTCTTACAATAACTATATTATTATAAATATATTGTGACGCTACAGTATGTATCACTATTTCTTTAAACTTCTCCCGGAGGGATTCGGTATATATGCTAAAATACTAGCATACATAAATAAATACTTGATTGAACTCGTAATAGACGTAATGACTCTAGGCTCTCTTTTTATTGATTTACAAAGCCGCGGGTAATAATATGATAACAATATGATAAAACAAAATAAGGTGTTACAATAACTTTTGATAAAATGTAGTAATAAGTGATAACGTGAATGCACGTATGCGAGATTGTAAAAAACCATAACCGCATTCAAATTGAATGTTTTATTTGCTCCGAATGATGAAATGATAAATAGTGGATGTATTCAGTGAATGGAATAAAAATTAAATTTCAATATGAAATCCACGCAATCAATTCTGAAATTTAAAGTGCAAACTTCATACATATTGTAACAGTACAGGCTGGAGAGCGGGTGGATAATTTTGAGGAGATGCTTGATCCATGATTATCTGACATGTGATAACAATCGTTAAAGCCCGCAAACCCACATCGGAGCAGCATGGTGGATGCTCTTCGACCCATTGAATGCCAAGAAATGAGATTTAGATAGTGATATTTAAATAAAAAAAACTTACTAAAAATATCATAAAACTTAAGACCTCCTCTGAAATGATACGCAGCCACGCAAACCTGATCCAAATCTGTCATGTAGTTTTCAGAAAAACAGTAAAAATAACAAATTTAAATATAAAACTTCAGCTCCCGTAACCTATACGAGTACAATATTTCTCAGTACGAGTATATGTTTAGAAGTTATACATTTATAGTAAAAAGAACTGTATCGACAAAACCATATTTTTCAAAAAATTCAAAATTCAAAATTGTACAATTCGAATAAGAGTTCATAATATAAATTTGACATGAAACAGACTGCAATCACGAGCAGCATGCTCAAACAAATTCTACCTTTTAAAGTATGTTCTACTTTTCTTACAAACATAAAGTCATCACATCATCATCATCACATCAACCGATAGACGTCCACTGCTGGACATAGGTCTTTTGTAGGGAGTTCCAAGTTCCACGATTCTGAGCCGCTTGGATCCAACGGCTACCTGCGACGCGCTTAATGTCGTCTGTCCACCTCGTTGGGGGTCGACCAACGCTGCGCTTACCAGTACGGGGCTGCCATTCCAGCACCTTGGGACCCCAACGTCCATCCTTTCTCCGAACTATGTGCCCGGCCCATTGCCACTTAAGCTTCGCGACTCGTTGAGCTATGTCGGTAACTTTGGTTCTTCTACGAATCTCCACATTTCTGATTCGATCGCGTAGAGATACTCCGAGCATAGCTCTCTCCATCGCCCGCTGAGTGACTCTAAGCCTTCTTATGAGGCCCATAGTTAACGACCATGTTTCAGAGCCATAGGTCATCACTGGCAACACGCACTGTTCGAAGACTTTCGTCTTCAGGCACTGAGGGATTTCTGACGAAAAGATGGCACGGAGTTTCCCGAACGCTGCCCATCCGAGTTGGATTCGGCGGTTCACCTCCTTCTCGAAATTGGACCTACCTAACTGGATCGTGTGTCCTAGGTATACGTATTCGTCAACAATTTCGAGTGCAGTGTTCTCAACGATTACTGGTTGAAGCGGAACATGAGCATTAGACATAATCTTCGTCTTGCTCATGTTCATTCGTAGGCCAACCTGTTGAGAAGCTCTGCTGAGGCCATCGAGCATCGTATTTAGGTCTCCCAGAGTCTCTGCCATTATGACTACATCGTCGGCAAACCGAAGTTGAGTGATGTACTCGCCGTTAATGTTGATGCCAAGTCCGTTCCATTCCAGAAGCTTAAAGACGTCCTCCAACGCAGCGGTAAATAGTTTCGGGGAGATAACATCTCCCTGTCGCACGCCTCGCTGCAATTGGATTGGTCTCGTAGTCTGATCCTGTATACGAACTGACATAGTGGCGTTTTTGTACAAACACTGCAACACTTGGATATACCGGTAGTCAATTCGGCATCTCTGCAGTGACCTAAACACAGCCCAAGTTTCCACCGAATCAAAGGCTTTTTCATAGTCCACAAACGCTAAGCAAAGTGGCCGGTTATACTCTTCAGTCTTCTGTATAACCTGCCGCAGCGTATGAATGTGGTCTATGGTACTAAAGCCCTTACGGAAACCGGCTTGTTCGGGAGGCTGGAAGTCATCAAACCTACGAGCGAGACGATTCGTAATGACTCTCGAAAACAGCTTGTAGATATGACTCAGCAGCGAGATGGGTCTGTAATTCTTCAACAAGGTATTATCACCTTTTTTGAAGAACAGAACCACCACACTCCTGTGCCATGCCTCTGGCGTTGTGCCTTGGTGAATAACGGAATCAAACAATCGCTGAAGGACTTTCAGTATCGGTTTTCCACCTACCTTCAGGAGTTCTGCCGTTATTCCGTCATCACCCGGCGCCTTGCCATTTTTAAGCTGCTTGAGAGCCACACTAATCTCGTATAGGCTGACGTCTGGGATATCTTCGGTATAGTGTCGAGTTAATTTGGCTCTAGGATCCTTAGCCAAATCTTCAACAGGCGTCTGTACTGTGGTGTACAACTGTCCATAAAAGTTCTCAACCTCACCCAAGATCTCAGGTTTGGAAGAGACAAGACTACCATTATTGGTCTTCAGTCGCATCAACTGGCTCTGACCGATAGACAGATTTCTAGCGAACACTTTAGAGCCTCTGTTTTGCTCGATGGCATTTTTATACGCTCCGTATTGAAGTGCCGCATATCACGAGTCTGTGATTTAGAGATCTGCCTATTAATCCGCCGGTAAGCGGACGCGTCTGCTATAGACTGTAGTCTCATCTCTTGCCTTTCCGTCATAAGCTTGAGTGTATTGGTTGAGAACCTATTGGCCTTGTTTCTACGGTGGGCCTTGTAGAATTTGGACCCGACTATTTGGACAGTTTCCACCAGCCTGTTGTTCAAATCGTCCACAGTGTCGCAATCTGCTAGGCAACCGAACCGGTTCTGTAGTTCTAGTTGAAAGCTCTCGGGGTTTTGAATATGGGCACGAGTAGGCCGGAGTGTAGACTTCACCAGTCTGACTCTTTCAAGTTGAACGTTTATACTCAATGTGCCTCTTACCATAAAGTCAAAGTCAAAAATATCTTTATTCAAGTAGGCCCACAGGTGGCACTTTTGATGCGTACATAAGAATTACACGGTAGTGAGATGATGGCGATAACCACATTCGTAAACTTAAAACTAAAGCTACGAGGGTTCCAAACGCGTCCCGGTCTAAGAAGAAGCCCACAACAAACTTAGCCGGGTGTTTTTTTTTTTTTTTTTTTGTTATCGCCATCTCACAATGTAATTTTAAATTATTAGAAGAGCAACCTGGTTAGAGCAATAATTTACACCCAAGCTTTTTTATCGTTTACGTAGTCCTTTATACTATAATAGGACTTTTCTATAAGCTTACGTTTAATACAAACTTTGAACTTTTTAAGAGACATCTCCAAGATGTCAATTGGTAGTTTATTGTAGAATTGTATGCAATTTCCTTTAAACGAATTATGAATTTTATGTAACCTAGTATATTGCACTGTAAGTTTATTCTTACTTCTAATGTTTAAATTATTGCAGTCACATTTTTTCTTAAATTTAGAAATGTTTTTATGGACGTACATTAAATTTTCAAATATGTACTGACTATACACTGTCATTATTTTAAAATCTTTAAATTTATCTCTCAATGACTCTCTCGGACCCATTTTGTAGATAGAACGAACAGCCCTCTTCTGCAGCACGAAAATAGTGCTAATATCAGCAGCATTACCCCAAAGTAAAATTCCATATGACATAATGCTGTGAAAGTAACTAAAATATACCAGTCTAGCAGTTTCTACGTCGGTCATATGGCGTATCTTCTTTACCGCATAGGCAGCAGAACTAAGCCTGTTCGATAAATTATTTACATGAGGGCCCCATTGAAGTTTAGAATCTAACGTTATTCCTAGAAAAACTGTCGTATCCTCCAGTTTCAGTTCCTCATTATTAAGTAGTACAGTGGTTTTCACGTGTTTAACATTAGGTAAAGTGAATTTTATACACTTGGTTTTTTTTCCGTTAAGAACCAAATTATTAGCTTCAAACCACTGTACCACTTTAGCGAGAGAGTTGTTTACGTCGTCAAAAGCTAGTTCACGTCGATTTATTTTAAAAGTCAGTGATGTATCATCGGCAAACAGAACTATCCCGTGTTTATCCTTGGCAAGGTAAGGAAGGTCATTAATGTAAATAAGGAACAGAAATGGTCCTAATATAGACCCCTGTGGGACACCTATTTTCATAACTGATCCATTAGACCGTTTTCCATTCACGTCGACTTTCTGAATTCTATCGCGTAGATAGTTACTCATTAAGTCTAGAGCTACACCCTGAATTCCATAGTGGTGTAGTTTCCTAACTAACGTTTCGTGTTGAACACAATCAAACGCCTTAGATAAGTCACAGAACACACCAAGTGCATCACGTGACTCCTCCCAGGCTTCAAATATGTTTTGTATTAGCTCAACACCTGCGTCGATTGTTGAGCGACCCCGTGTGAAACCAAATTGCTTAATATGAAGTAAATTATACTTATGAAAATGGTAAAGTAATTGATTTAAAATGAGTTTTTCAAAGATTTTACTGAAAGTGGGTAGTACGGATACTGGTCTAAAGTTAGTGGGGTCAGAAGTACTACCCGATTTAAACAATGGAACTATTTTACTAAGTTTCATTAAGTCAGGAAACACACCACAATCTATACAATTATTAAATATTAAGGCTAAATCGGGTGCAACAATATCAATTAATGATTTGACAACGTTTACGGAAATGCCCCACAGATCATTTGTTTTTTTATTAATTAATAATTTAAAGGCTTTAATAACGTCAGAGCCACTAACATGCGTGAATTTAAAAGAATGGTTACACTCAGGCACATTTTCCTTTAATAGAGAGAGAGCCATATCTGGTGAAGAGTTTAATGATTCTGTTGTGGAGACGGGAATGTTGGTAAAGAAGGTTTCAAAAGCAGTAGCCACCTCGAAATCTGTTGTTAAGGCTTTATTATCTACATTAAGTTTAAAGTTAATATTTCGTGGTGTTACTCTTCCCGTCTCCTCATTAATTATGTTCCAAGTAGTTTTGATTGCATTGCTGCTATTTTTAATTTTATTTTTGATGTATCGCGTCTTTTCTAAGTGGCAAGCGCGTTTAAAATTCTTGGAAAACAATTTAACATAATCCCCAAACTTATCACCAGTGTTAAATTGACGTTCAGCATACAATTCGTACAGCTTTTGCCTATTTTTATGAAGTTCAACTGTCGCCCACTCACTAAAATTTAATGTATCAGTAATCACAACCGACTTACTAGTAAATATAGAATGAAATAGTCTATTAAAGGTATTGAAAAAGGAGCTGTACATTGCATTTGGAGTCGCCCCTGAGGGTAGGAATGGGAGGTCATTTACTAGGCTATATCTCATTTTCTCTATGCGGTTGGATGTTACAGGAACAAATGTTATTTTACGTTTAGAAACATTTTTCTTCACATTTTCAAATTGAATAATTTGACCACAATGATCAGAGTCTAATTTACTAATAATATTTTTGCTTATAGGAATTATATTTGTAAAGATGTTATCCAAACAGGTGGCGCTAGTAGCAGTTATTCTTGTGGGCTCCATGAACATATTTGATAGATTGTAAGTTTTAAATAAATTCAATAACTTGATACTTAAAGAGTTATTTTCTAAAATGTTTACATTAAAATCTCCGCATATTATTAACTTTTTATTACACTTTGATATTTTAAATAACACTTCATCCATTACCTTTTCAAAAAGTTCAAAGTTTGACAAGGGTGGCCTATAAACAGTAACAATTATAAATTGCTCTAGTTCAACCGAGGCTAGCTCTATTGTCCGTTCAACAGAAAGGCTAACAATATCGTTTCTGTTTTTAAATTTTAAATTTTTATTTAATAAAATTAAAGAGCCTCCATGAATCGCTGTAACCCTGGTGAACGAACTACCAACCTGGTGGTTACCAAAATTAAACAAATATTCATGGGTTTTCAACCAGTGCTCAGTTATACATAAAATGCTAATGTTAAAATCATTTAAAAATAATTCAATCTCTAAGTCTTTTCCTCTAATACATTGAATATTTTGGTGAACCAAGTTGATATAATTAGAATTAGATTTTTTATTATATTTTTGGTTTAATAGTACATTGTGCAACCCCTTACTATAATTTTTTTCATATATGCCTGAGGGAGACTCAGTTGTCTGCTTTTCTAAGCAAGAGAAAGCCTCTGTTGTCTCCTTAACTAGTTTAAACTAAAATGACTTGGAATAATTTCCAAGGTTTTCATGTCAAAACTATTACAGTGCTCAATAAAAGCAGCTGGTTTAGCCAAGTTCTTGGCTGTTATGGTAAAAAAATACGATAGCGAAACAGCTATCTGTTGTTTAAAATAGTGTGATAGGTAATATCTATCTCGGTACAAATTATAAGTAGGATTAGCACATTTGCTAAAGTCTATAACATGAAATTTCTTATTATATGTACATAAATTGTACAAAGTCATATTTAAATTATACCTAATAGTATTTTCTTGGTGTGGCAAGTTATGAAAATAAGGAAATGTGTATAATACAATACTATTTACATTTAATGTATTTAAAGAATCAATAAGTTTAATCAGCTCAGGTTTGTTAACATTCCCTCTATTTCCCATTATGATAATTAAATTAGTTTTACAGTCAAACATATTCCTATTTCTACAAATTGCAGCTACAATAGCTTTTAAATTTGAGTTGGGTAAACAGTAGTTCAAAACTGTGTGTCCATTCAACTGAGAGTTAAGATATAAGCCCATGTTACATCCAATTTCATCGCTGTACATAATTGTTTTTATTGAACTGCTACTATGAGCATTTGCTTCAATAAAGGAATTATTATTAATATTTATGTTTTGTGATTTTGAGTTACTTAACCTGACACACACCTTTCTCACATTAGAGGGTGATGACACTGATGACACAAACTGGGGATGACTGCCTATACTATCAAAACTATGGGTAGATAGTGAAGTTAATTTACCACTGGGTTGTTCTGTCTTATGCCATTCATCTGAAGTCTGTGTGTACTCAGATATCATTTGCCTTTGATACATATCAAACTTTACTGCCAGTGTACGTAAAGAAGTCTGTAATCTGGCTATTTGTGCTTCTAGGATTTGTGTGTCAGATTCATAACTTAATCTATTACTTTCTAACTGTGAACTATACATTTTAATTTCATTCAATAATTCTAAACGTTCTTTCTTTGGTTTCAGAGATTTAACAGAATTTTTATGTACTTTTAACAGTTTCTGTGTTTTTTTAATATATCGGTTAACTTTGATATACTTTTTTAGTTTCCTACTGCTGCAGGGATTGACTACTGTATCTGATTTGACTATCAATAAATTAGAGAAGTTGGTATTAGCAGTAGACATGTCAGCAGCAGCAGTAACCAACTGTGGGGCCCTATCAACTAATTCTTCATATAGGCTTTGAGTGTGTATTGCTGTTGTGTTATGGGCTGCATCTTCCAGTTCGGTGATCTGGTGGTGGGCATCACTTAGCTCCCGCTGCAGGGTAGTAATCTGGCTCAGAGCCTCCTCATACTCAGCACGGCACTCATCAAACCTATTTACTAATAACTGAAGTCTATCCCGCTCTTCTACAATGTCTACATACTTTATGTGCAAATCCGATAGTTCTAATTTTAGTCTATTATTATTCCCAAGGACTTCTAATAATTCCTTTTCGTTTTCGTCTCTTTCATTATTCAATTGGGTGCATAGCTCCTTGCTTGCCTTTAATTCTTTCAGGGCCAATTGTAATTTGGATTGCTCCTGGCGCGCTAAGGCTCTGCGGGTCATCATTTTGTAATTAATTAATTAATGAAACAAGGAGTAATCACCCAAAGAATGCGAAATGACAGGTAGGTTTCGGTATTGCAGTGTATTGTTATAACAATTGCAGCGTTACACTTGGATAACGGGCAATTGCATATACACGTATGTGTTTTTTATGCGCTAAATAGTTGTTTCAAAGCCAAAACAGCTACTAGCACTCTTTAAAAACACCAAAACAGAAGTTTAAAATTCAAGTTTTACTAACCTAACTGTCACTTTGTTTACATCGACGAAAACTTTTCTTACGCACTTTTAACACTTAAACTATTAATATATACTACTATTTATTATATAAATTAGGCGATTAAATTGGATTTGGGCACTAAAAACACACAAAATAAATTAAAATAACAAAATAAAGTACAGAGATCTTTGAACAGCTGTTATAGGCGGTGTTGCCACACCAAGAAATTTACCATACGGTGATCACTTCCGGTTTTAACCCTGTTGATCACAGAGACATCATTGAATACATGCCGTTTGGTCGACATGATGAAGTCGATCTCGTTTCTCGTGGAACCATCGGGGCTTATCCAGGTCCATTTCCTGTGTGGCCGCTTCTTGAAGAAGGAGTTCATCATATAAAGGCCCTCCTTCTCCATGAAGTCAGCCAACATTTGACCCCTGTGGTTCCGTTGCCCATACCCAAATTGCCCCACCCTCAACTCTGAACCAGTTCGCTCGCCAAGCTTCGCGTTGAAATCCCCCATCACAATATTGTAGTAGGTGTTCGAGGCATGTATGGCTTTTGAAATGTCCTCATACAAAACCTCTACATCCTCGTCTGGGTGTGCCGAAGTCGGCGCGTATACCTGTATGACCTTCAACGAATACCGTTTGGTAATTCTGAGTATAAGGTATGCTACCCTGCTCGACACACTTTCGACTTTTACAACATTGTTGACGAGAGACTTGTGGACGATAAACCCGACACCACCCTGTGACTGTTGGTCGCTCCCGGTAGTAAAACAAGTTGCCGGATTCCAAGATTATCGAGTCCTCCCCCTCTCGCCGGACTTCAGACAATCCTATAATATCCCAGCGCAACTTGTTCACCACTTCTTCCAGCTCAATCACCTTTCCATCGGTCCTCAACGTGCGTGCGTGGTATGTTGCCAGGTCAAGTCGTCGGGGTTGGCAGCGGAATCTCTGCCGGAGATTCTTAACACCCCTTGCCCCGCCGTTACCATAACCGCTGCCAGAGCCAGGAATAGCGGGGCCGCCGGGAACTAGGGGCTGTGGTTTTTTTTCTCCTTCCCATTAAAGATATGCCCGATAATGACCACGCTGGGCAGGCGGGTTGGTCATCGCAGGGCTAGACTGATCGCCCCGGCGTCGCTGCTGCCCGACACCGGTCTGTGCCATTTGTTCAGCCTAGCCAATTCGAAGTGGTTATACCGCCACTTGTCGGTCGCCAGAGCCTCGTCGGTTAAACGGCAGGGTGCACCACGTGCAGGTGAGGTTGGCAATTTGGGAGGCTGACTGGTACTAGCCACACCCACTTACACCCCAACAACATAAAGTACGTTCCCAAATTTTCCACCAGCTCTTGGGTCATCCTTTTTGAATTCAGTAATAAAGTATTATTTTTTGTAAAATTACACAACGAAAAAGATTTTTAATTAAATTGGCAAAATTGTGAAATTGTACGTGTTTTAAAAAGCCCCTGTAAAATATAATTAATAAAATTCTTTCTTTGTATACATATTTTAAAGTATTGGTATTTTACTAAATTAATCGAGTATTTGACAAACGAAATCCAGGATCCAGATCCAGTATTATTTTTACGTTTTTTGATGTGATATAAAATTGTAATTTTAAAATAATACTGCTTTAAGCGATAAATAAAAACCAAAGCCATTTATTATTACGAGTTAAATGAGCTTAGATGACTAAGATTTTTATGAGTTGTACAGATTAGACAGTATAACTCACAATTGCAAATATGGCCACCAATAGAAGTCGATGGAAACGATGCAGCAATTGTAAAGAGAGAAATTGAATAGATTTAACGTCGCTACGTCCGCTATGTTGTAGAACAAGCCCGTAGCAATTACATCGGCGAAGCTACGTCAAACGTGCTACGATGCTTTTGTAACTGTAGAATGTTGCTACATCGCGACGTAGCAACATTCAGTTACTAAACTATTCAGCGAACTAAATACCGTTTAACCTTTCAAAAGGTTAGATTAAGCGAAGTTTCGGATTGGCAATGTACCTATATTTCATTGACACCGGGCGACACATCTGGTGTTAAGTGACTACTGCACCGTGAAGTGCCAAAAATATCTTGCCAGCTTTGCAGCACAGCAGAAGGCAAAATTATAATTATAAGGAAACACAATAAAATGAAGATTTTTTTACACTTGTCGTTGATTGCTTTACAATTAAGTTTAATGATAACTATTGTATATCATGGACCTCTTAAGCAGGTATTCCCGTAGGATAGATGTAGTATGCCTGCCAACTATCACGCAGCCGTGTGAATTGTAACAACGAGCTTGCAATCATGTAACGCAATCACGCATCGCCCGCGGGCTTTTACTTCTTTTAGGTTTTAGGATATTTTATAACTTCGTTTCTCATCATCACATAAACCCATAGAAGGGGTTTAGGCCGTATTCCACCACTGTGGCCCAGTGCGGATTGGTGGACTCCACACCTTTGATAATATTATGTAGAGCTCTCAGGCATGCAGGTTTCCTCACGATGTTTTCCTTCACCGTTGAAGCGAGTTTTCTCAAGAGCTACCAAATACAAAAACGTTAATTTTTAATACCACATCTAAACATAAAAATGAAAACTGTTTCGATTTACTATAACATTCGGAACAAAACACCGATATTTCATTCATTCGTTAAATCCACGCTGTAGTGACTGCCTGCTTGATCCAACAAAAATGTTGTCATTGCGAGGGATAATAAAAACAAAAGCTATCCTTTGGCGCAATAATAAATGCCCCAGATGCAACGCGCGGCTAATTCGGCCGACCTCATTCCGTCACTGCACACTTAGGCAGCCGCAAGGCACTCATAGCTGATAAAAAACTAATATAATAAATTCAGACAAAATAAAACGTTTGTTACGACGAGTTTATTTGTTGACGACCTCCCTGGCAAAGTGGCGAGTGATTAAGCAAAGTAAGCATTTCGGTATGGTGGGGTTGATATAAGCGCCAGGCAAAACTTGAGCCAACCCTTGAGGTAGCATGGTGGATATAATACGCCTAGGATAGGCAGTAGGATATTAATAGGTCAATAAATCCATTTACCATCGTCCGTGACAAGTAGTGAAATATGTACGTCACTCATTTATAAATTCAATGTTTTTGTAGACCTCTATTGGATAATTAAAGAAAAAAATCGAATACTTCATGGAAACATTCTTATAGACATTCACTAATTATAAATATGCTATTACTGCCACATTTATTTTATTATTAACTTAACATTATATTTTAAGAGAACTGATTCCATAAACAAACTTCTATATAGTTAATTATATAGAATACTATTTACCGTTACATAAATTTAAAATATAATGAATGTATAAAAATAATGTATTAAACAAAATTGTTAAATAGTAAAAACGATGTTGGAAAAGAGCAACTGCTGAGTTTCTTGCCGGCATTTTCTCGGTAGAATCTGCCTTCCGAACCGGTGGTAGAGTCACTACACACAGACAGACTTGACGTTACAAAAGTGCTTATATTAGGACTAAATAAAATAAGCGATTTTTGAATTATTTACTATCATACATTACGTAGCAAATTGTTTTGTCTATAAATAAATAAGAACATAGATTCCATGTAAAGATCTCTGTCCGCAAACATAGCAGTAACTTGGCACGTATTTTGGATAAGTAAGCCAAATGACGCGGTCGGGGTTACTAAACTCATGCATTATGTCAATTGACTGTTACTCTTATTATAAATATAAGACAGTGCCAAAACATGCTGAAACTAAAATGAAACAACTTCATTTAATGATAAGTCATGAAATCCAATGAAATATATAAGTCCTTACAATGCTGATACGCCCATTGGGGAATAGTATATGGTCGGAAGCCTGTCCAGTTTTTTTAAAGTAGTACTTTATTAGTGGTTTAGTTTGTTTATTATTTAGTTTCCATGGTAACTAGAATAGGTAAAAAAATGTATAATCTCATTCTATGTTTTCTATACATTATGTTCGGTTTCCTTGGTAAGTTGAATAGGATACAAAATGTGTAATGATTCTATCTCATTCCCTCCTAAATCTACATGTGTCGTCTATAAATCTGTCTCTTTCTTGATCGACAAGCATTTCGTTACATCGAGTTTAAAATCACAACGGTTCTAATTCTCCTTCAATAATTATTATAACACAAAGCAATACAATATAACTATGTAGTGCAGTGCGATCGCGGAACCTAAAGGTTGTGTGGACCACCATTTAGGAATCTCGGATGTAGAACATGGTAGCAATAATTTATATGAAGAGTGGAATATAAATAATTTATTTTTTGACATGCGCGAAATTCTCGGACACGTTTTGTAGAACGTTTTTTTCATTTTATTTTAATTTTTTGTCCACCACTATTCAAGATTTTTTTCAACTTTAGTTTTTGGCATAATTTAAAAATTTATTTATCAAGGAGATGAGAATATTGACAAACACACAAATTTTTCGGACTCTCCATGTCGGAGTTAGAAAATCTAATGTGTTCTATCTCATTCTCTTGCCAGCTGAATCCTATAAATTTATGTGTGTGTCTCTGTGGACTTATTTTTTCGTTTCATCGAGTTTGAAATTACAACGATTCTAAAGAAGTTTCACTTCAATTATAGTGTACAACTAAGAATGTAATGAAAAAAATACGATTCCCTAACACTGTACAATAATTAGGTTTTTATTTTTTTTTAAAAGCAGTGTCACTAAGGATGATGTAGGCATTCTCACGATTCATAATCTGTTTTAAATCTGAATTCATTACACTCCTATTTTGGACAGTCGTTTGAAATATCCATTATTCTTGACTTTTATGAAACTATCCACTGCACCTAAATAAGTTTGGGGCATAATTCAGGTTCATCTTAGATTGTGGATGAACAAGCTATATTATATATATTATAACTTTACAAAAATATTCTATTGTAGAGAAGTTTATTTAATCATTATTTCATATTGTGTACCGTACTCCTTTAAAATAGAAAACTAATTTTGTGAAGTGGGTAAATAGTTTGTTCTGATATCTATAATGCTTACAGTTACTAGTAGTCGTAGTAGAAGATACTTTATTAAAAAGCATTAGAATTTTTTTTTATTTAATTAATTATTTTTATAAATATGCTAACTAGGCTATACAACGTGTAACGGAATTAGGAAATGTTGTTGAAGGGTGCATAAGTATATTTCATACAATCAAAATTATTTTTCCATACAAACTAATTCTAATTCAAAACATTGCGAGTGTTTGCTTTTGACAACCCTATAGAACCCTACGCTACGAGACGCGTAACTAATAAAGTGACATGCTGTTAGGTTACTGTTAGGGCTGTATCTTATAAAATGGCCGTGGTTTACTCAGAAACTATTAGCTTTTCGGTTTTACAGATAAGTTTCAGAGACAGTAAATAATGTACCTCTAAAGTCCGTGAAGTATTATTTCGGTTTTTATTCCGATGTTATATAATCATCATAGTGTTAATTTATGGTTAAAAAATAAACCTGGTGATACGGTAGAGGTACTCAGTGGTACTACGTATTTCAGTAACACCCATTATCGACTTCTGTCAGCCCTTAAAACGTCGTATATGGATGGAGAATAATACGACGGAGTTTCCTGTGTCCCGAGGCATTACAATTTATCACAGACCCTTTGTCTCCGACAGGCGAGATAACTGTGCGCGATAGCTTGAAGACCTTCAGAACCCCAATTATTATGACTTGTCACTTATTATGACACTTCACTTTATTGTGTCACTTGGCTTCACTTTCCCACTAGTAGTTTTTATTTGGTGATGTTATTATATCTTAGTAGTTCGTAAGTTTGAAATAATACAGACATGTATATACATATTATAATAGTTAGTATAATTTTATAATTTTTATAGTGTTTATACCTAAACTTGGAGGAAATATCAATTTTATAAAATTTAAAATGCATATGATTTTTATTCAAATTTTTATATGCATTTTAAATTTATAAAATTAGTTAATATAACATGTTTATAAATATACAACAAATAAAAATGTTTTAGCATAAACATCTATACTGAATACATACCATTGCATTATATATAGTCACTAAGTAGGGGCGTTTTGATTTATAACTATTATACTTTCGTTCTTTTTTAATATTACATCATGTTCCTAGAAAGCTTATAATACCATCCCCAGTACAAGGCACGGGTCTCCTCACAAAATCTGAAAGGTATAGGTCGTACTCTACCACGCTGGTCATGTGAGGACCGGACCGACTAACGTTCATTAGTCCTATAAGCAATCTTTGCTAAAGTATGTCCGGATCTCTGGTTCTAATAAAAAACTACTTTTATCACAAAGAGATACACTACTTACTTACATAGCTCTCTTTATTTCACTGAGTGGCTTTGAGCTGTGGTAAAGTTTGCTATGGGAATTGTTAAAAAATAAGTTAAAAAGTTAACTTGAAAAAAGCATCCACCCGATGGTTCCTTTTATTTCATTCTGTTGCTGAAAGTTTCGCACTTATTTCTTGTGTAAAGTTGAAGGCTTCAATCCAGTTGAACTTTGCTTGTTAGCAATTATCTATCGGTAAATGATTTAAAGTTTCTCATCTGAGCCCGGCTTCCGATCTTCTTTCAGCGAAGAGCGATTGTTTCGTTTCGTCCAGGCTATTTTGTTTGAACAGGAAATTTGATGTTGAACTTTATTCAAAATAGATACGTAATAATGATTTGGAATTTGAATGGAAACTGCCCCGTTGGTTACGTGGTTGGCACGTTAAGACTACGACGTCCTGGGTTTGAATTCTGGCGCCAAAACCCTTTATAACCTTGTCTCACTTATCATAAAAATTAAAATAAAAATCGTTTATTTCGTTTCTTACATTGTAAATGATACATGTTGTGAAGACCTCCTAGTAAGCATAAAAATACCTGTGTCAGGAGGTCTTACTCTTCCATAGCAAAAATAAAATAAAACGATTGAGTAGTGTGTCTTGGTGTGTATGGTGTGTTTATGTTTGTGTGAGTGCGCGCGTGTGTGTGTGTTTGTGTGTGAGTTGTGTGTAAGTGTGTGTGTGAGTGTGTGTGTGAGTGTGTGTGTACATGTTATTAAGTGCGTCTATATCCATTACATTTTTAATAGAAATAGACTGAAGAAGCGCCTCAGATTCTTTCATTGTGTTATCTTTTACGTATTCTAACGATGCTCTGCTGAAATCAGCTACCAAGATTCCAAAATAATTGCCCTTCCTAGCCATAGGCAGGAGGCAATTATATCCCCGGGGAAAAGGGTACAAAATTTCTCCTTCCACAGCTATATCAACTCTCAGAGCACTAGTGCGTGGTGGAAATAATACCCAAATAATATATATGTAATAATAAAAGGGAGCAAACTTCTCCTATTCCCGTTTCCCGCGTTTTAGCAGTATGACACTTTAATTACATCCCTTGTCAGTGGATGTAATCGGGGGATATATTTTTTGTCTCCTGCCTGTGATAGCCCTGCTGTTCTACAAAGGACCGATTTTAGTTTCAGATAAATTTTTGTTAGTTAACTTAGTTTACTAAACCGGTATGTATTGTAATTAATGTTAAATTGAGCAAAATGCAAATAAGAAACTTAAATTGAAGGTAATCGTTAGATGGCGCCACAAGATCCTACATCGCGCTATCGAAGTTTTCGCAAATGAGCGCCATATTATATACAACTTCAAAAGATTCGAGGGACCTCAGTCCCCGAGCTCAACAACAGCTCGCAGGGAGATCTACCTATTTCATATGTTACGTTGTGCACACACCAGAACTCCCGTATAAATCAAATAACTGGTAAAAAAAAGACTATCTAACCGGTTATAAACGAAAATTTAATGGTGTATGATAACGACTAAGATACCGGGAGATAACTTTGCATCGTTCGAGTCCATGTAGGACTCCCGTGTATCCATAATGCATTCGAATTTATATCAAAATACCCACCAACTCAACGTCATGAACATTGATTGTTAATCAAATATAATTTTAATTGTTTCTTGGAAACTATTTATCAATTAAATAAAAATAATTAGTGCATTTGTAAAAATCCGGTTCCGAGCCCGGAAACTAACAAATATTTTTTCACATTTCAGTTATAAGTAGGTAAGCTAGTTTAATATAACTGCGACTGCAACAAATATTGATTTCCACTTTAATTTTCCGTGCCTACAATACAGCGGGAAATACGGGCGCTGTCCGTTTGTGGCAATCAATTAATATTGAATTATACTGACAGCAGGCCGGATGCATTTGCATATTATGCGATCACATGCCGGTTGTATTTATCTGTCTCATTTAACTGCATACTCCTAGTACAACATGTTTCTGTACTGTTAAACTACAGTGATGATTTATATAAATTCAAATTCAAATTATCTTTATGCATCCATACATATATGTTTACATAATTCTAAATTACTATGTTCGCCAAATTAAACCGACAGCTACAAGGGTTCCGAAAGTTCCCTGATCTAAGAAAAGCCCACAAAAAACTAAGCCCGGTAATTTATTTTTGCCATCAACATCTTACAGTCAGTTAATATTTAGCTACGAAGTTAGAGAAGTTCACATCCAAGTTTTTTTATCTATAATATTTTAATAAGATTTGTCTATAAGCTTAAGTTTTATATAAACTTTGAACTATTTCATTATTTATACAATGAATGAATTATTAATTGTATGTAGCTTAGTAAACTGGACAACAATTTTATTTTTACTTATAATATTCATATTGTTCCAGACCATTTTATTTTTAAATAGTGTGATAATTTATATATTTTAAATTTACAAATCATTTACTGTTTTTGTGGCTTGCTTTTTTTGAAAAGGCTACCAAGTTTATAACTGGAGTTAACAACAAACAAAGCTACAAGTGTTTTTAGAAGTGGAGTTTTCTCGGGCATGCAGGTTTCCTCACGATCCGTTAGCGCATGTGATATACAATTGCTTAAAACGCTCATAACTTAGAACTAACTCTGAGGTGCTTGCTGGGGTTCGAACTCGACCGCCCCGAAAATAAACGTCCTAACCACTAGGCTATCACCGCTTCGTTTCGCGTAAATTATGCAAAAAAAAAAATACAAATCGACAAGAATTGAAAGTAAAAGAAAAGAATAAATGAGGTTTTTGACCTCGGTACAGTAATTAACTGAGAATATAAACACAAAGGATAGCACAACTTGGCTTGGCTTTAAACTAGAACTTTTATAAGTATGTTACTCGAGACTTAACTTCCATTTAATGCTATACTAAAACTAAGAAATTTATTAACTCTCACGTGATTCATGGTCGCTGAAAAGTTCCCAAGTCGCCTGTTTTCGAAAACACCGAAACGTACTCAAGTTTCCGCAAACTATGGCAATTCTAGATCTTTTTTACCGAGTTGGTAGTTTGGTCTACCTCTTTCATATGGGAATTTATTTCCATTTCGCGGCTAAACTTTATAAATAGCGGTAATTATTTGCTTTAGTCTGAAATCAGAAATGGGGTTCGTAATTATACCTTAAGTCTCGAGGGCCTATAATAACAAATTCATCGTTTGAACTGGTGAATTATGCACATAGACTGTATGTTACCTACACTCTATTGACAGTATTTTCATACCGCAAATCGATCGCTGTCGAGTATGTACTTTTTAAATAAACAACAAAACAAATAAAAGTAACTACTTAAACAGTAGTAGTATGAAAAAAAGTTCATTATGATATTATACAAGTGAAATATGTGATCGAGAAGCGGTGATTGGATTTTACCTGACATGGATATTATGATAGCTTGCATTTTGGGGATCCTGGATAATTTTTATAACGATAAATCAGAGTTAATTCAAGATAAAATTAATTCAAACGACCTTACTCAACGTGATGCCGTATGCGTCAACTTTTGTATAACTTTTAATTTTCGTTAGGTGGGCAAATAATTCAAAGGAAGTAAAGATTATTTATGACATTTTGAATTCTAGTTTTCAAAAAACCGCGCCCCATTTTCCGTAATTAATATTTTAAAAGTTCTAGTTTAATTGGAAAAACGACCAATAGTAGATTGTACTCTCTACGCACGTTTCACTCCGACACCGGAACATCCTCAGGAGATGTTGGCTTTACAATGAATATTTGTATAAAGATTGAAGAAATTATAAATTACACCATACAGATTCTCCTGCTTTTCGCGGAGTACAGCAAATTAAGCTTAATTTTCATAGTTTATTGAGGAATTCTGCAAAGTAACGCCTGCTACTAACCAATATCTGCAAGAATAATAACCACATTTGCTAAAGTTAAATTATAATTCTTTAGAATTTTGGCTCGCATAATCTTATTTGGAACGCATTTAATGAACATATTGTGTTTTCTAAGAGGACGGCTATTTAATGAAATCGACAGACAGATTTAACGGGGCAGACAAATTTGAGGGCAACTGCTAGTGAAAACATATTTGTATCATAAAGAAAAAAACTATGTAATATTTTACCTCTTTGAAGGTGCATCTCCTTTGTGCGGAGTTTTATTATACGCTGACATTCCCGCGTCGCCGGCTCCCAGAATACAAAATGTATATTAAAATGAAGAAGTGCGCGAGCTCCGCGTACGAGGTAATGTACGTCGCATTTAGAACATGCCTCGCCCTTAACTAGGCGGGAGGTTCATGTTATATCATTCTTTTTTGTTTTGATAAATATTTGTTTCGTTCCCGCGGTTACGATAAAACTAGCTGTATCATCCAGCTATCAAAGTGTATCTGTGAAGGAAATAATTAAAAAATGCTTTCTATTTGTCGTAATAGAAAAAAGATAACATATACATTTAATAAAATCCCCCGACTTTAAATTTAGTGTACATTATTCTGCAAGTCAAGGCCTTTTATTTGAGGGAGTTGATAAAATATCGAATCCGCCATTTTGTGGCTTCGGCTATCCTCGACCAATTTTCATCAAAAGATCATCTTTTCAATAACCTTTCAAAGAAAAACAACGAAATGAGAATCGGTCTACCCGTTTCAGAAATACGATGCCACAGACAAACACACACTTAGACACGTCAAATAAGTAACACTTCGTCATTTTGCGTCGGGGGTTGAAAAATGTGTTCAATTACTAACCTAAAACGAGTAAAATAGGGAATGAAAGCTTGAGTGAAAGTCTATAATTTTTTAAGTCCACGAAATTGGTATTTTGGCTTTCAAGCAGATGTTCCAGTTAATTGATAAAGTGGGTAAATAATTAAACTTTTAATTAAACTATAGACTCATATTTGTCAGATATTTTATAAAATAGATTAAGATTTTTACAAATACGCTAATAATTATTAATAAGTTAAGAAATAGTTTTCAAAAACAATTGAAATTATATTTGATTATCAACTCTATGTTCATGACATTGAGTTAGTGGGTATTTTGATATAAATACAAATGCATTATGGATACACTTCAGTCTTACATGGACTCGAATGATGCAAAGATACCTCCCGTTGTCTTAACAAAAATTCCAACCCCGATATAGATAAAAGTTTTTAGAAAGTATCTAATTTTTTAAATTATGCTTGGAACGTCTTTGTATCTGTGATTACACCGGCAACAACGCCTTTCAGATCGGCACGCAGCATTGCGTCATTGCTACTTGGCGGCAAAAATAATCTTGGCGGAGGTACAACTTCCCCAGACGAACTTTTAAAAAAAAAGCTGTACCGATACTACTACACATACTTATTTCAACTTATTTTTTGGTAAGATAATATGCTTTGTCCTCCACACTGTTGTGTCGACTTCATTTAACTAAATCGGTAGTACTTTAGAAGAAGCAGCGATTTAGTTTCACAAACACAATTCAACGGTACTCCATCCAATTTGGAAAAAGCGTGTCTATAGAAGTTGTTTTATTCGAAAAGTTTCCTTTTACAGGGTTTACGAGGGGTTTTATGCTGTTTTTATTATTTAGGCGCGCGTGACGGACGGACGGATTTAAGGCCGGTCTGCGTCCGGGCTGGCCGGTCGCAGTACTAGCATTTTAATAAAATATTACAATGTTGACGTTCTGTGTAAGAAGGAGGCATTTAATTCAACCCTTATGTATTGATGTAGGGACGAAGGCGACTTATGTGGGTCGGCCAGCAATGCGTATTTGCACCTTGTAGTCCTTACAACATCAAAAGCTAT
Organism: Pararge aegeria; assembly: GCF_905163445.1. Classification (NCBI taxonomy): domain Eukaryota; kingdom Metazoa; phylum Arthropoda; class Insecta; order Lepidoptera; family Nymphalidae; genus Pararge; species Pararge aegeria. The sequence continues at coordinate 439,313 of NC_053202.1, read as the reverse complement.
GTTTTGTAGCGTAAGAATTGTTCAAATTCGTTATTTTCGTTTCAGGACCGAATCGCATTCATCAAAGCCTATTACAGTCTACTGCTACACTAAAGGCCATTTCTAACGAGAGTGCAGACGGGTTGTTGATCTTAGTAGATGGTAGTACCTAGTAACAGAGGACGCTGCCACCCGTTCTCCGTTATGTTCCCTTAGTCGGTCCCAACTGTATTCTAGTCACCCGCACGGCACGAGATGGTTTATGAAAGTCGGAAAACTAATGTGTTTTCATGCACCTTGGAGACCCTAGAACACCAAGGAAAGGAATTCTCTTTGCGTAGTGTAACAATTGTTTACATGGATACAACCATGTTTTATGAACGCATAATCGCATGACATGCATTCTTGGACCGTGAGCAGCCATATATTTGCGACTGAGGTGTAGAGTTTGTGAAGTTGGACCACATAGAGTTAAGCCATGTAGAGTTAGAAGCTCAGCTTTACTGCTTTTGAGATCTGTTAACTTATTGACAGTGCGAGTCACATTATGGTCTGGTCTTGGCAATATGTTACATGGAAGAAGTGGGAAAGCTCGGGTTCGATTCCCGGATGAATCATTCAAGAAATTTATAATTCCTGAATTTTCTCTGCTCTGGTCTCGTGGGAGACTTTATTGTCTGGCATTAGAATGCGTGACCAAGTACCGCCAGGTGGTATTGCAGTCAAGGACTTGTAGCAGATTAGAAGAAAATTGTGATTTAGGCCACAATCCGTGGTAGGCACTGGGTAGCTAGTAAAAATATATTTAAATAAAAAAGGTTAATAACAAAGCTTTTGTGCAGGCAGGTTGCTATTTCATATAGCAGACCCATTGTTCTAATTGTAAAGAACTGTATATTTTTGTCACAAAAATTTGTTAATAAATTCATAAAACTCTACCATAAAAATGTCTGTAGGGATTCTACAAAATACTACTTACTCCTGGCTCACTATCGCCATTTATTGTATACCCACATTAAATGAAACTATTCAGCATTGCGCAATTCAACAAAACACGAGACGCAATCTACATCTGTGCGCTTGTAAGGCGTTCGAACTTCGGCCCCGGTACACAGCGATCGATGTATTGGCGCGTTGCCAAACAGCCTCGCTGGCACTCTGCCAAGTCTGAGCCTGGTAGAGGCATTCAACTCTGATGGTTTTTCAATACTAGAACAAATCTTTTGTATGAGTTTTAATTTGGATTATGACATATTAAACTAGGAGAAGAAGGTCAGGGTCTCCATTTTTATATATATGATTTCATTATCGATGGTCCACCAATCCACACTTGGCATTAAACCCTTCTCATTGTAGGAGGAGACCCGTGCCCTGGAGTGAGACAGTAATATGATGATTCATAAAATTATTCATCACTCATCTTAGTACCCATAACACAAGCTACGTTTACTTTGTGACCAGATGGCGATGTGTGTATTGTCGTAGTATATTTATCTATATATTTATTGTTTAGATTGTATAAACACTTGCATCATTTTTATTTGCTTCATGTTGAAGATTCAATAAACCCAGCGGCGAATAAAATCCACTCTTTCGTAAATTATTCAAGATAAATGATAATTCGTAAACCGATACCAAAGAACAGAGAACTCATCTCCGAAAACACCCTCTTAATCAAAAGCGAAGCTCTTTTCCGGGAATAAATTATTCCTTTGCGGCGATAACCCTTGGAGGGATTTTATAGATTGCTCGCGGGCAGGTCAATATGCGGAGTGGAACAATAAACTGTTCTGAGGAGGGTTTTTTTATATTAATTATTAATATTAATATGTTAGCTAACTAGCCCGCGACTTCGTCTGCGTAGACTTCAGAATCGGGTCTAAAGCTTCGCTCGTTAACAATTTTTAATCCTACCACAGAAACTATTTGAGATATCGGTATAGAAAGTATATGCTTTTCCATAGCATAGGTGACATGCACACCAAATTTCAAAGCTGTCTTCCCGCGTAAACAATTTTAAATTTTCCCTCGGGAACTAATTGAGGAATCGAGATAAAAGGTAGCCTATGCTCAATGGCGTGCATAAAGGGTATGCACAGGGTATGCAGATTATATAAAATGAAGAAAAGGATAGGCATTGTAAGAACAACAAAAAGCCCACCCTTAAGTATTTATAACTCGTACTGGGCATTTTCTTCATTTTATTTCATCTGTATAAGCTGTGCACACCACTGTCTATGCCATGTCATATCTTTTCCATGACATGGCATAGACTACATGTATGCCAAGTTTTATCCAATTCCGTACAGCCGTTATTGCGTGATTGAGTAACAAACCACCTCATTTTCACATTTATAATATTAGTGGTATAATTGGAGCCATCTGAAAACCATCGTCTATACACAGAGCAACACTTCGCAAGGCAAGGAATACGTCCTGCGACGTTACGCCCTGTGTCCGTCAACCTAAGGCATAAGTTGTAAACCTCAGTTGCCCTCGCTACGCCCTTCAGATCTGCTTTGTAGCAGTAAGAGAGGAAAATTCTCGCGGAATAATTGAGCTTAATTTCAGTTGCCGGCTCCCATCTTAAACCAACTTGGGAAAACATTACTTGACCGGCTGTATCACACCACCCTAGAGATGTCGTCAAGTGAACACCACTCACCGTCGAGTGACGTGCAGACATCTAAAGTGCCGAATACAGTCAAGCTCTTACTACATTTCAAAGCCTTTTCATATATTTACTAAGTAGTGTGGGAGTCGGCGTACAATTTGTTCTTTTGTTTTAGGCACTAGCCAGAATCTTCTGCGTGTGAAAGTTTCAGCATTAAGCTTAATTTGTGATAGACTTGAGAGAACGGTGACAATTATAATTTTTTAAACACAACACAATAAAGATTCACAAATATAACTACGCATGTTTCGCTCCGATACCTTAAAATTTTCAAGGTACCTTTACTTAATAACAATTGACACAATTTGATTTCCAAACAAAAAAGTTTTTTTCATGCTATTATTTTAAATGCTTGCTTTGTTTATTTGTGACTTATGATTGGCTCAATTACTGATCTTTTTCAATAGGATTTTTTAGATCCCGAAAGCATTATGGCTACCGGAGGATTAAAAAAATAATCCTTAGTTACCAGTGCATAGCTTCACAGCTAAACCGGTTAAAGCGAAATTTAGCGTAAAGTAACTCTTTATACTGGAAATATTAACAGTTCCCGCGGGATTATGGAAAAAACCCTAAAAGCGCAAGCTTAGTCGCGGGCAGCAGCTAGCACTATCAACAATTTAAGACAGCTCTCCGTCTATAACACAAACACAGTACGGGGATACATTTGTAACATGACGTCGCATGTCACTGTGAAAGGGTTCTATCTTCACATCCCAGCTAGATTGAACCCTTGTCATATTGACACAGTGCCTTGAAGATTATAGAACACTTTGCAAATTAAGTGGGTATAGAAATATTGAGATCATGATCATATCAGTAATGGCGACTTTCTGAGTCCATGGCCGTGGGTTCGATTCCCACAACTGGAACATGTTTGTGTGATGAACATGGATGTTTTTCAGTGTCTGGGTGTTTATCTGAATAAGTATTTGTTAATATTATTCATAATAATATTAATCAGTCATCATACCACAAGCTACGCTTACTTTGGGGCTAGACGGCGTAGTGTGTATTGTCGTAGTATATTTATTTATTTATAATGTTCCAGAGTTACGGGAGAGTTGTCCTGAGTTTGTCTCCTATGAGAGAGAGACACAGGCCTCTTTCTCATTGCGTATAATATCTATGTAGTTATGTAAGCATTTACCTTAAATGTGTATATTATGTGACTTTGGCAGTGCAGCGGTATCTGTAACAAAGACATTTTAAATTAGCTATATACTTCGAGAACTCCATCATTAATCATCCGCTTGATATATTTCTGGGCACAGGCCACATCATAAAGCCAATGGGATCGAGCGATATATAGCTTAAACCCACCACTCTACGTTTACAAATAAACCAAAGTTTACACTTTCGTAATTATTATACTAAAAAAAAAGAATGGGGGAGGCCTTTGCCAACGTTGAGCAAACAGACTAAGTTGTCGGTGTCTTTAAACTCACCAGAGTTGTTAATATTAGTGTAAATTGTAAAAAAAAAAAAAAAAACTGTGTCTGAATAAAGGCTTTATTATTATTATTACAATAATTATTATACTAGTTAGTATTGACATTATTATTACTTTTTGTATGTTTTTTTATTATTTATTGATGGTCCAAGCACATAGATCACCTGATGGTAAATGATAAACCATCGCTCATAAACAGAGCAGCACTTCCCAGAGCAGCACTTCAGAGGCAACCTGAGGCGTAGGTGTTAAGTCTCATGTGCCTTTAATGACACCGGCAACCACGCCCTTCAGACCGGAACACAGCATTGTGACAATGCTGCTTAGCGGCAAGAATAAGCATGCGATAGTACTTCCCCGGACGAGCTCTGTCACAGAGAGCTCTACTACTATTAATTAATACAAATACTACTTTATTACAAAACTTTTAGGACTAATTGAGAATCTTTTATATAAACAAACACTAACTGTAGGTATGCAGTAGACTTTTAGATATAATTTCTGTGACCAATACCTTACTGCACCGTACGCGAACAAAATGAGAACTGGGTTACAGTCCAAACTCAATTGATCTAGATTAAGGCTACATATATCTAGTGTCTAAATCACTTAACTCGCAAGAATGAGGACAGTGATAAATCATTCTGGGTTATCTAGTCTAGATAATACGGAATGTGTCCCGCGGAAAAATGGACTAAACTTCAAACAGCTTCGGTAGCGTAAAATATGAGGATAGCAGATTTTTTAACTTTCATGTAACAAGACTGCAGTTTCCATTATTAATATTCCGAACTTTAGAATGAAAAATAAAATCATAAATGATAATTTTTTTTCATATTTGTCCGTCCATCGCGCCATTCTCAAAAATTGAGTTATGAATTCATAAAAATATCGCCGCTTTCGAATAATAGCTAATAAAAAATCTATATATGTCTATGTAAAAAAAATTGTCTTTTGACTTTTCAATTTTATAAGCTTACCATTTTTTTTTCTTTTTCAAAAAGGACAGTGGATAAAAGTAAATTTTCCATTGATTCAAATCATATTTAAACAAACGTTGTTTTTATATCTCCGATAATCAGTAATCCTGATGCCAAAATGAGCTTATAGCGACTTTATGAATGTGCTAAAAAAATATAAAGATTGAAGACCAGGTATTCAGATATTCACTTCAATACCCACAATGTTCAGGATGGCACTTTCTTCTTTCATTAATTAACAGTATTATTGAAGCCAAGTACCTAGTTTCTTAGCAGTAATTATTTATTCACATGACTATTATTCTTCCTTACCATTAAGGTATGAATTTTATAAAAGATAACATTAAAGCCCACCAATCTGCATTAGAGCAGTGTTGTGTCTTCTCCCAATTCATTACTCATTCATTACAATCCGTCCTAACTTTTCTTTCCTGCCAATCTAACTTGTCAAACTCGCGTCGTATAGATCCTATACTTTTCTTTGACAGTCTACTAAAGGCTATTATTCTATTTTCAAAACACTATCAATGATTACTCGCCAACTATCGTTTGTTGATATATTTAATATAATCATCGGTTTTATCATAGATAAAGTGCTGTAATTCCCTATTTCCTTATTATGTGTTACGTAAACCCGTAACATCCTAACAAATGCATGTGGATATTTTCAATTCCTTCTAGTGAAAATAGAAAATAAAAATATAAAGCAATGACACCCGTTTTCACTCAACCAAGGCATCGCCTTAGTCGAATACCTAATGATTGAGGCGATGTGTTTAGACAAAAAACGTTTCACCAACTCTTAGGTGAACTGTTGATGTATGCCTAGGAATTCCTTTTACGAAAACGGGCATTCATGTTTCATTTATTTTAAAGTTAAATTGTTTAGAGGATACAAAGCCTCAGACCCGAAGCTTACATACAGCTTTTCTCTCATTTCTCATACAGCTATTCAAAAACACCAAATACTTGATTTGGTATCTTTGAATAGTGGTGCTACATATTAAAAAAAGTTCAAAGACTGAGTTCCCACGGAAAAGGAATATATTTCTTACGTCATAAATACTTAGTATCAAACTGAAATACAGCAATCGATTTTCGTTCAAGCTAAGTACAGATGACCTCCCAGACGGAACGTCTTCGTCCGGTATATAGTGCACAAATATTGTCCAGCCAGCGGGTAACCGAACACTGAGATATCGCTCGCCGGCCAGCGGGTCAAGTGCCTAGAATTTAGATCACTGCCCACTTCCGGCGTGACAGCTAGCCAATACCCCGAGTACCTACTCAGTACCTACTCTACTTGATCTACTACCAAGATCTAGATATCTAAATCGCCTGGCAGCTCAGCAAGACTAGAACTAAGTATGGCAGTAAAACTATACAGCTTGAGGGAGCACTACTACACAGTAGTTTACACTACGACTAGTCCTACTACCATCGCTTAATGCACTATTTTTTAAGTGACAGTTTGAATGCCTAGGAGTAGGTCTCACTCAGTACTTCTGTTATGTCGCGAAAAGTAGTTTGTGAGCTTTGTAAACGATACAGAATTACGTAAACGATGAAAGATTGTAATCTCTATTGGTCTCACTAGGTTGCTCTTATATAGTTATATTATGTAGCGTGGTAATTGCGAAGGCCAGGTAATATTTTTAACGAAGTCGTTAAAATAATATCTGGCAAGTTTTGTGTGGCCTGCTTTAAGTCTTTAAACTTGAAACACGTTTTAAACTTTAGTTTTAACCCCCGTCCCAAAACGACAGGGTGTTATAAGTTTGTGTGTGCGTGTGTGTCCGCTAGAGGCTGTAGCTTCCGGATAGATGAATCAATTTTGATTTTCTTTTTTAAGTTAAATAATATAAATAAATATACTACGACAATACACCGTGCAAGACCATAAAAAACACAAAGATACTTATAATATACATATAAACACCCGGATACAGAAAAACTTTCATGTTCATCACACAAATATTTTACAGTTGTGGGAATCGAACCCACGGCCTTGGACTCAGAAGGGAGGGCGACTGCCTACTTTTCTAACTACATAGCTAAATATTAAGACGACTGTGAGATGGTGATAACAAAATAAAAACCTTGGCAAGTTTGTTGTGTGCTCTTCTTAGACCAGTGCGCGTTTGGAACCCTCGTAACTTTAGTTTTAAGTTAACGAATGCAGTTATCACCATCTGACATTAGTGTTAGCATGTTGAATGTATGAGCACTTCATAAGTGCCTGTTATAGACCTTCTACATGAATAAAACAATAGTAATATAGTTGTAGTATGAAAAGTGCCTTTTGTACATAAGTTTTGTAGGTTTTGGTTTGAATATAACAGTTGTACGTTGTAGAATGCACTGGTTTTTGAACTATGATTAAACTCTGTAAGATAAGAATAATCGATGCTTTAATTTTGATCAATGAAAGAACTTTATACAATTAAAACAAGATGTTTATAGCAAATTTAGCTTAATTTTTAATTTGTGTTATGGAATTCCGCAAAGTAACGCCCGCTTCTATCCAATAAAGAAAATAGGAATTTAAGCATTATGAAAATTAAGCCTAATTTTCTATACTCCAATCTTTATACAGCACACCAAACAGATCTTCGGCAATGTAACCTCTACGCACGTTTCGCTCCGAATCCGGAGCATTCTCACCCTCGGGAGATGATGACTTTAAAATTATTCATTTTAAGTCAAATTAAGCTTAATTTTCATAATATATCATGAAATTCGACAAAGTAACGCCTGTTTCTATACAAATTCAAGCATTAACACAGACATAATGAGTGGCAGAAGTCTCGCATCAATCATTTGAACGCGATTGTAATAAATAACATGGCATTATACTAATGAGACACATCCATCACGGCCGCACTGATGGCACTGACGTGTCAATAGCCTTACTGCAACATTTGCACGATCGCATTTGAGGAGTCATATTCGAGTATTGAACTCCGTATCGTCAAATCTTAATGCTACTCGTTTTAGAGCTGCAAATCCTGCACTTCTAATATTTGTTTCACAAACGTTCCGTCAAAAGTCCGAGCAATAGAATTCTAGAGAAATTTGAGTTTTAATCCAATGCAAATAAGATCCATTTTGCTCCGGTGTTCTAGTATTTTCAGACTAAACGACTTCTCGATTGCGAGCGAGCAAGTCTTGTACTAGGGCTACAGCAGTGGCGTGCATAGCCCTTGGACCCAGGGTATGCACAAGGTGTTCAGCACAAACATAAAGTAAAATTAAAATTTAGATTTTAGATAGGTATGTCGGTTTATAATCAAATTACTTTACGAAAGTTATATTTTTGATTGATTTAATACTATCGTGTATCTACTGCTAATTGAATAAAAGTACATACCCTGATTTACGTCACAAAATTATGACCACCATTCGGCAGCATTTTCTAAGCACACTGATGATGATAATATTTTTCCAACATATCATGTTTTTAGCGTCTTATCACTACTCAAACTTTTACTAAAGGTTAAAATTACTGAATTTATGCACTTGAACCGTTTATTTATCACCGACGCCATACAGCATTGTTCGAAGGTAAACAATAATGGCGATTGAATATGCTATAGATAATATTGCAATCGAAATTAGTCAAAATAGTCTTTAATTTTTTGTAAGTATGGGTACGAACGCTATTTTATTTTGATATGTAAACAATAAATAGAAACCATATTTATTGTTAACTCTCTCACTTTCCAATGATTCCTGGAAAACCTAAATTATTCATTTTTCAAAATTTAGACAGCGTTTGGTTCCATAGATTATTTTCAAAACGAAAGACTAACTCGATGATATTAGTTCCTTAATTTTCTTAAAAGACACTAAAAGGTATTTACATTTGTGAATAATGTTTTTAATTCTAAAAAAAGAATAATGACCGTTAACAACAATAACAAACCAAGCAAATCATTTTATTCATAAAAAAATAAAACACGTAATTGATTATCCACTTCCGTAAGCAGTGCTTATAGACACCCATACATAGAGAATTTATGAATGAAACTGTTCTTGTGTGAACCGATGCTAATCTTGTAAGTACAAGCGCACGATTATAACATTACACGACACACACTACTAACTTGCCCGCACACATCTAGCAGAACGATTCTTTTTTTGGGCGTGCTTAATTTATTTGATATTTCTATGCAACAGTAGAGGGCGTCATATGTCGAGTGATTCTTAATAATGGATTTACCCTGCAATCGATAACATGAGATTTAAATAATAATATAGGTATTTTTACGTGTTTTAAAAGGTAAATGTTTAGCGTTTACGGTTAAAAATTAAAATACGAGGTAGAAGATTTTATTTTGTACGCTATGCGCCTCGCGCGCGCTGGTTGCGCTGTCGCCTGTCTAGCGACAATTGACCTAGAAGTTTGGCCGCTCATTACTAGATGGCGCTTTCAAATATTTTTTACTTAGTGTTTTTTTAATTACAAAACTTTAATGGTCCTATCTGAAGGCTCTTTAAGACCCTGAGGGTAGGGTATGCACTGCTTATTTGCATATATGCAATGCACGCCACTGGGCTACAGTGGTGCTCAGTGGCGTGCACTGGGTTTCTTACCAGGGTAAGCATACAGTAGGAAAATTGCATGAAAAATCACTATACGAGTTCTTTTTCAAATCCTATAGGAGTTATTTATCAAATTTATAGTAGGCAGTCCTTTTGTACATATATGAAGTGCTCGAAACAGGTGGTGCTGTGAACAAGTAATTTAACAAAAGTTCATGAAACTCGACTGTTGCTAATTCATTGATTAAAGTTTTTGATCGGTAGTTTCAGTGTATGTTTCCGATTCTTAAATCTCTCTCTATATATGTATGAGGTGTGTACATCAATAGGCTGGGATCGGTAAGATGGATGACTTTGTTTATTGTTCGATTTTGTGTCCTGTAATTTCTTTTATATATTTTTTAATTTATATAAAAATCTAAGAATCTTTAATAATTCTTTATCCAAATAGGCATATAGATTCGTTCATTACATACAAAATATGTACATAGTAATGAGTAGTGGTGGTGATAACTACATTCGTAAACTAAGGTTCCAAATGCACCCTGGTCTAGAGAAACCCGCAACAAATTTAGCCTGGTGTTATTTTTATTATCACCACATGGTGATAATAAAAATAACACTTCAAAATTACTAAGTATAAATATACTTTTTATACGCTTTCCCGTTTTGTTGACTAAAGCTAACTTCAGGGTGTCGGTTTTTTGTGACTGTTTGCGCGCATCGTATAAATTTACTCTCATAGTTTTTTTCCTAACGCGCGTAAAGTATAACTTCAAAAAAACACACAGTCGAACTGAGATCCTCCTCTTTCTTTTAAGTTGGTAAAATGAGGCTCGAGGGAGTTAAAAAATGAAAAAAACGCGAAGAAAGTCGCGAAAATCAGTTAGAAATTACTACATATATTTAAATCTTTCCTTGGGACTGTTTTCTAAGGTTACAAGTAGTAGCCTATGTTTCTCCCCGTCCTTTGCCCCAACCTAACCTAAATAATTGCTAAAAAAAAAGTTGATTGGCTGCTAAGTTAAGGCAGATAGTAACATATTCAAACAATCAGTTTGAGCTCTAAGCAAGGTCAAGCAATCATACACATTTTCTCATTTATGATATTAGCAAAGAGAATGTATATTTTCACTTGACTGTTTCCGCGACAAGAACTATACAGCCAAAGCTTCAAGATGAATAAATGTGGTTTACTCTCAAGTAGGTGCGCTCAAATCGTTTCAAATTTGACAGCTTCTCTGAGGAAGCTTGCGGTTTTGGAGAATTAATTAAATTTTAATCAACGCCGAGACGCCGGGTATGACGGCTATGATAAATCGCTGCTAAGTTATGTCGCTGTAGGTTATATAATACCTATTTCACATGTTGCCAACTATATTGCATTCTCCCTCTAATCAAGTTAAGTGTTGGAGACATTAATATAACAAAGGCTTTGAAGTGAGCCTCTATTTGCGACAGCGTATACACGCCAAACCATTGTGCAATGTCGAGATAATAGTGTAGTCGGGTCGTCTCAACCGATGGTGGATACAATGCTGGACATGTCTCTTGTAAGGATTCTCACGTTTCACTGTCTTGAGCCCACGTCTAACTCAACTCCCCTATATTAACTCAACTTTTGACGACCTCGCTGGCGCAGCGGTAAGCATTGGATAGAAGCAGGCGTTGCTTTGCAGAAATCCATGATATATTATGAAAATTAAGCTTAATTTTCTATACTCCGCGAAAAGCAGGAGAATCTGTATGGTGTTATATATAATTTCTCAAATCCTTACACTCCACACTAAACAGATCTTCGGCAACGTACCGTCTACGCACGTTTCGCTCCGAAAGCGGAGCATCCTCAGATGTTGACTTTACAATGAATAATTGTTAAGTCAGCAGTAGTTTTAATATGGTGGTTCTGAGTTCGATCCCCGGTAAGGTCAATTTGGGAATCTATAATTCCTAATGTTTCTATAGTCTAATGAAATTTGTTATAAAATGATATACAATTACCCTTAAATGATTGCATCATCGGAGCAGGTGAAATTGCATTCTAGGGCTAACTTGTAGTGGAATAAAAAGATACTTATATGATGCGTTCGTGCGCTAAAAGTTGCTACTCGACCCTCTTACACATAGAAAGCCTATTTCGTTATTCAGGATCCCTCTCAGCCGTCATCCACATCGCGTCACCAACTTCGTGATTGATGTCGCCTGCCACAATCCTCGCGCATTTATTACGATGAGGCTTTTTATTGCCTCTGATTAATGGATATTCTCTCGGGATTATTCTCGTTTAAAGTGGGTCGTGAATGAGTTATAGAAATTGCATCTCGATGTCAACTGAAGACCAACTTGGATTACTTTGAGCTACGAGAACTTCAATGACTGAGACGTTAACTAGCAAATAACTTTAACTTCAATAACTTTGGCGAAGCTCGGGGGTCGATGGAAGCTGATACGGCGACCCTGCTCCGGTAACCGTAGTGGATAGTCGTAATTAAGCAGCAAGAATAAAATTGATATGCAAAATACTAGACTTTATAAAATTAGTTAGTCATTTAAAATAAAATGTTTACAATAACTTTACAATAAACTATCGGTTGATGTCTTAGAGATGTCTCATATTAAACGTAAGCATATAGAAAAGTCCTATTATAAAAACAAAGCAAAGTCCTATTGTAAAGAATAACATAAACGATAAAAAAAATTGAGTGTGAATAATTCCTCTAACAATTGTTGCTTCTAAATAGTTTTCGTTCAATGACATTTTGAGATGATGATAACAAAAGGAATGCCAGGCTAAGTTTGTTGTGGGCTTCTTCATACACCAGAACAGAGGGAGTTTCAATACACCTCAGCAGGGCCAGCACAGACAAATTATATCCCCCGATTATCTCCCAGGGGATATAAGTAACGTGTCAACCTGCTAAAGCACGGGAACATGGAATAGGAGAAGTTTCCCCGTTTATTATAACACATATATAATATGTTCATTACAGTTGATAAAGCTGTGGGAGAAGATAAATTTATATCATTTCCCCGGGCAGATAATTGTCTCCCGCCCATGCGAGACTACCAGCAATTTTAACTATTTGCAAAGATAAACTATAGCTCGGAGAACTATTGGACTGATTAAGAAGCCTTCTTATGAGACCCATAGTTAGCCTTACCGCAGTAATCATCCCGTAGTTGTAGTTAATTAAGACCATTTCCACCGGGTGCGACGTGCTGGAAGCTACTTATGTAGGTGTACAAGTACGGGCTGGTAATTACAGTTAAACGTAAACGATGTCATGTCAGGCGGTCGCTGTTCGTTAACCAATTGTGTTACGTAATTAAAACCAATTATACGCGACACTTCTGCTGAAGCCTGAGTTTATTAGTGTACTCGTATAATATGTTTCGGTACATACATATTAGCGGTGATATCCCAGTGAGTAGGAGTGGGTTTGACGACCTCTCTGGCGCAACTGTGAGATCCCGAATTCGATTTCCAGCAGTGGAATTATGGAATTAATAATTTTCAATTTTTCACTGGTATGGTCTGCTGAGAGGCTTTGGCCGAGGCTAGTTACCACCCTACCAACAAAGACGTGCCGCTAAGCGATTAAGTGCTCCGGTACGATGTCGCGTGGAACCGATTAGGGGTATGACAAGCACACTCCCTAATACTCCCTTCTGTTATCAAAGGTGTGTGAAGACCCCCGATCCGCACTGGACCAGCGTGGTGGGCTACGGCCTTAACCCCATCTCATTGTGGGAGGAGACCCGCGCCCTGTAATGGGCCGGTAATGGGTTGATATGATGATGATGATGATGCCCTACATATACAGCTTAGGTAACGTGTCCCAATCTAGGTATTATTTAAACATTATTTCGTATTATAACGTCCGCCTTAGAAATTAATCGATTATTTGATTTAATCACACTTGGTATTTAGTAAAAGTACGCTGTAATTTAAACTCATATCCATTACTGTATATATAGCAAATTATATTCTGGAGGGCTTTATCAGTTTTCGGCATTTCTGGTTGACCAAACGAGAGTAAATTAAAAAATTATGAATTCCCAAATTTGCTCTGCCGCGATTCGAACTCCAGTAATTATAAGACTAATGTGCAGAACAATGCAAATTTTACTTAAGTTGAATGTCAATTAAGTATTGTTACATTTTTTTTTTACTGGGGAATGAATATTTTTATCAGACTGGAAAAATAAAATTGTTCTCAAAAAGCAGACGATGCCACTACATAATATATGAAAAGTTGTCGGTGCAGGTGTTCCGAAGTTGGTCAGGCATAAGAAATAACGGAATTAAAGAAACTTCATAAGACTTGTTTGCAGTTTTGGAAGTTGTAAAGTGGGTATAACCGCTGGATTCCTCTCGCCTGCAGCAAACATTAAATAACCCAAAGATGGTTCCAAAAATCGATGAAGCACATATCGAGATAAGCGCTATAAAACAGACAGAGATATGGCCTCATTTGTCTTTATACTACGTTTAATACTATGTAGTGATCCTTCTTTAATACTTAGTTGAGAGAGTTTTTATTTATTTGAAATGCAAATAAAAATGTGGGTCAAAAGGTTTGAACTAAATTGAGTCGGGCGAAATAAGTGTATGAAAATGGATGAAACAGTACCGGGAGAACACTTCGCGGAGAATGATGCGGAATCGGTGCAGATCCGTTAAACCTCGGAAGCATGTCTCGTCACCCGTAGGTACTCGTAGCTAAATGATTGTTTAAACCGCTACAGATGACAAAGGTAAAACAAGTTTTTTTGAATAAAATAATAAATTTACTACGACAATACACACATCGCCATTTAGCCCAAAAGTGAAGTAGATTGTGATATTGGTACTAAGATAGCTAATGAATATTTTTATGAATAATATACATAAATACTTATAATATACATAAAAGCACCCATTTCCCGCTAGTCTATTATGTTCCAATCCAGCAATATTTTTTGTTTTGTTGAATTGGTACCTCATGGACTAGCGCTTGACCACAATATCCCCTGATGGAAAGTGTAGATGTGGCCTAAGATAGGACGCGCTTGCTTAGAAGATGCCTATTCACTCTTGTTTTTAAATTTAAATTAAAGTTAAGTTTTAGTTCAGACGAACTTCTAGTGCTAATAAACTATGCGATGTAAGCTACAGTTTTTCCCATATAGCTGTAAAAGCTTCAAAGCGGCTTCACTACAGCTCTCAGTACATGTGTCATCATGTACCGACAGAAAGTTGTACATTTTCCTCGCGAGACTCCCCGACGATCGGAGCTACATCCGCCCGCACATCCCATGTCGACACTGATGGAAGGAAGGACGCTATCGTTTTACTTCACGGCCCGTGTAAGTCTGTTAATAAGAAATTCATCGGTTTAGCAAGAAACGAAACTGATGTTAGATATCAATTTATTGAAGTTTGTTGAGGGTACCGTACGACACCAAAGCGTAGGTTTCAAATGCGCTTTGCTGGTAAATAATGAAGAATCATTTATATCACCTCAAATTAATAAACAATATATATGTGCCTCAGATATATGCGCAAGGGCATACGTACCGTATCACAAAGTTACAAACGTGGAAGTGTGTTTGTCTGTTTTTTTCCTTCACGCCCTAAGTAGATACAATCTATTTTCTTTTTAGCAACTATTTATTGCAAAGACGGACAGTAACATAGGCTACTTTTTATCCTAGGAAAACAGCAATTTTACCAATTAACGCAATGCATACAGTGTGGCGGCCATATTGCTACGTAGCGATCTCTTCCAGGCACCAATGTAGTAAAACACAGCTAAAGAAGAGAGGAAAATGTTGGTATCTAACGGTGGTTGTGTGTAACAAAGTCAAAGTCAAATATTTCTTTTTTCAAATAGGCACATACTCGTATATGGCACTTTTGATGCGTACATTACATGTAAAATATAACTGAGTTGATGGCGACAACCAAATTCGTCAACTTAAAACTAAAGCTACGAGGGTTCCAAATACGCCCTGGTCTAAGAAGAAGCCCACAACAAACTTAGCCGGTTGTTTTTTTTTTTATTATCTCTATCTCACCTTGTCACTTAAAACTATTAATATATTAACTTACCTAACCTAACTAACCTTTCATTTATTTCTCAATTATTTTACGTTACTTTTTTAGTTAAAAGCAACTGTTTAAAGGCATTTCTATTTCCATTTCATCGAGGCCAAACTGCCATCCGAATCCATTAAATCGATTAGCATACACGAGCAGTATCTAGGAGCTAGGTGTTTTCCCGGATAACAGCTAGCTCCCGTTTTCCCATTAATCCGCAGAGCGGCTGACTGGGCAATTAGAGCACGCTCCTCCTTCCCATTACCGGACCTTGTTCCTATCCGTTATAAATAACGCCATTTAATGTCATTGCACCAAATGGTTCATATTTATTTTTTACTAACTGTTGCCCGCGTTCTGCGACCGCTTTCATTGCGGTTTTTTTATATATCCCAGGAATTTATAAAAAAGAGAGATGTTCGCCTCAGATAAAAAGCATCCTACGTTACTCGTAGTAAGAGCGTAGAGTAGACATACAAACAAACAAACACACTTTCATACACATTAATATACATTCAAGTTAGACTTTGACTGCAATATATCCTAGGGTTGAGTGTAGTTTAAGAATGTAGCGGACTATTGTGTTAGGGGTATGTCATATTAAACCTATACGCCTTGTGGGTTTCGAAGCGGTTTCGTACCGGAAGGCTTGATTGCCTGGCGGAACGTCTTGCGCGGTAACTAGCCACGGCCGAAGTCTACAACAAGACCAGACTTTATTGTACCGGCCAGATTGTATTTATTTTGTAAACCATAACGTTTTCTCAACCACTAATGAATTAACGATGTAAACCGTAAAAGTATAAAACTGCGTTACAGTGAATCTTGTAAAATTACAAGAAGAAACTGTATGGTGCAATTTATAATTTCTTCCATATTTATACTCCACATTAAACAAATCTTTGGCACTGTACCCTTTACGCACGTATCGTTCCGAAACCGGAGCATGCTCAGGAGATGTTGACTTTCCAATGAATGATTGTTGTTTTTACCAATATCATGGAATTCCGCATTAATATTTTAAAAATCTTTATTAAAAGTATTAGGTAGATGCTGCATGCTAATCTTAATTTCGTGTATTTGAATAAGTGAGGGAGAGTATATTTGTTTGCGTGTGTGAGTAAATCTTGCAATTGACTTTATTTAATTAAATTGTATTTCGGAATAAACCCACGGGCAATTATTATTGCTTGGAAAAAATAAATGATACTATTATTTTGAGTGCCAATTAAACCAATGATCAAATAACCAAAATACTCGATCAGATTTATGTAAAGCAGCGATCGCAACACAATTTTATGGTTAACTGGTTCGGATGATCGCATCGCGGGCGTGTTAATCGCGTATTAATACCTCATGCGATTTATGTGATTCATGGATTGGAGCTACAATAACTACAATTTGTTAACGGCACACCTACAGCAGCAATTGTCATAAATAATGCTATTCGATAGTATCACAATATTTATGGCTACGTTAAATGGTAAATGGTGAGTTGAAATAATTGATTCTTGTTTCATTACATTAAGTTTATTTGTTACTTGGATTTCAATAGTGATTTTTTCACACAAACAGCTATTTGAGCATTTCTGAGCTTAATTATATATTATTACGTGTGTATGTTTTCTCTCTGATTGTCCTTCTGTCAACCAGTAGTGGAGCTACGGGCCTACGTGATTTTGTATTATAATAATAGGTCATGGAAGTGAGTTGGCGATAACTAAATTCGTCAACTTAGAACTTACTTACTTTCTTTATTTATTTATTTAAGTAATAATACATATAGATGGAAATAATAATTACAAACTAAGATTAATATTTGTAATAAATATAAGCCGTCTAATATAATAATGGTAATCTATACTTATAATAACTGTAACTGGAAGATTTCTGTACATTTAATATATTTAGAAAATTTTGACCGGGGGATGCTTTATAATCGACACTGAGTCCAAAACAGATTTTTATTTAATTTTTGTCTGTCTGTCTGTCCAGGCATCACGTGAAAACTACTGAACGGATTTAAATAATATTTTGTATAGTTGTTGCTGATATTCCGGGTACATATAGGATACTTTTTATCCCGATAAACAATAATTTTCCTCTGGGAAATGGGATGAATTTTTTTACTAATTTTACTTCATAGCTCTGTTAAATTTCGACCAATTTGTATAATCCTTTTTTTTTTATTTGAAAGTGTATACTATCAAGCATGTTCTGTCTAATTTTAATGATGATCTGATAAATATTGTCGGAGCTAAAGGACATATAACTCTTCACAGATAACAGCAAGTCGCGAGGCATATGGGACAACGATCGAATGCACGCGTATCATCCTACTAAATACTAACATTATAAATGCGAAAGAAATAAAGTAATATAAATATTAAGTGTGATTACATACCTGCAAATTCAGTTTTAAAATATTGAAATTGAACATATCGCTTAGAAGTTGCGACGGGTATAGAATAACACGTACGGCCGCAAATAACATAGTTTGGAAATAAAACAGGTCTGAATATTGAAATTGAACTGGTAGGTAGCGCTGCAATTAGTTTCTAGGTTTTTTTCTAGGTGCAGACGAAGTTGCGCGGGTCAGCTAGTCTATAATAATAACATATCTTTATTTGCCAGATTGTAGGTATACAAGGTGTTGTATAGTCAATTTAAATTGTGCAATTTACAATCAGGCACACAATGGCAGGCATTTACATACAATTTTACCACAATAAACAATATTTTTTTCCTCCAATATGTAGTGTGTATGGTAATATTTGCATCGCTATTTGCAAAGCTTATAAATCCCAAGTAATACTATAAATTAGAAAGTGTGATAGTTCGTTTGTTTGCTTAACTTCCTTTACGGCCTAACTTATTTCATAGTTATTTGAAAGGACGGGGAGTTACATAGGCATTTTATCCCAGGAAAATAATTGGTTCCAACTGGATTTGCAAAGAAACCGTAATAAACGCGGAAATAGAACGCGGGCTTCTGCTACCATAATATAAATAAAACAATTAATATAACTAGCACAGTTTTAAGTACCCACGGAATCTGTTATTTTTTTAATTTCTTCAAAACATCGCATAAATATCTAAAATGCCCTTATTTTTTGTAATACGGTGTAATGTTTTAGGTGAGAATACAGCTGCCCCGTGTGATGTCGTAATTAAATTACGTGTTTGCCCGAACGTAGTACACCGTAGCGTGTGACGTCACGCGAACGAGGTCGGGACTAAACAACGACCTCAGATAGCTAAAAGCATATTTTAATATGTAAAGAAACTGGCACGTGTAAAAAACTTTGTATCTTTATAAGCTTTACGTGTCTCATAGCTGGGTCTCACAGATTACCCTATTACATAGATTAAAAATCTTCTTCTATGGATGCCTCTCCGACTAACTCCACTGTTTCTAAGTACTTCTTTCATTTGGTTACAAGTACTTATAGCTACTTCGATCGAAAATATATATTAATACCTGAAGCAAACACATTGTTTCCCTTTTTACCAAAACTGCGCGGACGGTTGAGTATGAAATTTCCCACACTATAATTTATATAAAGAAGGAGTGCTCATGCTCATTTTTTTTTAAATTATGCTTGAAGCATTCATTAAATCAATAAAAAACACGTTACGCACACTATCATATATGTGATATATTCATGCCTAATATATACTCTTGTTTAATCATTTCACACACTACCAGGCATGTGACACATACAGGCATATATAGCTATAGGTCGGTCGAATCTTCCTTCCGAGCCGGTGGTAGAGTCACTACAAACAGACATACTTGGCGTTTCAAAAGTGCTTATATTAGGCCTATTTTTGGATTATTTTTTTATAATGTTTAATATAATTTGTGTAATCTGTGGACCGTATAGAAATTTAATAATGTTCGAACGTATTATTCAAATAAATTATGGTCAAAAGAAATTTACACAAACGTTTTATTTTAATTGAAAACTGGGGATAGCTTTGGATTGAATACTGAACGTAGTTTCAAATTGACAGCCCGCTTACTCTACTTCGATGTGGTTGAAGATGTTGTTGCACTCTATAATAGTTAATACAATTGGGACGACGAGCGGATTACGCGCGGTCACGTGCGCTAGGAAACGATACCGATCGATTGAGCCGCCGACGACTGCGGGTGGACTACACGTTACGATGCGATAACAGTCGCTTTAGTACAAGATATGCTGGCTCGCAATTCAGGAGCCGTTTTCGAGTATGGCAATACTTGATCATCGTACTAAAATACACTATTTTGGCTTCTTCACGCTATAATCCATCGTCTGAACACGTGCTAGAATCCCTACGAATAGACAGACCTGATGTTTGAAGAAAGTAGTGTTGACCGGTTTAATAAATAAACAAATATACCTTTTTTCTTTTTGATTACGAAAGATACCTAAGAACTTAGGGAAGATCGGGTTATATGGCATTTCTACTCACTAAAACCCCCTCGGTGGCCATCTTCAGCAAAATATTTGTGAGGCTCCAGGATCTCCTATGGACGGACCGGTGCCTCCCTTGTAAAGCGCATGTAGAGCTCGTCCCGGGAGAAAATATTCCGCCGACCTTGTGCCTTACTATGGGCAATGGCAAGCCGCTGTCCTCCGCGGGAGCCCCCACTCTGTCCGACACGACCCGAAACAAATATACCTACCACGACAATACACACATCGCCATCTAGCCCCAAAGTAAGCGTAGCTTGTGTTATGGCTACTAAAATGACTGATGAATATTTTTATGAATAATATAGAAAAATACTTATAATATAAAGATATACACACAGACACTGAAAAACATTTATGTTTATCACACAAACATTTTCCAGTACAGGCAGTGGTAAATCCTTTTTTTTAAATGGTTGAATTTAGTACATTTCTTAAAAACATATATTTTAAGCATAAAACACCTCAATCTTAAAGTTAGGTTGTCAGTATGTCGAACAGTTCGACAATACCAATAAAAACTATATTAATTCAATGAATTAAAATAAGAACTAAAGAGAGGAGTTATATTTTGGTCGTGACATCCAGCTTGACGTCTCGCACCTCCGCACTCATTTTTTAAGAAACGTAGTAAGAAAGTTCACATTGATATAGTACTTTTATTTAACAACGCGACGTGCGTTTTACTTGTGACAACCAAGTGTACAAACAAGTTGCGAATGTGTGCGTGAGCGCGGGAGCTCTCAGTATCGTTCCAGACACGGGCGACGTCGAAAAACAAAATAATTGGTACCAAAAGAAATGTGTTGCTTTTACGTACAGGAAAAGAAAAGTTCTACGCGCAACGTGAGCGCGAGAAATAAACATATGTTTCCCGTAAGTTTGACCGCAAGGAGTTTATGGTTTCCCATGAAACTAAATTTATATTTCTATGGACTAAAAGTAGCATCTGTTTTTATAACCCATTGACAAAATGGTTCCTAGTCTCAAGACAGGTATATTTTTAACTTTATTTGTAAGACTAAATACTTACTCATATTATAAAACAAACTAGCAACTAACAATAAATTAAATGGCTTTGCATACTCTGTGTAATCTATATATGATAAGTAATATTATTTTTATTTATGTAAAATCGCTGGTAGACCCAATAAATAAATAAATAAATAAGCGCGAAAGTGAGTTTTTTTTTCATTTGTCCTACCTTCTCGCTCAAACAACGCAATCAATTAACTTGATTTTTGGCATAGATTAAGCTGAAAGCACGGAGAGCGACATAGGTTCCTTTTTATTTCAAGCAAACAAACGGTTCCCACGGGATTTGCAAAATAATCCAAACTCGGGACCCAGCAAGTAAAAATAATGTGCATATTACATATTAGCAAAACCTGTGAAGGTTTTATTACTGTATAATTTTGTGATATCACCATTTAAAAAAAAAAACCTGTAAGTTGATATGTTTTATTGTTGTCTCTTTAGGAATATCTTCGAAAATCCTGATCAGATTACCTAATAATTAATTGAGGTAAGGAGACTAGGAGTTGCTCACGTGAAATAGGAAAGCACTATCTAAATTGGTTGTAAACAAGCTTTTGATAACAAACTTGTCATCGCTTTACAGAACCAGTTCCCACACTTAAGTACTAACGTACATAGGACGTTCGCTGGACGTAGAACTCTTGAAAAGTGCTCGACATGACAACAGAACGAATTAGTACTCGACTTCCCTATCACATGATATTACGGAGTTCAAGTGACATTCACTGGACGGTGAAATTTTATAGTATTTTTCTGTACTCCATTATTTTTGTGTCGTGTGGTGACGGCACATCCCACCTCTGCCCGTGGTTGTAACAAGTGGCGACTACTACAGATCTACTGCGAACACCAACGCGCCTGCCCAGCGTGGAGATTACGGGCATGCCCTTCATTTGGGAGAGGCAATTAGTTCAACAGAGGTCTGTTCAAAGTCAAATATTGCTTTATTCAAATAGATGAATAAGGCACAAAATATGAGCACATAGATGGCACTTTTGATGCGTACATTACATGTAAAATATGATATAGAAGTGAACGGCGATAACCAAATTCGTCAACTTAAAACTAATTTCGAAATCCCACTCCCAAACAAATCGAACCTGGAACCTCCCACTCCGCAATGTAAGACACTTTACGCACCGCATCGCCTCACTCGATTTAAGAGTTGTGGTGTGATGTTAAATAGCGTAAACCTAACCTTCCTCAAAAATTGTGCTAGCAGTTTTATTTTTTTTCAATCTGCGTTTTCAACAAAAAAAACATAATATCGCGTCTTTGTTTCCCTCAAGCCTCCGGAGCGAGTGGACATACATAAGGACAGCTTGTATTTGTTTATCATCAGACTCTCTCACGCCTTTCTCTGATGAGAACCGACTAGCACAAGCTATTTACAACTGATTAAAAAAAGAGGGCTATCAAGCTGACGTGAATGTATGTTTATAACGATTTAATTGTATTTATTTGTCAAATCTTTACCATTTTATAAAACTTTTAGCAGCTGAGACGTTGATCATCATACTGTTTGACTTCCTTTACCTTTGAGAAAGATGTCTTTCAAATAAAATAGACAAACGTTTTTGTCTTTAAATCGGGGTTCATCCTTTTAGAACTAGAACAAACTTATCAGAGCTGACACTAATTATTTCATTTCTGATTGTTGTCGCAATGCCAACAATCGGTGCAGCTGGATAGATGTTGCAAGATCTGCAATAAAGGCACATATATTACAACAACCGGACCCGACTTCGTCCGCGTATGAGTCGATCGAGAAACAAGAATAGATCTGATGACATCATAATCATCGTGGCTAGTACGTACATACCATTATTCAACGTGGTATACTGAGTTAGTAAATCGGAGGAAACTTATTGTTTATCGGGATAAAAAGGATCCTATATAGTTGACCCGGAATATCAGCTATCACTATACCAAATTTTATTTAAATCTGTTCAGTAGTTTTCACGTGAAGCCCGGACAGACCGACAGACAGACAAAAATTAAATAACAATCTGTTTTGGACTCAGTATCGATTATAAAGCATCCCTCGATAATTTTTTTTTTAATATATATAATGTACAGAAACAGTTTCAGTTCCAGTTACAGTTTTATTATAAGTTCTTTACTTATAATAAAACTGTAACTGGAACTGAACTGAACTCTGTCAAGAGTGAATGACGTCGAAGAAGAAGAAATCTTATTTTAATTTACCAGTTACAACCAGTTAGTTTGGGCAATTATATTAAACCTACGCCCTTTATCGGTTTCTAAGCGACACCGCACCCGTACGCTAAATCCCTTGGTGGCACGGTAATCACTAGCCTCTGCCGCAGCCACCAGAAGAGATCAGAGAATAAATTAGAAATAAGAAATTTGCAATTACCTTTGCCGGGGATAGAACCCTGCGCCTCCCACTTGTAAGACCACAGCACTCATCGCTACGCCAGGGAGGTCATCAAAAATGTAATAGTCAGTGCAGTTTTATTAAAGAAGCATAGCGTTTATGAATACAACGTTGCTAGTTATTATAACCGATCCCTCGACGCATATACTCTGATACCGAGCAATTATCTCAACAATAGTAAAATTGTACTATTCACTCACTCCCTTAAGAATACTTTACAAACATTATTATGTACCTTGTTGTAACTTTAATTCAATAAATAAATAAAAAGATACTACGACAATATCGCCACACATCGCCATCTAGCCCCAAATAAAGCGTAGCTTGTGTTATGGGTACTAAGATAGCTGATGAATATTTTTTATGAATGAAATACACATAAATACTTATAATATACAGATATACGCCCAGACACTGAAAAACATTCATGTTCATCACACAAACCACGGCCTTGGACGCAGAAAGCAGGGTCGCTGCCCACTACGCCAACCGGCTGTCTAAATAAGTAACGCCTGAACGGAGATTCCTAGGTTTACATCAACCGTTCACCAATAGTTATCACCTGAGAGTTGGTGAGACGTTTATTTTTTATAGACATTGCCTAAATCATAAGGCATTCCATTAAGGCGATGCCTAGGTTATGTGAAAACGGGCATAAGTTTTTTTTAGAATGTAACATGCATCTGTATAAGAAGCATTATCTGGTAGATCGATGGACGTTGATTGCGCGAAATAAGTAAGAGTATATTGTAGGCATTTCTTTATATTAAAAATTTGGCCCCCCATCGTAAGAAAAAACGATCGCTTATAAGAGAAACACTTCGCAGGACATGTAGCGAACACGTCCTACAAGGTGCAGTCCTCTGCCTATCAACCAGAGACGTGGTTTCACGCATCCTGTACCCATAACTCCCGCGAAATCACGGGCAACCGCCCATCAGCCTGTAAGCGATGTTGCTTAGAAACGAATAAGCTAAATGCTTATACTACATTCCCAGACGAGCTTACTCACAAAAAGCTATACTAGTACTATTTATAGTTTGGAGTCATTACTTTACGTGTAGTTGCTAACTATGTGCATAGAAAAGCTCTGAAAACTTACAAATAAACTTAATTTTCAAATTTTCCCCAGTCTACGCGCAAAACCAAAATACACGTGAAAAGGATTAGCAACAATACGTAGGGAGGGTATGCATAAATCGTACCTGGACAGGTTTCCACGTACACATATTAATTTTGAAAGGATACTGGTACCTTTTGCCTCGTGAATAAAAGATTGTCTATTTTTAGACTCGAATTTCGTATGTAACGTAACGAGATACAAAAAGCTGAGGAATAGTTATGAAAATTAAAACTACATTCTTGTCATTTTCATTTTAACAAAATGATCATTGGATGTTATTGTCAAGACTCTGTCTGACCGCCTGTGCCGTGTGGTGACGGCAGATCAGAATACAGTTGTCACCACCCCTACTCTGACCGCGCGTGAGGGAGCATAACGGAGTACGGGCAGCACCGCCTTCTGTGCTATCACTATCTACTGCGATCAGCAACTCTGCTCAGCGTGGTGATTCTGTGCAAACCGTACTGCTTGAGAAAGGCCTTTAGTCCAGCTGTGAAATGTTAAAAAATAATGATGACGGACTGACAGACAACCTACAGCCCAAACGACTGTACACAAACATTTTAACATCCTAGATACAGATGTATTAAGAAAGTTTTTTTTTTTCTAGATAGAGATATATATAGAAGATATTTTTATATTATATTCAGCTTTTCCTTTAGCTTGGTTTCTGGGCACTGCGGTATATAACGGGATATCAGAAATTCTAACTAGTCGAGTAAATTCTTCTAGTTATAAAACATATATTATGTGATATTAGAATCATTTAAGCCCGCCATCTCGCCTTTAAGTAGCGTGATGGGTATGTGTTCTAAACCCATTTGTTGTATGAAAGAGAAGCAAAGGCGTACGGTAGTAACACATTAATAGGCTGCGAATTATGATGTTGAGTTAAGTGTTAATTTTTATAAACCACCCTAGACATAGAGACAAGCAAATAGTTAAAATATTTAAATCACACATTTTCGAGTGCTGCGAGACACACGCATTTACTTTGTATACATAGCATAGACTAAATTCGTTGATATATAACTTGAAACCGCCAAGCTTAAAATTAACCCTCATTTCTTTCTAAATATTATTTGCTTTTTTAACATTATAATATAAAGAATATGAAAGGCTATGACGTTCCTTTTATAAAAAGCCTTGCGCACATACCTACATACCGACATATCCGAGTTCTTTGTCAGTCTGAAAAGAGGTCAAACACGCACTTTTATGTAAGCCAACGGCCCTGGTTGAAGTATTTCTAAAATAAAAACATAAACGTCAAAAAAGGCCAAGTACAAAAAACAAAGTGAAAAGAAAATTTAAACTTCGAGTTTTCATATCATTTTTAAACACAAACAGTATATAACACCTTGGATTTATTATTAAAAACGAATGTAAAGAAATTAATTTGAAGCTCTATGTCGAACATTCAATAAAATATTTAAAATTAATAAAATTTGTGGTAAATACAGATCTATACAAATTTTATCATTTAATAAAGCGTGTCGGTATATTTGTTGCGACAGAGCCTCATAACTATGTCAAGGCATGGATGCAAGTAAATTAATAAAGAAATAGTGTATAATGAAATTCTTAAATAGGTATATAGCTTGCATTCCGAAGATGGACTTTTTGTCCCCGAAAAGCTATTGGAAACATATTTAAAAAATACCCTTCCTTACATAGCTCAGAGATAGCTTGCGAAGGGATAGCATGGGCGATACGAGATAATTATCTCTACCGGATACTCGTATTTCTTTAGTGGAGGTAGACGAGATAATGATTGAACATAACTTTTCGTGGCGTACTTGCTAGCCTTATTGGAATGCAAATGTTCATCCTGGGGAAACTGACGGTCCCCGTGGTATTACAAATAACCGAACCAAGTCGTGGATAAAAGCTTATTAATGAAAAGTGAGATAATCTACATACCATCTTACACGAATATATAAGGAAAGTCTAACAGTCTATAAAATTGTCCTGGAACTCTCTGTTTGCCATCGGTTTAAAAGTTGTTATAATAGAGTTAGTCAGTTGAGGTTTATCTTTGCTTTGTTTTCGGGTCTCCGCTCACAATGCGGTGCAATTTCGCGTCCTCATTCGTATACAAAGAAACTTGAGCGGAACATTTGCTTACGTCGCACACGTTTGCGCTAATTTATTCAGGCTCGCAAGCACACCTCCATTTTTTACGTTCTTAGCGAGAAAAATTTAGGCCAGACTTGTGAATTTAAATTTTTCACACGGTAGGTACGTTTGCGGAAACTGTCCGAGCAAATAAAAATTGTAAAGTAACGCCAACTTTTGTACAAACTCAAGAAAACAATTTGGTGTTAAATGAATTATTTAAATGAATTCGTAGTTTAACACAAACAGATCTTACATTTGATACTACTCGATAAAACATACTTTTTTGTTGCTTCCCGTCCATGCTTCACCATAGAAGGGTTAAAACCAACTAACAGTTAGTTTGCTATACTCCGCGAAAAGCAGGAGAATCTGTTTGGTGAAATTTACAATTTCATCACTCCTTATACTCCGCACCAAACTGTCACTCCGAAACCGGAGTATCCTCAGGAGATTGAACTTCAAGTCAAACTTTACAATGAATTGAAGAAATTATGAATTACACCATATATATGCCATGGATTTCCGCAAAGTAACGCCTGCTTCTACCCAAACTAACAGACATCTCATTATTCCATCACAAAGACATCTCGAGACCGAAAGCGAAACTAAAGCTATTGTTTACTCTAACTTATCAGCCGTTGTGTAACGAATGACGCTCCCTTATCCGTCGACATCTTCAAAGGGCCGCCAACAGCGCTGGAAGTGACAGGCGGAAACTTATCTCCCGACGTCTCCCCTGGGATTTTACACTCGAAGGTTTCAGTCTTAACGACTTTTAAATTTTTCCACACAAAGTAAACCTGCGTGAGACAGGTTTTTTTTTGTTTTCCCCCAGGCAATGTTTTGGTTATATTTTTTAGAAAAACGATCTTCACTGTTGACTTTAGGTTGAAAGCAAATTTACGTTTCCACCTAGCAGAGCTTTATGGATTAGTTTTTATGACAAAAATAATATGTAATAAGCAATCATTCTTATTTTTAACTATCCAAACTTAATATTATAAATGCGAAAGTGCGTTTGTTTGTTTGAGTGTTTGTACTTACTCTACGACCTAAAAGAGCAACCAATCGACTCGAATTTTAACAATAGAGTTAGTTTCAGAGCAACATAGGCTACTTTTTCAGCCTTGACGTAAAAACGTCGGGGTGTGATAAGTTTGACGTATCTATTTGTGCGAGTGTGTATCTGTCTAAGGCATCGTAGTAACCGAACGGATCGGAATGTTTGAAAGATGAATTAGTTGGAAATGTTCTTTAGTTACACCGGTACTGTTCATAGTACCCATAACACAAGATACGATATATATATAAACACCCAGACACTGAAAGTCATTCATTTTTATCGCACAAACATTTTCCAGTTATGGGAATCGAACCCACGACCTTGGACTCAGAAAGCAGGGTCGCTGCCCACTGCGCCAATCGGCAATGTAAAGAATGAATAGTGAATGTATCGCAGAATGTAACTATTTCATTAGCATTTAGGTTACAATTTTTTTTGTTAAAATAATTAATTTAAAATATCCTATAACTTAACTAATATCTAACTAAATAATCACCTTGTATTCAGTCTGTTACAATATTGTGCGGGTTCCGAGATCTATTTTAGGCTACTGATTGGGTGGACCTTTTACGATACCATTAAGTACGGTGACATTGTTTAGGAGCGATTTCATTATAAAGGGCTCGAGGTTATAGGTCGCCGTCCCATATGCCCAATGATTTATTAGAATTGGAAGAAATACGCCTTTGGGGCAGTCGTAAGGTTAGAGTTCGACAGGGCACATTAATAGGTCCTACATCATTTTCAATATTTATACAAGATACTTAGGGATCAAAGGGGAAAATAACAGAAAAGAATTGAATATGAAATGAAATGTAATGAAAAGCCTTTAGCTATTATTTTATTATTATATACATTATATATCTTGGAAATATCGTAATGAATTTAAGTGAAAAGAAAACGATTATTTATCATCATAGGCAGCGATATCACTGACGCTGCGATGTGTTTTGAATTAAATATGTCACTTAATGATTCACCACTCTTTCAAAAGTAAGAATTTTGCCTAACATTTCATCTGGACTATTTTTTTGGTTATTTTCTTACTAATAGAGAATCTTATTCATAATAACTGCCTCGTTAACACCGTTTATATTGAGTGAATGATACTTCAAAATCTTTGAATATATATGCTGGAACTGCTCAACTAACGGACGTCCACGGTTGGACATATGTCTTTCAGGCTCCCTGCTCAAACATTACATCACACGCAGCCTTCGAGACAGAGCTCAAATAGAAGTGCAATGGTTTAGTAAACAACACAAAAGTCTTTATTTCCCGGTTTGTCATACTCGTATATGTCGATTAATTTTTTTATTATTAGGACTAAACTAAAAAATCGAAAAATATTGCATAAAAAAACCGTTGCCAAACGTGAAAAAAATACAATTCTAATCATAGTTTCTTTTAAGTTAGCCCTTAAAAATTAGTGCGTTTAAACAGTATATTAATTTGATAATACATGGGGCAGTACCCGTTTTATTTGTTAAGGCATTTTCTACCAATAAAACTTTAGGTACACAGTGGACAGACTTAAAATTATTGCGTGGTGACGTCATAGAGATGACGGTTATGAATAACTGAGAAGACATTAGTTCTAAATTATTAAGTTAAAATACAAAAGCAAAATAAATAATATGAACAGCTTATAATTATATATAAACAAACCTAAAATAATTATATATAACTAGACAGGTAAATACATTATACGCAAGTACTGAACCTTCCAACCTAACGTTGAGGATTATGTAGATGAAAAACAGAAAAGCCACAAGAAATCAATACATTCAATAAAACAAAATACGGCAAAACATCACAATCAAAAGAAAGTAATTTGAGTCATCAAACATATTTTCTTTCCTTTGATTTTTATCTCAGAAATAATAAAAATAAATATTCGGTTTGAACGTAAACAAGACTATTGAGTTACAGATAATTTAGATCTACAAGGAAAATGTCTGAAGATGATAAATATTTTTTTATAGAAACATTTTCACATTAAAAGTCAAGTTACTATAATATGAATTTGACATGTAAACATACATGTCATATCATAGAAATAACCTTATCGTTTAATTAAAATCTGGGTCATAATAATATTTCAGATATATCCGAGATAATAAATTTATTAAAATTTGTTGTATGTATATCTTCTTATCAGGGCGCCTTTGGAGTCCTCGTTTTTATTTTTAAAATAACGCCTTTATAGTTTACCGAGTGGTGACTGACAGATCACAATGAATACACGTGTACACCACCCCTACACTTCCCGCGCGTAGTGTATGCTACTACTACCCTTTCCTACAATCACTTCACGTGTGCTCGGCGTGGAGGTTATGGGATAACCCTCCCATTGAAAGAGGCCCTTTGTTCAGCAGTGGATATATAGGCTATTGGTCTTATATAGTTATCACAATAAGGCATTACCTAAAAAGAATACGAAACTACGTGAGGTCACTTTACGTGTACGACGGCGGACTAGCGCAGTAGGCAGCGACCCTGCTTTCTGAGTCCAAGGCCGTGGGTTCGTTGTTGTTGGAAAATGTTTGAGTGATGAACATTAATATTCTTCAGTGTCTGGGTGGTTTATCTATATATTATAAGTATTTATTTATTTTATTCATAAAAATATTAATCAGACATCTACGCTTACTTTGGGGCTAGATGGCGCTGTGTGTATTGCCGTAGAATATTTATATGTTTTACTTTAAAAAAAGAACGATTTCATTTATAAAATAGAAAATATACCACTGTCAATGTCACAGGTGCCTTGCAATCGTTCTTCGTTTTAAGTCTTGTTTGATAGCAAGTGACAATGGATCTAGCTATGGGAGTATTTCATCCTGCGTAATATGGCATATACAGGATGGTAAAAAAGAAAATTGGTTTTTGATATTTTTCATTAATATTTGCCTGATTTAAGGCGCAAATATCCCGTAATAGTCTAAGAGCATTTGTATTTTATTGACGAACTCTCAGTTTGAGTTGAATCATACGCCAAATAGATAAATCTTAATTGAACTGTTTGATGATGATATTTGGGTAAGCAGGAAGATTCAGTAGCGGATGTTAACCTAAAAGCTTCAACTAGAAAGAACCCTATATCACAAATTTCACACAGCTGGAGAAGTGGACCCTCGTTCAAAATTTTCAAGGCACTTCGGCAATAATAACCACACTGATGAAAGTTCAGATCCCGCCGGTTCTGGGTAAAATTGAACCACTTTTATTCCGTGCGCTTAAACTATTCCACAAAT
Organism: Pararge aegeria; assembly: GCF_905163445.1. Lineage (NCBI taxonomy): Eukaryota > Metazoa > Arthropoda > Insecta > Lepidoptera > Nymphalidae > Pararge > Pararge aegeria. The sequence continues at coordinate 408,134 of NC_053202.1, read as the reverse complement.
GAACAGATTATTCACAAGACGTTTGTAAATAGCTAAACAAAATTTGATCACCAGCTCTTACACTGTAATCAAAACGCGGAAAATCTCATAAACGTCGCCAACTCTAGCCGAAAGAAGCCACGATGAGAGAAATCTTCAAAATATTAAATTACTTTCATCCTCATCCAAATCAAGTCCAATCGCCTGAATTTCGTTTCAATCAAGTTTAATGTATCTGCACTAATAAAATGAAGGAAAAGATTCGATTTCTTATATGTTTGCACGTTATTTGCTTACACTTTTGAGATGCTGGGTATTCTTAAATGAGTAAAATAGTTGTTATTCTTGACTAATAATTTACACGCTAAGTGAAAGTTAGTCTGGATTTCAAAGTCTAAGTCAAATATTTCTTTATTCAAATAAGCACATAGATGGCACTTTTGATGCGTTAATTACATACAAAATGTATACATAGCAGTGAGTAGTGATGGCGATAACTACATTCGTAAACTTACGACTAAAGCTACGAGGATTCCAAACGTCCCCAATCCAAGAAGAAGCCCACAACAAACTTAGCCGGGTATTCTTTTTGTTATCGCCATCTCACATTGCCATTTCGTTTCAAAAATATGATAAAGCTTTTATGATGATTGAGTTTGAGTGATTACTGATATTTTATTTTAATAACAAAAAAGTGCCTGGAAAAGTGCACAGAGCGGCCACTTAAAATTTTAATTCGCATATTAATTTCCAACGTTCTGTAATCGGATTCGGTCATATGCAATGCCTCTCTGAGGTTAATCGTCCGGAGCCAAATGAAGCCGTAGTATTTATGTCCTATGCTATCCTATAGTTCATAACAGGTCACTGCTCAATTAAAGGCCTCTACCAATGAAAGAGAATTGTCCATTATCACAACTCTGGGCAGACGGGTTGGTGCTCGCAATAGACGGTAGTAGTAGCACAGAAGACGCTTCTGCCCGATCTGCGTTAAATTCCCTTAGTCGCCACATAACCTCCGCGGCAAGAGGTTACATGGTTTAGTCGTGGTTGTGTGATCTGCCTTCAGCACAAGAAACAGTTAAATCCTATGCCCACAAAAATCACGTATTTAATAATATAAAAACAGCGTATTGCTATTTTGAATATCACTCACGACAGAAACAGTGCTCGGATATTATTTGAATGAAAACTAAATTATTATGAGTGCTCTCGTATAAGATAAAAGATGGATGCCAACGGAGAGATATCATTGAGTGGCTTCCGATACTATCCTCTTATTAAAGCGATCCTCGGCTGAGATACCGGGAAATAGCTTTCATGGAAATACAGGCTTTCCTGTTTCAGTGCAATCTATCTATGTATATATATATTTAAACTAATAATAAGAGAGAGGAACTGAAAGGTTCTTGTTTGTTTCTGTATCTGTCTAATTAAGTAGTTTTTATATATAATTTTATAACAAACTAGCTGTTGCCCGCGACTTCGTGTGCGTTTGTTTTTGTTTTTTGATAGACATGTGACATTCAATTTAGGTGTAATTCTACTGAAATTTTTAAGCTGTGTACTCTTATATAAATAAAGTAAGTAAGTAATTATTTAAATCGGTTATCATTTGACGGTGTTATGGTGTAAAATCGTCAAACACTTTAGTCCCCTCTCCCAAAAGAACTAAACTTAATTTCGGGATAAAAAGCATCCTATATTACTTCTAATACCTTCAGGAATATGCATACAAAGTTTTGTGATGATCGGTTAAGAAGTTTTTGCGTGAAAGCGTAACAAACAAACTTACATTCACATTTATAGTATTAGTAGGGAAGTAGGGATTACCAGATGAAATCCTTGAGATGTCTCTAAATAAGTTCAAAGTTTATATTAAACGTAAGCTTATAGAAAAATCCTATTGGAAAATTAAGGATTACAAGAATTATAAAAAGCTTGGGTATGAATTGATCTAACTTCATAGTTAAACATTAACTCTACTGTGAGATGGTGATAACAAAAAAAAAACCTGGATAAGTTTATTGTGGGCTCTTCTTAGACCAGTGCGCGTTTGGAACCCTCCTAGCCTTAATTTTAAGTTAACGCAGTTATCACCACCACTAACATTCGTGTTAACATGTTAAATGTATGAACGCTCATAAGTGCTGCATGAATAAAACTTTTTCGAATTTTGAATTTTGAAGCTCGATAAAACCCTTTTTTCCCAGCACTATTTTATCACCCCGTCCTTTCATCTAACTCAAATAAAGGAAGGAAAATGAACGAACAAAAAAACCCGCTATCGCTTTATATTGCATTGCATAAAGAACATACAAAATCCTCACCCAGCTATCATTGCACGCTGTGGCCTGTGTATTGTGTCCAAAAATAGTGAAACCGTCCCGCGCATGTCAGAGTTTACACCCGTGGAATTGTACTAGCTCACAAACTAACATTAGTTGTACTCTCTTGTTATGTATTTATATCTTTGTAACTACTTTTTTTTCTTTGGTGTACAATAAAAGTGTATTCATTCATTCATTCATTAGTGGTTAAATAATTACTGAAGAGAAGAGAGAGAGAGCTACACCGTTTGTTAGAGAAACCATTCTAAAGTGGAGTGGTTTTTGATGCTTCAATATTAGTCGTTGGTTTATGCATGGCCTTTGATTTTTTAATCATAACTTATACTATAAACACACTATATATAGTGTGCCTTTTACAATTCTTGAAAAAGGTAATTTTTCATAAGTCTTCGTAAACTTAGAAGCCGAGGGAAAAAGAGTACTTCAAGCGATAATTCAGACGAGCGATGTGGCGCGGGGGGTCGGGGTATATTGAGTAGGTTAGCGGATAAAAATAAATTGAAATATAGTTTAGCTTGCGTTTTTAAATTGAAATAATATATTCTAATGCGTCACAGAGTATACTATGAAATAAAATGCCTTTCTTTTGTTTTCATATTAACTGCCTTTTATTATAAATTGGTGGGTAATATTACTAAAACACACGTGCTTTCAATTTCATCATCATCATTTGATAGTTTTGGCAGCTTTTTGTGCCAAAAATCTCTTTCTTAGATATACGCAGGCTGAAAAACTATGTTAATTTTCTTGTTTTTCGGAATAAAAATAATTATAAAGATCTAGTCTCTCTCATATCACATATGCATTCAGGACAATTTCCCAATCTAACAATCTTGGACACGGATGAAACCGGGACAAGGTTTGTTAAGTACCATAATATGCTAGCATTGCAGAACCTTGCGAAGGCCGGGCGGGTCAGGGTAAACATATTTTCAAGTACCAGGGCGGCATTTTTACGCAGAGCTTTCACAAAACAAGTGAACCGAGATGAATAATAGCGCGTGATTCCGCTCCATCCAGATAAATGCTCGACTTTGGAACATTCTGAAAATACAGAATACTTCACAAGTAGTTTGCACCGCAGTTGACTCGGCTGAGAGTTAAAGTGGTTATAAATAAGCCTTGTTGAGAGCTAGTACGGCGGAAATAAGTTCCAAAGACTTGTAGTTGAGTAGCAACATTTACATTCTGCAGTAACTTACTTAATACAATAAAGTATGGAATAATAGTTTCATGTAAAGTTCCACTCAAAAGTTATACAAAACTCTAGTATTCATCTTGGAAAGCTCTTCGTGAACATGTTACCCTATTTAATGTTTATTCTGATTTGTAGCTAGCTACAAACTTAAAGCGACGTAAGTCTTAAAAGATTTCTGATACATAAAGACGAGTATAAGTTGAGTCAGCGCTAAAACTTCTAAATTCATTTGTGAACTTAAAACTAGCTGTTATCCGAAATTCTAAATTCAAAACTCATTTATTTCATTTATTTTTTTGTTTTATAACTATCTTTATGAATTAAATAATTGTTTTATAGTACCTAGTTCATATCCTAGTAACTAGCCTAGGTTAAACAAAAATATACTCTTTTCCAAAACTTAACAGCATATAAACTAAACATTTTTAACAACTTATTAAGCCACATAACAGATGATAATAACTTGTTTTACGTAGAACTTAGTACAGAAATACGTTTCTAATAAAATTTTAAAAACTTAATAAAAAAAAAAAAACAAATAGGCCCAGTTTATAAGCACTTTTGGAACGTCAAGTCAGTCTGTTTGTAGTGTATTTACCACCGGTTCGGAAGGCAGATTCCCCAGATAAGAGCCGGCAAGAAACTCAGAAGATAGCTCTTTCTCATATGTCCGCGTTCTTCGTCAGACTTTATTAGGTTTTTTAAAGTTCCCGTGGAAACCGTTTGTTTTCATGGTATAAAAGTAGTCTCTCCGTCCTTTCAACCAACTCTATGCCGAAACACAAGTCGATCTGTTGCTAAGTTAGTAGGTTAAGCACTAAAATGGGTTTGTTACGAAATCACATTACAAATAACCCGACGCCTAACGTAGTTAGTCATCATCTAAGAGTTGGTGAAACGTTTTTATTCTCTACGCATTACCCAAATCAGTAGGCATCCGATTTTAGCATTTCCTAAGTTTAGTGAAAACGGACATAAGTGTACCGAGGATGGAAGCGACTTTGTTTTACACTAAGTAAAGAAGAAGTATAAATGTACATTAAGTATACAGACTATTATATTGTACATACGTAAGCTGGGACTATCATTAGTCAAAGTAAGCTTGTTTTTGAGCAAACAAAATTTCGTTGTATAAGTTGTATAAGGGAAAGCAAAAACAGGGTCCAGAATAAACGATGACTCGACGTTTGAGGCATTATTTTGCAAAATAAGGGCCTAACTGTACGTCGGGCGCATTGAGGGGCGGCAAATAAAGGCAATTCATATACTAACGGGCGAATAATCGACAGAGCAGTACCTAGCAAGGCTCTTAATACGAAAACGCACGTTTCGCAAACAACGATGATTTTACCGTGACAAAATACTATGTCAGCGTAAGGTAATACAACATAAATAAGTAGGTACGTGAGAAATCGTATTTAGTAGTGTTTCCCGAACAGGCGGTTGGTCATTTAATTCCATTTAAGAGAAAAAGTAACTGCAATAATGTGAACATTAGAAGCAAAAATAAAGTTGTATTGCAATATACTGTACTACATAAAATAAGTAATTCATTTAAAGGAAACCCCATTATTATTCCAAGATAAAAAATATCGTAAGCGGCCATTTCCAGAGGAACTAATTTTCTTCACGTTCATTTATCACCAATTAGATACCGGCCTACTACAGAAAAATTCTAAAGATTGATAAAACTATAAAATGATGTTTGCTCTGCTCCGTGGAATCTGCCTTCCTTTGCGAACCGGTGGTAGAGTCACTACAAACAGACTGACTTGACGTTTTAAAAGTGTTATAAACTGGGCCTACTTGAAATAAATTAATTTTGAATTTTGACAGGGCAGTTCTTCTGTCAGAATATGAACGGTTTAGGCCATATTCCAGCATGCTGGCAACGTGCTGTTTTGAGAACATTATAGACAATTTTCAGGCATTCAAGTTTCTTTACTATGATATTACTTTATATTGCACTCAAATGATATTTGCTTAAATAACCTGGAAAAGTTAGAAGTGCTTGCCGGAGATCGAACTCGGTCTCACCGAAATTCAGGCCGAAGACCTCATTCCTTTCCTTCAGCGTTAAAACAAATGATATTTAATTACGTTATTATAAAGTAATTATTAATTTTATGTTAATTCTCAAAAATAACACGACCTTCTCAAAATATGTTTGAGGTGAAATATTAAATGAAAATGCAAGAATTCTTCGAAATCAAGAGTAACTCCAACAAGGCATGAATTCCGAGTATTGTACCGACGACATCGCCAGCATGTCGGGACATCGCAGACGGCTGCAAATCCTTTCAGTCGTGCATTCCATTAATGCGATACACTCTTTGAATATAAAATTTCAATTCTGAAATAGGTATAGTATTTTGCAGCCTTTTTCCAGCTTACAAGAGCTGAACCGGCTTAACTTAGTAATACCCCGGCTGAATATGATGTTTGTTTTTTATATTAAATTCAAAAAATTCAAAATTCATTTATTTGAAGTAGCCCTAATATAAGCACTTTTGGAACGTCAAGTCAGTCTGTTTGTAGTGACTCTACCACCAGTACAGAAGGCAGATTCTACCGAGAAGAAGCCGGCAGTCGCTTTTTTTCAACATCAACTTTGTACATTGTTCATTTTAACATTGATTGTTCTAGCTTGTGTTATATGAAGGCGGAGCCGGATGCTTTCAGGCAATCTTGTCATTAAGAAATGTATCAATTGTATAGTAACCAAGCTGTAATAAATGTGTTTTAACATATTCTTTAAACTTATGCATTAATAGGTCCAAAGTTACCTTAGGAACCATATTATAAAAGCGTATACTCAATCCCACAAATAACTTCTGTACCTTTCGCAGACGATATGCAGATGACACTAATTTATGACCAGGTTTTATTCAATTACATTTTTATTCAAAACAAGTTTTATTCTGCTATCCTAACTAATATTATAAAAGTGAAACCAATAAACACCCAGAAACATTTTCCAGCTGTGGAAATCGAACCAATGGTCTTGGACTCAGAAAGCAGGGTCGCTGCGCACTGCGCCAACCGGCCATCATTTATAAAGAATAAAAAAAAAAAACACAAAGTCGAATTGAGACTCCCTTTTCTGTCTGTTAATAACACATCCAGTGCGCCTCGCTCTCGTTCATTCAATATCAGAGTAATGTTATATGATGTTATGTTATATTATGTTACGCGGATTATCGAGCAGGGTAGCGAAGTTCATAAAATAACAGAGAATAAGGAACTAAACTTATACTCGAAGAGCTAGTTGCTAAGTTTGACTAGATACTTCATAAGAACTGAGAACTGTCAACTAGCGGATCCATTTAGCTTCATACAAATAAATATAACTGTTAAACACTAGTAATGCACTTTAACAAAAAAAGATTTAGTTTGCAATATTATCTTAAACTAGCTGTTGCTCACGTTTTTCGTCCGCGTATATTGCATTTTTTACAAATCCCGAGAGAACCGTTCATTCTGGATGGAACCGTGGATCCTGGAATAAATAGTAGCCCATATTACTCTCCGTCCTTTGAACTACGTCCATGCCAAATATCAAGTTGATTGATTGCTTAGGGCGTAAAAGAACGACAAACAAACAAACGCATCTTCGTATTTAATATATAAGTAAGGATTTGTGACCGCATTACCCAAACACACTTTTTAAAATTTCTCTTTTTTAATGGGAATCGGAATCTTCTGTTAACTGGATACGATTCTGATGGAATTTAAACTTTTGAGCTGGATTATGTAAACATTTTTTTGCGCGGGAAACAGGACACTTTGAATTTCGCGTAGACAAAATAGTTAGTAGCAAATAATGTACAGGAGAGTTATTTTGGGAACGTTACAAATTAAGTGGGTGATCTTTATTGTTTCTATGTGTACTCTTTACTGCCAAAATAGCACAATGTATTACAAACTTCGAGTCTTTATAAATCTGCTCGAAATTTCCCACTCGCTCTCGGGCTGAACATTCTGCGATATGAAATATGGCGGCATACATACTTCAGTATCTAAGGGGGGAGTTCCTGTTATTGTAAAGAACTCCTTTCGCTATTTTGTTATTTCTTCCTCGCTTCAAATTTATTGCTTATCGGGTTCCTAACCTAGTGATCTATTGGTAAGAAAAATGCTGGATAAACATTTTGTACACCCCGGCATTAATACCACGTCACGCTCAGAGTGTTAAGTCATATCAAATTCTGATATTCTCTATCAACAGAAACGTACGTGTCAACATTAATCGCTAGATCCGGAAAGTAAGTTTTCATGACCCATGCTCAAAGAGCTAAGTTTGTAATTTAGTAGTAGACACCACTTTGTAGAACGTTCCTAAGCACATGGCCCACCTGATGGTAAGTGGAAAACTATCACCCATCCGCATATAATGAGCAATACTTTGCATGCATGCAAGAAAAGGGCCGACTGTGGCCCTTTGTCCATCAACCTGAGAGCATGCATGCCTTTAATCACACCGGTAACCACGCCCTTCAGACCGGACCACAGTATTGCTTCTTAGCGGCATAAATAATTATGGCGGTCCCCGGACCAGCCAGTCACGAAAGAAAAAAAAGGTACCCCTATTAATATCAAAATACCCACCGACATAATATAATAGTAATTATATTTTGAAAACTATTTAGTAATTAAAGAAGAATTATCAGCACATTTGTTGAAACGCATCAATCTAACAAAATATCTAGGTCATATCAAGTTACAGTTATCAAAATTTGCATAATTTACCTACTTTGTTAAATTATTGTAACACAATGTAAGTTCTACATTATTTTAAATCGAAGGATACGAACAATTAAAATTAATTTGATTCTTTATTTTAGGTGTCGTAAAACCCCCCTATTAAAGCACCAGGTATCCCATTAACTTCTCCACGCATTGTCATATTATTACTTTAACCTAGCTCGTGCGTTCTATTCAAAACCACCTTTATATAAGTAAAACTCTTATACCAGTGACTGAAATTCAGTTTCAGCTAAATTTGGAGACCATTAACTCAGTCAATAATATAGATTGCATACATTAATCACCTGTTTGGGTCATTTTGCCCAGACTTTTTGTTAGGACGCCAAGCAATTTTGACTCTTATAACGTTGACATGGTTATCTAATTCCTTTGGCCTCGTAAACAATAAGTCGAATGGTCTTGTAATTTATGGAAGCCTGGTAGTGCGTCGTCGGCTAAGCTAATCGCACATTTAACGGATCGCCCGAAACGACTCTTCCGAGTTTCATAACATGTTTGTAAACTTTAACTTAATGGAATATTTTATACTTAATAAATAAAGCTTTGGTATGGATTGCTCTGACTCCGTAGCTACATTTTTATTGCCTGTGAGATGGTGATAACAAAAAACCGTCAAAATTAGTTGGGGCGTCTAACACTAGAGCACATTTTAAAACCTTCTAGCTTTAGTTTTAGTTACGCGGAATTCCTCGTTATACCATTAATCATACTATCTCATTCTTAGACTACATCATCACCAACAGTTAATATTGCAGTCAAGAGCTAGCTTGTGGAATAAAAAAAAACACTCGGGGCTTTGTTAGAGGACTGCTGAGGTGAAAACTAATTCTATGTTAATATATCCAAAGTAGTAACACATAGCTCATGGAAAGTCTTTGGCGAGGATGACGCTAGCTCGGTTCACTCGAAAAGAGCTCAGCGCGCCTAAAGAAGTTTGGTTTTTAAATGCCCAGTATTTTTGCAAAAGCAAATTTGCTGCGGCCGGCGCCGAACTACATGACTGCATTAGCATTATGTTCGTGCATCTGTTGACTATTCTTGCAGCAAATAGAAATCGTTTTGAGCATTCCATTATTACAATTTTGTATTATTTCCATAACCGAACTTATCGAGCAAAGTCTTTTGGGAAATTGCATAAGATTTCATATATATCAATTAGATCTTTTATGATTAATTCCCTGTTATGTACTGTAACCCTACTGATGGTATAAATAAACGTTGCTGCGTGCACATAAGTTAACGTTTATATGTGTAGAATTTTCAAGATAAAAAGTATCCCGTACTTTATTCCAAGATCTAAGATACACTTATAAAATAAATCCGTTTGAAGATGCAGTGGTAACTAAGAAAATTGGATTCAATAGAAAAAATGCAATTTATCCAAATAAAGTATACAATGGCAAGAACATACCAATCAACTGTACAAAAAAATACACAAAACCATTGGTTTGTTGAATGCATCAAAAGCTACATGTTACTTTGTAATTTGCATCGATCCAGGGTTCGGTTCTCCTGCCATAACGAGTGTTTAGACCGAAGTCCATAACGATGGCGAAGTGTGTATTGGTGGACTTTCCAACCTTTGGTTAACATTATGGCGAGCTCTCAGGCATGCAGGTTTCAAGATATTTTTCTTGACTGTTATAGCGAGTGATATTTAATCACTTAAAATAAACTTAACTTCGAAGAAAGTGAAGCAGAAATCCTTACTACTAGACAATCACCGCTTTTCTTTTTTAGAAGATTTTTTTATTCCACTAAAATACAAATTAATATAACAACAGTTAACCCTTGACTGCATATATTAAACCCATAATTTAACCTGTTTCCAAGCGATTGTACCGGAACACTAAATCGCTTACAGGCAGGTATTTGTCGGTAAGGTGGTAACTAGCCAGCCTCCCACCAGACCTGATCAAAGAAAATTCGAAAATTATAAACCAACCCGGAACCGGAACCCGGGATCTCCAACTTGACACCACAGAACTCATCGCCTCGCCAAAAAAGTAGGAATGCAGGACCATGCAACCAGCTAGCCACTACTAGATGTCCAATCATCTTAAGGAGTAAATTAAAGGCCAGTTGGATATATATCGCTTTTATTGCCACCTGAAGGACTCTTTCGCCGCCATTTTGGTAGTATTTCAGCCTAAGTTGTGGACATCGTTTGTTCAGAAGCTTGTTTTCACTTATCTCGCCCGAGGTAATTGGCTTGTTTAGATAGTTACGAAAGGGCGATACGTAGAATTTAATTTGAACGTCGGACTTCTAAATAAGTACCTACTTAATAATTTACATACGTACTTAATTGAGATGGTTATTATGTCACCCCTTGAACTGAGATCTTGTGTTGTCATCGTACAACATTTAAAATTTTTGACACAATAGAACCGACTTTGTTAGACAACTAAAAAGCAAGAAATAAATATGTTCTACAACATTTTTAAGTCGGTGCCAGTAAAATGTAAAAAGGAATGGTCCTTTCCTCGCTTTTATATAAAAAGGAAACCGAAGAATATTATCTTCTGTCGTTGGATCTCCTCATTTCTGAGTTGGGAATCCACGGCCCGCTGAGTGACTCCGAGCCTTCTTATGAGGCCCAGAGTAAGCGGTTTAAAAAAATTCAAAATTCAAAAAGGTTTTAAAGGTATATCTTAACGGGAGGGTTTGCCCATATTAACCACGCTGGGCAGACGTGTTATTCATCGCAATACATAGTAGAACAGATGTCGATACTGCCCGTTCAATCAATCTTTGCTTGAATATGGTACATGCAACATGTTTACATAGGTCTTAATTAATTTTTATGTGTCACATATCCTGCCAACATTTGCGTGCAAAAATTTGTCATTGATCATTTTAACAATTTTCGACATTAAATAACACTTCACATTTAATGAATTGAATGTGAAAACAAAAAAAAAGGAAATCCCGAAATGACAATAACAGATTAAATAAAAAATAAATACTTAAAAAATTAAATGAATTAAATTATAACAATTTTCCATTTGGGTATTTATTGATATGATATTTCCGTTCTCGGTTATATTTCCTTAGTCGCCTCGTACGACACCCGCGGGTAGAGTGATGCTGACAAATGTATTTGATCTGCCGTAACTCATCATTAAGTATACTACAAACATTTGTGTTTTTGAGAATTTAAAACGTAATTTGTACAGTACAATTTCACGGTGTACTTTCTACAAAACAACATTTGTACGTGCAGATGTTCTGCATGCAGGGGCACGCGAAGGAGCGGAGCCGGTCATTGTAAATCGGTTTCGTAAATCGGTTTAGCGGATTTCTCTACAAATACAGAATGTTACAAAGTATTCTTTGAGCATCCCATTTATATTCGAATGCAGACGGTTAAGATGGATTTATTTTTATGAAGTTAGAACGATTTGGTTATGAAGCTTGGTCTCAATGACTCGTGGTTCCGAAACTGAAACTTGGAGATGTTGAGATAAAACCTCTTATGTGTAAAAACGTGTATTAATAACTTTTTATACAAGTTTTTTATCGTTTAAGTAATCCTTAACGTAATAAAAGGATTTTTCTGTAAGCTAACGTTACGACATCTCATAAATTTCATTCGGTAATTTGTTATAAAATTATTTACAATTGCCCTTGAATGAATTAGCAATTTTATGGAGCCTAGTAAACTGCACAACAAGTTAATTGCTTGCTTCTAATATTCATATTGTTGTAGTCTATTTTCTTTTTTAATTTATTATATTTTAATGGCCACTGGCCATCTGCCAAAGAAAAATGGAAAGGAGCATGTTAGGTTTAAGGGTAAAAGACCGAGTAAATAACAAGAAGATTCGAAAGAAAACCAAACTTGTAGATGTAACGAAAAGGATAAGAATTTTGAAATGGAATTGGGCAGGACATGTTTGCCGGTTGCAACCAGAGAGATGGACCAATAAAGTGATTGAGTGGGTTCCAAGAAATGAAACGAGGAAAAGAGGGCGACCAAGAAAGAGGTGGCGAGATATTTTCCATCAGTGGTGTGGACCGGACTGGATGCGAAAGGCTCGCGACAGAAAACTTTGGCGAGACTTGGGGGAGGCCTACGCCGTAGAGGCGACTTAAACGTAGATGTATTTTTAGTAAATGTAAAGTTATTTGTAGTAAAAATATGTAAAATATAAATGTAAGACGTTTTAGAAATAAAGGCTTTTTTATTTTATTTTATTTATTTATTTATATTTTAATGGGTATAAATTAAATTTTCAAATATGTAGGTACTGACTAGTTATACATCGTCGCTACTTTAATTTCTTCAAATTTATCCTTTAATCAAATAAAAATAAAAATAAACCATTTAAACTTAACCAGCTGCGAGAATTTCTTAATAGAATAATACGATGTCTGACAATTTGTAGCCCTAGCCGAGAATCGAACATTTAGTGATTCGAACAGATACATGTAGTAAATACAAATAGTACATTTTTCAAAACTAAAGTGCTTTGACCACAAAAAAGTGTAAAGCAAATAACTGCAATCGAATTTCAGTTGTTTACCAGAACAAAGGAAATTTATTCGAATATAAATGGGACTGTCGACAGACAGACAAAGGATACTTTGTGTTTCGTAAAACCAAATCCGCGGAAACTGATTTCCAATGGCCGCGCCATCTCGAGAAACGTCTGCGTGTCTTGCAGAGAAATGGGATTTAGTAGAACTGTGTACAGAGACCGTATTACTTAAGGATAGGATTAAAAAGTACAATACCAACTTTCAAAGCTTTTAATGGTTAAAAATATACAATAACTATTGTATTTGAAAACCTTGCCATAAATGCACTCTTTTTAATTTCACTTCATCATACCAACCCATTATCGGGCCACTACCGGGCGCGAGTCTCATCCCACAACGTGAAAGGGTTCAGGCAGTAGCCAACCACGCTGGCCAAGTGCGTATTGGTGGATTCAACACGCCTTGGAAAACATTATGGGCATGAAAGTTTCCTCACGATATGTCCATCGCTGTTGAAGCAAGTGATATTTCAATTGCTTAAAACGCACATAGCTTAGACAAGTTAGAGATGCGTGCTGAAATTTGAACCGGCCCCCCGAAAGTGAAGTCAAATTCCTAACCACTGGGCTACTACCGCTTGTTTTACTGAAACACATGTATTACACTTAACCATTGACTATTTATAGTATCTAAGAATTGATGCACGTATGGGTGGTTGGCAAAGCCATCGCCTGTAAGCAGATCAATACTTCGCAGGGCATGCAAGAAACACGTTATACAAAGTGCCGCTTTGTGACCACCTCCCTGAGACGTAGGAGAGAAGGCTCATGGGTCTGTAATAACAACGGCAACCACGCTCTTCAGACCGAAACACATTAATGCTGCTTAGCGGCAGAAATAAGCATAGCGGTAGTACTTCCCCGGACGATTTTAGTTATCGCCATCAATTCACTTCTATGTCATATTTTACATGGGATGCACGCATCAAAGGAACCATCTGTGTGCCTATTTGAATAAAAAAATGCTTGACTTTCGTCTTTTTTGACGAGTTTTGTCACAAAAAGGTCTACTAAAAGTAGTCTACGTACTTCAAAAAGTGATTGTAAACGATCACTATCGATTGGAAGAGGTAGTGCAATTTTATGGTAATTCATCACGTTAATTTAAAATAAATATTTTTATTAATGTACTAAAACAATAAATAAATAAATAATAAATAAATATACTAGGACAATACACACATAGCCATCTAGCCCCAAAGTAAGTGTAGCTTGTGTTATGGGCACTAAGATGACTGATGAATATTATTATGAATAATATACATAAATACTTAGAATATAAATATAAACACCAAGACACTGAAAAACATTCATGCTCATCACACAAAAATTTTCCAGTAGTGGAAATCGAACACACGGCCTTGGATTCAGAAAGCAGGGTCGCTGCAAACTGCGCCAATCGGCCGTCAATGATTTTGGTTAACACAAGCCTTTTGTATAATGTTTACGATCATTTCCTTCAAAGAACACTATTCTGATCACTAGTGACTGAAAATATTACACTCGCTTTTGGACAGAAATGCAAAAGATATTAACAAAATTGATCCGAATTAAACAGAGATGTGGAAATACATCAAAATAACGTCCTTCGAATCGAATCGAAATACGTAGGTATGTCTGTCCGTCAGTTTTTTACCCCGTCACTAAGATGAACTTTGGCTAAGAGCTACTGTTGAAATAAGTAATTGAGTGCAACCACCTAGCGTTTAATTAAGAGATGGCTTCAAACTCAATTAAGTCATAAACAAACTGAAGTAGAGTTCATTACACTTCATGAAACTTACTTGTAATGAATAGAACTCATATTTTAAGAGTTTCGCTATTTCTTCGCTCTATTAAAACTCCGAATAAATAAGGAATAAAACTTGAGTACGATTTCATTTAACTTCTGAAATTTATATTAGATTTTTCCAGAAATGTCAGAACTGACGCAGAGATTATTAACTCAGAAGACTATCCGTATCAATAAGCACGGCCTTTTATAACCTCGTCAAAAACTCGCTTCGTAACCACACTTCATTGATAATCATTCCTGCATATATGTATCCTAAAAAAATTGGGTAGTGTCCAAAGAGTCTTCATACGTGTTAGACCAAATTATAGCTTATACGAAGAAACTACTTTTTTAATTTTTTTAAATATACTACGACAATACACACATCGCCACCTAGCCCCAAAGTAGGCGTAGCTTGTGTTATGGGTACTAAGATGACTGATGAATATTTTTATGAATTATATTTACATAAATACTTAGAAAATACATATAAACACCCATACACTGAAAAACACTTAATGCTCATCACACAAACATTTTCCAGTTGTGGGAATCGAACCCACGGCCTTCGGCTCGGAAAGCAAGGTCGCTGCAAACTGCGCCAATCGGCCGTCACTACTACGGGCAAAAAGTAAAGAATGTAATATTTATTGGTCCGAGACTTGGACGCGCCGGGACACGCCGAGATCATTTGTTTGCTTTATAACACCGTTATGGGAGATTGCCCCGACTCTCCAGTCGCACTGCGACACTCCAAGTTGCTCACTCGGGTTATTGTTGAGACTTGGAAACCCCAACGCGATTTATTGTGTAATACTAAATAATAATGTCTGCATCCCTAAACATTTCAACAAAGTTTCATTGTAATTCTAATTTATAGTGGCCTTAAAAGCTATAAATATTTAAAAACTATAACCTATAACAGGGCACAAAAAAAATACTTCAAAATAAACTGTTAACAAAGAAATGATTTTTATTTAAATCCAGAATAAAAGCGACGGAGAAATAAATTGTCATTTCTGGTCAAAATTCAAAAAAATTCAAAATTCATTTATTTCAAGTAGGCCTAATATAAGCACTTTTGAAACGACAAGTCTGTCTGTGTGTAGTGACTCTACCACCGGTTCGGAAGGCAGATTCTACCGAGAAGAAGCCGGCAAGAAACTCAGCAGTTGCTCTTTTCCAAGATTAACAATTTACATTTTACATTTTAAAGTTCATTTTTCTATTTTGTGAGAGATAAAAGCGGAGCCGGATTGCTTCCAAGCAACCTTGTCCTTAAGAAATTCATCAATTGTATAATAACCGCGCTGTAATAAATGTGTTTTAACAAATTCTTTAAACTTATGCATTGGTAGGTTCAAATTACCTTAGGAATCATATTATAAAAGCGTATTATAAGTAAGCGCTGGTATTTCAGTACCTCCTTTTATTGTTTACTAATTATATTGTATTTTGTGCTAGTTATTTTGTTTGTTTGTAAACGGTGAAAGCCCAGTGAGCAGGACTTCGAATCTCTTTTAGTTATGGTTAAGCGTGTTGGACTACGGCCTTAACCCTTCTTATTGTGGGGGAGACCCGTGCCCTGAAGTGGGCGCTAATGGGTTGATATGATAATGATGATTATAAGTGGGATATGCCAAGTTTTATTAACACTTTAGAAGTTTATAATTGCTAAACTGCCCTGGTCTGGTGGGTCTGGTCGAAGACTAAGGTAATGATGAGCTACAGATAAAAATTGCCGATAAGTGATTTAGTATTTCGGTACAATGCCGTGTACACTTTAGCTCGCTTCCATCTCAAAATGTATGTTGTTTTCGTAAGATGTCGCGGTTTCAATGCGGTAGGGTTCGTCAGAGAAATGGTAATAAGTAGACCCTCCTAGGGATAATGTACATAGGGGCCCACAATTATAACGTATTTAACTACCCACAGCCCTGCGACCGAACGCCAAGAATTTGCGAACCGCGAAATGAGCTTCGTACTAATTTAATACGCCTAAGGCATCTTTTCCATTACACGGTTGTTCAAACGTACGGTGTGTAAGCCGTACGGTTGAAAAAACGTGCTAGCTTGTACATGATACGGCAAAATCACCGCGCGAGACATTGGTAAGTACTGGCTAGTAGCGCTTTTTACTCGGGCTGTGTAGGACGTGCTGCGTCATGAATTTTCTTACGAAAAAAAAGATTATAGTTGCTTATTACATATATAGGAAAAAGAAAATAGAAAAAAAAAGGGAAGTAAGGTTTTGGATACATCCGATTTTAGAAAAAAGGGAGGAATATGGCGCGTTTCATACACTTGTCAAGAATCAATTGAGAGAAGATGAAGACAAGTTTTACAATTATTTTAGAATGCAGAAAACTACATTCGACAACTTGCTCCAAAAATTATCCCAGGAACTAAAACATCAAGATACTTTTATGCGAGAGAGTATATCGCCCGCAGAAAGATTGGCTGTAACTCTGAGGTAAGTAGGTACAAAATTAAATGACATATTTTAGTTTAAAATTGTTTATTGCACACAAACAAAATTATTACATGTAATTGAATTTTAATAATTATTAATTTAAGAACAAGTAAATCAAAAAATACACTACGCTGAAAATGCTACTCAAGTGCGGTACTAAAATCGAATTCGTCTTCAATAGAAACTTGAGAATCTGCCGAGATACTTTCCGCATTTACACTATGTACAGATAATTGTGATTCGGGTCGGTAGTGGATTGGCTCTAAACCAGAACCGTGTCCAAAATCATGAGAAGACGTCTGTGGACGACTTATTCCATAGCTCGATCTAGCAGCTGTAGAATATCCATATGTTGACGATTGCGCATTTGAGGATGCTGTACCACTTAAATATCCTTGATGGCCTTGATCCCATTGGTTTCTTGATGTAGGTATATACTGAGTACACTGTCTTTGTTGAATATTTTTAATTATTGAAATTACTTGAAACTGAAAGTCTATCATATTTTCATCACTGAACTTGTCAACTGTATCAGCGATTCCCATAAAAAAGTTCATACTACGGCTTTTCTTTTTCTCATCTCGTTCTGCTGAATCCATAAACTTCATAAACCTAATGTCAACTTCACTTAGTTCATTTTTTCTTTTTTTTTTAGCCCTTTGCGTCTCACTCCGTTCAGTGTATCCCGAGCTTGATTGATTCGGGACTGCACTATCAAAATTTTCATTACTGAGGCTAGAATCATGAACATGTTCAGTCATGTTAGAATCGGTCTTGCGATGCTCAACATTTTTTTTTAGGAACATCATTTCATCATAGAACATATATTTTCTTATTTTTTTTGCTGAAGAACCAGACTTACATTCATTAATTTTTTTGTCATATTTTATCCAGCTATCTTTCATATTGGTCCACTTCTTCATCACCATTTGCCCTGAAAATAAATAAATAATAATTATTAAATTCAAAATTTATGAAAACCCCCGACCTAAACTGAATCGACCCCGACCTAAAATGGGGTTTTAGTATTTGAACCTGAACCGTTTTGTTTTATATTTCAGGTATCTAGCAACAGGAGATACCTTTACTGACCTATACTACAGCTATAGAATTGGAATAAAAACCATAAGTTGCATCGT
Source organism: Pararge aegeria (assembly GCF_905163445.1). Lineage (NCBI taxonomy): Eukaryota > Metazoa > Arthropoda > Insecta > Lepidoptera > Nymphalidae > Pararge > Pararge aegeria. The sequence goes on along the minus strand of NC_053202.1, from coordinate 389,909 downwards.
ACGTGAAGTATGCCACTACATTTGGTTAGAACTGTATAAAGAATATATGAAAATGCCATCTAAAGAAGACTGGCTACACATTGCAAGCAAATTTCAAGAATCTTCCAACTTCCCGCTGTGCTTAGGAGCGGTCGATGGAAAACACATCAGACTTATTAAGCCAATTGATAGTGGCTCGATGTTTTTAAATTACAAACATTTTTTTTCTATAGTTTTGATGGCAGTAGTAGATAGCGATTACAACTTTATATTTGTTGACGTTGGCGCCTACGGAAAGGAGTGTGATTCCAGTGTGTTTAAAGAGACCCCATTTTGGAAAAATTTAACAAACAACGGATTAAATCTACCCGATGCAACACGTTTGCCTGGAATTGACTACGATTTGCCATATGTGTTCGTTGCGGACGAAGCCTTTGCTTTGCATTATCACTTGCTTCGTCCATTTGGTGGTCATCAGCTTGATCAATTAAAACGTACATTTAACTACAGACTCACAAGAGCGCGAAGATTTGTTGAATGTGCGTTTGGCATTTTATCCAATAAATGGCGAATTTTTCACCGGCCAATGAATGTGTCCATCGATTTGGCAGTTGATATTGTGAAAACATGTTGTGTTTTGCAAAATTTTATACATAAGCAGGAAAACTTTCAGTTTCACAATGCGAGTGAAAATGAGTCCACCCTTGATTCAGAATCGGAACTAATCCAGTTACCTATCACGAATGCAGTTCGCGGAAGTTTGGCGGCTAATGAAGTTCGCAACAGATTTGCACAATATTTTGTATCTAACGAAGGTCGCCTCTCCTATCAAAACAACTATGCATAAGTAAAAAGTTAATAATTAAATATCTGTAACTTACCAAACTTGTTTTTCTCATCACCACTTAAATCTTCAAATGTGGGCTGGAAATGAATAAATATTTCTTTCCAGGAATCATATTTAAGCCGCTTATTTTTATAATCGTCGATGGTCTTATCCCATATTACAGGCCTTTCTTGAATCAACGTAATTAATAATTCTTGATTTATGTTCATTTTATAATAAAATCGCGAAACAGCGTATATAAGCGGTCACGAATCCGTGCGTACGTCCGGCACCGTCGACACACCCCGATAGACTGCCATACAACACTGGTGAAAATCACGCCGTGCGTAGACGCGGCGCGCCGAGGGGCAGTCACGGCGCACGCGGCCGCGGCGCCGTGCCTTGGCGCCACCGTGCATGTCGACAAGCTCATATAGTGATCCATACCACACTGACGACCGTGCCTACACGCGGCGAATTAACCGTAGATTTTCACGGCGAGAAACCGTGTAATGGAAAAGAGGCCTAAGAGTTCCGACAGACAAGGACAATATTTCGTCGAGTTTCGTCACCAAATTCCGAGCATCTAGAGTTGCCGATTTTTCCCCGTAAAGTTTTCAGTAATTCGTTTTAAAGTAAGTTGAAACGTCAAATAAGCTATAACGCCTGTATGAGATATACTTATTTGGAAAGTTTGCCAACCGACTTCAAAAAAGAGAAAGTTTTCAATGTATTCATTTCTTATTTATTTGGAGTTATCCCATTGCTTCATAAAATGTGATCAGATACGTAGATTCCTTATTCTAAGATTTTTTTTTATTTCAATTTTTGTGAGGCGATGGTGATAACCACAAACTATAGCTAACTAACTAGCTATAGTTTGTGGCTATTTCTAACTATATTCGGTAACTTAAAACGAAAGCTACGAGAATACTAAACGCGCCTTGGTCTAATAAGCCTACAAGAAATTTTTGAGTTCAGCTGTGGGTTTGATTCCCACAGTTGGAAAATGTTTGTGTGATGAACATAAATGTTTTTCAGTGTCTGGGTGTTTATCTGTGTATTATAAGTATTTATGTATATTATTCATAAAAATATTCATCAGTCATCTTAGTACCCATAACACAAGCTACGCTTACTTTGGGGCTAGATGGCGATGTGTGTATTGTTGTAATATATATTTATTTATTGATTTATTTACTCACAAACGTAGCTGGGATTTCTTTTTTTTTGATAGTTGCCAAGTTATCACATAAATAACTCATAATACTCTAAATTTTCAAATTGTTAAAGACGTCTTATCAATGTGCTTGTTAATACTTTGTTTTTAATTTTAATCTTTTCTGACTTTCAATTCTATAAAAAAGTTCTATTTTGTATTAGATTTTGTCTGAAACATACTCGTATCACTTTGTAATACATATTTTCAGTAGCTCTACCGCTCCTATTTGAAAAGTTTAAGTTTTCCAAAATTAATTTAACGTTAAAATTACTGAAAGTCTCGTATTTTCGACAACTTTACCGACACGCGAAAATAATTTCACTTTTTTGGAGATGTTAGTTAGCGAACTCAGATGGCTGACGAGCGTTTAATTAAGAGCCCCACGCGAAGTAAACAGAGTCCTATGTACACATGCATAGGGTATTTTTCACTCTGTGCCATATCTCGGTAACGACTACAACATCCAGTCAGTTTCACCTTATTTCAATGAACACGGGGAGAATCGGCACGAAACTCTATATGTGCTCTTTTTAACTTTTATATGATATAACTTATACAACCTATTTTTATAATTTTTATTAGTGTTTTTACCTACACTTAAAGGAATTATCAATTTTATAAATTACATAGTCGCTATAAGACTGATGTGAAAGGCATATACTAATTTCGGCATCGACGGTAGGAGAGCCGTAGCTTAATTGGTGAAAGCGCTCAGGCCGCGATTGCCCGAGACTCGCAGGTTCAAATCCTGTCGGTTCCGAAATTTTTTATATGCATTTTAAATTTATAAAATTATTCAACCTATTACTTTTTTTTCTTTAATTTTGTAGATACCTACAGTAGTAAAATCAAAGAAATAGTTTAGCTTTATAGGTTTACCAGTGGCCAATCTATTTCTTAGTATAGGGAGTAAGAAATAATTTCGGTAGCGTAAATCCGTTTCTAAAAAACAAGTTTTTCAAACTCTCTTTCTGGCCATAGAAGGTAAGGTTTCTAAGGTTAACTCTCTATGGCTCTTTCTTTCCTTCTCCGTGTATTTGTCTTCTTTCTCGCGTATCGGAATGCAGCTCATCAGTACTTAAAACATCATTCTTAACTAGCTACTGCCCGCGACTTCGACTGCGTGGACTTCAGAATTGGGTCTAAAGCTTCGTTCGTTAACAATTTCCTGAAGGAAGCGGAATAAGAGGTAGCCTATGCTATTTTCCATATCACAGGCTACATGCATGTCAAATTTCATCTAAATTCGTTCAGCCGTTTGTGCGTTATCGAGTTACAAACATCCACACTTTCACATTTATAATATTAATATTAGTAGGATAGTAGGATTCCCATAAAAAACAATATGAATAGCCGTAATTAAGCTATTTTATCTATATATGTAAAAGGCAAAGGTGACTGACTGACTGATGGCTGATCTATAATCGCACAGCTCTAACCACTTGACGGATCGGGCTGAAATTTTGTACACAGATAGTTATTACAACCTAGGCATCCGCTAAGAAAGGATTTTTGAAAATTCCAACCGGGCTAAATCGGGGATGAAATCTTGTATAAAATCCTTCATTTATCAATTTATTATTCAAGGTAATTCAATGAAACTTTGATTTCAGGTTTTCGATTAAAAATAAAGAAATACATATGTAGTTGAAATTTACAAAATCAAAAATTGAAGTAATGTGAGCGAAGCCGCAGGTATAAGCTAGTCGGTCTATAAAATGTGTGTCTGTTTTATACTATCGCAATTATTTTAGAAGTTTTAAGAGAAAGAGTCTGCCAAATATAGCATAGATAAGGCATCTTTATATATAAATACAACTGAAACTAGGATGGCGATGTGGGTCAGCACTAAACTATTAATAACAAAATCAGTTTTAGCTTCAAATGGTGAATCAATAGCTCTGCGAATAGCCTATAAAGGCTTCGCTGCATTTTTGATTGTTCCCGATCTGTGGCCTGCATTATTGATATAACCCAGATTCACGATTGTATGAAACAGTAATGATAAGCTGTGCCATTTGCAGTTGAGTATACAACGTCAACATCTGCTGATGATGCTCCGATATCGAAGTGATACGTGAATAGCGTATTATAGAGGTTCCTTGTTATAGTTATCGTCATTATAATCCCAACCCATTGCGAGCCGGCGACCCGTGCCGGCGTGTACACTAGTGTCCACCACGCTGGCACTGCGCCATTGTGGAGGAATCTCTGGCATGCAGATTTACTCACGATGTTTTGTTTCACTCTGATTGCAAACAATATTTAATTGCTTAAAACGCCCATAACTCAGAAAGTTGCAGAGGCGTGAGGGTTCGAGCTCGACACCACGAAATGAAAGCCGAATACTTGCCACTAGGCTAACAGCGCTGGGACTTGTTATATTGATTATAAATGAAAACTGAAGTATAAATACAGATTATTTCGGTCTCCATGGATTATAGCAAATTAAACTGAATGTTCAGTGTATATCGTGGACTTTGATTAAGTAACGCAAGCTTCTATTCAATATTTAAGCACAAATGGGGCAGGCAGAACACCATGAATTATGGAGGCAGCCCTTTTCTAAACGGAATGCATATCAGCGGTCCCTGAAAGCTGAAGCGGGGTTATGAAATTAAATATAAATGCAGCTAAATTTGGGAAAGACTATTGGTATTTAGGATATTAAGTTCCAACACATTCTGCTGATAGATCAAGATGCAAACTTAAAACGTTAAATTATATTAATGATCATAAATGTTACCAATTATGAAAATAATTATACAATAGTATTCCATTACGTGTTAGCCCTTGTCTGCAATCTCACCTGGCTGTAAGTTATGATGCAGTCTAAGATGGTAGCGGGCTAACCTGTTAGAGAGTATGGTAGTCATACCCCTACTCAGTTTCTACGCGACATCGCACCGGAACACTAAATCCTTTAGCGGCAAATCTTTGTAAGTAGGGTGGTAACTAATCGCGGCCGAGGCCTCCCACCAGACCAGACCAGAGAAAATTCAGAAATTATAAATTCCCAAATTGCCCTTGCCCGGAAAATGAACCCGGGACCTGCAACTTAAATTCACAACGTTTAACGTTGCGCCAAGGAAGTCATCATGCAACACACAGAACGTCACATTAAAGTAGGCCCTCATATTAGAAATCTTTGAATTCCTTTTTTGTCTGCTATAATATGAATTCGTACCACATTTAAACGTTATGCTTGAATCACTTTATTTATTGCTGAAAACTGCATTAAAATCCATGGAATAGTTTAAAATATCTAAGTGTGCAAACAGCGGGCGTGACTTTGTTTTATATTATGTAAAGATTACAGTTAAATAATGTCAGAAATGTATTAGCCCGTCGACCTTTTCTCCTTTAAGCTTATGTATGTGTGGATAGCAATTAATATTCATTTCGAAACTGAACGGAGCAGTAACAGCTACTGATAGTCGAATAGATTGTAAAGGAAAGGAACCCTCATTACTCATTTTATCACTATGTGCTCGTGAGCCTGACACCTATTCAGAGTAAAACTTGCATTCAGAAGATTTCTGACTCTATATTAACTGAGTGCGAAAATTTTAGTTGATGAATCTGCCAAATAATAGAGTTAGATAAGCTAAGTTCAGATGACACGTAAATACATACTATTTTATTTTTAGTAGAGTAGGGAAACTACGGATCCTACTTGAAATAAATTAATTTTGAATTTTTTTTAAGTAATAGTCATTGACGGCCCTCATAACTCAGAAAAGTAACACGCTTAGCTCAGTGTGCCTCAAGGCCTTTGCCGTGAGGCACACTGAGCTAAGGGACTTGATTTAATGATGAAAAAATGAAATGCAAAAACTCAATGTAACTTTTCTCTGAAACAAAAGGCTATATTTTTATTCATTGACCGCCCAAGCAGATGTCTCATAGATTTTAGGTGGCCAGCTTATAAACAGAGCAATATTTCTCAGATCGTGCAAAGAACACGCTGCCCTGTGTATATCAACTTGAGGCGTAGGCGTCTAGCCAGTGCCTCGATACAGTTATTCTAATTTATTTAGTTTTATTTGGGTACATATGTTAATTTGGGATATTTTAGTTTTTCATGATCTCTTGTATACTTATTTTCTGTAATATTTATTTTTCTGTGGTGTACAATAAATTGTAATAAGTGTGGTGTGGTGTACAGTTTGATGGTGTATTCAATGGTGGTATTGAACATACAAACCATACTACATATTGTATTAAGCGGCCATCAAAGTCAAAGTCAAAGTTAAATATTTCTTTATTCAAATAGTTATATGGATGGCACTTTTAATGCGTTAAAAATGTGTACATAGTAGTGAGTAGTGATGGCGATAACTACATTCGTAAACTTAAAACTAAAGCTACGAGTGTTCCAAACGCGCCCAGGTCTAAGCCCACAAAAAAACTTAGCCGGCTGTTCTTTTTGTTATCACCATCTCTTATTGTCATTTGAAAATATTTAAATTGTCATAATTGTATATTCACATTGTCATCTGTGACCTTCTTGGTAACCATGTGCATATGTATACTTTCTTACACAATAGCCGTTTTTCTGGCCAGATTTGAAAATGTATTTTAAAACATTATTATTTTGCTAGTGCTTTTAGTTTCTGATTTTTTTGTTTTGTGCACAAATTGCATGTTCTTTATTTATTCATTAATTCGTTCCTGCTACTCATAGGCAGGATTTAAGTTTTTCAACTTGCATTTCTTATCCAGGCCTTCTAAATAGGATGCGCTTCACAATTCACAGACAAGAGGAAAATAATTGAAGGTGAATAGTTATTCAAAAGTAATTTTCCTCATACTAAGGGGACCTCTTAATGAAAAATGAGGTAATAGAGGGCGAGACAATGGTCGCACAGAGCACGCCCGCTGTCGCGATGCGCTGCACAATGAACTTTTAATTATTAATTGTAGAACGGGAAAATGGTTTGTTTACTTTTTATTTACATCCTTTTGCATCTATTCAGAATCCTGGCTGATTTTACAAATGGAAAGTATATCCGTATGTGTGTTATTTATGTACGTCTTTAACACTGCTCCAATCTTGATATAACTAACATACATCATAGCTTGCTTTTTTTTCTATTGATTGCATAATTTATAATAACAATTGACCAAGCAGGCAGCCCACCTAATAGTTAGCAGTGGCGGTACTACCATACAAGCTGAAAAGCCGGGCTTGCTTTAAAATAAATATCTCTTTTAAATTTTTCTCGACTATTCCGAAATGAAATTAACAAAATAATTATTAATATTGATAGCAATGAGGATATAAATTCAATGTTTTAACTTTTGCTTAATAATGTATATACTCTTTGTCTACTTTACTGCAAGCACTACGTTACTCTGGCAGGTAGACTCTGTGGTAGCAACCAGCCGAACGGCGCGGCGCCGCGCCGAACTATCACTATCGCGGTCTTCGCGCGCCTTCGTACGCGATCGGATGTCCCGCATTGTCTCGCTCACACTCATTTGCTTATATGGGGCTTTTATTTTACTGCTCTCTCTCATAGAAATTTCAATGTATTTAGCAGAGACAATCTAGATTATTTAGTATGAAGATCAAATGCCAGATTGCGAGTTGAAGTTAGTGAAGATGACCAGCGAGCGAATTGAAACAACTTCACGCGTGTTATTATTTGCGTTACAACTAGTTGACACTTGTCACTTGACAGATTCATTATTATTGATTAGTAACTAGTTAGGAGTTTATTATTGTTTTTTTGAGTTGAATAGTGCATTTTACTGGTTTGTTCTCTTACAAATTATAGTAAATATTGTTAAATATGAGCTCAAATTGTGTGCAAATTGTTTCTGTGGCGAAATCAAAAAATAATTGGCGAACAACAGGCAATTTTTTTTTAATTTAAAAATTGTTTGTTGGCGTTGCATATTTTTTTTCTAATGAAAAGAATGGTTGGAACGCGGCTGGTTACAACATAAATTACCAGGCATCATAAGAACTAAAGAGAGCAGAACTCAAAGAAACACTTGGGATTATTATGATTACTTTTTAATATTGGCAAACATTGCATAGAAACTTCTTTATCATAATTCGCGTGCTGACCCTAACCGTAGTGTTTTTTAAAGATTTGTTGATATTGTTTGTCATTTAGCACAACAAGAATGGTGACTTAGAGATCATGATGAGTTAAATTTGTCCTTTAGGTAACTTGGCTTGCTCAAACTCAAAACCCTAGGAACACCACTGATAGTTAGTGAAAAACGTTCGCTTATAAAGTGATAAACACTTCAAGGGGGACAGAAGGAACGCGTCATGCAACTTGCCGCCCTATGCCCATCAACCTGAGACGTAGCTCAGGCGATGTCAAAAGCAAACCAACAAGTCTTTCTTCAAGGTGGAAATACATAAATATACTACGACAATACGTAGTACAGTAGCATGTGTTATGGTTACTCAGATAACTGATGAATACTGTTTTGAATAATGTATACACATAAACACCCAGACACTGAAAAACATTCATGTTCATCACACATACATTTTCCAGTTGTGGAAAACGAACCCACGGCCTTGGACTCAGAAAGCAGGGACGCTGCCACTGCGCCAATCGGCCATCTAAAATACATGTTGTGCCGACACAAAATAAAGTAGGATAAGGGCAAAAAGAAAAAGAGGTATATTACAACTGCAACTGAAGACCCTGGGCCCTAAAAATGTAACTATAATTTGAGACCTAACTCTACTATACTGTATGGGAGGTAAAATTTGCGTCACAAAATGCCAATAAATATCAGAGTATGTAACCCAACCTATATCTGTTACCACATAACTAAGAACATACAGAATCCGTGTACACGACTAATATTGAAGCATCAAAAACCTCCACTTTAGTTGTGTTCCTCGAATACGGTTAGTCAATTCATTTATTTAGCAAAGTTATTATTCACCTTTAATGTTCTAAACGTTTACATTGGTTGGATGAGAATTTTATATGTTCTTCATTCTATGCATGTAACGTATAAATAGCTGTTAGGCCCATCGATAATACTTTATCGAGGTCGATAATATTTATCTATCTCCATGCTCTTATAAAAATAATATAAAAGATAAGATTGGCATAAAGCTACTAACAATTTAAATCACTGTTATATGTATATGCAATCGTCATCATCAGCCTAATAACGTCCAGTGTGGTGTCGGCAGATCAGACTACCACTCCTCCTCTACCCGCGGGTGTGACTAAGGGAATATAACGGAGAATGGACCGCAGCGTTGATACTACCATCTACTGCGATCACCAACCTGGTGCCATCTGGCCGGCGTGGTGATTATGGGCAAACCTGTCGAGAGGCCTTTACTCCAGCAGAAGACAGTTGAGTGTTCTAGACTCACAGACATGCTCTGTCATAGGTGCGCGTTTGCCAAAGAATCGCAGGTTAAAATTCTGTCGGTTCCGAAATTTTTATGTCATCATCATATCAATCCATTACGGGCCCGCTACAGGACGCATGTCTCCTCCCACAATGAGGGTTAAAGGCCGTAGTCCACCACGCTGGCCCGGTGCGGATTGGTAGACTCTACACACCTTTGAGAACATTATCGAGAACTCTCAGACATGCAGGTTTCCTCACAATTTTTCCTTCACCGTTAAAGTACAAGAACAAGTACCTAACATTTTGATTGCTAAAAACGCACATAGCATAAAAAGTCAGAGGCGTGCTGGGATTGGAACTCGCCCGAAAGTGGAGTCAAAGTCCTCTCTATGTTCCTATAAGTGTGGGTAAAAACAATTTAATACGAATTACAAAATTATTATCACATGTTAGTTATAATAACTAGGCCCGATGGCTTAACGAGCATGGGATTGCATATCGTCAATTTCCTAACTCCGCACTGACTTGCATCAAAAAAATCCTGGTTATTCGAAGAACGCCACTAATTTGTGGTTCGTAGTTGTACTCGCACGTACCAAACACTATAACCTAAGAGGCGGTTTCGGTATTATAAAATGTAATTGGATTACGAGGGACTTGATAAACACAAGCTCGTGTGTCGTCCAGGTTGACTACGATTTGACAAGAAACAAGTAACTTTTAACTTCAGCAAATGAAAATGTATCGTACACTTTTCAATTAAACTCCAAAATCAAAAATCAAAAAAAAGGTTTAAACACGTTATTATGAAGGAAAAGAAGAATTAAAAGCCAATTATTTTTCAAAAATGGAACAAAATTGAAATATAAGAACTCCGAAATTTTAAGCTACTTTAAGTTAGTGCAGTAATTATTACGAGATTTGCAGTAAACAAAACACTACATCATCAAGGTGCTGCCATGAGAGCTGAAAAGTCTAGTCTACAAAATAATTCCACAGAAGGCTTGTCATTTATTCCTCGGGGAGGTCCGTTGTACACAAAATCTTAATGGGTTTACTAACAGTAGGTACACCTTTTGTTATACTAATTGAATTATGAGAATTGGCTCACTAGGACGATTGTGTAATGTTCTTTATTGCTCGTCAATTTGTCTAGGATCGTTATAGACAAATTCGTATAGTGTTGATTTCTCAGGAGATTCAATGCATAAGATTTAAATAATGTGTTAAACCAAATTTATAACACCGAGGTTACTAAGTAATTGATGATCCAGCTCCCATCTCATCACCCGCAAGATAGAAAAATGATTGTATATGTTGATATTAGAAAATGGCCAATACTGAGTTTCTTTCGGTGGTTGAGCCACTACAAACAGACACACTTGACATTTCAAAAGGATCTATAAAGAAGAGTTATTGTAGCACTGCATTTTAACGAAAATTATATTTTCCAAATAGGTCCTACTTCTTAATTCAGAATTGATGAAAGGATAAAAGAAACATAAATTTGACGAATCTACTTGACGACCTTACTCTATCCGTGTTAAGGTTAAAATGAACATTTTACTTGTACATTTTCTCTAGCTCATCCAAATATTAGTGAATTCCTTCAAGCAGTTTACTTTGGTGTTTCAAGGATATTTTCGTGAAAATATTTGCTGAAGTTTTTTGTTTCAGAAAAGAAAAGAAATTTGGACCATCATATTTAGGGTATAATTTTAAGAAATATGATATTAACTTCACTTCAAAGAAAGTTACATATGATTATTATAATATAACTAGTAACTAACGTACTTCAGTCTGTAAATGTTATGACATACTGTTACAAGATTTAAAAAGGTAATATTCTCTATTACATTACATTCATAATTTAACGAAGCCAGTATTCTGGAAATGGTTTACCAAAAATAAACAATCAGTTATCCGTGCCTTTATAAACGTGGCATTTCTATTCCTACCTTTAAAAAGTAGACCAACCTATCTTATTATTTATTACCTTGTTGAAAATGTTATTCGAAATTCGTTTTGCCAAATTGTCAAAATTAGTTAAAGTTGAAAGTAGTCTAAATTATTGCCGAGTAGACTTCAACCTGCTTGTTACACTCCCATCACAATCCCTACTTAATATTATAAATGCGAATGTATGTTTGTTTGTTTGGCCCTCCTTCACACTCTATCTACGCAACCTATCAACTTGATTGTTGAAAGAACGGAGAGTAACATACGCTACATTTTGTCCCAGAGAAACAAACGGTTCCTACAAGATTTGTACTAAACCGTAATAAGCGCGGGTGGAGACACATGTAACAGCCAGTTAATTCATATATTTCAAAGATTAGCTCTGTCTACCAGGCAGATTCTCCAGACCTGACTTGAGTTTCATATTATTTTCGATACAGCTTTAAGATTGTGTTAAATTTACTCTTGATAGAAAACTACTGCTCGCTCAATTTTTGTAATTATTGCAACGTTGTTGGAAATTTAAAAAAGGTAGGTTCGGACAATAAACCGTTATACGAATATGATCACATTTTGGAAACAAAACCGTTCGTGCCGTCATTACTCCGCGCTCTACACTTCCACGGACACAGAATTGATGAGGTTGCGTCATTAATGTGACAAATGGCCGACTGTTCGCACCGACACCTCGATATTGCCTAGGGCTTCTTTTGCGTTTCATTACTCCGTTTATTTGCGCTATCTATGTTTAGCAGAAACAATCCAAAGTTAGAATATAAATAAGGTCACTTTATCCGCTTTCTTGAGCCAAGAAAAAAATGGCATTAATAAAAGTGGACGTCTAGTGTACAAAATTTACGACAGTTCTATGCTCACTTGTTATTACAACTATATGTCTTTGTTAAACAATGTGCAAATCTAGTTGAAGAACTTTTATTTTCATTAATAGCCACAGATAATAATAATTGACATGTCTAAAATAAATCATTAGGAAAAGGGTGCAATATAAGCTAAGAAAATAAGTGCATTAAGTGAGTAGGCATACAATCGCAGGTGGACCACGGCGTACTCGTAGTATGTATGGCGAAAAAATGCAAGTTTTGGAATTCGGTGTTTCATTTCTCTGCCAGGTTATACTTAACATAATTAAAAGAAAAATAATATTGCAGTAAAATAAGCTGGTCTTATCTCTCAGTTGTTTCTACGCCATGAAAGGAACAGCGAAATGAATATATTTGCAGTTCATAACATTTTAGGGTAGTTTAAACTTATATTAAGATAAAAAATTCCGAACACTTCATTATTTGTTTTGGAATACAAGTAGTGTACACATACGGAGACATACATTGTTTCTAGTTTACAACAACTCAAACATTGTTGAAAACTAGAAACAACATTAATTAGCATCCTTTGAGGTGGAATCTCATTTCGAAGAATTGAGTTACAATTTAGCAGTATTTATCATTAAATGTATATTATAGTAAATGCCTGTTTAACCCCGTGTCGTACAAGGCGACTAAGGTAATATAACGGCGGGCCAGTAGCAGCATCCTCTGTGCTACTACTAACATCCACTGCGATCACCGACCCGTCTGCCCAACGTGGTATTTATGGACACAGTCCGTAGAGAAAGGCTTTTAGTTCAGCAGTGCAATAAAGCGTTATTTGCCATGACATCCTGTGCACTCTAAACTTTCCCTACACTACAATATTAGTGATTTTTTCATTTACAAAGGTTCATAAAAGCAAAAGGCCCCGCTTTCCGGTGCGCAAGAATGAATAAAGATATTGTAAAACATTGACCTTTAAAGAGAAAAACTGCAAGTTTTTTGTCAGTTTTTTCTAAGTAGAATCTGCATTCCGAACCGGTGGTAAATTCACAAGAACAAAGAAACTTGACTTTTCAAAAGATCTTGCAATGTGGCCTATTTTGCTTACTTTATAAATTTACTTATCTTGAAATATTATAAAATTTCAATATATTAAATCTTAAAAGTTTAATTAAATAACAATGCAATTAAATTATTGAGATAAAAATAACTTGCAACCGAAAAAATAATACATCATACCAACTTTGCAAGTTAAATATAAAACTTCTATAAATAAATGCAAGTATAAGTAAAATATTAACTGAAGGCAGACGCTGTTCTTTCCTTTAGAACTTTCGGTCAAAGAGAAACAACAAACTTGGACATCAAACTAAAAGAACTTTTAGTGAAGCAGATGTCGGCTAAGTTTTCATATACACACTCTAATGTCACAAAACTCCCAGCCACTGAACACCAGAAGAATTTAATGTTTTTTCTTAATATAATGCGGATTAAGGTAATAAGCAAAATATGTTTGAGCCACCAGAAGAAAATTAGGAGGTTTATCAACGCTGCACATTTGTCTCCTTTTTTAATGATGCAATTTAAAAAATCATCAAATAAAGCAATATTTAATCATTTCATCCTTACTTATAATATGATTGCGAAAGTGTGTTTGTTTGTTTATTAGACTGTCTGTTGGTCCTTGCTTAACATTCTACTCGTAATTCTGCAACTTTCTTTTTGGTATAAAGTTAAATGAAAAGATGGAGAGTAGCATAGTCTGCTTTTTATCCCAGAAAAACAAACGGCTATCACGGGATTTGTAAAACACCTTTATTAGCACGGACAAAGGACGCAGGAAACGTGAAGGTTCGAGTCCATGTAGGACTGAAAATGCACCCGTATTTATATCAAAAAAACTCAATGTCATGAACATTGGTTGTTAATCAAATAGAATTTGATTTGGTTCTTGGAAACTAAAATAATTATAAGCGTTTTTGTAAAATTCCTCATTAATTTAATAAATTGCCTGGCCAATATGAATTTATAGTTATCGAAAGTTTAATTATTTACCCACTTTATAAAATTATATTGTGTATATATTATATAAATGTTACTAAGAGCTGCTGCTGCTAACTCATATTTCAATTTTTAAATAGTCATTTCGACCAATGTTGCAAAAGAGATCTGTCAAATTAATTGCTCAGGCGGATTATCAACCGATTGCAAAATCTGCCCTAAGCCAAGGATTTATTATCACTTTGTTCCCATTTAAAAGAAGGTCCGATAAACATCTGCAGAGATGGGGGATGGAGAATGGACAATAAGAAGTCATTCGCAATCAGGATACTCATTGAATGTGTTTTTTTTCGATATCCTGTTGTTTAAATATCCATAATATCCATTGAATAACGTTATTAATAATTCTTGTTATTAACAATATTTATTCTAGAAGTTGTAGAACTTTACGTGACAGAGCTCGTCCGGGGTAGATCTAACACCGTGCTTATTTCTGCCGCTAAGCAGCATTGTAGCAATGCTGTGTTCCGGTATGAAAGGTATGTTTGCCGGTGTGGCACTTACGATTGGCAATATTTACGTGATTGAAGGTTTCAAACAGTGGGTGATTAAAGCACCAAGACCAAGAACAGATATTATGCGCTCAGGCGTATATTTAAATATGTTTTAATACTATTAAATAAAAACTTTAAGTTCTGTATCTGATTTATTTAGGTACGTGTAGACTATTTAGCTGCACGATGCGTGCTGTAATTTAGGCGGGTGAAGCGCAGGGCACATTTCATTTCAGTTTCGTGCTACGCGTAAGTCCACTAGAAGTGCAGAGTATTCAACCCAATTTGAAATTGCCTGATATTTAGTGTAATTTTTGCAATTACCGAATGCACTTTTTCAATTAACAAAATTGAAAATTGAAATGATTTCGGTAATTATAATGATATCAATACGTCAACACTTATTCAACAATATAATTATGTGTTCTATAGCTGCTTGTAAATTTACTGCAACAATACAGTTTGGTGCAATTGCTCTCATTTAAGTACTCTCACTACTTTGAAGGGAATAAAGAAGGCAAAAGCTAGTAACCTTTCAAATGTAGATTTAGAATAATAAGCAGACATAGAATATACGAGAGAAAAAACTTGAAATAGAAAGAATGAGCACAATATTTGGATGACCGAGCTTTGCTGAGATTGTGAATAAATTTCATTTATGAAACGACCTTGCCGCTTCAATGCTGTACCAAAGAATAAAGTTCATATTTATTCTTTGTTGCTTTTTCATATAAAAACGAACAGTTTTGTATTGAAATGTTTATCCATTTTATAAAAGGTATTCCAACGTAACGTGGGCCCGTATGAACACTTTTCTACATACATATTGATAGTCCTCAGTTAGTATTTATGAGATAAGCGCTTGCAAATAAATTATTGCTGGTGGTTGGTTGAATTAACTTTATTTGTGTTTTAACGTTAGAAGTGCGTGCTGGGATTCGCACTCGGCGCCCCGAAAGTGGAGTCGAGCTCCTACCCACTGGGCTATCACCGCTTCATATATAAGAGTTTTCGAACATAAAACTCACTATTATTTAGTATTAATGTGGAGTTTTATTTTCGTAGCTTCCAAAGCTATGAGCATAGTCGATGGAACGTTAAATCTTTACTGAGCGCCTGATATAAAAAGCTGACAGGAACATAAAAGAAGTGGTGTGAACTTGCATGTAGGAGGTCCTGGGCTAGACCCCCAGCAAAGGAACATCGCAATTATATTCGTAACATCGATGTTATAAATATAAAGGTGACGTTTTGTGGAGAGCTTTCAACCGATTTCCAAAATGTCAGTTCGACTTAAATTGTATTTGATGATTAATGCAGTCAGGCTCCAATTTCCGCAATGTCTAAGGAAAGTTTGGTATCTTTTTATTTAATGAAGATCAAGTGACATTAAAAAAGAAGGTTTCAGAAGATAGAGAACGAAACTCCATGTAAGATATATCAAATAAAGTGTACAAATTAAGCGTATACACTATTTACATATAGACTTACGTAGTTACACTACAATTACATAACACATAGTAGTTTAGTTTTTTTAAAACATATGTAATTACTCTTTGTTAACCTCCCTGACGCAATGGTGAGCGCTCTGGTCTCAAAGTGGGAGGTCTCGGATTCGATACCTGTCAGGGGCAACCTAGGAATTTCTGAATTTTCTCAGGTCTGGTCGGACTTTTCGGCCTAGACATACCGCCAATATAACTGCCATAGTCATACCAAATTAGCTAAAAGAAAACAAATGGCAAATCTGTTTTTTAACCAGTGTTTGCAATTCAATTATACAAAAATTTCATTAGTTAGTTATGTTGTTGATATAGTGCTCGTCATTATCACCAGCAAAGCTTAGACCCACCACGTAGCTCAAATGCGGTTTGGGTAGCTTTAATAAGTGCTAAATAGCACCTAATCACGAGGCGTGTGGGGATGGACAAAGCCAATTTCCTACCTCCGTTCCGGTATAAGAACAGCTGATACACATAAATCCATTACCAAATGATTTATCTGGCCCGACCCTAGAATCGAACCCAGGGCCCTGTGATCAGTAGTTGAACATGCTAATTAGACCAGCGAGGAAGTTAATAGTTAGATTTTAGTTACATCGATTCCGGCTCGCAGTTCTCTGTCTTTCTCGACAGCAATAAGAAAGTGAATGAAGTTGGCCCTTATGTGCAGGTAACAAGGGACAAAGGTAAAAGTGACAGCTGAATGGTATCGAGACAGAATTGCGCGCGTTTTCCCCCCCCTCACCCATACATCATACACAAAACGGGCTATTACGTCAAATTATATCATAAACGTCAAGAAAAATGTGCCGCGCTGATTTAAGACTTAATTGTCGCTGAAGACTTTCAAAAGTATGAAAAAACTCGCATTCTTTCACTACGGCGTCGGAGAAATAGAATAAGAATAGAAATGTATGAGCAAATGTCAGCATTTCATTACAAGATTAGCTTCTTTTACTAACATATAGTACTAATTTAATTATGGCTCTACTATTCAACTATTGTGTCATTAGATCACCTACCAAGTTATTGTTTTACTGCTATTATTTGAGTATACAGTGGTTATTAAACATAACACCTCATTGATGATCTTAACACTAATTAAATTAAGGCTAGATACTCTATAAATAAGTAAGTGTCTCTTCGTATGAATGTAACAGCAATCGAGAAAAAACTTTACATAAAAAAAATCTTCGTTAACTATTAAATAATTAAAGGAAACGTTACTTAGCATGACATAAAATTAATTACACATACAAAATAATGAATGTCCGGCTAATTATTAGTGTAAAAGCAATATATTTAGAAGAAAATCCTTCAACCGCGACAAATATTGACAGAACGTATAATATTCCATGTTGATAATAAGAATGGAACGGACTGCAGTCGGAAACACTTTAATAAGTGACTCATTGTTGTTTTTTTGTATTTTATTTCAATGTAGAAAGGTTTAAACGTGTTAAATATTGGTTCTAGACTTACCAGGAGCGGAGAAAGGTGTATGGTGTTAGTAGGAGACGCGGTCGAATGGTTAGGTTAGTTCGAGTGTCGCGGTGACGTAACCTCAACACACGTGTAACCCGTCCGAAGGCCGGGCGCCGACTGGCTGCGTCGATCGATACGGCAGCCATTGCTGCGTTGCGTTCCGTTTACACCGATTCCAAATTCAAACAATATTTTCGTGCGCGGGTTTTCTTTTTTTCCTTAAATGTTTGCGCAATTAGGTCAATTTATTGGAATATAAGTAGCTTAATAAATCCACGAAAATAATTTATTTTGCTAATTTGTATGTTAAAACTTGGACCATCTTGGTTCCAAATTCAAATCTTATTTTCGTGCGCGGCTTATTTATTTTTTGCTTATTTGTTAAATTGGGTCAATTATCGGTAATTTAAGTATTCAATAATTTGATTTCGATTTGTTTATTTAGGATTGTGGTTCGTTTTATTCACATTTGCTTCTAAATAAATTTATGTTAAAATTAACGTATTTATTACGTCAATTATTATTTGTATAGTATAAGGAATTAAGAGGATTGAAATAGCATAGCGTACGTAGTTAAACAGTAATTCTATACTAACTTTTGCTTTGAAAGCTTTTGGTAATACCCATACAAGAAGTTTAAGTACCTTTAACTACAACGCTTTACGAGTTAAAGCTCAGTTTATTTGTACGCTAATAAGTATACGAATCTGCGGTTAATTGATTCATTTGAATCGTGTGATGTTTAAATAAGAATGATAAAGAAAAGCTATTGTTGTTTTGAATAATAGCGTGAAGAATTAACTGATTAAATCAATAAATAAATATACTACGACAACACACGCATTGCCATGTAGCCCCAAAATAAGCGTTGAATACACCATTTCTTCTGATGCGTTTTGTAATGAATTCGATATTATTATTAGTTGACTGTATTTTCAAAAAAGGAATTAGCATTCAGTTCAGGATAAGATGAAGAGAAAAATGGAGTAAGGACCCACCTGCCACAGCTCACAAAAGTTCTTCTATGACACTGTTCCTTGACCCCAACGCGGAGATACAAAATATCACCTTTACACTTCACCTAGCACTGTTCCGAGGTCTACTTAATGTCCTTATGCTATTATAGAGTTAATTTACGAATGATTTGTTCGGATTAAACATCGACATGCCAAATGCACGCGTTCAAGAAGAGAATGAAGGAATGAGGGATCCCCTCATTCCTTCATTCTCTGTCTCGCAATTACCGAGTAAGGTATGATTGTTAGTGTATCTGTGTGTCTGTCTGTGTCATCGTATTTCCCGAACGCATGAACCGCTTTTGATTTTGTTCTTTTTAGTTTGAATGGTGTTATCAAATGAAAGGGCTGGACAATAGGAAAACAATATGAACAATTTAATTGCAAGATGGCCACCACGACAAAATGGTGAATGACATTATGTTGTTCAGAACGGGTGATTTTTAAGTTTTTAATTTTTCATATTGTTTGGCCATTGTTTTAAACTGCTTATAACATAACTTCTGCAAGCTCACTGCTCACATAGCTCGCACATAAAATATCGACAGCTTAGTAACTTAGCAATGATATTGATCCAACAGAGTGCTTGCCACATTTGCTACTCCTCAAATAGTTACAAGCAGTGTCTTGCCGAGAAAGCCTGAAGGCACAGTAGAGCCACCATCTACTGGCTTTACTAGGCTTTGATTCAAATAGTGGCCAGGCTTTTACTAGGCGTTGCTTTGGTTGCCAATATTATAAGCAAGCGTGGTTTCTAATCGAGTTTTAGTCATCTTACCGTGTATGAGTGATGTGATCTGTGCAGTCAACAAGCGTTGGCTCGTTAGACCGAGGTTCGCGGTTCGTATGCCTAATTACTAACTATGCACTTTAAATAATCATCATATTTATTAATCATCATCGTCCATTACAGGGCACGGGTCTTCTCACATAATGAGAAGGGGTTACGCGCATAGTCCATCACGCTAAACAAGTGCGGATTGGTTGACTCTACACGCCTTTGGGAACATTATGGACAACTTTCAGGCATGCAGGTTTCCTCACCGTTAATGCAAGTTATATTTTAATTGTTTTAAACGCACATAGCTTAGAAAAGTGCGTGATGGGATTCCAACTCGATCCCCCGAAAGTGAAGTCGAGGTCCTACCCACTGTTTAATCACCGCTTTCTTTCGTTTCTTCATTTATTATTATTAGGTGATGAGATAGATGCTGTCCCATAGGACTATGAGAGAGAGAGAGAAAAAAGAGTGCATGAGTGCACACTTGTGCACTATAAGATTACCTGCGCAGTTGGCAAAATATCTCTGGCCACCATGGCCGAAATTGGCCGGGAAAACTGTGCGTATGTTCGACCATGGATGACTAGATCCTGGGTTGGAATCCCAGATTGGGCCAGAAATGGTCAAATATTGGGTGTTCCTGTTAACTGATTTCTACAATAAATTTTGAAATACTCAAAATTCTGCTTCGAAAGGAGGTTTTAGTTCCTAAACTTTTTTGTCCGAAATTGTATGCAATAAAGATTAAAATTTGAATTGTAGCAATCCTTTTCCTCAGATGAGTCTCCAGCAACTCTTGGAGCTTAAGTTCTCCACCTGGAAGCCACCACCTCCAGCAGTGGAGGGGAGAACGAGCCGTGACGTCACTCTCTCCTTCTGCGCTGGTCCATACAGCTGCTTGGACGACAAGCTGTTTTATAAAGTGGAAAGGAAGGAAAAGATACCTCCCTGGGTGATTGTTTATAGGTAACAGACTTTTGCAATATAAGGTGTCCATGTTATTGTCTCACTTCGGCTTAGCCACTGCACCAATTTTGATGATATTTGATGTATAGCTTTCATCGCGCAAGATATAGAATTTTATCCTGGCTTAAAAATGTAGGCTTGGGTAACTGTGTACGGCATAACGGCTGGGAAGCTGTGTGCCGCTGACCCGATCTTCGTTAAATTTTGCAAGGAGACCGTCCGAAGAAGTACTACCACCATGATTCCGGTCTAAAGGGTCTAACTGTCGGTGTAGTAACAGACACATACATTCCACCCTGCGTCTCAGGTTGTCGAGAACCGGGTGGCACTTCGTAGGACGAGTTTGCAGAATCTTACCTGCAAAGTGTAGCTCTGTTTATAGCCAATAGTTTTTCACTTGCTTTGTCCGTCAATTATTAGTAGAAAAATATACATACTCCATATCATGGGTATCAGAAAAACAGGAATCCTGCGCGGACTTACCCAGGGGTCACTGCCAGTCATAAATAATGCTCGACCCCAAATATCGGAAGTGATAGTAATTAATATTATTTATTACCAACGCTATATTGATGCCATGTAATATGCAGTTTCGCCCAAATTAGTTGACTAATTAATGCGCTGTCGACGAACGCACGTTTACTAGTGGGGGGAATGGGGGGTGTTATTACTAGCGGATAACTAGCAGCGATACGTGCTTCGGTTATCAACGGGGCAATTCCCGTGTCATTTTAGGTTTAACGATGTAAATGCGGTTTAATTTAACTATTACATTACTAAATCATTGATTTTGTGCATCATCATGAATCCCAAGTGGATTTAAGGTGGTTTTTGATTTATATCTGGTTTAAACCGAATAGTTTTAGCTGTTATATCATTGCTACACACTTTTTTTTATTTAATTATAAATTAGCCTTCCGAACCCTGTCGAAGTGTACTTCCCACTTGTAAAAACAAGTAGAACGAGTGGTAAATAGTATTTTATTTTAGAAAAGCCTCATTCTTATATCAAATCGATAATCAACATAACTAACTTTTCTTTGTGTTATATGCGTTCAAAGTAATTAATAATCACTAGCCAATTTCAATTAGTCAAAACCAAATAAAAAAAATAATTGATCAACTGATTGAGTTTTAATATCAAACGTGTTTTGTTTCCAGTGGCGGCAAAACCACGAAAACAATAGACAACCTAGCGCCGTGTCATCCGCATAGATTTCGACTGCAAGTCATAGTCAAGGCCTCAGCTGTCTCCAACTTAGCCGAGAGAATGCTTGCTCGTTACGGCGACGAGGTTGCGGTACGGAACCTTGTAGAACAGATAGATGAAGAGAAACTTCAGGCTCATGAAACTCTTAGGAAATCAGGTGAGAAGGAACATCAATAAAAATGCTTACCGAAACTGAGCTGATGGTGATAGCGTAGTGGTTAGGGCATAGGCTCCCTTTCGGGAGGACAGAGTTCGAGCCCCGGCCTCTAAGTTTTCGGAGTCATGTGCGTTTTTTTATTGTTGTAACAATATAAATATTAGAAGCAAAAATAAACTCGTCGTGCAGTTTACTAGGCTACACAAAATTGCAAATTCATTCAAGACAAATTACCAAATGAAATCTTTGAGATGTTTCTCAATAAGTTCAAAGTTTATATAAAACGTAAGCTTACAGAAAAATCCTATTATAATATTAAGGATTACTTAAACGATAAAAAAAGCTTGGGTGTGAATTGCTCTAGCTTCATAGCTGAATATAAATTTACTATGAGATGGTGATAACAAAAAAAAAAATTACCCGGCTAAGTTTGTTGTGGGCTCTTTGAGACCAGGGCGCGTTTGGAATCCTCGTAGCTTTAGGTTTAAGTTGGCGTTAAGAATAAAGAAATTTTGAATTTTAATTTGAATTTGTTATTATTTTTGGACCAATCAGGAACTGGCCCATCTCTTGATAAGTGGTAAACCATCGCCTATAAACCGAGCATCACTACACAGGGCATGCAAGGAGCACGTCTTGCAACATGCCGCCCTGTGACCATCAATTTGAGGCGTAGGTTTAAGTCTCATGTACCTGTAATTACACCGGCAACCACGCCCTTCACACCGGAATACAGCAATGCATCAATGCTGCTTAGAGCAAGAAATAAGCAAGGCGATGGTTAATGTAAACAATTAAAACATCTCACGGTAAAAGAAAACATTGCGGGAAACCTAAGAATTCTCCATAACGTTCTTAAAGGTATTGCAAATTATACCAATCCGCTATTGGCCAGCGTGTTGAACTACGGCCTAAACACTTCGCAGGCTGAGAGACCCGTGCCTTATAGTGGACTGGTATTGGGTTGATAGTGATGAAGATAATTTTTTTTTTTGATATAAATCAGCAATAGTCCATGATCACACCATACAAATCATGATGCAGACTGAGATGTAGCGCATTTGGTTAACAGAGTCCCATTTACTCTTCATTTTAAGGAACCCATATCATACGTACTGGGGAAGATGGCAGCCGTAAGGGCATTCCTGTAGGGCTAGCATGCGCACCATGAGACAATTATAGAAATCCATTATCTCATCTATAGCTATAGAATAAAAAAAACGAGTAAAATAATTATCTCATGTCATCTCATGTCTCAATTAAAAACGAGGAAGCAAAGCGATTTGTCCATAAGATATCAAGTACCTTTGCAGATCCTTCAAATGCTACGTAATGTGAAAGTAGAAAGGACAAAAGTCTTATAGCTCCTGAGCACACGCTCCACAATGTATTTTCCAAAATTCTAAATGACTTTGGGATGTTGTTCATATGCTACGATACGAAGTTACGTCATACCGCAAAATATAACGACCATTCCATTGAACATAATCTCCGAAAAGCAGGAAAATTCTGTACGGTGCAATTTTTAAATTCCTCAATCTTTATATTCCACACCAAACCGATCTTCCAAAATGTACTCGTACACACGTTGCGTTCCGATACCGGACCATCCTCAGGAGATATTGACGTTACAATGAATAATTGGTAAGTCCATTGCAAAGTTTTTGTATATCACAAAATTCCGCAAAGTAACGCCTTGGCTGTCCAAAGACCAATCCACTTTAGTTACACTTATATCCTACTAATGTATCTGTGGTATGGGTATGGGTAAAATAGCCTTTAATGTGCCCTTACGTTTAAGAAAATGATTCAAAAGAGGACAACGCGGGCCAGGCCTGCACAATGGAGTGTAAGAGAAAGGCCTTTGTCTCGGGAAACTCTTTGAGCGCGGCCGAAACATGAAGTGTTACTTGATGTTAAGCAAAGCATAATGAATTGTTTAAAGCTGCCGAAAAAGCTTTAAATGTAACGTTTATAACGAAAGGTCCCGCTTCACTCACTCACTGACTCATCAAATCCTAACCCAAACTCTTGAAACTAAGGCTAAAAATTTTCTAACGTAGAAAAGGTGTAAGGAAATTTCGATAAGGAATAAAAAAGACGTTTATTCTTATTTCTTGTTAAATGGAAAATAAAAACATGCGTATATTATTCGATTAAATAAAAATTCGACTGTACGTATGTCACTACTTGGCAGTACTTCTGACTATTTTTAGTTTTGTTACTAACTATTTTCAGGATTTTGGAAATTCTTACGACATAGAGTAGCGTTTCTTTATAATTTTCATTCTAGATAGGGATATCAATGTGTTACCTGGGAAAAAAATATTAATACGTAAAAAATAATTTTAAGTAAATTCATGCGATTCAGGCATGGTTTTGTATTGTATTCATCGAAATACTTGGCAATTATTACTGAATAACTTCATAAAAACTAAATAAGGAAATCTTAGATAATTTAATAAAGAGTAAATTAAACTGATATTTTTTTCCTGCTTTTAATAAACATTCACTAAAATTATATATTTCGATCCCCATCCTCCTCCAAGACCTCGGGTCTTTTCCTCGCTCGCGAGTTCAACTGTCCCAACGTTAGTTTCCGATAGTTCCAATTCGGATATCGATTCCAATCGAATAATTGGATCGGTTGTAAGGTAATAAATCATTTCGCTCCATTACCTTCCAATCAGGCCGAGTGGGGTCAAGGTTTGCTCAATAAATTAATAGACGTCGACGGAAAATTATTGGCGTATGTACCCACCCTGGATAGGAATTATTATTCAAACTTGGTATATATATAAGAATTAAATTGTAATTTGTATTGTCGATGAAACATTAATTATTTATTAATTACCGACATTATATTTACTGATAAGCTATTCAGTCGTTTTGAAAGGGAAGCTATCAAACGAAATCTTTCTGAGATCTGAAATGTAAATTATAATTATGGTCATTAGTATCCTTCCATACAATAAACATTTCACATAAGTATGTGAATATTGAAACAACAAAAAATTATACCAAAACTTTTAGTAATATTAGACCATTTGGTGACACGAGTTCGGGGATTCACTTGCCATGGTTAATTTTGCCGACAAGCAGCATTTTTGCAATGCCGTATTCCGGTCTAAAGGTTGTGTTTACCGATGTTATTTTGACACATGAGGATTAACATCTACGCCTTCGTTTGATGGACACATGGCGGCACATTGCAGGACGTGATCGTTACATGCTCTGCGAAGTGTTGATCTGTTTATAGGTGATGGTTTTTCACTAACCATCAGGTGGACCGTCTGCTCGATCTGTTAATTATTAGTATAGCAAAAAAGCAAGTTAATATATTCTACAATCAAACTGACTAGATGACTAGATTTTTTATTTTATAGCCTTGTACGATCGAATGTTGGGCTGAAGACCTTCTCTGTTATGTTAGGGAAGAGGAACATAAAACTTAGCATATCAGATAATAGTGCCCACCATGTTGCTTTAATGGCGGGTTTAAATAATTCATAATCATCGACATCAGCCCATTAACATTCCACTGCTGGGCAAAGGTCTCGATGGGGAAGAGGATTTCAGAGCATTGACCCACCACTCTGCTTCAATGGAGGTTTATGGTTTAACAAGCTTTCAACAACGACCCAGCATCCCGTGACCCGTAGTCAAACTTGCGAACCACTAGACCAAGATGGCAGTTTCAACAAAATTAAAGATATTGTAAATGTTACCAGCGCAGATAAAGTAGCAAAGAAAGAAAAATGGCTGGAGTCCTTATGGTCCGAGGACACCTGGACCAGCACTGACTCCGACGGCACCTCGGCAGTCGGCTTCTGCATGGCCGTGCGATGCGGATACCTCAAGCAGGTCAGCAGACTTTCTTAGTTACCTGACCCTCCTCTATTCATCGGAACGGAATGTTTTATCTCTAAGGATGTAACGCCATCTTGTCCTATCTAAGGCATAGTGCTGACTTTACTCGGCACTATGCCTATTTGTTGGGCTACGAATAAGGCTAATAGGGCTACGACCTCCTAGTCTTTTTCCTTCCACTTCTCCCGTTACCAACAGCTTTTCCAGGGGTTTACCTGTATTCTAAATATTCCAAGGTTCGTCGCAGATTGTTGTCTAAGGGCAGGTACTTACCAATATCTTTTGCTTAGTTGTTGACGCAAGATACAGCAAGGTTAGGAGGGCAGTTCGAGCAGTGAAGGTAAGCTTTAATATAAATATAAAATAAACAAATATACTACGACAATACACACACCGCCATATAGCTTCTAAGCGTAGCTTGTGTTGTGGGTACTAAGATGACTGATGACCATTTTTATGAACATAAATAGGTATACATAAATATAATATGCAAATATATACCTAACAACTTTCAGAACCAGCCGAGGTCCTATATACCTACATAAATACTTAACTACATCGTTAATTCATTTTCATTTGTGTCTAGTATCGTGTGCTATACATGAAATCATAAATGAATTGAAATTAATGAAATTTTATATGCTCTCAATCTCTAATCTCTCGAATCTCAGCTCTTCTGCAGTATGACCTGTTGACCTTGAGTTCGTGCGATTTATTTATGTTGGTTTAGGCCGATAACTAGCGCTCAAGTCTTTTGAAAAGAGATGCTCGAAATACAATTAAAAAAAAACTATTTTTCCCATACGCACTGTATTTTGTAGGTACAGCAAATGCTGGAAGAGCGTCCGCAGCTGATATCCGTTATCAACAACAACAACGGGTACACACCTCTCGCGACCGCCGTGCGGAAAGGTAAACGAGGTAGTTGCTGACACGCCACTAAAAATCAAGCAGCTGTTTTTCTAAGATTAAGAAAAAGAGGCCAGTATATCCTAGTTGCAATAAGCATCATAATCATCCTGAGCCTGAAAGTGACTCACAGCTTGGCCTCTTCCCTCAGCATTGGAATCAGTCAAAATACTCTTACATTCTGATAAGTCTAAGCTCTCTGTTTCTCTCTTTAATGAAAAATAGACGAGGTGGCTCCGAAAGCTTCGTTATGAACGTTCAAAGTCACTACTCTGTCGGATTCTGCGAGAATGATTAATGAGGAGATCTGTAGAAGAAGCAGAGTTACCGACATAAAGAATCGCGAAGCTGAGGTGACAAAAGGCGGGACACATAGTTCGGAGATCTGATGGACGTAGGGCTCCCAAGGCCTCGCACTATTGCTACATAGCGATCTCTTTTTTTATATTATAAGCGGGCAAACGAGCAAGTGGGTCACCTGATGTTAAGTGATCACCGCCGCCCATAAACATCTGCAACACCAGAGGAGCCACCCATGCGTTGCCGGCTTTAAGGAATTTGTTTATCCGCCCATATCATACAACCAATAGCGTATTAAAACAAATATAGAAAAAGCGAAGGTGGTGCATATATACACATGCAAGTAGAAAAATGTATCAAAGTCAAGGTCAAAGTCAAAGTCAAATATTTCTTTATTCAAATAGGCACTTTTCATGGGTACATTACATGTAAAAAATGACAGGAGTGAGTTGTGGTTGATAAATAAAGTCAACTTAAAACTAAAGCTACGAGGGTTCCAAACGCGCCCTGGTCTAAGAAGAAGCCCATAACAAACTACATCATTACTATATATATATATATTTTTATCCTGCAGCAGTTTATCCTGCTATGTATATATTTATTATTGTAAACCACAGCCCTCGCCACTGCCCCAGTGGGATCTTCTGTCTCGGACCTGGAAATCAGCGCCTTTCTCCAGCAGCAGGTCGGCCACCGCGACTGATATTTATTATCACTAACTTGTGGCAATAGTCGTTAAAGCCTACCAACCATTGGAGTAGCGTGGTTGTTCTACGCTCTAGAACCGTCTACGGATAACTGCGGTAAAATGTTGTCAAGGGGGAAGGGCCATGTAAGTGCAGAACTGCTTCCACCAGGTGACGTGGGCATGGTGAAGTACCTGGTGTCAGCGGACGCCGAGCTGGAACAGCGCTCCTCCACGGGGCAGACGCCGCTGCACCTCGCCGTGCTGGCTGGTCACATCGCGGTGGCCGACCTGCTGCTGGAGAAAGGCGCTGATTTCCAGGTCCGAGACAGAAGATCCCACTGGGGCAGTGGCGAGGGCTGTGGTTTACAAGTGGCAGTTCCCGGGTTCAATCCCCGATTCGAATTTGAGAATTCTTAATATCTAAAGTTTCTTAGATCTGGTCTCATGGGAGGCTGTAGTCGTGGCAAGTTACCACCCTAACGACAAAGATGTAGTGGAGTTATATGTTTAATATAACCCTCTACGAAACCGCTCCGCTACCATCTTAATAACTTCATGCGGTAAAAAAATATAAGCTTCCTTGTGAAACTTAACTCACTTGAATTTGTAATCTAATAGATCCAATAGCAGACAGATGATCTTTTTGAAACGTTCATTCTAATTTAGTCCGTCAAATAGTAAATACATTATATACTTAAGTAAATTCTTAATTTAAAATGATAGCTACCAGGGTCCTAAACGCGCCCAGGCCTAAAACAGAACCCCAACTAACTTAACCGAATAGTTTTAAGTAAGGTAATCACTAAAGAAAACCTACTTACGTAATAAGAAAACCGCTTCGTT
Organism: Pararge aegeria; assembly: GCF_905163445.1. Lineage (NCBI taxonomy): Eukaryota > Metazoa > Arthropoda > Insecta > Lepidoptera > Nymphalidae > Pararge > Pararge aegeria. Next base: position 361,461 of record NC_053202.1, on the reverse strand, counting down.
TCGGTCGAATTTTTGAGAAGGACTCATGAAGCCTTAAAGACAAATGTTTACTTCTACTAAAAAAAATTAAATTCAGAACATTGTATTATATACCTACAATACCTTGCCTAAGAGAGCACGTTATGGTGACGTTCCCGGACACTTTACCTACTATGCGATAACAACTGTCAGTGTTACTAATAGCCTGCCACTGCACATTGAACAAAAATGGTGGGATTAAGCAAACTTTTCCATCTATAAAAAGTTTGTGCCCAGGAAATAGTTTTGTAGTATAACTTTAGCCCGGCTGTTCAGCACAGGTCTCTCGAATTATTGAATAGGATTTCAGCCAGAATGCGATGTAATTATCTTATATCCTCTAACTCAGGCAGTCGACTTTAACCAAATGCGTGTGGAGCACTACGCAGTGGACTCCTGCAAGCTGGACGTCGTGAGGTTCGTGCTTGACCGCGGCGGTGACGTCGGCGCGAGGGACAGCAACGGCTGGACGCCTTTGCTCAGAGCCGGTAATGCGGCCAGCGAGCAAACTGTGTTTAGTCATCATCATCATCATATCGACCCTTTACTGGCCCACTACAGGGCACGGGTCTCTTCCCACAATAAGAAGGGTTTACGCCGTAGTTTATAACTTTTATATCAGTCTTATAGCTTATAGTATATACTAATGTTGGCATCGGCGGTAGGAGAGCCGCAGCTTAGTGGTCAAAGCGCTCAGGCCGCGATCGGCAGAGAGGTTGGCGCTGGTTCAAATCCTGTCGGATCCGAAATTTTTTATGTGAATTTAAAATTTACAAAGTGATGCAGATGCAGGCGTCACTTTGTTGGAAAATTAAGCTTAAATTGCTATACTCCGCGAGAAGCACGAGAATCAGAACATACTCAGAGGCACTAATGAGGTGGGAGGGCTTAGATAGATAAGTTGGGGGTAAGAAAGGTATAAAAAAGAAGCAGCGAAACGTGCGTAGAGGGTACATTGCCGAAGATCTGTTTGGTGTGGAGTATAAGGATTGAAGAAATTATAAATTACATCATACAGTTTATCCTGCTTTTCGCGGACTATAGCAAATTGAGCTTCATTTTAATAACTAATAAAAATTATAAAATAACTTTAAAATGTGAACAGTGTGTCAGGGAGCAAAGACAGAAGTGGTGGAGGAGCTGGTGCGGCGCGGCAGCGACGTGGCGGCGGCGGACAAGGCGCAGCTGAGCGTCTCCGCCGCTGCAAGACTCTTGAAGGACAGGCAGTAAGTCTTCTTCGTTTCTTAGGAGAAAGGCTAGTCACTAGTGATTCTATTGACGTCAAAGCCAAAGTCAAATATTTTCTTATTCAAATAGGCATCGAAAGTGCCATACTTTTGATGCGTACCGTTAAAGAATTAACGACATTTAATTACTATCGGGTGTTATTTTTAGAGGTATAGAACTTCGAATTGAAATAAAACACAAGAAAATCATTTTAATGTCCATCAATTTGGCTTTATTGGAAGGATAATTTTATGCCATTAATGTTTAAAAATGATTTCGGGCATGTGGCCGCCGCGGCTGGCTCGAATAAAGCCAATTCTACAGGTCCAATTTTCAACCACTTTTTCGAGCATATGGGGCCGTATGTTGGCAATAACGCCACGAATGTTGGCTTCCAAGTCCCCTAACGTTTCTGGTTTGTTGGCGTAGACGAGCGACTTCACATATCCCCAAAGAAAATAATCTAATGGTGTCAAATCACACGATCTTGGTGGCCAATTGACAGGTCCATTCCGCGAAATTATGCGCTCATCGAATGTTTCCTTCAATAAATCGATTGTGACGTGCGCTGTGTGGCATATAGCGCCGTCTTGTTGGAACCACAACTCATCCACATTCATGCCATCCAATTCGGGAACAAAATAGTCGGTTATCATGGTTCTATACCGGTCTCCATTAACGGTAATTGACTCTCCAGCATTATTTCGGAAGAAGTATGGCCCAATGACTCCACCAGCCCATAGAGCACACCAAACAGTCAGTTTTTGTGGATGTAATGGCGTCTCAAGGGTCTCATGTGGATTCTCTTCACTCCAAATGCGGCAATTTTGCTTGTTGACGTAGCCATTCAACCAAAAATGAGCCTCATCACTGAACTAAATTTTGCGATGAAAATCAGCATCGAGATCAATCTAATTTTCGGCCCATACACCAAAATCACGACGCATTGCATGGTCTCGCGGCTTTAATTCTTGCACAAGCTGGATCTTGTAAGGTTGCAAGCCAAGATCTTTGCGCAAAATCTTCCATAAAGTTGATGGACAAAGCTCCAATTGCTGTGCACGGTGGCGAATCGATTCATTCGGGTCCTCTTCAACACTTTGCTCTACAGCGGCAATTGTTTCTTCGGTGCGCACTGTTCGACGTCTCTGCGGATGCGTATTATGACATAGAGTAAACGTAGTGCGAAAACGATCCATGGTTAACCGAATTAATTGCTCTGATGGACGATTATGTCGACCATAAAATGAACGGAGCTTGCGGTAAACTTCGCGAACTGAACCATTATTTTCGAAATAAATTTGCACGATTTGTAAGCGTTGTTCTTTTGTCAACCTGTTCATGATGAAATGGCAAACCAAACTAAATATTAATCACTTGACAGCTGACAAAATGGCCGCCAGTTAAAAAAGTGATGCCAACTTAAAGTTCTATACCTCAAAAAAAAAACACCCCTTACTAGCTGACCCGTGCAACTTCGTTGCACCAAATCGGTTATTACCGGAAAACACAAATAAAATGACATTTTCTAAAAATGAATCCTAGCTAGATCGCTTTATCGCCCCTGAAACCCCCTTTATACTAAATTTCATGAAAATTGTTGGAGCCGATTCCGAGATTCCAATTATATACAAGAATTGCTCGTTTAAAGATATAAGATAAAATTACTTATAAAGTTCATAATTTTTTACGTTCTGCCAGGAACCCTCGTTTACATAGAATTTATCTGTTTGTAGTTTTAAATTAACCAATTTATAAACTATTTAGAATTTACAGCGGTTGCTTTCCTAATTAAAAAAATATAATTATGAAAGTTAGAGACTACTTATAAATCTATAGAAAAAGACGTTCACGTTAGATATATTTGACGGCCGTCTGGCGCATTGGGCAGCGACCCTGCTTTTTGAGTCGTGGGTTTGATTCCCACAACTGGAATTTTTTTGTGCGATGTACATAAATGTGTTTCAGGGTCTGGGTATTTACCTCTATATTATAAGTGTTTATGTATATTATTTATTAAAATATTCATCAGCCATCTAAGTACTCTTAACACAAGCGACGCTTACTTTGGGGCTAGAAGGCGCTGTGTATATTGTCGTAGTATATTTATGAAGGGTTTTTAGAAGCGTAGCGCTTTCTAGTGCGTAAAGCGCTACGCTTCGTATATTACTATAGAGGCAAGAGAGAGATAAAGGTGCGAGCACAAATTTTATTTCTCTCTTTCTCTCACGGCCAGTTACGTTTCGTATATCTAGCACACAGTGCAGATCTTTTGTCTGTATCACACTGTAGGAGCAGTTTTTTTTTATTTTTTTATTTTTGGGTCAGAGGTCATCGCCGCGAGTCCGTGCTGCGCCTTGTGGACAGCACATACCAGCACGAGAAGGTGGTCGCTAGCTTCACGCGACTCACCAAGAAGATATCCAGCGTTCACAACTTGCTGAAGCATTAAGTGAGCCTCATGTGAGTGATAATGGAATCATTAAATTCTTCGACGAAGTCAGTCGGTGAAAAGCTACTTACAAGGTTACCAAAGACAACGCAAAAGGGAATGACAATTTATCCTAAAACAATGATAACGTAACAAATAGAAAAGAGAAGGTTAGGTTTACAAGTTAGAATAATGACAGTTCATATCGTGTTTCGTTTGTGTGAAAAAATAAAATAATAATTGTGGCGGTAATATTAGAATCTAAACTAAACTTGTATTGCACACTTAAGACGTCATAAAATTTGCAATTCACTGGTAATTTTATGATAACAGCATTTTGATTATGTTCTTCAATAAGTTCAAAGGTTATATTAAGGTCAGCACATAGGAAAATAATTACATAAACTTTTCATATGTTAGTAAACCTGCTCTGCTCTGCTCTTCAACATCAGCTTACGTTCAGCTTTACATGATTTTCTTTTATTTACCACCAATATATAAACACTCTAGATAAAACGTAGTACAAAAATAAAACGATCATGAAAATGTAACTCTACTTTTATTATTAATCATAAAAAATATTTACAAAACCTTAAGTCTAACAGAGTATTGAACTGCATTATGCGTATTAAAGTGGTAACAGGTTTGAGTGCAACGTCAAGGAGCAGCTGAATGCGAAGACTTTGGACACCCTCAGCTAAAATACTTAAATATAATACTATTACAATCAACCAAATGCATTCAATGGCAAGGCACAATAATTTAATCCAATAAATAAATTATTAAATAATCTTAACAGGATTTAAAAGCACTTTAACAGTAGTGTAACAATTAAAAAATACTTTATAATATTACAGGATTTTTTCGGAGCCGAAGAAGTTTTTTCAAATTCAATGTGATTAATTAAAACATTTTCTTTTTTACTTATTACTGTTGTCTCTTCGTGAACATTGTCTCTTTCAAATTGGGCTGTTTTTGTATCTCTTTTGCGACGTCTGCTTTCTTCTTCTTCCTCTCCGTCTTCTTCGTATTCTTCTTCATCTTCATTTTCATCTGTATTTTCATCATCGTTCGATTGCTTCTCTGCATTTTCCTCATGTATCTCACTAGCTTCGGGTGTTAAGTCATCTACTGGAGTAGAGTCTGGTTTATGTAAAAACTGAACTAGTTTTAAATGAGTTGTTCTTGTATCTTTATAAACGGGTGCAGGGACACTTGTTGTATCTTTCTTTATGTGTTCTGCAATTACTGGAGGAATTTCTCCTTTGAATGGACCGAATTGTGGGGTCTTAAGAAGTAACTCTGTATTTGCTGGTAATTTAGAGGAAAATATCTTAGGACTGGTTTTTACTTCTGGTACACTAGTCAACGATGTAGCTGACACAGTTTTGCCGTCATAGGTTGTGAATGTTTGTTCTGACGTTAACTTTTGTGCATGTTCTTTAGGACTCTTTGGAACAGGTGGTAAATACTGAGGACTTATTTTATCTGAGTCCATTATCATGTCACTCGGAACAGCCCGATTCATATTCTTTTTACTAAATAGAGCATTTAATTCATTTTCAGTTTTTACATACACTGGATGCGGTCTGTCTTCCTTGGCATGATTACTTGGAAATACTTCTTTAGTTCTATCATTATTTGATACTAAATGATCTGGAGGAGAAGGTATAAACATAGGTTCGAATGATTCAGTTATTTTGTCACTGGGATAAGCATGGTTATGATTAATATACTGAGGAGCTTCTTCATAATCCTCTTCTACGTCGGTGTCTTCCCTTCTGTTTATGTTATTACCTTCATACTCTGCGATTTTGTCCTCACCAGCCATCAACGGCTCCCGAATAATTGGTTTGAACCCACTTTCGATCACAATAGAGTCAGGTTTAAAACCAGTATTGACCGCGGGTGTAAAAGTAGAGGAATCAGTAGACTGACCAATGAAGTCGGATGATTTTAAATCAGTTTGTGAATGTGTGTAAACATTTTCATTCAATTTGGTGCGAGGCGTAGAAGTCTGGATATATACCTCAGGTATTGGAGTAGAATATACTCTTATAGTATGACTTGTATGTTGTTGTTGATTTTGCTGATGTTGTTGTTGCTGTTGGTGAGTTTGTTGTTGTTGATGATGATACTGATGTTGATTTTGTTGATGTAGTTGTTGATTTTGTTGATGTTGTTGTTGATTTTGTTGATGTTTTTGTTGTTGATGTTGTTGATTCTGTTGTTGTTGTTGATGATGATGTTGTTGTTGTCTATTTGGTATAATTTGCATCTGCTGATCTAATGGTAACGGATGGTCCATGGGCTTTCCTAAAATTATTTGACCTGGTTTATTGAAATATATCGGAGGTGCACTTTGCTGCACTACAGCATCGCTAACTCCGGGTAGAGTTATTTGACTCTGTACCACTTGATTAGCAATTATATCAGTGTGACCCAAGCTCAAAGTTTGACTTTGAAGTGGTACTCCAATATTATTACTTGGATTGCCCATAATAATCGTCTGTGCTGGTGCGTTAGATAGTTTTTGTGGATGTTTAGGAGGGCCACGATTCAATATATTTTTCGGTGGATGAAGAGATGGCATTGCTTTCATGGGTGGAATGTTAGACTGTTGGGGTCTGTTCATATTTGGTGGAGGGCGATTATTAGGGTATTTGTTTGGTTTCTTCGACATACTATAGGTTCCATGCGGATTGGGCATTGGCAAAGGATAAGGGCTGTTTACTTTCTGATGCATAGGATAAGGTCTCCGGATTTTTATTTCAGGTGGTGAAGGTCTGCGGAAAGGTGGTCGCATATTGCCCATTGGTTTACTTGGGGAATTAGGTCGTAGAACATTGTGTAAAGTCTGTGGAGTCTGATTAGGGGGTAACAAAAAGCTCTCTGGTAGCTTGCCCATATCAACCACATATTCGTCACCGTCTCTTATTGGCTGTTCAGGCACAAACAACTCCTTGACATCTTCGTGTACTTGGTACTGTGATAGCTTTAAAGCACCGGTTGCATTTCTTTTCATTTCATCTTTCATTTGTTCTTCTAAGCTTTCAACTGCTTCAATGACTTCTTTGATTTGTACTTTGGTTATAGGCAATTCATACTCTTGTCCGTCGGGGTAGTTGAAGTTTCTTGGTGGTTCCGGATATATTTCCCCCGAGAGGCCGCTGTCACCTTTATTGCTACTGAAATCGTTATAATTTTGTTTCGTATTGATTATTTTCTCAACTTTTTGGCGCTGATTTAAAAAGTTTAAGTCTGGTTTCACACGGTTTTGTACCTGTATTGATTCTTCGCCCATAAGATCCCCGGGTAGGGCTACAGACTCAACGAGTCTACTCTCCTCTGCATCTGTGGCGTCACACTCATCGACCACGTTTATTTTCCAACCAAGGTGGCGGTGAGTGAAACACTAGAATGAAAAAGTAATTTAAGTTTGCTGTTTCAAAATTATATCAATTAAACGTTTATCACAGATAAAAATAATAAGAAACACAGTAAACCTCATGCGAAAGAAGACTTGAAGGCTGAAACATAAAAGATAGTAAGGATTATATACAACAGAACACATATATGAAACTGATTATAATACATTCATGAAGATGTAAATATTCTATCTACAAATTAAATACAGCATAGCATTCACGGTAACAGAAACCTAGATGAATATAAATAATGCTTATTAGATAAGTAATGTTTATTATTATTAATAAAAACCAATTAGTCGAATGTTCGATCAATTAATGGGCAATATTTATTAGCAGTATTTCAAGCTATTAAATTATAAATCAATTGTGTATTTAACGATTTGAAATATGAACGGAAATAAAATGAATATTCTAAACTACGCAGTCTAGTCAATGGCTTAAAACTTTGTACAAATAAGTTTCGAGACGTATAGCAAAGCTTATAAAATATAATAAAGTGGAAATAAACTTTCAAGATGAACTTTTTACAGTTGAGTTAAGTTCTTATTGAATGCATGCCAATTGAAGAACTTTTCACAAGTATTGAGATGAAAAGTTAAAAAAGAATAGATCATGAACAGTCTAAGAGAACAGCAGCTCCCGTCACGAAAGTTGAAAGTACAAGCCCTGTTCCTTTATGACACTGAAACCGTTCAACTCTAGGTACTGCAATTCTTACAACTTCTGAATTCAAACAAAACTGTTTCTGTTTAGCGAGATCGAGCTAACAATTTCACAAAACCGAGCGATTGCCTCAAAAAGCTACTACATTTGCTTACAAGAGACCCGATATTAAAATTTCGCCCGCAGATCATACATAAACACTTTAAATGGCGATAGCAAAAATAGAGTTTGTTATGAGCGTTTCATCTTTTGCTATGCGCTATATTTTTATACCACCCTATATAAAGAAATAGGTTTATCCGTCACCTCGTGACAATAGAAAATATCCATATATATTTGAATTTAAATAAAATTACTTTGTCTGCCATAAATATTCACTTTGGGCGCTACATTTTCAACTTTCGTGGCGTATACTTTAGGAAATGAATTAAACTTTACCTGATAATATACAGTATCAGGGGTATTCTTGTCAGGGATCCAAGTGACGACTCCCGGGTTGCCTTCCTCACACACGAGGGTCAGGGATCTCTGGTAAGCTCCGAAGCTAGGGTACTCATCGGCTTCAGGGCCGTTCTGGTCAGGGGTCCAGTTGCAAAGGCGGCCAACTCCAGTAGGTATTAAATCTCCGGTGCGTGTTCGACGGACTCCAGCGTAGATTTCTATACCCTGTGCATTATTTAATATTATTATTTTGTGATATTAATAGTTTTATTGATAGAACGCTGAAGGAAACATCACGAGGAAACTTGCATGCCTCAGAGTTCTCCATAATATTCTCAAGAGCGTGTGGAGTCCACCAATAAGCACTGGGCGGGTACGGGATGGTAATGGGTTGATATGATGAATGGAACTTGATGATACAGCTGGACCCAAAATTTAGGAAAAATATATTCACAAAAATAAAGCGTCCATGGCGTCCTCTGGTGCAGTGGTGAGCTCTGTGGTCTTTGTTATGACTAGAGGCGGCTCGTTGCAGGTCATCTTCCTGGCATGCCCTGCGAAGTGTTGCTCTGTTTATAGGCGATGGTTTTCACTTACTAACAGATGGGCCATCTGCTTGGCACATCAATTATTATATGCAAAAAAACTTCGTCGTTACCAACCTTCTTTTCAGCATCAGATTTGTGATAGTACCCTCCGACGGGATCGTTGGTGATATAGAAGGGGTGATACCGTGCTGGTACATCAGGATCTGTACCGCCCTCCACCACGAAGGTATACTTCTTTCCGCGGACCACTGTCACCTCTGGGATCAGAAGGCCGTTGATGTACCAGGATATACCCCAACCGACGTGACCTGGTGGAAGAAAAATAAGTTAATGTTATTGCTTCTTACTGATCGAGCGAGCAAAGCTGTTTTTTATCAGTTCTATCAGCTCCGTCAGTCTATCGGTTTTTGCCATACTAGATGTATTTTGCCGTGAGATGATGGAAGGTCAGAATACAGTTGTCACCGACGCTTCGCTTGCCGCGGGACAAAACCTTATAGAATTTTATCAACATCGGGTAGTGTAGTTTTTTTTTTATTTGAAAAGTATTTACATCAAATTTTTCAAATAGAAATTTGGTGAAGATGTGAAGAGGACCTTCGGCATCGTGTGCAGCTCCTTAAAATGCAATGAATTGCTTACTTTGAAATTTCGGTTAAACCAGCCCTATTGATGGTTTATGTTTGGAAGGTCTACTGTTCGAAGGTCTTTTTTTTTAAGTAGAAAACTGCAGAGTTTCTTGCCCACTTCTAAAGTAGAGTCATTATGAACGGAGTTATACAAAGACACTATAAAACTTCACTATTAAAGTTTAAATAATGCCTGTGTGTAAAAAAGTCTTGAAACTAGAAAATAATTGTTTTTTGTTAGTTACCAGTAATCGCAGGATATCCTTGTTTCCCTCCCGTGGGGCCCATCTGAGCATACAGAACACCGTCTGGAGGCTCGTAGCATTGAATGCCGGGGATGTCCCACGGCTTCGCCTTGGCAGAAGGCTTCGGGGTTGGCACGGGGTTCGGCCTTATTATTGCTGCCTGGAATATAAGAAGGGTGAATATATGTAGTACATGAATGACCTAGCCTTGCTCGGCATTTCTTTTTAGTAAATCAAAATAAAAAAAAATAGCAAAAAAAGGATGTATCTGAGGCACAATGTTATTTCGCCTTGTCCACCATAAACACCTTTATGACTTTTCAAACATGCTCTCAAGTTCAAGTTCGCAAGTCGTTTAAAATGCAGTTCACATATTTTAACTACTGCAGTTATTACAACAAGGCTTTTAGGAAGAAAATTCAAATGATTCAAGTTGAACCTAGTTTATAATACCTGTAATAATAACTTCTGGATATGGATAATATTGTGTTGGATGTTGTAATATTGTCTGATTACTTGCCCAATTTTTGTCTGGACCCGGAAATCATACAGATTAGTATTGTGACGATGTGGTCTTTGTTATTACATTAATCATCATCATATCAACCGACTGTACTCTCCTGATTGACATATGTCTTTTCTGGGGAGTTTCAAAATCCACGGTGCTGGGCCGCTTGTTTCCAGCGGCTCCCAGCGACTCGCTTGATATCGTCTGTTTACCTCGATGGGGCCCGACCAACGCTGCGTTTACCGGTGCCCCAATGTCTATCGGTTCTCCGACCTATATGCCTACTTGTGAGTTGTGGTAACTACATTGATATTTATAAAACGTAATGGGCAAGTTCCGAATAGCTTAATTTTTAAAAACCCGCGCGAGAATGCAGTCACATTCAAGCTTGTGTATTAACGATTTATTCAAATTGCGAGATTTCACGAGAAACGGAGTTTCGAATATAATGAAAAATTTACATGCACTGAGCTCTAAGGATTCTGTTATCATCTGTTATTCTATGGTAATTATACTTTTACAAAATGAGTACTGAAATTGGTAAAATCGCTATTAGGGGTAAAACTTGATATGGGTTCAAAAACCAATGAATACTCTCTTTTCGGAACCCTACATGGTGGAAAACTTCAGCAGTACTCCCAGGAGAGATACATTCTTAAAACGTATGAAAATTAGCCTAACACTTTTGCTGTAATCACTTAGGATCAGAGCAGACCGTGATGTGCTAGTGACAACATCAGATCAAGGTGATCATAATTCATATTATTATTAAATTGTCATGTAGTTTAGATACATTTTAAAGTTGATTAAATTACTGAAATACACGAACTAATAGATGTTAAAATCGTCAATAGCCTGAACTGTTTGTCTTAGAGATAAAATTAATGTCCACTTTAGTACTTATTTGATTTTTGACGTAGAGTTAGTTGAAAGGACGGAGCGTAACATAAGCTACTTTTTACTCAAGGGAAACAAACGGTTCATTTGTACAAAACCGTAATAAACGCGGACAACTAGTAATAAAATAAAACTTAGCTAGTTTTTTAATTTCATACGTACATTTTCGTGAGCCGCTGGTCTGACTGGGGTTGCCCGATGCACTTCTGGTGTCGTCTGCTCTTCTTCGCCTTCTGGCATAGGACAGTTCCATAGCGGTGGTCTTCCGAACTCAATGAATTTGTCACCCTGTGAAATTACAAGATGAGATATTTTTGATCGAAGCATGCGTTACATTGCGGAAATCCATGACATCTTATTTTTCGCGGAATTAAACATAATTTACGCGAAAAAAAAATTTCTTTCGAGGAGTATTGAAAATTTAGGATAATTTTTTTTTTTCGAACAATATTTTCTTAGTATGAGGTTTTTGTGTTAAAAACTTAGTCGGGATCCATTTACCATGTTAAAGATTTACAGGAAAAATCACCTTCAATTTGTCCAAAGTTTCAAATTTCCTAAGAGATTAAAGTAAATACTATAAAAATTACTTTATTAATGGATATAATGCCTGATGATAAAGTAGATTATTATCATTATTATTTAAAGCAAGCAAGCTCAAACAGCTTATTTAAATAACAGGTTTTCACTTTTCATAGTCTAGTATTTTGATTTGTTTATATTAGTCTCTAGTTAAATAGTTTGTAGCGGTCTTTTCATGAAATAAACAAAAGTAGGTACTCTAAAAAATTTTCACTGCCATAAAATTTCAAGTAACTATTTTATTTCAATTAATTCCTCTTCATAACTATAATTATAATAATTGGAATTATTCTGTACGCGCCTACTAAAATTAACTGCGGCTTCTGACTTGATACAAAGTTGCTTTTTAAGTTCACTAGGCGCTGAGCAAGCTAGTGACGTCATGAGCTGCCAAGTCTTCAGGTCGCGACCTTTAATAGCCAACCAGAATGCCGCACGAAAAGGTTAGAGTGCTACGGCCTCACTACTATAATTCTATATATTATCTTGTCTGAAATTTTTTGCCTAGTTCGTTAGGGTTATCTTGACGTTATTACATAAGTGTGATACAATTCGTTTCTTGCACACTAAATTATATAATATTATATGGTTTGGATACCTCCTAGCAAGCATACATGTGTCAGGAGACCCCACTCTTCCATAACTAAGAAAAAATATATAGACCAACATACTGGTCTTTCAAGTATTTCTACAATGCGTTCGGGTTTGTGGTATTTTTCTTTTCGGACGGACAGTAGCCGATAACCACCTGAGGGGTACTTATGGCTTCACCGCGGAGGGTAGGTAGTTTGAATTTTTGTATTTCAATTTTGAATTTATAGTGAAGAGTCCAATAGCTAATAAATGCCAAAGGGTGTTTGTTTGTTTGTCCTGCATTCACGCCCTAACTAAGCAACCAATGAACTTTATTTTTTGCATAGAGTTAGTTGACTGGACAGAGAGTAACAAAGGCTTATATCCCAGGAAATAAACGGTTCCCACGGGATTTGTATCTTGATCTGTTATAGGAGAGATGGTTTTAGAGCATAGACTCAACGCGCTGCTCTAACGTGGGTTGGTGGGCTTTAACGACTATTATCACAAGTGATAATAACCGGGTCAGAAGACTGAACGAGCTCTCCGAGGCACGGGGGTTGACACTACCAATTTCCTAACTCCAGGCTGGTACTGAAAAAAATCTTTAACAGAAAATACGCAACTAAATTTTTTTCCCGACTTGGATGGAATTCGAACCCTGAAATTCGTGATCTGTAATTGAAAATGCTTTAATATTGTTTCAATAAATAATCAATATAATGATGTTACCTTTGTAAAGTACTGATGGTACGACACTTCCTGCTTTGAGTTGAGGGGTCCGACGGCCCAGATGATAGGCTGGGAGGCGTTGGTGAAGATCGGCAGGTCGAAGCTGTCGGCAGCCTTCAGGGGCCGCTGGTACGTCACTATGGAGTAACCGTTTACAAGTGCTGCGTTGAGCATGCGCACCGAGCTGGTACCTTTCTGTAAATTAATAAGGAATTTAGCTTTAGATTATTATTTTTTATGACCTAGCAGATGGCCCACCTGATGGTAAGTTAAAATCCTTCACGTATAAACAGATCAATACTTCGCAGGCCACGCCCTACATCCGTCAACCTGAGGTGTAGGTGTTGAACTTCACACAATTACACCGGCAACCACGCCCTTCAGACCGAAACACAGCATTGCAACAACGTTGATTTAGGGGCAGAAATAAGCAAGATACTACTTCCTCGAACGAGCTCTGTCACACAAAGCTCTACATCTCATTTAACAAATTGGAAAGTATGTCTGTTTGTTTATTCTCTTTTCATTATATTAAAGCTACATTAGGGTAGCGCTATGTTATGCACAGCTTCAGCACTACACCTACCCAGGTATAATCATAGATAACTCGTATTCTGGAAACGAACATTAGATACTTTTTATCCTGGAAAAAAATGATTCAGCACATTTTTAAAATCCTTACAAATGCGGGCAAAGTCGCGGGAAATGGCTAATAAGACTAATAAGATTCTAATAAACTTATTTTTTTCTTGCAAAAGTAGATTTACAAAAAGTTGTGCTCTACGTAGCCCAGGTAGAATTTGAGCAACAAACTTCTTTATTTTCCTTTTTCTTTATAGTGTAATTTCGTCATGTCAAGCGTGAGTTCACCTGTTATAACTCGGGATGTAAATATAATTGATATAAATGTAATTAAAATAGTGATGAATATTACAAATGCTAAAAACTGTTTACAACCCATAGTTAAATCGATGAAAATTGGTACAAACGCTGAGAAACGTTCTACCCCCAAACGGTTAAATATTTAATTTAAGTAAAGTTTTCGAAACGCGTTTAGTTTAGCGCCTTCTTAAAAAATGATGGTGGGCGAGTGGGCACGATGATTCGTGGTTTATTTTATGCTTTAAATATGTTCCCCGTAATATAATAACAGTGTTTTTTTAATATACCTACCTTCACCTTGTTCATCTCGTTGCTTGTTAAGCAAACAATACTTATTGAAATAAATTATTGCGGTATGCAGTGTTACATATTTCAGCTTTCGTTTCAAAATACCATTAATTTTCGGCATGTGTTCAACTTGATCTTCCATAAACTATGCATACGGAAATTTGCCGAGATTTATAATAAGAGCTAGAGCATTATATTGTAATCAGATTTTAATCCAAATTATATGTTAGCTTGTTAACCGTACATGAAATATATAGGTACAAATCTATATAAAGCGAAGTAAACTATGCCGTGCAGGCATGACAATAAGCCATTAACCCAAAGAAGAAGAAGAAATCTATATAAATAAAAAATGAAAGTCATCTTGAATAATCTTAGAGTGAGGGTAGTTTTGGACAAGCTGCCAGTCTCATTCTTACAAAAAAGAGCAATTTTTGAAGTAAATAGCTTATCATTATGGAAACATGTTCTAGAACGCCTTGATTACATTAATAGCCAATAATATTTTATGCTTTATATGAATGTTTGAGAACCAGGTGCTATCAGCATTTTGCAAAATTAACATAGTGATTTCTAGGATACCCTAACGGTAAAGCGGGACCATATTGCCAAAACTCCGCGTCCTCTTTCGGTCTGTCTGTCCGTCTGATGATGATCTCTACTGCTGCTATAAAAACAAATACTAAAAAACTAATTGGGCTCCCATACAACGGATATCATTTTGCCGTTTTTATAGATAATGGTACTTGGCGGGTATTTACTTTTTCTCTACATTAAAAGATCAAAAGCGGATTGCCCTCATCATATTGAGTTGGCAGTTCTAGGTAAGGTCATTGCGTTACTTTGTAATGTGTGTTTAATTTGTACAACACACATTGCATTAATAGTTAACAGCTCTTAATCTATCTTTAGGATAACAGAACAAATTGTTTCTACAACAACAATATTTCAATATGTTTATAACATGTTTGCCTCTACTCCGCATGATATAGGAGCTATTTTTGAATGAGTCTAATTTAGGTGCGCAATATATTATCGAGATCTGACGGGTAGTATGTAGGGTTCGAGATTATCGGTGCGGGGGGCACAATACAAAGTGTATAGCGAGAGTTCACACTAGAGACTTATCGTTTCGAAACTTTTTGTCTTGTTGTCGTCTTTGCAGCTCATGCTACGATCAGACAGAGACAGAGAGTTTAAAAAAATAATGTGTGAAACAGAGACGTATAGAAGCCGGCTTCCAGACTCCATACTTATTTACTTGTCAAAACACCATTACCACTATTAGTGGAGCGGTGATCGTGCAGTGGGTAGGAGCTCGACTTTACTTTCGTGGGGCCGAGTTCAAATCCCCACAAACAGCACAACCTTTCTAAGTTATATATGCGTTTTAAGTAATTCAAAATATCACTTGCTTCGACGGTGAAGCAAAAGATCGTGTGGAAACCTACATACCAGAGAGTTCTAAACCGTATGTTGGAGTCCACCAATCTGCACTGGGCCAGCGTGATGGACTCCCCCTAGCCCCTTCTTATTGTGGAAGGAGAGCATATGATGGTGACACCATTGCGTTTGACGTGACAGTGACAGAAAGGCGAGAAATAAACTAGCTTCCAAGTTCCAGGAGCTATTAGGTGGTATGAAATAGCATTGTACCTACATATTTATGTCATGTTTTATACATTATTTTGTCTAAACTTATACAAAGTCATACCATTATATCTTGGTTACGTAATACGTTGCTTTCGTAAGATTATTTGCCTTTTTGACGCGTCCTGCAACGTGCCGCCTTGTGTCCATCAAACTGAGGCGTAGGTGTTAAGCCCCACATGCAATTACACCGTAAACCATGTCCTCCTTTGGAAAGTTTATACTCGTAGTTTTACTACGTAGTAATGACCACAAGCGATTTATACCTTTGTACGACCTACCCCACGCCGCATTTTTATGTTCAGCGATAATGCTGACATCGCACATTGCTTTGATTCGGTGTCGGTTACACATTTAATTAACTTCCTAAAAGCAGTGTCATAAATGCCGAATGCGTGCCAAGTAACGGGCGTTTACTTACAACTAACTATAACTTACTCAACTAACTCACTCACTTCTTACTACTCTCCATAGAAAGGAAATTCCGGAGCGGCCCGCACAACTATACAATAATTGGGAAAAAGCGTTAAAAATCAGAACTCCATTTATTTACGTTGCATTGTATGCTTGCTAAAATCAAATAGTTTTTGCTTGCATATACGAATAATGAAACCTCCTCGATCATATAAGACGTTTATGTAAGTATGAGATATAACTTAAACGTTACGCTGCTGATAACAATCTGGGCGGTGGAATTGGATTAATGTATCATACAGTATTAGATTACGCCCGACCTCGTCCAATAGGTCGCCGCACAATATAGTTACGGGCGTCTCATCGGAGTTGCCCGATGTATTGAAATTACATATTCCACCTACTATCCTTGACATAATATCGGATTGGAATAATATTAGAACTACTAAACTTTTGATAACCTCCTAGGAGCAGCGGTGAGCGTTGCGGATGGATTCAAATGGGAGGTCCTGTTCTTCATTTTCTCTGGTCTGGTCTGGTGGGAGGCTAGTTACCATCCTACCCACTTACATGCTGCTAAGCAATTTAGCGTTCCGGAACAATGTTGCGTAAAAACCGATTAGGGTATGGGTTTTATATAACTGCCATACCCCTAACAGGTTAGCCCGTTACCATTTTAGGCTGCATCGTCACTTAACAGCAGGTGAGATTGCAGTCGAGGGCTGACTTGTAGTGGAATAAAAAAAAATGCACATTCGTTGATTGACTATCATCGTCAGCGTAATGAAAAACGACTAAGATACCGGGAGGTATCTTTGCATCGTTCGAGTTCATGTTGGACTGGATTGTATAGATAATGCACCCATATTTATATAAAAATACCAACCAACTCAATGTCATGAACATAAGTTTAATTATTTACCCACTTTATAAAATTACCGTAACAGTACTTACTGCAGGGTTTCTCTCTTTCTCTGTTAAATAAAAGAGAGGTGGCCACCTTGACTTGGTGGGGTTAGGTAGCTTTTTGAGACAGAGCTGCATTGTCTGTTTCGGTCTGAAAGGCGTGGTTGCCGGTTTCATTACAGGTACCTAAGATTTAATATTTAAGTTGATGGACACGGGCACTTTGTAGAACGTATTATTTTCTTGCCTGCCAAGTAATGCTGTGTTTTAGACCATGGCTTTCTACTTGCCATCTTGCTGGTTCGTGATTATAAAAAAAAAACTTAGCTCGGTTGGTTATTATTATCAAGTGTTTGGGACAACTAAGTACATATATAAGTTCCGTGCCCAACAAAAGAGTTTACATTTCATATTTCGCGTCCCTCTGGTAAATGAAGTAGACATATTATTCCAGCATCATTTAAGAGCGGTTTTGTGGAACTCAGTCGCCGATGAGACCAAAATCCCCACTAACACCCAGCGTAACGCAGAGGCGTTATCCACCTGAAACAACATTGCTTGATCGGCACTTAACAGAAAATTCTTCATCATCAAAAAATTCATCGAATAAAGTCAACCCAGCGAAATTATATGAAATACACTTGTCATGTGGTTCGAGTTGGGAACTTCCTTCGTTTTTGATGTCCGATAAAAATAAACTTCCAATTATCTCCATTATCCGCGTAGCAGGTTCAGCGATGCATTGAGAGGCTTCACCCTCACCAACCTTTTTTAATAACCCCTCCCTTTGAAGTCAAACACACCAAAGATTCGCTTTAACTGTGGCTCTTATGGATTTAAGTAAATTCACAGTAATTTGAGGAAGGTTTTTGTAATATGAAACGCCTGAGTACGCAATGATATATCCATAGAAATATTATAAATAGGCAAGCGGAATACGTGTTTTTTTATTTGTCCTTTACGCCCTAACTATATAAACAATCGACTTGAGTTTTGGCATCTAGTTGGTAGGATATTATTATACCAGAAAAACGCAAGAAACGTGAACGAAGAAAATATTTAATAAATTGAATTTATACAAGTTAGCCCTTGACTGAAATCTGACCTGGTGGTAAGTGATGATGCAGTCTAAGATGGTAGCGGTAGCAAAATAAATATGTAGCTTAAATTGCTATAATCTGCGATAGCCAGTCACATCTGTTCGCTGAAATTGAACAATCGCATTATCTAGATACCAAATGACTTGCTGTAAATGGCAAAGCTCCTCTAGATAGGTTTGTAATAAAAATAATGCGTTTTTAAGAATTTATAATCTATGTCTTTTAGTGAAGATTGGAAATGGCCTTTCAATTTTATATTATTGCTGAAGTGAAATATGGCCTAAATTACCCGCTTAGAATATAGCTTTAACTTGTGGTGTAAGAATTTTGTAAAGCGGTTTATTAGTTATTTTTTTATTTAAACAGTTAAGTATCACTTGATTTAAGGGTGACGGAAAACATCGTGAGGAAACCTGCTTGCCTGAGAGTAGTTCTCTTTAATGTTCTCAAAGCCATGTGAAGTCTACCAATCCGCACTTGCCAACGTCGTGGACTGAACCCTTCTTATTCTGAGCGGAGCCCCGCCCTGTAGTGGGCCGCCAATGGGTTGATGTTCAGTATTTGAGTATTCATTGTCTTCATCATCATGTTAAGCCACTGCAGAGCACGGGTCTCTCCCACACTGAGAAGGTGTTACAGTTGGTTGACTACACCTTTGAGAACTCTCAGGTATGCAGGTTTCATCACGATATTTTCCTTCATCACCGAGTCGACGCGTAGATTTTTTTTCTTACATTTTTACTTTGCAGATCTGGTACGTTATTAATAGCTTATTTTGATGTAGCGTAACCAGACCAGACCGGAGAAAACTCAGGAATTATAAATTCCTCCCACTTAAAACCAGAACGCTCATTGCTGTCGTCGTTTTATTGAGTTTCTAATCACAACAATTGCAAAAACATACTCTTTCAAAGTCTTACCGCAAATGCTTCGTCGGGACAAGAGCCGTGAGCTCCGGCGCACTGGCTCTTGGCATCCAGGTAGTAGTCCTCGGCGTAGCCCTTGAGCGTGGCCTTGTCCACCCAGCCCACCGCCACGTCACCGCCCACCATCTGCGAGTGCGCCGGGCTGCCGGAGATGCCGAACGACATGTACTCACCGTCCTCTGCAACAAGCGACAATGATTTATTTAATTGGGTTCACAAACAACAACACAGTATCACATTACACAATGGTATACATAGTACAAATACTCACTGCGGCGTCAACTGCGTAAACCACATATTACAACAAAAATTTGTTAGTGGGCTTGTTCAATGATGGCATTATTTATTTCTTTCTTTTTTCGTCTTGTTAGTACGGCAGAGCTACTTACTGTAACTAGATCGAACTACATTATTTATGGATAACTATAATACAAATATGTACTCATATATATACCTAGGGCACATGAACCGGTAGGTCCAATTTTGGGAATGAATAAACCACCGAATCCAAATTGGATGGAGAGCGTTTGGGAAACTTCGTGACATCTTTTCGTCCAAAATCTCTTAGTGCCTAAAGACCAGAGTCTTCGAACTGGTCGTGTTGCCAGTGGTGAATTACGGATCTGATACGTGGTCGTTTACTATAGACCTCGTAAGAAGTCTCAGAGTCACTCAGCGGGCGATTGAAAGAACTATGTTGAGAGTATCTCTACGTGAAATGAGGAAATCCGTAGGACGTTACATCCATAGCTCGAAGATACGAAGTATCTATCTCCAGGATGAAGGCAATATATGTTTAATTATATCAATATTGGTGCAGTAGCTGAGCATAGCCGTATTGGAATAAGTAGTAACAAACAAATAAACAAACGGACAAAAAGACACACTTTCGCATTTAAAATAATAGTATGGATCTATATATATATATCATATTTTTCTTAAAGTGCTTCTAACAACGGACGGTTGGTGATCATTCTCATAACCTGAACTCTAGACACATAGGATACTGACCGGAAGTTTATATTAAAAAACTGTGCAAAACGCTCAGCCGGAATATTCCTTTTCTCAGTCCCCACTTGAATTTTGTACCTACTGTATAATCGGTAACTATAGAAGGTCGTACCCAACGAAGTGACATATATAGTAGAAAGTTATTAGTAATGTAATATATTAGTAATATAATATTGCATCAATATATGTATCATTGTCCAGAAGAGCGGTGGATGTTGAGGTCCCAAGGTGCTAGACTGGCTACCGTGTGGTGGACAGCAAGCCAGTCGCTGATTCCATAGCAGAGCTTTTTGTGACATAGCTCGACCGAGGAAGTACTACCAACATTGCAATGCTGTGTTCCGGTTTTGCCTCAGGTTGATGGACACAGGGTGGCACGCTGCAGGACGTGTTCCACGCCCTGTGAAGTGTTGCTCTGTTTATACGCGATTGTTTCACACTTATAAGTTGGGCAATCTGCTTGATTATTGTAACAAAAAAAGGACCGTGGACTATGGAAGTCTTTCTGAAAAACCTATGATCTAGGTATCATCGGTTGAAATGACGAGGATGATGAGAGTATTGCATTGCTACTTACCAAGCTTGGAGACCAGCTGCAGCACAATGCTGTCGCCAGCGATAGCCCAGCGCACCTCGAATGCCAGCTCGTCATGGAGCACTTCGCAGTTCAGCTTGGACTGTAACAATAAAACAACATTGGATAAAAGCAGGCGTTACTTTGCGGAAATCCATATATTATGAAAATTAAGCTTTATTTGCTATACTCCGCGAAAAGCAGGAGAATGTTTGTGGTGTGATTTACGAGTATAATTTCTTCAATCCTTATACTCCACACCAAACAGATCTTCGGCAATGTATGTTGCCGAAGATACGCAAGTTTCGCTCCGAAACCTGAGCATCCTCAGGAGACGTTGACTTTCCACCAATCTGCACCAGGCACGCGTGGTATTCTACGGCCTACACCTTTCTCATTATAAGAGAAGACACGTGCCTGTAGTAGGCCAGCAATGGGTTTATAATTTTATATGATCCCACTAAATATTATAAATGCGAAAGTTTGTATGGATGGATGCATGTTTGTTACTCTTTCACGCAAAAACGACTGAACTAATTTGACTGAATCTTGGAATGGAGATGGATTTTCCCCTGGATTAGCACAAATGCTGATTTCTATCCCGGGAAATGTACGGTCCTCGCAGGATTCATGAAAAACCAAAAAAACGCGTACGAAGCCGTGGGCAACAGCTGGTGATAAGTAAAATTGAATGTTGTGTTAAAACATCAAGTCAATTCATCGCAGACTTTTTAAGATAAAATATGCAAACAAGATGTTCTGCTTTCCACATAATGACACCTTTTTTTCCTTAAAGTGGGTGTCACACAAAATAAGATTCAATTTATACGTTGTTACACAGCACGGCATTGTGAAACTATCGCTTAAAGCCCTTGAGGCTGAACCCGACTCAACCATACCGTTCGCATAATGCCAACTAACTTGTAATTTATTCACACGCTGTACAGATTCAGTAAAACTCAGGAATTTTGCCGCTTGTGAGATAGTCACAGACTGGAAACTGGTGAATTTAATTCTAGAATTTATTACACTTGTTTAAAAATATTAAAATATCACTTGCTTGAAGTGTGAAGGTAAACATCGCGAGAGTTCCCCATAACGTTCTCAAAGGTGTGTGAAGTGCACCAACTTGCACTGGGCTAGCGTGGCGGGCTGCGGCCTGAACCTTCCTCATTCCGAGAGGAGACTCGTGCACTGTAGTGGGCCGGTATGGGTTTATAATTACAAAAAAATAAAGGAGAATGGGCTGTAGCAATCCAATATTAGAAGTAACATGAACGCGAAATTTAATACAATTGACTAGGCTTTATATAACAAATAGTAAAATAACTTTTTTGAGATGTCTCTAAATAATTTCAGAGTTCTCATAAAACGAAAGCTTATTCCAAATTATATAAACTTTGGTATGAATTACTCTAAATTTTTAGCAATATGTATCACAATCAACTCTGAAAACAATAAAAAACAAAAAAACGCTAAGTTTGCTTTGGGCTTCTTCTTATTCAGTTCTAATACTACTAATAACATAAGATATTACATGATCTTGCACTGCCTTAAGCCTTCCTCAATATCCATTCAACACCAAAAAATAACTACTTAGGCACATTGGTAGTTCTTGCGAGAACTAAGAAGCTTTTCGACTTTGTTATTTTTATACCGATGAATATGAACACTATACAATTCGTTCACTTGCTCTCAGACTACAGGAGTGCGGTAGTCAGTATCGACTTTCAATTGGTCCCCTCGCAGTAAAGTTCCTAAATCAGCTTTGGTAGACGCTGCTCTCTAAATATTTGATTCTAACTCGATTTGCATACAACCGCTAGCGTATTGTACGCGAAATTGAGTGAATATCTCTTTATAGACCAGGAGAGGGAGAATGAATAGGAAAACAAACAAATTTCATTTATTTCAACCATGCTTAAAGTAAAGTTACAAGGACTGCAAAAACTATATGTTTGTAGTGACTGTACCACCGGTTCAGAAGCCGTCTTGTGACAAATCATATCAAAAAGCATCACAGAAAGGTGGGGTGAGCGCGAAGCAACCTTAACATTTAACAATGTACCTTTAAATCTTTAACCTATACTAAGATAAAAACTCCCAAAATAGCGCTATCCTTTTCCACAAAGAACATTGAAAGGGAATGGCACTAGCATTGTACGTTTTTAGTCTGTCTAAAACCACTATTTACTTTGTGAAGAAGAGTCACCACACGGTGACTCTTCTCTGCTCTTATAATCTTTTTAATACTGTTCTCAGTAAAATGTTATAGTTCTATTGTCTATACCCCAAAACAAAACTGATAAAAACAAATTGCTAATTGTTTTTGAAAATAGAATTACCTTAAATATAAAATCAATTTGAATTTAGAACAGAATTCCAAACAAAATACTCCACTCGAGTTCAAAATTATTGTCGGTCCGACTAAACGGCAGTTCCATAGATTATACAATGTTTAATATGTATGCAGATCTCTATGTACAATAAATCGGATAACATAAACCAATTGCACGGCAGCTTAGTGCTTAATGTGCTCAATCTCCGGTAAGCCGCAGATCCTCGTAACAGTTATCGGCCTACTAGCAACTGAGTGCTCCAACTAATCTGCTACGACCCTTAATAGTACCTACCGATTTTCCTTTAGAGTAAACACCTAATATTCTGATAAATTAAAATGAACACAATTCAGATAAATTCTTAAAAAATGTTTTTTTAACATTAATAATGAAAAAAATGTTAGGAAATAAAATTGAGTTCCTTTGCCGGGGACATAAATTTTTAAAAACAATATAGCTTGTCTTTGACACATCGCTATCTGTGATGTCTGGTGGAGTAAAATGTGATGCAAATTAGTATACACTTTAAAACTATTAGAATTTAATAAAAACTGTTGTTTCGACTTTATATATAGACGAATATTTTATTTCTTTATTTGAAGAGTATCGTGGATAGGAATGAAAGACGAAAACTAGGCTTTAAATCAAATACCTATTACTACAAATGTACGTATGTATCTGAGACACAGTTTGGTAGTGCAATAATAATTTCACGCCCGAAACATCTCTGTCTGCGATCGCATTACGTGGCTTTGAGCTGATATTATGTCAGATATGTCAAGTGCGAGTGTATCTGCGCGTCGCAGGTAGATAATGTAATCACTGCCACATTACGCGCGGCCCGTGATTAATGAACCAAATAGCGATAAGCCAACGATTAGTTATTGCCACTACATGTACCGTGCGGGCATTGCATCCAATCTATACAATATAATTTTTCAACTGTTGAATAACGCAGTGGGCAGTGATCCTGCTTTCCGAGTGCAAGGCCGTAGGTTGGATTCCCACAACTGGAAAATGTTTATGTGATGAACATTAATGTTTTTCAATGTCTGGATGTTTATTTTTATTTTATAAGTAATTATGTATATTATATTCATAAAAATACTCATCAGCTATAGTAGTATCCGTATAACAAGCAATGCTTACTTTGGGGCTAGATGGCGATGTGTGTATTATATTTCGATAGTAGTATATATCAATTTTTTTATATTTCCATTTTTGGAGTTACTAAAGATCCTTTTCTAAACAGAGCATAAAAATTTTAAGGAAGGAAAGAAAGTGAAGGAATATATCTAGTAGCCATTGCCCGCGTTTTTCGTCCGCTTTTATTATCGTTCGTTTTGTTGGGAAAAAGTAGCCTATGTTACTCTCCTTTCAAATAACTTAATTTTTGGCAGAGCCAAAAATTAAGTTGATTGGATGCTTAGTTAAGGCATGAAGGAAGGACGAACAGACAAATACATCTACATATTATCGCATTTACAATTGTAATGCGAAACTTAATATCATCATAAATTCTATCTCAATGTCTAGGAGGTAGTCGTAAAATACCAAGTAGAGTTCAAGTCTGAATTTTCCATTACAAGTTCGCCCTTGACTGCATTCTTCCTTGGTTTCAAGTTCTGATGCAGTCTAAGAAGGTAGCGGGCTAACCTGTTAAGGGTTAAAGCTATATTAAATCTTTACCCCTAATCACATTCTACGCATAAAAGAGGAAATTAAGAAATAATAAATTCTTAAATAACCCTACCAGCCCAATTATGAAGAAAAATCATAAGATACATAGTCGACCTAGACCCAGCCTAGCCTGAAGATGCTATAGTATCGAAGCGAAACCTGCATAGAGCTTGCCTCGGAGTATGGTGTTACGTAAGGTAGAAGAAATTACAAGTTTAGTCGTAAACCACAGATTCCGAAGCTATAACTAAAAGTACAAAACTTGAATACGTTCAAGCCCAATAATAAGTGACCTTATTTTTTTATTGAAACTCTTTTTTTCCTAAGAGTAAAAATATATTAATTAGTCAAAAGAAATTGTTTCCAAGTTTGCACACATTTAGCACACATTCGCCACAATCTGGCATATGTCCACCGCACTATGCTAGCGTACTTACTAGCGGTAAAAATCGCTGCGTTTAATCGCTACTTACTGAAATCGAAATAAAAGTAATTGATTTCATTTCGTTGTGTAATTTTATGGGACGGTTTAATTGAACAATTTTAAATCTTTAAGTTATTCTATAACGTCGACATTCCAAAAGGTTACGCTGGTAGATAGATTATTATTTAGCTTTATAACTGCATCTACCAAACGGATAAGAAATGTTGATGTCAAAGGGTGAAGAACAGGTATGCATGCACGGTATCAGAATAAAAAATTCTCAGAATAATCTTATAGCACGCACAAAATTCAATATTCAATAAAATAAAATTCAGTTATTAAAAATTTAATTTTGGTGGATTCGCCGACGCTAGGTATAAATAGCAGACCTCGAGATGGTATCAGCAGCTCAGTTTAGAAACGGATAAAGTGAAGAAGAAGTAATAGTGGGAAAAAGAATTTCAAGATTTATTAATATCACTTTCACATTTTATAAATATTTTCATTTGTATAATAATGAATAATTCAGAGTATTTTCTACTCTGAATTATTCATTATTATACAAACATGAAATACATGAAGGTCCGGGATTTCAGGATCAGCCCATGTCAATATAACCTTGTCATAGAATATTGTATATTCTCGGAGTCGTCATTGTTAATATACATAAAGTAAAGAAGAACAATTTGCTCTTACTGTTGGTAATATTGGTATTCACAAATATGTCCATTATAAGTGCAAATTAATTTATATTTAACTGATGATTGAGTTTTCTGATAATAATTTAAATTAACCTAAGTTAACGCTATTGCTGTGTTGTTGTTCGACATATTATTTTCTTATTATTTGTTTGTTAATTTTATAATACAAGCTTTAAATAATGAAACCTACATTTTCAATATAAAGTTACTACTTGCCCCAAATACGGGGTAAGTTGTAACAAGTGATATTTTGCACAAAAAGTGCCATAAATACTAATTGGTTATAGATTCAGGAAAAAATATTGTAGAAATATATTTCCAAATACATGATTCCTCATTTAAAGCCTTTTTTCAATTAAAATACTCAATAATGTAGTCACCCCATCTAAAAAAGAAAAAAATCTTACAACTTGCCCCTCTCTCCCTTACTTTATAAGTATTTTATATGAATTATATTCATAAAAACATTTATCAGCTATCTTAGTACCCATAACACAAGATTCTCTTACTTTGGGGTTAGATGGCGATGTGTGTATTTTCATAGTAAATTTATATTAAGTAAACGCGCGTTTTAAAAGCGCCAGTACGATCGTTAGCTAATGGCTGTCAATAAAAAGTGCGACAACCGACAAGTTCGGGTCAACAATTAGGGTCAATGACTTCGCATTATTGCGAGTAAAACTTGTGGGATTGTCTATTAAGATTCGCTCTTAATGTGAACATCGATTATTTGTTACACAATAGCGTATCTCACGTGGCCGCGTCGACGAGGGGTGATGTAAGCAAATGATTAAATCAACAATAACTCCATCTCGGCAGTTAATCTATACATACGAGGAAATAAAACTGAAGTGTGTGTCTGTGATTTCGAAATAAAAGGCTCTTAGCACGGTTATTTCAAGGATAGCATAACTCTGTTACGTGTTTTTACATTTTTAACCGTCTTGCCTGCTTGTCTGGGCCAATCTTAAAACGGCCAAACCGAGTTTGTCCTATTTAAATTTTTCACTATCTCCTTTGCACTCCAATAACATATTGTATATCTGAGCACATGATTTCTTTATTTCTTGTTACTAAAATTTTCGGTTTTGAGGAAGGAAAATATGCCAAATTTAGAAATTCTTTGTTCATGAAAGCATATTACACGGGCTTATGTAGGGTTCATGTATACGTTTTTATTATTGTTTGCTAACAGTGATTACCTACCTTCCTTAACTGATAACTAAATGTTGGGTTCCAAACGCACCTTTTTTTAAGTCACACATTTTCGATGTGCATAGATCACCCTTCAAACGATGAGTGTGTGTGTGTGCGTGCTGTGGCATCGTATTTTCTGAGCGGATGAACCTATATGTTTTTTTAGTTTGAAAAGTGAATAACTTTGAGTGTTCTTAGCTATGTTTCATACACTATGACAAATTTCAAATCCAAGATGGCCGCCACTACAAATTGGCGAAAGGCTTTATTACAACTCCCTCAACTAGTAGGTCTAAATCTAATGACTAGAAGAATAATGCCCACTGCCTGTATTAAAAGTCAGGGGCTTTTTTTAATTTAAAATTTATATTGGTATTATTTAAAATTATTTTAATGTTGTAGTAAGAACACAATTTATTATTATTATTTTCGCGTGCGGTTCAAGCTGACGCAGGCTGAAATCTTATTATAAAATTAAAATAAAACGTTTGTTAAGAATATACGCTGAGATTGTAACTTTCTATAGAGGGAAGAGTTTAAAAAAAAAAAATCATTAGTTTTTGCATTACAAACAAATAGGGTAAAGCCTGTATAATTTCGGTTTATATTATTACGGGAATAAAGCGAACCCCAAGCAAACTGCTTAACAGTACATACAAGCTAGGCAGCCTGTGTTACTGCGCTGTGGCAGGGCAGCAAATAAATGACGTATACTGCATTTCGGTACTCGTTTGTTGTGTTAAGGGCCTGGTGGTTGTGATAGGAGGAGCGGAAAGGCCGCATGGCCTTTCCTATAAGCGATCTAACAGAATACCGAAATTTGGCTTGACTTCTTCTGACACCAGAAAGTGGTTTGAACTTTTATTTTCTTATCACTATCAACCTTTTACTCGCCCACTACAGGGCAAGGGTGTCCTCTTAGAAGGAGGAGTCCACCAGCCCACCACACTTTGCATATTAGTAAATCTTTCACGCCTTTGAGAACATGATGGAAATCAAAGGCATTTAGTTTTCCTTATAACGATGTTTTGTTCTACCGTTAAAGCAAGTGGTATTTAATTGTTTGAACTAAACATTTCACAATAATGTAGCGTTCTGCTACGATGATGCGTAGAAAACGATATAAGGTACGGCTTACAACTGCCTAAACCGCTACCATTTTGTGAAACAAAAAAGAAAAAAAATAATAAAAACACAATTTCCCTGACCGATTTCGACAACTCTGAAGTTGCTTTCC
The DNA here is from genome assembly GCF_905163445.1 of Pararge aegeria. Lineage (NCBI taxonomy): Eukaryota > Metazoa > Arthropoda > Insecta > Lepidoptera > Nymphalidae > Pararge > Pararge aegeria. The sequence goes on along the minus strand of NC_053202.1, from coordinate 333,207 downwards.
ATCTCCCGGGAGATATGTGCAACTGTGCTTGTGTACACACAAGTATGTACACAAGGTGCACTCTCTATTCCCTCACTGTTTTCATCCGATGGGACGGCAGCTCCAACACGACCGGGAAGAGACCGACAGTCGCAGGACCGATAATTTAACGTGCTCTGCAAGGCATGGGACTAAACTAAGAATTTTCTCTCAATACAAATGAACTTGATCTACAGTCTAACTTGTTTACAACTAGACCAACCGCCAACGAGGCAGTTTTAATAATAAAAAAAATTAAAAGTTTCAAATTTTAAAATCTCCCGACTTTCAATGTTCATTATACTTAAGTTGTGTTAAAATATGTAATCCGCCATTTTGTAGCGGCGACCAACATGGACCAATTTAATCAAACATCTAAGAACACTCCCGACTAATTCAGCCATCAAACAAATAATACAAAGTCAATATCGGCTCACCCGTCCAGGAAATACGATGCCACAGAGGCAGACACACTCTCACACACACACGTAGTAACTGTACGTAGTTACTTCAAACTTATAACACCCCTTCGTTCCTGCATCTAGGGTTAAAAATAACACTAGCTACACATTGACAGCACGCTTTCGCTTGTGCTTTGCGTCCTCCCTCCATCCGACTAGGTAGAACCCTCCTGCAGGCGATTCCGATCCGTGCTATAGCTAATGAGGCTACATCAAGTCGTTTGCGTAACAACCTTATTTGCTGCACCACGACGTTACCCCTCGCCCTTACCAACAACAACATAAGGCTGACAATCCAACTGAGAAAAATGAAAGGTCAATTCCGCGCAAGCAATTTAGATTTCTAAGTTGTATGTATTTTGAGCTGTAAGTTGAATGCGCTGTTAAATAATAGTTCAAAATTAGCCGCAAAGGCTCTGCTATTGAACTATAAATTGGGTCGGTTTCGGTTACATTTTGGTTAAGTGGATCACGGATTCTGGCATCGAATTTTTAATGAAGTTTATGTTGCATTTATTATAACATCTCTGGCTCGTATAAATTCAAAGTCAAAGTCGTTATTTATTTAAATATGCATACAGCATTCAAGAGGTGGTGATAGCGCATTGGGTAGGAGCTCGACTACATTTTCGGGGTCCGAGTTGGAATCTCAGTACGCGCCTCTAACTTTTCTAAGTTATGTGCGTTTTAAGTACTTAAATACTTGCTTCAACGGTGAAGGAAAACATCGTGAGGAAACCTGCATGCCTGAGAATCTTACATAATGTTCTCAAAGGTGTGTGTGTGGAGTCCACAAATCCAAATCCACAAAGTATTGATGATAATGACGATAACATTAAATGACTTGTCAATCTAGTGCTTATTCGCGAAACGACTCAGGCCGCGATTGCCAGAGAGACGCAGCTTCAAATCCTGCCAGTTTTATAAATTAGGCTAGTTGTTTCCAGCGTCCTTCGTCCGCGTTTATTAAATCCCGTAGGAAAAGAAGAACAAACCAACACAATTTCGCATTTATAATACTTGGAAAGAATTCCCGAGTCTCTGGCCATGGAATTGCCCCCATGCAATTGCAAATACCCCGGGGGAAGGGATAAAAAGAACCCTATTTGTTAATCCGGGGTATAATCCATCCCCATTCAGTATTTCAGTCAAAGTAGTTTTTGTGTGAAAAAGTAACAAACATCTATCCTTACAAACTTTCGCTGTTATAATATTAGTAGGAAGCATGATTTGATTAGCATAAGATAGATAGAAGGGCTTTTACTGCCGTCAGTTTCAAAGTAAAATGAAGTCCGATCACGAGAACTCTGCGGCCTCTCAAAGTCTTACCAAGTACTCGGAGTTTGAGCAATAAGTTTAATTCCTGCGTAATACTGTCCCCTGGGTATTACCGGGGCAATATTTCACACAGCTCTGTCCCCGGGGAGTCGAACAATCGTAAAAACTCTCGCCGACGAACTCCGATGTGACTCATAAAGAAGTTATACTTTGGGCATTACTTATAACTGTCGTACCTCAATAATATTATGTATTTATCCATCTTTGGACTCTCACCCTTATCGCTACGAGCATTTAAATGTAAGCACAACTTTTTAAACGATGACCGTGACTGCCCGTGACTGGCTCGTTGGTGAAGTGGTTAACATGTTTAACTGCGGATCAAGTGGTCCCGGGCTCGATTCTCGAAGCAATTCCCGGAACGAGCAAATATTAGGAGATTACCGGCGCATCCCCGGGTGCATTATTATTTCAAACATTGCTTAGTATTCAAATAAACCCACTATGTTAACAAACTATGTTTAGTATAGCAGAGGCACGGTAATAAACTGAGCATTTGAATAACCTTGTTTCCTCATCAACTAAGTAATCTTTTAAAAGTTTATTTTGGTGATGTTTTTTTTACCGTTTTCATTACCCGTCAAATATAAAATATCTACATTTTATCAATGAAGTAGATTCAATGTGAATTACATGAAAATCTTCTTTTGTAGGATGATCTCTCAAATGCGTCAACTGCTTAATTTTTCAACTATTACAGTTCGTTAGCTGATCGCTAGTTGAAACTGATGTCAATTTGCAGGCGTGGCCTACTTCAAAGACATACATCCAGACATTTTCAAATAGTTTCCAAAACACTGTGCGAGTTTACGGCAACTATTTGAGCAGAGGAACTGTGCAAGGAAAAATGGGCTTTAATTTTTCACTTTAAAATTAGTCTGTTTAAAATTTCAACATCGGCTTTTATGCAATATGAAATTCATTGTTGCACCTTAAAAATTAACTAGTCAGCCACGTTTTGACCTTTTTTAAGCCTTTGATAACGCCATTTTGTTTTATAAACGCATTAATCCCGCTCTAAAATTATTTAAATTCGTCTTTTTATAAATTGCTATAATTAATTTGGCCTACATTTGAATTTAATATGTGGGCCAAGGCTTTTGAATACAAGATTTATCTCTATGAATTTGATTATAAAAAAATTATGGAATTGCATTAATTTCGAATTATTTCACAGAAATCCGCCGTAGTAAAAGAAAAAAAATCGAATGCCTAGCAAAAGACCAATGTCAATGCAATCTGTGTAAAAGCTATTGTAAAATACCTACTGCACGGATCTTAAAAAAAATCCACATATTGGACGTCCACATATGCTGTAGACAGAAGATGGAATATTCTTTTAATCCCGGAAAATAACCCGTAAGCTATTCCACGGGATAAAAAATAAGCTTCTTGCGTGACTTAAAATCTATACCGATCCTGGCCAAATTTTGCATTTAGATAGCTTACACGGACAAAGGGTACTTTTTACCCTGGAAAACAGACGGCTTTTGCGGTATTTTTAGAAACCTAAAACATGTAAAGTAGCAGAGTTCTAAACAAGTTCAATATTTAGACAGTGAAGTGATTTATTCTAGTGATATGTTAGACTATTACGACTTTATTATTGGCACTGAAAGCCTATATAGTGGGACAAAGTGATTTAGTGAGAGAAATTAAAGTCAATATATTTGGCAAGCTTTATTACTTTATGAGTATTCATGTAGCTTATGAAAATAAAAAGTTTATATCGTATAAAAGTGTAAAAGTATATTAACTATTAAATAAAACGAGTGCAGAAACTGGCAGTTAGGAAAATAACGAGCTATGAATATAATATCAACATCGTAGTAGTAAATAACATTAAAAATATCTTAGCTGCTAAAGTTTTGATACCTAAAGCTCTTTACTGGCCATATACATATACAGAAGTTTATCATGTATACTAGTAAATATATACATTTTATGTTACATATAGTACTATCTAAAAATCTATCACAGTTTCTAATATTGTACAAATTTTTATGTAAAATACAGAATTTCATATTCACAAAGTTAAATCCTTATAAAAAACGAGATTGTTTATATATCAGCGTAGATAAAATCACAGTCCACATAAGTAATTTCGCTATCATATAAAATATTGCACATAATCTATTAATGGTAATCAAGAAAATAATTTGATAAAATAATATAACAAATATTTGACAATAATATAAAATATATCACTAATAAAATATAAAACAATCAATAATAGGATACAATAAAATATAATTATCACTATAAGTTGTGATATAATGGAGAACGTTTTCTTTTTTCCCAATTCTTTGTACGTATTAAAATGATACAGTGGCAGTGATTTGTAATATCACAATGTGTATTACCAGGCAACAATAAGAACTAATATTTAAGAAACTTAGTCTAATGAAATAAAATAAAGAAGCTCCCGTTAAACATTCAAGAGAATAAAGCCTTAAACATCATAAAATGACCCCGCAAAAACAGCACCCCGTATTTTATCGAAGAAGCTCTCTCGAAAATAAGTAAGGTTTTCAACTTTTTCTACTCATAATTCAAGTAACTTTATAGATTTATATTTACGAACACTACATCACTTTACCATTTTCAAATAAAAGACGAAGCATCATCGATAAATATTAGAAGGTAAACAATGTTGAATAACATATCGACACAGTTCTCGTATCTTATATGCAAATGCTGGTAACATGGGAAGATTTTAAGAGCGGTTCCATGCAGGCCTCAAGTGCATACGCCTCAAGGTTCCTAGTGAGAGGAATATATGGTATAAAGTATTAGAAGGGCACACTTCACTAGCTAAGTTTGTTTATTTCGATTGGCCAATGACACATGTTGAAACAAATTATTATTTGACCACAGTCTTGAGTGCAAGATGAAAGGATGGGTGATTTCACAAGATCATGATGATTGCGCAGCAATTGCCCAATCGTTCATCGACCGTCTCAGTTTGACCCCGTACTCCCAACTAGGTCAAGGTCAACTTGACGTTAGTTCCTCCGACTCCCAGATTCCTGTTCGTAGTTGTATGGAAGTAGACGATATTGCAGCGGCTGGGGTTGGTACTGGTTTATTTGATACTGCTGTAATTCCAACTCGAGGGCGCGACGTTGCTGATCAAATAACTGTTGCTGGTATAACAAATCTTGTGTCGATAGAACCTGCCCATTCTGTAGGTATTGATTATGCGGATCTAATTGATATTGTAGAGTTTGCGGCTGATATATATTTTGCTGAATTTGTGGAATATTCAAGTAGTTTTTCGACTGTCTCAGAGAATTTGACTCTTTTTGTGCGTGTATTTGAATTTGTTGATTTATATAATCAAGTTGTTGCTCTAATTGCTGATTTTGTTCATTAATAGATTCATTTTGGGATTGAATGTCTTGAGTTTGCTGGTCAGCTGCTTTCTGATTTTCTAAATGTTGCCGTACCGATTCTTGGTTTTGCTCATTTTGGGACTGAATTCTTGCTTGGTTTTGCTGTTTATCGTTTTGCTGTTCGACTTCTGCATGTTGCTGATTATAGCTTTGATGGTCTGTGTCTTCTTGATGTGCATAGCTCTGTTGTTCTGTTTGCTGGTTATAGTTTTGACGTTCAAGCTCTTGTTGGATTTGTTGGTAGTTGGGCTCACTTGGGGTATGAGCACTACTCTGGGGTGGGTCATAGGATTGTTCGTCTTTGGAAAGGGTGGCGAGCAGCTGGTGCTGTGGCGGGGTGAAGGTGTCGGCGCGACGGTGGTGCGCGTGCGCCGCTGACAGCTCCTGTGGGGCGGGGGGCCCGGCGCGCAGTTGCGGGCGGTACGTGGTAGCGTCGAGGCGCGCGAGGGGCTTGCGGGGGCGGGGGGAACGGGCTTGCGTCGCGTCTCCAACCAGCGCCTTGTTGCGGCTCTGCAACAGGAAACCCGGCTCAGTCCCGAGCGACAAGGATGGGTGATGGAAATGATTGTGATGAGTGGAGTGATTTCTTTGGATGATCATCTATGTACTTCCCACAGGTGGTCCCAAGTCATTAAATTTGGAACATTCTCTAAAATAAACGCTATTCATTTGTGAATTTAATAAAATCCTTTTAACACTTTTCAACGTTTTCGATCGACGCTCTATGATTCAAAACTCTATGATTCAAGATAAATGCGTAAATTTTTGTAATAGGTAATATATTTTGTCAATTCGAAATACGAATTCACAAAATCAAACGGATGATTGACGCGTGTTTCCAGTACAGAAGTGAAGACTTAAAATTAACAAACAGCTCATGATTCCAGTTCCCCTTTATCATCTTTAACACCGGATGTGCTAAAAGTGTTAATTAATGGAATGCGAAAACTAAATTCTCATAAACAACGTAAAACCCCTTCTCTTCTCTTGCATAAAGCACTATTTCGTGCTAGGTAAAAAAATCAACCTTTTGGAACGCAATTTTTTAGTGCTTTAACCCTGATTTTCGTCCTGTCATTACGTTCAGTTCGCAACATTACTTCCATCAGGCTACCGAGCTCACACCAAATTACCGCTTTCAGAATTTAACAACTGCCTTTAAATTCACACTTTTATATTCTTGCTTGCTTTGTATGCCGGAAAGCTAAACTAGCTTGTAATTCTGCAAAGTTTAACTTTTTATTGCAAAAAAATATGGAAAAGGACGCATGGATCTGATATTGTTTCAGTTTAGGATTAGTTAAGAATTGTGGGAATTTAAAGAGCGGCAATTGCAGGATGATACTGGCAGGATGTAATGTTTAAGTGGCATCGAAGTCGAAATAGTTAAATGATATTCAGATAAATAACCGGTAACAATAAATAAATGGTAGTCAAACTCACCCAGTAATAAATAAAAATAAAATGTGTACCTTCGGACAATACGTTTAATTTTTTATGCGAGCGTAATTCGGTGACGATCTTGTCAAAAAACTAACTAAAATAAGCTTGAAACTCCTTGAAATATTTCGTTTACGAGCTAGACATTTTAGGACCCCGTTGAGGAAATAAAAAATTGTATGTCGCGGTGTAAGTTTGTTCGCGGAATCGTGAATTGTTATTTTATAGTGCTCTACATAATATACATTGGTTGCCTGGAAGAGATCAATATGTTGCGACAAGGCCGCCAAATTGTATACTTTATGTAAAAAAATTATTTTCAATTTTTCTGTATTTCCTGTGGTGAACAATAAAAGTGTATTCATTAATTCATTAAATATCTTGGGGATGTCACTAAAAAAATGTTAAAGTTTGTATTAAGCGAAAGCTTATAGATAAGTCCTATTATATATAGTATAAAGGATTACGTAAACAATAAAAAAGCTTCGGTGTGAACAATTGCTCTAACCAGGTTGCTTCTTAAATATTTTCTAATGACAATGTTATATGATGATAACCAAAAGAACACCCGGCTAAGTTTGTTGTGGGCTTCTTCTTAGACCAGGGCGCGTTTGGAACCCTCGTAGCTTTAGTTTTTAATTTACGATTGGAGCTATCGCCATCACTACTCACTGCTATGTACACATTTGGTATGAAATCAAAGAATCAAAAGTGCCATCTATGTGCCTATTTGAATAAAGAAATAGTTGACTTTGACTTTGACATTCATCATACAGTCATTCTTAATTTATTTTTCACCCTGTAACAACATGATCTAAAACTGTCATTTTAATATTTTTGTCAAGGTTAGGTAAATACCTAATTCAAATGAAAACCCTGCAGAGATTGTGGTGTGGAAAAAAAGAAGCATATTTAAAGCTCAGCTAGCATAAATCCATTGGTGGATTCTCTCATGAACCCCGTTACGCTTCCTTTCAACTCTCCGGTATTACAAATCAGCCAACTCTAGAATGTCTATGTCAAATCTCAAAGCTTCTCGATAGAAGAAAGGTCATCATCAAGTGTGTAATTAGTTTCACACAAGCCCGTGGTCACGACTCGCTGAAGTGAACGGAGCTGTAAGCGCAATGTTTAACTGTTGACTGTGGCCTTAGTACAAGATTTGTTTGCTCGCAATCGCCGAGTCGTTTTCGAGTATTAAACTCTGTATCGTAAAAGTAAAATGGACTTAATATCACTTGTTTTAGTGTCGCAAATCCGGTACTTCTGTACTCATTTTTTTTCTTAATTGTAACTAACGAAAATATTACCAAATCTTTATCTAAATAAAGGTGACCTAAACTGAGTTTAAGCAATTTTGGTACTGTCTGCAAAATGTTTTTTATTTAAAGTGACTACATTCCAGTGCATATTTATCAATGAGACAGTGTGGAATTAAAATAAAAGTAGGTACTAAAAATAAGTCATATCCTTGCCTTGTACATAACATTTGTTCAATGTACAAAAGCTGCCCCCAGACTCCACACAAAAACTCCCCATCTCTTTTGAGCTAAACAAGATCCATTTTACTTCGATATTACAGTATTTGCATACTCGAAAACGACTCGTAAGCAAACTCGTACTCGTACTCGTCGCCTACTATCAGCAGCGAAAGGCGTTTGTTTTTGTTTGTTGAGCAATTATGTTATTAGTTTTGGAGGCTAACTATTGACAATATTTTGGCGACGTTGTTTTTTAAGTTGGTCATTTATTTGCTCATGACTGATGCTTGTCGTAGATAGATCTATGTTCGATGTCAGTTCATTATGGATATATGTTAAAAGAGACAGATTACTGACGTAGAAACAGCAAGACTTGTTTACTTTGCGTACTTTCATAGTGTGATGTCTTACGGGATCTTATTCTTATATCTATAGTATCTCTATAGTTTCAATATCAGCAAAGCTGCTGATATTGAAACTATATTCATATTGCAGAAAAGAGCTGTACGGTCAATATATAAACTTAAATCACGTGAAAAATTTAAAGAAATAAGTATCCATACGGTAGCCTCACAATATATTTATAACAATATAGTATTTGTAAGACAACATATTAGTCTTTATAAACAAAAAGTGGATATAAACAGTTGACTTACAAGAAATGGTCATAAATTAGTGACATCTGCATATCGTCTGCAAAAGGTGCAGAAGTCATCTGTGGGACTGAGTATACGCTTTTATAATATGATTCCTAAGGTAATTTTGGACCTACCAATGCATAAGTTTAAAGAATGTGTTAAAACACATTTATTACAGCGAGGTTATTATACAATTGATGAATTTCTTAATGACAAGGTTGCTTGGAGGCATCCGGCTCGGCTTTCATCTCTCACAAGATGCTGAGTTTCCTGCCGGCTTCTTCTCAGTAGAATCTGCCTTCCGAACCGGTGGTAGAGTCACTACACACAGCAGACTTGACGTTTCAAAAGTGCTTATATTAGGCATATTTGAAATAAATAAATTTTGAATTTTTGAATTAAAAATAATATGGTAGAAATAATGTTACAACTGTAACCGTCCGAATACAATTATATATATACACATAACATATTGCCATTTTGATCAATGCTGTCTCTCACAAAATCACAAGACCTCAATGTCCAATCACGTAGATAATAAAGATATCAGGTATGCAATGCGTCAGAAGTTTATATTGCGAGCTATTTACGAGTTTTTTTTGTATATTATAATGCAAGTCATAAAGTTGTACCCGGCGCCATTTGGAATAGCACTTTTATAATGATCCCATGCGTCTGAAAACATTTGGCGCGCTCCGTTTGTTCGCGGCTGGATCTAGTCCAAGCGCCACTAACACCCCCCTTACCCTCCCCCCTCCCGCTGCGCCTCGGACCACTCGCCCCTGGCTCCAGTAAACGCGATTTAATTAATTGTACCATTGACATCAATATAACCAAAGATCACAAATTAAAAGTATTAAAAATCGGGGGTCTTTAAGTATATGCAAATGAATAAAACAGAGTACTGGAGCTCTGGTCCGGTGAAGCGATGATATCCTAGTCGCTGGGTCTTCGGCTTTACTTTCAGGAGCCGATTACGAACCCCGACACGCACCTCTAACTTTTTCAAGTCATGTTCGTTTTAAGATTTAAAAAAGTACCATGAAAATCAAGCTTAATTTGCAGGAGAATCTGTATGGTGTTATTTATAATTTCTTCAATCCTTATACTCCACACAAAACAGATCAGTTTCTACACACGTTTCGCTCCGAAACCTCAGGAGATGTTGACTTTACAATTGTTTGATTTCATGGTATATAATGGATTTCTATAAAGTAACGCCTACTTCCATCCAATATTTAAATAAGTAAGTAAACATCGTGAGAAAACCTGTACGCCTGAGAGTTCTCTATAACGTTTTCAAATATGTGTGAAGTTCACCAATCTGTGACTGGGGCCAGCATGGTGGGGCCGGGGGTAGGCTCCGGCCTAAGTCCGTCTCATTCTGAGAGGAGACCCGTGCCCCGTAGTGAGCCGCTAATGGGTTGATGATGGTGAAGTAGGATGCAGGGTGGTCACATCATGCGCCAGACGTAAGCACACAATCACAGGCTCAATCAATTAAGCTTGATTAAAATATTATTTTAAGTGTGGTGACAGAAGATCAGAATACAGTTGTCACCACCCCTTTTCTTCCCGCGAGTGTCGTACGAGACGACTAAGAGAATATAAGGGTGAAAGGGCAGCAGCGTCCTCTGTGCTACAACTAGCATCTACTGCGATCACCAACCGTCTGCCCAGCACGGGGATTATGGGTACACAGCTTCACGACTCGGCTATATCTGATTTGATCACGTAGTGACACTCCTTGTATATCTCTCTCTTCATCGCCCACTGAGTGACTCTGAGCCTTCTTATGGGGCCCAGAATAACGACCTCGTTTCACATCCGTCTAGTCCCCAACGAGCTGGGCAGACCGCAAACGCAACGAGCGGCTCCAACCGCTGGAAACAAGCGGCCCAAGATCGTGGATTTTGGAACTCCCTACGAAAGACGTGGAAGTCAATCGGTTGAATTGATGATGATGATGATGACTTCTACTATAACAGCTAACTTCTCACTCAAGTAGTCACTGAGTGAGAAAGAGTGACAGAGTCGTCACGGCTGTCTATCTAGGGATAATGTTCCGCTATCTACGCCTCCCGCGCTACGCTACGCGAAGGTGCATTCGGAACTGGGTGAGCGCTAATGACCTATCCTTTGAAACATTTTTTCTACTACTTCAATGAACCTTTATACAAATCTCGTTATTCATATTCAAAGCCTGCGGCGGGTATAATTTTAAAGTAATTTACCAACTCATAACTTAAAACTATGATAATGAATTCGAAAAGAGTATATTACATAACATATATAATACCTGTTTATTCACATACATCTTTAATATGAAAAATGCATTTTTTGACGTAAGCTTTATAATTTTTACTTTTATGCAGCCCTCGGTCTGCTGCCCCAAGCGATAAAACAATTGTTGTTGAATTATATAATGTAGTTATTCGAAAAAAGCGACTGGTGAGACTCTTGCTAGATTCTACTTGGTAAAATATTCCTTCCGAACCAATGGTAAAGTCACTACAAACAGAAAGTTTCAAAAAAAGCGGACCAAAGGATTTTGAAGTGAATCTTCATCAACTTATAGACGCCCACTACTGAACATAGATCATTTGTAAAAATGTTCAATTTGCGACTCGTTTGTTGTCTTACAAGTGAGGGTCTACCAATGCTGCGCTTTCTCCCGTGAAATCATCAACCCTTGGGTTCCCAACCCTCGTCTTCCGTTCATGAGATGACCGGTTTCAATTTCAGAACGTTCCAAATTATAACGCGATGTAATATTCCACGAGGCCGCTCTGCGCACTTTTTGCACTTCCACTTTTTTTTTTAACCAAAATTAAAAATTATAAAAGAAACTTATTGCTTCGTTACAGATAACTTTGGCAATCCTTTCCGCCAACAAATTTTTTTTTTATCATATGCAGCGGATAACAATTTTACTAGATAGAATAACATATCTTCTTTTCGCTGTAAGACAACTTCGGAGCTTTAGAAATATTATATTATGTTGTTTGAATATTATAACGCAACATTCAGCATCATATTTTCCTATTTATTAACAATGGGAATTAATAAAAAACATAAAGTCCACCATAGTATTAATAGTCATAGATAAATATAAGCATTTATTAAAATTAATAACAGGTGTGTCTTTGAATATAAATGTTAATAATAAATTGAATGTGGTTTATTAATAATTCACATCGCTAATTAATAAATGCTCACAACGGCCGCGACTGCAGTACGGCGGCCGTGTCCTAGTTAGATTCATGATTACCGATCACTGGTGTTGACGCACGCATTCAATAGGCTTCGATGAACTGGCTACCTCTGAATTACCCCAGGCGCCCGTGAAGCGTTCACTTGTATTATTTTTATTTGTCTGAAATTGTGATTAATACTTTTAAGTTAACTTTGAACTTAAAACTAAAGCAATGAGAGTTTTAAATGCGCCATTATCCAAGAAGAAGCTCACGACTTGCGGGGTTTTGATGTAGTTAGCAGATTAACTACTAGCTCAGTCTTTGATACACTGAGACTGGGTATCTCAATGAATAATTGGATTTCAACTTATTTCAGATTTATATATTTTTAACGTCGTAATTCAAATATCACTTGCTTCAACTGTGAAGGAAAACACCGAGAGGAAACCTGCATGCCCGAGAGTTTGACATAATGTTCTCAAACGTGTGTAGAGTTCACCAATCCGCACTGGGAAAGTGTCGTGGACTACGGGCTTAACCCCTTCTCGTTGTGGAAGTGCTCTGTTGGGGGCCGGTCGTGGGTTGATGTGATGATGATGAACGTCGTAAGTTAGTAATTGTGACTCCGTTAAGAACACTGCCTTGACATTAATATTTTCAAGGGATTGGTGCCATTTGGATTCAGCGACTCATTACGTATCGTGTTGTGTGCCCACTTGAGGTCGACAAACGCTGCGTATTTTTGTTGGCAGTTGCAAGCACCGTGGTGCCGACCCATTGCCACGCCTGCTTAGTGGATAATCGTTGAACTATGTCGGTAACTAGTTTTTTCTTGTGGGGGGCTTCGGCCGTAACTAGTTACCACCAAGCTAAACTAGTTACCGACAAAGACGTGCCGCTAAGCGATTTAGCGTTCCGATAAGACGTCGCGTATAAACCGATTTGGAGTATGGGTTTAATATAACTTCCATACCTCCAACAGGTAAGCCCGTTACTATCTTGGACTGCAACCTCGCCCACTGACGTGTAGTGGAATAAAAAAAAATGCGCAATGGAAAAATAGTGTCCTGCATAGGTTATGTGATAAACTTGTTTAGTAAAAGTCTTGAGGAAAGTAGTCCCTGTGTAATTATCATAACGAGTGGCGGCGGCAGCAGGCGGTGACACCGCAACGGTGCCCAGACATCGCGGTTAGCCGCTCCAGTGGCTCCGACTGGCAACTGAGTTACAAACTACTGCGCGTGTTAAAAAAATATAAAAAATGGAAGGCCAAGGTATTCACTTATTCAATACCCACAATGTTCAGGATGGCACTTAGATCTTTCATTAATTAACAGTATTATTGAAGCTAAATACCTAGTTTCTTAGCAGTACTTATTTATTCTCATGACTATTATTCTTCCTTCCTATTAAAGTATTAAATTTATAAGACATCATTGAATCCCACCAACCTGCTTTAGAGCAGTGTTGTGGGTCTGTACTCTATAAACCTGACTTCCCAAGGAGTGAAATAAAACAACTGGACTGACACTAATACTGTATATTAAGCTTCTCTATAATTCATATTACTTGTTACCTTCAAATGACTCTACTACCAGTTCGGAATGCTGTCTTCGGCAGAGAAGACCACTGGCAAGAAACTCTACCGTTGCTCTTTTATTCAATCAATTAAAACAAGACTTATAAACACAATTACAACATTATCATATGTTATAACGCTAGGCCCTTTGATACAAGACATATAAGACAGGTCAAACATAAATACTATGATCACTTATAGCATCAGGACTTTTGAAACAAATTGTTTGTACAGAGCAACCTCTGCTACATAAGCTATCTGTATGAAATAATGCTAGGGCTCCATATATGATACCTAAATAACCCAAAGGATATAAGAGATATACTTATCTGATGCAACATCAGGTACAACCATAGTACCAACAACTTTTAACAACTTATCTCAACTCCATCACCAGTATATACGACTCTTGTTTTGCCACAACAATATCTCGTTAAGTATGTCGTTTCCATTATAAATCATCTATTCCCAATTTGTAACGTTCTATCCACAATACTTTACTTAATCTTCTATTCTCAATTCATTAATTTAAATCCGTCCTCACTTTTCTTTGCCGCCAATCTAACTTGTCAAACTCGCGTCTCCCGCCATAGATCCTATACTTTTATTTGACAGTTTACTAAAGTCCTTTATTCTATTTTCAATACATTATCAATGAGTATACAAACTATTATTTGTTGATATATTTAATATAATCATCGGGTTTATCATAGATAAAGTGCTGTAATTCCCTATTTCCTAACACGGCCATTCTGACAAGTACTTCGTTCTCGAAGTACATAGGGTTATTCTTTTTAGGTATATGTATTGTATCATAAGTCTTTAGGTTCAAAGAACATCCTTATAAGTACATCATCTTATGTACACCTCTATAAAATTAGTTCATGGTATATAACCATAAAAAATCATCAAATCAGTTACATTCTGTATACACTTTTATCAATAAACTGTAAACAATATTTTATCAAAAGATAGGCATAATCATAACATTTTATAATTAAAGTGAAAGAGACCAAAAAAAATTTTCATCAAAATTCCACACCATTTAACAAATTATAACAATGTAATACTTCTATCAAAGTAAAAAAAAAATGATTAATTTTCAACAATGTAAATCAAAAATACTCATTTTCATTTATCTTGTACATTTTAACATGTACAATCACAATCCAAATATTTCCATCTCAATATAAATCTCAAACAATTTATCCATTTGCCTCTAGTCAAACTTTATCAAAATATACACATAATTGTATTTCTCCTCAATTCTGTTATTTGCATTGTTAGTCTCATTTAGTCACAGATGCAATAGGTACAGTCTAAATATGCCAAGGCAATTCGAACAATGTGCAATACAAGTCTCAACAGCTCCTTACTCACAAACTATGAAGCTTAATCAGCTGTGGGCAAGAACCTGACGCATGACTTACTTAGCCAATACCAAAACACCAACTCCTACTGATGATATCAACATAATCATCACCCACTGGTGATATTCATATTCTTTTCACTGTCCAAGTCAAGTAATATATAAGATAAATATAAATAAATTAATATAAAAACGCTAAGATGGAATTATTTCTATTATGGAGGGTTTACCTCTTTTTTTTATCATATCATCAAAAAAGCCAAGGTTTATGTTTAATTGTTATTTCTATTATTCAAAAATTATTTCAATCTAAACATCAATAAAATCACCCGTTTAACAGAATCATTTATCATACAAGGACTATTAAAATTTCAAATAGAAATTGAAAATTTAAACAACTGTAGACCTAAGTATAATATAATTATTTATAATGCAACTAATATATTTTCCTTTGCAGCAGCAACATTAATTTAGTTTATATTTGTATTTATTCTTAGATAATTTTAAGAACCTCTCTAACCATCATACTGAAAGATTACTAACCTAACCCATAACATTTAAGCTGACTCCCAATTATTTTCTTCGCACAATCCAACATAGACACTAAACTATTTCATTTAGCTATTCAGTAGTAATTTTCCCTATATGTATTGTTCTGATACATAATCATATTCTATTCTATTCTACCAACAAAAATTTTTTTTTTTTTTTTTGTTTTTTTTTTTGTTTTGTTTTATGTGTATTCTTTTATATGTTCTGAATAATT
Source organism: Pararge aegeria (assembly GCF_905163445.1). Taxonomy (NCBI): domain Eukaryota; kingdom Metazoa; phylum Arthropoda; class Insecta; order Lepidoptera; family Nymphalidae; genus Pararge; species Pararge aegeria. The sequence continues at coordinate 317,525 of NC_053202.1, read as the reverse complement.
TACATAATCTCTCCTATCTCGGCTTTCCTGACAAGTACTTCGATCTCGAAGTACATAGAAAAGTTCCTAAATAAAAGTTAACAGCTCGGCTAACCTGACTAGTTGCTCAATATAAACTTGAAATCTTGTATGTAATAAATAAGAATCAAAAGAAAAATCTATTACACATTCCGTTCGGCTAACCTGACCAGTTAAATTATTTTAACCTGGACAGTCTAATAAAATAAAACTTAGCAAAAATTCCATTTGGCTAACCTGATTAATTATATAAAACTTGATAATTCAAATTAATCAAACTTATCACACATTCTGTTTGGCTAACTTGACTAGTTGGTTTATAACAAACAAAACAAATATAAATCAAATCTATTTGACTCCAAGTAAAATAGAGCCACTAGGCCATACCAGTTTCAAATAATAAGTACTATCTTTGCAAAGTAGAAACAAAATAAAAAATAAAAATATCACATCAATTGGTTCTCCGGACCACATATCCTTATATAGAATTTCAACATGCATGGTGCTTTGTCTCCAGAGTGTTTCTGTTTTAGCACATAGCAGCAAAAATTGAGGCATCATCAAAAACATCAAATTCTTTATTATGTCCACATTTGACGGGATGGTTCTAAAAAAAGTAAATCTGTATTAGACAAAGGCATAAATTGGACATGAATAGGATCCAACTTCTGATGCTAAAAAAATATAGACAATGAAAGGGCCAAGGTATTCAGATATTCACTATAATACCCACAATGTTCAGGATGGCACTTAGATCTTTCATTAATTAACAGTATTATTGAAGCTAAATACCTAGTTTCTTAGCAGTACTTATTTATTCTCATGACTATTATTCTTCCTTCCTATTAAAGTATTAAATTTATAAGACATCATTGAATCCCACCAACCTGCTTTAGAGCAGTGTTGTGGGTCTGTACTCTATAAACCTGACTTCCCAAGGAGTGAAATAAAACAACTGGACTGACACTAATACTGTATATTAAGCTTCTCTATAATTCATATTACTTGTTACCTTCAAATGACTCTACTACCAGTTCGGAATGCTGTCTTCGGCAGAGAAGACCACTGGCAAGAAACTCTACCGTTGCTCTTTTATTCAATCAATTAAAACAAGACTTATAAACACAATTACAACATTATCATATGTTATAACGCTAGGCCCTTTGATACAAGACATATAAGACAGGTCAAACATAAATACTATGATCACTTATAGCATCAGGACTTTTGAAACAAATTGTTTGTACAGAGCAACCTCTGCTACATAAGCTATCTGTATGAAATAATGCTAGGGCTCCATATATGATACCTAAATAACCCAAAGGATATAAGAGATATACTTATCTGATGCAACATCAGGTACAACCATAGTACCAACAACTTTTAACAACTTATCTCAACTCCATCACCAGTATATACGACTCTTGTTTTGCCACAACAATATCTCGTTAAGTATGTCGTTTCCATTATAAATCATCTATTCCCAATTTGTAACGTTCTATCCACAATACTTTACTTAATCTTCTATTCTCAATTCATTAATTTAAATCCGTCCTCACTTTTCTTTGCCGCCAATCTAACTTGTCAAACTCGCGTCTCCCGCCATAGATCCTATACTTTTATTTGACAGTTTACTAAAGTCCTTTATTCTATTTTCAATACATTATCAATGAGTATACAAACTATTATTTGTTGATATATTTAATATAATCATCGGGTTTATCATAGATAAAGTGCTGTAATTCCCTATTTCCTAACACGCGCATGTACCGGCCTACTGCCGACCCACAAGCACAGTATAACAGATTGTTCAACAAGGGGGTAAAGCAATCTCTTACGTTACGGGCGCTGGGATAAATCCCAAGCAAACGAGGGATTTTAGAGTGACTCCCGTGCGTAGTGAGGGGGTCGCCCCTAGAATCAGGAGTGTAGCGAGGGTTTTAGGGCCGCCCAAAACGAATGCAGATTTAACTCGAGTTAAATACTCTACTTTTCACACCTCGCGAGGCAATAAAATCAAGTTTAGGTGGGATTTTTTTAATCTATATTCCATGATTCCTATTTCACAGGCTCTCATGAGTAACAGGGAAGCCATCATACGTTAGAGCGAGGTAGCATTATTAGAATGAACCGATTTTATTCAGATACGCCGTACGCGATGTTGCTTATTCATATCCTAAAAGGAGTACCTAACTCCAGTACAACATAACTTTCCCGCTAAGCCTATAGGATGTTTTGACGTACTTGACCTTCGGATCCTGGACTATGTTATAAGGCATTGTCGAGCGACTGGTGTGAAAAATATATTAAAGCGGTGGGAAACGTTCGAATCAGCACACTCCACAGCTATTATCGCAGGTTTTTAGTTTTATGCGTTTATAAAATTAGAATAGATTTCCCTTATAACACATTTCAAGTAAATTTAATTATAGAGTGAAGCATAGTATGTTTGCGCAGTTGGGGCATGACAAAACAAACGGGTGGACATTTTTTTTATATCTTATTGGATTATTATTTTAAATAAAAATAAATATACTAAGACAATACACACATCGCCATCTAGCCCCAAAGTAAGCGTAGCTTGTGTTATGGGTACTAAGATAGCTGATTAATATTTTTATGAATATAATACACATAAAGACACTGGTAAACATCCATGTTTTCCACACAATCATTTTCCAGTTGTAGGAATCGAACCCACCGCCATGGGCTCAGAAAGCAGGGTGGCTGCCCACTGCGCCAACCGGATGTCAAATCTGTCAACCGGCTGTTAATTGTACTATGGCTACAGAATATACGAACAACAGTTCCTATACTCCAGTTTATATTAAAGCTCACTTGTGTAATAAGCTGAACACAATTTGAATATTGCCTAGAGATGATTGCAGATCGAACTATTGTTAAGGCTGTCAATATAAGTCGCTTAAGAAGGTGATTGCGATGAAACTCATGACAGTTTGAAATCTGAAAAACATAGCATGCAATCACAAAACTGAAGACTGTCACAAACTTCGATCAATAAAAGTACTAGGTTAACGATTAGCGACAAAACTATTTAGTTTTGGTTAAGTGGCCACATTTACACAGATTTTTATGATTCTTTTTATGAAATATTGGAAAAAGTTTTATAATTCCAACAACTTCAGTTCTCAGCCTTTTATTTAAGACTGAAACATATTTATAATCAATTCTTTTTAGCATTGAAAAAAAGAAAAAAAGCTAAATTTAAAATGTACAAATGTATTTATCTACGTCTGCACTCTGCAGTTGTTTTATAAAAAGGTTACGTTTGAAACTGCTCATCAAATTTCAAAACTCTTGCCCTAATATTTAGAATGAACTTTGCTAATATTCCTTTGAAATGCGTTGCAATAAAATTGTGCGAATGCCTTTGTTAAATACATGGATTATTTATATGGATTTGTGGAATCTTAAAACCCTTTTAAAAAATCGCAACGACACATATATCTATTGGCAAGGTAAATTCATTCGTCATTCATCGTTTAAAGGAAATTGCATACAATTTTACAATAAACTACCAATTGACATCTTGGAGATGTCTCTTAAAAAGTTCAAAGTTTGTATTAAACGTAAGCTTATAGAAAAGTCCTATTATAGTATAAAGGACTACGTCAACGATAAAAAAGATTGGGTGTAAATTATTGCTCTAACCAGGTTGCTCTTCTAATAATTTAAAATGACATTGTGAGATGGCGATAACAAAAAAAAAAAAAAAAAACACCCGGCTAAGTTTGTTGTGGGCTTCTTCTTAGACCGGGACGCGTTTGGAACCCTCGTAGCTTTAGTTTTAAGTTTACGAATGTGGTTATCGCCATCATCTCACTACCGTGTAATTCTTATGTACGCATCAAAAGTGCCACCTGTGGGCCTACTTGAATAAAGATATTTTTGACTTTGACTTTGACTTTTGACATTATGACAATATAATTAAATCGACTCAAACAGCTCGTTTCCAAACAAAACTGAACGGATAAGTAGACGTAGTAGAGTAAGACTCTAGTGCCTACTGTTATTGATTGAAGTCCGCAAGTAAAGGTACGTACCTGCGGGGACACGCCGAGCATCTTGAGACTGGGTGGCACGTTGGCGAGCGCGGCGCGTGGCAGCGTGACGTGGCCGAAGTTGACGGTGAATGCCTCACACCACACCGCGAAGTGGCCCACGTCGAACACGGTCAGCTCCTGCAGGCAACGTGACAAACATCTAACCGTGATACCTTGTACACTACTGATGGAATAGAGGAATATCATAATTTAAATAAATAATGCCTCATAAAGGTCAGGGTAGAGTAAGCGCTGTTTTAAATTGGAAGGCCCCGGTTTGATCCCGGAGAGAAGCAATTTGGGAATCTATTATTTCACGACCTCGATTATCAGTTATAAAGGAACGACCATAGAGAGAGAGAAGGGGAAAAGAAATAATTGTGTAGTCTTGCTCTGTTTATGAGCGATGGATTCTCAGTTGCCAACAAGTGTGCCATATGCTTACTCCGTCAATTATAAACTCAATTATAAATATACTTTAAAATAACAATTGATTAGCTTGGCAAGTAGCCTGCTCAACTGCCCCCCTTGAATTGGTCGCTTACAGCTTGGCAACCGTGTCAGCCTGGCACTTACCCCGGGCAGCGTCAGCACGATGGTCTTCCGGTCGTATTTCCTCAGTGGCGCCTCCTTGCCGTTCTCGTCGGGGATGCGGATGCCCTGCGGCGACGGCTTGTCCCCGCGCCCCACCCAGAACTTCGCATCTGTCACAAACAAGAAACCTTTTAATCACACTGTCACACTCATAACTTAATCCTAAAAGCACTGCTCACATTGGAACAATTACATTTGGTAATTCATTCAAGGGAAATAGTATATAATAAATTACCGAAAGAAATCTGTATATAACAAATTAATAAATCAATAAATAAATATACTACGACAATACACACATCGCCATCTAGCCCTAAAGTAAGTGTTGCGTACATATAAACACCCAGACACGGAAAAACACGAAAAGTTCAACACAAAAACATTTTCCAGTCGTGGGATTCGAACCCACGGCCTAGGACTCAGATAGCAGGGTCGCTGCCCACTGCGCCAATCGGTCGTCAAAACCGAATGAGAACTTTGTGATGTCTTCCAGTTATTTTAAAGAGTCCACCGTCTCGCCTTCGAGAGCATCATAGAGAACTCTCAGGCATGCAGGTTTCCTCGCGATGTTTTCCTTCACCGTCGAAGTGATGTTTTAATTGCTTAAAACGCACATAACTTAGAAAAGTCGATGGTGCTTGCTGGGATTTGAACTCGACCCCCGATAGTGCAGCAGAAAGTCCTCACCTCTGGGTACCACCAGTAGTGAAACATGACGAGGAGTGGTACCATTATTGAGCAAGCCTATACTTTGCTCGTTAGAGATAAATTTTCTTTGCATTGAAAAGTAACTCTTAATAATGTATATTTCCTTTACAAGGCGCCCCTTAAAACTAACTGCCAACTTTAAAAGATTTCACTTCAAGAAAAACTGGAGCGTTTTTAGAGCAACGCCGGAGCGAATTCCAGCACCCTTGAAAAATGTCTGCCGCGAGCTATCTGCAATTGATTTATGTTACTGCCGACCTCAGGGAAAATATTAACCCACATTCCGCGCCGCAACCAGGGGCTTGAGCGCCCAGGACTGGCCTTAAATGATTTGGATTTTGCAGTCAAACGACAGTGTTTGAGTTTCTTCCTACGTTTACTCATTCGATTAAGTGTTGAAGTTTGTATGGTATCGAAAGAGCACTATCTAGTGTCAGTACGGTTTCCCAGTATTGTAACGAGATTGCGCTCCTCCACACTTGACACACTGGTCAGCACACTGTTGTATTTATTTTACTGTTTTCGGTACTTTTCGTGGTGTACTATAAAAGTGTTTTCGTTAAATTTTCTAGGACTTTTTAGGACCCTCTTGCAGAATCGTGACATTTTTTATACCCTCTTACTAAATCTGTGGAACTGCACTTTTGACTGAAAAACTAACACTTGCATTGTTACACAGAAATTTTACTAAATAGCACGGTATAGGAATAGTAAATGACATTACCATTTTTTTTATCGTACTGAGAAGTAAAATTAAATTTTCTTTAATAGTTATGACTCTTAGTCAGGAAGGAGAAAGAAAACGTGCCCCAAAATTAAACTGTCAGAGAAAACATGCATAATATCTATAATAACAGTTCCCGACCTTTGCCCCATCTTCGCCCTCACTGCGGCGCGTATCGGCTCACCCGACGTATGGGTTACGAGGTGCTAACTCAAGCCGGTAGGAGGCAATACCGCTTATCTTACAACCTTCCTGTACCGCATCGCTTCACAAAGAACCACTAACAAAAGCGAAATTGCTCAGTTGACAGCATTCCTTGCCGCTTGTTTATCTGCTTGCACAGGACATATTTCGGTGATCGCGTTTAGGAACTTCACAATCTTGTTCCTCTTTCACTTTTCTATCAAGGTACAGGAAGATTTATTGACTTATCCAATAAATTCATATTAGCGGACCCGCGCGACTTCGTCCGCGAATGATCCGACTTAAAAAAAAAATCGTATGTTGTCGCGGACTGTTTTATAGGACTTTAAAAAAACAACAATTCCGACAATTCAGATATACTTACTACATACTTCCGTCGTTTGGCGTAACGTTTACCGTTCACGCATCGCACGCATCAGAATCACTCAAAAAGGATATTTTTTGCCGTTTTTTCCTTAGATTCCAATATAAATGAATCCTAGCTAGATCGATTTATTTCCCCCGAAACCCCCTGTATACTAAATTTAATGAAAATCGTTGGAGCCGATTCCAATTATATATACTCGTAAATACAAGTATTTCTTGTTCAAACGTATAAGATAAAATGTTTCATCGCACCACTACTCCTTTTCATCTATTCTACTCACATTAATCATATGTAACATTACACTGCTTTACTAATATTATAACAGCGGAAGTATTCTTGTTCGTTTGTTTGTTTATCCTTCATTCACGTTCTATCTTGGCAACCAATCAACTTGGCTTTTGGCACAAACTTAGTAGAAAGGACAGAGAGTAACACAGGCTACTTTGTATCCCAAGCAAACAAATGATCCCACGGGACGCGGGAAATAGCTTGTGCAATAACAAAGCTGAAAAGTTAGTAATTTATTTGGTTCCGCATAATTAAAGTATTGAAAGCGATGGCAATTATGATATTGTAACAAATTAACGGTTATTATGTTCGACATTCAAGCGAGGCTTATCGAGTTACAATCACGAGGCACATTATTAACATCAGCACAATATTCTGTTACACAAAGTGCTGCAATTCAAAGCTCGTGCGGGATTAAATAAATCGGACAAAAGCCACGATTGCATATTGTAAGCATCGGCTTCAGTTGTAACAGGCCGGTGAATGGACGGCGCGGAATTACGTGGAAAACAATGCAAATTGTTATTTGACGCGTCGACGGCGGGAGCAAAAGTTACATTTAAATGCCCATTAACTTTGTGACCGGCGGAGAGGAGGAGCGATGAGTGGGGTTTGTGTTTGAGCGGGAATTGTTGACGAGCGTTAGCTGCTACATATGTTTCCTAGCAACATTTTTTTATTACCAGTTCGAAGAATAGACATATGTGGTGGTACACGTCTAGTCATTATCATCATGACACGTTACTGGCCAACTAAAGAGCACGGGTCTCCTTCCAAAATGAGAAGGAGTAAGGCCGTAGTCCACCACGCTGGCCCAGGGCGGATTGGTGGACTCCACATCCCTTGAGAAACTGAACTAAAGATTGATGCACTGGTTGATCTGCATTGGTAACTAACTACCCTTTGGCATTTGTAATCACGTTAGCTGCACTGGTATGGATAACATGACAGTACGCTCTCCACGTACAATTGGATCAAAAACAATCAGAGAGAGTGCAGGCTTGTCGGAACAACTACGAATATACAGGACGCTCGTCCGTCTGTTCCACTGACCGCTGGGCGTGGCGGCAATGTTACTAGCCGCGGGTCGAATAACTAAACTGGACACCATAAAAGCCTCTTAATATTCTGTATCAGCACTGAAGTAGCGAGTCTCAAATTATTATCCGCAGTACCGTTTGAACCGCTAAACTGGGTTACTAAACCATCGTACATTAAACCACCTTTTCCGGTTTCTCGAAATTACTGCATGTATATAGATGGTTAGCGCTGTCGTGTTCGCTGTGGCGTTTTAAGTGGAAGGTCCCGGGTTCGATCCCCGGCAGGGGGACTTTAGGAAATTTTATTTTTAACCCCCAACGCAAAAACGACGGGGTGTTTTAAGTTGACTGTGTGTGTGTGAATTAGTCGGAAGCTACGTTTGATGAAAAATCGATGAAAACGGCCACAAAATGGCGGATTACAAATATACAACTCTCTCAATATGGGTATCGAATGAAAGGGCTTCACTAGTATAAATATAACATTACAACCACAAGACAACCTTAAGGCTATAGGCAGTTATTGCCATCATCTCACAACCAGGTACCTTTTTTTACTTTCGTATGCAATGAGCCACCTATGCAATCTCAACTCGCGCAAGATTGAAAGATGATTGTAAATGTTAATGCTGGAAAAGAGCAACTGCTGAGTTTCTTGCTGGCTTCTTCTCGGTGGAAGAGTCACTACAAACAGACATACTTGACGTTTCAAAAGTGCTTATAAAGTAGGCCTAAATGAAATAAATTAATTTTGATTTATTTGAATTTTATGGGCCTATTTAAATAGAGATAATATATTTGACTTTGACTTTGGGATTGATATAACCGCTACCATCTTAGACCAGTAATTATAGGTGGGGTATTGTTTTCATACCTCTGCTATACTCTGAAATGCATGACAATTTTAAAATGCTGATAATAAATACAAAACTAAAAAAAACATTCAGATAGAATTTAATGAAATTTTGGAAGTGCTTTTGAATAGCGGGCTGAGCGATTGTTCATTCGTATTTTAGTTGTTTCACTGTTTCAACCATTTGTAAATAACTCATGGATGTCGATTTAGTTTTTAGGCTTTATGAATAATGAACGGCCTCGTTGGAGTAACTTTTTTAACGTTTGGAGTGTTTTTAAAATTGTAAAACACATGTTTTACCTTTTCGTCTGGCGGGGGGCTCTATTCTACCGACAAAGACGTGCCGCTTAGTAATTTAGCGGTACGATACCGCGTAGAGAAACCGATTAGGGGTATGGGTTTGATATATTTTAGGTACATACAGGTTAACACGCTACCATCTTAAACTGCATCTTCGCTTATCACCAGGTGACATTGCAGTCATGGGCTAACTTGTAACAGAATAAAAAAAGACTTGAATACCTAGTTTCAAGAATATAACTTGTAAAATGACAGACTTCCGTACATTATTATTATTATTCCGTGTATATAGGTATATATGCATGTTTATTTAAATGCACCACCTACCTCTCTTCTTGAGCTGTGTTTTACGCCTTTGGTGGCCTTGAAGAGATCGCTGTGTAGCGATAAGGCCGCCAAATTGTATATTTTTTGTTAATTTTTTATTTATAATTGTACTATTTGTTTATGTGGTGTACAATAAAAGTGTATTCATTCATTATTTTAATGTTTAATCCCCTTAGAATTGATAAAAATCAAAGTCGATAGGTACTTAGTAGGATGGTACATCTCTAAGACACTCAAAAATTTTTTTTTTACATTTTGAATATCTACATTCGGTTTGACCCGTACGCCTCAGGTTGATGGACACATGGCAACGCTGTTTATAGGCGATGGTTAACCACTTACTAAATTATACAACCTCGTTCCCGTAATACGTACCCCGTAAGTAAAAAAAGATGGCTTACCAGGAGCCTCTCCGTCGTAGGAGAAGTTGGGCACCAGCAGCGTCTGCGCGTCAACCACCACGATGGCGTCCGACGCCACGCCGTGCACGCCGCGCAGCGCGCCCACCTTGGCGGGCTTGGGGTACTCCAGCGCGCGCGGGATCTCCACCGAGCCGAAGTTGATCTGCACCAGGGAAACTAGGGTCACTACGCTGCGGCTGGCATTGGGATTGGGAGCCTAACAGAGGGCTGAGTCTCCAAATGAGAAGGGTTTACGACGCTGGTAAAGTGCTTATTGGTAAATTTCTCTAGTTGATTGAAGTTATGTGCGTTTTAAACAATTTATGGAACACGCTGATTTGTGAAGGCGCTACGTCTCAAAATTACATTAATATGGATTTTTTAAGAAATTCAAAATTAATCAAATAAATTTTATCGAAATTGATCCACTTGTTTTGAAGCTATAACCTCACAGACAGACACACAGATACATAGGTAAAACCCACAAAAACATTTTTCTGCTGGGTTAAAAAAGATGCTATTATAATGAAAGTTGAATCATTCAAGATGGAATTTGATGAGTGTTACTTCCAGGTTTTTGTATTTCCATTGTCTGCATTAAATAAAGATAGTACAAGCGATGTCTCAAAGCAATTCCTGCAATGTGAACGAGCCCTATTGAAGCGCTAGACAAACTCGTCCAAGTCCACACGTATTACCGGAGAGTTATCGAACTGATAGGATTCCAGATTGAACCGAGATCTGTAACAAAGCCTTGGAATTCCGTGCTTTCATTTGACCTTATTGAAGCCGTTACTTTTCTCAGTAATAGAAGAAGGTGCATTTGAATCGCATTCCGCTTGCCAGGCGGCTGCAATTGTGTGGCGAACTAACAATAACTGAATAAATAACCGCAGATTTATGCTGAATCTTGGTTATAAATTTCTAAACCAGGCCACATCAACGAGTAACATACATGCATCATTGCTTAGCTAAAGATAAATGAGGACGTAAGGAGTCAAATCGAGGAGGTACTTACGGAGCGATTTTTGATTTGAAGTATTATATTATTACCTAATTGATGATTGGATTGAAAATTTCAATGTGCAATCCTATTTTGAACCTAACCCTATTTAGAACAATAAACGAATGATTCAAAAAAAATGAAATTTTTTGAACACTTTTTGAACGAATGGGAAATCACATTTTGAAAGAAATGCGATTTGAATGATACGTAATTTAAATCGGGGTATCTTTTATTCTCATACTTAGGTACGTTAGGTTTTTGGCAACCTCCATGGCGCAACGGTGAGCGCTATGAATTTAAGTACGAGGTCCCGGGTTCGATTCCCTTTTCTATGCTTTGTCTAGTCATTGGCTGGTTATCCCCCTACCGACAAAGACGCGCCGCTAAGCGATTTGGTGTTCCGGTGCCAAGTTTGCGTACGAACCAATTAGGGGTATGACAACGTTTTTTTTTAGCCTTTGACTTCAATCTCACCTGGTTGTAAGTTACGATGCAATCCAAGATGGTAGCAGGTTAACCTGTTAGGGTGCGATGTCGCGTGGAAATCGATCAGGGGTGTGACTACCATATTCCATAACAGGTTAGCCCGCTAACATCTTAGACTGCATCATCATTTAACACCAGGTGTGATTTCAATCAAGGGCTAACTTGTAGTGGAATAAAAAAATAAAAATGTAACATCTATTAATCACAGTTCAGCAAAATCTATTGCCGTGGTGTTGGAAATTGCTGGCGCACTATTTTTTTCAAGTGTCAAGAAAAGCTGTTAAAAACATTTTTTTATTTTTAAATAACGAATCTATTTCCGAGCAAGCGAAATAGCTTTTGCCACAGCTACGAATGAATGACCAGGAATGGCTTACGGCGCTGCAGCTTAGTCCCCCGGGACCGGGACCCGTGTCCCGGTAGGCCGCACAAACAATGCGAGGTAAACACGCGACTCCGCCTGCAAGCGGCCGATTGATCGCTTCGGTGGCAAGCTGTGCTAGTTTAGCTTCCGTCCACAATACTGATGAGTTGATGAACTGCATCTACTGTCTTATATCTGCCGGGTAGTCTTTACTGAACATTACTGTTATTTACTGACTGCTTCGTTCAGCGAATTACGAGGTTCCATTTTCAGGTCGAACCAAAAGATGTTTTATCAGTACCACCGCAGGGTTTGGAAAGTGGCATTGTACATACATTGTACATCCATAAGAAGCCGGCGGTCCTGGCTATTATCACAGAAATATTTTTTTTTATTCCACGACAAGTTAGTCCGCGACTATAATCTCACCTAGCAGTAAGTGATGATGCAGTCTAAGATGTTAGTGGGCTAACCTGTAAGGGATACTCCCTTGACAATAACAACTAACCCATCCACCTGAGGCTTCTACACAAATAATTCCGGAACGCTAAATTGCTTAACGGCACGTGGTAACTAGCCACGGCCAGAACAGATCAGAGAAAATTAAGAAATTATAAATTTGGGAATTTATTATTTCCTGGGATCGAATCCGGAACCTCCAACTAAAATTCAACATTCACCAACAGCCTTTGCGCCAGGAAGGTCATCAAAAAGATACCATTTTTCCCTTAACATGAACGGGTTTTCAAATGAAGTTTAATTGTTTAGTGACATAACAAAAGTCATGTTTATAATGTTATCGGTAGTGAATTGTTCATATAAAAATATTTTTCACCATGTGTACAAAAATATTATTTTACTCATAATAGTTACAATAATAAACTCCCTAAGTCACGCTCCTTTAGCACTGCCATAACCGTAAGTCGGTACATTATTTACATTTGGTGCCCACAGTAGTGCTACTAAACTATTCAGACGCTAGGGAGTTGGCAAATAAGTTACTCCAAAGTTGACTGCATCAGGAAAACTCTCTGGAGACCTGCGACGCAGACTTAGCCATCTTGCAAATAGGCTATGCATTCATATTTACATTTATTGTTTTACTATCGAATTCAATATCGACTCGCATTGGCAAGACTGGTACTTAGCTGTATTTTTGACGTTAAACCTGTCAGATATTGTTTGTACATCTACATTACTGGTAGTCGGCCGGTGTACAGATGTACTTACCGAGTACTCGTCGCACCAGACTGAGAACCAGCTCACGTCTCGCAGCGTCTTCCCCTCGGGCAGTGACAGCGTGACGCTCTCCCCGCGGTACCGGCGCAGAGGAGTGCCGCCGCCTCGCTCGTCCCGCAGCCTCAGGGCGCCGGTGGCACTCGGCGTCTTCGAAGTCCCGACGTAGAAGTATGCCGCTGCAAGAGAAAATCAAAATAAGTAAAGCTTACCAAATACGTCAGTTGTTGGCATAAGGATTTGGGAGATAGGATTATGGTTGTGCTACCCTCCATTCTTAAAAATGCTACAAAACTTATATAGGCTCAAACGGAGTACAGAACATCAGTCTCAAAATTGTGCAAAGTTTTTTGATTATTAAAATTGTTCAGGTCTTTTTAGCGCCATAATTCTTTGTCCCAAATAAAGTATATGGCAATAAAGCAATTTTCTTAACGCCGGTTTCTGACATATTTGATAACAGATCAAACATTGCATCTTTACTTCCTTTTCCGAAGATTATCTTAGCAAAAACAAAAAAAGAAGCAAGGTTTGCCATACAAAAGCTCAGAAGACAGCTTGCTCTTCTAAAATCCAAGTTATCCAAGCAAAAAAAGGAAATTATCAATAATTTTTGGTTTTTATTATACTACACAATAAATACGACTATCGAATTTACATAACGATATCTATTCAAATTCCTTAATCTCGGGCATAACCGAACTTCTTGAAAAGTGTTTTGCCATGGATCCTATACGAGATTTAACAAGCTAATTTGGAAACCCAATAACCCTCTTAAGAGTATTCGAGATGCTTCATTGCGAGCGAATCTTTGTTAAAACGAAAAATTTCCAAGGCAAATTCAGACAAAAGTGCCGAGAACTTTGACATGTAAACGAGGCACCAAATACTCGCGCGAATACCTACTAAAATAGATTGCGAAACATTTTTCAGCACATAATCTTTTTTTATATCAAAGGGTTTTATTATAACCGTGCTCCTTTATCCTGTATTACATCTAATACAGAGACGGAGTCTTTAGAATGATATTTTTCACCATATAAGATTTCTAAAGACTACGCCTTCTAATTACTAAAATCCCCTATTCCACTTCCTTGCTTTTTTACTATTTCTTTCCTTAACGTATCCAACTTTCCTTGCGTGGCACTAAATATAATTTTAATCTCTAAATTATTTTCTTTAAATACGAAACTCTTTTTTGACAGAAAAATCATGCTCTGAATTACTTTTTGGATTAACATCTACCTGCCTATAAAACGGTCACAAACAGACAGATGAAAATAGGTGCTATGCTATGCATAAGAGGACAGTGTGACTAAAAGCTTTTGAAATTTGAAAGTCTGTTTTCAATTAGCTGAGCTATTCTTGGTTGATGTGCTTGCAATCTTACAAATAAAGCGACAAACATTTACTAGCGGATTATCAAAGAACTTAAAGACAAAATTTGTTTTATAACAGTCGCCTAATACATAACTGTTATTATACAATCTTCCTCCGCGTTCACCTTTGTTCTAAATGTCAGACGATCGTTAACTTCAGCAATAACATGTCAATGATATTTATCTAAATATAAACCGAGATAGTTGCGTATTTATAAATCATTAAAATATTTTTATTCATGGTATATAGTTACAATATCAGAGGCTCTAGTTGACCACCTTGATAAACACCTACAAAGCAAAGAACATCAAGAAAGCAGTTTACTATTGCTACTCATACTTCTTTCCCTGCAACTGATCTGATTTCTTTTGCAGTGAAAACCAATGTACGGAAAATTGCTGTGAACTAAACTTTGTTCAATTTTGTGTGTTTTTTCTTGCACTCGTTTTGTATGGATAATTATTTGGCAGTTTAAAACGAAGAAGTGAAAATCTACATTAAACAAAAGAATATCCAGCATTTTTTTTAAATGTTTTGTATGGGAATTGCCACTTTGTACTTTCAATAGATAATGGTCATTAAGTGGAGCTAAGTTATCAAAACTAAAAATACCTGCATCATAACCATTGAATCGCTTGCTAACTAACCATCAAGTCGATTGTAAAATGGCAATCGATACAATAAAACAAAAAGCTCTGAACTGCGCCGAGTCGAAAACAATTTAGAAAAAGTAAAATCCGTAGTTGCCCGTTAGCATACAACAGCAGCGATTGATTGAACTGGATTCTTCTGAACAACATGTGAAGCAACTATTTCAATTTACTGCACGCGAGCCTGCTGTAGCTACCACTGTTCTGTACCAAGTGTGAGATTTTACTACCAACGTTTACTTACTCGATCACGAAGTTAACTACGATTTATAAAGAACTCTATTATATTGCTCTAAATTCATAGCTAGACTTTAATTCGACTGTGAGTAGCTAAGTTTGTAGTTAGCTTTTCGTAGACCAGCGCGCGTTTGGAACTAGCTTTAGTTTTAAGTTAACGAATGCAATTATCGCCACCACCCAACATTAGTGTTAACATGTTAAATGTATAAACGCTTCATAAGTGCCTGTGATAAGGTTTACATGAATAAAAAAAAAAAAAAAATTTAATTTTATACCATCATAGTAAAAGTCGCATGGCTGTACTGCACGATTCTTTTTTACGAGTACAAACGGTCTGCCAAAATCAGAAGCTGTAGTAGAATAATTCGAGTTTTAATGTAATCTTGATACGAACCATTTTACTCTGATGTAAAAGCGTTTCGATACTCGAAAACGAGTCTAAATTGCGAGCGTATTAATCTCTTACTAAGGTAAGTGTATTGTTTCGCTCTACGTTTTTGTTGGCAGCGCAAACAGGAGCAATCTAACCGCGCATTCCACACAAACGTATTCAGGTAAACACTCGACCGTATATAAATATTGATTACGAACTAAGCTTCTTCTTTTAGTTAGGTACGTGGAAATCATGAACTAATAAAATATAATATAAAAATAACTTTTTTATTTGGGTTATAAGCTAGTGCTGTATTTCGTTCTATAATTGTTCTTGTTACTCTATTAGGCACTTGTAAATTATCATCCTGTGAGTGTATTATTTATAGGATACGGATGATGAATGCGGAGGATATGATGTTGTGGTCGCCCGAAATCTATCTATAGTGACGTTATCTCATAAACAAAAGTTCTCTGTGACAGATTACCGATTTTTTGCATCCTTAAAATATGCTTTATTTTTTGTCTCGTTTATTATTTATCTGTATTATGATTGTTGGACGAAATTTACGAATACTTAAGGCTAACAGTAATCATCTGTGAGCGTGTAGCGTGTTACGTAAAAACTAAAAACACATAACATTAATAGCGACCTCGCACTAGATGTGCAGAGCTTATCCACCGGGTAGCATGGGAGCCAGGACTCAAGACTCAGATGATAAAATCTGTACATCTGTATATACTTTAAACTACGAATATTAATTTGTGTAACAATCAAATTACGCCCTTACTGGGCCTTCATATGCTACATTTTATAACAAATTTACCTAAAATGTATTAATATGGAAATCCATACTAACATTTTTGTCCGTTGGTCCCACCTTGAGGCCCGAACTTAGCAACCAATAATCTTGATTTTTGGCATAGTTACTAGTTAATCGGACGGGAGACAAAAGTTTCCCACAGGATTTGTAAAAAGCCGTAATAAACGCGTTCGAAGAACGCCGGTAACTTATCTAGTTGCATAATAAATGGAAATTATGTGACCCTTGTCCAGTAGTGGACGTATTTTGCTTGAGAAACTAGTAACCTCTTAAACATATAATTGGATAGTTTGAACCTAAATTAGAAAGGAAATGAAAGTAAATACAAATACTTTTTGCAATTCCATGACATATTGCGCTCAAAGCTTTAGTACTTGACACGAAATATAGTAAATGTCTGACACCTACTGTGTTATTACAATTTAGCTGCTGTTATTGTAGGCGCAATCAGCAAACACTAGTCTGTGAATATGGGTCATAATAATATTATGCAGAGTCGAAAAGCTGACATGTTTCTTTCCACATTAACAGATACGCAAGACGTCGTGTCAGTGCTAATTTGTTTGGATTGCGTTTGATTACAAAAATACAACCTTTGGTTTTCTTCGTCTGAATTTTTTTCTGTCTGTCTCCTGTTTTTAAGCTATTTTCACATTTAGTTTGATCCAGATAATAATTGCATGCTGTAGGTAAAAAAGAACATTGTTTCAATACCGCAAGAACGGTTTTATTTTACTTATAACGGCGCATATCATATATGTATTTTAAAAATATACAAGCTACTATACAGTTGAGCTGAACATACGTTCGCGCTCTAAATATTTTAATGTGTGTATTGTATTACACTTCTAGTCAGCCCAACACAGTGTAATTATCCAGCCAGGTTCTACCCGGCATCGTACCAGTAAGTCTTTGTCGGTACAGTTGTCCCTAGTCACAGTCTTCCAGAGGACCAAACCTGACCAGAGAAATAAAGAAATCATCAATTCCAAAATTGCTAATTTGTCTTAACAGTTATTCATTGTAAAGTCAACATCTCCCAAGGATGTTCCGGTTTCGGGGCGAAACGTGCGTAGAGTGTAGGTATATTGCCAAAGATCTGTTTGGTGTGGAGTATAAGGATTGAAAAAAATATTAACTACACCGTACAGGTTCTCCTGCTTTTCGCGGAGTATAGCAAATTAAGTTCAATTTCCATAATATTCCAAACGTGGCCTTGTTGTTGACGGTACGCGGGACTTACCGATTGTAAGTCCACAGCGGTCACCAGTGTGCCAGGTCGTCGTCGTGATAATCGTACTATAACTTACAACATGGTGTTAAGTTTTGATTCAACGCATACGAAAGTTTTATAGGCTCAAGTCAACAAGTTTTGATTTTATTAATGGCTAGTATTTTCTCGTTAGCTTCTCACAAATGAGTTAATTTTCAATTGCGCCCGTGAGAGCGGCAATCAATCACCGGTGAAAGTGCCGGAAACCACAACATGTGTGCCGCTGCGACAACAAAATTGAACAAAAACATTTACTAACCAATTAACGGTTAGAGACGCTGTGGCGCTTATGAAACTTCGTCGAAACAAATGAAACACAGCTTGTGTTTAAATGAAAGATTTTGAACTGCAGATTAATTGATAATGGAATCCTCGAGATTTCTCATTCTCATTAAAAAAAAATCCATCCATTTTCAAAAAATAGTGCCATGTTCGCATGTTCCCCATACCGTAAGCTATCTTTGCATCAATCTATTTTTTGTTTGTTTATAACGTACCTAGCTTTTTATTTATGAAGAAGGATTGCTATCCATACTGATATTATAAAAACCGAGAGTGCGTTTGTTTTTTTACCTTTGTTAAGTTGCATCTATTTTGAAGTAGATTCCAGCCATTCCAAGCCGTGGCTAGTTAACCACCCTATTGAGAAAGACGTGCCACCAAACAATACTATTTAAAGTAACAGTTGAGCCACCCCGTAGACCGCCCACATGATGGTTAGTTCATCGCTTGGAAACAGAGCAAAACTTCTCAGGGCATGCAAGGAATAGTCGTACAAACTTCCGCCCTGTGTCCATCAACCTGGTTGTGTTAAGCCGCACGAGCCTGTAATTTAAGCTCTACTGCTAATAAAGAATGAGCGCTCCGGTACGATATCGCGTACAAACCGAATAGATAGAATATATTAAACTGCCATACTACTATCAGATTAGCCCACGATCACTGCTTTTACACGTACTGCCAGATGTGGTTGTAATTTGTGGTGAATTGTAACAGATTAAAATAATAATTAAATAATGTGTATATAACTAACGAACAAACAGACACACTCGCATTTATAGTTATCACGGGGAGGGCACGGGTCTTCTCTTTGATTGAAAAGGCCTTGTACCACCACGCGTGCGTGTCAGGTTTCCTCGCGATGTTTTCTTTCATCGCAAGTGATATGTTATTGCATATATTATATGTGTTGTTTAAAGAATCAGTATGAGTGTTTGATTAGTATTGATAAATATTCGAGTAGATTGAAGTTCCTAAGATCCAACAGACCGCGAGAGTAGATGAAAACGTAATCCATAAAATGAACTTCACAGCTAGAGTAATAATTTATTCAAAGTAAAAAGCACCCAAAGCCGAATAAACCTCGAGCACGTGTCATTTTTAGTAAACGAAAAGGAAAAGTTCGATAAGTAGTTAGTGCCGGTCGCTGCCCGCAGCCCCGTCCTAACTCCTAACTTCCTTCATAAGAGATTTGGCGAGACGAATCTCTTCTAATAGACGTTTTTTATTATACCTACTTTCTATTACGGCTTATCATTTAATATTCTAAGAAACTGCTTCCGTGGTCTGTTATTCTCATGTTTAACTTATCACGGGTTCGACGCACAAAAGGTACCGATTTTTGATATTTTGAACCTTATACTTATCTACAAAGCGTGTGTTTTATGTTGTTTTAGATATAATGCTAACTACACTACTCACAAGTTTTCAACTAAATTAATAAATGTTTGTGAATCTTCCATTACACGTGAAACACACACTAAGATATATCGGTTCACTGTTCTAGCGTTTCAGTTCGAATCCGTCGCAAAAAAACCAATTAACTAAACTTAGAAACAAATAATTTGTTGTTTATGTAACATGAAACAGCAATTGAAATTACGGCAGCAAACATCTGCGATTGTGTCACACAGGCGCCCACTGCAACCGTACGTTTCATAAAAACACCGATTTGTACGCAGACGTTATATTACGTTACGAAGAGTTTCTTCGCAATAAATCAGTTTTGGAAACGCATAATTTAGTAATAGCGCTTCGCAATTTATCAAATGCGTTTTTTATCAAGACTCGTCTTATACTCGACTCGTATTTTTGAGGAAACACATCAGATGGGAGATTATTCCATAATTTGCAAGTGCGCAGGAGTTCGAGCTTGGGGATGGAGGTCTAACCTTTCATCTCTGGAAGTTGTATTTGTGATGATTATTTTCGGTGAAAACTTCGCTAGCGTGATGCAGGATTAGCTCATCCTAGTTTTGGTTAGGCTTAAAGAACAATACCGGGAAAGTGTTCTTCCCCAGGCTAATCACCCGGGTTAGGAGGGTCAGCGTCGAGGCCCGCACCCCCGCTTGGCCACGGCCATCCGGAGAAGAACACGACGGAGCACGCGCATTGGATACTGAATTGTAGCATCAGACAAGCAGAGCGTCATAGGTTCAGGAAAAGACTATGCTGGGAATGGCATTAAATTACAGAGAAACTAGCATCGCCTCCTTTAAGTGTCTAGAAAGCCGAGAAAGTGTATACAGCTTACGTAACTTACTACCTACCACAGTTTATTACTAATGCAGGCAGTCCCGCTAACTACAATAATTAATTAAATATCGCCTAAAATGCTAATGACGTAATCTGCTAATTGTTTCTGTATATTTTCATCAGTATTAATTAAAACTAAAAGCGGCTTAAGCTTTACCATACATTGTAACAGTTTTATGGAAGATAGTTTAAACCTAATATTACCAAAAAAATTAAACCTATTTTACGGTCCGAATACAAATCACAGGAATGATAAGGGCCATAGATCCGTAGTCGACCAAGTGTGGATTGGTAGACTACACCCTCCCTTGAAGACGTTATATAAAAGTCTCGGGCACGCGGCTTCGTTGTTTTCCTTCACGGTAAAAGCAAGTGGTAATATAAGTTACGTGCCGGGGATAGAACTCTTTCCCCCGGAAAAGAAGCTGAAGTGTTGACCACTTGGATATGAATGCCATATCATGATACCAATCCATTACCGGCCCACTCCAGGGCACGGGTCTCAAACAATGAGAATGGATTAGGCCGTAATCCACTACACTGGCCCAGATCGGTTTGGTGTACTCCACACACCTTTGAAAACATTACGGAGAACTCTCAGGTATGCAGGTTTCCTCACAATGTATTCCTTCTGCGTTAAAGCAAGTGATATTTTAATTGCTTAACACGCACATAACTTACAAATGTTAGTGGTGCGTGCTGGTATTCGAACTCGACCCTACGAAAAGAAACTGAAGGCTTGACCACAAATCAAAGCCTTTGGTACCGCTTAAAAAACACATTGAATGCCACAGAATAGAATAATAACATTCAATAAACTGAACGTAGTTTTGTGTATAGCTCGAAGCTGAAACAGCATTGCGCTTCAGAGTAAGCCGCTAAGTCGTTTTAGCTTGCAGCTTTATCCCTCAATATCCCATCGCAGCCTCCGTCTCAAGTTTATGTTGAATGTAACTTAGCTCTTCAAATGTAAACTAAAGATCACTTCTTTTTTTTCACTACAAGATTGCCTTTGACTGCACTCTCACCTGGTGGTAACGGGCCAACATGTTAAATAGTTCAGTATCTTATATATTATTACCTAGATATGATACATCGCGTTTTTTTCCATCCTGCAGAAACCGTTAGTTTTCCCGGGATAAAGTTAAGTTATATAGATAGATTTGCACCGAAGGTTCACGTAGCGTAGTTACAACCGCTCCATACCTGAATACAAAATAATTCAAAACAAGTTTGTCATAAGGTCGTGTTTCGTTTGCCGCAGTGAGACACATTTCGGCGGGATTTGCCAATAATTGGCGGGCTAATTGGAAAGAGGCGCTAAGTGGGCATTGACAGCGGGACTCGCCCCACACGAAGGCTGCGACACCAGACCACCGGTTGGTACAAAAAAACATAATTCCTTTATAACCACCAGGAAACATTAAGTCTGTCTGTCTCCCATCGGCCCGGAAGGCAGATTCTTACGAGAAGAAACCAGCAAGAAATTTAGCAGTTGATCTTTTTCAACACCATTTAAGAATTCAACAAATATTTTTCCTTCTTGTGAGAGATAAGAGAAGCGGTGTGCTCCTATTCATCAATTGTACAGTAAACTCGGTGTAATGAACATATATTTATCACGAACTAATGAGTTTAGACGATACAACATTGCTTTTGTTTGTTTATTTCGTATGTCGTCATTATCATCCGCAGACTTTTGCTGTATGCTGGGAGTGATCTTGCGAATAGAAAGAAAAAGCACCACGTACTGTAGCAGTGCCACTCTATGGGAACCTTCGGCAAAAGATGCTGGGTGGACTCTCTTGTGAGGAGGCGGGACCTTGAGTCGGACAACGTTACAATAACGGGGAACTTTAACCGGCTACGGGAGAGCACCACCGAGCAAGAGACGAACCATTGAAGCTAATAGGGTGTTGCTAGAGAGTACAATATAAAAGGCAAGGACTGAGAAACAATTAATGGTAAGGAGCCAAGAAATCAGGCCGGGATCATGCCATAAAAACTACCGCCCTCCCTCGGATCGGCACATCCATCTAGCCGCGAGGTTGGTAGGACATGGGTGGGAATAGGTTTGCTACTGATAGGCACAGGCAGGCCGTATGTCCGTTATTTTTTAAATATTGTATAGAAGCAGGCGTTACTTTACGGAATTCCTTGATATACATATTATGAAATTTAAGCTTACTTTGCTTTACTCCGCGAAAAGCATTAGCATCAGTATGGTGTAATTTATAATTTCTTCAATCCTTATACAGCACACCAAACAAATCTTCGGCTACGCACGTTTCGCTCCGAAACCAGAACATCCTCTGGAGATGTTGACTTTACAATGAATAATTGTTAAGTAAAATACTCAGTCATTGTAGATGTGTTTGGTGTGGAGTATAAGGATTGAAGAAATTATAAATTTCACCATACAGATTCTCCTGCTTTTCGCGGAGTATAGCAAATTAAGCCTAATTTTCATAATATCCGTCATTTTTGCTTACTATGGTTATCTGCCGAGTGCTTATTAACATTTTTCGTTTTTTTTTAATCTCTAAATTTTCCAGAATCTGCAAATGCCGTATCTTTGCGTAATCTTTGGTGCCGTAAGCGCAGCCTTGGTCGACCCCCAACGAGGTGAATAGACAACATTAAGCGCGTCGCAGGTAGCCGCTGGATCCAAGCGGCACAGAACCGTGGAATTTGGAACTCCCTACAAAAGATCTATGTCCGTCTATTGGTTGATATGATGATGATTATGATCATGATAATTTTCGATATGTGTGGAAATTGATTTTAAATCCGGAAGTTAGAGTTAGTTGGTTTATGTGCAACTGCCCCTTCCGGCCGAGCCCTCACCGGTCAAGTGTGATCGGGATGACGCGGCGGACGCCACTCACGCCTTAGTGGATTTAAATCCAATTTGCGCGCCGACACCGCGCCCCCTTCAATACATGCAGCTCGGAAATCGATGGAAAACCATGCTTTGTTTTTTTTTAATTTCCCTACCTTCAATTTCGTCCAATTTTTTGAAACAAAGTTAGTAGTAGTAGAACCTATTGCGACAGCGCTCGGCCGGGAAAGTAATACCACCTGCCGCTAAGTAGCATTGTTGCAATGCTGTGTTTCGGTCTGAAGGGCGTGGTTGCCGGCGCCATTACAGGTAAATGGGAACACAGGGCGGCACTTTATGCGACGTGTTTCTTGCATGCCCTGCGTTCCTCTGTTTAAAGCTATCCTAGCATTTAGAATATAGCGAAATTTTGATAGGAGCTATCAACTATTCCCCTATTGTATACTTATAGAATGAAGAAGAATTAACATGCAAATCAGCCAAAGAAATGTTGGAAAACTCGGTGTGATACATGAACACCATTGTTCGTTGTTGCAGGGCTTAGGTATTAGCCTATCTATCCAGTAGACTAGTTTGGGTGTTGACTTTGATCAGGAATCACGACGAAATCGTGCCCAGAATTGCTTAGAATAGCTAACAATTCTTGTCCCGACCCGTTCTCAGTACCAGCCCAAAGCCTATATAAGCCAGCCCTAAGCATTTATCTATTGACTAACTAAATAACAAATAAATAAAAATAAAATCTATTTTAGGTCGGGGACCCATATACAAAATTGAGAGATTAACATAAAATGAATATAAAGGATACTTAGACATAAAAAAAAGAAATCTAAAATTAAAACTCAACATAAGACTTTTTTAAATTACAATTAAAATTCAACAATTTTTTATTGTTTATATTAAAACTTTAATCTGATGCGACAAATAAGGTAACTCTTATTATGATAATTTAATAAGGAATTTTCCTTAGTTATAATTTATTTTAAGGATTTGGAGGTTATAATACCTATTGTTAATTGACTTAACGTTGTAAATTGCTGAATTAGAACAACTTCACCCTGTAAGGACTGAAGTAAGACTTATTTTATTTTATTTTATTTATTAGGTTTACTTACAAACACTTA
Organism: Pararge aegeria; assembly: GCF_905163445.1. NCBI lineage: Eukaryota > Metazoa > Arthropoda > Insecta > Lepidoptera > Nymphalidae > Pararge > Pararge aegeria. The sequence goes on along the minus strand of NC_053202.1, from coordinate 293,302 downwards.
CACTAATACAACCGTTTTTAAAATTTAACTATTCTATTTAAGTGTAATGCTTTCTTAAAAGTAAACACAGCATATGAAATAGACTTGGAAAAATTATTCAATACTTAATATTATAAATGCGAAAGTGTGTTTTATTTGTGTTTGTCCTTCCTTTGCTGATTGCAAGTATGAACTTTTTGAGAAACTTCCTGGCGAAGCGATGAGCGCTGTGAATTTAAGTAGGAGGTCCCGGGTTCGAATTCCGACAGGGCGATTTGGGATTCGTAACAAATCCTTATAAACGCGGGAAACAGCTAGTAAGTAATAAGAAGAAGATTCATTGTCACCCATTGGCCGGAGCGCGTTTGTTTCATTACAGCTTTCTAAATATTTATTTGGATAATGAAATGTTTGAGTTTTGCTTTGACTTTGGTATGCAATAACTAGCGCCAATAGTGTTTCGTGGTAGCTAGACGGCGCTCTTTCGATACTATATAAATCTTCTCTCCTACTACTCTGTACTACTACTCTAGTCTACTCTTTACCTAAAGTTTCCTAATCGTATCACAATTAGTCTCATAATCTCATAAAAAGGTTAACTTTTTGTAGCTAAGTTGTTTCGCTATTGTTTTGCCAAGCCTTTCTTGTACGCTTGTAGAAACCTCTCAATAGAGTGTAGAGACCTCAGCCTTTAACTCACGGCGTCCCTCCAAACAAAGCGGAGTTTGCTCCAGTTTCCTCTTTCATAAGTTCGTAAGTAAGTCGACATAAATGAAAGGGACGCTGTGAATGATGATCTACGAAATCCTTTTGAGGAGCGTCTCATTTGGGTTTCGGTTTCCCAGCGACGTAAACTCGACATATGTGGTTATATTGCCCTTAATCATTTAATCATATTAAGCCTAATTCATGTCCCACTGGTGGGCAAGTACTTCTCACTTAAAGATGGAATATAGAGCTTCAACCCACCTCACTGCTCTAATGCTAGTGTTATGCCGTGTTAAATAAAGAACGTTTAAACTAAACTTTAAAAATTAAAGTAAAAGTTTATGAAATATACACCCGTTAATAATGGGACACAATTTTTTTTTAATTACGAAACTACCATCTGTGGTTTCATTGTCGCTCATGGCTTAAATCAATGTTATAAACCTATCGAAGTATATCGATTTCAGATAGTGTTACAAATATTGAATGCCACTATGGAAACGAATTTCATTATAATTCTATGATTTTTAAGGTCTTTGATACCGTCGCTAAGGACAACAAGAGAGTAGCCAAAGACTTCGAATTCAAAATATGTAAATTCACATCAAGGCGATGTTATATAAGCACTTTTGAAACATCAATTTTGCCTACTACCTTTCGGAAGACAGATTCTACAGCGAAGAAACCGGCAAGACGCTCAGAAATTGCTCTTCCTTGATTGCGGTACTCAGGGGTCAAAGAATAACATTAGCATACACATCAGAGGCCTGTTTAAACCGATATTCAGTGCTGCAGTTACCTCAGAGCTCCAGACTTTACAACTTGGTCTGTGCTATTGTTATTGTCATAAGCAAGTATCTGCTTTGTCTACGGCAGCTGTGCCAACACAATGGACAATTGGGCACGCGACGAGATTGTATATAAACACACGATCACAATCAATTGTGTTTATTTAGGCACTAATTAGCGACCATGTGTCGGAAACATGCCCGCTAATTTTATGTTATCTATGGCCTAGAGCCGCACAACGATACATTAAGTTATACAAGTGTTCATTTAAAATATATTTAAAAAGTCCTCAATGCTATATTTGACATTGTTCTAATAACGTGATTATCTTCCTTCTGCATTACATTTACAGGCTTATATAAAACCCGCTACTTTTTTCTTAAACATAATGTAAGTTTTTTTTACGTATTATCGCAATAGTTGACCGACCAAGCAGATAGTCTACCTTGTCTGTAAACCGAGCAACTCTTCAGCGGGCATGCAAGGAACACGTCCTGCAACGAATCGCGCTGTGGCCAGCAATCTTAGGCGCTATGCACCGCTGCTTGGCGGCCGAAATAAGCCTGGCCAAAGTATTCTTCGACATTACCTATTTGTTCCTTAACTTATCCATCATATCTTATGACATCCAAATTCATAGAATTATACTTCGCATGGACTCTTTTCATCCATTCTTTTCCCCAACATTCTGATCCATTCTGGTGGCACGACGGTCCTTTTATAAATTTTGCCTTAAGTTTAAAATATCGGCTCGGTCTAAACCCCAGCGGATTTACCTACTCATTTCAATCAATTATCAAACTAAGTTAATACTCAAAATCTTTTACGGTCTACGCGAGGTATAACTGCAACGAGAGATTATGAAACTAAGCTATCTAGATGAACTAATAATTGAATAAGCCTCAGAGTGGATTAGTGAAATAATCCGTATTATCTAGAAAGTAATATTGAATTTAAAAATTATTTTCCTGCGAGCGTGGTCTCGGGCCCGCCAGGCTGGCCCTGACAAGTGTTCTGCTCGGGCCCGCCGGAGCCGCGCTGTCTCGGGGGAAATTATGAGGACAGACTAACGCTTTAAAAGATAATAAATTTCAACAGATGATCGCTTACTCTTAACTCATATTTAGAATTCCGTGATGGAATGTAGTAGTATAGTAATAGCGCTGTTCATGACAAAGCTCGTCCGGGGAAGCACTATTATAATACTTATTGTTATAGAGTAGAACCGTTTAAAGGACGTTTTAGGTAAAAGAAGTGTCAAGTCACATCATAAATTTCCTTGGCTGATGAAAAAGAAAAATCCTATTATAATGTTAAGGATTACTAAAACGATAAAAAAGCTTGGGTGTGAATTGTTCTTACTTCATAGCTTAATACTAATTTGCTGTAAGATGGTGATAACAAAAAAAAAACCCGGGTATGTTTTGTGGGCTCTTCTTAGACCAGGGCGCGTTTGGAACCCTCGTAGGTTTAGTTTTAAGTTGGCGGACGCAAACCACCATCCCCTTACAATTATGTAAACATTTATGTATAAATGCTTCATAAGTGCCTCTGATAGGCCTACATGAATAAAGAAATTATGAATTTGAATTTGAGTATTTTCTTGATTTGCTTCTCACTATACTTTACTTATTTCTGCCGCAAAGGAGCATTGTGTATTTTCAGGCAGGTGAGGCCTAATCGCTACGCCTCAAGTTATGGACACGGGGCGGCTTCTTAGTATCTCTCGCATACCCTGCTACCTACACGATTCCCAAAACTGGAAACTGTTTGTGTTAGGGACATAGATGTATTTCAGTGTCTGGATGTCTATTTGGACATTAAAAATGTTTATGTATTTTATTCGTAGAAATATTCATCAGTCATCTTAGTATTCATAACACAAGCTACGCTTACTTTGGGGCTAACCCCAAAGTAAACCATCTAGATGGCGGTGTGTGTATTGTCGTAGTATATTTATATTTATATTGCTCTGTATATAGGCGATTGGTTTCCATTTACTAGTGGGCCATTTGCTTGTTCCGTCTATTCTTAGTAATATTATAAATGCGTGTTTGTCTGTCCTTCCTTCGTGCCTGAACTACACAAGGAATTTTTCCCTGAAAAATTCCTTGTATGACTACTATACTCCCTAACAGACCATCCATCGATCTTAGACTAAGTCATTACTTATCAGCAGGTAATATTGCAGTCAAGGGCTAACTTGTAGTGGAATAAAAATAAAATAAACTTGATTAGGCACAGAGATAGTTGAAAGAAGGAGAGTAACACAGGCTACTTGCTATTCCTGACAAAAAAAAACGACTCCCACAGGATTCGTACACTCAGGCCATAGCTACTAATTACTATAAAAAATTAAACTGTTTTAAGATTCGTGGAAGCAAACAGCTTCGCTTTCTTGCGCACACAATGTGAAATGATCTTGGGCAATTATATAACGTCGTGTGAGAGGTTCGTTGAAGAATGTGCAACAACTAGTGCACGAACGTATGCCAAGATAATACCTAAATAGATACAATGTGACAACATCTGTAATCGGAAAAAAGGTGGAGTAGGTTTTAACTAAATATGTAGATTGTTATAAAGCTTAAATCTCGAATCGTACTATTAACTGCCTCACAGGTGCTGAGTTCGAATCCCGGGCCGGACCAAAAATTGTAGAGCAATTGTAGTGTATTTCCTGTTCAATAAAATCTCAGAGGAGAAAATTGGCGTTGTCAACCCCCGTCAGGCCGACGCTCCAGGTTATTATCAATGTCTTGTGGTAAAAGTGGTTAAAGCCCGCATTGCAGCAGCGTGGTGGGTCTATGCTCCTTAACCGTCGCTCCTATGAGGAAAGGAAAAGGATCCTTTCCTGTCCCAGCAGTGGGACGTTAATAGACGTATGATATCAAAGTATATAAAAAATCGTGCATTAAATTTAATTGGATTTTTTTATACTATTAAATTACTTAAATATTTTGGAGTGAAATGATTAGGTTCAAAATATTTACCACTTACCAGCAAATAAAGATATTTTTTTCTCTTATATTCAAATAGAGTGGGTATTTCAAAAAAAAGCAACTGTTTAGTGTTTTGTGGATTCTGATTGGTCTAATAGCAAATCCCAGCTTCCTTCTACTGCTGGCCATTTTTCTGAACATGCGCATTGCGAGCGCTGAATTTTGCGCGGAACCCTCACTACACAATTTGGTTGCACTTAGCATATTTTTTTCTGCTTTTTACTCAGCACTCGGCGCGACTTAGTGGGATATTACCCTCAACGGAGCAGCGTAAGATGCGCCGATCATTTACATCGTCTCATCTGTGCTATTTTAATAACTTTTCTCAACGCTTTATAACTTTTTTACTGTAAATGCTGCCATTTAACCGCTGAGGTATCACGGAAAATAGCGATAAGATAACTTCATTTTCCCGACTTACACACATTTTCTTCTATTCATGTCTATTCATGATGTAAAGGGTTTTTAATAAAATCCCGGGGATTCAGAAGAAATATCTCTTGTATATTTTGGGCGCGTATGTGTGTGTGATTTTGGACACACACAAAATAACGGTTTTTAACGGATCCCTCAGGTTTCTCGGTTTTTTTTTATTGTTTATACCTAATGATCACTTTAATCATGTAGTATATATATTTTTCGTATCATAAATAGTTTTCACAGCGCACGCCCAATAATGAACTTCATACGCAAAATTTTGCTACTTTTAGTTGGATTTGGATTGGTGGACTCCACACGCCTTTGAGAACATTATGTAAAACTCTCAGGCATGCAGGTTTCCTCACGATGTTTTTTTTTCACCGTTGAAGCAAGTAATATTTTAATCACTTAAAACGCATATAACTCAGAAAAGTTAGAGGTGCGTGTTGGGATTCGAACTCGATCCCCCGAAAGTGAAGTCTCCCACCCAATGCTCTATCACCGCTTTTTTTTAAAAAACATTAAATATAGAAGTAAAGGTATAGAAGTAGGTATAGCTTAATACTAATAAAAGAAACCCCATCTTCGGCTAACGCTTACACTTCGCTCCCATGTGCTCATTACGCCAAATGGCTACATTTGTGCCCGCAACGGGCGACGCTCTAACCGCAGGGACTCATCACACTTGTGCGGAACTCTAGCAACAACCATCATAATAAACTTTCCACATTCTCGGCTGTTCGCGGAGATAACTTTACAAAATTTATATATTACACTGTATCTCCATTTATTACTGTTATGTGGCCCAGGTGCAATTCCGCAAATCAATTGATTGCCTCTATTTTACATCAACTCAAGTCATGATTAGATGCCAGATTAATTTTGAGGCTCTAAGTCAAATTGTACTCTCATGCTCTGTATTCATATCTCTGTAACTACTTTTTTTCTATAGTATACAATAAAAGTGTATTAATTCATTCTAACTCTGTCTACTTTTGTGCAAAATGAGTGAGTAAAGGAAGAGCAAAATAAGGAAAAGATAAAAAATGGCAAGAAGATTGCTATTTACTTTCATCTCACAGGAACACAAGATATACGTAGCAGTAGTTATGGATGTTAGCGGTTCATTCATTGGGATACCAATTACGTAAGGAGACTTACGCGGCGTCATTGGCAATATTGCTAGATTTATTATGTTAAGTTGGAAGAAGCTTCTGTTCGTCTACAGATATTTATTTTCGCTAATATTGAAGCAAGGATTTGCGAATTTATGTGTTGTGTCCCCCAGGTAAAGTTTTCATTTTGGCCGGGTAGTTGTGAAAGAAGCCGGCACCGCGTGGCCCATTCTAGTTACAGAGCCGCTAGCTCGTTTCGGCTCGAAGGAAGGATAGAATGACGACCTCATCAGTGCAGCATCAGTAGTGTTATGAGTTCAAAGCCGGGTTTGAATCACAGCAGATGCAGTTTAGGAACTCCTTATTCCTGAATTTTCTCTGGTCTGGTGGGAGCCTTCGTACATGGCGAGTTCACACGCTAGAGACAAAGACGGCTGCCCAGTGATTTAGCTTAGCGACCTTACGCTGCTTCACCTCTTACCACCATTGCAGCCAAGGGTTAACTTGTAGAAAAAAAAAACAATAAGTACTCTTAAAAAGTGTGTATCGTTGTTACTTATAGAAAAGTTCGACATACATATAGTAAGAGTTAAGAGTTAAAGCTCTAATAGGATAACTTTCTGTCCCCCGCTTTGAAAAACACATAACACTTGTACAATAATACAACACATTTAATGAACGTGTAATGGCAGTTCCCGCTCCGCGCGGAGTGTTTGCCGCAAACTGTACTCGACCGCCTCGCGTCTAATTCACAGAGTTTGCTCACGTGTTGTTTCACACGGGTCCGCTTAGCTAATTTGGACCCAATTGCAATTGTATAAGGATCTGAAATACATTGATTTTAATAGTCGCACGTATTTCGGGGTATACCGCATTACGTAGTTAGCCCTTTGGCTGGAAAACGTGTACATTTCCATTTTCCATGTAAATGTTGCACTAAGGACATCTCATACTCGTTATGTGGATATGCGAGTAGCGACTGCGCCTGGCTTTACTTGTCCATACTAATATATAGTCCATATAAATATAGCTGTATCCGTTACGTTTTCGGTTGTACATAGTCCTAAAACGCTAAATCGCTTAGCGGTACTTCATCGAATCAGAATCAAAATTAATTCGTTTGCTAAGAAAATGGAAGTTCATAATATGTTATAGGTATTAGTAATAAATAAATAAAATTCTTTGCAGTGTGTTGACGGCAGATTAGAAAACAGTTGTCACCACCCCTCCTCTGCCCGCAGGGAGGCGAGGGCGAGGGTAAACGGGCAGCAGCAGCCTCTGTGATCACCGTTGGGAGAGGCTTTTAGTCAAAGTTCAATAATTCGCAGAGTAAATATTAAATGATACTATTAATGACCGTCCTCATTGTGAGAGGGGAGACCTGAGCTCTGACGCATTATGATGATGATGATGTTTATAAATGAATACAAGTACAATAAAATTGAAAATCAAATGAATAAATTCTATATCTTGCACTCGGACTAGCCGGGCCTCGTACCCTTGGACTTGGACTAATAAGCTTTTTCTGTTCGACATTCGTGTTAAAGTATCAAATCTTTGACACAGACTAAACTAGCCACCACCGAAGCTTTCAACCAAGTCGAAGCTTTCCTTACAGCAAATTCAGAAATCTAGTCTCTCATAATCTCTCATTATAAGAGCACTGGGCTAACTGCTGCAGAAGCACGTCATTAAGTAATTTTCCGCACCAAATGTTAGTAATTCTAAAGCGATTGTAAATTCCATTTGAGACAATAATCTCAAACCGCACCTTGTTCAATGACCCAGTAATATAATAAGTCTATGACCAAAGCTGCCACAGATAAATAATTTATTTCTCTGTTTATAGCAAGAAGACGATTCTTCTTAGATGTAATATCAATCCTACTAATATTATAAATGTGAGAGTGTCGGTGTTTGTTACTCAATCACGCAAATATGGCTGAAAACAACATACTTTCCAGATTCCTTAAGTAGTTCCCGGGGGAAATGAAAGCTAGTAAAACATAAAGAACACTGAAATAGCTTGCATCCTGGAGATGGACAAATGTTTGACAGTGTCGAGCAACAACGACACAGTACATGCAATTACCTAATGAGTTAACATTTAACCAGTTTTGCCAGTGTAGCGTATGCCGAGTGGATTCTCTGATTAAATTAAACAAGTATTCAGCTTTTGGCTATTACGTGCACTTTATAGCGAACATGTTAAATGTGTTATTATTATTGTGTGTAATAATTATTGCTAAAATAGAGATATAAATGACTGAATGTTGGAGAACTTTGCCAAAGTGGTTGATTAACTTAAAATTACTCTCGAAATTTGGCAATCGCACGTTTCACATAGGTTTACGACTCACGACTCACGACTACGACTGCGCCAGCGCAGTCAAGAGTGCTGTGTTTTATGATTGAAAGTTGCGGGTTCAAGTACACTTATATTTTTGCATTCTCTTTGTTCTGGTCTGGTGGGAAGATTCGGCTGAGGCTAGTTACGATCATACGAAAGACGTGTTGCCAAGAGTTTCGGTACGATGCTGTATGGGTTTTATATAACTGCTACACCCGTAACAGGTTAGCCCGCTAAATTAGAGTGCGTCATTGCTTACCACCAGGTAAGATTGCAGTAAGAACTAACTTGTAAACTAACCTGCAGTAGTGTGCCTAACTTCACGATTATGCTATTAGTCATTGAGGAGTTCTTCGACCGGAAGCCAACTTTAGGTGCAACAGCCTTTTCTTGGTAATTATTAGAATGGCTTGTCACAATTGAACCCGTATGCCAAATTTTATGTCTACGATCTTAGCCTTTGAGAAATTCCTCCGTTGGGAGGCAACCTTGAGTGTAGCCACCATTTCTTGGTTGCTACTGAAATGCCCCATCCCAAATGGACGCGTGTGCTAAATTTCATGTCTGCTGCTTGCTGCTGTGAGCCGTTCAGGAGTTCCACGGTAGGAAGCCAATTTTTAGTGCAGCAGCATCTCATGTTAGTGCCAGAATGTACTGTCTCAATGGAGTGATATGATAGCATTAATGTACACAGGGTGTCGCAAGTACTCACCGGGCCCCTCGCCGTCGTAGTGGAAGTCGTGCAGGAACAGCGTGCGCGAGTCCACAGCGAACACGCGCCCGCGCACGCCGTGGTGCAGCTCCGACAGCGCGCCCAGCTCCTTGCCCAGGTAGCCCGCCTCGGCGCCTGCGCAGGGAACACAAGGGTAACAGCCAGCACACAGAACACCATATTATATCTATACTAATATTACAAAGCTGAAGAGTTTGTTTCTTTGCACGCGTTAACCTTTTATTTTATGTAGATAATAATTGACGGATCAAGCAAATGGTCTAAAGGTAAACCATCTACCTGGTGTTAAATAAATAAATAAATAGATATACTATGACAATACACACATCGCCAACTAGCCCCAAAGTTAGCGTAGCTTGTGTTATGGGTACTAAGATGACTGATGAATATTTTTATGAATAATGTACATAAATACTTAGAATGTACATATAAACACCCAAACACTGAAAAACATTCATGCTCATCACACAAACATTTACCAGTAGTGGGAATCGAACCCACGGCCTTGGACTCAGAAAGCAGGGTCACTGCCCACTGCGCCAGTCGGCTGTCAACTATGATCAAATGTCAAAATGGAAAACTATCATATATGCAAGGAACACGTCCTATAATGCTGCCCTGTGTCCATAAACCTGAAACGTAGGTTAAAGCCTAAATCTGCGCCTGTAACTAACTTATCGAATATAAAAAAGTCATATCCCGACAGCCCAATTATTTTTCACGGAAATAGGACGTATAATTGATCTTCGGTTTTCATTCGGATTGAGTTGATACTCAGGGGTGAAAATCTAAGAGGTAACAGGGTATGAAAGTTTGAATGAAATTCTGATATTTTTCAAGTAATTGTAATGAAAATTGGTATTAAGGATTTTTGATGGAAGATTGCAATTACTAATAGTAAAATACATGATTATACAAAAATTTCATCGACAAAATAGGTTAACAGGGTATGAAAGTGTACCGACAAGGAAACTTACTTTACAAACCTTTACAAGAAGTGTTGAATGCTACTTTATGTACGCGTAGACCGGTAAAAAGATAAAGGTACGCAAACAAGTCTCGAAAATATCGCGATGTTTAATTAATGTTCTATGAATATTTAAACTCATTTTTTAAAGGAAATATTAGTAGGCACTCTTTGAGTCTCCCTTCAATTAGAATACTTCAGAAGTTGACGTGAGAGAAATTAAGAAATACTTTAAACGTAATTATTAAATGACCTTCATTCTGAAAACAGCGTTGTTTGACTGAGCTTTACCGTAATAATAATAGACTAAAGAGAGATTTGTGAGAAAATAGGGAAAATTATAATTTTAAACTTAACAAAATTGGCAAGTGTAAGGATAGTGCTACCTTTTTCCTAGTTACGCATTGTGAGAAGAACAGCACTACTTTAAGATGCGTCAATTTCTGGTGTTAGGTACACCAGACCAGAGACAATTGCTCCTACCGGGGATCGAACCCCGTCCCTTCCACTTAGGCGACGGCGAATTCTCAAAACATCTCACTATTTTTGTCGTAAAGAAATACGGAACCACGAAAAGATCACATTACATGCAGATCCAACCGAGTGATGTATTTATAGCGGCCGCGATCACGTGCCCGAGTGGTCCGAGAAAGTGCTCTTAAGAAAGTGACATTACCTTAAATGGTAGTAGAAAAACTACATTATCCCCCAACTGATTATCACGAGTATCAAAAGGGAACAAAGTTGATATTCCCTTGGAAATGCAGCAGCTGTGTTTGATTCATGTATCAAGTTTACGTCAGGTCGCATACAGGTTGGTATAACGTGCTTTAAGTATGCGGTATTTGTTTACTGTTAGTTCCTGGCATTTGCCTCGTCGGTTGTGTGTTAGCACGTTTTACTACGGATCACAAGGTGCTGGGTTCGATTGCCACGACAAACCTAAATGAGACCGATTTGATCTGTTATTGACTAGCCAATCCGTACCTCGGAGAGCATTAATACTATGTTATAGAAATCATAAGTCCGCAAACCCCAATTGATGCAGTGAGAAGGGTTTCAGCTCGAAATCTGTCACATTTCTAACCTGTGCCCAGTAGTGGCAGTGGTGATATTAGTGGCCCAGTGGTGATATTAGTAAGCTGAGACTAATGAAAATGATAACTCTTCTTAAGAGTGTTTATATGTATAGCGATAGCCTTGTGCTTAAGGCTTCGATTTCACTTTCGTGGGATCGAGTTTGATCCCTGGCTGGGCTAATCTGGGAATAACTCGTATGTCTTAGGCCGTGTCGCTTAGAAACCGATTATGGGTCTAGTCTTACTACTTGCAAGTCGGTCACCAGAGTGCAAACTATCTTTTTTTAAATGTCGTACTAGTTAGTTTAGCTATCTAGCCGTGAATAAGTAACAAAAAATAGTGCGATAGATTGCATCCCGAAAAAAAACATAGTTTGCTTTAAGCCGGGGAAACGAACAGTTTCTGCGGTTTCAGTTATACTACTAACCCTGAAGAAACTTCAACTTTCCGCTGACTTTGATGTAGTAGAAAACTTATTTCAGTTTAACTTTGAGACTGCGCGACCGTGAGCAGACGTGAAGGTGGCAAGCGGTGAGCGGCGGCGTGAGGGCGAGCGGCGGGGTCGCCAAATGTCCGGAGCTCACCTCGCCCCACATGCAGCTCGTCAGCTTTATTTATTGCCTGCGCACGACGCAGCTGTAGCTCACGACTAAATGCGCCATGACAGACAGACCGACTTATTGAAGGGAAACTTGCTAAGGCTATCGATCATTTTTAAAACTTGTGGGTGAAGTTTTAAACACCTATCAAGAGCACATTTCGTTGAGAGAGAAGAAAGATTTATAAGTAGATAGTTTATAGTAAGTTAATATATTTACTACGTAAAGCGGAGAAACGATGACCTTACTAGCGCTGCGGTCGTTTGTGGGAGATCTCAGGTTCAATCCCCGGCAGGAATGGTAAATTTACCACTACCGCTACCATCTCATGCCGGTCCAACAGCCAACACCAGGTCAGATCGTAGTCAAGTGTATTTACAATAAGGATATAGCATTACTAAATACAATCTGCTATCTTAATATTCGGAATGAATCCCGATGAATTGATGGGTTATTAACTTCAGACATTAGACGTCGTAAATTACGGCTAAATATTATTTCATTATCATCAGAACTAATGATTTCGTAAATTGAGTCGTTTATGTATAAATGACTCAAATTACGCAATTTCCAAAATAACGAACGCTAATGACGGGTCGGCTTGTTCAGAAACTGCGTCTGAGCTCTGACATAACGCACAGTTACATTTCACATGCTAATTATTAGTCACGTGTGAGGCAATACATAGCTTTAGTACAGCTCTAATGCTCGCAACAAATAGCTTTTATGCAGTTATATGATCAGCATATAATTATGCACATTCATACACAGCGTTATTATCTCACAAGTGCTTAGCTGAAATAACGTTTATGTGCTAAATTAAAAACTGGCGAAAAGTACGAGTAACATTCGACGCTCAATTCGCAAAATATATTATATCCAGTTCATAACGGAGTAGAAAGGTATGAGTATATACGTTGCAGAGGTTTTATAGTTTTTAACCCCAGACGCAAAAACCACGGGGTGTTATAAGTTTTTCACTATTACGAATTAAAAATAGGTACAAGATGGCCGCCAACACAAAATGTCAAATTTAATTTTTTTTCACAAAAATTGTTAGTACCGAATAAAAGAGCTTGACTAATAGAATAATGTACAATACATTAAAAGTCGGAGGTTTTTTAAGTTTTACATTTTATTTATTTAGTCCTCCACAAAAAAGATATAGTAACAAATACATTGAGGCCACACGTTGTTAGCATTTTACGTGTAAAAGTGCTGAAAAGTACTAACTTCGCATCTAGTTAGCTTATCGATACAATATCGATATAATATATTAACTGTGCATTAGCGCAGTGGATGAACGGATAAATATTAATTTCTCTTACACCCACTGATAGAAAACACCGGTCGACATAATGAAAAAAAGGGTTTATCAAAACAAAGTAACATAATATGCGCAAAGTCCTTATCGATAGAAGCGATCTCCCACACCCTCAATCGGTTTCTACGTAACATCGTAACGGAACGCTTAATCGCTCAGCGAGACGTCTTGGTCTTTAAAGAAGATACCAGCCATGGCCACCTCTCAAGAGCCAAACAAGAGTAAGTTCAGAAATTATAAATTCACAAATTGCCCCTGCTGCGGATCGAACCAGGGACCTCCCGCGATTATAATTTGACCTCAACGCTCACCACTGCGTCAGGACGATCTTAGAAATTGTCAAGCGGTAGACGGGCGTTGGTCAAGTGATGATTGTGCAGCTATTGTTATTCTTTTAGAATCTACCTCTACTTTATTTAGGTATCCGTCGCATCATTCTAAAAAACCCAATTTACTTTTTTAGTACCGCGTCAAAGGTGTTTTTGTTTGATCTTAATTGAGCTCAGTTTCTTTACGTTGCAACACCGACGCTTTAACCTGAAGATACAAATTAAACGCATAAAAACGCGGCAGAAAACATAACTTACAAGGACTTTAGTGGTTATAAACAAACGTTTTAATCAAAGATTAGAAACATCTTAAAAATATTTTAAATTTGTTTATTTTCTGCGAACGGATTTCGCGAAAGTTAATTGAAAAATATCAAGTGGAGGAATAACAAATGTGTTTGTTTGTTTATTAAAATTCTTTAATGCGCAATAATAAAAAAAGGTTACTTATACATCGGTGACCACAGACTCAGACTAACTTTTGGTCAAGTGGACAGGGCTTAATAATTTATCAGTCAAATACCGTTTTATTTGTACTTACCAACAAATTAATAATTCACCACCTTCCACTGAATCTAATAAACGCTTGCATTTTGATTAAACAAAATCCATTTTTTTTTAATCTATATAATAAAACTCAAAGTCCTGACTGACTGATATAATCAAAGCAAAGCCTAAACCGCTGAGGTTAGAAACTTGGAATTTTGAGTATTAGATTAAGGTGTTTTTGCATACCTATAATTCAGTCAAAAAGTCCCATTGGCTACTCTATATTCCGGGAGAACCAAATGGTCTCTTACAAAACACAATGCAGCTGTAGTTAAAAGATTCAGATTTTGCAATTTTAAGGAAACACGACCTAAATACTAACTTATTCCAATTAAGCATAACATTTGAAGTTTGAATTTATTTAAGGCCATTTTTCCGCTTGATAGCTGAGTCGCAATTAGGATAATCCAAAGATAAAAAGAAAAGGGCAGCATCGATGCTACTCTTTCACTAATTTATGCCCTATTGTTAAAGTAGTTGAAGCTAGTATTGTTTGCTGTTCCTGTACTATTTGGACTCATCGCTGCGAACGTGAAACCCAAGTTCACAAAGAATGAATGCTCGCTAACGAATGCATTTTGCCGATGACATAAGAGCACTTGGCGCTTGCATTCGCCGGCCCCGGCGAGTGTGCGAAGTCATATAATAGACGCTGCGTCGCCTGTTATACAACTTTTATTTGTTTTGTTCACTTTTGTCTGTGGTTTTTCGATTCGAAGCAGAGTGTTATTGTAGAGGTAACTTGCAATGTATTTAATGAGCCAGGCTACAACTAAGGGCTATTTTGCATTAAGCATTACTGATTAACATATGATTTATAATAATGCCGAGCGATTTATCGTGCGAGGTTTTAATATTACTCCCACCAAGTCCTTCAGACCGCAGTAGCAATCCTGTTTGGCTGCAGAAATAAACATGGCTCTAGTACTTCCATGACGAAGTTCTGTCACTTAAATGCCTCGGTTTAGTTTCCTGAACACTTCACAAATTATTGGGCATTAGGTATATGTAGTTGAGTTACCTTGAGTGGCAGAAATAAGCATTATCGTAATCCTTCCTAAGACTAGCTCTGTCACTAAAAGCTCTACTACTACTACTACTACTACTACTACGTGAGAACTCAATAAGCAGCTAAAGTAACAGCTTACATAAGCTTAAAGCTATTCGGTGTCAGTCAGCATATCATTGGTCATTTCGTCCCGCCCAGCGCGCACGCTGTATTCTTGTTAGTTAAATAAACATAACTAAAAACTACTCACAGTAATTGTTTAACTGACAAGGTAGTGGAATTACAACATTAATCGACATGCCTCATCCAACGTTGCAGTTCGAAATTCAAGTTAACAGCTATTTTTCGGACACACTGCAGAGAGACGCATCATAACATGAACATTCCACTGCTAGAGTAAAGGCCACTCCCAACGGAAGGGTTTGCTCATAATCCCTACGATTTGGGCAGATTTTATACTGCTAGCTGCACATACCACGATGGTGCCAGTTCTCTAATATATTCCCTTGGTTAGCTCACATCCGCGGGAAGCTGCGCGTGGTGACAACTGTATTCTGATCTGCCGTAACCACACACCACACGGTATAACATCGTTATATCGTTGTCGATGAATCATTAATTAATATTCCAGATTCAATTTCCGGGAATGAAAAAGTGTTTAGAAAGTAGACCTATTTAAACCTTGTAGCTGAGTGGTTATAGTCGGTTAGTTTGTCAGTATTCACTGGTTTTGCATACGTAGTTACGTGTAGGTTCCTTATGATTAATTTAATTTCCTTTCAAAGTAATCAATGATTAATTTTAATCATCGATTAGTTTGAAAGGGCTTATCTAAAAACATATGTGTTCACGTTGTTGTTTTATTTCATACGTTCATAATACGTTCATATGGCTAAGATGTACACTATCCTACAAATGTAAAAGTATTTATTTAAAGTTATTTACATTCGTAAACTTAAAGCTAAAGATTAAGGAACCCACCTAGCGCTAGTAGCTGCACTAAGGCTATGGTCTAAGAAGAGCCCACAACAAACTTCGCCGTACTCACTCGCATACATACTCCCGTGGGATTTAGAAGGCGGACGAAATCGCGAGAAGCAGCCAGTTGATATATAATTTGTCGTCGATCAAAGTGAAAGAGAGCGTTAATAAGTCGTGACAGAAAAGATTTGAACCGTGCGTGTGAAAGTCGTGTGATGGCGTCGCGGCGAGTGACGCAAGCATTACACAGTGCTGCTGCGGGAGCGTTGCGCAACCCGCTACCCGCCGCACTCTGAGCCTCTTGCCAAATTGAGACAAGCATGCATGTTCACCTAACGACTTCCAAAAAGGCAGATGACTCCTATTTGATAAATATGTCTTATCTTAGTCTGTATTTCTGTGTGTTATTATTTTTAGAAGGCCTAAACAGTTTACTTTGAACTAACACACATTGGAAATAACATATACTTACACCTATCAAGTAGTCACTAATAATAAGGTTATTAAAGACTACACAATAAAATATATATATATAAAAAAACCCGACAAAATTTGTTAAAGAACTGTAAAGATAAAACTAAATTTATTTATTATGTTTTGTTTTAATATTTTTTTTTAGCCAGTGTCACTCTTACGACTAAGGCGAATCTATTGACACCACTTACATAAAAATAAGGCAAGCCGTTTAGGCTCCAGGGCGTGCCAAAGAAATATTTCTTACATACATACACCCAAAAAACATAACAAACATTACCATCCTCTTTCGCACTCGGGTTAGAAGAGAAGCTTTGAATTTATTGAAGGTTTTGAATTTAAACACTTTCGCATTACGTGACCAGATATGAATTTAAAAGTCTTATTTTGCTGGACAGAGGCCCCCTTTCTTGTAGTAGAAAGAGAATACAGAGAGATCCATGACAATATTCTATTGATAAATATACGTTCGTGGCAAGCTAAACAAACGTATTCTGAGGTCACTTTAATGATCAGGTATACGACAGTGATGGCCTAGCGTGCTCTCCGAGATACGGAGAAAATCTAATTCAAAGCTCTAAGGTCTAATCATTGCAGCTATCGACATCACTAAACCTGTCACAGTGGCCTCTTGGACTGCGCATGGCCGCATCTCATCAGAATGTCAAATAATCTGCGACACTTTCCCGCTCACTTTCTACATTCCGCGAGCAGCGCCGCACGCGCGCCGCATGCCATGCTGCGGATCAGCAGCACATGCTACTCAACGATAAAAAGGTTGCCACATCAAAGCCCAAAACAATTTTTATTTTTTACTATAAAAAAGCGGACAAACCGCGGTTATCACGGTTTATTACAAATCCCATCGTAAACGTTTCTTTTTATGTGTAAATATAAAATATAAAAAGTAGCCTGTGCTGCGCTCCGTCCCTTCAACTAACTCTATAAGCCAGAAAAAAAGTACAAACAGTAAATCATAAGTAGGTTTGTCATACAAACAAACACACTTTCGCAAGTATATTATTAGTATGGATTTGTATGGATACAGCACTATTAAAACACATAAATACACAAGAATTTAAATAATAATAAAAATGTATCATACAACGCATACATTCAAAACAAAAGTACGTAAACCTAAGAGAGGAAGGAACCTTTTTGACTCGCTTCCCTATAGCTATTGGCGGAACCAAATGAGCTGATCTTAAGAGATATTTTAATAGTTTAAAACGCACATAACTTAGAAAAGTTAGAGGCGCGTTCTAAGGTTGAAACACGGGCCCTGAAACTGAAGCTAGAGTCCTAACCACTGAGCTATTACCACTTAGATAGTAAGAATATCTTGAAATTTATTAGGTATATGTCACTTAAATAAAGTGACATATACCTAATTCAAAAAAAAAATTTAAATTCATTTATTTCAAGTAGGCCTAATACAAGCACTTTTGAAACGTCAAGTCTGTCCGTGTGTAGTGACTCTACCACCGGTTCGGAAGGCAGATTCTACCGAGAAGAAGCCGGCAAGAAACTCAGCAGTTGCTCTTTTCCAACATCAAAAATTTGCATTTTACATTTTAACATTCATTTTTCTATCTTGTGAGAGATGAAAGCGGAGTCGGATGCTTCCAAGCAACCTTGTCATTAAGAAACTCATCAATTGTATTTATTTGGTACAAATATTTTTGTAGCATGACCGCACGTGCAGTTATTGTTATCACTTCAGCGCCGGCTCATAATAAAGATATCAACGCGCGGCATGGTTAACGATACAGTTTTTTTTCGTTTTTA
The DNA here is from genome assembly GCF_905163445.1 of Pararge aegeria. Taxonomy (NCBI): domain Eukaryota; kingdom Metazoa; phylum Arthropoda; class Insecta; order Lepidoptera; family Nymphalidae; genus Pararge; species Pararge aegeria. The sequence goes on along the minus strand of NC_053202.1, from coordinate 275,106 downwards.
CATGGTGTTGTAAGTATGACGTGTCTGCCTGTATATGTAAATGTGTGTGTGCGTGTGTGTGTGTGTGTGTGTGTGTGTGTGTGTGTGTGTGTGTGTGTAGCGTCGTATTTCCCGAACAGCTGAAGAGATTTTGTTTTTTTATTTTTTACTTGAAGGAGTGTTCTAGCTATATTTGATGAAAATCTGTCAAAGGTGGCCGCCACAGCAAAATGGCGGATAACATATCGTTTGTCAAATCCCTCAACATGGATATCAAATGAAAGGGCAAGCCCTCAGTCGTATAATTCTATACCCTATGATACATATATATATATTATATACTTTAGAATCATAACATTAGTTGATTTATATAAATTAAAATATATTTTAATTTAGTTAAATATGAAAACCTGGATAGCAGCTTCATTTCTGTGCCTTTTGGAGTAGAGACCTTGGGACCGTGGGGTCCGGAGGCAAGAGCCCTTTTCAAAGAATTATCGAAAAGGGTTATCGAGTCTTCCGGTGATCCTAGAGCGGGCAGTTACCTTGGCCAACGAATTAGTTTGGCCATCCAAAGGGGCAATGCTGCCAGCATCTTAGGAACTGTGCCTCGCTGCTGTGGTTTCAAAGACGTTTTAGATTTTATTTAGTTCTAAATAGTTTATTTTAGGTTATATTTATAAAACAATTATTTTAAAGTTCATAAGGTAAGAGAATAAATAAGTTGTTAGTTAAATGCATCATTAATTACATAATATTAAAATCATAATACATAAATTGCATATACTATGTTAAGCTATGTCCTTTTTAGGATTCGGTTCCTGTAAGAGATCGATATTTTTCAATTTAGCCAAAATTGTACCCCTCTATCTGACTTGCGCTGTGTATTCTTAATTTGTGATTTCTTAATTTAAGTTTTACGTGTACCTTAGAGATTCTGATATACAAGGTTGAGACAGTTAAAGTTAGTTACCACCCTACCGACAAGACGTGCCGCCAAGCGATTGATAGTTCTGGTACAAAGAAACCGGTTAGGAGTTTAATATATCTGCTATACCCCTAACAGACTAGCTCGCTGCAATCTACGACTGCATCATCACCAGGTGGGATTGCAGTGAAGAGCTAACTTGTACTGGATAAAAAAGAGTATATAAAATGTCTTCAGCACAATCAAACTTTACTTGATAAAAAGTAACGAAAGACAATTTTTAAATAATCTTTTGTCATAAAATAATACTAGGAGTGGTGACAGACGTCAGAGAACAGGTGTAGCGTGTAAAACAATATCCGATAGATGATAATTTCGATGTGAAATCGGATCTCTAATTAATAACGACAACATATGAATAGTACCCTTAGTACAAACTTGTTGCTCGAAATTGAAGAGTCGTTTTCGAGTATAGAAATAACAATCGAGCATCAGAGTAAAATGTATCTTATCCATGTAGTGTAAATGCCTACCATTTTTCAGCTAGGGCTTTTGGCAGAATGTTTATAAAACAAAAGTCCAAAGAACACGATTTTTGACTCTAAATCAAGAAGAGATGAGCCCATTTTACTTTTACAGGTTAGTTTTATTGTCTGCAACTCCAGTTCGACTGCTTCGTTAGTCTTATACGTAGTTAGTAAGTTCGATTTCATATCACTTGATTTTTTTAGGTTTTCTTTAGGAAAAACTAGCTGGCTCGCCCTCACTTTTGGTCCGCGTTTATTATGTTTATTTTTACATAACCCGTAGGAACCTGAGGCGCAGGTGTCAAGCCTCGTTTGCCTGTAGCTACACTGACAGAGTTTCAGAGCGGAAAACAGCAATGCTGCTTGGTCGCAGAAATAAGCATGGCGGTGGTAACTTCCCCGGATGTGCTCTCACACAAAACCCTACTACTACTAGACCCTGGGTTCGTTTCCCCAGCTTTAGTAAGTAAAAAAAATTGGACTTATTACTGGTAAGTGCAAAACTACTGTTTATTTATGTTCTTGTTACTTACAACTTTGTAATACTTCTAATTATGAAATTATTGTTTGTTTCGAAACAAACAATACTTTACTAAAGTATAAACTTAAGAATCCTTTATTGTGTGCTTGCTATCGCACTGCGCCCGCTGCTTCACAACAAACCAAAACTTACAAAAACCATCTTAAAAATGAACTTGTACAAAACAACCCATTCCCGAGCTATCTTCGCTTTTTATAAGTTTTTTCTCAAACTATCTGGACTAGACTATTGTCTGGCGTTTATTGTTAGTGCGGATACATAAAGGTTATGATGAAATATTTTATTTTGAATCAGGTCGGGGTTGGAAAGACATTTTTCTCCCCAACCATCTATAGAAGTGCCAGGCACTGGTTAAAGGCTGACCTAGTATGAAAAGTTTCTTTTTAAAAAGCCCAGTACCTTATGAGCCCCTTGATTCGAAGAGATGGCCACGTAGGTTTTTTGTTGAGCCCGCTTACTTCTAGACCAAGAAGCAGTTCTGTTGGTCAATAAATGGTCTTATGAAGATCTTCCGAGGTAAAGGATGAAACTCCTCCAAAATGAAAGCAAAAGGTCAATGGTGCCAGTGGCGTGCACTGAGTTTCTTACCAGGGTGTGCATACACCAGGAAAATTGCATAAAACGGCAAAAATTCTCGTCCTATACGAGTTATATATCAATGTTAGGGTATGCAGTGCTTTTGTGCATGTATGAAGTGCACGCCACTGAATGGTGCTATCCATTTAACACTTCAAAAACTCTAAATTCGTTTGTAGTGACTCTACCACTGGTTTGGAAGGCAGATTCTACCGAGAAGAAGCCGGCAAGAAACTCAGCAGTTGCTCTTTTCAAACATAAATAATTTTACCAATTTACATTTTACATTTTTTCACTGTTTTAATACTTGTCAATTAAAAAGTACGAAGTTAATATTTAGAATGTAGGAAATTTATAAAAGGTAGAAGATTTCAGCTTATAGACATTTTACTTAATACTCAGTGGGTAAAATGAGGGATGGAATGATGTCTGCTTTTGAAGTTAGACGCACGAAAAGTGTCACTAAGGTTGATAATTATGAATAAAAATACGTAAACTAGTTTTTATAAAACCTGTTAAGGGAGGTAAAACAGGGAATGTAAAGTTTTCCTCACAATGTTACGAAAAATTCGACGTAAAGAATTTTCCGGGCTATCGCTAGTGATAACATTTGACAGCCGGTTGGCGCAGTGGGCCGCGGCCCTGCTTTCTGAGTCTAAGACCGTAGGTTCGTTTCCCATTACTGGAAAATGTTTGTGTAATGAACATGTATGTTTTTCAGTGTCTGGGGGTTAAATGTTTATTATAAATATTTATGTGTATTAACTATTTATAAAAATATTCATCAGCTATCTTGGTACCCTTAGTGCTTACTTTGGGGCTTAGATGGCGATGTGTGTATCGTCGTAGTATATTTACTTACTTACAAAAGTCGGATCTCCAGCGCCATGCAATATGTACGTACTACGTAAGATTCTCTTTGAATTCTTCTTTGTTATTGGCATGTGTGTAAAATGAAGACATGGCAAATAAACAGTTCCTTTTTGAATGAACAATAACTGAACAAGAAGCAGCCGGTCGTAGAATAACAATCCACTAATGCGACAAATGTCGCGTTGGTCTAGTGGTAAGCATGCTACGGATCTCGTGGTTCTGGGTTCGAATCCCGTGGAGTGCCGAAAATTGTAAGGTTAAGTACCAGCCCGGAGTTAGAAAATAAGTTAACCCCGTTCCTCGGAGTAGCCATCTTTTAATAATAGTCGTTAAAGCCTGCGTGGTGGGTGTGCTGCAGTTTTTGACTTATTTTAATGTAATACTTAACAAATTAAGCAGATGAAACAAAGCAACACTTCGCAGCGCATGCAAGGAACACATCGGGCAACTTGCCGCCCTGAGTCCATCACCCTTAGGTAGTGTTGCCCAAATGCAAGAACAAGACGAGACTTAGCCAGTCTTGGTCTTGGTCTTGCGCCAATACACCTGGTCTTGGTCTTGGTCTTGGTCTTGCGCTCCCAGTCTTGGTCTTGGTCTTGGTCTTGCAGCAAGAGTCTTGCAAGTCTTGCAATTACCTATTAGTCTATTACTATTTATTAAAGTTTACTTTAAATCTTAGAAAAACGTATTAGAATTGGAACATTGTGAGCTTGAATTAACATAGCCATAGTAAAGATCAAGCAGATTAATAAATAACTGAAGATTTGATAAGAAATTCGAAAAATCAACTGACCTATATGTCGTTTTCCATGGAAGTAACTGTTTCTTAATAAACATTTATGATTTATAAGCTTACATTTGCTAAAACATGTAAAAAAACAAATTAATTACAATAACTTGACTGTATTTTAAAGAACAATACTTATCTGTCTAGAAAGAGATTGAACCCTCAACTTATAAGAAATTTAATAAAAGAGTTTTACGATTTATCATTTATTTGAATAAAAAATAAAATACAACACAAATCAACAGCTTTATCATTAGGTTATGATACTTTATATCAATTCTTTTGACCAAGAATTAATACAAAGTAACCATCTGGCTGACTCATCACTTAACCTATTTCTATGTTTTCTAATTACTAATGATGCTTTAGAAAATAACCTCTCAGCAGGTACTGAAGTTGCAGGTATTGAGAGAAAATCACGGGCCATTTTCGATAAAATCGGATACTCTGTCTCATGCGTCCTCCACCAATCTAAAATCACCAATCTGAAACTTATTTATTCTTTGGAACACCTGTAGGTACTCTTAAAATTCGAAATTATTTTGCATGAATAGTGTCAAATGTTATGATTTCGGCGCGGCGGCAACGATTGTTTTAGATTTCAAAAGAAGCCGCCGGCGCGTGTATCATAACCATGTACTTCCGAAAAGCGGCAAATTTCTTTGAGAAGTAAGTACAAAACCTTTGATGCCGCATTATCAAAGTGCCGATGGTTAAAACATAACTATGCATGCACTTGCTAAAAAAATATAAAGAATGGAAGGCCCAGGTATTCACTTATTCACTATAATACCCACAATGTTCAGGATGGCACTTAATCTTTCATTAATTAACAGTATTATTGAAGCTAAATACCTAGTTTCTTATATTAAAGTATTCATTTTATAAAAGACATCATTAAAGCCCACCAACCTGCTTTAGAGCAGTGTTGTGGGTCTGTACTCTATAAACCTGACTTCCCAAGGAGTGAAATAAAACAACTAGACTGACTCTAATACTGTATATTAGGCTTCTCTATAATTCATATTACTTATTACCTTCAAATGACTCTACTACCAGTTCGGAATGCTGTCTTCGGCAGAGAAGACCACTGGCAAGAAACTCTACCGTTGCTCTTTTATTCAATCAATTAAAACAAGACTTATAAACACAATTACAACATTATCATATGTTATAACGCTAGGCCCTTTGATACAAGACATATAAGACAGGTCAAACATAACTACTATTATCACTTATAACATCAGGACTTTTGAAACAAATTGTTTGTATAGAGCAACGTATGCTACATAAGCTATCTGTATGAAATAATGCTAGGGCTCCATATATGATACCTGAATAACCCAAAGGATATAAGAGATATACTTATCTGATGCTACATCAGGTACAACCATAGTACCAACAACTTTTAACAACTTATCTCAACTCCATCACCAGTATATACGACTCTTGTTTTGCCACAACAATATTTCGTTAAGTATGTCGTTTCCATTATAAATCATCTATTCCCAATTTGTAACGTTCTATCCACAATACTTTACTTAATCTTCTATTCTCAATTCATTAATTTAAATCCGTCCTCACTTTTCTTTTGCCGCCAATCTAACTTGTCAAACTCGCGTCTCCCGCCATAGATCCTATACTTTTATTTGACAGTCTACTAAAGTCCATTATTCTATTTTCAATACATTATCAATGAGTATACAAACTATGATTTGTTGATATATTTAATATAATCATCGGGTTTATCATAGATAAAGTGCTATAATTCCCTATTTCCTAACACGGCCATTCTGACAAGTACTTCGTTCTCGAAGTACATAGGGTTATTCTTTTTTAGGTATATGTTTTGTATCATAAGTCCTTAGGTACATAGAATATCCCAACAAGTACATAATCTTATGTACACCTCTATAACGTTAGTTTAAATGGTATATAAGCACAAATATCATCAAATCAGTTACATTCTGTATACACTTTTATCAATAAACTGTAAACAATATTATATCAAAAGATAGGCATAATCAAAACATTAATAATTAAAGTGAAAGAGACCAAAAAAAAAAAATTTTCTTTAAAATTCCACACCATTTAACATATTACAACAATATAATACTTCTAATAAAGTAAAATGATTAATTTTCAACAATGTAAATCATAAATACTCATTTTCATTTATCTTGTACATTTTAACATGTACAATCACAATCCAAATATTTCCATCTCAATATAAATCTCAAACAATTTATCCTTTTGCCTCTAGTCCAACTTTATCAAAATATCCACATAGGTAATTGTATTTCCCATCAATTCTGTCATTAACATTGTTAGTCTCATTTAGTCACAGATGCAATCGGTACAGTCTAATAGTCAAACCAATATATACCAAAACACCAACACCCACTGGTGATATCAACAACATCATCACTCTCAAGTGATATCAATAACATCATCACCCACTGGTGATATCCACATCATCATCACTCTCAAGTGATATCAATAACATCATCACCCACTGGTGATATTCATATTTTTTCCACTGTCCAAGTCAAGTAATATATAAGATAAATATAAATAAATTAATATAAAAACGCTACGATGGAATTATTTCTATTAGTTTACATCTTTTTTTTTTTATCATCTCATCATAAAAGCCAAAGTATATTCAATGTTTGTTCAATTGTTATTTCTATTATTCAATGTTTTATTTCAATCTAAACATCAATTAAACCACCTGTTTAACAGAATCATTTATCATACAAGGACTATTAAAATTTCAAATAGAAATTGAAAATTTAAACAACTGTAGACCTAAGTATAATATAATTATTTATAATGCAACTAATATATTTTCCTTTGCAGCAGCAACATTAATTTAGTTTATATTTGTATTTATTCTTAGATAATTTTAAGAACTTCTCTAACCATCATACTGAAAGATTACTAACCTAACCCATAACATTTAAGCTGACTCCCAATTATTTTCTTCGCACAATCCAACATAGACACTAAACTATTTCATTTAGCTATTCAGTAGTCATTTTCCCTATATGTATTGTTCTTATACATAATCATATTCTATTCTATTCTACCAACAAATTTTTTTTTTTTTTTGTTTTTTTTTTTGTTTTGTTTTTTGTGTATTCTTTTATATGTTCTGAATAATTTACATAATCTCTCCTATCTCGGCTTTCCTGACAAGTACTTCGATCTCGAAGTACATAGAAAAGTTCCTAAATAAAAGTTAACAGCTCGGCTAACCTGACTAGTTGCTCAATATAAACTTGAAATCTTGTATGTAATAAATAAGAATCAAAAGAGAAATCTATTTCACATTCCGTTCGGCTAACCTGACCAGTTAATTTATTTTAACCTGGACAGACTAATAATAAAACTTAGCACAAATTCCATTTGGCTAACCTTATTAATTAAATAAAACTTGATAATTCAAATTAATCAAACTTATCACACATTCTGTTTGGCTAACTTGACTAGTTGGTTTATAACAAACAAAACAAATATAAATCAAATTTATTTTTGACTCCAAGTAAAAAAGAGCCACTAGGCCATACCAGTTTCAAATAATAAGTACTATCTTTGCAAAGTAGAAACAACAAAAATAAAAAAATAAAAATATCACATCAATTGGTTCTCCGGACCACATATCCTTGTATAGAATTTCAACAAGCATGGTGCTTTGTCTCCAGAGTGTTTCTGTTTCAGCACATAGCAGCAAAAAGTTGAGGCATCATCATAAACATCAAACTCTTTACTATGTCCACATTTCACAGGATGGTTCTAAAAAAAAGTAAATCTGCATTAGAGAAAGGCATAAATTGGACATGAATAGGATCCAACTTCTGATGCTAAAAAAATATAGAGGTTGGAAGGCCCAGGTATTCACTTATTCACTATAATACCCACAATGTTCAGGATGGCACTTAATCTTTCATTAATTAACAGTATTATTGAAGCTAAATACCTAGTTTCTTATATTAAAGTATTCATTTTATAAAAGACATCATTAAAGCCCACCAACCTGCTTTAGAGCAGTGTTGTGGGTCTGTACTCTATAAACCTGACTTCCCAAGGAGTGAAATAAAACAACTAGACTGACTCTAATACTGTATATTAGGCTTCTCTATAATTCATATTACTTATTACCTTCAAATGACTCTACTACCAGTTCGGAATGCTGTCTTCGGCAGAGAAGACCACTGGCAAGAAACTCTACCGTTGCTCTTTTATTCAATCAATTAAAACAAGACTTATAAACACAATTACAACATTATCATATGTTATAACGCTAGGCCCTTTGATACAAGACATATAAGACAGGTCAAACATAACTACTATTATCACTTATAACATCAGGACTTTTGAAACAAATTGTTTGTATAGAGCAACGTATGCTACATAAGCTATCTGTATGAAATAATGCTAGGGCTCCATATATGATACCTGAATAACCCAAAGGATATAAGAGATATACTTATCTGATGCTACATCAGGTACAACCATAGTACCAACAACTTTTAACAACTTATCTCAACTCCATCACCAGTATATACGACTCTTGTTTTGCCACAACAATATTTCGTTAAGTATGTCGTTTCCATTATAAATCATCTATTCCCAATTTGTAACGTTCTATCCACAATACTTTACTTAATCTTCTATTCTCAATTCATTAATTTAAATCCGTCCTCACTTTTCTTTTGCCGCCAATCTAACTTGTCAAACTCGCGTCTCCCGCCATAGATCCTATACTTTTATTTGACAGTCTACTAAAGTCCATTATTCTATTTTCAATACATTATCAATGAGTATACAAACTATGATTTGTTGATATATTTAATATAATCATCGGGTTTATCATAGATAAAGTGCTATAATTCCCTATTTCCTAACACACTCAGTTTGATTTTAATAGATATTTTTTTATTCGCTATGTTTATGGTATTAGTCGTAATGCGCATAGGTCCAGTTTTTCATATTCTTTGATATAGTTTTTTGCGTCTCATAGAATTCCTAAGCGTACCTACCTACCTATACACCGAACTGTTACACCTAACTACTCCGTGAAATAGCGCTAAGTCCTAGCTGCAAGACGCAAGAGTCTTGCAGGCTATGTCTTGTTCTTGCTCAAGTCTTGCACGGTCAGTCTTGGTCTTGGTCTTGCTAAAAATACGCGGTCTTGTTCTTGGTCTTGGTCTTGCAAAAACGCAAGAACAAGACCAAGACTGCAAGACCAAGACTGAATTTGGGCAACACTACCCTTAGGCGTAGGTGTTAAACCTCGTGTCCCCGTCGTTACACCGGAAACCACGCACTTCAGACCGAAGCACAGCATTGCGACAATGCTGCTTGGCAGCAAAATGAGGTGGTAGTACTTCCCCGGACAGGCTCTGTCACAAAAAGCTCTGCTACTACTAATGAGTACAAAGCGCTTACGCAAGCAGTGAGTGCATTGTGCACTGCCGCCGGTGGGAATGCGCACAGCAACCGGTGCATTGCACAACCGTGTATTGTGAACTATACATTATAGCTAATGTGTTTTTAACCTCAAATTGTGACAACCTCATATTTCTCACTAGTTTTTTGAACACAAATTGAAATTCATTTATTTCAAGTAAGCACCTTTTTAATGACCTGATATAAGCACCTTTGAAGTACCACGGGCTCTAACGGCAGACTCAGAGATACGGAGAAGCCGGCAAGAAACTCAGCAGTTTTTTTACAACATTAACAATTAACCATTCAACTTTCATTTTTTCATCTCAAACTTTTCGTAGGAAATATTGGATACAACAACATAAAATTGCTAATTCATTCAAGGGCAATTGTATATTATTTAACAACAAATTACCTTATGAAATCTTTGAGATCTCTCAATAAGTTCAAAGTTTACATAAAACGTAAGCTTACAGAAAATATCCTATTATAATGTTAAAGATTATAAACTTATTAGGTAATAAAAATATAAAGAGAAAAGTTTTTCTTGTTTGTGATCCATAAACTTGAAACCACGTAAGTGATTTGAATCACCGTTTATAGTTGGAAACGGTTTTATCCAGAACTACATTTAATTTCAGTAATATGAAGATTTCACCCTGAACTAATGGTATTTGTCGAGCAGACCAGAAGAAAAAATGCTGCCGAGCTGCCTGAACCGCGTGCTAAATGTTCACTAATAAATTCTGTGATACAGACAAAACTGATATTTAGTCGAAATAAAATTTGAGTTAAATTTTCTAAACTCCACAAAAAGCAGGAAAATCTGTATACTCTCTGTGTAATAAGTAGATCAAAATAAAACTCTAAATACCGATACCTTAATCTCATTCTTTTAAATAAACCACAATATCTATGTTTTTTCTTTTTTCACCTTTGGTTGCCTGGAAGAAATCGCTATGTAGCGGTAAGGAGACCAAATCGTATCCTCTAGCTCTATGTTTTGTATTCTTATGTCTCCGTAAGTCCTTCTTTCCTTGGTGTACAATAAAAGTGTATTCATACATTCACTCATTCTTTCATTCGCAATAAATAAAACCACATGACTAATATAATGCTGTTCCTAGGTTATTTGCGAATCCATAATATTGCGAAGCGAGCAGCTACGAAGAAATAATTAAACTAAGAGTTTCCCGCGATGTCAACTGAGTAATCGTATTTTCCCGCATCATTCTAACCTATCCTTTCCCTCTGGAAGGTTACCTCGATCGGAAACAAGAATCTCCTTGTATAATCTATCAGTGAAAGTTTATTAATTATGCATCGGTTAGTGAAAGTCCCGTCAAAATCAGATAAATCGTTACAAAGATTGTCTTGACGGACAGATAAACAAAAATATCGTGAACGTAAGCACTGTAGTATGAGTTATGCTATCGTACAAGTAACGGACAGGCCTTTAAGCTAAAAAAAATAAAACGATAATTTATTAATTTCAAAATCGCGGTGCACGATGAAAGTACGAGTATGTATGGGTAGAGGGTGCATAGACGAATAAAAAATGTTGGTAACATAGTACCCCAGTAAGTGTCACGTTACCAAGATATTTGGAAGTAAAGATGTCTATGAGGACAATCAATAAAAATAGGTACATTACATACTAGAACATTATTAGGAACAGGAGATAACTACTACTTTAATTGATTATTTATATATTTTTTTTATTAGTGTTTTTACCTACATTTGGAGGAATTATCAATTTTATAAATTTAAAATGCATACAAAAATTTTCGGAACCGACAGGATTTGAACCTGTTAATCTCGGGCCGCGATTGCCCGAGAGTCGCAGGTTCAAATCCTGTCGGTTCCAAAAGTTTTTATATTCATTTTAAATTTATAGAATTGATTATTTATATTTCAAAGACACACACCACATAGCAGATAATGAAAATGGCGGCGGTCGCTGCGCCCGATAGGTTTAATCCCCTTTAATATCTTTGTCTCACACTACGTTATTTTTAAAAAGGCCTTACTTGATACGTGCAATAATAACTAAAAATTAGCCATTTAACTTAGAATAGGTACATAGTAAGTTGATAGCTGCGCAAAACAATATTTTTTTATATAATAAACAAGAAGTCTTCCAGCGTAAAAGCCTTCCAACTGAGTTTGCGCAAGCGGATTTCTTTTTCACCTCATTTTTTACCTCACCTACGCAAAGTCACTCGCCGAACTAACGCAAACGTAACACCTTATTTTTCAAAATATGACAACAGGTTAAGTGCGTAGGCCGTGGCTAGGGAATATTAGATTTTTGGTGGCCATAATGCCCTTGTTATCGTTTTCTTTCGACGCAACAAATACCACGAAACCTTATTCATTAAAATCTATCAACACTTTTTGTAAGAGTCGCTATTTTAGAAGGTCCCCTGCCGAAGAAATTTTTTTAACAGACTAAACACAATACTTTAAAATTTTTGGCCCAAACTGGGATTCGAACCCAACACCTCGTGATCCGTAGTTAAAACTAGGCGAGGCATCACTAATACATTAATAATTAAAAAATACATAGATTAATGCAAATAAAAATTATGAATAAAAGATTCACAACAGTCTGTGATAGAATAAAATATTATAGTTTAATAATAAATGCTTGATCGAATTTGATTTCATCACATTTAGTTTAGGGCGCGGCGCGTGACTGTATATTAAGTAAAATTCAAATAATTGCTTATTGGGACGGGTTAGAGTTCAAATGCACCAACCGAGACAAGGTCACTCGACAGCGACCTCCGAACGAAGCAGACGTGGGACGATTACTTACAATCAAATATTAATATTAATAGTTTGGTGAAACAATTTTTTAACACAAACGCTTTATAGCTATTAAATCTATAAAGAAGCATATACACACTTTAGGAAACTTTATGGAGAACTATCCGGCATGTTTAGTTCATCGTTAAATCGAGTTACATTCCTCGCTTAAAACAAACATAACTCCGAAAGGATAAAGCGGGCCGAAGATCGAACTCGGTTCTCTCGAAAGGAAAGCTAAAGTCTTAGCCACTGTTGGACTAACAACTAGCACCGGCTTTTTTGATTACACTCTTTTTCTGCACCATTTATTATAAGCGCTATATATAGTAACTAGCCGTTTCCCGGCCGCTTCGCTGGGCGAATTGAAAAAGGAAATAAATTACATTTTATGTTTCATTTTTATTTATTTTTTTCATATTTTTATTATTCTCCTTTTTTTTATTTTTGTATGAACATAAATAGGCCCCGCGGATAGAACTGTAAGCATCGATATTGTTTAGACTTACTCAAATTCCAAATTCCATCGATTTAGCCTGTACCTTTCATCCAGGTGATTTTTCTCACTAATATTCATTGTAACTTTCAATGTGCAATCATTATAACATTTCCGTGCCTTTCTTCCAAAAATTAATAATAATTGACATGAAGAAAAAAATTTGAAATGAGCATTGAAAGTTTAAGTCATTGCACGTCTCATATGTGAAGTTGAAATCTGTCTAGGTTCAAGTGCGCCGAATTTTCTGTTAACTAAAATTTTCTCCGTGACATCAATTTTTTATAGAAAATTAATTGTGCATGTTTTTTATGAATTCTATTGGAATAAGTAACTAAATTTCTTTTCCACATCTCATGTGCTTGGAAAATGCATTCATTTTAATCTGTTACATTTCCGCGATCCCGCAATAAAATAATTCGTCGGTTATGTAGTCTGCAAAAGTAAAATGAATGTAAAATTCTTAGTCCGTTGATTGGATAGCTACATGTAAAGTTAAGTTTTTGAAACCTCTCAATGACTTTTTCTCCGCTGCCAAAAAGACGATTGTTGTAAGGAAATACACGAATATCCCTACATACACGAAGATCCCCACCAAATTTGGAGTCTGTAGAAGTTACAGGTTAGAAATAAAAATTTTAGATTTTAACACCCACCCCCGCAATTCCGTTCGGAAGTAGACTTTATTGAAATCCATTTTGAGATGTTCTTTATGTGAATAATAAAAGATTCCTACCATATTTAGAATTTTTAGAAGCTATATTTCGAAATTGAAATTTTTTATTGTTAACACCCACCCCCGCGAACCTTATTGGAGGTGATTCATTGTAAAATCCGCTCGAAGATCATTTTTATATTACATATAGAACACTCTCACTAAATTTGGAGTCTATAGGAGCTATCGCTTGGAAATTGAAACTTTTCATTGTTAACGCCCCCGCAATCTTCTTTGGGGTGGGATATCGTAAAATTTGTTCATAAATCATTTTTACATCACTTATAGAAAATTCCTACAAAATTTTGAGCTTGTAGGAGCTTTAGCTGGAAAATTAAAAATATTAATTGTTAATACCCACCCCCGCAACCCCCTGTGGGGTGAGCTATCGTAAAATTCGTTCATAGCCTATTTCTACACCTCTTACAGAAGATTCCTACCAAATTTGAAGTCTATAGGAGCTATAGTTTAAAAACGGGAATTGTTCATTGTTAACGCCCCCGCAATCCCCTTTGGGGAATGAATTTCTTAAAATCTATTCATAGCTGACCTCTACATAGCAAAAGTAATATTCCTACCAAGTTTCACGTTTCTAAGTCTTATGGTTCCCGAGATTTCGTGGTGAGTAGATATAGATGGGAATTCTTCGATTATCATCGAAAATTTTAACTTTTTATCGGGCTTTTTTAAAATTTTCTTACATACAAAACTTTCTCCTGACAATTCTGAAGATAAAAAAAAAGCCCAATTGGTCCAGCCGTTCTCCACTACCGTGAGTAGATTCTTAGCTGAATGTAAAAAATCATAATCCGTTTAATACACTCTGTTGAAATCCATGAAAACAAAAGAATCAAGAGAAAATGCTTATCTTTTGTTTTTATTAGCGGGATCAATGTTCATAAAAGTAAAACAGCAATAAAAAAATGAAGGAATGTTGGAATTCAAAAAATAGATAGCCATAAACCATCTAGGAAAAATTTCGCATCGAATGGTGGTAGTTTCATGTCGATACGATCAGTGGTTTAGGCGTGATTGAGCCTCAAACGAAGACCATTTTCATTATATATATATAGATAGATTTGAGGAATTCTTATTAGATAAGAGTTCCAATGCAATTAATGATTGTCTCATAGATAAGGTTGAGGTGGATACATAGTTTGAGATGGCTCTAATTATTTTAATTCTAACTTTTATATTAATTGTATCAACCTAGATTTATATACCGCTAAGCGGATTTTGGTTAATAACGTTGAAGTAACATTCACATCACACCCAAAGTTTCAAATAAAATAAATCAATAAATAAACATAAAATTACTACACCTACGAGGTTGTTCCACTACTGGAGAATATTGGCACACGTTTTTATTTTTGTTATCTCGAACGTAGAGCGAAGTAGTCAAGCCCAGGCGCTATATAAACACAATCTGCAGGCGAGCCCTCCCGCCGCCCTCACAGGTCCTTTGAGAGATTCCTCCGAGTTCTTTGAACAACACATCATTTGACTTTGTGTTAAAACTGCCGAAAACAAACGTTTACGGTCGTGCCTGGTCTGGTAAACCTTCGGTGAAGGTTCTTTAACACAAAGTGATGCAGAGGCCCTAGTCCACCACGCTGGCCCATTGCAGATTGCTTGACTTCAAACACCTTTGAGAACATTACGGAGAACTCTCAGGCATGCAAGTTTCCTCACGATGTTTTCCTTGAAGCAAGTGATATTTTAATTAATTTAAACGCACATAATTTTGAAAAGTGAGAGGTGCTGGGATTCGAATTCGCTCCCCGAAAGTGAAGTATACAACGGTGTTCCCCGGGCGTCTAACAAAGCCAACAAGAAGGGCATGCCGTGGTGGTTTTTAGTTTGGGTATACTCCCTTTAGAGGGGGAGTCCCAAATAACCTCCGTCCTGTCCATGGGTCGGAGGTAGCAATAAAGCTTTTCCACCACGCCAAAAAAAATAGAAAAAAAAATGGCTATCACAGCCTACTTGACTCCTTCGGGTACGGAACCCTATCAATAACGTTATTCCGAAAAGTTAGAGGTATGTGCTCCCAAAAGGGAAGTTAAGCCTTACGCACTGATACTCATGGTATCGAGCTCGGCGCGGCTGTGCCGGCGGGCGGTGCGGTGCGGTGCGGAGCGGTGCGGCGTTCCGCGCGGCCGCGGCACCGCTCCGGGTACCGTTGCCCGTGACCCAGTGGCGCGGAATGCGGCGCACTGCCCCGCAGTCATGCCGAGATGTGCGCTAACTCTCATTCATTTATTTCAAGATACTCTATTGAACGCACATTAATATGAACACTAACAAAAAAAATTTAATAGAGTCTAGACTGTTTGTGTCTCTCTAGGTTTGACGACCTCCCTGGCGCAACTGTGAGCGCTGTGATTTTTAGTGGGAGGTCCCAGGTTCGATTTGACGGCCGACTGGCGCAGTGCTGCTTTCTGAGTCCATGGCCGTGGGTTCGATTCCCACAACCAGATTCCCAGATTCCAGGACACCAGGTCCCGCCAGATTTGTAATAGACCGTAAAAGTAACTAGAACACCACTTCACCAAAAAGTGGTGATTGTCCACCATCAAAAAAAAATACCCAGAAAGGGTTAACGACAGACAAGCGTGCGGTCGTAATATGCAATAACAAATACAATGAGACTGTACGCAAGTTTGAAGAAGACATGTTATGCTGAGCGCACGTAACGTGGAGTTAGGGCGAATAAAAGATACCCATTACATATGCATCCCCTGTGCATTCCCATTGCATTGTGTGCAATGTCATCATCATCATCTCATCATCCCATTACCCGCCCACTGCAGGGCAAGGGTCTTCTACAAATAAGAAGGGTTGAGGCCGTAGTCCACCACGCTGGCCCAGTTTGGATTGGTGGACTCTACACACCTTTGAGAACTTCATGGAGATCTCTCAGGCATACAAGTTTCACGATTTTTTCGTGATATTTTAATTGCTTATAACGCAAATAACTAAGAAAAGTTAGAGGTGCGTTTTGGGATTCAAAATCAGCCCCCACGTTAACAATTACTGGGAAGATCATACCGGAACGCTCATTTGCTTTTGTCGGTAGAGTGGCCTAGCCGCGTTCGAAACCTCCCACAACACACATATAAAAAGAAAACAACTTATCAATCAACTACATAAGCTATAGTGGTTAATCTTAAATAAATAAAAAAAAAACCTAATATAACAGTGAGCGCGTAACAAAAGCGGCGATGTAGAGCGAGCGCAAACCGTTACAACGGCCTCCCGATGCATGGCGCCGCTCGTAATATAAAAACATTATAACAAATTCATAATCATCACCTACAATCTCTTCATTGCCAACAGCTGGTGCCGGCGCCTCTCCCGAAGGAGATAAGGATATTCCATTTTAAATATAACGTAACCGAACCGGTTAACAATAGGGGTTCAAGGTACTGGATGGGTGACCTGGCACCGAAGAACGCAGCGTTGTTCGAACTCTGACTAAAAAGACAGACTAAATCAAATAAGTCGTAGTTAGCCACTGGATAATGCGGTTCGAGACGATGGATCCTTTTAAAAGACCTGTGAACCTGCATCTTTTGAAACGTGTGCGTTTTTAATTTAAACGCTGAAGGAAAACATCGTTAGGAAACCTGCACGCCTGGGAGTTCTGTATAATGTTCTCAACGGTGTGTTCTACCGATCCGCACTTGGCCAGCATGGTGGTCTTCTGCCTAAACACATTCTGAAAGGAGATGCGTGCCCTGTTGTACATCGCCATCTAGCCCCAAAGTAAGCGTAGTTTATTTTATGTAAAAATAACTGATGAATATTTTGTGAATAATATACATAAATACCTTCTATGATATATAAAAATACCCAGACACTGAAGAACATTGATGTTCATCACACCAACATTTTCCAGTCGTGGGAATCGAACCTACAGCCTTGGACTCAGACAGGCCGATTGGCGCAATCGACTTCCAAAGTTCGGCAAGGGCGTTGTTATTATCGTTTTTGTGTATCGACGGCATCAGATTTGTGGCCAACGGAATGCAAGTAGAGGGTTTCAGCAGCTTCGTAGCCCCCAAATGGGTTTTTACGTTTTACTTTCACGCAGCTTTCCCACGGCCGGTATGTCACCGCTGCGTAGAAAGTAAAACCGAACATAATAGAATTAGCAGCCGCCATTCAAATGAAGCCATTTGTCCCACGTTCATAATACACGCATTCCACACTCTCCTTGCGATTGCTGTCATTGAAACAGCAGTAAGTACAGTGCAATTATCTATTTGCATAATTTTTCTTGCGTAGACCTCGGCAACTCGATGGCATCATCATCTCGACTGACTTAGCAATTTTTCATCTTCTAAGGATGCTCCGCTGTCGGAGCAAAACGTGCGTAGAGAGTTCCCACACGGCGGTAGATCTGTAGATCCTTACAGATTTGTGTCAAAGAGTCAAAAGGTAGAAGAATTATAAATAATACCGTTCAGATTTAAGTAACTTGTAATTTAGTACTTAATTATTAATAGTCATTAGTGTACGAAGTGTCGTCTAACTCAGCTGTATGTTACGTATACTAAAATATTCCCACAGCGCCAGTGTTGAGCGCCACCACGCCCTTCAACACAGCTACGCTGCTTCGTGGCAGAAATAATCATGGCAGTGGGTATGGGTACTTCCCCGAGAGAGCCCTTTCACTAAAAATTCTACTTACAGACTTACACAAGGTATAGGTCACTCCAGCCTCCGCCGAGTTAGTCAAACCTTGAGGCTAAACTAAATATCATCACTACTTCCAACTAACACCTGCAAAACCAGAGCGTGACCGCACCGTGACACGTTGTGTAACAGGTATGAGGTGAAAACATAAATATTGAAAAAAGCCTTGACCTTCAGCCAAGGTCGACAGCTGCTCTACCACAGGTCACCACGAGCACAGTAATGCTTTCTACTCGCTATACAAAAGCAGCCAGAACGGGTCATACAAATCTATATTTTTATAGACATGTTACAATACGTACTTATTAACGAAAATAATTGGATAACATCATTCGGGTTATTTACATTTACTGTGTGACTCATTCCAAAAAAAAGAGCAAGTTTTGATGTATCTACTGTTAGTTGTCCATTATAATTAAATAAATAAATTTATTTTTATTTCACCGCAGCCTTGACTGCAATTTCACTAAATGATGATGCAGTATAAGACAGTAGAGGGCTAACCAACTAGGAGTTTAGCAGATCTATATAATATATAGTAGTAACAAGCTATAGCCGAGTTCTCTCACCTCTCTCTCTCACTCTCTCTCTCTCTCTCTCTCTCTCTACTTTTACGTTAAGTAACCCATTTCTTGAGAAAGGTTTTAAGTTTTTCACATAGTTAATGCAAATAAAACCGCAGGACACAACTGGTGCTGCAGAAATTAGCCTAAATCCTATCAGCAGGCAAACGGCGGTGGTTGTTTTTCGCGCCAGTTGCCGCCGCTCGTCAACACAACACAACACAAAAAGGGAATGTTGGCGCCAGGGGGATGCCGCGCGTCACGAGCGCCCAGCGGTTATGCCAAAGTTATTTTGTTATAGTTATAATGAACCCACCAAGCAAACCTGAAAGTAAGCTGAAAAGTATCGCCTACAACATACTGCCGCCGTGAGTTCATCAACCTCATGAGGCTTGCAACACGCACTCCGCGCACGCGTTGCAAGCCTCCTGTTACCACCAGCCACCACGCTCTTCAGATCTAAACATAGCAATGCTGCTTGGCCGCAGCGATATGCACGGCGGAAGTACTTCCCCACAAAAGTCAGCCCAGTCAGTCAGTTTGTCACAATAAGCTCTACTACAACTTACAAAATTTGCACAACAAAGTTTTCAATAGACCGAAATAAGTTTAAATAGATTTATTACCGATACATAAAATCGCTCTATAATTCCACAATGTATTAAACCCCGATTAATTGCACTAGTATGCGGGGTCACCGCAACTTAGAAATACGCTCGTTGTCAATATGAAGACTATTGGTCAATCACTTCAGCCAACGTTCACAAAGACGAAATATCCTGAAAGGTAGATTTTGCACGTCTTCGAACTATCAAGTCGCTCAGATGAGGCTGAGGCTTTAACCACTGGGCTGTCAAGACACTGCTCTTCCGAGTATATTCTCCCTCTAGAGATATTGGCCTAACAAATTTTAGTACTAATCTCTCGAAGCTCTCTCCTTGAACGGCTACAAATGCGATTTCCATACGCGCCGCGTTGTCGTTCGGCACTAGCTTGTTAATATTCAAATATGCAGCAGCGACGCTTTTGACAATTTATGTATTAATAATATACACATATTTAATTTTTAAAATTATAATAACATTTCGAAATAGGGCATTTAATGTGATAATTAATAGCCGTGTGGTGACGGTACACAGTTTATATAGTTAATTTAGAGAATAAAACAGACAACGGGCATCAGCGTCCTTTGTGCTACTACTACCATTTACTGCGATAAACAACCCGGCTGCCCAGCGCGGTGATTATAGGCTAACCCTGCCATTGGGAAACAGTACAGCAGCGGACTGTTATATGTTGTTCATGACGTAATGCTAACAGGAGAGACCAGAAACAATAACAAAAGTGAATCCGAGACTGAGCTTCAGAACTCTAAACGTGTTGATATTTGCTGATTAGATAGAAACAGCAATAACCAGTTATTGGCGTAACACCAGTAAAGCCGTACGAATACTCTTAACAAATATCCGGCTTGCCGTAACAGAATTTCCTTATATTTATTATATTTAAATAATTATAATTGAGTGTATGGCATCCTAAATTTCGCCTAAGGTAATAAACTAAGGGCTTAATACGAGTACCATCTTAAAATCTCAGTTGTTATGACGTTTTCTTTGCGTCCACGTAATTTGGATTATAATTCCTAAGCAGGAGAGTCAACCATATTAAAATAATATTGCCTTAAGTGATGCTACAATAAGACTTTGGACATTGATATTTAAAATCTGTAGCATTCTATTATTTAGGTTTAATTCAGGCAGTTTTCTCTAACGTATTTATATTTTGTGTTAATTTTCTCTTTTGTATACAAGAAAATTGTAGATTTTAATTCTTGGTAACATAAACATTCTTCATAAAGATCGGTCGTACTACCACGTTGCTTCTCGCCGGTTACGGCTTTGTCGGCCTGCCTGGCGCAGTGGTGAGTGCTGTGGTCGTATAAATGGAAGGTACCGGGTTCGATCCCCCTAAGGAGTGATTTGAGGATTTATAACCTCTGAATTTTGCCTGGTCTACTTTGGTGGAAGACTTCGGCCGGGGCTTGACACCCCAGCCACGTAGAAACCGATACGGGGTATGGGTTTTATCTCGTGTCACTCAACACCACGTGAAATTGCGGGCTTACTTTTAGTGATATAAAAATGCGCTTAATGCGAAATGATTGATTTCGATTAATTAGAATACATAAGAAGCCGCCCGTATTGCACGTGAGTATTAAAAACGTAATAGAAAAAAATGCTAAATATATAGACGCGTGTGAAAAAAACAAGCTATAAAAAACACACGAGGTATTATAATAAACAACAAACTGCTTTGCAGTGCCTTCACACGCTAAACGTCTCCGAATACCTATAGTGGCTATTAACTCTGACCTTTTGGCGGTTATGCCTCTAGTTCTAGATTGTTTGAAATACACATATTTTGATGGAAATCATCTTAGGAATGATCGAAGGACCGAGGATTTTGGGGTTTTATTGTGCTAGAATTACGACTCATCCGCCAAGACGCGCAGCGATGACGAGCCACCAGTCGGATCAACGATAACACGAGACAAAGGCAGCTGTTTGATACAAGCGGCATGGCACATGCCAATGCTACTTAAAGACGAGAAGGTTCAGTAGGAAAGATCCAAACTGTATCTATATTTTCTTTTCATCACGTCAACCAACGGATATCCACTGCTGGACGTGGTTCTATTTTAGAGAGATCCAAATCCAATGGTTTACTGCCGCTTGCATCAAACGGCTCCTTACGACCAGTGGCGTGCATAGAGGGTATGCACAAGGTATTCAGATGGTACGAGATGAAGAACATCTCTAGTACGAGTTTTAAATACTTAAGGGTAGGCTGTTTTGACTCTTACGATGCCTAATCCTTAAGTTTCCAGTCCAGGCGATATCTGCATACCCTGTGCATATCCTCTATGTATAACAATGCCTGCAACTCGTTTGATGTCGTCTGTCCACTGATTTTAGTCTATCAACGCTTCGTTTATCGGTGCGAGATCATTCCAGCACCTTGGGATCCCCGCATCAACCGGTACTCCGAGCTACCTCGTTAACTACGTTAACTACCTGTTTATTTTCTTGAAACGAAACAAAACCTTATAATGTGGAAATCCCTTCAAATTCTGTACGCCCCGGTTTCCACCGAACAACTTAGTAATGTAAACTTAATACCGCATCGTTACCTTGTTTCTGACGTTAAGAAAGAATAAGCGAACAAATACATGTCAATATTTCAACTAATAAAATATTTCAATATTTCACGGCTTCGACGGTGCCGACTGTCTAATTAATAAACTAGATATGAACAAAAAATATGTCCAGATTATTCAGTTCAGGTAGACTGCCTGTAAAGTCTTGTTAATATCGGTTCAGCCGTTCTCTATTCCAGACAATTCAACATTTCATAAACGTGTATCAGAGACATTTGAATTTTTAAACTGCTATGCTTTTCAGACGCAATTATTTCCAAGTGAAGGACAGTCTCCCATCGATCCCACAATCATTTTCTACAAATAATGTAATAGAAAAAGATTCGTGAAATATATTTTTTTTTATAAAATGTTTACTTTCATTTCCCCATAGCAGTAGCTATCAATACAAAACCTTGACGTAATAAACAATTATTGCGTGCACCATTTATTATGCACAACAGAAAAAGATGTGAATTTAATAAATTATAAAACAATAGCTAAACACCCATTCCTACAAATTACTAGTCTGTGTGTGATTTTGAAATGATTACCTCTTGTTGAGGTCATTATAATATAACGGTTACTTGAACGATATCGTAATATTACAACCTAAAGTCGTTGCATATATTTTTGACCAGGGTTATCGGAACGTCTGTAGAGGGCGAGAATAGGGATATCGATGATTGGAAGTGAAAGAAACTGACAATGATGTATTTTTTTAAGGACGATAAAATTTCTGACGATAAATGACGATAAATCAAGGGGTTAAACTTCAAAATTTGCAATAAACTGAATGGGATTTAATGTATGGGAAAATCGCATTTATCACAAATTGTACGCAGTCATCTCAGTCTTCATAGACGTCTTCAATCGCTAGTTTATTAATCACAAGAAAAAAAACAATCAAATAAAAACGTCTGCAAAGTCTCTCGTGCCGAATGAAATACAATATCTGTCGAGATGGTATTCACGCCACTAACCCGGTCAGTAGCACCGCGCGCGCTACTTTCGCTTGCTCGACTGCATATTATCATATCAAACCCGACATATTCTAATCAGCAGCTGTATTATAACGGCTTCAATCCTACGCTTCCAAAGACGTTCTGATTTGGATTCCCAGCAAGGAAACATCATCTACTTAAACATTTTGCTGCGCCTAAAAGTAAAAAAAAAAGTTGTATATATTTGTGTTTGTTAGTCCTTCCTGCACGCCCTAAATAAGCAACCAATCAACTTTTGGTATAGAGTTAGTTGAAAGGACAGAGAGTAACATAGGATTATTTTTATCCCATCAAAACGAACTATTCATATTATGGGATTTGTAGTAAGCCATAAAAATCGCGGGCGAACAACACGAGTAACAGCTGCTAGGGGCAGATACGGGCTCCAATAAAGTTGCTGGAAAGACGCGCATCAGTCGCAAGAGTCTTGGTTGCGCAACATCAGGGTGGATGTGGATCGCGAATGTCGTCCTCTGTTTAGTTTCGCAAGAGACAAGGCGAAAAATCCAAATCTGAGAGGACGCTGCTGCCCGTTCTACGTTATATTCCCTTACTCACCTCGAACGAACTCGCGGGAGTGGTGACAACTGTATTCTGATCTGCCGTCACAACACGGCACTCGAATAAACCTAATTGATGAATTCAGGGCCTACCTGGAAATCAACCCCAGAATCCGTATTACAATGTTACTAAGCCAGCCAGCTCTTAAATGCTATCTGCTCGAAAACGACATCGCGCAAAATATAGTGCAGCGAGGTCGGCAAGTCGGTCCGGAGCCAGCAGTTACACAGTAAATCGCGCGAAGTCGCAATTACCCACTTCCAGTCCTCAGCCGCCGGGGGACTTTGCGGCTCTGCAAGCCCTTGGGCACACCTACCTTTATATTCTGCCCTGGACAGATCACTCAGAATATAGCATCGTACTCCCGATTGGTCTTACAAGCCAAATTAGGTGAATGTAGACAGAGATCCATTATAAATTGCGTAACATTTAAAATTTTTAGGGCTTGTCGTTAAGGTTATGATTGATTGATTGGAAGGCCGCTGAATAATTTACTTGACATTCTCTGATCTGGGACCCATAGGGAGTTCTACAAAAGCTTTTAAGGTCTAAAATTAATTTAAGGTCCAAATCACCAACAGATCTGATGCAACCCTGATTAACAAGATCGCCAGCCGCCGGGGGACTTTGCGGCTCTGCAAGCCCTTGGGCACACCTACCTTTATATTCTGCCCTGGACAGATCACTCAGAATATAGCATCGTACTCCCGATTGGTCTTACAAGCCAAATTAGGTGAATGTAGACAGAGATCCATTATAAATTGCGTAACATTTAAAATTTTTAGGGCTTGTCGTTAAGGTTATTGATTGGAAGGCCGCTGAATAATTTACTTGACATTCTCTGATCTGGGACCCATAGGGAGTTCTACAAAAGCTTTTAAGGTCTAAAATTAATTTAAGGTCCAAATCACCAACAGATCTGATGCAACCCTGATTAACAAGATCGCCTTCAAAATGCGTGCATTCGTCATTTACCTATTACGCAAGTTTCTCTCAATTTTAAATTCTCTTCCCAATATTACCTGCGTGAACATCTCCTATAAGTCCTGCCCTTTCAATCTCCCTCACTACTTAGGGTCACTGGAAGATATCTCATATACAGATAGTTAAGAATTTCCTCGACCACATCTTTTCTTTAATGGGCTTTCACTTCCTTTGGTACGTAATAAGGAAGCAAAAAATAACAGAAAATTTTAATATATCTCTGATGTTAATCTAGGTGCATCACCGTTTTAATTTCTGTGCGAACGAGTTTTCGATTTAATGTGTACTCAAACAAAAGCTATGTTTAGTTCTAAGTAACTTCCATTTAATGCTCATTTTAATATGTTTACTGTAATTTTTAAAAGCAAAGAATTACAAAACCAATTATATGTAGGTATCTAAGAGTACTGTACGAGAAATGGTAAAAATTAAACTACTCGTATGTAGCTACTTAAAGTATCTGGTAATGGTAGAATATGTTGAAACAAGAAATTTATTGTAAATTACATTTTCACGCAATTAAATACTATTTACTTTTTCTATTTATGACTTTCTTATTGGAATTATCAATTAATAAACTAAGATTAAAACTATATGGAATGTTAGTTATGAATAGCTGTTTGTAGCGATTCGCCTTTGTATTTAGAGTTATTTTACTAGCAACGTTATTGTCTAGGCTTAGACTTGTTCAAACTCGTAACTGTTGACTGTATAACTTATAACTTTTTTTTGTGATTCATATTCATAATAATATAATAAACAGTTATTATTAATTACTAGCTGTCCCGCCGAACTTCGTACCGCGGTTTTTTTTTTGATAAATTTTATATTTTAATACTTATTATCCTATTCTGGTAAGGAATCAAAAAAATCAAATATCATGAAAATTGGTCCAGCCGTTCTTGAATTATAAATGGTGTAACTAACACAACTTTCTTTTATATATATTACAAATGGGATTGTTATTGTGAGATCCCCAATCCTAAACAGTTTGTTTTCCAAATAAAAATAAGAATAAAAAATTTTAAACAATCCCGAAGTGGATCTTCCACTCATATAAAAAAATAATAACTCAAAACTGTTTATTTTCATTTTAAAGTCCTCGTGATTAGAACCATAAGTTAAAAACCGTTAAACCGTCAAGTTAAGACCATTATATATATCATTTGAATACGCTTTTAATTTAAACTTCAAAATATCAGCTAACACGGCCAATTTAACAATTTCCAACGAGATAATAATCCCAAATTTATGGAACACGCGACAAAATCGTCCAAATTTTCCACAGAAGCAGAACTTTCGCGTGAAAATGTAAATTTAATTCGCTGCACATCCAACGAGGCGGCGTTGTGCGAGGCGGCCATTTGGTCCGCCAGTTAACCTCGCCTTCGCGGGTGTCCTTCCGATACATTTATAGCTGTCCACCCCACAGCACCTTAAGGGTGGGTGTGTTTATGGGGTGAACCATCATTAGACAGCTAAGTTCTTAGACCAGGGCATGTTTGAGACCCTTATAGCTTTAGTTATAAGTTAACTAATGTAAATCATCATCACCTCGCAAGAATAGAGATCTATGTAGCTGTGATAGGCCTACATGGATGAAGTCAACTGACGTCCCCACTGCTGGGAACATATTATGGGCACAAGGGCCTCCATGGAAGCAATGTTTTAGAACCTGTATCACCACCAGAAGAACCTTTATAAAGCGGATTAGTATACTTATGTTAACGTTTTTTATGTAACGTATATTATTTCAACAGTCTCAAAAAATGGGTAAGAAAAAACACGCAGTTTCCGTCCTTCCGTCCGTAGATCTTGGACATAAACATTTAATTTTTACTTATACTATGATAAAAATTAAAAAAATAGTAATAACCCCTGTGTTTTTGACAGGATAACTAAGTTTTTTTGTCAACTGATCTCTTATGTCTCATTGCATAACACGGTCCTCCACACATTTCCTTTATTATTTACACGAGCACTTCTTCAAATTTTTCGCTATACAAACTACTTAGAAGTTTGAGAAGGGCGAATTTTTTTATAGATTTTTTGCAATAAGAGTTATGAATTATATATATTAAATTTATAATTATATATATAAAATTTCATAGGATACCAAGTTTGACCTAATAAATACCATTTATGATCTTTTTTGTCTTTTTAAGACTGAAATTCAAACCGATGCTATTGATTTTAATAATAATGAGCGCGTTAATTTTTGTCAAAAAGCTTCTTTTTATAGGACCATTGTTTATTATTCGGTATTAGTTTCAACTTAAAATGTCTATGGGCTAAAAAATAGTCACACAACACTGACATAATATGCACACAGCCAACGGATTGATCCTTTACGGGGCTGTTTTTTTTCCTTCTTGAACCTTTCTCTGATTTTTTAAGTATGTCCATGTCTATGAGTTTTTAGTAGCTTATAATAAGGACGATAAATATGTCTACTTAAGTATAAAAATAATATGTCCTTGCACGCCAATTAGCCTAGAATTTAAAATAATATAAATTTGAAACTAAATTTGAAAAGAAAAACAACAAATTTAAAAATGTTATTGATTTGTGCAGATTGATCGCGAAAACAATGTATTTTCTCTGGACGCGCCACACTTTCTAAGATGATCTCGCATCTACTCACCGATAACAGTCAGCACGAACGCCACTCCAAAGTAAAACAGCATCGCGACAGTTCACTCGTACTACTATACCGATACCAAAGATTAACTTGCGCGCGCTTGCGCCGGCGCTTCGCGGAACACTGGCGAGTCTTTAGAAGTTCAGCGCGATCGCAGATCTGCGGCGCGGAGGCGACGCCGAGAGGGAGCGAGCTCGTCCTCGAGATGTAGACGCTCTCGACAGTGTGGCCTACTAGCGAGAGAATCCATGGCTAAGCATCGCTGACCCGCACCGAAATCTGGATTTGGTGGATATTGGATAGAAAAACCCGCTAATACAGTTGCCACGTTGGGAGTCATTAGCGACATTTTTTATAGTAATATATGGGCCATCTACTAAGTGGAAACCATAAAACAGAATAACACTTCGTATCACCTAAAGTGTATGCAGTCCAGATAAATCTGAATGATGTGATTCGTTGGTAATTTTTGTATTATGTATTTTGTTTACGACACAACACAATTCCTTTATCCGTACAACACGCAGTGTCTAACGCCTGCTTCTGCCTCTCTATTATAAATTGTATTCTACCTGCCTCGACAGAACTGATGCACTTTTAGGGCCGACTGACTTACCCTACTTGGTATGTTTTTGTTGGTGAAAAAACCGCCAACGTTTGGGGGTAAGTCTCCCTGAGCACCCGCATACGGGAGAATAACAGGGACAAAGCTGTAGGTTCATCCGTTGAATCCTACAAGACTTCAACTTTGTTTACACAATTAAGTAGGAAAAGGTGCCAATCTTGTTGAACTCAAATCTCTGAACTTAACTAAATTGACTGGAAAAAAACGATGCTATCCTTTTTCAACCCGAACATTTTGAAAAGGACAACACTACTTTGAGACTTGCTAATTTGGTTTATTGTAGATATTCGTGTACAATGGAATTGGTACCAGCGCGGCGACCAGATACTTTATAAACATCACTATCACCGGCCCATTAAAGAACATGAGGCTCGGCTCAGAAAAACTAGACCTAGACACACATTATAACACATTTCAGTTTCTTTCTCAGAGAATTTTCAGTTCCCTCAAGATTTTGCTTCCCCCAAGGAGGATACAAACCCTAGGAATAAAAATTATGACTTACAAATGTTGTCATTATAAAATATTACTCCCTATCTTCTTTGAGCTGGCATCACTAAAAGTAGAACCTTAATGCGTTTCCATTTACAATTGTATTAAAAAGTGAAAGTTACTAACAGCTCATTGGCCGTTTTCATCAAAATGGTTGCGATCAGCCAATCAGAAGCACGACCTTGCTTGCTTTTGCGAAACATAAAACAGTCTTGCCAAGTGACATGTCGTGAATGAATAACCGGAAACAAACGTGCGTAAAGTGTTCAAAAAGTTTGATACAAATGTGAAAATAATTTATTAAAACAAAATATACTAGGTCGTAAGATGTTTCTAACATGGTCCTTATTTCTAATAATCATTACACAAGGTATGTCTGTGTTTATTAAATGAGCAATACTGATTTCAGTTGGAAAACTTTCTCTTTTATAAGTTCAAAGTGGTACATAAGTTATTTTTATGCAAATTCCAGAGTGTTCAAGCCAAGATGACACGGGGCCGTACCGAGGCAAATATATAGGCAAGCTAAACTCCTATCATCACCAGGTAAGCGAATATTGGTTTAAATTAATAAACTTTCACTCTGATTTCATTTAGTTGACCATGGCATTCTTTGAGTCACCAAACTGCTGTAAAATGTATCAAACTGTCTCTGTTGCAAAATTTTTGCTAGGCCCAGCGTTTAGGAGTAATTATTTAATGTGTCTGACCTTTGATAATTAGGAAACTGGTTTTTCGGTGACTATTTGAAATAATTAAGTAGTTTTATAATTTCAAAGTTTACTGCAGCCTGAACTGAATAAAGAAGAACCCTTTATTCAGTTTAGCCTACAGTAAATTATTATTGAATACTTAAAATTCTTATAATTCTTAAAATCTTTTAGGTTCTTAATTTGATGCATATTCCTCATTCTCTGCCTCAACCAGCCTCTTCTTATAGGAGACATATTACAGATATTCGACACCCCACATAGCTTCAAAGCACATAAGCAAGCTATGGTTGTTTCCATACCAGCAAAAGGGTTACTATTTTTTTTTATATTTGAAGTAAAAGCAGTTGAATAAAAAAAATTATAGCCGAGGTATTAAGTTGTAAGCTGTAATATCATCTTAATGTTTAAAAGTTTTCCATAAGAATACCTGTTAAGTTTTTGTTAGCCTATTATTTATAAAGAGTGTATGACACCCTCATCTCTTTAGTAGTAAAGAAATATGACTATAACTATGGAAGAAAATATGTATGGATGTATTATAAGTAGCTTGCCTATATGGAATAAAGCAAGTATGAAATTATTTTCCAGGTGTCAGGAGAAGTGTATGCTGTGGATGACTGGACACTCCTGCTCGTGGACTTCAACTATGATGGCACAGGGGATGACACATTTTTCTGGGCCGGGGACTCTGGGAGACCTGGACCTTTGGGGTTCATTGTTCCTGATCAAAATGGCAAGTGAGTTTCTACTGGTGTATACTTGATTATTTGATTGAAGATAGATAACAGCTGTTAACTATCTATCAAACAACACAAGCAAAAGAACTTTCAAAGCTGTCGTGCTGAATTATTGGGCCTTCAAGAAGACTGTACAGCCGCACTCTTTTTGCAGGACCAACATCCTGGAACGCTACAACAACGAGGAGATCCGCCTCAAGCTGCCCGACGGCAAGAAGGTGCCGCGCATCTCGTGGTTCGCCGTGTACGACCTCGCCTCGCAGAACGCGTTCGGCGACGTGTACATCCCCGAGGAGTTCGAGGCGCCCGCGCCGCGCACGCTCACGCCCTTCGTGGCGGCGCCCGGCGTGGCGCTGTCGAGCCAGCCCGTCACCTTCCTGGACGCTTCCACGTTCGTGTGAGTGTCGCCGCCTCGCCCGACCGCGCCAATCGGTGCGGGTCGTTCAATGGTGCCAGCAGCGTCTCGCGCGAATCTCATCGGTTTCTACTGGCCCATGGTTGTTATTATATTCCTAATCCTAAGTTGGGCAGCAACCGTATTGTTGAACGATTCATTCAATTATGCTCTTCGGTGTTTCCAAAGAATTGTCATTACTTTCAATAAATGTTATGAAAAATAATTTGGACTCGCCCCCTTTTGGAAGGAAAATACTTTTTCAAATCAATGTGGTATCTCAGCCGAGGGCGGGAGCGGCTCAAGTGGTGACGCTGGTGTTGCAGGATCCCGGACTTCCACTACGACGGCAGCGGCGAGGTGTACTTCTGGACGGGCGTGGGCCCGCAGCCGTCGTCGCGCGGCAGCAAGATCCCCGACGAGGACGGATAGTGAGTGCGACGCTCTGTACTTTCTGCGAAACTTCCTTGCGTGTCCCGAAATTCCGACTGATGGTTAAGTATCACGACCATCATGCTACATCGTACAGGGTGATAACGTTCGCAAAGGCGTGTGAAGTGTACCGATCCGCACTCCGCCCGGCGTGCTGGATTACGGCCTAGACCCTTCTCACTCAGAGAAGAGACCCCTGCGTAGGGAGCCGGCGACGGGTAGATAATGATACGTTGACTGTATCTTCTTCGATAACTAATATTGATATGTAAATGAAATAACTGAGAAGAAATGTCAGCCATCGATCCCCCTCCGCCGCAGCCTGGAGCCGCTGCGCGCGTACGCGGGCGAGTCGCTGCGGCTGTCGCTGCCGGGCGGCCGCACCGTGTTCGAGGTGGACTGGCTGGCCGTGTACGACGTGCGCGCGCGCGCCGCGCTGGGCGCCGTGCTCGTGCCCGACGCGCTCAACGTGCCGCCCGCGCCCGCGCGCACGCACGCGCACAGGTACACACCGGTGGCCAGCGAGACCTAATAGGTTTCACTATTTCATTGCCGGTGTCTCGGAACGCGCAATGAAATAGTGAGACAATTCTTTTTTATACCTAAATAAGTAAGAAACTTACAAAGTTAAAAAAAAAACACCATCTTTGGGGGCGTCCGTGAGGAGTTTTTTTTTATTATCTTTTTTTTTGTTTCAAACAGAAAATAAATGTGTGATATTTGCCGAGATCCCCCTTCTCTCCGACGTAAGATTAGATGAGATTTGACCTACTCCCCCCTTAAACGTCTCACGTATTTTATGAACCTCGTGTTTTTTCTCTTTGTTCAACTTTATTCATAATGCATAATGACGAATGAATATAAACAAATGAGTCGTTCACCGTCGCCGGGCACGTGGCCGCGGCCGCCGCGTGCCCGGCCGTGACGTCACGCGCGTGCGCAGGACGACGCTGCCGCGCTGCAAGCAGCTGCACCGCGACTACCAGGTGTCGTGGGAGGTGTTCGGCAACCAGATCACCATCCAGCTGGCGGCCTTCGTGAGTACCGCCTTCACTTCGCCGGCCTCTCGTGCGAGTTGTGAATGTTTCATTTAACTATCTATTTGCGCCAGGGAGCGAGACCCTCATTAAACTCATACCACACTATTATTAGACACCAAAAATACCAGTCTATAGGATTGATTGCTTCGCTCCTCTATTGCAAATGCCGAAAGTCCGTGCCCCGAGCTGGAGCGGCGAGTACGTACGATAAAGTTCTCGGGCGCCGTCCGCAGATGGGCGAGCACGAGTACATGGCGTTCGGCATCTCGGGCTCGGCCAGCCGCTCGCAGATGGCGGGCGCGGACGCGGCCGTGGCGTGGTTCGACCGCCGCCTGCAGCGCGGCCTGGCCACCGACTACAACGTCACCGCCATCGCGCCGGTGCGTGTGCTAGACCAATATACATATGGAAGACCATGGCATTCAGATATTCACGATTAATTAACAGTATTATTGAAGCTAAATACCTAGTTTCTTAGCAGTAATCATTTATTCTCATGACTATTATTCTTCCTTCCTATTAAAGTATTCATTTTATAAAAAACATCATTAAAGCCCACCAACCTGTATTAGAGCAGTGTTGTGGGTCTGTACTCTATAAACCTGACTTCCCAAGGAGTGAAATAAAACAACTGGACCGACTCTAATACTGTATATTAAGCTTCTCCATAATTCATATTACTTGTTACATTCAAATGACTCTACTACCAGTTCGGAATGCTGTCTTCGGCAGAGAAGACCACTGGCTAGAAACTCTACCGTTGCTCTTTTATTAAATCAATTAAAACAAGACTTATAAACACAATTACAACATTATCATATGTTATAACGCTAGGCCCTTTGATACAAGACATATAAGACAAGTCAAACATAACTACTATGATCACTTATAACATCAGGACTTTTGAAACGAATTGTTTGTATAGAGCAACCTATGCTACATAAGCTATCTGTATGAAATAATGCTAGGGCTCCATATATGATACGTGAATAACCCAAAGGATATAAGAGATATACTTATCTGATGCTACATCAGGTACAACCATAGTACCAACAACTTTTAACAACTTATCTCAACTCCATCACCAGTATATACGACTCTTGTTTTGCCACAACAATAATTCGTTAAGTATGTCGTTTCCATTATAAATCATCTATTCCCAATTTGTAACGTTCTATCCACAATACTTTACTTAATCGTCTATTCTCAATTCATTAATTTAAATCCGTCCTCACTTTTCTTTGCCGCCAATCTAACTCGTCAAACTCGCGTCTCCCGCCATAGATCCTATATTTTTCTTTGACAGTCTACTAAAGGCCATTATTCTATTTTCAATACACTATCAATGAGTATACAAACTATGATTTGTTGATATATTTAATATAATCATCGGGTTTATCATAAATAAAGTGCTATAATTCCCTATTTCCTAACACGTGCATACCTGCCTACACCCAGCATACTTCCGGCGGCTTTTAGTAACTGACCGCCCGAGCAGACGGGCCACTTGATGGTGAATGGAAAACCATCACCTATAAACAGAGCGACGTGTCGCATTCGCCCCGTGTCCTCCTTAAATCATATGTCTCCAGAAAAACAACGGTCCACTATCGCATCGGATAAAGGCCTCAGCGGGAGGGTTCGTCTATAAACACCATGTTGAGCAATCTAGCAATAGGGTCGGTGATGCCAATAGACGGTATGCCGTCCGTCGCCACACGGCGCGTGTGTGCACGGGCACCCGACGGCGCCCTTCATCCCGAAGCGCAGCCTCGCAACATTGATGCTTAGCAAAAATAAGCATGGCGTTTCCTCAAAATTGTCGTTAATTGAAATAATTTGGATGTTCACAAATCGGAGTTCTGTATGAGTTGCCACTGGTGGGTCGGGCGCAGTGCGTGCAGGTGCTGGGCCGCTGGGCCGGCGTGTGCCGCGACGAGCGCGTGGGCGGGCTGGACTCCAACCAGGTGTTCAGCGCCAGCCGCGAGGACGGGCTCACGGTCATCAGCTACCGCCGCGGCCTGCAGCCAGGTGGGTGGCGTAGGTTTCATTGCAATAGAATCTCTCATTATAATTTTAGGTGTTATAGATTCAGTTGCTAGTAATTTAGAGAACTGTCATTTTATTAAGTATGAATACAATTATTACGTGTTGGTAGTAAGCGAATAAGTGGGAAGTTTGTAACAAAATCGATCGTTGCTTAGATCAGATGAACTATAATTGAAAATTTCTTGAAATTAACTTACGTAAACTTACTATTCACACTGATAATATGCGTGGCCGAAATTTGAGTGATTGAGAGAGCACTTAAAAATTACAAATATCCCCTTCGAGGAACGATTCCCTATTTCGAGAAAGCCTCAATAAAAATTAAAACAATAATAAAACAACACTCAACAACCCGTACGACATAAAATACCATATAATTTTCCAAGAATCTCCCCTAAAAAAGAAATACTTCTGCAACACAGAGTAAGCAACTTTTTCTTGAAGAACTAATGTGCTTATTGTGGCAACTAAAATTTATTGAGAAAGTAGGTCTAATATCGGTGCTAAATTTTTTACGACTCCTGATGTGAATTAAAATTAAGTAATAAATATTATTAAATCCTTAAACAATACCATTGCAGATGGTTTTGATGATGTCTCAACCAGAGTACTTAAACTGACAGTGAATATCACCAATATTGATATATTTAGTCAGTGTATTTAATCAATAAATCTTTTGAGCGTGGATATTTTCCAAATCAGTTAAAGTTCTAAATTGTTAAGCCTCTTTTTAAATTGGTAATAAGTCCAGGGTTGAAAACTATCGCCCAATTACATTGATATCGATATTTTCCAAAATAATCGAAAAAGCGATGCGATGGTTTCCAAAACAGAAATCTACGACACATAGCCTTGATAGGCACATAAGAACAGAGCTCATAAGAAGTGTGTCCACTTATCTAGATTTGTTAAATTCACTTATAGTTTATTTTTTGATATGCCGTAAGCTTTTGATTTCGTATCGCATCAATTATGACTATGTACGATAGAAAACTATGGAATACGTGGACAAGTTTTATCTTGGATAGAAAGCTATTTAAATAATAGAACACAATGCGTTAAAATAGCTAGCTTAGGGAAAAATACAACATTAAGAAACTACAAATCCGCAAATATGCTTAGTAAATATGGCGTGCCACAAGGAAGCATTCTTGGCCCTTGTTGTTTA
Source organism: Pararge aegeria (assembly GCF_905163445.1). Lineage (NCBI taxonomy): Eukaryota > Metazoa > Arthropoda > Insecta > Lepidoptera > Nymphalidae > Pararge > Pararge aegeria. The sequence continues at coordinate 240,119 of NC_053202.1, read as the reverse complement.
TTTACATTATACATTAGTGATCTCCCTGACATATCTGTAGATTAATTTATATTATTCGCCGTTGACATATCAATTATAAAACCATGTAGTAATGAAATGATTAACAGCGAAGTTCATATTAATAAGACGATAAAGAATAATATTAATAATAAGATTGGCTCGATTACAATAATTTATGTATCAATTTGACTAAAACAAATTATGTACATTTTAGCAACTACATTAGTAAGAAAAAACATACCTAGAATCTAAACCATAATAACCGACTATAATTTAGAATGACTTTTTTTTTGTATTTGATATGATTTTGTATGACCTTATCAGCAGCTGCATAATGTTCATTAGACGGGCCTAAGTGACAGTGTGTCATGACCCAACCGGACATCAATTTAATCGGAAGCCTAACTAGAGTCAGAAAGAGCACTACTTCGTACAGAGTGCCAAGTGTGAGATTCTTAACCTACGTTTTCTTCATCGATCGCGTGAAAGTAAACTTCGATTTATATGGTATCGAATATCACGCGGTCGAACGGTGTTGCTCCGCAGCGGAGGCGCTGGACCGCGAGTGGTCCACCGAGCGCGCCGTGTTCGTGGTGTGGGCGCTGGGCGCGTTGGACCACGCGCTAGAGCCCGCCTTCCACCGCGTCTACCCGCGCCACGACGTGCAGCTCGTGCTGAGCCAGAACGTGGCCGACAACGACTGCGTCGACTTCGTCACGTGAGGCGGCCTCCTGACGTTATTATATAATAGAGCGATGCCCTTTTTCACTAAACCTAGGAATCGCCTCACTCGGATGTCTAGTGATTTTGGTGATTCTTAGCGAGAAAAAAGTTTCACGAACTGTTTTGTGATGTCAAACCGGGTTTGACGAATCTTAATCTACGACAGCGATTCGGCGGATATTAAAGTTTACCACCTGACAGATGAAAAAATATTAAATTGATTATTTTGTACAAACCATAGACGAGTTAGGTTATACGAGTAGCCTAGTGAAACACACATGCTCTTCGTTTCGTTTGCAAGTCTTCTCTATGAAAGGTTTCTCGATTTGTGTGTGCATCTTGCGTGAATATGAAAGCTTAGCAAGACACCTAGATCACTCTAATGTGGCCATAGTCCAGTGCCGATACCTAAGCCTTCGCAAATTCCGCAAGACATCGGCCGGGTTCTCGATCACTGGAGCCCGAGCCAAACGAGTGCTTCCCGGGACAGCGCGGCGCCGGCGCGCGTGGCGGGCTGGGAGCGCGCCGAGCTGTTCGACCCCGCGCTGCGCGTGTTCCGCCTGGCGCTGGGCCCGGCCGGCGGCGCGCGCGGGCTGCGGGCGCGCCGCGCCGCCGCGCCGCCGCGCGCCTGGTACGCCAACGGCCAGCTGGCGCCCGACCTGCAGCTGCGCCGCGGCCTCGCCTACACCTTCCAGGTACCCGCGGAAGTAGTGAAAACATTTCATTTCATATCTCACTCATACATTTATGTGTTTGTTTCTTTATCTAGATATTATTCGGTTTTCTTGGTAACTTAAATACGAAACAAAATGTGTAATCTGTTCTATTTCATTCCCTCCCATACATGTGTCGTCTATAAATCTGTCTCTTTCTTGATCGTGAAGCATTGCGTTACATCGAGTTTGAAATCACAACGGTTCTAATGTCTCTTCAATAATTATTAGCAATTACAACAATAACACAAAGCAATACAATATAACTCCGTAGCGTGCGCGGTTTTTTTTAACTTTAGTTTTTGGTATAGTTTTAAAATTTAATTTATCAAGGACATGTAAATATTGACACATAAAAATTCATGAACAATCAACTTATACTACAACTTTCTAGTACGCAGGTGCAAACACATGCATCAAACACATGTGTTCTATCGCAGTCCCTCGCCGGCTGAATCCTACACATTTTTGTATTTGTTTCTCTTACCTATCGTCTTTTCCGTTGCATCCGGTTTGAAATTATAACGATTCTAAAAAAGTTTCACTTCAAAATGTAAGGGGGCGTTAATGACAAGAATATTGGAAAGTGTAACAAAGTTATAACCTCGCAGGTCAGCGGCGGCGACGACCCGCACTCCGCGGCGCTGTACCACCCGCTGGTGATCACCACCGAGCCGCACGGCGGCCTGGAGCGCCTCGCCGACGCCGCGCAGCGCTCCGTGCGCGTGCTGGCCGGCACGCGCCACACGCGCCGCGGCCGCCTCAGCCCCACCGCCGGTGCGTGTCCGCGAGCCCGCGTGTGTGCGTGCACGCCGCGAGCCCGCGTGTTGCGTGCACGCCGCGAGCCCGCGTGTTGCGTGCACGCCGCGAGCCCGCGTGTTGCGTGCACGCCGCGAGCCCGCGTGTCACAACGGTCTGGTGTTGCAGCGGGCGGGCTGTGCCTGGGCGAGCGCGCGGCGGGGCAGGACGCGCGGCGCGACGCGGCCTTCGAGTCGTTCCGCGCCTTCAACCGCAGCCTCACGTGGCGCTGCAGCGGCGCGCCCGCGCTGCTGGCCGTGGCGCCCAACTCCACGTGGCCCGACCGCGTCTACTACCACTCCTTCACGCACGCAGGTAGGCTCCCCTCGCAATCTGGCTTCATAGCCTCCGGCCGCGCCACTCACATTGCTGCCGCGTTGCAGACATGGGCGGCCGCATCTTCGTGGTGGACCGCCACCGCCGCAACATCGCCCGCAGCCGCGCCGCACCGCACCGCGCCCCACTGCCGCTACTGCCGCTGCTGCTGGTGCCGCTGCTGCGGGCGGCGTAGCGCGGCAGCGGCACGCGCGCAGCGTGGGCGCCGGGATGCTGCCCCACGGTCCGATGATCTTGACTTCGTGTGCAGTAAAGACGCCGATGCGTTTGACAGTAAAGGCTTTTGCTTTTTAACTGCGCGGAACTGAATGCGACTCGCACTATTTGCAACTTTTTTCGGATAAGAAATTATTCCTGTGATAAATATTTTATGCGTTTATATCTAAATGTAAAGCAAATAGCCCTACTACTAAATGAACTTGTCCGAGTGAACGTGACTATATATTTTTCCACATCTACAAAGCTATTTATATTTAATATTACACGAATTGTGGCAACGCTTTGCTATTAATTCGCGACAGGCGTTTTTTTTGTCAAAATTTTAATAATTTTTACTTTTTTCAAATAGGCCTATAGATTGAAACATGACACGACTCCTGCATCATTTTCATATATTTATGTCTACCTAAGATATATTTATTATAAAACCGAAAATGTGCGTTCAAAAACCGTCTGTGATGCTTTATTTTCTGTAATAGCTCGTAAAGTCAGTTTTTCATTCGGCTGTAGCGCATTTATATACACTAATTGTTATTTTAACGATTTCTTGACAACATGAAATTTATTTAAGAATACTAATTTTAAAAGAATACTCAATCAAAGATACAGACATATATTCAATGGCACCTTTTTCGGGCCACCTTTTGGCCACCACACAATGTAAAGAATTAAGAAATTTCGATAAGTGTTTAAGTTTGTTCATCTTTGTGATGTAGCCCGCACTCCGCTGCTGACATAAAAAAATTAAAGAAAACGATTTTGCTCAATTTTTCATGAATCCGTCCAAACGTAGTAGGTAAGAGAAATTTAGTGCAACTAGTAAGTATATACTTTTAGAATAACGTAAAGTGATACCAATTCGATGTGTTACCATGTAACTCTGCGATGTATTTTTATTGTCGACTTTAGTCATCATTACGCAGCAAATACTAGATTCATTATTGGTTGTTACCTGGTTGTTGCGTGTAGGGCTCTTTTACTGCTGTCTTAAAATTAAAACAATATATTTTTCTTTTTATTATTATATTCATATTTTGACTTCAATGTAATAAAAAAAAATCATTGTATTACAAGTAAGAAGAAATGAACTATGCCCGTACCGGCCGCTATGAATGTCGTATCGTGTAAATAATGTGAAATAAAAGACTTGCGACAGCCCATTATGTTTTATTTCATTTGACTACAAGTTATTAAAACATTTAGAAAACTAGAAGAAGAAGAAACACTTTATTGCACGTATAACATACAGGAAAAGAAACAGTAAGGAGTATACAGTACACAATGTAGACATGCAAAGGCGGCCTTATTGCTGCAAGCAATCTCTTACAGGCAACCTTTGTAGATAGGACTTACAGCAAGAGAACGGGATAGTGCCAAGAGTGTTGATAGATATACATAAATACCAAAATGTAAAGATACAAATACATATATAATTTAAATAAATATACGTAATATATAAAATATACCTACATGATATATAAATAGAAAATATACATAATATATATAATAAATATATAACAAACATAATATATATTAGTAGATTTTAACACACAGTTAAAAAAAAAAAAAAAAAAAATAATAATATAAAGAATCTACTTCAAATTTCATCACTCAAAGAGAGGTAGTAGTCCTTCAGACGACTCTTAAATATCGGAAGGGAACTACTTCCACGGATTTCAGCAGGCAGATTGTTCCAGAGCATAACTGCTTTAAAGGTGAAAGAATTACTGAAGAACTTCGTTTTACTAAAAGGGAGTACCAGACGGTTACCAAGGCGGGATCGAAGGTTGGAATGAGAAGATGAGTCAGAAATAAAGCGAAAACGATCCCTTAAATAAGAGGGAGATAAATGACTATAAAGAATAGAATAAAAGAAGGAAAGTAGATGAACTTCACGGCGTAAACGGATAGGCAACCATTTTAGTCTAGCTCGGTACTCCGATATGTGATCAAATTTACGCAGTCCAAACACAAACCGGATGCATAAATTTTGAAGGCGCTCGAGCTTATTAAGAAGTTCTTCGGTAAGGTCAGGATAGCATGAGTCTGCATAATCCAGTATAGGAAGAAGAAGAGATTGGGCAAGAGAAATTTTAGTTGTAATAGGAAGGAAATTTTTCCAACGATTTAAGTACCCAATCGAAGCAAAGATTTTTCGACTCACCTCAGCTACCTGTGGGGACCACGACAGATTATTGTCTATGACGAGGCCAAGATTTTTTACAAAAGTACTCGGAATCAAATTGGTGTTGTTAAACTGGACAGAGGGCAAGGTACAGAAATTCACCTTAGCTAACTGCTGACGGCTGCCTATAATAATAACCTGAGACTTATGCGGATTTACGCAAAGTCCATGTGAATTGCTCCATGTGTAGATACTGCGCAGGTCATTATTTAACTGAAAGATTGCTTCAGAAACATTGAGAGCAGGGGCAGCGACATAAACTTGCAAATCATCAGCATAAAGATGAAAGCTAGAAGTGAGGAGCTTAGAAACAGAGTTTATAAAAATGGCAAAGAGCAGAGGAGAAAGTACGCCGCCTTGTGGAACACCAGCAGTAAGTGAGGAAAGAGTGGAGAATTTATTGTCACTATGCACACACTGCTGACGCCCAAACAAATAGCTACGGAACCATTCAATAGCACCCCGAGAAATGTTAAGTGATTTCATGATAGCAAGAAGGATATCAAAATCCACAGTGTTAAAAGCGTTACTGAAATCTAATAGAGCAAGAACTGTGACAAGTTGATTGTCCATGTTAGCCCGAATATCGTCGCAAACTTTTACAAGAGCGGTAACAGTGCTGTGGCAGCGCCTAAAGCCAGACTGGTACGGGCTTAGGATACTGTTGCTTACCAGGTAAGAATTAAGCTGGTCATGTACAATACGTTCCAAGACCTTTGATAAAAAGGGAAGTATAGAGATAGGGCGATATTTAGAGAAAGAAACAGGATTTTTAGACTTAGGCAAGGGAATAACGTGAGCTTTACGCCAAACTATAGGAAACTCGCCAGAAAACAAGGAGAAGTTGAAAATATGTGTAAGTACAGGCACTACAGTATCTAGACTCAGCATAATCATTTTACGGTTAATTCCATCACACCCGGAAGCATTAGACTTAATGGCCAGAATGTGCTTTTTGACCTCAGCCGCAGTAACAGGTTGAAACCCAAATGAGGGACAGTTTAAAGGAGATAGAGAGTTGATACGAAATAAAGTGCTGCATTTAACCTGGAGATCCATAGGCGACACCGAAGTAAAATGACGATTTAGGCGTCTATATCCAAATTACAGGGAGCACTGTAGCGTTGCCGGCCAATACCAAGAGTCTCCAAAAATCTCCAGACCCCAGACCCGCTACTATTCTCAATAGAGGAGTAAATATAGCTCCGCTGCGCATTTCTACAAATTTTATTGCAGCGGTTACGCAGGTGTTTATATTTATTTAGATTACAGTATGTAGGATTACGTTTGTACTTTGACTTGGCGGCATTTCGCATCGCCATTAGTGCTCGGATATCTTCCGTCAACCATGGAGCAGGGAGATGCTTCAATTTAATTGGACGGAGCGGAGCGTGCTTGTCAAAAAGTATAGTTAAGATAGAATTGAAAATTGAGATCTTGTTATCGACTGTCACAGCGCTAAGGATGGAATCCCAATCAACGTTGCACAAATCAGACATGAAACAGTCGTTATTAAAATTCTTAAAACTACGCCGCATAACAATAGAAGGTTTATTTTTTGGAGGCCGAATTCTGTACGATAAATATATTAGGTCATGATATGAAAACGCCTCTGCTGAGAACTGCCCGTGAGTGGCAACGTGTTCAGTGGAAGAGGTAATCATTAAATCTAATTTAGATGGAGAGCAATTAGGAAAAAAGTGAGTAGCCTGAGATGGAAGTAAATGTAGATTAGCGCTATTTATTATGCTAAGGAGTCGCTTTGCTCGAGAGTCATCCTTAATTAAACAAGTATTAAAGTCACCCATAATGATGGTGTGATCAACAGTAGCAACATATTGTTCGAGGAGATTTTCAAAGTTATCAAAATAATTTATAGAGAGTGATGGACTATAGAATACGCCTAGTAAAAGTTTTAAACGCCCAAATAGCACTTCAATAAAAATGTGCTCAGAAGACTCAGAGTACTGGGGGGGAGACAAATTCAGAATTGTAAATGGAATATGGCTACGTAGGTAAATGGCAACACCCCCACCACCTTTTCCGGTACGATCATTGCGGATCAAATGAAAGTTAGGTAAAGAGTAGGAAGTAGATGGAAGACTGGGTTTGAGAAATGTTTCGGAGACGAGTATAGCATGAATATTTTTGTTATCAAACGTATCTAACAGATCCGTGAAGTGTGAGGGAATGCTTTGAGCATTAATATGAACGACATTGAAGTTTTTAGGAAGAGGAGAGAAAGTAGAGTCGAGAAGGGAACTAAGTGGAGCTGAAATACTGTGAAAGCTCTCATTAGGCGATGATGAAGATGAAGCAGTAAAAAAATCGTCGTCTGACCTATCATGAACACTGACGTTCAGACTCATAATTAACATTAAAAATATTAACAATAATATAAAATATATATAAATAAAAAATAAAATAAATAAAGTACAGTAAAAATAAATAAATGGTTAACTACTTGTAAAACTGTGTATGAAAACCACAGATTGTATTACCGGACAGCTACATAGGTAAGAGATTGCTACATCATTGGGCAACATTCTAAAATAAAGAACAAAAAATAAAAAATAATAATATTTAAATAATAAAAGAAAAAAAAAAAAAAACAAAATAAAGAGAAATATCCTATAAATAACCTAAAAATAATGAGAATATTTGCAAGAATTATGTTATGCAGATTGAGCTTCCAAGCACCAAGTGTTAAAAAAAAAAAAAAAAAATTGAGTTTGTATCCTAAACAAAATAAAAAGAAAATACAGTATGATACAAGGTGCTTGTATACTCATTGGAATAATTTTCAGTAACAGCGTAAAAAGAAACGTAAGTATTATGACTATGGACCATGGATGCCAGAAAGACAGTGACAGGTGACATTGATTATTTAAACAGTGATTGTCACAATAAATACACTAACTTAATTAATTATTAGTACACCGGCACAAAAGCAAAGTAAATGTAGAAAAAAAATAAACATTAAGAGAAGAAAACTACTATGACAGACATTCAAAGTGTTGTACCAGCTACCTTGCTATTCAATCAACTTGGACAGTTGGAAAGTTTAGATTTTTCCTGCTTCCTCCTGGAAGTTGGTTGAAAAGTAGTTTTAAGCATGAACTACAAACTGCAGCCGAACTTTACTACTAAAACAACAAATAAATCTACTTTTCCATTGTTTTGTAAGTTACATTGGAAGTTTAGTTACCTACAACTTGACTGCACAAATGAAATAAATAATTTTTGTGCAGAATCCGCAAGCTTACTACTTACTTTATTACTTTTTACATAGTTTACTAAACTAAATAGCCAATATCGATACATTTTTGCACATTTATAAGGGTGTATATATATTTAGGTCTACGGAACATTAAATATTTGATATACATTTTTACCTAATACTTATACGTACTATACGTACTTGAACAACACATTGCTTATTACATACGTTTGATATTGTGCCGAGGCCTAAGTTATTTTATTTTAATATATAACGCGACCTCGCCTCAGCTCTGTTAGAGAGACGTCAAGGTAGTCATACAATTAACTAAGAATATTACTTATTAAATAATTAAAACTATTTATGGATTTTCAGTAACTATTGAAAGGCGCAGGTACAATGTGACACAAATGCAAAAAATACAACTTTAGGATGTCTCTTTTGACACTTGAAACATTAGTTTTCTTTTGCCAAAAAAGAATTATAAAATAAAAACGCGACTGATAACAATTTAGTTGCAACACGGGTAGCAGTTGCGCGCCCGCAGCCGAGCCGTTGCTTTTGAGTATTGGATGCCATTGCCACTTGCACGCGGGCAGCTTGGCGGCCAGCACGGTGCGCGCGGCACCCGTGCTGCTCAGGCGCGGTGCTGCTCAGGCGCGGTGCAGCTCCAGGAAGCAGAGCAGCGTGCTCGGCAGCGAGTCCGGCGCCACGGGCAGCTTGGCGGCCAGCACGGCGCGCGCGGCGAGGCACGCCAGCGTCACGTGCCGCAGCGGACACACGCGCGAGCCGCGGTTGAGCGGCACCAGGTCGGCGGCCGAGTCGCCGAACTGATTGGGCTGGTCCAGGTGCGCGCCGCCTGCCAGCAGCACCTCCACCAGCTGTCAGTAAAGTAATGGAGTGAGTACGCGAGCACGCGCTACGCAAATCCCTTACGAGATAAAAACTTTTGGCACATACATACATTTGGCCAGCTATTTGTGCCAAACTCACTCTATTTGAACAGAGCGAGTAGCTCTGCGCAAAATTGGAATATATTATCTCACATATCATTAATAAATATTAAAAGCAACATGGGGCCAAGGTGGGACCCTTGAGGGACGCCAGAGTAAACTTGAATACATTTAACCGCTAACCGTAACCTTCTATCTACATGATAAAATAAATGATAGCAAAGAGAGCAGTTCTCTGAATACCAGCATCATAATTTAGATATTCAGATTGAATAGTCGAGACCCTATCGAATGCTTTGCTTTTCTCCTTCTTAGGTTGCCCTCTCCTTTACGAAGGTCGGCAATCGTTAAGGCTATCTCTATTTTGGACACTGCTCTGAATAATGATTTAGGGCTCTTTCCTTTGGCCCTTGTCGTAGGTTTTTGATCCATGATATTCTTCTACAGCCAGGCTTCTTTTGCCTGCCATTTTACTTAATATTAAATTGAAGAAATCTTTTTCTTTTAGTTTTTATGAATACCTCTGGAATTTTATTATTATCTGCAGCACAGTGCTATTGCGTACACGTTCTGTCCAAGATATTCTTAGCAAAAACTGAATAGTGAGGGTGATAAATGCTGCCCCGTCTTACCGTTCTTTCTATCTCAATGTAACATAAGTTTCCATTTACCGTGATATTCGCACACCGTTTCCAGTACATATTATATATGTCGCAGCCGGAAATGAGTACGGACACTAAATGAGACGCAAACGCGCCAGCTAGCGGCTAGCATGCATCAACAGTTTTGGCGCGCTTCGACAGAGTCGTGACGGGGTCTACTGACTAGATTGGGATCATTAATTAGTTGGGACGCAAGGCAGAAAGACGTCGTCACGGAACTGTCCTACGTTTCTCTTAGTGATTATTATTTTAAAAGTTTGCTATTGCGATATTAGTTAAATTCAGTGTAAGAAGTTAAATTCAGTGTTCGAATAAAGCGAGTCAAAGTGTGAGCGAAAGTGTTCTTATTGCACGATACCTGAAAATTGCCCACACGATGTCGGACGGATCAAGTCAAAATCCGCCCGATCCTACATATATAAATCGGCAGTCTCCGTGGTCTCGACCTATCCCTGAAGCGCTAGTATCGATTTTACACGTCGCCCCGTATCGAAGGCCGATATCCGCTCACCTCGGTGGAGAAGTTGTAGGGGATGGCGGCCACGTGCAGCGGCGTGGAGCGCGCGTCGTTGCGCGCGCGCGCGCTGGCGCCGGCGCGCAGCAGCAGGCGGGCCACGCGCGCGCACGGGAACACGGGCGGCGCGCGCGGCGCGGCCGCGAAGTAGGCGGAGCGCACCACGTTGAGGCGCGAGGCGCACAGGTGCAGCAGCGAGTCGCCCGTGCGCGCGCTGCGCACGTCGGCGGCCACGAGGCGCGCGGCGGCGCGGGCGGCGCGCGCGGCGCGGCCGGGCGGCGCCGTGCGCAGCAGCAGGTGCAGCAGGTGCGTGACGCAGCGCAGCGCGCGGTCGAAGGCCTCGGCCTGCGCGCGGTGCACGGGCCGCGCCGCCAGCGCCGCGCGCGCCGCCGGCAGGCGCGAGGCCAGCAGGCGGAAGGCGCGCAGCACGTCGCCGTGGCGCGGCAGGCCGGCGGCGGGCGGGCCGGCGGCGCGCGGCAGGCGGCCGGCCGCCGCGTCCAGCAGCAGGCGGGTGAGCGCGCTGGCCGCGTGGCCCGTGTCGGCGCTGAGCAGCGAGTCGCGCTGCACGCGCACGCGCAGCGCCCAGCTCCACAGGTCGATGCACTGCTGGTAGCGGCCCGCGTGGGCGCAGGCGGCGCCGCGGGTCATGAGGCGGAACACCGTGTCGCGGTGGCGCTCGCCCAGCACGCGCGCCGCCACCAGCAGCGCCTGCGCGCGCATGGCGTCCGCGTCGCCCTCCAGCGCCGCCAGCGCCGCGCGCCCCTCCCACTCGCGCACGCCGCCCAGCGCCGCCGCCGACAGCGCGCGCGCCGCCGCCAGGTGCCTGCGCGACCGACGAGGCACTTACGGCACTGTTACTATTACTATGATGATACATTTTAAACTAACCTAACCTAACATTAACAAATACGGTACACGAGTGCGGCAGGGTTACACGCTAGGCGTGTTTTCAGCACTGGTGAAGCGTATTCGAAACGAGCGCTACGAGCATGCGGCCCCACACGCCTGGCGTGTTTAAACTTATCGCGACAGCTATGCGGCCTTTACGCAACAGGTGTGTTATTACATCACTCGTATTTTCTCATTTATTTATTGAAAAACATGAAAACCCAACACTTGTCGCATTTGAATAGCAATTTGTATTTTTTTGTTGGATAAAATAGAATAAAACTTTAATGTAGTCAACACAGATTTTCTTTTTTTCAAAAATAATCATTTTCTAACGAGCTTTAAATATAGTGGCTTTACATCTGGTAGGTACACTATTTTACTATATTCAAAATCGCGGCAACGTTAACCTGTGTGTAACTTGTGAATGTCATTTACGAATCATGATAAATAAATAAGTAAAAAAACAGTATTAAATACCTACTTACATACGAATGCGGATTGCCGACAAAGAAGCAAATTTTAAAATAATATGAAATTCAAAAAATTCAAAATTCAAAATTCATTTATTTCAAGTAGGCCTAATACAAGCACTTTTGAAACGTCAAGTCTGTCCGTGTGTAGTGACTCTACCACCGGTTCGGAAGGCAGATTCTACCGAGAAGAAGCCGGCAAGAAACTCAGCAGTTGCTCTTTTCCAACATCAAAAATTTACATTTTATATTTTAACATTCATTTTTCTATCTTGTGAGAGATGAAAGCGGAGCCGGATGCTTCCAAGCAACCTTGTCATTAAGAAACTCATCAATTGTATAATAACCTCGCTGTAATAAATGTGTTTTAACACATTCTTTAAACTTATGGATTGGTAGGTCCAAAATTACCTTAGGAATCATATTATAAAAGCGTATACTCAATCCCACAAATGACTTCTGCACCTTTCGCAGACGATATGCAGATGTCACTAATTTATGACCATTTCTTGTAAGTCGACTGTTTATATCCACTTTTTGTTTATAAAGACTAATATGTTGTCTTACAAATACTATATTGTTATAAATGTATTGTGAGGCTACCGTAAGTATACCAATTTCTTTAAATTTTTCACGGAGGGATTCACGTGATTTAAGTTTATATATTGACCGTACAGCTCTTTTCTGCAATATGAATATAGTTTCAATATCAGCAGCTTTGCCCCATAACAAGATCCCGTAAGACATCACACTATGAAAGTACGCGAAGTAAACAAGTCTTGCTGTTTCTACGTCAGTAATCTGTCTAATTTTCCTGACGGCGTAGGCAGCCGAGCTTAGTTTACCTGCTAGTGTATCTATATGGGTACCCCACTGAAGCTTACAATCCAAGGTCATGCCCAGAAAAACTGTGGAATCTTCCATTTTTAGTGATTCTCCATTTATTATTATATTTTTATTAACTTTCTTTACATTTGGTAAAATAAATTCCACACACTTAGTTTTTTTTGCATTTAAAAGTAAATTATTGACAGTAAACCAGTGCGACACATGCGACATAGCACGGCTTACATCGTCAGAGTTGTCTCTACCTCTATCAGTTTTAAAAATTAGAGATGTATCATCAGCAAACAGTACAATGTCACAGGTTTCACTGACATGGTGTGGTAGATCATTTATATACACCAAAAATAGAAAGGGACCCAAGATTGAACCCTGTGGGACACCCATTGACGTAGCCGACCCCTGCGACTTAATGTCTTTTATGCAAACCCTTTGGGTTCTGTCACTGAGATAAGAGGCAACCAAATTTAGTGCAACGTTTTTGATACCATAATGGGCTAGTTTAAGAAGCAAGGTTTTATGATCGACACAATCGAATGCTTTGGATAGATCACAAAAAACACCAATGGCATTCTGCGAACGTTCCCAGGCATCGTACACATGTTTTAAAAGTTTAGCGCCTGCATCCGTGGTGCTACGACCTTTAGTAAAACCGTACTGCTCCGGATGTAGTAAGTTATTTACATTGAAGTGATTCAGAAGTTGATTTAATATAATTTTTTCAAAGACCTTACTAAGAGCTGGTAAGATTGAAATGGGTCTGTAATTGTTAATGTCGTTTTTATTGCCAGATTTAAATAGAGGTATAAGTTTACTATGTTTCATTAAATTTGGAAAAGTACCTCTATCAACACATTCATTAAAAAGTATGGCTAAGTAAGGGGCAATAACGTCTATAATGTTAGATATTACCATTACAGACATACCACATAAATCACCGGTTTTTTTCTGTTTCAACAACTTAAAATTCTTTATTATATCATATGCAGATATATGTTTAAAATTAAATAAAACTTTGCACTCATTAACGTTGTTCCTCAATAAACTCTGAGCTGCAGTAGGTGAAGAATTAAGTGAATCAGTCAACAAAATAGGAACACTCTGAAAAAAGTTTTCAAAGGTACTTGCAACCTCACTGTCAGCGGTAACTTTATTATCATTAATAATTAATTCAAAGTTTACGTTGCGAGATTTAGCTTTCCCAGTTTCATTATTAACAATTTTCCAGGTTGTTTGTACTTTGTTATCCGATTTTATGATTTGATCCTTAAAGTATAGCGACTTAGCATGAAAGCAAACGTTCTTAAACGTTTTAGAGTACATTTTTACGTGTTGTAGGAAAGCTGGAGTATGGTTATATTGTTTTTCACCATAGAGCTCATACAAATTATCTCTACTTTTGTATATGCCAATAGTTGCCCAATCGCTAAACTTTATTTTTTTATTGAAATCTATATGTTTGAAATTGAATATTTTGTTAAATTCATTTTCTATAATATTAAAGAGCGTACCATAAATGCTGTCAGGATGACCGTTCTTAAAGACAAGGGCAGGAATTTTGGATGATATTTCACCTTTGAATCGCGTCAATTTGCTCTTAGTTATCGGCCTACACTTGACGATATGTTTATCTTTGTTTATATTATTCAAAACAGTAATTTGTTGGCCACAATGATCTGATCTTAAGTTGGTTATTATCGATTTACCTAAGATATCATGCATTTTAAATATAATAATCCTTCCAGTAAATATACAGAACCATTGTTAAATTTACTTTTAAATTTGAAACAATAGTAACTCATTCCTGAGTAGTTTATTGGTACCGCTGGCCGCACCGATAACGTTTATTTAAGACGATAAGAAAAAATAAGGATGCGGATGCATCGTTTTGTAATTCTGTCGGTAAAATGGAATGCAAACCGATATTTAAAAAATAAATTATTGACGATACCGATACCAATGAAAATAGTGCAGTTCGCCTGCACTATTTTCATCACTCAGGCGTACAAATATTAAAAAATATACAAATAGTCGTCAAACTTATGTTGCGGATACCTTTACTGCAGAAAAACGTTGTAGAGTATGCTAAAATATAGGACGACGATCCTGTATCGATATCAATATCTATTTCGCGTCCCTATAAAGTATTTTAAAACAATGCAATTGTCTAGGTGGGTATTATTTAGTGATCGATGGTATTATACTATTGTTGCAAATATTTGGTCGAAAACATGTTTTTTATATGAACTTGTTAGTTATACGTGTGATGGTCGATTCTCTCGATGGCATGGGACTTATTAAGAAATCTACACTCATGTATAATGATTAGATAACTCACAAAACAACGAATTATAAGTAGGTATACTGTCTAATATATAATAAAACGTGATTACGTTAACGTTTAACTAATATTTAATAAAACGTACTTGCGGTAACGTATAAAACACTTGTTGCGTAAAGGCCGCTCTAACAGTGTATTTAAACAACACAGCGTTTATGTTTGCCGCACTCGCAGAACGCCGAAAAAACACGCCCAGCGTGTTCGGCCGCATCCTTGTAGGTACATTTATTTTAACACGCCTAGCGTGTTCGAGCCGCACACGCGTTACGTAGTTTTAAAACACAAACGTTGTGTTTTCAGCGGCCAACGTGTTAAGATAATGGAATCTATCTATATATATATATAATGAAAATGGCCTTCGTTTGAGGCTCAATCACGCCTAAACTACTGATCGTATCGACATGAAACTACCACCATTCGATGCGAAATTTTTCCTAGATGGTTTATGGCTATCTATTTTTTGAATTCCAACATTCCTTCATGTTTTTATTGCTGTTTTACTTTTATGAACATTTATCCCGCTAATAAAAACAAAAGATAAGCATTTTCTCTTGATTCTTTTGTTTTCATGGATTTCAACAGAGTGTATTAAACGGATTATGGTTTTTTACATTCAGCTAAGAATCTACTCACGGTAGTGGAGAACGGCAGGACCAATTGGGCTTTTTTTTATCTTCAGAATTGTCAGGAGAAAGTTTTGTATGTAAGAAAATTTTAAAAAAGCCCGATAAAAAGTAAAAATTTTCGATGATAATCGAAGAATTCCCATCTATATAGTCACTCACCACGAAATCTCGGGAACCATAAGACTTAGAAACGTGAAACTTGGTAGGAATATTACTTTTGCTATGTAGAGGTCAGCTATGAATAGATTTTAAGAAATTCATTCCCCAAAGGGGATTGCGGGGGCGTTAACAATGAACAATTCCCGTTTTTAAACTATAGCTCCTATAGACTTCAAATTTGGTAGGAATCTTCTGTAAGAGGTGTAGAAATAGGCTATGAACGAATTTTACGATAGCTCACCCCACAGGGGGTTGCGGGGGTGGGTATTAACAATTAATATTTTTAATTTTCCAGCTAAAGCTCCTACAAGCTCCAAATTTGTAGGAATTTTCTATAAGTGATGTAAAAATGATTTATGATCAAATTTTACGATATCCCACCCCAAAGAAGATTGCGGGGGCGTTAACAATGAAAAGTTTCAATTTCCAAGCGATAGCTCCTATAGACTCCAAATTTAGTGAGAGTGTTCTATATGTAATATAAAAATGATCTTCGAGCGGATTATACAATGAATCACCTCCAATAAGGTTCGCGGGGGTGGGTGTTAACAATAAAAAATTTCAATTTCGAAATATAGCTTCTAAAAATTCTAAATATGGTAGGAATCTTTTATTATTCACATAAAGAACATCTCAAAATGGATTTCAATAAAGTCTACTTCCGAACGGAATTGCGGGGGTGGGTGTTAAAATCTAAAATTTTTATTTCTAACCTGTAACTTCTACAGACTCCAAATTTGGTGGGGATCTTCGTGTATGTAGGGATATTCGTGTATTTCCTTACAACAATCGTCTTTTTGGCAGCGGAGAAAAAGTCATTGAGAGGTTTCAAAAACTTAACTTTACATGTAGCTATCCAATCAACGGACTAAGAATTTTACATTCATTTTACTTTTGCAGACTACATAACCGACGAATTCTTTTATTGCGGGATCGCGGAAATGTAACAGATTAAAATGAATGCATTTTCCAAGCACATGAGATGTGGAAAAGAAATTTAGTTACTTACTCCAATAGAATTCATAAAAAACATGCACAATTAATTTTCTATAAAAAATTGATGTCACGGAGAAAATTTTAGTTAACAGAAAATTCGGCGCACTTGAACCTAGACAGATTTCAACTTCACATAATATGTGAAGTTGAAATCTGTCTAGGTTCAATATTGTGTCATATTATGACACTTGCAATGACTTTTATTTAAACTTTCAATGCTCATTTCAAATTTTTTTCTTCATGTCAATTATTATTAATTTTTGGAAGAAAGGCACGGAAATGTTATAATGATTGCACATTGAAAGTTACAATGAATATTAGTGAGAAAAATCACCTGGATGAAAGATACAGGCTAAATCGATGGAATTTGGAATTTGAGTAAGTCTAAACAATATCGATGCTTACAGTTCTATCCGCGGGGCCTATTTATGTTCATACAAAAATAAAAAAAAAGGAGAATAATAAAAATATGAAAAAAAAAATGAAACATAAAATGTAATTTATTTCCTTTTTCAATTCGCCCTGCGAAGCGGGCGGGAAACGGCTAGTTTACTATAAAATGAATAGGAACAAGAAACAAATTCTACTGTCAGACGAACTTAGCATAATTCTAATAAAAGACGTTCACGGAACTTACTGTCATATTGGTAAAAACCAGATGATAAATACAATAACACCATTCTACACAGCAAAGAATATCATCGCAAACATCGTGAAATTTGTATAAAAAACAAATCAAGGAGAAAAACAAAATATGGCTTAATGTCAGAGTTAGGGCCAGCAAGTTACCCGTTTGAAATTATATCTATTTGATCTATTAGAAGGAGAAAGTGTAAATATTCTACAAATTGAATTATAATCCAGATGTACAAAAGAAGATCTCAAAAGAGATAGAACATAAGCTCTTGAGAACACAATATAATCTCACAACTATAATAAAGAAAAATTGACTTTCACAGGGAAAAATATAAATTTGAAGTGGGAGACAGAGTCTATGTGGAACCAATTCAATAGAAAGAAAATAGATGAATTGAGTATTGGACCATACAAAATTCTGAAGAAGATTTCTAACTCAATTTGTGAAGTTGATACCAGACGCAGATCAAATTTCTACCACATAACAAAACTATCTCCAGTTTTTAAAAGTTAGCACTGATTTGAATTAATTAATTGAGAAAAGAAAATTATAGTGATAGAACGTTACAATTTGGGAATGAATGATTTATTATGGAAACGAGATATTGTTGAGGAGGAACAAGAGTCATATACTACTGGCGACAGAGTTGTAATAAATTGTTGGTAGTATGGTACTACCTGATGTCGCATAAGATAAGTATCTCTAATATCCTTCGGGTTATTGAAACATATGGAGCCCTAGGATTATTTTATACAAACAGTATACGTAGCAGAGGTTGCTCCGTACAAAGAACTAAAGTTATCATAATAGTTATGTTCGACCTCTCTCATGTGTCTCGTATCAAAGGGCCTAGCATTATAATATATGACAATGTTGTAATTGTGTTTATAAGAACCGGGGCAACTAAGTAAATAAAAGAGCAACAGTAGAGTTTCTTGCCACCGTTCTTCTCTGCCGAAGACAGCATTACAAACTGGTGGTAGAGTAACTTCAAGGTAACAAGTAATATGAATTATAGAAAACCTGCTGTTCTATTTCACTCCTCGGGGAGACCGAGTCATATAGTACAGATCACGCACTCACCCCGTCTTGGCGGCGCGGTGGCGCGCGCGCAGGTCGGTGGCGTGGCGCCAGGCGCGGCGCGCGGCGGGCGCGTCGGCGCGCGCGTCCAGCAGCGTGGCGCCCAGCAGCTCCAGCGCGTCGGCGGCGCGCGGCGGCGCGGCGGGCTCGTGCGCCAGCAGCAGCGCCAGCACCTGCGCCGCGCCGCGCAGCGCCGCCGTGCGCAGCGCGTCGTCGCCGGCGCGCGAGGCCAGCGCGGGCCGCGCGCCGTGGCGCAGCAGCAGGCGCACGGTGTCGAGGCGCCGCTCGCGCGCCGCGTAGTGCAGCGCCGTGCGCCGCGTCAGGTCGCGCGCGTCCACGGCCGCGCCGCGCGCCAGCAGCAGCGCGCACAGCGGCGCGCTCTGCACGGCGTTGATGAGGCACGTGCCGCCCGCGTGGTTGCGCGCGTGCACGTCGGCGCCGCGCGCCAGCAGCTCGCGCACCACGGCCACGTGCGACAGGTAGCAGGCCGAGCGCGCGGGCGTGGAGCCGCTGTCGCTGCGCGCGTCCAGCTGCGCGCCCGCGTCGGCCAGCGCGCACACGGCGCGCACGCGGCCCGCCACGGCCGCGCCCCACAGCGGCGTGGCGCGGTGCACGCTGCGGTCGTGCGCCGCCTCGAACGCGCCGCGCTGCTCCAGCGGCGCGTCGCACACGTGCACCAGGTACTCCACCAGCTCCTCGTTGCCGCGCCGGCTGGCCTCGAACAGCGGCGCGCAGCCGTCGCGGCGCCGCGACACCACGGCGCGCCGTCGTTCGGGCGGCATCCTGCCCGGAGACCAATCCACTGATCGAGGGCGTCTCGCACTCGCTAGCCGGCGAGGCCGCCAGAGGACTGCGAACTGGATTTTCTCGATGATAGAGTTTACTTTTATTTCAAACTTTGGATCGTGATAACACATTTCTACAATATGAACGCTGAAACTGTCTAAAAACTCCCATTTGTATCTATCAAAGTTTCGATTTAAAATTAAAATGATTAAGAACTCCAATGTCTGCAATGTTTACCAAATCATAATTGGTACTTCGCTGAAAGTAATATAAATCTACTCGGACGAGGAGCACACGTCAAGAAATAAGAATCTTGCAATTAATAGACTCAGGAACCTAATAGAACAATAATGGCTATGGCCAGCTTGGCTTAGTATTTGGTACAAATAATGTCATCAAAGCGTTGGTCCCTCGATGTTTGCGGAGGGCAAACAATATCGGAAGGAAACCTCGGGACAGGTGCAGCCGCAGCCGTACCTCTCCAGCGTCTTGCGCAGGCGGGCGGACAGGCGCGCGCCAGGCGCGTTGTTCTTGCACTCGTGCATCAGGTCGTCGAACACCGCGTCATAGTATGCGGCGTCGCCCAGCACCTTGACGCCGATGCCGGACACGTCGAGGCTGTCCAGCTCTTCGTCCGTGTCTGCGTCCAGCCCCACGCCCAGCCCCACGCCTAGCCCCACGGCGTCGTCCTCCCACATCGTGCACTTCGTATTATCACTTAAGTTGCCGACTCAAATAATTAGTTCTACTAATATAATAAATTCAAATTCAATCAATAAACACAGCGCACAAAGAAAAACAATGGTTACAGACCACAGATGAAATACTATATAGTAATACAGACCACAGGTGTGTATTATAGGTGGGCATAACTGCTATTTTTTTTTAATGAATTATACTGTTGTGCTACATTTTTACAACTGTTATTGTAAACTGCTAAAATATTTATTATAGGTATGCTATGAATTTTAATATTGAGTGAAAAATTGTGGATAACATTCTGTGTACAAATGTGAAATATATAGAGATTTAGATAATATATTTTCAAATTATGCATAAGGCTGGTGGAACTCTGGAAGAAAAACAATTTTTTTCTTAGAACTCTTCTTCTTCTTCTTCTTTGGGTTAATGGCTTTTTGTTATGCCTGCACGGCACGGTTTACTTCGCCAATGTCGGGTGGGTAGCTTGAAGAAAACACAAAGGAGGATTATGGAAGTATCTTGAGACTATTTTAGTTCGCAAAACAATAGCAGTATTGCGTTTTAGTAATTTTTATTATCAAACAAAACAATATATGTATTTATATATTATTTGTTTTCGTTACAGTCAAAAAATATATGTTGCATGTGTTAGGAAATAGGGAATTACAGCACTTTATCTATGATAAACCCGATGATTATATTAAATATATCAACAAATAATAGTTTGTATACTCATTGATAATGTATTGAAAATAGAATAAAGGACTTTAGTAAACTGTCAAACAAAAGTATAGGATCTATGGCGGGAGACGCGAGTTTGACAAGTTAGATTGGCGGCAAAAGAAAAGTGAGGACGGATTTAAATTAATGAATTGAGAATAGAAGATTAAGTAAAGTATTGTGGATAGAACGTTACAAATTGGGAATAGATGATTTATAATGGAAACGACATACTTAACGAAATATTGTTGTGGCAAAACAAGAGTCGTATATACTGGTGATGGAGTTGAGATAAGTTGTTAAAAGTTGTTGGTACTATGGTTGTACCTGATGTAGCATCAGATAAGTATATCTCTTATATCCTTTGGGTTATTCAGGTATCATATATGGAGCCCTAGCATTATTTCCTACAGATAGCTTATGTAGCATATGTTGCTCTATACAAACAATTTGTTTCAAAAGTCCTGATGTTATAAGTGATAATAGTAGTTATGTTTGACCTGTCTTATATGTCTTGTATCAAAGGGCCTAGCGTTATAACATATGATAATGTTGTAATTGTGTTTATAAGTCTTGTTTTAATTGATTGAATAAAAGAGCAACGGTAGAGTTTCTTGCCAGTGGTCTTCTCTGCCGAAGACAGCATTCCGAACTGGTAGTAGAGTCATTTGAAGGTAATAAGTAATATGAATTATAGAGAAGCCTAATATACAGTATTAGAGTCAGTCTAGTTGTTTTATTTCACTCCTTGGGAAGTCAGGTTTATAGAGTACAGACCCACAACACTGCTCTAAAGCAGGTTGGTGGGCTTTAATGATGTCTTTTATAAAATGAATACTTTAATATAAGAAACTAGGTATTTAGCTTCAATAATACTGTTAATTAATGAAAGATCTAAGTGCCATCCTGAACATTGTGGGTATTGAAGTGAATATCTGAATACCCCTTCCTTCCATTCTCTATATTTTTTTAGCATCAGAAGTGGGATCCTATTCATGTCCAATTTATGCCTTTCTCTAATGCAGATTTACTTTTTTTAGAACCATCCCGTCAAATGTGGACATAGTAAAGAGTTTGATGTTTTTAATGATGCCTCAACTTTTTGCTGCTATGTGCTGAAACAGTAACACTCTGGAGACAAAGCACCATGCTTGTTGAAATTCTATATAAGGATATGTGGTCCGGAAAACCAATTGATGTGATATTTTTATTTTTTATTTTTGTTGTTTCTACTTTGCAAAGATAGTACTTATTATTTGAAACTGGTATGGCCTAGTGGCTCTTTTTTTACTTGGAGTCAAAAATAGATTTGATTTATATTTGTTTTGTTTGTTATAAACCAACTAGTCAAGTTAGCCAAACAGAATGTGTAATAAGTTTGATAAATTTGAATTATCAAGTTTTATTTAATTAGTCTGGTTAGACAAATGGAATTTGTGTTAGGTTTTATATTATTAGTCTGTCAAGGTTAAAATAAATAAACTGGTCAGGTTAGCCGAACGGAATGTGTGATATATTTTTCCTATGATTCTTATTTATTACATACAAGATTTCAAGTTTAAATTGAGCAACTAGTCAAGTTGGCAAACAGAATGTGTGATAAGTTTGATAAATTTGAAATTTCAAGTTTTATTTAACTAGTCAGGTTAACCAAATGTAATTTGTGTTAAGTTTTATTTTATTAGTCTGTCCAGGCTTAAATAAATTAACTGGTCAGGTTAGCCGAATGGAATGGGTAATAGATTTTTCTTTTAATTCTTATTTATTACATACAAGATTTCAAGTTTATATTGAGCAACTAGTCAGGTTAGCTGAGCTGTTAACTTTTATTTAGGAACTTTTCTATGTACTTCGAGATCGAAGTACTTGTCAGGAAAGCCGAGATAGGAGAGATTATGTAAATTATTCAGAACATATAAAAGAATACACATAAAACAAAACAAAAAAAAAACAAAAAAAAAAAAAAATTTGTTGGTAGAATAGAATAGAATATGATTATGTATCAGAACAATACATATAGGGAAAATTACTACTGAATAGCTAAATGAAATAGTTTAGTGTCTATGTTGGATTGTGCGAAGAAAATAATTGGGAGTCAGCTTAAATGTTATGGGTTAGGTTAATAATCTTTCAGTACGATGGTTAGAGAAGTTCTTAAAATTATCTAAGAATAAATACAAATATAAACTAAATTAATGTTGCTGCTGAAAAGGAAAATATATTAGTTGCATTATAAATAATTATATTATACTTAGGTCTACAGTTGTTTAAATTTTCAATTTCTATTTGAAATTTTAATAGTCCTTGTATGATAAATGATTCTGTTAAACGGGTGATTTAATTGATGTTTAGATTGAAATAAAACATTGAATAATAGAAATAACAATTGAACATATACCTTGGCTTTTATGATGAGATGATAAAAAAAAAAGATGTAAACTAATATAAATAATTCCATCTTAGCATTTTTATATTAATTTATTTATATTTATGTTATATATTACTTGACTTGGACAGTGGAAAAAATATGAATATCACCAGTGGGTGATGATGTTGTTGATATCACTTGAGAGTGATGATGTTGTTGATATCACCAGTGGGTGATGATGTTATTGATATCACTTGAGAGTGATGATGTTGTTGATATCACCAGCGGGTGTTGGTGTTTTGGTATATATTGGTTTGACTATTAGACTGTACCGATTGCATCTGTGACTAAATGAGACTAACAATGCAAATAACAGAATTGAGGAGAAATACAATTATGTGTATATTTTGATAAAGTTTGACTAGAGGCAAATGGATAAATTGTTTGAGATTTATATTGAGATGGAAATATTTGGATTGTGATTTTACATGTTAAAATGTACAAGATAAATGAAAATGAGTATTTTTGATTTACATTGTTGAAAATTAATCATTTTTTTTACTTTGATAGAAGTATTACATTGTTATAATTTGTTAAATGGTGTGGAATTTTGATGAAAATTTTGTTTTGGTCTCTTTCACTTTAATTATGAAATGTTATGATTATGCCTATCTTTTGATAAAATATTGTGTACAGTTTATTGATAAAAGTGTATACAGAATGTAACTGATTTGATGATTTTTTATGCTTATATACCATGAACTAATTTTATAGAGGTGTACATAAGATGATGTACTTATAAGGATGTTCTTTGAACCTAAAGACTTATGATACAATACATATACCTAAAAAGAATAACCCTATGTACTTCGAGAACGAAGTACTTGTCAGAATGGCCGTGTTAGGAAATAGGGAATTACAGCACTTTATCTATGATAAACCCGATGATTATATTAAATATATCAACAAATAATAGTTTGTATACTCATTGATAATGTATTGAAAATAGAATAAAGGACTTTAGTAAACTGTCAAACAAAAGTATAGGATCTATGGCGGGAGACGCGAGTTTGACAAGTTAGATTGGCGGCAAAAGAAAAGTGAGGACGGATTTAAATTAATGAATTGAGAATAGAAGATTAAGTAAAGTATTGTGGATAGAACGTTACAAATTGGGAATAGATGATTTATAATGGAAACGACATACTTAACGAAATATTGTTGTGGCAAAACAAGAGTCGTATATACTGGTGATGGAGTTGAGATAAGTTGTTAAAAGTTGTTGGTACTATGGTTGTACCTGATGTAGCATCAGATAAGTATATCTCTTATATCCTTTGGGTTATTCAGGTATCATATATGGAGCCCTAGCATTATTTCCTACAGATAGCTTATGTAGCATATGTTGCTCTATACAAACAATTTGTTTCAAAAGTCCTGATGTTATAAGTGATAATAGTAGTTATGTTTGACCTGTCTTATATGTCTTGTATCAAAGGGCCTAGCGTTATAACATATGATAATGTTGTAATTGTGTTTATAAGTCTTGTTTTAATTGATTGAATAAAAGAGCAACGGTAGAGTTTCTTGCCAGTGGTCTTCTCTGCCGAAGACAGCATTCCGAACTGGTAGTAGAGTCATTTGAAGGTAATAAGTAATATGAATTATAGAGAAGCCTAATATACAGTATTAGAGTCAGTCTAGTTGTTTTATTTCACTCCTTGGGAAGTCAGGTTTATAGAGTACAGACCCACAACACTGCTCTAAAGCAGGTTGGTGGGCTTTAATGATGTCTTTTATAAAATGAATACTTTAATATAAGAAACTAGGTATTTAGCTTCAATAATACTGTTAATTAATGAAAGATCTAAGTGCCATCCTGAACATTGTGGGTATTGAAGTGAATATCTGAATACCCCTTCCTTCCATTCTCTATATTTTTTTAGCACATGCATAAAATGTAATAGACTAGTGTATTTACAGTTTAATGTTGTTACGTTTAATGTATCTATATAAGAATTTAACATACGGACTAAACACAAGAATTAATCGACGTTGAACACTTATAGGACGAGGGATCTCGGAAGGAAGAACATCATAAAGTGTATGTAGGAGTTTAGGGCAAGTAAAGAGTATATGAGAGGTTGGACCTTCATCCAGACCGCATTCACACATTGAGATCTCTTATTCTTAATTTCGCTAAATTTATTGGAGTGCAAGCGTGTCCGATCCGCTGACGAGTTATCGTTGAGGCAACCCATCGAACCATATTTCGGTGATAGAAAAACCAGGGTTGACGGGGGATTTCCGTACTTAGAACTCAATTGACAAGTAATCAGTGAGAGATACATGTTTTTTTTAAGCAAACCAAAGAAAATGAATTATACTTGAGGTGTGATTGCTCTATGGTGACATATATAACTATTAACTTACTAAAAATAGTTCTTTATGAGCTGTCAAATGTTTTATTTCACTATCTGGCACTGGTAACACTGGCAGTAACACCAAAACATACAAATAAAACACTAGTTTTTATTTCGCATTGCCCAAATTATTAGGTATCGATATTTACTTGTGAAAGTTAGTGAAAGTGAAAATCTGAGTAGTTATGCGGGAAGATAATATGTCTATTTCTAATGCAGAGGCCAGTGATGAATCGGTGAGCTCTAATATTCCTTTTTAACAGCTTTACTACTCACCCTAAGAATCAAAAGCTTTTTGTGACTAAGCTAATGCTGTATTGGAGCGTTAGCTCAAATTTGGAACCTATACTATACGTTCTAGTAAATAGCACCTTCGGAATTACGGAATGTTTATAGAGTTCTGTTTGTACATGTACACATCTAGGTCTTTTTCCACAAATTTTAGTTTTCTGATTTTGCTGACCGATCTACGGACAATAATAGATATTGTTGTGCTTCCTCTGTTGAGAGTATTTTAGCACAAATACTAATTGTTGAATACGCCATAACTTACCTTAAGATTTTAGAATCAAGTCAACAGGACAGCTCGGCTATGTAATCACAACTGCCTTTTGATGATCATATGATCCTGTATTTATTTATTTATTTAGGAAAACCAACCGCTGATACATCTTTTCTTGTCCAAGTTTTTACGTTGCGAGCTAAGTGAATGTTCAGTTTGTTACACGTTTTCACAAAGTTTACAAATAATTTCAAAATTAAATAAATATTTGCAAGTGATTACCAGGCATCCAAATGGGAGATTGGGGTAGATATTTTTTAATGTTTGCATTAAATCAGTTTGCACGATCATATCACCTTATATGCCAACCACCCTGATGCAGTGGTGAGTCCTGAGGTCTCGTAAGTGGGAGGTCCTTGGCTGTGCCTCTGCTTATAGACAGAGCTAGGCTAGGCTTACAATAACATTATGGATTCGTAGATTAGTCTTCCTCATTGCAGGATCTTGAGACAGATCCCGAGAAAATAAAGAGCAAGCTGGAAAAATGTGAGGAGGAGCTTTTTCGCCTGCGTAGCCCTGCAGCTCCAGGACTGGGTGTTACTGAAGTTCCAGTGGAACATTATCAGCTAGAGGACTTGTTGCAGCAGATTATGCCTGCTCTTAGTGAAAACTATGACACTACCTTCCTCGAAGACTACTTGAGAGTTCTACAGAATGAAGAGGAAGCTGTTATCAAGAGTGTCACACATAACGTAAAGTTTTTCATATCTTTCTTGTTCATAATGGCAGGGCTATGAAGCTGGCTTTGTTGAACTGCTTTGTAAAATACTTTTGTACTTTATTATTAAATTGCTGAATGGACACTTAGGCGGTAGGTATTTAATTTAGATAAATTTTGCTCAATTTTTTTTTTAAAGAACTACATTTCATTTGTTTTCACTGGGTAATATTTTTAACCAACTTCCTCTTTTTTAAGGAGGTTATCAATTGTGATCTTTGTTTTTCTGCTGTTTACATGTTCAGGCATAACATTTAAATTGTATTTTAATTGATTTTGGGTCTATAGAATGAGCATGAAGACAATTTTGATACTTTCACTAAGTCAAAGTCATTTATTTCATATATTTTCTGCAGATGTCACTATGTTGATGAATATAATTTAGTATACAGGCGCCCATATGGTGAATAGCCTATATCAGTTCAATGTTGAAAGTCAAAGTCAAATATATCTTTATTCAAATAGGCACATAGATGGCACTTTTGATGCGTTATTATATACAAAATGTGTACATAGCAGTGAGTAGTGATGGCGATAACTACAATCGTAAACTTAAAACTAAAGCTACGAGGGTTCCAATCGCGCCCTGGTCTAAGAAGAAGCCCACAACAAACTTAGCCGGGTGTTCTTTTTGTTATCACCATCTCACATTGTCATTAGAAAATATTTAAGAAGTAACCTGGTTAAAGCAATTGTTTACACCCAAGCTTTTTTATCGTTTACGTAATCCTTTATACTATAATAGGACTTTTCTATAAGCTTTCGCTTAATACAAACTTTGAACTTCTTTAGTGACATCCCCAAGATATCAACCGGTAATTTATTGTAAAATTGTATACAATTTCCTTTAAATGAATTGCTTATTTTGTGTAGTCTAGTGTACTGCACTGCAAGTTTATTTTTGCTTCTAACGTTCAAATTATTGCAGTCACATTTTCTTTTAAATTTTGATATATTTTTGTGAACATACATTAAATTTTCAAATATGTATTGGCTATAGAGTGTCATTATTTTAACATCTTTAAATTTATCTTTCAATGACTCTCTCGGACCCATTTTATAGATCGCACGAACAGCCTTCTTCTGCAGCACGAAAATAGTGCCAATATCAGCAGCATTACCCCATAGTAAAATTCCATATGACATAATGCTGTGAAAGTAACTAAAATAGACTAGCCTAGCAGTTTCTATGTCTGTCAGGTGGCGTATCTTCTTTACTGCATAGGCAGCAGAACTAAGCCTGTTCGATAAATTATTTACATGAGGGCCCCATTGAAGTTTAGCATCTAACGTTATTCCTAGAAATACTGTTGTATCCACCGGGTTCAATTCCTCATTATTAAGTAGTATAGTGGTTTTTACATGTTAATGTTTTTACATGTTACTAATGGTATTCACGTGACCATTATAACCACTCCGGGCAGACGGAAAGATGTTGGTGATCGCTGTCCATTTTTAGTCGTGTTTGTTACCGCGCTGCCATGAAATTAGCACATACCTATTATGAACCTGACATACTGGCATAGGAATACAGTATGCAAGTGTACAGGTAATTGCGAGTTGAAGTAACATGATAGAAGTCAAGGCGCTCGGCCGCAGGTGCTGGCCGCCGTCGAGGACGCGCTGCGGCAGCAGGCGGGCCGGCGCGACGACCCGCTGGGCGGGCAGCGCGTGGTGCTGTGCGCCTTCCTGTGCGCCGCCGCGCTGGCCGCCGGGCCGCGCGCGCGCCCCGCGCTGCGACAGCTGCTGGCGCGGGCCACCGAGGACGAGGTCGGCTCCATTCAATTCCTCGATATTCAAATTAGCATTAGTTGGCATTGTTGCAAATTGGCGACCGAAATCACTCTAGGCTTTAGCTCGAGAGCCGTTTTGGAGGTCCGAACAGAATTTATTCCATTGTCGCTACAGACTTCCGCGCCGATTCCTCTTCCGGACGAGAGGCGGATCACTGCCGTTCAGTCGTCCAATATGTGAGCATGAACGCCGACTTGAGTAGTGTCCGAGAGTGCCGGCGTGTGCGCAGCGCGTGGTGCTGGCGCGCGGCTGGTGGCGCGCGCTGCCGGCCGGCGCGCTGGTGGCGCTGTCGGACGCCGTGCGCGCGCCGCGCCCCCCGCGCCCCCCGCCGGCCGGCGCGTCGCTGGCCGAGCTGCTGCTGCGCGCGGCGCTGGCCCGCCTGCCGCCGCGCGCGCCGCCCGCCTGGCGCCTGGGCGCGCCGCGGCTGCCCGACCTGGAGGCCGTGCTGCGCGCGTGGGAGCGCCCGAGCGGCGCCGCCGCGCACGACGCCGAGCGCGTCATGCTGCTCGGCCGCGTGCTGGCCGTGGCGCCCGCGCCGCTGCGCGCCGCGCCGCTGCGCCGCCTGGCCGCCGCCCGGCCCGCGCCGCGCGACGACAAGCCGGCCGCCGCGCGCGCCGACCGCGAGGCGAGTGCGACTCGTGCGCCGCCCGGGGCGTCACCGGTCCAGTGAAGAGTGTTTTTTTCATTTGTATCGATGGCTCCGAGTAACTGAATATTCTTTTTACGACCTCTTCCAATATCTCAATTTTCTCAAATTGGGCTCCCTCTATCTGATCCAATAAATTACATCACAAAATAGTGTCACTCTAACAACTTCAGGTAACTCTCTCATTAAACGGTGACTCGTTTGAATATCACGGATATATTTAAAAAAAAACGAATGAGCATCCAATAACATGGTATTCTCACCGACTTGGCGAAGAAGTAAAGAAAGCAATAATTTTAAATGAAACCGACGAGTCGATACGGTACCATAGTTCAATATAATATGAAATTTTTAATACCTTTCCTGCAGTAGACATTTTCTGTTTTTTATGAAAACATCTTAAACTTAAACAAAGTGTTTAAGTTCATGTGTTGTGTGTATGTGTTAAGTTTAATAAGCCTTTCGGTGCGTTTTGGGGAACGACAGAAAGCTCACACTCTGCCTTTCTAGGTAGTTTCCCAGGTGTCGAATATAGTGGGCGTTGCAAATAACTACACGTGTGTGTGCAGGTGGGCGTGTGCAAGCTGCAGATCCTGTTCGGAACAGAGGACAAGGTCAAGAGCGCCACCAAGCGGCGCAGGACGCGCCGAGAACACTGAACCCACACTGTAGCCTGTTCCACTCGCACCACGCTGCAGTGGTCAGGAATCCTTACTTGCTTACCGATTATAAGTTTGTCCGCGCTTGGCTGACTAAGCAACCCTTCAAATTGATTTTAGAGAGTAACATAGGACACTTTTTATTAGTGATGTACCATTTGGCCGTTTAAACCGGCCATAAAATTTAACCAGGTTAATTAGTTTAGCAGCCAACTTAAACTAACTGGTTAAATTAATTAACTAGTTAACCGGTTAAATTAGTTAACTAGTTAACCGGTTAACTGATTAACCGGTTAATCGGTTAAAATAAAAAATCCAATTTTCTCACTAATATATTGAAATTGACTCAAGAAATTCTTTTTCTTCAAAATGGTGTTCTTGGTTCAAGATTCATACTCTTGAGTCAAGTTAATTTTTTTTCAGTGTATAAAAATCAGTGGATATAAATCACATTTAATAATATAAATAAATTTCTTGCAGAATCCTAAATTTGAATTAATCACCGCTTCATGTGTGAAAATGATTGCAGTAGACATGACGTTACCTCTGTGTTTTGTGGAGGGTGAAGGTTTTTTACAGTTTATGAAAACTGTTTGCCCAGAGTATACAACACCAAGTAGAACAGTGATTCTGAATCGTTTAAATCATGATTTTGTTAAGAAAGAAATCGTCTCTGTTCTCAAAAATTTCCCGTTCGTGTCAATAACAACTGACGCTTGGTTATCATTGTCAACGAAGTCATACATGACAATAAATGTCCATGCAATTGATGAGTTGTATAACTTGCGTTCTTTCACTTTGGATACTATAGAAATGCCCGAGAGCCATACAGCGATTAATATACATAATCGTCTGTCTCAGTCATTAAAAGAATGGGGCATTTTCGATAAAGTTGGAGTTGTCCATGATAATGCTGCTAACATGGTTGCAGCAATGCGACTTGATTCGTCAGAGTATCCTTAGTTGGCAGAAAGTGTTCGATGCTTTTCTCACACCTTACAATGTGCTATCGCTGTAGCTTTAAAAGAGCAAAATATAGCTGACTATTTACATAAAGTCAGTGCCATTGTAGGACACTTTAAGCACTCAAATATTGCCACTGATGCTTTGACAACTGCTCAAAAAGTAATTTTAACACAATTGTATAAAAACTACACAGACAGATGTTAATTTTTTTTTAATCAGCTTCACTTACATAAGCAGTAATATTTTCTTCAATTTTAATTTATACTTAAATTTTCTATTTTAGACACAAAGATTTAAAAGAACGGTCAGTTGAATATCACTCTGAAATAAAAAAAAAAAAGAGTCCTAGATTTAATACAGCAGGATGGGGCAGTTACGGGTCAATCTCGCTCTAATGACAATCAAAGAGAAAGGGATTTGGACTTTCTTTTTAACCCCACTTCATTGTCTCAAAACTTCGAGAGGAGTATCAGTTTTGAAGATGACAGCAATGACAAATTTAAGATTGAAATAGCCCAGTACGAAGCTGAAGCTGTTATCCCAAAAGCTATTAATCCTCTTGTTTGGTGGGGTTCAAAAAAACATAAATTTCCTTTCTTGGCAAAATTAGCTAATACTTTTGCATTCCTGCAACAAGTACTCCTTCTGAGCGGGTGTTTTCGACAGCAGGAAACGTGATTTCACCAAAAAGAAGTTGCTTATCTTCGCAATCAGCAAACTTATTGATATTTCTGTATCAAAATCGCGAAATTTCTTGTAAATATAATTAAAACAGTTTATAATTATATGAGTCGAATCATTTTGAATAGTAACAAATCATTTGTTTTTGATGTTTAAAAATGGTCTCTAATAAATTATTTATTTACTATTAACAAATGTTTTGCAAATTAATCATTCTGGGTAACAATTTTCAATAAATTAGTGAGAAAATTTGATTTTTTTTTACCGATTAACAGTTTAATCAGTTAACTGATTTAACCGGTTAACTAGTTAATTGATTTAACTGGTTAGTTTAAGTTAATTAGTTGGCTGCTGAACTAATTAACCTGGTTAAATTTTATGGCCGGTTTAAACGGCCAAATTGTACAGCACTACTTTTTATCACCGGAATAAAATCGGTTGCCACGGGATTCGTAAGAAATGCGGACGAAGAATGTGGGTATGGGGACATCATAGCCCAAATAATTCTTACGGCATACTTACGCTCCTGCGATCACCTGCCCGTCATTTAACTTTTGGGAAGACAACCTTACCGATACCAAATACCGGACAACCATTTACCAAGGAAAAGGATAAATAAGGAACACGAAGGATTTATTTATTACAATTTACGCATAACGATAGAAGAAATGAAACTGCAGCGGTAATAACAAAATACTTTATTAACGTACCCACCTTAGCTCACTCGCCCCGCTGTGATATCATCCGCCGTTTCAGTACCCGGCGGCCGCGCCGGCCGCCGGGTACTGAAACGGCGCGCGGCGTGGGTTCTACTTATGGCCTCGCACCGAACGTAACGGTGCATCCACTTCGTGTCAGTGAGATACGACGACGGGCAGGGCTCCATATTGGTTAGGAATTCCTGTTTTCGGATTGGTTAGTTTTTTAAGTAGATCATTCTATTACTTGTAGTATTAGGACAATTTTGTATAAATTAGGCTGTTTGACGATGAAATATACTCAGTTACCAACCATCGTGAGTTTCACTTAACCTGCAACCATCTCAAGGAACTAAAGCACGCTACATGGGCAACACCTAGTACAAATATAAGCAAGTGTTGCACGAGGTATGGACACTAAACTTTAAGTAGTGGGCAGGTTTGAAGCCTCGTGCGAACGCGCCCTGATTGTCTCTGACCTTGAAATCTTAAACACAAAGAATTTATCTTGTGACGTAAATTTTGATAATCTTTTGTATGAGCCATCCATTCCTACGGCTTTGCCTACGAGTAATACGACGATTTCAATTTAATAAGGGCTCAGGTTAGTGCTCTTCCATCCGAGACGCACACAACCTTGTCATTATATACTGACCTCGCATTAATGAGATAAACATGTTGCGCATAGCACGAGAAAGAAGAAAGAATACGAACCGACCGTCGTCATAAGAAATAATGAATATTTAATGTATAAATAATAAATATTATCAAAAAAGTAGCATTTAAGATCTATAGATATCACTTTGTTATCACATTGCTTATTGATTTCTATTTATAACTCTATATTTTCAGAAATATAACAGTAATTTTACGCTTATAAGTAATACAATTTTTGCATAAAACCACAACTTGCCATAACATATCAGAGGTAATCGCATACATAGACAAGTAAAAAGATACAAAAGACAATACTTATTTCCAAGACACTCCTGTAAGTTAAAATGTTTAAAGTGGCATTAATCTTATAAGGAGACGGAAAACTTGATTATTTTAAAATAAATTCAATTGAAAGACACACAGACACTCGAAACTAAGATAAGCATGTTGCAAGTATCCCTTTTGATGTGTTTTTTTAATCTTATATTATTATGATTAATATTTTTGAATGTATTTAGATTTCTCGATAAATATCCAGTGAACAGTGGTAAATTTAAAATTTTGGAGGTGGGCGCCATCACTGTTACGCAGGTTCATACTTTTACAGTGATCATCGATTCATCCATTAACGGTTAAGTTATGTTATCGTTCAGAAATAAATAAATTATTTATAAAAAGTATGTGCCAAAAGCATTTTTCTAAACGGGGAAATTTTGTCAATGGAAATTCTGAAATGTGTATCAGTATATTGCGTACAATCGACGTGATGAACTTTCGTCCGCGATCCTTGCGGCTTTCGCTCGGGTTCGAACTCGGCCGGCGCTAGTGTCGCAGCGGGCAGCCGCGTCACCGCCACGCCGCCGTCACGTCGCCGTCACGCCGGCAGCAGCGGCAGCGTGAGCGCGGCGCCCAGCAGCGGCCGCTCGTACGCGCCGCGGCACCGCCAGCTGGAACCGCGCGCCCGCACACGTTTACATGCGCAAGCACCATGGCCAGCGTAACGAATGCAGCGCGGCACCGGCCGCGATCGGCTGCGGTCAAGCAGTGTCACGCGTGCGCTTAACTGACATTGGACTCGATATTAAATTTTAATAAAATTGAGTCCTAAAATACATATCGTAGATTTACTAAAAAATAAAATAGTTACAATTATGTACGGAGCGAAGTCTTGGAAATGAATAATGATACTCGATCTGCTAGAATGGTGTACCTAGTTGTTTAGCAATAACCCGAGTACTAGGATAGCATACAGTAGCGGCGCCCTCACCCCGCGCGCGCCGGGCCGCAGCGCGCAGGCGCAGGCGTCCAGCGCCGCCAGGCCGCGCCGCGCGCCCCACGCCGCGCGCGCGCCACCTGCGGCGCCCGGCGGATACCGATTAACTAAATGCTGACGAAAGGATTATTTACTACGACAATAAACAATTATTTTATGAACACTTAGTTTAATTGTGTATACTCAGTAATGGATGATATTTAGGTTGGTAACCGTATTCGTGTTTTAATTCCCTTATGACGTACCACATTACGGTGTTTTAATTTTGGTAATACTGTTCCAGAGTCTTTTATTGGATTTAAAGCATGGAAGGATGTAAAGACAAATATTTTATTATAATATCTTGAAAAGTCTATCCAGCGTTTGAAATGTAAGTGCACAGAATTAGGTTTGTTACGACATCTCTTTACAAATCTTTGAATTTCTCGGATATTCTCTACTATAATATGTGGCATGTTTACTAAAGACTGAAAAACATTCATGTTCCTTCCTCACTCAAAACATTTGAACTGAACGAATGGAACCCACAGCCTTGGACTGAGAAAGCAGGGTCTCTGCCCACTGCACTACTCGGCCGTCTATAGAGACTGTTTTAGAGCATAAGCCCATTACGCTAAACCACTGTGGGTTAGTGGGCTTGAATTGCTGTTATCACAAGATAGTTACTGTCTATTTCCTAAGTCCAGGATTTGAATCCCGGACGTCGTGATCTGTAGTTGAACATACTAACCACTAGACCAACGAGACAATTTAAATTATTTATAACAAAACGAACGGCCATTCTATATTTTCATATGTAATTTAATGATGATTTGTAAATGGCAAACTATATTTTATAAAATAAATTCAATGTCATTCATATTTCCAAAGTAAACCTCGAGTATATTACGCATGAAGGATAATATTTTCCTGCTTGTACTGTGCTCACACCAAATGTCAATTCGGATAATATTCTTTTCATTCAAATCTGTCCTTCTAAGAAAGGGGGGACAGGCCGGAAATAATTAGTTTGAACTGTCCTCCTTGTCGGGACCAGCATGGCTAGCACGGGCAGGAGACATTTATTCCCGGGGAAAAAACAAGTTTGTCTTCTACCATGGTTTTGTCAACACTACGAGCATTGGCGAATATGTGGAAATATTATCCAAATAATATACCAGTAAAAATAAACGGGGGATCACTTCTCCCATTTCTTGTTGGCGTGCTTTGCCAGCGGGATTCGTGAATTGTATCCCTTGTCCGGTGTCCGGGGCAAACAGTTTTGCCTCCTGCCCGCGCTAGCCGCGTGGGACGGATGGCCGCGTGGGACGGATGGCCGCGTGGGACGGATGGGACGCATGCAAACAAGCGACTCACTCAGGATGGACGGATAGCGCGTGCAGCCAGCCCCTGTCGTGCGCGCCCCAGTACTCCGACACGCTCACGGTGCCCACCACCTGCCACACACCAACTCTCAATTCATAATTTGCACTGGTACACGTCGTCGAAATCCGTTGTATTTTTCTAAGTTAACTCCTCACAGATATAGATCGACGAGGATGATAGTTGTTAAGGAAAAATTATACGCAGACAGCTGCTCGTCCATAATAGTACCCGCGTAATTGCGTGATTATAGTTACTTTTAGAGATAATATAGTGTTAGGCCGCAGAGACTGGCATGCTTACGCATTATACGCATTATACGATATCGTATAAGTGTCTGAAAAAACTTACAATTTATAAATGGTAATCGGTAAGTAGGTTCATTGGTCTCCACGTTTCACGGAGCGACGCACATCTGGGGTCTGAATACCATCACTTAAAGCAGTGTAATGTTAAAATGAAAGTTTATTAGCCACACGTTGGCAACCTTACTAATATTGTTTTTTTATTTTTTATACCGAACAACTTGTTATTGGCATGTAGCTAGTTGAAAAGACGGAGCGGATTAAGAATGCGACGTGGGCAACAGCTAGTCTTAAAAATAAAGATTATAGTTCAGCTCGGAGTACCGCACCTGCGCGTAGCCGCGCTGCCCGGCCTCGTCCTCCGCCACGCGCACGCGCAGCGCGCCGCCGCGCCCCGCCCCCCGCCCCGCCCCGCCCCGCGCCCCGCGCCCCGCCCCGCGCACCTCCGCCACCAGCCCGAAGCACTCGCCGCGCACGCTCTGCGGCACGACTGCATATCGTCATCATCATCGATAGCCAATAACGCTGCAGGACTAAAGGCCTCTAGTCCAAGGAATCATTAAATTGGTAAAAAGCAAATCATCATGAGAATAAAAGAAAAGATAGGAGATTGAAACTTTCTACAAATGAGCACGGCATGCTAAATTGAAATAATCAACATATATTCCCTCAGTCTCCTCGGACGACCCCCGCGTGGAGAGGAGAGTGACAGTTATTAAATTATTTAATTTAAAAAAAAATGCGTGTGTCAAACCTGTACATACGTTACATTAAATAATAAGATTTATTTTAAATAGTGTATTATAAATGTAACATTATGTATTGTGCTGAATAAATTTAAATTACAACAGTATTCTGATCTGCCGTCACACACAGCATTATATATATTGTTCCTATATTATTTTAAGGAAACCTTTTTTTTAATTCTCTATTTACAAGCCAAATAGCAGGCAGGGCCTGATGTCTAGTGATCAAATTTCCACCACAGCACCACTGGTGCCACCGATCTGTCACAAATTTTTGCACCTTGAATTAAACCATAAATCTCTAGTATTTTAAGAACACAGTATATAGAAGAGAGACAGTTTGAGAATGATGGTATTCGTACTCATCAGAACACTGTTACAAAGCTAACGCCACGCTTTTTTTTCGGATTTGTGTAGCTGATTAACCCTAATGATTTTAACAGCCTCATGTGAGGTCGAACGGACGGTGATTAATCTACACGCTTCCGAGAACGTCCGGATGAAGTCGGGGACCTCGTCTTCGCCGGCGAAGACGCTGTGAAGAGGTTGATCGTGTGTTCTGATAGGGAGCATTGTCGGTAGGAATCTGATCGTCAGGGTCGCGAAGGATATGGTTAGGCCTCCTCTTGTTGAGAGTGGCGCTGGGTTGGGTGAAGGTTGGGTGAGTAAAGCCGCAACTGAGAGAGGGCTGCCTAGCGATTGACATGTTCAACTGCAGAGGGGAAGGTCTTGGAGTCGACCGCCCGACCGGGCCAAAATAATATTATGTTTTTCTATCAAGAAATATTTAATGCTACTTCACAATTTGGATATTGGAATTCATTCACCCCCTCTCAAAGAGCATGTTGAGCTGTCAAAATTCAAAATTCGTTTATTTCAAGTAGGCCTAATATAAGCACTTTTGAAACGTCAAGTCTGTCTGTGTGTAGTGACTCTACCACCGGTTCGGAAGGCAGATTCTACCGAGAAGAAGCCGGCAAGAAACTCAGCAGTTGCTCTTTTCCAACATTAACAATTTACATTTTACATTTTACATTTCAAAATTCATTTTTCTATCTTGTGAGAGATGACAGCAGAGCCGGATGCTTCCAAGCAACCTTGTCATTAAGAAATTCATCAATTGTATAATAACCTCGCTGTAATAAATGTGTTTTAACACATTCTTTAAACTTATACAAGTCAGCCAACACCTCCAGTCATAGTCAACAAATCACGTTTTCAAAATTGACAGAGGTCAATAGAATATTTTTAATACAAAAGAAGTGTATTCAGACCATAAGCAACAAAGGTCCTATGCAATCATGCAAGCCGCTCTTTAAATCTCTCAAATTACTAACGCTGCCTGGTATCTACATTTTAGAATCAGCATGCTTCGTAAAAAGGTACAGAAGTGATTTTTTTGAAATATGCAGAAATATTGTACCTTTCAATACCAGTTACCGAAATAAAATATTCTACCTGCGATGTAACACAGCACTCGGTTCTAAAAGTTGTTATCATAATATGATTTTGATTTACAACAAATTGCCTATAGCTATTAAAGATTTGCCATTTTTGAAATTCAAGGCAAAATTACGTGACTGGTTGGTTGATAAATGCTATTACTCGGTAAAGGAGTTCTTGGATAATAAAATATAATTATTAGTTTAGTTATTTTTTACTTGACATTCCATGTTTATTGTTCCATACAGTAAAATTAATAAAATTTTATTTTTTTCAGCTGATTATTTTGATGTTTTATTAATTATTACATAAATGAATTTGTTTAAATTAAGATTTGCATGTCATATATTATGACTAAACATGTATACTTACAATGTTTTATGCAAATAAAAGGATTTGATTTGATTTGACAAATGCTCCATAATGCACACTTGTATGCCAGTCTCAGTACACTTATTAGAACCTAGCACTGTAGTATAAAAGAGGTCAGTGCAACCTCCTCTTTTCGATGTTGCTTCTCAGGAAACCAAGAGTTTCCGCAATACAGATCACATAGGATGGAGTGACAGATGGTCCTATATTAAATATTAATCAAACCTCTTGAAAAAAGAAGAACAGGAACGCGTCCCAAAAGTACGCAGAGAACCCTCGACGGACCAGTTCCGACCGTTGCTCCAGGTCCGCCGCACGGGCACTTCGGATTACCACTTCACACGACATTCGAGACGAAACGAAAAGATTATTTAAAGTAATACGGTTAACAAATACAATAACTATACAGAAATGTAAACAAAATGCCAAATTTAAAAGTTTTTTTTTAAACTGTCTTTGGCTTTTACGGCTTTTGGTTCTAGCCTTATTAATTTTTAGGGTATACTCGCATTGTGCTTATGTACCTAGAGTTGATTTTTTGAAATTTACGACAAAATCAATCTTAAAATGCAATCAAGGGCGGCTATTCATTGTTCCTACGACCTATGGGTTAAGGGCGAGCGTACAATTCGTCACCAAGCATGCTTGAAATTGAGGTCTTTAAGTAGCGGGTAAAAAATCAAATTCCAGAGGAATGGTTAAGTTAGGTTTTTTTTTTAAGCCACTGGAGAATGCGTTTACTCATCTCACTGGTCAGTTGGGTATGTCGGACGTAATACCCAATAAACCCCAGTGGCGTGTACGGCATCACAGCGCTAACGGTACACTCGGGGGTGTCATGGTGTGTTTATGCCTGTTAAGTGTGTAGAGGTCTATGTGTAGTGGCGCTTTTAGTTTTTGTGTATTATATAATAGATACCTGATGAAGATATATATGATAAAATTATAATGATTATGATGGATGGGTTTGCAGGCAGTTAGACAGGCTATGTGCCGTTAAACTTTTTAAGATTTCGAATTATGTAGTCTAAGTATTTGGAAAATGATTTGAGGGAATTATCCTTAGTTCCAGATTATAAGGATTTTTTCCGTGCATTAAGGCTTTAGTGCTCACGTCAACAACTTAAAAAGTGCATAAAAGTGAATAATTATTACCAGTTTACGTGACAAAACGTTATCCAAGCTTAAAACCTAAAATATGTGCAGAAAAATATAATAACAATGTGTAACGGTCAAGGACAGTTAACCATAATACAAAATCAAGTGAGCGATGAAATGAAGCAATAAAAGTTGTACCAATCTGATTAATACCGAACTTCGAAGTGAAATATAAACTGTGAATAATTAGCATTAGTAGGAAGACTAAAAATAATTACCATCATAACCTAAAAACAGTGATTCATCAGTTTTTAAAAATAAACATTGAAGTTAACTAAAATTTGGAATAATTGTAAACGTGTTGAGGGCAATATAAACTCTGAGTAATAATTCTTAAGTGAAATTAAAATTTTCAATTAACTCAATTCTACCATCGTGCCATCTATCGACTGGAAGCGAAACGCGTATCAACTCCATCATCACTGAATTATTGATTAGTCGTTCATAACGCCATCTACCGACTGTTATATGACAAAATCTGCAACTCACCACTAGAGGACACCCTAATTTCGAAACTATTGTGTATAATAGAAAAATAGAGGGCGTTGATAAATATTTTTATTAAATATGGATGAAATGATGAAAGTGCTTATAGAAATCCGCGAAGACATGAGGTGTCAAAAACTTAAGAATAAAGTTCAAGACAATCTACAAAAATTAACGAAAATATTTTCCAAAAATTTGAAAGTATAGATTTGAAAACCAAAGAATTAGAAGAAAAATTTATAAAACAGCAGATATGTTTAGATATTAAACTTTATTACATGTTTCTAATAACAATAATATTGTCGATCCTGTCGTATGGAAAGTTAATAATAGCGGTAATACTTATTATCTTTTCTAATGGATCAAGTCCTTTCAATATATTACCAGAATTGTCGTGGAATACGGACTAAACTCCACACGCTATATATGAGCATTCTTATGTACGATTATGACGTAATACTATTGACAGAAACTTGGTTGACTAGTGATATCTTTGACAATGAATTTGTTGATTCGCGATACCACGTATACCGTTGTGATAGGAACCGAGCTGCAACTGAACGGAGAGACGGCGGGGGTGTTCTGATTGCCGTGCATCGCTAGCTGGCTGCTACGCCACTCATGCTATCGATAACACAAACCAACTTAGTATAATATAATTATAATATATACTTAACTTATTTTAATTATCTTCAAGAAATATTACATAATATTGATTATTGTAACATTCATCTTGTCGGCGACTACAATGCCGCAATGGTGAATCCATGGAACCACATTAAAATAACATTAATTGTTTAACTGGCCAACATTTATGCCAATTTATGGCTGCTATGAATCTGACACAATTTAATAGCCTAGTAAATAATAGCGGCAAAATTTAAGTTCTTTTTATTTCTACTGAAAAAGATTGCGTTATTTCAAATGCACCAACTACTCTAGTTCCGCCTGATGGACATCACCCACCATTCTATGTGCTATTACCTTTTATCAAAAAAATATCATCTATTCCAATAAACACTCTAAAGTATTATTGTTTTAAAAATGCTGACTGTACAATAATTAACAAAGAAATATCTTGCTTGTAATTCCTGGTTAATTTTAGTATACCAACTTCTTTTTTTATTTTTCGTCACTACCTACCCGTACCTCCCCCCCCGCGCAGGGAGTGGGTAATTTGCGCGCCTGCTGCCTTCCTTGGATGTGGTAGCAGTTTCTCAGGCTCCCTCACCGGAATCGAACCCTGATTCCCCGTTACCCGCGACAAACAATGGTAGTCGCAGAAACTCATTCCGATTACGAGACCTCGTAAGAGTCCCGTATCGTTATTTTTCGTCACTACCTACCCCCCTACCTCCCCCCGTGCGGGGTACAATATTGATATGATATTAAAAAAATACCATTAATAAATAACATAATAAAAGACCACCACTTTTATAGAGACATAACGCCACATAATTATAAAAAGTATAGTGTGTGGATCTAATCAACCACCACTGGCACCAGACCCTCAATGCCCTTAAATTTTACCTCGTTAAAATATTTAAAGTGTACTCATTCCGATTGCGAGACCTCGTAAGAGTCCCGTATCGTTATTTTTCGTCACTACCTACCCGTACCTCCCCCCTGTGCGGAGTACAATATTGATATGATATTAAAATAATACCATTAATAAATAACATAATAAAAGACCACCACTTTTGTAGAGACATTGTAGAGACAAAAAAAAGCAATAGTATGCGGGGATTTTAATGTTGATATTTTACTTAGTAATGCAACTACGACTAGGTTGCTAAACTTATTTAAATGTTTTAATTTAAATTATGCTTTTAGTGAACCTACTAGAATCACAGCAACCTCAGCATCGTGTTTAGATAATTTTTTTATTTATTTATTTATTTATTTCCATTTAATATTTTTCTCAACTGTGATATCTTAGGTAAATCGATAATAACCAACTTAAGATCAGATCATTGTGGCCAACAAATTACTGTTTTGAATAATATAAACAAAGATAAACATATCGTCAGGTGTAGGCCGATAACTAAGAGCAAATTGACGCGATTCAAAGGTGAAATATCATCCAAAATTCCTGCCCTTGTCTTTAAGAACGGTCATCCTGACAGCGTTTATGGTACGCTCTTTAATATTATAGAAAATGAATTTAACAAAATATTCAATTTCAAACATATAGATTTCTAATGATAAATTAGTGACATCTGCATATCGTCTGCGAAAGGTGCAGAAGTCATTTGTGGGATTGAGTATACGCTTTTATAATATGATTCCTAAGGTAATTTTGGACCTACCAATCCATAAGTTTAAATAATGTGTTAAAACACATTTATTACAGCGAGGTTATTATACAATTGATGAGTTTCTTACAGCAGCATAACTAGTATTAAAATAGTAATGAGTTTTTATGAATGCATATATTCACATTAAATCTTGAATCTAAAGTCTAAAGGAATCAAAACTAGATTTAGGTTAGGTTAGGTTAGAACATGTATATGAGGGGTGCCCGGCCGCAGGCCGGGCACTTGGGTTCAGTTCAGTCAAAAATTATATATTATTTATATTTGAATGAGAATGAAAAATAGCAATTATTTTGAATAGTTTTCAGAAAGAGACAGACGGGTGTGGTAGGGTAAAATCTCCAATTTAAAGTTCCCTTATTGCGTATATGTTATATGTGTTTGCAAAGTACTTTACTATAATGGTAAGCGGTTCGTGTAACGACCTTGCGCGTCT
Source organism: Pararge aegeria (assembly GCF_905163445.1). Lineage (NCBI taxonomy): Eukaryota > Metazoa > Arthropoda > Insecta > Lepidoptera > Nymphalidae > Pararge > Pararge aegeria. The sequence continues at coordinate 197,477 of NC_053202.1, read as the reverse complement.
ATATTTACAAGTGTGTGGGCAGTTCGTGTATTGATTATTCGATACTTTTGAAATATTTATAATTCTCAAACTCAACTCTATGTCATTACCAGTAATTGTATTGGTACTTGTATAGGATAATTATAAAAAGTATAGTGTGTGCATCTAATCAACCACTGGCACCAGACCCTCAATGCCCTTAAATTTGACCTCGTTAAAATATTTAAAGTGTACTCATTACCACTCATTAAAAAAATACCATTAATAAATAACATAATAAAAGACCACCACTTTTATAGAGACATAACGCCACTGTGTGGCGCCGCCATCAGTCTCCTTAGACTCGGTACTTTGTCGTCGCCGTCGACTTCGCACCTTCGCCCCATATAGTAGTGGCGCGGCGCGACGGGCCTAATGTGTAAGAGAAAAAAAAAAAAAAAATTAAATTAATTGTTATTTTACAATATCTTCTAATATGAATAAGAGTACTTTGTATTGGTACGTTTTGTTTTTTGTTTTTTTTTTTTTTAAACGGAACTGAACCTAAGTGACCGGCCTGCGGCCGGGCACCCGTCTTATTCATGTTCTAACCTAACCTAACCTATCCAAACCTTTTAAAACTAGTTTGGATTCCTTTAGACCTCAGCCCACCGGCAACTACGACTAACTAAACACTGATCTAGCTATCTGGCTTTCATCAGTGCATCAACAGCAGCATAACTAGTATTAAAATAGTAATGAGTTTTTATTAATGCATATATTCACATTAAATCTTGAATCTAAAGTCTAAAGGTGTCAAAACTAGATTTAGGTTAGGTTAGGTTAGAACATGAATACGAGGGGTGCCCGGCCACAGGCCGGGCACTTGGGTTAGGTTAGGTCAGGTTAGGTTAGGTTAGGTTAGGTTAGGTTAGGTTAGGTTCCCGTGTGGGGTTGCTAGTCCCCCATCGGGCGCGTCCCCGGGTGGTGGATAGGGGAATGCCTCCCAGATATGGGGGGTACCGGGGAAACCCGGCGCGAACCAAAACTAGCACGAGGCGGGGTGGGGCGCTTCTGTGCGCTGCCACTGAGGGTGGGGCGCTTCTGTGCGCTGACACTGAGGGTGGGGCCTTACAGGCCGCGAGGAAGGACAACCTCAGTAAAAAATCACCGGTGTGGGTGGAAACGCCCTGCGCGGCGGGCTCTCCGGTCTTCATGGCCGGTGAGCGCTGGCTTCGGCCACCGTCGGGCAACCCGTAATCCGCACTGAGCGGAACCGGGGGTCCCGCGCACTGAGCGTGGGGCTGCGAGGAAGACAACCTCTATAAAAAATTACCCCAATCCTAAGGTTTGATGCCCGCCGATGGGATGCATGGTTGCTGGGAGTGCAGCCACTAGGGTGTCTGGGCAGGGTCCCCATTAGGCCTAAAAACAAAATGGATACACGACCGGAAAAAAAAAAATCTACCCGGGAGGGTCCCCGCAAGGGGGAATCCCTTGGTGCGTCACTTGTGGCGCATCGGCCCCATGTATACGGGGGGGCCACCAGTCGTAAGGAAGAGGAGGATAGAGGGTGTGGAAGTGTGGAGGGTGTGGAGAATAATATTAGAGGGCTAGAAGGCCCGCAAGGAAAGGAGGGAACGAGTTGTATAGCTCGCCCCTCGGATACTGGTATTAGGCTGAAAATTGTTCTGCCGAAACCAACGCAAGAGGGAATGGACGTTGAGTCCCTTGTGGATTCAGACTCGGAGGAAGCAGATAGAGAGTTGGAGGCTTTGGTTGGGCCTTGGAAAGGCATTGGAGCCGCCCAAAAGCGGCCCCGTGAGGTGGTGGATGAGGAAGAGGGGGAGCCCTCGGAGAAGGCTGTGGCAGTGGAGCCTGAGGTTGAAGCCAAATTGTGGTCGAAAACTGGGAGGGGGGCGGATGCAGAGAGGGGACGCCGTCTTCCTTCCACTCAGAGTAGGTCTCAGACAGCGGATGAGGAGCTTCGAGAACGTAGCCCCATCCTATCGCACACTGACTACGCCCTTTCAAGGGATGAATTGATTGACAGAGCCAGGAGCGCGGTTTCCTCGATAATGAGTGAAACCCAGAAATCAGGCAACCTCAAGGGCGGTGTCAGGGGGGAAATAAACCGGGCCACTAAGATTATCTACTCGGCCATGGATTCCCTCCAGGCAATGACGGCTGACGAGGAAGCTAGGAGGCTTCGGGCAGATAATAGGAGGATGCGACAGGAGATGGCTGTTTTACGTGCCGAGGTCAAGGCTCTCCGGACCTCTTTCTCCGCAAGGGAGAAATCCCCTGCTCCAATGCGTCAGCCTGACTTAGACGTGGATCCCCAGGCCTCCCCAGCTCTTGGGGAAATGCTCGAAACCCTTAAAAGGGATCTCTTTGTGTCTATTGGAGGGATGGTTAACGAGCGCCTCAAACAGCTGGAAAAGCGGCTGCCTCAGGAGCCCATATTGAGGCCCCCACTTTCTGCAGACAAGAAGCGAGGAAAAGTAGACCACCGCCCTACCGACGAGCCTTCCGCGGGCCCATCGCCAGCTCGCCCAGCGACGACGCAGCCAACGGGAAGACCCAAAAGACCTAAGGCAACCAAGCCTGCACCTGCACCACAGGCAGAGGGTAGCGCCCCCTTGCGTAAGGAAGCGTCACATGAGACCGAGGCCGCTAGGACAACGGCTCCGACTCCACCAGCCTGGTCAGAAGCTGTCGGGAGGAAGGCCAAGGCCAAGTCCAAGAAGTCCGCTGGGCGCAAAGCTACCGTCCCAGCCCACGCACCTGCTAAGTCTCCGCCGGCTACCCGGAAGGGTAAATTGACCTCGCCCAAGTCCTCGGCAGTCGTCATTACCCTGAGGCCAGAAGCCGTCGCAACACAAAGTTATGCGACGGTCATGAAGGCAGCCACTTCTGGCTTTGCCCTTTCGGAGGTCGGGGTAAATCACGTGCGGGTCCGCAAATCCGCCACCGGGGCTCGAATTATTGAGGTCCCAGGAGCTGGCAGTGCAAAGGCCGCGGATGAGCTGGCCGGGAAACTGCAAGGCCTCGTTGGCGAGTGGGTGACGGTGTCCCGGCCCATGAAAACTGCCGAACTTCGGCTGGTCGGGCTCGACGAGTCTGTCACTCCCGAAGAGGTCCAGCGAGTGGCGGCAGAGAAGGGAAACGTCCCACCGGAGCAGGTTAGGGTTGGCGCGATTCGAATGGGACCAAGTGGGACTGGATCATCCCTTGTCCGATGCCCGGTGCCCGCAGCAAAGCTGCTCATTGCGGCAGGACGGTTAGTCGTTGGGTGGTCTGCGGCCCGTATTACCCTCGTGGAACCTATCCCGATGCGCTGCTTTAAGTGCATGGGGGTGGGTCACACAAGGGCTCTCTGCCCGTCACCTGCCGACCGAAGCACTTTGTGCTTCAGATGTGGTAAGGATGGGCACAAGGCGGCCTCGTGCTCAGCTGACCCGAAGTGTGCAGTCTGCACGCAGTTGGGTAGGAAAGCTGGGCATGTCATGGGGGGGCTGAAGTGCTCTCCACCCCCTACAAAGGGTAAAGAGGCCCCTTTGACCCGGGCCCCTGACACAGGCAATGGGCAACAGGAGACTGAACCGGAGGACATCGAAATGGACGCTTAATGTCAGTACGTCATAACGACTTCCTCCTGGCAAATCTTAACCACTCTGCCCGCGCGCAGGATCTCCTGATGCAGCACATGGCAGAGTGGCAGATTAAAGTGGTGACAGCCACTGAGCCCTACTTTATCCCCCCCCAACCAAACTGGGCTGGGGATACTGAGGGCTCGGTGGCCATTGTGGTGCCGGGACACGGGGTTCCACTGGTTCCAATACGCAACGGACCAGGGTTCGTTGCAGTCGGATGGGGGGAGGTGATACTTATTGGAGTATACTTCTCCCCAAATAGACCTCTGTCCGACTTTGAGTCATATCTCAGAATGTTGGAGCCAGTGGTGAGAGGTGCGGCCCCAGCCCAGGTTATCTTGATGGGAGATCTCAACGCAAAGTCCGCCGCGTGGGGATCGCCCATCACAGACCTGAGGGGGGTTGAGCTACAGAGCTGGGCTGCCATGGTTGGCCTGGTCCTACTCAACCGAGGACGCGTCAACACCTGTGTGCGACAGCAGGGGGGGTCAATAGTGGATATTTCATTCGCTACCCCTGCCATCGCCTCACGCACCCGGGACTGGCGTGTCCTTGAGGAAGTAGAGACTCTGTCTGACCACCGATATATTCGGTGGAGAGTCTCCGCGTCACTCCCGGCCTCTCAAGGGCAGACCGGGGGAGGGAGAGGAGTGTTTCCCAGATGGACCTTAGCCCACCTCGACCGCGAAATGGCGGAGGAGGGGGCCATAATCGAGGCCTGGAACACCGCTCCCCCGGGATCGACGGGCATTGAAGACAGGGCGATGCACTTTCGCATCGCCCTATCTAGGATATGTGACGCGGCAATGCCCAGGACTAGGCGCCTTCCCGCCCGGAGGGCAGTATACTGGTGGTCACCGGAAATTGCGGCTCTCCGGGCCGCCAGCAATCGGGCGCGCCGGGCCTACACCCGCTGCCGCCGCAGGAGACCGCTGTCTGGGCCAGAAGTAACTCGCCTCTATAGGAAGCTTCAGAGGGCAAAACTGGCCTTCCAAGTAGCCATTGCCAATGCCAAAGATGCCGCCAACGAGGAGTTCTTGGCAACCTTGGATAGGGATCCATGGGGCCGGCCATACCGCATCGTAAGAGGTAAGATGCGGAGTGCCCCCCCCATGGATTTCATGGAGCCGGGCCTTCTTAACCGGGTGGTGTCCGGGCTCTTTCCCCAGCCACCGGTGTTCTCACCCCCGATTATGGCACCTCCGTCCGGGGAACAAGAAGAGCCAGTGGAAGCCCCTCCAGTCACCGACGAAGAGATAAGGGAGGTTTGGGACCACTTGAGGCGGCAGAAAAAGGCACCTGGACCGGACGGAGTTCCCGGAAGGGCGCTGGCCTGTAAGCATCTTGGGGTTCGCCTCAGGCAGCTATTCGATGACTGCCTGGAAGCTGGGCGTTTTCCGCGCGTGTGGAAAGAAGGACGATTGGTGTTGCTGCGGAAGGAGGGTCGATCTCCTGACTCGCCTTCAGCATACAGACCAATCGTCCTGATCGATGAAGTGAGCAAGATGTTGGAGAGAGTTCTGGCCTCCCGCATAAACCAACATCTTGCTCAGCGAGGGCCTGACATCTCTGAGCACCAGTACGGGTTTAGGGTCGGCTTGTCGACCATAGACGCTATTGGTGCTCTGAGAAGTTTCTGCGCCGATGCGCAAAACAGGAGAGAGGGCGTATTGGCGGTGTCTCTAGATATCGCCAATGCCTTTGGCACGCTGCCTTTTGGCGTGATAGAGGAGACGCTGCGGTTTCACCGGGTGCCCATTTACCTGCGCCGAATGATAGGGCACTACTTGGAGGAAAGGGTAGTGCTCTATCAGGACAGAGATGGGAGCAGGCGAGAAAGGCAGATGGCATGTGGAATTCCGCAGGGATCAGTCCTCGGACCCCTGTTGTGGAATCTGGGGTTCGACTGGGCAATTCGCCCGGTTTTGTTGCCCCGGATGGCAATCATATGTTATGCGGACGACACCATGGTTGCCGTTCGGGGGAGCAACTATGAGGAGTTGGTCAGGAGGGCCACGGTGGCCACTGAGATGATGATCACCCGGATCGGTATGCTGGGTCTTAAAGTGGCCGGAGAACTGGAAGGTGCTGGAGAACGTGGAGACGTTGTCGGACCACAGATACTTGAGGTTCGACATCTCCGCAAGTTCGGTTCTCCCGAGCGGTCCAACCCCCTTGCGAGAGGACGGTCCTCGTTGGTCGCTGTCGCGCATTGACCGGGACTTTTTGGTCGAGGTTGCCCTCGTCGAGGCGTGGTTTTCCGCACCTCGAGAGGGCAACTTCATATCTGCGACGGGGCCATGCCGAGAGTACACTCTGTCCCCTCGAAGCGAGCGGTGTATTGGTGGTCTGAAGAGCTCACGTTGCTGCGCAGATCTTGCGTGGCGGCGAGACGCCAATACACCCGTTGCCGCCGGCGGAGAAGACGCAACCTGATGGAAGAGGAGCGGCTCTACTCTCTCTACAGGGACGCGGTTAGGTTGCTGCGTACGGCCATCGGCGTTGCCAAAGATCTGGCTGACGACGAGATGCTGGCGACATTGGATGGGGACCCATTCGGAAGGCCATACAAGGCCGTCCGTAAAAAACTCCGGTCTTGGGCCCCTCCACTCACGCAGAGTCTCCAGCCTCTTGTCTTGGAGTCGGTGGTTGCGGCTCTGTTTCCAAACAGAGCCGAACGCGAGGCACCTCGTATGGCGCCTCCCACTGTAGAGGGAGACTGGAACCCGGGCGCGCCCGCAGTCACAGAGGGAGAGTTGTGGGCGGCGGTGCTGCGCATGCGCGCGAGAAACACCGCCCCAGGCCCCGACGGCATCCCTGGCCGTGCCTGGGCTCTAGCCTTAGGGCCGCTAGAGTCGTGGGTCCGGGCCTTGTTTAGTGCATGTCTCGAGCAGGGTCAGTTTCCGGGAGAGTGGAAAAGAGGGAAACTGGTTCTGCTCCGGAAGGACGGACGCCCGGCCCACGAACCGTCGGCGTACCGACCGATCGTGTTGCTGGACGAGGTGAGCAAGCTCTTCGAGCGTGTCATTGCAGCTCGCCTCGTCCACCACTTGGAGACAGTGGGGCCTGACCTCAGCGCAAATCAGTTCGGCTTCCGCCGGGGCAGGTCCACAATGGACGCAATAGCGCGGGTGAGGGCCCTAGCGGACAGTGCGGTGTCCCGGGACGAGGTGTTGGTGGCAGTGTCTCTTGACATTGCCAATGCCTTCAACACCCTACCCTGGGGCTGCATCAGGGAGGCGCTGAGGTACCATGCGGTTCCTCTCTACCTCAGGAGGATCGTTGCGGCCTACCTCTCTGAGCGATCGGTCGGGTACCCGACCAGCGGGGGCTGGTCAGAGAGGGAAATGACGTGCGGTGTTCCACAGGGTTCGGTTCTTGGGCCTCTCCTGTGGAACATCGGGTACGACTGGGTGCTGCGCGGAGCCGTTCTGGGGGGCGTGGACGTGATCTGCTACGCCGACGATACCCTCCTGACGGCTCGCGGCAGCAACTTCCGAGAGACTCGGTGTAGGGCCACAGCCGGCGTGGCCCATATCGTAGCCAGAATTCGGACTTTGGGTCTGGAGGTAGCCTTGCACAAATCTGAGGCCCTGTGCTTTCATGGGCCTCGAAGAGCACCCCCTGCCCGGTCCGAATTGGTGGTGGGTGGAGTTTCCATCGGTGTTGAGCGTACGATGAAGTACCTAGGACTCGTCCTCGACAGCCGATGGACGTTTAAGGAGCACTTTCGGCGTCTTCTCCCAAAGCTCGTGGGAGCCGCTGGAGCCCTGAGTCAGCTCCTGCCAAACTTGGGCGGACCGAGCTCGCGGTGTCGCCGCCTATGCATGTGTGACTCGGTAGTCGTTGTTTCGGCGGGCGGCGCGGGCCCTCCCCTCTCACCTCTCGAGAAGGGTCCCGGGTTTGTGGTTGCGGGATGGGGACAGTACACCATTGTCGGCCTGTACTTCTCCCCTAACCGCACGCTGGCAGAATTTGAGGATTTCCTCGACTCTGTCAGCGAAGCCGTCCGCCGGCACAACGGAGGGCGTACCCTGGTTCTTGGAGACTTCAATGCCAAGAGCCAGGCGTGGGGGAGTCCCATCTCGGACGGCAGAGGCAGGGCTGTGCTGGTGTGGGCTGTGCACCTCGGGCTCTCCCTACTCAACAGGGGGACAGTCCACACCTGCGTCCGCGCGCAGGGTGGTTCCATCGTGGACCTGTCGTTTGCCTCCCCCTCGGTTGCCGACAGAGTCGCCAACTGGAGGGTAGAGGACGGGGTGGAGACTCTATCGGACCACAACTATGTCCGATTTGAGGTCTCTACATCCTCGGTGGTTGCGATGGCACCTCCCCAGGGTCCAAATCGCCTCCCACGCTGGTGCCTCACCCAAATGGACCGGGAGCTGGTCAAAGAGGCCTCCATTATTATAAGGTGGGCCTCTTCCGGAGATGAGAGGGACACCGGCGTGGGAGAACGGGCGGAACAGCTGCGCGCGGACCTCACTGAGGTCTGCGACTCTGCAATGCCGAGGGCGCGTGGATGGCGCCGCCGTAAACGGGTGTACTGGTGGTCGGACGAGATCGCGGTCCTACGTATCGCCAGTCACCGAGCCCGCAGGGACTATGTCCGGTGCCGCAGGCGGAACGGACTGGACGTAGTTCTGGAGGAGCAACTGCGGGAGGTTTACGGCCAGGCCAAGAGGGCCCTACAGTTGGCCATAAGCTGCGCCAAGGAGCGTGCCCGGGAGGAACTGCTGGAGGGCCTGAGTAGGGACCCCTGGGGACGCCCTTATCGCGTGGCGAGAAGGAAGGTCCGTAACCAGGGACCCCCAGTAACCCAGACCCTCCAGCCGGAGCTCTTGCGGAGCGTCGTCGAGGGACTCTTCCCGGACTCCCAGGGACATGTCCCTCCAACGATGGTACCCCAGGCCGGAAGGGGCTCCACCCCCCTGGCTGATAGCGGTTCTGTTCCGCTGATCACCGGGGAGGAGATGGACGTAGCCCTTGGCCGCCTCCGGTCCAAGAAGACGGCACCTGGACCGGACGGCATCCCGGGTCGGGTCATATACATGACCCGGGAGTTCCTCGAGGCAAGACTCCGGGAGCTGTTCAACCAGTGTATACTGGCTGGACAGTTCCCCAAGTCTTGGAAGGAGGGACTGCTGTGCCTTATCCGCAAAGCAGGGCGACCGTTGGACGCTCCGTCGGCGTACAGACCGATAGTCTTGCTCAACGAGGTCGGGAAGGTCTTTGAGAAGATCCTTGCAGACCGACTAGTTGGGCACCTGGAAACTGTCGGTCCAGGGCTATCGGCGGAGCAGTACGGCTTTAGGGCGGGTCGCTCGACCATTGACGCCCTAGAGTCGTTGAAGGCCCTGACGGATGAGGCAGTTGCCGGGGGGGACGTCATTCTCGCCGTCTCCTTGGACGTCACGAATGCCTTCAACAGCCTCCCCTTTAAGACTCTTCTAGAGGCACTTCGGTACCATGAAGTGCCTCCGTATCTCAGGAGGCTGTTGGAGTCATACCTCCAGGATAGGTGGATATCCTGGACGGGGAGTGGCGGGCAACGAGAGCGGCGGAAGGTGCTCAATGGGGTCCCGCAGGGATCGGTTCTCGGGCCGGTGTTGTGGAACATCGGCTTCGATTGGCTCCTGCGGGCCCCCATGCTGCCGGGGACAAGGGTGTTATGTTATGCGGATGACACCCTAGTCACGGCACGCGGGAGCACCTTTGCGGAGGCGTCCCGCCTGGCCACGGTCAGCGCGTCCCTAGTGGCAAGGAGGGTCCAGGCCTTGGGTCTGAGGGTTTCGGTCCCTAAGACCGAGGCCCTCCTCTTTCATGGCCCTCGCAGAGGTCCACCACGAGGTGCCCAAATCACCGTCCAGGGTGTTCAGGTGGAAATAAAGGCCCAGATGAAGTACCTGGGCCTCACCCTGGACGGACGGTGGAGTTTTAAAGGGCACTTCGAGCTGCTTGCGCCCAGACTCGTCGGAGCGGCAGCCGCTCTGGGGAGGCTTTTGCCCAACATCGGGGGGCCGGACTCAGCCTGCAGGCGCCTGTATGCGGGTATCGTCAGGAGTATGGCGCTGTACGGGGCTCCAATATGGGTGCACGCATTGTCTCCGCAGAATATCACACTCCTGCGGAGACCCCAACGCGTAATCGCGGTGCGTGCGATCCGGGGCTACCGTACGGTGTCTTGGACGGCATCCACACTTCTTGCTGGCGACCCGCCGTGGGACCTGCAGGCTGAGGTGCTTGCACAGGTGCACCGCTACCGGTCAAGTGTGAGGACTCGAGGGGAAAGACCAGGACCCGAGGAGATTGGGAGACTCCGTACCCTCGGAAGGGAGGTCCTGGTCCAGAGATGGAGAGAAGACCTCGAGTCCCCGGTGGCGGGCATCTGGACGGTGGAGGGCATCCGGCCCCACCTAGAGCGGTGGCTGAAGCGGCGCCATGGCGCGCTGACGTATCGCCTCGTGCAGGTGCTTACCGGACACGGCTGCTTCGGTAAATACCTGCACGGGATCGCGAGGAGGGAGGCCTCGCCGATCTGCCATGAGTGTGACGCGCCTGAAGACACGGCGCTCCACACCTTGGCAGTATGCGCGTCATGGGCCCCGCAAAGACACGCAATGGTGTCACTCCTGGACGGTGACCTCTCGCTGCCAAGTGTTATCAATCTGATGCTCGGCAGCGAGGAGGGATGGTCTACTGTCGCCTCCTTCTGCGAAGCCGTAATGGGCTTGAAGGAGGCCTCGGAGAGGGAGAGAGAGCAGGCGGCTGATGCTCTTCCCCTCCGAAGAAGGAGAACAGGTGGCAGGAGGCGCAGATATGCGCACCTAATGCTACCTCCGTAGACACCATTGCGTGCCTCCGACGAGTGCGCCGGGGCGTCAAAGTTGCATGCGACCGCGATCCTTTGACGCTCCAACTTGGGCGCGGGCGGCTCCGCTGGGTTTTAGTGGGTATTCTGAAAAAAAAAAAAAAAAAAAAAAAAGGTTAGGTTAGGTTAGGTTAGGTTAGGTTAGGTTAGGTTAGGTTAGGTTAGGTTAGGTTAGGTTAGGTTAGGTTAGGTTGAGCAGCCGACAGCGCAGTGCTCGGGCGGCGTAACCATATATCGCGGCATCTGAGTTCGAATCCTGACGCTTTGTATGAACTTTTAGTCAAATTTTTGAACTGTTGAGCGTATAAATATTTTTGTTGATTAGATCCACACTTCGAGGAGGTTGAAAGTTGGTTTCGTTGGTTTTTCAAAGGCCCTTTTCAGGGCCAGTGGTAGTGGCAGTGGCTGTTGTTGTTATTTGTTGTTGTCAGTAGTTGTTGTTATCGTTATTGTTATTGTTATTGTAGTTTTAAGTCTATTTTAGGTTGGATTTCGGTTGTTTTTGTGGGTGGTTGTTTTTGTTTGTTATTGTTATTGTTATTTTAGTTTTAACAGGGATAGGGGGATTGTCAAAGGGCCCTTTTAAGGGCCACAGGTTGTTATTCTTATCTTGTTTTGTTGACTGTTGGTTGTTGTTATTGTTTTTCTCACCTGTTGTTGCTAGTTATTAAGTTTGGCTGTCTCTGACTGTTGGCCTGCCTGGCTTTACAGACAGGTGGACCGTCGGAGATGGCGGATGAACTGTCATCGGGGAGGGATGGCGCTCCAGGACCGCAGACGCGTTCACGCCGGAGCAACAGGGCGGTTGCAGTAAGGGGCGGAGCTTCAGCCCGTACCCCTGTTGTTGCGAGGTACTCGCGCCGGGATGATTCTGTTTCGCCGAGCTCCCGGAACTCGTCGATGTCGCGGTGCTCGACGCCGGTATCAAGGGGGAACTATGGCGTGAGAAGCGCCATGACAGAACTCAGGGCGGCGGCTGAGGAACAGAAGGAGGCTGCCTTCAATCGGTTCCTTCAGGGCCGCATAGGAGGACAGGAGGCTCGAACCGCAGTTCTGGATGCGGAGGAGGAACCGGCGAGCGAAGAGTCTTGCCGGGAGGACCCCACTAAGCTCGGTGTGCAAGAGCTGCGTGCCTGGGCCGGAAGGAGCACGGCGTCCCTCATTCAGATGGCTGGTAAGTCCAGTAATCTGAAAGGGACGTACGTTAAAAAATTTAAGGAGGCTGCCTCGGAGCTGCAAGCCATAGTGGAGGCCCTCAGCTCACGGACTGAGGCTGAAGAAACCCGCCGCTTGCGGGCAGACAATGCCCGCCTCCGCTCTGAGCTTGACCTTATAAGGACGGAGCAGAAGGCGTATCGGCGGGACTTCGCGGAGATGAAGACCGCGATGGCCAAAGAGGCGGCTAGAGCAGCGACGAGAGGGGCAGGAGCGCCCGTGCCACCTGCAGCGGCCTTTGATGCAGACGTATTGGAGGAGCTGAAAGCCTCCATAGTGGCCTCAGTCGGGACGATGCTAGACGCCCGCTTCGCGGGAATCGAGGAGCGTCTCCTCCCAGAAAAGGTGACACGCCCGCCGCTCTCCTCGGATAGAAGAGGGCCGCCACCATCGCGCTCCGCTGGGACCTCACAGGCGGCTCCGGCTCGATCGGGTGGCCTCAGAACGAGCGTGGCTCCAGCGACTCCTGGGGAGACTCCAGCGAGGGCAGGCCCAAGCCGGGCAGCACAGCCGGAGGCTGAAACTTGGTCGGAAGTGGTGGGCCGAAAGACCAGGGGCAAAAATAACCCAGGCGCCAATCCCGCGTCGTCAACTCCGAGGCCCCCGCCCACAGCGGCCCCTAAGCGGAAGCCCAGTCTGGCTCCCCCTAAGACGGCCGCCGTTATTATAACTTTGGCTCCCGAGGCGGTCAGTAGAGGGGTGACCTACGCTCAGGTCTTAGAGCAGGCTGAGCAAAGGGTTAACTTGGGCGAGATTGGTATAGGCGCGGGGATGCGGATTCGCCGCTCTGCGACAGGGGCTAGGCTCTTGGAGTTGCCGAAGGAGAACACCCAGGACCAGGCCGAGTTATTGGCAGGTCACCTTCGCAAAGCGTTGGAGGGGGTAGCGGAGGTTTTTCGCCCTACCAAAACGGCGACCCTTCGTGTCACCGGGTTGGATGACTCCGCAACTGCGGTAAAGGTGGCGGCGGCTGTAGCACGCGCAGGAGGCTGCTCGATTGTTGCGGTCAGGGCGACTCCGGTGCAGAGGAGCCCCATGGGCATGGGGTCGTCCACCGTTTACTGCCCGGTGGATGCGGGCAAAAAGGTCTGCGAGGCCGGGCGTCTGTTGGTGGGCTGGAGCTCCGTCAGAGTCCAGGCCCTGGAGCAGCGCCCTCTTCGCTGCTACAGGTGCCTGGGGATGGGGCACACGGTAGCCTTGTGTACCTCTGAAACCGACCGGAGCAAGATGTGCTACCGGTGCGGAGAAGAGGGACACAGGCACTCAGGGTGTGAGAGGCCCATACGCTGCGCCGTCTGCGCGGACGCCTCTCAGCCGTCGGGGCACATCATGGGGGGGAAGAGCTGCCACCCCCCTCAAGGGAAGGCCCGAGTTGTCTCCTCTCAGAGCAACCGAAGTGGCCCAGCGCGGACCGAAGACACTGATATGCCGTCAAATGAATAGACGGCATATCAGTGTACTTCAGGCGAACTTAAACCACTCTGCGGGGGCTCAGGACCTCCTACTGCAGTCCGCCGCAGAGTGGTCTATCGACATAGTCGTGGCTTGCGAGCCATATTATGTCCCCGCTCAGGAACGCTGGGTTGGAGACATGTGTGGCTCGGTTGGCATTGTCGCGGCGAACGGCGCCGGTCCTCCCCTCTCACCTCTCGAAAGGGGTCCCGGGTTTGTGGTTGCGGGATGGGGACAGTACATTATTGTCGGCCTGTACTTTTCCCCTAGCCGCACGCTGGCAGAATTCGAGGATTTCCTCGACTCTGTCAGCGAAGCCGTCCGCCGGCACAATGGAGGGCGAACCCTGGTTCTTGGAGACTTCAATGCCAAGAGCCAGGCGTGGGGGAGTCCCACTTCGGACGGCAGAGGCAGGGCGGTGCTGGTGTGGGCTGCGCACCTCGGGCTCTCCCTACTCAATAGGGGGACAGCCCATACCTGCGTCCGCGCGCAGGGTGGCTCCATCGTGGACCTGTCGTTTGCCTCCCCCTCGGTTGCCGACAGAGTCGCCAACTGGAGGGTAGAGGACGGGGTGGAGACCCTATCGGACCACAACTATGTCCGATTTGAGGTCTCCACATCCCCGGTGGTCGCGATGGCACCTCCCCAGGGTCCAAATCGCCTCCCACGTTGGTGTCTCACCCAAATGGACCGGGAGTTGGTCAAAGAGGCCTCCATTATTGTACGGTGGGCCTCTTCCGGAGATGAGAGGGACACCAGTGTGGGAGAACGGGCGGAGTAGCTGCGCGCGGACCTCACGGAGGTATGCGACTCAGCAATGCCGAGGGCGCGTGGATGGCGCCGCCGTAAACGGGTGTACTGGTGGTCGGACGAGATCGCGGTCCTACGTATCGCCAGTCACCGAGCCCGCAGGGACTATGTCCGGTGCCGCAGGCGGAACGGACTGGACGTAGTTCTGGAGGAGCAACTGCGGGAGGTTTACGGCCAGGCCAAGTGCCTGTGCCTTATCCGCAAAGCAGGGCGACCGTTGGACGCTCCGTCGGCGTACAGACCGATAGTCTTGCTCAACGAGGTCGGGAAGGTCTTTGAGAAGATCCTTGCAGACCGACTAGTTGGGCATCTGGAAACTGTCGGTCCAGGGCTATCGGCGGAGCAGTACGGCTTTAGGGCGGGTCGCTCGACCATTGACGCCCTAGAGTCGTTGAAGGCCCTGACGGATGAGGCAGTTGCCGGGGGGGACGTCATTCTCGCCGTCTCCTTGGACGTCACGAATGCCTTCAACAGCCTCCCCTTTGAGACTCTTCTAGAGGCACTTCGGTACCATGAAGTGCCTCCGTATCTCAGGAGGCTGTTGGAGTCATACCTCCATGATAGGTGGATATCCTGGACGGGGAGTGGCGGGCAACGAGAGCGGCGGAAGGTGCTCAATGGGGTCCCGCAGGGATCGGTTCTCGGGCCGGTGTTGTGGAACATCGGCTTCGATTGGCTCCTGCGGGCCCCCATGCTGCCGGGGACAAGGGTGTTATGCTATGCGGATGACACTCTAGTCACGGCACGCGGGAGCACCTTTGCGGAGGCGTCCCGCCTGGCCACGGTCAGCGCGTCTCTAGTGGCAAGGAGGGTCCAGGCCTTGGGTCTGAGGGTTTCGGTCCCTAAGACCGAGGCCCTCCTCTTCCATGGCCCTCGCAGAGGTCCACCACGAGGTGCCCAAATCACCGTCCAGGGTGTTCAGGTGGAAATAAAGGCCCAGATGAAGTACCTGGGCCTCACCCTGGACGGACGGTGGAGTTTTAAAGGGCACTTCGAGCTGCTTGCGCCCAGACTCGTCGGAGCGGCAGCCGCTCTGGGGAGGCTTTTGCCCAACATCGGGGGGCCGGACTCAGCCTGCAGGCGCCTGTATGCGGGTATCGTCAGGAGTATGGCGCTGTACGGGGTATCCAGTATGGGTGCACGCATTGACTCCGCAGAATATCACACTACTGCGGAGACCGCAACGCGTAATCGCGGTGCGTGCGATCCGGGGCTACCGTACGGTGTCTTGGACGGCATCCACACTTCTTGCTGGCGACCCGCCGTGGGACCTGCAGGCTGAGGTGCTTGCACAGGTGCACCGCTACCGGTCAAGTGTGAGGACTCGAGGGGAAAGACCAGGACCCGAGGAGATTGGGAGACTCCGTACCCTCGGAAGGGAGGTCCTGGTCCAGAGATGGAGAGAAGACCTCGAGTCCCCGGTGGCGGGCATCTGGACGGTGGAGGGCATCCGGCCCCACCTAGAGCGGTGGCTGAAGCGGCGCCATGGCGCGCTGACGTATCGCCTCGTGCAGGTGCTTACCGGACACGGCTGCTTCGGTAAATACCTGCACGGGATCGCGAGGAGGGAGGCCTCGCCGATCTGCCATGAGTGTGACGCGCCTGAAGACACGGCGCTCCACACCTTGGCAGTATGCGCGTCATGGGCCCCGCAAAGACACGCAATGGTGTCACTCCTGGACGGTGACCTCTCGCTGCCAAGTGTTATCAATCTGATGCTCGGCAGCGAGGAGGGATGGTCTACTGTCGCCTCCTTCTGCGAAGCCGTAATGGGCTTGAAGGAGGCCTCGGAGAGGGAGAGAGAGCAGGCGGCTGATGCTCTTCCCCTCCGAAGAAGGAGAACAGGTGGCAGGAGGCGCAGATATGCGCACCTAATGCCACCTCCGTAGACACCATTGCGTGCCTCCGACGAGTGCGCCGGGGCGTCAAAGTTGCATGCGACCGCGATCCTTTGACGCTCCAACTTGGGCGCGGGCGGCTCCGCTGGGTTTTAGTGGGTATTCTGAAAAAAAAAAAAAAAAAAAAAAAAGGTTAGGTTAGGTTAGGTTAGGTTAGGTTAGGTTAGGTTAGGTTAGGTTAGGTTAGGTTAGGTTAGGTTAGGTTAGGTTAGGTTAGGTTAGGTTAGGTTAGGTTAGGTTAGGTTAGGTTAGGTTAGGTTAGGTTAGGTTAGGTTAGGTTTTTTTTTTTTTTTTTTTTTCTGCGCTGGGGAATGCATTTACGCATCCCTTCCAAGGAAGGGTATGTGGGACTCAATGGCAAGCCATAATACCCACTAAACCCCAGCGAGTGTACTGTCGTGCAAGTGAACACCTCGGTGCTAATGGGATACTCCTTGGTGTCCACCGTTGAGTGTGGGTGTGGGAGAACAAGTAAATGTGTGAGAGTTGTAGTAGTTGGTGGGAGATATATTATATATACTTATATACTTATAAAATGTGTGTGTGTGTGTGTGTGAGTGTGTGTGTGTGTGTGTGTGAATGCTAGTGGATATAAAATGCTACGCTGCGAGTTTACGCAGTCAGAGAGTTAAATGCTTTAAGTTGTTTTATAATGTAGCTGATGTGTCTGTGATAAGTTTTGATAGTTTCTGGCCTGCTCATAATAAAAGGGATTTCGAATAGTTCAGGGAGGTTTCCGGCAGCGATGGAGTGCGAAAGTCTGGTTGAAGCAAATCTGGGGCATTTCACAATGAGATGCTCCAGAGTTTGCGAGGACTGATTGTCACAGGGACATAGATCGTTATCTGTTATTTTAAATCTGAATAGGTATGATTTGTGGTAGCCGTGGTTGGTGAGGCTCTGAGTGATGGCGAAATATGGTTTAATGGTCTTTAAGTAGTCGGTGAGATTTTGTAGGTCTGGGAACTGTCCGAGGATGTAAGTGCATCGCCCGTACAGTTCTCGTGCAGCCTGTTTGGTGAGAAGAGAGTTCTCGTGCTTGATATAGCTGATGGGAGTGTGTAGGTAATCGGGTCGTCTGTGCAAGAGAGTGGCAGTCTTAGCAGCGCTATCCGCGATCTCGTTGCCGGGGATACCAACGTGCGCTTTAACCCAGGCAAACTGGATCACGAGTCCCATCTCCCCGGCAGCGTGAACGCTGCGAAAAATGCTGACGGCAAAGTGGTTGCAGCTGTTAGGGTTTGTGAGTTCAGTGAGCCCAGACAAGCTATCGGAGAGAATGCGAGTTTGTGGAATTTTATTTTGTATAGCCCACGCGCAAGCTCCATCAATTGCGAGCATCTCCGCCTGAAAGACGGAGCAGCAATCGTGTAATCTAAATCTTTTGATAATGGGGCTCCCGTGGGGCTGGAGGACAATGAAAGCTGCACCCACTCTGCCATCATGCTTACTGCCGTCAGTGTAGATTTCAGTGGTATCAGAGCGCGAAGTAGCATTCAGCTCAGTAAGGTCAGGAACTTCACTGAATCGAACGCCAGTCCTGAGAGCGGGATGAAGAAGCTTGGAAGGGGGAGATGGTCTCTCTAATGGCGTGTCCGAGGGGAGAAACCTAGAGAAACCTCGCAGTTTGGAGAGTTCAGCGTCAGCCACCGCCAAAATCTTAGCGGGGAGGGGAGTGAGTTGAGCTAAAGAGATGGAAGTCGCCGTACTGATGGTGCGGAACCCCTGTATGATTTTAATGGCAAAAAGTCTTTGAAGTGAGAGGAGTTTATTTGTAACGTGTTTATATTTAAGTGCGGCTGACCATATACCAGCCGCGTAATGTATGATCGGCTCGATTACGTGTTCATAAATAATTTTTACATTTTCCGGATGTGCTCCCCAAGTGGGTTTGACAAACACAACGAGTTTGTTGAACAGAAATACTTGCCCATTCACTTTGATTGCGGCCAAGCATATATCCGCTGTAAACCCATCTGCTCCAGGCGCTTTTTTCGGGTTAAAGCTCTTGGCCGCTTGCATCATTTCATCCATAGTGAAAGGTGGTTCTTGGGCACCATTTTCACTATCCCGCGCCTCTCTTTCAGCCACTCGACGCGTTTCCGCGTGAACAGGGCCATCATCGCTTTCTGAGTCCTGTGGGAAAAACGTTCTGGCTAGAAGCTGCACTGAGTCGCTGGGATCCAGAACCATTCCGTTCTCTACTAGGGGTTGGTCTTCATACAATTTTGAGGTTCTTCTTATTACCCTATATATCCCATCCCAGACACTTTCGCGGTCCTGGGTCCCGCAAAACTCCTTCCAACTTTTTATTTGAGCCTTCATCGTTTCTAATTTATATTTTTCTTTTGTTTGCAGGTACTCATCGACGACGTGTTTCCTTCTCCGTGGTGCGGCGCAAGATATTCTTCGCTTCCTTGTCATCATTTTCTTCTTCAGGGTTTCCAGCTCTTCCGTCCACCAAGGTAAGTTAAACTTAGTATTTTTAATTTTCGGTGGGATTGCTTCTTCACATGCATTTTTTACACTGTTCTCGAATCTCTCCACCATGTCTTCCATTTCGGTTGGCGTTCTTATTTCATCAATCAATGTTTTGCTAATACCGTTACTATGGAACTCCCTTTCCAGAGCTTCTCCGAATAATGCCCATTTTGCTTTCCGCGTATTGTATTTCCTTGTGGTTTTTACGTGTCTGGAACAAGTTGATTTTTCCAGCCGGATAGTAAAAGTAATAGCATTGTGATCCGAACTCGTTACGCTTTGGTCGACTTTCCAGTTACTTATTTTCCCAAGCAAGTCCTGAGTACAGGCTGTAACATCTACAATACTTTTGTAAATGTTTCCGTTCCTAACGGTGAAGAATGTCGGGTCATTGCCTTCATTCAGTATGTGCATCTCCATCTCTTCCATCACACCCATCATTGCCTCTCCTCTGTGATCTTCTAACTCGCTACCCCACCATGTGCTCCATGCATTGGCATCGCCGCCTATGATCATGTTCGTGGGCTTAAGTTTGTCCTTGATCATTTGTACATGTGTGAGGTACGGTTCTATGGGTAGGCTGTCTTCAAAATAGATGGAGACTGCACACACCCTCCAGGAGCGCGTTTGAATGGTTGCCACCGTGATATTTTCTGTGGTTAATGCCGGGTGTTCAACCACTTCGAGATCGTCATCCAGCACTATTATGGCAGATTTTACTTGCTTTGTCCTGTTTTGCGTTTTCTGGACAACCCTGTAGCCCCTTGCCTGAGCAAGTTCCCCGTCCGCACCAACGTAAGGTTCCTGCACCAGCGCAAAGCTGATCTTTCTATTCTGAGATTCGTATAGTAATTCTTTTGTAGCCAGCTTAGCTCGTTGCAGGTTTGCCTGAACGACTCGGTACACTTGCTCAGCATCAGCAGTGCCCTGCGTGCCCCTGTTTTTGCCCGGTGTGCCTTTAGCAATATGCTACTCTCGCTCTTGCCAGTGCCTCCCATTTAATTTTTATCGGACAGCTATCTTCGAAGCAGTTGTGGTCCGTTTTGTCCTGTTTGGCTTCCTGGCAATTACGACAATTGGGCTTATCTCCAGCCTTCCATACTGGACAGTTAATGCGTAGATGTTGTCCCGCACAGTGGCTACAAGTGTCTACTGTTTCATTACAGTTTTTTCGGCCATGGCCATAACCGAGGCACCTAGAGCATCGCACGAGCGGAGACTGATCTTTAACCAGTACCCGCTGGAGATCGATATGCGCCTTTCCGACGGACACAAGACGCTGCCACACCGGTGGCGACACCTGTAGGATCACATGGTTTTCATGCTGGTTCCTCGCCTTTCTTCGGAACTTCACACATGCCCTGTAGTCTCCCTCAGGAATCACCCCCAGTACGCCAGAATTTTGCCTTTTCAGGGCACCTAAGATGTCCTCGTCGGTATTTATATTTAGCACATTGAGCATTATGACAAGGGGATCCCTGTTGTCTTTCTCCTCCATAAGGAGTGTTGGGTTGCCTGTTCTTAGCTTTTCCGCTACTTTGGCCAGCTCATCTTTAGATTGGCAACCCAGCACAACCTTCCCCTCCCGGGCTTTTCTTAGCCTGTCCACCCGTATGCCCGTTGTCTTTGCACTCACGGCTGACCGGATCTTGTTAATAACATCTTCACTCGTGTCGTGGGCGTCGACTGAAGACACCCAGCTGTGGGTTCGATTCCCACAGCTGGAAAATGTTTGTGTGGTGTGATTTTTTTCCCGTGTGGGGTTGCTAGTCCCCCATCGGGCGCGTCCCCGGGTGGTGGATAGGGGAATGCCTCCCAGATATGGGGGGTACCGGGGAAACCCGGCGCGAACCAAAACTAGCACGAGGCGGGGTGGGGCGCTTCTGTGCGCTGCCACTGAGGGTGGGGCGCTTCTGTGCGCTGCCACTGAGGGCGGGGCCTTATAGGCCGTGGCTCCATTTGCTGTGCCCTCTGTTTTTTGCAGGGGGCACAGCAGATGGAGCGAGGACGGGTAGGGTGGGGCGCTTCTGTACGCTGCCACTGTGGGCGGGGCCTTATAGGCCGTGGCTCCATTTGCTGTGCCCTTTGTTTTTTGCAGGGGGCACAGCAGATGGAGCGAGGATGGGTTTGGCGAGCACTTACCCTGCCGCTGAACAGGCGTTGGTGACACTCTGTTGCCTAGCCACCGTCGGGCTCGTAATTCCGTACTGAGGTTTCATGGTCATGTCTCGTGGCCCATACGGGACCGAGGGTCTTGCCTTAACCGGCCGGACTGCGAGGAAGAAAACCTCTATAAAAAATCACCCCGAATCCCAAGCGGCGGCGCACCGCGAGGGGATGCATGGCTGATGGGTAGTTCAGTCTCTAGTGCGACCCCCGCCAGGGTACCGGCCGACACCCTTTGGCGAGTTACGCTTTGGCTTATCTGGGTGCAGGGGGCACCACCCGGATGGACTGAATATTTCCCCCATACTCGTGGGATCAGATATGGAATTAAATAAATTTAAAAATGTTAATAATATTAGAGGGCTAGAAGGCCCGCAAGGAGAGGAGGGAACGAGCTGTATAGCTCGCCCCTCGGATACTGGTATTAGGCTGAAAATTGTTCTGCCGAAACCAACGCAAGAGGGAATGGACGTTGAGTCCCTTGTGGATTCAGACTCGGAGGAAGCAGATAGAGAGTTGGAGGCTTTGGTTGGGCCTTGGAAAGGCATTGGAGCCGCCCAAAATTAATTATTTTTCTTTTTGCAGGGTGGCGCAGAAGGCCAGGAATCGCACCCCGACAGTGGACTCGTAAAAAGTCTCGACCAGGAGCGGCGGTAAGTGTGTTTAGTAGTCAATTTCTTGAATGAAATCACTCAAAGTATGGCAGTTTTGTAGGGCCTATGAAGCCTCGGTTCAAAATTTTTGTCTTTTTAGACAGTCTAAAGTGTGCGAAATTCGCGTGCGCGCCGCTCTCGCGCGTGCGGGTGTCGTGCAGTCCAGTGAGGAGCACACGCTTATGTGGAAATTTTGTTTGAAAATTTAGAAACTCGGAAAATTTTCGGAAAAAGTCCAAAAATTTTCCAGTGAAATTAATTATTTTTCTTTTTGCAGGGTGGCGCAGAAGGCCAGGAATCGCACCCCGACAGTGGACTCGTAAAAAGTCTCGACCAGGAGCGGCGGTAAGTGTGTTTAGTAGTCAATTTCTTGAATGAAATCACTCAAAGTATGGCAGTTTTGTAGGGCCTATGAAGCCTCGGTTCAAAATTTTTGTCTTTTTAGACAGTCTAAAGTGTGCGAAATTCGCGTGCGCGCCGCTCTCGCGCGTGCGGGTGTCGTGCAGTCCAGTGAGGAGCACACGCTTATGTGGAAATTTAGTTTGAAAATTTAGAAACTCGGAAAATTTTCGGAAAAAGTCCAAAAATTTTCCAGTGAAATTAATTATTTTTCTTTTTGCAGGGTGGCGCAGAAGGCCAGGAATCGCACCCCGACAGTGGACTCGTAAAAAGTCTCGACCAGGAGCGGCGGTAAGTGTGTTTAGTAGTCAATTTCTTGAATGGGTTAGGTTAGGTTAGGTTAGGTTAGGTTAGGTTAGGTTAGGTTAGGTTAGGTTAGGTTAGGTTAGGTTAGGTTAGGTTAGGTTAGGTTAGGTTAGTTCGGGCCTCACCTGGAGCATAATTTTTAGACGGCCGAGTGGAGCAGTGGGCAGAGAGACGGCCGAGTGGAGCAGTGGGCAGAGACCCAGCTTACTGACTCGAAGGTCGTGGGATCGATTCCCACAACTGGAAAATGTTTGTGTGATGAACATTAATATTTTGAGGTTAGGTTGATATATCGCGGCATCTGAGTTCGAATCCTGACGCTTTGTATGAACTTTTTTTTGGAGGTTGAAAGTTGGTTTCGTTGGTTTTTCAAAGGCCCTTTTCAGGGCCAGTGGTAGTGGCAGCGGTTGTTGTTGTTATTTGTTGTTGTCAGTGGTTGTTGTTATCGTTATTGTTATTGTTATTGTAGTTTTAAGTCTATTTTAGGTTGGATTGCGGTTGTTTTTTGTGGGTGGTTGCCTTTGTTTGTTATTGTTATTGTTATTGTAGTTTTAACAGGGAAAGGGGGATTGTCAAAGGGCCCTTTTAAGGGCCACAGGTTGTTATTTCTTATCTTGTTCTGTTGACTGTTGGCTGTTGTTATTGTTTTTCTCACTTGTTGTTGTTAATTGTTAAGTTTGGCTGTCCCTGACTGTTGGCCTGCTGGCTTTACAGACAGGTGGACCGTCGGAGATGGCGGATGAATTGTCATCGGGGAGGGATGGCGCTCCAGGGCCGCAGACGCGTTCACGCCGGAGCAACAGGGCGGTTGCAGTAAGGGGCGAGCAGAGGCTCGGGCGAGAGGGGAACACCTGGCCATAGAGCAGGTTGGACGTGTGCGGCGAATGGCCGAAAAGAGGATGCGGGACCGCTGGAAAGCGGACCTGGCGGACGCCCTCTATGGCAAATGCACCATAGACGCCGTCCGCCCGGTCCTAGAACGGTGGTGCCGGCGGAAGCATGGGGCTCTCTCCTACCGGCTGGTGCAAGTCTTGACAGGCCACGGCTGCTTCGGTCACTACCTGTACCGCGTCGCGAGGAGAGAACCGACCCCTTCGTGCCATGAGTGCGGCGCTGCGGATGACACGGCTCAGCATACCCTTGAGGTGTGCAATAAATGGGACCCTCAGCGCCGCGCTCTGGTGGCGGAGATCGGAGGGGATCTCTCGCTGCCCAGCGTAGTGTTTGCCATGCTGAGCAGCGAGAGATCTTGGGAGGCTGTAGCTGACTTCTGCGAAGAGATAATGTCGCAGAAGGAGGCCGCGGAGCGGATGCGTGAAGAGGATCTAAACGCGCACCCGCTCCGGCGCAGACGGGGGGGAAGAAGACGGCGGCAATTTGCCGCTCGTCAACTTCCCTTGGGAGGCGGCGGGTAGCTATTGGGCTAGCTGCCCGCCACTATACTAGTCTCCTCACTGTCTAAGGGGGGGATCACGCTGTCCCGACCCCCTCCTTTTTAGCGCGGGAGCCCCGGCATTCGGCTGGGGCAGTTGGCAGACGCCTGGGAAGTATACATCGGGTTCCCCGGGCGTCTAGCAAAGCCAACGAGAGGGACATGCCGTGGTGGTTTTTAGTTCGGGTATACCCCAGAGGGGGGAGTCCCACATAACCTCCGTCCTGCCCAAGGGACGGGGGTAGTCATAAAGCTTTTCCACCACGACAAAAAAAAAAAAAAAAAAAAAAAGGTTAGGTTAGTTCGGGCCTCACCTGGAGCATAATTTTTAGACGGCCGAGTGGAGCAGTGGGCAGAGAGACGGCCGAGTGGAGCAGTGGGCAGAGATCCAGCTTACTGACTCGAAGGTCGTGGGATCGATTCCCACAACTGGAAAATGTTTGTGTGATGAACATTAATATTTTGAGGTTAGGTTGATATATCGCGGCATCTGAGTTCGAATCCTGACGCTTTGTATGAACTTTTTTTTGGAGGTTGAAAGTTGGTTTCGTTGGTTTTTCAAAGGCCCTTTTCAGGGCCAGTGGTAGTGGCAGCGGTTGTTGTTGTTATTTGTTGTTGTCAGTGGTTGTTGTTATCGTTATTGTTATTGTTATTGTAGTTTTAAGTCTATTTTAGGTTGGATTGCGGTTGTTTTTTGTGGGTGGTTGCCTTTGTTTGTTATTGTTATTGTTATTGTAGTTTTAACAGGGATAGGGGGATTGTCAAAGGGCCCTTTTAAGGGCCACAGGTTGTTATTTCTTATCTTGTTCTGTTGACTGTTGGCTGTTGTTATTGTTTTTCTCACTTGTTGTTGTTAATTGTTAAGTTTGGCTGTCCCTGACTGTTGGCCTGCTGGCTTTACAGACAGGTGGACCGTCGGAGATGGCGGATGAATTGTCATCGGGGAGGGATGGCGCTCCAGGGCCGCAGACGCGTTCACGCCGGAGCAACAGGGCGGTTGCAGTAAGGGGCGGAGCTTCGGCCCGTACCCCTGTTGTTGCGAGGTACTCGCGCCGGGATGATTCCGTTTCGCCGAGCTCCCGGAACTCGTCGATGTCGCGGTGCTCGACGCCGGTATCAAGGGGGAACTTTGTTCTTTGTGCGCAATATTCTACAGGGTTGTTGAGCTACTGTAACTTCTGGCAGGGCTTCATAGATTTTGCGTCGAATTGTATTTTTGGAAGTGCTTCCGTTCGCTAGCGCTGCGAGTCCTGGCGATATCATCACCCTGCTCGAGTCGCTCGCGATGCAGAAGCCTATCCCCAATCTCTCAGAGCTGTTATCCATAAACAGTGCCACACCACGGGTTCTTAACCCCGGATTTCCCCTTTCTGCCATTAGCAAGAGCTGCCTGGTAGGCATATCCTGCACCGGGCAGGGTTGTTGGGGTAACGGGGCCTGGGTGGTCCTGCTCAAGTCTGGGCTTGGCGGCGTCGGGTTGCTGTTTCTCCTGACGGCAATGAGGAAGATCTTCTCCACATACCTCAGGAAGTCTGGTCTTCTCTCTGGATCCGCTACGAGATCGTGGAAGCTTCTAGTTGAGATTTCCCGATCGATTTGATGTTCGAGCTCGTAGCGATGGTTCGAGAATCTTGGGCATTCTACTATAAGGTGTTCGACAGTTTCTGTTTCGTTTGGGTCACATTCGCAGGCTGGGCTATCTTTTAGCCTAAAGGCACCCCTCGTATTCATGTTCTAACCTAACCTAACCTAAATCTAGTTTTGACACCTTTAGACTTTAGATTCAAGATTTAATGTGAATATATGCATTAATAAAAACTCATTACTATATTTTAATACTAGTTATGCTGCTGTTGATGCACTGATGAAAGCCAGATAGCTAGATCAGTGTTTAGTTAGTCGTAGTTGCCGGTGGGCTGAGGTCTAAAGGAATCCAAACTAGTTTTAAAAGGTTAGGTTAGGTTAGGTTAGGTTAGGTTAGGTTAGGTTCCCGTGTGGGGTTGCTAGTCCCCCATCGGGCGCGTCCCCGGGTGGTGGATAGGGGAATGCCTCCCAGATATGGGGGGTACCGGGGAAACCCGGCGCGAACCAAAACTAGCACGAGGCGGGGTGGGGCGCTTCTGTGCGCTGCCACTGAGGGTGGGGCGCTTCTGTGCGCTGCCACTGAGGGTGGGGCCTTACAGGCCGCGAGGAAGGACAACCTCGGTAAAAAAATCACTGGTGTGGGTGGAAACGCCCAGCGCGGTGGGCTCTCCGGTCTTCATGGCCGGTGAGCGCTGGCTTCGGCCACCGTCGGGCAACCCGTAATCCGCACTGAGCGGAACCGGGGGTCCCGCGCACTGAGCGTGGGGCTGCGAGGAAGACAACCTCTATAAAAAATTACCCCAATCCTAAGGTTTGATGCCCGCCGATGGGATGCATGGTTGCTGGGAGTGCAGCCACTAGGGTGTCTGGGAAGGGTCCCCATTAGGCCTAAAAAACAAAATGGAAGTACGAACTGGAAATAAATCTACCCGGGAGGGTCCCCGCGAGGGGGAATCCCTTGGTGCGTCGCTAGTGGCGCATCGGCCCCATGTATACGGGGGGGCCACCATTCGTAAGGAAGAGGAGAAGATTGTGGGGGGTTTAGGGATAGATGGAAACGTGCAAGGGGGGAAAGAATTGGTAGTGGCCTTAGAGAGGTGCGAAGTTTTAGCACAGAGGCACGAGAGAGAAATGCGTAAGGAGGAAGAGTTAGAATTGGGGGGGAAATTTTGGATGGATGTAGGAGAAGGGGGGAGGAAGAGGAGCGGAACTGAAGAGGCGGCGTCGGAATCCGACTGCAGCCTTATAACCGTCGAGAGCAGGCCCAGATCGGGCTCAGGCTCGTCGGTAGCGTTTTCAGTGTCCGATATGACAGGAGTGAAGCGCCCACGCCTCAGTGAAGGCGATGATATGTCGACTGACGAGGAAAGGCCGGGGACACCAGTCCCTGTAAGAGGTAGAGGGCGTCCACCTACCCATGGGCGTTATGTCGGCATTGGCAAGGCCAGGGAGGCCCTTAATATGGAAAAAAGAGCCGAGGCGAAAGCCCAGGCCAAACAAAAGGCGGAGGATGACCTCCTCAAGGAGGCCGCCGTCGCCCGTTTTCGGCGGGAGGCGCGCAAAGAAGTGTCATCTCCATTCGGGCAACGTGTGGATGAAAAGACCGCAGCCCGACTGCAGGACCAGGTCTGGGAAGACTTGGACCTTATTAGAAAGGTGGCCACTAAGTCTGCCCACTTGAAGGGCACCTTCGTGCGTGACCTGAAAGACGCTGCGGCTTCCATCAAGGAGACTGTAGAAGCCCTCGGGTCGCGCACCGTTTCGGATGAGACGCGGCGACTGCAGGCGGACAACACACGCCTGCAAGCCGAGATGGCTAGCCTCCGCAGAGAGCTGGCCCAATTACGGACAGAGATGGAGGGTATGCGGAAGCAGGGTTCCGCTCACTCTTCCCCGGACAAGACAGAGGAGGCGCCCCCTGCAATGCGTCCTCCTCAACAAGGCAAAACTGGCCGCCCTGGGGTTACCCCAGCTGCGCCTTCATTGGAGGAGATTTGTCGTACGGTGATGGTCCAGGTCGGAGGAATGTTGAATGCCCGCCTGGAGTCACTAGAGGACAGACTCCTCCCAGAGAGGAACCTCCGGCCGCCTTTGGCGACCGACAAAAGGCGAGACGGGCGCACATATGCTGCCGCGGCATCGGGATCTCCAGGCACCGCAAAACCGCCTACTGAAAGCGCGCCTAAGGGGCCCGCCCGATCTGAACACAGCAGGCTCGCAGGGCAGGCGCCCTCGGCACCACCTCATCGCCCAGCTGGGTCCTCGTGGAGTCAGCCACGGGCACGGATGACGACAGACCCTTCTACTTCCTCTTCTACTCCACCTTCCGCGGAGAAGAAGAAAAAGAAGAAGAAGAAAAAGAACGGGAATCAGGAGGCTGGCCCACACCAGGGGAAGAGCCAGTCGTCGGAATGGACGAAAGTAGGTCCCAAGAAGCGACCTGATGCGAAAAGTCGCGCCAGCAAACTCCGCACACCTCGGTCATCAGCAGTCATCTTAACGCTGCAACCGGGGGCGGAAGAAAGGGGCGCGACTTATGCAAAAGTTATTGCCGCTGCGAAGGCGAGAATAAATGCAGCAGACATTGGCGCACAAGGAGTCCGACTCCGAAAGGCAGCTACAGGAGGCCGCCTGTTCGAATTCCCCGGGGCCTCCAGTGCTGAGAAGGCGGACTCCTTGGCTAGAAAGCTCAGAGAGGTCTTGAGTGACGAGGTCGTTCGGGTCTCTAGACCTACGAAGTCTGTTGACCTGCGGATCACAGGCCTGGACGACTCCGTCACCAGCGCCGAGGTTATCGCAGCGGTGGCAACGGTAGGAGGATGTCCCGTCGAGCAAGTGCGTTCTGGCGAAGTTGTCAGTGGCTACGACGGGCTAGGGGCAGTGTTAGTGCACTGTCCCGTTGCAGCTGCCAAGAAGGTAGTAGCAGGAGGAAGGCTCCTCGTGGGATGGGTGTCGGCCCAAGTAAAGTTGCTGGACGCCCGCCCCCTGATGTGCTATCGGTGCCTGGCACCGGGGCACATGGGTGCCCAGTGCAAGGCAGGGGTCGACCGCAGTGGTTTGTGCTATCGCTGCGGCCGACCGGGTCATAAGGCCCGTGAATGCTCCGCTACACCACATTGCGTGGTCTGTGCAGCGGATGGCAGAACGGCGAAGCATCGCGTGGGCAGCAAGTCCTGCGTATCCCCATCTGCGGGCAAGAAGAAGAGAGGGAAGGCAGGCCAGGCTACTGAGCAGTCTTCTTGCTCACCTCAGCAAGCGGAAACGCAGCAGGGGACTGAGGAGGTTCCAATGGCCGAAGACTAATAATGGACCTGAACCTCCTCCAGGCGAATATCAACCACTGCGCCAGAGCTCAGGACCTCCTCTTCCAGAGCATGGCGGAGTGGTTGATTCACGTAGCCGTGGTAGCTGAGCCCTATCGCGTCCCTTCTGGGGATAATTGGGTGGGAGATACGGAAGGAGTGGTTGCCATAACGTCCCGGTCCATAGTGGGCTCTCCAGCCTTCGATAACGTAGTGCGAGGTCGGGTATACGTCTCGGCTTTCGTTGACGACGTTATGGTAGTCGGAGTGTACTTCTCGCCTAATAAAAGTCTCGCTGACTTCGAACAGTTTCTTGCTGAAGTCGGCGTCCTGATAAGCAGAAGACGCTCCGGCCGCGTTCTTGTCGCTGGGGACCTCAATGCAAAATCTGTGGCATGGGGGTGTCCAGCGACGGATCCGCGTGGACGAGAGCTGGAGGAATGGGCGATGGCGACTGGCCTCACGGTCTTAAACCGAGGATCGGTAAACACATGCGTGCGGCAACAGGGCGGCTCCATTGTGGACGTCACTTTCGCAGATGCTGCCCTGGCGCGCCGTGTTCGGGGCTGGAAGGTGCTGGAGAACGTGGAGACGTTGTCGGACCACAGATACTTGAGGTTCGACATCTCCGCAAGTTCGGTTCTCCCGAGCGGTCCAACCCCCTTGCGAGAGGACGGTCCTCGTTGGTCGCTGTCGCGCATTGACCGGGACTTTTTGGTCGAGGTCGAGGTCCTTAACCGGCCGGACTGCGAGGAAGAAAACCTCTATAAAAATCACCCCGAATCCCAAGCGGCGGCGCACCGCGAGGGGATGCATGGCTGATGGGTAGTTCAGTCTCTAGTGCGACCCCCGTCAGGGTACCGGCCGACACCCTTTGGCGAGTTACGCTTTGGCTTATCTGGGTGCAGGGGGCACCACCCGGATGGACTGAATATTTCCCCCATACTCGTGGGATCAAATATGGAAATAAATAAAATTAGAAAGAATAGTAATATTAGAGGGCTAGAAGGCCCGCAAGGAGAGGAAGAGAGAGGAAGGAAGAGAGAAGGACAGGCTTACCGGCTGAAGATTGTTCTGCCTAAGCCAACGGAGGAGGAAAAGGTTAATGAGCTTCTAATGGACACTGATTCAGACGATAGTGACAGAGTTTTGGAGGCCTTAGTGGAGCCTTGGAAGGTAGCCGGAGCCGTATCAAAGCGGCCCCATGATCAGGTGGACTCACGGGAAGAGGAAGAAGGAGAGCCCTCGTTGAAGGCTGTCGCAGTGGAGCCTGAGACTGAGTCTGCAGTAACAACAAAGGCAAAGATTAAAGTGGGAAGGGCTCGGGCTGAAAGAGTAGATGAAGGTGTGCGAGAACGGAGTCCTATCAATAGGGCTAAAGTGACCATGAATGCCGATGGCGAATATGGCCCAACAAAAGACGAGCTCATCGACAGGGCCAGGAGTGCGGTCTCCTCGATAACGTGCGAGACTCAGAAGTCCAACAACCTCAAGGGCGGCGTGAAGGGTGAAATAAACCGGGCTACCAAAGAAATCCGCGCAGCCATGGACGCCCTACAGGCAATGACGATTGACGAGGAAGCCCAAAGGCTCCGGGCAGACAACAGGAGGATGCGACAGGAGATGGCCGCCTTAAGAGCGGAGGTCAAGGCCCTCCGGTTCGCGTTCTCTGCAAGGGAAAAATCCCCTGCACCAGTGGGTCAGCCCGATCTGGGCATGGATCCCCAGAGCTCCCCGGCACTCGGCGAGATGCTTGAGACCTTAAAGAGGGATCTCTTTATATCCATCGGGGGGATGGTAAATGACCGCCTCGAGCAGCTGGAAAAGCGACTCCCACAGGAGCCCATTTTGAGGCCGCCACTCGCGGCTGATAAAAAGAAAGGAGCAGTTACCCGCCGCTCTCCCGATGAGCCATCAGCGGGCCCTTCGGGCCCTTCGGGCGTCCAGCAAAGACTCGCTCGGCGGCAGGAACTAAGACCACTAAGCCTACCGCTGCGCCGCAGACAGAGTGCAGCGTCTCCACACGTAGTGCAGAGCCACGTGAGGCTGAAGCCACTGAGACCACGCTCCAGCCCCACCAACCCCACCCGCCTGGTCAAAGGTAATTGGGAGGAAGGCTAAAGCCAAGACGGCTAAGTCCACTAAGCCCAAGGCTCCTAACTCAGCCTGCGCACCTGCTAAGGCTACGCCGGCTAAACGCAAGGGTAAACTGAGCCCTCCAAAGTCCTCAGCGGTCGTTATCACCCTGAGGCCAGAAGTCGTCGCAACCCAAACTTACGCGACGGTCATGAAGACAGCCACCGCGGGCCTGGCCTTGAAGGAGGTCGGAGTGGATCATGTACGGGTGCGCAAATCAGCCACCGGGGCCAGAGTTGTTGAGGTTCCGGGGGCCGACAGCGCCAAGGCTGCAGATGAGCTGGCGGGCAAACTGCAAGGCCTGGTCGGCGAATGGGTGACGGTTACACGGCCCATGAAAACCGCAGAACTGAGGATCGCTGGTATTGACGAGTCCGTCACACCTGAAGAAGTGCAGAGGGTGGTGGCGCAAATGGGAAGTGTTCCACTGGAGCAGGTTAGAGCTGGTGCTATTCGGGCGGGACCCAGCGGGACTGGATCAAGTTTACCTCACTAACAGGATTCTACAAGGTATGTGTAGGAGCTTGTTCGTCGAGCAAGTATCTACGTCACCACGTACCACGAGCCAACTTTACAAAATATACGTCATTCAAGCATCTAAAGTAACAGGTAACCCCAGTAATCGTTATTACCAATATTACCCGTCTCACGTGGTCAACGTGAGCGATATGTCTCTAAGCGCAGACTTGATCGCATCGTAGGACGCGAAGGAGATGCCCACCGCGATGGGGCCCTTTACCCAATTCATGCTGAGCCCTTTGAAGAAACCCCGCCAACCCTCCGATCTGTGAGATGAAAATCTAATTTGTAAGATGTGATTACTTCCAAAAGTATATCGCCCAAGTATAGAACTTTTGGTATAACTAATGAAAGTTTTTAAATAGAATTTAAAATAATGGTTTGAAGCCAATAATTTGGTTTTAAATAGAAAGAAAAACTAAATGCATATAATTCCCATTACTTCATGTACACGTGTAAACCACTGTACTACTTAATAATGAGAAGTTGAACCTGGTGGATGAGACAGTTTTTCTAGAAATATCGTTAGATGCTAAATTTCAATGGGCTAAAATTCATGTACATAATTTATAGAACATCCTTTAGTTCTGCCGCCTAAGCAGTAAAGAGGTCACGCCATATGACAGACATAGAAACTGTTGGAATTGTCTTATGGGGTACTGCCTGGGTAAGAAGATAGGGGTAGAAATGCAGGTAATCAAAGTTGTCGTTACCTGTAAACGGTGCGCAGCGTGGCCGCGATGGTGGGGTAGGGGTAGGTGCGGTCGGCGCGGCGCCGCGCGGTTTGCATGCGGCGCCGCACGATGTCCAGCGGGTACGACGCGGTCTGCGCGAGCGCGCCCGCCGCGCCGCCGAACGCCATGTTAGTGAGGCCTCGCGGGCTCGAGCCCGTGTACTCTGCGGAACAGATTTAGCTCGATTCATTCATTTAATTCATCCATTACAACTCAAGCCATCGACCGCATATTGCTAACTTCCCATTGACATTGCTATTCCAAGTAAACGGTAAAATGGTTTTATACACACGGGTTTTTCACGCCATTGGTTGCCTTGAAGAGATCGAGGCCACTGGCTTTTTAACCGACTTCAAGAAGGAAGAGTTTCTTAATTCGTCGGAATCTTTTTTTTTTAATGTATTACCCGATTACTCGAAGACGCCTGAACCGATTTGCTGTTATTAAAAAATCAACAATAATGTAACCCAAAGTAGCAAATTTTTTTTTGTATTTAAGTTCCTGGGCGTATGTTGAAGTCAGTTTTTTTTTTAATTTAAAATAATGTATTTATTACGTATTATGTTATTTTGTTCTATACTTTGGTCTGTTGTATAATAAATGTGTATTCATTCATTAAGGTGCTTAATGTGTATATAAAACTTTAGAGATTATAGGTAATAAAATGGTAATACAAATTTTCCGCTCTCATAGTTCGCTCTTTCGTTCAATCGTTCTTTCGTTTACATATCATTCAACATGAACAGCTATTTGAAACGGAGCTCATCCGCGGAAGTATCACCACCATGTTTTATTCTGTCGCTGAGCAGCATTGTTGTAATGCAGCGTTCCGATCTAAAGCGCGTGATTACAGTCACACGAGCCCAAACACCTACCCACCAAATTGCTGCTGCTGTTTTAGTTACTTTCACAGCATTAGGTCAATACTATGGGATACTGCTGCTAAGGTAAGCAGTGGTTACCTGTACAAGGTGTTACATGCAATTCTACCCTTTGTAGCTATACCTATCCGCAACGGTATACGTCTCAAATTGAAGGACACGGGGCGACACGTCCCATTCATTTGTTAATTCACTCACATTCGGGCGTCGTGAGTTAAACACGTGTAGCAATGTCCCGCGACTCACCCAGGTACCAGTGCTTCAGCGAGTCGTAGGTGAAGAAAGACACCCCCGCGTAGGGGATCACCCCCAGCACAGTGGCGGGGTAGCCTCTGCGGACACGGAGACCAGTCCATTATTACCGGAAACAATTCGCTACTTTTCTTAATTTGTGAAACAGCTAAAAATTTGCGACTTTTTCTATAAAACCCCAGCGTACAGACAGTTGTCTGATTAAATCTGTACTCAAAGAATGGGATAAGTTATTAAAATAATACTATTTTTACAAAATTAAAATTAAAGCGAAGCAGCGTATCGTTGATAAGATAATTATACTAAAACAATGTCAGAATAAAATATACTGGTTGTTGTATGAAACAATAATAAATTGATTGAATTACATTGTAGTTTTGT
The DNA here is from genome assembly GCF_905163445.1 of Pararge aegeria. Taxonomy (NCBI): domain Eukaryota; kingdom Metazoa; phylum Arthropoda; class Insecta; order Lepidoptera; family Nymphalidae; genus Pararge; species Pararge aegeria. Next base: position 164,391 of record NC_053202.1, on the reverse strand, counting down.
TTGCTCCGAAAAATACAGAAGTTAAAAGATTAAAGGTGGAGAGCAATTAGATGAAATTTATTCGCTTAAACTAAGAAAGAATTGACAGGAGAAACGGCTAAAGGGCGAATATTTAAAGAATTTGCAAGGGATGATGATTACAATCAAGGTAAGGGGAGAATGCACAGCGAAGAGAGTACAGGGCCAGGGTATAGGGCTGAAATAATAAATTCACGGGAGATAAAAGCAAAGCAGCATTTAAGGGGGGTTGCAATACGGGAAGAGTCAACTAGGCTAAAGTGAGGTGAAGCAGGAAATGTGGCAAGGGTTTAAAGGCGTCAGACTGGAGAAAGGACAACTTAGAAAATTTTACAGTTATTGGGCCAAAATTTGATGGGGGTTGGGAGGGGAATACATACAATAGAGGTTACGGGTGGGGATGAGGGGAATACATCGTTGAGAGCAGAGTGGTTGGGAGGGGAAGAGCAGGGGTCCGAAGGTGAAGGAGGGGAAGAGCAGGGGTCCGAAGGTGAAGGAGGGGAAGAGCAGGGGTCCGAAGGTGAAGGAGGGGAAGAGCAGGGGTCCGAAGGTGAAGGACGGAAAGAGCAGGGGTCCGAAGGTGAAGGACAGGAAGAGCAGGGGTCCGAAGGTGAAGGACGGGAAGAGCAGGGTTCCGAAGGTGAAGGAGGGGAAGAGCAGGGGTCCGAAGGTGAAGGAGGGGAAGAGCAGGGGTCCGAAGGTGAAGGACGGGAAGAGCAGGGGTCCGAAGGTGAAGGACGGAAAGAGCAGGGGTCCGAAGGTGAAGGAGGGGAAGAGCAGGGGTCCGAAGGTGAAGGAGGGGAAGAGCAGGGGTCCGAAGGTGAAGGAGGGGAAGAGCAGGGGTCCGAAGGTAAGGAGGGGAAGAGCAGGGGTCCGAAGGTGAAGGACGGAAAGAGCAGGGGTCCGAAGGTGAAGGAGGGGAAGAGCAGGGGTCCGAAGGTGAAAGAGGGGAAGAGCAGGGGTCCGAAGGTAAAAGACGGGAAGAGCAGGGTTCCGAAGGTGAAGGACGGGAAGAGCAGGGGTCCCAAGGTGAAGGACGGGAAGAGCAGGGTTCCGAAGGTGAAGGAGGGGAAGAGCAGGGGTCCGAAGGTGAAGGACGGGATGAGGAGGGGTCCGAAGGTGAAGGAGGGGAAGAGCAGGGGTCCGAAGGTGAAGGACGGAAAGAGCAGGGGTCCGAAGGTGAAGGAGGGGAAGAGCAGGGGTCCGAAGGTGAAGGAGGGGAAGAGCAGGGGTCCGAAGGTGAAAGAGGGGAAGAGCAGGGGTCCGAAGGTAAAGGACGGGAAGAGCAGGGTTCCGAAGGTGAAGGACGGGAAGAGCAGGGGTCCGAAGGTGAAGGACGGGAAGAGCAGGGTTCCGAAGGTGAAGGAGGGGAAGAGCAGGGGTCCGAAGGTGAAGGAGGGGAAGAGCAGGGGTCCGAAGGTGAAGGAGGGGAAGAGCAGGGTTCCGAAGGTGAAGGAGGGGAAGAGCAGGGTTCAGAAGGTGAAGGACGGGAAGAGCAGGGTTCCAAAGGTGAAGGACAGGAAGAGCAGGGGTCCGAAGGTGAAGGACGGGAAGAGCAGGGTTCCGAAGGTGAAGGAGGGGAAGAGCAGGGGTCCGAAGGTGAAGGAGGGGAAGAGCAGGGGTCCGAAGGTGAAGGACGGGAAGAGCAGGGGTCCGAAGGTGAAGGACGGAAAGAGCAGGGGTCCGAAGGTGAAGGAGGGGAAGAGCAGGGGTCCGAAGGTGAAAGAGGGGAAGAGCAGGGGTCCGAAGGTAAAGGACGGGAAGAGCAGGGTTCCGAAGGTGAAGGACGGGAAGAGCAGGGGTCCGAAGGTGAAGGACGGGAAGAGCAGGGTTCCGAAGGTGAAGGAGGGGAAGAGCAGGGGTCCGAAGGTGAAGGAGGGGAAGAGCAGGGGTCCGAAGGTGAAGGACGGAAAGAGCAGGGGTCCGAAGGTGAAGGAGGGGAAGAGCAGGGGTCCGAAGGTGAAGGAGGGGAAGAGCAGGGTTCCGAAGGTGAAGGAGGGGAAGAGCAGGGGTCCGAAGGTGAAGGAGGGGAAGAGCAGGGGTCCAAAGGTGAACGAGGGGAAGAGCACGAGCACACAGAAGGATCTACCAACGTTTGAGGGCGACCCCATGGACTGGCTTTATTTTAAGCAAGCTTACGACGAGTCCACAAAAGTATGTAGCTTTAGCCCCAGGGAGAATCTGTGGAGGCTACGTAGTTACCTCCGCGGACCAGCAAAGGAAGCCGTCACGGCGCTGCTGATTAGCGCCACCACACCGGACATAGTAATGTCAGCACTGGAGCTACAATTTGGTAACCCCGATATTATTATCACTAGAATAGTACAAGATGTCCAGAAGCTTCCAGCAATGGCACAGGAATATCATAAGGATATAGTCAAGTTTTCCGTTAAAGTTCAAAATTTCGTCGCAGCAGTCCTCGCTATCGGTGAAGATGAGTACCTAAAAAACATGAATATCATGTCGGCCGTGTTGTCTAAGTTCCCAACGGTTTTGTTATCAAAATGGACGGACTACAGCTATCCGCTTATAACCGACGGATCTAAAGCCAAACTCGTAATATTATCCGATTTTTTAAAAGAGGAAGCAGTTAAAACTACAAAAACCGCGATTAATATTAATAGCATCAAAGCCGATCAAAACTTTTCAAAGCGAAAATATGCCGTAAACTATGTAAACAAATCTCATGTGTTATTACAAAGCGAATCTAACACGGACGCGGGTATGAAATGTCGGTTTTGCTACAGCGGGCCGAAACACAATCTACCGGACTGCAAAGTATTCAAAAAGGCACTACAAAAGGATCGGTGGCGTCACGTAAAGCGGTACGGTATATGTTATAAATGTCTGTCACCCACGAAGCACGACAGGGATATTTGCCCGGCGCCTGCTTGTGATAAAAACAATTGCGGGCAGGCTCATCACCGATTGTTACATTATGAGAAGAGCAGTACGGGAAATGATAACACTACGGGCCTACACGAGTCTTCTGAACGCGAACCCACTACCGAAGCACAACAAGTAACGCACATTAAAGAAAACAATCGTCAGGTACTATTAAAGGTTGTAACGGTACAAATACACGGACCGATGGGAACTGTAACAACTGCCGCGTTGCTCGACGACGGGTCAACTGTAACGCTAATGAACTCGGAACTAGCCGCAAGAGTGGGGCTACGCGGGCATAGAAAAACTATGCGTGTGCGCGGCGCATGGGACACTAATGAGCTAGAATGCGACAGCGAGATAGTAAATTTCACTGCATCCAACAAAGACGGCCAGCTATTTACACTTACGGCGCATAGCGTTAGCGATCTGAATTTACCTGCTCAAGATACCTCTAATTTAGGTATTTCACGATATGGACATATTTCTCAAATTAAAAATCAACTTAATCTTGAATATTATAAGCCACAGCTGCTAATAGGGCAAGATAACTATCACGTATTATTACCATTACAAGTTCTAGAAGGCAAACCAGGGGAACCGTTTGCTACTCTTACTCCTACCTACTGCTTAAGCTGCTACTGGGGGACGCATTCTCGAGCTGCCTGGCGCCTCCAGCGCCGAAAAGGCGGATGCCCTTGCCCTCAGGCTTAAGGAGGTGGTCAGCGAGGAGATCGCTCGAGTCTCAAGGCCGGTTAAATGTGCTGATATGCGCATAGCGGGCCTTGATGACTCGGTCTCAAAAGGAGATGTCGTTGGCGCTGTGGCGAAAGTTGGCGATTGTCCTCCAGAGCAAGTGCTGGCGGGAGAAATCAGGCAAGACGCGGGGGGCCTGGGTACAGTGTGGCTGCGTTGTCCAGTGGCAGCAGCCAAGAAAGTGCTTGAGGGTGGCAGGCTGCTCGTCGGCTGGGTGTCAACCCAAGTCAAGGTGCTAGACGAGCGGCCCCAGCGGTGCTACCGCTGCCTGGAATTTGGCCACATGAGGGCGCTTTGCACTGCCGAGATCCGTTTAGTGGTCGGAGCGTACTTCTCGCCGAACAGAGCTCTGGTCGAGTTCGAACAGTTCCTGGTCGAGATCGGGGCTCTTATCGGCCGAAGTCGTCCTTGCCGGGTACTCGTCGTCGGAGATCTCAACGCAAAGTCTACTGCGTGGGGATCCCCGGCGACCGATGCTCGTGGTGAGGCACTCGAGGAGTGGGCGGTTATGACGGGCCTAGAGGTGTTGCGGGGGTGGGTCCATTGTGGACGTGACGTTCGCAGATTCCATCCTGGCGCGCCGTGTGTCGGGCTGGGAGGTTCTGCAGGATGAGGAGGCGCTCTCGGATTGCGCTTGTACGGCAATTACCGGGAAGCCGTCGGGACCCTGAAGGTGGCAGTGGCAACAGCCAAGAATCTGGCGGTACCTTTACTCCCTAACTTGGGCGGACCTGGCGTTGGCTGCCGCCGCCTGTACACAGGAGTGGTGCGGTCGATGGCCCTGTATGGAGCACCGATGAGTTTGGGGGCCAGGCGCCGAAAGCCAGATAGCTAGATCAGTGTTTAGTTAGTCGTAGTTGCCGGTGGGCTGAGGTCTAAAGGAATCCAAACTAGTTTTAAAAGGTTAGGTTAGGTTAGGTTAGGTTAGGTTAGGTTAGGTTCCCGTGTGGGGTTGCTAGTCCCCCATCGGGCGCGTCCCCGGGTGGTGGATAGGGGAATGCCTCCCAGATATGGGGGGTACCGGGGAAACCCGGCGCGAACCAAAACTAGCACGAGGCGGGGTGGGGCGCTTCTGTGCGCTGCCACTGAGGGTGGGGCGCTTCTGTGCGCTGCCACTGAGGGTGGGGCCTTACAGGCCGCGAGGAAGGACAACCTCGGTAAAAAAATCACCGGTGTGGGTGGAAACGCCCAGCGCGGTGGGCTCTCCGGTCTTCATGGCCGGTGAGCGCTGGCTTCGGCCACCGTCGGGCAACCCGTAATCCGCACTGAGCGGAACCGGGGGTCCCGCGCACTGAGCGTGGGGCTGCGAGGAAGACAACCTCTATAAAAAATTACCCCAATCCTAAGGTTTGATGCCCGCCGATGGGATGCATGGTTGCTGGGAGTGCAGCCACTAGGGTGTCTGGGAAGGGTCCCCATTAGGCCTAAAAAACAAAATGGAAGTACGAACTGGAAATAAATCTACCCGGGAGGGTCCCCGCGAGGGGGAATCCCTTGGTGCGTCGCTAGTGGCGCATCGGCCCCATGTATACGGGGGGGCCACCATTCGTAAGGAAGAGGAGAAGATTGTGGGGGGTTTAGGGATAGATGGAAACGTGCAAGGGGGGAAAGAATTGGTAGTGGCCTTAGAGAGGTGCGAAGTTTTAGCACAGAGGCACGAGAGAGAAATGCGTAAGGAGGAAGAGTTAGAATTGGGGGGGAAATTTTGGATGGATGTAGGAGAAGGGGGGAGGAAGAGGAGCGGAACTGAAGAGGCGGCGTCGGAATCCGACTGCAGCCTTATAACCGTCGAGAGCAGGCCCAGATCGGGCTCAGGCTCGTCGGTAGCGTTTTCAGTGTCCGATATGACAGGAGTGAAGCGCCCACGCCTCAGTGAAGGCGATGATATGTCGACTGACGAGGAAAGGCCGGGGACACCAGTCCCTGTAAGAGGTAGAGGGCGTCCACCTACCCATGGGCGTTATGTCGGCATTGGCAAGGCCAGGGAGGCCCTTAATATGGAAAAAAGAGCCGAGGCGAAAGCCCAGGCCAAACAAAAGGCGGAGGATGACCTCCTCAAGGAGGCCGCCGTCGCCCGTTTTCGGCGGGAGGCGCGCAAAGAAGTGTCATCTCCATTCGGGCAACGTGTGGATGAAAAGACCGCAGCCCGACTGCAGGACCAGGTCTGGGAAGACTTGGACCTTATTAGAAAGGTGGCCACTAAGTCTGCCCACTTGAAGGGCACCTTCGTGCGTGACCTGAAAGACGCTGCGGCTTCCATCAAGGAGACTGTAGAAGCCCTCGGGTCGCGCACCGTTTCGTTTACATATCATTCAACATGAACAGCTATTTGAAACGGAGCTCATCCGCGGAAGTATCACCACCATGTTTTATTCTGTCGCTGAGCAGCATTGTTGTAATGCAGCGTTCCGATCTAAAGCGCGTGATTACAGTCACACGAGCCCAAACACCTACCCACCAAATTGCTGCTGCTGTTTTAGTTACTTTCACAGCATTAGGTCAATACTATGGGATACTGCTGCTAAGGTAAGCAGTGGTTACCTGTACAAGGTGTTACATGCAATTCTACCCTTTGTAGCTATACCTATCCGCAACGGTATACGTCTCAAATTGAAGGACACGGGGCGACACGTCCCATTCATTTGTTCATTCACTCACATTCGGGCGTCGTGAGTTAAACACGTGTAGCAATGTCCCGCGACTCACCCAGGTACCAGTGCTTCAGCGAGTCGTAGGTAAAGAAAGACACCCCCGCGTAGGGGATCACCCCCAGCACAGTGGCGGGGTAGCCTCTGCGGACACGGAGACCAGTCCATTATTACCGGAAACAATTCGCTACTTTTCTTAATTTGTGAAACAGCTAAAAATTTGCGACTTTTTCTATAAAACCCCAGCGTACAGACAGTTGTCTGATTAAATCTGTACTCAAAGAATGGGATAAGTTATTAAAATAATACTATTTTTACAAAATTAAAATTAAAGCGAAGCAGCGTATCGTTGATAAGATAATTATACTAAAACAATGTCAGAATAAAATATACTGGTTGTTGTATGAAACAATAATAAATTGATTGAATTACATTGTAGTTTTGTTTGCTCCGAAAAATACAGAAGTTAAAAGATTAAAGGTGGAGAGCAATTAGATGAAATTTATTCGCTTAAACTAAGAAAGAATTGACAGGAGAAACGGCTAAAGGGCGAATATTTAAAGAATTTGCAAGGGATGATGATTACAATCAAGGTAAGGGGAGAATGCACAGCGAAGAGAGTACAGGGCCAGGGTATAGGGCTGAAATAATAAATTCACGGGAGATAAAAGCAAAGCAGCATTTAAGGGGGGTTGCAATACGGGAAGAGTCAACTAGGCTAAAGTGAGGTGAAGCAGGAAATGTGGCAAGGGTTTAAAGGCGTCAGACTGGAGAAAGGACAACTTAGAAAATTTTACAGTTATTGGGCCAAAATTTGATGGGGGTTGGGAGGGGAATACATACAATAGAGGTTACGGGTGGGGATGAGGGGAATACATCGTTGAGAGCAGAGTGGTTGGGAGGGGAAGAGCAGGGGTCCGAAGGTGAAGGAGGGGAAGAGCAGGGGTCCGAAGGTGAAGGAGGGGAAGAGCAGGGGTCCGAAGGTGAAGGAGGGGAAGAGCAGGGGTCCGAAGGTGAAGGACGGAAAGAGCAGGGGTCCGAAGGTGAAGGAGGGGAAGAGCAGGGGTCCGAAGGTGAAGGAGGGGAAGAGCAGGGTTCCGAAGGTGAAGGATGGGAAGAGCAGGGGTCCGAAGGTGAAGGAGGGGAAGAGCAGGGGTCCGAAGGTGAAGGACGGGAAGAGCAGGGGTCCGAAGGTGAAGGACGGAAAGAGCAGGGGTCCGAAGGTGAAGGAGTGGAAGAGCAGGGGTCCGAAGGTGAAGGAGGGGAAGAGCAGGGGTCCGAAGGTGAAGGAGGGGAAGAGCAGGGGTCCGAAGGTAAGGAGGGGAAGAGCAGGGGTCCGAAGGTGAAGGACGGAAAGAGCAGGGGTCCGAAGGTGAAGGAGGGGAAGAGCAGGGGTCCGAAGGTGAAAGAGGGGAAGAGCAGGGGTCCGAAGGTAAAGGACGGGAAGAGCAGGGTTCCGAAGGTGAAGGACGGGAAGAGCAGGGGTCCTAAGGTGAAGGACGGGAAGAGCAGGGTTCCGAAGGTGAAGGAGGGGAAGAGCAGGGGTCCGAAGGTGAAGGACGGGATGAGGAGGGGTCCGAAGGTGAAGGAGGGGAAGAGCAGGGGTCCGAAGGTGAAGGACGGAAAGAGCAGGGGTCCGAAGGTGAAGGAGGGGAAGAGCAGGGGTCCGAAGGTGAAGGAGGGGAAGAGCAGGGGTCCGAAGGTGAAAGAGGGGAAGAGCAGGGGTCCGAAGGTAAAGGACGGGAAGAGCAGGGTTCCGAAGGTGAAGGACGGGAAGAGCAGGGGTCCGAAGGTGAAGGACGGGAAGAGCAGGGTTCCGAAGGTGAAGGAGGGGAAGAGCAGGGGTCCGAAGGTGAAGGAGGGGAAGAGCAGGGGTCCGAAGGTGAAGGAGGGGAAGAGCAGGGTTCCGAAGGTGAAGGAGGGGAAGAGCAGGGTTCAGAAGGTGAAGGACGGGAAGAGCAGGGTTCCAAAGGTGAAGGACAGGAAGAGCAGGGGTCCGAAGGTGAAGGACGGGAAGAGCAGGGTTCCGAAGGTGAAGGAGGGGAAGAGCAGGGGTCCGAAGGTGAAGGAGGGGAAGAGCAGGGGTCCGAAGGTGAAGGATGGGAAGAGCAGGGTTCCGAAGGTGAAGGAGGGGAAGAGCAGGGTTCAGAAGGTGAAGGACGGGAAGAGCAGGGGTCCGAAGGTGAAGGAGGGGAAGAGCAGGGTTCCGAAGGTGAAGGAGGGGAAGAGCAGGGGTCCGAAGGTGAAGGAGGGGAAGAGCAGGGGTCCGAAGGTGAAGGACGGGAAGAGCAGGGGTCCGAAGGTGAAGGACGGAAAGAGCAGGGGTCCGAAGGTGAAGGAGGGGAAGAGCAGGGGTCCGAAGGTGAAGGAGGGGAAGAGCAGGGGTCCGAAGGTGAAGGAGGGGAAGAGCAGGGGTCCGAAGGTAAGGAGGGGAAGAGCAGGGGTCCGAAGGTGAAGGACGGAAAGAGCAGGGGTCCGAAGGTGAAGGAGGGGAAGAGCAGGGGTCCGAAGGTGAAAGAGGGGAAGAGCAGGGGTCCGAAGGTAAAGGACGGGAAGAGCAGGGTTCCGAAGGTGAAGGACGGGAAGAGCAGGGGTCCGAAGGTGAAGGACGGGAAGAGCAGGGTTCCGAAGGTGAAGGAGGGGAAGAGCAGGGGTCCGAAGGTGAAGGACGGGATGAGGAGGGGTCCGAAGGTGAAGGAGGGGAAGAGCAGGGGTCCGAAGGTGAAGGAGGGGAAGAGCAGGGTTCCGAAGGTGAAGGAGGGGAAGAGCAGGGGTCCGAAGGTGAAGGAGGGGAAGAGCAGGGTTCCGAAGGTGAAGGAGGGGAAGAGCAGGGTTCAGAAGGTGAAGGACGGGAAGAGCAGGGGTCCGAAGGTGAAGGAGGGGAAGAGCAGGGTTCCGAAGGTGAAGGAGGGGAAGAGCAGGGGTCCGAAGGTGAAGGAGGGGAAGAGCAGGGGTCCGAAGGTGAAGGACGGGAAGAGCAGGGGTCCGAAGGTGAAGGACGGAAAGAGCAGGGGTCCGAAGGTGAAGGAGGGGAAGAGCAGGGGTCCGAAGGTGAAGGAGGGGAAGAGCAGGGGTCCGAAGGTGAAGGAGGGGAAGAGCAGGGGTCCGAAGGTAAGGAGGGGAAGAGCAGGGGTCCGAAGGTGAAGGACGGAAAGAGCAGGGGTCCGAAGGTGAAGGAGGGGAAGAGCAGGGGTCCGAAGGTGAAAGAGGGGAAGAGCAGGGGTCCGAAGGTAAAGGACGGGAAGAGCAGGGTTCCGAAGGTGAAGGACGGGAAGAGCAGGGGTCCGAAGGTGAAGGACGGGAAGAGCAGGGTTCCGAAGGTGAAGGAGGGGAAGAGCAGGGGTCCGAAGGTGAAGGACGGGATGAGGAGGGGTCCGAAGGTGAAGGAGGGGAAGAGCAGGGGTCCGAAGGTGAAGGACGGAAAGAGCAGGGGTCCGAAGGTGAAGGAGGGGAAGAGCAGGGGTCCGAAGGTGAAGGAGGGGAAGAGCAGGGGTCCGAAGGTGAAAGAGGGGAAGAGCAGGGGTCCGAAGGTAAAGGACGGGAAGAGCAGGGTTCCGAAGGTGAAGGACGGGAAGAGCAGGGGTCCGAAGGTGAAGGACGGGAAGAGCAGGGTTCCGAAGGTGAAGGAGGGGAAGAGCAGGGGTCCGAAGGTGAAAGAGGGGAAGAGCAGGGGTCCGAAGGTGAAGGAGGGGAAGAGCAGGGGTCCGAAGGTGAAGGACGGGAAGAGGAGGGGTCCGAAGGTGAAGCAGGGGAAGAGCAGGGGTCCGAAGGTGAAGGACGGAAAGAGCAGGGGTCCGAAGGTGAAGGAGGGAAAGAGCAGGGGTCCGAAGGTGAAGGAGGGGAAGAGCAGGGTTCCGAAGGTGAAGGAGGGGAAGGTCCGAAGGTGAAGGAGGGGAAGAGCAGGGTTCCGAAGGTGAAGGAGGGGAAGAGCAGGGGTCCGAAGGTGAAGGAGGGGAAGAGCAGGGGTCCGAAGGTGAAGGAGGGGAAGAGCAGGGTTCCGAAGGTGAAGGAGGGGAAGAGCAGGGTTCCGAAGGTAAAGGACGGGAAGAGCAGGGTTCCGAAGGTGAAGGAGGGGAAGAGCAGGGGTCCGAAGGTGAAGGAGGGGAAGAGCAGGGGTCCGAAGGTGAAGGAGGGGAAGAGCAGGGGGCCGAAGGTGAAGGAGGGGAAGGTCCGAAGGTGAAGGACGGGAAGAGCAGGGTTCCGAAGGTGAAGGAGGGGAAGAGCAGGGTTCCGAAGGTGAAGGACGGGAAGAGCAGGGTTCCGAAGGTGAAGGAGGGGAAGAGCAGGGTTCCGAAGGTGAAGGAGGGGAAGAGCAGGGTTCAGAAGGTGAAGGACGGGAAGAGCAGGGTTCCAAAGGTGAAGGACGGGAAGAGCAGGGGTCCGAAGGTGAAGGACGGGAAGAGCAGGGGTCCGAAGGTGAAGGAGGGGAAGAGCAGGGTTCCGAAGGTGAAGGAGGGGAAGAGCAGGGTTCCGAAGGTGAAGGACGGGAAGAGCAGGGTTCCGAAGGTGAAGGAGGGGAAGAGCAGGGGTCCGAAGGTGAAGGACGGGAAGAGCAGGGGTCCGAAGGTGAAGGAGGGGAAGAGCAGGGGTCCGAAGGTGAACGAGGGGAAGAGCAGGGGTCCGAAGGTGAAGGAGGGGAAGAGCCGGGGGCCGAAGGTGAAGGAGGGGAAGAGCAGGGGTCCGAAGGTGAAGGAGGGGAAGAGCAGGGTTCAGAAGGTGAAGGAGGGGAAGGTCCGAAGGTGAAGGAGGGGAAGAGCAGGGGTCCGAAGGTGAAGGAGGGGAATAGCAGGGGTCCGAAGGTGAAGGAGGGGAAGAGCAGGGGTCCGAAGGTGAAGGAGGGGAAGAGCAGGGGTCCGAAGGTGAACGAGGGGAAGAGCAGGGGTCCGAAGGTGAAGGAGGGGAAGAGCAGGGGGCCGAAGGTGAAGGAGGGGAAGAGCAGGGGTCCGAAGGTGAAGGAGGGGAAGAGCAGGGGTCCGAAGGTGAAGGAGGGGAAGAGCAGGGGTCCGAAGGTGAAGGAGGGGAAGAGCAGGGGTCCGAAGGTGAAGGAGGGGAAGAGCAGGGGTCCGAAGGTGAAGGAGGGGAAGAGCAGGGGTCCGAAGGTGAAGGAGGGGAAGAGCAGGGGTCCGAAGGTGAAGGAGGGGAAGAGCAGGGTTCCGAAGGTGAAGGAGGGGAAGAGCAGGGTTCCGAAGGTAAAGGACGGGAAGAGCAGGGTTCCGAAGGTGAAGGACGGGAAGAGCAGGGGTCCGAAGGTGAAGGAGGGGAAGAGCAGGGTTCCGAAGGTGAAGGAGGGGAAGAGCAGGGTTCCGAAGGTGAAGGACGGGAAGAGCAGGGGTCCGAAGGTGAAGGAGGGGAAGAGCAGGGTTCCGAAGGTGAAGGACGGGAAGAGCAGGGTTCCGAAGGTGAAGGAGGGGAAGAGCAGGGTTCCGAAGGTGAAGGAGGGTGTTAGCGACGCAAAAAGCCCTCTTGTTAATTATTAATTAATAAATTATAAATAATTAATATTATATAATTTAAGCTGAAATAAATGATTGTCTATGGTTTTAATAAATAATGTGCTAAAAACGGAACGTAGGTGGCGGGGGCGGCAAACCGTTATTCTGACGTCCGCGGCGGTTCAAATTGTAGACGTTCACCGCAACCGACCGCAGCCGCATCGTTTAAACTTTGCCAACCGCTACACACGTTCTGTCAGCCAAGTCACTTAAAGAAACCCTGTGTTTTCACTTGCCCTGGCCCCTACAAGTGGTCCTTCGAGCCGGATCGCAAGGTATGTTCCAAACTCCACCGCCAAATATGGTGAACACTGTGAAGAAACAGGACCTAGTTGAGGAGCAGGAGCAGAGCCAGCACACATGTAAGCAGGTGAAAAAGCAGGTACCCCTAAAGGAGGAGCTTAGAAAAAGGCTTTTCGATGAAGTAGAACCAGCTACTAGTGTTAAGAGCACTAGCGGCCACGCAGTGGCACCGAGTAGGGCTTCTACACGCAATGGCACGTCGAGAAAGTCAAGTTCAGCATCCATCCGAGCAAGAAAGACACGGCTGGAACTAGAGGCAGCGGAGGCGAAAGCGCGTATTGAGATGCAGCTAATTGAGAAAAGGTTGCAAGCTGATATGGCAGCACTAGATGAGGAAGCATACAGTCCACTACCGGAGGAGCATGAGGTGCGTAGCAATAATAATAGTTCTGTAGAGAAATGGTTAGAGCACAGTCAGCACGAGCAGTCAGCACAGCCCGTCCAGCAGGATGGTTCAGATTTAGGCGAGCTGTGCCCGCCCGCCGCTATAGGCGGTGGCACTGATGGGACTGTACACATGCTGGCTAGCGCACTCAAAGAAATGGCAACTATTGCTAAGCACAACGCACCACATGCACAAACACATAAGTTTTTAAGCCGTATTAGCACACAGAAGGATCTACCAACGTTTGAGGGCGACCCCATGGACTGGCTTTATTTTAAGCAAGCTTACGACGAGTCCACAAAAGTATGTAGCTTTAGCCCCAGGGAGAATCTGTGGAGGCTACGTAGTTACCTCCGCGGACCAGCAAAGGAAGCCGTCACGGCGCTGCTGATTAGCGCCACCACACCGGACATAGTAATGTCAGCACTGGAGCTACAATTTGGTAACCCCGATATTATTATCACTAGAATAGTACAAGATGTCCAGAAGCTTCCAGCAATGGCACAGGAATATCATAAGGATATAGTCAAGTTTTCCGTTAAAGTTCAAAATTTCGTCGCAGCAGTCCTCGCTATCGGTGAAGATGAGTACCTAAAAAACATGAATATCATGTCGGCCGTGTTGTCTAAGTTCCCAACGGTTTTGTTATCAAAATGGACGGACTACAGCTATCCGCTTATAACCGACGGATCTAAAGCCAAACTCGTAATATTATCCGATTTTTTAAAAGAGGAAGCAGTTAAAACTACAAAAACCGCGATTAATATTAATAGCATCAAAGCCGATCAAAACTTTTCAAAGCGAAAATATGCCGTAAACTATGTAAACAAATCTCATGTGTTATTACAAAGCGAATCTAACACGGACGCGGGTATGAAATGTCGGTTTTGCTACAGCGGGCCGAAACACAATCTACCGGACTGCAAAGTATTCAAAAAGGCACTACAAAAGGATCGGTGGCGTCACGTAAAGCGGTACGGTATATGTTATAAATGTCTGTCACCCACGAAGCACGACAGGGATATTTGCCCGGCGCCTGCTTGTGATAAAAACAATTGCGGGCAGGCTCATCACCGATTGTTACATTATGAGAAGAGCAGTACGGGAAATGATAACACTACGGGCCTACACGAGTCTTCTGAACGCGAACCCACTACCGAAGCACAACAAGTAACGCACATTAAAGAAAACAATCGTCAGGTACTATTAAAGGTTGTAACGGTACAAATACACGGACCGATGGGAACTGTAACAACTGCCGCGTTGCTCGACGACGGGTCAACTGTAACGCTAATGAACTCGGAACTAGCCGCAAGAGTGGGGCTACGCGGGCATAGAAAAACTATGCGTGTGCGCGGCGCATGGGACACTAATGAGCTAGAATGCGACAGCGAGATAGTAAATTCACTGCATCCAACAAAGACGGCCAGCTATTTACACTTACGGCGCATAGCGTTAGCGATCTGAATTTACCTGCTCAAGATACCTCTAATTTAGGTATTTCACGATATGGACATATTTCTCAAATTAAAAATCAACTTAATCTTGAATATTATAAGCCACAGCTGCTAATAGGGCAAGATAACTATCACGTATTATTACCATTACAAGTTCTAGAAGGCAAACCAGGGGAACCGTTTGCTACTCTTACTCCTACCTACTGCTTAAGCTGCTACTGGGGGACGCATTCTCGAGCTGCCTGGCGCCTCCAGCGCCGAAAAGGCGGATGCCCTTGCCCTCAGGCTTAAGGAGGTGGTCAGCGAGGAGATCGCTCGAGTCTCAAGGCCGGTTAAATGTGCTGATATGCGCATAGCGGGCCTTGATGACTCGGTCTCAAAAGGAGATGTCGTTGGCGCTGTGGCGAAAGTTGGCGATTGTCCTCCAGAGCAAGTGCTGGCGGGAGAAATCAGGCAAGACGCGGGGGGCCTGGGTACAGTGTGGCTGCGTTGTCCAGTGGCAGCAGCCAAGAAAGTGCTTGAGGGTGGCAGGCTGCTCGTCGGCTGGGTGTCAACCCAAGTCAAGGTGCTAGACGAGCGGCCCCAGCGGTGCTACCGCTGCCTGGAATTTGGCCACATGAGGGCGCTTTGCACTGCCGAGATCCGTTTAGTGGTCGGAGCGTACTTCTCGCCGAACAGAGCTCTGGTCGAGTTCGAACAGTTCCTGGTCGAGATCGGGGCTCTTATCGGCCGAAGTCGTCCTTGCCGGGTACTCGTCGTCGGAGATCTCAACGCAAAGTCTACTGCGTGGGGATCCCCGGCGACCGATGCTCGTGGTGAGGCACTCGAGGAGTGGGCGGTTATGACGGGCCTAGAGGTGTTGCGGGGGTGGGTCCATTGTGGACGTGACGTTCGCAGATTCCATCCTGGCGCGCCGTGTGTAGGGCTGGGAGGTTCTGCAGGATGAGGAGGCGCTCTCCAGGAAACAAAAGACGAGCTCATCGACAGGGCCAGGAGTGCGGTCTCCTCGATAACGTGCGAGACTCAGAAGTCCAACAACCTCAAGTCCTACACTTAAAACGGTGCAGATATTTTGAGAACCCACCATGTCCGGTTAGAATTTGCGTCTGTAGTGCCGTATGCTCCAATTTTCGGATTTCCCGGTATGCTTCGATGGCGTCTGGGTAAAACACTTTCGTCGTTGCAGCTGTCTCGCCGGATCTATACCTCAGATTCTATTCCTCCATTGTTTTTATTCGAAGCTGACGCTTGACGAATGAAATCGGGCATTGGTCATAGTCAGGTTTGCGCTTGAGGTTGAGCGCTGCTTCTTTTGCCAGTTTATCGGCCCTCTCATTACCCTCCAACCCTGCGTGGGCTTTCACCCAAAATAACGAAACAGTTTTATTTTGGGAGTGGCAATTATTTAAATTGCCTCTTATTTTGGTCACTAGGGGGTGGAGGGAATGTCCACCAATCACCGCCTCGAGGAATGATCTGGAGACGCTGTAGATACCGAACGTCTGCTCTTGGCTCTCTAGGATCAGGGTGGTCGCTTTTTCTACTGCTAGAAGTTCAGCCTGATAGACCGTGCAGTGAGAATCTAGCTTTAGCTTGAGGGCTTTGGTTTCAGACACATCATTCCATATGGATATTGCTGCGCCAACCTTGCCCTCAATTTTGCTACCATCTGTATAGATTCTCACTGCTTGATCGTTGTGCCTGTTTACTTCTTCCTGATCCGTGAGGCTTGTGAATTTGTAGTCTCTATTTGTTGCCGGATGTGGTAGTGTGGCATACTTGGCACTTCTTTCTACCTCCCTGTCCCCCAGCTCCGGCAGAGTAACACCCCTTCTCACTTCATACAGAGAGGCTGCTTCCCAAACTCTGAGATCGAGGGGAAGTATCCCCGCCAGGAGCAGAACGGCGTTCAAGGAGACCGTTCGGTAGGCCCTTACCATTTTCTGCCCAAAACCTCTCGGATCACCGCTACATTCGGTTCGAGGTTTCCTCCATCCCGGCGGCTACCCGAATAGTGAGCCGACCCGTGCCCGGGGACAGCCCTCGATGGGCTGTCCCCGGGCACGTGACGTGAGGAGGAACGTTCTGTGCGCTGCCACTGAGGGTGGGGCGCTTCTGTGCGCTGCCACTGAGGGTGGGGCCTTACAGGCCGCGAGGAAGGACAACCTCGGTAAAAAAATCACCGGTGTGGGTGGAAACGCCCAGCGCGGTGGGCTCTCCGGTCTTCATGGCCGGTGAGCGCTGGCTTCGGCCACCGTCGGGCAACCCGTAATCCGCACTGAGCGGAACCGGGGGTCCCGCGCACTGAGCGTGGGGCTGCGAGGAAGACAACCTCTATAAAAAATTACCCCAATCCTAAGGTTTGATGCCCGCCGATGGGATGCATGGTTGCTGGGAGTGCAGCCACTAGGGTGTCTGGGAAGGGTCCCCATTAGGCCTAAAAAACAAAATGGAAGTACGAACTGGAAATAAATCTACCCGGGAGGGTCCCCGCGAGGGGGAATCCCTTGGTGCGTCGCTAGTGGCGCATCGGCCCCATGTATACGGGGGGGCCACCATTCGTAAGGAAGAGGAGAAGATTGTGGGGGGTTTAGGGATAGATGGAAACGTGCAAGGGGGGAAAGAATTGGTAGTGGCCTTAGAGAGGTGCGAAGTTTTAGCACAGAGGCACGAGAGAGAAATGCGTAAGGAGGAAGAGTTAGAATTGGGGGGGAAATTTTGGATGGATGTAGGAGAAGGGGGGAGGAAGAGGAGCGGAACTGAAGAGGCGGCGTCGGAATCCGACTGCAGCCTTATAACCGTCGAGAGCAGGCCCAGATCGGGCTCAGGCTCGTCGGTAGCGTTTTCAGTGTCCGATATGACAGGAGTGAAGCGCCCACGCCTCAGTGAAGGCGATGATATGTCGACTGACGAGGAAAGGCCGGGGACACCAGTCCCTGTAAGAGGTAGAGGGCGTCCACCTACCCATGGGCGTTATGTCGGCATTGGCAAGGCCAGGGAGGCCCTTAATATGGAAAAAAGAGCCGAGGCGAAAGCCCAGGCCAAACAAAAGGCGGAGGATGACCTCCTCAAGGAGGCCGCCGTCGCCCGTTTTCGGCGGGAGGCGCGCAAAGAAGTGTCATCTCCATTCGGGCAACGTGTGGATGAAAAGACCGCAGCCCGACTGCAGGACCAGGTCTGGGAAGACTTGGACCTTATTAGAAAGGTGGCCACTAAGTCTGCCCACTTGAAGGGCACCTTCGTGCGTGACCTGAAAGACGCTGCGGCTTCCATCAAGGAGACTGTAGAAGCCCTCGGGTCGCGCACCGTTTCGGATGAGACGCGGCGACTGCAGGCGGACAACACACGCCTGCAAGCCGAGATGGCTAGCCTCCGCAGAGAGCTGGCCCAATTACGGACAGAGATGGAGGGTATGCGGAAGCAGGGTTCCGCTCACTCTTCCCCGGACAAGACAGAGGAGGCGCCCCCTGCAATGCGTCCTCCTCAACAAGGCAAAACTGGCCGCCCTGGGGTTACCCCAGCTGCGCCTTCATTGGAGGAGATTTGTCGTACGGTGATGGTCCAGGTCGGAGGAATGTTGAATGCCCGCCTGGAGTCACTAGAGGACAGACTCCTCCCAGAGAGGAACCTCCGGCCGCCTTTGGCGACCGACAAAAGGCGAGACGGGCGCACATATGCTGCCGCGGCATCGGGATCTCCAGGCACCGCAAAACCGCCTACTGAAAGCGCGCCTAAGGGGCCCGCCCGATCTGAACACAGCAGGCTCGCAGGGCAGGCGCCCTCGGCACCACCTCATCGCCCAGCTGGGTCCTCGTGGAGTCAGCCACGGGCACGGATGACGACAGACCCTTCTACTTCCTCTTCTACTCCACCTTCCGCGGAGAAGAAGAAAAAGAAGAAGAAGAAAAAGAACGGGAATCAGGAGGCTGGCCCACACCAGGGGAAGAGCCAGTCGTCGGAATGGACGAAAGTAGGTCCCAAGAAGCGACCTGATGCGAAAAGTCGCGCCAGCAAACTCCGCACACCTCGGTCATCAGCAGTCATCTTAACGCTGCAACCGGGGGCGGAAGAAAGGGGCGCGACTTATGCAAAAGTTATTGCCGCTGCGAAGGCGAGAATAAATGCAGCAGACATTGGCGCACAAGGAGTCCGACTCCGAAAGGCAGCTACAGGAGGGGCCTCCAGTGCTGAGAAGGCGGACTCCTTGGCTAGAAAGCTCAGAGAGGTCTTGAGTGACGAGGTCGTTCGGGTCTCTAGACCTACGAAGTCTGTTGACCTGCGGATCACAGGCCTGGACGACTCCGTCACCAGCGCCGAGGTTATCGCAGCGGTGGCAACGGTAGGAGGATGTCCCGTCGAGCAAGTGCGTTCTGGCGAAGTTGTCAGTGGCTACGACGGGCTAGGGGCAGTGTTAGTGCACTGTCCCGTTGCAGCTGCCAAGAAGGTAGTAGCAGGAGGAAGGCTCCTCGTGGGATGGGTGTCGGCCCAAGTAAAGTTGCTGGACGCCCGGCCCCTGATGTGCTATCGGTGCCTGGCACCGGGGCACATGGGTGCCCAGTGCAAGGCAGGGGTCGACCGCAGTGGTTTGTGCTATCGCTGCGGCCGACCGGGTCATAAGGCCCGTGAATGCTCCGCTACACCACATTGCGTGGTCTGTGCAGCGGATGGCAGAACGGCGAAGCATCGCGTGGGCAGCAAGTCCTGCGTATCCCCATCTGCGGGCAAGAAGAAGAGAGGGAAGGCAGGCCAGGCTACTGAGCAGTCTTCTTGCTCACCTCAGCAAGCGGAAACGCAGCAGGGGACTGAGGAGGTTCCAATGGCCGAAGACTAATAATGGACCTGAACCTCCTCCAGGCGAATATCAACCACTGCGCCAGAGCTCAGGACCTCCTCTTCCAGAGCATGGCGGAGTGGTTGATTCACGTAGCCGTGGTAGCTGAGCCCTATCGCGTCCCTTCTGGGGATAATTGGGTGGGAGATACGGAAGGAGTGGTTGCCATAACGTCCCGGTCCATAGTGGGCTCTCCAGCCTTCGATAACGTAGTGCGAGGTCGGGTATACGTCTCGGCTTTCGTTGACGACGTTATGGTAGTCGGAGTGTACTTCTCGCCTAATAAAAGTCTCGCTGACTTCGAACAGTTTCTTGCTGAAGTCGGCGTCCTGATAAGCAGAAGACGCTCCGGCCGCGTTCTTGTCGCTGGGGACCTCAATGCAAAATCTGTGGCATGGGGGTGTCCAGCGACGGATCCGCGTGGACGAGAGCTGGAGGAATGGGCGATGGCGACTGGCCTCACGGTCTTAAACCGAGGATCGGTAAACACATGCGTGCGGCAACAGGGCGGCTCCATTGTGGACGTCACTTTCGCAGATGCTGCCCTGGCGCGCCGTGTTCGGGGCTGGAAGGTGCTGGAGAACGTGGAGACGTTGTCGGACCACAGATACTTGAGGTTCGACATCTCCGCAAGTTCGGTTCTCCCGAGCGGTCCAACCCCCTTGCGAGAGGACGGTCCTCGTTGGTCGCTGTCGCGCATTGACCGGGACTTTTTGGTCGAGGTCGAGGTCCTTAACCGGCCGGACTGCGAGGAAGAAAACCTCTATAAAAATCACCCCGAATCCCAAGCGGCGGCGCACCGCGAGGGGATGCATGGCTGATGGGTAGTTCAGTCTCTAGTGCGACCCCCGTCAGGGTACCGGCCGACACCCTTTGGCGAGTTACGCTTTGGCTTATCTGGGTGCAGGGGGCACCACCCGGATGGACTGAATATTTCCCCCATACTCGTGGGATCAAATATGGAAATAAATAAAATTAGAAAGAATAGTAATATTAGAGGGCTAGAAGGCCCGCAAGGAGAGGAAGAGAGAGGAAGGAAGAGAGAAGGACAGGCTTACCGGCTGAAGATTGTTCTGCCTAAGCCAACGGAGGAGGAAAAGGTTAATGAGCTTCTAATGGACACTGATTCAGACGATAGTGACAGAGTTTTGGAGGCCTTAGTGGAGCCTTGGAAGGTAGCCGGAGCCGTATCAAAGCGGCCCCATGATCAGGTGGACTCACGGGAAGAGGAAGAAGGAGAGCCCTCGTTGAAGGCTGTCGCAGTGGAGCCTGAGACTGAGTCTGCAGTAACAACAAAGGCAAAGATTAAAGTGGGAAGGGCTCGGGCTGAAAGAGTAGATGAAGGTGTGCGAGAACGGAGTCCTATCAATAGGGCTAAAGTGACCATGAATGCCGATGGCGAATATGGCCCAACAAAAGACGAGCTCATCGACAGGGCCAGGAGTGCGGTCTCCTCGATAACGTGCGAGACTCAGAAGTCCAACAACCTCAAGGGCGGCGTGAAGGGTGAAATAAACCGGGCTACCAAAGAAATCCGCGCAGCCATGGACGCCCTACAGGCAATGACGATTGACGAGGAAGCCCAAAGGCTCCGGGCAGACAACAGGAGGATGCGACAGGAGATGGCCGCCTTAAGAGCGGAGGTCAAGGCCCTCCGGTTCGCGTTCTCTGCAAGGGAAAAATCCCCTGCACCAGTGGGTCAGCCCGATCTGGGCATGGATCCCCAGAGCTCCCCGGCACTCGGCGAGATGCTTGAGACCTTAAAGAGGGATCTCTTTATATCCATCGGGGGGATGGTAAATGACCGCCTCGAGCAGCTGGAAAAGCGACTCCCACAGGAGCCCATTTTGAGGCCGCCACTCGCGGCTGATAAAAAGAAAGGAGCAGTTACCCGCCGCTCTCCCGATGAGCCATCAGCGGGCCCTTCGGGCCCTTCGGGCGTCCAGCAAAGACTCGCTCGGCGGCAGGAACTAAGACCACTAAGCCTACCGCTGCGCCGCAGACAGAGTGCAGCGTCTCCACACGTAGTGCAGAGCCACGTGAGGCTGAAGCCACTGAGACCACGCTCCAGCCCCACCAACCCCACCCGCCTGGTCAAAGGTAATTGGGAGGAAGGCTAAAGCCAAGACGGCTAAGTCCACTAAGCCCAAGGCTCCTAACTCAGCCTGCGCACCTGCTAAGGCTACGCCGGCTAAACGCAAGGGTAAACTGAGCCCTCCAAAGTCCTCAGCGGTCGTTATCACCCTGAGGCCAGAAGTCGTCGCAACCCAAACTTACGCGACGGTCATGAAGACAGCCACCGCGGGCCTGGCCTTGAAGGAGGTCGGAGTGGATCATGTACGGGTGCGCAAATCAGCCACCGGGGCCAGAGTTATTGAGGTTCCGGGGGCCGACAGCGCCAAGGCTGCAGATGAGCTGGCGGGCAAACTGCAAGGCCTGGTCGGCGAATGGGTGACGGTTACACGGCCCATGAAAACCGCAGAACTGAGGATCGCTGGTATTGACGAGTCCGTCACACCTGAAGAAGTGCAGAGGGTGGTGGCGCAAATGGGAAGTGTTCCACTGGAGCAGGTTAGAGCTGGTGCTATTCGGGCGGGACCCAGCGGGACTGGATCGATATTGGTCCGATGCCCTGTGACTACAGCGAAGCTACTCGTAGCAGAGGGAAGGATAGTCGTTGGGTGGTCGTCAGCCCGTGTTACCCTTTTGGAACCTATCCCGATGCGCTGCTTTAAGTGCATGGGGGTGGGTCACACAAGGGCTCTCTGCCCATCACCTGCCGACCGGAGCACTTTGTGCTTCAGATGTGGCAGGGAAGGGCACAAGGCGGCCTCGTGCTCGGATGAGCCTAAATGTGCAATCTGCACGCAAATGGGCAGGAAAGCTGGTCATGTTATGGGAGGGCTTAAGTGTTTCCCGCCTCCAACGAAGGGTAAGGAGGCTCCTTTGACTCGGGCCCCAGGCTCTTCAAGAGGTCGACAAGAACCGCCACAGGAGGACATCGAAATGGCGACTAATGACCATACGCCATAGCGAATTTCTGCAGGCCAATCTGAACCACTGCGCCCGTGCCCAGGACCTCCTGATACAACACATGGCGGAGTGGCAGATTCAAGTGGCGACAGCCGCCGAGCCCTACTTCATCCCTACTCAATCAAATTGGGCTGGTGACGTCGAGGGATCGGTGGCTGTTGTGGTGCCGGCACATGGAATTCCACTGGTTCCACAACGCAGCGGACCAGGGTTTGTAGCGGTCGTGTGGGGGGAGGTGACACTAATTGGAGTATACTTCTCCCCAAACAAACCCCTGTCTGCCTTCGAGGCTTATCTTAGAAGTCTGGAGCCAGTGGTGAGAGGTGCGGCCCCGACCCAGGTAATCCTGATGGGGGACCTAAATGCGAAGTCTGCGGCGTGGGGATCCCCCATAACAGATCTGAGGGGAGTTGAGTTGGAGAACTGGGCTGCCATGGTCGGCCTGGTCCTTCTCAACCAAGGACGCGCAAACACCTGTGTGCGACGGCAGGGGGGGTCAATAGTGGATGTCTCATTCGCTACCCCTGCCATCGCCTCACGTGCCCAGGATTGGCGCGTCCTCGAGGAAGTGGAGACTCTGTCAGACCATCGGTACATCCGGTGGAGAGTCTCCGCATCCTGCTCGTTGCCTCAAAGTCAGACCGGAGGAGGGAGAGTAGTGTTTCCGAGATGGTCCCTAGCCCGCCTCGACCGTGAAATGGTGGAGGAAGGAGCCATTGTTGAGGCCTGGAACGCAGCCACCCCGGTGCTGACTGATGTTGAGGAGAGGGCGAGGCGTTTCCGCATCGCATTGAAGAGGGTATGTGATGCAGCGATGCCCCGGACCAGGTGCCTCCCAGCCCGGAAGGCGGTTTACTGGTGGTCGCAAGAAATTGCTGCTCTCCGTTGCGACAGTAATCGGGCGCGCCGGGCTTACACCCGCTGCCGCCGAAGAAGGCCACTGGACGCGCCGGAAGAGGATCGCCTATATAAAGAGCTCCAGAGGGCAAAAAGGGCATTCCAGGTGGCCATCGCTAATGCCAAGGACTCCGCCAGCGAGGAGTTCCTGGCAACCCTGAATAGGGATCCATGGGGTCGGCAATACCGCATCGTCAGAGGTAAGATGCGGAGTGCCCCACCCATGAACTCCATGGAGCCGGAGCTCCTTAATCGGGTGGTGTCTGGACTCTTTCCTCAACCACCAGCTTTTACGCCCCCGACTATGACGATTCCATCATTCGGGGAGCGAGAAGAGTCGATGGAAGCCCCTCCGGTCACAGAGGATGAATTAGGAGAAGCGTGGAACCACCTGCGGCGGTGCAAGAAGGCACCGGGACCGGATGGAGTCCCGGGAAGAGTCCTGGCGCTGGCCTTGAGGCACCTCGGGAACATCCAATCCTTATATTTTTTAATATCGCCAGATCAAACTTTTTTGTTTTTACTTACGTATTTACATTGACAGGTAACCGCAGTAATCAACGATTACCAATATAATATAGCTCCAGTCAAACCATTTGGCTTTACGTATGCACGTGCCCTGTGGGATCTAAACCGGATCTGCATGGTGGATTATACAATTTCTGTCATCGTTATACACCACACAGATTTTAGTACAGAGTTTATTATATATTAGCACACCCACGGAGATAGGAAATTTGGGGTCTGAGCCCCAGTGGCTTGAACAGAACATTAAAGTGTCGGTCTGCGCGAGCGCGCCCGCCGCGCCGCCGAACGCCATGTTAGTGAGGCCTCGCGGGCTCGAGCCCTTGTACTCTGCGGAACAGATTTAGCTCGATTCATTCATTTAATTCATCCATTACAACTCAAGCCATCGACCGCATATTGCTAACTTCCCATTGACATTGCTATTCCAAGTAAACGGTAAAATGGTTTTATACACACGGGTTTTTCACGCCATTGGTTGCCTTGAAGAGATCGAGGCCACTGGCTTTTTAACCGACTTCAAGAAGGAAGAGTTTCTTAATTCGTCGGAATCTTTTTTTTTTAATGTATTACCCGATTACTCGAAGACGCCTGAACCGATTTGCTGTTATTAAAAAATCAACAATAATGTAACCCAAAGTAGCAAATTTTTTTTTGTATTTAAGTTCCTGGGCGTATGTTGAAGTCAGTTTTTTTTTTAATTTAAAATAATGTATTTATTACGTATTATGTTATTTTGTTCTATACTTTGGTCTGTTGTATAATAAATGTGTATTCATTCATTAAGGTGCTTAATGTGTATATAAAACTTTAGAGATTATAGGTAATAAAATGGTAATACAAATTTTCCGCTCTCATAGTTCGCTCTTTCGTTCAATCGTTCTTTCGTTTACATATCATTCAACATGAACAGCTATTTGAAACGGAGCTCATCCGCGGAAGTATCACCACCATGTTTTATTCTGTCGCTGAGCAGCATTGTTGTAATGCAGCGTTCCGATCTAAAGCGCGTGATTACAGTCACACGAGCCCAAACACCTACCCACCAAATTGCTGCTGCTGTTTTAGTTACTTTCACAGCATTAGGTCAATACTATGGGATACTGCTGCTAAGGTAAGCAGTGGTTACCTGTACAAGGTGTTACATGCAATTCTACCCTTTGTAGCTATACCTATCCGCAACGGTATACGTCTCAAATTGAAGGACACGGGGCGACACGTCCCATTCATTTGTTCATTCACTCACATTCGGGCGTCGTGAGTTAAACACGTGTAGCAATGTCCCGCGACTCACCCAGGTACCAGTGCTTCAGCGAGTCGTAGGTGAAGAAAGACACCCCCGCGTAGGGGATCACCCCCAGCACAGTGGCGGGGTAGCCTCTGCGGACACGGAGACCAGTCCATTATTACCGGAAACAATTCGCTACTTTTCTTAATTTGTGAAACAGCTAAAAATTTGCGACTTTTTCTATAAAACCCCAGCGTACAGACAGTTGTCTGATTAAATCTGTACTCAAAGAATGGGATAAGTTATTAAAATAATACTATTTTTACAAAATTAAAATTAAAGCGAAGCAGCGTATCGTTGATAAGATAATTATACTAAAACAATATCAGAATAAAATATACTGGTTGTTGTATGAAACAATAATAAATTGATTGAATTACATTGTAGTTTTGTTTGCTCCGAAAAATACAGAAGTTAAAAGATTAAAGGTGGAGAGCAATTAGATGAAATTTATTCGCTTAAACTAAGAAAGAATTGACAGGAGAAACGGCTAAAGGGCGAATATTTAAAGAATTTGCAAGGGATGATGATTACAATCAAGGTAAGGGGAGAATGCACAGCGAAGAGAGTACAGGGCCAGGGTATAGGGCTGAAATGATAAATTCACGGGAGATAAAAGCAAAGCAGCATTTAAGGGGGGTTGCAATACGGGAAGAGTCAACTAGGCTAAAGTGAGGTGAAGCAGGAAATGTGGCAAGGGTTTAAAGGCGTCAGACTGGAGAAAGGACAACTTAGAAAATTTTACAGTTATTGGGCCAAAATTTGATGGGGGTTGGGAGGGGAATACATACAATAGAGGTTACGGGTGGGGATGAGGGGAATACATCGTTGAGAGCAGAGTGGTTGGGAGGGGAAGAGCAGGGGTCCGAAGGTGAAGGAGGGGAAGAGCAGGGGTCCGAAGGTGAAGGAGGGGAAGAGCAGGGGTCCGAAGGTGAAGGACGGAAAGAGCAGGGGTCCGAAGGTGAAGGAGGGGAAGAGCAGGGGTCCGAAGGTGAAGGAGGGGAAGAGCAGGGTTCCGAAGGTGAAGGAGGGGAAGAGCAGGGGTCCGAAGGTGAAGGAGGGGAAGAGCAGGGGTCCGAAGGTGAAGGACGGGAAGAGCAGGGGTCCGAAGGTGAAGGAGGGGAAGAGCAGGGGTCCGAAGGTGAAGGAGGGGAAGAGCAGGGGTCCGAAGGTGAAAGAGGGGAAGAGCAGGGGTCCGAAGGTAAAGGACGGGAAGAGCAGGGTTCCGAAGGTGAAGGACGGGAAGAGCAGGGGTCCGAAGGTGAAGGACGGGAAGAGCAGGGTTCCGAAGGTGAAGGAGGGGAAGAGCAGGGGTCCGAAGGTGAAGGACGGGATGAGGAGGGGTCCGAAGGTGAAGGAGGGAAAGAGCAGGGGTCCGAAGGTGAAGGACGGAAAGAGCAGGGGTCCGAAGGTGAAGGAGGGGAAGAGCAGGGGTCCGAAGGTGAAGGAGGGGAAGAGCAGGGGTCCGAAGGTGAAAGAGGGGAAGAGCAGGGGTCCGAAGGTAAAGGACGGGAAGAGCAGGGGTCCGAAGGTGAAGGACGGGAAGAGCAGGGTTCAGAAGGTGAAGGACGGGAAGAGCAGGGTTCCAAAGGTGAAGGACAGGAAGAGCAGGGGTCCGAAGGTGAAGGACGGGAAGAGCAGGGTTCCGAAGGTGAAGGAGGGGAAGAGCAGGGGTCCGAAGGTAAAGGAGGGGAAGAGCAGGGGTCCGAAGGTGAAGGAGGGGAAGAGCAGGGTTCCGAAGGTGAAGGACGGGAAGAGCAGGGTTCCGAAGGTGAAGGAGGGGAAGAGCAGGGGTCCGAAGGTGAAGGAGGGGAAGAGCAGGGGTCCGAAGGTGAAGGAGGGGAAGAGCAGGGTTCCGAAGGTGAAGGAGGGGAAGAGCAGGGTTCAGAAGGTGAAGGACGGGAAGAGCAGGGTTCCGAAGGTGAAGGACGGGAAGAGCAGGGGTCCGAAGGTGAAGGAGGGGAAGAGCAGGGGTCCGAAGGTGAAGGAGGGGAAGAGCAGGGGTCCGAAGGTGAAGGAGGGGAAGAGCAGGGTTCCGAAGGTGAAGGAGGGGAAGAGCAGGGTTCAGAAGGTGAAGGACGGGAAGAGCAGGGTTCCGAAGGTGAAGGACGGGAAGAGCAGGGGTCCGAAGGTGAAGGACGGGAAGAGGAGGGGTCCGAAGGTGAAGGAGGGGAAGAGCAGGGGTCCGAAGGTGAAGGAGGGGAAGAGCAGGGTTCCGAAGGTGAAGGAGGGGAAGAGCAGGGGTCCGAAGGTGAAGGAGGGGAAGAGCAGGGTTCCGAAGGTGAAGGACGGGAAGAGCAGGGTTCCGAAGGTGAAGGAGGGGAAGAGCAGGGGTCCGAAGGTGAAGGAGGGGAAGAGCAGGGGTCCGAAGGTGAAGGAGGGGAAGAGCAGGGTTCCGAAGGTGAAGGAGGGGAAGAGCAGGGTCCGAAGGTGAAGGACGGGAAGAGCAGGGTTCCGAAGGTGAAAGAGGGGAAGAGCAGGGGTCCGAAGGTGAAGGAGGGGAAGAGCAGGGGTCCGAAGGTGAAGGAGGGGAAGAGCAGGGTTCCGAAGGTGAAGGACGGGAAGAGCAGGGTTCCGAAGGTGAAGGAGGGGAAGAGCAGGGGTCCGAAGGTGAAGGAGGGGAAGAGCAGGGGTCCGAAGGTGAAGGAGGGGAAGAGCAGGGTTCCGAAGGTGAAGGAGGGGAAGAGCAGGGTTCAGAAGGTGAAGGACGGGAAGAGCAGGGTTCCGAAGGTGAAGGACGGGAAGAGCAGGGGTCCGAAGGTGAAGGACGGGAAGAGGAGGGGTCCGAAGGTGAAGGAGGGGAAGAGCAGGGGTCCGAAGGTGAAGGAGGGGAAGAGCAGGGTTCCGAAGGTGAAGGAGGGGAAGAGCAGGGGTCCGAAGGTGAAGGAGGGGAAGAGCAGGGTTCCGAAGGTGAAGGACGGGAAGAGCAGGGTTCCGAAGGTGAAGGAGGGGAAGAGCAGGGGTCCGAAGGTGAAGGAGGGGAAGAGCAGGGGTCCGAAGGTGAAGGAGGGGAAGAGCAGGGTTCCGAAGGTGAAGGAGGGGAAGAGCAGGGTTCAGAAGGTGAAGGACGGGAAGAGCAGGGTTCCGAAGGTGAAGGAGGGGAAAGGGCAGGGGTCCGAAGGTGAAGGACGGGAAGAGGAGGGGTCCGAAGGTGAAGGAGGGGAAGAGCAGGGGTCCGAAGGTGAAGGACGGAAAGAGCAGGGGTCCGAAGGTGAAGGAGGGAAAGAGCAGGGGTCCGAAGGTGAAGGAGGGGAAGAGCAGGGTTCCGAAGGTGAAGGAGGGGAAGGTCCGAAGGTGAAGGAGGGGAAGAGCAGGGTTCCGAAGGTGAAGGAGGGGAAGAGCAGGGGTCCGAAGGTGAAGGAGGGGAAGAGCAGGGGTCCGAAGGTGAAGGAGGGGAAGAGCAGGGGTCCGAAGGTGAAGGACGGAAAGAGCAGGGGTCCGAAGGTGAACGAGGGGAAGAGCAGGGGTCCGAAGGTGAAGGAGGGGAATAGCAGGGGTCCGAAGGTGAAGGAGGGGAAGAGCAGGGGTCCGAAGGTGAACGAGGGGAAGAGCAGGGGTCCGAAGGTGAAGGAGGGGAAGAGCCGGGGGCCGAAGGTGAAGGAGGGGAAGAGCAGGGGTCCGAAGGTGAAGGAGGGGAAGAGCAGGGTTCAGAAGGTGAAGGACGGGAAGAGCAGGGTTCCAAAGGTGAAGGACGGGAAGAGCAGGGGTCCGAAGGTGAAGGACGGGAAGAGCAGGGGTCCGAAGGTGAAGGAGGGGAAGAGCAGGGTTCCGAAGGTGAAGGAGGGGAAGAGCAGGGTTCCGAAGGTGAAGGACGGGAAGAGCAGGGTTCCGAAGGTGAAGGAGGGGAAGAGCAGGGGTCCGAAGGTGAAGGACGGGAAGAGCAGGGGTCCGAAGGTGAAGGAGGGGAAGAGCAGGGTTCCGAAGGTGAAGGAGGGGAAGAGCAGGGTTCCGAAGGTGAAGGACGGGAAGAGCAGGGTTCCGAAGGTGAAGGAGGGGAAGAGCAGGGTTCCGAAGGTGAAGGAGGGGAATAGCAGGGGTCCGAAGGTGAAGGAGGGGAAGAGCAGGGGTCCGAAGGTGAACGAGGGGAAGAGCAGGGGTCCGAAGGTGAAGGAGGGGAATAGCAGGGGGCTGAAGGTGAAGGAGGGGAAGAGCAGGGGTCCGAAGGTGAAGGAGGGGAAGAGCAGGGGTCCGAAGGTGAAGGAGGGGAAGAGCAGGGGTCCGAAGGTGAAGGAGGGGAAGAGCAGGGGTCCGAAGGTGAAGGAGGGGAAGAGCAGGGGTCCGAAGGTGAAGGAGGGGAAGAGCAGGGTTCCGAAGGTGAAGGAGGGGAAGAGCAGGGTTCCGAAGGTAAAGGACGGGAAGAGCAGGGGTCCGAAGGTGAAGGAGGGGAAGAGCAGGGGTCCGAAGGTGAAGGAGGGGAAGAGCAGGGGTCCGAAGGTGAAGGAGGGGAAGAGCAGGGGTCCGAAGGTGAAGGAGGGGAAGAGCAGGGGTCCGAAGGTGAAGGAGGGGAAGAGCAGGGTTCCGAAGGTGAAGGAGGGGAAGAGCAGGGTTCCGAAGGTAAAGGACGGGAAGAGCAGGGTTCCGAAGGTGAAGGAGGGGAAGAGCAGGGGTCCGAAGGTGAAGGAGGGGAAGAGCAGGGGTCCGAAGGTGAAGGAGGGGAAGAGCAGGGGGCCGAAGGTGAAGGAGGGGAAGGTCCGAAGGTGAAGGACAGGAAGAGCAGGGTTCCGAAGGTGAAGGAGGGGAAGAGCAGGGTTCCGAAGGTGAAGGACGGGAAGAGCAGGGTTCCGAAGGTGAAGGAGGGGAAGAGCAGGGTTCCGAAGGTGAAGGAGGGGAAGAGCAGGGTTCAAAAGGTGAAGGACGGGAAGAGCAGGGTTCCAAAGGTGAAGGACGGGAAGAGCAGGGGTCCGAAGGTGAAGGACGGGAAGAGCAGGGGTCCGAAGGTGAAGGAGGGGAAGAGCAGGGTTCCGAAGGTGAAGGAGGGGAAGAGCAGGGTTCCGAAGGTGAAGGACGGGAAGAGCAGGGTTCCGAAGGTGAAGGAGGGGAAGAGCAGGGGTCCGAAGGTGAAGGACGGGAAGAGCAGGGGTCCGAAGGTGAAGGAGGGGAAGAGCAGGGGTCCGAAGGTGAACGAGGGGAAGAGCAGGGGTCCGAAGGTGAAGGAGGGGAAGAGCCGGGGGCCGAAGGTGAAGGAGGGGAAGAGCAGGGGTCCGAAGGTGAAGGACGGGAAGAGCAGGGGTCCGAAGGTGAAGGAGGGGAAGAGCAGGGTTCCGAAGGTGAAGGAGGGGAAGAGCAGGGTTCCGAAGGTGAAGGACGGGAAGAGCAGGGTTCCGAAGGTGAAGGAGGGGAAGAGCAGGGTTCCGAAGGTGAAGGAGGGGAATAGCAGGGGTCCGAAGGTGAAGGAGGGGAAGAGCAGGGGTCCGAAGGTGAACGAGGGGAAGAGCAGGGGTCCGAAGGTGAAGGAGGGGAAGAGCAGGGTTCCGAAGGTGAAGGAGGGGAAGAGCAGGGTTCCGAAGGTAAAGGACGGGAAGAGCAGGGGTCCGAAGGTGAAGGAGGGGAAGAGCAGGGGTCCGAAGGTGAAGGAGGGGAAGAGCAGGGGTCCGAAGGTGAAGGAGGGGAAGAGCAGGGGTCCGAAGGTGAAGGAGGGGAAGAGCAGGGTTCCGAAGGTGAAGGAGGGGAAGAGCAGGGTTCCGAAGGTAAAGGACGGGAAGAGCAGGGTTCCGAAGGTGAAGGAGGGGAAGAGCAGGGGTCCGAAGGTGAAGGAGGGGAAGAGCAGGGGTCCGAAGGTGAAGGAGGGGAAGAGCAGGGGTCCGAAGGTGAAGGAGGGGAAGAGCAGGGGGCCGAAGGTGAAGGAGGGGAAGGTCCGAAGGTGAAGGACGGGAAGAGCAGGGTTCCGAAGGTGAAGGAGGGGAAGAGCAGGGTTCCGAAGGTGAAGGAGGGGAAGAGCAGGGGTCCGAAGGTGAAGGAGGGGAAGAGCAGGGTTCCGAAGGTGAAGGACGGGAAGAGCAGGGTTCCGAAGGTGAAGGAGGGGAAGAGCAGGGTTCCGAAGGTGAAGGAGGGTGTTAGCGACGCAAAAAGCCCTCTTGTTAATTATTAATTAATAAATTATAAATAATTAATATTATATAATTTAAGCTGAAATAAATGATTGTCTATGGTTTTAATAAATAATGTGCTAAAAACGGAACGTAGGTGGCGGGGGCGGCAAACCGTTATTCTGACGTCCGCGGCGGTTCAAATTGTAGACGTTCACCGCAACCGACCGCAGCCGCATCGTTTAAACTTTGCCAACCGCTACACACGTTCTGTCAGCCAAGTCACTTAAAGAAACCCTGTGTTTTCACTTGCCCTGGCCCCTACAAGTGGTCCTTCGAGCCGGATCGCAAGGTATGTTCCAAACTCCACCGCCAAATATGGTGAACACTGTGAAGAAACAGGACCTAGTTGAGGAGCAGGAGCAGAGCCAGCACACATGTAAGCAGGTGAAAAAGCAGGTACCCCTAAAGGAGGAGCTTAGAAAAAGGCTTTTCGATGAAGTGGAACCAGCTACTAGTGTTAAGAGCACTAGCGGCCACGCAGTGGCACCGAGTAGGGCTTCTACACGCAATGGCACGTCGAGAAAGTCAAGTTCAGCATCCATCCGAGCAAGAAAGACACGGCTGGAACTAGAGGCAGCGGAGGCGAAAGCGCGTATTGAGATGCAGCTAATTGAGAAAAGGTTGCAAGCTGATATGGCAGCACTAGATGAGGAAGCATACAGTCCACTACCGGAGGAGCATGAGGTGCGTAGCAATCATAATAGTTCTGTAGAGAAATGGTTAGAGCACAGTCAGCACGAGCAGTCAGCACAGCCCGTCCAGCAGGATGGTTCAGATTTAGGCGAGCTGTGCCCGCCCGCCGCTATAGGCGGTGGCACTGATGGGACTGTACACATGCTGTCTAGCGCACTCAAAGAAATGGCAACTATTGCTAAGCACAACGCACCACATGCACAAACACATAAGTTTTTAAGCCGTATTAGTACACAGAAGGATCTACCAACGTTTGAGGGCGACCCCATGGACTGGCTTTATTTTAAGCAAGCTTACGACGAGTCCACAAAAGTATGTAGCTTTAGCCCCAGGGAGAATCTGTGGAGGCTACGTAGTTACCTCCGCGGACCAGCAAAGGAAGCCGTCACGGCGCTGCTGATTAGCGCCACCACACCGGACATAGTAATGTCAGCACTGGAGCTACAATTTGGTAACCCCGATATTATTATCACTAGAATAGTACAAGATGTCCAGAAGCTTCCAGCAATGGCACAGGAATATCATAAGGATATAGTCAAGTTTTCCGTTAAAGTTCAAAATTTCGTCGCAGCAGTCCTCGCTATCGGTGAAGATGAGTACCTAAAAAACATGAATATCATGTCGGCCGTGTTGTCTAAGTTCCCAACGGTTTTGTTATCAAAATGGACGGACTACAGCTATCCGCTTATAACCGACGGATCTAAAGCCAAACTCGTAATATTATCCGATTTTTTAAAAGAGGAAGCAGTTAAAACTACAAAAACCGCGATTAATATTAATAGCATCAAAGCCGATCAAAACTTTTCAAAGCGAAAATATGCCGTAAACTATGTAAACAAATCTCATGTGTTATTAAAAAGCGAATCTAACACGGACGCGGGTATGAAATGTCGGTTTTGCTACAGCGGGCCGAAACACAATCTACCGGACTGCAAAGTATTCAAAAAGGCACTACAAAAGGATCGGTGGCGTCACGTAAAGCGGTACGGTATATGTTATAAATGTCTGTCACCCACGAAGCACGACAGGGATATTTGCCCGGCGCCTGCTTGTGATAAAAACAATTGCGGGCAGGCTCATCACCGATTGTTACATTATGAGAAGAGCAGTACGGGAAATGATAACACTACGGGCCTACACGAGTCTTCTGAACGCGAACCCACTACCGAAGCACAACAAGTAACGCACATTAAAGAAAACAATCGTCAGGTACTATTAAAGGTTGTAACGGTACAAATACACGGACCGATGGGAACTGTAACAACTGCCGCGTTGCTCGACGACGGGTCAACTGTAACGCTAATGAACTCGGAACTAGCCGCAAGAGTGGGGCTACGCGGGCATAGAAAAACTATGCGTGTGCGCGGCGCATGGGACACTAATGAGCTAGAATGCGACAGCGAGATAGTAAATTTCACTGCATCCAACAAAGACGGCCAGCTATTTACACTTACGGCGCATAGCGTTAGCGATCTGAATTTACCTGCTCAAGATACCTCTAATTTAGGTATTTCACGATATGGACATATTTCTCAAATTAAAAATCAACTTAATCTTGAATATTATAAGCCACAGCTGCTAATAGGGCAAGATAACTATCACGTATTATTACCATTACAAGTTCTAGAAGGCAAACCAGGGGAACCGTTTGCTACTCTTACTCCTACCTACTGCTTAAGCTGCTACTGGGGGACGCATTCTCGAGCTGCCTGGCGCCTCCAGCGCCGAAAAGGCGGATGCCCTTGCCCTCAGGCTTAAGGAGGTGGTCAGCGAGGAGATCGCTCGAGTCTCAAGGCCGGTTAAATGTGCTGATATGCGCATAGCGGGCCTTGATGACTCGGTCTCAAAAGGAGATGTCGTTGGCGCTGTGGCGAAAGTTGGCGATTGTCCTCCAGAGCAAGTGCTGGCGGGAGAAATCAGGCAAGACGCGGGGGGCCTGGGTACAGTGTGGCTGCGTTGTCCAGTGGCAGCAGCCAAGAAAGTGCTTGAGGGTGGCAGGCTGCTCGTCGGCTGGGTGTCAACCCAAGTCAAGGTGCTAGACGAGCGGCCCCAGCGGTGCTACCGCTGCCTGGAATTTGGCCACATGAGGGCGCTTTGCACTGCCGAGATCCGTTTAGTGGTCGGAGCGTACTTCTCGCCGAACAGAGCTCTGGTCGAGTTCGAACAGTTCCTGGTCGAGATCGGGGCTCTTATCGGCCGAAGTCGTCCTTGCCGGGTACTCGTCGTCGGAGATCTCAACGCAAAGTCTACTGCGTGGGGATCCCCGGCGACCGATGCTCGTGGTGAGGCACTCGAGGAGTGGGCGGTTATGACGGGCCTAGAGGTGTTGCGGGGGTGGGTCCATTGTGGACGTGACGTTCGCAGATTCCATCCTGGCGCGCCGTGTGTCGGGCTGGGAGGTTCTGCAGGATGAGGAGGCGCTCTCGGATTGCGCTTGTACGGCAATTACCGGGAAGCCGTCGGGACCCTGAAGGTGGCAGTGGCAACAGCCAAGAATCTGGCGGTACCTTTAGGGAGGAACGCATGTTGGCGACCGCTGGGGTGGCCCAAGTTGTGGCTCGG
The DNA here is from genome assembly GCF_905163445.1 of Pararge aegeria. Classification (NCBI taxonomy): domain Eukaryota; kingdom Metazoa; phylum Arthropoda; class Insecta; order Lepidoptera; family Nymphalidae; genus Pararge; species Pararge aegeria. Next base: position 130,528 of record NC_053202.1, on the reverse strand, counting down.
ATCTGACGGTTGGGGCTGGAGGTCGCCCTTAACAAATCTGAGGCTTTGTGTTTTCACGGGCCTCGGATGGCACCTCCAGCTGGGTCGAATCTGGTGGTGGGAGGAGTTTCCATCGCTGTCGAGTCAACGATGAAGTACCTGGGACTCGTCCTCGACAGCCGATGGAAATTCGAGGAGCACTTTCGGCGCCTGGCCCCCAAACTCATCGGGGCTGCAGGGGCGCTGAGTCGGCTCCTCCCTAACTTGGGCGGAACTGGCGTTGGCTGCCGCGGCCTGTACACAGGAGTGAAGCGGTCGATGGCGGTTGACGCTCTTGTCGCCCGTAATAGGACCCTGCTGCGAAGGCCGCAACGGGTCATGGCGGCAAGAGTGATCAGAGCGTACCGCACTATTTCGCACGAGGCGGCCTGCGCGTTGGCAGGGACACCCCCGTGGGACCGGGATGCGGAGGTGTTGGCGTGTGTGCACGAGCGAAGGGTGGAGGTCCGAATGCGGGGAGAACACCCTTCGCCGGAGAGGGTCACTGGGTGGCGGCGTTTAGCGCAGGCCGAGCTCTTTCGCCAATGGCGAGAGAGGCTCGAGTCACCCGGTGCCGGTCTGCGGACTATTGACGGGATTCGCCCCGTGCTTCAGCAGTGGGTGGAGAGAAGACACGGGGTGATGACCTTCCACCTTGCGCAGGTGCTTTCAGGACACGGTTGTTTCGGAAAGTACCTGTGCAAGATTGCCGGTAGGGAACCTACCGAGGAGTGCACGAGTGCGGCTGCGCTGTGGACACGGCGCAACATACGCTTGCCGATTGCCCGAGCTGGGCGGTGAACTCGTGGCGGTAGTGGGACAAGACCTCTCCCTGCCGGCTGTGGTCAGGGCCAGGCCGGCAGTGAGACGTCTTGGGATGCGATAGTCTCGTTCTGCGAAGACGTGATGACGCAGAAGGAGGCTGCGGAGCGGCTGAGAGAGGATGCCGTGGACTCCCAGCCGATCCGCCGCAGGAGAGTCGGGCGCAGGCGGCTTGCACAAGACCGCCGCCTGCCCCCATAAGGAGGACCTTCGGGCGATAGATGCGGGGACATTTACCGCCCGTGGGTCCTCGTGCTGGAAGGCGCACTTTGTGTTCTAAGTGCGCCTTTGGCGAATGAGGGGGCACGAATTGCCCCCGGAGAAGGGTCCGCCGGAGCGGACGCCGCTGGCTGGGTCGCGGTCGTGTGCGAAAGCGTTCCCGTAACCCAGTCACCAGGCGAAGTGTTTGAACACCGTGGGTTTAGTCGGTAAGAGTCCGACATAACCATTGCACCTCCCCGGGTGTGTTGGTATCCATGAGGATTCAAAACTCAAAAGGATTCAAAAAATCCAGGAAACAAAAGACGAGCTCATCGACAGGGCCAGGAGTGCGGTCTCCTCGATAACGTGCGAGACTCAGAAGTCCAACAACCTCAAGTCCTACACTTAAAACGGTGCAGATATTTTGAGAACCCACCATGTCCGGTTAGAATTTGCGTCTGTAGTGCCGTATGCTCCAATTTTCGGATTTCCCGGTATGCTTCGATGGCGTCTGGGTAAAACACTTTCGTCGTTGCAGCTGTCTCGCCGGATCTATACCTCAGATTCCATTCCTCCATTGTTTTTATTCGAAGCTGACGCTTGACGAATGAAATCGGGCATTGGTCATAGTCAGGTTTGCGCTTGAGGTTGAGCGCTGCTTCTTTTGCCAGTTTATCGGCCCTCTCATTACCCTCCAACCCTGCGTGGGCTTTCACCCAAAATAACGAAACAGTTTTATTTTGGGAGTGGCAATTATTTAAATTGCCTCTTATTTTGGTCACTAGGGGGTGGAGGGAATGTCCACCAATCACCGCCTCGAGGAATGATCTGGAGACGCTGTAGATACCGAACGTCTGCTCTTGGCTCTCTAGGATCAGGGTGGTCGCTTTTTCTACTGCTAGAAGTTCAGCCTGATAGACCGTGCAGTGAGAATCTAGCTTTAGCTTGAGGGCTTTGGTTTCAGACACATCATTCCATATGGATATTGCTGCGCCAACCTTGCCCTCAATTTTGCTACCATCTGTATAGATTCTCACTGCTTGATCGTTGTGCCTGTTTACTTCTTCCTGATCCGTGAGGCTTGTGAATTTGTAGTCTCTATTTGTTGCCGGATGTGGTAGTGTGGCATACTTGGCACTTCTTTCTACCTCCCTGTCCCCCAGCTCCGGCAGAGTAACACCCCTTCTCACTTCATACAGAGAGGCTGCTTCCCAAACTCTGAGATCGAGGGGAAGTATCCCCGCCAGGAGCAGAACGGCGTTCAAGGAGACCGTTCGGTAGGCCCTTACCATTTTCTGCCCAAAACCTCTCGGATCACCGCTACATTCGGTTCGAGGTTTCCTCCATCCCGGCGGCTACCCGAATAGTGAGCCGACCCGTGCCCGGGGACAGCCCTCGATGGGCTGTCCCCGGGCACGTGACGTGAGGAGGAAGCCGAGTGCCTCGGCCAGGCCATGTTGCAAGTTTGCGACGCGGCCATGCCACGGATCGGTCCTCAGCCTCCGAGGGGTGCAGTGTACTGGTGGTCCAGCGAAATAGCGCAGTTGCGCAAATCTTGCGTGGCTGCGAGACGCCAGTACACCCGGTGCAGACGACGGCGTCAGCGGAACGCAGACGCGGAGCAGCGCCTGTACGGCAATTACCGGGAAGCCGTCGGGACCTTGAAGGTGGCAGTGGCAACAGCCAAGAATCTGGCGGAGGAGGAGATGCTGGCTAGCCTCGACGCCGATCCCTGGGGCCGGCCATACAAAATGGTTAGGCGTAAGCTTCGCCCCAGGGCCCCACCGCTAACTGAATCTCTTCAGCCTCAGCAACTGGAGTTAGTGGTGGGGACTCTGTTCCCCAGGAGGGATGGCTTGGAGCCACCGTGTATGGCGCCACCCATCGGTGCTGCGGACGCGTCACAGAAGGAGCGCAGAAGGAAAGCGACGGGGTATTGGCGGTATCACTAGATATCGCCAATGCCTTTGGCACCCTGCCGTATAGCGTGGTAGAGGAGGCGCTCCAATATCATCGGGTGCCCCTGTACCTGCGCCGAATGATAGGGCACTACCTGGAGGAAAGGGTAGTGGTCTATCAGGGAAAGGACGGGGCGAGGCAGGAGAGGCGTATGGCTTGTGGGGTTCCGCAGGGATCGGTTCTCGGACCCCTGCTGTGGAACCTGGGCTTTAATTGGGCAATTCGTCCGGTTCTGCTGCCCCGGATGGTAATTATTTGTTACGCGGACGACACCATGGTTGCCGTCCGGGGAAGCAGTTATGAGGAGTCGGTGAGGAGGGCTACGGTGGCCACCGAGCTGATGGTCACCCGAATTGGCATGTTGGGGCTCAAAGTTTCCCTTCCAAAGACGGAGGCCGTCCTATTCGGGGGAACGTGTTGTCGTCGGTGTAGTATATGCAGCTGATGGTGTGCCGTGACACCGCAACAATCGCGTGGGGAATTTCGTCGTGGATACGCGACTTTTTGGCCGTAGTGCGCACTATCACCACATATTCGGATGTCAGACCCTGGGCCTCGTGGATGGTGTTCACTCGTGATCCCTGTCCCGTTCCATATCCCAAGGACTTCAAGAGAGCCTTTTCTTTTTGGGTATGGGTAAGGTACAAGGTGTTAATTGTCTCTTTAGGGATCTCGGCACCAGTGTAGTCCTTCAGGGTCAGGGACTGTATCCGAACGTTGGACGAGTATATGCCATCATACACTTCGTTGAGCGCATACGCCACGTCCATGGGGTTTCTGTGCGTGCACAACAGTTGTTTGCTGATAGTGAGGAATACGCTAGGGCGGGAGTACTTTAATGAGAAAGCGTTACTACGGTCGATGAAGGGCACCTGGTTTTCGTCGCCAATTATGAGCATTTCGCTGGCATGAGCAAGTTTCGCGGCCATAATTATCGATCCTGGGTGGCTCATGAGAGCTTCATCCACGATGAGGCGCTCGCAGTGCCTCTCGCTTTGCTCTTTGAATCCATTTACCAAGACCGATGCCATGGTGCGGACTTTGAGTGTTGATGCCGCTCCGTACTTTGCCTGCAGCTTCTCCTTCAAATCCTTTTTGGCCTCCGTGGTTGCTGTTAGAACCACGTCACGATTTATCTCGAAGTTCCTCACTATCCAGGTGGTCTTCCCACAGCCAGGAACTCCGTTTACCCAGGTGATTTTGGGTGCTTTCCAGGATTTCAGGGGCTCCTTCTCGTCCTTCGCTATCTTATTGCCTTGTTCGAGGATTCTCTGTCCCAGCATTATGTTGGTGCATTTTGCCAGGACAACTATTGGGTCGGTGGATGGTGTTTTGAACCGCGGCTTATTATCTTCTGCTTCCGCCTCTTCGACAAAACCACCTCGACAAAACCTGCTGTTGCGCTGTATGCGGCCATGTGGTCGAGTTCTTCTACATTTCCATGTAGAGTTTGCCGACGTCCGTTGTCGTAAATAACCGCTTCAGCTTCCTGGAGTCTCACCGTCAAGAGGCCAGTGTTTTGATGTTTGTAGGCCTGCAGGATGTCATGGCAGGTCTTCCGGCTGACCTCTAGCTCAGCTTTGATGAGAGCCATGAACTCCAAGAATGCATTCATGATGTGGTCCATTGGTGTTACTACGACTCCGAGGGTCGGCGGTTCGACCAGGCCTTTTTCGGCGTTAGTCCGTTTGTCGCTGGGTGAAGTTTTGGGCTGTGGCCTGGGCTTCAAGAAAGCGGCCAGTGCACTGCCCACCTCTTGCGTCATTGACTCGGCTCTCTTTTTTGATTTTTCGCCAGACATGCTTGCTATTGCCGATTTGAACGTGCTGATGGCTGTTTTAAAGGCACGTGTCGGCGCAGAGGTTGTCTGGGAGGACTCCCCTTGAGTTTTCTCGGCCTCCTGCCACTTTTGTGTCAGCTGTTCCGCGCCGCTTTTCCGCTCCTGAGTAACCATGATGGTGGGTGGAACATTTTCCCAGTCAGGTGTTTCGCTGGGTTTTTTCCTGGGTTTGAGGTAACTAAGGTCCTCTCCCCTGTTTTCGTAGACAACTACCTGGTGCTTTTTCGATGCGTCTATGCAACCAAGGTTGTTCCTTTTGTATAGCCCACCGCCATGGCGTCGACGCTAATTATTCGGGCAGGTGTGTCGCCCGTGCTGCAGAATGATGTTAGTACTGAGCTGGCCCTGGCAAATGGTGGTTCCAGTAGATTCCAGTTGAATATTGCGACAACTTTGTTCTTTGTGCGCAATATTCTACAGGGTTGTTGAGCTACTGTAACTTCTGGCAGGGCTTCATAGATTTTGCGTCGAATTGTATTTTTGGAAGTGCTTCCGTTCACTAGCGCTGCGAGTCCTGGCGATATCATCACCCTGCTCGAGTCGCTCGCGATGCAGAAGCCTATCCCCAATCTCTCAGAGCTGTTATCCATAAACAGTGCCACACCACGGGTTCTTAACCCCGGATTTCCCCTTTCTGCCATTAGCAAGAGCTGCCTGGTAGGCATATCCTGCACCGGGCAGGGTTGTTGGGGTAACGGGGCCTGGGTGGTCCTGCTCAAGTCTGGGCTTGGCGGCGTCGGGTTGCTGTTTCTCCTGACGGCAATGAGGAAGATCTTCTCCACATACCTCAGGAAGTCTGGTCTTCTCTCTGGATCCGCTACGAGATCGTGGAAGCTTCTAGTTGAGATTTCCCGATCGATTTGATGTTCGAGCTCGTAGCGATGGTTCGAGAATCTTGGGCATTCTACTATAAGGTGTTCGACAGTTTCTGTTTCGTTTGGGTCACATTCGCAGGCTGGGCTATCTTTTAGCCTAAAGGCACCCCTCGTATTCATGTTCTAACCTAACCTAACCTAAATCTAGTTTTGACACCTTTAGACTTTAGATTCAAGATTTAATGTGAATATATGCATTAATAAAAACTCATTACTATATTTTAATACTAGTTATGCTGCTGTTGATGCACTGATGAAAGCCAGATAGCTAGATCAGTGTTTAGTTAGTCGTAGTTGCCGGTGGGCTGAGGTCTAAAGGAATCCAAACTAGTTTTAAAAGGTTAGGTTAGGTTAGGTTAGGTTAGGTTAGGTTAGGTTAGGTTAGGTTAGGTTAGGTTAGGTTAGGTTAGGTTCCCGTCGGGCGCGCCGGGCTTACACCCGCTGCCGCCGAAGAAGGCCACTGGACGCGCCGGAAGAGGATCGCCTATATAAAGAGCTCCAGAGGGCAAAAAGGGCATTCCAGGTGGCCATCGCTAATGCCAAGGACTCCGCCAGCGAGGAGTTCCTGGCAACCCTGAATAGGGATCCATGGGGTCGGCAATACCGCATCGTCAGAGGTAAGATGCGGAGTGCCCCACCCATGAACTCCATGGAGCCGGAGCTCCTTAATCGGGTGGTGTCTGGACTCTTTCCTCAACCACCAGCTTTTACGCCCCCGACTATGACGATTCCATCATTCGGGGAGCGAGAAGAGTCGATGGAAGCCCCTCCGGTCACAGAGGATGAATTAGGAGAAGCGTGGAACCACCTGCGGCGGTGCAAGAAGGCACCGGGACCGGATGGAGTCCCGGGAAGAGTCCTGGCGCTGGCCTTGAGGCACCTCGGGAACATCCAATCCTTATATTTTTTAATATCGCCAGATCAAACTTTTTTGTTTTTACTTACGTATTTACATTGACAGGTAACCGCAGTAATCAACGATTACCAATATAATATAGCTCCAGTCAAACCATTTGGCTTTACGTATGCACGTGCCCTGTGGGATCTAAACCGGATCTGCATGGTGGATTATACAATTTCTGTCATCGTTATACACCACACAGATTTTAGTACAGAGTTTATTATATATTAGCACACCCACGGAGATAGGAAATTTGGGGTCTGAGCCCCAGTGGCTTGAACAGAACATTAAAGTGTCGGTCTGCGCGAGCGCGCCCGCCGCGCCGCCGAACGCCATGTTAGTGAGGCCTCGCGGGCTCGAGCCCGTGTACTCTGCGGAACAGATTTAGCTCGATTCATTCATTTAATTCATCCATTACAACTCAAGCCATCGACCGCATATTGCTAACTTCCCATTGACATTGCTATTCCAAGTAAACGGTAAAATGGTTTTATACACACGGGTTTTTCACGCCATTGGTTGCCTTGAAGAGATCGAGGCCACTGGCTTTTTAACCGACTTCAAGAAGGAAGAGTTTCTTAATTCGTCGGAATCTTTTTTTTTTAATGTATTACCCGATTACTCGAAGACGCCTGAACCGATTTGCTGTTATTAAAAAATCAACAATAATGTAACCCAAAGTAGCAAATTTTTTTTTGTATTTAAGTTCCTGGGCGTATGTTGAAGTCAGTTTTTTTTTTAATTTAAAATAATGTATTTATTACGTATTATGTTATTTTGTTCTATACTTTGGTCTGTTGTATAATAAATGTGTATTCATTCATTAAGGTGCTTAATGTGTATATAAAACTTTAGAGATTATAGGTAATAAAATGGTAATACAAATTTTCCGCTCTCATAGTTCGCTCTTTCGTTCAATCGTTCTTTCGTTTACATATCATTCAACATGAACAGCTATTTGAAACGGAGCTCATCCGCGGAAGTATCACCACCATGTTTTATTCTGTCGCTGAGCAGCATTGTTGTAATGCAGCGTTCCGATCTAAAGCGCGTGATTACAGTCACACGAGCCCAAACACCTACCCACCAAATTGCTGCTGCTGTTTTAGTTACTTTCACAGCATTAGGTCAATACTATGGGATACTGCTGCTAAGGTAAGCAGTGGTTACCTGTACAAGGTGTTACATGCAATTCTACCCTTTGTAGCTATACCTATCCGCAACGGTATACGTCTCAAATTGAAGGACACGGGGCGACACGTCCCATTCATTTGTTCATTCACTCACATTCGGGCGTCGTGAGTTAAACACGTGTAGCAATGTCCCGCGACTCACCCAGGTACCAGTGCTTCAGCGAGTCGTAGGTGAAGAAAGACACCCCCGCGTAGGGGATCACCCCCAGCACAGTGGCGGGGTAGCCTCTGCGGACACGGAGACCAGTCCATTATTACCGGAAACAATTCGCTACTTTTCTTAATTTGTGAAACAGCTAAAAATTTGCGACTTTTTCTATAAAACCCCAGCGTACAGACAGTTGTCTGATTAAATCTGTACTCAAAGAATGGGATAAGTTATTAAAATAATACTATTTTTACAAAATTAAAATTAAAGCGAAGCAGCGTATCGTTGATAAGATAATTATACTAAAACAATGTCAGAATAAAATATACTGGTTGTTGTATGAAACAATAATAAATTGATTGAATTACATTGTAGTTTTGTTTGCTCCGAAAAATACAGAAGTTAAAAGATTAAAGGTGGAGAGCAATTAGATGAAATTTATTCGCTTAAACTAAGAAAGAATTGACAGGAGAAACGGCTAAAGGGCGAATATTTAAAGAATTTGCAAGGGATGATGATTACAATCAAGGTAAGGGGAGAATGCACAGCGAAGAGAGTACAGGGCCAGGGTATAGGGCTGAAATGATAAATTCACGGGAGATAAAAGCAAAGCAGCATTTAAGGGGGGTTGCAATACGGGAAGAGTCAACTAGGCTAAAGTGAGGTGAAGCAGGAAATGTGGCAAGGGTTTAAAGGCGTCAGACTGGAGAAAGGACAACTTAGAAAATTTTACAGTTATTGGGCCAAAATTTGATGGGGGTTGGGAGGGGAATACATACAATAGAGGTTACGGGTGGGGATGAGGGGAATACATCGTTGAGAGCAGAGTGGTTGGGAGGGGAAGAGCAGGGGTCCGAAGGTGAAGGAGGGGAAGAGCAGGGGTCCGAAGGTGAAGGAGGGGAAGAGCAGGGGTCCGAAGGTGAAGGAGGGGAAGAGCAGGGGTCCGAAGGTGAAGGACGGAAAGAGCAGGGGTCCGAAGGTGAAGGAGGGGAAGAGCAGGGGTCCGAAGGTGAAGGAGGGGAAGAGCAGGGTTCCGAAGGTGAAGGAGGGGAAGAGCAGGGGTCCGAAGGTGAAGGAGGGGAAGAGCAGGGGTCCGAAGGTGAAGGACGGGAAGAGCAGGGGTCCGAAGGTGAAGGACGGAAAGAGCAGGGGTCCGAAGGTAAGGAGGGGAAGAGCAGGGGTCCGAAGGTGAAGGACGGAAAGAGCAGGGGTCCGAAGGTGAAGGAGGGGAAGAGCAGGGGTCCGAAGGTGAAAGAGGGGAAGAGCAGGGGTCCGAAGGTAAAGGACGGGAAGAGCAGGGTTCCGAAGGTGAAGGACGGGAAGAGCAGGGGTCCGAAGGTGAAGGACGGGAAGAGCAGGGTTCCGAAGGTGAAGGAGGGGAAGAGCAGGGGTCCGAAGGTGAAGGACGGGATGAGGAGGGGTCCGAAGGTGAAGGAGGGGAAGAGCAGGGGTCCGAAGGTGAAGGACGGAAAGAGCAGGGGTCCGAAGGTGAAGGAGGGGAAGAGCAGGGGTCCGAAGGTGAAGGAGGGGAAGAGCAGGGGTCCGAAGGTGAAAGAGGGGAAGAGCAGGGGTCCGAAGGTAAAGGACGGGAAGAGCAGGGTTCCGAAGGTGAAGGACGGGAAGAGCAGGGGTCCGAAGGTGAAGGACGGGAAGAGCAGGGTTCCGAAGGTGAAGGAGGGGAAGAGCAGGGGTCCGAAGGTGAAGGAGGGGAAGAGCAGGGGTCCGAAGGTGAAGGAGGGGAAGAGCAGGGTTCCGAAGGTGAAGGAGGGGAAGAGCAGGGTTCAGAAGGTGAAGGACGGGAAGAGCAGGGTTCCAAAGGTGAAGGACAGGAAGAGCAGGGGTCCGAAGGTGAAGGACGGGAAGAGCAGGGTTCCGAAGGTGAAGGAGGGGAAGAGCAGGGGTCCGAAGGTGAAGGAGGGGAAGAGCAGGGGTCCGAAGGTGAAGGAGGGGAAGAGCAGGGTTCCGAAGGTGAAGGACGGGAAGAGCAGGGTTCCGAAGGTGAAGGAGGGGAAGAGCAGGGGTCCGAAGGTGAAGGAGGGGAAGAGCAGGGTTCCGAAGGTGAAGGAGGGGAAGAGCAGGGTTCAGAAGGTGAAGGACGGGAAGAGCAGGGTTCCGAAGGTGAAGGAGGGGAAGAGCAGGGGTCCGAAGGTGAAGGACGGGAAGAGGAGGGGTCCGAAGGTGAAGGAGGGGAAGAGCAGGGGTCCGAAGGTGAAGGACGGAAAGAGCAGGGGTCCGAAGGTGAAGGAGGGAAAGAGCAGGGGTCCGAAGGTGAAGGAGGGGAAGAGCAGGGTTCCGAAGGTGAAGGAGGGGAAGGTCCGAAGGTGAAGGAGGGGAAGAGCAGGGTTCCGAAGGTGAAGGAGGGGAAGAGCAGGGGTCCGAAGGTGAAGGAGGGGAAGAGCAGGGGTCCGAAGGTGAAGGAGGGGAAGAGCAGGGGTCCGAAGGTGAAGGACGGAAAGAGCAGGGGTCCGAAGGTGAAGGAGGGGAAGAGCAGGGGTCCGAAGGTGAAGGAGGGGAAGAGCAGGGGGCCGAAGGTGAAGGAGGGGAAGGTCCGAAGGTGAAGGACGGGAAGAGCAGGGGTCCGAAGGTGAAGGAGGGGAAGAGCAGGGTTCCGAAGGTGAAGGAGGGGAAGAGCAGGGTTCCGAAGGTGAAGGACGGGAAGAGCAGGGTTCCGAAGGTGAAGGAGGGGAAGAGCAGGGGTCCGAAGGTGAAGGACGGGAAGAGCAGGGGTCCGAAGGTGAAGGAGGGGAAGAGCAGGGGTCCGAAGGTGAACGAGGAGAAGAGCAGGGGTCCGAAGGTGAAGGAGGGGAAGAGCCGGGGGCCGAAGGTGAAGGAGGGGAAGAGCAGGGGTCCGAAGGTGAAGGAGGGGAAGAGCAGGGTTCAGAAGGTGAAGGAGGGGAAGGTCCGAAGGTGAAGGAGGGGAAGAGCAGGGGTCCGAAGGTGAAGGAGGGGAATAGCAGGGGTCCGAAGGTGAAGGAGGGGAAGAGCAGGGGTCCGAAGGTGAAGGAGGGGAAGAGCAGGGGTCCGAAGGTGAACGAGGGGAAGAGCAGGGGTCCGAAGGTGAAGGAGGGGAAGAGCAGGGGGCCGAAGGTGAAGGAGGGGAAGAGCAAGGGTCCGAAGGTGAAGGAGGGGAAGAGCAGGGGTCCGAAGGTGAAGGAGGGGAAGAGCAGGGGTCCGAAGGTGAAGGAGGGGAAGAGCAGGGGTCCGAAGGTGAAGGAGGGGAAGAGCAGGGGTCCGAAGGTGAAGGAGGGGAAGAGCAGGGGTCCGAAGGTGAAGGAGGGGAAGGGCAGGGTTCCGAAGGTGAAGGAGGGGAAGAGCAGGGTTCCGAAGGTAAAGGACGGGAAGAGCAGGGTTCCGAAGGTGAAGGACGGGAAGAGCAGGGGTCCGAAGGTGAAGGAGGGGAAGAGCAGGGTTCCGAAGGTGAAGGAGGGGAAGAGCAGGGTTCCGAAGGTGAAGGACGGGAAGAGCAGGGGTCCGAAGGTGAAGGAGGGGAAGAGCAGGGTTCCGAAGGTGAAGGACGGGAAGAGCAGGGTTCCGAAGGTGAAGGAGGGGAAGAGCAGGGTTCCGAAGGTGAAGGAGGGTGTTAGCGACGCAAAAAGCCCTCTTGTTAATTATTAATTAATAAATTATAAATAATTAATATTATATAATTTAAGCTGAAATAAATGATTGTCTATGGTTTTAATAAATAATGTGCTAAAAACGGAACGTAGGTGGCGGGGGCGGCAAACCGTTATTCTGACGTCCGCGGCGGTTCAAATTGTAGACGTTCACCGCAACCGACCGCAGCCGCATCGTTTAAACTTTGCCAACCGCTACACACGTTCTGTCAGCCAAGTCACTTAAAGAAACCCTGTGTTTTCACTTGCCCTGGCCCCTACAAGTGGTCCTTCGAGCCGGATCGCAAGGTATGTTCCAAACTCCACCGCCAAATATGGTGAACACTGTGAAGAAACAGGACCTAGTTGAGGAGCAGGAGCAGAGCCAGCACACATGTAAGCAGGTGAAAAAGCAGGTACCCCTAAAGGAGGAGCTTAGAAAAAGGCTTTTCGATGAAGTAGAACCAGCTACTAGTGTTAAGAGCACTAGCGGCCACGCAGTGGCACCGAGTTGGGCTTCTACACGCAATGGCACGTCGAGAAAGTCAAGTTCAGCATCCATCCGAGCAAGAAAGACACGGCTGGAACTAGAGGCAGCGGAGGCGAAAGCGCGTATTGAGATGCAGCTAATTGAGAAAAGGTTGCAAGCTGATATGGCAGCACTAGATGAGGAAGCATACAGTCCACTACCGGAGGAGCATGAGGTGCGTAGCAATCATAATAGTTCTGTAGAGAAATGGTTAGAGCACAGTCAGCACGAGCAGTCAGCACAGCCCGTCCAGCAGGATGGTTCAGATTTAGGCGAGCTGTGCCCGCCCGCCGCTATAGGCGGTGGCACTGATGGGACTGTACACATGCTGGCTAGCGCACTCAAAGAAATGGCAACTATTGCTAAGCACAACGCACCACATGCACAAACACATAAGTTTTTAAGCCGTATTAGCACACAGAAGGATCTACCAACGTTTGAGGGCGACCCCATGGACTGGCTTTATTTTAAGCAAGCTTACGACGAGTCCACAAAAGTATGTAGCTTTAGCCCCAGGGAGAATCTGTGGAGGCTACGTAGTTACCTCCGCGGACCAGCAAAGGAAGCCGTCACGGCGCTGCTGATTAGCGCCACCACACCGGACATAGTAATGTCAGCACTGGAGCTACAATTTGGTAACCCCGATATTATTATCACTAGAATAGTACAAGATGTCCAGAAGCTTCCAGCAATGGCACAGGAATATCATAAGGATATAGTCAAGTTTTCCGTTAAAGTTCAAAATTTCGTCGCAGCAGTCCTCGCTATCGGTGAAGATGAGTACCTAAAAAACATGAATATCATGTCGGCCGTGTTGTCTAAGTTCCCAACGGTTTTGTTATTAAAATGGACGGACTACAGCTATCCGCTTATAACCGACGGATCTAAAGCCAAACTCGTAATATTATCCGATTTTTTAAAAGAGGAAGCAGTTAAAACTACAAAAACCGCGATTAATATTAATAGCATCAAAGCCGATCAAAACTTTTCAAAGCGAAAATATGCCGTAAACTATGTAAACAAATCTCATGTGTTATTACAAAGCGAATCTAACACGGACGCGGGTATGAAATGTCGGTTTTGCTACAGCGGGCCGAAACACAATCTACCAGGGCTTTGGTTTCAGACACATCATTCCATATGGATATTGCTGCGCCAACCTTGCCCTCAATTTTGCTACCATCTGTATAGATTCTCACTGCTTGATCGTTGTGCCTGTTTACTTCTTCCTGATCCGTGAGGCTTGTGAATTTGTAGTCTCTATTTGTTGCCGGATGTGGTAGTGTGGCATACTTGGCACTTCTTTCTACCTCCCTGTCCCCCAGCTCCGGCAGAGTAACACCCCTTCTCACTTCATACAGAGAGGCTGCTTCCCAAACTCTGAGATCGAGGGGAAGTATCCCCGCCAGGAGCAGAACGGCGTTCAAGGAGACCGTTCGGTAGGCCCTTACCATTTTCTGCCCAAAACCTCTCGGATCACCGCTACATTCGGTTCGAGGTTTCCTCCATCCCGGCGGCTACCCGAATAGTGAGCCGACCCGTGCCCGGGGACAGCCCTCGATGGGCTGTCCCCGGGCACGTGACGTGAGGAGGAAGCCGAGTGCCTCGGCCAGGCCATGTTGCAAGTTTGCGACGCGGCCATGCCACGGATCGGTCCTCAGCCTCCGAGGGGTGCAGTGTACTGGTGGTCCAGCGAAATAGCGCAGTTGCGCAAATCTTGCGTGGCTGCGAGACGCCAGTACACCCGGTGCAGACGACGGCGTCAGCGGAACGCAGACGCGGAGCAGCGCCTGTACGGCAATTACCGGGAAGCCGTCGGGACCTAGAAGGTGGCAGTGGCAACAGCCAAGAATCTGGCGGAGGAGGAGATGCTGGCTAGCCTCGACGCCGATCCCTGGGGCCGGCCATACAAAATGGTTAGGCGTAAGCTTCGCCCCAGGGCCCCACCGCTAACTGAATCTCTTCAGCCTCAGCAACTGGAGTTAGTGGTGGGGACTCTGTTCCCCAGGAGGGATGGCTTGGAGCCACCGTGTATGGCGCCACCCATCGGTGCTGCGGACGCGTCTTTTACGGGCGCGCCCGAAGTCACCGAGGGAGAACTGAGGGCGGCGCTGCTGCGGCTTCGAGCCAAAAACACTGCTCCGGGACCCGACGGCATTCCCGGCCGGGCCTGGGTCGTGGCTTTGGGTCGTGGAGACTCTGTCAGACCATCGGTACATCCGGTGGAGAGTCTCCGCATCCTGCTCGTTGCCTCAAAGTCAGACCGGAGGAGGGAGAGTAGTGTTTCCGAGATGGTCCCTAGCCCGCCTCGACCGGGAAATGGTGGAGGAAGGAGCCATTGTTGAGGCCTGGAACGCAGCCACCCCGGTGCTGACTGACGTTGAGGAGAGGGCGAGGCGTTTCCGCATCGCATTGACGAGGGTATGTGATGCAGCGATGCCCCGGACCAGGTGCCTCCCAGCCCGGAAGGCGGTTTACTGGTGGTCGCAAGAAATTGCTGCTCTCCGTTGCGACAGTAATCGGGCGCGCCGGGCTTACACCCGTTGCCGCCGAAGAAGGCCACTGGACGCGCCGGAAGAGGATCGCCTATATAAAGAGCTCCAGAGGGCAAAAAGGGCATTCCAGGTGGCCATCGCTAATGCCAAGGACTCCGCCAGCGATGAGTTCCTGGCAACCCTCAATAGGGATCCATGGGGTCGGCCATACCGCATCGTCAGAGGTAAGATGCGGAGTGCCCCATCCATGAACTCCATGGAGCCGGAGCTCCTTAATCGGGTGGTGTCTGGACTCTTTCCTCAACCACCAGCTTTTACGCCCCCGACTATGACGATTCCATCATTCGGGGAGCGAGAAGAGTCGATAGAAGCCCCTCCATTCACAGAGGATGAATTAGGAGAAGCGTGGAACCACCTGCGGCGGTGCAAGAAGGCACCGGGACCGGATGGAGTCCCGGGAAGAGTCCTGGCGCTGGCCTTGAGGCACCTCGGGAGCCACCTTAGGCAGCTATTTAATGACTGCCTGGAGGCGGGGCGGTTCCCGAGAGTATGGAAACAGGGACGCTTGGTGCTGTTGCGGAAGGAGGGTCGTTCTCCTGATTCTCCTTCGGCATACAGACCAATTGTCCTTATTGATGAGGTGAGCAAGATGCTGGAGAGAGTTCTGGCCTCTCGTATTAACCAGCACCTCGCTCTGCAGGGCCCTGATCTTTCGGAACACCAGTACGGCTTTAGGGTAGGCAAGTCGACGATAGATGCCGTTGGTGCTCTGAAAAGTTTCTGCGAAGGAGCGCAGAAGGAAAGCGACGGGGTATTGGCGGTATCACTAGATATCGCCAATGCCTTTGGCACCCTGCCGTATAGCGTGGTAGAGGAGGCGCTCCAATATCATCGGGTGCCCCTGTACCTGCGCCGAATGATAGGGCACTACCTGGAGGAAAGGGTAGTGGTCTATCAGGGAAAGGACGGGGCGAGGCAGGAGAGGCGTATGGCTTGTGGGGTTCCGCAGGGATCGGTTCTCGGACCCCTGCTGTGGAACCTGGGCTTTGATTGGGCAATTCGTCCGGTTCTGCTGCCCCGGATGGTAATTATTTGTTACGCGGACGACACCATGGTTGCCGTCCGGGGAAGCAGTTATGAGGAGTCGGTGAGGAGGGCTACGGTGGCCACCGAGCTGATGGTCACCCGAATTGGCATGTTGGGGCTCAAAGTTGCCCTTCCAAAGACGGAGGCCGTCCTATTCGGGGGAACGTGTTGTCGTCGGTGTAGTATATGCAGCTGATGGTGTGCCGTGACACCGCAACAATCGCGTGGGGAATTTCGTCGTGGATACGCGACTTTTTGGCCGTAGTGCGCACTATCACCACATATTCGGATGTCAGACCCTGGGCCTCGTGGATGGTGTTCACTCGTGATCCCTGTCCCGTTCCATATCCCAAGGACTTCAAGAGAGCCTTTTCTTTTTGGGTATGGGTAAGGTACAAGGTGTTAATTGTCTCTTTAGGGATCTCGGCACCAGTGTAGTCCTTCAGGGTCAGGGACTGTATCCGAACGTTGGACGAGTATATGCCATCATACACTTCGTTGAGCGCATACGCCACGTCCATGGGGTTTCTGTGCGTGCACAACAGTTGTTTGCTGATAGTGAGGAATACGCTAGGGCGGGAGTACTTTAATGAGAAAGCGTTACTACGGTCGATGAAGGGCACCTGGTTTTCGTCGCCAATTATGAGCATTTCGCTGGCATGAGCAAGTTTCGCGGCCATAATTATCGATCCTGGGTGGCTCATGAGAGCTTCATCCACGATGAGGCGCTCGCAGTGCCTCTCGCTTTGCTCTTTGAATCCATTTACCAAGACCGATGCCATGGTGCGGACTTTGAGTGTTGATGCCGCTCCGTACTTTGCCTGCAGCTTCTCCTTCAAATCCTTTTTGGCCTCCGTGGTTGCTGTTAGAACCACGTCACGATTTATCTCGAAGTTCCTCACTATCCAGGTGGTCTTCCCACAGCCAGGAACTCCGTTTACCCAGGTGATTTTGGGTGCTTTCCAGGATTTCAGGGGCTCCTTCTCGTCCTTCGCTATCTTATTGCCTTGTTCGAGGATTCTCTGTCCCAGCATTATGTTGGTGCATTTTGCCAGGACAACTATTGGGTCGGTGGATGGTGTTTTGAACCGCGGCTTATTATCTTCTGCTTCCGCCTCTTCGACAAAACCACCTCGACAAAACCTGCTGTTGCGCTGTATGCGGCCATGTGGTCGAGTTCTTCTACATTTCCATGTAGAGTTTGCCGACGTCCGTTGTCGTAAATAACCGCTTCAGCTTCCTGGAGTCTCACCGTCAAGAGGCCAGTGTTTTGATGTTTGTAGGCCTGCAGGATGTCATGGCAGGTCTTCCGGCTGACCTCTAGCTCAGCTTTGATGAGAGCCATGAACTCCAAGAATGCATTCATGATGTGGTCCATTGGTGTTACTACGACTCCGAGGGTCGGCGGTTCGACCAGGCCTTTTTCGGCGTTAGTCCGTTTGTCGCTGGGTGAAGTTTTGGGCTGTGGCCTGGGCTTCAAGAAAGCGGCCAGTGCACTGCCCACCTCTTGCGTCATTGACTCGGCTCTCTTTTTTGATTTTTCGCCAGACATGCTTGCTATTGCCGATTTGAACGTGCTGATGGCTGTTTTAAAGGCACGTGTCGGCGCAGAGGTTGTCTGGGAGGACTCCCCTTGAGTTTTCTCGGCCTCCTGCCACTTTTGTGTCAGCTGTTCCGCGCCGCTTTTCCGCTCCTGAGTAACCATGATGGTGGGTGGAACATTTTCCCAGTCAGGTGTTTCGCTGGGTTTTTTCCTGGGTTTGAGGTAACTAAGGTCCTCTCCCCTGTTTTCGTAGACAACTACCTGGTGCTTTTTCGATGCGTCTATGCAACCAAGGTTGTTCCTTTTGTATAGCCCACCGCCATGGCGTCGACGCTAATTATTCGGGCAGGTGTGTCGCCCGTGCTGCAGAATGATGTTAGTACTGAGCTGGCCCTGGCAAATGGTGGTTCCAGTAGATTCCAGTTGAATATTGCGACAACTTTGTTCTTTGTGCGCAATATTCTACAGGGTTGTTGAGCTACTGTAACTTCTGGCAGGGCTTCATAGATTTTGCGTCGAATTGTATTTTTGGAAGTGCTTCCGTTCGCTAGCGCTGCGAGTCCTGGCGATATCATCACCCTGCTCGAGTCGCTCGCGATGCAGAAGCCTATCCCCAATCTCTCAGAGCTGTTATCCATAAACAGTGCCACACCACGGGTTCTTAACCCCGGATTTCCCCTTTCTGCCATTAGCAAGAGCTGCCTGGTAGGCATATCCTGCACCGGGCAGGGTTGTTGGGGTAACGGGGCCTGGGTGGTCCTGCTCAAGTCTGGGCTTGGCGGCGTCGGGTTGCTGTTTCTCCTGACGGCAATGAGGAAGATCTTCTCCACATACCTCAGGAAGTCTGGTCTTCTCTCTGGATCCGCTACGAGATCGTGGAAGCTTCTAGTTGAGATTTCCCGATCGATTTGATGTTCGAGCTCGTAGCGATGGTTCGAGAATCTTGGGCATTCTACTATAAGGTGTTCGACAGTTTCTGTTTCGTTTGGGTCACATTCGCAGGCTGGGCTATCTTTTAGCCTAAAGGCACCCCTCGTATTCATGTTCTAACCTAACCTAACCTAAATCTAGTTTTGACACCTTTAGACTTTAGATTCAAGATTTAATGTGAATATATGCATTAATAAAAACTCATTACTATATTTTAATACTAGTTATGCTGCTGTTGATGCACTGATGAAAGCCAGATAGCTAGATCAGTGTTTAGTTAGTCGTAGTTGCCGGTGGGCTGAGGTCTAAAGGAATCCAAACTAGTTTTAAAAGGTTAGGTTAGGTTAGGTTAGGTTAGGTTAGGTTAGGTTAGGTTAGGTTAGGTTAGGTTAGGTTAGGTTAGGTTAGGTTCCCGTGTGGGGTTGCTAGTCCCCCAACGGGCGCGTCCCCGGGTGGTGGATAGGGGAATGCCTCCCAGGAAGTCTGGTCTTCTCTCTGGATCCGCTACGAGATCGTGGAAGCTTCTAGTTGAGATTTCCCGATCGATTTGATGTTCGAGCTCGTAGCGATGGTTCGAGAATCTTGGGCATTCTACTATAAGGTGTTCGACAGTTTCTGTTTCGTTTGGGTCACATTCGCAGGCTGGGCTATCTTTTAGCCTAAAGGCACCCCTCGTATTCATGTTCTAACCTAACCTAACCTAAATCTAGTTTTGACACCTTTAGACTTTAGATTCAAGATTTAATGTGAAAATATGCATTAATAAAAACTCATTACTATATTTTAATACTAGTTATGCTGCTGTTGATGCACTGATGAAAGCCAGATAGCTAGATCAGTGTTTAGTTAGTCGTAGTTGCCGGTGGGCTGAGGTCTAAAGGAATCCAAACTAGTTTTAAAAGGTTAGGTTAGGTTAGGTTAGGTTAGGTTAGGTTAGGTTAGGTTAGGTTAGGTTAGGTTAGGTTAGGTTCCCGTGTGGGGTTGCTAGTCCCCCAACGGGCGCGTCCCCGGGTGGTGGATAGGGGAATGCCTCCCAGATATGGGGGGTACCGGAGAAACCCGGCGCGAACCAAAACTAGCACGAGGCGGGGTGGGGCGCTTCTGTGCGCTGCCACTGAGGGTGGGGCGCTTCTGTGCGCTGCCACTGAGGGTGGGGCCTTACAGGCCGCGAGGAAGGACAACCTCGGTAAAAAAATCACCGGTGTGGGTGGAAACGCCCAGCGCGGTGGGCTCTCCGGTCTTCATGGCCGGTGAGCGCTGGCTTCGGCCACCGTCGGGCAACCCGTAATCCGCACTGAGCGGAACCGGGGGTCCCGCGCACTGAGCGTGGGGCTGCGAGGAAGACAACCTCTATAAAAAATTACCCCAATCCTAAGGTTTGATGCCCGCCGATGGGATGCATGGTTGCTGGGAGTGCAGCCACTAGGGTGTCTGGGAAGGGTCCCCATTAGGCCTAAAAAACAAAATGGAAGTACGAACTGGAAATAAATCTACCCGGGAGGGTCCCCGCGAGGGGGAATCCCTTGGTGCGTCGCTAGTGGCGCATCGGCCCCATGTATACGGGGGGGCCACCATTCGTAAGGAAGAGGAGAAGATTGTGGGGGGTTTAGGGATAGATGGAAACGTGCAAGGGGGGAAAGAATTGGTAGTGGCCTTAGAGAGGTGCGAAGTTTTAGCACAGAGGCACGAGAGAGAAATGCGTAAGGAGGAAGAGTTAGAATTGGGGGGGAAATTTTGGATGGATGTAGGAGAAGGGGGGAGGAAGAGGAGCGGAACTGAAGAGGCGGCGTCGGAATCCGACTGCAGCCTTATAACCGTCGAGAGCAGGCCCAGATCGGGCTCAGGCTCGTCGGTAGCGTTTTCAGTGTCCGATATGACAGGAGTGAAGCGCCCACGCCTCAGTGAAGGCGATGATATGTCGACTGACGAGGAAAGGCCGGGGACACCAGTCCCTGTAAGAGGTAGAGGGCGTCCACCTACCCATGGGCGTTATGTCGGCATTGGCAAGGCCAGGGAGGCCCTTAATATGGAAAAAAGAGCCGAGGCGAAAGCCCAGGCCAAACAAAAGGCGGAGGATGACCTCCTCAAGGAGGCCGCCGTCGCCCGTTTTCGGCGGGAGGCGCGCAAAGAAGTGTCATCTCCATTCGGGCAACGTGTGGATGAAAAGACCGCAGCCCGACTGCAGGACCAGGTCTGGGAAGACTTGGACCTTATTAGAAAGGTGGCCACTAAGTCTGCCCACTTGAAGGGCACCTTCGTGCGTGACCTGAAAGACGCTGCGGCTTCCATCAAGGAGACTGTAGAAGCCCTCGGGTCGCGCACCGTTTCGGATGAGACGCGGCGACTGCAGGCGGACAACACACGCCTGCAAGCCGAGATGGCTAGCCTCCGCAGAGAGCTGGCCCAATTACGGACAGAGATGGAGGGTATGCGGAAGCAGGGTTCCGCTCACTCTTCCCCGGACAAGACAGAGGAGGCGCCCCCTGCAATGCGTCCTCCTCAACAAGGCAAAACTGGCCGCCCTGGGGTTACCCCAGCTGCGCCTTCATTGGAGGAGATTTGTCGTACGGTGATGGTCCAGGTCGGAGGAATGTTGAATGCCCGCCTGGAGTCACTAGAGGACAGACTCCTCCCAGAGAGGAACCTCCGGCCGCCTTTGGCGACCGACAAAAGGCGAGACGGACGCACATATGCTGCCGCGGCATCGGGATCTCCAGGCACCGCAAAACCGCCTACTGAAAGCGCGCCTAAGGGGCCCGCCCGATCTGAACACAGCAGGCTCGCAGGGCAGGCGCCCTCGGCACCACCTCATCGCCCAGCTGGGTCCTCGTGGAGTCAGCCACGGGCACGGATGACGACAGACCCTTCTACTTCCTCTTCTACTCCACCTTCCGCGGAGAAGAAGAAAAAGAAGAAGAAGAAAAAGAACGGGAATCAGCAGGCTGGCCCACACCAGGGGAAGAGCCAGTCGTCGGAATGGACGAAAGTAGGTCCCAAGAAGCGACCTGATGCGAAAAGTCGCGCCAGCAAACTCCGCACACCTCGGTCATCAGCAGTCATCTTAACGCTGCAACCGGGGGCGGAAGAAAGGGGCGCGACTTATGCAAAAGTTATTGCCGCTGCGAAGGCGAGAATAAATGCAGCAGACATTGGCGCACAAGGAGTCCGACTCCGAAAGGCAGCTACAGGAGGCCGCCTGTTCGAATTCCCCGGGGCCTCCAGTGCTGAGAAGGCGGACTCCTTGGCTAGAAAGCTCAGAGAGGTCTTGAGTGACGAGGTCGTTCGGGTCTCTAGACCTACGAAGTCTGTTGACCTGCGGATCACAGGCCTGGACGACTCCGTCACCAGCGCCGAGGTTATCGCAGCGGTGGCAACGGTAGGAGGATGTCCCGTCGAGCAAGTGCGTTCTGGCGAAGTTGTCAGTGGCTACGACGGGCTAGGGGCAGTGTTAGTGCACTGTCCCGTTGCAGCTGCCAAGAAGGTAGTAGCAGGAGGAAGGCTCCTCGTGGGATGGGTGTCGGCCCAAGTAAAGTTGCTGGACGCCCGGCCCCTGATGTGCTATCGGTGCCTGGCACCGGGGCACATGGGTGCCCAATGCAAGGCAGGGGTCGACCGCAGTGGTTTGTGCTATCGCTGCGGCCGACCGGGTCATAAGGCCCGTGAATGCTCCGCTACACCACATTGCGTGGTCTGTGCAGCGGATGGCAGAATGGCGAAGCATCGCGTGGGCAGCAAGTCCTGCGTATCCCCATCTGCGGGCAAGAAGAAGAGAGGGAAGGCAGGCCAGGCTACTGAGCAGTCTTCTTGCTCACCTCAGCAAGCGGAAACGCAGCAGGGGACTGAGGAGGTTCCAATGGCCGAAGACTAATAATGGACCTGAACCTCCTCCAGGCGAATATCAACCACTGCGCCAGAGCTCAGGACCTCCTCTTCCAGAGCATGGCGGAGTGGTTGATTCACGTAGCCGTGGTAGCTGAGCCCTATCGCGTCCCTTCTGGGGATAATTGGGTGGGAGATACGGAAGGAGTGGTTGCCATAACGTCCCGGTCCATAGTGGGCTCTCCAGCCTTCGATAACGTAGTGCGAGGTCGGGTATACGTCTCGGCTTTCGTTGACGACGTTATGGTAGTCGGAGTGTACTTCTCGCCTAATAAAAGTCTCGCTGACTTCGAACAGTTTCTTGCTGAAGTCGGCGTCCTGATAAGCAGAAGACGCTCCGGCCGCGTTCTTGTCGCTGGGGACCTCAATGCAAAATCTGTGGCATGGGGGTGTCCAGCGACGGATCCGCGTGGACGAGAGCTGGAGGAATGGGCGATGGCGACTGGCCTCACGGTCTTAAACCGAGGATCGGTAAACACATGCGTGCGGCAACAGGGCGGCTCCATTGTGGACGTCACTTTCGCAGATGCTGCCCTGGCGCGCCGTGTTCGGGGCTGGAAGGTGCTGGAGAACGTGGAGACGTTGTCGGACCACAGATACTTGAGGTTCGACATCTCCGCAAGTTCGGTTCTCCCGAGCGGTCCAACCCCCTTGCGAGAGGACGGTCCTCGTTGGTCGCTGTCGCGCATTGACCGGGACTTTTTGGTCGAGGTCGAGGTCCTTAACCGGCCGGACTGCGAGGAAGAAAACCTCTATAAAAATCACCCCGAATCCCAAGCGGCGGCGCACCGCGAGGGGATGCATGGCTGATGGGTAGTTCAGTCTCTAGTGCGACCCCCGTCAGGGTACCGGCCGACACCCTTTGGCGAGTTACGCTTTGGCTTATCTGGGTGCAGGGGGCACCACCCGGATGGACTGAATATTTCCCCCATACTCGTGGGATCAAATATGGAAATAAATAAAATTAGAGAGAGGAAGGAAGAGAGAAGGACAGGCTTACCGGCTGAAGATTGTTCTGCCTAAGCCAACGGAGGAGGAAAAGGTTAATGAGCTTCTAATGGACACTGATTCAGACGATAGTGACAGCGTTTTGGAGGCCTTAGTGGAGCCTTGGAAGGTAGCCGGAGCCGTATCAAAGCGGCCCCATGATCAGGTGGACTCACGGGAAGAGGAAGAAGGAGAGCCCTCGTTGAAGGCTGTCGCAGTGGAGCCTGAGACTGAGTCTGCAGTAACAACAAAGGCAAAGATTAAAGTGGGAAGGGCTCGGGCTGAAAGAGTAGATGAAGGTGTGCGAGAACGGAGTCCTATCAATAGGGCTAAAGTGACCATGAATGCCGATGGCGAATATGGCCCAACAAAAGACGAGCTCATCGACAGGGCCAGGAGTGCGGTCTCCTCGATAACGTGCGAGACTCAGAAGTCCAACAACCTCAAGGGCGGCGTGAAGGGTGAAATAAACCGGGCTACCAAAGAAATCCGCGCAGCCATGGACGCCCTACAGGCAATGACGATTGACGAGGAAGCCCAAAGGCTCCGGGCAGACAACAGGAGGATGCGACAGGAGATGGCCGCCTTAAGAGCGGAGGTCAAGGCCCTCCGGTTCGCGTTCTCTGCAAGGGAAAAATCCCCTGCACCAGTGGGTCAGCCCGATCTGGGCATGGATCCCCAGAGCTCCCCGGCACTCGGCGAGATGCTTGAGACCTTAAAGAGGGATCTCTTTATATCCATCGGGGGGATGGTAAATGACCGCCTCGAGCAGCTGGAAAAGCGACTCCCACAGGAGCCCATTTTGAGGCCGCCACTCGCGGCTGTTAAAAAGAAAGGAGCAGTTACCCGCCGCTCTCCCGATGAGCCATCAGCGGGCCCTTCGGGCCCTTCGGGCGTCCAGCAAAGACTCGCTCGGCGGCAGGAACTAAGACCACTAAGCCTACCGCTGCGCCGCAGACAGAGTGCAGCGTCTCCACACGTAGTGCAGAGCCACGTGAGGCTGAAGCCACTGAGACCACGCTCCAGCCCCACCAACCCCACCCGCCTGGTCAAAGGTAATTGGGAGGAAGGCTAAAGCCAAGACGGCTAAGTCCACTAAGCCCAAGGCTCCTAACTCAGCCTGCGCACCTGCTAAGGCTACGCCGGCTAAACGCAAGGGTAAACTGAGCCCTCCAAAGTCCTCAGCGGTCGTTATCACCCTGAGGCCAGAAGTCGTCGCAACCCAAACTTACGCGACGGTCATGAAGACAGCCACCGCGGGCCTGGCCTTGAAGGAGGTCGGAGTGGATCATGTACGGGTGCGCAAATCAGCCACCGGGGCCAGAGTTATTGAGGTTCCGGGGGCCGACAGCGCCAAGGCTGCAGATGAGCTGGCGGGCAAACTGCAAGGCCTGGTCGGCGAATGGGTGACGGTTACACGGCCCATGAAAACCGCAGAACTGAGGATCGCTGGTATTGACGAGTCCGTCACACCTGAAGAAGTGCAGAGGGTGGTGGCGCAAATGGGAAGTGTTCAACTGGAGCAGGTTAGAGCTGGTGCTATTCGGGCGGGACCCAGCGGGACTGGATCGATATTGGTCCGATGCCCTGTGACTACAGCGAAGCTACTCGTAGCAGAGGGAAGAATAGTCGTTGGGTGGTCGTCAGCCCGTGTTACCCTTTTGGAACCTATCCCGATGCGCTGCTTTAAGTGCATGGGGGTGGGTCACACAAGGGCTCTCTGCCCATCACCTGCCGACCGGAGCACTTTGTGCTTCAGATGTGGCAGGGAAGGGCACAAGGCGGCCTCGTGCTCGGATGAGCCTAAATGTGCAATCTGCACGCAAATGGGCAGGAAAGCTGGTCATGTTATGGGAGGGCTTAAGTGTTTCCCGCCTCCAACGAAGGGTAAGGAGGCTCCTTTGACTCGGGCCCCAGGCTCTTCAAGAGGTCGACAAGAACCGCCACAGGAGGACATCGAAATGGCGACTAATGACCATACGCCATAGCGAATTTCTGCAGGCCAATCTGAACCACTGCGCCCGTGCCCAGGACCTCCTGATACAACACATGGCGGAGTGGCAGATTCAAGTGGCGACAGCCGCCGAGCCCTACTTCATCCCTACTCAATCAAATTGGGCTGGTGACGTCGAGGGATCGGTGGCTGTTGTGGTGCCGGCACATGGAATTCCACTGGTTCCACAACGCAGCGGACCAGGGTTTGTAGCGGTCGTGTGGGGGGAGGTGACACTAATTGGAGTATACTTCTCCCCAAACAAACCCCTGTCTGCCTTCGAGGCTTATCTTAGAAGTCTGGAGCCAGTGGTGAGAGGTGCGGCCCTGTCGATGGGACTGTACACATGCTGGCTAGCGCACTCAAAGAAATGGCAACTATTGCTAAGCACAACGCACCACATGCACAAACACATAAGTTTTTAAGCCGTATTAGCACACAGAAGGATCTACCAACGTTTGAGGGCGACCCCATGGACTGGCTTTATTTTAAGCAAGCTTACGACGAGTCCACAAAAGTATGTAGCTTTAGCCCCAGGGAGAATCTGTGGAGGCTACGTAGTTACCTCCGCGGACCAGCAAAGGAAGCCGTCACGGCGCTGCTGATTAGCGCCACCACACCGGACATAGTAATGTCAGCACTGGAGCTACAATTTGGTAACCCCGATATTATTATCACTAGAATAGTACAAGATGTCCAGAAGCTTCCAGCAATGGCACAGGAATATCATAAGGATATAGTCAAGTTTTCCGTTAAAGTTCAAAATTTCGTCGCAGCAGTCCTCGCTATCGGTGAAGATGAGTACCTAAAAAACATGAATATCATGTCGGCCGTGTTGTCTAAGTTCCCAACGGTTTTGTTATCAAAATGGACGGACTACAGCTATCCGCTTATAACCGACGGATCTAAAGCCAAACTCGTAATATTATCCGATTTTTTAAAAGAGGAAGCAGTTAAAACTACAAAAACCGCGATTAATATTAATAGCATCAAAGCCGATCAAAACTTTTCAAAGCGAAAATATGCCGTAAACTATGTAAACAAATCTCATGTGTTATTACAAAGCGAATCTAACACGGACGCGGGTATGAAATGTCGGTTTTGCTACAGCGGGCCGAAACACAATCTACCAGGGCTTTGGTTTCAGACACATCATTCCATATGGATATTGCTGCGCCAACCTTGCCCTCAATTTTGCTACCATCTGTATAGATTCTCACTGCTTGATCGTTGTGCCTGTTTACTTCTTCCTGATCCGTGAGGCTTGTGAATTTGTAGTCTCTATTTGTTGCCGGATGTGGTAGTGTGGCATACTTGGCACTTCTTTCTACCTCCCTGTCCCCCAGCTCCGGCAGAGTAACACCCCTTCTCACTTCATACAGAGAGGCTGCTTCCCAAACTCTGAGATCGAGGGGAAGTATCCCCGCCAGGAGCAGAACGGCGTTCAAGGAGACCGTTCGGTAGGCCCTTACCATTTTCTGCCCAAAACCTCTCGGATCACCGCTACATTCGGTTCGAGGTTTCCTCCATCCCGGCGGCTACCCGAATAGTGAGCCGACCCGTGCCCGGGGACAGCCCCCGATGGGCTGTCCCCGGGCACGTGACGTGAGGAGGAAGCCGAGTGCCTCGGCCAGGCCATGTTGCAAGTTTGCGACGCGGCCATGCCACGGATCGGTCCTCAGCCTCCGAGGGGTGCAGTGTACTGGTGGTCCAGCGAAATAGCGCAGTTGCGCAAATCTTGCGTGGCTGCGAGACGCCAGTACACCCGGTGCAGACGACGGCGTCAGCGGAACGCAGACGCGGAGCAGCGCCTGTACGGCAATTACCGGGAAGCCGTCGGGACCTTGAAGGTGGCAGTGGCAACAGCCAAGAATCTGGCGGAGGAGGAGATGCTGGCTAGCCTCGACGCCGATCCCTGGGGCCGGCCATACAAAATGGTTAGGCGTAAGCTTCGCCCCAGGGCCCCACCGCTAACTGAATCTCTTCAGCCTCAGCAACTGGAGTTAGTGGTGGGGACTCTGTTCCCCAGGAGGGATGGCTTGGAGCCACCGTGTATGGCGCCACCCATCGGTGCTGCGGACGCGTCTTTTACGGGCGCGCCCGAAGTCACCGAGGGAGAACTGAGGGCGGCGCTGCTGCGGCTTCGAGCCAAAAACACTGCTCCGGGACCCGACGGCATTCCCGGCCGGGCCTGGGTCGTGGCTTTGGGTCGTGGAGACTCTGTCAGACCATCGGTACATCCGGTGGAGAGTCTCCGCATCCTGCTCGTTGCCTCAAAGTCAGACCGGAGGAGGGAGAGTAGTGTTTCCGAGATGGTCCCTAGCCCGCCTCGACCGGGAAATGGTGGAGGAAGGAGCCATTGTTGAGGCCTGGAACGCAGCCACCCCGGTGCTGACTGACGTTGAGGAGAGGGCGAGGCGTTTCCGCATCGCATTGACGAGGGTATGTGATGCAGCGATGCCCCGGACCAGGTGCCTCCCAGCCCGGAAGGCGGTTTACTGGTGGTCGCAAGAAATTGCTGCTCTCCGTTGCGACAGTAATCGGGCGCGCCGGGCTTACACCCGTTGCCGCCGAAGAAGGCCACTGGACGCGCCGGAAGAGGATCGCCTATATAAAGAGCTCCAGAGGGCAAAAAGGGCATTCCAGGTGGCCATCGCTAATGCCAAGGACTCCGCCAGCGAGGAGTTCCTGGCAACCCTGAATAGGGATCCATGGGGTCGGCCATACCGCATCGTCAGAGGTAAGATGCGGAGTGCCCCATCCATGAACTCCATGGAGCCGGAGCTCCTTAATCGGGTGGTGTCTGGACTCTTTCCTCAACCACCAGCTTTTACGCCCCCGACTATGACGATTCCATCATTCGGGGAGCGAGAAGAGTCGATAGAAGCCCCTCCATTCACAGAGGATGAATTAGGAGAAGCGTGGAACCACCTGCGGCGGTGCAAGAAGGCACCGGGACCGGATGGAGTCCCGGGAAGAGTCCTGGCGCTGGCCTTGAGGCACCTCGGGAGCCACCTTAGGCAGCTATTTAATGACTGCCTGGAGGCGGGGCGGTTCCCGAGAGTATGGAAACAGGGACGCTTGGTGCTGTTGCGGAAGGAGGGTCGTTCTCCTGATTCTCCTTCGGCATACAGACCAATTGTCCTTATTGATGAGGTGAGCAAGATGCTGGAGAGAGTTCTGTATTAACCAGCACCTCGCTCTGCAGGGCCCTGATCTTTCGGAACACCAGTACGGCTTTAGGGTAGGCAAGTCGACGATAGATGCCGTTGGTGCTCTGAAAAGTTTCTGCGAAGGAGCGCAGAAGGAAAGCGACGGGGTATTGGCGGTATCACTAGATATCGCCAATGCCTTTGGCACCCTGCCGTATAGCGTGGTAGAGGAGGCGCTCCAATATCATCGGGTGCCCCTGTACCTGCGCCGAATGATAGGGCACTACCTGGAGGAAAGGGTAGTGGTCTATCAGGGAAAGGACGGGGCGAGGCAGGAGAGGCGTATGGCTTGTGGGGTTCCGCAGGGATCGGTCCTCGGACCCCTGCTGTGGAACCTGGGCTTTGATTGGGCAATTCGTCCGGTTCTGCTGCCCCGGATGGTAATTATTTGTTACGCGGACGACACCATGGTTGCCGTCCGGGGAAGCAGTTATGAGGAGTCGGTGAGGAGGGCTACGGTGGCCACCGAGCTGATGGTCACCCGAATTGGCATGTTGGGGCTCAAAGTTGCCCTTCCAAAGACGGAGGCCGTCCTATTCGGGGGAACGTGTTGTCGTCGGTGTAGTATATGCAGCTGATGGTGTGCCGTGACACCGCAACAATCGCGTGGGGAATTTCGTCGTGGATACGCGACTTTTTGGCCGTAGTGCGCACTATCACCACATATTCGGATGTCAGACCCTGGGCCTCGTGGATGGTGTTCACTCGTGATCCCTGTCCCGTTCCATATCCCAAGGACTTCAAGAGAGCCTTTTCTTTTTGGGTATGGGTAAGGTACAAGGTGTTAATTGTCTCTTTAGGGATCTCGGCACCAGTGTAGTCCTTCAGGGTCAGGGACTGTATCCGAACGTTGGACGAGTATATGCCATCATACACTTCGTTGAGCGCATACGCCACGTCCATGGGGTTTCTGTGCGTGCACAACAGTTGTTTGCTGATAGTGAGGAATACGCTAGGGCGGGAGTACTTTAATGAGAAAGCGTTACTACGGTCGATGAAGGGCACCTGGTTTTCGTCGCCAATTATGAGCATTTCGCTGGCATGAGCAAGTTTCGCGGCCATAATTATCGATCCTGGGTGGCTCATGAGAACTTCATCCACGATGAGGCGCTCGCAGTGCCTCTCGCTTTGCTCTTTGAATCCATTTACCAAGACCGATGCCATGGTGCGGACTTTGAGTGTTGATGCCGCTCCGTACTTTGCCTGCAGCTTCTCCTTCAAATCCTTTTTGGCCTCCGTGGTTGCTGTTAGAACCACGTCACGATTTATCTCGAAGTTCCTCACTATCCAGGTGGTCTTCCCACAGCCAGGAACTCCGTTTACCCAGGTGATTTTGGGTGCTTTCCAGGATTTCAGGGGCTCCTTCTCGTCCTTCGCTATCTTATTGCCTTGTTCGAGGATTCTCTGTCCCAGCATTATGTTGGTGCATTTTGCCAGGACAACTATTGGGTCGGTGGATGGTGTTTTGAACCGCGGCTTATTATCTTCTGCTTCCGCCTCTTCGACAAAACCACCTCGACAAAACCTGCTGTTGCGCTGTATGCGGCCATGTGGTCGAGTTCTTCTACATTTCCATGTAGAGTTTGCCGACGTCCGTTGTCGTAAATAACCGCTTCAGCTTCCTGGAGTCTCACCGTCAAGAGGCCAGTGTTTTGATGTTTGTAGGCCTGCAGGATGTCATGGCAGGTCTTCCGGCTGACCTCTAGCTCAGCTTTGATGAGAGCCATGAACTCCAAGAATGCATTCATGATGTGGTCCATTGGTGTTACTACGACTCCGAGGGTCGGCGGTTCGACCAGGCCTTTTTCGGCGTTAGTCCGTTTGTCGCTGGGTGAAGTTTTGGGCTGTGGCCTGGGCTTCAAGAAAGCGGCCAGTGCACTGCCCACCTCTTGCGTCATTGACTCGGCTCTCTTTTTTGATTTTTCGCCAGACATGCTTGCTATTGCCGATTTGAACGTGCTGATGGCTGTTTTAAAGGCACGTGTCGGCGCAGAGGTTGTCTGGGAGGACTCCCCTTGAGTTTTCTCGGCCTCCTGCCACTTTTGTGTCAGCTGTTCCGCGCCGCTTTTCCGCTCCTGAGTAGGGCACAAGGCGGCCTCGTGCTCGGATGAGCCTAAATGTGCAATCTGCACGCAAATGGGCAGGAAAGCTGGTCATGTTATGGGAGGGCTTAAGTGTTTCCCGCCTCCAACGAAGGGTAAGGAGGCTCCTTTGACTCGGGCCCCAGGCTCTTCAAGAGGTCGACAAGAACCGCCACAGGAGGACATCGAAATGGCGACTAATGACCATACGCCATAGCGAATTTCTGCAGGCCAATCTGAACCACTGCGCCCGTGCCCAGGACCTCCTGATACAACACATGGCGGAGTGGCAGATTCAAGTGGCGACAGCCGCCGAGCCCTACTTCATCCCTACTCAATCAAATTGGGCTGGTGACGTCGAGGGATCGGTGGCTGTTGTGGTGCCGGCACATGGAATTCCACTGGTTCCACAACGCAGCGGACCAGGGTTTGTAGCGGTCGTGTGGGGGGAGGTGACACTAATTGGAGTATACTTCTCCCCAAACAAACCCCTGTCTGCCTTCGAGGCTTATCTTAGAAGTCTGGAGCCAGTGGTGAGAGGTGCGGCCCTGTCGATGGGACTGTACACATGCTGGCTAGCGCACTCAAAGAAATGGCAACTATTGCTAAGCACAACGCACCACATGCACAAACACATAAGTTTTTAAGCCGTATTAGCACACAGAAGGATCTACCAACGTTTGAGGGCGACCCCATGGACTGGCTTTATTTTAAGCAAGCTTACGACGAGTCCACAAAAGTATGTAGCTTTAGCCCCAGGGAGAATCTGTGGAGGCTACGTAGTTACCTCCGCGGACCAGCAAAGGAAGCCGTCACGGCGCTGCTGATTAGCGCCAC
This sequence comes from Pararge aegeria, assembly GCF_905163445.1. NCBI lineage: Eukaryota > Metazoa > Arthropoda > Insecta > Lepidoptera > Nymphalidae > Pararge > Pararge aegeria. Next base: position 99,403 of record NC_053202.1, on the reverse strand, counting down.
CACACCGGACATAGTAATGTCAGCACTGGAGCTACAATTTGGTAACCCCGATATTATTATCACTAGAATAGTACAAGATGTCCAGAAGCTTCCAGCAATGGCACAGGAATATCATAAGGATATAGTCAAGTTTTCCGTTAAAGTTCAAAATTTCGTCGCAGCAGTCCTCGCTATCGGTGAAGATGAGTACCTAAAAAACATGAATATCATGTCGGCCGTGTTGTCTAAGTTCCCAACGGTTTTGTTATCAAAATGGACGGACTACAGCTATCCGCTTATAACCGACGGATCTAAAGCCAAACTCGTAATATTATCCGATTTTTTAAAAGAGGAAGCAGTTAAAACTACAAAAACCGCGATTAATATTAATAGCATCAAAGCCGATCAAAACTTTTCAAAGCGAAAATATGCCGTAAACTATGTAAACAAATCTCATGTGTTATTACAAAGCGAATCTAACACGGACGCGGGTATGAAATGTCGGTTTTGCTACAGCGGGCCGAAACACAATCTACCAGGGCTTTGGTTTCAGACACATCATTCCATATGGATATTGCTGCGCCAACCTTGCCCTCAATTTTGCTACCATCTGTATAGATTCTCACTGCTTGATCGTTGTGCCTGTTTACTTCTTCCTGATCCGTGAGGCTTGTGAATTTGTAGTCTCTATTTGTTGCCGGATGTGGTAGTGTGGCATACTTGGCACTTCTTTCTACCTCCCTGTCCCCCAGCTCCGGCAGAGTAACACCCCTTCTCACTTCATACAGAGAGGCTGCTTCCCAAACTCTGAGATCGAGGGGAAGTATCCCCGCCAGGAGCAGAACGGCGTTCAAGGAGACCGTTCGGTAGGCCCTTACCATTTTCTGCCCAAAACCTCTCGGATCACCGCTACATTCGGTTCGAGGTTTCCTCCATCCCGGCGGCTACCCGAATAGTGAGCCGACCCGTGCCCGGGGACAGCCCTCGATGGGCTGTCCCCGGGCACGTGACGTGAGGAGGAAGCCGAGTGCCTCGGCCAGGCCATGTTGCAAGTTTGCGACGCGGCCATGCCACGGATCGGTCCTCAGCCTCCGAGGGGTGCAGTGTACTGGTGGTCCAGCGAAATAGCGCAGTTGCGCAAATCTTGCGTGGCTGCGAGACGCCAGTACACCCGGTGCAGACGACGGCGTCAGCGGAACGCAGACGCGGAGCAGCGCCTGTACGGCAATTACCGGGAAGCCGTCGGGACCTTGAAGGTGGCAGTGGCAACAGCCAAGAATCTGGCGGAGGAGGAGATGCTGGCTAGCCTCGACGCCGATCCCTGGGGCCGGCCATACAAAATGGTTAGGCGTAAGCTTCGCCCCAGGGCCCCACCGCTAACTGAATCTCTTCAGCCTCAGCAACTGGAGTTAGTGGTGGGGACTCTGTTCCCCAGGAGGGATGGCTTGGAGCCACCGTGTATGGCGCCACCCATCGGTGCTGCGGACGCGTCTTTTACGGGCGCGCCCGAAGTCACCGAGGGAGAACTGAGGGCGGCGCTGCTGCGGCTTCGAGCCAAAAACACTGCTCCGGGACCCGACGGCATTCCCGGCCGGGCCTGGGTCGTGGCTTTGGGTCGTGGAGACTCTGTCAGACCATCGGTACATCCGGTGGAGAGTCTCCGCATCCTGCTCGTTGCCTCAAAGTCAGACCGGAGGAGGGAGAGTAGTGTTTCCGAGATGGTCCCTAGCCCGCCTCGACCGGGAAATGGTGGAGGAAGGAGCCATTGTTGAGGCCTGGAACGCAGCCACCCCGGTGCTGACTGACGTTGAGGAGAGGGCGAGGCGTTTCCGCATCGCATTGACGAGGGTATGTGATGCAGCGATGCCCCGGACCAGGTGCCTCCCAGCCCGGAAGGCGGTTTACTGGTGGTCGCAAGAAATTGCTGCTCTCCGTTGCGACAGTAATCGGGCGCGCCGGGCTTACACCCGTTGCCGCCGAAGAAGGCCACTGGACGCGCCGGAAGAGGATCGCCTATATAAAGAGCTCCAGAGGGCAAAAAGGGCATTCCAGGTGGCCATCGCTAATGCCAAGGACTCCGCCAGCGAGGAGTTCCTGGCAACCCTGAATAGGGATCCATGGGGTCGGCCATACCGCATCGTCAGAGGTAAGATGCGGAGTGCCCCATCCATGAACTCCATGGAGCCGGAGCTCCTTAATCGGGTGGTGTCTGGACTCTTTCCTCAACCACCAGCTTTTACGCCCCCGACTATGACGATTCCATCATTCGGGGAGCGAGAAGAGTCGATAGAAGCCCCTCCATTCACAGAGGATGAATTAGGAGAAGCGTGGAACCACCTGCGGCGGTGCAAGAAGGCACCGGGACCGGATGGAGTCCCGGGAAGAGTCCTGGCGCTGGCCTTGAGGCACCTCGGGAGCCACCTTAGGCAGCTATTTAATGACTGCCTGGAGGCGGGGCGGTTCCCGAGAGTATGGAAACAGGGACGCTTGGTGCTGTTGCGGAAGGAGGGTCGTTCTCCTGATTCTCCTTCGGCATACAGACCAATTGTCCTTATTGATGAGGTGAGCAAGATGCTGGAGAGAGTTCTGTATTAACCAGCACCTCGCTCTGCAGGGCCCTGATCTTTCGGAACACCAGTACGGCTTTAGGGTAGGCAAGTCGACGATAGATGCCGTTGGTGCTCTGAAAAGTTTCTGCGAAGGAGCGCAGAAGGAAAGCGACGGGGTATTGGCGGTATCACTAGATATCGCCAATGCCTTTGGCACCCTGCCGTATAGCGTGGTAGAGGAGGCGCTCCAATATCATCGGGTGCCCCTGTACCTGCGCCGAATGATAGGGCACTACCTGGAGGAAAGGGTAGTGGTCTATCAGGGAAAGGACGGGGCGAGGCAGGAGAGGCGTATGGCTTGTGGGGTTCCGCAGGGATCGGTTCTCGGACCCCTGCTGTGGAACCTGGGCTTTGATTGGGCAATTCGTCCGGTTCTGCTGCCCCGGATGGTAATTATTTGTTACGCGGACGACACCATGGTTGCCGTCCGGGGAAGCAGTTATGAGGAGTCGGTGAGGAGGGCTACGGTGGCCACCGAGCTGATGGTCACCCGAATTGGCATGTTGGGGCTCAAAGTTGCCCTTCCAAAGACGGAGGCCGTCCTATTCGGGGGAACGTGTTGTCGTCGGTGTAGTATATGCAGCTGATGGTGTGCCGTGACACCGCAACAATCGCGTGGGGAATTTCGTCGTGGATACGCGACTTTTTGGCCGTAGTGCGCACTATCACCACATATTCGGATGTCAGACCCTGGGCCTCGTGGATGGTGTTCACTCGTGATCCCTGTCCCGTTCCATATCCCAAGGACTTCAAGAGAGCCTTTTCTTTTTGGGTATGGGTAAGGTACAAGGTGTTAATTGTCTCTTTAGGGATCTCGGCACCAGTGTAGTCCTTCAGGGTCAGGGACTGTATCCGAACGTTGGACGAGTATATGCCATCATACACTTCGTTGAGCGCATACGCCACGTCCATGGGGTTTCTGTGCGTGCACAACAGTTGTTTGCTGATAGTGAGGAATACGCTAGGGCGGGAGTACTTTAATGAGAAAGCGTTACTACGGTCGATGAAGGGCACCTGGTTTTCGTCGCCAATTATGAGCATTTCGCTGGCATGAGCAAGTTTCGCGGCCATAATTATCGATCCTGGGTGGCTCATGAGAGCTTCATCCACGATGAGGCGCTCGCAGTGCCTCTCGCTTTGCTCTTTGAATCCATTTACCAAGACCGATGCCATGGTGCGGACTTTGAGTGTTGATGCCGCTCCGTACTTTGCCTGCAGCTTCTCCTTCAAATCCTTTTTGGCCTCCGTGGTTGCTGTTAGAACCACGTCACGATTTATCTCGAAGTTCCTCACTATCCAGGTGGTCTTCCCACAGCCAGGAACTCCGTTTACCCAGGTGATTTTGGGTGCTTTCCAGGATTTCAGGGGCTCCTTCTCGTCCTTCGCTATCTTATTGCCTTGTTCGAGGATTCTCTGTCCCAGCATTATGTTGGTGCATTTTGCCAGGACAACTATTGGGTCGGTGGATGGTGTTTTGAACCGCGGCTTATTATCTTCTGCTTCCGCCTCTTCGACAAAACCACCTCGACAAAACCTGCTGTTGCGCTGTATGCGGCCATGTGGTCGAGTTCTTCTACATTTCCATGTAGAGTTTGCCGACGTCCGTTGTCGTAAATAACCGCTTCAGCTTCCTGGAGTCTCACCGTCAAGAGGCCAGTGTTTTGATGTTTGTAGGCCTGCAGGATGTCATGGCAGGTCTTCCGGCTGACCTCTAGCTCAGCTTTGATGAGAGCCATGAACTCCAAGAATGCATTCATGATGTGGTCCATTGGTGTTACTACGACTCCGAGGGTCGGCGGTTCGACCAGGCCTTTTTCGGCGTTAGTCCGTTTGTCGCTGGGTGAAGTTTTGGGCTGTGGCCTGGGCTTCAAGAAAGCGGCCAGTGCACTGCCCACCTCTTGCGTCATTGACTCGGCTCTCTTTTTTGATTTTTCGCCAGACATGCTTGCTATTGCCGATTTGAACGTGCTGATGGCTGTTTTAAAGGCACGTGTCGGCGCAGAGGTTGTCTGGGAGGACTCCCCTTGAGTTTTCTCGGCCTCCTGCCACTTTTGTGTCAGCTGTTCCGCGCCGCTTTTCCGCTCCTGAGTAACCATGATGGTGGGTGGAACATTTTCCCAGTCAGGTGTTTCGCTGGGTTTTTTCCTGGGTTTGAGGTAACTAAGGTCCTCTCCCCTGTTTTCGTAGACAACTACCTGGTGCTTTTTCGATGCGTCTATGCAACCAAGGTTGTTCCTTTTGTATAGCCCACCGCCATGGCGTCGACGCTAATTATTCGGGCAGGTGTGTCGCCCGTGCTGCAGAATGATGTTAGTACTGAGCTGGCCCTGGCAAATGGTGGTTCCAGTAGATTCCAGTTGAATATTGCGACAACTTTGTTCTTTGTGCGCAATATTCTACAGGGTTGTTGAGCTACTGTAACTTCTGGCAGGGCTTCATAGATTTTGCGTCGAATTGTATTTTTGGAAGTGCTTCCGTTCGCTAGCGCTGCGAGTCCTGGCGATATCATCACCCTGCTCGAGTCGCTCGCGATGCAGAAGCCTATCCCCAATCTCTCAGAGCTGTTATCCATAAACAGTGCCACACCACGGGTTCTTAACCCCGGATTTCCCCTTTCTGCCATTAGCAAGAGCTGCCTGGTAGGCATATCCTGCACCGGGCAGGGTTGTTGGGGTAACGGGGCCTGGGTGGTCCTGCTCAAGTCTGGGCTTGGCGGCGTCGGGTTGCTGTTTCTCCTGACGGCAATGAGGAAGATCTTCTCCACATACCTCAGGAAGTCTGGTCTTCTCTCTGGATCCGCTACGAGATCGTGGAAGCTTCTATCTGTATGCGAGTATCGTCAGGAGTATGGCGCTGTACGGGGCTCCAATATGGGTGCACGCATTGTCTCCGCAGAATATCACACTCCTGCGGAGACCCCAACGCGTAATCGCGGTGCGCGCGATCCGGGGCTACCGTACGGTGTCTTGGACGGCATCCACACTTCTTGCTGGCGACCCGCCGTGGGACCTGCAGGCTGAGGTGCTTGCACAGGTGCACCGCTACCGGTCAAGTGTGAGGACTCGAGGGGAAAGACCAGGACCCGAGGAGATTGGGAGACTCCGTACCCTCGGAAGGGAGGTCCTGGTCCAGAGATGGAGAGAAGACCTCGAGTCCCCGGTGGCGGGCATCTGGACGGTGGAGGGCATCCGGCCCCACCTAGAGCGGTGGCTGAAGCGGCGCCATGGCGCGCTGACGTATCGCCTCGTGCAGGTGCTTACCGGACACGGCTGCTTCGGTAAATACCTGCACGGGATCGCGAGGAGGGAGGCCTCGCCGATCTGCCATGAGTGTGACGCGCCTGAAGACACGGCGCTCCACACCTTGGCAGTATGCGCGTCATGGGCCCCGCAAAGACACGCAATGGTGTCACTCCTGGACGGTGACCTCTCGCTGCCAAGTGTTATCAATCTGATGCTCGGCAGCGAGGAGGGATGGTCTACTGTCGCCTCCTTCTGCGAAGCCGTAATGGGCTTGAAAGAGGCCTCGGAGAGGGAGAGAGAGCAGGCGGCTGATGCTCTTCCCCTCCGAAGAAGGAGAACAGGTGGCAGGAGGCGCAGATATGCGCACCTAATGCCACCTCCGTAGACACCATTGCGTGCCTCCGACGAGTGCGCCGGGGCGTCAAAGTTGCATGCGACCGCGATCCTTTGACGCTCCAACTTGGGCGCGGGCGGCTCCGCTGGGTTTTAGTGGGTATTCTGGCTGATACATCATCGGCCAGCGAGTCCCACATACCCTGCTGGAGGCTGCACAGTTTTGGCTGCGCAGCCTCCAGGAGGGATGCCTAAACGCATTTCCCAGCGACAAAAAAAAAAAAAAAAAAAAAAAAAAAAAGGTTAGGTTAGGTTAGGTTAGGTTAGGTTAGGTTAGGTTAGGTTAGGTTCCCGTGTGGGGTTGCTAGTCCCCCATCGGGCGCGTCCCCGGGTGGTGGATAGGGGAATGCCTCCCAGATATGGGGGGTACCGGGGAAACCCGGCGCGAACCAAAACTAGCACGAGGCGGGGTGGGGCGCTTCTGTGCGCTGCCACTGAGGGTGGGGCGCTTCTGTGCGCTGCCACTGAGGGTGGGGCCTTACAGGCCGCGAGGAAGGACAACCTCGGTAAAAAAATCACCGGTGTGGGTGGAAACGCCCAGCGCGGTGGGCTCTCCGGTCTTCATGGCCGGTGAGCGCTGGCTTCGGCCACCGTCGGGCAACCCGTAATCCGCACTGAGCGGAACCGGGGGTCCCGCGCACTGAGCGTGGGGCTGCGAGGAAGACAACCTCTATAAAAAATTACCCCAATCCTAAGGTTTGATGCCCGCCGATGGGATGCATGGTTGCTGGGAGTGCAGCCACTAGGGTGTCTGGGAAGGGTCCCCATTAGGCCTAAAAAACAAAATGGAAGTACGAACTGGAAATAAATCTACCCGGGAGGGTCCCCGCGAGGGGGAATCCCTTGGTGCGTCGCTAGTGGCGCATCGGCCCCATGTATACGGGGGGGCCACCATTCGTAAGGAAGAGGAGAAGATTGTGGGGGGTTTAGGGATAGATGGAAACGTGCAAGGGGGGAAAGAATTGGTAGTGGCCTTAGAGAGGTGCGAAGTTTTAGCACAGAGGCACGAGAGAGAAATGCGTAAGGAGGAAGAGTTAGAATTGGGGGGGAAATTTTGGATGGATGTAGGAGAAGGGGGGAGGAAGAGGAGCGGAACTGAAGAGGCGGCGTCGGAATCCGACTGCAGCCTTATAACCGTCGAGAGCAGGCCCAGATCGGGCTCAGGCTCGTCGGTAGCGTTTTCAGTGTCCGATATGACAGGAGTGAAGCGCCCACGCCTCAGTGAAGGCGATGATATGTCGACTGACGAGGAAAGGCCGGGGACACCAGTCCCTGTAAGAGGTAGAGGGCGTCCACCTACCCATGGGCGTTATGTCGGCATTGGCAAGGCCAGGGAGGCCCTTAATATGGAAAAAAGAGCCGAGGCGAAAGCCCAGGCCAAACAAAAGGCGGAGGATGACCTCCTCAAGGAGGCCGCCGTCGCCCGTTTTCGGCGGGAGGCGCGCAAAGAAGTGTCATCTCCATTCGGGCAACGTGTGGATGAAAAGACCGCAGCCCGACTGCAGGACCAGGTCTGGGAAGACTTGGACCTTATTAGAAAGGTGGCCACTAAGTCTGCCCACTTGAAGGGCACCTTCGTGCGTGACCTGAAAGACGCTGCGGCTTCCATCAAGGAGACTGTAGAAGCCCTCGGGTCGCGCACCGTTTCGGATGAGACGCGGCGACTGCAGGCGGACAACACACGCCTGCAAGCCGAGATGGCTAGCCTCCGCAGAGAGCTGGCCCAATTACGGACAGAGATGGAGGGTATGCGGAAGCAGGGTTCCGCTCACTCTTCCCCGGACAAGACAGAGGAGGCGCCCCCTGCAATGCGTCCTCCTCAACAAGGCAAAACTGGCCGCCCTGGGGTTACCCCAGCTGCGCCTTCATTGGAGGAGATTTGTCGTACGGTGATGGTCCAGGTCGGAGGAATGTTGAATGCCCGCCTGGAGTCACTAGAGGACAGACTCCTCCCAGAGAGGAACCTCCGGCCGCCTTTGGCGACCGACAAAAGGCGAGACGGACGCACATATGCTGCCGCGGCATCGGGATCTCCAGGCACCGCAAAACCGCCTACTGAAAGCGCGCCTAAGGGGCCCGCCCGATCTGAACACAGCAGGCTCGCAGGGCAGGCGCCCTCGGCACCACCTCATCGCCCAGCTGGGTCCTCGTGGAGTCAGCCACGGGCACGGATGACGACAGACCCTTCTACTTCCTCTTCTACTCCACCTTCCGCGGAGAAGAAGAAAAAGAAGAAGAAGAAAAAGAACGGGAATCAGGAGGCTGGCCCACACCAGGGGAAGAGCCAGTCGTCGGAATGGACGAAAGTAGGTCCCAAGAAGCGACCTGATGCGAAAAGTCGCGCCAGCAAACTCCGCACACCTCGGTCATCAGCAGTCATCTTAACGCTGCAACCGGGGGCGGAAGAAAGGGGCGCGACTTATGCAAAAGTTATTGCCGCTGCGAAGGCGAGAATAAATGCAGCAGACATTGGCGCACAAGGAGTCCGACTCCGAAAGGCAGCTACAGGAGGCCGCCTGTTCGAATTCCCCGGGGCCTCCAGTGCTGAGAAGGCGGACTCCTTGGCTAGAAAGCTCAGAGAGGTCTTGAGTGACGAGGTCGTTCGGGTCTCTAGACCTACGAAGTCTGTTGACCTGCGGATCACAGGCCTGGACGACTCCGTCACCAGCGCCGAGGTTATCGCAGCGGTGGCAACGGTAGGAGGATGTCCCGTCGAGCAAGTGCGTTCTGGCGAAGTTGTCAGTGGCTACGACGGGCTAGGGGCAGTGTTAGTGCACTGTCCCGTTGCAGCTGCCAAGAAGGTAGTAGCAGGAGGAAGGCTCCTCGTGGGATGGGTGTCGGCCCAAGTAAAGTTGCTGGACGCCCGGCCCCTGATGTGCTATCGGTGCCTGGCACCGGGGCACATGGGTGCCCAGTGCAAGGCAGGGGTCGACCGCAGTGGTTTGTGCTATCGCTGCGGCCGACCGGGTCATAAGGCCCGTGAATGCTCCGCTACACCACATTGCGTGGTCTGTGCAGCGGATGGCAGAACGGCGAAGCATCGCGTGGGCAGCAAGTCCTGCGTATCCCCATCTGCGGGCAAGAAGAAGAGAGGGAAGGCAGGCCAGGCTACTGAGCAGTCTTCTTGCTCACCTCAGCAAGCGGAAACGCAGCAGGGGACTGAGGAGGTTCCAATGGCCGAAGACTAATAATGGACCTGAACCTCCTCCAGGCGAATATCAACCACTGCGCCAGAGCTCAGGACCTCCTCTTCCAGAGCATGGCGGAGTGGTTGATTCACGTAGCCGTGGTAGCTGAGCCCTATCGCGTCCCTTCTGGGGATAATTGGGTGGGAGATACGGAAGGAGTGGTTGCCATAACGTCCCGGTCCATAGTGGGCTCTCCAGCCTTCGATAACGTAGTGCGAGGTCGGGTATACGTCTCGGCTTTCGTTGACGACGTTATGGTAGTCGGAGTGTACTTCTCGCCTAATAAAAGTCTCGCTGACTTCGAACAGTTTCTTGCTGAAGTCGGCGTCCTGATAAGCAGAAGACGCTCCGGCCGCGTTCTTGTCGCTGGGGACCTCAATGCAAAATCTGTGGCATGGGGGTGTCCAGCGACGGATCCGCGTGGACGAGAGCTGGAGGAATGGGCGATGGCGACTGGCCTCACGGTCTTAAACCGAGGATCGGTAAACACATGCGTGCGGCAACAGGGCGGCTCCATTGTGGACGTCACTTTCGCAGATGCTGCCCTGGCGCGCCGTGTTCGGGGCTGGAAGGTGCTGGAGAACGTGGAGACGTTGTCGGACCACAGATACTTGAGGTTCGACATCTCCGCAAGTTCGGTTCTCCCGAGCGGTCCAACCCCCTTGCGAGAGGACGGTCCTCGTTGGTCGCTGTCGCGCATTGACCGGGACTTTTTGGTCGAGGTCGAGGTCCTTAACCGGCCGGACTGCGAGGAAGAAAACCTCTATAAAAATCACCCCGAATCCCAAGCGGCGGCGCACCGCGAGGGGATGCATGGCTGATGGGTAGTTCAGTCTCTAGTGCGACCCCCGTCAGGGTACCGGCCGACACCCTTTGGCGAGTTACGCTTTGGCTTATCTGGGTGCAGGGGGCACCACCCGGATGGACTGAATATTTCCCCCATACTCGTGGGATCAAATATGGAAATAAATAAAATTAGAAAGAATAGTAATATTAGAGGGCTAGAAGGCCCGCAAGGAGAGGAAGAGAGAGGAAGGAAGAGAGAAGGACAGGCTTACCGGCTGAAGATTGTTCTGCCTAAGCCAACGGAGGAGGAAAAGGTTAATGAGCTTCTAATGGACACTGATTCAGACGATAGTGACAGAGTTTTGGAGGCCTTAGTGGAGCCTTGGAAGGTAGCCGGAGCCGTATCAAAGCGGCCCCATGATCAGGTGGACTCACGGGAAGAGGAAGAAGGAGAGCCCTCGTTGAAGGCTGTCGCAGTGGAGCCTGAGACTGAGTCTGCAGTAACAACAAAGGCAAAGATTAAAGTGGGAAGGGCTCGGGCTGAAAGAGTAGATGAAGGTGTGCGAGAACGGAGTCCTATCAATAGGGCTAAAGTGACCATGAATGCCGATGGCGAATATGGCCCAACAAAAGACGAGCTCATCGACAGGGCCAGGAGTGCGGTCTCCTCGATAACGTGCGAGACTCAGAAGTCCAACAACCTCAAGGGCGGCGTGAAGGGTGAAATAAACCGGGCTACCAAAGAAATCCGCGCAGCCATGGACGCCCTACAGGCAATGACGATTGACGAGGAAGCCCAAAGGCTCCGGGCAGACAACAGGAGGATGCGACAGGAGATGGCCGCCTTAAGAGCGGAGGTCAAGGCCCTCCGGTTCGCGTTCTCTGCAAGGGAAAAATCCCCTGCACCAGTTGGTCAGCCCGATCTGGGCATGGATCCCCAGAGCTCCCCGGCACTCGGCGAGATGCTTGAGACCTTAAAGAGGGATCTCTTTATATCCATCGGGGGGATGGTAAATGACCGCCTCGAGCAGCTGGAAAAGCGACTCCCACAGGAGCCCATTTTGAGGCCGCCACTCGCGGCTGATAAAAAGAAAGGAGCAGTTACCCGCCGCTCTCCCGATGAGCCATCAGCGGGCCCTTCGCCTGCGCGTCCAGCAAAGACTCGCTCGGCGGCAGGAACTAAGACCACTAAGCCTACCGCTGCGCCGCAGACAGAGTGCAGCGTCTCCACACGTAGTGCAGAGCCACGTGAGGCTGAAGCCACTGAGACCACGCTCCAGCCCCACCAACCCCACCCGCCTGGTCAAAGGTAATTGGGAGGAAGGCTAAAGCCAAGACGGCTAAGTCCACTAAGCCCAAGGCTCCTAACTCAGCCTGCGCACCTGCTAAGGCTACGCCGGCTAAACGCAAGGGTAAACTGAGCCCTCCAAAGTCCTCAGCGGTCGTTATCACCCTGAGGCCAGAAGTCGTCGCAACCCAAACTTACGCGACGGTCATGAAGACAGCCACCGCGGGCCTGGCCTTGAAGGAGGTCGGAGTGGATCATGTACGGGTGCGCAAATCAGCCACCGGGGCCAGAGTTATTGAGGTTCCGGGGGCCGACAGCGCCAAGGCTGCAGATGAGCTGGCGGGCAAACTGCAAGGCCTGGTCGGCGAATGGGTGACGGTTACACGGCCCATGAAAACCGCAGAACTGAGGATCGCTGGTATTGACGAGTCCGTCACACCTGAAGAAGTGCAGAGGGTGGTGGCGCAAATGGGAAGTGTTCCACTGGAGCAGGTTAGAGCTGGTGCTATTCGGGCGGGACCCAGCGGGACTGGATCGATATTGGTCCGATGCCCTGTGACTACAGCGAAGCTACTCGTAGCAGAGGGAAGGATAGTCGTTGGGTGGTCGTCAGCCCGTGTTATCCTTTTGGAACCTATCCCGATGCGCTGCTTTAAGTGCATGGGGGTGGGTCACACAAGGGCTCTCTGCCCATCACCTGCCGACCGGAGCACTTTGTGCTTCAGATGTGGCAGGGAAGGGCACAAGGCGGCCTCGTGCTCGGATGAGCCTAAATGTGCAATCTGCACGCAAATGGGCAGGAAAGCTGGTCATGTTATGGGAGGGCTTAAGTGTTTCCCGCCTCCAACGAAGGGTAAGGAGGCTCCTTTGACTCGGGCCCCAGGCTCTTCAAGAGGTCGACAAGAACCGCCACAGGAGGACATCGAAATGGCGACTAATGACCATACGCCATAGCGAATTTCTGCAGGCCAATCTGAACCACTGCGCCCGTGCCCAGGACCTCCTGATACAACACATGGCGGAGTGGCAGATTCAAGTGGCGACAGCCGCCGAGCCCTACTTCATCCCTACTCAATCAAATTGGGCTGGTGACGTCGAGGGATCGGTGGCTGTTGTGGTGCCGGCACATGGAATTCCACTGGTTCCACAACGCAGCGGACCAGGGTTTGTAGCGGTCGTGTGGGGGGAGGTGACACTAATTGGAGTATACTTCTCCCCAAACAAACCCCTGTCTGCCTTCGAGGCTTATCTTAGAAGTCTGGAGCCAGTGGTGAGAGGTGCGGCCCCGACCCAGGTAATCCTGATGGGGGACCTAAATGCGAAGTCTGCGGCGTGGGGATCCCCCATAACAGATCTGAGGGGAGTTGAGTTGGAGAACTGGGCTGCCATGGTCGGCCTGGTCCTTCTCAACCAAGGACGCGCAAACACCTGTGTGCGACGGCAGGGGGGGTCAATAGTGGATGTCTCATTCGCTACCCCTGCCATCGCCTCACGTGCCCAGGATTGGCGCGTCCTCGAGGAAGTGGAGACTCTGTCAGACCATCGGTACATCCGGTGGAGAGTCTCCGCATCCTGCTCGTTGCCTCAAAGTCAGACCGGAGGAGGGAGAGTAGTGTTTCCGAGATGGTCCCTAGCCCGCCTCGACCGTGAAATGGTGGAGGAAGGAGCCATTGTTGAGGCCTGGAACGCAGCCACCCCGGTGCTGACTGATGTTGAGGAGAGGGCGAGGCGTTTCCGCATCGCATTGAAGAGGGTATGTGATGCAGCGATGCCCCGGACCAAGCCGGAAGGCGGTTTACTGGTGGTCGCAAGAAATTGCTGCTCTCCGTTGCGACAGTAATCGGGCGCGCCGGGCTTACACCCGCTGCCGCCGAAGAAGGCCACTGGACGCGCCGGAAGAGGATCGCCTATATAAAGAGCTCCAGAGGGCAAAAAGGGCATTCCAGGTGGCCATCGCTAATGCCAAGGACTCCGCCAGCGAGGAGTTCCTGGCAACCCTGAATAGGGATCCATGGGGTCGGCCATACCGCATCGTCAGAGGTAAGATGCGGAGTGCCCCACCCATGAACTCCATGGAGCCGGAGCTCCTTAATCGGGTGGTGTCTGGACTCTTTCCTCAACCACCAGCTTTTACGCCCCCGACTATGACGATTCCATCATTCGGGGAGCGAGAAGAGTCGATGGAAGCCCCTCCGGTCACAGAGGATGAATTAGGAGAAGCGTGGAACCACCTGCGGCGGTGCAAGAAGGCACCGGGACCGGATGGAGTCCCGGGAAGAGTCCTGGCGCTGGCCTTGAGGCACCTCGGGAGCCACCTTAGGCAGTAGGAACATCGCTGGGTTTTAGTGGGTATTCTGGCCGCTTTATGCCGGTGAGTCCCACATACCCCTCCGGAAACGGCGCAGCTTCGGATGCGCTGTTTCCGGAGGGGATGCATAAACGCATTTCCCAGCGTTAAAAAAAAAAAAAAAAAAAAAAAAATAGGTTAGGTTAGATAACATCCAATCCTTATATTTTTTAATATCGCCAGATCAAACTTTTTTGTTTTTACTTACGTATTTACATTGACAGGTAACCGCAGTAATCAACGATTACCAATATAATATAGCTCCAGTCAAACCATTTGGCTTTACGTATGCACGTGCCCTGTGGGATCTAAACCGGATCTGCATGGTGGATTATACAATTTCTGTCATCGTTATACACCACACAGATTTTAGTACAGAGTTTATTATATATTAGCACACCCACGGAGATAGGAAATTTGGGGTCTGAGCCCCAGTGGCTTGAACAGAACATTAAAGTGTCGGTCCCCGTTATTACTAACTTGTGATATTAAAAGTAGTTCTACTATAAGAGGGAGGAGGCGTGTACCCAGCAATGGGACATTCAAGCTATGGATGAAGATGATGGTGAATCACGTAGCAACGTCGCAAGTTTACCTCACTAACAGGATTCTACAAGGTATGTGTAGGAGCTTGTTCGTCGAGCAAGTATCTACGTCACCACGTACCACGAGCCAACTTTACAAAATATACGTCATTCAAGTACGGGTACGACGCGGTCTGCGCGAGCGCGCCCGCCGCGCCGCCGAACGCCATGTTAGTGAGGCCTCGCGGGCTCGAGCCCGTGTACTCTGCGGAACAGATTTAGCTCGATTCATTCATTTAATTCATCCATTACAACTCAAGCCATCGACCGCATATTGCTAACTTCCCATTGACATTGCTATTCCAAGTAAACGGTAAAATGGTTTTATACACACGGGTTTTTCACGCCATTGGTTGCCTTGAAGAGATCGAGGCCACTGGCTTTTTAACCGACTTCAAGAAGGAAGAGTTTCTTAATTCGTCGGAATCTTTTTTTTTTAATGTATTACCCGATTACTCGAAGACGCCTGAACCGATTTGCTGTTATTAAAAAATCAACAATAATGTAACCCAAAGTAGCAAATTTTTTTTTGTATTTAAGTTCCTGGGCGTATGTTGAAGTCAGTTTTTTTTTTAATTTAAAATAATGTATTTATTACGTATTATGTTATTTTGTTCTATACTTTGGTCTGTTGTATAATAAATGTGTATTCATTCATTAAGGTGCTTAATGTGTATATAAAACTTTAGAGATTATAGGTAATAAAATGGTAATACAAATTTTCCGCTCTCATAGTTCGCTCTTTCGTTCAATCGTTCTTTCGTTTACATATCATTCAACATGAACAGCTATTTGAAACGGAGCTCATCCGCGGAAGTATCACCACCATGTTTTATTCTGTCGCTGAGCAGCATTGTTGTAATGCAGCGTTCCGATCTAAAGCGCGTGATTACAGTCACACGAGCCCAAACACCTACCCACCAAATTGCTGCTGCTGTTTTAGTTACTTTCACAGCATTAGGTCAATACTATGGAATACTGCTGCTAAGGTAAGCAGTGGTTACCTGTACAAGGTGTTACATGCAATTCTACCCTTTGTAGCTATACCTATCCGCAACGGTATACGTCTCAAATTGAAGGACACGGGGCGACACGTCCCATTCATTTGTTCATTCACTCACATTCGGGCGTCGTGAGTTAAACACGTGTAGCAATGTCCCGCGACTCACCCAGGTACCAGTGCTTCAGCGAGTCGTAGGTGAAGAAAGACACCCCCGCGTAGGGGATCACCCCCAGCACAGTGGCGGGGTAGCCTCTGCGGACACGGAGATCAGTCCATTATTACCGGAAACAATTCGCTACTTTTCTTAATTTGTGAAACAGCTAAAAATTTGCGACTTTTTCTATAAAACCCCAGCGTACAGACAGTTGTCTGATTAAATCTGTACTCAAAGAATGGGATAAGTTATTAAAATAATACTATTTTTACAAAATTAAAATTAAAGCGAAGCAGCGTATCGTTGATAAGATAATTATACTAAAACAATGTCAGAATAAAATATACTGGTTGTTGTATGAAACAATAATAAATTGATTGAATTACATTGTAGTTTTGTTTGCTCCGAAAAATACAGAAGTTAAAAGATTAAAGGTGGAGAGCAATTAGATGAAATTTATTCGCTTAAACTAAGAAAGAATTGACAGGAGAAACGGCTAAAGGGCGAATATTTAAAGAATTTGCAAGGGATGATGATTACAATCAAGGTAAGGGGAGAATGCACAGCGAAGAGAGTACAGGGCCAGGGTATAGGGCTGAAATGATAAATTCACGGGAGATAAAAGCAAAGCAGCATTTAAGGGGGGTTGCAATACGGGAAGAGTCAACTAGGCTAAAGTGAGGTGAAGCAGGAAATGTGGCAAGGGTTTAAAGGCGTCAGACTGGAGAAAGGACAACTTAGAAAATTTTACAGTTATTGGGCCAAAATTTGATGGGGGTTGGGAGGGGAATACATACAATAGAGGTTACGGGTGGGGATGAGGGGAATACATCGTTGAGAGCAGAGTGGTTGGGAGGGGAAGAGCAGGGGTCCGAAGGTGAAGGAGGGGAAGAGCAGGGGTCCGAAGGTGAAGGAGGGGAAGAGCAGGGGTCCGAAGGTGAAGGAGGGGAAGAGCAGGGGTCCGAAGGTGAAGGACGGAAAGAGCAGGGGTCCGAAGGTGAAGGAGGGGAAGAGCAGGGGTCCGAAGGTGAAGGAGGGGAAGAGCAGGGTTCCGAAGGTGAAGGAGGGGAAGAGCAGGGGTCCGAAGGTGAAGGAGGGGAAGAGCAGGGGTCCGAAGGTGAAGGACGGGAAGAGCAGGGGTCCGAAGGTGAAGGACGGAAAGAGCAGGGGTCCGAAGGTAAGGAGGGGAAGAGCAGGGTTCCGAAGGTGAAGGAGGGGAATAGCAGGGGTCCGAAGGTGAAGGAGGGGAAGAGCAGGGGTCCGAAGGTGAAAGAGGGGAAGAGCAGGGGTCCGAAGGTAAAGGACGGGAAGAGCAGGGTTCCGAAGGTGAAGGACGGGAAGAGCAGGGGTCCGAAGGTGAAGGACGGGAAGAGCAGGGTTCCGAAGGTGAAGGAGGGGAAGAGCAGGGGTCCGAAGGTGAAGGACGGGATGAGGAGGGGTCCGAAGGTGAAGGACGGGAAGAGCAAAGGTCCGAAGGTGAAGGAGGGGAAGAGCAGGGGTCCGAAGGTGAAGGACGGGAAGAGCAGGGGTCCGAAGGTGAAGGAGGGGAAGAGCAGGGTTCCGAAGGTGAAGGAGGGGAAGAGCAGGGTTCCGAAGGTGAAGGAGGGGAAGAGCAGAGGTCCGAAGGTGAAGGAGGGGAAGAGCAGGGTTCCGAAGGTGAAGGAGGGGAATAGCAGGGGTCCGAAGGTGAAGGAGGGGAAGAGCAGGGGTCCGAAGGAGAACGAGGGGAAGAGCAGGGGTCCGAAGGTGAAGGAGGGGAAGAGCCGGGGGCCGAAGGTGAAGGAGGGGAAGAGCAGGGGTCCGAAGGTGAAGGAGGGGAAGAGCAGGGTTCCGAAGGTGAAGGAGGGGAAGAGCAGGGTTCAGAAGGTGAAGGACGGGAAGAGCAGGGTTCCGAAGGTGAAGGACGGGAAGAGCAGGGGTCCGAAGGTGAAGGACGGGAAGAGCAGGGTTCCAAAGGTGAAGGACGGGAAGAGCAGGGTTCCGAAGGTGAAGGAGGGGAAGAGCAGGGTTCCGAAGGTGAAGGACGGGAAGAGCAGGGTTCCGAAGGTGAAGGAGGGGAAGAGCAGGGTTCCGAAGGTGAAGGACGGGAAGAGCAGGGGTCCGAAGGTGAAGGAGGGGAATAGCAGGGGTCCGAAGGTGAAGGAGGGGAAGAGCAGGGGTCCGAAGGTGAAGGAGGGGAAGAGCAGGGGTCCGAAGGTGAAGGAGGGGAAGAGCAGGGGTCCGAAGGTGAAGGAGGGGAAGAGCAGGGGTCCGAAGGTGAAGGAGGGGAAGAGCAGGGTTCCGAAGGTGAAGGAGGGGAAGAGCAGGGTTCAGAAGGTGAAGGACGGGAAGAGCAGGGTTCCGAAGGTGAAGGAGGGGAAGAGCAGGGGTCCGAAGGTGAAGGACGGGAAGAGCAAAGGTCCGAAGGTGAAGGAGGGGAAGAGCAGGGTTCCGAAGGTGAAGGACGGGAAGAGCAGGGTTCCGAAGGTGAAGGAGGGGAAGAGCAGGGGTCCGAAGGTGAAGGACGGGAAGAGCAGGGGTCCGAAGGTGAAGGAGGGGAATAGCAGGGGTCCGAAGGTGAAGGAGGGGAAGAGCAGGGGTCCGAAGGTGAAGGAGGGGAAGAGCAGGGGTCCAAAGGTGAAGGACGGGAAGAGCAGGGGGCCGAAGGTGAAGGAGGGGAAGGTCCGAAGGTGAAGGACGGGAAGAGCAGGGTTCCGAAGGTGAAGGAGGGGAAGAGCAGGGTTCCGAAGGTGAACGAGGGGAAGAGCAGGGGTCCGAAGGTGAAGGAGGGGAAGAGCCGGGGGCCGAAGGTGAAGGAGGGGAAGAGCAGGGGTCCGAAGGTGAAGGAGGGGAAGAGCAGGGTTCAGAAGGTGAAGGAGGGGAAGGTCCGAAGGTGAAGGAGGGGAAGAGCAGGGGTCCGAAGGTGAAGGAGGGGAAGAGCAGGGGTCCGAAGGTGAACGAGGGGAAGAGCAGGGGTCCGAAGGTGAAGGAGGGGAAGAGCAGGGGTCCGAAGGTGAAGGAGGGGAAGAGCAGGGGGCCGAAGGTGAAGGAGGGGAAGAGCAGGGGTCCGAAGGTGAAGGAGGGGAAGAGCAGGGTTCCGAAGGTGAAGGAGGGGAAGAGCAGGGTTCCGAAGGTAAAGGACGGGAAGAGCAGGGTTCCGAAGGTGAAGGAGGGGAAGAGCAGGGGTCCGAAGGTGAAGGAGGGGAAGAGCAGGGGTCCGAAGGTGAAGGAGGGGAAGAGCAGGGGGCCGAAGGTGAAGGAGGGGAAGGTCCGAAGGTGAAGGACGGGAAGAGCAGGGGTCCGAAGGTGAAGGAGGGGAAGAGCAGGGTTCCGAAGGTGAATGAGGGGAAGAGCAGGGTTCCGAAGGTGAAGGACGGGAAGAGCAGGGTTCCGAAGGTGAAGGAGGGGAAGAGCAGGGGTCCGAAGGTGAAGGACGGGAAGAGCAGGGGTCCGAAGGTGAAGGAGGGGAAGAGCAGGGGTCCGAAGGTGAACGAGGGGAAGAGCAGGGGTCCGAAGGTGAAGGAGGGGAAGAGCCGGGGGCCGAAGGTGAAGGAGGGGAAGAGCAGGGGTCCGAAGGTGAAGGAGGGGAAGAGCAGGGTTCAGAAGGTGAAGGAGGGGAAGGTCCGAAGGTGAAGGAGGGGAAGAGCAGGGGTCCGAAGGTGAAGGAGGGGAATAGCAGGGGTCCGAAGGTGAAGGAGGGGAAGAGCAGGGGTCCGAAGGTGAAGGAGGGGAAGAGCAGGGGTCCGAAGGTGAACGAGGGGAAGAGCAGGGGTCCGAAGGTGAAGGAGGGGAAGAGCAGGGTTCCGAAGGTAAAGGACGG
Organism: Pararge aegeria; assembly: GCF_905163445.1. Taxonomy (NCBI): domain Eukaryota; kingdom Metazoa; phylum Arthropoda; class Insecta; order Lepidoptera; family Nymphalidae; genus Pararge; species Pararge aegeria. The sequence goes on along the minus strand of NC_053202.1, from coordinate 80,031 downwards.
GAAGAGCAGGGTTCCGAAGGTGAAGGAGGGGAAGAGCAGGGGTCCGAAGGTGAAGGAGGGGAAGAGCAGGGGTCCGAAGGTGAAGGAGGGGAAGAGCAGGGGGCCGAAGGTGAAGGAGGGGAAGGTCCGAAGGTGAAGGACGGGAAGAGCAGGGGTCCGAAGGTGAAGGAGGGGAAGAGCAGGGGTCCGAAGGTGAAGGACGGGAAGAGCAGGGGTCCGAAGGTGAAGGAGGGGAAGAGCAGGGGTCCGAAGGTGAACGAGGGGAAGAGCAGGGGTCCGAAGGTGAAGGAGGGGAAGAGCCGGGGGCCGAAGGTGAAGGAGGGGAAGAGCAGGGGTCCGAAGGTGAAGGAGGGGAAGAGCAGGGTTCAGAAGGTGAAGGAGGGGAAGGTCCGAAGGTGAAGGAGGGGAAGAGCAGGGGTCCGAAGGTGAAGGAGGGGAATAGCAGGGGTCCGAAGGTGAAGGAGGGGAAGAGCAGGGGTCCGAAGGTGAAGGAGGGGAAGAGCAGGGGTCCGAAGGTGAACGAGGGGAAGAGCAGGGGTCCGAAGGTGAAGGAGGGGAAGAGCAGGGGGCCGAAGGTGAAGGAGGGGAAGAGCAGGGGTCCGAAGGTGAAGGAGGGGAAGAGCAGGGGTCCGAAGGTGAAGGAGGGGAAGAGCAGGGGTCCGAAGGTGAAGGAGGGGAAGAGCAGGGGTCCGAAGGTGAAGGAGGGGAAGAGCAGGGGTCCGAAGGTGAAGGAGGGGAAGAGCAGGGGTCCGAAGGTGAAGGAGGGGAAGAGCAGGGGTCCGAAGGTGAAGGAGGGGAAGAGCAGGGTTCCGAAGGTGAAGGAGGGGAAGAGCAGGGTTCCGAAGGTAAAGGACGGGAAGAGCAGGGTTCCGAAGGTGAAGGACGGGAAGAGCAGGGGTCCGAAGGTGAAGGAGGGGAAGAGCAGGGTTCCGAAGGTGAAGGAGGGGAAGAGCAGGGTTCCGAAGGTGAAGGACGGGAAGAGCAGGGGTCCGAAGGTGAAGGAGGGGAAGAGCAGGGTTCCGAAGGTGAAGGACGGGAAGAGCAGGGTTCCGAAGGTGAAGGAGGGGAAGAGCAGGGTTCCGAAGGTGCAGTGTACTGGTGGTCCAGCGAAATAGCGCAGTTGCGCAAATCTTGCGTGGCTGCGAGACGCCAGTACACCCGGTGCAGACGACGGCGTCAGCGGAACGCAGACGCGGAGCAGCGCCTGTACGGCAATTACCGGGAAGCCGTCGGGACCTTGAAGGTGGCAGTGGCAACAGCCAAGAATCTGGCGGAGGAGGAGATGCTGGCTAGCCTCGACGCCGATCCCTGGGGCCGGCCATACAAAATGGTTAGGCGTAAGCTTCGCCCCAGGGCCCCACCGCTAACTGAATCTCTTCAGCCTCAGCAACTGGAGTTAGTGGTGGGGACTCTGTTCCCCAGGAGGGATGGCTTGGAGCCACCGTGTATGGCGCCACCCATCGGTGCTGCGGACGCGTCTTTTACGGGCGCGCCCGAAGTCACCGAGGGAGAACTGAGGGCGGCGCTGCTGCGGCTTCGAGCCAATAACACTGCTCCGGGACCCGACGGCATTCCCGGCCGGGCCTGGGTCGTGGCTTTGGGTCGTGGAGACTCTGTCAGACCATCGGTACATCCGGTGGAGAGTCTCCGCATCCTGCTCGTTGCCTCAAAGTCAGACCGGAGGAGGGAGAGTAGTGTTTCCGAGATGGTCCCTAGCCCGCCTCGACCGGGAAATGGTGGAGGAAGGAGCCATTGTTGAGGCCTGGAACGCAGCCACCCCGGTGCTGACTGACGTTGAGGAGAGGGCGAGGCGTTTCCGCATCGCATTGACGAGGGTATGTGATGCAGCGATGCCCCGGACCAGGTGCCTCCCAGCCCGGAAGGCGGTTTACTGGTGGTCGCAAGAAATTGCTGCTCTCCGTTGCGACAGTAATCGGGCGCGCCGGGCTTACACCCGTTGCCGCCGAAGAAGGCCACTGGACGCGCCGGAAGAGGATCGCCTATATAAAGAGCTCCAGAGGGCAAAAAGGGCATTCCAGGTGGCCATCGCTAATGCCAAGGACTCCGCCAGCGAGGAGTTCCTGGCAACCCTGAATAGGGATCCATGGGGTTGGCCATACCGCATCGTCAGAGGTAAGATGCGGAGTGCCCCACCCATGAACTCCATGGAGCCGGAGCTCCTTAATCGGGTGGTGTCTGGACTCTTTCCTCAACCACCAGCTTTTACGCCCCCGACTATGACGATTCCATCATTCGGGGAGCGAGAAGAGTCGATAGAAGCCCCTCCATTCACAGAGGATGAATTAGGAGAAGCGTGGAACCACCTGCGGCGGTGCAAGAAGGCACCGGGACCGGATGGAGTCCCGGGAAGAGTCCTGGCGCTGGCCTTGAGGCACCTCGGGAGCCACCTTAGGCAGCTATTTAATGACTGCCTGGAGGCGGGGCGGTTCCCGAGAGTATGGAAACAGGGACGCTTGGTGCTGTTGCGGAAGGAGGGTCGTTCTCCTGATTCTCCTTCGGCATACAGACCAATTGTCCTTATTGATGAGGTGAGCAAGATGCTGGAGAGAGTTCTGGCCTCTCGTATTAACCAGCACCTCGCTCTGCAGGGCCCTGATCTTTCGGAACACCAGTACGGCTTTAGGGTAGGCAAGTCGACGATAGATGCCGTTGGTGCTCTGAAAAGTTTCTGCGAAGGAGCGCAGAAAGAAAGCGACGGGGTATTGGCGGTATCACTAGATATCGCCAATGCCTTTGGCACCCTGCCGTATAGCGTGGTAGAGGAGGCGCTCCAATATCATCGGGTGCCCCTGTACCTGCGCCGAATGATAGGGCACTACCTGGAGGAAAGGGTAGTGGTCTATCAGGGAAAGGACGGGGCGAGCCAGGAGAGGCGTATGGCTTGTGGGGTTCCGCAGGGATCGGTTCTCGGACCCCTGCTGTGGAACCTGGGCTTTGATTGGGCAATTCGTCCGGTTCTGCTGCCCCGGATGGTAATTATTTGTTACGCGGACGACACCATGGTTGCCGTCCGGGGAAGCAGTTATGAGGAGTCGGTGAGGAGGGCTACGGTGGCCACCGAGCTGATGGTCACCCGAATTGGCATGTTGGGGCTCAAAGTTGCCCTTCCAAAGACGGAGGCCGTCCTATTCGGGGGAACGTGTGGTCGTCGGTGTAGTATATGCAGCTGATGGTGTGCCGTGACACCGCAACAATCGCGTGGGGAATTTCGTCGTGGATACGCGACTTTTTGGCCGTAGTGCGCACTATCACCACATATTCGGATGTCAGACCCTGGGCCTCGTGGATGGTGTTCACTCGTGATCCCTGTCCCGTTCCATATCCCAAGGACTTCAAGAGAGCCTTTTCTTTTTGGGTATGGGTAAGGTACAAGGTGTTAATTGTCTCTTTAGGGATCTCGGCACCAGTGTAGTCCTTCAGGGTCAGGGACTGTATCCGAACGTTGGACGAGTATATGCCATCATACACTTCGTTGAGCGCATACGCCACGTCCATGGGGTTTCTGTGCGTGCACAACAGTTGTTTGCTGATAGTGAGGAATACGCTAGGGCGGGAGTACTTTAATAAGAAAGCGTTACTACGGTCGATGAAGGGCACCTGGTTTTCGTCGCCAATTATGAGCATTTCGCTGGCATGAGCAAGTTTCGCGGCCATAATTATCGATCCTGGGTGGCTCATGAGAGCTTCATCCACGATGAGGCGCTCGCAGTGCCTCTCGCTTTGCTCTTTGAATCCATTTACCAAGACCGATGCCATGGTGCGGACTTTGAGTGTTGATGCCGCTCCGTACTTTGCCTGCAGCTTCTCCTTCAAATCCTTTTTGGCCTCCGTGGTTGCTGTTAGAACCACGTCACGATTTATCTCGAAGTTCCTCACTATCCAGGTGGTCTTCCCACAGCCAGGAACTCCGTTTACCCAGGTGATTTTGGGTGCTTTCCAGGATTTCAGGGGCTCCTTCTCGTCCTTCGCTATCTTATTGCCTTGTTCGAGGATTCTCTGTCCCAGCATTATGTTGGTGCATTTTGCCAGGACAACTATTGGGTCGGTGGATGGTGTTTTGAACCGCGGCTTATTATCTTCTGCTTCCGCCTCTTCGTCCACCTCGACAAAACCTGCTGTTGCGCTGTATGCGGCCATGTGGTCGAGTTCTTCTACATTTCCATGTAGAGTTTGCCGACGTCCGTTGTCGTAAATAACCGCTTCAGCTTCCTGGAGTCTCACCGTCAAGAGGCCAGTGTTTTGATGTTTGTAGGCCTGCAGGATGTCATGGCAGGTCTTCCGGCTGACCTCTAGCTCAGCTTTGATGAGAGCCATGAACTCCAAGAATGCATTCATGATGTGGTCCATTGGTGTTACTACGACTCCGAGGGTCGGCGGTTCGACCAGGCCTTTTTCGGCGTTAGTCCGTTTGTCGCTGGGTGAAGTTTTGGGCTGTGGCCTGGGCTTCAAGAAAGCGGCCAGTGCACTGCCCACCTCTTGCGTCATTGACTCGGCTCTCTTTTTTGATTTTTCGCCAGACATGCTTGCTATTGCCGATTTGAACGTGCTGATGGCTGTTTTAAAGGCACGTGTCGGCGCAGAGGTTGTCTGGGAGGACTCCCCTTGAGTTTTCTCGGCCTCCTGCCACTTTTGTGTCAGCTGTTCCGCGCCGCTTTTCCGCTCCTGAGTAACCATGATGGTGGGTGGAACATTTTCCCAGTCAGGTGTTTCGCTGGGTTTTTTCCTGGGTTTGAGGTAACTAAGGTCCTCTCCCCTGTTTTCGTAGACAACTACCTGGTGCTTTTTCGATGCGCCTATGCAACCAAGGTTGTTCCTTTTGTATAGCCCACCGCCATGGCGTCGACGCTAATTATTCGGGCAGGTGTGTCGCCCGTGCTGCAGAATGATGTTAGTACTGAGCTGGCCCTGGCAAATGGTGGTTCCAGTAGATTCCAGTTGAATATTGCGACAACTTTGTTCTTTGTGCGCAATATTCTACAGGGTTGTTGAGCTACTGTAACTTCTGGCAGGGCTTCATAGATTTTGCGTCGAATTGTATTTTTGGAAGTGCTTCCGTTCGCTAGCGCTGCGAGTCCTGGCGATATCATCACCCTGCTCGAGTCGCTCGCGATGCAGAAGCCTATCCCCAATCTCTCAGAGCTGTTATCCATAAACAGTGCCACACCACGGGTTCTTAACCCCGGATTTCCCCTTTCTGCCATTAGCAAGAGCTGCCTGGTAGGCATATCCTGCACCGGGCAGGGTTGTTGGGGTAACGGGGCCTGGGTGGTCCTGCTCAAGTCTGGGCTTGGCGGCGTCGGGTTGCTGTTTCTCCTGACGGCAATGAGGAAGATCTTCTCCACATACCTCAGGAAGTCTGGTCTTCTCTCTGGATCCGCTACGAGATCGTGGAAGCTTCTAGTTGAGATTTCCCGATCGTTTTGATGTTCGAGCTCGTAGCGATGGTTCGAGAATCTTGGGCATTCTACTATAAGGTGTTCGACAGTTTCTGTTTCGTTTGGGTCACATTCGCAGGCTGGGCTATCTTTTAGCCTAAAGGCACCCCTCGTATTCATGTTCTAACCTAACCTAACCTAAATCTAGTTTTGACACCTTTAGACTTTAGATTCAAGATTTAATGTGAATATATGCATTAATAAAAACTCATTACTATATTTTAATACTAGTTATGCTGCTGTTGATGCACTGATGAAAGCCAGATAGCTAGATCAGTGTTTAGTTAGTCGTAGTTGCCGGTGGGCTGAGGTCTAAAGGAATCCAAACTAGTTTTAAAAGGTTAGGTTAGGTTAGGTTAGGTTAGGTTAGGTTAGGTTAGGTTAGGTTAGGTTAGGTTAGGTTAGGTTAGGTTAGGTTAGGTTAGGTTAGGTTCCCGTGTGGGGTTGCTAGTCCCCCATCGGGCGCGTCCCCGGGTGGTGGATAGGGGAATGCCTCCCAGATATGGGGGGTACCGGGGAAACCCGGCGCGAACCAAAACTAGCACGAGGCGGGGTGGGGCGCTTCTGTGCGCTGCCACTGAGGGTGGGGCGCTTCTGTGCGCTGCCACTGAGGGTGGGGCCTTACAGGCCGCGCAAAGTTACAATAATAATGTGGAGTTATTTGATTTATGCTGTCATTTGAAATCTAATAAGACTATCTACCAATCAAACTATTTTTAAAATGTAATCAATAAAACCTGCTTAGTCTACCGTTGGAAAATTAACAGCTTAGATTTAATAATCACATTACGTTTAAGTTCTATTTATGTCCACAAAATTGTCTTTCTTTCAGACATGAATATCGAAGCACATGGTGCATCTAAGTCGCGCTCGCGCAGCCCAATTTTGGGATTAAGAAATGGCCATACATCCCGGTCTGATCGCAGAGGACAAAGCCTCATCCTTCAACAGCACCAGTTGCCCACTGCACAGGGTGAACTAGGTTTTGATGTAAGGCAAAGCCGGCGACGCAGCCAGCGACGCAGCCGGACACGCACCCGGGCACCCAGCCGACGACGCAGCCGGGCACCCAGCCGGCGATGCAGTGGGGCACCCAGCCGTGCACCCAGCCGTGCACCCAGCCGTGCACCCAGCCGTGCACCCAGCCGGCGATGCAGCCGGTCACGCAGTCGACAACGCAGCCGGTCACACAGCCATGCAACTCGCCGTACACGCTGCCAACCAGCCAGCCGGCAGTGCAGCAACACGTGTAATGACAGCCACCATTCGTCAGAGCATCGGGACCAACACAACTTAACACGTAAGCCAAACTCAAACGATAACGTAAATTTAAAAGAGGTGATGAATTTTTTGAATGATTTTATTAAATCAGGTCAAACTCAAAAATTACATTATGATAAAAATATAATCCCCGAATTTGACCCACTTATAAAAAGCCAAAAAATTGAAATATGGATATCCAAAGTTAATGAGTGTGCTAAAATATATAACTGGAATGATCAACAAACTGCCCATTTTGCACTTCCGCGTTTAGTAGGTCATGCTAAAAAATGGTATGAAGGGTTACAATCAATAAATCGTACTTGGATAGAATGGCAAGAATATCTTAAACGTGCTTTTCCTTCCGAAACTAATTATGGTGCCCTTCTGTCAGAGATGTTAGACAGGCGTTTTAAGCCAGGAGATTCTTTAGATGAATATTATTATGATAAGATGGTGCTATTAAATGCATGCAACATTTCGGACAAAAAGGCAGTAGACTGTATAATTTACGGACTAGACGATAGGACTCTTAAGGCTAGTGCATCCTCTGCTAGATTTAATCATCCTGAGGACCTACTAGGTTTCTTAAAAGATATGTGTAGGGAACATACCAATAAAATTTATATTAATACTCAAAGTTCTTCACAAACTATCTATAAACCAATTACCTGCAGTAATTGCAAAAGAAGTGGGCACAGTTTTAGGCAGTGCAGATTACCAGTAGTCTGCAATAATTGCAAGGGAAACCACCTTAATCGTAACTGTACTGAACCAGTAATTAAATGTGAAAACTGCCACCGAAGAGGGCACAAAACTGAAGATTGCTATTTTAAACTTAACGCCAAGCCCCTTTCAATAAAACCGTTGAACGATAGTCGATCTATGGCTATCACATCTGAAAATCATCCTAATAGTAAATTTTATAAAGATGCTTTTATAAACAATAATAGCGAAAAACTTATATGTTTCATAGATTTTGGAAGCGATTGTAGTCTTATCCGAGAAAATATGCTACTGAAATATGGGTTGACGTTAGAAAAAGATGAAGTCCCTTTAATTAGAGGAGTAGGAGAGTTGGTTATCAAACCTATAGGTAAAACAAAGTTCGATTTAAGAATAGAATCAGTAGAAGCTTATATTACTGCATACGTTGTATCTTCTGAACAGTTGCATGTTCCTATACTAATTGGGCAAAATTTTACAGAACTCCCACATGTCTTAGTCATAAAAACTAACCATGCTCTAACACTCATAAGCAGCGAAATACCATCAGAGTTGCCGAAAATAGAGCATGAGTTAAGTACCTCCGTTAAATTACTAATTTGTGACAATATTCTTGTTGATAAAACTGAGCTTATTCATTGCTACACTAAAGATGTTACTGAAGCTATTTTATTCGTCCCAGGTAGTTATCGCTTTTATGTGGGCACGGAATATTGGATTCAGGAAGGTATATATAGAGTGATTAATGGCAAAGTTTCAATTATAGTGATAACACCGTCATTAAATCTTGAATTTAAAAAAGATACACTATTAACTCGTGGCAAACTACTTGATACAATAGAGCCAAATAATACCCAGTGTTGTTTACGTATTGAGACACAGTTTGAACCGATAGATAAGAAGGATATTGACATTAGCGCTGATCTGTCCCTTGTTGAATCTGAACAAGTCTATTGCTTGATACAAAAATTTAGAAGTGCATTTGCCCAAAATCTTTCAGAATTAGGATGCACAGACCTGACAGAAATGGACATAAAACTAACAGATCATACCCCAGTTGTTTATAGACCTTATAGATTAAGTTATAAGGAAAAAGAAACTGTACAAACCATGGTTGATGAACTTATTCAACATGACATTGTTGAGGAATCAACATCGCCATATGCAAGTCCTATTATACTAGTCTCTAAGAAAACTGGAGGCCAACGTTTATGCGTTGACTACAGAGCTCTTAATAGAAAAACGGTTAAAGATCATTTCCCTCTTCCACTCATAGAAGACCAAATCGATCAATTAAGTGGTAGCCAATATTTCACAAGTTTGGATCTAGCAAGCGGTTATTACCAAATACCTTTGAAATTAGATTGCAGATATTTGACGGCTTTTATCACACCTAACGGTTTGTACCAGTTCAAACGCATGCCTTTTGGTCTCGCCAATGCTCCATCAGAGTTTCAGAGAACTATTTCAAAAGCATTATCTTTAAATAGATCATCATTGGTTGGCTCTGGAAATGAAAGAACAAAGCCAGCGTTAGCTTATATGGATGATTTAATTGTAGTATCTAAAGATTTTAAAGAGGGAATTAATAAGTTGGAGGCTACTCTAGAATTACTTACCAACGCCAAATTAACATTAAATATTAAAAAATGCCATTTTTTTCAATCGAGTATTGACTATCTAGGCTATGAGATCAGCTCTGAAGGCATAAGACCTGGTAAGGCTAAAACAGAAGCTGTACGTAATTTTCCTTGCCCAACTAGTGTTCATGAAATAAGACAGTTTATAGGTTTAGCCAGCTATTTCCGAAAATTTATAAAAGATTTTGCCTTGATAGCCCAGCCTCTGACTGATTTGACAAAGAAGAACCATCCATGGAAATGGGACGATAGTGAGAATAAAGCGTTTGAGATACTTAAAGCCCAATTAATTGATCGACCTATTTTGTCGTTGTACAATCCTAGATACATAACCGAATTACATTGTGATGCTAGTAAATTAGGACTTGCAGGAATACTCCTCCAAAAAGAGAAAGACGCTGATCCTCTAAAACCAATAGCTTATTATAGTCGAAAAACAACGCTAGACGAGCAGAAATTTCATGCTTATGATCTTGAAACTTTAGCAGTAATTGAGTCCCTAAAGAGGTTTCGCATTTATTTATTAGGACTTTCATTTACAATATTAACAGATTGTAACGCACTGAGGGCTACTTTCACAAAAAGGGACCTTTTACCACGAGTTGCGCGTTGGTGGCTACAATTACAAGAATACGATTGTAATATAATTTATAGACCAAAAAATAAAATGGTTCACGTAGATGCTCTTAGTCGGAATCCTGTCCAGTCCAGTTGTAATGAAAAATCAAATACACCCCGTATTTTGGCTCTAACTCAAGAAGATTGGTTGTACAGTCTACAATTAACTGACCCTAAACTATGTCATATCCGTGAAGTTTTGTTAGATAGTAAATATAATGATTTAACAGATATTAAAGAAAATTTTCTTCTAAAAAATAATAAATTGTTTCGTAAAGTAAAAAATGAGTTAAAATGGGTTGTACCTAGGGATGCTAGATGGCAAATTTGTCAAAAGAATCACGATGAGATTGGTCATTTTTCTGTAGAGAAAACCCTCTCTAAAATAAAAACGGACTTTTGGTTCCCCAAAATGAAAAAATTTGTAACTAAGTATGTAAAGGCGTGTATACATTGCGCGTACGGAAAGGAAGTATCTGGGAAAAAGGAAGGTTATTTACATCCTATCCCTAAAATAGATATCCCATTTCACACTGTTCATGTTGACCACCTAGGGCCTTTTGTGAAAAGTAAAAAGGGAAATCTGTATTTACTAGTCATAGTTGACGGATTTACAAAATTTTGTATGCTTAAGCCCCTACGTAACTTGAAATCAAATCAAACTATAGCTGCACTTACTGATGTTTTTTCTGCATTTGGATTTCCTGCAAGATTAATTTCTGATAGAGGTTCAACTTTTACATCCAAAGAGTTTGAACTATTTTGCAACTCATCTTATATTAGGCACATATTGAATGCCGTGGCTTCACCCAGATCCAATGGACAGGTAGAACGTTACAATCGAACAGTATTAGACGCGTTAGGCTCTTATGCAGATAAACTGGGTGAAACTAAGTGGGATCAAACATTAGGTAAAATCCAATGGGGATTGAATAATACACTTAATAAAGGCATAGGTAAAACACCGTCTGAAGCTTTATTTGGTAGACTTTTAACACATAGTAGTGAAAATATGTTCAGTGAGATGTTTACAGACACACGAAACTCTACTCAGGATATAGATAAAATTAGATCCGAAATCAGTAGTCATATAAATAAAGATCAAGAACAACAAAAGAAACGGTTTGATGTAGGAAGAAAAGAACCAAAAATTTACTCTGTAGGTGACTTGGTTAAAATTAAAAAGCAAATAAATTGTAATGAAGGAAAAAGTAGAAAGTTACTACCCGTTTATTCCGGACCGTATAAAATAACAAAAGTGTTAAATAACGATAGATACGAAATATCCAGTATACCAGGTTTAAATTTAGGCAAGAAAGAATATAGCAATATATGGGCAGTAGATCAGATACAACCATGGATTAACACACTCATTGACTGCGACAATGATAGTACAGATAGTGAAGAAACTTAATCAAATTAATTAAAACTATTGCAAGTTTAAAGGAAATCCTAGGTATGAATAAAAAAAAAATATGATTGTTTTAATTAATGAGCCTGAAGAAATTCCGGGCAGACTTGATATAAATATGTGAACGCCTGAAGAAGTTCCGGGCAGATTTAGAAGAATGTATAAGCCTGAAGATACGTACCGGGCACTGTAAAACAGTGTTAATTATTTTTTTGAATAAATAGATGATTAAGATATAGATTATAAATTTGAATTTTGTGATTAAATTTAGTAGGATATATATTATGTTAGGGTAGAGTAGTTTGAGGACAAACTTTTTTTTTGTCAGAATGGCCGAATATAAGAAACTGTGTAAATTAGTTATAATAAATAACTTAATTATTCCCTAAATTATAATAATATTGTATTTACTTGAATTTCAATACAGGATATTGTTTCAAGTACGTGTTCTATTTTTAAATATTATAGATATATTTTAATGGCTCTGTAAAAGTGATATTTAAGTGATAAACTTAATAATATGATTTATAAATATTATTTACACAATAACAATATACTTTAATGATTTGTAATGAAATAGTAAGATTATTGACAGCTGTCAATAATCTTACTCATTCAACGATATAAAAAGGCGGAGCTCGAATGTAAGGGGGCATTAGTGTTTCAAATTTGGAAGTGAAATAAACGTTTATTGCAAGCGTCGTTATTATCTTGTTCTGCCGTTATTTTCTAATACAGGTAACCCCAGTAATCGTTATTACCAATATTACCCGTCTCACGTGGTCAACGTGAGCGATATGTCTCTAAGCGCAGACTTGATCGCATCGTAGGACGCGAAGGAGATGCCCACCGCGATGGGGCCCTTTACCCAATTCATGCTGAGCCCTTTGAAGAAACCCCGCCAACCCTCCGATCTGTGAGATGAAAATCTAATTTGTAAGATGTGATTACTTCCAAAAGTATATCGCCCAAGTATAGAACTTTTGGTATAACTAATGAAAGTTTTTAAATAGAATTTAAAATAATGGTTTGAAGCCAATAATTTGGTTTTAAATAGAAAGAAAAACTAAATGCATATAATTCCCATTACTTCATGTACACGTGTAAACCACTGTACTACTTAATAATGAGAAGTTGAACCTGGTGGATGAGACAGTTTTTCTAGAAATATCGTTAGATGCTAAATTTCAATGGGCTAAAATTCATGTACATAATTTATAGAACATCCTTTAGTTCTGCCGCCTAAGCAGTAAAGAGGTCACGCCATATGACAGACATAGAAACTGTTGGAATTGTCTTATGGGGTACTGCCTGGGTAAGAAGATAGGGGTAGAAATGCAGGTAATCAAAGTTGTCGTTACCTGTAAACGGTGCGCAGCGTGGCCGCGATGGTGGGGTAGGGGTAGGTGCGGTCGGCGCGGCGCCGCGCGGTTTGCATGCGGCGCCGCACGATGTCCAGCGGGTACGACGCGGTCTGCGCGAGCGCGCCCGCCGCGCCGCCGAACGCCATGTTAGTGAGGCCTCGCGGGCTCGAGCCCGTGTACTCTGCGGAACAGATTTAGCTCGATTCATTCATTTAATTCATCCATTACAACTCAAGCCATCGACCGCATATTGCTAACTTCCCATTGACATTGCTATTCCAAGTAAACGGTAAAATGGTTTTATACACACGGGTTTTTCACGCCATTGGTTGCCTTGAAGAGATCGAGGCCACTGGCTTTTTAACCGACTTAAAGAAGGAAGAGTTTCTTAATTCGTCGGAATCTTTTTTTTTTAATGTATTACCCGATTACTCGAAGACGCCTGAACCGATTTGCTGTTATTAAAAAATCAACAATAATGTAACCCAAAGTAGCAAATTTTTTTTTGTATTTAAGTTCCTGGGCGTATGTTGAAGTCAGTTTTTTTTTTAATTTAAAATAATGTATTTATTACGTATTATGTTATTTTGTTCTATACTTTGGTCTGTTGTATAATAAATGTGTATTCATTCATTAAGGTGCTTAATGTGTATATAAAACTTTAGAGATTATAGGTAATAAAATGGTAATACAAATTTTCCGCTCTCATAGTTCGCTCTTTCGTTCAATCGTTCTTTCGTTTACATATCATTCAACATGAACAGCTATTTGAAACGGAGCTCATCCGCGGAAGTATCACCACCATGTTTTATTCTGTCGCTGAGCAGCATTGTTGTAATGCAGCGTTCCGATCTAAAGCGCGTGATTACAGTCACACGAGCCCAAACACCTACCCACCAAATTGCTGCTGCTGTTTTAGTTACTTTCACAGCATTAGGTCAATACTATGGGATACTGCTGCTAAGGTAAGCAGTGGTTACCTGTACAAGGTGTTACATGCAATTCTACCCTTTGTAGCTATACCTATCCGCAACGGTATACGTCTCAAATTGAAGGACACGGGGCGACACGTCCGAAGGTGAAGGACAGGAAGAGCAGGGGTCCGAAGGTGAAGGACGGGAAGAGCAGGGTTCCGAAGGTGAAGGAGGGGAAGAGCAGGGTTCCGAAGGTGAAGGAGGGGAAGAGCAGGGTTCAGAAGGTGAATGACGGGAAGAGCAGGGTTCCGAAGGTGAAGGAGGGGAAGAGCAGGGGTCCGAAGGTGAAGGACGGGAAGAGGAGGGGTCCGAAGGTGAAGGAGGGGAAGAGCAGGGGTCCGAAGGTGAAGGAGTAGAAGAGCAGGGGTCCGAAGGTAAGGAGGGGAAGAGCAGGGGTCCGAAGGTGAAGGACGGAAAGAGCAGGGGTCCGAAGGTGAAGGAGGGGAAGAGCAGGGGTCCGAAGGTGAAAGAGGGGAAGAGCAGGGGTCCGAAGGTAAAGGACGGGAAGAGCAGGGTTCCGAAGGTGAAGGACGGGAAGAGCAGGGGTCCGAAGGTGAAGGACGGTAAGAGCAGGGTTCCGAAGGTGAAGGAGGGGAAGAGCAGGGGTCCGAAGGTGAAGGACGGGATGAGGAGGGGTCCGAAGGTGAAGGAGGGGAAGAGCAGGGGTCCGAAGGTGAAGGACGGAAAGAGCAGGGGTCCGAAGGTGAAGGAGGGGAAGAGCAGGGGTCCGAAGGTGAAGGAGGGGAAGAGCAGGGGTCCGAAGGTGAAAGAGGGGAAGAGCAGGGGTCCGAAGGTAAAGGACGGGAAGAGCAGGGTTCCGAAGGTGAAGGACGGGAAGAGCAGGGGTCCGAAGGTGAAGGACGGGAAGAGCAGGGTTCCGAAGGTGAAGGAGGGGAAGAGCAGGGGTCCGAAGGTGAAGGAGGGGAAGAGCAGGGGTCCGAAGGTGAAAGAGGGGAAGAGCAGGGGTCCGAAGGTAAAGGACGGGAAGAGCAGGGTTCCGAAGGTGAAGGACGGGAAGAGCAGGGGTCCGAAGGTGAAGGACGGGAAGAGCAGGGTTCCGAAGGTGAAGGAGGGGAAGAGCAGGGGTCCGAAGGTGAAGGAGGGGAAGAGCAGGGGTCCGAAGGTGAAGGAGGGGAAGAGCAGGGTTCCGAAGGTGAAGGAGGGGAAGAGCAGGGTTCAGAAGGTGAAGGACGGGAAGAGCAGGGTTCCAAAGGTGAAGGACAGGAAGAGCAGGGGTCCGAAGGTGAAGGACGGGAAGAGCAGGGTTCCGAAGGTGAAGGAGGGGAAGAGCAGGGGTCCGAAGGTGAAGGAGGGGAAGAGCAGGGGTCCGAAGGTGAAGGAGGGGAAGAGCAGGGTTCCGAAGGTGAAGGACGGGAAGAGCAGGGTTCCGAAGGTGAAGGAGGGGAAGAGCAGGGGTCCGAAGGTGAAGGAGGGGAAGAGCAGGGTTCCGAAGGTGAAGGAGGGGAAGAGCAGGGTTCAGAAGGTGAATGACGGGAAGAGCAGGGTTCCGAAGGTGAAGGAGGGGAAGAGCAGGGGTCCGAAGGTGAAGGACGGGAAGAGGAGGGGTCCGAAGGTGAAGGAGGGGAAGAGCAGGGGTCCGAAGGTGAAGGACGGAAAGAGCAGGGGTCCGAAGGTGAAGGAGGGAAAGAGCAGGGGTCCGAAGGTGAAGGAGGGGAAGAGCAGGGTTCCGAAGGTGAAGGAGGGGAAGGTCCGAAGGTGAAGGAGGGGAAGAGCAGGGTTCAGAAGGTGAAGGACGGGAAGAGCAGGGTTCCAAAGGTGAAGGACAGGAAGAGCAGGGGTCCGAAGGTGAAGGACGGGAAGAGCAGGGTTCCGAAGGTGAAGGAGGGGAAGAGCAGGGGTCCGAAGGTGAAGGAGGGGAAGAGCAGGGGTCCGAAGGTGAAGGACGGGAAGAGCAGGGGTCCGAAGGTGAAGGACGGAAAGAGCAGGGGTCCGAAGGTGAAGGAGGGGAAGAGCAGGGGTCCGAAGGTGAAAGAGGGGAAGAGCAGGGGTCCGAAGGTAAAGGACGGGAAGAGCAGGGTTCCGAAGGTGAAGGACGGGAAGAGCAGGGGTCCGAAGGTGAAGGACGGGAATAGCAGGGTTCCGAAGGTGAAGGAGGGGAAGAGCAGGGGTCCGAAGGTGAAGGACGGGATGAGGAGGGGTCCGAAGGTGAAGGAGGGGAAGAGCAGGGGTCCGAAGGTGAAGGACGGAAAGAGCAGGGGTCCGAAGGTGAAGGAGGGGAAGAGCAGGGGTCCGAAGGTGAAGGAGGGGAAGAGCAGGGGTCCGAAGGTGAAAGAGGGGAAGAGCAGGGGTCCGAAGGTAAAGGACGGGAAGAGCAGGGTTCCGAAGGTGAAGGACGGGAAGAGCAGGGGTCCGAAGGTGAAGGACGGGAAGAGCAGGGTTCCGAAGGTGAAGGAGGGGAAGAGCAGGGGTCCGAAGGTGAAGGAGGGGAAGAGCAGGGGTCCGAAGGTGAAGGAGGGGAAGAGCAGGGTTCCGAAGGTGAAGGAGGGGAAGAGCAGGGTTCAGAAGGTGAAGGACGGGAAGAGCAGGGTTCCAAAGGTGAAGGACAGGAAGAGCAGGGGTCCGAAGGTGAAGGACGGGAAGAGCAGGGTTCCGAAGGTGAAGGAGGGGAAGAGCAGGGGTCCGAAGGTGAAGGAGGGGAAGAGCAGGGGTCCGAAGGTGAAGGAGGGGAAGAGCAGGGTTCCGAAGGTGAAGGACGGGAAGAGCAGGGTTCCGAAGGTGAAGGAGGGGAAGAGCAGGGGTCCGAAGGTGAAGGAGGGGAAGAGCAGGGTTCCGAAGGTGAAGGAGGGGAAGAGCAGGGTTCAGAAGGTGAATGACGGGAAGAGCAGGGTTCCGAAGGTGAAGGAGGGGAAGAGCAGGGGTCCGAAGGTGAAGGACGGGAAGAGGAGGGGTCCGAAGGTGAAGGAGGGGAAGAGCAGGGGTCCGAAGGTGAAGGACGGAAAGAGCAGGGGTCCGAAGGTGAAGGAGGGAAAGAGCAGGGGTCCGAAGGTGAAGGAGGGGAAGAGCAGGGTTCCGAAGGTGAAGGAGGGGAAGGTCCGAAGGTGAAGGAGGGGAAGAGCAGGGGTCCGAAGGTGAAGGAGGGGAATTTTTTCCGTTCCATATCCCAAGGACTTCAAGAGAGCCTTTTCTTTTTGGGTATGGGTAAGGTACAAGGTGTTAATTGTCTCTTTAGGGATCTCGGCACCAGTGTAGTCCTTCAGGGTCAGGGACTGTATCCGAACGTTGGACGAGTATATGCCATCATACACTTCGTTGAGCGCATACGCCACGTCCATGGGGTTTCTGTGCGTGCACAACAGTTGTTTGCTGATAGTGAGGAATACGCTAGGGCGGGAGTACTTTAATAAGAAAGCGTTACTACGGTCGATGAAGGGCACCTGGTTTTCGTCGCCAATTATGAGCATTTCGCTGGCATGAGCAAGTTTCGCGGCCATAATTATCGATCCTGGGTGGCTCATGAGAGCTTCATCCACGATGAGGCGCTCGCAGTGCCTCTCGCTTTGCTCTTTGAATCCATTTACCAAGACCGATGCCATGGTGCGGACTTTGAGTGTTGATGCCGCTCCGTACTTTGCCTGCAGCTTCTCCTTCAAATCCTTTTTGGCCTCCGTGGTTGCTGTTAGAACCACGTCACGATTTATCTCGAAGTTCCTCACTATCCAGGTGGTCTTCCCACAGCCAGGAACTCCGTTTACCCAGGTGATTTTGGGTGCTTTCCAGGATTTCAGGGGCTCCTTCTCGTCCTTCGCTATCTTATTGCCTTGTTCGAGGATTCTCTGTCCCAGCATTATGTTGGTGCATTTTGCCAGGACAACTATTGGGTCGGTGGATGGTGTTTTGAACCGCGGCTTATTATCTTCTGCTTCCGCCTCTTCGTCCACCTCGACAAAACCTGCTGTTGCGCTGTATGCGGCCATGTGGTCGAGTTCTTCTACATTTCCATGTAGAGTTTGCCGACGTCCGTTGTCGTAAATAACCGCTTCAGCTTCCTGGAGTCTCACCGTCAAGAGGCCAGTGTTTTGATGTTTGTAGGCCTGCAGGATGTCATGGCAGGTCTTCCGGCTGACCTCTAGCTCAGCTTTGATGAGAGCCATGAACTCCAAGAATGCATTCATGATGTGGTCCATTGGTGTTACTACGACTCCGAGGGTCGGCGGTTCGACCAGGCCTTTTTCGGCGTTAGTCCGTTTGTCGCTGGGTGAAGTTTTGGGCTGTGGCCTGGGCTTCAAGAAAGCGGCCAGTGCACTGCCCACCTCTTGCGTCATTGACTCGGCTCTCTTTTTTGATTTTTCGCCAGACATGCTTGCTATTGCCGATTTGAACGTGCTGATGGCTGTTTTAAAGGCACGTGTCGGCGCAGAGGTTGTCTGGGAGGACTCCCCTTGAGTTTTCTCGGCCTCCTGCCACTTTTGTGTCAGCTGTTCCGCGCCGCTTTTCCGCTCCTGAGTAACCATGATGGTGGGTGGAACATTTTCCCAGTCAGGTGTTTCGCTGGGTTTTTTCCTGGGTTTGAGGTAACTAAGGTCCTCTCCCCTGTTTTCGTAGACAACTACCTGGTGCTTTTTCGATGCGTCTATGCAACCAAGGTAGTCCTCTATTGTTCCTTTTGTATAGCCCACCGCCATGGCGTCGACGCTAATTATTCGGGCAGGTGTGTCGCCCGTGCTGCAGAATGATGTTAGTACTGAGCTGGCCCTGGCAAATGGTGGTTCCAGTAGATTCCAGTTGAATATTGCGACAACTTTGTTCTTTGTGCGCAATATTCTACAGGGTTGTTGAGCTACTGTAACTTCTGGCAGGGCTTCATAGATTTTGCGTCGAATTGTATTTTTGGAAGTGCTTCCGTTCGCTAGCGCTGCGAGTCCTGGCGATATCATCACCCTGCTCGAGTCGCTCGCGATGCAGAAGCCTATCCCCAATCTCTCAGAGCTGTTATCCATAAACAGTGCCACACCACGGGTTCTTAACCCCGGATTTCCCCTTTCTGCCATTAGCAAGAGCTGCCTGGTAGGCATATCCTGCACCGGGCAGGGTTGTTGGGGTAACGGGGCCTGGGTGGTCCTGCTCAAGTCTGGGCTTGGCGGCGTCGGGTTGCTGTTTCTCCTGACGGCAATGAGGAAGATCTTCTCCACATACCTCAGGAAGTCTGGTCTTCTCTCTGGATCCGCTACGAGATCGTGGAAGCTTCTAGTTGAGATTTCCCGATCGATTTGATGTTCGAGCTAGTAGCGATGGTTCGAGAATCTTGGGCATTCTACTATAAGGTGTTCGACAGTTTCTGTTTCGTTTGGGTCACATTCGCAGGCTGGGCTATCTTTTAGCCTAAAGGCACCCCTCGTATTCATGTTCTAACCTAACCTAACCTAAATCTAGTTTTGACACCTTTAGACTTTAGATTCAAGATTTAATGTGAATATATGCATTAATAAAAACTCATTACTATTTTAATACTAGTTATGCTGCTGTTGATGCACTGATGAAAGCCAGATAGCTAGATCAGTGTTTAGTTAGTCGTAGTTGCCGGTGGGCTGAGGTCTAAAGGAATCCAAACTAGTTTTAAAGGTTAGGTTAGGTTAGGTTAGGTTAGGTTAGGTTAGGTTAGGTTAGGTTAGGTTAGGTTAGGTTAGGTTAGGTTAGGTTAGGTTAGGTTAGGTTAGGTTAGGTTAGGTTAGGTTAGGTTAGGTTAGGTTAGGTTAGGTTAGGTTAGGTTAGGTTAGGTTGCCCCGGGGCTCTCTCCTACCGGCTGGTGCAGGTCTTGACAGGCCACGGCTGCTTCGGTCACTATCTCTACCGCGTCGCGAGGAGAGAACCGACCCCTTTGTGCCATGAGTGCGGCGCTGCGGATGACACGGCGCAGCATACCCTTGAGGTGTGCAATAAATGGGATCCTCAGCGCCGCGCTCTGGTGGCGGAGATCGGAGGGGATCTCTCGCTGCCCAGCGTAGTGTTTGCCATGCTGAGCAGCGAGAGATCTTGGGAGGCCGTAGCTGACTTCTGCGAAGAGATCATGTCGCAGAAGGAGGCCGCGGAGCGGATGCGTGAAGAAGATCCAAACGCGCACCCGCTCCGGCGCAGACGGGGGGGAAGAAGACGGCGGCAATTTGCCGCTCGTCAGCTTCCCTTGGGAGGCGGCGGGTAGCTATTGGGCTAGCTGCCCGCCACTATACTAGTCTCCTCACTGTCTAAGGGGGGGATCACGCTGTCCCGACCCCCTCCTTTTTAGCGCGGGAGCCCCGGCATTCGGCTGGGGCAGTTGGCAGACGCCTGGGAAGTATACAACGGGTTCCCCGGGCGTCTAGCAAAGCCAACGAGAGGGACATGCCGTGGTGGTTTTTAGTTTGGGTATACCCCAGAGGGGGGAGTCCCACATAACCTCCGTCCTGCCCAAGGGACGGGGGTAGTCATAAAGCTTTTCCACCACGACAAAAAAAAAAAAAAAAAAAAAAAAAAAAAAAGGTTAGGTTGCCCCCAAACTCATCGGGGCTGCAGGGGCGCTGAGTCGGCTCCTCCCTAACTTGGGCGGACCTGGCGTTGGCTGCCGCCGCCTGTACACAGGAGTGGTGCGGTCGATGGCCCTGTATGGAGCACCGATCTGGGCAGACGCTCTTGTCGCCCGTAATAGGACCCTGCTGCGAAGGCCGCAACGGGTCATGGCGGCAAGAGTGATCAGAGCGTACCGCACCATTTCGCACGAGGCGGCCTGCGCGTTGGCAGGGACACCCCCGTGGGACCTGGATGCGGAGGTGTTGGCGTGTGTGCACGAGCGAAGGGTGGAGGTCCGCATGCGGGGAGAACACCCTTCGCCGGAGAGGGTCACTGGGTGGCGGCGTTTAGCGCAGGCCGAGCTCTTTCGCCAATGGCGAGAGAGGCTCGAGTCGCCCAGTGCCGGTCTGCGGACTATTGACGGGATTCGCCCCGTGCTTCAGCAGTGGGTGGAGAGAAGACACGGGGTGATGACCTTCCACCTTGCGCAGGTGCTTTCAGGACACGGTTGTTTCGGAAAGTACCTGTGCAAGATCGCCGGTAGGGAACCTACCGAGGAGTGCCACGAGTGCGGCTGCGCTGTGGACACGGCGCAACACACGCTTGCCGATTGTTCGAGCTGGGCGGTGCAGCGGGCCGCACTCGTGGCGGTAGTGGGACAAGACCTCTCCCTGCCGGCTGTGGTCAGGGCCATGGCCGGCAGTGAGTTGTCTTGGGATGCGATAGTCTCGTTCTGCGAAGACGTGATGACGCAGAAGGAGGCTGCGGAGCGGCTGAGAGAGGATGCCGTGGACTCCCAGCCGATCCGCCGCAGGAGAGTCGGGCGCAGGCGGCTTGCACAAGACCGCCGCCTGCCTCCATAAGGAGGACCTCCGGGCGATAGATGCGGGGACATTTACCGCCCGTGGGAGATAGGTCCTCGTGCTGGAAGGCGCACTCTGTGTTCAAAGTGCGCCTTTGGCGAATGAGGGGGCACGAAATGCCCCCGGAGAAGGGTCCGCTTTAGCGGACGCCGCTGGCTGGGTCGCGGTCGTGTGCGAAAGCGTTCCCGTAACCCAGTCACCAGGCGAAGTGTTTGAACACCGTGGGGTTTAGTCGGTAAGAGTCCGACATAACCATTGCACCTCCCCGGGTGTGTTGGTATCCATGAGGATTCCCCACGTAAAAAAAAAAAAAAAAAAGGTTAGGTTAGGTTAGGTTAGGTTAGGTTAGGTTAGGTTAGGTTAGGTTAGGTTAGGTTAGGTTAGGTTAGGTTAGGTTAGGTTAGTTCTGGCCAGCCTGCGAAAGGAGTTGGCCACCTTAAGGAGTGACTTGGAGAAGTCGCGGAAGCAGGGTCCCGCGTCCTTTCCCCCGGATACGACAGAGGGGCTGCGCCCTGACCCGCAGCTCGCTCAATCCAAGGCGAGAACTGAAGTGCCCAATTCGCTACCTTCAGTGATGGAAGAGGTCTGTCGGACGGTGTTGACCCAGGTCGGGACGATGCTGAATGCTCGTCTGGCAGCACTGGAGGACAGGCTCCTTCCAGAGAAACGGATCCGGCCACCACTGGCGGCTGACAAGAGGAAGGCGACAAGGCAGCCCGCATCGTATGCGGACGCCACACGCGTGCCAGGCCCAAGCCAGCCTGCTGAAGAAGGGCGCCACGCTACGGAGACGCCACCTGCTCGCCCTGCAAGTCAGCCAGCGGCGGCAAAACGCCCTACTGACCTTTCTGCACCCAAGGAGGCGCAATGGCAGAAGGTCAGCCAGAAGAGGGCAAAGAAGAAGGACAAGGGTGGCTCGCAGTCGCAGCCGCAAAAGACGCAGCGGGGAGGGGGGCCGGGGACTGCAAAATCAGGGCCTAAACTTCGCCCGCCTCGTTCTTCGGCTGTCGTGCTCACACTGCAGCCGGAAGCCGAGAAGAGAGGCGCCTCATATGCCGGGGTATTGGCTGAAGCCAGACAAAAAATCGCTCTGTCTGACCTCGGCATAACCAGTCTCCGGTTTAGGAAAGCCGCTACTGGGGGACGCATTCTCGAGCTGCCTGGCGCCTCCAGCGCCGAAAAGGCGGATGCCCTTGCTCTCAGGCTGAAGGAGGTGGTCAGCGAGGAGATCGCTCGAGTCTCAAGGCCGGTTAAATGTGCTGATATGCGCATAACGGGCCTTGATGACTCGGTCTCAAAAGGAGATGTCGCTGGCGCTGTGGCAAAAGTTGGTGGTTGTCCTCCAGAGCAAGTGCTGGCGGGAGAAATAAGGCAAGACGCGGGGGGCCTGGGTACAGTGTGGCTGCGTTGTCCAGTGGC
The DNA here is from genome assembly GCF_905163445.1 of Pararge aegeria. Taxonomy (NCBI): domain Eukaryota; kingdom Metazoa; phylum Arthropoda; class Insecta; order Lepidoptera; family Nymphalidae; genus Pararge; species Pararge aegeria. The sequence continues at coordinate 57,799 of NC_053202.1, read as the reverse complement.
AGCAGCCAAGAAAGTGCTTGAGGGTGGCAGGCTACTCGTCGGCTGGGTGTCAGCCCAAGTCAAGGTGCTAGACGAGCGGCCCCAGCGGTGCTACCGCTGCCTGGAATTCGGCCACATGAGGGCGCTTTGCACTGCCGAGATCGACCGCAGCGACACTTGCTATCGCTGCAGTCAGACTGGCCACAAGGCGAGGGGGTGCACTGCCGTACCGCACTGCAGCGTGTGTGCGGCAGCCGGAAGGGTGGCAAATCACCGAGGAGGCAGCAGCGCTTGCATAAAGCGCAGCAAGAAAAGAGGAGGACGCATGACTGGCGATGGCCCCCGGGTCCCCTCGCAGCCTGCCCGCCCATCCACGAACGCGCAAGCTAGTGGGGGGGCAAAGGAGGTGCCTATGACTGAGGGGTAGTTTTATGGCTCTCCGATTTCTACAGGCGAATATCAACCACTGCGCCAGAGTTCAGGACCTCCTGTTCCAGAGTTTGGCGGAGAGGTTGATCAACGTTGCGGTTGTGGCTGAGCCATACTATGTCCCCTCGGGCAATGAATGGGTGGGGGATCGCGATGGCCTGGTGGCCATCGTGTCCCGTTCCGCGGTCGGTTCCCCGGCCTTCGGACAGGCCGTCAAGGGCCGTGGGTTCGTTGCGGCCTTTATAAGGGACGTTTTAGTGGTCGGAGCGTACTTCTCGCCGAACAGAGCTCTGGTCGAGTTCGAACAGTTCCTGGTCGAGATCGGGGCTCTTATCGGCCGAAGTCGTCCTTGCCGGGTACTCGTCGTCGGAGATCTCAACGCAAAGTCTACTGCATGGGGATCCCCGGCGACCGATGCTCGTGGTGAGGCACTCGAGGAGTGGGCGGTTTTGACGGGCCTAGAGGTGTTGAACCGGGGGTCCGTTCACACTTGCGTGCGGCAACAGGGTGGGTCTATTGTGGACGTGACGTTCGCAGATTCCATCCTGGCGCGCCGTGTGTCGGGCTGGGAGGTTCTGCAGGATGAGGAGACGCTCTCGGATCACCGCTACATTCGCTTTGAGGTCTCCTCTATCCCGGCGGCTATCCGAAGAGTGAGCCGACCCCTACCCGGGGACAGCCCGCGTTGGGCCGTCCTGATTGAGGCAGCACTGGTGCAGGCGTGGTATCCGGCACTCGAGAACCCGGTGGAGGAGGAAGCCGAGTACTTCGGCCAGGCCATGTCGCAAGTTTGCGACGCGGCCATGCCACGGATCGGTCCTCAGCCTCCGAGGGGTGCAGTGTACTGGTGGTCGAGCGAAATAGCGCAGTTGCGCAAATATTGCGTGGCTGCGAGACGCCAGTACACCCGGTGCAGGCGACGACGCCAGCGGAACGCAGACGCGGAGCAGCGCCTGTACGGCAATTACCGGGAAGCCGTCGGGACCCTGAAGGTAGCAATGGCAACAGCCAAAAATCTGGCGGAGGAGGAGATGCTGGCTAGCCTCGATGCCGATCCCTGGGGCCGGCCATACAAAATGGTGAGGCGTAAGCTTCGCCCCAGGGCCCCACCGCTAACCGAATCTCTTCAGCCTCAGCAACTGGAGTTAGTGGTGGGGACTCTGTTCCCCAGGAGGGATGGCTTGGAGCCACCGTGTATGGCGCCACCCATCGGTGCTGCGGACGCGTCTTTTACGGGCGCGCCCGAAGTCACCGAGGGAGAACTGAGGGCGGCGCTGCTGCGGCTTCGAGCCAAAAACACTGCTCCGGGACCCGACGGCATTCCCGGCCGGGCCTGGGTCGTGGCTTTGGGTCCGCTAGAGCCACGCGTCAGAGCGCTTTTCAGCGCTTGTCTGGATCAGGGTCAGTTTCCGACTGCTTGGAAGACGGGGAAACTGGTCCTGCTCCGGAAGGACGGACGTCCGGCAGACTCGCCGTCGGCTTATCGGCCCATTGTGCTGTTGGACGAGGTGAGCAAGCTCTTTGAGCGGGTAATCGCTGGTCGCCTCGTCAAGCACCTGGAGGAGGTGGGGCCGGATCTCAGCGACTTTCAGTTTGGTTTCCGCCGGGGCAGGTCCACCATTGACGCGGTCGCACGGGTGAGGGCTCTGGCGGAGGATGCAGTTTCCCGGGGTGGGGTGAGTCTTGCGGTGTCTCTTGACATCGCCAATGCTTTTAACACTCTGCCCTGGGCTTGCATTAAGGCGGCGCTGAGATACCACGCGATGCCGGTCTATTTGAGGCGAATCGTGGCGGCCTACCTCTCCGGTAGAGCCGTGTGCTATCCGACTGGCGGCGGGTCAGTCCGGAGGGAGGTCTCGTGCGGCGTTCCGCAGGGGTCGGTTCTCGGTCCACTCCTGTGGAACATCGGGTACGATTGGGTGCTGCGGGGCTCTAACCTGCGGGGTGTCGACGTCACTTGTTACGCAGACGACACTCTTGTTATGGCCCGCGGCAGTACCTTTAGGGAGGCACGCATGTTGGCGACCGCTGGGGTGGCCCAAGTTGTGGCTCGGATCCGACGGTTGGGGCTGGAGGTCGCCCTTATCAAATCTGAGGCTTTGTGTTTTCACGGGCCTCGGATGGCACCTCCAGCTGGGTCGAATCTGGTGGTGGGAGGAGTTTCCATCGCTGTCGAGTCAACGATGAAGTACCTGGGACTCGTCCTCGACAGCCGATGGAAATTCGAGGAGCACTTTCGGCGCCTGGCCCCCAAACTCATCGGGGCTGCAGGGGCGCTGAGTCGGCTCCTCCCTAACTTGGGCGGACCTGGCGTTGGCTGCCGCCGCCTGTACACAGGAGTGGTGCGGTCGATGGCCCTGTATGGAGCACCGATGAGTTTGAATCCAAACTAGTTTTAAAAGGTTAGGTTAGGTTAGGTTAGGTTAGGTTAGGTTAGGTTCCCGTGTGGGGTTGCTAGTCCCCCATCGGGCGCGTCCCCGGGTGGTGGATAGGGGAATGCCTCCCAGATATGGGGGGTACCGGGGAAACCCGGCGCGAACCAAAACTAGCACGAGGCGGGGTGGGGCGCTTCTGTGCGCTGCCACTGAGGGTGGGGCCTTACAGGCCGCGAGGAAGGACAACCTCGGTAAAAAAATCACCGGTGTGGGTGGAAACGCCCAGCGCGGTGGGCTCTCCGGTCTTCATGGCCGGTGAGCGCTGGCTTCGGCCACCGTCGGGCAACCCGTAATCCGCACTGAGCGGAACCGGGGGTCCCGCGCACTGAGCGTGGGGCTGCGAGGAAGACAACCTCTATAAAAAATTACCCCAATCCTAAGGTTTGATGCCCGCCGATGGGATGCATGGTTGCTGGGAGTGCAGCCACTAGGGTGTCTGGGAAGGGTCCCCATTAGGCCTAAAAAACAAAATGGAAGTACGAACTGGAAATAAATCTACCCGGGAGGGTCCCCGCGAGGGGGAATCCCTTGGTGCGTCGCTAGTGGCGCATCGGCCCCATGTATACGGGGGGGCCACCATTCGTAAGGAAGAGGAGAAGATTGTGGGGGGTTTAGGGATAGATGGAAACGTGCAAGGGGGGAAAGAATTGGTAGTGGCCTTAGAGAGGTGCGAAGTTTTAGCACAGAGGCACGAGAGAGAAATGCGTAAGGAGGAAGAGTTAGAATTGGGGGGGAAATTTTGGATGGATGTAGGAGAAGGGGGGAGGAAGAGGAGCGGAACTGAAGAGGCGGCGTCGGAATCCGACTGCAGCCTTATAACCGTCGAGAGCAGGCCCAGATCGGGCTCAGGCTCGTCGGTAGCGTTTTCAGTGTCCGATATGACAGGAGTGAAGCGCCCACGCCTCAGTGAAGGCGATGATATGTCGACTGACGAGGAAAGGCCGGGGACACCAGTCCCTGTAAGAGGTAGAGGGCGTCCACCTACCCATGGGCGTTATGTCGGCATTGGCAAGGCCAGGGAGGCCCTTAATATGGAAAAAAGAGCCGAGGCGAAAGCCCAGGCCAAACAAAAGGCGGAGGATGACCTCCTCAAGGAGGCCGCCGTCGCCCGTTTTCGGCGGGAGGCGCGCAAAGAAGTGTCATCTCCATTCGGGCAACGTGTGGATGAAAAGACCGCAGCCCGACTGCAGGACCAGGTCTGGGAAGACTTGGACCTTATTAGAAAGGTGGCCACTAAGTCTGCCCACTTGAAGGGCACCTTCGTGCGTGACCTGAAAGACGCTGCGGCTTCCATCAAGGAGACTGTAGAAGCCCTCGGGTCGCGCACCGTTTCGGATGAGACGCGGCGACTGCAGGCGGACAACACACGCCTGCAAGCCGAGATGGCTAGCCTCCGCAGAGAGCTGGCCCAATTACGGACAGAGATGGAGGGTATGCGGAAGCAGGGTTCCGCTCACTCTTCCCCGGACAAGACAGAGGAGGCGCCCCCTGCAATGCGTCCTACTCAACAAGGCAAAACTGGCCGCCCTGGGGTTACCCCAGCTGCGCCTTCATTGGAGGAGATTTGTCGTACGGTGATGGTCCAGGTCGGAGGAATGTTGAATGCCCGCCTGGAGTCACTAGAGGACAGACTCCTCCCAGAGAGGAACCTCCGGCCGCCTTTGGCGACCGACAAAAGGCGAGACGGGCGCACATATGCTGCCGCGGCATCGGGATCTCCAGGCACCGCAAAACCGCCTACTGAAAGCGCGCCTAAGGGGCCCGCCCGATCTGAACACAGCAGGCTCGCAGGGCAGGCGCCCTCGGCACCACCTCATCGCCCAGCTGGGTCCTCGTGGAGTCAGCCACGGGCACGGATGACGACAGACCCTTCTACTTCCTCTTCTACTCCACCTTCCGCGGAGAAGAAGAAAAAGAAGAAGAAGAAAAAGAACGGGAATCAGGAGGCTGGCCCACACCAGGGGAAGAGCCAGTCGTCGGAATGGACGAAAGTAGGTCCCAAGAAGCGACCTGATGCGAAAAGTCGCGCCAGCAAACTCCGCACACCTCGGTCATCAGCAGTCATCTTAACGCTGCAACCGGGGGCGGAAGAAAGGGGCGCGACTTATGCAAAAGTTATTGCCGCTGCGAAGGCGAGAATAAATGCAGCAGACATTGGCGCACAAGGAGTCCGACTCCGAAAGGCAGCTACAGGAGGCCGCCTGTTCGAATTCCCCGGGGCCTCCAGTGCTGAGAAGGCGGACTCCTTGGCTAGAAAGCTCAGAGAGGTCTTGAGTGACGAGGTCGTTCGGGTCTCTAGACCTACGAAGTCTGTTGACCTGCGGATCACAGGCCTGGACGACTCCGTCACCAGCGCCGAGGTTATCGCAGCGGTGGCAACGGTAGGAGGATGTCCCGTCGAGCAAGTGCGTTCTGGCGAAGTTGTCAGTGGCTACGACGGGCTAGGGGCAGTGTTAGTGCACTGTCCCGTTGCAGCTGCCAAGAAGGTAGTAGCAGGAGGAAGGCTCCTCGTGGGATGGGTGTCGGCCCAAGTAAAGTTGCTGGACGCCCGGCCCCTGATGTGCTATCGGGGCACATGGGTGCCCAGTGCAAGGCAGGGGTCGACCGCAGTGGTTTGTGCTATCGCTGCGGCCGACCGGGTCATAAGGCCCGTGAATGCTCCGCTACACCACATTGCGTGGTCTGTGCAGCGGATGGCAGAACGGCGAAGCATCGCGTGGGCAGCAAGTCCTGCGTATCCCCATCTGCGGGCAAGAAGAAGAGAGGGAAGGCAGGCCAGGCTACTGAGCAGTCTTCTTGCTCACCTCAGCAAGCGGAAACGCAGCAGGGGACTGAGGAGGTTCCAATGGCCGAAGACTAATAATGGACCTGAACCTCCTCCAGGCGAATATCAACCAGAGCTCAGGACCTCCTCTTCCAGAGCATGGCGGAGTGGTTGATTCACGTAGCCGTGGTAGCTGAGCCCTATCGCGTCCCTTCTGGGGATAATTGGGCGGGAGATACGGAAGGAGTGGTTGCCATAACGTCCCGGTCCATAGTGGGCTCTCCAGCCTTCGATAACGTAGTGCGAGGTCGGTATACGTCTCGGCTTTCGTTGACGACGTTATGGTAGTCGGAGTGTACTTCTCGCCTAATAAAAGTCTCGCTGACTTCGAACAGTTTCTTGCTGAAGTCGGCGTCCTGATAAGCAGAAGACGCTCCGGCCGCGTTCTTGTCGCTGGGGACCTCAATGCAAAATCTGTGGCATGGGGGTGTCCAGCGACGGATCCGCGTGGACGAGAGCTGGAGGAATGGGCGATGGCGACTGGCCTCACGGTCTTAAACCGAGGATCGGTAAACACATGCGTGCGGCAACAGGGCGGCTCCATTGTGGACGTCACTTTCGCAGATGCTGCCCTGGCGCGCCGTGTTCGGGGCTGGAAGGTGCTGGAGAACGTGGAGACGTTGTCGGACCACAGATACTTGAGGTTCGACATCTCCGCAAGTTCGGTTCTCCCGAGCGGTCCAACCCCCTTGCGAGAGGACGGTCCTCGTTGGTCGCTGTCGCGCATTGACCGGGACTTTTTGGTCGAGGTCGAGGTCCTTAACCGGCCGGACTGCGAGGAAGAAAACCTCTATAAAAATCACCCCGAATCCCAAGCGGCGGCGCACCGCGAGGGGATGCATGGCTGATGGGTAGTTCAGTCTCTAGTGCGACCCCCGTCAGGGTACCGGCCGACACCCTTTGGCGAGTTACGCTTTGGCTTATCTGGGTGCAGGGGGCACCACCCGGATGGACTGAATATTTCCCCCATACTCGTGGGATCAAATATGGAAATAAATAAAATTAGAAAGAATAGTAATATTAGAGGGCTAGAAGGCCCGCAAGGAGAGGAAGAGAGAGGAAGGAAGAGAGAAGGACAGGCTTACCGGCTGAAGATTGTTCTGCCTAAGCCAACGGAGGAGGAAAAGGTTAATGAGCTTCTAATGGACACTGATTCAGACGATAGTGACAGAGTTTTGGAGGCCTTAGTGGAGCCTTGGAAGGTAGCCGGAGCCGTATCAAAGCGGCCCCATGATCAGGTGGACTCACGGGAAGAGGAAGAAGGAGAGCCCTCGTTGAAGGCTGTCGCAGTGGAGCCTGAGACTGAGTCTGCAGTAACAACAAAGGCAAAGATTAAAGTGGGAAGGGCTCGGGCTGAAAGAGTAGATGAAGGTGTGCGAGAACGGAGTCCTATCAATAGGGCTAAAGTGACCATGAATGCCGATGGCGAATATGGCCCAACAAAAGACGAGCTCATCGACAGGGCCAGGAGTGCGGTCTCCTCGATAACGAGCGAGACTCAGAAGTCCAACAACCTCAAGGGCGGCGTGAAGGGTGAAATAAACCGGGCTACCAAAGAAATCCGCGCAGCCATGGACGCCCTACAGGCAATGACGATTGACGAGGAAGCCCAAAGGCTCCGGGCAGACAACAGGAGGATGCGACAGGAGATGGCCGCCTTAAGAGCGGAGGTCAAGGCCCTCCGGTTCGCGTTCTCTGCAAGGGAAAAATCCCCTGCACCAGTGGGTCAGCCCGATCTGGGCATGGATCCCCAGAGCTCCCCGGCACTCGGCGAGATGCTTGAGACCTTAAAGAGGGATCTCTTTATATCCATCGGGGGGATGGTAAATGACCGCCTCGAGCAGCTGGAAAAGCGACTCCCACAGGAGCCCATTTTGAGGCCGCCACTCGCGGCTGATAAAAAGAAAGGAGCAGTTACCCGCCGCTCTCCCGATGAGCCATCAGCGGGCCCTTCGCCTGCGCGTCCAGCAAAGACTCGCTCGGCGGCAGGAACTAAGACCACTAAGCCTACCGCTGCGCCGCAGACAGAGTGCAGCGTCTCCACACGTAGTGCAGAGCCACGTGAGGCTGAAGCCACTGAGACCACGCTCCAGCCCCACCAACCCCACCCGCCTGGTCAAAGGTAATTGGGAGGAAGGCTAAAGCCAAGACGGCTAAGTCCACTAAGCCCAAGGCTCCTAACTCAGCCTGCGCACCTGCTAAGGCTACGCCGGCTAAACGCAAGGGTAAACTGAGCCCTCCAAAGTCCTCAGCGGTCGTTATCACCCTGAGGCCAGAAGTCGTCGCAACCCAAACTTACGCGACGGTCATGAAGACAGCCACCGCGGGCCTGGCCTTGAAGGAGGTCGGAGTGGATCATGTACGGGTGCGCAAATCAGCCACCGGGGCCAGAGTTATTGAGGTTCCGGGGGCCGACAGCGCCAAGGCTGCAGATGAGCTGGCGGGCAAACTGCAAGGCCTGGTCGGCGAATGGGTGACGGTTACACGGCCCATGAAAACCGCAGAACTGAGGATCGCTGGTATTGACGAGTCCGTCACACCTGAAGAAGTGCAGAGGGTGGTGGCGCAAATGGGAAGTGTTCCACTGGAGCAGGTTAGAGCTGGTGCTATTCGGGCGGGACCCAGCGGGACTGGATCGATATTGGTCCGATGCCCTGTGACTACAGCGAAGCTACTCGTAGCAGAGGGAAGGATAGTCGTTGGGTGGTCGTCAGCCCGTGTTACCCTTTTGGAACCTATCCCGATGCGCTGCTTTAAGTGCATGGGGGTGGGTCACACAAGGGCTCTCTGCCCATCACCTGCCGACCGGAGCACTTTGTGCTTCAGATGTGGCAGGGAAGGGCACAAGGCGGCCTCGTGCTCGGATGAGCCTAAATGTGCAATCTGCACGCAAATGGGCAGGAAAGCTGGTCATGTTATGGGAGGGCTTAAGTGTTTCCCGCCTCCAACGAAGGGTAAGGAGGCTCCTTTGACTCGGGCCCCAGGCTCTTCAAGAGGTCGACAAGAACCGCCACAGGAGGACATCGAAATGGCGACTAATGACCATACGCCATAGCGAATTTCTGCAGGCCAATCTGAACCACTGCGCCCGTGCCCAGGACCTCCTGATACAACACATGGCGGAGTGGCAGATTCAAGTGGCGACAGCCGCCGAGCCCTACTTCATCCCTACTCAATCAAATTGGGCTGGTGACGTCGAGGGATCGGTGGCTGTTGTGGTGCCGGCACATGGAATTCCACTGGTTCCACAACGCAGCGGACCAGGGTTTGTAGCGGTCGTGTGGGGGGAGGTGACACTAATTGGAGTATACTTCTCCCCAAACAAACCCCTGTCTGCCTTCGAGGCTTATCTTAGAAGTCTGGAGCCAGTGGTGAGAGGTGCGGCCCCGACCCAGGTAATCCTGATGGGGGACCTAAATGCGAAGTCTGCGGCGTGGGGATCCCCCATAACAGATCTGAGGGGAGTTGAGTTGGAGAACTGGGCTGCCATGGTCGGCCTGGTCCTTCTCAACCAAGGACGCGCAAACACCTGTGTGCGACGGCAGGGGGGGTCAATAGTGGATGTCTCATTCGCTACCCCTGCCATCGCCTCACGTGCCCAGGATTGGCGCGTCCTCGAGGAAGTGGAGACTCTGTCAGACCATCGGTACATCCGGTGGAGAGTCTCCGCATCCTGCTCGTTGCCTCAAAGTCAGACCGGAGGAGGGAGAGTAGTGTTTCCGAGATGGTCCCTAGCCCGCCTCGACCGTGAAATGGTGGAGGAAGGAGCCATTGTTGAGGCCTGGAACGCAGCCACCCCGGTGCTGACTGATGTTGAGGAGAGGGCGAGGCGTTTCCGCATCGCATTGAAGAGGGTATGTGATGCAGCGATGCCCCGGACCAGGTGCCTCCCAGCCCGGAAGGCGGTTTACTGGTGGTCGCAAGAAATTGCTGCTCTCCGTTGCGACAGTAATCGGGCGCGCCGGGCTTACACCCGCTGCCGCCGAAGAAGGCCACTGGACGCGCCGGAAGAGGTGGCCATCGCTAATGCCAAGGACTCCGCCAGCGAGGAGTTCCTGGCAACCCTGAATAGGGATCCATGGGGTCGGCCATACCGCATCGTCAGAGGTAAGATGCGGAGTGCCCCACCCATGAACTCCATGGAGCCGGAGCTCCTTAATCGGGTGGTGTCTGGACTCTTTCCTCAACCACCAGCTTTTACGCCCCCGACTATGACGATTCCATCATTCGGGGAGCGAGAAGAGTCGATGGAAGCCCCTCCGGTCACAGAGGATGAATTAGGAGAAGCGTGGAACCACCTGCGGCGGTGCAAGAAGGCACCGGGACCGGATGGAGTCCCGGGAAGAGTCCTGGCGCTGGCCTTGAGGCACCTCGGGAGCCACCTTAGGCAGTAGGAACATCGCTGGGTTTTAGTGGGTATTCTGGCCGCTTTATGCCGGTGAGTCCCACATACCCCTCCGGAAACGGCGCAGCTTCGGATGCGCTGTTTCCGGAGGGGATGCATAAACGCATTTCCCAGCGTTAAAAAAAAAAAAAAAAAAAAAAATAGGTTAGGTTAGATAACATCCAATCCTTATATTTTTTAATATCGCCAGATCAAACTTTTTTGTTTTTACTTACGTATTTACATTGACAGGTAACCGCAGTAATCAACGATTACCAATATAATATAGCTCCAGTCAAACCATTTGGCTTTACGTATGCACGTGCCCTGTGGGATCTAAACCGGATCTGCATGGTGGATTATACAATTTCTGTCATCGTTATACACCACACAGATTTTAGTACAGAGTTTATTATATATTAGCACACCCACGGAGATAGGAAATTTGGGGTCTGAGCCCCAGTGGCTTGAACAGAACATTAAAGTGTCGGTCCCCGTTATTACTAACTTGTGATATTAAAAGTAGTTCTACTATAAGAGGGAGGAGGCGTGTACCCAGCAATGGGACATTCAAGCTATGGATGAAGATGATGGTGAATCACGTAGCAACGTCGCAAGTTTACCTCACTAACAGGATTCTACAAGGTATGTGTAGGAGCTTGTTCGTCGAGCAAGTATCTACGTCACCACGTACCACGAGCCAACTTTACAAAATATACGTCATTCAAGCATCTAAAGTAACAGGTAACCCCAGTAATCGTTATTACCAATATTACCCGTCTCACGTGGTCAACGTGAGCGATATGTCTCTAAGCGCAGACTTGATCGCATCGTAGGACGCGAAGGAGATGCCCACCGCGATGGGGCACTTTACCCAATTCATGCTGAGCCCTTTGAAAAAACCCCGCCAACCCTCCGATCTGTGAGATGAAAATCTAATTTGTAAGATGTGATTACTTCCAAAAGTATATCGCCCAAGTATAGAACTTTTGGTATAACTAATGAAAGTTTTTAAATAGAATTTAAAATAATGGTTTGAAGCCAATAATTTGGTTTTAAATAGAAAGAAAAACTAAATGCATATAATTCCCATTACTTCATGTACACGTGTAAACCACTGTACTACTTAATAATGAGAAGTTGAACCTGGTGGATGAGACAGTTTTTCTAGAAATATCGTTAGATGCTAAATTTCAATGGGCTAAAATTCATGTACATAATTTATAGAACATCCTTTAGTTCTGCCGCCTAAGCCTAAGTTTTATGCCTCAAGAGATGATGCGTACGATAGTTGTGCCTATAGCGAAAAATAAAACGGGGGACCTATCCGATAAAAACAACTATAGGCCCATCTCATTGGCTACCGTCATCTCAAAGGTATTTGACAGCTTGCTAAACACTCTCTTAAACAGGATAATTATGCCACATGACAACCAATTTGGATTTCGGCCTGGTTTGTCAACAGAGAGTGCTGTGTTGGGGCTAAAGCATGCTGTTACGTACTATGCGAGGCGGAAGACTCCGATTTACGCCTGTTTTCTAGACCTGTCGAAGGCATTTGACTTGGTTTCGTACGATGTATTATGGAAAAAGATGGAGGAAGCAAATATACCTCCAGAACTTACCAATATTTTTAAATATTGGTATCAAAACCAAGTCAACAATGTCCGATGGGCAGGCGTTCTTTCGAATTCGTATGGGTTGGAGTGCGGGGTGAGGCAGGGTGGTTTATGCTCGCCGACTCTCTTCAACCTTTACATGAATGAATTGCTTTGTGAGCTCAGCAGCACCAGGGTTGGCTGCTACATAGATGGGGTTTGTTTAAATAATATAAGTTACGCCGACGATATGGTGCTGTTGAGTGCATCGGTCTGCGGTCTCAGGGTACTGATGGCTATTTGCGAGGCTTATGTAGAAAGACATGGACTTACCTACAATACAAAAAAGAGTGTGGTGATGGTCTTTGAGGCTGAGGGTAAGACACCGAATAAAGTACCTCCTATTTTGATCAATGGGGTAGTATTGGAGAGAGTTTATCAATTCAAGTATCTCGGGCATATTTTGACTCCTGGCCTCAAAGATGATGCTGACATCGAAAGAGAACGGAGAGCATTGTCAGTGAGAGCAAATATGCTGGCTCGCAGGTTTGCGCGGTGTACCAACGCCATTAAAATCACGTTGTTTAAATCATATTGTATGACGTTCTACACGTGCAGCCTGTGGGCTAAGTATTCTCAAAAATCGTATAACGCGCTCCGTATACAGTATAATAATGCCTTTAGGGTGCTGTTGAAGTTGCCCCGCTTTTGTAGTGCATCGGGGATGTTTGCGGATGCACAAGTTGACTGCTTCTTCGCCACAATGCGCAAAAGATGTGGCGCCCTGGTGCACAGGTTGCGGGGTAGCTCCAACAGCATCCTAAAGATGATCGCCAGCAGGTTGGACTGCAGATATGTGAATCACTGCTGTGCTATTTCAAATGGACTAGAACGGCGGTGATTCGCATATCCCTCTCTTATACGTAAGTTACTAACATAGGCTAAGTATTTACTAACAAAATATGAGCTGTATTTGATGCTTGAAATAAAATTATTATTATTATTATTATTATAAGCAGTAAAGAGGTCACGCCATATGACAGACATAGAAACTGTTGGAATTGTCTTATGGGGTACTGCCTGGGTAAGAAGATAGGGGTAGAAATGCAGGTAATCAAAGTTGTCGTTACCTGTAAACGGTGCGCAGCGTGGCCGCGATGGTGGGGTAGGGGTAGGTGCGGTCGGCGCGGCGCCGCGCGGTTTGCATGCGGCGCCGCACGATGTCCAGCGGGTACGACGCGGTCTGCGCGAGCGCGCCCGCCGCGCCGCCGAACGCCATGTTAGTGAGGCCTCGCGGGCTCGAGCCCGTGTACTCTGCGGAACAGATTTAGCTCGATTCATTCATTTAATTCATCCATTACAACTCAAGCCATCGACCGCATATTGCTAACTTCCCATTGACATTGCTATTCCAAGTAAACGGTAAAATGGTTTTATACACACGGGTTTTTCACGCCATTGGTTGCCTTGAAGAGATCGAGGCCACTGGCTTTTTAACCGACTTCAAGAAGGAAGAGTTTCTTAATTCGTCGGAATCTTTTTTTTTTAATGTATTACCCGATTACTCGAAGACGCCTGAACCGATTTGCTGTTATTAAAAAATCAACAATAATGTAACCCAAAGTAGCAAATTTTTTTTTGTATTTAAGTTCCTGGGCGTATGTTGAAGTCAGTTTTTTTTTTAATTTAAAATAATGTATTTATTACGTATTATGTTATTTTGTTCTATACTTTGGTCTGTTGTATAATAAATGTGTATTCATTCATTAAGGTGCTTAATGTGTATATAAAACTTTAGAGATTATAGGTAATAAAATGGTAATACAAATTTTCCGCTCTCATAGTTCGCTCTTTCGTTCAATCGTTCTTTCGTTTACATATCATTCAACATGAACAGCTATTTTAAACGGAGCTCATCCGCGGAAGTATCACCACCATGTTTTATTCTGTCGCTGAGCAGCATTGTTGTAATGCAGCGTTCCGATCTAAAGCGCGTGATTACAGTCACACGAGCCCAAACACCTACCCACCAAATTGCTGCTGCTGTTTTAGTTACTTTCACAGCATTAGGTCAATACTATGGGATACTGCTGCTAAGGTAAGCAGTGGTTACCTGTACAAGGTGTTACATGCAATTCTACCCTTTGTAGCTATACCTATCCGCAACGGTATACGTCTCAAATTGAAGGACACGGGGCGACACGTCCCATTCATTTGTTCATTCACTCACATTCGGGCGTCGTGAGTTAAACACGTGTAGCAATGTCCCGCGACTCACCCAGGTACCAGTGCTTCAGCGAGTCGTAGGTGAAGAAAGACACCCCCGCGTAGGGGATCACCCCCAGCACAGTGGCGGGGTAGCCTCTGCGGACACGGAGACCATTCCATTATTACCGGAAACAATTCGCTACTTTTCTTAATTTGTGAAACAGCTAAAAATTTGCGACTTTTTCTATAAAACCCCAGCGTACAGACAGTTGTCTGATTAAATCTGTACTCAAAGAATGGGATAAGTTATTAAAATAATACTATTTTTACAAAATTAAAATTAAAGCGAAGCAGCGTATCGTTGATAAGATAATTATACTAAAACAATGTCAGAATAAAATATACTGGTTGTTGTATGAAACAATAATAAATTGATTGAATTACATTGTAGTTTTGTTTGCTCCGAAAAATACAGAAGTTAAAAGATTAAAGGTGGAGAGCAATTAGATGAAATTTATTCGCTTAAACTAAGAAAGAATTGACAGGAGAAACGGCTAAAGGGCGAATATTTAAAGAATTTGCAAGGGATGATGATTACAATCAAGGTAAGGGGAGAATGCACAGCGAAGAGAGTACAGGGCCAGGGTATAGGGCTGAAATAATAAATTCACGGGAGATAAAAGCAAAGCAGCATTTAAGGGGGGTTGCAATACGGGAAGAGTCAACTAGGCTAAAGTGAGGTGAAGCAGGAAATGTGGCAAGGGTTTAAAGGCGTCAGACTGGAGAAAGGACAACTTAGAAAATTTTACAGTTATTGGGCCAAAATTTGATGGGGGTTGGGAGGGGAATACATACAATAGAGGTTACGGGTGGGGATGAGGGGAATACATCGTTGAGAGCAGAGTGGTTGGGAGGGGAAGAGCAGGGGTCCGAAGGTGAAGGAGGGGAAGAGCAGGGGTCCGAAGGTGAAGGAGGGGAAGAGCAGGGGTCCGAAGGTGAAGGAGGGGAAGAGCAGGGGTCCGAAGGTGAAGGACGGAAAGAGCAGGGGTCCGAAGGTGAAGGACAGGAAGAGCAGGGGTCCGAAGGTGAAGGACGGGAAGAGCAGGGTTCCGAAGGTGAAGGAGGGGAAGAGCAGGGGTCCGAAGGTGAAGGAGGGGAAGAGCAGGGGTCCGAAGGTGAAGGACGGGAAGAGCAGGGGTCCGAAGGTGAAGGACGGAAAGAGCAGGGGTCCGAAGGTGAAGGAGGGGAAGAGCAGGGGTCCGAAGGTGAAGGAGGGGAAGAGCAGGGGTCCGAAGGTGAAGGAGGGGAAGAGCAGGGGTCCGAAGGTGAAAGAGGGGAAGAGCAGGGGTCCGAAGGTAAAGGACGGGAAGAGCAGGGTTCCGAAGGTGAAGGACGGGAAGAGCAGGGGTCCGAAGGTGAAGGACGGGAAGAGCAGGGTTCCGAAGGTGAAGGACAGGAAGAGCAGGGGTCCGAAGGTGAAGGACGGGAAGAGCAGGGTTCCGAAGGTGAAGGAGGGGAAGAGCAGGGGTCCGAAGGTGAAGGAGGGGAAGAGCAGGGGTCCGAAGGTGAAGGAGGGGAAGAGCAGGGTTCCGAAGGTGAAGGACGGGAAGAGCAGGGTTCCGAAGGTGAAGGAGGGGAAGAGCAGGGGTCCGAAGGTGAAGGAGGGGAAGAGCAGGGGTCCGAAGGTGAAGGAGGGGAAGAGCAGGGGTCCGAAGGTGAAGGAGGGGAAGAGCAGGGTTCCGAAGGTGAAGGACGGGAAGAGCAGGGTTCCGAAGGTGAAGGAGGGGAAGAGCAGGGGTCCGAAGGTGAAGGAGGGGAAGAGCAGGGGTCCGAAGGTAAAGGAGGGGAAGAGCAGGGTTCCGAAGGTGAAGGAGGGGAAGAGCAGGGTTCCGAAGGTGAAGGAGGGGAAGAGCAGGGGTCCGAAGGTGAAGGAGGGGAAGAGCAGGGGTCCGAAGGTGAAGGACGGGAAGAGCAGGGGTCCGAAGGTGAAGGACGGAAAGAGCAGGGGTCCGAAGGTGAAGGAGGGGAAGAGCAGGGGTCCGAAGGTGAAGGAGGGGAAGAGCAGGGGTCCGAAGGTGAAGGAGGGGAAGAGCAGGGGTCCGAAGGTGAAGGACGGGATGAGGAGGGGTCCGAAGGTGAAGGAGGGGAAGAGCAGGGGTCCGAAGGTGAAGGACGGAAAGAGCAGGGGTCCGAAGGTGAAGGAGGGGAAGAGCAGGGGTCCGAAGGTGAAGGAGGGGAAGAGCAGGGGTCCGAAGGTGAAAGAGGGGAAGAGCAGGGGTCCGAAGGTAAAGGACGGGAAGAGCAGGGTTCCGAAGGTGAAGGACGGGAAGAGCAGGGGTCCGAAGGTGAAGGACGGGAAGAGCAGGGTTCCGAAGGTGAAGGAGGGGAAGAGCAGGGGTCCGAAGGTGAAGGAGGTGAAGAGCAGGGGTCCGAAGGTGAAGGAGGGGAAGAGCAGGGTTCCGAAGGTGAAGGAGGGGAAGAGCAGGGTTCAGAAGGTGAAGGACGGGAAGAGCAGGGTTCCAAAGGTGAAGGACAGGAAGAGCAGGGGTCCGAAGGTGAAGGACGGGAAGAGCAGGGTTCCGAAGGTGAAGGAGGGGAAGAGCAGGGGTCCGAAGGTGAAGGAGGGGAAGAGCAGGGGTCCGAAGGTGAAGGAGGGGAAGAGCAGGGTTCCGAAGGTGAAGGACGGGAAGAGCAGGGTTCCGAAGGTGAAGGAGGGGAAGAGCAGGGGTCCGAAGGTGAAGGAGGGGAAGAGCAGGGGTCCGAAGGTGAAGGAGGGGAAGAGCAGGGGTCCGAAGGTGAAGGAGGGGAAGAGCAGGGTTCCGAAGGTGAAGGACGGGAAGAGCAGGGTTCCGAAGGTGAAGGAGGGGAAGAGCAGGGGTCCGAAGGTGAAGGAGGGGAAGAGCAGGGGTCCGAAGGTAAAGGAGGGGAAGAGCAGGGTTCCGAAGGTGAAGGAGGGGAAGAGCAGGGTTCCGAAGGTGAAGGAGGGGAAGAGCAGGGGTCCGAAGGTGAAGGACGGGAAGAGGAGGGGTCCGAAGGTGAAGGAGGGGAAGAGCAGGGGTCCGAAGGTGAAGGACGGAAAGAGCAGGGGTCCGAAGGTGAAGGAGGGAAAGAGCAGGGGTCCGAAGGTGAAGGAGGGGAAGAGCAGGGTTCCGAAGGTGAAGGAGGGGAAGGTCCGAAGGTGAAGGAGGGGAAGAGCAGGGTTCCGAAGGTGAAGGAGGGGAAGAGCAGGGGTCCGAAGGTGAAGGAGGGGAAGAGCAGGGGTCCGAAGGTGAAGGAGGGGAAGAGCAGGGGTCCGAAGGTGAAGGACGGAAAGAGCAGGGGTCCGAAGGTGAACGAGGGGAAGAGCAGGGGTCCGAAGGTGAAGGGGGGAATAGCAGGGGTCCGAAGGTGAAGGAGGGGAAGAGCAGGGGTCCGAAGGTGAACGAGGGGAAGAGCAGGGGTCCGAAGGTGAAGGAGGGGAAGAGCCGGGGGCCGAAGGTGAAGGAGGGGAAGAGCAGGGGTCTGAAGGTGAAGGAGGGGAAGAGCAGGGTTCAGAAGGTGAAGGACGGGAAGAGCAGGGTTCCAAAGGTGAAGGACGGGAAGAGCAGGGGTCCGAAGGTGAAGGACGGGAAGAGCAGGGGTCCGAAGGTGAAGGAGGGGAAGAGCAGGGTTCCGAAGGTGAAGGAGGGGAAGAGCAGGGTTCCGAAGGTGAAGGACGGGAAGAGCAGGGTTCCGAAGGTGAAGGAGGGGAAGAGCAGGGGTCCGAAGGTGAAGGACGGGAAGAGCAGGGGTCCGAAGGTGAAGGAGGGGAAGAGCAGGGTTCCGAAGGTGAAGGAGGGGAAGAGCAGGGTTCCGAAGGTGAAGGAGGGGAAGAGCAGGGGTCCGAAGGTGAAGGAGGGGAAGAGCAGGGTTCCGAAGGTGAAGGAGGGGAATAGCAGGGGTCGGAAGGTGAAGGAGGGGAAGAGCAGGGGTCCGAAGGTGAACGAGGGGAAGAGCAGGGGTCCGAAGGTGAAGGAGGGGAATAGCAGGGGGCTGAAGGTGAAGGAGGGGAAGAGCAGGGGTCCGAAGGTGAAGGAGGGGAAGAGCAGGGGTCCGAAGGTGAAGGAGGGGAAGAGCAGGGGTCCGAAGGTGAAGGAGGGGAAGAGCAGGGGTCCGAAGGTGAAGGAGGGGAAGAGCAGGGGTCCGAAGGTGAAGGAGGGGAAGAGCAGGGTTCCGAAGGTGAAGGAGGGGAAGAGCAGGGTTCCGAAGGTAAAGGACGGGAAGAGCAGGGGTCCGAAGGTGAAGGAGGGGAAGAGCAGGGGTCCGAAGGTGAAGGAGGGGAAGAGCAGGGGTCCGAAGGTGAAGGAGGGGAAGAGCAGGGGTCCGAAGGTGAAGGAGGGGAAGGTCCGAAGGTGAAGGACGGGAAGAGCAGGGTTCCGAAGGTGAAGGAGGGGAAGAGCAGGGTTCCGAAGGTGAAGGACGGGAAGAGCAGGGTTCCGAAGGTGAAGGAGGGGAAGAGCAGGGTTCCGAAGGTGAAGGAGGGGAAGAGCAGGGTTCAAAAGGTGAAGGACGGGAAGAGCAGGGTTCCAAAGGTGAAGGAGGGGAAGAGCAGGGGTCCGAAGGTGAAGGAGGGGAAGAGCAGGGGTCCGAAGGTGAAGGAGGGGAAGAGCAGGGGTCCGAAGGTGAAGGAGGGGAAGAGCAGGGTTCCGAAGGTGAAGGAGGGGAAGAGCAGGGTTCCGAAGGTAAAGGACGGGAAGAGCAGGGGTCCGAAGGTGAAGGAGGGGAAGAGCAGGGGTCCGAAGGTGAAGGAGGGGAAGAGCAGGGGTCCGAAGGTGAAGGAGGGGAAGAGCAGGGGTCCGAAGGTGAAGGAGGGGAAGAGCAGGGGTCCGAAGGTGAAGGAGGGGAAGAGCAGGGTTCCGAAGGTGAAGGAGGGGAAGAGCAGGGTTCCGAAGGTAAAGGACGGGAAGAGCAGGGTTCCGAAGGTGAAGGAGGGGAAGAGCAGGGGTCCGAAGGTGAAGGAGGGGAAGAGCAGGGGTCCGAAGGTGAAGGAGGGGAAGAGCAGGGGGCCGAAGGTGAAGGAGGGGAAGGTCCGAAGGTGAAGGACGGGAAGAGCAGGGTTCCGAAGGTGAAGGAGGGGAAGAGCAGGGTTCCGAAGGTGAAGGACGGGAAGAGCAGGGTTCCGAAGGTGAAGGAGGGGAAGAGCAGGGTTCCGAAGGTGAAGGAGGGGAAGAGCAGGGTTCAAAAGGTGAAGGACGGGAAGAGCAGGGTTCCAAAGGTGAAGGACGGGAAGAGCAGGGGTCCGAAGGTGAAGGACGGGAAGAGCAGGGGTCCGAAGGTGAAGGAGGGGAAGAGCAGGGTTCCGAAGGTGAAGGAGGGGAAGAGCAGGGTTCCGAAGGTGAAGGACGGGAAGAGCAGGGTTCCGAAGGTGAAGGAGGGGAAGAGCAGGGGTCCGAAGGTGAAGGACGGGAAGAGCAGGGGTCCGAAGGTGAAGGAGGGGAAGAGCAGGGGTCCGAAGGTGAACGAGGGGAAGAGCAGGGGTCCGAAGGTGAAGGAGAGGAAGAGCCGGGGGCCGAAGGTGAAGGAGGGGAAGAGCAGGGGTCCGAAGGTGAAGGAGGGGAAGAGCAGGGTTCAGAAGGTGAAGGAGGGGAAGGTCCGAAGGTGAAGGAGGGGAAGAGCAGGGGTCCGAAGGTGAAGGAGGGGAATAGCAGGGGTCCGAAGGTGAAGGAGGGGAAGAGCAGGGGTCCGAAGGTGAAGGAGGGGAAGAGCAGGGGTCCGAAGGTGAACGAGGGGAAGAGCAGGGGTCCGAAGGTGAAGGAGGGGAAGAGCAGGGGGCCGAAGGTGAAGGAGGGGAAGAGCAGGGGTCCGAAGGTGAAGGAGGGGAAGAGCAGGGGTCCGAAGGTGAAGGAGGGGAAGAGCAGGGGTCCGAAGGTGAAGGAGGGGAAGAGCAGGGGTCCGAAGGTGAAGGAGGGGAAGAGCAGGGGTCCGAAGGTGAAGGAGGGGAAGAGCAGGGTTCCGAAGGTGAAGGAGGGGAAGAGCAGGGTTCCGAAGGTGAAGGACGGGAAGAGCAGGGTTCCGAAGGTGAAGGACGGGAAGAGCAGGGGTCCGAAGGTGAAGGAGGGGAAGAGCAGGGTTCCGAAGGTGAAGGAGGGGAAGAGCAGGGTTCCGAAGGTGAAGGACGGGAAGAGCAGGGGTCCGAAGGTGAAGGAGGGGAAGAGCAGGGTTCCGAAGGTGAAGGACGGGAAGAGCAGGGTTCCGAAGGTGAAGGAGGGGAAGAGCAGGGTTCCGAAGGTGAAGGAGGGTGTTAGCGACGCAAAAAGCCCTCTTGTTAATTATTAATTAATAAATTATAAATAATTAATATTATATAATTTAAGCTGAAATAAATGATTGTCTATGGTTTTAATAAATAATGTGCTAAAAACGGAACGTAGGTGGCGGGGGCGGCAAACCGTTATTCTGACGTCCGCGGCGGTTCAAATTGTAGACGTTCACCGCAACCGACCGCAGCCGCATCGTTTAAACTTTGCCAACCGCTACACACGTTCTGTCAGCCAAGTCACTTAAAGAAACCCTGTGTTTTCACTTGCCCTGGCCCCTACAAGTGGTCCTTCGAGCTGGATCGCAAGGTATGTTCCAAACTCCACCGCCAAATATGGTGAACACTGTGAAGAAACAGGACCTAGTTGAGGAGCAGGAGCAGAGCCAGCACACATGTAAGCAGGTGAAAAAGCAGGTACCCCTAAAGGAGGAGCTTAGAAAAAGGCTTTTCGATGAAGTAGAACCAGCTACTAGTGTTAAGAGCACTAGCGGCCACGCAGTGGCACCGAGTAGGGCTTCTACACGCAATGGCACGTCGAGAAAGTCAAGTTCAGCATCCATCCGAGCAAGAAAGACACGGCTGGAACTAGAGGCAGCGGAGGCGAAAGCGCGTATTGAGATGCAGCTAATTGAGAAAAGGTTGCAAGCTGATATGGCAGCACTAGATGAGGAAGCATACAGTCCACTACCGGAGGAGCATGAGGTGCGTAGCAATCATAATAGTTCTGTAGAGAAATGGTTAGAGCACAGTCAGCACGAGCAGTCAGCACAGCCCGTCCAGCAGGATGGTTCAGATTTAGGCGAGCTGTGCCCGCCCGCCGCTATAGGCGGTGGCACTGATGGGACTGTACACATGCTGGCTAGCGCACTCAAAGAAATGGCAACTATTGCTAAGCACAACGCACCACATGCACAAACACATAAGTTTTTAAGCCGTATTAGCACACAGAAGGATCTACCAACGTTTGAGGGCGACCCCATGGACTGGCTTTATTTTAAGCAAGCTTACGACGAGTCCACAAAAGTATGTAGCTTTAGCCCCAGGGAGAATCTGTGGAGGCTACGTAGTTACCTCCGCGGACCAGCAAAGGAAGCCGTCACGGCGCTGCTGATTAGCGCCACCACACCGGACATAGTAATGTCAGCACTGGAGCTACAATTTGGTAACCCCGATATTATTATCACTAGAATAGTACAAGATGTCCAGAAGCTTCCAGCAATGGCACAGGAATATCATAAGGATATAGTCAAGTTTTCCGTTAAAGTTCAAAATTTCGTCGCAGCAGTCCTCGCTATCATTGCACCTCCCCGGGTGTGTTGGTATCCATGAGGATTCAAAACTCAAAAGGATTCAAAAAATCCAGGAAACAAAAGACGAGCTCATCGACAGGGCCAGGAGTGCGGTCTCCTCGATAACGTGCGAGACTCAGAAGTCCAACAACCTCAAGTCCTACACTTAAAACGGTGCAGATATTTTGAGAACCCACCATGTCCGGTTAGAATTTGCGTCTGTAGTGCCGTATGCTCCAATTTTCGGATTTCCCGGTATGCTTCGATGGCGTCTGGGTAAAACACTTTCGTCGTTGCAGCTGTCTCGCCGGATCTATACCTCAGATTCCATTCCTCCATTGTTTTTATTCGAAGCTGACGCTTGACGAATGAAATCGGGCATTGGTCATAGTCAGGTTTGCGCTTGAGGTTGAGCGCTGCTTCTTTTGCCAGTTTATCGGCCCTCTCATTACCCTCCAACCCTGCGTGGGCTTTCACCCAAAATAACGAAACAGTTTTATTTTGGGAGTGGCAATTATTTAAATTGCCTCTTATTTTGGTCACTAGGGGGTGGAGGGAATGTCCACCAATCACCGCCTCGAGGAATGATCTGGAGACGCTGTAGATACCGAACGTCTGCTCTTGGCTCTCTAGGATCAGGGTGGTCGCTTTTTCTACTGCTAGAAGTTCAGCCTGATAGACCGTGCAGTGAGAATCTAGCTTTAGCTTGAGGGCTTTGGTTTCAGACACATCATTCCATATGGATATTGCTGCGCCAACCTTGCCCTCAATTTTGCTACCATCTGTATAGATTCTCACTGCTTGATCGTTGTGCCTGTTTACTTCTTCCTGATCCGTGAGGCTTGTGAATTTGTAGTCTCTATTTGTTGCCGGATGTGGTAGTGTGGCATACTTGGCACTTCTTTCTACCTCCCTGTCCCCCAGCTCCGGCAGAGTAACACCCCTTCTCACTTCATACAGAGAGGCTGCTTCCCAAACTCTGAGATCGAGGGGAAGTATCCCCGCCAGGAGCAGAACGGCGTTCAAGGAGACCGTTCGGTAGGCCCTTACCATTTTCTGCCCAAAACCTCTCGGATCACCGCTACATTCGGTTCGAGGTTTCCTCCATCCCGGCGGCTACCCGAATAGTGAGCCGACCCGTGCCCGGGGACAGCCCTCGATGGGCTGTCCCAGGGCACGTGACGTGAGGAGGAAGCCGAGTGCCTCGGCCAGGCCATGTTGCAAGTTTGCGACGCGGCCATGCCACGGATCGGTCCTCAGCCTCCGAGGGGTGCAGTGTACTGGTGGTCCAGCGAAATAGCGCAGTTGCGCAAATCTTGCGTGGCTGCGAGACGCCAGTACACCCGGTGCAGACGACGGCGTCAGCGGAACGCAGACGCGGAGCAGCGCCTGTACGGCAATTACCGGGAAGCCGTCGGGACCTTGAAGGTGGCAGTGGCAACAGCCAAGAATCTGGCGGAGGAGGAGATGCTGGCTAGCCTCGACGCCGATCCCTGGGGCCGGCCATACAAAATGGTTAGGCGTAAGCTTCGCCCCAGGGCCCCACCGCTAACTGAATCTCTTCAGCCTCAGCAACTGGAGTTAGTGGTGGGGACTCTGTTCCCCAGGAGGGATGGCTTGGAGCCACCGTGTATGGCGCCACCCATCGGTGCTGCGGACGCGTCTTTTACGGGCGCGCCCGAAGTCACCGAGGGAGAACTGAGGGCGGCGCTGCTGCGGCTTCGAGCCAAAAACACTGCTCCGGGACCCGACGGCATTCCCGGCCGGGCCTGGGTCGTGGCTTTGGGTCGTGGAGACTCTGTCAGACCATCGGTACATCCGGTGGAGAGTCTCCGCATCCTGCTCGTTGCCTCAAAGTCAGACCGGAGGAGGGAGAGTAGTGTTTCCGAGATGGTCCCTAGCCCGCCTCGACCGGGAAATGGTGGAGGAAGGAGCCATTGTTGAGGCCTGGAACGCAGCCACCCCGGTGCTGACTGACGTTGAAGAGAGGGCGAGGCGTTTCCGCATCGCATTGACGAGGGTATGTGATGCAGCGATGCCCCGGACCAGGTGCCTC
Organism: Pararge aegeria; assembly: GCF_905163445.1. Classification (NCBI taxonomy): domain Eukaryota; kingdom Metazoa; phylum Arthropoda; class Insecta; order Lepidoptera; family Nymphalidae; genus Pararge; species Pararge aegeria. Next base: position 34,320 of record NC_053202.1, on the reverse strand, counting down.
CCAGCCCGGAAGGCGGTTTACTGGTGGTCGCAAGAAATTGCTGCTCTCCGTTGCGACAGTAATCGGGCGCGCCGGGCTTACACCCGTTGCCGCCGAAGAAGGCCACTGGACGCGCCGGAAGAGGATCGCCTATATAAAGAGCTCCAGAGGGCAAAAAGGGCATTCCAGGTGGCCATCGCTAATGCCAAGGACTCCGCCAGCGAGGAGTTCCTGGCAACCCTGAATAGGGATCCATGGGGTCGGCCATACCGCATCGTCAGAGGTAAGATGCGGAGTGCCCCATCCATGAACTCCATGGAGCCGGAGCTCCTTAATCGGGTGGTGTCTGGACTCTTTCCTCAACCACCAGCTTTTACGCCCCCGACTATGACGATTCCATCATTCGGGGAGCGAGAAGAGTCGATAGAAGCCCCTCCATTCACAGAGGATGAATTAGGAGAAGCGTGGAACCACCTGCGGCGGTGCAAGAAGGCACCGGATGGAGTCCCGGGAAGAGTCCTGGCGCTGGCCTTGAGGCACCTCGGGAGCCACCTTAGGCAGCTATTTAATGACTGCCTGGAGGCGGGGCGGTTCCCGAGAGTATGGAAACAGGGACGCTTGGTGCTGTTGCGGAAGGAGGGTCGTTCTCCTGATTCTCCTTCGGCATACAGACCAATTGTCCTTATTGATGAGGTGAGCAAGATGCTGGAGAGAGTTCTGGCCTCTCGTATTAACCAGCACCTCGCTCTGCAGGGCCCTGATCTTTCGGAACACCAGTACGGCTTTAGGGTAGGCAAGTCGACGATAGATGCCGTCGGTGCTCTGAAAAGTTTCTGCGAAGGAGCGCAGAAGGAAAGCGACGGGGTATTGGCGGTATCACTAGATATCGCCAATGCCTTTGGCACCCTGCCGTATAGCGTGGTAGAGGAGGCGCTCCAATATCATCGGGTGCCCCTGTACCTGCGCCGAATGATAGGGCACTACCTGGAGGAAAGGGTAGTGGTCTTTCAGGGAAAGGACGGGGCGAGGCAGGAGAGGCGTATGGCTTGTGGGGTTCCGCAGGGATCGGTTCTCGGACCCCTGCTGTGGAACCTGGGCTTTGATTGGGCAATTCGTCCGGTTCTGCTGCCCCGGATGGTAATTATTTGTTACGCGGACGACACCATGGTTGCCGTCCGGGGAAGCAGTTATGAGGAGTCGGTGAGGAGGGCTACGGTGGCCACCGAGCTGATGGTCACCCGAATTGGCATGTTGGGGCTCAAAGTTTCCCTTCCAAAGACGGAGGCCGTCCTATTCGGGGGAACGTGTTGTCGTCGGTGTAGTATATGCAGCTGATGGTGTGCCGTGACACCGCAACAATCGCGTGGGGAATTTCGTCGTGGATACGCGACTTTTTGGCCGTAGTGCGCACTATCACCACATATTCGGATGTCAGACCCTGGGCCTCGTGGATGGTGTTCACTCGTGATCCCTGTCCCGTTCCATATCCCAAGGACTTCAAGAGAGCCTTTTCTTTTTGGGTATGGGTAAGGTACAAGGTGTTAATTGTCTCTTTAGGGATCTCGGCACCAGTGTAGTCCTTCAGGGTCAGGGACTGTATCCGAACGTTGGACGAGTATATGCCATCATACACTTCGTTGAGCGCATACGCCACGTCCATGGGGTTTCTGTGCGTGCACAACAGTTGTTTGCTGATAGTGAGGAATACGCTAGGGCGGGAGTACTTTAATGAGAAAGCGTTACTACGGTCGATGAAGGGCACCTGGTTTTCGTCGCCAATTATGAGCATTTCGCTGGCATGAGCAAGTTTCGCGGCCATAATTATCGATCCTGGGTGGCTCATGAGAGCTTCATCCACGATGAGGCGCTCGCAGTGCCTCTCGCTTTGCTCTTTGAATCCATTTACCAAGACCGATGCCATGGTGCGGACTTTGAGTGTTGATGCCGCTCCGTACTTTGCCTGCAGCTTCTCCTTCAAATCCTTTTTGGCCTCCGTGGTTGCTGTTAGAACCACGTCACGATTTATCTCGAAGTTCCTCACTATCCAGGTGGTCTTCCCACAGCCAGGAACTCCGTTTACCCAGGTGATTTTGGGTGCTTTCCAGGATTTCAGGGGCTCCTTCTCGTCCTTCGCTATCTTATTGCCTTGTTCGAGGATTCTCTGTCCCAGCATTATGTTGGTGCATTTTGCCAGGACAACTATTGGGTCGGTGGATGGTGTTTTGAACCGCGGCTTATTATCTTCTACTTCCGCCTCTTCGTCCACCTCGACAAAACCTGCTGTTGCGCTGTATGCGGCCATGTGGTCGAGTTCTTCTACATTTCCATGTAGAGTTTGCCGACGTCCGTTGTCGTAAATAACCGCTTCAGCTTCCTGGAGTCTCACCGTCAAGAGGCCAGTGTTTTGATGTTTGTAGGCCTGCAGGATGTCATGGCAGGTCTTCCGGCTGACCTCTAGCTCAGCTTTGATGAGAGCCATGAACTCCAAGAATGCATTCATGATGTGGTCCATTGGTGTTACTACGACTCCGAGGGTCGGCGGTTCGACCAGGCCTTTTTCGGCGTTAGTCCGTTTGTCGCTGGGTGAAGTTTTGGGCTGTGGCCTGGGCTTCAAGAAAGCGGCCAGTGCACTGCCCACCTCTTGCGTCATTGACTCGGCTCTCTTTTTTGATTTTTCGCCAGACATGCTTGCTATTGCCGATTTGAACGTGCTGATGGCTGTTTTAAAGGCACGTGTCGGCGCAGAGGTTGTCTGGGAGGACTCCCCTTGAGTTTTCTCGGCCTCCTGCCACTTTTGTGTCAGCTGTTCCGCGCCGCTTTTCCGCTCCTGAGTAACCATGATGGTGGGTGGAACATTTTCCCAGTCAGGTGTTTCGCTGGGTTTTTTCCTGGGTTTGAGGTAACTAAGGTCCTCTCCCCTGTTTTCGTAGACAACTACCTGGTGCTTTTTCGATGCGTCTATGCAACCAAGGTAGTCCTCTATTGTTCCTTTTGTATAGCCCACCGCCATGGCGTCGACGCTAATTATTCGGGCAGGTGTGTCGCCCGTGCTGCAGAATGATGTTAGTACTGAGCTGGCCCTGGCAAATGGTGGTTCCAGTAGATTCCAGTTGAATATTGCGACAACTTTGTTCTTTGTGCGCAATATTCTACAGGGTTGTTGAGCTACTGTAACTTCTGGCAGGGCTTCATAGATTTTGCGTCGAATTGTATTTTTGGAAGTGCTTCCGTTCGCTAGCGCTGCGAGTCCTGGCGATATCATCACCCTGCTCGAGTCGCTCGCGATGCAGAAGCCTATCCCCAATCTCTCAGAGCTGTTATCCATAAACAGTGCCACACCACGGGTTCTTAACCCCGGATTTCCCCTTTCTGCCATTAGCAAGAGCTGCCTGGTAGGCATATCCTGCACCGGGCAGGGTTGTTGGGGTAACGGGGCCTGGGTGGTCCTGCTCAAGTCTGGGCTTGGCGGCGTCGGGTTGCTGTTTCTCCTGACGGCAATGAGGAAGATCTTCTCCACATACCTCAGGAAGTCTGGTCTTCTCTCTGGATCCGCTACGAGATCGTGGAAGCTTCTAGTTGAGATTTCCCGATCGATTTGATGTTCGAGCTCGTAGCGATGGTTCGAGAATCTTGGGCATTCTACTATAAGGTGTTCGACAGTTTCTGTTTCGTTTGGGTCACATTCGCAGGCTGGGCTATCTTTTAGCCTAAAGGCACCCCTCGTATTCATGTTCTAACCTAACCTAACCTAAATCTAGTTTTGACACCTTTAGACTTTAGATTCAAGATTTAATGTGAATATATGCATTAATAAAAACTCATTACTATTTTAATACTAGTTATGCTGCTGTTGATGCACTGATGAAAGCCAGATAGCTAGATCAGTGTTTAGTTAGTCGTAGTTGCCGGTGGGCTGAGGTCTAAAGGAATCCAAACTAGTTTTAAAAGGTTAGGTTAGGTTAGGTTAGGTTAGGTTAGGTTAGGTTAGGTTAGGTTAGGTTAGGTTAGGTTAGGTTAGGTTAGGTTAGGTTAGGTTGTACTTTAGGCAGATTTGCTTGTTGAATTTTTGAATTTCATGTTTCTTTTGCTTGGTTTTGGTTCGTTTGTTGGTTCTTTGTTGTTTTCTATATATAGTTTGGTTGTTTTGTTTGTTTGTTGTTGTCCTCTGAGAGTTGACCTGCCAGGTTTCCCCGGCAGGTCAGCTCTTAGAGATGAGTGACGAGTTATCGTCCGAAAAAGGAGCTTCGTCTGCACGCAAAATGGTTCGCCAAACTGCTTCGAGGGTGAGCTTAAGGAATAGAAGCCCAATCCGACGGACCGCCCGCAGGGACGGGTTGGATTCGTCCGCCTTGAGTTCTAGGGAGGTTTCAACTTCAAGAGCGTCGTCAGTTTCGAGAGACCCTACCCCTGTTAGGCGTGGCACAGGGATAGCTCAGGCCAGAGCTGACCTCAGAAATGCTAAGGAAGAGGCCATTGAGCAGGCGTTTGATCAACGACTTAGGGATAGAGTCTATAGAAAAGAGGCAGTTGTAACCGTGCTGGACCCTGAGGAATGGTTCGAGACTGAAACTTCCAATAATGAGGATCCAGGCAATCTTAATTCAGAGGAGTTGAGAGCTGCTGCGGGACGCAGAGCGGCGGCGATTATTCATGTTGCTACTAAATCTGGTCATTTGAAAGGCACCTTCGTTAAATGCCTCAAAGAGTCGGCTTCGGCGCTGCAAAATTTTGTCGATACGCTTGTTAACAGAACAGAGTCAGAGGAATCCCGTCGGTTGAGGCTTGACAATACTCGCCTCCGCAATGAAGTGGATAGTCTTAAAGCGGAGCTGAAAGCCCATCGGCGGGAATTTGTAGAAATGAAAACTAGCATGGCGGCGGCTAATCGTACAACGACACCAACTTTAAATGTAGACATAATTGAGGAGATGAAGGCCTCAATTGTTGCATCGGTGGGTGTCATGCTTGACGCTAGATTCGCTGGTATTGAAGAGAGACTGCTGCCCGAAAGAGTGATTCGCCCGCCGTTAGCATCGGATAATAGAAGGCCGGAAGCCCCGCCGCCACAATCGGCAGCAGCTCCTCCGAAGTCTAAAAAGGTGCCAGAAAACCGAAATGGCGATGCACGATCGGCTTCTCCCGAGAACTCCGAGGCAGCCACGGGTTCAAGTCGCCCTGCTGTGAACGAGGTAGCGGGTTGGTCTACAGTTGTTAGAAGAGGAAAGAAGGGAAAGAAGGCCTCCTCTTCCTCAAATAATGCTTCCCCTGAGGCTACTTCTGCCCACACTAACAGACCTAGGGGCCCTCCGACGTTTACCCTTCCCAAGACTGCCGCGATTATTATTAATCTCGAGCCGGATGCCGTAAAAAAGGGAATCTCATACGCTGAGGTGCTAGAGCGGGCCGAACAAAGTATAAACCTACAGGAGCTTGGTATTGGGGAAGGCATAAAAATTCGTAGGGCGGCCACTGGAGCAAGGCTTCTTGAGCTTCCTAAGGAACAGACTCCGGAGCAGGTGGAGCTGCTAGTGAATAGACTGCGGGCGGCCCTAACTGGCATGGCCACTGTCGTTCGACCCACCAAGACTGCATCCGTCAGGCTTATGGACCTTGATGATACTGTGACAGGGGAAAAAGTCATTGCCGCTATCGCCAGAGTTGGAAATTGCCCTGTTAGCTGCATTAAGGTAGGAGAAATACAGTCTGGCCCCAGAGGAATGGGCGCGACTACAGTGCACTGTCCTGTCGAGGTTGTAAAAGTGATGTCCGATGCGGGGAAGCTTTTGGTAGGTTGGAGTTCCGCTAGAGTCCAGGTTCTCGATCAGCGCCCATTACGCTGTTATAAGTGTCTCTGTATCGGGCACACAAGGCCGCTGTGTCCTTCACTAGTCGACCGTAGCAACTTGTGCTTTCAATGTGGCGGCATCGGGCACAAGTCCTCAAAGTGCTCGAGCCCTATGCGCTGTGCGGTGTGTGTGGACGCAGGCCTTCCGTCGGGGCACATAATGGGGGGAAGGGACTGCAATCCCCCCCCAACGAGGGGTACATTGGACACATCGGCTCGGTCCAGCGAAGGGCTACATCAGGATGAAGGGGAAGCTAACATGTCGTCATGAACCAGGGACGGCATTTTAACTTCCTCCAGACGAATATTAACCACTCCGCGGGTGCTCAAGATCTTCTTATGCAGTCCATAGCGGAGTGGGAGATAGATATAGCGGTAGTGTGTGAACCGTATTTCGTCCCCTCACAGCCTCATTGGGTTGGGGACACGGAAGGTCTGGTGGCGATTGTATTGGGGGATAGCGCTGGTCCTCCTCTCGAGTCTATAGAGAGAGGGCCTGGATACGCGGTAGCAAAATGGCGGGATTATGTTGTCGTCGGAATATATTTTTCGCCCAACCGCAGTTTGGCAGAGTTCGAGATTTACCTGGACTCTGTCAGAGCGGCTATTTTCCGACGGGCAGGAAATATAGTCGTACTTGGCGATTTTAACGCGAAGTCCCAAGCATGGGGGAGTCCTAGAACAGACGAACGGGGCAGAGCTGTGCAGGAGTGGGCTCTTACTCAAGACTTATCTCTCCTGAATCGAGGGACTGCCAGCACCTGCGTGCGGCAACAAGGGGGGTCGATTGTAGACTTATCGTTTGCCACTGCCTCGGTCGCTGACAGTGTAGTTAATTGGAGAGTGGAGCAAGTGGAGACTCTCGCCGATCATAATTATATCCGTTTTGAGGTCTCCACTTCTTCAGCTATGGCAATGGCCCCCCGGATCGCTAGTCGATTCCCTCGCTGGTGCATAACCCGCCTTGATCGCGATCTGGCTAAAGAAGCTGCCATTCTGCGTCGGTGGACAACGGCTGGGTTTGCCGGCGATACAAGTGTGGACGAGCTTGCAGACTCCATGCATAATGCCCTAACTGTGGTTTGTGAAGCATCTATGCCAAGAGCCCGCGGACGGTGGCGGCGGCGTCACGTTTACTGGTGGACTACCGAAATCGCTGACCTTCGCATTGCATGCAATCGGGCCCGGAGAGCCTTTGTCCGCAGTCGCAGAAGAAATGGCTTGAACCCGGCACTGGAAGCCATGCTGCATGAGGGGTACCGCGTTGCTAAAAATAATCTGCGGGTCGCTATTAGCCAGGCGAAAGAGCTTGCACACAAAGAGATGTTAGAGAGACTAAACAAGGACCCCTGGGGACGCCCTTATCGAGTTGCGCGGAATAAGCTGCGAACCCAAGGGGCGGCTGTCACAGAAACCCTGCAGCCAAACTTGTTAATACGGCTAGTGGGAGAGCTGTTCCCTGATACGCGGGGCTTTGCACCACCAATAATGTCCGCACACCGGGATGATGTGGTCGAAGAGGGCGTCCCTCCAATCACAGAGGAGGAATGGGACATAGCCCTTAACCGCCTTCGAAGGAGAAAGACGGCGCCAGGCCCAGATGGCGTTCCGGGAAGGGTGGTTTTTATAGCTCTCGAAAGTCTAGGTGAGCGAATGCGGAAATTGTTCGACAAATGCTTACACACCGGAAGGTTCCCAAAGCTGTGGAAGGAAGGGAAATTGTGCCTTATTAGAAAGGAGGGACGACCGTTGGACTCTGCTCCGGCGTATAGGCCAATAGTCTTACTCAGCGAGACGGGGAAACTCCTGGAAAAGATTATTGTCAACCGTCTCAATGAGCATATCGACTCAGTGGGTCCCGGGCTCTCAGACGCACAGTTTGGGTTTAGGGAAGGTCGATCGACACTGGATGCCTTAGAGGCTCTAAAACATCTGTCCACGGAGGAAATAGAGAGAGGAAGGGTAGTTCTTGCCGTTTCGCTCGACGTGCGCAACGCTTTTAACAGTCTTCCCTTCGAGACTTTGTTGGAAGCTCTTAAATACCATCGGGTGCCCCTCTATCTCAGAAGGCTGTTAGAGGCGTACCTCCAGGACAGAGTAGTTGCGTGGGAGGGAAACAATGGTCGAATAACCCGGCATGGTGTTCATAGTGGTGTTCCACAGGGCTCAGTGCTGGGCCCAGTCTTGTGGAACATTGGGTTTGACTGGCTTCTGCGTGGCCCGCTGCTTCCAGGGATGAGGGTCATTTGCTATGCGGATGACACCCTCATCACAGCCAGTGGGGATACTTATGAGGACGCAGCGCGTTTGGCGAGTGTTGGTTCTGAGTTGGTAGCCAACCGAATACGGGCATTGGGCCTACAAATATCAGCGTCGAAGACTGAGGCTATCCTCTTTCACGGTCCACGAAAAGGTCCACCTCGAGGTGCTCATATCTCCATCCATGGCGTAGCGGTTGAGGTCAGACGGCACATGAAGTACCTAGGTCTTGTGCTGGATGGACGTTGGAACTTCAATGAGCATTTCGAGCAGTTGGGCGGCAGACTGATCAAGGCTGCTTCTGCTCTTGGTAGATTATTACCCAATATCAGGGGGCCGGCCTCGGCTTGTAGACGCCTCTATGCGGGTATTGTACGGAGTATGGCACTGTACGGAGCTCCTATCTGGATTCACGCACTTTCGCCGCAAAACAAAAGACTGCTGAGGAGGCCGCAAAGAGTTATAGCGGTGCGTGTTATCCGTGGATACCGTACAGTGTCATGGACTGCAGCGACTTTATTGGCTAGTGATCCACCATGGGAGCTACAAGCTGAAGTGCTGGCCGAGGTTTACCAGCATAAGCTGGACATAAGGTCAAGAGGCGAGCAGATAACGTCGGAGGGAATCAGTAGAGCGAGATCCATCGCTCATTTGAGTCTGATTCAGAGATGGCATGAAGACCTTGAGTCCTCTAATGTGGGAAGCTGGACGGTACAAGGGATTCGCCCACATCTGGAGCGATGGCTTAGGAGACGACATGGTCCACTGACATTCCACCTTGTACAGGTACTTACAGATCATGGTTGCTTTGGCAAGTACCTGAACAAGATAGCGAGACGGGAGCCCACTCCGGGGTGTTGGGAGTGCGATGCATCAGAAGATTCGGCATATCACACATTAACAGAGTGCGTGGCGTGGGCGCCGCAACGACACTCTCTGCTGGCGGCTTTCGACGGCGACATTTCGCTAGTAAATATAATAGACTCGATGATAGGTACTGAGTCCAAATGGCAGGCAATGACGTCATACTGTGAAACAGTAATGAGGCTGAAGGAAGCGGCGGAGCGGGAACGGGAGTTGGCAGCGGACGCCCTGCCACTCCGCAGGAGAAGAACGGGTTGTAGAAGGCGGAGATTTGCTCGCCTTATACCTCCTAATTAATATATTGCCTATATAATATATATTATAGCCGTACAATTGTCGAATGAGACGTTGAAGCGCAAATGTTGAGTGCAATTTGTGATCCGTTGGCGCTTCACATACAACGTAGAGGGTACGCTGGGTTTTAGTGGGTATTCTGGTCATCTGGCCAGTGAGTCCCACATACCCTCTCGTAAATGAGGCTAGGGGATAACATCTCCTGCATCATTTGCGAGAGGGATGCGTAAAAGCATTTCCCAGCGAGAAAAAAAAAAAAAAAAAAAGGTTAGGTTAGGTTGGGCAGACAACAGGAGGATGAGACAGGAGATGGCCACCTTAAGAGCGGAGGTCAAGGCCCTCCGGTTCGCGTTCTCTGCAAGGGAAAAATCCCCTGCACCAGTGGGTCAGCACGATCTGGGCATGGATCAACAGAGCTCCCCGGCACTCGGCGAGATGCTTGAGATCTTAAAGAGGGATCTCTTTATATCCATCGGGGGGATGGTAAATGACCGCCTTGAGCAGCTGGAAAAGCGACTCCCACAGGAGCCCATTTTGAGGCCGCCACTCGCGGCTGATAAAAAGAAAGGAGCAGTTACCCGCCGCTCTCCCGATGAGCCATCAGCGGGCCCTTCGCCTGCGCGTCCAGCAAAGGCTCGCTCGGCGGCAGGAACTAAGGCCACTAAGCCTACCGCTGCGCCGCAGACAGAGTGCAGCGTCCCCACACGTAGTGCAGAGCTTCGTGAGGCTGAAGCCACTGAGACCACGGCTCCAGCCCCACCAACCCCACCCGCCTGGTCAAAGGTAATTGGGAGGAAGGCTAAAACCAAGACGGCTAAGTCCACAAAGCCCAAGGCTCCTAACTCAGCCTGCGCACCTGCTAAGGCTACGCCGGCTAAACGCAAGGGTAAACTGAGCCCTCCAAAGTCGTCAGCGGTCGTTATCACCCTGAGGCCAGAAGCCGTCGCAACCCAAACTTACGCGACGGTCATTAAGACAGCCACCGCAGGCCTGGCCCTAAAGGAGGTCGGAGTGGACCATGTACGGGTGCGCAAATCAGCCACCGGGGCCAGAGTTATTGAGGTTCCGGGGGCCGACAGCGCCAAGGCTGCAGATGAGTTGGCGGGCAAACTGCAAGGCCTGGTCGGCGAATGGGTGACGGTTACACGGCCCATGAAAACCGCAGAACTGCGGATCGCTGGGATTGACGAGTCCGTCACACCTGAAGAAGTGCAGAGGGTGGTGGCGCAAATGGGAAGTGTTCCACTGGAGATGGTTAGAGCTGGTGCTATTCGGGCAGGACCCAGAGGGACTGGATCGATATTGGTCCCTGTGACTACAGCGAAGCTACTCGTAGCCGAGGGAAGGATAGTCGTTGGGTGGTCGTCAGCCCGTGTTACCCTTTTGGAACCTATCCCGATGCGCTGCTTTAAGTGCATGGGGGTGGGTCACACAAGGGCTCTCTGCCCGTCACCGGCCGACCGGAGCACTTTGTGCTTCAGATGTGGCAAGGAAGGGCACAAGGCGGCCTCGTGCTCGGATGAGCCTAAATGTGCAATCTGCACGCAAATGGGCAGGAAAGCTGGCCACGTTATGGGAGGGCTAAAGTGTTCCCCGCCCCCAACAAAGGGTAAGGAGGCTCCTTTGACTCGGGCCCCAGGCTCTTCAAGAGGCCGAGAAGAACCGCCACAGGAGGACATCGAAATGGCGATTAATGACCATACGCCATAGCGAATTTCTGCAGGCCAATCTGAACCACTGCGCCCGTGCCCAGGACCTCCTGATACAACACATGGCGGAGTGGCAGATTCAAGTGGCGACAGCCGCCGAGCCCTACTTCATCCCTACTCAATCAAATTGGGCTGGTGATGTCGAGGGATCGGTGGCTATTGTGGTGCCGGCACATGGAACTCCACTGGTTCCACAACGCAGCGGACCAGGGTTTGTAGCGGTCGTGTGGGGGGAGGTGACACTAATTGGAGTATACTTCTCCCCAAACAAACCCCTGTCTGCCTTCGAGGCTTATCTTAGAAGTCTGGAGCCAGTGGTGAGAGGTGCGGCCCCGACCCAGGTAATTCTGATGGGGGACTTAAATGCGAAGTCTGCCGCGTGGGGATCCCCCATAACAGATCTGAGGGGAGTTGAGTTGGAGAACTGGGCTGCCATGGTCGGCCTGGTCCTTCTCAACCAAGGACGCGCGAACACCTGTGTGCGACGGCAGGGGGGGTCAATAGTGGATGTCTCATTCGCTACCCCTGCCATCGCCTCACGTGCCCAGGAATGGCGCGTCCTCGAGGAAGTGGAGACTCTGTCAGACCATCGGTACATCCGGTGGAGAGTCTCCGCATCCTGCTCGTTGCCTCAAAGTCAGACCGGAGGAGGGAGAGTAGTGTTTCCGAGATGGTCCCTAGCCCGCCTCGACCGTGAAATGGTGGAGGAAGGAGCCATTGTTGAGGCCTGGAACGCAGCCACCCCGGTGTTGACTGATGTTGAGGAGAGGGCGAGGCGTTTCCGCATCGCATTGATGAGGGTATGTGATGCAGCGATGCCCCGGACCAGGTGCCTCCCAGCCCGGAAGGCGGTTTACTGGTGGTCGCAAGAAATTGCTGCTCTCCGTTGCGACAGTAATCGGGCACGCCGGGCTTACACCCGTTGCCGCCGAAGAAGGCCACTGGACGCGCCGGAAGAGGATCGCCTATATAAACAGCTCCAGAGGGCAAAAAGGGCATTCCAGGTGGCCATCGCTAATGCCAAGGACTCCGCCAGCGAGGAGTTCCTGGCAACCCTGAATAGGGATCCATGGGGTCGGCCATACCGCATCGTCAGAGGTAAGATGCGGAGTGCCCCACCCATGAACTCCATGGAGCCGGAGCTCCTTAATCGGGTGGTGTCTGGACTCTTTCCTCAACCACCAGCTTTTACGGAGAGTCGGGCAAGAGGGGGGCCACCGGCCATCGAAGTTATCGGGCGGGCACAGAGGATGGCTGCACGGAGGATGCGGGACCGCTGGAAATCGAGTCTGGCGGATGCCCTCTATGGAAAACGGACCATAGAGGCCATTCGCCCGGTACTGGGTCGGTGGTCCCGTCGCAAGCATGGGGTGCTATCATACCGACTGGTGCAGGTGTTAACCAGCCATGGCTGCTTTGGCCATTACCTGTACCGAGTCGCGAGAAGGGAACCAACTCCGACGTGTCATGAGTGTGGCGCTGTGGATGACACGGCTCAGCACACCCTAGAAGAATGCAGTAAATGGGACACACAGCGCCGCACTCTGGTGGCGGCAATCGGCGGGGACCTCTCACTGCCCAGCGTTGTGCTTGCCATGCTGAGCAGCGAAGCGTCTTGGGACGCTGTGGCTGATTTCTGCGAAGAGGTCATCTTGCAGAAAGAGGCTGCGGAGCGGATGCGCGAAGAAGATCCAGACGCACATCCGCTTCGGCGTAGACGGGGGGGAAGAAGACGGCGGCAATTTGCCGCTCGTCAGCTTCCCTTGGGAGGCGGCGGGTAGCTATTGGGCTAGCTACCTTCGGTCGGGTATACGTCTCGGCTTTCGTTGACGACGTTATGGTAGTCGGAGTGTACTTCTCGCCTAATAAAAGTCTCGCTGACTTCGAACAGTTTCTTGCTGAAGTCGGCGTCCTGATAAGCAGAAGACGCTCCGGCCGCGTTCTTGTCGCTGGGGACCTCAATGCAAAATCTGTGGCATGGGGGTGTCCAGCGACGGATCCGCGTGGACGAGAGCTGGAGGAATGGGCGATGGCGACTGGCCTCACGGTCTTAAACCGAGGATCGGTAAACACATGCGTGCGGCAACAGGGCGGCTCCATTGTGGACGTCACTTTCGCAGATGCTGCCCTGGCGCGCCGTGTTCGGGGCTGGAAGGTGCTGGAGAACGTGGAGACGTTGTCGGACCACAGATACTTGAGGTTCGACATCTCCGCAAGTTCGGTTCTCCCGAGCGGTCCAACCCCCTTGCGAGAGGACGGTCCTCGTTGGTCGCTGTCGCGCATTGACCGGGACTTTTTGGTCGAGGTCGAGGTCCTTAACCGGCCGGACTGCGAGGAAGAAAACCTCTATAAAAATCACCCCGAATCCCAAGCGGCGGCGCACCGCGAGGGGATGCATGGCTGATGGGTAGTTCAGTCTCTAGTGCGACCCCCGTCAGGGTACCGGCCGACACCCTTTGGCGAGTTACGCTTTGGCTTATCTGGGTGCAGGGGGCACCACCCGGATGGACTGAATATTTCCCCCATACTCGTGGGATCAAATATGGAAATAAATAAAATTAGAAAGAATAGTAATATTAGAGGGCTAGAAGGCCCGCAAGGAGAGGAAGAGAGAGGAAGGAAGAGAGAAGGACAGGCTTACCGGCTGAAGATTGTTCTGCCTAAGCCAACGGAGGAGGAAAAGGTTAATGAGCTTCTAATGGACACTGATTCAGACGATAGTGACAGAGTTTTGGAGGCCTTAGTGGAGCCTTGGAAGGTAGCCGGAGCCGTATCAAAGCGGCCCCATGATCAGGTGGACTCACGGGAAGAGGAAGAAGGAGAGCCCTCGTTGAAGGCTGTCGCAGTGGAGCCTGAGACTGAGTCTGCAGTAACAACAAAGGCAAAGATTAAAGTGGGAAGGGCTCGGGCTGAAAGAGTAGATGAAGGTGTGCGAGAACGGAGTCCTATCAATAGGGCTAAAGTGACCATGAATGCCGATGGCGAATATGGCCCAACAAAAGACGAGCTCATCGACAGGGCCAGGAGTGCGGTCTCCTCGATAACGTGCGAGACTCAGAAGTCCAACAACCTCAAGGGCGGCGTGAAGGGTGAAATAAACCGGGCTACCAAAGAAATCCGCGCAGCCATGGACGCCCTACAGGCAATGACGATTGACGAGGAAGCCCAAAGGCTCCGGGCAGACAACAGGAGGATGCGACAGGAGATGGCCGCCTTAAGAGCGGAGGTCAAGGCCCTCCGGTTCGCGTTCTCTGCAAGGGAAAAATCCCCTGCACCAGTGGGTCAGCCCGATCTGGGCATGGATCCCCAGAGCTCCCCGGCACTCGGCGAGATGCTTGAGACCTTAAAGAGGGATCTCTTTATATCCATCGGGGGGATGGTAAATGACCGCCTCGAGCAGCTGGAAAAGCGACTCCCACAGGAGCCCATTTTGAGGCCGCCACTCGCGGCTGATAAAAAGAAAGGAGCAGTTACCCGCCGCTCTCCCGATGAGCCATCAGCCATCAGCCATCATCGCCTGCGCGTCCAGCAAAGACTCGCTCGGCGGCAGGAACTAAGACCACTAAGCCTACCGCTGCGCCGCAGACAGAGTGCAGCGTCTCCACACGTAGTGCAGAGCCACGTGAGGCTGAAGCCACTGAGACCACGCTCCAGCCCCACCAACCCCACCCGCCTGGTCAAAGGTAATTGGGAGGAAGGCTAAAGCCAAGACGGCTAAGTCCACTAAGCCCAAGGCTCCTAACTCAGCCTGCGCACCTGCTAAGGCTACGCCGGCTAAACGCAAGGGTAAACTGAGCCCTCCAAAGTCCTCAGCGGTCGTTATCACCCTGAGGCCAGAAGTCGTCGCAACCCAAACTTACGCGACGGTCATGAAGACAGCCACCGCGGGCCTGGCCTTGAAGGAGGTCGGAGTGGATCATGTACGGGTGCGCAAATCAGCCACCGGGGCCAGAGTTATTGAGGTTCCGGGGGCCGACAGCGCCAAGGCTGCAGATGAGCTGGCGGGCAAACTGCAAGGCCTGGTCGGCGAATGGGTGACGGTTACACGGCCCATGAAAACCGCAGAACTGAGGATCGCTGGTATTGACGAGTCCGTCACACCTGAAGAAGTGCAGAGGGTGGTGGCGCAAATGGGAAGTGTTCCACTGGAGCAGGTTAGAGCTGGTGCTATTCGGGCGGGACCCAGCGGGACTGGATCGATATTGGTCCGATGCCCTGTGACTACAGCGAAGCTACTCGTAGCAGAGGGAAGGATAGTCGTTGGGTGGTCGTCAGCCCGTGTTACCCTTTTGGAACCTATCCCGATGCGCTGCTTTAAGTGCATGGGGGTGGGTCACACAAGGGCTCTCTGCCCATCACCTGCCGACCGGAGCACTTTGTGCTTCAGATGTGGCAGGGAAGGGCACAAGGCGGCCTCGTGCTCGGATGAGCCTAAATGTGCAATCTGCACGCAAATGGGCAGGAAAGCTGGTCATGTTATGGGAGGGCTTAAGTGTTTCCCGCCTCCAACGAAGGGTAAGGAGGCTCCTTTGACTCGGGCCCCAGGCTCTTCAAGAGGTCGACAAGAACCGCCACAGGAGGACATCGAAATGGCGACTAATGACCATACGCCATAGCGAATTTCTGCAGGCCAATCTGAACCACTGCGCCCGTGCCCAGGACCTCCTGATACAACACATGGCGGAGTGGCAGATTCAAGTGGCGACAGCCGCCGAGCCCTACTTCATCCCTACTCAATCAAATTGGGCTGGTGACGTCGAGGGATCGGTGGCTGTTGTGGTGCCGGCACATGGAATTCCACTGGTTCCACAACGCAGCGGACCAGGGTTTGTAGCGGTCGTGTGGGGGGAGGTGACACTAATTGGAGTATACTTCTCCCCAAACAAACCCCTGTCTGCCTTCGAGGCTTATCTTAGAAGTCTGGAGCCAGTGGTGAGAGGTGCGGCCCCGACCCAGGTAATCCTGATGGGGGACCTAAATGCGAAGTCTGCGGCGTGGGGATCCCCCATAACAGATCTGAGGGGAGTTGAGTTGGAGAACTGGGCTGCCATGGTCGGCCTGGTCCTTCTCAACCAAGGACGCGCAAACACCTGTGTGCGACGGCAGGGGGGGTCAATAGTGGATGTCTCATTCGCTACCCCTGCCATCGCCTCACGTGCCCAGGATTGGCGCGTCCTCGAGGAAGTGGAGACTCTGTCAGACCATCGGTACATCCGGTGGAGAGTCTCCGCATCCTGCTCGTTGCCTCAAAGTCAGACCGGAGGAGGGAGAGTAGTGTTTCCGAGATGGTCCCTAGCCCGCCTCGACCGTGAAATGGTGGAGGAAGGAGCCATTGTTGAGGCCTGGAACGCAGCCACCCCGGTGCTGACTGATGTTGAGGAGAGGGCGAGGCGTTTCCGCATCGCATTGAAGAGGGTATGTGATGCAGCGATGCCCCGGACCAGGTGCCTCCCAGCCCGGAAGGCGGTTTACTGGTGGTCGCAAGAAATTGCTGCTCTCCGTTGCGACAGTAATCGGGCGCGCCGGGCTTACACCCGCTGCCGCCGAAGAAGGCCACTGGACGCGCCGGAAGAGGTGGCCATCGCTAATGCCAAGGACTCCGCCAGCGAGGAGTTCCTGGCAACCCTGAATAGGGATCCATGGGGTCGGCCATACCGCATCGTCAGAGGTAAGATGCGGAGTGCCCCACCCATGAACTCCATGGAGCCGGAGCTCCTTAATCGGGTGGTGTCTGGACTCTTTCCTCAACCACCAGCTTTTACGCCCCCGACTATGACGATTCCATCATTCGGGGAGCGAGAAGAGTCGATGGAAGCCCCTCCGGTCACAGAGGATGAATTAGGAGAAGCGTGGAACCACCTGCGGCGGTGCAAGAAGGCACCGGGACCGGATGGAGTCCCGGGAAGAGTCCTGGCGCTGGCCTTGAGGCACCTCGGGAGCCACCTTAGGCAGTAGGAACATCGCTGGGTTTTAGTGGGTATTCTGGCCGCTTTATGCCGGTGAGTCCCACATACCCCTCCGGAAACGGCGCAGCTTCGGATGCGCTGTTGATGAAGAGCAGGGTTCCGAAGGTGAAGGACGGGAAGAGCAGGGGTCCGAAGGTGAAGGACGGGAAGAGCAGGGTTCCGAAGGTGAAGGAGGGGAAGAGCAGGGGTCCGAAGGTGAAGGAGGGGAAGAGCAGGGGTCCGAAGGTGAAGGAGGGGAAGAGCAGGGTTCCGAAGGTGAAGGAGGGGAAGAGCAGGGTTCAGAAGGTGAAGGACGGGAAGAGCAGGGTTCCAAAGGTGAAGGACAGGAAGAGCAGGGGTCCGAAGGTGAAGGACGGGAAGAGCAGGGTTCCGAAGGTGAAGGAGGGGAAGAGCAGGGGTCCGAAGGTGAAGGAGGGGTAGAGCAGGGGTCCGAAGGTGAAGGAGGGGAAGAGCAGGGTTCCGAAGGTGAAGGACGGGAAGAGCAGGGTTCCGAAGGTGAAGGAGGGGAAGAGCAGGGGTCCGAAGGTGAAGGAGGGGAAGAGCAGGGTTCCGAAGGTGAAGGAGGGGAAGAGCAGGGTTCCGAAGGTGAAGGACGGGAAGAGCAGGGTTCCGAAGGTGAAGGACGGGAAGAGCAGGGTTCCGAAGGTGAAGGAGGGGAAGAGCAGGGTTCCGAAGGTGAAGGAGGGTGTTAGCGACGCAAAAAGCCCTCTTGTTAATTATTAATTAATAAATTATAAATAATTAATATTATATAATTTAAGCTGAAATAAATGATTGTCTATGGTTTTAATAAATAATGTGCTAAAAACGGAACGTAGGTGGCGGGGGCGGCAAACCGTTATTCTGACGTCCGCGGCGGTTCAAATTGTAGACGTTCACCGCAACCGACCGCAGCCGCATCGTTTAAACTTTGCCAACCGCTACACACGTTCTGTCAGCCAAGTCACTTAAAGAAACCCTGTGTTTTCACTTGCCCTGGCCCCTACAAGTGGTCCTTCGAGCCGGATCGCAAGGTATGTTCCAAACTCCACCGCCAAATATGGTGAACACTGTGAAGAAACAGGACCTAGTTGAGGAGCAGGAGCAGAGCCAGCACACATGTAAGCAGGTGAAAAAGCAGGTACCCCTAAAGGAGGAGCTTAGAAAAAGGCTTTTCGATGAAGTAGAACCAGCTACTAGTGTTAAGAGCACTAGCGGCCACGCAGTGGCACCGAGTAGGGCTTCTACACGCAATGGCACGTCGAGAAAGTCAAGTTCAGCATCCATCCGAGCAAGAAAGACACGGCTGGAACTA
Source organism: Pararge aegeria (assembly GCF_905163445.1). NCBI lineage: Eukaryota > Metazoa > Arthropoda > Insecta > Lepidoptera > Nymphalidae > Pararge > Pararge aegeria. The sequence continues at coordinate 16,110 of NC_053202.1, read as the reverse complement.
GAGGCAGCGGAGGCGAAAGCGCGTATTGAGATGCAGCTAATTGAGAAAAGGTTGCAAGCTGATATGGCAGCAGTAGATGAGGAAGCATACAGTCCACTACCGGAGGAGCATGAGGTGCGTAGCAATCATAATAGTTCTGTAGAGAAATGGTTAGAGCACAGTCAGCACGAGCAGTCAGCACAGCCCGTCCAGCAGGATGGTTCAGATTTAGGCGAGCTGTGCCCGCCCGCCGCTATAGGCGGTGGCACTGATGGGACTGTACACATGCTGGCTAGCGCACTCAAAGAAATGGCAACTATTGCTAAGCACAACGCACCACATGCACAAACACATAAGTTTTTAAGCCGTATTAGCACACAGAAGGATCTACCAACGTTTGAGGGCGACCCCATGGACTGGCTTTATTTTAAGCAAGCTTACGACGAGTCCACAAAAGTATGTAGCTTTAGCCCCAGGGAGAATCTGTGGAGGCTACGTAGTTACCTCCGCGGACCAGCAAAGGAAGCCGTCACGGCGCTGCTGATTAGCGCCACCACACCGGACATAGTAATGTCAGCACTGGAGCTACAATTTGGTAACCCCGATATTATTATCACTAGAATAGTACAAGATGTCCAGAAGCTTCCAGCAATGGCACAGGAATATCATAAGGATATAGTCAAGTTTTCCGTTAAAGTTCAAAATTTCGTCGCAGCAGTCCTCGCTATCATTGCACCTCCCCGGGTGTGTTGGTATCCATGAGGATTCAAAACTCAAAAGGATTCAAAAAATCCAGGAAACAAAAGACGAGCTCATCGACAGGGCCAGGAGTGCGGTCTCCTCGATAACGTGCGAGACTCAGAAGTCCAACAACCTCAAGTCCTACACTTAAAACGGTGCAGATATTTTGAGAACCCACCATGTCCGGTTAGAATTTGCGTCTGTAGTGCCGTATGCTTCAATTTTCGGATTTCCCGGTATGCTTCGATGGCGTCTGGGTAAAACACTTTCGTCGTTGCAGCTGTCTCGCCGGATCTATACCTCAGATTCCATTCCTCCATTGTTTTTATTCGAAGCTGACGCTTGACGAATGAAATCGGGCATTGGTCATAGTCAGGTTTGCGCTTGAGGTTGAGCGCTGCTTCTTTTGCCAGTTTATCGGCCCTCTCATTACCCTCCAACCCTGCGTGGGCTTTCACCCAAAATAACGAAACAGTTTTATTTTGGGAGTGGCAATTATTTAAATTGCCTCTTATTTTGGTCACTAGGGGGTGGAGGGAATGTCCACCAATCACCGCCTCGAGGAATGATCTGGAGACGCTGTAGATACCGAACGTCTGCTCTTGGCTCTCTAGGATCAGGGTGGTCGCTTTTTCTACTGCTAGAAGTTCAGCCTGATAGACCGTGCAGTGAGAATCTAGCTTTAGCTTGAGGGCTTTGGTTTCAGACACATCATTCCATATGGATATTGCTGCGCCAACCTTGCCCTCAATTTTGCTACCATCTGTATAGATTCTCACTGCTTGATCGTTGTGCCTGTTTACTTCTTCCTGATCCGTGAGGCTTGTGAATTTGTAGTCTCTATTTGTTGCCGGATGTGGTAGTGTGGCATACTTGGCACTTCTTTCTACCTCCCTGTCCCCCAGCTCCGGCAGAGTAACACCCCTTCTCACTTCATACAGAGAGGCTGCTTCCCAAACTCTGAGATCGAGGGGAAGTATCCCCGCCAGGAGCAGAACGGCGTTCAAGGAGACCGTTCGGTAGGCCCTTACCATTTTCTGCCCAAAACCTCTCGGATCACCGCTACATTCGGTTCGAGGTTTCCTCCATCCCGGCGGCTACCCGAATAGTGAGCCGACCCGTGCCCGGGGACAGCCCTCGATGGGCTGTCCCAGGGCACGTGACGTGAGGAGGAAGCCGAGTGAATAAAAGAAAGGAGCAGTTACCCGCCGCTCTCCCGATGAGCCATCAGCGGGCCCTTCGCCTGCGCGTCCAGCAAAGGCTCGCTCGGCGGCAGGAACTAAGGCCACTAAGCCTACCGCTGCGCCGCAGACAGAGTGCAGCGTCCCCACACGTAGTGCAGAGCTTCGTGAGGCTGAAGCCACTGAGACCACGGCTCCAGCCCCACCAACCCCACCCGCCTGGTCAAAGGTAATTGGGAGGAAGGCTAAAGCCAAGACGGCTAAGTCCACAAAGCCCAAGGCTCCTAACTCCTACGCCGGCTAAACGCAAGGGTAAACTGAGCCCTCCAAAGTCGTCAGCGGTCGTTATCACCCTGAGGCCAGAAGCCGTCGCAACCCAAACTTACGCGACGGTCATTAAGACAGCCACCGCAGGCCTGGCCCTAAAGGAGGTCGGAGTGGACCATGTACGGGTGCGCAAATCAGCCACCGGGGCCAGAGTTATTGAGGTTCCGGGGGCCGACAGCGCCAAGGCTGCAGATGAGTTGGCGGGCAAACTGCAAGGCCTGGTCGGCGAATGGGTGACGGTTACACGGCCCATGAAAACCGCAGAACTGCGGATCGCTGGGATTGACGAGTCCGTCACACCTGAAGAAGTGCAGAGGGTGGTGGCGCAAATGGGAAGTGTTCCACTGGAGATGGTTAGAGCTGGTGCTATTCGGGCAGGACCCAGAGGGACTGGATCGATATTGGTCCGATGCCCTGTGACTACAGCGAAGCTACTCGTAGCCGAGGGAAGGATAGTCGTTGGGTGGTCGTCAGCCCGTGTTACCCTTTTGGAACCTATCCCGATGCGCTGCTTTAAGTGCATGGGGGTGGGTCACACAAGGGCTCTCTGCCCGTCACCGGCCGACCGGAGCACTTTGTGCTTCAGATGTGGCAAGGAAGGGCACAAGGCGGCCTCGTGCTCGGATGAGCCTAAATGTGCAATCTGCACGCAAATGGGCAGGAAAGCTGGCCACGTTATGGGAGGGCTAAAGTGTTCCCCGCCCCCAACAAAGGGTAAGGAGGCTCCTTTGACTCGGGCCCCAGGCTCTTCAAGAGGCCGAGAAGAACCGCCACAGGAGGACATCGAAATGGCGATTAATGACCATACGCCATAGCGAATTTCTGCAGGCCAATCTGAACCACTGCGCCCGTGCCCAGGACCTCCTGATACAACACATGGCGGAGTGGCAGATTCAAGTGGCGACAGCCGCCGAGCCCTACTTCATCCCTACTCAATCAAATTGGGCTGGTGATGTCGAGGGATCGGTGGCTATTGTGGTGCCGGCACATGGAACTCCACTGGTTCCACAACGCAGCGGACCAGGGTTTGTAGCGGTCGTGTGGGGGGAGGTGACACTAATTGGAGTATACTTCTCCCCAAACAAACCCCTGTCTGCCTTCGAGGCTTATCTTAGAAGTCTGGAGCCAGTGGTGAGAGGTGCGGCCCCGACCCAGGTAATTCTGATGGGGGACTTAAATGCGAAGTCTGCCGCGTGGGGATCCCCCATAACAGATCTGAGGGGAGTTGAGTTGGAGAACTGGGCTGCCATGGTCGGCCTGGTCCTTCTCAACCAAGGACGCGCGAACACCTGTGTGCGACGGCAGGGGGGGTCAATAGTGGATGTCTCATTCGCTACCCCTGCCATCGCCTCACGTGCCCAGGAATGGCGCGTCCTCGAGGAAGTGGAGACTCTGTCAGACCATCGGTACATCCGGTGGAGAGTCTCCGCATCCTGCTCGTTGCCTCAAAGTCAGACCGGAGGAGGGAGAGTAGTGTTTCCGAGATGGTCCCTAGCCCGCCTCGACCGTGAAATGGTGGAGGAAGGAGCCATTGTTGAGGCCTGGAACGCAGCCACCCCGGTGTTGACTGATGTTGAGGAGAGGGCGAGGCGTTTCCGCATCGCATTGATGAGGGTATGTGATGCAGCGATGCCCCGGACCAGGTGCCTCCCAGCCCGGAAGGCGGTTTACTGGTGGTCGCAAGAAATTGCTGCTCTCCGTTGCGACAGTAATCGGGCACGCCGGGCTTACACCCGTTGCCGCCGAAGAAGGCCACTGGACGCGCCGGAAGAGGATCGCCTATATAAACAGCTCCAGAGGGCAAAAAGGGCATTCCAGGTGGCCATCGCTAATGCCAAGGACTCCGCCAGCGAGGAGTTCCTGGCAACCCTGAATAGGGATCCATGGGGTCGGCCATACCGCATCGTCAGAGGTAAGATGCGGAGTGCCCCACCCATGAACTCCATGGAGCCGGAGCTCCTTAATCGGGTGGTGTCTGGACTCTTTCCTCAACCACCAGCTTTTACGCCCCCGACTATGACGATTCCATCATTCGGGGAGCGAGAAGAGTCGATAGAAGCCCCTCCATTCACAGAGGATGAATTAGGAGAAGCGTGGAACCACCTGCGGCGGTGCAAGAAGGCACCGGGACCGGATGGAGTCCCGGGAAGAGTCCTGGCGATGGCCTTGAGGCACCTCGGGAGCCACCTTAGGCAGCTATTTAATGACTGCCTGGAGGCGGGGCGGTTCCCGAGAGTATGGAAACAGGGACGCTTGGTGCTGTTGCGGAAGGAGGGTCGTTCTCCTGATTCTCCTTCGGCATACAGACCAATCGTACTTATTGATGAGGTGAGCAAGATGCTGGAGAGAGTTCTGGCCTCTCGTATTAACCAGCACCTCGCTCTGCAGGGCCCTGATCTTTCGGAACACCAGTACGGCTTCAGGGTAGGCAAGTCGACGATAGATGCCGTTGGTGCTCTGAAAAGCTTCTGCGAAGCAGCGCAGAAGGAAAGCGACGGGGTATTGGCGGTATCACTAGATATCGCCAATGCCTTTGGCACCCTGCCATATAGCGTGATAGAGGAGGCGCTCCAGTATCATCGGGTGCCCCTGTACCTGCGCCGAATGATAGGGCACTACCTGGAGGAAAGGGTAGTGATCTATCAGGGAAGAGACGGGGCGAGGCAGGAGAGGCGGATGGCTTGTGGGGTTCCGCAGGGATCGGTCCTCGGACCCCTGCTGTGGAACCTGGGCTTTGATTGGGCAATTCGTCCGGTTCTGCTGCCCCGGATGGTAATTATTTGTTACGCGGACGACACCATGGTTGCCGTCCGGGGAAGCAGTTATGAGGAGTCGGTGAGGAGGGCTACGGTGGCCACCGAGCTGATGGTCACCCGAATTGGCATGTTGGGGCTCAAAGTTGCCCTTCCAAAGACGGAGGCCGTCCTATTCGGGGGAGCGGGCTGGCGGCCCCCGGCACACGCAAGCATTACGGTGTCGGGGGAAGTTGTCCAAATCAGGGCCCACATGAAATATCTGGGCCTTGTTTTGGACCGCAAGTGGAATTTTGAGGAACACTTCCGCCGCCTCGCCCCTAGAGTAGTGGGTGCAGCTGCTTCGCTGGGCCGACTACTCCCAAACGTGGGGGGGCCTGGAGCCCCTTGCCGTCGCCTGTTCGCGGGGGTGGTAAGAAGTATGGCAACGTATGGAGCCCCCATTTGGTTCGATGCACTCCGTGCGCCAACCAGGGCCCTTCTGCGGAGGCCGCAACGGGTAGTGGCAAACAGAATATGCCGGGCATACACGACCGTTGCGTTCGCGGCTGCCTGCGTGTTAGCTGGCACCCCCCCGTGGGAGTTGGAAGCAGGAGTGCTCGCTGAGACGTACCGCATCAGAGCGGAGAGTCGGGCAAGAGGGGGGCCACCGGCCATCGAAGTTATCGGGCGGGCACAGAGGATGGCTGCACGGAGGATGCGGGACCGCTGGAAATCGAGTCTGGCGGATGCCCTCTATGGAAAACGGACCATAGAGGCCATTCGCCCGGTACTGGGTCGGTGGTCCCGTCGCAAGCATGGGGTGCTATCATACCGACTGGTGCAGGTATTAACCAGCCATGGCTGCTTTGGCCATTATCTGTACCGAGTCGCGAGAAGGGAACCAACTCCGACGTGTCATGAGTGTGGCGCTGTGGATGACACGGCTCAGCACACCCTAGAAGAATGCAGTAAATGGGACACACAGCGCCGCACTCTGGTGGCGGCAATCGGCGGGGACCTCTCGCTGCCCAGCGTTGTGCTTGCCATGCTGAGCAGCGAAGCGTCTTGGGACGCTGTGGCCGATTTCTGCGAAGAGGTCATCTTGCAGAAGGAGGCTGCGGAGCGGGTGCGCGAAGAAGATCCAGACGCACATCCGCTTCGGCGTAGACGGGGGGGAAGAAGACGGCGGCAATTTGCCGCTCGCCAGCTTCCCTTGGGAGGCGGCGGGTAGCTATTGGGCTAGCTACCCGCCACTATACTAGTCTCCTCACTGTCTAAGGGGGGGATCACGCTGTCCCGATCCCCTCCTTTTTAGCGCGGGAGCCCCGGCATTCGGCTGGGGCAGTTGGCAGACGCCTGGGAAGTATACAACGGGTTCCCCGGGCGTCTAGCAAAGCCAACGAGAGGGACATGCCGTGGTGGTTTTTAGTTCGGGTATACCCCAGAGGGGGGAGTCCCACATAACCTCCGTCCCGCCCAAGGGACGGGGGTAGTCATAAAGCTTTTCCACCACGCCAAAAAAAAAAAAAAAAAGGTTAGGTTCCCTAGTCCCCCATCGGGCGCGTCCCCGGGTGGTGGATAGGGGAATGCCTCCCAGATATGGGGGGTACCGGGGAAACCACTGCGCCAGAGCTCAGGACCTCCTCTTCCAGAGCATGGCGGAGTGGTTGATTCACGTAGCCGTGGTAGCTGAGCCCTATCGCGTCCCTTCTGGGGATAATTGGGTGGGAGATACGGAAGGAGTGGTTGCCATAACGTCCCGGTCCATAGTGGGCTCTCCAGCCTTCGATAACGTAGTGCGAGGTCGGGTATACGTCTCGGCTTTCGTTGACGACGTTATGGTAGTCGGAGTGTACTTCTCGTAAAAGTAGTAAAAGTAAGTGTAAAAGTCTCGCTGACTTCGAACAGTTTCTTGCTGAAGTCGGCGTCCTGATAAGCAGAAGACGCTCCGGCCGCGTTCTTGTCGCTGGGGACCTCAATGCAAAATCTGTGGCATGGGGGTGTCCAGCGACGGATCCGCGTGGACGAGAGCTGGAGGAATGGGCGATGGCGACTGGCCTCACGGTCTTAAACCGAGGATCGGTAAACACATGCGTGCGGCAACAGGGCGGCTCCATTGTGGACGTCACTTTCGCAGATGCTGCCCTGGCGCGCCGTGTTCGGGGCTGGAAGGTGCTGGAGAACGTGGAGACGTTGTCGGACCACAGATACTTGAGGTTCGACATCTCCGCAAGTTCGGTTCTCCCGAGCGGTCCAACCCCCTTGCGAGAGGACGGTCCTCGTTGGTCGCTGTCGCGCATTGACCGGGACTTTTTGGTCGAGGTCGAGGTCCTTAACCGGCCGGACTGCGAGGAAGAAAACCTCTATAAAAATCACCCCGAATCCCAAGCGGCGGCGCACCGCGAGGGGATGCATGGCTGATGGGTAGTTCAGTCTCTAGTGCGACCCCCGTCAGGGTACCGGCCGACACCCTTTGGCGAGTTACGCTTTGGCTTATCTGGGTGCAGGGGGCACCACCCGGATGGACTGAATATTTCCCCCATACTCGTGGGATCAAATATGGAAATAAATAAAATTAGAAAGAATAGTAATATTAGAGGGCTAGAAGGCCCGCAAGGAGAGGAAGAGAGAGGAAGGAAGAGAGAAGGACAGGCTTACCGGCTGAACAGGGCGGCTCCATTGTGGACGTCACTTTCGCAGATGCTGCCCTGGCGCGCCGTGTTCGGGGCTGGAAGGTGCTGGAGAACGTGGAGACGTTGTCGGACCACAGATACTTGAGGTTCGACATCTCCGCAAGTTCGGTTCTCCCGAGCGGTCCAACCCCCTTGCGAGAGGACGGTCCTCGTTGGTCGCTGTCGCGCATTGACCGGGACTTTTTGGTCGAGGTCGAGGTCCTTAACCGGCCGGACTGCGAGGAAGAAAACCTCTATAAAAATCACCCCGAATCCCAAGCGGCGGCGCACCGCGAGGGGATGCATGGCTGATGGGTAGTTCAGTCTCTAGTGCGACCCCCGTCAGGGTACCGGCCGACACCCTTTGGCGAGTTACGCTTTGGCTTATCTGGGTGCAGGGGGCACCACCCGGATGGACTGAATATTTCCCCCATACTCGTGGGATCAAATATGGAAATAAATAAAATTAGAAAGAATAGTAATATTAGAGGGCTAGAAGGCCCGCAAGGAGAGGAAGAGAGAGGAAGGAAGAGAGAAGGACAGGCTTACCGGCTGAAGATTGTTCTGCCTAAGCCAACGGAGGAGGAAAAGGTTAATGAGCTTCTAATGGACACTGATTCAGACGATAGTGACAGAGTTTTGGAGGCCTTAGTGGAGCCTTGGAAGGTAGCCGGAGCCGTATCAAAGCGGCCCCATGATCAGGTGGACTCACGGGAAGAGGAAGAAGGAGAGCCCTCGTTGAAGGCTGTCGCAGTGGAGCCTGAGACTGAGTCTGCAGTAACAACAAAGGCAAAGATTAAAGTGGGAAGGGCTCGGGCTGAAAGAGTAGATGAAGGTGTGCGAGAACGGAGTCCTATCAATAGGGCTAAAGTGACCATGAATGCCGATGGCGAATATGGCCCAACAAAAGACGAGCTCATCGACAGGGCCAGGAGTGCGGTCTCCTCGATAACGTGCGAGACTCAGAAGTCCAACAACCTCAAGGGCGGCGTGAAGGGTGAAATAAACCGGGCTACCAAAGAAATCCGCGCAGCCATGGACGCCCTACAGGCAATGACGATTGACGAGGAAGCCCAAAGGCTCCGGGCAGACAACAGGAGGATGCGACAGGAGATGGCCGCCTTAAGAGCGGAGGTCAAGGCCCTCCGGTTCGCGTTCTCTGCAAGGGAAAAATCCCCTGCACCAGTGGGTCAGCCCGATCTGGGCATGGATCCCCAGAGCTCCCCGGCACTCGGCGAGATGCTTGAGACCTTAAAGAGGGATCTCTTTATATCCATCGGGGGGATGGTAAATGACCGCCTCGAGCAGCTGGAAAAGCGACTCCCACAGGAGCCCATTTTGAGGCCGCCACTCGCGGCTGATAAAAAGAAAGGAGCAGTTACCCGCCGCTCTCCCGATGAGCCATCAGCCATCAGCCATCATCGCCTGCGCGTCCAGCAAAGACTCGCTCGGCGGCAGGAACTAAGACCACTAAGCCTACCGCTGCGCCGCAGACAGAGTGCAGCGTCTCCACACGTAGTGCAGAGCCACGTGAGGCTGAAGCCACTGAGACCACGCTCCAGCCCCACCAACCCCACCCGCCTGGTCAAAGGTAATTGGGAGGAAGGCTAAAGCCAAGACGGCTAAGTCCACTAAGCCCAAGGCTCCTAACTCAGCCTGCGCACCTGCTAAGGCTACGCCGGCTAAACGCAAGGGTAAACTGAGCCCTCCAAAGTCCTCAGCGGTCGTTATCACCCTGAGGCCAGAAGTCGTCGCAACCCAAACTTACGCGACGGTCATGAAGACAGCCACCGCGGGCCTGGCCTTGAAGGAGGTCGGAGTGGATCATGTACGGGTGCGCAAATCAGCCACCGGGGCCAGAGTTATTGAGGTTCCGGGGGCCGACAGCGCCAAGGCTGCAGATGAGCTGGCGGGCAAACTGCAAGGCCTGGTCGGCGAATGGGTGACGGTTACACGGCCCATGAAAACCGCAGAACTGAGGATCGCTGGTATTGACGAGTCCGTCACACCTGAAGAAGTGCAGAGGGTGGTGGCGCAAATGGGAAGTGTTCCACTGGAGCAGGTTAGAGCTGGTGCTATTCGGGCGGGACCCAGCGGGACTGGATCGATATTGGTCCGATGCCCTGTGACTACAGCGAAGCTACTCGTAGCAGAGGGAAGGATAGTCGTTGGGTGGTCGTCAGCCCGTGTTACCCTTTTGGAACCTATCCCGATGCGCTGCTTTAAGTGCATGGGGGTGGGTCACACAAGGGCTCTCTGCCCATCACCTGCCGACCGGAGCACTTTGTGCTTCAGATGTGGCAGGGAAGGGCACAAGGCGGCCTCGTGCTCGGATGAGCCTAAATGTGCAATCTGCACGCAAATGGGCAGGAAAGCTGGTCATGTTATGGGAGGGCTTAAGTGTTTCCCGCCTCCAACGAAGGGTAAGGAGGCTCCTTTGACTCGGGCCCCAGGCTCTTCAAGAGGTCGACAAGAACCGCCACAGGAGGACATCGAAATGGCGACTAATGACCATACGCCATAGCGAATTTCTGCAGGCCAATCTGAACCACTGCGCCCGTGCCCAGGACCTCCTGATACAACACATGGCGGAGTGGCAGATTCAAGTGGCGACAGCCGCCGAGCCCTACTTCATCCCTACTCAATCAAATTGGGCTGGTGACGTCGAGGGATCGGTGGCTGTTGTGGTGCCGGCACATGGAATTCCACTGGTTCCACAACGCAGCGGACCAGGGTTTGTAGCGGTCGTGTGGGGGGAGGTGACACTAATTGGAGTATACTTCTCCCCAAACAAACCCCTGTCTGCCTTCGAGGCTTATCTTAGAAGTCTGGAGCCAGTGGTGAGAGGTGCGGCCCCGACCCAGGTAATCCTGATGGGGGACCTAAATGCGAAGTCTGCGGCGTGGGGATCCCCCATAACAGATCTGAGGGGAGTTGAGTTGGAGAACTGGGCTGCCATGGTCGGCCTGGTCCTTCTCAACCAAGGACGCGCAAACACCTGTGTGCGACGGCAGGGGGGGTCAATAGTGGATGTCTCATTCGCTACCCCTGCCATCGCCTCTCGTGCCCAGGATTGGCGCGTCCTCGAGGAAGTGGAGACTCTGTCAGACCATCGGTACATCCGGTGGAGAGTCTCCGCATCCTGCTCGTTGCCTCAAAGTCAGACCGGAGGAGGGAGAGTAGTGTTTCCGAGATGGTCCCTAGCCCGCCTCGACCGTGAAATGGTGGAGGAAGGAGCCATTGTTGAGGCCTGGAACGCAGCCACCCCGGTGCTGACTGATGTTGAGGAGAGGGCGAGGCGTTTCCGCATCGCATTGAAGAGGGTATGTGATGCAGCGATGCCCCGGACCAGGTGCCTCCCAGCCCGGAAGGCGGTTTACTGGTGGTCGCAAGAAATTGCTGCTCTCCGTTGCGACAGTAATCGGGCGCGCCGGGCTTACACCCGCTGCCGCCGAAGAAGGCCACTGGACGCGCCGGAAGAGGATCGCCTATATAAAGAGCTCCAGAGGGCAAAAAGGGCATTCCAGGTGGCCATCGCTAATGCCAAGGACTCCGCCAGCGAGGAGTTCCTGGCAACCCTGAATAGGGATCCATGGGGTCGGCCATACCGCATCGTCAGAGGTAAGATGCGGAGTGCCCCACCCATGAACTCCATGGAGCCGGAGCTCCTTAATCGGGTGGTGTCTGGACTCTTTCCTCAACCACCAGCTTTTACGCCCCCGACTATGACGATTCCATCATTCGGGGAGCGAGAAGAGTCGATGGAAGCCCCTCCGGTCACAGAGGATGAATTAGGAGAAGCGTGGAACCACCTGCGGCGGTGCAAGAAGGCACCGGGACCGGATGGAGTCCCGGGAAGAGTCCTGGCGCTGGCCTTGAGGCACCTCGGGAGCCACCTTAGGCAGTAGGAACATCGCTGGGTTTTAGTGGGTATTCTGGCCGCTTTATGCCGGTGAGTCCCACATACCCCTCCGGAAACGGCGCAGCTTCGGATGCGCTGTTTCCGGAGGGGATGCATAAACGCATTTCCCAGCGTTAAAAAAAAAAAAAAAAAAAAAAATAGGTTAGGTTAGATAACATCCAATCCTTATATTTTTTAATATCGCCAGATCAAACTTTTTTGTTTTTACTTACGTATTTACATTGACAGGTAACCGCAGTAATCAACGATTACCAATATAATATAGCTCCAGTCAAACCATTTGGCTTTACGTATGAACGTGCCCTGTGGGATCTAAACCGGATCTGCATGGTGGATTATACAATTTCTGTCATCGTTATACACCACACAGATTTTAGTACAGAGTTTATTATATATTAGCACACCCACGGAGATAGGAAATTTGGGGTCTGAGCCCCAGTGGCTTGAACAGAACATTAAAGTGTCGGTCCCCGTTATTACTAACTTGTGATATTAAAAGTAGTTCTACTATAAGAGGGAGGAGGCGTGTACCCAGCAATGGGACATTCAAGCTATGGATGAAGATGATGGTGAATCACGTAGCAACGTCGCAAGTTTACCTCACTAACAGGATTCTACAAGGTATGTGTAGGAGCTTGTTCGTCGAGCAAGTATCTACGTCACCACGTACCACGAGCCAACTTTACAAAATATACGTCATTCAAGCATCTAAAGTAACAGGTATAAGAAACTGTGTAAATTAGTTATAATAAATAACTTAATTATTCCCTAAATTATAATAATATTGTATTTACTTGAATTTCAATACAGGATATTGTTTCAAGTACGTGTTCTATTTTTAAATATTATAGATATATTTTAATGGCTCTGTAAAAGTGATATTTAAGTGATAAACTTAATAATATGATTTATAAATATTATTTACACAATAACAATATACTTTAATGATTTGTAATGAAATAGTAAGATTATTGACAGCTGTCAATAATCTTACTCATTCAACGATATAAAAAGGCGGAGCTCGAATGTAAGGGGGCATTAGTGTTTCAAATTTGGAAGTGAAATAAACGTTTATTGCAAGCGTCGTTATTATCTTGTTCTGCCGTTATTTTCTAATATCAGAAGAAGGGATTGTCTGGACACAGCTCATAACAAATACAGGTAATGTTTTATTGTTATTTGTATGATATAATTTTTATTATTATTATTATTTTTTTTTTTTTTTTGTTGACAAAAATTAATGATATAGTTTTTGTAAAATGAATTATTTCCGACATGTTAAAAAGTTACAATAATAATGTGGAGTTATTTGATTTATGCTGTCATTTGAAATCTAATAAGACTATCTACCAATCAAACTATTTTTAAAATGTAATCAATAAAACCTGCTTAGTCTACCGTTGGAAAATTAACAGCTTAGATTTAATAATCACATTACGTTTAAGTTCTATTTATGTCCACAAAATTGTCTTTCTTTCAGACATGAATATCGAAGCACATGGTGCATCTAAGTCGCGCTCGCGCAGCCCAATTTTGGGATTAAGAAATGGCCATACATCCCGGTCTGATCGCAGAGGACAAAGCCTCATCCTTCAACAGCACCAGTTGCCCACTGCACAGGGTGAACTAGGTTTTGATGTAAGGCAAAGCCGGCGACGCAGCCAGCGACGCAGCCGGACACGCACCCGGGCACCCAGCCGACGACGCAGCCGGGCACCCAGCCGGCGATGCAGTGGGGCACCCAGCCGTGCACCCAGCCGTGCACCCAGCCGTGCACCCAGCCGTGCACCCAGCCGGCGATGCAGCCGGTCACGCAGTCGACAACGCAGCCGGTCACACAGCCATGCAACTCGCCGTACACGCTGCCAACCAGCCAGCCGGCAGTGCAGCAACACGTGTAATGACAGCCACCATTCGTCAGAGCATCGGGACCAACACAACTTAACACGTAAGCCAAACTCAAACGATAACGTAAATTTAAAAGAGGTGATGAATTTTTTGAATGATTTTATTAAATCAGGTCAAACTCAAAAATTACATTATGATAAAAATATAATCCCCGAATTTGACCCACTTATAAAAAGCCAAAAAATTGAAATATGGATATCCAAAGTTAATGAGTGTGCTAAAATATATAACTGGAATGATCAACAAACTGCCCATTTTGCACTTCCGCGTTTAGTAGGTCATGCTAAAAAATGGTATGAAGGGTTACAATCAATAAATCGTACTTGGATAGAATGGCAAGAATACCTTAAACGTGCTTTTCCTTCCGAAACTAATTATGGTGCCCTTCTGTCAGAGATGTTAGACAGGCGTTTTAAGCCAGGAGATTCTTTAGATGAATATTATTATGATAAGATGGTGCTATTAAATGCATGCAACATTTCGGACAAAAAGGCAGTAGACTGTATAATTTACGGACTAGACGATAGGACTCTTAAGGCTAGTGCATCCTCTGCTAGATTTAATCATCCTGAGGACCTACTAGGTTTCTTAAAAGATATGTGTAGGGAACATACCAATAAAATTTATATTAATACTCAAAGTTCTTCACAAACTATCTATAAACCAATTACCTGCAGTAATTGCAAAAGAAGTGGGCACAGTTTTAGGCAGTGCAGATTACCAGTAGTCTGCAATAATTGCAAGGGAAACCACCTTAATCGTAACTGTACTGAACCAGTAATTAAATGTGAAAACTGCCACCGAAGAGGGCACAAAACTGAAGATTGCTATTTTAAACTTAACGCCAAGCCCCTTTCAATAAAACCGTTGAACGATAGTCGATCTATGGCTATCACATCTGAAAATCATCCTAATAGTAAATTTTATAAAGATGCTTTTATAAACAATAATAGCGAAAAACTTATATGTTTCATAGATTTTGGAAGCGATTGTAGTCTTATCCGAGAAAATATGCTACTGAAATATGGGTTGACGTTAGAAAAAGATGAAGTCCCTTTAATTAGAGGAGTAGGAGAGTTGGTTATCAAACCTATAGGTAAAACAAAGTTCGATTTAAGAATAGAATCAGTAGAAGCTTATATTACTGCATACGTTGTATCTTCTGAACAGTTGCATGTTCCTATACTAATTGGGCAAAATTTTACAGAACTCCCACATGTCTTAGTCATAAAAACTAACCATGCTCTAACACTCATAAGCAGCGAAATACCATCAGAGTTGCCGAAAATAGAGCATGAGTTAAGTACCTCCGTTAAATTACTAATTTGTGACAATATTCTTGTTGATAAAACTGAGCTTATTCATTGCTACACTAAAGATGTTACTGAAGCTATTTTATTCGTCCCAGGTAGTTATCGCTTTTATGTGGGCACGGAATATTGGATTCAGGAAGGTATATATAGAGTGATTAATGGCAAAGTTTCAATTATAGTGATAACACCGTCATTAAATCTTGAATTTAAAAAAGATACACTATTAACTCGTGGCAAACTACTTGATACAATAGAGCCAAATAATACCCAGTGTTGTTTACGTATTGAGACACAGTTTGAACCGATAGATAAGAAGGATATTGACATTAGCGCTGATCTGTCCCTTGTTGAATCTGAACAAGTCTATTGCTTGATACAAAAATTTAGAAGTGCATTTGCCCAAAATCTTTCAGAATTAGGATGCACAGACCTGACAGAAATGGACATAAAACTAACAGATCATACCCCAGTTGTTTATAGACCTTATAGATTAAGTTATAAGGAAAAAGAAACTGTACAAACCATGGTTGATGAACTTATTCAACATGACATTGTTGAGGAATCAACATCGCCATATGCAAGTCCTATTATACTAGTCTCTAAGAAAACTGGAGGCCAACGTTTATGCGTTGACTACAGAGCTCTTAATAGAAAAACGGTTAAAGATCATTTCCCTCTTCCACTCATAGAAGACCAAATCGATCAATTAAGTGGTAGCCAATATTTCACAAGTTTGGATCTAGCAAGCGGTTATTACCAAATACCTTTGAAATTAGATTGCAGATATTTGACGGCTTTTATCACACCTAACGGTTTGTACCAGTTCAAACGCATGCCTTTTGGTCTCGCCAATGCTCCATCAGAGTTTCAGAGAACTATTTCAAAAGCATTATCTTTAAATAGATCATCATTGGTTGGCTCTGGAAATGAAAGAACAAAGCCAGCGTTAGCTTATATGGATGATTTAATTGTAGTATCTAAAGATTTTAAAGAGGGAATTAATAAGTTGGAGGCTACTCTAGAATTACTTACCAACGCCAAATTAACATTAAATATTAAAAAATGCCATTTTTTTCAATCGAGTATTGACTATCTAGGCTATGAGATCAGCTCTGAAGGCATAAGACCTGGTAAGGCTAAAACAGAAGCTGTACGTAATTTTCCTTGCCCAACTAGTGTTCATGAAATAAGACAGTTTATAGGTTTAGCCAGCTATTTCCGAAAATTTATAAAAGATTTTGCCTTGATAGCCCAGCCTCTGACTGATTTGACAAAGAAGAACCATCCATGGAAATGGGACGATAGTGAGAATAAAGCGTTTGAGATACTTAA